>NC_088180.1:8142500-13142500 GCF_028769735.1 Zonotrichia leucophrys gambelii | reverse complement strand
CACAGTGCCATAAGCTAAGGGCACAGACATGTCCCAAAGGGTTGAACCAGCCCTTCAAGCATCACCCAAACAGATTCCTGTGCAGCCCTTTAATTTCAGTGGCCCTTTCAGGTCAAAGAGCCAGGTTTGATCTGAAAGGGACACTAATAATTCTAATAATCTCACATGGCTTAACCTCCTCAATATTATTCTGCTTAGCCAATACCAACTATGGACGAACCCACAGCTGAATCCTCCTACTTACATGAGGTCTTCAACTCGTGTTGTGCTGTATCTACAGCTCATGATCACCACATTTCCTTGCTCTTGGAGTCTTAGAGGTCTTCCTTAGAAGGGACATTGTCAATCCTTACCTATTTGGGCGTACATGGAAATATCTTTTATGCTCAGGAGTCTTCTTTGTTTCCTAAGGATGACTCTGTCTTTTTGGTGAGAGATATTTGCATTTCCTTGTGACACTTCTATTGACATCATTCTGCCCTTTTTTCCTTTTTTTGTGGTTTATGCCAGCACCACTGAATCCAAAGAAGGAAACTTGGCAAAACATGAGATGCTTCACACATTACAGCCATGCAGAGAAGCTTAAGGACCTACAGAGAATGTTACCCAACTCCCAAGAGCCCACTGTGAGGTTAACAGGATTAAACTGAGCTCAGTCTAGTCACAGGATGATACTTTCACCCAAGATACGCTGTCAGGGATTTTGTTACCTTCTTCTAAAGCCATGGCCATAAGATCTTCTGTTTGCGTTGAGTGGCAAGTGTGTCATACGGCTGCAGAAAAGCCACTCTCTCTGTGTTGGCACTGGGCAGGAGGGTTAAGGCACACCACTGCCTTTTTCTGGCTGATTGCTAATGAAAATGAGAGACTGGCACTATCACCAAGTAGCCACCCTTGCAGTTCTGTGCTCTCAAGTTCTCTGAAGGAGCCAGCAGCTATGCCAAACACCTCCCACAGCTCTGCCATACCTGCTGGCATTTGGGCTGCATCCTCCTTCACCACAGCTGACCTGGTGGCCAAACAGGAGCAGCCGTGGGCGGCAGCCCTGGCCCCAGCAGCTTTTGGCTCTTGTGGTGTTCCACTCCCACACAGTGCCAGACCTGCAGCATCTCCAGCCAGAACAGCCCCTGCTTTCTCCTGAGCAGGGACTGACAGTTCCCCACTGATACTGTCTAATGCAGCCAGTTATCATTGATGCATTTAGAGCAGATCCATCAAAATAATTCCTGCTGGAGGTCTGAATCCAGCACATTACACACAATAGCTCCCTAGAAGGAGAAAAAATGACACTTACCTGTCTTTAAGGGAGGCCCTTCTCATCTTCTGCGACATCTGTGGGTGGTGAGATGTGCTGGCTTTGGGGGACTCGTACCTCTGCAGGTGTTCCAGCAGAGCTGAGCATGTGACTGCAGCTTAAACACTTAAATTTCCAAACCCTCTGGGACCACCCAGTAAACCAACGTGTCACAGACATCTTTTATGAAAAATCCTTTCCTTAGGATTTTTCCTCCTGTGAAGCTGAGAGGCCTCAAGAACAAAATGTAAACAATGATTATCTGCTGCTGTGGAATGCAACAGGTGCATCTGTGATTGGTCTCATGTGGTTGTTTCTAATTAATGGCCAATCACAATCAGCTGTGACAAGCCTTTGTTGTTCTTTTTCTATTCTTAGCTAGCCTTCTGATGAAATCCTTTCTTCTATTCTTTTAGTATAGTTTTAATGTAATATATATCATAAAATAATAAATCAAGCCTTCTGAAACATGGAGTCATATCCTCATCTCTTCCCTCATCCTTGGACCCCTGTGAACACCGTCACACCAACATGTCCAGAAAGCTCAAAGCAAACCTGCAGCCACCTTCAGAAGCCCACAGGAGGCTGGATCAGGCACTATCAAGGAAGAGGTGACCGTGCACAGCTGCTCCTCTCATCCCCACATATTGCCTGGCCCTGATACAGCAAACCCAAAGTGCTCTGTTGATCCAGAATATCTCTAAAATTGCCAGGCAACAAGGCCTCACGAGGAAACCTGAGCAGAGGTATGACTCTTCAGCCTGGCAAGATGAGCTCACACCAGTGATGTTGGAAATGTGCATTAGCTTGATGTCACTGCACATGCCTGACAGGGGCACCAGGGACTGAATCCTGGCAGGATCAGGCCTTGGATACATCAGCCTGAAAGGCCAGGAGCTCCCTCTCTCTTGTATCAGGTGTTGTAATATACTCCACCACTTCACCAGCCTGGTCCATAGACTGTAAGCATCCCTCCCTCCCTGTCCCAATTATCTTAATAAACAGACTGGACACATCTCTGACTCACTTAAGATAATGATGACCTGGCCAAAATCAGTTTATTCAGACATCCTGGCAGTTTACTGAGCCTAATGCAGCCCCAGTCTGGCTCTCCCTGACTCCTCATCAATGAGCCTGACCTCCAGCAGCAGCTACTCTGCCACCAGTGGATGGAAACCCACACAAGGGTCAGATAAAGGCTGCTCCCAGGATTCTGACTGGAGCCAGGAAAGATGCTTGCTCTGAAAGCAAGCTCTTAACTGTTCCAAAGGCCCAGGCAATGACAGTTTTTCTTGTCTGCAGAAAGACCTGTCAGGATGGTATTAATCCCAACATATGAAAAGAAACATGGGGTTGGGGACAACCCCAAATAACAGATGACTGAAGGGCATCTTTGCATGTTACATTTCTACCTGTCTGAAACATTCACTCACCCAATCCAAGAGCAAAACCAATACTCATCACACAACACAAATATTTGAAGCAAAATCTTGGAGAAAAAAGGCCAAATACTCTGAAATAATAAACAAATGCTTACAAAAAGTCAACTTCTCTGCAGGAAACAGGCACAGATCACAAATGAGTCACTAACAGTAGAGTAAATCACTTAACCAGCACTTAGAACAAATCCCTCCACTTTATACAGAACAACCAAAATTTATTCCTGCTGATTAGTCAGCAATTACACTCACAAGTTCAAAATAATACCAAAATTCAAATGTAGCTGTCTTGCAGTTGCTCTCTGCTTTACTGCTGGAGAAACTATCATCATCTCTTTGCGAAGGAATCCTCCTGCAGTTATTTACTGGTGTGTGGGCTGGGATTTATTCTAGCTCTCTGGCATCAGACCACATGCTGCCACCACCAAGGAGCCTGCCTTTCTTAAGGAAAGTAGTGGGGACAGCACTGGAGAAACCACAGAATATAAAGGCAAAGAAAAATGCAGCACAACAGCAGAGATACATCATTGCTTCATCAGGTAGAGCACCTTCTCCAGCTGAGAGTGGGCAGGTCTCCCATCAAACTATACCCACACCTTCAAAGCAGCCGTTTGCACTTCCCCACAGCTTGTTAAGTTTTCCTCCAACTGCTCAGGCTATGCAGGCACTGGTAAATGCATGGTTAATATGGACTCTGACTCATTGCACAAACAGCACCAGAAGTGCTTCCAAACGTTAAGGAAAAAAAATGAACTCACTCAGCATTGATTTCTTGTGGGCTCTCTTGGCTGCTGCTCCTCCAAACCTGTGATTTTTAGCTTTACTACTGTGTCTAGGCCTCTTTATCCTCTGCTAATGCCAGGCTTAACCCTGAGGATCTGCAGCTTGTTCTGGGTACAAATCAGAGCAGAGCTGAATCAGCAGAAGCAGCTTCCTCTGACTCCCCATAGCTCCCAGGAATTCCCTGGATAGCAGGACATGGACACAGGGAAAGGACAAAGGCCTGATGGTAGAAAGAAACACCAAACCACCACCTTCAAAACAAGGTCAAGCCTCTTGGGAGAGAAGGCATTGACTCCTCAAAAACATATCTAAATACACAAAAGAGCAGCAAAGAACATCAGGAGTCAGTGCAATGTGGATAAGCAGCTGCAGAAACTCAATATACCCCAACCATGACCTACAGCATCCCACACACCCTGCAGCAAGCCTGAGCCCAAGGTCCCACACAATGATTCCAACCTGGAGAGTGCCAGAAACACACTGTGCTTGTCGTGGTCCCTCCAAGCAGGAGCTGAAAGAAACATTACTCCATCTTTTTAGAGTCAAAGTACAATGAGCCAAAACTTTGTTTCTCTGCTCATTCACACACAGGCTCCACACTCTACAAGCCCTGAGGAGGCGGGGTTGTGATGCTCATGAGGAGCTGCTCATTCCTGCTAGAGGTCCTCTGCCCGCATCCTACCAAGCCAGCATCTCAAGCTCCTCTAGTAATAACTCCTTACTTGAAGAGTCATTTGCAGCCAGAGTGGGGAGAGAGCAGCACAGCATTACCAGCTCATGGTCCAGCTGTCACAAAGAGCACGGAGCCTTCACATGGGCACATCAGGCAACAGAGACAGCCAAGAAGAAAAAACAAGAAGAAACAAGTGCCCAACCCCTCTGTGATGCCTGTCAGAGCCCATAGTTAAACCAGCTCCTTTTGAACTGACAGCATTGAAAGTATTGTGGGAACTCATATGTAAGGAGTCAGTTGCCCTGAAACACAAAGCAAAGTGAACCAAAGCTGACCATAGCAGCAGGCTGAATAATTGGCTAATCAACCACTGTTTGCAATGTTTCTGGGCTGTGAAATCTCATAACAGACCCTGCAGAAGTGGAGAAGAAAAGACAGAGCTCCTAAACCCCATGTTTGTTTCCCACACCTCAGAAAGAAAAAGGAAACAGGGATGGAATCCAATGCAGCTCAGCTGCTCATCCCTTGTGTAAGGTTATGTTAGGAGACAGACATTTGTCTTGGGCACGGCAGACATTGCTGGAAAGGTTAAGGTCTCAGCCATCACCTAATCCTGTGAACCACAGCACCCCATCACTGCTAGAGAAATGCTCTTTAGAAGGGAAGGTCATGCAGAAATTCACCCACAGCATCATTTTGAGACATTCGCTTGAAAGTCATGCCAGGAAGTTATAGGAACAGAAGGATGCTGGAAAACATGTTTTTAATTTGCTCATCAAAACTCTCACCAGGTTTTCTAAGAGGGTTCCAGCACCATCCATCAATATGTGCTCAAACACACCCCCGTCTTCATGCCCACTGTCACCTGCAGGTTGGCACAGCAGCTTTTAGTCACATCAGTGACATCTCCTGTGAACAATTCTAAGACACAACTAAGAAACACTCTCATGCCAAGTCCCCCACATTGCAGAATGGTTCCTCTCTCCTCCTGGAGCATCCAACCACCTGGACATGAATTTCTAATGGGGAACCTGAGCATAGTGCTCACCTGTACCCCACTGCCTCTACAGCAAACACACCCTTGAGAGATTAACATGAGGTCAATTGTTCCTGAGGAGAGCACAACAATCCAACACCCAACAGCCAATTTTGCTGGTTTCTGTCAATTTGCACAGCCAAGCAAGGAGACCCGAAGCAACAGCATATCCTGAAACAAAAGCACTGCAGCCAGAACAATCTTTTACTGTCAGGCTCCCTGAGAGATAAGGCTTCTAATAAAACTTTTTCCACTAACTATAGAAACTTGTCTTGGCAAATCCTGACACAATCTCCTGCAGTACCAGCTTGTCCCTGAGAATATGACCATTTTATGCTACAAAAACCAACAGGTTGTCAACTGAGACCATTAGCAGCTAAGCTCCCAGGTAAGAAAATATCTTTGTGCCTGATGAGAGTGACAGAAGCAAGAGCTACACCTGAACAATGTTCCCATCACAACTGTAAATCCCACCCTCCGCACCCGCCAAAGAAGAAAACAAACCAAACTCCCCACAAGTAGACAATTTCATGAAGAAGTAGACTATAGGACATGTCATTCTGAACATTTATTTATTTTGTCTTCAAAGAAGAGGCCTGGTGCAGCTGTTTCGTTAGAAAATAAAGTGTTTATTAAGAAACTAGACATTGAACACCCCTATAGTCTCTGTGAAAAGGGACCGTCCCATTTCCCATTAGCACAGGATGATAGTTATGGCAGGATAAGAATGCTCAAAGATGGAGGAATCTCATTGACAGAAAATGAGGTAATGATTTACAATAATTAAAAATAAAATAAAATTTAAAAAAGAAACATCTTTAGACTTGCTACTTAAAGCCACCAATCGCAAACAGCCATGACTGGCTTTCGTTTTCAGCAGTGAGGAACCAGAGACTTTAATTGGTGTTAAACAAATTGAGACATCGATCACAGTGGGGAGAACTGCTTTTAATTATGTTGTACGGTCCGGAGGATTTCTTCTAAGCAGAGATGGACCTGAGCTGCAAAATTCAACCCTTCCTCTGCTAGGGTGTTTGGATATAGGCTTCTGGTCCAGGCCCACGGATGCATCTCTACGACTGATACACACAGTTGAGAGCAGAGTCCCCTGAACAGTGCTAGGGAGAGGAGACAGTTCAGACGGACAAGACATCCCCAGGTCAGGTGGGCAACTTCCAGGAGATGGGGAAATTCAGTTCAGACAAGCACCCAGTGATTCACACGCTCGGTGAAGCTTCTCCTCACTCTGTGAATCTGCAGAATTGAGGTGTCCATGGCACACGGCCGCAGGTCCTCTCTGGCAGTGCACCTCTGGCATTTCCAGCTCCGATGCGGGCAGGAAACGTTGTTGGGAGATTTGGTCATGGTTTCTGAAGCCATCCAACCTGAGCCAGGTCTCCTCGTGCTAACACAGATGCCCCCCTAAGGCATGTCCATTAACTTAAAGCAATCTGCCACCATCTCTCCAGTACTCTTCTATTGCACTTTACCTTTTTATGCAAACGAACCAGGAGAAGAAGCAAGAGAATGGAATATTCCCAGCGCTATCCCTATGGGACAGCTGATAATAAAACCTCCTGGCAACATCCAGGGTGGTTCATGCAGGTCACCTGTAAAGGCAGGATGAAGCAGAACATCCATTCTGAGGCTTCTGCCCAGTTCTGGTGGAGAGGGACTGTGACTCTTTCCAGTGGCAGTGACCCTTGAGGGCTGGTGATTTAGAGACACCCCTGATGTGATAAGGTCACCTCGGGCCACCAAGAAGGCAAGCAAAGCTGAGTGGCTGGTGAGCAAGCTCCTGATCCAATATTCCTCTCAAAAGGATCTGGCCACACCTGAATCTTTTGGAATATTTTTTGTCCTCTCGAGAGAATTTGCTTTACTTATAGGTTATCACTGATATGTGTGAGCAAATCTGTACTTCCCGTACACATGACATCCAGACAGTCCAAGGAAAGCCCTGCAAATTGCCACAAGGGCAGCTGGCTTCTCTTGAGAACAGGATGAAAGGGTTTACTTTTCCATCTGAGAGGCTTTGGATGAAGTAAGACAAAAGTGGGATAGGAGAGGGGAAGAGAATACAAATATTGGCCAGAACAGGACCGATACTCCTGTTTTTGCCAGAGAAGAAGCAACAGAATAATTTTTTTCCTCTCCTTCAGTCAGCCAGCCTTGAGCTGATGGTTCTGGGTATGCAGCTGGGTTACAATCAATCTCTAGTGGGGTGGGCATAGAGGGGAGAGCTAAATGGGGCTGGAAAAGGCCCAGCAGTGGGACCTGCGTGCGTCTGATATGCTTTTCCACTTTGCTTACTGCTCTAGTCCTGGCAAGGACACAGACCCTCCTGCGCTATGGATTCTCCATCCATGTGGGAAGTGCAGGCAACTCCTCAGATAAAGCTCATCATTTAAGCAGCAGGGAGAGACCAGAGTACGACAACGAGATAGTCAGATCCAATGAGCCGCTCTAACACACACAGACAGACAGACAAACAGGAGAAGCCTCCTAGAATATGTGCACTTCAAAGATAACCACACTCTCTTCCTGTCAGAGAAGTAAGATACTTTTTTCTTTTTTTCTTTCTCTTTCCATTCCTTCCAACATTATTTTCTGTGCAAGAACTGGGAGCGGGGCTGCCTTTGTTCTTACCAAAAGTCTTCGTTCTGCTTTAGTTTCTTCCAGGCTCCCCGCCTCGGCTCGCTCTGGGAGACCTCCCATGGCGGTGCCACGTAAGAGGTGATGGCAGCATTCACTGGGTGTTGCGAAGACACAAGCTTACAAGGAAAACTCCAAGCAGGGAGGACATGACTAAAGATGTCAGTTTGGTTGGCTTGGTTGGGTTTTTTTTGTTTTGTGTTTTATTTTAAAGCAAAAGTACAATTATTTACTGTGTTATTAGGATGACTCCTTTCAATTGGGTTTTAATTCTCTTTATTTTGCTCTCATTGCTGCTGTTGTGCCTTGCAGGAATATTTTAACGAACACAGCGACCATTGGAGGAAAAGAACAACCCTGTTATCTGGTGACAGAAAACCACAGTTTCAGTTGGCTTTAACGTGTGTACAGGCAGGGCTGTAGAGTCCTATTGGGAGGAGACCTCAATCCATACAGACCACGCTTACTGCTTCCCACCATTTTGAGGGCACAGCCTATAAACTTGACATCAGAACAGGGACTTTTAAGGAGTTTTTAAAAGCCATGACGTCCTTTGCTGAAATAAACACTGACATCCTCAACATAAATGCCTTGGTTAAGAGGTTTGGAATGTCCAGGGAGGCTTATTGGATTCAACATAATTTCTCTGAAACCTAAAGGGGAAAAAAAAACAGAAAAAAGAAAAAAGCAAAATAAAGTAAACGAAAAAACAAAAAAGAGCAAAACTAGAAAAAAAGAGAGAGATATCGACACACATGTGATTATATAAAAAAGAACCAAATGAATAACTAGCAAACGGCTGCCATTAAATTAAAGCCAAAATGTCCTCTCCAGGCAGGGCTGCCTCACTCTGTCTTTCCATAAAGAACAGGCAATCATTTCATGTGCAGCGTGCAGGCACAAGTGCTCTGAGGACAAGGGGCATGCAAGAGGTCTGGATAGACAACTGGGAACAACTCTTTTCCAGAGGTTCCCATTACATCCAAATTCCTACCTAGTCCATCTTTTCCCTAGGCAGACAGTGAGGAATAGGTAGGCTCCTTCCTGTGCCTACTTCTCTCTCATGATTTATCTAATCTGGCACAACACTCTTGAAGCCAAAAAGTACCATTTCAAGGCTGGGGAGACCTGACTCTCATAACCCCATAGACCTTTCTTCATCCCAGCTGTCCCATCTACACCAAACCCTGCAAGCTGGAGGCATCTTCTCCTCACACAACCCCACCTCTCTAAAAAATCAGATTAGGATTTGCCAGAAACACTGGCCAGATGAGAACGAAAAATAAGGGGAGCAGAGATCATAGGCAAGCTCCTTCCGTCAGTCCAACAAAATTACAGGGCAAATATAACGTTTTAAAGGGTTGTATCAAACATCTCCTCAGAATGCATCTGCCTTTGGTTGCCCCAGCCAGGGAAATTCACTTGTTTGCCATGACCAAGATATGCATGCAGGATTTTGGGGATTTTTCTCATCTCTAGCAAACTCTCGTGGGTTTAAAAGGTTTTTCCAAGAAATTAGTGGGATGTCTCATCTACATAATTGCCCTAAGATTTAGAAAATACTCCTGCAGTCACAGGATCCTGAACAAATCAAGTTAACTCAAGTCTGGCATCACCAGGGCAGCATGGAGCAGCTTGGATGCCATTAAGAATTGATCTCAGTAGGAAGAGTATTTTCAAACAGGCTAGGAAATTTTCTCACACCAAAACTACACCAGCCTGAAGATTTTTCTTTTCCTATTTCTTCTTTCTATTTTGTCTTTTATATCAGTTTATGTTTCTCCACTGCACTATCTTACTCCATCTGCACATCAAACACGTTTCCTTTGATGGACCTGGGGATACAGACAAAAGCTGTTTGTTTGGTTTGGAACTGTTTAACTTGTTTGGGGGAAACTATCTGTTATTCTCAGTGGCCCTTAAGGGCTGATCCACATGGGAGAGCAAGCCAGGCTCAGCTCTGGTTCATGTGTCATAAACAAGATTCATAGGCAAATTCCAAGCGATGAAATATCATTAGTAAACGAAATGAGAGTGAAAAAGAGCCCAGCTCAACTCTCATGGTTTAAAGTGATCAGAGTCACTGGGACACAAATAAACATGGCATCCCTGAACGTCACTATTTATCGTGTTTTGTTTTTCATAATATAAATACATTTTATGGCCGCCAAAGGATAGCTGGGAAAGTCTATTCTCAACAATACCAAGTATCTCCAAGGAGAACTCCTGTCTGCTTTATTTTCCTTGCGTTTCTCAGCTCTGCTAAATTAAGTCAATTTCACTTCTGCCAGGCCACATCCCACAGACCTAAAAACCCACTGGGGACACACAGCCCCAGCAAGGGGACATGTGAAACATCAGCAAGACTTAAGGCTGGGGACTCCAAGGGCTTTGCTGTCTGTGCTGTGAATCCCAGCAACAGCAGGGTCTTTGCAGTGGGGTTAGCCCACCACTGGCACACAGGGGCTGCCGAGGGATGATGAGGACGTTCCTGGAGCTGAAGGGCCGAACACACATCCCCGCTGGCTTGGGAGAGCAAGGCAGCATCGGTCCTTTTGGCATCCTCTCCTTCTGATTTATTAAAAGTCCCCAAAGAATCTGAAAAAAAGCATGCTTCTCTCCTGACTGGTTTTTCTCTCTCTTCCTCACCGCTGTTTCCCCTATTGTGCTGCTACCTTTAACCCCGTTCTCTTGTATGGAGCAGAAACCAACAAGGCTCTTGCTAGGTTTATGTCTTCGCTGACGGATGTGAGATGGATGATGCTCACGGAGATGTCCAGGGTTAAAATGGGTGAATCTCAACAGGTTCAGAGTTTGGATGCTGCTATGACAAATGTCATCTACCATCACAGCTATTAGCTTCTGAAAAACCGGCTTGGAAATATCTTTAAAAATATGGGGGCTTTTTACTCTTTTTTTTTTGCTTTTTTTTTTTTTTAAGGAAAAAAAAAGGAGAAATAGAAATATTCAACTTCCTAAAACAGTTCAGGAAAATTTAAAACCAATAACTTTTGTGGAGTTTCACATTTGTCAGTGCCAGCTGGAAAATGGGAGGAAAAATACTATATTTGACATTGGTTGTAGATTTGTAGGGAAACTCCAACATGCAAGCCTGAAAATAGTAAGGAGGTAAAAATCCCCACCCTGTAGATTGAAATCAAAAACATCTCCAAAACCAACAAAATTGGAAAGGGTCTGACAAACTAAACTTTGTGCTCCTCCCAGTTATAGTGATATCTCTTTTTAAATTAAAACATAATACTTTCTCTACTAATAGCCATCGTATGGTAGTGGAATAAATGTATGGAGAGTGTTGGAGAACAGGGAAGGAGGAATGAGCTCAGATTTGCTGTGCAGCTCTAACAGCTTGAGATGGAGGAAGCAGATGGGGCATTTCTCTAAGCAGGCTGGATGGATGTGGCAATGAAAGGACAAGAAAATTGAATGCAACCAAACCATGCAATCAGTTTTTGTCCTCAACCCTGGCCATCCACTTAGTCCTCCAGAGCTGTCTCGTGTTTCCCAACACCCTGGCTAGTGGGTTTTGGCCACTCTGCCCCATGCCCATACCAATCCAGTCTATGGACAGTGCCCTATCAGGAAAACACTTCCTCCACTGAGAGAGCAAAACTAAGGAGAAAACCAGATATTTTTCACCTTGCCTTCCCTGTGTGCCTTCTGGTAAAACTGCTGCTATTCAAATAGAGCATGTTTCTAAAGTCTTGGAGACCTGAGGCTGCTCCACATCACCTGAGAGGAGTGGCAGGGATTGTCACATGGGGAGGCGAGGGAATGACGCAGAAAATGATGCACTACTCCTCACAGCATCCCTATCTGCCACAGCAGGAGTGATGCAGACCAGTTTTGAAACCCAGGGATGAAAACTGCCTCTGAAACAGCAATATAAATTGCTGTGGGAACGGATGAGAAAAGCAACGGGATGCTATGTAACGCCTGGCAAAAATGGGTTAAACAAAAATAGCAAATTAAGGGCAACAAGCTGGCCAAACATAACTCTGCTATCCACACAGCTCACATTAGGCGAAGGAGCTTTGAGCTCTCTTCTGAGTTACAGCAGAATTTATGATATAAAGGAAAAGCAGTAGGAGACTCCAACAACAGCGTGCATTTTATCTGTCTCTCTGCGCAGATATGAAGCATGAATAGCATCAAAGAAAGCATGAAAACCATCAAGCCTGGCCCACATCCTGAGCAAAGGAAATAGCCATCCCTTTAGTCAAAGTCAGCACTGCTGTGTCTGTATCTGAGGGGTAAGCAACACAACAACCCAGGTTTCCTGTCATGGATGGGTTCATCTGCTGGGCTAGGAAACAAAACCCTCTTTTTTCCCTTCCTCTCTCAGCATGTAACAGGGTGAGATGCAGCCCAGCCTAAGGCCTCTCTTGCCACAACAAAGCAGGTCACAGAAGCTCAGCAGAAACACACTGTGAGGCTCTCCCTGATGCTCTCAGCTGCAGATAACCACATCATCTCCTCTACTGTTCAAGGCAAAGTCAGAGAGCCCAGATCTCCTCTCATTTACACCAGCCCAACAGTGTTGACCACAATGGAGAACCTCAAGCAGATTCAGTCCACAGATGAATTTCACACTGATACACAGACCTCAAGCAGATCTTCAAGTAGATTACACCTCTTCTTAGCTCTGAAAGCTACAGAAATTCTTATAATCCTTCATTTTTGTTTAAACAGGGTCCTTATTCCCCTCCACGGCAGCTCACCTTGCATCTGTTTTCATTTTCCATGGTTAAACCTCTGGCATAAGAGTCTCCCACTTTAATCAAAGAGATTTGACGTCACAGGAAGCCTCTTGGGAATGTGCTAGATGGAGCTCTAGCCACAGCTTGTGCCATCTTCTTGTGCTTTTCCACAACCCAAAATCACAAACAGAAGATCTCAGCACTGTGAGTGGTTTGGAGGGCAGGGAAAGGAGGGGATGGGCTCAGAGCAAGAGAAAAGCAGAAGCAAACGGATCCAGGAGCTCCCATTTCCACATCAATTTCTCTAATGTTTGGCTAGAGCAGAGGAAGGGGTCAGAGAATTCTGCAGGCACACAATGGCCAAACAGCTTTTCCTTGAGAAAAGGGCAGCATTCACAGCTTTCCACGGGATGAACTCTTGAAGGCTTTGTAAGATTCACTAAACCTTTGGTCGGAGGAATTCCAGTATCTGCTGCATTTCCACTGTTGCCACCACTAACGTAGGCCATGTCCATATTAGCCAGGATCACAAGTTTGTTTTCTCTGGAACTCTTTCATGGATGGAGTAGTTCCAAGATACTAAATGATGTAGCCTGATAGCTCAGGAGGCAGAGCTCCAAGATTCCCCACCAATCCCCCCTTAGGAAAAGCCCCAAAGTAGGAAAGCACTTAACAGGGTATAAAATAAAAAATAAGAAGGAAAAAAATCTATTTAAGACCAAGGGTGACAGGAAAAAAAAAAAAAGGCTATTTTCAGGTCTGAAATGGCCTGTGATTCGAGCCAAAGCTACCCTCTTGTCCAGAGGCACAGCCAGTGCTTTTTCTCCAGCCTGCACTGAGGTACAGCTATTTAAAGCCACTCAGAGGCCCACTGCATGATGGAAAGCAGCCAGATCAGTTGGGCCTCATCGGTTTTGTTTTTGTTAGATTGAAGCCAGAGTATGTGAAATGACTTGTAAGAGGACCAGGGAAGGGGGGAAGGCTGGGCACCCAGCAGTCTCACCCACGGCACGCAGAGCTTGGTCTCTGCCTCATTTAAGGGGCAGTGGGTCACAGAGGAAGTCCCTGAGCAAGGAGAATGGCTCTTTTGTCCCCTGAAATACCCACGGCCATGCAAAGACACGTGGCAAAACTCTCAGGGGTTACAGGTCAGCCGTGAGAACACGCTGCAGGAAAGTGTTTGCAAAGTTGGAGGCAGCTGGCATTGCGGGCATTGTCCAGCTGTTTCCCTGCCTCTGCCTCCCCTTGTTCTCACACTGGCACATCCAGGAGCCTTCTCCTCTACCATTCTCACTGCTGGGAAGGAAAAACCTGTCTCCCTGCCTCCACAGGTCCCCGCTTCTCACCACCATGTACTCTCTGCACTCCACAAAGCCCAAGGGACCTGGCACGAAAGATCCCATCCTAGCAAGTAATACATCATTTTCATCACTCTGGTTTTCAAATATATTCTTATGTCAATTTTTAATTTTTTTTTTCAAGTCAGCCCTCGGAGTGCTGCCAATTTAAGCACAAGTGCTACAAGAGCTTCTTATTTCCACTTTGCCTGACAGGTATCCGTGTCCCTGTGACACTGCCTCTGTTCCCCAGCTGCTTCAGATAGCAATAGTTACCCTAAGCATTTTACAGAGTTATTGAAACCACTGACTAATGTGCCCAGAAATGAATATCCACTGGGAAAGAATCTGTTTTGGGCTCGTGTTCCTTAATTGCTGATTAATTCCAATTATGGTACAGCTGATCCACCAGTACCACAGATCACCACATCAAAGAGCCAACCAGTAAAGGAAGCCCCTGAGTTAGAACAGCAACAGCTCTGTTTCAAAAGTTCCTTTTAGCTGGAAAGTGCTTCATAAACATTAATTTGTTATGCCTCACTCACTCCCTGGGGAGGAAGGAGCTGTTATACTTAATACACAGGCGGCAAAACGGTGTCACAAAGCAGGACCACGTTTTCTCCAAGGTCTCCAAAGGAACCAGTGACAGTCCTGAATATCCAGCAGGGAACAGCCTCAGCTCCAAAGCTCCATCCTCTGCAGGAGCTCTGGGCTGAAGAAGGGGCAGAAGTGCTTGGTAAAGCCAGAGGGCTGGGATATCACAGCAGACATCAAGAAGAGACACAGATGGTGGGCAGGATTGCACACAACTGCTGCAGCCTGCAGCTGGGACCTCCCCAGCCCAGGCAGTGCCAGGGATGCTCTCCTGCTCTTCAGAGGATGGGAGGAGCTGATCAAGGCCCAGAATAAATCCTCACTTGTTGAAGTCTCTTTACTCTGCCATCTGCTCCAGCAGCACCTTATGTCATCCAGAAAGGCCAGAGCTGCCCTCCAGGAAGCCCAGGAGCTGTACAAGCCCGAGAGTCTGAAGTGTCAGGAAGAACATCCTGTGGGAAAACACGATTTTGTGGAGTTTACAAACCGAGGATGGAAACTGAGGAGAGCAGGAGATCTCAGCAGGAAAGGAGGCACCGAGCACTACAGAGGAGCTGTAAATGGGAACAGGAAGAGCTGAGGGCTAAAACACAGCGAGAGCAGCGGGGAGTTTCGAGGAACAAGATTTTGTTGATTTTTTTTAGGTTCTTTGGATGCTGTGTTGTCCAGAATTATTGTTCTTCATCTGTGTCTCTCCAGTGCTCCCACTCTGTTGTTTTCTTTGGAAACAAAGCTGCCACCACAGGTCTTCAGCTCTTGATAATTGCCCCAGTAGATGGTTCTCAAAATAAGTTGTCTTCTGCACCAAAATGTGTCAAAGGGTGTTATTACACTTCCCAAGGGAGAGCTCCCAGCTCCAGATTTTGTTTCGAGACCATGTCTTGGTATCTTTCAGTATTTCACAAGCTCTAAAACACACACCCCAGGGCACAGGGAAGGCTGTGCTCTCCCAGGGGAAGACAGAAAAACATAGGTTTATGCTGATACTACAGAGCTCCTGTGGGACTATTTGGAAAGTGCCAACCAAACGAGTTTCAGGTATTTGTGGCTGCCTTCGTTCTGCAGCAGGGGCTCTGCTCCCAACAAACACACATGAAACATGGTAGGTTTTTGCAAGAGAATGTATGAAATGCCGGGAAAGCTCCTTTAACACATTAAAACATGATGAGGTGAGTGAGGAGCCCTGTTGGGGGCTGCTGCTGTGCAAGGAAACCCTCACTCCACCCCAGAGCAGAGGGTGAGCTTTGCAAAGTGGGGAAGGTCTGGCACAGCACAGCAGGGCAGCAATTCAAGATCTAAGCCCAAAATGTGTGTCTGCGGTTGATTAGGGGTCATCACTCAAAGGAGGGAGGAAGGATCATGAATCCTTTCTGACAAGCTTTTCCCAGCTAGTGGTCTAGCTGTGAATTTTTGCTCAAGCAATCAGCTCTGAGCTTAACACACTACACATCTGCCAGACCCTTCTCTGCCCCAGTTTCATTCTGGGTCTGCAAATAAGTCTCCCTCTCTCCCCTTCTTCCTCTCACATCAACTCACCTAAATGCACAAGGCATTTAAAGCACTTGAGCCCAACCTTATTTCACACCACGTCACTGTGCAAGCCTTTGTGTGTCTGCCCCACTTGAGCCATTGGCATGTGCTGATCAAACATCAGGAGAGATGGGGCAGTGAAGGGGCTGAGTTCACAGGCCTCCACATGGGGAGGCACTGCAACATGGAAACTCCTGGGAAAACAGCTACCCAAAACCTATTTTCCCTCCACTGAAGGTTTTTATGCTTGAGAAAAACAACTTTACTTAAAAAATAAGAAAAATAAGTCTTTCCTCTTCTGCATCACCTCTCAACAAAAATCCTTCTTTCCACCACAGCTAGGACATCTCCCCCTCTATTTTAGCTGCTCCTTGAAGCAAGAACTCCCCACACCATGACTAAAACACATAAGAACATACACTTCTAACAGCACCTCCACATTCACACATGCAACTAAATGTGGGAGATCACAGCCTCACTCCCAAAACCAGCCTGGGTGTGCCCGAGTGTGCGCGAATGTGTGCAAATGTGTCTGAGTGTGCATGAGTGTGTCTGAGTGTGCGTGAGTGTGTCTGAGTGTGCCCGGGTGTGCATGATTGTGTCCTAGTGTGCCCAAGCATGCGCTGGTGTGCCCAAGTGTGTCTGAGTGTGCGCAAGTGTGCAAATGTGTGTCTGAGTGTGCCCTAGCGTGCCTGAGTGTGCGCAAGCCTGAGTGTGTCCAAGTTTGTCCAAGTGCGCATGAGTGTGTCTGAGTGTGCCAGAGTGTGCCCAAGTGTGTCCGAGTGTGCGCAAGTGCTCATGAGTGTGTCTGAGTGTGCGCAAGGGTGCATGAGTGTGCCCGAGTGTGTCCAAATGTGCATGAGTATGTCTGAGTGTGTGTGAGTGCACAGGAGTGTGTCTGAGTGTGCATGTGTGTACACGAGTATGCCCGAGTGTGCACAAGTGTGCCCAGGTGTGCCCAAGTGTGAGCGACTGTGCCATACAGAGGACCCCAAGCTGCATGATGCCAAAAGCACCACCAGAACTCAAGGAGAGCGTGCATAGCCCCTGCTGCGTGTGGCACACGTGGGCTGGCCGGGGGGAAGCGTGAGAGGGAAGCAGAGAGGGATGGATGCCACAGCTCGGAGCACGTGGCACGGAGCAGAGGAGTGCAGGAGAGAGGCCCAGAGCTGGAGCTCACACGTGTGGGGCTGAGAGCACAACGCTGCTGAACATTTACTCTCACATTACGGATTTAATGGCTTTTAACAGGAGACTTTGTAAGCGATCAGGAATTGGAACAAAAGGAGCTGGGGGAATAATTATCCTAACCAGGGGAGCTAAAGAACATGGCAAAATCTGTGCTGAGCAATCATGCTAATTAAAGGCACCCAGAAGAATCAGGATAGAAACGCCAAATGGTTTTCACTCTGCTGCCCTAATCCACTAACAGCCTCGGCACTTTGACTCCCACCAGCTGTGGGAAGGACGGGTCTGGGTGAGCTGTTTTGTAGCAGTAAATGACAGAGATAAACAAGTGACACGGGGGGGTTGGTCCCCTCTGCAGTGGAGCCTGAAGCGATGCTTGGCCCGCCAAACCGAACAGTGGCTGCTTTGCACCAGCAGCCTGGGAGAGGACCAAATGCTCTCACAGCCTACAGCTGAGCAGGAAAGATCCCAAGAAAGCAGAACTGCTGCTGGCAACTACCAGCATGAGGCTGAACATAGCCCACAGCCACCAGCCTGGTCCTTTTGGGCTGCTCAGCCCTGCTGTGTGCTGCCTCTGCAGGGAGCTGTGTCACACTGCTCAGCACCCTGCTCTGGCCTGGCATGTGCTCCCAGTGCCACACCAGAGCTCCGGCAGCATTGGATATGCTGCTCCATCATTTGCACAGTCATCACAGGGCTGCTCAGATTTGGCTTTCTAAGGTAAGGGCATCTATGCGGGAGGCATCATCTTGATCTTCTAATGGTTAAAATTCCAGCTGGGGTTCTTGCCATCTAGCATCAGAAAAGCAACAGCTAACACTGCAGCATGGGCACATTTTCACCCAGAAATGTGGAGTCTTGACAAGCGTCCATGTTGTAGAGGAACAAAATGAACACCAATGCTTCAGCAGACTAGATGCTTTACAGACCCAAATAAAAATTCCCATGCATTCAGCTAGTGTAAAACCCAACCAGACTCCTCAAGGAACTCCTGAGCCTTGGTCTGGTGGGGATTTCAGGGGAGTACCTTCTTCAGATATATCTGAAGTCAAACAGGACATCACATCCCAAGGTAGATGGGTGCACAAACACAATTAACAGAAAAAAACAGAGTGGTGAAATCACCCCCTGAGTACAGAGAAGTCTCTCTCTGCCCTTCCCAACCTCCAAGAGAAGGTTCTCCTCAGGTAACTGCTTGGGTGTGATGTGAGTCTCTCCTCCCCAGCAGTGCAGACCTGGGTTTTGTTGCAGTCACCTGCATTGGCGCAGAATGAGAGCTGTGCTGGGGAGGAGGTGGGGAGGCAGAAAAACCAAAGCCAACAATTGCCATCAAGTGACAGCTTTCCATTTTAAAAAGTTAGGGTTTTTTGTTAATCAACAGGTCCATTAACATGGAGCAAATATCTCTGTAATGGACACCCACAGGATTGCAGGCTGAACTATTTGTGTGCAGCATCTTTTTTTTGATTCACCCTAAAGATCATCAAGTAAATGAGAGAGGATGTAATACTTGTGCAGGAAGCATTCCACAGCGGATACATTGATTGCAACACTCAGCCAGCTGCCGTGTGCCAGCCTCCTCTTAAACAGACTTCATATTTGATTCTCTGATTAAATATTTTGAAATGAAGAAAAAAATCAGCCCTAGATTTGTGCTTCCTTCATGGAACCTGGTACTCTTCCAAGGAGGATCACATGAGTGACCAAGGTCCAGTCTCCTCCCTCTCTTCCTGTCCTCAAGACACAATTCTATTCCCTTGGTCCCTGTCCAGCCACAGAGACCACTGCCTGGCCTCTTCCCACTAAATCCTTGGATCAAGACAGGAGAGTCTGTTTGGTGGCACACCTGGAGACCTGTTGATTTATTCATCCAACCTCTCTGAGCATTTTGCCTGCCTGCTCCTCTCTGACTCCTCCTCTCTCACCACAACAGATCCATTTCAATCAAAACCCCACTGGAAGCCCAACAGGACAAGAAAAGACAGGGCTGAGAATGAGGAATACCCTGAGATGAATACAGAGTCAGAGAGTCCAGGACCCATGAGGAAATTAGCAATGAAACCATCAGCTGAATAATTTGCCCCAGCAAATCCCAGCCAGCAGAGGATGGCCCTGGAGCCAGAGCTGAGAGCTTGTGCTCTCTGCAGGTTGCAAAAACAGGTTCTTTTTCCACAGACCGAATCCCAGGCTGACACCTCCTTTATGAGCTGCTGAAAAACACCATTTTCTGGACGAGCTCTGCAAAAACACAGTGACACTTCCAGTTTATGAGCAAGCCCTGCCACCGCTCACCGAGCCACAGCCTTGGAGCTGTCAGAGCCGTGCTGAACAAGAGCAGCGGGGCCAGGAGGCTGCCGGCAGCTCTGCCGAAGGGACGTGCTCATTTCACATGCAAATGAGCCACACAAACTGAGACCAGACCCTCCTTCTCCCCTCTGAGCCATGGTAAATTGCACAGGCGGAAGGCAGGTGAAGGGTCTCTGAGGCAGGTGAAACGCAGTGGTACAAGGGACCCAGCATCTAATTGGAGGCAAGAGGAGAAAGCTGAGCACTCACCCAGGGCCCACAGGGAGACTCAGCTAACCCTCCCTCCTCCTGAGATAAGCTCCATCAAGAGATTGTCCAGCCTGTTGGGTTAATGACTCCTTGAGGCTAATCAGCGGTGCCAGCACCTACAAATGAAGGCCCTTCTCTGCTGTAGCTTCCATCCTTTCTCTCCTTCAGCACCACCAGGAAAATAAATAAATAAAGCAAGCCTGTAGGTCCCATCCAAGCTGAACTGCACGGGCCATTGCAGCCAAGCAACAAGGTAAGTGCTGCAGGTATAGGCTCAGCTGTGGATTCTAGGCTCCTGCCTACTCTCCCCTTCTTTTCAAAGAAAATAAAATTGAGTTTGCATCGACTACTGAGAAAATGAGACAACATTATACAGGACACGACCCTCTGCAATCAAATTAGGACATTGCAACACCATAGCCAGCATGGAGTGTGTAGCCCTGACAGGATATAGGATCAAGGAGAATGATTTTATGCAGTAAACATTAAAAGACAAAAAGAAAATGAATCATATCAGGACATCCATCATAACTAGAGTAAGAAATAAGTTTGGAGTGGCACAACAAGCAGCACTCCTGTCTTGGGGCTTCCTTCCCAAGTCTTTCTTGTGTTCCCACTCATACTGGCCAGACACTTCTCAGGGCTAGTCATTAAAGACATGGCAGAAGTTGGGAAATATTTTTGCCACTTGCTGCACAACTTCCTCCCAGTCCCTTCCCCAGAGCTCTGACAATTTTCAAGAGTAAAGCAACTGTCCACAGAGTTTCCAGCTGTGGCCCAAGAACAGCAAACCCCAGGGTTCTAATTTCAGGGCTGCTCAGATCTGTTTAGATACAGGACCAGGTACAGCAGCAGGGCTGTTCCTCACTGTACCAGGACTGTGGGCATGTACATCTGGAGCCTGGGCTCTGTGCAAGCTGGGAGGTGAGTTCTGCCACCCTAGGCTGGTCAAAACCCAGTTCAGCCAAACTCCCTCCATGACTGTTTCACCCATCAGGCAGAGGAACATGCACCTTGCTAAATGTGGGAAGGAAGACACAAACCTCCCTAAACTCCTGATTTCCTAAACTGATTTACATAGCAGTCTGTAGCAGTGGTTTCCCAACTGCATAATGAGTACATTAACTTTGGCTAAAACAATTCTCCAGAGATGAAGAGATGGAAAAAATAATCAAAACAAACTGTGATAGAGTTTTTGATTAAGCAGCTGATGATCAATAAAAGTTATCTGCGGGGCACGGAGTGTTAATGAGCTCCCATTCCTGTATCAAAAAAACACCTGAGCCCATGGTCCCTGCTCCACAGAGGTCAGCAAGACTGCTCCTCCTGAACTGACAAAGTGAGAATATGGGCTAAAATGTCCACTGGTCTCACCTGCCCTTATTCCTGTTAAAAGGGTGATGGTGGAAGAGGGATGAGAAATAACCTTAAAGCAGGATGTGGCTAGAAAGAGAGGACTGAAAAAGGTTAACAGCCTGACTCAGACCCGAGGTGCTATGTTTGGGGGGAAAAAAAACAAATTGAAAAGGCATTCATAGCCTTCTCAGACAGCTCCATTTATTTAAAGAGGCCTTGGAGCTCTGCAGCTGTAACACCAACACCTCTACAGCAGGGAGCAAGAAGGACCAGCCAGTGGGGCTGCCAGCTCCCTGCCACCAGTGATGCAAGGCACAAAGTGACTCACACCACATCCTGTCATTGCTATCCCCTTACCCTTTCCCCCACAATGTCATTGCAAAAAAGGTGTTAAATCTCTTTGGTTCTTAATATCTTAAATTCATCCCCAAAGATCCTAAAGCATTAAAGAGTGGACTTTATAGAGAATTTCTCATAGCAACACAGCCACCTGTTTAATAGCACACAGCAGCAAGGCTGCACAAGGGTTTCAGAGAGCAAGTGGAAAGGAGAGCTTCATATTAAAGCTACAGAGAAGAGACAGAGGCTCAGATCAGCAGACACATAAAATATCACTACCTCTGCCTGAATTTAGCTATTTCACTGTAACTAATCATTTTGCTCTTCTAGAAATGTCTGGAGAACTGTTAGTGACCACAGGGAGCTGCTAGGATCTTTGTATTACATTTCCTCCAAAAGTTCCCTCCTCTGACAGCCTAGCGCAGCCTGCCTACAAAAGGGATTTGTTTTCCCAAAAACCCACTTAGCCTTCCTGTCCTTAGAGGGTCTAGGGAAAGCTGAGAAAAAATCAGCAGACAGGATACTTGTTCTGAAGTGTCCCACAGGGAACAGAGGGGATGAACAGCACAATAGGATTTCTCCCCCAATTTCTCAAATTCTCACGGAACTGGGGTTTGCAATTGCCCTCTGCAGAGCCCATGTCAAGACAGATCATTAATACCACTTGACACTGAGTATCTCTTGTATTAAAAAAGCACAGCAATTACTTAGTTCAAATCTCTATATTATTCATAAGATCTATATCTATCATGGATACGGTATTTACACTGCTAGGGGAAATGTAATAAATAAGGCAATAAGCGTTTTCTTCCTCCAGGTCAAGATGAAAGTCTGCATCTTAGACAGCAGTGCTTTCCTTGGGCAGCCAGGCTCATATCCCAGCCTCCCTGCCTAATTCCTGCAGCCAGGGACTAAAGCCAAGCTGAAAAATTTCTTCCTCTGAGCCCAGCACTTGGGTTTTAACACACTCCAATGACTGGAGGAGGCAATGCCCAGGTGGAATGAGACCTGCAAGGAGAGGTCTCTTCAGAAGTAGTCAAGAGAGCAAAGCAGAACATATTAAGACTGTAGCATGGCCCCCATGAAGGTGGAAAAGGGAGAATTTGATCTAAGCTATCTGGAAAAGAGCAGGAAAATGTTCAGAACTGCCATTTTCTGGGATCATAATATGCAACTGACAGCTCCAAGGATGTGTTTATCCATCCAAACCCCTGACTCCAAAACACTGGCTGTGAGAGGACTTCAGGTGGGGACTCATAAACATGCAACATGGTCCAGTGGGCTGAACATGGGCCAGTCTGCTAGCTGTCAGCAACCTGGTGTGACCTTGAGCAAATTGATGTCTTTCCAGCTGCCTCTCCTCATCCATAAAATGGAGATGAAGATGCTCAGCAGCCCCTTGATGGGCTAGAAGGAGAAACGCCTCTTTCCAGGAAACAGTGGAAATACAACATGCCAGGTTAGTTCTCCTCATTAAGAGGATAAAATCTACCCCATGCCTCAGATATTCAGCTGCCTGCTGGGCTCTCAGTAATGTTCCCCTGACATTTGGGCTCTGCTGGGATCTGGCACAAAGAGCAGAACAGTCCCACCCCACCCCAGCTCTGGGATTTGCCCAGAATTTATTTTTAACGCAGCCTCAGTGTGAACATTTGTGTTGGGTTTGTATGAACTCATGCTGATCCCTGACTCTGAGCTCGTCTCACCCTGACTGTGCCAATAGCCAGGATTGTCAAAAGAACAGAGGGCACAATCTCCCCCACCCTCACCAGGAGTCTGACACGAGGCAGACCCAAAGCCTCCCACCTCATTCCACATGGAGGAAGGAATCTTTGGGCAGCCACCTCAGATGGAGCCGTTCCTGCTGTCCAGGGTAACTAACTTGTTCTAGAACGTAAGACATGTTCAACAGGGCCCTAAAACTGGGCTTAAAATGACCTTTCAAAACCATGAAGCCCCAGCTAAGTCCTTTATTTCCCTGGTTCTGGAATGTGAGCAATGGGATGGAGCTGGAGCTGTGGCCCATCTGAGAGAAGACTTGGAAGACTGGGCTGTAATTTTCTGATTTTCCAAGCCCCCAGGTATAGCTTGAAACACAAGGTCCTTGCTCTTGCACACACCTGCTGGCCACCACCTCCCTTGCTCAATGCTCCTCATCAATTACAGCACAGAGACACAAAATGACTGATACTTTTAATACAAAGAGCCTGTCATTTATTTATTAGCTGGCGACAGGCCCTGCAGCCCTGGATGGATGCATTATAAATCAGCTGCATTTCTAACCATTAAAAATTCATCCAATTCATAATGTAGGATGCCTATAATTTCCTTATTAGTGTTGAGTGTGAAGGATTTTTCTTTCTCCTCCCTTGGCTCTTTGCTTTCCCAAGATCTTGCTCATCTGAGGATTAGCTTGGCTTAATCCTGCAAGAGGGAGGTGGAGGGGTGAGAAGGGCTGGGAGAAGGGAGACAAGGACTAAAGAAATTTTGTTCCAGTGTTTTCTCCTAATTGCAATTTTCCATATATACTTAGGAGCCTTGGCTGTCTCCTGTCACACTTATGGGAGCGAGAGAAACTACTTGTCCTGAATTTAAGAGATGTTTGTATAGTAGGAGAAAAAAAAATTCCCTTTTATCTCACAAAGGGAAAAAAGGAGTATGGTGGTTGGACAGGGAAGTATGATGTAAAACCTGTTAAAAGTACAAGTAAGATAAGAAGAGGTGTCCATACATTATAAACCAGTGCATTTAAAATAGATCAAACATATATATGAGATTTATATATAAAAATAAGTAGTATAGTAGACTTCAGACTCAGTGCCCTCATTCATTGAGGAAAAATAGGTTAGTAGGCCTGGAAGAAAGGTGTGACATTTTTACAGACCCACAGCGGTGACAAAAAACTTCAGGTGCTGCTGCAGCATCAGCAAAGGAACTTGGAACGAGCATCAGAAAAAGCTCAGTCTACATGAAACTATAAATGATCACTTAATTTGAGTGCTGCATCCCATGTTGACCAGGCTTGGCTGCAGACAGCAGGACAGCCTGGTCCTTGATGTGGTACACACAGAAATGATGTTCATGCTTTCAGTGAGTCCCAGATTGTTCCCATCTCTTAAATAATTGTATTCAGGGAGGGGCAGGGAGAGAGGGCTTGAATAGATTCAAGCCAGGCTCAGCACTAGGTAACTTGCAGTGTGTTTAGGAATGAGTGTGCAGGAATCTAAAAATTGATTATGCAATAAACCCTGCCTCAATGGGAGACAAGCCCAGGCATTGAGAGCAATGCCGTGACTCCAATGTACTTTTCACCTCGAGAGATGCTTGCATACAAACATTACATCAGCTGCACATGGAAATGGGTTTACTGGGTAAGTTCACTTCAGCAAATCACATCTTGTTCAACAAGGCCAGTGCTTTACTCTGAGCCATGGCAAGAAACAGCTGCTTCAGGTCAGGGCTTTGGGAGCACACGAGCAGAAGTGGAGCTTCCATGAGCAGCTTCCTTCACCCCACTGAGTCACCAACAAGAGCAAGACAGACTGCAGGATGCTGAGGTGGACTGGAAGTGTCCAGCAATCAAAAATGACAATTTCTGCATTTTTGTTATGTGCAGCAATCGTGCTCTGCTCCACCTGCCCTGTACTGCTGGGAGTATCCATGTCTGCCCACCCCATCTCCTCCGAGCCAGCCACCACACAAGGCTGGGAAACAAAACCTCCTTCCACACAACTCCTTAGGCAGAATATTTTTTTACATGAGTCTTTCCCCAGCTTTCAGGACAGAATGGGATGTTTTGGGCTGTTTAGCCCAAAAGAAGCACTAAGCACAAGTTTGAGGTTTTTTAACCTCTACTGATGTGCAGGTTCTCTGCTACATTCTGGTTTGTACATCTTGTCCCACAGGGCAGCACCACTAATAATGTTCCTGCTGTGTGTGTGGTCATGTAAAACTGCTCCAACTCCTGAACAATAGCAGCTATTTTAAATTAGGAATCACAATTCAACCAGACAATGATGAAACAATGAGAGCCTCCAATCTCCAAACCAGAGAGACACTTCCTGCCTGATCACAGTGAGGCCCCGTACACTTCTGAGAGATTTTAATCCTGACAAAGAGCCTGGGGAGACTAAAAAATCTCAACACAATGTCCTTGCAAACTCTGGGAAGTCCTGGTTCCTTCAAGGGTACCCCCTAGCCAGGAACATCCTCTTTATCCCAGGAAAGCAGAAGTACCCCAGCTGCCAATCATTATAAGCCACAAGGAACTCATTCAAAAACAAGACAAATGTTTAAATGAGGGCCAAAATCAATCAATACCACCACTCAGCCCATGCACACATACACACATTGGCTATTTTTACAGTGACCCACAGCAAAATTCTCACAACCCATGAGCCATTAGGAGCACACTCTTGACACCTGGGCTGCCTGAGTCTGCAGTAGCCCAAGGTGGAGAACTGTGTTGCTACCTCTTGTCTTGCAGGGATGAAACCACACCCCTGAGGAGTGCTGGCTGGTGAACAGAGCCCTGCTCTGTCTGGCACAGACACCTCCTTCAGGTTTAAGCACATCACAAGCACAAATGGATAGGGAGAAGTACCAAGACCCAGACACACAGCTGGTAACAGAGGGAGTGTAAACTTGTTTTTATCCCTATTGTGTCCCACTCCTCTCACCCTGCCATGATGAGTCTGGGCTCATGCCAGACCATGGGTGAGGGGACAGGGACACTGTGGGGTGTGTGTGGAGGTCAGGGAATGCTGTAAGAGGAGTGGGAGCTCATCTCCCTGTATGAGATGTGCTGGATAGAAGGTGGAATGTCAGGGTGTACGTACACATCCTCCATGAGATGCTGCATTCTTGGGCACTCTGGTCCAACCCAACTGATGCAGGGATGAGGCTGCCAGGCAAAAAGAGCAGCCTGCTGCACTAGAGCCACTCCAAATCCAGTAGGAAAACAGGTCAGGACCTCCTCTTATCAGGCTTGTTAAGTTCTTGACAGTTCACACATCACGAGCTCCCTTCCTGAAATTGCCCCAGGTGAGCTAGCCCTGCTTCCTGGCCCCAGGAATTAAACAGTCCAGTGGGGATGCTTTTAGGCAGAGGAGAAAGCAGAGTTTTGTACCAGACAATACTTCCCTGTGATCCCCTTGATGTCTCTATCCAGCAGTCTCTCCACAGGCTGGTCTCCATCAGCAGCCCAAAGCCACATTCTTCTTCATTTTAGGGTTTCTCTTCCTCATGGATCTCCACCACCAGGAACCAATGTATCATCACTCAGCTGTGCAGCCAGTGTCACTTCCCCATTCCAGGGCTGGAGCCTGCTGGTGCCCCTTTCATCCTGGATGTTGGTACAAATATCTCCAGTAAACACACATTAAAGCAACAGAGACTGGATCTAAAATCCAAACAGCACAGGAAGTGATCATCTTGTGCTCAAACCAAGTCAGGTGCTCATTCCATCTGGAGCAAGCAGGGCTGCACTTCAGCTCCTCCTAAAGCAGGCAGGGACCAGGCAGAGCCACGCTGCTCTTCTTCCTCATGGTACAACCACACAGACAACATCTCCAGAGCTGGCTGAGGGGTAAGGTATAGGCAGTGGAACTTGCCAGCCTTTCCAAGATATCCTGAAAAAAACTCAATTCTGCAGCATCATCACAGCAGGAAGGTCTGAAGGGTGAGACTGCAACTCAAAGTGCAGGTCAAATAGATGGGATGGGCACTACACTTCTGCAAAAGGAGGTTGGACTTCTGGAAAATGTGGGTATTTCTTCCACTTGCTCTTTCAGGGATGGAAGAAATTATGCAGAGCATAAAATAGTTCCAGGCAGGAAAGCTGAGAGCTGGGAAGGTTGGCCCAAATCCCACTGTCCATGGTGTGTCTCCTGTTGGTCAGATGTTGCAGCCTGGGCATGAAGGTGATTCTGGGCACAAGGAAAGTTCAGTTCTTCTCTGGTGGGGGACAGAAGCAGTATTTTTGGTTGCTCACACATTCCTTCAGATACCTACAACACCTGCTCGGGGAACAGCCAGCCAGAGCCCACAAGGCTTCTTCAACACCCAAATCTTTTGCAGGATGTTCACATCAAACCTTGGAGCTCAGAGCAGTTTCCATGAGAGCCAACAGCAAACCAGAAGGGAGGGAAATTTGGAGGCAGAAGGTTATTGCAGACCCCCAATGCCTTCACCTGTTGGCAGCTGAGCTCTGAGGTCAGGGCTCCTCCACAGCCCCCCACCACAAGCTCAGGTTTTGCTACAAACAGTGAGGAGACACAGCACAGAGCAGCAAAACACACATAAATGAGTAAACAGCTACTCACAGGTCCTCGTTAAAACCCTTAAAACACCTCACATGAGCTGAGTGAGGAGGACAAGACTATGAGACCATGAGAGCTCCAGCTCAGAAGAGTCTTCACCCACAAGTGCCTACTTCAGAAGAGTAATGGGAGCTGGGTCCTTCTGGAGAAAAGCCTGGGACTTCATTTTAGAGGAGACAAGAGGAAAAGAATAGTTTGGAGAAACAGCAGAGCGCTGTGTGAGGGACTGAAACCTGTGGAGCCTGGCCCCAGGCAGGGCAAGGGGAAGCAGAGTGCTGCTGTCACTTCACCCTGTGCTCCACATTTATATTACATGAAAAGAATATTTGACAAATTATCTTATCCCTGAGAAAAAAAAATAAAAGGAAAAGTTTCTTTTCCAACTGTTTCAGTTTTCTTTTTTAGGCAAATAAAACTACAAGCACTTATGATTTCAGTTTTATGTTGCTGCTGTTTTTGGCCAAAATGGGACCATGAACTGACCAAAAATAGAAATGCTGCATACTTTTTGTCTTCCCATGCCCAGGATGAACAAAACATGCTAGGCAAACAAAAAAAAATTAACAGTTCTAAGGGTAAATATCCTTTTCATTTTAGTTTTTGAGATCTATTGAAAGCAAAGTTAAGAAAATCTATTTGTTTAAGAAATATGATTTTTGAAATGACCACGATGTTCCTTCTAAGCTGCACTGAAATAAAAGATAAAGACAGGGTACTGAGTGAAAGAGTGCTGATGGCGCTTTTATTGTGTGATTTGCCTTGTTTTTTTCTGAAGTACTTCTTTTTAGCCGATTACCACGTATTTACAGTTAGTGTAATTATATCTAATTACTTAATTAGCATGAATACGTGTAATTACTAACTTTGAATATGTAATTATGTCAGGGCAGCCTGTAATAAATGAGGTTGAAAAAAACCCTCATTAGGACTCTAGGAAAGGACGGCTGCTCCACCCGTGTGGAGAATGCATCCCAGTCCCCAGACTGAGCCAGTCCTGGAAAACACAGCCAGCTCCAGTCCTGGCTGGCAAAATCCTCCGCCAAAATCAAAGAATTTGCCCCAAAAGTTCAGCTTCACATTACTTGTTGCAACTGAGCATCCACTGCTGGGATGCAGGTGGGGGATCTGCCCCCCAGATCAATTTTCTCCATCAGGGTTTGGATTTTTGTCTCCAATTTGTATAATTCTCCAGAAGGCCTGTTTTGTTAGATGAGAAATACAAGGGAACTGAACAACTCCAAAACTGCGCTGTGGCATTTGAGAAAAGCTCAAGAGATCAGATCCAAGAACTAATCTGCATCTGATGCATTGTGCTTAGAATTAATTACTACCTAATTACTATTATTAAAGTAAAATGACCTTCCAAAATGTTTCTTCTGAAACATTACCAATATTTCACCACAGAAATCTCCAGCTACTCATAATTGAAAAACTTGAATTTTGGGAATTCAAATCCTGAACTTCTAGAGAGGGAGGTAACATAAGAAGCTGCTGTTACTGACGGGCCTGCCCAGAAGGACAAGCAGCCAAATTCTGGCCACAAATAGGGGTAGACTGGATCATGTTTTGCATTACTAAGATATCTGACCATTGTCTGATGTTATGTAGTCCTAAACTCTCATCCTCATTACTTTCTCTGCCCACTGTGCTTGCCACAAATCCCATTCTTCTCCTCTGATGTGTTTATTTCCAGATATGGAGGTGCAAACTCATCACAACCTGTTGCTCTTTGCCAAGCAGGTATGAACTTGGTTTCCCCTCCATGTGCACAAGATCAGGAGAAAAAGGCCTTTTTAGCCTATTCTTCTAAAATCCACTTGTGGTTTGACTGTCCATGTTCCCAAACTCTTTTCTTAACCCTCCAGGTAGGGCCAAGGACAGCTGAAGCAAGGACAGGATGCAAACCCAGCACGGCCCAGAGTTACAGCACAGAGATGGGGGAGCATCTTCTCATCAACTAAATGCTTCAACATGAGAAAACACAGTGATGCTGGTGTCTTCTGTGCCTCTTTGAGAAGCCCTCATCCAGGAAGGGAAAGAGAATTCTGAGTCAAGCTTGTTCCCCCTCTGCACTAAGTCAGGCAGTGACAGAAAGAGGTTGAGACAACTGCAAAAATCCCAGAAAGGCAGAAGTGAGGGCTGGTTCCAGTGTCCTTCATCCCATAAACAGGAGGACAGCACATTCCCAGTGAAGAACAGGCCTCTGTCTCCTTGGGGACACATTGAGAAGAAGATCCCATGGGCCAGCACTGCACAGAGGGAGCGAGAGGCCTCCAGCTCCACGGGCAGGGAGCTGCTCTCCATATTTCAGCTGCAATTCCATTATGCAGAGCTAAGTGGCTGGGAATAAACATCCCTCATCCCTGCGTGATAAGTGATGCTTGCTAGTATGGAGGGTGACAGAAATCTATATCACATCAATGTACTATTAATACTGCATTAAGCACACAGAGTTTGCTCCCCTCACTGCAGCACAGCAGTGGGTATCAGCATGTCCTCCACCCAGGCAGCATCCAAGAGCACTGGGATGCTTGCAGGAGGAAGGAAGGAGAAAAGCTTCATGTTGGAGAGTGAAAATGCTTGCTGAAGATGTTGCTCTAGCAACAGCTCGGTGCAAAGGAGAGATGCTGGGTGTCACGGAGCACCTTTGCTCACAGCTGGGCAGCAGCTCTGGGGAAGGTGGTGGAGTGAGGAGTTTGCATCTGTACAGACTCAGCTGGGCATAGAAGCACTCCCCAGCCCAGAGGAGCTCTCTTTAGAAGTGACAGCAAAGGGAGAAATGTTTGTGTCCAAGATCTGCACAGGGAGATGGAAAACCCTCCAGCATGACAACCACGGGGAGAACGGAAGCAACAAATATTCTGCAGCCCGGGCTTATGTTGAGTAGAGCACATCAGATCAAAAGCTCCCCAAAGCATGGTTAATTTAATAGGTGAATTATGAAATTTTCCAGCCTCAAGCAAAGCCACCAGTGAAGTCAGAAGTTTTTGACCAAGTTAAAGCCTGGGGACTAAAATATAAAACACACACCAAATTCAACTCTGCCTGAGGAGTCAAGGATTGGGTTTTGCCCCACGAATGACAAATATAAAAAAATTAGGGTTTTCAACATGAAAGCACCCAACTGTAGTTTGCCTCTTATTATCCCCCAAAGGAGTACCAGTGTTGTGGGGTTTGGTTTCAGCCCCTCTGCCTTGCAGTCCTGGAAAACCTGGAGCATTCCCTCCTGTGGCACCCTTCACAGGAGAAGCGCCTCCAGATGCCACCCCAAGCATCTCTGTGAACCCTTCAGATCCTTCTCAAACAGCCCCATGAAGCTCTGAGGTCAAATCCTGCTGCCAGTGACTTCCCCTGCAGCCCACCCAGCTCTGACAAGTCCCACAGGGCAAAGGCTCAGAGCAAAACTTAATCCTTTGAGGTTTAAGTTCTGCTGCAGCCTCAAGAGCACCCACGTCTTGCAATGGTCGGCGTGCAGATTAAAGAGATTTGAGACAGCACAGCAGGGAAAGGAAGAAAAAGTAAAGCGGGGGAGCCCTCCCTCCCAAGCCATCAGAGTTTGTAAATCATTTTGAGATGAGGTGCTATAAGAAATGTAAAATATATAATTAACAGCACAGAAAAACCACGCTACATTCAGCTTCTCCACTCCTGCCTAATCACCGCCCTCCTCCTCCCCTCTCTACAAACAGACCAAATTTAGCACATTGAAATGAAAATCAAGGGAAAGCCAGGCACGTTCTTTGGGTACATCCCATCGCTCTGGCAAGTGAAGGACAGTGCTAAGGGCTTGGGCACAAGCCAGCAGAACCCATGAGGGTACACAGTGGGGGCTGCCCAAGGGGTACCTCAGTGGGAGCAGCAGCTGCAGCTCCCCTTCCCCAGATGGAGGCAGGAGCAGCGTGCTCCTGCTGAGCACTCAGTGCCACATGGCTTCATGCAGGCTGGGAGATGGGCCTTCTCCCTGTTTGCAGGGGCTGAGGTCTGTCTCCTGCCCCTGTGAGCAAAGGAAGAGCAGAGGTGACATCAGCACAGCACTCCCTGCCTCTGGCTGGGCCACAGAGGTAGCCCAAGCTGAGGGCTTTTCACCTTTTGTTTTGCAGGATCTTTATTTTTCCAGTTCTACCTGGAACCAAGACACACCAAAAGGATGCAAAGTACAAGAGAGGAATGTTACCCAAACCTCCTGCACTGCTCAGCTTGCATGTCAGAGCTGGTAAGAGGCCTGGGAGAGCTCAGCTACCGCCTGTGAGCCGCATGTTGGGGAAGGCTGCATCCCACCACTCGCGTGGGAAGTGGCGCAGGACTCCCAGAAAAGCATCCTTTTACACAGCACTTTTCTTTTATGCTCAGAATTTAGAAACACAACGTGGAGAGGGACACTTGATCACCTCCTGCTAGTCTAATGAGCCCAGTTCATGAACCAAATTTATACAGGAAAGATGCAGAAGCTTTACAGAAGCCCATAAAATCAAGACACCCAGCATCTAAAATTCCTGGAGACAAAGATAGCTCCAGGCATCTGCCACACCTATGCCCATGTATCCTGAGCTTCCCCCTGGCCCTTTGGGGAGCCAAAGAGGCAGCCCCATGACTGGGAAACTGCTGGAGGAGGAAGGGGAGGCAGGTCCTTTCCCCAGCCAAGCAGGGGTCACATCCATCCCCATGCTCTCAGGGGGCTCTTGCTCACACCTGGGACCTCATGCTCGGAGCTGATGAGGAAGAGCCCGGCTTGGAATGGCACTTTCAGGCAGGGGTGGGGAAGGTGACGGGTGGGTGGCAGAGGGAGGGTGAAGGGAGGTGAAGGTGAGAGTGGAAAGTCTTTTCTGGAAGCATCTACATGTATGTTGTGATTTCTGAGACCTGAGATTCACTTTGGTTTCTGGACCATACCAAGACCCACTCTCCTCAAAAACCTCCTTCTCTTCTTCCTCATCCTCTTAACCTCTCCCTCCCCACCCTCCTTCCCCCAGCCCCCCAGCCCTCCCCTGAGCCCTGCTGGGGGCACTCACACGTGTCTGGCTTGTGGCAGTTGTGACCTTGTCGGAAGTACTGGGGGTTCTCGATGACGGGGATGCGCGTCATGCCGATCACCACCGTGTCCGGGCCGGCGTCCAGCGATGAGGGCGTCGTGATGCCATGGTTGATGTGGTGGAGAGGGCTGGCTGAGTCCTCCTCGCCGCTGATCACTGCCACGGGACCTGCAAGCAGCACACACACCCGTCAGGGACAGCAGAGGACAGGGAGGCCTGTTGGTCACACGCTCATTGATGGATCACCACCAGCCCGTCCTAGCATTCTGTGACTGTATTCACAGGGGTCCGAGGATGAGGGAAGAGAGGAGGATCTGACTCCATGTTGCAGAAGGCTTGATTTATTATTTTATGACATACATTACATTAAAACTATACTAAAAGAATAGAAAAAAGAATTTAATCAGAAGGCTAGCTAAGAAAAGAATAAGAAGGAATGATAACAAAGGTTTGTGGCTCAGACTCTCTGTCCGAGCCAGCTGACTGTGATTTGCCATTAATTAGAAACAACCAACATGGACCAATCAAGGATCCATGTTGCATTCCACAGCAGCAGATAATCTTTGTTTACATTTTGTTCCTGAGGCCTCTCAGCTTCTCAGGAGGAAAAATCCTAAGGAAAGGATTTTCCATAAAAAATGTCTGCAACAGCGTTCCTGCCAGTTGTCCCATCCCCAGGCTTAGTTTCTCTGGGAAGTTCACAGCATAGGGAAAACATCTCAAGTTTTCCTTCCTGGCTTTGAGGTACCAGGCTAAAAATCCCAAAGGGTTAGACAACTACAGGTGACACCACATCAGAGGTGAGTCATGCAAAAAGTCCTCTCCTAGGGTTGTCATGAGAGAGCAGTTGCTGTGGTGCCTGTATACTCTGGCATCACAGGCTTGGCAAAAATCATAACCAGGCTTATACTGAAGAAACATCACCTCCAAAGTGTTAGTTCACCTGAAATCCATATTTGTGATATGTCTGTTGCCCAGTGTGTTGCCCATCTTTTTGCCCTCCTGCAGCTTCACCTGAGCAAACTCACCGAGTCCTTTCAGTCAGGCTGATGCCTACAGGGACCCACAATGTACTGGAACAGATCCTGCCCAGCTCAGGCCCATTCCCACCACCATCAGCACAAATGGCAGCATCTTCCCCTTACCCTCTCGACCCCCAAAATTCACAGCACCATCAGGCAGGCAAGAAAATGAAGCAAAGTAGTCAGGCATGCAAGATAGGAGCAACGGAAGGCTTCTATCCCTTATGTTTTATTTTGGTATTAGACCCTCTAATACCATTCTTGCTGCATTGGTGTTGGACGAGATAGGAACCACTGTGAAATCTTGCATGAGATCTTTTAAATATTTTAACATGGCAAGAAAATCCACACTCTACAAGTGACACTCCTTTTCTCCTCTCTGGATGTCACCAGAGACTACCAGAAGCTCAAGTAAAAAGGAGCAGAGATGTTGCAGTTAGGCTTTCAACTTATTCAGAGCAGCCAGCCTTTTACCTACACTGCATAAAAAATGCTCATCTCCCAGCAGTAATGTGCTTCTAATTGCACAATTACTTTATTATGTAGCACTGGCAACAAAGAAGGGACTCTTCAAGCCATTTTACTCTCCAGAGCTACTGGGAGGACGAGGCGAACACCGGCTCCATGCAGCCATTCTGCCTGCATTAATCTAGTCTAAAGGCTGCTCATTTTTGGAGCTTCAAGTATTGTTTGTTCTTCCAAGTGGGATATAATAAAGTTATTGTGTAATTAGCAGAGTCTTGGCAGCTGTGACAGGTGTTTTAGTCACGAGGAAGAAAGCTCTCACCCTTTACTGTGAATTCCTTCTGGCAGGTTCTGCCTTTTTTAACGTTACTCCCCGCGCCCGCGTGACTTTCCAGCTCTTGAGGTGCAAAGGCAAAATTCAGCTCGTGATGCAAGATGCCTCTGTTGGGACTACACACGGTGTATTTCTCCAAACACAAAAAGCAAATGGGCAATTTTTGTTTGAATGACTTTTGTTTCTTCGCAATGTCAATTCATTGCACACAAACCAGGAGGACTCAGTTTTGCATGATGTGCACATTCCTTCAGCCACATCCTGCACTGCTGGTTGGTCCAGCTGTGGTGGGAAGGGGAGAACTCTGCATTTCAAGGTGCAGTTAAAAAAAAAATCATAAAATATCTACTGATATGGACTGGTGTAAATAATCTGACAGAAGACCATGAGGATCTCCCTGTCAGTGGGAGAGGCTATTGAGGGCTTACTGCTTTCCTTAAGAAGCCAAGGCATTGCTCCAAGGAATGGCTCTTTATCAGGCAAGGGGATGTGAAAGGCCTCTCTGGTGAATTATAGTCAGGTTGGATGAGACTTTGAGCAGACTGGTCTCATGGAATGTGTCCCTATCCCGGTCCATGGCAGGAAGGTTGGAGTAGCTGATCTTAAAGGTCCCTTCCAGCCCAAATCATTCTGTGTTTCTGTGTGAAGGAAGTTTTTGTTGCCCTCTATTCTGAGAGCAGAAACCCCATCTTTGTGCCAAGAATTCGGTGGTTCTATGTGAAGGAAGTTTTCTTTGCCATCTATTCTGAGAGCAATAACCCCACCTTTGTGCCAAGGAGCAAAGAAGATGTAAGAAACTATGACACAAATACCAGGCTGACACAGACCCTGCTGAGGATCTGCTTTTCAGGGACTCAAAAGCTCTGCCAGCATTTGACCCTTGCTCAGCATCTCTTCATTTTTAGGGAACACAAATCATGGCAGTGTCCCTCCAGCACAGGCAGGTTGAAAGGGCATGGCTACAGCTAAAAGAGCAGAGGACAATCCAGGAGGTTGGGTACTTGTGAAAACAAGCACAGCAAGCATCTATTAGCCAACATTCTTGTGGCCATTTCCCTGGCAATAAACAGACCCAGAGTTTGACCTTCTTTACACTCCACAGGGTTGGTTGTTTTTCTGTAGTTTACTTCTTAGGAGGACTTTCTTCATGTGTTATCTTAGTTTCATCTCAAACACATCCAAGACCTTTGAGGCATGAGGTAACCACATCTCAGCTGATCCACAGCTGCATCCTCACTCCTCACAATGTTCACAATGGACATTGTATCCCACAAATGGACTCAGCCTCTGAGTCATCCAGTTCAGGTCAATGTCACCAACCTTATCCATTTACAAGATCTACCAACCCTCAAAAGCCTTAGAGCTGAGCTCTGATTGTCCATCTCAACCCCTTCACATCTCTGCAAAAGTGGGAAACCCCAAGAACTGCAAAGGCAGAGGCACCACAGGGAGAACACAACTTGTAAAGTGTATTCTACACTTGCTGTAATCCAGAGACAGTTTACTGCCTCCAACTGTACTCACAGGTCTTGAAAAAAACTGAAATAAATCACATTCCCAAGAGTCCTAAGGAACACTTAAAACACATTCAGTGCATCAGCCTTCCAGATTTCCAAAACAGTTCTGGTGATTGTAGGCACTGATTTGACATGCCCTAGAACATATAATTAATCCAAATATCCTCTAAAGGATGTCATTTGATTAAAGGAAATTTTCAGTTGAGGACTTCTCCAAGTTTCTCCTATTAGGCTGTGGGGTTGTTGGGTGTGGTGGGGGAGTATAAATCTGGACAATATCAATCCCTACAGCCACACTCGTGCTGCTTTATCACATTAATTCCCTCATTTCCATCTCTTCTAGATGGTCACTGCTGAGATCCAGTTCTCTCAAAGCTCACAGCCTCTCTGTTGTCACTCTGAGACTCAGATGAGTGCTGGACTCACTGTGCAAGCCTGAGACAAACTTTAAAGACATCGTGGATATCAAACAGCCACCAATCACTTTTATAGGTGTGACTATTGCCCTGACTCAAAACATACTCTGCCATTAGCAATTTCTGGAAATAAAGCAGCTACCTAAACTTCAAATTTTTAAATTTATCTTGGCAATAGCATATATTTTTTTTGCTTTTAAGTAGGCAAAGAGGTCCAGTTTTCTGATGTATAATGCTGATAAATAGCTTTATTTGGAAGAATTCTCACTGGTTTCACCAGTGCATTTTCCAGGTAAAGGTAAAGGAAAAAAAATTTAACAAAAAAAAAAAAAAAAGAGTACAGATTTTAGAGATTTAACTTCACCTTCCATTTGACAGGGAAATGTGCAGAGAGAGATAGAAAAGAAGACAGTTTTGTATAGTAAAAATGTATAATAATAGACAAAAAGGTGGCTTGGAGTAATTCCTAACGTACCGTCCTGTGATTTTAAAACATTATATAAAATATTTCAGAGCTTTTCAGAACAGTGGCTGGTTTTGTGAATAACTCAGCCTGTATTATGGACAAACACACTACAGATATTAACTATAAAAAGGGTCTATTAAAACTTTAAGAAGTCTGAAACAACTGAACTCTTTTCCATGCAGTTTTTCTGACAAGGAGGCAATTCCAGCAGCAGTGATGGAGGCACTCCATCACTCCTTTTCCCTGTGAGGAAAGGCTGGGAAGATGTTAGGGCTGCCCAGGGTTACCCCAAGGGAAGAAGCAGCCACTGCTCCAGCCCCTTCACAATGCCAGTGGGAGACTCAGCCACAAGGACCTGGAAATCAGGACCAAATTCATCTGATGATCACCAAAGAGCAGTGAGGCAGCTTGGAAATGTTGCTTTTGGAAATGCCACAAGCAGCAATTCTGTTCTGCCTTCCCTCCCACATCTCCTCTACAGCCAACTCCTCTTTCCTGAGAAAAACACCTCACTCAAACACCACCATTCCCAGCCTCATCTCCACCCTCTGTTCTGCCCCAGCCTCCCAGCCAGGCTGCACTCCATCCATCCATCCATCCATCCATCCATCCATCCATCCATCCATCCATCCATCCCAGAAATGTTCCAACTTGTCTTATCTCTTTGCATCCACCCTGGCATTATCATCTCTGCAAACACTCCTCCAGATTCCCCCAAAACCTCTGCTTTTCAGAAAAAATCTCTCATTCTCTGTTCAGCACTGTTCCCCCTGGCTAAACTGGAGTTTGGCTTGCTGTTTACCTTCACCTCCCTGTTTACCTGGAAGCTCTGTGAACAGGATACAGCTTTCAGTCCATTTCTCTGAATTGCCTGGTTCATTCACAGTGTTATACAGACAGCTTGTTACTTATGAAAAATAAAGCAAATAATAATAGTAATAAATAGCTTAGGGACCCCTGTTTGCAAGATCATATCATAGTGGGAAATTATTTATCAAGGCTAAGAGCTATACTTTATGATAAAACAGGCTCAGGAATATAGGGTACTGTATAAATAACCATAGATTAGAGAAGATAATGGTCACTTCTCACATATTTGCAACAGAATGAATGCCCCAAGGCAAACAGGTGAAGAAACAACAAAAACTCCAGCTTGGCATTACAGCAACCTCTGCAAAGCAACAAAAGCAACTGAAGGTGAAGAAAACATGACCTCTAAGGGAAAACTGAAAGAATTATGCTTTGTGTTCAGAGGAGAAGTCTGAAGGGACACGTGATAACAGCCTTCAAATATGTAAAAGGTTGCAGCAAAGAGAAATATAATAGCTGTTCTCTACGTCCACTGGGGATAAAACAAGAAATAATAGGTTTAAATTGCACTGAGGGAGATTAGAGTGTGAATGTTCTCCCTGATGCCTCACGGCACGGCTGGTTGAGCGCTGGAACAGATAACCCAGAGATGCTGTGGGGGTTCAGCCACTGCCAGGCTGGGGAGGGAGAGGTTAAAGAAACTTCTTTCAAGGACAGTTTAAGCTACAGGGAGTGATGCTCTCAGAGCCCTCACAGGCTGCAGCACATTTTACCTGGAGCAAGAGCCCTCAGCATCTTCCCTTCCTGATGCTTCCAAAGAAACTCCAAGGAGGGGTCTCTGCAGTGCTGCAGAATAGTTTGGGCAGCATCAGAGGCACTGTGGGTGTAGCACTGGTCTCCAGCATGGTTTCAGAAAGGACAACTTCCTGCACCTCCCAGACCAAGGGCTCAGGACAGAAACCAAGTTTTCAGAGGCAGAGGAGAGTGATGTGAGTGCTCAGGGCCATGGAACAATCCCCTCTCCCCACCCACACCTCTGGGAGCTGTCGTGCAGAACACCATTTTTTGATCAAAAATGATCACTGCAAGAGCTAATTGTGCCATCTCCACTTTCCTTTGTAATATAAAGAAGCCATATAATTAACCTAGTTAATTAGGAACTGTATATGACCCATAACTAGGAAAAAAAAGCTCTCCTAATAAAGTGGGTCACCATGCATTGTACAGCAAGCACAGACCTCATTAAATTCCAATATATAGTATATAAAATCCCTTCCTCCTCTGACTCCAAACCCCTGTTGGCACTTCCATATTTCCCCAATCATAATCTTAAATTCTGCTCTTCAAAAGGTCATATCACCAACTGGCAAGTGGTTGATTCCAAGGCTACATCTCTCAGCCCAGCTTTAGAACTCAGAGCTACACGCACGCACATAAACAAGGGTAAAAATAACCTCAAACTTCAGCTTATCAGGAAAACAAACAAGTTTAAAAAGAAACTTAAAAAAATTACCAACCTTTTGTTGGAGCTGAAATCAACCCACACCCCAGGGCTGATCTCTGCACTAGCAATGAGAGGAACTGAAACTCATAAAAGAATAAGCGAAAGCACAATAAATACAATTAAAAATCCAGCCATGCTCAGAGCAAGATTGCATTTACTGTCTCATAAAGAGAGCCTCGTCCTTTCAGGCAAACAAAAGAAAATCAATTTCTTAATTTTTATTGACAGATGTGGGCAGGGAGCCAAGGCAGAGCTTGGTGCCTAGGCGGGGCCTGTTTGGAGCCAGCCTGCCACAGGCTCCAGCTTGTTCTCTGCCCTCCTGCAATGGGAAGCAGCCACTTCTCACCCCTAGAGACACCAGGCCCAGCCACAGGGTTGTCTATCATGTGGCACCTCTTCCCCTGAGCCACAGCAGACCCCTCACTTGTGTAAAACAATGGGGTTTTTCCAGACCTCCCTCCTAATTCCAGCACTCAGCGCCTTCTTTGTCGCCAAGCAGCATTTCCCACATCCATACAGCTCAATTCCATCTCCATGGCCCAAATTCACCCCAAGCTCTCCCTGCATGATGCCAATGGACCCAGAGGGCACTGCTGCAGAGGCTGGTTGGAACAGCACAGCCCTAGCCTGAATGCCACTGTGGTGGCTGAGGAGCTTCCAAAGGTGCCAAACCTTCTCTGCCATAGCCTAGGGCACACAGACTCTGCCATCAGCTTTTGGGGAAACAGCACAATGAAAAATCAAATCCTTCAGCTTTGCAGGCAGATGAAGACATCAAGAACATAAATCTGAACTCCTAAAGGGATAAACTCCAAATCCTCAGTTCCCAGCCCCTCCAGTAAAAAAGGCAGGAGCAAACAGCAATCCCTTTTCCCTTCTCGACAACATGACGGGTTTGAGATCCTGATGATCTCAAGGAGATGAAGATCCCTCTGACTTTTATGGTAAAAGGAAGGGACAGGCCTGGGATCTCTGCACCCACCACTGCTTGGGTTGGACACGTGTCTCCTCCCCCACTTGCACCTCCCAGCCCCTCATACACTTCAGATGCATTATCATATAAAAAAGCTGTCAGATCCGTTGTCAGTGGGCGATCCCTACACAGGCAATCCTTAAAGCACTTTCTCTCCTGATGCAATGCTGCCAAAATCCTGCCATTTACAGAAGCCCCTTTCCATCTTTACATATTGACATTTCCTTCTCTCTCTCTGATTTTTTCAGGTGATTGCAGCAGGGAGAAGCAGCTCTTGCTACAAAAGGGGATGCATGAGGGCAGAGAGGCTGCAGCAGACCTGTACATTCCCCCTTCACCCTTTCCAGCCTCCAGCCATCCTGGCAGTCCTCTTTGGAGCATCACTCCATCTGCTGTAGAAGATGTTCAAACTCCCTCACTCCTCCCATGTCCTTCCCTTACCACTCCTTCCCAAGTTTATTTATTGAGTTTAGACACCAATCCTATAAGCACTCACACTCAGGAATGGAAACATTAAGATTAAATAATATAAAATATAAAGTCAATGCATGTGACGGCACAAATGCATAAATCCAGCAGAACAAGAAACAGAAAATGCTTACAGTAAAAATGGTAATACAATCTGATAATTAAAAAGGGTGGGATCTGACAAGCCAGAGCCATGCATAACAGCAAAGATGGCAGCACTCACAGGAAAGCAAAGCAAGAATTTTTTCATCTAGGCTTAAACTCCAGCCCAGTGTTACCAAACATCTTCAGCTCAGAAAGTGTCTGACCAGAAAAGCAGCTGCCAACACTCTACAGGATAACCAGAAGAATATTTTAGAACCTGCAATGCAAGGATTTGCTGATGCCTGAGGGATTGACAAGCCAATACCTACTCCCATATACGTGCTATAACATATGGGTACTGGGAAGTTGGTTCATTTGCCAAGATAAAAAGATTTTCACTGCTGAGATCAGGTGAAACAACTAGCAAATAGTGCAAGCAACAGGAGAGGAAGAAAAGTCATTTTTATTCAATTGTCACTGCAGGGAGGGAGATAGTTTAGTCTGGCAATGCTGCTGCTGGCATTCAGACCATACCCAGTCACCTTCCACCATTCCTCCCACCTATCTTCTCCCATTTGCTGGTACAAGATGTTTTTCCTACTGCTGGGCATGCATGTGCCATGCAGGTTGTGAGGAGGAGCCAGATGCAAACCAAACATCCATTCTTGCAGAGAAATGTGCTGTGATGGCACCTTGGCATGGCAGAGGCAGCAGCAGCAGAGAAACTCGTACCTGGGATAAGGCAGGAGGAGGGAGCAGGGACACCAGGAATGTAGCATCTCTGTGTGGCCAACATCCCTGCATGGCCCTGCTGCCCCAGCCAAAAGGCTGAGGTGCAGGAAGGGCTGGTGAGGCAGGATGGGTGGCTGTTGGTTACTGGATGCACTACAGTACATCAAAACAAATCCCTGTTGCCTTATCATCAATGCACAATTCTACGGGATCAGCTCCATTTGAAGAGCAAACCTCATTTCCTACTCCCACATCTCCATCCAGCCCCATCAGCTCCAGAGCTGAGCAACATCCTGCCTACCCCAAATCACAGGCTTATTGCCATTCATCTTTCTCCACCCTTTGTTCCTCTTGACTAGATTTGCTTTTTTTTTTTTTTTCCAAGCAAAGTCACCAAGCTGTCACCTCGGGGGCACCTTGAACTCCAGAGCAACACAGGCTTTACAAGGCAGGAGCCAGGCAGTGCCTGGGCAATGGCCTCACCAGGATCTATTAATCTCTTGGCTCACTCATCCCTATCACAGACACACCGTAAAAATGATATAAGCATTTCATTCGAACGGCGCTGCAGAGAGATTGGGAAGAGCATGGGGCCAATTGATTTCCAGTATGTCTGCTCTTTACCTCCAGGTATAAATACAACAGCAAAATCAATCGGAATAACATCATATCAGCTTTCTAATCTCTTCTGTTCGTGAGACACGCTTTATATACTGCAGCATTTCCTACAGCTTCTCCACAGGAGCCTCCAGCACCTCCGCACCCCTCATGTGCAGGAGCTTCCTCGCTCCTGGTCCTTCCTGTGACAAGCTCCAGGAGCTGCAGGTCCAAAGCACAGGTCTCCTCCTGCTCTGTGAGGATCTCCCAGAGGAATGTGCTGTGGCAGTGTAAGAGCAGTGCTCAGTGGCACCTGCTGAGCCCTGGGTCATCCTTGTGAGAAGGGAGATGCTCACCCGCTCACACCCCACTGGGATGGACACTGGTGGGCAGCCAGGTGTCCCCAGATCTACTGAGGATCAGGGGGACAGTCCCACTGACACAGGAACATGAGAAAGGCAGCAGCACCCTCAGGACACCGTGGCTGGATTTACCACACATGGCCCTGGTGCCATTTCACATCCTCATGAGCATCCAGAGTGACACCACACAAAGACCCAAGCCTGGAGCAGGGCTGTCTGCTCAGCACCAAGCAGACACATTTTCTTTCTGCATTTCTAATTTATCATCAGCCTAAGGCTTTTTATCCTCTCTCCTGGCCTCCAGCCACAGAAGAGGGGGACTGTGACAAACTGATAAACACTCCCCCCAAGACTTTGCTTGTGTGCAAAGGCAAATGAACTGTGAGAATGAGGAAGGGGCTGCCTGATGAGGTGCCAAGGGGTCATCTTAAGCAAACTGCAGCTCAGCACCAAGGTGATGCTTTGCCCCACCTCAAACCAAACCTTGGTGCCAGATAGAGAGGAAAGGAGAAGTGGTTTAATCATAGAATCACAGAATGGTTTGGGTTGGAAGGGATCTTAAAGATCATCTACTTCTGACCTCCCACCATGGCCAGGGATACCTTCCACTAGACCAAGTTGCTAAGGGTCCATTTATCCTGGTCTTCAACACTTCCAGGGATGGGGATAAGCTACATCTCCATCCATTCTGCAGTTCAGATGGCAAAGACCATGCACATGGTGTGCATTAAGGCTGTGGCAATTGCATCATTTTGCACACTGTGGCCAGCTCTGGGATGTGTTATCTAACCCAGCCAGTGTGGAGCTCCCTTAGCACAAGAGGGCCCCCAGTGATATTTGGCAAGGGGATCACTGGCAGCTCCACCACCAGCATGTCCAGCCTGGTGCTGGATCACTGACCTGAGCCAAGAGCATGATGCTGCAGAGGCCTGACCCTGTGCCAGAAAATGCTTAAAACAGTGAGAATCACTGAAGGCCTGAAAGCCAACAGCTGGGACCACTGCTGCCCTCCTGCCTGAGGCTTTTCCTGACCTTTGCAGGGACTGATGCCCAGTGCTGCTTAATAAACAGCATCCATGGAGCAAAAGCCCTGCCAGCAGCAGCTCTGCAGCACAAGCCAGGGCAGCAGAATATGCTTCCCACCAGCCAGGAGCACTGCAGGCTGAGGACAAGCATTAGGCGTGTTTCTCATTAGCTCTGAGTCCACCAGCTGCCTCCAGCCCCCTCCCACCACTTCCCTTCCCATGCCTTGGCCACTGCAAGATCAGTCTTGGGTCATCTTGATCCACTTGGAAAGCTTAGCCGCCATGAGAGCAAGTTGCTTGTCCTCTGGCTCCAATCTCTTCCTGAAATTAGTGCCAATGGAAGTGTCACTATCAATTTCATAATGTTATTGGATAAATTCAAAACTGGGCCAAGTCCCATATTTCTGACAGCCCATCAAAGAGGTGGGGATTATGGGTAAGGAGACAGGCAGCCCTGGCAGGAAAGGCAAAGGCTCCAGATCAATTAGCCTGACAAGGCTATCTCGCAGCCACATCACCTCGTGCTGACACCACTGCCTTCTCCCTGGAGCCCAGCTGCCCCTGCACCAAGAAGGTTTATTTTTTCCAGTGGTAACCAGAGTCCTTCCAAGCCCAGGGAGCTGAGCATCCCCTCTCCAAATATCCAGTTTATGAGACTCTCAAGACACCAGGGGATTTTGCAGTCATAAAAAGACATTAATTTTCAGGCCTCCTTATTTTGGTTTAATATTGTGTCAAGATAAAAAAAAAATAAAATTATCAGCCTTACTCTGCATTGCTCAGAGGTTTCAAATGGAAGGAGTGATCAAAATGTAAAGTACCTGGCACAACACATGTTTTGTCTTTGCAGCGTGTTTTTCTTCTTGGTTTTCTTTCAAGATCCTGCTTGGACCATGAAAGTAAACTGGTCAGTACCATCTGGTTCTCATGCAGTAATTAATAGTGCTTGTAATTTTTCAAACAAAAATAGGCTTCAGCTGCAGCCTTTTTGGTCAACTTTTGACCTTTTTGTTTTGAAATGGAATTTTTATGAAAACACTGAGCAGCCATCAAGGCTGCAGATGCCAATGGGTTCATTTCCAGCAGACACCTCATGTGTCCAGTCCCTGCCAGCAAGCAAGGCGGCTGCACTTACTCAGGGTGCAAATTTGTAGACTCAAATTTAAAATCAGAGTTGCGATGTTTGCTTTCAGGCCAAAAGATAACTCCTTACATAGTCAAAAAATAATAAAAATCCTTGCACTCATAGTTTGCCTCAGTTCATGCATGAGGGCAATGAAAATTTAAAACTTACGCTTCTCAAAAAGTAAATGCACTTTTTTTCCCCTCCACAGCCCTCCTTGAGATGATCTCCAGCAGTGATATCAGTCTCTCAGATTTATTCTATCCCAAGATAAATAGTGTGTTGCTTACAGAATCAAAACGTATTTAACTTGTATAATGGTTTAAATCCCGAATCTGCTCCCGTAATATTATGAGACTCTTCTGGAATATGAAGTCCATGTCAGAAATATCCATGAACAAATAAACAGATCCTTTTTCCTTCATGCTGAACAACTGGGAGAGGAAGCAAGGTTGGGGTTTAGGTAGCCCTGGTGCTCCCTAGCCCATCAATAACAGTGTTGGGTGTGTTAAGCTTTCCTACAAGGCCCAGAATCAACAAGAAATGAGTTTTGGAGGTTTCTACAAAAACCTTTGTGGACTTAAAGAGTAGAGGGAAGCCCTTGACATTCTCTGGGCAGAACTGATGGGAAAGGAGCTGATACTTTTTGGCTCAACTATTACCAACTACTGCATCCATGCACTGGTGTTTTCCAGGATGTTGTGCCTTTTTCTAAAATTTATAGCCCTTGGTCATAAAGGCGATAGTTTTGTTTAAAAGTCACAGAAGTAGTCCCTGGAGAAAGGCTCTGAAATCACAGCTTTCTGAGGGCTGACAGCTTATTTGTAAAACATTGCAGTTTTGGGGTTTCCACTGGCCTTGCTGGGACCCTCATTAGCTTTGAGAGAGAGTCTGTGAACAGGGAGATAAAACAAGCAAGGAATAAAAGGTTGGGAGATGCGGAGAAGGATGTAACACAACTCCCCACTCAGAGAACTTGCCGCATTGTTGATCCACCGGCCCAAACAACCCCTGTAATAAATTAGAGAGCCATTCATTGAAATGGCTCCCTCTGTCCCCACACTGACAGTTAATCTGTAATTCAGATAGATCTGTCAGAAGGCAAGAGTCCAGCATACAAAATAATTAATTCCTCTCCAAGGTCTGGAGATATTTCCCTTTCTAAAGAGCACAGCGCACTCCCCTCCTTGCCAGTGAGCTCCAGGCATGGACGTGGCTCCTGTTGGAGGTCAGCAAGGAACACTACATGCATTTCAATACAGATGCTCACAAATGCATCACCTGTCACCTCAATGCTGGGCTGGCAGTTCTGGGGTAGCACTTGTTCCACAGACCTTGCAAGGAGCTTGCCTTGTATCTCCCAGTGCCTTTCTGCTCCCTCAGTGCCCAGCCAGAAACTCTTGGCATCTTGCCCCACATCAGCTCAACATGCTGTTCAAGACCCATTTTTCTGCATCAAGTGTCTAAATCATCAATTAAAACAAGCAGAAATACAGCATCTACTGATTCAGCTTGATTAAAAAAAAAAACAGCTAGTGCCCAATGTGAGTGTGGTGGTTGGGGCAGAGCACATCTTCTCTCCCAGCTTCCCCAAGATCCACCTCTGTCCTCTACAACATCAGGATAAAACCAGGACAGTGGCCTCTGGCTGGAAGACACCAGTGGAACAGAGCAGCTTGGGAAAAGAAACAAAGGGTGGGAGTCAGCCACATGGACATGCTTCAGTGGGTGGCTGGGGAATGGGGATAAGTCACATGAAGCCCCATGTGAGACCAGCAGCACACATGAATGTGGTGCCAGCCCTGGAGGCAGGGCAATCAACACAAACACCTTCCTTTTGCCAGGACAGAGGCATGAAGAAGAGGGAAAATGCTAAAAAGGACTCATGAGTGGATGCAAGAGATTGGGTATCACAACAGTCATCGTGGGCGTGGTTGGCACAAGCAATGGCCTGGCAATATTAAGTAACATTAAGGAAGGATCTTCAGATTCAAATCTTTCTGATTCTGCTGATTCTTGCAGCCTCAGCCACCAGCTTTTAAAGCTTGAGTGCATAAGAAACACCACCAGCCAAATCGCTGTCTCCCTACACATATTTCACATCCTTCTCCCAAGATATTTCATCAAAATCCCCAAGGCAGGTGGGAGGGAAGCTGCCTCATGTTAGCCTGTGAGCCACGGGGGCAGGGAAAGATGGGAGATTCAGCATTTACCTCCATGAGTCACTGCTGTCTCCCTGCTCCACACCCTGTGCCCCCAAACACATCCCTGGCTCAGCAGCTCTGTAGCTCACGGCAAGTGACACAATAACACATCCACTCTGGGAAGCCAGACCTGCAGACATGTGGAGGTCGAGTGACCTCTCCATCTGCACCACCAAGGGAGCAGAAAGAAGTGGGATAAACAGCATCCTTACCCACAGTGTGGCTATAAGGGAGGAAAATAGAAATGTGATCTTGCACAGGGCTGGTGGCTTTCTGGTTGAGGGTAACGTGTTTGCTGAGCATCAGGCCAAGTGCCCTTTGTACAAAGCCCACTTTAGGCTGCCCAGAGCATCCTGCAGCAGACCCTGACAAACCCATTCCCAAATGCACCTGCTTGGAGCATCCATGGGAACGGTAGCATCCCACAGACCGTGGCTCGAGCATGCAGACAACACAAGCAGGCAGCTGGAAGGCAGCACAAGGCAGGGAAAGCTGTGCTGGTGGGGGCTGCTGGACCACAACCAAGTCCCTTTCTAGAAGCAGCTATCAAGTCTCTGCAGAAGTAGTGGAATGGAGCCACTTTTCATCCTACCTCTCAAGGAAATCATCGCTGCTGTTACGCAGACACAATTATGTCTCCAGAGCCTTTTAACTGCAGCTCTTTAGAGATGAGTGGGTTGATAGAAATCTATTCACAGGACTGACATCGCTTGGCTGGGTAAGGACACTGCCACTGAGTCAGTGGCTGGGGAGGGATCACAAAATAAGGCTGGTGATGGGGGAAGTCCTAGGCAATGCCAAGGAAGCATCTCCTGGGGGAGCTGCCTCTAGTCCCTTGACTACAAAGGCAAGGCCAACTTCTCATTTTATTCTTCTAGAACTTTCTTTCAAGGAAAAACAAAGGAATAATATTGGAAAGCTCCTTTCCTTTGGTTAATGTACTCCCCCCTCTGGAGGGGCTATCACTAGGAGATGGGTGGCTGCACGTGCATGCCACAGGCAGCAGGGGAATGCAGAGCAACATAAGGCTGTCTCTTCCCCAGCACCCTGCCTCTCCAGGTAACCTTAAACAATGCCAGGCTTTGAGCACATGGCAAATGAGAGCTTGGCCATCGGTGTCTCGGTCACCTTGCCAAATCTGAGTCTGGAGCAGAGGGCTGCAGGAAGCTCTTACTGTGGGACCCTTGAACTGCATTGCAGAGCCCTCTCTGAGCCTGGCAGAAAGGCCGGGGGCTGCTTTATCATATCCGCCATCTGCTTGTTTGCTTTGCCATCCTCTGCTCCTCCTGGCTACGCTCACAGACTCCTACCTGTTCTCCAAAAGCTTTGCTGGGTCTCAGTAAACAAACCACAGGCAGGGACAAAAATAGGGAGGGGAAAGGCAGGGAAGGAGGGGAAGAGGGAAGAGAATAAAAATTTAATTAAAGGCACTTTTGCTTCAGGGCCTCAGAAAATTTACAAATTCATAAATCACTTAGTAAATGCCCTGAGCGGTTGCTATGCCAGGCTGCCTACCAGTCCCACCAGGAGGGCCATAAAGCACGAGCACAGAGCTCAGCAGCTCCCTCCTTCCACCTCCACCCTGCAACATCAGGCAACCTTGAGCAGCTTGTCAAGCCCGTGACAAGTGTTTCTGCAACCAGGAGCAATCAATCTGCAGCCCCATTAGCAGCGGTGCAGGGAGCTGCTCCTTCCACCTGCAGCTGTGATACAACAAGAGGCTGGAGAAGGGTGGGAAGTGGGGGGACAAAAATCATGGCAAAGTGGGGGCAGAAAATCCCCAGGATATTTTGCTGGAAACACACAGCTCTTCAAAAGCATGTTTTCTAATGTGAATAGCCAAATAACAGCATAAACCAAGAGGTGGGTGCAGAGGGATTTCCACAGGCCACTACCTGAGGGCATTACGGAGAAAACCCAACTTCTGGTAATTCCCAAATAAATCAACCCAGCCTTTTCTCCCACCGTTGGGAGGAATCTTCACCAGGGGTTTCACACATGCTGTCCAGCCCCAAGGTTCTTCTCACAAGGCTACAAAGACAGAGAGCATCCTCTGGCAAACAGAGGCAAGAGCGAGCCGCATCCCCGCGCTCCTCCTTCGGCACGCGGCGAGAACAGACTGAACGTCCAGCACCCGGGGGTGGTGCACAGCTCTGCTATATTTAACACAGCTCTCAGCACAGTCTCTGCTAGTGTGATGAACCAACACATCTTTGCCAGCAGCCTATCAGAGGAAGGCTTGGAATGACAGAATCGGGAGTATTTTTCACCCTTTACTCAGAACTTTGAAGGTGGGAGCGGAGTCTTTTCTCAGCAGTGTGGTCAAGTCTCAGCCCTCCCTGCTAACAAAGCAGGTGATTGGTAAAATGTTAACAAAACCTTGCTGGCTTTCCTTCAAGATGGGCATCAGTGGCTGAAATGAAAAGGTTATCACACAGGAAGAGACTGGGACATAAATTCATTTGCCAAACTATATGATTGTCTAAATTGCAGAAATATAACAGGTTAAGAGAAGCTTTCAGAATCACTCAACCTACCACAGGCTATACTTTGAGCTGTATCAGCTATTGACCCATCTAGTAACACCTATTTTCCAAGAGACTGAGTCAAGTGGGATAGACCAGTGCTGGTAATACCAGGAATCTGGGACAGATAAAGGGTCATTCTGGCAGAAAGGTGAAGGCAGAAATGCTTTGAAGATGCATCACCCACACCAACCTTTGCCATTTCTAAAGATAGGCTGAACACCCAAATCTTTCTAGGAAACTGCAGGAATCTCACATCTCCATTTAAGCAACAGCAGAGCTTTTGCTTCAGGTAATAAGTAGAAGAACAAGAGTTGAAAACTGAGGCAGGAGTGTCTAATGGGAAATGCTGGGAGCCAGCCAATTCTCCAGACCTCCCTAGCCAAACTCTCCAAATCATGGTTTGAAACACTCAGGACAAATATAGAATATTTGAAAAAAAAATTCTTAGCACTCTGCAAAGGCAGGGTGTCAACAGTAGTTCACTCTGAGGTTTTGCTTTGTGTTTCTAGATCATCTGCTCAAGGATGAAACCCTGTCAGGCAGAGGAGGCAGCACAGCAGATGCCATGGCATCCATGAATACCTGGGCACTGGGGGGGCACAGACAGCCACTGGGGCTGGTTCAACCACAGCCCAGCTCCCTTTGTCCTGCTGGAACAGGAACCACAGGAGCTCAACCAGGGGCAGGTCTGAGTTGGGCTGTTTTCATAGATTCATTTTCATGATTTTATTAACCTCTTTTTTCCAAGGCTGCTCTCCAACTTGAAGATGCAATGTTTGGAAAGCTGCAGAGTATGGAGACTAGCAATCAAGCTTTCACAGGAAAAAGGAGCAGATCACCAATGCAAATGACTCCTCTGGCAGGAACACAGGGAAAGGGGACAGGGAGTTCAGAGCAAGATCCTGATGTGTCTCCTGTTGTGCAGGAGCATCCTGATAACATCCATGTCTATGGCTGGTTGTGCATTCATCTGCCTACAGTTATTTACAGTACCAAAGTATGTATTATTTTATTTATCTAAGCAGTCTCTTACTACTTCTATTTCTCTTTCTGCAAAGATATAATATTTATCTCTACTTTAGGACAATACAGCTACTTTTTTCCACAAAATTCCCAAAGTAGGGCAGTTCCCAGGAGACATGGCTCCCCTCTCCCACGTCAGGGTGGTGGGGTGGGATGGGGATGGAGAGGGGACGTGTGCCCACGGGGTGGCAGTGGCTGTGGCAAGGTGGGCAGGCAGGACTCGTCCCTGTGTGCGTGAGGATGTCTGTGACAGCAGGCAGGGCTCAGGCTCAGAAGTGTGGAATATGCTGCCACAGGGTATTTCTTTTTCAGTGTAAGCTGGGATGGCAGCTAACCCAGCTTTCTCCTTCTACCTGCCTAGTCCAATCTCTCTCTTTCCACAGCACTCTGCACACACAGGAATGCACAAACCTGGCAGTGCTCTGTTCTCACTCACACTCAGATAGCTCTGCTGGGGATGACCATGCCTGGCACCTCTCAAGGTTGAGCCCCTGTTTTTCCCTGCAGGCAAGCTCACACCTCCCATCATCACCCTTTATATCACCATTTCTCCAGTGGGCAGCAAGGGCGGATCTTTCAGGAGTCAGCAGCAAAGACCAGCCCCCTCACCAGCATAAGCAATGAGCACACTCCAAACCCACAGACAAGGGAGGTGGTGCTCAGCTCTGCATCCCCCCCACTCCTCTATTTGTGGCAATACCTTCTGCTTTATCCTTCTCCATTTTCCCCTTGAAGAGTGGAAAAAAAATGCAAATAGGAGCTTATAAATTATCAATTCTTGATTGATTTTGCTGAGAAAAGCACATAAAACAATCGCACAACAGAGGAGAAGAATAATTTAGCATTTCAAGTGGGGAATGGTGATGTTGCTGAGACAGCTCTATGCAGGCAGAGCACTCTCAAGCCACCCAGCAGGATCTCCCCACTCCAGCCTCCTCCTCCTGTCCTTTGAAAGCACACAAACAAAGCCATAACCTTGTCTAGCAGATGCCTCAAAACACAGAAATCTGTATTTCCATTAGCAGGACGATGCCCTTCCAAGACAGTTACCTGAGAGTACACACACATGAATGCAGCTCCCTGCACACAGACTTTCATCAAGAAGATCCTGTGGTTTGACAGTCCAGGATGGAGCCACAGCCTGCAAAATTACTGCCAGCAGAGCAAGACTTATGCATGAAAGACTACAGTTTCAGCCCCAGAAGCTGGATGCTCTTAGGCAGGGCTGTTAAAAGCAAATCCCTGCAATCCATCTGCATCAACAGCTTGCCCCTGCAGAGGGTTCATGCAATTGTTTTCTTCCCATTTGTGCTTTTGCACAAACTTTTTTGCTTTTTTAGTGTGTTAGTTGCACAATAACAGAGATTTTGGACCTCTTTGCTACCTGTGAAGTCTTTAAAAAAGTGTTGTCTCAAGTGTTGGCTGCTCCAGAGTTTCTCTAACATCCCATGAAAACTTTCTTCCCTGAGTCTGTGTGGGAAGTCAGAATCCTTCCCCAAAACTGGGGTGGTAGCAGCACCCCAGAGTCTGCCAAAAGGCTGCACAAGTCATGCTTCAACTGCTCCATCCAGATTACAGCTGACACCATATAATGTTCCTCAGCCACTCAAGCAGCATTTAGCTTCTGATCATGGAATTAGTACAACATTGCAGCTCAAAGGCTTTCCAGGGCAGCTCCTGAAACCACACAGGGACTACTTGCAAGTCAGAGGCAAGAAAGAGCAAACCAACCACTGCACTCTACACCACTCAAAAAGCTGGGGGACTGAGACTCTCCAGTGCCAGTGGCTCTACCAGTGCAGACTTCAGCAAAAGCCAGCTGTGCCTGGAAGCAATGATTTAATGGAGAGGAGGGACAGGAGGCCAACACACCCACCACAGGCTCTGCTATAGCTCAGGGAGCTCAATGTTCCTGTTGCACCTTCTGCTCATAAACCACCTTTTCTTGAGTTCCTCTCAAACGTCACCAACACCAGGAGCAGTGCAGAACACTGCACTGAAAGAGCTTGGGCTAAACATGCACCACCCAAAAATGTTGCCTGTGTCCTAAACTGTACAGCTACAACAGTTGGGCTTTGATGCATTTTGTTGTTGGTTTTTTTTCAATACATTCACTTCTTCTCATCCCTTTTTTCCCTTTTGGCCACAGAAGCCCACTGTGCTAAACAGATGAGTCCAGTACCTGGAATCTGGATGTAATGGAATAATATTTATCTGGCAGTAAAGACTGCATGTGTCTACTTCAGAACCAAATTTCAGATCATCCGGGATCTTTGCAAGAGTTTGGTTCTGAAGAAAAGAGCATTTTGCACACTGTCTAAACTTGGCTGACTTCTCTTCTTGCCTTTTACACAGAGTGATTTTATTTTTGATCACATAGTGGGGAAATATACATACATTATTTAGAAATAAATAAGGAAGATGCTGAAAGAGGTGATGGGTTGTGGATGGGAAATTATATTCCTTCACAGCTGCAGTGATGATCTGATTAGGATCCAATCCCTCCACATCCCTCATGTGCTAAGTCATCTCTTCAGAGGTGAAGTCACCCGAGGGTGAGGGATGGAGGGAGGGGGGTGTGCAGAGGGAGGCTTTGCACAATCTGGTACCAAAAGAATTGTGCAATTGCCCTCTGGTCACCTTAGAAAATGAGAAATTTCCTTGGGCACTGAAGCACCTTTTCTGCAGATTTTTGCAGCAGTGTCGTTTAAAACTACAGATTCATTGCTCAACAACCATTTACGTGCATATTTGGATCCTCTGCATGAGCTAGAAATTCATCCATCCTTTTTGGTATGTTCTTTCCCTTCTCTCCCAGACTTACCACCTTCCTTACAAGTCTGCCTTTCAGCTCTCTCTTGCTGCTGTTTCCAAGCTGCGTAGGAAATCACAGAAGTGCGCCAGCGCTGCTCCACCAAGCCTTATTCCAGCTGCCTCTGGCTAGATTTTCAGCATATAGTAAGAACAGCCATTTTTTCCCCTTTTTCAGAAGTTAATTTTCTCTGATCCAGACAGCATTCTTAGCCCAGACAATCCACTGGGGAGCTCCCCACCATTAGCTGCCCTCCTGAGAACACAATCCCCCCTCCTCATGCATCTGGGAGCATCTCTGATCCACAGACAGGGTTCAAGGCTGGTATTGCTGCTGGGATGCACAATCCCTTCACCACTATCAAAATAAATTCTGGGTTTTCTCCCCCTTCCCTCTTACTTTCATGCTGAGGTTTTTTTTGCAGCCAAGGAAATAGAGCCCTAAAGACGATACAAGGACACGGAAAGTAGAGCAAAGGAGATCAAAGATTCCAATTTACTCTCCCCCATCCCTTGTAGGAATTGAAGATCAGCTGGCAGTAAAGCTTTAATAGAAGCATTAAAAGGCAAATAAAGGGAATTTTTTTACAATGAACAATGTGACAAGCATACAAAAAGTCACACATGCAGGACTCTGCCTGTTGCCATCCAAAAGGAGATTTCTGCAGATTTTAGACACAAGGACAATCATTGTCCAGGCCATGATAGCACCTCCAGTATCTGGAAAATGGGGAGCTTTGGGGGGCCTGTAGGTGCCCTTTGCTTAAACTCCAAATGGATGACAAGGAGGATAGGGAAGCTGGAATTCAGACCAATTCAGGCCTCCTAATCCACCACCACCTGCATTTACTCACACAGGGGACTTTCCAGGCCAGAAAACTCAACCTTGCACAGCTCCCATGCTGCCCAGGATGCAGGCAACCAGGACAACTCCATCCCTTCCTCACCCCATCCCAGCAGGAATATCATCACACCAGTTCAAAAAGAGTCAAATAAGATCATTAACCTGTTCCTACAATTCAGGAACAGGGACACAGCACCAAAGGGAGCCCCAGGCTGGGCTGCAGACTTACACAAGCTGAAGCAGCAGAGCACAGCTGTAATTTATCATATGCCACCTATCACACAGCTCACACAGCCAAAATGAGTATTTTTTAGAGGCAGTGACATAGAGTAAAACAATCTCAGGCCCAAGTGACTTCATGGCCAAAGATTATGGGGTGCACCGAAATAACCTTGGAGGGCTGTGCTTAAAGCAGCTCTGACATGAGAATAGATTCTCTGTGTGCAGTCTCCTTCATCAGAGTCCTCTGGTTCCAGCAGACCCAAAAACAGACTCAAACATCATGACTTTGGTAAGACACCAGGGAGCACAGGGCAGCACAAGGCAGCAAAGGCTGCAGACTAGGAACAGCCTCGGCCCCAAAAGCCTCCAAGATCTGTTTTTGTTTTCCATCAACACAGAAATAAATAATTCCCTGTCCCTCTATGCACACACACAAACCATCTTTATTTTTATTTTTTTTTTTGCACTTGCTGGTTCAAACTCAGCCAAATTCATTAGTCTAGGTCACGTTCATGGATGACAAATGCTGTACAGCCATGAAACAAAAAGCAAGCTTGGCTCTTGGGTGCAAAACATTCTCCCCGTGTCCATTGCAGCTGAGGTCACAAGAACAACAAGTTCACTAGCACTTAGCTGGTGCATGCTACAGCTTTGTTTCCAACCACAAAACATTCCTCAAAAACAATGTCCAAGAAAGTGCTGTTGCTCTTTAAGCATTATGTTTCCCAGGGGTAAATGTTGGGTTATTGAGAGTGGGGAAGATGGGGAAAAGCTTTTGTTCCTGTTTGGGGATTCATTTGGCTGCATTTCTTTCCTCATCATAAGTTATGTTTTTACTTCTATTTCATTAAAGCATCTAGAGGACTTTGGGAATTGATGCCCAGGACTAGGAAAAAAAAAAGTAAAATGAAATAAAAAATCCCCAGCAGGATCAGGATTGCTGCCTTCTGCCTGTGGATTGTTCAGACTCAAGCCAAGGCTCAGACTGATCATCCCTCTTCTCTCTCTCTGACCCCATTGCCTCCCCCTGCAACACCAAAAATCCACAAATTGGTGTCCTCACTAACCCCTCACCCCTCTCCTCTGAGCTGCTGGCTCCTGCCATCCCCAGCCTTTCTCTGCCCTATGCCACAAGTCTGGGTGGTGAGACAGCACAAACCCTGATGGCCAGCCCAGCGTCTCGTGTTCTAACCTACATCAAAAGCTGCTTCATGAGTTCAGATGCTCCTTTTAATGAGGAGACGAGGGAAAAAAAAAACACCTCCTCTCCTGCTGCTGAGCACAGCTGAGCACAGCTCCCTCCTCCTGCCCCTTCTGCAAATTGCTGGGATATTGTCACTAATTATCAGGCTCAACAAGTGAAATTGTGCAATTTGCTACAGACACGCTGCAGAGCTGCTGAGAAGAGTGGGGCTGGGGGGAGAGGGGAGCGTGGCGGAGCCCGTGGGGCAGGGGGCCATGGGGCAGCCCAGGGGGCAGCTCCTGGCACGGGCAGGGGTCCTGCTGGCAGCACTGTTGTGTTTGCATTTCGGAGTGTTTGCTTTTTTTTTCCCCGCTTGATGTTTACTTCAAGCATTGCACTCTGAGGGCTTATAAAGAGGATTAAGTGGTGAGGAGGTCTCGCAGAGTTAGGAGGAATTAATCAAGCGGTAATCAGGAAGGAAATTAATCTGAAGAGTTAATTAATCAGCCAAGGCAGGGAGACTGCAGCCAGTTGTCCCTATCACACCTTGCAGGTTTTGCTATTTCGTGCAGCAGCAGGGAAGGGAGAAGGCAGTCCAGGGCTGGGCGGCAGCTCAGCCACCCCTCCACACTCTCTAAGGAGAAAAGAAAAGCCCAACGGGCCCAGGAGGTTTCCAGACCCATGTCCCCCCATGCAGGGACCTCAGTGAGGACATCTGCACCCATGTCACATGTGGTGAGCACTTGTCATCCTCCCCCTCTGCCCCCAGAGAAACCAACTGAAAGCTTCCCAAAGGTTTCAGCATCCATTTCAGAGACTCCTCCATGCTCCAAAGAGGGAAGAGTGTCTTTCCTTTGGAAAAGGGACCTAGATATGCAGTCCCCAGCTTTTTGATTGCTTAATTGATTCTGCATACCCCATGTTTTCCTTCCAGCATCCTAAATAGTCCTTTTAGTTCTTCATTGTTCAACTCTTCTAAATATGCACCGCTGGGGATTGCTTCCCTTCAATCTGGCCTAGCTGCATTTTATATATTTAGTTTTTTCTTTTTCCTAATCTTTTTTTAACAATACATTCCCTGCAGAACCTTAATCATTTTAGTTGCTCTTCTCTGAATTCCTTCCAAAAGGCGTCAGGCAGAGTGTTTTGCAAATTTGTTCTTGTCCCTTCCGGGCTGCATTTTGACTAATGCCTGTTTCCCTTGTGATGAGGCATACCCCACGCAGGCTGCCTGATCAGGGATGCTCAACCTTCATCACAGCCTGAAGCACTTGGGGGAGCAGAACTCCCCAACTCACAGGGGCTGCAGCACGATGCATCTCTGAACTCAAAAAAACCCAGGCCGGTTAACAAAGACATCTGAAATCTCATTAATTTCACCATTATTATTACTATTATTAGATTATTTTTATGCACTGAGCAGACATTTTAATTGCCTAGATGTGGATAGGAGTTTCTATTGTGTGTTTTACGGACTACAAGCAAAGGTTCATCCCTACGTGCTGCCTACAACCACAGGAGGTACTGAGCCAAGGGTGCCCCAAACCAGCTCAAAGCAGCCCCAAAACAGCTTAAAGCAGCCCAAAAACAGCTCAAAGCAGCCCCAAACCAACACAAAGTCCTTTCTTCAGAGGGCAGCAAGGCCCATCTCTCTATGGGGTCACCCCACGATCACTGAGGTTCAGGATGTGACAGAATCATTGCAACTGACCATCAGCATTAAACATAATATTTGATACACAACCTTCTTTCACCTAAACTGTGTCAAAATAAAAGGGAAAAGCTGATTTTCACAGAAAGGGCCTGTGGGACTGAGAAGTAAGGAACCACAGGTGGGACCTGGGGCATGCAGAGGTGAGGGGTGACTGGAGAGAGCCCAGCTGCACTGAGGATGATAGGTGAGGTTATAACTGGCCACTCTCAAACAATGATTTTCATCAGCAGAAGGCCCCAAAAAATGGCTAAAGCAGCCTCAGCAGCAAACACACCCACTTCACAGCTTCATTAGCCCCTTGAGCCATTCAAGGATTCATTTTTGTCATCCCATTCCCTTCACATCAGTCTTACTTCCAAGGAAGACTGGGAAGGGCTACCTCCTCTCCCTGAGCAATTGCCACCCTCACACAGAAAGCTCCCACATCACTCAAGGCTGTCCCTCCCTCTAAACCATGAACTTGTCTCTTTTTCATTTTTTATATAATGACTATTTGCACACATCCTCCAGAACAAAAACTGACCTCAAAAAATAAAGCTAAAAATGCAAAAAAAAAAAAATAAAATTCACTATTCTTGCCTAAGACAAAGTGCCACAGAGTTTGGAGGGAATGGTGAGATGCCCCTGACTCATGTACATTTCTGGTTAGCCTGACCCAGAGAAGCAGCTCTCCACAGATCATTTTGCACAGGGAAAATCCTGCTCTTTTCTCACCTCTCCCACACTGCCTGTCTGCAAACAGCTGGACCCATTTCATTATAACTCACTTCTAGTGTGACTGCTGATTATAAAAGATTGATTTTAATAATTTATAGCCTTGCCAGCACCACAGCACTGGCCACCAACAGGCACCCAAAAAGGTTCTGATCTGGAAATCTCTCCATTCAGGGCCAGATACCTCAGTAATCAATGTGGTACCCCAAGAGCTGAGAGAAAAAGGGATGCTGCTGCTCCTCTCCACACTAATATTGGCACAAAGAGAGCAAATTAACAAATAGCAGCTCCTTCCTTTGAATGAATGAAGATCTAATCCCTAAGAGGGGTGCCACTGGGCATTGATTTTAAGGGTGCAATGCTTTTTATTCTGGCTTTTCAGGTGGCAGTTTAAAGGAGAAGGTATTACGGCCTTCCTTAGTATCTAAACCCACTGCATGAGGACCCCAAAACATCACCTGGGTCCCACAGAGAGATGAGTGAGTAAAAACATGGGTAAAACATGGGTAAAACAGAATAAAGTGAAAGAATAAGCACCATGCACCTACACACAAATATGTAAGCTTGATATAAATATGCTCAGATAAATCCACACCCTCTCAGATGATGCTATCAAATACATTACTCTCCCAAATCCCTGTGGAGCAGTAGACCATTTCCAAGGTCATATTAGCATGGAGGTAATGTAATTCCATTACCCAGGCTCCTTTTCCCTCTTGTAGTGTTCTCTGTTGATGTTTGCTCTCTTAATTTTAAACACCAGTCGTATATCTTATAGCCCAGCCTGGGACCACTTTGCTCAAGTGGTAGTAAACACATGGCTTAATTCAGTCATTCTCCAGGAAAAAAAAAAAAAAAAAAAAAAAAGGGAGTTTTCCTGCATGAAATCCCCACGTCCACCATGAGATGATCAAGGCAGAGCATGCTGAAAGCTGCCGTAACTAACTCGGGCTCAGGGAACAACCAGAGCTCACAGGGTGGCATCAGAGAATACACACATGCTGCTCTTGTCAGGAGAAAAACATCCAAGGGGCCGCAGCTCAGCTGCCAACATGTGCTGTGTGAGCCTCCCAGAGCAGGGATGCAGCTCAGAGCTCACACTAGAGGGTGATGGGCAATTCCCCAAAGGGTGAGGAGAATTCTCCAGTCTGAAAGCTGGGCCAAGGACCTGACAGCAGGGGAAACAGGGCAGGAGGGGGGAGCAGCCAGCAAGGCAAGCTCCAAAGAGAGAGAGGATGGAGGAGAGTGCAGGCAGGAGCTAGTACAGCCACTCTGCCCCATGAGCAATAGTGTTCCACACAAGCCCTCTGCCACCTTCTGCAGGGAGTTTGTCCTTCACAGCAGAGCTGTACCCTTGGGGTCACAGCACACAAAACCTCTTGGAAACGTGGCTCCACTTCTCCAGTCCACACCCTGAATTCCCCCTTGCTGGACACCATCCTCCTCTATGCGCCAAAGCCTCTCCTAACCCATCCACAAATCATCCTGAGGTTCAGGCCATTGCTCTTTGTCTATTCATCTTCTGGAAACACCTCTAATCTCTCATTTCTACCTTTTATTGCCTGCAGAAGGCTCTGATAATGTAACCTCCTTCACACCTCATCTCTTCTAGCTGACACCATAACAAAGAAGTTTAATAATAACAATCTCCAACAAAGAGAGCAGTTAAGGAGCACAGGAAGCACTTTTCTCCAGCAGACACCAGAGACCTGCCAGGAACATGCATCTCCAAAGGCATTTAGACCTCTTCCAAAGCTCCCATGTTCCACTTTGTGGCAAGCCTGTGCTGATTGAAGGCCATGCAGGAGGTCAAGGGATGCAGGAGGTCAGCACTCCCACCTGCCCTTCACAGGAGATGCTCAGGACAGCATTTCAGGATGCTTTTGCCCTCAGCATGCTCCATCTTTGGGTCTCCCAGCCTTTTACTATGTCTAATGGATGGTCCTGAGACTCATTCTGCTACCAGAGGTGGGAGAGCCACAGCTCCAAATGCTTCTGCATCCACCTAATGAGGAGCCCACCCCTCCTGGGTGGCTGTGGAGGGAGTCTGCAGTGATTCCTCTCATTAAACCTCTGCAAAAGCTACTCCAATAGCAAACTGATGAACTGTCCAAGGCAGAATTTTTAGCAGAGGATAAATAAAAATCCAGCCATGCTGGATTTTAACAGTCTACAAGGCATCATTTCTACCTGGCTGACCCTTAGCCCCTTGCCTGCTCTGGATGGCTCATTGGTCTGCTGGCCACAGCAGGGAGCCTTTCTCAGTCCCAGTCTTCTCATCAAGTCTAGGCAAACTTACCCACTGAGTTACTGTGAGCAAAGCCCTTTTTCTCCAATGAAACACTTTATTAAGTACCATCTCCTGTTCCCATCATACCCACCCCAGCACTCGTTAGACATTAAACCCAGGATTGACGAAGTATGTCAGAGGAATTTCAGTAGGATTTGTCTATTAATTCCCTTTGCTACTTTTTAAACTCCTGTGCTTAGAAAAATGCTGGCACATATGTACTTCTCAACAGGTGGCCAGTAATGAAATTATCTGCCAGCTGCTTTCTCAGTAAAGCTCAGCTAATCTGGTAAGAGGAGCACCCCCAACAAAAAAAGAAAAATAACAGCACCACTGAGATGGCAAATCTCAGAGCTGCTGTCACAGCTGATGGAGGCTGGAACACGGGTGAATCCTTGGGTGCTCACTCCTCCAGAAGTGCACACACAGCATCTCCCCACCTCCCAGCCCACATCTCCCATGTCTGAGGCAGAAGGAAAGGCAGAGCCACAGCAAAAGCCTGATCTGTGCATTTGTGATACGCCCCAGAAACAGGGATAAACAACCTCAGACAGATGAGAACTTGCAGTTTCTTTATCTTCCAGGAGCCAATATTTACTAGAAACATTTCCCTCAGCCTACAGCTTCTAGGAAATTACAGTTGAAGATTTTTCTTGGTACCACAATGTGTTTGACCCCCTGCTCTTCAACAGCTGCAGCTCGAGGCATGAGCACAGAGCACGCAGTGCTTCTCCTCACTCAAAACACATGCAGGATGTGCTGAACTATTTCCAGCCTCTAAATGTGTAAGTTCAAATTCAAATCTTCTAACTGTGCTAATTCAGGAAGGTACTGAGATGGTTTTGTTGAATTTGATCTGACTGTGATGGAGACATGAGGTTAATAACTGTGGGCTTCCACACACAGCTCTCCCTGCTCTGAACTAGCATAAGTTTGTGTATTTTGCATTTGTTCTACACCTTCTTAATCAAGACAGTCATATATACCTTCTCAATAATTTAACCTGACAGAACTGTGCTGGTCTGTGCATCAAACAAACCTTTTTATCAAGACAAGATCTTTCAGTAAAACTTGCAAGGACTGCAGCCTGCACAGTGGAGCCACATCCGTGGGTAAGGCATCTCCCATAGCTACTGTCTTACCAGACCAATAAAAGAAATTAAAATTCAACCACCAACCTTCCATCTCCCACACCACTAACCAAAATGGGAAACACTTGCTGCTCCCTCCTCTCCCCAGCCTCCTCCTGCCTTCCCCATTCACACCCCAAAAAAAGCCAGAAGCACTGCTTTCCCTCCTCCTCCACTGATCAAGACATGCCAGCGTGCTTAGGAAATCATTAGTGCAAATTACAGCCAGGATTATTTATCCTTACAGAGCCTGCCAAATGGCAAATGGGAGCTCCAGCCACTCCTGGGCTCTGAAGCTCCACATAGACAAACAGGCACTCACCACCAGCTTTTACCAGCTTCATAATTCCCCTCCCCACCAGTATGTCCCCCCTCCATGCCTGTGGGAGAAGAGAGAGGAGTTTCCTCCTTCACTGCCTGCTTTGGTGAGACATGAAGGATTTGTCCAATAAAAACCTGGATTGCTGCATTGCCCCTCCCTCCTCCACCCACACACCAATTTCTTCTGCCTGGAACTTCCCTGCCCCTTTGCATTCACAGTGCACTGCAGACACTGATGGTGCAAGGGCCATAAAACCTCCAGAATTCGTGTGCCATAGGAGAGTTCAGAGGTCCTGGAGCACACAGAGCCTTTGTGTGCACATGCCAGCTTAGCACTGACTTCTGACAGTAAAATACTTGAAAATGGCTCTTGGGAAAAGCACTCAAGTACTGAGTTCAAAACTTAAGGTTCCCCACTAAGAATAGGGGATGTTAGAGGATCCTGAATTTGCACAAAAGCCTGCTGGTTTTGAAAACCACAAATTTTGTTTTTATAAAAACGAAAATGAAATTTAAAGGTAAAACCTGATCCAGGGATAGTGTACACATTTCTGCCACTGGTTGGAAACCTGGATTCATCCTTAAGGCACAGGTTCAGACAGCATGCTGCCTCCCTTCCTGCATCCAGGAAGGTTTCCAAAGGCAGGTATCAAAGCAGAGCTGCACAGCAACCAGGAATTTGAACTAATGTGCCTTTTGCAAAAGGAGAGCTTACACAGCTTTCTGCAAACTGTCTAATAGCAGGTAAATAAATGCCAGGCTTTGCCTCAATGAAATAACAAAGTCAGGTATTAAAAAAAGAGAGGCACCTGGCAGGCATTCAAAGGCCCAGTAGCACATCCTAGTAAAATACTCAATCAACAAAATTTAATAGCACCTCTCTCCTCTTTTAGCAGAAAAGCAGAACTTCATTCCTTTCTGGCAGATTAACACAGAGCCTGCCCCTGAGGCTGATCCCAAAACCCTCACCTGAGACTGTCAGAGCTCTGGTAGGAGCAAACCCAAGTAAGAGCCCTTTGCTGGATCACCCAGAACCCAACACAGATTCCAGCTGCTCCACTGGGATGCATTTAGGAGAAAGTGACTTTTTTTGGTGCAACCTGATCACAGTGGCTTCAGCAGAACTTAAATCAATGCCTTTACCTATACATATCAAAAGGTAGAAAAAGTGCCTTGCTTTAGCTTTACAAGTCCAGCTTTAACATGCCAGAGTGGAGCACTGTGCTCTGCTGATGAGGGGTTTTGGCACATGCTGACATCCCATTAACTCCAATAGCACCTTAACAGACAGCAGCAGCCAAGAGGCATTACTAGAAATCTTTAAGCAGACAGAATAAGCCCAAATTGCTCCTAAATACACCAGCAGCATAATGAATTTAGAAAAGAAACATACTGAAGACAATATGTTTTGTTATTAAGAATTAAATAATAATATAAAAAAAAGGAAGAAATAGCTAAAATCCAGCTGCCCTGCAGCAGGAGGGTGGAATGGGATTTCTGCAGACATTCAGAAGTAAAAGGCTGTATCTAATTTCAATTTCTATCACAATTCCTTAGATCAAGGGAGATTGAGAACAAACAGGATATAGAAGAATTAATACTCCTTAAATATAATTAAAGCATAAACCAAAATAAAATAATAAAAACAGAGAGAAAGGAAATTAAATCATTGTTAAAACAGCTAAGAAAATTATTACTGGAAAATTCAGCAATATTTGCTCTCTTTGTCCCACACAGAGGAATAGACTTTAGCAGGATACTCTGAAAAACACTCAGCAGCCCAAAAGGCATGAAGTCTCATTTCCAAACCCTGCAGCCAATTTAATTCCAGGCTGAGGAACTTGTCAAGAAGGCAGAAGCTCTCTAAATCTGTAAAGACTTTTCTCTTTATATTCACATATATGCATAAAACTTGTATTTGTTATCCTGCCTGGTGTGAAGAATAAATTAATAAACCTAACTTTAAATTTATAGTGAAAAATCAAAGGAAAAAATGTTTAAGAGGCTAAGTGATAGTGGAATCAAGAGGATGAAGCAGTTGGTCTATAAAAACAAATCATGCTGAACTACCTTCAATGTCTTATTTTCCCCTGATTGAATTACAAAATTAGTCAATGAAGACTGTAATATATTTGATAATGTCTCAGAGAAAAACTTTCTTGAAAAATTAATTCAAACTGGCTGGGATATGAGCACTTTCACACTAATACAACAGTAAATTTGATTTACAGTGCTCTTCCCTGCCAGAGCCAGTCTGGGTGGCATAACTATGGCAGAGCTTTAAGCCAGTCTACATGGCAATATGTGTCTGTTTAAGGGATGAGGTGGGACCATCATAATTCCTGAAGCCACTACTGCTTGGAGGCTCAGTGGCTGAGCAGAGCTGGTTCATTCCCACCAGCTCAGCTGCCTTCTCCTAATTCAAGAGGCACCAAAGGCACAGTAGTCACAGGGGCAATGCATCCCTCAGCCAGCAAGCATGGGCAGAAGTAAGTAAACCAAGATGTAGACTTCAAAAACATTAAATAAATAAAAAGTTTTGGTGGTAAATCACTAATTTACTGGGAGGCAAGGACCTGGAAAACAGTTAATGTCAGATGGGCTGGTGGTGACCACAGGCTGCAAACAGGTTATGAGTCTGCAGAGGAGAGCACAGAGGGACCAAGCTCTGCACAGGGGGGAGCTGTCCCCATCCAGCACTGGGGACCAATCCTCAGCTCTTTTGGGTGCAGGGACAGGAGACTCCCACACACCAGGGAGCTTCAGCAAAGGGAAACAGCAAAAAAATACGATGGTGGTGCTGGAAGGACTGGGCTGGGATGAAGGAGGGTTTGCACCCATGCCCTTGTTTAGCACTGCAGGAACAGCCAGCTGCAACAGCCCCAGGGATGAACAACCATGGGGATGGATGCAAAAGCATATTATGAGTTAACTTAAATAAACAGAGTGAGCAGCTCTCTGGCAGCAGCCTGCCCTGCCCCTGGTCCAGCCCCAGAGCACCTTTGGTGGCCAGCACACACACTCTGCTCAGCGCACATCCTCCTGACAGGGCTCAGCAGCCAGACCCCCAGCACTGCACCCCACCAGCAGCAGGAGTGTCTGCCCTGCCCTGCTGCTCCAGAGCTCCTTGCTCAGGCCTGCTGCAGCATCCCACTGCTGTGTGCACAGGGATGGTCATGGGAATTTAACCAAAAACCAAATGAAAAATTGTCAGAAAAATTAAGAAATCAATAAGAATAAATATTGATCTTAGACCATTGTTACCTCAAAATTATAAGTTTGTCTTTTTTTTTTTTTCATACCATTACTACAGCCACTTTGGATAAAGACATGCTTTGCTATTTGCATGGACTATGCACCTGCTGATTGGGGAAAATTTGGCTCTGTTTTGCTCTTTCCAAAGCAGTGGAAGAACAGGAGTCCATAGGTCAGACTCATGGCATCCCTGAATGCCAGGAGAGGGTGCCAAGAGGCTCCTGAGCAAGAGATGAGGAGATCTGGCCAGCATCTCCTGCACTGCTGCACAGCCTGGGAGAAGGAGAGGCAGAAAGTGGCCCATCCGGATGAGCATCTCCAGGTCTGATTCCCATCTCTCCTCTGCATGGTGAGAAAGGTGTCTCAGCCCCAGGGCAGCAGTGCCTTTACCTGCCTCCCCAAGTGCCAGCTCCACTCAGTGTCATGATTATTAAGCCCTGCCAGCAGATATGAAACCAGTGGACACAGCTCCACAGGCAAGTGCTTCGCAAGCTGCCCTGCTCGCATGTTTTCATTATCCAGCTGGAAAATTGGGGATGTCACAAGAGTTCTCAGAGAACCAGGATGAAATTGCCTTGTCAGCAACAAAAAGGCCAGTTCAGGCTCCTGCAGGAGGAGGAGGAGGCCAGGGATGAGCCAGGGAGCCCCTCTGGCACTGCCCACCCTGGAGCACTGTGGCACCCAAGTCTCAGCTCCTGCCCTGTGAATTGTACTGTGAAGAAAAAACAGAGTGAAGGAAAACAATGTTCTTCCTCTCACACTAATTCACAGCCTCTTGTCTCACTTTTGACTGTGTGAGGCTGGGAAGAGCTTGTGGTTTGCTGGGGAGGACGAAGCATGGGCTGGCATGGAGAGAAGATGGAGGTTCTTACAGGTTGTTCACATGGAATGAGAAGTAAGCCAGAGAGTTTTTAATCCAAAACCCCAGCAGACACATCCTTTTTCTTTCCTGTAACTGTATGGTTTTTCACCCTCCACAGTGTTTGAAGTTTTGCATTACTTTAGTTTGAGTGACACTGAAGGCAGATGTGGCAAAACCACCCACCCAGAGACTGCTCCTAAATAGGCATCTGATCCAACATGGCTTTCTCACATTTCTGGTAGGGAAAACCCCTTGCTGGTCACAAAGTCAGGTCTTTCAGCAAGATCCAAGGGCAGCCAGCAGAGCCACACAACCTCCCCAACACCAAGGTGCATGTGATGCTGGGCTGTCATATGAGGACCCTCATGTGAAATAGTCCTTTCCAGAAGAAGCTGGTAACTCCTGTGGGCACAGGACCAGAGTAAAGCTTTTCTGGAGCTCCAGGTTCCAGCAAATACAGGGAGAGGGGCTGTGAGACACAGAAGATGCCCAGCTCCAAGCCTTTCTCCTGTCACAAGGCTGAGAGCAGAGGAGAGATCCTGCAACACAGCCTGGGTGTGGAGCAGAGCACGTTGACAGCTGATGATGAGGCTGGGATGAGTTTTTGGGGGTGAACTGGGCATCATTCTCAGCTTGCTGCCCCTCAATCACCCTGACAGCAGCTATGCCTCATACACAGAGTCCAAAGAAAGACCTGCGGCCAGTTTGAGTGGCATCCTGTGTCCCTTCCCTTAACCATAGGACAGGTTCAGCATAACAGATGATCCCTCTATTCTACTGCATTATCCAAGGCTGTGGCTTAAATTGAAGACCACTGTCCCAAAAAGAAGCTGGATTACAACCCTTGCTCCTCAGACACAAAATATGAGACTCCAAATGTGATTTATTTCTCCTGTGCACAAAATACTACCCAGCTGCTTTTGTGTACAGGCATTATCTTCTGGTCCATTGATTTTTAATAGCATGGTTGTAGATTGAAATTAGATGCCTGAGCATCCAGCTTCCATCAACAAATGCTAAATACTGGTGCTGCTGATGGAGGTTTTTGGAACTGTCCTGGACGTGTATCGGCTCTCTATTGCACCACAAGAAATAGAACTTGGAGATGGAACAAGCCCATTAGATCATCAGATGCTCCAGTGCTCTCTACAATTTGCTTCTCCAGTGGTAAACCAGTCAAAGCTTGAGCAGCCCAGGTGACAGCTCTTATCTATTCCCTTGGGAGTTTATTCCACTGCCTCTGACTTTCTAGGCATTCCTTCAAGCACATTCATCCCAGGTTCAAAACCAAGCAGCATTTTTCTTTTTCTTCTCTCCATTTGCCTTCACAGCTGCCCAAGATTTCCCTCACCAATCCTGCATTTACATCAATCACCCGTCCCTTGACAAAGTGCAGAGCTCTCCTGCTCCAGGGTTTAAGGACAGAGTGACAGATCTCTGCATCCCTGGCTAAATACCACATAAATGAACAACAGTCCTGCAGCAAGTCATGAGGAGGAAGAGGTGATAAACTCAACAGAGACATCCTCCCAGAGGACCATTTATCAGCATTAGCAGCTGCAAAATCTTTTTCAAAGAATAGCTGGACAAGTGAAGTACAAACCGCAACTAAAATATTAATTAAAGTCCTTTAGTCCTTCCAACACTGCCCTGCACCTTATTAAAGGCACATCAAAGTTTGCATTCCTTTGTCTGGTCCTTGACTGCCTGCAGAGGTTTGTGGAGATGGTGGGTCTTCATCAGACTTAGTCCTATTGGTTAAACAAAATAGCTTATCCTGCACGGTGCTACAAGGAGAAACATCCCCAGCACTGCCAATTTATCGTGCTTTGCTGGTAGAAAAACCAATACTCTGAGACTGGAAAAGGGACACTTCAATTAAAAAATGCATTAAAAAATAAATAAACGCCATTCTCTTTCCAGCACCTCAGCTGATGCAGGATCCCAGGTAAGATGAAGGTCACTCATGCAGCTCTTAGCACCACAATGTGAGAAGTGTTGGTGAAAGTCTGAGAGGAGACCCTGCTGGTGCTGAGCTACCCTGGGCACACACCAGCTCTGCCATGGGGTTCCTGCAGGGTGAGTGCTGCACCCAGGGTGGAGCACCCAGGCAGGGACTGGAGCAAACACAGACACCCTGAGTGAGGAAGCCATGCACAGGGAGGAGGAGCCTGCAGGGATATGCTGTGAAGGAGACTTGGGGCTTCTTGGGTCACCTGAATGCCACTGTTTGTTTTTTTGGGGTTTTTTTTCCTGCTTTCAGCAGTGGCCTAAAAAAAGACACCTGGGTTTTGTAACAGCAACCCAAATAAATAATGGCTGGTCAGTGCACTTTGCATTTCCTTTATAAATAACCTATCAATACTTCTGGGAGTGGGAAAATGCTTTACTTCTAGATCTAAATAAATCCTGACTTTTTCTCCTGCAGGGTCACTCAATGCACCTGTCCAGCCAAGGGTGGCTCCCTGCCCCTTCAGACAGCACCAAGGAACAGTGTGACCTTCCAAACCTTCACCTGAACTGAGGGGCAAGGGGCACAAGAATTTAACTGCTGGAGTGAGAGGGATCTGCCTTTGCAAAGAGGAGAAGGAGAAGCCTGTCACAGGCACAGCAGCTCAGGGGACAGCTGGGATCTCTCAAAGGTTTGCCGCAGACCTCAGGGCTTCATAGCAGCTGTCCCTTGCTGCCACCACACAGTTACAGGCTGCATGGCACAGCAGAGGGGGAGACACCTCCCATAAAACCATTAAAGCAGGAAAAGATCTCTAAGATCATTAAGTCCAACCATTCACCTAACGCTGTCTGTTCCACCACTTTACATGTCCCTAAGTGCCAAGTTTTTTTAATTATTAAATTTAATTTAATGAAGCATTTTTAAAAAATCTATGTTTTTTTTCATGCTTCCAGGGACAGATTTCACCCCTTCTTTGAGCAGCCAGTTCCAATGCACGACCACCCCATCAGTGAAGAAATTGTTCCTAATATCCAATCTAAACCTCCCATGGTGCAGCTTGAGGCCTTGTTCTCTTGACCTGTTACCTGGGAGAAGAAACTGACACTAACCTCCTCCAGTCTACAACTTACTTTCAGGCAGTCATAGAAAGCAATATTCAGCAGCTCAAAGAGCTTTATGCTTTATCACCTTGAAGGCATTAAATAAATAAACATAAAAATAGCACAGCTTGCACTGCAGCAGAGCATAAGCAGGTATTTATAGAAGGAAGCCCCAGTGAAACCACTTGCCCTTTCAATCCACTTCCCAGGCAAATAAACCCAAGTAATATTGAGGAGTGGAAGTATATCAAGGGTATTTGCAAGCAAACTGAAGGATACCAGGAAGGAGGACCCCTGGATGCCATCAGTCCCATGCAGCAGCCACTCTGCTCGGATGTTTCAGGGGGCTCAGCACGTCTTACACCCAGCTCAAGGAACACAGCAGCAATGGGTTCCCAATTCCAGCCCACTGCCCTGGAGAGCCATACATCCCCAAAACCCTGGAATTAGCTGTGGCTGCTGATGTATGGCTGTTTCTCTCCTGTGGCTGTGCCGCATTGATAGTACTTTGCTCTTTCTTTCTGCTCCCACTAAATGGCAAGATCCCAGGAGGAAGGAATGAAAGGACCCTGATAACAGATTTCTCCTGAGCAGCAAACCCTTGATGTGCAGGCTCTCCAAGCTGCAGAGAGTTTGTCCATGCCTATACAACAAATAATCAGGGGAGAAAAAAAACAAAATCAGTGTATGAGTACAGCCAGGCTTGGCCAAGGCAACATGGGAGAGAATTAAGCCTCATCTGAAAGGCAGATCATGGCTCTGATATATATAATATATAATATATAATATATAATATATAATATATAATATATAATATATAATATATAATATATAATATATAATATATAATATATAATAATTTCCCCTTCTTTGAACCTGTGGCAATAATTACATATTGAAAGAGAAAAAAATAATTAAAAAATAAATTAAAAATCCAAATCAACTAAAGCAAAAAGCCAGGCACCCAAGATATCTTTGCAGGAGCAACTCCTCCCGAATTAGAACTCTGGAATTGTTCTGCAATCAACTCAGCGGACAGTAACCATCTGTTTATGGAAAAAAATGTTAATGGTCCCCAATCATAATCAAATAGGCAACTGCTTTAAGTACCTTTTAACTAACACTAAATTACAATGGAACGGCTCTGCAAGTATTTCTGACATCCACATGCACATCAGCAGTGCCAGCACTTTGATCAGGGCTATTAGAGCAAATATCAAATAAACTGATAGCAATGGGATTCCTGAAACATTACAGAAAGCGTGGGCAGTATTTGTTTACTGTTCATTTGGTTCTCCCCCACCTCCTTGCTGTTTCTGTTTATTCTGAAAGAAAACACATATATGCATGTGCACACACGTGCACACCACCCACCACAGCAGACCCGGTGCAAGCCTGATCCCTGTGGTTTTCTGTCCAAGGCTGAGCTTCCATGTGAATTCTCCAATGTCCAGAAAGATTTGAGGTGTTTTTATCTGCAGAACATCACCTGAGTTGCCATTCTATTAAGTTCCCTTAATTCCATGGTCCCTGTAAAGGTGTCTGTAAGTCCTGTTCGCTCTCCTCTGGGTGGAACTGGCCAGCACATGAAGAAACTGCAGCACAGAAAGGGGAAATGCAGACAGACAGTGCTGTGCACACACACTTGTGTGCGAGCAGAGAGGCAGCAGGATCACACGTCTTATTTCTTTAGGAAATCAGATTAAAAACCAATCAAGTTTTTGCCAGCTGTAACCAAGTCTGGACCATGGCTGGCATCGGCTCCACTCGAGGAAGAAAACCTTGTTTGGACAATGGAAATAGTTTTTAATCTCAGAGCCTGGAAAACAGTTAATCACAGCAAAACTACAAGTGCTCTTGTCTCTAGACTTTCTCTAGCACCTTTCTCTGCATATCTCAGCTAACTCCATTTGGTTTTTATTGAAGTTGTGCAGCACCAGGGATACATCACAGATACACGTCCTTCATCCCCAGGCAGTTGCAAATGTAACAGAAAACAACTAAAAGGGGAATATATTTTAGTCCATCAACCTAAGCACTTACAGTCTCCATCACTGTGCCATCCAAACATTTTGTATGCCTCAGATCTTTTCTGTGCCATTATTACTCTTTCACAAAATTTAATTTTTCTTAGTCCTGGGACTTGCATGTGGCTTTTTTATTATACTACAAAATTTCATTTCCTGTCATCTGCTGAGATTAAACTTGGATTGGAAGACGCTGTTTACAAGGGTTGTATTGACAAGCCTGACCCCAGGAGGTGAGGTGTAAAGCTCTCCCCTTTGGGTGGGCACTCAGGGAACATGGGACACTGGCCCCAGAGTTGGAGCAAGTAGCGACTGAGAGTAGAATATTAAGCTTGTGGTTCCCATGTGGTCTACCCCATCCCAAATAAACCACCTCCTCGGGACACAGACTAAACCAAAGGAATTACAAATTTCAATGTATGGTTGGTAAGACTCTTTTCTTTTTCCCACATTAATACAGGGCTTTAAAAAGCATCCCAGCCCCTCCTCTGTATACAACAGCCTTCAGCAAGCGGCTGCATTTCTGCAACTTCAACGAGCCTCAGTTTTAACATTCACATCTCCCAGTGGTTTTCACTCCACTGCCTCTCTGTTGCTCACTTTCCACACACAAAAAAGGAGCTTTGTTTGCCACTTCCCTGCCGCCTCCACCACCCCAGCTCCAGTGAGCTCCCGGCTCCCCCCAGCTGCCTCAGACCACCCCTGTTCCCTCCCAGCCAGAGCAGCCAGAAAGGGGCTCTGACCTCGCCATGGTAATGAATGCCCTCTCTGGAGGGAGCAGGGATGGCCCAGAGCCAGGCTGGGCGAGCCCAGCTGAGGAGCACAGCGCGTCAGAGCCGCTCTCAAAGGAGCTTTTGTTGGTGCCAGAGCTCCAGCCCAGCGAGGCACGCTCAGCTCTGCAGGCTTCCCACCCTGGATCAGCAACAGGCTCTGCTGCAGTGCTCCAAGGGTGTGCCACCAGCCAGAAGAAGACAAAAGTGGGCAAACCATCCCCTCAGAGTCCTCTCCCAGCACACATCCCTCAAGCCACAACATCTTTCTTTCCACAAAGGCAGCTGGGGTGTTGGACACTTGGTACTGAGGTTGGTGGGCAATCCATCAGGCTGGCCCAGGGAGCCTTCCAAGCTCAACGTGACATCCAGCTTTGTCAGTCCGCGCTCACCTCTCTCGAGGAAATAAACCATCTGCTCAGCACTTGGAGAAACAGAAGGAAAAAGATGTACTCAGAAAGACTCATGAGGTGCTTTAGGTAACATGTCCAACACGAGCACACAATGTTCTGCATCTGACAAAATCAACAGGAAAAACCTGCTCCTGCAGGCCTGCCAAGCTGGGATTTCAACAACAAGTGGCAATATATCAGCTGGCAACAAACAGCTCCCGAATCAGGGATGCACTTGCCCAAAAAGATTCAGGGTTTGGATTTTTTTTTCCTTAGTAAATGATAACACACTGGGTGCCACAAAGGACGTCTCCTGCCCATGAATTAACTGAGCAGAATTTAGGCAGTGTGAGCAGGCTATGGTGGTGCCTATGACAATTGTGACTCAATCTCCCTGGTTTTGAAGATGTATTTATCTTCTGTTAACTCCATTTCCCCAAGCAAAGCAAATAAAACTTGTAGAAAATTTGCAGGGTTTTGGTTTCATATCAGAATTGGAAGAAACACAGCATGAGGAGGAAAGCAGACTTTTCTAGCTAAGCAATTTTGCCTCCATTAAACTTCACACACAAAGGCTCATTATGGCACCCCCCTCTTGTTTCTGGGAATGCAGAATATCCACTGACATACTTATCCAAACACCTCTAAACACATACACACATCTGTTCACCAAGACTTGTTACTCACATTAGGCTCACTTCACTCCCCTTTGATTCTTCCACTGCAGTCAGATGTTACTTTTCCTTTTCATATTTATATCTCAAAGCTCCATCAGTGGCACATGCCCAAGCACTTCCAAAGTGTTCTGACAAATCCCTCCAGAAAGCACATAACATCATCCCAGTTTTACAGATGGGGAAATTAGAGCAGAGGCAGAGGTTAAGACAGCTAATTGCCTATGGCCACTAAGTGAGTCAGTAGAAGAGCTGGGAATTGATCCCAGGAACCATGTCTTCCATTCCTCTACTCCACCCACCAGTCAGTACACTCCACCAGATGGTTCTTATCATTGGACATATGGACTAAATATTCCTAAGTTGGTGTAGAAGATTCACTGTTTAATTAAATGTCCTGTCCTCTATCTCCATAGGATGCATAGGAGAAATTCCAGCCAGAATCCCATCTGGGCCCACTCAGGAAATGTCTACGTGAAGAAAACAAAGCCCTAGGCAAGTGCAGGGAACATTCCCAAACCTATCAACCTGCCCTGAAGCAGAGACCACAGCAAGGCAGGAAATAGGCAGTGATTCTGGAGCCTTAGGAGAAGCTCATGTTTGTCAAAGCCTGGCTTCAAACAGTGCATGCATGAGCCACCAGTTAGGCTGGGAACTACTTTGTCAGGTGAAGGTTCTTCCTTCAGCCTTCACCAGGCACCACCAACACTGCCCAGCTGGAGATACCAGCAGAGTCACAAAAAGCAGATGGCACACAATTATCTGCTCCTGGCATTGGCTCTGTCTCACCACAGAGCCAGTGTCCCTAGGACAGAGACCAGTTCTGCCTGCAAACATCAAACGCCTTCTCACTTCACAGTCACTATCAGTGACACTTGAAATAAATTTCTAAAGTCATTATTCACGACACAGAGGAGAAAACCTTTCATCAGAGAGTCATCAGAAAATGACTTTCCACACCACTGCCTGCCCAGTATGGACATGAAGTGACAGCATCATCTTGGTCCTCACTCAGAGATAGGCACAGGGTGGCTGCACATGCCTTCCCAAGTGATCTCAAACCAATTTCACATCCTTCCGTCCCCCTGCACACCCTGTGCACCACCAAGTCCATAAAACAGATTTCACCCAAGACCCTGCTGTCCTGAACACAATGCAGGGCTGGAGGGAGCAGACTCAAAGCTCTCCTGGACAACCCGTACATGAAGTTATATACTCAAAGGAACACACATCCACACTTGTGCCCACAGAGGCTCACACAGGTGAGAACCACCAGCCCACTTGTCTCCATTACTCTCTCAACAAGCAGAAGAGGACTGCACTCCCTTTAGAGGGCTTTGCATTGTAGGAATAAAGCCACAACACCTTTCCACGTGTGCTATAAGAGCCGGGCAATCCTGGAAGGTGCCTCCTGCTCGGGGAAGGCGGCTGCACCTACCTTTCATCCCAAACTTGGAGCGCCGGCCATACTTGTTGATCATAATAAAGAGCACGACCAAGAGGACACAAGCAAAAGCTGCCAGCCCAACCGCTATGGAAACCTGGAAGGAAAAAGCCTTAGAGTCAACACAGAGGAATTCAGGGGTTTAAATTAGAAACACAGCACCTCCTTGACCATTTAGCCTTTCTGTAGGCTCATGTGGATGCCATGGGACAGAGAAAGAGCAAGCATTTCTCACAGCAGCTTTGCGAGAATTTTTAGGGAGTTGTAAGGATGTGATAACTTGTTAAGTATAAACAATCTGCAGGTGGTGTTTTTCTGCTTTGTCTTTCTGTTATTCTCAAGGATGGTGTATGAGGAAGGTGTTTTTGTTAGCTAGCCAATCAAATGAAATCTATTGTATCACTCTATAAAAACCGTGCGGTTCTCTTGAATAAAGCTTTCTTTGCTCTTTCTACAACACTGCCTCCTGCCTGGTCCTGTGTCATCCTCAGTGCAAGAGTGACAGGCTCACACTATCTGTGCACGTATATAGCTGCGATATCCACAGCTGCAGCCCTGTGGATATCAGTTATGGAGGAAAACACAATCTAAAGCAGCAGGCCCTGACACAGCTTGGAGACATTGCAGGCTTTTTGCAGGGCTGGGAGGTCTGGGATCTTGCCATCAGTGATGCTGTTCTGGTACCAGGTTTTCCCAGCCTCTCACTCCATATATCTTCAGGGGAAAAAAAGGGCTCTGCTCAAATGCCTGGGCTCTCCCTTCCCTGCATCACATCCCAAGCCTCCATTTCAGACATCAGCTCTTTGCCATGACATCACAACACTGAAGCTATTCAAAGCTAAGCCAGGAGCACAATTCTGCCTCCATCCAAAAATCCCTTAGGACAGAGTGAGAGAAAATAACACAACACAAAGAGAAAACAGAAGAAATTAAGTAGAACTAAGGAGTTTTTCCTTGTAAAACATCTGAGTTTTCCAAAGGCCTCTAACAATTCCCTATTGATTGTAATTTTACTAGTGAATATAGTAGAGCAATGTCCAAGTCCTTCACTGGAGCTGTGGTTCCACTGTGGCAGTGTACAAGCAGGGAAAGAAAACCTCTTTGCCCTAAAGGGTTTGCAATCCCAGGCTCATTTTAATATTTATGAATATTTATTCCTTCCAGTCTTTGCTCAAAATACTTTTTATTGCATTGATGTAAACAACAATTTCTCTGGCATGTGTCCAATTGTTCTGTACTAGGTCTTGTGATCCATTTAGACTGCTTCCTTTTACAAAACTGTATTCTGCTATAATAGAAAATACATCATTTAACTAAGAAGAAGTAATTTCATTTTGCAATCCTTTTCCCCGCTCTCGGTACATTTGTTATAATATTTTTAAATTTTTATTTTACACTCTATTTTCATCCCCAGTTTGTTTTCTGTGCTTTATATTTAATAATCAGTGCACATTATTACTCCAGCCTCACTGTTCAAAGCTTCCACTTCAGTTAAAGGAGGTTTTCTCTTAGATGAGAACTGAAACCAGGGTGGACTGAGTTTTGCTTATTCAATTGACACCTCATGGATTTCAGTATCTTAAAATTTTCACAGAATTAGAGCAATTGTGTAACGTGCTAATTTTTTCTTCTATTACTTATGAATATTTTTTTTTTCTTTTTTCTACTAGGATTCTGCAGAAGAAAGACAATGCTGAGCTCTGATAAACACTAAAATTACTTTCCTTTTTCATTTTAGGCATGTCCTACACAGCAGGAGAGAGGGCAAACAGACATTGACAGAATTGAACCAAACCAAACCCAGGTCCCTCACCAGGGTAATCTTAACAGATCAATAACAGTCCAAAACACACAATTTTCCTGCTTGTTTGTTCTCCGGGTGCTACTTCTTAAGAGTGAGAATTCCTGACCTTGGCAGCAGAGACTTCACAGGATGCCTTATTTTCAAAGGGTTCCCTGGTTCCACACTGCAGACCCAAGAGGATCAGATGGTTTGTGTCAGTATTTTACTGGCCCAACACAAGCCACAAAATCCTTCTGATTGTTGTTTGAGTCATAAAGGAAGAGATTTCCCTTGCAAACATCTCAAAACAGCAGAGAAATACAAATACTGAGCAGTTCTGTAGAGAAGAGACCAGGACTCACCCCAAAAGTGTCCTCCTCTGGTTTGTGGGTCACAGTGATGGGTGGGGTGGGACTCACTTCATAATCACCGACTGAAACCAAAACACCAGAGACAGAAAACTCAGTGTGGCTCCCGTGGGACTCCCAGCACATTCCAACAGCAGTGCCTGACCTAAGAAGATTCGGTTCACCCCTAAAAGAGGCTGAAACTTTCTGTTCCAGAAGGCACAAATCAACCATCAGAGAGTTCCCTTTCTCAATCAGCAGACCAGCACTATGCTGATGCTGTTCCAGCCTCACAAATGAGAAACATTTGGGTGCCTGGTGTTCTGGAACAGGTTCCCACCACCCTTGAGCTCTCCTCCTAGCTTTCAGAAATCTACTCAGCTAAGTGGGGTTAAAACACAACTGACCCCAGCAGAACTTGATCTGAACAAAGAGTAAGTTGAATGCTTTTTGTGGTGTGTAGTGTTTTGGGAGGGGAGAGAAGAATCTGCTGAAGAAACATGACAGATGTGAGTCCTGCTTCTCATCCCAGCCCACATCACAGAGATGTTGTTGTTGTGGACAGCCCAGCCTGCATGAAACTAAGATCCTTTTTGCTATACCAGAACCAACCATCATTTCCTTTATAGGATCTACTTTGGGAACCACTAGAGGCAGATGAACACCTCCTGGTCTCATGAGATAATTGAGCTGGTCACAAGCTCCCCAACAATCTTGTTCATGCACAGGGAAGCCAGGGCTGTGTGCAGCCTCCACCAACATGCCTCTGGCTTTCTCCTTTTGCTATGTAAATCACAGAGGGGAAGGGGAAAACACAGAAGCAAACCAGCCACAGAATTCAAAAGGCAAGGAGACACTTACTTGAGACAAAGCTGTCCGTACTCTCTGTGGGAAGGACAAAGAGAGAAGCAACACAGTTAGCAGCACAGCAAAGGAAGAGGGGTCTCCTTCCCCACCCACTTCAGATATACTCCACCACCCCAAAGAACCCAGGAAAAAAACTTTTCATTTTTTCCTCTTGGGCAGCCGCTCCTGGAAATTGCAGCAGATTTGCCAGCCGGACATGCTGTATATCAGGCTGGAGAACCTTGGGCTGAAAGAGCAGGGAGGGATACTACTGTGAGGCCAAAATGGAGAAAAAGTAGCACTTTTGAATGATATGTAAACACCCTGCTTTCAGCAAAGCTCAACAGACACACAGGGCTCTGCAGGATGGAGGTGGAGGGGAGAGAACAGGCTTTGCCTTGCATGGCAGTGTGCACCCATGGATAAAATCCTTCAAGGATGAGGAACAACTCCAATGGAGGAGAGCCCAGCTTGGGGCTGGGAGTTAGAGGAACCTCCTGTGACCTGCTATTGATGAGCCACTCAGAACAGCTGATAGCTCCTGAACTGGACAGCAAGGCTGTGGCTGTCCAAAAGCTGCCTCTTGCCCGAGACAAGAAGAGCAGGCCCTGCTGTCAGCCTGCTGGCTGCTCCAGCCTGTTCAGCAAAGCTCCTCCAGCTCCAGAGGTGGCTGAGGCCCCAGACAGTGAGGCCTAAAGCCCTCGGTGACACTCCGTTTACACAGAGTGAGAATCATGTCAGCTTCCAATCCACTTGCCCATGTAAGAAACTGAGCCTGATATTAACTGGATATTAACTGGAGTTTGCACAGCTTTGCTGGCAGAGGAGGATGCTGGAATGCTCACACTGGAGCACGGGTGAGGTTTGGGAGTGTAAACCAAACCCCAGGTGACAAACATGGCTTTCCAAACCAGGGGAAAAAACCTGAACCAATATTTTTGTTTTCAGTCAAGCAAAAGAGAAACTTTCCTTGGCTTTTTCTAGCAAGAGGAAAAAAAAAAAGAAAACAATATTTTATTTGGAGACTTTTTCTTCTCTATTGAGGCAGAGTCTAGTCATAAAATTCTTGCTGCCTCTACATTTTCCCCTTTCCATTTTTCTCTGCTGGACTAAGCAATTTCAAGAGAAATGCACAAAAAGGCTCTTTTTCCATTAAACCCTATTTTTCCAAGCATAAAAAATAGCCAAGGAATTTCAGCCAACTTGAGTTCTGTGAGAAGTTCTCAAAGAACTGAACACTCATCACAGGTACATTAACTTCTGGGGATTAAATATGGAGTTGGTAGCCTGTGGCAGAGATACCAATGACAACATGCAATGAGATTTTTACAGGAAATTACATAAATTTGTCCTGGGAGCCACTGCCCTGCAGCATCAGAGAGAAGGCAGATATGGCATGTCCCAGATCCCAGCTTCTAACAGCACCTTGCTCCTCTCTGCCTGGAAAGCAGAGTGTGGCCTTTTACCAATGAGAGATTTTTGACCAGGGAGTGCTAAAATACATGGTCATTGTTCCTTTTCTATGCTGACAAAGTCTTCCAGGCACTGTGCTTTCATTAATTAATTGAGAATAATAATCTCACCCTGGGTAGTGACAGCAAAGCCCTTGCACGTGTGAATTGCTGTAAGCATCAAGGGGTTTGAATGAGCCACGCTGGGGAACCTTCAGTGTGTGGCATTTTCTGAAGGAATCTACCTTCAAATGGGAAATTATAAACGTCAGCTGCAGTGAATGTATGTGCCAGCTGTGGTAGTGGACAAAGCAACAAGCTTCAAGGAAAGTAAATTACATCCTGCATTGGGCTGACAGGGTCTGCCAGGGTGAGGAATGGCTTGGGACTTTGGATCAGAAGAAATAAAGGAAATGGGTCAGCAGCTGCTGAGAGATGGTTCATGGTCAGTAAGCATCCCACACCAACAGGAGCCATGAGTGGAGCTGCATTCACAAGGGCAATATTTTACATGTATTCACAGAGCCCCATTCTCCCAGAGCCCCTAACACAAGATGCTCTTCAAACATCAATGTGCTTTTCCACACCACAGCATGGCTCAGATTCCTTTCCAAATTCAGCTCTCCAGAACAGCATATCTGCCTCCCTTTCCTGCAGGTCCAGCACCTACTTAGGAGCTGCCCTCGTTTCACAGATGGGGAAATTGAGTCACAAAGGTGGGACCTGACAGAGCTGACACTGCAAACCTGTGCGCCTCTCCTCACCCACCTATATTTGATAAGCTCTTCTGCCCTGACAGAAGGAAACATAAATAGGTCAGATAGTCAAACAGGGCAGCATCCTTGAAGTCAGAATACAAATTTTCCACTCCCATCCATATCAGCTCATTTGTTCAATTGTCAGATCTTCAAGGCAGAGATTTGGGTTTGCATTTATGATATTTGACCTGCGGGAAAACTCTGTGTACATATATGGTGTGATATAAATAATAAATGAGAGTACCGTTGGTATTTTGCTATATTTAGCAAACGCCCTATTTTGCTGGATTTTCTTGGGCTGCAGGGGCCAATTTAGAGCTGCCACTTTCTCATGGCATCATTCCTGAAGGCAGCACAGAGATCTTAACTCCATGATGGCCAGTGTGTTATTTCACTGTCAGGGATGCTCCTACAGAGCAGACAGACCAACACAGAAGTCTCTACAGTGCTTCCCAGAGATGAATCTTCATATCCTCAAATGGATTTTTTTTTTGCACTTTAGCTGTGAATCACCAGGGAGTGCAACAGGGAATTCCGAGCAATCAGTTAAGAAATCCCAGCAAACTGATGCAAAGTGACTAATTGAGCTGTCGCATCTTTTGTAGCCCTGTCATCCTGGAATTGCACATATTGCATTTGGAAAGAAAACAATCCTGACACCGCTGCATCCCGCTTTAATCATTTCACAGATGTAAGCTGGAAGTAAAAGAAACAAAGGGACAGGCTGCATCACTTCAAAGGCTTTTCCTTTCTATAGCTTATGACTACCTCACAGCAGAACAGTTTCTCTAGAAAAAATTCAACAATCTCTTTAGGGCACACAAAAGGAAATTCAAAATAATTGGGCAAACTTATGTCCTATTCCCAGGGAAATTCCTAAAGGTCTTTTGAATAAGTATATAAATACACTGCAGAATATGCTACAAAATAAAATTATTTAAAGCAGTTAGCACCTCTCCCAGCACTGAAGAGTTCATATGACGCCACTGTGGAGGAAAATCATATTGGTCAGAAAAAGAGTCTGCCAGGGGTCACCTCTTCCAACCTAACATGCAGACAAAGCCAGCTGGGGTTGCCAAGGCCTTGTTGAGGTGCAAGGGCCATAGTAAGACCTTCGGATTGCAAGGAGCCCTGATGAGACAAACTGAATATCCTACCTGGAAAAGGCTTTTCAAGGAAGTGTCCTTTGATGGTTTGGTTGGCCGAGCCCAGCTGGTTGGTGGCCACGATGGTGTAGTTGCCATTGTTGTAGTGGGTGGGTTTGTTGAAGAGCAGGCAGCCCTCAGACACCTCCCCTTGCTGGTAGAACTCCATGCGGATGATCTCGGTCTCGCGGAGCACCTGGCCGTTGTGCAGCCAGTGCAGGGTGGGAGCTGGGTTCCCGTGCACTGCAAACGCAATGCAGTGGTCCATGTGCAGCACCGGCTCCTCCAGAGTAAGGATGCGAGGGGGATCTAGCAGAGAGAAACATGGCAGGCTCACAGCAACCTCCACCCAACGCCACCACTCTGTGCACACCACTGAAAACCTCCAAAATCGCTTGAGCCTTCTACTCTTCCCATGGATTTCTGGAAAGAGGCAGTGCTGTCACGAGAACCTCTCCATCCTTTCTCAAAGGAGGATCTGAGCCATGGCCAGGCCTCTTGGCCTTCCAAACAGGGGTATAAATAAAAGACAGGGATGGAAATTTCAGCCCAGGAACAATTAAGCTCAAACTGTCCTGCCAACATCTACTGCTGCTCTCCTTCCCCCAAGGGATTCCGGGGAGACTGCCTGTCCCCATTAAGGAGGATACGGTGACGTAGCACTGCTACATTACATTACAGATGTGCAAGGTGCCCGTGGGAGGTCTCCAGTCACACCAAGCAATTCTGGATTGCATAGCTGTGGAAGCAAACATCCCTCAGAGACTGTCTGTCCTTGGGGGCTTTGACTGCCTGAATATCCCAAAGGAGTTCTCACTCGCCGAACAGCCTCCAGGGGTGTTTTAATTAAAGGGAGTAGAGTGGGAGAGGGATAAGAAAAGCAAAAACTCCACCTGCAATTTATTGCATATGCATTGTCTTCCCCTTGGGATGCGCCGAGAATTCAAATGTTGCTCTGCTATAGCTTCTGAAACCCCATTTACAACGCCTACTCCTAAGGTCCCAAACCCCAAGGCTGGCAAGGTCTGAACTAGAAGAACAAGTTTTGTGCAAAGAGACATGACACAATGATGTATGTCTTCCCTAAAACTCTCCTTTTCCTGCTGCCATCCAGCTGCAATGACAATCCATTCGGCATCCACGAGGAAGAAAACCAACATACCAAATTTGACCCATCTTTGTGAAAATGACAGTGAATTTTTAAGTCAGTGAAGGTGACAAAAAGGTGCAGAGCTGGTTGGAGCTCAGCAAAATTCTCCCAGCAGCACCCATCTACCCTGAACCACAGAGTCGTGTCCCAGCCACCCTCTCTCGTTCGCCAGCCCAGATCCGCATGTGGCTTGTTCATATTTCCTGGCAAGGGGATTCAAAACAGGCAGCCACCTACATGCACAAACCCAGATCTTTCCAGTGTAAAATTACAGCCTGACTGATGGCTCTGTGCAACAAGAGCAAGGGTAGCAGAAACTGTCAGCAGCTTAGAGGATTTCATGGGTGAAAATAAGCATGGGCATAGTGCTGTTGAAAGGGTGGAGGAACAGATGCTAAAACACCGTGCAAAAAACATCCATCTGCTGACCAGTCAGCTCTGAGCTGGGCTGAGCTTTAATTACCTCCATCCTTCAGTCCATCAATAGCACTTATTGGAAGGAAGATGAAAGTAGTAAAGCATCACACAGGATGAATGGGTTTACCAAGAGTAGCCAGAATCCCACAAGGGTCTCTGCTCTACACGGCAAGGTTGAGGTGAGGGACTGATTTTCAAACTACAGAGTAAGGGCAAATATTACAGACACAGCAAAATAGAGCAAATCTCAGCTGCTTGAGACCACAAAGCTGTGTAAACTTCCTTTTAAGGTCAGGGGTTTGTTATATTAGAAAGCACAAAGAAAGTTGAGCTACTTGCAGATAAAAGTGAACAGTTCAAATTTGACACGTGCACATTTATATGACATTTGAAGTTTAACTTTGTAGGATCTGACCTGAGAAAAAACCCTTATATTCCTGAAATTAGAGGCAAGGTTTAAACTGTCTTTAGCGAGAGTGCCATTGAACCTTCACATAGCACCAAGACAAGAAACTTTGCTTTTGTTAAGAGATTTTTAGTCCCTCTATGGCTTTCCTTTAGTCTGTTGAATATTCCAATACACAGGCAGGAAATTCCCACCACCACCACTGTGGCACTGCTATTCCTTCCCTGTTCTTGTGCTCATTTCTGGATTAATGGAGGCATCAGGAAAGCAAAAATTACTGACATTTGAGAGGGAGATCTGTGTGAGGATCCACCTCCAGCTCAGCTCCTCCTAATCTTCATGCCCAAAACCAGTATGACACAGGTAGCAAGTGGCCATGCATTCAAGCAGCTCCCAGGGCAGCCCCTCTGGACTCTGCATGGACAAGGGCTCTCCACTGGTACTTACAGTAGACAGTGAGCAGCACACTGGCATTGCTCATCCCCACCACGTTCTCAGCAATGCAGGTGAGCAGGAATCCATTGTCCTCGCTGGTGACATTCACCAAGGTCAAATTGATGGCATGAACATTGGTCCAGTTGAGGTTGGTCTAAAAATCCCAGAGAGAAATACAGACAGAAATCAGTGTCTGGGGGGTCCTTTCCTCCCCTCTACCAACCCCAGAAAAGGAGCATCACAGTTTCCATGTGAGGTCGTCTCCAAAATCCAAAGACAGAAGGAAGGTATTTCCTCACCTGATCAAACACAGCAAATCTTGTAAATACTGGGAAGGGGACAGCCATGGCATTATAGCACTGATAAACATGGCCAGCCTCTAGAAAATCTTACTTAGCTATTGCAAATAGGTCATTTCACTGGAGTTCCATCAGAAGACACGAGTTCATTCAATCAGGGAGCACTGAGCTCTGAAGCTCTCTCATCTTCACTTTCTGACCATAGAGAAGGAAGGTTTTGCTCCCTTCTGGGAATTCCCTGCTTCTCATGTGGATAGAGCATGGCTTCAGCTTTCCTTTGCATACAACAATTTCTCTTTTCTCATACCATCTGCCATGCATGCACTGACCTGGGAAACCCTGGGGGCTGCTTTGGCAGAGGCACAGGCAGCACTGGGGTGTTGCAGTCCCTACCTGGTGGGTGTTGATGGAGTGGAGTTCAGCCACTGTCCAGTCCACGTCCGGCAGCGGCGATCCTGAGCCGTTGCAGGTGATGACCGCGTTCTCCCCTTCCCGCACCGTCAGGTTCACGTGGCTCACACTGATCTCAGGAAGGTCTAGAGGAGACAAAGAAACTGCTCAGGTCTGGGGCAGAATTTTCTACAGCCAGGAACAGGAAGTGCGCGGACCCAGATCCCACCAAGCTGTTTTCCAAATCAACCTCCAGCACCCTGAGATGAGTAGTATGAGGCAACAGAATGTCTATGCCCTACCAAGAAAAGGAGGGGTGTTGGACATTGGACATGTGCCAGCTGAGCAGACCCTCTCATCAGCTTTGAATCCAAAAGTTGCTGTCCAGTTCTGGCCACTCATTCACACAACTCCCATACCCATCTCTCTACTCCCAGAGAAGCTGCTCACGAGGGCAGTCACTGGGGATGAGAAAACTGTGTATGCTGGGAGAGGATCCAAGGCATCCCCACCCACAGGGACAAGGCACAGAGCACTCAGCATTCCAGGTGAAGGAAGTGTCCCTGTAATTTATAACAATCAGGAAAAGATGACCAAGGCTGTGTCCTCATATTAACTGCAGCTCTTCTAATAGAAGGTGCCCTTGTTCTCCCTCGGTGGTAGCAGAGGAATTCACTGATTTATGGTGGCTCTGATTTACACCAGTTCCTTGCTTGCTGCCACGGGCACCAAATATCCTTGTGAAGGGAAACAAGACAGTGCTGGTTGCAAGAAGGCCAAAGAGTTTTCCTGAACAGGGGAGATTTTTAGAGGCAAATTGAGCAAGCAGGGCAGGAGAAACTGACCAGGGGTCCCATCCCATCATAGGGCAGCAGCATCCATCATGCCAAGGCAAAGTCATGGATGGGGGCACACACACCCTTTCATGGCCATCAGAGAGTGACACCAGGAAGGAAAGAGCATTGTACTGATTAGGATGATGCCAGAAGAAAGAAAGCAGCAGTCAAAACCTGGCAAAGCTGCATAGGTGGCAGGAATAAGGGAGAGGGAGATGAGAAGGACATGTATGTTTTCTCCAGGCTGAGCTGATACCAAACATGGCCACACCAAGCCATGCCAGCCCTCAGCACCAAAGGACAAGGATATATCAACATCCCTGGAGACTTAATGCTTGAACAGAAAGATTCCTCTGGAGGAAAGCAGACCACTGTGGCTCCCTGCTCTTTCAGGAGTATGCATGGTCAGGGGAGATGCTTGCCCTGCACACCAGCACATTTTTTCTCCCAAATCAGCACCCTGCTGTCCCCTATAGTCTAATGCCACCATTGATGGAGCCATCTCTCCTCCTCTCCCTGATCCCTCAGGATTTTTTGTTGTTGTTTAATCCTTGCAGCTTATTCATCCCATGTGGGGCGGAAATTACAGCGCTCGCAAATCTTTTTAGTTCATCCACACAAAGGCACACTTTGGCCAATTTCCAAAGCTTAAAGGGACAGGGTGAACTTGGAAAAAAAAAAAAAACCAACCAAAAAAACCAACTAACCAACAAAACAACAAAAAAACCAAGTCATGCAAATCCAAACATGCATGCTGTTTGTCTACTACTGCTACAAGCAACAAGCCCAAATCCCTAGTACAGAGGATGATTATATAAAAAAAAAAAAAAAAAAAAATCTGGTTTTCCTCCTTTTTTCAGCCTGTGAGTTTGACAGCTGCTTGTGTACAGACTGTTTAATTGCTCTGTGGAAGGTACATCTCTTTTTCCTTACTCTGCAAGGGATGCTTTCCAGTAATAGCAATAGCAGAGCAAAACCTGACACCAAACAGGCAGCTGATGTGTGAACAAGGTGAAGGGAAAAGGGATAACTATTGAACATGCCTCGTGTTGCTCCTGGGGCCGCTGGACTCTTTTAAACATCAGCAGGAAATAGAAAGAGATATAAAGTCACTTCTGGCTCTTCCCTACAGATATGGGATTTCAATTGAAAAATAAAACAAAAGAAAATGAATAGAGACATGTATTTCCTAAGAGTAATTACAGAAGATTCTGTGTCAGTGTCTTTTAACAATATGCTGCTTCTAGGATTCATTAGGCACAGGAAGATCTACATGAAACAGCTCTTTTCAAGACATCACAAGCCTCACTACAGACACTTTGTCAGGCAGCAGCATTGCAGTGAAGAAAATGCCCCAAATCACCCAATATCTTTCATAAGCACATAAATAGCATCCTTACATTTACCCAGATATTCTATTTTTAATGTACAAACTATCCCAACCAGCTTCAATCCTCTTGCTCTCAACCATGTAATCGAGATCCTGCTGCCTCAGGTTGCTGAAGCTGCAGTGCTGGATTGTTCAGGGATCCCTCCAGGCCTCCCTCATGTCCATCCCAGGCATCCTTACCACACTGGGTGATGTTCATCTCCTTCAGGGTGATGATGGCTGCATCCATGGTCATGCAGTAGAGATCCTGGTACTGTAGGTTTGCCTCGCTCTTCTCCTGCCAGAGCTGGATCCAGCGGATGTCACAGCTGCAGTTGAAGAGGTTCCTCTCTAGTCTCCTGTGAGCAGAGAGAGGTGAGAGAGGATGGTGGGATGGGGAAGGATGAGCAGAGCTGTCACCTGGCTCTGGGATCCCCAAGGAGGGCAGCTACCATGCATGTGTAAAGCTGAAGTAGAATCTTCTCTGCGTTATCCACCTGGGGTCTTCTGGCACTTATTACTCCTGTCTTTGCCACAGTCACACATCCCTGCATTCACAGTCTCCTTCATGAGTGCACACAAGGTTTTACACCTCTCAGGGCAGCACAAAGACACATTCACTGTCCCTCACCACAAGATCTGCACTACTGTGGCCTGGTCCCACTGTCACCCAGACACCCAGAAGATTCACCCCTCAGCAAAGGAGCAGACAGCTCTCTACTGCCCTAAAATACCAATTTACACCTTCAAATCCCACTTCAGTGGTGGTCCTAGACTCTGCTGGGCAAAGCACAATCCAGGCCCCCACAAGCACTCAGAGAAGCTGGCAGCTCTTCTCCCAAGTTCCTTGTACAAACACAGGCTCCTGGTGACCCAGAACACAAGCTAATGTGCAGGGGAACATGCATTTTAATCAAATCAATCAGCACTGTGCTGAGACCCTGCTGACCTGGCCAGGAGAAATGGAGAAAAGCACTGCCTTTAATGTACTTCATTTAAACCACACTTACACATAGTTTATATACCAGGAATGTTTATTATAATTGATTTTCCAACCTATTAACCATTTCATTTACATTTTTAAAGCTCTGCAGGTGTCTGTGGACATGCAAGAAGGCCAAGTCCCAGCAGAGAGAATAGCCCAGTGCTCAGCCAGGGCTGAGCTACCAAAGCTGGTTGCAATAACTTGAGAAAAACTAGGAGATACAGCCTGAACAAACAAAATATCTCCCCACACAACTGCAAAGCAAAGAAAGTTGGGATCAGCCGTGCCAAACATGAGCTCAGTCACCCCAAAGCAGAAGGGCATCTCCAATGATCAAACCATTGCTTCACGTGATATCTAGATCCCCTGTCAGGGGGATACATACAGGGGGAAAGCTTTTTTCCTGCTCTGTTCCACGTGTTACTGCAAAATTCATGCTTGCTTTTACAAAATTAATTTCACCCACTAACAGGATTTGGAAACAACCTTCCAAACATCTGCAGCTGCTGTTTTGTCAGTACAGTGCTGCAAAAGGAGGAACTGAAGGGGTGTTCCGGAAGCACCCAGGGTTGCTTAACCTGAACCCTAATGATGCCACTTTGCATTTCCAAATACATCAAGATGTCATCTGACCTTTTTTTTCAGACCAAACACTGAGTTAAGCTTCACTCTGTGGCTTTTCATTAGTTCATTTCTTTCCCACCAAAGGCACATAAACCTCTGTGACACAGGTACAAGGCTCAGACAAGCAACTCAAAGGCCAAAGCACTAAATTTAACAGACCAGAGCAGATTAGTGCAGTGATTTGAGTGATGAGACATTCCCTGCGTGCTCTGACAGGTACTGCCAGGGCTTTGCACAGGCTTTACATCCCCATCTACACAGCCATGAATCTCCCTCTCAGGAGCCCCCCAGAATCACTGATACCAACAGGACATGGGATGGCCAGTTGTAAAGAGCAGGGCAGGTAACTGGGGGTGCACCCTGGGACTTGGCAGGGAGCTGGGGGAGCTCAGATGCAATGGGGGAGAAATTCTGCTCTGCTGCAAATATCCTCACAGAACAAGGCTGCTGGGAGAGCTGCTGTCCTAGCACTTAAGGGCAGCTCTGTAAGTAATAGACAGCAGCTTTCCTGGCCCATTGTTAATTCATGAAGGGCCATGAATAATACAGGAGCCACAGGCTTCAGGGCAGAACTTGCCCACAACCTGCCCCAACACCAGCAGTGTAACTCGCTCTAATCGAGACCCCCAGAGGGGCTTTTGCACAAATTAACTCCCATCACAGGCTGGATGTGCTGAGTGCCACAGGCAGCTGGGGCAGCTGGCACAGCTCTGTGGGTAGAAGGGGCACATGTGCGCACCCATTGTCCCTAACATGCATTGCTAAAGCATTCCTAACATGCAGAAAATACCCTTCCCTCCTTGCCTGGTGCCTGCCTTGCCATGCCAGCCAGCTCCCCAGAGAGGTGCATAGGGAATTCCACTCTCACATTGTCCTAAATCCACCCAAAAACCTTCATTTAGTACATGAGTGTGGAATTCCCCATGCACATCTCTATGTGTATAGGGAATTCCACACTCATATTCAATTTCTATTGAATATTCTTCACTCATATTCAATTCTCTCCTCAGATCTCTTCCCTTGCAGGGACCATTGTAGCTGCTTCCAGCTTTTCCTCTCACTTTTCTGTAACACAGCTCCACTACCTACAAACCTCTGCTTGTGGACATAAATGCACCTTCTGTTCCTGCAAGAAGATGTGCCCTTTGGACAAAACACCCTGTTGGACATGCCATGTGCTGCAGACCATGGGTGCAGCAGCATCCTAGTGAGAATTAAGGCAAGAGGCCCTTTGTGGGACACATCCAGCACAACTTAATCCTGGAACGAGCAAACAAACCCAAAGGGCATTTTTTGCATGCAGGCTGCAATTGTTGCCAAATCATGCTTGGCTGCAGGCACTCAGGAGCTGTGCACACCCCCACACCTTCTTCAGCCCTCCTTAAAAGTGAAAACGCCTGTGAGAAATAGCAAATGTCACAGCTGCAAGGGAGCTGGGCTCTCTGCACAAGCAGAGATGCTCTGGCACTCAAGGAGTTCATCCAAAAAGGGACTGAACCTGCACCTCAGACAGAGCCACTCGCCAGCACCATAAGCAGAGTGATAGTAGGGTATACTCAGGGCACAGCCCCTTCCCTAAACAGGTACAATATATTTGGGAAAGAGGAAAATTGTGGCAATCATGCCATGAGCTGTCATTTGATGAGATAATGACCCATCAAAACTGAAACCCTAGAGCATGCAGGCATCAAATTAATTCTTCAACAAAACTGATGCTGCTGGTGCCTGGTTGAGCCCAGCTCTGCTCCCTGCAGAGAGCTGTACCCACTATCTCCCAAAACTGCCTGTACAGCCTTCACCAGGGTGGACCAGTGTGGGAGACAAATGCCATCAACCCTCCAGTGTCTTCTGGAACAGACAGGGACTTCACACACACAAGCAGTTTTTTTCCAGACTAGGCAGATAAATGAGATACATGCCCTGTCCCATGCCTCCCCTCTCATCAGCTAAAGCAAAGCTGTCTGCAGCTAAAACCTCTCAGAGGGCAGCAGAGATCCTTGCCACACTTCTTCTGTCTGTTTCAATTCACATGAAATTCCTGCCAAGGTTTCATACTCTTACAATTAAAATGCTCTTCCTATCTTGGGACTGAGGCCACTTCCCTAAGCTTGAGAAACAAAGAGCGCACAGCAGAGAGAGAGAACAAAATCTAGTTTTTTTATTCCTAATTATTTCCCAGAACCAGAGCTTCTCTTGGTGGTCCAACCAAAACTGTTATTTCTGAACCCCTGCCAGAAGGGGCTGGGATAGAAAGGGAAGGACTGGGACAGGGAGTGGTGTGTGCTGTCTGACAGCTGGCTCAGCTAATGCAGAGAGCAGGCAGTACCCACTGTCTGGCCACAGCTCTATTACTGGGACTGCTGGTGGTGATAAGTTTCAAAGCTGGAGGCACAGACCATGTAAAGTTGGTCTCATAACATTAACAGAAATGCTGCTGTGCCCCATCCCCACCAAAGCCTCTTGCTGTAGCACTGCAGAAATGTACTGCAGGGCAACTTGGCAGGCACTGCTGGTATTAGAAATGCTGATGGGTTGGGCAGAGCAGCAAGATGTTCAGGACTACAAGGTTTTATACAACCAAAGACGTAATTGGATCCAGAGTCTTAGGTCTTTCCGGGAAGGAATTTCTTGAAATGTCAGCTCTAAGCTCTCTGAGGATATGACAAAGGAAGCCAAGGACATGACAGAGGAAACCAGCTGTGACTTCTGGATAAGAAAGGCTCTAAGTCCAACATTTATGAGCTGTTGCATGTGTCAGATGCTTCCCTGCACACACTCAGCTTCAGACTTAGGAGAGTTGTGCACTCATTAGCCTGAGCCCTGCTGGTCAAGGTCAGCCCATGCCATGGGAATTAGGGCTGGAGTTACTGGAAAGAATTCCAAGCCTTGTTTCTGGCCAGAAAGAGCAGGAGATAATACTCTCTGGAAGTGCGCCTCATTTTTGCCATCCTTTCTTCAGTGAGTCAGCAGGGAAAAATCTCAGCTCTGTTGAACAAGAAATTCTTCTTTAAAGCATTACCACGTTCACCAGGCTGCGCCGCCTTGGATGCAGCCAAGCAGCAATTTCAAGCCCCAAGTTGCCATCCACCTGCCCAGCACTCTTCTGATCTTTACTCCTCATTGTTCGCTGTGAGTGGCATTGTCAGGTCTCGTGTTCCCTGGCAATCTCCATGTCACTCTCAGTTGTGGCTCCTCTCCTGCAGACAATCCTCCTGCTGCTCCCCTCACCACGTGTTCCGCTGTTCCGAGCTGCCTCATTCTAAGTCACAGTTTTGGCTTGAGTGCCTTTTCTTCCTCTGGATCCACGATTTCCTGATAGCACAGGAATTCAGTATAAGGCATCTCTGGTGAGCCTCTGCACCCACTTGTTCCACCAACCCTCCACTCAGTTGTGGAGAAGAGATTCTGGCCAGCCTCTCTGTGTCCCTGGAGTCTCCTGGCCTCTCCACTGCTGTGCACAAATGCTGCTGCTCAGCCTGTCTTCCCCAGGCTGGTGTCTCTGCATTGGCCTCTGCTACTCACCACCTTCTCCCTTTCCACAGAATTTTGGGCTTAATTTCAAGTCCTTGGCTGATGTCAATCTGCAACTCCCTTTCTAGCTTTCACCAGTGTTTCACACTCGCTTTATGTGGGCCATGTATTCCAGCTCCTTAGGTTCTGGAAGCCTCCTTGGAGCTCAGTGTGCCAAAAAACTGTCTCTTACTCACCCATCCTCTGCATTTCTAAAAAAAAAGTACAGTATTTCCCACTTTTGTGGATCCATTAGTAATTTCTCCCCGACGTGGAGATGTGCTCTTCCTCACCAACAGGTCCCATCCTTCTAGCAGTCAGAACTAAAACCACCTCAGAGTAGGTAACACGTGTTTACCTTAATTCCCAGCATCTTTATGTGAATGATTATTCAGAGCCCATAGCTCAGGCTACACCTCTGTGCTGCCTTCTTTCTGACAATTCCAAGGTTCAGCATGGCCCCAGGAAGGATGCTGCAGGCACATCTCTCTGCCCCTTAAAAACTGACATCCATGGGGATATCAGATAAAATATCCCTCTCCTGTTGTGTTTGAGGATCAGCATCACCAAATTGTTCTGGTAATCTTCATCCTAGCCATGCATATGTGGATGAAGGATCTCTAGTTACTCAGAGGGAAACATTTGTCAGGAAGCATCTAAAGAAATTCTTTAGGAAAAATTAACTTGACCAGGCTCTTAGTCCAGCCCAGCCAGCAGCAAGGCAGTCCCTGTGGGCTGGCACATTTGTAGGTCTAAATTTCTCACTGGAGCTGGTGCCAGAGGTTGCCAATACCCTTTTCAGAGCCTGGAGCAGGAGAGTTTCACCTGAGGCTCCTGCCCCACATAATGCCAAGCCTCCCTGTGGGACACCATGGACAACACACACCACATCAGAACTGCTTTCCCACCCCACCACGGCTTCCTACTAACCAGCCCTGTGATCTCCTGTATTTCTTTGTTCACGATTTCTTTGGTTCATTGGGATTTGTTATCTCCAAGAAAGCTGCTCTGAGCACAGTTCCAACTGGAGGCAAGTAATTCAGCTCCTTCCTGCTCGCCAAGCTGCAGAGTGCTGGCCCCAGGTGACACCATCCAAAGCCACCCCAAGCACACCAGCTCCCTGCCAGGATCATCATATCAGGACAGCACAGATGGATTCATCAGGTGAAATACCCTTTGCTGCCCAAAAAGCAGCTTCTCAATTCCCTTTGTGCTTGGTATTGGTCTTTTGAGCCCGGCTGGAGCTGGCAGACCTGGGACGTGCCTGAAGGAACAAAATACGACCAAATGAAGCAAAAGCACATAAAAACAAGCCCCTTTGGAAGTATTCCCATTAATCTGCAGGCTCACCATTACCCCAGGCCCTGCAAGTGCCTCCAGCTCAGGACTGCAGTCCCATTTGCTCCTCCATTCTTGGGTCTCTCTTGGGTAACAACCATCAATCTGAGTTTTGCCAGACAGTGCAATGACAATAAGTAAAGGTCTAAGAATACAAATGACTCATGCTATTAAACTTGAAACCCGAGCCAGGCTTGAAAAATATTTAGAGCTGTAATCAGCAAGGAGACAAATTCTGAATTCAGCATTTTAACTCTGCAAGCCAAATTTCCCCATTAGAAGGGCGTTTCTCCATTTTCTAATATCACTATTAGTATTTTTCATTTAACAATTTGACAGAAATAAAATACACTGCAGTAACACCAGTGATAACACACTTACTCCCACTTGAAAGACTGTCTTTATTCTTTCATAAGTCACTTCGAGCTTACAGCTCTATTGATCATCAGTGAGGATGAATGGAGCTTCCCAGGATCCTCTGGGACAAATCCTACATATATATATTTTTTTATACCCACCAAACAACTATTCCTAAAATTCAACAAAACAGGTCATCAGGGCAACGCTCCATTGATTTCATGTCCACTTATTCTTCAAGCACGATGCTAAATGCTCTATCAATAATTCAGCAGGCTGAAGGCCACCAGTACCCCAGGAGACACAACTATCTCATCATCTCCCACATCAGAGTTGGGAGGTGTCTCCATTGTAGAGAGAAAGGGAATCATGTGCCTAAAAAGCAGGAGTGTCTTGTAAAGCATGTGCACCAACTAAAGAAAAGCAGTTAACCCTACCCTGCGACAGATGAGAGCAAGCGTTTGAAGAGATTCACTCAAAACCCGGCCTAGTAAGTATTTCTAATGTGCTCCCAGAGTTAGTCAGCCATTTACTACTCCAAGCATGACTTGTTCATCATCCCGACATTAATTAGCCAGCTGCTGTGAAGTTAAAAGAGAAGCAGTTCTGCTCTGGTGCTCCCATACCCAGGAAAGCCTCCCAAGGATGCTGCTGCCCACTGGAGTTTTAGGCAATTATTGTCTGGCTTCAAAATAACTATTTGGAAATGGTTCCTCCTCTCAGCCTCCTGTCTTTTCCCAGGAGATCCCCCCAGGGTGGGACTTACAGTTCAAAGAGTCGCAGCGTCTGGAAGAGTTGCCATGACAGAGTGGTGAGCCGGTTCCCGGAGAGGTCTCTGAAAATTAAGGAGGAAAAAAAATAAAATAAAGTAGTCACTGTAAATAATTCTTCCTGCACATGGCCCTACCACCTCCACAGAGCTCAATGTCCTCCTCAATGGGGAGGCTGTCAAGCAGTTTAGAACCCAAGTTCAGATTTCATAATGAGAGATTTTAATGAGGACAAACCCCAAATGAAAGTTTCTCTTCTTGTTTTTTTGGTTTTTTTTTTTTCTTTTAAGGGTAAAAGTGATTTATATCCTGCTGCAATGTTAAGGAAAAAGAAAATTCCAGTGTCTGATTCTTGCCCGTGAATCTGGAGCTCAACCAACCATAAGCGAAAAGAGCAAGTCTAATTTCAGAACTTGAACAAAAAATTAAGTACAAACCTCACGTTAAAAATAGTAACAGCCAGGTTCAAATGACAGCATGATGATTACCCAAGGTGTTATCATATGATCTGCAGTAGCTGTGCATTCCAGGTGTCCCGGAATGGCTGTGTGCTGCCTGCACCCAGGGGTACCACTGCTACAGCAGCCAACAGCTCCCCATCCCTCTCTCCATCTGCCCAAACTTGCAAAAACATAAATCTCATCTACCTGGGAGAGCTTTGCAACCCAGCAGACATCTTCTCTTTAGCTGAAAGCCAGAGAGGATGAAAGAATGTAAAAGGAACTGAATTAATAAAAACAAGAGGAAGAAATGTGTCTGGAGCAGGGTGAGCAGAAACAGAACAGCCCCCAGTTTCTAACAGCACAAAAAGATGGTAATAAAATTTATTCTGTTCTGGCCAGCCTGAGAGCCACCAACCTAGTGACCAGCCCATGGGTGAGTGGGATCATCACAAGTTCTGGGAGAACCCCAAATGCCCCATATCTCTTTGCTGGCCTCCAGAGCACACAGGAGGTGGTGCCTCACCTCCTTCACCAAATCCATCCCTGCTGAGAGCCACAGGCAGGCAGGGCAGCCCCTCTGCCTCAAACCCACAGGGAAGAGCAATGAAGAGCCAGAGGCATCAATCACCTGAGGTTCACTCAGCTCTGGGCTGGCCAAATGGGAGGTATGACCCAAGGCAGTCCAGCTGTGCAGGGCTCAGTCCCCAAACCCTGTTTGATTTGCAAATAAGTGCTAAAACCAAGACACCAAAGCCCTGAATGGCTCCTGCTGGCACAGGTCTGATGCACAAGAATTTGGGATGACATTCATTTCTTCCCTTACTCCGAGTTTCAGCAAGGGAAAAGCAATTCTGGTCCTGTCCCACCTGCACAGAAGTCTGCAATTAGGAGTGGGGAAGCTGCTCACACAGCAAAGCTTTGTCCCAAAGGCTCTCCACGAGCCTGGCAGAAGAACAAGCCCAAACACAATGATGGCACAGTGCTGCCTTTTTAAATTCTGGCTCTGCTTCATATCAGACTATCCCGCTGTGGGAACCACAGCAAACCACAGGTACCTCATTTCACATGACTGTGATCCCACCATTCCCTCGTCTGTAGACAAACTGCTCCCAGCCTCTGACAAAGGTGGCAAAAATGGCAGGTAAAGCTAAGCAGGGGGGAAGAAAAATATTACAAGGCTCCCTCCTTTATCCACCCCAGAGCACTGAGCACCTGGAAATTTTGCAAAGACAGATGAAAAGTGGGAGGGGAAGGAGCAACTCACTGTTACTGAAAAGTGAGACAGTAAACTCCCTCCCCCAGCCCAGGGAGAAGAAGGAAGCGTAAAGGGGATGCATGAGAGACAGCAAGATGTGGGAGAGAGGCAGAAATGCAGAGGAGGGAGTGAATCTCGCTGGAATGTCCTTTCTCAAAGGTCATGTTTTGCTACATTAGGCAGAAATGTCAAGAGAAAATTGGATTCTGAAAGAGAAGAGAAAAAACAACAGGCTTTCCACGCAAATAAGGGAATCAAAAATAGCATGATCGTGTTATTACAATTTAGGACACAGAGAGATGGAGAAAGGATACATCCTCACTAATGCAGGGGGCTTTGGCAGGCAGATGTGCTCCGCTCCTCATCTCCCACAGTGCCTGGAAACCAACTCCTACCACCTCCTCCCTCCCCCAGACAATAAATAACCCCCAGCAAGCATTAGGGACAGAGGAGATGGCTCTGCCCTTGCTCACATCTGGCAGGAGACTCTGTGCTCAAAGGGCAAAGCCAGGGTTTGATCTGACCTGACCATCAACTTCTGCAGGGCTGGGCAGGGGGACACACACCCACGGCTCCGTTTCACATCAGCCTGGACACACACAGAGAGAGGAACATGTCTGTCACTGGACACTGACACCTTGGGTACTCCAAAACGTCACAAAGGTCCTTCCTCAGGCTCAGAGACAGACCTCAGCACAGAGACACAAGCACACATTAAAAATGCACCATTTCGGTCACAAAATCTCCAAAGGTCAGAGATGCCAGCACTGGGATTCCACATACAAAAGGGAACAGCTACTGACTTGTGCTGCAGAAAATAGAGATCCTCCAGAGAAACTGCCCTGCACAGCAGTGATTTCTGCCCAGAACACATCCATCCCACATGCTGCATGGGACAGGTTTCCTGGGGAGGGGAGCATGTGATTCTGTAATTAGAGATGGAATCACAGTACATGCACACGAGGAGGTTAAATTATGGCTCCACAGGTGAGGCTCTGAGCACCAGCACTTTGTAACTCCTGTTTGGTGATTGCAAGGCTCCCCACAGTCACAAGCCTCAGCTGCACACACCAAATTTCCCAGTGTTCTGTACAGCATTAAATGGGGAGGGTTGGGGAAAATCAAGGCACTCACATCCAGAACTAGTCCTCTCACAGCTCCAAATCAAGGCCTCTCAAAGGCTCATTCTGCCTTCCTGCAGCATTTCCAAGCCTGTTGCCACCTCCAAATCCCTGTTACAGGTGTGACAAGAACTTCATCACCCTATGCTGTGGCTGGGCAGTGCCAGCTTCTCTCCTTCCTGACCCATTTCCTTCTCCCTCCTAGCTGGCTGAATTGCACTACTCATTTCTCTCCAGTCTCTCCCAAATATTTCACAGCCTCAATTTCCTTATCCATGCCCAAATTTCCTGTGATCTTCCCCACTTTTACACCCTCCCACACCAACAGCAGTGCCCCAAGAAGAGCTGCTACTCCTCTCCCTTACTCATTCCTGAACATCCTTTGCAAAACTTCTCCCCTCCAACTGGACCAAGAGCCATTCTGCTGACCTAAGATGTCTCTGAGCAAAACCAAGTCTTCCAAGCAAAATCTGCCCCTTGACAAGATTCCTTTCCCTCCACAAAAGGTGGATGCAAATGTTCTGCAACAGCAGCATCATCAGAATTTTCTATCTTGAACAAAACAGCTTTTTCCCAACCTCCCTTCTACCATCTCAAACATTTGAGAAAGCTCTTATGTGAAACTAGAAAGAAATAAGAAAAAATAGAATCAGCCAGGAGCAGACACCCAAAGCAGAAAACTCCAGTCTGAGCAATTAAAATTTGGCAGAATTATAGGAAAGTGGAAGCAGTCCTGTAGCAGTGTGCCAGACAACCTTTATAACAGCCTATGCATCAGTTCCACCTGTAACAAAACACATCAGACATCAAGGAAACACAGGCAGAGGGAGGCAAAATGCCTTCCCTGCATTTTTCTCAGCAATGAACAGAAGCCTGTCTCTCCCAGGACAGATCTGCTATCAGCACTCCTGGAACATATTCAAAGTGCTTCTTTGCCATGGGACATTTTCTCCATCACTCACAAGATGCTCTTTTCCATGGAGACAGTCTCTAGGAGTAGCTGCCAGGGTGCTTTTTGCCTCCAAGAGGAGTTGAGTAGGGAGAGGGGGCTGGAGAGAGCTCACCTGGACCAGGTCCAGGGCAGAGCCACCCAACCCACCCACAGCTCAGGCTCAACACCACTCCACAGCCCTCCTGCTGCAGCAGCCTTGCTCCCAAGGCTCCTGCTCCTGTCCCCAGCAGCCCTCTCCATCATCACCTCACTGCACACCTCAGGGACAGGCTGTTACACTGAGTGACAGCTAAATCCCAGCTCCTGCTCTCTCCCTCCCTCCATCCTCCTCCATCTCGGGGGGGACACACCATGTCCCACACACTCTCCCACAGCTCCCACAGGCACAGCAGAGATCTTGCTTTGGTGACAGACAGGGAGAGGAGGTGACCTTTGCCATTTTGCCACAGCATGAGTGACAGATGCATCCATGGAGTGCCCCATGGAGTCCTGGACAAGCTCCTGGGGTTAAAGAAGGGATGGGTGAAGGTAGAACAAAGAGGAGTCCAGATCCACGCAAACCAGAACAAGTGGACTTTAATGCAAGAGGAGACAGCGTTTTTTTTTCTTTTCCCTTAATTACCCAGCAGCCAAAAGTGTTTCCACTATTAAAGCCATTTTTACTCAGCTAAATTAAGCCAGTTGCCTCATTAATGACACCAACAAGCAGGAGCCCCTGTAATTAAACTGTAAGTTATTTTATGCAGCTCAGCTCGACGCAATGGCAGAAACGCTGCTGCTGGGGAGGGACCCTGTGCACCTGTCCCTCCTCCACGCAGCTCCATCCTCCACTTGCCCTTGTTTCCAAGCTGACACATTTATTTCTGCATGGGAGAAGTTTTTCACACATTTTAATAACATGGTGCCACTATGAAAATCCTGACTGGGAGGGATTAACTTGCCAGAGCAGCTGGGGCTGAGGGAGCACAAGCAAGTGCCTGGCAGCAATGAGAGTAGAGATGCACATCCTCAGCTGTGGTCCCCTGTGCTGGATGTGCTGGTGGCACTGCATGTGACTCCCTTGCTATTTGGGCACAACAGGTGCTTCCCATCATCTCACACAGCTCACTGCAGCCTTAGCTGGGTGCTGGTGGCCACAGGAGAGGAGAATGTCATAGCCTCACATGCTGCTGTAGGGGCAGCTCTGTTCAGGCTTGCTTATCCCTGCCAGATAATTCCAATGACCTCTAAAAGCACTGTTACACTCCCCATCACCCTCCCTGCCTTCCCTGTCCCCCTCCCTCTTCTTCCTGTTTAGTAAGCAGCTTTGCTCATTAAGGGAAAAAATGTACTGTCCTCCCTTAATGAACGTGCTAAAATTACCCCAACAAGTCCCAGTAGCTGTGGCAGGACAGGCCTCCCCACAAATCAGGCTCTGCAAATATTAGACTTGATTGGAATTTCCAACAGCTCAGCCCCAAGTCCCAGCAGGACACGTTTGAGACAGCCTGGAAAAGGACTGGGCACTGCCAAGTGCGTGCAAGCCTCGCATGCCCGGAAAGCAGAGTGGGCAGAGCAGGATGTGCCATTGGACTGATCAGCCTGGGATTTCAGAGCTGCCAGGAGCTCTCCTGGGTTTGCTCCCTATGCAGGCTCAGCACCAGGGCTCGTATATTGTTGCTGTGGGGGAGTGAGACATTTAACAGAGGTCCTCAGCCATGGTCTGGCATTACCTCAGTTTTGCTCTTCAAGCAACACCCCAGCACCCCCAGGGCTTTTCTGACCCCAAACACAGCAGAACCAAAAAGTCTCCAAGGCTCAATCTTCCTTTGTGCACTTGGGCAGCAAAACTATATCCTTTCTGCTGTCCACAGGTTCAGCCCTGCACCTTGTGAGGCTTGTGTCACACAGCATGTGCCATGACAATCATCTCATTCCCCACAAACTATTTCTTGTTCTAGGGCTAGAGTCAGAACCTGCAATAATCTCCCAAACTCAGAACCCTGCACCAGAGAGGAGAGAGACGCCATGATGGGTGACACACAAGAAGAGCAGTTGTTGCCATTCCACGTGCACACCACTGCTCCTGGAGGTGTGGAACTGGAGCAAGGAACCACCAAGCCCTCTGTATTCCTCAGTTGCAGGTCCCTGATTTTTAAATTCACATGGAGACAGGGCTGAGGGAGGCAGAAGGGGCTGGTCTCCTGCATTGTTCCTTAAACAAAAGCATTAAAAAAACAAAAGCTGCAGAGCAAGTGGGAAGGCATTGAGGCACCACACCTCTGTCACAGCGCTCCCACAGCCATCCCACAGCAGCACATCTGCCCCACACCTCTCCTCCCAGTGCCTCTGCAGTGCAGCAGCCATGTCCTCTGCTGCCTTCAAGCCAACCCAATTTTAATTAAAGGCCATCTCCTACCCCATGACACTTGAACACCCTCCAAGTCATCTCTCTGAGGCATCTCCCAGCTGCACAAAGCTTTGTTCAGAGACAGATCACCCCTCAGAGCTGATAGTTTCAGTTCAGCACACAGTACAGATGGGGAGGCGTCACCAGATGTGGGTCACTGTCCTCTGTGCTTCAAGGCACAGCAGATGCAGGGATCTGGCCCTCTGCACTGCACTTATCTTGCCCTTGTGTTTGTGCAGTTTCCATTGCTCTTCTCCAAAGACATCTGGACTCTCAGAGGACTTGAGGAAAGGTTAAAAGCTGGGTCAGCCCTGCAGTTGCTTTCCCTTTGCCTGCCAGCTTCCCTGCAGGGCAGAGTCCAGCAGCAGCCACAGAACTGGCCGGTCTTCTGCTCAAGGAACAGAAAAATCAACTTGCAACAGGCAAGAGCCTTCCCCCATAGCTGCCCTCCTGCAGCCAAGAGGTCCTCAGGGCTGCACTGCCCCCACCTCATCTCCTCTGTCCCAAACTGCAGCAATTCTAGATCCATTGGACTGAAACATTACTGCACACTGGGCTTTCCTCCTGCTTTGGCATGCAGAAGTAATAGAGGAGATGTGTGCCGGCTGAGGACAAGGGTTGCCAGCTGCCAGCTCCAGCAAGAGGCTGGGTTTATCCAACCCTGTTTGCTTCAAACTGCATTGTTCTTCAAGCTGGGAACAGAGAACAACCAGGGAATGCCTCATGCTCATGGATTTCCAGTGAACCCAGAGCCAACCCCACGGCCCTGCGTGAGGGAAGAGCTCAGAGCTGTGGCAAGGCACAGCTTGAGGGGATGGCATGGGAAGGACAGGGATACCCACAGGGCATTTTCCAGCATCTCTGAGTGCACTGTAAATGGACTTTGATCATAATAGAGTTTTTCCAACCTTAATGATTCTATGAATGTCCTAGAAGCAATAGGGACAGATGCTCATCAGAGGAAGCATCCAGCTGGGAGGTCACTCCAAATGCCCAGGCAGACACTGGGAGAGCTGGATGAGGTCCACACAAGAGCCTCAATGTCAGCTCATTGGGCACAGATGTGCTGGGACAGGTTCTGGGGCTCCATCTTCCTCCTGAACAAGGACTGTGATCACAGCTGTTAGAGGGCTCTTATATCAAATTTATATTAAAAAAAAAAAAAATTCAAATATCCCCACCTACTCAGATGCCCAGAAATCAATGAGCCTTGAATAACCTCAAAGGGGTTAGCAAAGAGAAAACTAACAGCTGGGCCTGAGCCCCAATTTTCCTGATTGAGGGAGGAGTGCCAGAGGCTGAAATGCACTGGGATGGCAGCAAGAGCTCTGCAGAGCCTCTGAAGGAAGGAAAGGGTATAAATACAAAACTATATATATATATCTCCAGCAATAGCAAAACAACAGGGCATACGGCAGGGTAAGCTCTCGGCAGACTCTGCTAAATGGTTTCCAATTAATTAACTGATTACATGATAGAACAGAAGGGGATTCAAGTGAGTGCTGTTGACCTTTAAGAATAATTAATATCATCAGGATAGCAAAACTCGTCCAAGAAAAATAATTAGGAAGATTCTAATATTGCCTCCAAAACCACATTGAAAGGGGTGAGGAAGGTTCTGGTTAATTCAGAGGCACAGTTCCCACGTATTTCCTAGGAAACCCATTTCTCCCTTGCACTTGCTTCCACCCTCAGATCTCCCACACACACGTGCTTCTTCCCTACCCCAGTCAATCCTCCCCCTCCTCTCCAGATCCATTTCCCTGTCACCTCCCCTACACCCCATCCCCCTTCTGCTCTCCATGTTTTCCCTAAAGACTCATTGCTCCAATCCTTAGTTGTAACCTTCTCTCTCCAGTCTGGCCCCTGTCCCTGACACAAATTCATCCCATCCCCTGCCCCTCTTTGGCCGGCCCACATTGCCATCTTATTGCAGGGGTTCCACACTGTTACCTCCTTATCACAAAAGTTTCATACCCTCTTGGTGTTTCTCATGGGCATCTCCTCAGAGCATTGACTCTTTCTTCTTCACAAAGCAGCCAACTGACCCCAGTTACCTTCCCAACCAGCCAACCCATTCTTTTATAGCCCTCTTCTTCTCATTGGTTACAGCTGTGCCTGTTAAAGACAGGCCTGTTCCTAATCTTTGCTAATTGGCCCAGTTGCAACTCCTTATGGGTAAGATTACTTTCTACACTATCTTTGTTTTCTTATATTCTATTCCCCTACAAGCCCAGAGTTCCACTCTCTGCCCTCCTGAACCTCAGGAAGAAGCAGCCCTGGTCCCTCCACATGACATCAATCCACTTTTTATCTCCAGTCAGCACTGGCACCTTCACAAGCTGACAGAAGGCAAGCACTACATGTCATCCCAAAAAAAGCCATTCCCTGCTTTTCCTCAGCAGTCAAATCCATCCTAGAGGCTGGTCTGGGAAGCAGATGTAAGAGATGCTCAGTAACAGGAGGAAGATGGGAAATTCATGGATCCCATTACACCTCACCAAGCACATGAATGCTCCCACCTTGCTATTTTCTCCTTGCTTCTCCTTTCCCAGTTTGCTTGGCCCCAGTGTCATGTGTGGGAGAGGGGTTGGAAAGCCATTTAGCCAAGCAGGAACTGTAGTGCTGAGCTTCTCAGGGAAGGCAGCCTAGACACACTGGGAGTGAGGTTACATGAGCAGCCAACATTTCTTGTGAGGGAAGTGTAAAAAAACCAACCCTGGAATAAAACCCACCTTTGCAGCAAATAAATAAATTTCCTCTGCTGCTTATTATCATTAAAACTTCTGCGGCTTGACACTTCACTAAATTATAGATAAAAGGAAAAATGGTCTTCCTGGGCTCAGAAAAGCAGGCTGCTGCCAGAGCCCTGTGTTTACAGCAGCTAATGAAAAGGAAGCCTGCCATTAGCCTGCAGCACTCGCCCCACCTCGGTGGGGAACGGAGCTACCTGCACCCCCAGCGCTGGGAGCAGCAGCTGGGAGCTGAGCTGGGGACAGGCAGGGGGAGGAGAGCACGGGGGAACTGAAGGGCCCATGCCATCAGCCAGCAGATGTGGCAGCTGCCACCTCCCATGCTGTGCGGAGCCTCCTGGCTGCAGCAGGAGGTGAGGCTGACATGCTCCAGCTACGCCTCAGCAGATGACAAGAGAAACACCCAGCCTGAGAGACAGACAGCAGTGATCAGGACCTGCTTCCCCCAGGCTGCTGCCTCCCCCCAGTGTCCCTGGGGTGGGCTTGGGGAGCAGGGAGACACAGCAGGTGCCTGGGACACACCTGAGCATGGGCATAGGAGCATCTCTGCCCAAAAACTTGTTTGCGGCACCTGAGCACACAGGGAGGGATTGTGCTCTGAGAGAGATGTGCCTGCAGCCACAGCTGAGCCGTGGCATGATGTGACTCCTGACAGCCCAAGGATTGCTGGGCTGAGGGAAACAGGGAACTGGTGGTGACTTAATCCAGGCAGAGCCCAGTGAAGCCTGCTTGCTGCACTGCACACTTATAACCACTCCAAAAGCACAAAAATGCTTTGCCTTTGACAGTTAACTCTGTCAAAATAAACAGGAATGTCTGCACACAAAAGCTCCATTTTACCCATCCTTCTCAATACATTATGTACTTAAAAAGAAGTATCTTTTGCTGGTCACTGTGCGGAATATTTTCCAATGAAAAGACTAATCACCACAAAGCACTGAATGCTTCAGAGTGCAGCAGGCATTCCTTCATTATTCTGAGACAGCAAATTACCCACAATTATCAGCACGCACAACTGGATACAGCAAACATTTAGCCAAAGCCCACGGATTGTGGTTGCAGTGAGGTTGGATGGCAGATGTCCTAGAGAACTACTCATGTGAGAAACCCCCAGACAGCAGCTGGGTAGTGGTGCTGCAAAACAAATCCGTTCACGCTGCAGAGCACAGTCAGTGCCAGGAATCACTGCAGCTCAGAAAGTTTGCATTCACAGAATCTTAGGCTTGGGTTGGAAGATATCTTGGATATCACATTGTTCCAAACCCCCTGCTGTGTGCAGGACACCTTTCACCAGGTTAGGCTGCTCAGAGACCCATCCAGCCTGGCCTTGAGCACTTCCAGGGATATTGCAGGTATTGCAGCTGTCAGAGAGGAAGCTGGGCAGGCTGGCTGCACAGCAGGAGAGATGGAAGAAAAAACCACACTGCTGGCAGTGAAATCAGCCAGGGCACCCCAAGGCATCTCCCACCCCATGCCCTAAGCCAGCTTACAGATAGGAGAGCACAGGCTGGGGCTGGAAGCGGAAAGAGTTTGTTGCAAGAGAAGGGCAGAAAAGGCAAGGGGCAAAGCGCAGGGAGGGCAGGGAAGGCTTCAGCTCAGGCAGGGATCTGGGTCAGAGGCCAGGAGGCTGCAGGGAGTGGGAACGAGCGCAGGAGGGACGCGAGGAGCCGCCGGCCCTGTCCGTGGTGCTGAAGCGCGGGGCATCGGGCACCGGCACAGCGCCCTAGGGAGCCGCCCCGGGAATGCCCACGCTTGGCTTCAGGCATGAAACACCGTCACCCCACAGCTCCTCGGGAGACACACCTCTGGTTCTCACTGGCAGCCCTCTAAACACCCCACAGTGGTCACAGACATCTTTTATGAAAACTCCTTTCCTTAGGATTCTCCTCCTGAGAAGCTGAGAGGCCTCAGGAACAAAATGTAAACAATTATTATCTGCTGCTGTGGAATGCAACAGGTGGGTCTGTGATTGGCTCATGTTAGTAGTTTCTAATTAATGGCCAATCACAGCCCAGCTGGCTCGGACAGAGAGTCCAAGTCACAAGCCTTTGTTATTTATTCTTTCTTTCTCTATTCTCATCTAGCCTTCTGATGAAATCCTTTCTTCTATTCTTTTAGTACAGTTTTAATATAATACATAAAATAATAAATCAAGCCTTCTGAAACATGGAGTCAGATCCTCGTCTCTTCCCTCATCCTAAGACCTCTGTGAACACGGTCACACACAGTCTCTTGCATCCAATGGAATTCACAACATCCCTTCCCAAATACAAATAAGGGGAGGGATTGGTGGGAAACTCCACCCTTCGACCAGTATTCTAATAAAATTTTATAATTCCAATAAAACTCACGGCTGCCTAACTTATGACATTTAAATTCCTGCCTTGCCACACACCATCATGAATTAATGTCCCATCATTCATGCCCTGTCATATCTTATTGCTCAAATACCATATGATTTCAATGTTTCTATTTTTCTGCCCTGGTGCTTATTGCCAGTATATCAAAAAGGGAAAACCAGCCCTCTTATCATACTGTTAGTAAACCAGGATCATGGAAAGACAAATCCCAGGACAGATAACTTCGGTGGTCACCGAACTTCCACTCATCCTGCCATGACTGCGCATTCCCCCAGCAGCTTTCAAGCAGATTTCCATGCCCTCAGGTACCCCCTCCCAGGGAGGGTTCCTCTTCCCTCTGCAGCCCCTCTCACACTGGAATAGGCAGGTAAGAAATGCTTTGCAGCACAGAGTTTGGGGAGGAAGCAAGAGGGACAGTCAGGGGCTCTTTCTGGAGCCCCTCCATGCTGCTGTGATCTCAGAAGCCTAGAAAAAAAATCCATTCCTTGTCATGGCCAAATCTCCAGAAATCAGCTCAATCTCTGCTAATGGTGGCCTCAGATGTGGTGAGGTTTAACCAAGATACCACTATGTCTCATTTTTAGGATCACATCCAAGAAAAACGTTGTGCCTCTCTTGGAGGGAAACCTCACCACAAGACATCCATCAGGCCATTGGTGCACAGCAAAGACTTGGTCAGAGGCTGACTCCCCCAAACCCACCAACTTACCTGAAGTTCATCTTTTACTCTAGTATTGTAAAAAAGAAAAAAAAAAGGCAAACAAAAAACCTCAATCAACTAAAATAAACAAAAAACAACATACAAACAACAAACCTCACATCACTGTAGGAACAGCTTCATTTTAAACATTCCCTCTTTTTGAAGAGTTGATGGGAAAAAACAGGACCTTTTCAAAAACCACAGCTGCCCATTTCACATGTCAGTCAAAAGACGATTGATCAAACTTCAGAAAGGGAAATAACTCTCAACAATGTAACTGCAAGGATCATCTCAACATTTCAAAGGAAGGAAGGAGAGAGAAATCCAGAGTAAAATCCTGAGAGCCCAGGTTCCAGAGTCATAGATATTACATAAGAACCCAAATATGCAGAACTTATTTGTGCCAGAGTTATTGTAACTGATCTTACATTGCAACAGCATCCCACAACTCAAGGCCAAGTTTCATTAGAAATCATACTAAGTGTTATGCCTCAAATAGATCAAATAAAAGCAGAGAAAATAAATGTTATTCCAGGTTGTAAGATGGGGAACTGAAGCAGGACAAATCTTGGCACAAAACATGAAGTGCTTGAAACTCTCAGGTCCTGCTAGAGTACATCAGTCACAAACTCACTGCTCCCCCTTCTATCACAGTACAATAAACCCTCTCCACAGCCAAGCAAGGCAGCCTGCAGCCAGGAATTAGTTACCCAGTCCTCTCAATGCAGGTCAAATGATTTCAACCCAGCCTGAAGGGAAGCCACAGTCCTGCAGGGAGCTGGTCTCTCCTCTGGCCTTGTGCACAATGGATGGTAAAACACAGGACCTACCTCTGCCACTGCAGCACAAGGAGAAGCTGCAGTTAGCTGGTTATCAGTCACCTGCGGCAGGAAAGTGGGAATAAACATGCCATCAAACCCCTGCTGCCCATTAGCATATCAGCAAGGACCTGCTCTACGTTGGCATCCAGGGGACAGAGCAGATGGGGAGAAAACAGGGAAGTTCATGGAAGCAGAGGAGATGTTACAGCTGTTTGTTTTAGTGGCTGTGCTGTAGGCATGCCCAGAATTTTATAGGGCTGGAGACATAGGGGGGAAAATGCCTCCCTGAGTTAATGGCAGCACAGTGATTGGATCTTGGAAGGGGCTGGAGCAGGAACATCCTCAGAGTACAAATGGGAATCAAAAGGTAGCCAAGCTGCTGCCTGCTTCAGGATAGTAAAGGAATATTCACCTAATAGAACTTAAATGCTGTTTAAATCTTTATCATAGTTCTTATTTTGCCTGTATTCACAAAGAGGAATTTAACTCCTATTTAGGAAATGCAAAACAAAACACATTAAACTATCAAGACGGTGGTTTGGGTAAATGCATTTTGCTCCACCTTCCCAGTGAGCTAAGAGCTCACCCAGTGTCACACACTGTGCCCAGCTGGTACACACAGCCTCGTGAGGCTGCATTGATTCAGGAGCAGGGATGGGAAACCAAGGCCAGTTAAAACAACACTTTGAGTTACAAGGAGACTGCCAGGATGGGTATGACAGCAGTGCAGTGGTGGAAGGGCAAAGCAGGAAGAAAACATCAGCAAGGAGGCAGAAAGCTAACAGGACATCCAGAATCAAATTGAGGGTTGCAGACAGGCACAGGGCCTGAAGCTGGTTGTGGAATGGAGCAAGAGAGAGAGAATTTAACCCTGATTCATATCTAAGAATGGCTCTTTCAGAGCAAGACAACAGATTATTAACACTGAGCAGGGGAAAGTGACCCTCAAGGCATGACCAAGAGGAAACAGCGTTCCACTTGGAATAATTCAGCATCTGATTATTTGTTTATTTCTTTATTTATTTTAAGATATCAGTCAATCTCCCAGACACACAGAGCAAAGGAAGTGAAGCTTGCCAGCCTTGCAGAAGGCTGTCTGCAGCCCCCTGAAAGCACACAGGCCTCCGTTTTTGGAGGGCTACGAGTCCTGTCCTGACACAGCACTGAAGAGGACAGAGCGTAACTCACCAACTTCATACAACGCTTTAATTTTCAGGGGATGCAGCCTTGTGTTTTTCCTGTAACATAACTCTGGGAATCCCCATGCCAGAGCTACAAGCTACATGAAATACCAAGGTACCAGCTCATCTGACACTGCACAACTGCCTTGAACCCAACCAGAGCACTGAGGCCATCCTCATCCTCAGAAAACACCACAGCCTACAAAGGACATTCTGGAAAGCTCCAGATTAATTACAGCTCAACTTTGCCCATGAAAAGAAGCCCATGGATCATCCAGCCCAGTCTTTCAACAGACAAAGCATGTCCCTGCATCATTCCTGAAAGCATCTTCCAGTTATTCCCCAATCCTCATTTTGGGGAGAAAGAAACCAACATGAACACACAGATAAAAACACCTGGAAAGCTGATCATCTGACCACACCATACTCAAAAAACCAATTACACACAGCATGAGCCAGCCCAGGGTCACAATCTTTAGGACCTTTGGGTGAGGACTGGAAGGGAAAGTCTGATTCTCAACTCTGTCTTCACCCTGGCAGGCAGCACTGAGAGAGTGCTCTTTGATGGAGGCTGTGTCTGGGCTGGCCCACAAACTAATTTTGAGCATGTATAAACCTCCAGAAGACAGTTTAAGAGGAGCCTCTGATGCAGACAGAAATGGTAATTATTAATTTTCTAAATAGAAATCTGACTACTTAAGCCTTATTTAAAAGCATTCCTGTCTCTGTAATTACACAGCCTTAATTTGTTTTCTTTACTACACAATAAATAAGGTGTGCACAATTACCTCTGCAAATACAAGGCAATGCCTCCTGACTGGCTGGTTGAGTACGCAGCCGCCCAGGAAAACATTCTGAGGGAATCACAGCCTTATAAATACCTGCTCCCGGGAAAGGGTGACTCAGGTACTGCAAATACCAACTGGTCTGGCTGTAGGCACAGCCTGCTCTACTGTCCCACAGCCAGTGGAAGTCCTGTCCTCCCCTGTGCACCAGTTCCTGCATTGTGAATCTCAGTCCTGCTGTGGACCTCCCAGGAACATGTTAATGCTGAATTCTTCCCCACAAGGCACTACCACAACTTCTCTTTACTCTGCCTGGTATCATGACGTGTAGGAAGTTGATAACCTCTTAACTCGTAACCTTCTATCAAGTTCAAATAAATTGGCCAAAGGTTTCCAGTGTCATTAGGAGGACAGAGAGAGTGAGAGCATGCCAGGCTCTTCCCTCACTAAGCTGTGCTAAACACACAGCACAGTAAATATGTATTCGGATGGTTTATATTTCTCAAATTTGGGAGCCATACCATCCTAGAGTTTTCTTGTACAGCCTCAAGCCAAAGGCTGAGGTTTTCTGTCAACACAAACATTTCCTCTGCTCAGCTGCATCACCTGCTAACATTGACACCCAGAAACCTTGGCTACCAAGGCTCAGTCTTGCACAGCCTAGACATGTTGGTCCTCACATCCAGGGCATGAAATTGTCCAGGACCACCCCTGTAATAGCCAAAGGGCTGTCAAACATGCACAGAAATTGGACCAGGAACCTAGCAATGCAACTTCTTCCAGTGAGATGATCTCCGGTAAGATAACCAGCTTAGATCAGACATACATCCACCCCTATTTAGCACCCAGCCAGTATTTGTTCTAGAAGGACTGAACTGTCTCAGCCCAACCACTAGCAGAAGAGGTAGATCCATGCTGCAAAACCCACTGTTATATTTTGGATTGTCTCCATAGCAGCGATAGGCTTCACATCACCAATGAACAGACCAGCCATGGAGCCCTAATTGTCCTCATTCAAGGAGAAGGAAGAGGAAACCAAAGAGGAAACCAAAGCTATTTCTAGATTCACACCTCTGGCTCACACTCACCCACTGCTCCTCCACTGATTACGTCAGCCTCAAGCCCCTTGCACTTAATACAGGTAATTTCAAACCCTAAAAGGACCTAAACCCTAAAGTGACCCTGCCAGGCTGCACTTTGGAGCACCCTGAGGTCTACCACTTGAGCAGCTGAATGCTGAAAATCCCCTTCATGGGTTTCCCACCTTTCCTTCCTGACTCTGTGGTGGGGAAGGGGATAAAAAATTAAGCCAAGCTTCACCCAAAGCCTCACAAACCTGAGCTCCTGCAATTAGAGCTGGGATAAGTGATCTGCTTGTGATTGCACAGCTGGGGTCTGAAGACAAGCGCGTGCACAGAGGAAGGGCCAGAAATAGATGTTACTGGGAGAAGGCAGAGCTATCTGGCCCATCTGAGAGGAGGAAACCTTGATGAAAGGCACTGGGGAAAAACTCAGTTCAGCAGGAAGTTTTGATTTAACCCAGGATGGGAAGGGAGGCGTGTGTGGGGTGGAAATAAGCTCATGAGACCTCAGGATTTGTACGTGAGCTTCAAGTGAAAAAAAACTGCTCAGACCCAGCTTGTAACACCCTGCAAAGGTCCAGCCCAGGGCATCCACCACCCTGTGCCACCCCTCCCAGGCAGTGGAACCACTCTCTCATGTGTTAGACACATTTGTCATCTTATTGACTCAGCTCCACCAGCAACCATCTAAACAGCCACTAACAGAGAAAGAAAACCAGAGTGGCAGCAAGAATGTGTAGCAGTAACTCAAGAAGCCCTAAGCACCATCCCATGGTCCCAGCCCTGCACTCAGCCATACCACAAGAGGATTGGGACAGTATCCTTCACTCCCATCCACTCCTGTACCTCACCACAGCAGCCCAAGACTTACAGCAGAGTGACATTTCCATTAATCCTTTTATCCCTGGCTCCTACATGCAGAGGCTGCCGAAAATGTCAGGCCTTTGAGCTGAGCTCCCAGGGAGGCAGAGCAGCCAAGGAGGCACCTTGATGTGCTGGCACAGTGCTGGGGCCATGGAGGGGATCCCAGGTGGCAGCAGGCTGTGCAGAGCCTCTCCAGCCACCCTGGCTGCAAGGGAGCATCAAAGGCATCGTGGTCTGAGAGCCTTTGGAAGCAGCAGGGAGCCACCAGCAGCCCTGCAAGCCCAGGTCTCCACCCTCAGCCGTCCAGCATCCCTCACGGGGAATATCCACACTGCCAAGCCCCAGGAACAGCATCAAAACCTACTGGCAAACACCAAGCAAATAATATACTTACTTGCCTGGAGCTCCAAAAGGCAAGGGAAGAAAGATGTTAAGAACATGATCAATCTTACAGGGCCTGAGCAGTAAACAAACACATATTTCATCACCACGTACCAATCCTAACTCTTGACAGAAGATGGATGTGGGGTTTTTTCCACTCACAAAAGTAATTCCAAAAGACAAAAACAAACACTTTGGGGAAAAGCAGCAACAATTGCCTGTGTACACATTAATGGCGCATTCAGCCTCAAAGCTAGCATACATGGCCTTCTAAACTCCTACGACATCCAAACTAATTTCATCAGGAATCAAATGCTATTCATTTTATCTGCTAGATACATAAACAGTAACGGCACAATTGACAAACAACCGTCAAAAAAAAAAAATCAATTCTGTGTGGTTCAGAGAGAACTGCTTCCCAGGAACAAACAACTACAGAAAATACAAAACAAATGCTACAAATCAAAATAACAAAGAGCAGAAATCAGAAATATCCCAGTGGTCAGAATTAACAAGGGTTCATTATGAAAATATGCAATTCTTTAAGCTCAAAAAGGCTCAGTTCATGTTCACAATGCCCTCAACTATTCATGTCCTTTGGTACTGCAGATCTTCTATTTAGTAAGTACTTTACTGTCACTTAGCAACTGTAAATGGTTTTCCAAAAAGGAAGCTTTTGGGGTTTTTCAGTTCACATCATCTCTGAGCAGACATCAAAAGATAAATGCTCTGCAGGTCGCATCCATCTCCTTGCCCCAGGAACGAGTCTGTATCGATGGCCCAATGCACCCACACACTCAAATGAATGCACTTTTTCACTGAAGAAGCCACTAGCACTGCTTTCCAAAAAGCAGGGATAAACACTCCCATTCAGCCCATCAGCTAGTGCCCGAAGCCAGGGCCTCTCCCCAAACCCTTTTCACCTTTCATATCTACAGTGGAGCAGAGAGGGCTTTGATCTTGGACACAGCCACTTGGACAAAACATTTCAAGCCCACGGAGCATCTTGCACAGCGGCCTGAAATTCAGGCTTTGCTTTATCACTTTGGGAAAAGTAAATACACATTTGGAAAAGAAACCAGTGCACTTGGTCTCAAGGATGTGGAATGACACATGACACCACTCTCTATCTAACAATGCCCCAGCAGCTGGACAATTGTGCAATATCCAGGATAACAGGGCTCCAGCCTCTCTGGCACAAAACATCCTTACCCCACACCCCTGTAGACACCAGTTTAAGAAGTCAATAATTAGCAGCAGAGCTGGCAGCTCCATACCCCAGGATTTGTGTCAGAAAAGCAGCCTTTGGTTAAAAAGTAACGAGTGGGCCAGGCTCTGGCCCTGCTCTGGAGTGGGTGGCTGCCCCCAAACTCAGCAGAAAGGGAAAAGTGCAGCAGCCATGGGGCTGGTGATGATGCTGAACTCATCAGAGCTGCCATCAGAGCCAGGGCACTCATTAGGAGCCCAAACCCCTCAGCTTTCCAGCAGGAGCTCTACCCATCCTGCACTGCAGCCCATTCCACTTCCCTGTGTATTTTCCTTTTCTATCTCCTGCCCTTTTCCCTTCCCCATCAGCATTCCCCTTCCCTCTCCTTGCTGTCCCCCACAGGAACTTTGGGGATCCACCTTGGGAACCCCATTTCCACAGGGAGAAGAGGCAAAAGGGACAGGAGCCATTGGCACTTACATATAGTGCAGGTGTGGGTTCTTGGCAAAGGCTCTTGGCTGGATGTTTCGTAGTCCTGAGTTCCTGATTGTCCTGTGGAGAGATGCAGAAGGGCAGCAATGGAGTCAAGGCAGACAACTGCTCTGCTCCCACATCCCCCAAGGCTTGCTGGGGTGGCACAGGCCATCTCCTGCTCCTCTGCTCTCCCTCCATCTTCACAAGCAACACTGCACAGCAAACCTACCACAGCAAAATCATCTCCCATCTTCACACCCAAGAGGAAACCCTGCTGCTTGCAGCTCTGATAAAAAGAAGGGTATTCTCCATAGGGAATTGTGGATCTTGAAGGAAGAATAATCCTTTTCACAGCCTACTTTGGAAAAGCTCCATCAGTGCTATAACCAGGATTTGTCAGCACTCTCAAACACATGGTGTGACTATTGGGGATGGCCCTGTGCAGGGCCAGGAGTTGAACTAGATGATCTTTGTAGATCTCTCCCAGCTCAGCATGTTCTGTAATTCTGTAAATATCTGCTGTCTCTGCTGCTTTGTTACATGAGGAGAGAACAACAGCCAGCCTGCTTACAGGGGTTTTGTGTGTTAAAAGTACAGCTTGCTGGAATTTGGTTAGTGACTGCTCAGCCCCATACAGCTCCTCCAGCCCACATGGGAGCTGTACTTAATGTGAAGCTCCCAGTGAAACACATTATTAGAGTCTCTGATTAGCCCTGAGCAACACTCTGCATCTCAGACACGCAGCATCCAGGGTGCTCACAGATCCTCAGGATGCAGGAGGGAGAATTAAGAAACTGGCTGGCATCCTTGCTTGGCCAGGATTCCAAAGCATATGCAAAGTCCCTTCAACCTCGGTTTCCCCTCCATGACGCACAAACCTGACCTCTGCCCCTGCTCAGAGAGCTGTGCAGGGAGATGCAATTCCCTTCCTGCACAGCACCACCATGATGGTAACTGCACTAAATGAGGACCAACAGCCCAGCAATGAAGGATTGGTGGAGACAGCTGGAATTTCACATTGTGGGGCTAGAATGAGTCAGAGCAACACACAAGCCCAGAACCAGAACAGCAGGGGAGAGGAGAGGTCAGGGCTGATGTGTGTTGACAGAGCTGTCAGGGGCTAGCAATCCTCCTCCTCCTCACAGACCCAGCCAAGACCAAAAGGCATTTCATCTCCATTTTGTGGACTCCCATAGCAAAACACAGCAGATCCAGCAGCTTAAACTGGCAGTATGGGGGCTGCAGAGGGAAGGGAGCCATGGCTCTGCTGGAAGGAAGGGACTGCCCAGGCCCAGTCCCCTCCCCAATGCACAGGACATACTCACAGCCTCTGGAGTCCCGTGTACAGCTCCATGTCAACAGCGTTCAGCGTCTGCAAGTTCTTCCAGTTCTCTATGTGTCTGTGGAGGAGAAGGAAAGGCTCAGCTGTGGCACAACCAGATGGCTGCTGAGCCCATGCCAGGGACAGCACACAGAGGGAGGATGTGATACCCCACCACCCAGCCCCATTCTGTTTTCCCAGCCTCTTGTAAAAGTCAAATAACATGGGTTTGCCCACAGTTTCAAGCACAGAACATGCAACCAAGCCATTGAATATTCTTGCCCAAGTCATTGCCCCTCCCTGCACACACCAGTGAACAAAGACACGATTGAAACGGGTCTGGCAAAAAGAGTGAAAGCAAATAAAACCTCTCAACAAAAACTCAGGGCCATAATGAAAAAAAGTCATATATTTATCCAGTCTCTAACTGGGGTGGATAAACAGGCTCCGAGTCTTTGCTGGCTGGACACACTGCTAGCAGGAGAGCACCAAGCTTAGTTTGGAAACATTGCCTTTATTACAAATTCCTCAGTCGCCTGGGGCAGTCTGGCAGGTATGTTACAGAGAACAAAAACAGAAATAGATCTGTCACCGCAGGATCGCTTTCAGTAAATATTAGAGGCGGGGGAAGGTGACAGACCAGCAGCTCCAGAGAACAGGGTCCCCTGTTATCAGCAGCACAGGAGTGATGCTGGCAGCAGTGGGGCTGCCTGGCTGTGGCCACTGCCTCTGCAATGCTGTGTGAAAGGAGTTCAATCCTCATCTCCCAGGTAGCTTTCAACCAGTTCTGGCTTTCTCCCAGATTAAACTCAGACACCCTCCCACCAGAAACACAAACATTTTCAAGAGGTTCTTTTCTGAGGTGCAGGTGGAGGTAGTCCTCCCTAAAAGCCAACTGAGAGAGGGAAAACATCTGGCAGGTCCCATTGGACAATATGTGAAAGAAGCCCAACTTTGAAGTCTCTGAACATGTGCACCCAAGCTCACATCTGCCTTGATGCAATAGTTGGCTTTGGGCTTGGCCTTGGAGAGGGTAAACATCTCCAAGTGATGAAGGATTGGAGTGATGAGAAAACACTGAGAATTATGCTGTGATTCTAGGCAAGAAGGTTGCAGGACCTCACATGGTGAGCAAGCAGAAGAGGGACCTTAGACCACTTACAGAGCAGTCACAGGGGCCACAAATTCCTCCTCCAACATTTGCTATGCCTTGTGATTGCACAAGAACAGGTGAATTAGCATGAGGGAAATACATGGACCTACTTGAGCCACCCCCCAAATTACATCCATCTCAAAAAAGGTAAAACACAAAGCCTGGATTAAATCTCCTTATATTTCTCTGCTCTCACCATGCAGATCCAAGAAATAAGAGACCCACAAGAGTCACCTCTGCTTTCCACATGTTCCACAATTTGTCTGCATGCCCAGAGGGGTTATGCTAAGGACACAGCACAAGCTCCCACATGCTGCTGCACGCCAGGATAAGTTACAGTTCATCTCCAATGCCCTGCTCATCAGCTGAGACCGCCTGTGTCCCAGACAGAATGAGAAACAGGACATTATTACAGCCACTTCGTGTTCCCTGCCATTGTCTACAGCCCCTGTGAACATTTCCAGAACAAAACACAGACTGGGAGGAGTCAGTCAGGAGATCCAAGAGCTCAGTGGAACTCTGGAGTCAAGGCAGGGCTGCCAGCTCAGGCCCTGGGCCATGGGATTGCAAGATTGAGCAAGGCCAGAAACAAAGGTTGAAAACATTTCCTATCTGCAACTCCTACACAGCAAAGTGAGGGTCCTCCAAGAGAAAGGACATGGGAAGGAGGAATGGGATGGTCTTGGTTTACCACCAGGGCAAGCTGCAGCTACAGCATCCAAGCAATGACCTTCAGGGAGGGATGGAACACCCCCGAGCCAGGAGTTATGGAGCAACCACAGCTGGGAAGGAGGCGGCGGCCAGATTGGCTCTTGTTTTATTGATCGTGTTTGCTAAAAAAAGTCAAGGTTATTTTTGACCTGACACTCAAAGCCATGTGGGCAGCATTCTAGAAGAGACAGAAAAAGACCTGAGCTTGTTTCCAGTGACATGGCCAGGCGTGAATTTCCTCTGACTCAGCACTGATGCATGGGGGTCTTGGGGCCTCCCCATGGCATTCCCTGCTCCCCCCAAGGGACATAACACTAGACTGTAAACACAGCTCCACAACCTATATTGTATTCCAGCCTCCCAAACAAAGCCCAAGAGCTTCCTGAGCCATGTACTTTAGTTCATTATTTAACATGGACATACCACACCCATAGAGAGACAAAAAAAAACAGCAGTGGAAAAACACATGCACACGCATCTATAGGATAATCCCCCAAACCAGCATCTGCTTTATGTACAGTGCAACGCAGGGAAATAATTAGGTGCACAGGTCAAGAAGGGTCTTTGAGTCCTTTAAAATACACAAACACCTCCCTTCTCAGGGATTTGCAGAAATGTCTTTTCCCCTTTTCTCTCTGATTTTTCAACTTAGCATGAGTTGTACCTTTGCTCCTAGAAGTGACAAATCAGTCTTGGCTTACAGGCACTTCAAAGATACACCAGGAAAAATATTTTCTTTGGTTTCCCATTGCTTTAGAAAGAATAGTGTAACTTTGCACTGGCTGGGTTCACCTGAACCCACTTAAAAAACAAAACAGAAATGCATCTTATTCTGAAAGCTCGAGGAGTCAAGCTGTGATTGTAAAATTGGCAGTGGTTGCACAGAAAAGCAAACCAACCAAGCAGAGAAACTCCACCCCTGAAACTTCAGTCCCTCTCATGTCCTTCAGTATCTCAACTAGCTCCCCCCTCTTTTCCTTCCAGGGTTTGCTTGCCCTAGAAATCCTGAATCCTCCCACTTGCTGCTGAAGACTGAGACCTTCCCTCCTCCTCTGCCTCGGTTCATTAACCCAGCAGGAGCACGGGTGCCTGGTTCACACCAAATACAGCTGTGACAGCTCCCAGCCCTGCCCTGGTCTCCTCAGGCAGGCATTGAGGTATGAATTACAGTCCGTGGACTACAGCTTACTCCTCCCTGCACATCTCTAAGTACATATTCCTGTGGCATTCCTCAGTTATTACTAAGGCAATCTGCTGTTCTGAAAGACCCAATAGCTTGAAGAGCATTACCATACTTCACAGATCCTGAGGAGCTCACCACGTGCAGACCCACCTAGACTCATGTCCAACTTCTAATCGAGACCATATGAGGTGCATCACTAACACAGATGATGTTTCTCGCTTATTTTCTGGGTGGAGAATGGAGGGTAGGGCATGTTTATTTAAATACTCACTTCCTGCTCATAATTCTTGTATGTTAGAAGGGTCCTGTTGGTCCAAGTCCCCTTGCTTGCACTGCAGATCTGAATTATACCATGTCTTCTACAGACTAAGCAACTTCCACCTTGGGAGTAACAAGGGCTTTGTCCTCTCCACCCAGATTGAAACACTGCACCTCTCATTCCTTACCCAAATATACTCTCTTGCATTGTACATCCATTTTCTCTTATGTCAAAGCTGTCTTCGCTTAAGCAGCTCTTTTTCTTTCCTGGCACTTCTTCCTCCCCCCTTTACAAGCAGGAGCCAGGCCCACCCAGCTATCATTTACAAGCTACATGATGCCAGGTCTTCTAAGGCAGCACATCTGTACCTGTGAAGTGCAAGGCAAATTGTCTCAAGTGCCCTTAGAGACACTAACTCACGTCCCAGAAGTGATGCAGATATATTGCTCAGGCAGAGTTCTGGCAGAGAGCTTGTTTTGTTTCTGATTTCAGACCCAGCACAGCTAATGCTCACACTTGGTGATCAGTGCAATAGGGACCGTTGTGATAGACACATAGAAAATGGGTATTTGCTTTATCAGCCTGTTTAAGTCCCTTTTCCTGGAGTAAAAGTGACCAGAAACACAGAGCAGTCTCCAGGAGATCTCACTTGTGCAACAGCATGAGCAGCTCCCCAGTTACACTGGAAACACCATGATTTGCAGCCTGAGATCACACTGGCCTTTACCACAGCCCTATCAGCCAGGAGGTTTGTGTTTACCCCATTATTAAGCATTGCCCCCAGCATTTCTGTCCAGCAGATCATTTCCAAAAGACATTTCCTAGCCTTGTTACACCCACATTTAAATCCACCCCACTTGGCATTGCAGTGTCTCCTGGGTTTGTTACTGCAGCTGTTGGCCACCCTCAGCTGACTTTGTGTCCCCACAGCTCCAGCAGCAAAACCCATGAGCACACTCTTGCCTCTTGTACCAGCACCTCAATAAAAGCAGGAGCCAACATCACCTCTCCTAGCAGCCTCAGCACTTGTCATCTTTCAGCACCTCCCACCAAGACTCCACCTAGCACACCTGGACCAGACAGTGCCTTCTCCAGAAAAACAAACCACTTGTGATGTAGTGCAGCATCATATCAACCTCTCATCACAAAGTCACCTCTTTGCTGAGGAAATCAGCTGCCTTTCCAAAGGAAGGCATAGGCTTAGCCTGGCAAAGGCCAACCTTAGGACACCAACCCTGCATCACATCTCAGGTACCCACAGACATGCGTTGTTGTTGAAAGCCTTGTAGGCCACTACAGCCAGACCAGTGGTGAGTCCCCAGCTCTGTGCTGTGTCCCAGTTAACAGCAAACCTGTGAAGCATGAAACCCTGTTTGTCAGCTCAGCAGATTGCAAGCATCTCATCCCTCTGACAGATCCCCTGTGGAGCCAGCAAGGCAGACAGGTGCCTTTGGCCCAGCATCACACAGACAGATCAGTGACCTTGCTGACCATAAGGTCACCTACTCACAGGGTTTAGGTACCAGCAGATCTGGAAAGTTCCAGGACCTTGCCCTGCTTGCTAGAAGGGGCCTTGGTAGCCAACAAACCTGTGGGAACAGCAATTCCTTTCATTCCCAGGAGTGGGTGTGTCTGACAAAGATGACAGACTGGTGGCACCTTCTTGAGACTGCACAGCTCCACATGCTCCCCTTCCAGCCTGGGGCCAATGCAGCAAGGGAAACTGGAATATCCACTGGGATCCAAATACAGCCAGACTCATTTCACCCCACCAGGTAGAGGCAAAGAAAAAGCCTAATCCCAATTTACCAAGCAATTTTCTTGAGGCTACTTAATGTGTCTGGTCTTCCTTCACCCTCCTCATATAACATTTGTCTAATCTCTCTCAGCTTTTCAAGCATTGTGGTCAACAGCTACAAAAGGCACCTGACAAGCACCAAGTATTACACAGATTCCCCAAATCTGTGTCTATCCCAAACTGGATATCCCACAAGGATGCCATCAGCTCCAATCAGTGCCTGAGCAGGTGACAGGTCCCTGTTGTGCAAGTGCCACCACTCATGTTTGGATGCTGGGCAATGAATAAGGTGTGTGCCAGCAATTAGGCAGCACCCCAAAAGAGACATAATTATATATATATATATATATATATATAATTATATAATTATATTATATATGTGTGTACTATAATTACATATATATATATAATATAATTAAATATATATAAATAATTGTATTACATATAAATATTATATTACATATGTATATATTATATATATAGGGAAGGCAAGCAGAGAATTTGCCTCCTCTCTCTTGTAGTGCAACAGGAAAATTAATTCGTCACCCAGGCACATTAAACCTTGCAATCCAGACAGACACATTAGCTTTCAATTACCTGATATGTTTAGCATTATAAACAAACTTCCTGGCATGCCAGCTCCAGACCATGCGAATGTGAATTTGATAGCAGTGGGAATAAAGGAAAGACCTGTCTGAACCCCTGACCAGTGAGAGCTGCCTCCTCCAAGCGGAGGTGCTGCAGATGTTGATGGGAAGCCCTGGAAGTTTGCACAGGTCCCACACAAACCCAGGACTAAGTACAGCCATTGTGGCCACTGCCAGCTCCTTTTTTCCATCCCTCACACCTTACTTGGGGTTGAGGAAGCATAAAGAAATCAAACATCTTTCATAATATCATAAGGCATTTCTCACATAATTTAATAACTAGAGGCACAAAGGACTTGGTTCCCTCAATATGAAATTTATAAAAGTGAATTGGTAACAGAAACTTAAAGGCAATTGCAGCTGAATAAAGACTTACAAGGACAACATTTTCCCCATTTAAAACACAGTCTCCCCCTTCCCAAAAAGCATGGAAAGGTTGCCCAGCAGTGGCTCATTAAGGATAATTTGAGGTCAGTGGGAAAAGGGGGGTAGAGAAAGCAAATGCAACTTTGTAGAAACAATTATGAGCATAACTTCACAGTGTAATTGTGATTCGTCAGGGTAACGCTGATAAAACACCACAGTGACACGGCTCCCTCTGCTCTGCTGCTCCTGCCAAGGTCATGCCAGGGAGTGTGGGGGTTGCAGAGTGTGACAGAGATGCACTCAGCCCCCATCCCATGGGCCCAGCCACATCCAAACCAGTCATCCAAACCAGACCCTTCCAGGAGGGCTAAATAAAGGAGAAAGATGCAAATCCCCAGCTGAGGAAGGTGTGGGAACAACACAGCTCCCCCAGGGCACTGCACAGCGGCATCACAGAAATCTTCCTGGAGGAGCTCAAGTGCCAGACACAAGCAAGTCACAGGACACCAAGCATTCAGAGAGGACTCCCTCACAGAACACTTTTCACATGAGTCCAGACAAGTTTCATGTTCACCCCAACAGCATCTGCCTGGCCCCAGGCTGTCCAGGAGCATCCACAGGGTGCAGAAGAGCTGCTACAGCTGCACTGTCCAAACAGATTGTCATATAGAGACACCCTACAATGGAAGATGCCCTGAGAAAGAGCTTTAAGCTATGCTGAATAGGTTTGTTGGTTTTTTGGGTTTTTTTCCCAGGTTTTGCACTTATTCCATCCTGTCCACTCATAGGGACACACAGGAGCTGGACATAAAAAGCAGACAGCAGAGCCAGTGCCACCAGAACGTCATGCTCTGCTTTTGTCCCAGATCCTCTCAGGCCTCACTGTGCCCTGTGTGCATGCACCAGTTTCCTTCTGTGATCTCCTCAAGCCTCTGCTTCCCCCAGCAGCTCTGGATGCTGGCTCATGGAGCAGGGAGCATTCCTTTCAGGGACAGTGTGTCAGTGTTAGCAGAGGACAGCAGGCTGCCTGGACACAGCAGGGACAGATGGCTGCAGCACACAGGAGGCACTATGTTCCTGTTAGCTCACACTGCATCCAGAGATCTTCTGTGTAGGGAGTTATTCTCAGGCACATTCTTTCAGAAAGGAAGAAATAGGTGTAAAGTAGGATAGCAGAGCAGAAGAAGGGCTGTGGGCAGCAATACAGCTGCCACCACAACTAATACTTGCCCCAATATTCCATCACTATTACTCATCTTGTCCTGGGAGGGAGCAGCCCTGGAGTCTCAAGCAAGGACTGAGGTGTTCAAAATCATCCAAGTGCTGAAGAAACCTCATTTATCAGACACAAGCATCAGTGCAAAACCTCAGGACAAAACTCCCAAAGGCTGCAACATCTCCTGTATGGGAAGCAGGGTCCAGCCCCAGCTCCCTGCACACCACCTTGGCTCCTCACAGCTCCTGCAGCCTCTCTTCCTAACTCTTTCTTATTTATTCCCACAACTATCTGACCTCTGCACAGTCCCAAACACCATCTAGAGTGAGAAGGCGTGAAATGGGATGAGCAGTTTTGTCCTGCAGACATGAATATAAATACACAAACACAGACACCTTGGGTGAATCATCACCAAAAGTGGGAGTTCACTCCCCACACGCAGCACCAGCCAAAGCTCACTCCCCTTTTCCTCAGAGTGCCAAAACCAATTATATTTCCCCAAAAGGGCATTGCTTTTATTATTCTCTGGTGGGAGAATCTACAAAGTCAGTCTTCTTTACCCAGATATGTGCTTCCCACCATTGGACATGGATCTGGGGGGGACATGGAACAGAGATTCCTGGCTCAGGACTGCTAACATCAACCTGTGCATGTCTAATCATACCATATCTCCAAAATAGCCATGCAGCTGGCTAGGATGGGAGGACAACCCAAGGACAGGAAAAAAGCCAAAAACCTTCACCTGGGAGTTTTACACCACACAAACCTCAGGGTGAAGCAGCACCCTTTGGGATCCTGCACCCATGTAAAGCAAAAGAGCATCTGCTTTCCAGCAGCTCTCCAAGCACCTGCCATGCCAAAGGAAAGGATGCTTTATCTGTAGGATTTCATATGCAGGGAGAGCCAGCAGTGTGCAGCATTTTGTGGTCTTTAAAGATCAAACAGCATTTTAGAGAGGAAGCAGCACCCTGGTCAAAATTGGCTTCAGTAATCACATTTTGCTTTATTAAACCCTCCTTGCAATTTCAAACTGGAAGGTAAATTCCCTCACACTTCCATCTCCAGAGAGGTCTCAGGCTTTTCAGAAATCAAACTATAATATTTCAAAAATATTTTTATTTATGTATGTATACATATATATGCATATATATTATAGGTATGTATATATACCTATATATACATATATATAAATATATATAATATAAATATATAAATATATACTATATAAATAAAAATATATACACTAGATAAATATATATAAATTTTAATATATAAATATATATTTTATATATTTTTATATCTAAATATATATAAATATACTACAGGCAAAAAAAAGGCTGCCAAGCTCTACTCCAAAGGCAGCTGTTTCTCCCCTGGGGAGCACAGTTCCTACACACATTAGTAAGACAATGAGATGTACTAAAGGTACTGGATAACCAGAGCTCAGCTTGGCAGGAATAACTCATGGTAAAAAGCAGTGCCAAGGACCATATGGCAGAAGGAACACCCCACCAAAGAGACAGAGCTTTGGAGATGGTCAAGACAATATTCTGGTAGGCTGTAGTAGCTCAGCTGGGACCCAAAAGGGAGCACTGCCAGCCACATGCACTCATTGCACTTCACGCTGTGCTTGAAGACAGGAAAACGGATGGAGGAGGAAAAGGAGAAAATAAAATCTCCCACAAACTGGCTGTTACTGTGATGGATGGCACTGGGAATGAGGAGACAGGAACAGGAGTCCAGCAGAAGCAGATGTGGGAGCCAGGAATGGGGCTGTACAAGTGCCACAGTTGGAGGGGGCTGCAGTCCTTAACCCAGGCCTGCTGCCTCCCACCCACACAAACCCACAAGCACACTTCCCAAAAACCACAGCCACTGTGTGAGCCTCATTTCAGGAGTTTTACATCCTTATGAGCTTTGTCTCAACCCTGTTTTGATGTGGGTGCACATTTTTGGGCAGTGTTCCACGCCCGGATCATGAAAGCAGCACAGAAAGCAGAGCCCAGAGCTCAAACCGTGGGTGCTGAAGGGTGTCTCAGCCTCTGCACAGTTATGGACATCCAGTAGCCAAATCCAGGGCACTCCCACAGTCCCCCATCCTGCTTTGATCTCCTCTGCTCCCCCACAGCTCCACCACCCCAGACTGCAGCTCATCCCATTTCCAGCTTTCCCACACACCCCAAATACAGGGAAAGCCCCTGGCCAAGGAAGAGGAGAGGAGAAAATCTTTTTGGACTTGGATCCTGCTCCTTTGAGGCTGCTGGGTTGTTTTTTATTTTCCCAACCATCTCCCAAGGAGCCTGAACTTTGATCCCCCAGCATTTTGGCTCCTCAGATGTTTATGGAGCTCAAGCAAGCAGGCAGCAATGCCCAGCTGGGCTGGTCACAGGCCATGGTCCCATCCTCTGCCCTCAGGACAGCCAGAGCAGGGTATCTCCAACCTGAAAGGAGACTTTCCAAGGCCCTTGTTACCTCCACAGCATCACAGATCTGCCTGCTCATCTTCCAGCTGCTCCCCATGCAGCCAAAAAAACAGATAAATTCTCCATACAGTTTATTTCTGAGCCAACTGCCGTGACCCCCCAAGGCTTTTATCTGCTCTTCAAATAAATCACAGCCAGCTCTGCCCACCCTTCCCAGCTGCAATGGAGGGGAGAAGGTCTCAGTCCCCTTTTCCCCAGGAAAATGCATGGAAAAAACCTTCTCCCTTCCCTCCACTAAGCTTTTCCTGCAAGGGACACACACACACACAGACTTGGCTCTTATTGCAGAGGTGTAGGAACAGAAGCATCACTCAGGAGCAGGGGGCTGTATCATTAAGGCATGGTGACTCAGAGCTCAAGGCTTCCCAGGATAACAGGTATTTTGTGGGAAGTCAGCTGGCTCTGAAAAGGAAAAGCAAACCAGCATGCCTATAAACATGACACAGGCAGGGAGATGCAGGGAGGGGAAGAAAGGAGAGCAGGGAGGCAACAGACATTTTAAAAGCTCCTCTCCCAGCACTCTACTTTGTTCTTTTAAATGTAAATAAAGCACCTTGCAAAAATCTTTCAGAAGACACTCTGACAGCCAGAGACACTGCTAAGCAGGCTGTTGTGTTAGAGCTGATCCAGCTGCACAAACAGCAAACCCTGGGACAGTTTCTATCCCCTCTTTCAGCTCAATCAGCCATTCCCCTAGATAAAGGCATAGCTGAACCATGGGGAAGCCCCTGCTTGCCTGGCACCTTGAACTGCAACTTCCCAAAACACCAAAACCAGCCTCTCTCAACCAAACCCCTTTGCCCACCATGGGCATCTCCTTCACCAGGGCCAGAGGTGGGTGAAACCCTCGAGCTCCCACTGTCCAAGCACACTCAGTGCTGCTGAGTTTCACTGGCTGCTCACCAGGTAAGATTTGTTTTGCACCACAAGCAAGGCAGAAGGACACAACCTGAGTCACTGCAGTGTGGCCAACCCATGGCAAACATCACCCCAGCACTGACAGCCCCACTCTGCCCTAGCAGGGTCTCCTTGCACCACTTGAAGATGTTGTCCATCACTGGGGCTTGGGGCTTTGCACAGTTTTAAGGCCACAGCAGTGACACATCACAACATCCCTGAGATGAGCACAAATATGATGAGTCCATCAGCTTTGAGCTGCTGAAAATGAGCCTCCTGTTCTGAAGGGTTTCCAGAAGGCTGGCATTAAACTGACAGGTAGAAAACCTCACAGGGGTGTTTAAGGAATCCAAAGGTCCTGCTCAGTATTAATTGAGGAGAGGCAGGGAGCAAGGAAGCTACAATTCACCTCCTGACATGGCTTGCCCTTTCACCACTTGCTCTGAAGAGGTATTTAACTGGACACGTGTCTTTTTGGTGCCATTGAGGTCATGGAAGAATTTTGAAGCCAGAAAGGCAATCATCTGATAAAGTCCCTCCAGGGAGATATTGTTTTATTATTTTTTGTTTGTTTTTGCAAGGAATCACTCAAACTTTGTTTCTGCTTCTGGGCAGCTGAAGGGTCCTGAGCATTCCAGCACCATCCTCAAATTGCCCAAGCCCAGCAGGTTATCAGGAAAGGAAAACTCACTCTGCACAAAGTATACAGCTGCATCTCCCTCCCCAGGCCTCTGGACCCTACAGGAAAGCAGGAAAAGGTGTAAGACATTCCTGACTGCCACCTGAGCTGGCACAGCCCCCAGCACCACTGAATTCACCCTGCTGACAGCAAGCACAGCGATGCCACCAGCTTGGGGAATGACTCTGTGCATCAGCAGCTGCAGCATCCTCCATGGCTCCCCCGAGGCCAGCAGCACATCCAGGCACACTCCTGCCCCTTTCCAGCCCCAAACCCTGACAGAGCTGCCCCATGAGGGCATCCCAACCTTCCCCAGGCATGCAATGCAAACACCAGCTCCCATTTCCACATTTTGGGCTACTGGGCCCATGAGGTCCCATACAAACACACAGAGCCAGAGAATTTCTGGGTGAGGGGCAATACAATATCTCCTGAAGCCCCCACCCACCCCAAACACTGACCAACAGATTCTGCCCTTGATGGTTTTAAGCTGGGCTGGTTTTGGCTTTTCACATCTTTCCCCTAAGTCCCCTTTGAACAATCCTGTAGTTGCTATGGAAATACTCTCATCAGTATGGGTGGAGCATAGCAGCACTGGCCAAAACTCCCTGTGGCTCCCAGTTGACACCAGTTCTAGGATCTGGCAGCACTGGAGGTTACTCCAAGCTGCACAGGGAATGCCTTGAGCTTAAAGCAAACCTTGGCACTGATGGATGAGTGAAACCCACCTGGGAGTCAAGGGCAGGGACTTGCAATTCACCCAGGGATAAACAGGTTAAAATGAAAATTGAAACACCCTCACACTGGCTAAGGGGCGAGAGGGTTATAAACAGCAAAAAGCTGCAATTTACCCCAGCAAAACCCTCACTTGGAGCAGGAGGTGGCCACAGACAAGGGTAGCAGGAGCAGAGCTGACTTTATCACTGGCCCTGCCACCAATGCAGCCTCCAGGGAGGCCTCTCCTGCCCACTCTGCCCTCCCAGCACTGACACAAAACTAATCAGCAAGCAGGGTGTGAACAGCAGCCATCCAGCACTGTGAAGAGGGCTGGGAGGCAGAACAGAAACCTTTTCTGTGTGGCAAAGAGAGCAGCACGTTGGGCAATTGCTGCGTGCTCCAGTGGAGTCACCGCGTCCCACCTGGGAGCCCCAGCTGCACAGCACACAGGTTTGACACCTCCAGTCTGTCCCTTGCTGAAAACACTGCCAGAGCCCTTGCAGGTGATGGATTGTCCTTTACCAGCAGGGCTTGGAGAGAGGTCCCCAGGCAGCAGAGAGCAGCTGAGTGGGAAATGCATCTTCTCCATGGGAGTGGACAGCAGGGCAGCAGCACTCAGTGCACAGGGAGGTGCCACTGTTGTGCTGGCAGATGTGCTGCAGTGTCACCAACCCCTGATTTAGGGTAAGGGCCAGGGACCCCCATCTCCATCACCCACCCAGCTGGGGGACAGGGAGGATGTGATGCCTCTGCCAACAGCGTGGGCACCTCCAGGCTCTGGCCACGCTGAGTAGCTCTATTCAACCCCCTGTCACCAGCTTCAGGAAGCTCTCCCAGCTGCAGAATGCAAACCAAGGTTTCAGCACTGCCAGGGCTGTCCCCAGCCATTCCCAACCAGAGATCACATCACAAGTGGCAGTTTGACCTGGCACATCCTGGGCTGCAGCAAGGAGCTCCCAAGCTGCATGGTGGGCTCTAACACCACCAGCACTCATGGCAGACAAGCACATGTGAAACCTCTTCCACATCATCTCTGCAAGCTTGGCAATGAGCAGGTTGCAGATGGTTTTCCATGCATTTATCTCCTGGAGCTGGGGTTTTGCTGCCCTCAAAGCTGATACCACCACGCAGATCTCACCAAGTTTTACCATCCTCCCCAGTCACAGACATCTTTTATGAAAAATCCTTTCCTTAGGATTTTTCCTCCTGAGAAGCTGAGAGGCCTCAGGAACAAAATGTAAACAATGATTATCTGCTGCTCTGGAATGCAACAGGTGGATCTTTGATTGGTCTCATGTGGTTGTTTTTAATTAATGGCCAATCAGAGTCAGCTGGCTTGGACAGAGAGTCCAAGGCACAAGCCTTTGTGATCATTCCTTCTTTTTCTATTCTTCGCCAGCCTTCTGATTAAATCCTTTCTTCTATTCTTTTAGTATAGTTTTAATGTAATATATATCATAAAATAATAAATCAAGCCTTCTGAAGCATGGAGTCAGATCCTCATCTCTTCCCTCATCCTCAGACCCTATGAACACCGTCATGCTGCCCCAGCGGCCCCACACAAATCCCCTGGAGGTGTCACCCAGCACATCCCACCCTCTGCTCCCAGACCTGCCTGCGAGGGGGAATCACACAGGCAGCACCAGCACAGCACCAGGAGCAGGCACATCCCTCAGGCTCACCCATCACTGGTTCTGGGGTGGATTTGAGCACAGCACAGAGCACTGCTGGACCCCATGTTACAGGTGCATGACCCTGTTCAAAGGACTAAAGAACAATTTGCACTTTCAGGCTGCAGGGTGCACATCTACACTCCTACTTTGGGAGCATCCTGCCAGATCCCAAATGCTCTCCCAAACAAATGGGCTCAAGAGAGAGGTTTGGGCTTGAACTGTTACTGAACCATCCATGCCTGGTCAGAGATGCTGCAAATAAGAAGCCTGCACTCCAGTAATTGTTCTTTGTCACCCAAATTCAGCAAGTTCAAGAGAAAGCAGAAAACAGCAGCCAAAATGCCTCCCACCCCCTGTTCCAAGTATAGGTATGCAGTCTCTCTTGCTCCCTGATGGCAGAAGTCTCATTGCCGCAACCCAAAACATTCTGCTCGACAGTTTTGGGGAGATATTGTTGAAAGGACATGCAGGCAAAGCTGCCTGCAAAGCAAAGGCACTCTACAAAATCAGCAGAGACCTGAATCAGCCCCACTTGGACCAAGGACAGCAAAACCAGGCTGAAGCATGGAGGAACATTCACTCATGACTCTGTGCCACTGTCACCTCCAGCTCACAACACTGTGCCAGCACATGTCACCATCCCTTCTGCCACACCTCCAAAGCCCTGGGTGACAGACTGCACAGCCCCAGCATCCCCTGTGAGCCAGAGCTAACCTCAGCAGAGAACAGGGACCATCCTGTATCATGGAAAACTAAACCACAGACTAAGTAAACAACTTATCTCTCGTCACACAGTAGAACTTTCAGGATACCCTAAAATGCAGTTCCTGCAATGTCACAAACATCTTTTATGAAAAATCCTTTTCTTCTGAGAAGCTGAGAGGCCTCAGGAACAAAATGTAAACAATGATTATCTGCTGCTGTGGAATGCAACAGGTGCATCTGTGATTGGCTCATGTTGGTTGTTTCTAATTAATGGCCAAACACAGTTAGCTGTTTCAGACACAGAGCCCAAGCCACAAACCTTTGTTATCATCCTTTCCTATTCTATTCTTAGCCAGCCTTCTGATGAAACCTTTTCTTTTATTCTTTTAGTATAGTTTTAATGTAATATATATCATAAAATAATAAATCAAGCCTTCTGAAACATAGAGTCAGATCTTCGTCTCTTCCCTCATCCTAAGACCCCTGTGAACGCCATAACACTCCAAAATTCACATTTTCTCTGTCTTTACCCCAGCTTGGAGATCCCCACCAAAACCTCAGCAGCACAAATGCTTTGGTGAGGCCCAGCCAGGCCTGTGGGTGCTGCCACCAGGAGGATTCTGCTGTTAGGCAGCAGAGCAGAATTTGGGGCTGACTCCTGGGGAGGGCTGCACCCCACAGCACCCCAAGATGCCCAGCAGAGAGCTGTGCCCACAGCCTGCAGAGCAGCACAGCACCTCAAATAAAAACTCCCCACAGCCAGCACAGTGAATAAGATTACAACAAATATAAACTAATGATACAGCTGTCAAGGCAGATTAGACTGCACAGTGTAAAAAATTGCAGGGCTGTTTAGTCACAACAATATAAGATTAATTTATCAATACAGCTTATGTGGCACTGGAGAGATAGCAAATTGAATAAGTGAATCTTTTCTACACCTTGCTCAAGGAGGGAGTCTCAGACCTGATGGGTGTTTGGGGCTGGATACCAGTGAGGATCTGCAGGCAGCAATCACCCAGCAGGGCTGGTTTGACACAGCCCAGGGGGATCTGCACCTTCATCCCAGGCTTAAGGGATGGCCCATGTGCCACCCAAATGCACAGCTCTGCACCCACACGCTCCTAAAGGTGCCCACCCTTCTGCAGTGCCAGAGTCAAGAGTGATGGTGCTAAACCAAGACATCAGAAGCTGCTGCAGGCAGGAGCCTCCCAGAGCCTCTTCCAGGGGCTCCTCCAAGTCCAGCACCCATGACTGGAGCTGTGTGTGTGCAGCCTCACCTCAGCTCTGTCCCAGTTACAGCGTGCACATGTGCTGGTGTACAGGAACCCCAGGCAGCATCCCCAGCTCTCACACAGGCAGAAACATGCACAGCACAGCCACCCCTTGGGGGCTAAATCCTGGCAGAACCAGGTGAGCCTGCAGCCCTGACAACATCTCCCATGAGTTCCCAAAAAGCAAGAACCCAACCCAGAGGCCCTCAGGAGGTGCTTCCCTATTCATCCCACAGCTTCTACCCAAAGATCATTTGCACTGGGCCCACATCTTTTCAGATCTCTCATGTGCTGTCATCTGTGGGTTAAAAAATGTGCAAGTAAGTGAATAGGTGCAGCAATAATGAGCCAGGGTTTCGATCTGTGAAGGTGAGAGCACAGCAGCATCTGCCAATACGAAGGAAGCACCCGTTTCTATAAATATTGAAATCCGGTAATTATCATCATTAGAACTAGTTGTGATTTAGCCATAGCTCAATCCCAACAAGTAAGAATGGCATTTATTTGCCACAATTAGAACAGCTAAAAATACCTCCCAAACTTTGCCTGGTTCAGCCCTATCCCAGCAGGCTCAGCTCTGGGCAGGGAGAAATGCAAAGCAGGAGATATCACTTGGAGAACCATGCAGGGCTGGAAAAACCCTGTGCTCTCACAGGGAGACCAGGGCACCAACACAAGGCCACCCCATCTTCTAGGAGCTCTGCTACATGACTTTCTCCCCAGCTCTGGTTCATCCCAGCTAATTCCTGCCCCACAAGGGTGGCTGTTCCCTATGCAGAGCAACATTCCCTCTAGCAAACTACATTTTCCATACCAAAACTTTCTTTGCAGCTGCATCAAAAGGCACAAATTTGCTTTAAAAGGCAAGCAGAAAAGCCTGGCTCAACCAAACAATCCCACTGGCAGTGGGGATTATATAGTCCTGGTGGCACCCAGATGATCCAAACCAGCCTTTGCTGACAGCCATGGGTCTCCTCACCTTGTGGGAACCTTGCAGCTTTGCCAAGAGCCTCCACACCCTCAGCATCCCTCCCAGGCCCCAGCTGAGTGCTGAAGGACTCCTAAGCTCAGCATGCTGGACAGACAGAACCTCCTGGAAGACCTCATCCTTCTCAGTTTCTGCAGACAACTCCTCACACAAAATCCTCTGAGCAACATCAAGCTGTCCTGTCCTTCCTCTGCAAAGTGACCAGAGGGTCATCACCTTTCCAGAAGGTTTAAACATGAAGGGGCTTGGCCATCCTCCCTTGGGGAACACATCAGCATTCCTGCTGCCACCAGCAGTTTCCCAGACTTTTCCTCAATGATAAGTAAATGCCTGTGAGGTGCAGATAAATATCTTAGGAGGCAGCACCTCACAGCAGTTACAATCAACACTCAGCTTCCCATGCAAGCCCACAATCCAGGAGAAAATCCCCATCTACTGACACAAATCACCCAGGGCCATCTCCTCGTGCTGCCTGTTCCAAGAGTTGAGATTTTCCCTGAGGAAACGTGCCAGCCTCCATGGTCAGGGATGTTCTTTCTGACAGTCATGGTGAATATTCCCCAGCTTATCCCATAATATCTGGAAAGGGCTGTGAAATGGGAGCTCAGCAGCCTCTGTGTGCGGGGGCGAAGGCACGGCTGAGGTGCTGCTCCCTGCCAGGACCCAAATGTCCATCCCAGCCCCTCTGGCCCCCACCTGCTCCCTGCCAGGACCCAAATGTCCATCCCAGCCCCTGCTCCTCCCTGAAATGCCTCCAGCCCTGGGATTTCTCAGCCTCCCTCCATGGGTAATCTGACCCCTCTGATGCCTCTTTTTCCCTGCTCTGTTTGCTTCTGAGCTCTCTCCAATTTGTCAATATTCCCATGATAAGGTGCCTCGAACTCAGACCACATTCCTGGATTTTTTAAATTATTATTTTGAGGGTTTCTGTTGTTTTGCTTTGCATTTTTTTTTCCAGGTTGCAGCTCTGCTCCCACAGCTCCCCCTCTCCCCAAACACAGCCCATCACTGTGAGTTTAGGGCCCTAAGCCAGTTCTCAGTCCATTTGGCAGTGTCCAAGGAAAACTGAACTAATTTTGAGAGTAAGATTTGGTGAGACACTATATCAAATGCTTTGCTAAATCCAAATATATTAGGATTTCCACGTTCTGCTCAGCCACTAATTTCGTGATTCCATCAAAAAGAAAAAGCAATCAGGTTTGTCTGGCAAGATTTATTCTTTCTAAATCCCTGCTGTTATTGCTCATGCTTTCCTTATCCTCTGGTGCTTCACTTTCTTAATACTGCAGGACTGGAAGCATTTGCTGGAAATTTATTTTTGCTATTTATATGGATTTTGAAAATCTGCCTCTGCTCTCCTCCGCTGCCCCCTGCCTTTCCCACTGCTGTTTAGCATCCCTGTGCTCCCACCAAACACATCATCTCCTCCATCCTCCTCCCAAAGGCAGAGCACAGCAGCATCATAAGCCCAGTGTTAATACACAGCTCAGACATGAGATATTGGAGAAAAAAAACTAATAAAAAATGTTTGGCAGCAGGAGAAAGGTCTAAAGGAAACATCCAGCTGGGTCAAGCCCAGGTCCATCACAGAGCATCACCAACAGTTAATATTAATGCCTGAATCAGCCATCCTGAGCATCTCCAGGTTTTTCTTGCAAATTTTCTGGCAGCCATGCTCAGGGTGATCAGGGAGAGTTGAGCCACAAGTGACACAGGTCGGTGCCATTCCAGGGGACACACGCAGTCCATGCTGGGTCAGGGCCAGCATTTTCTGTAACTCAAACCCTGAACCACTCTCAGGCAGCTGAGGGGCTCCTCCAGGCCTAGGACTTGCAGAGAAGGGTCAGGAAAGGCTGCACTCCCCTGCTCTAGGCTGGCACCCCATGTTCCCACTCACACCTTGAGCACTGATGTACTCAGAAAGCCACATCACAAGGCACTCAGATCTCTTGCTGAATTTTCCTCCCCAGTGAGCCAAGCAGAACCCTCTAAGCCCTGTGTTCACACAGCAGCTTTTCAGACAGCACCACCCCAAAACACGCCATGGGTGACCCCATCTCAGCTCTGACTGTGCATCCACTGGCCTCTGTGGGAGCAGGGCAGAGCTGCCCCTGCATTCCAGGGTATCACTCATTCCTGCTCCTTAGGAGCTGTGCTAGAGTGTCACCAGTTTCTGCTCACCAGGGTTTAGAGAGACTCAGTGATCTGTACACCAAATAAACCTGCTTGGGTGCCAGCTGCCTGCACACCCTGGGGACACCCCAGCAGAGCAGCAGCACTTCCAGCCTGTACCAGGGACCAGCCACAAGCTCCAGACAGCCTTTCCACAGACACTGACACCTCCCAGCACACCCAGCTCATGGCACTGGGCTCATGTTTGGCTTCCCACACCTCCATCAGGTCAGGTCCCTGTCAGACCCTTTGCCTCAGCTCCTGTGTGTCACAGACATCTTTTATGAAAAATTCTTTTCTTAGAAGCTGAGAGGCCTCAAGAACAAAATATAAACAATGGTTATCTGCTGCTGTGGAATTCAACAGGTGCATCTCTGATTGGCCCATGTTGGTTGTTTCTAATTAATGGCCAATCACAGTCAGCTGGCTCAGACCCAGAGCCCAAGCCACAAACTTTTGTTATAATTCTTTCCTATCCTATTCTTAGCTAGCCTTCTGACAAAACCTTTTCTTCTATTCTTTTAGTATAGCTTTAATTTAATATGTATCATAGAATAATAAATCAAGCCTTCTGAAGAATGGAGTCAGATCCTCGTCTCTTCCCAAATCCAAGAATCCCTGTGAACACTATCACACCCGTGTGCTGTTTCAGAGGAATAAAAAAACACAGCATGGTCATGCCAGCAGCTCAAGACTCAAAAAAAGGGCATCATCACCCAGCAGAAGCACAGGTGACAACTCTCCCTTGCACAAGGGACCTCTGCTGCCCACAGCTCCTTCAGTGCCCACTGAAGGGAGCTTACACAGGGGCACAGTGAATCTAAGCTATGGCATGACCCCAAGCACTCAAGGGATAAAAGGAGATTTTCTCTTTACCCCAGCTATATTTACATCTCAGAAATGTCTCCTATCCCAGGAGCCCTGCTGAGGGCTGGGATACCAACACCCTGCAGTTTACAGCCAGCTGGCTGCAGGCCAGCTGAGGATGAGAGCCCAGCCCTGCTTGCAGAGCAAGGACGACCTTCCCCACAGGCAGGCAGGCAAAATGTCCTCCACCAGCTCCCACTGGTGAGTAAATCCTAAGGAGCTGGTGGGAGGGATTAACCCATCCTGGGACAGCTGCCCTCCATCACCCCATCCCTGCCCCAGCCTCACCGCGATTTACAGCGCATAGCAAGGGGGGTCAGCAGTGGAAAACTCATGGGGACAGAGGATTTACAAGGAAGGGCTGGATCCAGGGGAGGCAGAGCAAAGCAGAGGGTGATTTACAGGGTCAGCAGCAATTCACACAGCAGGTAGCACAGGGGAGGCAAGGATTTACAGGGGCAGGGGAGAAGGGCAATGAGCATCCCCTTGCCCTGACCGCTGTGACCCGGGGAGGGACATGGGAGCTGATGGATCCCCAAGGAGCCTCCCCCTTCTTCTGGAGGTCACAGACAGGCCACATCAGGGGGAACCATTCCTATCCCAGCATGGCTGCATGCTGCAGCTGGTTTCTGCTTGGCCAAAACAACCTCTGGGTCATTCCAGCCTGTCCTTGTCCCACCACCACCCTAGGGCAGTCTTGGTGGTCAGTGCTTCCAGGGAAGCTACAAATAAACCCTCAAACATCTCCTCCTGGAGTTGGGGGCCCCTCCTTCCTCCTGGCAGGCCCCACAGTCCCTCCCTGGTTTCTCCCCCTGCCAAGCAGGCAGGGTCATGGTCTGCTGTCTCTCCAGCCCTTGGTGGGGACAGTGAGCCAGCCCCAGGGCCACCAGCACAGACACACTGAGTCACATCACCCACTCCCCAGTCCCATTTTCCAGCTCCTTCTGGCACCCAGCAGGAGCCAGGGGTTGGGGTCAGCCCCACACATGACCCTGAGCACATCACTTTGGGCTAGCAGGTTCTTTCCCTGTCCCACAGCATCTGGGATTGCAGCAGGGCTGGTGAGGGACACACTCTTCAGCACATAGCACAAAACGTGAGGGTTGGCAGTGGTTTTTGGTCTCCAGGTACCACAAATATCCCAACTCTGGCTGTCCTGAGTTGGCAGGTACCAGGCTGGGCACAGAGGGTTACCCTGGCCTGCTCACACTGCACATGAAGCAAAAAAAGGAAAGAAATGTATAGGAAAAGTTGTCCCAGCACAGCAACTCACAACAACACACATGTTGTGACATCCCCACTTTGGAGCACACCATGGTTGGTCTCTGCCAGCTCAGCTTTTTGTCCAGGAGTGAGCCAGGACACACATCCTGCTGCCCCCAGCTCCTCCCTGCCGCTGGTACAGGACACAGGCTGCTCCTCCAGAAGTGACACGGGCAGCCCATCATGGCCTGGGGACCAAAGCTCTGGCCATGCCAGCTGGAGGGTGCCCCCAGGTGACATGCCAGCCCACACCTTGCATGCTCCTACATTTACTCCCCAAAAAGAGGCTTGCAAAACAAGAAGTGGTGAGGTTTATCCTCAAAGAGCCAAAAAAGGGGAAATTTACTCAGATATTTCATCTCAACCTCATTCTCCAGACACTCCCCTATTTTATGACAGATACAGGAGGCCACATGCTAAACAATTGCAATCCCTGCAGGACTGCAAACCCCAACCTCCTGCAGCACTGGGCTGCTCAGCACAGGGGTGCAATTAGGGATGCAGTGAGACTCATGCCACTGGCAGAGAGGGATGGAGGGGAACAGCTCCAAGCACTGACCACAGACACCCATGAAAGCATCAGCACTGCCCTGGCATGGCATAAAAGAGATGAAAATAAAGTTGTGAGCAGCCTGCACAAAGCAAGAGAAGTTCCTCCCTCTCAGCCTGGAGAGATGCAGCTCTGCAGCCCAGACAGGTCACACCAGGCAATGTCCTGATGTGAAGGAGCCCAGATAATGCCCAATCCTTTGCAGGTGAGGACTCATCACAGCCCAGCTGATCCCACAGATCCTCAGCTGAGATCCATGGGCAGCATCCCAAACAAGCTGGTCCCCTCATCCCTGTGAAACTTCCAGAGAGGCACAACAGCAGCCCCCAACTCACATCCTCACCAGAACCACAGACAGCAGCAACACCAGTGCCCCCCTCCCGCTCCCCTAAAGTTTGACTAAAGCTCAGGAGTATCTTTGCCTTTATAAATCTCTGCCTTTTAATGATGGCTTCAAGGCTCAGAGAAAAAAAGGCCCATTAAACTCACTGAATAAGTTAATGGGGCAGAGAGAATCCATTTCAAAGCCACCCCAGGCTATTTTCCTCTGGAGCTAAAGCCTGAATAAGCAAAAAGGAAAAATTAAAACTGTACAGTGCTTTGCCAATAAATAACCCCCAGTGTAATCTGCTAGCAGGCAGGCCTCCATTTGCAGAGATAATAGGATGCAGATCAGCTGCAAACCACCTCCCCTTGCAGGGACCACCACCTTTTGATTGCAATTAGCTGTGCTGAGGCAGGAGCCTCCATCTCCTGCCTGTCCCCTTCCACGTGCCTGGGCAGGAGGGAATGACACATCCTGCAGGAAATGCCAAAATCCAGCACTTGGCTCTGCAATTCCCCAACATCAATGCTCCAGGCACACACCCCTGCTTCTCTGCCCCATTTTTCCCAAGCCCTCCTGCACCTTTATCCCTGTCTTCTCCCCCTCCTTCACCAGCAGCACTGTGGTCCATCCCTCACCCATCAACCAGAGCCCACACACAGCTGCTCCTCCCCAAACACTTAAAAAACAAGTGCATGTCCCAGAGAGCAGGAAAAAAAATAAAAAATCCCTGCTTGTAAACGTTGATCCCACTAGACGCAGTTTGTTTACTATTTAATATTTAAAGATGCTAATTAAGTCTCCAAATAAATAAATCTGTGCTCCCCGTGCCTTTTGGAAGGCAGGGATCCCTTCCCTTGGGGCCAGAACATGCTGGGTGCTGGGTACCCTGCTTGGGGCAGAGCCTGAGGGCCCCACCACCATCCCCCTTGGAAGGAAGGCAGCACCAGGCTGGGAGATCAGACACATCGAGTCCTGAAGGGGAGCACAGGCAGGGCAGGGCACAGAGAGGAGGATTTCCAGGTAGGGGTGCTCATAGTGGCTCCTCTTGGCCCTGGGATGGGATCTCAGATACAAGCAGGGAGCCAAGGGCCAGAGGATGAACCCACAAAGTGATGGGGGGCACAGACACCAGCACACATCCCCAGAGCCACCAGCAGCCAGCCACAGACACCCACATCCCTCCCAGCTGCCCAGAGCCAGGACAGGGAATTCTCCCTGCTCCTTACCTGAGAGCATCTCTGCTCCAGCTCCTCTTCTCCAAACCAACACACAGCACCTCGCCAGGAACAACGACCACTGCCTGCCTCCCACATAGCCCCCTCATCTCTCCACAGCTCAGCTCTTCCACCTGATACCTCTTCAGCCTCATTAGGCTCTGCCTCTCCCAAATCCGCTCCAGCTGTATCCTGCACCTTACCATTAACCCCCACGGCGCCAGCCCTGCAGAGCTCCTCCTTGCCCCTCCCTGCCCAGCCACCATCCCTGCACCGTGTGGGTGCCCTGCCCGCACTCCTCGGGCTCAGGCTTTGCTTTGATGCTCCCAGGACACCCCTCAGCACCTGCCCTGACCTGAAATGAGGGGAACAACACCTCCCAAGGGAGCTGCTCTGATGCTGATTCACTCTGTGCTACTCTGTCCTGTCCCCCCTGGACACCAACGTGTCCAGAGCCCATGTGAGGCTCAAAAGAGGAAATAGTCCCCAGCAAGATTCAGCTTCTCTGATGAGGCACAAAGAGAGCCCCAGGAGGAAGGGATGCTCTCAAGAGGCAGGGCAGCTGGGAGCACACAACATCCTTGACCCTGTGTCCCACTGAACTTTGCTTGCTCCACAAATGGCTCGGCGGCCTTCACTTTACTTTTCCTGGGAAAATTTTGGCTGGGAGATCACAGGCAAGGCATGAGACAGACAAAGCCAGGATCCACCTCACTGCCCCAGGAACAGCCATCCACATCGTGGAGGAAAGAGTTTTGGGGACAAGAGAGATTTTCCCAGCCACAGCGCTCCCCACAGGCAATCCCAGCTGTACTGAGGGACACAAGGGATGCCCAAGCTGGCCCTGCCTGCCTGGGTTGGGAACAGGCAGGAGGAGGGCAAGCAGCCCAAGGGAGCATTTGCACAGCTGGATCACAGACTGGAGAACCAGGACTCGTTGTTCCCAGCCCAGGTCACTGCACAGCATTTCCATGGAGAACTGGCATGGGGGATGAGGCCAGGGCTGCTCCAGGAGCAGAAGGAAAGTCAGCAGCTGCAGGCACCCGAGATCTCCCCCATGTGGCTTCATGTCCTGGCAGGGTCAGGAGTTAGAGCCTGGCATTTCTGCAGCTCAGCTGAGTACTGAGTATTCATATTCCTAATTTATCCTGCCAAACCCCTGAGCATGCAGGGTCCTCAGCAGCACTCAGATTCCCAGCATCTGTTTGAGCATTTCCACATTAACATTTCCTAGTGGGAACCTCCTGGTGAGAACTAGTTATGGGACAGCCTTGCAGAACCCAGAAGGATGGGGGCTTCACCGTGCTCACATCTGCTCCTACTCACTTTTAAGTCCCCCAGGGACAATGCAGAGCTGCCAGCAAAGGCACCAGTGCCCTGTCCCCTTCCCAGCATGGAGCTGCAGGCAAGAGCTGCATGAGGGGGCAGCACTTGTGCTCAGCCTCTCCCTGCCTCCTTCTCATTTAGCTGTCACTTCAACAAGCATGGGAGTCAGGAATAAACACCCTGAGTTGTGCATGTGCTGTCAAACTCCCTTGGGAATCCTTCCTGACCACTCTGCTCCACTGCTGGGAATTTTGTTTTTAATTAAAAAGGCAGTTTTTATTTATGCAGGCTGAAGCTGGGGGTGATGTCACATGCAGGTACAGGAAGGGCACAGCCACTACCAGGCTCCATTGTCCACCATACCAAAACACTGGGGGGGCAGCTGGAGGAAAGCTGGCTGTACACAAGGCTCTGGCTTCTCCTTCAGCTCCTCAACTGCTACAGCACATGAAAACATGCCAAAAATACAGCACGTTTTCCTGGTGCCGCCCTTCCAGGCAAGCCAGCTCTCACACAGAGGGGAACAGGGCAGGCTCCCCAGTTTCTTGGGGTCTGGAAACCACGTGGGATAGGGATACCCAAGGACACAGCACAACAGGGCTGGTGGAGCTGCCAGTGCAGTGTTTCAAGGGGATTCCAGAGAGATTTTAATCCCCCTTTCTTCAGCTGAAGCAAAGCCCAGGCCCTGAGCAGTATCATGGCTCTGACCCATGATCCATCACCCACTCCCCAACACACCTCCACCCCATTGTTGCCTCTGCCACCATGCTGGGGGTCCATTTGCTGTTGCATTGCAGGACCACAGGGTGTCACAGCCCTTCCACCATGCTGGCAGCCCTTGGGAATAGCCAGCAGGGAAATAAGCAGCTCCTCTTTGGCCCAGCTCACAGGGAAAATGAGATAATCCCAGGAGCTGCACATGGAGGATGTTACAGGGTCAAGGCCAGATTCCTGCCCTCACTCACCCTTGCTCTGTCTCACACCAGGCTCTCCTCAGCCTTCCTCCCTTGAAGAAGGACGTGTGATCTCTTCAGCTCCCTGACCTCCATCCAGCCTGTGCAGCAGAGGTTTAATCAAAGGAGCAAAGAACATTTTACCTACTCTGGAGGCCCTAAAAGACAGCTCACAGCCTGTGCCTCCAGGATTTCTCCATGGACCTCTCTCATGTCTGCTAAACACAACAGGACCAGTAGAACAGCCTTATTTATCCTTCCCTCCATGCTTGGCCTCTCCCTAACCCTGGCCAGTGCTGGGCTAAAGCATCTCCATCCTCACTCTGCTCCTTTCAGGCCAGCTCCACCACTGCTCCATGCCTCAGCTTCCCCACCAGTAACAAGGACAGACCCATCAGAGTCTTCCTGGCAGGATCAGAGCCAGAAACTGACACAGAGGGCAGGTCATGATTGCCCAGCAACACCTTCTCACTGCACCCGCTTTGGCTGGGCCAATACCATCCAAAAAACTGCAAATCCCCTCAATCCAAGACAGGCTGGGGCTGTATCCCTCTGGAAGAGCTGTGGGTAGGTGGGGATGCGCTGACCAGTGCACAGAGAAGAAAGCCATGAGCCAGCAACCCACTCAGCTCCTGGGGGAGCATCCAACACCAGCAGGTGCCCACACAGGAATGGGGATGCTGAGTTGGGTGACCCAAGAGGGGTCCAGCACCACGGGCACCCAGAGCAAAGGCTTTCCAGCGTGACAGAGAGCAGGGGGTGACAGTGAGCAGGGGGTGACCCCGAGCCCCCGCTGTGGTTCAGCTCGGAGCCGGCTGTGCTGCGCATCCCGGAGCCAGCCGTGCATCCCGCATCCCGGAGCCGGCCGCGCATCCCGCATCCCGGAGTCGGGCTGTCTGCCGCTGCCGCTTGCCCTCTAGCGGCGCAGCCGCCTTCAGACGGGAATAGCGGAGCGGAGGAGCCGGGATGCGCCGGGCTCCGGCAGCCCCAGCGGGGCTCAGCGGGCAGGCTCGGCCGGGCGCTGTGGGACACCCACGGGGATGCTCGTTTGTCACCGCTCCCGCACCAACAGCCTCGGTGTGGAGCTTTCGGGGAGGAGCGGGGACAGCCGTGGTGCTGGTGCTGCTTGCATGGCTCTCAGGAACCTGGAGAACCACGTGAGATGAGCGAGCGGCTGGTCCTCATCTCATGTGGGCACAGAGTGCAGCCTCTGAGCAAGGAACTCGCCCACAACACCTCCTCAGCAGCAGCTTTGCTGTGCAGAGGGGAGAGCAAGAGGATCTGGGGAGAGCAGAGCCCACAGGCTGCTGTCAAACACCTGCTTAGAAAGCACCTAGAGCACCTGTGGAAACCCCATCTGCAGGGAACACCAAACTCCTGCTATTCCACAGAGCCTGGCAGTAACACTCCGAGTTACAAAAATTAGTGACACTCACTTTGGAAGCCTGTCAGGCTTAGGGCTGGGTTTATTCTCCACTTGTCAGCAACCCCCTAAATGGGATCCACCAAACCCAGCCATAAACTCCAGGACAACACCAAGCAGGGCCTCTTCACCGAGCAGGACAAGCTGGTGTGCCAGGGTGGCACTGGGAACCATCACCAAGCTCAATCTACCTTCAGGGCTCCCCAAAGGTGATCCCATGGGACATCTCAGGGACTCTGGTAGCTTCACTGACAGGCCCAGCATGGCTGGGTGCATGGCTGGTCACAGGGCTGTGGGAGACCTCAAGCAACCTCATGCCAAAGCACATGAAGATGCTTTGCTTTCACAGAGGTGAGCTAATAACACAAAACAGACCCAGAGAGCTTTCCCTGACTGAGCTCTACAAAAGCCTCCATGGACAACAAGGCAGCTCCTTCCTCAGTCTCTTCTTCCTCCCATTAAACATCTGTCCTAGACCTGAAACACCTCTGTCTCACCTCTCCAATGTAAGGAGACAAGCCATCAGTCAGAACCAATTTAGACCTCCCCAAAACCTGCAGGACATGAGGACTTGGGACACATCCCATGCACCCTGAAACCATCTGGGCCACCAGCTCCTCCTGTCAGGCCAGCAGCTCAGGCCCCATGTTTGGCTCAGAAGTCTGGGAAGTGCTGTCAGGCACCAACACTGTCTCCTTCCTGAAGAAACACCTGACATCACCTGTGCCCGGAAAGTGCCTCTCCCAAGGATTGGTCAGCAGACAGATCGACAGGAAGAGCAGGGCAAGGAGCCAAGAGCCAGCCACAGGAAAGGGGGAGGACACAGATCACTGCTCCTGGCTTAACTCACCTCCAGAGCATCAAGACCATATATCTCAGCCCAACTCTTTGTCTCAAACAGCTCTGCACCCTTTTCTGTCCTCAAAGTTTGGTGTTGTGCCCGCCTTCCCCATCCTGACATCCTTCAGGAGAGACGCTCTGCATGAACAAGAGCCCTGCAAATCCAAGATGAATTTAATTAAGGATCTTTTTGATCATCTCTGGAGCAGTCAAAGCCTCTGGGACCAGGAGTTAGGAGGCTTTGGGAATGCAGAGCCCATCATCTCTGGAGAGTAATAGTACACGAGGCACACTGGGCACAGCGTGGCTGATTCACAGAGAGGAGAAAAGTTTGTGCCTGCTGTCTGAAGCAGAGCAGTCAATAATTTGAGCACCACAGGGGGCTTTCTCATGTCTGTTTGGGTCACCAAAGCAAGTTCTGCTCCCTCCAGCCCTTCCAGGAATAGGCCTGCCCTTTCTTTCTTGCCTCCCTCCCAGCCACAGGCACAGAGGAGCTTTCCCTGTGCCTCAGCTCTCTGTGCAGCAGCAGGGAAGGGGTGCTGCTGCTCCAAGCACCCCCCCCCTCTCTCTCTCTCTCCCCCTCTCCACATGCTGCCAGCTCCCACCAGCGAGTGGGGGCTGCGCTGCCGCTCCCCCCGCAGCTCCCGGCGCTGACGTGGCACTGCCACCCCCAGCACAGAGCTGCTGGGACAACCCAATAGCAAAGAATAAAGATTCTCTTCTTGTCTATGGAGAGAGCAAGATGCTTCTCTTGGCCCAGCCAGTGAGACCCAAAAATCCTGCTCCCACTCTGGAGCAAAACCAACCTCCTCTTGGGTTGCTCTGAATTCATCTCATCTTGTTGAAAGCAGCTAGGAGCTGCACAGATCCACCCTGACTATCCACACATTGAGTGTATTTCACCAGAAGAGCCCCCATTCTCCCCTGGCAAGGCTGGCTAAAGAGCAAGGCTTCCTATACCAGGGACATCTCCCTACCTCCAGGGAGCCCAGGGGTGACACACAGAGGCCACCACCGCCTGCCTAGCAGCATCTCCGCAGTGCCATAGCAACAGCTGAGGAGTAGGGAGGCCCAGATGGCAAACTCCTCCGTCTGTCCTTCCCCACGCACGCTGCCGGCGCATGCAGGCGCTGCCCACGCTGCCAGCGGGGTGATGAACCCCCAGCCCGGCCACCCTGGCACCCCAGCACCCTCCAGCCCTGTGTGTGCAGGGCTGGGGGCCCTCCTGCCAGGCCCCCACAGTGCCAGGGCTGTGGACCTTCCTGCCAGCCCCATGTGTGCCAGGGATGGGGACCCGCTGTGACAAACACACACACGGGGGCCCAAGGGGTTCTGTGCCACAGCAACTCTGAGATCAAAGTTCTGCATCTGGGCTTGCAATGAGTAAAGCCCCACGTCACAGGGATGAGCATCTCTGTAAGTCACACCTGGCTGGGGACATGGCAAAGGCCACCCAGTTGTACGGGAAAGGTGACGGCACTGAAGTGCCCCAATCCTCTGTGACCTCTCCTGAAATTTGGAGGGGGAAGAACAGAGCGTGGCTCCAAACTCAGCCAGGTCCAAGCTGGCTCTCTGGCTGGACAGGGCTGCTAGCAGCTCTCACAGGGCTTTGTGTGCAGGATCTCATCTCCAGGGATGCCACGCAAAATCAGGTAAGTTTCTGGGCATGCTGGGAAAGGGTAGAGGGACATCAGCCAACCCAACCTCCTCCTCAGGGCAGGAGCCTCCTGCCTTTCCCCGGCCTCACCACTGACCTGGCACCACCTGGATTTGCAAGGCTGTGTGTTACTGTCCCCTTCAGCCCAGCCAGGGCAGGAGCCACCCAGCCCTGACTTTTACCAAAAGGAGGATGTGTGGGAAGCCAGAAGCACCAGCAATTGAAGCAAAAGCCATTCCTTGAAAGGTGCAACAGCATGGTGGGGTACCACACTGAGGTACCCACAGGGCTGGCCTGCCCCACCATCCTCCCTGGGCAGCGCTACAGCCTGGTTATCTCCTGTAACTCTTCTGTTGTCTTCACCTCACAGGGTGTCATCAGCCCCTGAGAAGGGATATAAACCCAAAGCTTCTGATGGCTCCACCCAGTTGGGGTGGGCTGGCATGGAGGGGTCTTGCCCTCCCTTGAGGAGGTAGCATGGACAAGCCCTCCAAGGTGGCTATATTGGTTTGTTTAACCAGCTCTCTGAGTGGGCTCTGGCAGTCTCTCATCAGCAACACTCAAGCCCTGATTTGGAAGCTGGGCTCTCTTTAGGACGTGAATAAGGCTCTGCCTGGTCACAGGGTTGTTCCACTACCCCACACTCCATTTGCTTTTTCACCAGTCTCAAGATGGAGCAGCGACCACCACCTTCCCTGGGCCTGTGGGGATGTTCCAGCTGGGTCACTGCACCCCTCAGCCACTGGGACAGGACTGAGGCTCCCCTGCTCACCCCCAGCCCAGGGGGAGAAGGTGCTTTTGCCCCCTGGCTGCCCACAAGCTGCCTAAAGAGGCCAAGTCCCTTGTGAGCATGGCAAGCAGGGGGAAAACATTGCTCCTTGCCCAGCTGAATCAGCCTCACATGCCAGCAGTGATTCAGCCATGACCAGGCTGGGCTTCTAGGCACCCTCACCCCAACACCCATGATGATGTCAGGGCTGGCAAGGGGAGGCCTGACATCAGCCTGAAAGGGTGCAGGACCTGCTGCCTTCCACACAAGAGCATGAACATGGTTCAAGTCTGGCTCCCAGCAGTGACCCCTTTGCTGGGAACCATCCCTGCCACATAAATCAACTCTCTGCTCCCATAAGTATCCCCTATAAACCACCACTGCCTCCCCAGTAAGAACAGACCCATGTGGAAAGTTTTCATTTGTGCACATTCTCAGCCCCTGAGAGCATTTTGGGGTTCACCCCAGCCCTGTGCTCCAGCCCTCCCAAGCCCAAAAGGGGAGGCACGGGTCCAGCAGAGATGCAGGGGGTATAGGAATGTGCTTTGCTCACTGCGAAGCAGAGAGACATATGAGTTCCAGCAAAAACTGGCACCTTCTTCTCCTTCCCCAACTTAGGAGAAGCTCCTTTCCAAAAAAAATACCCAATATCTGTTTCTGGAGTTGTCCATTTTTTTCCCCCCACTCCTTTTTTACAGACTGCTTATCAGCATTTTTCATTTTCAAAGCAGCAAAGACATTTTCTGGGCACAAAGCACTGGTGTAATACTACCTCTCCCAGCAGTTCAGATGTCTGTGCAATCTGACAACGCACAGTCGCTCACGCTGGTGGCTCCCAAACCCTTCCCTGCCTTTCCTGCTGCTCCCCGGCCCCCAAAGGGTTAAAACTAAACCACAACAAACAGCGAGCACAGGGGAAAAACACGAGTTTCTCCTACTTGCCCAGCATCACCCTCATCCCTCCAGCATCGAAGGGAAAACACTCCAGCACCACGAAGCAGGATAAATATGGGGCAATTGGGAGGGGAGTGCTACATTGGCTCCCCCCATCTACTCTCCCCATTCCTGCTGTTTTTAGGGAGGTTTGCTGGGAAGGGGGAAGGCAGGGCTGTGGATTCAGGGTCAGTGACCTGCTGAAAACCTGCCTGGGTATCTCATGGACCCGTAAGCAAACAGGGAAGGCAGCTCCCGTCATCTTTACCCAGCAAAGGTGATGAGCAGAGCTGCGAGAGAGGTACTGCAATTACTCCATGTCTCTGCTGCAATTGCACTGTGACCAAATAAAACAGCCTCAGGAAGAGACCCAAAGCCCTCTCCCTCCATGCAACCATGCCACCGAGGTGAAAAAAATTAAATAAATAACCCTCCATTACTCATTTCAAACCTTGCTGCATTTCACTGCCAGAATAAAGGATTCCACCTCTTCCCTGTTCAACTCCCACTGGCAACTTGCTCTGGGGGCTACATTTCCCTAAATGCTCACATTTCAATTAGCATTAGAATAATGAAATGGCTCAGAGTTCATCTCACCCAAAAATGTACTGCAAAATAAAGAGCAGAGATTGGAAGCAATGAGGAATTTTTTTTTCACACACACACCAAGAGCATGATGGATTCAGAAGAGGGAAATATATTCCTTTCTCGACTCCACACTGATGAGATTAACATGGGCTTTGCTAACTGCCTCTCCAAACAAGGATAATGCAACTTCAAGTTGATTTTCCAGATAAACAAGCATGCAAACAAACGCAAAGTGCTCAACTAAAAATATCTCGCTGCTCCGATGCTTCTCCCCACTGCCGCCACCACCCCGAACCTAAAACACACAAATCCTATCGCGGCACCACGACGAGTTACAAAATTGCAACAATGTGAATTAAATAAGCTACTTAAGGAACATCTCACTGTCCTATTTTTTTTTTTCTCCTCTTAAAAATGCAAAACCGCAGATCCCCTGATACACTCAGCCAGGGCAGGGAAGGGAGAATTTTCTGATGTGGGGATGTAAAAAATAATGACATTTTCACTGGATGCAAAGTCTCAAGAAAGAAAAAGCAGTTCAGAACTTGCTTTTCTCGCCCAATTCGGGTGAATATGTGGCGGCGTGTGGCTGTGGCGTCCGCGTTCCCCTTGCAGAAGCAAACAGTTAAAGGAAGCAGCAGCTTTAGCATCTTTGCCTGCTGCTCTCTCTCCTGCTAAGGAATCAGATCTCATTTACTTTATTCCTCTTAAGCCTTGGCCAAACTGTTGCTGGGCTTTCTGTGATGGTCTTTTTCTTAAGGGGGATGGGGTAAGGGAGAAGGCAGATCTGCATGCTGCGCCCGGGGAGCCGAGCCCAGGCAGCGCAGCGATGCCGGGGGCACCTGAGCCCCGCACGGGCAGGGCAGCCCGCGCCCTGCCGGGGAGGGGGAGCCCTGGGGGACCCCCACTTACATGGAAGTGATGTTCCTTGAGATGTCCGTGATATTGATGCTCGTGTTGCCATTGCTGCTGCCTGAATCCTGCCCTTCCAAGAGAGGGAAGAGGTTCCCATCATCCGGCTTCTTGCAATTGATGTCTGTCTTGCTGCAAAGACAATTAGCAGGGCAAGCCAGCACCGAAAGCAGATAGTCTCCCCAAATGCTCCAGAGCAAAAAAACCCTCCAGAAAGTGCACTTGGTAGGGCAAAGAGAGACATCCATCTCCGATTGCTGCTTCTAAAAAAGAGGAGGAGGAGGAAAGGGGGGATGGAGGGAGGGGAAGGGGGGGAAAAGGGGGAAGGAAACAAAGACAGAGGGAAGGAAAAAAAGAAAAAAAAAAACCAAAAAAAAAAAAAAACAACAACAACAAAACCTCAAGCGATCAGCTGCAAAAATCCTCCAGCAGATGAAATCATGCTGGCAGCTGGCTGGGAGAGGCTGTAATTCCCGCTAGGGCAGCGGCCGCGGCCGCGGGCGGGGATGGATGCATGCCGGCCCGGCCGCCCGCCGCTCCCGCAGCCGCTCCGGAGGATCGCAACGGGAGGCTGGGGAGGGAGGGATGGGAGGGGAGGAAGGGAGGGAGAGAGAGAAGCAGCCGGGGAAATAAATAAATAACAAAAACGGTGCGAAAGTCACCAAGTCCCACCTACTGGGCAGAATTAAAATTGACACACCTGCAAAAAAAACAGACAGAGGGAGAGGAGGGGGCGATCTCCCCTTCCCATCTCTTCCCTCCCTCCCCCGGCCTGGCCAGCCCTGCTGCGGCGGGCACAAAAAGCAGGGGAGGAGGAAGAGGAGGAGGAAGGCTCTCAAAGAGAACCGGGCTCCGCAATAAAAAGGATTCCCCACCCCCCTCCCTCTCCGCTAAAAATCAGTGGAGGAGGAGGAGGGGGGGAGAGAGGGGGAAAAACCCCACTGCTGGAGCCCAGAGGAAAAGTTGAAGCTGGGGTTAAATTTGTGCTGGGGGAGAGCAGAGGGGCTTTGGCTCGGCTCCTGCTTTCTCAAGCTCTTTTGGAGGACGATGCTGCCTTTCGCTTGGTTGTTGGGTGGGTTTCCCCCCCCCCCATCCTCCTCCTCCCCCAATCCGGACATAAGGGTGGAGAGGAAAGAGAGATTAAACTGAACTGGAAGAGAATAAAAGCCAGTGTGGATTACAGCAATTTAAATGTTTTTTCTTCTTCTTTGGAGGATCCTAGCGAGAGAGGCAGATCAGACGGCTGGGTGTGAAAAACGCGACTGAAGAGCATCCAGGAAGGACTTTCTAGAAAAGATGCAAACCCCCCCTCCAGCCCCCAAAAAACGCATCGGGGACCAAGGCGGCTGCCGGGAAGCGCAGGCAGGAGCACCCACGGTCGGGGCTCCCGTCCTCCCTCCCTCCCCTGGCTTCCCCCTTCCCTCCTGCAGCAGATTCTGCAATCAGACATGCAAAAAAAAAAAAAAATCCTGAAAGAGGAAGACTGAAGTGTTGAAAAGGCTGAGCTCAGAGCGCCGAAATGGCATCAGGAGAGCAGTGAGTGCGAGCTGAACAGCAGAGCGAATTAAGATGCATGGTGCATTTTTGGCAAGCACAAACCCAAGCAGATCAGAGCTCTGCTTAATTTGCTCTGCTTTTCCACAGCGCTTTTCTGCATGCCTTTTTTTATTTTTTTTCCCTCCTCTCCCCAATAGTTTCGTGTCTCTGCTCCTCTGCACAGACACACAGCAATAAAGGGATGGTGCTGCAGGCAGGAGCACGGGCAAAGGGAGGAATTACAGGTGTAGGACTCCACGTATTTCAAGGGTCTACTTCTGGCAGCAAAGTGCTTTGCACGAGGAGGAGAGACTGAGCCAACACCTTCAGACTCCTTTACACACCCAGAACCATCCTGCTTGGGAAGGGGCAACAGGATTTGGAGGACAAGAGGGAAAAACTCCACCACATCGAGAGGATTTGCAAGTGGGATTCGTACAACCATGGCCCCTGGAGGGAGCCTGTGCCAGTGGGACACGGGCAGGGCTCCTGCTTGGGCAAATCCTCACCCACTGCTGCCCAGCTGTGCCAGGAGCCCTGGGAATGGCAGAGGTGTGCAAGGGGATGCTCATTCCAGGGCATCAGTCCTGCTCCCATGGGGTCTTCTGGGGTGCCAGGAATTTCACCAGGGTTGCTCCTCCCAGGAGAAGCAGGTGCATTGGGCTAGAGAAGAAAGAGGAAAGTGGGAGGGCTATGTTTTCTCCCTGAGCCCCATCTCTTCTGAATTACCAAAGTGAAACCCCTGGAGCAGAAGAGGTCACTGGAGTGCCTGGCACTGCAAGAAAGAGGAGCACTGGGGAGAATTTTGCAGATTCCCACTCCCATGAGATGCATCTCCCATCCAGAGGCATCAGAGAGGAAAACACTCAGGTGTGTTTTCTGCTCCCTGCCTCAGTTTCCCCACCTGTATCAGAGAGATGCCATTGTTGTGGCTCAGCCCTGTGACCAGAGTGCAGAGGACACTGATGGGGCACCATGTCATATTCCGCTGCCCATGGGGAACACCAGGCACCCCACAATGCCCACTCAGAATTTGGGCTCATCTCCCAGCAATATCAAGGATGCCACAATGCCCCCAAAACCAGTGCCCAGCATGACACCAGGGCTTCCTTTAAACTGCAACTGGTGTGAGGTCACAGACTCCTTGTGGCACTGGACATCAATTACCCCATCCCATGTAAAACCAGTGTGAGGCCATCAGCACACCCTGGCATGTCACCATGGGGTAAAGTCACAGGTGGGGACACATTCAGGGGGTGCAGACTGCAGTTCTGCAAGGCTCTCTTGTGGGCAGATCAGCACTGGGACCTGGAGGAAGCAACTGTCACCTGGAGGAAGCCTCTGTCACCTGGAGGAAGTGCTGTCACCTGGAGGTGCCAGGGTGGCACTGCTTGGCAGGGCTGCACACATGAGCGCCCTGTCCCTCTGTCCCCCAGGGTGTAGGGTCACCCCTTGGCCTGGAGCAGAGTACAACTGCTAGCAAAGCACAAACAGTCAGAGAGGTTCTCAGGTCTAGTTACCAGCGTTGCCCTGTGCTTGCAAAGCTGAGGTTTAACCCACAGGATGCTGTGGGGATGTCTCAGGTCGGCTGTCGCTGTCCTGGGTGTGGGGACACAGGAGCCCACCCACCCCATGACTTTCCCACCCCACTCTGCCACCTGGTGTCAGGCAGGCCCTGCTTCAGCCGCTGAGGAGAAGGGCTTGTGCCAAGCCTCGTCTTCCTCTGCCACCAAGAGATAAATCTGAGGAGATATGGCCAGGCAAAGCAGGGGAGTGGGATGAGCAGAGCCCCCAGTTGGGTGCCGGAGGGCAGGGGGAATGTAAGCACGAGAAAGAAATTCAAGGGTTGCTCCCTCTTGCTGGTGCTGGCTGCCAGGGGGATTGGTGAGTCCCCTGTAAGAAGAGACTGCAGTGACAGCAAAGTCCCTGCCACAGAGGGAAGATGAGCCACCACCTTGCTCAAAGCCCCTGTTTCTGTTCCCCTGCTCAAAACCAGCAACCCTCACTGTGCACAGACAGAGGAGCTGCTACCCAGCGCTGCCATTGGCACACCCAGACCCCAAAGAGGACAGGGATAGTTGGGAGCTGCCCGTGGTGGGAACACGTCATTCCTGCTCCCAACCCTGCCTCCATCCCTCACTCCTGTCCCTGTGGAAAAGGGAGGCAGGAGCAGGGCATGAGTGATGGGGCTGTCAGAGCACAGAGATGGTATCTCGAGCAGAGGCCTTGCTGCTATTGCTGTGAGGGATGCTGGCAAATTGCTCTTTCAAGAAGCATCTCCATGAAGGATGAAATCAGTGCTTCCTATGAGAACTTTGCCCCACAGGGGCTCAGGGGCTGGGTTTCCTCTGGCCCTTGGGAGCCTCCAAAAAATTTTATGGGATGCACTTGGCCAAAACTAAACCCAAGCTCCTCTGCAGAGAGCTGTGCCCCATCCCAGCTGCCCTCTGAATGGGGACACAAACTGCTACCAAACACTCATTCCGGACAAAAAAGCAGGGCTAGAAGTGCCTGAGGAGCTCCTGACCACAGGCAGAGGTGAAAGCAGCTGTTTGGGTTTTGGCTCCACTCTTCCCACCTACAGAGCTGCCTTTAACCTCTCAGTCCCACGCTGGCCATCCCCTGGGGACAATTTTCCCCTTGCCACCCTATGTCACAGGTGAAGGCTGCCCAATGCACTGCTTGCCTCCCGAGGTCTGCAAACACCACAGCCCCCGGGGGCAGGAGCAGAGAGAGATCCATGTCCAATATCTGCTCAGTCATCACAGCTCCGACAGGCACTGAGCCTCTGATCTCAGTATTGATCCACAGGCCCGCGCCCAGCCTCGCTCCTCTTACCAGAACACCACTCCTGCTCCCTGAAAATGATGAGCTGACACTTTCCTAGCCCCCCTCCTGCCCAGGATGATCTGCAGATGTGCAGACAGCAGGACCACTTTGCACACCTCTGACAGGCAGCCAGCCCCATGGGCAGAGCTGCTGGGCAGGCAGGGTGTGAGCTCTGACAGGAGAGGCAGTAGGGAGGAAGGGCTTTAGGCTCTGCCTTGGGGATCCACTGCAGGTTCAGGTGCCGCTTTGCAGAGAGACCCCGAAAGCTACACCTTGGAGAGGGTCCAGCTTGCAGAAAGTGCCAGCTTTCAGGGAGGGATGTCAGGGTTGGTTTGAGGGCACAGCATCCACCATGGCACCACCAAGATGGGCTGCAGGAGGGAAATATCAGCTCCTGCAGAGCCAAGAGAAATTTGCCTCTCACCTGAGCTGGGCAGGCACACAAGCATCAAAAGTGTAGCTCCCTGAAGCAGAGCTCCTTGTTCCCACCACCCTGAGAAACAGTTAGAAGCATCTTTTGATCTGATGTCTGCTTTGCTTTGCAAGTGCTTGGCAGGAGGAACCCTGTGCAGCAGGGAAGGTCACACCCCGAACTTGGGTCAGAATGGGAACCTGCAGGAGGGGCAGCAGGAAGGGGGCAAGGAAAGGTGTGTGGGACAATCATTTCTGGGCAGTGACAGCTGAGTGATGAAAGGTGAAGGTCTCAGCTCAGGAGAGCAGTCTGTGGTAGGACACTCCAAGCTTGGGTTGACCTTGACCATGATGTGGACATGTGGGGACAAGGGCAGGAGGCAGCCACTCCAGCTGATGTCTTGTCCATAAACTCCACAAGGCTGATAACAAAGTGTAGGGAAAAGCATCTGACTGAGGACTGTTTGCTCAAATTATCAGGAACGAAAAATCAGGAGAAAACATATTCAAGTGAGGTCTAAAGAAACAGCTCTGTCACGAAGATAACAAATACTGCTGTGCTTGCATTCAGTGCTGGGACCTGAACCAGTCTCCCACCTAGGCAGCTCCTGAATTAATGTGCCTAGCCAGGGGAAAGGGCTGGTCATGGCTGTGATGTCCAAAACATGGTCTGGGGAGGATGTCTGCTATTAAATTTTTAAAAAAGACTGAAACGAAGGTCTTAGGAAAATAGGAATAAATAGGAAAAAGAATAGGGAAAAAATAGGGAAAATAATAGCATGGAGCAGATTATAGCTGCCATCAAGGAATCAAGGCAGTGCTTTGATCTGGCAGCATGCTCAGCAGAGCCAGCCCCTCTCCAGCCCAAGGAAAGAGGAGAATTCTGAATTCTGAGCCCAGGATGGGGGGAAGCAGGGCCAGGCTGCAGAGCCTGGGGGCAGCTCTGGGAGAGGAGCTGGGCAGGGAGCTGCAAAGGGCTCCCAGGAGGCACTGGAGATGGCCATGCTGCAGGCAGATAAGGGGAATTACAGCCCCAGCATCGCTGCTCTGATGTCCTGCCATCTGCAGCTCTCCCGGGGCATTTTACAGCTCAGAGCCACTGCCTGTGGGCACCAGGCAGGAAATTCCTGATGTAAGTGGCTGGGACACGCAGGCAAAGACACAACCCTGGCCAGGACAAAGGAGCAGAAACACCCATCATGCTCCCTCATTATTTCCCCCAAATCAAGTCTGCTCATTCAAAAATCCCACATTCCTAAATCAGACAAGTGGAGTATTTGGGACTGAAGTGGGATCACAGGGTGCCTGAAACACCCCACACTGCAGGACTTCTGTGTAAGGAAAATTGCTCTAGATTTTAAAATTCATCAAAATCATTGATTAATTAGGCCACAAGCCTTCAGCTTCTTTTCAAGCACGTTTTCAAGAACAGCAGGAAGAGCTACATCCCTGCTAAGTCCTGTTCCCTTGCACTGTGAGGTTCCATCCAAGCATCCCAATGCTCCAGCCAGGCACCTGTGCCCCTGGGAGCCTCCCTTGAGATCCACTGCCTGGCTCATGGAAACTCGGGCTGCTGCTGACATGCTGAGGAGGCAACTGTACCAAAGGAGTGGTGTCCATGACACACACCTCATCTGAGAGGAAACAGTGCTCATCCCAGGCCCTCTCCAAGCCTCCAGGTCAAATCACAGCTCACTGGAGAATTGATTCCTCCTTGCCCTGATCTCTTCCCTGCACAGGGGCAGAGAAACATGTTCCATATTCCCATCTACCCTTGTGAGGAAGCTAAATTGCTTTCAAATAAGCTCCCCAGCCTGTTTATGCCTCCAGGTGTTTTTTTCTGGGTAGTTTGTTGGGTGTCAGAGCAGGGTTAAGCAAAGAAGAAACTAATATAATACAACTCTTCATTAAATGATTTTCAAAAATCTTTTTGTAGGGTGCTGCTTTCCCCAATAAATCTGTAAACCCTACAGCAGGATGGAGAAGGCAGCTTTTACCTAATATCCTTGTCAAGCATCAGGGGGATGAGGGACTTGCAGCCCCAAGAGATGGCTGTGGCCCCAAAGGGGCAGCATTTCAAAATTCTCTGCTATGTCTCTCAGCCCAAGGATGAGTTGGGGCAACAGCTGCTTGAAATGGTCATTTGGTCCACCAGAGGATTCAGGAAAACCTTGACTCACTTTAAATGTCTCCTCTTCCCATAATGAGTGCAGGTGAGACATCTGGTCCCACTCCCAACCCACCGTGCAGGGAGAAGTGACCATGCCAAATCCAAAGGAACAGGCCTCACAAATCCTGGCTTGGCCAGCAGCCCTGGGCTGAGCAAGAAGGACTCTGACCCATCCACCTCCCCTCACCCTGGAGAAAAGCAAGCAAACACCGGCTGCTCCCCCTCGGCAGCTGGTGGCATCTGTGCTTTCCTACTTTGATGCCTCTCCAGCATCACCTGAAGGCTGGAGCTCCTGGAGCAGAAGGTGACAGGCTGGCAGCAGCCCCAGCAGCAGGACTGTGCCTCTGAGCCCCCCTCTGCAGGCACTTGTTTCTCCACATGGGTTTTGCAGAGTCATTAACAGCCCCACTAAAGCAGCACCTCATCCTTCCCTGGGCAGGGATGGCAGCAGCTGGGGCTCAGTGGCATCACTGTGTTTGGATCCCCTGTGCCAGCCTTCCTGGGGGCTGACAGCACCTTACAGGAGGGGGCCTTGCTGTGGGGGAAAGAGCTCTCACAAGCTTTGCTCACCTGGGGAGAAAGAGGGGCTGGGAGGGGGGCTCCAAAAGAAAACCCTTTATTGTTCCTACAGGCTAAAGAGGTTAACCTGGACACCTGGGGCACACAGGAGTGTGGGTGGGATTGTCCTCAAGGTGGGACACCAGGTCCCCAACGCTGCCCTCAGCCCCCGTGAGCCACAAGGGGAACCGAGGGCAGGAGCTGTGGCCACGTCCTGCCAAAGTGTCTGCAATAAACAGATCAATAATTAAGGGAGGATGTACATTAGCCTTTGAACACACTCCAGGTAGAGCTGATTTTAACCTTCCAAGGCCAGGGTGTGGGGTGAGCGAAGGTGGGGGGCCTGCAGTGAGGCTGCAGGGGGATGAGGTGGGGATCAGGGAGGGAAATGCAGGATCAAGAGGAGGAGGGCAGGCAAGTTGCAGGATTAGGGACCTATGTGGGAAGCAGCCAGCTGGGGGAACCATGGGGGGCCAAGGAAAAGAGGGCTGCAGGCATTTGCAGCAGCATGGCAAATAATTGCAATGATCTCTGGTGTCATTGTGGCTGGTGAGAGGCACCAGCAAGGTCAAACTCGAGGTCTCTGTGCTCATCTGGGACACACTGCAGGGCAGAAAAACAGTGGAGGACACCAGCAAGCCCTGAAGACATCTGGCCACCTGTGTCATACTGTCCCTCACAGTGGCACCTGCATCACCCCTGCTCTGGCACATCTCATGCCAGCAGGGAAAAGCCAAAGCCTGAGATGTCAGTGCAGGTAAATCTGAAAGGGGAAAGTGCCCACACCTTCCAGCCCATGGCTCAGCAATCCTCAGCACTGAGCCATTCCCCATCACCCCACCAGTGTGAAAAGAGGCCCTCCCCATCCTTACAGAGAAAGGCTGACATGATTTATGCCTACAGCACATCCAAGCTTGCCTGCCACAAGCTCCTGCATTTGGGCTAGTGCTGGAAACCACACAGGAGCATCAGCTAATGTGAAACACAACCCACCTCCTCAGTGGGATGGGGTCCCCAGAGCCCATCTTCCCATTCCCCCTGCCCAGCACCCGCCCCTCTGCCAGGCAGGGCTGTGGTTTGGGATAGCCAAGCACATCAACAGCACACCCAGCAGCAGCAGCATTAACAGAGCCCTGCCAGCCTTGCTCCTCCCAGGGAGCTGGGGAGGCTCTGGGAGAGCTGAGAGACCTCTCTCCCTGCAGAGAGCTGGAGACAGATCACTCCCACTCAGAGCTGATTTGGTCCCCAGCCCCAAACAATGGAGAGCTTCCCCCCAGCAAAGAGCTTCAGCAGTGAATAACTACCAGTGAAACACTTGTGATGCAGTTCAGATGAGTAAAATAAATAAAAGTGATTAATGACTGATTAAATATTAAAGGCTAGCTTTATTTTTTTTTTCTAATGCACAGAACGTTGCACCCAGCTGAAATCTAGAGATGGCCCCTACAGGTGAGATGACCAAGGAACCCTGAAATGACACCAAGTTCTTCTGGAGCCTCTTGATGGGGACCTCTGCTTCCCACCCTGCCAGAGGTGGGACCAGCAGCCATCTCATGTGCAGATTATTCAAATGGAATTTCTACAATCAAGCAGATAAGCTGAGCCTGCAGACCAGGCTGTGCCAGTCTGACCTGTCTGAGCACAGACCTGGCAGTGCTGAGCAGGCAGATTCAGCAGCAGCTGTTTCAATGTGCTGCAGGGTTCCCCTCACCCCCTCACCTCCTGCAGGGATGTGGCAGACCCTCTAACCAAGTTATGATAAATATTTCCACCTATTGCTTATTAACACTGGCAACAAGAGAGCTCCTGGTCTCACCAGTCCTGCCACAAGAGACACCACCACATCCCAATCAAAACTGCAGGAAAACAAGATTTTGCATGGGCCAAAGTCCCATGGCTCAGACACAGGTTGAGCAACCAGCAAACCTCCATGCAGGGAAAACACATGAAGAGTGCATGGTCACTTCACAGTGACAAAACATATTTTATTGTGGAATAATCCCTTCATCACCATCAAGTTCTTTGCTCCATCTCTAAAATCCTGCCAAAGGGGGCTGCTCCTAAACACAACCCCCTTCAGAGTTATTGCAACCGAGTGAAAACATTGTTCATGATGTTAACTTTGTTTTTTTTTGGTAAGGAGCAGTCCAAGAGGCAATGCAGCATCAGACATACATCAGCCTCATCCCTGGAGAAAATCACTGTCCTGCTCCTGTGCCTTCCCCTGCCATCCCTGGCTGGCCACAGCCACTGCCCAAGCAAAGAGAGGGATGCTGCTCAGTTAAAATCCTGATTATTAGGAACTCAAAGGGAAAGGAATGAATGAGTGCCAAATGGCAAAGGATAAAATCAATATGGGGAGAGCTGTTATTTAAGCTTCTGAGCTCCGGGGTATTACAAACATTGGAGAGCAATGAAATAAAAATGATACATAAAGTGACAACATCATCATGTCTGTATAACTGACGCCCTTAGCAGCTGTTTGGTCTGAACAACAGAAGTAAATCCAAATCTGTGCCTGCAGCCCAGGGCTGTCTGGCATTCCTAAGGGGGCACTTCGTGATCAGAGACAGAGGAAATTACAGGGTATTTTTGCCAGCCAGATAGTTTCTAACCTGCTTTGGCCACCATGCCCTGGAAGGCTGGAGGCTCACACTGTCAGCAATCAGCCCACAGGCTGCACACTGGAATTTCTGAAAGAGGTCTTTGCTACAGATGGAGGGGACCCCAAGGGGCATCCCAGCATCTCCAGGGGTGCGGGGTGGCACTGGGGCTCCCCGGGTGAAGGAGCCAGCCCTCTGCCTTGGCCAGGCTCTGCCCCGGCCAGGCTCTGCCCCTGCAGGGCACATCCCCGTGGCCAGGTCTGAGTCAAACTGCACTGCACAGGCAGTGCTGAGGACAGATCTTGCAAACCAGGAGTGAAAACACCAGGCTGCAATGCAACCAGTGTCCTTTCTTTGCCTCCGAGGCTTCCTGACACCCTCTTATCACCCTTTAAAACTTCTCGGCACCAACACCAAGCAATAATGTCTGTTTCTCTCTATTGGGGGAAAACCGAGATAAGTTTTTTCCCAGCTTTCTGTGCCTCTTTTCCAGCTTTCTATGCCTCTGCAGCATCTCTCCTCGTGTTGACCAGACCCTGGGAGCTTGTCAACCCTCCCAAACCTGCCTTCAGGCTGTTCCTCACTGCCAGGGTGTGACTGTGTTTGCAGAGGATGAGGGAAGAGATGAGGATCTGACTCCATGTTTCAGAAGGCTTGATTTATTATTTTATGATATATGTTATATTAGAACTATACTAAAAGAATAGAAGAAAGGATTTCATTAGAAGGTTAGCTAAGTATAGAAAAAGAAAGAATGAATAACGAAGGTTTGTGGCTCAGACAGAGAGTCTGAGCCAGCTGACTGTGATTGGCCATTAATTAGAAACAACTCTATAAGATCAATCACAGATGTACCTGTTGCATTCCACAGCAGCAGATAACCATTGTTTACGTTTTGTTTCTGAGGCGTGTCGGCTTCTCAGGACAAAAAATCCTAAGGAAAGGACAATTTTTCATAAAAGTTTTCTGTGACACCAGGGGCTGTGCGGGTATCACTGCTGCCATCAGTGGCGGGTCACAGCCACCAGTGTCGCGGTACCCCGGGCCCCCCAGCAGCCACCTGGGGACAGGTGGGGCTGAGCGATGCCGCGGATGGAACCTGAGCCACCGAAGAGCTCTTTGGGAGGCAGAGAACAGCTGGGAGCTGAGGGAGCGAGTTGCGGGAGGATGCTGCAGTGCCGGGATTGGCGCTGCCACCTCAGGGACAGCCAAGGAAAATGCTCCAGCCGAGAGCGGGAAGCCTTGGCACTCTCTCCCTGGCTTGCAGAGCGAGCAGCTCCTGAGGGGCCGGGGCAGGTTTAAGCTGCCGGCAGCGCTGCGGGGAGCGGGGGGAGCGCTGCGTTAACCCCGCTCAGCGCTGCATTAACCCGGCTCGGGGAAAGCGCCGGCCCCGCTCCAGCGCGGGCACCAAAAGGCTTTTAGCACAGCCCAGCCATTACTGCACCGTCCTTATGGTGTGCTGGAGGGAGAGGAGCGGCCTCCAGCTCCCACAACGCCGTTTATGCTCCCGGAACCGCTCGGGGATGCGCTAACGGGATGTGCTGGTGTAAAGGGAGATGGTACCGGAGCCAAACCAGGCACCAGGGCAGCGAGGGTGATCCCAGGATCTATCTGGGGCTGGGGTGGCCAAGCTGGATGGGAACAGGAGGGGACAGAAGCTCTCCACTCCTTGCTCCCCCCAGCATGATGCTCCTAAACCTGGGAAAACCATGTTGGAGGCCATACCAACCTGGTATGGCCCCCATCCCTTCTCTGCCCAAATTGCCTTTGGGCAAAACCCCCATGGATTGTTCCTTGGGCTTTGACCACCTTCTCTCACCCCTGCAGCCCCAGGATGAGCTAACAGCTGCTTTGATATACCCAGAGGGCTGTGGCTTTCTCCTGCCCTCCTGCTGCACCCAGATGCCAAGCAGGAGAGGTGGGGAAGGAAAAGGGGAATTTTTTGGCTGTGAGATTTCTGAAGGAGAACTAGGATCAGTGCTGCTTTGAGAGAGGAGAAGGGACAGCAGGAACAAAGCAGGAGGGGCAGGGATGAAGGGTATGGGATGGTAACAGCATCACATGGGATGGGATGGGATGGGATGGGATGGGATGGGATGGGATGGGATGGGATGGGATGGGATGGGATGGGATGGGATGGGATGGGATGGGATGGGATGGGTTCAGGTGCTGTAGGGCAGTGCAAAGACCTGTCCTCTGGAGAATCAGGGCTGCAGGAGTGGCTTGGCAGGACAAGGAGCTGCTGACAGTCACATCTGGAGAGTAAACATAGCCCAGCAGAAGAGAAAAGCTCTAGAAAAACCTGAGAGCATTGCTTTCTGCTGCTTCTGCTCCCTGTAAGCTTTCCTGCTTTGGAAGAGAGGTGGAAGGTCCCACATGCAGCCACAGACACCTGCAATGTCACAGGTTTCTCCCAGCCTCTCCAGAGCTCCTGGATTTTAATTCTTTCCACCTCCTCCCAAGTTCTCATGCACGTCTCTCCGGTGATGCTCAGCTCCCACACCTGACCCCAGCTGAAGATGCAGCACAGAGCAGCTCTGTGGTGGGTGGTAACACTGCACTTCGCCCACTGGAAGCGTTGGGAGTAGGGAAGAAGAAGAAAGGAAAGTGAAAAAGAAGCCAAAAAGCAGCCTCCAGGCTCTGCCTCCATTTCTGTGAAACTTCAACTAAGTGGCAAAAAAAAAAGGAGGAAAGCAGGGGGTTTCCCATTCTGTTCTACACAGGCTCCATTTCCAAAGTGGGGAGCACAACAGGTTGGGAGGGCAAGAAAAAGGAGCTGTCACCTCACAGACATCCCAAAAGCTCAGCCCAGGAGTGCTGGGAGCCGAGAGAAACTTGCCCAAGTGAAGCCTCCCTGTAAGCAGCAGGTTAAGGCAGGTTTCCTTGGATACAGGGAGCACTCCAGCTGTTTAGCAAATGGCCAAGAGAAAACTCCAGCCTTGCTTTACAAAACAGGCAGGGATTGATGTCACCTTCTTCTGGCTGCTGGGGAGCTGGGAAGGAGATGCTCCAGGGCTGGAGGGAGAGCTGGGTGCTGATTGCAGTTGGAGGGAACACCAGTGTGGGGAGGGTGCTGATGCCTGGTGGGCTGGGATGTAGGAAATATGGGATTGGGCTCTTGTCCTGTGTTGGTTTTCATACTGGTCCCTTGCAAAAGTGAGTGTACGAGGAAGGTCCAGCTTTAGTACAGTGGGTAATCCATCCATGATGATGAGCAAGGTTCCTTATGGATAATTTAGTGCCAAGGAGGGTGCACCTGGAGATGCTGAGGGATGCTCCCATATCTGCACTCTCATCCCAAGCTGTGTCCCATGAGCAGGCATGCAGCATCTGGCCAGGGTGGTAGAAGGAGTTTTCTAAGTAATTAAGCAAGTAACTGGGGCTGGGAGAAACCTTGTGAAAAGACATGATTTACAGCTCTGCTCATCAGTGGAAGCATGGATTGCAAGCAGCTCCCATGGGAAACACAAGATGGAAGAAAGAAACCCATTCATATGATAAGGGATCAGATCTTCTGGCCTTCAAAATCCACTTACAAGTCTGGCCCCAAGTCCAGAAGATGCCAAGGGACACAGATCCAGTGGGGAGTTGTTGAGACAGTGTTGGCAATCCAGGGAAAGATTCTCCATATCCCTGTGTATCTGTAGCAGCACAGCAGATCAAAAGGAGCTGGCTGGAAAAAGGAAAATGAAATTCAAGGAGTGTTCTATTTATCTGATATAGCACTTTCTTCTGTTTTAAGCTGATTATTTTTTTGGAGATGGCTAAACCGAGACAAGGACAATTCTTCATGGGAGATGAGCCTGCCACTAGAAGAACCATCCTGGAAATCACCAAAGTGAAATTTGGCCAGCCTTCAAAACAAAGCCAACGTGGCCGCTTTAATTAGAGGGAGAGGACCTACTACAGTGCATGTCCGTGATAGATGCTCAATTAATACAGTCCAGCAATTCCTGAGACAATGACAGAGAGCCCTGGTTGGGCTCTCCCAGTCATTTTTCAATCCTGCTGCATCTCTGCCTTCGCTACGTCAAGTCATCGTTAGCGAGTGCACGGAGACAACACCAGCAGCACCAACGGGGGAAAGCAGAGCTTCCACATCAGTGCACATGGCTTGACAATGCAAACAGCTCGGGACACACTCTGCATGAGTATCTATTATTAAGCAGCAATAAATGAACAAATTTCCCGTACTCGCCTGGTGGGTGCAGGAGGGAGCATTCAGGAAAGGCCCCGGGAACTGACAGCCTGAATCGCTCCCTTCCCAGCTCGTCTCCATCAAGTGGCTCCTTTGCTCTGGGTATTTGAAATTGATTCAATTAACATTCTTTATGCATTCACGTGAAATAAAATAGGGACAATTAAACCTAATAAAACTCAGGTAGCTGTGTCCTACCCTTATTATGCCTTCTTGCTCCCCTTACAGCCTCCCAAGGGAGGCCAGGGCATACCTGATGGATTCAAGTGGGGCAGGGTCAGCCAACACAGCCCTGCTCTGTAAAGTCCCAGATGTCCAAAACTCCTTGGGACACACACCAAGCTCCCATTCTTGCACTGGCTCAGAAATAGCCTATGTACAGAAGTGGCCTACAATGAATGGGTTGGGACAGCTGGGGACAGTATTGATTAGGGGGTTTCCCCATTACAGATGGGGCCAAGCTGAACCAATGTAGCTAAATGGAAAGTAAACACTTGGCTGTATTGAAGTAACCTGGGAGCTCACCATGCCTCTGAGCACTGGATGGCACAGGGAAATCCCAACATCTCCATTAGAAATCTGGCCCTGATGTGAGCTGGCAATAAGTTGTCACTAAAGAAATGGGAGAGGCTGAGTGTAGCCAATAGGCATCCCATGGAAAGATCCCACAGAGGTCTGGGTCATTCCACAGGTGCAAGTCCAAGGTTTTAGTAGTGGTGGGATGAAGGAACAGACCCTTGAAGGATCTCCTCTCAGGGTCCACCCACCAGGCTGGAGCATTTCTTACCAACAAGGCTTGTTATGCACACAGTGAAAGGACCAAGGCCACATCAAGTTGAAGGCAGGGTTAAGGACCTGAGAAGTTAAATGGAGAGCACTGCATTTCTCCCCCAGAACTGGATGAAGAGCGTGTGGTTATGAGCATGGCCATCAATGAACCACAAAGCCTTTTAGCATCCATTATTTGCAACTGCTGCTGAGCAAACAAATGCGACCACATCAGTCACCGAGCCCATCCCCAGATGAAAGCTGTTCACATCAGCTGGTGCCTCCCCCCAGGAAAGAAGAGCTGACCCTGAGGGAGTGTGGTACAGACCCATCCCCCTTTCCCTTCTGTAGGCTTGTCAGGAAAAGACAAAATGGGGTATCTCACCCCACCTGCCTCTATCATGCCCCTTCAAAGGGGTCACCATGGTCTTTGAATGGTCACTGTGGGCCATGTCTTCCTCCCCATGTCAGCTGAGTCCCAGTCACATGCAAGTCTGGGGGATGTGTACATTCCCACCAGATTCCTGTTTGCAGCCAGCAGCATGGAACAGCTGAGGATCCCAATGTGGGCACCAGCTCCTAGAGGTCTGTGTGAGGACCTTCTTTCCAGCTCCACATCACCTCCCTGGTGCAGAGGAGGTTCCAAGGCTGGGTGTCAGCCCAACAGGGGTCAAAAAGGAGGCTCTCCTGGGCAGCCAGGGGAGTTTGGCTGTAAGCCTAAGGGCTGGTTTAACTGAGCAGATGCTGGGCTCCCTTGGCAGAGCAGACAGTGAAGAGCCCTGCAGGTGCCTCTTCCCAACCACAGACCTGCCCTGGCTTCAGAGAGAAGGCTCGTGCTTTGCCAGACACTGCACCCCTCCACCTGCTTGCCTGTTTATCCTCAGGCTGCCAGCCAGGATGGTTTGTTTATTTATTTTATTGGTCTTTCTTTCTTTTCTCCCCCTTCTACTCCTCCTCTCTCTTTTCCCTTTTGTCTTCTCTTCTTTTTTTTTCTTTTTTTTTTTTTTTTTGATTATGAGTTGTGCTGCACTTCTTGGTAAAGCACTTTAATCCATTTTAATGCCCCAGTTCTGCTCCTCAGTGACAGCCTGGTGGTTACTCTAATGCGTCCCGCTCACCTCGGGGTTACTAATGAGGTCATGGCAAAGGCAATCTCCAAACTGAATAATTCACTAATCAGATGCTGCAGACTCCAGTGGTAAAATTTATTTCTGACACCTAAAACAGCAAATGGGTTTGTGGACACAGACTCTGAGCACGCACAGGCCCCGCGCACGCTGCTCTCCTTCTGCAGAGCTATTTTTGGTGAGCTGGTGCTGTGCCATACATTTAATGATGGGTCTCACCACAAGGAAGAGTTTCTCATGCCAAGCCCAGGGCAAGGAGGAGCTGGTGTGATGGACAGGTGTGTTGGGCATCTCCATGGATGGTCTGGCTGAGTGTGACCAGACAAAGGATTGGGGACAAAGGTGCTCTGTGCCATGTGCAGAGACTCTGCTGCCAGATTTCTGCTGGCCTGTCCAAAAACCTGGAGAGACTCACCATTGATTCAGACAAAGAGCTAAGGAGTCTTAGGACTCAGGACTAGTTTTAGTCCTTTATGTCTTTATAGTTGGAAAATAACAAAGCCATGCATTAAATTGCACCACCCAGTCTGTGGAGGGTTTGGTGCTGGCATTGCTAATCCCTGCTCCCTCTAGGAGCAGCCTCCCAGATCTCCTGTCACTTCTGCCACTTTCTATTACCCAAATAACATCACCTGAGGCCCCTCTTTTCCCTTTCCTGTATTGAAAGCAATGTCCATCACTCCTATCTGCCACCCCCATGCACCTCCAAGAGAGAAAATAGCGATAATCCAATTAATTAGAATTTTTAATGAGAAAAGTCACAGGGTGTCATCAATAATAATTAACATTTCCTATTCCTAGAGGACACAGCAGTCCAAGAAATTTGGCAAATGGCTCTGTGGATGGGAAGTGCAAGGGCTGGAGGGGGATCAGCTCTGTCGAGGAGGATCTCACGGGGCATGGAAGGGCTTCACCTCTTCCAGCTGGATTCAGGCTGTGCTGGGGGGAAGAAAGGGCACAGAGCTTTTTCAGAGAGGAGCAGCTCCCTGTTAAAAGCACAAGCTGAAGATGCTGTGAAACGGGGAGGTGAGGAGATGGCAATGAAGCTGGACACATGGAGGGGCCCAAGCAGGAGTGCAGCTGACGGAGGAGTAACTGCTGGAGCTGGCTGCAGCAGTGCTGAAATCTTAGTCCCAGCCAAAATGTTTCTTGGAAACAAACTGCTTTCCACAGCCAGGAAAGGTGAGAGGACACGAGGGAGAGGGTCTGCAGATGGAGCATCAGGGATATGGGATGCTGAAGCTTCCAAAAGGGGAAATAATTCACACAGAGAGAGGATTTGAAGCTCTGTGCCCAGCCCTGAGCCGTGCCCTGCACACCAGCCCAGCCCTCATCTCTCACTGCCTGAATATTTGCTTTTCCTTGGAAAAGAAACAAACAACAAAATCTAAGAGTGGTGCTGAAATCAGCTTTCTGGTCCTGTGGCCAGCCCTGGTAATTACCCAGCTAAGTGCTGGGCTGTGAAGGGCTGTACAAACGATCTGTATGGTTTGGCACATCATCAGTGTCCCAGAGATCCAGGAGATGGAGTTAATGGCAAAGCCCATGAACATCCAGAGCAGAATGGCTCAGTGGGAATCCCCGCTCCCGCAGCCAGGTGCTGAAATTTCAATGTGCAAACTTTTTGGATAACCCATCCCCAGTGTGAAATTGCTGGACAGAACCGTGCTGAGTGCCATGCTGGCAGCACAGGGGGTTCTTGGGTCACAGGGAAGGGCAGAAATTCCTCTGGTTTTCAGGGTTCAGAGGGGGAAATGCAGGTCCTGACAGAGGCAGGAAGGTCCTGACAGAGGCAGGCAGCTGCAGCCAGTGGGGCTCCTGCCCCAGACACCCAGAGCCCTGCCTGAGGAAGAGGAAGAGCTGCTGGGTGGCCACAGAGCTGGTCACAGAGCTGGTCACAGAGATGGTCATAGAGCTGCTGGGTGGTCACAGAGCCTGCTGTCCCTCCCCCTGCTGGCAGGAAAGGTCGAGCCGGGGCCAGTGAGCTCATCCTCGCCACAAGTCCCCCTTTGATGTCCGGCTGTCCCCTGGGGTGAGGATCACATATGGCCCAAAGCAGAGCAAACCCCAGGATGCAACTTGAGCAGGGAGGGAAATTCCCTGGCTGCTTCCTTTTGGTAACGCTCCCCCGTGCTGAGCTCTTTTTGCAGTGGCCTTTCAGCAATGCCTGGTTTGATTGGATTGGAGGGGCAGGAAGGGATGAGGAAGCAGTAAATCCAGGGACAAGGCGAGTGGCTAGCACGGTGTGGAGCCAAAATGGGCCGGTGATGAAATGTCTCAGCACAAGCAGTGATCTTTTCTTACAGATCACTTTAAAGTTAAAAAAAAAAATAAAAATTTAGACTTTAAAGGTGTCATCTTTTCTTGAAAAAGAGTCCACAGCAAAGCAGCACAAGCCCCAGTCTGGTTCTGAGGAGGAGGGAAGTGGGGAAAAACCTCAAGAGCAAAATGAACCTGGTAGGTACCACCAGCACAACAAGGTGGTCAAAGGGAAACCTCAAGCCTTGGAGAATCCAGGGGAAACAGCCCTGACCAACTGGAGCAGGGTACCAGGGGCCAAGAGAGCCTCCTCAGAGTGCCAGGCACTGCCAGTCTCCCTGCCCAAGTGCTGAGCAAGATTATGTGATAAATGATTGCATTAGTCTGGACAGCTTCTCATTTTCCTCCAATCTGGCCTGTCTGCCCTCTTAGCACAGGGCTCCTGATAGCATTTCTCTCTCCACTGACTTCATTTTTCCTGTTAGGTTGTCAAGCTGTCACGGGGAAGAAAGGAGAAGCATGGACCAGGATCTTACTGTCTGTGCTCTGAGGATGTCCTGTGCCTCTGCTGTCCCCACCCTCCATGGCCCTCCCTGATGTGCCTCCCACCCTCTGCTCCTCTTCCTTGGGGACATCCCTGGGCACTGCACACATCCCCATTCCAGCTCAGGAGACAGAGGTTCCATCTGTCCCTGACCATGCCATGGAATTTAGTAGAAATTAAGGCTAGAAGAGGTTTTACAGGCCCTCTTTGGCTAAAGAGTTATACACTGATAACAGTTTTGGGGGGAAAGGCTCATGGCTTCTGTGTTGGGGTGCACAGATGATGCTTAAGAGCCCTCCTGAATGAAGCAGATGCTCTTGTCCTGGTTGATTGTTGATGGAGGGAACAGAACTGGCAGTGGGAACCAAGCCAAGCTTGTTCTGGTACAGCTCTCTCCTGCACAGCCTGCCTCATGTTTTTGCTGTGAAGACAAAATGGGAAGGTTGGGGGAAAATTAGTTTTCATCAGAGTCTGCTGTGTGATGTTCAGTTGGCATCCAGGGAGCCTCCCCTCCTGGCACTGGGCAGCCCTGTGGAGTGGAGATGGTGTCTCCAACAAAATCATAGCTCCAGGGCCCTCTGATCCAGACCAGGGACACTGTTGGGGTGAAACATCCCCATCTCCTGTCTCCAGCTCCTCCTGAGGCTTAGGGGGATGCTGTAGGAGCTGGGTGAGCTTGAGGCTTGACTTGATTTGGGGGAGAGACACACAGCCAGAGCTGAGCACTTGGGTCTGTCCTGGGTCCTTCAGATTGCAAAGCCAATGATCCAGACAATGTTTAACCCTGATCCCACACATGGAGGTTTTTGAAAAAGCCAGGTTTTGAACATGGCTCCAAGAGAATCTCGTGCCCCTACAGCAGCACTGGCAGGCAGCACATGCCAAACACCAGGGGCTTCCAGTCCAAGTGTCCCCCAGCTGGGGATCACAGCAGCATGTGGAAGAGGACTCTTCCCTCCTAATCCCAGCTCTGTGACAGAGGTTCAGCAGCTCCCCTGTCTCTCCATTTGCCAAAATCTGACAATAATAATATTTACACTCTGTGCTTATGCTCAGCAGAGGAGGTGGGCTGTGAAATCCTTGGGTGGAAGCTGTCCCATAGCTCCAATCCTCTCACCTGAACCTTGGAAGCAATTGTGCTGGTACCTGCAGCACCTATAGCATGTTTCTCTTCTTCAAAGCACTTTGCAAATGTGGAATAACTATCCTAACTCCCTGAGAGGGAGCTGGGGAAGCCCTGGTAACAAGCACCCCTTGTTTTTATTTAGCACAGAGAGAGAAGGCACTTTCACATCTTGTTCTCCCCCACTACCCCTAGACACCATTCCTTCCCACTGACACGAGGGTTAACAGCCATTTGTAATCATGTTAGAGAGGTTTAATTCCAAGGAGGGTCATTCCCTGGGCTCAGTGCCCTGTTCTGCATGGCAATGAGCAGATCAAACAGCCCCAGTTTGGATCTGGAGATTGATCTGGGACCAGGGGAGCCCATCCCTAGCCTGGGAACACGGTGGGGACCGTGGCCAGGATCCTGCTCCACCACTGGAAATCTTTGCAAATTCATTAAGGAAAGGCTGGATTAAGATATCAGGTGTCAGCCAAGGCATGGCTGCAGGCAGGGCTGCATAGCCAAGGGAGGGGGCAGCTGGGGGACCTGGGATGTCACCACTTTGGGGCTGCTCCATGGAAAGTGCTGAGCTCAGTAAACACAGGGGATTTTGGCTTTCCAACCCCAAAGGGAAAGCTGCTTCCCTCACATGAGCTGGGTAACAACTCCATGTGCCCATATTCCACATTTATTTAGGGTTTAGGAAAGAGACCAGCATGTAAAAATAGGTAAAAATACTGATTTTCTCTTCAAGTACCTTCCCTGCACCCCTCCATTAGACAGCCTGTTTAGCTGTTTGCCTGCTAGATGGGTCTTTTTATTGAACTTGTCAATATTTGCATTTGCACCCTTTGAAGCAGGTGAAGCTTGGGTAAAGTGGCAGAAATCAGGCAAATCTACAAAACTTCCACACAGCTCATCCCTCCAGATTCAACAGATGAAACATAATTCAGGAGGAGAAAAATCTCAGCTGGAGCAAGGGGTCAGCTCAGAAGGAAGGCACAGAGACACAGAAGATGTCTGGGAGATAAATTGCCAGACGTGGAGCTGGTGCCTCAGTGAGGCTCTGCCAGGAGATGGAGAGGTGGTTTTGGGATGTCCTGCTCCTGCCACAAAGAGGTGGGAGCCCCAGGATGCAGCTTACAAACCCTGATGCAATCACCAAAATGTGCAATGCAAAGCCCCCCTGCAATCAACAAAACATGCAATGCAAAGCCCCCCTGCTCCTTGAAACTGAATTTTTGCTCCATGGCTGTCACCACTGCTTTGCCCCAGCCACACTGCTCCCTGTGTTCTCTTTTTGGGACCTGCTTTTGGGGTTTGGCCAGGTTTGGTGCCTGCAGAAAGCACCAGGCTGGGGAGGTTGGGGCACCACAAAGGTAGAGGAGGGATCTCAGCATCAGAGTCTGTGCCTGGCAGGAGCTGTGCTAGGGCCCAGCAGATTTAGTAAGAACACATTAATTCTCTACAGTAATAATTTCCTTTCCTAAGCTTGCCAGCTCAAGGGCCAGTAATTCCCCTTGTCCATCCATGCTGTCTCCATCCTTCCTTCAATGTTTCCTCCACTCTGGAGACCCATAAGGCTCAGCCCTGCTGACACCTGCAGACCCCTGGGCACACCTGGGCTCCTCAGCAGCTTCTGAGTCCACTCCAGACTCTTTCAAACAGGGACACATCCCTGGCAGATACTGAAGTAACTCACTTTATTTCTCATCACATGCCCCCAGAGTCTCTCTGGGACCCCAGGAGACTGAGTTTAAGGAGACAGAAGATATTAATGAAAAAACTCTTCTCATTCATTTTCATTTAGTCCTCTGCCCCACAGGGAATGGCTGATCTGCATTTTGACAGGGACACAGGCCCAGTGGACCATGTAAGTATCAATTTTCCAGAGTGGGCAGATCATGTGTAATTACAGTCCATGCCAGGGTTTATGGGCATGGAGAATCCCTTTAACACTAAAATGCTTATGAAGTTGTTTTGAACTTTATCCAGGAGGAAGGAGAGATCCAGTGTGAGTCATTCAACCCTCTTAGCCCCTCTTTCTGCCCCTCCAAACACCAGGTCACCCCTTGGTCAGGGCTAAGCCTTGGGGGAAGAGTAACCAAGAAGTAAAGGACTATAAATGCCAGAAAAACAGTGCAGGACTTTGCCTCCCTTCTCCCAAACAATGTGTGAAGAGCAGGAGATTGAGCTGAGTCTCTCCACAGTTCCAGGACAAAACTGCAGCTGCAAGGATTCTCTGGGCTGAACCATATCTATCAAGCCCTGAATATAAGCAGTTTATAAAACACCTCCAGGATCCTGGATTGGATGGAGATGGATCCTAGGATCTCCCCTGTTATTTTTGCTGTATTTTCATTACCAAAGTTTTTCAGGAGGTGTGATGGTGTTCACAGTTTTCGAATGAGGGAAGAGAAAAGAATGTTGACTTCATATTTCAGAAACCTTAATTTATTATTTCATTATATATATTACATTAAAACTATACTAAAAGAATAGAAGAAAAAGTTCTCATCAGAAGGCTAGCTAAGAATAGAAAAGAATGAATAACAAAGGCAGCTGTCCCAGACGCTCTGTCTAAGCCAGCTGACTGTGATTGACCATTAATTGCAAACAACCACATGAGACCAATCACAGAAGCACCTGTTGCATTCCACAGCAGCAGATAACCATTATTTACATTTGTTCTTGAGGTCTCTCAGCTTCTCAGGAAGAAAAAATCTTAAAGAAAAGATTTTCATAAAAAGATGTCTGCGACAAGGAGGAACTCAAAGAGCAGCCAGGCAAGCAGAGATTTGCTCCAAGAGATGCAGATCCTCACACTGGTTGCTACTGGGAGATTTGACCTCAAATGTCACCTGAGTCAGTCTCCACTGAGCCTGGTGCAAGCAGCCTGGAGAAGGGCAGAGCCATCTCCAGGAACTCAAAACCAGCCCAAAACAGCTTTGGCTAAACTGTTGCTGCTTTGGGTACAAGTCCCTGCTCACACACGTCCTCATCTTTCATTAAAAGAACTTCTCTGTGAATCGTGGGGAATGAGCCATGGGAGACATCAGGCAGTCTCCTGAGAAACGTTCACACTAAATCTAGGCTCTCCAGTGAGTCAGTAGCAAAGTAGGTGAGGAAAAGAAAAAAAAAAAAAGAATGCTTTTAGGAAAAATGTGAGTTGATCTGAGAGAAGAAAAAAAAGCCCTCAGAGCAGACATTTAATAGCGTGGTCATAAAACAGTGGAGTAAAAAAAGGATTAAATGAAATAAGAGGATTGGTGCAATCCTTTCTTGTTTCTGAATCACTGCCTGTAAGCACACACAGGGGGAGTCCCCCCAAGCTCACCTGATCTGGCTGACCAGCCAGATACACCCACACTCCTCCCTGTTTCCCCAGCCCTCCTCCAAACACCCCCAAACCTCCCACCCACATATGGCGGGACTTTTCCAAGACCAGGATGACTCAATGAGGGAGCACTGGTCAGTGGAGCAGCCTTGGTTTCAGATGGCTCGCTTGTGTCATTCCCAAACAGTTACCTCCATGTAGACACTCTTTGTGGGAGAGGAGAGATTTCCCTTCCAGGATAATTACTGCGCTTGGAAGCACACTAATTAGCCTGGAACAAAGTGGCTGGAGTGTCCGCATGGGGAGCTATTGTGGAATAGCTTATTCTGTCAGAGCTATTCTGGGCAATTTCCTTTCACAAACAGGCCATGAGATTTAATTTTCCTTCTTTCTACGAATGGATGAAAGGTCTGTGCTTACCAACCCCAAATCATCCCAATCTTCCTTGCCAGGAGCAAGTGATTGGTGCAAATCGTCCTGAATTCTGAATTCTCCTGTCTTTGGGACTCCTTAAATTCTCTTTTTTTTCTGTTTGTTGTCTTGAGAGGGGGAGACATAAATCAGGAAGATTTACATCACCAGGATTCTGGACCCTCTCCAAAGGGTGAGGTCTAACCCAACATAAATTACCCCGAACAATGGCAAGTCAGGACAATGTTCTGAGCATCCCATGAACATGCCAAGGATTTATTGAATACATGTTTACCATGCAAAAGAGAGGGGAGCAAAAAAAAACCACCAATGCCAAGAGGATCTGTAAACAGAAGTACCCTCTTTTAACTCAAATTGCATCTTTTCAGGAAATGCATTGTGAGTTTCATTAGCCTGTAATTAAATTCACCTTTTCCCAGTTTACAAGACAGAAATTAACAAGGCAAGGAAGGTACTGGGAGAGAAGAAGAGAGAAGAAGAGAAGAGAAGAGAAGAGAAGAGAAGAGAAGAGAAGAGAAGAGAAGAGAGAAGAGAGAAGAGAGAGAAGAGAAGAGAGAAGAGAGAAGAGAGAAGAGAGAAGAGAGAAGAGAGAAGAGAGAAGAGAGAAGAGAGAAGAGAGAAGAGAAGCCCATGGGTCTCATGGGGTTGGAAGGTGGAAGGACACTGGGGGATGTTTTGTGGAGCCTTCAACACTCAGGTCTCCCAGTGATGGGCAAACTGGTGGACACCAGATAGACCTACCTCTAGCACAGGTGTAGCCTCCTCACCTAGCTCTTCTGTCTTCTTGACCAGACTCATTTTCTTCATCTCCCTTCACACACAGCAAGTCTGGCAGATATGGAATGGCAGAGCAGGTTGCAAACACAAGAGCAGCTTCAGTGCAAAGCAGAGATGTGAGGAGGACCCACCTGCTGCAGAAGACAAAGCAGAGAATAACTTCAGCTGTGGCTCCAAAAAGGCTGGGAGAGAGCTCTGGGGTGTCTGGGGACACCTGGGACAGTGTAGGGACAGCCAGGGAACCAAAGGGGGAGCAGAGGATGAAACCATACACTTGGTTAAAACACCACCACTTTGGTTTCATTTCTTCTCAGCATCTGTCCCACTTTGTGACAGCTCCCTTACTTAAAAATAAATCCTTGGTGAAAAAAGGAAAAAAAAAATAAAAACAAGAAAAAAACCCCAACTCTCCAATTTGTTCCTCTAAGCTGGACTGCCTTTCTGGCCCTGATTTTATCAGAGTGGAGACAGGCTGTCCTTGCAGAATGATTTTACCATCTTGAAAATGATTACAGAGCTGCACAATGCCTTCAGCTCCCCGTGTAACGATATTTTTATATGCTGTCTCATTAGATCGCCACCCGGGCTGAGGATGTTCTCAAACATTGTCCCTTCATGGTCGGTGGAGCTCAGCACCAGGAGCAGAGTGACGGATTGGAGGGAGTTCAGAGGGCAGCAGCAATAATCAGAAATCTGATTTACAAGGGAATGTTCAAAAAGAGAACTCCATTTTACTTGGATAGAGTGGAGAACTGGGCATCCACCCACAAAGATGGGAAGGGCAAAATGCAGGTGCTGGGGAAGGTGTAGTAAAGGTAAAAAAGTAGTAAATTAAAAAGCAATGGTGCGTTCCCCAAAATGCTTTATTTTCAGCAGATCTGGGAGAGATTCATGGAAAGATCTCTGCTGGATGGACAGGAAAACCCAGCTGGAAACATGCTGAAAAAAATTACCCCCTGGGGAATAGTTCTGCTTAAGCAGAGATGGAGACTACAAGACTTCCCAGTCTGCATCTCCTCCATCCTCAGGTCTTTCTAAAGCACTGCTGACCAGCAGTGACAGCCAGCCATTAGTGACCTGAGTGGCCACTGAACCTGTGCTCTGAGGATGACAGGCTCCAGAGCTCACTGTCACCCCTTGGAGTCACCTGAGCCCTGTTCCCTGCCCCGGGGAGATCACACCACATGCCTGAGTGAGCTGACATTATCCCTGCAAAGAGAGCTCGTGCCATGTCACACTCTGATTTTTTTTCCCTTTTATAAATACATGTGCTATAGCAGGGCTGCACTCCCTGAACCAAGGGTGTGATTAGAGGAGAACACAATGCTGATTATGGGTTAATTAGTGAAGTTAATAAACTGCCTGTAGCCTCGTTTAGGAGACAAACTGTATTTCATTGCACAGAAAACAATGAAGAGCAGGGAGAGGAAGAGGGTTTTTCTTTGAGAGGTTGAAACTCATCCCTTGGGAAGGAGGGAGAGAAAAGGATGTCCTGTATGGATGCAGAGGGATGCTGGTGACAGCAGCAGGTGGAGGGTCTCAGTTCATCCCTGCCCATGCCCCACAACCAGGCTGGAGGAGCAAACTGGGGGACCCACAGTGGGGAAAAGCCAAAATCACTCTGATGAGAAATATTATCTCCAGACATGCTCCCCAGACACAGCCAAAGGTGGGTTGGGACCTTTGAGTCCCAACAAGAGTGGGAGGATGACAAGGATGAGGGAAAACCCCATCAGGAGCCCTTCAGATGCTGGAGAAAGGAAAGCAGCTCAGGCAGACATAGCCAGGGCAGCAGAGTGTGTGTGAGACAACAGGCAAGGGACAGTCCTGCCCAGGGGGAAGGATTAAATTGTCTGCAGGACTTGCACAAAGCAGCTCTTTCCATTGCTCATTTCTCTCTGAATCACATGTTTAGAGTTCTATCTGAAGAGGCTTCTCTTTCTTTCTTTTCTTTCTTTCTTTTCTTTCTTTCTTTCTTTCTTTCTTTCTTTCTTTCTTTCTTTCTTTTTTTTCTTTCTTTCTTCCTTCCTTCCTTCCTTCTTCCTTCCTTCCTTCCTTCCTTCCTTCCTTCCTTCCTTCCTTCCTTCCTTCCTTCCTTCCTTCCTTCCTTCCTTCCTTCCGCCACTTCCGCCACTTCCGCCACTTCCGCACTTCCGCCACTTCCGCCACTTCCTCACTTCCGCACTTCCTTCCCACTTCCTTCCTTCCTTCCCCCACTTCCTTCCTTCCTTCCTTCCTTCCTTCCTTCCTTCCTTCCTTCCTTCCTTCCTTCCTTCCTTCCTTCCTTCCTTCCTTCCTTCCTTCCTTCCTTCCTTCCTTCCTTCCTTCCTTCCTTCCTTCCTTCCTTCCTTCCTTCCTTCCTTCCTTCCTTCCTTCCTCCCCTTTCCCCTTCCTCCCTGCCATGGTGGGAGCATCTGTGCAAGGCTCTGGCATAAAAATAAATCCCCTCCCATCACATTCCAGTGTATTAATGATGACATTTAATAACTTCTGCCTAATAGTCTCCATATTTGTGTGGGAATCTGTGACACATGGAGGACTGGACATGGTTTCTCAGCACACGCAGCGTGGTTGCCCCATATGTCGTGCATCTTTCAAAGAAAGGAGGGGGACAAACAAACAGCATTCTGGAAAAAAGAAATAATGTGATTTTTAATTAAATTTCATGTTGCTGATAAAATTAGGGCTGACAGCTCTGGAGATCAGGGTCTTCTCATTCTGCAGTGGATATAAACAGCAGATGCTCATGGTTATGGCCAAATCCTGGCCTGGAGGGTCTGAGAGGACTTTCCTTGTGTTCATGGCAGCCTCAGTGCTCAGCCAGTGCAGTAACCAGGAGCAGGCTGGGGTTACCTGAGGATGCTCAGCTCTAGAGGGCTGTGCTTTGGCCATGCTGAAGCCCCACGTGTGGTCTGCTCCGTGTACAGACAATAAACATCATCAGGAGCCAATGTGCATCCCAGCAGGGACAGCCAGAAGACACCCTGTGAGTCTGCTGAGCCCATTAACGAGCTGGATGGCCACCAAACCATGTCCTGTGCTTAGGAAGACACAGAGGGAAGTCTGCAGACAGCACCAGAGGGGTTGGTCTCCACAAGGATGGGAGTCCTTGATGTCTCCCAAGACAAGCACTGAAGGGCTTTTCTCTGCCAGGTGCCCAGGCTGGATGGGGAAGGGGTCTCCTGAGAGGAGGGAGGATGTCATGGGTTTCTCCTCCTTGAGCTCTTTACCATTTGCAGCCTTGCTCCTCTCAGCTGGATTTCCAGCATGGGTTATACTTCTGGCTCTGCTCACCAAGTAATTAAAAACACTCACTTAAAAATAACAAAAACAAGCAAAATAGAAATCATTCAAACCTCATCACTCAAGACTGCTCTGAAGCAACCAGCTACAGCCACAGAGAGGCTTTGATGCACAGCCCACCACCTTGGCTTTGGCATGAGGGAAAAATCCTCTTCCCCATGTAGGAGGCTGCTATTACAATTTTTTTGAGCCAAAAATCTTTTCTGGGTGGAGCCACAGAAATCCCAGAGCACCTTTTGTTGTTGACAGGAAGGAGACACAACCCAAAGTGACTCATGGACTCCCAGGGTCTGGAGGAAACCACCCCTCCAAACCATGCTGCCCACCCAACCCTAATGATCCCGGGGACAAATTTGTCTCATAAACTCCACTCTTGATGTTCCAACCACTGAAAACTCCTTCCTGTACCATAAGTAGGTGAGGCTAGAAATAGTGGGGGTAGAAATGGTGATGGTGCTGAGAGAGGTTCAGATCTGATGATTCAGAGGTCTTCCTACAAAATCTTTCTAATTGGGCATCAGCCTAAGCTGCATTCCCTGCCACACAAAGTGTTGCTTAAAACAGGCATACAGTGAGGCAATTGCCTTTTTATTTTACTGGTTATTATTCCTCACTGCAAAAGAGGGGGTAGGGGGAAAAAGCTATCACTCTGTGGTTTTTATCAGGTTTCATCCACTCTGCCTGATGTTCAATAAAAGAAAACCTATCTCTGTTAGAGATGAGTAGCCCTTTACAGAACAGTCATTGCCTGCAAAGTAACCTTTAAGCACCCGGCTGTCTCTTAAGTTAATGCAGGCAGAGGATGGAGAGGAAGTTACAGTCACTCCTGTGTGTTTGAAAATGCAGCTATTTCTGTTAAAATTCAGCAGCCAGCCACATATGCTTTGATTGCTTTCGCTGGTGTTGTTGTTTGCAGTTTTCCTGAAATCACTACCTGCCACCTTTCCCTACCCAGTTGTGCCAGTGAGTGCCCAGGCAGGCAGGAGGAGTGGAGCAGTGTTGTGGCCCCTTGTCACCAATAATGCTCTGAGTGGAAACCCCTACACCTTCCCTTTCAGCAGCTCCTTCAGGAGAGCACAGAGGCAGAAAGAGAGGCTGTTGGAGCAGCTGGTGCTGCTCTCCAAGCCCTTGGTGTGCTGGCACTCGCCATCACAGCAGCTCGTGCCGAGTCGTTCGTGTCCCTGCACATCTCTGTATGTGACTGTGGCACTCAGGAGTGGCCTTGGGGTGACAAACCATCCCCTGGTGTGGCACACAGCACCTGGTTGGCAATCCCATCCCACCAGGAGGATGGGATCTCTGAGTGCCTGCACCTCCAGACTCATCGCACACTTTTCCTAGGGCTTGCCATGACCATCAGCTCTTCCAGCCAGGGGAGTTCACAGCCAGGCTGCCAACATGGGCAGGGTTGGAGTGAGTCCTTATGGTGAGGCCATGTTAGAGCCTTTGGAGGTCTTTGGCATGCAGGTCTAGTGAGAGGTGTCCCTGTCCATGGCAGGGGGCTGGAACTAGATGGTCCCCAAAGTCCCTTCCAACCCAAACTATTCTGTGATTCATCCCTTTGGCAACAGAGATGGTTCCTGCTGTGCCACCCTCCTTCAGAGACAACTTCCAAACCCAGGAAGGAGAGAATTTAGGATAAGGGGCTGCAGGATGGCCAAGAAAGAAGGACACACGTGGGTCACCCAGTGCACATCCATCCCCTCATGCTGTGAACCTCATCAGCAGGAAGAAACCCCCACAGCTCTACAGAGAGGGGTGGCAGAGCCCAGCTAGCAAACACACACGTGCCAGAGGAAACCTGAGACCTCCCCACAGGACCTTGTGGCACGGCTGCATCCTGTTTTAGGAGATTCAGGATTTAGGGCACCCCTGGCACCCACTGCATAAGTGACAAGCAGCTGTCAGCAGCTCACGGGGGTCTCCGGCTGCCTGCAAATTCCGCATTAAAGCTGTAAGCTCTCATGCCTCACTTGGGAGCAATAAAACGGGATAGGGTAGAGGCTGTCGTGATAAATGGGGCATAAATCACACCTCCCCCTGCTTTTCCCCTTCCTTGGGGGGAGGTGGTGCTGCCAGAGCCTTTACCAGCCCTGCTTCAATGTGCTCAGACCAGTCCTGTGCAGTCAATTAGAACTTCATCAGAAATCAATTTGTGAGGCCCAGCTGAGATGTACCTATAGATCAGGCGATGCCAAGTGATTATTACACTAATGGAATATTCCATTGATTAATTGAATATTTAAGTCCTGAAATGTAAGCCCCACTGTCTTATCTGTGGCTTGTTACGGAACTGAGCAAGAGAGATGTTGCACCAGTGTGAGAGGCCAGCCTTGAGCCTCACTCTTTTGGGGCAAAAGGCAGAGGGTTTGGTCCTGGTCACACAGGAAATATTTCTACCTCTTTGGTAGACTCCTCAGCCACACAGAGACACTCCTCTTTCTTGTGGCAGAAAAATAATTTCCTACCTTTTCTAATATTGTGGGCTTGGAAAATTGTCTCACTTGGGTGTTGTGCAAAACTGTGTGCACTGGGAGACGGGTGAAAAATCCATGGGAAATGAGGAATACACGTACAAAAAGCACCTGCAGGAGCTAAGGAAGGTGAGAATTGTGGGGATCACTATCTGGGCTCTCCAGCTGTCCACCACAGCCAGGCACCTCCCATCATTCCCACCCCTTCCTCCCTGCAGAGCTCTGAAAAGTTCAGCCTTCCTCCAGCAGCACCAGCTTGGATGGCCCAGCCCCATCCCAGGTCTGCTCCCACTCCCCAAGCCCAGAGAGGAAATCCTCAGTGATTTATTTCATTTTTTACACACAAGCAGATGTCAGGACTGCAGATCACAGCGGGTGGGTCACCTAAGGGTTTTCCAAGCTGCTCTACCCACAGCCCAACCCACAAAAGCCCCAGGTTTCCAGAGGGCAAAGGTGGCTTCCAGCCCCACTGCATGGAGAGGGCCAGGTCACCTGTTCCCTGGAACACCTGGGTAAGTGCTTTGTTGGATGGAGCCCATAAGGACCAAGACAGAGAAACAAGGCAGGGGTGGGGGAGAAGGGAGGGGTGGGAGTGCCCAGAGGAACAGGGGTGAGCTGGACCTGCAGTAATCACCACCAAAGGGCCCTGTGGTGGGTTAAGGAATATTATTCCTGAATGGTGTTGTGTGAATAACTCAACAGAGAGCCATTAACTAGATGAGCAGGAGAGGGCTCCAGTTCTCTGCACAGAGACAATGAGGGCTCCTTTCCCACCTCAAGGAGCAGTGGCTGCCCATGGCCAAACCATGCTGTCTGGCTGTAGGAAGAAGGAGCTATCCAAAGCAGATCAGTGACCTCCATGGCAGATGTCCAAAGGCTTGGAGAGCCATTTGCTTTCCTCCCATTTGGGTTCCAGTCATCTCCTTGGAGGCCATAACAGTGGTCACTATTTTCAGAGAAATCATTGCAAGGGTGAAACTGGATCCTTGTTCCTAACTGCTGCCTCTCTTCTAGGCTTAAAGCAATAGCTGTCATAAAACCATGGAAGACAAGATAGGCTTCCCATTGTTCCCACCTTGCCTTCTCCCTGTGCACAGCATCTTCCTGCCCCAGGAGCAGAAAGGGCCCTGGAGCCAGCCAGGCTGAAGGGAGCACACAAAGGACAAGGACCATGCCTCACTTCTGTCTAAAAAAGATCAGATGTCCCCTCTGCACCTCAGCTTCACACCAGCCTTGGCTCTGGCCCTGTCAGCGCTGCTATCCAGTATTGTCCCCAAGGCATACTGCGCTCTTTGTTCTGGCCATGGGCAGAAAGAAGAAGCTGCTTAGCTGCTGATATGGGAAGCAGCGTTCTGTCCCCTATTTGTGCATGTTTTTCTGAACAGGAATGCAAAAGTAAATGGAGAGGAAAAACAAGTATTGATGGAGCAGCTAGAAGGAAGAAGCGAGGTTTTCGTCTCACTGAGAGATCTGACCTTTCAGTGGTAGCTTCAAGAAACCTCAAGCAAATGTGCTTTGCTGGCATTTCCTGCAGGTGAATCACAGGGCGTTTCACCCCCTCTCTCAGGGATAACGTCTAGACATTTATTAACTTGCAGGTTCTGGGTGTCTCAGAGACCTGAGGAGTCTAGAAACCTGAAGTCATGGTGCTCAGTGTTTTCTCAAGCAGTGCATCCCTGTGGAACCAGCATTTTCCCTGCCCAGCAGCCCCTCTCAGCCTCAGCAGGGGGATGTGGCTCTGCAGCAGCCTCGTGCACTGCTCGTGGTCTTCACACTTTAGCTGCAAAACCCAGCAGACTTGTAAAAGCAGCACGGAGAGATGGGCCAGAAATGAAACACATTCCACCGAGTTTGGGGCTGTGTTTGCAAAAGAGAAGAGGAAAGTTCATCTGCGCTGGTGTAAAACCGTGCAGCTCCTCCCCTCCCATAGCCATGAGGAGCAAAGTATCCTCATCAGAGCAGACAGGATTCCAAGGCATGCTGCTAGTGCCAGGGGCCAAGGGGACACTGGAGATCAGGCAGCAAATGGGTCTGTGCTGATCTCAGGGAGAAATGAGGTACAGAGCAATGGAGAGCCCATTTTATCCTTTTGGCCTTGAGTTGCCCTGGCCTCTCCTTGGCCAGAGGGATGGGGGAGGCCCATGGCAAAGGCATCACAGCATGAGTGCCTAAAGAGCCATTCCATTTGTGCTGACATATCCTCCATGCCCTGCTGTGCAAGGAGCAGGAATGTCCTTGGCAAGCTCCAGAACACAGCCCTGGGGCAAAGGGCAGCAGGAGCAGCCCTGGAGCTGGCAGCACAGCACAGTTTGTGCAGGGCACCGGCAGCCACTGCTGGCCTGGGAAGAACAGAAAACATCACCACAGAACATCACCAGAGTGGGGTTTCCTGCCCCACAGCAGAGACCCTCCTTCTGCCCAGGGAACCTCAGCTACAAACCTCAGCTGGAAAATGGGAAGAAAAAATGGAAGTATGAAACTATGGCATGAATCGCGCAGGGAGATTTCAGACTGATAAATATTTCAGGCTGACAACTATTCCTGTCCTTGAAAGTTCATCCATCAAACTCTCAGCAAGGCCTTCACATCCCAGGACCATAAATACTAAGACCTATTTTAACAGCTGCTTTCATCATGGCCAATACCAAAGGATTGAAACCAGTTACAGATCAACCCATATCCTCATGTGCTGTGTATAATTTACTGCACCTATAAAGACTGTATTCAAATATACTTCTTTTTTAATTATAGTCCCTGGCTCTGCAGGATCCATTTCTGAGCTGATTTTACCTTGTTTAAGTCTGACTCCACACAATGATGACAATTCAGAAACAATGGCAGCATCAGTGATGCAAACAGCCTTGGTCTTATGTGCAGAAAGAGTTTTACTGGCTGCCTGTGGAAGGAAAATTTGATCAAAAACTAAGAAAACCTGTTTGCTGTCAGGAGAATAGAAATGCTGGCAATTTGGAGCTGTGATTCTCTCCCCTTCTTGGCTCTGACATAGCTTCTAAGTGATGCTGCAGCTGCATCTGGCCCCTGAAATGGGTATCACAAACTCCAGTAGGCAGGCATGGGTTCTACTCTGGCTTTTCTACAAGTTCCAGACCTACAAGAGCTTAGAGGGACTAGTTTTTGGGGGGATATTTGACAGTCTTCTCCTCAAAATCCCTGAATTTTTGTGTTGCCCAGATGGTGCCTGCAGGCTGGAGCAGAACCAGAATCCTTTTGCTCACACTGCGAGGGAAGCACGGAGCCCTTCACTGTGCACATCCCTGTTAGCAATGGGATGCTACAAGGATAAAGGGGGAAACTTGCTGTGCTCCTTTCAGCCCCAAAGAGAAATTTCATCCCCAGATCCTTGCAGCAGCCCCGGAGCTGAGTAGCTGCTGGGATTCTCAGTTCCCAGCCCCAAGCACCATCCTGACGAGGAGCTCTTAAAGCACAGCCCTTGCCTACCGGGCGCTCTTAAGCCCATTTCATTCATGAATTAAGTCCCTGACAGGCCATATCTCTATGATCAATATGTTTGTTTATTAGCAGCAGCTGCTGCTGTGTTTTAGCAAAACTGGAGGGCTCCAGCAGGAGCAGCGCGCTCTAACCACAGAGCAGGGCTTGGGATGGGGAGGAGAAGGACCTCCTGCTGGCAAATGGGAGCTGGGCTGGATAAGATTTCACACTAATGACCCTTTAATTGAAATCAGTGCTCAGGACAGATTGCTGGGCTCAGGGATAGCTGCACTGATGGCTCCTGGTTGGGCCACTCCCGAGATGAGTCCATTAAGTCGGCAGTGGTGAACAAAAGCAAGAGAAAGGGACAGAGAGGGGTCATCCACCCCCAGCAGAGCTGATCTGCACATCCAAGGAAGCCCAAGTCAGCAGCTGGTGTAAATGGAGACCTGCACAAAGGGAGGAGAGGGTGTGCACTCATTAGACCTTGTACTTTGCTGCTCTGTGTCTGCTGACCCCAGGTGGAGACGGCCCCATCTCCTTCACTATAGGTTTGTCCCTATATGTTGGTCTGGTGTCTAGCAAGAGAAATCAGAACATTAGGGTGCCATCTCCAGCTCATGGTGTGACTTCAGCCTTCACTTGGCATCCACTCCAACCTTCTCTTCAGTCTCACTGTGTGGATGTTGCAAGGCAATAACATCTGCCTGCCCCAACACACAGTGGGCAGGAAGATGGACACAGCAGAACAGGAGCTGGAGAAAAGGGAAAATCCTGATCTCCTGTCTCCTTGTACAAGTGGAAAAGCACCCTGAGATCCCTTTTCATTTTGCCTTCCCCTGCCATAACTTCAAGGCCAGCTCTGCCCAGGAGCACAGGCACAGCTGGGGCTGGTCCTGGCTGGGCTGGCAGCACAGTCCAGCAGCTCAGGACAAGGTGAGCTGTCCCCATGTTCACCCATCTGAGCGTGGATCTGTAAAACTGGAGACCCTTCCCCACTCCCAGAGAACGGCAGGACATGGCTTTCCTCCCCACAGATCCTGGAGAGCCTTGATATAAAACTCAGGATTGGCAGGAAGTCCTGGAGAGACACAGAGGTGCTGCACAGGCACAGCTCCTGCTCTGTACATCAGCCTCATTCCCAGTCAGGAGGGAACACCCCTGTCCATGGGGAACCTTTGTATCACAAGGTTTATCGCAGGACAGAGAGTGCTAATGAAGCCCAGATTCGTTAGACATAGGCAGATCTTTTGGGCCTGTTTTGTAAGTGGAAATGTTGATGTGTGTCTCTTGCAATGTGAAGAGATGTCTGAGTGCACAGAAAGGAGGGTTATGAACCTGCTTTGAATGCATTTATTATTCCCATTAATTACTATGCCTGCTAAAGAGGACCAGCTGTTCTAGGAGGCTGTGGTACCAATTTATCAGGAGAAGATTCCAACAGAAGTCGTAGAGAGTTTTCCTCTGAACTTGGGAGGATGGAAGATGGAGGGTTTTTAATTAGAACTTGTTATTAATGGGAATGTAGCAAATTAAAAATAGTCTCCCTCCCCCCATTCCTATTATACGAAGCTCTGATCTCAATTAGAAAGATCAGGGACTAACCATTGAATGGGAATTACTGAGATGAAAACTGATTGAAAGACAAAAAGTCACAGACAGACACATCACAGGGAGAGAATGGAGATGGGGAGAGGAGCAGGGAACAATGAGCAGAGGCTGGCGGAGGCTGCCTGCAGCTGCTGGGCACCAGGACAAGAGCTGCCGGCTGTCTGCCTTCCCTGCAGTGAGGACACCCTGCCAGGGCTGCTGCCAGCAGGGCTGTCCCTTCCAGAGCCATGGCAGCTCATCCCTGTTTGAGCTGAGCCTTGAATGCTGGGCATCCATGGTAGCCCAGTTTTGTGGACTTGGCAGAGTGGGACCTCTATGGGCACCACTATAGGAAGGGAAGGACACCTGGGGCCATCTGGGGTGTTTCTGGTGGGTGCAGGCTCCTGTCTGCTTGTTTTTACACCTGCAAAAGTTTCCCATCTCATCTTGCCTTGTCTCCTTACCCTTCATCCTTTCTCACCCCACCATCACCACATCCCCCCAGCACACAGCTCTTGGCCACAGGCTCTGCCCTCATGCAGGCTATGAACAATGCTACATCCCCGCCCCAGCTCTCTGGTCTTCTCCTGCTGGTTCCCCAAATCCAGCAGTGTTGAGGATGCCCTGAAGCTGCTGGGTTCTCAGCAAGGAATGATCAAATTGGTCCCCAGGCTCCCCACACCAGCCCCACTATGCAGGCACAGAGTGCAGGGTCAGTCCCTGCCACCTCTGGGTGGGCAAAACCAGGTGAGTTGGGAAGAGGCTTTGTGCTGCATTTTGGCTTTACCAATCAGGTTTGAGAGCAGGAGATCAGGACAAAAACCTGGAGTGATGCAAAGGGATGTCTGGGTCTGACCAAAACCATCTCCTGCATCCCAGTGTTGATAGAATTTGGTTCATGACTACTTAATGAGAATCTCATCTGCTCCTTTCTCTGGTCACCTGTGGATCAGAGCCCCTGTCTTCCTTCCAGCAGATAATCCATGCCATATTCCAGGGTAGACAGGGACCTTAGGCTGAAATTACAGCCTTGCTTACTAATTGCTGCATGTTCTCTCTCCATAGGTATATCATTGCCAGCAATTAGCACAAAATCCTTTCCCACTCTTGTTAAGTTCCTGTGCTGCAGTTAAATACTCCCAGATCCCATTTAAATGATTTCAAATGCAATTCATTCTGGCTCGTTAAATAATTCCACAGCAGTGTTTGTCGTTTTCTCTCTCTGTTTTCCAACAGACACTTTCTCCCAAGAAGAATACAACGACTGAAGAAGGGAGAAGGAGGGGGAAGGGGAAGTGATAGGAAAGCTGAGAAATTTGGGGTCCATCATCTATGCCCATATTTTCTCTTCTTCTTTTCCCTTCTTCTTAGCCTGAAGCTTCTCCTGGTTGCTGGATTTTGAGATCTAATGGCCCGGGAAGAACAGGACTGCCCTTGGCATGCTGCACCATGTAACAACCACAGGGAGCTGCCGTGTGTTTCCTGCTGCATTTCCCCAAGTCCAGGACAGTGGATCAGCAGGAATGAGGGTCAGTGAGACAACAAGCAGGTGATCAGGTCCGACTCAAGCTGTCTTGGGGACAGCCTGCCTGTTCCACATGTGTTTCTCCCACTTCCAAGCCTTATCCCTTCTTCCCTCATCTTATTTTCCTTCCTGCACCATCCACCTTCTGTCCTACACCTCCTTGCTGCTGGTCCAGCACCCTACAGCACTGCCCATCTCTCCCAGAACATGTGATCTGTACCTTGACTCTCGTGGTAGGAGCAGGAGTAGTGGAGGAGGGAGGCCAGAATGGGCTGAACCTACACCTCAAACACAACCCCAATGTTGTCCTTCCCATCATGATGACATCATCTTTGGGTTTTGTCTCCTAGTGGCATTCCCAAGTTTCCCACACACACTGCACACTTCCCAATACTGGATACTTCCCTTAAAGCCCTAGTTCATGGAGACAAGTGATTCAGCAAGACTCTCAGTTTTGGCTTACGCTGAGAAAAAAAAAAAAGATTTAAAAAGGAAAAGTCCTAGTTCTTGTGGTTGGGGAAAAATAAATAAAAGCTGTGAGTGCTATTTGAGTGCAACCTAATGGTTACAGAGCCAGAAGGCAAGTGAAAAGAAAACAGCACTTAATATCTTTGTTTGAATTCGGAGACCAGACTGGCAAACTCTGAGTGTCTGGGGTCAGCAGTGCAGCATCTGTTGTGCCTCTGTGCTGGAGAGCAGGTGAAGGACTCAGGCTCATCTCCTCAGGCAGAGATTTGTGTCTCCCAGCCAGGACTCTGCTCACTACACGGATGGACACTGTAGAAGCACAGTGTTTCTCAGGAATATCCAAAGTCCCACTGCAATTTTAGTAGCTTTCTTATTCCCTCCTGTATCTGCATGAAATGCTGCTGCCTGCTAAATTTGATGGCTAGCCCATTCCCACCTGGAGACATTACCTGATGTGAACTCCATGTGCTGACTGGTAAGTCAGGGGCTTTCAATCCGTGGTCCTTCAGGCCCAGAGGTCCAGTGACTGCAGGGATTTGTGAAAAGGTTGCAAAGAAAAGTAATTTCCTCTCTGACATTCAACAGTCCACGTCCGTGCTGCTGCCAGAAAACTTGTAGTGGCCCTTAAGCTAAGGAAGCTGAAAGCCACGGTGCTAAATGCATTAGGGATCCTGTGGGATGGAAGGTGGAAGAACAAGAGAGAGCCCTGTCAACAGGCTGGGAGCTGCCAGACTGCCTGTCAGGGAAGGAGGAGAAGGATATGTGAAGCAGAGATCCAGAGGGTTCAAAACTTTACTTTGTGTTTATTCCTGCGGGCTTTTGTTTGTTTATGCCAGAATGATTTTCAAGCGAGGTGTGGGGATGATCTCCTCAAGCCTTTCCAGAGTGGGAGCAGGAAACAAGGAATGCTCACAGCTAACAGTCCTCCTGAAAGGCTTGGATGGAAAATGTGAGTTTGGTCAGAAGGGAATTACACTGAAAGGGGTGAAAGCAGACCAAAACTGTCACAGCAGTGTTCATGCAGTAAAGTTTCCTCCTGAAAATCAATTTGGCTAGCCACGAGCCTCAGACTGGGATGCCAGGCATTGCAAGGATGGTACTGAAAAACACCCTCTGAAATAAATGGGGCAATGTAAGGGAAATCTCGGCTTGAAAAATGTGTGTCCCCATCTGTTAAACAATATTCAGGTGCTCCTGCATTTACGCTTCCTCCAGATTTATGCAGCGATGGCTTTAAAGGCAGATTGTCAATGAGAAGAACAGATGGAGGGAACAATCCTCCCATCCAAGCTTTGCACCAGAACTGAAGAAGTTTGTAATCTGGTTCTTGTTTACAGAGCCAAGGCTTCAAATTAAGCCCCCTCTGGTCTGACTGAGTAGCTCAGGGAGCTGTGGAGCAGAGATACTCCTGGTTTTACTTACTTTTTTCGGCTGGTTTCCCATTAAGGGATATTTTATAAAAGCAGCAATGGTGTCAGGGATTTTTTCTTCATAGGCTTGCACTGAACATGGGCCAAAGATTATAGGGCAGCAGACCCAAAATTTCCTTCTTTCCCATAGATATGGCAGGAAATTTTTCAGATGTCTGAGCCAGCTTCCCAAGCTTCAAGGCCAACTGGTGAGCAAAGTCTCTCCACTATCCTGAATCTTTCATCAGCACAAAATCTGCTGTAAAATGAGAAAAGTTATTTCATGGAAGCAAAATAATAGTCATATCGGCACCTCAGCTCCAAATCTCTGCTTTCTGTATCTCCATCGATATTCAAAGGAAAACAATGAGATTGTTAATTACAAACTGTTTTGAATGCATGAAAGAAACTGTTTCAGAGCTGGAGCCTGCCGGAGGCAGGAAAGCTGAGAATATGATGTGTGCTGAGCTGCTTTAAAGGGCAGAAAGTCCCTTTGTAATTAAAGCTGATGCAATCATTGTAACAGACACAAGGTGGAAACATTACCTTGCTCAGCTTTCCACTTGTCTCCTCTCTGCCTGTTGGGTTTTGCTTTGCACTAGGTGGAAAACGCTGAAATATCAAGGGAGTGCTTTGCATTTCAAAGAAGTTAATGCATAAGTGATGTTGTGATTCATTAGTCATCTAGGGATGTATTGGTGTTCCAGGGTCCACAGCCCTTATTGAAAGCTGGTGTTGCCCTCTGTTCATCTGTCCTGGCAAGGTGGAGGTGCTCAGGATGAAAAAGGCCAGCTGGAACCTGGCAACTAAACCCTGGTGGGAAATAAAACAGAGCTAGAGTCTGGTGCAACAGCTAATCCTCAAAACACAGTTTCTTTCCCCCACTCTAGATGATCTTTTTAATCCCACCATGATCCAGCCCACCACAGGGAAAGTAATCCCAACAACCTGATGATGTATAGGATGAAAGCAAAGTTCACAGCTGTAAGCACAGAAGTCCAGATGTAGTGCATGACTAAGGTAAAATATAAATAGGCACGGAGCAAGGTGTGCAGAGTGTCCCAGTGAACATTGGGCAAGGCAGAAACAGGCTCTGATGCACACACACATACACTTACAGGGTTCTCAGACCCCTACAGCTGCCTTGCCTTGCCCCTGCCCTGCTTTCTCCCCCCATCACTAAGCCAAACCCTGCTGGGGTGCTCTGCTTTTCCCTTTCCAGTGCATCTCCTCCAGTTTTATCCATCCAAACCATGACACCCCATGATCACTCAAACCTAGCTCCTCCTCCCCAAAAAGGAATGCCCAGAAATGTGTTGGTGCCATTGCAAGGAAACACTTCTGTGAATCCACCCCTCTCTGGACCTAATTCCAGACATACATCACCAACTCCATGCATGACCTAAGCCTTCCCTCCTGGCCAGCTGCAATGCTCCCCGGGTGCTTTTTCCACTCCATAGAAGCCGTGTCACCCTCGCTGCCCTGTAACAGCGTACTGAGTCCCCAGGCAGGCAGCTCCCCGTCCCCTCCGGCTCCTGACACAGGGACAGTGAGCAGTGGCAGGTGCCAAGGCGGTGGCTGTCGCTAGGACCGTGCTCCTGCCGCACGTTGCGGCTCCGCTCCTGCTGCTGCGCTGCCGAGCCTCCTCCCCCGGGCGCGGTGAGTAATGCGGGCGGCAGCGCTCCCCGCACGCATCACCCGGCCCGGGGGAGTGCGAGGGTGCCCGGAGCGCTCCGAGCGGGGGCAGCGCCTTTGCAGGGCTGTCAGACGGGCTGCAGGAGCCTGCCTGCGACGCTGGGAGCCCGGGGACCCTCAGGGAATCCAGGTCGCCTCTCCGGGCGCATTAAGAGCTGGGGATGCAAAGGGATGTCCGGGTGGGATGCTGCTCACCCAGAGCCAGTGAGGGAGGAGCTGGAAGCACCAGGCACAGTGGGAAGATGGGGATTCTCTCACATGAGAAAACAGCAGCAGGCCAGGCAGAACAGCTGAGACACTTCTGTGATCTGCTCTGCCCTCGGGCTGGTACCTGGTATCATTTCTGGTCCGGGGGGGTTCGTGCCACATCTGCCCGCTTTTGCCCATCCTGCCAGGACAGTGCTTGTCCCCTCCTTGTCACCCAGCCTGCGGCTGGGAGGCTGTCCCGAGGGGGGCAGGCCAGCCCGGTGAAGCATTCCTCTGTTTTCCAGGCTGATTTTTACATAGCCCACTTAAGAGCGGAGGAAGGGGAGAGCTGTCGGCGGCCGTGCTGCCGAGTGAGCCCGCAGGAACGGGCTGAGAAGCGGCGAAAAAGCCGGAGCGGCCCGGGAAGGAGAACGGAACCGAGCCGAGCCGAGCCGAGCCGGCTGCGAGCGCTGCGCTCCTCCCCTCGCCAGAGCCAATCCCACATGGTCGCTCGGAGGGTCTGGTTTTCTCTCTTCCCCAAGGAAATCACACTCTCTGAGACCCCGATGGGGATGGAGCATAAGGATCAGGCCAGGGAAAGCCCATCCCACCCTGCATCCCACCGGTGGCTGCTCCAGCAGAGCTGTTCTGGTCCCTGTGCTTTCCCTGCTGGCTGCACCCGAGCCACACTCAGGGGCACAGTGTCCCGAGCAGGATCAGGCCTCCTCAGCCAGCTTGGAGGCTGGGAACCACTTAATTGACTGAGGATTTTAATTACCTATGCACTGGATAGAGCCCATGGGGAAAAGAGTGATAGGCAGGCGGCTGGACCGGCAGGTACATAACAAGGAAGGTCATTGCTGAAAGTGTTGGGAGCAATATTATAGAGCAAGTGTCACTGAAATGCACCTGACGTGGGCCATGCTGCACACTGGGCATCCACAGGCAGGTGTGAGCCATCCAATGGGACCCTCTTGCACCTTTCCTTCTGCAAAGCTCACCAGCAGACCCTACATGGGGCTGGAAGCACCACCTTATCCTGGCAGGTTTCCTGAGCCTTTGAAAACTGAATGGGGATGCTGGAAGGCACAGCTCACTAACAGGTAACTTGGGCTGGAGAAGAGGAACCACTTCTGGTTGTTTGGAAGGGAATGGGAGTGGCAGCTGTTGGTAACTGAGGGCAGGAAGATGTGTAGGTGTAGTGTTTAGGGACATGGTTTACTGGTGGACTTAGCAGCTGGACTTGAAGGTCTTGTAAGCCTTTTTCAACCCAAACAATTCTATAATTCAAGTTCATGCTACCAGGAAGGTGGGTTCAGTGATAGCAGCCCTCCCATTTATTAGAGAAACCATGTCTTCATAGGGAATGGGGATGGGGAGGGATCCAGAGGGCAGAGACAGAGATCCCTCACCCAAATCCTGCCCAGATCTCACGTGAAATGTGCTATGGGACAACAGGGACAAATTTAGGGATGCTGAAGGTGTTCAAGCCTTTGTTTGGAAAGATTCCAAGGTGTAACAGCAAATGTCAAGGCTGCAGAGCAGCACCCATGTTGACTTAGAGGATTTCTTGAGGCCTAAAGAATCCCCCCAAAAGCCCCCAAACCTCATTACCCCATCACTGACACCATGACCAGCAGTGGCAGGTGTCACTACCTGGCAGCAGTGATGATTTGTCACATAAACCTCATCCATTAGCAGCAGGAGGGAGTCCCAAACAGGAGTTTTTACAGAGGGCTCTAAGCAGGTTTTGGCACTTTCTCTCTGGATCAGAAACACAGTCTTCACAGGCAGCTCCAGCCATAAAAATGGATGGCAGAAGCAATCAGTGTTGCTCAGTCTTTGCCATAAAAGCACAGATAGAGGGAGAATCCAGAGGAAGAATCCCTCAGCCCAGCTGGCAGGGACAGAGCATCCACTGAACCCTCCAGCACAGCTCCCTGCGCTCAGCACAGACCGTGCCCTCATCCTCATCCTCCACCACACACATCCACCCATCTCAGCCAGCACACACTTCCCAGGCAGCCCTCCTCTGCAAGGACCTCCCGCTTTTTGGCAGCTGCTGCAGCAGGGAGCATTTTCCTTCTCCCTTCCAGGAGCGCCCACAAGGAGCGGCCGCGGTTTCGGCGTCGGGGCAGGCGCGCGCTGGAAGGCTCTGCCTGCCAATGCAGCTCTGTGAGTGCCTCAGAGGGGCTGCTGCAGGCACAGAGCTGGCCAAGTCCTGCTTATCTGATGGGATCCACCAACATCCCTGCTCCCAGCAGTACCACTTCAGGTTTTTCTGTCAGCTGATGATATGAGGCTGAAATGAAGATAAATGGGAGTAAAAGAAGAGAAATCCCTCCTCAAAAGGCATTTGAATGCAGGATAAAAAGCAACCCAGTGACAAGGACTCTTTTTTCCTTCTCCCCAAACTTTGGGAACTCGGATGTGGGTGTGAATATCACTTTAAGGATTTATAAAATGACACATGGCCTCACCTGTCAGCATGCCAAAATCTGAATGTCGGTTTTAATTACACCGAATATTTTACTTTCTTATGCAGAGGCATAATCAATTATCTTATTTAAAGGCATTACGATAATGTGTGTGTAAAATGGAGCCATTCCCTGTATTGCATTAGATTCTCTAATTATAGGAGAATGTTTGGAGCTAAAATGTCAGCCTGTCATCTGGCGGGTGTGTAATTCATGATCTGCATTTGCCGGCACGGATGGAGCTGACAAAAAATTGTATTCATTCTCTTCCACTGCTTTGGCCTCAAATTTGCCTGGCCTGGAGGTGACAAATCCCACCCTGTCTCCCTTCTGGAGCTCAGCAAGTCCATCCTGCCCTGTGCTGGGGGGATGATGCTGTGAGGAGCTGAGTTTGACAAAGTGTTTTCTGTCGGTGGGTGTCTCTTAGTTAGACCTCGCTGAGCCTGGAGAGCGAGTGTGGGGTTACACACCAAGCTCTTGGGCAGTGGGGAGCTGTTTGGATGTGATCATGAGCTCAGCAAATGCTTCCTCATGTCCCACATGGCAGGAGGAGACTGAGGCGTGAGCAGAGCTGGAGGCAGAAGACAGAACCCACCAGGGACTTTGCAAAACAGCCTCATCTGAATTACGAATAATGAAAGCCCTCCAACTCTCAGTTATTAAAGCAGAGGGATTAGATAAAAATAGTGTGCTTGTTTTTTGGGATCTTAGTCTTTTCTCTAAGCATTACCCAAGTGAAAGCAGCCTGGATGATTTCAGTGCCTGTTTTGCAGGACAGTTCCTGATCACATCTATGATGTCACTTCTAGGTCAGAAACCACATAGAGGGAAGAGAGAAACCTCTTTGTCTTGGTGCAGGGGTAAGGGGAGATTGTAGTTTGGGAAATTATGAAACTTTACCAGTAAAAGAGAAGCACTGCAGTGAGATTGCTGTGAGTGCACTGAAACAGAGACCATGATCTCTGGGGGTGAGGGGCAGCAAGAAGCATCACCTGGAGGTGACACCCTAGCAGCAGCATCCCAAAAGGAAGGTCCTGATGAAGGAAATGCTGCTGGTGGCTGTGGCATTAGCCAAAGGGATAAATCACAGAAGACAGTGCCATTGCTGTGTCCAGCTCCAGGTGATGCTGCTTGACCTCCCAGCCACCCAAAAGCAGATGCTATAGGACCAGATACACCACCCTGTGCTGTCCTACAGGCTGTAGGCAGTGCAATCTCCTGGCCTGTCCCTGTACCTCAGATTTCAGACCAGATCCACCCTCTGGATTTCCTTGAGTGTCCTGGATCAATGCACCAGAGCAGGACGTGGGTCATCCCAATGCTCCCCACGTCACTCACACTCCCCAGCCCTCACTCCCAGCCCTGCCTTCCTTGTATGCAGGTATCCTAACAAAGCCTCATCCCCAGGCTGCCAAGGATGTGCACGATGCCATTAAGAGGCTTATTAAAAAGTGATGCTCCAATTTAACACCTATTAGCCAGCACGGTGCCCTTTAACGGCACGGGGGAACCTGCAAATGGAGGCCCCAGCTCCCAGCAGAACCCTAAGAGGCTGAGTTTAACTTTATGGCTCCAATTAGAGCAACACTAAAGCAGCACCGATGCCGTGGATTTATTAACACTGAGCCCGTCCCAGAGGGCTGCTGGCCAATGCCAATGCACAGGCAGGGCTTTGCCAGCTGTGTCCAGGCCACCACAATGCCCCATCCCCTCCAAATGGGAGATTTTGGGGAGCTTCTAGGGAAGGGATGGTGTCAAACAAAGGGGGATAAGGGAGAGAACAGGCTGAACCCATCCCTGGTCATTGCTGCAATCTGAGTTTCCTATTTTAGGGGATGTCACCAGCTGGTGGGATGCTAAGGCAAAGCAGGGGAATGTCTCTCTTGGTGTCAAATCTTCCTTTGGTCTGTATGAGCAGGGCCAGAGTGGGAGGGAGAGCAGCTGCCTGCACACAGGGGTTGAAGATGTTTAAAGCACTTGGTTGTTCCGGGAGGTTTATAGGCTGCCTTTGCCTAATAAAGTCATTTTTTAGCCTCTTGCGTCACCCTAATTACTTGTCACAATAACGAGGCACAGCCCTCGTGTGCTGTGCTCCCTGGCCCAGGCGGGACAGACAGCAGGATGCACGAGCCTGCAGGGAGGATGGAGATTCAGTGCCACACATCCCCACCCTCAGCCCTTGAGGTCATTTCCCCACGCACCTGCTGGTTCCCATTTCCTCATCCTGCCCCCCAAAGCAACGCACAAACACCTCGGGAGGGCCCCTCTTGCTGGGCTTGTGTTGCTGCAGGGATGGGAGCAGTGTTTCAGCAGTGCTTCAGGGTCATAAATATCCCCTCTCTGGGACAGAGAGATGTCCCCAGCCCTGAGCCACCAGTGCTTATTAAGGACAGCTGGGGAAAGGCAGGACAGCAGGAGCAGGTCCTATTTTGGATCCTCCAGCAGCACATTTTTCTCTATGCAAACCACCCATGGAGCTGCAGCCATGCCACAGCAGCTCCTATGTGCCCCAGGGAGCAGCCACTGCCCACAGCCCTGCCTGTACTGGCAGAGGAGGCAGCACAGCTCCCTCTGAAATTTTCCACCATCCTGCTCAGGCTGCTGTGAAAGCCCAGGAAGGATCTCATTGCTGCAATTCTCTCCCTGTGCCCATCACTGTCTCAGCACCCAGCATGCCCCCACCAGCACAGGCTGTCATTTCCTCACCATGAACCTCTAACAGCTCTTTTTTTACTCTTCATTCAGACAAACAAACAAACAAACAAATCATTTCAAGCCTTTGTAATGAGAGGAAAATTAGTAGCAGGTGAAAGCAGATTTTAATGAGACAAAACTGTTCCCAGCATAGCCTAGGAACAGCAATTCCTTCCCTGCCCTTTTGCTCTTCTCTGGTTTGAGTGGGTAAAAAGCAAATTAGCATGAGGAAGGCACAAGGTTTTTCTGAGCAAAGTACAGGTCTAACTGAGAGCTTACCCCAGGTGTGTGTCCCCACTTGCTCCTTGCATGGATTCCCCCATCATCCATCCTCTGTCTGTTCTCCAGGCACTGAATCCAGTCCTTATTCCTATGCAATGCTCATAAAGTGGGAACTTTTCAGGCTGAAAACCAAACAAACTCATTCAACATGAAATGTTTGATTTCATTCTCACATTGCTTAACTTGTTTCTTATGCTAAAGGAAAAAAAAAATAAAAAGAAAGAAGGAAGAACAATGGCAAGCAGCAAAACCCCAGAATTTGGGAACAAAGAGTCTCAAGTTTGGGTTCTGGAGAGTCTAATGAACTGCCTGGATGTGGTCAAAGGCTGCCCAAGAAATGCCTCAGCTTTGAGCCAAAGCAGGGTGTTTGACTTGAATTCATTAGTTCCTTTTGTTCCTCTCACCACTATTTTCTCTGCATTTGTTTACATGAAGAAAATCCCCCCCTTCCCATTCCCCAGCTCTCCTCACATATTAGAGGAACATTATAGGATATTTATAGCTCAGCTGAGCTTGCTAAATGCCTTCTTCTAGGAAAATAGTTAATCAAAACGTCTATTTTGACTCTTTGCTTATTCTCCCTTTCCCATCTGTTCCTACTTCCATCACTGGAAGCTGGGCACCACCTGAGTGAGAGCAGGGCTCAGTTTGGGGAGGACACCTGGCTGAGGAAGGAGCAGCAAGTGTGAGCACCAGCTCTGCCACTGCCTTTGTGGACATCCCTTCAGTGCCACTGCCAAATGTCCTCGGTGCCACCCACACCTGGGCACAGCAGAGAGCTAAACCAGGCTCCAGCCAAGCTGAGCTGAACACCCCAGCCATGGGGCAGCTCAGATGGGAATAAAGGGACTTGCAAAGAGGTTTGCCTCACTCCAAGGGAAATCCCAGTCACGTGCAGCAGGCCTGGCTGCAGAACAGACAATGCACTCTCCCTGCAAGAGGGACAGCAATGTTTCAGCTGGCTGCACCCATTCATCACACACTGGGCAGTGCAGAGAGGGGAGCCCCTGGGCACAACGTGCTGCTGCCACCCTGCCTGGGAAAGAGCATCCCCTGGCACAGAGCACTTCACTGCACGGCTCTGCTTTCAGTGAAAGGCTGGCAAACTTGACAAACTTTGAAGAAAAATCCTCATGCCCTCAGGCTGCAGAGACAGCTGTAGTGTTTGCAGAGCAGGAAGGGGGATGCCTCTGAGAATCCCACAGAGACACAGTAGGAGCAACACGATGTGGGAAGCCTCCACTTTTTACCACCAGAGATTATCCAGACAATTTCAGAAGGGTGACAAGAGTGCCAGCCTGCTCCCAGCTCCTTGCTCTCCCCAGGGTAGCTCTGGAGCCACATCTGTACCAGCACATCTGGCAGGTGTCCCTCAGAGCAAAAGCTGTGCTCATCACTTGAGCATAGACTGAGGCACCCCACCGGTGCCTCTGCACCCCCACCTGTGGCCACATGGCCAACATCTCCCCTGCTCCCCTTTTCTCTTAATATATAGAAGGAAAACATCTGAGATCACTGCAGTTTTATTGTCAGATTTGGCAGCCTTTTTGTATTTGCTTGGATTGAGATATAAATTGAATTTGGTTTTCTCCCGCTGACTCAGTTATTTGTTATAGGAATAAGCATGTGGTAATGGATTAGACAGGGGAAGGAGATTTCTCTTTCAGGCGTGTGCACAAGGTGGGATTTGCCATGCCCTGTCCCACGTTTTCCTGGTGTGGCTTTGCATCATCAATGACTTTACAAGCACCTTCCCCTCGTTGCCTGGCCACAGCTGGATGTGGGATTCTTTTCATGGTAGACTTGTGCTTCTTTCCCCAAATCCTGCAATGTTTTAGTGCGGAAGAAATTGAATCAGCACTGAAGTCATTTGCTAAGTCTGCTCCCCACCCATATCCTTCCCTCTTCCCTTGTCCCCATCACTCACTTTGCTGGAAACAGTGCAAAGAATTTCTACAGCTTCTCAGCTGTGCCTGCAGCAACTCTCTGCCTGAGGAGCTGTCCCTTTGTCCTTCCATTTGAGCAGGCCAGGAATGGCACAGGATGCTCTCTGCATCCCAGTCACATCCTCCGTTATCCCTGCTGGCAGCAGGGCCATGCTGCACCCCCAGCAGCCCTGCAGGGACAGTGGCAGGGAGAAGGACAGCATATGTGGCATTAACCCCTGGATTTGCCCACCAGCACTGGCATTTCTACATTTCCCATCCTAGTATTTCTGCTTCATCCATGGTGTGGCACCCCTGATCTTCCTCCAGAGCCACCTGGGGGCAATCAGAGCCCCCCAAATCCCAAGTAGGTTGCAGGCAGCAGAGCCCAGCTGTGGCTCCTCAGCATCCCTCCTTCATGGCACCTGTAGGAAGCTGTCATGGCAAACACAAAAGAGCTGCTGTCCCTGGCACTTGAGAGGTCACTGCAGCATCCCTGAAGCCACAGCACACTCTGCAGGCACTCCCACCACAGCACCGACCCCAAACCCTCCACCTGCTCCCTCCCCACAAGCCCCACAGCCTCGAGTCCCCAGCACTCCAGGTGTCCCCAGGGATGGTGGCACCGGGCTGCAGAGGAGTCTGTGCCCACAGCCCTGTAGGTGCTGGGAACATGCAGAACCCATGTCCACAGACACCAGCAGGCAAAGGCATCAAAAGGCATCTAAGACTCAAATAGCTTATTTTACACTGGCCAATTCAGGGACAGTCAGTAAACTGCATATAGCACACTGCAAGGCATGCCACAGCTTAGGGGTTTTGACTCTTTTCACATGTAAATACCTGCCTATACTTAAAATAACCATCATCACTATAAACACTATCCATGTCTTTCATGCAGTTTAATCCAACTGCAGATTGGATTTTTCAGATCTGTGGAAAGAGAGAAAACTCATGAAAAATCCTGTCCTCCCACCTTCCCCAAAAGCCCTGCTGCCCCAATGCACCCCCTCTTTACAAACCACCAGGGATCCATCCCAGCCCACCCCCAGTGGGATTTGGCAGCTGCTGCAGGGCTTGGCCCCTTGTGATGCTGATTCCAGCTGCAGGGCTCCAGCACAGCCCGGCCACGGCTCCGCTAATTCTATCAGCATAAACATGGTTTATAGGGCTGCCACTCTGCCTGTCAGCCTTTCTAAATCACCCTGTGCAATGGTCTCCATCCCTCAGCAGAGCACCAGCCCTTCTGCTGAGGTCAGGGATGCTCAGAGATCCCCCTCAGCAGCAAACAGCACCAAAGGGAAGTTGGCATCTGGCAGGGATGTGACAGGCTGGAGGCTTCAGGAGCAGCCTCCAGCAAGGAAACCTCCTCACCAGCCAGAGAGCAGGTCAGCCTCTGCACACCCCTGAGCACACCCTGCAGGGAGGCATTAAGGGGAAAATAAAACCAAACAAGCAAGCAAACAAAGCCCTCAGAGGAAAGAAAATACAATCTACTAAGCTCTAAGTAAAAAAGAATGGCCAGAGAGCAAGCTCCCCACCAACCCAACTGCTGCCAGTACCCTCCACTCCTGAGCATTTTGGTGATAGAAGTGGTTTTGGTTTTTTTGTTGTTGCTGTTAATACTCTGCCCAGCTCCCCCAGGACAGGCTCAGTACTTTAATTGATATATAAGTTATGGCAAACACCATTTTTTGAGCTTGAGCCCCCATCAAGCTGGATTTGAAGCACCAGTGGTTCCTGACCCCCACATCAGTGGTTCCATCTGCAGTGGTTTTCATCAGGCCCCAGCTCTCAGGCATCTCCCTGTCCCAGTGGCACACATCCTGGGGCAGGGAAGGAGGCCAGGGCTTGCCAGGCAGCTGCAGCAGCATTTCTGAGCAGAGCTCTTGCAGCATTCCCGTCCTTTCCCACATGCTGGGCAGCAGAAGCAGCCACAGCGTCCCCACCTAAGAGGAAAGGAGCCATGAGGCAGACAGAGCCTCTGAGCAGGGCAGCTCTGCAGTGCAGGCTGCCAGGAGCCAGCCAGGATGCTCCTGAAGAGCATCCTGAGAGCCTCAATATAGTGTGGCAGCAAAGCCTTGGCTGAGATTCCCACTGAGAATCTCCTGATGGCCACTGGGATGTCCCAGGGCTGGACCAGTCCCATCAAGGGCCGCCTTGGGGTGGCTCTTGATCTCTAAGGAAGCCCTCCCAAAATAAATGTGAGTGGTCCCAGGAGAAAGTGAGGATGATGGAGGCTCTGGGGAGCTGGGCACTGGGGAAATGTGGCTCAAACAAATTCACATGGGGAAGCGTGGGCTGCCAGCTCTGTGCCTGAGGCTGTGAGCCCCCAGAGACATGAGTGTGGGGGTTAAAACCCACTGCTCATCTGGCACTGGCTGGCAGAGGCAGGGAGATCCCCTGGGCTCCCTGCTGGAGTCACAAACTGATGGAGCTCAGCGTCCTCCTGGGGTCCTGCGTGCTGCTCCCATCACAGCTGCCACCTTCACTCCCCAAATCTGTCCCAGACGTGGCAAACTAAACAGCAAAGCCAGCAAAGGGCCTTTGTTGCTGCAGCAGGGCCTCTCAGCTGGCCCTGTCCACCCCTCGTGTCTTACTTGGGCTGAGCCTCTGCTCAAGCACATGTGCCTCTCGCAGATATTTAAAAATAGAAATAATAGCAACCTGCCTGGTTGGAGAAATAGCTTAATTAGTTAATAGGGGGCATAATTTGTTGTGTAGCTGTGTGAAGAACTTGCAGAGGGCAAGCTAAGTCACAAAGTCCAAACAAGGAGCCTCAGAGGTTAGCTGGGGAGGGGAAAGTGCCCCAGCTGTGACCAACCATATCCTGTGGGGAGACCCAGCTCTGCCTCCAGCATCATGAGAATTTTCAGGCCAGGCTTGAGGATCTTCTCTTGGTGGTGAAATAGCTGCGTCCAGGGGAAAAAGTTGTGGCAAATCAATGTTTTTTTGTGTTTAGAACAATTTCTGCCCATGTTAGCAGTGCAGCTGGATCTGAAGCAAGAGGCTGCTGCCCCCAGACATGGAGGAGGGGGTTCTTTTCTCTGTACTGAGGTGTGGGGTTCAGCATCCCCCTGGGATTTCCCCTTTCCTCTTTCCTGGGGAAAGGCAGGAAGGTGAGCAGAGGATGGTTCTATATTCCCACACACTTAAACCCAACAGCAGTGAAGATGCTGGCTCCTGAACATGGATTCCAGAGCCTCTCTCTCCAAATGCACTGGGCTTGCACACCTGGGGACCCTGCCCTCATCTCCTGTCCCAGCTGCAGGGGCAGGACCTGGCCACCCAACACCCAGAACAAACTCCTGCCTGATCCAAAACAGCCTGGCAATTGTTTATCCACAGCAACATCTGCAAAGGCACGAAATGGATCTTTCTATGGAGTCACTGCCATGCTGCAGAGGAGGCTCCAGGGCTCCTCATCCCCAAACCTGGGGTTACAGCTCTCAGGAATGTCCTTACAGCCCTGGTTTCTGCAGGATCTTGTTGAGAGTGAGCTCTTACACTCTCCTGGCCCCACTGAGCACCAGCTGATATCCTATAAAGGGCAAGGGCCAGTGCTGAGCTCTGATGGAGTCAGAGACAGGGAAGGCTCCTGGGGTCCACCAAGAGCCACACTGGGAGATACTGGAGGAGCCAAAGGATTTTCCCCAGGTATCAAAAGCAAAGACACAGCAAATTTGTCTTTTTTTTTTTCCCCATGGCAGCTCTCTGCATCCCATTTGGGTGTCATTGTAGGTAATTCCCTGCTTGATGTCTCGTCAGAGGTGGGGGAGGGAGGCACCATTTCAAGAAAAGACAAAAGGGCTCTTTCTTCATCAGCATTAACCTCAGGCAGCTCTTGAGAAAAATTCTGGGCAATTAGTGGAGCATAAGAAAATTTACAATTGAAATCTAGTTTGTAGCACTACAGGCAGCTCCCTCGAAAGACATTTCTCAGAGACCAAAAAAACAGGGGGAAGAAAATAATAGAGAGAGACAGAGGGGGAGAGGGAACTGGTTAAAGAGTTTTAAAATCTCACTGAAAACTCCATTTAGTTTAACATTGCATGATAGCTTTCATAATTCAGAACAAAGTGCAAAGCTCTTTAATGAGGCCATTAATGACCCTTTAATTTACTCCACCAGGGCTGAATTCATAAAACATTTATGTTCCATTTACACAGGATTTTCCTGAGACTGTTCGGGGCAAGTCACCATCGCAGAGCAGGTGGGATGAAACAGAGGATTCTTCTTTTCTGTTCCCACTCTTCTTCACCCCAGCACTGAAGCTCCACATGTGCCTTTTAATTCTGCCAGAGAAGCTGCAGGGACCCAGGAGGGAGGAGAGCCATTTTTGACTCTTCTGCATGGTAAACAGATGCAGAGTGCTCTCTTGGATTCTGCTCTAGGAACAGTGAAATCCTTTTAAAGATTGAGCTGTGGCATCGACAGCCAGCCTCAGAAAACGTTTTTAGAAATCATTACAGCCCAGCTCCAATTCATTACTGACTTGTGATATCAGATTTGCTCTTGGGGTAGCACTGTTGAGAGCATCCAGGGAGATATGACCCCCCCCCCAGCTTTCCAGGCTGCTTTCCATGCTTGGGGTGGTGATGGGGGAAGGCTCAAAGGATGCAGGTACAGGGATGAGTGCTGAGGGTGCTGCTGCTGACTGCTCTGTTGCTGCTGAGGCTGGGCTGGGCTGGGAGCTGCTGCCAGGCTGCTGTAGGGGTGGTCAGAGATTGTCTCCTGCCATCTCGGCATCTCCTGTCCTGCAGCTCAGAGAGCTGTCAAGGACACACAGGGTGAGGATGGGCTGGCTCATCACCCCCATCCAGCACTTCCTGAAAGCCACCATAGCTTCAGGTCATGCTCCAGTCTGGTTGTCCCATGATCCAAACTGAGCCATTTGTCTCTCCATGTTTTTTCTTCTGTTACAGACTGCAAGCAGGGAGAAGCACCAAGGAATGCTTAATTGCTTGTATTGGCTGAAACATTGCTTTTTATTAAAAAAACCTAAACAACCCTTCCTAGTTTATTCCAAAGACCTCACTCTCATTTCTTCAGTAAATGTCAGTTTCTGAACATCTTCATATAAAAAGAGCCATTAATCATTGCAACAAGGTTCACAGCGTCTTAATTTTGCTTTGACCAGCCTTCTCAGCTGCTTGCTCAGCTTCAGGACTGTTAAGCACTTCTCATCTGCTTCCCTCTGCAGTTTTGACCTAAGGAAGGTTTGTTGCACCAGCAAACAAAATATTCATGGCAAAACCAGGAGATCAGAGGTGCCAACCCACAAGAATCAGCCCCTCAAAAGCCTCTGCAGGGAGAGGTGAGGAAGATGCTCCAAGGCTCTCAGCATGGTAACAAAGTTGGAGAACATGTCCAGAGTCAATGTTTCCAGCATCTAAAAATAACAGCAGCACTTCCCATCTCACAGTCTGGAGCTGGGTCCACCACAGCTTGTGCCTGGTCAGGTGTGGGGACTGTGGGGACACAAGCTCAGAGGGAGATGCACTTTCAATTCAGATTCAGGTTTGGTTGTCATTCTCATTTCCTTTCCTCACCCCTCATTGTGCTGACGCAGGTTAGGAACCTGCTGGCCCATGGAGGCCCTGGCACTGCCTGTGTCAGTGCAGCCCATGAGTCACCCTCCTCATGTCACAGCTAACAGGGCTGCTGACGCTGATGGCCTCAGAAAGGACACACCAGCAGCAGCATCAGTACCTCTGAAACCATATCAACATCAGCCAGGGCTGTGTGCACTCTGGTTTGGTGTTGTAGCGTGCCCTGGGTTCTACACGCTGGGTTTGTGGTTGTAGGGTCATTTTTGACTTCAGGGGAAAGAAAGAAGCAGAGAGGAAGATTGCTTGACCTACTTGGATCATTCATGCAGAACTGTTTTGCAGCATAGGGTCAAGTTTGTCAGAACACTTACATCACAAGGAGAAATTATGGCCGAAAGAAACTTTAAACATGTTCAAGGAAAAAATAACAAAACCCCCACAGATGTGCACTTCAATGGAGAGGAAAAAAATGTATACTGTTTTTCAAGTATTTCAAAGTATTTTGGAATCTCACACTCAAAAGTGATCTGAGCTCTAAAGGCACCAGGACCAAGACAGGGCAAAGAGGAAACTGGTCCCAGTTCAAGCCTAAAGTGTCAGCAAAGTGACACTTGCAGGAGATCAGTGGATGAGAGGGTAGGGAACCTGCAGCAAGAAGAAGAGGCAGAATGGAAGTGGCTGCCCAAGGGACCAGCACCTCTGGCAGCAGCAGGTCACTCACTCTGAAGGGATGCTCTCCATCCCAGTGTGGAGGTGGGAGACCTCTAGGTGGATGCATTTTGTGGACCACAGAGGTAGGAAAAGTCAAATTTTCTTGCTGAAATCACTCTCAAAGTGAGAGGCAGGAGTGCTAAGGGGAGCCCATGGATGGAGCTGGCTGCCTCCAGCACTGGGATCATTCCTGGGATGCTGTGACAGCTGACTGACAGCAGGGAAAGGATATCAGAGCAGAACAGAGACATCCTGCTGTCCCACAGAGCTTCCTGCAGCCCTGGGTGCTCCAGGGGCTCCTCACTCCCTTTGGCCCAATAAACAAACAGCTCTGGGCAGCTCCAGGAAAAGCTGCCTTATTCAACTTATTTGATTTCCAGCAACATCAACGCAGGGATCCCATCCAAACTGGACCCTGGGTTGTTTGCTAAGCACAGGCTGCCATTTAGTTAGAAACACATGGGCTCTTATTACATTTCCCTGGAAAAAATCACAATGGTTTGAACTAAAGGGGAAAATATTTAGTAAAAATCAAAACTTGTACTCATACACATAGAGGATCTGAAAGCTCATAACCACTCACTTCCTGCTCCTCCATCCCAGTTTCTTGCTCAGCACAACTCTACTAACAAAGGCCACCTCTAGGGAAGCTTCCAGCCAAGGGCTTGGGTTTGCTAAGGTTACCCACACACTGACAGGGTATGGGTAGCCAATGGGGGGCCAAGACTTGCAGGCTATGAAGTACAGGCAGGGTCTTGGAGTTTTCCACATTTATATCAAATTCTTTACACTTCCAGGTGGCTCACATATCTCTGGGGCTCCCAGAGCTACTGTTCTTGAGGACATGCAGTGCTCGAAGCCTGCAGACACACCGCTTTTATAAGAATCCTTTTGTATTCCAGCTAAAACCAGAAATGCAGCTTCAGCCACACTGAAAGGCCCCTGCACATACATCCATGAGTGATCCAGGCTCTTCTGAGCAATCCAAGATCTCTGTCCACCATTACAGCTCAGTGCAGACACTTGGGGATCCTCATGCATCCACTTTCCTGCTGCTACTTTAAAACCCACAGGACAGGGCAGCTGAAATATTAAAAACCTCCATGTGGTCACTTTGACAGGCCCAGGAGGTGGGCCAGTGCTCACAGGGTGTCTGTCCTACTGGTGGTGTGGATGCTGTCTGAAAACCAAAATGTTTTTGAGGCAAACCACGAGGTACAAAGAGGAGAGAATCAGCAGGCTTGCAGGAATGCCCTGTTTTCCTTTGTGCAGCTGCTGGGCCTTCTAATCAAGACTATCTGATACACTGATGTCATGCTGGTAATGGTATAACTCTATATCAGCCTAATGGCACAATGGGCTTACAAAAGGAGCACTATATGCAGAAATATGCATTCATGCTTGCTAATCCTTCATAAGCCTGTAATCCTGATTTTCTTTTCCAAATAATAAGTGCAGATCTATTAAGATCTATCCCTATCACTAGCTGCATGCTAAATTCCCCTCTTCCTGCCTGGGATCTGCAGCGTCCCCTGCAGGTGGTGGGGCAGAGGGTGACATGCCATCCCCACCAGCTCACAGCCCCCTGGGGATTTTCCTTCCTTTCCTTCCTTTCCTTCCTTTCCTTTCCACCTGTAGCAGGGGGAGCACACAGAAGCAGCCACAGCTTCACTGCCATTCACTTTTCTGGAGGGTCTGAGGATGCCTTCTAGAGGGCATTTCTGCATCAAAATTAAATATATTTATTCACAGACATGCAAATAAGCAAGGGGATAACCAGCTTCCTCCATCCAGCCCTAGCATCCGCTTCTTGCCATTTGTGCCCCAGCACTGGCAAATCCCACTGGCAAATCTCCCCAAATTTCTCCACCAGCATCCCCAGTCACAGACAGGTAATTCCCAGGAGTCTTGGTATCAAATAACATTTCACAACCATCCTCCAGCCCCTTCATACAAACAACCTGGAAATAACCTTTTCAGGAGTGACAATGTAAAAGTCACTAATTACACAATTAATTTATTCTTTGGCATAAAAAAAAAAAATTACTTTGTGTTAGAGAGGAGGAGAAAAAAGAAGAATCTAAGGGTTTATTTAATTAAAGCTACAATGTATTGAAAAACCAAGTAATTGTAATGATACAGACAATGCCGAGATTGTATAATTAGTAATTAATTACCTACAGAAATGACAATTTCTTTTCTTTAAAGCTATTAATTTTTCTTTTTCTTGTTTTTTTTTTATTTTTATTTTATATTTGCATGCAACTGTCTTCAGGGCACAAGCAGCAGTCACAGAGCTCCCTGCCTGTAACAACTGCTCACGACACCAAAAGTCCTGCAAGAAATGGGCAGCAGGGCAAATTTTGACTCCAGCCATGAAGAGTCACTGGGCCACAGCTGATAGAAAGAACAGCTACAGCCTTCTGTGGAGGGATTCAAGACTGTTAGCCCAGTGCTATATATATATATTATGCTTATAAGTCCTGATGTTAACCAATGTTATATATATATTTTAAGTATTCATGTATTCCCAGCCATAAAGGCCTTTTCTCTACTTGAGCTAAATTGTATAACCGTGACCTATTGTCCCAGAAGGCTTTTTATTCATGTTAAATGGGCACTGAGATTAGAGCGCTCCTTGGTAGTAGGTACAGAAGTGTTCTGGAGGAGACAGCAGGAGATGAATGGTTGTATTGAGGCTCAGCACAGAAACCAAAAACAGGAGAACCAAGCAGATCTGCAGCCCAGCTGGCTTGACATCTGAAAAATCAGGTGGGGAGTTGGAGTGGGGATGACAGTGCCCAGCACACACCACTCACTCACTCACTCACTCACTCACTCACTCACTCACTCACTCACTCACCCCCAGTTCTGGTAGCTCCAGTTTCCCATAGGGATCCCTCACCACTCTCCAGTCCCATCTGTGAGCCAGGGAGAGGGAGCCAGGTTGAGCTCTGTGGTGCTGTCCATGGCAATGCCTCACAAGTGCTCCATGCTGCACCTCTGGCAGGCTGTCCCACCCTGCCCTGCCCCTTGGGGACAGAATTCCTGCTTGTACTGCCCCTGGCAAACAGCACAAGTGCTCCCTGCCTCTCTGGTACCCATGGAGCCTCCAGCCCCACCACTGGGCACAGATGCACCCTGGCAGCTCCCAGTTAATATCCACAAGGAACCACAACGTCCCTGGAAAAAACTCTGCACCCTTACCCCTCCCTGCCCAGCCAGGAGATCATTGCAAATCACATCAGTGGGACTGGCAGTCCCCCTGCTCTGACCTTAACCTTTATCCAAGGCCAGGGAACCCCTCTGGCTTTGAGCCTCATGGGCACACAGGCACAAGCAGTGAAACGTTCCTCATCCGTCTGTTCATCCCCAGCGCTTGCCAAGGCCTCCCTCCAGTTCCTCAGCGACACGCTCCCTCCACACTGTTTGGGGAAGAAATCAGGACAAGGCAGAGCTGGGTGCTGGTGCCAGGGTGTAGGGTGACAGCCAGGGATGCTGGTGTCCCCTCGCTGGCTGTGACACTTTCAGTGCCTCCGACACAGTCAGGGTAGGAGCGGCAGCGAGCTGGCTGCTGGCTGTTACGCTGCTGCCAGATGGTGGATGAGATTAAAAGAATTTGATTTTCAAATAATCCATAAACCTGGCTGAGCTAATGTCGTTTCATATGCATTATCTTGTAATCCCAAGGAAGAAAACGTTTCAGAGCAAAGAGCCTTATTCTCCCTCCCTGCAAGGACTCTAACAAGCTAAAGATAATCCCCTTTTTGTTGGAAGGTGCTTACAGAGGACCTACAACACCCAGAGTGTGGCACAGGGGCTGTGACTCTGTGCTGGTGCCTGGGAACAGGACAGCCAGGCACCTGGCACCATGGGTGCTGCCTTGTCCTGAGCTCCACAGAGGTGGGAGCAGCACACAGCAGGGTACAGGGACATGCTGAATATAAACCCCTGGCCAATAAAGAAGGGATTTTGCACTCCTGACTCCAACAGTGCATGGGAGCACATGCTGCTTCACCACTGGGGTAGAGTAGGGTATACATATATTTTTCTAGGTGAGTCCACTTTTATGAGTACTTTTGGGGATAAACCCTCAAACCCAGCCCAAGTAAATCAAAGGCATACTGTGCCAGTCTGGAGAGAGGATCAGGCCCTCCCCAGTGACTGGTCACAGCCAGAGACTGGTGATCATCCTCCCCCTCGCAAGGTGAGGGACAGCATGTGGCTGAAACCTCAACACTGCCCTCTCCAAAGCAACTGCTGCACAGCTAGGCTTATAGGAAATTCATCCTTAAGGATTGCTTGACTCCCCCTTGTTTACATCAAACACACACAATAATTTTTTTGCCTCTATCCCTATTCCATATGGATGCACCCCTATCCCTCCCTATCCCTGCGCAAGGCCCCGGGCAGACCTCAGCACCTGCCCTCCATCCACCCTCTATTCTCACATGCTGCCTGCCTGCTCCCTGCCCTAGAAGCTCCTTGGACTCTCCTGCTTCTTGTCAAGCCTCAGTGGAGCAAAGACAACCATCTGCCAATCACTGGGATCCTTCAATGTGAGAGGTACAAGCTTGAATGCAGCAGTTAAAAACTGTTGATCCTTATTCCATGCTCCAGGTTCCCACGCTGGAGCGTGCCAGAGCTAGAGCAGGAGGTTGTTTTAAGGGGAAAGGGAAATAATACTCCACTGGAAGGATTTCCCAGTCACTGCCTGCCATCTAGTGCCTAGCACTGAGCTGTTTCACAGGCAGCAAGCAGCATCCACCTCCATCCTCTGGGGAATTTAGCTCTTAGATTAGAGCCAGCGACATTTGAGCATCAAGCTCCCAGCACTGATAATTCCCTGCCATGCTCCTCACTCTGGGCCAGAGCCAGGGAATGGATTTGGAGACCAATAGCCCAAGTCCTGGTGGGAACTATCAAGGAAAACAGCATGGGAGTGAGGAGAGGCAATGCTGTGTGCCTGCCTGGTTTGTGACACCATGCCCAGCTACAAGAAGCTAACTATATACAACACAGCTTGACTTGCTGCAAGCTGCTGCCTTCAAGGTCATGTCATCATTGTCACCAGCTCTGATCAAAGCAGTGTGCACAGGCATTGTGTGAAGACTGCCACAGACAGGCTAAAAATAGGGAGACAAATGGAAGCATGAGGGAAAAGGGTGAAGGGTGAGGCTTATCAGCTGCACAGGACACTGAAAACTTAAAGAAAATCAGGAAACAAACAAAAGTAATCAAGAAACACCAGCTTTGTGACTTGGAATATTCTGGTGCTTGGACATACCCCTGAAAATTCCCACCCAGCTCAATCCATGGGTAATCACTGCAGCAAGAACACAGTCCCTGCCAAGCTCCTGTAGCTGGTGATTTTAACTTTGTCTTCAGGCAATCTCGAGAGCTGATGCTCTCTCTTCCTTCCTTCAGCAGGGATGTACCTGGAATCACCTTAGGGGGTGTCTGGCAGCTTCTTGCTCCTCTGAAAAGGTTCAGATAACAACCTACCCAAAAGGGCAGGAGAGAAAGAACAGGCAAGACTCACCATAATCCTATTTGCAGGCAGAGAAAATTTAGGGATATGAAATCCAGAAAGATCTGGACAGGTAATGTCCATCTTGCTCACTGCCTCCTGCCTCTGCAAGCCACAGACCCTCCAGCATTCTGGTGGAAGGCACTGCCTGCTGCACCACATTCCCTAAGGAGGGACAAGAGTGCTGATGGAGCAGAGGCTGAAAAGTGGGTCCCCATGGGTGCCACCTCCTAAAATGGGGGACTCACTGCCCTTCCACACAGGGCACTGATGGGATCAGACACCCTTAACGCCCAATTTCCCTCCTATCCAAACTCCTTACATCTTGGCTGCCCACTCCTCACCAGATTCCTCTTTGCTCAAGCTCATCCAACATTTGCAGCCTGTGGCACTTGAAGCTTGAAGCCCTGCCACTTCCCAGCTTGGGAAGTAGTTGCTGTTCTGCAGAGGAGAGCTTTGGATCTGACACAAACTGGGCATTTGGAAAGGGCAGGTGGGGCAGGGCAGCAGCTTCAGAACCCGCAGAACCAAGTTTCCTGATTAGCACATGGCTCCAGTTTCCTCCAGTGCTTCCAGAAAAGCAATAGGCAACATTAACAAAAGGATTACTCAGAATTCAAAAGCAAATGGGATTTGTGACCCATTATATTAACTGGGGGCTAGGGAAAGCTCTACACAGAGAGAATACTGCCAGCAGGTCACCAAACCAATTATTAAGAGCTCACAGATCACAAAACTAGATATATACTTACATCAAGATAAATTTCTATTTGCCTGCAGAAGCAGGATGCTGGCTGCGCCACCCTCCAAACCCAGTGTGTTTTTCCTATGTGCCCATTAAACCTGGATTACACCTAGGTTTTTCCCCCAATAATTCACTCACCTCACAGGTTTACTGCTGAGGAATAACATTTGGGAGGGTAAAACCTGAAAGGAGAAATGTAATGGGTATAATTACTTTGATAGATGAGAGGGAGCAGAAAGCCAGCAGGCAGCAGCACTGCTGGCCCATGCCTCATGTCATGATGTCCCCAATCTCCCTCTGCCTAGATGCCTGAGAGCAAGAGCAGCCCCTCAGAAGATGATCTGCTTTCAATATCATCGACCACCTAAAGCTCAAACAGCGTTCAGCTTAAAATTCAAACTGTTAGTTGAAAACGCTTTGCCTCAACTTTTGCGTCAGTTAATTATGAAATTGGATGTTCAGCAGCCAGCTAAAAAGCCAGTTGCTGGTAGTGCAGATTCCGGCTCCTGGACTGTTGTAAAGGGCGGTGCCCTAAAGCACGACGGTAGAAAAAGAGGCGGTGCCATAAAGCGCGACTGTCGTAAAAGGTGCCGTAAATCAGCACTGTCGCAAAACTGCCGTAAATCAGCACTGTCGTAAAAGGTGCCGTAAAGCGCGACTGTCGCAAAACTGCCATAAAGCAGCATTGTCGTAAAACTGCCGTTAAGCGCGACTGTCGTAAAAGGTGCCGTAAATCAGCACTGTCGTAAAAGGTGCCGTAAAGCGCGACTGCCGTAAAACTGCCGTAAATCAGCACTGTCGTAAAAGGTGCCGTAAAGCGCGACTGTCGTACTGCTAAAGCTGCGACATGTCGTAAAAGGTGCCATAAAGCATCACTGTCGCAGAAGGTGCCGTAAAGCGCGACCGTCGCAAAGGTGCCGTAACGCGCGACTGTCAATAAAAAAACTGCCGTAAATCTAAGCGCTGTCGAATGCTAAGTGACTGTCGTAAAAGGTGCCGTAAAGCGCGACTGTCGTAAAACTGCCGTAAAGCGCTACTGTCGTAAAAGGTGCCGTAAAGCGCGACTGTCGTAATAGGGGCGGGGCCGTAAAGCGCGACTGTCGTAATAGGGGCGGTGCTATAAAGCGCAACTTCAGAGACTTTTTGACACATTTTGAATAAAGCACTTTAATAGTATCTCCTGCCGGGCCATGGCTGCCGCGGCACTGCTCCCAGCCTGCAGGGCGCCGCTTGAGCTGTTTTCTGCACGGGGGATGCCCGCAGCAGCCGCCCCGCCGAGCTCCGCCCCTCGCCTAGCTCCGCCCCTTGCCGCCTCGCGTCTCCAACGGGACACGCCCCCCACCTCCATGTCGGACCCCACGGCTCCGGTAACCACAGCCCCGTTAACGCCTGCCGTCCCGCCCCCTGCCGTCGCGGTCCCGACAGCCGGGCCCGCAGCCAACCCCCCGGTCCCGCCATGTCCGTATTTGCCATCCCGTTGGTCTCTGCCGTCCCGCCTCTTCGAGCCCGCCCACCAGCCGCACCGCAGCCCCAGCCCCCCTGCTTTCCCCCCACCACCCGCGAGTTCGGCGGCGCCTCCGGACCCCCCAAGTCCCCCTCGCTCCCTCTGCCGACACAGCGGGGCCGGTGCTGGCCCAAGTCCCGTCGCTGCCGCGTCTTCGCAGTCCCCGGCGGCTCCCGGCTCTGCGGTGCCGAGCGCACCTGGCGCGGCCGCGCTGCGTCCCCGGCGCCCCCTGTGCGCGTTGCCGCGGGAAGCCGCTCCCCCCCCCGCTCCGGCTTTCAAGCGCACGTGGCACACCCCGAGCCGCCCGCGGGTCCCGCGGCAGCGCAGACGCCCACGGCTCACTCTATCCCTGCCGCCGTTTCGGCGCACTCCCCCCGTCCCGGCACAGCACCGCTCGCGCTGGCACCGACACGCCCCAGCCCCCAAGCCGCCCCGTGCCAGCGCGGCGGCGCCTGCACCCGCTCCCGTGCCTGCCGCGGCTCCGGTCCAGCCTCCCGCCAGCGCCGCCCTGCCCGCCCGGCCGGCCGGCACCCCAGCTCCCAGCCGCTGCACGCCGCTCCCAGCCGCTGCACGCCACGGCCCCCCGCAGCAGACACCCGCCGGCTCCACGCCGCTCCTCCTCCCCCCGCCACCCCGGTATCATCTCCCGCTGGCGAGGCCGCCCCGCCGCCGCCGCCCGTGCCCTGTTTTCCCGCTCCTGCCCCCCTCCCCCCGCCGCCGCCGCCAGCGCTGCTTCCGGGATCAGCCGCACGCATGCGCAGTTCTATCTCCACGGCCGGCGCTCCCCGCCCCCCCCCCCGCTTTCGCCGCAGCTTTGGTACAGCCCGTTCCCGGTCCCGAGCCGCTGCCTGCCGCTGTCCGGCCACAGCCGGCATCTCCGTGCCCTGTAACGCCGCCTCCGCCGCCACCGGGTCTATTCACGGCACCACAGCAGGCGAATACTGCAGCGCCTTGCATGTATCCTTCCGCGTCTCTGCCTCTGCCGGACTTTGAGGACTCACATCAGCGAGAGATCGCTCCGCAGCGCGTGACTCGTGCCAACCGACACCTGGTGTGCCTCCGCGTATTCGCCTTCCGCGCTCCTAGCACCGAGTGGGACTACTTTGTGTCACGAATCGTCGGCACAGCCACATCCACGCACACAAACCGTGCAACGAGGAGGGGGAGGCTGGAATATAATAACAGTTGGAATACAACAGGTGCTTTAATAAATACAGGACAGACAGAGAATTATTTTGCCCCTGCAAATGCCAATCTGCGTCTTCTTTAATTTCTAGTGTTCAACTCTGCAGTGTGTTCAAGTGGATGATTTCTGAAGGGCTGTACTGCACCAGAGGCTTTTAAGGAAAATAGTCCCATGAAAGCAGGATGAAATCTGAATGTAGAGGACAGCTTTGTGCTTGTACCACTTCTCTCTGGAGCTGTTTGTCGGAAAAGCAGCAAGCAGGCATGAGTAGTTCTCCTTTTATTTCTGCAGGTTGCACAAAGCATTTATTTCTGAGACATATTTGTTCTTTTAAAGCTATTTTGAACTCCTAACGATGGTCTGCTGCATCAGTTAATTATTAAATTGGATGTTCAGCAGCCAGCTAAAGAGCCAGTTGCTGGCAGTGCACAGTCCTGCTCCTGGAGTGGGCTCTGCATTCTCTCCATAGAGGCTTTGTTGCTGTGCCTCAGTTTGAAGCTTTATTGGTGAAAGATACTTCATAATTCAATTGAAGAAATTTCCCTGGGTCTTCAAGCATTGCTTATGAAGTCCTGACAAAGGATTTTATACCCCACAAGATCTGTTAGGGAAAAGTAGCCTTGACAGCAAAGCTGTAGCTGGTACTACCTGAAGGGGGTTCCTGCTGTCAGCATTTCACAGTCACCTCAAAAATTCCTCTTTCGTTTTTGAGGGATGGATGTCAAGGACTGGGTAGTATCAACAAAGCTTCTGAGGAAATTTGACCCTGAGTACAAGTTTCCCAGCAGTACCCCATATTTTATATCCATTCTTGCTTTTGCAGAGATTCACTCAAGCCTTGCCTTCTGACTGCCCCACTCTGTCTCTTTCCAATGTGCTGGTTATACCAACCCACAGGGGTTTCACAAGAAAAGGGAAGAAAAAGGTGTCCCCAAAAACAAAAGGATGGGATTTAGTCCACTCATATCACTGGTGACCTCAGGATGCTACCTGCACCCCCAGCATGCATCCCTGCCCATGGTTCTATTTGGGAGATTAGCATCTCTCCTCCCACAGGTGTTCTGAGAGCAGGAAGAGGTGTAGCCTGTGGCTCCAAGGACCTCTCCTGGCTCTACATGTATTTATCTTCCCAATTCTGAAGCAACAGACAGCAGCTTCCCATTATGTGAGAAATTGTGAGGTCCTGAACAGTTCAAACTATCACAAAAACACATCAGCAGGGCTCTGCTTAGACAGCGCCAACCCCCAAAACTTACACAGACAAGGAGGGATGTCAGGTAGGCAACAATTTTGTAAAAGTAAAGGAAAACTGTATCTGTGAAGCTGAGAAGTGTTTTTATTAGGACTTGATATTTCTTCTCCACTGGAGGGGAGTGTTCGTGTCAACTTGGCACAAAGAAAACCCTCAGGTCTCTCTTCTAACATGGTGGTTTAAGCAACGGCTTAGATGCCAGTGCTTTAGAATGCAACTGCTCCTTCCATTTGTGTCTGCTACTGGAGACTTTTAGCAACAGCTGCTGCACTGCATCACACCAGGGCCAGGACATCTTCAGATGCTTCCTTCCCCTTGGAGAGAGAAAGGATGAAGCTTTTTGTGTATGACCCTTAAGAATGGAAGCATCCCATGCCAAAACTGGCTTTGAGGAGCAGGAAGCCTCTGCAGCCTGAGCTGCACATCCTCTCTGGTGTGCACAGTCAGGAGTGGGTAACAGCAGCATGGATCTTACCTGGAACTGCTTAGATAAGCTTCACATTGCTGCTCTCAAAGCGAGGAGCTATGAGTCCTTTCCAAAATTCCTCTCTGCAGTGCACCCTTCACAAGGACAGCTCTTCAACTGACCTCACCCTGCCTTGCACTGAAGAACCACAACAAACTCAGTTTCTTCCCCAGGCACTTGATGCAACCTCAGGTTCTGGCAGAGATCTCATGTGAGGGGACTTTGTCAAGGTGAGAAAAACCCTCCAGGGTTTGAGTGCAAACAAGCTCCAGCCTCCTTCAACACCTAGACAAACTCTGGTGGCTCTCCATCACATTTGCAAAGGGAGTTTTGTGTTTCAACAAAAGTAAATGCTCCCCCTGCTCTTTGTGCTGGACTGCAGCAGCTCTCACACAGCCACAATTCCACAGGTTCCTTCTGCTCTCCCAGAAAAGGCTCTCAGGCTTTGTCCTGCCTTTTCAGCACTTACCACCAGCCTGCTCACACTTCTGCATCTCTGAGTATGGGCATAGGTTCATGCTGAGTGGAAAGGCAGCCTGCAGCCACCAAGTTCCCCAAGGAAAAGAACAGCCTCAGTGATCTGCTGCAGGAGTTTGGGAATAGAGGAAATGAGAAGATTCAAACCATCCTCTAGGATCCTCCAGTTTCCCTCTCCCCAAGGCTGGGAAGAAAAGAGATCACACAGGAGAACTGAGCAAAAGCCTCTGAGTTACAGGATCTGTGATTGTTTGCAGCAACTGGCTGAGTGGCTTTAAATAAGATCAACTACAGGACAAATAAAAATAATTTAAATAAATAAATAGATGGTGCTGTTCCCACACAGGTTGCAAGCAGGAATTTTTATTTCAGGTGATGAAAAAACACTTTCAGCTTTCAGAAAAGACCAAGCTTCTCACACACATGCTACCTGTGAGAAAGTCTGAGGACAAGGAAAAAGCATTTAAAAATGAGGGATGCTGTTGATTCTGACCTTTCCACTGCGAAGTCGCTACACATCTCTCAGCACAGACAATGCCCAAAGACTTGCAGCCTGAGTAATCCAGAAATAGGAACTGCCTGGGTCTGAAGATCAGCAAGGTTTCAGTGCATCCTTTTCTTTCATTTGTGCTCTGTCTTTTGGGAGCAAGCACAGATTAAACAGCATTTTTTTATGCTTTCAAAGTTTTGTCCCAGCAATAAAAAACCTGCCTTGGTGTGGGAAACAGGGCAGGCTCTCTAGCTAAGGGCATGTCTTAAACCTGTGGCCACAAGGTCTCAGCTGCATCTTCTGGAGCCAGGGACAGCCTGAAACAAGAGTTGCAGAGAAAACCTGTAGTGACTGCACCCCACAGGAGGGGCACAGCCTCAGAAAAGGACTCACCTTCCCCTGCTTCAGCAGCTTCCAGTCCTGGAGAAGGTAATAGGAGTGCTGACCTTAGAGAGCAGCCAAAAATCTGCAGCCTTTCAGGCACATGTTCTGCTCCACATTTATTTCCTCCACATTTGTTTCCTCTTGCCACTGCTCCCTGCTGCAGACTCAGCCTCCTTGCCAGGCCTATGAGGATGCTTCCAGGAGCCAAGTTTTGTTGGTAATTTATGGCAAACCTGCAGCTCCCAGTCTGTCCAGCATTGGAAAATAGAAGGCTGCTGTGCTACCCTCCACCCCAGTGTCTTGCAGAGTGATTAAGGATAACTTTAATTTGTTGAGCCTGGAGCTCAACAGCTCCCAAAGGATTGATAAAGTACACACAGCAATCTCCAGTTCCACCCCTGGAGTCCAAACTCTCTCTGGATGATTTATGACAGTTATTTCCTCCCTCTCTCCCTGCTGCTGGAGCAAGCTCATTCCCTGAGAGGTCCAGCAGCACTCTTGACTACTGAACAGCAACATTTACAACCAGAAAAAACCTCCAACAACAGAACCAGCCCCAGAGGGCCAAGACAGCATCACATAAGCTCAGGATAGAGCTTCTAATAAAGAAACTGGGGTAATAGGGTCAGGCTACCTGAGGCAGACCCAGCTGTGCTGGTCTGATGCCGTGGGAATGGGAGCCAAGAAGTCCCTAGAGACACCTTTGAGGCTGCTCCCATGAGACAGCGATGCTAAAGCACCTTCCCCTCCCAGGAAAAATGAGCCTCGAGCCCAGACAGAGAGCAGCTGCTGTTGCTGCTATCCTCCCTCAGTGTCTGCTGCTGTAACCTGAGGCTCACAGGCAGGCAGTGTGGGTGGGAAGGCAGCTGCCCATTCCTCATGGATCCGTGTCCTCCACAGCCACTGTGCACCACAGACTCCAGGCCAGAGGCAGCTAACACCAGAAGTTAATAAGCTGTGAATATCCCTGTTACAACCCCCCAGAAACCCTTCCTGTCCTGGCTGGCGTTCAGGAGAGTCTGTTCCCACCTGGACACACAGATAACCCTCCAGTGCTGCTCTTATCAGAGAGCAGGTGGCACTGATAAGCATTAGCAAAAGCAAGGAGAAACCCTTTGAGGCTGAGCCTATGGCAGGAGTCTGAAGAGGAAAGCAAACCTTCTGGGTAGCACAGCCCCAGGGAACCACACTCCTGGGAGAGGAAAGGATCATGCATTTCCAGAAGAGGTGGAGGAGGAGAATTCAACAAAAGCAAAGAACTCCCTCAGGAAAGCTTCACTTCCGAGTATAAATGTTAATATTTATTCAGTACAGGGCCAGTGAAGAGAACTGGGAAATAAGGCAAAGGCAAATTATCCTTCAGAGCCCAAGTGAACATCTCATACCCCCAGCCCATGCAAAGCACCAGCTGTACTTCTCCATGGAGCCATGTTCCACACTTTCCCCATCTGCTGGAGCACAGGCCATTGCTCACAAGTCCAGGAGGAATCTATTGACTTTTTTCAGGTATTCTGACTGCAGGTAATCTCCCAGCTCCTTCTTTGTGACCCACAGATGATCTGCCTTCAGCTTTGCCTGGGACAAATCGTTGCTTTGGAGGAAGGCTTTGAAGAAGAAGACTTTGGCTCCCACGTTATTCTCAGTTCTGATGGCCTTGGGGAATTTATACTTGTAAATCCCAAATGGTGCATTCCCCAGGACTTTGGCTTGAATGTGATCTCCTGCAAGAAGCCAGCAATGCAAGAGAAAGAGAGTAAGACATAAGAAAACAGAACAATAACTGCTCCCTGTATAACAACACTGCATAAGCCATTCCTTGTATGTGGTTCAGACTGACTGTTCCCTCTTTGGCAGAAATACTGTGAAAAAAATGTTGTTTTTTCTCATGAAAAAACAGCTCATTTGGAGACCAGAGAGTCCTCTTAGAGTGGGAGAGGGAGGAAGGGGAGGGTATCCAGCTTTGCTAATCTTGAGTGAAAAGCAGGGACACGTGTTTCCCTTCATCATCCATCTGCCACAAAAGCTACTACAGGGCAACAAGAGGGAAAGAGAAGCCCAAAGCAATCCCAGACATTCAGGAGTATCTGGTGATACCCCAAAATGGCCCATGATGGTCAGACATGGCACTGCTACTGCTGACAGCCAGAGATCCCAATTCCCAGTGTGCCAGCCCTCTGCCACAACATGCCTTTTTTCCAGCAGATGGGAGAAGTGGGAGAAGATTTCACTACAGCAGATGGCAAACATCCCTCAGACAGGGCACTGGAAGGAAACCACTGGGACAAACAAGAAGGAGGGTCAAGCTACATACCCAAAAACATAGCCATGGCTCGCTCAGCCGTGCTCCGTAGTGTCTCTCCAGGCTGCCACTCCACTTGAGGCAGGAGCCACAGCTCCTGGTTACCAATTTTCTGTTTCACCAGAAGCATCAGGTTGCTGTCCAGCTTTCTGTTCAACGATGTTCGATCGTTGCTTTTGTCAGCATCTGCCAAAAACCAACACATGCTGGAAACAAAGTCTTCTGGCAGCATGCTGTGACCCCCTTGGTTATCAACCCTGTGTGCCTCACACCCAGAAACAATGCACAAATGTGGGTACATGGAATATGACAGAAATCTACACAGGAATGCTCTCAGTCACTTTAGAAGTCATTGCAGGATTCAGCTGCTGTTTTCCTATCCAGAAGGACTCTATAATAAGCAGGCTGGATCTCTACCTTTACAAAAAACAAAAGCAATAAGTAGAGCTTGGGAACCAAATGACCAAACATTTCTCTTGTCTGGAAACCACATCTATGTTCATCATTTTACCTTCATGAAAACACAGTTTTTGCAGCATAGGAATGCTGATTTCCCTGTCAAACAGTTAATTACACATGTGCTACCAAAGAGTCAAGACTCTCTTTAAAACAAACAAAAAAGAGACCCAAAAATGTCTTCCTTCTATTGAATTGCATTCTGGCAAACAATCTGAGTGTTATTACCCACCATGAACTCCAGGCTGTACCTGTTATCCGTGGGGCAGCTTTGAACCGCAGAAACTTCTGTTCCCACTTCTCCTCCAGGTCCTGAGCCATGATGACCGTCTTGCCATGAGCTTCATCCTCATCATACAAGCTTTCCATCTTCTTCTTGAGCTGCTCCTCCTCCTCCAGCTTACGCATTTCATGATCAGAATAGAGGCTCCTCTCCAGCTCTATCTAGAAAAGCAACATAAAGAATTCTTAAGCCACAAGCACTACAGGTATTAGCAAGCAGAATTAAATTATTTCCAATTCAGGACAGTAAGGCAACAGGAATTTCCTGAGGTTGAGCAGGGCGTGTGAGAGGGACACCAGCACCAATGAGGTGACCATGGGGACACCACCAACACCCACGAGATGTGGGGCAAGTCGCAGGCAGAGCACTCGGGGAGCAACATCACAGACGGTGTGTGCGAGGCCACCAGCCCCTGACGTGCCTCTCCCCTCATGCCTCAGACCAAGGGCGCCATTTCCCCATCAACACCCCCACATCCCCTTCTACCTGCTCCATGAGCGCCGCCACCTCTTCCTCCTCCTTTTCCAGAGGCTGCGTGATTCGGGGAAGCCTCAACAAGCACATCGCCCCAAAAAGCTTCCAGGGACGCGGCGCGGCAGCGCTACAAACCCAGCGAGCGCTGCCCGCCGCCCGCAGCCCCAGGGGCGCCGCCATGGCCCGCGCCCCACAATGCCCCGCCATGTCCCCTCCTCGCTCCCGGCGTGCTCCGCGCGGCCGCTCCCCGGCGCGGGCCGAGCGCCGCCATGAGTGCGGCCATGGCGCTGGCCGGGCTACGTGTGCTGGGCTGGGGGTGAGCGGAGCGGGCGGGACGGGCAGTGGGGAGCGGGGGGACAGCGGGGAGGGCCCCCCTCGCTGCGGGGTGGCCGCTAGGGGCTGCCCGTTGTCGCCCAGCGCTCACCGCTGTTGTCTCCTCAGGGGCCGCGCCGCCGCCCTGTGCCGCGGGCTCCGCTCCGGCCCCCCGAGGCTGCAGGACGCGGCGGGGGCGGCTGCCAAGGAGACGGAGAAGCAGAGCGCGACCGAGCAGAGGTGAGAGCCGAGGCCAGGCCGCGCCGGGAGGGCGCTGCCATCTGCCTCTTGCTGCGAGGTTTTATCGCCTTCGGTGGGTTTTCAGCGAGGAAGGGGAGGGAGCCGCTTGACTCAATCAGAAACGCAGCTTGTGTTTTTCGGAGGTTTGCTCCCTTCTTTCTTTATTTCCCGATATGAAATGAAACTTTGTAATATTTAAAGAGCGAGGCCTGACAACTCTTACTTTGCTCCTCAGCTCTTTAATCCTGCAGAGGAACTCCATGAGGTGGGATGGCAAGGTTTATGAAGAGGTCCCGATAGCTCACATCAAAGCAACTTACAACAAGTAAGCAAATGAGCTCCTCCATTCCTGCTCTCTCATTCTGCGTGTGAAATCAAAGCTTTGAACCCGTGGTTTGGCCTGTCATCATTGTGATCTAAAGGCTCAAAGGAAAACAGGCAAGGGAGTTGTGTTCATAGCTGGGAAGATGATACTGATTTAAACCTCAGTGGTGTTCGGGGAGCATACCTGTTCTTGGAGTGTCTTAAAAGCAGTGAGATTGTTTTTATATATTTTGATTACATTCTGATATGAATAATCAGATGCTGATAGTTTTACCAGCAGGTTACTTCCAGCTCATGCTATAGCACTATTTCTGTGCAAGTGTTAAAAAAATTATCATATTCTCCATGAGACAGCTGTGTTTCATCAGTGATTGCTCCTGTGATATGTTACTGCTTAAGGCTCTTTCAAGTTCTAAAAGTGTCTTGTGCATTTTTTTTAATAGAAGAGATAAAATGCAGTGAGAGGTGGATGTGAAAGGGCTGAGTGGGATAAAGCACACCTACTCCAGAAAGCTTCTGCTGGGGTCTGTAAGATGACCAGGTCACTGCTGGGTGGTCTCTGCAGTGGGTTTGAGTGGGATACTTTAAAAGAGAGACAGAAGTCAGTTATGCCAGTAAGGTGAGCGAGAAACTGGAGAATAAAGCTTTGTTCCAGCTTGCTTCTTCCCTCTGCAGCACACACATCCAGGTGGTGAGCTTTGACAACCAGCCGTTCTCCCGCACGTCCTGCGGCACAGAAGGCTTCCAGAACGCCAAGAAGGGCACAGCCATCGCAGCACAGACTGCAGCCATGGCAGCAGCAGTGGTGAGTGCCCACTGTCATCCCCACCTCCAGAAGGGAGCTCTGACTGCCTGCCCTGCACCTGGGCACAGCCCTGGCTTGCAGGCAGCACTGTGGTGCTGGAGTTTCATTTGCACACGAAGTGTGTTTGAAAGAGCTGTTAGAAATGCCCCAAGTGGGAGCTGAACTGTGCAGGTTGTGATTGGCAATGTGTGATTGTGTGATTGTAACTTGGAGCCTGTCCTTTCCTAGCAGCGGTCTGCACAGCCTCCTCTTTTCCTAAGTGAACATTTCTCAGTCATTTGGGGAATGTAGACCCTGAATCAGCAGCAGTTCAAGTTCTGCACCGTAGGGGGCTGAGAAGTAGCTGTAGTTATTGTCTGGATATTTTATATCTGCTCTCTGCCACAGAAGTGAGCTCCAGCCAGCAGTTCCAGTCAGAGGAAGTGATGTTCTTGCACCTGTTCATTCCAGCTGCATGTCCTTTCTTGTAACTCTTTCTGAAAAAAACCATGTGGGTGTCCAGGTGGAGGAGCTGAGGCTGGCTGTGTCACAGTCCTCATTACAGCACAATAAGGCAAGGTTAAACTGAAAATCCTTACCCTAAATTAGGTGGAACTCACTTCAGCCTTTCATGCCAGAGGAGTTTGGTGCCACTGCTGGCCAACAGCTTATTGTGGTTGACTCAGAGGGATATAAGAACATCTTCACTATTAATCTGTGCTCGTTGGAGCCTGATAATAGCTGCGTAGCAGTGCTTGGACAGATTGATTCTGTCACTGTTGAAGTAGTTAGTTACGTTAATTGCACCAGAGCACAATGAGAAAGAAAGCCAGAGGTGGCTCCCTCCACGTGGTGGCAGCAGGGCTGTGCTGTACAGCAGTTCTTCATTTCCAATTTGAAAACCCCTAGAATTTTTGCCCTGAAGGTGTGGACTCCTGCGCAGCAAATCTAAAGCTTGCCTGCTCTCTCATTTACCCTCCAGAAAGAATCCACCGCTCACAGGGAAGAAGTCGCCACATTAGAGAAGGGAAAACAACTTAGAATTAGTCATTGTTAGTCCCTTGCCACTTCAGTCACGTATCCATGGATATGTCCTTTTTTGCTCTGGCTTTAGGTCACAGATAGTTTGATTTGAGAGCTTTCTCTGTGTGCAGAGCTCACAGTTGAGCACAGAAGTTCTCTTGAACTGCCATGGCCCAGCCTCGTTTGCTCTTAGTGTCTCTACAGTAATCCTCATATATGCCTTCTCTATCCATTACTACCTGATCTTTAATTTTATTTAAATACTACTATGAAAATGAAAGACACCAGGGGAGCCAGAGTTTGTCAGAGAGAACACTGACTGGTTGTTCTTTTCACAGAAAGCACGTGGGAAGGGTGTATTGCACGTGCGAGTCATGGTCAAAGGACTGGGACCTGGACGCAAAGTAGGTGTTGGAGTTTCTTTTCCATACTTTATTTTCTCAGCTATCATGGATGTTTTCTAAACTCAAACTGGTTTCAATTAACTTGGTTTTTCTGAAGCTGATTGTAAAGGATTCCTCACCCAAGTGCCCAGTAATGAATTTTTAGAGTCATTATAATTTTAGAGTAATACCATGTTGGAGGTAGAATAAAAGCTGTATTTGGGACTTCTTATGGCTAAAATAGGAAAATCAGTAGGAATGCTCAAGAGCGGACTAGAGCAGATAAGTTCAAACTGGGTTTTCTGAATGAGTTACTTATTTTTAAGAATTGAGAAGTGAGAAGCATTGGAACAAGTTGATTTTCAGATGGGGGATGAAACTGTTTTGCCCTGAGCTTTTTCCCTTCTCTGCTGTTCTGTGTGTTGATAGCTGTCATCTGCTTTCATTTCAGGCTGCCATCAAGGGGCTGACAATGGGAGGTTTGGAGATCATCTCCATCACCGACAACAGCCCGGTCCCCCACAACGGCTGCCGCCCACGGAAACCCAGGAGAGTCTGAGGGGCAGGGCAAGGGACACACAGCTTTCAGTGTCAGTTCACCAGGGACTGACTTGAATGTTGCTTCTGTGACTGATTCTGGAAGGCCACCCTCCCTGGAAATACTTGTTGAGGGAAGCTTGGAGAGAACATGCTGAGCCTTGAAAATGCAGGAGGTAGAAGCTGCTGGTAAAAGCAGGAATCCGTGTATTCCCTTAGTGGGAAGCCTCTTGTCTACAAAGTTTGTTGATTAAAATGTTGCTTTTCTGACAGCCATTCCTGCTGTGTTCCTAGAAGTATTTTGGCTTATTACTTCCTTTCAACTGCTCTCTTCCTCTTACCACCATATGTGGCTCTTGTCTAGCCCTCCATGCCATTAGTGCCCTTGTCAGACAGAAGGAGAGCCTGAGATCTCAATCTCCTTGTAGTCATCTGTAGTAAACAACTGCACAGGGTCAGGTCATCTTCCTTCCCTCTTTGTCTCACTGCTCACATTGGGAAACAAGGTGTGGGGTAACTCTTTCCTTCCCCCTGGCTCAGAGCTACATGTCAGAGGCAGCTCTCCCTGTTCACAGAGCACCAGCCTGGATCCATTCCTGATTCCTGGCACAGATCTGTTGCAGTGCTTTGTTTCACCCAAGCTGTACTGACCTGCCACTGCTCTTGGCAAAGGAAAGCACCTCACTTTCTAAAGGGGCTGCTGGGATCTTGCCAGGTTTGATGCTTGCAGTCTCTTTGGCCCTGCCTTGTGCACCACAAACTGGATTTTCCAGGGTCCTGGGGAAAGCAAGCAGGGGTTAGTAGGCCCAAGGAATAATGAAATGCTGCCAAGGAGATACAAAGCACTTAAGTCTTGTACCTCTGTGTATCCACAAGCAGCAGGAGCTTGTTGTGGGTCTGTGATGTATTATTGCTGTCCTAGCTCCATCCAGAATTTCTGCCAAGGAAATATGTCAGGAGCATTAAGCAGGGAAGGTAAAAGCAGTAACTGACTACAGGATGGATTTGCTGGATGGCAGAGGCACAGTGCCTAGCAAGGGGCACCTCACTGAAATCCCTGCTGCCAGAGAAGCCCTGGCACTATACAACGTGCTCTGGGCAAGTATTTCACCTGTAAACATGGTGTATTTCAAAGCAACCAGCAGTTCTATTGCAAATGCAGAATCTTCTTTTCTATTATTTCTCATTCTGTCATTCCTCTGTAGTTTCTTAAATTGCATAGTTAACTATTTTCTTCCTCTTTAGAGAAAGGGTACCATAGCAACAAGGCAGTGAACCTCCTTCATGGGGCTGAATGGCATACAGCAGGTTTTGAAAGAAATCACTCTGCTTAGAAAAGCCTGTTGAGTTGCATTTGACAGGAGAAAACAAGATTCAGACAAATCTCCTACTTTAGTCCAACTCTGAATTTGAAGGGAGGGTAGGTGATCTTAGAGGGAAGTTCCTTGAGCTGTCACAGATTTGACAGTGAGGAAGAGAGGCTTTCCATAGATGTTTGCCACACTAGGAGAGTTTCCCCCTCACTCCAGAAATACAGCTGCACTAGGCACTTAATATTCCGCTTTTTAAGAAGAAGATAGCAGGTCAGCCATAAACTGCCAAGATGAACTCTCTCAGTATGCAGTCAGCTGGCTGGGGAAGGGATGTGTGATGTGTTTACAGCAAGGCTGGGCTGGTGTCTGTGCCCAGCACAGCAATCAGCCTGACAAAGGAAGGGCACCAGGCTGTGCTAGCAGGTTTGTCTAACACACACAAGACCAAACACTGCTGTTCTCTCTCTACTACAGCCTGTTCAGTGCAGCAATGCTCTTGGTTTCTGGGTGTTTGTGAAGGTTTTAGGAGGTCTGCCACTGCTTATACAGTGGGAAGCTTTAAGGCCCTCCCTGCCCTGCCTATTTTGACTGACAGTCCCATAGCACCCTCTGTGCTGGACAGAAGAGGCTGACACTGTTCTCCATGGCTCAGTGGTTGGGATCTGTACAATATGATGCAAAATCTTTCAGACCCCCACCTCCCTGTACTCGGTACAGCTTTGTACTGAAATCACATTTCCCATCCACCCTCTCTCCTGCCCTGATGGAGCACTCCCAAAACCATGTCCTAACTTAGTGCACAGTCTCAGCTGTTTATCCTGCAACACATCCTGGGGCTCTGGGGCAGTCAGTGAGGTGAGGGAGCACAGCTGCACAAAGCAAGGGCTGGATGCTCCTTCCTGCACACACTGTACAGTGGAAGAAGGCTTAAAACTCTATTGTGGTTTGTGTTGCAGGGAATTAATAGACACCAATAGTGCTTAACGATTTCCTTACCCTTCAAATGAAACTATTAATTAAGGGTCTGGTTTTAGTCAGCCACTGGTGTTTACGAGTTCTAATTGCTTTTCTTGGCATCTGGGTGGAAAGCTGTTTTCTACTGGCTCACATTCCTCCTGAGCAGCAATTACTTTATTTGTCAGTAGCATGGCCACAGCATTAGCACTCTCATTAGGGTCATATCCTCTCCCTCTGGGCTTCCCTGTTGCTTTTGGACATTTTGCTCTCCATTCCCTCCTAACTTTTGATTCCCTACATTCAAAGATTACTTTTTTCTGAGAAACAGTCTCAGAAATTGCTGCTGACTGCAAAGCTTCATCCTGGTTCATCCCTGGCCTTTCCTGGGATTCTGCGTTCCGTTCTAAATAAACGGTCACATGGACCTCTCTGCGTTGTATCCCTGTAAATCCCTGTGTAAAACACGGAACGCTCTCCTGACTTACAGATAAAATGCTGCCTCAGGTCTGTTTACCCCTTACTGAGTGCCACACCACCTTGGGGAGTTAGTCTAACTTAGTTACCCTTCCTTTGGACCTGGGATGGCACCTGGTGGCCTGGAAAAATAGCCCTCAGCCATCTCCCTAATAGTGTATTATTCTGCAAAGAGGAATTACTTCCCTATCCCCAGCAACAAGGACCTTCTGCCCAGAGCTGCAGCTTTATCTGCTGAATTGGTGATTTACTATTTCTTCCATGAGCATCTCAGTGACAAGATTCAGGCAGCCAATTTGGATCCCTTTGTGAGATTCAATTAAACCATAAAGTGATGTCAGTGTCCTTTAACAGCTGACTGTACACACAAGCAGGCAAGGAGAAGGGGGAGAAGGGGACAGACCCTGCAGTGCTAATAAACTGTAGCAGCAGGGGTGGCTTAAGGCAGCCTGGCTACAGCTGCTAGAGACATCTGTGCAGGTTTTGCTGGCTTTCCCTCTGCTGTGGGAATACCTGGCTCGAGATGTGCACAAAGAAGGTCACTGAGTAGGTGTTTATAACCCTAAAGCACCCCTGGGAGTTTTGAAGAAGTAACAGTTCAAATCAGGTAATGTTTTTGCACTCAGACTTCAGCAGATAATCACGGTGCTGCTTTCATGCCTAGCATCCCCACCTGGCCCCTCTTCCCCTCCAACCTCAGCCCATGACCTCTCAGACCAAAAGGAGATAAAGGGCCCTCGGATTGGATTTCTGCTTTCCCAATGTTCTCCTCTCCCTGAAGAGGCATTAATGGGTACTCATGGCAGTGGGAACTGCTCAGAGGTTTTACTAATGAACAGCATAAGAGCATACAAGCCCCCACAGGAAGGTGAAGCGGAATTGCAGAGTCCTCTTGGGGAGATGTAGAGGGGAGCCAAGCCTTGATGATATTTGTTTTTTTGAAACCACTCACACCTCTTCTGCTGAGTTCTCCAAGCTTCCCCTGCACTAGTGCCACTTGGCAGGGTCCTTAATTTCTCCAGAGTCCATAACCCTCCTCCTGTGCCCACATCTACAGAGAGTGGAGGCTGTGCACCTGGACCCAAACATCTCTGCAGCTCTGGAGCCCCAACAGCCATTGTTTGGGAAAGCTGCTTCCAGCAGCAGCCTCACTGCTTGTTTTTCTAAAAAAAAGTAAGCAGAAGGGAGAAAGGATTGGGCACAAGGGGCTCCTCTGCACAGCAGCAGGCCAGGCTTCCCACACACACAGGGCTCCAGGTAGCAAATAAAACTTGGGGCCCCAGGCAGAATGACATATTTCACCCACCAGTCTCCCATCCTCTGCCCCCTCTGCAGGTCCCAAGGGGAGGGGAAGTAGGATTCATCTCTTCATGCACCAGCCTGCACAGACCTTGCTCTCCTAATTGCCAGCCATGTTCTCAGACAGCCCCTTGGCAAAATCTGGGTGCTGCCTTTCATTTCACTCCTGCCAAATCCACAGAAATAGTAATTTCCTGACCTGCCAGGGTCAAACTGACCAAGAAATGCAAATTACTGAAGACTGGTCAGCCCTGTGGACTTCTCAGTAAGGCTGATGGCTGGAAAGCAGCTTTCTCCAGCACTGGGAGATGCTCTGGGATAATCTGTCCCTGGACATGGTTGTAAAACCAGCCTGTTTACCAAAATCCATCCAAAGAAGTGATGCTGCCTGGGGAGGTCCCTTCCAAGTGATCCTGCATCCAAGAGACACAGTCATCAAAGGGCCAGTGTAAAACTGGAACAAACCCTGCTTGGCCACAAGCAGCTGCACAGCAGAGCTGCTCTCCCCAGCCCTTATCAGAGCCAGCAGATCAGCACCAACATCACCTTCAAACCTGAGCCCTCTCTGGGAAAGCAGCCGAGGGGGGATTTAAGGGGTAGGAGGCAGGATGAGGAGAGATTAACTCAGACTTTGCTGCCCAAAGCCAGACAGGCTGCACTGCACAATCATGCTGTCGAGATGACATTTGTCTGTCCTATGTTACAGGAGACCCTGCTTAGCTGCCAGTTGCTCCTTTTTCTTTACAAAGAGGGATTTTACAAGCATTAAGTACTAACCAGTCAGGGGTGAACCAGTGACCTACCTACGCTGCTGCAGGTATCAGCACAGATAATCTGGACCTCACCCTGACTTCAGGACCAGCCCCAAAAAAATAGGGCAGCAGCAATGAAAATTATCCAGCACGGGCAGAGCCAACAGAGCACGTGGGGCAGTGCCAGCGCTTTGGGATGAAGTCCCACACGCAGGGACAGTGCCAGCACTGCAGTAACCCACGGGATGTGTGCTCAGCCCTGCAGCTCGGGCCAAGGCTGCCTGCTGGTCGGCACAGAGGTGCTGGTGCCCCTCACCTTTCGGAGCCGGCTGTTTGAAGCGCTGTCCCCCGGCGCTGGCGGGCACGGCAAGGCCGTTTCCATGCGGATGGGCTGCTGCTCCTCGTTGCTGTGGCGACGGCGCTGGGCGCCAGCAGGTCGGAGGCGGGAGGGCGAGGATCGAGGATCGTATCTCGGCGGAGCTCACCAAGGGCACTGGGTACATCTAATCCGGCGCTGCTCCATTTTAGGCCTCCCAGGAGCACCGGGGAGGTATCAAATGACCAGCTCAGGGCAGCGAGCAGGCACTCACAGGGATACTACACACTGCGATTAAAAACACCCGAAAATCACATTCAACAGCAGCCAGATGGCCCTGGCAGGGCTTCCCTGCCACCTGCCTGGTTCTCAGCCCTCCAAGCCCCTTGAGCAAGTGGTCCCACACATCCCAGCTCCAGCAGCCCCAGGGTTGATGTCAGCGCTGCCAGTACACCCTCACCTGCCGAATCCAAGGTGACCAGTCAGGCACTGGGACAGTTGTTGTTATATTTCATATTTCTAGAGTCCCATATTGTTGTTTTTATATTCTTAAAGTCCATGCCTTCTAGCTGGTTTTCTACCATGCAGTTCTTCTGTGTAGCACAGTTCCTCATGACTTCCACAGGGGCTTCTCCTGATCCACCCCTTTTTATTCCAGTTCTCTTCACAGCAGCTACAGCTGCTGCCCAACTAAGGACTTCACAGCTGTAGCTCGTTTAGAGTAACTAGGACCCACTTATCCCATACATAGGACTCTCACTACAGACAGTGACAGTGAGCTCAGCCACCCAACTCTCTCTACCCTTTGCCTCCATACCTGATGCTGTTGCAACACACCTGAATAGAGGAAGGATACTGGCAGAGGGAGGGATGAACTTGTGCAAGAGTAGCTTTCAGAGGGACAAGTCGCTGCCAAAAACAGGGTTTAGGGAGTCCTCTGGGCAAAGCCAGGGCTGCTCTGGACTACATTTGGCATTTTGCAAAGCTGCTGGGTAGAAGGGAAGAAGACTGCCACGGAAAGTAGAAATAGCATGTTCCTGGCTTTAAAAAGATGGAACTCAAACTAGTTTTGTCATCCACAGAAAATAAACTCTTCCAAAGGAGGAGGTATCTAATTCATACCTGGACAAAGCAGAATGCAGCAAATGCTGGGGCACTGGTAGTGTTATCTAAGGGCCCTGGGCATCCATGAGCCATCCCAGCACATTCTTCCATTACTGTCTTAAACTCATTAGTCAAGTGAGGACCCAGATGTTACCAAGATGCTGCAGCACAGCCTTGAGTAGCAGGAACCAAGGGCAATGTGTCACTTTCCAGTTCTCCTCACATACAAGACCACAGCAGCTGGCCATGAAATACCAGTTTCCACATTGCTAGTTTAAAACTGTATTTTTTTTTCTGGTAAAATAATCCATTTTTTATGGATTATTTTACCAGAAAAGCTTTTATAACCATGTAATAATTCAAGAAAGCACAAGATTCAGGCATATCAAGGACACAGGCTCTGAAACTTGCATAGCAAGGATGAAGCAAACACACAAAATCCTGTTCAATTGTCCATAGGACATCCATTTGCTCTGCAGCATGTACCTATCTGATAAAGGCTCCCAGAAGGACAACAGCTGTGAGAGAGCCACATATCTCATTGCTATGCCTTCACCATCTCTCTGCCCACAGCCCTGAGAGATCCTTGCAGGAAAAGCTGGCAGAAAAGCAGCAAGACAGCTCATAAAGAAGAAAAACAAAGGGATTTCTTAAAGCATCAGAAATCTGATTCTTCTAGCTAGGTCAAAATGACCAAGGGAAGAGCTTAATAGATGCAGCACCTGAGCAAAAGGAAGGTCCTTTCAGTACACACAGGGAGCTAAATCAGGGCCATAAGCAGTGGAAGGTTAATTGATAGGAGTCTTTAGTAGGGACACATCTTAAACCTATCCATACATTTGATTCTAATGGGATTTCTGTGCCTTGCTGTCTAATGTATTTTATAAAAGAAATAATGCAGCTGTCCTGCTTTCACTACTTTTATTTTCTTAAAGCAAAGGCAGCAGAAGAAGTAACAAAAGATGAGATTTTGCTGCCAGTCAAACGCAGTTTCCAGCTCAAGCATCTCCTCCTCACTTAGTGCCTGAAAAGCCACAGGCTCAAGAGCTTTCTGGTATGCTCAAGGTCTGCACAGGAAAGCATCAGAGAAATGGAGGAAAGGTTCAAAGGAAAATCACTTTCATGCTCAAGATGCAGATGGTTAGGAGAACTAACACAAACAGGGATGCTGCCGAGTTCTCAGCCAGATTGCAAAGAGGCAGGGAGCAGCACATCGACAATCTGAGTGCCTCAGCACAATCCAAAAGCAGTGGCCAGGCTGTTCTGCCAAGCAAGGTGTGTTCAGCTTTGTGCTGGTTTGGCTGGGGCAGCTACAGAGGATGGAGCCCTGCTTTCCTGGAGATGGCTAAACACCTGCCAGACCATGTGAAGTGGGAATTAATTCCTTGTTTTGCTTTGCTTGCATGTGGCTTTTGCTTTACCCATTAATCGGTGTTTATCTCAACCCACAAGTCTTCTCACTTTTCTCACCATTGAGGGAGTGAGCAAGTGGCTCTGTGGGGCTGAGCTGCCAGCTGGGGTTAAACCACAACAAGCTTTCATCCCTTGATCATGAAGAAAATGTCCAAAAGACTAGATAAATGCTGAACATGGAATAAAGGAAGAGTCCCCGAGTACAAGCTGGGCTAGTAATAATATGCGAAGGGAAAAATGTAACCAAGAATTCCTCTCCCAGCATTAGTTCATGTAGACAAGAATTTGAGAAATCTGCAGGAACTACAGAAATGCCTCAGGTGGGAACATTCTTAAGGACACTTGTACTCCAAGTGCCAGGAAGAGGCAGCAAGCTCCCATGGGATATGTCTGCACAGTCCAAGGCCCTGCCATCTCTTCTTAGCAAAGGAATTCCCATCTATATCATTCAAATTTTTGGAAGACAAAGACAATAAATCAGACTTTTAAAGCAAATTCTGTTTATTCTGGTTTTGTCTTGTGTTGCTAACAAATCTTTGCCCTAACCTAGGAAAAATATCAGATAGAAAATATCTCCCCTTTTCTCCCACCCTCCCCACCACACACACTTTTTGTTTCTTAAATAAAAGCATCAAAATTTCAAGCATGAGAGACTTTTCTTTCCATACATTTCTGTAACAAAATTAACTCTGTTGTTGATATAAAATGCAGCAGCCAAGACTACAGGATCTGCTATGCTACTCCAAGGCAATTAGTACCCAGTATGATCAGTTTGTCTGCAAACATAATAAGAAAATACTTAGCACTTATCCAGCACTTTTTATCCATGAATCTCTAAGTGTTTTATAAAAGCTGAAAATATGTTTTTGGCCTCATTTACAGAGAAGAAAACACCAGCTGGAGAAGGAAGAGATTTGCCCCCAGCCTCAGAATTTAATAGCAGAGCTAAGAACAGATCTCTTTCTCAGCCCCAAGTCCAACAATCCATGCCACACACTCTGCTTCACACAGGGAAGCCTGAATTTGGCAAAAGCCCCTACTACAGAAATGCTGAAGTTTATATTTTTGCCACTGAAAAAAGAGTCTCAATGGAAATCTGACAGCTAATTTAGTAAGCACTGACTACCTGAGGCTGTGACACCAAGGAGTAAACAGAGTCTCAGATGGAGCAGCTGAGAGCTTAGGGGGGGAAAAAAAAGTCTCATACTGAAGTGCGAACAGCTGTGAGAGTGGTGCAGAGGGAGGCAAATCCATGATATACAGTGTGCAAACCATTCTCCACTTGGAGCTTTAATTGAATGTTTGAGGAGCAGATCACAGGATAAAACCCTAAAACCTTGACAAATAGTGTCATTAGATGAGAGGAACCTGCAGCTAAAGCACTGACACCTCCTCTGTTAGCAGTCTCCTGACCCGCCGGCACTCCTGACAGACCTGAGACACCAACAGTGCAAACACCAGGAAAAGAGCAATGAAATGCAATGTCTTGCCTAGAAATAATGTTTAGCAAGGCCAGGAGAGAAGTACAGTGAGGCAGAGAGCGAAGGCTGATTCAAGGACCTCGGGACACCCTTAACTTTGAGGCCCACCACTCATACCATGAGCAGGCACCCACACAGCTCTTCTCCAGTGCATCACCAGCAAAAATTAATGCATGACTCCAACACTCCTCTTCACAGGCATGTGGCCACAACACATCACCCACAGCTCATTTTGGTCCAATTTAGACACCCACAGGGTCCTTTAACAGAGAGGGTCTCCTGTGTATTAGCACCAATTTTCTATTGCCCCCGCTGTACCTCCCAAAGGAATGGGACAAGAACAGGCTCCAGCTTCTGATGGAGCACATGGTGATGCTGGGATGGTTGTGCTGCCTGGCAGCAGTCATAAACCAGCCCTCATGTAACAACCCCCCAAATGCTGGCCTACAACCAAAAACTCCATTTTTAAGAGAGAAGGGTAGGCCAGCATCCTCACCAGCCCACAGTGGCAGATAATTACAAACAGGAGCTTAATTTATCAGCAGCACAAACACTGCCACGGTCCAGCCAACACTGCCACATTGGCCAGCTGTGCTCTGAAGCCTGGAAACAGCATCTGGGTTCTCACAGAGAACAGTGTATCAAACAGAAGTAAGCAACCTAAGTCAACAAGTTCATCTCCAGACTGCCCACCCACAGCAGTGAACATGAATTCAGGTCTCCACCCTTCTTCCTGGGCAACTCCTACTCATTTTCTACCCTGGTACTCCAACACACAGGAGGGTGCCAGCAGCTGGGTGTCCCTCTTCTCAGCTGCAGAACTTGCAGATGGCCATGAGGATTAACCCCCATGCTGCAGAAAAGTTCCTCTTTTCTGCTGCTGTTGCTCCCCAGACACCCACCTTCCTCCTTCCTTCCTTCTAATGCTTTGCAGACAGAACCAGCTGCCCTGGCCTGCTGGTGTAACACTATCTCTCACTTAGGAGCTTTTATTAAGGCACAAAGATTAAGTGACTTGCATAAGGGTCAGGAACACACCTCATGTCTCTCAACTGTAGTGATTTCTCACACCTTTTTTTTCCTGACCTCTTGCATATTAAAATGACATGAGTAGATTGTGTGGATGAGAGCAGGATCTCATTTCCCTAGCAATTCTGAAGATACAAACAGGGGTAGCTGTATCCAAGCCCTCCCCATGGCTCCCATCCCTTCCCTCTGTGACAGGTCATTTGTCCAACGTGATAGGAGAGCAACAGAGCAGAAGTGAGTGCTCCACAAGTGTGATGCAAAGCTCCATCTCTGCCATCCTAAGACCCACGGCTGGATAGAAAACAGAGGAAAGGAACCTCAGCTACACTTTGTTCACCAATAGGAGCAGGGAAGGACAGTGGGGAGATCTCTGCAGCACAAAGAGGGTCAGAAGAAGCCCCCCCACTCCCATAACTGGGGTGCATCAGCTGATCCACGGCTGAGAGCCCTGGTGGGAGCTCCCAGGTGAGGCTTCTTTCCATGAGCGATGGTTTGGTTTCCCAGAAGGTGTGTCTGCCTTTGGTGCACCAGTGGCAGAGGCCCAGCAGCAAGGAGAGCACCCCAGTCCCTCTAGGTGCAGCTGTGCCTCATGTGGAAGTTGACCACGTACTCAGCGTTGGTTCGCTGCACCGAGATGGCGAAGGGCTCGAAGGGGTGGAAGGTGAAGGCCACCAGGCGCCGCACCGTGTGATTGATGGGGCGCCCCAGCAGGCCCGCCTGGATCTCGAACTTCAGCAGGCCAGAGTCACGGGCGTAAAATCTGAAAGGAAGAGAAAGTCAATTAGGGCTGTTCCCCGCTATTGACTTTGCCATCTGGGCTCTTTGCATGCAGAGACAATGCCTCGTTGGAGCGCTGGTGCTCCCTGAGGAGCAGAAGGTCCTTAGCTGGGTGCCTGGCTCTTGGCTTCGCAGGGAAGTCCCTCTCGGGCCAGTTGTTTTCCACTGTCTAGAAAAACATCACTTTTATTTTGTTATTAGCAATGAGAGAACTCTTGCCTGTCACTTTGATGGACAAAGCTGACTTCACAAGAGGGAGTCAGTTTGGTTCAGGCCCCACCTGTGCTGGCTCTCCAACCTCTCTTAATGCAAGCTGCTCCCCTGATCCCCAAGGCAGATATACTGTACAGAACTGAGCTCCCTTCCCTTAGCAATGGCCTTCACTGAGAGTGTCAGGCCACCCTTTCCTCCCCGTGGTACTGCCAGTGAAGGCTTTACACTGCTGTCCTTGTGCCTGTTCAGTCAAGGAAGTCGCTGCAATCCTGCTCAAGGGTGCCATGTTGTAGTGTACAGCTCAAGCAAGGCTTTGCAATTCCTTTTAGATTGCCACCAATAAAGCATTAATGAGACAGGCTGTGCAGGAGGTACATGATGAATTGGATTCAATAACCACTGCAAGGACAGAGGTCAAGGAAAACCTTATGACCTGCTGCTGTCACCCACACACCTGCCTGTGGGTCAAGCACATATGCATCTCCTGCCTGTGGGTCAAGCACATATGCTCTCCAGGTGAGCTCTGGAACACAGCTCCAGCACAGAGGGAACATTTTCAGGGGGATGAGACAAACAGCTCTGAATAGACAGGTGAGTTCAGGGAAGCTCTTTGCTTCTTGACCCTCCCCTGCACACTCTGTGTAACTGACACAAGCCCAGGAAACGCCACTGTCCACTGCTGCTGTCAGAACACAGGACTCTCTGTGGGGATCCAACCCTCCCCAAGACTTGGGAGAAGGGTTCTGGGATGTAGTGGTGGAGGTTTCTGGATGTGGTACTTCACCAAGTAGCTGGGCTCTAACTCAAGTCCTTCCCCTGAAGCTGTCTCTGTTTGTCAGACCATTTTCATTAGACCTCTTCCAACTTCAGGCACAGAATTGCCATTATGCCTCCCAGCTGTTTTCTTTTCCACCAACACTTAGTGCATGCGGGTATTTTGCATTTTCCTCCGATTTTAACTCCAAGAATGCTTTTAATGTCTGAGCACATCTCCCCCCCGCCAGCAACACGATGCACTCAGCTCTCAGCCTGGAAGAACGGATGATGACAGATACCAGCGATGCTGTTTCAGGAGCAGACATACTCCACATTTTAACAACACAGCCTATTGAGAACCTCATGTTCTTCCTGGAGGGCCACTCTCCTCTCCCTTCCTCTGAATCAAAAGTGCCAGCCAGCCCTGCCTGAAAATTGCACACAAGAACCCAGCAAGAGAGTCACAATCTTGGTATTTGGCTTTTCAAAAAGCCCTTTTCCTCCTACACAAGGCTGGGTATGCAGAGGGTCATTCTTTAAATAAAGCACAGTCCCCCATCTGTTCCTCTCTCCCCCAATTCACAACAATTTACTACTCAAGATGAAGCTCCCTGTAATCTTAAAAGATGTGCTCAGTTTGGTATTTTTAAATGTATTTTTAAAAGTGCTCTGCAATCAGAGGCCATTTCCATGGGCTCTCATTCTGGGGATAAATTAGGCACTGCAATATAAAATTGTATGTCAACAGAAACAGCAAGACCAGCCTTTTCAAACCGTAGGAAAATGGAAGATTTATCTGCAGACCAATTCTTTGGTTAAATGGCTCCTTATTAGCCATCTAGATGGATTTTAGAGACCCCCTGCTATAGGTAGAGCTGTGTTAGAGCCTCTTCCCTCAAGTGCCATCATTTCACCCATTGAATATCTCTTCAGGCCTCCTGAAAAGAGACTGGAAGGTGGTGGTGATGGGGAACCTAAAGTCCTTCCCACCTAACAGCAAACAACCACTGGTCTCTTAAGTAGGCAGAATTGAACCTTCTGGGATGCAGACAAGCACTAAGGGTTAAAAGAACGCAGTGCACAGAAATATTGAATTGATGTGGAAAAGGTCTGGAAGCTTTCCTAGCTCACACATCGTGCCAGGAAACTGCACACATATTATAACAACCTTAGCTACTGAAGAGTTTTCCATTCCAGACAATTACAGGACTTACATTACAAATCCTGTGGTCCCTCATTTCCAAGCCCTCTAACCCCAACAGGCAGCTGGCATTATTTTATTAAACCCTTTGTTTTGCACGTGAGAACCACAGCAGCACTATTTCAGCTACTGAATGGTTAAGGTTAGCGCCTCATCTTCTGCTTACTTTCCAAAAAACCAGGAGCCCCACTGCTCCGAGGCTCTATTCAAGTCCTAATTGACTCTGCACAGCTTTGAGCTTTAAAAGCTCTGGCTCTGAAACGCTGGTTTGCTCAGGGGAGGGAGGGAAGGTGGCACTTGGCTTTGTTTACTACAAAGACTCCACCGCAGCACATGACTGCGGTTCTGCTGCCTTTTGTCTGCGGGAGCCCGGCGCAGGTTGGCGCTGGCAGACAACTGCCACCCTGCAAGTTTTCCCAACATCAAGCATGACAAGGGGGAAAAGGGCAGGCTTTCTTTGCAGATAACATGGAAGCTGGAGATCAAACCAAATCATACAGGCAGAAGAATCAATTAAATATACATAATTTGGGAATTGAGAGCACAGGAATAATCAGAAGTTCCCCGCCACCTGAGTCAGGGCCAGGGGAGATATGAAACCACTTTTTGAGAATGCATTGATGAAAATAAAGTTGGGAAGCAGTCCAGAATGATCTCCCTAGGCTGCCTGAGCCCCCAACGTGTGCAGTCACTAAACAAAGCACTCAGGCACTGAAGGCTGTCTTTGTTTTCAGAGCATAGGTTTGCTTCTGCAGTACTAGGAGCAGAAATACTATTCTGCCTGGGTAACTCAGGCTCTTTGAGCCTGTCAAGCTGGAGATGTTGGATTTTTAACCACTTCCTCTTGCAGCCATGGCTGCAGCCAACAAAAAGAAATAAATAGTCCTGATATTTCTTTAAGAAGCATTGCAAACCTCCTTATTCTCAAGCTCAGACTTACTCCCTCTGCCAGCATTCGAGACTCAGACAGAAGAGGCACAGAATGGCCCTGGCACCTGGCTAAAATTCCTACTACAGACAGAAATTCCCTACAGATCACAGAGAGAAGGAGTATGACAAGGAGTACAGCTCCCATGGTGAGAACAGTAAACAAGGGAAGTCTGAAAACAGCTCAATCAATACCACAGGCTTTCTGAGTAACACCTAGCCCAGATACTATTTTATTCACAGGACAAACCAGACAATCCTTGCCAACTAAACCCACATGCTCAGAGAGGATCTTTCCAGCATAGGAAAGCAGACATCAGAGCTGTATCACTCTGCAACCCAAACACAACGGCTGCACTGCAAGAAGAGGAGGAGGAACAAGACCATTCATATGGAAAAGGCTGAGACTTCACCACCCAAACCCTCCCCAGAGCAGAGCAGCTCAGCAAGGAAACATGAAGAGCCCTCCCACACATCCCCATTACTGTAAAGGAAAGAGGCCAAGTTTTGTGAAACAAATCCCCTGGTGAAAGGATTTCTTAAGAGAAAGGCTTCCATCTACTCCCTATTCTGCACACTTGATGCCACATGGCAGAGGTGATTTACAGCGACTCTCTCCTCACATACAGCTGCCCATACCTTATGGGGTGATCACCACAGGTCTTGGGCCGCTCCATGACTGACACCCACTTGTCATCATAGCTGAAGAGGGACAGGTCGAGGTAGGGGCTGCCGCTGTAGGACTGGGCGCTGATGGGGAGCTGCCCCAGCAGGCGCCGCACGGCCTCCGTGTGCCCTCCGTACTTGGCGTTCACAATCGTGTCCTTGAACCTGCAGCAAAGCAAGAGACACCTCCTGTTCACAAAGGCCACAGCTGAACAGCACATCTTAAACAAACCAAGCAGGAAAACTGACAGGGAGAGAAAACAGCTGCGGTGTAAGAACTAGAACGGCTCGTTTCCAAAGATGTATCACAGTGATTCAAACATCAACCAGTTCTGCTAACCTTTTCATCCTCCCTTATCATTACTGTCACAATGTCCAGAGTGACAGAAGGAGAAGAATGTGCCTACCCACAACGTCTGGGCCCAGCTGCTCTGCAGTACAGGAAATGAAGAGGATCAGAAACGGGGAGAGATAGATTAGCAGCTGATCAGTCAATCCAAGTTTTACCACAAAGCCTGGAAACAGCATGAGCAAAAGCCAAGGGGCTTTCACAGTAACAGTTGAGCCCTTAATGTTTTCTTGATAATCCTCCTCTCTTCACCCACTGTTCTAAATGCATAAAGGGTGAAACCTTAGATGAAGAAGAACCTTGAGGAGGAGCATAAAGCTCTCCAGAAACTACAGTGAGCTGAAAGTTCTTCCTGGTGGAGAAATTAACACAGGCCAGATTTCTCTTTCCAAGAAAAATTTGAAACTTTACATGTACAAAAACAGTCAGATCATCTGCAGGGACAATAAGGAGGGTAAACACTCAGCCAGAAGCCAGCTCACTGTGGACTGTGCTCTATGGTACTTTGCTGTAGAAGCTACAACACTCCTGTTACAGGCCCTTGTAGCAAGGGGAGGAAAATACTCTCCTATCTACTCTAACAAAAGGCTGAAGTTGTTCTTCGTGAGTCTTCAGTGAGTCCTCTCATTCTCTCTCCCATTAAGCATTATGGATTTCCTGACAGGTTGCTCTAGAAAGTTACAGACATAGTCAATTTCGTCAGACTTATGTGACATCAGCCTAAAGTCAACAGAAGCTTGATGCCCAGAAGTGGATGGCAAGTACTTTGGATGATGAGAAACAAGTCACTGGAAGAAAAAAACACCTGAGTCACAACAAAATTTTCCTAGAGAAATAACACACTCTGCCTCATTAAAACCACATCTGACTGTTAAGGCATATTCTAGAAACCCAGGTTATTTTGGTATTTTGTTCAGCTTTCACAACAGATCTAAGCAGATGAGTTTCCCTTCTCCTAGTACAGTGATGATAACCACAAGCTGGTGACTGATGTTGAGGAAATGCTACCGAACACAGTTTGGTACATGCCAAATTCTGAGAATGTCACTTGGCAAAATACACACAACTGGATCATGCCAGCATCTTGACAAATCCTATCTTCAGGGACCAAAGTTACTGGGCAGTAACACTTTAATAACCTCCAAAAGAGTTACTGCTCAAGGAGAGACAGAAACATCTTTCAAAATTCCCTTCCTTTCTTCTAAGCAGCAGTTTGCAACTGCTGTGCTCCTTCCCCTAACAAGGTAAATGCTGTGGAATGTAAAATCAGATGCATCAGGCTGCAAGAATGAACCATGTATAGTCCACCTGGCAAAGGGGGCCAAAGGAACTGATTTTCTCAGGTTGGTATTTGATACTGGCCTTCAGCAGACGGGGCTGAGCGAGTGTCTATACGGAATAAAGCATGCTCCGAATGGCTCACCGGCGCTGGATCTGCCTCGCAAAGTTGTTGCTGGAAGCTGAGCAGGGGAACTGGACAGCCTCACTGTGCAGGGTGGCATTCCTGAAGAGGTCACAGAAGTTCTCAAACAGCTCCAGCAGCTCATCAGATGTGTTCTCAAACACGGCAATGACCTCCGTGGTCACCATGTTGTACACGACGAAGAACGAGGGCTGGGGAGAGAGGAAGAGGTTACCCAGGAGAGCAAAGCTGTCCCTTCCTTCTCCACACATCACACCACAGACCCCATCCAAATTTCTCCACAGCACAGGAGAATCCTACATCCTCACACTAATCCGTTCTCCTATTGGAGTGCCTCAACATGTACCCAATTATCCACCTCTCAGCTGAGATTATTTAAGAAAACTTAATGGGCTTCCAATTCTTAAACTTGAACTAGATGAAACCATACTGTTTTCTCTTCTTCTCTGTCCTCCACCAAACCCAAAACACTTACTCAAGTGCCAAATTTAATCTTCATTCCTGCTGAAAAAATTACTTCAGATCCAATGCTAGCTGACGTTAAATTATTTTTACCTCTGCATAGATATATTAGTTTCTTCCCCTTCTTAATATCTGCATCACACAGAGATGAGCCTTTTTATCTACTGTGCGCTACATCACTACCCACAAAAAGCTGTGCCCTCCAGGTACCCTGCCAACACAGAAATGAAAATCTGAAAGATATTGATGATTTCTTAATGCTGACATTCTCCTGCAAGATGGCCCTTGTACCATGCTGTGGACTGGCAATGGCAATGAATCCTGGCACGAATGAGCAAGAAATTGGGAAAAAAGGTGACATTGTGTCAGCACATTTACAGCAAAGGGAGATGACATTCCCATCCCATTGGGAAAGGGCATATTTAATTCTTGATCATTAAAAGTAGCTTTCATTAGAGACAGGAGTGCTGGCACCCCAAAGTAAGAACCTGTCCCCACTTCAAAGGGAACTAATTCCCATGGCATCTGATTTAATCTTCTGTCAATAGAGGCAATTCCTAAATGCTTCACCTCCTGCTCCCAAACAATGCTCAGGGATGATGGCAGGCACTCTGCCCACCCCACCCACCTGCAAATATCACAAGGTTTGTTTGTTTTACAGCCCCAAAATAAACTATGATAATACAATCCAGCCCCCACATGTCCAAACGAAACACACAGGATGAGGTTACTCACTAGACTACTGCCTGAGGAAAGGGAAGCCCTTCTGAAATAAAGGGTTGGAGCAGAGAGAAAATAAGAGAAGACAGCAGAAGGAAAAACTATTTTAATCACTAAAGACTGCAGGGAGTATCCTCCAACTTTTTAATTTAAAGTTTCTTTGCCAGGTTAACATAGAGACACATCTACAGGATGTCCCTGAGCAGGGAAACCCTCACTGCTTTTGCAGCACCTGTAACACCACCAAAACATCATCACAGCACTGGAGGCAGCAGCTGAGTGCCACAAAAACCACACAGCAACGCTGACAAGCCTATCAACACAAGCCTACAACAGCAACAAACCCCCAAGCTACCTATGCAGAGCATACTCTTAAAGATCTCAAAGGACAGTGCAGACCCACACAAAAACCACACAACCCACAACCATGAACAGCAACTCCTCAACCTTCTTGCCAGAGAAGCCAGAGGGGAGAAAGGACCCTGAAATTGGATGAAACCTCATATTCCTTGTCTGACAGACTGAAGAAAAATGGGAGCTGTAGTTATTTTGTGAGCCAAGTTTTATTCAGGAAGCCCTAACACAATGTCTGCGTTCAGACAGGTCTGTGTAAACTGCTCCACATCTGGAATTATCTCTGGAAGAACTGAGAAATGAGGCACTTTTCTTCCCCCAACACAAAACCCAGTGCCTGAGGCACACTGCAAACAAACCACAAACTGCATCTTAAAGTAACCCTGGGGTGAAAAGACTGGAGAGCTCCCTGCAGCAAACCAGGCACTAAACCCTACTAACCACAGCAGAGTGCAGAGCTGAGCCAGCCACAAACATTTACATCAGGGCCAGGAGCTCATTCCAGACACCAGCAATGAGCAGAACCCTGCAGGGCACTTCCACAGAGCCTTCGTATTTCTGAGACAGACATTCAGCTTTACACCAATGGGCAACATGGATTAGATAAAGCCTTACCTATTTCCTCCCAAAGCAACTCTCCCAAACAAACACCACAGAAAAGGAAAATAAAACAAAACAAAACAGAGTCATCTCCCAGGAATTACCAGACAAAGGCAACACACGAAGAGCTATTGTTTATTTCTTCTAGGACCTAAGTCCTGGCAAAGATGTGGGGAAGAGAAATGCATGAGAGAAAACAAACCTCTGGGGAACAACCAGACCTACATGCTGCATTGGAGATTTATCACAAATTCTTGCTAAATACTTTCAACAGAATAAAACCAAGCTGATTAAAGGAATAAAAATTAGCTAAAAAAAAAATCCTTAGTTTCACAGGGCTCAAAACGTGACCAACCACTCTAAAAGCAGTAAAAAGAGATGATCAACATGCAGGGTTGTGAAACATCTGGAGGAACCCAGCACTGACTGAGCTACATTTGCTCTAATTCCACTTCTTTAGTAATAAATTGAAAAGAGAAGCAATTGGCCCATTAGCCTGATCTAAAAGCTGCTACTCTAATTTGGAGAGATCATAAATACTACCTCTTACTGGAGCTTGAAAGACTAAGTACGTAGGCAGAACAGAAATGGTAATTGTACCAGGGAAAATGAAGACTATTATATTTGAAAAACATGCTTGAAGATACATGAGAAAAGGGAGAGACTACCTCTACAATTTAAATGGAGTATATAAAATATCAGCTCAAATTAAACTCATTTGGGGATTTGGGGAAGGAAAGAGGATGGAGCATCTGCAAGCATGGGGAACAATCCTTGGAGAAAGGAACTTGCTAACACATCAGATCTTTCTCATTTTGCAGGTGAGAAGGAAGGAAGCAATGAAATTAAGAAAACAGAAGATACAGAAGTTACTCAATATCAGAGGCATCAAAAAAAACTAGGGATCCTAAATAACCTTTACAGGCTCATTAAGGAACAGCTCACAGCATTGTAATGCTTGAGCACTTGTCCCAAAGCAATGAGCAGCCTGAAGAGGGAGGCAGTATCTGATCCACATGGTCTAGTGGACCTCTAGCAAGGCAGTGGGAATTAGATGGTGTTTAAGGCCCCTTCCAACCCCAAACCACTGTGTGATTCTGTACCTGGGAAGGATCTGTCACCCGCAGCGTGACCACGTCCTCACTGGTGTATTTGATAAACAGATGGTTCTCATCCAAGAGCTGCATCTTCCACATGCGGAGCTGCCTCAGCTGATCAAAGTACTGGAAGAACCTTCTCTTTGCTATAGCACTGCCATCCTGCTCGGCCCTTCTCCAAAGGTACACCAGCAGCCTGTGCTTCAGGGAGTTGATGAAGGGCTCCTTGTAGGGGTTGGCCATTCCCGTCTGCGTGTCCCGCTGCACCTCGGGGTACACGGCCGACAGGGTCAGCAGATCATCCTCGTAGCAGAAGCGGCCGATGGTCCTCACGTCGATGAACGTCCCCTCGGGCGTCACCTGGAAGACGTGGATGGTCTGCTGCTGCACGGAGAGGATGGCCAGGATGTTCTTGTACAGGTAGAGCCCCTGGTTGTGCGACAGGATGACCTTGTCGCACTTGAAGGCGCGCGTGTCGCACAGCCGGCCCGTGTGCAGGTCGATGATGTGCAGGGAGTAGTCCTCGAGCGGGGAGCGCGGGTTGGGCGTCACGGACTCGCTGTTGCGGTACACCTCGAAGAAGGGCGGGTGCGGCTCCTCGGGCAGGTAGGCGGCCGAGCCCACGATCACGTAGCGGCAGTCGTCCGTGAACAGGCTGCACTCGCGGTTCAGGTGCTCCCCGTTGGAGGCCACGTTGGTGATGTGCAGCAGCACGAAGAAGCGCTCGAAGAGCCGCCCGCGGATGTTGACGGACCTCTGGTCGTTGCCGTTGGCCAGGATCTCCCCCTCGTAGCCCTGCAGCAGGTCCTCGGCCGCCTGGCAGCCCTGGTACTCGTAGATCTCCAGCGAGGTCTGGTCCGAGGAGAAGGCGATGAAGTAGCGGCCGTCGGGGGAGAACTTGCGCAGGAAGCAGGGCGGCTTCTCCACGTTGACCACGGTGAAGTTGGGGAAGACATTCTGGTGGAAGACGCGCACCTGGTGCCAGTGCGTGCCCGCCTTGCCCGAGCTGATGCGGCGCCGCTCCAGGCGGTGGATGACATTCTGGTTCTGGATGCGCCGGGGCCTGATGGTGGGCGCCTCATGGTCCATGGTCAGAGCTCTACTTCATCTTCATCTTCATCCTGCGGGGACAGCACACGTGCCCTGGGACCGGCATGGAATTCAGGGAACGGGGAACCCATGCACCCATAGCACCCAACAGAGGGGATTGGCTAAAAGGGACGGGGTGGGGGGGGGGAGGAATAGCACGGGAGGGACACGGGGGAGGGACTGGGAGAAAGACCAGGAAAACGACGGCAGTCCAGAGATGTCTCCAGGGCAGTCCTGCCTGCTGAACAGACACAGCGGGGAACCAGGAGGCGAAGGAAGGAGCCAGGAAAAGGCACAGGCACAGCTGGACACCACGGGAATAAAGGGAGCCTCCATACACCCAGTAAGCCAGGATAAATGCAGGCATGACAAGCAGCAGGCACAGGGCACAGCTTGGGAAGAACGGAGGAAGCTGGGGGCGAAGGGGCACAGGAAGGATCACCCGCGATGTGTCCGGGCCCACCTGCCGAGAGGGAAGCCAGGAGCTCCAGTCCCCCGGGCTGAGGAGAGACTGAGCTCCAGGCAAGCCCGGGGGCAGCTGAGGGCCCTCCCGCCAGGGGTATTGGGGATCTCCCGCCGGCCCGAGGGGTAAAGGGACACCGGGGACTGGGGGCCGCGGTGGTCTCCGCGCCGGTATGGGACCGGGGAGAGGTGTCTGCCACGCTCACCGCTGGGGCCGCGCCGGGTCCCGTTCAAGCCATGGCCGCTGCCATCTTTCCGCCACGGCACAGCGGCGGGGGGGGCGGCACCGCACTTCCGCTTCCGGCACCCGCACCAGAGAGATGGGGCCTGCCGGGCCAGAGTGCCGCGAGCGACTTGGTGCGCCCCCTGGCGGCGGGGAGGACCCTGCACCGGGCACCCCCCGCCTATCCTGAGCCACAGAGCCCTTAAACCCATCCTGCATCCATCCTGACCCCTCTGCACTCCAAAACCCACCCTGCACCCACCCTGACCCCTCTGCACCCCAAAACCCATCCTGAACCCCAAAACCCATCCTGCATCCACCCTGAGCCAAAACCCATCCTGGACCACAGCACCCCAAAACCCATCCTGCACCTACCCTGTACCCCAGCACCCTCCTGAATCCCCAGCATCCATTTTGCACCCCAGAACCCATCCTGCATCCCTCCTGAGCCCCAGCACCCGCCCTGATCCCTCTGCACCCCAGAACCCCTCCTGCCTCCCCTGCACCCACACTGCACCCCCTGCACCTCCAGCACTGGCTTCACCCATCCTGCACCCACTGTGCCCCCTCTGCTGCCATCCTGTACTCCCCTAGACCCATCCTGCACCCTCCTCCAGCCCAGCCACCTCATCCCAGCACTCTGCAAACCCCATCCAACCATCCCCAAGTCCCCTACATTGCCCTTCACCCCTCCCTGCCCCTGAACCCCTCCATTCCTGGAGCATCTCCTCCATCCCCAGGAAGGGTCTGGCACAGCCCCATCACTCCCAGCATGGGGACACCACAGGAGACTCCACCACACCTCCCTCCAGCACTTTGGGGTACACCCCAACACTAACAGCAGACTGGGGTCACCCCCGGGCACCTCTCAGGCCTCCCCAAGGGTTTGAAAGCTTTTGCCCGCCTTGGCTTTTAGCAGCACCCCTCCTGCCTGTGCATTAGCGCCGAGGGCAGCTCTGAGGGGCTCTTCTCCTTCAAAGGCAGGCAAGCAGGAATGTCAGGCGGCCCTTGAGATCCATTTGCCGGCCTCTCGCCGGGGCTGAGCCCACGCAGGGCTCTCGGAGCCACTCCAGAGGCAGGCGTGGGAGCGGGAGCTGGAGAGGGGCAGGGTGCTCGGACCGGGGGGCTGGGGAGCCTGGGGGGGATCCCATCCCTGCATCCCAGGGCTGTGCTCCCTCTGCTGTGGGGCAGCTGGACCCACAGGGGCTGAGGAGCCCAGGAAATCCCATCCCTGCATCCCAGGGCTGTGCTCCCTCTGCTGTGGGGTGGCTGGACCCAGGGATGCTGGGGAGCCCAGGGGATCCTGATCAGGAAGATGAAACAGGAAATCCTTATAAATATGATTGCCTGGGAAAAGATTTTGAGAATATAGAAACTGTAAGCGACATCGAAATGAAAGCAAGTTTTGAGATACCTCAGTTTCTGAACAACGGGAAAACAATGGTGTGGCCGCTGAAGGTAATCCCCTTTTGATGGAACAACACCCTCTGCTTGCAGACAGCTCCAAGGGCAGGGCAGACCCTGCCAGCTTGGCAGAAGGGGCCCAAAGAGGAGCTTTTAGGGTTTAAAATGTGGCAAGTATGGTAATGTAGTGATTCTGATAGGCTGTATGGAAATGCTATAGGATTTGTATCTTGTACTAGATTGATTAGTGAGAATCAGAATATATCAACACAGAAGAAGATTTATTGTATTGTAATGGGAACTTCGCCTCTTACCATTTTACTCTCTTACTCTCTCATCCTCTGTACCCCTCTCTTCTCTCGGGCCTGCTCTGAGCTCTGTCTGGCAGCTCCCAGCAGGGCCCTGCACCCAGGCCCTTTGCAATAAACCCCAAATTCCATGACCCGGCTTCAGAGATCTCTGGTCTCCATCCTACCCCCACTATGCTCCTACAGGATGCCATCCCTGCATCCCGTGGCCGTGCTCCCTCCCAGGGCTGTGACAGCAGCCAGTGTCACCTGCATGGAAGGGGGATGCTCGTGCTGGGCAGAGCTCAAACCGCTGGATACCCGTGTGTTTATGGGATGCTGTAGGGTGTCAGCAGCGCTGGGACAGAGCCAGACCCCACCACCCCAGGGGATAAGAGCTGAGTGGCTCCAGCTGCCTTCCTGTGGGGTGTCAGCCTGCCTGGCACCCCTGAGCAGGGGGTGACCCCAGTGCTCCCCAGCTACCTGCCCCATTCGCTTCTCTCAGCACTTTGGTGCCCAGCAGCCTCAGCCGTCCCTGCCCGCTGTCCCCGTCCCTGCCGGGGGCACAGGGCGCGATGACAAGGCTACAACGAATGGCCCTGGCCTCCCTCTTTGTCTCTGTGCCTCCTGCCTAATTAATTGAGATCCACCGTAATAGGATCAAGCTAAATAGCGGAGAACATCCGAGCACACAGCAGCTGGCAGGAAAAGGAGCGGCACCACCGAAGGGCAGCTCCGCAGCTCCTGGCCGGACAAAAGAGCCGCTAATGCAGCAGCGATTGATGCTCCCAGAGCCGAGAACTTCATCCCACAGCCTGCTCACAGCTCAGCCCCCTCTGTGCTCTGGGAAGGGGTTGGAAGCCTTCGATGGGCCGGTTCCAGCCAGTGGTAGGGATGGGAATCCTGTGCAATAAATCCCAGAGCAGGCACAAGGCTGGGGACAAAGTTAGTCTTGGTTTATCTTGGCCTGGGGGTAGGCAGCAGGTGTGGGGTCACAGTGCCAGACCCTCAGCCAGGTAGCAGCTGAGGGCTCAGGACATTTCCTGAGATATTTCCTGGGACATTTCCCACATCCCACAGCATTTTGTGGGACCTTTTGGGCTCCAGCAATGGGGGTCACACTTCTGTCCCCATCCTCTTGTGCTGGCACACAGATGGGGTGTCCCTCTGCAATCCCTGACCACAGGAACAGGGCAAGCCCAACCTAACACCCAGAGCTCTGATCCTGGGGCTGGTGTGGATGATGCTGGGGCATTGAGGGTCCCTGGCTACTGGGGGCTGGCCCAGGGCTCCTCCAGCCTTGCAGGGCCACTCTGGGTCCTTGGCTTTGGATGTCACTGTGCTGCTTTTGGTGGAAGTCCCTTCAGCAGTGTGCCAAGGAAAGAGATGCTCCGTGCCTTGGTGGCATCACCAGCACCCTGCCAGTGCCACATCCACCCCCAGCTGGTTTATCCAGAGCCAGCAGATGGGTTAAAAATTAAACAAAAAAAAAAAAAAAAGAAAAAAAAAGAGAAAATAATATAATGCAGCTCATTTGGGCTGCTTTGGATGTTTTTCCTGTTCCTCAAGCAAAGACCCTTCTGCTGTTGTTGCTTTGGCTATTTCTCAAGAGCTTCCCATCCCTGGATCCCGTGGCTGCTTTCCTAGGACTGGAGAGGGTGTGTGAGGAGAACAGGAGAACAGCTCTGGGCAGGTCACAGGAGTGGCTGCTCCCATCCTGGCTGCCCCCAACCAGACACAACCCCTTGCACTAAATCCCTGGGGGAAATCTTGGACCATCTCCTCACAGGGATGCTTGTGGAGGAAGAAAACCCTCCAGGTCCTGAGCCAAGCCCCTCTCATGGCCACTGAGCTTGGTGGCTTCAACTCCTTCATCAAGCTGAGGGCAGGGGAAAAGAAAATTACTCATATTTTTAAATTTTTCTTAATATGTAAAATAAGAGGGTGAAGTTTGCACAGGGTCCTGGTGTGGGGAAGGAATGCTGCAGCCCTGAGGTGCTCCCCAAAGCCCAGGGTGTGCAGGCATTAGTGAGGCTGTTCTGTGGGAGCTGGCTGCCTCCATGGGCTCCTTTTTAGGGTGAAGCATCCTAAAGGTCATTACAGAAACCAGCTGGGGGAGAACCCTTGTTGGTGTAAGAAAAGACCAAAGGAAACAGAGGGAATCCTTGGGTGTATCTCATCTCTCCAAAAACACAAGGGTGTAATTAAATATTTGATTCTTCCCCAAGCCTGAGGAGTGACTTTATTCACATTTGCAGAGTTTGGGGCTCCCATTGCAGGGGGATTCATGTTCACATTCACACATTTTCATAGAGGGGTGAACAGGTCCTATCCAGCCAGCCAGTCCCCCTCTCCCCACACTGGGCAGGTCTCTTTGGGATGAGGCTCCATCAAAGCCAAGTTTACAGGATGCAGCACTGGTGGACCTTCACAGCTCTAAGGAAATATTTCCTTGTCACCAAAACATCCCTTGCTCTGGTTTTAACTGGTGCCAGGGGCTCATTTTGGAGTGGAACTGGACAAATTTTAGCGGCTGTTGATGGAATCACCACCACTGTCCCCTGTGCCATACCTGGGGGCGACAGCCCCTTGTCCCCCATGCCACCGTGGGGTGACAACGCTGTCCCCTACAACACACCCCGCACAGGGTGATGGCTCTGCCCACCCCCGTGCCACCTCTGAGGGTGACAGCCCCGTGTCCCCCGTGCCACTCGTGGGGATGACAGCCCTGTGTCCCCCGTGCTATCCGTGGTGTGACAGCCCCGTGTCCCTCATGCCATCCATGGGGGTGACAGCCTCGTGTCCCCCGTGCCGCCCGTGGGGGGCAGCCCGGCAGCTCCTCCCGGCTGATGCGCAGTGACATTTGCAATCTGTTGCCATGGGCGCTCGGGGACTTTTGCTGTGGAGGGGGATCGCGTTTCTCCCCCCTCCTCCTCCTCCTCCCCTTCCCTCCCTCCCGATGACGTCATGGATGACCACGGTGGTGACAGGGCCACCTGTGGGCTGATGAGGGGTTTAAAGAGACAGTCTGCAGCTGCAACAGGAGCCCTGGCTATTGTCTCCGCACCTGAGAGCGGGGAAACCTGCAGCCCCCAGACCATCCATCCATCCATCCATCCATCCATCCATCCATCCATCCATCCATCCCGTCCGTGTCACCTCATCCCTGCATCCCCTGCCGTCACCACCGCAGCTCTCCCGGGGCCGGGGATCCTGAACTGGCTCCCGTTATCCCTTCCCTGCTCCAAGGTAAGGCTGCGCTCCGTGCCCCCCGTCCCGCTGCGGGCTGCAGCCCCCAGTGCCGCTGGGCAAACCCAGGGCTGCAGCCTCAGGGGATCCCTGGGAATGCAAAGCCTGGATGGGTGCCCCCAGCTTGGGCAGAACAGCAGAACCGCCCCTGGGACAGCAAACCCCCGGAGGTGGCGGGTCCCTCCCTGCTGAAGGGGCTGGGATGCTCCTGCCGGAGAGCTGTGGGGGTCTGCAGCGTCCTCATCCCCAGCCGGCATTCCCAGACCACCCCAGAAGATGCCCAGCACTGGGTATCTGCCTGGAATAAACCTTGTCCCTGCTGTGGTCCTCGTGGAGGGGACCCTGAGAGCTGGTGCATGTCCTGCACCCCAAACCCACCATGGGCAAGCCCTGGTGATGCCAGGAGCCACGGTGCATGCTGAGGGAGCAGGTGAGAGGAGGAGAGGATCTGCCCTCCTCACCTGGTGGGCGAAGAAGGACCAACTGTGCCCTGTCCTGAGGGCTTTGTCCCACTGTCCTTCCAGCTCCAATGGGGCAAGGAGCAGGTAAGTGCCTCTGTTCCATGTCACTTGGATGTGCAGGCGGTGAACAAGGTAGAAAAAGGGTCTGGCACCTGTGAGAGGCTTAGAGAAGAGCAGGGTGGAGATGTGCATGCAGGGATTGGTGTGAGAGGAAAACTGTGTCCCTTCCTGCCGGACACACTCCACTGGTGACCCTGCAAGTCACCAAACTCCTCGATGGCTCCCACCAAGCAGTCCTGGAAGGTCTTTCTGAGCTCACAGCTGCCTGCAGAGCCAGATCCACTGGAGCCTGCAGGGACCCCCAGCAGGCACAGAGCCCCTAGTCCCACAGGGGTGGCAAAACAACCGGGACAAAGCCCACAGCCAGCTGCCTCTGCAGCCTGCCTGGGCACCTGGGGCAGGTGGGGAGGTGCTCCACGCTCCAGTGGCTCTGTGGTCCATCCCTGAGGACCTGAGCAAAGCCAGAGATGCAGCTGCCTCTGGGATCCCTCCAGAGCTGGACTGTCTGTGCCCTGCTCCTGCTGGGAGCTGGAGGAATAAGCAGCAGCATGTTTCTGCCATCCATCCCTCAAAAGATGCAGAGGGCTCGGGCTGGGCCTGGTTTTTGGGTGGAAGAAGAAAAATATGAATTGTCTGACAGGTGGAAATTTCTGCTTGGGAGGTCTTGGCGTTTGCCCACCTGGCAGCAGCAGAAGTGCAGGGACACAGCCTGGACTTGGCACATGACCTGGGAGATCTGGGGGGGACACCCACAGCCCCCTGTGATGCTCTGTCACTTGTGGCCCCCCTGCTGCTGTGGGTGCAGCCAGAGAACTGGGGAGCTGTGGCTGTGCTGGGCAGCCCTGGGTGCACCTCCTGCCTTTGGAGAGCTCTGGGGAACCCGAGGCTGCTGCTCTGTGGGCAGCTCCCTGGAAGATGCTCCGAGCAGGGTCTGTAGCAGAGAGCTGTTGGGGGGCTGGCTGCCAAGGTCAGGCTCACCCCCTTCCTGCAGGTTGTGTGGGCAGGGGCTGTTGGAGCTAATTTAATATCAGATGGGTACGGCGAGGGCTGCTGTTGTTCCAGTGTCTCTAAAAGGTGCAAGCAGAGCTGAACAGGCGTGGGGTGGGGGTCTGGTTCGTGCAGATATCACACGGAGCAGGCGGGGGTTGTACGATGTGCGATGCACGGGAGGAGTTGTGGAGTAGCTGCCGGCTGTGCCCGATGATCCAGGGATGTACCGTGCAGCCATCGTTCCTTCACTGCCTCCAAATCCTGCGAGAGCAGCGTGTAACCGGCAGGGAACTCTTGCCTGTGTGCGAGGGCACCCAAATATACACATCCACACACGTGTCCTACCCCAATACGTCGCGGAGCCGGGGAATGCCAGCACATGAGCTGGTTACGCTCCCAGCTCCCCCCCGGCAAGCGCTTCCACCTCCCCCATCCCCTCGGGGAAAACTCTTCCGACGCTGCTGCTGATGGATATCGCTGCCGGAGCGCGGGCTCCTTTCCTGACCCTCCTTCTGGCATCACCCAAATCCCCTCTGCCAGCTCTGTGAGCTTCAGCTGGATATGGTGCAGGAGCTTGGAGCTATGCCCGTTTGCCAGGGTCTTAAACAAGGATAGGATCTCCAACAGGGTGGGGAATGAAGCTGGGACCTTGCTCAGCCCAGCCCTTTGGGCATGGGAGAGAGAGTTGGGATGAAGTGATCAATTCCAGCTTTGAGATTTCTCGCTGGTCTGTGTTTCCCCATCAGGCTCTGAGCCCACCCAAGGCTCAGGATGTCACTGTGTGCCTGAGTGACAAACACAGTGTGGGTCCCTCTGGTCAAACACAGAGAGGGGATGAAGGTGCCAGCTTTGATCAAAGCCTTGGCATGCTTTAGGCTGAACTCTGCCCGAGCCCAGGGAGGAAAGGTGAGGAGCTGCTGCCACCAGGCAGTCGCCAGCATCCCTCACCTCCCAACCTGGCTCAGCTTGTGCCAGCAGCAGACACTGGCTTCTTGGCACCGAGGCTTTTCCAGCACAGCCTCTTAACCCTGCTAATTCCCCTGTGTTCTCCTGCCAGACCTGCTGTCCCTCTGCCAGGGGATGGCCCAGAGCCTGCTAATTACCCCAGTAAGCGGCCACATGTCTCCATCACTGGGGTTGTTCTTTATTCTCTGGTGTTATTTTGGGGACTGCTGGCCCTTGTCTGGCAGTGTGGGACAGGATGGTGACTGGCAGCATCCCTTGCCCCTTCCCCTTCAGCTAAATGATCTCAGTCATGGGTTGATGCCCCTGCTCCCAGTCTCACCAGGGATCAGGGCAATTCTCAGCACAGCACAGAGCATCTCCCACTCCTTCTTCCCTGTTGGAAATGCAACAAAGGCACAGTGAGAGGAAGGTCTGCCTGACTTTCCTAACCCACTGTCAGCCCAAAAGTCCACAAATCCAAGGCTGGTTTGGAGGCCCCAGAGTTGATTTCGAGGTGCCACAGCTCATCCCCACAACAGTCCCCTGCTCTCCTCCCCTTCTCATCCAGGGGAGGCTCAGGGTGCCAGCAGCACCTCCCAGCTCCCCATCCCCTCCTCCTGTCCCCAGGCCATCTGGCCACACTCATCCATGTTAAACAAATGCTGGAGTCTATTATCAGGCCCTGCCTCCCCCTTCCCCCCCAGACAGATGGAGGCTGAACACACCCGGAGTCCCGGCCCGCAGCATTCATGTGTGTGAATGAGAAAATTGAATTATTTATGGCCATGTGAATAAGGCTGGCGGCTGCGGAGGCCGAGCGGAAAGGACTCCATTACGTGGAGAGTACCTGTTGCTATGGAGCTGGGGCTTCTTCCCCATGGCCCCCATGCACAGCTGGATCCCTGCCTGCCCCCCATCCCACCCTGATCCTCATGGAGCTGGATGGAGAGCAGAGCTGAGTGCTGCACTGGCCACGGTGTGATTGGTATGGGGGATTTCCTCCCTGCACTGTGCCTGCTGCTCCTGCAGGCTGGTTTGGAGGTCACCCCAAATCTCCCCACATTTTGACCCACAGTGCCATGTAGGGATGATGTGGTGCTGGTGGCCAGAGGCTCCCTGACCCCCTGGCCACCATGATCTGCAGCCAGAAAACAGTGAGAAATATTGGGGTGGGAAGTGTTGGGGTGGGCAGTGCCAGCATCTCATGGCTAGGGCTGGGCAAAGCAAGCCTGACCCTGGCACAGCACAGGGCAATGGGTGACTCTCAGCTCAGACTCCTCAACTCCCCTCAAAACTCCCATCCCTGGAGGCAGCAGGAGCTGTCACTTGAGGTCCCCCACTCTCCCCATGCCCAGGCAGAAAAGCAGCTTTGCGAGAGCAGGGATTCCTTCCACAGCCACCTGCATTGCAGCCTCTCCTTCAGGGATGCCAAATCCTGCAGCGATGCTGAGGGAGGTGCTGGGGCTTCCCTCCCTCCCACTGCCTCCTCTACTCCTCTTTGGCTGAAAAAGTAGGACTTTGTCCCTGTTGGGGTGCAGTCCTTCCTGCCTTGATGCCACCTTGGGGTCAGGCCAGGACCTGGGGACCATGAGGGGATGGGACCTGGCAGCCCCCAACCCTGCATGACAGCAGCACAGGGACTCCTGCTGCCTTCCCTGCAGAGCTAAGAATAGACTCCAGCTCCTCTCCTGGTGCTGAGTGGGCTCTGCTGGGCTCAGAGGAATAAAAAGCAGGAAAATGCTTATTTTAGTTGCTGCAGTCGACAGCTGTGACTCGTATGTACCTAAGGAGCGGCTTTGCACTGTGTTTACCCTCCCACTGCCGGGAGCACAGGCACCACTGCAGACCTCCCATCCAGGCTGTGGATGCCCCTGCCATGCTCCCAGCCCCAAAATCCCAGCTGGCTCCCAATCCTTCTCCAGCACAACTGGCTGCCTCCCACTCTTCTTTCCCCCACGCTTTCAGAGTGAGCCCAGGCGATGCAGATGCTCCCACCATCCCTGTGCCTTGGGAGATGCTCCCCAGCATCTCCCTGCACCAGCCACTGCTGGAGGCCAGCACAGCCTTGCTGAGGGCTTCTGTAGGTGCATCCAGCTTCAGGGGGATTGTCCCCAGCACCTGAGATAAAGGCAGGCTGCAGACACCCCTATGAGTGACGCACCTGCCTGGGATGCTGCAGCAGAGAGTGGGCACTTGACAGCCCCGGCTCTGGGTGCAAGGCCAGGGGAAGCACCTGCTCCAGGAGAGCAGCTCTGGGCCCTTCTCCCCAGCGTCACCCCCGAGGTAAAGCCAAGAGAAAGCTAATTGTTACCATAGCTACATGAAGTGGCCTTTCTTAGGGAGCCGCGTCATCACTGCTGTCACAAGGTTAAGGCGGTGGGGAGTGGTGGTGGGGAAGATGTGTTTTCTTTGGGAAAACCATGGCAACAGCTATTTCTAAGGGAACAGCTGTGCACAGCGAGGCCATGGGGAAGGGGCTGGGGCATCTCAATGCCAGCCATGCTCTGAAGGCAGTGGTGCCAGGTCCAGCAGCTCTCCATGGCAGACTGCATCTCCAGAGTCCCCTTCCCGCCTGTGCCAGGGCTTGCTGGGTGTCTCCTGTGGTGCTGGCACACTGCCATAGGCTCCAGCATGCCCAGTAAAGCAACATGAGGCCACTCCAGTTTGCTTGGCATGTTCCCATTGGCAGGGCTTGGAGGGCTGCCAGATGTGTGGGATGGTTGGGAGCACCCACCATGGGGAGTGGGGATGGAATTCCCTGTCCAGAGTAAATTCACATGGAATGAGGACCAGCGGAAAGCTCAAGGTTGATTAATGAGTGACATGAAGCTTGAACAACCATAATATAAATACTGGTGGAAATCATAGGGATGGTGTTGACTCCCGTGGAGTCAGTACAGGATGGGCTGGTAAAATGGGAAGGTGTTCTTGGGGCTAAGGGACACTAGTGGAGGTGTAAAAGCCATGGAGATGTCCTGCAGGTCCAGGAGACACAGAGGTCTGAGGAACCCACAGTTTTGCAATGGCCAAGCAGACCCAGCAAGGAGAAGATGCCAGTCTCATCTGCACCCTCCACCCTGGCTCCTGTTCCAACACGTAGCTGGGAATTATCTCTATTTGCTAGACACTTAATTAAGACCATTTCCCCGAAGGAAACCAAGATGGAGAGCTTCACTTCTCGGTATTCCAGTGCTTTCTGGCATTCGTTTCCACACCAATTAGGGTGTAAATTAGTCACCTGGAGAGCAATCCAGTGGCTGGGCTCAAGGGAAGCTCTCCAGCACATGTGCCATCTTCTTCCAGGAAGGCAGGTGGCAGGAACAGGTGGGGACAGGGAAAGGGTCCTTGGGGTGCTGGGGCCTGCAGTTTGGGGTAACAGCTTGGGATTGGGCATAGAGGAGAGTCAGCAAGAGGGTTTAGGGTGTCTCCATGAGCTGTCTGTGCTTCTCCTAGGCCCCTGGAGTTCAGGGTGGCTTGGTGGACCACAGGGCTCTGAGATTAAGCTCCCTGTTGGCTCTGACAAGAGAGGGAGGTGAATGAGCATGAGGTGCTCAGGTCTGTGTTGTGCTGTGATAAGATCCAACAGAGGGCTGGCTCAGAAATGTGGCTCAAGGGTGGTTGACATCTTGAGGTTGTTGGGTCTGGACAGTCTCCTGCTCAGGTCTTCAGATGGACATGTGGAGGCACCTCTGCCACAGCTGTGGCTGTGCATCCGTCCCTCTGCAGTGAGCATGTCCTTGTTCACTCCAGCTGAGAGGTTTCTGTAGAAAACACAGCTGAAATGTGGGATGAGAGTTCAGCAAGAGGGGGGTCCAAAGAGGAATAAACAAAACCTCTCTGGGCAGCATTGGCTGCTCTCCCAGGGTGCTGCAGTTGTAGGAATTCACTGAACATGCCCAAGGGCACTGCTGGGAGCAGAGGCACAGCCAGACAGCACTCAAGGGAAAATCTGGTTCATGTATTGATGGGAGATGGTGGTGGCAGACAGGCAGAAGAGGAGCTGGCAGAGAGGTGGCTGGGAGGAGGCACCTGAAAGTCACAGCTGGCTGTGCACGTGTCCCCATGTCACTCAGGGAGTGGGGTCTCATTCACAGTGGGGTCTCACTGCAGCACTGGGCATCATCCCTGATTTCCTTCCTGACCCTCTTCAGAGAGGTGCAATACATCCACAGCCCTGCAGAAAACACTGCACAGAGCCTGTGCTGATTGCCAGCGAGTCAGGATGGGAAGTTTTCAGCTAAAATACCAATTTCTAGGTGATCTCAGTGGTGAGGTTCAGCTTCCCCATTGCTTTTGATCCCCTTCTGCTGCACTTATGGGGTGTTCTTAGCTGGTGCCTCCTTCTGCATCAGAACACTCATGTCTGCCTCTACCTTCATGGGACAAACTGAGGGTCAGCTGTGTGGTGCTACTTCCCCTAAATATTCCAACTTTCTCCTTTCCCATGGGCACAACCACTTTGCAGGGACCAGGCAGCTTCCTCACCTTCTGGCCAGCCTGCCCACTGCCTGCTCCATCTCCTTCCAAACAGAAGCAGAGTTCCTGTGAGGAGCCACCTGCCCACAGGACGTGCCCTCCAAGCCCCCATTAGTTAGCAGTTGTCTTAAGCACTGCAACATTTGATGCCTTATTCCTCCTAATCCCGCCTGATGTAACCATGCCTGTCCTCATTAGCCACATTGTCTGGCAAACACAAAACAGGCCCTGACACAGTCTAAGGAAATTGGCTTAAAAAATATGGAGCCACATTCTCAGATGTTGTTGAAGGGGTCTCATTTGTTTATTTGCATTCACACGGCGCCCTGTGGATAATAAGAGACAGACTGCTGCAAAAACACCTATTTTTCTTAAAGGATCATCTGAGGTGGGAAATGCCAGCTGGGATATCCAGCACTCCTGCAGGATAACTACCTCTCTGCTTGGTCCAAACTGCTGCACCAAGGGGTTTCCAAGAAGAGAAGGTGGCATGTGCCGCCCATGTTCACACTGGTAAGATTGCCCAGGGACTTAGCCATCCACATCTCCCAGTGATAATGCCTGGAATATGAATTTTGAAGGGGTTCTGACAGCCGATGACAGGGCTAGGTTAATGGAAGCAGCGGTAAGAAATCTAATTAACCCACAGTATGTTGTTTAATTTGTGCAAAGTTGTTGTGGTTACTCAACTATAAACTCCGTGCCCAGCTCTAATGACAGTCACTGGCATGGCAGCAGTGGAGAGCATCCTGGAGGTGGGCAGCCACCCTGTGCTCACCCTTGAAGGTGCCCTCAATTACGTGCAGAGCGTTCCAGTGGCTGCCTCCATCTGGTTTTTCCATGGCATCTGAGACCCTTTTCTAGCTCTGCTCTTTGGAACGGGCACCTGTGCTGCTTCGCTGCCTGCTCTGGCATTCAACCCTGCTGCATGGCTTCCAAAAACCAGCCTTCAGGACCCAGCAGTGTCAATCTGTTGATTGCACTCAAGTCCAGGAGATGGCTCCAGGTCATTGAGTTCCCATCACAGCTCTTAGGCTGTAATTATGTTCAAGGCTCTTTGCCTCGGTTATGTCTTTTTACTAATGTTCGGAGCTGCTGTACTGATCTTTTCTTCAAGGCTGACCTCCATGCGGTTTCCCAGGAGAGAGCCAGGACTGTTATTCATGCCAATTCACAAACCAAAGGCCAGTTGTCCATTACACGATCTTTGGAACAGCAGGGAACACCAGCAGGGCTGATGGTGGCTGAGCTCTTTGTGCCGGCTCAGGGAGGAGTACAGGAAAAGGGCTGGATGTCACAGGTCAGGTTCTCTGCACAGGTTAACCTCCCCCAAAGGTCCCACAGAACAGTGATGCTGCACCTCAGCTCCTCCATCTCTCACCAGAGCTCCATGGTCCCCCCACAACCACTACAACAGACACAGACACACATGTGCCTTGCAGGGACATCCTTCCTGGGGAACAAAAAGCTTTAACCAGGTCCCAGAAGCCTCCCAGTTTCCCAATGAGGTGAAGTTTGACAAGAAAGGAATCAAGAAGGGAGATTATTCACCTCTGGGGTCCATTAAAGCCAAGCAGGCTGATCCCACACTGATGCAGAGTTTGTAGGAGGAGAGGCTTCCAGTGCTGAGCTCGCTGAGGTCCTGCTGCTACCCTGAGAGTGTTGGGTGTGTGGAATACAAGCACACCCTTGGCAGCAATGTGCACTTGTTACACTGAGCACTGCAAGGTCCACAGCCTCCCCTGCGGCAGCTCCCACTCCCATTCCAAGGGGAATTACTCGTCTGATGTGAGTTTAGGAGAGAGACCTTGGCTCACTCCTGTTCCTCCAAGCCAGTGGAGGTGCCTGGTGGTGATGCCAGGGCACTGCTCACTGTCCAGGATGGGATTCCCATCAAACAGGATGCCCAGCAAGCCAGCCTGCATCCACAAATAGGGTTCCCAGCAGAGTCCCAAGTGCAGGGACACAGAAATGCCCTCAGAGCTCAGTCACCACCAGTTTGAGTGTGTGCCCAAGCAAATCTCTTGGCATCCTGTTCCCACACTGCTGAGCTCCACAGCCTTTCCCCTCCAGCCTGGGGATGAAACCAGGTCCCTGGGCAGCCAAAGGAGGGAAAGCAGCAGAGGAGCTCGATTTGGGTTTTCCTTTCCTTTCTTTCTTTTCTTTCTTTCTTTTTTTTTTTTTTTTTAAGAATTTAAAAGTGGCAGTGCTAGCAAAGGGTAATTATCCCTCTGTTCCAGCTGAAATACAATTAAGGCGGCTCTCAACGAGCCCCCGGGATATTGTGGTTTACTAATTAACAAGCGGATATGCTGTGGCCCCTGTCATGGCAATTACAGCATGAGACAGGCTTCAGGAGCTCTAATTACACGTCAGCCCGCAACACACGCTGCAATACAAATTAATGAGGGGCTGAGCTGGCAGTGCAGGGAGTTTGCCCAGCAAGAGGCTGAGATGGGCAGCAGGGATGGGGATGGATGTGGGAGATAGGGATGTGAGCCCAAACCTGGGAATACCATTGCACACTGCAGGATCAGGAGGATGAAGGGAGGAAATCTGGGATGAAAAACCCCGTGGTTACCCAAAAATGGTGCACTGAAGAAAAGGAGAGGGGTTTTTGCTTTGTGGAGCCATGGCCTGATGAGATGAGTGACATTTGGGATGACTGCAATGAATAGCAAGTATCACATCTTCAGCTGTTAATTCCCAGACCAATAAAGATGCAGTTAAGAAAAGAAGTCAGATGGGAAATACCCAACAGGGTTTTGACTGCTGACAAATAACAAACAGATCTCCCAGAGCCAGAAGGAATTTTTCTGACAAATTGTTTATTGGGGAAAGTTATGCACTTTCAGCTTGAGTTGAACTAATAGCTTTGGCCAGGTCTGGAAAATAAAAAAAAAGGCAATCAGGATTTTTGTAAATGCAGTTCTGACACCTTGCATTTTAAAAAGCTGCTTCCTTTCAAAATGTATTTAAAAGATGTAATTAAACCAAAAAACAGACCTCACACCTAATGAGGACACTTTGTTTCTGACAAAATAGAACGATATTTATCAGCTTTGCTGATATTTATCAGAGTTTTGCTGCTCCAAGCTCAGCAGTGGCACATGTTTTCTGTGGCATCAGTGTGCCTGTTGAATTTACTGTCTCCTCTCCAGCACCTGTCTGCTGCCAGGGAGGGACAGAGGGAGGTGACATGGTGGATGCTCCACAGTGATGCTTTGGCCTCCAGCATCACCTGCAAACGCTGCTGCAGACAGAGAGGTTCTTGAGCAGGATCTGGGGAAGATGAAGTGAAGCTCCCAGGTTTTGGAGCTCCCTCCAGCCTCCTGCAGGGGTGCAATCAATGGAGCTGAGGGGCAGCCCCTGCAGGGGATGGAGTCTCACACCATGGGGGTGCACAGCAGGTCCCTCATTTGCTCAGGCTGTGAAGAAGGAGTGAGAGGAGGCAGGTGAGGAGCTTTCAGACTAATCCCTCTTGTTCCCATGCACTGTGGGGAGGAGACCCTGCCCAGTCCCCACTGCCAGCACCCAGAGCACCTCTGTCACAGACTGTGGCAGGGGAAGGGCAGGCACCTCCTCACACGCAGCTCCCAGCACAGATCCCATTAACCATCACAATTAACACGAGCCAGGGCCTCTCCCTTCCTTGTCACCCCAGCCAGAGCTGTACATAAAAATAACTGTTTATTACACAGCAGGCAGAGCCCAGCTTATCACTGCAGCCAGGAAATTGCTGCGCAGAAACTGCACGTTTCACTTTTAATAAGTTTGGCAATAAAACATCTCATCAAACGAGGCCACGACAGGGCAATAATGAAGCTTCCGCGTGGACCATAATTGCTCACTGCTCTCCTGGGGGCCAGCCAGAAAATGGGGAGCGAGGGGGAAGATGGATGGCTGCATCATCCTCCCTCACCTCCTGCTCTGGGAGCACCCATCCCTCCTTATCCCCAGCAGCATCCCCGGAGCACTGACACCCCCCTGGACATGTCTGAAGAGGAGATCTGTCTGTGCTGGAGGGATACAGGCAATTCTCATGGAGTGTTGGAGGAGTGTCAGAGGAATAGGGAGGCTCTGGTGCTCTAAGGGAAAGGTTTTGTGCCTTCCAAGCACAGCTTTCCAGCACTGAATGGTTTTTATGGCTGAGCAGCTTCTCTCACACACAGTCCATCCTCATCCTCAGCCAGGAGGGAGTCTCCTAGCAAAGTTCCTGAAGGTTCTGCACAGGTGGGCTCAGGAAGGGGATCTCAGCATGGCAATGGAGGGGACCTGCAGGAATCCCTGTGCTGGGTCTCTGCTGTGGACCAGGATGGCTGCAGTGCTCCAAATTCCATCACAGCAAAGGCCAGGGGTGACATGGTGCCTGTCTGTGCTGACATCCTTGTGCTGGTGACACCTCAGTCACACAGCACTGGCTGCCCCAGCTGGTCCCTTGCACCAAAGGATGGTGCTGGTATTTCCAGGAGCTCCATCATGATGAGACTTCCTTGCTCTAAAGGAAATAAGGTCCAGAAATTGGTCACTACCCCAACCTATTTCTGAGCTTCCCAGCTTCTGTTTGATCTTCTAGATGCTGCTGGGCACAAACCAGCCCTGCCACAAGCCTACTCAGGGTGATGGGAGCAGCTCAGAGAGCCCTGGTGAGGTTCCCCAAGCACAGGTGGGTGATGGGGAGGCACCAGGCAGCCTGCAGAGCCCAGGATCATGAAGTGATCCCTCACCACCCCTGGAGGCAAAGCTGGGTCCTTGCTGCCTTCTCTGAGTGAACCCATCCCATTCCCACCAATCATCCCCCTGGCAGGGAGGGAACAGAGAGGTCCAGGAGGACACGGTGCAACCAACACCGCAAAGAGGAGCTCTGGCATCGAGGTAATAGGAGACAAAACGATGCATGTTGAGGCTGGCACGAGGAAATGAAGCAGTTTAGAGTCACAGCAGGGATGTGCTGGCACTGGCAGGGCCTGCTGGCAGGCCCCTGGGTGGGCAGGAGGCTTTGTTCGCCTGCACACTGCTCTTGGGGAGTTTACCTGGAATTACTGATCCGCATTCATAAACATGATCACATTAATTGCTCGCTGTGGCTGCAGTCACCATCTCCTCTCAGCACTGGGATTTCAGCTCCCTTCCCACCCCAAATGTCAAGATGTGTCTGTTCTTCCATCCGCTCTGCACCACGACTGAGGACAGAGAAGTGGCTGGAGGAGGGAGAGAGGCAGAGGATGGGTGAGTCCACGAGCCTGGAGCCAGAGACAGACACCCACCTCCACCACCTCCTCTCTGCAAAGCAGCACCTTGAAAATAAAGAGCAGGCACCTTCTGGAGGGCACCAGGAGCTCTGCAGGAATCCTGCAGGGATGACCTGGGGAAAGGCATCCTGTCTAGGGACCAGCTTTGATGGCAGAGCAGTGACCAGGCAGCAGAAGAGGGAGCAGCTCCCAGCTGAGGACAGAGACACCCAGGCTGCTCAGCCTGGAACCAGCCTGGTGCTCATCTCACTTGGAGCACGGCCAATCACTTCTAGTAAATTATTCATCTGACAAATTTAGCCTGTTATTCTAGTCGTGCTCTACCCAGAGTTTTACAGATTTCGTTATTATTTCAAATTGTGCAAACACCGCAGAAACCTCTCCCGGGCTCTGGCGCGCTCTGCCTTCATCTCAGCTCATCTGCCACATCTGAAATGTGATTTCTACCATCTGGTGCCCAACCCTCCACCCCCAGCATGGCCCCAGGACCTTGGGGAGGTGAGTAGCATCCCTGTTCAACACGAGGCTTTTACCAAAGGGGGAAATACCTACTGTGGGGGAGCCATCTCCTGAGGATCCGGGGGTCAGTGGGAGCACAGGAGGTCACGGGACATTTTCAAAGTTATTTTGACTCACCTTTCAAAGTTATTTTGACTTTTTTTTCACTTTCATCTTTGTATATGTGGTAGGGAGAAAAAATGATAGCACTGTTCCCTTGCATTCTGGATTATCTGGTTTCTCAAGCCTGACCACTCTGGAAAACAGGGAAAAGCTTTTCTCTTCCTCCCCACAGGTCATAACTTCGTCTGTTGAGGTTTCTTTGAAGCCAGCTAAACTTTGCACTCTCAAAGAGAATGCAAACTACACATCCTGGGAAGACCAGAAGGAACATGGATGGGTTTGTTGTGGACAAGCCAAGAGTGATCAGACCCACCAATATGTCCAGGGAGAAGCTCTCAGCCAGGCACTTGAGTCTTTCATCATATAATGCAGGGTGTGAGGGAGAAGAGCAGGCAGTGACCACCTCCTTATCCACCCAGAGCTGGAGGAGAAACACAAGCCCATGTCTCTCACAGCAAGGCTTGAGTTTGCTCCCAGTTGTATGCTGTTAGGGAGCTCACACCTCATTTACTGGGAGAAAAACACAGTGGAGATGCCCATGAATATGAAATGAAACATCTCCAAGAGCTGTAATGCAGTTTCACCAAAAACACCAGAAAAGAGTGTAAGTTTCTACACAGAGACCTGACAGGATTCCCTAGCAAGATATTAAGAGACACTTGAGTGGCTCTCATTAAAGGGAGATTAATTAATTGAACAGCAGGGATGGATGTAAGAAATGCAAAACATGGAGCAACTGATTTAAGGATGAGGTTTACTGACCAAAAGAAAAACAGAAAATAAATAAGTCAGAGGGCAACCTAAATCTTTCCTTTCTTACGAGGCTAGGGAAGCTAATGGGTCATGGAAAAGGAGAACAGTGGAGTGTGAAACACTTGTCCTGCATCCCTGTGAGCCCCATCAGTAGCAGGGAGAGGGAACCCTCCCAGCAAGGCCCAGAGGTATGAGGATGGACATGGTGCCTGGTTCCCTGTGGAAGACTAGTGATTTTGTTGTTGTATGGCTCATCCCACCACAACAAGTCACAGTCTGCCCTAGGGCACACGGCCTCTGCAGCGATGCTGAAGGCACGGGGACAATCCACTGGCTGGGGCTGCCCTTCTCCTCTTCTGACCACCTTGGACATTGCTTTTGTAAGCTTTGAGAGGGAAGCAACGAGAGGCCGGTCTGAAACCCCCCCTTCAACCATGCCCCAGCCAGAGCTGCCCTCCACAACTCCGGGGAGCATCCTGGGAAAGCCTGGAGGATGTACACCCCAAGCTGTCGTGCTCCAGCCCAGCTGCAGGACACAGGGACACAGGGAACACACGGGAAAAGCACAGCTGTGTGTCCGTGTGGAGCTGCATGGACTTGGTTTCAACCCAAGCCTCTTCAACCTCCCTCAAGAACTATTCTCTGTCCTAGTAGCCACAAAAGTACTGCTCTTATCAGCAGGATTCCTATGAGTTCACGCCTCTTACCCATGATTCTAATACGACCAGTTGATACACCTGCTATGGAAAAACTTCCTGCCACTCACACTAGCCCTTTGCCTCTGACATACCAGCATGTCAATTTGCTACACGGGCCTACTCCTTACCTAAGGCCCTACTGGAAATGTGCCTGAACACTAAGGGTCATTATGATAAAGTGAACATGGAGCTATACCAGCCCTCTCATCTCCTAATACTTAGAAAAGCAGAAATCAAACCTACACTAGAGGAATCAAAACCCTCCATACTTCCTTTACATTACTTTCTAGTAGGGTCAGCTAAACAAGCTATCGGGACCATACTCCGAAAATGATGGTTCAACTCGCTCCCCTGCTAATGAACCCCCAGGCAAATCTCATCTTCATCACTAGTTTACTCCTAGGAACCGCAGCGTGCATCCCACCCCAAACCCAGCCCCACGGAAGGTCCCTTCCACCGGGGGCAGAGGTGAGGACAGGCTTGAAGGCCTGAGCATCACCCAGTCTGGACTGGAAGCTCCGGATGGGAGCTCCCCAAAAAACCCCAAAAAAGCCCCAAAAGCGCGACGGCCCCGCCCTCGGGGGCGGTGAAACCCCGCCCCCGTATGCAGATTAGCCGCTCCGCGCAGCCAATGGGGAAGCAGGGGGGCGTGGCCACGGCTGGACTTGCCCGGGCATGTGCGCGGAGCGGCTTCCGGGCCGGACACGTGTGAGCCGCGCCGGGAGCGGTCAGCACCGGGACACCGGGGGTAGAGAGGGGACAGGGGGCATAGGGGACACCGGGGGGTACAGGGGACACCAGGGGGGCCGGCAGCGGCCTGCGGATGGGTAACGGGGCGGGTAGGGAGCTGGGGCCTGGAGCGAGGTGGAGAGGGCCCGGGTAATGGGCAGACAGGGCCTGAGGGAGTAGGGAACGGGGGGGGGACAGAGGGGACAGTGCGGTGGGCAGGGCCCTGGGGCGGGGAATGGGCAGACAGGGCCTTGGGGAGTACGGAATGGGGGAACAGAGGGGACAGTGCGGTGGGCAGGGGGTGGGCAGGGCCCTGGGGCCGGGAATGGGCAGACAGGGCCGTGGGGAGTACGGAATGGCGGAACAGAGGGGACAGTGCGGTGGGCAGGGCCCTGGGGCCGGGAATGGGGCGGGGTGGGACCGGGAATGAGGGGGCAAAGGCGTGGTGTGTCACAGGGTGCGACAGTCTGTCCATGTTCCTTCCTTCCCCTTGCCCTGCCCCGTTTCTCCTGCCTGTGCCACCCCCGGTGTCCCCAGTGTGGGTTTGTGGGTGGGAGGATGGATTTGCCCTGGGCTCTGTGCGTCCTTTTCTGACAGGAGAAACTGGGGTCTGCACGGCACTCACGGCCCCCTGTGCACCCTCCCTTAGGAATGCCACCAGGCAAAGGGCAGATAACCCCGCTGCTGCCCGCCCCGAAGGTCGCCGTGCCCACCCTGCAGGGCACCCATGGGGGCTGCGCTCAGGCCCCGAGGGGTCCCGGCTCGCCGCAGGCTCGCATCAAGAAGAGGAGCCGAAGGCACCAGCGGTTCATGGCACGCCGGGCAGTGCTGGAGCAGAGGGGGCTGCTGAGCCCCCACAGGCACCCAGGCAGTCAGAGCCCCGAGGCGGGGCTGGAGGCACACACTGAACTCACCGAGAGCTGTGACAAGGTCCCCAAGGCCAAGCAGAGCGTGTCCTCATCCCTGTCTCCATCTGCCTCTCCAGACAGCATAGCCAGGCACCACTCGGTGCTGCTGTCCCAGGGGAACGGCAGCTCCGGGAGGGTGAGGACGTCCTCCCTGGTGCTGCGCCCGGGCAAGTACGTGGCCATCGACTGTGAGATGGTGGGCACGGGCCCCCAGGGCAAGCTGAGCGAGCTGGCACGGTGCTCCGTTGTGAACTATGAGGGGGATGTTATCTATGACAAGTACGTCCGGCCCGAGCTCCCCATTGTGGACTACCGGACACGCTGGAGCGGCATCACCAAGCAGCACATGAAGAATGCAATTCCCTTCAAGGCTGCCCAGGCTGAGGTCAGGGGGAAAAAAAATTAAAAAAATAAAAAAGCTTCTGTGTTATCTGTCAAGCATAAATTGGGATTCTTGGTGGCCTGTGCTAGGCTGCTGTGAGGCACAACAGAGGAATGGGAGCCTCAAGCTGTGCAGTGGATTGGTTTGCTTGCTTGTTATTCCTTCTGGGAACCTAAAAAGTAGAAGCCAAGGAGCTGAATTTAATAGAAAATGGCTTATTTTATGCTTGGTATTTCTTTCACTGCAGTGTCAGTCTAACCCTCTGTGACTCTTCCAGATCCTGAAGATCTTGAAAGACAAGATTGTGGTAGGGCACGCCATCCACAATGACTTCCAAGCCCTGAAGTACTTCCACCCGAAAGACAGGACTCGAGACACCAGCCAGAGCCCTGCGCTGAAGAAAAGGGCAGGGCTGCCCATCAGAGCCAATGTCTCCCTCAAGAACTTGGCCAGGCACCTGCTCCATAAAAAGATCCAGGTGAGCGACAGGAACCCTGAGATGGGGAACAACCTTGGGTTAACTATGGACCTCTGTGGTCAGCTTGGTTGTCCCACCTCCATGTGTGTTCTCTGTGAGGTGGAGATGAACATTGTTCACCCTGTGCTCCTGACTATAAATAAGCTGGGAGAGCCAAGGACCTCCCAAGCTGACCAATTATTATCTTAGTAAAATGGGGACAGGATCTGTGCCTTCCAAAAAGGGTGGAAGAGATACCTGTATGGCCTTGGCTGCATCAAACTTCTGCTGTGTCCAAAACCCACATCACTTGTGTCCTTCCAAGCAAGCAGATGGCATGACCTCTGAGATTTTTGCTGCCCCTTTTATCTAATGAGGCTTTTTCCCCTTTTCTCTTTTTTTCCCCTTTTCTCAGGAGGGCCGCAAAGGACACTCATCGGTGGAGGATGCCCAGACAGCCATGGAGCTGTACAGACTGGTGGAGGTGCAGTGGGAGAAGGAGCTGGCCCACAGCCTGCCCCCCCGGCCCCCCAGCCCCATCACAGACCCTGCTGCAGACAGCAGCCACTACCTGGATGACCAGTACTGGCCCACAGAGCTGATGGCAAGCAGCCTGTGATGGGGACAGTGTCACCTCTGTGTGGTTTGGGCCATCCTGGTGCCTTCAGCTGTTAAAGGTGGAGGTATCTGCTGACCTCCTCCCCTGGGCTTGTGCCCAGCACTGCTCTGCTCAGGGATGGAGACATGGTGACACCTGGACACAAGCAACCTCCCAAAAATGCTGTCTGCAGCCTTGAGCTGTCACACAGACTGTGCTGTGTTCATCTGTCACTTGGGGATGAGCAGGGTCCTGTGTCAGCCTGGAGGAGCCTCTGTGGTGTGTAATGGGGGCTGCTAACACCCTCCATGCCTGCTATGGGGTTGTCCTCCCAGAAGCAAGGGGCAAGCTTTCCTGTGCAGGGACTGAGGTGTTTTGCTGATGTCCAAAGGCTGAGAACCCTCTGGGCCATTAAACAGCCAGTTTGCTGCTCACTTTCTTTCATAGAATCATAGAATATGCTGAGTTGGAAGGGATCCATCAGGATCACTGAGTCCAACTCCTGGCCCTGCACAGGACACCCAAAGAATCCCATCATGTGCCTGAGAGCTTTATCCAAACACTCCTTGAACTTAGATGTGCTTGGTGCTGTGAGCACTTCCCTGGGGAGCCTGTTCAGTGCTCAGCTCCAGCTGTGTGCTGAATGTTTTCTCCAGAAGGATACTGTGATATGGTATCAAAAGCTTTGCTGAAGTCCAGAAAGATTTCATCACCTGGTGCCCCTTGATCAGCTAGGTGGGAGCCCTGCTGTAGAAGGAAATCAGGTTCAGTGAGCAGCACTTTGCCCTGGTGAAGCCATGCTGGATGTGAGCAATGATTGCATTGTGCTCCAGGTGATTTTCAAATCCTCCTAGAAAAATACTTCCCATCCTTTTACCTGTCAGTGAGGTGAGACTGACAGGCTGTATCTTCCAGTGTCCTTGCCCTTCAAAACTGGGGCAACATTTGGCACCTTTCAGTCAGCTGGGACCTCTCTGGATTCCTAAGACTGCTCAAAAATAGTAGAGCAGCTCTGTAATGACATTAGCAGCTCTTGGATGAATCCCATCAGGCCCCATTGATTTAGAGGGATCCACCTGCACAATGAAGTTCAAGAGGAAAGTCTGGGTCTAATCAATGTCCAGCCTGGATGAGAGCACAGAATGCACTTAATTTTAAATAAATTATTCACATGATTGTCCAATTCTGAATTAAAAACTGTTCTGGCTAAACCCGTTGTGTATATTCTGCATTATTTGATCTGGCAGTTCTCCAGGAGTGAGAGGGCAGGCATGGGGTTGGCAAACAGGTGCCCAAGTAGCATCCTGTGTTTTAGGGCTTCAAACCCACCTGCAACTGGAAGAGGTGCTTTGAGAGGCTGGAGTGGGCAGTTCCTTGGGGTACAGGCTTGTCCCCTCTGCTCTGGGGACACCCCTGTGTGGCAGGAGGAGCAGGGATGGGCTCAGCCAGGGTCTGGGAGCAAGATCACTGTGGGAATGTTGTGAGCTGTGACATGGGCTGCTGTCACAGTGTGGGGACAGGGTGCTGCTCATCTGCAGTGCCTCTGCCTGGAGGTGACGTAGATGATCTGTGGCTGCAGAAATGTGCCCTAGCTGGATGTGTGAGCACCAGGGAGGGGTTTGGGGCTGGACACAGGGAATTACTTGATTCACCAGGGAACTGAACAGCCATGGTTGTAGAAAATTGATGTTTCTTCACAATGTGCCCTAAGGGCAGCCATTGGGGGCATCCCCTGAGCAGAGTCCCAAGTGCCTGGGCTGTGAGAGGGAGGTGGCAGAGCAGGCTGGAGGGCTGCCAGCACCTTGGGGACTTTGGGGACCCTGCTGCAGCACAGGGGGTACAACAGCCAGCCCTGGCATGTAGTCCATGACCCCATCAGCCAGGCTAGACCATCCCAGGCTTTTCCCTGCAGGCAGTGGAGGGTCAGGAGAGCTGAGCCCCAGCCTTGGGAAGCGGCCAAGGCAGCCGGGTGACGCAGGCACACCTGACGCACACATCAGTGCCATTACCAGACACATCTTGCACTTCCCATCTTAACTCCTCCCTGCCTGGCAGAGGGAGCCAGGAACAGCTCAGAAATGCTTTGAAACGTGTCAGACACATCTAAAAATCTCTGTCTTCACAGCGGCCCAAACACAGCCATCCTTCAACAGATACAATAACCTGGGCTCTGCCGTGAGCTCATGGTGTTGACAGGAAAGGAAATGTGGTCCTTTAAATCCTGCTTGTTCCAGTTTGTCCCAGGTGTGTTCCTGATGCAGCAGGGTGTAAAACAGGGCCAGCAGCACCCTCTGTGCCAGCTCAGGGTGCAGCTCAGCTGAGCTGTGCAATGTCAGCTGGACCTGAATCCCACAAGGCACACAGAGGAGCACAGCTGGTGCAGTTCTGTTTCCTCCTCCCTGCCATCCCCACCTCCCCCAGGAGAGCAGGAGGGAGGCAAAGCTGCAGGAAAGGTGAAAGCTCTGCATTCCACTGTCAGTAGATGGTGGCATTCCAAAAGTGATGCAGCAGTGCTGTCTGTGCTCCTGGGAAAGCAGACCTGGAGGAAGGACAGAGAAGAGCTTCATTCATGGCCATATAACCTGGCCTGTGTAACCACATCCCTTTGGGGTGTACATGAGCTTGTGGACAGCTTATATGGGGCATTCCATGGCTCCCAAATTATTTCTCCACCTGAGCCCCAGCCTGTTGCCCCTCCAGCCCCCTGTCTCACTGCCTTGCACTAAGCTCTGTGATGGTCAGTGTGAGACACAGGTGTGTTGGGGTGAACCTGGAGAAAGTTTTACCAGCCTGTGACTCAGCCTGCCTAAGGCAAAATTAAGGAAAAAAAAAAAGCATTTCCAAAATATTGACCATACACTGATTTAACCCTCCCTGCTTTGGAGGCAAATTTGGAGGTAGATGCCCTTTGGGGCAGTCATGGTCTGCAAGCTTTACTTCTGCGCCATGATCTCCACCTCTTGGGCAAGGTGAGAAACAAATCTGAGGGTTAATCCCCATTTCCATCAGATTTGAAGGGCTTGGAAAACACCAACTCTGTGTACTGCAGCCCCCCAAAATAGGGCTGCTGCTGAGCAGACCTCAGATGGACGATTAGACGTGGTGGCAATCTGCTCCCTGCCAACAATGTTTGCTCTGAATAATCTAAGTGGTGACATTTGCCCCATTTCCAGCCTCTCAGAGCTAATGGGGATTTTCACAGGTGTTTGTGAATATTCACCTCCCTGCCAGCTCCAGTTGCCATGGCTGAGCAAACTCCAGCTCATCACACGCTCGGGCTCATCTCACGGGCAGCCTGCTGGAGCTGCTGTTGGGAGGCTGAGCATCTTTAGATGGGAGAGCTGGGCTGGCTCCCCATTTACGCTAAAATTTGTGATAATTGAAGAATCTGCAGAAAACTCAGCTGTTATCTCAACAACCCCTGAACAATGATTAACCCAAACCCATGAATCCAGCACTGGGCTTTTTTATCAGAGGGAAAACATTGTCAAATGAGCTTTTTCCAGGCAGCTGCGAGTGCAGGTAACCGATAAGGCCGTCATTGGAGTGGGGCTGAGCCAATGGGAGCCGATGGTGACAGCTTTTACTTCTGTCTAGCAACAGCTTCTCCTTGAGCAGCAGGCACAATTCAATGCTTTCTCCCTCTTTTATTGAGCTTTCCTCATGCTACATGGGGGTTTTCATGGGGGGCCACTCAAAAACTGAGGCTTGAGTGGATTGTCCACCTTTTCCTGCATGTTTTGGTGTCCGTTCCTTTTGTGCCATGGTGAGAGATTTGCAGCTGTGAAAGGCTCCACCCTGCTCATATCCTGGGCTCAGCTGGCTCCCTCCCTTGCCCATGCACCAGGGATTCTGCTGGGTGGGTGCTGGATACCCAGAGGATGCTTGGAACTACACCATGGCAGAGCAGCAGCTGTTCCAGCTGTGGCAGGGATGTGTCTGCCCTTCATCCCCAGTGCCTGACCACGGTCCAGCTCCTCTCCCAGCTGCCAGGGGCTGTTTGCATGGGGAGCACAGCTGGGAGCAGTATCCCCTGATCAATCAATCACCTGGCTTGCTTTGCTGCTGGCTCTGCTCATCACAGCACACACGGCTGAAATGCCACGTAGAGCCCAAATCACAGAATCACCAAGTTAGAAGGAGCTCACCGACACCTGGTGTTGGACAGGACATTCCTAAAAATCACAGCAGGAATATCTTGTGGTGGAGCAATGCTGGTACCTAATAACGGCCCAGAGCAAGCCCCTAAGCTGGGGCAGTGTGTCCCCTCGCTGCGGGGACACAGAGGGACAGGTCACCCTGTTTCAGAGGCTTCACTCGAGTATTTTATCAGAGACCAAAGCAGAGGGAGAACCCATGTCCCTGCACCCCCACCCACCCCTCTCCTCTCCTCCCCGAGGTAAATTAGAAGGCAGAAAACTCGCGGCCAACTCTAAATTAAAATCTCAGGAGCCTTAATAAGCGGCTTGGCCGGAAGAAGCGGATAGGTGCGATGTGGAAATGAGCAGGCACATCTGGCAGCCGCTTAGCACCTGGGCTGCAGGAGGGGTGTGCGTGATGTGTGCGTGTGCAGAGCCCGGCACAGCAGCCCGGATTGGCTGCGAAACCCCTTCCCGACCGACGCCGGGGAGCAGGGTGGCCTAGCAACAGTCTCTTCCTAATGAAAAACAAGCCACTTAACTAACCATCGTGACTGTGTGCATACGGGAGGGAAAGGCACCATTCCCAGCAGCTCCATCCTCCCGGGGGAGCTGGCCCCAAAGGGGGCTCCAAATGGTGAGCTGGACAGGTGGGGTGGCCTGACCTGAGCACCCCTGTACCCCTCAGTGCTGCTCCACAAATGCTCGGGGTGCTTGGCAAGGATTGCTGCAGCAAAACACAAAGAAGCCCCCAAGGATAACCCCCTTCCATTCTCCGTGCAGGCAGCCCCCCCAGAATGGCTCAGCCCACCACAGCACCCCACAGCACTCACGGGGTCACCTAGGGGCTGGATGCCAACAGCTCATGAGTGTCACAGACATCCTTTGAAAAATCCTTTCCTTAAGATTTTTCCAGCTGAGAAGCCTCAGGAACAAAATGTAAACATTGATTATCTGCTGCTGTGGAATGCAACAGGTGGATCTGTGATTGGTCTCGTGGTTGTTTCTAATTAATGGCCAATCACAGTCAGCTGGCTTGGACTCTCTGTCCGAACCACAAACCTTTGTTATTCATTCCTTCTTTCTCTATTCTTAGCTAGTCTTCTGATGAAATATTTTCTTCTATACTTTTAATACAGTTTTAATATATATCATAAAATAATAAATCAAGCCTTCTGAAACATGGAGTCAGATCCTCATCTCTTCCCTCATCTTTGCACCCCTGTGAACACTCTCACACATGGAGGCCATGAGCTGCTGAAGGTGCCACCTTTGGATCAGGAGGGATTGGTGGGGTGCAGCACAAAGGGAATGTGGGGTGTTCCCCAGCACTGCCAGGAAAAGGAGGAGCTGAGGGGTTGGTCACTGCTGTGGTCTTGCTTGGGGATGTGACCTTTCCTTGCTCCTGCCCTGGGATTCTCTCCTCCAGCAGCTCCAAGGACAGTGAGGTTGAATGCATGAACATAAGCCCATGCCATAACCATAGCCCTTCTGAAAGCCAGATCACAAAATGACCACTGATCTTATGGATGGGGGCACTGGGGTTGGCTGGAATCAGGGAGCAGGGACACATTGCAGGTAACAATGGCAATAGATATCAAAGAAGGGAATTGCTCTTGGGCTGCAGAAACCCATCTTCCTTGGGGAGCAGCAGGTTATAGGACAGCTTTCTCCTGGCAAGGTGTGCAATGCCCACTAAGGAATTGCAATTCCTTGTGTGGGGAATGTGGGGAGAGGACCAGCTCAGCGCCCTGGCACTGGGGACAGCAGGAGAGGGGTGTGGTGTTTCCTTCATCCCTGTTTGCTGCATCATTTCAGGGACCTTGAAGCTGTGCACCAAATGTGTGGGGTTTCAGCCTCTCCTTTTGCCCTCTCAGCTCACCTTGGGGGGCAATGTTGTAGCTTTTTTAAATTTTCACCTTAAAGGGTGAAAGAACAGCCCATACCTCCAGCTCAGACCTGCCCCACAACAGAGCTGCCTCCTCCTCTCCACTCCTGCACACCTGTGTCCCCTCACAAACCATTAGAAATAATCCTTTTTTTTCCCTACCAAACAAGAAAATATAATGCCATCATCTTTCCAGCACCACTGGCCAGGGCAGAAGAGCAAGTGTGATGTGCTCCAATATCCCTGCCACAAAGGGTGCAGGGTTGTGAACGCTCTTCTCTGGGGGAACCTGATGGAAAAAAAATTAAAAAAACAGGAGTAGAGGGAAAGCACAAAGCATGACTCCCCAACCCCCTGAACTGACCCCCGGGGAGCCCCCAGCTCCAATATTCACTCAATTTCTGCCCATTTCAGGTTTTTGCAGTCCTGGCTGTTCACTAGATGGTGCCCTCGGGCTGCTGGTTCCTGAATTATCCCCTCACGGGCTGGGATGGGATGGGATGGGATGGGATGGGATGGGATGGGATGGGATGGGATGGGATGGGATGGGATGGGATGGGATGAGATGAGATGAGATGGGGCCCGGCTCTGCCCTGGGTTCCCAGGATGTATTTAGGAAGCTCACAAGCACAAAAGCAGCATGAAGGCCACTTATATCACTCAGTTAAATCCTTGCATGTTTTGGGGTCTTTGAGGTCTGATAACACTCTGCAAGCACTGGCCTCTCTCCCATAGCCCAGGTCTTCCTGAATCCATTAGTATTTTAAAATTCTGCTGCTATTATGGTGACAGCCCCAAAACAGGAGGAGGAAATGGACAAAGAGGCAATTCCATCGTGAATGCATTTGAGTAAAACAGCGACTAACCATCCATTAACTGTCACCAAAAAACATGTTCAGCTGTAGTTCCTGAGCACCAGACAGGAGGAAGACAAGCTGACACCCATTAGTGTTACTCAGAGGGTAGGAATTCATTTAGGAATGTAAAAGCAGGGGCATAAAGCGCCATTAGCTGTGTCTGTCAGGGAAGAGAGCCCTGCCATGGGCAGGAGGATGTGCTGGGACAAGGATGCAGGGCATCCTGTGGGTACAGCACCGCCCATGCACCCAGGGCAGGCACAGCCAGAGGTGCTCCAGGGCAGCACTGGGGTCTGGTTGCACCTGGCCTTCACCTGGACAGGATGGAGACCCCTTTTTCCCTTTTATTGGAAACCATTCCTGCCTTTATAAGATGGGGATCCCAGCTGTGAGTGGCAACATGCAGGGGCCAAGGCACACAAGGCCACTCTGTGGTGGCACTGTGGAACATGCTGCAGTCCCTGTTAATCTTCTGGTCTCCTAAAACAGCAGAGTGATGGAAACCATCAAAGCCAGAGCTACACAGAGCAGCAATTGTCATTTTAGGATGGCATTGACCTGAAGTTTAGGGTGAAACATTTTCTCCAAAAATGGTTTCTCATCTCTGCTCATCTCTCTCAGACAAACCCTGAGTGCTGTCCATTCATGGGGACTCACACTGCTCCATGTCCTGCAGAGCCATCCAGACATCAGGGATGGAGCAACAAAGGCCAGGAGCTTTTATACATTACAATTTTATTATATATATATATATATATATATATATATATATATATATATATATATATAATATATATTGTATATTCTATTCTATTCTATCATATATACATTGCAATTATTACAATTTCATATTGTTGGTTTTTGGGGTTAGGGGTCTTTTGATAGATTAAGCTGGAAATAATGGAGAAGAAATTATGTTTGCTTTCAGCATCAGCAGCCTAAACGTCCTTCAGGGAGCCCCAAAAGCAGAACAGCACTGCCAAGGCCAGGCCCTGCGTGTTTGGGGCTGTGCCTGTGTCCCCAGAGCAGGTCCCAATAAGGGGACGTTTTAGAGGAGCCTTGTGAAGCTGCCTTTCACGGGCAGCATAGAGCACGCTTGTTCCAGGGCCAAGCCTGCTGCATCCCTGCCCGTGCTGCGGGATGCTGCGCTGCCCGGAGCCCGCAGAGCCCAGCGCGGCGGAGCAGGAGCGGAGGTGGGAACGGGGATTCACGGCTCGCTGCGAGGCTGGAGGGCAGCGGGAGGAATCGGGCAGGGCTCTGGGGAGGGGAGGCACCGAGGCAGGGCTGAGCCGGCTGACGCCAGCCCCGCTCTGCGGGCTGAGACCCTTCCAAGGCGCCAGCCCAGGCACAGATGTTCCCATTGTGCATCTTGGGAGCCTTCTCGGAAAACTCCAGCAGCTCCTTTCCTCAAGCTGCCATTTTAGCTCCAGCTTTTGGGGTTTTTTCCTTTTTTTTTTTTTTTTCTCTCTTTTTTTTTTTTTTAAATAATATATATAAGTTTGGAAGGGAGCCTTCTCCCTGCTGTATTCCTTTGCCTCATGCCAAGCCCTGCAGCGTCTTAAAAGCTCCCTCTCTTAGCCATGATATTTTCTGAAAAACCCTTAGGATTTTTTCTCCTGAGAAGCTGAAAGGCCTCAGGAACAAAATGTAAACAATGGTTATCTGCTGCTGTAGAATGCAACAGGTGGATCTCTGATTGGTCTCATGTGGTTGTTTCTAATTAATGGCCAATCACAGTCAGCTGGCTCGGACAGAGTCTCCAAGGCACAAACCTTTGTTATTCATTCTTTCTTTTTCTATTCTTTGCTAGCTTTCTGATAAAATCCTTTCTTCTATTCTTTTAGTATAGTTTTAATGTAATATATATAATAAAATAATAAATCAAGCCTTCTGAAACATGGAGTCAGATCCTCATCCCTTCCCTCACCCTCAGACCCCTGTGAACACTGTCACACCTCTCCATTTCATGGCCCCCCCACCTGAACCATCGTCACCATCCCAGGGCTGGCACTGCTAGACTGCAGCTCAAAGCAACCTCTGCCAGCCACAGCCTGTTTTGTACTGCAGGGGCTGAGCAGAGCAGTGGCTGTGCTCTGGGAATCCAGCAAACTGCTTCTGCTCTGGTGCTCCCATGCCTGAGATACTCATGACCCCATCCCTGGCTCAGTTTTCCTGTCACTGGCTGGGGTCTGTGTACAAATCACAAACGGGATGGGGCTGCTGTGGAATGTGCCTTGAGCTGGTTTATTTTCCAGCATCAGTCTTGTTACATGGTTATGACAATGGGAAGATGCCACCAGCTCACATCTCAGGCAGCAGATGAAGAACATAATGTTATAACTTACTTTATAAATTTTTTGACCATTCACACAAAGCAAAAACACATTGACAGTAGTTCCATCCAACCACTATAAGCACATGAACCTTTGGTTAAAGCAATGCTTGCTTATTTTGAATACAATACCTACTTGTAAGCCTTAAACACAATGCACAGAGCTCCATTATTAAGCTTTAAACTTCCTAATATCTTGCTAGATAAACTTTTCTGTAGCTTAGAGAGTTATTCTAGACAAGCGTTAATACACAGACCATTGTTCTATTTGTCCTTGCTTTTCTACAGTTTAAATAATTTTTCTGCTGACCAATCTCATGGCTGCTGCTTACCTCTAATCACAGTTCTACTCCTCTGAGGCCTGCTTTTTGCAGCTTTCTCAAAACCTTCTAATTTTGTAGATTTCCACCTTTTCCCACCGCCAAAACAAGCAGCATCACAGTGGGGACAGAGGAGCTTTGCAAACCACTCTGAGGTTCTCAATTACAGGGTTTTTTCCCCCCCAATCTCTCCTTCCTATGGGCAGCAGCAGCTGAGCTGGGACAAGAAGTGAGATGTGCAGGAAGATGTTAGATGAGCCCTCATGTGCAGTGGGAGAGGCAGTTTTGAAAACTCAAGCTGAGAATGGAGCTGGAAGTTTGTGGAAGCATTTGGAGAAGAATCAGCCTTTCAGGGCAGGATGAGAGCGAGGAATCAGAGCTGCAAGGCCTGGCCTCAAGTTCCATCTTTGTGGCATACTTGGCTCTTGCAGAGAGAGGGACTGACCAGTTCCTCGGATTCAGTCTGGATGTGAGGAGGGAGAGTTACAGCACCCTGCTTTGGGACCTGCTTTGCTCCTCCCTCTCACCCTGGCCTTACTTAGAAATCATTTGGGCCAAGCCACAGACCACTGTGGATTCCCTACAGCTGAAGTTCCTGATAGCCCCAGGTACAAACACAACAAGAGGAGAAGGAGAAAGCCCTGCAGCTCTCTCAAACCCTCATCCTGGCCTGAATCCTCTCTCAAGCACAGCATCCTCAATGTCAGTGGTAGATCCAGGTGTAATTTAGTTAGGAAGGGGAGCTTAGAAGAGGGGAAATTACCCCATCTCTGCTTGCCCACCTTAGCAGCTTATGGATAAGAGGGTAATAAACGAGAATCAGCTTACAAAGGGAAAAAACAGCACGGCTTAGAGCCAGAGAGCCACTGAAAGGGCAGGTTTGTAACAGGAAAGATGTTTACAGCCCATCAGAAAAAAGGAAAGCCGTGGCTTTTAACGGGAGCAGGAGCAGAGGGCATCTGTCTTTCAAAACAATCAGGAAGGGGAATCTGAAAAGCAAACACAGTTCCCTGAGATATTAAAGGAAAAGTCAGCAGCTGGTGGAAGTCACCCTGAGATCAGAAGGACACCCAGAGCAGGGATCCCTGTGCCAGGAGGCACCACAGGGGCAGGGGGACAGGCAGGGCTCCCTGGAGCCCCTTGCTGCAGCCAGTCTGCCTTGGGAAACTCTGTGTTGTGCAAGAGCATGCCCGGGTGTGCAAGAGTGTGCCAGGGTGTGCCCGAGTGTGTCTGGGTGTGTACGAGTGTGCCAGGGTGTGCATGAGTGTGTCTGAGTGTGCCCGGGTGTGTCTGAGTGTGCCAGGGTGTGCCCGAGTGCGTCTGAGTGTGCCTGGGTGTGCACCAGGAGGTGCCAGCAGCTTCAAAGGCTGCCCTGCCAAGCAGGGACTCACTTCAGCAAGGCAGGGAGAGCCCCACACCTTTGAGTTACCAGATCTGAGAAAGTGAGAAGCACCTGTAGGATTAAGGAGCAGAGCAGAAGCTTTGAGAACACCTTCAGCCCCGGAAAGATGAATAGGAGCCATCTCCCTTCCTCTGACACCTACACCCTTTTGAAGTCCTGGCTCATATGCTAAAAAGCTAATAGTTATAAAGAAAAACAGAGAGAGAGAGGAAAGGATCTTCCAGCAAAGAGAGTGTGCACGCACATCCTACTGCTGTTCATTAAAACTAGCTAATAATCTAATTTTTTTCCTGCCCAGATAAAGCACTGTGTGTAAGTAGATAAGAGGCTTACATACCCAGGAGGTTCAATTAATGTTCTTAGTTCACACAGCCTCAGGTAGGCAGCATTGCTGACCCCCAGCTGCAGCTACTAAGTGTTTAAAAACTATCTTTCTTTTAAATTCTTAGAATCCAAAAGGTTTTTATTTTTAGTTATTCCTATTACCCTCCTCATCTCCTTCAGGACAACGTTCCCTGGCTCTACATGTTCTGCTGTACACCAGCAGCCTGACAAAGATTCTCTTCCCTCCCCTGTCACCTAAATCCTCACACAGAAGGAAGGGGCACTGATGAGGATGTTCCTACAGAGCCCTGGTGCTGGGATGAGGTGATGGCTCAGGTGAGGGATGCTCTGCTCACCTGTGTCCTCTGTCCTGCAGGAAGCTGGAGCTGCCTCTGGTGCTGTTTTTATTGAACATAAGACAGAACATCTGCCTGTTTTTCCCAGTTGGACCCTGCTCCACTTTCCAGATGTTGGTTCCCTTCTGGCATCATGGGTGAGCACATGTGAGGGTGACTTTCAGATGCTTTCAATTCACAACTTCATGCTCTCCCCAGCACCCCACCTTGTAGCTAATGTGTCTCACAGGAGGGTGAAGTTGAAATAAACTCTGTGTTTCATCCCCAGGTGAGGTACATGCTGTCCCAGTGTTCCCGGTTTCATCCTGCATGGATAAACGTGTGCCTGTTTCTGCAGCCAGCACACACCCTTGCCCTCCTGCCCTGCTCCTCTCTGCCAGCTCAGCCCTCCCCTGGGACTGTCAAAAGACACTATGGGTGAGCTCTGCTGGCTATCATGGCAGGCAGGCTTCAGCAGCATCTGCACTCAATGGGCTAGAGAAGATTTAAGTACTCTCTTTGCTTCTGAAAGGCCCATTTAATTCACTTTCACCCTCTCTTCCCCCTCCCCCAGACCTCCCTGGCATCCAGGACACAGGGACTTTTATTACACCACTGAAAATCCCAAAGAGGACTGATCTAAATTCTTTTTGCCTGTTCCACCCCTTAGAGAAATGTCTCCTGTGATGGGCCACCAAGCTTTTGTGCCTGCTGTCACACACAGGTGGCTGCAGCCTCAGGACAGTCTGCCAGGGGGTGTCAGCCAGCACCTGCCTTGGGCTCAGGTGGCCCCAAGTGCAGAATTTAAAGCTTGGCTATGGGGAGGTGTCTGAGAAATGCTGTGTTACCAGCCAGAGGCAGAGATTGTCTCTTCCTACTTGGTGCCTCCAGGGTTTCAGAGGGAGCTGGCAGAGCCCTGGGGGGCTGTAAGATGGGCAGGAATGCAGCTGGTGCTGGGATGGGACCAGCCTGCCCTTGGCCTTTTTCCACCTGTGTTCTCCCTGTGCTGAGCTCTCAGCTTCCTCCCTGCCAGCCCTCAGCCCTGAGCACCTGTGGCAGGCCACAGCTGCTTCATGGAGCAGCTGAAATTCCAGAAATGTCTGAAATTCATTCAATTTCCTCAGCTTGTGCTGGGACTGCTGAAACCCACTCCACTCCAGGTTTGTCCTGCTGGATATGAGCTTTCCTCAGCCTTGCTCGGGCAGGAAGCTGGGCTGGGGTTATGCTTGGTGGGGGACAGCAAACTTCAGGAATGGGAGCAATCCCAGGCTTAGCATGCATGTGCCTACCTGTGGCTCAGCTCAGCAAGGTTGCTGTGTCCTAGGGGCCAAGCCCTGCCTGGTGTAACAGCCCAGGGCTGTCAGCACCCAGGACATCCCTCTGGCTGTCCTGAGCAGCCCAGACCCCTGCCAGGGGGCTCAGAGACCCTGGCACAGAGCCCAAAACACCTGTGGGTTTGATTATGACCCATGGAGCAAATTACCAACCTTAGATGAAGATCTGCAAGCCATGACAAATTAAGTAGAATTATAGTGAATTTATCACAAGGTAAAAAAGTAGATTTTGGGGTTTTTAGAATGGGGGTTCAGGAGGAAAGATGGAGGGAACCAGGTGGGTCCAGTCTTTCTCCTCCTTCTTCTTGGCCTCCATCTTCTGGGTGATGTTGGCACTTACAGATTGGTCTAGAGTAGAAGCTCACTGTCTTACATGGGTGATAGGTATTGGAAAGTTACTGTAAATATTGTACAGGTAGTTTTGAGTATAAAGACATAACACTGCCCTGAGGGCATGCCTGGAACTGACCTGCTGAAAGGACCTCGGCAGGGCAGGAGAAAGGATTTTTTAGATAAGATACAAGTTACACCAAGATTGAGAAGAAGACCATGGCAAAACTCCAGCTGAACTTGAAGGTCTCCAGTTTCTGCTTAGGAAAACTTGCTGAAAGAATAGTGATAAAACCAGTGTTTCTGAAAGAAAATCAAATGCCAAGCAAGAATAGTATTTTCTCCTAAAGATGAGCCAATAATGAAAAATCCTGAGTCAATAAACTGCAAGAGAAATGCTAAGCTGCTAGAATTCAGGTGGGGCTGTCTCCAGTTAGCCTGTTACCATGCAAATGCAGCACATCTGGATTTTCTTTTGTTGCTCTGACATTTCTTTTCCAAAAGCCATAAATGCCCAACATGGCTTTTATATTTTTTTCCCCTCCGAGACAGTCCAGCCTTTCCCAGTGCTGAGTCCTCTGGCAGTTTTGCTTTCCTACTGTAAGCAGGTGTGGTGCCAGCCACTCCTGGGCTCTGGAGAGATTGTCATTTGTCCCAGGGAAGGTGTGGCAGGTGAATCTGAGCTGTGTAAGAAAATCTGAAGCTGGCACAGCATGCCCTGAAGCAAGTCCTGCAGCTCTGATGGGGAGGGGGATCAGTATGGCCCATTTCTGACCTCCACTGTCAAAGATGTGAGCAAGGCAGGGTGGAATGAGGCTTTCTGTCTTGAACTGCAGGCTTTGAAGGTCAAGGATTCTTCCATGAAGTCCCTGCCAGGGCTTACCCAAAGGCTCCTGTCACTCAGCCCTGCCATGGAGGTTGCAGACAGGGCACTTTCCACCCAACAGGCTCCTGCAGGATGAGTCAGGCTGTGAACGTGGGCAGAGCTTGAGGACATCCTGGCACACCCACAGTTTGGAGAGTGTTGGCCAAGATCTTCCCTTCACTCCATCAAAATGGGCAGAAACCTGTCAGCATGTGGGCTGCTGAAGTCTTTTGCCTTTTTGCTTGCCCATTGCTGGAGAAGAAAGCCCAGATTTCTGCACAGTGTGTGTTTGTTCAAAATGAGTTCTTGAGCTCCTTCCCTCCCCAGGCTGGGGACTGCAGGACCTCTGTGGTGACAAAGCTGCACTGCTTGCACTGATGGGACACAGGGCAAATTTCTTTCTCAATCCCTCACTCCAAACACCTTCTCCAATATCTGCTTTAGAAAAATCACCCTTTCCATGTCCATTCTGCCAGTAATTGCTCTTACTGGAATCTCTCATAGTTCAAGAGCTGTCAAAAGAAGAAAAATTGCCCAAATAATCTTATTCCCTTAGTGTTACCACACTCTGACTGCTCCATCCAGAATGTGTCTGCAGTAAGGCAGAGATGGAGTCACCATAATAAATTCTATAATGGCACAGCTGAAGTTCTTTAAGGGCACAGCGGTTATGGGCAGGAAAACCTGCAGCTAGCAACCAGGTCCAGTTTATGCAAACACAACCTGACTCACAAAAGCTGTAGTCAGAGGAGGAGTTGAGAGCTCCTTCTGTCATCCCAGGGCTCTTTCCAGCTTTCACTGGGCTGGCCAAGCTTTGGGATGAGCCATAGCCTGGGCTGTAGTCTGTCCCAGCAATGTCCCTTCCCCAGGCCAGCCTGAGCTTGTCTGCACAGCACAGACTCCTCTCTCCACCCAGCAACCTGCAGGGCAGCTCACAGGGCTGGAACCTGGGCACTGGAACCTGTCACTGCTGCTGGGAGAGCAGCAAGGGTTGCTCTTCAAGTAGCATAAGCATTTTCCAAGCCTCAGTGCACATGGAGTGGATGTTTCTGTTCCCAGGCCTGTCCCATCCTGTCAGGCTGGGGAAAGCTGGGCTGTTCTTGACCTTCCCTGGGCACAGTCCCTCAAGCCCACACCTCACCTGTCCACACTGTCTGTGGCAACAACTATCTCAGTGCTCTGGCCATTCAGAAACAGCTGTCTGATCAGCTCTTTAAAGACATAAACTCCATAAGGTGCTGGAAAGAGTATCCTGAGCTGCCTTTACAGCACAGCACGTGCTGATGTTTTCTGAGCAGCACCCCTGCCTCGAGACACTGGACAGCACATCCAGCACTGGTTAGGTGAGGGGTGATTAGTGCAGGATATATGCTTGTCTCTTCCTGGTCCTCTCTTTTGTTAGGTTTTTTGGGTTGTTTTGTTGGTTTTTTTAGCAGGGGGTGTGCAGAAAGGATGATCCTGCTGGGCTCCCTCCCTCCAGAGACCCCTGCTCCTTTGATTATTATCCTTGCAGCGAGGCACACTGACCTGACAGGACCTTATCCCTGTCTCTTGTGCACATCCCTCTGTCTTCCCTTCCTCTGGGGACAGAGCTCTTGGCTGGAGGGCCAGGGTAGGTTCTGCCCCATGGAAGTCTGGGGCTGGGATATTTAAGTGAGTATTTAATGTACATGAGTTTCAGAGCCATTATCTAAGCCTCATTAGATAATCATTATCAGGAGAGAAGAAGGGGCTCTCATTATCAGGAGAGGAGGAAGGGTTTGATATCAAAATCACCCACCTCTGCAATTGTCCTGCTGCTTCAGTGCCTAGCGAGGCAGCCAGGAGAGGGATGAAGTGCTCCAAGCCTGTGCAGTTTCCATTTCTAGTGGCAACCTCTCCATCCTTCCCCACACCCCGTCCTCCCTCCCAGTCCTTTGTTATCCTGCAGATCCTCAGGCAGGGCAGGCCCCTCACTTCAGCACCCATGCCCTGCAGCTGTGTGCTCTGCCTGCCCCAGCCCTCAATGGAGTCATTGATGGCAAACCCTGGTTTGCTTTGGCCTCTGCTTCAGCTCCTCAGGACCTTGAAAAAGAGAGACCAGCATTTTCCCAAGGAATATCTAGGAATTAAGCATTTCAGGAGGGACACACAGCCCCAGGCTTAGAATGCAGCAGGACCCAGAGAATTTGACTTCATCTCCTCCCTGTTTCTCCTCAGAGCTCCTCAGGGATGAGGAGCCATTCCTTTCCCAAAGCAGGCATCACTTTCTCAACACTGTGGGTACAGAGACCTCACAGCTACTGCTCTCCCGCCCAGGCTCTCCACCATTTGCTGGCCAGCTCAGGAGCTGGTCTAATTTAGGGACTATCTGCATGTGCTGTGGGACACCCCCCAGTCCCCTCCTTGCCCCTGAAGTGCCCTGGTGTACAGGCACGTCCAGCTGGTGCTTTTGGCTTTATGCTAATGGAAAGTTTTCCTTCACAAGGTTGGTTTTTTTCCCTCCAAATCACAGCTAAAGTCCAGTCCTCAACTTAGCCAGGACAGAGCAAAGGTCTCTGTATATGTCTTGTGGGTTCTGGCTGGCAAATATTAACATCATATATGGTTGTTGACTTTCCAGGTTTACAAATGTGCAAGTCACACACTTTGTAGACCAGCTGGTGGGAGATGTTTTCTTTAAGCTCTTTGAGAGCACCAGTGAAGAACAGGGAACATTTCTTATCCCCAGGCTACATACTTATTTTATCCTTAAATGTTCTTTGTAACTATTCACAAATTAACTCTTTAAGAGGAGGAAAGGCCAGTAGGTTATAGATAGCAAGGCCTATCAGCAGAGATAGGACAGCACAGGTGAGAGCCTTTTTTATTGCTACAGGGTGATGCAGAGAATTTAACAAGCTGCATGTTGCAAGATGAAAATTACACAGACCAACATTTTGATGAGGTAAAGATTTATATATCCATATTATATATGTATAAACACACACACATGGAGAAAATGAGTTTAGCTAAGGGTTGAGCCTGGCATTTATATTGGCTTTGTCATATAAGGAGCCAAGGATGTTTTATCATGCTACCTGAGAGCAGTTTTCCCTCACCACTGAAAAAGGGGAGGGGGGGGGTTATTTCAGTTTTTAATGGCAGCAACTTGAAAGGGAAAGCACAGTGTCCAAGCAGAGCTGCTGGCTGGGTTGTTGAGGCAGCTTTATTGGAGGCTGCTAGTGCAGAGTTAGTGCCCTTCTTCCATCAGGTACCAGGGGAAACTTGAAAGGTTTTCACACAGTGTGTTAGAGTCCAGCCATCCCAATCCTGGCAATGCCCCACTGTGCTTTGTTCTTACACAATCAGCAAAAATCCCCTGGATTTTACTCCTCGTTGTGCCATTCCTGATGAAGGATGTTGATTGATGGAGTTTTGGTGCTGTATGTTCAGCCTAAGCTGTTATTACCTTGGCACACCATTGTGCAACACCGCCACCACCCATGGACCAGGGTTCTCCTAACCCTGGGGATTACTCCTCCATCCCAGGGAGCAACTTTCCATCAGCTGGAGAGCCGTGTGGTGCCCACAGAATGAGAACATCCCATTGGTTCTGCCTTCATCCTCACTGTTGCCCTCTTCCCAATTCTAACAGTTGCTCTCTTTTCCCCCCTTGGTTCCCCTTCCCTCCCTGCCTCTTCTCCCCATGCCTGCTCCAATCCATCTCTCCTTGCTTGCCTGCCTGTATTTTTGAAAATGAAAGGGCCATACAAACAGAAGCCTGTGAGTGCCAGGCTAAATTCCTAAAACAAGCTTTCTCTTCCGGGAGGAGCCCCAAACACATTCCCTCATTGATTGGGCCGCTAGCTGATACTCAGCCTGCCCCCCTCCTCCTCCTCTAGCTTAGATAGGTTTTCTTTTTTTATTAAATGTCTCTAAAAAGACCAACAGATTGCCCGTGAATGACCACACAGTAGAATCCTACAAAGCTCCCATTCATGGCCAAGAAACTTGCACAATCCTAGTGGTGCAACAGAAAGACAGCTCTTTATAAACCTACCTGAGTTAAAAGGTCAATGGCCATAAACTCCCCCTCCCTGCTTTCCTGGAGGGTTTGGGTTTTTAATAGTAATCAGTGCTTTTTTACTATCACAAGGAATAGGTCTTTGGAAGGCTGGGGGGAGGGTTAGGGCTGTATCATGCTGAGATGTGCCCCAGCATCCCTCCACTGCTGTCCCCTTTATCCAGGAAGGGATGGATGGATGAATTAAACCTGGCTTGATTTGGTTTTTGCTGCTGTGTTTGGAAAGCAGGAAAGTGCTTTAGCTTGAGCATGATCTGAAGCTGGAAGAACCTCCTGTAGATGATGACCATGGACATGGTCTCTGAGAGAAGACAGGAAATGGAGTTATATGATAAGGAATCCTGAAATCAGGCCAAACGTTTTGACCAAGAACAGGCAACATTTGACACTGTGAAAAGTACTTCCAGCATCCTTTCCTCTCAATCATCCGACCATGGAAAAGCTGTTCTGGGTGCCTGAGGCCTCTTTTAGCCTTTAGTAATATACAGACAACACATAGGTCTCTTCACTTTCATGAGCACTGACAAGAGGCCATAAAAGAATGTCTGAAAAAAAACCCCAAACAAACAAACAAACAAACAAACAAAAAAACCCCAAAAAACCACAAACCCAAAAACCACCCCCCCCCCCCCCCAAAAAAAAGCCAAAAAACAAAAACAAACCACCAAAACAGAAAGAAAACAGGTCATCATGGACAGAATATCCAGGTATGTGGCCAGCTAACACTGATCTGTCTCCACAATGGCAAAGCTGTGATAGAATTAGGTGCTTCCAAAAGATCCTCATGGATAGGCAGGTACAGCAGGTTAGCTTTGCTGCATGGCTGTGAAGGCAAACTCTGCCTTCTCTGAGCAGATTCCTCAGTCAGCAATGCTCACAGAATAGAGCATTGCTCATTAAAACCTGGGGTGCATTGCCAAGGATGAAAGCACGTGAGTGCTCCCTGCTCTAAGTCAGAACCAGTGAGACCCATTAGCAGACAACACTCTCAGGTTTGTCCAAGAAGGAACATTTGCCACCCTCTTTAGGAATTGGTCTGGTTACTCTTATATCTCTGATAGCTGTAAAAAATGTAAGTGATTCTTAAAATGTTAAGTAATTTTTACAGAAATTATGCAATCCCTTTCCTAAACATCTCTGAGTCCTCCCCTGCAATAAACAACTCATGGGACCAAAAATGAGAGGACTTGCAGGTGAAGTGTTTATGATTGTAGCATGTGTTTCCTGTCTGAGAAACACATTTTTATTCAGGAATTATTGGGAAAGGACTACAGTTCCCCGTGGCAGTAGGGATAAAAGAATGGGTGGGTCTGGATGAAGGCAGGTGCATGTTTGTTCGAGGAAACTTCAAAGGCATCAGCACACAAATATACACACTCATTGTGGTGGGAATAAAAGGTTGTTTAAGTTCTTCCATTAAAAAATATCATTCTTCAATTGTTTCAGCATGTTTAAGATGTTTAAGCCCTTATTAATATCCTTTAAATCTCCCTTTCACACACACTGTAAAGCCTTCCAACGAAGGACTCATTTTAATGGACTTAAATGTAATCTTGTTGTTTAGCAAATAAAATAAAGGCTTCACTAATTAAAAATCTTAGAACATTTAGACTGATCTTTTCTTTCCACTGCTTTAATTAAAAGGCATCTTGGGGGAAGGTTTCGAGAGCTGTATCCAAGTTTGATTTATTAATTCTAATACCAAGGCCCAAAAGGAACCAGCTATTCTTAAAAGAATTTCATCCGGGAGATGTAGAGGGTGGAAAATAGGAAATGTAGAGGGTGGAAAATAGGAAATGTGGAGGGTGGAAAATAGGAAATGTAGAGGATGGAAAATAGGAAATGTAGAGGGTGGGAAAGGCTTGTCTCAGCTATGAGCCCCTGGTTCAGGTGGTCAGCTCTGAGCAAAGCCTTCACAAGAACAACAGGGGGGAACGTGAGGCAGAGATGGCACTGCTTAGTCTGTGTTGCCATGGAGAGCAGGGTTAAAATAGACACACTTTGGAGTTCAAGGACTAGGAATGTGCTCTTTGGGTCCCTGAAGAGCAGCCACAGTGACAGCAGATCCAGCCCCATGTTGCTGACTCCTCATGCCACCAGCTATCCATGGGCTCTGCAGGGCATCATCGGGCACGAGAGCCCCATCCCTGCAGCTGGCAGTGGAAGGACACCAGCACTTGCTTTGCAGGCTCCTTTGACCGCCCACACCACCCTGGCAGGGGGTTCAGGCACTGGGATGAGAGTTGGTGATCCCTGTGTGTTTGCTGAGAAAAGGTGGGTTACCTGTTAAGGGGATTAGCTTCCTGCTGACTGGGTTTGAATCCATATTTTGGTGGAAAACTAAAGAGAGGTTCTACTCCCTCTGCTTTCTCCTTCCCTCACTCAAACTCCTGTTGATAAGCACCTGCGCTGTGCTCAAGAGCAGTGGAATTTCCAAGGTTCATAAGAAAGCTCGTGTTTGTTCTCAAAGGCCATTTTTAAACACGGATCCCTGACCCAGTTAGGCACAAGCTGGCACAATGGAGCAGGGTGGCCAGCTGCCTCACTTCAGAGAGGAAGAGTAGCTGGAGGATGTGAACTTCAACTGGCTTTGCCTCTAAAAAATTGCAGTGCTACCACACCCTGCACCTCCTCTCCCTTCCCCTCCTCCTAGCAGTACTTGAACAGAGACCAAATTCCAGCCTGGTTTGCCATGGACATCCTATTGCACAGTGCCACACTCTGCTTGACTCAAATCCCACTACCTTGGCTTTGACATGATGTGAGGTGTTGGGTCAGTGTTAAAGGGCAGGGAGGCAGAGAGGTCCTGGAGTCCCTGTAGTGCACCAGCTTGTGAGCAATGATATCCTAAGGGCTGCAGCTGTTGTCCCTTTCAGAAAATGGCAAAGGGATAGGGGCTTGCTTTTCCCTATAGAAGGAATTTGGGCTAGATGATCATTTTAGGTCCCTTACAACTGAAATATTCTATTCTATTCTATTCTATTCTATTCTATTCTATTCTATTCTATTCTATTCTATTCTATTCTATTCTATTCCATGCCATGCCATGCCATGCCATGCCATGCCATGCCATTCCATTCCATTCCATTCCATTCCATTCCATTCCATTCCATTCCATTCCATTCCATTCCAGTCATCTAAGCCTGTTTCCTTTGATAAGTGCAGAGATAGCTGCAGTTGTGTGTGGTATTTTCAGGGTCCCCCGTCATGGGGAGGAAAGATGAATCTGACTCCATGTTCTTAGAAGGCTGATTTATTATTTTGTGATCTATATTATATAAAAGAATGCTATACTAAAACTCTACTAAAGAGTAGAGAAAGGATACTTACAGGAAGCTTAACCAGATATTACTTAAAAACTTGTGGCTCTCTCCTCAGAGTCAAACACAGCCTGACCGTAATTGGTCATTAAGTCAAAACAATTCCCATGTTGGATAAACAATCTCCAACCACCTTCCAAAGCAGCCAAACACAGGAGAAGCAAATGAGATAATATTGTTTTCCTTTTTCTCTGAGACTTCTCAGCTTCCCAGGAGAAGAAATCCTGGAGAAGGGATTTTTCAGAAAATCTGATGGTGACAGTCATGGCTCCTGCCTTATTCTGAGGAGCAGGAATGGGTGAAGCCAGGTGATGAAGGTGAAGTTTCTCCAGCACTGACCTAAGCAGACACCCACAGCTCTGCCCATGGCAGAGGGATGGCTTTTCCACCTCTCAGCACTGAATGTCTCTTCCATCCCTGGGTGGGGGAGCCCTGAAGAACTCTTTCAATCTTCTGCTTGTTTTACACCCTTCATCTCTCTCTACACCTGAGAAAAACAGAAAGGATGAAATGGTGGCAGCCTGAGCCTCAGATTCAGCAAGGCACCTTACCACTAACACAGAACATCTCTAGGTTCACTCCCTCATCCTTCCTAGACTATAAAATCTATTTTCAAAGCTTGGCCTCATGTGTATTTACTGCTCTTGAGCAATGTCACTGCTTTCCAGCTCAGTCACTTGCCTCTCTCCCACACATCTGCTAAAGGACCAGCAACAACTGTTAAAGGGAGCATGAGACATCATCCACTTCTGGAAAATGTTAATGTTTTCCTGCCTGATATGCTCAGCTAGGCTGGAATTATTAAAAAGAGAAAAAAAAAGGACTTTTCCACAAGATTTCTGGGAGGGGTCTGCAAAGAAGAACTTGTTAGCCACAGTTCATGACTAATGTAATATAAAAAGCAACTGTTTGGTAGGACTTTTGGCAAGGGACTGTTTCAGAAATGAGGGTATTATTTTATGGGCAAGGTTATATTTAGAATTTGTAGACTGCAGAGTCGCAAGAAAATAATTGCATCAAGGAAATCTGGTGGAATCACAAACCATGAGAATGCAAAGCCTGAATCACCCTAGCCCTCAGGAGCCTGGGATTCATTCCACCCATGCTCACAGCAGCTCATCCAGTTGTTGGAATTTCCTTGACTTTAAAGCAGTTTATGCTTCCCCATTGATATATTTACTAAGGCAATAACTGCAGCATGTGAGAATGACGGAAGCTGTAAAATGGTTTCTGGACCCTTAGAGAACAGACTTCAAACTGTCTCGTTTGGAATTATACTTCCTCCTCCTGGAATGGGTGCATCTGAGAGCTCTGAAGATAGGAATCCTCAGGAATTTGATTATTGTTCAGATGTGGCTTTCCACACGATGATTCACATGCTCCCCATTTGGGCATCCTGATGTCACTTCTTCCTAAGAATGTGTCTAGAATACAAAATGCCCCAAGATGAGGATGCAAAGCATTGGGCAGTGACACTCTCATGCTCTGTGCTCCACAAGATCCTCTCACGGCAGCTAAACCCCCTCAGACAGCTGTGGGCAGTGTTGATAGCAGAGGCCACAAGGAAAGGTGGGAGATATTTCCTTGCAAGTCCTTATGCTGGATGACAAAAGTGGCCTGATCTGATGTACAGTCTTTAAGACAGCTCAACAGTTTGCAGTTGGCTAAATGGATGCCTGATTTTGTTTTTAAATAGAACAGGTATTTTTTTGAGGTTTCACTCTGGTTGTACAGCAATGGGTCAGGTATGATCCTGACAGTCACTGATCTCACCTTTCCTAACTATAAGTATGTGTTTATCTCAGGGAAGGAGCACGAGAATAGTGCCAAGGGTTGGCTCAGGTTAACTGCAAAAAACACATAATGCCTCCTCTTCACTCCTGAATCTGAGCTGAGAGCATAATGGTTTTCAGTTATTTTTATTTGGTCAGGGAAGACAAGACCCTTGTCACAGCATCCCAAGGGGCAGATGAATACAAACTGTCCATGGCTCCCCACCTCCCTGCTGCTGAAGGGCATGTATGGGACCTAAAGAAGAGTCTCTATTCACAAGTCAGTACACAGCCATAGTGTCCTCAGTGAGCAGGAAGGAGGGATGGGGCAAAAGAGTGCTTCAGAGAAAGAGATGAGAGTGGTGGTGACATTTATTTCAAGACTTTCATGATGAAAGTTTCCCCATGCTGTGAGGACTCATTCATGCCGTTTCAGAGCTGGCATCCAACCAGGACTTAATCTGGTGCAGAATGAAATCAGGCATTATGAAGAGATGGATGGTTCTAATTGAAATAATAACATAAATATAATTGAAATATAAATATATATGTATGGACAGACACATGCACACTGTGTGAAACCCCTGAGGAAACAACAATAACCTTTTAGCTCTGCAAGCCAACCAACCTATTCCTGTAACCACCTCTAATCTGTGTGTTTGCACCTGGGGTTCTTTAAGGAAATGCAGAGTTGTAATTAGCTGGGGGTGTGGAGAAGTCAGATGAGTGGGATATTCACACTCTGAGACCAAAGCCTGAATGTGCACCAGGTCACAGGCAGAAAGAGCCGGCGTGCCAGCCTCGTCCCAAGAGGACATTTTACGTGCTCTCCATCATCAAACAGCCACACACTGCAGCTCACAAATTTCCTCCAGTGACCATAAAGCTTTTCAAAAAACTTTCCTTCTGAGCTAGCCATTCAAAAAGTTGCTCTGTGACATTAAAAAAAGACCCTTGGATTTCTCTGGGCTGCTGCACAGCAGCCGTGGAGCTGGTACCAAGCTGCCATGAGGCCTTACAGTGCCTACATTGTTGGGGGGAACCTTAGGGAAAGAGGTTTCTGGACATGCCCTAGCGTCCACTTTCAGGTGATAACTTCTTGGCTAATAAACACATTTAAAACACAAAATATGAATTTCCCTTATTGCTCATGACGGAGTGGCTGCCAAGCGTTGGCAATTAGGATTATGTCTGCAGAGGGAAGGGGCTTAGCCAGCACCTTTGGATGTTCAGCACAGGAGACTTGGCTCACAGCTGAGACTGCTCCCACAGCTGGCTGAAAGTGCTGGCTGGCTGTGACACTTGGGTGAAGCTTTAAACTGGGCCTAGGCCTGGCAAGGTAAGGCACAGCTTGCCCCAGGATCCTACAGGCCAGTTCCTGGGCAAGCAGCTCCTTCTTTTCCCTGTTCACTGTTTCTTTGCTGGTTTTGTCTTGGGGATTAAAGTTGTCTGCAGAGTCTCCAGATCCACACCAGCAGTGTCAAAAGGGGTCAGGAGGTTCCACAAACAAAACTGAGGAGTTTTGTTCATGGAACATTCCATGAAGAAAATGTTCATGGAATTTTCCATCAACAAACTCCTCAGTTTTGTTATACTATATGCTATACTATTCCAATCAGGATAGCACAGCCCATGAATGTGGTCTGTCTGTTCCTCTCCTGGACACTGCAGGCCACAAAGAGACTTTTGGAAGGAGAAGAAGTTTGCATTGTTTGTGAGAAGGATGCTCTGTAAACAACTGAGACCTGAAGCTACCCTAAGGTAACACTGTGGTGTGACTAGTGGGGCAAACAGAGAATTTGACAGAGTGAATGGTGGAGCTGAGAGTAATGTGGAGACTTCATTACGTCGAGGCAGATGTTGCCATTGGGTGGAGTGTCTGGTGTGTGTTCTTGTCAGTGACAAGTCTGAAAAAGGCCAAAAAATTGTCATCAGTGATTAAGCTCCTTCACGCAGGGCGGCTTTGGGAATAGCAGTCAATGGCTTTATAATTAGCAAAAATTACTGAGAAAAGTGTCATTTGAATGCTTCTTTTCTCTCATCAAAGACTTTCCGTCTCTAAGTCCCCTTCTGAGCTGGTCTGTCTCCCAGCCCATCTTTCCTGTGATGACAAGGGACAGCAGACTGCCTCAGATCACACAAGGCAGGACGGATTCACATTGCCAGTGTGTGAATCATGCAGTGACTAAAGAATCTCTGCTGGAGATCTCTGCTCCTCTGAATGCCAGTCAGCATTTGCATGGCACCTGATCCTGGCTGGGTGGTCAGTCCCAGGCACGGTGCTCCCTGCTGGGGCTCACGCCTGCCAGCTAAAGCAGTGGATGGATCCCTCATTAGACTTGGAGCTGACTAACACAGCCAGAAGCCTTGAAACTCTTGCAACTCTTTGATCCTCCCTGCCTGCAGCCCAAAGATCCAAACTACAGTTAGGACCACATCAGGGCCTTCATCTCTGAGCTGGTCCAGCTGGATGGATCACAGCTTCTGCTCTCAGTACCATTAAAACCTCTTCTCTAGCTGGATCACACATGTGTAGCTAGAGGAACAGGAGTCTGGCAATGCTGAGAAGCAAGGCTGCTGACTTTTAAGAGCCAATTACACTCAGGAAATATATCTGGTGTGGTTTGCATGCTTAGCTCCGCACCATACGTGTATGAAGCTTGGCCAGTATAGGCCAGCCGATGCACAGAGCATGCAGGAGCCTGAACTTTTCCTTCTGGAAATGATGAGCTCAGATGAGCCCCAGGGAACTGTGGCTGATTTACACTCATGCTGGATGAGACCCCAAGAGGATGCACAACACCCCTTCCACAGGCAGATTGCACACATTAGTGCAGGAATTTCTCGGGAAAACCCATTCTTGGAGAGAGCTGGCTTCTATTTAGCAAATGCCACATGAAACAAGCTGTCATGAGACTGCTGTCTTTTATAGTATCATGAAGTCCTTTATTTCTTGACCTCTTTTTTTCTTGGAGTCCTCTTGAATATACAGATTTTATCTCCTCCTCAGAAAGAAATTCACCATCTTTGTATCTGAGGCTATATTCTCCTTCCCAGGGAGCTGGACAAGCCTGCCTGTGAACCTGCTAGTATGAGCCTCGGGAGTGCCACCAAAAAAATGTGATTGGGGTTCAAGGGAGCTGGTGGCACTGAGGTTGTGTGCTGGCCCCAGGTGATACAGTGACAGCCAGAAGTGACATGCTGAAGTCACATGTCAGTCACATGTCAGTCAGTGTGTAAAGCATGTGTTCAAACACCACAGGTGTGTTGACTCCTTAGATGTGACTCCATTGATTGCAGGGGAACCACAATGGATGAGGGACATAACACCAAGTGGAAGTGGCAGATACTGCTTCTGCCGCATTCAACAGCTGATCCTGCAAAACACACCACTGCAAACACCAAATATCTGGACACCAAAAATCCCTACTCACTGCTCCAGAGACACAACTGGGAGAGGTCTCCAGAGGCATCAGTGGGGTCTGAGGCTCCCACTGGAGCCAGTGCTCAGCCTCTCCGAGTCCAACCAGCCCTGAGCAGCATCCTGCCAACAGACTGGAGCTTCTCAAGGCTGGAAGACTGGCAGTGTTGTTCCAGGCACAAGGCAGCAGTGTTCAAGCTGCCAGTCCCCAGGGCTTTCTCTCTGGAGCTCGCTGATTGCGTCATGTCTCCAGTGAGGTCAGCGCTCAGGTGTCACACTGAGTTTCTGCCACTCCTGGCTCTCAGGAGCTCTCCCTGAGCAGGATGTGGCCAAGACATCACCAGGAGCGTGCAATGGGATTGTCCCTCCTCAGTAGTCCTTTCTTCAGGGGCTGGCTTCCCCCTGCACACCCGTGCAAGAACTGTGATGGGAAGAATGGGGCACTTGTTTCTTGCCTGCCGTTAATAGAAAGGGCTGGAGGTGTAACCAGAAATGACAACCTGAGTGAAATGTGATGCCTCTGGAGGGGCCCAGAAGGCAGCAAAGTGGTGCCTTCCAGCCACGCCAGAGACCCTTTTCTCCCCCTCTCCAAAGAAGCAGTCAGCTTGGGAAATCTTGTGCTCACAAATGTGTATTTTTCCCTCTAAAAACAATAAAGGGTGTTATAGATGAGCAGAGCTGAGGTCCAATGTGGCCACACACTGTGAGGCTTGGCAGGCTCCCTGTGCTGTTGGTAGGCTCCTCGTTTCCCAAGGAGACTTTAGATGCTTCCTTCTGCTGCAAGGGCCACAGATAGGGATGGAACAATCTCCTGGAGGATGCTCTGTACCCCATCCCATCCAGGACCTGGGCAGAGGATGAGACACCAGCTCCTGACTGGAATTGTGCCTCCAACACCATCTGCCACTGCTGACCTGCAAAAGCAGAGCCTGCCTGGTGCGTAAAGGTCCAGTCCAAGCTGCCCAACCCATTTCTCAATGTTAAATTTCAGTGCACAAGGCTGAAAATTCATGCCTACACAGTAATGAACATCATGTGGAGAAACAGCTCTGAGCATCAGCTGCTCTTTCAGAGTCACAGACTGCATGGGCTGGGCTGGCTTAGAGTCATCCTTATCTCTCAGGTACAAGTGGTTTGGGAGCCTTTTTAGGTACAGATGTCCAGGCCAAGGTCCAATTTCATCTGAATAAGGTGTAAGCAAGAAGGAAACATTGTTTAGTGTCTGTCTTGGGCAATGTGTAATTCTCAAGAGCCGTCCTCACAATTTTCCCCCAACACTGTCTTTGACCAGTAGTTGCCAAAATTAAAAAAAGAAAAGGCCAGGCCCTAGAGAGAGGTTAGAAAAGTTGGAGAAAATATATGGTACCTGGCTCCATATCAGGAATACAAACTGTGAATGAACAAAACTCAATGTCTGGTTGCCATTCAAGCAAAGATAGGACAAGAAAGCACAAACTGACCAAGGCCTTGATCTCCTCCACATCCCTGCAACACCAACACCATCCTGCTGCCCTGATCCACATCTCCTCCTGGCCCTGACAGCTCCAGACACCACAGCCCCAGGGGAATGCAGAATAAAGCAATCACAAAGACCACTGAGAAAAAATTCACTCTGCAGAGCAATGCAGGCTGAGCTCGGTGCAAGCATGGGCACATCCAGGCACACCCAGGCACATCCAGAAACACCTGGGCACATTCTTGCACACCCAGGCATACCCTTGCACCCCTGGGCACACTTGTGCACATTCTTTCATACTTGTGCACACCCTGGCACACTCAGACGCACTCGGGCACATCCAGGCACACTCATGCACACTCAGGCACACCTGGGCACACTCAGGCACACTCCTGTACACCCGGGAGCAGTGAGAGCAGAGATAGCAGCAGGAGTTCTGCTGCACTCAGGGATGAATGCTAAGCAGACCCCACCGGGCGGGAGCGCCCAGATGAATGGGATCCTTTCACATCAGCCTGACAGAGAAGGGATTTCATAGTTCTCCAAGCAGCACAGAGCTGCCTTAATCCAGCAGATACAATGCCCTGCTCATACGGCTCAGGAAACAAAATAAATATGTTCTTGCAAAGGCATCACAATGAAGCTTTTAAGGACTCAGCACAGGAAGGCTCTACCTGGTTCTCGGGTCTCCTCGCATGTGTGGGAGCTAAGAGCCAGGCTTTTTATTTTCTCCCTCTCTTTGCCTTTCTCAACATTTCCCCCCCCTCACTGAACCTGGCCCTGGGGTGGAGGAGGAAAAGAACATTTCCATACAGGCTGTCCTCTAAAAACAAACAGAAGCAGTTACCCCCAGGTTAATTCAAAATAAAGCAATCACAGATACCACTGAGAAAAAAATTTACTCTGCAGCCCAAGTGAAAATAAGCCAAAAAGACAGGAGCTGAAGGGAGTACAAAGAAGGTGTTTGCTCCCCATGTCTAGCATCTTTGCCATCCCTAACAAACAGCCATCACAGCACCAGCAGGATGCAGTGGTTGTGACTACAGGTTAACCATGGAGTGAAGATCACTGTCAAGGACCTGTGGCTGTTCCTTCCACTTTCCCATTAATCCCACTTGCAGGGATTCAGCCAAACAGTCCAACAGGGTGCAGTGTCGCGATACCAGAGCCAGGTTATTTCAAAAGCAGCTGTGGAGCTGGAGATGAGTCCTTTGCACCATGGCTCAGTCCTTCAGCATGTACCCTGGCCTGCAGGAATGCATAGTCTGGTACCCAGCAAGCTCCACGTGGCTTTGGAACTCCTTCTGCACTTGCATCCAGCCATGGGTAGAGAGAAGTCTTAGACTGGTGGCTGGCCCAGCTGTCCTACTCTGCCACATGCTTGGCTTTTGATATTCTGTCTTTTTGTTGTGTGATGCTGCTGCAGCAAAGAGCATTTACTCCACTGTACAAGAGCAATACTGTACGGTGGAGCTGTGGCACCCTCACTGTGCTCATGGGGTTGTTTATGGTGCTGCTATCAGTGATGCTTGGGTCCATCCTTCCCTTCTAAGAATTTGCTTCTCCAGGTGGCACACAGCCTTGAGAAGGGGCTGGGTGACTCCAGCACACTTAAGGTATATGTGGGTAATTTTTTATTTCTGGTTTATTTCCCAGTTCAAGGTGACCCTTGTTGTACTGGGAGAGGGTGTATTATTATCTCTGCTATAAGGTCATGAAGCCTCTTTGAAACACCACAGCTGAAACCTCTCTGAGGAGATAGGCTTGCAATACTCAGAGGTTGCAACAGAATTATACCACATATATGGACACGTGACTGCCTTCAGTGGCATCTGTGCTGTCCCTGGTGAGGAAGACCAGGTAGGTCAGGTTATTGGAGCAGCCTTTGGCACCTCTCTGGAACAAATTTCAGCCTGCAGGACTCTGCTCACACACACCACCTCAGGAATCTTCCTGCCTGTTCTGCTCATGGTAGGTAGCACATAGCAGCATAAAACTACCAAATCCACCCCGACATAAAGAGCTTGTGTTAAGCTAATTGAAGCATAAAGACATTAAAAAGCAAAGAGGCAAAGGTTTTATGACCAGAACTGGTGGTTTCCTCACCAGACCTCCCTGAATAGACCAAGTCCATAAAATGTCAAGTGACAAGGGCAGAAATTGTTCCTTCTATCAATGAGCAGAGAAATACCTCTAGGAGACAAAGCTCTGCTTCCCACAGCCCTAGCAGCCTGTTAGCCCACTGCAAGGCTTCTGGCCACATTTTGCTTTCCCAGAGTGTTAAGCCCTGTTGAGAGCCATTGCTGATGCCCATTGCTGATGCCCATGGCTGAGACGGAAACACGCTCTTCCCAAAATTGGCCTGGCTGTGGCTCTGCTGTTGGATGTGTGTTCTCTCCCATGCTCAGCAGCCTGTCTGGATGCAGAGTGAAATGCCCATTCTCCTGCCAGCTTCCCGTGCCCCTGGGTGTGCGAGCGCTGCCGTTCCTGTGCCAGGGCTGCCGGGATGAGGCGGTGGGCTTGGCTGGGAGAGCAGCAGCTCCACAATTCCCCAGCCCCACGCGGTGCCAGCAGTGCCAGCCTCTGTCAAGCGACGTGTGAGTCACCAATCAGCTTCTGCTCAGCAGCGGGGCAGAAATCCACAATTCTGGCAAAATTTAGGCCCTTTATTATTCTCTCTAGCAGCCTTACCGAGCTGGCTCCTTTAGCGTCCCAAACCAGAGCTGAATAGAGCTGCCAAGGGCTGTCATCCCAAGTTTCTGTTTCTAATTTCCTTGCAGTGGAGATACTGAGATGGCTGAGAATATTTCATTTTACCACCTGGCCGCCAAAAGGCTGGGTCTGCATTTTGAGTGATGTCACATTTCCTGAGCTTTGGAGAATGGTTGTCTCTCCTTTCTCTTTTGGCGCAAAATGAGCTCAATCATTCAAAAAAAGAAATCCCTCATGAGCTGCCAAGGAAATACCAATGAGAGAGACAGGAACAAAAGCACAACTGTAAAATCAGAGGAGACAAAAGGATTCAATAAATCTGATTTTTTTTTTTCCCACACAGACTGTAGCATCCATGTCAACTAATGACAAGAATTATTTGGTGACATTGGAAGGGGCTGGAACAAATCTGTTCTTCCTTAACAGCCTTGTATCTAAATCACCCATCCCAGTGGGTTTGTGGTTAATCTGGCTAAGGTCTATGCCCTCTTGGACACAAGCTGTAGCTCCCATACAGCCCTTCCTAGTGGGATTCATCTCAGAGATGTCAGGGATATGACTAATAACCAAATGTGCTCTCAAGCCCAGGGACTGAATTCATTTGTGTGGCCAAAAGCCCCATTAATAGTCTGTACACACAATATATATAGTTACCTTTTAAATATAGAGGCTTTGTCCAGAGGTATTTCCATTAGCCCTGTTTACTCCCAAACCACTCGGGCTCAGACATTTCGACGTCCTGAACCTAAATGTGGATAAAGTGTGAGGCAGCTGTCCAAAGGGTGAGACAGAAGGGAAATCACTGTGCCAAGCAGCTTTAATGGAAAAAAACATTTGGAGTTGCCACAGTTCAGTATTTCTTTTTCTTTTTTTTTTTTTAAACCTTGGTAGCCCAAAAAGTGCAATGGCTGGGTTACATCAGAGGTAGGGATTACCACCACATCAGGTGCTCATGGAAAAAGAAGATATATCAGTCACAAAGGCAAAGCTTGATTTGGTTATTTGAATATCTCACTACTGGAAAAGTTTGGAGTCTGATTTGCTGGGAATTCCCACAGCAGCAACAATCTCCTCTTTATGTCAGCATTTGCCAGAGCATGGCATTTTTATCAGTTTGCTAGTGAAGTGACCCCAACTTCTTTAAGAACACTTGCAACTCCAAATCACCTATAATAGAACCTCTCTTCAGTGATTTTGGGTTTAGTATACAATGGCTCCTTCCTATTTGCTCCTTATGCTGTGCCACTCAAGAGCTGAATAGCAGCACCAAGTTTTTTGATTTTGGTTTGAGTTTGGTTTTGTTCTTGAGGGTGTGTTGACTTTGGTTTTTTCCCCTTTCTGAATTAAGAACAGGAAATCAGTTTAAAAGAGTAACAGGAAAAAAAGCACCTCTATGGTGAGGACATGTGATCAGAGGACAGGCAATGCTTAATGAACACAGGGGTTTGCAAATATTTTCACCCAGAAACAACGTTCCACCACCTGTAAATAGCAGCAATTCAAACAGAGAGCTCAAGCTCAGAAATAAATACATGAATCACTGTTTTTATTCCTTAGTCACATTAGTTACTAAATCCTCAGGAACTGCAGTTCTTCCACTCTTGGTTGGGCTGGGAAAAGCAGAGGTGTAAGGCCAAATGCTGACTCAGAGTGGCAAAGTTAAGCATGTATATGACAGAAGGGCTTTCAAGAGCCATTCTCCATGCAGTCTGCTTTGTTCCTGCTAGAGTTCTTCTGAGGCTCCTGTTGAGGACTCACAGCTTTAGAAACGAGGTTTGGTTTGATGAAAATAAAAATTAAGCTCTCCAGCTAAAGGAAAGCCTGAGAGTCAATGGCTCAGGGGTGGTTCTGCTGGCTGGTGTGGGAAAGGATGCAGCAGGGGTCTGATCCCAGCCATGGGTGGCTGTGGGACTGCCCTTTTCTGTGCTGCCATCACTGCCTTGTACAGTCCTTTTGGCTGGCTGCAGATCAGTGCAGGTCCCAGCTCACCAGGGAGGCTTCTGGAGCATCTCCCAACACGCCAGGAATGGCAACCACAGCACGAGCTTTTGTTCCCGCATTTAGAGAGGCGCTGTTGGTGTTTTTGGCAACAATGAAAACACATGAAAGAAAAACGGTTCTTGGGAAAGGAAACTGGTAGAAATGAAAAGGAAGATCCTGAGACTGAATCTCTGTCACCTTATGGACAAAGAGAAATGGGCGTTGCTAATTAATGGGCATTTTTCAACATTGTGTTAAAAATTCCATAAAGTCTCCTTTGAGCACGAGCTGCCCCATTTGCTGGGGGATGTTTGGGCCTTTTCAGGTCTCAGCTGGCTCTGCAGAAGTGGGGCATTCATTCATGCTGATGGAGTGTTAATGATTTTACCCGCTGTAAACCCAACCACTCAGCCATGCTCCATGGACACACACCGAGATGAAATGCTCCCTGTGAAGCCCACCAGCACAGGACTGAAGTTTCTTCCTGGGAGACTTTCATCTCCATCCCCAGGGAGGTGCCCATGGGAAGCACTGTTTCATTCCTACCAGCCATGGAGAAATCTACCCCTCTTAGCCTCACTGGTGTTGGTATATTTTAACATACTTAGACAGCCCTGGGCTCAGGAGGCTGTTAATGCCTGGCCTAGAGCATTTTCTTGCCTCCTGCATTGAGAAAGAGGCATGGGGACTCTGTACAGCAGCACTGAGGGGCAGAAGACCTTCTCCTTGCTGAGCTTTCCACCCCAGACACACACACAGTTAATTTCTTCCTCAAGCACTCTGTTGACAAATTTTACAGGAGGCTGGGAAAGTAATGAAAATAGTCTGCACTGCATGTTTATTTGAAAAATGCTGTAAAAGCCCCTGAATAACTTTTACACTGAGGTGATCTGACCAGCCTGACATGGAATTCTTAAGTGGGTAACAGCCCCAGGCCTGCCTGCATCGCCCAGCTGGGCACAATGCTCTGTGCTGCTGGTGCCGCTCCAGCCATGCCTGGGGCTGAGACAGAGAAATTACACCTCTCTGCTGCTGCCTCTGGGCTGCTCCCATTTGCATCCAGCTCTGGGATTTACCATGTCAGGATGACTGGTGCACTACAGTGCTCCCCAGAACATGGGATACAGGGAATGAGCCTTAACCAGGAATACTCCTGCACAGGGAGATTCTCCTGTGGTGACTGGGGGTAGCAAAGCATCATCTCAAGGTGAGGGGAGTCAAGGGGAAAGGAGGCAGTGAGTTAAAAACAAGATTTTATTTCTCTTTTCAAGGAAAGAAAATTATGAAACCATTCAGATGAGATGAATTAAGTGTGATCCTATCTCGGGAGCCATCTCTTCAGATAAAAATTCACAGGTTCCTCTCCCTGAAGACAGGACATTTGCAGCTCAATGGAACTACAGATCCCAGTGTGCAATGGTCCCTGTCCTTCTGGAAGGCCTGGAGGAATTGTGGACACTGCTGGATTGAAATGTTTTCACTGCTGGATTGAAATGTTTTCACTAGTGAGGCTCCATGCCAGCACAGATGTTTCTATAGCTTCTATCCTTGCTCCATCCACTGACCATAGAAATATTTCCCTCTGTGGTACACAAATGCTTTTTTCACAGGTGTTCACAGCAGGAAGATCCAAGTCCACCATCTCCTTTACAAGTTTACAGGATGATCCCCTTGCAGCAGATCCTTCATGGATGGAGACCATGAGAGGGAGGACTGAGAGCTGGTGAAGAGCAAGGGTCTTCCCAAAGAAGGGGATAGGCCACAGCAAGGGTTCTTCTGGAAGAGTCATGAGCAACACCTCCATAAAGCTACATGGTTTTTTGGAGGAAGGGATTTCTTTCATAGGGTAGCTGAGGTCAGAGTTTGGACCAGTGTGTAGGACAACACCTCAAGTTGTTCTGGGCTTCAAGAGGACCCAGCAATGCTTCTTCCAGGGACAGCCACCTGCACTGCTCCCCTGCCCATGTCCACACTGAGACAAAGATTGTCCTTGGTCCAAAGAAGAAGATTTAAAAGCAAACAAAATCTTCCATTTGTCTGCAGCACTTTCAGGTATTTGTCACAGGAGCATAGACCCAAAATACTGACACAACATGAAAAAAAATATCTCTTCTATTATTAACCTTCCAAGGTTGTTTTTTTTTTTTAAATTATACCTCTCACCCAAATGAATTAAGAATGGACCTTTCAACATGAGGAAAATTTTTAAAAACCCTAATACTAATATCACTCTCTACTGAGCTGGACAGTCTCACACTGGACACTGCAAAGCTCTGTGGGATTTTGGGTCTGGGAAAACATCATAACTCCCTTGCACAGCCCCTCCAGCACACAACACACTCTTATGGACTCATAACATGACACTCATGTTGTTTGCTTTGTTCCTGCACAATTCCCTGTGACTTTCTGTGGAGCTTAAGCATGTAAATCCTGCATAAATACATCAATTGGTTATTTCATAACAAAGTACCCTGCTCTTCATTTTTCTAGGAAGGAATGGCTCAAGAACAGCTGGGGATGTGGAGGGTTGAAGGTTGATTTTTTTTTCTTTCTATTTACCCAAGTCATACTCTCTGTATGCAACATCAGATTAAGGTGTCCCTTGCAAGACTAGGGCAGGTCCCCAGCAGGGACTTGCAGCAGAGCCACATTCAGCAGGACAGTATTTCTGTGACAGATCCCTGGCTGGATGTTCTTGCTGGGCTGTACGTGAGTCCCACCTCACATATTTCATTAATATTCCCTGCAGCCTCACCCATGGGAATTTGGGAGTGTGTTCATCACCTTTAGGGTGGCAAAACCCACCCCAATGTCTGGGACCAAAAGGAGCTGTTCGAAGCATTTCTGCATGCACAGACAGTTCCCAAAATCCTCCTAAAACCAATTTTTTTTTGGTAGTGGGTGGAGGTGGGAGGAGTTCTCCAACCCCCACTGCGAGTTATCCAAGGTGAGTCTCAACTATATTGCTCTGCTTCCAAATAAAAAATATCACTGCTTACACATAGTATTTATATGTTCCTCCACCCTGGTTTTGGCTCCTTCCCCCTTTTCTTCAGAAAAGGCTGAAAAGGGCCATTCAGGGAGGCTCAGCAACACGAACACGGCTCCAGCCCCTCTGCCAGCTCCCTGCTCCAGAGTGAGCACAACACATTTTCAGCAGGAGAAAAAGCTTTCTTGGCCTGTGTTAGCATTTTCACTTCTCACACTCAGACTATGATCCCTTGGGGTTTTTTTTCCCCCCTCTCCTTTTCTCTTTTGATACTGACCATTGTAATAGAGACCATAGCAGCAGAGCTGCAGCCCATGTAAACTCGGCTGAATTCTGTATGTCTACATAAGCCTGAGGAAGCAGCACCTTCTTCCCACGACCCCTGTTCTGAGATTACACTAAACTGATGTAGGTAGCCCTTGGTTTCTGCTCCTGAAACATATTTGTAGCTGGTTCCCTACCAATAAGTGCAAAAAGGAAAATAAACATTAATACATATTTCCCTCTTGTGGATTTGGGCATATGATTCCATTGTGGATTTTTTTTTTTTCCTTTTTGGAAACTGAATTTCTCGCTCTCTACAGTATATTATCTGTGTCCTAGTGATCAGATCTTCAGCCAGGACAAAACAGTGTGGCTCCACTTGCTCACTGGAGCATGGCTGATGTGCATTTCACAGCCAATTCACCTCTCAATTCCAGTGCCCTACAGGCTTGCATGAATACACTTCTGTGTCCCCATAATTGCTATGAAGCTGATTTTCAGGGGAAATTTGAAATCTTTTCAATGTATGTCAACTCTCTGAAGACATTCTTAGCGTCTTGGATTGATACCTCTAGTTATCGGTGCAGGTAGTCTGGGCAGAATTGGGACAGAAGATTTTCATTGGTCAGTAAGGTCAAAGTAGTCAGTATTGGTCAAAGATAAGCTGAACCTGGTGGGAGAAGCACATGGAGGACTCTGGAGCACACAGAGTGACCTTGATCCTTTTGCCAAATCACCAAGCCAGGCAACACCAAACTCCACAGCTGCTGGTTTTAAACACGTTGTCACTGGGATCAAAACTAGGATTTCCCAATTCCTGCAACTAAAAATATTACCAGATTGTAATGGCTTTTGGACATAGCCAGTGTCAAAACAGAGATTGTTGCTCTAGAGAAAAGCTGTATTGCTCTCTCAGTACTTCTGCTGGCTGTGCAGGAGACAACTCTTCCCCCCAAAGGCACCAGGGTCCATTTGGCACCAGGGTCATGTTTGTTGTACACAAACATTCCTCCAGCCTTTGGGAACCTGCAAAAATATTTGTGAGTGCAGTGCACCCAGCATCTCAAAGACCTGCCTGTGAAGGAGATGTTTATGGAGAATCACATCATTATTGTCCTGGTTTTGAAAATATGCTTTATACACCCAGGGTGCTGGACTCTGGTGGCCAATTGCCAAATGTGGATGCCAAGTGAGTGAAGGATGCATCACACAGATTGCCCATGGGCTGGCTGGGGTGATTCAATAACTCCTTAAAAACATGAAGGAGAACATGCTGAGGGCCTGGTCCCATGCCAGGGTTTGTGGTGGGGATGCCAGGATGCTGAACAGCATCAATTCAATTCCCATCAATTCCATCCCAAGCTGCATCTCCTTTCCAGGTGAACTGAGACAGAAAGAGAAGCTGGGCTTGAGCAAGATTTTGCACAGGAAACAGGGAGTAATGGCAAGCTGGGGGGAAGCTCTGCAATAAACCAAACTATGGGAAAGACACAATGCTCCCACAGCAACACCCAGAGCTGCACCATCCCCTGAGGACTGCTCATAAATCCCAGCCCATCTTCGCTCTCCAAAACATCCCTGGGGCAAAGAGTGCTGCCACCTGCCCTGATGTGACCAGACCTTGTCCTGTGAGCTTGGCAGAACTGCCCCCAAGAGCAAAACCAGGCCACAGTGTCTCCCTGGCATCTGCCAGAGCACTCCAAGTGCTGCCCAGTTCCAGGGATCTTACAAGCTTTGCTTCTCCCCATGCGCTTGCCATGTGTGTTTTCTTTGGCCGCCTCACCCCAATCTCCTTTTCATTTCTAATTTTTGTATTCAATCCCTTCACACAGAAGTTGGCTCCAGCTGGAGCAGACACAGGTCCTCACTTGTTCCAGCCAGAGCCATAGACCAGGGAATGCTCTGAGTTGTGAACAGGAGGAAAATGGTGACAGAGCAGAAGTGACTGAGAGATTCAGGTGAATAAAGGACAAGGAAAGTGGAGGGGACTGCGTTATGGGGATGCTGGCCCAAGGGATTTGTGGAGCTGCATGAGCTCCCCTTTCCTCAAACAGCTTTCTGTTGTCCACCCAAAGGAACATCATGTTTTTTAAAAACCCCAGCAAATCACAAGTGCCAGCAGAATACAAAACACAGTGTTGTTCATGGTTGGGTTTTTCATCCAGGACTGGTTTTGTCTGTATTTTTCCTGTTGTTTATTGTCACTTGTGGTGTGTGTGTGAGCTGGTGTCAGCGTGCTCTGGTGAAATGAGACACATTGGTTTGGTTTGCTTGTTCTTCTCCAGGAAATGTGGCTTTCTTGTGGCAGCCTGGTCCTGTCACTCTCTTCTGCCTCACCATGTAAATGCAGAGGTTGTGATGGTGTCTGTGCTAAAAACCATCACAGAATGCATGGAAGGGATGGACCCAAGACCTGACGGAGAGCTGCAATGGAGGTGAGTACAGGATGCAGCTCTGTGCCTCAAGCACAGCCTTTGTCCTCACACAGGGACAGGAAACTCTGCCATGCACTGAGGGAACTCTGAAGGGGTAAAGCCCTGAAGTGGTGGCCATCCATACACCCCACCCTTCACTTGCACTGGGACAAACCTCATCACCCAGTGGCAATTAACAGGTGCACTGAAGTTGGCTGAAAAATTAGATAACATCCTCTCTCCTCCTTGAGGTGTTTGTTGCTTGTGAAGTGTCTACAATGGGACACTGCCAGCTTGGTCAAGCAGGGTTCTACATGAACCTTCACAAACATCAGTGCTCCCATCTATAATGTCATCAAGGTCCTTAGGACTAGGTTAAAAATCTCCAGCTCTTAAGGCTAACATGGCTTCTGAAGACCTCTTTTCAATTTTGCTTTGACAGGTGACTTTTTACTTCTATTGATTTTACAGCATGGAAGGGTCACATTATGAAATAAAACACCTCTGACCATAGACACATATTGCTTCTGAAATGCTGCCCTAACAGAGGCCAAAAACTATCTCAGCTACTCAGAAAGGCACAGAAATGAGCCACAGAGCTTTTCCTTGCCCCTGGGGAACTTCCCAACCTCCTACTTGACCACCATCTTGTGTCACAAGGAGATGAAAGGAGATGCCTTTTGAGAGGGAAAGGACCATAATCATCACTGTCACTGTGGTACACTGCCACTGGAGGAGTTAAACCAGCAGCACCTCTGATGGGCTGGAATGCACAAAAGGTGTGCAAATGGCAGTCAGCCTGTCAGAAATGCTGAGTTTGCCCAGGGACTGCTAAATTCCTGCCTCTCCCCGTGCAGTTGACATCTCCATCCCCACCAGCTCGCTGGCTGCCTTCCCTTCCCTGCAGAGCTGGGAGAGAGAAATGAAAACACAGATGACTCTGAGGGAGAAAAGGCTCCCAAAAGGTGGTTTCTGGCACAGGAGGCTTTGCCACGTCACGGGCACTTCTTGGCTTCAGCCCTACGAGCCGCTCCCACCGAGGCAGCCAGCAGGCTGTGAGGAGGAGGATGGAAAAGTACCAGGGAGTGCTAGCTCCCAGCCCTCCTCCTCCTCCTGCTCCTGTGGGGCTCTCAGACACCCTGCACACACTCACAGCCCTGCTGTGGTATTTAACACGGGGCTGTGGTGCTCTCACAGGGCCTCGAGGGTCACCGACCCTGCAGTGGGAGCAGGGAGGGCACAGGGAATACAGGACCTGGTCCTTGCAGGGCTGCACTAGGAAAAGGTCTCCAGCTGGCCCTGTTCCCACAGCTGATCCAGTGCATTACAAGGACAATGGAGGGGTCACTTGGACAGACTCAGGGTTTCCAAGCCTGTCTGCTGGCAAAGGTGTTAAATCTTTAGACAGCTCTTAGCAAACTCCAAGCCCAAGAAGGAGTAGATGAGCCAGAGAGGACAGACAGCCTGATTTGAGAGCTGGATGAATATTTTGCAGTCACTATTTAAAAACGGGACATGAGCAATTTATAATGAAGCAGTGTCACCAGCTGGCATCTGAAAAGCATTTCCTCTCCGTCAGTAAGCAGGAGAGAAACTGGAGGGAATTGCGTGAAACCAAATTTCATTTGCCTTTATTTATGAAATGATTCCCCAGCTCAGCAGCTGAACAGCCTCAGGATCGGTTTGGGGATCAGGGTTCAGGTCAGGGTGTGCCCTGATCCCCCAGCAGCAAGTGCCTCCAGCCCTGTTTGTGGTGTGATACTGCAAAAGCTTGCCAAGGCAGCTCCTGTGTTTGAATATTGGCAGTGGAGTCATGCCCATATTTTCTTAAGCTGATGCTATGTAGGAGATAAGAAAATTCAAATCTCATGTTTGTGGGCTTCATGCAGCCATGCAGAGAAAGAGAAACATCTTTTTTCTACCTCTGAATCTGATTTGCCCATTATCTCCCAGCTCCTGTCCTCCAGCCTGGGGAATAATTGGGAATACAGATCTCTTTATAATTCTTCTCCATAAGCACATGAGTCAGACCTGCTGCCTTCATTTGCAGGTAATCACACTAGTGAATGCAGCCACACTAGTTCCTTGCTTTTTAGCATCCTTAGAGGGGGTCTTTGAAGTTTTAATGCTTTGGATCTGAATTAGCTCTTTCAGCTCATTATTTATGGCCCTTTCTCCCACCCTGAAATGTGTCCCACAAACTCTCTGGTAAGCTGGATGGGAGATCATGTAACTCTGAGGGGGTTTCTGGAAGTGTCACTGCCCTCTACTCCAAACAGCATCATCAAGAACATTTAGCTTCATGATTTTCCTGCCATTTAATGTCACAACTACCCCTTCCATGCTTTGCAGCTATCAAGGAGTGCAGGGGCCTGTGCAAGTCACCCTTCTCTGTCACAGAAACACAGTGTGCACAGCACGTCCCCTCTGTCTGGGCAAGGGGAAAGGTGACATGCTGCATTGCTGTACAGGTGATAAATCATTGACCTGGCTCCCTCTTCAGCCTCACTGGGCAGTAGGTAGTCTGTTGGGAAGGATGAAACTTTGACAAGAAAATCTCACAGATATGTATGCTTAGCAGAAAAATTTTTAAATGTGGAGTCTGATGAAGGAATAGAGATGGAAGCAAGTTTTGATACAGAAGAAAAGAATTGCTGAGCCAGTTTCACTGGCTAACCAAGGAGGCAAAGGGTGTGTTAGTTAGAAGGGGTTTTTATGGCTTGGAGCAAAGGATAAACCCACCCCAAACAAGATGATGTTTTTACCAAGCAGAAAGATGGCACAGGCAAACAAGTCAGCAAAGGTGGCAAGTAGAAAAAAGGTCTCAGAATTTTCCACTGCAAGAAAACTGAATAACAACTTCTAGCTTAAACTGTAATGTACCAACTTTTAGTGATTGGAGAACAGTAACATGACTATGGTATTTATAGTGGTTATGATAGGCTATAGATAATAGTTAAGGTATACATTGGTTCTACTGCATGAAGATGCTCAGCAAAGAAAAGTATATAACACATTGTAACCAAAACCAAAGGGTCTGCAGGCCTGCCTGAGGCTGGAGCTCTGTCACCCACAACCCTGGACTGCTGTAATGTATTGGATGGAATAAACTGCATTTTGGAGAGCCTCTGGAGTCACACATCTCTCATTTCGGCTCTTACAGTGGTCAGTTCTGAATTCATTCCTCAGTTTTCATTACTCCTGTGTCTCTGCTCTTCAAAGGCATTACCATCACACACCTGTGCTAGGGCAGTGCTGCCACTCCTGTTCTGTAACAGGAAATCCCATTCCTGACAGGACAAAAGCCACAATGTCCACTCAGAGGCAATGCAGGGAACTGAACAGGTCAACGCTGCATGACACAGACATCCTTCCTCCCACCGGGGTGGAGGGAACCCATGGAGGGAGCAGCACTGCAATTTATCACTGCCCCTAAGTACAAAGCACTTAATGCAACTTGCAGTCTGACTCATGGCACTCCTTGGAGTCATTTATTGCTGTATGATGTCATTTATTGACAGAGATTTGCTGTCAGTCAGGTTCCTGGTGTTGGATAGCAGGAAAAATTTCTTCACCAAAAAGACTTTTAAGTGCTGGAACAGGCTGCCCAGGGAAGTGGTTAAGTCTCCATCCCTGGGGGTATTTAAAAGCTGTGTAGATGGGGCACTAAGGGACATGGCTTAGTGGTGAGCTTGGCATTGCTGGGTAAATGGTTGGTTTGATCATCCTAGAGGTCTTTCCAGCCTTAGTGACTCTGATTCTGTGATGCCCCAATGCCATCAGTGATCCTGCTCTGAAGATCCCGGAATGGTAAAATGGGAGGGGAGGGAACTGGAGAGCAGCATCCCTACCACCTCACCAAGCCACTCCTCACACCTCCAACCACCTCACCAAGCCATTCCTCACACCTCCAACATTCTCACCAAGCTTTCAGCTTTGCTAAAGCAGGAGGAGCAGTGGTGTCTCCATTAGATGCCATGGGTGGCTTTAGCCTGACTTCTGCACTGCCCAAGCTCAAGGCTGCTCTCAGACTTCACAAATAACCATTTAACCCCAGATAACAGCTTGACTTCCACTGAATTCCATTAAAGGATTGAACAGCATGTGTCTGTTGAGTTCTACGGGGAAAAATACAAAAGCAGCAAGCACAGGAGCCTGTTGATTTAGGAAGGGTGACAGGTAGAAAACAGCTGTCCAACTAAGCTGAGGAGCATGCAGCAAAGTGCAGGGCCCACTCTGAGCCCTGCTAGACAAGAGTGCTCTGTGCACAGAGAGCTGCAGGACTTCCAGTTCTTCCACAAGTCCAGCTCTTCAGTTGCTGTTCCCTGCCAGATGCCTGTGGTCACCAGCTCCAGGGCACTGGCAGCCAGGACAAGATGACCAGAGTTGCCTCTTCTCTCCTCAAATCACAGTTATGCAACTTGCTTATTGGCCTAACATATTCCTTTAAATTAAACATAGATTTTTTAATTTTTTTTTTTTTTTACCTGAAGGTTGCAGTGCTATCTGTGCTACCATTAAGACCAGGAGGGTATGTTAAATTCTTGCCCAGGGCCTGAAAGAAAATCAGAAAATCAGGGCCAACAAGCAGAGCTAATCCAGTTTGTACTCTAAGCCTACACAGTCCTCAGTGTTTTTGTTTTATCACCCAGAAACCCATCTCCATGCACTTTCATGCTGTTTTTCTGATGAATCTTAACCTTCTCCCAAAGGACTTCATCCTGCCATCACTGGCAGGAGCCCTGGGTTTATGTCCTCATTGGTGCCTTCAAACCCTGAGTGCTATGTTAGGGCCACTTCTCATTCCCATCATATTTCTGCTGCTTTCCCCACACAGGCACTGCCCTAAAACCTCTGTAGATTCCTGTTTAAGAGCTTCAGAAACTTTGGCTGTTTTCACACCAGAGCACCATACTGCTTTAAGTTCTGCTTCTGACTTTTCTGAAATTGAGGACTTTGCCTCTTCCCCAGCCAGGATACCTCATGATGGATTATTATATTATATAATAAACATAACCTATTGTAACAGATTCACTGGTGTTTTTAGGAAGATTCACTGGTGAGTTGCTGGAACAAATGCCTAGCAGCTGGAGCAGGGCCTGGAGAAAAGACATCCTCCATAAAATCCCTCTCTACAGCTGATTAGAGCTCAGCAGGCTTTTCTGCTGAGACACTAATGCTGTCCTTGGTCTCAGATAGGGACTTTTCAATATTCTGAAGTGGATTGTTTAGTGAACTAAGCACTGAACTGGGAAGAAGACTCCCACTTTTCAGCCCCAGGGCCATCTGCAGCTTTGGTCCCAGCCTTTAAAGCCATTGAGTCAGTGTTTCATGAGTTTCTGTGAAGAGGCTGCTCTCAGGCCATGTGTGCACAGTTATCCAGGGAGCTTTAAATGAGTTACCACTGGAAGGAGCCCAGCCTCAGGTGTCCAGCTTTCAGTGCTGTGGACCCAGCCCTGTTCCCCAGTAAGGAGCCAGGATTTGGGCTCACCCCAGTGTCACCAGGAGAGACACCCAGCACACCACTGAGCCCACAGTTCCATCACTGCAGTCTGCGGCTTTGACAGTCAGAGCCACCTAAATTAAGGCAGGGCCACCTAAATTTAATGTGTGAGTGCAGTAATGCAGACCTGCCCAAACTGTGCTGCACCTCCAGCCCTTCATCCCACACATACATCTGGCCAGGCAGGTGCTTCTCCAGCCAGGGGAAATGCATCTCTGATCAAACCTTAAAATCTCTTTTTCTCTTGCTCTTGCTTTCTCTCTGCTGGTATTTTCTGGTCCCGCTGGGTGCTGGAGCTTGTGCAGAGGTGTCTGATGTGTGAAGTGAAATATGAAGGCAGCCACAGGCCCTGCAGTCAGAACCTGTGAATCTCCAACAGCAGCAGGCTGGCTGTTCTCAGAAGACAGGCTAGCAACCACCCCAGGACAGAAGATTCTGTCTGAGTGTGTTTGAGGTCAGCCTGCTCTGAGCTCTGTCAAGCCTCTCCTTGAGGCTTCAGCTCTTATTGACCAGTCCCTTCACTCCCCTGCACTCATGCTCACACCTAGAAAGGAAACCTCTTTCTCCATCTTTACACCCTGAATTCCCTGAGCAGGAGCTCCCTGCAGTGCAGAAAGGCCCCATGGAGAGGCTGGACCCAGGGTGGGGAGGCAAATACATTGCTGTCAAGAAAGCCAGAAGCTGTTATACCAGACCAATGTCTTCTTCCCCCAGCCTCATAAATATCATGTTATTTCTTTTGCTGTGGGATATAAAAACGACCATTTATATCCCAATCTGGATTCTGATCCTGGATCTCTGATTTTGATCTTGAGGCAGAAGTTTCCCATCAACTCTCTCCAGGCTTTGAGGGACTTTAAAATAATTGAATTGTTGTTTCATGTTATATGCTTGTATTCATTTGCCAGGTGTTTTTCAAATGAGATTCCTGCTCAGAGTTGGGATCCTTGAGTCATTCCTTGTCACACAGAAAGGAGGCAGTTTACCTCTCATGCTCAAACTGCCTTTAAGGTTAAAGTGATGCAGGCAAGGTAAATTTGAAGTGTCTTTGTTATGAGACTGTCAGAGACGACAAAAGTGAGAGAGTTTGGCAGGGCCAGCAGCAGGGAGGGGATGCTCTCAGCATCCACTTGAATAAATGGCTGGGAATGTGCTGGACTCTGAGTGGATAGGGACTGCAGCCTTGAGCTGGGGCAGGGATCCTGCACCTGGCCCAGGCATTCCTGGAGGCAGGGGATTCCTGAGAGCAGCACTCTGCTCTGTGGAAAGGACCCCTGGGCTGTGGGGCAGCAGTTCCCAGGCAGTGGGAAGGGAGGATGCTTTGGTGTGACCGTGTTCACAGGGGTTCAGGTTGAGGGAAGAGACGAGGATCTGACTCCATGTTTCAGAAGGCTTGATTTATTATTTTATGATATATATTATATTAAAACTATACTAAAAGAATAGAAGAAAAGATTTCATCAGAAGACTAGCTAGGAATAGAATAGGAAAGAATGATAACAAAGGCTTGTGGCTTGGAGTCTCTGTCTGAGCCAGCTGACTGTGACTGGCCATTAATTAGAAACAACCACATGAGACCAATCACAGATGCACCTGTTGCATTCCACAGCAGCAGATAACCATTGTTTACATTTTGTTCCTGAGGCCTCTCAGATTCTCAGGAGGAAAAACCCTAAGGAAAGGATTTTTCATAAAAGATGTCTGTGACACTTTGCGGCACTGGGTTTCCAGCTCCCCCTTTCCCACCACTCCTGCTGCCCTGTTTTGCTGTCCTCTGCCTGTGGTGTGCCACACTCTGCATGGCTGTGGCAGGAGTGCAGGACCACTGGCTTTCCTGAATCAGAGACACACCAATAGCTTATTTGCCCACGTCAGCAGAGAAAGAATTAATGTCACAACCCAACCTCAGCACTAACGGACACGGAAAATTGGCAAGGAAGAGAGGCCCATAATTGCAGAGGCTGCAGCAGCATGGAGCAGTGCTGCCAGACACACATCAAAGGAAAATCCCTGCCGACCTGGCTGCCTCTGCCACCAGCCCTACTTCCCTCCTCCATCTTTTGTCTCCTGCCCCGAGGCCACCTTGAGCCAGCCCTTCACCTCTGCAGCCAGAATGGGATGTACATTGTGGCTTTAAATGAGAGAAGAGTGGCAGTGGAGAGGCAGATGGAGCCTGAGTGTCTCCAGGGCTCCCAGAGGTGGGAGCTGTCCTTCCTCCCACCCCAGCCACATCCCCACACCTGAGCAGTGTTAAATAGAGGAGCCTCCTTGGGGACAGCTGGAGCCGGGGCTTTTCCAGAGTCAGGGACAAAGATGAGAGCCACACACAGGGCAAATGGAAAAATCCAACCAGCACACCTTGCTGGTGGCTAACAGAGGGTTATTCTTGGCCACCTTCACCCTGTGCCAAAGAGGAGCTGTAAACACTGTCCCAGGGCCTGCCCTGCCTCCTGGTACTGCTTCCCAATTAATCAGCAGCCTGAGTTACAGGCAGCAGCTTAGTAATGGGAATAAACACTAATTTGCTTAATCATTTTCCCAGTTCCCTGCTCTCCTTGGCCAGCAGGGGTTTGATGCATGCCGTGTTCCTCAGGTCCATTCTCAGCCCCTCAGCACCAGTGCAGCACCTTCAGCTGTGACAGGGGGGTTCCCTGGGCAGATCCTCCTGCCTAAGGTCCTTTGGGTACCTTTCCAGTCCCTGCACTAAGCACCAGGCACTGGCCTTCCCCAATGGCTAACAGCAGCCACCACAAACAGCCTTCACGCCTCTCCAAAGCACAGCAGGAAATAAACAGCCTCAGTGTGTTTTTGCCTTCTGCTGTAAAGCTGGCGCATGGAAAAGCAGAGGGAACATGAGCTGGGAGCCAGAGATGTGCACAAAAAAGTGACCTTTCAGACTGGAGAGAGGTCAGAAGCTTCAGGAGAGCCTAAGAGATATTCCAGCAGGGAATATTGTACAGGGGAAGGCATAAAGTCTGGAAGGAGAAGGGTACAGATGATTTCCCAAGAAAAATGGATAGGTAGAACTTGAATGTAGTGAATGTAGCATTTTGCACTGCTTTATTTCCACAGCCCTCCCTGCTCAGCACCCCTCAGTGTGTGTGCTGTGCCAAGCACCACCCTGCAGCCAGAGAGCACTCGGTGGCAGCTGAGGTGACACACAAACAATTGAGCTGCTGTTGAATTACTGAATTATCCAGGTGCTGCCAGCTCACTTGTGGAACAGTTAAATATACTGATGAGGATGAGGAGCCCAGGTCGTGTCATTTTGCCCCTCAAAGCCAGTGGCATTGCTGTGAATGTAACCCAGGAGCCCCTGCCCATCCCTCTGGAACCACCAGGCACTGCTCCTCCCTGATGTCCAACAGCAGCCACCACAAATATGCCTCACTCCTCTGCACAGCACAGCAGGAAATAAATGGCCACAGTATATTCCTGCCTTCTGTAGAGCTGCTGTTCAGCCCTGGCATTGCCCTCAGGTAACCTGGGAAAGAGTGGCTCTTGTATGACACCCAAGACACTGCTGGCTGCAGAGTGATGTAAGCTTTAAAAACCAAACAAGCAGAAACAATAAGGAAGACAAACCAGCCAGCAGCAAGCACATTATTTTCATAGGAAACAGCAGGATTTGTGAGCAGGAGAGTCTAAATGCTGCTTCCCCTGCCTGGGAACAATTGTAGCAGGGCACTGTAGGTTGATTTGTGGGCAGCTAAATACGTGTAAAGCAGAGATTTTTAACATGGCCTTGGGCAGGGCTGTGCACTTCACATCTCTGCTCTTAAATCATGGTACTTCTGTGTGTCTGAAGTCAAAGTGACACTTCAGTGTGGGTAGAGAGCTCAGACAGTTCAACAGAAGGTGCCCTGCAATAAGGTACCAGTGTGGGTCTCATGGACACATCAGTCCTCTGCTCCTGTATCAGCGCCCCTCAAACTAGAGTAAAACAGAAAATTAGGTTCTTCATTTTCAGGCATTTCACTGAGCTCCAGAGATCAAAAAATGCCACCTGAGAAGATCATACCTCACTCACATGACTATCTTTTTGGACATAAGCAAGGTCCACCAGGAAACTCAGAACTCCAGCGAATGCAGAGCCCACAGTGATTGGTTTCATAGAAAAACCCAGGGAGAGAAAGGCTTGTGGTGGGCTTTTCACCAGAGTATGGACAAGGCTGAGCAGCTTGCGTTTGTCTTGGAAGTTTTTGCATTGAAAGAACTCCTGTTTTCTTAGGAGTGGGTTCAGCAGATGGAGGAAGCAGGCGAGAGCTCTTATATTATGTTGAAGACAGAAGGACTGGCTGGTTTCTCACACTGGCACGGGGGTAAAACTGAAATTGCGTGGCTTTATCTGTAGGAGACACCAAGGATTTTGATACTGAGCAGTGTCTTGGCCCTTGCTCTCCTCCATGCATGGCAGTGGAGTCTCCCCCAGGGCTGACCACCCAGCCTGCAGCCCTGGTGGGGCTGGGGGAAGGCAGCAGGGGCATCCTGGCCTGCAGCAGCTCAGTTTAATCCCAGCCCCTGGTGCACATGCTGCCCTCCTGAACAGTTTCTTTCTTGCAGCTTGAACACTCCACATTGTCCTTCCCCTCGGTTTTGCAGGCAGGGTCCTTCTCCTGGCTGCTAGTGTTAACACAGCTTTCCCTTGTTCTGTCCCTTGAAATTTCCAGTAAAGCGCCCTTAATACAATCTCTCTGTGGCTGTGCTAATTATGTGTGAAATATTTTTTTCCCCCATAAACCAAAGAAAACAAATCAACACAGTAAGATCCTTTCTCTCGGGCTGTTTGGCAGGTCTCACAGTCGTCAAAAAAGTTACCAAAGGTCCACACAGCCTCTGCTGTCTTCTCAAAACAGCTACTTTTGGGTTCCTGTAAAAGGACCCAACAAAGGAAAGGGTAAAACAAATCAAAAGCCCTGAAAGACCATTTCCCACCTGAGCAGCCCCAAGCCAAAGGACAGGCTGTCTGCTGAATGTTTGTGCTACATGTGGGGGCTGAAGAGAGCAGAGGAAAGGGGCAGGGTAGCACATCCCCACAGCCCTCGCTCCCTGGTGTGGGGATTTCCTTGGTCTAACTCTGCTTCCACCTCTGCAGCCTCAGCTGCTGCTCTGTTCCACCTTCCCATGCAATGGATCTGGCTTTTCCCTGTATCCAGGACATATTTGCATGTATCCTTTTCTAACAGTGCTTGGGGAAAGAGGGGACAGAAGGTGAAGGATGCCACTCCTTCCATGCAAGAAATTTTTTTTTGTTTTGTTTTGGTTTTTTGTTGTTGTTATGGTTGCTGTTGTTTTTTCAACACCGATACCAAGCACTTACCACTTAAGGGAACACTATCCATATGGAGAAGGGAGGAAGGGAGGGAGGGAGGGAGGGAGGGAGGGAGGAAGGAAGGAAGGCACAGTTTTGGTGCAGGAACTGTGCTGGAACAGCATCATTCCTGAGCAGGTCTCAAGGCTCTTGCTCCAGGCCCTCATACAGCTCTGCTGCAGCATCCAAGTCAACTCATTTATGCATTTTGCTGAAACTCTACAGCATTAGGGCAATGCTTGCTGCCTGCTTTTCTGAAAAACAGAGATAAATCTCACCCCAGCCTCAAAGGGGCAGATTAGGGCTGTGAGCAGAGCCATCCCTCTGCCTCCCCCAGCCCTCAAGGAATGGCCAGGGGCTTCTGCAGCAGTGTGGGGTGCCCCAGGCTGAGCCCCAGCCTGTGCACAGAGGCTGTTTCTGGGAATGCTGCGTCTGGCAGGGCCCTTCCCACTTCACAAATATTGACACTGGGATCTCAACATCCCAGCTGAGGAATAACATACCCTGAGAGCCCGCAATCTGCAGAGCTGCTCTGATAAAGATGGGGGAATTTGGATTTTTGTCCTTTGCTTTCCTCCCCACTATAGCGACTCCTCAGGTGGACCTGTCCAGCCCTGACCCAGCTCCAGGCCCCAGGAACCTCTGGAGAGAGGCACAGAAATGCCTTCTCGGAGCTGCAGGGGATGTTTCCCAAAGATGTACAGATGCCAGGAGGCAGCAGTGGTCAAAGGGAGACCTGTTTAGAGCTCCAAGCAGGGTCCCAGCTGGGTTTTTAAGAAAGCAGGGAAGTAGAATGTACAGATTGCTGGGAAGGTGCTCTGAGGACTTCTCCCCTTGCTGGGCCCAGCACTGGAAGGGAGTGCAGATCTGATCCCAGCACAGTCACAAAAGCCTGGGGCAGTTCAAAATGTTCTCTCCTAAAACCAGCACAAGCCAAGGCAGGTTTTTCTTATCAGCCACACCACATGAGCTTCAACCCAGGCACAAATCTCTGTTGTTCATCTCTGTCGCAGACATCTTTTCATTAAAAATCCTTTCTTAGGATTTTTCTTCCTGAGAAGCTTCAGGAACAAAATGTGAACAATGTTTATCTGCTGCTGTGGAATGCAACAGGTGGATTTTTGATTGGCCCATCTTGGATGTTTATAATTAATGGCCAATCACAGACCAGTTAGCTTAGACTCTCTGTCCAAAACACAAACCTTTATTATTCATTCCTTTCTACTCTTAGCTTAGCTAGCCTTCTGAGATAAAACGTTTTCTTCTCTTCTTTTTAGTATAGTTTTAATGTAATATATATAATAAAATAATAAATCAAGCCTTCTGAACCTAGAGTCAACATTCTCATCTCTTCCCTCACCTGAAAACCCCTGTGACCACCGTCACACATCTCTTCCAGCCAGAAACTCAGCAGAGGGCAGAAAGAGACATCAGCCTGAGGGAAGGGCCCAGCAGCACAGAGCTAAGGAAAAGGAGGAGGCTGGCTGGAGGCGTGTTTAATAATGGAGAACCATATGAGCATCTCCCTGACTCTGGATGCTTTCCTGAGCACCACAGTCCAGTGCTGGGGAAAGGATGAGAGGGGTCACAACCTCCTCTCTAACCATGGTCTTGTTAATGGGAGGTTTATCTGTCCCCCTGAGTACTCAGAGCTGAAAGGTGAGGCGGGGTATATATTCCACTGGCAGAAAAAGCAGAGGTTGTGCTATTAGGAGAAACCCTGAGGATATTTCTGGGCCTTTCGACCTAAAATTCCAGCTCCACCTACCCAACCAACAATCCAGAAAGAGATATGTCCTCTCTTCTGCTGCAAACAAAAACACACATTTGCTGTAGACTGGAAAACAAAGAGTGGAATGATGGAACCAGAGGATGAGATTTCATAGTTAAACTGAAAAAGAAAGAGAAAGACTAATAATAAATGCAGGAGAAGGGGAAGGAACAAGCTCCCTGCTCAGTGCCAACCCTGAGGTTGGATAATTTATCGAGGTTTCCATGTGTCATGCCTCAAGAAGCCCCCCACACTCTTTTCCATTTGTACAGGTCTGCAGCTGAGTTCTGGCAGCTCCAGCAGCTGCAGATAGCAACATCCAGCACTGATCTTACATCCACATCTGCTATATGTGGGTCTGTGCAATTACTGCCCAGCTGAGGGAAGCTTTTACGGGGGTTTTGGTTGTGAGATCGACTTTTTTACAACATTTTCTTGTTTACCAGAATGAAACCTCTTTCACTTGCAAATTAAGAAGTGAGATATAAATGGGAAAGGGAAAATGAATATTCTGGGCAGGACTGAGAGGGTTAAGAGGCTCAAGGGGATTCTTGTGTTAATGAGATGACAGAAGAGGCCAAGAGATGAGTATACACTTCTTGCTGAGGGCTGAAAACCAGTTTGTAAGAAAAGCCCACTGCCTGCTGTGAGTGTTCTTGGACAGTCTGCTTACAAAATGACCTCTGGGCTGTTGCATGCCAGCAGAGCCAAGTCTCCCTGCAATCCCTTTATTCCTCAGCTGAAGCTGCTCAGCCTGGAGGATTCCTGGAAAGCTCTTTGCCACCAAGTGCCTTGGCCTGGTCCTCTGCAGAGGCTTTAAATTATCAACACAGTGGCAATGACCTTCAGGGTGGGAAATACAGAAGTGTTTCTTCCAGCTTTCAGGAGAAAGCCTTTACCCCTCCAGAAATAAGAGACTCTGGGTGGGAGCACCTCAGTCATCTCTCAGCACTGAGGGCACAGGTTCATCCCTCCTGTTTTTCAGCAAAGCCTGTGCAGAGCACAAGCCATACCCAGAGCTTGGAGCAGCCCTTCCCATGGGTCAGGTTGCTGCTGGTGTTTCTGCTGAGCTTTCTTTTCACCATCAACAAATCAGCTCAGCATTTCCTAGTGAAGGGGCATTGGTGTGCTCAGGTGTGCCAGTGACCTCTCCCACCTCCAAAGCACCTGGCACATCCCACCAAGCCCAGAGAGGCTTTCTGAAGGAGGCAGATGGAGCTACACCTGCTACCAGAGCCTGTTTGCTTCCTGCTCTTTGCTCTCCCACATCCACTCCCTGCCTCTTCCTTGCTGACCTCAGACAAGCAAACACTTTCCACTGGAACAACACAAATGCCATAAAAAACCTTGTTCCACAAAAAGGGCAAACAAAAGCTTACAGGAGAAACTCTCTGAAGAGCTTCCCCTGAGCAGCAAATTTCACTGGGGGGTCAGGGAGACCTCCAGGCTTCCCTGCTGCCACGGGCAGAGGTGGGCACCCCCCTTGGGAGCGCTAAGGGTACGTCAGCCCTGCTGGAGCAAGGGGTGCAAGGCTGGAAATACCCAGCCCAGCAAACCTGCCGGGCTTGACGTAACCCCTGCCAGGCTTCCAAGGTCAACAGCGCCCTGTTTGCACTGTGCAGGGCGAGGAGAGGCATTCTGGGAGAAAGGCAAACACAGGAGATGTCCCATGCCCGTACAAAAAGGGCTGTATTCCCGTGCTGCTCCGTCCCAAGTCGAGAGGAACATAAAATTAGCGCTGTTTTCATTTATTCATTGTACAAACACTCCACGCCGTGCCCACCCCCACGTTTCCTTGCTGAGCCTGCAAGTCTCCATCAGGGAGGCTGGGAGGGGGGCGAAGCCAGGCTCAGTCCCAGCAGCTGATTAACAAGGTGAGGTGAGGGCATGAGTGTGGCAAGTGGGGGAAAAAGGAGACAGGGACAGCCCTGAGTTGTGTGTGAGGGCAGGGAGCTGTGCACAGCCTCGCCCCAGCCAAGGGAGCAATCCACACTGTGCCGCCTGCACAAAAGCTGTTTCACCATCACCCAGGGATGGCCAGGAAGGCTGGACATGTGTCACACACTGTGAGCATGGTGCTGGGCAGCGGGAGGGACAGCAAGTCCCTTGTGCACCATGGACTGTGAAGCCATGTCTCATCCCATTAACAGCCCTGTGCCACCCAGGCTGACACCTCACCACTGCCCTCTCCCCTCACCCAGGAGATGTCAGCCCCTCCCTGCACCTCAAAACACAAGAGCAAGTATCCCTGGGGAGCCCTCCAGAAGAACAGAGGGATGAGCAGCCCCAGGACACCGGCTATTCCCTCTGAGTGCCAAACCCCAGCCCAAATGCTGGTGTGAGCTCTGACACCACATATTCTAAGCTGGTGGTGCCCATCACCTCCAGACCTTCCTTCTAGCCATTCAAGGCTGAAAATGAGATGCTAAGCAGCCAGGATAAGCTTAAGAGGCCTCATCTTGGTGATCCAGTGTGACAGTGTTCACAGGAGTCCAAGGATGAGGGAAGACACAAAGATCTGACTCCATTTTCAGAAGGCTTGATTTAATATTTTATTATATATATTATGTTAAAACTATACTAAAAGAATAGAAGAAAAGATTTAATCAGAAGGCTAGCTAAGAATAGAAAAAGAAAGAATTAATAACAAAAGCTTCTCTCAGTCTGAGCCAGCTGACTGTGATTAGCTATTAATTAAAAACAACCACATGAAACTAATCACAGATCTACCTTTTGCATTCCACAGCAGCAAATAATCATTGTTTACATTTTGTACAGCTTCTCAAGAGAAAAAATCCTAAAGAAAAGATTTTTCAGAAAATATTATAGCTACAATCCAGTGTTGTCCAAATCTTTAACCAAACGTGTCCATCCCCACTCCCTTCATATGGTCCCGTTGCGCAATCGGAAAGACACCAAGGGGACAAGAGATGCAAAAAGAAGAAAACATTTTTAAAAAATCCACCACCAAACAAACCTGGGTCTGTGTGCAGCATGCCACCCTCCAGCCCAGGATTCTATTTCAGTCAGGGGATGAAGAAGCCACAAGGTTGGGGTGGGGGCGAGCCCCGCTGTTTACGTCTGCCCGCGCTGGCACGGGCTGGGAGCAAAGGCAGCTCATTCAGAGAGCTCCTGGCCACTGCAGCTTCAATAGGTGCTTTGTCCAGCACAGGAGGTTCAGGAAGGGCAACATTTCCAATCTGGGATGCAAACAGGCCTGAGAGAAGATGTGTGTGTGTATGGGGTTGGCTCTTCAAATATGGGGTGAGTTTTCCACCTGCACCCACAAGGCCGATATTCACGCTGGAATAAAGGGGCACAGGTGCTGTGTGTGGTGGGGAGGTTCCTCTGTGTCCTTTTTACCCCTGGATGTTGACTCATTTCTTTTCAGTCCATTTCCATACTTTCAGGATAAAATTGAAGTAGACAAAGCATCTCCTGGGAGGTTTTGGGCCCCTCATAATTTTCAGCTAGAGGTGTGTCAGCGCTGTCCCTTTTCATCCCTCCAGTGGAACTCCAAAGTAAAGCTATACAATGACCCCCCTCATTGTGACTAAAGAAATGGCATGGACATTTCTATATGACACAATGTTATCTCCATCATGGGATTTAGGCTTGGAGAAATGCAGAACCCAAATTTGAGATGGCAGCTTCATCTCTACAGAGCATCACAGCCCATAAAAACAGCTTAGCAGAGCAGCAAACATACTCCTGATCTGCTGCAGCAGATAAGGGCTTTGCTGGCTTTGAAAGAGGGAAGAGGGCTGGGAATGGAGATGTTCTAGCTCTAAGACTGCCTTCACTCATAGCTTTGAGCAAGGCACTTGGGTTCTGTGTGCCTTCAGCATCGTGTCAGAGCTTCGGCAGCACCGCAGGGCAGGGAGAGCTCAAATATCGATCTCTGAAGGAAATTGTGGCAGCTGATCAAGAAGTGTCTGTTGCAATGTCAGATAACTGACTGTAAAAGCATGAACAATACTTTTTGGACAAAAATCCAATCTAAATCCTCAGAACCAAAGAGTGTTCTTAGACTGAAATTGTGCACAGACTGAAATTGTGCACTCCCCTCTACCTGTGCACAGAGCAGCTGGGATCCCACAGCCCCTTCTTGTGTCCCCAGTGGTTTTTTTAAAAATGCCAAATTATATTTTAATAGAACACAATCATTCCAAAAGTGATAAGTGTTTTAGGGACACAATACCCCCCTTTTCATTCTGAGAGTAAGACAAGCTGGCAGCTGTGAGATGACTGCTCTGGTAGTTGTAGGAAAGGAGCAGCACTTCACAACCATGAGTGGTTTGATTAGCACAATTTTTTGAAGCAGTTTGAAAAGTTTATTCTTTATTCTACTATTATTCTATTTATTTTTTCTTTCCCTCTCTCTTGCCTGAAAACCCATCCTAGCCCATTTTTGATTGTTTTTGAAAAACTGCAACTATCACCTTAATTGACACAACCTTCTTCTGTCTGGTGTTTTTCCCTTTTCTGGCCATTTTCATTCAGTGACTGCTCCCACTATATAAATTCTGGATATTCAATAGTTTTCACAGAAAAACTATTATCTACTTTTACTTGGCCACAGGGTTTGTTCTCTGTTCAAATATTCATGCACCCTGAAGGCTAAACTTGACTGGGAATAGACATAAGCCTCCTTTTAACTTTATAATGACATGTAAAAAACTTACCTAAGTGCAAGCACTTTTGCAATGTGTTACCTGTATTTCAAAAAGCCATGAACTGTTGCTTTCCTTCTTTAAACAAAAAACAAAAGTCATCTATGTGACTTTTTTTTTTGACCTGGCCGCTCCTCAGCTTAAAGAACAAACAAACACAAGAGCAGTTTATGAATCACAATTTCTTTGAACATATTTAGCTGTTTTTCCAATCCTTCCTGATGCAGACAAAAAACTGGGACAGCCAGCAGGTACTGAGCAGTTTCTATCCCTTTCCTGAAGCTGCTAAGAAACCACTATGTGTGGAGCATCACATTTTCCTAAATGGTCAGCTCTGAAGTGGAATTTTCTCTGTTCCCTGGCTTAAGCTCACCAAAGGTTCAAATGAGGTTTTCTCTGCCAAACCACGGCAGCAGCAGAGGGTACAGAGGGCTCAGTTATTCCACAGCAAAACAACTAAACATGTACATTTCCCAAAAGATCTTTATGTTACAGGGGAGAAAGGGCTGTGGTCAGGCATGAGCTGTTTCGGAGTGTCTCACGTACGTGAGTCTGAGCAAAATCAGCCAGGTCACATTTTATAGATCCTGTCTATGTGTCTTTTATGCCCAGCTGGAAATACCGAGTCCTGCCTGGAGCATGAGCTGTCATGGCCCATCTGCAGTGTGTTTTGCCTGTCTCCCTCCATTGCCATGGCTACACTGTGCTGTCCATGAGGAAACACCCCAGCTAGTGCAGGGGGGAGGCAGGTGATGGTCCAGCACAGCCCTCGCTGTCCCAGCCCACCCAGCACCTGCAGGTGGTGGCAGCCCTTGGATGGATCCAATGCCCTTTGAGTAGGGCCTTGGTTTATCTCAGCAGATGAAGAATTAAATTTGATATGAGCTGACAGCATTTGTGTAGACTGACAGGTTTGTGAGGTGTGGGAAGCAAGTACAATACAGGTTGGGCAGAGAACAGGTTCAGAGTTTACTCTCACTGAGGAGCAGGACTTAGTATTGATGGATAAGAAGCTCAGAATGACCCAACAATGTGCACTTACAGCTCAGAAAGCCAACCATGCCCTGGGCTGCACCAAAAGCAGTGTTTCACATGGCAAAGACACTTTCCCCAAAGTTTTCCCTCACTGCCCTTTGCACTTTTTACAGATGGGCACCTGGAAAGTTCTGAAATTGGTATCTACTGGGGGAAAAAAAGGTGTGTGGGGGTGATCCAAAGGGAAATTCACAACCAAAATTTGGTATTGAATCTCTGAGACGGAATGAGGTACTTGCAGGAAGAAGTGAGGCTCCATGCTCTGTGGTCTGGGAGCATTACCTGTCAGGGTGATGGATGCAGGGCTGGTGGTTATGAGCCCCAGGTTAAAAAGTGAGGCAGTCAAGGAAGCAAGTTTTGAAGTGAGGCATGGGACCGAAATAATTTATGGAGAGAGGAAAAACTATTATATCACAAACCAGACAGAAAAGCAGGATCTTGGGAAAAGAGCGGGAAGTGCAGATATTAAAGATCAGAATAAAAGAGAAATGGAAGGAGAGATACTGAGGGTAGCCATGTGGTTTTGGTGCACAGGGGGACCTGCCTGTGCTCAGTTTCAGACTTTATCTCTACTTTAGGCTGGTGGTGCTCTATTCCACGTTAGAAACAACAGTTTTTCAAAGAGAAGTGCTTCTCAACTGTGAACACCTCAGCAGTTTCCCACCTGCTCCCAGCTGTCATCTGGCCCCTGCACAAGCCAAGGTGTAGGTCTGCAGTCACAGACCCATTTCCTCCCCCCAGTCACAGCTTTTTTATCCATCTCAAAGGTAACAGCACCCCCACAGAATAAAAAAAGGAAAAAGAAAACACATTACAGTTCTCTCAGCACTTTCTCACAACTTCACTACTGCCCAGGATTCAGTTATGGAATCCTCCTCAGTTTTGGGGTAGTCTCTTCAGGCTCCACCATTACCAGGTGTGTGTACAGGCTCTCCATTTCTCCCCAGTTCACCCCAGATAACCTCTAAGCAAACTTATTCCCAAACACCTCCTTTCTCTGCCTTCATATCACTTATCAGTCACTGATGCTCCAGGTGCTTCCCTTTTCCAGGAGCATCCCTTCCTTCCCTCCATCACCTGCCTCCCTACCTCAGCAGCAAGTGGGGCCATGCAGAAGTTCCCTGAACTGTCCTGTTTGCTGTTGTTTTTGGGCTATCCCAGTAGGCTAGCCCAGCAGCTCCTTTCTGCTCAGACTGCAGTGATATTGACTGCACTGCAGACACCCACATTTTGCTCAGGTTCCTTAATTAGCTTCATCTTATTTTAGTTTGCATAAACCACGTTCTCTTTTTATTACACAAACTATTTCTTCTCTCTCAACCACTTGTGGTGCCCCAGCCAGTTTGCTTCCAAACCAGAGGGCTAAATTTAATCCCCCACTCCCCATTTGGCTTTCTCCATTTACAGTATTTTTTTTCAGTAATGCTTTTTTTCCCCCTTTCTTTTCTTTTCTGGGTTGGGTGTTTGGTTTGGGTTTTGTTTTTTTTCTTTTTTTTTTTTGGTTTTGTTTTTTTTTTTTTTTTCCTTTTTCCCTCCTTCTTTCCAAGAGGCTGGGCTTCCTTTTTGGTCCATAAGCCCTCCTATTTCCCCCTGCCCCCTGGATGCCTGCCTACCTTTACTCTAAAATCCAGAGGAGGATCCAATACACTTAGAGTGCCAGCTCTTCGAGAGGTATCTAAGGAGGCTGACAGGAGTTTGATGGTCTCTTTTGCAGCCAGTGGCAGCTAATGTGGTCTGAAACCCTCTCTCTCTTTTTTGCCATTCACACACAGTACTTTCTCTTCAAGCTTGCTGCTGCTGCCACTGCCTGAAAGGACCTGAAATACCACATAGGGAATTTTGATTTCTTCTGGGGAGCCGGGGAAGGAAAAAAAACCCAAAAATCAAAAACGCAGGAAAATTCATCTGGAGATTGTGAAGAAGACATACAGTAACAGCAAGAAGTGGCAAGCTCTTTACTTCTTGAACACCGAAAAAGACCTCATTTCTCTGCCAGGTGTATGGGACTTAGATTCTGGAAGCACTGCACTGAACTGTTAAAGGTAATGTATTGCACTTTCCTCCCTTCTCTCTCCTTGGTGTCTTTTCCTTAACTTTCCTAAGTGCTCTGGAGAAGCAGGCTCTCAGTGGATTGGTTGTTTCCCTGCTGAGCAGCCAGCAGAGAAATGTGAGATAAGTTGTAAAATTGATATTGAGCCGGAGCTTCTCTGTCCTGCCAGCTGTGAAGGGGAGCCCGCGCTGGGCTTCAGCTTCACCCCACACCTTATGGGGAGCAGACCCCCAGCCAGGGGCAGCAGCTATGTGCCAAGTTTGTTTGTAGGCTCGGGGAAGAGAGGGGAAGCAAGGATGGGTTCAGAGATGCTGCAGTCAGAACCATGAGGTGGGAGAGCAGAGACAGGGTTATCCCATTCTCCCTCCGAGCCATCAGTGTGTGTTTGTGTGGATTTCAGCTGCTGCTGGAGCTCAGGTGATGTGTCTGCTCCTGTTCCTGAGCTCTGGGGACAGAGGCTGCTCTCCTGCTGATTTGTGGAGAGTTCCCAAGCAGCACAGGGGTTTCCTGTGGTCAGGGCTTTGCTCGGTGTCATTGCTCTGCCACAGGGCAGGCAAAGGGTGAGCCCTGAGCTAGAAGGGGCTGAAAAATTCAGGGGCTGAGCTCAGGAGGGGCTGAAAAATTCAGAAAGAGAATGAAAATATCCAGGGTGCCTGAGGGTTTGACAGCTCTCCCCGTACGTGAGGATGTCAGGGCTGGAGGCTGGCAGAGCCCCCTGGGCTGGTTCCAGTGAGCTGCTCTGGGTGTTCCTCAGTACCTGCTCGTTTTCCAAAGCTATTCACACATGAAGTATATTTTTAGCAATAGTTTTCAGGGAACTGAGCTCTTCTCCAGAAGTAGAGTGAGCAAAAAAAAAGGTTTTATTTGTCAGAATCTCGATCAGAAATTGCTTCTTTCCATTCATTTGCTACTCTTTAAGACTTCTCATTTACATCTTGTGCTCAGTAGAGCTCTGCACACAGAATAAAGAGTGCATTTTAACCTTTCCCTTTTGAGTTGTTTAGCTAAAAAGACGTCAGTTTGTTAAGCTTTCCTTGGTTTCTAAAATAGCTTTGCCAGATGTGGAAAAGGGGGAAACATCCCACAATGAAATAGTTGGGAGAGAGGAATTTCTTAGCATTCCTTATGACTTTGGTTTCCATCTATAAGCTCCCGGTAAGGGATGTTGGCTGGGCAGAGGGGCCAGTGGTTTGGGGACTGAAATTTGTGGGATTTCAAGTCTTGCAAAGGCACTACTGGAAGCTGAACTATTCCTTTCTTTGCTTTGGCTGTTTGATGTTATATTTTCCTGCCGGCTTGAAGAGACTGTATCTACCCTGACAGGTCAAAGGGGACATTGCCTCTTTCTTAGATGTTTCACGTTGTTGTCAGAGTGGAGAAGGGGAGGCATCACCTCCCACCATCGCTGGCTGGGACAGAGGCTGAGCTCTTTCTGCAGCCTGGGCAGCCTTTGGAGGGGCGCTCCATCTGTTCCACTTGAGCTGCTGTTTAATGTTTCATATAATCACCTCCCTGTACAGTAGCCAGGTTTGACAGCACCACGAGGCCTGAGGGATGGATGGGCAAGGAGGGCAGACAGGATAGGAAATTGAGGGTGTGAAAGAGGTGGAGGGGAAAACTTACCAAGGAAAAGAGGACACTAAACAAGATTCAGCAGACTTAGATTCCATCAGAGCAAACTGCAGCTCATTATCGCTGTAAAACACTCCCAATAAGTGAGGAATATTAAGGGGTTTAAAGGAAAAGAGAATGGAAGATATCACTTTAAAGACAGAAATAAATGAATGTACATGGAAAGAATGGTGAGATTGTTATTAAGTGCAGGAATGCACATAATGATTAGGGGCTGCAGAACTCCAAGACCCACTCCATCTTTACCTTCCTCTTCCCTCTCCGGGGCAGATCCCCTGCCAGTTGCACGGACCCAGTGACTTCACTGCCTTCCCATGCTGACTGACACCCAGCAGCAACGTGGGCTGGTGGAGGGCCAGCTGGTCCCATTTTAAAAATCAAAGGGACCTTTCTTAGCTGCCTGAGGCATCTTTTCCACCACCCTCCTCCTCCATCCCCTTGCTTCCCCCTTTCCCTTGCCAGCGGTGGCACGGCTTCTCTACCACAAGACATCCTAACCCAAGCTGCTCTCCTCCTCCTCCTTTCCCCCCCTTCCCGAGCCCTGTGCAGGCTCCACGTGTGGAACAAGCTGGGCTGTGTGTGCCGCTCTCAGGCAGCTTCCCAGCATCCCTAACAAAAGCCGTCTTCATAGCGGCTCTGGACCACATAGGGAGCCAGCACACGACGGCTGCCGAGCAGCCCAGAGCAGCCGGGGCTGTTTAAAGAGTGCAGGAGAGAGAGGGACAGGCAAAGAGAGGGAGCTGTTATATATATTTAAAAAAAAAATAAAAAAAATTACTTGAGCCCAGTGCAACAACGGAAACCTTACAGTTTACTTTTAAGAACTCAGAGCTTCCTTGTGAGCGGGCAGAACAGCCCGGCCTGTGTGTGCGGGGCAGGTCTGCGGGCTCTGCTGTGTGCACAAGGGCGGTGTGTGAGCTGCCTCCCTCCCCTCCCTCTCAATGGGCTCACAGTATAAATCTAAAGAAGCTTTTTGTTGGCCTGATGAATAGGCAGGGGGTTTTGTCGCAGTCTTTTTTGAGACGCTTCACACCGAGATTTTTTTTTTCCCCTCCGTATGCTTTTCACTGGACTTTCCTTTTTTAAGAAAAATTTCCACGTCTCAATCCCCCCTCGCCGATGATTGATCCGTACAGAGCAGAGAGCAGAGGGGTGGGGGAAGGATGAGAAACACCAGAACCATTTTGCTTGGGCACCTCAAGCCCCTCCATGTGCTTCAGCTGTTGAAATGCCCTGAAGTGTTAAGTAGCAGCCCCATGGAGCATCCTGCTCCCACTTCCTTCCCCTGCTTTGCAAGCCCCACTGCTGTGCCATCAGCTGTAGTGATCCAATGCTCCCAAAGGCTCCAGCAGATGGATGGAGGCAGCTGGAGCCGTATCATTGTTGCTGTGACCAAGCAAGGATAAGGGAGATGCTGTGAGTGGAGCATATTGGTCACACAGTGATGTCCAGAGGCCGCCAGGACCCCATTCCTGCTGTACATGCTGCATGGAAGTGGCCTGGAAGCTGCTTTGCCGGTGGGTTTCCATGGGTCTGGCAGTTCCTGAGGATGGCTGAGGGGAAAACTTGCTGTGCTAGGGAGCTGGGCAAGAGGAGAGCCACAGAAAGTGTTCTGCTGAGAGAAGGGAGCAGATTAAACATTAAAGCAGGATAATTAAAGACCTCTGACAAGCATAATCCTCTGTGTTTTCACCTTTGTAGTTTCTCTTTATGTTAACCAAGGCTTTATGCAACTCATGGCTTTTCCATAGAATAGATCAAGCCAGAGGATACCTGGGGCACTTGAAGAAGTAAAGAAAATTTTGGACAAGACCCAAAATTAACTCAGGTGAATGAATAGCCCTACCTCACTGCTCAATTCCTGTGTCCTGATTGCATGGGGGCTTATGATGGAAAGGAGCAGTGACTGCTGTGAAGAACTTGGGTTAGGGGATGTCCCCTGAGAAGCAGGTCTGCACAGCTTGACCCCAGTGCTTGCTATGATATTAGTGAGGCACCACATGACCCTTGAACACTTGGATAGTCCTGGTTGCCACCAGGTTATCAGGGAGCCAGGGATCTCCTGAGACACCTTGGTGTGGGGAGATGAACCCAGCCTGCCTCTGTGCCCAGCGCTGGGCAGGGCAGGTCCTGGAGGAAAGGGACTCACTTCAACAGAGCCCACATCAAGTGACAAGAGACAAAAAGGCAAAAGCAGCCACCTCATGTCATGGGGATGAAGTGATCAGGACAGGAAATCTCTTCTGGCAGGGTAGTGCTCACGGGTTAGGCCTGAGAGGAGTAAAATTGTCTATCAAACCATGCCAAATAAACCTGGTGTACATTAGTGGGAGAATATGGAATGTAAATACTCATGCTTCAAGGCAGAAGGGAACCACTAAATGCCTCGTGTTCAGAGAAACTTCCTCCTCAGCAATTTACTCCCTATTTTTCGATGATGAGAACTTTGCTCTGAGGCTGGTAATATAGGTCTTGTCTAAGACAGGATGCTGGTCTGAGCACACACCATTGGTTTCATCTGGTCTGGCAATTTCCATGTGCCTTTGGATTCTCAGTGCCCTTGGTTAGCAGTGGGCAGAAGACTTGGACACCACTATTTGTTTATTTAGTCGTGTAGACAACCACTGAAAGACAAAAGAAATCATTTGTCATGGCTGTAGGACATACAGATTTATTTGACTTAATAGGAATAATTTGACAGGACACAAAAATCTGTAGGGGAAACTAAAAGGAAATAACCAAGGAACATCTCCTGCCTGAGGTTAGATCACAGACTGGACGAGAAAGATGTGTAGAAAAAAAAATGCAAAGGTCAGCAGCTGATAAACAGATGAAAATGCTGCTGATCCCTTCCAGCTGGAGCTCCCATCCATCATTTGCACCTCTGCTGAGAGAGCAGTGGCTGTGCTGGTGATTGAATAACCTGTAATCCATGGCAGAACCTGCAGCTCCTGCTGGGACCCTGCATAGGGTCAGGGATAAACACCCCTGGAAATCCCACAGGCTTTGCACAGGGCAGGGCAGATTCAGGAGTTTTGCTGGCCTAAATCTACTGACTGCAGAAGATTATTCCAGCTTAGCAGTCCTGTGGTAGAGCAGCTGTAGATCTCAGTATAATTAACATTACATCATCTGTACCACAGCTTCAAGGTTGAAATAGTCATGTAGGTTACATATTGGAAATTACAGAATGGCTTTCATATAAATGATTAACTGTCACTGTTACTTACCCCAAAAAAATAGTTTCTCTGGTGTTTGGTGTATAAATAATACCCTGTACCTCTGTAGTGCTCAGCTTCAAAGTAATACTTCAGTGCTCCACCACAACAAACACCCTCCCAATCTGTAATAACTGGCCTGCAAATTATGTCTTTTCCTCTGTTGTAAATTACACCATGCAGTTACTGCCACTGCTGCTATTGCATTTGGTCTGGTTAGTAAATAATACTCTTTCCCTACCATTGTATCTGGGGTTTAAATAATAACCTGTCCTCACAGAGTAGTTGGCATGTGAGCATCACCCTCATCCTGCCTGGCACTTTGGAGTGCACAGAACATCCTGCTGGTGCGGAGCAAATTGTAGCTTTCCTGTCCATAGTATTTGCCCTCTAAATATTGCTCTGCTGTTTTGTATAGCACTTATTGTATAAATAATACCCTTATTGTAGAAATAATACCCTGCTGCCTCGTAGTAATTGATATGTAAGTGATTCCATCAGGCTGCAGGGTCCTTACTCTGCTAATATTGCCTGCTACACCAGCCCTGTGCAGAGAGGGACACTGGGCTGCCAGCTCAGCCCTTCACCACTGATAGCTGGGCCTTCTCTCATGAAACAGGGTGGTCAGTGGCCACAGAGCTAAAGCTACCCTGCAGCCATCTCTCTGTGTCAGCAGGAAAAGGGATCACCCCTTTGCTTAGCCAGCCAGCCTGTGGGATTGTGACCCTTCCTCGTGTCCTTCATAACCAGGAGGCACTTTTCCAGAGTCAGAACAAAATACTTGTGCCTTCATAATTCCCAGATTCCCTGCAGTTTGTCTCCTGGAAAAACCCCTTGGTGCTGCTTACAGCAGAGATCACCTGCTGGTCCTCTTGTGTGGCTCCTGCCTGTCACAGGAGACATGAAAGGATTCTGTGCCACCAATGATGTTCAGATGTGTTTAGCAGAGGACAGAAGGCTCTTCATTGCTCAGCTCTGAATCTGTCCAGCATTTTGAATGCTCCAGGCCAACCCCAGCATGCCCTTGATCCCCTCTGCAGTTCTGCACCCATTTTATCTGCAAAATCATTCCCATATCAGCACAGAGATAGGCACATGCACCTTCCATATACCCATCAGCAGATGAGTGTGTTTTGGACCATTTTGGTCATTCTTTTGCCATATGCAAGCAGGAATGTGAAGAATTTAATAAAGAACCCAGAGACAACTAAGATCTCCATTTCAGCTCACCTTCAATGATGTGCTTCCAGCTCGCACTGGCGCATAAAATATACCTGAATTATCTCACCCAGGCACCATCACCCCCCTGAGAAATATGGCTTCAAGTTCAGTGTGGTCTGTGAAGCCTTCCTGAGAAAAAAGTTCTCAAGTGAGCTGATCTCTGATGAATATCACACTGTCCCTTTTCAGCTTTTAAATTCACACAGGACACCTCACTTCTGCTCTTGTTTTGGTTATTTGCCTACAATTGCCATTGGCCTCCTACTTGGATAAGCATATTGAACTGACATAAACACATGTACTTTGTGAATGTTATGCTTATTCTTTCCTAGATGTTAAAGTTCTTCTTTCCTCCTGCGTATTCCATGGCACCTCATCTGCACAGGTATTGATGGAGAAAGGGTGTTCTAGCAACTTCAGAATCACAGTCTAGCAGAAAAGACAAGAAGGTTGGGGTTTTTTTGTGTTTGGAATGGAAACTTTCTCACACTGCAGTCTCAGTTTAACACTCAGGCTTTACTCATTTCTCCATTGTGTGTATTGGCAAAAGAGAAGATAAATACATTGGCTGGCACCTTCTCTTCAACCCTGGCACATTTCATTTCCAGTTTCTTCTACTCTCCAACTGGATTACTTTCTGCTCTGTAACACCAAGTCTAGCTGACTGGGTTTCTGTAAATCTGCATGCAGTACCTCACCCATTAGAGACGTCTCTCTTCTGTGCTGTTTGATATAATTAAACAATAATGTTACTAAACTGGTTGGTTACGAGTGTCATTAGATGCTCTGATAGCTGATTGGATTTATCTCCCTTATAAAATCAGTCCTTTCCCAGAAGCTGCTTTAGGGATTCAAAGCCAGTTTTACAGCAGAGTACCCAAAGACAGAGAGAAGCAATTCTGCAAATTCCATTATGTGCCTTCCTCATCCATTTGCATCTCTAAATTCTGAAATAGCCTGCACAATTGGGCAGACCAGCAGAGTTTTACTGCACAGTGTTGACATCCCCAGAAATCTCACAGCATCCCATGAGAAAGCACTATACCCTTTGCTATAATGTCAAAATTTGTACTCAAGATCCTTGAAAGCACCTATAGAAGCAATCCGTTAAATTTGTTAATGGCCAGTGGGTCTGGTGTCTTTTGCTTTCCAAAATACTTGCTTTTAATTTTTTGGGTTTTTTTAGTTTTCATTCCCTTTTGCAATCTCCGTATGGTGGGAATGAGATACACTGAGCTGTGCAGAGAGCAGGCACAGGGCTCACAGCCTGAAGGGAGAGGATGTCCCTCTGTACATTTTGGATGGATTTTGTACATTCCCAATGCCCACAGGAGGTTCAAGGGATTCTAGATATTGCCTGGACAAGGCTGGAGTCTGTATGGACCAAATTTAAGGGGCCAAAATGAATCTCACTGTAGGCCCTCACCTTCTCATTGTGTTTTCACTAAAAACCATTAACTGAAAACATGACTCATTTAACAGTGATTGCAGGAATGCTCATTCTAAATGTTAGAGAGAATATTTTTGGTTTGAACATTTAGTTGTCAGCTATTTTCCTGAGCATCTCTCCTGTTGTGTGGTTTATTTCAGTGGTGCATCAATGCCCACTAAAGCTGTGATGGCTGTGGAATTTCCATGCTCTGCAGGCTGCTGTGTGACAGTGCCCAAATGTTATGTATGATTTCATCCAATTCTCACACTGTGTGTAAAAGCTATAGTGCATTTTCCTTGCTGTATTGTCTTAAGGAATCAATTCTTCTTCTGTCTGAAAGCAGTGTTCTCTGTGCAAACTTGTGGGGATTTAGACATCCTTTTGAGGGCTCTCCCTGCTGTCTTTTCAGGACTTGCAAGCAGTTACCTGTCTAGACTAGGTTTTAATAGAAGAATTTGGGATTAATGTTCCCAGGCTCAGAGGTAAATGGCATCTTTACTACTGATTCCAGTGGTAACTGGATATAGCCACAAAAAATTTACCTGCCTGTCTTATTGGAAGAATGACAAGATAGGTTAAAATAAATCATAACTATTACTTGCCTTTGAATTGGTCTTTTATGCCAATAGTACAAAACAAATTTACTTTTATACAGTTTCCCTTAATATTGTTGCATATTTGAGTTTAAATACCAGCATAATGTGCTCTAGGGTCCATTTTAAAGCCCACATCTCCTCCATCAACGCTGGACCATATGTGCATATTTTAAACTCTTTGCTAGGCAGTTATTCTGCCTACAAGGGGATCTGTGTTGGTGCCTTTCTGTGCCTCAAAATGTGGGCACTGTTAGTTTTAAGGTGTTCCACATATCTCTGGAAAAACATTTTTTGTTGCCCTTACAGAACACTTCAGCAAACACTGGGCAACATTTTGGAGCTCTTCCTCAGCCACATCTCATACATAGGAATTTATTTATTTACCTCTCAGAAAACTTGTTTTTCTCATCTAATTGCTGTTTGGGTTTTCTCCATACCTCACTTTCTCTTTTTGAACGTATGACATACAGAGTTTGCTTAGCAAACTGCAAATTTGGGCTTAGCAGCTGCAGCTCTCCAAATGTCTGTGGCTTGTGTTAGGGTTACATTTCTTTCCCTTCACAGTCTACACCTTACAGAATAATTTTATATTTCATGTTAGAGCCTTGCTTTTATTCAGGATTCCCGTGGTCTCCCCAAATTCACATCTGGGCTGTCTAAGCTTGGCCAGCAGAACCTTTCTAGGTTCCAAGATCCCTAAGGCAGAGACTGTCATCTGTCTGTGCTGGGGTTATTCAGGGGAGCCCAGAGATGTGAGCTGGAATGAAAAGATTATTGATATTCATTCACTGACCCTTGACTGAAACCCATTTTGGAGAGGGTAATTGTCTTCCTCGTGTTCTCTCTTTCAATGTCACATCCACACAGTTTTCTCCTAAGTTATACCATACCTAAACCCATTTATAAGATTTATAAGATTGAAGGATCTCTATATACAAAATGTACATTCAGGTCACAGAATTTGGCTGTATTTCCAGTGCAGTGTCTCTGTTCTTTAGCATAGTTTCACCATGTGTTTGAGGGGAACAGACTTTTCAGTGTGGGCAGAGTTTCAAGAAGACACTAAGACCTCATTTGGGAAAAAAGGAAAAGGCTGTGATTGAGTTTTGGACTGAGCAATGGGTCACATATGATTAAAATCTTACCCTTTTATCTGTGTTGCTTTTTTTAGGAAGTGTTTGTTTGAAGGGTTTTCTTGGTGATGTTTTGGCCTGAGCCAAGATGAGAATCTCAAGGCAAGGAACTGAAACTCTTCTGCCCCTTATTCTCTCTCTTATGATGCAGAGTCCCATTACCTTCCTCCTGGGTGGGTGAATACATCACCCAGAGAACAACATCCATTGCAGGGAGAACAATTTCTTAGGCATCTTTTCCATCACATCACTCCTTTCTTTCCAGCTCCCTTGCCAGTCTCATAAAATAGGACTTAAAGCTTTTGAGGTCTCTGATGGATGGTCCCCCTCTGTGGCAGCCCCAAAACAAGCTAGTTTGGCTGTGAGCCATTTTGTCCTTATCTTCTTTCTCATTGTGGTTTCTTCTCCTCTGTACAATTTGGCTCCATTCTAAAGCACCACCGTAGCAGAAAAACACAAGGGAGAGATTTATTTTCTGCCTGGAGTCCCCGTTGGTTTCTTCCCAAGAAGAAAAGGACAGTCTGAACCAAAGGCAGGAATTACTGTTTGGACAAAGTGACCTGACAAGTGAATAGAAGCAGTGGGTGAGTGTCCGTGCCCAATGGAAGCACCCCTAGCACGGAGAGCTGAGCATCCCTTGGTGTTCCCTGCACTGTGAAATCCCCTTGGAATGGCTGGTGCAGGACAGGACAGTTGGCTGCACTCTGTTCTCCAAAAGGAACGGAGCAGCACTAAATTAAACACAGAACTTATTGATTGAGCCAGTTAAGTTAAACACACACTGTGTGTCTCAGCTTAGAGTGAAACACTAAGAAACACTAGAATGGTCTCCTGGTACAGGAAGAGTTTGAGCACACAAAAAAAGGAAGGAACTGTGCAGGCATGCAATGCTATGAAGATGCTCAGAGGTCTGGAGCGCTTTTTAGAGACAAGCTGAGAGAGCTGGGAGTGTTCAGCCTGGAGAAGGGAAGGTTCCAGGGAGACCTTAGAGCACCTCCCAGTGCCTAAAGGCACTGCAGGAGAGCTGGAGAGGGACTTGGGACAGGAACATGTAGTGACAGGACAAAAGGGAATGGATTCAAACTGACAGAGGGGAGTTTACATTAGATATTAAGAAGAAATCCTTTCCTGTGAGGGTGGTGAGACACCAGCACAGGTTGCCCAGAGAAGCTGTGGATGCCCCATGGCTGGAAGTGTTCAAGGCCACGTTGGACAGGGCCTTGAGCAGAGTGGTTTAGTGAAAGGTGTCCCTGCCCACAGCAGAGGGGTTGGCACTGCATGATCTTTAACATCCCATCAGACCCAAACCATTCTATCATTCTATGAGTGCCATGAGATGGCAACGGCTGGGAGAGTGACTGGGGATGAATACAAAGGGAAAACATGAAAGAAGAGATTATCTGGTGAGATTTCAGCAGGGCCTTAAGCCATCCACACACTTCCAGGAAAGGCCCTGGTCTGCAGAGCCAGGGCAAACCAGGACCCGCCGGCTGTTTGGCTCCATCCCTGGACCGGACCAAGAGGCAGAGCTTTGTCCAGGACCCACAAAACCTGTCACCACTGCTGAAGCTGTCAAGAGGGGGACAAAGTGGTCTGGGAGAGCTGGTTGAGGAGGAAATGAGAGGAGACAGCGAACCATTCTCCTGCTGTCATGCATGAGGCAGTTTCAGGGGGTGCAGTGCCCAGGCATTGATTGAGTTTTCCTAGAACCAGAGATGGGAGTGAAAAGCTGCTTCTCTTCCTTAATCCTTCCTGTGCCATTCAACCTCCTGGAGAAATACAAGCTGGCATGGATGTTTTGTGCTCAATTTAGTTGTCAGAAGTTTGCTGGCAGAGGAAATGGAGAAGTAGGAGAGTCTTGTTCAACACAGCCAAGGCAGCAAAACCCTCATTTATAGTCTGAATGTGGAGCTTGTGGTCTCTTTGTGCTGCATGCCCTCTCCATAAGCTGGAAGGCAGAGTGAGCCCAGGACCTTCAGAACTGAGAGTGATCATATAATTCCCAGACAACAGACCACTCTGGTGAAAACCCACCTCAATGCTCTGGCAAAGACCTTTCTTTTGACACCAGAGTGTGTGAGATCCTTCAGCAGCACTAGCAAAACTCACAGTTTCATTGTGGCTGGGGGTTCACATTGCTGCCAGAGAAATTACCTGAAGTCCCAATGAGTAGAGGCTGGGAGGAAAAGCTCTTTTACTCCTGGGACTTCCTCTGCTTGCCTTGCACAAAGAGTGTGTGGGAACATTTGGTATGCATGTGCCTTTCTAAGGAGTCACAAATACTTTGAGGATCTGGATGCAGGAGAAAATACTTTTCCAATGAAAATACCAGTGATCTGCTCAGTAAGAAAAGATTGTTCTCCATCTTCTGGCGTTATGAAGGAAAAAAATATGCCAAGAAATTGGTAGATTTCAAAAGCTGCAGATTATTTATGGCAAATAGCAACAGGCTCCTGGAGCACTGGCACTGCATCCTGAACAGCTCATGGCAGGATGGCTCCCCTCTTTCAGCAGTAATCAGAAAAACCTAGGCCCTCTCCCATGCCATTTTCCCTTTTGTCTTCCAGGTCATCCCAAAGGGAGGATCAGTTTGAGAGTCCACCTTCCTAGCAAAACTAAACTGTTCATGTCTTGAATTTATGAGACAGGAAATCCACTTGGGAGGAAAACTGGGCCTGAAACAGCCTCATTTAAGTAAATCTAAGCACAGTGTTTACACAATGTCTGGAATTAATGCAGAGAAAACTTTCAGGTGCCAACTTTGGAAAGAGAAAATGGGGAGCAAAAAGAGGCAGATAGTGAGGCTGTGATGAAGCTGGAAGCTCTTCCTCCAAGCTGGATGAAAGGTTGCTTTTACTGCTGTTAAGCACCAGCAGCATACTGTACTCTAAATCAAGGCACAGATAGGATTTGATTGCTCACCTATCTTTTTTTGGTTTTTTGTGACACCATGAGGAGGCTTAGTATCACCAGCTGTGTGTATTCCCAGGATGGACAGCCTCACCCAAGATCATGGTGGAGTCTGATGTGTGAAGAAAGGAGAAAGTGTCCTTAGCCAGAGGTTGCTGCAGTTTTGTATCTTGTGAGAGGTGTCCATTCCCATTAATTAATTAATAACATTAATGCAATGGGGCCATGGGGTTACAACATGGCATCAGTGTGGCACAGTGACTAGAGAGACCTTACAGCCACACACAGGGTCCTGTGGCTCCCACCTTGAGCCTCCTGAGGTTATTGTTAGTCCAAGCTAGCTTGATGTTTTCTGTCCACCTGGAAAAATCAAGCAGGAACCAGCTTTGCAGTGTCTCTTCCAGTGCCACCCAGTGCCCTGTTAGGTGAACTTCCACATGGCATTTCTTAGGAGCATCCAAGGTGATTTGGGATAGCAGAGTGTTACCAGCTACCAGACCTGGGCAGTAATGAGCTTGTGAAGATTTAGGTCTCCATGCCTACAGATTCTCTAATAAAACATGGTTTCAAAGACTTCATTACTTTCTGGAAAGCCATTCTTCTGAAGGGCTGAGCTGGGTCAGGGCAGAAGGGCTGTCCATGAACCCTTTAAGATTCTGTTCCAACCCAAACCATTCCGTGGTTCTTTGGAATCCTCTGCCAGCACAGAAGCACTGCAGAGATTTGCTGTCCTGTAGCCACATTCACATCTTGTTCTGCAGCCAGAGAGGGATGATTTCTCACTGTTAAGGCCACATCTTTGTACAAATGACGTTTCGGCCTTCTCCTGAAACAAGAGAGAAGTCAAACTGTGCACTAGGGAAAATCTCCAGTGCAGTCTGTGCATCATCCACACGCTCCAGCAGAGCAATAGGACATCCTGAGATGGGGACAAGAGGATGCTGCCCCTCAGATGAGCTTTACCCATCCTACACAATCTCCCTCAGAGGATTTTCCAGGCCCCTCAATCTTTTCTTCCTCCTCCTCCATACTGGGCTTTGGCAGCTCCAATCCTGTGTGCACAGAAAGAACAGCTTTTGTGGTTTTCATGGGATTTATAGTGAGCCTGTGCATTTGGGTGGAAAAAGTTGTCAGTTTAAGGTCTCTTATTAAAAGTTAAATATTATATAAGGTCTATATTAAAAGTTGTCAGTTTAAGGTCTCTCCTTGGGTCATGGCCCAAGCTGCCATCTTCACACCTCACATCTGGGGAGAATCTGATTTCTCTTCTTTTTTGTTGTGCTGGTTTTCCTTCCCATGTCTGGGGGAGTTTCACTTAAGGCTGACAGCAGCTCCAGAAAAAGTGGACAGAATATAAGAAGACTTTATGGAGTGCATAATCACCCACAAATTTCTAAAAATTAGATGTCTAACAGTGCTCCAGGCTCCCTTTCTAGCTGACAGAAAAGGCTGAACTCCTCTTTAAAGGTTCTCAGCTCAGACACCTATTTTATAAGGAGATTAACTGCTCTTTAAGAACTTTCAGTTCCTCTCTTGGACTAGAGAGGATTTTGAGTGTGAGCTTCAGCCAGTCTCAAAGGCTCATTGTTCCCTTGAATTCACAGGCTCCAGTGCCTGTGTGAGTGTAGCTCTGGCTTTCCATATCAAGCAGACACTTGGAGCCACGGCAGCCCAGGGCTTGGTGCTGATCCCACACCTTGCCTGAAAGGCTCCAGCTTTCATCTGCTTGCCATAGTGGGTGTTTTACAACTTCCCTGTCCTCGAAGGATAGAAAAATTACCATGGTGGGTGTTGCTAGTGGCGGACAGTTCTGGTTTTCCTGCAGGAGGGATGTTTTTGGAATGACTGGTGGTGTCCTGGAGCCTGTGTGTTTAACTTCTTGCTGAAATCAGTGGAGATATAATGTAAAACCAATGTACATCAGGGGAAGATGGGAGCAGTTCTGTGGCAGATATCAGATAAATGCTTGGGAAACCTTTTGTATTTTGTAGGAGTTTGGTTCCAGCCCATCTGTCTGGGCTTGGATCACTAACTGAACCTAGCATGGGACTCTAGGTTTTGTCAAGATTTCCTCTGGAACCTTTCTCATTCAAAGCATGAGCCTACAACCCTGAACATTTTGGATTTTCCTGTAGTGTGTGAACAGTATAATCAGATAAATTATAACAGACTGCAACTGTTTTATTGGAAGAGAAGTCATAAAGACACTGGAAAGGGCAGAGCAAGCACCAGCTCTGGCTGTCTGTGTGGGAGGACAGAGAGGAGCTCTGGAACTCATGTCATGGCTAAAGACACCCTGGTTTGACCATGTCCATACCTGCAGTGGCAAGGGGTGCTTGAGGACAGGAGCCAGCTGAGGCTTGAGGTGAAACCTCACATTATCCCTCATCTTCAATAAATGTTGTCTGTTTTGTGCACCTAAAGTGCCTCAGTGCCACCAGCTTGCCATCCCCTGGAGCAATCCTGCAGGGCTGTCAGGACCACATGCCTCCATGGCAAAATGTCTGAGCAGTTGCTGCCGTGTGTCTTTGTGATTGGGAAAAAAATGAAAAGACTTTGTTGTTGCAGGGATAGTTTCAGGAACTGAGCAGGCAGGAGCAGCATCCAAGCTGCTCTGCACATAAAGACCTTGCAGAATGGTTAGGAAGCCAGACAGAATGGAATATTTCTCTTATTTTCTTTACAGCTGAAAAAACATGAAAAATTACAGGAGTGCAGTTATTGCCATGTTTCTGTTCCAAAATTTTGCCTTATTATAAAGAAAAGAAGAAATAAAACTGATTTTGCCTGCCTCACTCACTTCACCCACCTCCCCTTCCTTCCCTCCCTTTTCCTGGACCTGTCTGAGATTTTTAACTGACAAACCCTGATTCCAGCACAGAGGCTGAGAACACACAGAGGGACAATAAAGTGTTTGTTAGTAGAGATCACAGAGGAGCAGTCTGTAGGTTCACAGAGGAGAGCAGAAACCACTGCTTGATTCCAAAACCTACAAGGGCATGGGGTGTGCTCTCCTGATGCCCCTGCTGGGTGATGGGGTCTCCTCAGACCCCTGGTCTCAAATGCTGATAGCTGAAAATTATAATGTTGAGATAAAGCTGAATGGAGGCGACCACGTGTCCTAGAGAAACTAAAGTCCATTCCTGGTGGGGAATAAGCTCGGGATGGAAAATCTGTTGAAGAAAGAGAATCCAAGGCTAAATAAACAGAAGTGATTTTAACTCCTGCTCAGGAGCCTCTTTATATCCATAATTTTAGAGGAAATATTGTCTTTGGACATGCCTTTATATCCAGACATATCTTCTAGGTAATGAGTGACATTTTGTCAGCTGCCAGAAGCAAAATGGAAGTGTACTGTAAGGCTTTCCAAAACTGAGAAAGAAGGAAGCTTAAAAATGACACCTCTGCCCAAAAAAAAAAAAAATAAAAAAAAGGAAAACAATTGCAACAAGGGTGATTAACATGGTCTGGAGCAAGAAAAGGCCACAGGAAAAACTGCAGCTGGGACTCAATTAAAATAGACTAGAACAGAAAATGCTTTCCAGTAAGCATCTTTGACTGTGCTGCAAATTTGGGCCATCTGGCTATTTTCCACTGTAGAGTCTGACTGTGTAGGTACTTTGTTGAACTTCCACTGTAGTAGAAGACTTCTCCTTTTCTTGCTCCCTCTATGTTCTTCAGGCCTTTGAAAAGGTGGGGATGTGGTTGGGAGAGCAAGGGATTAAACCTGTCTGCACACAGGCACACACTTCCCTCCACACACACTTGGATTCTCAAATAAACACATTTATATGCAGCCAATTTAGGACACTGCACACAACCTGACACAGAAGCACAGTGTTAGGAGTAAAATAGAGTGGCAATAAACTTCAGTGAAAGGGACAGTTGTACTCTGGGATGGGGAGCTCCTGAGCAGAGCAGCAATTCCCAACCCTGTCCTTCTCAGAAAGGCAAGAGTTCTTTCCTGAATTCTTCCAGGGTGAATTGGAGAGGGCCTTGTTTCTGTCTTGGGCACTGGTTGGAGATGGTAGGACGGCTGGAATTTTTGTGACACTTTGGTTGGATTCTTGTTGCTCCAGGCTGCTCGGTACCCCGCAGAGGGACAGAGGCACAGCCCTGACCTTGTGTAACTCCTCCTGCCTCCTCCTCTCTTCTCACCACAAACCTGCCTGCTCCAGCTGCTCCCTCAGAAGGTGCAAATGGAGTTTTGCAGGAGGACAGTCTGCAGGGATGGTGTTTTTGTAGCATGGACCTGGCAGGAAGCATGGTGTGATCATTGCTGCCTGTCTGTAGGGCTCTGTGCTGCAGGAATTACCCCTCACAGGGCTCCCCACTAGGGCCTGGACAAACTTCTCTTTTCAGCTCCACCAAAGTGTGTGCAGAACAGCTTCTGCCAGGAGAGAAGGATCCTGCAACTGAACTGGAGTTTTCCAGCAGGGACCTGGCAGTTCCTTATTCTAGTAGCCAGAATACCTCAATGATTTTCAAAGAAATCAAAGGAGGACATGTCCAGAGGCCTGTGTTATTTATGACACATATGGCAGGGGCATTGGCTGTGCTCCCAGCATGTTTCCAAGGCTTCTCTCCTTAGCCATTCAAGGGGGCCAACCAATAAGATCCTGAGCAGGGGATGTTCCTGCCCCTGCTTAGCCTGCTCCAGGCTGTACTGAGCTGTGGCATTTGCAGGGGTCCCCAGGACGAGGTAAGAGATGAAAGAATCTGACTCCATGTTCTTAGAAGGCAAATTTATTATTTTATATTATTATTATTATTTTATTTTATTTTAATACTATATTTATTTTATTTTATTTACTATTTTATATTATTTTTCTTTATTATATGATAATAAAGAGTGCCATAATCAAACTATACCAAAGAATAGAGAATACATCAGAAGGCCTAACAAGAAAGATAAACTCTGTGACTGACTCCTCAGAGTCCCACACAGCTGATGGTGATTGGTCATTAAGTAAAAACAATTCACATGGAACCAATCAAACATGCACCTGTTGGTAAACAATCTCCAGCCACATTCCAAAGCAGCAAAACAGGGAGAAGCAAATGAGGTAATATTGTTTTTTCTCTGAGGCTTCTCATCTTCCCAGGAGAAGAAATCATGGCGAAGGGATTTTTCAGAAAACATGACAGTGACACCAAGCCTTTCCTTATCCTTGAGCACTGTTCCTCTGCGCCAGATCCCATCTGAGTGAGCACACACTGACCCTCTCACACACTGAACTGCACCTTCCTGTGCCCTGAACCTACACCTCAGTAAGAGACAGCATCCACACTGGAGCTCCTCACCCTGCTCAGTCTGGGGTTTAGAATGACAGGATCAACCTCCCCACTCCCCTTGTCAAGGCAGAGCAGGTCTCCACCACCCATGCTATCCACATCTGCTCACACAGACCTCCCTCTTTACTCATTTGCTCCCAGAGCTGCTTCTTCAAGAAGCTGTTTACCCATTATCCTGTGCCTGGACATCCATCCCTGCAGACCCCAGGGAGCAGGGGCATTGCAGCATGGAACCACTGCTGTAACAGCAGGACAGGGATCAAAGGCATCCCCAGAGCACTGAATCCAACCAGAGCTGCCTGCAGACTCAGGGCTGGATCTCTGGCATGCTGCAGAGCAGTGAAAAATGAAGATCAACATTGCAAACAGCACCCTGAGGAGTAGGTTGGGTTTCTCGCTGGCGGGGACTCAACACTTTCGCGGAATACACCCAAAACATTGTTATTCTGATTTGTTAACCGCTGCTCACAAGGAAAATCCATTTCCTCTGGGCTTCTGTGGGATAGGAGGAGGTTGGGTTTTTTCCTCCATAGCTAAAGCAAACTGCAAAGACACCACTGGTGTCAGCTGTCGTCATATGAGGCTGTTTTCCCTTGTGGAAGATCAGTATAAAGCTTAAATAAGAGTACATGAGCTTGTCTTAGCTTTTGGGACAAAGGAAATTTCTCTTGGTTAGGACATTCTGTTGTGTGATGCCTACCTGATGGGCAGATGAACCTGCTCTCCTCCTATCCACTGCCAGTGTACACAGAAATATCAACTCAGAGCAACACCTATTTGCTGTAGCCACAGACCCTAGAAGTCTTTTCAGCAGGCAACTCCTGTTATATTTAAATATCTGTGTCTCCTTGCTTTAGGATATCTCTATTTCTTAGTAGGTAACCCAGGCCTAAAGCTGTCTGCCTGTCTTTCTCATGACACTCAGAGCTATTCAGCTTGCTTTGATTCTGGCAAAATGCAAGTCAGTTAAAGGTACCTCATCTAAGCAGTCTGGAGAAGCAAGAGCTTTTATTCAATGCTCAAACAGGTATTTTACTATTGATTAGGAGAGTGTCCTCTACCCAAATCCCTTCTGCCCTGCAGGATCCACCCTGACAGAAACTCCATCACTTCCTTTGGTACCAGTTTCAGTGATCCATCACCCACTGTGCAGAATGTGGGCTTTGTTTCCCATTTGATTTTATTCAACATATGTCTCCAAGCTATTAGTTCTGGTCATGAATTTCTGCTAGATTAAAGAGCCTTTTAGCACCAGCAGTCTCTGCTTGAAGCTACTTGTGCACAGTTGTCAACTTCTCAGTTTTTCTTTTTTTATTTGTTACAATAATTAGGTTCAAACTTCCTATTTTCTAATCTTCCCCCATATAGCATCTGTCCAGCCCTCAGATCCTTGCTAGTGATATCTTTATCTTTTTTCCTGATATCTTTATGACAGCCCAGGGGTGTGCAAAGTATTCCCATTGTTCACCTCTAAGTACATAGAGGAATTCCTGTTTGGTTTACTGTTGGATATTAGCAGTAGCTCTCCTGAGTGACTTCTTTCTAAGACTCAACATCCCATTGTCAGAAATGCATTTCTTGCACAATTTTATATTTGATTCTATTAAAATACAGTCTATATGGAAACCCATTGGCTCTAATACCAACCCTGTAGATGCCCATTAGAAATATTTCCCTCCAGGCCCCTCAGATGGATCCCATTAGGGACCCACCAGCCTGGCTTCTGCAAAGCCATTTTAATGGGTGTACTACTGGCATTACACATCTTCATACCATAGAACACTGAAAAATTCAAACCTTATCAAAATCTAATTACATTGTGTTGCAGCCATGCAGGCAGCTTTATCAAACAAGCTTAGAATCATGCCAAATAATAAAAGGCTGGAAGCACCTGTTTTATACACAAGTGCCTTAACTAAGATTACCATTACATCTATTCTTCAGCGCTTAATGAACTGAACCCTGGATCAGATTTTCCATTATTTTGTCTGGAATTTATGTCAATCAAAGTAGCACGTATTTGTGAGGCTCATCATTGTGTATCTTGGCTGGCTGTGGGCTCAGAGCTCCAGTGCTTGGGACCTGCCCCAGCAGAGATTATGAACGAGCATCAGTGGGCCAGCAGCTCGCTCAGCCAGCTCTTTAAGGACTCCTGGGTACTGCTTGGCCCAGCTGATTCCAGGCTGGTGTTTCCAACTCCCCTTGCTTTGCTGAGGAGCAACAGGCCTTTCACTGCCCCCAGAGCCCATCCTGTGGGCTGCCAGACCCTCTGACCTCCCCTGCACAGGGCAATGGCTCTGCACTGCCCATCCCTGCAGGGAAATGTGAAGTCAGCTGTCATCTGCAGAAGAGGTTTGTAATGCATTGTTTGTGCAGACATCACCCCTCACCAGAGAGACACCCAAACACATGTACAGCTCCCACAGTTCTCCCTGAGGTTAGCTCTTACCTGGAATTTTATCCCACACCCAGCAGAAAATATCTCCATTTGATCTTGTTCAGCCCTACAGCTGCAAACTGCAGTCTCCACACTCCTCTGCCAATGTGTTCCATCCCTGTTTCTCCCATTTTCTGCCAGCAGAGCAGTCTCTGTTCACTAAAGATAAGTGTTTGTGGTGTGTCAGATTAAAATGAATGAGTGCATGTAGCTCAGCTTTTTCACAGGTGAAAGGTTAATGCTGAACTGTACATGATGGGTTTATTTCAGACCTTTTCTTGTGCCAGTGAGGATATGTAATGGAGTTTTCTACAAGTCCAATAGGCATATACCTGGAATGTTACCTGTCAGCTGAAGTCATCTGGAATCTTTCTAGATCACAGGAGTGAAACAGCCAATATCCAGACCTCAAAGGAAACACCAGTGATTCAGTAGGTGTGGTCCTTCCTTCTGAGTCAGGGCTGGAAAGTGATGCCAAACTATGCTGGGTTGCCAGAGGACCTGTTTTTTATTTGAAATATTGAAACCAACTCGAGTCTTTGTGCTGATTTAACACAGCATGATATTATGCATGGTAATCCAGTTAGGATTAAATTAGTTGGCCTCCCTATATTGCTTCTGTCACTCAATGTCAGCAGGACCATCCTTTCTTTTCCTGAAGCCTTCAGAAGGAGCAGGCTGCTCTGACAAATTGGAGGGATCCCAAGAAGATATTTTTAGGGCAGATTTAAGATACCCAGAACTGTACCCTGTGGATTTCTTGTATTAGTTCTGGATCAATTTGCACTTGAGGATATGCTGGCTCTCTGTGCAAAAAGAGTTGTGACTATTCCCTTTTCCCCCATGCAGAGGGCAATTTTCCCTTCAGAGCATTTTAAGGAATAGAAAATTCTTCCAACCATCTGGAAAGCCAGTGCTGACTTGATTTGGGATGCCCAGTGAGAAACAGCTCCTGTTCTGAGACAAAGCTTAGTGGATGCGATGGTCCCTCATGAGTAAATACATAACAAGTGTGTAAAACCTGTTGTAAAATTGTCTTTCTGCTCCATAGGTAAGACTGAATCACAAGAGAGGGAGTGGGAGAGCAGTATATTAAATGGTGTATAATAACACTTCAGACTGTGGTACATAGCAGAGCATCTTATTTATTTGTCCCATGGACTGATGTCCCAAAGCAAGCAGCACTTTGGGGCAGAATCGTTCCCCAAGGACAGGCTTTCCCTGCTGGTGTGAGGAGTGTAGGAGGCTTTAGGGGCAGCTGAAAGCATTGCACTGCCTTGCAGCAGCATGCACAGCACTCAGCTCCTGTGGACATACACAAATCCTTTCTCCCTGTGTTGTTTCTTGCAGGTAAATTATGACCACTTTGCTATTAGTGTTTGTGTGTTTGCAAGCCATCACCGCAGCCGACTCTGTGGAGCTCTCAGGTACGTGTCCAGGGCATGGCAAAGCAGGACTGAGGCATGTGCTGCACCCTGGTCCCATCCCCAAGGACAGGCAGCCCTCAGAAATAAATGAATAAATGTGCCCAAGGTCTGTGCTGTGCACACACAAGGCTCCTCTGTTTGGATGGCTGCTGTGTCACAGCCTCTCATGCTCTGGTGCTTGGGAAGCCAGGCAGATAGCTGCAGATTTGTGGGAAATGAAGAGAATTTCAGCATTTCTCTTTTGAAATATTAACAGGTGTGAACTCATAGTGTGGGCAGCAGCTAGGCTGCAGCAGAGCCCTTTGTTGCCTTCATTCCCAAATCCAGCACTGGTCCAAATCCCAAAAGCAGCCATGGTGCAGTGGTCATTGCCACAACTTCCCTTTGTAGACTAGTCAAAAAGATCATGTCTAAATATGTGGGTTTGCACAGCACATACAGGCACTGGATCATATGGAAACACAGGACATTTTGTATTACATGTGTCATTGACGCAACCATTGCTCTGTTTGGGAACTGGCAGACAGTAGTGATGGCCTGGAAGTCAAGATACCTGAGCAGTCTCCCCTGCGTGTTATCCTGGGAAGCTCCCTGAACATCCCCTGTTACTTCAACATCCCTGAGGAGCAGGACACCAGCGTCATGCTGACCCCGCGCATCAAGTGGAGCAAGCTGTCCAACGGCACCGAGGTTGTCCTGCTGGTGGCCACGGGTGGCAGGATCCGGCTCAACAGCGAGTACAGGGAGGTGATCTCCTTGCCCAACTACCCTGCCATCCCCACGGATGCCACGCTGGAGATCAAGGCGCTGAGGTCCAACCACACCGGGATCTACCGCTGCGAAGTGATGTACGGCATTGAGGACAGACAGGACACAATCGAGGTCCTGGTCAAAGGTGGGGTGCTGACCTTGCTCTTTTCTCTCTGTGTCTTGTGCTTGGCCTGAAGGGAGGAAGAGGCACTTTCCTGGTTCAGGGCAAATTTTGAGAGAACGCCCAAAGGGGCTCCTCTAGAAAAGCAAATTCAATTGGCCCCTCGCCCCAACCACTGCGGGAGAAAATATCTCCTTGGGGAAATGGGGAAAAAAGGTGATTATTAAACAATAAAACCTAAACAGTATTAAACAATAAAACCCCTTGCTGCTCCAAAAGAGATGACAAACTCAGAAAGTTCCCTCCCCAGGCTGCAGCTCAGCTCACTCAGTCTCTGGTCAGTCCCTCAGTGCTGGCAATGTCGCAGGCCCGGCCTGGCCTGGTAGGCCACAGGTGGAGCTGGCTGTGCTCTGCCGGGTGTTCAGTCCAGAACAGATTTAAACAGCTCCAAAGAAAAGGGAAAAAGCCTTCACAGTCTAGCTAAAACTAACTAAAACAAAGGAGAGCTCTGTCCCGCTGTCTGTCCATCTGCAGACAACACAGTGCAGGAGCAGGCATGTGGAGGAGTGAGTGCAGTGTCTGAAAACAAACTGCACACTTCTTCTCTCCCCCCTTCACTCTCTGTAACAAGTCTTAAAGGTACAACACTTATTATTCAGCATAAGCAGAAAAAGATGATTTGGGATAAAAGCATCATAGAGTCAACCTAGGACAGGCACACAGGCAGAGAATGCAGTGCTTTCCTTGTAGGACTAAGCCCTTTCTCTCAGGTCACAGATAAGGTGATGAGTGGAGAAGCCACAGGCCAAGCATATATTTTAGCAGGCTAGGAGCAGACTAAACAAACCAGTAAAATGACTCATGGCAGAATATGGCAAGAAAATGTCTCTTCTGGCAAAAGGTGAATTACAGAGGCAGCAAGACGACATCCTTGTCAGGAGGTGGTACTGGACACACTGGGTTATTACTCAAATGGGTAAAGCTGGAACAGAACCTTTATCAGACCTTTAATTTTTTCCAAACATTTTAAGAGATGGGATGCCCTCATCTGGAGAATTGGGCTGTTCTGGAAAAACTTCCATTGCCATATTGCAAAGCCTGTCCTAGTAATAGGTGGATAAAATAATGAAAGTTTTGTGCAATCCTTCTCTTTTTTGTGGTTTTTGCTTTCTGTATAAGACAGGGAGACTGCTTCCACTACAGGACTGTACAGGGTGTGGTTTAATTTTGCCTTTTTCTTGTGCCTTCTCTGGAAGGCAGGGGCTGGTGGTTGTGACTGATGTCCATTGTCTTTTCCAGGCATCGTATTCCACTACAGAGCGATCTCCACAAGGTACACCCTGAACTTTGAGAAGGCAAAGCAGGCCTGTATCCAGAACAGTGCTGTCATTGCCACCCCCGAGCAGCTCCAGGCTGCCTACGAGGATGGGTACGAGCAGTGTGATGCTGGCTGGCTGGCTGATCAGACTGTCAGGTGAGAAGCCATGCAGGGGAAGGGAAAGCCACAGCAGCATTGTTAGGGAAGGATTCCTGTGATGAAGCCACCAACTGCAAATGGTTGCTAAATCTCAGCTGTTGTAACTGCTGGTGTTCCAAAGGGGTGGTGGATTGCAAGTCGTTCTCTGCTGGAGGTGGATCTCTAGTAGGAAAGCAGAGAGACCACTGTCCTCCTGGGCTGGTGGTGACAACTGAGTGGACAATGGCTTCATCCTGATCCTCCATCTTCCCCGAACAAAACCAGTGCTGTGCCAAGATGCACAATTCTGGCTCAACCAGACTGAGCTGTGCATCCCCTCCATGCGGAGGCACCTTGTCCTGGTGTCTTTGGTCAGGGTTCCAAGGACCATCAGAGTGAGGGCAGGACAGCAGATCATCCTTTCACTTTTCCATAATCTGGGAAAAGCCACAAATCACCCCACTGGGCAGTGCTCTGCAGCTTCCTCCCAGCCTTCGGTGACTGCCAGGGTCCTGCCTCCCCTGCTTATCCACAATCTCTCCCTCAGGTACCCCATCCACTGGCCCCGGGAGCGCTGCTATGGCGACAAGGACGAATTCCCAGGAGTGAGGACCTATGGTGTCCGTGAGCCAGATGAAACCTATGACGTTTACTGCTATGCAGAGCAAATGCAAGGTGATTTGGGGTTTTTATTGTTACTAGAGGCAGAAGCAGTCAAAGCCCTGATCATGCCTAGACCGGACAACAGCAAATAGAGAAAAGACAGGTTAAAGCTGGAAAAGCACATTCCCTGGCCAGCCCAGATGTTCTTTACAGTCTTTTTATTAGACCTTGGACAATTTTAATGTCAAATGACTAATGCAGTGCAGAGGGTGGAGTCCGTCTAACCTCCACCAGAGTCCACGCCATCCTGCTTGGTCAGCCATTTGAGTGTGACATTCAGATGCACTAATCATTCATGCTTATGATATTGAAATATCCAGCACAACAGAATGCAATTGTCCTTTATCTCCCCCTTGCCCTGTGGCTCCAGCTGGTGTGGTGTGTTTTGCTCAAATCTGATTTGGTCTGTAAGACTCACTTTCTTCTGGTCTTTACAAAGTCACCAACATGGGCTTGCATTTCAGCTCTAATACACAGGAGTCCTCATCTTATCCAAACTCTTATGAGTGGGAGGGAGCCAGAAAGGGAATTGTGATTAGAATCTAACAGATAATTCCTTGTGGTATTCACATGCCCTCTGAACTGAGAGAAGCTGTGAGACAAGCAGAGAAGAAGGAAAACACAATTCTTATCTCGCTTGCTCTGCCTGTGTTGTGCTAAAGTAGAACGCAATATGGAGATTGCATTCTACTTTAGCACAACACAGGCACAGCAAGCCAAAGTGAGGATGTTTTGTTCCCTTGGCCTATGAGGGCCAAGAAGTGTGTGTGTGTGTCAGATTATCATGGGACAGTCATGAGAGAAGGAGAGATGAGTGCAGTGTGAGCAGTTGTGAGCAAGAGTGAGTGCATGGCAGATTCAGTTTAGATGCGATGTACATAGTATAGTATAATAAAGTAATTTTTACCCTCCTGATGATGGAGTCAGATGCACCATTCTCTCTCCCCTTTGTTGGAGTCTCCTTTGATTCTCAATAATTCCTGCGCTAACGGATGATGTGATTGCAGGCAAAGTCTTCTACGCCACCGCCCCGGAGAAGTTCACCTTTCAAGAAGCGTTTGACAAATGCCGCAGTTTGGGAGCACGCCTGGCCACCACGGGGGAGCTGTACCTGGCCTGGAAGGACGGCATGGATGTGTGCAGCGCGGGCTGGCTGGCCGACCGCAGCGTGCGCTACCCCATCTCCCGGGCGCGCCCCAACTGCGGGGGCAACCTGGTGGGCGTGAGGACGGTGTACCTGCACGCCAACCAGACCGGGTACCCGCACCCCGACTCGCGCTACGACGCCATCTGCTACAGCGGTGAGTCTCAAATCTCTGCTGCTCACAGCGACTCTGTGTAAGAGCTGAAATGACGGATGCAGGACTCCAGGGGCTCTCCAAAATGCAGTTTATTCCATCCAAGATGTTACAGCAGCCCAGAGCCTGTGTCTACAGCTGTCAGCTCCAGCTGCAGGCAGGCCTGGAGACCCTTTGGTTTTGGTTACGTTGCATTATAAACTTTTCTTTGCTGGGCATCTTAGTACAGTAAAACCAATCTATACCTTAACTATTATCTATAGCCTATCACAACTACTATAATTACCACATTCATGTTACTGTTCTCCAATCACCAAAAGTTAGTACATTACAGTTTAAGCTAGAAGTTGCTATTCAGTTTTCTTGCAGTGGAAAATCCTGAGACCTTTTTTCTACTTGTCTCCTGTGGGTCAGGAGACAGTCACCAGATTCTGGGCAGTTGAGTTGAGTTGGGTGCTTGTGAAGATTCAGTTTAGATGTAATGTAATACAGTGTAATGTAGTATAGAATAATATAGTATAATAAAGTAATTAATTAGCCTTCTGATATCAATGGAGTCAGATGCAGTCATTCTCCCCCCCTTTGTCAGGGCCACTCTGCTTTTACAATACAGAGGAGCTCCCTGGCCAGAGACAACCTCTTGCTTCTTTGATGTTGAGGTTATTTTAAAAAAAGAGAGAAGAGAAAGCAGGTTTAGCAAAGGACTAAGTCCTCTGCTCGTGTTGAGGTAGAAAGCAGATCTAGAAAGGCTGCTTGACCTGCACATGGGGGGCTCTGTGGAGGTGGGGGTAACACAGTTCCCATCTCTCCAGTCCTCCCACACCCTCCTGCTTTTAAAGCTCTCCTGGAGACACGAAGCAGAGCTCAGGTGCTTCACATAGGAGACTTTGAATGCTGGAGAAGGAGGTGAAGGAGAAAGAGAACAGGTCTGACCCTGAAGATGTGTGTAGTGATGAGATGTGGTGTGGAACAGATGCGTGACTGACTTTCCATGCTGGGATAAATCTGAGACTGATGCAGTCTCTGGGAAACTGTGGATTAAAATTTCATCCCAGCTGCTCCCCCTTTCTCCTAACTTTACACTGTTCCCTGCAGCGAGAAGAGGGGGAAACAGTGATATTTTGTCTACTCAGGGTAACCAGAAGCTAACATTCAAGTAGGATTGCCACAGTTAAAAAAATAACAGTATTTTAAAATATTTGTTGAAACCCTTATGATCAAATCTGCTGTGCCCAGGTACATCTCCCAGACCCATGGAGGTACCCAGTTATGTGGCAAAGCTAAAGACTGGTCCACCAAGCCACAGCCTTTTGGTTATCTCAGGGTTTGCCTCTGAAACTGCCGCATATGGTCAGTCCTTTTCTGAGCATCTTTATAGAAATCTCTGAATCCCTTGAGATCCGAAAAGTACTGCCTAAAATGAACCAGCAGTAAAATGGAATTGGAAATAGAGCAGGGAAAGCATTATTAGAGGAAAATCTGGGCATTGTCTCATCCTTTTTTCCTCCCCAGCCAAGACCTGCCTTGCTGCACATCCAAGATGTGATCCACCCTTCCCTTAGGTGCCCTCACAGTTCTGTTTCATGCTGCTCTACAAACCACTGCCCTTGTCAGCTGAGCTGCTCAGTGCCATGTAAAGCACGTTGTCCTAGACCCAAGGGATATGACTTGAGCAGGAAAGTGATTTGGAAGGGGAAAGGTGGGAGCTGTTTCAGTGTGTTTGGTACAGCAACTGGCCTTGGCTGTCCTGGCAGTGGGTTAGGATGCTCATACGGGGATGAGCTCAAGTCACTGCCTAGGCAGAGCAGGAGATCGTGATCCTGCTGAGGTTTCATGCACCGAGTGTGAGGATCCCATTGTCTTTCTCAGACGGATCTGCCGTGGAGGTTATCCAAGTTCCCCCAACTTCCCTCCGTCCAACCCAATTTCCTTGCGGCAGGCACTAGGGGTCAGTGCAGACTCGGATATGGGCAAGGTGTTCCCGGGAAGGGGAACTGGCAGGAGCGAGGGCAATGTCCCCGCTGATTGACCACATTTGGAGCACGAGGTGGCTCAGTGCCTCCTCACTGCCCTCCGTGCTGAGGCGTTGCACAGAGCCACAGTGGAGGAAGGAAAACCATTTCTCTTATCAAACTGTCATGATTTCCCTGATCCTCCCGTACCAGAGACACCCAGCTGCTCCTTGGAGGCAGCACCCGTGCAGCTCAGCTCATCAGGCTGACATTTGTCACAGACATCTTTTATGAAAAATCCTTTCCTTAGGATTTTTTCTCCTGAGAAGCTGAGAAGCCTCAGGAACAAAATGTAAACATTGATTATCTGCTGCTGTGGAATGCAACAGGTGCATCTGTGATTGGTCTCATAGAGTTGTTTCTAATTAATGGCCAATCACAGTCAGCTGGCTCGGACTCTCTGTCCGAGCCACAAACCTTTGTTATCATTCTTCCTTTTTCTATTCTTAGCTAGCCTTCTGATGAAATCTTTTCTTCTATTCTTTTAGTATACTTTTAATATAATATATATCATAAAATAATAAATCAAGCCTTCTGAAACATGGAGTCAGATCCTCATCTCTTCCCTCATCCTCAGACCCCTGTGAACACTGTCACAGACATTATCCCCTCTGATTGCTGCTTTGTGTCCTGATGCAGGGGAGGACATTGAGAGCCTGGTCCCGGGGCAGTTCATTGACGAGCTGGGCAGCGGGCTGGGCGGTGCCTTCACTGTGCAGACTGTCACCCAGACCGAGGTGGAGCTGCCCCTGTCACGCAACGCCACGGAGGAGGAGGCCCGCGGCAGCATCGCCACCCTGGAGCCAATTGAGATCACGCCCACGGCCACCAGGCTGGACGAGAGCTTCACTGCCCTGCCTGATCTCTTCACCACCGCTCTCACACCCGAGACAGCTGCCACAGAGGAGGAAAATGTGACCAGGGAGGATGGCACAGCGGTGTGGACTGTACCTGAAGAGGCCACCACCATAGATTTAGGCACTGCCTTCACCACCTTAGCCTTTGGCACTGCTAGCAGCACTGAAACAGCAGAGGTGAGCTCGGCGGAAGAGGTCGTGGGGATGACTGCCACCCCGGAACTGGAGTCTGCCTCAGTGTTCACAGTGGAAGATCAGCTTGTGCGAGTGACAGCTGCCCCCGGTGCCGGCTACCTTCCCGAGCAGCCCATCTCCCCCACAGGTAAGGCACCAGGACTGAGAGAAGCCTGAAGGCCAGCTCATTCTAGAGGTAACCATTCAGCTGAAAACAGCCTGAGTTTCTGCCATCACAGAGGTGCACAGGCCTGTTAGGGGTCAGGCTGAGAGCCTCCATCACAGTGGAGCGGGAGGGGAGAGGAGAAGGCTGTGGGCCACCCCATCATGTGCTGACTAGAGCTCAGCTGGCTGATACTTGGGCTGCAGTGGTCACACTCTCCTCTCCCATATCCCCCTGACTCCTGAGAAGGGGAAAGTCAAGGCAAGAAGACCTTAGAGAACTAAAGAGATCCCCAGAACATCATCCTCAATGGCAGCAGGGCTCCATGAATGAGGCATTTCCATCAAAAGGGGTTTGAGAGGGCCTGGTCCTTGCACTGGTTTTTGGAAGACCATTTCTGGTCACACATCTCAGTGCAGGGGAGTCCTGTACCAGCTGTCTCACCACAGTTTCTCTTTCCCCAGGCGTGGTGTTTCACTACCGTGCAGCCACCAGCAGATACGCCTTCTCCTTTGTCCAAGCCCAGAAGGCCTGCCTGGAGAACAGCGCTGTGATTGCCACCCCCCAGCAGCTCCAGGCTGCCTACGAGGCTGGCTTCGACCAGTGTGATGCTGGCTGGCTGCGGGACCAGACAGTCAGGTAAAGTTACACTGACCTGGGGAAGACAACCTTCAAAATGGCCATTCAGTCATTGAGGCTTTACTCTGGGTTGTCCTGCTGCTCTCCTCAAGATCAAAAGCTTTGTTGACCCAAAATTTTCTCCAGGCTGTGACATTCAGTAGCCAACAGACATGGTTTTGCCCACTTCTTTTCCTCATTTCTTAACCTGTGTATACATCTTGCATCAGTGAGCCCTCCTGGTGTGGAAGAAGAGTAGCAGGAAATTTGTATTTATTGCCTCAAGCTGTAAGTGATCTCCAAGTCACACTGCTGGCTCTGAGCACCTCAAACAGTGAAGAGTTCATGTCCCACTCCCAAGCACACTGAGGTTCTTCAGTTCTGGCTACATAAGGCTGACCTCGGATTACCTCTTCTCTTCCTTTTTTTTTGGTAGGTATCCCATTGTGAATCCCCGAAATAACTGCATAGGAGACAAAGAGAACACTCCAGGCGTGCGGTCATACGGCATGCGCCCGGCCTCAGAGACCTACGACGTGTACTGCTACATCGACAGGCTCAAGGGTACATCCTCCCCAGCCCCTGAGCACTGTTGTGGAGCAGAAATGTGCCCCACACCTCCACCTCTATCTGTAGATGTCTGGCATGCAGGGATTCACCCGTGTTTTCCCTCCCACCCCTCAGGCGATGTGTTCTTCGCAACCCAGCCGGAGCAGTTCACCTTCCCCGAAGCCCAGCGGTTCTGCCAGAGCCAGAACGCCACGCTGGCCTCTGTTGGGCAGCTGCACGCCGCCTGGAAGCAGGGCCTGGATCGGTGCTACGCGGGCTGGCTGGCGGACGGCAGCCTGCGCTACCCCATTGTGAGCCCCCGGCCCGCGTGCGGTGGCGACGCGCCGGGCGTCAGAACCGTGTACCAGCACCACAACCAGACCGGCTTCCCCGACCCGCTGTCCCGGCATCACGCCTTCTGCTTCAGAGGTACCCACCCTCCTGTTGTGGTGTGAGGCCATAGCTTGCCTCAGTTTATCCCAGTCTTTCCCCAGGCCTGCCAGCCACCTCTCCCTCCCCATCCCTTGCCCTGCTGAGTGCTGTCTGTCAGTGATTGGCAGAGTTCAAAAGATGCCTCTCAGCCGTGGAGGACATTGGGCCATCCAAGTGTCATTTGTCCCCTGAGACTTCCCCACCCCTTACCTGGTTGCTGGGATGCCTACCCCTTCCCTCTCCCCGGGGTTAAAAGGAAGAGCAACCACATGGTTCAAGGTTCTGTTAGGGCTGTTATGGGATTCAGAGGCCTGTGGGCCAGGAATAAAGCTCTGGATTGAAACCCTCCATCAGAACCTGACTCCTTTTCCTTTACCTCACCTTAAAACTTCTCCACCAGAGGTAAACCTGAGCTCCTGCATGCCTGGACTTGTCTCTAGCATGCAGCTGCAGCATCCAGCTAGCTAAAGGTGTCTCTGAGGTGAAAACACCACAGTTGCCACCTTTGGTCAAACACAAGGCCAGACTAGCTCAGGCACGTCCCATCTGCTTATATTGGTAATAATTCCAATAGCCTCCCGCCGCTGCAGGGCACAGAAACCTGTCTCCTCAGGGAAAGGGATTTCAGAAGGAAGGCTGGGAATGTTGGAGTGCCGGTTTGAACGCAGCACATCACCGGCGTCTTGGATTGTGAATTTTTGGAAACTCCTTCCAATGTCTTTTTGTTCCAGCTCTGCCTCCTGTGGAGGAGGAGGGGGTCACCCCGTTCTTTGAAGATGTGCTGGCAACACAAGTGATCCCTGGAGTGGAGGGGGTGCCCTCAGGAGAGGAGGTGACCATGGAGACAGAGTCTGCCACTCAGCCTGAGAATCAGACAGCCTGGGGCACAGAGGTCTTTCCAACAGATGTGTCACTGCTCTCAGGTGCGTTCAGAGCTTCCTTGTAGTCTGTGTCGTGCTGGGCTGGTGGGGTAGGGTTGGGACCCTCACAAAGTATGAATAATTTTCCCAACTCCTTCTCTTTGTTCTTTTTTTTCCAGTGAGTCCATCTGCTTTTCCTCCAGCTACCATAGTACCAGAGGAAACCAGTACCAACGCTTCCCTCAGCGAAGTGTCAGAGGAGGTGACTCAGTCTGGAGAGCATCAAGTCAGTGGTGAATCTTCAGCGTCTGGGTGGGTTCCTGGAGTTCCAGATACAAGTGGAGAACCAGCTTCTGGAGGTTTTGATCTTAGTGGAGACCACTCGGCCATTGGAGAGAGCGGATTACCATCAGTAGACTTGCATGCCAGTGGATTCCCACCTGGAGAAAGTGGGCTGCCCTCAGGAGACCTGAGCGGTGTGTCCTCTGGCGTTGTTGATATCAGTGGCCTGCCCTCTGCAGACGGGGAGACATCGGTATCTGTTTCAAGGATACCAGAAATCAGTGGGATGCCACCTGAAGTGGAAAGCAGCGGGCTGCCCTTTGGAGCGAGCGGAGAAATCTCTGGCACTGAGCTCATCAGCGGCGTGTCATCAGGAGAGGAGAGTGGAGTGGCCTCTGGTTTTCCCACTGTGTCTCTCGTGGATACCACATTGGTGGAAGTTGTAACAGCAGCGACAGAACGGCAAGAGGAGGGAAAAGGGTCCATTGGAGTCAGCGGTGAGGGAGATCTGTCAGGGCTACCCTCCTCTGAGTGGGACAGCAGTGGTGGAACCCATGGCTTGCCCTCAGGAGCTGAGGCCAGCGGGGAGCCCTCCGGGGTACCCGAGCTCAGCGGGCTGTCCTCGGGAGGGTCTGAGCTTAGTGGCTTTCCCTCAGGACTGGATGGCAGTGGAGAAACATCTGGAACACACGAGATCAGTGGCCAGGTGGACCTGAGTGGCCTTACCTCTGGTACAGAGGGAAGCAGCGAGGCCTCTGGCGTCACCTTCGTAGATGCCACTCTGGAGGAAGTGACAACAACCTCACCAGTTACAGGAGCAGAGGCAAAAGAGACTTTGGAAACCAGTGGATTGCCTTCAGGTGATGAAGATGGATCAGGCATGGTGTCTGGGAGTTTAGACATCAGTGGTGAGACTTCTGGGCATGTAGACTTTGGTGGGAGTGCTTCTGGAGGGCTGGAGATGAGCGGATACCCGAGCGGAGTGACGGACAGCAGCGGAGACATCTCTGGAGTTGATGTCACCAGTGGTCTGCTCTCTGGAGAGGAAAGTGGACTCACCTCTGGCTTTCCCACGGTGTCTCTTGTGGATACCACTTTGGTGGAAGTTGTAACACAGCCATCAGTGGCACAAGAAGTGGGAGAAGGACCATCTGGGATGATAGAAATCAGTGGATTTACTTCTGGAGACAGAGGACTATCTGGAGAAGGGTCTGGAGCTGTGGAGACCAGTGGTTTTCCCTCAGGAGACTTGAGTGGAGAGCCATCTGGAATCCCATACATCAGCGGAGACTTTTCTGGAGCCACAGATCTGAGTGGACAGTCTTCAACAGTGGCTGATATCAGTGGGGAGGCCTCAGGGCTCCCAGGAATCACTTTAGTCACTTCTGATTTAGTAGAAGTCGTGACAAGACCAACGATATCACAGGAACTGGGTGGGGAAACTGTCACGTTTCCCTATGGTTTGGGGACAAGTGGTGAAGGCTCTGGATCTGGTGAACTAAGTGGGGAAACATCTGCACTGCCAGAAAGTGCTCTAGAAACATCAACAGCTTATGAAATCAGTGGTGAAACATCTGCATTTCCTGAAACGGGTACAGAAACATCCACGATTCATGAAATCAGTGGGGAGGCATCTGCATTTCCCGAATTTAGCACGGAAACATCAACAATTCAAGAAATCAGTGGGGAAACCTCTGCATTTCCTGAAATTGTCACAGAAACGTCCACAAGTCAGGAAGCCAGGGGTGAAACATCTGGGTATCCTGAAATTATCATAGAAGCATCCACTGGTCAAGAAGAAAGTGGGGAAACCTCTGCGTTTCCTGGAAGTGGCACAGAAACGTCCACAATACAAGAAATCAGTGGGGAAACATCTGCATTTCCTGAAATTAGAATAGAAACATCCACAAGTCAAGACATCAGTGGGGAAACGTCTGCATTTCCTGAAATTAGAATAGAAACATTCACAAGCCAAGAGGCCAGGGGTGAGATATCTGGCTATCCTGAAATCAGCATAGAAGCTTCGACGGTCCACGAAACCAGTGGGGAAACTTCTGCGTTTCCTGAAATCAGCATAGAAACTTCAACAGTGCATGAAATTAGTGGAGAAAGTTCTGCATTTCCTGAAATTAGAATAGAAACATACACAAATCAAGAAGCCAGGGGTGAAACATCTGCCTACCCAGAAATTAGCATAGAAACTTCAACAGTCCATGAAACCAGTGGGGAAACTTCTGCGTTTCCTGAAATCAGCATAGAAACTTCTACAGTCCATGAAATCAGTGGGGACATGTCCTCTTTTCCTGAAATTAGCATAGAAACTTCGACAATCCATGAAACCAGTGGTGAAATACCTGCATTTCCTGAGATTAGAATAGAAACATCCACAGGTGAAGAAGCTCGAGGTGAAACATCCACATTTCCTGAGATTAGCATAGAAACCTCTACAGTCCATGATATCAGTGGGGAGACATCTGCATTCCCTGAGTTCAGCATAGAAACACCAACAAGTCAAGAAGCCAGGAGTGAAACATCTGCCTATCCTGAAATTTTCATAGAAACATCCACAGTTCAAGAAGTCAGTGGGGAAACTTCTGCATTTCCTGAAATCAGAATAGGAACACCCACAAGTCAAGAAGCCCGCGGAGAGACATTTCCTGAGATCAGCATAGAAACATCCACACTCCATGAAACCAGTGGGGAAGCATCTGCATTGCCGACTGATAACATCAAAACAGCTGCCACATCTTTGGCCAGCGGGGAGCCCTTTGGTACTCCTGAGGAGAGGGAGATTCCTGACACAACATCTGGAGCTGTGACACACTCTATCGCAGGCATTTCGAGGGAAACCTCTGCCCCAGACACTGTAATTAGTACCAGGACTCCAGATGTTGAACCAACACAGGGACTCAGGAACCCTGAAGAGGCTCAGCTTGAAATGGAGCCTTCCCCTCCTGTGGTGTCAGAACAAGAGACAGAGACAGCTGTTGCTCCAGACAATCCCCATCTGCTGGCCACCACCACTGCTGCCCTGCCCCAAGTCTCACAAGAAGCAATTGACGCATTAGGACCCACTACAGAAGGTAATGTGTCTCATATGGAAGGGAAAGCTTTGTGGAAGGGAAGGAGGGGGCATAGCTGTCACTTTTTTTTTTTTGGTTTTTATACAGCAGAGAGCATTAACACGGAAGCAGACTTGAGCAGAGCATTGTTCTGATGGAAAGCCATAAACATGGGGGTTTCCACAGGTCATGATCACAGAATCATAGAATTGTTTAAGTTGAAAAAGACATTTATCATCACAGAATCCAACCATTAACCTAACACTGCCGAGTCCACCACTAACCCATGTCCCTCAGTGCCACCTCTACATGTCCAGAGTTTTCCAGCCTGCATGCAGCTGACAAGTTGGAGAAGATGGGCTGCTAGTCTCAGTCCTGTTTCTTTTTCCATTTGGGCTGACTTGCTGCCTACCCCCAAGTATTGCTCAGCCTGTGGCCACCCTCTGGTCTGTCTTATGCTGCTCTCTGCAGCTACAATGGGATAAAAGTGTGAGATAATGCTCAGAGCATCACTAGCTTTTGTCAGCCCTGTTGATAAATGCCCTTCTCCCCACCCTGCCTTTTTAGTGTTTTAGTGCTCTGTCTTTGGTTGGGCCCCCTTGTTGCTCTCCTGGCATTCTGGTGAACATTTCCTGAGAGGAGTTTGCATGCTGTGAAAGCATCGGTGCACTATAGGGAGGAAAAAAAACCAAAATGGAAAATATTGTGCCTCTTGGCCAAGGGAGATGCCCAGTCCTGGTAACACAGGACATCCTGCAGCAACCCTGGACACAGCTTGGTTCCCTTTGCTGCCATCAGGAGCTGGCACCTGGGGACAGGACTCATTGGAAAGCCATCAGTGCTTGTGTTGCTGTATTAATGTCCTGCATGTCCTCAGTTCTCAAAGGGCCACATGTTCTTGCAGGGCCACACATTGCTTAAGTATGGTACAAAATGGATGTGCAGAGAGATTTCCTCACTTCCTTCTGGCAAAAGTGTCATCAGTTCCACTGCTTCCCATGCTACCTCCTAAACTGCTTCTTTTGGGTCAATTTACAGCATTCAGCATGGCTAGCTCTGGACTCAGTAAGGGTCTGTAAGTGCAGGGCTTTGTGAAGCTCAGCCTGGTTTCCAACGTCATTTCCACCCCCTAAGTGTCCCGGATGAGTCACTGCATTTCCCTCTGTGAGCACAGGTAATCACAAACCTTTGTTCAGCCCTGCTCACAGCACACCTGCAGTGCCCTCTGCCCGTGCTGAGCAGTGCCCTGGCCATGCTGCAGGAGTGGGTGAGGGCAGAATAATGACAGCAGGGTCATTCCCAGTGCACCGCACCAGCCTGGCACAGCACCGGGTGGCACAGGAGTCATGGACCCCCAAAAACCCTTCTTGCAAAAGCAGGCTCTGCTTTTGGGCCATGCCCACTGCCACGTCCAAACCCAGAGACAAAAATAAGCCAGCAAAGGCAGCACTGAGGGGAAGGAAGGAAGACAGTGAGGCTTAGTAAAAAAAAAAAAAAAAAAAAAAAAAATTAAAAAAAATATTGGCCCCAAAATATGGATTTTATTCCACTGCTTTTTCTTTTTAAAAATCAACCACAAGGCAATTGCCAGATTCCTCAGACCATTTGTTAGCCAACATTTTTGTGAAGTATTTTGAAAGAAAACCATGTGTTCAGCAGCTCATGTGTGAAGAATCTTGAAAAATGTTCTGAAATGGAATATGTGTATTTGCAAGTCACAGAGAGGACAATGTAACAGCTGGGGTTTCTTAGCAGGAGACAGCAAGAGGTAAGCAAACACTGCCTGAAATTTAATTGTACATTTTATAAATTAGAAGTGGGCTTGAACACATGTGTATGGCTGGAACTCCCACATGGGAAGATATTCTAGGGTGAAACTTTTCTTTATATTGGTAAATTTTACTACAATGTCCCTACAGAGTTAAATGCAGTCCTGGTCAGGGTATGAAGTAAGCTCATCTAGGTGGCAATAAAGTTTGTTGACCATGAATTCAGAACACCCCTAAAACAAAGCAAACCTTTTCTAGAGAATTACAGCAAAGAGATGACAAAAGAAAAAAAAGTACAAAAAAAAAGAAAAAAAAAGGAATCCTAGGTTTCTTTTTTTGGGTTGTTACTTTTTACAGAGGTCTGGGGATTGTGAACATGGGAAGTCTACATGGAAGAACAGTAGGCTGGATCCCAAAATGCTGTTTTCCATGTTGTGGCTGCCTTTTCACTTGAAGCTTCCCAGTCTTGAAATTTAGCTCTTGCAAAAACTGTCAGCTGCCACGTGCATTCCTTGGACTGTGCTCAGGGTTTGGAGGGTGCAGTGGGTGCCCATGCAGTGCAGGGATTTTCACTGACATTAAAGCACAGGTGAAGCTGGCTCAGCTTTCCAGGAGCTTAGAGAGAGGAACAGGAAGATATGTGGATTTTGCCCTCTGGCCCTGTTTTTGGAGGGTTCCAGTTAGATCCAGCAGTCTATTTAGTGGGATGATTTAAAAAGAATGATATTATTCTGCTCTGCTGGAGCCTAAAAGTATCCCTAAAAGCCAGAGCCAGAAGACTGAAGATTAACACTTGGAGTGCCAGTATGTTTTAGTGTTTTACCAAATTGAAGGCTGTGCATATACATGTCTTTAGTCAGCATTTGATTCCTCCATGAGGACAGGAACCCCACAAGCTGAAAGAATTGTCCATAGGCTTGGCTTCCTCACCCAGGGTTTTGCCAAGTCAGCGGGTCTTTTTGCTTCTGGTAACATTTGAAGACAAATAATTATTAGCTGAAAAAACATGTTGGCACTTCAGTGAAAGGCTGCGGTTTGGAGCTCTCAGACCAGTCAGCGACTGAAAAACTTCACTCCAATTGTGGGGGAAAAGAGAAATGTGCTGAAATGGCATCTTTTTATGTGAAGTTTTGCTTGTCTCTGGTGAAACAAGTCCATAAAGTCTGATGCCTATGGCCCCACACAGGAGAAGGCTAGAATACAAATGAGGAAGGGTCTCAATGGGCTTTCCTCATTCTTCACAACCTGTAAGTCCAAGGGATTGAGTTTTGTCGGTCCAGAGAAAATCATCTAGAAAAAAAGTCAAGAAAATATTCCCCTGATTCAGAATGTTTCACCCAATGTGGAGTGCAAATGATGCTCTCAAGAAAGAGATGGAGGTCCCAGTCCTGGCTGAGAGGCACAGACCCTTTGTGGCCAAGCAGGTGATTTGGTGTCTCCTGGACCCACTGTCTGCTTTGCATCACAAGTTAATTTGCTTAAACAAAGCCTAGCCTGCAGTCTTGGACTGGTGTTAGTTCCACGTCCATTTACTTTTACAAATAATATTCGGAGACGGAGATATCCAAACTTCTTGAGCTCTTCTTCTATGAAAGCGTTGGACAAATTGAAGGTTCCAACAGATCAACAAATCCTCCTGGAAATTCCCAGTCTCTAGTAAAATAGTTTTTTTAAGGCTACAGCAATGCCAGCCCCTTCTGCTGCAGGGAGGCTTTCATTCAATTATTGTAGTTAATTATTTTAATTACTTAATTGCTCATTGTAAGTCAGTGGCTGGCTACGTGATGTTCAATACTAGCATCTAACTTAAAATGTGAGAGAACTGGTTTCCCCAACTCACCCTATTCTTTTCTTCTAGGACTCACCCTACAATTGTTCCAATGTTTTCCTTTGATGTTTGAGCTATCAGATCAGTAGTTCCAACTTCCCAGCAGACTCTGAAAAGCAAATTTAATTTGTACCTGGATTTTTTTTCACCCAGTCTCTAGGAGATAATTATCTAGTTGGTCTCTGATTCCCTCTTTGGATAATTGCACTTACAAGAAGGCCTACAAAGAAAGGGTGAGGGGCACAACAGGGGATCCTGTTGGGCATCCTGAAAATGCCTTGCCCTTCTCTCTGACCTTTTCTGCTCTGTAGAACAAAAACAGGAGGGTATAGAAATATCATAGAATATATTACTAAACCTCTTACTCACAGCTTCAGGTAAACTACAGTTTGTTCAGGGTTTGGGTGACAGCATCCTCTCTGTTCACCAGCTGCTTCTCCCTGGTAGATGTTTTAAGCACAAAGATAACCTTGTTTAATGGATATTCTTGCTCATCTTCCATATAGGCAGCCATGGAGAGAAATGCACAGACTGCACTATTTTAGGAAATGGTAGCATTGTTTCTGGTGTTGTTGTCTCAGCTTGAGATGGAGAATTTCAAAAGTATTTCCTTCTCACCACTGACACTGCATGTTCACTTTTACATTGCCTTCTGAGCAAAACCAGGGCCAAACTATTTTTCTTTCATTTCTTCCATGTTTCTCTTTCCAATTTCCATGATCTAGTACAAAAATTTTTTTTCAAAGGCATTGGGAGAATCATACAGTCATAAAATGGTCAGGGTTGGAAAGATGATCTAGCTCAAGCCTCCCCCTACCAGGGTCAGCAATGACAAGAATACTTCTCTTGCTTTTAGTTGCACAAAAAGAAAATTATTCTGACTAAATATAGTGTATATCTGGCAATGGAGAAGAAGTCTTAGGAAGAAAATGGTGGAACAAACTCAAACTTTGCATTGCAGCTGTGTGACTCCCCTTGCTTTCTCCAGCCAACAGTTTACATCTTCCAGATGCAAGACCTGGTTTACATTGTCCATTTTGTTGTAATTGGTTTACTACAAAGAAAAGAAAAAGATCTAAAAGTTAGACCTTGGGTCCTGTTAGTAGCAAAAAATAGAAAATGTTGTGACAGTAGAATTGGGGGAATTTTTGCAACTTCTGGGCAATATTAAATGCAGCATGAATCCTCTTTAGAAGAATTGCTAATTCTGCGTTATCCTCAAGAAGTGAGTTAATAACACAGTTCTAACTGGGTTTCCTATTCTTGGCACAGCCAGGCATTTTCTCCCCGTCTTTGTTTTACAGCTGCAGCTCTCGAAGGCGAGCGCTGTCTCCCCTCTGCATTCCTCGACTATCGCCTATCGCTGTCCTTTGTCAGCTCGGGCAATAATAGCAGCGGTCCCGTCTCCTTGTCAGCTGATAAGCGCTTGAGCTGCCTCGCGAAGCAGCACTGACTTTTTGGATGACTGCTCAGCCAAGCAAATAATAAATAGCTCGTGTTGTCTAAGGCCTGAGTGTCAGGGTACCTGGCAGGCAGCTCTGTGCTGTCCTAGCGTGCTGCAGGCTCTGCAGCTGCCTCAAGAGGCGTGCAGTGATTTGCTAACCCCATCTAGCTCTGAACAAAGTGGAATTAGGCACATTTATAGCATATAAAAGGCTATGGAAAAAAAAACCCACAAACAAATACTAAGTGTTGTGTAATAGATGGATTTTTTTTTAATGGAGTTCTCACCTCCTAAATCGTGTTTGTGGCTTACGTGCCTTATCTTAGAAACACCCACAAACCAATTGCCAGGGTTTCCAGAGGTGATGTCACTGCCAAATTTACCATTTAGACCTTTCTTGAATACCTCTGAGATCCAGATTTTCTGGGAGGATCAGAATCAGCAACACTTTCTCCAACCTGACAGATATATTTGAGTTTTTCAATATCAGCTTGGTGAGGTGATTCTACATCTAGATGGAGAGAGGGTCACTGCCTCGGCAGCCCAATAGGCTGAAGGGGAATTTGGTGTTTATGACCATCACGTGTTTAAAACACTGAAGCATAATTCTGGGGGAAAAACCTGCCTATGTCTCACTTGTATTTGATGTTTTTTTCTCCAACATTACCTACAAGTACACACCCTTTCTCTACATGTTATATACAAAAATATATATGTATACGTGTGGAGAGATATGTAACATATATATTATAATCAGAGGTTTTTTTTACTGCATATATAATATGTGCAACCATATTATATGCAATATCTGTAAAAGGAAACTCTGTTCCAGACTTATTTCCCAGCTAGAAATTTGTGACAATGACTTTGCACATGTGTGCCAGCTCCCCCTCCTCCAAGGCCAGGGAAGCACACAGCAGGTCTCCTGCATCTCAGAAGAGATCTTGGACACGCCAAGTTTTATTCCACATGGCTGAAGACAGCTGAAGGCTCATTATCCACTGCTAAACATTCAGCTTGAGCTCTTGTGAGTGCTTCCCTCCCTCCTCTGCAGTGTTCTTTCCACTTCATGGAGCCTGACGAATGAAGGAAAGCCTTTCCTTACGTGTTCAGCTGGAGCCCACTGGAATCAACATGAACTTCTGCTGCCACTGCTGTTGAAGAAGCCCAAAGGACCTCTTGAGTTGCAATCACCCCTCAGGATGCCTTGTTTTTCTCTATGCTCTCTATCTTCTAGGAACTCCAAGTGTGACTAATAAGCAATACTCAGCCAAGTTCAGCTCCTCTATTCTTCCTCTAGGCTTGTGACTCCCATTTTGTTCTGCAAAGTCTCAAGTATTTGCTAGCATCATGGAAACAGGGATTATCTTCATTTTGCAGTGAACAAAGAAATCCAAAAAGAATCCGTGAGATTTAGAATGGCAATCCAGAGTGAAAAATTCATTCTCTCAAAGAACTGCAAAACTGGAGTAAAGGCTCATCAGCCATCTGAGGAATGATTTCACTGCTCACAGTGATACAGCCTAGAGTAAAGATGACAATCTCCTTGCTCCAAAGCACACGCAGATTCACCATCCAAGGCCAGAAAGGATTTTTTCTATCACTTAGGCACATTACAGAGCATGTCAGCTTTTAGATGACGTACCAGACCTTGGCCACTGAGTCACTGGACAGCCACAGGGAGTGTAACGCCCATCTGCTCTACTGTGCCTGGGGACACTGAGCAGCTGGGCCTCAGCTCCAAGAAAACAATACCCAACCAAATACACCCCAGTCAGAAGAGGAACACAGATCTTGGGGACTCTCTGCTCTGCTATTTCCACAGCCAGTGTGTTTATCATCTTTGAATCTTTCCTTGCTAACCCTGTCATCCACAAGAAGAGCATGGAGTCACCACTTTTAAAGCCTTACATTTCTCCTGAGTGTGAAAGGAACGCTGTCTCACACGAGGATCTGACCAGCCATCATTTAATCCAGCCTGCGTGGATGTGTTCCCATTTCCTTCCTCAGTATTCCCCCTTGTTTCTGAGTTGAATGTATCTGAAATCATTCCATTCTGAATGACCCTTCTTCTGATTCCAAAGCTCTCTCCACCAATATGGAGTCCACAGCTGGAAAAGATGTACCAGCTTCTTCCATTCTCAGCACAAGCAGAAGAGCACATAGTGGGGACAGGTCTGGAGAAAATGTCACTGCACTGCAGTATCCCTCACCAAGGAATAAGCACCCATAGCCAGGTCTGAGATCCTCAAAGAGAAAAAGTTGAGGGGCTCTGAACCACCTTTGAACCCACTTTTTTTCTTCTCTGCACTTTCTTCATCTTCACTGAGAAGAGATTTCTTGATGCAGAACTTCATCTAAATTATGGTTAGGAAGAAACTATTAGTGAGAATGGACCCAGGAACACTGCTTAGGACATAGAGATCTATTTGAGGATGTTTCTGACTTATGGAAGAATTCCACATTCCTCCTCATAGACCTTTAGCTGGTGGAGACACAGACACAAGTTTACATGTTTGATGCATCAGGCAGAGGATGCAGCAGACAAGGAAGAATTACCACAGGCAGTGCTGTGTGTTGGATACATCCTGCTAAACTTTGTCCTGATATCTTCAGAGTGGTGTTCAACCACCAGAAAAACAATGTCCTCCTTGTAGGGTGGGTTGGGTCTCTTGCCTTCATTCTTCCAGCAGCAGCAGTGGCAGTTATGTTATAAAACACAACCCTCCCAAGGGCTGTGATATTCCCTCCTACACAAGCGAGGAAACAAGTTCTCCTGTTGGTGGAGTTGCCTCCCAGAGCCCTAATGGACGCCCTTGATTTCTTGCAGACACTGATGTGTGCCACCCAAGCCCCTGTGTGAATGGAGCCACCTGCGTCGATGGCATCGACTCTTTCAAATGCTTTTGCCTTCCCAGCTACGGAGGGGACCTGTGTGAGATCGGTACGGCCTCCCTGGCTTCAGCTAATCCCACTAACATCTCCTTGTTCCCACTCTGCCCCCCAAAAACAGCTGATCCCACCAGTGCTGCCCTCATCTCAGTGAGCTAACCTCTAACAGCAGCTTAAAACACACAAGGGAAAAGCTTTGAGACTTTTGAGTGTCTAATTTGATAAGTTTGCTCCTCACAGCACCATGATTCCTCTAAGATTCCTGAGCAGGAGTTTCTGGTGTCTTCTTCATCTTTCTCTTTTTCACGTGTCTCTGGTGAAGCTCCACACAGATCAGAGCAATGTTGATCATGGAAGTTGCTGTCTCTTTGGGTCAAGGGTGATTCTGTTCTTCTGTAGCAATAGGGAACTTTCTGAGTACATCTTCACCCCAGGCAAACTTTCTCTGCTAGACTGGAACTTCGTGGAGGAATGCTTCAACTGAGCCATGAAAAATGATTGTGTTTCTCTCAGGGAAGATGCAGCTGAGAGAGGCATCATTCACTCCAGGAATCTCCACTGATTTGACAGAGCATGACATTTTTGTCATCTCCACTGGCTTCCTGTGGCAAAATCAGCAGGGAATGTGTCTTTGAAAAAACAGGAAGCAACCTATATTTCCATCAAAATTAGTGCACTAATGCTTCTTTTTGTTTCTACAAGGAAAGAAAAAGAGTTTTTTTCCTAAAAGCTGATGAAAGTCCAAATTTTTACCGGCTTAGCTGAGGGGAAGCTCTCCTGCCTTGCTCAAACAAAAGAGAAATAAGGTTGCAGTGTCTTCTTCACCTTGGCATGAATAATGATAATAGATGTTGGATTTTCCCCTTCCCTTTCTCCACATCTTTCTGCTTCCAATACAAACATATGGAGTGGACCAAGAGGAGAAGGCTCAGGATTATTGGACCTTCTGAGCAGGAATTGTTCTGTCTTAACATCAATTTTCCAATGCAACCTCACCAGCTCTTGATTTACCCACCCATGATACCTGTTGTTGAAGATCCTTGTAATCCAGCCACAGACTCTCCACCCTGTCGCTGCTTATGATCTTGTTTCATCCAAGTCAGACTTAATTTTCTCTTTTCTCTGAATTATGGGCTCTGGTGTCTGAGCAATGCAAGAGGAAGCCAGTGCCCCAAAACTTGTTGGAAATAAAAATCTTCATATTCCCTTCAGACTGACCATCCTTGCTGTTGGTGTCCAAGAACAATGGGACACTGCAGGTGAACAATGCACACAGACCCTGAAAGTGTCCTTACCAGGGAACAAGATTTTCATCATTCTTTTCCATGAAAATTTTGGTCATATTTGACTGTAAGAAAAAATTAAGTAAGAAAGCCTAGAAAATGGCCTGCTGAGATTCTTTATCATGTACTGTCCCATCCCCAGTCTGTGACAACAAGGGATGCCATTAAAGATAATGGGAAAAAGTCTTAATCTCAAAAGACAGAGCAAGTTCTCCATTAACTTTCTGCAAGAGATCTGCCTGCAAAACCAAAAAATCCCCTGAGCTTCACCTACTTGCAGATAACCCATCTGATCTGTTGAAGAAGGCAAGAAATGCTTTTAATGTCTCAATTAACTACCAACTACTCCAACATCTACGGAGTTCCTGCAATTTCCAGCTGGAAGAAAGGTGGATTAGGAGGAATTAGAGTTACTGAAAGTGACAAGTCCTTTTGACCTACCAAGTTTAACAAAGAAGAAAGAAACTGAGCACAGGAAACCTTACTGAAAAGGGAGGGAGGCATGAGGGCTCCTGGAAGCCCACCACTCTCAGAGCAGCAAGGGCCTGAGAGAAAGGATGGTAGATCAGGCATCTGAAAGGCTGAGATTAAACTCATTTCATTTTCTGTTTCCTTCAGTCACATGTAGCAGACAGATGTGTGGTGTTGCATTGTGTGGGTACTACTGAAGGTCTTTTCTGGTGGTTTGTCCATTTGTCTCTACTTTCCCCCATCTGTGGTTTTATTTTTCTTAATGAGTGGGTTCAGTTCCTCAATATTTCTCAGATGGTAAAAGATCTTCTGAAAAGCTGAGAAATGTTTGTACTTCTTTAGCAGCTTTCAAGCTTTTTCATTAAGATTTAGTTCTCTCTCCCCACTGTGGTAAATTTCTGTCCCCATTTCTTTTCACCCATCTTGGTCGGTTTGTTTCTCCTCCAGAGCTCCAGAATCACACCAAGTGGTGGAACCACCTCTGGTGGTCCCCTCTTTCATTTTCAAGACATATGCATTGATTCTGGATATCTGGGTATGGGGTTTGGGGTGTTTTTCCCAAAGCAAGAAAACTCTGCAGGCCAGCACAAGTGGGAAGAGAGGTGTTCTTGCTTGGTCAGTTCCTCAAAAGCAGACTTCAGGAACATTACACAGGGATTGAATTTCTCAGGAATAAGTCTGTATCATTCAAGCTTTCCAGTAGCACTGGTTGTGTCACTGCAGACACAGGGCCTTGGATGCCTTCTGACAACTTTCCCAGGGAATTCCTACAGGCAAAGGGGTCAGGGTGTGGTTTTTAGTGAAAATAACCATGTGTTGTCCCATGCCATGGGAACACAAGCTGCTAAGAGGTGAGTTGAAAGCTTTCAGACACATGCACCAACTCCTTTTCATCCCCCCTCTGTGTGTTCCAGACTTGGAAAACTGTGAGGAAGGCTGGATCAAGTTCCAGGGCCACTGCTACAGGCACTTTGAAGAGAGGGAGACTTGGATGGATGCAGAGACCAGGTGCCGACAACATCAAGCCCACCTGAGCAGCATCATCACCCCAGAGGAGCAAGAGTTTGTGAACAGTGAGTGCTGAGGGCAGCCTAAGACTGGCCATGGGTCCAACCACTGGGCTCTGACTCTACATGCAAATTTATCCAAAGTGGTGTAAAAATCACCACGAATCCTGACAAAGCCTCATCGTTGTATGGGTGCACCCATGCTCATGGCAGTTGAGAGGGGAGGGAGCTGGACAAGCATGATGTAAGGAAAAAAAATATCAGGGAATATTGACTGGGAGGCAGCTGAATGAGCCAGAGGCTCCAGGGACAGCTGAGATGGCAAAGAAATGCTTCCAGCAATGTGTAGGACATTCCTGACTCTTTTCTCCCCCTCCTGCTCTTCCAGGTCATGCACAGGACTACCAGTGGATCGGGCTCAGTGACAGAGCTGTGGAGAACGACTTCCGCTGGTCTGACGGGCACTCCCTGGTGAGCTGGAGCCCACAGCACGAGCAGGCACCAGCTTTTTGGGGTGGTGGGAAGGACCCCATGGCCTCCATGGGTTGGGCATTGAGTGGAGGCAACCTTAAACTTTGTAAGGCTCATAGTTTTTCCAAGCCTATAGAAAAGCTGGTTGAATCCCAGGCAGCGTCACAACAGAAATAACTGGTGTGGGGTGGTGCTGGCAACCCATGGATCTGCTGGAGAGGTGTAGGAGTGGTGGAGTGAGGATGAGGGAGGGAGTAAGAGGCACCAGGGCCCAACCTTAGCAGAAGGACTGTCCTCTCTTGGCAGCAATATGAGAACTGGCGGCCCAACCAACCCGATAACTTCTTTTCGGCGGGCGAGGACTGCGTTGTGATGATCTGGCACGAGAAAGGCGAATGGAACGACGTTCCCTGCAACTATCACCTCCCTTTCACCTGCAAGAAAGGAACAGGTCAGCACCCTGTGCCGTACTGGAAAGGATGAGGGACTCAGTAGGTGGCTGTGGGTCTGGAGCAGGGAGCCCAGTGCCCAGGATGTGGGTTTTGTTACTGCCAGGGATGATCAAAGAGATAGAAGGAATTAGAAACAGAAGTTAGCCAAGGGTATAGGAGAAAGTTTCTCAAGGACTTGAAACTGAATAGGACAAGCCATTAAGATTCAACACCCCCAGGCAGAGTCATAGCCTGGCTGCAGCATCACTCCCACACACACCAGCTCTGTGCCCTCCCACAGACACAGGCAGCTGTTGTGATGCTCAGCTCTCACAGCCTCTCCAGGAGGCATGAGAGGAGCACTGAGGCAAACCCGTCCTTAATTTCAAACCACAGAATTTCCATATCCCCCTGCCCCTAAGCCTAGTGGACAGAGGCAATCTCAGAAGGAGTTCAGGTTTTATTTGTGGAAGAGTGTCAAGGCTTTGCCCACCCAGCCTGCCCTGGGTGTGAGCTGCCTGCTCAGCCAGGCTGGTGCTCTCTCACTCACTCTGCAGTCTCTGCCTTTAAGAACCATGTCTGGACGTGTCTGGGCTGTTAGGGTGTAATCCAGCTAGCTATGGACCCCAGCCCAAATGATTTTACACAGACAAAAGCAAAAGACCAAAGGTGCTCTTCTCCATGTAGGGACAAGTGTCCTCTGTTTACTGACCTGAGATGGAAAAACCCACCTGGGAAGAGACCTCATGGCTCATGGCAGGAGACTTTTATCCCAGGGGAATGGGGGACCAATGGGATACCAGTAAGGAGGGCTGAGGGAAGGGAGTGACCAGGGAATAGATGACCAGGGGTTATTGGGGACAGGGGTGGGTGAGGGAGAAGCCATGCGATAGGAGAGGTGGAAGAACAAACCACGTGATGTTACATAAAGTATTCAGTGCAATATAAAGACTACTCAGTTCAAATCTCTAATAACCCAGTGCAAAACAGCAAACAAAATACACCATTTAGTGCAATACAACCTCTGCCCACCTCCCACAGTGGCCTGCGGGGACCCCCCTGCCGTGGAGAATGCCAGGACCTTCGGCAGGAAGAAGGAGCGCTACGAGATCAACGCCATGGTGCGGTACCAGTGCGAGCCAGGCTTCATCCAGAGACACGTGCCCACCATCCGCTGCCAGCCCGACGGGCACTGGGAGCAGCCACGGATATCCTGCCTAAACCGTACGTCTGGGCTGGGGCTGGTGCCCTCCTGCAGCTGGGAGGAGCTGGGAATGTGGGGCATTATTGTGGGGCAGGATAGCTCTGAGCCAGGCAGAAGGGAATGCCGTGGTTCTCTTGACTTTTTGGCAGTTTCCCCTGGGATGGGGACATGGGAGGTGGTGTCTTCTGGGGCAGGTGGGGACCATGGAGTTTGGCTTGCAGGACTGCCCTGGAGACCCACCAAGGCAGAGTAGGGGCAGCTTCAGAGTCAGGAAAGGGCAATATGGAGCTTAGCAATGGCCCACGCTACTCAGAGAAAGAAAAGTAAATGGCTTCTGAAAGGGTGATGCAGGTTGTGCCAAAACCTTCTAAAAGGTTTTGGTACAACTTGCATCAACAGAGAGAAGAGGATGGGAGAGCTATGGGGCCCCCAAGCCCTTCCCTGGTGTCCCCCTGCCCTGGGAGCAGACAGGAGTCCTGCAGCAGATACAAGCCAAGGCACAGGGCTGGGTTCCTGACTCTCTTTCTGTCAGGCCTCCAGCTGATGGCAGTCAGCCTTCTTCCACTGGTGTCCCAGCCCACTCCCAGGCCTGCCTACACCCGTGTCCCATCCCTGATTGCCTGCAGCTTCCCAAGAATTTTGTTGGCCTCAGACAAATCACATCTGTCCGGTGGCCTCCTTGCCAGGTCCTGCTGGGCAATTCCAGATAAGGCAGATTAAGCAATGGTCCCACAGCCAGGGAAAGCTGATACAGGCTTAAGGAACAAACCTCTGCCCAGGGAGGAGATGAAAGGAGGAGGGATGGAGGAGGTGTCCAAGGGCGGCTGCCTGGTGCAGACCAAGATGCTGATTCCTTTGGCTCTGCTGTGGGTCTGGAGAGCTGCAGGCTGTTCCCAGCACGGACTGCTAGAGATCAAGAGATGCTGGCAGTCCTGGTCTGCTCCCAGCCAGCTTTTGCTGCTGCTTCCACCAAAACCCTCCTGCAATTATCACACCAGAACACACCAGCTTCCAGGGAGAGTGGCAGCAAAGATCAGGCAGAAACCTTGTCCCTGTCAGCCAAGCCAGGCTGTTTCCCCTCCTGTGCCCTGAGCACATCCCACTGCATGCATATTGGGGTTGGGGATTTAGGGATTGATAGGGCAATGCATGAGATGGGGATGAGAGGACGAGCACAGGGAAGGATGGGACGAGCAGCCACGGAGATGATGCTCCTGCCCAGGCTCTCTCGGAGCCACAGGCACCTTCTCCCCTGGGTGAGGCAGAGCCGGGGTAGGGCGAGAGAAGGGCCGATTGTGCTGTGCGGGCGGGCTGGCGCCCCCGTGTTTTTCCAGGCAGCCGGGGGCCGGGGCGGCCAGCGAGGGACAAGCAGCTTCTCTGTGCCGGCTTCTCCTGCCAACAAGGTGCCTTTTCTTCTCCTTCACAGCCTCCAGCTACCAGCGCAGGCTATACAAGAGGAGCCCCAGGAGCCGGTCGAAACCCAGCGGCAGCGCCGCGCACAGCACCCATTAGAGCGGGGCGAGAGGGGGAAAGCGAGAAAGAGAGATTTTTAACGGAACAGTTATATTAACAGAGTCGATTTCTTCTTCTTCTTGTTGCTTTTTTTGTCATATAAGGAAAAAAAATTATATTAAAGACAAACCCACCTTTGTGTATATATATAAAAAAAAAATTGTTTTTCCAAGCACCAAAGCAAAACGAATTAGATCTCAGCATTTTTACTAACCGTCCGGTTCCAATTATCTTCGTGCCTTTGGGGACAGGGAGGGGGGTGGGTTTGCAAAGGGCAGGGGGTTAAGTTAAATAATAAAGATGATTATTTTTTCCTGATTTTATCCACGAACAATGTAATTATTTCTGTTATTTAATCTCCAGGGTGAGCAGCACCTTTTGGGGTTTTATTTTATTTTTTTTTCCAGAATCCTTTTACTGCTGCAGCATGTCAGGATGAGTGGGGAGGGCCGGGGGGCTGTGGTGGAAGGAGCTGTAGGAGGAGGGAGGTGAGGGGATGCTGAGACCCAGGTGCTGAGACCCCTCCGTGCTTCCCCACTGCCCCCTCTGCAGCACAGCACTCGTCCTGGGACAACGTGCTCTTTCCAGGGGACCGTGCGGGGCACCAGCGTTCCCTGCACCTATTTATATTTTTGAACATATCCTATTTTGAAAGAATGATAAATAATAAAGAAAGCGAAATCGGAACGGGCACTTGGTCAGTGTTGGTTTTTTTTATAGCAGAGAGGGATGTCTGATGGGCTGGGAGGAGAGGGGTCTCCCATGGCAAGGCAAAAAGGAAGGAAAGGGAACCCAAAGAGGGTGCTCCAAGCTACACAGGAATGGCTCAGCCCCAGGCAGTACCTAAAGGACCTAAAGGAGATAGGAGGGGTGTCCCAAGCCCTCACTGAAAAAGGACCCTGGAGTAGGATACTGCTCTCCCTGCTCAGCTCTCAGTTTGGGAGGGGGTTAACCCACATGCCTAAAACCCATCTAAAACCCATGACCAGCAGGAACAGCTTTCAGTCCTGACACCCAGGGGGTTAATTAACACTCACTAATGAGGGAACACGAGGCCCTTGCAGGAGCTGAGCTGAGCCAGCACTAATGAGACGATGCTCAGCCAAGGATGAGACAGACAGGGACCCCCAAATCCTTTCTCCACAGCAGACCCTTATGTTGGGATAGAGATGGGGACACAGCCATGTCACTCCAGGGCTTTCTCCACCATTTTATTAGAAGATGTCCAGAAAAACACATCTTTTCATAGCCAATGCTCAGAGAAGAAGGCACCAGAGTTCAAATGGAGTTCAGGCAAGGGGCACGTAGAGATAAGGCACTTGTGCTCCAGCAGGGACAGGCACAATGGCATCCTTCAGCAGGACATGGATGGGGCTGGAAGAGGGGCCAGGATGCAATGGAGATTCCTGCTCTCTGCTCTGGCCAAACCCAGCCTTGCCTCTCTCCCTCATGGCCTTGCCTCATGGACTGGGAGGCAGGACCAGCCTGGAAGGGCAGGTGGGTGTCAGTGAACACCTGGCACTGCAGGAAGGGGCCACCACCCATGGGGTGGCACGGCCAAGGGGGATGGCAGCAGTAGCCCATGGGGACCATCCCTGCACACATCCCATGACAGGGACTGTCCCACGCTGCCCAGCTGGCAGCCACCCCAAACAGCTGTGGGTGCCAGCTGCTGAGCAAGGTGTGGAAAATATAAAGGAAGGAAACAAAACAAAACAAAACAAAAAGAAACAAAACAAAAAGAAATCTCTCCCCACCCCACCTCCCCCAGTCACCCCCAGAACAGCCCTTGGAAATGCCCACCACTGGGCGCTGGCAGGATGGAAACGTCCTTCATCCAAGAAGGATCCCTCCCGGCTCCTTATCTCTCTCGGTAGCAGAAGACTCCAAACCTGCCCTTTCTGGGGAAGCCGAAGCTGCGGACGCCGGGCTCGGCGGGGCCGCAGTTGGCCCGGGGTGTGACGATGGGGTAGCGCACACTGCCATCTGCCAGCCAGCCGGCATTGCAGCGGTCCAGCCCCGCCAACTTCCAGGCCGAGTAGAGCTGCCCCACCCGGGCGATCTCGGCCCCGGCATCCTGGCAGCTCTGCTTGGCCTCCTCCAGCGTCATCCCAGCCGGGCGGTCCAGGTAGAAAACCTCTCCTAGGAGGGAGAGCAGAGCGTGAGAGGGGAGCACCATCCCGAGCATCCCCATCTGGAACGCCAGGAACAGCCCCACCCAGACCCTAACAGGGAGGGACACACAGCACCTTCCGAGCATCCCAGCCCCTCCCCGGCCCAGAACGCACCTTTGAGCGCGGAGGAGAAGCAGAAGGCATCGAAGCGGTGCAGGTGGCGGTGCCGCGGGCCGTAGCTGCGGATGCCCGGGGCGAGGTGCACGCCCCCGCAGGGCTTGCGGGGCAGGCGGATGGGGTACTGCACCGTGCCATCAGCCAGCCAGCCCGCGTTGCACCAGTCCAGCCCCTCGCTCCATGCCTGGAAGAGCTGGTTAAAGTTGGCGAGGATGGCACCTTGGTCCTGGCACACTCGCTCGGCTTCGTGGAAGTTGAGCCTGTACTGCCCGCGGGGAGGCTGGTAGGGGAACACGATGCCTGGAGGCAGATGGGACACTCAGCTGGCTCCGCGGGCAGCCCACCCAATCCGAGCCCAGCCCCAGCAGGAGCCACAGGGGTCCCTGAGCCGTGTCAAATTCAGGCTCTGGGACAGGGACCACCTCCGTGTGGCGGAGAAAAGGCTCGGGCATGCAGTTATGGGGTCGTTCTGGACATGCAGGCGCCAGCAGCGAGTTGCCAGCGACATCTGGTGGCACAGGGACACACGGGCTCGGTCCTGGGGACACAACGACCCCCTCACGGGGACAGCACCTGCATGTACAGGGATGCACAGACTATAATGGGGATGCAGGGAGCACCACCACGGTCCTGGCAACACACAGACAGTGGTCCCAGGGAGGCATGGACCACCCCTGTGGGGATGGAGAGATCGTTGCCATGGAGATGCACAGGCTTCAGGAACAGGGATACAAGGGTCAGCATCCCCATGATGCCAGGGGACACATGGACCACCAGCATGGGCAAGAATGAAACTCTGTCGGGGATGGATGAACAACAGAACCACAAACATCACTTTGGACACAGTCACAAGGACTGGCAGGGACGAGTCACTGTGGGAGGCAGGGCCAGGGACCAAGGGGGTGGGGCAGGGACAAGCAAAGGGGACGTTTCCACAGCTCTGAGCTCAAAGCAATGTCAGGGCTGAGTCAAGTCCCTCATGACAAGTGAGCAAGAGAGGCTGGAGCAGTCACCAAGGATCAGCACAAGATGCATCGGGATATCCAGAGCTGGGAGGGGAGGGAACAGCTCCACGTAATGCAGCACAGTGGAAAGATGGGAGGATAAAGGCAGGAAATGCTGCGGCTGTGGGGTCACTCCCAACTCTGACTCCAACAGCACCCTTGGTGTCCCAGCTGGGCAGGCAGCTCTGGGCTCACTCACTCCTGAGGCCAAAGCCACACAGCCCCAAGCCAAAAGCATCCCAGCCCTTTTCTGCTGTGATGAAGCTCCCAAAGCCCAAAGGAGAAGGTACCACAGGAAGGCCAGGCTCACTGGCTCGGCACAGAGGGTGGTGTGGTCCCCAGCATGCCCCCACCTTGCAGCCGGAGCTCCACAACGTCGCTCTCGTCCTCCAGCCCATCAATGACCGTGCAGCGGAATTTGCCATCGTCCTTCAAGCGCACGTCGCTGATGACCAGCGAGGCCCCATGCCAACTCTCCTCACCGGCCTGGCGGATGTGGGCACGGCCCTTGAAGTCCCCAAAGGCCACGTAGGTCTTGCCAACGGCCACCATCACATCCTGCTCTTTGGAGTAGTCGTCCCGCACCTTGGACCACTTGATGCGGATTTTGTGCTTGGGGCCCTGGTCAGGCTCGTAGCGGTAGCGGCAGGGCAGGGTGACGTTGGCACCATTGTAGCTGTAGACAGGGTCTCTGGAGGCTTCCACCACTAGCCTGGATCCACTGAAGTAATCCACTGGGGGGAAGAAGGAAGGTGTGATGGGCATGTCAGGATCCAGGGCTGGGCATCCCCAAATCTTCCCTCCAGCCACCACCTCTTCTGAGCATCCCCCAAGTATCCCTGAAGTGTTCCCACATACTCCTCTGGGCCCCACATCCCAACAAGTGTTGAGTCTCCACCCCACCCACAGGCAGAGAGGTACTTCGGCCTCCTGTGACAACCTGTCAGCCCCCATTGTCCTCAATATACCTTTGTCCTGCTCGTCGCTATTGTCATTCATGATGTGGTTGTAGTAGAAGCCGTTGTGGAAGGGGTGGTAGGAGCCACTGGCCAGGTGCAGCAGGGTGGCCTTCAGGAGCAGTGGGAGCAGCAGCATGGCTGGGAAGCAAACCCGGGCTGCAGAGGGGGAAAGGACTGCTGTGACACCCCCAAATAGCCAGGAGAAAGCCAGCACTGCCTGGCAGTGGTGCCAACCATACCAGGGGTGCAAGGAGAGGGTGGGAAGAGCCAGCAGAGCAGCTTGCCTGCCCACAGGGGAGAGTGCAGGCAACCTGAGCCGTGCCTCCAGTCCCCTCCATCCTCATCCTCCCGCCTGGCTCACACCTCCACATTCCCTGCCCATCGTGGGGGTGCCCATTGAGGGGAGCACCTGGCCCCAGAGCAAGTTGGGGACGGGGCAGCTGGAGGAATGGGATCCCAGGGTGTCCTTTGGGCAGGGAGTACTGGGAAAAGGTCACGCAGGGGTGCAGGGGGAGAGAAGTGGCTGAGCCCCACTGCAAAGCTGCAAGCTCGGTTTACAGAGGCAGCCGAGCGTGCAGCCCGACCCAGGAGTGGGGGAGAGAGCTCGGGCTGCCTCCGCTGCCCCGGCTCGGGACAAAGCCCTGCAGCACTCACCGTCCTGGCCAAGGACCCCCTGCTCCAACTCAGGGCTGCCCCTCTGCATCACAGACATGGCTGGCACCGACCCCACGCGACACATTTGGCTGCCAAAGCACATCCTATCGGTGAGGGGTAGCCTGGCTACCCCACGACACCAGAAATGTGCACTGTCCCGAGTTCTGGGAGCCAGGACGCTAAAAAGTGCCCTGCCCGGGGCTCACCCAGGGCGCTACCAGCAGAACTGGCTGCTTGTGAGCATTCCCGGAGCCGGCAGAGGGGGCCCGGCACCCGGCAAGCCTCCGGCAGACCCCTTCCCATCCCGAGGTGGGGGTCTGACATCCGTGCCCTGCTTAGACAAGGCTCACGAGTGCCTGCAAAGATATCCCGGGCCAGCGGGCTGGGGGAGAGCAGATGCTCAACCCGGAAGGGTCCAATACGGGGTGCAGTGGTGTTCTCCAGGGTCCGGGGTATGGAACCAGTTGCTCCCACCGAAGCTTGCTCAATCCCTGACTTTCCCCTGCAGTCAGTGCCTCTGCTCACCCTTGCCACCACGCAGTGTGGCCAGCATAGCCGGTGCCCGAGGGCGCAGGGTGCGGGCACAGCCTGGGAGCTGGCACTGGCGCGGCGCTGCTGGCACGGCGGGGACACCGCGGGGACACCGCGGGGACACGTGCTACCCACGCGACACAGGGGGGGCTCGAGGCTCGGCAGCTTCACACCTCGCTGTGCAGGGCGCCAGCCCCGCTCCCCCTGCGCCCCAGTACCGGGTGACCCCCCAGAACCCAGCGATGTGCAGTGTGCCCAGCGTTCTCAGCTGTGAGCATCGTGCTGCAGCACCCAGCACAGCGATGCCTGGCACTACAGCAGGGATGCCCGGCTCTCTGCATGGCAATGCCATCCCCCCCTGCCCTTCGCGGCAAGCAGGGTGCCCATCGCCCGGGGTGCCAGCCCTCCCCAGCCCCGGCACTGGGGCCAAGCCCTACTCACGCTGGTTGCGGGCAGGCGTGCAGGCAGGCTGCAGGCAGATGCACTGTGTTTAGGGCTCTTGCAAGGCTGAGAGGAAGCAGCTCCAGGGCCTGCCTCTTAAAGGGAAACACACGCCTTTCCCAACCCCCTGCTCCCAGCCCGAAGCTGGGGTGGGTGCCCCCGGCCCCCGCCTGCCCACCATGCCTGGGTGATGGCCTCACCGTGTGTCCTCACACTGCCCACATGCTGCTCACACACCTTATCTGCGGTGTGCCAGCTGCCTGCACTGCCCCCGACTTGGAAGGGGCAGCAGTGGGGAGAAACGTGTCCTGTTGGGGCTAGTGGGATCCTGTGATGTCCCAAGCAAAGCCCCAGTGCCAGGGAAGAAGAGACATTCCTTGTGCCACATCCCACTGGAGGGGACTGGCCACAGTCTCCAGACAAAGGAGGTGTCCAACACACGTGTGGCAGGAGCACTGCAGGCACAAGCAGCTCGGGACAGGTGGGCTGTGGCACGGAGTGATCCGTGCCCAGCGCCTGCCTGCCTGCTCTGGAATTCAGGAGAGACAGAGCTGAGCTGCGGAGTTCAGCCTCTTCAGGGTCTGCTTGATGCTGTGGGGACAAGGCACAGGTACAGAAACCAGGGCAAAAACTCTTGAGTGCCGAGTTGCACCCATATGTGGGGGCATCATCCCTAAACTTGGGTGATGCCCTCCATGCCAGCTCCCCCTGGCACACAGGCAGGCAGACGCAGCTCCAGGAGGATCGAGTACTCAGGAAGGGCAGCACCGCGGCGGCACCGCCAGGAGATGCCGGTCAGGGGATAGACAGAAGGGACAAACAGAGGAACCACGACGCGGCGTGTGCCCTGACCCATCGACCCGCTCTCCCAGCCCAGCGCGCCGCTTCGCCCCCCACTTTGTTGTTTTACGGCGAGGAAATGAGGCGCGGGGGCCCCTGTCCAGCTCTTGCCGCCGTGCAGGATGGCTTCAAGCCGGAAAGAAAACAACCCGTGTAAAAACAAACGGCCCGAGGCTGGCTGGGGGTGAAGGGAGCCGGGAGCCCAGCCCGGAGCGCTCGGGGTGCGATGCTGCCTGCCCGCCGCCGCAGCGCTGATAGCGAGCAGCCAGCAAGGAAACGGCGTTATCAGCCGCCAGCGCCGGCACCACAGCTGCCCCGTGGGAAGCCCCGAGCAGGGATGGCTGCACGACCCGGGGTCTGGAGGCACTGCTCTTCCTTGTTCTCCTTGTGTCTGCACACCCCCAGCCCTGCCAGCCTTCCTCGACCAGGGGTGCTCCCTGCACGACCCGGGGTCTGGACTGCTCTCCCTTGTTCTCTTTTCCCCGGGGTCTGGAGGCACTGCTCTTCCTCGTTCTCTGTTTCCCGGGGTCTGGAGGCACTGCTCTCTCTTGCTCTCCTTTCCCTGCCACCCGCAGCCCTGGCAGCGCTCCCCGAGGCGGGACGCGGCGGAGCCGGGCTGCCCGGACCCGGGAGTGTGACGGCCGGGCGCGCCGCCCGCTCGCCTGCCCGGAGCAGCCTGTCCCGCTGCCCACAATGCAGGCACAATTACACCTTCCGGCATGGGGCCATGCACTGCCTGCATCCTGGCCGAGGGTCGCTGCTGACCCCCAGCCCTGCCACTCGGCCGGAGGAGGTGGTGGGATGGTGTCCCAGCTGCATCCTGGCTGTCAGTGCCCCGCTGCAGCTGCTTGCCCGAGTTGTTCTGGCGATCCAGCAGTTGGGATGGTTCCCTCCACCTCCGGGCTGTGCAGAGAACAGACAGGGGGCACGCTGCTCCCTGGCATAGCTGTCCCATTGTTCCAGAAGCGAGGAACAAGCCCCACAGTGTCCTGCACTGCCTGCACCACAGCACCTGCCAGCAGCCATCCTCTGCCTGGCCTGAGCAGGGGAGCAGTAGCAGCAGGGAGGGGGACAAGGATGTTTCTGGCACCTCTTCTCAGCACTAGCTCCTGCCTCACCTTGGGCCACTCTTGTCTGGACATGGGCAGTGATTTCTCCATCTCCTCCTAGAGAGCAGAGGCATGAGGAAGGATCTGGCCACCAGCAGACCCTGAGGAAGAAGGGATCTCCTTCATTCCTTCCCACCTCTCATCCTCTTTTTGTTTTCTATTCCCAGAGATGTACCTGGGTGTGACCACAGGTTTCAGGTTGAGCAAAGCTGTGCAGGGTCAGGGAAGCTCTGACCTGGGAGCACATGTTTAGGGCACGTGTCTAGGGCTGGCTGAACATTTGGCTGAATGGGAGCCATAAAAGTGTCATCCCCATCTTCCCCACCTCAAAGCCAGCGCCTGACAGCTCTGCTGTGGCCTCACCAGAGATCTGTACATGAAATGCTGCTTGCACAGGATGATTCCAGCAGGAACACTCACATTCCTGGTGGGATGGAGGAGGATTTGTGATCTGTGCTGGGCTTTCCGGGTGGTGTGAGAGGATGCTCTCCCCGACGGCTGCTTCCTGAGGATCCAGCTGCCAGCAGCTGGCAGCAGCCAGCAGGGTGCCACAGCCTGCCGGCCATCCCGGCCTTCCTGCTGTCCCAGCAACCCAGCCACGTCCGGGAAGAGCATCCAGGAGATAGGGATAAGCCCTGAGGGGCTGTGCATGGTGGGGAGGGCACTCTGGCTCTCCCAATCCCCCCATCCTCCGGGGGATGAAGGAAATGCCACAAGGCTGGGAAGGGGTTCAGAATCCATCAGAGGGGTTTGCTTGGGGGGTAGCAATGGGCAGGGGGAGCAGCAGCAGGGGGCTGAGGATGCATCCCCCACCCTGGTGTGCAGCATCTGCTCCTACCACCCTCCTCATGGAGCCCCTGCCATATCCCTGGCTCACGGCTCTCTTGGCTGGACTCAAAGCGAACTGCTCTTATCTCTGCCTCAGCTTCCCGATGATAAGGGTGGCATGTCTGGAGGTGAACTGGGCAGACTGTTCCCCCTGTCCCTGTCTCTGTCTGTGGCTGCTATTTGTCACCAAGCAGCTGCAGCCACAGCCACAATGAAGTCAGCCCAGTCTTCACAAGCAGATCCCCAGCTCCTCTGATGCCCACGGCTGGCACTCCCAGGGCAAGGCAAGAGCCCACCTCCCATAGGCAAGGCCCAAGGAGGAGATGCCTGGCTGAGTAAGGCACTGCTGGCTACAGGGAGATGTAGGAAGATTGTCCAGAGCTGCAGGGACAGAGAGTTGTGGTAAAACATGGATGACACTTGGCTATTTATGCCAATTTCAGGGGTTCCTGCCCAGTGTGGCAGATTCTGGACATGAGCAAAGCTCCTCTGTCCTGTTCACTGCAATGTTCCCTACATGGGATCACACCCTCAGTGCAGGCAGATCCTGCTCCAGCAGCATCCATGCCCCAGCCCTCCCCAAGAGGGCTCTGTTGGGAACATCCCCACAGGCAGCTCTTGCAAAATTCACAGCTCCTTCCAGCCCTGGGAGCATGCCTGGGTGTAAGAGCCGATCTAGCTCCAAGCTGGGGGATTTGCTCCAGGATCAAAGCCAAAGGAGGAGACACAGGGTGTGGGTGCTGATAGAGGCTTCCCCTCCCCAGGTCCCATCCCGCCGCGCCTGGCCAGCTGCGAGCAGACTCCAGCAGCTGCGACAGGGTGGAGACGGTGGGAAAGATGCACACAAAGCCCTGAGATACCCTGTTTTTCAGGCAGGGAAGGGAGCTAGGAGGGTCTGTGAAGGCAGGAGAGGTGCAGGGCCAGCACAGCAGCTGGCACCCCCAAGGGTGGAGGGGCTCAGAGGCAATCCTGGAGGATCACCAGACCAGCCAGGCTTTGGGAGATGGCCTTTGGGGAGGCACAGATCAAACAAGCCAACACCCCCAAAAGTTTCAGCTGGTTTTAATACTGTCAGAGACACCCCAGAGTGGGGCTATCGCTGCCATCCCACTTGGGTTCCCTCAGCCCTTGCCAAAGCAAACCCACTGCCAGCCCAGCCCCACGGCTGTGAGCATCCCAGCAGGCAGGGGAAGCATCGCTGCCAGCCCAGGACAGCCTGCCCATGCTCCCACCTGGGGCTCACTCATCTCCTGCTGCTAATCCCGAGGGCTTGAGCATTGCAAGAGGCTCCCCTCCACCCCATGTACAGGGAAAAAATCAGGTTACAAAAAGGGTCATGGCATGGCCCTCTGCCCACTGCATTTGGGTGGTTTACTTACCGCCTTTCCCATCTTTTCCTTGCATCCTTCTGGCTACAAACCAACTCTCCCCACTACCAGATCACAGTCCCCCTGGTCACCACTGGGCTCTGAGGACAAGGGACGGCCAGGCATGCCAAACTGCAGTAAGCTGGGGATGATGGCAATGCTGAGCCTGGGAGGCTGCTGGAGCTGGCATCCCAGCAAGGGGAATGGGCAGTGCCTGCCAGAGTGCCCAGCAGGTAGAGCCACCACCAGTGGGGATCTGGTGCCTCTCGACAGGAGCTGTCTCATCACTCCACTCGCACTATGTGGCGCTGACATCGCAGGCAAGGAGACTCAGGGCCTGGCAAAATGGGCAGGGGACAACAGCTGAGATTTATCAGAGGATTTTCACAGCCCCTGCTTGCAGACAAGCAGGGACCAGGAGGGACATTGGAGGCTGGAAGCCAGGGGAGCCTGCCCTAAGACCCTGAAAACTGCTGAGCCCCACGACACAGCTCAGGCAAGAGGCTGCCACTGGCTGCAGCCTCTCTGCTGGAAGCAGAAGCAAGAAGGAGAAAATTTGTCCCCAGGCTTAGCTGAGAAGATAAAGCCAAGCCCTGGGCAGTACAGGGTCCCCCAGCAAGGCCTCATTTGCAGGATGGTGTCCCCAAGAAAGCCCCAGTTGCAGGAGGGAGTCTCAGCCCTGGCTGGAGCAGCAAGAGGGCAGGAGCCATCCCCACATCCCACCTGCAAGGGCCCCGTAAAGCGCAGTGCTGCAGCCCCAGCACCACCGCGGGGCAGGGCAGCCCTCTTGGCTGCCTCCTGAGTGTGGGGATGTGGAGAGGGGGGTGTGAGGGCAGAGCAGGAGTGGGCAGGGCAGGCAGGGTGCAGGCTGGGCAGCGGGGAAGAGCAGCCCCGTCCTTGTTCCCCGTGCCTACTCATCGCAGCCCAGCAGCTCCACGCGCAGGGTGATGCGGTTGTGCCAGGCCACGGGCAGGATGCGCACATAGCGGGCGTAGAAGGGCACATCGAACACGTTCTTCTTGTGTGAGTAGTTGTCACTGTTGCCATGGAAGATCTAGAGGAGAAAGGTGGGTTATCAGGGCTGCCAGGACCCCAGGGCAGCGGTGACAGCATTGACTGACAGAGTTCAAGAAGCCTTTCTCAGCCACATGGTGCGACTCTTGGGGTGCCCTGTGCAGGGCCAGGAGTTGGACTCAATGATCCTTGTGGGTACCTTCCAACTCAGCATTTTTTTGTGATTCTGTGACCTCAGCCCCACCCCTCATCCCTCCCCACCATGGCATGTCACAGAAACATTTCATGAAAAATTCTTTCTTTAGGATTTTTTCACTTGAGAAGCTGAGAAGCCTCAAGAACAAAATGTAAACAGTAATTATTTGCTGCTGTGGAATGCAAAGTGTGCATCTGTGATTGGTCTTATGTAGTTGTTTTTAATTAATAGCCAATCACAATCAGCTAGTTTAGACTCTTTGTTCGAGATACAAGCTTTTGTTATCATTTTTTTATTCTTAGCTAGCTTTCTGATGAAATATTTTCTTTTTTGTTTTTAGTATAGTTTTAATATAATATATATTATAAAATAATAAATCAAGCCTTGTGAAACACAGAGTCAGATCCTCGTCTCTTCCTGTGATCCCTGTGAACACCACCATGGCATGCCTGTGCCCTAGGAAATCACCTTGCCCTCCTCATACCCACCTTGGTGCTGTTTGTCTGGGCATCCCTGTACAGGGTCCAGGACGTGCCGTTGTCACTGTAGGCCACCTTGTAAGCTGCCACATACTGGATGTGCCCAAAGTCACGGGCTCCTTGTGTGATGATGCCTGTCACCTTCTTCTGGTCCCGAAGATCAATCTGGAAGAGACAAGGCTTGTCAGAGCTCCTTGCAGGAGCAGTGCTCCCATACTACAGCACCCTTCACGCTCCAGAGGCAGTCAGGAAAAGCTGGCCCCCAGGGGTCAAGAATGGAGAAAACACCACTTGACCCCCACGCCAGACAAATCATAAAACATGATTGTGAAATATTTCATCCTTCAACACTCACAGCATCACTCAAAGCAACCAGAAGCAGGCACAAACCCATCTCAGCTCCCTTGCCCACCCCTGCCACCTCCACATTTTGTGCCGGAAACACCAGTGTGGGAAGGACAGCAAAAAATTTCAACTCAAAAAAAATACAGGATTCACAGAGGAAATGCATTTCCACTGGAAAGTAATTCTGGCTGAGAAAATATGCAGTTCAACACAATCTGACATTTGGGTTCTAAGCGAGACGGTTTCTATTCTCTTTGCTCTGCCACACTGTGTTTACTGCTGCTGGCACGGTACAGGGTAAACCACCAAAGGAGCTGAAAGCCTCATTAATTTAGCTCTGTTTTCATGCTCATGGAGGAAAATTCCAGCGATACAATACACATAAATCCTGAGTGCACATGTAAATCTATGCACATATATACAAAGAGGCAGGCTGTGGTGCAATAGCCCAGCTCAGCGTGTCATCCTGACCCTGTCATCAGCCAATGTCTCGATAAGCTGGTTTATTTAGAGTTCTGAGACAGCTGCTTTTAATCATTTCCCAAATAAAAAGAGGGACAAATATCTAAACTGCTTTGTCCTATTATGTCATGGAATCATGTGAAAAGTACAAAAACAGGGGAGCAAGGGAAACTGAGAAGGAAATTTCAAAACTATTTGTTTCTATTCCAGACTGAGAAGAGAAAAGCAAGCCTGATTTTTTTCCTGCAAAACAGAAACATGGTGTTCTGGGCAGCCAGAGTGTGTTGGAACTGTCACTCCAGGCTGGGATGGCATTGCCTCAGGGGGTGAGACAGAACTGGGGTGCTGCATGCTTGGTGCACCCCACAAAAGGTGCAGATATGGTACCACCTTGCTCCTATGGGCTGATTCTGACCCAGAGCTCCAGGACTGCTGTTAAAACCGGTGGCTGTTGTCCCATCCTGGCCTGCCCCTGTGATCCCCGCTCAGGGAGAGCACTGCTGGACTTTGTGACCCGCAACAAGGCTCTGGTCACACCAACCCAGCTGTTCAGCTCCCCTGAAACAGGAGGTGGCCCTGGGCACAGCTGAGGAGCTGGTGAGGAGATATCAGGTTACAGAGACCAGAGACCCACCTGCAGCCACTCGGACTGGTCGTTGTTCAGGGCTGTCCAGGCATTGGTTTTGCCTGTCATGTCCAGCCGAGCGTAATGAGGGTGCCAGGTAAAGGCATCGATGCCCCAGGTCTTGAAGGCGCTGGAGGCTGTGATCTGCTGGTCGGAGATGAGGCGGGATTTCATGCCCAGAGGCTCCGAGCAACCTGCCGTGTTGAAATACACTGTAACACAACAGTTTACACAGGCAGTGAAAAGGAAAGAGACAAGTGCAAGCACAACCCCGCAGACCTGTCAGAAGCCATCCCCACATTCTCATTCCACTGCCCAGAGAGGCACCAGGGCCGGGCAGGGAAACGCTCTGCAGATGAGCAGGGAAGTCTTTTCCCGGGATTTTTAGCTCCCAGCTATTCCCTGGCTCACAGTGCCTCCTGCTGCAGGGATGAGTAGATGGCCCCACAGCCCAGCCCAGCCCAGCCCTGGAATACAGAAAGCTTTGGCAGGAAGCAGAGAAGGATGTGGAAAGAGCAACGCAAAGACATCCCCAGCCAAAAGCACAGATGCCACCACACCCACACAGCAGCAGGACAGGACCCAAGCCCCCACAAGATCCCACTCCCACACCAACAGGCGAGTCCCACTCAGCTCCCAGGGATGTGCTGCAGGGCAGGAATGCAGGAGGCACAGGGAAACGGCTCAGGCTGATGATCCCTTACATTTCCCAGAGGACTTTGATCCTCTGCTGCTTTTCAAGCTCTCCAGCAGGAAAAGCAGCGGGTTCACAGCTCAGACAGGGAAGGGGCACGGTAAAAACTCCTGCCTTGGGAAGGTGTTAGCAGGGTGAGAATGCAGCTCGAGCTGCCTGAGCCAATGGGATTAACGCCTTGCGCTCCCCAAAGGCACCCCTGGGTATTCCCAGGCACCAGCATGAGGAAAAGCAAGCACTGACAAACCCCCTGTCCTGAGGGACCAGAAGCAGGCCTAGGGGTGCTGCCCTGCCCTGTGTCACCCCCTGGCCTGCAGCCCTGGGAGGGGACAGCTCTGGCATTTACCGTTCATCTCGCAGCCGATGAGCTCGAAGCGCAGCGTGCAGGCACGGCGGCACATCACGGGGTAGATGCGGATGAACTGGGCTGTGATGGGAGGGTTGAACATGTTGGTCCTCATGGTGCCATAGTCCGCGTTCCCCTCAAAAACCTGCAACAGTGAGCAGGGCTCAGTGCTCCATCTCTCACAGACCCCTGCAGCAAATCCCTTGCACGGCAGACAGAGAGATCTCGGCACTGCCAATGGCAAAAGAGCACGGAGGGGGAAGCTGGGCTCTGTTTCTGTGCCCTGGAACAGTGCAGGACCTTGGAGGAGCTCCAACACTCCCAACAGAGCTTTGCAACATTCCCTGCTTCATCGTCACCCCCACAGAGCCACACATGCAGCAACACCCACTCCCACCACCACAATGCTCCTCAAATCATGACAAGCAGAGAGGTGGCTCACTTCTTCCTTTTTAACATAATAAATAGAATCAAATTGCCTTTCACACACTTTTTCCACTGCTGCAGAAACAAGAGGAATTTTTCTATTTTTTTTAAAGCAAACCAGATACTTCCAGCCATTCCCTGGATGCTCAGAAAGCCAGCAGGAGACACCTGCCATAAAGAACTGCAAGTGGAGAGTAGGCAAGCTACAAGTATTCCCATGTTGAGACACCCTGTCAGCTGGTGCTTCCTGCAGATACATCACCAAGCTACCCAAGCTGCTCAGTAGCACTCCCAGACCAAGCCCAGTTCCCACAGGGTGTCAGTGATAAAGATAATATCTGAATGACCTAAATCAGGCAGTGCTGCTTCTTTGGTTATGCTTATTATGGTCAATTAAACAGAGGCAGGGAGTATTGCTTGGCACTGGAACTGCCTGTGCCATCTCCCTGCTAGCAAAGTTCCCATCCCAATGCAGCTTTGCCCCAGGTCAGGAGCACTTTCCCACACACAGGGATGCAGCTCCCAGCCACTCCACCACCCACAGCACCGCTGGATGGGGACAGCTGGGACATCCCCTACACAGAATCACAGCCCACCTTGTCTACATCCTTTTTCTCATCCTTGAAGAAGGTGAACTCCCTCCCATCCAGGCTGTAGGCGACTTTGTAGGCGCGCACAAACTCCTGCTGCCCCACGCGGCGCGCGCCCTGCGTGATGATCCCAGTCAGCCGCATCTTCCGCAGCAGATTGGCCTGGGGGGGGAGAAGAGGATGACTGGGGTGCAGTGTGGATGGCCTGCACAGCCCTTGCACCCACTAGGATCACCAAGTCTGCGTGGGAGGGTGGGCACTGGCACAAGGAAAGGGGCTGCCCATGGTGCTGGAAGTTCCTTAGGGAGGAAGCACTCCATCCTTCCAGCCTTGCATCCCAAGGTGGGCAGAGCAAGGGGGATCATCAACCCATGTCCCATCTTCCTCCAATGGACTTGCCTCCTCCAGGCACATCCCAAGACACCCCTGGGTGGCAGTTTGATGCAGCAATTTAGCCCCACACTTGCCACCAGGAGCAGTGAAATAGCATAACAGCAGCAGTGCAAGACCAGCCATGGCTGCTGGGCTGCTCTCTGTGCTGGCATTCCAGTCCTGTCACAGGTACCTGGATCCAGGGGCTCTTGTCATAGTTGCTGGAGGTCCAGGCGTTAACAATGCCGTGGTTGTTGAGGCGGGCGAGCTCTGGGCCCCAGCGCTGGAGGCCAAGGAAGCCGTAATAGACAGAGGATGCTGAGAGCTGGGCATCAGAGATAGCTCCTCCTTCCATGCCCAGGAGAACAGCACAGCCTGGGGGCAGAGGGGAGATCAGGATCCAAGAGAGACAGTAACCAGGGAGCAGAACTAGGGGTCATTTGTTTCTTGTTTGGAGGCAGAACAGGAGAGGGAGGCCAGCCCTAGTGCCTGGCTGTCCCCTAGGTGTCCTCTCCTCCTCATCTCTTAGACAAAACCACACCATCCATCAGTTCCCCTCACAGCACAGAGGTCTGGAGGAGAAAGGACCTTCCTGGGACACTCCAGAGAGGAGAAATTCCTAAGGATGTTCCCTCCATTAGCACCAGGCCTGCTGGCATCAAGGATAGCCACAGCTGCCCTCCAGAAGCCCTAAACCAGCTGGTGAGATCCCTCCTGGCAATGAGGGACAGACAGTGGGGAACAGGAGGGAAATGGAATTCAGTACAGCCGGTGCCAAAGACTTACGGCTGTGGCAGGTCTTGCCCAAGAATGGAGAAGGACACTTGCAGGTGTAGTCACCATCCAGGTCCAGGCAGGTGCCTCCATTTTTGCAAGGCTGGGAGGAGCACTCGTTCTTGTCTGGGAGAGAGAGAGAAGCAGCTCAGGAGGCAATCACAAAACCAGCCCCAGAGAAGAGACCCCTCATTCAGTGCAACAAGAACAGGGGGAGGCATCCCCTGAACAAGGGCCATGGCAGGGTCCCTGAAGAGAGGGTGGCACAGGTAGAAGCTCTAACCCAAGGATCTGTCTATGCTGTGTCCCCACAGAGTGCAGCCATGCAGGTGCACCAGGACACACAGTCACATCAAGGCTGGGAGCCTGCATGGAGCAGGCTGAGCCTTGAGGCACCCCTTGTGTTATCAGCTGAGACATCAAGTCCCTCCAGAGATGCAGAGCAAGGTTCAGACATAACCCACCCCACACCATGGTCCTTCCCTCCAACCTGCAAGCTCCAAACCAGCCCATGATCCCTGTAAGCTTGGTGCCCCACACAGTTACAGCTGCTCACAGCCCCTAGTTGTCACCCCAGGGGTCCCCAGGCTCTCAGTGGACAAGGTTCCCCCGCCTGTCCCCCGCTGTACTCACTGTTCTGGCAGTGCACCCCATCGTATCCCGCAGGGCACTTGCAGATGTAGTCAGTGAAGACATCGCCCCGATTTGGGACCAACTGGCACTCACCATTGTTGTGGCAAGGATTGGGGTGGCAGGGCCCTGGGGAAGGGGAAAAACAACTGTAATACAGGCACAGGTGGAAAATGAGAGCATCCAGTGTGTTTCCACTCCCCAGAGACATTGCATTGCCCCCAAGTTTATCCCGTCACCATATCCCCACTCAGATCTGTGCTCTGTGTCTCCATCAGCCATCAGAAGGGCTGAACCCCAGTGGTGCAGGGCCAGGACAAGGGGAGCACCTGGGAAAGGGTCAGCTCCTCACCTTTCTCTGTCTCATTGCAGTCAATTCCAACATAGCCCTCAGGGCAGATGCAGAAGAAGGGGGCCTCATTAATCCCAGTCAGGCAGGTGCCCCCATTCTGACAGTGGTTCACGTCACAGAAGTCACCTGGAAGTAAAGCCAGGTGTCACTGCAAGCCATCCCTAAGGCATCCATCCACCAGAGCCCCACGCACACAAAGGCATCCCAGCCCAACAGCAGGAACTGCTCTGCTGCAAACCCCACAGGGAAGGGAGCCTGGCAGGGACAGGCTGCTGGACCTTGCACAGGGCTGCTGGCATTCAAATGCAATGGCTGAGACTGGGAGCATAACCAGCAGCAAGGACCTGCCTTGTGCTGGCACATTGAAAAAGAGGTTGAGCAGACACTATATGACAAAGTGAAAACAGGGGAAACCCAGGTTTTGGTGCATTAAATGTTTTTGACACTTGACTGGAAAATGTGAGTGGCCAGGCTGGGGCTCGCTCATGCATGAGAAGGACAGAATGATTCAAGGGAATGGGGCTGGTGCTGTTGCTGGGGTTTGCTAATGTAAGTTTGCACTTGTAAGAACACCAAAAAGAAAAATCATTGTAGGGGGAGCTCGCATTCCTCAGTTCCCAGATGCTGGAGTCAGGCAGGGAGGAAGCACAAGGTCCATCTCTGCAGGACGCCTGCCAGACCTCCATCATTCCCCAAGCAGCTCCCACAAGGCTGCCCTGGCTCCCTGAGGGAGCTGGTGAGGCTGCAGCTTCTTCCCTGCCTGTTCATCCATCCCCAGCATCTGCCATGGTGTAAGGTTTAAGTGACAAGGTGGTGGTGGCAGGGCACACTGCAAAGGTGGCTCAGCAAGAGGACAACAGGAGCTGCTCCCATGCTGGAGACAGCCAGTCCAGCCAATGCCAAAACAGACCCTCTGCTGCTCAAAGCTGGTGCCCATCACCAGCACGGCTTGTGTGATAATATATCCAAGATAAAGTAAAAAATACTGTGCAGCAGCTGTAGAAGGGGAGTGAGAAAAATGTGAGAGAAACAGCCCTGCAAACACCCCCGGCAGAGAATAAGGAAGGAAAGGAAGTGGTCCAGGAGCAGGGATTCTACTGCAGCCCATGGAGGAGACCTGTCTCCCTGAAGCCTGTGGAGGACACGGGGAGCTCCACACTGCAGCCCACAGACAGCTCCAGGTTGGAGTAATCTCCTCCTCATGGGCTGTATCTCATGGAAAGGACCCACACCAGAGCAGTTAATGAATAACTGCAGCCCATGGGAAGGATCCACTCTGGATATTTTCCTTTTTTTCCCCACCCTGTCCTGTTGAGGAGGGAAGTGAATGATGTCAACCCACTGCACCCTCCAACCTTCTACGCTCCATTGCTGGGCTGAATCAGATTGCAAAAGCTGGGCTGAAATTCCTCCCACCCTCAATTTATTCTGCCTAAAAGCTGCAAGGCAGCAACATTCCATAAACCTAGACCAGATTTCCACAGGGCTGGTTGAAAGCCTCAGTAACTCCTCATCAAACAGGACAGCACATCCCTTGATGTCAAACATTTCTCTGCTACCCTGCAGAAGCCAGAACAAGGGCTGAACCCAGGTGGAGACCTAGGAATAACCCTTCACTACCAGCATGACCTGGAGAAGGTGGAAGTTGATGAGCTGTGGGCTCACTGCCCAGACGAACACCAAACAACACAGTTCTCATTTGCCTAAGCTACTACTCAGTGAGCTCCTACTCATTAGTCCTTTAATAGCAGGACTCCTTCGAGTTAATCCTACTCTTCCTGACACTCCACATGTGTAGGGTACACACTGGTGGCAGGCAGGCCAGCATCAGGTGGAGGTTTCCATAAGGATGCTGCAGCTCCCTTAGCCCAGCCTCAGGAGGCAGAAAAACTTGGGCACCAGTTCAAATCACTGCCTGTGCTGCCCAGCCTGCTCTGCATGACCTCATGCTCCATCAATGCGCTGCCATGAGCTACAGCATGGGAGGAGAGGGCTCCTGCTGATAGTGGGGATGCCTTTGCTCCACGCCCCTCCACCCCTCCGAAGGTCTTGGGCACATCCACCCACTCCATCCCACGGATCTCTCCCAGCAGCCAGTCAAGGCCACACAGACTGAGCTACTTTTATTCAACAGTGGGACATGGCTGCTCCCCCAGGCACATTGATGCTCCCCAGCATCAGTGCTGCCCCCAGGACAGAAATGTCTGGGGTGTGACAAGCAGCAAGGTCTCCTCCCAGGGTTGCAGCAGGAGGGGTCCAAGTTTTACACTTCAGCTATTGCAAGTAACTGGACTCCCTTTTATCCCCTCCCAGGAATAATCCCTTACAGAGTGGATGTTGGTAGCCAGCCCCCTGCCTAGCAGTGAGGCACACAGGTCACTTTTTCCACTGTAGCAAGCATTTTTGGATGCTCCTGTTTCTGGGCTGTTTCAGGCCTGGTTTCAGAGCTGTTCAGCATCTCCATCCTCCACATACACATTTTTCTCCAGTCAAGGACAGAGCTGTCACAGGCTGAACACTCAGGAACCAAGGCAACAAAGATCAACCACCGCTTTTGGAAATGTTTGCTTATATGAACCCACAGGCTGGCTGGGAGGCAAAAATAACATCCTCCAAATACTGGGACAGCTCATCCCAGCGGGGCTGGGGGAAGTCAGGTCTTGAGAGGGCAAAAAGGGCACCTCAACCATGCAGGGAGAGCAAACATAAACAAGGCCTTTCTCACCCCCTCCTGCTGCCCTTTGTCCCTGACCTGGAGCCTCCACTTAGGCTTTGCTCCCCTTTTCCCTGATCTCATCCATCCCTTTGGGAGCCAAGCGCCCCAGGCATGACCCACGGGGTTATGATGAAGCTGCTGCTCCCCGGGGCTGCCCTGGCCAGGCCAGCTGGGCGCGTACCAGGCGGTCCCAGGGACGCTGTTTACATTGCGAGCACGGTTATCTGAGCCTGAAAGCACAGGACAGCCCGGCCCAGAGACTCCCGCCTTGGGAGAAGGGACGGGGCCGTGGACCCGCGATCCCCGCTCCGGCAGCAGCAGCAGAAGCAGCCGTGGGGCTGCACGCTGTCCCACTTCTGGACCCGCTCACCCTGCAGCCCCAGCTCCTCTCGCTGCACCTCACGGATCCCCGGCCCCGCTGATCCCGGGCATCTCGGGTGGCCCTACACACCACAAAACTCCTACACACACCCCCTACACCCCGGACACCCCCTGCGCCCCGGATCCCTTGCCCTCCACATCCCCGGCATTCCGGGCTCCCCTGTGCTCTGGATCCCCCCAAACTCATCCTATCCTGCACCGCGGATCCCCTGCACACCAGGCAACCCAGCACTCCAGATTCTCTGCACTCTGCCTGCCCCCCGCACCCCGGAATCCCTGCACACCGGACAGCCCTGCACTCCAAATCCCCACCGCTCAGGATCCACAGCGTTCCAGCCTGCCTGGCGCCCAGGTTTCCCTGCACCCCGCATCCTCTGAGCCCCGGTTCCCCGGCACCGCAGATCCCCGGGATCCCGGCACTCCTGATCCTCGGTTCCCCGGCACTCCTGATTCCCGGCACTCACCGGACACGACCAGCAGCAGCGGGAACGCCACCGCCACGGCGAGCAGCACCCGAAACAAGCTCGCCGCGCTCATGTTGCGTCCCGAGCCGTGCCGTGCCGCGCCGTGAGCTCCCCCCGAGCCGCTCCGCTGTGCTCGGCTCGGCTCCGCCGCGGGCTCGGGGCGGGCAGTGACTCAGCCCGGCCCGGCGCGGCCCCACGTGCTCCGCCGCCCGCCCCCGGGGCGGGACCGGCCCGGGACAGCCCGGCCGAGGGTCCGCGCCCCCGGCGTGCAGCAGCACGGAGGGTACAGCCACAAAGCAGCGAAAGTGTCCCTGCAAGGGAGAGCCACCACGGGCACGCTGGTGATGCTCAGCGAGGGACACTGCTGGCTCACCCCATGTCCCTCGGGTGGCCGGGAGGGACTTGCCGAGCCTGGCAGTGCCCACGGCTCCTGGCCCTGGCTGGCAGGCACAGGGTGCAGAGTTGGACCGGAATGTGCTGGGGGCTGCCAGCACTTGGCAAAGGGAGAGCTGTTTTGCAGCATAAACCCCGCTTTTCTCTCTCTGGGTGGGATGAAAGCTGGAGAGGGCTTCCCCTCCGATGGACGGTGAACACAAGTGCCCTGTGTGTGCCCTGTGTGTGCCCTGTGTCATCCAGCATGCCAGTGGCATGGGGTTTTCCCGAGTTCCTCCTAACCAGCATCAAGGAAATCAGCTTGCAGCCAGGTCCAGCAAATATGTGAAAGGGATTGGCAGTGACATAACAGCTTTCTGCCCAAAGCACTGTGCCACAGCTCCACTGGTTTGACCACAAACTAGCTCCTTTTTGAGCTGTGCCTGGCCACCAAGAGCTGGAAAAGCCCAGCCACGCTCTTGAAAGGAGCTGGTGCCCTGTGGGGAGCTCTGGCCTGGAAGGCAAAAACATATTTAGCCCTGGAAGACTAAAGCATATTCAGGCTAAATCCATATTCAGCAGCAAATTCTTTGGAAAAGAGGACTGCACAGCACAGGAATGCTGGATCATTTGACCCTGTCATGGAAATCCACTCCAAACCCTCCTCCTCCTAAAGGTGAAGCTGATTTTATCTCTTCTTGCAAAACCCTCCATTTCAGCATTAACTAACCCACCTCAGACACTTGGGCTGCTCATATTTATGTGTTGACTCTGGCAGAGTGTTGCTACATTCCTGCCTTTGGCAATGCAGCCACGCAGTCATCTGTGAGCTGGGCAGTGCAGCTTCATGCCATGCACTTTGACCAGGCTTCCCACCTCCACTCCAGTGCCCAGCTAATGCTTTTGTCAGATGCAGTGCCCATGAGAGCATCCAGAGCATGAGCAGCACCCTAGGGAGAGACCCAGTAGCAGATCCAGCTGCCCTGTTGTGTTGTGACTTCTCAGGGCATCAGAGAATGAGAAACACATGGGACTGGACACGTATTCCCACCCACACCCACCACCCTCACTGCTGGTGTTTCCCTAAATTAGCAACCACACAAGGAAAACTCCAGGTAGAGTTTAACTCCAGTGTAGGGAGAAACAACAGCTGGAAAGGAGGGAGCACACAAGACACAGGACTTGCTTTCGAATAACCCTTCAACCTCAGGGTAATTACTGCTGTGGTGTTCTGAGGAAAACAAGGTCAGGAGGAGGAGAGCTCAGGGCAAGGTTCCCAGGGCTGTGCACAAGCAACTAGGACAAGGGTGTTTGTTCGGCCTTTTGAGGGGCTACAGCCTGGATTAGTCTCAGAGAGAATGCACGACCCAGAGGGAGCTGCAGAAAAAGCATCAGCCTCTCTAAAAACAGAAAGCAAAATGTTTTCTTTCTGTCCCCAGAGGCATGAATGCCAATGTTCTAGGAGCGTGCATGGGAAAGGATATTAAGAAGCGAGTTGTGGAGGCCAGATGCAGCAATGCTCTCCACAGGGACAGTGCTGCTTGCAAGTTCCAGTGGCTCTTTGAATGATATGATGGAGAGGGGCATTCCATGAGAAACCACACTTGGGAAGTGTCTCTGCTGTCCCAGTGGGAAGCTCTGGACATGGGCAGCAGAGAGGAGAGAGGAACAACCTGTCAAGGACAGGGAACAAAGGAGGAACAGAGGCAGCTCCCACAGGCAAGCACCACGCCCGGGCTCCTACAGCGCCAAGTTTTTGCAAGGGATGGCTCCACTTGAAAGAGCTGGGTAGGTCGAAGGTCAGGCATAATTTCACTCCCTTCTGCAGGGACTACTTAGGCCTTGCTGTTGCAGTATTTACCACTGGGTTTGGTTTCTTCTGCAGAGAGATCTGCCAGATTCTGCTCTGCGTAACCCTTTCCAAGCTGTGCTGATAGCAGATAGCCTGCTTCCCGTAGCTGGGGTGATAAAGAGAAAATAGGTGAAGATGGGAGCCATGCATTTCTCTGATGCTATCTTATTTATTTTCCAGCCTATACAAAGGTGTTTTCCTGTGAACAAGAGAGGTGAGCATTGCACAGGTGATCCCTTGCCCAAGTGTAAAGCCCCCATCTGCCATAAAACTGACCAGGGCGCGTCTCGTGGCTGATGAATGTGCAGCGACAGCTTTGGTATCAGCACAATTTCATGTTCCTTCTCTCCACTCCCTCTCAGAAACTCACAGGACCTCTCCCCACCAGAATCAGGTAGTAAAGATGCTCCTCCACCCCCCGCTCAGCCCTTGAATGGATCTTGTTTTGGGTAGCAGCTCCTATTGTTTCAACTATCTGTTCTGTAAAGGAGTTCACTGGTTTAGGTGTATCTCAAAAGTCAGCTGTTACACCCCAGAGGGACTCCTCACCCAAAATGCTCCCACAAAACTCCTTGAAACGTGGTTTTCCTCTCCCACCCCAGTTTTGAGAGCCCCCAAAAAAATCCCCGACAGAGGTAGCCCTCATCCTTCACCGGCACCACTCTTTAAGAGTTCAAAGCTGTGGTTCAGGCCACAACACAGGTCCTGGGAAAGTTTCCTGTCATGTGGGATCAGGCCTCCCATCCTGCCACACGTGTTAGCCACTCGGAGTGGGAAGGAGAAATGATCTGTGGCACCACAGCAGTGGATTAAGCCCCAGTCTGCTCCTAATCCCTCTAACAGGATAACCAAGGGCTTGTGCCAGCACCTCTAACCTCCTGCAGCCCCTGCCAGTGTCACTGGCCTACCAGCACGAGGTTTCCAACAGCTGCCCAAGACATCCACTGGCTGGGACAGCCCTTGCATGTAGCCTGACTCCTCTGTTTAGTTTCTTGAGGAACAAAAGCCTTTCACACTCTCTGCCCTCTCCATCAAAAGGGTAATAGCTTCTTTAAATACAGGCTGTACACTTAGGGATGCTACTGTTTAGAAATCTTCAGGACTAATCAAAAAACCAAGATACTGAATATCCTTGGGGCATGGAAAGCTCCATAAGGCTACTGAGAGCCCTTCAGGATATCTAAAACTTTCTGATTTGAAAGGAAGAAGGCAAAGGGCAGCACCATCCCCTGGTTTCGCTCTGCTGCCTGCTGCTGATCTTGTCGGAGCTCAGATGAGATTCCAGCCAGTTTAACTTCAAGTCCTTTGCTCTAACCTAAATAAACAAGATTATACCCAGCTTAGAGCTGGTGTGTCTGTGTAAGGTACTTAATATAAGCACCTTTATATAACCCCCCTCTCTGAATCCTTTGCAGTCTTTAAGGATTTATCCATGCTTATCTCCAGCAGAAAAGGTGTTGCCTTCATCTTCATCTCGCAGATTGGAAACCAAGGGCTGGAAGGGCTCGAGGGAAGGATGTGTCTCCCTTTATTTTGTCCATCCAAAAGCTAGACATGCAGGCTTGGCCTCTTAACACATGGCCTCATCAGCCAGTGGTAACAGCACCACTTCCTAAGGTCATTTCTAAATGCTACAGCAGGAATTACCCTGGGAAATACCTGTCTCCTCACTGATGATGGATTAGCATCGACCTCAGGCCAGGATTAAAGCCCTTTGTGGTAGTGGCTCCCTGTGGTGCTCATCTCAGAGCACTGCCCAGGACAGACGGGGGCACAGTCCAGTCCCTCTGTAGCCTGTTGCTTGGGAGCACCAACCTGTAACACGAGCCCAAACTCTGTGGTACACCAGGGTGCTTAATCCCTGATGGATTAGAAGCTTCAAGCGGCCTGTGCATTGAGCAGATACCACAGGAAGATAAACCATGGCTCTTTTGTTCTTTTTCAGGAAGCTTTTTGCAAGCTCCTGCCTTGACACAAAGCACTAAATTGTGTACTTGATAGCTTTATTATGCAGGTCCCTCTGATAACCCAGGTTTCTGTGGCAGGTTTCTGATCCTCACCCTGTTACCACGCTCACAAGACCCTTCCTTACTCAGGGCACCAATTTGGTGCATGTGCTTCTGGCACATGCTTGATGGAAGGTCCTCCAACGCCTGCAGGGCTTAAGGCAAGCTCACAGTCTGATTAAACATGGGCCTGATGGCGCTAATGCTGTATGAATATGGAACAACACTAATGAACTCTAACGAGCTAGACCACAGGGTTTGTTTGCAGGAGCCCAGAACCTGTCCTACCGGCTGGTGGAGAAGAGGCAGTTTGCTCATTAGTGCACGCTCCCCTCCCGCCCATCCATGGAGAGAGGCTCTGCCCAGGTGGAGGCTTTATTATAATTTGTAAAGTTGTCTTTTGATCTCCGTATCTCGAAGCATAATGAGAAGGTTTGAACTCTGCCCGTCCCACCCTCTCCATACCTCCCACTTGCTCTGATCCCTCAGAACCTGGCAGGCAAGGGGAGAGCTGCCCCAGCTCTAGGATTCTCTCCTTCCTGGAGAGAAGCATTTTTGTGGCCTTCTAAAACACGCTTCAGTAACCACAACCATGGCTGACGTAGCAGGAAAGCATCAGCCCCTGCACACCTTCCTCTCTCTCACAAACACACCTGACCCTGTGAGGGAATCCAGGGTGATCACATCTCAAAAGCAGCTCCTTATTCCCTTGGTTCCCCCAGGCCAAAGCAGCTCTTGGAGGCCACCTGGAGCCACTTGTGCCCCTAAGTGGAGAGGCTGGTGACCACTGATGCAGGATGTTGGCTCCTCAGCTCTGGAAGGAAGTTCCTGGTGACCGGTGCCTTCTGCTGGAGCTGCTGCAGGAGCTCCTGTGCTGGCACAGAGCCAAACATCCCACTCATCCCGTGACCCATCACAGCCTTCCCCTGATGATTCTGTCTCTCTCCCATCCGGGATCGATCCTGCACTGCTGGCACACCAGCTGAAGCTCCTTCTCAACCACTTCCTGCCCCTTGGGCTGCAGCCTCCGGAGCCGCAGCGGAAACCGCAGCAAGAGCTTGTTTGGCACCGCGCTCTGTGTCCAGGATAGCCGGCTCAGCCACTCAGTTACTCCTCTCCCATGGCTCCTCCTTCTCTCAGAAGGAAATAAAAACAAGCTCCAAGGCAGCCGTGTGTCCCCAATGAAAGCCATCTGTCAGAGCCATAGCCATGGTCCCACTGGGCTCTGGTCAGGGTGTCCGGTCCTACCATGGAGAAGCGCACGTAGCCAGTCCCAGAGGCAGCACGCACCCAAGGGGACACGAGGCTGGAGCAGGGGGTGCCACGGGATGGCCAGGCAGCTGTGTCCTCTCTGAGCACTCTGCCTGGGGCTGTGCTACCTCCTCTCTCAGCAGCGACAACAACTTCCAGGCAAGGAGCCAGCTGATAGCTCTGCACATGCACAGATGTCTCCATACAGTTCCCATACACACTGTTTGGAGCAGTGAAGAGCTCCCTCGAAGAAACAAGAGTGAGTTGATGGGCAGGGATATCCACCCATCTCCCCTACCTGCTTGACAAATTTCCTCCAAGTGATATTTCCTAGCACTTAGTTGTGTGGCCCTTGTGAAGACTCCCAAGTGTTTCCCCATCCCTGCCAGGAGGTTTATACCAACATGTTTTTACAACTGACATTGTTAGTCATACTCCATATGTCCTCTGCAATCACCCCTCCTTCTCAGTGGGATCTCCCATCACACCAACTACTTTGTCCAGCCTCCAACAGAGCCTTTATTAGAGCGTGAACCCATTTGCCTTCTGCCATCAACTCCCCCTCCAGGCATTTTCACATTTCACTGTTCCCTCTCACCTCCCTGTTCTATTCCATAGATCAGTTAATAATAATAGATCCCACCTATTCTATCTAGTGTTCTTGGAGAGCTAAGCAGCTGCAGCTCCAGTGCTGAGTCCCACTACATGTCCCCAGCTGGCAATGGGCTGCTGCCCTGCAAACCCCAGCAGTAAAACAGTGACTCTCACTGCAGACATGCAGAGTAGACGCAGAGTGAAAACATGTGGGTTCAACAGCCCTCAGCTCCTAACAGGGCTTTGCAGCTTACAGCATTCCCTTTGGTCCATGCTCTGGGCCAGGTTTGTTTGTATCTCTTTTAAGATGTCCTCCGGGGACCTACAGATCCAGCCCCAGCACCTCCTTTAGCACCAGAGCAGTTATTAGGGGCTCGTGTGGTAATCTGTGTCCAATTTAGGAAGCTCTCTTCCACTCCTTGCTAACCCACCTCAGCACTGAGGTAGAAAACAGAATGGAGGTCACATCAAGATCTGATGTGGCTCATTTCTATGAGCAGGGCTGGCTTCTTGACACTGTGCTGCACACACCACTCACCTGAAAGAACCCCAGAACCTCCCCTCGGCCCAGAGGGAGGTGCAGTCCCTTTAGCTGTGAACGGGGCTTATTTACTGTCTCCCTCCTCTGTTGTCTGCCTGTATCTTCTCCCTTTAGGGTGGGTTGTTTTCTGCAAGACCTGAGAACATAAGAACACATCTACCTGTGCTTCCTCCTGCTCTAGCTACACCTGCACATCTGCAGGCAGGGAGAGGAGAGGGGAGCAGCCCTGCCAGCTGTGAGGACAGTGACCCCAGCCTCAGGCCAGCAGCAGGGCTGTGTTTTGCAGAGCACGTGCAGCCCCACGCAGGAGGCACGTTTGCTCCTGCTGCCTGTGGTTCCTGGCAGGCTTTCCAGGGAGCAGCCCTCGGCTCACAGAGCTGCTTGTTCAGGAGCATGTTGTGTTTTTGCCTGGGCTTGCAGCTGCCTGTCAGCTGCTGTACAAACACAGCCCTGTCTCCCATCTCCCCCCGGCCTCTCCTCGCTCCTCAGCCCGGCTCTTTGCGGTGCTCAGGATTAGCCACACCTCAGCTGGGTAAACAGGAGCTGATCCTGCCCATCAGCCAGGGGCTTTGCAGCCTCAGCTGCCGCAAGCAAGAAGTGCTCTTTTATTTTTCTCCCAAGTAAATCTCCCTTTCATCATTCAGCAGATCTGAAGCCCTTAATTAGACACAGCAGTGGATGTGATCAACTGCATTGGCTTCATCTTCTATTTTCTTTCTTTATCCTTTTATTTTCTTTCTTCATCCTTCTATTCTCTGCTTTTATTCCACTCAGCTTCCCTATCTTCTGAGCTGTTCTTCATTTTCTCACTCCTTTTATCCACTTTTTGTTTTTATACCCATCTGAGAAAAGCCACCCTTCTTTTCTGTATGCCACCTTCTGTGTGCTGAATAATGAACTAATGAACTATTCTGGTCTGAAAAAAAGCCCTGGAGGTTGTTCCTAACTCCAGCCAGCACCTTCATCTTCATCCCAGCTCAGAGGCAGCATTTCCTGCAAATTTCTACCTGGCTCTGAAGGGATGCTGAGCAGGGAAGGAGGAGGACACCCATTCCCTGCAGCACAGCACCCTCTAGCCTCCGCCGGGGCGGTAGCTCTTTCCTGAGCTGGAAGGAAGAACCTTCACCATCATCACTCAGCCACGCATCCTCCCATCCTGCCACACTCCCCACACATCCAGCCCTGCTCCCCGCATAACTCCTGCATAACAAAATCCTCCTGCAGCATTACTGCCAAATCCCAGGATGGATTTCATGGGAATCCGGAGCTCAGGATCTTAGAGCTGGTCTGCTCTGAGGAGATGGGTGGCAAATCAGACGTCATTTCCCAAAAGTTGAGACATCAGTTTTGCAAGGTGGAGCCGGCAATGAGCCAAGGTGGAGTCAGCCTGGAGATGGGGTCATTACACAGCATCAGCAGCACTGTTTATTTCCTCCTGCCCATGCAATGCATTAAATCAGAGATGGTACAAAGGGAAGTGCTGCTCCTGCAAAAACAGGTAAGGTCAGCCAGAGGAATGGAGTCCAGTAGCTCTGCAGCTGCTCTGTTTCCTTGGGACACTGATCTGCAGCTTTCCAGGTGCCTGTGAGTGGAAAAGGGTGGTCACTCTCAGCTCACCATGGCCATAGTGGCAAATCTTCACTGCTTGGCTGTGACTGCCAGTGCATCCCCAGGAAGCCATCAGGCAGGTGGAGATGCTCTGGATTAGCCTTTCATCCCAGCCATCCCACAGCTCTTTGCAGCTTCCTGCTCACCTACCCTCCTTGCCAAACTCTGGCTCACATGGACCCACCAGCCTCACCCACAACCCTCCTCCCTGCACCAGCATCAAGCCCATTTCCTCTCACCCCTGCCTTCCTTCTACACCTCCAGGAAACAGAGCTCTGGCTCTCTGCTCTCAGACACCATCACTCATTCTCCCAAATCACAACTGCAACCATTTCTTTTGTACTTGCCATCATCCAAACAATGTTGTGTTCTCCCTCCCTCCCTCCCTTCCTCCTCCATCTATCCCAATTCCCACTATTTTGGCACAAAATCAATCTTCCGCCTCCACTCAATTTATTTCCATGAATATTGCTCTCTAGGAAAAGGCCCATTCCTCAGGCAATACTAAAATTTGGATTTTTACAAGGGACTGCTAATCCCATTGTTCAGTTCACTGAACAGTTTGCAGGATTGCAACCCTGCATTCTCCTCAGGCACCACTACTTCTATGGAAACTTTCCCACAGAGAGAATTTTGCAAGCAGCCACTGAAAAAAAAACCCCATAAGACTGTGGCCATAGTAGACTCCTTTGCCAGCTTTCTGAGGTGGGACAATCACAGCCTTTCCAGACTCCAACCTCAGCAACACACTGAGGCAATAGTGGCAAATGTCAGACAGACCACTTGGGATTAAACAGAAGACTAGTGGTTTCCTTTATTCAGCAAGACATCTTGGAAACTCTCCAGAAGCTCATACATCCTTCTGGCTCCAGTACATCCATTTCTCTGAATCCACCCTGCTTTCCCCCAGAGATGCCTCCTCTCCCTGCTCTTGGTGCTTGCTAAACACCTGCTGCTCTGGTGCCACCTTCCCTGCACAGAACTCCCCTGCTTCTGCAGGTGGCTCTAGGGACAGGTGCCACACCAAAGCACTGTCTGGCACCTGCAGCTGTATCTTAAGTTCAAAATGTGTGAAATCAGCAGAAACAGCTCTAACTGAACTAGAGGGGGCATTAAAGGTGGCTGCAGAGAGCAAGTCTGCTCAGCCTGGCAGCTTTTGGGGCAGAAGGCATCCTGAAGGTAGGAATTTCACCTAACCAGATTCCCTGGAGTAGTGTCGTGGCACAGGTTCCTCTCAGGGAGATGCAAGATGGATCCTTCTCCCAGACCACTGAGTTTGTTTGTGGAGCCAGGCATGGTCCAAGCGCCATGGAGCAACCAAAAGCAGGACCAGCAGCACTGCTGATGCCAGGAAGTGATTTTTAAAACCTCTTCCTCTGGGCAGCAGCTGTGGCTGGATGTGGGATAAAAGCAGTGAGCTGGCTGCTAGGAAACTGTGGACAGAAGCAGCAGAACACAGCATGGTAAAGTGCTCAGCTCAGTGGCATTTCTCTTTTGGCCGAAAGAATTTGGGAATGCAATAGCCCATCTGCTCTGAAATGATCAGTGATGCTCTCTGTACAAGCAGTCTCAGCCCTCTGGGGTTTGGGAGAAAAACAAACAAAAAAAAATAGTCATAAAGTCTCTAGCAATGGCTTTCAGCCATTAGAGGAGACCAGAGTTTATGATTTAGAGGGGACAAAAAGGTGGACAGCAGTACCCAGAAGGGCTGAGGTCAATCACTTCAGTTCTATAATTAGGAAATAAATAGCGTGCTAAATAAACCCAGAGTAGAAGCTTTTGAGGAGTGTAACAGAGCTGGAAGTTGGCAAGGAGCAGCTGAATGAGAATGTGATGGAAAAATACAGATCAGGTGGGCCACGTGCCACCTCCCCAGCTGGTTTGTATGATGCAGCCGTTCTCCCATCCCTGGCACTTGCCTCTGTTCATTGCCAGCTCCTCAGGACAGAGGCTGGTCTATTTAGAGCTCTGCAAAGTGCCCATTACTCTTTTAGACACCATTTTCAGAAAATATGTAAGAGTCCAAAGAGCACTGTGCCTCCAGATCCAGCAGGCTCAGGAACAGCATGGCTCTGCAGCCCACAAGCCAAAGCCTCACTGGCACTGCAGGGAAGGCAGAGCAGGAGAAGAGGAAAAAGCATTGCCTTTATTTTCATCTGCAAAGCTTTTTTTGTGCTCACATGTCACTGACAGGCACTTTGCTTATTTTCAGCTGGCAATCAAACCCTGCCTAAGAGGTGTTTTCCTTTTTGCTCCTGCCACACACTGCCATAGATGAACACCCTGATGTTTCCTCTGGCAAAACGGTTTCCTCAGGGGTGCAAAGTCTGCAGGAGTCCTTCAGTGCACAGCACGTTTGCTGAGCAGGAGAAAAGCTGGGCCAGGGGAAATGAAGCAGAAAAACAGTTCAGAGTTGTGGCAGCAACAGCCAAAAGAGAGAGGGATGTGAAGAACAAAAGGTGATTGTCACCACGGTGTTGCACGGGGGTGTCTCAGGCTGGCTCAGCAGCACGTGGAGTTCTCTGTGCCTGGTACCTTTCCAACTGCTGCAGTTAAAAAGGTGGGATTTTCATTAGGCTTTTTTTGGCCTCTCTGTACAGAGGTAATTGCCTGCCCAAAGCACAAGGCAAAGCTGCATTCTTCCTGTGCTTGCAGTTCCCAGCATGTACAATTGTCCATTTTTGCCACACAGCTCAGAGAGGGATCCTCCTGTCTCCAAAGCATTGGGGTGTTCCTGGACACTCCCACCCCACCTCTCAGCAATACCAGCAGGCCGAAATATCTGCTGGGCTGAAGCAGATAAATCCTTCCCTAGAAGGCTGGAAATGAAGCTCAGCTCTTTCCAGCACTGTTCCTTTGGGGATGGCTCAGGCTCAGATGGCATTTTCTGGGTATGAGCTGTTCACTGTGAGTGGCACAGCCTTGTCCCTGGCTCTGGGCCAGAGTGCTCCACCCATGGCACGGGCACCCAGGGCTGCTGCAGCACCAACCCTGCAGAGCCCACCAGCCACAGCAACCCCCCACACACCAACTGTTTTAACTGCCCAAAGTCAGATTTGCATTCCCAAAATGTTCTTGCTTCCCCTCAGACATCCCTGCTCCCACACTACAAGGTGCAGCTGGAACCCCTCAACACTGCCCAGAGTAAAACACCAGTGACCTGCGCTGGTTCTTCCCTCCCTTTCTGGAGACACAGCACCTTTTCCATCACTTCCCTCCTTGGGAACACAGCTCAGGATTCTGGCTCACACTGCCACAGCCACCTGTGAATTTATGCTGCCACCCCTTCAGTGTTCAGCTCTCCTCATCAAGAAGTGAGCAGCAAGTTTGGTTTGCTTGGTTTTGTGACAGGTCTGTAACAATGCTCTCTTCTAACAGCTGAGCTTCTCTCACTCCAACAGTCTCAAGGACTTAAAATAAAAGCCTTGCCTGGAGGCTCAGCTCGGGTTTGAGACATATTTTCCTGCCCGGATCTGTTTTTTCCTGCCTGGATCAGATGGTGAAAGAGCTAAGGTACACCTGGAATCAATTGGACTGCAATTTTCTGCAATCAAACTCAAACACATTCCTCAAATACCTAAAGCTGAGTCTGATACCGGATGTTTATCTGCTGAGCCTATCTGCTAACTTGATACAAGCATAGCTGCCTTGAGACACACCAAACCTCAGCCCAGCTGAGCCACTGACAAATTTAGCAACCATAAAACCCTGGGTATTTTCACAAGGTTAATTAAAAGATAAGGAATACAACTCTGTTTGACTTGAGTGGTGTGGGATCACACCTGTAGCAAGCGTGGAGAGAGGAGGATGCTGTTTGTCCTGCCACCTTCATTCCAGAATTTCCCTCTCTGCCCTTACCCAGAGCTCCCTCCTTCCCTGTGACTCAGGCTACAGCAGTTACTCATCCCTCCACGTACACAGCGCCCTGGAAAATGTGACTTGCTCCTTGAGAGCTTTCTCCACGTAGGAAGCTCCAACACCCAGTAAACAGAGGAAACATTTAAAATATCTGAAATGAGAGGAAGGATTTTTCCATCCAGTTATATAAAGCAACCATTAACACAGCTCAGAACGGTTGATGTTACCAACAACGTAACGCAGGGCTCTTCTGGAAGAATATAAAAAACACAGGCTTATAAACATCACATCAGGGACAGTTTTTTAACTTATAATTTATTTTCCTCCCAGTGCCATTGAGATGGGGTAGGGTCCATCTACCTGAGAGGATTTTGCTGCCCCCATCACAGACCCCACTTGGTGGGACAGTGCTGAGCACTCTGAGGGACCAGGGCAGAGCCTTCACTGCTGCCAGCTCTGAGGGACCCTTCACCATTGCCAGCACAGCCCAAGGCTGCTCCGAGGGACCAGGGTAGAGCCAAGGCTGCTCCCAGCGTTCGCACCCAGAGCTGGGCCCACGATAAACAATCCCTGCGTGCTGACGGCCCAGCCATCATTCCTAAGGCTCGAAGGTACTGTTTGTAAAAGACGCAGTATTATGTAAGCAGCAGCGGGTACATCACACGGCTTATCGGCAGCCTGGAGGGATCTTTGCTCCTCAACACCACCCAGCTCCGTAGCACGGAGGAGCAACCGTGTCCTGCAGCTGGAGCCGCTCCCCAGGCTGCGTCCCCCACACCATGGGGAGTGACTGTGGCGGCAGGAAGTGGCGGTATACTGAAAATATAGCTGAGGAAAAGGCTAAGGCTGCCCCTACCCCTCCCAGCCCGCCGTGCCCTCAGGCCCCGCTCAGTCATAGTCGCGACACCACGGCCACCGCCGCTGCCCATAGCCCCGCCCTGAGCTCACGGCCGCTGCCAATCACCGTCCTCCGCCTGACTGACAGGTTCCCGAGCCATTGGGCCCGCAGTGTCCCGCCCCCCGCTCTGCTCTAGCCAATAGCACCCGCGCGTCAGTGATGGAGCGCCCGCCCCCAGCTAGCATTCTAACCAATCAGCTCGCGGGTCTGGGCGGAAGCGGCGCTGCGGTGGCCAATGGGAGGGAGAGGGCGGCCGGTAAAGGGCAGCGGGCGGCGGGCCCGGGGCAGACGGGCGGGAGCTGTGGTGGGAGCCGGTGGGGCCCTTGTGCCCGGCCGGGGCTGCAGGTGAGGAGGGGGCGCCCGGCAGCACCTTCCCGCAGGGCTCGGGGAACGGCTGAACCTCCTTCGGTTCTTCTCGGCGCGCCTGGGGGGCTGCCCGCGGCCGGGGCGGTCCCTGCCCAGCCGTGCGCTGTGAGCACGCTCGGCCCCGCGTGTTCGTTGCCCGGGGGACGGTGGGGATGTCGCTCGGTGGGGCTGTGGCGGTTGGGGCCCGGGCCCCTCGCGGTTCTCCCGGCGCTGGGAGCTCTGGGGATGGCGGTGCGGTGACAGCTTCCCCCGTGGCTGCCTGGGGTGCGGGACAGGGGCGGCAGTGTGGGCAGCGATCCCGGGGCTCGCAGGGAAGAGAGGGGAGGGGAGGGATGCGATCGGGGCTGGGAGCCGAGCGGAGAATGGTCCTGTGTAAATGAGAGCCGGGGGATCGTGCCCCTGTCAGGCCATTCTGCTCCCGATAAATCAGGCTCTTCCCTGGTGCTCCCGCTCCAAGGTCCTGACCCTGCTCTCAGCATCGTGCATCAGCTGCAGGCTCCCTTTTGTTGCCTGCTGTTTGTTACCCTGTGTGATGGGGCTCTGCTCCATCCCGCACCTTCAGGTGTAACTTGTGCATCTCCTCCAGCACAGGAGGTGTCCATCTGTCTATCACAATTGATGAGTTACAGCTGCTGAGATGTCTCACCTGATGCTATCTTGTTTGCAGAGGTATGTCAGGAGCGGTTTTATCCATGCAGTTATGGCTGGAGGGATTGCATTCTGTACTTTCAGTCTCATGTAGGTTCTCTCAGAGAATTCCTAGCAGCTTCCTCTTATTGTTGATGAACAATTGTCACTGATCTGGCAAGTATAAAGATTCCTGTCAGCCTCTTAGATTGCTTTTTGGCTTTCACAGCGCTGGTGTGTCCTTCTGTAACAAATGTTCCTGGCTTGTTAGTCAGCTAGCTGGTACAGTGTGTTCATCTTCCATGCCTCATTTATCAATTGTTATCATGCTCAGCCATGTTCATAATATTGCTTAGGTTGATATATTCAAGTCCCTGCTGATGTGGTGTCCATAGAGCACTCAGTTCAGTTGTTTGTATTTGTGATATCTCATTTTTAGACTTTCTTTGATAAGGTGTATTTCCTGTGCAGGGAGTTTTGTCTTGGGTTGCTCTCTTATCTTTCATGACTCACCACTCTCTAAGGTGCTTGCTTAGTTCAGATCACAAGAGAAGTTTCAATAGCTTCTCTTGCCTCTTCTTAGATCAGAGGACATTCAGCCATTCTTCTTATTCTAGACCTCACTTATTTTGGTCTCAACGTCAAGAGTAAGAGCAGGAAGGATATGAAAAGAGAAGTAAAAGCTAATGTTTAAGTTCTTCCATTCTCCTGTCTTAGTCTTGAAAATAGTGCTTTTGCATGGGAGGTCCTCTGCCTTACTGAGTGAATTAGCTGCACAAAAGATGAGGCTGACCTAAGATTGTGCCAGGCAGTCTTTTTTAGGTGTGGAAGAGAGGTGGAGGTTGTGGATAAAACCTTCTATCTTGCAGAACTGTTTCTGAAGAAACTTAAAAATTAACTTGTTCTTATTTTCCTTTAAAAGCTGTATTTCTCTATTCAGAGAGTGAATAGCAGCTTAAACTCTTAGTGCTTCATAAAGCTGCTTTATTAAACCTGTCATGTGAAAACTCAGAGATTAACACATTGAAAGAGTTGTACTGGGAAGGAAGGGTGGCAAAATAAGACTGTTTGACCTTGACACAGGCACATGAAGATGTTTTCTAAGTTCCAGCTATACTCCAGGTGGGATTTGGTGTAGGATAGGAAATGAGTGCTTTAGAGCAGTGAAATGCCTGGGTGCTACTGGCTTTACAGTGTCCTGTTACCTTTCTTCATCCATCTCTCTTGTCTCTTCATCCAGACTTCCACACTGCCAGCTCTGTACCAGAACTTGGATTAAGCTAACCAAGAACAGGATTTTTCAGTCTCTGTTAGGAGTGTAAGTGCTGGGTTCTTGGCTGCTTGTAATTCCTACTGAAAGGTGCCAAGACCAGCCTGAAACTGGTCACTTGGACTTTGCAGCAAAAGCCTAAACAATCATGGTTTGTTAGTGCTTTGGAGTCTTCATCTACACTTCTGAGTTTCTCTGGAAAAGTGTGTTTTGTGATGTGTTACACTCTGAATTGCTGTTCTTAATGTGCTGTAGTTCAATTGATCTTGTGTGCGAGTATTTACCCTTCTTCTGCCTATATACCTTGCAGAGTTTACTCTTATATGCATTTAAACATCTGATCAAACTCAGCTGATTGATTGAATTTCGATTGATTTCATTTCAGTGTGCAAGGGCAGACTGTCCTTCTTGTGCAGAAGCAGAATCCCCCTTGCCCAGCATACATGGGTGGCAGGGATGGTGCCCTGTGGGGCAGCTGTCTTAGCATTTTCTGGCTCTAGCAAGGCTTCTGCACCCAAGGGCTTGCCTTTCATTTAGCTCCCTCAGCTGACTTAATAATAAAGATTGTGTCTGTTTGCCAGCCTTACTCTGCCAGTGTCAGGCAGCAGTAATTGAAAATGCTTTGCAAAGCAGTTCAGTACAAACCAGGTGCTTGAAACGTCATTGAGTTCTTAGAGGTAATGGCAGTGGAAGGCAGTGCCAGGCCTGGCAGAGAACAGATTTTATCTGTATCTCCAGACTGACCAACCTGTACAGCTGCTTATTACTCTCTCTGCTGTTGAGTAATGTTTTCATTTCTTCTTATCATGGGTTCAGTCTGACTGAAACAAATTACATTGACAACTTAAAATGAGTTGAGCTCTTGGAAATGCTGAACTTTTCTGAACTGTCTCATGTCTTACTTGCAGGTAACTGAGCTGCAGCCCTATTCAGGGCGTCAAGTACTCAAAAAGTATAGTACAGATTCCTCACAGGAAGGGACAAGTGACTGCTGCTGAGAGTACCTTGTCCTGCTTCTAAACTTACCTCAAAGCATCCTCAAAGATGCTTTTGTATAGAGCTGCAGGTTCCAAAAAGCTTGTGCAGAGGGGATTCAAGCCTGGCTCTTATCTGGAACACACAGTTCTGTGAAGTGTTGGTAGAGCATATGTGAATATGAAGGGTTGTACTAAGTGAAATAAGCACATGCACAGTCATTTACAGTGACCCTCCTTGTAAGAGGTAAGGACAAAATGTCCTAAAACACGAGCCTGTAATACCCCTAGCCTGTCACTGATTCAGCAGGAGAGAGGGCAATGCAGCTCTTTGCACATTGAATTGCTGGTGACTGCTGTAGTGCTCCAAAACCTCTCTTTTGGTTGCAGTGTGGGAGAACCTGAGTATTCAGCAATGGTGGTGGCAGTGTGTTGGTCAGCCTGTCTCTTTGTATGTAGTTCTTCTGTCCTGAAACGTTTTTGCTTCAATTTCAATGTTACTTGTGTGAATTATGTTACTCCTCTAGTGCAAGCCTTCTATCTGTCATGGGCAGGCTGTGAGAGAATGACTCTGCAAATCTCCTGCTCCCCTGCGGACAGGAGCTGCTCTTCAGGGGAACAAAGTAAGCAAGGTGTTTGTTATTAAAGACCTCAGTGAAACAGCACCTCAGCTTTTCATCCTGTTCAATATTTTGTTTTCGGGCTGCTTGAACTGGACCGTTGTCAAATAAAGTTGTCTTACCTGTGATTTGTTGTAGGTGGGCTTTCTCTGCTGTCTGTGGAGCTTGTTCCCCACGTATTCAGCCCTCTGGCTGAGCAAACAGCTGTGATGTGTTTGGACTTTGAGCTATTCCTCCAGTATGTTCAGCTGAGCCCTGTGGCAGTGTGGGAATGGAGGAGTTGCAGTCAGAGGATAAATGAGGCTTTAACAATGTGATGCTTCAAAATATAATGAAGGAATAGAGCAGTCTTCCTTGAGAAGAGTTGGTCTATAATGCAGTTTTTATTAGCTCACTTAGCTCTCTGTGGCTTGATTCCAGCAGCATTCCCTCAGCTACTGAGCATGGTTTGTTGGGTTCTCTACAGTCTGCTTACTCCATTTCTTCCCTGGAGCTTAATGCTGCTTCCTGGCACAGTTATGTGGTAGGCAAGGCACACCTGCTAATGCTGTAGGACTGTGCAAAGGTGTTATCCAACATTCCTCTCTGTACCTGGAAGTTATCTTGACCTCTTCAAGGACCTATAGTTACATAAGGTAGTGGTTGGAGAGACAGTCCCAAGTCTCTGCACCTTATCTTATAGGAAAGGCTCATGTTATTTGAGCAAACATAATTTGACTACTGCAATTAATAGATTTCAGTGAAGTCAGCGTCTGCTCCTGTCTTGGTTTAATCATGTTCATGAGGTGTGTGCAATAAAAGGTAATGCAGAGGTTTTCAATCCATTTGACACAAACAGGAACCAGGATAAGGTGATATAACAAGGACTCTACATAGCAACCTTAACTAATATATTAAAAGCTGCCTGTCCTGAAATAGAACTGTTTCTGATTTAGTTAAGATGATATTGTGGGGAAACAATGGCAGTTCCTGTAGTTAGGAGGAAGTGAATATCAAGGCTCATTTGACTGCAAATTAACATTCTTGGAGAAGTGAAAGTGCTGAAGAGCCTTTGCCCCTCTTGGCTATAGATTTATTCTTGGGTGCATTTTTAAGCAACCTGCCTTGGGCTGTACACCCAGCCCTCTGAGATGCTTGATTTCTGCTCTGAAGGTGTAGAACTCCTCAAGGGCAAGGTGAAGAGCTCTAGTTCAAGGCACCTGTCTTTCTGACTGTGCTGATGGTTCTTTGTGCTGTGAACTTTATCCCTGTAACCTCACAGTACCTCTGAATTTAGTGTGGGCCAAGTTTGTAGCTGATGAAAAGGTCAAGTTCCAATGAAGGCACCAGCCAAGAATTTTTTTCAGAGCAGGGTGTAAACAATACTTGTTGGTTTCTGTACTTGCCAACCAGCCAAATCCTGACCTGGGTATGGCCCTGGCCCAGGGAGGGATTTGCACTGAGGACTTCAAAAGGCTGTCCAAATAGTGTTCTTTAAACATCCTTATGATGGGGCATGTCAGTGTGCCCTCTTTATTTTGGAGATGAAATCTGTCACATGTTGGGCAACAAACCTGTGGTGGGCTTTGCCAAACTCCTGAGGACTGCACTTTATCTCTCATGGCCACATCTAACCCTAAACTTAAGTGCCTTATGTGCTCAGCTAATTCTTAATTATACCCTCTGTGCTCTGAGACTTAGCTGGCTCTTTTAAATGGCCAGAAGTACTGAGTGATGCATCAAGATCTCAGCATTTGCCTCTGACGTGTTCTCTGAGCCACGCTGAAGGTAATGGGAGGTTCTGCACTGGGTGAGCTTGGACTGGGTAGATGCCAGTCTCAAGATAAATGCTGTTATGACTTGCTTTTTGTGCCTAAGCTGATGAGGCATAGTATTGGTGTGGCCCTAAAATACTTGTGCCTGTGTAGTTTTCAGGGAACAAAGCAGTTTAGACTTAACATTTTCCCATGAAAACAAAGGCACTTTTTATAGAGCTGCTGGGTAAAAGGATCTGGAACTGTGCAATAAAGCTTGAGGCTTTCCTCATGAGTCCTCTTACACAGGTTCTGTACTTGTCCTCCAGTGCTTAGTATGGCAACCTTTCCCATCAGGACACATGCTTCAGAGCCCTTCTCAAGTATTTTCATCTTTGTCTGCATGGTTTTTAAACATTATCCTCTGCATTTAAACTGCTGAAAGCTCAGCAGTGTGACACTTTGTGCACTTCTGGAGTGACATTTGAGTAATATGCTGGCACGAAACTTGTCTTTGTTTAAAAAACTATGCAGGGCTCTACTTTTGACCCTTTCCTTAATGAAGTTCCTTTCCACATAATGTGGTTCTAAATATCTTACCTGGCAGTGACAAGCCTGTACCTTCTGGTTTTGCAGTGTATCTTTCAGAAAGGTCATTAGCTTTGGCTGATGTTAAAGATGTTAATTTCCTGGAAACATTCCATAAAGAACTAACTTCAGCCTTCCTCCTTAAAAAGGTGGGAAAAACCCCCACCTTATTTCTCATCTCAGTCTGCATAGGTGCAACTCTAAAGTAGGGTGGGTTTGCTTTCCTCTTGTCTGATATATTTGTTTTCAGGGTTTTATTCCCAAACTAAAATGTATGAAGCCACTCTGAGAAATGTCGAATATGTTAGTTAACAAAGTCTGCCTGCTTATATCTGTCAGAAATGGCCTCTCTGGCTCTTCTGAGTCCTAGTGGGTATTACTGTGCTTGGTAAGCTGTAACTGAATAGGAAAGGGAATTGTTAAAGCCTCGCTGTTGGCCAGGCATTGTTTCCAGTGTTGTGGTGTCCAGCTGAGCTCTGAGAGCACCAGTCAGCCCAAATGCTGAGGGGTGGGGAGGCATCCACGAGGCTTTTGTACCAAGCTGCCCTTCCTGGAAATGGCATTCCTTCCAGATTCTTCAGGCCATGTAATGGAGAATAGCACATCTTGTTAGTGCAGCCCCTTTGCTCTTTGTGTTCCATAAAGCTGCATCCTTGCATTAGCCCAAAGCATTTCTAATGCCTCAGTGAAATAAATGAGTCTGCCAGGCTTTCAATGGCTTGTTAAAAGGAGGGAGGATCCTGTGGGAATGGCTCCCTTTAATATCTTTGCTTTTTTAGTGTTGCTTTTCCAGTATGAAGAGTCAGACTCTGCTTTCGTGGGTGGAGGAGCTGTAAAGCTTGGTAGCTACCAAATCCTGTGTGTGCCCTGTTGAGTCACAGTGGCTTCTGTCTCTGGAAGTTTCCTCTCCACAGGAAACCAGAAACTGAAATGTGTACTGGTCTTGGATTTGTTGATAGTTATGAACTCACTTACTGAACAAGTAAATATTTTGATGATGGATTTCCCAAAAACCCAGTGTTTTTGAAAGGCCACATAAAGAATTTACTGTAGCTCTACTGGCTTTTGTTGTACTTGTCTTTCTGTCTGGAAAGGGTGAGACTTGGGATTTTTTTTCTCATTATACTTGTACAGATGATGTGCACTCTGTTAACAGTAATGCTGAAATCTTTCCTGTAACATGATTTTCAGCTTTTTGTGATGAAAGGGCATATGACAAGGTCACAAATCCAGCACTCACTGTCCAGTGATTAATTTTAAAGTTATCCCTCAGTTAAAATTGGGATTTAACAACTTTGCTTGAGAGGCCTGCAGGTCTTTGGGGCTGTCATGCCTGTAAGTGGTTTAAAAAAAAAAAAGAATTCTGCAATTAGGATGCTTCAGAATAACATGCTTGAGGCCAAGAGCTTCAACTTCCTTGGGTTCCTTAATTTCAAATGCTTTGATGGATGGACAGGCTAGATTGCTTCCAGTGGTGTGCTTTTTTGTAATTTTGCCTAGCAGTCAATCCAATGTTTTGTATATGGAAAAAGCCAGATGTGTGTCCACTTAGATTAATGGCGACCCAGATAGGGGAGATTCTAGATTAAAATTTGTCTGGCTCAACCCTGTGGTTATCTATCTTTTTTTGTTTAAACAGACAAATTTATTGGGTAATGCAAATTTATTAATGCAAAAAGGGTTTAACAAAACAGAAGCAAGGTGACCTCATCGCAGCTGGTTAAAGAGGGAGACATTTGTCCTAGGTGATTAGAGGCAAAGCTCAAATCCATTTTAGTAAGCTAAACCCTTGAAATTTTGGAGCTTGACTCAGCCCTTGCACATCTGCCCTGGCTGAGACAGGTGTGTTTGAGTCTTCAGAAATGCCAGGCTTTAATGCAAGTGCCTCAAGTGACACAGCTGAATCCACAGAGTATGGAGTCTTCATGGGCTGCATCCACTGCTGAAATAATCACTGCAGAAAGCTGTGCCATTGAAGCAGTGCCAGCTTTGTGTTACATCTACAGGCTGATCTGAGCTTTTGGGTAAAGATTTTGACAAATACATAAACCTCTAGCACATGTTTGTGGCGTAAGTTCTGTGAATGTGTGCTTTAGACTGTCTAAAATGGAAAATACTAGTTCATAAGTGTCAAACATAATCCTGCCTACCAACAGCTGATTTTTCTGAAAGTAATGGCAAGCTTGTATGCTGTTTTAAGGGAGTGACAGGCTAACATGAGATATAAAAGTATGAGAAAAGATGTGGTGTGTTTGTAATCTGAAGATCAAATAGGAGAGAACATTTTAAGGGAGGTAGGGTTTAGTTGGATTAATTAGACTGAGTCACTGTTACAAAATCCTAATGACTAATTGTGCTCAGTTTTATTTTTAAAAATTCACTAAGGTGAAAGTTGTAAACAGTAAACTAGCTTAAAATCCAGGTGTCAGGATGGTCTCAGGTATTAGTACCTCTTAACTTTCTGAATAAAACAATGATAGGAAGATGTCAACAGAACTTCTGGGAGTTTGGTATGAGGGAGATTTGCTTGAGCACCTGGTTGTCCTTGAGTTCAGGAACCTGGTCTGCTCTTCAGCCAGTTGTGCCTTCCCTGGTGAAACCATTGCTGTATTTTGCCTGTTGTCTCCTACAGAACTGATGGTAGTGTTGGTGAAATATTACCAAGCAGAGATGTGAGATAACATCCTGCAGCTAAACATTGTACTGGCACTCCTCTCATGATGCCCATGCAGAAGAATAGGAGGCTTTTTGTGGCCCATCTTCTCACTTCTGCTGTGCTGCTCAGAACTGGAAAAGAAGAGCTGAAGAGTTGTCTAAGATTAAATGTCTCTGCTTCCCTCAATCTGTTTTGCTGTGCAGATGGTTGTGGTGGCAGAAACTTGAAGCTTTCCAGCATGCTGTTGTCAATAGCTGATGTCACACGTGTTTTCTTCCAAGGGGTTTTGATGTAGCTGCACTGAGTACAGAAAGTACTTCTGAGGCTCTTTACTCGTGCTGTAAAGGAGAGTTAGGCTTTGGTATGGTGTGTGCTGGTAGTGTTTTTCCATTTGGAAGCAGCAGCTGTGGTAGGGAGCAGACAGTTCTGGAGCTTTTCCTGGAAGCCCCGAGTCCCCATCGATTTGTTGTGCCTGTGGGAAGGCAGTTCTAATGGCAAGTATTGCTTACACTGGTATGGGCACAGGCTGTGAAAGAGCTTTCTCTTTTATTGGCAGCATCAAGTTCTTGTAACAAGCCTTCTTGCATGTGCACTGGTGTTAATTAGGTGGCTGTGTCTGAGCCTCCTGTGGCTCCCACCGTGGTGAAGTGTGATATATTGTAACATCTCAAAAAGCAAGTGTGGGAACAGGCAGAGAGTGTTTACAAGCTTCCATCTGTAGGAGTGAGCTGCCTTGCTAATCTTGAATAAAAGTAGCAGAAACTTCTTTCAGACTGGCTTCACACTTCAGTAGCATTGTGGATACTGCAAAGTAGAGAAGAGTGTCCTGCTAATCCTAGTGCTTTAAATAGGAACAGATTTGGGTAGGTTTTCTGAGTACAATGTCTCGCTGCCTTGCAGAGATGGAGTCTCTCTGCTCGTGAAGTTGCATTTGCACACTGCAGATGAGTTAACGCTGTAGGCAAGTGAGCTAGTCTGGGGTCTGTCCACTTTCAATGAATTTCACGTGCAGATGGATCAGAGTTGGTTATGACTTACATAAATAGCTTGCCATGTCTGTGATGGTACCTTTGTATAAATTTATGTTCATCCTTTCCAGCTGAGGAATGCAGCTTGATCATTAATAATCAATTTGCTTTCCCCACACAGGGTAGCTCAGGCAGCACGTGGATCGGTGACAAGTCTGCTGAGGACTGGCAATTTTTTCTAGCTTGAAGAAAATTGAAATAGGTAAGACTTGGCTTGTCACTTAGCTTATTTGGGTTACCCATGTTTCTTAGGAAAGACCCAGGGAAAAACCTGTCCTTTCACCAGTAAATGCAGCCAGCTGTTTGAACTGTATATTCAAAATAAGCTGGATCAGTTTAAGAATTTGATTTCAAGCAGGAAGGATATATTTTTTTATACTACTTTGCTTCTGTTCCTTTACTCTGAAGACTAGATATTCATCTAGTCCTTCAGCTGCAGAACTGCAGTGAATAAAAAGAAATGCTGAAAATGCCAATACATAAAGTGGCCATCTTAAGTGCAGGCAGGATTTAGTACCAGTGTTCTCATGGAACTGCAAGACTCAGGCTGAGGAGCTGACAGTAGTTCTTTCAGGTGCTCCTTTTCAAATCTGGCTTGGACACCTGTGAAGGAACACATGTCCAAAGCTGCCAAGGTGCCTTTATAGCCTGTCTTTTCACCCAGCTCCTGTTTGACCTGGCTAGTCTTGGCCAGGATCCTGCATTTATTGACTGGCTGCTGATACCTGAGACACTGGTGCAGTTCTAGGGCAGCACTGATTAGGAAAAAATCTCCTTCACAGCTGATCATCCAGTTTTCCTTCTGTTGGTCTGGGTGTTTAGAACAATACTAACTAAATTTTCTTCCAACTCAGATGTTGGTATGCTAGGATTTCCTGGCAGTGTTGGCTGACAAATCTACTTGTGTATTTAACATGACAGTTGATATTCATATCCAATGCTATATTTCTTGAAGCTGCAATGTTGTTTTTTATCTGCAGGCTGAAAATGAGTACAATATTGGAAACCTCTGAGCTGCCAGCAGTGTTTGATGGGGTGAAGCTAGCTGCAGTTGCTGCTGTTCTGTATGTTATCGTTCGCTGCTTGAATTTAAAAAGCCCCACTGCCCCTCCTGAACTCATTTACCAGGACTCAGCTTTGGCTCGCTTTCTACTCAAATCCTGCCCACTTCTGACCAAAGAGTAAGTGGTATATTTTTTCCATGCTGACCTGTATTATAGGAAGAAGACCTGCATTTATCCATTCTTCCTCATGTGTTTCATAGACTTGGGTTCAAATGAATGTCAGGGTATACGGTTACTAAAATAAATCTTTTTAGCATTTCTTCGTCTCAGGTACCTGGATTTGACCAAGCCTTGTTGTGTGAAGTCTTTCACAGATACATAGAAAAAGTCATCACTGTCCATCTTTATAGAAGAAGATACAGAATATCATCTGTATGCTGATGTTATACTATAGCAGCACCAAGAGCTCACTGTGCAAATAGGGGAGGGATGGATGCAGTTAGCACTTGTTCATGATCTTGTACTCCTTTTTATTAGGGAAGGAGTCTGTTGGGGCTCACAGGAGGGAAGCATTTTCATGGTGTGTCAGTGCCCTTATAATGAACACAGGGTTGGCTATTAGTTTTAAAGTGCCTGCTCTTATCAGAAGTACTTCAAGTTGATTGAAAACTAATGAAATTTATTACTGGTAGAGCACATCCTAACTAGTTTAATAAAGTAATGACATAGAGGTCAGCTCCAAGCCTGTTGAATGCACTTTGAAATTGACCTTGTGTCAGCTGTGTATTTGAGCAGGCTGATCCCTGATCTTCCATTCCAAGACCCCCAGAATCAGTGCAGCTGCCCTCAGCTTCACCAAGAACATTCTCCAATAATAGCAAGCATTTAGTACAATTTCATGAGGCTTTGGAGGGACAAGGACTTTGATTACAGTATTTCTCTTCTGCAATCACTTTGAAAACTTGCAAGTCCTATTTAGAAGCTCTAAGTACATCAATTATATAGTAAGTGCTGAGTGCAGCTGCATGAACTTTCCTTTTGGATCTCAAAAGTCAAGCTGACTTAAGGATAGTCATTTTAGGGGAGATGAGAGGCTTTTAGCAGTGCTGTGTTCAGTGCCTTGATTACATAAGGTTTAAGATGTTAGGCCATGGGATCTGTAAACTTTTAGAGGAAACAAAGCATTGTTATCTGTTGAAATTGGAACCCAGAGAGGTTTCTGTGATGTACTCCATTATGTTAGTGATAACATAAATGTGTTTGTATTCTTGATTATGTGTACTGCTTTAAATGCGAAGCAATTCCTTTCCTAAAAAATATCTTGAGGGGGTTTGAGTTACGTGGTACTTCTGGTAGTTGCCATCCCAGTGTTGTACTCCAGTATGACATGTCCCTAGTCACTGAAGGAGCAAGCATGAAGCTGATTACCTGCCTTGAAGGCATATTGGTATCAGGCTAGTCTTTGGAAATGGATTGTAAGCTAATTTAGAGTCCATTTCCCTGCTATTTCAGCTCTGTTCTCACAGCACAGGCTCCTAGCACTGCTGTATTATTGACTTTCAGTTGGAGAATACAGCATTCCCAAAAGAGTGAAAATGCAAAACATGGCCGGCAGTATTTAGGCATCTGTTGCGCATTAATTGCAGGAGTGGTGAGCTGCTTGCAGAACCCTGGTGTTGTGTTGGTTGTGTGCAAGTTTGATTTGTTTGCTTTCTGTGGATCAGCTGAGCTTAGGCTTGCCAGCTTCTCTGAAAATTGTAGCAGTCCTCTCCAGTACCTGGCTCTTGGGCAAAATATTGTCTGAAAGACTTCCATGACAAAAGGAACCAAACTCAGCTGAAACAAACAAGATGTGTCAATAGGTAACTGTTCAGTCCTCTAACCTCTCTATCTCTGTTAAGGAAGACAGCACTGTTAGGAATGTAATTGTTGTTAGGTATTGAAAGGGTTTACAGGAAAGACAGCTCTAAGATGTATATGTGATTATTTCTTTTTACTATTCTAGTGATGTTATCACAAACTTTTTTTTTTCAATGTAGGAATTTTTTAAAAATCAAAGAAATCCTGTCTTTAGGCATAAAAGTCACCTGGAGACTACAGGGAAACAAATGTATTTAAATTCCTGCAATTATGCATGAAACTGTTTGTAGGATAATTAGGAAAAAGCTATGTGAAAACAGCTTGTGCAGTACTCCACCAAAAAATCTTGCAAGGCTTTGATTACTTGCTAATTATTCAGAGTCTTAGGAAAGCTGATTAAGCAGCTCTTTTCAGATTCTACCATGAAAGCAAAATAAGTAGCCCAGCAATCCCTTCTATTAGTACTGGGTTTGTTGTCAAATCTGTTTTAAGACCAATTCTTTGGTGCAGAGGAATGTTCATAGCTGTGAGCTGACTTTCAGACCTGGCTTGTTCAGCTCCTGCCTAAGGGAGGAAGGGGTGAGGGCATTGCTATGAAAAACAGGCTGGCAGGGAGAAAGAATAACTTTATTTCTGCTATCTATGCAGGTGTTTAAAAATTCCTAGAGTAAACACTTTTGGACTTTATTTTCCCTTTATGGCGCAATCCTCCCCTCTGGTCTAATTCAGTGCATTGTAACTGTGGTGTCATTCAGTAAGCCAAGTGGTGGTGGATGAATAATTTAAGAACTTTGAATTGTAAAACTGCCTGAGATGGCTGTGTGCCAGGTACCTTGTACTTGTAGATGTTAGTACTGGTTTTTACAGTTCTGTAAACTGCCAGAAACCTTCTACGTATCTGCCAAACATTGGGAAGCAAGAGAATCTGTCTTCCTAGAGCTCATATTCTTACCCCTTTTTCCATTGCTCTGACCCTGTCCAGCTCTGTACTTTGGCTTACCAAGTGAAGTACCATAATCAGGCTTTTCCATGCAAATTGCTGCTTCTCATATGGAAGCTCTTGCCATTCAGCACAGCTATTGGTGCCCTTGAGCACTTGGGCCCAACTGCTGGTGGCAGCTGTGTCCTTTTCCTGCCTTTCAAAAGGGTACAGAAAGTCCTTCATCTGCTCTTATTCCTGTAGAAATGCAGTGCTGGCTCTTTGATTCATGAGGGTAAATTTGGCCAGTGCGTGCTGTGCTAGGTTAGACATTTTTGGCTGTTTACAGTTTATTCTAACAAAGTGTGGGTATCTTTATTTCTGTAGAGATGTGGCACGTGCCATCCGTATCGAAAATAATTATCCTTGCTGTCTGCACACTTTTTATCATCAGTAAAGGCAAGCTCCTCAAAGATTGAGGCAAATGACTGTCAAGCCTGTTAGTAAACACTGTCAAAGATCCAGTCTACATCCTTCTTATCCTTTGTTTGCACACCAACCTATGCTGGGTGAGCAGGCTGCCTGGTACCAGAAGACTCTTTTACACTGTCACTGCTTTTCTCTTAGATGCAAGGAGATGAGTAGTCAGAAAAGCTGTCTTCAAGCTTTTCAGTGCTCTTTTCTTCCCCCTAATAGCAAAGCAGTGTTTGATCCCTGTCAACTCCTAGGTGTTTTAGTCTGGGAGGAACACTTCCAGGAGAATAATAAACTAGAAGAACAGTATTACCCCTGAAGCTTTGGCAAGTGAACATGCTGAGAGGTAGAGGAGAATGGCAGCTCCCTGTTGGTAAGTTGAAGCTTTGACCTTGCAGAGGAAGCAGCCTCGGGGGTCTGAGTTTTTGCTGGGTGCTGTGGTATTGGCAGAAGCCTTGTGTTCTCCAGCTCTTATCAGCAAGGGAGATTTGAAGTGCTGTAAATCCTCATGCCTTGTTTTGACTAAAATACTTCTTGTATTTTAGTGGGGGAGGAGGGGTGTGATGGGCTCTTTGCTAAATAAAAGCTTCTTAAATGGTGAAGGAGGTGGTTTAGCCAAGGGGTCAGTCAGTACTTTTAAATAGTTCTGACTTCACACAGGTGCTGTGGGCAGCAGACAAACACTTCTACTCCATTTGTTTCTTTTTTGAGACTCAGGGAATGTAGAAGCTCCATAACTTGCTTAAAAATTTTTCTTGCAATTTTTTTTTGCTGTGTCCTCATCGCACTGAGCAGTCTAGCTGAGCTGATGCAGAAAAAGCTGCTTTCTACATATTTGGGATCAAGGGCTGAACCCTGCAGACTTTTATAAGAGTTTTCTTGATTGGAATTTAATTTGCATTCCCTAGCATCAAATAAAGAACAAGGATCAAAGTTTGATTTTGTAAAGCATTCTTTAAATACCTCCAAACTGCTCTGTAAAGGGGAAAATAATTTCTTACCTGTTGTAATGCAAGCAAAAGTTCTTAGAATATCTTGACATTGACAATTTGTAGACTGTTTTCTCACCATCAGTATCCAGTGTGCACATAAAGGCCATGTAAGAGTTAATGTTTAAAGTGTTAATCTCCACAGATGAAATGAAGCAATGCACCAGAAATAAGCCTGTTGCTGAACTTCCACTTCACATCTTTGAGGACCTGAATGCTGATGCCTGCTAATAAAAATAGCACAGTTTTTATGTGCTTTGTGTGAGCTGCTTATACAGCTGCTGCTTTCCTAAATTCCTGCATACTGGATTATGTATGTGCTTTAAAATGATAATCTACTGCCTGAGAGCCACTAAATTTAATCTATAATCACATGTTGGAATTGTTTTAAATATTAAAATGCCAGGATAAATTTTTTGGGAAAACTGAAGAGTTGTCTTGTTCTTGAGCACTGTGGGCAGCCACCTATCAAGATGTGAGGCTGTGCTGCACAGCTGGAATGCAGGTTTGGAGCTCAAACACTGACACTGGTGAGCAGATTTATGTAACTGGCTGTGAATTCACTTAGCCACTTAGGAGTGGTGAACTCTGTACTTGCTGGGCCATGTAAGTGACCTTCCATAATGAGTAAATGTCATCCCCAGGCCTGTTCTCTCTGCCTTCTGTTACAGAGTTACTGGAAGCTACAGGGCTGCTTACTGGAAGACATAACTGCTTTAAATATTTATCATGATTCAGGGTGCCTGCTATCTATTGCAACTGACCAAAACAGGGAAATGAATCAGTTAAAAAGCCTTTGTGTCTGGGGAAAGCTCAGGAGCCATTTTTGGTTCACAGAAATAAAAATCTCCATTTTTGGTACAACGCAACTTTTCCCTTGGAATTTTATCATCAGCACGTGCTTGTCTGGGTTGTGGTGTTATGCAGTCCTTGTCCTCATATGGAGGCCTTGGCAAGAGGTCCTCCTGGCTGGTGTTCACTGCTCCTGTCACCATCAGCCACTATTGCATAACAGTGGAAATGCTGCTTATGGGACATGGTGTTTGTTCCTGGGTTTTTGTACATCTGGGAGCAGCTTCTCTGGAGCAGGACACAGAGGAATATGTACTGAACCATCTCTGTGCTGTGCTGAAGTAATCTCTGCAGCACACTGCTTTTCAGAAGCATTTCAGCTTATAGCAGACAGAGAGGAAGGAGTTGAAAATCTGCTGTGTCCTTGAGTGCTTTCCTTGTTTCTACTTGTTATGAATGCTGGAGGAAAGCTACCTGCTTTTGAGTGAAGGGCTCTTGTTTGGAAGACATGGTTAAATTTAGCAGTAATTATAGTTTTAGCATAAAATGTGAAGGGCAGTATTCAAATGCCCCTTAGACTGAATACTCAGTTGCTCAGTCTGCATGGTTGTGTTGCATCCTGCTGAGCTTGTTTTCTTAAGGTAAACCACAGGAACAATGCCCTGAGTACATGCTCTTCTGTCTGCAGGATGGTTGTTTTGGAGAAGCATCTTTTTTCAGCTGTTTGCCCGGAGGAATGTTAACTTCACTACAAAACAATCTGTTCTAGCTCTTGCTATCAGCACTGGGTAGTTAGGTTTTTTCAGCTGAGTTGAGGATAGGAATGTCTTTGGAGCTGCTTTTCACATGATAGGCTTAAATAAAATTGATCTGATCTGTTCTTTCAGCGGAGAAAGGCTTTTGCACAATTCCTGGCAAGTTTTCTCCCTCACCAGTGTGGTATCATGTACCTTCAGGACTGAAGAGTTCTTTCCATACTTTCTTCTTTCAGTGGGTTTAGTAAAAGAAAGCTGAAAGTCCACACTAACCCTGTATAAAAAGATGAGCCATCCTTCAGCCTTGTGCAGTCTTGCACCATTAGGCTCAGTACTTGCTCTTGGAAGTTCTTGTAGATTTTGTCTCAGCAAGAGACATAAAAGTCACATGAAGATTTCAAAAATAGATTTGCCCATTGGCAAAATGGAGGGTCAACAGAAATAGTGTGACAAGCAGATCATATGTCTGATTCTGCTATAGATTATAAGGGTACCTTGTCCTCAGCTGAGAACAGATTTTACCTGAATTCAGTAAAAGAGGAATCACTCTTACTGTAAAGGCTTTACAGGGTTTTGTAGTAGGTTAAATTGGCTTGGTAAACAGAAGTAATATTTTTATTAGCTGCCTGGTTTTGCATCAATCTGGTAAGGTAAATTCTAATCTGTCTTAGTTTTTCCACTGATCATACAAGATCTGTGCTATCTGGGCAGCTTCCTTCCCTTTCGCTGTTAAAGTGTCGTCGTGCTCAGTGTCCTGAGCCTGGATTAAGGAATGTATTTTGCTTCACAAGTCTGTTGCTTAAAGGCTGATGGGCCTAAACAAAAAGACTGGTGAGATAAAAAGCTTCTGCCTGAACACTTGCATGTATTTCAGAGCTTCAGCTGCTTTAAAACTTATTTCTAGAGCAAACTAGAAATATGTCTAATGCCTCAGTAGGGGTTACAAATCTCTGCATCAGAGTGCTATGCACATTACTCATGCTGAAGCTTTGACTGTAAGAAGTCCCCCTCATAGATGAGGGAAAAGCATGGGGAGAAAGAGGCCATACTGCTGCTTTTGTCTTGCTAAACAACCCCAAGTGGTTTTTATTTGATAGGAAGCATTTTTATGGCGTGTAGGGGAGGAGGGAGTTGCGGATATGACACATAAGCACTGGCATGGGGAAAGGTCCAGCTGTATGAAGAGGGAGTGTCAGAGCACAGAGGTAGGGTTTCTGCCACATTCTAGTGGATTATGGGCTTAAGCAGTAAATTTGTGTGCTGAGCTGCCTAGGTTTTTTGTGAACACGGAAGAACACGATCTCTGCTTCATAAGCTCTCTCAAAGTGAAAAGGAATAATTGCAGGAAGCCCTAAACACAACAGGGAGGGCGTTGCTAATCCTCAGGATCCAAGGTGAAGTCAGAAGCTCTCAAGCTTCCTCTGGGTACCCTGGTCTGTGCACCAGAGACCACAGTTCTTTAATTGGAAGTGTGTTCCTTGGGATGGCTGTTCTCCTCAACAATAAATCATTCATGCTTTCCTGTTCAGAGCTGATGTAACTCTCTTTTTCAAGGCATTGGCTCAGTCTCCTTAGAGTGACCAGGTGACTTGCCCACATGGTGGTGGTGCTAGGGCACAGTATGTTTCCTGTTAAACCACTTGCAGTTCTGCTTGTGCTAAAAAAATCTGATAACAGAGCCTTTAATGCTTTCCAGCTCATAGCAGTGTTTCTCACATATCTTTTTTGAGGCCCTGTAAGCCAGGAAAAGAGAGACAATCTGCTTTGTCACATAGCTTTAAATATACCCTTGATAAGCATAAGTAATTGGTAGACTCACCCCTCTTACTGAAAGGGATTTGTTACTCAGTGAAGTTTGGTCAGTTCTGACTGATTCTCTTAACACTGTCCCAACTTTTACCTAATTCTGAAAGGCAAAATCAGCCTGTACTGTGCTCTTTGCTTAACTTAGTAAAACAAACAGTTCTGTGTAAAATGGTCCCAACCAGCAAGTCTTGGGGCTTTCCATTTTCTGGAACTTGGTGTGAATCCTGTTGTTTGTGCCACTGGCTTGTACAGTCAAGTGCTTACACAGGTTCATGTGGCTCAACCCAGGAGGCTTCAGTGTTTCAATTAAAACAGATTTACAGCACTGTACAATTCTGGAGGTCACTGTGGTTGGTTGGCAACAGGCAGTCTCAATCTCGCCCAGACACAAGGCCTCTGTGTATTTAGTGAGAACATAGAGAAGCACTCTAACATCTCAATATAGGGAATGTCTGGGGTTTGGCTCCTGCTGCTGCTATGAGTGCTGATTTTTCAGCTTGGAGAGTGTTTTGGTCTCTCCCCTTGTGTAAGGCTGCAAAGATCACTGCTGCCATTTGAGTCAGAGCAAAAGCAATTCCATATTTGTTGCTCTATTTGGGAGCTGGTGAGATTTGTTATGGGAGTGCTGATGTGTTCTCAAGGGCTTGTTAACACAGCAGGGGTAAGCAATCAATTACTGCCTTTCAGGTACATTCCACCCCTCATCTGGGGAAAGAGTGGACATATCCAGACAGCTCTTTATGGAAAAATGGGGAGAGTGAGATCACCACATCCAAATGGACATCGCAAGTACCTGACCATGCCAGATGGAGCAACAGCCACCTTTGATCTCTTTGAGCCACGCTCTGAGCACTGCACTGGAGGTCAGTCCAACAGCTGCTCCCTGCATCTAGCTGCTAACCTTGACTGTGTGCTCTGTCCCTCATCTACAGATGCCTGTGGCTCCCATTTGGCCCTCAGAAAAAGCAGATTTCTCTTTTTAAACTGTCAGTGTTGAGATCTTCGTGGTACAGTGCTGCACTAGGACAGTTAGTGTTATCTTTATTGCTGTGAGCAGTGCTTTTCTAATGAGATAAAAATTCAGTGGCTAGAGCTGGTAATGTTGGAGCTTTGCACAAGAGAGTTACAGTTAATTTGAAGTGCATATGATAATCCTGAATGTAATTTACTGTGCTTACTTGAATTACAGCAATTACTTTCTTGGTTGATGAAATGATATCTTGTTAAACTAGTGAACAGTGTCAGCAGATCAAATATCATTAGATTAGCCACAAAGTAGATGATGGTTAATGTCAGCTGATCAGAATGTCTGTGCTTAGCAGAGCTGCATTTGGAAAATCTGCATTACACCCAGCTCTAGAGGGGAAATGAGGGAGAAATAGCATAACCAATCTCCTTGGAGTGCTGGGCTTCACAGCTTCCACGCACGTTGCAGTCACAACAGGCTGTCAGAAGGCAGAACATGTGTAGCATCAAAAATGTCCTTCAGACAGAAGAATGTACTCTGGGTCTCTCATCAGTGCCTGGAGGACTGTTTGCACAGCTTTCCCTGAAGCTAAAAACTGTTCCTCTCCCATAGCATGAATGACTTTTTCCCATCTGAAGCACTAGAGCTGCTGGTCTCCTGTCCCATACAGGATTTTTGGCAGACTGGTAGGAATTCTAGCTTGCTTGTGGTGGGTGGTTTCCCACGGATCTGAAATGGAAACCTTCTGACTCTCTTAATTTGCATGAAGTGACATTTGCTTAACTTCCCTCTCTTTCTGAACACAGAGGATGTCACAATGGTGATCTGCCCAGGGATTGCCAACCACAGTGAGAAGCAGTACATCCGCACCTTTGTTGACTATGCCCAGAAAAATGGCTACAGATGTGCTGTGCTCAATCACCTGGGAGCCCTGCCAAACATTGAGCTCACTTCACCACGGATGTTTACCTATGGTAGGTACTTCATGGCACCTGGGCAATTTATTTTCAGCCTCATGGAACTTCTAGGGATTGATCAGCCTCCTCCAGAATAACAGAACTGCTGTACCTCAGTGGGGGTAAAACAGTTTTGTACTGTTTCTTAAGAACTAAACTGAATTTACATGGTAGGAAGAGAGGAGGCTAATACTAAATTCACTTTTGTCTCTTCTGCAAGCTTTTACACATGTAGTCTCATCAAGGAAGCAGTTTTTTGTAAGAAAAATTTTGGGGAAAAAAGCCCTTTTGTGCCTACCCAGAGCCTATTCAAATGATTTTAGTGATACTAAATTTGCCAGTTTGATGGAATGTGAAACAAACACGTCTCTGAAGGATAAATGCCACTTCTGAGGCTTTGTAAAATACAGCCTGAGAGGAGTTTGTACCAGCCTATCCAGAAAGTACATTTATATCTTAGGGGGTTCATGTGAGGATTTGCGCTTGGATGTAACACAAGTCAACAACAGCAAGAGTACAGGAGTGTGACAATAAAACTACAGAAGTGGGTTGTGCTTAACTGCCATGATTGTGGCATACTCTCACCTTGAGTATAAGGAAGTCTTTCTTAACCTAGAAATTAAAAGGAATAAATGATCTGAAACTGTGTGAAGGGTGACTCCAGCCTTAATTGCCCTTTTGGTGAGTAATGTGATCCTTGTAGAATGGGGCCTCTTTGCCTGTGACCTAATCTGCTTGTTCCTGAGCTCTCTTGAGCCCTCATCTCCCTCTTTACTGTAAGTATCTATAGGCACCCTGTCAATTCTGTGTTTAGCAGACTTTAGGATTTATTTTTTAAAGTTAGCTGCACTACTGCTTAGATTTTGGATTAACGGAATAGTTATCTTGAACACTTAAACTGTCAAAACAGAAATACTGTGCTTCGAGATGCCAAAGTCTGGCAGGCAAATAATAATGCTTTGTTGCTTGTTTTAGAATTATTAAATATACTCCTCTTTGGGAAACACTTCAGGAATACCAAACACCCTCATTTGTAGTGAGACCCTGGGCTCTTATGGCTGCAAGACTACCATGTCTTGAAAACTAAATTTTAATGTTAAAGCATTTGCTGTTTTGATAGAAGTTAAGAGTTTGCTTTCATGAAGCTTTACTTTAGGCCTTAGGATGCTATTCTGTAGTGCATCTCTTGGGACATACCTTTCTGAATCTTTTATAGCCCTGGAAAGGGCAAAGAATGACTAGCACTTCCTTTGAGTAAGCCAGTAAATCACTTGGCAGAGTTGCTTCTGAAGTAACGTGCCAGCAAGTCCAGTAGACTTTACTCTGCCTCTTACCCAAATAACTCAGTGCCCTTTCAGCTTTGCTGTGTTCCAGGCATGCTTGCTGAGGAACAAGTAGCCTAAATTTGGGATTTGCTGAATCCCAGCCTCTATATCAAGCTTGACCTGTTGATTTTATAGTTTTGGATTTTTGAGCTGCCCTGAAATCATGAAGGTCAAACACTCAAGTACTTTGACCGCTGGCTTCTTCCAGAGGAAACCAGAGCAGTGCAGAGTTTATCTTGAAGATTGTTCATTAAAAATGTTCACAAGGAAGTGCCCAAGCCCTGCTGAAACACTCAGACAGGAGCTTGCTGTTGCACTGAAGCAAACAAGCTCTGGTGCTCAGGGTTTACTCCAGAGCTAGGTTAAGTTGGAGTCTGTCCACTGAGGATGCTACAGATGGGGTGGGGATGCAGTGGAGCAGTGTTAGGTTAGTACAGGGTGGAATGCTGGAATCCTAGGATTTATCTCTCTGGATGAGTTCCACAGAATAGAGCTGAGTTTCTGACTCTGGACAAGAAGAAACATCTGGAGTTCTATTTCTGTTGTCCATGTGATGCCTCCTGTGGTTTGCAGCCTTAAATCCAAAGGGAAGGTTAACAAGCTGCATAAACACTTGAAACCAGTGTACTAACGCCATCACTATTGCAGCTGCTGCTCCATATCTCCTTTTCCCATACTCACAAGCAGGAGAAATACTTGTAGGTACTCACATTGTTGTATGTGTGGAGGCCTTCAAGTCTGTCAAACAGTTGGAGGATGCCAGCACTGCCAGAAACTGGATCCCTCAGTGCCTGTGGGATGCAAGTGGGTGTTTACTGACAGCGGAACAGATCTCTATAGCGACACTTAACTATTCTCTTCATGTGGGGATACCCATGTGTCTTTCAGGGAGCTGCAGTATCTTTACCTTTTCACTGGCTACAAAGGGTTGAATATCTCAGCTTAAACCCTTCTCCCTGATTCCAGAGATCACCTGCTTAGTCAGGCTCTGCAGCAGTCTGCTGGGAGCTCTTCCTGGCAAGCCACTCCTTTCCCCTCCCCACAGCAGTGTGGATTTAGGGATCCATATCGTCTTGCTTAAAAACAAAGGAGGAAACTGCATTCCAAATACCTCGCTTCACTTTAGAAGTGGCAAACTGCCTCAGGAAAGCAATGATGTGTGCTGTTCTTGCATGGTAATGTCAAGCCCAGAGTTGCTGGACTCTGCTTTTTAAAGCTGTTTTAGAAACAAAGCGTTTTGATTGTCATGTTAACTGTCACCGTGATTTTTAAGCAACTAAATTTCATCTTGCTTTGGCACTTGCTTTAAGCATGAGCTAAGCTCCACAGGACTCACAGATGTATGAACACATGTGAATCAGAGCTGTTAAAACCTTAAGGCTATTGAAAAGTCAGAAAGGGTAAGAAGCTGAATTCAAAGCAACTGAGGCTTCAAATGAGAATTTAAATATATTAGATGATTTTTTTAAACTTTGTTCTTCTTTTTAGGATGCACCTGGGAATTTGGTGCCATGGTGAATTACATCAAGAAGACCTACCCTCAGACCCAGCTGATTGTTGTGGGCTTCAGCCTGGGTGGAAACATAGTGTGCAAATACCTGGGAGAGAGCCAGGCCAACCAGGAGCGAGTGCTGTGCTGTGTCAGCTTGTGCCAGGGGTACAGCGCACTCAGGTGGGTCTGGAGCTTTCTCTGTGCTCCTCTCTTCTGGAAGTGCAGGAGGGAGCAGATCTCTGGAAGGGCAAGGTGAAGATGGGTGTTTCTGTTGCATGAACTGGTCTGACAGACTGTGTAGGATAACACCCTCCTGAAGGAGCACCTGGAGCTCTGCTGATTTGCAAGCACAAGTAAACTTGGTCAGCAGTGCAAACAGGTTTTGTGTACCTGTCCAGGTACATGCTGGCAGCTTCTGGTCTGTGCATGTGATGCTGTCTCATGGCTAGAGTGAAGAGGAGGCATTCCCTGTGCAATCCTGGTGTAATTAACCAGGCAGGCTGGGCAGCCTGAGCAGCTGCTGAGCTGCTGCCAGGTCTGCAAGCAATAGTTTACACTGTCTCATCACTCTGAGAAATATCCCATGGTTTGTAATAGCTTGTTTGGCCTCAGTGTGCAGTTTCATCTGGCAGCTCTTACCCAGGGAGACTGGAAAGGCACAGCACAGACTCTGTCAGTCTATGCTCCTTTCTTGGTGTTTGTCACTGAAACAGTGCTGTGGGTGATCAAGGGATGGAGAGGTGCTCACAGATGTGTTATAGGACTGGGAAGGTGGGGTGGAAAAGTATTACAGCCCTTAAGCCTGAAAACATTCATGTTTCCCCACCTGGAAGACAAGGTTGTGGCACTTAGGAGCTGTGATGACTTCACTTGCATGTGCTGATGGAGGGTCCAGGCACAGCAGTGCTGCTTGAAAACTGGACTCAACTAATGCACTTTAACCTTTCCATGTATGCACAGGTAATGGAGATTTAAACTCTGTAACTGGCTAAACTGCTGTTTTCAGTTTTTACTGTCTGTACATATGGACAATTACTAAGGTGCAGCTGACTCTGCAGTAATTTACTTGCAGTTTTGAGCTGTGAGACTACCTACAAGCCAAAAGGGACTGTTAGAACTCAGGTATTTGAGTCATAATCCCTTGGGCTGATATGAATGGTGAAACTGTAGCAGGTCTGTGAGGGGCTTGCTATGGAATTCAGCCTCACAGCCTGGTCAGGGTAGCTGGAACTCTTGATGCTGATGATGCCCTGTCTGTGTAGGGGCCAGTTTGTTATTCAGCAGCCTGAAGACACCTTTTATAAATTGGGCTCTTACAGGTAAAAGCAAAAAGCTTTTCTGGAAGCACTAAGATGTCAGTAAAAGCTTGATATGCTTGTAATATTCTTGCTATCTAATCCCTTTCGAGGTCAGATGTGACTACTGCTAAAAACGTGTATAATCTGCTGCTAGTTCACACCCTCAAAATCTGAACAGATGCTACAGGAACAGCTGTTCTGTTTTGTTTCAAGTAAAATGTTCTTAGCTGTCCTGGGATTCTGGCATAGAGCACAGAGCATCCTTTTGAAGCCAGCTCCTTAATTGCAACCATCAGAGAGGGTTTGCAGGGATATCTGGCTGAGGTCCACTTGGTTCATCTTCTACAATTATGCAATATTGTATTCCTGATCTCCACAATGCTGTTGTGAGTAATGCTATTATGCTTGCATGGCAAGGACAACCTGATTAACAATTCTCCACTTGGATATTTGTGTGGAAAAACAACTCACTGGGTTTTTTCCCCCTGAGTTTAATGCACCCCATGGTGTGGGCTGTGTGGATTATTGAGCTCTTGCCTCCACCTGCTGGGTAAACATCTCCTAGCAAAGCTCCTGCCACAAAACATCTGCTCTGTATTACTGGACAGCCAGTGGGAAGGATTTCAGGTCTTGTGTCTCCCTTCCTAATACCCACATCTGCTGTAAGTGCTAATTAGCTGAAGAACCAGAGGGAAGCAACATCTACTGGGCAAAGGGCAGGAGGAGGGGGTGCCTTGTGCCCTGGTTATAGAAGTGGGAGGGAGGAAGTGTAAAGCACTTCCAGGTAGAATGGTGAAGCCACTGGCTTCCTGGGCTTGGTCTGGTACATGAAAATAGCTGACTTCAGCCTTCAGGGCTACATGGAAGTGGATTACCCTGGTAACATAACCAGTTTAATTTACAGTTCTTTTTTTTTTTAATATTGGCTTGTCCAGCATTTATTCCCCAAATAACTTTCATAAGCAAAGGAAAAAAAATTTAGTGAGCAAGGTGAACCAAATGTTTCAAATAGTAAAGCCTTTGCAGAGCAGCAGCAATACTAGGACCTGCCAGAACAATGAGATCTTTAATGAATTAACACAGGCTAGGGAATGTGTTCCCTGAGGCTAAACAGGGACAGGTCTCCTTATTCCTTAATCTCTGCCTGCATAGGCTTGATTCTGCTTCTTGATCTTGTGGAATGCATCTTCATCATAGCTCCAGGCTGTGGGGAGAGACCTCAGCTCTGAAACCTGGGCAGTCCTCACAATACTGAAAGCTGCCTGTGGGGTTTTTTTTAATGCTTGCAACTCTTCATATTAGGAGAACTGCTGTACACCACAGGAACTGCAGGGAAATGTAGTAGCTTCAACTTCAAACATCTTGTGATAACTTAATAGATTTGCTTGGAAAACCTTTTGTGAAGAAAGAAATGTGCATTTTCCAGTCTTCTTTCATTCCCCTGCCCTGGCATAAGTGTGGTAGGTATAACCTGGCTAGACAAAAAGATAATGGATTTTTCTTTTTTTTAAAATCCATACTCTCCAACATGGCTAATTACAAGAAAACAGTTTGTTCCTGCCTGGCAGGGGACTTGCAAGCTGTAGCTTGGAAGGTCATGCTAAATCTACAGTAGTTCTCATGGTATGTTAATGTTTAAGTGGTAAGAGAGCTTCAGTAGCTGAAGCTGCTCCCAGCATTCTTGAGTCTCTCAGTAAATGATAGTGTGTTCCCTCAGCAACAGCAAACCCTGCTAGGAGTAAAGCTCTAACCTGCCCATGACCCTGCATAGCAAAGCAGTGCTGGTGTCTGCCAGAGCTCACACAACTCTGGATGGCTTAAATTCTGTTTTAACAACAGATAAGCTATGAAGTGCTCTTCTGCTTTGAGAATAGGTAAAGACTTCAACTGAGATGCCACTTGCAGCTGCAGCTAGTATTTATTCCTACAGTTCCTGCCAATGAACTGAAACAATAATAGTATCTGTATATATTGGAAACATCTGCACAAATTGTTTCCTCTGCAGAGCTGTATTACACAATAGACAACACTGTTGAGCAACAGGTTTTAGCCCTTTCCTTGAAAGTCCCATTATGTAAATTACATTCAACTTCTGCAAAGGGATACTAAAATCCTCTTGTCAGTGTTATGGATCTTGATTGATGGCTCTTAAATGCTCTGATCAAAACTGCTAATTGTATTGTGCAAGATGAGACTGCAGATCTGTTTTCTGATACTAACAGACTTCATCAAAGTGGAAGTCATTTCCTGGAAAAGGTTAAGCTGTGGCAGAGAAGGCCTGGAGGTTTGTTTACACAGCCCCCAGGCTGCCATAAGATGTTAACAGTGTATTAATCTGATCTTTCAAGGGCTCCATTAACAGCTTTGTTTGTTCTGCTGTGTTTTTTCTAGGGCACAGGAAACCTTCATGCAGTGGGATCATTGCAGAAGATTTTATAACTTCCTCATGGCAGATAACATGAAGAAGATCATTCTTTCTCACAGGTACTGCAGTACATCATTCACACTGACAGTATTGATTGGGTCGATTGCAGTATTGGATTTGTCTGCCTGGTCCTTTAAAATAGGACTCCTGACAGGTTTAGCACAAGTTCCTTGATAGATCTTTAGATGAATCAACAGAGGTGGTGAGCCCCTGTCAATCTCATTATACTGTAAAATAGACAAACAAGCTTTGGCCATTTTGTTAGGAGGAAGACATTGTTGTCTCCTTGTGTTTTGTGGAAACTTATTTAATGAATAAACAAGACATGCACAGGAAAACATTGCAATTAGACTTCAAAGTGGAGTACTCTGCATCTGTTTTACTTCTAGCCAAAGAATTCCCTATTGAAGGAGCCTCTTGTTCTGCCACCTACCTGAGGTAGGACTAATCTTCCAGATCTGCTGTATGGAGTTGCTGCATATCAAATAAGCAAATAGTCAAACCTGTAGCTCTGGCTTCTAGCTGTTCCTCTAGAAAGAGCATGTAGCCAGCAAAACACTTAACATTGCTGTTCCTGGAGTGCTGTAGGATCCTTGTGCTGCTCTTGCTGATCCGTGGCTCTTGCATAACAAAAGAAATTTGTGTGCTAAACAGGTGACATGCTCATGTTGGTGTTTTCCCCATCAAAAGTTCTCTGGGTGGTACTTGGTAGGCAAGAAAATACCTCATCTCTATTGGAATTGGCCTGACTGAAGAGAAAGGAGGGGAATATCTTAAGGCCTATTTCATTGAAGGAGCATGTATCACTTCAGACTTCTGGTTCTGTGTTTACACTCCTGTGCAGTATGAAACACTTGTAGAAGGAGGGTGGCCAGTGTAGGATGATCCACGTAATTCATTCCAGGTTTACAAATATTTAGACAACTTGAACAAATTTGACAAGTGAAGTTAGGTAAGCTCCCATTAAACGGTGCTTAAATTCTTAACCCACAAAAGACTGGTGCTGATTTGAAAGGAAGTGTGTTAAGCAAACTTTTTCCATAATCACTTGAATCACGTGCTCTACCTTGCCCAAATCAAACCTAGCCTGCCCTGCAGCTGCCTCTCAAAGGGAATAAAAACCCCTTTCCAACTTGTGGCCTTTGTTCTGTTAGTTTGGGAAGAAGTTTGTTCTGGTAAAGAAACACATCCTTCCCTGAGGGCAATAACCAGCTATGACAAGTGTCCATAGTAAAAGCTTTCTGCTAAGGGAATACCCTGAGTAATTTCTGTGTGTAGTAGCCAGAAGTCTGTGCTGGGACTTTAGAACCAGATGATGCAGGAGATGCTGTGCCCAGCATTGCTGGTGCTCTCACCCAGACTACCCACAGGTTTCATCTGAAGCCAAAAATCTCTCCCTCTAACATGTAGCCTCAAGTCCAAATACCCTTAGTGCCTTCTGTTCTGGGAAGTTTCTTTTAGGAGGGCCCCCTCATGCAATTTTTCAGTAGATAAGGGAAACATTTTTTCCTATGAAGAGGCTTCTGGGGTTTGTTATGTCTTGCTGCTAAGGTAAGTGGACAAACAAGCTGCTCTTGGTCCCAAGGAAGCCTCATGTTTATATAACCCACTTCTAATCTTATCTTGTCAGATTTGGTAAACTCAGTTGTCCTTGAACAGGTCATGGTTTTGCTGCCCTTGTGTTATTTGGATGTAATTCTTGATGTCACTCTTCCAGGCAAGCTCTTTTTGGAGATAACATGAAGAAGCCACATAGCCTGTCAGAAGCTGATCTGGGCAAGCTCTATACAGCAACATCACTTATGCAGATTGATGATAATGTTATGAGGTATGAAGGGCAATTCCCTGCTCCCCTGTAGAACTCCAGGTACCTTTTCTTCCCAGTGTTGCTCTTGCATGCCCCTTGCTGTGCCTGTGGGACTCTGCTGAAGTACAGTGAACACAACTTCAAACTCTTACTTGCCTCCACATTAGAGAAAACTTAGAAGAGAGGAAAAAGACAAACTTACTGTTTACAGTCACAGCTTCTTTAAAATCATCCAGGAGGCATTTCTTTATTAGTAACACCTGAACCTGCAGCCGTCACTAAGGTAGGAAGAGGCCAAGCTCTAGCAATAAAAAAGGGGAATGTGGAAAGAAGCTCAGAACTCCTCATGGATTTCCTTAGCTCTGAAAAGTCTTCTCCCCATGAAACACTTCTGCTTTCTCAATACACAATAGGGCTGGCTGAGATAATGCAACCTTTCTTATTTGTCATACTAACACCTAATTAAGTGCTCTGCTTTATTAAGCAGTAGCCTGTTACTGCCTGTGTCCTTGACAGCAACATAGCACTTTAAGTGGCAGTGTTCATACCATGGCATGTTCTGTATCAGGCATTGACCCCTTTCCAAAATAAAGCTGCAAAGTGTTAGCTAAAAAGCTATGACACTTTTGGCAAACTGGGAGTATGGTTGGCTGCTTATAAAAAAAAAAAAAACATTCCTTGGGAATTCTCCCTGCTTGTCCCCCATCACTGAGACCTTTCTAGTTTGGACCAACAGCTATGTTGTCCCTTATGTAAAAAAAAAAAAAGGCACTTAAATATAGGCCTACTGAATTCTTGGTTTGGTGTGAAAAGATCAAGTAGAACCATGGTGAATTCTGGGGGACTTGTTCAGTAAATTTGAGGTTTATAAGCTATGCTGGGTTTGTATTTGAAAAGACTTTTAGGGAAAGATGAACAAGATCCTAACTTTTTCATCCACATGTACAATTAAGTGAAGTGGGGTGTTTTAAAAGAAACACCCTGAGGGCTGCTGTTCTTCAGTTTGCATGTTTGACTTGCCCATGTTCTCAGAATGTTTGAGAAGGCACAGAAACCATCAAGGCATGTGCTGCAAAAGGGTTTTGCAAAGAGACTGGGTATTAAAATATTGTCTATGGAAATTGAGCCATTATTTCCGTTTCTGCATGTGTCCTCACTTAAAAGTAATAGTGACATGGCTGGAACAGGTGATATTAATGACAATGTGCTCTATTTCAGGAAATTCCATGGCTACAGCTCACTGAAGGAATACTATGAAGAGGAAAGTTGCCTGCATTACTTGCACAGGGTAAGCTCTTGCAGCAGGCTGTTCTTGCATTAAGGGAAAATATTCTGTGGGGTTTTTTTTGTTGATACCTGCAGATGCCTCAGCTGGGATTTTCAGAAATAGTCACCCACAGTATATTGGAGTGGAATTTCAGATCTTGCTGCCTCTAACACTGGGGCTGAATTCTCTGGGCTCTTAAGTGCATATAACTTTAGTAGGTGATAGCACCCAAGAGATGGAGACAAAGCCACACATTCAGCTGAACTGCTCTGAGTGTGTGAGGATAAAGTGGGAAATGGGTGCCTGCATGGAGCCTGCACCTCCAAGGAAGAAAGGCTTAGTGGATTCTATGGAGGAGACTAAGGACACTGACAGGCAGATGCTTGAGCAAAGTTTTGCCAAAGTGTAATTGAGATCAGTTCTTCCTTTTTCTACTGAATCAGAGAATGGAGATGTTCCAAGGGAGTTTCCTGGACTTCAACCAAGGTGTCCATAACAGAGCTGGCAATAGCTGCCTGACATGCAAAGCAATGCAGAGTGAAAAAAGGGTGTGGTTATTTCAATTCTAAGAGTGAGGACTCAGTCTGTTTGCTCTCTGCCTCTTTCTTTGAGGCAAAATTAACTCTGAAATAAGATCTTAGTTGAGTTATGCTAAGATACTTTTACAGTTGGTAGATTGACGTTCAAATACTAACCCCTTTCTGGTTTGGTTTCTTCATTTTATGTTGTGTTTCCTGATGCAGATCAATGTTCCTCTTCTGTTGGTTAATGCTGCTGATGACCCTCTTGTTCATGAGAGTCTTCTGTCAATTCCAAGAGCTCTTTCAGGTATGCTGAAACAGTCTCCTCCTGCTGGGCATATTTGTGTACCTACAGCTTGCTTCCCATCACAATTCCTGATTTCAAAGCAGCTTGACCTGCCTCCTTACATCTGTAATGCTGTGGGAGGTGTGCTAAGCCTCTTTAAGTTACCAATTGCTAGAACTAACAAGGCTAATCCTGAGCAGGAGGAACTTCAGTCCTTTCAGGCACCTGTTGCTTGTGTTAATAGCAGCAGGTTACATTCCTGGATGAAAAAAGATTTCCTCACATCTCCATTGCTCACTGGGATGTAGTAGGAAGATGGGTGGTGGTGACAGTCTGGAGGAAGCGCAGATAAACTCCCCCTTTGCTGATGAAATGGGGACAGTGCATGCATGGCTCTGTCACTTGGCACTGAACTGGGATCTCTCCCTTACAAGGAGTTGAGCTGTCTGTCTTCAAACAAGGCAGAAGGTAAATTACACTTAGAAGCTCAGAAGAGGGAGCTGCTGCTGCTGCTTCATCACACCAAGAGTGGGTGTACAGGGATGGAAGCAGGGTTCATTCTTTTCCTGGTCAGAGGCTGTGAGCGGAGAATTTATCCCCAGCTGCTTTCAGAGAGAAGCAAGCACAGGGAGTTTTTCACTGTCCATGCAACAAGATGGCTAATGCTCTATCAGAGCTTAGTGCAGCTTGACACGATGCAAACAGTCTTAGTTCCAGGGAATGTGAGTTAAAGGTGTTCATTTGTTAAAGAATGAGCATTCTTACAGCAATATTTTTATTATTATTTTTATTATTATTATTACTGTTAGGGCCCAGTCAGCAGCATCTCTTGGGGCAGCCTTTGTCCTGGCAACTCAAGATGCTTTCATTCTCAGCTTGAAGATGTTATCCTGGAACTTTCTGCCTCTTTTTCTTTTACAGAGAAAAAGGAGAATGTCATGCATGTGCTGCCCCTTCATGGAGGCCACCTGGGATTTTTTGAGGGGTCTGTGCTGTTCCCAGAGCCTCTTACCTGGATGGATAAGCTCGTGGTGCAGTATGCCAATGCCATCTGCCAGTGGGAGAAGACAAAGCCTCACTGCTCTGATGCTGAGCAGGCTGTGTCTGGCCAGGAGTAATCGACCCAAAGACTCTGGATCACTTCAGTAAATCTCTATTTGGGAACATCTTGTTCCCTCACCTGCTGCTTCAGGTCTCCATTCTCCTTGATATCCTATGGCTGGGGTTTGATCACCATGTGTTTTTTTCCAAAATTGACTTAAAGCAGAGGTTAACATCTGGTCAGAGCCTCTTTGGATATCCAGTCACGTGGATTTGTAATTTTGCTCTGCTTGAAGAATTGGGTTGCTGTCTGTAGCTTGTTCCAGGGCTACTGAGCTAAAGACTGCTTGCTTTAATATAGCAGAAGTTTCACATGTCAAAATCTCTTTACCTGCTGGTCAAAAACTTGATCTGCAGCATTTGTTTAAGTGTAGATGATGGGATAACTGTGGCTCTCTTCTCTCTCTGGGTGCTGGAAAATCCCTGTACCAAGCCACAAGCCAGTGAGTGATTCAGCCTGTAAGCCACTACAGTATGGCTTGGAAAAACAGGTGCTTGACTGCAAGTGTAGTGTCAGCTTTGCACCATCTCAAGGGAAACCTTTTAGTACCTAGGAATGCACTTGCACAAGTGAATCACTTTAAAAGTATTCAACTTTTCCATGCTTGAGCTGTGAGTGGATTGGGGTGGCTTTATGCTGCATCTCCAAATAGAGAAAAGCTGCAGCCTGGTAACGCCAGTTAATGTTTCTGTGTAAACATGTTCTCATTTCAGGACCTGATCAGTCACCTTCTTGTCACCTTTGCCTCTTTTGAAATACTGTTATCTTTTCAGTACTGGATTCTTTGTTTGACCTGGGTCTTTTTAAAGCTGGCTCTAGCTTCCAAATGGAAACCCATGATTAAGAATCTGCAGGATTTTTTTCTGAGCTCAATTTGCTTGAAAGACTATTTTATGGAGAGCTATTGTACTCTCTTAGGGATTAATTGGTGGGGGGTAGGGTGTATCTGTTTAGATTTACTCCCTTTATGTCAGGGTAAATAATACCAAAATTCCTCCCATTAGCTTTCAGAGCATCAGGTGGGCTTGAGACATGTGACTTGCCTTAGAGTTGATGTGGAACTGGTGTCCCCAGCCCTGTGCAGCTGAAATGACATCTTTGCATGGCTGACTACTTTCAGATCTGTGTAATCTGTAGGATTACTGGCTCCAGTAAGACATTGGGCTCTTTCTCACTAGAATTTTTTTTCCACAACCAGACATCCCCTTCTAGTTTTAATGTGCAAAGTGAAGTGTGAAAGCTGTTTTCAGGAAAGCTGGCTACTCACCTGTGCTTTTCCCTCAAGTGGCAGCTATGGTCTGTGCCAAAATAGTTATTAAAGGAAAGTTGTCTCATGACAATCTGGAGACTGAAACTAGTGGTAAAAATCTTTTTTTTTTTTCCCTTACTGTTTGTTCTCTCAATATTGTAGAGTCATTAATCCATCGATAGGGTTTCTTTATCACAGTGTCAGTGAAGTTCTTTTCCTGTCACAACTTCCCTCATCAGCACTTTATTGCTTCAGCCTTGGTCTGTGTTCAGGCACTTTAATTTATAGCTTAAGGGTGAAACGAGCTGCAAGTCTTCAGGCTGGTAACAACAAACCTGGGGAACAAGCCTCCTGGACTGCCCTGTCCCTGAACTTAAGTAGGTTGAGTAGGTGGGGTTTCATTTTAATAAAGCAATAATTAACTATTGTAGCAAAGATGCATTGTCATATCAGGAAATTCCTTTCATTTGCCTTAGGTCAAACACCTTGGCCTGTGATCCACGGTGAATTGTGGATGTCTGCACATTCTCCTAGTCAGTAAATCTGGGCTTCTTTTTTTCTTCAAAGAGAAGATGAGAAACTAAGTAAAGCTACAGCAAGATTTGGCTGTGCTTGTGGCTGTTCCTTAAGAACTATTTTAGGGCATCAGTTAGCAAGGATATTCTTAGCTGATGGATTTCTTGTCTCTGTGTTATGTTCTTATTCATACTGCATCACTAAAGTATGTCATAAAAGACATTTCAGTTTTTTTGCTTAAGTAGGGTTCATGTAATATTCATTGGGTATGACTTAAATATCTCCTCACTTCAGCAGAAGTGGAGTGTAAACAACACATGTACACATCAAATAGCTACAGTATAAATTTAGGTGTCTAAGTCTCCCAAAATGAGGTGAGCAACTGGACAGTTCTTAAAGCAGCAGGACCTGTAGCTTTGTCTAATCAAGTAGAGATTTTTCTTTAAACTTGGAGAGCCTTTCTGAGGAGTACTCCTTCCTACCCCACAACTCAAGCCTTCAGAAGTGCTAGTGCTGTGGACTTTCTGAAACTCTCCACTACAGAAGTACCATGGGTCTCTGTCTTGTTCCTTTGCCCTGGTTTTGCACTTGAATCTAAAACTGTTCAAATCACTTGTGACTTGACTGAGTCTGGCTTATTTGGGGAAGGACAGCTTTTGTTGTGGCTTTTTTTGTGCAAGGTTTCTGGAGCTTCAGCTTAAGCCTGTAGGTGGAAGCAGTGTTAAAAAAAAAAAGCTGTTCTCTCCATCTCAACAAATTTGATGCTTCTTTCAAAGCAAGACTTGTAGTCAGACTTGGAGCAGTAGTCAGACTTTGTCCAGTCCTAATCTGAAATACTCTTGTCTCCCAAAATAAGGCAATACTACTCTTGTTATGTGGGCAGGTGGTCTTTATTTGCCCAGTGAACCCAGCCTTAAATGCAGTCTGAATTTTTCAGTCTTAGAGGTGAAGTCTTTCATCTCTTGTCCAAACACATGAGGCTGCTGAAGTGTGCACTTGTAGATCATTGCAGTGTGGTGTGATAGAGCAGTTCAAGATTACAGCTTGCTGAATCTGACATGTGCTCTGCTTAGTTTCAAACTAGGATTAGAAAAATCATTAGGAGAGCTCTTCCATGGGTAGTTTCATGGTAAACACACCTTCCCCATCACTGAATGTAAGTAGCACTTGAACATGAACCCTGAGGACCCTCTCAATCAGACAGCAAGTTGCAGAACAATTACTCTTTGATGGTTAGGCTGGTCCAACCATCACCTTTGCCATTTTTCTGGAGATATCTGAAGATGGTAAATAAGCAGCTCAGACTTGCTCTGACTGAGCACAAGGAACTTCAACTTCCACTACACGAGCTCTGCCAGCATTTTTAATTGTCCCTTTGTTCTAAATCAAGGTGTTTTCAGGTGGGTCTGGCAGTGTTATAGTTGCACTGTAAAGGCAAACAGTGAACTTCCTTACAATCCTTTTCCTGAGTGTTTTTCTGCAGTTCCTGTTTATGAAGGTATGGGTTACAAAGACAGGGCATTAAGTAAAAATGTTGGGAACTATTAACTCCAGTACTGAATTTAGCCAAGCAACCTGTGTGTCATCTGTCCTGGGCCTGTCACAAGTTCCTAGACCACAGCCCTTTGACACGTGGTGCCTTGCCCTTTTCCTCCTCCTCCCCTGACATCAGCATATCTAGAGACTTCAGTAACAGCTCTGTCAGAGCTTTTGGGGCTTTGCTTTTTGGTGAATGAATTTTCAGACACTGAGGCACACTAGTGATGCACATGGCACAATTGAGTGCTGACTTAAAGGACCTTTGTGGGCAGCCTACAACTGGCTGCAGTCAGTTTCAGGGCTGAAAATAACAATGTATATAAGCAGTAGATCGCTTTCAACTCTCTGCTCCTTTAGCAGTAGGAATTGAGTCATAGAAGCAGGGTTTGCTTTACTTAATGTGTGACTTGTTATCCTGCAATCCCAAAGTTTTTGTCTGTTAACCCTCCAGCAGCATAGCTGGAGGTAAATTGCTCAAGTGGCTACATCTCAAAGGAAAGAGCAGAGAGTACCATCTTCAGGACTTAATTGCCAGTTTAGTCACCTGGATTGCTTCCAGGTTTTTCTGGAAATGCTATGCTTGTCTGGAGCTTAATGAAATTCTTCAGTCTTTTTTTGCGAGACCAGAGAAGGCCTGAGCCTTGTGCTGCCTGTGTAAGTCACTTGTTGTAAAGAACATCTTGTTTCTGCCTTGAGTCATACTCCATGTCTGTATCCCTTCTGTGGGCTGGCTCATTTGGGAAGGTGCTGGAGCCACAGTGACTCAAAGCAGTGTCTCTTCCATGGCTTCTAGGTGAAAAGCAAACAGCCCTTCTTGGTGTGAGGACTTTAGGATTTTTCTCCAAGCTTAGAATGCCTCAGAGCAGCACAGCCCAAGGGAGGGTGCCCTGTTCCTGTACCCTCCTCTCAGTGACAGTGACACTGGCCTGGGCTTCCTCAGCTGTCAGGGCAGCTTAGGCACAAGTGCCATCAATGAGTCAAAGCAGTTGCCAGCTTTCCATGCTGTGCTGGAAAGATTTCTGGAGTTACCCTGAGCATCTGTACAAGGTGGCACAAAGCCCCTTTGCTTTGGTCTGACTGACAAGCTCCCATTGTAATCAAAGTTTTTGCATGACCAGAGAGGAGATACAGAGTTTTCTTCTTGGATCTCCACTATAGTTCAGCTGGGATGTTGACCCATCTCATGGTCCCTGCCAAGTAAAAAGTCTTTAAAATAAAATTTTAAAAAAGCCAAATAAAACCCATTTGTATTTGTTATAACCAAATCCTACTGCTTTGCCCAAGTCAACAGCTTTCCAAAGGGGCATATTGTCTCATTGTTACATGATACTTGACTGTAATTCCCAGTGACAGATCTCTAGCCATTCTTCTTGAGAAAGCATAACCTCTTTCTCTGAAAGTTCCTAGCCAAAAAGGTGTGTAAAGAGCTTGGGAAGAGGAGACCTGTGCCCTTGTTTTTCTCATGCAGCTGTGTTAGAACAGGCAGAGTGACTTCCAGTGGTCTTGGTGAGCAGTTGACTATGGAAATATTTTCAATTTGGCAAAATTATATTCTGTAACTATCTCTAAATGCTGCCCTGAAGAAGCCTGTATATTGAGACACCCTCCCTGCTGCCATGTTCTGAGTCAGATTCTCTGGAGCTGAGAGCTGCAGGGGAGATGATTTGCAACTAGCAATGCAATTTTTCTATATCTGCTGATGTTTACCTTTAAAATTATATATAAATATATATAAAACTGTCTTTGATTTTTTTTCTTTAATTTTTGTTCTTGTGTGGTGTAAAATGGAAGTCATTGCAAAACAAAATGTAATTTTGTTATCTTTGATTCAGTGGGGTTTCTTTATTTAAAAATAAAGGACTTATTGAAGTCAGTGCTCCAGCTAGTGCCTGTGTGTGAAGTTCCATATGTTGGCAGAGGCTCTCAGTGTTCCCTGAGGCCCAGCTTGGGGAACTGGCTGGGGGGAAGGTGATACAAGTGGTGCTCAAGCCTTTCCTGGTTGCTTTTTGTCTTCTGCCCAAGAAGAGGTCTTTGATGCCACTCTGGTGGAGAAATAGGTATAGCATCAGCTTAAAAAAACACATCTGGCATGAAACTACTGAAAAAGAGTTATTTTTGCCACTGGAATAGAACAGCTGCTATTTTTCCCTGTGTGAGAGTAAGTGCATTGCCTGATCTTTCAGCTGCTGGCAGAAGAAACACAAACCAGCTTCTGTGGCCAGGACAGTGACATCTGTGAGCCTTGAGTGTACAAAAGCACTGCTCACCTGACATTACAGCTCTCCACTGTGTGATTTATTGCCTACAGCCCAAGGGAGGGAGTTGTGGAGGGGAACTGGGACTGGTGCCCTGCTGGGGCAGCTGGACTGGGTGCTCTGTGGGACACAATGGCCCTCATCTGTAATTTATTGGCCATTGTGAATTAGCTGTTAGATCCACTTCAGAGCTCCTTCCCGCCTTGCTCAGTCACTTAGCTGCCAGCTCGGCAGTGCTGTTCTGTCTCCCCATCACAGCAAGCTCCTGGCTGACAATTTGTCACAGGAGTGGTGAGCAGCCACAGGCACCTCCCAGGAGCTGTGACTGTCCCAGTGCAAACCCCAGAGGCAGCAATGTGATACTCCTGTCTCTGTGGATGAGTTTTTTCCCCCTTGTTCTGTTTCCACAAGCTGCAGTTGCTCTGCCTCCCAGGCAAGCTGTGCTGTTGTGTTTGCACTGGCCTGATGCTTGCACGGTTGTCACACGTGGTTTCCTTGGGATGGCTCCAGGTACAGAAAGGAGCCAAAGGAGGTGGAGAAGTGCCTTTTTCTCTGTCTCTGGACTCCTGCACAAGGTTGGCACAGCCTCAGGCTTTGGGACTCTCCATGCATGGACTCAGCAAGCAGCTGAGGCTGGAGCAAACATCTAACCCCAGGCAGGCCCTGTCCTGTTTGGTTTGAGCCTGAGCCAGTGCCCTGCTGAATGTGGCTCTTGTCAGTCCCTCCACCTTGGCCAGCCCTGGGTGGGAGGGCTGATCTGGATGATGAAAAGGACTCACATGGAGCTGGGAGGGAGGGTGGGATCAAGCTCAGGGAGAAGGTAACCTGGGCAGAGACCAGGAGCTTGTTCCTTTCTGAGCCCTGCTGCTGGCCAAGGGAGGAGATGGTCTGGGAATGGGTGTCCAATTGACTCTTTGGAGGAGATGCCTGGTTCATGAGCCGGAACAGACTCTCTAGACAGGGACAGCTACCTATGCTTCCCTCCTCCCCACCTGAGCAAGCTGTAGTTAGTGTCAGGTGCAGCTGGTTTGCTGCACAGGTACCATCCTCTGCCCTCCATGGTGACTTTTGGTGGGGCTTCCCTGGATAAGCTCCCTTTCACAGTGCAGTGCTAGGAGAAACAGCTGTGCTGAGGCTTTTGAAGGATTTAGGAGGGTACATTCTGCTTGTCTTTCAATTGTTTTGTGATTGAAATAATTTCCTAGTCCCAATGACTGCTCAGGTTCTGTTCTCCTTCCTGCCCAAGAAGGAATTGGGCAGAGACAGCTCCAGCTGGGACCCTGGTTGGGTATTTGTTTTGCATCTGTTTTCTCTTCCCTGGTTAGAGCAGATAAGAAAGAACTGGGGGCCCTTTCTCAGGCAAGAAAAGGACTTGATCTGGAATGCAGGGAGGATGGAGATGGACAGTGCCTTGGTCCTGGTGCCAAAGTGGAGTCAGTGATGAGGGGACTGGGGTCTCCTGCCGAACACTGGCACTCCTGGTCTCCTTAGAACCACCAACACAGCCAGCACCCAAAAAGCTGTGCCCCTCTTCCTCACCATGAGGCACCAGAGCTCTGCTTTAAACACTTTATTTCTCCCTCACTGTAGCCCTCCCTTCCCAGAGCAGACACTCTCCTGTCCTCCCCTTGCAGCTCCAGGAAAGGCTGTGGGAGAGGGCTGGTGGCCTCCTTTCCCCAGCAGCTCCAGAGGGAAGGATGCTGTGCCTGGGAGGGACAGCCCTGTGCCTGGAGTGGGGACAGGAGGGTCAGGCATGGAGCAGCACACCCAGGCTGCTGCAGCACGAACAGTCACTCAAGCAACGCTACAGGAGGGAGGTGGTGGGGTTAGAGGGCCACCTCTGGTGCTCTGGTACAGGGGAGAGCAGCAGGCTCCTGCTTTAGAGAGCTGTGTCCTCAGACTCGATGCGAGGCCCAAAGAGCTTCTCTGCAGTTGCTTTGCCATCGTACTTGGGCAGGTTGCCACCAAAGTCTGCTGGCAAGATATCAGCATCGATCTCCTGGTAGAAGGATTCCAGCTCCTCACCATGCACAAAGACCTGGGGGAGATGGGAGTAGCCCTCAGCAGAGGATCAGGACAGCTCTTCCCAGCTGCTCTGTTCCACCCAAGGACGTGCCTTTGCCTGCAGGTCCCTTTCCCACACTCACCCTCTCCAGCAGTTTGCTCTTCAGGAAGGGTTTGACCACGTTGTAGGTGGTGGTGAAGTACCAAGGCTGGTGGATGAAGTGGACAGCCTTGAACCGCGCTGGGAAGGAGTCCTGGGATCCCAAACCCAGACACAGATGGTTACAGATCTTACCCTTGCTCAGATCTTACCCTGATCTGAGCAGGCAGCAATGGATACACCAGCACTGCCACACCTCTCCTTGCTCCATGTCCCTTTCTCTGTTCTGACCCAGAGGATCAGCCACCTCCACCTCAGGAGTACCAGGGAGCTGAAGAACCTCCCAGACTGCTCCTCATGAGAAGGACCCTCCCTGGGAAGAGCCAAGTGTCTTTGGCATTTGGTCCAAGGGCAGAAATCCTGGAGTGCCTGTGTCTCTATCCAGCCTGGACCAGGCTGGGCTGAGAGGCTCATGAGGAAAGCCCTCCAGGCCATGCCCATGGATGCTGCAAGGAGTGGTAGCACTGCTTCTGGTTAGGGATTTGAGAAGGCAGGGAGATGGGATGGGGAAAATTTTGCAGGGTTAAGCCAATTAGCTGGCAAGGCAGGGACAGGGTGATGAAGAACAGCCTCTCCACAATGCTTTCACATTGTTCCAGCATGGTGGCAATCCCAAACCGTGCTAGCCCTGCCTCTGAGCTCCCTGCTTGCCCAGGGTCCCCTCTGCCACTGCTGGGTGCAGACTTTGCCACCTCACCTGCAGCATGTCCACCATCTTCTTGAGCTCGGAGGGTTTGATCCCTGATGCCTGCTGCATGGTGAAGCCCTTGAAGTTCTCAATGATGCAGAACCCGTTGATCTGGGTCTCTTCATTCTCCAGCAGCTTCTCCAAGATAATACAATAGGCACGAAGGATCTAATGGAGAGGAGAGACAGCAGGGTCTTGTATGAGGTCTCACCTGCCATAGACCCTAGGGGGTACTCAGGAGGAGTTCCATGGAGTGTTATCCAGGGACTGTTGGACTCTAGCCTGCTTGTCACAGCCAGCCCCAAGATATCAGAGCAGGGAGAGGGTGAACACATTCTCTTTTCAAGTCATGAGCATCAGATCTGGATCAGTAATACACTGAGACCAGATTCAGAGCTGAGCAGGTAAGGAAACTGGGAGAAGATTTGAAGACCTCTTTGCCAAGAAGCCCTTCTCATGCCCTGTGCCTCAGTTTCTTCCTCTGGCCCTGATTTAATAGTGTGGTGTCTTTCTTCAGCCCGTGTTACACAGGCTGGGGGATGCACCCATTAATTTGGCATCTTGCACTACATCCTTTGCTCTCTCAAAGGATAAATGCAGAGGGCTGCAGATTTACTTCCACCTGTATGGCTGGACAGATGCACGTGTGTGTGTGTGTGTGTGTGTGTGTGTGTGTGTGTGTGTGTGTGTGTAAGGATGCTGTGCTCAGTGTGTGTAAGGATGATGTGCTCACAGTGTGTGTAAGGATGCTCAGTGTGTGTGTGTGTGTGTAAGGATGCTGTGCTCACAGGTCTGAGCAGGACAAGCCCAAAAGCAGCACCGCAGCTGTGGGAGCAGCCTCTGAGCTGGGCTCACCTCATCGAAGGTGATTTCCTCGTAGTCCCAGTTCTCGATGTTGAAGAGCATCACCACGCGGCCGTACTTGTCCCTGCTGGCCAGGATGCCGGGGTAGCCGGCCTCGATGGTGCTGCGCACCGCCTCGGGGCTCAGGTTGTCAAACAGCTCCGGGTACTGCTGCCGGAAATTCACGTAGCCTGCAGAGGCAAAAATTGGGAAAACTGGCTGCTTGCCCAGCCTCGGGAAGCTGGGGGAGCTGCCAGAGACGGGATGGGCTGGTGATGCTGAGATGTCAGAATCCGAGAGCTGTGGAAAGCTCTGCCTGTGGCACACGTGGGTCAGGACTCCTCCAGCAAAGGGGGAAAGGTGGAAAGCAAAGAGGGAAGACAAAGGAGGAAAGAGAAGCTCAGCAGACCAGCCCCAGCATGCTTGGTGCAATCCCTCCCCTTGCCAGAAGCTTCTCACACCTGCTTTCTCTCCAACACCTTAACAAGTAGATAAAGTAATTTTCCCCCTCATTTCCCTTCTCCCCTTCCTCCCTGTTTGGGTGAAAACTCCCATCTACCCTCTCTTGGCACCCTGCAGGCACAAAACAAGGAATTTCATCCTGGGAAAATACTGGCAAACAGAACAGCTTGTCTGAGAGCCAGCACTGATAATTACAACTCATTATCCCCTAAGCTGACACAAAGAAGAGCAGAGCTGGAGCCAGGCAGGTTCCAGTCAGCAGCCAGCCTGTGGGCTGCTCTTCTGCTTCCCCTCCATCCCTCTGGGTCACTCCCAGTGTGAGGAGAGGGTGCCACAAGCACCCCAACCTGTCCCCAGACATAGAGGTGCCACAGGGGTGAAAAGATCCCCAGGCACCATGCACAGGAACATCAGGAGGGTGCAGAGCTGGCTCCTTACAGGGTACAGAGGGGAAAGTGGGCATGGGGGTCTCAAGGGGATGCAGCCCAAACCAGCTGGGTTTGCTGCACAAATGAAACCATCACCAAATGTGAGGGGTTTTTCCAGTTTTTTTGGGATAAATTTGCAAGGAATGGGACTGTCCTGGTGCTGCAGGATGCCTGGTGTCACACTCATTTATTTCCTCCCCTATCTCAATTCCTTTCAAGCCCCTCGACCTGACTTTTTCTATTCATCCCCTCTCTTCAAACCCTGACTTTTGCTATTTACCCCCTCTCTTCATTCCCTTCCCACGTTGGGGTCCTACTCTGCCAGCACAGCCCAGTCTGGGCTAGGAGGCACCAGCACAGGACAGGGAACTGCTGGGGGATGTGTACCCTCATCCTCAACCAGCATCACAACCCAGGAGCCCTCCCCACCTTTCAGCAGGCCACGGGCTCTGTGCCCTCCCCACCTTTCAGCAGGTCATAGGCTCTGTGCACGTCGAACTTGCGGGCGCGGATGAAGCGGAGCAGGAAGGAGTCGTCCCTCTCCTGCACCTTCTCGGCCACCTTCTGGCAAACATCCTCACCGCCCGCCCGCTCCTGCACCAGCTCCCGCAGCGCCTTCACCGCCACCTCCCGCTTCTCCTCCGTCTCGTTCAGCTCGTCCTTTGCCTGGGGGGAGCAGAGAGGGCACCCAGCGATGGGCACGCGTGCTGAAACACCCCGGGGGTGTCACAGACATCTTTTATGAAAAACCCTTTCCTTAGAATTTTTCCTCCTGAGAAACCTCAAAAACGAAATGTAAACAATAATTATCTGCTGCTGTGGAATGCAAAAAGTAAATCTGTAATTAATCTCATGCAGTTGTTTCTAATTAATTACCAATCACAGTCAGCTAACTCAGACTCTCAGTCCAAGAGAGAAGCCTTTGTTATCATTCTTTCTTTTTCTATTCTTAGCCAGCCTTCTGATGAAATCCTTTCTTCTATTCTTTTAGTATAATTTTAATATATCATAAAATAATAAATTAAGCCTTCTAAAACATAGAGTCAAATCTTCATCTCTTCCCTCATCCTCAGACCCTGTGAACACCATCACATGGGGGTCCTGGAGGCACCCAAAAACTGGGGAAGGACAATAAAGCTCCTTGCAGCATCCCAGCGTAAGGAGGGCAGGGTCACTGAATCCCCAGCCTGGAGACATTTTGGTGAGTGTAAGAGACAGCAGAGTCTCCTCTGTCCCCTGAGGAGCAGGAGCTGCACCTTCCCCCCGTTCCCCACAGCTGCCTCACCTTCTGCAGGGTGTGTGGGGGGATCTTCTCGCACCTCCCAAAGACAGGCCCGTGGTCCTTGGTGGTGAGGCGCTCCAGCTTGGAGCGCAGCGCCTGCTCCTCCTCCGACACGATGCGGAACGTGCCCGTCTGCGGGGAGGAGAGGCTGTGGGGGCTCCCCAGACAGCCCCCCAGCCCCCTGCCCCACCTGGGAGTTCTGGGGAAGGGGAGAGGCTCCACACAAGGGGGTGCAGTGGGATAGGGATGGGCTGTGTGCTGCTTGGACCGAGGTGCACCCTGTGCACCCCATCCCAGCGCTGCAGGGAGGGCATGGTCAGGGCACAGAGGATGGGGCAGTGTGGGGACAGTACTCACAACTGCAGACATGATGTCCTCTGTCTTCTGTCAGCAGCAGGACACTGGCAGAGGGAAGGAGGAATCAGCATGGATCCAAATGGTCTCCACGGCCTCCCTTATGCCCCATTCCCTGACATCTTGCACAGACAGGGGCAGAAGTGGGCGTCCAGAGGAGACCCCCAACCCTCCTCAGCTCCATCACCTACTGCCTGCATCTCAGCCTGCCCGAGGAGGCTGAGCAGCCTGGAGCAACACCAAGGATGTTTTCAAAAGCAGCTTAAAAATCTGTGTATTTATCATCTGATACTTTCACATGTTTTTCTCAGTCTGCCTTTCCTCTTTTGGCTGGGGGTATCTCAGCCTGCCCTCACCCAGGTGGTCTCAGACCACCTTCCCATTGGCAGAGGCGAGCATCCGACTTGGGCCAGGCAGCCAGCTCATCCTTGTATTTCTACTACCAAAATAAATAATATTACCAAAATAAATACTCATCCCTAAAGTATTTCCCAAACTCTCAAATCTCACTGCTCCACCAGCTGCAAGGCTGGACTGCAAACCTCTCAGCATCTTTCCAACGCAGTTTGGGTGAAACACCTTGTTCCCATCCACGAGGAGGAGGAGGGCTGCCTTCATCCTGCCTCCAGCACCTACCCCTGCCTGGCTGTAGCACCAGCTCCAAGCCCAGGCTCTGTGAGGGATGCTTGGCTCCAGCTCACCCATTTCCCAGGCCCATCCTCTTTCCCTCCACCTCCTGGGGAAGGGATAGGCATCAAAACCAATTCAAGCTCTGGAGATGCCAGGTTGAGTGAGGTTGATGCTCTTCAACGCTGTTCTTCCAGTTGAAAAATGTCCTGGGTACTCACCAGGAGGAGCAGAAATGTCCTGAGCAGGTGAGTGCACAGAGCTGAAATGGGAGCAGAGGTGGCGAGGCCGGAGTGGAGCAGGAGGGAGCCGGGCGAAAGCTTTGTAGAGTCACCGGGTTGGGATTAGACCGTCACAAGGCATCAACTCACTGCAGCTTTGCAATTAAGTCAGCCCAGCCCAGGAAAGAAACCCCATTAAAACATTACAAAAGGCAGCTGAGGAGAGAGAAGGAGGGAGCCGGGGCTCCACGGCCAGCGGGAGTGTGCGTGGCGAGGCGGGCTGGATGCCGGACCCGATTAACAAAGTATAAAAGCTCCTTGTTGTGTAACTCGCTCATTAGCACGGGGCAGGGGCAGAGGCAGGGGGTGGGCAGCCTGCCATCCCGGCCTGCTCCCCGGGGTGAGCAGGACAGATCTGTTCCCCAGCTCCTGCCCCACAAACCCTGGCAAGGCCCTGCTGTGAGTTTGTCTGTGTGGGCAAGGCCTTGCTGTGAGTTTGGCTGTGTGGGCAGGGTCTGGCTGCAGGGAAGGGTCTGTGGCAGAGGATGCTCCTGGGGCTCTCCAGTTCCTCCCCTATGGGGCCTCCCAAACCAGCATCCATACAAGGCTCCTTTCAGCTCTTATAAAAAAAGACAGAGACAACATTTCTACAATGCCCTCAAGTGATGATTGCTCGGAGCTCTGGGAGCTGGAGATGCCACAGAGCCATAAGGGAGGGGAGCCCCAGTACGTGGGAGAAACTAAGCTCAGCCCACATGTGGGTGCAGCAGGATGGCAAAATGGCTTTTCTGGGATGCCCCAGCATGCTGAAGCTACACAGGGCAGGAGAGCCCTTGCAGCCTTAATTCTTTGGGTCAAGGGTTGTGGGATCTGTGTGAAGATGTGGAGAGGATGGAGCTGTGCTCAAGCCCAGGAGAGGAGCTTGGCCAGGCTCTTACCATGGTGGGGATTTTGGGGAGGTGGCAGGGCCGGGCTAAGCACAGAGCAGGGCTGAAGGGCCTTACACAAGGCATGTTTTGTAATGCCCCTGGGATTTACGGATTTGGTTTCCACACAGGGCTGTCCTGCAAGTGGAGCTGAGACCCCGATGTGAGGGAGGGAGGAGGAGGAGGAAGGCACGAGACTCCAGATGAAAGGCTGGGGTGCTGCTGAGGGAAAATTCGAACCTGTGCCAAACCCCTGAGCAATGCCACTGCAGCCTGAGGCAGCATGCCATGCTCTTCAGAGGAGACCCCCAACCCTCCCAACCCCTTCCCACAGCCCTGGTGCAAGGCTCAGCTCCCTCCTACAGCTCATTGGACCTTTGTGTACAGCTCAGTGCATAACAGGGGTGCATCATCAGCATGGGATTTCCCAAATAGACCAAATAATGCTCTGTTGCGGTGCTAGAGAGAACCTGTGATCCCTGGGGCACCTGGGCATCCTGGCCAGCACGGTCAGCACAAGTGAAATAGTTCTGCAGACACACCTACAACCCCTGGCATCACAAAGAGAATGTTTTTCCCTGGATAAATGTGTCTCAAGGGGGACCCACCCTGATGTGCCGTGACAGAGCCCTAAGTGCACTTCTCCCTTCCAGGTCTGGTTATCCCCCTGCCCACAGCCCCATGTCAAACCCTCAGCACATCAACTCCTGCTCCACATGAGCATGGGGCTTGTGAAATATCCCACGCTGTGCTGGCTTGGGATCCTTTGGCCAAATCCTGCTGCTTAAAGGCAGGCTACACCTCCTGGTACGCTCAAGGCCACCCCACATGTCCCCCGGAATTAAGGGGTTTACTCGAACGTATCCAAACCCCACGTGGGTGTGTGAAAAATGCCAATCACTTGTTTTTAAAGTTTTAAAAGCTTAATAGTAATTAAATGGTTATAAAAATAGTAATACAATTAGAGTAATAATAATTTGGACAATTTGAATTAGGACAATATGAGACAATAGAAACAAAGAGTTACGGGCAGTCCGGGTACCTTTTTCTGGGCAGCACAAGCCTGAAAATGACACTCGTTAACAGAGGATTAACCCTTAAAAGCAACAGCCTGTTGCATATTCATACACCTCATACATGATGCATAAATTCCATTAAAATACAGGATTCTATCTGGTCATCATCAACTTCTTCCTCTGAATCCTAATGGTGTCGTCCTGCCCAAGTGAGGCAGGAAGAAGTTTATTTCTCTTGATAATGGAGCAATAAATTCTCTTTCTCTGAAAGATTTAAGTGTCCTGTGACTGCTATCTCAGTGCGAGTCCTTTCTTAAGAAAAAAATAGTATCCTACATAGCATAGTTTCTATTTTAACATTTTGTTACAACCTAAAACTATATTTAACATATTACATGAGAGAATTAATGCAGCATTACTTTCTAACACAACACATATAATATTCATTTTAATATTCGCGAAAAGCCAAACATAAAATACGCATTTTTCACACCTAGGACGACCCTGCTTGGGCAGGGAGGCCGGACCAGCTGACCCAGCCTGACCCACGCTGTGACACAGCGACACTCCCCCCGCGGGACTCGAACCTGCGGCCCCGGGGGCGGGCAGCGCGCCGGGGGCGGGCGCTGTTCCCCGGGTGACGCGCGGCCACTTCCGGGCGGGAATTTCGGGGCCCGGAGGCGCGGGCCGGCGGTCCCGGTGTTTCCCGGCCCCATGGCTCAGCGCATCCTGTCGCTGGCGGCCGAGGAGGGCCCCGAGCGGCTGCAGGAGGCCCTGCAGAGCCTGGCGGAGGGCGAGGTGGGTGCGCGGTGCCCGCGGGTCGGGCGGGAGCGGGGATGCTCCCCAAGCGGGGGCTCACAGCGTCCCCTTGTCTTGCAGCTGGGCGACATGGTGACCAGGCAGGCCCTGAAGGGCAGGGAGACGGCGGCTCTGCTCAGAGGGATCTTCAAAGGTGGGTGATGTGTGGGCTGAGCTCGGGGGGCTGCGGGCCCAGCCCTGGCGGGGGCCGGTGGGTGCAGCACGCAGGAAAGCGCACAGCAGCAGGGGGAATTGTCACTTCTGGTAAGAAACCCGCTGGTCAGGGCTGTCACAGGGAAGCACGGCATCCAGAATACACGCGGGGAGATAGCAAACTGTGCTGGAGTTGTGAAGAGCCCGTGGTAAGTGCGGTTTGTTCTTGAGAGCCCTTGCAGTAGCACTGAGCTGGCCAGGGGAGAGCTAATTGCCCAGCTGGTTCTTCTCGAAGTTTTGACATTTCCTGGTCTCTGGCAGCAGGCTGAGTGAACCACAGGATATGGTAATAGGGTGGCCGACTATTTTATCCAAGTATCTCATTTCCTGTTCTCTGGGGTTTTTTATTTATTTTGCCAGATAGGTAAAATAGGAAGTTGCAGCCAGGTGACAGTTTATTCCTGCTGATTTCCTATCATTTCACAACATGTTACTTGCATAACTTTCTCCCCACTCTTTTGTCCCTCTTTTGCTTGCTGTAAGGCTCCCCCTGTTCCCAGAGAAGTGGTGTTCTCAGGAGACTCCAGGTTTACAAGCACTGTGTCCCACTAGTGGAGTCAGGGGACCTGCATCTGGGCAAGGTGTCTGAAATCATAGGACTGCTGATGCTGGAGGTAAAGCTCCTTTGGGCTGGCTTTCCTAGGCTCTGCTTGTATAATTTAGTATGTAAATTGGGATACTTCACTAGGCCATTGAGGAAAGTTAGTTGTATCCTTTCCATGGATCTTCCCTAGACTAAATTAGCTTGTATTGCAATTGGCTCAGTGTGTGAACTTGATTGTCTTTGGATATTTAATCCTAGGCTCAAAACTCTAAACCTATAATCACATAATCTTGATTTATTGCTCTGTTCTGTAGAGAACAGTACAAAACAGAGACCTCGGGGCTGAATATTTCCTTAAAGTGAGCATTTCCCTGTAAGAAATTCTGTCTTCTGGTGGGTTTTGGTGACAGTTTGGATGTGTATGTGTAATTTTGTGTACTGCCTCAGGCTCTCTCCTGTTGTATGTTCTCCCAGGCCCGCCAGCTGCCAGGCCACGCATTGGCAGAGCTTGCCAGCCTGTTTGTGGATGTCATTAAAGGGGGCAGCCTGACCAATGGGAAGTCCTTGGAGCTGTTTTCCACTGTTCTCACAGCCCTGGCCAGTTCAAAGGAGAACCTGGCTTATGGGAAAGGTAACCCCTATCAGCTCCTTCTCTGCAGCTTGTCCTCCCTTCTTCTGCAATCAGCTCCTAAGACTTGTGCTTTTTCAGGTGAACTGAATGGGGAAGAGTTTAAGAAACAGCTGATAAATACCCTCTGCTCCAGCAAGTATGTATGTCTGGCAGGTCTTGGTTTCGTGGCAAAATATTGTGTTTCACATTGTGCTTGGAAAAATGCATCACCATGGGCTGTGTGTCCTGCCATCCTTGAATCTGTGCCCTCTGTGGCAGTGTCTTCTCCAGCTGGGAAAGCAAGGGAGCAGCCTGTTCCCAGAGCTTGTGAGACTGCTGCACGAACTGGTCTCAGGAAGTGCTTGGTTTTATTCCTTTTCTGGCATTTGTTATTAAAGGGGCTGGGGCAGTTCAGAACTCTGGAAATGTGGGTGGTTGGGTTGGTGCTGATGATTCCTGGTGGAAATCTGGCTTCTAATTTTAGTATCAGAATGTAACAGGGAAGTGGTGACATTGAATAATTGTGTAGGAGGGGAGAGCTAAATGATAATCAAGCTTGCTCTCAATCTTCCAACATATCTTTGTTCTGCCAGGTGGGATCCTCGGTGTGTAATACATCTTGCCAACATGTTCAGGTAATTCTTTTTCTCTTCAACATCAACTTGTGCCATGGTTCTGTCTGTGTCCTATTTCATAAGCAGTTTGGGGCAAGTACAAATAGGAGGTCTGACCATGCCAGGCAAAGCACCATGAATGGTTGGTCAGTGAGCATCCACACCAGATTTGGATGCAAAACACATCTGGGCATGGCATCGTGGTTTTTATTCCATGTGTGAGTGAGTCTTGGCAAATAAATTTATGAAAAAAAAAATCTTTGATTCAACAGGGATATTCCACTATCAGGAGAGGAGCTGCAGTTTGTGGTGGAAAAGGTCCTTAGGATGTTCTCCAAATTAGACCTGCAGGAAATTCCCCCTCTGGTCTATCAGCTGCTGCTGCTTTCTGCAAAGGTAAAAGCTCATGGGATCTGGATTTAGGTTTAGTCTAACAGAAAGAAAATGTCCAGAGTGATCTCTAGTCTGGATTTTGGCAGGGAGTCTGATTGTTCCCAAGCCATGCTGTAGGGACACTACAGAACATCAGTAGGTTTTGTTTCCTCTAACTCCCTCTAGACTGAAGAAGCTGACTGCTCAGAGAAAGATGGGATCTTGGTCTTCCTTGTGGGAAAAGAAGCAAACCTTTGGTAAATAAGGGATGAGCACAGAGCTAGCAGACAGCAGAGAGGATTGGTTTTTTTCAGTAGTTTTGTAGTTTGAATAGTAGTTTTGCTCACTCTGAGATCTGCATGCTGCAATAATAGCCCATACACGATGATTGTCTACTGGGCTGTAGTCTCACTTGTACTGGGAATGTGTCATCTCCTGTGCTCTTCTCCAGAGCAGAGGCTGCCAGGGACATCTCTGCCCTTTGATAGGGTGATATGGCTCTTTTCCTTGCTTTATTTGTGACCAAGTCAATGCCAAAATGATCCAAAGACAAATTTTATGTGTGTTATAGAGGGTCATTTGGGTCCACTGGCCAAAATGTATTGTTAGATTTAAAGTTAGGAATTTGAAAGCCTTCCCAATTGATTAAAGCATAAAGGATCCTTTCTGATTAATAACAACTTCAAAAAAAAAAAGAAAAAAGACAATCAGAATGCCTGAGAGCTTGAGTTTCTTCCAGCTATTCTATAATGCAGTCAAAAGAAATAAGTGCAGTCAAAAGAAATATGAAAACTGGAAATCTGGAAATGAGCCATAGAGGAGTGCTCACCTGCCTTAGCAATTTATGGAGGGAAATGAAGGATACTCTGAGATTTGTGATAGGTGTGGGAATTGAGTATTGTTCTCTGGGATACTGCAGTCTCTGCAATGGCTTATTGTAGTGTCCTGCCTTGCAGGGCAGTAAGAAGACTGTTTTGGAAGGAATCATCAGTTTTTTCAACCAGCTGGATAAGAGACAGAAGGAAGAACAGAGGGTTCCAGAGTAAGTTCTTGCTCTGTTACCCCTCTCTTTACTGCCTGGGTGTTTGTAGCCACACTGCTCCTGCCCAGGGCTCCTTGAATTTGAACACTTAAACCTTGTACAAGATCATCCTTCTTGATCCATAAGGAATGATTTCTGGCTTTTATTTTCTGGTAAAACTTACAGGTCAGTGGACCTTGAGGTGGCCACAACGCCCCTGGACCAGCTCCGCCACGTGGAAGGCACTGTTATCCTGCACATTGTTTCTGTCATCAACCTGGACCAGGACCTGGGTGAGGAGCTAATTAAACATCTGAAGGTATGGCAAAGATGGAGCAGCCACTGTTCTGGTTTAAAAACTTAAATTATTATCTGGACAAGGGATTTAATAATTTTTATGATTGCAGTCATGTTCTCTTTAGCGAGTGCTGTGATATCTTTGAAGAGACGTGTGCCTGATGGCCTGCCTGAATTTCCAGGGTGTTTCAGTAAAGATAACAAGTTTTCTCACTGCTCCTTGCTGTTTCCTAGACTGAGCAACAGAAGGACCCTGGTAGAGCCTTGTGTCCCTTCAGTGTGGCTCTTCTGCTGTCAGTTGCTGTAAAACACAGACTGCAAGAGCAGGTATGTGCTTGATAAACTTGCAGAAGGCTTCCATGGGGTTGCACTCTGCACTCCCTGTAAAGGAAAGGAAGCATGGTTAGGTCAGAGTCCCATCAGAATTAGGCTTAAATTGGTTTCAGGATGCTTGTGGGTAGGCAATTAGATCATTGGTATGCTGTACTTTACTGAACACTGTAAAAGACCCCAGAGCAATATCACAATTTTCCAGAGCAGTGATTCCTGTGGTATTGTAGGATGAGAAGAAAAGCAGTCCATTTTTCTAATGTTTTGGCTCTGTGGTGGCCACATGAAGAGCATCTGGCAGCAAGTCACTCTCCTTGAGGCACTTAATGAGACTGGTGTATTTGTCCTGACAAAGAAGTGAGTTAAGATTTTTGGCAGGCTGTAGTGGAACTTGTGTCTGGCTGGTGCTCTTACTGGAACATACCCAAGACTATACAGGTCCCATCTCAAAGATCATTTCCTCACACGTAATGATTTTATGTTCCAGATATTTGATTTCTTGAAAACATCAATCACAAGAAGCTGCAAGGACCTGCAGTTCCTTCAGGCCTCCAAGTTTCTGCAGGATTTGTTTCCTCAACAATATGATATAACTGCTGTCATTCTGGAAGTGGTGAAAAATAGGTGAGTTGTGCTGCCACGTGCTGCAGAACATTCAATGGGCTTTAGAAGTGGGGAGAGTTTCAGCTTTGTTGAAACACTCTGGGATGCTAAATACTTCTGACCATGTGCTGGTAGGGATCAGTGTCAAAATCCAAAGGTTTTATCCCAGTTTTATATTAGCGAATTAAAAAAAAAACAACAACAACGTGAAGCCTGTATAAATCTGCTCCTTTTACCTCAAATCTCAGGCTCTGGTGGTACAAAGGACTAAACTGATCAGGGCCTAATCTGCAGTGTGAGTCATGCTGCTGGCTGTAGTTTGTGTTCTAATCAAGGGATGAGGAGTAGGTTCACTGTTTAATCTGGTTTACTGGTTAGTCCTTTAAACATCCTGTGGGATAGCTCTGGTCTGTCACCAGTTGTCCTTTAGTTTGATGGGAGGCATTCCTCTTCTCTTTTTCTCCAACTTCAAGTTCTTGACATCAGTAGGGTACCTGTGCATCCCAACTGTAGCCTGCTGTTATGTTCAGGTCAGACCTGAGGGCACATCATTCCCAATGGTGAGGAAGCCTTTGGGCTGGAAAGGAATTCTGATGGAGAACCAGGACTGCAGAGAGGTGCTGAGCACCTGTCCCTCAGCCTGAGGACACTCACAGGGTTGTGAGGGCTGTCATCTTCCCTGCTGTCATCAAGTATCTCTCATTGCTGCTTTGGACCCTGGAATGATTGCAGAAGATTTTACCTCAGCTCTAATCCAAATCTTTCTATGACTAAGTTGTTTCTTTCCTCATGTATTTCATGTTTTCCTCAGTGCATTTGGTTGGGACCATGTTACTCAAGGCCTGGTGGATCTTGGATTCAGCCTAATGGAATCCTATGAACCAAAAAAACTCTTTGGAGGAAAAGCTGCTGATAACAGTTATGGCCTTTCAAAAATGCCAGCCCAGCAGGCTTGCAGACTGGGAGCAAGTATCCTGCTGGAAACGTTTAAGGTAATGTAGGTTTTGGAGAAGGTTTTTTTTTTGGTGGGAGGAAAACAACTCTGTTCTTATGCTGTCCTGGTAAATGGTGTCAAAACCTTGCCTGCTATATCCATTGTGAGTTTTTGCAAACAATACTAGATTTTGTCTCCTATTTGACCCTTTCCAGCTGGAAGAGGCCATCCTCATGAAGACCTAATTCTAATCTGTTCCAGCTGTCATGATACTGGTGTAATCCCTATTATTATAAACTGCATTACAGTTTCCAAGAAATTTCAGAGGTAGAGAAATTCAGAGGTACAAATAAAATCTGACAAGGTGGGATTGAAATCCATTCATCTTGACCAAACTGTAAATTTTGATCCCATAGATGATTTGAACGTTATGTTCTGAGTGTACTGTGTGTGCCTTGATGTGCTGGTTCTGATTGTCCTGGAATGAAATCTGAATCAATTTGTGTGGATTTAGCTGAAAGGGGATTTCTGGTGACCATCCTTGCTTAATTCTCAGATCTGGATTTGCTTAGTACTGTACAATGCCTGTGCTGTGAAGTACAGGAATATCTTAATGATTTTGATTTTTATTTATTGTTCTTCCTCATTCAGGTTCATGAGCCCATCAGAAGTGATATTCTTGAGCAGGTCCTGAACAGAGTCCTCACAAAAGCAGCATCTCCTGTCAGCCACTTCATAGGTAACAGAAAAGAGAGAGAAATGTGCTCTGCACTGTGGACAGTCACAACACAGCTCCTCAAAACTCATTATAAAATCACAGAACTGGGTTTGGGTTGGATGGGACCTTTGAAGGTCATCTAGTCCACTGCCTTGTAATGAGCATGGAGATCTTCCACTAGACCTGGTTACTCAGAGCCTCACCCAACCTAACCTTGAATGTTTCCAGGGATGGGACATCCACCACCTCTCTGGGCAACCTGGGCCAATGTTTCACCATCCTCACTATAAAAAATTTCTTATTTATATCCACTTTGAATCTACCTTCTTTTAGTTTAAAACTATTATCTCTATTCTTATCACAAAGTTACTCATAAAAAGTCTGTCCCCATCTTATAAAGCCCATTTGTGTACCAAAAGGCTACAACAATGTCTCCCCAAAGTTGGCTTCTCCAGGCTGACCAACCCCAATTCTCAGCCCATCTCAATAGCCAAAGTGCTTCAGCCCTCCGAGCATTTTTGTGCCTCTCTGGACCTGCTCCAGCACTCTCTGTCCTGCTTGTGCTGAGGACCCCAGAGCTGGACACAGTCCTCCAAGGGGGCCCTCACTAAAGGGGAGTAGAGGGGGAGAATTCCCTCCCTCAACCTGATGGCCAAGCTGCTTTTGATGCAGCCCAGGATATGATTTGGTTTCTGAAGCACCTGCTGAAGTGACCTGAAGCCAAGAAAATCAGTTGTTCCTTCTCCTCTGGCTGAGGTATCAGCTGCATCAGACTGCCTTGTATTCATCACAGGTGAAAAATATGTTTGCAGGCAGTTGCCATGGAACAGCTGACGCACAGAAAATCAGAATCATCAGTCAGTTGCCTGTTCCACGTTCCCAGCCTTGCCTTCTCCTTGTCCTTGGGCTTGGAAGCCACTGGGGCTGCTGGGATGTCAGTGCTGCAGCCTCTTCCCTTGCATCTCAGTGCCCTCTGGTGGGTGAGCCCTTCAGCTGGGCTGGGAGCGTTTTTAGTGCTTGGTGTCTGCAGCAGACTCGGTTTGTCAGTGACCTCTGTGTGCCATGGAAGGTCTTTGATTAGTCTGTAATTGTTAGCTCTACAGACATCTTCTGCTCAGGCTTTTCTGGCCCCTTGGCATCAGCTGTTCTTTTTGTCCTTTTATTTTTCAGACTTGCTGTCCAATATTGTTGTGTCTGCTCCTCTCGTGCTTCAGACTTCATCCTCCAAAGTCACAGAGACCTTTGACAATTTGTCCTTTCTGCCCATTGACACAGTGCAAGGGCTTCTCCGGGCAGTACAGGTAAAACTTTGCATTTCTCCATGGATCTCCTTGCTCCTTCAGTTCCAGTGACAGCTCTGGGCCACAATTACATGCATGATCTGATAACCCTCACGAAATCAGCCTTCATTCTCTGCTGTGGGTTGTTTGGTGTAGCATGGAACTGTTCTTCAAGCATGGATTTGCATGTGCCCTCTAGCAAAAAGCATATGGTGTGGTCTGGCACAGGACCAAAACTGCTCTGTGCTGACCTTTCATCTGGAAGATGCCCAGATGCTGCACCCTGTAGAAAACGAAGTCCACAGTGTTTAGCTGAACAGCTGTAGCTGTCACATTGATTTTTCTTCTTCCAAGCTCCATGTCAGTGTTCCTCTTTGCTTGGGCTGAGGTACTGCCCTGGTGTTTTAGCTTTCACCTGTTTTGTCCAACCTGGGGATAACAGTTATTTTCCTAAGCCCTTGCACTGTGTCCTCACTGACCTGCTAAGGTGTCTCACTGCCACAACTCTATGGGTTTTCTTGTCTATTTTAAAATGTTTTGGCCTTCCTACTGTACTGATGACAGTACTGGAAATGCAGGGCCAGATGGGCCTGAGGAAGATGAGCTCATATGCCCCAAGGGCTTGGCATGCCTTAGTGCTTTTCTCTCCAAAGGTTATTTTCCTTTCCAGCCTCTGCTCAAAGTCAGCATGTCAGTGAGGGACTCCCTGATCCTTGTTCTACAAAAAGCAATCTTTTCCAGGTAAGCTGGGGAGAGGATTCTTTGAAAAAAATTCTACAATTCATTTATGGTTTTGGAGCAGAAGTATTTTTTATTTTGAGCTGTCTTCTTATAATGTTCTTCCCATAACTGGATAGTGACTTCTGTCCCTTTAGCCTGGAATTGTAGTACAGCCACAGCTCCACTGAATGGTAACAAAAATCCCAGCCCCCATCTGAATGAATGGACTTTGCAAGTTCAGAAAGCTGTTGGGAACTCCAAATACATAGGCAAAATTTAAACCAATTCCACAGCTAAATACATCCAGGGAGGGTCTGGGGGGAGTCACTGATCAAAATGCTGAGCTGCCACCTTCCCTCTGATCTCTTACAAGGTGTTGTCTTGGTCATGCTTTGAGCAAACCCTCCTGCTGTGATTGTAGACTGGATTTTGTAGGCCACTGGCTGCCTGGTTATGAATATAGAATTCAAAATTTAGGATTATTTTTCAAAGCAAGGGACTTGGTCTTGGGAAACACTTGGCGTTTCTGTGAGTGAAGCAAAACACCAGGTTTTTATTAGGAATTTTCCAACTCTGAGGTCTGTGACACTCTCCCAGCTTTCAAGGGATATTTAATACTTGGGTCTTGGCCTGGGCTTTTCCTGAGCGTGAGCATTGTAAGACAGAAAGGAGATTGAATATTTTGAGAGTATAGAGGAGGAGAGTTTCCAGCAAACTGCCCAGCTTTGACTGTTTGGAACTGTACTGCCCTTTTGGGAAATACAGTTGTACAGGGCCCAGTCACTCTGTATTTGTGGCCCTTTTTGCATTGCTGAGTTGATATTTTATGTGCTTCTGAGCTTCTTGCTTCCACATTTCCTTACATAACCCTCTTTCCTGTCCCAATTCCCAGGCAGCTCGATGCTCGTAAAGCTGCAGTCGCTGGCTTTTTGCTCCTGTTAAGAAATTTTAAGGTTCTGGGCAGCTTGTCCTCTTCCCAGTGCAGCCAGGCCATTGGTGCCACTCAGGTGAGTGCTGTTCTGCAGTCCCATGTGAGACAGTCTGTCTAATAGCCACTGTTTGAAACAACTCAAAAGGAAAATGTTTCCCCAGAATGGAAATACAGCTTTAGTAAGGATTACTGCTGGAAATCCAGCAAGGATTTCCTTCCTGTAAGGAAAGCTTTAGGAAGTGCAATGTGCAAAGAGAAGCTGGCCTAGAGATGTTGCTTCTCAGAGCCATTCTCACAGCACCAGTGCTCTGGGGAGCACTCCCACTGCTCCATGACAGTGATGAGGAGCCTGGCAGCACAAGGACTATCTCAGTGATTCTTCAGGGGCCAGAGCCTTATCACCTTGCTCCTGTGTTGTGATATTGTAACCAGTATAACATGACTAATGTTCCTTCTCAGGTCCAGGCAGATGTTCATGCCTGCTATAATTCTGCAGCTAATGAAGCCTTCTGCCTGGAAATCCTGGGCAGCCTGAGGCGATGTTTGAGCCAGCAAGCAGACGTTCGACTCATGTTATATGAGGTAAACATGGTTTCTTCTGTCCCTTAAACAGCCACAAGCTCTTCTGTGGTCTGATTCTTCTCTAGCCTCAGGTAAATAGCAGCCATGTTACTGTGAAAAACAGGCTTTCAGCTCAGATTTGTTCTTCATGGGACATGTGTAACATGTTTTCACTCCTTCTGTTGCGGTTTTTTTGACCGTTATGCACCCAAAGACACGTTGATGTATCTTCTTCAGCTCATGCATTGTTTAACAGCAAAAATATGTCAAAGTCTGTCTTGCTGTGGTAGGGCCTAGGGAATGGGAAGGATGTTTGATGCCCTGTGAGGAGGAGTGGTATAACAGGCACTGGTTAGATGTGGAGCTGTTGAGAGTAAATTATGGGCCCCAAAGGAAACCCTGTCTGGAGAGTATGGAGAAACTCTTCCTTAAAGACTGCATCAGGGATCTCTCTTTTCTCCTTTTCCTTTCCAAGTTTCTATAAAATCTTGGCTGTCCTTAGGTCTGTTGTGATAGGCCTGTTATAAAGGGCCATTTTTGGGTGGATATCTTGGGTTGTGTTATAACCATGTGGTATCACCTTGAGGAAAAAAACCCTGTACCAGTCAGAGAGGTTTTGTTTCCTTCTTATCTTGGGTTGGATTGACCTTTGATGAGCTGCAAGTTCTGGGTGTATTCGTCACTGTTGCTAGAAAACTTGTACTTGCTTTATCCATCCACTGAGTTTTCTCAGTCTGCAGGATCTGTTGCCTCCTACAGTTTCCCCACTGGCTTGTTTTGCCTTTGAAGCAGGGTTTCACAGTTTGAAGTTGGATCTTGTGCTTGTGTTAAATAGCAGTGAAAGTCACTCTGGGCTTGATGCCACCGCTGCTAGGGAGATACAGCTTGTGAGAGGGCCCCTGTGAGGAAATTCATACTTTTTCTGATTCATACCTTCTTTCTGTGGTGCCTTTGCTTTGCCAGGTATGGAGTTTTACACTGAGCACATTGTTACTTCCTCATGGTTCCTTGCGGTGCCAGAGTGTCGTGGCAGTCTGATGACGCCAACTTCTTATGCCTGTGGTTCATTTTCTCTGCTGTGTCAGCCAACTTGTCCTTCCTTCCTGTCTCCAGGGTTTTTATGATGTCCTTCGCAGGAACTCCCAGCTGGCCAGCTCTATAATGGAAACACTTTTGTCCCAGGTAAAGTCCTGCTCCGTGGTGAGGCTGCAGAATTCTGCACTTCGACCAAAATGGCAAAAATTCAGGTTAAATATTGGGGAAATTGTTTTTCCTCACACTGGAAGCATGTTTGGGTGCTGTGACATTTCCCTAAGGAAGTGTTCAAACCCCTGCTACTCTGAGAGAGCAGACTGGGTAAACATCTGGAGACAAATTTCCTGCCATCAGGTGGAAGAGGAAAGATCTCTTGGAGCTCTTTCCAACCCTTCAGTTCTTAGGTGCTGTGGAAAATGTGAGCCCAGAGAAGTTCTTTGTGCTCTCCCTGTTCCTTGGCAGTGCACAGCAGTTACCCTCCCATAGTTCCCCAAGGATATGTGCTGACACAGTAATTATTGTTGCTGTCTTCCCATCGGGAGAATACCCAAGTCCATGTAGGATCTGGGAGGATTAACTCATCCCCCAGCAGTGTTGCTCATGGCAACAAGACAATCACATTTCCTCAATCCATTGGACAGGCTGTGCTTTCTTTGAGACAAGTAATTTTCTTCCCTTTAATCATCCAAAGAGTTCATGCTGACTAATTCCAGCTTTCCCATGACAGTATAGGGTCTGGGAAAAGAACATGAACGGAGCCAAGATAGCTTTTGGGTAACAGAGGGCACTTAATAGTAAGTTGGTGTAAAGGTGTAAAATTTTATAGCATCATTCTGTATCTATAACTTTCTATAGCAGCAGCAGCTATTGATCCTCACTGTTTAAAGGAGGGATAACACTGCAGGTGGGGTGCAAGTGATGTCACTTGTTGAGGCAACAGAACAGCAAGTGGTCAGCTAATCTTGTTTTAGGGCACTGACGTGTCCTGGCTGAGCTACAGGAGCAACTTAAGAAGGGATTTTAATCACCAGTAGAGGAGAGGACATGGCTCATGTACTTGTACAGTCCCCTTATCACAGTGCCAGGTTTTGCTCTCTATAATGGGGTACAAAGATGATTGTGCTCTGTTTTCAAACATCTTAAGAGGCTCAGTTACCAAGTAACTGGTTATTTTTATTTCTTGTTTTCTGTGACAGATAAAGCAATATTACCTGCCCCAGCCAGACCTCCTGCCTCCACTCAAACTGGAGGGATGTATTATGGCTCAGGGAGATCAAATCTTTCTGCAAGAACCACTGGTAAGAGCTATATTGGTTGGCCACAGCTGCAAGCTCATCTGTTACTAACAGTTGTCCTACATGAGCTGAATACCTTGTGCTTCTTCAGCCTCTTCTAGCCTGGAGCAATTCTTTTAATAGCAACAGAGCTGGGCATCTCACCCCTGCCTCAGGCTATTTATTTGAGCTCCCCAAGCATAGTGGTTGTGGAGACCTGTGTGAAAAATGCTCTAGGAATAGTGTTCTTCTGTTATCCTCCACTGAGTTCACCCTACGGGGTTTTTTCCCTCCTTTAACTTAATTCCACATAAAATAGTTGTGCAGTGTGTGTGTAGCAGGGGGAAGAGTTTGTCCTTTGGTTTTGCTCCTTTGAAATTGTTGGAGATGAAACCTCAGTGATTTGTTGGATTTCCAAGGGAACAAATTCAAATTAATAATTTTGTTTTCCCCTAAGGAAGCTTGTGTGCAGTAGCACACCCAGGAAGGGTGCAGACACTTCAGCTAGAGTGAGAGTCCCTTTGGAAATTCCCTTCCCTTCTCCTTCAGTACCTGAGGTGTCTGGGTGGAGGGAGCAGTGGGAGTTAATTCTTTACATCCCATCTAGAAAAGCTCAGGCACAGAGCACTGTCTGAAGCTGGAACTGAGCAGCTTTGTGTGAGATTACTGATCCCCCTCAATTTGGGAATCAGGCATATCCTCAAGACTGAAGGCAGTTGCAAAGGCAGCCACAACTCCTTACATCCCACCAGAACAGTCTGGCCCCTATCCCCTGCTGCCAGTGACCTCCAGCTCAGAGGCTGAGTGTGACTGTGTGGCTGCTTCCTGCAGGCCCACCTGCTCTGCTGCATCCAGCACTGCCTTGCCTGGTACAAGAGCACTGTGCGTCTGTGCCAAGGAGCTGAAGATGACGAGGAGGAGGAGGAGGATGTGGGATTTGAGCAAAACTTTGAAGAGATGTTAGAATCTGTCACACGACGAATGATCAAGAGCGAGTTGGAAGACTTTGAACTGGTAAATCAGATTTTCAGTTTGACTCAGTGGGAGAAGATGCCGAGTTCTTGTCAGTTTTTGAAAAGATTTTTCACTTGTTTCTTTTACCTCTCAGGATAAATCAGCAGATTTTTCGCTGTCTTCTGGTGTCGGTGTGAAAAACAACATCTATGCCATTCAGGTGATGGGAATTTGTGAGGTTCTGATTGAATACAATTTCAACATTGGGAATTTCAGGTAAAACATTAAATGTTGCCCTATAGCAGTAGCTGTGCTATTATTTGCCCAGCTCTTTGGAGTACAGCCTCATTGCAGGCACAGGATGGTAGTGCCAACACAGAATCAGTGATCTGAGTGTGAGTGCCTCGTGGCACAGCCACTCACAGAGCCTTGGGGAGTGTTTTCCTTTGGAATGTCATGTGCTGTGGGAGATGGGATCTGACATTTTGTAGAATTGCAGGCTGAGGAGGATTGGGTGCGGTATACACTGTTATGGAGGCAGGGAGATGTAACAGGTTTCATCATTTAGGCAGCATCATTGTGTAATTTGGCAGCTGAAGCTTCAAATGAGAAACTCCAAGAATGTATTTTCTCCATTAATACTTTCTATAATACTATTTTATTGCAGTAAGAACAAGTTTGAGGATGTCCTAGGCCTGTTTACATGTTACAACAAACTCTCTGAAATCCTGAAGGAGAAAGCTGGAAAAAACAAATCTGCCTTGAGCAACAAAACTGCACGGAGCTTCCTGTCCATGGGTTTTGTATCTACTCTGCTCACAGCTCTGTTCAGGTGAGAAGGTGTCCAGTCCTCTGTGGAGCAGAGCCAGACATCAATTCAAACCCTGTGTTAGTGTGCTTGGAAAGGCTGGTGCAGCTCTTACCCTCTGGGTGTTCACTACAAGCTACCAAAACAATGGGTCTTTTCCACCCTCAGTTCAGCCAGAGCTTTTATTTGCAAATGCACATTAAGTTTGGGATCTCAGAGAATTCCTGAGCTTCCTGTGTGCATCCCCAGTTGTCTGAGAGTTGTGGTCCTGCAGGGACAATGCCCAGAGCCACGAGGAGAGCCTGGCCGTGCTGCGCTCCAGCACGGAGTTCCTGCGCTACGCCGTCAGCGTCGCTCTGCAGAAGGTGCAGCAGCTGGAGGAGACGGGACAGACGGACGGACCAGACGGACAGAATCCCGAGAAGATGTTCCAGAATCTCTGCAAAATCACACAGTGAGTCAGTGTGGCACGTGGAGACATCAGCAATGCATTTTGGGGGATTTTTATTTTCATTCTTCTTTGGAAGAAGAATGCAGTCCATAACTGTTTCATGCTGTTGCTGTTGCTGGGTTGGGGTCAGTGCCTTCCTGTGCTCCTGAGAAATCAAGTGGAGGCGCTGCAGTTTCTGTGCCATAGTGAGTGATACAGCTTTAATAACTTGGCCTGGAAGAACCAAATGCCATCAAACATTTTCAGCCTCTTTCTGACTTCTTGTTCATCACTCTTTGTCACAGAGAAGGTAAGATGATTACAGGCTGGATTCTTGGGGCCTCTGGAATGCAGTAAAGTTAAAATTCACTTCGAGCTACAGAACAAAACAGATGTGTGAGGGACACAAGCTTTAGAAATCATTTGTTTAGGACTTCTGCAAGATGCTTGAAGACATTCATGCATCTAATCCTTTGGAAATCCAAGAATGTGAACCATGTAAATGTCTTTTGGAATCTAGGTCATATCTGCATGGGGTCTTTTCAGAGCCCAGTCAGCAGAGAGCACAAAATGCAAATTACCCCTGCCATGCATAATGCCGGTTTTGTGTCTCACCCCAAATAATAGAGGCTATTTTTGTTGCAGTCATTAGGACTACATGTGAGCTACATGTTTTGCGTGATTGGACATTGAAACAGAATAAGATCATCTGTGCAGGCAACAGAACTAATGAGAAGAAAGGAGAGGGAACAAAAAAGTGAAGAAGTGGGGTTAGGGAAGCAGGAAAATTATGTTTGCCTACAAATAGGAAAGTCTTCTTTGGGCCAAACAATTTTGCTTTCCTCACAGATTTTTACTTTGCTTTGCCTGCCTTTACCTTTCTGATTTTATTTATAGAGAGCCCCGTAGTGAATTCTGACATTTCACAGAACCAAACTGCCACGAGTAAAGCTCTTTTTGTCACTGGTGGATTTGACACCAGTGGTCAGGGCAGTCTGAGAAAAAGGGAAAGGAAGGTGGAAGAAATGAGTGTAAAAAGATGGACTTGAAATGGGATTGGAAGGTCCCTTGGCACCTGGAAAGAATTAAATTATTTAGCTGTGCAGGAAGAATGCAGTAGCTGTTTTGCTGACATTGAAATAAAATCTTCTTAAAAAAGATTTCTTCCCCACCATTTTCTGTAGGTAAAAGACATTCCAGTTTAGTTATATTAAAAATGGGATCCTAAGAGTAGATCTAGTTCTTGCCCTATGCAGCCAGCTTTACTGCAGTAAATGTCATCTGCCGTCCCACAGGGTTCTGCTTTGGAGGTACACTTCAATTCCCACCATTGTTGAGGAATCAGGGAAGAAGAAAGGCAAAAGCATTTCACTTCTGTGCTTGGAAGGTTTGCTGCGGATCTTCAACACAGTGCAGCAGCTGTACTCTGCCAAGATCCCCCAGTTCCTGCAAGCCCTGGGTAGGCACATGACACCATTCTGCTCTGCTTTCTACCCTCCAGGTTCCAGCCCATGTGTGGGCAGCTCCCTTTATCCATAACCAGGGAGAGATGGGTCTGGTTCTTGTTTCTCAGCAGCAAAGTGGGCTTAGGTAGCATAGATTTTCACACCAGAGACAGGTTCTAGAGATATATTCTACCTGCCTTTATAGAGCTCTCAGTCTGTCAGCAGAGGATAGCTGGGGTCTGACACAGCATTCATTTATTTGAAGTTTGCCGTGAACATGTTTTTCAGCTCACCGTGGTTCTGCAGTCTGTATTCCTCCTCTAGCTGTGAGCAGTCTTTCCCACTTTTAGAAATAAATCCTGTATTCTGCTCTTGGCATTTAGCTTTTTTTCTGTACCTTTCTGTCTCTGCCAGATATTACTGATGGTGACGCAGAAGAAGCGGATATTAATGTCACAGAGAAAGCTGCCTTCCAGATCCGACAGTTTCAGGTGAGTACCACTGTGTGCTGCAAGTGTTCCAAAGCATTTGGGATTCTGGCAGGAAACACTGCTAGCTCTCTGTTGCTTGACCACAGGGTTGAGTTTGTGATAGCAACTGTGGCACTGACTCACTAGCAGTTCAGAGAAGTTTCTGATCCCTGAGGAAAGCTTCTTTAGGGTGGGTGGATGTGCATGTGTGTTTACAGAACTATGGGTTCTTCAGTGCAGCATAAACTTACCTGAGTATTCTAAAAGTCACACTGACCATCTGCAGGCTGTATGTAAGCACTCCTATCAAAAATCAGCACTTGTTCTTGAGAAGAGTCCTGTTTTTGTACTCTTTGTCATTCTCCTTGCTGCTTCTGGTTATTTGCTTATGCAACACATATTCACACTCAGGGAGTGTTTTCCTTCCCCTAACCAGAGGTCCCTGGTGAACCAGCTCAGCAGTGCTGAAGATGACTTCAATGCCAAGGAAACACAGTCACTCATCACTGTTCTCTCCACACTGTCCAAACTGCTGGACCCAACCTCACAGCAGGTACTCACATAGTGGCTGGGTGTCATAGCCAGGGGTGTGGGAAGAGATTATCAGATGGGGTTGGCATCTGTGGGCTCTGGCATGTGTCCCTGCCTCCTCCCACAGACCCCACCAGGTCAAAGGGACAGTCCTGTTACACTGTGAAGGGCTGTCCTGTCATACACCTGCAAGGACACTTCAGAGGAAGTTGTCTTGCCATCCCACTCCTGCACATTCTGATCCTGCCTTTGGGCACCTGAATGATTTGTTTGCCTGAGCAGGGACTCCTAACATAGCCTGGTTGTGGTGTGGCCTCCACATGGGAGTAGAGGCAAAAAAGGCCAGCAGACTTGTGTCCAGTCCAAACTGGCTGAGTGCCTAATTCCTTCCATGCAAGGAGTCATTTTCTAAAGTGCCCCAATTTTACAAGCTAGGAACTGCACTAAGTGTGCCAGAAGTCTGGAGCCATCATTTACCTTAAATTAAATGGAGCTGTTACTCTGTCCAAGGGGATGTATAGCCATTACCCTGTCCTGGGTCTCAGTTTTTGACTTGTTAGTGGGCTAAGTGTCCCTTGTGGAACTTCACAGGGCACAGTGGGTTCCCTACTCACCTTCCTCTGCTATGATTCATTGTCTTGGATTTTTATTACTAGTAGTTTTGTGTTTTGAATTCTGTTTCAAAGTCATGGTATCTTTTCTCCTCTTAAATAGTTCCTTCAGTTCCTGACTTGGACAGTCAAAGTTTGCAAAGAAAATGCTCTTGGTAAGTAAGCTTTGAGGAGCATGTTTAGATGTGATGTGTCAGGTCTGACATTAGACCCTTACATGCTCTGTCCTGGTTTTACCTCTTTGTCAAGACACATTCAGGTTCCATTCTGTGGCAGATTGCCACAACATTGTGATATAAGTACAAGTTTTAGAGAGGGAGCTCTATCTCTAAAACTATTAGCATTTCTGAAGGAAAGGAAGCCACTCACATACTTGACTTTTCTGCCTTGTTATTCAGGCTCAAATCGGGATTTATACTCTGGAAAGACAGTACTCTTACCAGGGTTTGTATTGCACTTTCTCTGTGCTTTTGGTCACCATTTTTCTGTGACCCAACAGCTCCAGTGGGCCATAGTTCCTCTTACTATTACAAGGGATGCCTGATGTTATAAACCTTACTTTTGTAGCTGGGGTATTTTGATAGGATTTTCACCTACTGCTGAATCCATACTGAATCTGAGACTTTCCCTCACTGGATGTCTGATGTTCCTAAGTAGCTAGGCAAGCTCTGCATCTGGCACTGTGTCACTTTCTCTTCCCCACAGAGGATATTTCCTGCTGCAAGGGCTTGCTGTCTCTGCTCTTCAGTGTCCACGTTCTCTACAAGAGCCCAGTTGGGCTCCTGCGGGAGCTTGCACAAGACATCCATGCCTGCCTGGGAGATATAGATCAGGTATGATGCAGGAGCAGCTGAGCTCTTCTTCACATAGTGCTGTCAGAACTGAGTGCATCTCTGGTGCAAACTGTGTGACAGCAGTTCAATTCTTACCAGGATTTGTTTTCTTTATTCTGCCCAGGATATAGAAGTGGAGGGTCGGTGCCATTTTGCCGTAGTGAATGCCAAGACTGCAGCCCCCACTGTCTGTGTGAGTCAGAACAGCCTGTGTGTGACACCTGCAGAGTCCAGGGCTATTGTGCTTGGAGCAGCTTGCAGGTTCCTGTTGTGCCAAACTCCTCCAAAAACCTGTTTTGTTATTGGTTTCTGTCTCAGCTGCTGGTTCTGGGTCAGGTGGATAAGGTCCTTGAAGAGGTGGATTGGCTTATCAAGAAACTCACCAGTCTGGGGTCAGACACATCAGGTAATGAAAGTGGTCCAGTTCTTACTGTTACAGCTTTGTCAAAAACAGGTAAAGACAGAGAGCAAAAAGAGGATTTTGAGAGAGCATCATCTGAGGTCAGGTTAAACTCTGCCTTGAGCTGGTTCCACATGAACAAAGTAAGATAAGGGTGTTGTCATAAAATGTCTCCAGTGATTATTTTCCCCTTGCCCCAATGGGGCTTTATGCATCAGACCCAAACATGGTCTTTTGTGCCTCCCACCTGCACAACTGGATTCATTGGATATATATTCACCAGATATTCATCTCTTTCTTGTAGAAGACCCCTCTCAGGCATCAAACCAAACTCAGGCTCTGGAGAAAGGTGTAATTCTGCAGCTAGGAACTCTTCTGACAGTCTATCATGAGCTGGTGCAGACTGCACTCCCAGCAGGGAGCTGTGTGGACACACTGCTGAGAAGCCTCAGCAAGACATACACAATTCTCACCTCCCTCATCAAACATGTGAGTGTGCTCTGCTGACAGTGGGCTGCCTCTGAGCTAAAATCCTTTTCCCCATCTGCTGCAGCAAGCTCACAGTGACCCCTGGCAGCAGCTATGCTCAGGACTGGCCTGTTGATCTCTTGAAGGAGTTGAGCCCTTGTTCTGCTGGCTTTCATGCCCTCAATTTCATGCCCTTTCTGAGCACTGATAGTTGTACCAGGGGAGATAAAAGGAAAGCTTCTCTCCAGCTGAATTTGGCTTTGCATGGCTTGCAGTTGCTGTTTCCAGTGTGTGCTGTGGGTTGCTCTGCACAACTGTGCACAATGAAGGGCACTCAGTGTTCTCACAGTGCTCACCAGCTCTGCCCTTGCCTCTCATTCCCATTCCCTGAAGCAGGACCTGGGGGAACTGGGCCATGAAACACAAGCCTGTGGAGCTCCTTTGAGCTCCATGAGGTGGTGACTGCCCCAGAGCTCTCCTCTCAGCTCTGGAATGCAGACATGCCATTTGGGATATAACCAGCCACTGGGGAGGATATCTGTGCAAATCCTGCCCTCCCCACTGTGCCACTGTGTGAGCTGCTTTGAGCTGCAGCTGGACACAGGATGGGAACAGCACACCTAGAAGAAACTCCTCTTTTCCTTGCAGTATATCCAGGCTTGCCGCAGCAGCTCCAATACCATCCCAGGAAGACTGGAAAAGCTGGTGAGTGTGAGCAAATTCCTGGGGAAATGGCTCATTGCCTTGAGTTAGGAGTAACAGCAGCCTCTCTGTCTGCTCCTTTGCAGGTGAAGCTCTCAGGCTCCCATCTGACCCCACAGTGTTACTCATTCATTACTTACGTACAGGTGAGGCCTGAATTAACTGGCAGAATCACAGGCAGTCTGTCTGATGCTGAGTGGTGTATCAGCTTCAGTACACAGGCACTCTTGGGGATTATTAATCTTCTTGACATGACCTGAGTTTCTTACAGTTCAAGCTTTACTTTGTCAAATATAGCATAAGACATTTCAGCACCATTGGGACTGAACATGCTGATTTCTGCTTGAGCAGGGAAGGAGCTGAGCTTTAGCTGGGTTTTTTTCCCCCTCTATTCATGTGGGGCTTTTTGGATGAGATTAATACTGCTGTTAACCACAATGGCAAATAAAGGTCAACAACACTGCAGTCATCACAGTGTGAAGTAATGTGGGTGCCAAAGACTGCAGTGCTGGAGCTGGGATTTATCTGCCTGGAGAGGACCTGGGTACTTATGTGAGGACCACAGAAATTTTACAACATATTGGGGAAGGTGTCGTGGTGTGCAGAGCTATCACTGCTGGAGATTTCTCATGCATGCATATTTCTGATTGTATAAATTACAAAATAAGTTTCTTTCTTGGTTTTGGGTTTTTTTTTTTTTTTGAGATCACACCCAATTCTACCCTTATATTGCTACCTTTCTGTTACCTAGCTGGTAATGCTATGAGCTGGCTAGAGCAAGGACTTCTCTGGCCTTTCTTGGCTAGCCTTTCTTCCCTGCTTACCCTCTAATGACACATCTTTTGGCATTCTCCTTCAGAACATCCACAGTGAGAGCTTAAGCTTTGTAGAAGAGAAGAAAAAGAAGAAGAAAGAGGATGAAGCTGCTGCAGTCTCCACAGTAATGGTAAGACTGACTCACTCCATGAGAACATAGGCAGGATCATACACCTCGAGGTTTGTGGTACCTGGTGACTTCTTACAGATCACCAGACAATTTGTCATTTAGGCCTTTAAGTGAAAACGAAATTTAATATACTGTAATTTCAGAGAAAAGTCTAAAAAAGCACAACCAAACAAAATACAAAAAAAAACCAAAAAAAAAAAAAGCCATCTTCACTAAATGCAGCTTAAAATCCCATGGACATGAAACAAAGGTCAATCTGGATAGTCTGCCTTGTCTGGTATTTTCACCATTTGGGGTAAGCTATGAAATTAGAGATATGGGCTAATTTATTGGAACTGATGTTGCATCCTCTTTAAGTGTTTCTTAATTTAATCAGTACATTTAAAGATGAGGGAAGGCATGGGTTCCACTAAAGTAAAGCAGTTGAAAATGACTGGATTATTTGTTTGGGAGCAAGGGAGCAGACTGGCAGGTTCCTGGTCCTTGATGTCCTTTGTTTGTGCTCCCAGACAGCATTTCCTCCGTCTCGTCAGCTGTCCCAGACATTCCTGTGATGTTAAGGGTTTAAAAAAGCCACAAGTATGATCTTCCTAGCATTTCCCTGAGTGTATGGAAATGGGCTGAAATGCTGCATGTCCTTCACCACTCTGTCACCATGGGGAACAAACACCAGTGCTGGTGAATAAGCAGGACAACAAGGTGGTGAAACGTCAGGGTGCTCCTTGCTTGGATGGCTCGTGCTTGTGGTGCCTTGGGAGAGCTGGAGCAGAGGAGCTGCTGACAGGGATGTCAGGGCTGTGGACTGCAGGCAGAGTACAAAACAATGCACAGGAGAGCCTCACTGCAGAACCATCCTGGGAGTCAATTTAAAGCTAGTGACAAAGCTGGCAAGGCTTGCAGGGTGGAGCAGGACTGGTACAGAGCAAGGCTACTGAAGACTCTTTTCTAAACTGGGAATGTTCTGGTGTTCATGTCACACTACAGTGCCATTGTGCCCTTCCTAATCTGACCCATCTCACTCCTCTCACATTTCAGGCCAAGGTGCTTCGGGAGACCAAGCCAATCCCAAACCTGATTTTTGCAATTGAGCAATATGAGAAGTTCCTTATCCATCTCTCCAAGAAGTCAAAGGTAAAGTAAAGCAGAGAGATCTGCAACCTGAACCTGGTGAACAGTGGGATCAATGGCATGGTGGAAGGCTGTCTCTGTTAATCCTCAAATTAGGAAGATGTAGGGACCTTTCAGCCCCTGCCTGTGCTCGTGGCTCAACACTGCTGAACTGTTGCCACATTGATATTAGCCTGTGCCAACATCAGTCCACATCTGTGGTTCCTGATGGAGCAGAACCATGCACACCTCGTGCCAGCTTTCCTCACTCTCCCCCAGTCTATGTCATGAAATGTACCACAACAAGGTCCTACAGTGAGAGCAGCTGGCAATCACTTGACTTTTAGGAGAATGTAAATGGGCCGCTGGACTGCACAGGGGCAGGAGCTTTTTCACCCTCCTTGCGCTTCAATCCTGCATGATTACTGTGATGGACTCTGTCCCAGTGCTGTGCAAAGGACTAGGCAGGGTTGGAAACTAAACTTAAGAGGCTCCTGGCTGAATGTTTCCCCTGGGTTGCTGCAGGTGAACCTGATGCAGTACATGAAGCTGAGCACCTCCCGGGATTTCCGCATCAACGCCTCCGTGCTGGACAGCGCCCTGCAGGAGCGCAACTCCGAGGATGCTGAGAACGAGCCCCACAACGACCAGGTCAGAGTTCATCCAGCTGCTTTTACTGAGAGCTTTCCTCCTCTTTAGAAGCCAGCTGTATTTGTGAGTTGTGCAGAACAGCTTGTCTTCCCTGGGTTAGCTCTCACTTTAATACTAAACTGATGGAAATGAGTGAACAGCTTCTCTCAGAACACCCCCTACACCCCAGCCCACTGCCTCAAGCAGCCTTTATTTTCATGCACCAGCTCTGTGTCCCTGCTCTTGGGGAAGTGGAACTGTTAGCCAGAATCAGACCTTTGCAGCACAATGCAAAGTGGTTTTGTATGCAAGTTTTTGTAGATAAAGACCTGTCAGGGCAAATTCTACAAGGCATCATTCTCCTCAGACCTACCTCTACAACATAGTGCTGGTAAAGGCACTGCAACATGCTGGCTAAGAAAAATAAACAGGTTACTCTGCTGATTGTCCAGGTTTTTATTGTTGCTTCTGTCCATATTTTCCTGAGTGTTTCCACAAGCCAAAACCCAGGACAGAGTCCCTGTCCTGTGCCACTGGTAGCCTGTGGTCTAAGTTCCAGCATGAAGTGGGGAAGGGGTGGCCCATGGGGAAAGTCTCAGTGGCTGACAGGAATCCCATATTCAGGTCATTTTGCTAGTGAGAAAAAAAAAGTTAAATCCTGTTCTGCACAGCTGGCTTCTTGCTGTAGGTAACCATTCCTTAGACTACTCACACAAAAACAATCACACTCTACTTCTGCTCTCTCCCTCCCCGCTCCAGAGCAGCACAGCAGAGCAGACAGATGAGAACCAGGAACCCAAAAAGAAGAGACAGAGAAAAAAATAAACTGGAGCTGCTGCCACTGCCTCCTCTCACAGTGCCCATTCCATGGTCGACTCTCCTTGGTCTCAGAGGCTGCAGATATGGAGATGATGGTTTATTGCTTCTCTTGCCAGATGCTTCTGCCTTCTTCTTTTGTGTCCATGGGAGCAACTCTGGCCCCTGTCTCAGGTTTCACAGCTGGCTGCTGCCATCAGAAGTGCCTCTGCTATTTGAATCTTCCCTAGGAATATCCCTTCTTACAGCAAAAGGGAAAGGGAGCAGCTGGGATCAGTCAGTCCCTGCCAAAAGATCTGCTTCTGAAAGGACAGGGAGGCTTTGGCACGCGGTCTGGACAATTGTCCTGGCCCTCTGGTGTCGTCACTGCTTCTCCAGTGAACCTTTGGTTATTTCAATTATCTGATATATGTCCAGTGCTTCCCCTGGAAGACAAGGGGACAGTCAGTTCCCTGCAGTACACACTGTGCAATGCAAGAGAGTGATGGTTGGGATCTGCTTTATTTCAGAGCACCTAGCACAGAACGCCCTAAATTTATTCAAACTTGTGTTTTGGGTGGTGGTGAGAATGCAGAAACCAGCACCAGAAGGGAGCTGGGAACATGAGCTGTTGTGCCTTGGAGCTGAAGCTGCTGTGTGCATCTCCTGAGCAGCCAGAGGCCACAGCTTCCTCTGGCCAGGCTGGTTTTGCTGTTATGTTTTTGCTGACCCTGATTGTGATGCACTCGTTTAATTTGCCTTGTTCTTGGTGAAAAGTGCCCATTTTGCCTACAAAGCACAAATCCTGTTTCTGAAAGCACCCTTTGCCTGTAAGAGTCCTAATAAAGGCTATTTAAGGGCAGAGCATCTGATGTGTGCAGTGACTGAGAGAACAAACGTGAGGGCAGGTTCTTCCCTTATGTGGGGAAGAGCTGCTGCACAGTGAGGAGGAGCTGCTTTCCCAACCACGAGTTAAATGTTTGCTTGCAGCAATTGGAGGGCTACACTGAGAGCAGACAGGGATGGCTTGAGGCCTTGGGACTGCTGAGGAAGCACCCAGCAACACCAGAGCAGTGCTTGGCTAAGGGAGAGCAGGGAAGGAGGGAAAAGAATGAAAGATTTTGGGTCTTCAGGGCAAAACTGACAAAACAAGGTTGCTGAGGTGCTTCCTTTCAGAGAAGAAGAAATTAAATTTGGTTTGTGTTAAAAGTGCACAGGAGGGCTCCTCCAAGGGGCACAAAGCAAACAAAGTGTGGGAGAACAGAGAACAGAGCCAGGCCTGGCTCATCACTCACAAATATTTGGAAAGCAGCAGCATGAACACTTGAGGACTGAGGAAGGAGGGGCAGCCCTGCAGGTCAGAGGATGTGCCAGGAACCAAGGGGCTTATGAGGTGCCTCAGCTGAGCAGAGCCCTCAGGGAATGACTGCTCAGGCCAAGTGCTCTGCTTAAGCTGGGAAGGCTCATGCAGAGGAGATTCCAGGGGGCAGCTTGCAGGTGGAGAGGAGATTCCAGGGGCCACTGCTCACCTTGAGGGATGCCATACTTCTCCATGCCCATGGGATTTGATGGTGTCACACAGTTCATGGTCACCTCTTTCCTCAAGCACTGGTCAATATCCACTGCACTGAAGAAAGCCACCGACTGTGGCAGGTCCTGGAGGCCCAGTTTGTAGGCAAACATGCACCTGCAGAGCAAGAAAGCATCAGCCACATTTACCAAACTGGCCAGCCACTCCTCACAGGGTATTCTCACTCAGCAGGGGGGGGACAAGGAGCTTTCTAAGCCCTGGATAGCAGGAGGGTCAGGAATTGCTATAGTGAGCAAGGGAGGAACAGCAATGGTGCTTCCTTGGAAGGAATGGAGCCTCCTCAAGAAAAGGGAAGAATCCAGCCCCTCACTGCTGGCTAATCCTCCCTGGCAGGCAGAGCAGATGCAGGATTTTCCCAGCAGGAAGCCCTGTGCTCACAGGAGCCAGCACAAAGGCAGGAACATCAGGGTGCCTGCCCTGCTGTGGCTGCAGAAAGGCTGTTTGTGTCATTCCTGCCTCCACACAGGAGCAACAGCTCACCTTGGCCAGCTCCTGTGTAACCAAACACCCCACGGTGCTGGGAGGGGGATTTGGCAAAGCTGGCTGGGACAGAGCTGGATCAATGGGAGCCATTGGAGGTCAGGAGTTTCTAGGCTGAGCTTAATTCTGTGTGGGGCAGGGAAGCAGCAGGAACACCCCACACTGTGGGAGGGGGGACAGCACTGGTGCTCACAGCAGAGATGAGCCATGCCCCTTGCTGTCCCCTGAAGGCAGCAGGGCATGAGGGATGGGACAATTTCAGGCTCCCAGCTCCTCAGCCAAGCCCAAAGGCTGCTGCCATGTGACAGCTGCAGACCCAAAGGCAGACAAAGTGATGCACTTGCATCCCAGCACAGCCAGTGACTGGCCCCATCCCTGCAGGGCCAAAAGCTGATGATAAAAAAAACCTTTTGTCAGCACATTATCCCTGAAAATCAAAGCTGAGGTCCATTTATAGCATGAAGGAACTGCAGCCTCCAGTGCTGCTAACTTGCCCTGAGCAGAAAAAACTGCTCTGCACCAGCTTGCTGCAGGCAGAGCCAAGCCCAGCCCCTGGGACTTGCCTGTCCCACTCTGGAGTCACAGCTGCTGCTGCCCAGGAGGCAGCAGAGCCATCAGAGCTCACCTTGTGAGGAGGTTGGTGATCTGCAGGGCCAGGGCAGCCCGGTAGCGATCCTGGTGCTGCACCAGGTACCGCACCTCGTCGTGGATGCTGATGCAGAAGCGCCCGTTGATGTCAAACTCCTCAAACAGCCACTTCATGGCAACCAGCATGAGGTGCAGGTAGTCCACAGCTGAGCTCTGCACCACCCAGTTCACCCTGCTGGTCACAAACTGGGGAAGGAAAGAGATGGACAGTAAGAGAGCACTGCAGTCAAGGGCATGGTACCTGTACATGGTAGAAATCTGTTAAACTCCGCGTGTTTGGGTTTTCTTGGTGGCACGGAGATAAAGGCACAATGGGTTTCCTGAATGGCTACAAGAGCCTACTGGGCCTCCAGCAATCTGAGAGGGGCTTAACAACAGCCACCCATTTCAGAATACATAAGCAAAGCCAAAATCTCAGCATCCCAGAACTGCATCCTTACCTCCCCCTTGACCATGGCAGGCTCCAGGGCCCTGCTGATGTGGCAGCCCAGCACTGGGGTCTGTGGGGAGGGGGATAAGGCAATGCTCTCCAGCTTGTTGAACATCTCGGACTCAGTGCCTCCAGCCCACACTCTTTGCTCCACCACATTCCACTTCTTCTCCCACCGGGACCTGTGGGGCAGAGGGGAGGTTTGCTGGAAGAGTGGGAGGGGGCTGCAGGTCCCCATTTTAGACCCTCAAACACTCCCTCCTGGTTTGGGGCAGCAGGATGGGACCCTACTAACTGTTCACTGGGAAAGTGGTTGAGCCCACTTTCAGCCCCCAAATCAAACCTCCTTGGCCCTGGAGGAGCAGGAAGGGCAGACCAGGACTATCCAGCTGCATCTCTCTTCTCTGCCCATCAGCCCTACCCCTCACATCCCAAAGCCACAGAGCCACACAGGGTCAGACCATCTCACCCTTTCATGGCTTCTCTCTGGAGCCGCTGGACATCCTGGGCCGACACCGATCCATCCTCTGCCCTGTCCACAGCCAGGTCCAGCTTCGTCACCAGCCACTCCCCCTCCTCAGAGAGATGAAACCTGTGATGGTGTTCACAGGGGTCCGAGGATGAGGGAAGAGATGAGGATCTGACTCCATGTTTCAGAAGGCTTGATTTATTATTTTATGATATATATTATATTAAAACTATACTAAAAGAATAGAAGAAAGGATTTCATCAGAAGGCTCACTAAGAATAGAATAGGAAAGAATGATAACAAAGGCTTGTGGCTCGGGCTCTCTGTCTGAGCCAGCTGGGCTGTGATTGGCCATTAATTAGAAATAACCAACATGGGCCAATCACAGATGCACCTGTTGCATTCCACAGCAGCAGATAATCAATGTTTACATTTTGTTCCTGAGGCCTCTCAGCTTCTCAGGAGTTAAAATCCCAAGGTAAGGATTTTCTGTAAAAGATATCTGTGACAGAAACCTGCAGGGGAGAGCGAGTAACCCAGCTCCTCTGGCTGGAGCGCCACCACCAGCCCTGGCCAGGTTGCACCCACCTGCGGATGCCCTTGGTGACGGCATACATCTGCTGGGCCTTGTCCCGCGCCTGCTGCGGCGTGAGCCGGTGGTTGAACTGCATCAGCAGCCGCTCGGCGAAGGGCTGCCCTGCCCCGTAGATGCGCCCGTAGTTGAAGACCTTGGCGTGCTCCCGGCTGATGCCCACGGTGGCGGCAGTTTTGCTGTGCAGGTCTGTGCCATTGCTCTTCTTGCCCTGCAGGGTCATCCAGCCGAAGGCAGTGCAGCCTGAGGGAGGGGAGGAGGGGTTGGATGCCCCGCGGGATCGGGATGAGGATCAGGGATCAGCATCTGCCCAGCAGAGCCCCGGCTCACCGTGCATGCCAGCGAACTGCGCCTCGCCCAGCACCGCCGCGATCCACAGCTCCTGGGAATCCACGTCTGCTCCCACCAGCGCGTAGCCAGGGGGCACCTGCACCATGGCCTTCAGCTCACTGCCCACCCTGTCGGCCTGCAGGACACGATGGCCAGGTCAGCAAGCCCCTCTCCTTCTTCATGGCACAAGAGCAGCCTTCCTCCCACAGCCACAGAGTGCTGGCACAGCACTCCCTGTGCCCCTGTGCTGTCATCTAATTGCAGGGGTTCCATACTGTTGTCTCCTTATCACAAAAGTTTCACACCTTCTTGGTGTTTCTCGTGGGCATCTCCTCAGAGTACTGACTCTCTTCTTCACAAAGCAGCCAACTGACCCCAGTTAGCTTCCTAACCAGCCACCCCACTCTTCTATAGCACTCTTCTTCTCATTGGGCACAGCTGTGGCTTGTTAAAGTCAGCCCTGTTCCTAATCTTTGATAACTGGCCCAGTTGCAGCTCCTTAGGGGTAAGATTACTTTCTACACTATTTTCCTATATTCTATCCCCCTACACCCCTAAGTTTTGCTCTCAATGTCAAAACTGGGTTTAACTCATGTGGAGCATCACCCACTTGGTTACCCCAGCAGAGAAGAAGGGGAGCTTGAGAAAAGACAGAAATTGGTATGCTGGTGTTTTGTTTCCCTTTCAACACATCCTGAAGCTCCAGAGCCCCTGCCAACTCCCTCCTTTCTCCCACATGAAAGCACATCAGCAAGAGGATGTGCTCTGGCCCTGCTACCCCAAATCCAGCATCCATATCCAAGCCAAGCACCTCCCATCAGTCCAAAACACAGAGGGAGCCCCAAAACACCCCCACAAGGATCCAAGCGTGGCCATACCCGGGCGTTGCTGGCTGTCAGCCAGGTGGGCTCCACAGCCCGGCGGGTGACAGTGCCTGCGGTCACCACCTGTGGCAGGATGGCCCCATAACTCTCCTCCTCGTTGTAGTCAGGATGCCTGGGACAGAGGCAAGGATGAGCATCACCCTGCAAGAGCCCTCCCGGTGCAGGGTAAAGGGAACAGTCCGGATTTGGGTTCTGTACCTGGTCACCACACGAGGCAGCTCCCCCTTCTTCAGCCACACCACCATCTGGGAACTGAGGGGACACGTGGCAGGTGAGATGCTGAGCCCCTGTGCATCCACACAAACACCCCTGCCTCCACCCACAGAGGTGCAACCATGAAAGCAGCTGCTCACCTGATCCTCTTGTGAGCATTCCTCCAAAATGAGATCATTTTGTTAATCTCGAGGGCTCTTGTCCCGTGGGTGCGGCCCACAGCAGCCCGCAGGGTGCCGTCCTCCATCTGGGGCAGGAAATCCTTGGCAAAAGGGCTTCCCACGTTGTTATCATTCCCATCCTTTAGCAGCAGAAGAGGTGTCAGGGCTCAGCAAGCCTCCACTCCACACCAGCAAAGCTCTGTACTCCCCCAGTCCCAGCTACAGAGATGGATTTGTCCCACCCAATCCCATGGATGAGATCATGTGGGTCCCAGCAGCACTGTGGGGACAGGAAGAGCCCCAGGAGCTCCAGCTTGCCTTGTGAGGCAGCTTGAAGAACCAGCACCCAGGGATGTTGACATCGTTGTAGGGACCATTGCCATGGTGGAAGGAGGGTTTGCTCTTCTTCTCTGCACACCTCAGCTCTTCCATCTCCTCCTGCGACCAGCAAAGTCAGGCAATGCCAGGAGGGGGAAATCAAGGAAAGAGAGACAAATCCACCACCCCATTCCACAGGAAACCTCCCTTACCAGCACGAGGCTCTGGTCTGCTTTGCTCATTTTCTCCTCTGGATCCACCTCAATCCTGCTCAGCTCCTCCATCTGCAGCACAGAGGGACCGTGGGGGAGCCAGATCAAACACCAATCCTCCAGCAACCCTTATTAAAGGGAATTTCTTACTTGCAGCCCCTGGAGCTGCACACAGGGCTGGTTTCTGCATGCACACAGGAGGAAGCACAGCCCCACACCTCCCTCCCACCAGGGAACCCTCCATCCCTTCCTTCACCTTCTGCCAGATCGTGCTGCTGTCCATCACCTCATCCTCCACAGCTGCCTCCAGCCCTGGGGGCTGCTCCTTGCCCTTCTCCAGGCAGTGCTGCCTGTACAGGCTCTCAATCACCCTGGCAGAGGAGAGGGCAGGGCTGATGCACCCACAAAGGCTCTGGGGCAGCACCTGGGCAGAGTGCCAGGGAGATCCCAGATACCCCTTTGGGCAACTCCCAGGCCAGCATCCCATCCCATCCCATCCCATCCCATCCCATCCCATCCCATCCCATCCCATCCCATCCCATCCCATCCCATCCCATCCCATCCCTCTCACCTGTGTGGGCAGGAGGGGCCCTCGCTCTCTCCAAGGGCTGCTGGCAAATTGTCCTGCCGTCCCGGCACCAGGTATCCCCAGCCATGCTTCTCTGAGTAGTGGAGGGGGAAGCCATCCCAGGCCAAGCGCATCAGCTTCGGGGTCACCCTCATCTGCAGGCTGATGAGGCTGGGCCCAGGCACCCAGCCCTCCTCCTCCAGCCGCGGGCACAGCTTGCGGTACCAGCTGGGCACGGGAGCAGCAGGGAGGGTCAGAAAGTGCAGGGACAGCCCTGGGGACACACAGGGTGCCCAACTCACCCCGGGTGGCCTGGCAGGTGCTGGAGTCTCTTGGGTTGCAGTGTGACCGTCTCCTTCAGGCGCTCCAGGCAGAGCTGGCTGGCAGAGACTTTCAGCTCCTCTTCCTCACTGGGGGGACCAGGGTCTGCTGGGGCAAGGAGAACTGGCTTGCAAAGGGCCCTCTGTGCCACCCTTCTGGGGACAGGGACACCAAACCATCCCACACCACATGCAGCAGCATGGGACACAGCCCAGCAATGATTCACCCTGCAGCAGCAAACCTTGTTCACCCCTGGGAAGGCAGCCCTGGAGCATCCCTCATTCCCAGGGATCCCCTGTGCTCACCCTCCTGCCACTCCTGGGCTGACTCTTCTGCTTCCATTGCTGCTGGGGAGACATGGCTGTTCCCATCCTGACCTTTCTTCTTCTTTTTCTTCCCTGGATTCTTCTTTTGCTTAAATTCCTGTGTGTCCCACTCAAGATCCCAGAGCCAGGGGTCATCCTTGTACCTGATGACACACCATTGTCACACCACAGCTCTGCTCCTGTCCCTCACAGCCACCCACAGCCCCACATGGACCAGCCCAGGGTACCTGTGCTCGTGCAGCAGCTGGCAGGCATCGTTGGCCAGGTTCATCAGGGACTTCTTCATCTCCTTCTGCAGCTCCTCATAAATACCCTGAGCATCATCCAGGTACCTGTTCCAATTCCCATTGACTGGCAGGTAGGACACTCCCATCTCCAGCATCCCTGCAAACGTGACAGGGTGGGGGCACCTGGACCCCAAAGCAGCAAGGAATTAGAAATCTGCCAGAGGGGACAGGCCCTGGAAGCACCAGACTACAACAGACATGAATGAGTCGTCATCTAGAGCTTCCCAGCCTCACACAACCCTCGATGCTCTTCCCCTCCCCAGTGCCCACCAAGCCCACAGCCCCTTGGCCAACACCAGCCAGAAGCTGGCAGCGCTCACCTCTCCATAAACAGCGGCAGCTGCTCTTGGAACACCTCATGGGTGGCCTGGACATCACGGGCACAGTATGACACCAGGTCCTGGGGAGGGACAGCAGCAGGTGAGGGCAGGCAAAGCAGCCACCCCTGTGCCAGCACAGGGCAAGGCATAGGGGCTGCAGGAGCACAGAGCAGGGCACAGCCCCACGCACACCCAGGGCTGCAAGGAAGGGCAGCAAAATGGAAACTACCCCAGCAATATGGAAACTGCCCCAGCAGAATGGAAACTACCCCAGCAAAATGGAAACTACCTCAGCAATATGGAAACTACCACAGCAAAATGGAAACTACCCCAGCAAGCAAACAACCCCAGAGTAGAAACTACCCCAGCAAAATGGAAACTACCCCAGCAGTATGGAAAATACCCCACAGTACGGAAACTACCCCACAAAATGGAAACTACCACAGCAAAATGGAAACTACCCCACAAAATGGAAACTACCCCACCAAAATGGAAACTACTCCAGCATGGAAACTAACCCAGCCTGGAAACTACCCCAGCAAAATGGAAACTACCCCAGCAGCCACTACCACCCCGCTCCCCTCTCCAGCTCCTGCTGCCTGTCATTAGGATGGCCTCCTGCACCTGGAAGTTGCTCCTGATGTCAGCCATGGTGCCCTTGACAAAGAGCTCCCGTGCCTCCTTCTCCAGGGGCTCCCCCCCGACGTAGAGAGCGTGCACGTCCGCCAGGTTGTTGATGCTGCTCACATGCACCCAGTCCCACGAGGTGACCTGTGACAACAGGGGGGTCACACAGCGTGGGAGGACAGCCAGCTGCAGCCAAGATCAGGAGGAGTACAGGATGCCTCTGCTCCAGCTTCAGCCAAGGCCACCTTATCTGAAACACGCTGGGAAAGCTGCACTCAGTGGAGCTGCTCCACTCTGCCAGAAGAGCAGCAAACAGCCCTGGCACAGGAGCACAGGGTCCCCTGGCACCCACAGCACTGCCAGCAGCTCAGCTCCTCTCACTCACCGCCGGCCCCTCAGCCTTGCTGCGTGTTTTCTTCATGTGCTCCTTGACCTGCTGCAGCCCCCTCCTCTTGCCCTGCTTGGCAGCCATCCAGAGGCTGCGCTGGAAGCCCGTCAGCCCCGAGATGGCCATGTGCATGCTCATGGTGTCCAGGAAACGCATCTTGGAGCCCTGGGACACAGCACAGGGGGAAAAAAGAGAGGGTTGGGGATATGCTGGAGGAGCTATAAGTCCTCTGCTTAAGCTGCTTTTGCCTCCCACACTCCCCTTTTGAGAGCCAAAAGCATCCCCAGTGCAGGCTGTCAGTTTACAAATGCTGCTGCCCCTGCAGCCTCCAGCAGCCCTATATAGTGCAAGAATATCCTCCTCTAAAGGGATCCAGCCCCAAACCTGCTCTGCAGGACAAAGTGAGCACAAACCTGAGGTACCTGTGCAGAACAACATCTGCCAAAATAACCCTGAAGAGCCAACACAAATTATTATCTGGGTAAGAAATTGCAGCTGCCAGAGCACAGCAAAGGCTCAGTGGATTACCTGGATGAGATATTGCTCCTTGATGAATGCCCGGTCGAAGGCCACGTTGTGTCCCACCACCACTCTCTCCGTCCAGTCCTGTTTGCTGGCACAGCTGGCACCTGCTGGGCTCTCCATGGGAATGAGGTCGGCCAGGGTGAGGTGGCTGGACCAGGAGTAACGCTGCTCCAGCAGCCGCCTGCTGCACCACGAGTACCTGTGGGGGACAGGTGGCACCTGTGGCTGTGACAGAGCAGCCACAGTGCCATGGGGGGCTGACAGGACCCCACATGTGTGGGGGAGGTGACAACCCCAGGGAGAGCTGTACTAAGCAGAACACACACCCCACATCCCAGAGCCACGCTCTGGGGCTTTGCTGTGTCTTCCCTGCAAGCCAGCAGTGGATTGCAGGAAGAGGCGCCACTCAGGACCATCCCTATCTGTCACAGACATCTTTTCTGAAAATCCTTTCCTTAGGATTTTTCCTCCTGAGAAGCTGAGAGGCCTCAGGAACAAAACGTAAGCAATGGTTATCTGCTGCTGTGGAATGCAACAGGTGCATCTGTGATTGGTCTCATGTGGTTGTTTCTAATTAATGGCCAATCACAGTCAGCTGGCTCAGACTCTCTGTCTGAGCCACAAGCCTTTGTTATTCATTCTTTCTTTCTCTATTCTTAGCTAGGCTTCTACTGAAATCCTTTTTTCTATTCTTTTAGTATAGTTTTAAATATAATATATATCATAAAATAATAAATCAAGTCTTCTGAAACATGGAGTCAGATCCTCATCTCTTCTCTCATCCTCAGACCCCTTTGAACACTGTCACAAGAGCTGCTCTAGCTAAGCAGGACACACATCCCACATCCCAGAGCCACTCTCTGGGGCTTTGTTGTGCCTTCCCTGCCAGCCAGCATGGACTGCAGGAAGAGGCTCCACTCAGGACCATCCCCATCCCCTCACAACCGTCCCCTCCAGCCCTGCTGTGTTCCCAGCATTGCTGCTGGCACCGCATCTCACCATGCGTGCGGGGACACGGCCACGGCCAGCGTGGGGCAGTGCCCCTCGGCCACGCACACCTCCACATCCAGCACCAGCGCCCGCTCCTCGGGGAACTCCACGGGCTCTGCCTGGCCCTGGGGGCCGTAGCGGGTCCAGCCCAGGCGCCAGGCCCAGCGCTCGGGCAGCGGGGGCAGCTGGCAGCGCAGCAGCTCCTCGGCCGCCTCCAGGTAGGGCAGGCTCTGCTTCTGCGCCAGCAGCCGAAAGTGCTCGTCGATGTCGCGGCCGTACATGCGGGGCAGGCGCAGCTCCACGTCGGGCAGCGTGGAGGTCTCCCTGCCCCACAGCCCGTGCTGCTGCAGGTGCTGCACGCTGCGCTGCACCTCCTCCGCCGAGTAGCGCACACGGGCGCCGCGGAAGATCTGCTCGTGGAGGCTCCTGGACAGCATCTGGATGTTGAGGGGGTTCATGCGCCGCTGGCCCGTGGATGGCTCCTGGCCGGGCTCCTCTGGCAGGGGGCGGCTGGCTGAGGAGCTGGAGGGGCAGCGCCGGGGCTGGGGGCTGCAGCCCCGCACCGAGCGCACCCAGGGCACGCGCCTCATCATCCCTCTGGGATGAGGGGAGCTGGAGCTGCAGGGGAGAAAGGCAAAGGGTGAGCTCAGCACTGATCACTGCCATGCACACACTGTCAACACACTCCTCTGTACAGCTGTGCCCCCATACAGCCTTCCCTCACATAGCAGTGCCCCCATACAGCCTTCCCCCCATATAGCTGTGTCCCCATACAGCTGCGTCTCCCATATAGCTGCATCCCTATACAGCCTTTCCCCCTATATAGCTGTGTCTCCCATAGAGCCATGTCTGCCATATAGCTGTGTCTCCATACAGCCACGTCCCCCATATAGCTGCATCCCTATACAGCCTTCCCCCCATATGGCTGTGTTCCCATACAGCCTTTCCCCCCATATAGCTGTGCCCCCTACAGCCGTGTTCCCCATATAGCTGTGCCCCCATACAGCCTTTCCCCCTATATAGCTGAGCCCCCATACAGACATTTTCTCTCACATAGCTGTGTCCCCATACAGATGTTTTCTCACATTTAGCTGTTTTACCCCATACAGGTGTTTTCCCCCATAAAGCTGTGCCCACCATACAGCCGTGCCCCCAAACAGACGTTTCCCCATGCAGATAGTTTCCCCCATACAGCCGTGCCCCATACAGATGTTTTGCCCCGTACAGCCGTGCTCCCCATCCAGCCGTGGCCGCCGTACAAATGTTCGCTCATACCGATATTTCCCCACAGAGCCGTCTCCCCCCATACAGCTGTTCCTCCCCATACAGCTGTTTCCCCCATACAGATGTTCCCCCCCAAATTCCCCCCGTCCCCACCTGCTCCCCGCAAGCGCCACCGGGGCCTGGGTCGGCGGGCAGATCCAAACCGGGGCGCCCGGGGGAGCTTCCGGCCGCCGTGACGTCCCGTCCCGTCCCGCCCCCCTCCGCTCGTGGTACGGCCCCCGGAATTCCCTGAGTAAGGCACGCGGGGAGGCGGGAGTGGAGGTGGCCGCGTGGCCTAATGGATAAGGCGTCTGACTTCGGATCAGAAGATTGCAGGTTCGAGTCCTGCCGCGGTCGCGCTGACAGCACTGACATAGTGCCTGTTATTTTGCTCCTCCCGCCCGTGCCGGGGCTGCGCGGTCCCGGTACCAGGTTCAGCGCACTCCCGGGGTGCCCCTTTTGCGTGAGTTTAACCGGCCGGAAGAAGGAGGCAGGGCGCGGGAAGCGGCTGAGTGTGAGCAGGTTGGTACACAGGGTGGCGGTGCCAGCGCGCACCGCGCTTGACACCCTAAAAACCCCAAATCCTACAGATAGGTTGGGGATGGAGCAGTGGGTGGAGAGCCCAATATGAGCCCAGGGTGTGGGATAATGGGCTGTGAGGAGCAGGAAGAAGGCGTAGGGTGGAAGAAATGGGATGCAGAGTGCAAGGAATGGATGTAGGGGGACGAGAATGGGATGTGGGCCGCAAGGAATGGATGTAGGGTGACAGGAATGGGATGTGCTGTGCAAGGAATAGATGTAGGGTGCAGGGAAAAGGCCACAGGTGGAAGGAGTAGGATGTAGGGTGCTGGGAATGGTGTTGGGTCCAAGGAATAGGATGCAGGGAGAGAAAAGGCCATAGATGCAGGGATGGAAGGCAGGGCATATAGGGTGCAAGGAATGGGATGTAGGGCGCAGGACGTAATGTAGGGTGTGAAGAATGGACTGTGGGGTGCAGCGTATGGGTGCGGGGTGCAGGGAAGGACATGTAGGATGCAGGGGAAAGGCCGCAAGTGTAGGGAATGGGATGTAGTGTGATGGGAATGGGCAGGGGATGCAGCGTGCTGGGAATTAGGGTGCTGGGATGTGAAGTGCAAGGTGTGGATGTAGGGTGCTAGGAATGGGATGCAGGGTGCAGGGGAGGGTCCCAGGTGCAGCGAATGGGATGTCAGCTGCGGGACAGGTGGGCTCAGGGTGTGGGGGATTCAGAGTGCCAGGGATGGGATGGGATGGATGCGGGTTCACAAGGAAGGGAAACAGAAGGTGCCACGGTGCGGACAGGTGTGTGCAGGCTCCGTAGACGCCGCAGGAGCTGTTGTGGCCGGGACGGTGGCTCCCGGCACAGCCCAGAGAGCGCTGACATTGCCGTACCGAGCCGGGCCGGGCCGGGCAGTGCCGAGCCGCCAGGTGGCGCTGCGGCCCCGCTCCTGCGGGCCGGGCCGGGCCGGGCCGGGCCGAGCCCCCCGGGGCCGTCGGGGCGCGGACACCGCCCGGGTCCCGTCCCGCTCCCCGCTCCCCGTGCGGCACCGGGCAGGGCCAGCGGGCACCGGGACTCCCATTCGGCCCTCCCGGCCCCTGCGGAACTCCGCAGCCCGGGCGCTCCTCATCACCCACTGCAGCCCCTCATCACCTTCCTCATCGCTGAGGGGGTGCAGGCTCGGGGGGATGCAGGGTCGGAGCCCCTGCTGCCCTCCACTCTCCGAGAAGGCAGAGCCAGCGTGGGAGCGGTGCGGGATGTGAGGAACCCGCACTCAGGGCGCCGTGCAGGTTCTGCGGCTCGGAACGCGTTCCACAGCCCCTCGGTGCCCCACAAAGTCCCTGCCGCCCCCCAGCTTGAGGTTCCATGTGGGGTTGTGCTGCACTTTCACCCAGCTTTGCCTGAGGCACCCGCTGTGCCGGACCCTGCCGGGAGCCCCAGGCGCTGCCTGTCCCCATCCACCTCCACACCGGCTCCGGGTTCCCGGCTCTTTCCGCGGGAGCTCGGCAGAGAGATGCTTGGAGAGATGCTCCAACACTGCGGGTGCTCTGGCCGGGATGGAGGAGCCATGAGTGCCCTGGAGTGAAGGGATGAACGGTTTAGGAACCGCCGGCTCCCGGGTGGCTCTAGGAAAGGACCTGGGTGCACTTGTTCTCCCCTCCGCTGCCTTGTGTTAACGCCGATTTCTCTTATTTGGCATCTTTTATCTCCTTATAAGAGATAAAAGATTCTCATCGTGTTCGCAAAAAATTAAATTCTAAAAAATCCAAACCCGCCCCATTAAAAAAAAATTCTCCTCTCTTCAAAGCGTAAATAGCAAAAATAAATTCTCTAAATGTTTCTCGCGGCAGCGCTCTGGGGAGGGATGATGACAACGAGCTCCGCTGCCTTGTCTGCAGGCATGACCGGGCCGGGGCTGCCTGTACCTCACCTGAGTGCGGGCACGAAGCTTCGACACCACTAAAAAAAAAATTTAAAAAAAAAATCACCACTGTGAACAACCCGAAATAACCTCAAAAATCCGCCGTTTCAGCAGAGCTGCCTACAATGCATAATTCGGAATGGGGTGTGCATCGTCTTTTTTATTTTTTAATATTTTTTTTCACTCTCTAGGTTTTTTGGTTTTATTTCTGTCTGTGTGTCATGCAGAGAAGCATCCCCATCCCAGGTGCGCCCCGTCGGGGTCCGGTACCGGCGGTGGGAGCTGAGACTTCTCGCCAGCTTCTCGGAGACCCTGCTCCCCGCCGGGAGCTCAAAGCTGTCTGTCGGATAATGGGGCGGTGGGACTTTGTTTAACCCCGTTGCCCCTGGGGCCAGGGGTCAAGGGCTTCCTCTTCCCCCGGGACACGGCGGAGACGCCGCTGGTCACAAGAGGAGACGGCGGCGAGGAGGGGAAGCGATGGCCGCAGTGTCCCCCTGTCCCCGCCGAGGCCCTCCCGTGCCATCGCCCTGGGATCCCCTAAACCTCTTCTCTCCCGGGCACCGAGAGGCTGAGACGGGCTCCAGATGGGTGTTTTGGGGGAGCAGGGGGAGGCCAAACATCGCCACGGGGCAGCGGGTGATGATGCAGAGAAGCAGCCCCTGCTTTCCAGCATCCCGCGGTTCTGCTTTCCCCTCCCAGCTGGAGAAGGAGGTTTTTAACGGGGTGCGGGTTTAAACGGTGTTGCACCCCCTCCCTCCACAGGTAGAGATGTCTCAGCTGCCCCCCCGGAGCCAAGAAACGGGAGAAACGGGCAATTTTTATAGGTGACGTACGGGCTTACGTGGGAATCCGTGCCCAGCACTGCTCTTTCAGCTTCTTTTTCTCCTGAAATAACCCTTCCGTGAAGCTCGTACCCCCCTATTCCAGCTCGCAAGCCCTTTTTCAGGCTGGGGAGGAGTCGGGGGAGAGGGAAGGAAAAGAGAAAAGCAAAGCACCCCAACATCCCGCTCTTCCCCTGCTCGGGAAGCGAGCCCCGGAGCTCCCAAAGTGAGCGCTGAAGAGGGCGACAGGAGACAGGCGGGAGCCGGCTCCGAGCTGGAGGGGTCGGGGGTGGGATGACAGCAGAGGAGGACCCTCCTTTTCGGGATTAAGGGAGAACCAGCGGAGGAGGGAAGCTGGCGGCACCGCGGGCATCCGAGGTAAGCGCCTGTCGTGCCCGCAGCGGTGGTACCTGAGCCAGGGCGCTGCTGCGGGGATGCTTTGAGGGTTCAGAGCAGCCCGATCCCGGGGGGAGCCCCTTCCCGGGGCTGCCCCATCACGAGCACCGCGCTCTGAGGGGCCGGGGCTGCTTTGGAAGCTGCGGCTCCCGTGGAATCGGTGCCGCTGATCCCGGCCCGCGGCTGCGGCAGCGCCGGCCCCGCTCCGTGCCCGCTCCCTCGGGGCTGGGCCGGGGTCCCCCCGGGCCGAGCAGCCCCACGGATCCCGCTCCCAGCCCCCGGGGCTCCTCCCGTGCGTGTCTCAATTCGCTCAGGCTTGACTTGGCAATAAGCTCTCTCAATAGGGTGACAATAGAGCCCCGGTGGGACCCGAACAAAGAATTTGAAAGTAGTTAAATTGCAGGACACGTCCATCGCCTGGGTGCTTGAATTAAAAAAAAAAAAAAAAAAAAAAAAAAAAAAAAAAAAAAGAAAAAAAAAGAAAGAAAAAAATCAGAGAAAAGAAAAAGGAGACTTTTCTTTGGGCTGGTGAGAAAATGCTCAGGGTAAAAGTTGGTTTGGCGTCTTCATTTCAGCGACAATGGAGCAGAGCTAATTCAATAGGAAACGCGGGGATTTTTTAATGAAAAGACCGCCGGGGTTACACCGAAGTTAAGCTCTTGTGAATTAATTATTAGGGCAAATAAACTGGGAGGGGGGGAGCGCTCGGGAGGGAGTGTTGCAATTTCTTAATATTCTCCTTTTCGTGTTTAACGACAATGCCATTAGGTTTTCGACTCTGGGTGAGCAAAAGGATTTCTTACACTCCCCGGGAAGAGGAGAAGACGCGCTTTCTTTCTTTCTTTCTTTTTTTTTTTTTTTTTTAATGGTGTTAATTGCTTTTAAAATAAAATACTACGGAATTTGGCAACGAGCTCCGGTTTCTGCTGGCGGTGGCATTTGGGGTTGTATTTCCTTTCGTGGCAACTCGCAGATGCAAAAAAGGAAAATAACGGGGGAATTTAAAAACACGAATGTAAAGGCGAGGCGGCGTGTTCGGCTGTTGCAGATCTCTCGGGCTCGATCGGTTTATTTTTTCCTACATAGAAAACCTGTCTGGGGATCCCTGTGTATTCATCGGGGCGGCGAGAGACTCCCCAGAGCCGCTCCGGGGCATCGGTGGAGTGAATCGGAGATAAAAATTAGGAGCCAGTTTAAACGCAGGAAGGAAGAGGAGAGGTCGGAAGCGGAGCAAAGGTGTGCCAGGAGGGACTGGGGTGTGGGGGGGGGTGTGGGATTTTGGGGAGGGCTTTTTGAGCCCTGCAGCAGAGGCTGCAGGTGGTGCAGAATGTGTGTGATGCTGTAAGGGCGAGAAGGAAGGCAGAGAGCGAGGGGAGAGCAGCGCGGTGCCCGCGCCCCATCCCGGCTCGCTGTGCCCACCGAGCCCCGCGCTGCGGCTGTCGGGGCCACCCGGGCTGCGGGCTCGGCCTGTCCGTCGGGGAAGGCACGGCACGGCCCGGCACGGCACGGCTACAGGAGGGACCCCTTTACTATGGCCGGGGACTCGGCCCGGGGGCAGCCTGTGCCCCGCAGGCGGGCCGTGCCTTGCCGTGCCGTGCCGTGCCTTGCCATGCCGGGCCGAGCCGTGCCGGGCCGGACCGGGCAGTCTCGGGTCCTTTCAGCATTTGGACAGCGGTGCGGAGCCGGGAAGGCGGCCGGGGGGCGGTGGGAGCTGCCCGGGCCAGGGGAGGTTTAGGGGCGGCCTGAGCCCTTTCACCGTCCGCCGGCACCGGGCCCGTTCCTCAAGGGCTGGGGGGCACCGCCAAGAGGGGACTCGGGTGTCGGGGTGCGGGGCGAGCTGGCCCCGCTGTCCCCCCGGTGAAGCGCTCCCCGGGGCCGGGGGAAGAGCGGGGTGCCCGGTGGGGCGGCCAGGTGAGCGACGGCAGCCCCGGGGGAGAGGGAGGCAGCGGGGCTCTCCGGGGGGAAAGGGGGGTACGCGCCCCCCTCCCCCGCACAGCCCCATCCTCGGGGGGTAATTAAGGGGTGAGGCGGAGGGGCTGCGCTTTCTGCTCGGCGGAGCCTGCCAGCCACCAGCCCCCGCCGCCACCGCCGCCTTCCTTCCGTCCTCCTCCTCTCCCCCTCCCTCCCTCCCACCGCCTCCTCCCCTCCCCCTCTCCCTCCTCCTCCTCCTCTCCGCCATGGTTGGAGTGAATAGGCGGCTGCCGGGCTGACGTCAGTGCGGGCAGAGCCTGCCGGCGGCGGCAGCTCCCGGCCAGCGACCAGAGCCGGCACCGGCAGCAGCCGGGAAGACGCACGGAGCCGGGGCAGAGCCGCCTCCGCCGCCCCCGCCGGCCCGCGCCAGGGGCTGGGGGCTGCGGGAGCCGCCGCTCGGCCGGGGGCAACCCTGTCCGCCCCTCCGCCCGCCCCGGGGAGGGGAATGGCCCCGCCGCCCGCTTCTCCCGGGACCACCGTCCTGCCCTCCGCGCGGCAGCAGAGTGAGTGTCGCGGCCGGGCATCGCCTCCTCGGCGGGGCGGCCCCGGGAGGCGGGAGGCGCGGGGGGACAGCGTCCTCCGGGGGGACACAGCGGCTGCCGGAGGGGAGGAGGGAGGCAGGGAGAGAGGAAGAGGGGATGCGAACTCGGGCCGGTCCCCGGCGGGAAGTTGGGTTCCTGCAGGTGCCGGCACCAGGCGGGACCGGGACGGCCCAGCGCCGCTGCCCGGCCCCGGCTCTCCCTCGGCGGGGCACGAGTGGGAAACACCCGGCACCTTCTGCTGCCGGGGACGCGTTCGCTCCGGCAGCTTCTCCCTGCATGACCGGCACGGTGCAGCTCGGGAGCGGGGCCCGGGGCGGGCTAAGCCCCGACGGGACGGCGGGGAGCTGGGGCCGAGCGCTGCCGGGGGTGCCGGGGTTCCCCCAAACCTCGGGTCTCGCCGGTGGGAGAAGCGGCACCGGCCAAAACGCCCGGATGAGGCCGAGCCTCCCGGGACACCCAGGATTTAGGCCGCGGGAGAAATCCCGGGCTCCGAGGAAGTTCATCCTCCCGGTGCAGCGGGTGCTGCTGCAGGGCCTGATTTTAGGGATGAGGAGGAGGACATCAGGGCATCCCGCTCCCCTGCTCGGTTTTACCCCTGAGGAGCAGCAAAGGGGCTACCTCTGCCTGTGCCCTGATCAGGCACCGGCTTCTGGTGCTGGTGGATTTTTTCATTTTTCATTTGCTGTATGCATTTCCTCTGCTAAAAAAAAAAAAAAAAAAAAAAAAAAAAAAAAAGAGAGAGAGAGAAAATGAAGAAAAGGAGGGAAAAGCATTTTTATTTTGTTTCATCCTTGTTTATTATAATTTTATTTTTCTTTCTCTTTTTTACCCTCGTTTTTTAAATTTTCCATTTTCCCCCATTCATTCTTCCTTTTTTCTCCCTGCCTTCCCAAGACTGCTTAATTCCTCGGGGATTGTTGTTTGGCTTTTGTGTTTTGTTTTGATTTTTTTTATTTCCCCTGTATCACCCTGGAAGTGAAACGCATTTTAGGCCTCAGCCTTAAGGAAACCCGAATCATAGCAGTGCAGGCGGCCTGAGAGTCTGCACCTGGCCGGATCCCTTCGACGTGCCTCCACCCCCGGCCCCGGACGGGCAGCACCTCGCCCCGCCAAGCGAGGAGGTTCCGGGCCGGTCCCCACCTTGGTCTCGGCCCCGACGGCCGGAGAGAAAAGAGGAGCCGGGGGTGAGACGCAGCCGCTTTCCCTTTTCGGCGCCGGGGCTTGCTCAGAGGCTGCGTTTAATTACTAAACAAAGCCACGCGTTTCCTTCACGCCCGTCGGGAGCTGCCGCTTCTTTGCCAAGCCCCGATGGTGAGGGGAGAAGCAAACCCACCCCCCCCAAAAAGAAAAAAAGAAAATAAAAACCATCCCAAAAAAACCAATTAGGAGATGCAGCTCGAGGCTGCGAGGCGTGGGAGGTTACTCCAGGTTGGCTAAAAATAACTTCTCCTAATTAAAGAAAAGTGACGTCAGACGTGCAGGACGTAGAAGAGGGGAAGGCAGCGGACTCGTTCCTGGGCGATCACGTTAAATAATTCAGGGCCGGCCTGGTGACCGGGCTCTTCCGAGGTGCGGCCAGCGGGGCCGCCCGCCTCGCCTGTCGCCGGGGTCAGCCGAGGAGGGAGCGGGCGGCGGGGCCGTCCTGTCCGCAGGGCCGGGGCCGGTGCAGCACCATGGCCAGAGCCCGGCACCGCCGGCCCTCCCCGTCCCGTCGGGCCGCCCGCCGCCGTGGGGGCTTTTCTCTCGTGCACATGGAGGAGAGCTCCGCGGGCGGCCCAGGGCAGGAGGATGCGAGCTGGCTCCGGGTGATGCCATCGGAGCCAGGGCAGCCCCGCCGATGCGTCCCCAGGCTTCTCGGTGGTGCTTTGCGCTGTGCCAAGGAGCCATTTTGTACGCATCCTGCTCAAATTGCGCCAAAAAGAAAGCCCAAACCACCCCTGCCCGCCACAAAAAACCCTCCCCAAAATAACCAGAATTAAAAAAAAAAAAAAAAAACCACAATATCCAAGCCTAAAACCAAACAAAAATACCCCGAGCGCATGGTATTCTCTCCCACGTACTGGGGCTCTGCCTACACGGAGAGAGAGGGTCAAGGCGAGAGCTCCGAGCAGAGCAAAACACTGCCGAAAAGGAGCAGGGAAGACAAATAATATCATATATATTCCTGCCAAGAAAATCACCTCCTTTGACCGGCACAGAGAGAGGGGATCTCGTCTCCAGCCCCGGGAAGCCCGGCGAGGTGCGGTATTTTACCCGCAGCATCCTCGGCTGAGCGACACGGCGGCCCGGGGGCTCTGCACGGCGGGCTGCAGATCTCGCACGGCGGCACAGCCGGGCAGAGCTGAGCCTTAGCTGAGCTGGCTGTGCCCGGCTGGGCCCCCTCGCTGCTACCGCAGGGACAGCGGGGCTGGTGCGGGGCCACATCGCCGCCGAAACGGCCCCGGGAGCGGGGGAAGCTGCCGGCGGCGCCCCAAGCTTCTCCCCGCGGTGAGTAACGAGGCCTCCCCGTTAAAGCGGGTACAGCGAGGCCTGTCCCCGGGCCAGGCGAGCCCTTGGTGGTGCCCGCTCGGTGCCACCGTCCCCGTAGCCCCGGACTGCCATCCGAGGCAGCGGGGCGGGCGGGCGACATCCCCCGCCCCAGCCGCCAGCATTCTGGCAGCGACCACCCTAACAGCGAAACCGATAAATTAGGAGAAAATCCAAGGCCGTAAAATTAAGGAGATCCTATTCATCGCAATTTTTTCCCCCCATGCCTCTAGGATAGATTGAAATAAACGCCGGGCAAGTCCCCTCCCGAGCGGCTCCGGGCCGCGGGGAAGGCACCGAGGGGCTGGGGACGGAGAAAATATTTCTCCCCACCTTGCCCAGCCCCGTCGGGGCGGCCAGAGCCCAGCCGGGCCCGTTTCTCGTTAGGCAGGAGGCGGGAGGGAACGGGCAGCTCCCGGGAGCCAAGCAGCGCTGGCCGGGCTCGCCTGGGCGCCGGGAGCAGCGCCGGCTCGCAAAGGGCTGGCAGCCCTCGTCCTTTAGCTTTTAGCCTGATTGAGCTCGTAGATTTTATTTATTTAATTTTTAATTTTTTTTTTTTTTTTTTTAAGGGGATGGCGGAGAGGGGGAGGGCGAAGAGAGGGAGAAATAAATAATCCGAGCGGAGCTCGCCGAGAGCCGGAGGCGGCGGGACCGGCAGGCAGCGCTCTGCCGCGGCTGCTCCCGCCGAGATCGCTTCGTTTTGTAGCAGGTCACATTTTACCCTCGTCTGGGATTTAAAGAAAGGCGATGTTCAGAAGCGGCGAGGGATTACAATTTTAATTTTTTATTTTTAAATATTTTTTTTAGTGAGGACTAGATCAGTTAAGCACCCCAGATAATCATATTTACCTCCTGGCATTTTAGTCTGATTATTGTTGCTGTTATTATTTGTATGTGCTAGATTCGCCGCTACACGCACATCGCGTTAAGAATCTGTGCAGGAAATAGCAGAACCTGGAGGGGAAATAATTAAAAGTGCGGGGAAATGGGGAGCAGAGAGGATCTGTGGGGGATCGCGGGTGCGTTCCCGGGGCACGTTTCGGGACGGGGGGCCCCGAGTCTGGCTGTAGAGAAAGGGTTCTGCCTTTTGGGCTGCCCCCAGGTGCGGAGGCCGGACGGGAAGGGCATTGCGGGGGGAGGAGAAGGTGTGAGAGAGGTTAGCTGCATGGGGGGGCGCATGGAACACTGAGGAGAGGGAAAAATGGGAGAAGGAGTCGGGAATACGAAAAGAAAATGGATGGAAAGGGAAAAGGTGGGGAGAAAGGAAAGGCCAGGGAAAGGGAGAGAGTGAAGAGGAGAGGGGATGGGGAGAGGGAAAAGGAAGAGAGGGGAAAGGGAAAGAGGCGAAAAGGAGAGAGGGCAGTGCCGGGGAGTGGGAAAGGGAGCTCATCTGCAGGTGCAGGGCTGTGCAGGGGCGCTGCTCGCCTCTCCCCCGGCCCAGCGGCGCTGCCGCGGGGGCACGTCGGGGCGGGAGGGGGTAGGGGAGGCGAGCGAGCCTCGGAGCAGCCCCGGCACAGGCCGGGCAGGACGGGAGGAGCGGCGCAGGGCCCGGTGCCGCCCGGTGCCGAGCCCAGCCGCGCCGGCCCGCCCCGTCCCATCCCGGGCTGGAAAGCGCGGGAAAGGGGGCGCTGATTTAAATGAGGGCTCGGGGATTGGCTGGGCGCGGCGTGACGTCACTTCCCAAAGGGGGCGATTACCATGCGAGGGGAGTAGAAGTTGGGCAGCGGGGCGGGAGAGCGAGTGCCGCTCGCCGGGCCGGGCCGGCGGGCTGGGCACCGAGCGCCGAGCACCGGCCCCCGCAGCCCGGCCTAGCCCAGCCCCACGCTGCCCGGCCCGGCCCGGACCGGCCCGGCCTGGCTCGGCTCGGCTCGGCTCGGCTCAGCTCGGCACAGCCCGACCTGTCTCGGTACGGCGCGGTTCGGCTCCGAGCCCCCGCGGCAGCGCGCCGTGCGTCCGTGGCTCTGCCCCGGCTCATCTTCTCTGCTTCGTATTTATCTTTTTTTCTCTCTCTCTCTTTTCTTTTTTTTTTCTTTTTTTTTTTTTTTTTTTTTTTCTTTTAAAATTTTTTTTAAATGTGTGTGTGGTTCCCGGTGGCAGCTCCTGGCCGCCCTGCCCCGGCCGTGCCCGCACCTTGGAGCGGACGGACGGAAGGACGGACGGACGGATGGCCGGCATCCCCGACGGAGGGATGTTTCTGTCTTTGGTTATCTAGCTGTATGAGTGTTGTGGAGCCATCATAAAGCTAGATAACCGAAAGTAGAAATGACTTCCAGACCTGCTCGCCCAGGGGAAGCGGCCGCACCAGGACCGGCAGTGCAGAGACGGCCCGACTCGCCGCCCTGGGGGCTCCAGGTAAGGGCTGCGGGTCCGCGACCTCCCCGTCGGGCCGCTCCGGGCAGCCCGGGGCTCCGCGGCAGCAGGCGGGAGGGACGGGGACAGCGAGGCGAGCCCTGCGCCAATTCTTCCTTTGCCAAATAAATCCGGGGTTTAATTACCGGTCAAACGCACGTCGAAATTCACTCCTAGGCTGCGGAGTGTTGCGGCTCTGGGAGGAGGGAGAGAGCGAGCACCCTGCCCAAATAAACCTTTCCCTGTCCCAGCCTACGGGTCAGATCACGAAACCCCCCAGCTTTTAGATATCTTTCCTTCTCTCTCCCTCTCTCTCTCTCCCTCTCTCTCTCTCTCTCTCCCCTGCTCTATTTTTTCGGCTTTGGATTTGATCCTGGCCTCCCTTTGGAAGGTCAAGTTGGTGAGAATGCGATCACTTTTCTTGCGTGGTGGCTGTTGCTTTTGTTCGTAGCTGCGGGGGGATGCCTGGGGAAGGGGTCCCGCTGCTGGGTGCCCCCCTCCAGCGTGCAGCCGCCCGGCCCTGAGGCTTCTCTGGGAGCCGAGCGCTTGGCAAGGCACAAAGCCTCCCTCACCTCCGCTGCAAGCCCCAGAAGTTGAAACATAATATGTATTACAATGTCTGGCAAATAAAAAAAAAAAAAAAAAAAAAAAAAAGGAAAAAGAAAGAAAGAAAAGAAAAGAAAAGCAATTGGCACATCTGCATTCCGTTCCCATGGCGACACAAAGCACCGTGCTCTCCGCCGAGCCTCCCCGGCACGTTTTCCCAGCTGGCGTGGGGCGAGCGCCCCTGGCCGGGAGCGGGGTCCCCCTGGCCCCCCGGCACCCCGAGGCCGGCTGCGAGCATCGCCAGCCGCCCCTCGCCCGGCGCTGGCCGCCCGCACCCCGCAGGGATGATCCCCGCGCTGCCGCCAACCCGCGCGGGTTGTGACAGCTCCGGGGAGGCTGCGGAGAGAAACCTCCCTGTGGCAGCGGGCTCTTGGCTGGCTCTCTGCCCCCCAGGAGATGCTGCGGGAGATGGGGAGGGCTGGGAGAGGCGCTGCCGCCTTCCCACTGCTCGGCGAGGCGGAGCGCGGGTACCCTGCCCCATCCTCCGCAGCGGGCATCCCTTGCGGAGGGAGAGAGAGGGGAGCACCGCGGGGCCGAGCCCCGGAGAGAGGCGGGAGCCCCCCGCACCTCGCAGGCAGGTTTTCCACCTTCCCTTGCACGGGGTAATGGCGTCAGATGGCACGTAGGCCCGCCAAGCTAAATCTGCCTGTGCACCCTTCCAGGGCCAGCAAAGCACCGCCATAACCACAGTAAGGAAAAAGGATCTCAGCCTGAATTTGGCTATACCGGGAGAAAGAAAAGTTCTGAGGAGCTGTTATTATATATTCTAATGAGAAGTCATTGGAGAAATTAAAAAGGGCAGAGAAAGACGAAGACGCCAGCACTAATTCCGCAGGAAGCCTCCCAGGGAAAAGGCTGTGTGAGTGTGAACGCTGAAAAGCATGAAGGCCTGGAATTAGACTATCATTTAGAAAGCGTTACTAATCCGAAGTTACAGCAGTAATTCCATGATTTGCTGGGTCCCACACGCAGCGCCAGAATTAAAGATACGGATTTTCTAGAAATGTAACTCAACTGTGGCACCGAGTCTCGGCAAGATCCGAATGAATCATTCATTCCAAAGGCAGCGAAAGACGTGTCATTAAGAACCAACCTCCTTCTCTCCAGCCCATCTGGAATATGTATACTCGATGCAATCCCAGAAATTGTGGAAGAGATCGGAGGTGGGGAGGAAGGAATGTAGTCCTTTCCTTCCTTTATTATGTTGGCTATTTTTAAGAAATAATTTTCCAATTATTTTCACAATATTGTGAGTGGTGCTCAATTCTTCTCCTATTTATTTTTTTCCCCCTTTGGTGCGCTAGCATCGAGTCAGGTGCAAACAGTTTCAGTGGAGATGCTTTAAAACTAGACTGAACAAAGCAGGAGGGAACTGAGCAAGGTGGTTGATGAATGCATTTATTCCGGAGTAATGATTTGATGGGGGATGGAGGAAAGAAACATTCAAATTCCTAATGAATGTAATTCAGGAGGAATCATTCAACCAGCATGTTAGAGAAAATCTGTTTGGTGGGAGTGTTCTGCACTGGCAGAACCCAGGAGGTATTTCTGTCCCTGGCCTTTGTAATTGCAAAAGGTGAAAATATAAAAAGAGGATCTGAGGAAAAAAAAATATACACACATATAATAAATGTCTTTGTGTGTGTATATATAAATACATATATATATATATAATTTTATGAAATAAAATGGAAGTGTGGAAATCCGTGTCTACATGAGAACTCTTACAAAGGATTGATGCCAGCCTTTTCACCTTGCTATTCAATCAGCTGGTCAGAAACCACTCTTGACTTTTACTATTTTTTTTTTCTCCACAAAATCACCTCTGCTGAGCTGATTTTTCAGGTATTTTTTTGAGCCACGTACTTGGTGCACTTACCCCAGGGCAGTTCCCCCGAAGGGGACTGAGACAGGGACTCAGCGATTTGGCCTTTAACGTCCAGGAGAGAGAAACTGAGGTTGAATTTTTTCTGCTGCTTTAATGCTTCATTTTTGTCCCCATTGTTGGCATGAACCTATGGATGCCTCGAGGAGGTGTGAAGGCAGCACCCCCTCAATTAACAAGGGAGGTGTCAGTGAGTGATGGGGGACAGCAGGATGAGAATCCCCAGCTCCTGTGTATGTGGGTTGGGGGTGAGGCAGTGGATGAAGCCCCCCAGCAAATCTCTGCCTGTGGCATACCCGCTGCATCCAGAGAGTCCCTGGCAGCCCACCGACAGGTCTCTGCTTTCTGGTTTGTTTTTTTTTTAAGTGCCATATTGGAAGGGAGGTCCCCAAGGGTCCATCCTTGGGCCAGGGATGGATTTTGGCTGGACACAGTTCCCTTTGTGGCTTTTTTGCCCTGTTAGGGTAGCTGCTGGTTTGGTTGGGTCTTTGCCCTTGTATAGGCAAAACCCAGAAGGGAAGGCGTCTTTTTGGGGCGTGCTGAGATGAGAGTCCATGTCCTGGCATTCCTGGTTCTTTCTCTTCTCAATGGGGCTCTCCTGGTGGAGAATAGGATGCAGCGTAGGCCAAACATGGGTGAGGTTCCTGGAGCCAGGTTGTGATGTCTTTGTTCTTCAGGCAGAGCTGGGGATGGGCAGAGGGAGACAGGAACAGAAGAATCAGCATGTGCCATTGGGGGATGAATGGAAAATACAGTTCGTGGGTTTCACCCCACGGAAATGATGCTCTGGGAGATCGCGTGCTCCAGCTCAGGATTTCCCACATTTTCCTAAAACTTGTCCACCATGCAGTGAGTTTGGCTTGGTGCATGAGATGAAGGGGCTTTATACCAAATACCTGGGGCAGCCAAACTCACCAGGGCTCGGGGTCAGGTGGAGAAGGAGCTATTCAGGCCCTGCTATTGGAAGGAGCTCCCCTGGAAGCCAGGCTGTGTGAGTGTGCACGCTTGGTTATGGATGAAATCCCATCAATGGGCATTTTTGTGGAACTGCCTGGCAATGGCAAGTTCCACTCTTGAGGCTGGGCTCAGCCATTTCTTTTGTCTCTCTTGACTCCCATGCCCTGCCTGCACCCTTGATGCAAATGGACAGAGCCTCCCTTTACCTACTGTTCTACCCTGGCTTTGTCTGTGCCGCCGCAGAAAGGGCAGAACCGAGGAGCTTGGAGGGTCCATCCAACCTGTGGCCATGGATGGGTGCTGCTCGTCCACCAGGGAGGGATCACAGCTGCCTGCTGGAAACCCTGGTCTGTGTGGCTGGAGGGAAGGTGCTGGTTTGGCATCAGCACTGAGGCGCCTGGCACGAGGTGGTGCACACACACCGTTCATGGTGTGGGTACTGCGTGTCACCCTGGCACTGCTCCTGCCATACTGCAGCCCCTCAGTCACCCTGAGTCTCTGGGTGTCACCAGGGACCACCAGCATAACATGGACATGAGGCTGCCCACACTGGCTTCCCCAGCACACGGTACAGGGAGTCGCCCCGTCCAGGTTGGGGATTTTGGTGTTTCGTGCCCGCAAGCCTGGTCACCTTGGAAAGATGTTTGCCAGCACCCAAACTGGAAAAACATCATCTTGGGCTTCTCACCATACCTCTGTCCCTCTGAGTGCACATGTTTGTGACCAGAGCTGGCGTACGAGGCCGGGCCATCACACTTCCCACAGGCGGGCTCCCGCACAGAGTCAGGACGAGGTTCTGGCTTTCGTGTTTTCTAATATTTATTCAGAGGCTCAGGTTTGGTTAGGAGCGTTTGCCTCGAAAGCTAAGGAGTGGGGGTAAAAAAAAGAAAATGGGGGGAGCAAAAGAACACAATCTCCGGCAGTTAGCTGTCTCTTGGAAACTCAGCTTGCTGTTCCTATAGAGGCTTTCTCTTTTCCTTCACCCTGGTCTGGCCTTAAGTACCACTTTAAGCGGGCTTTGCTCATTCACATCCAGGCTCCTTAGAGCAATTGAGCCCGCGGGGGTTTGAAAAGAAGGGACAGTCCTTCAATGGCAGGACCTTGGGCCAGGCTAATTGGTTTTGGTTCAAGGGGATACTGGATTTGTGAAAAGCCCAAAGACATCTTTCCCACGCCAAATCCCGGCTCTTCAGAGGGGGAAGTGAGGGGTGCTAGGTGGAGAAGGGAGCTGAAAGAAAGATGGTTTAGTTGAGGAACCTCGTCAGGCCCCGGATGCCCAGCAGCCTCGGCAGGGATGGGTGCAGCAGGGGCAGTGCCCAGGGTGGCACAGCAGCAGGGGCATGGTGCCTTCCTCCTCCTCCTCCTCGGGGTAGGTGGACAGTGGTGGCTGGCTCCTGGTGGCATGCTGGCAGCAGTGGCCTGCTTTCATTAAAACCAGGCTTTTTCAGTGCATGCCAGTCTCCCATGGAGATGCCACGAATGCAGGAAGGATGGGACATGGGTCCAGAAACCAAATTGTGTCTGTGTGCTCACCTGTGCAGCCGTAGGGGAAATTTGTTGAGGTCTCTTGTATCTCATTTTGATTTAGGAATTTATTTATTTTTAAACATTTACTCTCTCTGGCACCATTCCAGCAGTCCCACAACCTTTACTCTCCCCAATCCATAAAAATCACTTAATTATTGGGCTGAAAATCAAGGCTTGGAAACAAAGCCAGCTTATGGGACCATCAGTTCTTGATATATTTCCTGAGAGGACATATTTCTGGGCACCTTCAGAGCAGAGCACGCAGCTTGTTGGATATGAGATATCAAGGCATTATTTATTGAGGAAGTCTTCACACTCCCTCATCTGTTATAATTAACTGATGACATTTTTTCTTAGGTTCAAAATATGGTGAAAAAGTATAATTAGCACGAAGCTGAGGCACTGCATTAAAATGTCTCCTATAGTTAATGTAGGGTAGTCGTGCTATTTATTATAGGAGGAGCTGGCTCTGACCTCTGTGTTGCCTAACACTTTTTATTGTAAAGATTCTTGAACTTTTTTTTCTTTTTGAGAACCTCTGACACTCCCATTGTTTGCTGTGGGCCCTTGAAATTCGTCTGGGGGAAGCTCTTCGAGTCGAGAAATGCCTGTTCTTTGTCCCTTAAATTCCTTTCAGGTTTAGCTGAATTATGAATTGTTCAGAATCACGATTTCCCTTCGCTTGCCTCTTGAGGAGGGGGGGCGAAAAATTAAAATTTATTGTTTCCCTGGAATAATAATAACAGATTAGGAGCAGGGTGAAACCATGGACTCCCACCACTTTATTGCAGAGCTGTGGACCAGCCAGGGAAGGTGGGAGGGTGTTCACAGCCAGCTCCATCACGCCTTTCCACCTTTTGGTCATATCCTTCCAGCACAGACCCTTCTCCTGGGAGAAAACTCCTCTGTGTGCTTTTGCCAGGAGGGAGAAGTGAAGGGGATGTGGGTGCATTGGCCTGGGCACTGCCAACCCCAGCAGTCCCCTTCTCTGCTGGCCCCAGGAGAGCAGCCTTCTGCCGCTGCCAGATAACATTAGCCCTGTATTTCATAGTGGCAGAAATCTGTGCCGAGGCTTGGGGCTTGAAAATCTCTCTGCCCACACAGGATGAAGCAGGGATGGGTGCGGGGTGGAGGAAGGGGAATTTGTTACACTTGCCTACAATTGTTTTTCTTTTTGCTTATATAAACAATCTATTATTTATTAGCTATAAATAATGCATTTTTCTGTATGTTTAGAATGCACGTGATTTCTGTATATTAAAAATGTACATGGTTGAAGGCACCAAAGCAGGCGCTGGCAAGTCGGGGGGTACCTGATTTCATTCTGACCATGAGACGTTAATTCAGCCTCTCCCTGCCCATGCCCTTACGAGGCTGACGACACGGTCACAGCCTATTTTTAGCTCACTCCCTCTTTTCCTGTCCAGAGTGGCTGTACAGCGAGGTGGAATTAAGGTTGCGTGGACAGCCATAAATTGGACACTTCCTAAGTTTGAAGTGCTTGACCACGCAATCTCAGTGAGGGCTCTTCAGGGCAGTATTTCTGCATGTGGCATTAACTGCATTGGCTGGGGACGTCAAACACAGGGGTAGAGAAGCTGTAGAGCAAAAAAGACCCATCAGACTATTGAAAGTGTTCGTTTGAATAGGTGGAGGAGTCAACAGAGCCTACACTTGATCTGAGCTAAATGGCCAAGAAGATGTCTCCAAGCTGAAAGGGGGGAAGCCTTTGTTCCTTCAGTCCCTGCCTTGATGTTTTCTTTGCCTTTGGTTTTCCCTCGCTCCCTCCTAAGGAGGTTTGGGCTCCTGCAGTAGAGGAACCTTTGGCTTGTGTAGTGGATTTATGTGCTGGTGGAAGCGGGGGTGTCCCTAGGAATGTGCACACATGCACACGCTCCCGTCATCGCACCAGCAGACGTGTGCTACCACCTCGCAGGTACTTGCTGATTGGCGTCCTTGCCTTGCCTTGCCTTGCCTTGCCTTGCACACTCCCTCTTTCCCATGTCACTGTCAGGAGCCATTCCACATGTTGGAGGGAAAGGAGAGGCCTTTGTGTTTTACATAGGAAGGATAATCTCTTTTTTAGCTGCTGGAAGAATTACTCCAAAGGTGATTATATGCAAAGCCTGAAATATATGTTTGCCTGAAATAGCACATTTTTGTTTTCTTTTTTTCCTTTGTTTACTGGTGGGTATCTCCATTCTGGCTCTCAGTAAGATGCTTGGCTGTCTGTTTTTGAGTGGACTGGACACCTTGAGCAAATCAGTCTGGAAAGTAAGCAGCCCTTTGTTTTACTTTCCCAGGTCTAATGCAGTCACAGCCCCTTGCACATACCTTGTGCCAATACCAGAGCATTCTCCCCCAGCTGGCAGTGTATTTGCCCTGGGTTATAATTATTTGACTGAGCAGTTTTGTGTTTCCAGAATTCCTGGAACCTGATACCTGCCTGGGGCCGTTTCTGGATCGGCACAGGTTTCCAAGTGTCCTGCGTTTGGGTTTCCATTGTTTGGGCTTGGCTTGTGTTTCATGAGCATCTCTTTCATAACTTTCCCCCTCTCTCCTGCCTCTCAGTTCAGCAAAGGGCCTGTCTATCTGAATGTAGGCAATAAACATCTGTTCTCACCCTCACTTCTGTTAATGAGATAGAGACAGGTAAGCATCACACATACCAACTTCCCTGCTCTCAGCAACATCAAGGAAACGGTGACAAGCTATTAATGGAAAGTGATGGTCTGGGTGCTAATTAGTGCTTCCTTTTCAACTTTTACCTACATGTCTGCCGAGATGCCCATCCCAGCCTCTCCTCTCTCCTTGCATCCCTTTGTTTCCAGCACGTTGTGTTCACTGTGCACATTCCATGTCAAAGAGTCTTCTCTGTTTTTTCCCTACCAATCACTTTCTGCATCCCTTCATTCCCTTTTTTTCCTCTTTTCCCTGGCACCCTCATTCTTCTGTGGTTGTTCCAGCCAAAGAATAAACATTACATTATAGTAGGATCTCAAAGCTTGGGGATGGGATATATGAAGTTGGTCAGGAATTGCTCATCTTCATCACTGGGTAGTAATATTTGCTTGTGGCACTAGTGCACAGGGTCAAATTACCCTGGGGATGTGAGGTCAGAGATCTATCCCCTCTTCCCACAGGTAATGCTGTAGGGAGCCTCCCAGCAGCTCACAGGTCTTGATCATGGAGCAATTAGTATTTAAAGTAGATCTTCTGGTAATGCCCAGAGACCAAGAAGGACAGGCCTCCATGGTGTGAGCCTGCAGGAGATGACAGGTCCTGCCCCAGAGAGTTTCTGATCTAAACCCTAAGTGGTTTTGCTGTCCACCAGCCTCTGGTTTTTTAATGGCTGGTTTTTGAGATCCACCCCAATTTATGCTGCTGCAGCAACACGATTCCTGGTCTCAGCTTGGTGCCCGGTCTCTCCCTTTTCTCTTTCTTCTGGTCCCTGGGCTCTGTCCCTTCCCCAAGGACACTAATCATCCCCTCCTCACCTTTTCTGCACGGGCTGTGGGTTTCTTGCTGCCAGGCTTGTGTCCCAAGGAGCTGCCTAATCTGCCCCTGTCATTCCCAGTCACAGGCTCTGCACACACCATAGCTTTATGGGGAATGCTTGCAGGGCAGTAGGAAGAGGCAGCCATGGTTTGCACATCAGCTAATTAATTTTCATGACTGAACGATGCTGCCTGGTCTCTTGTTTATACTCCTCGCCTCTCCCCTTCTCCCCCTCCTCGCTGACACACACACAAGACGACACATCTCGTAGGAACGTCAGCATCCTTCCACAGCCTTGAGACGCGAGCGGTTATTCTGTTGGCTTGTCAAACGTGGGTTTCCCTGCTTCATGGTACACAGGGGCCCCCTGTTTCACATTTGCTGATTCTTATTAGACCCAGCGCGCCAGGGCCCTGTCTCTCCCTGCAAAGCAACGCGCCACATCCCATCCATAAATCCAACCCTGGAACAAAGCCTCTTCTACCCTGCCCCATATTTCTACCCAGCCTGCCCGCTTTCCCCTCTCTCTCTCTCTCCCCCTCTCTCTTGTGCTGAAGGTTTCCTAGTGCCAGGGAGATATGATAATTCTTGTGAAGAGAGCATGAAATGCCTCTGCTCTTTGTGTCTGTTTAATTCAATGAGAATCCCAGCCCCAGATGTCATGAATGGTGGGCTTTGTGCTGGCCCTTCCTAAGCCCTAACCGCCAGCCCAGCTCTCTGTCTTTCTTGTTTCCCACCACTGGATACTGATTAACAAACTAAATTATTTTTCCTCCCTAATGATGTTTTCCCACTTTGCCCACCAGGCTGGAAGAAGCCACGGGGAGGAAAGAGTTTGTGCAAAGGATGAGATAGCCAGGGAGAAAATTAAAGAGACAGTGTTGCTGTCTGGGGTCTGGCAATGCAGGTCCACTCGGCTTTATTTCCTTATTAGAGAACGGGGTCGTGTCTGGCTGTATTTTACGTGGCTGGGTGTATTTCAGCCGAGGGATGGGCTTGAAAGCATCCACACAACGTATGCTCTGGAGCATGCCAAGGTCTGTAACTCACTTGCAATTGTGTGTGCAAGTTTGCATGGCCCCAAATTTAAGGTCTCTTTTCCAAACGTGAGTGACATGCGGTAATTACTTGACATCCGTCCACGCATATGGGAACCTCTTTCTAATTGAGACAAATTCTCTTTTCCTTAATCAGACATGACTGAGAGTTCCTGGAGTGGGATGCCTTGGGAAGGGCTGGGACGTCTCCACCTGAGCAAGGAGAGGTGAGTCCCTGGAAGTCTTGCTGAAGGACTGAGTCCAACTCATGCATGGGAGACCAGCTCTTTTACCTGATCCCTCCCTCTCTCTACCAGCCAAATTCCCAGCCAGGCTTTTGAATCAGGGCCAGTTGTTAGCTGCTGCTAGAGAAGACCAGCAGCGATAATCCAGGGAGCCTGGATGGAGGCAGGTGGCCAAGGCAGGATTGTGCAGAGCCACCTGCTTCTTGGAGCCCAGCAGTGCCTCCTTGCTGGACACCAGCAAAGCTGTGTCCAGCAAACCACCCTCCTGTAGCAGTAAAAGAGGGTGGATGTCAACCTTGTGAGTAGAAAAGATGGTATGGAGGGAGAGAACCTTTTAACAATCTGGGGCTCTGAGTTGTGCTGTTGGGAGTAATTGAGAGGGGGTTGGTTTGGCATTTTGATTTTAAAAAACCCCAAACAAACAAAAACAAGAGGAGCCTCTGTGTTGGTGGTGTGGACTCTAAGCTGGGACATGGGCAGAGACAGGTATGATGGACGGGGCACAACAGAGGGCTGGGTGTGCTTAGGAAGGCTCTACAGTGGTGCAATGCTCAGCCCTGCATTTATCAGACAATACAATATATGTATTTATCTCTCACAATTGAGAGCTCAAGTCATAGAAGGCCAGAGCAGATTTCCCTGTGCAGATCTGGGAGGCTTGTGCAGGCTCAGCTTGGCAGTAGCTGCTCCTGTCAGAGCCACACCAGTGCTGCAGTACCCAGCCATGGTTCCCTTTTCCCTCAGCTTCGACTCAAAGGGGGAATAAACAGGGAAGAGGGAGCTGGTTGTCTGCACCCACCAAGCCCCTGCAAGCACACCCACTGCATCCCACAAAGCACAGCCTCACGTACGGCCTGCTTCCCACTGCAGTCACATCTGACCCTTATTACTCCTGCAAGTTAGAACAAGGCAGGAAAAATGGCTGTGCAGTGAGTTTCTTCATGCGCCAGGATTTATTAAGAACAATAGGGGAAATCAATCCATCTATGTAGAATACATCACAGGCTGCAATGGGATAAAGCATTTATTCCGCTCTTGAAGGGTAGAGCTATAACTCATGGGAGGCAAAACCCTTAGTGCTCTGGAGTCCCTTCCCTTCATGTGTGCAAAGAAATGCTTTAGCCCATGGCAACCTACCAGCTATTGAATTTGTGTGGAGAATCTGCCGTCCTTCCCCTTTGCCGGCCCCTTTTTGGAAGGCGAGTCACTCATTAAAACACACCTCTGGAAAAATGAAGGGGCTGTCGGTTCGAAGGCATCTCTGCATCTCGGTTTTACTTTAAACAGAAAGGGAATAGAAATGTCTCAGTGATTTAAAAGCAACCCCCCACCAATTTTGAATGGACAGATTGTGCTTTAACCAACGTAGGATTTGCTGCAACTTTCTGCTGATGCCCAAGGACCAGGCGCTGCAATTACAGCAGAGAGGGATGGGTTGGGGTGTTGTGACAAGGCGAGATGCTGTGCAGGGAGATGTGTGTTGTGCAGCTGAACACCTCCAGTGCTGACTAGATAGATGTGTGTGTATATATATAAGTACTCCCTGTGCCCAGCTCTCTACTCGTGGTAGAAGGCATGCGGTGCAAAGACTGGAGCAGTAGTTAGCAGGGGCAAAAGGTGACCAGGATTTGTTATAATCTTTCTGGTTGTGAGAGAGTGTGAAGCTGGTGGGGGGGGGGGGTTGTGGAGGGGTGGCATTAATAGTGAAATGGTCTTTTCACTAAGCCTATTTTCACTGGGTCTAATCTATGTTGTGAGAAGAGGATCTCTTCCATAGGGCAGACCCAGCGAGGCTGGTGAGCTGTTTGGAGGGGTCTGGGCTGCCAAGGAACATGGGCAGTGGGAAGCCAGGCAATTGAGCAGACACGTCAGACAGCCTTCCTCAGCAGAGATGACTTGGTAGGTAGCGTGCTGTTGGGCAGATGGGGTTAATTCTTACACCCAAATCAAAAGGCAACCGAGGGGGGAATGTTTTATTAATGAAAGCAGCCCTTTGTGAGTATTCCTCCCGAGGCACGTTCCCTCCACCCGCTGCCTTCCCCCCTGGCTGCTGTCTGGCCCCACGTCTTGCTCAGTACCTGCTCAGCTGCCACTCACCCACTGATAGGTTTCATCAAGAAATGTCTCCATATGTGTCTGAGTCCTGAACCTGGGTATGTGGGATGGGAGGAGGAGGAGGAGAGATGAGTCCTTGGCCTTGCTGGAGACAGGGGTTTGCCACAGGCAGGCAGAGCTCAGGCTGTCACAGGTTGCCCATCAGCCCACTGATTGTGCAATGGTACTGCAGGAGTCACCTCTTGCTGGCACTGAAGAGCAAGAGGAACAGAATGCAAGGTAAAATGCAGGTTGAAAGTGGGTACTCCAGTGGGTAGGGGATAAAGGGAACAGCTGGAGATTGGGTTGGAGAGGTTGGAAGTTGCCTTGCCCACCATCCACCCAATCCCCTTCCCATCCCACCACCTCTCTGCCTGCCATGCAATGGGCTCAAGAGAGGAGCAGGGGATTTCTGTGCACCCAGAAAGCATCCTCTCCTGGTCTTTCTTAGCCTGCTGTCTCCCCGTGCCCATGTCCTCAGGGGCCCTGGACACCTTGTTCTGTTAAAGGACAGGGCCGTGGGAGTGTCAAGGGCTGCGTGTGGAGATTAATTCTGTCGCTTTGTTAAAAATAAAACAAAAGCTGGTTTATGACAATTGATTCAGGAGAAAGAGGAAGTGGAGCTCAATTCCCAGAGCACCTTTTAGCAAGGCTCTGCATGCGCGCGCGCGTGTCGTACGCGTGTCAGAACTGAGCACCCACGGAAGGCCGGGTCGGGAAACCTCACATGGAAGCGGGGAAAAGACCCCAGTGCATGGCTGCTTCCCTGAGGGAACCCCCGCAGGGCTAATGTTTGATCTGAGGCTCCCTTGTACTCCTCTGAAACCTTGGGATGTCAGGAGCTCGAAGGGAGCCTGGGATGGAAGAGGATGCTATTTGCATTTTCCTATGAATGCATCTATTTGTATAAATCTGGTGTCTCTGTGCATGCGCACACTCCCCTACGCATGCATTTGTTTGAAGAGCAACACGCTGTCCCTGTAGTGTTCTCTGCTCAGGGCCAGAACTGGTTAGTCTGAAATTCAGACTCTTCCTGGAGGAGCTGCAACTCCCCTCCCCGCTTCAAATCTAGCAGTGGCTATGGACATAGGAGTCCCGAGATGGTTCACCATGCGGTAGCAGAGTTTCATTGTGGGGGATGAAGGCTCCCCCTTTCAAATTTGCACAGACATCAAAAGAATCTGGAAGGTTCAAACAGATCACAACGTAATCAAAATGCCAAGCCACCGTCTGCTTCTGCCTTTGGGTTGACAAGCAGGATTAGCACCCAAGGGAAGCAGGGTGTAATAGTGTTTCACGGGCACTGTGAACAGCCCAGGAGTGTGCAGAGTACAGAAAGGTTAGCCGAAGGGCAGGTCTGGCTACAGACGTACGGTTGGGGGGCGGATTTTAAAGCAAGGAGCTGTACTCGTACAACCTCTGTGGGTATTTACTTTAGCAGAAGGCAGGACTCTCCTGTATACCAGTGATGTCACGCTGGAAGCAGTTTAAGCTAAACTGGAGAAAGCCAGTTTAAGAGTGAAGATGTGCACCAGCGTGGCGAGGAGCAGCAGCAGTTGACCTATAGTGCTGTCATTATAATGGTGTGGTTTTCCGTGTAGACAACCCTGGAGCGGAGCAGCTAGCCTGCCATCCCTTATGTTTCACTGTCTAGCTGAGATGTATAACATGGCCCTGCCTGCATGCAGTTGCAATCACCCTCTGGTTCTCCACAGAGTACTGGAGCAGAAGCCGAATTTTCAACGTGCATTGTGTGCCTATTGCATCATCTGAAGTAGTCCCATCATAGCTAAAGATACATTAAATGCTTCCTAGTTCTGCTTTAGTGTCAGTAATTGCTGGTCTTGTCCTGACGGCAGCCCAAGACCAGAAATGAGAGTTCCTTGGTTGGTATTTGGTGTTGCTCATTTGGAGAACTGAGCAGCACTGATGTGCCCACTGTAAAGCTCCCATGGAGTGAGAAATGTATCAGTAGCTTTGTCTGTGTCGTCTGTGTAACCATGCATTTTATAACTGACCTTGTTTTAAATTTGTGTTAAATTACGGTTTAGGAAGCTCATGTCTTCTTTACTGATATCACTGCAGTTTTGGTTTGGGATTTATTTTATTTTGGCCAGGAGAAAGGCATAATTTGCCTATAACTCACTCTGTGATGGCTGGGCAGGTGACATCTTGCCTTGTAGCTCTCAGAATGCTCTATCTGTCCAGGCCGTGTCTTCCAGGGTCACTCCAGTGTCTGGAAGCCTTCAGAACTCAGAGACACAGTGAGGCAGGCTGTGTGGGGTAACCCGCTCATGTCCAACGGTAAAGCCACGGCAAGGGCACAGCTGCCTCTGTGGCCATGGGCAGGGCCTGGGCAGTGTGTGCTACCTGGTGAAGGAGAAGTGTACCAAGATTGTTGCAGCCAGGAGGGCTGGGGAGAGAGCTGTGGGAGTGCCGCGCGCCCAGCGCCTTGGCGCCATGAACAGGGCCTGGGCTAAAATGGCCGCTCGCCAGCGCACTCTGGTCCACCATGGCAACTCCTTTTCTCCTGGGGCCCCCTTTGCTGGCTGCCACTGCTCCCGGGTGCCCACTGCCTCGGGGCTGGCGGAGGGGAGCCCGCTGGGATGGGCCAGCTGCAGGCCTGAGGCAGTGTGGGCCCCGGCGGCCATTTTGCGGGAGGCGAGCGCCGCCTGTAAGATGGCCGCATGGGCATGAGGTGGGGTGCAGCGCTGCCTTGTCCTCGCCACGCTGCCTCCCTCACGCCATCCCCTCCTTATCTTGCTAATTACCGATGAAGGCAGAACAATAACGGGAGCTGGCATGCCCCAGTTCTTTCTCTGCCACCTCCTTCCTCGGGCGGAAAATCTGCGCACACACCTCCCCCCCACCGCCCGCCAGCCCCTCTGTGATATTAACTGAATTAACATACTTCCTAATTTGCCCTGTGTTTTTCCTGCGCCGGCTCCCAGCCGCCTCGTCATGGCTTCTCCAACTGGTGGGGAAGAGGCGAGCACGTTCATCCCCTCCGCTCGTTTGGTTGTATGCGAAAAATCCTTAATGACATCTAAAAGGGGTGGTGGGACAATAGCCCACGCGGGGTTTGGCAGGAGACGTGCGATATTTACCCCGCCAGACCATCCTCGCTGCCTCTTTGCCGAGGGATTACGACGGCGGCCGTCCCCGCGTTCCTCCATTTATTTATTTTGCTGGTGGCGGGGGGGACGCATTGGCACGCGGCTGCTTTGTGTGCCTTGCTTCACCTATGAAAAGGACATATTAAGGTGTTGCCATAAACCCCCAGATGACAAAGAAAGCGCCTTTCTCTTCTGCTTGTGGGCAACAATGACAGAAGGCTTTAAAACCAAGAAATTTTTTTACCCCCAATTGCAGAAGGCTTCCCCTAAAAGGAACTTAAATACAAACCATTAATTGTAAAGCGCTGAGCTCCTGCTAACTATGCCATGCTTTTTGTTTCTGATAGTATTTGTCCATTGCAGAGAGCAAGCCAAGGATGCGGAGCCTCCCCCGCCCTCCTCCCTTTGTTTAAGTGACAAAATGTTTCCATGTTCTTGTTTAGATAATAAACCTTTGTGGGTTTTTCAGCTTTTAGTTTTATTTTTTTTACCCATTTATCGTGGTGTGAAATCCAAGCTCCCCTTCTTCCCAGATCTTGGGAATCCATGTTCCTCATGATCAATTTTCCCTCCTTTATCTAAAAATACAACATTATTTTATAGCATTACTCTGAAAATGCAGCAGTTATATTTTGAATTTGAGTATTCAGAGCTTCAGGATATTGCAATATTTTTTTTTACAAGCGATGAATGAAATGCAATGATTTAAGTGTGTAATGCACAATACAGATGCCATGCATTGTAAATACATTTCAGGGGCATAAAATCCAACACAGAGAGCCGGTGTTCCACGAAAGCCGGGAGTCCAAAAATAACTGTAAAAATGAATTGTCTGTCGGGACGAATCTCTCAGATCCAAGCCAATATTTGCAGGGTTACAATATACAACTGGCTTACTTATTGGCATAAATATCTCATTTTAAAATGCCGATGATAAACTGAAAAAGAGGTGAAGGAGATATTTGACTGATTACTGGATGCCATGGATTCCCTGCATTTAATTTCATACTTACATGCTATTTACTTATCCCATGTTTATGGGTATGCGCTTTAGCTTCATATAAATCTCCCCTGTCTGTCTGTCTCATTGCGTTCTTTTCTCTTCTGCCATCCCATCTGCTTCTCATGGTCCTTCTCCTGAAACCACATCACAGGATCTGATGGGGATAATGGGAATCCGCCTCTGGTCTCTATCATAAACATGCCAACGTGGGCTATTGTGTAGGGAGCCGGCGGTCACCAGATGGTGCTTGGTTGCCCAGGGTCTGTGTCACTGGGTTTGGTCTCTCGATAAACCAACAGCTCCTTTAGCATTGTGTTTTCCCCCAAGATCTACCTACCCTGGCTGAGGAAGGTGTAAGGATCTTGGGTAATGAATCCCCAAGGGATGAAATCCTTCTGGGTGCGTTGGGCGCTTTGCAGCCTCAGCTATGCAGCTATGAGCTGCCCTTGCAGAGCTGAGGTTTTTTAATCCCTGTGCTCAGCCGTGTTCACCCTGTCTGCATTCCTGGAAAGGAAAATGAGTGTGGTACTTTGGGACTGAATGCTGTCTCCATGTGAAAAGCGGTCCATGTCAACCTAAGCAGACATCTTGCTACCTTTATGTAGTGGGCTTGGGAAGACAGGGCAGAGACATCTCTGTGATGCAGACAAAATCAAGCCGTCTCCACTTGCCTGGGCTCACAGACAACTCTTGAGTGTCTGCAAAAGAACTGGCTTGTGGAGGTATCGTTGAGAGATGTAGATGTTACAGAGTGACTGAGGTATGGGGCTTTCCCTGTGAAAAAATGTCCTCCAGCCAGGAGAGACCCAGGGACAAATCCTGCTCTTCATTATGTGTCTGTATGTCCTCAGGAGGTCCTGGACATTGTTGTACATGTGAGCTGCAGAGCGGGGATTAATGCAGAAATAAAGATTGAAGATAAAAACAGTGAGAGCGATGTCTCTTCCTGAACGCAGACAGATGGAGAGAGCCTGGCATAATTACATTTAGCAAAGGGCCGCCATGAATGAAACCAATTAAAGGAGAAGCAATGCTCATATGAGAGAGAGAGGGAGAGAGGAAAGCAACCACCTCTGTGGGTCTTCTTGGGCATCCACGTTCTATGGGGGGTGAGTCACACACAAGTCCCCAAGCCAGGGGTGAGCTCTGCATGCACCTGCCTCCTGGCTTAGGGGGACTTAGCTTATCTGCCATGGTGAAAAAAGAGGGAAATGGGAAACATCGGGCGCTGGCGGGGCCGGCATGGAGCTGGCTTGCAGCCAGCCCCAGCCTCGCCGTCTCCATTGTCTCATGGCTTTAATGCGTGCCTAGAAATCCAGTATTTAGGATTCAGGTTACCATTGTAAAGCAGAAAGGTCGTGCTCAGCGCCGCTCGGTGTGGATTCCTCCGGCAGCTCTTTTGCCTGTGTGCCCCATGTTGGGATGGTGTTGGCAGAAGGCCTGGGGCCGGGAGGCTGCAAGGAGCACGTCTTTGCTGCCTCTGGCATGGTGTGCACCTTCCAAGGGATGCTGCTGGCTTTGGGATTTAGGGAGGGCAGCGGGAGGTGCCCAGAAAGCCACACAAAGGAGAGGTTTGCATTTGCTGGGCAGCCAAAGCTGAGCGTGCCTTGCTGACAAGCTTGGCATAAAATCCAGCAAGGCAGGATCAATGTGTCTCTTCCTTTGGCTCTCACTTGGTGGGAGCTTCATGAGTAGCTGCTGCTGGTGGCCAAGGCTAAGAGAGGCTTTTGGGACTGTTCCTCCTGATTTCATTTGTAGTCCCAGAAATGGCTGTTTTCCAGCTTTCTTCCCTTCTTCTACTATCCTGCTCTCAAGGGAAGGTGCCTTTTGGGTAGAAGAGCAGCTGGCAAGGCTGGACTAGAATAATTCACAAAGGTTTTAGAGCAAACCTTGGGATTTGGGGTGTCTATTGCAAACCTCCAGCAACTGTAATCAAGGACTGTTTAAAAGTCTCAGTTCTCACTTAAAATTAATAGAATTATGCTAACAAGAAATGTATTTAGGGACATCTTAATTGCAGGGAAAATTCTGGAAACAAGTCAAAGACCTTGTAGGGCTTAGGCATTATCAGTCTGAAGAAAACTCCTCCAATTAGTTGGTTTTTGGAATGAATCTTAGCAATTTTGGGGATCAAGACTCAAAGCTCGAGGCTGACAGTGCAGGATGCTGTGTAACACCCGAACAGGGAGGAAAAGAGAGACTGACAACTCAAAATGTCATGGATCCCACTGGGTTGGATAGCGGCTGGCTTGGGTCTTGTTTAAGCCCCTAGACATACTGAGGACTCTCAGGAGGGGTCCCAGCCACTGTTTTATGGCCCTGGGCACAGAAGTCTGTGCTCCAGAAGGTAATAATTGGTGATGTTGGTCCCTATTCTACAAGAGAGGGATGCACATCTCTGTATGTGCTAATGAAGGTGGTGGGAACAAGGCTGTACAGATGCAGATTGGCTGTGCCTGTGGATACATGTGGCTCTGTCTCATTCTGGGAACAGCTTGAAAAACAGTGTTTGACTTCCATGCTGCCAGGACTCAGAAAAAAAATGCTTTTTAAAATTTATTTGGTTGTTGCTTTAACTGAGAGGTCATGTACTGTGTGCAGCACTGTGGAAGACTCTGCTTAAGAGCCAGAGAAGGAGATGCTGTCTCTGTGGTGTCCTCATGGTACTGTGCAGAATCTCCCCAGGCTGCTGCAGACATGTCCCAAGCTGCCATTTGGACCAGTGACTCAAGGGAATGTTCTCCTTCAGCCCATTTGTGTTACATTTCATAGGTATTGCCCTGGTCCCAGTGGCTGCTTGTCTGAATGTGCTGTTGCCAGTGTGAGTTTTAATTTATCTCATGCAGAAGTGTACTGGAGCGCCCCAGAATGAAGGGCAAACTGCATGTGTGAGTCTGGACCTGTACCAAGCTCTTAAGGCAGTTGTGGTCCTGCACAGTCCCCAGGCTGAGCTTTCTGATGGCGTGGCACTGAGGAGCAGGGTAGAAATAGAGGAATTCTGAGTGGGTGCAAGGCTGGGACCCATCTGACTCATTTTGCTTGCAATCAGGGGAATGGGTGATGTGTCAGAGCAAGCTGAGAGCTTGGGGAGGAAACAAATGGTTCACATAGATAAGTGCTGGCCGGGGAGCCTATCAGGTTCCTGTTCCCTTGCAAAGGAAAGATCCTTCCTGCAGCTTGTTGCATTTCTGTAGGCTCTGACTGACTTGTGCCTCCTTGCCTCCTTCTCATCCCCAAAGGACAGAGACTAAAGGAGTGCCTGCTATTGCTGCAAGAGCTTGAGGATGTGGTAGGAAGTGGCTGGTCTCTGCTACCTAATTAACAGCATGGCTGAGTGCTGGGAAACAAAGGCTCCGGTTTCTACACTCTCTTCATCCTTCTTTCCTTCCTTCCTAGCCCCTAAAAGAAACCTCCCTACTGATGCCATGGGACGTTTCCATAGATACCTCTGTGGCTGCAGGGATGTGCAGGGGACTGTCTTGCTGCGTGCAGTGGGATGAGGATGGTGATGGTGTGCTTTATTCCAGACTTGGATCAAGCACTCCAGGGAAGGCATGGCTGGAGGGACAGGGATGCATCTCTTCTGCTTGGGCTATTTCCAGCTGCAGCTGTCTCGAAGCTCTGCAGAGTGCCCTTCTGCCTCCTTTGGGAAAACCCTGACTGTGTTGACCCATTTGGGCATGGAGCAAGCAGAACTGGCCCCAGATGCCTGCTGCAAGAAAGGCTTTGCCTGTTCCATGCTCCAAAGGCAGTGCCAATCTACTGGGATTGTGGCACCAGAGATCAGCAGGGCCAGTGCTGAGGGGTTGAGAACTGCAAGGGCTCTACTGAGGAGGGATTCTCTGCATCTTGGGGAATTTTCACACTTCCATCCCCTGATCAGACCCACTCTGTGGGAGTCATGGTGGCAGGCAGAGGGACATGGGGGTGTTTGAACTGCATGCTATACTCCTGAGGGACTTGCTTTATGGCTGTGCAGAATTAGTCTGTGTTTTCTAGGCCACCTTTGAAAAGAGGCTGAAAATTTGATTTCCATAGCCTAAAAACTGAGCTCTGTGTTTGGCTCCTTAAAAGAGAGGCAAGGACTAGAAATCTCCTGCGACCTGAGAGCCCAGTCAAACTCTGAATGGCTCAGTGAGGGTGGAAATGGGCTTTGCTTTTACCACAGTCAAGTTTATTGCTGTTGTTCTCCCAGTTTGTGCACAAGCTCCTCCACACTGAGGAGCTTCCCAGCGGCTCTTTGCTGCCTGAAGTTGCTAGGGCAGAAAGACTCCTTTGCCAGGGCTGGTTTGGGAAGGACTGGAGTGGTGGCTGTCAAGACTGGCACCTCTTTAGTGCTATGTTTCCATGGCTGTGCTTGGAAAGGGCGGGTGGGCGCGAGGCCACCAAGCCCTGAGAGGAGGGATGTCTCTGGTGATGACCACTCATTTTGCCATGCAGCCCTGAGGAGAGGGAGGCTGTGTGTCAGCCCGATGGAAGCTCTCTGCAGGTCCTCCTGCCCGAGGAGCAGGCAGTGACACATTTCTGACACAAACTGAGAGGAGATGCCGGCGTGAGATCCCGGTCATGTCATCTGGGATCAGGTACCAAACCCAGCCGTGGCTGCGAGCGGTGAGGGAAGCAGCTGCCCCGAGCAATGGTGAACATGATCCAGAGCTAATCCCGGGGCGTCTTCTCCCTGTGTGTGCCCGTGGCAAGGTGCTACCCCCAAGGTCTCCCAGCCCCACACCAGAGCTGCTCCTGTGCTCTGCAGAGTGGAGCTGTGGATGCCGGGGGGATGCTGGCTGGGGATGTGACAGGTTTGCACTGGGCTTGCGTTGGATGACGGGTGCCGGCTCCACAGGGTGCAGGCACAAATATCTCAGGGGGATTTGCTTTCCTACAGAGCCTACTGCTCTCACAGGAAGATGGAAAAATTTGGGTCCTAAAGGGATGAACACTGCCTGCACTTTGAAGGCAGACATCCCAGGAACCATAAAGAAAAAAGACACCCACTGATTTTTTTTTTTTTTTTATTATTTCTCCCTGTTTCTGTCTGCCTATCAGCCTGTCAGCCAGCTAGATGCTAATCCACAGCAGCAGCAGCACAAATAAAGCTAGGCTAGAGGGATGCTAATTTATGCCTGGATTTCATGCTTTGTTTTACTTCCCCACTTTATTGGACAGAGTAGGCTTTGTGAGTGACGTAAAATGTTGCGTGTGCTCTCCCCATGGCAGGTTTCTGCACATGCAGCAGGAGAAGTTCATTTCTCTGTAGCCCTTGCAGCCTTACACATGCCTTTCTCTGCCTCCCCTGGATCATTTTGGGGGGGTCATTCCTGATAAATCCCCACCTGATGAGGATTCCCTCTAAGTTTTGTTGCACTGTATGTGAAACCCAGGGATGTGTGTCCAGTCTCATCGTGTCTTCTCTCATGGTGCCAGCATTTATGCATCTAAACTGTAATTTTTTATGCTCTTGCTGGGTAACTAGACTACAGCCTCGGCAATTTGCATGAATAAATGTCATGTAAAATCATCTGCTCGTGGGTAGTGGCCAGCCGAGAAGTTATGTTGTGAGGCAATCTGTTCTGAGTGATCTGTTTAATGAAATGTTGAGATTTACAGCTCTCAACATCCATGGGGAAAAGCACATATGGATTTAAGATCACAGCCCTGAGGTGACTTTACCTGTGTGGTACAAGTAGGTGAGGAGTTGTATTACTTGTTGCTTGGGAAACTCAGTGTGTTAAACTGTGCTGTTGGGCAAAAACCTTTTAAATGCCCTGTCTTGAAATAAAGGGAAATGTAAAGAATAGTCAGAGGTGTTAATAACAGAGGTTCTTGCAGGGTTTCTTGCAGGAGTCTTGCGTGGGATCCCCACTGGGACCCTAACAGTTTTGGAAAGGAAGGATCACCCACCAGAGGCAGGGAATGGATGTGTTGGGGCTTTGCTGAGGTTTTCAGTTCCCATTAGAGGAACTGAAAGGAAGGAGATGCCCAAAAACCATTGAGTCTCTGTGCTTGCCATGCTGGTACTGGCTGTTCCCTGCAGCCAGAGCTCCATGAGCAAAGCAGCAAATCACTGGGGAAGGAGAGAACAGGCAAGACAGAGCTGAAGGGGGCTTTGAAATGGCCACACTGGCAGGGATCTGTGAATTCCCTTGCTTTTTCACTCAGTTTTCTCACAGCTCCTGCTGGCCTCTGCAGAGCAAGTTGAGGGGAAGAGCTCAGAGGTGGGTCTTTGTAGCAAGGTCTGCCCTCAGCTTCACCAGGTTAAATCCTAAGCGAGGATTTAATTGCGTTCAGTAAAAGCTGCCCAAATTTACAGCATGGAAATGAGAGCAGAATCATGAGTGTCCTTGTTTCCTTTTACCATCAAATAGATTTTCTCAGCCTTGAGTTCTGCAAGCTGATCTCTGTAGGGTTTTATTTCATTCGCTGTCTTCATTGCCCTATTAAAACAACAGCTCTGTCCCCGAGTCCCTGCGTGTCACTGTGTGTCGAGTACTTATCCCTGTGTATTGGGGCACAGGAATGTGGCAATAAAACTGCTCACAACCACTTGTTTGGATAAAAAGCACAGATTTGCTTACCTTGCAGTACTTTCCCTTTTTAAAGCAGAAATGTTTGCACAGGTGATTTTTGGTTATGCCTCATGTACATTCTTGGGTTTCTGTGTGACATTTTGCCTGACCTTGTTTAGTAGTGTCCAGGAATTTCCTAGCTTTCCTCTTATGGAAATCACACAAAGGTGTAGGGGGTGGATCTGACTGCAGGAGCAATGTCGGGGGAGCTGAGCTACCTCTGCCCACCAAGGCAGGGCTCATGTGGGTTTGCATCACAGCTTTTCTCTTCTCTGACTAAGCTAAAGGACAGGAATAGTTTTGTACTCCTAAGGTGCACCTGTTTGTGTAGGAGGATGTGGGATTGTGGCATTTGTCTTTACAGCTTTCACTGGGCTCCTCCACCAGGCTTTCTTTAGGCTGATATCTGCTCAGATTTGGGGGGAACCTCTGGGCAACACTGCATCCTGCATTGCACGGGTCCTCACGTGCAAATACCGTACGTGTGCGGAGGTATCTGGCTTTGTGCGGGTCTCAGAGCCAGCCTCTTTGAGGTCTCTTTGTTTTGTCTCCCTCTGGGTATCTTGTGTGGATGCATTTGCATATATGGAAAACGTTGTCATCGTCTTCTCCCCCTCCCCAGCTCCCTTTGCCTGTGCTCTGCTGGCTCTTGGGCATTTCCAGCTGAACGGAGCCTGCCAAGGCCAGCCAAGCGCGGTGGGGCTGGGGGAGCACCCCCATCTGCACCTTCGCTATTTCCCTCCCCAGGCATGCCTGGGGGTGGGCAGGGCATTGGGACGGTTTTCCCTATTTTTTTTTTCTCCTGGTATTTAATAACCAGCAGTAAGGATCCTGAAGGGAGTCTGGTCCATCCTCTGAGCCCCCAGCTCTAACACCCTGCTGCTCCCCCCTTTCTTCTTGTGCTGTAGCGTGTCTGGCTGGCTGCAGCACCAAAGAGAGCAGTCCAGACTGTGCAGCAAGGCTGCTCACTTGCTCTAAATCCACGAGGCCAGGTTTAAGCACTTTTTGTTCCTGCTGGAAAAAGCCTTGGAGTGGTTATACCAATAAATCTCTTGCTCCTCCATGAAGATGTCCTTCCCAGGACATTTTAAGTCCCTAATCCTCTCCGAGGCATCTCTGGCTCTATCTTCTCTTCTCTAACCTGTACCTGCCCCCCTGCTGCCAAAGACTTGAACGCCCTGAGGCTTCATCCCTTCAGTCTGCCTGCTCTCCGTGCACATCCGTGCAGCCTCTCCGCTGTCCCGACATCCTGCTGCCCGCCTGGAACTGGGGACAGGCTGGGCCATTGGAACGGCCGGGGGCGGAAGAAGGGGGTGGAGGAGAGACGGGGCAGCTGCGAGGCTTGTGTTAGTAAACACTTCCTTGGGTTCACATTTTAATTCCTTACCCCCCCTTCCACATCTTCTCCCCCATCCTTTCCCTTTTCTATATGCTCACACAATGAGACCATTGTCAAGGGGTGATTTGAATGAGGGGTCTCCGGGCATGTTCCCAGCATTGTCAAACAGAGTGGGAAAAAAACCACAACTCCAGCCTAGCCAGGAGGACCAGACCAGACTGAGACAGATGCCTAAATTAGTGACAAAGCCTTTTGAATGTCCCCCCTAGACAAGGGTTGCCTTGTGCATGCGTGCGTGTGTGTGTGCATGCTCGTGGGTGTGTATTTGTGGCTGGGTGGCAGCTTGCATGTCTCCCCATGTTAATTAGTTTTGCATGCATGTCTGATAAGGTGCCAATGAATATATTTGTACTCCTTCCATTGGTGAAAGCTGTCTCGGCGGCAGGGGAGATGCGGGGTGGTGGGGGTGTGCTCAGAGCAGCCTGGCAGCCCGGGGTAATTGAGCTGTGCGGGGCTGGGAGAAGGGGTGAGGGTTACATTGCCACAGCTCGGCTTCCCAGCCATGGGATCTGCTGCTTTCCTTGCAAATCATGGAGAGTTTAAAAGAGAACTGAGGCTTTTTTTGGTTCACTGGGTCTTTCTCTTCATCTTGGCTGATTGTCTAGCTGAGGGTCTGTAGGCTCTTTCTTCTCTTTTGCCCTGTGTGTCTTTCTCTCAAGTCCCTTAAAAGGTGTTTATTTCCAATGGATTTGTATCCATCTTTGTATACACACATACACATGCAATCACTCACACAAAGCCCCTGTAACAAAACCTCCGCCTCTTTCTCCAGAAAGGGAGTCAAATCTGCTACCAGTTACAAAATATGGGAGGGAAGTGAAGCGTGTGGGTGCCAGGGGTGGAGCAGTGGAAACAGGCAAATAGAAATGCAGAACAGGAGTTGGAGAGACAGAGATAACATGTTCTATAAAGGATTTATCAACATTTGCTCAGGATATAGTTATTAATTAGCAATGCAGAGAAAAGTCTTTCTACATCCCCAGCGTATGGACCAGCACATAATGTCATTCCTAGACTGCTGTTATCATTCATCCATCCGTCCATCTGCATTCTGTAGGTTCACACAAGAATTCATTGTATGTGTAGGGATGTAAACATCAGTTCACATCTAATTAATTTCCTGTCTAAATTAATTTTGTATCCTTTCCCTTAAATCAACAAGACTTAAGAGCCCACATACATTTCTTGAGCAGAACGGGAAGAAACTCTTGAATGGGCCAAGATGTCTTTTCTCCCTGTGGTCCCATCTGAGCAGCTGCCAGATGCTGAAAGAGTGGCGATTTACACGGCACAAGGCTGCTCTGAAGCAGGGGTCATTTTGGGAAGTTTACTGGAGCACAGCTTGCCTCCTGTGAAGCTTGGTAGCACCCAGCTTCATGTTGGTTCCAGTTAGCTTTGCCTTCTCTTCCGCACTTGGGTTCTGGTACAGTGAAGGAATGAAGAGCAGGAGCTGATGCACAATGGAGCAGGCTGGCCCTGCAGGGAGCCTGGGTGAGAGATGCTTGGTCCGAGCAGCAGAGCATGGGGTTTGCTCCTGATGGGCTGGCTGGGGAGGAAGGGGAAGGCCATGAACAAGGTAAGGTGGCTGTTGGCATCAGCAGGGTTTGGGTTGGGTAGGGCTGATGCCTCTTCCCCCACTGACTTTGCAGCTGCACTGGGTTTTCCTTTGCTGCTGGGAGGGAAGCTGGGAAGTGACATGGAGAGATGGTAGAGTAGCCAGGAAGCAACAAAGCCACCTGCCTGGAGGAGAGCTGACAAGTCCCTGGTGGGCTGCAGGAGGAGCAGCTCTCCTTTGTGCTCAGAGAAGTCCAGGAACATGGGGAGGGCCAGGCTACACCTCCCCATCAACCTGCACAGGATATCTATGAGGCCCAGCCCAAAGAGTGCCCCAAAATCCTCACTGCTGCTCCAGCAGTAGGTACAGTGGCCAGCTCATCAGTAAAGTGCAGGAAAAAAGGGATTCCCATGAAATGCAGGTCTTCCAGTTGGAGAACAAAGGCAATTTCATGTGACTTATCAGCGGTGCCTAATTGCACAGGGTGAATAATGAGCAGCTGGAGAGGCAGCACCGCAGTCCCTCCGGCGGGCTGCAGCCGGTGGCCACGGCTGGAAACCCCCATCAATGCCAGCAGAAGGTGGGCATCCTCAGAGAGGGGCAGCCCCAGCACTCTGTGCTTGTTTCAGAGCTGTTTGGGCTCCTCCATTGCAAAGAAATTGTGTTAATCCCACATGGATGTAAGAGGGGAACCTGCTGCTGGAAAAAGTCTCTCTGCAGTTGCTCAGACCTTTCGTTTACGCAGAGGGTGAATGTGTCATCCATGCCTGACCCAGATGCAAGGTGGCCTTTAATCACAAAGAAGAACCAGGCACCAGCATCCTGCAAAGGGCTTGCAGTTCCCTCCCTGTCTGGTGCCTCATCTCTGAGCAGTGGCCATGCTAGGGACCCCTCCCAGTTGACCTGCCACCCCTGTTTGCACATCCCTATCTCTCCTTAATTCTGCTCCCAGACTCTGGGCAGGGCTGTGGAAAGCGCTTTGTCAGAGCTCCTCGCCAGGTTGATCTGCAGAAAGGGTTTTTTTTCCCTTTCCCCATTGGGATGACTATTCCCACACAAGCAAAGCCTCTTAATGAATCCGTGGCAGCAAAGTAGGTAACGTGCTCTCCCTGCCAAGGCTGCTTGGCACAGCTGGAGTCACGTAATCAGGCTATGCTGCCAGTCGGGGACAGAGTGGGAAGAGTTAAACTGAGGACAGTGCAGGGACAACTAATCCCCAACAGGAAGAGCAGCAGAGACCTCCCTGTCCTTCATCATCCTCCCCCTCCATTCATGCACTTTTCCTCCCTCTCCACCACATCCTATTCCTCTCCCACATCCTCCCTCTACTTATTTCTTCTTCCGTCTTTCTCACCCTCCTCTCCTCCGTTGCTTTCTCACTCCTCCCCCGTGGTTTCCCTCCGCCCCCCATCCCCGGCCCCGTCTCCTCTCACATGCTCTGTCATGTCTCCAGAGCTGCTTTTCGAGTGGGACCGAGGGACGGTGTATTTGGGCTGCGGTGGAGGTCACAGCTATATGGGGATTGTTTAAAAGAGATTTGCCCACATCCCAGCCCATGTGACCAGCCTCAGCTGCAGGTCTCTCTTTCTTAATCTGGAGATAAGCGTGATTATCCGAGGAAGGGCTGTTCGGAGCTTTGTAACTGTGACAGGGGAGCTTTCAAGTCGCACTTTGCTGGCAGAGCAGCGTTTAAAGCCGGGGAATCAGATTCCAAGCGTGGCTTTGCATCTCTTTTCTGCTGGGAGCATGGTGCAGGGCTGGCAGTGGGGATGGGAGCTTTATTAGGACTTTGCTTATGATGCGGAAAAGGAGTTAGGGGAGGGAAAATGGGGGAAGAAGGAGGTGAAAAAAAAATCCCAATTCGCTTTTTCCCCATCAGTGGTGGCCCAGGAGAGATTGGCACTGAGTCAAGGGGACAGGCCAGCCTGAGCCCTGGTGCAGAGCAATAAGGTCCATCAAACCTGGGGTCTGCCTTGTTTTTAGCCTGGGGTTGTGTCTCCTTGTTCTGCTCTACCCCGCCTCGCTCTGTTGAATCCTTCACACAAGAGGTCTCTGGGGCCCTGTTTGGAAATGAAATGCTGTTTTAGCAGCTCCCATGGCACAGCTTCCCTGGGAGAGATGGCAGGGCCAGCTTTGCTGCCCGATAAACACATCGGCCCCTGCACTCCAGGCAGCCAACTCCCTGTCCAGAGAAATATTTGCTGGAGATGAGCCCTTGTGGGACATCTCTGCAGCCAAGGTAAAAGTGCAGGGACATACAGCAATTGTGTAGTTCAGTATTGTATCAGTGTCTTGTATTGCTGGAGGTTGAAATATGTAACATATCCTACAAGTGACACGGTCTCAAAAGATTTCTTTGGCCGGGACAGGCATCTAAATAGAGTTTAGTGGAAATGTTCAGCTCCGGAGCAGGTGCTGCTTTGCTGCTATTTGTAGACTAGAAGCTCAGAGCAGAGCCTCGTAACAGCTCTGCTTTTGATGGAGATGGGTCAAGGAGAAAGGAACCTGGATGTGAGCCAAGGGCGGGAATCTGGGGCGAGGTTGAATCGGGACGGAGTGCCAGCGCTTTGGACCGTCACTTGGGCAGGACTCACTGTTCTTGCCATATCCTCCCTGGAAACCTTCAGCTTCTAGCACAGCAGCTGAGGCCAGCCTGATCCAAAGGACACCCTGAATCCCATCTGCTCTCCCCACACCACCCATTCCCAGTGGGTGGGAATTTGCAGGGAGAGCACCAAACAGCCTCTCTGCCTGGGTTTGCTCATGGAGGGGCAGGTCCTTGCCTGTGTCAGAATACCAGGGGATAGAGTACATCCCTCTTCTTCCTCTCCCACAAAGGCACATCTCATTTTTGCATCATGCTGCCACAAGGGCTAGCCAGCCTTAAAGCAGCCCAGGACAAAGTCCTGTGCCTGAAGATTGAAATGTCTCTCTGCAGGGCAGGTAGCTCCGTGTACCTCCAGTGGTTGAAGAAGGGAAGCGGTTGCAAATGTATCATTTTGAGAGCAAGCTCTGAAACATCTCCCACGTTGCCTGCCTGTCTCCAGAGCCCCACACAGCTGCTCTGTGGGTGGAAGCTCTGTTTTTCGTGTGCCCCCGTGAACTTTATTTTTTGCTATTTTTCTTTGAATGCTGCTTAGATGAATCCTCTTCAGTGCCTACAGCTTATTCCAGGGCTTTACTGAGGATCTGGCCAACACTTGTAGCCTTACTCCAGGGCATGGTTCTTGAGGAAACCAAATGGGTACAGCATCTTTTTAGTCTAGTGTCTGCAAGACCAAACAGCCCAAATCCCAACCTGCAGCCGTGCTGTGCAGATAATTCCCATGCCCCATTGGAGAACAAGAGCTCCCCTTGAAATCCCAGAGCCTGGGATGTGGCAGCGGGAACGTGGGCAGGAACATGTAGGTGTGGGCATGTGCAGGCAGGAACACGTGTTTGCCAGGGCAAGCGTGCCCATCTCTGCAGGCACAGGCTGTCTGTGCACCAACCTCACAGGAATCTGCCCCACACCTGCCTGAAATGAGGGTTATAGGGTGTAGGGCTGATGGTAAATTAACCAGTGGTAAATGGAGGGAAGCACAGTAGATGGGTTTAATGGGGAGAGCCATTTGGGATGCAGCAAGGGAAGGTTTCCTGATGGAACAAACAGAAGGAGCTAGAAAAGGGAGCAGAGTGGTGGATAGGAGTGTGAGATCAAAGGCTGTGACAGGGCCAAGAGCGATGAGAGGTGGGAGCCAGGAGCAGTTTGTGTTCCTGGGTGTTGAGCAATGCTGAGGAGAGTGAAGGAAAAACACTGGCTGCTGTGAACAAAAGCCACTGAATGGGGAGATGGGAATGGCACGGAGGGGACAAAGCAGGAGGCACAGAGCAACCAGCACCAAGCACAGGTGTGGGTGGCTTTCCTTGCTGGGTGGAAGATGGGCTGGAGAGGGGGCTTGCACCCAGTGAGGATGTGCAAGGTGGTCATGGCCCATGACAGGGAGCCAGCAGAGTGCCACAAGTTTGGAGCACAGAGTGGCTTTGGGAAAAAGAAGCTGTCACAGTGACAAGGTGGGTGTTTCCCCAAAGGAGGCCAGTGTTTCCAGGATAGGGAAAAGGAGCCCTACACCTGGGATGGGAAGAGCTGAGTCATTTCTCCAAACACCAGGTTAGGCCAATGCTGGAGTTTGAGCACAAGCTGGGCAGTAACACAAGCCTGGACAGGAATGCCTGCACAGCATCCCTGAGCTGCACATCATTTCACCCACCCAAGCATCCACCTTCACTGCACGGGCAGCTGAGACCCAAGGGCAGTTTGGGCCCTTGCTATCATTGCTGTTGGTCAGAGCCTTTTCTTATAATGCCCTGGCACCTCCTTACATTATTCTGGTTTTTGTGATTGATGACAAGCAGAACTCTTGTCCAAAAGGCCATAATGTTTGCTTGCACCCTCATTGCTATAGTAACAGAGGTCCTCAGGACACCTCTGAAGTAGGTCACCACGGACCCCATTTTGCTGTGTCTTCCAGGGCAGCACAGCTCCAGAAAGAGTGCACCCACCACTGTCCAGCTGGGCATTGCCCTGGCACAGCCCAGATGCTCTCAGGCAAGGCCAGGCTGGAGAAATGCCCTCCAGTGACAGCACCCAAGGGTACAGAGGGCTGTCCTGCACTTGGTCACAGGAAACTTCTGTTCCTCATGCAGCCCAGTGCCAGCTAATGGTGTTCCCCAAGTCAGGGCTCACTTCCAGTCTCCTGTCTCCCCATCCCCCACCTCCTTGCTGCCTCCCTCCCCCCTTTCCCCCAGTGCCTCTCCTCCTGCTTTGCATAATTTTCCATTTTCAGTGTCCCCTTTTCTTTTTCTCCTCTCCATATGGTGCGTCCCCCTCTCTGCCTGGCGCAGGAGCCATCCTTAACAAGCTCGGCAAAGCCCTCTCTCAGGGGCTGCACATGAAAGATGCTCTGTAAAAACAGAGGCTGGGATGGAGCTCCCCCTTTTTTCCCCCTTGATTTATATGGGGCTGGGATGTGGGAACGTTTCTGGGTCGCATTTTAGAGCCGCCGGGTGCTTGTGCCTGTTCTCTCCAGCCATTCAGTGCAGACCCCTAAGGCCTGCTCGTTCTTAGCCTTTGATCTGCAATGCAGAAAGAGCATCCAGGGCAAGTTTGTGCCTCTCATCTAGCCCCTGCCCTCATTTTGGCTGGCAGGGAGGGGTGCCCTGTCCCACCACACCGGGGAGAGGCCGTGCCCTTTCCTCTCAGTGTCCGGTGGCCTTTTTCAGCTGGCTACTTTGTCTCCCTCCCACATCCCTGGCACCATGAGGACCTTCCCACTCGCGAGGTCCGAGGCACTGGGTCATGGTGAAGCAGCAGGTCGTGGGATTTGTAGTGCACAGCAATTCTGCACGTCTAACCCACCCCTGCCCCTCTCCAGCTCTGCTGCAGACACTGGCCAGTGAGCACCCAGGGGTGCCTGGAGGGTGCTGGGGCTGAGCAAAGGGTGCTGGGGCTGGCAGCGCCTGCCCAGCATTTGATGGGTTAAGCCAGTCTCTAGCTAATTTCTCCCAGCGGCTCCCCTCCTCCTCCTCGTACTTCTGTATGCAGCAGGCAGGGCCTCAGCGCAGGTTCCTGCACTGAGCTGTTGCCAGGGGAGTAGTTAGGCGAGTCTGAGCTATGTGGGGAAAAGGCCCGGGCTGTCAAAGTGTCTGAGATGAACCATAGCCCGGTCCCCCTGCAGCTGGGCCCAAGCATGCATCAGCCCTTGTTTGGAGCCTGGGAATGGCAAAGCCCAGGGAGGTTCAAGGGCAAACTTGCTATTCATTAGTCAGGGGTCCTTGACGTTCCCACTCTCTGTCTCCCTTCTTCTTCTTCTTCTTCTCTTTTCTGTCCCTCTTTTGACAGATTCCTGGGTGCTTTTGGGGAAAACTCCCCTCCTCCTCCTCGCCCCAGCAAAAAGCCCTCCACATAAACTTCCCCAGCAGACAAGGCAGGAGGACAATAACGTCAGGGCCGCGATGCAAACGAGAGCCAGCGGAGCAGCCGCATCCCCCGGGTGTCCTTTCTGCCCGGCCCTTCCCGCGCTGCTGCGGGAGCCTCAGCCGCCGCATTCATTTCGCTCATCTTGCCCATCTCCGATGTTTTATTATCTTGATGCTTGCAGGAAATTGTAACTTGAGATAAGGAAAATGTCAGGCGCCTTCTCCTCTCTCCTGTAGCCCAAAGCAGCGCCAGGTTGCTCCGTAGGAAATGTAAATGCTTTGCCCAGGTGCAGAGGATGAGCACGAGATGGAGGGAGCCTCGAGAGGCCGCGCGAGCATCTCCGTAAGGAGATAAAACTCGCGGCGTAGGCGGAACACGGAGCCTCCCTCCCGCCCCGCTGAACGGAATATTTCATAGCTCTTAGAAGCCGAAGCTCCCTTGTAATTATCCAAAGCAAACAGCACGTGTTATTAGTTTAAAATGATTTTTTTTTCCCCCTCCCCGGGCCCCTGGAGCAGAATGGAGGTGTAATTGTGCTAAGGAGTTAGCAGGGGAGAGCGCAGCTTTTGGTCACATTCAAGTTGGAGGGCTTGAGCCAGGGAGGCTGGTATGAAAGGCTGGTATTTGCATAAGCAGCGTGCATCCCTACAAAAAAGAAAGATATCAGGGGCTTGCAAAATTCAATCAAGGCTGGGAGGGAAGAAAAAAAAAGGGGGGGGGGTGGAAGGGTGGGGGAAAAAAATTGACAGTGAAAAAGGTTTTTCTAAGTAACACCCTGTCGAGATTAAATTGTCCAGAAAGTTTCTCCGTGTGAGCCGGTGAAGCGGAGGCTGGGCTGAGGGCAGGGGAGGAGCGGGGTCCCTCCTTCCTGGCCTCAATAGGGGACAGGAATCTGATTAGGCAGAGCGTTCTGCATCCATTTACCATTATTTGAGGTTTTTTTTTTTTTCTCTTCCCACCGCCCAGAATTGCTGTGGCAGGGCAGTTTATCAGCATATAAACCTCAGTACTGGCTTTGTAAGGGCACAAGGAGGCACTGGAGCAAGTGTTGGAGCAGAGGCTGAGCTATAATTTCAATTGTTTATTCAGCTTTAAAAAAAAAGAAAAAAGGACAGTAAATCCACACACAGAGCAATGTTTTCCCTGTGCAGGGCACTGGGGAGGGAAGGCAGTGTTGGAGCTAGGTCCTGGTGGAGCCCTATTTTTGCAGGCACCCTCAGTGCAAGGCTGAACTTTGCACAGAGAGAAAGTGCATGCAGGACATTTGAGTTTTTCTGAAGCTTATGTTGAGTCAGTTGGGCTGGTCCAGTCCCTCCTGCCCTCAGTTACTGAGTGCCAAAAGTTTCAAGCTCACCAGGCAGGCAGTAGGTGATTTCCAGGCTGGGTTGATGTCTGGTACCAAGCATCCCCTCTATCCACACTACAGAAGAGTTTCTTGTAGGCCAAAACAAGTTCAGCCAGGACAGGGGACTTTACCTGCCAGGTAAAGGCTTTTCCCTGGTGAGAACAAGGATTCATCTGCCTCCTCCTCTCCTGGGCTTGTGAAAGCACCCACCATCGTTCAGATCTCATCTGTCCTGACCTCAACATCCTTTCCAGGTTTAGGGGAACATTCGGGATGTTCTCCTAATCTCACATAGGATAAAGAAGTGCTGAGCCTTGGCTTTTTGCAGCCTGGGTCTCCCTAAACACATACAGCATGGGGTCTGTTCTCTCAGCACCAAAACCAACCACATGGGGTGGGTTTGGCCTCTGTCTCTCTTAAGTTTTAGACTTGCTTCAAAGTTGCAGAAGGGAAGGGATTTTCCTTGGATTTCCATCAAGTGCTTTATGAATATTGCAATAAAGGGGTTACAGAAGATCTATTTTTAAGAGAGAGAAAAAATACCCATGAAAATTGCAGCCTGGACCCCAGAGTGTAGAGTATTTGCACAGTTCAAAGAGTTACGGTGGTTCATCCAGTCACAGCCTGGGAACGTTGCGGTGCGACCTACAGCAGATCACATGCCGGCTGCTCCCAGGGCGGCTCATTAGAGAGCCACACACAAGATTTATCTCTTAAAATGGGCTTGCAAATATTTTATAAAATTTGCAATATTTTATAAAATTACAATTTGGTGCAATAAAAAGAATAAATTAGCCAGCTGATGGTTCCTTTTGCAAGTGTACTCAAGGATTTGTTATATTAGTCTTTACTCCTTCCAATGTAACAGTTTGTGGGCAAAGCAAAGGGAAGATAGGAAAAGGATAGGACTGGTTTGGGGGCTAGGGAATACACACTCAACATGGATAAAGTGTAAAGGAAATAGATGAAAAAAATCAGGAAAAAGGGAGGAGAACGTGCTGCAAGGTGTGAGATGTGGGAGGCGTGGGGAAAGCCGAGAAGGGGACTTGGGCTGAGTGTCACAGCTTCGGCTCCAGCTCAGTGGCTTGGTATCACTTTCTCCAGTCAGGCAAGGGCGCCGAGGGCAGAGAAAGTTAACACGAAGATTAAAACATCAGAGGGCTGTGCCTTTAGTGGCTCTGACATGCAGAGTAATCCCATGCCCCAAAGCCTAGGGAGGAAGGACAAGCCGTGAGCCCTCCCCTGGCTGGCGGTGTGCGGGGCAGGCAGAGGTAGGGGATTGAGGAGGGTGAAGGGGAAGCTTGGCATCTTGGAGACTACAGTTTTCCCAGTAAGGAAGAGGGTAAGGTGGTCCAGAGCCGTGAGAAAGATGTGGTGGGGAGGGAAAGAGGATAGGAGTTCTGCTCCACCAGGGACAAGTTGGTCTGTTCTCAGCCAAGCACTACTGGACCATTTCTCTGATACAGATCATAACAACTCCATTTTCTTTCTTTCCTTCCTAGATCCCAGTGAGTGGACAAGGAACTTTTGAAGCCCGTGAGTTCCTTCTTCTAGTTGACTGCCGCCTGCCTGGACGTGCCATCTGACTTCTCAGAGTTTCTCCAGGAGAGCCCCAATCTGCTTCTCCATTGGCCCCAGAGAGGAAACAGCTTTGTTTCGTGAACACAGTGGATTTCTGCATCAGTTCGACACACAGCGGTGCAGCCATGGGGAGGGAGCCAGGGCAGCACAGGGAGCCAAGGGATCATCCCACGTCACTCCTGTATGTTGCCTTCAGTGCCCTCAATACCCCAGAGCAGGACCAAAGTGCTTAGGCAGAGAGACCTGAGCCAGTCGCTGTCTCACCTGCTGAAATACCAGGTGTGTGAAGTTTGGCTTTGCTCATGGAGCAGAGCTCGGCCCTTGCTGCTCTTGATCCCTGGGTCTGTGGAGCTGTGAGAGCGCAGCCTTCCCAAAGGCACTGTGCTTGGGGCCCATGAGGACCATGAGCTTTTCCAGGCCATGCAGCCCTGCTGCTGTTGTACCACACCCTCTCTGTTCCTGTAAGAGAAATGTACTGCCTGTAATTCTCTCCCATTCAAATCCTCCCAACCCCATGCACTGTTGAAAATAAACTCTCTCTTTTGCAAAAGCCAGCGTGTGATTTGGTGCAGTCTCTAGACAGAGGAGGCAACAGGCACAAAATAAACCCAGGCAAATCAAGAGGGAAGGGGGAGCAGCCGAGGGCCAGGCAGCCGGGCTGCACCGTGCCCCACATCAGGCACATTTCCCTGAAAGCCCGAGCGAATCCCTCGCCGCTCAATGATCTTTATTTGGTCTGAACCCCGTCTGGGAAGTAACCGCTAAACCCAATGCAAACAGACCCCCGTGAAAGAATATAATGAATATGTCTCTCAAATGATTTGGAGCCCTTCTGCCTGCAGAGCAGGGTTCCCCATTGTGCCCCGCTCCCGGCGTGCTCGGGGCAGGCTGCGCGAGGTGGCCGCTTTCCCAGCTGAAATCCGAAAAAAGCAAACAATGGGTCAAGGCCGGCATTGTGCGAGCCCAGGCAGGCAGAAGGAGCGCAGCCCGGCATGGCCAAGTTCAAGGCTGGGCAGGGGGCCGGGCGCGGGGATGCTAATGGGGGCTGCGCGGGGGCTGCGGAGCAGGGGGGCCGGGGGGGCTGCGTGCTCCTGCCCTGTGCAGCCCTGAGCACCCAAAAACCACCTCACAGAGAGGCAGTGATGGCCAAGTGCAGAGAGGGGTGCTGGGTGGGGACAGCGGTGGAACTGGGAGGAATTTGGGTTGCTGGGGGGCTGATGGTGCTTGGGGGGGGTGGTATTGCTGTGGGGGATTAGCATGAGTTGGAGAAGAACTGCTACTGGGGGCAGATTGGTGCTGTGGAGGTGTTTCAGGGGGAACTGGTGCTGCTAAAGGATATTACTGGGGGAACTGGTGCTGTAGGGGGGCTGCAAGTGATGATGGCACAGTGCAGGGCCATGCTGGTGCAGTGGGCATCCTGGGAGCGATCTGGGCTTGAGAGCCTCGCAGAGGACGCAGTTTCTTTGGGTCTGCCTGCCGCTCCAGGCCCGAGCAGAGACCCCCCCACACCCCCTCATCTCCCCGCCGCTCCCCCCTCCCCGGATGAAGTGTGCGGAGACAGGCGGAGCGGCCCGTGGAAAAACACCATGGAGGGCCTGCACAAAGGGGGTTTTATTCAAATTTGTTTAGAGTTTAGCGGATTTGCATGAAAAATGTGTGAGAAAAGCCGGCTCCAATGACCTCATCCCCAGCTGCCATTAATGTTCAATTAAGTGCTGAATAGTAGCAAAGGGGGGACCGGCCGGGACGTGCAGAGAATCCAGGCTCGGGCGCAGACTGTGAGAACCGGGCGGCCCCCCCGACCGTCTGGCCCCGGCCAGCCCCGACGGGGTCCCCCCGCCGCCGCCCCGCTCTGCGCCGCGAGGTGCGCTGAGCCCGTCGGGCCTCAGCCCGTCTGGGTTATTCCCCGGCTCAGCCGCATTCTGAAGCAGAGTGCCCCCCCGCCGCGTCCAAGGTGCGTGTTTGGAGGGTGTTTGCCCCCTCTCTGCGTTGCCGGGGCTGTTGTCGCTCCCCCCGCAGCCCGCCTCGCCCGGCCCGAAGCCGCTCTCCGCCTGGCAGACGGTGTCAAAGCCCAAGTTCAAGTCCACGCCGAGAGGCTCTGCCCTGGGATTCCCAGCTCCTTTCCATCCTCCGCCTTTTGTTCGCTTCTGACAATTGCTCTTTATTTCTTACACACCCCCAGCCTCCCCCCCGCACCCCCCTCCCTGCCCGCACTTGGCACCGTTTAGCTGTCTGCCTGCAAACTTAACAACCCCGGTTCTTGGTATAAGCACTCAAATTACCCTTCTTTCTACATATAAACACGGCCCGGGGTGTGCGGCTCTCCCCGGCCGCGGGGTCCTCCCGGCCCAGTCCGGCTCCCCCGCACCTACCCCGGCCCCGGCCGGAGGGAGTTTCTGCTGCGGGACACGGCAGGAGAACACGAGCCGAACACAGAACCCCCGCTCCGCATGGCTCCCCCGGGCTAGCGCTCAGGTAAGGGAACACACCCCCCCGTTCGCTTTTGGGGGGCTGCCTCTGCTTCGGGGCGTGATGACACAGCAGCTTTGGGGAGCGATGGGAGGGTGTCTCTCTGTAGGGGTTCCCACATACTCCTGGCAAAACCAGCCCTGCCCGGGGCACGCTCCGAGCCGGCCTCCCCCGGGCGTGCGGACCCACCCCCGGCCGGGTGCGGCGGGGACACGGCCTGGCGGGGGCAGTCGGAAAGCCAGGGGAGGCGGCCTTCCCAAACCTGCCTCTTCCGCGGCCTGCCTCTCTCCGCCCCCCTCGGGAGGGGAACACCCACCCGGGGAGCGGAGCGCGGGGCTGGGGGGCCTTTGAGGGCCGGCACCCCCCGAGCTCCGCAGCACCGACACCCCCGGAGCCGCTGCCCTCCGGGACGGGGCTTGAGGCAAAGCCCTCGCCGAGGGTCAGCGGCGCCATCCCAGCTGGGTCGCACCTCCCTCTGTGCAGGTGTGATGGCATGGGGCGGGGGAGGCCACAGCGCGCTGAATGACCCCACAAATAAACCCCTTCCCCTGCCTGCGGCTGAGTGATGCTGGGATAAACTGGTCGGGACGGGGCGAGTCTGGGGGCCTCGGGCAGATTTAGGTTTTGGGCTGATTTATTTTTTTTCTAAGATAATTTCGGGTGAAGGAGGGGAGGGTAAACACGCATGCCCCTCCACCTCCCGGGGCTAAAATAGAGATAGCGGATGCAAGGAGCGAACACACCTTCACCGGGGAAGTGAGCAAGGTTTGGAAGAGCGAGAAAAGAAAGGAGGGGATAAGAGGCAGAGAAGGGACAGGGAGTAGGAGGAGGGATAACGGGTGGGGAGACAGGAGGGGATCCCCCGAACGCCGCCGTCGAGGCCAGCGCAGCGACGCGGGCGCCCTTCCCCGGCGCCTCGGGGCGGGCCCGGGGACACCGGCGGGGCCGTGCCGTGCCCAGGGCCGGGCGCTGTCACGTCGCATCGCGTCACGCAGCACCGTGTGGTATAACACGGCGCCATAAACGATAGCGGAACATAAGGACGTACGTGTTCTTTATTTATGTATGGAGTGGAGCGCATATAAGGCTGTATTGCATTGCAGGCGGGAGTCGTCCCCGACGTCCCCGGGGTGCGGGGAGGTCGCGCTGTGCTGTGTCCCCGCCGAGGGTGCGCTGGGGTGGCCGCAGCCTCGCTCGGAGAGCGGGGACAGAGCGTTCCTCGCTCCGCAAAACATAAAACATCTCTTCTCTCTCACGTGCGGGTTTGAAAATAGCGGCGTGGGCGCACCCCGGCGCAGTGGGAGAGGCCGCCCTTTTTTTGCCTTTATTTTCTTTTTTTGTGGCTATTTCAAAACCCCACACTTGCACCAGTGCCTCCAATGCCTGTCCCTTCCGTGGGCCCGCACGCGTGAATGTACGCACGGCTGCTTCTCCCCACCCGTGCCTGGGGACACCTCTCACCCCCTCAGCAGAGGAACCAGGGGCGAGACCCTCGGGGCACCCACCCGCGGCTCTGCACCCACCAGGGATTTCACACGGTGCCGGCCGACCCACAGAGGTCACAAATTACCGGGGGCTGAGCACCCGGGCGAGAGTCGGAACCCCTTGAAAGGATGGGAATGATTTTCCCCCGGTCGGTGGGAAATCAAAAATATCCCCGTGCGTGGAAACAGTGGAGACTGGGGTCTGGGTTTGGGGACAGCGGGGCAAAGTGGGGGAAAAAGGAGGGATGGTAAAGGGAATGGAGAGTTGAAGGAGAGGATGGAAGAAAGGAAAGGGAGAAGGAAAATGAAAGGATGGAAGGGGAGAAGGAGGGATAAAGGGTAGAAAAGAAATGGAGGGTGGAAAAGGAGGGATGAAGGGTAGAAAAGGAGGGATGATGGGTGTTAAAGGGGGGATAGAGGTGGGATATAGAAATGGATGGAGACGGGAGAAGGAAGAGTATAGAGTGGGAGAAGGAGGAATGCAGGGTGGCAAATGAGGGATGGAGGGGAAGAAGGAGGAATGGAGGATGGAAAAGGAGGGATGGAGGGAGAAAGGAGGGATGAAGGGAGAAAGGAAGGAAGGAGGGGGGAAGGGTACCGCGCCCCCGATTGGCTGCTTAAGCACAAAATCCGGAGGTGGGTTTGCGGGGTGGGGGCGCGGAGGGGCCGGGCACTGCTGGGGGGCAGAGGTGGGTGCTCGGGAGGCTGCAGGCCCCCCCGGCAGCCATTTTGTGGCAGTACCTGCCTCGGTGCCAGGGCTGGGCGGTGGGGCCGGAGCCGAGCCCTGCCCGACCCTCCCCGGCCCGGCGGGGCGGTGAGGGGCGCGGGGGGGGTGGGGGGGGGAGGCCTCCACGCCACGGTGGGAAACGTATTACCGCGCCCGCCACGCTTGCCCATTGACAGAGATAAACATGCAAATGAGTCTCTTTGCATGTCATTAGCATACAGGCAGATTGTGGGGGGAGGGGCCGCAGTGTGCGCACTGCAGCGTGCTTTAATGCAACACCCAAACAGCCATTGCGGGTCTCTCCCGCCAGCAGCACCTGCGGCTCCCCGCGCCCCCCGCCGCGGGCACTGCGACCCCATCACCCCCTGGCACCCCCCTGGCCCTCCGAGCCAGCACCGCGGCTGTCCCGCCGGGCACCCGGCTCGTCCAGCCTGCCCGGGGTTGTAAGGCACAAGGATAGGCAGGGATAAATAAAGCCAAACCTCGGGAAGCGGCTCTTTTTGGGGCTCTTTCTGTGTTTTCACCTTTTTTCGTGTTCTTTCACCTTGCGCAGGGAAGGAGGGGGGCGGGGAGCCCTCGGCCGCCGCCTCTTGCAGCCCCGCTCCCGCCACCGCCCTTAATTGAGTGGGTTGAGTAAAGTGGGGAAAGGGAGTGACAAAGCCGAGGAATTTGGGGTGGAAAGGTGCAGGGGAATGGGTACCCGGGCTAGGGGATCCCCGTGGCTGCAGGAGCTGGGCAGAGGCCGGGCTGCGCCCTGCGGGAGCGCGTTTGCAAACGACGGGTGCGAACCTGGGGGCTGTGTCCGTCTGAGGACGCGGCTGTGACCACGACCCCCGCGAGTGCCGCCCCGTGCGTGCCCGCACACGCGTGTGGCATCCCCGCGCCGCACCCGTGTCCCCGCTCGGGTGGGTGTATCACACCGGCGGGGTATGAGCGGGTACCGCACACGTGTGTGTGCACCAGAGCTCAGGGTGTTCGCACACACACCCGGGCACCCTTCCACGGCGTTTCTCCCACGGGCGAGCACCGCACCCACGGCCAGGGGGGTGCGGGAGAAGGGATGAGATGCGGGATCCCTCCCGGCCGCGCTTCCCCTCCGTGCCCGCCGTGCTGCGGCCGGGCTGGCACCGCACAGGGCCCCGCCGTCACCGCTCCGGGTTTTCGTTGAAGGGGGAACAGCTCTCCCGTCCTTGCCAGGAGGGCAGGCAGACAGCGTGCGACGGGCCGCGGAGCGAGGAAAACGCATCCGAGTGGCAATTCAGCCTCAGCGGGAAAAGGAGGGCACCTCCCGGGCACCTTTGTGTGCCACTCTCTGTCCCCCAAATTCCCCGCACATCTGCGGGGACAAGCGAGGATGTGGTGCCCTGGAGCCGAGGCTGCGGGGCTGGGTGCGGGCCCCCGGGGGGACCCGCTGAGGAATGAACCCCAGCCCCATTTAGGGGGCACTCGGCTGGCAAGGCACCCCCTTTTCTTCTGCGTGCCCCCGAGACACGGCACAGCCCCCCGTCCCACACCTCCCCGAGCAGTGGCTCCTCCCTCTGCAAAGAAACCGGATTTTTGGTCCCGCAAGTACACCCGATTTTTATTTTTGCAGAGGAACACACTTTTAATTCCTCCAAATAAACACGATATTTTAAAAAAAAATCTTGTAAATAAGCCCGATTTTTATTCTAGCAAACAAGCCAGCTTTTCTCCGCCCCGGTGGTTTATTTCTGGCCGGGAATGACAAGGCGGGGAGAGGACGTGGGGCCGGACCGGGCAATGTTTTGGGGAGGGGAGAACCCTAACTTCGGCAGGCGTTGAGAAATTAAATCGCCCTGGCTCATCTCCGTGTCCCATCACAGAGGAGATAAAAGCGCCGGCGAATTTGTTTTCTAACACAATTTTTAAAACCCCGAGTATGTCCTTTGCCCGTATGTCCTCGGGAGAGGGAAAATTCACAGAGCATTCCCGTAATGAATTTTTTTTTTCTGAAAATTCCTCCCAAACTCAGTTAATAGATTATAATTACAAATAATGCTGCCTCTTTTTTCATCGACTAAGTATATAATTGGAAATTAGAAACACCGATCTTTTGGTATTATTATTAGTATTTTTATTATAATTATCATTTTTATTATTATTATGTATATGGTTTGTTTTGTGTGTAGTGGGTTTTTTTAAGTTTAGAGGTTGGTTATTTTTTTTTCAAATAAACCTGAAATATAATTTTCTTAAGCTTTAGCAGCTTTTCAGAAGAGGACTCCGGATAAAATTCGGAGCTTCTGCCTTTTAAAACGACAAAAGTGTTAGGCGAAGGTTCTGGGAGAAGCCCCGTGGCACGGACAATGCCGAGCGGGGATGACTCTGTCCGGCGTGTGCCACTTACGGAAATCATCCTTTTAATTTCAGTCTCGAGTAAGAGAATTCCAAGAGTCTGGAAAAGTGATTTATGGAGACCTTGAGACCTGCGGCTGCTGGGGCGGCCCCGGCAACCCCGGCCCCGGCCCGCAGCAGCCCCCGAACCCTCTCTCCATCCCCCTGTGCCCGATTCCTGCAGGATCAGGACGGCAGGGACAGCCCTGAGCTGCCGGGCAAAGTTGGCAGCGCTCGGCAGGATTGCTGTCAGGGCTGTGTGGGGCTCAGGGTCCGGCTCGGCTCTGCGGAGCCGATCCCGGTCTCAGTCCAGGGCTGTCACCATTTCATGCCGCCCATCCCAGGCACAGCCCTCACCCGGGGCATCTCTGCCTCCGCTTTGGGGCAGCCACGGGCGGGGAGGAGAGGGGAGCGCGGTTAACGAAACTGGGCTCTATTTCTGGCTGCAGGGCCGGCTCTTTGTCGCTGGGACCGGGCAGGGCGACCCCGGGTCTGTGGCACCCCGTTTCACCGTCGGGGCACGGCGGGGAGTCCGCACCGTCCCCAGCCCCGGGAGCAGCCCGCATGCCGACGGGGGCGGCGGAGCCTGTCCGAGCCGCTCGATGGTCATTAAATCAGCCCTTCGGCTGCACTGGCGTCCCCCACCCACGATTCCTGCGCACTGGCGAGTGTGTTTGTGCTGGAGCGGGCTTCCACTGGTGCCAAACCGCGGCCCGTCCCCACGGTACGGCTCCGAGGCTGCGGCGGGCGATCCCAGCCCGGTAACGCGGGGAAAAGGAGGGGAGAGCCGCAGACCGGGCCGGCCCAGGGAGGACCGCTCCTCCCTCGGCCCGTCGGGACGTGGCCGGAGGATGCGAGGGGACCAGGAGGCGCCGCGCCCCGACGGCGGCCCCGCCCCTGTCCAGGGTCCTGAAACTCTCCGGGGCCGCTGAGCCCGCCGAGCCGCCGACGGGACCGGCCCGGGGCGGGGGGCGGCGGAACCCCGCGGGGTGCGAGTGGGACCACTGTGCTGCGGGAGGGACTGCTCGGGTGCGGGGCGGGAGGCGTCGGTGCACGGGAATGCCACCGAGGAGACGGTGGCTCTCACGGCGGCGAGACGGGCCAGCAGCTGTAGGGCCGGCCAGCGGCCCCGACGGCGCGTTTCCATGCGCTATTCTTCCCCGATTTACTGCTTGTCACCGGCAGCTCAATGGGGGTCCCCCCGTCTGCGGGACCTGCGCTGCCTTCCCCCTCTCCCGCCCCCGCAGTGCCCGGGGCCGCGCAGAGCCGACCCCCCCTCCCCACCCCCCGGCACAGCGCTCTGCCCGTCGGCCTCTCCCCTGCGCGGCTGCGGGGAAGTTCAAGAAGTTGCCTGGCCCCGCTCCCTTCCGAGCAGAGCCAGCCCAAACACCAGCGCCTGCCCCGGAATATTTCACCGTCGGGCAGAGGGAAGGGAGGGGGGAAGACGGCTTAAATCCACCCCCCCAAGCCCCTCGGGCTCTAATCTCCCATGCATCGTTACAACTGTCCGCAGCGAGGCGGGGGAGGCCGGGCTGCAATTAGCTATAGAGCCGCTCGCCTTGCAAACAGAGGGGCTCGGATTATTGCAAATTCATTTCTATTTTCCAGGCCAGCGCTTGTATTCTCTGTTAGCATAAGAATAGAGCCAGGCCCTGTGAACTCCTCCGACCTACTGACCCCTCTCCCCAGAAATGAATAGCAGCACTTTCCGTCCCCCCCCCTCGCCAGCCTCTCCAGCAGACTCGAGCCACGGCCTAAATTCCTAATCAGGGTAATTTAATATATCTTAAGCCCCTGGCTGCTTTATTTTCACTCCTTTTTTTTAGTTTGTTTTAGGCATTCACTGGCTCTCACCCCGTCATTAGAGATCCTTATTTGACGGATATAAGAAGCTGTTATGAGACTACAAGTCTCTTTTTATCTTCTAAATAAGCTGTGCTTCCCCGTAATTAGAATGGTGTTCCCAGCCTTTGAGGCCTTTCAGGGCCGCCTAACAAAAAACTTGCAGGAGCTGAATAATCCCGAAGTACAGACTCCCCGGCCCAAGCAAAGAGCCGGGACACAGAGCCGCGCCGGGCGGTGGGAGGCGGCGGGGGCACCCACGCGTGGGCTCCGCCCGCAAGTGTGCAGGGGTGGCCTCGCCCGGACCCCCGGAGCGCTGCGGTTTCGCTGGGACCGGGAACACCGCTCGTCCTTTGTTTGGGGCTCTGCTCCTGGCGCCTCCACCCCTCTGCGAGGGTCTCGCACACCCGCCCTTGTGGCAGAGTGGCCCAACCCCACGGGACAGCCGCGGCACCCGGCGCTGCCCTGGCCCCACGGCCCCGCGGTGTCCCCGCTCTCTGTACCGGGAGAAGAGGCCCCAGCGCGGCCGGTGTGGGGGGGGGGGGGGGGTCCCGGAGCGCCCCCCGGGAGACTCGAGCCGTCGAGGGGATCCCGCCGGGGCGCGCCGCCCGCCCCTCATTGGTCAGCGCGGGCTGACGGGCGCGCTCGGGGCCCGCGGATTGGCTGGCGGGGCGGTCGGGCTTGGTGTCGTCACGGCTGCTCGCTCGACGGGGCTCCCGCGGGCGCGGGGACACGGGGGGCGCGTCCCCTGCCGTGAGCGGAGCCGGGCCGGGCCGGGAGAGCACCGCGTCCCTGAATATAGACACACATAGGTGTATGAAATAGATGTGGAAAGTGGCTTTGGGATAATTAGCCTTCTTGATGTGGTTGGAGAGTTATCTAATCCAGAGGAGCCTAAAGGCATCATTACGGAGACAATATTTCAGGAAATCCAATTCATTGGAGCAAAAATATGACATTCATTTTGCTGGTTATGTTATTACAAATATCCTTCAAAGCCGACATTTCACACGCCCTCGCTCCCCCCCAGAAAAAAAAAAAAAAGTGAAGTAAAATAAAATAAAATAAAATGACCAGACTAAAAGCCGCAAAGCTCTGGGATGGGAGCTGGGAGGAGGAGGCCGAAGGCAAAGGGATCAGTCCTCAGCTTCCAGGACCCGAACGCAGAGAGCTGGATAGAAGACGAAGGTGTTTGATGCTGGAGGGAGCTCTCGGAGTGGGGCAGAGAGCTGGGGGGGGGTTCAGACAGAAACAGCCCCAAACACGGATACCAGCGCTGCGGCTCTCGGGGGCCGGAGGAGACCGCCCTGTGCTCGCCTTGCGCTGGGTTGCGCGCTATTTTCAGCTCTTCGCGGAGGAATTTGCTGTGCGAGCGGCGCGGGCAGCGGGCAGAGGGCAACGGGCAGGACGGCTCTGCCCCGTACCACCGATCTCGGAGCCGAGCGGGGTAAAACCACGGGCCTTCCGAGCACGGCTTTGCCTCTGCCGGAGCTGCCCCGAGCTCCGCTGCCCGGGCACGGCAAGCGCCAGTGCCACTGGTGACACTGGTGCGACTGGCGCCCGCCGGGGAGCAGCTGGCCGAGAAAGGCTCTGCCCGGCTCTCCCTGCCCGGATCAGACGTTTCCCACCGTTTGGGTTTAGGGCCGGGGACAGGCGCGGGGCCGCAGCCGGTGATGGGGTGGCTGTCGGTCGGTCAGCATCTCCCCAAATCCCACTCAACGAAATCCCCTCCTTGGAGCGTCCATCGCCTCCGTTCCGCACCTCACACCGCCGGGCACCCGTCCTGCTCCACTCTGGGGCAGGACACGCGTGGGCCTCTGCCGTCGCGCTGCGCCCCGCGCGTCTTTTTGTAAAGAGGCGGGCAAAACGGGGGAGGAAAACGCTGTTTGCCGGCCCTGGCCGGCAGTCTCGGCGGGGAAGCCGGGCCGCCCATCCAGCTTCGGTTTCCCGAGCCATGCCGGACTCCGAGAGGCTGATGTCGGCTCGTCCCGGCGGGGCGGCGGCGGGTGCGGGTCCCGAACCGCGCCCAGCCCGGCTCCTCCAGCTGCTGCCACGTCCCCGCTCCAGCTCGCAGCCTGGTTGTTTTGTTTAATTAAACTCAATGTCAGTGTTAATTTTCCGCCTGGCCGGGCAGCCCTGCCTTTGCCGGAGCCGGAGTTTGGTTACAGATGTCAACGCGCCCCATCGGGGCTGCGCCGAGCCCGTGGAGACGCGCCGCTCCGGCCACGCGTGGCCACGGCCACGGGTTCATGGCCGTGGGTTGCAGGATCGGGAGAGAGCAGGGACCGGACCCGCCCGGGACCCACCCCTGCCACTGGCGTCTAGGTCCTTGCAGGGGCAAAAAGGGCGGGCACTCATCGTTGTGAAGTGTGTGGTGTAAAGAGCTGTGTCTGTGTGTCTCGCGTGGGTTTCCACGGAGAACGGGGGAACTGGTGGCAATCCGTCCCGGCAGGGTGGGGGGACACGCTGAGAAACCTGGAGGTGCGTTTTGGGAGGGAGGAGATCCTTCCTGGTGCTGTAGGAAAGAGGTTCCCTACCGAGGTTCGTGCCTCGCTCTGGAGAGTAGAGATGCTGCAGGGACAAGTGGAGGACCCCGGGCCACTCCCAAACCAATGCCAGCTCTGGAGATGACTCCCTCCCTCCCCAGAGGTGTCCCAGGCCAGCCCAGGGCACAGGACAGTGACAGGGAGGGGACACTTTCTTGCCTGCTCTTGCCCTACTTTCTGCAGAGTCCTCAGCCCCAGCTCATTTATTGCCTTTCCAGCGTCCAGGCACCTCTTTGCTCTCCTCAATTACTTTTCCAATCCTTTCAAACTTTTGGTGGCTGCAGCACCCTGGGTGGATGCAAAAGCAGCTTCCTGTGCCAGGCATCCAGCTGGACATCTGAGCCCCTCTTTCTGCAGGCTGGACTCTATTTAATTCCTCCTCAGACTGCAGCTATTGCCCAACTCCAAGATGCCTCCTCGCCCTGCCCTGTGGGATGCCCTCAGTGAGGCAGTGACCCACATGGCACAGGGTGAGCCTGCTCCTCACCTATCCTGCCCTCTTCTCTGGTCTATCCTGAGTCATTCCTGACATGGCTCTTGCCAGTGCCCAGGCTAATCTTTTCAATACCCATGTCTTGGAGTGCTCTTCCTCCATGGATGTAGCTGTTTCCTGGCCATGTAGGTGATGGATTTATTTTCTCTGTGCTCAACACTGAGTTTCTCCTTCACTTGAAGGCCAAGTTCATTAGCACCATGAGTTCCTTTCCATAGCCCTCCACACAGTGCCAGGTCTAACGTTGGAGCAGCAGTGGATGTTGTTCTGTTGCTACTTCCTCCCTCCTCCTGGCACTTCTGAAGGCTCACACTCCTCTCTGCTGCGGGGCTCCGGCACTGGCTGCTCTGAGCTGGGAACCCCTCGGGTTTGTTATGCCACTTTGTCTCCTAACTTTTAACCGGTTATTCATTCCCCAGCTGCTTTTCAAACTTCCCTTCTCGGCAACAGGCTCAGCCTTATTTACCAAACAATCAGGTTTATTGCTGTTTCTCCCCATTCTTTGTTGCCATTTCTATCTGTTTTCCCCATTAAACTCAGGACGTTGTGGTTTTCCGGACCCCCCGTAGAGCCCTTTTGGGGAAGTTGGCTATCCTCCATTCCTATTTACAAAGACCGATTCACACAGGAGGCTAAACTACAGCTACTGAAATAGCCATTTCATATTTAACTTCTCCTAAAAGCCTCCCCTCAATCCCATCTTTTCTCACTGCCTGTTTCTGTGCACTCGATCAAGCTGTTTTGCAACCAGGGCATCCAGGCCCCCATAGGACTGGGAGATTTTCTGTGAGATGATGGTAACACTATCCAGTGCAGGAGAGTCTTCAGTGTAGGGGTTCATACCATTTCCTTCTCCTTCCATTCTCTTCTCCTGCAGATTCCAAGCCCCCAGACACCCACCTTTGGTGTTTTTTATTTGTTTATCATCAGCAAACCATTCCTAGAAATTCCCTTTGTCCTGCTTTGTTGTTTTATGTCGATACGGGGGAGTTCACCTTGGAGAGGAATTTGGGATGGGATCTGGGGGCTATAGGGGGCCACAGCCCTTACATGGGTGACTGGTAGAAACGAACCACCATATGCCTGCCCCACCCTGATGGGGGGGATTTACTACTACCATGTATCCCTAAAACTGATCCCACACAGATCCCTCTCTTCTGGGGGTAGCCACGATCCAACTATCCCAGTCCCTTTTCCAAGACAGGCATCACATCCCAGGAGATAGAGGATGGGTGATGGTGGGCTCTAAGCAGGAGAACCCAGAGGGGCTGCAGGGTTGGCCGGTACTGGTCCCTGAGCAGATCCAGCCCCCTGGCATGTGTCCACCCTGTGCCTTGATGGAGGTGCAGGTGTGAAGAGGAGGAAAGCGGGCCCTGCCTTATTGGAGCGGCTCGTAAACAAAGCCACTTGAGTGGAGAGGATTCAGAGAGCCCAACAGCCGCAGGAAACTATAATTACGTTTAAATATTGTTAGCATCATTATCTTTTATCCGCCATCAGATTAAAACAATTATGGCATTTTCAGGAATCGTCCTTGGCATTCTCTTGACCGACGTTATCTGTCAGGCAGGAAATGTGATTTTCACTTGGAGAGGTGCCAGCCACCGTGCGGCCGGTCCCACAGCCCCTGCGATGGGAGAAGCCAGCAGCCAGGGTGAATTCCCATTTTATGGAGAAGCCCACATTCATCCCATTCCCTGTGCTCAGGCATCAGTCACTCCATCCTCGTCCCCATATTATTCAGAATTTCTGCCGATTTGCCTTGGGATTATCGAGCGGTGGTGAGGGGAGGCAGAGGTGGGGACACCGGGCTGTGCCATCACCTCTGCCGGTGGCTGTGGCAGCATGCCGGAGCGGGTGGCCTTGGCAAACACAGCTCCGTGCCTGAAAGCTGTGGTGAGCAATTTACCCGAGGAACTCATTTCAGGAGATCTAGTCTAAGTTAATTAAAGATGGCTGGCTGGGGTCATCGCCTTGGCAACAATTAAGGGCAGGAAAGACGCCTCATTAGTAATAGTTTTTAACAAAAACCATAATTTTTCATATCAAGACAATCCCGGGCGCATAAGACGGGGGGCAGGAGGATGCTTTCTATCTGGCTTTCTCTTTCCCCACCCTGCCTGTGGGTTAGCTCACAAGGCAGGACTGAGAGATGAGAAAACAGGATGGAGAGGAAAAGCCCCTTTGCAGATCTGTGTGCTGGCGAGGGTCTGGTGGCCAGTGGCCAGCGCCTGGGTAGCACCAGAGCTGTGGAGAAAGGGGCACATGGATAATGTGGGTTATGCCTGGAGGGTGAAATCCAGTTTCTTGGGAAGGGGAGAAGCCACAAACTGGCCATTGCTGCTGTGCAGGGGCTGCCTGCATATCCTGACCCAGGGAACATGGTGCCAGGCTGCCACCCCCAGCCACCGGCGATGGGGTTATTCCTCCAGCTGTGCCTTTGTTTTTTAATTTCCCCCTTGTACTCCAGAAATCTTAATGCCGCTGCCTACTAATGCCAGGCTGGGCAGAGCAGCTTTATTTTCTACTTAATTAACTGTCATCCAGTGATTGATCAATTAATGATGGAGCCATCATGGTAATGCTCTGGGAGCTGGTGCGCCGGGGCCAGGCCGAGTCATGTGCTCGCCTTCCCACTCCTACCTGCTCCGGCACCCGGCGCACTCCCCCCGGCACCAGGGCTGTGCCGACTTCCCTCCTGACAGCAAAGGACACTGTGACAGATGGAAAATCCCTTGCTCCCAGGAAATTTGGCCATTTACAGGGCAGCTGCATGAGGGATTGGGGATGAGCGACTGGGGAGCAGGAGTGATGCTCCTGCCCTGCCATCCCCGACTGGTGTCTGGAGGTGGCAGAGGGGCCACTTCCCTGCTGGACACAGTGCCTGCTGCTGTGCTAAGCTTTAGGTCAAGTATTTCTGCAGCTTCCCCTCGCCTTATAATGGTATTTTGGCTGATTTTGACCACCTGGGTGATGCTCTCACTGCTGACCAAAAGGAGTCAGGGTTCAGCAGAGCAAGCAGCAGGGCGGTTCTGCTCTTGGCCTCCTCCTTCTCCTCCAAAGTTGCACACACGGCTCAAACGGGAGAGATAAATATAAACTCCACTCAGATATCCATAGAAACAGAGCTGGAGATGGAAGACCCCATGCAGATAAAAACCTTTCTCCTTCCCACACGCTGCTATTCCCAGTATTATTCCAGAGCATTTTATAAAACCAGTAGAGCTGGGCAGGGAACAACAGAAATGACCAATAAGGTGTTAGCAGGAAAATCCCGGAACGGGGGAAACACTTTTTCTGCTGAATAATTCATCTATTATAAAAAACCCCATCAGGATCATGTTTAAGAAGGGGTGAGGCTGCACCTGGAATAGCGGGGCCCGCCAGCACACACGTGCACAGGGCTGAGAGGGATGCAGCGAGGAAGTGGTGTAAGTCCTGTCGCTTAATTACTGTTTCCTCTCCGCGCCCTGCAAAGTGCTGAGATGCAGATTTGATGTGCTGAAAAGCGTCTGGCATCTTGTCATGCACCAGCCCATCTCCAGCATTCAACAGCTGGAGAACAAACCTCCCCACGCACCCCCAGGTGTATTCCTGCACCTACAACATCACTGCCTGTTTATCCACAGATCGGTCCCGGTGATAACGTGTTTGTTCAGACAACTCTGACGGCTGCTGGGGAAGAAACCGAGTTGGTACCAAAGGGAACCAGCCGCTGCTCAGGGCTGCGTGTGCAGCTCCTCCTCCCCACCGGCTCCAGATTGAGTTGTTTGTCTCATTACATCCCTGCACACACATCCGCACCCACACACCGACACATATATAATCCCGTGCGTACAGCCAGGAGAAAACCTTATATAGTATTATAAACATCGTGCTATTTTTTGAATTAAAGCTCAAAACCGTTCATTGGAGATGACACACGCAACACGTTCAAGCCCAAGAATAGGTTTGGAAGCAACTCGGGAAAATATCAATATTCTCCAGCGTTTCCTTACATCCCAAAACCAATCCAGCATAATTTCTGCTATCAATAATGCATGTTTACAGGGAGAAGACATTCAAGGAGGCCCATGGCTCCAGCCCATCCTCCCTTTAGGGGTGACGTTTCCGCACTTCCCTGGGCTGGGAGAAAGATTTATTTCACCTATCCTTATGGCAAGGAAGCTGTTTGCGGAATTAACCCCCCTGGGAGTTTTTTGGGTGAAGAATAGAGCCTTTTCTCTGCCTGCTCGGTGCCTGGAGGTGCTCGGTGGTGTGAGGTGTGATGTGCCAAGAGAAGCTTAGGCAGTCCCTGGGCTCGTGCCGGCTGCCGAGCTCCCACATGTCGTGGCCATGTGGAGCCTAGAAATAAGCTGAGGTTTGGGTGGCAAGGAGGGGTTTGCAGTGTGCCAAGGTGGGGGATAAAGTGGGAGTGGGTGGCAAAGCAAATCTCCCTCGTAGTCATACAGGAGAGAGCAGAGAGCTGGAGAAATTGTGAATTCATTTGGAAAAGTAATGGCTGAGCACCCTCAGCATCTCCCTGGCTTGTCTCCCCGTTGTCTGCACCCTGTGTGAGGCAGTGGGAGCTCAGCACATCCTGGGGGGCTTTTTTAGGACTGACCATGGGGTGGAGGAGGAGGAGAGGCCATGGGGAGATGAGCTGGCTGCTCACCCACACAAAGGGGCCCAGACCAGCGGTGCCCAGCATGCCCTGACCCCATGTGGGGCAGTCAGGAGGGCACAGATATATTGCGGCCAGCTCAAAAAGATGGTTCAAGACAGAGCTGGAGCAATTTAAAACCAATTAATAACTGTAAACTGTCCTGGCCATTGCTCTTCATTAGACAACCACAAAGAAACTTTATTTTAGAGTTGCAAGTCCTCTATTTTTTTTTTTTTTTTCCAGAGAGAAACTTTTTAAATATGTAATTGGCTCTGGGAACCAGGACCCAAAGGGGTTGCAAAAGCAAGGGAAGCAATTGCCTTAATCAGTCCAAGATCTCTGATTTATTTATGTATTTATTTCTATTTCAAAGCAGTGCTGCTCATCATATCAGAGCCTTTAGAAGCACAATTATTCTCTCGACAGAAGAGCTAACCTAGGCTGCGATTATTTGCCTTTCTGAAAGGCAGCGGTTCCCCGTCAGCCGTCCTTCCCACGAACGCAGTCCCGCTCCCGCATCTCTCCGAGCGATTTTAGCATCTGAGAAACATTCCCCTCAGCCTTCCCAGAGCCACAGCCTGCCTGAACACCCAGCCTTTCTGCCGAGCTTCCCAGCTTCAAAGAGTGGGGCTAGCGTTCACTAAATAATGATTCTTTATTCCTGTTCTTTGGCTGCTTTTCAATCGGTGGTCGGCAAACGTGCTCACGCCTTTATGGCTTGTAAAAGACACTCGAGGTCACAGGTGGAAGGAGCTGGGCAGACCCAGCCCCAGGTGGGTTTTGGAACATGGGGGTTTGCTTGTTTTTCGCCTCTGAGAAAAGCTTTATTTCCAGGCTGTGCCTGGAGCTGGGATCGGGGTGGAATTCAGAGGCGATGCTCTGCTGGCCTGCAGAGACAGAGGGTGTTCCAGCAGCGGAAGGGAACAAGTGGAAAGACAGGAAAAGAGGGAGCTGTCCTTTGAAAAGAAACCTTCTGGAAGCTGCAGCGGGATGCCCGGGGTTGGATCAATGTCCCAAGCTCTGGCTGCCCACCCTGGGAGCATCCATCCACAGGGTGAGTGGGCAGGTCAGCGCTTGGGATGGGCAGGCTGGTTCCTGTGAGGTCAAAGGGGCCACTGGGGTGGATTCTACTCTGTTCCCTCCACCAGCGGAAAATTTTTCCCCATAAAGAGACAAATCCCTTTTCAGTGAGAGCCCTGCAAGGACCCCCATCTCGGGGGGCTCAGCTGCCCCATCCCTGGAAGGTTCCCACAGCGAGCACAGATACAACACCGCGTCCCCAAGCCACCACGGGGCTCCTCCACAGCAGCACGAGACATCCGTGGGCTCGGGAGAAATCCTCGCGTGTTGTTTCCCCCCCATCCCCATCCCTGCAATGCATATTTTGCGAAGGTTTAATTGGCAGCAATTATTAACTAGCACAGACCCTGGAAACCTGCCAGTCAGGAAAATAATGAACCATTTTAATACACATTCAGCCCGTAAACAAATGTGGCTGCCAGAGCCATTGCGGCCGCCTGGCACTGGGAGAGGCAGCACAGAAGATCAGCAGGGAGACCCAGGGCAGCCCCACTGTCCTTCTGGCACTGGGCTTGTGTCTGTGTCCCCAAGGCCACCCTGTGTCCCCATGGGAAAGGCCTTGCCTCTCCCTGGGGTCTCTCCTCAGGACCCTAACACTGCCCTGAAATAGGAGCATCAGCAATGGAATGGAACCAATCCCATGTAAATTTAAGGTGTAGATTTAGGCTTTGGGATTGTTGTGGTGGGTGGAACTGGGTCTGTGCATTGGGAAGTGGGCACAGAAGAGCCCCAACACTGAATCCTGCAGAGCATCCTTGCTCCCTGCCTTGCCCTGCATCTCTCCCTTGCTCCCACGAGCCCAGCTGGGGTCCTGGTCCCTCCACCCCGACTCAGAGTCACAGGCATGGGGAACAAACCTGCTGTCCCCTGGCAGATCCCTCCTTTATCTGCGGGCAGGCTGCCCCCAGACAGGTTTCCAGGGCATTCAGGCAGTGGGCAAACAGCCTCTCTGCCCGCTGCAGGCAGGAGAATGGGATGCTGTGTCCCTAGAACATCCCCGGGGCACTGGCATCCTCCAGCACCCCTCAGGACCCCCCTGTTAAAAATAAAAAAAAAGTGGGACACAGGCTTGAAATTTTTCATTCAGGGAAATATTTCTGCAAAGGAGCCGCTTTAGGTTTATTCTACAAGGGATACATTTTTCCGTGTTATTTTTTAATTTTCTCTCTCTCTTTCTCTCTCTCTCTCTTTTTTTTTTTTTTTTAATAGTAAAATGGGCTGATAGTTCTTTTAACTTTCAGTAATTTGTGGAAATTAAAAAAAAAAAAAAAGAAAATCATTTGCAACGCGACCCAGATTTAAATGGCACTCTGAAATGGATGTCGCCTGGCTTTGTTTTTTTTTACCTTTTTTTTTTTTATGAACTCACTCCCAGAATGGTGAAAATCTCTCAAATCTAGATCATGAAAGTGTAATGAATTGTTTTCCTGATTTTTTAAATGTTCCTGACAAATAATTATTCTGTATCTGAAAGGAGATTAAAATAATCTTCGTTTTACACGTAGCTCACAGAGGCATATTTTACCATTGGAAAATAAAGTAAAATAGTAAAAGTTAAATAAACCAGAGAGACTGAAAATATATAAATTAGTAAAAAGGTGGAATCAGCTCTTTCCTCAGGTTCATGTGTGTAAAAAGGCATTTTTATATCTTGCCTGAGCTAAGACTATTGCTGCCTGCTTTCAGAAGTGGTTTCTTCCCTTGAATTAACTACCAAGGTAGTAAAGATACAGTATTTATAAGCCAAAAAATAAAGCAGGCACAATTTATTAAACAGCTACAATGTGACAATAAATAATTTTAATGTCAATCAAAATCGGATTATTGTCACTGAAATTTGGATTGAAAAGATAAAAGCCTGAAAGGAAGAATTGAAATCCAACACTGGAGACGATTCCAATATCTTTGTTCCTTGCAATAAATATTTTGGGTGAGAGTTTAAACCAGCTCATTCTTAATTTGGGGGGAAAAAAGGTTGGCTGTGGTAGACTTTTAAGAAATATACTAAGAAAATAAATTCATGTTTGGGATCGGTGAGAAGAGCTTTTTTTTCTTGTGAGAAATAAAACAATTTCATTTTATTGTATTTTTTAAAAAACTGCTTGGGTTTTAATTTTCTTTTCAGTGTCAGGAAGTGGCTGGAGAGGGATGCTTTTCTTGACCCAGTGAATATTCCTCCTTCTTCCTCCTATTTTGGAAAACCCAAACCAGCACCTCTTGAATTAAAATCAGGCAGAGCCGCCCGTGATTTGAGACTGGATTTTTTTTTGGTGCAGCCTCACTCCAAAGGCCCAGGGAGCCCTGGGTGCTGTGGGGTGCTCCGTCCCCATCAGCCCCAGCCCCAACTCCCTGCCTGCCCTGCTGGGCCTTGGGGACAAGGGCCCCCTCCCAAAACCCTCTCTGCAACATTCCCCTTTGCTCCCAGGGATATTCACAGGCGTAGTATGTGCATCCACGGTGAAAAAGCCCTTTCTGAGGGTGGTAAAACCCGCAGTAATTCTCCTGGTGGGGAGCAGGGCATGTAGGAGAGTGGAGGCCAAAGACACAGCTCTGGGAGACACATCCTCACTGCCTATTTTTTAACCCCAAAATGAGGATGATGAGGATGGGGTGCAGGCAGGGCTTCTGGCCTCTGCTGGATTCCCCTGAGGGGCTGAGACCCTCTGGGCAGGAGAAGGGTCCCTTCCTGACAGCCTTGCCCAGCTGCCTGCCTTGGCACTGAGTTCAAACCGTGCCTGGAGCGGCAAACATTCAACTGGAGTGGCCGAGGCAGGAACACTCCGTGTGTCTCTAGGGCAACGTGCTCGCTCTGCATCCCAATAATGCCCAATCCCTCCTCGAGACAAAGCTCCCAATTGTTTCTACAGGGATTTAGGTGCACGGTATAAATAAATATGCATATTTATCTATATTTAAAGGTGGGCATGTGCTCACCAAATTAATATCCGATATTGGTGTAAAGGCAGGGTGTCAGAACACACAGGGATGGAGGTGTGGGCTAGGAGTGGGATGTCTAAGTTTGTCCCCAGAGCGGCTGATGGATGGACAAGGAGGGGGCCGGGTGGTTTTAATCAGCATGTGTGTGTGTGTGACAATAGTTGGGTGAAGAAGGGGACCTGACACCGGCATCCTTGATTTGTTATAAATCACACACATAAAAATTGGGGGGGGAGGAAATTAAATCTTGGGGATCGCAGTGCTTGTAGTGCCAACTCAATCCCCAAGCTGGAACAAAGCTTTGCCAGCCCTGAAATAAATGATGCTTCACCTAATGGCTCTTATCCCTTCCCCACTGCCTCCGACCAGGCAGCTTTGGGGTTTTAACGATGCCAACGTGATGAGAAGCAACGTCTGGGCCTGGTGCTGATTTTTACCAGCAAAGGTAGCCCTGCCAGGTGGGGTGGAGGCCCTGGGGGACTCGTGGTGGGGAGGGGAGGCTCGTCCCCATGTCCCCAGGTCCCCGCTCGGCCGTGGCTCCGCTGATGCTCCGCAGCCGCCGGGCTCCTCTCTCTGCTCAATTGCACAGCGCGCAAATGGAATCGCTCTCCTCGCTGTGTTTGTGGCCATGGGAGTGGAAGAATTACATTGGGCTGAAAATAGTATTTACTTTTACTGATTGAAAAATAGATGTTAGGAAAAAAAAATAAAAAAAAAAAGCAAAAGCAGGAATTGAAACTATAATTACAACAAACCATATGTAAACTCCCAGGTAAACACTGATTATACTGTGTCATTTCAGCCAGACTTTATTAGCGAGGGAAGAACAGAATCTTCTTTCTCTCTCCGCCCGCGGCGGATGCAGCACGCAGGATCCCACTGCCTGCCATTTGCAGAACACTTTTCACCCTAAAAATTCTCAGGTTTGTGGCCTGATCCTGCCTAGCTCTCATGAGCTGCGTTCCCTAGATTAACTGTGCCATTCCCCTCCCATGGCTGCAGAGTGGAGCTCCCAGGGAGCTGCTGTGGGTGCAGGTCTGAGCTGCCCCCTGGCACATCCTCTTCTTTGGGGAGAGGCAGGGAAGGGACTGGAGTGTGCCAGGGAAAGAGAAACTCAGGGTGTGGGACCCAGCCTGCTCACTCCTACAGCGTCTGGGATGGGATGGGATGGGAGGGATGAGATGCCCCAGCTGCAGAATCCCCTTTTTCTCGGGCAGTTCACAGGCCCAGCTGCAGGAGGACAGGGCTGGTTGGATCCATCCTTGGAGGAAAGCTGGAGGAGATGAGTGGCTGCAGCCTTGCCAGGCCCTTTGCTTGCTCCCTAGCAATGGAGCCAGACCCCCTTTGTTGGGAGCTACATCCCCAGTGCCCAACACCCCAAATGCAGGAAAGGAGCATGGTTGGAGTATTATCCCTGGACATCTGGGTTACACAGCATCCTCCTCACTGCCATGGCACAAGGTCCCACAAAGCCTCCAACATCTCTCCTCCCTGCCATGTCTGGTGGAGACAGAGCAGTGCCATCATGACATGTCAGAGTCCACTGTGTCAGTCTCACGACACCCCAGAGCAGTTGCAGCATCCCCTCCTCTGCCCTGCCGTGCCAGAGTCACCCAGCAGCACTGTCCCCTTCGGATGAATATTTGGGGAACTCTTGCCGCAGTTCCCTTGCGGGGTGGATGAGGGGAGATGGGAACGGAGGGGAAGAAGGAAACCACGAGCAGCGTGGGGAACGCCAGGTATCCTCCTTACACAACGGGGCCGAGGGCTCGGCGGCCTTACAGCTTTGCCATAGTGGCACCCTGTGGCAAAACGCATTACTACAGCTGGCAGCCAAACCGGAGGGGACACGGCCCGGGGGCCTCGCCCTGGGGCCTCGCACCCTGCGCGGACACACACGCAGGGATGGGATGCGGGGGATGAACAGCCGGGGGTGCCCTCCGCCCTGACATCCCATCCCGTGTGGCGGTCCCACCCATCTCCGGGGGTCAGCGGGATGCTCATCCAGCCCGGACATCCCCAGGGATGGGGCTGGAGCCCGGGCAAGCTCGCTGGCCATCGCACGCCGCTGGCTTGGGGCTTTCTGGCGGCACCGAGGGGCCGGGCTGTGCGGTGATGGGGAGCGGGGTGTGTGCGTGTGCTGGTTCTCTCCTCCCGGAGCAGACCCCGAGTGACGGAGCGAGCTCTTTGTCTGCCTTCGCCTGCCTGTCACGGCTCCCGGCGTTTCCCAGCCACCTTGCACGGCGCGCAGCCACTTTGGCAGGAGCTGTCTCGGAATTTTAATGCGGCTGATTAACGCGCCGCGGTGTGATCGTGGAGCCAGCCGTACCCCTTCCCCAGCCCTGCTTTTTGGGGGAATGAATAACCAAACCCAGCCAGGCACCCCCGCTCACGGTGCCTCATCCTGCTCTGAACTGAGCTGGAGAATGGGACTGGAGGCAGGAGGCGATCCCAAAGGATCCCAGAAAGCTGAGGGGTGTGACAGAGATGCCTCTGCCATCCTGGCACACCGGTGACAGATGTGGTTTTGGGGCTGGCACAGGGATGTGCCAGGGGTTGTGACACACAGGGAGTTTTGGGAAGGGTCACCTCTCCCTCTGGGAGCAAGGGTGAGCAGTGGAAAAGTCCAGGCAGGGGAGAGGGTGGAGAGGAAGCCTGAGTGTGGAGCAGGGAGAAGATGGCTGAGCAGATCTCTGTGCCACCCAGGAGATGATGAGGGGGAGTTATTGACACAGAGGACACACTGCTAAATTTTCAATCTGTCCCTTTCTTAGGTGGTGTTGACAGAAGAAGATGGGTAGGAGATTTCAATGGCAGGCACACGTGTCCCAGGAGAGGGTGAGACACCAACAGAGATGGAGCAAGAAATGAGCCTTGGACAGCTGCAGGAGAGAAACCCAAACCTTCTCTGGAAAGTAGGGTCACCTGCAGGCTAGGGACACCTTATGAAACACCCATCCCTCCAGACATGTGTGAGCATCAAGCAGCCACCAGGAGCTGGCATGGGTCCCATGGGCACTGGGGAAGGTGCAGAGCACAGCAATGAGGGTGGCAGGTGCCACTCAGGACCCATCTTTCTGCTGGGATGTGCCTATGGATAGAAGGGGAAATGTGAAAGGGACAATGGGGAATCAAGGGAACACAACAGCACCTAAATAAAGGGGTGAAGACTGAACGTGTGAAACAAAAGTGGGGAGAAGATCCATAGCTGGACCATCTCCTTCAGAGGGAGATGATTTCAGAGGGGTTGTGAGTGTTTGAGCCAGCTCAGGATTTTTCTGGGAAAGGTTAGGCGGGTGTTTCTAGCGTGATTGCAACCAAGCCAGCTCTGTTGGGGATGGCTGCAATGTTTATTCATGGTGGGGAAGGAAGGGACCAGCTGACTTTTAGATCCCCAAAAGCATAAAGAGTGGGCCCTTTTCTGTGATCATGGACAATAATTGTACTACTTCACCTCAGGGCTCTTCAGATGTCAGCCAAGTCCCAACAAATTAAATGATGAAGAAAGGGGGAATAAACCCCAATGCAAGCAAGGCAGCACAACCTCCTCCCCTGCCTTAGGGCTGCCCTTACTAAAAGCTCAGCTGATCCTACATTTGGGACTGAAAGGTGAACTCCAAATGCAGAGCAAACATCCCTTTATGGGGTCTCTCTTTTCACCCTTAGAACAGAGACCTCCCCATTTCCACAGCTGCTGGGTGCAGCCTCTTGGTGCCACCATCTCAGCCTTTTGTCCCAAACAAGATCTTCCTTTGGGAAGGCAATTTCATTCCCATGCACCTTCCCTGGTTCTCTTTGGGTCTGTGTCCCCTCTCCAGCATCCCTTCACCCTATTAATATCCTTTGACTGTCCTCACACCTGCAGACAATCTGGTCCCCAACCACCTCCACCTCCCCCCTTCCTCAAAAGCTTCCCTCAGCTGTCTTTAAGTCGTAGCTGAAATCTGTGGTATGTAGGAGGAGAAATTCAGTCTGACAGCAGTTTAAAACACCGCACTACTTGGCAGATTTAAATGCTATTTTAAATATAAGCTATGACACAACGGACAAAAATAGCATTGAAAATACCCTGTCATGTTCCATATTGCGAGGAATAGGGAAGCAGACCAGGCTAGAAAGGAGCAGAGAGAGGGGCCAGATGGAGAGGAGAGGTTATTTTGTTTGTTTTAAAGAAACTGGATAAATGTATTTTGTATGTGACTGAGTAAATGTGTTTTATAGAGCAACGAGCCAAAAAAAAAAAAATAAACCTTCTCATGAAAAATCTACATATTTTATTTGATGTGGGATCTGCCAAAGCAGGTTTGCTGCTGAGAGGATATATTTGTTATCAGGTTGTTTTGGAGATGCTCAACACCAGCAGCCACCAGCTACTGAAGACCACTTCGTCTCTGCTGAATCTTTTTCTTCCCTTTATTTATTTATGTTTTAATAGGAATTTGCTCTTTTCAAAATAAAAAAAAGAAAGAAAAAGACATTCCAAATACCTGGAAGTGACTTTTCACCTGTGACTCCCAGCTTGGTGACCCTGCACTGGAGGAGTTGATGGATTGCAGAGCTTGGCAGGGAGTGTCCCTGCAGGGTCAGCCTGTGGGACCAGGCAGGCTGAGCCACCTCTGATTGCCCAAGGGGCCTGGGTGTGTGCCTGGGACATCCTGGGAGCTCTCCTGACCCTGCAGCATCGTTGCTTTCTGGCATGGGTAGGAAACATCTGGAGCATCTGGGCCCTGAAGCTGCAGGGCTGCAAGGAGAGGTTTCTTCATCATTTTTCCTGAATGCAACCACTGCTCCAAGCTGCTCTCTCATCACAGCATCTTCTTCCCCACCGCTCCCCACACTCTGTCTTACAGGGAAGGACAAATATCTGCCCACGCTTTGGGTTTGTCTCCTGGGGCTGGGTTTTGGCTCCTTCCAGTCCCCCCAGTATAACCAGCAGTAAATCTGGTCATGAGAATGACCTGAGGAGAGTGCAAGAGACAGGGGAGAAGTCAGAATGTGAGCAAGTCTTGGCTGCAGCACCATGAGATAAATGGAAAGCCTGGAGACAAGGGCTGGTGTTCCACACTAGACTGTCCCTACCTGGGGACAGGCACAGCGCTGGCACTCATGGGACAGAGGTGCCAGATGCCAGCTGTGTCCCCAAAATGGGGCAGAATGAGAGGTTCACTCCCAGTTCAGGATCTGAGCAGCTCTGCCTCTGGCTGCCTGACTGCAATAGCAATTGCCCCTCTTTTGCTGGGGTAAGGATTTGGTCCTGACAACACCTCACAGCACAATTTACCGGGGTGGCTGAGCTGCCAGGGCTCTGATGAACACCCTGGCAGGAATTCAGGGGCTCCCCAAGCCTCCTGCATCCACTGCTAATCCAGCTGCAGCAGCTGAAACTAGGGGCAAAGACACAGAGTGAAACATTTTAGCTATCATCTTAAAAAGGTCTTTTTTATTTTAAACCCAACATGTTATTATAATGGAAACACACAATTTGAAGAGCTTAACAGAACAGTTCAATGAAGCCAGGTTAGCATTAGAAATCAAAGACTGAGATCTTTCAACCCCTTAAAAATCATCATGGCCTGGGAAAATATGCCCCCCCCAGACAGATTTCTCTGACCATCCAGTGGTGGATGCATAAAAAGCTTTTTATTAGGAGAGAGAACAGCCCTGAATCTGTGCTCCATTCTCACCTCTGGGTGCCCACTCCCAGCTAGGGGCTCGTGGCTCCTCCTGAACCCTCAGTCTGTGCCCACCTTGGGGTTCCTGTGGGCACTCTGGAAGGAAGGGACACCTCAGGCACTGTTCACATCAGGAACAGCATCACTGCTCACAGTGCCACGAAGTCCGTGGCCTTTTCTGTCTCTGGACTAAGGCACTGGCAGAGCAGGGCACCCACACCTCCACATCTTAATAAAGATTTTTAACACTCCCAGTTGCCCTGCCTGCTGCAGGGCAGAGTCAATAGCAGCAGTTTCAGCCTGGAGTCTGGCTCTACACCTGTGCCAAGTGGGATGTACCCAGCTCTCAGCCTTGCAGAGGGGGCTGTGTACCCTCCCCAACACCTCCCTGTGCATACAGAAACCCAGAACTAGAGGGAAACAGGAGGAACCCTGATGAGAGGTGAAGGAAAACTCCTGGTAGGGCCAAAAGAGGCTTTGCTGGGCTACAGACTGAGTAGCATCACTGCTGCCAGAGCTGGGAGCTCGCCTCACCAGTGATTTTCATGCCCCACTCAGAAAAGCAGAACCATCGCTCTGTAAAAGCAGCTCTGTTGTGCTTCTTTTTTATTTCAGATGAAAATAAAAGCATTTCAGTGTCCTTTGATCTGCCTCACTTCCTTACTGACACATTCAGGATGCTCACAAGCATTTTGGTGTGGTGGGTCCCCATACCTCAGAGAGGTCCCAAGATTCCCTGGGGAATTGCATCCATGCCAGTACAACCAGCAGCAGAGAAGCAAGGCAAGGATGGGATGTGGCCTCAGCCTCCCTGTTTTTTCCCTGGCTGTCACCCCTGCTGCAGTGCAAGCCTCAGGGTGCAGAGTTACTGATGCTCAGGTGAGGCAGCTCCGGGTACTCCGGGCTCCTGCCCACCTGCAGCAGGTATTGCAGGGCCAGAGCTGCTCGCTGGAGTGGTGGCATTGCAGTCCTGCCTCCTCTCACCGCCCTGCCCAGCTGCGACAGCAGCTCAGCTCCCTCCCTTGCTCTTTGTTAACCACTGAATTCATCTGACAACTCAAAGAGAGAGAGAGAGAGGGGAGAGACCCTGCGGCCCGCCGGCGCGGTTCCCCGGCTCCCCCTCTGCCCTCATTTGCAATGCTTGAGTGGGGATTTCTCTATTTACTAAGCTAACAATGTGGGTTCCCAGGGCCTGGGCTGATGATGACATCCCGGCGCTGGTGGGTGGTGGGGCCGGGGGGGCGGTGAGGGCTGGGGGGGATTGCATAATGCCGAGGCAGGCGTGGGAAACCACAGCATCTGCGAGAAAAGTCTCTGCCAGCCTCTTTGAGCGTGGCTCAAAGGGCTCCAGGGGAAGCCACGGGGCACGGGGAGCCCTGGGGACCGGGCGGCGAGGGGAGATGCTCAAACCCGCATCTCACCGGCACGGCCCCGCTGCCACCGCCTCCGTCCCCGGAAGGGTTAACGCGGGCTGCCACGGGTCTGCTCATTACAGGGTTAAGGGGGAGATGGCACTTGCAAATCCCTCAATTACCCGGGCCAGAAGGCTGCTCAGGAAGAGCTTTATTAACGGTTGCCGTCTTCATTAACCGCTTCTCCACAGCTGCCTAATTACGGCCGCCATTAGGCTCGCTGGGTCTCCCCACCACCGCCCTGATCCCCGGCCCCCTGATTAACCTTAATTACACCTCCATCCTCGGAACGGGGCGCTCACCTGAGCGGGGCCGCGGCCAGGGGCTCGGGGCTGCCTAATTGCGGGCGAGCCCGGCGGGGCGGCGCGGGGAGGGGGCCGGGGCCGTGGCCAGGCGCCCGCCGCACGCCAGATGTTCGCTGCTGAAAAGGCGAGGGCTGCCCTCGCACTGAGCTAAGCGGTGGCAATGAGATCGGTAGCAGGGCATTGAGGGAGGCGGTGAAAGGGTTTCCCACCTGAGCCGATGGGGCTCTGCTGGGAGGAGAACGGGGCCTGCCGGCGAGGGAAGGCAGAGGGTGAGCGTGGGGAGATGCTGTGGGTGCTGCTGCTTGTCCCCCCAGAGCTCATCCCCGCCAGGAGACTCAGGATCCTTGGAATGATGTGGTTTGGAACTAGATGATCTTTAAGGTCCTTTCCAACCCAGACCTTTGTACGATGATCCCTCTGGGTTTCTCCCCAGCCCTGTTCCTTTCCGGTTAGGCTAAGGGATGTCTAGGGGCTGGATGCAGCACACGTGGGTACCAGTGCCCGGATGCGGCTCTACCGTGCACGCCCAAGCTCAGCGTTTCAGGCAAGGCCACAGATGCTACGGAGGGTAGGAGAGATCCCACTGCCCTCCAGCCCTGCTGTCCCCAGGATGCCACCACTGCTCCAGGACAGCCCCAGAGTGATGTGCCACCCGAACCTCCTTCTTTCACAAAGAAGATGCAGCTGCTTTTTCTCTCTCTCTCACTGAACAGGGTGAAGCTCAGCTCCTCAAGCACAGGGAAAATGGAGCTGCTTTCTCCCTCTCCCTCGAGATGCCCCTACCACCTTCTTCCCCCTCCTCACCAGACACCTCCCTTTTGGGAGAAAAAAAAAAAAAAAAGATAATAAAGTTCTTATTTCCACCACATTTGCCATTTCCTGGTCTAAGTAAAGAGTGTCATAAGAGTGACAAGCTAAAAGCCACTGATTACTGTGGATTCATGGCATTTATTCTCCTCGTGAAAAGAGCAAACATCAGAAATAATGTGGTCCGGCCTGCCTCGGAGCCTAACCCTGCAATTAATCAGCATTCATGTGCAGAAGGTGCACGAGCATCTGATATGTAGAGAGGGAGTAATTAAAGGCAGATGCAATCTCTGCTTCCCGCAGGCCTGGGGGAGGTAACCACGCTCCCCCCTCATTGGGGTGCAGCCCCCCAAAACCAGCGCTGCTCCCCCTTTCCCTCCGAGCAGCCGCTCCCCTTGTCCCGTTCGCCTTGGCCGGGTGCCCGGGCCCGGCTCCGCTGCTCGGGGCGAGCGGGCCGGCGGCGGCTCTGCCTCGCTCGGCTCTCGGCACAGCGAGCAGGAGCGCTGGGGATGCGCTATTTAGGCGAGCTTCCGATGCCTTGAACCCTGACATGGCTCGGTGACACCGCGAGGTCCCCGGAGAGGGGGATTGCTGCGGGTTGGAGCTTGCCCAGGACTATCACTGGCCTCCTCCCGCCGGGGTCTGCCCCGCTGCTCCCGCTGATCCTGTCGAGACCTTTAATCCGTGGGGGATCAGCAAATTAATCCACTAAAGCATGAAGGGCCTGAGCTGTGTTTAATCGCTCCCTTTTGTGTCAGGGGACGGCTAAATGACCATACAAGAGAAAAACCCACAGAGGGGTCAGAGGGGAGGCGGTGGGCGATTAACCCCCGTCACCTCCCTCCAGGCTGCGGCGCGGGGTGAGACGGGGCCGAGCCCGCAGCCGCCGGTCCCGGCACCAGTTGAGCCGGTGTCCCCTCGTGCCCCGACAGCCCGTGTCACCCATCGGGGGTGGCACTGCTGCCCACAGCCCCCCCAGACGATGGGAGCTACCCCAGCCGCGGACAGGATGAGCCTTCCGAGATCTCAACCTGGCTCCCAGCAGACAAGATGTTATCACGGCAATTACCCCCCAAAACATCCTCTGGGAGCTATTCCGGCCGAGGGGTCAGCGGTGCTGAGGGCGGCCGAGCGCTCCCGGCGGAGGAGGAGCCGTGCCGGGGGAGGCTGAGCACAAGCACAAGCCGTCTGCCTGCTCCGGCACAGATTGTGCCAACGCGTGGTTGAGCGCGGCGAACGCTCGCAGCCAGCACCCTTCAAAAATATCACTCGGGGAACAAATGACACCACCTCCCCCTCGCCATCCTCGCACACCAACGCCCTCGCCCAGGCAGGGGCGGCCACGCCAGCCTGGGTGCTGTGGCCCCCCGGTTTCTCCCCCCTCCCATTTTCTTCAGAAGGAGAATAACCTGCAGTATATATATATATGAATGTATATATATATATATTTTCCTTTCTGGAAACTAATGGACTCCTTAAATAGCAAAAATTGCACCCTGTAATTAAGATCTTGCTTTTTAAATGATTAATCATTCTAACCCCTTCCAGCGGCATCCCACTTACTGCTGCTCTCATATTGAAATGCAGATCTGAGAGGGAGGGAGCCGAACAGGTCTGTGGAGAGGAGCAATTAAATCTTCCAGCTGTCGCTGGTCCACCCCATCCTCCATTTTTTTCGGGAAGCCCTGGGCGTTGTCCGCCGGGCTGGCTCTGTGCCCTGATTCACATCCCCCTTTATCATCCTCTCATCTTCATTCTCCTTCCCACCTCCACCCCTTCTTTCTCTGTTGTCTCGTTTTCTGGGCTCAGTGACACTTTGTCACTGCAAGGTCTGACCTTCCTTTCCTTGGAAGTGCTGTAAGCTCCCCAAAAATCTGCATGTACCCCTCTTCTTAGGTGAAAGGATGTGAGTGCATGGTAACATCAGCTTTGGAGAACCAGCATTTGCCATTCAGCCCATAACAACCAGATTCCTGTTCTGGTCCTGCTGTTCTGCATCTCTGCCTAAGCCAGTCTTTGCAGCCCTACGAGGTTGCACACTCCTGTCTGTCCCTTGGCTTTCCTCTGAACCACATCCTGCTGCAAAAAATCAAATCCTGCCAAAGACACCCATGAACATGTGCCACTTTCCTGCAAGGGGTTTCCACAGCCTTGGCACAGAACCTCATTCACACTTCCCCAGGACCAACTACAGATTTCTCAGGATGCTTCACCAGGAAAACAGCTCAGCTGTGTATAAACCATAATAAAAAGAATGTCTTCTGGCCTAAATCCATCCTGTAGATTCTCTTTGGGTTGGAGGGTACCCTTCAGGTGTTTTCCAGAAGCATGCTGCTGATATTTCAGCCCATTTCTGAAGCCATGGGTGGATGGAAAAAAACCGGGTAAAACGCATTAGGTTTCAGTCCCCAGCAGTGCCAGGATAATGGTTTGGGAGGGGCAGGCTCCTTCATAATCATCACCCAAAGGGGAAAGACCTGGGGTGTGCATTTCTGTGTCAGTGTTCTGCAATAAATCCCCCTTTCTGTCAACCCCTCCAGCCAGTCCCATGGCAGGTCTGTGAGATAAATGGGACTGCAGCCTCCATTCCCATAGGCCAAGGAAGAACCTGGTACTCTGGATCTATTGAAAATGGACAAGAGTTTCTCCAAGAAATCAGAGAAGGGACTCTCTGGAATTTCTGTGCCTCTCTGTTTGATTTTTCTGCTATGGAGACAGAGAGGAGACAGGAAAGTGTGTGCTCATATGAGATGGGAGAGAGAGAATGGGAGAGTAAAAGAAGTGGGGTTATGATGGGGAGAGAATGTTCCCCAAAGAATGGAAACAAGAGGAGAACAGGCTTTGCCAAGGGAGTGGAATGGAAAGGGGTTCCTATGCTACTGTAATCTCTAAAATAGAAGATTCCCAAAAGATTTGGGAAGGATGGAGACTGGAGCTCCTGTGGGCCATCCATCCCACAGTCACTGCATGGCACATTGGGCCAGCACGGTGCTGAGCCCAGGGCAGAGCATGGGAAGGATGCTCCATGACCGGGGGGAGTGAGGAGTGAGCTTCCTCCACAGCACACACCAGACAGAAAGCCCTCAGCATCTGCACTGCTTCCACTCTGATTTCCAGGCTGATTCCTCATGTTCTGGGCTGCAACATCTGGCTAGGACAGGACTGTACAAAAGGACATTGTTCTCCCCACCAGGTACTGACCCACCCCAGGGCACAAGACAATATTTCCAATGAGACAAAGGCGAGTTCCATCCCTCCATCCTTGGCCTCTTGACATGGATGTATCCCAGAGGGAAGAAGGTCCTTATGTACCTTGTCCCATCTGAAGTGTGTTTTGGTTTCTCTGGTCACCAGCATGTCTTTTAATGGCATGGACAACACTGACCAGAGGCTTCATTCCCCCCCTAACCCAGATAGAGCTCAGAGGCCTTTTTCCCATGACAAAACCGAAACAACACCAACAGGCCACATAATAAGCAACAGGGAGACACAGAGAGCATGACCTGCCCTTCCAAAAGGAATAATTCCTTGCAGCCTCTGAACTGTCCTGGCACCCTCTCACATAATCTGGATGCTCCAAAACACCCAGTGATCCTCCTGGATTTTAAAGCATTAAATGTCTTTTTTTGCTGTTTTGGCTTTGGTCTGGGAAAAACATAGGCAGCCAGGCTTGTATGGCGAGGAGCACCACAAGGGTTAATCAGTGGGAAGCAGAGTCGGATACAGATGAGTCTTGATGAGTCTAGATTCCCAGGGCACCATGAGGAAAGTCAGCAAACCCCACCAAGCTCTCTATTTATGGATCCCTACTCCTCTGCATGGCCCCTTTCTTCCTCCTCTTTGCTTCCCTCTTTTTACTCCCTGCCCTAAGTTGCAAGGCACAGGACCCTGTCCCGTCCCCAAACCCCCTCCATGCCATCATTTGCATTTTCACCAGCCTTGATTAATGCCAGAACCTGTTTATAGAGTTACAATCTCCAAATTAGGTTGCCGAAGGCATCCCGGACCAGCCCTGGAAAAATCTCGGTGGCTGAAAGGAGCCATAACTAAGCCTCAAGCAGACGTCTTTATTCAGCTGTAATTGACGTTTAACAGACGTCTGTAACTTCGTCTGGACTTATAAAAAACCCCGAAAAAAAGTTCTCCCCTCTCTTTATGTTCCCCCCTTTTATCCAGCAGTCAAAAGTGTAAGAGCCCACCACACCGGCCCCACTCGGTCAGTGTGCAGCAGGGGCCGTGACAATAGTGGGGCTGAGACAAAGCCACAGCCCACGCTGCACACACTGGCGCCTTGTATGTCTATTTACCTCCTAGAGTGGTTTATGCTAATTTATTGGCGAGCAGCAACCACTCCTGCATACTGATGTGCCGCCACTTCTCTCTGAGCGGGGGCCCTCGTCTGCAGGCAGGCCTGTGGGGGCACCCCCTTCTCCCACAAAAGGATGCTGCAATGCTCAAGGTGTGCTCCCAAACCATCCAAGCTCCCGTGCTGATGCCATGGTGGCTCTTTGTTTTGGTTTCCTGTGGACGCAGGGTGCTGATGCTGTCCCTTTGCACAGGCACTGGAACCAAGCAGGCAAACCCAACCCACAGCCACAGGAGCTAAGGGCAGGGGAAGAAATGCCAGAGATAGCTGTGGAGACAAATGGATTTTCATATAAATATATCTCCGTGGTGTTCTGCTGACATGTGTGAGTATGGAAGGGTGCTCACAAGTCAGGAAGACACTAGAAATCAGGATAAAATTATTTTCTTCTTTCCTGAGTGCTTACATTGTGTACTATTCTTTGCTGCACAATGGTTTATTTCATCACTGGGACATGAATTCTCAGATCAGGTTTTACCTGCTAGTTCTTGAAGGCAAATTTTCCTTTCTTCCTCAGGAAGACATGGTGCTGCTCAGCCCTGGCTATGGAAAAGCCCTTGTGCTCTCCTGCACAGACCATCAGGAGGACAGTCAAATCTCTCTGCAGGCCACATTCTTCCCAAACAAGGCTTTTACAGAGCATTTCCAGTTTAGAGACTGCCCAGAGTTACAGAGTAAATTGGTTTTAGTGGTTCAGGATTCCCCAGAGAAAAGTGAAGCCATATGGGATGCTCCTGCTCCCATTCACAAAGCACCTTCCAGCACCTGCCAAGCACAATCAAAGGCAAAGTCAAGGCTTGGAAGCAAAGCCAGCAGACAAAATTGAGACAAAAGGAATAAAGTCAGCTGCAATTAATTCTGATGCTGTGGATTTGCTGTGTGTAGCATATGGAGCTCCTAAAAACCTGGTCAGTGCCATGACAGTGAGAAATTCGGGGGCAGTCAAAAATGGGTCTTCATGTCCATGGTGTGAGCATTGGGTCATTGTATTGCAGATGGTGAAGTCAATGAGTCAGGGAGTTTATCCAAGAGGAACAGAGGCCATTTGCAGGTTTAACCAAGCAATGGGCCAAGAAGCTCTAAAATGTATGTCAAAAGTCATTCAGCCTCCCCAGGAGAGGATGCAGGGAATTGTGCTCCAGCCCCCACCCAGCTCTCTGGCCGCTCATTCACACAGGTGATTCTTGGCTGCAGAGCAAGGCAGGAGACCTGTCTGTGCAGTGGAGAGCATGACTCATGGCTGGCAGAGACACACACAGAGTGAGAAATCTGGCCTAGATTACCAGAGGACTGCTAAGGTCCCAAAACTGAGAGCTTGCCCATGCCAGAATGGCCAACAGCCAGGAAAAAGGGTAACAGAATTAGGCAGGACTGAGTGAGAGCCTCAAAAGTCAGCAGACCTTGCCTGTGCTTTGCTGGCTCAAGCCTAGAGAGATTTGAGCATATCCTTCAGAAGCTGCTGGCTAGGAGGGATCTATTTGGGGTGGGTGCCCTCTGCCAAGCATGGAAAAGAGCCCATGCAACCATTGCTACCCGTGGCAAACACAAACTGATAGAGCACCTGCACCCATAACTCCACCTTCCCCCAGAATGCCACACAGAGGTACCTCTGTCCTGGGAATACAGGAGAAAGTCATCATGCCTCTGATGTGACTTAGGACAACCTCTAGGTATTGAGGAAGCTGTCCCATTGCCCACGGCACTGGAGGTGGCTGTGACATCAGCACTGGTGCTGCCCCTTCAGTCATCGAGGGACCCTCCACAAACTGGACAGGATCTCACTGAGCCAGAGAGGCCAGACTGTCAGTTGCTTTGTGCTGCTAAAGATCCAGAAAGGGGCTGTATCACAGCCATGGATCCAGTATTTTGTGTCTTAAACCAGGAGGCTCAGGGTTTCTTTGCTTTTTGTGCTGCTGAAAGCAGCAGTAACTTTTACATCCCCTCTGGCATCTTTCCCTGGGGCTTTCTGCACCAGCTGGGCACAGGGCATGGCCTGAGGAGAGGGAGCAGCTTGTGATGCTGTGCCAGAGAGGTTTATTCTTCCCCTGGAAAAGGAAACAGCCTCTCTGCATGTCTCTTCCACACTCCTGCACGTCAGTGGAATGAACCCTGGTCACCTCTATCGAGATATCGAGGGCTTGCAGGAGTCTGGGGTCAAGCAAGACTTCCTGGGCTGAGGCAGGAACGAGTGGGTTTCTGCAGCTTCCTACAGCCGTGGAGAGGGAGATTTTGTGCACAGGGCTGCTCACAAAGAGCCTGAGCTGCCGTGCATCAGTAACACTGGGATGCCTTTGCTCGGGGCTGCTGAGGGAGGTTCGGCAGCAGCACTGGAGAGACACTGGAGGGGTACACGAAGGACTGAGAGCCTCCTTCCTCTCCCCACATTCTGCCTACGATGGCAGGCCTCTGAGGAGGTGCCAGCCCTAGCCCTGGCAGCCGGCAGTCCTGCCTTCACCGCTGCCTTGCAGGAGAGGAGAGATGCGAGCACCATGTCTTAGGCGAGGGCACCTCATGCTGGCAGCTTCAGAAATAGCCTGGAAGCCTTTGTCTTAGTGCTTTCCCTTCTTTCTCCCAGGGTCACACGGCTGGTGCTGACAGGATAAAACGGTGCTCTGGAGCAGAGTGATGCTGTGGGGACTAAAAAAGCATGCCAAAACTGGAGATTATCCTCCTATTTCCTCTGCCACATGTTCCCCTGCAATACCATGCCCAGAACTACCCCTGCATGAGGCCAAGCCAGGTTTTTCTCAGACACCAGCACCGAGCATCCACCAAGTCCATGCCCCACAGTCTCACTGTACCCAAAACCACCAGGACCTGGGGGCTGTGTGGTGGCTGCCCTTCCACAACCCAGACAGGGACAGCCCCACGTGTGGTAGCAAACCCCAGACATGTAGGGATGTGTGCCTGACCCCAATGCCCCAATCTCCCCTCCAACAGTTTCTGCATTTTCTCTCTCCTCCCAGGGCAGGCTGCCTCAGCAGGAGCATCCCCGGGCCTCGCTGGCGAGCTGTTATTTGCCAGGCAGAGGTGGGTGAGAAAAGAAACACCCTCCCTAAAAAAATCCCAAGATGTCTGGTGTGAATATCCTGATCCTGCTAACCCTGGAGCCGGCCGCGTGCAAGCAGCAGCCCCGGGTCTCGCTTAGCAACAGGGCACGGAGCAGCCCGCGGCTGGCAGGCAGAAAAAAGGGTCTTTTCTTGTCGCTGAAAGATTCATCGTTGGGCTGAAAGTGGCCCCTCCCCTCTTTCAAATACTTGTCAGCAGGGAGAATACAGCTTAGATACTGGGCTGATCAGATCATGGCTAATCTGTTATTCCTGGCCGGGAAAACTGCCGGAAGACTTTCAAACAACTTCACTGGGAGCGTGTGCGGCGGGAGGGAGCCGGCAGGAGGTGCCGAGCCCCTGGCAGCCCCAGGCCGGCATCCTGAGGGCATCCCCTGCTCCTCAGGTGTGCAGGGAGGGCAGCACTGGCTCCACACCCCGTGCTGACCGCTCCTGCCATGCTCAGGGGTGGCAGAGGGGAAGGGGTCAGTGCTGAGCAGCAGAAGATGGGCTGGCCAAAATGTCTCTGTGGAGAGAGCAGGCTGTTCTCCTTGCATGGCTTTTTCTCACAAATGAGGTGGTTTGAAGATGTTTGTCACTGTTGAAGGACTTTGGTCACTTATGTGTGGGAGTCTCACTGCCACAGAGAGTACCAAGGAAAAGATGGCCAGCTCAGAGAAAGGTGCTTTCCTCCCTCTGGGCTGAGGTGTTTTTAAGGGAAAACCAGACAAGATAATTTGTGTTCTCAGTGGCTTGCAGAAATTTCACATGATAGACCAGATTCTGCTCCTGTACATGAGGTACATCAAAGAGATGCAATATCCTACAATATCTCCTACATGTCCTGCTATTGCCAGCACTGGGGCCAGTGTGTCTGGCCAGCCCAGGGAAGAGCGGCAACACACCCTCACTGCCAGAAACCCACTTCTCCCTACAAAACCAGGATAGGTGGAGCTGCTTTAACCACTGCCACTGCACTCACAGGTAAAATCTGATCCCGAGGCCCAGCACATGCTGCTCTGCCTCCAAATGCTCTGCATGCCCATACATCTTGATCATGCACCTTGCCCTGCTCCCTGGCTTTCCTCCTGCTGCCTTGTTCACGCTGCATTCCACTGTCAGCTCGGCTTTAGCCCTAAATCTTTCTCTTCCAGGCTCAACAGTAGCCCAGGTTATTGTCCAGCACATGCCATGAAGATGGACCTTAGGTGGGACAGCTCTGTGATAGAGAGGAAAATTTCCCTGAAGTGGCCCAAACTGAGGGCAGCCTGTAGGAGGGGGATGGATGCCCAGCGAGCCTGGGGACTGGCCTTCACCTCAGCAAGCTCCTCTTAGTCAGGAATAATTAATTACCTTCTCAAGGATCTTAGCTTCAGCCCTTCCCTGCTCATGCCCCAGCCCAGGAGAGGAGGGAGGAGGAGACGGCAGCGAAGAGGGTAGAGAATTAATTGGACATTGTGTTGGGAATCGCCTCCTGGTTGCTGTCAATCTTGGGAGTGAACAGCCTCTTGTCTCACTCAATAGGAACTTTATATGCTCCTTTAATCCTTCAGTCTGTATTGTCAGAGCGTCCCCCCTCCTCCTGTCTCTCCTTCCCACCACAGGACTTTTGATGACCCCAGCTGTCTGAGGCAATACAAAGAAGCCCCTTAACTAACACCCTGTGATCTATACAGGCAATAAAGAGGGTCCCCTTGACAAGGATTTGCAGGCAGAATATATGCAAATGCTGGGAGGTGAGTGGGTGGGGAGGTGTGCCGGGAAAACCGCAGTGCAGAGGGCAAGGCTCGTGGCCCTGGGGATGCCGTGGCCCAGGAGGGCATGTGGCACAGGTGAGGGGTGGCCAGAGATAGCCAGGGCTGGCTGGGGCTGCTGGGCTGTTGCACACTCTGCCATGGGGTAAAGTAACCAGGAGAGCCCTGTTCATCGGGGCTGTGAGGCCAAGGCATCCATGGGCACATAAATGGGGGGCTCCTGGCCCATGTCCTCCTGTGCTTTGCTCCTTGACGGCCACCTCCTGAAGTCAGGAGGCCGTGCTCCTTCCCACATTAGCACATGAATGGGGTTAGGGGTGGGGGGGAGGTGTGAAGGGGGGCAAGCCCCCACTGTCCACTCAAGCAAACAATTTGGCTAGCAAATTGACATAATTACAAGGGACAGAGAGAAAAGAAAGGCGAGCCCCCTCCCCTGCGCTCCAGAGGGCCCGACCCCTGCCGAGTTACTTAGACCCTTTGTGCGACTCAATGCTAGGTACTGATGAGGGGACGTATGCCCTTTTCAAGGGCCCTAAGCGACCGGCTGCCCTAATCTGATTACAATTTACAGCGCTCCTTCAGAGGGGCTGCAGTGGGACTTACGAGGCCGGGCCTGGACACGCCGGCCCAAAGGTGGCTGGGTGTGCGTGGCACGGGTAGCACCATGGCCAACAGCATGTGGGCATCACTAGCAGCACCTGTAGTGTGGCTTTCAGTGTGTCACCTGTGCAAGGTCAAAAAGGCTGAGGGCACGGCTGCAGTGAAGTGTGGCTTTGTACGTGTGGGCAGGCCAGGCCCAGACATGCTGGCCCAAAGGTGGCTGGGTGTGTGTGGCACAGGTGGGAGAATGTGCACGGTGGCACCAGAGCCAACAAAGTGTGATCATCACCTCCAGCGTGGCTTTCAGTGTGCCACCTGTGGAAGGTCAAAAAGGCTGAGGCCATGGCTGTGGGGACGTGTGGCTTTGTATGTGTGGGCAGGCTGGGCCTGGACACACCGGCCCAAAGGTAGCTGGGTGTGCGTGGCACAGGTGGGAGTATGTGCACAGTGGCACCATGGCCAATAGCATCACCAGCAGCACCCACAGCGTGGCTTTCAGTGTGACACCTGTGCAAGGTCAAGGAGGCTGTGGGGATGTGTGGCTTTGTACATGTGGGCACGCCGCCAGCAGCAGATATGCAGTGGCCAGTGGCTGGGCCCATTTCAGCCCAAATCTGGGGTCGACACCTGTACACACCAGCACACACATGGGCACAGGTGTACCAAGCAGGCAAACCCCCTTGTCCCAGGCAGATCCACAGATGGGGCCCCTCTCCACCAAGAGTGGGGACAGCAGAGGTGAGCAAAGGCCTTCTGCCAAAATCTCTGCGGCAGCTTGCAGGAGCAGGAGTGCGAGCAAAGCCCACCACCTGCCTATTAAAAGAGGGATTAAACTATGCTGTTCCTCCCCCCCACCTCCTCCCTTCTCTCTCTAACATCATCCCCTTGGGGAAACTACCACCTTTACATGAGATTTTCCCTTTTTTTTAACCTCTTTTCTGCTCCATGCCACAGAGATCCCAGGGGATTAGCAGCCAGGCTGGGCCTTCCAGCCTCCTTGAAGGCAGGTTGCTTCAGCCACCCCCCCCATGGGAACCTGCCCCAGGACAACTTTGGTCAATGGCTCCGGTGCTTCCCAGCCAATTTGTACCACCTAATCCCCGCGAGTATCTCCAGCCCCTTTCTCACATGTTCTCCCGCCTGCTGGAGCAGCCCAATCCTCTGCTCTCCACGCTCCCCCGTTGAGAAACCCTCCGTCCACCGCTGGGGCCGCGGCCGCACTTCAAACGCGGCAGCCCGCTCCCGGCATTGTTTGGCAGGGAATTAAAGCTGCACGGCCAGCCCCAGCGAGTGATTTAGGCACTGAGACCAGACTGAGCCCCGCCAGAGCACGGGCAATAAAACGCTTCGCTGCCCAGCAGCCCCGGCAATTTAGGGGTCTTCCCACGAGGAGGAGGCACAGCCCAGAGGGCCGGGGAATTGGGTCAGGGCTTCTTCTTCCAGCATGTGCACATGGGACAGGATCATCTCCCAGGGCTCACAGATCTGTCCATCAGAAATGTGGGCTGGCCACCTGCTGAAGGAATGAGGGTCACCCAGTCCTTACCATTACATGGACCCTCGTGAGCTGCTGGGAGGAAAGATCAGAGGCCACGAAGGTTGAACACACAGCTTGTCTGGGACACAGACAGAACTTAAATGGTGTGGGATGAAGGGACACCAGTCCAGTCACACAGGAGGAAACGCAGTGCCCAAAAGGTCTGCTCCTGCTTTTAGATTTTGCAGGCTTGTGGGGAAAAGTTTTGGACTTCCTTTCTGAAATGACATTGCCTGTGGTGCCTGTCACTGAACATCCCTGTGGTGGTTTCTGCTGCACTCTCTGGATGAAGCTGTGAGCAGAAAATGGCTGTTACAACCCTTTTCCAGCGCAGAGAAGGTGGGAAGAGATCTCCCTCCTTCAGCAGATCCCAGCACAGGGAAAACACTTGCCCTACATTTTCCCATCCCTGTCTTAGAGAAAGGATGAGCTCAATGTATGTTTCAGCCTCTGCAGGAATCATTCTCCAGAGACCATTTCTAACCCCTGTCAGACCTGCCTTTGCCATCATAAAAGAAATATACAATACACCACTTGCTGGCAAGCAGGCTGGAGCTCCAGCTGGCCCAGCTACGATATTTCTGAATTTCTTCTCAGCCAACCAGCCCTCTCCCTGCATGCCACACTGCTGCCGTGCTGGAAACCAATCCTGTGGAGGATTTTAGGCCTTTTATTACTCTTCTTTTTTCAGTGGTGAGGTTGTTTCAGGCCAAATGGAGGCAATGTGTGTACAGGAGGGAGCGTCTCGGTGCCTGGCTGTCCCCGTCCCCGCCATGGCAGGGGAACACAGTGTTTCGGCACCTCCTCCTCTGTCACAATGTTTTTCAGCTCCACCAAGCAAAGTGTCCAATTAGAGCAGAGCCTCTTGCTTCCATCTTTGCCGACATTTAATTAACATGCTGCTGCTGGCAGCCGCTGACAAATTCCAGAAACATGTTGTAAAGGGTTTTTGTCTTTACCCAGCATGGAAAATGAGGGTGTCATATCCCAAGGGGATGTGAATAGCTACTTTTGACTCCCCCCCTCAGGTGTAAGAATTACAGCTAGATGCAGTGAAGAGACCTATCAGCCCTCCTACCTCCTTTCCTCCCCTCCCTTTTCCTTTCCTGCTCCTCATATTATATCACCCTGAAAAACATGCAGGATTTTAGGCCTGGTTTTCAGCCCTGTGTCCTCCAAACCTGGCTGAAGCCTGATGGTCCAGCTAAGAGATGGGGGCTGTCATCTTCCCATCAGAATAGCACCAGACAGTGGAAAGAGCCATCTGGTGACAATGGAAGAAATGGATGAAGCCAAAAAGGAGGAAAAGGTCCTTTCAGCCTGTGCTGTACATTCAAAAAAGGTTCCAAGGAGCTGATGGAGGCCTTGAAAGAGCAGTTCAAGGGAAGGTGATGGCAGAGGCCATCATGTAGAAGTGTAGCTGGACTCCCAATGGTCCTCACCCCTGCCTTGGATGGCTGCATGAGTAGAGGCTCAGCTGCTGCACCCCTGCTTCCCCTCCTCAAAAAGAACCAGCCCAGCCTGTGCTACCCACCGTGGGCATTGCCATCTCAGGGTGCCAGCTCCCAAACCAAGTATCTCCCCAGACTGCATTATCAAATACGTTGTCTAACACACCCAGCTTGTGCTGCCGCCGTTCATGCCTGCACTTTGTCCCCAAGGCACCGGGAGTGTCCCAGCGCCTCTGCTTTGCCCGGGGCAGCCGAGAGCTCTCCTGGCAGCTGCTGCAACCCATGTCCCATCCCTGTGCCGCACATCCCATCCCATCCCTGTGCCGCACATCCCATCCCGCTCGGCCGCTGACACACGGCAGCACAGGCCTGGAAAGAAGAACACGACTTTATTATATCCACAAAAGCGGCAAAGCAGGGCAGAGCCCCGCGGTCTCGGGGAGCGGACGATCCCTCTGCGCTCGGTGCTGCGGCCGGGAAGGCGGGCGGGCGGCGGGGCGCGGCTCAGGGCGAGGCGGGCTTGTCGGGGTTGTGCATGTGGTACACGTCGCTCTCCTCGTCCTCCGGCACCTGCGGCAGAGCCCCCTGAGCCCCCCGGGCCGGGCCGCGGGCCGACAGCGCCATCTCGTGCCCCCCGCCCCGCTCCCGGCCCGCTCACCTCCCAGTAAATGCCGTCCTCGAAGCAGTTTTCGGCCGCGGCGTCCCCCCAGATGGGCAGCTTCAGGATGCCCCCTGCGAGGAGGAGGGCAGGGTGGTGGGCACGGGGGGATGCGGGATGCTCCACCCAACGGGGCAAACGCAGCCCTGGCACGGCGCTCGGTGCCGTCCCCCCAGGATGGATCCGGCACGTGGATGCCGCTGTTTGAGCATCCTCCCCTCTCCGCACTGCCCTCCGGCTTACCCACGATGGCTCCCCCAGCGAATGCCATCAGCAGAGACACCACAATGCCGGCTGCCTGGAAACCTCCCTGGATGCTGGGTGTCCGCGTCTGGTACACGCCCGTGAAGTCAAACGCCTTGATGAACCTGCCGAGAGCAGAAATGGTGAGATTTCCCCTGGCAGTAGGGCAGAAATGGTGATGATTGCCCCTAACAGGAGGCATTCCCCGGCTCCGTAGGAACCATGGTGTCCTGCGCTTTTGGGAGCTCTTCCCTACCCCCATCCCTCTTCTGCAGTGTTCCAATGACCAAAACATTGCTCACTTCTTTCTCTGACCCCTGGCAAAGCTTTACCAAGGAGGAGCCCAAAATATAAACATTCTCCTTGTAATTCAGACTTTTAGCCTTACCTGACCCCACAAAACAGTGCAGGGGAGAGGGAGAAGCACTTCCCTCCCCATTGTGGCCCAGAATAATGCCAAACAGCAGGACTGCGCTCACTTCATGAGGCCACCAAGAGTCAGCTGCATAAGATGAGGCTACACTTCAGTAAGCCAAACACAGTCAGTGCAGCCCATGGTTTTGAGGGATAGCTCTGGGCAACTCTGAACTATTAACAAAAGCTGTTATTTGCTCCCAGCCCACACAGCTTCAGGTAAAATCTGTTCTCAGGGAAGAATTTCAAGCCATCTTACCCTTCCTTTCCATACACATCCTCCGTAGCTGCAGCTGCTGTGATGGCCCCCACAATGCCCCCAATAAGGCCTGGCATGGCATGGAGGTTGTGGATGCCACATGTGTCCTGGATGTGCAACCTGGACTCCAAAAAAGGCTGAGAGGAAGGGAAGTAAAGAGAAATCAGGGAATTGAGTGTGGTCCTGGAAAGGATTAGTTTCTTCCATGGAGGACTGGGATAAGCAGAGAAAGATGAGAGATATTGTGTCCCATTAAAGAGCTAAAGGCTTGTAGACAAAGATGTGAGCCAAGCTCAAAATAAACTAGCAACATGTCCTCCAAACACATTCCTGTTGGGAGTCTGAAACTTCCTGAGCATTTTGGGCAGTAAATGGAGACAGAAGTGGATCTCGCAAGGGATTCTGGAAAGCAGGAACCGTCAAAGGGAAGTTAAACCATTTCTGGCCTCCTCAGGAGGAGCAGGACTGCAGGCCCCTGGAGCAGCACTCACCGTGAAGTAGACATAGCCCAGCGTGGACACGATGCCAGAGATGGAGCCCACAATGAGGGAGCCATACGGGGTCAGCATCATCTCGGCGCTGGTGCCCACGGCCACGCCGCCGGCCAGCGTGGCGTTCTGGATGTGCACCTGCAGGGGCAACCACTCTGCCTTGGCATCTCAGGGACATTGCAATTGCTCAGGGATGGTGCAATGGCAAAGCGGGAGAATCAGCTCTGAAAATGTTTCCAGAGGAAATATCAGGGCCCATTTTCCTACTTGGTGGTGAAAAACAAGAAAAGAACAGGCAGCTTTTGTCTGTAGCACAGGTGCACAGAGACTCCCACTCCCTGTACCACACATGTTCTTTGCATCCACAGATACGGGTGGGGAGTTGTGATGAGATGGAAATTGTCTCACCCGTGTGTCATGCAAGCTCTGCTGTCACAGAGACTTGTCACCCACACATCCAACACGTACAAGTCAGCCCCCCGATTGCTCACGAGCTGCTGCACAGGCCTTGTTTGATGGGGAGCGCTGCCAAACAGGGCTCTGCAATGTGTCCAAGAGCAAGTCCAGTGCCTGCTGTGACTTGGCAGGGCATCACCCCACACTTCAAGCCCTGCAGGACCCATTCCCACTTTCTTATTCAATATACCCTCAGAGTTTCTGACTGGATGCTGGTTTCACCATCATCCCTAGAAACCCTGTGTCTGTTCAGCAAAACACAAGTTCCAGCTGTTTTCTAGACCCTTGATCAACCTCATTATGTGTCCCTGGGGCAGTGCAGGGCTCTGTGCTCCCATCTTACCATGTCAAGCTTGCCCTTCTTTTGCAGCATGCTGGAGAAGGCCATGGTGGTGAGGACACAGGCGGCCAGCGAGCAGTACGTGTTAATGGCAGACCTGTGCTGGGCATCCCCGTGGTCAGAAATGGCTGAGTTAAAACTGGGCCAGTACATCCACAGGTACAGGGTACCTGGCGGGATGGGGCAGATGGGATGAGGAAGAGAAAGGAAAAAGAGAGAATGTAGGACTTGAAAACAAAACTCTTCTGCACAGGGGGAAATTACATCCCATAGTCCTGCTTCCCCAGATCCACACCCTGCATGATGAGAGCAGCATCAGGAAAGGCTGGCACAGATCGGGAACCAAAATGCATCCTTATCTTCCCAGGTACCATCCCAGCCCAGCCACTGATGAAGAGAGCTGAGTAACTCTGAAATGTGAAAGACCTCTGGGATACAGAGCTCCTCAACGCATGCTGGTTTCATTTTTCCCAGAGACACACGAGGAACCAGCCCTGTGCAGCTGAGTGCTCCCCATGCTGCAGCAACCCGGGGTGAGGGCTGGCTCACCGATCATAGCAAAGAGGTCAGAGTGGTACACGGAGCCCTGCTTGTCCTTGCTCTGCTCCAGGTTGGGTCTGTACAGGATCCGTGTCACCGTGAGGCCAAAGTAGGCTCCGAAGGTGTGAATGGTCATGGAGCCACCTGCATCCTTTACCTGCAGCCATGGGAAAACAGAGGTTTGCCTCTGCAATCTCTACTCGTTCTGGAGCTAAGGCCTGATTTGCATCATGCCCAGCTTGTCTGTGCACTTGACAGAGGGACCCAGTGCTCCTGAATTGCCAGGCTTATGTGTAAAACCCCAGAAGATCTCCTTTCCCAGGGAAGCATGACCCTCTGCCCCTCTCCTTCACAATCTGCCTACCTTTGCTGTCTGGATTCTTGCATTTTAAATGCTTATAAAGGCAGTGCCTTGGTAGAGACATGGCAAAGGGAGACAGTTTGAAGAAGTGCAGAGAGAAAGGAGCAGAACAAAGCAGGTACTACCTAAAGCCTTACATGAAGAAGGTTGAGGAGGATGTACTCATTCACTGAAAAGAGTGTTACTTGAAATAAAGTCATGACAAGGAGCTGTATGGGGCTGGTTTTGCCCAGGATGGCCCCAAAGGCGATGCACACAGAGCCCACGCAGAAATCAGCATTGATCAGGCTGGAAAAAGGGAAGGAAAATTGTGGTTTAATAAGGAAAATCTTCTCTGTAAATCACTCTTACCCACCCCCAGCTCTAGAATCCCACCTGAAGACAAAGAAGTGGTTAGGATTCCCTGGATTTCCCACTGACCTTCCTCCCAACCTCACATCCCAACATTATTCAGATAATGTGGATGATCTGTGTTCCCAGCACTGATATACAGGAGTTGCCAACTGCTTGGCTCTCATTCCAGCTCTTCTACTGGCGAGGCCAGAGGTGCCATCCCAGAGCCCAACTCCTCCTTACTTCTCCACTCCAATGAGGATCTTCCCATCCTTGAAAGAGTGGAACCAGCCTTGCATCAGGAGAGCCCACTGGATCCCAAAGGCAGCAAGGAGGAAATTGAAACCCACAGCTCCGAATCCATAGCGCTTGAGGAAGGTCATGAGGAAGCCAAAGCCCACAAAGATCATCACATGGACATCCTGGAAAGCTGTGCAGAGGGAAGGGACTGTCAGCTCTGCAAGGACAGCAGGGCTGCAAGAGCCACGTGCATTTGGTGTTGAAAAGAAACTAATTACATCAGTAGCAGTAGGGGGGAAATTCAAGAGAAAAAGTGTGTTTGCCTCATGTCCCCATGCTTCTAAGTCTGAAAATGGCTCAGCTTTAAGAAATTGGCTTTTGGTTAAAAGGCTCAGCCTTTAAAGGAAATGTTTACTAAAAGCTTTGTGCAAAAGAAGACCTGAGAGTAATGGAGTGTACAAAGGAAAACGTTTTTCTACTCAGATTGTTTTTTCTCCTTTTGTGAAAAACTCAAAACCATCACGTGAAATGAACAGTAAAGTTTTGTTAAAACACGTAAATGGCCATTTTGAGTAGGTCCATTCAGCGCAGAGTCCTGGTGATGGCTCAGAGCAAGGAGAGCACAAGAACAAAGAAAGTTTACGAATACACTTTTAAATGCTTTGGAAATCAGCAGCAAAATACCCTTGAGAGCAGAAACCCACTGTGTGAGATTTTTAGTGCTCAAACCAGAGAGACCCAGTTCTTCCCACTAATGGTCAAACCTGCTCACCCAAGCCCCTCAGATGCCCTTCCCCGGGGGAAACCAGATCTGTGCGAGCCTCTAGAAAGACCTTCTTGGTGCAGTAAACCTGCTGTACTTTTTAATGCTGCACCTTTCTATCAGATAAGCATTCCTTTGCAATTAAGTGAGCTGAAACGCTTGCATACTTACAAACTGAACCATGCAAACCCTAACACTGCAGGCCGCTCAGCTAATGGAAAGAACAGGAGACCCAAGGCTGGGATCCCCCTTGGGAGACTCCTGCCAGCAAAACCATACTGCAGAGCAGATAAATACAGCACTGAGGGAGCTAAACCAGATTGTTCTGTATTTTGTAGTGCAGAAATCATTATAGCCACTACATTCAGCAAAGTCTGTGCACTCAGAGAGGGTGTAAGCTCAGGGCAAAGGAAATTCTGTCTGCAAGTCTGCTCTATCCCGAAACTGTGCTGAAATCCATCAGCGCTGAAATCCATCAGCTCCTGGTTCATTTTCACAGGGCTTGTGTCTGCTATTTCCACTGAGGGTGGGTGAAGACTTGTGTGAAGTGCAGCTCTGCAGAAGCTGAGAAGACCTTGTAACTTGTTTAAGGATGAGCATTTGGACAGGCTTAAGCCATGTAGTGCCATGCTAGTCTGATTGCTTTTAAAAGATGTCCCCCATGTCTATGAAATCACTCTTTAAAAAGGAAGGAGACGAGATCTGCAGCTGGCACTGTTCAGCAGAGGTCACTTCCAAAGCACTTCTCCACATGTCCTAAGAACCAATCTTAGTTACTGGGGTTTTACCTCACAATCCCATAGACTTTCCCTCTGCAGCTGTACTTGTTTCCTCTCTCTCTTTTCCAGTGTAAGCAGCACAATATACAGCTAGATTAATCTGCTGCCATTTGCATCATGTATTCATTCTCTCACCCTAAAAGCAGAAACACACAGGTCAGAGTTAAACTGTGGACTGTGTGCCTTCCCAAAACCCAGAGGATCCCATTGTGTTAGACCCTGTATGAACTCAGGAGGAAGAGCAGATCTTTCTCTAAACGACACCCAATCTAAAACCTTTTTCTAACCCTTGCCTTTGTTTTCCCTTAGTAAGAATAACATTGTTATCATTGAGGCAGTACAGGCATTGCCATGCCCTACAGGTTCTGTAAGCCTGCTTTTGTGGCAGGACAATTGCCATAACTATCAAGAATAAGTGTTTGGGCTTTGGGAATGCTCTCAGGGACAAAAAAAACTCACTTCTTTTCCCCTAGAGAGCAGATGAGTCACTGATTACAAAATATCAACTTGTAATCCAAAATGAGAAGAAATTGTCTCACTGACTGGGCCTGGCAATGGGCACCATTGACACAACCACATATTGACTTCCTGAAACCAGGACAGCTTCCCTCTGCCTGCCTTCCCAATCTTCTCTGGCTTGAAGGACCTGTTCATTTGTCACTCTTATCCCTCTGCCACTGCAGACAGATGCTGTGGACAGCAGTGGTCACAGATATGTTGGTACAAATGATCTTCGGGTGATCAACCGCCACAGTCTTCTGAGCAGCACTGGATGGACACAAGGATTAAAATTCCAGAGTTTGGCCACCTTGTCATGTTTGTCCATCTTTGCAGAGAGAGAAAATTTCTGATTAGATAAGGGAGAAAGAGCAGCTGTGCTTTTGGGCACGTGAGCTCTTCCTCAGGCCTGAAACAGAAACGTAATTCAAAGCTAAACTGAGCAGTTGCCCTTAGCTTGATTTAGTTGTGTTGAATCCATCTTGCCGTTTGAGGGGGAATATTTGGCACTGCAGAGCAGGAGTGGGATATGAGGACAGAAGAGATGTCACTTCCTTAGCTCCTACACACTCTTTCTTGGACTCCTGATGTCCTCCCAGCACACCAGTGACAAGAGCAGCCCTCAGGCAGTGCTGCTGCTTCACACCAACCTGTGTGGGGCTGGTCCCAAGGGCAGATGTCCAGGGAGAGCCCAGGGCAGCCACGACCGTACATGAACCTGGAGGCTGACTGAGCAGCGGGTTTCTGTAAGCAAATCCTTCTCTCAACTAGCTAATCCTCAGCAGCCACAGGTTGCTATAGCTCCTTTGATTTAGCAGGTGTTTTTAATGGAAATGTTCTAAATAGATGCATGACTCAGGCCTGTTGCTTCCTTGGAAACAATTGCCTACAGAAGCAGCCTGTTCTGAAAGGCTCGCAAAGATGACCAGCCTTGGAGATCAAAGCCACCGAGAGGCACTGGCTGGCCAGAAGAGCTTTAACCTTCTGAATAATTTCTGTGTCACTGTGATGCAGAACCCAAGAACCCTGGGAACCTGACGGCTCAGGAGGACTCTGGCACCAAAATGCCAGTAGCTAAAGGGTAATTCACAAGTGAGGGGGTGGACGGAGGAAGAGGAGGAAGATGTCACAGGATCTCAACAGCCGTTCCTCTGTGTGCACAGAAAGGCTTGCTCTGATCCAAAGCTGAGGGAGGGGGCAGAGAGCTGAAACTTGCAGAGTGTTGGGAACACGTCAGCCCTATTCCTGGAAAAAAGACGTCATGGTACCCTGCTGACAGAGCCCCAAGGCACCAGAGGGCCATGAGGCTTTTCTCTGGTTCTTTGGTGAACCCCAAGCCAGCCTCGAGGCAAGAGTATGATCTTCCAGCAATTGGTGGAGACAGCACCTCTGACAGGCTCTGCCACAGCACAGGATAGGATGGATGGGATGGAATGGGATAGATCAAGAAGGGATGGGATAGGTTGGGATGGGATGGGATGTGATGGGATGGGATGGATGGGATGGGATAGATCGGGATGGGATGGGATAGATCGGGATGGGATGGGATGGGATGGGATGCAATGAGATGCAATGGGATGCGATGGGATGCGATGGGATGGGATGGGATGGGATGGGATGGGATGGGATGGGATGGGATGGGGACCAGCCAGCACAAGGATCAGGCTCCCAGAATACTCACAGGGGTATCGGAAGTAGAAATCGTTCTCCATGTCACTGGTCAGGTTCATGTGCCGTTTCTCCTCCTCCCAGTGCGCGTCAGCTTCAGCACCGAAGCGCACGAAGACTCCGAAGAGGACGATCATGGCCAGCTCCCAGAGCAGGCACACCAGCGGCAGCCGCCAGCGCATGTTGGTGTTCTTGGCCATGCCCTGGTGCTCCTGTCCCTGCGCAGGGGCTCCCGGGGGCTGAGCGAGCCGTGGCCCCCGCGCCGCCCAGGGCCGGGCACATATATCGGTCAGGGAGGGCGAGGTGGGGCCCAGGGAGGTGCCTCCGGCAGGATCACGTTTCAGAGCTCTGGAGCTTCAGCAGGGCTGTTCCTCTAACCCACCTTCCTCCCTGGGAGGAGGGACAGCCTCAGCACCTTTCCTCTGAGCTGCTCCGAGCGCCTCTGAGCCCTGCCTCCACAGGGACCAGCAGATGTGGAGGCCAGTGTGACTCAGAGTGTCCAGCCCCCTGCTCTGCCCAGTCCCACACCCCTTCCCTGCCCCTGCCAGGAGCACCTTGATCCCACTGTCCCCTCCCTCCTGGCTCTGGATGCTCCCCTCACCCCCTCCCCAGCTCTGAGATCCCCTTCCCCAGCTGGCACTGTGGGTGAAGGCACTGACCTTTGCTCCAACTCCTGGCTTTTGGAAAAGCAGCTGAGGTGCACAACGGGAGGAAGAGGAAGGTGTGAGCTTCAAACCGTGTACTGCGATCCTCCATGAATGCAGAGACATGTGATGGCCCTGCCAAGGCTGTAAGGATGTTCAAGTGCCACGTGTTCCATCATTTCCCAAAGTGATTTACCCAGAGCATCCTCCTGATGAGGCAAACTGAGCTGGGGCTGCAGAACCAGGGCAATACTGTGAGATGGTGCTGGAGGCCTAAACAGCTCCTCCTCTGGTATGGTTTTCCTTTAATTAACAAATATAAACACAAAAGTCCATTTTTCCTATTCTTTAGAATTATGTGCTCTTTCCCCAAAGAGCCAGGCAAGTCCTTCAAACGGATCCCAGCTCCTTCCTCTGCCTGCAGATCCCTGGTTTGCCTGTCAGTCTTCCAGAGATGAAAGACTGCAGCCCAGGCAAGCTGCCCAAATTTGCTGATGGCATCTAATTGTGGCCTGCAGGCTGAGCAAGCAGCACTGATTTTGGTGTTGATTAGGCAATAATTTGAGTTTATTATTTTTTCTTGTGTGCTTTTCTTCTCAAAATGACAGATGGCAGAAAAATGCTGTGGATGGTCTTGAAGAGACTGACGGCCACACAAAAATCATCCTCCAACCTCATTTGAACCCATGCAGGCAGCAGGATTGAGACAGTGTCAAAAAAAGAGAGAAGCCCATCTGCCTTAGCCCTCACCCTGCATGAGCAGAGCTCCATGTGACTGGGGTCACTTTTTGGGGACACCTGAAGCAAGGGGATTTTGCTGTTGTCTGAAGGACGAGCTCCCCCTCGAGCAATGCTGCTCAGGGCGTGGTTTTGGGTCTCCCATTACACAGGGCTGTGCACACCAGGATACAAAAGATCTCCAGCTAGAAGGAAGCTGAAATCCCCAGACAATACTTGATCTCTAATTGCTGGAACGCTGTTGACAGTTGCCTGTTCTCGTGCCAGCTACGTGGTAGGACTGGTATTGTGCCCTGCCCTAGAGCAGCCTTTAGACACCTCAAAAAGGCAGCACAGAGCAGCGTTTTAAAACAAAAGGGAACTTGCTTAGGTATTGTAGCCACCAGCAGCTACACTTTGTGATTACTTGAGCAAAAGAGTAACTGCAGAGCTTTTCTAATCTATGCCATCACTGAAATGGCAGAGTCTCCGGAAAAGCAACCTGCAAAGCCCTTGTGCAGACCCCAGAGGCAGCAGTTCTGTCCCACCTGCTGTCCCCAGCCCCTCTTCCCACGTGTGGAGGCCAGGAACAAAGGCTAATGGCTTTTCTGCTGGCCTGATAGTCTCACCTTGCTGCACTGCCCCTCCTTATCAAGCTGCAGATCAGCACTTTGTCACTGCAGTCCCAGCGGGGCTGGCATGCTCCACTGGCTGTCCGTGCTGTGAGAGCCCATTAAGGGACCAGCTTCTCTCCAGGCTCCTTTCCAGGGCCAGGATAGCACTGGGAAGGCTGGTGGGGCTGTGCCAGCACATGTGTCTGCAGCAGGGCTGGCAGGGCACTTCCGATGATGGGTTAGACCACCACTGCACCCACCCTGCAAGGCTGGTAGGACACACAAGGCAGGTTTCACCATGCCTCAGTCACAAATATCAGGGTGCTTAAATGTCCTGTTGGAAACTTCAGGCTGGTGTCAGCTTGCTCCATCACAGAATTTCACCCATCATGTCCAGCACCCCTAAGAGCTGCAAGTCTTCCCCGAAAAATCTCTGGGATGATGCTGGAGGAGAAGGAACATTTGTCTTTCTGTTCAAGAGCAGTAGGACCAGGTCTGGCAGTGTCCAGATCTCAGTTACCCTTGGGTGAGGGTTGTACAGTACTGGTCCTAGCTGGGTCTCTCCCAGTTTCTCACTTTTATGAGCACTAAATATGTTTGAAAGATGTAGAGACAAAATCTAAAGCACAGGAAAACCCTCCCTCTTGCCTGGAGGCCTTGGGGCAGCTTCACCCTGGAGAGGAGGGAATGGGTGCTCCCCAAATCAGTGCTCAAAGCAGCCACCACCAGTAGCCTTTGGGCACATGGGGTGGAAAATGAGGATTTGGGGAGTCCTGGAAGCCTTGATGTAGCATAAATGAGACTCTGAGAATTGCCCAGTATCAAAGGTGACTCGTTGCTTGTGCAGGTCCTTGAGGAGTGACCTGAAAGCAAAGCATCTGAATCAATACAAAACAAAACTTTTTTCCAGGCTGGCTCAGCCTGGCAAACACTTTCCACTGGGGCAGGACAGAGTGGTGCTATGAGGGGAGATCAAACACTTCATTTAGGTCTGGGCTTTCTCATCAATTTTTTTCAGCCCCCACCATTAAGTATCCCTTGGAGATAAATGTTGGAAACATGACAAAATAAGGCGAGATTTTTTAAGATAAAAAATATTTTATCTGGATCAAAGTGACAACAACACATGAGCCAAATTCTCAAATTATTTTTCTTGTGCCCCCTCCTTCCTCCTAAGAAACAGCATTTACCAGCAAGTAAATGATTGTCCAGAAAAAACCCAAGGACTCTTTGAGAGGGAAGTTGGTGTCCTTGTGGAGCAGCAGAGAGGGCAAATGTCTGTGAAAGCAGCACAAACATGGGACAGCACAAGAAGCAGGGATGTGAGCAACTCTGGCTGTCACACTGGGAAACAATGTCACCTGTGCTCAGCCAACATCTCTGCTGGCCTTCCCAAGAGCTGGATAGGCTTCCAGAGCAAATGCACTGAGGTGGGCAGGAAAGGAGAAGGGGTTTGAGTAGCTAGCAGCAGTTCCTGTGCTGGAAGCTGTCAGGCTTTGCTGGGAAGCTGCCCTTTGCCCTGGGTTTGTTTCGGGTCCCAGGGGGACTGTGATAAGGCAGGTTTTGGTCACACTCTGCTAAGTGTCCTCAGCGGCCTGCTGGGACAAACGCCAGTGGCTGGACAATGGCAGTGACATGGTGTGGCTGGCTCCTCCTCAGGGCTCAAACAGCACAGAGATGTCACGCAGCAAGAGATGTCACACCTGGCCAGGAGAAGGGAGCCCACATCCCCGGGGCTGCAGGCTGCCCTCTGCACTTTCGCAGGGACACCTGGTGTCCTTCTCTTGCTCTTGGTGGCAGGTTGCTCCTGCCCAGCCGAGTGCATCAGCCCCTGGTTCCAGCTCATTAAACCCACTTGTGTTCACAGTCACCACAGAGCCAAACGGGCCCTTTAGTGCCCCTTGTCTTTGTTTCTCTATAAATACCACCGGCTCTGGGGACACTGGTTTGGGCTGGGCTGCTCTGGCTCTGGAGGTGAGGATAGAGCAGACAAGGGGGTGGGGATGCTCTGTGGGGACTCCTCTGTGTTACCCACTGTGATCACACTGTGATCACTGACACCATGGGGACAGACACGCTTCAAGCTCTGCAAGGAGGGGCTGATGACAGCCCAGGGTCTTTGCCCTCCACAAGTGCCCTGTCCAGGTGCCTTGACCCTGCACCTTTTCATAGAATCAAGTTTGGAAGAGGCCTTTCCAATCAAGCCTAACCACAATGGAGCATTACCACTGTAACCCCTTAAACCATGTCAGCCAGTGCCACATCCAGATGCCTCCTGGACACCTCCAGGGATGGTGACTCCACCGCTCTCCTGCCCAGCCTGTTTCAATGAATGACCACCCGAATAGTAATTTATTTGGGTTTTTTAAATATGTAATCTGAATTAGAATCTGAATTTTACCCATACGGGCCCTGGGCTGTCCCAGGGAGGCTGGGGAAGGAGGATGCCATGCCAGCAGGACCCTCTGGGCAGGCTGGGTCAGCGCTGTCCCCGTCCCTGTGCTCGTGGGCGGCGGTGAGAATGGGGAGGTGCCGGTCCGCTGGTAGCCGCGGTCCTCTAGCGGCACCGGGGGAGCCTGCGGGGTGCGGGGTGGGCAGGGCCGGGCCGGGGCCGCGGCTCAGCCCCGGGTCCCGCTCGGGGATCCCGCTGTACCCGGCGAACACCGCCGCCCTGTCCTGGTGACGACATACCATACGATGAGTGACATCACACTGCACGCTGGGTGACGTCATGCATAACATTGAGTGACGTCACCACCAGGCGCGCCCCGCCGGCTTTAAATTTTAAACCGGTGGCGGCGCCCAATCGGCTCGGTCTGCGCGCTGGCCACGCCCCCTCCGTCACTGCTTCCCACCAATGGTATAGCAGTGCTCTCCACGCGGCTGGCCAATCAGCAGCGAGCACCCCTCTCACCGCCCCACCGCTCCGCCCTCCAGCTCTCCGCTCTCTGCCAATGGGAGAGGGCGGCGCAGGGAGTGGGCGTGGCGGGGACTCGGCGGCAGCCAATGGGGGCCCGCGCTAGGCGAGGGCGCGAGCGGCCGTACCGGCGGGCGATGGCGGCGGCGGCGGCGGCGTGAGGGGCCCGCGCCATGTCGTGCTCGCACAGCGCCGTGTTCTTGCTGGACACCGCCGGCCCCGCGCGCCGCCAGCGCCTCCAGCGCGGCGCCCTCCGCCTGCTCACGCTGCTGGGCTGCCGCTTCGGCCTCTCCCGCCTCCGCTGGGCCTTCCGCTTCTTCGACTCGCTGGGCGGCCGCGGCGGCGCCTCGCGGGGCGGTGGGTTCCGCCCGCCGGGGCCCCGCGCCTGGCAGCGCTTCGAGGAGGAGCTGGCGGAGCGGCTCGGGGCGCGGGCCCCCGCCGCCCTGCCCGGCCCCGCGCCCCGCGCCGCCCTCACGCACAGCGGGCTCAAAGAGACGCTGCTCGACTTCCAGTGGGACCGGCCGGAGATCGCGTCCCCCGCCAAGCCGCCCCGCAGGAGCCGCAGGACGGGGCCGCCCGTCCGAGAGCCCCCGGAGGCGCCGCCCGAGGGCTTCGTGAACGCCGTGTTCCTGTTCTCGCCATGCCCGCACTCGCGGAGGGAGCTCCGGCAGTTCGTGTCCGGGAACGACGCCCCCTCCTCCCCCGGAGAGCCGCCCTCGGCGCAGGAGCTGGCGGAGAAACTCCTGCCCAGGAGTGTGCAGGAGCTGCTCGTGGAACAGAAAATCTCCCTCTTCTGGGTGGACACTGCCGACTGGGCTCAGGTAACGGGGTCACGCCGCTTTCGGCTGTGAGCACTAGCGGCACGTCTGCCACGCTGCTTTCTGGTGTGAGTTATCTTTGGGTGGGAGGGAACCACGCCAAGGTTCACTCACTGCCACGTAATCTTCAGCAAGGGACTGAAATCTGGAGTGGAATCATCCACGTGGAGGCTGAGATACATCTACAGTGCAGTAACTGTACAGTGTTTGTTGATGGGATGTCTTGTGCTTTGACTTAGGGGGGTGTTACAGCTCTTCAGAATTGCAGATAAGCAGCCTGATAGTTCAGGTGTGTAGATACCAGATTTTAAAAAAATTGGCTTGCAAATATTGCTAGCTTTTAATTCACTGGGAATAGTATTTACTTTGTTAGGTTCCTATGAAGGTGATAAAGTCCATAAAAACACTCTGAAGGCACTGTGTGTAGATGCTGTGGATGTGTTCTGTATGTCAGTTTTTCTGAAAAAGTGCAATCTTTATTTGTTTACATGAAACTCTCACTGCCACCCTTAACCTCTTTGTTACTCTTATTTCAGCTGATCGAATGCCCAGATCATGATGGCTACTGGACAATGTGTGAAGTGATTCATCAGATGGGAGGCACCATTTTGCCAGCTGAAACCTTGGTGCACTGTTTGAGTCACCCCAGGGCAGATGCTGCTTCTGGTTTCCTCAGAGACTCCAGGTTCCCAGAGCCACAGGCTGTGCCTTGGACCAGGCTTCTGCCCCTGGATGGGACTTTGAACTGTTTGTTCTCCAGGCCATCCCTCTATCGATCAGTGTTTCCTCAGCAAGAAGGAACATTGTTTCTCAGCATGCCTGGTAATAAAAAAAAAAAAAAATAGATGTGCATGGTAGTAACTGATCTCTCATGCAGGGTCCTTGATGAGCTTCCCTTGTGAATAATGTGTGTAGAAGTAATTTTACATATTTAAAAACCTAGGTGTTTTTCTTTTAAAGTTCTGCTTGTGCTCTACTTCTGATATGAGGACTGTGAGCCCATGTTTCTGATTTAGCCTCTTCAGTTTGCCATGCTCTTAGATGTTTGGATGAAGAGCTCTTTGCTGGTCCCACCTTGGAGAGGTGTACTCCCTTTTCTCATACAATTATTTGATTTAGCTAAAATAAGATTAAAAACCCCTTCCAAAGAAAACAGATCAGCTGTAAAGCAGCTTGCAGGATGCATGGGGTCTTTCTGTAGTAGTGCTTCCATGCACTCAGCTCCTTGGGAGCATGGGGAGGAGGTCAGTTCTGCAACACACTTACTGTAGAGTATATTCCCTGTTTAATCTTGGAACTCACTTTTCTGCCATTGAAGTTGTCTCTTCACCTTGATGGAAAAGGCTTGCTTTCAGACTTTTTCTTTATCCTATCCTTGCACAGGAGGGAAGAAGCAGGAAAGCTGTGCTGTGGTCCTGGAACCTCTTGCCATGAGCCAAAGACAGCTGCAGTGTCCAGTGAGCATTGTTGTGAAAGGAAGCTTGACAGGCTGGAGCTTGGCACAGGCTGGCCACTTCCTCACAGAGAGCTGGATCCTGCAGAGCTCACAGCCTGAGCAGGGAGAATGTAGCAGCTCTCTGTTTCATCAGCTGTTGGGGAGTCTGGTGGCTGAAGGACTGCACATGGTAAATCTTCGTCTTTGCCTTAAACTGATGCCTGCTCTGAAGTGAACTGTGCCAGAAGGGCTGGCAGTATCACTTTGTGAAGACAGTAATAGACACTGCACTGCAAATTGCTCATTTGATGCTAAACTCAGAACATTTTTTAAAATCATGTAGCTATAACCTGCTTGTAAGGTATCTGTGCTCCTTAGGTCTCTGTATTTCTAGGTAATGTAAACTCTTCTCTTTTTCCCTTTTTTTTCCTTTTAAAATGCAGATTGCTGAAGTATCTCTGTCTAAGACTTGGTGCCCCTCCACTGCTGTTCTGTCACCTCTTTCTGAGGATGCTGCAGTTCTGACTGTGCTTGGTCCTGAGAAGACTGCTGAAATTCAGGGATGCAGCCTTGAAGGAGCTGTAGTGGAAGACTCTTCCCAAGACTCTGCTACTCACCTGCCAGAGATTGTGAATAGTGTGTTGAGTAAAATTGACATGTCACTGGAAGATTCTCTGGCCAGTCTGGGTAGGTGTCAGGAAATGCAAAACTCACCATCTTTTGATCATGTCCAGAAAAAATGTAAAGTTAATGATTTTCTCCTTGAGAAGTCTCATTTCTGGGACTTGTTCATTGTGTCATCTGCAGCTAAGGCTTTGTGATGTGATGCAGAAAGAAATCTGTATGGGTGTAGCTTTCTGGTTTATTATTAAGTATTAGCTTCCATTAGCTTGCTGATAAAGCACAGCTACATGTGCCTGAGGACATGCTGTTAGAAGGAGGCTTCCTAAAATGTGTCACATGGGCCATCCCTGACCAGTAAAATTTTTGGGTAGGACTGCAGCAAGGAGGCTGCTTTTGCTTGAGTGTTTTGTGTTAGAGTGAATCTTCTCATCTTCTGTTGTATTGGCTATGAAATTGTCTCAAGGATGAAAGGTTTGTGAACCTCTGTCTTTGAGCTTCTGTGAAGCTTCTGCCACTTAGTTCAGCTTTTCTCATTTTTGTGTATGTGTATTTGCTTACAGGAGAAGAAGCTCCAATGCCAGAGTGGGTCCAACGGGAGCTGTCCCATTCAGGGGGCTGGCATCCTTCAGTGCTGGAAGCCTGGTATGCTGCATCCAATGCCTGTGGAGCCAGCTCAGATCTGATGGAGTCATTCAGGTATTTTTCTGAATGTCTCTGAGCAATAATCAAGGATTTCTGCTTCCTATTAAGGGAGTGTGGTTGTAGCATAGCTTAGAGTTCTAGAATTCTACTGCTTTTATTTCTGTACTCAGTTTTCTGGTAGCTTATCTCATGGTGGAGTATACGGACAAAAGAAACTGGGAACAGGATGTTTGGGTATGAGTTTGCATGGATTAAAATCTTGGCAGTTTCAGAAGGTATAAAGGTCATTTAAAATGACCTTAAGCAACTTGGGAGATGACAAATTTTAGCTTTATGGGATGGTAAGATCCAGTGCAAGATACTGAAGGTGTGGTTGTGTTCTCAGAGTTGGTGTTTATTTGAAATGGATAAGCTTGCTTTCTTCAAAGAGCTTGCTGAGTGAAACTAAAGAGCCTAATGCAGGGTAGTTTAGAAAGCACAAAGCTGCTCATTGAGTTTTGTGGTACAGGTCAATGCCATATCCATTGTACATTAATGTAATGCTTTTTTCCAGCATTTTAAGAGGGCTTGGATTTTCTGCATCTCCTAAGTGTGTTGGGGAACAAGTGTTGGAAGAGTTACTAGTGTGTGCTGCTTGCACTATATTGCTGCAGACTGGAATCTAGAGAACCTTGTTTCTGTCCACAGGAAGATAGGATATGCTTTCTACTCCCACCTTTTTTTGATAATGGTATTGTTCTTTCTTACAGGCTCCTGCAGGTTCCTTGTGCTAACAGGAAGGATGGTGTAGACCAATCTGATGTGGAGCTCTCAGAAAGTCTGTCTGAGCTGTACCAGAGAAAATTCAGTGAAAGCTCTGCTGCAGCTGGACCAGGAAATAACAAAAAAAGACGTATGTATAGTTTGGGGTTATATGTGTGTGTTGTCAATAAAAGATGATACAAGAACTCCAGAGATCTGTACTCCTAAGTAGTACCATGCTTTAGATATTTTTTTATTTAGGGACAGTCTCATTTGCTTGTTAGTATTAGGTTAGTCCTGTAGTAGAACCCAAATTATTGTAATTCAGGGCTGTGCAGTGAGTGACAAAGCTGTTAAAAGCAACATGCAGAGCTCTGCAGTTTAATTAGCTGTTGAAACAGGGACTGCTCCAACTACTAGTAAATATTGCAACCTCTCAATTTTGTTCTAATTAGCAAAATAAACCACTTTTTTGTGGAAGAGTTTAATCATTGCATTTCTCTACACTAACTACAGTTGACTTTACCTTAGCCTCATGTATCTGCAAGTCCTGCTGTCAGCTGTTTCTATTTCTGTGACATAAGATTGCTACCTGTATATATATATAACTTCTGATTAAACCTGTGTAAGTTCTTATGCAGAGCAATATGCCCCTGGGTTTTTATTTGGAGAAGTAGCTGCCTGCTACACTGCCTATATGTTAATTTCACAAAGAAATACCAACCTTTTGGGCCAGGTTTTCCTCTAGGAGGTTACTAAGGTCACATAATCCAGAATTTAGTTCTGTTCTCTACCTTGGATGGAGTTCCAGTGTTCCTGATGGTAGAACTCTCTCTTGTGGCATTGCAGGTGGGGTTCCCCGAACTCCAGTCAGGCAGAAGATGAAGACCATGCCCAGATCCCTGCAGATGCTCAATGCAGCAAGACTGAATGTCAAAGCTCAGAAGTTTCAACCTGATGCTGTGGCACCAGCAGTGAATGAGAAGGTTCCACAGAAGCATTCAGCAAAAAGATTGGATGAAAAGGTGGAAGGAAAGGCAAAAGCACCTAAAATATCAATTGGTGTGTGTTAAGTCCTGTTATATTTCTGTCTTGATACATCCCATATGAACTCTTATATCCTGATAGAGGAGTCATAGAGGATTTTTATGGAATGGAGAACAAAGGATAACAATGGAATATTCAGTACCAAGAAGCAGATCAGTGTTTGAGTTTCTGTATCTTCAGCATGGCAAGAGTAGACATTTTTTCCCACCCTTCTGCCATTTAGTTTCTGATTCTTTATAAACTGTTACAGCTGCTTCTGGGATTAGTTTCTTGCCTTGTATCCATCTGAAAAAAGCAATAAGGACTTACTTTTAAATTTTTTTTAACCAAGTGAAATAGAGGGAAGCAATCATCAAGGTTTAACTGGAAATGTAGTCCTATATATCAATTAGGCAGAAATAAAGGGCATTTCTTGACTGCTTCAGTAGCCTGAAAGTTTGCTGATTTTAAGCAAACTTTGTTGATTATAGGACTAATTTAGCTTATAGTATGTCATGGGCCTGAACCTGGGACAGCCTCTGTTAGTGTACTGTGGTCTGGATGCATTATTACTGGAGGAAATGTTTATTATTACCTCCTCTGTTCCCTGCTTCAGCTGGGGTGAGGATTTTATCAGGGAGGTGTGGTGAACATGCATTTAGCTAATGGAGACCATTTCCTTGCAGATTTTCAAACAGAGGAGGAGCTGCAGTCCCACTTGGCTGCCAGCTACCAGAAGGCTGTTGCTGAGGGAATTCCCTCATCTGTGTGTGCCCAGAATATGATCATGGCCATTAAAAGCTTCTTGAAAATACAAGATACCAAAGAGAAAGAGGTAGGTGTCAGCATGTGGGCGGGGTTGTTACTGATCTGGAAGTTAGAATTTTTACTATTTTGGGCTAACTTTCTTTCATATTCTCTGAGGTTTTATGTGGAGGTGCACCATGGTCACTGACTGTTTCTATCTGTGAGGACACAATAGTGAAAAACTGGATGCTTGTAAAATATGTAGGAAAATCCAGTTCAGTTATCAGTTTAGAACTTTGCTGAATGTTGCAAGACATCTTTACTTCATATTGACCTCCTTACAAATTCTGATTTCAAAGACAGTATTTAAAAAAATACATTCTTGTAAACTGTATTTTAAAGAAGATGCATCTTTTGTTTTTGCATTATGTGGCAAATCTACACCTGGCTTTGTCAGGGAGGAAAAGTTCTTCAAGGTATTTCTTACAATCTTTAGCACTATTTATAGGTTTAGAGTAATCTTAAACCAAAACTGGTAAGCGTGGGATTAATTTGATAAAAACGCTGTGAGAGACAAATCCAGAGTGGATCCAAGGTGAAGAAGGCCTGGAGCTGTGAGCATGAGACCTCTGTGATTTCAAGCTCTAAGTTATTTTATTTTAAAACTCTGCTACTGAAAGGAAAAGTGATTCCTTTCCTTGGAAGAAAAGGAAAAAACTGTACTCCCAAAAGAATTGATTGGGTTGGTAAATGGGGGACAAGGGAAGAACGTGCCCTGCAGATAGGAAACAGTTTTGAAGTTCTTGCTGTCATGATGTGTCTGCAGGTGGCCTGTGTGGGAAGAGTCAGAAACCATCTCCTGAAGACCAGCAAAATGCTCAGACAACAGCATGGCTCACAGAAGGAGACCAAAGTCAGAGAGTATGAGACACTGTATTTACTTCAGCCTCTGAGATACTGTGGAGTTGGTTAGCAGTTTTTAATGGTGGCTTTTTTGTGCAACTGGAAAAGTATTTACATGGGACAAATATTTCAAGGGTAATCTCTGGTTGCAGTAAAACCATTCCATTAAATGCCAATATACCCATGCTGTGTGATAAGCACTGCAGCCAATATCTGGAGTGAGGTATCTCCCTTGCCACCCAAATGAAATGCTAACTAAATATTGCTGTCAAAAGGAACCACTTCCCTTCCCATTGCTTTTTTGAGCACACCTTTTGCAGTAAATCTGCTGTTTGCAGTAGAAAAAGATGTGGTGGGTAATTACTTGTTTCCTTAGGTGCCGACTTCAGGTATTTTTGCGCCTTGAGTTGTGCCTTCAGTGCCCTTCACTGCAAAGCAGCGCTGAGGAAATGGAGCAGCTGTTAGAAGAGGCAAGTAAAGTATAAACCAGGTTGTGTTTCTGCATGGCACTAGAAATGTGGACCTGGAGCCTAATTTTCCTTTGATTTTACACTAATGCTTCATATTCCTTACTAAAATATCTGGTGCTGCAGCTGGCACACCTTAATCCATTTTGCCACCTGACCTTCTCTTCCAGGTGACAGATATGCTGCGCATCTTATGTCTGACTGAAGACCCAGCCTATCTTACAAAGTTTCTAGAGGAAATATTAGAAGTGTAAGTTATTTGGCATGACTTATGTATTGCTGGGGACTATGGTTTGGGCCAGATGTTGTCTGTGAGTAGAGAGCAATCAACAGCTTTGATTTACTGCATCTTTATAATTCTCAGAAATTTAGATGTGTTCGCTTTATTACACTTATATTTTGGTTAAAGAAAAAGTAGCTGATAAACAAGTAAATTAATTTAAAAACTCAGTTCATGTTCTGTTTGTTGTTTTTAAATGGACATGTAAGGACAAGGATTTAGTTCACACCTTGAGTTTGAAATACCAAAGTTTTGAGGAGGGGCGTATTTCATGTGTGTTCTCTCCGGTGCTCCAGGTATATGAATTCTATACCGAAGACCCTTGGAGATATTTATTATGGTCTGGGTACACAAATACCTCCGAAGCTGGCATCTGTTCTGCCTTCAGACTTCTTCAGTGATGACTCCATGACTCTGGATAGCAAATCTCCAGGCCTTCCTCCCTCTTTGTCATCTGTCTTAACTCCCAGTGCTGTTCGCTCTGAGGGGGATCAGCTGGAGGAGCTGCGCACCAGATCGGCCAAAAAGAGAAGGTACTAACTCCAAACAGGAGGCAGCTTTTTGTTGACTGTAAGAAATACAGTCTTGATTCTGTATCTGTATCTTATGCAAAAGTAGATTTCAGGAGCATCTTCCATGAGAGGAAAAGCATGCTATGATCTGCAGTAGCTGACCTATATTGTTAAAGTTAGAAGTGATTTACTGGAGATCTCTGTGTTGGGGGCTCTGTGTTCACATTAGCAAATTGTGAATGAATTCCAATACCAGCCTTAGGAATAGCTTTTTATATTGCAAACCATATCTCAGTGTTGTAGTGAGTGAGGTATCAATGTAGTTTGCAATTTGGATTTAGGTAAACACATCCTATCTCTTGAATCACATCTAAGTTTAATTGTCAGTAGGTTGATAACTGTGCTGTTGATCTCATTTTAACTTAATTTTTATGTGTCTTCTGAAGGAATCATGTGTTAGCCAGACACAGGAGCATGACAGAAGCACCACAGAACTTGCGTCAAATTGAGATTCCCAAGGTAGCCAAGAACCCCATCAGAAAGGTAAAACTCTTCCAGAAGGATTGTCTGTGAGTTGTGATGCTTGACTGCAAAAACCCTTGCTCTGTATTCCCTTACTAAGTGTGCCATATCAGCTGTACAGAGATCAAATTGTTTTGAAGGAAAAATTGAAATAATGTGTTCAGAGCTTCTAGTTAATATTCATACTTAAACATAGCATTGCACTGCTGCTGAGGCTGATTTCTCATTTGTTTCAGGAGAACTCCCATTCTTACCTTGCCACTGAGAAGTCCCAGCAGATGCCTTTGCTGCAGAAAGAGGCAGGGCAAGGTATATTGACTTTTGGCTTGTTCATGGAAAGGTGCATCTTCAGCACATGTTGTCCCTGTAAATTTTACTGAGCCATGGTGAAATTATGCTGAGGCATGCTGGAAATCTGAAGGAAGGTTTGCTGAGTTGTGCAGAAACTTTGAGGGGAAAAAAATATGTGGTATTCTGTGTACTCATACGCAGAAAACTTAAATTTTGTGTCCTCAAAAGAAAACCTTGACTCTTGAAATTATTTCCAACTTCTCTGTCCTGAAAAGAAAATGGGGACAAGAATAAACTATATCTGAAAATAGGATATATCCCCACAAATACTTCATAAAAATAAATCTCATGTTCTCCAAGCCAAGGTGTGCTTTGGTTGAGATTTTGTAGTGCACCTAATGTTCCACATGGGACACTGATTGTCTGCTTTTTCTGCTATGGCATCTGCTTGTAGCTTATTGCTGGAATAATGCAAATAATAACAAATTCAGAAGAGAAGGCTGGAATGGATTTAGAGGAGGACATGTTCCAGTAGCAGGAAAAACAACTTCTCAAAGCTTTTTGCTCTAAAACGTCTTTCCATGCTGGTATATTGTTCTATCCCTAGTCACCTAACAAAATTACCTTTGTATTTTTTTTCCTTTGTTTTTTTTCTTCTCTTTTCCTAGTAATCTGATCTTTTCGTGCTTTTCTTGTCTCACAGAGGTTACAAAGGTAAGGAGGAATCTCTTCAATGAAGAGATACTTTCACCATCAAAAAGATCTCTGAAAAAGATGCTTAGAAGCCAGTCAGTATCTGCTGTGGAAGGCCTAAAATACAAATGCACCAGTGAGGGCACCAAAGGTAGGATATGACTTGCACATGTAGGATTGTTGTGGAAGGGCTTTTGCTAAAATTCCTATTTTTATTCTCAATTCTGTGAAACAATTATGATCTGTTTTTAATAAAGGATAAAAGGAGGTCATTGCTGTGGTGTTTGGAGGGTGAATAATGATGGTATTAAAACTGAAACCTGTTTTTTAAACTCTTTACATCTTGTAAAGAAAATTAAAAATGCTTGGTTTAAAAGGGATCTGTGAAATAAAGATTAATAATGAAAGCTATCTCAGTAGGTTATCTGTGTCTGACATGGTACAATATTGAGGGAGGTGTAAACACTGGACTGAAATAATGATAGCTTGTGAGTCTGGGAGACAGCACAGTGGTTCTGTATTGACTTAAGAATAACTACTGTCATTCTTAAGCTGAAGCCTGTGCAAAACTATTTATTTATTTCTTATTCTGAGTGCTTTTTAATGGTGTGGTGTTACGGCTCTTGCATGATTTTTAGATCATCGCAAGTTATTGACCAAGAGAGTTGCAGAAACGCCACTGCACAAGCAGGTGTCCAGGAGGCTCCTGCACAAGCAGATCAAAGGCCGGTGAGTTCTTTCTGAATTTCTTCAGTAACTAATTAATGGCTATGAGCAGAATTACCAGGTATCATTGCAGTCGAAGATGATCTTCACTTAAGGCAGTAGGAGAACCAGTGGAGGCTAAATGCCATTGCTTAAGTGGGGGGAAATACTGCTTGCTTCATCATGTAAGTCAGGCTGCTTTAATTCCTGGCTAATATCTGTTTAGGTTCAGTTACTGATTCAAGAGCTTATGAAAAAAATGCTTCTACTGTATTGTGGGCTCCAGGCTGAATTGTAGCATTTTCTTTCATGTAGAGCTGTTACCTGTACATCTAGGGAGCTACCAATACTTAATTACAGGTCAATAGGAGGCAAAGTGCTTACTGGTCACTCACAGTAGCCTACAACACAATATATTGGTGTAGGATAAAGCACTGCTTCTTACTCTCTGTGGCAAGTTCTGTTCCTGTACATGTGCTCAGTATGCTAAGCCCAAAATGTCTGTTGTTTCTCAAGGTCTTCTGATCCAGGTTGTGACACTGATGTTGTAGAAGAATCTCCAGAGAAGGCCATATATGGTAAGCACTGATTTTTCATTAAAGGTGGTTGGGCTGTGTTGTACCTCACAAGATGAGTGTGCTTTGATTTGGCTAATTCATTAGAAGTCAGTCCAAAAGTGTTGTACTGTTCTGTTCTGACAGAACCACTTGCTGCTCACTGCTTTAACAGCTCTGTACAGTTTAAGTTAAGAAAGAGATGTAGATAGTAAATCTTTTAAATGAAAAAACGTGAAGGACTTGAAGGGTGAACAAGAATCTGAGCTGCTATAATTACTGTCAAACCAGCACATGCTTATTTTTAATGTAACTTCACCATGTTGTGCTGTGACCCTGCTCTGATTTCTGCTGTAACAGACAGCCACCTGGCTCTGGGGAGTGTCTCTTGTGTTGGCTCCTGCTGTTCTTTTTCCCCAGAATGGAAGAAAAAACCAGCATGTATGGGCAAGCAGGGAAATGAAATCGCTAGCAAGAAGAGACAAGAGCATTAACCCGTCTTTTAACTTGGATGTAACTTGCATTGAACATGGATTTTCTAGCATTCCTTTCCATATAATTTCTAAAGAGAAATGAGAGTAATCGTGAGTTAGAGGAGGGGCATCATACTTGAGGAGATTTGTATGCATAAATATTCCAAAATCCTCGAAAAAACTGAACCTTTGCTTCACTTGCTTGCCTTCCTGGGTGAGACAGGTTATCTGTAGAGAAGTTTCTTTTGAGGGTCTGTTCCTTTTAGTTGTGAACTGCTCCTGATTTTGTGCCAATTGCTGAGGGGGAAAGAAGGCTCAGTCTCCATTGTCCTTGCCTTTTCAGAAGCAGGTTTGAGAAGAAGCCCACGCATCAAACAGCTGGCTTTGAATAGGACCTGCTCTGGTGCTTTCTATTCCACTACACTGCCCAGCTCAAAAAATTCACAGCACCTCCACCAGGGACAAGAAAAGGAGAGCTGTAAACTGCAGGATGTAGAAGGTACTGAGTGGAATTTGAGCAGACTGATACTGCTGATCTGAAAAGCTGACATGGATAGCTCTGAGTTTGATTTGATTTGGCTCTACAAGAGACTGTAAGAAGCTAAGAGCTGTCATGTAATATCTCCCCTAGACAGAAATTCATCCTTGGTAATTATTTTTTAATTGGTAATCTGAATTTTGAGGATGGTAAGGCAGCTATTTCTATGATGAATTCACTGCCAACTTAACAAACCAGTCAGGCCCATCTAACAGAATACCACTGATTGCCAGTCTGTATTCCTTAAAAGCAATGAAATCCTTGTAAAATATGGGACAGAAATCCTATAGCTTACTCTGTGCAAGCATAAAGCAATGACTGATGGGATCTTCTTTGGAGGCTTTCTCAGTAGGATTATCAGCTAAAAATGGTGACACTTAGTTCTTTATATTCTACTTATTAGAATCCTTAGTCATGAACCAGAACTATCTAAAGCTACAAGCTATAAATAGAATAAGAGGCCGAGATATTTTATACCTTTTTTTACCATTGGAGCACTTTTTCTGAAGATGGGTATTAATTTCATAATGGGAAATAACAATAATTCTGGTGAAGCTTTAACTCTTGGTTAGAAAAGAACATGCCAGGGATATGAGCTTTTTACACTACTTTTCCATACATCTGACGTGACTCAGACAACTGTGGCACGTTACTTTGTGTTAGTTAAATTGTGCTGTTCCATTTTATAGGCCTTAACCAGCATTCAGAGAGCCCCCCCATCCAGAGTCCCAAGAGGTTTTTCTTTGGTGCAGTCATTGACATGGGTAGTCCTGCAGGGAAGCCTTCACCTGGAAGGAAGAGAACAAGAAAAGATTCCTTACACTTAGAGGAGCTCACCTCATGTCAGGTAGAAACAGTTATCTACCTTCTTTTCTCTTTCTTCCCATCTTTGTTTTCTTCTCCATTCATCAGCATCTTAGATTTAGTGTTTGTTAAGTCTCATCCAGTGGGTTTTTTATGTTTCAAGTCTTGAGAAGTAAATATGAAGATGGATAGATAATACTCCTGGAGTAGAACAAGCATGATTCTTTAATATATATTATTTTTCCCCTGTAGACTCCTAGAAAAACACCTCACAAATCTGCCCAGAAGCTGCTGAATTCTGCCAGCAAGCTCCCAAGGAGATCGCCTCGCATTGTCCATAGGACGCCTCAGAAGCTGGAGAGGACACCTGGCAGAAGCCCAGCAGCTAAGCAGAATGTAGCTAAATGTTTGGGGAAGTGCTTTTCTCATCCTGCACAAAGAGTCAAGTCTCCATCTGTGTTAACTGACAGCAAGAGGGTTCACTCAGTGCAAGTGACTGCTGAGGACGGCTGTGCAGCTCTGACACTTTCCCCTCCTTACAAAGAGCCTGCCTGGCAAACGCCAAAACGTGAAAGGGTCACAGCCTCTGTATTACCTCCAACAGATCCAAATCCTGTTTCTTCTCCTCCCTCTGCCACCCAAGAAAGGTGTTTTACAGAACTTCAGACTCCAAGACGTTCCTTGAGATACCTCTCAAAATTAGCATCTCCAGTGAGTGCTCGGAGGCAGATCCTCACAAAGGAAATTCAGGAGCAGTCAGATCAGTTATCTCGAGCACCTAAAAGGACACCCAGGAAACTTGAAGATCCTGGTTCAAAGTTATGGACCAGCTCACTGAGTACAGAAATACCTCAGCTTGCTGTGAGGCCAGAGCCTCTCTGCAGTTCTCCACTCCTTGAAGGTTCCACAAACACTGTGACAAGCTGCTCTGCTTCCCACACGCAGCCTGGGGAGTCTGACTGGGAACCTGGTGCATCTCAAAAGACTCCAGGGATTACTGGCACTTCACTGGGGTCCCTGCTTCACACACCCAAGCAGGGCAAATGTGAGCCAGGTTCTAGAGGAGAGAGCCTCATGTGTGCAACACCTACAGAAAATGAGGACAGTCGTCGTGATAGTGGTGGTAAGTGTTATGTGGAAAGCCTTCAGCTTCATCAATCCCTAGTTACTGAAAATACTTCTGTATTGGAGAAAAATAAACAGATGGATAGAGTGTCTCAAAAGTCTCCTTCAAGGGAGGACTTGGAAAACCATTTGTCTCCAAAGCCTTTTGCTGGAGGGCAGGAACATGCACAGAATGCTGAGAGAGACTGTGAGCCATCCGTTAAGGGGGAGAACTGCAGTGCAAACACCTGTGAGTCCTTCCTAAGCCATTTGCAAACAGTTAGTGATGACTTGGAAGCAAGAACTGTGCTGAGGGAAGAATGCATGGGAGTGAAGGCTCCGAGTCTCAGGAGACGCTCCAGATCTGCCCTGAACCCCTCCCCTCCTGTGCAGAAGTCTCCTCCTGCCTATTCCTTACGCTGCACTGCCGACAGGAGGCAGCGGGAGGCTGCAGCACGCATGGGGGAGCCCCAGCTGGCAGCCAAGTTCTCCACTCCTGAAAGTCGTGGCAAACTTCCTTCTGCCAGCCCACCGACCTACGAGGTGGAGATTGAAATGCAAGCTTCAGGCCTGCCCAAGCTTCGCATCAAGAAAATTGGCTCTTGCTCATCCTTGGAAGTTCAGCCTGAAGCAAGTGCTGGCAAAGCCAGGGGAGGAGAAAGCCCCTTCAGTGATTTTGCTATGACCTGGTGCAGCAAGCACCCAGGAAAACTAGCAGCTGCCTGTGTCTCCCCATCCTGCTGCCGTTCCTTCCATAGCACACCTGGGAAAGGTGCAGGACAAACCTACATATGCCAGTCATACACCCCCACAAGCTGTGCCTCTACTGTCACCTCCCCGTTCCCATTGGAAGCAGTTCTCCAGACACCTTCTCCAAAGCAGAAGGGGAAGAGTACTCCTGATGCCATCAATGACTGGCCTCGGAGGAAGAGAGCAGCAGGCAGCACTGCTGGTGTGAGCTGCAGTCAGGGTGAGAGGAGTGCTGATGATCGGACATGGGCCTCAGCAGGCAGAGAGAGAACCATGAGGATCTCAGAAAACTGCAGCAGCAAAGTGACAAATCCTCTTGGGGAATTTGAAGTGGAAGGGATTTGCAGGCTCCAGGATCAGGCATCTCCTAGTGACTCTGAACTGAAGGCTGATGAGGACTCTGCCATGGGAACTTTTGGCTTGAAATCTCGGAAGCGAGTCTTTACTGACCTATCACCAGAAAAGGAGGAGAACCACAGTGCCAAGAGATCATGTCCTGATAGGGGCAGCTTGGATCTCACTGGCTTTTCCACAGATGAGAGCAACAGAACTAAATCAAGGACAGACTCTTTACTTCCTGAGAAACCAGGAGCATGTGCCCTCAAAACACTGGAGCAGCACAGTTGTCTAGGGGATGATGATGTCTTCCTTTTGTCAGGTAATTAAATGGCATGAAAGACACTCCACTGAAATTCAGATGTGGTTAAAAATGGGGTTTAGACTAAAACAAGAGCACAGTTGTTTCCCATGTAATTATCTGAGGGAGAGTGAGGTGAAAGGGGAGTGACTTTTAGATGACATGGAAGATAATTATGTGGAGAGGCAGACTGGATATGAGAAGTATTAACGATGGAAGAGAGGTCAGAGAAATATGAAAGAACAGAAAGCTGGAGGAACTATAGCAAGTTTGGGAACTTGAGGAGAGAGGATCCCAGTTGCATCCAGCTGGTGATTTGTTCATGTTTTTGTGTTGATGCCACTGCCTGTTTCTGCCCAGCATTCAGCTCTGAAGCCAACAAGCCAACGATCTTAAGTATAAAGCTTGGCTGTTTCAGTGCTTCAGACTGGAGTCTTGGTGGGGTTAGTCCTGTGGATGTTGGTGTTTATTGATGCTCCAGTTGTCTCTGCCCCTGGCGGTGGGCCACTTGAAAGAAATGCTACCAGAAATTATTCCCGTGCTAGCAATAATGTATCAGAAGCTGAATGGGTTTAAGCTGTCTCTCTGCTTTTGCTGTAGGTACAGATGATACTAACCTTGGTGAAACAGGCTGTTCAGCTCTGTAAACAAGGCCTTGTGAATTTCAAATACTTAATCCAGTATTGTTGTAGAAATTACAGGGGGCTGTGGCAGGTGTTGTTCTGTAGTCATTGCACAAAGCTTTGGTGTGTGTTTTCTCTTGCAAGGAAAGATTTGTATAGAGAGGCAGTGTCTTACTCAACATTATCACAGAAAAAAGGTCAAACCTTGAAGCAACAGTAATCCATATTCAGGACATGAAATAATAGAGTTAAGATGGTCCTGTGAGAGACTTTCTGTACCTACAGACCTTGTGTTTGTATTTCTGTATCATTGTGGCTGTAATAGTTTTCTTCTAGGAAATGTGAATTACCTCTGTTTAATACAAGTGAAGTGATTTTCTGCTAAACCAGCTAAGAAAATTAAATGTGCTGATTCCAGACTGCCATTTACCTTTCTCAAATGCTAAAACAGCACTGTGACAGCCTAGAGTTTATTTCAGATAAACCCAAAGTATCACTTATACTGATGTCAGTTTTGAGGTAGCATAAAGGCTGTGTGTGAGATTTAACATTTGAGTTGTTGAGTATTTTTGCTGCAGCATCTCACTGTGCTTCTCCAGGCTCCACCCCACCCTTGAAGAGTGGACTTTGTGCCAGCAGCCTTCGTGCCCTGACCCAGTCTCCACTGCTGTCCCCACCGCCGGCTCAGAGGAAGCGCATTCAAGGTAAGCACAGGAGAGGAAAGGCTGGGCTCCAGCACACTGCCTGTGCTCTCTGCTTCCAGCTAAGAACAAAATCATGCTGTGCTGGGGGTTGGGCTTTGGGCAGAAAACCTCTATCTGCCACTGCTGTGTTCAGTATCTTGATCTCACATGCTTACAAGAAATTTGGCATGAACTGGGAAGTTTGGAAGGAGAGAAAAGTTGCTGAAGAATGAAGAGAGTAGCTACAGGGGAAGTGCAACTTCCACCAGGTATTGGCTTCTTGGAATCACCAGTGAATTCTGGTAAACTGTGGCTTTCATGTATTCTTTCTGTTTTTTTGCAGAGGAGGATTCTGATGCTGTCCAAATTACAGCCAACCAGGAGCTGTCTCCATTCCACATCATGATTTCCAGGAGGCGACGCCTTAGCAGGACATACTCACGGAAAAAGCTGCTCAGCTGAAGTTTGGAACCAGGCCAGCATGGGAAACTGTATTATCCCAGCTGTACAAAACACCTTTTAACAAAGACTGGTATTTGGTGCTAGACTGGAGCTGCCTTGTTTTGGTAGGACACTGGAAGCAAGCACATGGCAATAGAAATAAGGACCACTCTAAAAATTTATGGTTTCTTCCATCCATTCAAAGCCTAGCTTGGTCTTTCTGCTAGTGGAACCTCAGAGTGAGTTCTGCAGTGAAGGGCCAATTCTCCCAGCTTAAGAGGGGAGAATTGTCACTTTTCTCCAGCTCTTGTAGAATAAACTGATGAATTTTCATTGTGTCCTTTAATCCAAAATCTGTGTTTGGCTTGAGGGATGTGGGCTGCAGGAAGGAGGATGCTGGAGGCGAACGGGTACAGAACAAGCTGCGTGCTCCTGCTGTGTCTTGTCCTGATACTAAATGGATCCCTCTGTTAATTGCTTCCAGTTTGCCACAGCTTAGTGGGAAAATAACAAGCAGATTAATTAATTAGCCAAGTGCCAAGAATACAGAAAAGGGGAAAGATAATTTAACTGGGAACATCTTTGTAGATCATGAATGGTTTGGTGTATCCGCTCCTGGCTACTGCTGGATAAGCAGATGCTGATGGAGTGACTTCATTGTCCTTTTCTGCAAACTTGCAGTAAGCCAGAAAGAATTGGCTGGGGAAGTGTCCTTGAGAAGTAAAACTTGGATGGAATAACTGGAAATGACAGTTTCAAGACTACTCTTTACCAAACTGAGTCATGGATTAAAAAGTGATTTAGTTGCCTGTGACACATTTGTGTTCTAACACCATGAAGAGAGCAGGAACTGTGGTTCAGTGCCTGAGATTTAGCCTACAAGGGGCTAAAATTGTGCATAATATTGGAAGGGCTGAATTTTTTCCCTTGGGGTAGTGATCTTGGGGAACTCACACCACTGTGTCTACCGATTGCAGAGGAGGTGGAGAACTATGGAGATGGTGTAAGGTCACCCTAGAACAAGGCATGGGAAACCAGAGGTTTGTTAGGTGGCTTTAAGGGACTAGATGGGATAGAGTGGAGCTTGTTTCCTGGACACACTCTTTGTTGTAGGAAAGCTGCACCTCCTTCAAGGATGTGGAGTGACACAAGCTTGGAGCTCCAAATCTGCTACTTACTTCCAAGGAGGATTGATTGCTATTTTTCCTATTGAAGGTCTGTTTTCAACAGCAGGAAATAAAAGTGTCTGAACTTAATCTTGTGTAGCTCAGCCCCATACAGAGCCCTCAATAATATCCTCCCCTCACTGTCACACCATTACAGGCAAGGTCAAGGATGTAGATCAGAAGATGGTTCTTATACCAAATGCTGGCTTTTAACTTGCTGTGTTACTCCTTAAGTCATGGTTGTGGTAGCTGTTCTCATTTCAAGCTGAAGCAGTGGCTTGGTTTTTAGGATCAAGTGGTCAAGCAGCCCTTTGTCCCTGCCCCTTGCCCTTCTTAAAGTAGATATCTGAGCTTTAATTTCTTACTCTGCTAGAGTTAAACTTAGTTCCCCTTCCTGAGCTGTCAGTGTTAAGCTGCAGGATTATATTTAGTCTCTCTTAAATCCAGACTGGAAGTTCTCTCAAGAATATGAAAACCCTGCTTAAAGCAGCTTAGAGGCTGCAAGAGAAAAGCAGAACCAGAGTTCCTTTATGATGGACATTGCTGGCTGGAGATGTTCCTCCTGTGGCAATTTAATGTGGGAGGCCTTTTAGATATGGCTGGGACTACTTAAAACAGTTATTTAAACATTAGGCCAACAGTGTGACAGCAGCTGACTCCCCATGCAGTGAGATTTAAATACAACTTCTTTCCTACATACCTGGAGTAAGTGGCCCTTCTGACAAGTCACCATTTCATAAAACTCACTCTGCTTTATTAGAAAAGTTATAGTAAAAATGTAAAAAAAAAACAAAGTTACTACAAAAATCTATGTACAAATTCTGCAGGGCTGCAGAGCATCTCGCTCTGAGGCTGCCAGGCTGAGCAAGCTCTTCAGCTGAGAATTCCACATTGTAAACAAGTTTGTAGTGTTAAGAGGCCTGGAAGCAAAGTGTCTCCTGCTTCACAGTGTTCAAGCTGCTGAGGGAGCAGAGGAAAAGCTTCCTGTCAGTGAGTGCTGCCTTGACTGGCAGCAACATGGAGAATGCAGGCTGGTGCTCCCACACCTTACACACTCATGACAACAAATCACATCTTTCTCTTCCTCAGGCCTCTGAAATGTAACAGGGTTGCAGCCAGGCTGCCTTGTGGGGCAGGAAAGCTCTCAAGCTCAGCTCAGCAATACCCACTGCTCCCTGTGCCAGGTGAGCCTTCAGCCTGGCTCTAGAGTGCGTTTTTCCTCACATCTATCATGGCTGGGTGATAAGGCACTGGGCTGACATTGAGGTGGCTCTAGAGCGGGTTTTTCCTCACTGGGCTCATGTTAAGCCTGGTTCTAGAGTGGGTTTTCCTCACATCATGGCTGGGTCATAAGGCACTGGGCTGATGTTAAGCCTGGCTCTAAAGCGGGTTTTTCCTCACGTGTATCGTGGCTGGGTGTTGAGGCACTGGGCTGATGTTAAGCCTGGCTCTAGAGTGGGATTTTCCTCATGTGTATCGTGGCTGGGTCATAAGGCACTGGGCTGACGTTGCGGCTGTCTCTAGAGTGGGTTTTTCCTCATATCTATCATGGCTGGGTGATGAGGCACTGGGCTTATGTTAAGCCTGGTTCTAGAGTGGAGTTTTCCTCACTGGGCTGACATTGAGGCTGGCTCTAGAGCGGGTTTTTCCTCACGTCTATCATGGCTGGGTGGTGAGGCACTGGGCTCACGTTGAGGCTGGCTCTGCGCAGCTCCCGGCGGGCTTTGGGAGCAGCAGCAGCAGCAGCCAGGCTCCGCGGGGGCAGCAGCTCGTGGGGCTGCCCTGCTCTCAGCAGCGAGTGCTCTGTGTCCCTCTGCCGGGGCTCGCCGGGGCTGTCGCTGGGCAGCGAGGATCGCCTCCACGTCGAGGGCAAAGGGGCATGCACCAGGTCCCGGCTCTCTTCAGCAGCAGCTGGAGGCAAGGGCTGCTCCCTGAGGCTGAATTCCTCACAGGTGCCAAGCTCAGGGGCAGCTCTGTCCCCAGCCCCATGAATGCTTCTCTCCATCCCTGCTGGGAAAAAATGAGGATACAGTGAGGAGATTATCAGGACTTTCATCATCAAAATTGGTGCCTGTATAACAGCTGCTGAAGGACCTACACATGCACTGCTCTGAACTACTCCAAGCTCTCACTACCAGGTGTGGGAATTGAACCTCCCTTTTAACTTGGCCCGAACAGCAAATCCCTAGCCCGGCTTTCCTCTCACCTTTGGTCTGTCCAGCATGGAGGTTCATGTTACTCAGTCTCTGGTTCAGCTCCTGGTTTGCCCACATGTACCGGCTCAGCTCCTTTTCCAGCACCTGAATCCTCGCCTCATACTGCAGCTTGCTGCTGGCCAGCCCCTCGTCCATGTGCTCTGCAAGCAAGAACAAGGCTGTTTCAGCCTGGGAGCCCTGAGAAAGACAAAAGCAGTGGCACTGCTGCCCATGAGGAGAGCTGGGGGTTACCACGGCTCTGCTGCAGCAGTAGCTGCATGTTCTGCTCGTGCTCCTTCTGCTGCAGGGTGAGCTGGCGGTCCATCTCCAGCCGCTGCCGCTCCACGGCCGCCTCCAGCCAGTACACCAGCTGCTGCTGCTCCTCCAGCTGCATCTCCAGCTCAGAGAAAGCAATGTGCTGCCTGTGCTGGTCCTCTCGCAGTGTCACCACCTGGCCAGGGCCCAAGAGCAAGGATCTCTTCAGCTACTTCATGCCTGGGAGGATTTCCTGCCCCAGCCCCAGTCAGGTTAGTTTTTTGGTACAGCCTACAAAGGTTAGTAGTGCTGGGATGTCAGAGCTGCCTTGTGGAGGGAAGAGCAAGGTGTGGCTGCACTGATGCAGCAGAGCCACTGCAAGGATCCATGCATCCTATGACTACTTGGCCCATCTCCCAGCTAGGGGTCATGGTGCTGTGGCTTTGTGGCTTTACTTTTCAGGAATATGATGCAAAGAGAAAGCTTGAAACTGAGCAAAACAGGAGTGTGGTCAGGTCATAATTTCTGTTAAAAAGTGCATTCAAGCTGTGTGATGTTTATGATGTGTTCTGGCTGGCTGATAATGCAATCACTAACAGCCAAGTAAGTGAAATACAGCTGCCACCAGCACGGAGGGCAGTTGTCTCCCACCTTGTCAAAGTACTTGCAGAGCAGAGCTCGCGTCTCAGAGGAGGAGAGGTAGCTGAGCTTGGCCATGAGGTTCATCTCACACTGTGACAGCAGGCTGGCTGAGGCCCGCAGGACTCGCTGCCTGCATGTGATGGACTCATTCTTGTACTCAATGGCTGCATCCAGAGCCTCGATTGCCTCATCCAGCTGGAACAAGATCCGTTCTTCCTGCCAGGGCAGAGCTGTAGTTACCAGGGAGCAAAGAGCTTGCTCTGTCTCACCCTGCCCTAGCCTTGCTTGTCATGTCCGTGCTGGTGAGAAGCTGGGACATGCAGTTTGGGATGTGGGGGAGCATCTGCCAACGATCTCAGGCTCAATCTTTACTTCTCTCCTACAGCCTCCTGCTCCCAGCCCAGCAGAGGTACCTCTGGGGACAGCAGTGTGCCCTGGCGCAGCTTGTTGTCCAGCTCCAGCCTCTGTTTGAGCAGCTGGTCCTTCTCCTGGCGCAGGCTGTTGATCTCCTGGCGGATCTGCTGCTGGTCCTGGGCGCTGCCGTGGCGCAGCTGCCCGCTCTTCTCGCTCAGCTCCTTCTCCAGGTGCTCCAGACGGCTGGACACGCGCACTATGTCATCTGTCAGGGCCTGCAGCACAGCATGCTCAAGGGGATCTGCTCCCAGGGCAGATCAGCCCTGTTCTACTCCCTCTCTAGGTCAAATGACCCCCAGGCAACCAAGGGCTACCAAACCAACAAGCTCAGACTCTTTCAGAGAAACAAGATTTCCTACCTACTTTCCAACACCCCCTCATCCTGCAGTCAGACCCAGGATGGCACCCAGATCTTCCAGCCTCCACCTCTGCTGGAAATCAAGCAAAGGGTTGAGGTGTCCCACTCTTGTCTTACCTGGCTGGAGCGCAGCCTTTTGCTCTCCAGGCCATTCTTCTCCTGCAGCAGGGCTTCCTTTTTGGCCACAATAGCTTCCCGTTTCCTCAGCTCATCTTCCAGCTCATCCAGGGCCTGGCGCTGCTCGAGAACTTTATCCATCTCCATGTCCAGCCACTTCTTCTGTTCCTCAATTTTCTGATGGAGGGAGAAGCAAAAGGTGAGTGTGTGTGTGTGTGTGCAGACAGCAGCAGCAGTGCCCAGGACTGCTGGACTAAAGAGCAGCAGGGTTGAGATCTGAACAAGCGTCCTTATTGCATCTCTGGTAACCTCCAAAACCACACTTTGCTGGTTTTACCCTTCCAGCTCCTCCAAAAGTCAGAGCTAAACTAAATTCCAGCTGTCAGGGAGTTCTTGGAGGGCACATCTATAACCACCCTTCTGCTAACAGACAAAACTTCAAAACTTCTTTACCAGCACTAGGATTTAGATGAGATCCTGTTTCTGGGGTAAGAAAAGATCTGAAGTCCTCTGCTACTAGATGGAAACGACATTATGGACTCTCCTTCTCAAGCATGAGATGGGCTCAGGTCTGTTTTCAGATGTCTCCCATCAGCCTGCAGTCTGCCAAGCATCCCCCCTGAGCAGGGCAGCAGAGGCAGGTTTGCTGTCTGTACCTGCTGCTGCTCCAGGCTGATCACAGAACCGTTGCTGCCACTCCGCCGCTTCCTCTGGAAAGCTGCGATTTCCTCTGTTTTGATGCGCAGGATTTTCTGGTGCTGCTCGTGCTTCAGCTCCAGTTCCTGCATGTGAAAGAGCAGCATGGAGGGAGTGGGATGTGTTTGCCCAGGGGCTGAGGGACAGGTTATGTTCTCCTCTAGCTCTTTGGATAGAGCTGTCTCCATGCTCTCCAAGACAACCACAGACCACATCAGAGCCCAGCCAGTGTCATCCTCACAAACCCCACAGCAGCACAGCTGATGTGCCCTCTCCTACCTTGACTCGGTGCTGTCCCTTGTTCACCTCCGTCTCCAGGCGCCGTTTCTGCTCGCTCTCCTCGCGCAGCCGCCGCTGCAGCTGCCCCTGCTGCCGCCGCATCAGCTGGATGTTCCTCTCCAGCTCCTGCACGCGCTTCTCGCTCTGCGCCGACAGCGACACCAGCCTCTCCGTCGCCTGCTTCTTCTTGCACAGAACCTGCCAGGGGGTGAAACCCACCCTTGGCACCTCCTCTCTTTGCAGAGATGCCCCCAGCTCTGTGCTGCTCAGCCCTTCCCCTCACCTGTGCCTTGCTCCGCACGGCCGCCAGGCGTGTGCGGTACTCCTGCAGCTTGCGCTTCTCCCCGGGGTCCCAGGGCTCTTTGGCCTCCAGCTCCTGGAGCTGCTTCTGGCTGTCGCTCAGCTCTGCCCGCACCTGCTCTGCTTCCTGCTCCAGCTCACTGATCTTCTGGCTGTACTGCTTGTTCAGAGCCTGGGCATCCTTGCCTGCAACACAGCCCGCTCTCTCACAGCCAGGATCCCGACCCTTCCGCCCTCTCCCCAAGTATTTTTGGCTACAGAGACTGAATGTTCCCTTTCCCTCAGGCACTGCAGGGAAGGAACAAACCAGTGGGAAGGGTTTCTGTCAGCTGGAGGGATGGAGAAACAAGGCCCTGCTGCTTTTAGGAGAAGAGACTGAGCACAAGCAACACAGGCAGAGAAGATGAGGATGGAAGGAGAGACAAAGCACCACAACTAGGAGAAGGTTTCAAGGGAAATGGGTGCATATTCCTGCCAGCAGCTCTGCACCTGTCTTAATGAGCTCCGTGATCAGCTCCTCCTTCATGCGGATGTTGATCGCCAGCTCTCGGATCTTCTGCTGTGCCTGCACCAGCCTCCACTCAGAGCCCTTCCCTGGCAGGCGCTCCCGGCAGCCCAGCAGTGACTCCCGCTTCCCATAGACCTCTGCAACACAGATACCCACGTCAGGAAAGTCCTGTCCTAGCAGATGGGTGACAGAAGGACAATCTGATCTTGGATCTGTAGCCAGAGTCTGGCACAGCATTGCCCAGAGTCACCTGAAGCTTCTACCATAATATACACCCTTGCCAGACCCTAAGAGTTCAAGTTTCTCCCTAACAAAAGCAGCTGGGTTCCATTTTTGTTCCATTTTTGTCCTCGGGGCACATCCAGATGGGACACCAAGATCTCCCAGTGAACCACCACCAGTCCATGGAAGATTGTCCAACAACCTATGGTTGCTACTTGCCTTTTGACAGCTCCAGCTGCTCCTCCTGAATTGAGTGGGCATTGCCTCCACTTGGCTCCTCGCCCAACTTGAAAATCTCTTTCTTGCTCAAATTTTGGATCCCACTTCTAGAAGAAGAAGCAAATTAATCAGTTTGGTCTGGGCACTCCTAAAGCTGTTCCCAGTAAGGACCCTCATGATCCACAGCCTTCAGAAGGAGATGGAAACAATAGCTGTGGTCAGGAATGATGGTAATGAGCTCCCCAGGGAGCAGTAAGGTGTACCAGCAGCATCACTGACCCCACAGGCAGCATTTGCCCTGCATCAGACATGAGAGCTGAGCTGCAGAGGCGGGACAGCCAGGTCACAGCCAGGGACAGGGACACGGCACAGGGACAGCTGGCTGGGACAGCCCCAACTCACCGGCACTGGGACAGGGACTGTTTCTGTTCCCATTCCTCCATCTCCTTTCCTGAGGACAGCTCTGATGGCTTCTCTGAGTCCTGGCTGAGCTCCCTCCTCAGCACCACCTCTCTGACCTCAGGATCACCAGCTGGGTGCTGTGTGTGGTTCAGGTGCCAGCCTGCCAGTTCCTCTTTCTGCAAGCAGGAGCTGCTGCTGAGCTTCTGGGCACAGAATTGGAAAGAGAGGAAACAAGCTGTGTGAGAGCCAGCGTTAGAAGAAGTGGCTCCCACCTGAGCATCACTGCTAGACATAAAAGCAACAAAATGGATTGAGTGTATTTTCAGGAGAACCAGTGTGTTGCCAGACTCAGCTGCCTGTGCTTCTGCTGCTCAAACACTGAACAATTCTGGGACTCACCCACAACATGAAAGCAAAAGCCTCAGTTTTGAAGCTGGGCTGTTTTTGCCAGAGTTGTAAAGCTCTGGATTTGAAAACTGAGCACAGTCCTCTGGACTACGCCTCTGGAAAGGATCACACTGAACAGCAGGGCAAAAGCTCTCCTACAGTGGAGAGCAGCCAAGGGAAGAGGCAGCAGCTCTTCAGTGGCACAGCCTTATGCCCTCACCTTCTTGCAAAGAGCTCTTCCACTCTGCTCAGGAAGCAGCCCTGAGGGAACCCCACCAAAGCCATGGCATGGGGCAGCATCCAGTGGGGCTGTGTGAGGTCTCTGGCTGGCAGTGACCAGGTGAAGATTTTCCAGCAGTCCTGGCACACACAGGTTTGGCATTGCCATCTCCAAGCGCACGTGCAGCTCTGAGATCTTATCCTGCTGCTCCTGCAGTTTGTCACTCTAGGAAACAATCAGAAAAATGTGGTTACATTCATGTTGATCTGAGATCCACTGCAGAGGAACCTGAAAGCTGGGCTGAGCCCCCCTGTGCAGGAAGGAGAGGAGTGGGGCAGGTCCCTACAAAGAGAGCAGAGCCCAGAAATACCTGCAGCTTATACTGTTCCATAGCATCCTCCAGGGCAGCCAGGAAATCACGGTTCTCCTCCTCCAGGCGTTCCACTTGCCTCTGCAGCTTGGCCACCTGCTCATCTTTGATGGATTCGCACTTCTTCTCAGCGCTCACCTGCTCCCCAGAACAAAAGAGAGGCAGTATCAGTATTTGTCCTTCTCTTCCTATCTCTGCAAGGACACAACAGCTCTGCAGATTCTTCCTATGCAATAAATCTCTCAGCTGCAGCTGAGAGTCCTAGTTCTACTTTTTCCCTGCCTGCTGTGAAGACCATGTCCTTCTGCCTCCCTAGAGCCTCTTGGACAGGTTACCTCTCCTCCCCTCCCTCTCCTGACCCTTCCATCATGCTGTGCTGGGGCCATGAGATGAATCCCACCTCAGAGAGCTGTAACACCCCACTACTACCTGTCCTTTTGCTACTTTTGATCCCTGTGTCTCCTGCCCCTGCTCCTCCATGGAGGTGCTCTCAATGCCGCTGTCCAGCCCGGCCGAGGTGAGCTCGCTCCTCTGGCTCTCCACGGCGCACAGCCACTCCTTGACGCGCAGGAGCTGCTCCAGGCTGAGGCTGCTGTCCTCCTGCAGCTCGGAGAGCAGGCGGTGCGCGGCGTCGGTGCACGTGCGGTAATGGGCGCACTCAGCCTGCAGCTGGGCCGTGGCGTCGGGCACGCCGCGCTTGGCGCTGCCCGAGCGGCGGATGGTGCGCGTCTCCGAGCGCTGCCGCTGCTCCAGCGCCTTCTGCAGGCTCTTGATCTGCAGGTGCAGCTCCTCGATGTGCTCCGTCTCCCTGCGGCAGTTCACCACCGCCCTGTTCTGGATGTTCTGAGCGCGGCTGGCGTAGTTCAGCGTGTTGAGGCTCTCATCGAAGTCGGAGGATGAGGGGCTGACGCAGGCTATCATCACGGTCTGGGCGTTCCCCCCCAGGGAGTCTTTCAGGATCCTAAGGAAGAGCACAGGGATTAAAATGGCAGAAATACATAATGACAGAGAAAACAGAAGGTTTTCAACCCTTTTCAGAGGTTAAGCCCAAGGAAAATGATCTTGCTCTGGTCCTTGCTCTGTAGTTCGTTGGCATCAGTGATGCGAATGGAATCATTAAGCAGAGGATGAAGAGTTTGCACCATGGCAAGTCTTCATCCAAATAACTCCTGAGGTTGGGAGGTCCCTGACTCTGTGATCACTGCTAGGTATGTCCTGCTGGAGATTGCAAAGGTCACCTGCTCAAGCTAAGAACTAACTGTGGACCATTAAACAAGTCTACTGGGAGTATTTTTTATTCCCTGACAGGCAGGGCAGGATAACCCACAGCAACACCTCATCTCAGTTTTAGCAGTGTAACTCACACAAGCCTCACTGTCTGTAGCACTGCAACGACCTAGGCCTGTGTTCCTATCCTGGCCTCATTGCTCCTTGAGATTCCCTACGTGAGAACCTGCAGAGAGGGCAGACCAGTAAGCTGAGCCTGTGAGACATGGGGGGTCCTGCTCCCAGTGGTACCTGGTGATTTTGGAGTCCCTGTATGGGATGTGGGTGGTCTTTCTCCGAGGATCTCCCAAGGCACTGATGACGTTGCCCAAGGCCAGGAGGCCACAGTTGATCTGGATGCTCTCCTTCAGCCTCTCCCCTGTGTTTCCCGTCTTCACAATCCGCTCTGAGCCCGCCAGGTCCACGAAGTGGAACTTGGAGACCAGGACCTGTCCAGCGGCAGGCAGGGCGGGTGGCTGGCGGTGCAGGGGCAGGCGGCCGGCGCCGCGCCGCTGCTCCATGGTCACCGTGAAGATGGTGTGCGAGCGGCTCGACTGCCTGTTGATGTGCGTGGCTCCCGTGTGCTTGGCCGTGTTCCCCATCTCCAGCAGGCTCAGCACCTCGTCCAGCCCTTCCACTTCCGACTCCTTCACCCCGCAGAGCACTGCAAAGCAAACGCAGCTGTGGTATTGTAAAAGCAGATGATCCCCGTCAAAGGGAGGAATGATGCATCTGACTCCACTGATATCAGAAGGCTAATTAATTACTTTATTATACTATATTATTCTATATTACATTACACTATATTACACTACATCTTAACTGAAACTGCACAAGCACTCAGTCACAACTGAACAAAATCTTGTGACTGTCTCCAGACCGACAGTCTGCACAGTGCACAGTCTGCACGCCTGGCCCTGACAGCCCAAGGAAACAAAACACCATCACTGTGGGTAAACAATCTCCACACTGCATTCTACTTTGGCACAACATAGGAGCAGCTAATAAGATAAGAATAGTTTTTGATCATTCTTTTCTCTGCTTCTCTCAGGTTCAGAGAATGTGAATCCCACAGCTGGGATGGATGGGCTGCCTGAGGATGCGGCTCCTCTGCACACCCTGGTGCTGCCACCCTGCCCCTGCCAGGCTTTGCCCAGACAAGCTTTCAAGATTAAGCACAGCAAACTGCTGCAGGGGACAAAGGGATGGAGGGGGAAGACCTGGCTCTGCCTTCACGGACAGATAACCCAGCTCTGGCCCACAACATGGGGAGAAAAGGAGTCTGTGCACAGGCACACATACCAATGTTCCCCTTGTCATCCTCCCGGATCTGGATGTCTTTGCTGGCTGTATCCACCTGCAGCAGGTCCCGAAACTCCTCCTTGTACACCTCCAGGTAGGACACTCGGACCGTGTAGTCGATCAGGTCGTTCTCATCGATGAGCCTGAAGGTCTCAGCCATGGCTCGTGGGATGATGCCCTGCTCATCCTCATTGATGGAAGCTGCCAAAGAGAGGCACACACCATGGAGCATCCAGGGAGCCCACGCTGGCTGGGGACAGAGCTGAGGTCAGGAGCCTGCCTGCAACATACATCAGCTGGAAAGGAGCAGCCTCACACCTCTCCCACAGCTCAGCCCTCACAGCCTGGGTTAAACATCCCACAGGACCCCTGGGCAAATCCTATCCCACTGCTGTGCTGGATTCCAGCAAAGCTGCTTGGTTCCAGTCCTTCCTCAAGAAGGAAAACGCACCTCAGCATTTCAGTGAGTACCAAACACCACGCCTGCAGCTGCACTGTGCTGTCCTTTGAAGCCAGCATGACTCCACAACTTTTCCCAACTGAGAGCAGCTTTTCTTTCTTTTTTTTTTCCTTTTTTTTTTTTTTGTGTGCTTGTAGCTTGCTTGTATCTGGCCACAGCACTCTTATTTTTCCTTTTGTCTCTAACAGCCAAGTAAAATGGCAATTCTCAAATTTGGTGCAATGACAGCCTGAGTTGGGAGACTGAAAACAGATGTATATTAAAACTATGAAACAATTTAGTGTTTACAAATGATGCAATTAACTAAAGATGACTGAAATGTTTACAGCACATCCTCTGTAAGAAATCACAATGCCATTAAACCAGAACGAAAAAGTTGTCTCTTTCCTCATTTCCTTCATATAAAGAAATGAACAGGACTAACACTTGCAAACCTCCCTCTTCTTCAGGTTTATTTCAGGACCTAGGACTATCACCATCACCTCCAGAGCTGGTGGAGGACCAGGTCCTGTCACTTGTTCTGCAGTGAAAGAGGAGAAACCTAAACACTGTGATCTCAAGGGTGTGGAGACACATCTTTGGGGGGTGGCTACAGCAACATAGGTAAGGGGAAAGGAAAGGCTGCTGGCGGTGGGATGGTGAGGAGAGGCTGGCTTGAGCTAGAGGGGCTGGCAGGGTGGAAGGGCTGTTTGGGAGTGAAACTGGAAGTGATGGAGATGATGATGATACAGTTGGGTTCGGGTAAAGCAAGGATGCTGGCAGAGCAGGGATGCTGGCAGAACAGGGATGCTGGCACAGCAAGGATGTTGGCAGGACAGGGATGCTGGCGCGACAGGGATGCTGGTGAAGCAAGGACGCTTGCAGGACAGGGATGCTGAAGAAGCAGGGATGCTGGCGGACTAAGGATGCTGGCGGGACAGGGATGCTGGCGGGCACGGAGCCGACAGTCCCAGCGAGACTCACCGACGCTGGCCTCCCCGATGGTGTAGGTCTTGCCGGAGCCCGTCTGTCCGTAGGCGAACACGGTGGCGTTGAAGCCGCGGAAGAAGGCGCGCAGCAGCGGCTGGACGCAGGCCCGGTACACGGCCGCCTGCCCCGCCGCCTCGGGCAGCACGGCGGCGAAGCGGAACCGCCGGCGGCCCAGCTCCACCTCGCCGGTGGCGGCATCGCTCCGCAGGCACGGCCGGTGTCCTCGCAGCGCCTCCCGGGGCAGCAGCGGCCGCACCCGCACCGCCACCCGCACCACCGCCGCCTCCGCCGCCATGGCCGCGCCCGGCGCGCCGCGATGGCGTCAGCGGCTCCTCCCGAAGGGACGGGACGGGACGGGCAGGGAGGAGGGTGCGGGTCGGGAGGAGGATGCAGAGGGTCGGGAAGGGAGGAGGATGCGGGTAGGGCAGAGGATGCGGTCGGTCCTCGCCGCACCCCGGGGAGAGCGGCCGAGGGGAGCGGGGGATGCCCGCGGCTGCGGGAGTGGCGCGGCTGTGCTCCAGAGAAGCTCCATCACTCTTGGGATGTTTCATCACTCACTCCCTCACTGGGGATTCCGTCCCCCGTGAGATGCTTCGTCACGTGCGAGGCAGCGCTCCGTTAATCCTGAGTGTTCCATCGCTGGTGAAACAAAGTTCCGCCGCCCATGAGATGCTCCGCCAGCCACAAGGGACTCAGGTCTCTCATCAGCCGTTTCATCCAGCCCAGCAGCGGTGACACTCCCGCACTCCCGGGTGACATTGCCACGATGACCGTGCGGAAGGGACAAGGGGCTGCGTGGCCCTGCCGAGGCACAGAATACTTTGGGGTGGGGGCGTGGGTCCCTCCTGGGATGCGGTTTGCGAGCAGCTGGTGCCGACAGCTGGTGCTTCCCGGCCGCCCGCCGCGCTGGGGGCTGGCACGGCCGGCTCAGCCACTGACGTATGTTCAGGACACTCCGAGCGATGACAAAGTTTTTCATCCGGCTGCCTGCAGTTCCCTGCGCACCGCCCCTGCGGCTGCGGGGAGGGGTATGGGCCTGGCGGGTCCCCCGGGTGCCGTGGGAAGCGCTGGGCTGCCGGCTGTGCCGAGCCGGGCTGGACACACGGCTGGGACCGTGCGAGGGGCTCGGCCACGCTCGGCATGGGGCTCCGGCTCCCCCTGCGCCGCAGCACCAGCTTCACCCCCGACCACCCTGCCCTCATGGAGGTGCCTGGCCCCGCAGCCCTGAAGATGGAAGCGAACGTCCTTGTCATGGGAGCAGACAACGTAGGGAAATCAGGTGAGAGCTGACCCGTGAGCTGTAGCAGGCTGGAAACTGCATCAGTGTTTGGAGAACAGTGGCAGGGAGCAGCCCATGGAGTGAATTGGTGAGAGGGGGCTGAGCCCTGGAGTGCTGCTGTGGTTCAAGGTGGGGAAGCTGAGCACAACCTTGTAGCCAGCCGGGCAATGACAGGGGAAGGTATTTTGCACTGAGCTGCAGTTTGCTGATGCTCCGGCTCGTGCAGATGCTTTGGTTCGTGCTGTGCCTCTGCTGCACTCACAGACCTGCTGGTGGCTGGGGAAACTCAGAGGTCGTTGCTGCTTGTAGGAGTTTACAAGGGCATAGTGCCTGACTCTGCTCTGGATTTAGAAGGGAGAATCCTCCAGGTTTTGGGCTATTCTGATGATTCCTGTCCTTCTGTCTGCAGCTCTGACCGTGCGTTTCCTGACCCGGCGCTTTATTGGAGAGTACGGGGACATGGGTGAGTGCCAGGCCAGGCCAGTTCCCAGCAGGGACTGGGTACAGAGACAGCCCTGCTGTGGGATTTCATTGCAGCCCATCCTCTCCTGCTTTTCTCCAGAGCATCTGCCTGCTCCTAGGGGCTCAGTGTTGTATTTGTTCAGTGACCCGTCTCTTTGCTCCAGAGCTGCTTCTCTGGGGTGCAAAAGGTCCAGGGTGGCAGCTGGTGGCACCATGAAGATGACGATTTTTTTTTCTTTTTGGGGGCACAGAATTCATCTACAGCCACAACCTGACTGTGGATGGCCGAGAGATTCTCTTACACATCTGGGACGTCCCCAATTCCCAGGTGAGAGAGCTCCACTCCTATCACCCATTTCTACCCCAGGGGCAAAAAAACCCTTTACTGGAAATTACCTATGGGGAACCACAGGCTGGGAGGTCCAGTTGAGCAAGGCTTTTAAATCAGAGGGTTCATAAGTGACTGAACTCTTCTCAGCTGCCAAGTATAGGACAGCAATGCTGCTGGCAGGGTAGCAATAGTTACCATAGCCCATGGCCCTCTGGCTGAGAACACTGGAGCTGAAGCACTGATGGAAATACAGGACTGTGGTAAAGAAATAGAGGTGCTGCTCTGAGGTCCCACACTGTTATCACCTACAGCCTGCAGTACTTGGCAGCTGGGTGAGGGTTAGGATTAGGGTGTGATGCTGAAAACTGAATCATCCCCCCTTGGTTAGTTCTGCTAGCCAGGTGCTGCACTGCCCTCCTTGGTACTCCTCTTCCTCTCTGCCCTTTTGCTGTTCTCTGTCCTGGCAGGCTCAGGATTGCCCTCTTCTATCAGGCAGGCCTGGAGGGAGGGATCCCAATAAAACAACCCTTCCTTTTCTCTTTCTCCACAGGAGCAGGCAGAGGATGGCTCCTCGGAGGAGAAGCGAATCCAGTGGGCAGACAGCTTTGTCCTGGTCTACAGTATCTGTGACCGTGCCAGCTTCAACATCCTGCCCCTCAAAGTGCAGTTCATCAAGGCTGCCAAGGAGGGGCAGAGCCAGGAGAAGGTGCCCATTGTCATTGTGGGCAACAAGCGGGACCTGCACCACCAGCGGGAGGTGTCCAGCGAGGAGGGCCGGCTCCTGGCCCTCTCCTTAGACTGCGGTTTCTACGAGGTCTCTGCAGCTGAGGCTTATCACGGGGCCCTCATGGTCTTCCACGGACTGGCCAAGCTCATCCCAGACACCAAGCTGGCCCTGAAGAAGGGCACAGGCATCCGGGGCATCGTCAAGACCATGTCGGCTGTGTTTGCCCGAAAGCGAACGGACTCCCTCTGAGCTCCTGCAGGGCTGCTGCTGCTCTCTGTGCTGCCCAGCTGGGCCAGGCCTCCCTGCTGGGTGCCCATAGACATGGGGTGTGTCTTTCCATAAGTATGACGGGTTCCTTGCTGTCCTCCTCGTGTCAGGGTCAGTGCCATGCACAGCCAGTGCAGCCGAGGACTGGGTTACTCTTGGCTCTGCCGTGGGACAGTCTCATCTCTTTGCTGTTCCAGCTCTTTAGGTGCCTCCTGCTTTCTCCTTCCATCCTCCAACACTGGAAACCACGGGGGGATTTTGCCAAAGCTCCAGGCAGTATCCCCAGCTCCTGCAGCAGGAGCTGCCCAGGCTGTCAGCAATTAGGGAGAACATTCTGCTCTTCTACAGCACACGACTCCCTGTCTCTCCACTCCTACTCTGGGACCCTTATTCCTGTTTTACCCTCATCAGGGTCCTCTTCAGTAACCCTGGAGCACCCATGAGCTGGAGAGGTGGTGCTTTCCCCACTGGGGAGGCAGTGATAGTTCCCACATGTGTATCAGAGCCCAGGGCACCAGCGATCCTGGGGAATTTTATGAGGAATGGTGCCTCCCATCCCCCTTGCCGTGCTTTTGAACAGCCGTGCTCACAGCCCTCTCTCTCCCCCACAGCCTTTCAGCCATCCCAGCCGTTTGTTTCCCTTGTGCGGGCGGGCGCGGTACAGGCTGTGCCTGGGAAAAGCCAGGCGCGGGGCTCGTTCCCAGCATGGGAATTGCACCATGAGCCTTCCCAAGCTGCTCCTTCTGCAGGGCTGCCTGTCCCCGGGGAGGAAAGGAGCTGGGGAAAGGGGCTCGCTGACCCCTGTGCTGCTGGGAGGCTTTTCCCTGCCTCTCCCAAACCCTTCTCTTTGTGCCCTGGGAAAGCAGTGTATTGGGAGAGGGTTTGTGCGTGCTGTAGGGACACTGATTTCTCTGCTGTGTTCTTCTGGAAATGCAATAAATTGTCTTTGGCAGGAAGCCCCGGCTCCTTGGAGCTGTGAATTTGTACTTGGGGCATGGGAAGAGACACGTACCGTGCTGGGCATGAGCACCCACTCTGTGGGCATCTACCCACAGGGAATGTAACAGGATGTTTCCTGCACCCACTCCCTTGGCCCTGAGTTGGGGCACTCACCCCACTGTGTTCCCTTGGCTTGGTGTCTCACTGCCACAAAGAAGCTGAGCAGATGGGGTGAGTGGCAGGTGGTTTATTATTGCAGGTTTATTATTGCAGCAGATGCAACAAGGTGTTGTGGGAAGCCAGGTGATCCTGTGGGAGAGGGGCTCCAGGAGCTCCACCTGTTCTTTTTCCTGACCCCACCATCCATCCCACCACCAGCTGGGAGAGCATTGCCCAGGGCTTTCTCACTCATGAATCCTGCTGGGTGGTGGGGATCTTCAGCCCCTCCATGGAGGAGCAATCTGTGCCTAGGGATGTGCCCTGCAAGGGGGGATGGAGGGAGGAAGGATGGGGAAACAGGTTTGCTATGGTGATGTTTGACAGCTTTGCCATCCTCCCCTCTGTCTCTCTCAATGTGTAACCAATATAAGTTCACCCTGTCTGCTGAGCAGGGTCCAAGGTAGTCCAGTGCCAGCCGTGGGTGATGGCTCTTTCCACATCTCCTTCACCTTTCTAGTTCCACCTTCCCCTACCTTCTCCTTCTGGCAGCAGGGCTTTTGTTTGCCTTTATTCCCCCATCCTTGATGCACTCCAGAATAAGCTGTCCCATGGCCTGTCTACCACTTTGAGCTCCTGTCCTGGAACAGGGGTGTGTGTGGGAAGCTGGAGGGGCCCAGCAAAGCGTGCTGAGGGGATTGGAGAGGGGCTGGGATGTGCTTGTCCCGCCTCTGGCTCAGTCCTTCTTGTAGACAGGGCTGTAGAGGCTGCCATAGTAGGCCCGGCTGTACATGGACTCAGGGCTGAAGCGGTAGGAGCCCTCGCTGACCCGCCTGTTGTAGGGGGTGAAGGCAGATTTCCTTGGGAACGGGTACTCGGGCTCCAGGGCAGGGCTGCGGTAGTAGCCGTGCCGCAGGAACAGGGGGTCCTCGAGCCCCAGGAAGGACAGGGGGTGATGGCCACGGTACAGCCGCCAGTCACTCCTCAGCTGCGATTTCTCCTCGCTGGAGGGGGCAGCGGGCTTGGTCTCCTCCTCCTCCTCCTTCTCCTTCTTCTCTTTCTTCTCCGCGTTGGTCTTGCTGGCCCTGGATGCTTCTTCTTCCTTCACCGACTGCCTGCGAAGCTGAGAGATGGGGTGAGCACCCAGCCAGGTGGAGCCACCTGCCAGCCCTGCTCCCCCTGTGCTGCACAGCCCCCCTTAAACTGGGAGAGCCTCAGGAGAAGCCAGTTTGCCCCCAGAGTGGAGAGGAGTGGGTGACTTGCAGTCCTTGAGCTGCTGTGGTGGAGAAATGCTCCCAGGGGAGCAACAGGCTGAGGTAAAGGAGAAAGAACAGGGTCTCAGTCTGAAATTTCAACTTCCCAGGAATGTGGTCACACCTTGGCTTGGGCATGAACTGTGTGAAGGTGTCACCACTGTGTGACCCATTTGTTCTATTGAGGGACTCACTGTCATGGCTTTGGGGATGCTCAAGAGGAGGGTGGGACTGAGGTGTCTTCATGGCATCTCCTCAGTCTGACATTTCCTGCAGCTGTGGGGTGCCCATGGCAGGAGATTGAGCAAAATGGGCTTTGCAGGAGATGGACAGGGCCTGGCTAGGGGCAAACTCACCGGCACATAGCTGTACAGGGTGCCCAGCAGATGCTTAGGGGCACTGACGAGGGTCCCCCCGAGAGCATCCACAGTCTCCATGGCCCTGGACAGCCTGCGGGGCGTGAAGAGGATCAAGCCCTCTGCCGCATCCCAGGCCACGGCCGGCACCTTCTTCACGCTGGAGATGCCGGAGGCGCAGGCGCTCTGTAGGTTGTGAGCCACGCTGCCCACGAGCCCAGGGTCCTGTCCTGCCTGCCCAGAGAAACCAGCTCAGCTCCTGGGGCTGCCCCACCGCCAGCAGGACAGGACAGGGGTGGTCCTGGTTTCCCCATCCCCTTTGCAGCTCTAAGCCTGAGAGATTTCAGCTGGCTGCTGTGCAAAAGCCACCGCAGCCCTTTGCAGCAGGGTCTCTCCCTGTCCCTGCCAGCTCCCCCCACTCGGGGCCCCAGGGACCCTCTGCTCGGGGCTGCGCTTCCGCTGCAGGCCGAGGCAAAGGGCACTGACCCCAACCTGCTGCTTCCCGTCCCCAGCTCCCAGCGGAGCCATGCAGGAGCTGTTCCCAGCCCCACCGGCTCAGACCGCCCCTCCCTGCAGGCACCACGGCAGGGCATTTTCAGGGGTGTTCAGAGGTTCAGCAGGGAGTTCAGTGCTGGCATCCCACAGCTCCAAAGCAGTTTTGAACATACAAGCCAGGGTGATTTTGCCTGGCATAGAGGCTGCCCACAGCTCCCAGCTTTGGGGAAAGGGAAGGGGACTGTCTCACTCCCCCCCTCCTCTTGCATCCTCCAAGCTGCATTTCAGGATTGAGCAGGGATAGGGGCCCCAAATGTACGGGGGAACATCCTCCATGGTCCATGGGTAGGAGGATGCTTTGGAGCATTCCCAGCTCACTACTCTGCTTTTCTCCATACCTTGGCATGGTTGGTGTCTTTCTTGCCTGCCTTCTCCTGCTTCTGCTCGGGTGCCTTGCTGTGGCGCCGGGTCAGCCAGCCCTGCCCGTCACTGCGGGGCTGGGGGGCTGCAGGGGCACTCGGCTTGGCCAGGCTTCCCTGCCAGGGGAGCAAAAAGGCACCACTCAGAGGGGGCTGGCCGGTCCCACTCCGTCCTTTTAGCCTGAGGTACACAGGGAGTTCATTTGTGCATCTGGGAAGAAACCCTGAGGGCAGATGGGAGAGCTGGGATTTTGGCACAGGCCAGGGAAGTTGTTCCCACTACAGCACAGGGTAGGAAAAACACCTCCTTCTCCCCATTCCCTCTGGGTCTCTGCAGGGGCTTTTTGCTTTAGGAAGGATGTTATTGCAAGGCCATAAATCAACAATTACATGCTGGGAACCTGCTAAAAATAACTCGTCCCACTAATGTGGTACATGGTTATGTGTGAACATCACGCAGGAACCGCCAGCTCCAGCTTGTCCTGCTGAGCAGGGGAAGTGAACTCTGCTCAGATTTGCTCCAAGGAGCCTGAAATGTCCTGTCTGGAAGCAAAATCAGCTCAAAAGAGGAGATGGGGTAGCAGGAACCCAGCAGGTGGGTCCTGGCACTCACCAGGATGGGGATCCAGGAGGCCAGCTCCTGCCCCTTGGTTTTGGCCCGCTGCAGGCTCTGGGTGGTTTGCTGGTAAGCGCGGTGGGACACGGTGCTGACCAAAGCGCCAATCCGGCCCAGGGTGCTGGGAGCACTGGGAGCACTGGGAGTGCTGGGAGCACTGGGAGTGCTGCATGCGCTGTATGCCCTGGGAGCACTGGGAGCCCTGGGAGCACTGGGAGTGCTGGGAGCCCTGGTAGCACTGGGAGTGCTGGGAGTGCTGGTGGTAGTACTGGGCTGCTGCTGGGACACCTTTGGTGTTGACAGATGTTTCTTTTTGGGCTTCTTATCTAAAGGTAGAAGAGTACAGGCAGAAGAGTGGTTACATTCTGGTGGGACAACCCTCCTAGGCAGCCTTATGCCAAAATCCAGGGGCTGCCTCCTGCCCCATGCACCCCACAACTGAGGAGCCACCCAGCCAGTTGTCACCAGACTCCCTCAGAGGGGATTTGGGCATCAGGACTACCTGCTTCTTCATCCTCCTCAGGCAGCAGGTATTCCATCAGCTTCTCCAGCCCTCCCAGGGCTGTGTCGACCCCTGCAGCTGCCATCTGGGTCACTGAGTTCTTCCTTGTGTACTTGGCTGTTGTTTCCACTGTGCTCTTGGTGGCCTCATAGCCCTCTGCCGCCAGCTCGATGATCTTATCCATGGAGCTGCCAATGGTGCTTTTGGCACTTTGGAGGGGGCAGGAGATGGTGTCCTTCAGTTCAGATGCGAGCTGTGGGCAGAGAGATGGAGAACAGCCCCTCTGGTGTGCTTGGGGTGGTATAGGACAGCCAGAGGGACTGCAGGGACCCCAGTCATGTCCATGCCAGTAAACAGCTCCAAGAGGGGCTTAACTGTTGTCTCCAACGTGGGCTGGAGGTAGCTGGCAGGGATGGGACACAGGACATTGGTGACTTATATTTGGGAGCCCCAACCATCGTTTAGGTTGCAGAGGTCTTTGGAGGAGCTCTCACTTGGAGATGCTGCCTTGTTTCCCAGCCAGCAGCCTGTCACCATCCAGAAACAAGACTAGAGAAGATGTACTCTGGGCTTTTCAGAGGGGCTGGGGTGTCCCAGACTGTCCTGTGTGGATGCTATGGGACAGAGAGAGAGAAACAGCAAGCGTTTCTCACAGCGGCTTATGAGAATTTTTAGGGAGTTGTAAGGATGTGATAACTTGTTAAGTATAAACAATCTGCAGGTGGTGTTTTTCTACTTTTGTCTTTCTGTTCTTCTCAAGGATGGTGTATGAGAAAGGTGTTTTCGTTAACTGGCCAATCTAATAGAATGTATTGTATCACTCTATAAAAACTGTGTGGTTCTCTTGAATGAAGCCTTCTTTGCTCTTTCTACAATACTGCCTGTTCCAATGTCATTCTCAGTGCAAGAGTGACAGTCCTGCCTGTGACTTACCTTGTCAACAGGGTACTGCAGAGCAGGGATCTTCTCCTCTAGATGGTCCAAGCCCCGGCAAGCCAGGTTGTTGGCCACAGCGACTGCTTTGGCAAAAGCACGGTAAGAAAACCCCATGGCTGTGCCAGGCCTGTGCTTGTGCCAGCACTGCCCCACCTGCTGTGCCCCCCTGCCATGTCCCCCTTGGCAGACAGACTCACACTGCGGCTCCAGGCGGCGCACCACGGGCTCCATGCCCCACATGGCCAGGGCGCCGGCGCCCTGCACGCCCCGCTCGTACACCTCGCACACCGAGGCCATCAGCGGGTGTGACTCCTTGGTGCTGCTGTACTTGCGCTGCAGCGTCTGGCACGTCGAGCTCACCACGGGCAGCTGCAGCACCCTCTGCAGCACGTTCTCCTGCGTGGGGGGTGGGTATGGGTGAGCCAGCAGCAATGCCCTGAGGAGCGCCCCAATTCCCTGAGGAGTGCCCCGCTGTCCGCACACCGCTGGCTCTCGGTGCGTTGCAGTGAGCAGAGATCACTGCTTTGTACAGGATCAGTGCTTTGGAGAGGATCAATGCTTTATAGAGGAACAATTTCCCTCCTTGACCCGCCAGCAGTGCCCTCACTAGAATGCTGCTCTTCCACGGCCTCAATGCACAGGAGGCACACTGAGGACTCACACTTTGGCTTGCACGGGAGGACGAGGAGGGTATTTCTCTAGCCCAACTGAGGGTCTGCCAGGTGTGCTGAATTAGGACAATAGGCTGGCTGCTGCCACTGAGGGAGCAGGGACTCTGCAGGCAGTGTCTGAGGGGATCAGTCTCCACTCCTCCACTATCCCAAGCCTGTCGCAGACATCCTTTATGAAAAATCCTTTCCTTAGGATTTTTCCTCCTGAGAAGCTGAGAGGCCTCAGGAACAAAATGTAAACAATGGTTATCTGCTGCTGTAGAATGCAACAGGTGGATATTTGATTAGTCCATGTTGGATGTTTGTAATTAATGGCCAATCACAGCCCAGCTGGCTTGGACTTTCTGTCCAAGACACAAACCTTTGTTACAATTCTTTCTTTTTCTATTCTTAGCTAGCTTTCTGATGAAATCCTTTCTTCTATTCTTTTAGCATAGTTTTAATGCAATATATATCATAACATAATAAATCAAGCCTTCTGAAACATGGAGTCAGATCCTCATCTCTTCCCTCATCCAAAAACTCCTGTGAACACGGTCACACAAGCCCAACTATTTAGATGCTCCCTCTGGCTTTCCACCCTCTGGAAACCTCCATGCTGGAGATCTGGGGACTAAATGGGGCAAGGATGAAGGACTGTCTGGCACAATAGGCAGCTATCACTTAGTGCTTGCATCAGCTCAAGGTTAACAATTTTGAATCTGAACTATTTAATTTCAAGCAAGAAAAAAGGTTTGTCCTTTCCCTTTGATGATGTTCCATACTACTGCAGGTAAAGATCCATATAAAGAGAACACGGGACATGTGAGACAGAGAGGTGTGGCTGGTATTCATCCAGCACCGTGAGCACACACTACCTGGCCCCCCTGGCACATCTGTGCCCTTTTCTGTCTCCCTTTCCCTGCACCCACCTTGGCACTTCCATCCTGCAGAGCCTGAGTCTTCTTCACCGTCATTGTGGCGCACCCACCTGCAAAGCAAAGTTGGGAACCTCAGACTCTACCTGAAAGCAGGGCTGGGCTTGGGCTCCCCCTCACTCCTGCATCCCCCAAGCACAGCAGCTGGGCTGACACACTCCTCCCGTGGGTGCAATGGACGTGGCATTGCCCAACATTTGACTTTTTACCAGTTAAACTGTAAAACCAAAGCCTCCATGCAGCCCTGCCCTGCTCGTGTGCCTTAACAACCAAAGACCAAAAATATTAGTTGAGAGGCATGTAGTTTAGAGAAGTTATGGTAAGGGCAGGATAAAGTATGCTGGAAAAGTAAACTCAGAGCAGCCAGGATGCTGACAGATGTGCATGAGAATAGACTCTGGCTGAGGAGGGATAGGAAGGCAGGACAGGAGCAGACAGAAGAGTGCTGGGTAGGGTTGTGGTGAGATGTCCAGCTGAGGTCAGCATCCCCCTCATTCATATCTGCTGCTCACAATGCCAACACTCATCCTTGTGAAAACAGCTCCAGCCCCAGCGCAGACCCCTTTTTCTTAGCAGCAGATGAAATTCTGGACATCTAGAGAGAATGGGTGATCCCTGCTGGTCCCACTGAAGCTGTCCTGGAGCACCCAGCGGGCACAGACTACTCACCGAGGGCCAGCCTGTCCCCAGCAGAGCAGCAGCAGAGAGTGGTGTCTGCAGTGTCCCCTCAGCCTGGTGCTGTGAGGGTGAGGCACCGTGCCCTGGCCACTACCACCACCACCAGGCCCCACCTCCCATTGCGTGGGCTCGGGAGCTGAGGGATCGGGGTGGAAACGGGCCAAGGAGCTCCCTGAAACCACCGTAATTGGGAGCAGATGACGGCAGAAAATCCCCTTTGCTGCCTTCCCTGCAGAGTGCGTCAGCTGCAGCACGGCTGGAACGTTCCAGGGTTTAACACCTCTCCTTCCACACAAGAGGAGAAGGAGCTGCCCTGGGACCTCACCACCTTGACAGCAGCAGGTCATGGACAGACAGGGAGAAGGTGAAGAGTCAGGGTTTCCTAAGGGTTTAAAACCTTCCTGTGTTTCTGTAAGCCCTGCTGTGCCTCCTGATGGACCAGGGTATGATCCTGCTGGGAAACCTAACAGAGATCAAGAACAAGGTTTCTCCCCAGGAGAGTTTACTGAGCACAAGGAGCAGAAGGCAGATGTGGGGGACATGTTCTGCTTGAAGCAATCTGGTTTGGGCAGGTCTGCAATTTCTAAGATGATTCATGAGGCTTTTGGTGAGGAGGCTCTAGCTGAGGGTCAGGGCAGACACTGCATTAGGAAAGCTTTAGGCATTTGGGATAGATGGAGAAAAAGATCAGTTTGGAAGTGAAGATAACCTCGTTCAACTCTTGCCCAAAGCAGGGCTGTTGTCAAAGCCAGATCAGGCTGCTCTTGATCTTGTGCAGTTTTAAAAACTTTCAGTGAGAGGATTCCTCTCTCTCTGGGGCCCAGTTCCTGTGCTAACCGTACTAATGGTTAAACTATTTTTTCCTAATGTCCAGCTGGAATTTTCTTTGTTGTACCTGACATCTCCTATTTTTGCTTTGTGCACCTCTGAGCAGACTTTGTACCCCATTCAGTGCTGGTGCAGCCTGTGTTCCACGCCCCTGAATGCTCTCTCAGTGATCTTCAAAGTGACTATTCAAGATGTCTCTGTGATGGTGGGACCAAAACAAGACATGGTTCCCCAAATGTGGATTCACAGCTGCCCTCCTTGACCAGCCAGCAGTGCCCTCACTAAAATGCTGCTCTCCCATGGCCTCAGTGCACAGGAGGCACACTGAGGACTCACACCATTGTTAAAAAATCCATTTCTGGTACTGATTGAAACGAAGACCACACCACCTGTATGGGACCATACCAAGCTTTGGTTTTTGACTACAGATGAGCCACACTGATGAGATGAGGACAGTGTAGTGGAAAGAGGACAAATGCCTGAGGACAAGGCATTAATCAGGGAGATCAGTGAAGATGAGAGGTCCAGGGTGCCGTGTGTCCCTTGGCATGTGGCTCACAATGCCCACAGCTGCCCAGCACTCCCATTCAGCACATGGAGGTGAGCACCCAACACGGCTCCATGGCTCCCTGCTTGTGGCTGCACTGCTCCTGTGTGGGGTGGGAGGCTTCCCTGGGGCACGGGAAAGCCACAGATGGAAATAAAATGCCCCTTTGCTTCCCAAAGAGCCCAGAGTCTGCTCCCAGCCCGGGGCTGTGCCTGCCTGGCTGGCTGGGTGCAGAGGCACATGAGTATGCTGGGCTGCCTCCAGCTGGTGCTGGGGTCAGCCACTGCCCTTCAGACAGAGGGACAAAGGGCACCAGCCTGCTTCAAAGTTTGCTCTCTTGGCACTCAGACTTTTTCCAGCGCTGCTGGCATGGCTGAAAGTGCAGAGGGCACAGCAACCTCCTCCCTGCCTTGGCTGGAGTCAGGAGCCAGCACAGCCTTTGCCCTACTAAAGCCTGTGCTCATCCCCTCCCCTTCCTCTGGGTCAAAGGCTGTGCCAGCCCCTGCTCTGCAGGGCAAAGGCTCCACGGCCTCCCTGCCCCACCACTCCAGCACCAGAAACATTCCCTGTTCAGAGCTCCCAGGTCCACAGGGTGCAGGGAAGCAGCTTCACACCCCTGTCTCTGCAGTTTGCTCCACACTCAGTAATGTACCACAGTGAGGGGATGAGCCCTGCAAGGCACCTTCATCCTTTGCTCTGGGAAGGGGCTGGAGAAGTATCTGATTCATTTCCATGCAGGATCAGCAACCCCATAACCACTGCTGACAGATGTCTGCCCAGTTTCTTTTTAAGGATGCCCTCCTAGGCAAGCTATTTAGATTTTTTTATTTTACTTTCAGTTCAAAAAAAGGTATGATTTAATTATTTGTGGCAATATAAAAGTATTGTCCCCTGGATTTGGAAACTGATTCATTGCCTTGCTCTTGGCAGAAAAGCTTTTAGGCATTTGGAAGACTACTCACACCCTCCTCTAGTGACACTTCCTCTACAGAACTGGTTTATTTGGTATCTCCTTGGAGATGTTGGTTTTTAACCTTTGCCTGCTCTTGATGCTCACCTGGGAATCCCCAATGGCTCACATATTCCTTGAAATGCCATGCCCAGCACAGTGTTAATGTTAGGAAGGCCCTGTCTGTAAGTAGAAGAGAAGATGACCACTCTCCTACTGTTCCCATTATAAAATGTGTCTGAGGCCATTAATCCAGAAGGAAACTCTTGCTAAAGCACTCCTGAATGCCATGCTTTATACATTGCTCAGGAGCTGACATTTGAGAGCTTCCAAGTTTGCAAGAATCTCACTGCAGGGAGTAGGAGCTAACAGTGAGCTCAGTTTAATGGTTATCCGGGCTCCATCCCTGGCCACCTCTGCCAGAGATGTCACCCTTTGTTCCCTGCCTGAACTGGCATTTCTCATTAAACCATCCAAATGAAAAGCTGTTTATAAGATACTGAAATGCAGGTGCCCCTGTCCCTTTCACCCAGCTGTGCCTGCACTGGCCACAAGGCTCCAGCCCTCACTGCTGGTACTCAAAGGAATTCCCAAAACATCTCCTTGTTTCAGGGCAATCTAAGGATGCACTTTCACCTGATATCACTCAAATATCTCTTAATGTTTTTGCAGCTGAAATTGTGATTCTAAATTAGCTAGAAGAATCTAGCTGCCAACTGGGTACTGCAAAAGGAAAGGTCTAGAACCCCCTCACAGGCAATGTCTCTTTAAAAGTGTCACCCTTCATAAAATTCAGAGATGAGAGAAATTCTCCCTCTTTACACCACCTTCCAAGTGATACACAGACACAGTGTCACACTCATCACAGTTTATTGCTTATGTTCAAACATCTTGTTCTTACTCCAACTGCTGTATTAGAAAGAGATACAAAAAAGGCACTAAAAGGATTTTCTCCATATGATCACAATCCTATAGCTTCAGTCACATTATTTTAAGGTACCTTAAATCACCAGCCTCCAGCTAGGGAGCAGAAAGCAAATATTAGTGCTTAACATCTAGTAAAGAGAGGTACTCCTGTGTGTTCCAGCCTACATCATGGAGAATGGGACAGGCAGGGCTGAGACAGGCTGAAAACTCACCCTCATTTCCCTCAATAAGGCTGCACAAGCTAATCCACACCAGGCCCTAAGGGAGAAACATCAAAGCCTGGCTCAGGGCTTAGCACAGTGTTTGCCTGCAGGCACAGGGAGGGAGATTGGGTTTTATCAATGGCTTTCCCTGAAAAGTGTAAGAGAGAAAGAGAGACCAGCTGGCAAACCAGTGAAAGTATTTTGTGAAGTATTTTGCATCTCAGAGCTCCCCCGAGTGAGACTGAAAACACATTTTTAACGATAAGATGGAAATCTGTAGACAAAAGCTGGTCAAACCTCCACTGTCAGATGATCAAGACTCCTCTTCCTTTCTTCCAGGGGTTGCTACACACTGAGATAATGATCAACTCTGACTAAGGTAGGGATGGCTTCCTCATTGCCAGGAGATGAAACACAAATGGAGAAAGAAAGAAACAAACAAAAAAATTCCATTGTTATAAAGGAGAGGAAGCCTAGAATATAGCCTATAATATATATCCCACACACAATGCTCCATTTTGGCCTGAACTGCCAGTTTTTACTTTTAGTGCTGCTTATTTCCATATTGAAGAGCTCCTGAAGGCCACATCTGGCCTTCAAACACACTTAATTATCCTGCCCAGCAACCTCTTTCTTTTCAAACACTTCATTGGCAGGCTATCACTTCATATTCAAACTGGAAGTAATTCCAAGCCCAACCACAACTTCAGGTAAACTGGCGCACTGCCTCATCTGCTTACTTAATTCCACATCCTTTGCCTTTTAATAAAGGAGATTCACACCTTTTAATTTTCTGGTTTTGGATAGCATCAGAAATAATAAGAGAGAACTTTGGTCCAGGTTAGTCTGTTCACATCTCCTTGGCAGATTAAACAAGGACTTCTTACACCAGGAAGCAGCAGAACACACAGGCCTAACTCTGATGAAGAAAAATGTTACATTTATCTCCTGTATAATGTGCAATTTGTCTCAGATGGTGTCAAACTGGTATCCTGCAAAGTCAGGAGCAGCAAACACTGCATGCCCTGCTAGAGAGCTGGACACAGCATTTCTCTTTTAACCCAGTTACACTGCCAGCCATCCCTGCCAGTGAGGTCACTGATAAACAATAACACAGTTGCAGGGCAACAAAATGAGGCATTTTCAAATGGCTGAACCCATTCAGCCAGCGAGGGAACACAGAAGCAATCATGTGGTCATGAGCAGGGAGGAGAGGGAGCACCAGATACAAAAGTCTAAACCATGAATGCCCAAATCCAGTAAAAAGCTTTCTTCCACAGGGATTCTGATGTTATCATGACAAACTCCATTCTCTCCCCTCCTGGAGCTTACACAACCAGAAACATGTCCTTGCAGTTTTTGTGACTCAACGAGCTCTGAGCCAGGCTTCTCTCCTTAACTGCATGTTCCAAACTCCTTATTACACTGGAATTTTTCATGTAAATTTAAAGAGAAAAACAAGCTCCTTATCACAATATCATTAATGGAAAATAATTGTGCTTGCAATTACAGGGGTTTGGGAGTTAATATGCTGTCCTGCACCAAAGCTGTGGCCTGCTGGAGCAGTCAGAGTCACTGGCCAACAGTCCCTGGCTCACAGTATCAAAGGGAACAAAGAAAGTGCAGATTTTCGGGACAGGAGTTGGCACTCACTAGACTGCAGCTCCAGCACCAGCAGGGCACACACCACAGAGACCATTTCCAGGTACCACCACAGTGTGCTCAGTGCCTGCAGGGCACAGCATCCACCAACCCAAACCCATCAGGACACTCATCCCTGACTTCAGGCTGCTCTAACTGCAGCTCCTAACCCACTCTAGACAATCTGACTGCAGGGACCTTGGATTAGTGAATTGAAACTTTCCAGTGTAAACATGATTAGTGTAGCCATGAATCATATACCTATTACAGTCGCCTATGCAGTTATTTCACAACCCTGTATTAAAATAAAGGAATATTTTCTTATCTAGCAGCCAAGTTCCAAGTCCTCTTTCTGCTTGTGAAATATTACTTGGCCTTTTCCTCTCTCCACCCCATCAGTGAGTGTGTCATGGCACTAAACTCATCTGCAAAGGCACAGGGAAGGAAAGGTGGCAGAATCCACTTCTTCAGAGGACAAAATTAATCTTGAGATTATTTTAAGAGATGTTCATTTGAAAGTGCTATATGAAGATAAAAATCTGTCAGAGGATCAAAGCTGCAGCCTCATACTATGCAGCTCCTTTTATGTCACTGTTTCAGCTTCAGATGTGGGCTTGCTAACGTGAGGATCCCCACCAGGGAGGAGAGCACGCCGCAGAAACCAATCACTCCTGGGTTGGTCTTGTAGATTCCCAGAGTATCCAAAGGGCCTGAGAGATCACAGAGGTTCTTCACCAAGTCCAGCAGCAAAGGAGGATTCCTTTTCAGTATCTGAAAGAGCTGGCAGAGAAAACTGTGCAAACCATCGCTCCTCACGCCATTTAGCTCCTCGCCGTCTCTCTGCCAGGCACAATTCTCCTTTGCCTTTTCTTCCAGCGCAGCCTGTTCCAGCCTCCAGGAGATCTCATACCAGTCCCTGGCCAGGTTCATCAGCAGGGAGCAGTAGTAGCACTTGGTGGCCCAGGTGTGCCACTTGGGTTTGTCGAGGTTTGGCTGGAGGCCGACGCTGCGGAGCCAGAGCGCGGCGTCGCACACGAAGTACAGGGCCCGGCTGAGGTGGGAGCCCGTGAGGCACAGGCGAGGCACCACCTCTGGCAGCTCTGCAGCTCTCCTGGCTGCCACCAAGGCGTGCACCACATTGCCCAGCCTGAACACTGCAAGAGAGCCCACACAGGTTAGCACGGCCCGGCCTGTCACGGTCCGCGTGTGTTTGTACAAAACCTGGAGGGCTTTGGGCATGTGTGTGCTTGAGCACTTGGGAGAATTAGTGAGGAAAAGGGTGTAAACATCTCAGTGCTCTGTAAACATCACCAGCCCAGGACATACATACTGTCTGGTCAACAGCCAGGACTTGCAGCCTCTCTTGCCATTCCATTCTTGCACCCCTCTGGACCAATATCACCCTTGGCTCTGCAGGACTCAGTGCCAGCAAATAAAGAACACAAACAGAGCCTCTAATTTCAGCTGGACATTGCACAGCATTTTACCTCACTTTGTGGACAGAAGATGTTGCTGCATTAATCCTGTTGCAGCCATGGGATACAGGTGGCCTCTGTGCCTGTGAAAGCTGGTGATTCACGTGCTGAGCACAGGGACCAAAGTCCCTCCTCAGCCATGAATCTGCCAGAGGCACATGGAGCTCTTTGTAAACTGTGTGGAACACTGGATTCCATTTCAAGGTAGAACATATGGCAAACCTGATTTCACCTCTGCACCGTTTGGGTTTTGGCCCCTGAATGTTAATATAAAATTATTGAAAATACTTTTTACACCCTGATGCCTTTATCACAGTGACAGATGCTGACAGCACCCAAGCCTGGTGGAACTACAAGAGCCCTGAATTCAGGCGTGGTGTCTATTAGTGATTTATTTAGCAGAAGCATAAGAATTATGGCTATGCTGATAAACCAACTGGCCTCCCCACTGGAAATGACCATAACTCTAAAGCTAATGGAATAATAAACAAATCTATGGCAATATGATAGACTAGAATATTTGTCTCGTGTTGCAGTTGTTCCAGGATTGAGCAATTGACAAGTGGGTGCAAGATCAAGCTGAAAACAAGTGATACACACATAGTAACAGTGTAGTCATTGTGGATGCAACCGTGACACAGAAGGGAGTGATGCAAATGGTCAGGCTGTAAGCATGGAAGGGTATGTCATTTAGTAGGGTAGAAATGCTAAAGAGATTAATATGTTAAGTAGGATATAAAAGCCATATTGAAGGATGTCCTTCAGAGGTGATCTTGTAGGATGATGATCTTTCAGCACTGGGCTGTCTCAACCCATCAGCTGGAAGGACTAATGAGCACACAGTGAGCCAGCCTTGCCTCACAACCCTGCTCTGTCCTTGAACAGAGGTGACAGTTTGGCCTCTACAGCAACAGCTGACTGTTAACTTATTCCTCTCATCCTTCCAGCAGTAATTCCAATTGTCTAACTGAAGAGGAGGCTGAGGAAGTAAAAAAAAAAAAAAAAATCTATTTAGCCTTACCTAGCCTGGCAAGCCATGTCAGGGATAAGGTCTATTGACAGCTCTGTAAATATACTAAAAGAGGTTTTGTGGCTCAAGGTAGGTTAACTACAGGAAACACTGTTTTTACTGGAAGGAGCAAGTGAAGAAATTCTTATCCCCCTAGACACCGGGTACTTACTTTTCCGGCCAGAGCTCATGCTAGATTCCAACTGCTTGAGTTTCATTACCAGCTTCTTTTTATCGGCTTTATTCTCTATTAAATAGCTAAGCAACATGCATGTGTACTGAGTGGCTCTGGAAGGGAAAAAACGAGGAGAGGGGGAGACACAGGTGAGACACGGACAATCACAGGATGGCAGCAGCAGGACAGGTTTATTCCACAGACTCAGAACTGTCACAGTTGGAAGGAGAACACGCAGTACAACCCCACTGTCAGGGCAGGATCCACTGGAGGGGTGACACAGTGACAAGATGGGTTTGGGATGTCCCCAGACAGGGACACTCCAGGCTCTCCCGGGGCAGGCGCTCAGCGCTCCGCCACCCGCAATGTATAAAAGTTCCTCCTCACGCTGAGGAGGAGGAAAAAAACGAAACTTGTGTTTTAGTTTAGGGCCACTGTTCCTGTCGTGTGGCTGGGCACGGCGAAGGAGGCTCGGTACCATTCCCGGGCAGGGCGGGAGGTGCCGGGGCCCGCGGCGGGGCCGGGCTGCCCGAGGGGCCGGGCGGGACGGGCACGGCCGCGGGGCCGCTGAGGGGCCCTGGCTCGGTGCCGGGGCTCCCGGGGAGCATGCCTGCCCCCAGACTCACCGGAAGATCTGGTCGCGGCCCTGAGAGCGGTTGGTGAAGCCCACGAAGCCCTCCATGGCTCGGCGGCACGGCGGGAGCAGCGCGGGGGCCGCGGCCGCTCCGCCCCGCCTCGCCCGGGCCCCGCCCCGCCGCGGAACGCTCCGCTGCGCGCCGCGATCCCGGCCGGGCTGCGGCACCGAGGGGCCGTTACCACGGCAACCGTCAACAACGGAGCAGCGGCGGTGTCACCGCTAAAGGCTTCCCCCGCCTCGGAGCCGCCGGCTGACCTGCGGCGGATTCTCCCGGGAAACAGAAGGAGCCTGGTACTGCCCCACGGCCCCCGGCACTGCCCCACGGTCCCCTGCACGGCCCTCGGCAGTGCCCCTCTGGCCCCGGCCCCGCTCCGAGGTCAGGTGCGCCCGTGTGCGTATGGCCCCGCCGCGGAGATGAATCTCGAAAGCACCCGGTGTCTTGGAAATGAAGTGTATAAAACTCCCAGTGAGAGCAGCTGCTCTCAGAGTTAATCGTTGGGATTTTACCCAGACCGAATAAGTCCTGGGTAATTAATGGAGAAGAAGAGAATATTTTTTGATATTTTTGAATGCTTTGCCATAATTCTTATACGTGCTTGTGACAAAGCTTTTGGGCTCTCTTTAACTGTGGGCAGCCTGCAAATCCCAGTGTGGCTGAGATGCCCAGAGCAGGACAAAGCCCCCGGGAAACAAAGGCGATGCAAGGAGAATTGAGCTATGCAGAGCAGGGTTGCTCTGGCCATCAGTATTGAAAGGAAACCCCCTTAGACATCATTAATCAAGGTTTCCCCCATTACCTCATGCAGGAAAGTATTGAAGGAGTCTTTGTTCTTCTGCATCCAGGGTGGTTCCTGCATCCGTGGTGCGTTTTGCATCTGCAGAGGGAGAACCATGGCAGTGAATAGCCGGCAGCATCCCCTGGAGATTCCCCCGCCATCTGCAAAGGACTGGCCGAAGGAAGAGGAGGAAAATTTCTTCCTGCTGGATCCCGATCGAAAGCACGATGTGCTGCCACAGCCCTTCAGGATGATCCACAAACTGGTGATGCAGGTTTTTGAGAGTGCTGTGGAAATCATTGAAGAAAGGGAGATGCTCCGAGAAGCACAGAAACGAAAAGTGCAGCCCACAAAATGCTTTCCTACAGCTGAATTCCAGGTACAGAGCCAGCATCAACCACCACAGCAGATCCTGTCATTCTTCTGCTCATGACCTTCCCCAGAATGAGCCACCATCTCACTGGCTCTGTTTAAAAGCCTGCAGCTTCCCAGCTTGTCTGGCAGGTTCTGCTTCCCACCCAATCATCACACCTCTCTAGGTATTAAACACTAAATTCACCTTCTGCTTCCCGGGCTGGCTCCGCCCTTGTTTGCCGGGGAGAAGGTGATTACTCAGTGGCACACAAGTGGGCAAGCTCAGCTCTGAGAGCTCTGCTGAATGGGGGCAGAATGAAGGTGCTGCCTTCCCCATGAGCATGTGGGGGTGTCCAGGGGGACACTCTGGTGCCTGTGATTGCCTGGGGGAGTTCAGCATCCCATCCCTGCTCTGCACTGGAATGGAGGTGTGACAGTGTCACAGGGGTCTGAGGATGAGGGAAGGGATGAAGATCTGACTCCATGTTTCAGAAGTCTTGATTTATTATTTTATGATATATATTATATTAAAACTATACTAAAAGAATAGAAGAAAGGATTTCATCAGAAGGCTAGCTAAGAATAGAATAAGAAGGAATGATAACAAAGGTTTGTGGTTCGGACACTCTGTCTGAGCCAGCTCATTGTGATTGGCAATTAAATAGAAACAACCACATGAGACCAATCACAGATCCACCTGTTGCATTCCACAGCAGCAGATAATAATTGTTTACATTTTGTTCCTGAGGCTTCTCAGGAGGAAAAATCCTAAGGAAAAGATTTTTCATAAAAGATGTCTGTGACAAAAGAAGGGCTCAATGCTCCTGAGTTCTCGGCCTTTAAAGCCCCTTCTGTTTGTGGGAAGGGGAAAGATGGGGGAAAACTTTCTCATTCCTAACACAGACCAATCTCTGTGACAGAGATAAGAGATCCTCCCCTGCTCTTGTGGGGGAAGAATGTGTCAAAATTTATCATTTATTATACTTCCCTTGTGGAATAAATCAGCATTTTCTGGTGAAAAGGCCAGGAATACATAATTAGCATGGCTGATGAGAATGCAGTTGGATACACTCATCCTTTCCCTTTTTTTGCTAGGTAACTGAAAGAGCCAATTGCCTTGCAGTGTCCGGAAAATACATCTTTGTGGGTCTGTCTGTGGGTCTGGCTGCCTTCAGCAGGTGTGACTTGAAGGATGTCTGTGCTTGGGATGCAGCCCAAAAAGAGATCTGTGCCCTCCATGCCTCGGCCCTGGGCAACGAGTGCCACGTCCTGCTTGCTGTGGATGAAATGGGTCAGTGTGCCCTGGGTGTCCCTGCCCTGGCTGGGGATGAGCTGTGCTCTGGGGCTGAGCTGCCACAGAGCAGGAGCAGCATCAGGGAGGCTGAGAATGTTCCTAGAAAGCCCTGCAGAGAGGGCGTTGGACAGCCAGCAGATTGCAGGGTGGCAGAGTGGCCCTGGGGCCTTGTGATTAGCAAGGCTGTGGGTCTGGTGAGCTTTGGGGCACAGCAGGGGCAGCTGCAGAGCTGAGGGGGAAGCACAGTGAGGTTTAGGAACATCTTGGGCTGGGCAGGAAGACCCCCTGCCTGTGAGCTGCCCCTGCAGCTGTACGAGTTTGTTGGTGAATCTGAAAGTTGTCACTTCTGGTGGAGACACTTTTCAGACTGGCTTCTCCATCTCTGTGCACAACCAAAGCTTTACTGGTGCTTGCACAAGGAAGCCAGCAAAAAGTTTAGTGTTGGAAACAGTGGGATGCTTTTCCTTGGGCCCAGGGAGGAATGTAATCCTGCTCACTGCCCTGTACATGTTGTAACAGCCATCTCAGAAGAGCATGGCTAATGTTCATTCACTTTCCTCTCCCTCCTCCTGCTGCTCCTGTATTTCTGTTTCAGGGCTTGCCTGGCTCTTCTGCTTTCACAGGGAAAGCTTCCTGCTCATTAAAGCCCTGAATGAAGTGGTAAGTGCTGAGCTAATTCCGTGCACAGGCTGGGAAGTAATCAATCATGAGGAGTACCAGTTGCCCTCAGAAATTTATTCACAGGTAGTAGTGCTCCAAGACTGCTGCCCAATATTTACTTTTGTTCTTCCAGCAGTCTAGCTGGCCTTTAGCCTGTTGAGAATGGTGTGAGAGCTCTCTGAATCAGTGGCCTGGCTTTGATCAGCCTGTTTTTCCTTGGCAGGAGGACATCAGCCAGCGAAGCCTTTGTGTGGAGGTGGTGCTGTCCCGAGGAGGTGATTATGCAGGAATCCTGCTGCAAGGCAAGTGCAGCAACATGCTGTGTTTGGAGAATCCTCTGTTCTAGCACAGGGGCAGCAGCAATGTTTTTAGAATGCTGCAAGTGGTCTGAGTAGCCAGGGATCCTGTTTTAATCCTCCCAGTTCCCCCTCTGGCTTAAGGAGCAGCTCCTGACACTCCCTGTCCTTTCCAAAGCACTCGGTGTGCACCAAGACTGATCCCAAAATTGAGCTGTCTGGAGCTGGTCACTGCAGTCCTGAGGCAAAGTGGAAATTTTCCAGGGTAGAAATCCATTTTGATGTAGGTGAAATGTACATTTTTGAGTTGAGTCTGTGGTTAGAAAACATAGCTATTTAGCCTGACTGCAGAACCTAGGCTCAGAGAAACTGCTTCAGTGAAGGACAGAGATAAGGTGAGGGAGACAGAAGGTGGTAGAGAGAGACAGAGACTGCTGTGAGAGCAGGTTAACCTGACCCAGGAATTCTTTCTAGAACTAGCGGCAAATGTCACGCAAAATTCATAAAAATGAACATGTATGAACCTATTGTGAAATTGTATGCATATGTATTTGAGAGGGGGATAAAAAGGGACCTGAAGTTCCCAGAAGGATGCATGTCATTTTAGGGGAACGATTCCCCCATGCGTCCAGTGCTGTAATAAACATACCGGCTTTACAACTTTCACAAAAGTTGTGGAGTTTTGATTATCTCTGCAAAACATTCCCCAGCTCCCAGTGAAAGCAGCTTTCCCTCTCTCCAGAAGTACCAAAGTCAGTTCTTCCTCTACTTTGCTATGGCTCACTGGAAAGATGTAGACCTGAAGAATTTTCTCTGCAGATATAGGCCAGAGAGCATAGAGAGCCTCTAGAAACACCACAAGAAATCCTTGTTATCATATTCTTCTGTTTCATGGCAGCTGAATCCATGGCAGGCAGGTTTTCTGCACCTGCGTTTGGTGGGATCTGCCTGGACACATGCTGAGAATGAGACATGTAGCAGAGAGCTAATGTGAGACCATGCCTCACTTTCTACTTTCTACTCTATTACTCAGAGGCTGCAAGTCAGGTTCTTCACTGAGTAGCTTAATGGAATTTCTTTGGTGGGTGTGGGAGCTTGAGGATTGAGCTGCAGGCTGAGCTGTCAGTCTCCATCAAGCATGTCAAGCCTTAAGTGAGAGGAGAGTTGGGCTGCATGCAGTTCACAGAGATTTTATATTTCAGAAAAATACACAAATCTTTTTATAAAGGATAAAAGATAACAGAGGCTGCCTGCCTGGAAGACCTTTTCTCCTCATTTCCAATTGCTTAACATGGTTTCTCAATGCAGACAGCACAGAAGCTTGGCTGGAGATCTACCAATTGCCTAAGGACTCCTGGCTGACAGAGATGGAAGAGAACTCAAGAGCTGCAGAGGAGCTGGCTGGCAGTGAGAGGAGGTCGAGCTCCTCACCTGTGGTACAAAACAGTTCCATCTCCCTCTGTGCTGTTTTTTTTTAAAGATTTTTTTGCCCACAGCTCTTCCCCAAGCCTTGCTGGTACAGACAGTGACAGCCTGACCCAGCCTGAACCCTCGTGCCGCCCAAGGGGATGGATGGCGTGTGTGTCTGTGTGTCTGCAGCTGCTGCAGCTGCCCATCCCACATTTCATAAGCCTTTGTGCCATTGGGATGTGTTTACTCTCCCAAGACAGGCTTTCCAAAGAGATTTCCCTGGTCCCAGGACTCGTGTTCCTGCTGCCCCTCCCTGAAACTGGCAGCTCGTTTCTCAGCAGCATTGCTCCATCCGAGGGGGCCCAGGGCATTCCCACAGGGCTTCTCCCTGGTGTTACTGGGGGAAGGAGGAGTGGGAACCGGGCAGGATGCCTCTGTTTGGGAGTCTGAAGCAGGGTTTGTGTTTAGATTCCATACAAAGAGAGCCTGGTGGAGTCACAGCCTCACCCACCCGAGCAGGGCAGAGTCTCTGCAGTGTGCACTAACCACAGTCAGCTCTGTTCTTTGGCAGAAAACTGAGGAGCTGCATGGGACAGCTCTGCAGAAATGGTCACTGGCCTCAGGGGCTGTCCTGAGCTGCCATGGGGAATTCAAAGTGCTGAGTCAGTGCTTAACCCTCCCCTTGTAGCACACAGACACTACTTCCCAGCACCCTGAACTAACCCTCTGTCATAGCAGCTCCCAACTCTTTCCTCTTCCTTCAGCAAAGACCTTCCTGGACATTTAAGAGGGAACTCAGCCTTGTCCTCGGGGCAAACACCCTGCTTAACTTAGTGAAGCCAAAACCAAACAAGCATTCTCTCTTTGCCGATTCTATGCAAACTATCCAAATTCCTGCCCCTTCCCGCTCAGACTGGCTGATTATTAAGCCAGACCTTTTCTGTTTAGCCCAATGTCAATGTGTGTGGGGTTATGGTGGTGGGCACACACTGGTGTTGGCCCCCTGTTACAATTTTCTGTTCCCAGCCTGTATATATACATGAGGAGGAGCCCCAGCCCTCCTCCAGTCCTTGGCTCTGTGAAGTAAAATCTGGTTCTCACTTTCAGGAGACACCCTTCAACCTTTAGTCTTGCTTCTTTTTAAAAATTTTTTCCCTTTACTTCATTGCTGTGACTCACACAGGCCTGTGCTGCAACAGGAATAATTGAGAGATGGCACAAAGACAGGAGTGTGGGCAGGACATCCTTGTAATGTAGTTGGGAAAGTAGTGATGCCCTGAAGCTTCTGTGTTTTGGCCTGAAGAATGAGCCCAAACCCAGTATCTCCCAGACAGTGCCAGCCATCCTTTGCCTACACAAAGGAGTTTTTCCTAAATTCTTTGGGTGGCACTTGATTCCCATGAACAGGTGAAAACTCATTTTCACACACCACAGTTCTCAGGTGGGCACTTTTCTGTTGCAGGAGCTTCCTGTGCCTGCAATCCAAGCTAGATTGGATATAAAGCTGGATCCCCCAGAGCTGCTGCTGACAGTGAGGCCACCCAAACCCATTACAGGTCAGGACTGGGTCTGTATGTGCAGCCTGGTTCAGGTGCAAAGGCAGCAGGGCCCCTATAAACACAGATCAGGTCAGAAAGTCTCAGTAACACAATCCGCGGTCCTTTCCTGACCTATCTAGTTACATGTAATCCTGTAGTGGGAGTTGCTTCCTCCCAGATCATCAAACACATCACCTTGGCCAGCACAAAGTGCTTTGGAGTGTCTCAGAGTGGGTGTGAGAGGGAGGAGGCTCCTTCCTAGATTTAGCAGCACTCCTGAGCCCTGGAATCACAGAGAAATTCTGGAATTATAGAGAAATGCCAAGGATGAGGAGGGGACAGGCTTTATATTGGAAAATGCCACAGAAAGGCAATGTGAGTGGGGTCCTTGCCCTAATCCCTGCATTCAAATACTGGAAAATGAACTTGTGATATGGAAAGCCCCACACAAGAGAAAGTGTTTTCTGTCTCAAGACTATGCCACCCCCAAATGCCTCCATGATGTTTGCTTCATGGTTTCTGCTTCTCCAGGGCTGTGCCTTTTCCCTTTGTGTTCCCGACCCAGGCACCAGTTTTAAGGGCCCTTTGGATGCCTTGAAGGAAGTGGGTGATGGCAGCACGTTTGGCTTGGGGTACAACCACCTAATCAAGGATTCCCAGTGGGAGCTGCAGGATGCAATCTTCTGTAGCACCTACCAGGAGTATCTGGAGGCTGAGGGAGTGACCAAGGAGGAGATGCCCAGGTGAGTGGCAGCACCAGCCAGGATTCAGCCATGAGTCACCCACACAGGGCACTGTGTAGATGGAAGCCTCTCTCTCAGCTTTGCTTCCTTCCTCCCAAGGCTTCAGGGCAGGGAGCTGGAGCCATTCCAGGTCTTGTTATCCTGCTGCCTACTTATCAAAGCTACTTTCTTTTACATATATTTCTTCCCTTTTTCAGATATGCTACCTTTCATTTCCTCCTTCCTAGCCGGATCCTGATGGCACCAGAAATGGAAGTAGAGCCAGGTAATCCAAATGGACAAAAAGCTGTTAATCTGTGAAGCACAGTCATTGATTGGATGACATTGAGCTCTACTGAGAGCTCAGTGGGTCTGGCTTGCATCCACTCTAAGTTCCATCTCCAAGGGTGTAAGTCTGGGTAAAACTGTCAGCCCTAAGACTTATAAATCAGTTACTGGCTCGGAGTAAAAAAAACTTATCTTCATATTTTATAAGAATTCCACAATCTTCCCCCTGAAAAAAAAAAAAAACCAAAAAACAAACAAATAAAAACAACCCCCCCCAAAAATTAAAAAGGAGGCATATAGTCAAGATTAAAAAAAAAAAACCAACAAAACAAACAAAAAGGAGAGGTTGTTCTGGTTTAGTTTCTGTGTGAGCAGAATTTCTATTAGGAGTACCATGAAAGCTCTAATGAAAGCTTTCTAATGGTGTTTTGGTGTCCTGGATTGTTCCTTTCTTTGTCCCCAGTCTTCTTCTCTTTTTGCCATCCCCTTCTCTGTACCAGATATTCCAGTTGGCATTGGAGTGCATTGGTATGGAAACCACAATTTCTGCTTGTACTTACTCAACCCTTCCCTCAAGGACAAAGCAGGTAAGGAAGTTTTGCTTTCTCTAGCAGAGCACTCTGTGGGGAGTGGGAGTGTTCTGTGGCCAGGGGCTCTCACTCTGCCAGGTCTCCATGATTCAGGGGAATGAGGAATTGGCAGAAAGCTGACTCATATCTCATGGGTGAGGCTGGCACTTGGGTTGTGGGGCTCTGTGCTGCACAGACTGGCAGTGTTTTCAGTGAAGCCACTCTGGCAGGAAGCAGCAGAATGGTGGTGCATGTTTGATGGGGAAAATAAATGCTAGTACTGTGTGAGAGAATGTTCTGCACCTTCTTACAGTTGTCTCTCTTCATGCCATTCTGTTTAGGCTCTGATCTGAAGCCTGATCTTGTGTGGCCATGTGCAGCTCCAATTGCATGCTCAGCTGTCAGTTCCTGCTCCAGGTACCTGGCACTGGCAGGTGAAGATGCAACAATAACTATTTGGGATAAGCACCTAGGTGAGCCTGCCCTTTGGGAGTCTGTATTGGGATCACTGTGGGTAAATTGCACCTTTGCCTAGGAGTCTGAAGCTCAGACTTAGTGTGAATAAAAGGCTGGTGGTGAATTTACAAGGAAATCTGAAAACAGTTTGGATTCAGTCATCTATTGGGTACTTGGCCAGCATGACTGCCCTGGCCTCTGCAGAACCATGCCCATGCAGGGCAATGCAGGGGCTGGAGCTGCTGCAGCAAGGACTGATCAGTCCTGCCCGTGGCTGTGAGACAGTGCCAGTCCCTGCTTTGCCACTGCACTCTAAGGTCACTTCTGAGACTGTTGTGGTGCCACATTCAGGCTGCCATCAGTTCTAGTGTCACCCTGCCGTGATGCAGGGACTCTCCTGGCACAAGAATCTTCTTCTGCCATCTGCTTATTCTCCCTCCCACACTCCAAACTAAGCTTTGCTTGGAGAAATGACCAGTTTCTTTTCTCTCCCTCCCTTCCCCAGGATACCCACTGTCTGTGACTGCCATTCTAGAGGAACGCTTCATCCGTAGCATCCACTTTCTGTATGGTTCTTCAGCTGTCAATGATGAGACACGTGGTGCAGATCCTGTCTATTGTGGTGCAGACCCTGTCTGTGCCATCGTACAGCTCCTAGTGCTGTGTACAGACAGCTCTTTCTATTTGGTGAGAGCACCCAAGGCTGGCAAGTCCAGCATCACACTCCTGGCAGACAGGTGAGCCAGACTCGTGGTTATAGTGATCCTGTCTAAGAGAGAGCCTCAGATTTCTGTGGAGTAGAGAACTTCCTGCTGTTTTCACCCAGATGGCTCTGCCATGCTGCTGTCAGCAGCAAGTGTGGTTTTATCAGTGCTAAAATTCAATGGTTTGCCAGAATTAGGGGTGTTTCTGGCTTCTTCTGTGCTCCAGAACACAAATACTTCTAGCACAGCTCCAGGGCTGATGCTGAACTTTTGTGTCTCTGCTGGATACTCAGGGGAATTTTTTCTTCCCTCTTCTGCCCTTAGCAGAATACTATCCCCCTAGAAGTCAGAATAAACATTTATTGGCATCTTTCTATCATTTTTTTGTGTTCATTTATCCCCTGCTCTGAAGACTCTGGGTTCCTGCCTCCCTGGCAGGCAGGGATTTGTATCTCCAGTGCAGTTCCCAGGCAGGTTTGCACAGGGATGGGCTCCAGGGGTTCCTGCCCAGGAGGAGATGGGCTTTGTCTCGATAAGGAAGGGGCTTGTCTGGGATTATTTGCCAGCCAGTGTGACACAAAGCCAATGTCATTATCATGTGCCAGGTACATGCAACAGCAGCATAAACCTCTGTCTCTTTCACAGGCCTGAAAATCCAAATCTTACAGTCAGTGCAGTGATGCCTGTCCTGGCCTTCCCCAGTGCAGTGAGTATTGCTGCCAGCTCTCTTAACCTGGGTGGGAGCTCATGTCCATCTGTGCTGGGACCTTGTTTCCAGCAAGGGCAGTAACTGGGTGCTGAGAAGATAACGAGCAGGGCAATCAGATCCTCACATCCTTTCCAGCTTCCAAATATTTTTGGTGTGAAAACTTCCCGCACCAGCTCCAGGTGTGTGTGTAGCTGGTAATGCTCAAAGGATTTCTCTTTCATGATCTTACCCAGTATCCCCTGGCACCTGTGCCCTCTAACTAGCCACTGAGGTGCACACAGACAGGTGAAAGTGGGAGGGTTCAGCCATGAAGCTTCAGGCATCAGGGTCAAATATGAGGGGGCATCCTGGGGAGAAAGGTACAAACACAACCTGACAAGTGGCCTCAGAAAGGTTGCAGGCATGGGGAGGAAAGGACTAATAGCCACTCACCACAGAAGGCTGGATCTACCTCATTTCTAATGTGCTCTGTTGTCCTTTTCCAATCCAAACCTCCAGCAGTTTTGGTCCAAGTTCTCTGCAAGGGCTGTTCTTCATCTCTGTCATTTTTGGGGATGTGGAGTCCTGGATATCCCCTCAAGTCCTTTACTGAAAGTGTTTTCCACTTGTTTTTCACCTACTTGTCAATGTTGCTGCTTCAGGTCCTGATCTTCTGCTGGGATGGCACAGTGTCCCTGATGAACACTGACACATCCCAGACTGTTTACTGCTTCTGCACCCCACCTTCTCATGCTGTGGCCCCTGCCTGGCAGCCAGTGTTCACAGTGGATAGTGCCAACAACTGCTTGCTGCTCCGAGGTGGGTGGGCATAGGTACACCGTCACTGGGTGCTTTCAGCTGTGCACTGCTCCTTGTTTGTTCCTGTTGGGTGATTCCTGAACAGTAGTTCACTGTTCTTGTCTCTGTCTAGGAGATGAGCACCAGCATGTAGATGAATTTTTCCAGAGCAAAGCCACTCACAGCACCATCTTCGTTTACGACTTCAACTCCTACCCACTGAAGGAGGCTATCCCAAAGAAACCAGATTTGCATTTCAAACCCATGCAGGAGCTGCAGTGGACTGAGAGATGTAACATTTATTTATGCGATAGGTTTCGCTTTCTGCCCGAGAGGTAAGTGCACCTTACCTGCATTATTGTCAGCTGTAGTGATGGTGAGTTCATGGAAGGGCTTACCCTGGAGCTTCTGGCTTGTTCTGTGTGCTGTGAGAGATTTGTGTCTGAGAAAGGTTGGTGTTCAGGCAGCTGGGTTCCTGACAGCCACCCAGAGCCCTTCCTCCTCTCCCCTCTGTCTTCCCTAGAACAGCTTCAGCTGTAAGTCAGGATGCAAGTTCTGATGTGATTTTGTGCAGTACAGTTTGTGCGAGCTTTTTAGGGGGTATGATCCTCACATGTTTGCATGCTCCTTTAGACCCCACATCCAGGCAGAGCTGGGGTCTCTGTGCCTCTCTCACCCCCGCATTCCCGGCTCCGTGTGGTGTTTCAGTGGTTTGTGTTGGGGGTTCCTCGGTTGGAGCAGGTCCCCGCAGCCTCGGGGCTGGAGCATCTCGCCGCTGCCGTCATTAGATGGCACTGTAACATCTCTTTTTGGGCTCCTTGGCCTCGAATTCTGCTGGGAACCTGGAACTAGATCCGTGTCAGTCTTTTGTATCTTTTTACTATGCATTAATTTCTTAATTCGAAACGAAACAGGTGAGTGCTGGTGCGACCTTATGGCACATATTTATTACCTGGTAGCCTTCCCTAATTCCTTGTGTCCAGGGTGAATCCTGTGGAGTTGTCTGGCTAGTTAAGTGCAGAAAAGTTCCATCCTATGTCACCAGCCAGAAGTGGTGTCCCTCCTTCTCCAAATGCTGGAGAGGAGACTCTTATCTGCCTCATACCACAGAACTGGGGAGTCACCACCTCCAGGGATATCTTGCTCCCTGGGATCTGAGAGCTGAAACCAAGATTTGTGCAAATACAGCTGCAGTGGGACCTCTGTCTACAGAGATCTGGAGATAACACAAATTCAGAGCTCCTTGCTGTCAGGAGAACTTGACTATTGATTGGCATGAGGGAACCACTGAGATTTTTGGACACAGGGAGTAGAGCTGCTTAACCAGTAGTGAGCCCCAGGGGCCCTTGGGGATGTTGTCTGAGCACTGGGGGAATGTCAGGGACTGTTTTTGTTTCAACCACCCTTTCTCTACCTTTTCAGGCAGGAGGTACTGCTGGAAATGGAGAAGCAGAAGTACTGGGATTGTCTGCAGGAACGGGCAGCTGCCATGGACAAGGAGAGAGAGAAAATGAAGGGAGAGAAGAAGCAGTAGCCAGCCTTGGATCCTGAGGGCCAGGCCCATGATCCAGCACTGACATTTTCATAGACACTATTGTGATCATCTCTCTCCCAGAGATCTGGAGCATCAGGAGCAATCTGGTATGTCACAATAATAGGGTGCACCTTAATAAAGCCTTTCCTCCATTAAAAGTCTCTTGCTCTTCACAGCATTGGCATTTTGTCAGACTCTGATTTTCTGTCCTTGTGTTGCTGGAGCTCACCAGTGGGTGTCATTTTCTGCTCCTACCCACATGGACAGCCATCAGCATCCTTGTGCTTAACCAGAAACCTTGTCCTTTCAAAGGAGGCAGCAAATTGGCTGTGGAGGTGTCTTCCCTCGAAGCATGGCAGTGCTAAGCAGCAGTGACACTGCAGAGTGTGACAGCCCTGACAGAGGATGTTCTGCAGTTGTTTCTCTTGACTTCAAAGCAGGCACTTTTGGGATAAGACTGCTTAGGAATTGCAGCCTGGGAGGCCCATGAAAAAGCTTCAGTCTTTTTACAACTGATCATACTACTGGATGACTGCCTAACCCACAAGTAATCTGACAAATCTCCCAGGAACAACTCCAGTCTGTGTGCATGGGGGACATTTTTTTTAATCCCCTGGTGCCTCCTCTATAGCCTCCCACAAAGGTTCAGGAGAGCACCAATGCAGGGTGCCAGGGATTCAGCACAGACTGTGCTGTGTAGATGCTCTCATGCCAAGGTCCCATTTCAGTTTTTCATAGCAAGTTGTCTTGTTTGGGCTGAGTTTTGATGAGATGTTTCAGCTCATCCTCTGGAAATGAAGTCAGCCAAGCTGTTGGGGAGGCAGGAAAAGGGAGAAGCATTCCATTTATTTCACAGCCTGGCTTTGCTCTGGAGAAGGACAAGCTATTTGAATTAAACCTTCCTCTCTGCTACCTTTGTGAAGGCTCTGAGGCCTGTAGTAAAAGCTTTTGTGCTGTCATTTTCCATCTGCCACAGATTCCAGCTTCACAGCTCATCTGATTGTTACGGATATTGGGGCTGGGCTGGGTGAGCTCTTGCCATCTGCCTCAGTGCAGAGCTGGGAGGGTGAGCCCACACCACCCTCAGTGCCTGTTTAAGCCCAGCCACCTGGGTCAGCACTGAGTGAACAAGGAGCACCCCTTGATCCTTCCTTCTGTTCTTGCTGTGGTGGCCATAGAGCTTAATTATCTTGTTTCTATGGAGCTTTCAGAAACAATAGACCTTCTGCCATAGCCAGGCATTGGGGATTACTCAGGGCAGGAATTCCTGTTCCTACATTGCTTCCCATGCTGCAGAAAGCCAGCACAACAAATATGTGGCCCCTTGAGCAGCACTGGGTCTAGTTCTTGCTATTTGTGCAAATATAAAGGGCCTGGGGATCTGTGCTATTAATCCTGCCCCATCTGCTTTTCATCCAGAAGAGGAGCAGGGCTTGCCTGGCATCAGAAGAGGCAGGACAGGATCTGCTGGGCAGTTAGATGTACTGTGCATCCACCAGTTTGTGTGTATTCCTCTCAAGATGTACTTGTTTGTTTGCAGTTAGAATTTGCTCTAAGATTCTAATCATGTACTTGGCCAAGATAACTAGGAGCTGGCAGGCTCCACAGAGAAGGGAAAACAACAAGCAGCTGCAGGAGGCTGATGAAGAGCCTTTGTTTTAAGTCATGATTTCAGCAGGGGACCATTTGTTTCCTGCTTCTTCGAGGGATACAGAAAAATTGGCATGCTCAGTGTGTTGACATGTGTGTGTTAGTGATGGAGCTCTGTGCTGAGCTCCACAGGACGTTCTGGAGACAAGCACAGGCACCTCCTTCAAACACAATAATGCCCTTGGCAGCCACCATTCCTGGTCACTCTGTGAGCCCTGGGCAGCTGTGGGTCTGCTCCAATTTCAGCTGTTCTGCTGCTGGAAACTACAGAAAGGCCTTGAGTAGCATGATACGTGTGTATCTCACCATCAAAAAGATGAAATTGTGAATTCTGTCTGGGCCAGCTCCTAGCTCAGTGCCAAGTTTAGTGAACTCAGAGGTGCTCACGGTATAATAGCAGCAATTTGGCTCTGTATTTTAAAAAAGTAAAAGGCAGTTAAAAGATCAGTTGGTGGCTGGAGAAGGCTGTAAGGGAGGAAGAGGAGCTCAGAGCCACAGAGAGGCGCTCGAGCAGCATCATTCCAGCACAGACAGGTCGGAGATGGTTTCTCTGCGCGAGAAGGGAGACGAGGCTGTCGTTTAATCTCGCTAAATATCTGCTGCTCTCTGCAAGAAGCCAAATGTCATCTTACTTCTTTGCATGCTTGTGCTGTGAAGGCAGGGGAAATCAGAGGTTGATCTGATCTGATTCCCCTGCTCCTGGGGCCATCAGAAGTTGGGGCTGTTTGGGTAAGCCACGTCTGTGTCTGTTGGAAGGAGCGTGGTCCTCAGAAGAGCTGAAATGCTGTGTACTCTGAGATCTGCACTTCTTCTTGCCTGTGCTGCCAATTTTAATGCAACAATCCACATATCCTGCAGTGTCTCAGCACATAAACCTGAAGCCATTCTGAGGAGGAAGATGCAAAGAACTGTGTCCTAGCTGGGGGAAATAAAGTCCCTGCAAGACTCTGTGGGACATGCAGTGGTGCTTGGGGCAGGACAGTCCCAGCAAGGGCTTGCTTGGTTTGCTCTGGCAGCAGCAAGGGAAGGTCAAACTGTCCCCCCTGCTCTATTAATTTGTGTCTAGATATAGGTAGACTATGTACTGCATCCCATTCCCAATTTCTGAAATAGCTCTCATTGTCCAAACTAGTGTTGCCTCATTACCTCTAATGCCAGTTCCCTGTACCAGGGTGCAGTTTCTCATCATCCTCTGAGCCCAGGCTGTTGCTGTTGGATTGTGCTGTTCAGCCAAGCCATCCACTCTTTTAATCTTCCCTAATGCATTGTGCCAGGCATCTCAGTCTGGTTTAATCCCGGGCTTCTGCAAACCCTCCCAGTTTGTCCCTGTTTCTCTTCCAGTTTGATGGTGTACAGTGCCTCTTGTGCTGATCTGTCCAGGACCTTGTGTGTATTCACCTGTGGTCTCACATGGGGGGCCAGGTTCTGCTGGCCTTGATACCAGATTTTGCAAGAGCAGGACAATTGGGTGGGATGAGAAACGAGCCATATCTTTGAGGCCAAGATACAGGATGGGGTTGGCTGAGCTGAGCTGAGGGTGCTGCAGAGATAAGAGATTTGCATGGTGATGGGGGTGATGCTGTGTTCTGGCTCTAGGCCCGTGGATTCACAGGCACCCCGTGCAGCTCAAGGCAGACAGTGCGTGTGCTCTGAGGAGCTCACACCCTGCTCAAGCCAGTGCTGGGCCTGGGGTGAGGAGGAGCAGGCTGGTTGTGCTGTAGGGAGGGTTTGTCCTGGCAGGAGCCGGGTGCTCACATGGCACACCTCTGTGCAGGGCTGTGTGCTGGCTTAGCCCCAGGAAACCCATGGTTTAAGAGAAGGGGAAGGAGAATGACTCATGTCACTGCAGGGCTGCAGATCAGACAGGAGGGAAATGTACAGTGTCTGAGTAGTGAGTTGGCTGTGCTGCCAAGTTTGAAACACTTCCACTGCCTCAAGCCCGTCAGACTAAACAGCTCGTTTTGTTGGAAGCTTCAGGTCACCCTGCTTGGGCAAACTGCAGCTCTTCTGCATGTGAAGGGCTGGATTGTCAGAGGGAGAGGGGATAAATTTGTGTTGTTGGGAGGGTGTTCATAGGAAGAGCAGATGTGTAGGGGGAAAACAACAAGTCCTGCACCGAGCAATGAGGAATACACACTAATTAGGCAAGGAAGAGGAACCTGCTAGGTTGCAATCCTGACCTAACAACCAATTATGGGATAATATAGCACAGTAATACAGGGTAAACACTAAATGCACCATGCTTCTGAATTAATTCCTCTTTGAAACACAGCCATCATTTAAAAACATCCGGCATCCTAATTTTGAGCTGCCCGTGGCTGACACCAGCACAGCCTGTGGTCACTTGTCACAGCTGTTAAACTACCTGTGCTGCTTAAATTTGCACCCGGTTTCTGGTCTGAATTGGTCACACTCCACCCTCCAGCTTGCTGAGTCCCTGGGGGATGGAAGAGCCCACCAGGAAAAGGTGGAGGGACTTGGAAGCCATGTGTGTGTGTGTAAAGCAGGTGTAGGGGGACTAAACAACTCCAGTGTCCATGGAGGAACTTAGCAGTGGGTTCAGATTGGAGGTGAGGGGAAATTTGCACTGTGGATGCAGCATAAGTGTAGATTTCTGGGGAGTCATGCAGCATCCATCAGTGGAGGGATTCTCCTGGCCAGGGAGATCCAGTAGGACAGAGGGTACTCCTGAATTTCTTCTTGCCCAGATTCTCTGTGATTCTCAGTTTCTAGAAATGACATTGACTGTGTTCCTGACCCACACATCCTGCATTTGGGTCCTTTCTCTCTTTGAAGGCTATAACATACAAAAGGAAATGAGAAAAGCATTTCACACAGTTCCCAGGACAGTGCAGAGAGGCACCAGGAGGAGGGCTAAAAACCAGGAAAAAAATATTGGCAATTGTCCAGATGGGGATGGAATGTTCAGTTCCATCACTTGCAGCTTTTGCTCTTTATGGATCTGCCCTGTGACAGAGTCCTGGCAGAGACTGGGGCAGTGATGGTGGATGAAAGAGGACTAAACATATCTTTCCAGGTTGTACTTCCCTCCTGGTTCAATAACTTGTATCCTTCATGCTTCCCAGTGAGCAGGCAGTGCCTATTATGGTTTTGTCATTTTTTTTCTCCTGATCCTGTCTCTGTGGAAGTTCATATTTTAGCAATTCATTTTCTTAAAATTATTTCTGCTAAAAGCATTGCCAGAAGGTCCCTTGGCACTGGCAAATGTTTGCAAAGGCTGAATTGTGTTGATCAGCATTGCAGACAAGCCCCCTTCCAGCAGATTAAATCAGAGTCAGTGCTGCTGAGTGGAGTAACAAGGGGTAAGGCAGGTATGGGTGATAAAAGGAGGGAGCCCAGAGTTATTTGGCTTTGCTATGATCACTTTAATCAGTGGTTTTCAGAAACAAGTTGTATTTTTCTTCAGTGCACATTACCAGTTGTAAATCATCATTCCTCAGGGATCAGAGAGGCTGAAGTTATTTACTTGTTGGTACCAGAATGAAGAGATAGAGACTTACACATTTCCTTTACAAAATGAACCTGAATCAGAAGCCTTCCTCTGTATATTCCCCACCTCTTGAGGCAAAACCTGAAATCCAGATCTGGATTTTACACTTGCATCTATCACATCATTTTACTCCTGCTATGATCACACTAATCCTAATCTTCCAGACTGGGGAAGAAACTACAAAGCCTAGCTGCCATTTAGGCTACCTGTTCTGCTTGTACTTCCATTTAGTCAGCCTCAACAGCAGTTTTTCTTTCTGAACACATTAAGACAGTCTCATTACAGCATAATTATTTTGTGGAAAGACATGCATCTTGTTGCCTCATACCAGAGCTTCTGGAGGAAAAATACTAATGCAGCCTGCACTTTGATTATCATTGTGGTGACAGTTGTTTTCCCATTTAATTTTGACTTTGCTTTCATTCCTAGGAACAGAGTGATGGCTGGAGCCCCTCTCCCTCTTTCAAAGCTGCCATGCTGCAGCTTGGAAATATTTAGCAAGGCACTGGGACAACACAACAGAAACATAAAAGGGACATAATGAAACACAATGAATTGTTGGTGAAAAGATCAGCCAATTAATGCTTTCAGCTGCTGCAGCACAAAACCCCCCATATTCCCTCCCCCAAAGGTAGATCCAAGTGCTGTTATGAATTCCTAAAGCCTCTTTAGAGGATTTAAATGCATCCTCCAGCTCCAAGCTGTGGACTCACGTAGCATTCCAGCAATAATGTTTTCCCAAGGATGAACTGTTCCTGAGCAGAATGGCCACTGAAGTGCATTTCAGATGTAAGGGATTTTAAGTTAGCATGAGCTTCTGGTTCTATAAGTAAGGTTTGTATCATCTATCAGAAAGCTAAACATTTCGCCAAGAAGTTTGTAAAGAACCCTGTGGGTTTCAAATTTTGAATCCACCTCCTGTGTTTTTTTACTTGTCTTTATTATCTAATTACACACACAGGGTGAAAAAGGAATAAGAACTGTAAGGAAGAAGGTTTATTTTTTTTTTATTTTTCTCGAAGGAGAAACACTGCTGCATTTTGTTTCATTAGTTTAAAAAATGACAATCCTTTTCACTGAAATGGTCTTTTGAGCAAAACTTGTTTCAGTGTTTTCATGCACACCCTCAGTACTGTAGGAAAGGGGAGATGTGGTTTGCAAAAGAAATTAATGATTTTGGATGCCTTTACCTCACGTACTCAACTAGAGTTTCCTCAAATGGACTGTTCTCACTGTCCCCCAAAGGCCTCCTGCAAATCAAATCAGAATGTCTTGAGATTTTCAGATGAACCTAAGATATCTCCCTAGAAAATGCACTGAAGGTTTGGCTGCCATGCATGTGAAGAAATAATTAAATTTTCCACTGGCCCTTAAAATAGCACTGGGCTGAAGCTGCAAGGGCCATTGGGCAGTGTCAGTGAACACCTGAGTCTGTGACAGGAACTGCCCTGGGTCAAATTCCCTCCTTGTGTGGCTTCCTGCAATGTGCTGACTTCAGTGCCTTTACACCATGGAGAAAAATATTATTTCCTATGCAGATCAACCGGAGGGAACTTGAGTTAATTGCAGCCGTGCTGGGGGTTTGTAGGTGAGCAGAAGGCAGGTGAGCCACACATCCCTCAGGCATTGATTGCATCAGGGCTGTGATTGCAGAGCCATTTGGCTTCACTGAGCAAGGCTGTGATAACCTGTTGTGTGATAACCTGCCATGTGTGATAGGCTGCCATGTGTGATAACCTTCCATGTGTGATAACCTGCCCTGCCCTCTGCACCCCCAGCCCCAGGAGAGCCTCATGTCCTTCCACCAAATCCCCTTTCTGCAGTGCCACAGCCACCCAGCTCTGAAGTGCAGCACAGCAGAGATTCTGTCTGCCAGCCTGCTCAAACATCACAGAGTTCTCTGAGCTGAGCCCTGAGATTGCTGCAGCCCCTTGGGCAGAGCCCAGGCCTGGATCAGAAGAGCTGAATGGGGCTGAAATTGTGCAGCCACTGAGCCCACAGCCCTCCCTGCCACAGCTCTGGGCTGTGTCAGTGGCACTGGCAGAGACAGACACAGTGCAGCCAGTGCCCAGGCAGGGGCAGGAGCCTGGAAATGCCTCCCACTGGCAGCACATTGCTGAGATGGTATGGGGGGGTTGAACTAAATCTGCTGGAAATTCAGGGCCCTTCTGGGAAGGATGGTGATGAGGGCAGGGAGCTGCAGGGTGTCTCTTTTCCAGGAGTAAATGCATTTTATGCAATCATTTTAGACCCCCCTCCTGGCTTCAGTGCCCTCCCCACAACAGTGAGCTGATTATTTGTGCTAATGTCCTCATCTCTGGTGAACAATATTGCTGCTATATTTAATATGAGAGAGGGTTATTACAGTATTATCTAGAATGAGCCATAGCCATTATAGGTTGCTCTGTGTCTCAAAGCTAGTTTTAATTAAAACTGCCAATAACTTTTGAGGTGTTTGACACTTCTGGAGTTGAGACAAAGGAAGGTGCTCAGGTGGTTTCATTTGGTTGTGAATGAATTATCAGAAGGGTGGAATCAGGTTCACTGGCAGCTGAGCCCTGCACTTTCTGTGATGTCTGTGAGAGTCCATAGATCCTGACTGGCCTTCCCAACACATATATGTGTATGTATTTGGGAGCAGGTTACCATTTCCTACAGGCCAGGGAAGGAGTTGTTATCCTCCCTCACACCACTCAGCTTGATTTTATTATGAGACAAACCATCAAGGGGGAATTCATGCTACCTGGGATGCCATTTGAACAGAATCCCTGCTAGCCAGAAATAAAAAACTGAGTCCTCAGAAGCTGCTTGGTTTGAAGTAAATTCAGAGATTTTTCCAGCTCCCTCCCAAGCATCAGCAAGTCTGGACATCCCATCTGCTCCATCAGCAGGTGTGATGGGATACGAGGTCACGTCTCCCTTTACCTGCAGCAAGTAGAAAATCACTCACAAGTGTGCTATTAAAAGACTGAAATGAACATGCAATTAGAGATCAGAGGAGCCTTCTGCAGGAAAGTGCTAATTACTCCAATCAGAGATTCCTGTGTCTCTCTTTACCTGTGCACATCAGAGTTCAAGATTTGATAGTCACAGCAAACTTAGAAAATCCATTTATATCCACACCTAATGGCTGGTGTCAGTGACAGAATCGATCTGCTTTGCTGAGACCTTTGCCCACGTCCTGCACAACATCAATAGGCAAACACAGCAGAGGTGAGCTCGGGGCTGAATTCAGGCAGTTTGCAGTTGGATGCATTCTGTGGTTTGGAACAATTCCCCCTTTACCATGGGCCTCCATCACCCTGTGAGACTGTGGCTGTGCCTGATAAGTTACAGGGCACATGCCTAGGAGGGAAAGGGAAAAGGATCTGGGAGTTTGTGCGCTGTAATGTAATTTTGTGAGGAGGAGAACTCTTCAACCCTAGAATCAAAAGAAATAATGAAGAATTGAATAACCTTTTCTCCCACTTCCTCTGCCTGTTTTTTTTCTCCTCTCTATCACGTGGTATGTGTCAAGTTTTCTTCCCTGATGGAAGTCACTGGGCAATTTCCCCACCTCAAGTACTGATGGTTTCCCTTCCATGCACTAATACTGTAATCACTACCTCCAGGAAAAGACCATCTCAGGTTTACAGCCTGTCCCTTTTCTTGGAGTGCAGAGACAATACTCCACCATTACATGGTTTGAATAATCTGGAATCCTACCAATTCATCTATCTCATTGCTGAAAAAATATCATTAGAGGCTTCTGTAATAAAGTGTATGAACTTTGGCTTTATTTTGGTACCTAATCAGTACACACTGAATCAGAATTAGCACTGTAATATGAGGAAAAAGAATATATTTGTTTGGGAAAATGCAGGCAGGCAATGATGGTAGGTGTGAGGGATATTCTTTCTTAGCTGTGCCATGAAACCATTTTTTTCTGAGCCTGAAACTTCAGTCTCGATTTCCTTAATAGCCAATTCTTTCATTTTGTTCTCCTTGTTCAGCCTTAAAAGTTATTTACAAGGTACTTCTAAAAGCATGTGATTTAGGCTGCTCTAATGCTTCGTTTGTTTTTGTCTCATCAAATTGCCTGCTGACCTGCAAGTAGTGGCCAAATCAGGCTGAAATTAAAAAGGTGGTGGAATATGCCCCACTCTCTCCTCAATCAATACCAGCCTAAATTACTGCAAACCTGGAGCCATGGTGCATGTAATACATCATTTTGTAACCCCATAAATTGCTTTTAGCCAGTCTCTTCTGATTCCTCTGTAATGGCCTTTCAGCTGAGATCAAGTGCAGCATCAGTTCTGCATCAGCTGTGCACCCACCCTGGCACTGGCTCACGCTGGCACAGGGATGAGCTCAGCCAAATGGTGAGAACCCCTCCAGTGTTGGTCATTTGGAAGCTGCTCTGAGATGCTCCCCTCTGAGAATCAGAGACCATACATGCCTGCCACTGACTGTGAAATCCTGCCCAGGGCTGGGCTCTTATCTCATCTTTTTTCCAATAAAGTGAGGCAGAAAGATGGAGAGGTGATACTGGAATTTGTTAACCCCTGGATTACATGGCCCCACAGCACCAGCCCTTGCCATGATTTTTCTGACTGAATGGAGCTGTTTCATGTCCCAGTGGGGCCCTCCAAAAGCCCTGCAGAGCTCTTGCCATGGCCCCAGCAGCCACAGCTGCAGAGGATGTCCTGCCCATGGATCATCCCTTGGCTTGCACAGAGCCATGTGTGACTGGAGGAGCAATGTCCAGCCTCCCCTCCTCCTGAGAGAGCCCTGCTGACATGGAAGATCCTCACCATCTGCCAGGGTTGCTGGCCTGGCCATGCCACTCCCTTCCCAGCAGGATTGTGCCTGTGTCACAAATCCCTCTGCGAGAGAGGCCCTGCCCTGCCTGCAGAGCAGCCACCTCTGCAGCTGAGCTGGGAGCGTGATGGGCTCTGGGACAGCAGCTTGGTCCCTCCAACAGGCTGTGCCCATGGAGTCATTTTCAAATAACTTCAGAGAGAGAGACAAGTTAAGCCTAACCCAACCAGAAGCAGGACCACCATTGCATCTCTTCAAGCAGGACTCTTGCTTTTGATGCATTTCCCATCCTTGGCCCTTTTTCTGTGGTTGCTCACACAATGATCCTTGTTTCAGGGGAGCAGACACCTCCTAATTTCCCATGAGCTGTGTCATAGAGAAATCTGCTCTGGGTGCAGCCCCTGCACCCACCCATGCCCCCTCCCTGGGACACCCACAAGCTCCCACTCACTTTGATCAGCATCAGGCCTAGGAGGGATTGTTTTGTCTGACCAAAATGTGAATACAGCTAACTAACACTCTATATGGAGTTTAGAGTTATAACCTAAAGCAGTACAGGATTTGAAAAACATAAAAGCTAAAATCCTAAGGCATCAGCTTCTGGGGTGACCCGCTGGGGACTTGCAGGTTCCTTGTTCCAGAAAATACAGTATAAGTATATATAATACTTATAATATAGTATATATTATAGTATTATATAATATAGTATGTATTTATAATATATATATACTTATACTATATATATATATATACTTATAATATAGCATATATACACATACATATAATATAATGTGTATATATATATTTTTTTTTTTTTACATATACATATAATATGCAGTATTGGACAGATTCTACAGAGCTCCACTGAAAAGAAATATTTTTACAAGAAAACTTTATGACAAAAAAGTTTAACTTCTGGCAAAGAAAAAAACGTGTCTGTGTGTGCCTCCTCAACTGCTGAATATGCTTGGCACTGAGAGCAGCTCCTCTTCTCTTGGCTCTTCTGTTCCACTTTTCCCTGGCAATTGTCTTAAAGAACTCTTGGAAGAACTGTGGAAGATGCTGTAACCAAAGCACAGCCTTGATCTGTGTTGGTGCAACGTTCAAGTGAAGTGATTCCCTGGGCTGGGAGAGATTCTATGAACTGAATTACTCATAAGTTGCCTGAAACTTTTTGACTTGATCTGTGCAACTTCCAACACTCTGAAATGTCAATGTAGGCTGCAAAGAGCTCAAAACACTTTCAGATGTTCAGAGATGGTCAGAGATCAGCTTTCCCTATCAGAAGTATCAAACACCCCCTCCTTCTACCAAAACACAATCTTTTTATAAACATCTTAATAGGAACAACATGCCTGCTATTGGAGGGCAGAAATGCAAATGTCCTATTTCAAGCTGGCGTTTTAAAATGAAATGAAAATTTCCATTTTAGTTTGTTTTCAGTTTTCCCAAGAGGAACACCATCATTTTCCCACTGGAACAGCAGCCTTCCTTTCAAATGATTTTTACTTTGGAAGAAAACTAATTTTCCTCTTGGGACAGTAGCTACAGGGTCAGTCTCAAAGAAAACAAAACTGGGAGAAAATGCCATGTTCCCCTCTGTGTTCCAATGCCCTCTTTGCTACAAAAGCCATGAGTACATAAAGGAAGGGCAGTGTTTGTGTTGGGGCAAGATTCATGCAAGCAGCGCCAGAGCAAGCCATGAGTAACTGGCCTTTATTTTTTTAGGAACTTAAAACCAGATGCAACCCAAATCAGGTCAGGGTGGGATTTCCCAGCTCTGGCTGCTGAGGAAGAGAGCAGTGTAAACACTTAGAGGCTGCTTTGAGGCTTGCTGTGCTTCTGCTGCCTTTCATCAGGAGCCGATGGAGGCTTCAAGGTGACACGGAGAGGCTACTCTTGTGACCTTTTTCTCTTGATGGACATCAAGTGGATTAAAAGCTGCCCAGAAGTCGTTGCACTTTACAAGTAACACAGTCCTGGATGCAGGGATGCTGCTGGTAGCTTCAGGGGAGGGTGCTACTTGCCACTGTTACTCACTCCAGGGAGTCCAAAAACTCCTCAGATCTCCTGTAACTGAATAAAATACACTTACAGCTGCAAAATTAATTCATTTTCCTTTCTCTCTGTATTTCAGGGGCAGGATGCTATAAGGTGGGTAAACCCTAATGCTTTTTTATATATCTTTATTTGAAACTGCAGAATTTAAAACTTTTTGCTAATAAGAATAAAGAGGCCTCTTAATTAATAGAGTTTGTAATAGCCACAGTGGCATACAGAGCAAAATTTGACAAGAGAAATTACTTCTGCAGAAACATTATAATGAACTTGTGTGCAGATCACAGTGCTGATAGACATAATGTACTGCATCTGGTTTCAATTTGCAGCTCTGACCTTTCACCAAAAATGAATTTTAATAGGCAATTGACTTAAATAATTCGTCTGTGCTCAAATCAATACTGGAACGTGATGGTTAAGTGGTTAAAATAATTGAGGTGTATGAAAGGGGGTTTTTAAGGGGTTTCAGACTCTGATCAGAAGGTTGGTGTTTGTGGAGGTCAGAGCTCAGGTCTGTGGCTGGGCCATTGCTAACGTGCAGAGTGTGGCCGTGGCTTCAGCAAAACTGCTGTGGCACCTCTGGAACCCTCCCAGCCCCACACTGCTCCTCCTCCTGCTCTTGAACAAGCAGTCATGCAGCTGAGGAGGATGCTGTGCTCCCTGGGCTGCCATGGGAGGGAGAATCCAGGTGCACATCTGTGACAGTGGTTGCAGGGGTCCGAGCATGAGGGAAGAGATGAGGATCTGACTCCATGGTTCAGAAGGCTTGATTTATTATTTTATGATATGTATTATATTAAAACTATACTAAAAGAATAGAAGAAAGGATTTCATCAGAAGGCTAGCTAAGAATAGAAAAAGAAGGAATGAATAATAAAGATTTGTGTCTCGGACAGAGTGCAAGCCAGCTGACTGTGATTGGTCATTAATTAGAAACAACCACATGAGACCAATCACAGATCCACCTGTGGCATTCCACAGCAGCAGATAACCATTGTTTACATTTTGTTCCTGAGGCCTCTCAGCTTCTCAGGAGAAAAAATCCTAAGGAAAGGATTTTTCATAAAAGATGTCTGTGACATACATCCACGCTGAGCACACATCCCATCCAGCTGCCCCAAGCTGGCCACATGCTGGGGTTTTGAGGCTCTGAGTGAGCTCATCTTCTGCATGTGCAAAGAAAAAACATGTTTTGCAGATAACTGTGTCTGCAGTGGTCCACAAGAAGGTTCTCTTTGGCTGTACAGCACAGCTGTTATTCTGAATTTCATTCATGATGTGTGGATAAGAGTAGGGGATGTCACCTTGCATCCAGCAACGAGTGCTCTCAGCTGTGTCCTGCTGGGGACCTGCTCCTGCTTCAGAAACCAGTGCAAAGAATTTAATCCTGCTTACTAAAAATTGGCTGAAAAATGAAGGGCAAGACAGCACACCATAGTCTGAATCCTCATCCTCACATGTTGCGGCTGGAAACCTGTCCTGCTGGCCACTGCACTGGGTGACAACACCAAGCCCTGCCCTGCCTGCCACCCCAAGCCTGGCTGCAGTGAGAGTGTTTAGCACAGGACAATTGTGCCAGTGATTTATGAGGCAAGAGGAGTCCATGGGTTTTTCCACTGCTCAAGAGCAGAGCAAGACTCTGATGCTTTTATTATATCTGTACAAACATATATTTTTAGTGCAAAATGTGTGCTTTGCTGCTGATTTGACCTCTAACGCTTTCTTTGTCCATAAAGAAAAAAAACCCCAAAACACCAAACTTTTCCATTTGTGCCATCCCTTTCCTCTAGGTTGACCTCTCCTCTGTCCCCTGTGAAGGAACACAAATGTCTTATCACAAAACTCACACATTTCCTCCCAGGGCAATCCAGGAGAGTGGGGTAAAAGATTTCAAGTGGGGAAGACAAGGGTTTTTGGTGCATTGAATCCAGACCACCTGACAAATCATTAAGGGCCATGAGTATAAATGATTCCTCAGTTCAGAATGGGTGGGTGAAGAGGTTTGTAGGATGAAGTGGCTCTTGGCAAGGAAGATTGTGGGAAGTGGAGCTGCTTGAGAGCATGGATGGTAAGTTAAGGTGCTGTGTGCTCTGGTTTCTCTTGGGTTTGGAAAAGCTGCTTTTGTTTGAGGTGCAATTGCTTGTTGAGGGGTGCTGAGGAGCAGCAGAGGGCTTGTGTTCAGGCAAGGCAAGTGAGAAATTAAGCATCCTTGTATATGGTGAGCTTCTCTGGTCCCTCAGGGAGCAAGTTTAGGTGGAGGGGATAGTTCAAGCAGCTTTCAGTAGAGCTGCTCTGCTTGATGCTGGGAGAGTCAAATGTTGACCTGAGTTTGAAATGAGTGCCCAGGAGAATTTTTTTCTGGTGTAAAGTGCAGTCCTGACTCTGGTAGGTGGCAAATACATTCTGGATCCTGGCACAATTTCCCTCCTGTTATACATTTCTATCAGGAAGAGGAGGCTGAGTGGCAGAGCTGGTTAATGTGCTTGACTCAGGTTGAGGGATAGAAAGGAAGGGGCTGTGGGCTCTGGCTTTTGCATTTAAAAACAAACTTTACCTTTTTGTGTTTTACCCGTCTGCAACAGAGAGATGGAGCACATGCATGCATGTTTCAGCTTTTAAAAAATAACAAACCCCAAAATCTCGGGGCTTTACTATGCCTAAGGATTTGTGATAGTGCTGCCTGATGCCTCAAGCTGGATGAGTGGCCTTGCAGTGCTGCTTGTCTGTCTGGTGAGGCTGTGCCTGGTGGGGACTGCACAGGCTGTGCACGATGCTGGTGTGTCCCAGGGCAGCACAGAGAAACCCCAGCACATCTCTGGGAAGAGCTGAATGTGCTGGGGTGGGGCATCCATGCCAGGAGGCATCTCACTGCCAGCACACCAGCCTCAATCAAGGAGAGCTGTGCTGCAAACTCTGAAGCTAAATTTAAGGGTTTATTTGCAAGGAGTTGCCTCTTTTTTTAGCCCAGCTCCTCAGTCTGCCTTTGCTGTGCCAGCTGCATGTGCAGCTGTAGTTGGGTGATGGAGGGAGCAGCACAGGGCTGAGGGCAGGGGAGAGATCAGCAGGGCTGTGTGCTGGCTGTGCTCGTTCATGTGGGGGCACTGAGCTCTCCTTGCTTTTGAAATGGAAGGGTAATGAAGCTGGTTTGCTGCTGCAGGTCCGACAAGGCCCTGGGGGTCTCCTGTTGTCCCTGGAGCTGGCACCACTCTCTGCTCACCCCAGGCTGGGCAAGGCTCAGCCACACCTGGGGAACCAGTAAGTGCAAGGTGGCTGAGTGATGGAGTGAAAACTTGGCTGTGCATGCCGCAAGCTGGGGCTCAGCATCATCTGACTCCAAATGAGATTTCTCTCCTCTTTCATCTGCTCTTGATCTCAGAGCTGGACTCATAAGTAGACTAAATAGTGACAGCAACATCGTTGTCTGCATTTTAGCAAATGCTCCATACTTAGGGGACCCTTCATCAAAAGGGGTGGGCAGAAGCTGGATGACAGTGAGGAGAGATGTGTTTTGCACATTTTTTTTTTAAGGGTGGGAAATTCTGCAAAACAGAAAATCTTCTTAGCTATATTTGCTCTCACAATGGAACAGCTGCCAGCTCAAATATTTTTGTGGTGCTTCTGTAAATAAGGTTTGCAGGTATGACTGATACAGCATCTGTCATTGTGCCAAGTGGCTGTTCCACTCTGCAACTGCAATTTGATCCCTATGCAGAAGAACCCCTTTAATGTATAGGGGAATAATCATAGATTGTTTTCCCAGGATATCCCTTCTCTGGGAAGATAAAGAAACTAAATCTTTCCATCAAACTATGTTTCATCCTAATGAATGCATGTGCAGACCCTTTGGTGGAGTTGTTGTCCCCAGGAGTGACAAAGATGAACCCAGCAGTGGATGGCAGATGGGTCTGACACAGACGAGGAGCAGGGGGAGAAATTTTCCCTTTTCTCTCTGAGTAAGTGGGCATCTTCAGCAGTGCATCTGTCATAGTGCTGCCCAGATAATCTATCTTCTGCAGCCTGAAATCTGATAGGATTTGAGACTGACAGTCTGGAAAATAGAAGCTGTCTTGGCACTGGGCAGGCTGGCAGGGGAACCTCTTCCTGGGAGTGGGATTGACAGCGTGGCAAAACCAAATTACCCTGGACCCTGGTTTGGGCTCACTGGGGCTGTGCCTGAGCAGACAGCACCTGATTGTGATGGCTCTGCTGGTGCTCAGGTGAGCAGCTGCCATATGCTGAGGGCTGCAGCTTTCAGGGGTTTTGTGGTCCTGAACTGCTCCGCGCTTAAAAACTGCTTTTTGCAGCTATGCATTATGTACTCCAACTGTGCTCCAGCGTTAAAGGAATGCCTGGAGGAACACTGCCTTCTGGAAACATCACTTCACTCCTACATCTTCTGGAAAGTTCATTGCTGCCTTGACAAAAATTCAGTTTTTATTTAAAATGATGAATGTCTATGAATTTAATCAAGGCGTGTTCGCCCAGCGGTGGCTCTGCTGTAATGGCTGGGTTTTAAACAGCTTGTGTCCTGATGCGTGAGGTGTGTGATGTTATTTGACAGCAGTGACATTTATATTTGTAATTACTAAATGGTGACAATCCACTGGAAAGCCTGCCCCACTCGAGGGAAGGAAATGGATGGAAATGCAGGGCATTGAAAAGCACAGAGTGTCACAATACATCAGTGCATCCCCAGATTAAAAAAGCCACGGATGATGTTTCTCCTACTAACAAAAGCACATGTGTGTTCCCAAACAAATTGCTGAGTTTTAATTATTTCTCTTGTATTCTTGAAATATTCTCTTCCTGCTTATTGCCTGGCACAGTTGCCTCTTTATTTCATAGCACAGGAGCATCTTGAAAAGCAGAAGATGTCATGCCCAAGAGTCATGGGCCTCTCGGGGTTTGATTACAGAATGCTGAAATATTGGGCAAGTCAAGCTGGAGCAGAGAACCCAAATCTGATATAAATCTTGATAAATTGGTCAGGGAAAAGTGTTTGGAGCTGCTGTTTGTGAAGTGCTGAGATACAGGATAAACTTATCAGCTGGTAGAAGCTACTTTGAAAGTGGCTTCAGACCATTAACACTTTGCAGATAGGATCCCTCCCCCTGCAAGAGGGAACTCGGTGTTTATCAAAGCACTTGAGAGTGGGCTGGCAGTGAAAGGAGATATCCCTGGGCCTGCAGGTAATTAATGGTGCTTATCTCCTAGTTAAGAGGTGCTGTTGGACAGAACAGCATCTGGGTTTTGCAGGTGTAGTGAGAACAAGGAGCTCTAAATGAAATTCATAACTTGGATGGTTTATGTGACCTGCTGGGGTGCCCGGTGACACTGGGCTGTGCTTGCCCTTGACACCAATTTCCTTCTCTCATCTGCTTGGTCTGTTAAAACTTTTCCTGCCCACTCTGGGTCTTTGTTCTGGCTGCACAGCAATGCATTGGGGAAATGGACTCTTGTTCCTACAGAACGTTCAGGTGACCTCCTGCAGAACTGTTCCTCTGGCAGATCCAACACTTCTCCCTGTCCAGCCAGCCCTCCACCACCTCCCAGCTGGGGCTGAGCATTTCCAGGAGTTCTGGTGTGTTAATAACATGAGCTGGGAAGGATGGTGCCCTGATGGGTGTACACCCATCTCCAAGGTGCCTAAGATTCAACAGAGGGGAAAAAAATGATCCCTTAGACACCATTAGCAAAAACCTACTTCATCTTTAATCCTTTTCTTCAGCTGGTACTCCCTTTGACCAGGAGCTATTAATCTTTGTGGCTTTCTCATTCCTAGGAAAAATTATTTTTTTGTACTCACCCTCCTTTTAAATAAAACCAAAAAACCCAATAAAACCTCATTTTAAACAAAACCAAAAACATTGGTTTTGTTTTGGGTTTTTTCCTTTGCCAAACTCCAGTTGCTGAAGAGGTCTAGGTGTAAATAACAACCTTGTGACTTCCTCAAGTTCATGTTGCAGCTGGAATTTTTCTGATAGTCATAATAGATATTTTCTTTCCTTTTATCCCTTGCAGGTGCCAATTTGTACTGATTGCAGCTCATCAGTCTTGCATCTTACCTGCCACGGGGTTTCTTAGGCTTCCTGATTTCCTGAAGGAAATGTGTATTGACAGCTCTCAATGAATCCCACAGCACAAGGGGGTGCATGTGGTGCCAAAGCCTTGCAGAGTGCTGAGCCCCAGATACTCTCTGACAATGCCTCTTGGTTTTAGACTCAAGCAGAGGTTTCATTATATTAATCCAACAATGGAAAAGTAGCACAAGACTTATTATAGTCCTTTTTTTGTGCCAAAATAAAAACTCTATCAAAAATAAGTGACCCATCTCTTATAGGCTCCTCAGTAGGTGGCAAAAACTGTCCTTCAGATAAGACTGAAGTCCTCCTCCTCAAGTGGTTTTCTAGTTTTTTAATCAAACTTTCATTTTGGGAATGATCTATAAACTCTATCAGTACTTGTGAAAAAGATGTTCATAATTCAAAATGAAGAAATGAAATATTTAGGCAAGATTAATCCTGAAAACATCACTGCTTTAGCTGCATAGTCATTCATCTTATGACATGGACATATTTGCTTGGCTACAAACTTTTCCTTTGAAAAAAAAAATCTAGTTCCATTTCAGCTTAAAATATTAAAGTGGGGAGAAAGGACAAGTTTTGGAAAGGAACAATATGGGAATAGAAGCTGATGGCATTTAAACTGAAGGTAAAATGCCATATGCCTGGCACAGGAGCCAGAATAATTAAAGCTGCTGTGTTTTGAAGGTGGTCCCTGACCATATGTACCCACTCAGTGCAGCTCTACAGGTTGTTGTCTGAGATATCCTTGCAGAGGACAGAGCAGTTGAGTTGTTTTTCTCAGCCTGGGGAAGATGCTCCAATGGTGTTTTTCACCCTGTGATAGGTTAGGAGCTGTAAGAACTGCCTGAAGGGCATCTCTGCAGCACAGAAATTGCTGATTTCCATCCAGGGTGCCCTTTGGTGCCTTCCTCCCCAGGGGCGCTAAAGCCCTGTGTTCCTGACATCCAATTCCTCATTTTGGGATGAGGCCACTGCAGAGCTCCCCCAGATCCCATCCCCACCTCCAGGAGGATGGAATTGGATCTCCAGCATCTTGAGGCTGGTAGAATTTTTGCTTGCTTGTTTATAGCAGTGCCTGAACTAAAGCCTGATTGCTGTTGTGGCAACCTTGAACTTTTGCAGTTTCTCGTCTTCCAGCTAAAGTGATTCAGTCTGGCAGGAGTCTGGTGAGGCTCTGAGCTGCTTATGAATGCACAGCTTGTACCAATAAGGGAAATTAATAATTCCTCAAAACCATGCAACAGTTTAGTCAGCTGTTCATTGTATTGTTGGCTTTTTAAAGTTGAAACTGTCTTAAAAGGCACTGTGGAAATTTTACTCTGCCTGTTTTGGGGGGATTGATGCACAGCCTGGGCTTGAGTGGGGTGGGTGGCTGGCAGGGATCACCGCTCCTGCAAGTGCAAGGTTCTATGAAACAGATATGGAAGGTTTCACTGAGCAACTTTATGTGAAATCAAAATCCAAGCAGAACACAGGCAGGTGGAGCCTCACAGATCTTCCAGAACTTGCCGAGTTCCCATCTTGGGACAATCAGCTCAGAACAGGGCTTCAAATGAGTGTGGGGGCATGGGGCTAATGTGCAGCAGCTGGCACATTGAGCTCAGTCAACTGTGCAATAAATCTTTAGCCCAGAAGATGCACAAAATCTCTGTCCCAGCTCCCTGTAGGCCTGAGGACTGAAGTACAGCATGTTTTGCAGGCTATGCAAGCAGCAGCACTGCCTGCTCTGTCTGCAGGGGTCAGCTGTGGTGACTGCTGGGTGCACAGCCCTGTCTTTTTACAGATAATTTGGGGCTGGTCTGAGGAACTGCCTAAACCCTGAGGATGGATCACGGCTTTGGAGAAAGGAAAGCTGTTCTCCTGTCCTCTTCATAAACAACACCCACAGTTGTCTGAATTACCCTTGTGGGGGACACTGTGCTGGAGGCCAAGCCCAGCTGACCCCCCCCATCCTTGTTTTGCACAGTTTTATGGACACTTTTGGGAGTGAAGCAGTTGTACAGAGCATGAAAGCAAGAGAGCTCTCAGGTGCTGTGCTTATCTCTGATTTATCCTTAGAAAAGAGCATCCTGGTGCCACTCCCAAGGGGAAGCAGCTGAAGGCAGTTGCTGTATTTACAGCTTGTGCTGCTCCTCAGCCTGACCTCTGCTCTGTGGCAAAGCCCTTTCATGATGCAGGATGGTGCTGGAGGGGAGATAAATTAAAGGCCTGAGAGTTTTTATTAGACTAAGTATGAATGATAAAATTGCACTGGCATCCCTGCAGTGGTATAATTTAACACAGGATTCAATTAGTTTTATCCTGCCCCTAAATTTTTAATTTTTTCAGTATATTAAACTTGCTGCTCTCCATCCCTCTTCTGAAAAACCTAATTCATGGAAATATTCAGTGATGAGGAGACTGAAAAACATGACCAGCTTTGGAGATGCTGCTGGGGCTGTTGGTATCCACTCCAGTTGTTTTGTGGGGTCAGGCAGGAAGGGAAGTGTCTGAAAGTTTAATTCAGTGTCAGGAAAGATCCCAATCCTATTCAGAGAACTTGCAAGCAAGTGGGATTATTTTAGTAAGGGGTGCTATTTCTTCCTCTCCTACGGGAAAGCTTTTCCAGCTGTGCCCTCATCTAGCACCTAGACATTTAACTGGCCAGTGTATCTGTGCTGGAAATTAAATGTAGAAGTTCCTCTTGTGCCCCTACTGCTTTCTGTCTTGCATGTTGTTGGTGGAGCCAAGGGTCACTCCAGCTCTCAGTGTAAAAACAGGCAGGGTCTGATGCTGGTAATCTCTCTGATCTATTCAAAGACTGCAGTTGCGCCACTAGACTTTCATTTGCAAACTGAGTTATTTTTAATCTTCTTTTGTGAGATTAACTAAACACATATGGCTCTTTGTACCTGTTTCAGTCTGAATGAGATCTTTCCTAAATTGGGATTCCTGGGCCTGAGCAATAACACTGATCTTCAGCTTCTCCTGAGCAGACCTTCTGTAATAACTGCAGAAACTCATTAGCCTCTCCTGTGGCCCAGTCACATCATCAGCTTGTTCTATCAACAAACACACAAAGGTTGTCATCTTCCCAGGCCATCTATCACACTCAAACAGAAACTATTTTTTCCTCAGGGTTACTTTTTCCTATTCTTGTTTCAACACTTTCCCTGAAATGAATACCTGGTTGTTGCAGACATCTTATATGGAAAATCCTTTCCTTAGGATTCTTCCTCCTGAGAAGCTGAGAGGCCTCAGGAACAAAATGTAAATAATGGTTATCTGCTGCTGTGGAATGCAACAGGTGGATTGGCCCATGTTGATTGTTTCTAATTAATGGCCAATCACAGTCAGCTGGCTCAGAGAGAGAATCTGAGCCACAAATCTTTGTTATCATTCCTTCTTATTCTTTTCTTCACCAGCCTTCTGATGAAATCCTTCCTTCTATTCTTTTAGTATAGTTTTAATGTAATATAGATAATAAAATAATAAATCAAGCCTTCTGAAACATAAAGTCAGATCCTCGTCTCTTCCCTCATCCAAGAACCCCTGTGAACACGGTCACACCTGGTTGTTTTAGGATTTTATGGGTGTGTGGGAGATTAGCTGCCATCAGCATGGTGCGCCTGAGGGGCCAGATTTGTGCTTTTTCCCTCTCTCTGGGGGTATTTCTGCAGACCCTGCAGCTGGCTGGAGAGAAGACTGGTGTGGGCTTTCCATCTTTTTCCCTACCTGGTTTGGGAGATGGTGGAAGGGGGAATTTGGATGTGAGAGGTGACAGGATGAGAGGAAATGGGCTCAGGCTGTGCTGGGGAGGTTTACAGAATGGATGACAGGAAAGATTTCTGCACTGCAAGGGTGGTCAGGCAGTGGAAGCAACTGCCCAGGGCAGTGGTGGAATCACTGTTCATGAAGAGCTCAAAATCCAGTGAATGTGGCACTTGAGGAATGTGATTTAGTGGTGAACATGGTGGTGCTGGAGTCAGATCTGTGAGGTCTTTTCCAGCCTCAGTGGATTCTGTCATTTTAAAGTGGTTTCATCTCTGATCTCTGACTACCCAGAGACTGTGGTGCTGTCTTTTTGAGTAAAGAAATCAAGTGTTTGCCTCCTCTAAAGCCTTTTTGAGAGGAGAGACATGGTTGTGACCTCAGGGGGCTGTTTGGGTGGCACTGCTTGGGTTTTCACTGTTTGGGTCAGCCCTGCTTCACTTCAAGCTGTCCCAGTTTTAAGCTATTTAAATAATAACTAAGGCAATTCTCCTGCAGAGTCAAATGCAGAGCAAGTTGTGCAGTCATTCTTAGACAGCAGTGGGCACTGAGTGATGCTTAAGGTCAGGGGGCCTCAAGTACCCAAAATTGGCCACTTGTAGCAAGGTACAGTTGATTTTTCTTCTTGCACTGGATGAAGCAACACACAAAGTATTGTCTCTACTCATCAGGTTAATTCTTGTGAAAGGAAGTCTGATCAAACCCTTAATTTATCTTCAATTGATTAGATAGCACTGACATGTTGAGAAGACACTTATAAAGACTACTTCAACCTTAATAAATTCCAGAGGGAAAAAAGACAGTTTTTAATTTTCCAGTTGGCTACATAGAATTTGTTGAAGCCACATTCTGTGAAAATTGGCTCACCCTAGAGAGCTTCAGGTCTATCCCATTGTGCTCAACAAAGGGCCTCAATAAAGCAGCAGATGAGTATCAAAGACTTGAATGACTGAGTGTGGTGGGTGGTTTAAAATTACATATTAAAGGAGTTGTCATTGCCCTTTTAGAGCTTTTGGTGATCTCAGAAAGGAGGCCTTGGCATCAGGGGGAGGAAATACAAATTGATTCTGCCAGGATTGGTGATTTTTGAATCTGGAAGTTACTTTAACCCAGGTCAACTTAGTCTTTATGTTTTTCCTGTTGGAATCCAGCCACCCAAAAATGCAATGGGGGCTGTGCAAAGGGTCTGGTCCTCCCCAAGGCTGTGAGGACAGAACTGGCTCCCAATTTCCAAGGAGTCAGTGCCTGTGAGATGGATGAGGCATAGCTCTGTCTGTAATTTACAAATGAGACCCTTTGCACTGATTTGCTCTCACTGCCTAAAGGAGCAGCTGCCTCACCAGCAGTGGGGATGTGTGTGCTCCTCAGGAGCTCCTTTTGTGCATGTCTTGCAATAAATGTTCTTAAATTTGTTATTGACTGAGCTGCTGCCCACAGAGGGGACTGTTAGGGCATAGCAAGTGTTGAGGAAGGAGAGCTCCTCCCATCTGGGGGTGATGCATACCCCTTCCAGGGCTGCTCTGGATTCCAGCTCTGCTGTTTGTAGAGCAGTCCTTTCAATATTTGTTAAAGCTATCTACAGTATTGGGTAGGGCTTCCTTTTTTGTTGGAATAGAGATCCTGAATGTATGCAGAGAAATGTTTTCAGTAGGATTATTTTATAAAGCAGAAAATGAAACACAGCACTCTCCAGCTTGAGAGACATACTGGGCTTTTTTTCTTGAATTCTTACTGAATGTAGAAATTGAAGCTTTTCTTAAAGAAAAAAGAAGGTTTTTATTTTTCTTTTGCAAGGCCAAGTCTGATCTTGGTGCCGTTTTGGTTCCTTATTTGTAACCACAAACTTTCTACTATGCGAGTTAGGAGTAATTAAAATCTAAATGGGCTGAGGTCTAAGGACTTGAAATATTGTGGCTGCAGAAGAGAACATCTTTAAATCAATTGATCTTTGCTCCTCTTTAGGACTTGGAGAAAAGGGAATTTGGTAAGAAGAAAATTTAAAAACAAATCTTATTTTTGAGGGTAGATATTAGTTTTTACCCCATCTTTTTTTTTTTTTTTTTTTTTTTTTTTTTTTTTTTTTTGTGCATCAGTGCTGCTCTTGGTGACAGCAGGTGAACGAAGGCTGTTTGTGAGGAATGGGGTGGATCCACCAGAGTGGATTAGGAAACTGAATCTATGCTTTACTTTTCAATTCATCTGTGATGGCTTGAAAATGAATCCAAGTGGAAAACTCAAGGTAAACTGAGCTCCTCTTGATCTAGTGGTTTAAAATCAGTGATGACGAGAGCAGGCAAGCACCAAAGGAAGTCACTGCCTTGCTGTGGACTGTGACACTTCCATCTTACATCAATTTTTTCCATATGCATTTGGGAGATGAGCTCTGGCCAGATCCTGGATTTCCATCCTTCCCCACCTTGAGCAATGCATTCTCAAGGACAAAGTTGGAAGCACTGGAGCATTTTGCCTGTACTGCAAGTATCACAGTAATGAAAACTTCACTTCAAATCACTGCATAACTCCAGGACAATTGGAGAGGATTTTTTTTCATTTAGAGCAAGTAAATTTCTATCTCTTGTGGAGAGAAACCTTGAGCTAAGTATAGCCTAAAGCCTTTAAACAGACGGCAGATGAAAATAATGCAATGGTTGCAGCTTTTTTAATAATGACTCTTAGGGCTTAATTCATGACTTTAAAGCTCTTGGGGCTGGAAGTCTGAGGGCTCCTGAGGTCTGAGGCACATCAATAACAGTAATGGCCTGTCCCTGGATTGATGAGATGAGCAATGAAGGGAACCAGCTGTGTTCAGGAATGGTGGCAGATCCATCACCACCTCCTCTCTGCACACACCTGGATGTTTTACCTGGGAAACACAGGCCTGGATGGATGTAGTCTTCAATCCTCAGTTGAGTCAGATTTCATCTCCACTGTGTGCATATTCTTAAGGAAAATAGCCCTCAGGGATGGTTGTCCCCACTCCCATTGTGGTTGTTTGTGTAAATGGAAACTCCAGTCTTGGTCTGTGCCCTTGAACTCCCCACATCAGAGCCATCACTGGGGCCTGGCACAGCTCCTGCACATCCAAGGGCTCTGCTGGAGATGCACAAAATTAAAATCTCTGCACCCAGGTGATTAATGGTGGGGGTTGTAGCTGCAAATCCCTGGATTTTGTTCCTAACCAAAGTGGTGGGGCAATATATCCTGGCTGTCAGGGCGGTGGCTCGGGCAGGGCTGCTGCTGCTGGAGTGGAAAGCTGCTCCTTTCCAGCAAATAGCTGTGTGAGATTCCAACTCCATCCTCATCTGAATGGAGTAAAAAACCCCAACCCACCCTGTTTAGCAGGCAGGTCAGCTCTCCTGCAGCCTGATAAATCCTGCAGGCTTGATGGTCCTGCTTCCCCAGAGCAGTGCTGGAGCCATTTGCCAGCTGCTTGCTCTGACCACAGCCACCAGTGGCTGTCCACACACTGATTTTCAGAGGTGGCAGAGAGAGATCTAGCAGCAATCAAGTAATCTGCACTGCTGCCTGAAGATCTATTGGGCAAAGCAATGAGGCAAGAGCCAGAGGTGGAAATTTCCTTATGCTTCCAGTCTTAACTGCAAGAGGTTTAAAAAACAAAGAAAAAATTAAATAAAAGGACTTCCAAATTGTATAAAACCACACATAATCCAGGCTGCCTATGAACAGCTTGTATGAGAGCATCTATTTGTCCTAATGTTGATTTGATATAAATTAAAGCATAGGAGGGAAACAGAGCTCTTGAATGGGCTTTTATGTGCTTTGTACACAGGGGCAGGAACTGTGTGCTCCTCTGGCTAAAGTGAATTCCAGGTTCTTTTCCTAGGTGAAATTAGTTTGGTTAACAGGAACTCCAGAGCATGGATGAATGTTATGCAGCCCTGGGTGCTCCTGATCCTGTGCAAAGGGGTGAGTTGGCCCAGATTTGTGTGTTTGACCCTCTGAGAGATAACTCCTCTGTCCTGACAAAACTTCTGGTGGGGTAAAGACCTCTCTGTGGAAAGAAGTTTGAGCTGTGCTGAGTGTGTAGATTTTTATCACATCCCATAAATATTCTGCAGCAAACAGTAGTGGCTATAAAACAAAAAATGTATATGATTTCGTTATCAGCAAAACACTTGCTCTGTCACTTGAATTCTCAATCAGAAACTTTGCCAAACCAGCAATTTTTTTTCATTGTTTCAGCCGAGAAAGTTTCTTGGAAACAAAATCACACTCCAGAATTAATAAACGCTGATCTGAAAGTTCCCTTTCAGGAGGAATGGTTTGCTGGGCAGGAATTCAAGTTCTCTTGTTTGAATGAGGCAGCTTGTTCCCTTCTGGAGCGCTGTGAGGCAGCACCTGTGCCACCAAGGGCGGCTCCCTCTGGCTCTGGTTCAGCAGCTGCCACCAGGGCTGGGATGGCAGCACAGGGCTCAGGGTCCAGCCCTGCAAAGCACAGCTTGGTCTGGCTGCTGGGCACAGCCTTCTGCTCACTCAGCATCTCCTGCAAGAAGGACACAGCTTCTCCTTGTCTTTGCCAACAGCTCTATACAACTTTTATACATGTTCCTTATACATGTTCCTTATACATGTTCCTTATACAACCTAGGGAAGTGGATTTTCCTCTGCCTTCTTGCAATGTTTTTCTCTTTTGGTGGTTGGTTGGCATTGAAAAGCCTCTTTGTAAGGACAGAGCAGGAATGCAGCACAAACTGCACACAAGTTGGTGCAGAGTGTGCAGCAATCCTGCTGGCCTGGCCAGGAGGAATGGAACTTTGGTTGGAATTTTTTCCCAGTTGCCTGGTGTGAAGAAGGTAGTAGGAGTCCAGTGTGTGCTTGGAAACCAAAGCCTCTCTGAACATTTTCTTGCTGCCCCTCTGAGCTCCTTCACAGTCCCCTTAACCCATCAGGTAAGGGCTGGCCAGCACAAGCCAGTGGCCTCTTAGGGCTGAAAAAGCCATTTTCTGAGTGTGTAGCTGGTGGCACAAGGATGTCACAAGAAGCCAGAGCTGCTGCATGAAGAGAGGCATCTCCCAGCAAAGCTGAGACAGAGGTTTGTGACTGTGAAGTCCCTGCTGTGCTTTGGCTCATCTCCTGGCTTTCCCTGGTCTCCCTGTGCTGTCCTTGCTGTATGAGCTCTCAGGAAAATGTTCTTGCTTGCTTCCCACTCCCAGCTGTGCCTCAGCAGCCCTGTTGGGATCCTGACATGCCAAACAAACTGGTGAAGGACCTGAAGAGCTAAATTCCTCCACCCCATTTAGTACTGACACTTGAGAGCACTGGCTGTCTTGTGCTAGACCTTAATGAACTTAAGTTCATTTACCTCTTGTAAACCATCCAGGTGTCTCTGTCTGTAATTACATGGTCTGCATCTCTAACACTCTCACTTTCCTTACTCATTTTCTCAGCCTGTTTTGAGCCTTCTGCTCAGGTCCCCATGACCCTGGGTAGGACCAGTGGCTCCTGTAAACCACAACAGTTTGGTGTGAGCTTGTACTGGGTCTTAGGCTGGCTGTCCTCTTGTCCCCAGCCTGTGGCCCTAATTAGAGGTGCCTCATTGAAATGCCAAATCTGCCTGCCTTGGAGTCATCTTTAACCCTTTCTTTCAGCTAATAGCTCACCTGGTGCTTTTGCAGCATGTCCTGGCCAGCAAAACTCAAGCTGAGCAGCCACTGCCAGTTAATTCTTGGCTGATGAAACATAGACCATCCTGAGCTGGAAGAACCCACAAAGATCATTGAAATCTAACTGGTCCTGCCCAGGACCACCCCAAGAATCACACTATGTGCCTGAGTGTTGACCAGGCAGTTCTTTAAACTCTGGCAGGCTTGGTGAATGAGGCAGCAGTTTCCTTGAAAGCAAGTGCAGGTTTATTTTCTTTGGGTTATCCTCATTTATTTTTGTTGTATTGCTTCTACACCCATAGCCTACAGCAGTAGGTTAAGGAAACAACTCTGTGAGATGCAGCAGAGCCTCTGGAAAACAGCCTACCACCTCCATGCAGGGCAATGTCTGTGCTGTGCAGAGTAATCTGCACCTCATGCCCTGGGGTGTGCTTGGCACTGGCTGCTTGTGTTAATTGGGCATCACTGCTGGAGCCCTGAAGTGCCTCTAAGACACAATCCAGGCTCACAGCTTCCCACTGCTCCCTTTTTGTCTCCCTGGATTAAGCAGCAGAGCTCTGAAATGGAGATTTTCCAGGTGCTGTATTCCCAATTATCACTGAGAGCCTTTAACATTGCAGGGCAGCTCAGTGGCACTGAACAGGGGCTGGTCCTTGGGGTGCCAGAGGGGATCTGCTCCACCTCTCCACCCAGGCAAACACTGCTGAAGGATGGGTATGGGGGCCTGGGAACGTGGGGTGGTTAGGAGACTTCCCAAAGCTTCAGCTGCTGCTTGAGACCACATCTCCTGCTGTTAGAGATTCTTCCCTCCCTCAGGAGAGAGCAGATAAACCAAAGTCACTGTTAATCTGTGTCTCGTTAGTGCTTCTCTGCCTTTTGCTAGTCCTCTCCAGTGGCCCCTTCTAGGGCATTATCACCTCATCCCAAGATCTGATCTGGTTGATGCTGTCCCGCCTTGACTCCTCCTTGCCCAGCTTTGGCTTGGGGAAGTTCTGCCAGGACAAAGCTCCACAGGAGCTTTCTGTGGGAGATTTCTGGCAGGATTTGCTGCCCTTTGCTGTGCAGTGCTGCTGACTCCAAAATGAACCTGTGCAAAGGATGCTGCTTAAGATTTGAGCATTGGGATGCTTTTGAGTGCCTGTACAAATCAGGATACAGGCTGTGGCTGAGCCCACTTAACCAGGGACAACATGGGGTGTACAGGCTGGAGAAGATTTGGAAAAAAGACCCTGATTTGGTCAGTTTGTGGCCATTCAGAGCCCCCTGTGGTGACGGGAGGTGAAGCTGGACCTGTCTGTGCTCAGCAGCCATCCCTGGTGTGTAGGATGGGAGAGCAGCAAGAGGATGAACTCTGCACCTCTGACTCCTTTTGCATCCTTTAATGGCTCTTTGGAGCAGTAAGGTTGTTCAAGAAATGCCCTTTCTATTGCTGGCATTAATCTGAAGGAAATGTTAGATTACATCTCCCACCAGCAGGTTTTAATTTGAAGGCACACTGCATTTCAACAATCAGAAGTGTTGTTTGGATATAAACCAAAAATTAATTCTTGTGAAATTTACTGAATAAGCATTAAATATTTTGAGTTCATTAAATGTGATTTTTAGGTTGTTTTCAAGAAAGCCTTAATTGAAAAAGGAACTGGAGATTTTTAACTGCTTATCTTCCAGTCTTGGCCAATTATACTCTGTAGCTAGAATTAAAAAGCATTAGATAAAATATCTTTCCATTAGAACAGAATGAACATGCAGAAAAGGAAGAGCCTTGGAATACCCTTGCCTTGAATTTCAAATAAGCTTCTTATCTGATAAAGCTGGAGATACTCATCCAAAGTCTCTGAAGGCAAGAGGGCTGGGCTGGGGTGTGAGAGCATCCATTAAATGCTCCCCTGGCCTCACTCTTATGAAGGATTTGCCTGAGCTCTGCAATTAGCATTTCATCAAGGAGAGTTTGGTCATCTGTGTGTGCAGGACCCTGTGTCAGCCCTGACCAGACCTTGTGCCTTGTGGGGCATTTTCTGCTCCTGGGGTGAGCCTGGGGAATTGATTGGACTTGAGGACATTCAATAACACCTTTATCCAATTAAATTGCCTAGACTTTTGGAAAAACTTCCCAAATCCCTAAAACTCTTTCTGAAAACTGCCCCTTTAATATTATTTTTGCCCCTTTTAAACTGCTGTGAAACATTTTTAGGACAAAAACATTTTCCTTTCAAATACTACAGGGGTTTAAATCCTCCTCCCACTCATTCCTTGGGCTGTATTTCCCGCAAAGCAATTATCAGCCTTTGCTAATTTGTATCAGCATTATTAAATGCTTGTGTTCTTAAGTAGATCTTGCATTCACCTGATTAGTGAATACTCAATATTTAAGCCCTCTCACAGTTTTGAACTCTGATCCTGTTGTACTTTTAATAGGTCTGTGTTTGATGGCAGGTTTGCACCAGGCACGATGTGCTGGTAGCTCTGTGGCACTTTTAGCTGGGATATATTTGTAGTGCCAAGGAGACCCAGCCCTGCTGGATGGTGCCACAGCTTTCCTGAGGACTCAGCATGGCTCTCAGTGTTCAAGATGAGGCCCAAGTGGCCCCTCCTGCTGAAAAATGTGTCTGGCTCCTGCCCTCCAGACTGATTCTGTTGCAAGTGCTTTGTGAGGCTTCTCATCAGCGTGGTGTGCTGAGTCAGAAAAATGTAATTCACCACGTATTAGGAAGAATAAGCAATTATCCCTTGTGAATTATGCCTTCAATCAGTGCATATAAACAGCTGGTGATGCAGAACAGCCTTCACTTAAAATCAGAGAACCTTTTAGGAGAGTTGGTTCATTTCCATATATTTACCAAATTTTCTTCCTATAAAAATATCATGTCTTTAGGAAAAAAAAAAGTGACTTAATCCTCTTGGTCTCTGGGGCAAATGGTGTATTTTTAGGTATGACTAATTAGCAAACGTAGAGGGGGGATTTTAAAGCTGCTCTGAGAAGAGCTCTGACACTTGAAAGGTTCAGGAGGTTGTTGCTGGTTTTATGCCTCTCCAGCTTTGTCCAGCTCAGATGGACAAGGTTGGTTCATGATCCACAAGTGTTAAACTCTTGTCCACCAACTTTTCTGGGAGCCTGATTGATGGGAACTCTGCAGAGGCAATCCCAGAGGGAGCAGCGTTGGTGCTGAGTGTGGGGTGATGCTCCTTGGTGAGCATCACTAATGAGCCATTAAAAGGGGAGGCTTGGCAGTTAATTTTGACTTTAATTTTATTTAATAGTTCATAACACTTAATTTCAATATTTAACAAGCTAAACAGAATGAACAACTTGTGTGCTTTTTATGTTAATAGGCAATATTTTGCTGCTGACTGCTCCTGTGCTCTTAACCCTCCAAGTTCTTTCTCTTGACCTTAATTAATGCTCTCCAGGATTTCTGCTGTGCTGTGGCACAACTGAAATGGGTTCTTTCTTCTGGTTGTTACCACTTTTGAGTAGAGAATATTCCCCAAGGTAAGGGGGTGTGACTGTGTTCCCAGGGGTTTTTGGATGAGGGAAGAGATGAGGATCTGACTCCATGTTTCAGAAGGCTTGATTTATTATTTTATGATATATATTATATTAAAACTATACTAAAAGAATAGAAGAAAGGATTTCATCAGAAGGCTGGCTAAGAATAGAATAGGAAGGGATGATAACAAAGGTTTGTGGCTCAGACTCTCTGTCCGAGCCAGCTGACTGTGATTGGCCATTAATTAGAAACAACCAACATGGGCCAGTCACAGATGCACCTGTTGCATTCCACAGCAGCAGATAACCATTGTTTTCATTTTGTTCCTGAGGCCTCTCAGCTTCTCAGGAGGAAAAAAATCCTAAGGAAAAGATATTTCATGAAAGATGTCTGTGACAAGGGGGAATGACAGCTGAGTCTCCGGTGATGCCTCCTGAGATGGCTGCGAGGTCTGCAGGGGTGTGTGGTCACCCAGGCACCTGCAGAACCTTTGGGCAGAATATTTGCACTTTCCCTCGAATGGCAATGCACAATTTTAATTGCGAATAAGCAGGATTTCTAAACATAAATGCTTTGAACCACCTGAGGCCAAGTACAGATCCAACTGCAGGCAGAGGGAGCAAAACTGCACATCTTCTCCATGACTGATACAGAAGCTGGATTCATTTTGCTTTGCTAAATTGTTGCTGTTTTAGGCCAAAATAGACTTTTCCAAGGAGCGGAACAAGTGACACCATTTTGTGGGTGCGTGCAATGGATGGTTTGGGACATGATTGGTTTTGGGAAGAGGCAAAAAGGAATAAACAGCTTGGGAATGGTTTTGTGGAGAAAAGGCCCTCAACCCTTGCTCCCTGTGTGGCATTAATTTTCCTCTGCCACCAAAGCTAAGTAAGGATTGTTTTTCCCCTCTTGAGGGATGATGGGTAAAACAGCATCAAAATCCTGCTGTGCACTGTCTCCTGCCTGATCAAATTTTAGTCAGAGCATTTCTTTCTGTCCACAACCTCTCTGCCTATCACTTATAAAGTAACGGAGTGCAGTGATTTGTCCAGCCTGTGTTCCTCTTAATAGACTACATCATATTGGAGTGTCTAATGGGTACTTGGAGCACTTCTACAAAACTCATCAATATGCTTATGGAGTGCACCTTCCCTCACCTTTCTCCAAGGTATCTATAAAAGTATGGATATGCAGTCTGTGCTCATCATTAAACCAGAGGAAGTAAGTATTATTTCTCATGAGATTGTGAAAGCATGGGCTGTGTAAACTCATTTGCACCAGCCAGAGGTTAGAGGCCTGTATCTAAACTTCATCTTAACATTATCCTATCACTGGAGTTAATGTATGGTGATAGGTGCAGATGGCAGAATGATTGATTGAGTGAAGTTAATTTGTGTGCTGACTGAGAGGTGTGGTAGGGAAGGGAGACATCCATCACAGCAATGTGTTCTATAATATATATATATCTGTGTATGTGTGTGTGTTAGGATCAACTGCTGCTGCTCATGTTCTCAGCACGAGTAGAAAATTGAAGCTGTGTCAAACAAAACTAAAATTATTTGTGTCTCTGCCACTGCTGCTCCTTGTCTTGGCTGGATCAGCCTGTAGTGAGTTTGAGACTTGGATGTGTTGGGATGTGGAGAGGGTGTTTCTGGAGGGTTCTGTGGGTGGGACATGTCTCATCCAGGGTTTGTAGGGCTGCTCTGTGCTGTTTGAGGTGCAGGGACTCACAGGGTCTCACCTGATGTGCCCTTGCCATGCTTGTGCAGCATCAGTCTCTCTGTATGAGAAGCATGCAAAGATCACTCTCCAACACCCAGCCTGGCTTCCCTTCTCCTGCCAGAGGAGGATCATGAGTGGAGAAACATTGATTCCTCTTGCTGCAAAATGAGAGCTCCCACCAGTGAGGTCTGCAGCACATGGACAAGCAATTCCCAAACTGAGGCTGCAGTGATGCTGATGCTGAGCAAGTGTTTGCATTTTGCTGGGCTGTGACCTCCAGACAGGGACACTGGGCCAACTCTCATAATCCTTACAGCTGGATGGCCCTGGCAGCAGGGAGGTGCTTCTTGTATCTCTTCCTTCTGCTCTTCCCTCCAAGAATTCCCAGCTTGTGCACAGAAATGCTTAAAGCCATATACTGACCTGCAGAGAAGAACAATCCATTGCTCCTCTCTGGGCTGTGAGTGAGTGCTACAGGGGTGACTGATGCCATCCACCCTGGTGTGCTGATGGAGGGCTTGGCAGGGCTGATTCTCTGCTTGAGGCATCTCTGCAGCTCAGCTCTGGGCAAGGGAACAGAGCAGCTCCTGAGTGGGAGAAGCATGGACCATGCCAGCCAAGGCTGCTTGTTCTCTGTGGGAAGCAGTGTTAGCAGAAATTGGAATTTACAAGGCCTTGCTGCACAATTATTTAAGTGTATGTTGGTCTCCCCCCTCTGTCACCTCTTTTATGGGTTGGTGCAGCCCCTGCTCTATTAGGATCCAGAGGAGACAGGTGACCACTGGCAGCTGTAATAACTCTGTGAGCAATAACAGGAGCTGCTGCAGTTTAGCAATTGTTAACTATGTTCTTCATTGAATTCTGTTATAGCTGCGCAATTAAGCTCACTGTAGTATGTTACACCTAATGTGTTTATTAAGAAATCAACTGAACCAAAACAAACATATCCATACCATCTGACAAACTTGTTTTCCACCAAAGTTAATTAAAGAGGAGGATTCCTCCTGACTTGAATATTTTCTTGCCTTGCACCTTAAAACCAGCTAATTTTAAACTAATTGGATTGTTAGCCATGCTCAACAGAGAGCAATCCTGACTGCAGGGGTTTCCCAAATGCTTGGGGACGTGGTGGGCACCATGCAGGTTAAGCAGGACTGAGCCTGGTGCAGGGCAACAGGACAGGGGATATTTTGATGTACAGGTGAGTACAGGGCATCAGGGCAGGGGATATTTTGGTGAGCAGGTCAGGCAGGGAGGGGAGGTTGCTTATCCCAAGCCAGGAGCTGAGATACCTGAGAAAACCCCAGGGGATTTTGGCTTTGGTGAACTCACTGCTAACCTGGAGGTCATTGGCTTCCTGTGAGCTGTTTTGTCTTCATCTTGGGAGAATTCTGCAGTCTCTGCAGGACAGTGCAATTTAGCAGCACGCCGGGTTTGATGGCAATGTCTCTTTCAGGTGATGTTATTGCAGGTGCTGTGGGAGCTGTTGTGTCAAGGTGGAGCCAGGTCAGCAAATTCTTTGTGTTCATGTGTCTACAGAAGGAGGTTTGCAATATCTGTATTAAGGTAAAGGAGGCAGGGAGGAAAGCTTCCAGGCAAGTATGTTCCTTCCTATTTAGCTTTTATTCTTTTTTTAAAACTACATCAGTGTTCTAATAAAAGATAAAGCTTCCAGGAAGAAGCACTGTGTCTCTCTTACATTCATAGACCAGAGGATATTGATTTCCTTAACTCTTCCAGAGGGAAGATGTGCCCAAAAAGGCGATGAGTGGAGGCAGGGTGGAACAGAAGCACCTGAGCTGTGCTGCAGGACAGGCTCTGGAGAGCTGAGGGCTGTGCTGGGAGGGAGTTCAGCCCAAAGTGTGGATCTGACCATCTCCTTGGAGAGCCAAGCCTTCCCAGAGAGTGACTCCGAAGTTTGCAAGCAAACTTTGCTTTCTAAACTCCACTGAAGAGACATAGTCAGCTCTGTCACTCTTGTTCAGCTTAATACTGCAATCTCCTTAAAAGCCATCATTACATCTGCCACCTGCTAAGCAAGAGTGATTTCTTTTTTTCTTAATAGTGAGAGAGCTGTTTACTGGTATTTGAATGTCATCTAAGATTAAAAACTTTATTCAATTACCTTCTGAATGGTACCTCAGTATGATCTGATGATAGACAGGTAGTAAAGTGAATTGATTTGATTTTGTCTGAGAGATTCATCACAGGAGGTGAAAACCCAAAATATTCCCCAGCAGTAAATTAATATTCTTTTCCTGCTCATAAAAAAATCAAATACTTGTGGTATTAATATATTTTAATCTTGTTAAGATTTGAATTGTGGATGTTCTTGTAAAGTTTTGTGTTGCCCTTTGTGAGGAGTGGCTGTTTATTTATTGTTTCTGTAACGAGCTCTGGCTGATGGACACTAATTTCCATTCCACAATGTTTGAACCTCTGGTTTCAGGGAGGGCACAGCTGTGAGTTGTTGCATGGCTAAATCTCTTCAAAACAGTTAAACCTTAAATTACATCAGTGCTGCACCTTCTTCTGTCTCCCTATGGAAAGCCAACTCCTGGTTTTACATTTACACACCGTTGCTGTTTCCAGAGGCTTTCCAGGCTGGTTCTGTACATTCCCACCCTTTTCCCAGCATCTATTCCACTTTCTTCACTGTACCTAAAGGCTGAAAGACAAGCCACAGTGCAATTAACCCAAATTATCTTCAGCACCCTTGAATGAGGGATGCCCTGCACAGTCTGGTTTGGCCATGCTGCTCACATCTTGACTGTGCTGTTCCTCCCTGGTTCTTGCAGCACTAAAGCACAAAGATATGTGTTTGGAGAGAGTAGGAGACCCTGCTAAGGCTTCTTGGTACAGAACTCATTTCTTCTGTAATATCTCTGATCATTTGTGTGCTGCTGGCTGTTCCTGCAAATAGCTGCTGAACCTGAGATCAGGATGCTTTTGATTAAGACATGCTGGGATGGAGACAGAATGTGCCTGCCTGATGTTTCCAAAATAGGAAACCTTCTCGCACTGCCACATTATGGCTTGGAGATGGGAAAATTATGCACTGGCTTCTCAGGAATTTTCATATTGTTTTTTTTTTCTTCTCTGTAGCACTCAAGTCACATTCATTTAATAACCTTGCATGGGGTGGGTTAGGGGGAAGTTTGTGCAATGCAATGCAGCTTAATTTGAATTTTATAGCAGTTTAGTACCACTTGGTGTGTGCAGCCTTCCTGGCTTTGATTTCTTTAATAGTCATACAGACATTTTCCTGCTGACGAAGTATCTGCCACTTTGCCCATACAGGGAAGATTGTGCCTGCAATCTTGGAGCTGAAGAGTCTGGAGAAAACTCAGGGTGGGAGTGTGCTGCTGCAAGGTGCCTTTGTAGAAAGGGCAGCACAGACAGCTGAGGTGCAGACCTGTGACCATGTTCACAGAGGTTTTCAGATGAGGGAAGAGATGAGGATTTGACTCCATGTTTCAGAAGGCTTGATTTATTATTTTATGATATATATTACATTAAAACTATACTAAAAGAATAGAAGAAAAGGTTTCATCTCAGAAGACTGGCTAAGCTAAGAATAGAAAAGAATTAATGATAACAAAGGTTTGTGGCTGGGACAGAGAGTCTGAGCCAGCTGACTGTGATTGGCCATTAATTCCAAACATCCACATGAGACCAATCACAGATGCACCTGTTGCATTCCACAGCAGCAGATAACCATTGTTTACATTTTTATTCCTGAGGCCTCTCAGCTTCTCAGGAGGAAAAAAATCCTAAGGAAAAGATTTTTCATAAAAGATGTCTGTGACACAGACCAGTGTCATTTCTGTTTGGTACTGGGCTTTCCTGGCTCGGGGAAAGGGTTCTTTGTGCTTTTCCACAGCAGGTTGGGTTTCACTGGGGCTGGGCTGTGCTGATGGACAGCCACAACCACAGTGTTTCCCTGTCTGGTGCAGGAGAATGGTCTCAGGCCTTTCCTTTGCTGGTTGTATTTTTCTAAGCCCCCCCTCAGTGCTGCTGGTCCTTGTGGGGCAGGGGATTCGGCACCTGCCTGATGCCCATCCTTGGTGCCTCGGGATATCTGCAGTGTAAAGTGTCGCAGACATCTTCTCATTAAAAATCCTTCACTGGGATTTTTTCCCTTCTGAGAAGCTGAGGCCTCAGAAACAAAATGTAAGCAATGGTTATCTGCTGCTGTAGAATGTATCAGGTGGATTTTTGATGAGCTCATCTAGGATGTTTATAACTAATGGCCAATAAAGGCTGAGCTGTCTCAGAGTCTGAGACAGCTGGCTTTTGTTATCATTCTTGTCTATTCTATTCTTAGCTAGCCTTCTGAGAGGAAACCTTTCCTTCTTTTTCTTTTTAGTTAGTTATAATGTTATATATATATATATATATATATATATATATATATAATAAAATATTAATCTAGCCTTCTGAACAGGGAGCCAACATTCTCATCTCTTCCCTCACCCGAAGACCCCTGTGACCACTGTCACAGTAAAGCTGGAGTATCTGAGCCTCCTCTGTCTCAGCACGAAGCAACCTTCACACCAGACCATTGGCAAGGCTGTGACTGAGATTGCAGAGGAGAGAGGATGGGCTGAAACTCTGTGAGTAAACAAAGCTGTGCTGCAGCTGTGGAGAGGAACACAGGCTTGGGGAGCATCAGAAACTGGATGGTTTAGCACATAAAACTTCTGCAGAACTTTCCTGAAGCTAAGGACATACACCACTGTCCTTGTCTACTTCAAAGGACAATAAGATGTTACATTCCCTTAAAAAAAAACCCCCAAAAAGCAGTTATTTTATGTGTGGGCTTATTAAGTACCTAAGATGTGAGAATTGAATTTCATCAACCATAGAAACTCAGACTAACCTTAAAAAATTAAGCCACTGCTAAGATAAAAGATGAGAGGACAAGAACACAGCATGTGTGTATTCTGGTCAGCTCCTTCAAGAGCTTCTCACTGTTAATAATTTTTGTAGCACCCTTTTTTTTTTATTTCTAGCTCCAACCAGCACTTTCCCATGCAGTTTTATTTCCAAGTTCCTTACAGATGTCCAAATAGATTAGACTTGCCACATTTTTCCCGTGGAAAACGAGTTATCTTTTTAAAGAAAGAGATTGGATTCAGTCTGGCATGAGCTTCTTTTTGTACACCCATGCTACATTTTATACTGCTTTCCATTAGCCACCATATCTTTTAATTATTTTTCCCTTCATAACTTGTTCAGGAAATCTTGCACACTAGTGCAGTTGGATTAATGGGCTTCACTTAAACACAGTTTTATATTTGCTGTTTCCTAGCACACACTGCCATTTATGCCTTGATAGATTTTTTTTTTTTTTAATTATCATTATCCTCAGGAATTATCCAATCCCCAGAACTTAAGTGCCTTAAGTTCTGGCTCTTACTTTCACTTCAGATGGGAGTGATTTCCATTTCTATTAACTCATTCATATTAGCCATCCTATTTGTGTCCCAGCACTCAGAATCCACATTTTTGAGTGCAAATTAAAGTTAAATTTTCATTTAGGTTTGGGATCTTAGCCCTGGTTTGGGCAGGGAAAAGCAGCACTCTGGGCATCCTCTCAGGGTTCACCTTGTTTGAGATGCAGGAAATTCTCAGGTCTGCTGTGACACTGGTGTCACCTTTCGTTTTGCATTTATTTTCTTCCCTGTATTTTGATGTCTGACCTTATTATCAAAGCAGGGAAGTTTGAAGTTTGAGCACTTGGCAGGAAGTGCTCTCCACCCATTTCCGCTGGCTGAACCAAATGGACAAAGGACTTGGCACAGTAAAAAAATAAATAAAAATACATTCTTATGATGAACAGTTCTCCACACACAATGTGCTTTCATACTCACTCCTACATCCATGGCTTGAATGATCTGTGGAGATTCCCAATGGGAGTGAAAATTCAGAGGAATTAGAGGATGGAATTGTCCCCAAGGAGAGTTGGTAAATGGGATGTGCTCAGGAAAGGGGACCTGTGTGTGAGATGGGGCAGAGGGAGGAATGACTGTAATTGGGGAAAATGAGGGAAAAAGAGAGTCCTCCTGCCAAGACTCTGTGTATATTGCTGTCATGGGGAGTAAAGAAGTTTAGAAAAGCCTGCACCCTCTGGAACACTGAGACCAGAACACTTTCAGCTAAGCCAGAGTCTCCCAGTCCCCATGCTTGGCCAGAAAACAAGTTTTTGTTGAAAGAGGCACTGGCTCTGTGCCTCAGAGCAGAATGAGAAATGCCTTGGGGTTTCACCAGGGAGAAGAGGAGGAAGAAAAAAAACATTCCTTCCTAATTTGATATTCAGTGCAGCTTCTCCTGTGTTTCTTAACACTGCCTTAACACACTCCAGAAGATGCCATTCCCTCCACACAGCTGTTATTTGCTTTATAGTTATCATTTACTTCTATTTCTGCTATTTAAACTGCTCCTGCCCTGGGCACAAGTACAAGGCACGTTTTAGAGAGGGAGGAGGATAATCTGAAGTGTCTGAGCCTTTCCTGAGCAGGGAATGGCCTTGGGGTGACAGTGGAGGTTTGCTGGGTCAGGAGTGGGATGGATGCGGAGGCAGGAGCTGAGCCCTGGGGCTGCAGCCCCATCCCATGTTCTCCCTGCTCTGAGGACCAGGGGAATCTGGTCCTCAGGGAAGTGGAAAGACCTTCATGGAGTCCCCTTTCTGCCGGGGTTTGCTCCTGTGCATATTTGACTCACACATCTCGTTCCTCGTGAGCCCTGGTGCTCCAAAGGCTCTCCCTGGTGCCAGGGAGAGAATTTGTGCTGGTGAGGGACAGGGATGCAGTTTCTACAGATCCAAGTATTGACCAAGGTGTCAGGTGTTGGAACAGCTCTCCAGACGCCACTGAGAGAGGCCAAAATCTCTCATTATATGATCTGACCCCCTGAGAAAGAATTGGGGCTGAGGCTGTGGAGCTGCTTTAGCTCTGGGAAAAACCTTTTCTTGCATGGAGGAGAACATGTTGTTTCTACATGTTTTGTTTTGAATGGTTTTAGTAGATTCCTTTCAGGCTCTGTCTAGACATGGGATTGTGTTTACTAGAAAAACCTATTTTTCTTAGCAGCAGTTTAAAAAATGTTCTTGGCTAATATAGTTTGCCCCTCACAATGGCAAAGGGGGTGGTGTTATTTAAGACAAAGATTTCAATTTTGTGTAAGGCTGAAATCTGCCCTGAAAGAAACGTGCTTGCAATTTTATTTTTTGTTTTGGTCCAGGAAAGCATGAGAATGCAGCCTGAAAAAGACCAAGCATTATTGTGCTTACAGGCTTTTTCTATGATCAAAACTAAGTCCTTTCAGCTCAGACAGGAATCTGCTTTATATCTCACTCCAACTTGGACTGAGGTGGTTGTACAGTGCCCCAAAACATGCTTGTATTGGTATTTTTAAATAATTAATGGAGGAGTTTGTCAATGCTGTTGCATATTTTAAAATCAGGTTAAGGGAGAACAACCAGATTCACAACAGTGTTAATTAGGAGAAGAGGAAAGAAAATTGCAACAAGTAGAAAATTGTGTTAGCAGCCTCTAGGGGATGGATCTGTTCTCAGTCACAGCAGTACCTGAGGGGCTCTCAGAGGGTTGGAGAGCCAAAATAACCATGACTGTAGGTCTTTCTGTGCTTAACAGAATAATAGTAGAACAGATGATTGCAAAACACTCGCTTGGAACTGCTTGTAGTTGTTTGTGCACAACAATTTGTCTGCATGTGGAGGGTTTTCCTATAACAGCTGGGGAGGCTATGATGAAAGGCTACTTTTTATTTTAAATAAAAAATAGTAGCCTTAGTCTAGCTTGGATTATTTTGTACAGAGAAAAAAACAAAACCTGCTTGCTGAACCTGCTGAAATGAGGGTTCTGTGCCTGAGGAGGGTGGGGATACAAATTGCCTTGATGAGGTTGGGTAGAATAGCACAGAAACAAGTCCCTGAGCAAAATATTGCTTAAAAGCATGCAAACAAGCTGCAGAGGGTTGCAAACTGGTGATGTTGGCTGAAATAGTGCTCTGGGCTCTAAAGCTTCCTGAGCATTCCCCCCTGGACCTGCCTGCCTGGAAACACCACTATCTCCTTACTGCCCTAAGAGAAGGGATAATTCATCTCTGTGTTTTTCTTCCTTTTTTTTTTTTTCTTCTTAAACATCGCTAACCTTGCAAATTAAAAATGGACCCATGAGTAATTAGGCTTTTCTTTTTCCTTTGTTAAGTGAGTAAGTGATGGTGACAGCTGAAAAATGCATGTGGTCTTTCTATCTGAGTCTACAGACCTTGAAGGTCCCCAAGTACAGGAGGAAAATGTTCTGAGATACAGATTTTCTTGGATTCCCCACGGAATATTTTTCTTGGGATTTTCAATTGTCTCTGTCTACACAGGTTATAAATCTAGTTCAGTAGAAGCAAGACAAATTTTAATGGAATTTTTTGTTAAAACTAATTAAACATCTGGCTCCCTCATCACCACAAACAGACAGAAGATTAACTAGAAAATAATAGCCAACTTCAGATTTGAACAGGGGTTTTGGAAACTTGCATTCACCTTTTGCTTTATCAGTTACTATGTTTTCTGGCTGTTACAGGAAGCTCCTGGTACCATAGGTGTCCTTGATCACTTGCAAATGGCCTGCAAAGCAGGCTTTACACTGGCAAGCATTCCAGGAATGGAAACTAATTGATTAAGACCACTGTCTCTGAGAGTGATTCCTATTTCCTTAATCACATCTTCATCATCTGCAGCTTGCAGATCAATCTCGGCTTCACGCATCATAGTTCTGTCAAAAACCACACCATCTGGTACAGAAATGCTGGGAGGCACTTGGCAAATTTGGATCAGACACCTTTATTTGCCGACATTTTGATGTAGGCAAGCCCTAATTGGATTTTGAGAGCAACCACAGTTCCTGTGGATATCTCCCCAAAAGAGGAGCTCAGAGCCCTTCGGGTTGTTAAGCTCTTACTATGGACAACAAGAATCTCTTGAGTTTCACTGCACCTTCTTGGCTGTCCCTGCTGCTCCCTCCAAAACCTTCTTGTCTTTGATGTTCTTCTTGTTTCTTACTCTTGATGCTCTTGTTGTTTCTTGCTCTTGATGTTTCTTCTCTTTGATGCTCCTGAGCCAAAACTTGGTGTTGAGTTGCCTTCAAAGCAGGCTGGGCTGGAAATCAGGAGCCTAAACCAACAGATGGTCCAGATCCAGCGCTGGCCCTGTCCACACCTTTCTGCTTTTGCACTTCTCATCCCCACCTGCTCCTCAGGAAGGGGCTGTTGATGATTCTCCTGAGCCCAAATCTGAACTCATATACATTTGCTTGTTTTAATTCCCAGCTATCACCACATTTGTCCCTTTCCCTGCTCTGAGACCTCTGCAGAAGGTGCTGTTTCTCTAGAGCCTGGGGTTATGATTTGGGGTGGTGAATGCTGAAAATGATGTCCCAAACAGGTAACTCCAGCTCCTGAGAAGAGCTTGGGTTCTCATGGGTAATTGAAATGGCTTGGGATCACAGTTAAGTTTCTTCAGTCAGATCTTCTGTTCACCTTTTATTTTAAATTGTTCAGCATGTTCTTTTAGGATTTTCAGTTCTTTTATTCTGTCCCAATTTCAGCTGTGAAAGTCTTTCAAGTGATTTTGGCAAGAAATCCATGAGAGCATTGACTCGATATTCTCCCACGTTAAATATTTTGATGTAGTTTTTTCATTTCCATTTTCTTCTTTCTTTTTCTCTTTTGGCTTTTCAACCTTCATTTGTTATAGAAACCTTTAAAACCAGAGAGTATTTCTCATCTCTAATGGCATGAATAAATGAATGTGAGCTCTGTGATTAATGTGCCTTTATGTAGTTTTATATAGTGTGTCATCCTAGAAGGGCAAAAGTGCTTTGTACTTGTTTTTAGAGAGCATATAGGGGGCTTGAACAGTGTCCAGTATTTAGGGAGAAGGCAACAGAAACAAAGGAATGAGGATGCTCTGAATGTAGGAAGTAGTTATTAAAAAAAAAATAAAAATCATTCAGTGAGCCCAGGACTTGTGCAGAGGGATTTTCCCTCTCTCATTTGGCAGAGCTGCCATCTTCCAAACTGAAATTGTGATTTCAAGTTGGGAAGTGCTGCTGCTGCACCACCAGCACTGCTTGCTCCCCTTGTGCTGGTGTGTGATGGCAGTGATGTCTGCAGTAATTCTGGTTCAGAAGGGAGGTAGTGAATTACTCTGGGAATAATTTCCCATCCCACTGGTGCATTCGTGTCCCCTGGAAGCACCAGAGGATGCTCTGGGAACATGAGGAGAGTCTCCTCCCATTACAGTTTAATTACCCAGACTATTTAGGCTGGCACTTGCTCTCCAAAGGGCTGAGGGCTGTGAACAAGCGAAAACAAAACAGAAAGTGGCACTTTGACACTGATAGATACCAATAATGTGGTGCCAAATCAGACCAGATCCAAATCCTGTAAAAACCAACAACAACAACAAAAAAAACAAGCTGGAGCCAAGATCAATGTCTCTGACATTCAGCTGCTTTTAGCACAGAAATCACATAAGATATTCACTTAGTAGGAGGAAGGAAGGTTAAAATGGTGAAATGGTGAGCTGAGAAAACAATAAGGCAATCTCCCCTTTTTTTTTTTTTTTTTTTTTTTTTTTTTTTTTTTTTTGGTAGTAAACCAAAGCAAATTCAACTTTCTGGCTGTGCAGGCTCTTCTCCATTGTTTGAGCCTGAGTGAGGGTGTGGGATCAGATGTGTCTGATTTGGAGATTTGTCTCCCTGTGCCCAGGGCAGGCAGGAGGGAGCAGCAGAAGGGCATGGGGCACTGAGGTGCTCCTCACAGGGCTGCTTTGTCCTCAGGTGCAGCTGGTTTTTGTCAGAGAATATAGAGAATATTTCCAGCTGCTGGGGCAGGGGGGAGCTGAGCCTCTTCCCACAACAAGCACTCTGTTTAGCGGAGGAGATGGAAGTGTAATCTCTTAATCAGTTTGTTCCTCAGTTTTAGAGATGCCTCCCACTTTTCAGGGTTGGAATCTGTGCTGCAGAGGTGAGCTAGGTATGAACTCTAGATGCGAGGACCAAAACATAATTCACTGAGCTCTGGCTGTAGACCCTCTTGAAACTGGATGGATTCCCCCCTCTTCTGCACCTCCCTTTTTGAATCTAAGCTGTTCTGACATTTCAAAAGACTCTTAAATAAAGCATGGTGTGGTATATTTGCATCACTTGTTATCCTGAAGGATGGTGTAGCTTTTATACTCATTTCCTCACATTGTCTGTGATGGATAGAACTGCCTTCGTCTCGCTGAGGTCTTTGAATCCAGCAAGCCTTGACATCTAATGCAATCTGAATAATCAACAGAAGCAAATAATGAGATGCCAGTGCTGAGAGGAAAATTCCTGCAGCTTAATGTCCCAGTGCAGAGCATGGTGTACCAGCTTTGTAACCTGCTAATTTAATAATGGAGCCAACCGAGCTGTACACATAAAGCATCTTCCAGTGTTCCTAGAAATTAACTTTTAAAAGCCACTTGACTTGGTCTCTCAAAGGCTGTGACTTTAGGCCTGTGGGTTTTCTGTAAGATTTAAAGATTTTGGGTTAATTAGATTTAAAGGGTTTGGGTTACTTAGGTGAAGGGGAGCTGGCAGAACCTGGTTTGCTGCTGAACACTCAGGTGGGGTGTTTGGGGTTTTTTGGTTGGTTTGTTTTTTTAAGGGCTGTTGAGCTCAGTGCCCAGCAACACGGGTCTGATCCCTGATAAACCTCCTGTAGCCTAAGTATCTGCATCTGTGAGCATCCAGAAAGGCACACAGTGATGTATGGCAGCAGGCACATCTCTGCTTTAATAAGATCCTGCTGTTTTGCCTAACAGCACTTGAGAGCTTCAAGTGGAAGTTTACTCAGCTACACAGATCCTTAGCCTTCTTTATTTTTCTTTTTTTTTATGAAAACCAAACTTGCAAAAGAGCTACAAAGTATTTCCAGTCCCTTTCCAGTGCAGTGTTTAAACACAGCAGCTGGATAAATATTTTGGCATCTTCTGGGGAGAAAAGAAACATGGGGAACAGTAAGGAGTAAGCACAGCCTTTCAGCCTCTCTCTTTCTGGCTGTTTGATGAAAAACAAGCCAAATTTTGTGGTGGTTTCTTTACTGAATGTCCCAGCACCTCCCTTGCTTTATCTCTATCCTGTTCTGAGTATGCACCACATAACAGGATTTGCATTTGCCATTTGTAGTCACGGAGCCAAATCCAACTTGATCTGAACAATTTTCTGGGTTTTCCATCTGAAATTCTGATGCAAACTCACATGTCACTTGTACAAGAGGCTGCACATGCTGGATGGGAGAAAACTCTAAGTTGGTTGGATGCAGGTGAATGATTTCATTATGCTCATGTGGGTTTCCTTAGTTCATCTGGGCTTCTAATATTTAAATTAATGATGACAGCATTAACTCTAATATTGATTGCTGACTAGTGTGATAACCACTAGTACAATCTCCAGTTCTTTTTCAATATTTTCTTCTGCTGTGCTCTTCTATTGGCAACTAATCTCTTTTAAGCTACATATAAAAAACATCCTTCTTCAAAAGGACATGTTTGCTTTGGAGGTATTTCATTCAAGAACAAACTTGCTCCAGTGACTTATTGCAAGCCCAGAGGAGTTCTCTAACATTGCAGCATCTTTTACCTCTTCTTAGCAGCTGTTTTCTCCTTTTTTCTCTGCCTGTGAAAGACAGCTTTTGTGAGACAGTTCCTCATGGGAGCTGTTGTGTGATTAACCCTCCCACCCCCATGGACAGATTGTGCCCAGTGCAATTTTAATCTCTCCCACACCCGAGGCTGCCTTTTGCAGCTCCCCTCACTCACATTTCCCTGCCTGCTCCCAGGCAGCATCTGGGTCCCCTCCACACATGGTTCAGCTCTAGAGTTGCTCCATCAGATCCAGGGATTGGTCCCTTTGGGCAGCTGAAACCTGGTGCCAGCCTGTGACTGTGTTCACAGGGGTTCTTGGATTGGGGAAGGGACAAGGATCTGACTCCATGTTTCAGAAGGTCTGATTTATTATTTTATTATATATATTACATTAAAACTATGCTAAAAGAAGAAAAGGTTTCATCAGAAGGCTAGCAAAGAATAGAATAGGAAAGAATGATCACAAAGTCTTTTGGTGCTTTCTGTCTGAGCCAGCTCACTGTGATTGGCCATTAATTAGAAACATCCAACAGGGGCCAATCACAGATGCACCTGTTGCATTCCACAGCAGCAGATAATCAATGTTTACATTTTGTTCCTGAGCCCTCTCAGCTTCTCAGGAGGAAAAAATCCTAAGGAAAGGAATTTTCGTAAAAGATGTCTGTGATACCAGGCCAACCATCAAATGTGAGACACTGGCTGTGCATAAGGGGCTTGCAGCACTCCCTGTCTCCTGGGCTGTGCTGTGCCAAATCCCCCTGAAAGATGGGAATGTTTTGCAGAATTTTGAGTGCTGGATGCTAGAATCCCTTCCAGAAGAGCCTGGGAGGTTAAGAACCCCAAACTCCACTAAGAATTGTCCATGCTTCTGGTGAGTTTGGAAATGGGGCACAAGGTTCATGACTGCTATTAAACATCACCCTGTAATCCCCTGTTCAGAGCCCAGGGTTTGCTGGAGAAATAATTGTTTTGGCTTTGTTAACCAATGCTGCCAGCACCATTCCTGTGTGCGGGAGTCCCCCTGGGGAAAGTGGTGATTTTTGGATGCTGGGTGCCCCTGTGCTCCTTGGGGTCCTACTGAAATGAGGAGAGTGTGAAACATCACCCAGTGGGCCCAGGGATGCTGCTGGCTGCAGCAAAGGTGGGTCTGTGCAGAGAGCTGAGCTTCTGCTAATCATGTTAGCTGAAAATAGGTGAGATTGCAATAAAGACAAGTTTAATCACATTGAGAAAAGTGGTAATAACCTAGTTTTGGGCTGGCTCTGGGATCCTTTTCAGTTTTTTTCTGTTGTTACTGCCTTATGAGAGAGAGAGGATGGGGAAGAGAAAAACAGATGTCCCAGATACAGCAAGCATTTCTGATAACTTGACTCCTAAAATAATCTTGCTTTATAGAAATTGATTTTGTTCTTTTTCTTTTACAAAGAACAACAGAGAGAAGGAGTTCATGTTTCCACAAATCTTCTCTAAAGGAACAGTAGTATATAAATCAAACTCTGGTTCAGGAGGTTTGGTTTTTTTAAATCTTTAATATTTAATTTAAGCCATCAGTTTGGACTGACATCTATTCATCTCAAAAGGGCATAGGTTTTTTTACCTTCTATGAGAGAGTGGTATTTTCCCTTTTAACAGACCCTTTATATCATGCCAGGGAAGGAGGAAGAAGCTACACCATTCCCCCAAGCAGTATCACACTCATGACTCCTTGTTTTCTCTGTAATGGATTCAGACTAAAATAAGGTCCTTCAAGTTTTTTTCTTCTCCTAAAGCCTTGGCATGTTGGGAGGATTCAGAGCCCACCAGAATAAAAGCAAGGGCTGGGGTGGGTGCAGCTGGCTTTGCTGGTGATCACTGCATCAGTTGGTGCCATCACTGACCCGTGCCCCATTTGGGGTTTCTGAGTTGATGTTTGGAAAAGAGAGGAAGGAAGAATGTGGGTCCTGAGCTCCTGGGACCTCGGTGCCCTGTCATGCAGCTTCCATCAGTTTCAGAGAGAAAGTTCCCAGATTCAGAAGAGCTTCTGAGCAAATAGTCTATTATTTTTTTTTTTTCTGAAGGCTTTCTTTATGGAAAAGAAAACATGCACTAAGATCCAGCAGTAGGTATTAAAATGAATGTGTTTCTCTTCCAGGAGTTTGTTCAGTGTGCAAATAAAATCAACCTTTGGGCACAAAAGATCTGGAAGGTTTTGATTTAAAATTTATTGGGTTTTCTAGAGAAGAGTGTGAGGGTTTTTCTGCAGGTGTAGTAATGTGTTGAGAAAGATCCTCATCTGCATAAAACATCAGAGAGCAAATGCCAATTATGGATTCATAGACTAGCAAAAAATGTTATTCTTGATTTATTCTTGTGATAAGATTTATAAAGCACAGTGATAGTCTATGCTAAAAAGAATGACTCCAGTTGGTATAAATAAAACCAATAAACTTGATAGCAAAAGTGATAATATCAGCCCAAAACATGATCTGAACAGTATGAGGCAACACAGAAATTGGTAGTTGATGTCCACAGGAGAGGACTGCATTTCCTATTTGCACTTGAGGTATAGATGAGCTCATTTGGGTCTGCAGGAGAGTTTTCATGTGTGACTCAGAGGAAGAGCAATGAGAATTATTGCCCCACTCACTGAAAAGCCCGTTCATACTGAAGTCTCCACTCTGGGTTTGACTCCTTCATTGCAAGATGGGCTGGCACTTTCCAGTGTGATATGGAAGGACTCAAAATGCACATCTCAGGAGCCCTCCACCTAATTTTATTGCAGACTGCACCAAAGTGGAAAAGCAAAGTCCCACATTAGTGGTGTGTCATCTGAGCAGCTCTGCTGTGATAATGTAAAAACACTCCAGAAGATGATGTGTTTGCCCTGAGAAAAAGCTGCTTGGAGGAGATGCTAAATGCATTACCTGGTGGAGGAGGGCCATGCAAGCAGTGAGTGTGAACGGGCTGCACTGAAAGCTTCAGCCTGAAAATGCCATCCTGGGGTGCTGTGCCTCTGCACAGGGAGAGGGGGCCATGGCCAGGGCTTGAGCAAGGTGCCACAGAGCTGGGGAAAGCTACCCTGGTGTCTGTGGAGATCTCCTGCCAGTCACAGATGTGATTTTTGCACCTCTTGTAGGGCTAAAGCAGGATAGTTTAGCTGGAAATGAGTGATCAAAGAATTGTTGAGTTGTGACTTTGAATTTCTGTGCCTCAGTTTCCCACATACTGTTTAGTGTCATGGTATGTGATGATTAGGGATGGTATTTTGTGAGTCTATTAGTAATGTTACTGTGTCAGTATGGATAACGGTTGTGTGATTTAAAAGCCTGCTTTGCCATCAGCAAAAGGCCTGAGCCCAGCATTATGGTTTCTGATCCCCATTAATGTTAAAAATCCCACATTTTGGAGCTCTCCATTGTATGAACCCTTCGTGCTGCCTGTCAGCAGGGCAGCAATCAGCAGGCTGGTCCTGTTTGTGTGCACACCAACAGGTTTCATTTGCATCTGTGCCATTTCCCTGCCAGGGCACAGGGCAGGAGCTCCATGGTCCCCCTGGCCACTGGGCTTGACCAGGAAAACACAGCTGAGGTGAAAACTCCACCATTTATAAAAGTGGAAGCTTTATAAAACTCTTGGAAGCTCTGGATGGTATGGGCTGAGTGGGGGCTTGAAGATCTCTGTGGTATCAGAGATACCCACTGGCAGGTGTGGTGTGTGCTCAGTGTGAGAACCCAGACCTCAGAGGATGTGCTGGGAGCAGTGTGCTGTCATCCCACCCCAATGGGCCTTACAAACCTGCTCAGCCACAGAGAAAGGGTGTGGGAGACAGGCAGAGCTCATTCTCCCTGCCTGTCTGGCTGTTCCAAAAACTCACGTTTCTGAGGAAGTTTTTTTAGCCCATCAATTTACATCCATTTGTTCTCGTGCCAATACTCTTCCTCAGCTGAAATAGCTCTTCTCTCTCCCCTGTGTTTACCCCGTTGATGTATTTATAGAAAATAATCACAGCCCCTCTCAGGCTTCATTTTGCAGAGCTAAAAGGAGCAGCTTGTCCACTTTCCTCTTACAGCACTGGCTCATCCCTGCTGCTTTTTGCTCTGGGTTGGGCATTGCTGAGCACAGGGATGGGGCAGGGTGTTCCCAGTGAGATGCTCCTCCTTCCCAGTGATCTGTGCCTGTAAATGTGTCAGCATCTCCCCAGGAGCTCTGTGCAGAGCTACTCATCCCATTCCTTTGATTTTGTATGGCCACAGCCTGACAAATGCTCATAAGCATCCTGTGCTAGACCAATGCTTTGCCTTTCCCCTTCCTCCCCACTGATAATCTCACAGATATTCTTGCTTCTCATTCAGTACATAATTGTAAATTATTTTTTGTGTTTGACCCATCTCTCAGCCTCTCATCCTGTGCAATTTCTCCAAGAATGGTTCCCAGCTCTCTGTCTGATGCCACTGGAGGCATTAGTGCCTTTCTGCTCTGTCTACAGATAATTAATGAAAATAGCAACAGAAGTGAGTTCCAGACACAGAGGAATTCCTCTAATAATCTCCCCCAGCCTGCTCCTCCTCCTCTCAAAATGGCATGTCAGCATCTCCCCTACTGGCTGGGTGGGGAGGTAGTTAGTAGTTGTGAATTAATCCAAATAATTTCCAGTGAACTTAATTTTCCATGTCAGCTGTTTTGCTGAAGTCCTGATAGGTTATATGTGCTGCTTTAAAAAATGAGGATTTTTATCAGAGAAACATAATGGTGTCCCTGGGTGTGATTTATCTTGGTGCATTTTCTCCTGCCACCATTTGCTTTCAGAGCCCTTTTCTTCATCATGTATTAAACAGCCTCTCTTGCTTGTGAAATCAGACTCGAGAACCTGAAGCTGCCCAGATTGCTTGTCTGCACTTCTAAAAAATTGGAATATCATATTTTCTCATTCTATCTGATTGCACAGATTTATTAAATAAATCCTCGCCTTGTAGCTATCTTACATCCAGATTTTCAAACCTGTGCAGGGAGGATGATGGTTCTTTGATGAAATCTATTGAAAACAGTCCAGTAAATGAATCCCAGTCACCATGCATTTAATAACAAATGCAGACAAATAAAACATGCTTAGGGACTCTCATTTTTCAAGCTCTGTGTAGGTAGCATGGCTTCAGGCTGCAGCACTGTGCCTCAGTGCAGTTAAACACCCTGTCACCTGCAAGGAGCAGTAGTTCAGACACACAAAGAATTTGGCAAAGAAAGGTTTGCAATGAGCTCTGCTCTCACTCACAGGTTTGTCATTAAAGTGGAACATCCTGTATGGACACTTCAAATTTTATCATTCCTCAGAAGCAGCAAGCTAACATGGTATTAACAGAGCTGGTATGATAGATGGCTGTGTTATAATTGAATTAGCTGGGAAGCATTGACCTTTTTGATGTATAATGTCTCTGAGTGTGAACAACAAATACAAACTAATGCTTTTATGACTTTGCTGGGTGAGTTTAGTCATCAATTGGCTTGTGATAAATAAGACATTGTATGCTCCAGTCAATGGAAAACATGTTTGCAGCTCCTGTGCTTGTGTTTCTGTGCTCTGTGAAATCAGCTCTGCCAGCACATGCTACTCAAGTATGACTTTTGTATTATGAGCTGGACCCAAATGTGAATTCAAGTCCTCAGAGGACCTTATACTGCTGGATAATGATAAGCCCAGCAGCCAGTGCTTGGTGTTAATTGTTTTCTCCCTTACTGTGTGGCCAGATTAGCTGACAACGACCTGAGGAGATTTCTGCTGTTTCTGCAGCACCTCTCCTTGTCAAAATAGTTGTAGATCAATAGCTGTTACCTCCACAAGCCATAGCAAAAGTGGAGTTAGATGGCAAATGCAATTAGAAGAGAGGAAGCTATTTGCAAAGAATTCATGGGGTTTGTTCTTGTTCTGTTTCTACACCTTGGTCCTTCCAGCTTCAGAGCAGAAAATGAAATTTTTCTGCTTTTTATTCAGTTTGGGCTTGACAGAAAAATCACTATTGCTCTAACCTGGGACATTTTATTAGTGTTTATCTGACTGTGATGAATTCACATATTGCTGCTTGCCACTGGAGCCAAAATAAATGATCTCCAGTGGACAGAGTGCGTGGGGTACTGATGGATGTCTGATCTGTCTCTACCAGTGCAGCCTAGGTCAGGAAGCCTTGTCTTGAGAAACACTTGTTCACTGTGTCGTGCAAAGCCAGCTGATGGTCTCAGCCTGCATTTAGACACCTCCAAAATGGCCTGACCTTGGTGCAGGAAGATGCCCCCTACCCCTCTCTGTGCCTGTATGTAAGTGTGGCTGATTCCTGCTGGCTTTGGTTTTCCTCACCTCACGCCCAGTTTTGGGCAGTTTTCAGGTACTTTCTTGCACACAAGGATTTCCAAACCTCTCTCCAGGTCTGAGACTCAGCCAGAGCCTGAGAGCCTGCAGCTATAGCAGCTTTCTCATAGTTACTATTGATTTAGGTAAAAGTATGAATGTAGCATTCTTGCAGTTGGTGTGTCTGTCTCTTGCCTCAGGCTCTTCCTTTTCCTCGGTGGGATCAATTACCTTTTTATCCTTGGATGCAGCCTGGCATACCCTGCTGGAGCACAGGAGCAGGGCCACTGCTATGACAGGGTGGATCAGAAGAGCCCCTCCAGTGCAAGGCTTTGTCACCAGGAGGGCCAGCAGCAGGCATTTTGGGGGCACTGCAGAAATGCATAGTCATGGCTTCATTTTCCTCTAAGAATACAACATATATTACTGCCTTCGCAGTAGGGTCAGAGTAGTCCATGGAAGAGCAAAACCAGACCAACCAGCTTCCAGAAGAAATTAAATTTGTCTTATCACTGTTTTTGTACCATCTGTGCCCCACTCTCTATTTTTGGACATCCCCAAAACTCATGTAAGGTTCTGATGTTTATCACTCCAAGTCTAGATAGTATCATTGTCTAGAAGAGACTTTAAAAAGCTTTTTTAGCTCTTAATACTTGGTGGTGGTGAAGTTTTACAGTGAGAGAGACTTAAAGGAAAAGGTCTCCAATACCACCCTCTCTGGCTCTCTGCATCAGTGTTGGACACAATGAAGATATTTTAAAATAGTTTTGTCTTGCAAATTCAGGAGCAGGATACTGCTGCTCCTTGGACTTGTCTCTGTACCTCCAGGCAAGACTTTCCTGAGTCCTCATGGATTTGATGCACACCTGCAGGTCAGGTGTGACACATCTCATGGATCCTCTCTGGTACAGAGCAGAAGAGCAATTCCTTTAAGCATCCTGTCTCTCCCCTGAGCAAAACAAATTATGCCAAAAGTGCCATGTAAAATGTGGTTTTACATGGTCCCCACTGATAAAGCAATTATGGAAGAGTGTGAGTATAATCCCCTGGACATCACAGGGGAAGAGTGAGGTCTTAGAGTAACTCACACAGAGAGCAAACCTTGCAAACCTAATAAAATGCAATACAGACACAGAAGGAAGAGAGATTCTTTTCCTGTATGACCTGTCCATGGTCAATGGGAGAAAAGATTAAGTGCTAGAGAGGTTTCAATCTATTTGTTGTGGTTCAAGAGCCTTGTACAGGATGTGCCACAAACAGTTCACTGTCTCCATAATGTAATTGAAGTTACTGTGATCCATGTGGGTCATTCATCTGCTGTTTTCCCCAGCATGGAGAAGCATGACTTTTTGGCTTATAAAGGCATCTTGTTATGATGCATCTTATTATGTCATGCAGTCCCTCCTGTGAGTGAGCCAGGGGAGGAACAGAAGGGAATGGGAATATGTGGAGATGCTGTCCCCTGGCTCTCCAGTGGCAGTCACAGGGTGTCACATTGCCTGCTCTGCTCTTAGCAGCTACTGGAGAAATCCCAGGGCTGCTGAGATCAATGAGATTTTGCTGGCAATTTCAAATGGAGGGAGTGATTTAACCCTACCAAGCCCAAAGATACAACCTGAGTTGAGCTGCTGTGTGGATCTTTGGATGGCAGCCAGTGGGTTTTGCACCACATTGAGGTACAAAGTGGCCTGGAGAAGGCAGCAAGGAATGAGTTTTCCATAGATACACTCTGAACTATTCTTCACTCTGGGAGCACAAAAGCAAACATCGTTTCAAAGGATTTTAAGGCAAACTCAGCTCAGAGGTATGGATAGTAGGAGCAGGGAATAGAGATTTGAGCTGAAACATGTGAAAGAGCTCCTTTAGAGCTTCTGCAGATCCTCTCCCACAGGCCTTCCCCAATTCCCCTCCCCGGGAAGCTGACCTTGGCCACACACAGCAGCTGTTGTTGTTGTTGTTGCAAAAGTTCACTTTTGACTCCCCACTTTGCATGGGCTCAGCCAGGACATATTGCTCCATCCCTGGAAACCCTTGGAGCATCTGGTTAGTACATGATCCTTATTCCCCCAGTGAAGATCCAGGAAATGGTTATAAACAAAAGCAGGGCTAAAGAAGCCAAGGTTAAGTGGAGGTGCATCCCTGCCCACCATCATACATGGACAAACTGGACCTGTTCCCACAATGTGATATTGTTTTCCTGGAGCAAAACTGACAGAGGAGATGGAAAACTGGAGCTTAGAACAAGCAAGACAGAAATACTGACGGAGAAAAAGGCAAAGCAGTGCGACTTGTGATTCAGCTGGAGGAGGAGTCAGAATTAAGCCACTCCGCCACTGCAATGGTTTCTTTCCTCCAACCCACCTGGAAGAAATGGGAAGTTGTCCTTTTCCTCAACAATAATTTGCAAAGATTTTTCCTTCATTTTCCAGACTGCAAGGCTGGAATTAGGATGAATAGCTCAATCTGTGTCCTGGTTTGAAAAGGAAGTGAGTTTTTTGGGATGCTGTGGTCAATCCCCTATGACAATTCCAGGCATTTCTCTGCAAGCCACAATGCTGTGGTGGATAGAAACCCATGAGGATGCTGGGCCGGAGATGTTGGTGCTCCCAGCAAAGTGTCCAGAGGTGTTCAAAGCTGGGGGAAAATTTTGTATTAAATACATTTTACTTTTAAACCCAAGAGGAGATGAGGCACCAGATAAACCACTGAAAGTAATGGTAATTTCTTAATTTTTTTATTTCTTCAGTGGAGACTGCAGGCTTTTCTGGAAGATGCTTTTTAATCAAATGCTAACTGCTGAGCTAAACACAGTGGTGGTTATTGAGTGAAATGCTATGGGATATGTTATTTTGCAGACTGATGAGCTAATAGTCTCCACTGGCCTTAAAACCTGGATGGACATTTTAAGGAGATTCTATAAAAAGGCCATCCCAATAAATAATTACTCAGGGCAGTAAAAGCTAAGGCATTTGTGAATTCCTTGGTGACCACAAGGAATCTGAGGACTGTTTAGTGTATTACTGAGTGCCAGTGAGCGCCATCAGACATCCATCGATACGACTGGAAAGTCTCCTCTGCCTGCAGTGGACATTTGGTCAGGTCACCCAAAAGAAATGGAAATTGTGGAAATTGTGTGAGAGCTGAAGCCAGCAGGGAGGCAGAGCTGTGGCACCCTCCATCACAGAGCTTGACAGAGATCCTCCTTCAGCTTTTGACCCTCTTTGGAAGGTGATTTTGATTTTCCTTTAGAAAACCTGGATGGGCTTGGGGATGAGCCAGTAACAAGCAGAGAGACAGATTGCACAGAAAATTCACCTGAACATGCAAGAAAACTGCAGGTAGGTAGTTTGTACAGCTTGGAGGCACCTTCACCTCTCTGGCACTCGCTATGGAAGGTGTTACCTTCCCTAGAGCTCACAACAATGGAACAAACACCTCTCCAGCCCTGACCTGAGATCCCACTCAGCCTGCTGTGGGGCTGGGCTGCAGGGAGCCCTGCGAAGCAGCAGGTGGTTACCTGTCACACTTGCTGCTGCCTTCACCTGTGAGATGAGAGATGGAGCGGGAGCAGGGCCCAAAGAGCAGGAGTGATGGCAGGGCACGGATAAACGTGAGCCACAGTGGCTCCATCTGCCCAGCCTGCATCTCTCCCTCCCTCCTGGGACTGCACTTCAAAAGCAAGCCCTTGATTGTCTTTTCCTTCACTTTTGACCTAAAATCTGTTGCACCTGTGCTTTTGTGCATGTTCACTCCAGAAAGGAGCTTGTCTGTGCCATGACATGAGAAATGTCTGAATCTTACCCTTTTTGCTCATGGCTAGCAATGCATTCACAAAGAGCAGAACTGAGAAGTGAAGGCTCATTTGGAGAAGTATTGGTCATGAATATAAATAATGAAATTGCTCTGGTTTTGAGTTTAAGTTGGTTAAACAAACCTAAATCTAACATTTCTTCTCTCTCTGATGGATTAGCCCATGGCCACTTTAGTCATCAGCGTTTTTCTACATGGTTTTAAAAGTGCCAGTGCTTTCCAAACTCAAACATTCACTATGGGGAGCTGTATATTTTTAACAGGTGTTTGTGCCAGCAAAAGCCAGTTGTTTCCGCACCCACTAAAAAGAAATTAAATTTAGCAGAGGGAGACTCATTAAAAAATTTAGACCAATAGTCACAAAAATATTTTAACTTATCCATCCTACTCTACAGTTACTGTTCTTTTTGTTTGTAAATACATTGGGGGAAAAATATCACTTCTGCCTAGAACTGCTGTCAAGTTGTACTGCTTTGAGGAATTTGGCATATTCTCCAGTCAGCACATCTGGTATGGGTGGATGCTCTTCAACAGACTGATTTTTAAACCTTTTTTTCTGGTTGTTGTTATATTTCAAGTGATCCTGTGCCAGAGCCCGTTTAGCTGAACAAGAAGTTTGCCCATTATCAATCACTCTCTGATAACTGCTGCCAGCTCCAAGATGCATTTTCCCAGGCACAGCCTGTGTGCATGCTGGCTGCAGGAGTCAGCTTCAGCAATATTGAGACCCTGCTGAGATTTCAGAGGAAGTGCAAATTCGGAGTACTTGATAAAAATAGCAATCTGCAGGCTGTGTATTGCTAAGTGCCATTTAACGATGCAGAAAGTTTTGGTATTTGTCTTTAAGCTAGGAAAGGATTCAGTGTTTCATCCAGAGAGGAAGACAGCAGTGCCCTGGGTTGTCTGGCTCTTCCCCCAGAGGGTGCCTTGCTCTCCCAAATCCTGGTTAAAGACTTCAGGGAGCACAGCAGGCTCAGACAGACTTGTCTGCTTGGAGTGTAACTAACTGTACTCCCAACACAGGCTTATGCTCTGGGCTTTAGAAATTCTCTTTCTCTTAAAAGCAAACCCAGAAGAGATTAAGGACTTGCTACTGGAACACTGGAAAATATAAACTAGTCTCTGCACTAAAGGTGATATTGGCAAAGGACTGTTTTCTTTTCTACAGTTTAATACCATTAGAATGCTGCTAGCTGTTGAAGAAATGTCTGTGCTGAGGAAGGTGCTAGGTAAAGTCATGTCCCATTTAATGAAATTCATTTTCTTTTATGTCTTGGTGAAAGAGATTCACCAGGAAATGGTTTGGAGGCTCCTGAAAGTAGCTAAAACACCAAGTTGACTGTTGGTTTTTTGGTCCTGCTTTTCTAAAGGCACATATTTGCCCAGAGGTCACAATACAGAAGGTGAAGAAAAGACTTTCTGCATGAAGACTTGTTAGTGCCTTTTAGATGAGCCCTTGGGGCAGTCCCTTTGCTGTCAGTGGGACAAACAGGCTTGGGTTGAATTTATAAATACTTGTATGAGTCTGTGCAAGGGGAGCACATGGTGCACAGTGCTGCTGCAGCCACTGGCAGGAGGAAAGGCAGAGTGAGAGCCCTGAGCCCAGGCTTGCTGATGGTTGTGCTGGTTCCTTGGATGCACATTGCTCTAGAGGGGCTAAAACAGAGAGGAAAATTTGCAGGAGACTCTTGATAAGACATGAGTGGAAAAATCCTGCCCCTCCATAGGGAGTTATTCACATGGAAAGGGAGCCAAAAATTTCAAAGAAATATCTAGTGAGTGTTGCAGTGATGAAAGGTAGATTTTCTTTCCTAGATTTTACCCTCAACATCAGTTTCCCCTTCTCCATCCATCAGCTTCAATGTTTCCAGCCCTGTGGAACTATTCCTGTGCACAAATAAAAAGCACCATTGCTGCTGTGAGAGAGGACAGTGGCAATGCATTCATTTTTGTGTAGCTGGAATTGGCATCACGTATGAATGAGGAATATGCTCTGGCCCTGGCAACCTAATTGGGCTGAAATATCTTTATGTTAGGGCTGTGCTGCATAGGGCAGAGATTGTGAGGAGCTGGGCACTATTTCTGCAGCACTGTGATGCTAATCAAACTGGGACTGGGGCTCAGTCCTGGACACCCCTGGCTCGAGGAGACATTGACATCAAACTGGGACTGGTGCCAATCAAACTGGGACAGGTGCCAATCAAACTGGGACTGGTGCTCAGTCCTGGACACCCCTGGCTCGAGGAGACATGGACATCCTGTGGGTCACCTGTTTAGTTTGGAAGGAGTTGCTGAAGCAGAGGGAAAGGAAGCTGGAGGGAAGATGGGAGCTATGGGGGAGCCAGACAAGGTAAATGTGCCAGCTGCTGAAGGAAAGAGATGAAAGGGAAAAGAAGAGTGAAGAACAAAGCAGAAATGTCAAGGAAAGGTGGTGAGGGGAGACAGGAGTTGATGGTGCTAAAATTAGATGGAGAATGGGGACAGGGAGAGCTGATCCCTGCTCTCCTTTTGGACGAAATTCCCACTGAAGCTGCTGTCAAATCTGGCCTGGGGAAGGAGGAGAGCTGGAATTGGAGAGCAAGGGAAAGGGAGGGGGACAGGCGTCCCTGCAGCACCCCAGTGCTCAGAGAGGATTTCCCCAGCCCCAAGGAAGCCAGCCCTGCTGCCCTTGGGACACACCTCCCAGTGTAAAATCAACACCTTGTGTGTATGAGTCTGCACCCTGTTTAACTGTTCCAAACCAATTTTTGCAGGTGATTCCTAATTATATGCTGCTAGTCACAGCCCAAAAGAACATAATGAAACCCTTGCCATCAATTAAATGTAATTTCTGCTTGCTGGGGTGCAAGCAAGCAAGGCAAAAGGTGAAGTCACCAAATTTTCCTCTGGTGGCAGCTATGGGAGCCAGCTCTGGAAACCTCTCAGAACCTGGGCAAAATCAAGCAACATCAGCTAGACCAGAACTGGGGGTAAGAAATGTTTTCTATTTATTCTCTGGTGTGTGCAGTTCTGAAGGGTACAGAGAGTTCTTCTGACTATTCTGATGACCTGAAGGCATGTACTCTAGGAAGCGGTGTAGGGCTGAAATCACCCAGCCGTGAAATTTGCAAGTAAATGGATACTTATAGACAAAAAAAAATTCTGACAAAAGCATGGAAAATGTGGCCCAAGGACACTCCCTGTCTTAATGCTGTTAAGTAGTGGTAAGAATAATGTAGTATAAACATGTTTTTCTTCCATTTTCAAGGATGTATGTTTACCCTCTCCTCTTGTTTAAGCTGCTCTGCGTGTTGTCTTTACAGATATAATGTATACACTGAATCACACACAACATTCTTCAAAGTCAGTGGGTTTTAAATAAAATCCCCCTCCTGACTCCTTATTTTTCTCAGGAAAGCAGAGAGCTCTGTTCCCAAGGTTGTCAGAATAAGTAAACCACATAGTTTTAGGCCAGTTTGTCCACAGGGGTCTGATGGCTGTGATGTGCTTGTGCATACAACCCCTCAAATTAGTCCATCTAGGAAAGGGAAGCCGATAGCCTGCTTCCCAAACAGTGCAAGCGAGAGGAGAAGTCGAGCCTTTGACATCTTCCTGCTTTATTTCACCCAGCAACACCTCTATTAAAAACTCTCTGCAGTATTTCTGTGTGGCGTGGCCAGCCAGCAGCAGGGGCAGAGGCAGTGCTGTGGCTGAGGTCAGACCTTGCCTGCCAGACAGGGAGTGTGCGTGTCCTGGGCACCGCACGTGTACCACGGCACACCTGGGGTGGGGACCCCACAGTCTGCAGCCCCTTCCCACACTGTGCAGCTCCTTCCTGCACCCCCAGACCCATCCCTGCAAGGACCACCTGCCTGAGGGCAGCTGTGCAGTTACAGGGATGTGAATGGTGGCCTTGGTGCCCCGGGGGTGATGGATGGGCAAGCAGGGTGGGCACTGGGTGTGCAAGGCAGGCACTGGATGCTGTCATAGAATCACGGAATTGTTTTAGGTTGGGAAAGATCTCTAAGATCATCAAGTCCAAGTGTTAGCTCACCTCAAAACCGTGTTCCTAAGTGCCACATCTACACGTCTACAAGTACCTCCAGGGATGGTGTCTCCACCACTTCCCCGGGCAGTCTGTTCCAGCCTTCACTTCTCAGTGAATAACTGTTTCCTAATGTCCAACTTCAACCTCCCCTGGTGCAACTTGGGGCCATTTCCTCTTGCCCTATCGCCTGTCACCTGAAACAAGAGACCCCTACCTGGCCACCTGCTCATTTCAGGGGAGTTGTAAAGAGCCATAAAGTCACCCCTGCCTCGCCTTTCCTGCAGGCTGAACAGCCCCGGCTCCATCAGCCGCTCCTTCTCAGAGCGATGCTCTCCATGTCCCTGGCTGGGCAGAGTAGGGCTCCTTTCTCTGAGCTCCCCTTTCCCGCTGGGCACCCCTTTCCTTTTCCTGCCCACTTTGCTCCAGGCTGCCCGCGGGCGCTGTCCCTGCCCGGACAGCGGGGCTGGCGGTGCGGCTGGAGCTGAGCGCTCTTCCCCGCCCCGAGGAGCGCCGGGGCTCACCCGAATAATAACAACAATAATAGGGATACAGTGGTTTGGGGGAGCGGAGCCTCGGCCCCTCCGCCGCGCCCGTTCCCTGCGGAGCCGGAGCCGCCGCTGCCGCAGCGCCCGGGGCCGGCCGGGGCAGCGGGACCGGGGGCGGCGCGGGGAGGCTCGGCCTGTGCTGCCCCCTCCCTCCCATCTCCCCTCCTTCTCTCTCCTCTCTCCTCCCCTCTCTCCCTCCTCCCATGCCAACCTGCTGCCGCCTTTGTCAGCGCAGCCCGGCGCTATGGCATCCTGCCGGGGCTTCAGCCTCGGGCTCTTCCTCCTCCTCCTCCTCCTGCTGCTACTGGCCGGGAAGCGGCTGCTGCAGCGGCAGATGCAGCCCTGACGGCCGCGCTGCCCGCGCCAGAGGCAGGCGGAGCCCGCAGGTGAGCCCCAGGTGCGGGAGGGGGCGCGGGGCGCTGCGCTGGGGGAGAGGGGCGCCGGGACAAGCCCCCCGTGACCTCCATCCCCAGGGACGCGCTGAGCACCCGGCGGTGCCGTTCAGCACCGGCTGCCCCGCCGGGCTGCGAGAAGGAGGAGTAAGCGCAGGTAAGGGACACCTCAGCCCCTCTGGGTGCCCCCCCAGGGTCCTGTCTCTTTGTTAAGCTCTCTAGGAAAAGGGGATGCTCCAAAATCGTGAAACTCCATCTGGGACTTTGGCATCTCCACTTTAATCCCGCACATCCGGATCTGCCCGAGAGGAGCAAGTGGGTGACCCTTGGGCTGAGCCCCAGGGACCCCAACCCCCAAACGGAGTCTGGAGGGATGGGGATCAGGGAAACTGGACCCACCAGGGCAAGGGAGCAGGGAGGCAGTGAGATTGTTATAGACTTGCTGTTCAAAAATCCAGGCTGCCCACAGATGGGATGAATTGCTCACATTTAATTAAATTAGACTTTTTTTGTGTTTGTCTGTCGGTATTTTTAATGGTGTCTCCTTATACAAAAAAATTCCGGTAAAAACGTGGCTTGGATGTGCTCTAATGATGTATGGGGACGACAGTATTTGTGTGTGTCTGAATGGGCCAAGAGTTGGCAAAGAATAACCAAGAGTATATGATGCAGTAATAATTCCAGTAATTTATTGCACAGTTTTAGGATGATTGTTTGCACTTTCCCAGATCGTGGAGATACCTTAACCTGGATTGCATAACTGAACCATGCAAATAATCAGATAATCAGCCTAATGTTACTGTGCAAAAAAATCAATGGCAAACCCTGTTCGACTTGAGCTCTTGCACAGCCGCGAGGGTCCGCTGCTTTTATCCACAAGTTCCCTATCAATTTAGGCACTCAGATCCTTTAAAAACCGCTGAATTCTGGGGTGTTGAGGCAGCTCAAGTGTTGTGCAGAGTCTTTTCACAGCAGAGCCTGCCTCTGATAAGGAGCTGGGTTTGTAAAGCGCGGTTTCCCAGGGCTCATTCACGCAGGATAAGAGCCAGAAAACAGCGGCTTCTTCCTCCCAGCGACCCCCGGTGACCCTCGGAGGGGGCTGGCAGCGGAATGCTCGGGATGTGCAGGGTATGTGCATCCTTCCCGGGTGCACAGGCACTGTGAGCTCCCGGCATGCAGGGGCTCCTTCCCTTCTGCTCTGAATAAAGCCCACAGCAGGCAGCCAGCACCCACCTCCTCCTGCCCCAGGGACTGAGCCCACCCTGCTCCTGCGCCGCCACGGAGATGCTCCGGAGGAGACAGCCTGTGCCAAACTGGTCAGGAGGAGTTTTCTCATCAATGAAAGGTGGAGAGGAGCAGTTGCCATTGCACGGGCAGGGCTCCAAAGTGTGTGTTTTAGTTTTCTTTTAAATGAGCGGCAGAAGGCTGGAGGGAGGAGGAGGAATAAGGTGTGTGGAAATGGGCATTGTTTCCCTGAGTGCCAGCTCCCCTGTCTGTGTGCAGTGGAAGCCAGATGGGGCTCGAGGTCCCCATTCCTTCATCAGAAATTTCTTAATGTTTTGGCAGAGCAATGGATTTATGAGTGTGGGAGAAAACAAAAACTGAATTCCGTCTCAACGGGTTACATTTCATGTGAGGCAAGCGTTGCCTGCCTTGTTTTATAGTATCTGGTGCTGGGAAGGCAGGCTGAATGATTTATGAGCCCAAGTTAATAGTAAAACAGCATATCACTGGCTCTGTATTAATGTTCTGCTGTGCTGGAGTGGCTGGCTCTTTCTGAGGGGATTTATGCAAGGATCACTCTGCTGTTGCATTGCTGTAGTGGCGTTCTGGGGTGGCCCGTTTGTCACCGTGGGGGGGACAAAACGAGAATGCTGTTTCCCTCTTGGCTGGCAAATCAAAGGGAGAGTCACATCTGTGTGTTAGCTGCACCTGCTGTGGATATTGGGAGATGGGGAGAGCAAATGTCAGTGGCACAAAGAACAGGGGAGGAAATGAAGGAGGAAATAAGAGAGGCAGATAACGTGGTCTGTGTGGCAGTGGCTGTGATTCAGACTCGTGCAGGGCACCTTGCCACCCTGCAGCTGCTCAGAGAAGTCGAGTGGTGGGACTGTGTCTTGAATCCTCTGATGGGGTTTATCTGCCTCAATGTGTGCTGCCCTTAGACCCTGTGGCAGGGCAGGGTTTGGGCTGTAGGAGTCACAGGAAAGCAGCCAGGGCAACTGGGAAGCAGTTCTAATTCCAGAAATTCCTGTGGATGGCAAATTTATAGGGTAGGCAGAAGATGAGGGGAGCATCCCCACCCCACTGCTGATTTGGGAGGTGGTGAGGATGGGAGGTGCATGCTGGCTTTCCTGCAAGGAAGCAAGATGCATGAAAGAGTCTGCAGATTCCCCTGGTCTGGAGAACCACAGGGGAGAGCTTTCATGGAGGCTTGGTTCCTAAAGACACCAGAAAATAGAACAGTATATTCCCTTTGTGCAGCAGAGAGCTCCTCTGGGGATGGAGCTTGCAATTGTAATATTCTTGGACTTCTCCTCCAGAGGCTGAGACAGTGGGTTAGTGGTAAGATGAGAGCTCAGTTCATTGCTCCTGGTGCAGGGCAAGAAGACATCGATCTGTGGTAAGTCTGGAGCTCATCTGCGTGCAAGGAGAGCCAGCCCCATCGACTGGCAGTGCAATCTGATGCTCCATGAGCCCATGCTGGGCTATAATTGTGCTATTAGAGCAGCAAATGTCAAATCTCGGGAAGCTGAGTCAAAGCGACCCTTCCAATTCTAATATAACAAAATCATTAAGGATGAAATGTTAAGTGGCTCCATTGGTCAGAGATGGGCTTGGTAGAGATAAGTAAGCCAGATCCCATTCCTTTGTGTGGGGAGCTCCATGTGTCTGGAGGCCAAAGTCAGTTTGAGGGGGGTTTGGAGGGTGTGTGTGGCTGCTGACAGTGAGGGGAAGGCACGAGGACCTTGGTGGAATTGAGGCCATCTGAGGAGAGACCCTGTGCTGCTGCTCTTGCTGTGGGTGCTTCCATTTGCTTTGCTGCTTTTGACTGTTTCGTGACCCTGAGCTCTCTTTAAAAGGCCTTCCTGTGCTCATTTCAGAGCTCTGCATTTCTGTGCCACGTCTAGCTCTATTCTGGTCCTGCTTTGAGAGATACTGAATGAACGTGGACATAATGGCTGAGATGGTGCTTGGCCAAGTGCTTGGCACCCGGGATGTGGCAGCTCCTGGGCTGGCCTGCCAAGAAGCACCTGTCTTTGTTGCAGGCTGTTAGGAGGCTTGATAAGAGGCAGAGGAGCTTAATGTGCCACTAAAAATTCTGGCACCAGGTTTTTACATCCCTGAACCAGGAAACAAGATTCCAAGGCCCTTATATATTATCCTTAGGGGTAGTACATCCTGTTCTTCACAGCCCCCATCTGTTGATGCTCCATAGCAGCAATGTTTCTGATGCTCTGGCACAAGGGAGCACCAATTTCCATGCTCAGGCTGAAGCCCAGAGATATCTTTCACACCTAAAATTCTCTCACACCAAAAAGCTGTTTGTGAACAGCCACAGGGTGAAGAAGAAATTATTCCAGCTCCTAGTTAGTTTTCTTTTACTCCAGGCCTATATCTGAGTTTGCAACCTGCCTTTTCAGTTTCCACCTCCCATAGCTGAGTCTCAGTTGAATGAACTGGCTGAATTCCCACCTGAGCAGGTTCAGCTCTCTCCTGGCCACCCTTGTCTCAAAGCCTTTGTCACATCCCTGATCTCTCACTGCTTTATAACTGACTGTCACCTGCCAGGCTTGGGTCTGGGAGCACAGGGCTGGGACTGAGCTAACCCAGCCTAGCTGGGCTCTCCTGCTTTGGGTCTGTGCTTCAGTGCCTCCACCTTTCTGCTTGTGTATGGATTGGGGTCCCCAAAACAATGGTTCTTATTGGTGCTAAGAACAAGCAACATGAGATTGAGGGTATGCAGAAGGGCTTCAACTCAACTTACTGAGCTTGTCATCACTCAGGCTGCACCTGAGTTTTACCAGATTCACAGTGTTTAGAAATCTGAATTGGAGTTAAAACCTCTGGTTACGCAAAGAATGCCTTGGTGCAAAGCAAAGATTTTCAGAAGCTGTACCTAGGATATCCTCATTGGGATGAGAGAGTAAAGGCAGAAGGGTGGGGAGCAAAATGGGTTGACACTTTTCAAAAATACATTAGTGCAAACTGGCTACTTGGGTGTTTTAGCAGGAGTGTGAGTGGGGAGAAGGCGGGCCAGTGCAGGGTGTGCATCAGGCTGTGAAAATGTATATCCAGGTGAGGGGCTGACAAGAAGCTGTGAATTTACAAATAGGAGGAGATTGTTGCTTTTGCTGGTATTCAGCCTGGAGGTGACAAAAAGACATATTTTCACTCCTGTCCCAAGTGGCAGATTTGTAACATGCAGAAAATTGACTTGGAATGCCAGTCCCCTGTCAGCTGGGAATGTCTCTGAGCCCCACACGTGAAGTTTATTCTGTGAGAACTTGGTAGCCTTGGTGGTGACTAGCAGAGTTTGGATCTAGCATGGGAGCATCATTAATGGTGGCATATCAGAGAGATACAGAGGAAGGCTGTGAAAGAGGCTCTGCTGAGAGAAAAAGGATATAAGCACCCTCCTCCAGCCTTTTGCATTACTTCTTGGAGCTGAGCACAGAACAGTAAAACATTTTTTCTCCTTTGTCAGCTGGCAGAGGAGTTGTGCTTCTATGCATAATACAGGAGCTTTAAAAGCAAACATGCATGCAGCAGAGGTGTTGGAAAATCCCTGTAGCCATTGCTTTCTGAGAGCTGTGTTTACAATCACAGAAACACATCCACGTTGCTGCTGCTCAGCTCCTGATCACACACAGTAGAGAGTTGTTATTTAAATAAACATCTGAGCTCATATGGAGACTTGTTTTGTATTCTTTTGGGTAACTATCTGTTATGACAGCTGAAGTACTCTGGCTTCTGGCACTGATAGCAATCACTGATGTGTGATGTCAGGGCAGGAGATGGAACAGGAGCCCTGGATTCTGGAGTGGTGCTCAGGAGTCCTGAGGTCTTTGACCAGAAGGTGCCTTTTAGAATGAGTAATAATAAGCCTTGCAATGTTGACTTCAGTGCTTTGCCATTTGGGTGGATATTCTGCACTTGATGGAGGAGAGGCCAGTTCCAGGGGTCATCTAAGGGTGGCAGTGAATGGGGGAAGATAACATACCTTTTTGAGAAACTGAGAAGATTTTTGTCATTCCTATCAGTAAGAATAACAAAGACAGAGTGACCAAATTCAGCAATTGGCAGAGCATCAACCTGTGCTCTGTCTTTCCTAGTAGCCAACAGCAGGGACACCGACAAGGATATTCACAATAGATGGGTGAAAAATCATCAACATCCTTTCCTAATCCATAATAGCTAAAGGTTGTTCTCAATTCTGAAAGTGCAGGGGTTTATATTCTCCCCAAGATGTTTGCTAGTGTTAGCTATGCTTGTTCAAGCTATTCCTGTTATCCACATAAATGTGAAGCTTTTGCTCTTCACCTCTGCCCTGTCATTTCGGGATGGTGAATGGAAATGCACTTCTAGGCTTCACTGGGAGCACGTCACTGAAGAGGATGTTCTCTGTCCTTGATATTTCTCTGTCTTCAAATCCATCCTGACTGGCAGCCAGCCCTCTGGCATCTGCTGGATTGGTTTCAAGGTTCAGTAAAATTTATTTTTTTTTAACTCCTTCTGTTCTTTGGTAAATTTTGGACTTTAGAGTCCAGACAGGGCCCACACATACTTTTCATGTGGAACCTGGCAAATTTTCCTTTCCTGAAAAGGTATTTCTGGAAAAAAAAAAAAAAGTCAAAGTATCCAAAGGAGATAATTCAGAGCAGAGGAGAAAATAATGGATTAAAGCAAGCAAGATGGCAATTATGTTCTCAGATAACTTCTAAAAACATCTCAGAAGTTTATTGACAGAAAATCTTCAGAGCCATTTGCATTCAGATATGAAAACATGTCATAGTGCAGTAGATCAGCCCTGGTTAGGCTAGGACTGAAATGATTGCAGACAATTTGATGTTTAAACTGTGCTTTGAACCTCTCATAAGTTGGTAAGAAATTCTGTGCTGAAATTCTGTGCAGGCTATTGTCTATCTGCCATTAGTTCAGCCTCTCCAAAGCTTCTTCTGTTTATCACTTGGTTGCTTTAGTAGACATTGGCATAAAGGAACTTTCTCTGATAAAACCCCAATTCCATTTAAGTATTGATTTATTGGATGCTAGGATTGCAGCCTGAAGTTCAGAACATGAGGATGGGTTATAAAAGCAAGCCCTGGATGGCATGATTAGGGAGCCAGGCCCCATCTCTGGCTGAGTTGCAAGGCCCTGGGTATTATCTGTGGGTGACTTACAAATCTCTTTTGTGTTGCTGTAGAAGTTGGAACGTGGTTTCCAGGCTAAACGGCAAAATACACTTGAGCCATGGAGTCCAACCAGGAATCTTCACTCTTCCTGGTGAAGATACTGGAGGAGCTGGACACAAAGCAGAATACTGTTTCTTACCAGGATCTCTGCAAGTCCCTGTGTGCCAGGTTTGATTTATCTCAGTTGGCCAAGCTCAGAAGCGTGCTGTTTTACACCGCTTGCCTGGATCCTAATTTCCCAGCGACTTTGTTCAAAGACAAAATGAGATGCACTGTAAACAATCAGCAATCAAAGAAAATCATGGTTGCAGCAGATATAGTAACAATATTCAACCTCATCCAAATGAATGGGGGAGTGGCCAAGGAGAAGCTTCCAGTTGCAAGGCACAAAGTGAAGAAGAAGGAGTCCTTCGAGTCCTGCAGGTCTGACACAGAGATCTGCAATGTGGCAGACTGTGTGCCTGACTGCGTGCCCAACTGTGAGCTCAACGACCAGGACTTTAACCGGGGCTTTCCTGTCAGAAGGTCTTCAAAATGCAGGAAGATGGACTGCAAAGACTGCCAGCAATTCGTCCCCTCGTCAGAACCTAACTTCTTGCTTGGTGTTAATAAGGACATGAAGGGCCGGGCTGCCTCTCTGGACAGGCTGCAGGCACTGGCGTCCTACTCCATTGCCACGTCCCCACCATGTGAGATGCAGAGCACCTACTTCCCCATGAACATTGAAAATGAGTCTATTTCAGACCAGGATTCCTTGCCTATAAGTGCAGGATTAAAAGAAACTTTCATTACAAATGACGAGCCGTTCATGATGCAGTCGTGTGTCCAGAAAAGAAATATATTCAAAGAAGATTTTCATAATCTGATTACAATATCTCCCAACTTAATACCATCCAATAAAACACCAGAAGATGGACACAGAGAGCCTCAGAACAGGAAGGAAAGCTCTAAGCAGACTTTCTTCAACCACAGCTTTGAAATGCCATACAGCAGCCAGTACTTGAATCCAATTTATTCTCCTATACCGGACAAAAGGCGAGTGAAGCATGAAAGTTTAGATGATCTTCAAGCTTCTACATATTTTGGCCCAACTACTGTTCTTGGACCACAGGAAACCAAAAAGTGGACTGGAAAGCCAGCCAAGCAAACTGCCTGGCCAGCTAAAAGCTGGAGTTTAAATACTGAGGAGGTCCCTGACTTTGAACGCTCATTTTTTAATAGGAAGCAGTCTGAAGAGAAACCACGATACCAGAGTTCGAGCAACCCATCTCCAAACTTTCCTTCAGTTGACAGGCATCAGTCCTACCTAAATGCAAAGGATCAGCAACCAATTATGCAGGCAAACTATGCTGTGAAACCCAACGGGCACAAACCTAAGGAAATTCCTTCCATTCTAGATGTGGAGAAACATGAGCCAGTCAAAAAGTTTAAGGATAAAAGCATTAACTGTACTTCTGTGCAGATCTTAAGCATTGACAGGACCATGAGTGTTGGGACACAAACGGAGCAGCAGGTTCTGGAGCACAAGAAATGCAAGGATTTGTGTGCAGCAGGCCAAGCTAAGTATGGTGAGAGGCACTCTCTGAAGCAGTCAGATGATGACTCTGAAATCGTGAGTGATGATATCAGTGACATTTTCAGGTTTTTGGATGACATGAGTATCAGCGGGTCCACGGGAGTGATGCAGTCCTCGTGCTACAACAGCACTGGTTCCTTGTCTCAGGTGCACAAATCAGACTGTGAGAGCTCACCTGAGCACAATTTGACTAAGATCTCCAATGGGAGTGCCTGTAACAAACTGGATAAAGTGGTCAGGGCAGATGTCAGTAACACAGATGATGAACTGAAAACGAGCGTCTGCAAATTAGTCTTGAGGATTGGTGAAATAGAGAAGAAACTGGAATCTCTCTCAGGTGTCCGAGAAGAAATCTCCCAAGTCCTGGGAAAATTAAGCAAGCTGGATCAAAAAATCCAGCAGCCAGAGAAGGTCAGTGTACAAATAGATCTCAACTCTTTGACGAGCGATGCCGCGTCAGATGAGAGCAACTCCCCGCAGATATTCCAGTGCCACAATACTCCTCACGGAGGCAAACTGGAGAATAATCCAGAATGGTGCTGTTCAGATGCCAGTGGAAGTAATAGCGAGAGCCTTCGAGTAAAAGCCTTAAAAAAAAGTTTGTTTACTAGGAGATCATCAAGATCACTAACAGAAGAAAACAGTGCGACCGAATCCAAAATAGCAAGTATTTCAAACTCTCCCCGAGACTGGAGAGCTATTACTTACACCAACCAAGTTGGCATTACAGAGGAGGAGGTGAAAGAGAGAGATGGAGGAGAAAATAAGGACTGGCACAGGAAATCTAAAGAGGTAATTTCAACTTTAACTCACATAATAAATGCTTAAAAATAATGTGGTTATGAATTCCACAGTCATCACAAGCCTCCGGGTATGACAATGCTTTGCCTTGCCATGTTATGCCTGCCTTTATTGTTATCATAATTGAGTGATTTTGTACCTGCAGGTTCTTGCTTGGCAGCTGCAAAATGGCCAAGTTGCTTCTCAAAAGCTTTGCTTTTTTTGCAAAGAAAGGGTGGTAATGTAGGTGACATCTTGGGAAGGTGATGGTATTCTTCATCATCTGCAGCAACATAAGGAGGCCTGGTAATTACCTTGGTGAAAAGGGTGTGGGGAAAACTGAAATTGTCTAGTGATTGTCTCAGAAGGGATATTTTGAAATTGAATTGTGATGGTTTTTATCAGAGAAGTATGTACATGTTTAAAAGCCAACAAAATAGATTAATGGATTCAAATCCCTCAAGGAAAAAACCTCGTATGTGTGCTGTGAGGTGCTCATTTTAGTTATGTTCTCTCTATCTGACTTTCATGGTCATTTAAATGAGTCTTAAGCCTCCTGTTGTGTAACTGCAGTGTAGCTGGGCAGAAAAACTCTGCCCGTGCTCCCAGCAGCTTCCCTGTGCCCCCTTCAGTGACCCCATGGATGCCCTTGGGGCTCTGGGTGCTGCTCTGTGAAACTGCATGGGGTGGGTGCTTGTTCCTGTTTGGGGAGGGGGTCCTGCATCCCCTTGCCAGCTGTGACCATAGGACAGGCTTGCTGTGCCTTCTGCAATGGGGTGTGAGGGCAGAGAAGGGTTGAGAACAGAGAGGAAGAGGTTTGGTGGAAAGAAATGTGCTTGGGCGAACAAGAAACCACAAACCATGGGTTATTGCTAGACTGCAGAGGGGGAGGAAGGCCATCCTTAGTCAGCCCAAACCTTGGCTTTTGTGTACACTGCTTTGCTTAGGATGACATGCTGATTTTGAGAGTCCCTCCCGGACTCCTTCAGTGGCCTGTGGCTGGCACTGGATGGTACCACAGATGCTGCAGTGTCAGGTGGGGGCATCCCTGAAGAATAATTCACGTTAGGATTTGATCTGGAAACAGAAACCTGGAAGCCTTCTTGTATCTCTCAGCTTTTGCAGATCAGCTGGGCTTTTCTGGATGTCAGGATATTTTCATAATATTTTTTTGATCTCTGAACAGCACAAACCCTAAATTCTTCTGCTGCATCAGCATTGTGTTTGTGTTGGAATTGTGTCTGTAAAATACATCAATACTGCTTTGGTTTGTTTGTGAGAAGAAGGTGGGCAAATGGATGAAGGCCATCCAAAACCTTTATCCTAACTGGTCTATTTTTTATCATATGGTGCTTCTAAAAGGAATATCTCTGTCTTTTGTGTTTAACTCCCTCATAGTCTTGTTTTTTCTCTCAAATTCTTTTAAACCCTATTGCAGGCAGACAGGCAGTATGAAATCCCACAGCCACATAGACTCTCTAAACAGCCAAAAGACGCTTTCTTGATTGAACAAGTCTTTAGTCCTCATCCCTACCCTGCATCACTCAAGTCACACATGAAAAGCAACCCTCTCTACACAGACATGAGGTTGACAGAGCTGGCTGAAGTGAAACGTGCCCAGCCGTCATGGACCATAGAGGAATACACGAGGAATTCGGGGGATAAAGGCAAGATTGCAGCCTTGGATCTACAAGTGAGTCTCATTTGTTTAATTTGAATGGCTTGATTGCAAATGGATGTTGCCAGAATATGCATTTAAGAAGGGATTTGGAAAGCTCAGGAAAGAGCTGTGGATTGCTGAGCCTCTAATCTTGCTGATCCCTATCCATCCTGGCCAGGGACAGTGAAGAATGTGAATGTTTTGTTTCTGAATGGTGATCCTTGACAAGCTGATGCTCCCAGCTTATTCTGCAATGGAGAAATGTCTTCTAAGCCATCGTGGCTTCAGTAGCTCTAAAGAAGAGTTGGGGAATAAGGGAGTGCAGGAGTGAGCTGGTTCCTAACTGCAGCAAGGCAGAGTGGTGCAGGAACTGGGACTGCTGCCTTTTCCTCTGACTCTGAATTATTCACAGGGAATTGCAATGTTAGGTTTTGTTTTTATTTTTTCATTTTACTAGGAACACAAGACATCAAATACTTGTAGAAGATGTTCAATACCACGACTGGTTTTGAAACACGTCACTGTGGAAGCTTTGAAGTGGCTGTTGGAAACCAGCCAGGCAACTAATGCTGTGTCTAGTTTGCATTTTGGTTCAGCTGGGAAGTGTGCAGGCTCTTGTGCAACAAGCAGAGGAGACACATTCAAATTTTACATTAACGTTTTCCTGACACGAAATCACAAACCTGACATAAAACGAGCACCCACATTGGATACCCTGTGTAGTCTGATAAACACAACACATCTTTTAGGAAGGAAGGTATCTGAGCAGAGGTTTAAAGAGGAGGACTGAAAGATGCCATCCAAAATGTGTAAAAATGAAAGAAATTTTGCATTTTTGGTCTTGAAACCCAAAATGTGTCACACAGTGAACTGCACACTGATGTGAAAATATATGTGTATCGTTTATATGCACTTTGACAGTAGAATGTAGGACCAGTGGGGAGGTCTGGTGCTGACCTCAGGCATTTTGGGTTCTGAATGGCTCAGTTCTGAAGTACCTAAGCAAGCCCCAAACCCATCAGACTAATCCCTAGGAAAGCATCAGGATGCTGTGCCTCAGCACCCTGAGCTGGCTGATTTGGATTTGAAACCATCACTCACACAGTGCTGTAGTGCAGCTCCCATGAGTGTTTGTGCAGGAATTTGTGCACAACAAATTCACCTCCTTGCTTGGCTCATGCAAACTTCCCTGTCCTCACCAGCCCCTGCTCCTTGCTGTGGCTGAATTGCACTCTGAGAAAAACAAGCAGCACGGGGGGCAGGCTGCATCTTGCCTCAGCTCCCTGCTGCTTTTTGGGTCCTAAAAGCTTTAGATGGCTTACTGAATCCCTAACCCTGGCATTGCAGGCTGTGTGCTGGAGTAGGAATGGGCTGGAAGAAGTTCCTCTGCAGCAGGCAGTCACAAAGCATCACTTACCTGCTGTGTGAGGCAATAAGGGAGGTGATATTTGGAAGCAAAGCCCCTCTGGGAGAAGTGTTCTCCATCTGCTCCTCGTTGGGCTGTTTTGTTCTCTGTAAGCAGCTCTGCATGGCTGTGAGCAAACCAGAGAAATCGGCTTATTGCCATCATTTATCTTTAGGATAAAGGTGATAGAAGTTTACTGGTTTGATTCTCTCCCTCCAAAAAGATTGTCAGAATTGCATCTGCCCTGCAAAGCCCATGTCTAGACTTTATAATGGAGCTTACTGACAAACTTAAAAAATAGACACAGACTGATGAATGGGTTTTTTTTCCCAGTGATTAAGTTTATTAGAACTGAAAGTAAATACATTATGCCTTAATGAACATTCCTGCGTCTGCCAATGAAATGGGAAAGGAAGCTGATTAACAGTAATGGGCCTTTTTAATAATGCATCTTCCTTCTGAAGTAGTTAAAAGGTCAATGCCAAGGCAGATGGGTCCAAAACTGCAATTTCCTTGAAGCATACTATTACTATCTTTGGGGGTTTTCTACCTTTGTTTACTTGAAATTTCTCCTGGAGCCTGACAAGTCTGCTGGGTTTTCTCCAAAAAAAGAAACTGCAAAACTAGTCAGGCCCAAAGCTTGTCCCAGGTGTGGGCTCTGTGTGAGATTCATTGCTTTGCTTTTGTGTGATGATCCACTGGGATCAAACAGTATCAGGCTATTTTCTGATGCCTTTAGAGATGAGATTGCTGCCTTTTTTCACAAGGCTGAAACAGGTCATTCAAAGCCATAAAGATACAATCACAGGTGTGGCTGATGGCCTCTGTTTCAGCACCTCTAACACTATCATAGAGGTGTCTATTAAATGATCATAAAACCATTGCTCAATTTTCTTTGTTTCTTTCTGAGATAGCTATAGAATCTCTTCTTTTAGTAGTTACTTACATTTAACAAATGCTGCTATCAGGAAAAGCAAAGTTTTAGCCAGTAGCTCCTGGCCTGAATCTGAAAAAAATCTGAATTAGTCAATTAAAGGCTAAAGGATTTATCAAATCCTTCTCAAGTCAGCTGGAGTTTCTTTGCAGAGTCCAACAAGCTTTGGATCAGGACTGTTACAAGCACAGAAACGGTGTGTGTTAGGGTATTCTCACTGTAATATTTTTATATGAAATATTTTTCTTTTTTTTAAAAGAAATGGGCTTTTGGAACCTCAGATAAAGGAGACAGCTTTGGGGAAATGCTGTCATTTTTCAAAATGGTTTTTTATTTGCTTTACTCTTTTCTGCTGATAAGTTCAATATAATGTGTAGAGTTTCAGTTTCCCCAGTTTTCCCTTTATTTTCCTCTAAAACAGAGGTTAAAGTGGGGAAAAAACAAGCAAGGCTGAAATGGAAAGCTTTAAGAGCTCATAAGTACTTAGGAACAAAAAACTGTAAGACATAAAAAATAAGTAATTCAGATGGAAATACTGATGAAGTTCTGCAGGTGGCCTGTGTCCCCAGGCAATGCCATTCCAGAGGAGGGGTCTGTGAATTGCCCCTGCAGCAGGGCTGGGTGCTGGATGGGGCTGGGTTACCATCCCTGCAAGCAAATCGCGGTGACAAAATTAAGGTTAGCTTTGTAAAATGTAGTGCATGAGGAGCATATATTAAGAACCTTTCCCATCAGCTGAGCTTTAATAATTTAAAAATTATTAACAGTAACAGGCCAGCACTTGCTGACACGTCTGCTGTCGAGCAGATTAAAGAGATCCTATTTAAATGCCATCCAAGATGACGAAGTTTCCGGTAAATCAGAGGTACGTGAGGGATTTTGGAGCAGAATCTTACTGTTGCAGGAGCCTATTTTTTTGCAGTATTTTTTTACCACTTTCATCAGCTTTATGGAATTGGGACCAGGAGATGGAGGGGTGTGAGAAGTGGCAATAACCCACTTTATCCTGAGAGCAGATCCAGGTGCAGCTGGATACATCTGCTTTGCTCACTTACTTTATTAATGGCAGACCCCAAGCAATTAACAACCCTTTCCTTTTGATTTTTAGACTCAAGAATCTTTGAACCCAAACAACTTAGAGTACTGGATGGAAGACATTTACACTCCTGGCTACGACTCCTTGCTGAAACGGAAGGAAGCCGAGTTCAGGAGGGCGAAGGTTTGCAAGATCGCTGCCCTGATCGCGGCGGCCGCGTGCACGGTTATCCTGGTCATCGTGGTGCCCATCTGCACCATGAAATCCTGAGCCTGGGCACAGCCCTGTGACCCCCAGCCACCCGAGGCTCGGATAGCTCATGCTGTGTGACAAATGGCTGCTGGCAAAACTGTGAGGAGTGCGCTAAGGGACGATGCTCTGAGGATATCCTGCTGGAGAACGGAGGCGGAGCGCAGAACAAGTAGAGATGTGTTTTTGGAAAAGTCCTATTTTAAATAACAGACTGTGTGATGGAGTTAATGGGAACTCAGTTCGATTTTTATGCATTTTTAAAAGTGCAATATTTTTCTTTTTCCTAAAGGAATGATATAATGTTTTACAGAAGCAGAGACTGATGAGAATCCAGGCAAGAGAGGAAAGCTGTCTGAGCTATGCTGAGGTGTGGGCACATGGATGTAGCACTGTATAGAAGGGAATGTTCTATATGCATCACATTGAGAAGCTAGGGAAGTCTTAACAGCTCTCTACAGTGTTGGAAACTCTGAATGTATTGTATTTATTTTGTAGTATTTATGTATTTCATGATCATTTGTTCAAAAGCAGACTGTGTAGCTGTGAACAGAGTTCATTCCTACGTTCAGATTAAAAAGGGCTCTTTGTATTTGGTCTTGCCCTAAGACCCACTCTATCATCACTGAGTACTTGGTTAAGTGCAATGTGCTGCAGACCAAAAAGATTATGTTTTAAAGCAATCACAAGAGCTTTTAGTTACTTCTGTTGAATAACATTTGCATAGAGCTGGCAAACTTGCCTTGCCAAAAGGGTATTCTTTACCTCTGCAGACAGTGAAAGTGTCTCAATTTCACTCCTGCCCGCAAGCAAATCTAGCAAATGAAGGCAACACTGTTAAAGTTCTTGGAAATATAATCTGAACAGTTACAAATTTTTTTTCCACCAAGTCTTTGTGCCTTTTTTTAGACTCTAGGTTAAATAGAACTGTTTAATTTCTTGGTATTTTAAGCCCATACCATAAATCACAGCATAATGGATACTAATGGAGGTCCTTTTCCTGCAAGCCTTCTATACAGTTCCGAGTGCTCCTCAAGCAGCAGGGCTGGTGGTTACTGAGCACTTACATTAAGGGCACAATTTCTCAGCACTGGTAGAAACTTGCTGCTGGTGCAATGCATTCAGCACAGGGAGATCTTTTGCTTCCCTCTTGCTAATGTACTTAAGAGTGATGGTTGAATCTACTGGACAGCAAGCAGTCTGTATCCCATGGGAAATGTCCATTTGATGCTTTATCCCAAATGCAAATAGTAGGTTTGATGGAATTCTCAGGCTGGGACAGAAATTGCCTGTCATGGTTAGTGAAAGCAAAAAACCCAGACAGTGTTACTCTTCTGTCAAGTATAGAAAAAAAAAAAAAAAAGAAAAAAAAAGGATTTTCAGGAAATAGTGTGCATCTTGCTGGTCCTCCTAGGGGAAGGAGATTCTTTTAGTGAATGCTCTTTATATAGGGTAATTTTGGTTTCTTCAGAAGCAGCCTCCCTACACAATGACACAGCAGCTAAGAAAGCACTGGATGCTCCTTCCTCTGGCTCTCTGGAATGTGCTGCACTCACTGTTTGTTTCTGACTGGTTTAAAAAAAGTATTGAGGGAAGGGTGTGTGGGAGGCGAAGGCTTTGTTGTGACTTGAGATGTGTGTCAGTTCTTTCCTGCAGTTGGAGAGCTGTTTGTGTGCTGCTCACGTGCTGTGCTTTATTTAGGGATAGGTGATTCCTGAGACTGTTGATCTATCAGAAAAATAAGCACAGGGTTGGATGTCCCATCAGCAAATAGAGAATAGGCCCACGATAAAGCCTGTGCCTGCCTGGCCTGAATCCTGACCCAAATTCTGTGACTTTGGCCCATTCATAACACTAAGCTAATTTCCCTTTCCTCCCAGATGCTGCAGGATGGAGTCACAGCAGGGAGGGAGCAATTCACACTGTCTATTTTAGGCTGCTTTTGGTTGTGGTGTGATTCAGAGCACCTGAGCGCAGGAGCTCGGGATCTGTGCGTAGTAAATGTAGGCAGGTAGAGAAACCTCTGGGGACAACTCAGAGCTGCCAGCAAGATATCTAATATTAGACATGGGAAAAACACTCTGGAGGACACTGCTCTGCAGTTTACCTCGTGCACAATTTAGGTTGATTGTCTATGTAGAAAAAGCTATTCCTGGTTCCAGGTGATGTCAGGAAGCCCTCGGACACCCCTCTCTGGCTGCTGGAGGGAGCAGGGGGCCCTGGGGGGGCACAGGATCAATCCCCCATCTGCCCACCCCACACAGGAGCCTTGGAGGGACAGGAGAGGTGGGGACAGACCCCCTGCCCTCTCCAGCCCCTCTGAACCTGCTGCCCCCAGCCCCAAACCAACAGTGCTTTCACCAGTAATCTGATTTTAGAAAATATCAGCCTAAGGGGAGGTAGGAGATGGGTGTGGGAGGTGTCACTGATCACAGGGTTTATCTGTGCAGCTCATCCAGCTGGCACCAGATGAGTCTTTGCATTAAAGATGCCCAAAATCCTGGGGAGGCTCTGCAGGTTATGGAGCTGTGGGTGATGTGGAGCGGGCCCAACCGAAGCACTCACCATCCCAAACATCCACGCTGCCTCGTAATTTACTGAGGTGCTTTTGCCCACCCTTGCTTTGCACAAGCAGCCAGTGGCACCCACTGCATTGGCCAGTGGTTTCCTTACACACCAGACTGTGGTTTGTCATGGAGCCTGAGGGGAGCTGGGAGAGCAGAGCCTGAATCCCTGCTCCACAAACACCTCTGTGAGCCACTGCCCTGCCTTCTCCTCCACTCCTGGCAGCTCCTTGGCACCCCTGGGATGTGCATCCCAAGCCATTCCCAGTGGGATTTGCTGCTGTAACTAAGCCCTTCTAAAAGCAGGCAAGGAGATGGAGCTTTGGGATGCTGCTGCTGCTGGAGGAGAGCAGCCAGGGAAGGAGGAAGCCTGCACAGAGTGTACAAACTGGGTGAAATCCTGACATATTAACCTTCAAGAATATTGTGATCCACCTTGTGAACCAGTTACCAACTAGAATACACTGTATACCATATGATAGACTTTTGTACAAAAAAATAAAAAAAGAAATTAAAGCTATAGGTACATTGTAATCCTTGGTGTGATTGAAAAAGTGTCCTAGATTGTATTACTTAATTAAAATTATGATGAGCATATTGAACTGTTTTTCGTATTTATGCCTTATAAACTTGATATATTACACATGATAAAATGAAACTGCAAAAACTATAAGAAAAGATACTCCATTTTGGGGGCAAATTCCATTTTGCTTTTCCTAAAAATAAGAGTGCTGCTTTAAATGAGCTTAATAAATCATGTGTGCAGAAGAGCAAGAGTAGGATATGTCCCCAAATGACTTTTTAGGATTTTTTTTTAATGGGGCTTTGGTTAATGTACTATGTAATAATTTTATTTTATAATGTTACTGTACAATGTTGCCTTTTGGTTCATTTAAATATAACACCAAATAAACTTGAAAATTACAGTGTCCTAAGTTTTAATGAAACAGTTATAATAATTTATTACTCCATTGCTTTTCCTGTTTTTTTTTTTCCCCAGGGACATCAAGATAGCCATGGGATGTGAGTGTCTCACTGTTAGATAACTAAGCAGCCTATCTAGTTCTTGGCAGAATTGCTAATGGATTTCTAACTTGTGAAATAATAAGATGGCAGAAGATAATGAAAAATGAGTTTGTTTGGTTTCTTTTAAAAGCTCCTTTGCATCACGTTGTTTGGGCTTCTGGAAGATTAGCTCTTGACACTAATCATATTTCATTTTATAGGTTATTTCATGCCTGAGTTTTGCCATATTAACTGTTTTAACAAGGTCATGAGTAATATTTTGGTACCTCTTTAACTTACATGTTTATGCAACCCTGTCCCTTTTATGTCAGTACTATAGATAAGTGTTTATAATCACCTGGGAACAGGCAGCCAGTTTATTTAGGGTCCCTGTATGAATTTAATTTGCTGCTTGCGAGTTGTTAATTGCAAAATCAGGTTGTCTTGAAATTCCAGGTGTTGAAACAGAGGTAGAGCTGAACCTACCACTGTCAGAGGTTGTAGAGGGCAGCTGTGGAAGAGGACACATAAACAATGGGCAGTGACATGAGAACACAGTGATGTGAGATCCTCAATTCCTCCTCTCTGCTGCACAAACATGAAAACACAGTGATGTGAGAGCCTGATTTCCTTTTCTCTGCTGGACAAACACCTTCAATGCATTGCTTTTGTAGTTTTGGTCAGGATGGGGAATGCTGAGTGTTCTCTGCAGGGCCAGGCCAGCAGCTCCCACCTTGGGTGCTCACGTGTTGTGAGTCAGGCTGCAACCATAGGTCCCTATGGATGGATTTTCAGTCCCAATTTGGTGGTTTCAGTTTTGGAGATAGTTTTGCATTCATTTGCACCAATGGTTTATCATGGGTTTGCATAAATTTCAGGTTTTTCTCTTGTACCCATCAAGTCCAGAAGCTTACAAGCAGGAGTGCCCTTTCGATTTTTAGATTACAGCACAAATCCAGGAGCAGGAACATTCATAAAAATGCTAAGTGGGACCAGGCTCATGCCAAAAAACCCTAAGCACTCTGGCACAGCCTCCCTCAGCCATGAAGCTGTGAATATTGGATATATAGATCTCATCTGGGTCATCGCTGTGCTGGAAGATGGAGCAGCTGCCAGGTTTCTGTCTGCTGGATGGAGCCACCGAGTCTCAAGGTAGAAGAAAACTCCTACACACAATGTTGTATTGGCAACCAAGGCCCAGCCCCAGGAGCTCAGTGCTCTTTGAATGTGTCACAGCAGTCGATTGTGCTGGTTGAATAAATCCTTGGTTTCACATCGAGCTCTGGTGAATGGCTCTGGCTGTTGCACAAACAGTCACAAGCAGAACATTGGATCTCAGGGCCATATATTTCCTTTTGAGGAGCTCCTGTGTCTCCATCCAATTGCATCTGCAAACAGAAGAAGGGAAAGCAGGCAATGCACTCCTACTGAAAGGAAAGGTCAGTTGTGTTGGTGTGCACTTTGGGAAAAGCCAAGCACCTGGAGAAGTAATTGTGGAGATGAGGTAATTTTTTAAATTTCATTTTTTCCTTGCTGTCTTTCCAGGAAAGGACTCTATCTTGTAAAATGCTGCTCTGCTAGTGGTTCTCCAGCAAACTTGGCTACTTTGGATGGCTTCTGGGACACTGGATAACTTGATATCTTGCAGGCTGTTACCTGAATCTACAACGTTCACTTAGATACTGGAACAAACTCTTCAAACAAGAAAGAAGTGGGCTGTCAGCAGCCAAACTCCTCCCATGAGTAAGTTCCCTATGGTTTATTTATGTTCTTCAATACAGTACAAACGATGTGCAGGAGGGGCTTGAAGCTCTTCCAGAAGCAACAGTGCATCTACACCTTCCCAACAGGCACAGACTGAGATTTCCAAGGGAGAGCAGATCATGGCCTTGGATGAGCCCAGCACAAGAAATCAGCTGTGCCTGGACTGTGCATGGCACCACAAGGCACTGCTGGTCCTGGTGGGCAGCAGTGGATGGTGGGGAGATGTGCAGAGCACTTTCTGGATCAGGGAGGTTTTCTGCAAGGCATAGCACAGTGCAGGGTTGAGGGAATGGTGGGTGTCTGGAGATGTGGTTGCTGCTGAGGCTGAAAGCTTTTAGAAATTGAGAGCATTGTGGCAGCATTTACCCATCCCCAGTCCTGCTCCTCCCTGCCCTCCTGCATCCTGGACCTGTGGAATTTGGGATATTCCTCTGAGGCACTAATCAGGTCTCTGGACATACAGAGAAGGCTCAGCTCCTGCCTTTTCTCAAATTTAACCAGATTTCCTCAGTAAAAAGAGGGAATTTTCTGCCAGACATTGATGCTTTGGCATCAGCTAAATAAAAAAATCCCAGGGTTTGTGATCTCCTTATCCCATGGAGAGGCTGACAGCACTAAGGGGATGTGACCTGGCCCCTCTTCTCATCACCCCCAAAACATCATGAGACAGCCCTGGAAATGGCAGGGCTACCAAACAATTCCCATTTGCTTTCACACTGGGCTTTGTGGGAGCCTCATCTCCTGCCAGCCTCTGCAACCAGAGGGCTGGAAACTGATTTCATTTATTAAGGATGGAAATATATGGGTGAACTCCTCGGGTAGGAACACGCAGTTCTGATTGCTGGTTCTTCAAGAAAAATGGGAAATCCTGCTATTCACAGCAGAATTGCTCTGTTTTCCCTGCTCATTTTGAGCCTGTGTGCAGTGTGCTGTTCCCCAGCACGTGGTGAGGCTCCAGCCTGTGCCCACAGCAGCAGGTGTCCCCCTGCAAGAACGAGAAAAGAGGGAATTACATACAGTAAAAAAAAGGGACTAGAGAGATGCTAATTGTTTTGTCTGTTCCTGGAAATTATGTGGAATCTGCTCCTTTTTGAACAGCTTTGCTGTAAACTGTGCTTTAGTGACAGACACATCTCTGCATTGAAAAATCCTCCTGATCTGCTGTCCTGCCAGACTGCCACACTTCCAGCAATAACAGAGATTCATGTTGTGCAGCATGTTTTTCCTCATGTAATATTGGGGGGAGAGAACCAAGGAAGCTGAGTCATTTATCTTTGCTTGTCTTGGTAATGAAATATTGCTGTTGAACTTTACCCTGCTTTTCCTGTTTCTATATATATAATTTTTTTTTTTGCAATGGTTACCATTTAAGAGGCTCACAAAATTGCATTAGTAAAATTTATGACTGTGTAGCAAATATGTGCATATGCATTAATTCTGTTCAAGGCCAATATCTTGTAGCTGCAAAATTAATGTTATGGTGCAGTTTCTAAGTATGGCTAATGGCTGTTCAATAAAGCAGGGATCATGTTTTGCTCACCTTACAGCTCTTAATTCCTTGAAACAGTGCAGCCTTGAAGAGTTTGCCAGGTAAAAGTTAAAAAATGGTACATGCACAACACACAAATATGTATTTTTTATACATTTTTGTTTATGCAATTAAGCCTTAAAAATTTTGGCCCAGTGAGTTGGTTCAGTTGTGTTTCTGCTGCTTTGCTGGGCTTTTAGTTCCAGGTTTCAAAAGCAGATGTCTATTGGTGCAGTATATTAAAATTGGGCCTTTTAACCATGATTCTGCTCTGGAGAGACTGAACTGGATGTTAGTGCTGCCCTGAGGGCTACAACTTGTGCTGTTGTGGAGTCAGTGAACAATAACTGTTCAGTAAATGATAAACTAATGGACATTACTTAAATTTAAACTTTCATTTTCTTACTATGCAGAAAAGTCACTTTCTGCTAGAAGGATGAATTAGTGTTTGTAGCCTTTTCACCAATTTAAAGATAGTTGCTAGTCTGGTATTCAAGGTTGGAGACATAACATAAGACAAATGAGTCTTATGTTGAGTCTTGTTAGCCAATGTTGAAGGCTTGCTCATGCTGGAGAAAAGAGGTTGGAAGAATATTTTCAGGATGCTGAGGCAGGAATTTAGAAGGTATCTGACAGCACTTGTTTATGTCTCCAAAGCTTTGTCTGACAGCCAGAAGAAAGCTCAGTGCTGATCTTGGTGCTGATGTTTGGGATGGGGCATGTGCAAGATCACTGAAAACTCATCCCTTGGGATTCAGGAGCATGAAGTGTTGAGGAGCTGAGAGGTGCTGGAGCTCTAGGGCAGGCAAATGTCTGGGTATGTCCAAGTCACACCATGCATGAGCCTACTGGTCCCAAAGGTGGCTCCAACCACATCAGACAAAGGGATCAGTGGCAGCAGCCTGCAAAGAGAACAAAAACCCCCATTTATGTTCTTGTAGCCTCTAGGAACAAGAGCCATTATGGGGGGGGTAGGGGACAGTGACACTTATTTTTAATCTTCTGGAAGAGCTGAGCTGCCAAGAGTAAGGCACCTGTGGGATGGAAAAAGCAGTGCAGTGGGAAAGATAATTTCATGTGAAAGCTCTCAAGGCAGTGCCGTATGTCTTCCATGTTTTGGGACTAGTTGCTTGATCTCTGTGGGCTTTCATTTTGTGCCAGTTACTCACTGTGTCTCTCTTCAGGCATTTGCTTGGAATAGAGCTTGTGCCTTGCTGTGGGGTTGTGAGATGCCCAAGAAAAGAGGGACCAAATGGGGGCTGAGAAATCTGACAAGCACCACCTTGATGCTTGTGATAGCATTGCCAGTGTCATAAATACTTACAGCCAGATCGGTCCTCAGATTTGTAACTCTGGTGGTAATCAGAGCTACGACACCAGGGAGGTGTTTGACTCAGTTTGTCCAAGTGTTTTGGCATTGTGAGAATGATGGTAAGGCTTTTGGGGGAAGATAACATGAGAGAGAAAAGCAGGGGAAGCAGGATGCCCTGCTGGGAGCATGGGGAGAGTGGGATTAGTGCTGCACAAGATGGGCAGACAGTGAGCATCTGCTCTGGGCCACCAGGATCACAGCACAGCAGGACTGAGAAATTCTTGGACCAGTTATCAAGGAATTGGGAAACTCCAGGATACTCTCCTCATGGGGGATTTTTACTACCCAGACATCTGCTGGGTAAGAAATGCAGCTAATCACAGTGATAATGTACAACCCTAATTCACTGTAATTTCTCTCCCATATGTTTAGAATTGTATTTACAGTAGGAAGTGAGGGATAGTTATTCATGAATCAAGGTGAAGTGAATTACTGGTGCAGAGTCAGCCATGTATTGTGGAAAATAATATGTGACAGACTTGAACAGGGTCCTTCTGAAAGCATGGCTGTATTTCAGGTCTTTTAAGTAAAAAAAATAAGTTCCTGTAATTACTGCTTCCTTTTAAATGTGCCAGTTGAACCACTCATTTCTCCATAACCTTTGCTGACCTTGAAGCACAAGTTCATGAGTGGAGTTGATGAAGAATTATCCTCCAGATGAAACACACCTTCTCAGATCCAATTCTGCTGATGAGGAGGTGGAAAAGGGTTAAGAAAAAAATAAGAAAGGAACCATGATACTGGCTGCTTAGCTCACTGGTAGCACATGAAAGGATGTTGTTTTATTGATATACTTCTACGGCCTTTCTCCTGTTGCAGGCAATAATTTTGCCCTCTAACTCACCATGGGCCCAGAAGAGCACTGTGAGCTCAAATATATCTAATATAGAGGGGGGAAGGAGGTGGCTCAGCTGCCAGATTCAGGGCTAGTTCCCGATGAATTATTGTGCCTTTTCCTGCCGCTCCCTGGCTGTGCCTACCCTGCGCTGCCTCTCGGGTTTATTTTGGTAAGGATGTGTAAACTGAGCTCTGGCTCCGGCCACTCAGAGCCCAGAGATTTGTATAATGGCATTACTGCTTATTCCTCAATTACAGGCTTTGAATATGTAAATCTGTTGGTGCTGGTTGCTGTAATCCGCCTGCCCTGGCAGGTCCCAGCTGGGGAAGTTTCTGAGCCATTTATTGGCAATGAGGGCTCTCCTCGTGTGTTTCTTATTTCCTGCTGTGGGCAAAGGGGAAAACTCCTCAATCAGCTACCTGAAATAGAGAACAAAATTCAGAAAATGGGAAGAACATTTTAAAAAAAGACCTTGAATGCTTTTCCCCCTGTCATTTTCCTTGCAGGAGCTCATGCTCACGCTGGTGAGATGGGATGGGTCACTTGCTCTGTGCTGCACACTGCAGCAGGGCTTGTCCTTGCAGAAAGTGTCAGCTGCTCCTCCCTTCCCTGCCTGCTGCCCACCTGGAATTTGGGTTCAAAGCAAGAGAGAACAAGCAGTGGTTTTGGAGGTTGTCTGTTCTTGGTGGCCTCCTGGCTCTGGAGGGGCTGGGCCACGGTAAAGCAGAAGAGGAGTCCAGCAGAGGACCTGCAGGCTTGGGTGGAGAGATGGGAAACCTCAGCTCACAGCACTTAAGCTTAGACAAAAGAAAATTTCATGAATTCCAGTGTTTTGCCATCTGCTGAGCTTTATGTTCATGTCTAGAGCTGGAGCTCTTCTTATCAAGGCATGACTTGTGTAACCTTTCCCATTCCTACGCCCAGTATTTTTCTAGTAGTATTTTCAGTAGTACTTATTTTTCCCCTGCAGACTTTTAAAACAAATTATTTTCAAATAAGAGAGAGCCCAAACTGCCTTATTTTCTGGAAGAAATAGATTATAACAGGAAAACCAATGCCTTTTCAATGGCAAGGCTGAGATCCTGGAGTCATTGAAGTCCTACTTCACAGGTTTTTCTGTGCAGGCAGCATCTCACCAGCAGGCCCTGCAGTTTAACCTCACTCAGTGCCATGGGGGTCAGCACTCCATGAGCAGAGATTGTCATCTCAGATCCAGTGCTGGGCTTCATCCTTTCCTTACATCTTCATCACCATCTGCTGAACACCCAGGGCACCCACGATGGCTCATGTTCCTCTTCCCTCAGCCATGGACCTGCCAGCTCCATCTGCACAGGCAGCATTTGTTGGGAAAATCAGTTCTTTTGCATCTCTGTTGATGACTGTGCTGCGAGAATGTCACTGTCACACAACTCAAAATGTCCCAGGAGTTCCGGGGGTATCTTGACTGATTTGAGAGGAACACTTCTGCCTGTGCATGGGAATATGTCCCATGCCATTATGTGTTAATAGGTATGATTTATTTCAGAAAAAAAGACCAACAAGAAACTAGAACAAAACCCAGGCAAATGTAGAATAAATGATTTATGGGAAACAAGACTGTTTGGAATATAAATACAGACAAGCAGCATATTTGTTGCTGATGGTGCTATGTTCCCTGGGAGAATAAAGCCATTTTGTAACTATTTGTCTGTGTCTTGAGCTTGCCAACATTTTGTCTCAAAGTTTTAAATTTCTAATAATTTTATTTCCTATTACAATCTTTTTCTCAAGCCAACAAAAATGGTTTGACACCCACTTGTAAAAGGCTTCATTGTAATCTATTATTACATTCTGTTCCCAAACCAGTTTCTTCAGTTCTCAGGAGTTCCCCAGTAGTGCTTTATCAGCCAGATGGGAGAAGATACCTGAAAATGAAGGTATATGTTGTACCATGGCCTGCTACTGAAAATATCCTGAACATTTCTGAGTTCTGCTTTGATGCCATACTTAGCAAAAGCCTGTCATGCTCCTTTCCTGCAAGATTAGTATGAACTGAAACACTTATAAAGAAATTGTTTCTTGCATGTTTTTGACCCCTTAAGGGAGTAATACTTTTGGAGCTTTTCATCTTACTTTCACTGCAGGCGTTTCTGCTGTTCAATAAAAGTAACAAAAAAATAGCCAGAGAACAGGATTTTAATCTTATTCTATATAAACTAGTACACAAGAATTATTTTTCACTATGTACAAATGAACTGTATCTTTTTTAGGTAAACTAGATTCCTGGAAGGGGAGGAACCTCCTGGGAACTGAAAAGCTATATTCAGGTCAAGTAAAGGACAGTGTTGCATTTATGATTTTATCATCATGTACCTCTAATCTGGGAGAATTCCTCTGCAAACCTTTAGGAATAAGAGGATAATCTAGTGCTTGGGTTTATTCAGTATTCAGCTTGTCTGATGAGATCAATGGGAAGAGATCTGTTCACTATGCTGACGTTTGCAGGAAGCTGAGGTGATATTGCTAAAACTCTTCAAAGATGTAAAATGCCAAGGTTACAGGAAGCCTTTATGTTTCAGAAAAGGTGCAGACAAAATATAACCATTCAGAAACACTGCAAAGATTGAAGATGCAAACATTTTTTTTTCTGGGACAATATGGCAGTGTAGAGCAAGAAGCAGCCCAGCAAAGGACAGGGCATGAGAGATGTCACTTGATGTCCAAACTGTCCCACCTCTCTTCTTGTCCTGACCCAGCTTCCTTTTAGTAAAAAACAGTAGCCACTGTGAGACCTGAAATGCATTAACCAAGACAGACTTCCCCACACATTGCCAGCCTATGAAAACTGTCCAGCCTTTCCATCTGAATTCTGTTTTATTCAAGTCTCCCCCAATAACAGTGGGTTATCTTTCCTGCTCCTATCAGTTTGCCATGCATTGTAACTGGTAGGAGAGAATGAGATTCTTCCAGTGAAAGTTCTGCTGCAGTGATCTGATTTACTTAAATATGTGATCAAACGAAAATGCAGCTTCTGAAGAACACTTTAGAACAAGAGCAAAATCTGGCGTCTTGTTAGGTGCCCTCAATGACTGCAGTCTTACCAGAGGCTTTGATCACAGCTTCCTTCATCTCTTTGCATGCTGCTTGCAAAGTTACTCTGTGTAAAAATGTAATGTGTGATTTGCTTCAACCAAGGAAAGACAAATTCATTCTGAAGGCGGGAGGTGGTCAGTCTCTGAGCTGGAGTTTGTGTGTAGATCTTGAATGACTTTGGAGCAGTTGCTCTGGAGAGGATGTCCCAAGTGGCTGACAACAGGGCCACACCATGACCACAATGAAGTGGAAAGGTGACCTTCTGCAGTCAGGTTTCATTATTGCAAAACTGGAGATGTTTCTTCCCCAAGATTGTGTGGTATAGGAGGTGTCTCTGTGCTAATCCTTCCACCAGCCCTATCTGTGCACATTTTGAGCCATCTGGAATCTCTCATGGGCCAGGAGCCATACCTTGAAACACAGAAATCTCCTCCAGGGGAGCTGTAGTGGTTGCTGGAGGAATTCAGCCTTTATTTAGTCCATGAGAGACTGTTCCCACCACTGCTGAGCTGCAGACACTGCTCAGTTGCCACTCTGTGTCTGCTGTGCTACACTGCAGTATTTCAGGAGGAGAAGTGGAGGATGACTTTTCCATGTGAAGCCATTTGAGGGGATTCAGGCAGGAACCATGTAATTCCCCTGGCTGGAGCTGGGCCAGGCAGGGGATCTGTGGCTCCCCATCTGCAGGCTTATTTTCAGCACTCCAAATGAGGGATTTCGACAGAACACGTTGAAATTAATGAAACAAAGTTAGTTTCTTTCTGGATATCTCCTCCATCATACCCACATCAGACACAACTCACCTGCCCTGGACTGCCCTTCAAAGGCTCATCTTCGCAAGCCCAAATGAAAAAGCATCTGCAGGCAAGGAGCCTCTCCTGTTCATTCAGGTGAGTTGTGAAGTGGGTAATGAGAATGCTATTGTTTTCCAACATGGCCAGAATAGATTATTTAGGAAAATGATTTCTGCCTGTGACTTTTCCTCTTACAACACAAACCATGGCCATAATCCAGCAAAGCACTTTAGCATGTGCTTAGGTGGAAATTTGTGAGTGGCCCTGCTGATTGCAGGGGATCAGCTCTCATGCCTGGAGTTAAATGTGAGGAGTGGGAGCTGGTAGGTGGGTGGCTGAGCATTGCCCAGGGGTCCTGCCTTGTTATCCCTGATTAGATGGGCTCAGTGCTCGGCTGGATCCCGGCCCGTTGGAACAAAGAGCGGGATTAGCAGGCGTGCAAAGAGGGAGCAGAGCCAGAGGGTTCCAGCAGAGCCCAAACACAACTTTGTTACCCTGACAGAATGTATAAAAGTGAATGAAAAGGCTGTATGATTGCTGTTGCCATCCTGTTAATTAGGCTGAACTCATGCTTCATTAGTGCTACAATATGCTTCCATCTTAACAAAGCCCTGTTGGGTGTATGGAGCCACTTTACTCTGAGTAAAATGAGGCCTTATCAGAGAGCCCTGTAATTCATTTTGTAAGACAAGTCATGACATATATTGTGTTGAAATTGCAACGGAGACAGATTACTTGCTCAACACTTGTTTTTCCTAATGAACAGGAAAAGATGTTTCCAAAACTAAGTTATTAATTGTATTGGGAGCTCTTCTGACCTGGTGCCTAATTACATCACATAGTCCTTTAGCAGTGTTTCAAGTAGTTCCTAAATAACCCAAACTGAGCTGAGCTGCTTTTGCTCTTGCACATTCTCTCAGTGACACTGTGAAATACCATCCAGCATTAAATTCCTTGTTTCTTGCAGTCATTATGGTGAAGACTTCAGTGTACAAACAGCACAATTTCCCTGCAGCAGGAATGCAGCAAAAGCACTGGCACAACCCTCATTGCCTGCTTGCAGCAGCACTGATTAGGCAGCACAGTGAAAACTTGACACAGGAGCAAGAAACAACAAGCGCTGGCTTGTTCACTGCCCCCAGGAAACCACTGAGCTCCCCAGCACGGGCAGAGCACGTGTTTGTAGCAGAGCTGTGATAGATACTGACCTGGTGGGGATTTTTCTACAAGTTCCCTGTGCTGGGAAGGAAGTTTGGATGTGACCAGGGCACAGATCCACATTAGCCTCTAGAGGAGAGCTGACTGAAGTCAGTCCTGCCCCACCTGTCATTCCCAGAGTGGGTCATGCATGGTGTAGTTGGATTCAACTCTACCCTGGCTCTCAGATCTTCCTGCCTTAATGAGCTTAATTTGTGATTACTGCCCAGGCAAGGGTGATGTGTAGCAAAATCTGTTTATTTTCATGTTTCTTCCTTGTACCAGACTCTAGCCTTACTGTAAACATCCATGCTTACTCATGTTTTTCTACAGCAGACCTAAAAATATCCCCCTCTCTCCATTCTGATGCTATGTCCTGCAGACCTGAGATGACCCTAAATGAGGGAGTCATAACAGCACAGTCTAATGGAGAAGAAAAATGGCAATGAGGTAATGTAGCAAAAACAACTGTCTGAAAGAGCATCTCTGACCTGCTCACCAATTCTTGTTGCTCTTTCAGCTCAGGCTACTTGTATTGTTATTGAACTCCAGCGCTAAGGGCACTTCTTGGTGTGACCCCATGGTGAAATCCATGGATTTTATCCCAGGGTGGCTGCAGTTACTGAAGTGGATGCTGTGGATGATGGGCACAGCCTCACATTTGCTGCACAGTTGTGCATCTTCAATGAAATCAGCAGCAGCCCTGAGGGTCCAGGGGGGTTGCATGTGGTCACACTAAATCAGATCTGCCCCAGAGCTCTGAAATCAGCACAGTGGTACAAAATTTGGAACAAGAACTGATTTTGCAGAAGGATTGGTATTTACTGCTGAAATAGAAATATCTTATTCTTACAGGCATGGAAAATGCTGTACTGCAATATACTTGGAAATATCCTGTAAGATTTTGTTCCAGGATGGAATAATGCCTTTCTTAATGCCTTAGGGCCACCATAAGACACAGTTGTTGGTTTTCATCAGGGTAATTTGAATCTGGCTCTGATCCCTTCTCTGCTTTACCATGCAGCTGTAGAGATGTTTGACTGAAATGCAGGGATGGGGCAGCATGAAGCAAGGCAGGACAGAAACTGCTGTTTTGGTGGCAGAGCCAGCTCGCAGCGATTTAAAGGGATCACAGAGCTCTCATAAAACAAAGGTGATGGCTCATGTTCTCAACTGCTTGTGGTCAAGGACACACCACTCTCTGATTGCTTAACCAAGTGATTTCTTCAGCTCATGTTGTGGAGGCTACGTACATAACCAAAAGTGAATAAAGAAAACTAATGGCAAATAACAGGAAATTGTAGGGTTCAGTATCTAGAGGCTGTAAGAACATCTAATTTCCCATTCTTCTCACTGTGTTTGTAAATGTGAATATGAAGTAAGTGACACGTTGTCAATGCTCTCCCACAGAATGAGTTCAACAGTACAAGATGCAATCTTCTTGCAAATGTCTAACCAGGTTATTCTGTGGGGGTTATTTAGACAGCCTTCCTGGGACAAATTACAGATTTTTAGAAAGTGGATGGTTGAAATTTAACATGTTGAGAAGCACAGACATTCCTTCCTCTTCCCAGTGCTTGTGACCTGAGTTTGCAGGGATGGTTGGTATCATTTGGTACTGGGTCTATTTTGCTTAACCTGTCATATGCCTTAACTCATCACAGTGTTTTACATCTGGGCTGGCTGTATTTTTATCAAGCATTAACATGCACAAGGGTTTGCCAGTACTTAATAAAAATGCTGCTGAAAACTGCATTCTTTCACCTGTTTACTGAAGCAGATTATATTGTGTTTGAACTGTGTTTGAACAGAAGGCACACTCATGTGAAAACAGTTATATTCATAACCCACACCCAAGCAATAAGAAGGAGCTCAGTTAATGAAAATCATTCAAAGGAAATCACTGCTCACCCCTTCCAAGATCAATTAGAAAGATTATTCCAGCATCCCTAATGCTGCCAGGCTGCTGTTATACTGTTAGCTCCTCTTCCCTTTGGAAGGCTAAGGTAAGAAATTTGACAATAATGTGTAATAAACATTTATGATGCTATTATCACTGTAAGTTTCTACAAAGCAAAGAACAACACTTGGACAGTGTAAATATATCAGGTCTCTGTGAGCCTCCCATTCAAATGAGCACAAGAACAGAAGATTTGGGACTAACCAAAATTGGACTGGAGAGTTCCAGCCACCTTTGCAGGTAAAGGCAGGCAAAGCTCTTTGCAAAGGGGTCTTTCTCTTTGGAGGACACCTCAGTGTGGCTTCCTAATGCTCAGCAGAGCAAGGGGCATCTGGAAGATGGCTGTTTCTCCAAAGAGAGAAGAAAACATCCTTTCTGGCAGCACCCCAGCAAATTCAGATGCTGCAGCAGCACAACAGATGGAGACTCTGCCAGAGAAGAAATCCTGTCACTGAGCTGCATGAGCATGGCAGTGTGGGCACAGCCCTGGCTGCTGGGACACAGTGATGTTCACTGCCTTTGGAGACATACAGCAAATTATAACTGCTGGGAGCCTGGCTTTGCTGTGGGCATTTCAGTTTTTAAATGTGTTTGTTCTCCTTCCCTTTTTCCTCTCCTCTGGTGTCTCTGCTGACAGCAACAGGTTTCTCTCAGAATTTATTTTTTCCCCACTGCATTAAGTGGGCCTGAGCTTAAATGTGCAGAGCTGTCTGCTTGAGTTTCTTAATAAGTGGCAAAGGACTTAAAAGCTGAGACTCTAATATTTATTGATAATGAGAAACCTTCAAAAGTGCTTTGAATATTTGTTTGATAGCAAATGTCCTGCCAAAAATAGCCAATTCTTTAACTACATGAAAAAAGAATATTGCCAAAGCCTTGCTTCTCACTGCAAAAAACACTCCAATCCTTCAAACAGCATTAGTGATATAATTCATTGACTTATGCAAATGAAAAATGTGCATAATCATTTTGGTAAATATTTCATCTAGTGTAAACACAGATCCATTTTAAACTGCAAACATATGCAAAGGCAGGTAAGGTTTATTTCAATCAGCTCACCACACAAAGAGCTGCAGCCTTTTTCAAGTCAATTTTCCTTCTACCTACATCTGGAGGCTAAAAGGGAGGAAAGAGAAGAGAGCAAACTTTTTTCTGCAATGGTTGTGACTGAATCACTGAATAACTACGTTTTTCCTCTTTACAGTAGTGTTTTATATTGAGTGATTCGTGTGCTGCTCTATGAGGGGGAAAGTGCCCCAGTCCAAAGAGCTAGAACACAGAAGCGCTAATCTTCACTACCCCTGTGTTTAAATAAGAGGATTTATGGAGCACAATAGGAAAAAATGAGGCATTGGTTCCCTTTAAAGTAAACCCCCAGTTTTTGCTCTCCAGCCATACATACAATTCTTTCATTATGATGCACTAGTTTGGTCACGTTAATTCCTTTGAAATATGTTTTATCCCACTGTACCTTCAAAATCACAAACCAGTTGATTTATCTTCACATGCTCACGTGTTATTGGGAAGAGAGGACACTTCCAATTTGGCTTTGTAGCATTCACTAACCACATACTTCAGATTTCTTGTCTGAGCCTTTAATAAAAGCTCATGAACCTCAGACTCGTGAGATTACAGTCAGGAAATGTCTTTTTTAAACACAGATATTGTTTGCTTTTGTCAAGCCAGAAAACAGAGAAACTCCTTCTAATTCCCTCCTGAAAACTGATAATTTTTCTTTCTGTCATCCCTGAATGCTGCTGAGTGGTTTGTGCTGTCAGTGCCTGCTGGAAGCATCTCTGAACAGCTTCATCCTATCGCCGGCCTAGGGTCTGTGTACAAATCACAAACGGGACAGGACCGATGTGGAACGTGCCTTGAGCTGGTTTATTTTCCAGCATCAGTCTCGTTACGTGGTTATGACAATAGGAAGATGCCACCAGCTCACATCTCAGGCAGCAGACAAAGAACTTAGTGTTACACCTTTATAAGTTTTTTGACCAATCACATAAAGCAAAAACACACTGACAGTAGTTCTCTCCAACCACTATAAGCACAGGTACCTTTGGTTAAAACAATGCTTGCTTATTTCAAGTACAATACCTACTTGTGAGCCTTAAACACAATGCACAGAGCTCCATTATTAAGCTTTAATCTTCCTAATATCTTGCTAGATAAACTTTTCTGTAGCTTAGAGAGTTATTTTAGACAAGCGTTAATACACAGACCATTGTTCTATTTGTCCTTGCTTTTCTACTTTTTAAATAAATTTTCCCTGACCTATCTCATGGCTGTTGCTTGGCTCTAATCTGTTCTGCTGTCTCTGAGACCTGCCTTTTGCAGCTTTCTCAAAACCCTCTGATTTTGTGGATTCCCACATCATCCCTGCCCTTCTAGGAGGTTATCTGAATTCCTACACAAAGCCAGGATCCCCTCTGGTTCCCCCTAGCAGAGCAGTGTGGAAAGAAGCTGATGCAGGGCATGGATTTTCCCTTGGCCAGGAGATGCTGTGCAGCACAGCACAGACCAACAGCCTGGTTTGTTAGCACGAAACCCCCAGGAAAGCTTGGCAAGGGAAATCCTGCTCACCAAGGACGTTTTGCAATAACTTCAGCAGACCCAGGCCATCATCCCCACCCTCTCCAGCAGTGAGAGATGGGTCCTGCTGGCCTGGTGCTTTGCTCAGCACCTTCAGCCTTGTAATCAATCATGTGTCTTCAGATTCAGCTGTAGTCTGTCCCTAAGATTTCCTGGAAAACCTTAGACCAGCAGGTCCTGGACATGAGATTTGTAACACAGAAAAGGAGCAGGCACATCTCTCCCTTGGGAGTGGGAGAGCATCACTGCTGCAGGGGTTCCTGCTTCCATCTCCCTGGGGCTGTGGGAACCTGGGGAGCAGGGGCACCCTCAGTTTGCAAAATATGGATAATATCCAGGCTGCAGAACCTTGTTTGGACCTGCTGCCTGTCCCTGGTGAGGCTCTGCAGAGCTGGGGCTGTGCTCAGGACTCCCAGCTCCAATGTGACATTTTTTCCTTTGTCACCTTACACCATTATGTACATTACAGTTGCACTCCAGATGTGCCATACTCCATAATCTTGCTCCAAGTATTCCCTGAAGATGTACACAGCTTTTCCAATTTTGAAATACTAACAGAAGGATTAGCATCATTATTTGATGGTTGATATTCTGTCCCTGAACAGACTCACATAGATGGGCCAGGATTTTTTTCTCTTCTGTGTGAAGAGGCAGGCCCTAATGTTCTCACACCCTGCTCCCTAATGAGTGATTTTAAGCAAGAAATCATCCATTAATTGCAGTTTTATTTAAGATATAAAGTTCAAAATATTTTCTACTACTTTAATGTGGTCAGCTGAGTTTTTCTGGTGTTAGACCAGGTTGAGGGACACCAAGTGCTGGGTAAGTCCCTGGTCTGGCCAGGTTTTAAGTGTTTTTCTTTTTTTTGTACAGAAAGATAAAGATATGAGCAGATCCCTCATTCCTATTTATGTAGACCCATCCAGCAGGGAACAGCTCAATTTTCTGGTCAGAGAACTGAGTTTGGCTGATGAAAAAAACAGAGAGACAGTGATCATCAGTGATGGTGCAGTCTTTACCACGAGAAAAAGAATTTCTGCATTTCCCACCTTGGTGAATGCTGAGGAACTGTCTCTGCAGATCAGAAAAAAGCTGACAAGAGCATGAATCTCTGTGTTGTTCTTCCTTGTAGTTAAAGGAGAGGTAGCTTGTACCTCAGTTGTTCCTCTGATGGTACCAAATCAGCCAACTACTGAAATAACAAGAAAATGTCATTTCCTGCATGATAAATAGGGATGCTTCATCCTAGGAAGGATACCCAAGTGAAAACTTGCCAGTGAGGTGACCCAGGCTCGCTACCTATCAAAGTCAGGCTGCTCGTGGATTTCAGAAATAATCTAAAAGCAGAGCAAGAGCTCAGCCTTTACCTGAGATTGTCAAACCTGATGTGAACAGCAAAACTGACAACTCACTTATCTTAGAAAATCACTTGTGAGGGTTTTTGCATTTTGTTGGAGTCTCCTCAGTGGCTTAGAAAAATAAATATAGATGCAGTGAAGAGAAGAGGTTTGCTTAGGCAGCATCCTGTGCTGCTTGGAGCCTGTGCACAGGATGATTCTTTTGGAGGTTTGTGGACTTCTGTGTCCATAATAATAGCTGCAGTGAAAGGAGAGGACTGGGAAGAGACCAGTGATAACCCAGTGCCTGGCAAAGGTGCTCCAATAGGTAAGGTTCATCTCACAAAGTGAGCTTTGGCAAAAGCACAGTGTTATATTTCAGATGAGGAGGGGTGTGAGGAGGAATAAATTGAGAGGGGAAATAACAAGCACATGCAGTAGAAGGAGAATGTTTCACTCTGTAAAGGCCGGCTCACCTGAAAAGGGATAACTCTCCTTGCTCTGATTAATCTTGGCTCTGTAAATGTCACGGTCTGTGGTTCATTCTCAATCACCACACACAGGGAATTCCAGCCAAGAATGATGAGGCAGCAGTGCTCAGGATAACCAGGGCTGGCAGACTTCTCCAGGTGTGAGCTGGGTTCACATAAACCCAACTGGACCCAGACTCCAGAGAAACCCATAAGTGTCTCCTGCAAAACTAGCTGGGTAATGGCAGGTGCCAAAAAGGTGCTAAACTACTCAAGAATGTCAATACATTTGAAATTATACTAAAATATTTGTTTAAAAAGTTGTCAACCTATACAAATAGCTCCAAACCTATCTCAAAAACCTGAAAATGCAGGAAACTACCTCAGGTTTGCTGCCATAAATTTTGACCTTTGACTCAGCTGCCCAGACACTTCTTAGATTTTACATTGGTTTACCTCATAATTGGATGAAGCTCAGCAGTTTCAGCTGAGTTTATGGGTTCAATCAAATCATCATCTATATGAACTCAGAAATTACCATGAAAAACCTACTGGGAATTCACATGGCAGCCCAAAACCCAGCAAAATAATTCTCAGAATTGTTGAGGTGGTGTCTTGTACAGCTGCCCAGAGGAAAGTGTTGAATATCTGTGGAGCTTCTGACATGACCCAGCTCCTACATCCCCTGTCCCTGTCCCTGCCTTCTAGCTCTCCACATGGCAGCAGTAATTGCCTCCTGCTCCAAACTGCTCCGTGGAGTTCCTTACCTTGCACTAAACTTGATCTATTTTTTCCCAAGCAGTGCAATAATTCAGTCTCCTGGGGAAAGGCAGCATGAGCAGTCTTGTGGTCAGGTAAAATACCTCAACTATTCCTTGAAAACTTGTTTCTCTGCTCTGATGTGTGCAAGTTACACAGCAGGATGTTTATTCCCCAGAAGCCTCCTGCCTGCAGTTTTCCATAGCAAACAAAATGCCTCAGTTCTCCCCTGTCCTTGATTTCTGCCTGCATTACTATGGGTGCAGGTCATCTGAAGAGTCACAGTAAAAGATATTAAGTTTTTAAATACTGTGTCCCACTGGAAGCATTAAGCAGTTTGCTTTTTAAATTGCACTGTTTGTTATTTGGATGTACCTATAGAAGACTTTGGTCATCTGGGCTTTTTGTGTATCTTTTTTTTTTAATAAATAATTTGAAAAATAGGTCTGTGTCAAATATTGCTTTTGCATTTCTATTCTGCATGGTGATAAAGCATTTCAGTATTTGCATTGCTTGCTTGCAGCTAATGCTATGCCCCTGGAGGGTCTCTTAGCAGAGAAAGCATTTTCTGTAGAGCAGCCATATGTGTAGAAGAGATAAGATTTACAATTGGATATTTAAAAAAAAATACTTAGGTCAAATGAACAGCTGGTAACTCCTGTTCTCAGTGAGCTTCTCTGTGGCCAGGCTCAGCTCAGAGCATTTATGCGAACGTGGCACCCATTACAGCACTGGTGGCTGAGCTGTTATAAGCAATTAGGAAATACCCCAGATGAGAGACAAGGATCACAGCAAAAGCCTTGCAAGCTTATTGAGTACAATGAGTTTTTCTGAGTTAACCTTTTCAGTGGGTTATGGGCCTGAAGGAACAGACTTTGCAGCTGGTGCAAGTTTCTCTGATGGTTGTGAATGAGCTGAGGGGTTTTACACTAGAAAAGTGAGTTAAAAAGTTGCTGTTGCTCTGTTCTCATGATTATTTTTCCTGCTTGGGGCCAGGCAGTTTAGGAGGTGGGTGGTGGTTCCTATCCAGAGATGGGCCAGAGATCACCCATGGACACACCAGTTTGCACAGGGATTCACAATGCTGAGGTCCTGCAAGTATTTGGGACAGTGTGTGGTGATACAAGTTTGGCTGAAGTTTTCAGTCCACTTCAGGAACTTGAATTACTCATGAAAAAGAATTGGAAACCAGAGGTCCAGCCCTCTGAGAGTGTGTCAGGAAATTTTGGCATCAAGGTTGCTGGAGGACAGATTTATGTGTTTTCATCACATGCCCCATTTCTCTTGTGCTGTTCTTTGGCCAGCTCATTTGCTGAGATCCTTCTGATTTAGGATATGGATTGTGCATTCTCCTCCCAGTCACTGCCCTGCTGACAGGGACATGGTTTTTTGAGAGAATACCTGGGAACACAAATCCATCAGGAATTTCAATGAGAGTGGCTTGTTTGGAAAACAGTAGCTCTAAGTTTTGTACATCTGTCTCCTTACAAATGTTGTTATGTGTGTGAAGAGGCACAGCTTCTCTGGAAAGGAGTTTGTGCATCTTCTGTCTGAACTCCATGCTCTGAAAGGGGCAGGATGGAATCCAGGTCCCTTTCAAGTGATGAGAATCTTGCTGATAAGTATTTCTACTTTCTGATAAGTATTTCTACTTTATTTCCACTCTCTTTTCTCTGTTCTGATGGTAACAATGTAATGTTTATGGCTCCTTCTCTATGATCTGTTCCTCTGCTCTTTTCCATCTCAGAACACTAAATACAGGGATGATATCACTCATTTTCTCAGATGAGAAGTGATAGCTGCATATTGATTTATTTATTGTTTTTATAAACTTAGGAAATGAGAGGTACAAGTCAATTGAGCTATGCAGTGATCAGGGAATGTTAAATACCCCAAGCATTGTGTGCAAGTGCTTTCTTGGTATAGAGCTGGTCAAATTTAATTGCTGGGTTAATAAGGCTGCTGTCAACAAGCTGGGATCCTCAGTGCTCTGTGCAGCTCCTGTTATCCCTGAGTGAGGATGGATGAGGAGGGATTCCCTTGAGGGTTGCCTGCCAGAGACTTGCCTGGGTGATCCAATAGGAAATGCTGCAGAGAGATGTTTCTGCACCCTCTTTGCTTGCTGGTGCCTCCTCTTGGTTTTGGTCACTGCTGTGTTCTCAACCTCAGCTGGGGATGGCACAGACCAGGGGACAAGTCCCTGTGTGCCTGAGGGGATCCAGCTCCCCTCTCCCAGCACCGTTTTTGGGTGACACAGAGATCCCTGGTGTGAATTTTCAATAACTGTGGTGCACTCCTTGGGATGGCTGGTGTTCACCTCCATGGCACAGGGCTGGGGGGACATGGGGACACTGCCCAGGAGGAAGGTTCTGAGCCTCCTGCCAGAATTCCAGCAGCCTGAAAGGAAAACAGGGGCAAAACATAGGGCACAAAGGAGCTTGGTGTGTTTATTGAGGGCAGCTTTGAGAGCAGCACTTGGAATTCAAGCACCCAGGCTGTCCTCACTCACTGCTTTGGGCTGTCGATCCCTTTTGTTGGTCTAACAAGGGAAGAGGTTTGTGCTGAGACAACTGCCAGGCACCCTGCTCATACCTCATGCTGATTTGAGGGGGAAAAAAAAAAGAATATTATGGAGTGCTTCTCTCCTAATTCATTTTCAGCTAATGGGTAAAAATAGCTGGCACAGCTTGAAAAGTGCAGCACGTGTAGTTCGGGAGAGTCTCAAGTCACAGTGGGAAGAGTTAAGCTGCACTTAGTTAGTCTTGTTTATCTGATTTATTGTAAGCAAAGGCACTTCAAGCAAAACAACAATCCCTTAGATTTTGGTAAGAGATCTGACAACTGTTTTTCAGAGGTATATGATAGCATTTAAGAACACTAAAAAAGCATCTATAATTGCCTCCTAGGAGAGGCATTGCACAGTGCAAGTCAAGAGAGTAGAAAATGGCAGATTTGATGACTAACAGTAAAGAAAACCTGAACTCTCAAAAAAAGTATTATAAAAGTGTGATGTCTAAAGACTATTTTCATACCAGCAAAATGTTACACAAATATTTGAAGAGTAAATCACTTGTTTTCAAACTCAGAGACAGAATTTATTCAGCAAGAGAGACAGATTTCTCATTGTCTTGAGTAGCAAATATTGGACCTTATCTCTGTATTTTAGAATTCAATGGGCAGGTAAGTTGATTAGATCTTAATATTAAATATAGGGGAGAAGCATTGGCCAGTTGGAATTTTGTTTTATTTTATATTTAGAAGTCCACTTGACCCTGAAATTTGTCAGAAATTGGACATTGATCTGAGCATTAAAAATTACTTGAAAAAAAAGAAAAATTAAAATTTAAAAATATCTGAACACTAAAAATGTTCAGATCAGGGTATAAAACCGGAAATCTATTTTTCTTGCAATACATAGAAAATGAGTCTGGGATGGGAAGAAACATGGACTTACTGGGTGTGTATCTGTGGGATGCAGTTGCTGGGCTCTGCAGCCTCAATCTGGGACTCTGCTTTTGGCTTGATGGCTTAAAAGGAGATTGAGGAGATCCCCCACACAAAAAATGGGAGACGTCTGAGTCCTTTCTTCAAGCTGTTTGCCCAAAGAGAGGATCTGTGGAAAAATTTCTTCCACCTGACATCCGATCAATTTTCCGAGCACTTAATGTATGCAGTTTGTCACCCATTAACTTTCAGAGAGTCTGTTTAGCACTGTGGGTCTGGCACACGCTAATTCTTCAAAGGCCTTGAAACTAAATAGGCTACTCTGTCAGTGACATGTGGAACTGTTGGAAAGATGGATGTGGTGAAGCCCCACAGCATCCACACGCTGCAGCTCTTTGAGCAGGCAGCAAGGCTGTGGGGGTGCAGAACCCTTTTCTGTGGCAGCAAAGTGCCCTGTGGGGCTCCTGCAGATTTTCAGGGGTTGTCAGCCTGATGCTGGGGCAGGATTTGTCCTGGAGCTCTGAGCTGTGAGAGGTTCAGGCTGGCAGGATGAAGGCTGGGAGCTGCCAAGCCTGACCCAAGAGCCCGTTCCACAGAGTGCCCCAGGGAGCTCAGAATCCCTGCCCAGCTCCAGATCTTTCCAGTCACAGACATCTTTAATGAAAAATCCTTTCCTTAGGATTTTTCTTCCTGAGAAGCTGAGAGGCCTCAGGAACGAAATGTAAACAATGATTATCTGCTGCTGTGGAATGCAACAGGTGCATCTGTGATTGGTCTCATGTGGTTGTTTCTAATTAATGGCCAGCTGGCTCAGACAGAGTCGGAGCCACAAACCTTTGTTATTCATTCTTTCGTATTCTATTCTTAGCTAGCCTTCTGATCAAATCCTTTCTTCTATTCTTTTAGCATAGTTTTAATGTAATATATATCATAAAATAATAAATCAAGCCTTCTGAAACATGGAGTCAGATCCTCATCTCTTCCCTCATCCTCAGACCCCTGCGAGCACCGTCACACTTTCCCATGCAGGGAAGTGACCAGTGCCAGGGGGATGATTTTCATTTTCACCTTGAGAAAGGTGTTACTCAGGATTGAGGTGGTTGTGTGTGGGTTTTGGTTTTATGTGTTTTCTTTTTTGTTGGTTTAAAATACAAGGTTCTCTTCTTTCCCTTCTCAGATTAACTCCACGCATTTTTCTGTGGCTGGGGGAAATGAAACTTGCAGGGACCAGTTGCACTTGATACTGTTTTGAATATCTTGAGATTAAGAAACATATAAAATGAGAATTTATGAGTGACTTTAAAGACCTATAAGTGGAAAAATGCTGGTGAAGGGAAGTTTTTAGGTGGAATTCTATGACTTGATAACACCTTCAACCTCTGTGAGCTCTCTCATGGGTTAATATTTTTATACGAGTTGAAACTGTGCAGTTTAGACAGTATAATCCAAAAGTCATTATAGAAGAGGATAAATCTAACTTCCAACCTTTAATTTAAAATAAAAAAAAAATGTCCTAGGGGGAGTTTAATCGTACTGTGCTAATCGCTTTCATTATCACTGATACAAGCAAGCACAAGACTTTGCAAAGTTCTCTAAAGAGCAACTTAGGGATGTGCCATCAGCTTTTACAATTTTGGGTTGCTTGTTGCAGCCCCTGTGAACATGCTCTGCATGTATCTTGGCTCTTTGGGGATGCAACTCCTGCTTTATTTCTTCCTCCCTCTAACACATAGTGCTCTTCCAGGAATTGCTTTAATGACAAAACCTCGGAGGATCCACTAGAGTGGGAATTCTCAGGATTCTATAAAAATTTATCAGGGTTCTACAGAAATGGCTTGAAAAACCCCAGATAATTGGGCTCTGTCTGTGGGGGGTGTAACCATCTAAAATAAGTCTCTTGCGGGAATGCAAGTCTCCAACTCCACCAGGAACATTTTCCTGCAAATTGCACCTTCTCCTGTTGAGATCCTGAAATTTTGCCCTGCTCCACAGAAGAGGAAACACAAGTATTTTATTCATAATCTCCTTGGCCCTTTCAGACTCAGGGTGTTCTGAGCTGGACTCTGCAGCAGAAGAATCTTTTCAGGGTCTGATTTTTTCCCTGAAAAACAGGGAAAAAATCACACAGGAGACAGCTCCAAGAGCTGCTGTACCAGAAACACTTTGCAGAGCCCCAGAGCAATACATGGCATGCTGCAGACGAGGCTGCCTTCCAACACCCAGCGCTCTGCACCACATTTCAGTGGTATTTGAATTCCTTTTCCTGCAAAAGCCTGGAGAATCAAGACTTTCCAAAGTGGTTAATCTCAGGTCAGTGGGGATGCACCTTCCCTTACAGCCAGGGGTTCTAAGGCAGGACTCAGTGATGCTCAGATCTGCAGGACTCATGTTTAGACTGCACCCTCACCAGCTACAAAAAAGGTTAGCCCTGTCAGGTAAGGGTGATGGCTAAAATCAGATATCTGTGAATTTCAGCACTATATAGAGCACCACGCAGAGGAGCACCACTAGAAATATTTAAATGTTCTGAAAAAGCTGAATTTTAGTGCTGCGCTATTGTGATTTTCAGTGAATTTTTTTTTCCTTAAACCCCATTTGGGGCCAGTCTCCTCACTGGTGTGCATCACTCTGACTTTGTGAAGCTGTGCTAATTGAAAGCAGCAGAGGATCTGTCTCTCTTGTGTTACATCTAAAATATTCATACAATTAAACAGTGCTTTGAAGTGCTCCAGAGCTAGATGCTCTCTGCTTTACTTTGGGTGGTCAGGAGACAAAAATGGAAATGTTTTAATTGGATTTGGTCCTAAGAAACTGTGCCATGTCCTTGTTGGAATTTCCTTGCTAAGCAATACTACAGCTTCTCCTCACAGCTCGGAGCAGGCAGCCCTGTGCAGAGGGGACCAAGATAAATGGTTCATTTTAATCATCTCCACTTTGGAGTGAATTAGGAAGGAGGGGCAGGTTTTATTCACTGAGCTCTATTACTCCACAGAGAAGGATTTGTACTGAGGAAAGGACCCAAATGCATCTTGGCTATAGGACAGGTTTGGATTTGTTTGTTTGTTTTGTGGGTTTTATTTTTGTTCTCTTTTTTTTTTTTTTACAGTGGAAAAAGCCCATTTACTCCAACTTCTTGCAGCTGCATAATGAGGTGCCATTTTTCTGATGTGCAATTTCTAAAGGTCAGAGAAAGCCTTGCTGCTATAAAGCAATGGCTTGTGCTCTTTCAGAGTGTGTGAGCACAAGAATTTACTCTCTGCACCCCAAGCTCCAGCCCAGGATAAATATAGGGTTCCAAAGCATAAATCTAAATGTTCCAAAGCTCCAGTTCCCATGGCTGTGCCTCTCAAGAAACTGCCATCACTGGTGACACAGCACTGAATTTCAAAATGTGTTGTGCTTTTGGAGGGGTATGTTTGACACACTTGTCTCATTTCAGATTAATTTACAAATGGTTCAGTCTGTTTTTGCAGAGCTTTCACTCAGTTGTCACATTCCCAGGCTTTGTTGGGTAACATTTTGTGGGTGATATACCTCCGGCATGGCTGGGAAATAACAGCAGATGAAATGCTTGTAGCTTTCACTCTCTGACAGCAGCAAACATTGATACTTTTCACTAAAAGCTTATTTTTTTTCATTCTGGCAAAAAAGTCCTAAAAATTTACATGAGTGTGTACATATTAAAATGGTATGTGTATGTATACCTCAGTAAAATTACCTATTGGTATGTATGTGTACATTAACCACTTGGTGATGTTTCTGCAAGGTTAGGTGACATTGTAACCACTCAGAAGTTAACTTCCCTGAAAGTTTAAACTGTAAATCTTCAGGTAACATTAAATCTCACTGCCTTTAGTCATCAAATGAACTTGCCCCTCAAATGTCTATTTCTGTGACACTCTCCTTTCACTGCAGGTCTGTTTGCTGATTTTATTTTCCTCTTTCATCTTTCAGCTCCTTATCTGTCCTTCCAGATTCATTACCTCCCCTTTCCTTTCTCCTTACTTCTTTTCTTCTCCCGCCGTGTTCCCATTTTTAATGATTTATTTTACACTTTATTTTATAATGTTTATATCTGCGGAACGAACTACTTTTATAACCCCCCAAAATGAATGCTATAATTTATTTTCCTCACAGAGTTAAGGCTCAGTGCTGCTGAGGAGACTCTTGCTGGTGGTGATGCACACCCTGGCTCTGATGCCAGGTGACGCCACTGCAGTTCCAGCACCAGTTTGGGCTGTGTCACAGTCAGGGCTGGAGGGTGCCAGGCTGGGCATGAAATTCAATAGTGCCCATTCTGAATCTGAGCACTCATCCTTCCATCTCCAGTTCATGCCTTAAGGTGCTTAATCAAGAGTGTGAGCTGGTGAACATGCAGAGCAGCATTTCTCCAAGCATCCAGCTCCTCTGCCTCTTCTTGCAACCAGAATTTGGTGATTTTCTAAGCAGTGATTTCATCTTGATCATCTCATTTAATAGCCATTACTTGGTCCTGTCTTCTATACATTTGTCTAATCTGTCCATGGATTTATTTATCTTTCAGTCTCCATAATTCCATGGCAGAGAGTCATTCAATATGCATGGCAGGGGAAAAATACTTCCTCCTGGCTGTTGTAAACCTGTGCCCTGATCATTTTGCTGGGTGTTTCAGGGTTCCTGAAGTGTGGAAGAAGGCCAGAAACATGCAGTGCTGGGTTTATAGTGGGTTATGAGCTTCAGTTCAATGTCAGGAACCTTTTTTCCTGCTCCTCAAGGCAGAAACACCTCACTGCCAGCTGAAAACTGAAGTCCATAAATGCATAAGCATTAGTGAGGGGGTGCATGAGGGCTGCAGAAGGTGCATAAATCATCCTGGGTATTTTTAAATAATAGCATGTCTCACTACATTCATCTCCCCTGAGTTTATTCCTCAACCCCTAAGTACATTTTGACATTCAGAGTTAATCATACCTTCCAGTCAAAATATGCAGCACAGAACTGTCTTGGAAGAGAGCTGCAGCTCCCCCGAGCCCGGGCTGGGATCGATGGGGGCCAGGCAGAGCCAGGGCTGGGCTGATGTAGATTATGGCCCTTAAATGTTACCAGCTCCACAGCATCCCTGGGAAAGCCTGGTGCAAGCAGCACAGCTGCTCCTCTGGCTATCCCTGTGCCTGGGGGGTGTCACAGACATCCTTTATGAAAAATCTTTTCCTTAAGATTTTTGCTTTTGAGAAGCTTCGAGGCCGCAAAAAACAAATGTAAACATTGATTATCTGCTGCTGTGGAGTGCAACAGGTGCATCTGTGATTGGTCTCATGTGGTTGTTTCTAATTAATGGCCAATCACAGTCAGCTGGCTCAGACAGAGAGCCCCGAGCCACAAGCCTTTGTTATCATTCTTTCTCTATTCTTAGCTAGCCTTCTGATGAAATCCTTTCTTCTATTCTTTTAGTATAATTTTAATATAATATATATCATAAAATAATAAATCAAACCTTCTGAAACATGGAGTCAGATCCTCATCTCTTCCCTCATCCTCAGACCCCTGCAAACACAGTCACAGGGGGGAGCAGCCTGGTGCTGGACTCTGTGTTTCTGCTTTCCTGTCCCTTTCTTTAGCGCAGTTGCCCTGGTCACTGAGCAGAGGATGGCTGTGCATGATGGCCCAGTGGGCTGGAGCCCATCCCATGGGAGTCCTAGCTCTTGTCCTGCTCCCCTGATCTCTGGCCATGATTTTTGGGATTTTTGTTTTCTTACCTGGCCTGGTGTGCAGTGTGAACTGTTTAACCTAAATGAAAATGCAGAAACATTTAGAAGCCAGAAGGAAGCGAAGCTGCCTTAAGGAACAAGATGTGATTCCTGTTGGTTTTCACTTGGGTTTTATCAGAGGGCAGGTTTGCTCTGTTTGGCCACCCAGGTCCCAGCCATGTGGCATGGTTTGATGGCAGAGGCAAAGTGCACATGTCCCACTTGGCCTTCCATCAGCAGTGAGCTTTGCTGCCAGTGGCATGAATGAGAGACAGTGGGGAGAGCAGCAGGAGGCAAGCAGTGCTCTCACTTTCCATTCAGCCATGCAGAGGAACACAGAGTGAGGGATGATGAGGCGGCCTGCAGTGCTTTGTGGAAGGGAACATCTTTTTCAATTATCCATGTCTGCTTTGTGCAAAGTATCAGGAGTCTCAGCACACACTCCCCAATATCCCACTTGTGTCAACATAGATCAGCTTAATGCACAGAAATGTTATGTGATAGGAACAGCTTATTCAACACAGAAGATAATTGCTGGGTGCTGCATCCAGCCCACAAACCAAACTCTGGGAAGCCTCAGTACTTTGGCTGTGGCCCTTGGGAGAGATTTTCAAACTCAAAATCTCCTTTATCTCTTCCTGCAATTAGGAATAAGAATTATTTTCAGGAGTCATTCAGGCTAAAGATCCACTCTGTGAAGAGACTTTGCAAGGAAAACACCAAGTGGGGGTAAACACCTCAGAGATATGGGATGACAAAAGGAAAAGCTGTTGTGTGTGACATCAGGTAAAAACATTTCAGTCAGAACTGCTCTCTCTAGTCCTGGTCCGGCACACACCTGCAGCTCTCAGGCTAAGACACACAGAAATTCCCTTTATGCAAAGCCCTGCAGAGAAGAGCATCCTGTAAGCCTTGTGACATGCCAGGGTCTGGCAGAGACAAACTCTCTTTCCCCAGTGTTGGCTCTTGATTATATTGGTATATACTCCAAAATGAGATAAAAAGTCCTCTTAGCATCAAGGACACTATCTCCCTGGCAATTCAGTACTTACCAGCCTGGGAAGCAAGAGCAGATGTGCTTTGTGGCTCTTGAAGTAGCAAAAAAAGCTCTGGCTGCAGGGTTATTAACTTAGGAAAGTTGTCCATGCACTGAGAACCATAAATAATCCACGACAGCCTCTCTGCCTGACTCCACATCCCATCTCCCCTGCTTATGCTGATTTGCAGCCAGATGAGATTCTCCTCCTCACAGCTGTCCAGCAGATTATTCTGGGGAAAGATGTGATGGAGTCAGCTGGAACCACCTGCTGCCCCTTTGGTTCCCGTTGTCCCAACAGCTCTTGGAACCAGGCTGGGCTGCTGCTCCTGGGAGCAGGGGAGGCTGGACAGAGCTGAATATAGCCAGAGATGCTGCCATGTTCCTGGGGATGGCAGCCGGAGCACTTTGGTACTCTGAAAGGGGCTCTTGCCAGCTGAGACTTGGGTTTTGGGTGATTTGTCACTGCCTGGTGGCCCTGGAGATGGGCATCTTTTGGGAATTTTTTTGGGAATATTGGTGCCACTCCATGCTGCACCTCCAGCTCTGGTGTGTGAGTGCTGGCAGCACCTTACAGAATTCTGATCTCAAAGAGATGAATGATGGAGAGAGGGAAAAGAATGAAACATCATGTTTGATAAGATGCTGTACCCACATAAATTTCTGCTCATCTCTGGCAAAAATATGACACTAGAAATAGCCTGATTGTTTCTGTCTAAATTTCAATTCCTTTTCCATGCCTGATGCCCAGACATGGCCTTTCCTTGCCTATATACACATGAATCTGCTCAGATGGCACAAAGCCTTACTTGCATGCCAGCAACATGCCTCTTGCACTGGGAGAAAGAACCTCTTTACACTTAATTACCTTCAGTGAGGAGAACTGCCAAAAGGGGCACAAACAGCTTCAGCCTTTGCTCCAACCTTTGCTTCTGCCTCTGCCTTGCCTCCCTGATCTTCTGCTTAACATGAGAGACTTCTAAACTTTGCTGTGAAGAGGAAGAAAATAATCTTTTCTTCTCTCCAGATAATGTAATGGCTTAAACTCCAGCAAGGAAGATTCAGACTGAATAAGAGTAAAACTTTCTAATGGCAAGGATGAGGGTTTTCCTGGGGAGGCTGCAGGGATTCCACAGCTGGAGCCTTCCAAGCAGAGGCCGGATAAATATTTATCAAAAGTGCCACAACCATGGCTGAGCTTTTGTGGGGGAAAGGACTAGAGAGAGTAAATTGCTGAGATGCTGAGGTTCTTTCCAGCCTTTTGATTCCATGAAGCAGGCAAGAAAATTTTCATATGAATAAATAAGTAAAAAAATTAAATAAATAAATAAAATCTTCCACTCCTGCAGCTCATGCTCTTGCTGTAGGGCACAGAGTGAGGATATGAATTACCTGTGCCAGGAAATGTGAGCTGAGCAGAACAGAAGAGGACAGAATATGCTTTCCCAGCTGGTACAAGTCAGCAGCTGTGATGTTACACAGTGGATCAGCTGCACTTTCTGAATGTCTCTACTGTCCTAAACCCAGCAATAGGGCATTAAAAGGGAGCAGAGGCTCTGATATTTGTCTTCATGAGCTCATAAATTTTTCTGATGTTACCTTAACTTTCCGGGATGATTAAAGTCATCCTTAGGAAACTTAGCTGAATTTACCTTTTGCTTCTCTTTGCATTTAAAACCTCCTGCTTTGCTTATTGTAAGTTTTATACACACCCCCTTGGTCTGCTCATGCTGTCCTTGTCACAGTAGCCCCATTTTGTATTTTCCATGGGCAGTTCATGTGCTTTGCCTGGCCAATAAATCTGAGATTTAGAATGGTATCAAAGCTATAAAGAACATTTCATGTTCCAATAGTCATTACTATGTGGAAATGGCTGCTGGGTGGACAAGAAAGAGGGGAACCTGTTGGGCTGCCTCAGGAACAACCAGAGATGCATCCTTGACATCTCAATGTGCCTGCCTGTCCTGGGAGGGCAGAGCCAGCAGCTGGTCCAGCACAGCTCCCCCAGCTCTCTGGGCCATCTGCTGCCTGTGAGGGAAGAACTAAACTCTGCTGCCTGTGAGGGAAGAGCTAAACTCTGCTTCCCACAGGGAGAACCATCACCAGCTAGGGGGAGGTGGTTATTTTCACCCCACAGCTTCATATCAGAGGTGTGGGTGTCAGGGTAATGATGCACCCCACGGTACAGAGAGCCCAAATTCCCCACTCCCTGAGTGCTCCCATCCATGGATGTGTGAGGTGGTTTGTTTTCAGGGAGCTGGCACGAAAGGAGCATGTGGAAATTCACTCAGCAATCAGCACTTGTTTTTGGCAATGGCTGCTCCCACAGCAGATGAGGCTCCTGTGACCCCAGGACCATCCATCTTCTGGAACAGCAGAGATGCTGTGAGCACAGGGTGAGGTAACTGGGCTTTTTCCATTATTTTGCCATGGTCCCAGCTGCTCACCAACGGCTGTTGCTCTTCTCTCAGTTGATTTGGGGCCAACTGCTTCTCATCCAGATCTTATTTCACCTGGACAATGGCACTTTGTGGGTAAATCTGTGTTAGTCACAGGCCTGAGGAGAGGAGGAGCACTTTGAGGTCAGCAGGGTGTTGGAAACCTGTAAAGATTTGCAAATTTTTCTTTAAACTGGCAGCCCACTCCTGTGGATGCTGTCATTGCTGTAGGTCATGCATGTGTCCTGTCAGGTTGGGTGCCAGCCTGCAGGGACACTGATTTGGAACTGAAATATTGGCATTTTTATGGCCCTGGGCTTGGCTCTGTCCCTGTGTCCAGAGAGTCCATCACAGGGGAAAATGAGCAGTGCAAAATAATTGAGGGCAATGCACTTCAGCTTTATGGGGAAAGACTGGATCTCCCTTGGGAGGGAGGAGAGCATGAGGGAAGACAAGTGGCTTGTACAAAATCACAGATCCAGGGTGAAATGAGCTGAGGACTCTGATTTCCAACATCCCACAGCACTGGGGTGGGAGATGGTCTCCAGGGAGATGCTCCTCATGCTTTTGTGACCAGGAGTACTTGGCTGTGTGGTGGCAGCCACTGAAGCTTTGCTGGGAGAAGGAGAGAAATTACCCAAAAGCTGGGCACTGCTGGGCCAGATGGGAGCTGATATACAATACAATGATATTCATACAGTATGGTCTGTGTTGTGTGGGTGTGGAAGACAGAACAAAGATTTCAAGAGGAGGAGCCTCCAAACTTTGCTGGGCTCATGTGAAAGCCAGTGCTGGAGGCCAAACATGTGTAAACATAATTAATGATGAGGGTGGATGCCATACCTGACAGGATAAGTGATGGGGATACAAGCTGAAAGCTTTCACTGGGGCTGTGTGTGGCATGCCCGTGCCAACACAGCCAGTGATCAGTGTTCACAAAGCTGGTCTTGAGTCTGTTCTTAATTTCACAGTGTGGACAGACAGGGAGACAATCCCCAAATTAACCAGCACCAGGTTATTGCCAGTGGATGGGCTCCATGCAGGCAGCAGCACTGTTACTGCAACACAATAACCCACAGCTTCAGGGAGATGATGTGTTGCACAACTCACCTGCTTTAATATTCACTCCCTGAATTGCTCTCTTGGATGTGTTAATTCCAGAAGCCTTTGTCTGCTGTTCTGCTTTCCTCTCACAACGCCAGAAAAGAATAAATAACAGTGTAATGCCATGTGCAACAGTATAAATGCCCTCCAAAGAACAACTGCTGAGACTGTTGACATGAGAGTTTGTAAGGGAAACAAAGGAAAATATGCTGATTCTGCTGCTTTGCTGCCTTACCCATGCTGTGCCTGACTAAATGTTATTCCAGGGTTTCATTGCTCATGGCTTTCCAATGTTTCACTGAGGAATAAGTCATTGTTTAAGTTATGCTGGTGAATCTCAGGTTGCAGGGTAGGAGGATTCGCTCCTCCTCTATCAACCATCTGTCTAAACACACTTTAATGAAGCACATACATTAGGTGAGAAATCTTACTTTGTTTCACAATATTCTACAATTATTAAGAGGAGGAGAGAGGCACAAACCACTCCTGGCTGCAGCACAGGGGCAGCATTGCCCACCCACCCATCAGTTCTGCTCAGCATCACCCTGAGGGGGGATCTGCCTGTTGGAGGCAGGGCTGGGTCCTCACCTGATGTGGGACCACTGAGAACTGGGCCACAGCCAGGCCAGAATCCAGGGTGAGGCTGGTTTCAGAAAATAATGTCAAGATATTTGACATTTATGGGGGACTTAATGAGGGAGATCTGTATCACCTGCACCATCACCCTCAAGTGGAAGAAGTGGAGGTGCAGGAAAGTGTTTAGCACAAGGTCACAGAGTTGGCTGGCACTGAAAACAAACCTGCAGCCCAGGTCTGAGGATGGCTTGTTAAGACAAAGCAAGAATACTCCCTAATTCCTCACATACATAAGGAGCCCATAATCTTACAGGGCTGCTCCAGTCACAATGGCTGTTCCTTGAGATGGTTTTTCACTGCCCTCAGTGCAAAATTCCAAGTGACACATATTCAAAAGATGGGCTGTGGAAGGGTTAACATATTAATTCACTTTAGAAGTGCATTCTCATGATGGCCATGAGACCCCTGAGTCTTTGCTCTGAAGCAGTTCATGTCTGGAGAGTTAATGGTATTGGATAAGTGCATTACAGCAGAAGAAATTCCCTTGCAATTAATGACAGGAGATTAATAAAAGCTGGGAGCTTAAGGTGGCCAGCCCTCCATGCTTTCAGCCCTGGTGACAGCCAGTGCCATCACATCCAGGGCTCTCAGTGCAAACTTGACCCCTGATGGGCTGCAAGGAGAAGATGATCCTAAGGGAAGCCATGGAGAGGATGAGTCACCCCCACAATGAGGAGCAGAGAGGAATTCAAGGTCACTGACAGAGTTTTGGAGCCACCTTTCCTGTTCCAGCTAGGTGTTTGCTTAAGACCCACAGTCTCTCTTTCCCACTACACGTTTTTATCTTCCCACCTAATTATCTGAGGCTTTAGAAAGTGGAGCAAGGCTTAGCTCCAGAGGCAGTGCTGATAATAATAACTTGGCTTTTATCCGCTGTTGTCCCACGGTGGGAAGTGCTGGGCTGATGCTCAGTGCTTGTTGATACTGGATACCCTCATGTACCAGACTGGGAATTTATCAGGGTGCAAAAGCATTTGGGCAACAATCTCCAATTGAAACTGCCCTGGAGCAGGACATTGCTTGGATGCAGGCAGTCAGACCAGGGGGTTTGGCAGAGTTAAACAGGTCTGGGCTCACAATCTGCCTCTGAAACAAAGCAGCAAAAACTTCAGGTGAGTCAAACTGGCTCTGGAGATTTACTGCAGAGAGGTTTTGGGTATTTGGCACAGGGTACATGCTGGGATTTTGTAGGTGTACCCAGTGGCATTTTTGCCTACCTGGTTGTCTCTCTTCGAGTGTGATCTGCAGAGGTTTCATGTTGGGTGAGAGGAATCCAGAGCTCAATAATTATGTGTTGTAAACTTTGTATAACCCTGAAGCAGGCTGAATATTTCTGCCCAGGGTCAGTTTTAGCACAGTCACTGACTAGGAAAGGAAATTCCCCCAGCCCTTGGAGCAGCTGCTGTCCCTCCCTCAACCTCTGGCCAGTGCTGGGGAAGAAAGGAGCAGCCCCTGTGCTTGGAAGTGGGGTGGGATTTAGTGGCTAAATGGTCCAACCTTGGGTTGGGGAGGATTCTTGATCAGCCCTAAAATAGACAGATACAATCTGATCCACCACAGGCTTCCAAAGTCCCTGTGACAGCTGAATTAATTGCACAAAGCCTCTCACAACAGCAGCACCTGCGCATGTAAAACTGAGTGGCAACTCCTGTTAACTGCATCTGGCAACTTCAATAGAAGTGTCAACAGTCCATGCAAAGGTTATTGGAATTAAAGGGAATTACAGAATTGGTTTTAAAAGCTTAATAAGCTCATGAACTCAGGAGATGGGATACACAGGCCCTGGTTTTCAAAGCTGTTCTAGTGCATCCTGCTGGCAGAGGTTATTTCTTTGACCATCTGTGAATTATGAGCACAGAAAAGGCTCTTGGCAAATTCCTTTCACTCTTTCCTAGACCAACATTGTTTACAAGTTTCACAGGAAGAGAAGGAAGTCTTTAAAGAGAAAAAAGGTAACATGGGTTGTGAATGATGCAAAAGTCCACATCACTTCATGTCACAGGAATTTTGTCATGAACTTCAGGGACTTGACATGCATTTCACTTGTTTAGTCTGCTTATAAACAAAGTGTAGCACAGCATCAAAAAAGAACATATTTTCACTGGTTTTTGTTGAACTCCAGCCCTGGACAAGAAGCCTAAGACCCCTGAAATCAATGGAATTTTTTCTGATGATATCCAGCAGGATTTCATCCGTTAACATCTGCATGATTCTGAACTGGGTTCTACAAACTTTTCATCAGCCAAGCTGGTTTTAGTGGCAAGGGGACTGTCCCTCCTCCAGAGGCTGCTTTCCTTCACAGAGACAGCAGAGATGAATAAAGGCCACTCACTGAGGGGGAAATTCCCTGAAACTCCCCACATGCTCCCAAGCCAGGTTTCCTTTCCATCATTCCTTTTTTTGCTGTGTTAAACACCCACCACACACAACACAAGAGCTGCAGAGGAAGTCTGGATGTTCCCATGTAAATTGAACTATTGGAGGTTTACCAGCAGGGTAAATATGAAAAACCCTCTCCACAGTGTGATGGCAATGATATGTCCTGATACCTGTGCATCTCAGCTCTAAGCCAGAACCTTTGTTCCTTCCAAAATCTTCCCAGCAACTGCAAAACCAGACTGAGCTACCCACAGGGCACGCATAGGTTTGATGTGCACACAAAAAAGACACAAAATTGCACTCCAAAATCATTAACAATCTGCAAACCCTTTCAATTAGAAGCAGAAGAGATGCAAGATCCTCTGTGAGCTCCTCCCTGGGAATGAAGGGGTGAATGTTCAGCCTCCTCCCCATCAGCTCATCAGTCTCTCATGTCTGAGGTTGTCATCCTAAGTGTTTCTATTTTTTATGTTAAACAAAGAACAGATTTATGGGTAAACAGGCAAAAATAAGTAAAAGGAATGGAAATGAATTACCATCCTTCATTAGGCCACTCCCTGGGTCCTTCAAGCAGACATGAAATATGCCAGTGTAAAGTCTTCGTTGCCTTGCATGCCTGCTTCAGGAGACCACTTGCAAACATTCCCTTTAGTATTTCTCTTCATAAACTGAAAAAGTGAAACTTAAATTAGTATTTCTAACAGAGGCTGCAGGCAAGGAACTGCCAGCCTTCCTGGCCCGGGGCAGCAATGCCTCTTTCAACTCTCCTTAACAGCATCAAGTGAAGGCAGGGGACCACAGGCTGCTGGTTTCCAGCTACACTTTGGCATTCCTGATCTGTGTAGCCTTGGGCACATAATTTAAACTTCCTGTGCTGGTTTCTTCTGTTGTAAAGCTGCAGGATGAATACCTGCCTTCCCTGCTGCTCTCTGCTGCAGGGGTTTTATACAGCAGAATAGAAATGGGTTCCATTTTATAGAAAAATGAGTTAAAGACCGAGGTGGTACCACTCTCCTTTTAGCACTGAGTTATTGTGTCCATCAAGCCCAGCTTTGGGCAGCCAGGAGCATAAAGTAGCAATGTCATATTGCTTAGGCACCTGGTAACTGCACCATTTGTAAAGTTTGCCCAATATTGGCAGGGAGACAGAGGAAGAAAGGCAAAATTTTGGTATATCTGCAATTTGTGCTTCGCTGCTTTCATTGCAAATTTTTCTTAAAGCAGCTGAAGGTCTGGTTGGCCTTGAATATTATAAGAAAAAAGGGAAATCTCCTGCTTCCTTTTGATACACATTCCTTCCCTTTGAAAAAGTGCAGGGAAAAGACAAACATTTGGAATGTGCCTGTAATCTGTGCTCTTCCTCTCACCAACTGCCAGCAGAAAAAACTAAATACACAACTGACAGTATTTCAATGAGTTTTTGAATTTTCAGAGTTGGAATAATGTCATCGCTGTGTAACACTGCCAGATTCTCTGATCTCCACAAAAATAAACTGTATACATAATGTTAGAGAACATCTCTCATTTGCAAAAATTTGCATCCCTGATACGTGCATTAGAAAGGCAGAGCTCATTGCAGAAGCTCAGAGCGTGCAGGGCTGCCCAGTGCAGGCACGTGCTCACAAATGCTGCAATCCTGAAGGAGCAGGGAACAAATGAGGGGGAAAAATGAGATTGCAGAGCTCCTTGGAGAAAGTTTCAATGACTAGCAGAGCTGGAGGGTGGGGTGGCTGTAGAGCAGCTACCCTGTGCCTCTGGAGGAGGGCAGAGCTGGAGCCATGGGCAGCAGCAGGGCTGTGCTGGGTCACTCTGCTGGCTCTGTGTGACCCCGAGCCCAGCATGGCTGAGGAAAACATCCCACCAGCACCAGTGTGACCGTGCTCACAGGGGTTCTTGGATGAGGGAAGGATCTGACTCCATGTTTCAGAAGGCTTGATTTATTATTTTATGATATATATTACATTAAAATTATACTGAAAGAACAGAAGAAAAGATTGCATCAGAAATGTGTGAAGAATAGAATAGAATAGAAAGGAATGATAACAAAGGTTTGTGGCTTGGGCTCTGTGTCTGAGCCAGCTCACTGTGATTGGTCATTAATTAGAAACATCCAACATGAGACCAATCACAGATGCACCTGTTCCATTCCACAGCAGCAGATAATCAATGTTTACATTTGTTCCTGAGGCCTCTCAGCTTCTCAGGAGGAAAAATCCTAAGGAAAGGATTTTTCATAAAAGATGTCTGCGATAGACCAGGCCACCCAGGCTCAGTCCAGCAGTGGCATGGGGAGCCCGAGGGATTATTTCATCTCCTTCCGTGAGATTCCATGAAATAACATCTATTAACATCTATCTACAGTCTTTCACCTTCCTTTCCATGATCCTCGGAATTCCTGTGGCTCTGCTGGGCCCAGAGCAGAGAAAGCAGGTTGTGGTGATTCTGGCTAGATGAACAGGAATTAGGGATTTGCTGTGGTTACCTCCATGGGAGCTCCTTGTGTCTGTTTGGTGTGTTGGGGTTGAGGGATCCTCCCCTAGGCTGGGTCAGTGTCTTTGCTCTGTGCTCAGGTTTCGAGGCTGTAATGGCATCAGGGCACAGATCTGGGTTCCTGCCTCATGTGTCTCCTAGCTAAAAAATGAGATTTTCAGCTGCACTGCTGAAAAATGTGTGTCTGTTCTTTAAAGTCAAGGCTAATAAATGCAAAGCAGATGGGGAGGTGTCCTCTGCACCCCTGAGAGACAATTCCACCAGCTGCTGGCACACACAGCAGGTCACAGCTTGAGCAGAAACACTGATGTCCTCTCACACCTCTTGGGCTGGTGGGCAAGGACAAGCATCTTATTTACTTTATTTATTTGTGCATAACAATTTAGGGATGAAAAAGTGAAAGGCATTATCTGAAATGAACTTTGATTACCGCATTCCCAAGGAAGTAACAAACAAATTTTGCTTCCAGGCTCAGACTGTGTGCCTGGTTCCAGCGCAGCCAACAATTTTTAAGGAAACTTCTTGAAGTGAAAGTTTTAATGAGTTCTCAACACCATATCACATCCCTTGGATTTGCATCATTTGAACCATATTTCTGGAGGTAATTTTTCAAAGTGTTGCACAGCACTTTATCTGCACGAATGCCTCTGCATGAGTGATTCATACTTCTAAAGTGTGGATGCACAAAAGGGGTCCAGGCATTTTGAGCAAAAAAGTGTGGCAATTTCCTTCTGTTTCCAGTGCCTTATCCGGGGAAGGTCAGTTTATCATTTGTTCAGGAGAAAATGACACAACTGTTTTCATCCTCCCCTGGGACAAAGACTGCAGAGTGTAGTGCCCTGCAGAACAGGCAGGCTGGGAATTGCAGCTCTTGCTTGTGCTGTGCAGAGGGATGCTCTGGGACCCTGTGCCATGAATGCAGCACACTGACTTGTCTGGTGAATCCATGGCTAATCAGGTCCCCAGCTTGCACCCTGCCCAGGAACAGTGGAGCTGCCTTGGAGGCATTCATTAAATTATTGTTCTGCAGGAGGGTATCAGAGATCCCGTGGGTGCAGGTCTGCTGTATGTCTGTATGTCCACAAACTGGAGTTTACTCTCCAAACAAAAAGGAAACCTTGGAGAGCACAGCAAAGTTTCATTCACTAATGTAATCATGTCCTAAAAGAAAATAGCCCTCTTGTCCTGGAAATGGATCTGTTAAATAACTCTCCAGTGTTCTCCAGTTCAGTGTTCAGCCTGAGCATTTAAACCCTTTAAAACAACCAGGGAAGCCATCTGATTTTCCTGTGTCAGTAATGATGCCGCAGCTTTGAGAAATTAATTTCTTCCCCACTGCATGCTCTGCTTGAGAAATGATATCACATTGTGAGGTACTGCACCAAGCTTCAGTGATCACATTGCATAACAGGATGCTGGCTAATGATCCAAGATAATAGAAGGCGAAAGCTGAATACATTTTTAAAAATCATCACATGGTACAAAATAATGCCAGTATTTGGTTCTGTGCAGGAGAGGAGAAACTCTGCTAAATGTGCTGCCCAGATGCTCCATCAGAAAAAACACATTATCATAATCTAAACTTGAATGATTCTATGATTTATTTTTTTTAAATGGTGGGATAAACAAAACACCTTAGGCTGGGTGCTCAGCAGGTGTAAATCAGTAGTGCTCCACTGGAGCTGATGGATCATTATTTTCTACTGCTGGAAGACGAAACTAAGAATAGACACAGTCAGCAGCTAAAAGTTCTCCAGTCCCAAGCAAGCACCTGCAACGCTGGCATCATTAACACCAAGCAGAAAAGCTGCCCTCACTGTGGATTAGCAGCAAATTCCCATCAAGGCTGGGAGCACCCAGGGCAGGGTCTCGGGGGGATCCATTTGGTGCTGCTGGAGCGGAGCTGCTGTGCTCAGGGAAAAGGTGAAACTGCTCCAAGGACACTGCAGCTGGCACCAGCCCTGCCTTGCCTCGCCTGACCCTGCCTGCCCACGGGTGTCAGAACCAGGACATTGCTCTGCCTGTCCTGGATGGCTCCAGACCCTGGCAGGGGGCTCAGAGACCTTGGCACAGAGTCAAAAACACCTGCGCCTTTGATTTTAACCCATGGAAACAATTACCAGCTTTGTGTGAGGAGTTACAAGCCACAAGAGTTTGAGCAGAATAATAGTTAATTTGTCACAGGGTGAAAAAGTAGAATTTTGGGGTTTTAGAATGGGGGTTCAGGAGGCAAGATGGAGGAATCTGGGTGTGTCCTGTCCTTCTTCTTCTTCTTCTTCTTCTTCTTCTTCTTGTCCTCCATCTTCTGCTGTGATGGTGATACTTTTGGATTGGTTTAGAGTAGAGACAGACTGTCTAACATAGGTGATAGGTATTGGAAAATTATTGTAAATAAAGTACACATAGTTCTTAGTATAAAAAGCTAACACCACCCTAAGAGCGGTCAGTGTGTCACAACCCGACCTGCCAGACAGATCTCAGCAGGTCAGAGGAAGAATGTTATGGATAAGAGAAAATAAACAAACTTGAAAAGCTAAATCAATGAATCTTGACTTCTTCTTCAGTCGCGAAGCTGGGAAAAAAGAGACTTTCCAACACCTCAGGAAAAGGAGACTTTCTAACACCTTGGGAGCCATTTCAACCCCAGAGAGGCAGGGGCTGCACATTGCTCACCAGCACCACCCACAAGCTTCCCTGCAAATCCAAAACCACCTGGAAACCCAGGGATCCTCTACTTTCCCAAGCTTGTGATGATCTGGCTTTAGAAGGCTGAACAGGTGAAAATCAAGAGGAGAGGACAAGAAGAGAGAGGAGTGGCTCTGAATCTCTCTGCCCAGTAAAGCAGCCCAGTCTGGTTTTGGCCCCTTGCAGTTCATTCCTCACAGCTCCTCGGGTGAATGGATTTGTTTTTTTCCTATTCAGAATAATCCTCAGATCTTCTATCAAAAAATTTCAATCAAGCAGGAAGTATGCTGGTTCAGTTTTCCCCTGGAAAATTTTCAGAGTAATTAGGAAGCAGAAAGAATACATATGGCCAGCCATATAGCTGGAATAATAATCAAGAACAGCAGGGGGGTGGGGAGAGAAAGAGTCAGACAGAGCTGCCTGTGAGACAGCCTGGGCTGTTTGGAAACTCTGTGCCCAAACAGCATCTGGTCAATTATAAGAAATGCATCAAATGAAATTCAAACTCATTCAGAAATGAATTAAGATGAGATGAAAAGGGAAACATTTGCAAAGTATCTAATTGGAATGAATAATTCAGTCCTACCTTACTTCTTCTGAATACTGTACAAATATTTACTCACTTCCCAGGCACAGGAGTGTGGTGGTGCCCACCTCACTGCTGCCACCACAGAGGGGCATTTTGGGGTTATTCCCACAGCCTGGTGTGTTGTGTGCTGCAGAGTAAATCCCTCAGAGTTACCAGTTTGCACAGCATTTATACATACACAACATGCAACAGCAGGGAAAGTTGTTTTGTTGTACTATGCAGGAAAAAACCAAAAACAACATCCTGTGGTAATGACAATGCTGGAGGGTCTCACTGGGAGTGTGTCCTCTGTGTGCCCAGGCTGGGATCACTACCTGAGCCCAAGCATCCCTTATGCTTGCTTTGGAAAGCCCCTCCCCAAAAAACCCCACAGATGTTAATGAAAAACTTGTTAGATTTAATGGGTGGCATTTGGGTACCAAATGGGGTAATGAGGGCCAAGAAAGAAGGAAAAGCCTGGACAGAGATTCTCTTGAAAGAGATTATGACTCATGTAACATAGGTGCTCATCTTTCTCCTCCCCTCCCTTGCAGTGTGTTGTTATTCAGGATGGTGCTTCTGCTTGTACTTGAACTCCTGCAAAAACAGTTTAATTTTAAGCATCATCCTGAACGAGTGCTGTGCTTGCTCAGCACAGGGAAACAAGACAGCCCATTATCAAAGAGTGGTTAAAGAACAAGGACACCCTGCAAGAGGGTGTTTAGTTTTAATATTTCCTCCACTGCCTGTTTCCCTGTCCCTCCAGGGTCAGGCACAGAAGCACAACTCCTGCACTGCATGCTCATTAGCCTTATTTCATCTCTTGAAGGGGTGGATACAGATTCTGACATTTTCCATGGGAAAGCAGAACTTCAGCACCAACCTTGAGATTAATTGTTGACATTTCTCTCCCCTTCCCCCTTTGATGTGTGAGGGAAAAAAAATAAACATATATGAAGATTTAAAGGGAGGTGAGTGGGAGAAGAGCAGGCCAGGGAGGGAACGGCCTGGTGCTGCAGAGCAGAGGCCACCACGCTCCCCTGGGACACAAAGTGCCTGCTGATTGCTCCTAATGAGAGAGCAACAGCCCTGGTGAGCCAGGTCAGCCTCACAGAGCCTGCCTGGATGTGGGAGGTGTCACAGAAATCATTTATCTCTCATTTCCCACTGTTCCCTCCAGCATTGGCTCAGCTGGGAGAGGTCCCTCACACCCCACACCGGCGCTGCACGTGTAGAGCCAGCACAGACAAGTGCTGCCTTATGCTGCTTCTGTCTTGCCTCTTGCTGCTTTTCTGTAGGACAAAAGGGAGAACCAGTGCTCCTTGGGCTGATTTTGATGTCTGCAGCAGCCTGGATGAGAGTTTGTGTAGTTTGGTAACAACAGGCAAAAGCAAATTGCAGTCCAGAACCAACTAAACTGGGCTCATCGTTTCAGTGCTCTGTGCTGGGACACACAAAGGCAGGAGAAATTAATTACTGCTGAAATTGCTACCAAACAACCAAGGAGGAGGAGCTCCAGAGGTGCAGGATTTCCATGGGAATAATGGAACCAACCAAGCTTCAGGAGGTGTAGGATTTCCATGGGAATAATGTCCATCTTCTGCCCCATGGCAATCCCAGGGCTCAGAACCCTGCCTCAGAAGGCTGGGATGGGGCAGGGCTTGCTCAGCCCTGAACCCAAGTGCTAAGGCAGGTTTCATCACAGCTTTAAAGTCCTGTCTTGGAGCAATGAATGAATGCCTGAAACCAGATTATCAAAATTTTATCCATTTTGGACCTTCCTCTGAAGTAGCAGAAAGATAAAATATATTGCTTCATTGTAGGTCCGTAATTAAGATTTTTTTTTCTTGTTGCACATCCTGCTGGTTTTCAGCCAGCACAGCAGTGTCAGAGCCTCTCATTGCCTCTAACCATGACTGTCAGGCACTCCTGTCAGCACTGGAGCTGAACCTTCCCCAGGAAACAGCAGATGTTTGCCAAATGTGTCCTCCTAGAGCATCCCCAAACAGAGTCACTCCCAGGCAGAACCTGCCTCGTGCAATGGAATAGCACCAGGCGTGATCTTTCCCTGACAAAACACTGTGGACAAGGATTTAATCTTCCCAAGAACAGGAAAACTCAAAAAGTTGCTAGAGGGAGTAAGAACCTAAATCTTTTAATGAGGAAAAAAAAATTATCATTACTGCTACCATAGCAGACAGGAAGACACTGCCAGACAGTAAATCTGTTGTGGTGGTTATTGCCATTTAATATTGAGTCAATATAAGTAATGTCTTGGAGCCTTTCCACATAAACTGATAAAAGAGCCAGGACATGGGCTGCTCTCCAAGCAGCAAATAGTTTGAACTTGAGATTTCTGCAATATTTTTTCTCACTCTTCATTGAGGAGGAAAGGGTAGGTTTAAAGGCTAAGGCATTTGCTGGAGAACTGGATTGAAATCTTGGCCCTTGCTTTGGCTTCCTGTGTGACCTTGGGCAAGGCACTTAATCCCTCTGAATTGCTGTGCAAGGGAGATCCCCCTTCTGCCACCCTGGGTGATTTATTAAGGGTATCTCAGACACAAGTTGGCTTTCATTACAGTTAGCAGCATCTCAGTTTGGATCCAAGATCTGGTGCATTCTTGGATTTGGAACATAGGACACATCTGTGAAAACCTATATATTCCATACAATTAAGTTCACAAGAATCGTTTAACAGAGATCTTAAATATTTGACCAATTCAGAAAAATCTTTTAGTGAATGTGGTAGCCTGTGGGGTGATGCTGGAGTGCAGCACTCAGCCCCAGCCACCTCCTGCAGCTCAGGCTGAGCAGTACCAGGGACATGATGAGACTAAAATTTGTCTTTGTTGCCTTGAGAAATCTTTGCACTTTCCCTTGTTCAACATGCACATGAGCTCAGCTCAGCAAAGATGTCTAATGGGGTAAACTTGGCACAGCACTCAGATAAAACTGTCCCAAAGGGAAAACAGCCTAAATCTTTCTGGTTTGAAAAAGCCACAGTCAAAGGTTTTTGTCAAGATACTAAATTGATGTAGCAGTTTAACCATTATTTAATATTTATGTATTCATGTCTAGCATCCAAATAGGTCAGAAACCTATTGTGCTCCACAAAGCACAGGCACATCCACAGGCACCAAGCCCCAGCCTGTTTTAAAGGCATCTCTGACTCCTCCAGACTGTTGCTGCATCCCAGGACTTGCCCAGTGGGAAAAATAGGGGTTGAAGGTGTTGCTTAACACAATGAAAACCCTCTGTGGTTTCGTTGAAGCATTTGGATTATTGAGTTTTCTCAGTAATTCTGTTTTTGAGAGCTTATTTCAGACAAGGGAGCCTTCTGAATTGGTGGCTTTTCACTCCTGTCTCTGTGTGAGCAAATTCTGTGTTTTAATCATGGTCCAGCCATGCTGTACTCAGGGCTCTGGTCTCGGACTGTTCCAGGAGCTGTTTGCATTTCTCCTTTCCCTTCCTTCTGCCTCTCTCTGCCTCCAAACCTGTGCTCAGGTTGTTTACATGCTCTTGTACATGACTGCATGCAGACATCCCTGTGTTTTTAACACAACAAATATATTTATAGGATATAAATATAAATAGGATGGTGCTGGGCTCTGACTAGTTTGATGTTGTTGTGCCTGCACATTAATTTAGCAGCCCAGACCTTTGTGGCCCTTCAATCAGAGGAGGTAGAATATGCCCAAAGGGAGCCGTGAGCATGCAAACTCCTGGCAGAGGGGAAAGGGAAAAAGAAGGAAGACAAACCATCTCTGGGCATGGCTCCTCCTTGGTAGCAGCACAGCAGATGGCAGAGGGTTACTAGACAGCAGTTTCTTCAGGCTTAGCATAAGCCAAGAAACAATAAAAGAAAAGGGGAAAAAAAGAAGAGAGCAAAAGGAATTTAAACAGATTGTTGTGTCACTGTTTTATTCCTGCCACCTCAGCAGGAAATGAATCACATAATGTCAGGTAAAAAAAGATAGCCCTGAAGGTCCAGTGTGAAAATGGCTCTGCCTGAGGGCAGGAGTGAATCAAACCTCAAGGGAAGGACAAGGAAAGTGAGGATGAGGGAGGGCAGCACTGGCTGTGCTGGGCGCAGCTCATCCAGCCAAAAACCAGGCTCAGATCTGTCCCTTCCATGTGTCCAGTGGCTCTGAGAAGTGGGAGAACAGAGCTGCAAAGTTGGCTTGGGAGCTGCAGCTCCCCTGTGAAAGGGTGAAAGGATGTGTTTGCCCTGGGTGGGGCTGCAGGAACCTGCCAGGAATCGGCATCTTGGCATGGCAGAGGAATAAATGGAGCGTTCCCTTAATTGCAGATTTACAGCCAAGATGGGTACTGAGGAGTCCATATTTCTTCGGAGGAGCTGGATGGCCGTGGAGAGAAGGCTCCCTGGGGAGATATCTGGGATGTGGATGGACGTTACCCATAAATACAGGGAAATAAGTTTCCCATTAGACTGAAATCCAGTGAGGCAGCATGAATCACCTTAAACATGCATATAACTCTCCCTTGTATATCACCTCTGCTGAAGCATTAATTAACCCATAACATCCATCCCCAGACACTCTAAAAGATCGCATTCCTCTCTCTATTCCAGCACAGTAGCTGGAAAAACAAAACAATGCTCTGGGTCAGACCACAATCTCTGTTTGGTACTGCAAAAGGCTGCACTGAGTCCCCACTCCTCCTCTGGGAAGTGGCTAAGGACCTGTGGGACCACATGGCCCAGGTGAAGGGGTGGATTTGAGGGATCTTGGTTTTTTAGGGTACTCAAATGCTCAAGCATTTTGCATGTTCAATGCTACTTCTGATGGCAGAACCCAAGAGACCTGCCTGAAATGTGATTATTTTTCCTTTTCATTTATTGGCTTTACACAACTCTACCATAAAAAAAAAAAATCATGTTGGCTCGCATTAGGTTGCACAGATTGTTTTGAACTGGACTTCTAATGACAGAGAGGCAGCTGAAAGAGCAGAGCAAGGGAAATAAAGAAAAGGCACAAAGCAAATAAAAGGGCTGTTTAAGGTGGCTGCATCCCCAACTGGAGCTCCTAGTACTTGTGCTGGTGCCAGGAGAAGCAGAAGCCAAAAGCAGAGAAAGAAAGGAAACTAAGTGGAAAAGAGAAATTAATCCTCAAGTAACTGAGAACAGGTGCTTCATTTGGGCTGCTGGATGTGAATGTGCTGCAGTTGGTTGCTCTATCGACAGGGGAGTTCAATAAGCGAGTCTGGTGCACTGATGACAGAGCTCAGAGAATGAAAACCCATGTAAATTAACTCCCTTCCACCAGACTGTGCTTTATTAAAAAGCACAAGTTGTCAAGGCGATACCTTGAAGGTCACAGCTCCAGCAGCTTGGGCAAAAAACCCTCAAACCTGAACTTCCTAAATGCCTTGTGTAACTAAAGGAACTTGAGTTACAGCCCTTTATTCTTCCTTGTGCTGGCAGGAGCTGCTGCCTGCCCAACTCCTGTGGTGAGAATGTGCTTGCTCAGATCTCCAGGCCATGAGGAGAGATGAAGGAAAGGTCTCCAGAGCTTCCTGCACCACCAGGAGGGTGGCAGAGGAAAGCAAGGCTTTGCTTGGCAGGACTCAGCTCCTGAGCCATGCTGCTCATTCCAGGGCACCTGAACCACTGCTGAAAGTGCTGTAAGGATCTGCTAAAATGAGCCAACAACACATTGCTGCCTCTGTGATGGTGTTCACAGGGGTTTTCAGATGAGGGAAGAGACAAGGATTTGACTCCATGTTTCAGAAGGCTTGTTTATTATTTTATGATGTATACTATATTAAAACTATACTAAAAGAATAAAAGAAAATGTTCTCATCAGAAGGCTAGCTAAGAATAGAAAAGAATGAATAACAAAGGCTTGTGTCTCGGAGACAGCTGTGTTGTGATTGGCCATTAATTACAAACAAACACATGGAACCAATCACAGATGCACCTGTTGCATTCCACAGCAGCAGATAACCATTGTTTACATTTTGTTCCTGAGGCCTCTCAGATTCTCAGGAAGGAAAAAAACTCAAGAAAAGGATTTTCATAAAAGATGTCTGCGACGCTGCCTCTGCTCCCAGTGCAAGGAAGCAGCAGATCGGGAATGGCACCTCCCAGCAGGATCTCCAAGCAGATCCCTTGGTTTCAGTTTCCATCTGCAGGAATTGCCTCCCCCAGTGGACTGCTCCTGCTGGGGCCTCAGTGGAGCACCCAGAGGGAAGAGCAGCAGCCAGGGCCCCCCAGGCCATGCTGGGGCTGAGCTCTGCTGCTGCACCCCAAGCCACGGCATCCTGACTCCCTTCAGCTCACCGCGATGTCCCACAAGAGAGTTGAGAGCATCATGTCAAATATAATTATGAGACAATAACAGCCTATTAGTTCCAGTGCCTAATTTTAAACCTCAGACTGTCTACAAACCCTCAGTCTGTTTTTAGAAGAGCTGTCAGCTCTTCAAGTTATAAATAAGAAGGAGAGAGAATGGATAATCTCTGCCTTTCCTAGGGCCAAACACCACCTTCCAGAAAAGGTAGAATTCCCATATCATCATTTACTCATTGAAATTTTAATTTCTGGGTTAATGTGACCAATTTCCCCAGGGATGAGCGGGCTAACACAAGGACTTTATCTGCTTTGACTCTGGGCAGCTGCAGTTCCTTGAAAAGGCAAAGGTGCAGGAGAGAAACACCATGCTCTGAGCATCTCAATCCATTCCTCACTTATCCCAAATCTGAGTAGTTCTTCCTTCCTTCAAAACATCTCCTGTTTCATCTCCCACCCCTGTGCACTCTTGGCTTCCTGTACTCACCCTGACTGTTTGCTCTGGAACATCCTGGGTAATTTTCAGGTCAAATTATCTAGAGAGAAAATGGTAATTGGTCATGTGGGCATGAGCTGATAGCAAGGTTTTTATTGTTTGAAAGTCTTTAGCTAATGTTATACATATGCAAATAAAACCTTTTAATTTTAAAACACTGTTTGGATAACTGTAATAATTTTCTACATAAAATACACCCCCAACTAATCTGTGATGTAGAGCTGAATATTGTATATATGAATGATGCATCAAAAGTAGTCCATGTACTGAGTCAGGATATCTTCCACTAATGAAGTCCCTAAAGAAATGCACTACAGACCTTCTGAGCTGAGATATTATGATGGCTTGGATATATCAAGAGATAGCTAAAATAGCATTAGATATAAGATCTTCCTAGTAAAATTCACCAAAGAAGCACATAAACATCAAAGAGCCTTAACTCATAACTGCTATAAAATATTCTCATGTTTGGATTGATAAGAAAGTAGGGTAGTGCCCTAGATGCATAGCTATGAGGAGTAGTGTGGCCTTAAACTGTTGTGCCTTTGTCTTATGGAATTACAAACATTTTGAAATTATTTATTTTTTTCCTGGCAAAAAAACCCTCATTTTTAATTTGCAAACCTACAATGTATGGTCAAATATAGTAGATTTTTCACTGTTGTCCAAATGCAAATAACACTCAAATAATGCTCAAATACTAATAATGCTCAGAGGTTGCACATTAAACTGATCTAAAAAGTGTCTGATGTTTGCTCTCAAAATACTCCTACTCATATGAGTGAAACAAGCTGTCTTTATCTGATCAGATCTTATCATTTGAACATAGACCCTGTCACAAACCATTCCACACGATGAAATCATAAGTTCCCATCTTATTTCTTATCATGAAATAATTAGAATATTTCATTTCTGCACACTGAGTCACAAACAATGATAAAGAGCCAGTAATTCAATTAGAAAGCAGATTATTTTTTTAATGAGCAGCTATGCATTATGATATCAGTATTCAAGCATAATGTTAAAAAGTAAATGTTTGCAGGCTTGCTAGGAGCTACGCTGAGCACTCTGGAAAATATTGACTTTTTTGGTGTTAGGATTGGAATGTCTCTGGTTAAGCCATGGGTCCCTGCTCTGCAGGGTGCTCAAGGTAACATATTCAGGTCACATTTGGCAACAGAAAATTAGGTGGTTATGGAAACATATTTCAGTAGCAGCTCTGTGTGTGTGTGCTTTCCAAACCTCGCTCATGCTGGAGGTGCTGGGAGCTCTGAGCATCTCCACACCTGCACCTCCACCTGGCACCACACAGCGAGGAGCTGAGCCTTGTCCTCTGCCTGCCCTGTGCCCATCCCCTGGGGAACAAAGCAATCCTGCATTCTGGGTCTGCCTTCTCCCAAAAATCCCTGGTGCCAGCGCTGGGGAATGGCCATGGGAAGATTTCTGCTGCCTGCATGTGGCACTGGAAAACAAAGTTATCAGAATGCAGCTTTCAGCTATAAATTGCAGGTACTAAAGATCCATGTGATAATTGTCTTATCTGGCTCCAAATGTGCTTATGGTGCTGAGAGAGGACAAATTGGATTACGCCTGATCAGGCTCTTCCATTTTCATAAATTACTGGGCAAAGCAGCGAGGGCTCAGAAACACGAACGCCTTTGCTTTTGACAGCCTGTGATTGTGTTGAAGGGTCTTGTGGAAGAGAACAAGCAAACAAACAAACTGAGAAAGGTCTTTTTAGGAGAAAGGGATGGAGAGTTAAAAGCCAAAGTGGCAAGAAGTCAAATTGAAGGAGCAAAGCTACAACAGAAGAATGGGGGCAATATTATAGTGAATACCGCCAATACAGGAGAATTTTTGAAGGTATGATTATCAGAGGACAACTAGTCTATGTTCCTCAACTCCCAGAGTCTGGAACCCTCAGGTCTAGATATTTTTCTCCCCTCAGTCCTCCGCACTTTGCTGTTGCCATGTGCAGATACAGGCAGTGCTCAGCTCTGGTCTTCTGCTGCATGGCACCAGTGGGGACAATTGTCTTTGCTCCCAGTAACCTGAAAGTCACAGGAAACAAAATATTTCACTGAGTTTCTTCAGCCTGGAGTTCACTTTTGCCCTGATCATGTTGGCTCAGTGATGACTCTGACAGAAGCCACCATCCAGGGGCAGCACCATCAGCATTATGAGAAATATTGGACCTGGTCTGTGCCCCAGTGGCACTAAAGAAATGCAGAGGGAAAATGTTATTTTACATGTATTATTCCAGCTGTTGAAAGGCAAGTGGGAACAAAAATGACAGAAGATCTAAATGGTGTTTTAAACCAGGGAAGCTCTTGCAAAATACAGTAAGGAATTCAAAATAGCTGTAATAAATATGGAAGCTTTTAGGGCTCTGCTATACATTAAATCTTGAAAGTGTTTGGTTAGTGATTTGCCACATCCCTGACACAGATAAGTTTTTCATTTCCCCATCTTCCTTGCACTTTCAACCCCTCTTTTTAGGGAAGAAAGGCTCAAATATTTATCTCAGAACAGGCTCCTAAATTCATAAAATACATTTTAAGCTATTTGTCCCCTTTTGTCACCTCTTTACAAAAACTGCTTGGTAAAATCTTTGGAGATCTTGCGTGGATTTTCCTCCAATTGGTTTGCTCATAGGGCTTATTGTTGAGCATTATGGGTTAAAAAACCAAAAAAACAAAAACCAAAACCCCACAAGATTTAGAAAGAGAAACTTAGAAAGGAAACTAAGAACAAGGAAAGGGTTAGCAGAAAGCGACAAACTGAAAATGTAAAAAGGCTCCTACAGCAGTAAGGCTGGATCTTCATTTGGAAAATATGCTTTTGCAAGTTCCAGTGGCTCTGGGACAGTCCCCAAGGGACCAGAGATGACCCAGCTGATCCCTCTTTCTTCTGCTCACCTCCCACTTGTGCAAAGAGAAGCCAGGCTAATACAGGATACTGAAATTTTACTATCTTCAAGGCTGCTCTGTCTAAAGCCAACTACTTTCATTTTCAGGGCAGTAAATTGCGGGCAGCAGAGAATAAAAAGAGTGAACTTTCTTTATTAGCCTGAATTTTCTTTATGGGTCTGCCAAAGAGCTGGGTTTTTTCCATTCAGTTCTGGCTCTCTTCATGCTCCCTCCCCATTTTCTGCTGATTTTTCTTTGCCGGGAAGCATCACTAAAGTCCTTAAAAATTAGTGTGGGGATTGTTTCTCCCTGCCACCCACCTGCTTACCCTCGACAAAGTCATTGGCACCTGGCAACACAACTGCCATTGACCAGCTGAGCAAATACACAATTTATTGCTGGTTGTTTCCATTGGGAGAGAATTGAATATCAGAGCCTCACAGTTGCAGAATAATCCTATTTATGCATTAGGAATTGATATGAAAAGTACTGGCTTCACAGACAGGGAAACCAGAGTAAGAAGCACTGTTGCTGTGGCCAGCACCCACTGTGACCCAGCAGTGGCCTCCAAAACTTCATTCCAGGCTGTCCTGCAGCCTTGTTTGTGCCATCACCTCTGTAATGCATCTCTTGCTCCTCTTCTTCTCTTTCTCAGACACCTAGAGCACCCCTTGCTCATCACAGACACCCATACATATTCCAAACAGTATCCTTTCCCAGTGAAACCACTTTTCCCACATCATTACCGTTCTCAAATGCCTTGGCAGGTGTCCTTGTGGCAGTGTCTGGGTGTATTTTGGGGAGGGCTCCACACAAAGTGAACAGGCCATGGAGTTGAATAGAGCAATTAGAAACAAATCCAGCAAGGAGAGGGTGCTCTGCTTTAAATCTTTGCACGTTTCCCTCATTCATTCCCCCTAAGGCAACATCTTTATTGTGGTCTTTGCTCCTACACAAGCCCACACATCATTATAGTTGTTTACATACCATCACTAGCAATAATAATAATAGCTAAGTAATAATTCTTCATTTGAATGTGATGAACGGCTGCATCTCTCAGTAAAAATAAATACATGGGGAAGGGGAAAATACATCATTGTTACTAGCAAATGAGGCATAGTGCAAGAAATTAAAGTATCTGGCTTATGGAAAATCGGGGGAAAACAACTTTGCAAGGAAGTGTTAAACCAAGAGCCATAAAGGACCATTTATTGAACATAAGAGAAATTAATAGGGAATAGGGAAAATTAAGAGATATAAATGTTTGCTGATGTTCTGTATAAGTGAGTACCAGCAGGCGTAAAATTAGAGCTCAAATAAGAAAAGAGGTTACAGTTCCATTCTTCGGCTGACACACTGAATTTGTACAGGTTTTTTAAAGTTTTCTACATTTTTGAAGGATAAAACCCATCCCATTGGGAGATACCCCAGTAGTTTCCAAAGACTCAAATGCCTAGCTCTGTAATATAGCAGATGAAGCTAGAATTCCTCTCTCTGAACTGCAGGAAGACTTATGCATATCTCTGCCCTGAGCACATTTAAACCAGAAAGCCCAGAGCTCCAGGCACGCTGCAGCTGTGAAAGGCATTCTGGGGAGAACATCAAACTGCCACAACACGGCTTCCTCTGTCACAGACATCTTTTATGAAAAATTCTTTCCTTAGGATTTTTTCTCCTGAGAAGCCAAGAGGCCTCAGGAACAAAATGTAAACAATGATTATCTGCTGCTGTGGAATGCAACAGGTGCATCTGTGATTCATCTCATGTGGTTGTTTCTAATTAATGGCCAATCACAGCCCAGCTCTCCGGACTGTCTCGGTCAGTCACAAGCCTTTGTTATCATTCTCTTTTCTATTCTTAGCTAGCCTTCTAATGAAATCCTTTCTTCTATTCTTTTAGTATAGTTTTAATATAATATATATCATAAATTAATAAATCAAGCCTTCTGAAACATGGAGTCAGATCCTCATCTCTTCCCTCATCCTGAGACCCCTGCGAACACCATCACATTCCTCCTCAGCTTTTTCCTGGGAGCCAGCCTTAGCCCAGACCAGCCTTTACAGCCTAGGGTTAGGGTTAGGGTTCCACCTAGGGTTATGGTTTTTAAACTACAAAGCCCAGAGCTCCAGGCACACTGCAGCTGTGAAAGGCATGCAGAGAAGAACATGAAACTGCCACAATGCGGCATCTTCTACTGCCGAGCTCCCAGGGCTGGGTCAGCACCCTCCCAACCCCTACAAATATTCCACAGGGCAGCTGTCCTCCTCTGCCAGCAATTCCTGTATCCCTTGTGCAGCAACCAAAGGGAGAAGACAGACGAACAGATCCCACCTGGCTGCTCTGTGCTCTCCCTCTGTGCCAGGCACTGGCAGCACCCTCCCTGCTGGCCAGGTCTCACTCCCCGTGCCCTCTGACAGCCCTGCTGAGCCAGGCAAAGCTGAGGATTTCAGGGGTTAAAACCCTGTCAAGGTTCAAAGGCAGTTCAGGGAAATGCTACCAGCAGAGAGTCAATAAGGCTCTCTGAGCCTGCTCAAGCTCAAGGCTTTGGGAGGAAAGGAAGGAGAGGAGAGCAGCCTGCTTGCTTGGGCAGGGAGACGTGGGCTAGGAAAAGAGGTCAGTGATGGGTTATGTTATGTGCTGCTCTCACACCTTTCAACACCTAGCCTTGGCATTTTCAGCCTTATCAGGTCCATGGAGCAGGTTGGTCCCTCTGGCCAGGCTGGTCCCTCTTTGCTTTGGGCAGAGATGGTTTTGCTCAGACCAGGCTGATGGGTCACTGGCTCCAGCTCTCACCTCCCTGGCCCCTGCTGGTCTCCCCCTATTCCTCCTGCAGGAGCAGCTGAGCTGTAGTGGTCACAGAAAGGGTGCTGGGCACAGGGAGATTGAACCTTTAGGGCTCTCGAGTGCTCCAGGCACCTAGAAAGTCAAACAATCCTCTAGGGGGATCGAGTTCTCGTTTTCAGTGCTTAGATGTCTTGGTTTTATCTGGTGATGTGCCAGTGAGAATTTAGCTCTCTCTCTGAAGCTGGTGCAGCTGGATTCATGACTTTGACAGAGCTTTCTCTACCAGCAAGGGGGGAAAGCAAATAGGTTGGAAATATTCATTTAATAGCGCTCTAAAGCAGCTTGTCCACAAACTGCTGCACAGCCAGAATATGTAGCGGTGAGAGGGCATAATGTTTCAACTTTATTTTTTTAATTACTTACAAGCTCATGCTGAAAAACTCTCATGCTTGTACTCTTTAGTATAAATATGTCAATACTGAAATCATGCTGTTATTATACTTCTAAGTATTTTTCTATAAAGAGGCTGCAGGATGTCTCTGCCAGCATCTGTCTTGAAGAGCTAGTTTTATCACAGCAGAAAGCAAGAACCTAAGACCTGTTTCATCAAAAGGAGTCTATATTTCTGTTTAATGTTTTTCTTCCCTTCCTGAACTGTTTACAAATGGCAATTTAGCCCCTGGTCTCTGTTAAGATGTTCCAGCCACAAAGCCTTCAAAGATGGCCAGAAAAGCTCCTTTCTTTTTTGCATTGGAGATGAATTATATTGTTTGAAAACAAAAATTCAGGAATGAGTCAGAGGCATGAAAGCAAGTGGTAACAATTAGGAACTGATACTCATCTTTGATGTTCATGGATTTGTTCAGTATTTGTGCAATTATCCCAAGCCCTGCATGTAGGTCTGGTCTGGAGGGAAGGCAGAGCACCAATCTGTCTCAATTTGCAGCAACATGGCAAAATAAATTCAAGGGCTACTGAGGTGAGTTTTACATAAATGTTGCAATGAACTACCTTCTGCAGACATACATATTTATGGCAGAAATCTGTTGTCATCTTATTGCAAACCTCCCATACCTTCCCGGTGATTTCTCATGATTGTTATCATCTTATTGCAAAAGTTCCATACCCTCTTGGTGACTTTCTTCTTCATCATCTTCTTCTTCTTCGTCTTCTTCATCTTCTTCTTCATCATCTTCTCTGTCTTCTTTGTCTTCTTTGTCTTCCTTGTCTTCTTTCTCTTCTTCTTCTTCTTTGTCATCGTCTTCTTCGTCTTCTTCTTTGTCTCTTTGTCTTCTTCCTCTTCTTCTTCTTCTTCTTCTTCTTCTTCTTCTTCTTCTTCTTCTTCTTCTTCATCTTCATCTTCATCTTCATCTTCTTCTTCATCTTCTTCGTCTTCTTCTTTGTCTTCTTCTTCTTTGTCTTCTTCTTCTTCACACCTGTGGCCTGTTAAGGGCAGGCCTATTTCTAATCTTTGGGAATTAGTACAGCTCCTCAGGTGTGAGATAACCTTCTGCACCATCTTTATTTTCTTACATTCTATCCCCCCACAGAAAGAAAGAGAGTTTTAGCTGTGTCTCGGGAGCATGTGTCATCAGTTGCTTTACTAGTACTGTTATCACATGTGTGAGTATATCCATGCTGGAAACAGGCTGAGATTTCTGTGTTGTGGTAGATGGTGGCAGAGTAAAAGAATCAGCATCTATATTTAATGAAGCTGCATCACATCCTTATAACACTTTTTCTGAATTAAACTGCTCTAGCTTTAGTTTCCTTTTACGTTAGCGGGTGAGAAGTCTCTTGGTGTGCCCATACTTAATCATGAGCCCAACTACACTATTCCAGTTTGGCAGAGATCTAGACCATGCATATTCTTTAAAAGTTAGTTCAGCCATTGCTTTTATTTCCTAGTGATGGCACAGAGAGCTGGGAATTTCTCTTTGTCCCTGTAGTAATGGAAATGCTGGATCAGGCTGGAATCTTGCTCTCCCAGCATTCTGTATCAAGCACCAATTTCTGACTGAAATTTTTTACTATAAAAACACATGAGAAATTGGATATTGTGATTTCATTTTTAAATGAAAGTGAAGGGATCAGAACTTTCTGTTCTGATGAAGATTTCTTAGTTTAACCGTGAGAAGAAATATGGGATACAAGGAGATTAAGCTCTGCAATAAAAATGGAGGAGCACAAAGTTCAGTGATTTTATTAAGCACAAATGAAAACACAGACTGCAACCTTATCTCTCAGGGAGCAGAAAAGTCCCCTGTTAGGGGTGAATTTGCCACAGGTGTCTTATAAGAGGAGATGGGGAACAGTACCAGGTGGGAAACAGCACATTGGCTCCAGTCTCTCACACGCTGCCACATCAGCTGTCCCAAGCAACGTGGGATTTCCTGCAGCACATTCACAAATCTTGGACCCTTTGTTAAAATGGTGTTACTTGGACAAAGGTTTCAGCAGAAGGAATGTGCAGAACCAGTCCCAGTCTGTTACATGTGGTCACAATAGGTGAATTTATTCTGAAGGTCTCCCTGGAAAGGTAGAGCTTGTAGGATCCTCATTGTCACCTCTGGGTCTCCTTGGCTCATGGGCTCTCCTGCCTGGGTCTCATGGTTCTGTGTTCCTCAGTGGTCAATGCCACATTTGAAAAGTTTTAAATCTGGCAACCATATGGTTGTTGCAGTCAGAGGAGATAGAGAAGCTCATCATTTCTACTGCATCTTCCTTCACTTCATGCATCTCAAACGTATCCCATCATTTCCTTTCCAGCATCACATGGCAGAAGCTGCTGTGAGATTAATGAAGACATTTAGCTTCAGTAAATAAGATGGTTGGGCCATCTTAATTTTCTCCAAAGACTTCATAACCCCAAATTTAAATCTGACTTAGAAAAGGTCACAGAAAGAGAAAACCTAGGAGAGGAATGGGGTGGCAATTAGGAGCATATAACTGGAATAATTCTTCAATTTCCATGCATGATGAAATGAATCTGTCCTGACACAGCCAGCATGAAGAGAGGATCTGTTGCTGTACGTGTTTGTGAAATGTTTGTATCATCCAGCAGGAAAGACAAAACTATTTGTATAGCAGCTTGTTGGCAATACTTCCACATTTGATCTGTTCCCTTAAAATGTTTGGGTGTGTGGCTGTGCCAAGGTCCAGATGGTGGATTCACATCCATATCAGGAAAAATTTTGTTTAGGCCCTGATGAGGAGTTAGTTTTTAAACAAGTTTAAAACTGCTCAGAGCTAAGAATATTCTGCAGGTGAGAGTCCTGCAATAATCTAAGGTGAAAAGGCACAGAAAATTCCATGAAACAGCTGCAGCCCTAACTCCACACTGAAGAAGGGTGCAACACATCTCTTGGTTTGGATCCCTTTAAGAATGGGGAAGAAAATCAGCTGAGAATGGGCAGTCACACAGTAGAGAACAGAGGCCACTCCATTAGAAGTGGAGTTGGTCACCTTGGAGATGGGAGAGAGTCTCCAAGTTAATCTCATTCCTATTTTCCTAAGGTGCACAAGGATGCCCAGGAATGGCACCCAATAAGACCATTGGGTCCAGAAAACATTCAAAGGCAAATGTTTGCCCCTTTCCAATGCCCACAGGCACAGAAACTCACAAGGTCCAAAGTTTGATGGGGTGCTGGGAGTCAGAATGGATTTTCTTGAATAATTATCATTTTTGAACAATGATCCACTGAGTTAAGGGAGCCCTTTTGCAGTGGTGGGCAGCTGTGGGTTTCCCAGGGCTCCTCCAACTGCAAGCAGTATAAGAACAATTACTTTGGGGTTTCTTGCTGTTCTTGCTGCACAGGGCCAGTATTGGATTGTTTGTTGTTGTCCTTTTTGTTGGGGTTTTTTTGAGTTTGGTTTTTTTTTGTTGTTGTTGTTGTTTTTTGTTTGTTTGCCTGTTTTTAATTTGGGCCCTTTTTAAACTTCTGAAATATGACCCTTTTCTGCACACTGAGTCCACGCTGTACCTGCTTTTATCATCCCTGACAGCTCATTTTTACTCTTGTAAGGTATTGTATCCCATTCTCAGCAGCTGAAGGATTAGTTCTGGGAACCATTTACCCTTTGCCAGTGGATCCTAAGGCATGTGATCCGCTCAGTCATGATCAAGAAGCTGTAATAAATGGGGCACTTCTTCCACTGACCCTCTCCATCCTCTTGATGTAGCACTCTTGCAGGTTTGCTGAGGTGCTCAGAGATTAATGTAGACAGGAGGAAGCCCAGAGCAGGGACTCGAGCTTAACCACTCATTTTGATGTAAAATGTGTAGGAACAGTAGTTAGGGTGACAGCCTGGGATTTAGGAAAGCTGTGTTCAATTCCCTGCCTCGCCATGTGTGACGTTGCACGGCTCCAAACCCATATAATGGGACAACTGTATTTTCCTACTTCATGGGGCTCTTGGGAGAATAAATGTCTTTAAATCTGTAAAGTGTTCAGTTAAACTGACAGTGAGACCATATAGGTGGATTGCATAGAGAAGGCAGAATCCAATGAAGGTGGTTTTAAAATAATATTAACATCTATCTTCTCGAGTTTGATTCTGAGAGAAGAGAATGTTCTTCATCAGTATTTCAGGCTATTCATCATCTTCCTGATCCATCCATTGTTCAAGATGTTCCCTGGCCCTGAAAACCCAAAAGAGCTATGTCATGAACTGCATATTAGAAGAAATATTTATTCCATTTGGCACAGCTTCTGGAGGTGACATTTTCTTAAGTATCTTATATTTTCTCCTAAACTAACAGCAGTTAATAGAATACAGTGATGATTTCTACAAGGTGCTCTGTAACTCAGAGGAATACTTCTCAGATCTGAATTTTGCTCATCTTTCTAAATGTCTTTCCTGGGCTCTAGAGATGGGCAAATTCCAGTGATTAAGAAGTTCTGTTGGTATCAGCACTATTCAGAGTTTTGGCTGCTTTATCTCTGTCTTGCTTTCAGTCCCAACTGAAATCAAGAAGTAGAAAGGCAAATTGAATGCGAGTGATTGTTATTAATTAAAAGAAAAAGTTGAAGAGTTATTCAAACTTTTTTGGTGTCCCAAAAAAACCCCTTTCACGTATGTGATGTCTCAAGCTTCTTGAACAAGTGGATATCTATTCCTTCTTTATCTGAGTTCACTCAAGCATGCCACAGAGGGTTGATATGGGCCCCATGTAGCTTTATCTGAATCAGTTCTCCCAAATTCTTAAACTATATAATTAAGCTCTTTTTAGGGACTGGAAAACTGCCACTAAATCTGAAATCTGTCATGGTAATTTCAAGGCTAAAGGAATTAAATTTAACAAGAGACATTATTCCTAATTATTACCCTATCTCCAGCCTTTTGCACTTGCCTAAATTCTTTAAAAGTTTTGTTCCTTTCATAGCCCCCTGATCATCAGAATTTTAATTAAGGCTAATCAGGATGTCTGAACCATGACTGCCCATAGATTACTCTCTTTGGTTTAATAGTAGGTGTTCATCTCAAAGCCTCATTGTGTTTGTTACTTGGGGTGACACAGCTGTCATGGTTTCCAGTTCTGATATAGATTTTCCTTCAATTAGCTGAATTGAATGAACAGAACTTAATTTGTAATTTCAGAGTAGATTGCCATTTTTTTTTCTGTGTCATGGCAGTTTTGTAACTGGCTGCAGCCTTTTTGGACATTTACTGGTGCCTCTGATACCACATTTAGATGCAGGGCCTGATTTTTATCCCAGAGAAGTATAGATGAACTGCTTACACTGGCTACATTTTTGGTAGTAATTTAAGTTATTGACTCCAGCAAATATTTTCATTGATTCCCTATAATTGATGTTGTCATATGTTTTTCAGTGGTATTTAATAAACTCCTCTGAAGTTCTTCTTAATAGTATGGGTATTATTACAAAGAATAAATCACATGTGTGAAGAGGAGAGTGGGCTCTGTGCATCTGTCCTTTGAGGGGTGAATGTCCATTAAAGAGCAGTGGTTGTACATCCCCCAGTGAATAGGAAAGGAAAGGTTGGATGGGACAGATTTGTCACCAGCTAATTCCTATTTATGGTGTTGTTGCCTTTCCTTGTTTTTTCCCCATGGTTTTGGTTTAGAACCATTTTTTTCTCTTTATTTCATTTTCAGTGAATGATGCCATTTACCGAGGAACACAGGGACAGCTGCACTGGCTCTGATGGTGGTTCCATCACCTGCCAGGCTCTGGGATCATCCAGGAACCAGAGGCACAGGACAAAGATACCTTAGCAGCTACTGGAACATTCCTTACACATTCTCCCAGCTCTTGGTAGGCAAAACCAGTGACTCTCTGAGCTGGAGACACATTGCATTGGTCTTCAGCTGCCTAAAACACATTTTCTTGCCTGAGCTTGTCCAGAGGGTTTCAAGAGATTTGATACTGCAAAGTGCTGATGCCTAAAGAGTTTTGAAGGCTGCATTGAAAATGGGTGCATTTTAGCAAAAGGGGGTGTGTGGGACAGTCTGTGCTGTAGGATGGGAGGTCTCTGTGGCACTTTCTGGGGGATGTTCCCCAGGGGTTGAAGTGAGCAGCTCGGCACTGTGGCTGCTCTTTGCAAGTGATGCTCAGGGAAACACAAAACTTATCACCACTACAATATATTATCTGAAGTTGAACAAGAAAGCAATTATGGTACCAGATTGCCATTAGCAGGTAGAAAAAAAAAAAACAAGCCAAAGGTTTCTTCTGCATCTCAGCTTGTGGGCTGACATTCAGATAAGATGAAAACATCATAACTTCCAGTGATTAACTGTGAAACATTGGAAATGAGTGTTCACAAGTGAATTTGTCCTCAAACACAGCCTTAAATACTTTCATCTAGGCACTTCTTTTTGAATAGCACAGCCTTCTGTGACACCATGGAACATTTTTATGTGCAGACTTAATTGAAACAGTCTTATTTATAGCCATGAATATTCATTCTTCCTAAAGGTGATTCTGAGGGAGGCTAATAAATGTTCTCACTTTCCTTTGCATTAGCTAACGATCTGGAAAACAAATATATTGCCATTCCTTGGGAACCCAATCTTGCTGTGCTGGACTATACTGGATAAAAGTTGTATTTCACCTGCCATTTATTTATTATTATTCATAGCTCTCCAGTGCCTGAAGTTCCTGTCATGGAGCATCAGGCACAGCCCCAGTGTTCATGTCCCAAAGCTGGGACTTTGAGGCAGGAGACAACAGATGGAGCTAGAGAGACAAAGTACAAGGAGAAAATCAGGCTGAATCCATCAAGGCAACTGGCCATGGTCTTTGTGCACTGCCATGGTGGAAAGGGATTTTGGCAGAAGGGAGTTAAAGGGGAGTCCTGTGAGATGCATGTGACACACTTTGCCAAAGTATTACCTTCGATTCTAAGAAAGAAAATTTTAATGAGTGAGTTATTTTTATCACTGATCAATAATTGTTCTTTACAGTTGTCATGATTTTTCAGGCTAAATCTTGGCTTAGCCCATGTCAAAGGAGACACCAACCCTTTGTGCAGCTCCAGCACAACGTGGAGCTGCAGCTTTTCCCAGGATGAGGTACCACAGCATGGCCCCATGAACAGTCCAGAGCTGCAAGCTGACTGTGCCTTTTCATGAAAATTTTTTGCTTCTGCTGTGATGCTGTTTCATCATTTAAACTGCCAGAAACAACCAGGACACATGGCAGTATCCTTTAGCTCCGTTCCTTTACATAACTGAGTGCAGCATTGCCCTGCAGTGAGGGATCTGGGGAGCCTGAACCTCTCCCTGGCACTTACTGACTCCTCTCTCAGCCAAGCAGAGAGCAGTGATACTGGCACAGGGAGCTGATGAATTCTGAGATTTCACACACCAGTGCTCCCATGAGCTGCCTGAAGCCCTAAACTGTGTTGCTTTAAAAAGTTCTGCACTGGGGATACTCTTGCATGGGGGTCCCCAGCTCCTGCTCAGGGAGGTCCCTGGGTAAAATGAGTAATAAATGATGAAAAATCATCTCAGTCAGCATTCTCCTCTAATGATTCTTGGCAAGTGATTTCAGTCTGCCTCATGGACATGTACTGAACTCAGCCTCCATTCTCAACAAAAGCCTTTTAATAATAAATGTTATTAAACCAGAAAAAGTGTAATGCAGTGAAATTCAGAGGCTAATGCTGGGAAGTAGCTGTTGGCTTCCAAGATTTTTCAGGTGCCCAGTGTTGCTCTGCTCTGAAAACAAGAGATGAAAGGTTTTAATCTGTAGATGCCATTTTGTGCCTCTGGTGAGCTCTGCCCAGGTAATTTCGCTGAAAACATCTTCAGGGAGCACTAAAATGTTCTCCCTCCCTCAAAGCAGAGATGTCACCCAAAAATGAGGCCTGAGAGAGATCTCAGTGGAGCTCAGGTGAGCTGCCACTCCTGACTGTCCTGAGCAGTGGGTTCCACATTGATAGACCCCAGCAATTCTAACTTTTGGAAATCGCATCAAGCTCTGACAGAAGCAACTTTGGAAAGTCACAGACCAGCAGTGGAAAGAAAAGTTTCTGAGCAGTAAATCCAACCTTGCTTACACCTTCTCTAATTCTTCTCTCTCCTTCCAAAAGTGCCTCCCTCTGCGAGCTTTTGCAATTACCTCTCATTAGCCAGTGACAATGCAGGAAGAGAAAGCATAAATTGGAAGCATGAATCATATCCCAATTTAGCCTGTCTCTTCTGCTAATAAAAAAGCATATGCTTCTCAGATACTCCTCTGCATTAGGACTGAGAAGGAAGGCAGTGGAGGGAAAGTTGAACTGTGCAGACTTTTACAATGGACTGGTTCCTGTTTCCTTTTAAACAAGAGAATAATAAAATAGAAAATTTTCTTCTTAGAACTGTCTTCATCTTGTACCTGGTATGTGCCTAAGCCAGTTCTCCATGCCCAAATGTGTGGAAGGAAGTCTGGTTTCTGGTGATTTGCCAGCACATCTGGGGTTAACTCTGCAGCCCAGGGCCGGACTGTGTGTGCTGGAGCATCCTTATGTAATAATTGCCATTTTACAGCTGAGAAAATAGCAGTGCCCTGACACAGTTTGTGGAAAGGGCTCTGTGAGACCATTGCAGCAAGAGCTCTGTGTGACCTGCAAAACCCTTCTAGCCTTAAATTCCTGAGCTCACAATCTCAAAATGAGAATTAATATTTTTGAGGGCTTCCAGCACCATGATGACGGAACGAGTCAGTGGGATAAAAGGACTTCTTTAAACAGACAGTAAAGATCTAAGAGTCCAAACAGCATCAGCTCCAAATATTCAGTCCTTTCCATGAAGCAACAGAGGCTCTGTGGGCTAGGATTAAGTTGTTGTAATGCTCAAGTGACAGTGTAAAGCCAGCACCTATGAAACCATGCAGAGATCTTTCAAAATCACTTGAAAAACACCAGTCAGTGATGATATCCTAGACAGAAATAAAGTAACACAGATAGGCTTAGGGCATAGTGGAATAATCCAAAGAATTTGGTTTGGAAAAAAAATTAAAAATTATTCTGCTGTGGTGTTTGGTGGAAGCTTTCTGTAGTGTACTACAGTAATAGATTTTTCTGCTTAAGATCCTTACAAGTACTACCTTATCAGTTATGAAACCCTATATTTAGTTTACAGAAAGTTTAAACAAGTCAAACCTACTCCACTGAAAGAATCAGATGTCAGTGGAAACAAATGTGTAGTATCAACACACAGATTAAATATTGATGACTGCCCAAATTCTGCATGGTAGTGAAACAACCTTTGGTACTCAGAATAACAACAAAGCCACTTAGAAACAACTCAGCAAAAACCCAGTGAAGATCTGTTGCATGGCAAATACTTTAGAACATGCAAGCTGTTGCTCCAGTTATGTTATTGCACATTTTCAGGACAGAAACAAAAGCAGGGCAGTTGATTGTGGGCTCTTGAAACTCTATTTCATTTCTCTTATGTTCCTACCAATGTATTGTAGAATAAGAATCTCTCAGTTGAGTAAGTGCTAAAAATGAGCAAAATGTGGAAAATGTGTTACAATTCAGGGCATTATGAATTCCAAAGTCTCACAAGAGTTGCAGTCAGGGGTGTGTTGGGAGCTGCCTGGGAAGAAGGCAATGAATGCACAAAGTCACTGTCCCTGTCTCTCTGGTGAGGCAAGCTGAGGTCCTGATGTGACTACAACAAAGGGCATTTGACCATAATAAGAAACAAAACTTAAACACAAATTCTGGAGTATAATTAGTGCTGTGATGTGAAAGTGTCCCCATTGCTCCACATGGGTCAAAAAATCCCTTTATTCCCCAGAGTGACACAAACAGGCAAACTGAAGAAAGCAGAGCTTGGGACAGCGATTTTTCCTCTCTAATTCTTCTCTTATGCTGAAAATATACAGAAGTGAAAGTAAATGGAAAAGTACAGTTTCGAGTGTAGAAAGTCCAGTCCTGCCCTGGTGCTCTCCAGTTGTGTCACCAGTGGCCACAAAACCCAGCTGGAGGAAGTGAAGCTGTGGTATCTCCTCTGCAGGGATTTTCTCTGGGCTGGAAAACTTCCCTTGGGCTCCATCTGTCCTTGGGTCAGACCTCCCTGGAGTCCCAAAGACTCTGGGAGGCTTGGAAAGGAAATAACAGCAATAATAACAATGAGCCTTCCCCACTTCACAGGAGACAGAGGAGCCCTTTGGTGATGGCTGGGTAATAACGAGCAGAAGAGCTCAGATTAGAAGCCCACAAATCCCCTCAACTGACACAACTCAGGCCAGCAGCGACAGATAATGAAAGCTATTTGAAATTACAGACCTTCTTTTAGAAGTTAATGCTTGTCCTCATCTCCTTTAAGTTCTTTCTGTGGAAACCATAAATGCTCCATCCTTCCCAGAGTCTTTCCATTCCTGCTGCATGGAGGGTATAATATTGATATTTAAGAGGTTTTTTCAATTTTATACTTGAAAGGCTGAGTCCTCAGCCCTAATCAGCTAAAGCCTGATGCTTCTGGAGGAGACACTGACTGTGCAATGAGCCCTGAGGTGAGATCCTTTCTGGAAAGCTTTCTGGATGTTTGGGTACTGGACTACTGGTACTGATTGCCCGAGGAGATTTTTTATGACATAGCTTGAGACATTTTTGTTGGAGTGGTTTAGCTGGAGTTGCCTCTGCTGTGGGCAGCTGCTGGACTAAGGAACCCCTGCGGAGGTTCAACCTCCTTTCCATCATTCACCTTTACTTTCTTGCCTTGGTCATGGTGGTTTAGTGTTCTCTGCATCCAATTAAAAGAGCTAATCCCTCAGTGTCTTTGGGACACCCCCTTGCTTCACACATGGTCCTGCAGCCCTTGGGAGCAGGCAGGCAGATGGATCATCGTTCCCTGGAAAGATGCTCTCCTCCTTTCCCTGGAGCAGAACCTGTCTTCTTCACAGCTGAGAGCTGAGGGGGTGAAGCAGATTGCATGCTTCTCTCTATTTAAAAACTGTGCAGGAATTCCCATGCTATTTTATTAACAGATGAAAGCTGATATTATCACTTGTCATGGGAAAAAAGGAGGAGGACTGGAACCTGATCTCCTGGGAAACACAGAATGAGAACCTGCATCATGTGAGCTGTTAGGTGCATCCAACAGACTCAGTTTATTTCCCTTTTTATGAATTTCAAGGGATAGATAAGTAAACCCCCTAATGAGATCCCTGCTGAAGGGCAGCTGTTTTCAGATCTTTAAGAGTTACTGATTTCAGCCCTAAGTTGCATTGAAGCTTCTCTTAAAGCAGAGATTGCTGCTTCTGCAAGTGCTGCAGAAACTTGCCTCAGGCAGGAGCTCTCTATTCCAGTCCTCAGCAGCTGCCACAGCTTGCTGCAGCACCCTCACCTGAAGCGAGAAAGGACAAAATTTGTCTGGCTGCAGAACATCCATCCACGAGAAAGGGAGTTTAATATTCGCTGAGTGCCATCCATCACCCTAGAAGTTCCCACTTTCAGGTGTGAATTGATTTATTCCCTTCATTGTCCAGGACAAGCGTGGCAGACACCTTGCTCTTTCTAGGCTGCACAGCCCATCCAGGAGGCACTGACAAGTTAACAAGGTTTATTTATCACCTCCCCGTATTAGATAAGCTTCAGCCAGCAGGTAAGGTGTCCTGGGAATGGGGTGAGGGTGGGAGCCCACCACAACCATGTGCCCTTGACTTGAGGCACAGCTGCAGGGATGAGGAAGGCAGAAGCTTCCCATGGATGTGCTGCCACAGCAGAGATGTGGAAACTTCTGTACCACCAGCATAAGCAAAAATGTTTCCTACCCTATCCCATTCCTGCCTATATTCATGTGGAATAAGAGGACAAACCCACAGTGAAATGGTCAAGGATGAGATCAGTATTTAAAAAGATGAAGGAAAAGCCCCCAGTAATGACTTGGCCACTGCTGTTGTGCACAAGTGTTGGTTGGAATGCGGTTTTCTCTTCACCAGCACCTGAGGGGTTTTCATTTGCTGCAAATCATTTTCTCCTGAATGCTCAGGGTACTCTGAAATGCTGTCAGGAATGCAGCCATTTCCCACCTCCAGCTCCTTGTCCTTTCCCTGTGGGCTGTCCTTCCAGCAAATAAACACCAGGGGAGGGGAAGCTGCTCCTGCTGCCTCTGAAGGTCACAGACACGAGGGGCTCATGCTGGCCCCTGGCAGCCAGCAGCATCTCCTGGTTTCTGCACCTCCTGACAAAATACACACGTGTCTGTCAGCACTTCTGGGGAATAATGTTAATATCTGCATGTTCTGACAGACTGATCAAGCATCAAACACTCAGCAGGTGGGAGAATAATTGAGAGCAGACAGAAAAAATGGACTCAGAGACCTGAAAACAGTGAATCCTTCCTTTGGTGCTCTTTGGGACAGAGTGAGGCTCGGATTAGTGTCTCTCTGAGTCTGCACTGATATGGATGGGCTTTAAACCAGCAAAATGGAAGAAGCTTTAAACAAGCTTCAGAGCTCGTATGGCCAGCTTGTACATCACCCAGACAGCAGTTCTACTCCTGTTTTAGAGGAGGATGCACATGGTGATGAGAAAACCATGGGTATCATAAGTCTCTAGCAGCTTTTACAAACCAAAGCCATTTAAAGCAGCCTGATGGCTGTTTCACTTTGTGCTTGTGGCACATTTGGCCTTTGGCCCATGCCAGAATCAGAAGGAGCTGGAAATGTCTCTGTCTATCTTTGCCTTCCTACAAAAGCAGCACTGGGCACCTCTCTCCTCTTAAATCTGATTTTCTCAGTGCTATTTCCGGTACAAAAGCAGAGGGTTATCGAAGTTACACTGATTACAAAACCAATGTGAAAGTGAGGAAAATGAGGTCGGTTTGTTAGGCAGAGTGGAGCTCTGCACTGGAGTGAGCCCGGTGCCACAAACCTGTCAGCAAACACGACATCGTTGGGATCAGAAATCCCTGGGGAGGATGAGCTCACCGAGGTGTGAAATGCCTCCCTGCCTCTCCAGAGGCTCCTGCAGGCTCCAAGGACAAACAGGCAGCATCTGTGCCCATGCTGTGTGCAGCACTCAGCACAGGGGCTGCGTTTTAGGGGGGCAGTTGTGCAGTGTGTGCTCTCACATCAGCTGTGCTTTTGTCCCTGTGCCTCCAGGAAGGTTTCAGCACGGCTGCTTTTCCTCCTGCACCCAGCCCAAGTAAATCTCAGTCTGCAAGAGACACAATTTTGGTTGCTGTAAACCAAGGTTAGATGTTTCACGCTGTAATCAGAACTGGCAACTCCAGTGAGCTTCTTTACTACTTAAAAGCAGGATTGATTGTATAGCAGTAAGGCTGGGATCATGAAGGAGCAATTTCTCTTGCACAGACCCATCTGGGGTAGTTAGATGACCTGCTCTGTGAGCTGTAATTTAAAAACAGTGGGAGAGACAGCTAAACATGCCACTAAACCTTAAAAGAATTTCTAGGATCCTCCCCAAGCCCCCCAGCACACATTAAAAAGCCCCACTGCTTGTGGATTTCTGGATGTACAATTCTGGCACTCACAGCTTTCCCTGTGCAGTCAGCAGATGTTTTTTGTTGTTTGCAGTCTGCATTCATCTGTCTCTACTCCTTTCTGCTCATCTATAATCAAGTTCTGGAGCTACAAATGTGTTACTCAACAACCCCCAGCCTTATGTTGGTATCATAACCCATTAATCCTGGACAGGCTCTGGGAGGGTTCTGTTTCTAGAGCAGTGGGGAGAGGGTTAATGGCTGCTGCACACACAGATTCAACACAAACATCTTGTGCTAAAGCTGGGCAAATTCACATCACTCAAGGTGTTATTGGCAGCAATCAGCTATGGTCATAAAAAAACATATTGACCTGCCAGGCTGCATAGCAATCCATTGCATTTGATTATCCATTTCTTGAAACAACTATTAATTGTTCATTAGCCCTTTATAAAGTATTTATGTACTCATGTTTCATCTAAAGCATGACTGTAATGATAATGTATTTGACCTTTAAATACAATCAATCACAAAAATCAGTAAGAAACAAGGTTTTGGAGCATCCACACCACTTTGGCTGAAAGACCTGAAGATCTACACCTAGTCCCAGATTCATTTGGATGGGGGACACTGTCTAAACACTGTCTTGCTAAATTCTGTGCTCCCTTTCCTGATAGAGGAGACACCATGGCACCATTAGAGCAAAACAGACTGAACCCCTGAATTTTATATCCAGAATCAGAATGGGTTGAAGCTCTCTCTTCCTCTGGTATGGGCAACATGGAGAACTGGAGAGAGCTGGGGTGAAGTGAGAGCATTCCCACCCTTCCTGGCACAGAAGGCTGCTCTGATCCAGAAGAACACTCGAGGATATGCTTAAAGTGAAGAGCTGGATGGAGCTCTAGCATTTAGCCAGGACAGGGGAGGCACACAGCTCTGTGAGGGGTGAATTGTGCTTTGAAGGGCATTTAAGTGCACAGGGATCCTGAGGATATTTCAGTGTCCACACATGGAGTGAGGGGCTTAGATACCAGTGCAGTACACTCTTTTTCACATCAGGAGGTCAGAGAAACCTTGGAAATTTCAGCAGGACATTCAATTGTGAGGCACATTTGTTGAAAGCTCTTTTATCTCTGACTGCAGTAACTTTCTCCTTGGCTCTTAGGACTAATAGCAGCAAAGCTAGATAGTGCTTTTGAAGATACTTTATACAGCTTCCAAGCTGGGCACTGCACTCTCTCTGATGCCTTTACACTCCTCCTTCATCTGCATGTCCTACCTCATCAGGCAGCAATGTGTCACAAGATTACACATCATGAATTAAGCCTCATAATGAGCTGTTCTGAGCTGCAAAAGTACAAGAAATATATTTTGGCAAATGGTATGAGAAGCAGAGGAGAACAGCAGATGTTTCCAACAGGCAAACATTTCCAGTTTGGCCATGAGTCTGTACTCTGGACCAGTCCCTGATAACATCCTCCAGCATGGTGCCAAGGGGAACAATGGCTTTTTTGATCCCAGTGCTGTCCTGTATCTGTATCTGAAAACTCTGGAAAAGCTGACTCAGATTCCTTCCAACCTCATCTTCATCCAAAGACACCCAAGAATTTCTTTATTCTCTGTCCCTGGCTCTCCATGGCTATAATCCAACACCTGCATTTGAGCCACTGGAGGCAAAGATCCAAAATATCCAGGAGGGGAATGGAGCAGTGAGGAGGCAAAGGCAATCTGCCGTGGCATGAGGTGGGTAATTCCCTTCCCTGCCTGAGCAAACACACAGACAGTGTGGCAGGGAGCCTGACAGACAGTTTCAGCAGAGCAGTGGGCTTCTCCCCACCCAGACAGGCCTTCAGTTTCAGCTGGGAACAAAGATGTAACGTGGTTATCCCTTCTCTGCTCCTTCCCTTATTGGGGCCTGAGTCCAGTGCATGGAGGTGCCCATGGGGTGCTCTGAAACCAGGTAGGGTCCCCCTGGTTCTGTCTCTACATCCCAAAATCTGGCCTGTGTGTCCATCCTGAGTGAGTTGCTGCTCCAGCCCACCATCCCTTTTGGTGCTGGCACCATGAGCCCTGTGCTCAGGCCAAGGACAGCTCAGGTGCCAAGGACACAGCTGCTGTGCCTGGCCTGGGCACTGACAGAGCTTATGATCCCTTCAGGGATGCCTCTGCTGTCCTTGGCTGCTGTCCTGTGAGGGGATGCCACAGCTCCTTTGTGCAAGGGGAGGAGAGCACCTGCCACCAGCCCCGCTCCTGAGCAGGCACTGGGCATGGATGGGGAAGGGGCTGAATTTATCCCTTTTCCTTCATAAACCTACACAGGCTCAGGCAGCCCCCTGGGGTAGACAGGCAGCCCTGCAGCACTGCTCTGAGCCATGCTCCACAGGCAGAAAATACTTTGAATGCTTTTTCTTTTGCTCATTTGCTCTTTTGTTTCATCAAGCCATCAGTGCAGGCAGCCGACCTCTGATGGTGCCTTTCAAATGATTTCCCTTGCCACTTTTGCAAACATGAGTTTATCCCTCCCAGAGAGGTGAACCAGGGATAAGTCTAATATAAAAAGAGAGAGGCGAGGTAATCAAACACCTGCTCCCACTAAAACAAAGCCTTTTCCTCTCCACAGGCTGTTGAGCACTGATGAGGGAAGATGAAGGTGCACAAGAGCCCTAACCCAGCACAAGGTCCAGCCTTCGGAGCAGGCAGATCTGGGCTGTAAACGCAGAAACCTGAACCACACTGCACAGTCTTGTCTCAGCTGCTCTGCCCAGGTCAGAGAAGGCTTTGCAAATATTTCCAGTTGAAAACTGCAGGTGCTTTCCTTGCTGCCTGCTCCCATCATCAGAGGGGAAAGCACAAGTGTTAACTTAAGAAAAATTGTCTTTGTTATTCTTGCAGGAGAGCCTCTGGGGCTGATTTAGCCAGGCATTGAGCCTCCAAATGTACCACTGGCTCTGGCCAGATATATTGCCACCCTCCTCCTCCTCTCTCTCTCTTGCTGCCCACATAACACACACCCATAACTCCCCAGCTCTGCTCCAGCTGGACCTGGGAGAGCCCAGCTTCCAGACAAACCCATGGGATGGGCATTTCTTACTTCTCTGGAGGACTTGTCTCACACAGGTTTTCAGCTAAACTGTGGCTTCAGGTGATTTGGATTTTCTTGGAGAATGAAAAAAAAAATCCACCACCAAAAGCCAGGGAGATTTCTATACCCCAGCTTTGCAACCTTTCATGTAGCAATGGACATTACAGAAGCAGCTAAATAGTCTGGCTGACCTAATGGTCCATCAGGTGCCCTTTGAAAGGCAGCAAAGCCCTCTCAAGTGCCAGAATATCCTCGGTCAGATTTGTGGTTGCCCACAGATTTGAGCTGGTTTCTCAGTGCCTCTAATGGCCCATGTGCAGTAATGGAGGGAGCTGCAGATGATGCCCATCAGCAGGCAATCAGGCAATCAGCAATCTCAGATTTCTCTTCCAGCACAATTCATGTAGGATGGTAATTTTCTCTGGCTGGGGCCACGAGTCCCCTGGTCCTTTGGCTATTGCCTCCATCAAGTCTGCAGCTCGAATAAACAACTTTCTTCACACCAGACAACTGTTAGGACCCAGTGTCAGGGAAATAAGCCTATCTGTATCCTGTGGATCAGTGGCATCAGCCCTACAGGGCTCTTTCCCAGAACAGATGCCTAAAAACCCCATCTGATGCTGCCTGCTCTGCAAGGCTCAGGATGCAGAGGTGGATATTTCAGCCCAAAGCAAATGTGTGCAGGTCCCTGCAGGCTGCACTAATGCCTGAGCTGTGAGCAGAAGGAAGCAGCTGCCAGGCTCTAGCAGGGCCCAGGGATGTTGCACTCAGAGCTGTTTTATGGACTCACCTGTGCACCACCCGCTACACTGCTCACTTTCCAGCCCATCATTCATTACAGGGCTGCCACTTCCCAGGGTGTAAAAATAGGATGTGCTGGCACAGCTTACCTGGTGCTAAGAGCACCATGGAGAGGCACAGCAATAGCTGCAAGGGAAATGAGGAAACACAGGAGTTCTCCTGAGCAAGGGCAATATCCAGCAAGCGCAGAACTGCAAACCTCTGCTGCTAAAAGCAAAGTGCCCTGGCAGAAGCCACAGCCATCCCCATTTACACAGCAACCAGCAGCTCTGGAGAGGATGGCACATCTCAAATGCACTGAGCAAATAAAGCCCCAGCTGTATGCTGCACTGCAGACAGGATAATCCTGCTGCTTTGCCCATCTCAGGAAAGTTAGGTCAGGATTTGGAGGGCAGCTTTCCGTGGGATTCCACCTTGGCAAATGGCAGCACAGTGGGGCAGGGATCCCAGCTCCTCAGGGGCAGGATGGCCCCAGTTAACTGAGAGGGAGCTCTGCAGGGCTGGGCTCTGTTCTGTTCAGTTCAGTTCTGTTCTGTTCTGTTCTCCAGCACCGTGGGTTTGCTGTGCTGCAGAGGGTGCAGGATTCAGTGCTGCCCATGACACCCAGCTTAAGCAGCAGTGTGTCCCACACAAGGTGTGCTCCTGCTTTTCTTTGCCTTTGGAGCTGGGCTAACCAACCTCATGGTGGTCAGGGCTCTCCTCAGAGACCTCCTGCTCTCTCTGGGCTGATGGACTAAAATTGTGTGGCTGGAGGAAAAGGAAATAAAGAGAAAATGTCTTGGAGGTGATTTTGGAGACTCGTTTGCAGTATTTAATCTGTTTTGGATAACTGACAGCTGGCCTTCCATAGGCAGAATTTTGTCTCAATTCTTTTTATTTCCTCAGGTCATATTTACCTCTGCTTTTTAAACAAAATAGAGTCAGACCCAGACTATCACAGTGCAGACTGATTGACTGCTTTCAGACAGCTCTCCAAGCCTCCTAAACATGTTAAACCCCCCCTTCCCAGTGCAGAGGGATACAGTTCTGCCAGGAAGGGAAAACAGGAACATTCATAAAAGCTGCTCAGTATTTCTGGGCTGAAATTATCCACAGCAGTGTTTTAACAATTCTGTTTTTAATTTCTAGTAGTGGGCATAAGAGTCACTTTTCAGCTGCATAGATAGCTTTAGTTGCTACCTGACATGGTGACAGGTTTTCTTTCCAATACTACTTTGTCAAATATAAATATCAACTTTGTAATGAAAAAGATCATATTTATGCTTCAGAGTAAAAGGCTGTAGGGTGTTTTGCATGTAAAGCTGAATCTCATGCACAAATAATAAGGAATAAAAGGACAGAATTTAGTTTAGATGTTTAAGATAAGGGAGTAATGAAGTGGAGAGGGATTTTTTTGGCTGGAAAGAAATATACATGGAATATATAAAATTTCCCAAAACTAGTAAGTAGGAGATCCTTTTCGTCCCTTTTCCTTCCAGGGTATACAAATCACTGCAACTGGTTAGGAAAGGGAATATTGAGAGGCCAGTGAGCACCAACCCCCAAAATACCTGGAACTACTGGAGCTGCTCTAAATGTGATGAACTCATAAACGAGAGATCCAGACATGCAGCACTTTGCTATCAGCCTGGGGAATTCAGTCAGACACAGTCCAGCAAGCTCATCCATAGCTGCTCTGCACTCCCCAGTACCATTCTCATTTCTCACCCCAAGCACAGGAGACTGAGGCAGTAACAAAATCTCAGCACCACAAAAGCAAGTTGCCAGGGCTGGTGCACGGTCAGTGATTCTCTGCTATATAGATACTCACTGCTATATAGGCTTTTTTCCACTGCCAAAAGTCCTCAGCAGCTGCACATGCTGGATTTATCAGACTTTATGAGATATGGCACCACAGAAATTGGTCTGAGACCGCCAGACTATTTACTACCACTCTACCAGAATAATTCATATGCTTATTCCCCATCCTGAATACACCCAAAACTAAACCTCCCAGTGAAGCTGCACAAATTTAAAGCCAACCATAAATCTGTTGACCCTTGGTAAACCATGCCTGTGCTTTTTTCTTTCTTTCTTTCTTTTTTTTTTAATATCTATTTGGTGCTGAGAAAAAGAACAATTTTCCAGCCATGTGCCTCAAGCAAATCTCCAGATCCTTTGCACAATGCTGTCCACTCTTTTTCCTGTTCCTCATTCATTTTTTATCTCCCAGAATTTTCTACAGGTTTTCTTCCTGAAATTTTCTCCCTCCCAGCCTCTTGCATGGGGAAAGCCAAGGATGGAAATGTGCTGGGTTTACTTCTCCCCCTCTAAGCAGGGAGAGCAAACAGAATAAAGCCAAGTCCTGATGTGTGCTGTATATCAAAGCCTTTCACCAGTGCCCTTGATCCAGAGCTCTGCAGGAGGAGGCAACCTGCACTGCTGGCAGATAACTGATGGTTTTATTATTGGGCTGCTATTTTCCCCTTTGGCAAATAAGAGTTAATTTTGGGGAGGAAGGAGAGACAATTTTTCCCCAGCCTGATGATGGTTAGATTTTGGAAAGCTTCCCTACTTGGGACAGCCTGAGTCATTTTAAAGCTTGTTTTCAGTACCATTGTTTTCCCATTAAGATTTTATGTAGTTCATTTCCATGAATATGAGCCTGTGCCATCCAGTGCTTCTCTGTCGCTTCCTCCCTTCCAGACTCTTAGCCACAATATTCACTTTGGACAAGAAAAGGAATAGATCTTTGGTAAACAGAGTTCACAGAAATCTCTACATTCATTTTACTGGTTTATTGCAATGGAAAAGAGATGCATTAATATATTCTGATTAGCCTTGAACAGTGGTAGGAGGAGATAAGCTCTCAATATCTTTCAGGAGTAAACAGCAAAGTGTTAAATTGGTTTAACAGCTTTTCTATCAGTTTAAATGAGGCATCTTTATTTTTTTAAACTAAATATTTAGAAAAAAATTAGCTCTTTGGTTCTTTAATGACACATTCACTTATGTCACTTAATGTTGCATGCTTCTTCTTTTACAGCCTTTGCTGAGCAAAGTGCTGGCACCGTTGTGATCCAGAGGAAAGAACTACTTCCTTAGCCATTCTGATGATTAGCTGATTTTAAAAGTGCAGATTTTCTTCATGAAACTCTCAGCTGGATACAGCATCAACAGCAGTCTCTGTGCAGCTCCTCCAGAGTTAGTGATAATAATGAATTCAGATGGGACAGACCAAAGCAGTTTTTTCTCAAACCATTTCTGTATGGAAAATGGGTCTGATTAAAATACTTCATCCCACCCTCCATGTGTTTTCTCCTCAGTTTCAAGCATTCTCTGCCGACAGCAGATAAAAGGATTTTGTCCCTTTTGTCAACATCATGCATTATCAGTGTCCGTTCTGCTGGGATGGCCCTGCACACGGGGCCAGGTGAGCATTGGGGAGCATGGGGAGGGTTGGGCAATGCCAGAGGAGCAGGTTGGAGGCAGGACTTGGTTTTCACTGTGGCTCTTCCCTTGGGAGGGTCCTGTGAGACTCTGGCACAGTCTCTGCTCCTGGCACGGCTGTGATCGCAGGACAGACACTCTGGGTCCTGCAGTGTGCAATAATCACAATGAAACCCCAAACCCCACCGGTGAATTAGGTTAGAAATGTTGTCCCCTGTGTGAGGGAGTATTTGTTGCGTGCTGAGAACTGCCAAGGTTACAAAATCCAGATCTCCCACAGGGAGTTAGTCTGAACAAATTTCTTCTCCATCACACTTTTGACAAGAAAGTACCAGTTTGTATTTTTAAGGAACACTAAGATACCAGAAAGCAATCCCTTTTCAATTTTTTATTTATTTTGGCGTTACAGATTTATAAAAAAGCTATTGGATAAATTGGATTAATAACTGTATCATCTTTATTTTCCCCTGTATTTTTTAAAATGTCAATAAGGAGATGGGAGCTTTTCCCATCCCTTTTAGGAGATTATTTCACAGAGATTTTGTACTGTTTCTTAGCTCAGACTTTCTCTTCTGTCATTTTTATCGTGCTCTCCTTAGCATCACATTTTTGTACACACAAAATAATTCTTTTCTGTCTGCCTGAACACAGCAACCGTAACACAAGTCATTACTCAGTGAAGGTATATATATTTAGTTCATCATCTTTTCTCATAAATCAGTCTTTTCAACCCCAAAATCATTTTAGCTGCTCTTTGAATTGACTGCAATTTGGTATTTTCCTAGTAATGAGGTGGCCCAGAACTGAATGCTGTGTTCAAGGCAGGCTGCCACCCAAGCAATGGGAACCTGGATGATTTCCATTATCTGCTGTTTGACACAAACCTTCGTGGGAATGTGATGCAAGCAGAATTCTGTTCTTGCAAATGTAATAGTGCTGAAAACATACATAATCTTTATGGTCTGCATTTAATGCTGGTGCTCCCAGGTATCTGCATTTCTTGGATTGTCCTATTTTTCAGTCCTGAAGGTTTGCTCATTAAGAAAAAAAAAGGGGGAGAGATTTGGCCTTTCGGTCCCTGTTCCAGATGTCATTGTCCAGGTAGCTGAGGACTGAAATATGGAAGCTCTCATCAAAACTGTGTACTTCTAGTACAGGTACAGCTGTAATTATTTCAGCAGCTTCAGAAATCCTTCCTCAGCTCCAGCTCATGTCAGGTCACTCTGTTCAAGCCAAGCTCCCGGCTTGAAGCATTTCCTGATCCATTTTTATGGTACAGCCGTCACATAAATACAGCACCAAGTTCTCCTTATGGGCATCTGGGGACTTGCTAGCCAGTCTAACAGCCCTGTTATTTCGATGTTAAATAGAGCAGTGAGAATGGAGCAAAAACAAAAGCCCAGCCCCAATGAAAACAAGAAGCCCCCGGCAAACACAGGGTTTGCTGAAGGTGATTTTCCTCCATCCACGTGCTGGCGCGACAGCGGCCGCTCCCCGTCCATCCCCGCTCCTCGCATCAGTGATGGCAAAGAGCAAAAATCAATAGCAGGAAAGGAGGATCAATCCAAGCAGAAATGGCAAGTTTTGTTTTAAAAGATTTTGGCAGAGGGGTTTAAAAAAATTATGCCATCTGTGGTTTTTTCCCTCCACGGACAGCATGTGCTGTGGATAATGCCAGTCCCACATCAATAACATCTGCTAATGCCTCTTCCTGAGCCGTGCAATCAATCCTGCCCAGCAGGCCCTGGGGCAGCAAAGTGAGCTCACAAACTGTGCCTGCCATCTGCAGCCCTCACCCAAACCCTGGCAGAACTCACCCAAAGCTCCCAGCGAGGCCCCTGCCCCAGGGTGATGGGCAGGACCAGCCGGAGCAGGGGTGCCCTACAACAAGGCCAAACCCCACCATTTGCTTTGTTTGGAGCTTGCCAGTCTCTGATGTGAGCAGCAGTTTCCCACATCACCTTGGCACACTTGTCCCCAGCTGGGACAAACCCCATATGCCACCATGAGGATGGAAACCCAGAGTTGCACTGTCACTGATTTCTGGGAATGCAGCTTGGATGTTGTGGTTTGTTCATGAAAGATCTGAGGATGTTTTCAGCACTCCCAGGGATGACAAAGAAGGGATACAGGGAATACCTAACACTGCTCAGGGCACACAGCCCTGCAATACCTCTGAACTGTTACCCCAAGAAGGTGGCTTGCATAAAATAGCTCTGAAGAAGTTTTGCCTGTCCTTCCTATGTGAAATCTCTTGAAATCTGCTGAGATCCACTGCACCACCCAACTGTCAGCCTCATCCATCAGAAAATACCCATTTTCCTGCTGGAACACTTTGTTTGCATTGCTTGGGTCTGTGCTGGCCCCAGGCAGCACCAGGAGTGCTGGGAGTGCAGAGCCTGTCACTCTGCACAGCAGTCCCTGAACCCAGGCTCTCCAAATACATTTATATAAAACTGCAATTATGGGTGATTCCTTTGAATTGGAAAGCAAAAGTCCTTGGGCAGTAGCAGAAAGGAGGTGGGGCAGGAGCAGATCCATTTTCTCCTGGGGCTGGCTGGGTTTGCAGCCTTCAGCATGCAGCCCTGAAAGCATCCATAAGGACTTGCAGAAGTAATGGGGATTGGAATAAGTAAAATTAAAGAAAAAGTGGCCAAAGCACACATACTTGATACAAAATCCTAATTTATGGAGGAACTGGCTTCCTGCTAATCTCATTTAATACCCTTTTCTGCAGAGACACTGGGCTGAGGTGCTGTAGGAGGATGAAACCATAAAGTCCTCAATTTGAATGGAACATTTCACCCAAATTAAAAGGAATGGCTTTTCCCCAGAGTCTGAATGTGTTTGACAAATAGCATAATTTTATTTAAAATATTTTAGGTCTTTTTAGACCTGAAAAGAGGGAGTTCACTTTGGCATCTATTTTTAGCCAGATTGTGAGCATTTATAGCCTTTTCTCCACGTACAGATAAAACAAATGCTCCCCTCAGAGTTGTTTGCTTTCAATAGCACAGAGCCAAGCAGTTGTTTTAATTAAAAGGTTTTCTATAGACAAGGACATTTCCCTGATACTTTTCCTGCCTCAAGACTGAACAGAATGGAAAACTTGCTACAAAAATTGCTGAGGGCTATCCAAGACAACAAATACAGCCCAAAATAAAGGGAAACCTCACCAGTACCCAACGCAGAGCCCAGGTACTGGTGGTCTTCATTGGCACTATCATAATTGGAAACCTCTGTCCATCCAGCACGAAATTCAGTGCTCACAATGTCACTGAGTCCCTCTGCCTATCTCTGGCACCAGCACCACATTGCACAATCACCATTTTGGCACTTGCAGGAATCTGGAAAAATGGAGCAGGAAGGAGAGGAAGAATAACACGGTGAACATGGTTAGATAAAGTTTCATTTGTCAAAGAACTGTTGAGGAAAAAAGGCTGATGTATTCCAGGCTGTTGTATAGAGTATTACAGAAGCAATCTATTTTTGTTCTGCTATTATGCCATGGAGAATTCATCTCTCTGCAACAGTGGAAGCGATAAAGGAAAAAATTGGCCCTTTTCCTGCAAATCGACTCCAGTAGTTTCAGTGCAGGTTGCTCTCCCTGCAGGTGAATGCCAGCCTGTGTAATCCCAAGGAAACAGCTGAAGCCAAGGTGCTCTTGAAGATCAAGTGCAAAACTCAATGACCTGGGACAAGAGAATGAGTCTTGGAAATAATCAGCCTGAGATGGCGCCTGAACACAAAGTAAATCAAACACTTCGAGGTCTGAAAAGTTCAAAACGGCTTGAGGAAAGATAGAACCACTTGCCAACCAGCTTCTTATATAGTCTTGATTTTATTTTTCTTTAAGTGCAAAGAAATATTTCCAGGAAAATGGTACAAATTTAGTGTCATCATTTGGAAGAAAAGAAGGCAAAAATTACCTATCAGAAAGAACAATTTAACCTCTAGATGCTGGAGAACATGATACCTTTGATGAAAACCAAGTGAAGAGTGTCTGGTGTGTTCCAAATCAGAGGCACTGTCACAGATATTGAGGGGCAGCTCCTTGTGCTTGTGCCTTTTGAGAAAAATCTTTAAATAATAGAAAGGAAAAGCAAGTACTTTGCATTGAAACCATTTGTGTAGTCAAACCACAATCCAGCCTAGAGCCACAAATAAAAAAAGAGGTTTGGAAAATGTAGGCTTTTTACCCCTTTTCTGTCCCTGGCATGGTGCTCAGCCATAGACATGGATCCTGTGACTCAGGGTGATTTATCCTGAAAGGTTTGTACAGATTCACCTTCTGTTGCCCAGCAGCTGCAAGATGAACACCCCGGACTTCAGAGAGACACCAAGAACAGCTCTTGGCCAAGAAAGGCAAGGACAGGTTCTCTCGTCTCATCCTGAGGAGGTTTTTTCTAGCCCTAAGTAGGAGAGGAACACATCCTGGGGGTCTGAGCTTCTTATGTCCACTGGGAGAGGCATTCCCAGCAGGGAAGGTCAGCAGCATCTCTGAGCCTGATGCTCTGGGGCTGTAGGGGGTCAAGAAGCTCCAGGAATGCTTTGGTAACAGCAAAACCTCCAAAATCACAGGGAGAAAAAAAGAGTAGGAAATCTGAAGAAAGAAGGCAGAAAATAGAGAGGGTGAAGATTATGAGAATAAAACAGCACAGGCTGCCTCTTTCCCTGCTCTCTCTGGAGTAACAAGAAGAGCAGGATAACCACACGGCAGCCAGGGGTGCCGAAGGGTGAGCTGTGGTCACTCCTGAGGCTCTGGGGACCTGCCACGTGTGTGCCCTGGGAGCTGCTGAGCCACAGCCTCAAACAGAGGGGAGAACCAGGGAAAGCAGCCCTGAACTGAGCTGGGAGAAGCATGAAGGAGAGAGCAGGGCTCTGAACCAGTGAGCAGGGAGAAAATCAACCATCCCTGACAGCCTGGGCTCTTCCCCAGGACCAGCAAAGCCTCAGTCACACAAGGGTTAAAGAGATGCTTCATGTGGGGAAACCCCCTCTGGCCCCTCTGGAAAAGGATGATGCTGTTTACATGATTTATAGCAAGATAAGGGGATTTATAGCAATGGATAAAGAATTCCTACACATGTTAACTGGGGCACAAACATGACAGCCCTGGGAGCAGAGTGCCCAGGGATGGCACAGCTTTGAGTCCTGGATGGCTGCTGGGGAGCCCTGAGGTGATGGTGATGGTGGGGATGATGATGATGGTGGTGATGGTAGTGATGGTGGTGATGATGGTGATGGTGGTGATGATGGTGATGGTGATGCTGGTGGTGATGATGGTGATGATGGTCATGGTGATGATGATGGTGATGATGATGGTGATGGGCACAGCTCAGATGCAAGTCCCTCACCCTGAGTCTGAAGACAGGGAGAAACCTCCCCAGGGAGTTGAAGCCCTTGGTCCCACATGGGCTGATTATTCTCTGAGTGTTGTGGGAATGAAAGGGAAAAATAACCCAAAAAAATGAGGGGTTTGGGAAGAGACACAGGTTCTCCTATTCTGGCCCTCCCTGACACCCTGGGAGATGGTTTCAGTGAGAGCTCCTGGGGGCTGAGGCTCCTTCTTAAACCTCAAATATTCTTCTGAGTCGACTGGGTTGTTGCATCCCAATTTGCATTGCAGACATTTACACTTCTGCTCCAAAGTTTCCAGTTTCTGCTTACGTGCATTGTGTGCAATGAAATCAAGCATTTTCAGCCACACTAATTTTAATCTAATTTCAGACAGGTTGGTAAGGTAAGGTCAGCATTCTGTCAATGACAAATTTAATGAAAATAAAGGTCTAGACACCAAAATGTTATGGAACTGGATAAGGCTTTTTGATTGCTGTCATTACAATTGATAGTTCTATTCAGTCACTTGAAATTTTATTGATTTTTTTTTTCCCAAGCACTCCACCTTAAACTTATTTTTCATTTCAAGAAATCAATACTATGGATCCTTTGACACAAGGCATGCAGCATTCTGCCACAATATGTATTTCATAATGGAAGGAGCTGGGATTCTTTTTTTCCTGCTCACCTCCTTCATTGTGCAAACAAACTGAAAAGTCTCAGTTGCTTTTAAAACTACAAATCTTAGGGAAGCTTCCTGCCCTTGATTCTCTGCACTAGATCACCTGTGCTGCTGTCTGCTGTGGGGATGTTTTTCCTGCAGCCCTGCTGCTGGTGGAAGGCAAAGTTATGAATGTGTGATGAGGTTCAGCTAACAGCTTTGGTAAGTGGAAATTTTTTCTTCTTCTGTCTGCTTTTTGTCCTGTTGGTTTTTTTTTGGGTTTTTTTTTTTTTTTCCCTCAATTCTACTTTCCTGGGCACAGGTGGAAATCTTTTTTTTTTTTTTTTTTTAAATTCAATTTCATCAATAGAATGACAAAAAACCAGGTTCTACATGGGTAAAAGCTCGGGGCTGGAGCTCCAGGTTATGTCACTGCTGTGAAGGCAGATGGAATCTGGAGTAGTGCACACAGTGGGTGGAAAACATGTGAGGTGAGAAATGTTATCAGTCTGTGTGAGACTAGGGCTGGCCCACTGGGGACACCAGTTTGGTGACTGTAGGGATGAATCTGCACTCACTGCCTCTCTAAACCCACATTTTGAAGCCCAAATCCAGCACCCCTGGTGCCTTTTGACACCCACCACACTATGGTGGAGCATGGACAGGTGACCATGGACAGGTGATCATGGACAGGTGACATCACCTGAGCTCAGGTGCTCAGAGCCAGCTCAGGCTGGGTTTGGCAAAGTTTGAGCAGCAGCAGAAGGTGCTGCCCTGCACCACAAGCCCTGAGGAGCTCTGGTGATCACCTTCACTCCTTGCATTTCATGGATGAGGGACAGACATCCAGTTCCCAACTTTTTCATCACGTCTCCATGCATTTTTCCCAGTAAATGTATAAATTTAAAGGTCTTATCCATGCTTGAATAATGCCCACCACTTTCCTCTGTCAGGAAATCTCTAGGGAGCAGAAAGAACAAGGTCATACCTGAAGCAGGTGACCCCTCTGCTCAGCTGAGGTCCTCAGAAATGTCCTGTACTGTGGATCCAGCTGTCCTTCTGACTGATAAATAATTTAGAGCTGGCTGTTATGAATCCCAGACTTTTTATGAATATAGAAATTTATTACTAGTACAGAAAGTCTCACCTTTATCAATAATTAAAGTTGGTTACACAAAATGACTTTAGAAAATGATCTGAAATTTAAGTGAAAAAATGGAGTATTTGTCCCTCTTTTTCAGAAAAAAAAGGAGAAGAGAGTGTTGAGGGATTGATAACAATGTAAGGGCACAAGGGAGGGGTGAGTGGACTACATCATTCTTCTAAGTATCTCTCTGACCTGATGGATTTGTGAGCACAGCTCTGTAATTTTGAGGTAAATTAATTCAATTCAGACAGCAGGAGGGAAATCTGCCATCCGCATTCTTATAGGTGCAACAGGTATAAAAAAACAATATCCAGCATCCATATCTTATTACATCCACCACTAAACCAGAATGTTATTAGCAGTCGTGGCACAACAGAGAACAGAAGGGGAGATAAAGAAAGAAAAGAAATCAGGATTGATGTTCTCGTCCTGTATTTGTTATCTTACAGAACCTGCAGCAGAATACAAATTAACAATCCCATGCACAAGAGGGTGGGATCCTTCGAAGCTCTTGTTTTATGGATGAAGTTAATTCAGTTGTTGGGGGATGAAAGGCCCTACAAGTGTAAAGAAAACCTCACCTTTTGCATATCCTCTTCCTCTGGTCAAGAGCTTTTGGAGAGTGGTGTGAAGGGAAATGCCAACAGGATGGTCACAATTTTGCCCTTATCAGGAGAAAGGCTCCCAAAGACCTCCTCTACTCCTTTCATGGCAACTCCTTCCTTGGGGGAGTTGAAATGGGACTTGCAGATGACAGTGAAATGGCCTGGTGTTGTTATTGTTTCCTCATTTGGGAAAAAAAAAAGGAAGAAAAAAAAAGAAAAAAGGGGAGAAAATACTTTAAAAGGAAAATGAGCTGACTAAGGAAAAGTATGTCAGCAAAAGCGGAAAAAAATATGTTCTTCATGTTTCAGCAGAGACAGACAGTCTGGTTTTTTCCAGTTTGCAGTTTTCTACCAGAAAACACAAGTTTATATGTTCTACAGACCAAATCAGCAGCTGTTACACTCTGAAGGAGCCTGTATCTCCCTGAGAACGTGAAAACACAGCAAGCATCAGGCTGGCAAAGCCATCCCACCTCCCCACCACCATCTCCTGCTCTGCACTGGCAGCACTGCAGGGTTATTTCCTCATTGTACCTCCCCTTGGAATGCAAGAGAGGTTTCACAGCTATCTTTAGACTGGACACAGCAGCAGGAGATGAAGTTAAACTGAAAACCTACCCAATATATTCCTTTATTCCTATTTCTTATAGATTAACATGGACACATCAATCTACAACTTTTCAGGCTTGTGCCGTTTGCTGGAATATACTGATTTACGAGGTGGAGTAAAGATATTGGTTGTTATAACAATATCATTCACAAGCACACATCTCTTAAATTTCCATCATAGCAATTACCCTGGAGGTAGTGGGATTCTTGGGGCTCCAAATACATCATGCCCAGAAAGTGATTTCTCTGTGAAATCAAACCACATTCAAAACCAAAGGGCACTTTTCAGATGGGTGATGAAATTCTTAATTATGCTGCATCAACCACAGCACTGCTATGGAGAAGCAAATTCTCTTACAAATTATGCACATACATCAAAACCACCCTCTGTTTCAGAGACAAATGCCCAATCATTCCAATCTATTTTGCCATCTACAGCAGACACTGCATCAGGCTATTTGATAACTATAAATTTTAATATGTCTTTCCTCACTATAGTTAGTCAACTTGTGATTACCCAGACTCAGGGAGGGAGCTGAACTAACCCAAATAAAGTGAAACACATTTGAACAAAACTGATGTAAATCAGAGTGTGGAAATAAAGGGTTTATTTTCTATATTAATCTTAGCAAAAACTGGAGAGATGATGTAGGAAAGGTCAACGAGGGGAATAAAAGTGTTTTATTTTTGGTGTAACACTGCTCATTTGCAACTGGATAATCTGCCCACACATAATTAAAAGTTGACAGTGTCTGTATTGCAAGCTAGGCGAGAGAGTCAAGGAAAAAGCAAAGTTGATTTTGTTTCAGTCTTTGCAAATATTCTGCTGCTTGGTCCAAGTGATGGATTAAGATGGAGCAGGGACACAATTTACAGCTCTGTCCCCTGGGCAGACTTTTCAGAGAAAAGAAAGCAGCGATGGAACAGCGCAGTCCTGATCGCTTGGCAAAGTGTAACGTGCTTCCAAAACACCAGGGGCAGGGCCACAGACAGGGGTTTAAATAAAACCAGCTTGTGAGAGAAAGATCTACAGCTCAGTGGGAGCTGCAGGCAATGCCCAGATGGGTGGTGAGGAGGGACCAAAAGCAGTGGATTGACCAGGAGGAGCAGATCACAGTGACCATCACACAGCTCTTCTGGTGCAAAGGCACACAGGAGAGGTGCTCATGCAGGGGAGGCAGATAATGCTTGGAAGAAATTCTGTACATTCAATAATCATCCTTTACTGTACACTCAATAATCTCCCTTACAGAGATTTGATTTCCTATTACATTATTCTGAGTCGTATCAGAGGTCGCACACAGAATAAAGATTGGGCTCCCTCATTCTTTCATGCCTCTAAACCCAGATGGAATGCTAGAAAACAAAAAACCTCCTTTCTCTTTTTTTTCCCCCTTCCCTCTTAGAGGAAAAGGTGCTTAATAGTAGTTTTAAGATTAAGAAAGAAAATGGGTGTTTAAAAAAGAAACATATTCCTCTTGGGTCACTCTGAAAAGCTGCTTCATTATTGCCTAGAACCAATGGAGATAAAGCCAGCATGTCATCAAATCCTTAATACAGCATTAGATCTAATTGAATCTTTTGCATCTATTTTTAATGAGCATCTTGTTTGTTTAATGTGATGGCTACATAATTATGAGTATGAGTTTGTTCTCTGCTTGGGACATATTGGTTCTAATGCAATGACATTTAATTACCACCTCTCAAGGAATTATAAGAAACAAGCTGCCAAGCTTGAAAATGCACTGAATTATTCCTTGTTCATTGGACTGAGGAGCCCACACCTTGTTATCCATGAGGTGTTCCCGAGGGGCCAAACCTTTCATCCTGGATTTCTCCATCCACATTCAGCACTGGAGCTTTGTACAGAAGCCAGCTCAGAACCAGCATATGCAGATGGGTGAGACTTGCCATAAAATGAATCAAAATCCTGATATTAAATGTGCAATAGCTCAGAGCAGTAATAGTGAGTGATAGGAATGAGGATGAGATCCAGCTGTTGAGACAGAGACAAGAGCACACATTGGGAACACACATCTGTTTTCTAAGAAACAGCATCATCTGCTTTCCTTGCACCCGTCTGACCTAATTTCTGTCTACCCAAGAGCCCAGAAATGGCTTTAGAAAGCCACCATGGCTCCTGCTGGGAGCTGTCTGTCCTGATTTCTGTCCCCCAGGCCCAGGACTCAACCTGCTGTCCCTGCCACATGTCACTCTGCTCTGCTCTGCTCCAGCAGTTGGTTATTGCCCAGGGAGGTGACAGGAGTGGAATTACTGCTGGTAATAACATCCCCAGCAAACCTGGCCTTCCTGCCATGCTTTGTCTAAACCAAACCTGTGCCCTGTGAAGGGATCAATCACTTGTAAATTCCCCCAGTGCTCAGATGAGGAGTGGCTCCCAGGGCCCATGTGCCTGGCTGGTTTTGCCTCTTGGAGCTTCAATCTGCATCTTTCATCTTTAAAGAGTTTTATTAATCCGCAATAATTAATAAATCTCCTTAAAGATGAAAAACCAAATCATTACCCTCCATCCAACCCCACCTCAGAGGGAACAGCCTACATCCCCGTTCTTTTAAATCCTATCAGTGTTTCTATTTTCACTAGCAAAGGCTTTTCCCCTATTTTCCCCTAACATCTGTGCTGCTTTGCCCTTCCAGCCAGCCCCAAGCTGCCAGTGCTGCACTCAGCAGGGCTGAGCACAGGTCATTTCTCAGCCAGCCAATTTGCCTTTCCCTCTCCTGATGCCATTACTCTTCCCTCTGTGGAAGCCTCCCTCACACACGACCCCATCAATAACGAGAGCTTGGCTCCAAAAACCAGCCAAGGATCCTCCCTGCCAGTGCTGATCCAGCCCAGCTCAAACAGAACAGCTCTTTGGGGGCTGGTGGCCATAAGGGAACCTCTTAAAAATGCCTGCATCCCTTAACAATGCATCCTGCCTGCTCCCTTGCTGGGCTGCTGCAGTGGCACAGGTTAATTGGAGACAATCAGGGACTATGATAACTCTGCTGACATGAGCAACTGCAGAATTGCCATGATTTCCAGCAGAGTCCCCACAAATAACTCTACAATTGACCCTGCTGTTTTTCTTCAAATGTTTTCCAGGTAACAGGAGCCATTGTTGATGGATTCCATAGATATGCATTAACAAAATTAAAGATTCAGAGTTGGGCCAAAGTCAAAGACTGACGTTACCAAATCAGACCTTGCTATTTTATTCATGTGAGACAAAGCCCAGGTAACTGCTGCCACATTTTTTGCCCACAGTAAGAAGGATTTAGCCAGTGAAACATCACTGGACAGACACAGCTTCAACCTTCTTATAGACAGTGCAATATCATAACCCAAGGGAGATCCAGAGCAGCAGTTCTGCTGGAAAAGTGATCCAGGAGATCACCCCATGCTAGGAAAAATATATATAGGCTAGGGATGCAAATGTCTAGAGGAAAACAGAGCTGATAAATGCCACTTATAGCATTTCCTCAATTTGTTCCAGCTTAGAACGCCACTGCAAGTGATTTTTTAATTTTTTTTTTTAAGTTGCACATTTTGTCCTTCCAACTGGAAGAAAGGCAGAGAACAGGAGGAGGAGAAGGGACAGCACAGATTAAAACACCAGCTTGGGCTGGCAGTGAAATATCACACTCAAATGCCTCAATAACCCACTGTGAAGCAAAAATTAGACAAATGAACAATAAAACTGATTGTTCCATCTTGTTCTCAATGGATGGGAAAGTAATGAAAATCTCACAAAAGATACATGGTAAAGTTTGTTTAAAATGGATTTAATGAAACTAAAAGAGGACGAGTACTCATTCTAGGCTACTGATTTCTATTTTCTTTATTTTAGTCCTCATAACCAAGTTCTGTCTCATTAACCATTGGAAGTTTAATACAGGGTTACATGTTCAGTTAAAATCCAAGCAGCTTTTAAGACTTTGCAGGAGCAAAATGCTGCATTTTGAAAGATTAGCAAGGGCGTCCTTGGCTGGGTCCGTGCATATTAAAAAGTGAAGTTCAAACCTGGGTTTTTCTTGTGGGATGGGGGGATGGGGAATAATTCAAACCATCATGCCTTGTTTTTTTTTCTTCCATTGAACTTGGTATAATGTAAAATTATACCAAACTTGCAACAAAAGGAATAAAGGTTTACAAAGAGTTATCTAGAAAATGAGTGGCTCTTGTGAAGATGAAACATGCTCCAAAATTAGCTGAGGGTTTGGGTTTGTTGTTTTTTTTTTAAATTCTATATTCTTTGTCTTTCATCTGCTTGCAGATTTTAGAAAGAATGAGCTAATTTTCCCCACTTTGTCTCCTCAATATTTTCCCAGGGTATAAATAATACATCACAACGACAATATTTGGAAGAAGTGGGATCTGCCTTTGTGTCAGAGCTGTGGTGGAAGCAGACACAATGTGGATGAGGGTTATTATGGTGAAACTCTCTAAACATTGAGGACCATGAACAAGCAAACCCATCCTTAGCTGGATCTGCTGGAGGAACATCCACAGAGGGATGCTTAGGGATGAGTGACCTTTCAAATGAGCAAAAATAAGCAAAAGTCCTTCATAAAGCAGGAGGATAGGAACCACAGCCCCAGGCTGCCCACAGTGACTCAGCATTGAAACTGAGCTTCTCCCAGCCCCGAGCAGAGCTCAGCTCCTCTGACTCATCCCAACACAATGGCAAGGCTGCCAAAGTGCCAGCGGGCCCTTGTGACAAAGGTGCCACACTCCAGTGCTCGGGCTGCGACCAACCCACCCAGTGCCTGCAGGAAAGGGCAGCAGCTGTGGGAGGCCAAGCCTGACCCAGGCTGCACCCAGAGCTGGCAGTGAGAGCATTGTCATCCCTGCAGCTGCACGGGTGAGATGGGCTGCTGCAGTGGCCAATTATCTAATAGTAATAAGGTAATAATTAATAGAAAATGGCTAATTAGCCAATAAGTAATTTAGAATACTGAGGCCGCTGTCAGCGCCCTGGCTGCGGTGAGAGAGTGTGGATCCAGATCTCTGTAGCTTGACAGCAATGTCCTTGATCTTTTTAGCTGTGTAAATAAGTGCATAAATAAACCACACACACGTGCTTTCCTTCAGAAGCAAATGGGAATTTTCCACACACAGACAAGGAGCAGCCCTCTGCTCAAGGTTTCTTCCCTGTGCCCAGGACTCCAGTGTTAACACAAACCCAGCTCCAGCCTTGCTGGCATCTCTGAACCTCTGCTGCCATAAAGCAGCTGCTGCTGCTGCTAAGTGACTTTCTGCACCAGTGGTCCTCTCATGAGCAACACTGATTTTTCTTTCCTTAGCAACTGAGGGTGCAGGGGGTGACTCCAGCCAGTTGGGATGGCACCTGCCTGTCCGGGGAGGAATGGGATGTGCTGGAGAGCCCAGTCCTGGAATGAACAGCCAGGACAGCACATCCCAGGCTGCCAGGGGTACAGGAACAGTCCATCACCTGCAGGAAATGACTGTGCTACAGCCGGTCCATCCGCAGCCTGGAGTGAAACCTTCCTGCTCCCAGCCTCTCCCAGGTCAAAGACGTGACTTGTTTCTTGACTAAACTCAGCTGGGCTTTATTTTGCACGGTAACTCTGGAGTCCCTGAGCAAAATGAAGGAATGCTGCCTTGGCAAAGTGGCTGTGTTTAGATGAGAATTCCCCTGGTGCCTGCCCACTGTTCTGATGCATCAGTATTTATAAACCACAAGATGCTTTTTCTGGGTGCCTTTGATTTTTCCATGGTGGCTTCACCTCTCAGGCCTTGTTCTTGTTCCCAGAAAACATCCCCACCATCACATCCCATCCAGTGAAGGTAGCATCTGTCCTGTGACAGTCTTACTGTGATGTGAAGGGGTTGCCTGGGTACAGCCACATCCCAGCTGATCAAAAGATGGGCAGAACTCTACCATGACCCCTGTACTGCTCTGTGTTTGGTTTCTGGATACCTCTAACCCTAAAAACACAGTGTCTGCAATCTCAAATACCACAAGCAGGGCAGCCAGTTGTGGTTTCTCCATCCCCTACCAGCCCTGTGGGTTTTCTTCTCTGGTGCAGGAGGAGCAAATATATTACTCACCACAGCAAATGCCAGACAGACAAACACAGGCACTGCTCAGGATCTGGTGAGGAGGGCACATCTCTCCCCAGAGAATAATCTCCCTGTGATCAACACATAACACTGAAAGACAAATGGGAATGAAAAGGCCTCTCAAATTTAATAGCCTCCATGAATTACACTGCCTTTCGTCTACATGGACTGTCACTCTTTCCATTAAAGAGTCACTGTCATCAGTAACCCATTTTGAGATTTATAGATGTGGAGATTTATAGACTCGCTGTTCTTATCGGCCTTTTCTCCCCCATGCATCTCCAAGGGCCCCCAAAAGGTGGGTTTCTATCCAAAGCCTGTCTCCTCTATCTGAAAATACAAACCTGTGATGGGATGGAGGGCTTTTCAATTGGATGCCAACTAAACTAATAATGCTGATAAGGACAACAGGGATGATAACGATGAGGAGGGGAGAGAGGAGCAATGACAAGGACGGGAAAGGATAAAAGATGAGCAGGAGAAATAAGAGAGGAATTCTCACTCCACAATTCTATAATTTCAAGAAAGAGAGAGAGAGAGAAAGAGAAAATGAAAGAGAGAAAAAAAGAAAGAGAGAAGGAAAGAAAGAAATTAGGTTAGTTTGACTCTGGTCATTTTTTTACTTAAGAAGGAAAAAAAAAAGTTTGCATCCTTGAAGTAAATGTATTCAGGTCCCATTTTTGCATCCAGGAAGGACACTTTACAATGCTCACAATAAAGAATATGCTCAGGTGGGAGTATGCCGACATTACAAAGTCTCTTCAAACAGCTAGAGGAATTTTAGTACAAATGAGCCTCAAGCTACCTGCTTTGCATATTTTTATCTGATTCTAGTGCAGTGGCACAGTTTGTTCTGATAGCAGTTGAATACCCATATGTGGATTAATACCTCCAACACAAAAGTATGCTCATGCTGTTTGAAACCAGTCTGTTTGCATGTGCACCTCCATCCTGGATAAAATTGCAAACACTTACATGACTTAGAAATCAAAGTACTACTCAAAAGCTTCTCACTCATTCTTGATCTGGTTTTGGGACACGTGTGTGAGAAACAGATGCAGTTATTCTCACTCTATTATTACTCACATACTATTCTGACAGTAGGTAGTGTTTGAAGCAACACTGAAGAAGAAGCATTAAACTAAATTCCTTAGGTAACCTTAAAAATCTCTGTTCTATGTATTTCTTCGTGTATTTGTAGCTGCTTGTTTGTAAGAAGAACTAGGAAAAATCTTTTCTGAGCTGTGCTGCTGTGTGGAAGAAAGCTGTAATGTTTGGTGAGCCACCAAAGAAAATGCTCTGGTACAAATGGCTGTGGTGTAAATCATGGAAGTCTGCAGGGAACACTATCCATGTACATCAAAAATAAGGCTCTCTTCCCAAATGCAAATTTACTTAAAGAACAGTGTACTGTGGGGACTGAATGTGTAAAATATTCTAATTAGCTTCCTCTTAATCATAGCCATTACCACAGGCTATCATCATATTGGAAGCTGTGTCTGTGCTGATCCTTTACACCATGCACATGTGACAGCTGCCAAAGTAATTATCAGCACAAATTTCACTTTCTGTTTCTATTTTCCAGCTCCAGACAAAGAGAAACTATTGGTGGATTAATTTTGCTGTGCTCCTGGGGATAGGCTGTGCTAGGATTCATTTTGCATTGATCCTTCTCAAGCTCTTCAGCAGACAGAGCTATAACCCATGAAGTCAAGATCTGCCTGCCTGGGCTCCAAAGTGTTACACAGGAAGGAAGCCACGGAGCCAAAGCTGTTAAGAGGCTCCTCCTTGAACAAAGAGTTGCTTTAATAAGTGCTCTGGGCTCATTGCCTTTAATAGTGTTTTTCAGTGCTGCCTCAAACACTACCTGCTGTCAGAGTAATATGTAGAATAATGGAGTGAGGATAAGTAGATCTGTGTCTCACACACACATCCCAAAACCAGATTTAAAATGAGTTAGAAGTTTTTGAATATTAGTTTGTTGTTATTTTTTTTTTGTCTGCATACCATAATATGCTTGCACTTGACTCCCAACAGCATTATTCTCTTGCAAACAGCTTCTACACTGGATCTTATTTGTACACCTCCTCTTGCACGGCACACCAGCTATTGGAGAAATAAAATTCAACAAGGTAGAAGGGTAAATGATGAGATTTTAGTGTGCTCACACTGCTCTTGACCCATCTTTTGGGTGACACCAAACAGAGGTCACTTCATGGAGCACCAGCACTGTGGATACCTTGAAAAGAAGCTCAGCTTCAGGCAAATTCTTCCTCTCTGGGAAGTGCTTTACTGTATTCTAAACATCAAAGGGATGTCTGTGCTGTTCCATGGGCTAAGAAAATGGGAAAATAGTGTGGGACTTTGTCACCTTTCCAACTCTCCTCCTGCATCAGGAGGTTGTTCATGGTGGCCACCTCCTCCTCCTCCTGTGCCTGAAGACAGCAGTGTGAAAGCACATAACCTGGCACTTTGGCACCTTCTGGAACCCAATTTGCTCATTTGGCAAATGGCCTCTGTCCTTCCCCCCTCCTTTGATTCAAATGCCCTGAATCTCCAGGCAGGGCCTGTTGTGCTGGAAAGCAGGTCAGGAAGGACCATAGGAGGCAGCAGCCTTCATGCCCATATGAGATCTTGCAGAAGAACATGTGGGATCAGCTACTCAATACACACACAAACAAAGCAAAACATTGAAAATGCCATTTTGCAACCTCCTGGCAGGAGTCACCATGTTCACATGGAGCAACAGCATCAGACAGGGGCAGAACCCAAACCTCTTTAAGGTAGTGACTTAGAGATCAGAAAAAGGACTTGATAGTTTAATATTTAAACAACTTATTTAATGTTCAGAACACCATGTTAATGATCTGTGTGTTACAACAATATTCAAGAGGGGTAGAAGCTTGCCTGCAATTAGCCCCTTCTCCTGTCACACTCTACAGCATCTCATGGCCCATGTCTTCTAATTTTAGAAAAATGCTTGCTTTAAAATCCAATTTACATTTTGTTTAAAAAAAAATCCACAAATACTTGTGTTCTCATGGCTCTGTATAAAAAGTTTCCCAAATGACAGGAGGTGAGTCTGTGACAGCCTCCAGTGCAGAGCTGCTCCCTTCCCTCCTCCTTGGCCATTCACCCTTCCTGCTCCTCTTTCCCCTCCTACATGATGCCCAGACAGCTGCAGCCCTCTCCCTGCTGTCCTCAGGGAGAAACATTTCATTTCTGGGTGCCACAATCAGCAAGACAGCTGCTGTGCCCCTTATGGCTTCTGTCCATGCACCATAGAGTGTCCTATGAATGTTGAAGGAGGACACTTATTCCAAAAATTTGTATATCTGTCAGGGAAAATAGAGGCAAAGCCAGAAAATCATACATCCAGACTGGGTTTGAAGGGTTCAAGTGGTGAGAAAATAGCCTGGCTGGTCCTGCTGCTGCTCCCCAGCCCTTACCCAAAACCAGATTTAAGCCTATTGCACTATAATCCCCTCCTTTTACCTCTTTATTCTTGCTCTTGAATAATCTGCATTGTGCTTGGACTAATCTCAGCCAGAGGCCTGTTGTGCTGGAGATTGTGCTTACAAAGCCAGGACCAGTGTCACACAGAGCTTTAAACCTCACTTTAATTTTGGTGCAAATTATTCAAAACAAAGTGTTCACAGCGCTGCTCAATAAGCTGAGCTTATTCTGTCAGGAATTTGGGTTATGTAGAAAAATTGACACAGATTTTTTCCTTCCTTTAAATAAAACTAAAACAAGAACCTCATCACCAAGAGCAGCTTCTACCAACAGTAAGCTGGATGGTTTTTAAGGCAGCAAAGAGCCTTTGACTGATAGCCCTGTGTGTATCAAACCTCAGCTGTGCTGTGGTGGAGCCCTGAGCAACAACACCCACAGCAGCACAGCCTGTGCCTCCTCAACATCTTTATTAATGATGTACAGCCAGCCCCTGCTGCTCACCAGAGCTTGCCTCCAGATTTATGGCCAACTTCCAGGCCTTCCCAGATCTCTTCATCGATGATAAAGCGGAGTTCATGCAGGAGTGTCCCATGCCAGGGCAGGGCAGGGTGGCCAGCAGGTCACAGCACAGGAAGGCAGCCAAAGTCCTACCACTGCAGGCAGGAGAGGTCCCAGGGAAGTGTCTCCCAGATAACAAGATGCAGAGCTGCTTTTTCAGCCTTTGTAAAGTGGAGGTTGCTTTTTTAGCCCTTGCAGAGCATGTAGCAGGGCTGTAAAGGGGCAGTTTGGTCACTGACTCCTGCAAGGCGTCCCCAGGAGGGTGGCTGCAAAACTGCTGAAGTCCGAGCTGAGCCCTTTCATCTCCCACCGTCACTGCAATCCAGATCTCAGAGGGTAATCCCTTTTTCCCTTTTTTCAGCATGACTTGATGGTATCTAAACCTCCACAAATTCCCACCTCAGCTCCAGCTTTCTGTTATTTCCTGCTTTTTCTTGCTATGTTTTTCACTTTTGCCTGTATGAAAGGGCTGGTAGGTTCCAAAAGTGATGTTCCCAGGGGACCAGGGGCCTTTCCCACACCAGGAATTACAGAAGTGGTGATGTGATGGTTCAAAGCTTCCTTGGGCACAGCAATCAGAAAATTATGATTATTTTCCTAATTCTTGGGGAAGGAGGAGGGTCAGCAGAATGGCTGCCTTGGATTTGGGTCTGTTTTTAGGACTTGGAGGCAGCTCCTGAAGGGCAGAGGAGGTCAGGAAGGCTGGATGTCCTTCAAGAGAGAAACCCTAAAGGTGCAGAACAGGCCATCTCCATGTGCCAGGACATGGGCCAGTGGGGAAGACTGGCCTGGCTGAACTGGTTATAGAGGGACAAAATTAGAGGGGCCAAAGCCCAGCTAGAGCATAACCTGGGTATTGCTGTGGAAGGTGCTATAAAATGTTTCTATAAATACACTGCAAATAAAAGGACGGGTAAGGAAAGTGTCCATTCTTTATTGGATGGGCGGAGAAACTTAGTGACAGAGAATGAGGAAAAAGCTGAGGTACTTAATTAAATAATTAATTAGACCTTCTTTGCCTCTGTCTGTAATAGTGAGAGCAGTTGTTCAGCAGGTACCCAGTCCCCTGAGCTGGAAATCAGGGGTAAGGAGCAGGATGAAGTCCCCATAATTCAAGAGGAAATGATTCAAGAGCAGTGACCTGCTCCACCACTTGGACACTCATACACTGTGGGGGAAGTGGTGAATCAAAGCTATTTAACAGGAAATGATCCTTTCCAGCACTTTTTTTTAATAGAGCTTCTTTGTTAGTAATATTTTATTAAATTTGACAAGGTGATAACAAAAGGCTATAGAAAGGTATTCAGCTTTTTTATAGCCTACAGTACTTTTCCATAAAGGTTAATATGGACTCTCCACTCCTAATAATTAAATGGCAGTACTTCTGCTCAGAATATTCAAACCTTATAGTCCTGGCCTTTCAAGAAGAATCCTTTGGTTTACATTCTGTCCTATTCCACTTTTCTTCTGTGGTTTTCCCCATCAAAAATCTACATTTGCAGAAATTTAGGGACATCATCTCTTTCCTCCTAAAGTACTACTGGATACACTACAGTAAAATACAAAATAAAATCTACTGATCAAGACAATTTGAAAGCTGACAACATATTTTGTTCCCTAACTATATATCCAAATCATCTCCAAAGTATTGTAGTCTTCTCTTGGAGCTGATAAGCCATTTAAAATGCATTATACTGGTGACAGACAAGCTGGCATTTGCTACTAGCATTTTTATGATTCAGTAGTTTGCAGAGAGAGTAGAAAACTAAGTAGCAGATTTACAGTATAACAAAATAAAAGCAGAGATCTCATCTGCCTGATGAACGACTAGAGCAGCTTTCATCTCCAGATTTGCAGATAGTTTGCCTGAAGGTGGAGAACTTATTGCTTAGGATGTGATAATGGTACCCCCAAGCTACAATCACATTGCATCTGCTGGAGAGTGTACACATGCAGGGGGTGGAGAGATTCCTAACTCTGGGGCAGCTTCCATCTAAGCAAGACATGAAAGAGCAATAAATCTGAAAGAAAAAGGAGCCCCAGTGTGAAGAGAAGTGCCCATAAATGTATGTGGGCCCCAGCAGCCCTGCCTGGCTCTGTGGTGAAGGTGCCACAGCAGACGTGGGGCTTTTCAGAAATAAACAACCTCAAGGGCAACTGCAGCTGAAAGGGCATTACATACACAGAGTTTGGCATCAACAGGCAGGCAGATAGAGCATTCCTGGCTGTCTTATGCCTCAGCAAACAGATATTAGATAATGCCTCCTCCTTGGCCAAGCAATGAGTCAGTGGTTGAAATGAAGGGGGAGCTTTCTTGACTTCCATTCTCCACATCTGACCAGAGATCATGCCAGCTGTCTACACCCACACATTTGAAAAGGTCACAACATCTGCCTGTCCCTCAGCACCAAGGGACACACTCAGCCCACCTTCCACTAAGGGTTAATCAGGCTGTTTTGAGTTCAAATGTCCTAGATGGTGAGAGAGGGATGGAAAATTCAGACCGTCCCAGCATCCTCTTATTCTGCCTCTCCATCACCTCTAATCTTTCATCTCCCTCTGCTAGGGCTTAGAATCATGAACTCACAGAATTGTTCAGGCTGGAAAAGACCTGTAAGATCACCAAGTCCAACCAGTTCCCTCTGTAGCCTACAGAAAAACCCATACAAGTCAGTTCCCTTCCCACAAAGGAAATGGCCATGAGGCACTGTCAGATCTGAGCCTTCTGAGGCCAGTGGAAATACTGGACAAAACCATTGCATTTTCTATGCTCAGACTTTTTGGTGCTTTCCACATGATTTTTAAACCATGAGTAATGTCAGCTTACAAAGATTTGTCCTATATTTGAACCTTGCCCACAGTCACCCACTTGCTTAGCTGTAAACATGATTTTAACAAAGCCATTTCAACATCTTAGTTAATTTAGTTCTGAGGCCTTTCTCTTCCAGAGTGTGTAATTAAACTAAAAGAGCCTGGAAAAGCCCCTTACAGTAAATAATTTACAAGTTCCTCCCTGGGGACATTTTTTAATTATAACTCCACTGGTCAGATCGTACTGAATAGTCTGAGATAGCATCCCCCGCTGAGATCCTGAAATATAATTAACTTATTCCTTTGGTAATGGTGTTTTTCCTCAGTCTATCTACTCCTTATGCAGGGCAGGCAGATTTGTTTATAAACAAAGTGGAGATTGATGGACGCTTTGTCACGAGAGCGGCAATAATGGCAATCGCTGCGCCAGACGGGGGCACGTCCGTTTGAGGGAAGATGATTCTGTTTTGAAGCAATTTTTATAAATCCTACCCTGACAATCCAGCATGGAGAGATAGAAGAGAGCAAGCAGACAGCCCCGATTCCTCGCAGTCTTGGCAGCCTGCCTCGCTCCCCGAGTGCCACTTCATGCATAGCAAACGTAAATAATCCTGACGCGCCCCCCGCCCCCCTAACCTTTGTGCTTCAGGAACACTGCTATATACCATCAAACTGACAGTGATTTCATGTTCTGTGGCAAAAAGAAAAACCCTGAGCGACAGCAGCAAGGCTGGGAATGTCAAATGAAAACTGCCACATTTATTTAGCTCCATGATTCTCAAGACAATATACATAAATATCGTTTTACTATCCCCACCAGCTAAATGTTAAGAGCTATCTGCATCAACCAGGGTCCTGCAGCTCCCCCAGCCTGGCTGATGAGCCTGTAATGATCAACTCCTGACTCAGGAGACGCTGGCAGGGAACAAAGCACCAGCTCCTCTGGTTCCCAATGATACAGTACATTAAATAGTCTCCTCATCCTTTCCCACTGCAGCTGTAGCCAAAAGGGCAGTTTGGACTGAAAGTGGGAGAGAATGGCTGCACGAGGGACTGAAAAGTGATCTGAGACATAAGAAGTTTGGGGACACTCATTGCCTCAAGTCCTGAAAACCTTCAAAGCTTGCTTGCTTTTTCTACACCAATTAGTTCCAGCAACTCCAGTAAGCCCACAAGGACAAAGCTTGGTGCCTGTCTGCGGCTGTGCTGGATGAGGGCCTGGATTTTGCATCCAAAATCTTGTCTTTCACATTGCCCCCTCCTATTTTGAACTCTCACACAACAAAACCAAGTCCTTGTCTCTCAGCCCTTTGTTTCTGTACAGCTGCTAGTGCTGGCTCTGAAGCCATTTCCCCATATGCTGCCCTTTCTGCACACAGTTGTTCACCTGCTATCATCCCTAGTGAAATACCTACAAGCCAAGCAGCCCTAGTTCTAGTGAATAAATCAAAGTTCAGACACTAAGATCAAAAGCTAATAGAATGAGCTGAGCTAACGTAATATATGCATTTAAAACATGTATCAGATGCAGGTTCCAGGTTTCTGCTGTGACCAGCACTGGCTTCAGCGTGGCTTTGTTGATGTTGGTGGCAGGCAGTGCCATATGGCACAGTGCTGAGCCTAATGTGCTAGGTGAACTCAAGCAGCTTTGGAGACAAACCCAGAAACAGGCCTGCCACACACAAGGCCTGCCACACACCAAACCTGCCCCATTGCTTCGTTTTGTTGCTCTCCATGTGCTAATGGAAGTTTAGAAAAGAAGAAGGGATTAAAATACTGACACAACAGAGATTGTAAAAGAAAAAGGTCAGATTGTAAAAGAAAAAGTCTGATTTTCTCATCACTTTTATTCCCCAGAGGTCTGGAATGGCAGGACCCCCTCTCCCTCGTGTGAGGGAGTGCTCAGAGCTGAGAGGGCCTGGGGGACACCCCAAAACCAGCACTGATGCTGCCACTTCAACTTCTGCTTGCACCACCCTTCGTGCACCCACAGACACCCCTTTTGTTTGCAAGGTGACTCAGTGTGATAAGGAAGGATGGAAGGCAGCTCTGATCACCACTACTTTACTGAGCAGCCCATATTGCAAAGTGCTCCCAAGTGCAGCTCTCCTGCACACAAGGATGGGATGCCCAGCAGGCCAGCAGCAAAGAGATGTTCATCCCAGCCAGAGAGATCTTGGTTTACATAGGATGGAGAAGCACCAGGGAGGACAGGCCAGAGAAACCTCAGATGCTAAACCTATGCTCACCCCAGAGCCAGAAGTTTAAATAGCTCCTGTAGCTGCAGAATGGAAACAGCACTGAATACAAGCACTCAGAGAAGAAAATGTTCACACGTGCTGCAGGCATGGTTTTGTTCACAAAACCAGTTGCTGTTGTGTAAGCCTTAAGGTTTTTCCACTCTGGAGCTGATCCTTGAGACTTTATGGATTTTTTAAATGATGACACAGAGTAGTTTGGTGAAAATAAACGCACTGATTTATTGATTGAGGGAAGAGTTAAACATGCATAGAAAAGGTGAGGTTGCATTGAAGAAGGAACACAAAATTCTGAAGTTTGATTGAGCCTGACTGGAAATATTGTGCTCTTATACCACAAGGACAGTGTGCAGAGGAAACTCACTTTTTTCATCTGGATTTTCACGATTGTTTTGAGAAGCAGAGAACAACCAACCTTCCACCCAAAAATTTATTCCATCCATAAAACCTGGTCTCAGCAATTCTCAGCATCTCTCATTTTTTACCATAGCACCACACAGTATTTTGAGACATCATGAATGGCTAATGTACAAAATTAGAGAACTTAAAGTAATTTTGAATATTATTTTACCAAAACAGTGCTGTCTCTGGATAGAGAACTGCTTGACCACGTTTTAGAACACATCACAATCTTGCATTCAGATAAAGGAAAGAACATACCAAAGTTATAGACATCAATCTTTCTTTATTAACAGGTACTCCCTTTATTTTAAGACACCTGCGAGGAGCCAAGTAAACAGTCAAAATTACTGCATAGACTAAAATTAATTAAGGCTTTTTTCCCCATCACCATTTTTTCCCAGCTTACTCTAAGACATCTCCATCAATTCCTTGTTTTGTTCATGGATGCACACAATATCTAAGTACTAAGAACTTTTACCACTACAAGTATCTAATTCCAGAATGGATCACGAACTGTCATTACTAGGCAGTTCACTTTTAAACCAGAATAATAAAACTCCTTAGTATCTAGAAGCTTGTACCTCAAAAATATTATGAGGAGAAATGGTCCTAACTGTAATAAACAGTCACTCATTCTTGTTTGTATTGATTCTAGAATAAGAATTCACTCCAGACATTTGCTAATTAGAAGCAAATCAACACAATCCTCACTACTATTACCACAGTTACACTGTTTTTGGAGGTTTTCCCCCCCCAAACACAAATAGTGTATTTTATTGGTCCCAAAGCCATACACGACAATTAGAAAAAAACATGATTGATGGATATGACCCCTTTTTTGGCTGCTTGCTCTGGAGGTAGGTTGGTATCAAAACACTTTCAGCAGTCTTCATAAAGGATTTCATCTATTGGAACATCATTTTCTGTCACAGGCACTGATTCACAAATCTGTTCTCTAAAAGCCAAAGCAATCGTGTAAGGCTTTCCACGGGGATGTTTCATACATCTTTCAAGATAGGTATCATAATATCCTTTCCCTCTTCCCAATCTGTTGCCTTTTTTGTCAAATCCAAGGCCTGGCATGAAGATAAGGTCAAGACCTCCTGCAGAAAAATGAAATAAGCATTAGTGGATGCCCTGTGGATTTCCTGATGGCTTGACTACAACCACAGAACTTCAGACATTTGCAAGAACACAAGCTTTGTGTTTTGTAAAATGCTTCCCTTTCTTTGATCAGACAAAAAATACTTTGAATACTAAATCTGTAAATTTACATTTTCATCTATCAATTGCGTACTAGTTCAGCTGAAAAATAATTAAATCTTGAAAAGCTGAATGGGAAAAAAACCCTGCATTTTGACAAATTTATTTTATCATTTAACCCCACACTTCCAAATACAAATTATTATGACTCTAAATCAGACAGAGGCTGAACTCAGGGAAATTAAACGCAAGAGGAATCAGAAATCAAATGAACTTCAACATCAGACACAAAATAGAAAAGGAAAAAAAGGATGAAAAGATGTGTAGGAGAGAGGGGAGACATCTTCTTGACACCACTGTAAGATGACATGAACCTTCTCTTGACCTTCCAAACCCAAAAATCCTTGAATACAATATATTCTGAAAGTGGCAATTTGCCCTCCTAAACCAAGATGAAGATTTGAAGGCTTGTCCCTTCATGATGTCAGGCTCCTTTTGTCCCAGAGGATTTTCCTTCTCAGCCTCCAGCAATTTCCTCTGTTGTTCCAGCAGCACACACAGGCGTTCTGCTTGCCTGCCCTAAATATCCCTCCTTCCAGTATTCTGGTGAGATTGCACTTGATTGGAACGCAAATCAGTTAAAAAGCTGAAAGAAAATGCATAAGCTGCTAATGACCTGGACTGGCTGGAAACTCCAAGAGAAGACCCCACCAACCAGCCCCAGATAAAAAGGCAAGAGCTCTTGGTTTGCTCCTGCTCTGTCAGGGGATGTGATCAGCACCATGCCAGGGAGCCATGTCCAGTTTACACTTGGCTGCACACTTGTTTCAGGAGCTGATTCCCATCACTGAAACTGCCACGAGCAGTGGCCACCAGGCACGGAGGCTGCTGCACATCCCTGTCCCTTCTGCAAGGCAGGCACGTTCAGTGTGACAAGTCTTGCACAGACATTCTCCAAACAAATCAGCTGGACTGGCCTGGTGCTGACTCCTGAACCCAGGAACATCCCATTTAGTCCCTTCACAAAGCAAAGAAAGTATTTTATTTCTTGCTGCTGTAGCAGACAGACACTTAGTGAGAGAAGGGCAGGGAGTGGAAAGGCAGCACAGACTAAAAGACAGCTGACACGAGTCTGGAAAGAGAGAAAATGCAGAGTCTCAGTCCACTGCTTCTGCCTTCTTACAGGAACAGTGCTTAGCCTTGAGCAGCTTTTCTGTGACCAGACTCTGCTCCTGGACCAGAGCTTGGACCTGGTCAGGTATTTTTCTGCTTTTTCCATGTCCACACCTAATCCTTCCTGCCATTTTGGGCTGAGCTGCTTTTAGTACAACTGAGGGATGATGCCCAGCACTGAAGGAGATGTGTGGGAGCATGTACTGGAAAAGCCAGAGCAAAGCAGAGTTTTTCAGTTTAGAGGGAATCCCACCTGAAATCACACAACAACTCCAAACTCTGCCTGGAAGAGCATGTTAACAGTTCACATAAAACCAACTCATCTGCACACACTTCCCAGGCTCCTGGAGATTTCCTTCAACTCTTCATTGTTCAGAGAAGAGTCACTGACATGAACACTCATCCATCATGGCCTGATGTCTTAATTAGAACATTGATATAAAATATGCAAGGCAACACAGTGCAAAATGCTTAGAGAACATCAATCTTGCAAATCCAGCAAGAAGCACAGTTTTTCTAAGGAGGTCAGGGGAGCAAGGGGAGAGAATTAGCCAAAGAACAGATCACAGAATAACACTGGTGGGATTAAAAAGGAGTCAGGGTGTTTTACACACTGCAGTCAACTTTTGATTCAGAGAACAGTGAAATGAGTGAAACAGTAAACAGCAAACAAAGAGAAAAAGAGGCCCAAAGGAAGAATCATGGTCTCCCTGAAAAGAGATGCCATATTAATGGTACCACCATGTACATAATTTTGGACATACCACATCACATCCCCTCAGTTTGGTCTTGCCAATTGTCAGGCCTGTGGAGTAGGACCTAGCAACCAGCTCCCTGCTAGCAAGGTCAGGAATAGATTCTGCAGCTCAAATCCTTCCCCAGGTTACTCCTACTTATTTTCTCCACAACCTGCCTCACATCAGCCCTGTGGAGGTATTCAGGTGGCCCAGAAAGCAGTAAGTTCCAATCAGTCATGATGCACAGAACTAAACACACTCTGCCTCACAGTCTGCTTCAGTCGTTTTCACTCCAGGTGCCTCTCAAGACAAAAAGCAGGAAACATTTGCAGTCTGCTGCTGGCAGGAAGAAAGCACACAGGGGGCAAATCTGCAGAGCAAAAAAGGTGCCATTTCTCCTTACATTTGTGTTAGAGACACGAAGAAGACAAGTCAGGGGAAACACTAGGGAAAGAGGGAAATGGCAAGAACAGTGAAGGGAAGAAATATATTTTCTGTGGAGTTTAACTGATATCATCAGGCGCCTCAAGTGAATTTAGATGTATTAAAGCACTGTTTTCCTCTGGGTTCTCTGAAGAAACAGGGACTCTTTTAACAAGCTGGCTCCTCTATAATCATGGGGGTTTTATGTTGGAGAACTCAAATAAGCTTATGAAAATCTCAATATGAAGAATTATGCTGTAAATACTGTAATAGTTACCCTTATATTTTTCTTCTGTGGAGCACAGCAATACTGACTGCCTTGCTCTGATTCACAACATGTTCTCTGATATCCATGCAACTCACATTGCACATGGTTTAAGTAAAATATCTTTCAAGACTTTTGGTAGAAAAAATGACACAACTAACCCTGCACGAAGCCCAAGGGCAGCTCGAGCAGCATTAGTCCCAAATCCTGTATCAGGATCTAGAATGGATGGCAGAGAGCTGCAAGGACTAAATGTTTCCCTGACATGTAACTTGGGGAGGAAAAAACCTCTTGTGGTTCTGTGGCAGTGTGGGGGAAGAGCTGTCACAGGAAGAGAGGTGACACAGATGAGACCAAGATTGCAGACACTTAAGATTGTTATCAGCACTGAGGGTACATCAACAGGATGGCAGCTGAGGATAAGAACGTGCCCCTTGTGGCATGGGGTCCTCATGCTCCCCAGCTCTCCCAGCCCTGCAGGATTACTGTCTGCCACTCAGTTCTGTGCTTGCTCTGTCCTAACATCCCACAGCCCTTGCTCTTACAGTCCACTGTGTGAAATGGCATCCTTGAAAATCCAACACCACATCAGGTGTTTAGTGCCTCATCAAACATGTTAATGAAGTCTCATGTTTGACATCTGCCCATCTCCTTGCAATGTCCACTGTCTCCCACGTGTCTGTAAACATTAACTGCTGCTTCTTGGATCCCAAGGGTCCTGTGACCACATCCACAGTCAATAGAGTTTTGTTACAGGTGAGCTGTGCTTCTCCTGGAAAACTTGCATGTGATCTGCAAATTGCTGAAAACACTGTCTCAAGCAACAACGTTTTGCTCCAACTTCTATGTAGAGAATATCCATGGTTCTTGCACACTTTAAGCTACTGGGTATTCCAGTAAGGTTAGTAATTATGATGACAGTCACCTAATACTCAGTGTATCTATGGCATAAGCTCTTGTGGCTACAGCTGCTCCAAGTGTGTAGCACCAGGCGTGAAATAATAACCCTGACTTATCTATCAGTGTGGGCACACAGCCATGCTGACACGGCCACACAGGCTTCATTTATACTGCTAAATGCAGCACAGCCAGAAAACAAATTGATTTACAGGATCACAGGTGGTCAATACCTTAATTGTCAGCACAGTGTCTGGCACTGCCGGACCAGGTGACACCCATGACTGCTCCAGGGGACAAGACTGCCATGTGCAGTAAAGGCAGAAGGGGACAGGTCTGACTCCTCCAGACAAAAGAAGAGAGGCCAAGGTCTGTGCAGTGTGGACAAGATGTATCTGTGGCACTTATCCCTGTGTTGTTTGGCAGTGTAGATGCAGTCACAGCTTCTGAACCTGTCCTGTGCACAGGCACACTCTGTTTGCGCTGACACCCTTACAATGATGTAGACATACCTTATGTCACAGAGGAGTGAAATGACTGGCCCAAGGACTCAAGAAATTAAATGTGTGGCAAAACTACATTCAAGAAGCAGGTGTGCAAGCTGCACATGCCCTGACACAGCCAGCAGACCAAAGCATCAGCATCCCCTCTGAGTGTTTTAAATAAGAATACACAGTTTCGTTTCCTCCGCAGTGAACCTCAGTTTGGCAGTGCATTTCTCATTACCTTCCATGATGGTATCAGGTTTGATTTGTTCCCCAGGGAAGGATTTTCTCCTTGCACCTCATTACCTCTCTTCTCCTTAATCTGATGTTCCTATTTGAAATGCCAGCCGGCATTTTCAGAAGTGTTCTTGACAATGGTTAATTATAGAAGGGTCCATCAAACTGCACAGATACAGGTCATGTAAAGACTGCTGGGGACTTGTTCTGCCCTCAGAAGGAGCAGCCAGCATGGCTCTCTCCTCCCAGGCTCGAAGGGGCTCCACCAGGCTGTTATCACCCGCTGTGAGGGGTCATTCATCTCCCCCTGCACAGCTTGACATTCCTAATGGAAGCTGAAACTGAAACACTCTGTCATCCCCACTTCTCATCCCTTGCTGCCACTTGCTTTGTGGGCACAGCAAAGCACCTGAGACCCATCAAAGCGGGAGCTAGGACTCTTTTGATCCTCTCCTCAAAAGCAGAGACAGAGGATGGGGCAGAGGCAGAGCTGCAGCAGCTCCTGTGTGCCTGTGAAGAACAGCAATGAGCTCACACGAACCGTGCTCATGCTGTCTGAGCCTACAAGAGGTCAACAGCGATCAGCTCCATGTCACTGCTGCTGCTCCTCACAGCAGCAGCTGTGCAGTTTGAGCTTCCCCTGAAGCACAGAAGTGTGTGCACTGTTTACTCCATCACCACAAGGATGGCTGGATCCTCACAATCTGGTACCTCAGGCAAGAATGAGTTTTCCAGTGGTTGGTTCTGTTTCACACACACCACCCCTCTCGTGCTTTGCTCAGATGTAAATGATTTCATAAGGTGCAGGAGCAGAAGAACCAGGCCAAGAACAGCTTTCTGTTTAAAGGAAAGGAGTGTTCATGTTGCTGTGCCACCATAAACAATGTCAGATCTGTGCAAAACCTCTGCTGAGCTCATGAGTAATTGAAAGCTGTTGATTACAAGGAATGAAAATTTACTTTGGTCCTTTTCTGACCCAGCAAAGACCACAATGGATTAAAAGGCAAACCCTGTTTCAGGAAAACCTTACTTTCCAGAATTAAGAGTGCAGTAACCATATGTTGCCTCCATATCTGCTACCCTGGCAGAGAGGAAAAAAACAACTCAATCACTTGAGTTATCTAAGTATTACCTATCTAAGTTACCTAATATCTAAGTATTAGTCTTGGTGACGTGCAGAGTATGAGCCAATGGACTGGAATAACTCAGAAATTTCTAATTAATGACAGAGTCATCACTGCAACTTTAATTACTGTCAACATTAGCATAGTTAGGCCTTCTGGGTAGGTGTGTGCTTTCAACACATACTCTATAGGGCACAGATTACCATCCTGTCTGTATTTACACAGCACCTAACACTGTGGTCTGAGTTAATCACCAGATCTAGGGGAAAACAACTCCACAAAAGTATTTCACTTATGCTGCAGAAAAACCAATCCCTTCCCTTTTATGGTTTCTCCTAGAACATCCTGGGTGCCCCAGCACCACTCCTGAGGTTACCAACACTTACTGTTTCCTTCCAGATAAAAAGGTTTCTGCCCTTTGGAAAAAACCTGCCCTGGGTTTTGAGCACACCATCTCTGCTCTCACTTGTCTCTTGGTAAATGATCAAAGAGGGAAATGCCAGATCTGCTCACTACAGATCTGATCCAGACCCTGCTGAGGTGCATGGTTCCCAAAGGGCTGGGATTGCTTCCAGAGGAAACAAGCTCTTTCCCCCACAAACCCCTGGAGAAGAAAAAGTTATATGTCCAAGGAGACAAAAACATTATCCTTTGCTGCAACTCATAAACATTTGAAAAAAAGGCATTCATCCAAACCCAATGAGGTGCACATCCAGTAACTCAGAGGACTGCAGACATAAACAGCAATATTGCTTGCCTTGACCCAAGCCAGTCTGCTAAAATGCAAATACAATCTCTTAAAAAGAAAGGAAACTTTTAATCGATAATTCTTATTTGCTTACATGATACAGTGTCAGAAGCTCAGTGTGAATTCTCATCTCCTTGGAAACTCAAGCTCCAACATGAAGGACCACATCCTCAGTTGCTGCAAATTGACATTGCCCCATTGACTTCTCTGGGCACCCACCTTGGGAACTACATGAAAATATCCTGCATTACTGACGTGAGTTTGAGAGGAATGAATTATTTTCTCTTGTAGTTATGTGCTGTTGGTTGTTCATAAAAAGCTCTCATTGTGTTCTCATTTTGTAGCCTCCTTAAGGTCCCAAACAGATACCTAACAAGACTAAAAGTTGTGTTTCATATTAGAGTAAAAAACATCTCATTTTAAACTGCAGTCAGTAGCTTTTCCTCCAGGTGTTTCCCCTTTGAAAACACATTTAATTGTGCACTACATCAGCAGGACACTGTTTTCTACCTATTCACAGACACCTGTTGTCACAGAATCACAGAACAGTCTGAGCTGAAGGGACCCACAAGGATTATTGAGCCCAACTCTTAAGTGAGCAGCCCACAAAGGGACTGAATGCACAGCATTGGCATCACAGCCACCATGCTCTGACCAACTGAGCTCATCTCAGGCTGTTGCTTCAGAAGGAGCCAGAGGAGGTACCCAGCACAGGAATCAAAATCAAAGTATCCAAATCTCACAGGCTCCATCCACAGCTTCCTGCTATGGGACACACCATTAAGTCCTCAAAACTTCAACTCCTCCAGGGAGAAATGCTCCTAACATCAGGGGTAATTGCTTTATTTTCATTCCTGTGTATGGGAATTGCAGGCAGCAGGAAGGTGCTGTCTCCTTTTGTGTTCCAAAGAACATTTTGCACACCCATACCCCACCTTTCACAGCCATACAGATGCCAAGCAGACTATCTCCTCTGCAATCCTGGTGCCCATGCTGCTGGCATGACACAGACAGCTTCTGTTATTACTTCAATAAAATATTTTGCAGAAAAGAGAACCATCAGCAGAATCTACAAACAAGCACTGAGCAACTCAGCGTTTATCTGTCTGCTCATCCATGTCAGTGCTTTGTGTCAGCATGAAACATTGGTCTTCACAGCTCACACTTGCCCTGCTGAACTACAGCATAATAAAATATTTATCTGCCTCCCTGAGAAGCTACATGATAGCCATCACTCATAAAGGTTTAAAACAACTGAGTGGCAGCCACTTGCCCGTTATTAAATCTCAAAAACACATAATAAAGCTGCTTGATCAGCTCCTCTGCTACTGTGAGCTGTGCTCAAGTAAATACCTCTGATTTTGAATTAAACCAAAATCTTGCAGGTTTAGTGCCAGTACATCTGACAAGCTAAGTGCATTGAACAACATCAGCTAAAGTTTGTCAGCCCCGCTCAAACAAACCTATCCTGCTCCACAGATAAATGTCCTTTCATGTTTCACCAGAGAAGGTGCTGTACAAGGCTAAGACTTGTGTTTCTGGCTGGTTTCACAATGTGGAAATGCTGTGTGAGGCTATAACCATCACACTCATTTCCCCTGAGGTTTAACTTACAGTAAGATGGGGACTAGAGTCTCATTTTCAGAGCCCCACCTAAAAGAAAATGTGAAAAGTATTTTTATTTTTCACTATTATTCATTGAGCCTGCATAAGCCCTGTAAATAAAACATGATCACTCAATGCCACCCACAAAATGTCTCGTTTTGCAAATTCAGAGTAAGGGAAAAAATAGCTTAGAACTTCCCAGTCATCAGTCTGTGAAAAATGACTTAATCTGTTTCTGATATTCATATATGTGAGCACAGTCTGATTGGGAAAACATGGGCAATCAAAAATGTTTGGTTCCAAGGCTTGCACCTGGATTCTCCTGTGATTTCAAACCACCAAAATACTCTGAAACCAGATGTACCACGGAGCAATTCCAAAGAGAGGAGAAATGGCATTAGAGCCACTTTACAGCACATCAACATATCTTGTTAAATCAGCAAATGCTGACTACAAATCTGCTCCTTTAGAGAAACTCACAAAGCATTGATGCTTGAACTGTTTATGTGGGAATACTGCTGCATCCTAAAATACAAGGATCTTTGTGTTTTTATGGGAATTTCTTTATTTCTTTATCAGCTACACTTCCATGGTGTTTGCCTGAGCATGCATTTGAATACTCCCACTGGATACACGTGCATGTCTTCACTCTTGCTCCTCTTTTGCATACTTTGTCTGGGTATTTTTAAATCAAAATGAGACAGAGGTGAATCATCTGGGGTTTTTTCAATACTTTCTGCATCACTACCAATATTTCCAATACCCTTTGACTCACTCAGCAGATAGCCTATCATAAAATACGCAGAATTACTCATGAAACATAAACAGGTGGGACAACAACTTCCAAGTCAGTGGAAAACCTGGAAAACCTGGCTCCTGTAAGGAGTGACACCATTGATGGGAATATCAGGCTGCTTACAGGCAGGGTTTATTGTACATGCAGAGTCAGCTGGCTGGGAGGTGATGGCACCTTCACAGTTGCTGTCAAATGTGTTATCACCACAACAGCTGAGAAATCTTGCTTCTTCCATCTCAAGATTTTATTTTATCTTTTTAAGCTTGCACAGTTTAAAAATCCAGTTCTCCCTGGAATCCTATCCCTCCCTCACTTCAATCCTCAATTTTTATGGGAAATTAGGCTGGAGCATTTGCTCTCCTGTGTGTGAGAGAGCAATGCCTGGGTGAGATTTTAATTATAGGAGAGCAGCCGAAATGACACCAATGTTCCATGGTAAATGTATGGAATGCTGACACCTGCCGGCAAAAGCCTTCATGTCATTCCTGAACAGAAATCTGCCCTCATCTACATCCCAAAAATTCCCATCTCACATACACAACAGCCAGCCCAAGCAGGGACTGAGTGCAGCATGACACCAAACGTGAAGATCCAGAGCTATCCTTACACCATGAGTGTCCTGCTCCCTGAAGGCCAGTGGGCTCTGGGCCAGTCCAAGGAGTTTCCCACATCCACAGGAATAAATGTGTATTTTGAATCTCAGCAAAACCAGCAGGGATTAACTGTGCCAGAAGAACAAATCTTTTGTAGCTGGAAAAGTGCTGACCTGATTTAATAGCCCACTAAGCTGGCAGTACACCAATGCTAGGAAAAAGAAAGGGGAAAAAAATGTCACAAATTTCTGCCAGATTCATGAGCAGAATCTGCTCAGCAGCAAGTACCAGAGATGGTACCTGGGATGAGGGGAGCACAGAGCTGGGCACAAGGAAAGGGCAGCAGGGAAAAGCTTCCTCTCCTCTCCCCAGAGTGTGTGCACAGAGATGAGCTTGGTGCTGAGTCTTCCTTTCCAAAACATGAAAATAAAGGGACACAAAGATGTCTGTCTGGACAATTACTGCAGCCAGAGATACTTGCACATTGGCATTTCTCCTGCATGAGTTGTACAGGCTCCTGCCACACTCCAGAAATGAATTTCACCTCTTATCTACCTTTCAAAGACTCCTGTCTCTAGGAAACTGTATGAAAAAAAATGACAATGCTACTGTTCACATTCACTGGAGCAAAATTAGCCCTTTGAAACAAAACCCTTGAGAGTCACTTGCAATGACTTCAAGGCCCTTGCCCATGTTGCTTTCACGTCTCTTCAAACTTTAATTGATTACAGCAGAAGTAATCTTTTCAGTTGTTTTGATGAGTTTTCTGCAAGAAGGCAAATGTGGATGTGACACTTAAGATGATTACAAGGAAAAACAGTCTTTTAAAGCCTTAATGATCTTTATGGAAGCAAAAAGCTGTAGTGTTCCAGAGCTCTCAGCCTTTCAGGTTCACTGCAGGACACCCTGGCATGGGTGGTATTATATTAAACCACACGGTGCTCGTGGTTTAGTCTGCACAAGGGAGATTCAGGACACAAGGACACCAAAGAGCATTACAAAGCAACACCATAAAAATATATGAACTTTTGCATTTCAGAGCACTTTTTTTAAAGCCTGAAAAAAAAAGTCTCTGTATTGTGTCATACCTGTTTCTGAAAAAGAAGCACTGGGAGAAACTCAGGTAAAAGCAAAATGAAGTGTTGATTATTGAGCTGCTCCAGAGAGTTCTGGAAGCTGGTGCAGACCTCAAGGGAAGGGCTGAGAGCAGCTCCAGGGGAGAGTAACCCCAACGCTGGGATGGAGTCACACATCTTTCAGCTGAAGGCTGGGATGCAGAAAAACCCTGAGGAAAACTTGCTATCACCTGGAATGTTTTATCTCCAAGAAAGCATCTTCCTAGCTCTACCTGCTAAGGAACAAGCAGGATGGAATGATATAAAATTATTTTATACATCTTTACTAGTGGAACAGGCCCTTTTGTAATGATGTGTCATTGTGGAATACTGGTGTGGAAACCTCTGAGAGATGTGCCCAGCGAGCTGATCTGAAAAGCAGTGTCATGGTTTGTACAGAAAGAATTAACATCTCCAGTGCCACTACAGGCATTTCACAGTATTTCTTTACCTGGGCATAAAATTTTCTCCCAGGCATCTTTTTTTCCAGAATAACATCAGAGAGATTGTAAATGCTGAAAAAGCAATGGCTGGAACTCCTCGAGAAAAGCTTCACTACAAGAAAAATAAAACAGTCAAAGTGTGATAGAAAAGAATACAGTAGTATTCACAGTACAAGTGCAACTAAACAAGGAATAATAAAAAAGAATGTAACTCAAATATCCTTATTTACTTCTCATCATAGAAAAATGAAGTATCCCTTGAACTGAAAGCAGCAAATTTAAAATGAATACAAGGGACATAATATTTCACATGTCACAGGAGGATAATTTAATATTAACATAATAAGGAACATAATATTTCACATTACAACTAACTAACCAGTACAACTCACAGCTGTTGGAAGGCAGCAGAGCCAAGGGCTTAATACAAATAAAATTAGATGCTTAGAGGAATGCTCCAAATGCCTGCTGGAAAGAGAAACCAGAACCTGTTTGTAAGGCAATAATCTGGGCGCTGCAGCTGCAGAGGTAGGAACATCCTTCACTTAGTGCTACACAGCTCCAAGTTGTGAGATTTCCTGACTCTGTAAAACATGTGATGCTGTATTGCATGTCCAGATCCTGCACTGTGAGGGGAAGGATCCTCTCTCCACAGCAAAATTCATGACCAGAATGTTAATGCCTCATTTGCACTGAATTTTGTTCTTCTTTTGCATATCAAAAATACTATGGATCATTGTCTCCAAACAGAAGTTCATTCCAAACTTTAAATCATTTCATTAAAAAGTAAATTACATTAGCAGCTAAGCCTCGACTTTCAATTTTGCATTGTGCCATGCTCTCAGGTTTTCTTTTTATGGCCAGTGTAAAAAGATTTTAAATTATAATCTATCCCTTGACATATTTTGTACTGCAAGTTTTAATCAAGTCTCCCAGAGGAAAAGAAAATCTAATAGTACCTTCAATCACTTTACAATCTTGTTTGGGGTATGTTTTTTTGGATTTTTTTTCCCTAAGCAGAAACATTTAACATCTCTGCTTTTCACATACACCCATATTTCATTTATTCTTGCTACATTCCTATCTGCATATAGCTCATTTAAATATTCCCAACTACCTCTGAGCATTGTTTACTACATATCTTTTTTCAGAATGATTAGCATCATTTTGTATGGTCCCATTATGCCTTCATGGACAGCTGAAGTAGGGTAATAGACCTTCCTTATTCCTTCAAGCCACAGCATTTTTTACTCACAAGTGTTTTTTATTTCTAAACTCTAATGTGCCTCATCTTTCAAAATCCTCTCACTTCTGGTGCATGTTTTTTGGGGGGTGGGGGAGGAACCCATTATATTTTTTTAAAATCCCATTTTATTTTGCAGTTTTAAGTCAAACCTATTCCTCTTAAGACTGTGCTGCCATCAATTCAGTCACACTTCTCAAGAACTGTGCTAAAATTTGGAATAACTAAGAATACTGATAGCATCACAAGGCCATCAGTCCTGGCAGCAAATGCAGAATTTTGAATGCATGAATAAATAGCAGGAATTTAAAGACAGGTGAAAAAGAGTTTCTGCAGACAAAAATGCTTCTGCAGGGCAAATCCTGATGGCAAAGTTTTTAACAGGGTTAATGGTCACTCAGGAATAATTTCAAACTACTCCAGGTTTGGAACTGTAGCCTAGAGGTAGCCAACAGTTTCCTTGCAAGAGAATAATGTTCCCTGATATAAACCCTTATAAACTAAATGGCATCACACAGGTAAGCTGTCCCTGTCTGTTTCTGCTGCCAGCAGGTTGTTGTAATGTATGCTACAGCAAGCCTCACAGTGTTCTGGAAGTTAAAAGGGCAGAAAGATAAAACTACCTTAACCTTAAAAGCCAACATTCAAAAGGTTATATGAAAACAAAGCTGCAAGAAGTTGCTGCTAGACATATGTTAGTACTTCCTTCTTTTATTTCAAATTTGGATCTTTTCTTTTAATTAACAATAAATTTTTACTGTCATTGAAAGCATTGATTTTCTAGTTAATATTGCACTTATTATCTTGAAGTTACAACACAAATGCTGTGACCATTAGGCCACCAAAGTTTTCAGCGCTGAAAATGCCAGAAGTCTCCAAACTAAATTACAAAATACAACCCTTGTTCTTAATACATTCATTTCTCAAAGCAAAAATGCACTATGCTGTAGTTGAGTAGCAGCAGATTATTCAGCATTCGTACATATAAGATGCTATTTTGTCAAATGCTGACATTTTTCAGCTTGGGTACTTATGCCAAACTGAGATGGGAGCAGGGGGGTTATGTTTGTTTTATTCCTGCAGAATGGTTCACTGGTTTCCAAGATCACAGCTAGGAAAATAAATAAATAAATAAAAGAAAAAGGAGAGAAGCTCTGTTGCTCCATGCCTTGTAGCAGGAACTTGAAATCTCACTGGTAGCACCCTCACTGGTGGTGATGTGGCTTCAGCACAGTTCAAACCCATTTGAGCCAGGCATATGCAATGCTGCAAATGTGTGAAAAGCTGCCATTGGCACAGGCTTAGGAGAGACTGTCAGGGCGAGTTCTGGGGCTCTCTGAAGGTGCCCCCCTCCCTGTGCCACTACTGGAGTCACATCTGCATGGTGGCCCCACACCTCTCTCCAGGAACCTGTGCCACAGGGGATGTTCCCTCCATCCTGGCTCCTCATTCCTCCTTCCCCACACACAGCACTGATCTGGCACAGGGTAAACTGGATCCACTAATCTGGGTTCAAAAAATCCCAATAAAAACAGGAGAGGGGAAAGGAGGGGAATAATCTTCACCCAGAGCAGCAGGTTGATCCAGCTCACCAGAGAGAGGCAGGAATAGGCTGAAAACACAAGAGGGAAAACTCCTCAAGCTGGTATTGGTGCACAGATGGAGCACGTGGAGCTGCAGGCTCAGCTCCTCCTGCCAGACCCATCTCAGCTGGGAGGACTCCCAAGAACTTTCATTTCACTGGCTGCTGCTATTCCTGCTGTCTGGGGCAAGACTGGGAACTGAAACATGGAAGGAAATGATGACTGAAGTTTCACTGAGACTTTTTTGGCATGACACCCATTTTCACAACCCCTCGCCATCAGCTTCCTTCAATTGCATCAGTCCAAACCTGTGTGGTGGTTCTGAGAAGAAACTGATGCTGGTGCTGGGTTACTCCTAACCAAGACTGCTTTCACAGCAGAGGTCCCAACGTGGCTGCAGGGCCATCTGTGCAGGCACAGGAGAGGATGGGTGGGGACCAAGAGGAGGAAAAAGAGCAGCAGCTTATTTAATCAAGCACTGCCCAAAAGAAACAATCATAAAATATGTATTTTGTACTATTTAGTGGGGAAAGTCAAGTTTTTCTAAGCCAAGGCAAAAGAGAAAGAAGCCAGCACAGTGGGGAAGGAAATGAGTAAATTGGGATGGAGAATCTTGTATGTCTGGAAGCAGACAAGTGAAAGAAGACAAAACACATGATCTCCTCCCTTTTGGCAGGGACAATCTATTTATGCTGGCCCAGCTGCCCCTGAAACGACAGGCTGGGACTGAGAGCAGGAGGAAGTGGGGAATACAGTGAGAAAGGCCAGAGAAGGACACTTGAGGAGGGAGTTTCAGAGAAGCCAGGCAAAGAGCAGAAGGATAGAAAGTGACATTATAGTGGTAGAGAAACTAAAGCTTGAAAGAGGAAGTTTAGTTCAAGGCTGAGACAAATCTGGAAAATTATTGTTTTTGGAGGAAAGAAAGAAGAAAACTTAATGTTGGAAAAACAAGTCTGTATTCACTGGGGGCAGCTCCTCTGCAAAACAGGCTGCAACAGGAACCTGAGCCTCTGCTGCTGCTTCTCCATCAGCAAATACCACTAAATACCTTTATGTAACTGAATGGTGCAGTGATGAAGAGCCCATACAGAAATGCAGATCTCCATCCTGAGGTTTGAATAATGCACAGTACAGAGGCCTGCAGCTCTAACCTGGGCAGGGAGAAAGCAAACCACTGAGCAGGCACTCCTTAGAACAGTCATTAACAGCAAGCAGAGTTCATCTTCTGCCTCTGTGAAAGAGCCCAGACCATTTCACCTGGGTTCATCTCTGAGGGAGTTCACACCTGAGGGACAAGGACCATGTAACAACGTACTGTGACACCAGGGCAGAATTGACAGAGATTAAGAGGCTGAATTAAGTCTGTACACATAATCCCATTTCTTGCATTTCTTAGAAAAGCACGTCCCAATCCATTACAGTAAGCAGATTCAGAACCATCATTGCTAATAACATTTCATTTTTTGGCCAAGAAAACTATTTAGGCCAAACCCCCTTCTCCCATCATGCAGATGAATGTTAGAAAAGCTGTTTATAATTTATTGCATACCTTCAGCTACCAGTCAGTAGTTCAGTTATGAACACTTAAGCATATTTGCTCAGGTCCAAGCCTTCCACCTGAGATCCCTGGCCACATGCCTCCAGTGTGAGGCCACATGCCTCCAGAATGATTACTAAAATTCAAAGAAGTCTCCAAGAATTTTACCATATGGAAACACTCAACCTAGTCTTTTTATCTTTTTTTTTTTTTTTTGTCCCAATAAGAATAATCTCTTTTTCAAAAGAATAACTTAGCTTTTCCCTCATAGTTCTCAGAGCAGGTCTAGGTAATAATAAATAACATTACAAATGAGGAAACCCATGTCCAGCTCAGTGAATCACACCACCTCCCTAAACCACACTGAAAATGAAGCTGCTGGCAAAATGTTCTTTAAACTTCTGTAGGAGTACTGATAAAAAGCAAACACGGAGTACAGTTTTATCTGATTAACTCCTTGCAAAGTTGTGCAATGTTTCTACCCTTCTGTAAACAAATACTGCAACCTGCCTGGATTTTCATCAGCAGTATTACCTTGGGCAAAACCCATTTATACCTCTGATGGGCAAGGATAAAAATGGGAATTGGTACTTATTAGGAAAATGTACCACTGGCTTGCCCCAGAAGTTGTCTAAGTATTTCAGTAGATACAGCTGGAAACTAACCAAGTCATGCACCTACACACACCCCTACTCCAAAATATCTGAACTTCTTCCACCTTTGTTCTTTCTGTTATTGTGTCCATATAGCCTGACAAAAGCAACTTCTCACATGCCAATGGGACACCCACATATGGTAGAGAAGATGACAGACTTTCTCCTACCACAAAGCAGTGATCTTTGTTTATGCCAACACCGTGTGACGTGAGTACTGCCAAGATGAAAAGAGGCAAACCTGGTCCAACAGAAAAAAGGACCATCTCCAAAAGGAAGGCTTGTGTCTATACAACATTGCCCGTGAGTGGTACCAAAGACTGGGAAACTCTATGCAAAAATTATACCTAGTCTTATATTTGAGCTATTCTTAACAGTAAGTATGCCTGATGTTTTATGGACTGTGTGAATTTAAGTTTTTTGTCATGCAAAATGAATACACTCAGAAATGGCATGGCTTATTTATGTACCTGCAGGCTATTTCTTGGAAATTACATAGTAATTTATGCCAGCCATGGGAACATTGCTAATGTAACACCATGTTATCTCCTTACAACAATGTAAATGCCTCAGATCACCAAAGTATTTGATAACATCTCCGAGACAAACGTGCCATCCATGCGTCATTCCAACAATGGAGGATGGATGTAGCAACAAGGCAATTTGCATTCTTGCAAATGTACCAAAGTTCAAAAAATACAATAGGTGACAAAAAATATAGCAAAAGGAATAAAAAGGCATATTGGGTTGAAGTGTGTGGGGACAAATTGGTAGTGTGCATATGATGCTGCAACAGTGGAGGAAAACTAAACTAATTCTCTAATTTACAAAAACTGTTCCAGGATAAAGAACCAAGGTTTGACTTCCAATCCAAATGGCCTTATTCCAAAATTACTGTACCAACAGTACAAACAGACTAATATTGAGTTTCAGGCAGAACAAGTCTGACATGGACATACATCAGTTCTTACAGCTGGTCTCTTGGCACCTCTCTGTAGAGCACAGGAGCCCTTCTGGCATTGCTCTCTGCCCACAGCCTGGTGCAGAGAAGGAAGCAGCAGCTCCAGAACTAGCCAGGTACCAAAGTGTGCTCCTGCCTTCCCCATCTTCACTGTCTGGCACCTAGCTACATCTCAGTGCACTCTTTACCTGGAAGTCCTTGCTCCCATCATACCTCAAATTGTGTGTTTACTCTGTGATGTCTACAACAGACTGGCTAAATTCAATTAACAGCAGCTCACCAGTAGCACAAAAGCTTGTCCAGAGTGCCTGAACTAAGCTCAGTCAACAGAACTCTGGATATTTTTTATTACCTTCAAAAGTCCCTAAATCCCACCAATAAACACAATTTTTTGACAAACATTGGCAAAACATCAAACAGTGCTAAATATTAAATTTAAAAAAGATGATTGTATAAGGCAGTGAAATCCCTTGCTAGCTAAAATGTAGACACAGAAAGGATTCTGAATTAGGAAAGAGGTAATGACCGAAAATAAAAGAGAAACAAACATGGTGAAGTGTTCTGGAAAAGTACATTGGCATCCCAAAGCAAATACAAGCCCAAGATCAATCAAACAGAGTCAGAGAAATGTTATGTTCCTTTACCAAGCACTAAAAAGCTGGCAAGTGTGTGAGGTGTGGAAGCTGTCTGCATGGTGAATTTCAACCTGGAGAAAATCTTCCTAGACTGAGGTTTAAAGCATGAGTTCAACACAACTTTTCCATTAATAAGATTAAACATTTCTGCAGATGTTTTGAGAAGACATTAAAGTGTTTACAAAAAGAATGCAAATAATCACTGCAAATACACAAAAAGTAAGCTTGTTTATAAGTAGGAGTTGGGGAATTTTAGGTTAAGAGATAGGTTATTTGGGGATCAAAACACACACACATAAGTTTGATCTTAATTAACTTGTACATTCTCAACCCTATGAAGAATTCAGTGTCTGAGACAGCATTATAAGGTCAAAATAAAAATGTGAGAGAATGATGCTAGAAAAGACTGCAGGCCAAGAAAGTCCTTTTATTTTCAGTCTAAGGTCTCAGTCCAGAGAGCTGTTCTACAAGGGCAGGCTCCATATCAGCACTGCGATTCATCCATGCAACACAATTTGCAGGATCAAAGATTTCAGAAAATTCTCAGTCTATGGGCATCACCTGAGAAGTTCCCAGCCTTTCAGGCAGCACAAACCAAAGTTCTCAGAGAACATCTTAGACCTGTGAATCCCCTGACTTTCAGTGGCAGCTTAAGCTACCCCCAGCTACCCCTCTTTCCTTCACAAGCCTCCACATGATGCTGGCTGAGACTGTGCTGAGGATGTTCATGGATCAGACCAAGAAGATGATTTAGGTGGAGGGCTGAGTTTTCTTTCAGCTGGATCAGTGCAGTTGTGTTCCTGCTCTGCTGGCATGTCATTGGGGTGGCACAGGGTAGAGAAAAACAGGCAAGAGAAAAGAGCATCTTTCTACAGTGTATAAAAACAAGGTGTAACATTTAATTTCATTCTTGCTATCAAAGTATTTCCTACCAGCCTTCAGGCTACTCTTGCTCAGCAATCCCATGATGCAGCAATAAAATACTCACCACCAGCAAGAGCTTCCTCTCTTGCAGTGTCATCATCACTGGGCTGAAGAATATTCCAGGATGTCAAAGCAAGTGAAGACATGTCTTCAGCTGATGATAACTTCAGCATGTCCATGTGATTGCTCTGAGGTTTGTAACGGGGGATGAAACACTCCTTGCCTTGCTTAAAAATGTCCTTAATGATTTCTTCTGTCTGAACTTCATCTGGCATGCTCAGGAAAATTGCAATTCTTTTGGATTCTTGGTACTTGGGATGATCAATCACCTACATGGGAAATTGACACAACTGGTTTGTGAAAAGTTTTTGGAAAGATCAACTTACTTTCATTTAACACAAAATATTCATTGAAAAGGGTAGAGATACAAAGTTTGATGCATCATAAAGAGAATAAATTGACTTTGTTGCCTACTCCAACATTTCTACCATTAGCAAGATCAAAATAGGCGAATTTTTGCATCTAGTGAACTAAACACTGCAACACAGGTTTGGGCCAGCCAAGAACAATTTTGCAGACAATCTTCCAATCCTCTAAAGATTTGTGCCATAACAGTGCAGTCATGGTCAAATGCCCAACAAACACCACTGCAGAAGAATACAGCAGGCCAGAACTGCCAGCTTATACAAGGGTTTAGCATTCCTTTCCTTCCATCCTTTTCACAGGCTGCACCTCTCATCTGTGCCCAGGCAGAGTGGAAGTGCCTCAGTGATAATAACTCAAAGGAAAATCAGCTCCTGAGCAGATGAGTGAGGAGCACAAAGTCTTCCAAGAACAGGCCCCTCTTTCTTTTGTTAACCTGAATGTCTTCCCTCCAGCAGGATGAGATACATGACTTCAAACATCACCTGCTTCTAACAGGTGATCTTATTACTGCACATTTTTCAAAGCTCCAAGGAAGGATGGCCTTGCCATTTTTTTGCTTTTCACGAGACTCTGAGCTGGGCTTATAAAAGGCTGAATATAGGAGGAAAAATAAAAAATCCTTACATGGTGAAAAAGTGTTAGCAGACATACCTCACCTGTCTCTGCCCATTCCAGACTGAATTCCACATTAAAATTTGAAAGGAGGCTTTTAAAAGCTTGTCTTCTCAGTCTCTAGCACCTTATATATTTTGTCACTTACATCTGGACAAAGGTATAAATGTGCCCCTACTCATTTAAATGTGATTTACTCTTACTCTACACACTTAGATAAAAATCTATTAAAAATATCAGACAATTGAGAAACTCTCTACTGTCTACAGAGCGGAGATCACCAGATGCCCTGCTCAGTGTTTGTATAACTGGAGGGTAACTCACTCTTATGAGCTTTAGCCTTTGCCCTGGCCTTGTTTTGAGATACAAATGCCCCATCTGAGTCAATATATGGTTCTCACTACATTTTTTATTTTCTTCCCATCACAGCAGTTAAAAACCCAAGTGAAATATTCAGAAGACAGATGGAATTCTGTAAGGCAAAAAAAAAAAAACCAAAACACTCCAGACTAAATGATGGTGTATGTGTTGCTTGGCCACAAAAACATCTTCATTCCAAACCATATTTTATTTCCTTTTCTATCTGCCTAACCCTACACATGGATTTTTCCACAGAATTAAGTCAAAAGACCAGAATTTCCATAGTAGCTTTTGCTGCAAAAAGCAGACTGTTTAGTCCAACTGCAGACTCCAGAAAAGAGTTGTGGCTCATGTTGAGGGCCTCCAGAGCCAAATCCTCTCATGGGTTTGGTGAGGAGAGAAACTGAGACTTTCAAAAAAGGGCTGTGTGCTCTGGGCACCACACAGGTCCCATCTGCTCTGATGTATCCAGTAACACATTAATCAGGCTGTAAAGGAGCAAAAATGAGGTTGAAGATGTAAACCCACATGCGAGCAGGAAGACACAATTTCAGATATTCTCAGAATTGTGTAGATGCTCCTGCTATGACTCGGAACAGCTTCTGAGAAGACTGAAAAAATTTCCACGCTTAACAAATATTATCTGTCCTTTGTTCACCAGCTGATGGCAATTTTTTTCAGAATCAGAGCATGCAAATAGCATGACTTTAATCATGAACATAAGCATTAAAAAAGAATAATCACCCAGAAGCTAATTAAATACTGGTGGCTAGGTCAGCCTGTGAAGCTATTTCATTTTGAATTTAAAGATTATTTTGAAATGAGATTTTTCCACTAAAAATATTACTCAGGTGTTATAAAATAACCTGCTCGCTTTAATTAGCTACAAGCACTGATGTATGCTACAAAGCTACATTTTTGGCTTTATATAATTCCAAGTATTTTCTCAGCCTGTTCCAAAATTCCTCCATGCCTGCTGTATTCGCTACCTCCCATGAGGAAGCCAACTCTACTTTCTGCCACTTACACAGAGCCACTCTGTCCCAAGCAAGCTCAACATTTTCAATTTGTGTCACATTAAGAAAAGGGCAAGATAATTTCAATTTATGTCATATTTCCTGATGCCTTCTTTTAAGCAAAACAAAGGCTGTATCTTTAAGAGTGCTCTCACTAGAAGGAATGAGTGCTGTGTTGCTGTGTTTATCAGCAGCAATTAGACAAAGGCTGAGGGCTCCTAAAAATTCAGTACTCCATGGGCTAGGTGCTTAAAAGTTGGCTGAGGACTCTGAATTTTTGAAGGGGATGCATACCAGTATTTGCTAAAATTCAAGAGATTCAAGTCTAGGATGAATGATTACTAAAAAGCATTATCATGGGGGTGGGACACTACATATAGATATGTTTTTAAAAAACATTCCCAAGGAAAAAAAGGGTTATATAAATTCCAGTTAAAACTTCCTACAACTTCAAAGTTTCTGTGCTGCCACATCCCACTCATGAAGTGGCTACACATTAGTAGTAAATGAAGTCTATAAAATGATTTGACAGCCTCTGGCAGGAAAATAACCATATAAATGTAGATCATCTAGAAGTACCCGCTGGTGCTGCAAAAAAAATGAGGACTGTGCTCTATTACATGCAGTGACTGCAAAATAAAATTTTATTATGTTTATTAAAATGATAAAATACATCTATATAAAAACTGTGTAATCCAAACACAAACAGGACATTTCAAAAGTACATACCCATATCACTCTGTGCTAGGATACCAGTTAGGCAAACCCTGCTTGATATCTTTTAGAGTGTGAAAATTATATTAGAAATAAAATTGTGTGGAAGAAACACCGCTGGAAGATACAGAAGGGAGATGACAGAACATAAAACAAGAGGCCAAATCAGGCAGTGGCTGAGTTTTTGTATGTACGGCCAGAGAGAGCCAGGCTGGCGTGAAATATCTGAGATAAACACCTGAGGAGCCTTGCTTGGGGCGTGTGGCAGTCTGCCCCCACTGTCCCCAAAATCCAAGGGTGATGTGTGACCACGCTTGGGAAAAGTGTGACCAGCACCCAGGGGTGAAGTGTGACCACCGCTCCAGGGTGAAGTGTCCCCAGCACCCCGGGGTGAAGTGTGGCCACTGCTCCAGGGTATCCCCAGCATCCAGAGCTGATGTGTGACCACTCATGGGAGAAGTGTCCCCAGCACCCAGGGTAATGCATGACCACTGCTCCAGAATGAAGCGTCCCCAGCACCCAGGGCTGATATGTGGCCACCCACGGGAGAAATGTCCCCAGCACCCAGGGTGAAGTGTGACCACCACTCAGAGCGAAGTGTCCCCAGCACCCTGGGTGATGTGTGACCACCGCTCCGGGGTGAAGCGTCCCCAGCAGCCCCGCGTTAGCCGCCAGCCGTTGCTGTCACTCCGGCGCCACAGCCCCGCTGCCCGGCGCTGCCGCGGCAGAGCCGAGGGCAGACTCCGAGGCGGAGCTCACCCCCGCCCGGCGGAAGGGCGCCTGAGTCACGGTTTCGATCACCGGCAGGGCCTGGAAAGTCCCGGCCGCGCTCCCCGGCGAGCGGGGCCCGGCCCTGGCCGTGCCCGATGTCCGCACCCACCTTGCGCCCGAGCAGGCGGGACTGGCGCTGCTTCTCGGCCGCGCTGAGCGCCCGCAGGCGCTGCCGCAGCTCCGCCCGCAGCTGCTGCTTGGCCGCCCTCAGCGCCGCCGCCATCGCGCCGCCGTCCCCGGCCGGCTCCATGCGCCAGTGCGCCGGGCGGGCCCGCGGCGGGGCCAGGCAGGCCGCGGGGGCGGCCCGGGACCGCCCGCTCCGAGCCCGGGTGGCACCGGCCCCATAGTGCGGCAGGGCCCCTGCCAACACCAGCGTGGTGGGGTTTTTTACTTGTTTGTTTTGTTGTGTTTTTTTTTTTTTTCCTCCCCTGACGCAGATCGCAATGAATTTCCCCTTCTCTAATTTCGCTGCAGGAAGGGAAAGTCCATTTCGGCAGGATGCTGTAGCCCCCCTGTGTGCCAAGCAGTTTCAGATCCCGGCGGTGGCCGTGCGCTCTCCTGGGGGATGCTGTGATGGACGGCCCCGTGGTGGTCAGCGGTGTCCAGCCCATAGCTGTGCCCACAGGGAAGATGTGCCGGCCCAAGGGACGTCTCTGAGTCCGACACACCTTTAACTGCCCGGGCAGGCGGTGGAGTCACCATCCCTGCAAGTGTTCAAGAAATGACTGGATGTGGCACTTAGTGCCGTGGTCCAGTTGACAAGGTGGTGAGCAAAGATTAGACTCAATGATGTCAGAGGTTTTTTCCAACCTGATTGATTCTGTGATTTTAAGCGCAGAAAGATGTTTCTATAGGAGAACAGCTGTTTTCATAAATCTCCTCTGTGTGGCTTTTGATGACATCTCAGTTCAGCTGCTGTGTGCAGGGATGAAGTCATCAGCTGTCCCACTGGGCAGCTCTTTGGGCTCACCTTGTGTTCTAGAAGCAGCACGTTGTTCTCCCCTGGCAGATCCAAGGATCCCTTAAGCTGCAGTGCCCAGGACCTGGGCACTGCTCAGTGTCACGGATGGATAACTTCTTGACACTTACATGGGCACTATTTTATAAAACTTAGCTAATAGCCGTGCTGTTTTCAGACACTTTACTATGCTTAGAATTGGGATGGAACATCTCATCACTGCTTTTCTTGCTCTGCACTGAAAAAAAGGTTTTCTCCCAGTGAAGTTAACCCGGAGCCCACTGGACCATTAATGATCCATCCAGGCTTCTTTTGTTTAAACCCTGCCCTTACCACGAGGACAAGTTCTAAAATTATTGTATCACCTACATTTTGAAAAGACACAGTTACCCTTTATATTTAACTAAAAAATTGTTCCTCTGAGTATGAAATAGGTTACTAGATCAGTGTAAAGGAAGTGGATGTGGTATTAATAGATTGGTGTTAGCCACTATTGTATGTGGCTTGCAGCAGTGCTCAGAAAGGAACTGAGTAAGAATTACTGTTCTTACCATGAAGACTTAGACTGCCTATAAAGACATGTGTCATTACATGTTCCAAAATGTCATTTCTGACATAGGTGTTCTGGAGGTGTGCTGCCAGAGGTGTTCTGGAGGTGGGCATTTTCCTCTTGCTGCCCCTTGCCCTTTGAATGCTGCCTTCTTTTCTTCAATTACATTACAAATCCTGCCTGCATGCTAAATCATATTTCTTGTTTTCACTGGGGAAGGAGAGATACATGTTGTAACAAACATTACCATTTGTTTGTGTTCTGTGGTTAAACCAAGTTAGACCATGGAATCACAGAACAACCCAGGCTGGAAGGGACATTGAAAGTTTGTGTGGTCCAACCTTTCCTGAGAAAGGAAGCCTAGATGAAATTATTTAGTGCCTGATTAGTTGTACCCTGAAAACTGCCAGGGAGAGGGGCTCTACCACATCCCTGGGCAGGTTCTTCCAGAAAACAATTGTTCTTGCTGCAAAAAAGAGTCTTAGGTTGAGATGAAAGAAGGAGAGCCCATTACAGAAGAGGCTGGTTTGTTCTCTCAGTGTCACAAAGCTGGATTTTCTAGAGGATCTGTCTCAGAACAGTGGTGTGTGCCACAGGTGGCTGCTGGCTCAGTTTGGTTCACCTCCCAACATGTGTAAAAAAAAAGAAGAAGGGTGTTTAGACCCAGTCTAAGTTCCCTAATGGAAAATCACTACAGCTGAAGAAAACCCTTCTAGAATGATTTCTTGAACAACTACTGTTTAGCCTTGGAAAGCACATGGAATTTGAGTGAAAACATTAATTGCCCCAGACTATAAAAGCCTGGAACTTCTGTATATTTTCTGAGCTTTATGATGTATCCCAAAACAGTGATTACTGTCATCAGAACTGATCCAGTTCATTTATTTTGCCACAAGATATCTGTTTCTTATGCAAGCTACCAGATAGTACCTAAAAAGTACTACAGAAAATGAAAGTCTTGCCATCCATGGACCTCAGGTCAAATCCATAAACTACTTGGATTTTCCAGCAGCATTTTGATAACTCTTCTAATATTATCTTACTCAGACAGATCTTTTCCCATGCTCCCAATTTTTCTGGAAAAAGTGAGACCAATCTCAAGGCTTTAAAATACATATTTTAATGTATTTTCTAAAAATATTAGTGTATTTACACAAATTTCTCATTTAAGAAATATTTTTACTTGCCTATTTTTAAACATCTAGTTTAAAAAACGTTCAGCCAGATGATTACATCACATAAATATGAAAGAACATTCACTGTAGATGTGAGCTATTAAAAAAATACAGCACGGAAACACATACCATTGCTATAACAGTAAGTGAGTGCACATATTTAAGTTGCTAGCTTCCACAAACAGTTCTTCCCATAGAAATTGCTTAGTCTGTGTCAGTAACTTCTACCCACTTCTATATTGGAGTTCCCACTTCTTTCTTCTTCACAAAAATACCCCCCCCTTTTCTCATACAGAGGTTGCAATAAAATGCATTACAGTAGTATTTCATTTACAAAACAAATGACATAAAAACTTGTTTCTTAACCCATTGGATTGTATTTCACTAAAACAAAGTCCTTTCATGGAGATGCAAGAGAGATTCCAAGAGCTGTCTGGATGTGAAAAGTGATCTCAAAGCAATCCTGCCTGGAAAGGTTGATTTGGACTTGAATTGCTGCAAGATGTTGTGCAGATTCCCCTTTGGAAGGATCTCATCTTCAGATTTGGTCATTGGGATAGCATGTTAAGCATTGTAGTTAGTAAAAATAAATACAAATAAATTAAAAACAAATTATGGAAGGAAATTATTTTCTTGTTGATATTGCTTGGAGGAAGGCTGAGAAGTGAAGTTTGTGGCAATGTCTAGATTACACATGAACGGCAGATCCTTTTACTTCAGTAGTACTCTCTGAACAAGGAAACGACAGCTATGAACAGGGCTGTGATTTTGGAGAAGGACAGTAGTGATCTTCTTTCAAACTTCGTTAGGAAGCCATTTTCCTGTGGAAAAAACCACACACAGTTAGGGACAGCTTAAAAACAGCATGTAGGGAAACCACACCACTCCCTGTGTCAGCACTGTGCAGTGAGGGACAGCTTTTCAGAGCTCTGCCTCCAAAAGATGAATAGCTTTTTAAAAATAGTCACTCAAAATAGCTGCACTTTGCTGAATGTTTGTTTCATCTCCAAGTCAAGGCTATGCCCTCCCTGTGTAAATAGAAAATAAACATGAACTCTATCAGCTGAGCCCACATCTTCCAGGAAGGTACAAGTGCTATGTTTCTGATGTACTAATACACCCAGAAGTATCTTCTTTTAAGCTTCCTTATTCCACTATGATGAGCCTCCTATTATGACGGAATGTTTCCAGGAGTTGATACTTCTCTGAAATAAAATTGACTCTATTTGAAAGAGATGGAAAGATAAGCCTTTATTATAAATCAAATGCATCAAGGGGCCAAGAGTCACTATCACCTTTTTTTTTTTTTTGCTACAGAGAGAGAAGGATTAAAACAGGCAGAAAGACAAAAAAAAAAAAAAAAGGAAAAGCAAGACACTAGAAAATAAATCAGGGGAAAAAAACGTAGTAGGAAATATGAGAGAAGTGGGATGAGAGGGGGTGGAAGGAAAAAGTAAAATTTACATATAAGTAAAGGAAAAAGTACCAAGGAAATTACTGACACTGGTGTCATTGATTCTCAGATTTCCCCCTACTGCAAAAAAGAAAGTATGGGTGTGAAGAAATTTTGCAGAGCAAAAGGATATTTCCCTTCCCTTCACTGGCAGAATGGGGATTTCAGCAGCTTGGCAAAACAGTCCACTTAGTAACAAGTATTTTTCTCAGCATTGACCATTCACAGGTGGAAGTTCCAGGATTATCTCAGTCCAAACAGAAAAGATTTAATGCCAGTTGTACTTACCAGTACATTTGTTGTAACTAAAACTGATTTGGGGGATTAAATAATGGCTTTGTTGAAATCCACAGCAAAAGTGCTGACTTCATTTGTGAGGATCACACCTGTGTATTCTTCCCTTACCTTGAACTTATGTATTTTTGGACCAGCTTCTTTATGAAAGCAAAATTGCTGCGCTGACCTTAGGATGTCACTTAATTTTAGATTTAATAATGGAAATTTCAGGGTATGTGTGGTTTAACCTGCTTTGAGTGGGAGGCTGGACCAAATGATTTTCTAAGGTCATTCTCAACCTGAATTATGGCATGATCCTGTCATTCAAAACTGGCAAGTGCCTTTTAAAAATAAAGTTGTCTTTTATGACTGTTCTGTTTATAGCAGAAGCAAAGCTCTCACTGTAAGTCTCAATGAGACATTCCAGACACCAAATATTAAATCAATAAATGAAACCCTGAATAAAATGGTTCTGAGAGTGTCTATAGCAATAATTAATTAAATCTCCCAATGTAGACTTTGGTGGAAAATGAGAAACTCACCCAGCCACCATTCGCATCAATCCAGTCGGCTTTGTTGTTTATGATGTACTCTGTGATGAAATAAGAGATCTGCTCCTTCTCCTCTGCAGTCAGCTGAACCCCATGCTCTTGAAGCTTCTTGGTGAGGACACCTCCAAATGTAAATATGGTCATAATTCGTCCCCAGTTAGTATTTCCATCAGCAAACTTTTCATCCATGACTCCATTGAAAATTCTCTTGGCAACAGCTACAGAGGTGATGTCAATCCTGTCCAGGAGCGGCCTGAGAGCCTCCTCGGTTTGTTCTTGCAGCGAGGATGCCATGGTTCTCAGGACACGAGCAACCCTGGTCTGGGCTGGTGCCAGGTGTGATTCCTGGAGCACATACTGTAGATAGTCCTGAGCCAGGTAATAAACATAGTAGAACTCAGCAGTTTCCATTCAATCCAGAGTGCAGAGAGCAGCTAACTGCTGGCAGTCGGGCTCGGCAGTGAGCAGCCACAGGACACGCACGCGCTTTTGTTCCGTCGGTTTTGATGGAATCTCTCTGGTTTTACCACAGAATTTCCTGTGAAAGGTAGTGACTTAATGGCTGCGTCGGGCAATATGTCATAGGGGAAATGAAAGAAAAAGTATCTCCTTTTATGTCTTGAGTGATTTATTTCTCCAAATGGTGTGATTCCGCAACTAAAATCGACCAGATTTTACCACATTCTTAGCAGCATAACTTGGCATTTTCTAGGGACTTTTGCTACATACCGCTTGCAAAGGATTGGCATTTGGCTTGCAAAATTCCAAGAATGGTGTGTGCTAGCAAAGGTTTGGCATTTGGCTTGAAAAAACATGCCCAGAAGTGCATGCTGCTGGAGATGCAGACATACAACACCCCCAGTCCAATCTCCTTGCTGCCAGGGTTAAGGCTGCAATCTGTATTGCAGGTTTATGGGTTATTTCTGGCCACAACTTTGTGAAGAAACTGATATGTGTTCCCAACAGGATGGAAGAATGAATAAACTTTCTTCAGCACTCAGGGAGTTTTACAGAAGTGCAAAAACTGGGAGCACAACAGTGGTACAATTATGGCATGGTACAAGGGGAAAGTCAGCTTTATAACATTATCCCTGCTCCAGACTTTCCCACACTCTCTCTGAGTGCTCTTCAAGGTCCTTCTTTGAAGATTTGAATGGGAAGCTTCAAAGATTTCTTTCCCCCATGGGGAGCTCTGCTGTATAAGATGTTATAAGTATGAAAGACAATGCTAATGCAGGCAGCATGTCAGAACATGGGATGGAGAATACGGGGCCAGTGATGTGTGATACCACCTGAATCTTTCAGGACAGGTTAAAAAGAAGTATCATGATACCTACAACTGCTCTTAGATTCAAATTTTCTGTCAAGCTGTTATTTTTGGGAGAAGAGGCAGGGATACCTAGCCAGCTTTTTCCTTGCAAACATCTTGTCCTGAGGCAATCTGATCTTGCTAAAGGGCCAGGATGTGTCCATGGAGAATTTCACCCCATTGCAAAGGCTTCAAAGAGCAGCAAGCAGTTTGATGTCTGGAGACCCCCCTCTTTCTCCATCTTTCCTTATCCCTCTACTTCTTACCCACCTTTCTTTCACTGTTCTTCTTCCTTTGGAATCAAAAGGCACTCCCAGCACCCCACACCAAGGCGTGTGAGCCTGTTTCCAGTCCTGGGCACTCGCTGATGCTCAGACTTACAGAAGAGGAGCAGAGCTGCAGTCTCAGATGTCAGATAGCACTGGCACCTAATTGCACTGGGGAAAGCCTGTCTGGAGTGTGAAACAGCTCTGGTGTCACACACTGCTAACCCTAGCCAGCCCCCCAAAATGTGTGTGCAGCTGCTCTGACATCACAGTTTTTGCAGAAACCCATTGACTAGACCAGGGTAGTTTCCACTTCCTGCTGAGGTTATTTCTGTCCGTGGTGAGTCTGGCCAAGAGTGACACAGTCCTCTTCCATCATAGCAGGGCTTGAAACCTTGAGCCAGCACAGCACAGCATCCAGCAATTGGGGATTATTTCCCTCACTTTCTCCTGGAAGCAAAGAGAGAGGGGTTGGTGTTATGTTCACTTTTGGGAGAGAATGTGTTTCAGAGGGCAGTGCGAGCTGAAAAATTCCAGTGTTAGATGTTACCCCAGGGAAGGATGTGATGTCAGGACTGGGAATGAGCTGGGTGTGGGAAGCTGGATCTCCCTTCTTTCCTACACTCATGTTCTTACCAAAGCTCATTTTGAAAGTTCAGAGGTATTTCCTATCCAGTACCTGCAGCTGTTGCTTTGGCACAGCTGTCAGGCTGACTTTGCCTTTGTTATGTTCAGTGATTTCAGCAAAATGCTATCATTTTATGAGGAATGCAAATGGAAAAAAAAAAAAAAAAAAAAAAGGATGTAACAGTTGCTAACTCTTTCCAACTGGACAGGAATTTGTGGTGCAGAGGGAAGTCATTGCTCACCAGCCAGCTCCCCTCCTGTCAGATGCTTGCTGTAGACAGGGCTGAGAGAGGTACTAGAGCGGACATCACAAGAATCCTCTGCCTATATAGCACAGTCTGTGAAATTATAGATCACTCCTGAATTTCTTAGTAACTGATTAATGAAAAGTTTTTGGTATTCTCTGAGAATATAATAGTTGAATATGAGGACAGTGAACAATACCTATGGAGACCAGTTTTGTTTTCTTCTGACAGTAGCAGAGCACTAGCAGATGCAGCTGTTACTTCATTAGTGGAGCATTTAGGATTCTGAGGATTCCCTGGTTCACCATTATTGAAAGAAATCAATGTCATACCTTGGCAATTTTAGTGCAAATGCTGCTACTTACAATCTCTTGATTGCTTAAAGGCTCTGAGGTGGAGCTGAGGGCTCAGCTCCCAGAATGGGTGGCAGCTCTGAGCAGAGATCTCCAACATCCAGCTGTGACACTGCTGACCAGAGCTCAGGGTGGAGCTGTTGAAAATGCCCCAGGTCTCTCTCCTTCCAAGTTTTCAATAGTGGGCAGTGCAGGGTGCAGTTCCAAGTGTTGGATGTTCAGTAGCAGTGACAGTTTGTGGATCTGCACACACAAATCGATAATGGTCAACTCTGAACACTCTAAGAAATCAGATTTGGGATCTTTTGCATCATGCCACTCTAAAGCTTTGATTCTCATTTTCTACAATGTCTTGCTTGCTTCTAGCAGACTTTTATTCTCATTTTGTAGTTGTAAGTGAATACCTCTGTATTAATGAAACTCTGTTTTGTTTCCTACCTGCTTTGTCTCCCCAGTGCTGCATAGACTGCATTCTCATACACTACAGCACTTTCCCCTTGTTTTCCTCTTTGCTAGATATACTTTAAGTGTTAATTGTTAATAAAAGGCTTGAAACAGAAACCAGCTTGACAGGGAAGCTCAAATGCAAACTCTCCCCTCACTACTTGGCAACTGGAAGGGGCTTCAGATACTTTGATTTAAATCTGTGCCCTGTGGATTTGAATCCACATCCCACTCTAACCTGAAAAGGTTTATTTTTCCAGAACAGATGGGGACTGAGCTGACAGATCCTCATAAAACTGACTTGTGATAGACAATGTTATCTCATCACATTCGAGACAAAACCAAGCCAAGTAACAAAAGCTTTGCTGAGCTGTCCGTGCTGCATCTGCCTTGCCAGAGTTCCAGGTGATTGTGGGAACTGTGATTTTTTTTTTTTTTTTTGGTCTGGAAGAACAGTCCAAAGCCTTAAGAAAAGGATTGAAGATTTATTTCTTTCCCCTTCTTTTCTTCTCTTTTTGAGGTCTGCACCAGGGCGGTTTTTTTTTTTTTTTTTTTTTTGGTTGGTTGGTTGGTTGGTTGTTTTTTTGGGTTTGTTTGTTTGTTTTGGGTGTTTTGTTTTGGTTTGGGGTTTTTTTTAGTTCTTTTTGTTTCTTTTTTTTTGTTTGGGTTGGGTTGTTTTGTTTTGTGGGTTTTTTGGGTTTTTTTTTGTTTTGTTTTGGGGGGTTTTTTTGTTTGTTTATTTTTTGGGGTTTTTTCATTTTGTTTGGGTTTGGTTTGGGATTTTTTTTTGTTTTTTGGGGTTATTTTTTGGTTTTTTAAAATTTTTTTGTTTGGTTTGGGTTTTTTTGTTTTGGTTGGGTTTGGGTTTTCTTTTATTTTGTTTTGGGGGTTTTTTTGTTTTGGTTTGGTTGGGGGTTTTTTTTGTCGATTTTTTTGGGGGTTTTGGGCTTTTTTGGTTTTCTTTGGTTTTGCGGGGTTTTTTTGGTTTTTTTTTGGGGGGGGGGGTGTTTTTTTGGTTTTTTGGGGGTGGTATTGCATTTCATTGCGAAAGAACATCTCGGTTCACTTGTAGCTTTGCAGCTGTCCTGCACATCCCTGGTGGGAGCCCCGGGCCGGTTCTATAGCCTTTATTCGCCAGGGATGCAGGGATGCTGCTGCTCTCGGGTGCTGCGGGACCGCTTGCCCAGTGGAGTGCTGACACCTAGTGCCGCAGCCGGCCGCGCTGCAGCGCCGCTGCACGTCCCTGCTTTGGGTTCCCTCTGCCGCACATCCCGGGTTTGGGTTCCCTCTGCCGCACATCCCCGGTTTGGGTTCTCTCTGCCGCACATCCTTGGTTTGGGTTCCCTCTGCAGCACATCCCTGGTTTGGGTTCCCTTTGCAGCACATCCCTGGTTTGGGTTCTCTCTGCCGCACATCCCGGGTTTGGGTTCTCTCTGCTGCACATCCTTGGTTTGGGTTCCCTCTGCCGCACATCCCAGGTTTGGGTTCTCTCTGCCGCACATCCCCGGTTTGGGTTCTCTCTGCAGCAAACACCCAAATCCCGTGGGACCGGCATGCAGCCGGCTCATGAGCCGTGTTAATATGTGATGATGTGTTTCCCGAAACCCTGGGGATTCCTGAATCCCTGCAGGGATTCTCCTTCTCGGCTCCAGGACATCACTGCAGTGCTGTGTCCATCTCTGGGGTCCCCAGCCCAGGAAGGACATGGACATCATGGATCAGGTCCGGAGGAGACCTCTAAGTTGATTAAATGGATGGATCATCTTTCCTGTGAGGAAAGGCTGGGATAATCAGGATTGTTCAGCCTGGAAAAGGGAAGGTTTCAGGCTGACCTAATGCCAGCCTTGCAGAGCCTGAGGGGTGCCTGCAGGAAATGTGGAGGGACACTATTTACAGGGGCATGATAGGACAAGGGGAATGGCTTTCAATGGAAAGAGGGTAGGTGTAGATTAGATGTTAGGAAAAAAATCTTCACTGTGAGGGTGGTGAGGTGCTGGAACAAGTTGTCCAGAGAAGCTGTGGCTGCCCCATCCCTGGCAATGTTCAAGGCCAGGCTGGATGGGGCTCTGAGCAGCCTGGTCTAGTAGAAGGTGTTCTTGCTAACATCAGGGAGGCTGGGACTTGATGATCTTTAAGGATCTCTCCAACCCAGACCATTCAGATTCTCTGATTCCATGAATTCTGTCAGCCAGGAAGCACCAAAACCTCCTGTTCAAAGCATGGAAAGGTCATCTCCATTAATTTTGAGAGCAGTTAACTTTAAAACATTTAAGACCATCTCCTAATGTTTCTAGGATGGAGAAAAAATATCAGGATCCTGTATCTTAAATTCTGTGGCAACTGAAAGAGAGACTTTGACCCAGCTTGCATTCTGTGTGTCAGACATGCTCTGAAGGCAAGCTCCAGAAAGGATGGGAGGATGCAGCTGGTTTTGCATCCTCTAGGCCAACTGTGGCATTCTGGGCTAATTGGAAAGCCAAAGTGGTCCCCAGCAAAAACTAAAGCAAGGAACTTCTCCAGCTCACTGCTGAGCTGTGGTGCCATCTAGAATGACTGAGGGCTGCACAATTTGGCACAAACTCTCTCCTGCTCCCAAAATACCACACAGGAAACACTGAGGGGATGGGTCAAATGGAGGTGCACCATGGTTCTCCATGGCTCAGACATGAGAAGGTGGTCATTTTTCTCCCCTTGGGACTCCTCTGCAGCATTCCAGAGACCCAAGGGGGCTGTGGGAATGGCCAGCTTTGGCTGTGTTACTCAGGACTCAGCTGCTGCCTCGTCACTTCCCCTGCTAACTCATCTCCACTCAGAGGCTGTTTTCTTCTGAATCCCTGCTTCTGTCATCACCATAAGTCAAGGAGCAGCCAAACATACTTCTCCACTGTGCATGTGTCATGTGTCATCGTGTGCATGTGTGCAAACACATGCTCTACATTCTCCCAAGCCCTTCCAAATGTTTATCTCGGATTAGGAGAGTTTGAAAACAGAGTCATCCTTGTCAGCAGTGAGCCACAGACATGTAAAGGTTCCTAAGCTTCCCAGACAATGGAGCATAAACAAGTCTTGGTAGAGCCTTAGCAAGTTCTTGCAGATGCCGGCAGAAACACTGGAGTCAGCTTCATGGCGGAAAACATTTGCTCCCTGAAGGGGAAAGAATTAAATTCTGCTTTTGAGTATTCATGAAATAAGAAGCCAAGAACTCATGCCCCAAAATGATAATCAAAACTTTTCATGTCACTGGCACCCACGAGTCAAGAGTGTCATGAGTCAAGGGTGGTCTTGAGTGTTGGTTCATTCTCCTGGGGAACATGAACATGTGCAGAGTCATTTGTGATTGATCAGCACCTTTAGTTCAGATCTGTGTTTTTCAGCAACATGACGCTGCCAGGGGAGACAGGCATTCAACACCTAAACCTATTTTAGACACTGGTGATACTCAAAATGTGGTGAGGCAGCATTTCAGTGACATATCTGAGCCTTGCTTAGCATATAAAGAGTCCCACTTGATGACAACTCCAAAATATGAATGAGATTTAGGTAAAGAGTTTCCACTGAGCATGGATAACATACATGTGCCCAGTGCCTTCAAGTGTCTTTGGAAAAAAAAGAAAAGAAAAATCATCTATTCATTAAAGCTATTAATAGTATAAAGATAGGCATGCTTTTAAATTCTTTGCTGTTTGATTTTCCAAGAGAAGCTTTTGTATCTCACGTTTTTAAAATAAATCACTTTAAAACTCAAGCTCACTTTACCAATTACAAGTTACCTGGGTGCCTTGGAGCTTTGCAGTCCTCTACATCAGCCCTCCCAGGAGCGTGCTTGCCTCTGTGCTTCTCCATCTTTTAAATCAGCCCTGCATGTGCTCCTGCACTTCTCCATTATTTAAATCAAGGCTGCATCTTCTCAAGGTCCTGCTGGTAACCTTTGCCCTGGGTCAAGTGTTTGTGATCCACAGATTAAATATCTTTCCTTCAGAAGAGAATGTATTCCCTTAATAAATCACTTTACCCCCCTTTTTCCATATCCCCTCTGTTGATGATCCTATAAAAGAAGGCTGCAGCAACACTGGTATTTCTACTATAAATTCCTCTTCATGGAGGTTCATAACTCATCTTTAGTTTGTTTTACATGCAGGGTTGTGGTCTGGGGGCACATTTGTTTTTATTCCCCTTTCAAATTGTTTTGAAATATTTGAAGTTATAAAATAGACAAAAATACAAATTGTGTATAGATATTTTCATCATTTATAATCAATCCAGATATTTGGATGGAAATTATGATTAGGAAATGAATGTGTAATGGGATTTCAAGTCATTTTCATAAGTTCACAATAAATATTGATATTAAAACACATTTCTGAACCCTAATTCAGTAATTTTACTACAGTTTTATTACCTTTTCAAATATATATTTGCATAAAAATGTGGTGCTGGTGCCTACTGCTTGCAGCCTCCTTTTTTAATAAAAAATTTTCAAAACCCTTCATGTACAAGAAAAAGACACAGACTACATTGCTGCTTGGCAGGACTTTTCTGAAGTCTAAAGTCTTTTGTTATGAAGGTCATTCCATCCACCTACAGCCTAAGAAACTGGGCTCCATGTGGCAGAATAAAATCTTCATTACTCAGCTGCAAGGAAGAGCTTGTGAACTTAATGTCCCAAATGACCCTTCTGGAGGGTTCTTCAGCCCTAACTGCATTTCTCATTTTTCTGATTTGCACCATTGCAGCAGACACTGGGCTGCTGGCACTCTGCAGTATTTTCAAATGATTATGTGTAAATTGCTGCAAATTAGAGCAAGAAATTAACTGTAACTCCCACGGCATATTTTTATCCTTGTGTTTATTACGTTTTCTAATCCTCCAAAAAGCATGCTGAGATGGCATTTCTGTGCTCCTAGGAGAAGGCTGTGAGCAGAAATAGCAAACTAATCTGTCTCCCCAGGTATTTATACCGCATTCATGGCTGTGCTGTCTGAGCATGTAACGCTGTCCCCTCGATCTTTTTGAGTGAAATGATGTCCTGTTAAGTGAGTGTGAAGGAAGCTGATGCTACCGTGCCTAGTTATCCAAACCTGCTGCCATTCTTTAACCAAAGCAGAGTAAAAAGAGATTTGCTTTTGAGCTCATTTTTTATTTATTGATGGATCTTTACAGTGCTCTGTGCTTTGAATGACATTTGTCCATCGCCATTGCCATGGCTGTGTACAGAGCCTGGGGTCATCGAGGGAATTAAGCCTGTAAGCATCTTAGCAGTGATACTGATCCCAGGGCCTGCTCAGGCCCTAAAATGCTCTGTCTTTAAGAAAGCTGAAGTCTTTTAGACCCTTCCAAATAACTTTTTGCCAGCTGTTATGAGTAGTAAGCAACAATAAAATGCCCCAGCTGGGAGTGGGGGTTGTTCTGTGGTGGGAATTCACGCATCCAAGCCTGGAGGAGTGTCCTGCCCCAGCTCTCTCAGTCTCAGCACTCTCTCAGCACTGAGCCAACACAAACCCCATTGGCCTCACATAACAGCAGGAGAGGGGCTGTGATAGTCTTTATTAGGCAATGGTGAGGGTGATTGCATTTAATCTGTGAGGCATTTTAATGGCTATCGGTAGCAAGGGCAACCAAACTCCATACCAGCAGTTCAGTGCATGTTACCCTGAGTTTTCACAATAAAACCTCAGAATACCCACTCATCCTCAGCAGACTCGCCTTTGTATCAATTTGGGACTAGATTCTTGGCATGCCAGGGAATTAGGCATCATAATGACTTAATCAAGGGCTTTCACAGTGTATTCTGGAGCTGAGAAACCTTTTTAAACCCCAATGCAGATGGGAGCTTGGACCCAGCAGCGAGTGCTTTGCTCATGAAGTCAGAGGAGCTCTGCACAGACTGACCCCCTGTGCCTCTGAAAAGCTGTATTGATTTTGGTAACTTCATCTGTGCAGGGATGTGAATCTGTCCACAGGGAGCTAAATGAAACCTAAAGTTATCGATTTTCAAGAGCAAAGAACTTTAGTTAAAAATCTCTTATGTTTTCTTAATTATTCTTGATTTTGAAACATGGCATCACAGCAGAATAATGATACTAATAAGCAACAGTAAATAAATCAGGCAGATGCATGTGATTTAATGCAGTAAGAGCAGAGAGAATGGCACCGAATTAGACAAGGTTTTTATTTGCTCTTTGTGCTGGATAACTGTTAATCACTCAATGAGAAATGCATTTCCAATGGCCAGTGCCCAAGCAATGTAAATAACAGCAACATCCTCGTTTCTCCTTTGCCCTCAATCTCCTTTTGGAGGCTTGACAATAAACAGCCATTCCCAATCTATTTCGTAACTCAGAACCCAGATCCAAAAAACCCCCATGCAACCTAATTAGTTTACTTTACTTGTCTCTCCTTTATATTCCTGAGCTAATAAATGGCCACTGCAGTTCCAGAGGGAGTTAATTTTTCTGGCTGCCTACTGGGGATTGAGAGCTGTTGTCTCACTTGAGCACAGCTCAGTTGTTTGCTGGGTCACTCAGCAGGGCCCTGTATTAACAACAAAAGGTGGGAAACCACAAAATCATTATATCCAGTGTAAAACCTGGTGTTCCTGTGGCATGGCAGACCCCTTCAGCCTGCTGAGTTTTGGTTTCCCCATCTATTGGATGGGCTTCTTCAAAAGATTTGCTGACTCTGGCTATAGGATGTAGCTTTCTAGTTATGCCTACATGTCCTCAAGAAAACCATGGGTGTCTCTATGACCCAGCTCCCCACTTCTAAAAGAGAGGAAATTTGAGACTTGCATTCAGGTCTGTGCCTGTTGCCTGCATTTACAGCCTTCCCATGAAAAGCATGGATGTCCCTATGACCCAGCTTTCCACTTCTAAAACAGAGGAAATTTGAGACTTGCATTCAGGTCTGTGCCTGTTGCCTGTATCTACAGCCTTACCAAGAAAACCATGGATGTCCCTATGACCCAGCTTTCCACTTCTTAAAGAGAGGAAATTTGAGATTTGCATTCAGGTCTGTGCCTGTTTCCTGTGTTTACAGCCTTCCCAGAGAGGTGTGTTGGGGCAAGGGGGGTCTGTATGTGGCGCCTCAGCTGGGCTGGACCGTGCTCAGGCTATTGATGGTGATCATTCTGCAGCCACGAGTTCAGTGGAGCTGAGGCAGGTAAGGGCTGACTCAAATGTGCATCACTCCAGTCATTTGCCATCTGTGTGTGAGTCAGAGCCCTAATATTTGTTTTCCATCCTTTGTTGGAAGTCAGTGGAGCTGTTTATTTATGCAGCAGTTGACACACTGGGGCCTTAATCTCGGCCAGGCCTAGGTGCTGGTTTAGTACCCAGCCTAATGTAGCAAATTATGAGTGAGAGGCTGGCTTTAGCTTTTATATCTATATGTGTATATGTGTTGAATCCCATTTTTCTCCCACATGACATTGTAGATAGCAGCTAGGCCTGCCTTAGAGATGCCAAAGATGCAGAGCTTGTAATTCTTTGGACATGTGTTTTGGTTCAGTCACCTAAGATTGAGCGCTAGTGAGGCAACCTGAAAGGCAGTTTTATCAAGTTCATCTTTTCAAATCACATTTCTTTCACAATATGGCTTGCTAGCTGTAAAAATATTCCATTAAACAATGTTACCACACTCTGAGGCAATTTGTTTTCTTGTGCATTGATCTTTGATCCAACGTACTTGCTCCTGAAAACATTCTTCCTTTTTAACCACTTAGACAGAAGTTAATTTCATAGAAATTGGAAATTGTTACAGAATAGCATTTCTTTTGTATTCTGTCCTTTGTTGTTCGCTAATCATTTTTTCTGGATAGTCACTTTGTGAGTGGATTTCTATTCAGTCATGGTCAGATTCTTTAGTGTTTAGTGTACTAAATTAATTTGTTGTGTAGCTTTCCAAAATAGTTCAGAATTATAGATTTCATAAAAGGGTAAAAATCTCATTTTAAAATAAAGAAATGGTTTTGCTAGTATGTAATGTTTGGCAAATTGGAAAAAACTGCAATAACAATAAACTACATTTATTGTTAATTAACTTGTAATTGAATGGAAACTAATCTCCCCTGGAAGGTAAAAACACAACACACTTGCATGATGTAGTCAGGTTTTCTGTTCATGGTGTCCAGCTGGATACCAACAAAGGAAATGTCTGGGGGTTTATGGCAGCAATTCCTTGCCAGACAATGCTGTCTCCATTAGCCATGGCCTCGTGTGAAACCAGGAGGCATTTTAGGTTCATTGGGGATCTCCAGCTATTGTTTCTCTTTGAGACATGGTTTTCATCCTCAAACATCCACAGTATTCTGTCCCCTTTCTTCCTTTCTGTAGATTTGCAGCCCTGTCCTGCAGCCTCACCTGCCCCTGTGTCCTCCTGCAGGGAGGGAGGCAGAATGCAGGATCCAGCCTGAGCAGCTCCTGTCTCTGTTCTAAAGGGCTCTGAGCACTTCTGAGCAGGGCTGGGAAACAAAGTCTGGCCTGAAAGCTCACACTCCTGAACAGGGATCAGTTTTAGCAGTTTAATCACCTAATTCCTGGTGATAAGGATGCTGAGACAAACAATTACAAGCCCAATAACACACTGAAAATTGTGTTCTGATGTGGAAAGTGACTTGGTAAAAATGTTACTTCCAAGCTGCTGGAAGCTGCCCTCACAGAGTCCAGACCAAATGTAAGCAGTTTACAAGCAAATGCACAATATTTCTTTCTTAGCTGCCAGCCATATAAAGGCCCTGAGCTCTAGGCTGGCTGCCCTACAGCCCACATAGCTGTTTCCCCAGGTAGGTGTTATAGTCATGAATTGGTGATGCTTTGCCTCTGCTTTGTATTTGCAACAGGGAGGTTGCAGCTGGATGTGAAAAAGGTCAGAATAGGTTCCTTCCTTCTGAAAAATGTACACCTGCTGGAACTGGAGCATCAGCCTGCCTCTTTGATAACACAGAGAATTTCAGGTATTCCTTTCTGTGTGTAGCTCATAAATGAGCTAAGACAGACTCTGCTAGCTAGGTGAACTCTCACAGTTTTATAATTTTATTCCTTTTAATGGTTTTGCAGAAATGTAACACTCCAGAATGCTCTGATTCATGTTGTGCATGCCTCACAACAACTGCTGTGGTTCCTCCCCCAGAACATTCCCCCTTGGCTCCTGCACTGGCTCTGGAGCTACTTGAGTGTTGGTGTTGTAAACCTTCTTTCTACCCTCAGGTACTTGTTTGATATTCAGCCAAGGTTTGCTCTGTACCAATGATAAGTTTTACAAAGGGTTCAATGGTTAAACAACAAAAATGATAGATAAGAATTTCACCATTAAAGCTGACTACCCTCACTGGTGGTGCCTTTATGCCTGTGTTTCTTTACATCCCTGTACTTATTTGAGTTAGGGTATGGTGACAAAACATTCTGTCATCATTAACACCACATGAGCTAATGCTGATGTCTCTAATCTCCATCTCCCCCTTTATTAAAGTTTGATATTTTGATACCTTCTGACATAACTAGATGCAGAAGAATACTGAGTCAGCACAGCCTTTTTACTATGAATAAGTGATTGCATCAGTGTTGACTCCTAAGGAATTTGTAGAAATTTATTTCTAGAGAGCAGCTGAGCTATCAGCCTCCAGAGAACTAAATGATAGAAATTGGTTTCAATAATTATAGTGCTTTTAATTTGACACATTGTCCTTTTGTCATCACAGGTTTTCTTCTTGCTTGAGGAGTCTGAAGAAATAGAATATTGACATTTGAATGATTAAAAACTGGGAAAGTTTACTTTCAGTTTGTCTGTAGCTTCTCTGCATAAACAGAACAATCTGTTGAAATTAAAAAGATTATTAAGGCAATACTGTGCAGGGAAATTTTAGTGCCAAGAATTTAGCCATGTATGTCTGACCATATTAATGGGAATCCTACTACTAGATCCCTGTGCTCCCTGGTATATAATTTACCTAATGATTCCAGTTAAGCGCAAAAAACAAGCACCATCTGAAACTGTTTGACTTACAGTGCTTGGTGCTTGGGAGCCAGAGAGAAAACAGCCCTGCAGTGTGAGCACCTCAGTTCCCAGCACTGGCAGTGAGGGGTGAAGATAGGCTTAAGGATAAACATATTCTGGGGCATCAGTGCACACTGTAATGGATTCGTGGCATAGGCTTTGGATTCAGCTTTTATCCCACTGTGAGGGATGGACCTTTCTTACCCTCCGTCTCAAGAGTCCAGTTGGGCAACACTTCTCTGATTTAAGCTCCTGGCTTCAAAAATGGCACTCAGCTGTAAGCTCCAAGAAACCTTTAATTTGCAAAGAATTTGGCATTATATCCACTGTGGACATAAACCACTTATTTTACAGTAATTTTTCCCTTTATCTTCCCTGTATGTAAGATTTCATCTTTGGTGTATGCTGGTTTGGTATTTCACATCTGCCTTTGGCAATAATTTTTCAAAGGAAGGTCTGATCAGTTGTCTTCCCTTGTGGTACAGTTCCATTCATATCACAATAGGTTATGCAGGCAGCATGATATGGACAGTCTGTTAGGAACACTCTGCTATTTCAGGTGATAACTAAGTCCTCTCATAACTACATATAGCAACACAGTGAATTTTTTAAAGTGACATAATAGAAGAATTTCTCAGCGTCCCTATTTTCAGCTCTGATTTTATCCTTCAAGTATAGGTGGTAGAGCCAGCCCCAAAGCAGAAATTAGAGCAGACTGTGGGAACACACTGAGGATGCCTCATCTCTCAAAGTCCAGTAGAATGCTACATATCCTCCTACTACACTTAGGAAAGATTTGCTGTCTGCTAAATAAAGTGCTATTATCTGCATTACAAGTCAGACATCAGCAAAGCACCTACACATCCCTGGCTGAAGGCTGCCTGTCATCCCCCTTCCCACACATATCACATGTTTGGGCTGGAGGGAGTAGAGCTCTAAGTGTTTAGGTCCTGAGCCAAAGAGAACTGGGCTTCACAAGTCACTGGACTGCTTAGGAAATATTTTAGAGGAACTCATGCACTGCTAGAAATGAACCTTCCAAGTCCCAGCCATGTCCCTGAGCTCAGTTGGAAATGCTGTGCTGAGCATGGTCACAGGGAACCTAATGCCTGTGGAAGTGCCATCATCACTCACAAGTGATGAAACGACCACAAAATACTTTGGAGCATATTTTTACAAGCAGCAGCATATCAGCTCTTATGTCCTCATCAAATTCCAAATCAAGCAATTACCTTGCAATTCCAAATGGCAATATTATTGTTTGCTTCATTACCTGCTGTGCCTGCTAATGCTGTTTGTGCAGGATGGTCACTATTTCTCCAGCTTAGCAGCAGTCACGTTCTAGCAATGAGCAAAAAGACCCATTATCAGCCTTCCACAGCACCTTGGATCTCTTCACGATGAATAGTGCAATATAAACGTAGAGGATTATTTAAAAACCCATTGCAAACTCTTCTAGTGTATTAGCCATAATAATAGTCTGGCTGTTTTATTTGGCAATAATCCAATTCCTTCATCAAGATACAGTACCTGGTGCATGTGCTTGCAGACCAACCGACTGGCCCATAAAATAGCAGGGTGGCAAAATTATCAGGGAAAACAATGATGTGCTTTTATATTGCTGTAAGTTATGGGTGTGTAATAAAAGGGGAACATGAAGTTCTTGAGCCAGTAAGTGTAAAGGTGAGGGGTTTACAGCAGCTCTAAGTCCTGAAGTGTGCATTTAATACTGCGCAATTTTTAGCTGTTCAGTCTGATTTTTGTGTACCTGACTAATAACAATAAAGGTGAAGCAGATAATGTAAGAGTTGGGAACTGCAGCAGGACAATGTTTTCTATGAGAAAACAGCAAAGGGAGATGTGAAACACTTCAAATCAAAAGTAAAAATGTACAGGCCTCCATAAGAGCACAAATGAGGCATTGACCTAAATTCACAACACACATGGTTTATTTGAAATCTGAGGAGCAATCCACAGAAAACTTCACTTTGATATTTAAGCAATATAGCCATAATAATACAATTCAAACCAATGTCATTTCTATGAGATCTAGTTTCTAATCTAGTGCTTATTAACAGATCTGCAGCCACTGTACAAAGGGGGAATGAGGCATGGCAGGGTGCCAGCACTGACAGAAACAGATATATCATATTCATTGGCACCTCTGAATTATATATGTTTATATAAATGTTGATAATACTCATCACTATTAACCAAATAATTCCTGAGCAAATGATGCCTGGGGATCCATACAACTGGCTGCTTTTTAAAACTTTATTTTTCAACCAAGCATTTGTTTGACATGAAGAAGACCTCCCTGGAAGGGTTTCCTGAGTTGTGCCCTTGTGCTGTCAGTGGTTGGCATCAGGTTTGGGTGTTGGTATGCTGTGTGCACTCAAGGCTGGCAGAAATTCTACAAAGAAGACTTGCTCTGGGCTCCAAACTCAGCTCAGTCCTGCAGCAGAGCATCTCAGCCTTAAGTACCATGAATTTTAGAAGCATCTCCATGAATATATTGTGATCTTCAGCCTTTCTGTGGCTGACTCAGGTAAGGATGGAAGAGGGGCAAGGTGATCCTTTGCCACCTTGCCAGCTGCTTGGCTGAGTGGGTGGCCTTGCCAACTGAGCAAACCTCAGCTCGCAGATCTTCCTTTGCTCCTCATTTTTTGTTCCTAAAGAAAAGCCTGGAGAGGAGCAGATCCTGGTATCTACATATGGCTCAACTAATGAAGAGGTGCTTTAGGCATGGAGCTAATCAAGCCTTAGAGCCCTCTGTGCTGCAGATGCTTCTTTTCTGTGACTACAATGGGGCTCTGTCACTCACCTCCTGTGAACTGTGGAGCTCTCCCACCACAGCAATTGTCACCAGGGAAGAAAGTGTTACTCAACACAAGTAAATGAGACAGCAGCTGGGTCTATGGTTAAGTCTAATCTGCTCTGAAGTGAGAACTGACATAGGCCTAACCCTGCTGGATGAGTCAGTGGCAGGAGCAGGGTGAGAAGAGGAATCCCTCGTTACCAGCTCTGAGATATAAACACATGCCTTCCCTCTCTGCCTTCCCAACCCTTCATTAAAACAGCGGTAGCAGTTAGATTTAGTTTATTTATTTTTCTCAATATGAACTTTCACCTATTTTTCGAGTTAGGCAGGAATCCTTCTTCTCCTTGCCTTGCTCTTCCTCAGCTTTCTCTCTTCCCATAAAGCAACAGAGTGTCAGGCTCCTCATGTCTGTCAACATGAAACAAAAATTGCTACGAAATGCAAATGTTACATGTTTGCTTGGTTGCCCCATACCTGTCACCTGGGCACAGCTCTTGGAGTTGCATTTCATTCTTTGTGGGGCACTGCAGCCCCACATGAACATTTAAAAGCTGTGAGTCAGGCCTCCAAGAAAAGCCATGCATGACTTAAAATCACAAGGTTGATCAAAAACAATAAAATGCATATTTTCAATTTGCCTTTGGGTTTTCTAAGGTCGTGAGGCACACCCATTTCAAGTGTTCAAGACCTGATTTGCAACCATTAAGGCTAGAAATTCAGGGTATTCATTTGTCATGAGCTACCCATAATTCTTGTTTTCAGAAAAACAGGAAATATTATAAGACCTAATGGCCAGAATTGGCAGCACTGGTGCTGACACTGAATGTAAGCACTGAAACTAAATGCGTGATTTTTTCCTTTCCATCTAGAGTGAGGGTTTTGCTTTTCACTTCAGCACAATGTCTCAGTGTTCAGATATGTCAAACTACTTGAGAAAGTGTAGATTGCTTTTGCTGAGGCTTTTTAGAATTCTGTCAATGAGTTGGCTTTGGATGAAAGTCCCAGTGGGGTGGACAGTCCTCACATTCTGCACTTTCAGCCTATGTGCCACTGACTTGGTTTGGGTTAGGTATATTCATTTCAGCTCCATCTTCACACAGCTCCATATACTGGGACTGAATTTACAGTCCAATTTACTACCATCTGAATTTACAAGAGAAAAATAAGGAAAAAGAATAAAGGCAAGAAGACTAATTTTCTTTTTCTCATTGTAAATTTTGGACATTGCAGCAAGATGGTCAAGTGGCTGGACTGGGCACACTCCATCCTCCAGACCTTCAGACTAAACACCTCACTGGCAGCTTCATCCCTCAGGTAAACAGGATTCTGCAAAATGGCAATGCAGCTTGTCCGGGCAGGGGACAGGCCACATCCCAAGGTAAATAATGAGCTCCCTCAGGGGCTCATGGCCATCACAAACATCACCACCTTCTGCTTCCTGTGCGAGATGCAATTCCTAGAGCTTGTGTTCTTGGATGCAAAGGCAGCACTAATAGTACCTGCCAAAACATGTGGCCTTCCCTTGAAAAAAAGGGTGAGAAAACAAAATACATATGATAGATGTTAGTCATGTTGCTTACTGCACTGTTGGCACACTGCACCTGGGGCTCCTGTACTCACATCCAGGATCTGGGCATGAGTCACACATGCAGCATATGCATTTATGGGCCATCTGAGCATACACAGAACATAATGGGAATTTCATGATGTCTCAACTTGCTTTTGCTTCCCTTTGTGCAACAAGGTGCCTGCAAATCCTAGACAGAGCCCTTTTCCTCTGAGATGAGGTTGCTGAATGGAAAAACATAGCATGCCCACAGGGAGCTGCACGTGTGGAACATGAGGTTTTTCGCTAGAAAAATAGACTGGTGTGGCACACTACTGCTGGCCATGTGTCCTTGGTGATGATTTTCTGAAATCACCAGATTCTGATGTCATGGTAGCACTCAGGAATCTTTATTAAGCAAAAAGTTTTCAGCCTCCACATTTGTAAAATAAAGCTGGTTCCGTGTGATTGCCTGGCATATCAGAAAGTGAAGACAAATAAGAACACACTGAACCTGTATTTTGAAGACTGAAATTCTGCAAGCCAATCACATGGTTTTGGGGGACCTGAAATTATTTTTGAACAGCTTGTGTTGACAACTTTATAATTTTCCTTTAATAGCTGTGTCTGTGCTTGTGTGGTGTGGCTTCCTACACCTTCTCTAATAAAGCTATCAATGTTTTTTTGTATATGTTAAACTTTATTTTTGTCTTCTAGTTCCTCAGTCACTAACAGGAGATAGTGTCATATGCAAGGCAATATTCAGGCATTACAGGATGAAAATGTGGACTATATTTCGCTGGGAAATAAAGTTTTCAGACAGTCTTTTCCACATATGGAAAAGGAATGAAAGCTTCAACACTACTTGTTCTGGTTCCGTGCTTGCAGCAATAGAGATGTTGGTTTGTTGGGTTTTTTTCTTGCTTGAACACAGAAAGATTGTTAAAAACAAGGATTCAAAATGGAAGGATAAAAAAGCATGGTGCTAACATAAGATATTGCAGGGAAATGTTTGTTAGCCTTGAGTGGTAGTGTCTCACTTCCATGAGGTTGATTTACTGCAGGCAAAACACAACAACACAGCAATTAATAAAATATTAAACATTGTGGACATTTTTAGAAGGACATTTTTATAGCTCTACCAGGTGCAGTGGCATTCTTTTAATTACCTGGGCATGACAAAGAACGCTTCAAAGCTGAAGTGTTAATTCTTTGCTATGCATAAGGCAATAAAGGTAACAGATAGGGAAGGGAATGAGCTGCAGGTAGAAGATTCTGATCTGTGCACAGAAATGGTCAATGAGGTTTGTTCTCATCTCCCCATTGTTATTACACTGATAACAGGTGGAAATCATTTTGAAGGGTATAAAACCCAGTCATAAAAAAATCAATTGATTTATCCATCAGATGAATTGAATTCCAAGTAGTGATGTCTTCTCAAATACTGGCACTCCACAGTGTTTCCTATTGTCTCTTACTCAATTTAAAATATGTAACACTGAGGGGTAACATGCTCAGTCACCTGCTAACACCCACCACTGCCTTCCTCCAGACCTTTACTCAGACATTCCTCAAGACCTTACCAGAAGCTCATTCTTCAAGGGAAGAATCAGTCCTGACTCCACTGAAATATTTTCTACAAGTGGTGCCAATGAGAAATCAAACCACATTTTTTGGCAGTTAATCAAGTTGTCCCTGAGTATTGTGAGTGTAAATACTTGCCCCTATGCTAGATCTGCTCCCTGGATGCTGGTTAGAGAAATGCTTCCTTAGCAAGAGACTGAGCCAGAGAACACTTGAGCATCTGCCATGCCTCAGCTCCTGATGACTTCAAGGACAGCAAAACTCATCCCATTTTTATCTGCCTTCTGCAGGTCCTCGCTCTTCTTCAGGACCTGATATAATCCTACACTCTTTGACACTCAGCAGCTCACAATATGATGGAGTATAAGATAGGGAAGTATTATCTCACATCATGGCAGAGAAAAATGATGCATTTTGCCCAAGATCATTAAGAGGATCTGTTGTAGCAGTCAGAAAAACATCCCAGAGAAGTAACTTTTTGTTAGGTATGGTCTAATACATACGTCTTTAATGTTTATTATTTCCCCTGTTTTACTTATTGCACTGTTTTCTCTGATTTACTCAAGACTTAATATTGATCTTGAACTGGGATGTTTTGCTAGTAGAAAGCTTTCTGGTTTATGGTTTGTGTTTCTCCCAGTTCCTCTCTTCTGGTAGTTTGGGCTGTGGCAGCCCGGCTCCAGCACACTAGCAGTAGTTTTGTATATGATCAGTGCTTCTCATGGTACTTTCTGCATACGCTACTGTAGCATAAAATAGCACAAAAGGTTGTGTGTCTGTACCACAGTTCATAACCCAGCATTTTAGCACCAATGCATCTCCATCACTGCTCTAAGGTGTGATCTGGGCCAGCTGAACTATAAACTAGGTCACCATCCCCTTCTCCTGTTCTTCCAGAGAGGTGGAAACATCTCAGGGACAGGAAGATGCAGACAGAGGGGGTGATGAACCATATCCTTCAGTAGCCAGGCCCACCAGAGCTCATCAGTGAGTTGTGACAGGGCTGTGATCACTGCTGTGTGGGTACACACTGCACGAGGTCTTCCCAAGCTGCCTTGATTACCAATTATTCAAGTTGTTAAATCCTGAGTTTGGCATGGGCTTGTGACTCAATGAATATTATTCTGATTGGTTTTACAGCCCATGTGGCTCAGTGATGGCTGCTGAGCTTCAGCTGAAGGTGGGTTGAGCACACCTGTGTTACATAACACCCACATCAACGCCTGCCATGCAGACATAACTTAGTGTTGACATTTTCAACTGTGTAATTAGGTATGCCAGCAAATGAACAGCAGCAGTACTAAGCACTGTTCTTTGTGAGCTTGGTGTGGGGTGTGTAAATATTTTGCCTCAGTTAAGGAAAAGAAATTAGGGAAAATAAATATTCCCAAGCACATTCTAGAGAACGCTAGATAAAAGAACAAAGCAGAGTATAAAGCAGATTTTATGAGGCAGTATTTACAAAGACATTACATATCTTACACACCCCAACATTTTCATGGCTGAACTGCACAGAAACCCACTCTATCTTCACATGCAGGACACTATATTCTAGGAGGTGTAACTTTCAGAAATAGCAGATTTTTTTTAAGTAAAGAGGAAAAACCCAAAAAACTGCAGAGCTTTACTGTGGTATTCTGCTCTGTTTCTGCAGAACTTTATTGTGACAACTCTGATAATTATCAATTTCCCACAGGAGGGAAGATTTTGCAAGCCTGTAAGATGTCTGCTTTCATTTAGAAGAGGAGAAGTAGAAAAGTAAGGAGGAAGCAGAGAGAAGAAGCTGGAGAGAGGTGTGATTTATTGCTCTTCTACTGTAGACCTGTCAGTGATCCAAATCCTTAATCTTGTTCTGTGTGTACTTTTTCTCAGGAAGTCCACTGGGCATTTCCTGTGTGTAATTCAGGTAAGCTGCTAGCATGGCTTTTTAATATCTCCTGGGCAGTGCACAAGACATGAAAAGACTGCACAGGGAATCAGGCATCAGAGTTTCTTCATATTAAATTAAATTAAACAGTATATCAGCTGGACCAGAACAGCTTTTATAAAATGCATCAGGGATGGGGTAGGAATGAGGATGGACAGGCTCCTGCTCTGATTCTGTCCCTGTGGTCCTCACATAGGCTACAGCTGTGCAGGAGCTGCTCAAATGTGATAGTACCCAAGGGATTTCCATCTGTTCCAGGAGAACAGGAACATGATACCTCTCTCTCTCTGCACCTTCCTTCTCCCTGTGTAGAGTGCAAGGAGCACAGTCTGTAATCTGTGCTCACCAGCAACTCCCTGGGAAACTGCCAGCTCAGAGGAGTGAGATGGATAGACTCTGTCCCTCCTTATGTGATACAATGAGCAAAGTACTCTGCAGAAAAGCAGGAAGGCTGGGCCCAATTTCGGGCTAGGAAGACTTGGGAATTTCTGTGATTGCTTTAGAACCCTTGAATGAAAGGTACTACCCAAAGGCAGCCCCCACTATCAATCTTCCAAAAGGCTTCTTTTCTGAGGAAGAATACCAGGACAGCAGTAATCTCATCTCAGTTTGTGTCCTCTGCCAGAGTTAATGAGAGAGATCAAAGCTGATTGTGACACAATACTTGGATATTGTGGGACAAAAATATGTGCTGTAGGTATATTAAAAGCCTCAGCTTCAAATTTCCTAAAGAAAGCCTACAAAATCTCATATGCATTTCGAGGATCTGTGAAGCTATAGAAATGTCCTGTTTTATAACTTTCTCCAGTAGAACATTTTATTTTTTTTTAATCTATCAAAATCTAACGACATTTTGACAGAAAAGAATAATTGTCTAATTTAAGGAAACACTGATCAGATCTGATTTGCTGTAAAACTTTTTATCACCTGCAAATTTCCAGCCATTCAAGTATCCAAGACTGCTTTAGAAAAATACTTCAGGCATTATAATTTTACAAGAAGTGAGTAACTGTTTGGAGAGTTTTGGAGAACAAATGGTTTGCTTCTAAGCAATCAAAGTGATGTTTTAGCTTGCCCAATGAGGTAGTTCCCTCAAGGAGCTGGAGAATACTGAAACCAGATACTCCCTTTGTTGTTGCAGCAGATTCCTCTGGCATTGACAAATAGCCCATCTGAGCTAGCAAGGTCAGATGGACAGGAACAGAACAAACAGGAGTGCCAAACCCAGAGCAGTCGGGTGCTCCTGGCATTCCTAAGCAGGTGGGAAGATGGCTGAACAGACATTTTTGTCATTTGGGACATTTGTACCTAGATCTTTGACAGGTGCCTCAGGCGTATTGTTTACTTTCTAGACACCAGGATGTGTGCAGGCACTGAGTTTATTCATGCACAACAACCCTCTAAATCCAAGAATCCAGTGACACGGTATGAGCTAAGAGCTCTCCTACATGCAGTGGAGACAACAAAAAGTTGCAAAAGCAAAAATTGGCTCAGAGTACCTTCAGGGAGGCATTAAATTCTGCTGGATTTAAAGGTCTCTGAAAGAGTGCTGCTATTAAAGGATCACCAAGCAGTGATGCCCTGACAATGGGATTTTACTCCCCTTAAATTTCAAGGGTTAGAGCAGAAACAGGTAGGGCCAGCTTTCCTGAGTACCTGGAGACTTTTCAGGGGCCAAAGCCACTCTGTCAGAGCATCTCTGATCCCTGTGTCCTCACAATTTAGCAGCAGGTCACCAGAGCAGTGGATAGCTTCTAGGCTTTCTGTGCAGTGACCCATTTATGGAAGGGTTTTTGCATATGGTAAATGGCTACTTTAATATTACAGAATTTAGGAGTCCAGGTTTTAAATAGTAATTAATAGTTAATTAATGCTCAAACCCTGTAGCATATACAAAGCACAGACAGACATGTTCAGAGGGTTGTGTTATGGGCAGAGAGGCTCCCAGTGAGACTGGAGCTGCTGTGTTGATGACTCGACATGCACAAAATGAGCCACTCCTGCCCTGAAAGACTTTACTACCTACACAGACAAAGCAGATGCACGAGAAGAAAAAACACAGAGGTACAAAATAACTTTGCCTAAAGTTACTCATCAGCCCACAATGGCACACTGTTCTCCTGAGTGCTCAATGAACTATTTAACATGGATATTAAAAGCTTAAGTGGGGAGTCATTAGGGCTTTAAAAGGCCCCAGCCCAGATTTCTAAACAAGGCTATCTAGAAGGAAGCTCCCACGTGGCAGCACAATCTGCCTCATTTTGAAAGACGCTGAGGTGGGCATCGTCTGATGCCTGGCATCTCACAGGTTTCACCCATGAATCCTCAACCTCTACCTGTGTTTTTACCTATTATCCCTGATGATCACTCAGTTTTTCACCAGATGATTTTTTTTTCTCCCATCCTCTGAGAGGCAGAAAAAAAATTCGTTGTTTTTAGGGATGGACTCATGTCTCTGATTGGGAAACCAGTATGCAGAAAACAAAAGCAGAGTATTAAAGTTTTGAACAATATCAGGCTTTTTTATTCCAACCATTTTCACAACAGGCTTGATGAGTAAGGCTCCAGAATGCCATACTTAAATGCCAAGAAATTGGATTTTCATTTCTGCTCTTTTTTTTGATGAGAAATAGTCCCTGGGTTGTTTTGGAAAATGAATGCTGAAAGCTGGAAATCCTGATGGTAATTGATGTTTTTTCATTTCCACATGTGCATCTTTCTTGCAAACTATGTAGCATCAGCACAGTAAATATCCTTTATGTAATTTAAAAGTAAAATGCGTCATGGAGCATGCTAATAGAGCTTGATGGTAATATCATACAAACAGAAGCATGAGGGAGTGTGAAAAAATCCTGGGCCAATTTCTGCTCTTGGCTAAAATCCTACAACCCCCTTGAAGTCAGTGGCATTCTGGGCTTGCAAAGCAGAATTTGGACTCTAATTCTGCAAATCTCTGAATGTGGGAATTGCAATGGAAAGCTGGCATTGCTGCTCATGAAGGCCACTGCCAAATAACTGCTGAGCCCAATTTCCAGTAGGCCTGGGTAGCTGAAACTCTAGGTCATCCTCTTAAGATAAGGCTTAGAACAGGGGTCAAAGTACCTGTGGATTAAAAAAAAAAAAAAAAATCCAGTGAGACTCAGAATCAAATAAAATAAAATTTAAGATTCACTTGTTCAAGAGAACTGTGTGCTTATTTCTTTCCTATTTTTACAGTCTGTCTCTCAGGAAGCAGGAGCTGATTCTGCTCTCAATAAACCTATGGTGAAAATCTCAGCAGAGTCAGGAGCTGCACACTGGGCCCCAGACAACAAGATTAGAACTGAAATGATGTTAGCACTTAACACCAGATCCAAAGCCCACTGAGGTGAAGAAGAGACTTCCCATTTTCCAGCTCTGAAGATAAATCTACCTCAAAATGAATACATTACTAGGATTCCTCTAGTGATAGCTAAAGCTTTAGCAAAAGAAATAACAAGCCACCGTAGCAGAAGCAAACATAAAAGGAGGCAAAGGAAAAGGTCCTCTGTGTTAGCAGATAGATTAAATGGATTTGGGAGAAGTGAGTACAAATCAGAAGAAACCTCTTTCAGAAAAATTGTGCCCATATTTTCTAAAGAGGTGTATGAATAGATAGTCCTTAAAACCATGAAAATGAGTTGTGCTAGGGAATGAAGGTGATGGGAGCATTAATATATGAAAGCAGAGCTGAGTAATGCAGGTCAAGGAGAACAAACACCGTTCCAGTTGTGACGTTACAGAAGAGGAAGTAACGTTCACTGATTACCTCTCACCATTTAGCCATACATCATCAAATCACTGGCACATCTGGGGAAAACCTTTCACCTGGCTGTTTCAGCTTGGACTAGGATCTCCTGCCTAATTGTTTGGAGTTCTTTTGGATTTCTCTGTCAAAGCAAAATCATGCCTGGTAGAATGAAGTTTTTCCTTGAAGAACATCCCACTGAATATCAGGCTCCCATACTTCAGGCATTCCTGTGTCCTTTATTTTGTAAAAATATTTTAATATATTTTTAATATTCCTATATATATATATAAATTATATTCCTAATTTATATTATATTTTATATTTATATTCCTATGTTTTATTTAAAAATAAAAACTATTCTGATCCACTTAAGGTGGACCAATAGCCTCCAACTCCTTCCCTGCAGTGGTCCATCCACAGAAAACAGGCTTCTGTTTTCAGCTGCTGGGTCAGAATCACTTTTGACTTCTTCAGCAGATTTCAGAGCCAAGGATGTCCTTCTCTGGGTGGTTAACACCTTAGCCATTCCTCTGATTAGGCACTTCCCTTTTAATCCTTTTCCTACTTGACTTCAGCAAGGTTTTTTAGCCTATCAGTACCTAGATCCTCAAATCAGAAAACTGAACACTATTCTATTTTATGATTTTCATTCACAGAGGAACAACATGTACTTGTAATTTTTAAATGTATGCTTTATTCTACCCCAAGAATAAACCTGGCCATCTTGTTTGGGAATTTTCTTCCTCAGAGACAGCTTGACTGCTGGCTTTTTTAAATGCAAATGGCATGAAACTTTGTGTTCCCTATTTTCCTAGAGATTGTTTGCCTCTTCTGAGCTGTGGCAGCTTTTGACTGTACCAAACATAGTGATTCTGAATGCCCCAAAAACCCCATTTACCCCAGCATTATTGTCAATGAGTTTTCTCATTTTCAGCACATGAGAACTGACGAGTGTCACCCGCAACTTGAGTAAGATCACATTTGAACATTCTGCTGCTCCCCCTTGTCATCTGATGCCACAGCTTCACATTTGTTGCACCATGTGTTGCTGGTCAGTAAGTCCTGGCAGGAGGTGTCTGTCTTGTTCTCTGTTTGCATTTCCCTTGTATTGGCACTGCTGTTCTGCCAGCTGCTGCGCTGGTCACTCCCAGCTGCAGAACAATCAGTTGGCCATTTCCTAAACACTCAGGATGTTGTGCCCTACTATTCTGCATTTATATTTCCAATGATGAGATGAAATTTGACACAAAGAAAGCAGTCTGAGAACAACCAGAGGGAATTAATTCAAGGTTTAAAAAAATCATATTAAAAAGAGATGATCATGGAGAGGCTGGGAGGAATGCAATCATCACTCCCTGCAGCTCCTTATGATTACTGCCAAGACCATGAAAGTGCTCCAAATAATGTTGTGGTGAATGCTGTGATACCCACATGCAATGCAGGTCATCTTCTGCTCATGCAACCTGGCATTTGGAAAACCTATTGCATCAGCAAAGGCAGCCAAGACTGAATAATCTCGACCAAAATAGCTGTAAAGCTATGCTAGCATTTCCATGCTGGTTGCACCAGCATTTTCTAGTGTTGATCCAAGCTCTGATATTCAAAACAAACAAACAAATAAGGTGTTTTCTTCCCTTTTAGAGCTTTTTCCAGGTTTATAGATCTACCTACTCAGCTCTAAATGTGGGTGATGGCAAGCTCTTGAGAAGCCTCTGCTTGGATTTTATCTTTGCTGAAATCTTTGTGTCCCTTGCAATGCTTTCCTCTGCTCAAAAAAGACCCCAAATTTTAACTCTCTTCACAGTACCCCTAGGAAACCAATGATCCTGATGGGCCCATTACAGCTCAGTTTATTCTGTCATTTTCTGAAATGGAAATGTGTTTTACCCAGCCTCAGCTTCTCTGGCTGCACGACTGCACACTCCTCCTTCCCTCCTCCAAAACTCTCTGCAAGCTCTGCTCACCTCCTGGCAGCTACTCCAGCCCTGGCCCGCTCCTCTCCCCTATCCACAGATAAAATTCTCCTTTTTTTTGGCTTGTTTCATGTCCCTGGAATCCTGTACTCCCCATCTGCTCCCATCAAGTCGCTCATCATCCTTAAATCTCACCTTTAAAACCTCCCTGCATGGTATGGGCTGTGACAAGCGGGGAAAATATATTTAAAAAAAAAAAAAAAGTAGCTATATCCATATATATCGGGTGTGAGGTGTCCATGTAAAGAAGCAGCAGTGGATTGTCTGAGAGCCCCACAAGGAGAGAAGAAAACACAAACAAGCAGGTGACATTACAGATAACAAGACTCCAAGGGCACCGCAGGGCACAGAAGGTGAGGGGCCTGTGAGGGACTGACCCCACACAGCGCCCGGAGCCCCGCCTGGAGACACCTTCCCCTTCACCTGAAGGACAGAGGGCGCATCCACAGGTATTTTACAGCAAAATGAGTTTATTTGTGGGGCAGGAGCGCGGCCGCCGCCGCCCCAGCAGCCGCTGCCCGCTCGCCCTCCCGCCGCCGCGTTCGCCTCAGGTCACCCCTGCGGGCGGGGGAGCCGCGGGGCGGGCGCTGTCCCTTTAAATAGCATTCCGTGGTTCACGTCGCCGCCGTCGCCGTGTAATAATTACTCGCGGGCCGTGGCGCCGCCTCCCGCTCCCCGCGGCCTCCCTGCCTGGGCTCCGCCAATCAGCGCCCGCCCGCGTCACTCCGAGGGCAACGAAACACGGAGAAAGGGGGAAAAAAAAGTTTGGTGAGGAGCGAGCGGGGCCGGCAGGCGCGGCGGGCCCGGCGCAGGTGAGGGAGCGCGGCGGGGCCGGGGCGGCCGGGCCGGGGCTGCGGCGGCGGCTCCGCACCGCGACGGGGCGGGGGGACGGCGGCCGCCCGCCCACCGGCCCCGGCGAGGGCGGAGGGGCTGTGGGCAGGGTTCCCCCTTCGTGCCCCCGACCCCCGCACGCAGCGGGCGAGGGGCTGCGGGGCGGCAGCGGGCGCGGGGCCCGCGGCTCTTTCCCTGCCTTTTTTGGTGGTTCCGTCCTGCTCTCCCCACCCCCGTCGGCGGCTGCGTGCGCAGGAGCCATCCCGGGGCAGAGGTGTTTGTACTCGTGTCCTTGGGTGGAAGGGAGAGGCAGAGCCGGCCCTCGGCCAGCGCTGCGCCCGCCGGGCCCGGCCCCGCGCCCTCCGCACGGCCCGCGGGGTTCCGGCTGCCCTGGCCGCCCCTCGGTTCCCCCGGCCCGGAGCGGGCCCCGCTGCCCCTCGGGTGAGCCCGGTGCGGCGGCTTTGGCTGCTGTGGGGACGGGGTGCTCACAGGGAATCAGCCTGCGCTTTGTGTTGTACCGTTCTTCTAGTTGAACCAAGGGTTAATGTTTGCAAAGTCTGTCGTACTTTGGCGTTTTGCTTCATGAAAAGTTAGTGTTGTTGTTTTGGTGTTCGCCCAGGGAGCTCGTGAGATTTAACCCAACTTGCCTCCTAGGCTTTGCCAAAAGCCTGGAATGATAGATAAAGGGTGTGAATATCCACTCGTGTTTCCACTGGATGTTAGGATTGGGTAACCTTAGAAAATAAAAAGGGCAGTTGCCTTACTGCTAATAACAGCAGCAACAACGAAGTACAGAAGCTTCCACCGTATGTGCTGGTGTAATGTGGAGGCATTCAGCAAAACCGTGGTGGTTACTTCACCCCCTGCATGGCTTGACTTCAAGTGCACCGTTGTGTTCTGAAGTCCATTCCCGGGTGTTTGTCCAGGCTTGTCCTATAATAGGTGTCATTGCATAAGAGTTACAGGGAGCAAAGAGCGTGCCGAGCTTCTTTCACTCTTCTAAGGTTCTGTGCTCACATCTTAACTGTGCCAAACTCTGCACTGAATAGAGAAGGGCACAGCTTGGTAAGCTGCCCTGTGAGCTTCAGCGAAAGAAAAAAAAAAATTATTCTCTTCTTCCTCCTGCTTACAAGTAAACATTTTTGTCTTGTGTCATCTTAAATATTTTTTTGCACAGAGTGCTAATCCTCTTCTGAACTGTGGGTGATGGTAAGTCGACAGTTGAGGAAGTAAATATGTCAATTCATGCCTTTGTCTCTTTCCTGTCTGTCCTGTAGCTTTTACAGTTTTACTCTTTGAATTTTATCTGATTTGTTTTTGTAGTGCTGAGGTACCTGTTCTTCACTATCAACAAACTTTTAGAACAAGAGGATTGGCTCTTTTTTGATCTGTCTTGTATTTTTCAGGCCAAAATAAATGTATAATGGGAGGATTTTTGTTTCTTATGGTACTGAATGACAAAGTCTCTGACATGTCAGTGGCATAATTCCTTGGGTTTGTTACTTTGCAGATAGAGAAGATGATATTCTTCACTAGTGGGAAAACTGTCTCCTGTATATATTCATAGAATAACTCTTAAAATATTTTTCTTAAAAACCTGTGAATCATGTTAAATTTATTTTAATCTATTACTATTTAACTTCTTGACTAATCATGAATTTATGGCAAAAATTAACAGCATTGTATATGACATAGTATACTTACAGGAGTGTGATTGAAGAATGTAAGTTTACATTTCAACTTCTTGTTACTGCGTGGTCTCAGATGGCACATTCAAAACCTTACACAAATAGCTTGAAAGAGATAGTGGCAAGTTATCAGAGGGAGAGTAACATTAACACAAACTACTGAAAAGTTGCTATGGTTACAGATAAAGGTAATCCCTGTTTCTGTGAAAGTGTGTCGTTTTGTAACAGCTATATTAATCAGTCTGATTTCTGGGAAAATTGGAAGTATACAAACTTCTGGCTCCATTTTCTTGGCAGTTAATTGCTATGCAGCTTTTTTTTTTTTTTTTAATACTGAATGGGCTGTGACTGGTATTCAAGATACATCATTTGACCTACAAAGATTATTATAGATTACGTATAAATGCACTTGGACCATGCTGAATTCAATGGAAACTGTAGTATGGTTATTTTTGCTCCACCCAAGAGATACCTGATATCAAGGAAGTGTCTTTTAAAATGTCTAGATCCTTTTTCAAGGACTTTGGCTCAAGCAAGTGATGTGGCCCTGTGTCACCAGAGACCTTGGTTGTGCAGCTGTACAAGATAAAATTCTGTGTTCTGATTTAAAAAAAGAAAGAAAAAACATGCAACCAAATCACACAGCCCCCAAAAAACCCCAACAACCACCCCAAAGCAAACCCATATGGCAGCTGCTGAGAAGTTAAAACCTGTTAGGGATATCCAGCTTTGTAAGACCAGGAGGCCACAGGGAAGGAACAAGTAATTCTGTTAAGGGCTTTTTGCTTATATAGAAAGAGTTGGGGTGTAACATGCTGGAACTTTATAATATCTCAAGTCAGCTAAGCTTTGAGATAGCTGCTAAAACAATCCAGTGGGATGTGTCTGTCTGGTGTGTCTGTGCTGCTGTCCAGACAGCTCAGCAGAGCTCTCTGTATTTACCACATGCACCTCTTTGTTGTTTCCAGATCTGATTGTTGCAGTGCAGTAGTACGTCTGGGATTGAAAGCAGCAAGAGGAATCTCAGAAGTTCAAGATTACTGAAATCTCATCAGTCTGGTATGTTGTTCTCTTCAAACTCCTGGAATAGCAAATAGAATTCTTTGTACGTGAGGGCCTCCTTAGTTCCAGCTAAGGATAAGTTTCCTGCTAGGTTTTAGGACCTTGGCTTTTCAGCAGCAATTTCATTCTCGGGAAGCAATGTGCTGCTAAGAACTATGAACTGTGTATTGTTGGGCTTCTGTAGAAGATTGTTTTTGGTAGTGGTGTTTGAAGCAGGACAATGAACCCAAGCTCTGGGGACCTTTAGTCAACATACACTCTGAACTTGTTTTCATCTTGCTTATCCAGCTTGGAAATTCCGGGTACTTTTGCAAACTTTCAAAAGTAAAACTAAAGTCAGGCTGGAAAGGAGCTACTGGTAGCAGACTTTGCAGACGGATGAATTGAAGAATGCATAATATGAAAAGGAATATTTGTTTCTTCACACAGGGATTTTTTTCCCCACTACCTTTATGTAGACATGGCACTCATGAAATAATGGCGTTTTTTAGGTTTGATAAAAAATTTTATAATATTGTTTTAGAGTCACTTCTCAAATGCCAAAGTTCTGAAAGTCCTATGCTAATGTACTTCTAAAATTGATATATTTTCAGAAATACACAGCAAGTTTGGGAACTATTGTTTATAAATAGGGTTACAGCATGTGAGGGTGTGAAAGGCCTGGGAAGTTAAATATTACTTTGAAAGCTGTCTGTAGTAATAAGAAAAGCTAAAAGTCTGAACTATAATAATAAAAAATTAAAAATTCAGCATGCTGTAGTGCAGACAGCATTGACAACCAGAGGGTAAAGTCCTTTTCTCCAATGCCAGTTCAGTCTGTGTATGCAGCAGATCAGTTTCTTTGCTACTTATTAACATGTACAGAATCCAGGAGATGTGATGGATTCAGGACTGAAAACCAGGTGCAAAAGAGTGAAGAAAACTCTTGTGGTTCACACTGATCTGCTGGGGCCTGGATTGAGTAACAGTCTCTTCATCTAATCCCTGAACAGCCATCACATGTGGCTTTTGATCACTACTATTCTTGTCTCTGTTTGAACTGGTGACTTACAGACGGAGGGCTCTGTCCCTGATCTCTTGAGCTGTCAAGTCTCCCAAAGTTGCTGTCTTGTGTGTGTGTGAGATTACAGAACAAATGGCCTTTTAGCTGCTCCATGATTACTGTAGTCAAATGAGAGTCAGGTGCTCTCTTGCTGTCCAAGTGCAAAGTTGGGTGGCAGCAAACTGATTTTTTTTTTTTAACACTGCTGTGAAAGCCTCCTTGCTTAGTGTTCTTGCAGCTGCTATCTGCTGTTTTCCTTTTTTCTGCTTTGCTACAGATATTTTAATAGTAGCAAAGGCTTAATTTGAGCCTGAACCTTAAAACTTGCCTGTGACATTTTTCCAGAATGTGTGTGTGTTTAGAGGGAAAATAGATGGCTTCTTGCAGAAACTGAAAATTAGGCTTTTTTATCCAGCTTTACTGTTTCCTTCAGCATGGGATAATGACTTGAATAGCAATTTTTTAATGCATGGATTCCCAATATTTAGATTCAGATATGTTTACCTGTGAATTCTAGTCCAGTGACCTAAGGGTCAGCCATGAATCTAGTTTGGATACTCCACAGATGATGTGGGGATCTTCAATTGAAGAGGATAGCATATAACTCTAGGGGCTTTCTTATTGGGACAGTTATGGTGTGGGTGTGTTTGGGTTTTAAATGAGAAGGGGTAAGAAAATCTGGGAGGCCAGTGCTGAGTTTGCTTTGCCATCCCCTTCTGCTCTGGGTAAGCCAAACTCTTGCTCATCAGAGGCTTCTGCCAGCTCAGAGACTCAAGGCAGGTGGAAGGGGCTGATTAGCACCAGAGCTGGTTTCAGGAGCTGGCCAGACTGCAGCGCTTGTGGGGGGAAGAGGTGGGGAGGAAAAGGGATGGAACATCTCCCCTGCAGTGATAAGAGCTGCTAGTTGCCTGTGTGACAGAAACATGAGCTCAAGTGTGGGATGTTTGATGATAACAATTATTTTTCATTGCCATTACCAGGTGGTGAGACTGCTGTGGTAACAAATAGAGCTGGAGACTTTTGGAATAGTATATTTTATTTGGGTTTTTTTCCCCTCTTCTTTTTAAAGTACCCCAGCAACAATGTTGACTATAGGGTTGTCATGTCTTCAAGCACTTGGCAGTTTGGTTGATATCATTTGTGACTTGTGCTGCTGTTTCTATGGGCCTAAAGTTAATGTGCTCTAAATTGAAGCTTTCCAAGGTTGATTTCTGAGATACTTGAGGGACACTTCATTGGTCTGTTTTGTTTGTGTGAACTGTGTTCTTGGTTTTGATTGCTTAGATAAGGATTGATCAAAAAAAGTGTCATGCACGTATGAGTTACGTTCAGGGACCCCAAATCAGCTGCCAGCAGGGCACTGAATTCAGGTGCAAGAATTAAGGTCTGGTTCTTTCAGTTTACATTTTAGATATTGTGTGTAAGTTATGTGAATATTGCTAATTCTGTTCTTGTAGTGTTTCATACATATCAACTTATAACCAATTGCTGCTTTTCAGTTGTACTTGGATTTTTGGCATGATAGGTTGCTTTAAAATAGGTAACACAAAATGTGCAATTTCATCGTTTTAGCAGAGGTAAATGTCCCTCCTGAAGGTGTTTTTTATGCTCTTTGGTATATCACAGCTCAAGGGAGCACTTAGCTGTAAATATTTTCCTGATGCTGTGCAGTACTTGCAGTAAAGCAGTGTGCTGGACTGCCTTGGACTTCATTAATCTGTATTAGGGAAGCTAAAACTTCCCTGTTTTGTGGTAATGGTAGTGGGTGAAGGAAAGGCAGGCAGTTCCAGCACTGGGAAAGGTGACAAGAACCAGAAACAAGTTTTTCCTCTCTGCCTTCGCACAGGACAAAAACAACCCCAATGTGCTTGTGCTGACAAGTGCTTTATCTTCCTCTGGCTTAGTATTTTTAGATATTTTACACTAAACACGTGAAAATACTTTATGTAAGGCAGCCTTGCTACCCAGATAAGTCCTTGTGTAACTATGATGATACTTGTGGGTGCAGGAGGGAACACTGACTGTGTTCTGCCTCTTCCCTGTGTTGCTTGTTAGGCTGGGGCAAGGTTCATCTTGAACCAGGTGTCCTATCTGCACTTGTGAAATATTTGTTAAGCCTTGTTTTGGTTTTACTCATCTTTCCCCTGGATAGTTGTGTTTGCATAAAGGAAAAAGAACCACTTTTTATCTAAAACCTGACAGGTTTTTGTGTAGAGCTGAGAGGAAGCTGTGCCGTGAGAAACGCTGCTGTCATAACGTGACCAGGATTTTGCAAATTTGTTCAGCCAAGTGAAGCCTGAATAAGCACAAAAAGTTTCTGGCAGAAGCCGTGGTACCTTGTGGGATGGAGACAGTCACTTCCTGCGGAGCTCCTGCTGACTCATGCTTTAAATGGGTGGAAGTCTTTGGAAGCGGCGACCCGATGTATTTTTAGCCGGGGTTACTAATTTATATCGTGTGCTCGGCCTCCCGGGGTAACTCCAGTCACCCTTAAAGCGCGGATGGGCTCCAAACCCACAGCTAATTTTATCCCAGAAGTGGAGCAGGCGGCAGTTGTGTAATTGCCGCGGGAGAAGCGTTCCCAGCCCGCTCGGGCGTTATGCTCTCTCCCAGCCCCGACCCCCAGTTCGGGAGCGAGGTGCCGGGATGGGTGGGAGCCCCGCGGGGCCCGGGGTCCGTCCCGGCCGTCAGTCCCGGGGTGCGCCCGCCCGCAGCTCGGGTTTGTCACAGCGGCAGCGGGGCACGGCCCCTTTAAGAGCGCGCGCCCGGGGTGCCCGAGCCCGCCCAGCCTAACCTGCTAGCGAGGAAAAGTTCTTTGCTTGACGGACAGCCCGTTCCGCCAATCAGCGGGCGCGGCCCGGCCGGCGGGGCGGGCCTCTGCCGGCTCGGCCAATAGGAGCGGGAGGGCGGGCCCCGTGCCCACGGTAGGTTGCGCCGAAGTGCAGCTCCAAGTGAAGTTAATCTGGGGTGAAGCGAACAGAAAATTGTGGAGATCGTGTTGGTAGGAATTTTGCCCTTCTAATCGCGTCGTGTGGCGTCGTTCCGCCCTCCGGGGCAGCGGAGTTCATGTGCGTGGGGCTTTCCTTCGTCGTTCCGCTCTCTAATGATGGCAGGATATTAACATTTATGCAGGGAAGCAGAACAAAAGGGCTCTTTAGACAGGAAATAAGGTGCTGAGAGACTCAAACTTGACCGAGTTTCTTTTGTCATCTCTCGCCTTGCACCGGGTGTTCCGGCGTGGAAGAATCGAGCGGTTCCACGTTATCTTATGGAGAAATGTTAATTCTAAAATAGCGAGGATAATGCTGCTGTTTTGGAGTTACACAATGTTACAGGAAGGGAGCTCGATTTTAACTCTAACTTCCCTGATTCTGATGAGATTGGAGGTAACTAATTATGACAGCTGCTGTGGGATTATTCAGTGATAGCATTTGCTCCAAGTCATTTGTCTTAAATTGTCCTTTGTTGTATCACTGAAGGCTGCTGTGCTGTTGTCTGTGTGTTTGTTCTTGATGAGAAGAACGTCTCGCAGGTCTTTAGCATTTAGAACAAAGATATGTAAAAACTATGTAAAACATGGCAATTTTTTCCTCAATTTTAATCAGTTTTGTAGGGTGTCTGCGTCTGATTACAAACACAGGCAGGAAAAATGAAGTGTTACTGCTCTGTTGTGCAGCTATTACCCTTCCAGCTAAGGTGGGGGGGGGAAAGGGGGAGAAGATTTTCTTTTTCCTTTGGAATTGGTCTGAATCTCTTTGGAAACCTGTATTGCCTAATGGTAGCAGGTGTTTTATTTGAGGGAAGATTATTTTCAGTTTCTGCACCAGTTATATATGGTATTTTTAGTGCCACTTTGTGCATCTGAAAGGGCTTCAGGAACAGGAAAAGTCTGAATTGGCGTGGGATAGGGTGAGAGGGAGGAGAGCAGGAAGTGGCAAGGCAGGAAACAGGGGGTTCTAATGAGAATGAAGACTTTCTTTAATTGCCACCCTTTCTGTATTACATGAGGCCACATACAGAACAAAGCTTTCAGATTGGGAAATCTATTTTCTTACTTCCCTGAATACTTCCTGTTTTTATAAAACCACTTGGGTTCATACACAGCTGCTCCTGGGAATTGGAAAGAAATACTCATGTCCCCAATACTTGTTGAGTCTAAGAAGTTTGATGGGTTTTGTGTGATTAGTCATGGTGATAGAAGAATGGATGTGAAAAATTGAGCAACAGTCTTTCAAATGACCGTGGAAAGCAATTGCTTAGACCTTTACTGAATGTAAACAAATGTTATTTTCAAAGTATACTTCATTCTTTCAGTTTTACATTGAGGCATTCTGTTTTCTCCCAAAATGCTGGGTATAGATTGCTTTTTTGTGTGTATATATCAGTGTCTTGACACAGTGGTGTCTTGCAATGGGCCAGTGGTTTATAGATCTGAATTATTAATTTGCTCCTGCTGTCTTTATCTATTTATGCCATTTTCAAATGCCCCGCATTGTATTTAAACCCTGAAAATACTATTTTAGAATGGGCAATGACTATATATGGTCTTTTAGCAGACAGCTGGGGTAGGTTCCTTGTACTGGGTTTAAGACCAGGATATATATATTAATACCTGTGTATTAATTTCTTTACTTTCTTGTGATGCTAGGCCTAAAACTAAGTGGCTGGGTCAGGTGTATGAGGTGAGGGCAAGAAGAATATTTGTGTTAGCTGGAATTTCTCTAAACTGATGAATATGTATATTGAAATTGCTAAAACTAAAGCAAGCCAACTAAAGTATTTTTGTTCTATTAAATATTACATTTAGCCAAAAACTGGTTTCATTTAGAACCAGATAAAGCTGAATACATGAGGAACTTGGTTCCTGTTGCTTGGTGCCTGAGCAGCCATGTTTCTGAGTCCCCTCTGGCCCCCAACTTAGGGAGGATGTATTATCTGGGACCAGTTTTGCTGATTTATTCAACACAGGAGTGAAATGCTCAACTCTCTCGCCACATGTATACAGTTCTAATGCAGGCTGTTTGTAGAAAGCAAATCTGCCCTAAAGGATAAACATAGCACTTTGCTGGCACAGCTGTACAACTTCTGTATTCAGGCTACAGCAAATGTTTCTTGCCTGCATTCAAAGCCGTTGCTGGCAGGACCCGTGTTGTCCCTGCACAACCATTGGTTGTTCCAGCATTTCTTGTTCATAAAACCTTCTCCTGCACATGCTCCATCTGCACATCTTAAACACTGTGAATGTGTTGTGTGCTGTGGGATTTATGTGTCTGCTTCTGCTGCCAGCATGGAATATACATCTCTGATGTGAATAAGAGATTCTCAAAATCTACTGTAATGCTGTGTACAAAACACAGGATGAAATTTTATCTCCTCTCTTTGAGACAAAGGACATCTGTGCCCTCGAGTCCCCCAGCTGTTGGTGGCACTGCCCAGGGTGAGGTGGGTGGCCCAGCATCAGCTGGGATGGTGTCCCTGCTCTCTGGTTCTGTTCAGTGCTACTTGGGCTGTGTGCCTGCCATGGGCTGATCTCTGCAAAATATCCCCCAGCCTTATGGAGGGCTGCTGTCCACCCTGAACCAGGAATGTGGGCTCTGGGTCCCCCTCCTGTTGTGCCCTCTCTGCCACACGTGTGGCCTCCTGCATGCTCCCAGCAGAGTGGTTTCTGTGTGCACTGCAGGCACAGGCAGCTAGGCTGGCTCAAATTGTTCTGAACTCGTGGCTGGAGCCAGCCCAACTGGCTCTTTCCCCCTTCTCTTCCTCCCCCTGTTTCCCAAGTGGTTTAGGGATCATTTCTGCTAATTGCCCTGTGCCCAAGGCAGAAGGGAGGGGGGACAAGAATAATGTCATCCTAGAGCCTGTCAGTGATGCCCAAACAGGGACACCTGCCCTCGCTTTTGCTGGGAGGGTTGGCCTCTAACTGGTTTTCTTGCAGTTTCTAGGAAAGGGCTGAGCTGAGGAGGTGTGATCAGCACAGGGCTGCTGTTGCAGGGCAGATTGGTGCCCAGGACCAGCCCTCTCCTGCAGATACAGGGGCTCCTCAGGAGATAGTTGTGTGTCCTCCTGTGCTGTGCAGCTCGCTCTGGGTGGGGCAGATCATCTGCCCAGTGATGTTTACACTGTAATAAGGTTTTGTGAAAATAAGCATTTAATTGCACATGACCTACAAAGGAATAAAAATAGTTGGGATCTGTTCTTGGTTTAAACTCCACTCAACAGAGGCATGAAACATGTTTGGGATTTTTAAACCTGCTTTGTTTTTTTTTTTACCTTTAGAAGTATCAGGAACATTAAGTCTTTCTTCCCTGTTCTTGTTGGATCTCTCAGATGTGTCATAAGCTTCTCAACCCTTAATTGAAGGGGTGGGGTGGTATATTTTTAACAGATCCCTTCTTCCAAGTGTGTTTATAGGGCTTTTGAGCTAAACACAGATTAGCTAAAACAAAGCTTTGACATTGCAAAAACTGTTTCTCCTCGATCATGTTGGGGTTTTTTGCTCATTCTCCAATTGTTGAAAGAAGCTGAGGGTTTTTTCAATTTGAGAAGTAACTTTTTTGGCTATTAAATTATGCATCAAGAGATAAGTTGATCTAAATGGAGCAGAACATGGATCGGGTTAGGATTTAACTCAATTTAAGACAGTATTTTGAGTATTACTTAGACAAATGAACACACTCATTTGAGTATTTCCTAAAAATAGCTCCTTTCTAAGCAGCAGTTTTATTAAACCCACAGTTCTTCCTTTAGCTTAATGCCTCAGCAATCTTGCAGGAGCTCAGACTGCCTCTGTGCTGAAGACCACCCTGCTCAGCTGTTCTGCCCTGCCAGGATGTATTTGTGTCACAGCACTCTAACCTTCAGGATATGGTATTTGTCAGTCTGAAACAGAATAATCCTGTATCTGGAGAACTGAACTATAAACAGTGTGGCTGGCTTGGCAGGCCTGGCAGCCACCCCAGCAGTTCAGCCAGCCCAGGGTTTAAGGCAGCACTGCACCAGTGTGTCCTGTAATTCATGATGCTAATGCATCTTTATCTGTGTGAAGAATTAGGGAGACAAATATCAACTTAATAGTCAAATTGGAATGGGAGCTTAAGAGAGGTGTTTGAGATGGAAGTGAGGTGTTTTGGGCTTGTTGAAACATTTTGCACTGCATGGGTTTTTTAAGCAAGGCCTGAAGTTTTCACCATTGGTTTGGACAATGCAGGAGTCTGGATGATTTTCATGTGTGTGCTGTGGAATATAATTGTGCTGATGAAAGCAAAATATTGCCTGACAAAGGCAGGTATTTTCCACTTAAGGTTTAAAATATGTTTGCAGCAAGAGAACCACTTATTCTTCAGGCAGAAATGTAGCATTCTGTACCTAAATTGGACATATTAATGCATTTTATACAGAATGCTATCTCTAATTTAGATTGCCAGAAGAAAACATTCAGAGAGTTGTTGATCATGCTGGTTTCAAGGATGGGGTGGCAGGGAAGATACAAGAGTGCAAAGAAAGATAAAATTGCTTGTCTACTACCCCCTGTATGAATTTTGGATGAATTCAGCATGTTTTTCCAAAATCAGATACAATCAAGTCCTTAATTCAATGCAATGTTGTCATGTACCAGAATTTTTCTGTGCAACAGGATGACCTTATATTGGGATCTGCATCATTATCAAGGTGGGGCAAAAGAGGTAGTTGTGAGTGTTAAACTGAAAGGTTTGGAGATGGCTCTCCTTGCCCAGCTCCTTCAGAGTCAGGTAAGATGCTTATCAGGTAGCTTTAGTTGCTGATACCAGAGAGTTTTCTGAGTGAATTTCATCAGACTTCTCATGTTGGGTTTATGCTATCCAAATATCATGCTAGTATGACATGCTGTTGGATATTGGTGTCAAGTCCTTAAGTGATTTTGTAGGTATTAATTAGAATTAGTTATCAAATAAATATTGTACTTCAGGTAAAAGGTGACAAGAAAAGTATTTATTGTTTTATGGTGCCAAGATATTTGATTACTAACGTGCAAAGAAGGATAAGAAAATTGTGGCAACATGGAAGGACTTTGCTGAAATGCTTTTTAGGGCAGAGACTTCAGAATGGCTCAGTAGAATTGTTTTGAGTACCAACATATTTTCATGGGGTTTGTTTAAAGTATCCTTGGAGAGGAGGAAGGCAGCATTAGTAACAATAGGTCAAGGTAAGTGTATTACTATTAGTTACATAACAAACAAATTATCAGTTGTGTGTGACAAACCATGCAGGGGCTAAGACTAGTGCTGACATAAAGGAGTGTTTGATTTGTAGAATGGTCTGGCAGCTGGGAATGTCTTTTTTGCCTTCTTAATAAATCCAGTCCAACATGGTGCTTTGAGTGAATTTAAAAGTGATTTTAAACTTCTGTGCATAGCAATGGAGTAATTGCTTTAATTTTTTTCTTCCAGTATAACAACAAAAAAAAAATGTCATTTCACACTCTGATCACTTGGTTGATTTTGTTGCCTTCCTGCATTTGCTTTTCTCTTACTTGGAGTCTTTGAAACTTTTGGCTCTTGCCTCTGGTCTCTTTCTGCAGGAATTAGCTTGTTATTCTGCAAAGTCATAATGTGACTGTGACCCATGGTCTTAAGTTTATACCTAGTCATTCTGTATATAAATAAATCCCTGATTAGTTGCTACCTACTTATCCTCCTATCTTCAACCTCAGATCCCACACTGCACAATCAGAATGCTTGGAACTTTAGTCTTCTCTGAGTAATACCTCTGTCCTTGCTGCAGCTCTGACACCTTAATTTCTTGCACTGTCAAGGCATGAAATGAAGAGTTTTTTGAAACTTTTTTGTATGGCCTGAAAGCTCAGCCTGGTGAACGAAACAGGGTGGCATATGCAGTGTAAAGTGTGCAGTGCAGTGTTGCTGGGTTTCCTTGAGCACCATCAAGTTTTACAATGGGACAGTTGGTTTTTGAAATGCAGGTTAATGGTTAAAATTAATGTTTTTTTTTTTAATGTAAGGAATACAAATATTCTTCCACAGTTGTGTGGGGATTGTTGCCCTCACAAAAGGGGTGTGAGACAGAAGGGATTTCTGGGAGGCACTGTGAGGACTCTGGGCTTCTCTCCAAGCCGTAGCGAGGGCGCTGCTGTTGTGGAACCGGCGTAGCTGAACCTGCTGTGCCTGCGACTGCATCCTTAGGCCAGGCTAAAGGGCCTTGTTCTTGCTGATAACCCTCCTGTTTCTGACCCAGTACCATAATAAAAAGGAAAATACGTTGTTCTTTTTTCCATTGTTTCCTGATAATAGCCCTGTTGCCCATAGTTTGTGAATGCTAGGGAATGAGCATCATGATAGAAAGCCACGTGTTGTTGACAGTTGAAGCTCAATATCCTGTGAGCAGATTTTTTTCTCTCCCCATTTTTATCCATTCTGAAGTGACACTGGCTTTAAGTGACACTTGGTGATCTGGCCTGCATTTTTCTATGTTTGTGTACTTTTCCTTTATATTGTGAACTTTTCTTTCTTTAGAAAGTGCTGTTACTTTGCCATGTGTCAATCTGTTCTCTGGCAGAACACAATCACTATGGCAAGAGGATAAAAAGATAAATCGGATCTACTTAAGGAGTTATTGTTCAAAATGCTTCTAAAAATGTAAATTTCTGTTTATGTGGCTTGAGGAAAAAGGGGAAATCCCAGGGCACTACTTAACAGCTTGGCCTTTTTGATTACAAGTCCCTCCTGTAAAGCCGTTTGTGGCTTTATTTTTCCATGTAGAATTGTAGAAAAAAACTCTGTACAAAGGTAGCACAATAATAAGTGGGGAGACAGTGGCACCCAGCCATGCTATTTTTAGGTGATTGTGTTCTTAACTTGCTGATCTAAGTGTTCTGGACAGTGAGTGGGGGAGACATTGTACTAGAAATGTGTGCTCACGTAGCGGAATCTTGTCTGGAAGCAGAATGAATAGCAGACTTGGTTATCAGGAGGGCAGTTCAGAGAGTTGTAGCTGGAGTATTTTGTAGGTAAAAACGATGCCCTAGTGATTAAAGCACAGTGTTTGCAATGCAGACTCTTACTCGAGAGCTGTCAGCTCTGGCTTTCTCCTCAGTTGAGAAACTGAAATATGTGCAGTCTGTTCTGTATGGGTTTAGGGAAGAAGTGTAAGAAACTATTTTCTGTTCCATGATGGCAGTGGGGGAAGAAATGCCAGTTGTCCTCAATCAAGTTGCTTCCAGTATTTTTTTAAGCTTTTCTTAAGCAGTGACCTCTCCATCTGAGCCAGTGGTGTACTTCTGGAAACCTTCAGAATGGAGAGTGTCTCATTGCAAATTTCTGATAATTCCCTAGCCCCTTATCTGTTAACTTGACACTTAGATAGTTAAAGCTGACACAAGGCAACTCTCAACTAATTCACACTGACCTCCCAGTGATGTGGGCCTTTTTCCTTGTCTCAAGCTCTAAGAGAGGCCATGCCTTAAATTTTAGTTCTGCTACTGACTTGGAAGGTTCACCTTCCTTCTGCAGTGCCCTGTTAACTTTGACTCCTCTGGCACAGACCTAGAACCATAAACCAGATAGAAGAGCCAATGCAAGATTTTGAAGAACGAAGTCTTCAGGGTAGATCAGTTCCTGTCCCAGCAAAGCTGTCACAGAGGTATCTAAAGCCCCAAATTACCTGTTTCATGAAACCATTGCTTTAGTTGCATATTAATAGATATACTGAATGCATGTTTTAGGTTGCACTTGGATGTTTACAGGTTCCATTGTTTCAGGGAGTGTGAAGTGACAGCTGAGAGGAAGCTAAGGAAAGATGCAAAACTTCAGAGTGTGACCAGTTGGTATATTCCTATCTTCAGTGAAACTTGACAGTGTATTAAAGTGATGGATAAATACCAGTTGTCCAACATAACAGCTGCTGATCACCTGTGAAGTATTTTCCTATGCTTTGTGCAGGGTGATAAGTTTTAGTATGTAATTTGTTTGGGATTGTGTAAGCTGGCTTCCCCAGTGATTGAAATAATAATTAAGGGATAAAAAAAGCAGCAAACACCCCTCTCTTTCCAGAATAGCATTGAGGTTAAAACAAAGTAATACCTTGGAGTCCCTTGACTAAATTTAAGTGTATTGAAAGAGATGAGGAATGCAGCTTTGCCACAGGGAATGCTGTACTTACACCTCTTCTGCCGAAAACTTGTCCTTACATACCCTCTTTCTTTGGTCAGGCTTTAGCTTTAGGTTGAGTTCCTCATCAAACCACAGTAAGGGTATTGTATAATTTTACACACTTAAATTAGATATAGTGCATAATTCTAAATAGAACTACACATCATGCATGATAATCACAGTGTTCTTGGAAGTTAGGCTGAATTCAAGATGCCCTAGCCAGAAATTATGACAGTTTTATTTATTAACGCATAGGAACCCCGATATTAGAGCAGGAGCTCTTAGTAGAACTGTGGCATTATAAGCTAATTAAAATTCTACATAGTGCTGTTTATGAAAACAAATTATAATGTGTTTTGTGCTTACTGTCAGTTCTCAGCAACAGGTGCTTTGTTAACAAGAAGCTGTCTATTTCGGGAACTCGTGTTAAAGCGGCTTTTATCTCTTCTGGGTTTGATATGCTTAAAATAAGTGAAACTTATGCTGTATTGAGAGAAGATTACTTATTCACTGAAGCTCAAAAGAAGCGATTACTGAATCTATATCTATTCTTTCAGTAATTATGAGGGTAATCTTGTAAGTGTTTGAATCCTTCTTACAGATTATTTCTCATCAGTGCGTTAAGTCAAACCTGTTTTAAAATACAGCACCAGAGATAGTTTATGGAGTTGCTGTCCTGCATCCCTGTTGGCCTGGTCTTCTAAAGGAATTTTGAGAATTCTAGAATCTCCTGATTCTAATTCTGTACAACCTCTGATTTTTGAAATGGCCAGCTTCAATATCTGATACCAGAGAAGGCAGAGTCTGACCCTGTCTGCTCTGTTTTAGAATAGCTTTCTTACCTTTTGTAGAGCATTTTAAAAGAAGGCATTTCAGTTACCTGACAGATTTCAAGTTAGCCTTAAATTTATGGGACTGTGAAGGGCAACTCAAGTATTCCTGCAGCACCTGAATGCCAGAATACAGGTATGAGATGGCACAAACTCGAGAGGAAAGAAAAGGGCTCCTCAAGCAATGTCTGTGACTTGTACAGCTTGGCACCAGTTCAGCCACACATGATGGAAACTGTGTGAGCTGACACAACCAACTGCTGATGAGCAATTACTGACATGGTTTGGTTTCTCTAATGGGTGTAACTTCTGAATTTTTATTCCTCTTGAGCCAGAGCAAGCACTCTAAAAGGGTACTGTTTTAAAAGTAGCTGCATGTTCTGTCACAAGTGTAACTTCATGTAAGGTTTCTCTGTCAGTCTTGTCTCAGAGACAGCCATGTTTCAAAAATGGGCCTGCTCAGCCTGTCTGCCTTAGATCTTGGGTGAGCTGGGGAGGCTAAACTGAGTAAGTACAGCTTCATATCTGGGGAGCAAGCCACTCTTCTCTGCCTTGTGCATGGACACACAGTGCTTTAGGTAGGACAGCATGACCAGATGGGTGGCTGGCCAGTGTCTTCTCTGTTCCTCAGATACACCTTTTGAACTTCTTCACTGTGCCTCCCCCAAGGATGCCAGATCAAAACCAACTTCCTGAAACACACTATATACTCTTTTTCTCTTCACTTCTCTTTGTAACTCACTTAGAAATTGTCTTTGCTATGTACTGAACAACTGCAGTTACTGTGTTGCTCTCAGTGCTTTTAATGTTTAACTAGTCATGTTTATTGAAGGCCCCTGTCATAGCTTGCTGTAAACAAGCATGTCTAGCTCCAAGGGTTGTTTGTTTTTTTCTCTTGAACCCAAGAAGTGAGTTTTGTTGTGCGTGTAGGTTTTGTTTTGTTGTTTTCACTTGCATTCAGGTTGACCTCTCCAAAAAGGCAGCTTTGTCAGCTTAGATTTTCTGATAGTCATCACTGGAAAGACAGAAACTTAGAACATGCTGGTGGTGCCTCTTTCTGAAAGCATTTCTGTGTTGCTCTGGACTGGAGTTTGCTGGATGAATTGGGGTTGCCTACAAATGTATTGTGCTACTGGGGAATAAGAGGCTTTTAAATTTTCTAAGTGAGAGGAAAAAATGATGTTTCTTTGAATCTCAGGAAGTTTGGATTCTGTCATATGCAAGGGTCTAGTTCTAGTGGTGCTGCAGTGTTAGTCTAGAACAGCTAGGAAGTCCCAGTCTACAGGCTTAAATGTACAAACAGTGATAATCCTTGGCATCCTGATTTGTATTTTGCTGCTTTAGACTCAGTTTGAAATGCATGATAAATAGAAGGCTTTATACAGAGTGCTGCCCTTAATTTTTTAGGTGTCTTAGCAGTTGGCAGATGCTCCATAAAGTAGTGGTCATTGCTGCAAAAAACCCAGCATCACACCAGTAGCTCTTTGTGGCAGCTTTCTGTAATTTCAGTACAGATCCTTTTGTCTGTACTCTGCCTCTTTGAAATCCAAAACAGATAAAATGTGGTTCTTCATACTAGGTAATAAAATGTACCTCTTACATTGCTTATTAATTGTTGGGAGTTTTTTTAGAATTAATCTTCAGTAGAGTAATGACCTTCATGGAATTGGCCCTTTCTCTGGTGTGTTGATTATACTAGAAAGTTTGGAACTTAAGTGAAAAATTTGCTTATACTTGTTTTTGTTTGTAGACTTTAAGTGGTTACTGCAAGCAGTGAGATGCTTTTGCATGAGGTGTATGAGAGTCTGAGGTACCACTTTTACAGAAGTTAATCTTTGTGTCTGGTAATCCGTGCTTTGCAAAGGTTAAGCGTGGTCACAAGTAGTAATTACAGTTTCAAAGTAACATCTATTAATAGTGTATGTAGACAAGCATGGAAAGCTGAGTCCTTATTATCAGTGATCTCCTTGATACCAGTATAGAATCTGTGCATCTTTGTTCTTGCTTAGCAAGAGTGGAGAGGTTGTAGTGAAATGTTCTCTTGTTCCCTGTGTAACCTTGAGTACGAGAGCAGTCAGCTGTACTTAGCAGGATACACGCTTTAACACTGGAGGCTTTGTCTGTACCAGGTGTTCCTCCAGGGTTTATGATATTCTGGCTCAGATTAGTTACAAAAGTTGCTAATGTTCTGTCCCTTCCTAAGACCTGAACTATCTCTTTTCTGTCCATCTGCCACTTTCTCTCATGTCTTTTTTTTCACTAGAGTGATTCTTTCACAGTCTTTCTGACATCTTAAATCTGAGATGTTGCTTTCTTAAGAGTTCCAATTTTATTTGTATTTTAGTTCTTGTATGGAAGGATTTAAGCTTGCTAACTAATAAAAATTGGATGTGAAGAAAAGACTTCTCTAACTCTTTACACTTTTTTGTAAAGTTTCTGCTAGGAGTGTCTAGTATAAGTACTTGATTGTAGCCTAAATTAAGTCTGTGCATGAAACAAAAATAAAAAGCTGTTCAACAGGAATAGACAGGAACATAGTAGATATTAAATGACTTGTCAAGTGAGTTAAAAGAACATCTTATGTAAATCTTTGGTCACTAGTGTGAGTATTTTGTTTTTGTTATGAAGTCATATAAATTCTACTTCACATTGCAGTTTAAAACTTTGAGCAGGAAGAAAACTGGAGGCTCAGTGGAATGGGTGGAAAGCTTTAAAATGTATGGATTCTCTTGGTGCTGAGGAAGTTGGAACTCCTGTGTTTTGAAAAATGCAGCAGCTGTGTGTTCTGCTGCTACAGGAACAAAGAGGTCGCTGCCCTTACAGATCTGCTTGCATAGCTGGTCCTTAACCATATTCACTTTTTTTAACTCAAAGCATTCTGATGAAACTGGGTCAGAGTGTAACTACACATGTAGCTGTGCTGGCAAATGTGAACCAGCTGCAGTGCTTTAGCAAGGGTGAGCTGTAAGATGAAATGACATGTCTGACTGCAACCAGCAAGCTGGGCTGAGCTGGAATGACTGAGGCCCCTATTCAAATCTGCCAGTTCTTCTTGGCTCCATAGCAAGTTGCTGGGACATGATAATGCCTTAAAGCAGCTACAAATGACTGCTCAGTGAATATAAATTGGAGCCTTTTGGGAGACAGCAATGGAGTCAAAAACCCAGGACTGTTCTGTAGCTTGCTTTTAATTTGTGATTCTAGTGCTTTATACCCTGAATAGTGTCCTGCTGGAAGCAGGACACCTCAGCAGCAAATTCCAGTATGAACTGGTATTTGAGCACAGCCAGTGCTTTGGGAGCTGCTGCAGCAAGGTTCAACAGAACTTTGTTCTTGGGCTTTTATTTGCCCTTTGTTTTGATAAGCCTGTAGAGAAATGCATTTCCTATTTATTGCCTTTTGTACCAGCCTGACTTTTCATATGGTGGTACAGGTGGTATTGGGTGTCTGTGCCAGTACATGCTAAAAAGTGAAATGTATTTTTGTGTGCCAAACTTTGTGTTTTATTTGTGCTTGGAATGAAGCTTTGTGTGTTTAAGCAGCACACATTACCACTTATGCAGCTCCTTCTTTGCTTCATTAGCACAAAGAGAAAATGACCATTAGTGTTGATGCTATTTCAGTCAGTGCTGAACTACTTCATTATAAAGGTGATCATGACAGAGGAGGGAATATTTTAATCACTTGTTAAAATTGGATTTATCATTTGAGGTGAGTGTCAGGTAACACTGTCATTGTGCTGATTTTGACAGTGAAGAGTGGTTCACACTGTGTTCTGCTTTCTCTTTGAGCAGCAGTTTCGAAGCTGGCATCAGAATGGCTCAAACTGTGTCTGCTGTGCTGTTGAGGCACAATGCTGTTTGGGTGGTCTCAGCATTTGCTTTTGGGAGGGATCCTTCCCATACCAGTCACAGATTTTAGGAGTGTTTGCAGAACACAAAACTGTACTGCAGGGTGTGAGGATCTGCTTGTTTTCCTTACCAGAACCTGAAGTATGAGGGTAACTGGTATTCAAGAGACCTTTTTCTTTGGGGAAGACAGATGAAGAGAAAGCTGGCTTCTGTGCCAGTTTTTTTTTTTTTCTTGTCTAGAATTGGGGGGGGAGCAGTGAAAGAGATTATTCTTAAACCTTGTGTGTTTAATCCTGCTAAATGCTGCTCTCTCTGATCTTACTGATTAACATTTGAAGCCTATAAAGCTGGGGTATCAGTTATTTGAAACTAGTGGCATATAAACATTTTAATTAAAAGGAAAAGAAGAAAGAGGATGGGGAGGGAGACCAGTATCACATTGCCTGTTCTGTGGGGAAGAGATGTCCACAAGTATTTTGTTGCTTGCTTTACAGAATATCGGAAGATGTGTCTCTTTCTCCAGAGAACTTGATGTCCAGAAGATTTGCTCTGCTTTAGTGTTTCTGCAGCTTCAATTTATACATTTTATAGGCATGTCCTTTCCATATTTTTTGCTTGGTACAGAGAGGAATTTACTCTGAGGATGTGATGGTGAGGGAGGAAAGACAGGACCTCTAGCAGCAGCAGTAAGAGGGCATTATTAAACAAATGAAGTTGTGTATTGCAGGAGTAACAGGAACAGGTAGACTGTAAGCACCTTATTCGTAGGAAAAGGAGGGCTTAGCCTGCAGAGATGTGTGCTGCCATGCTTCTAGTGGCAATAAATATCTTTAAGAAACAGAGGTAATTTCTGCTGAAGTTTGGCAATTTTTAGCTAATACAGAAAGAGGGTGTTTATTCCATTCAGTGAAGTAGATGTTCTGGGGTTGCCTTGAGAGGAGTTGTTGAAAGCTCTTGCACTTCCCTCTAGTCTGTTCCTTCTCATTAGGGCTTGTACAACTGGTTATACAACTGTATTGTAAAGCAAAGCAGGGAATGTGTTTAAAATATTGTGAAGAGCTCTGTCATTTCATTGTTTTTTTTTTCTTTAAGATAAATCAATTCTGCATTCAGAATAACCTTCAGAATTCATAGCATTACTCTATGAATGCTATGCAGGCACAGCCCTGGGGGAACAGGCAGAGCCCAGAGGCATTTCCAGGAGCTTGACAAGCTCCACGTTGGTTTTGTGACACCTCAAACCGAGAGGGATGTACATGTTGATCCCAAGACCTTGTTGTCATTTCAGCTATGAAGCTGCTTCAAGTGTCATGCTGAAGCCAAGCTAGGGGAAGGCCATTTTTGAAATTATGGATCGTGTATGCGCTTGGGATTTATTTTACAGTAGGCTTGATGCTCAGCAAGGGCTTGCTGCCCCTAAAAAGGGTTGTCCTATTTTTAGCCATGTCACTTCCTGTGCAGTGTATGTCATTTCTCTGGAGTTGATCTTCTGTCAGATGAGCAAGCTCTCCAGTGCACCAGAACAAATATTTGTGCTGTTTGCATGAGATGGCTGAGCTGATGTGGCTGCAGGCAGGGACGGGGGGCAGCAGTGGCCAGAGCTGTGGGATCGTGCCTGCCCCTCTGACAGTGGTTTCAGCAGTGACTGCCCACCTCTGCTGCTCTGTGGGATGTTTGGGGTCAGTGATGCTGTGGGTCTTCTGCGTGAGCCATTACAGTTTTGAAACAAAAATCCTCTGAAGCTGAGCCAAGAGCTGGGCTGATGGGAGGTCCTTCCCTCCCCCAAACACATCTGCTCTGTGATCCCTCACTGCCCATGTTTGCTGTGCTGGGGCCAGAGTCCGGCTGCTCTGCTGGTGGCAGCTTGCCTGGGGCCCGGAGTCCCCACACAGCAGGGCTGTGTCATCCGTGTGTACAGGACAGGCATGGCTCGAGTGCAGGGGCAGAACTGCCAGTACTTGGGTCTCTTCCCTTCTCTTCTCACCAATGCCTGGTGCTGGCTAGTGGCTCTCTTAGCAGCTCTGCTGCTGAAACAGGCGTTTCCACACGTGTCTGCAGCTAGACCCTCTCTCCTGCCCAAATAGCACACACGTGACAAATGAGCTCAGAAACCAATCTGTGTTGAAACTAATTGGCAGAAGGTGGAGTGGTTGATTTTTTTAAGTTTGATCATTTCCTTGTTTCATTTTGGTACATGTCAGTACTGAAAGGGAGGGCAAAGCATGGGAGAGCTCATTATACTGGTTTGGCATTCTGTGGCTTTAGGGTTCAAGTAGATGAGTTCAACCATCCCAGGAGCTTACAGGCTGCTAAAACATGTGTTGTCCCCAGGAGGGACATGACGTGTTCCTCACATGAGTTCCAGAGGCTCTCCTGTGTTGGACTTTCTACTTGTTCTGTTTTTGCATGTGAACTGATTGAGCTCACTGAACTGTCAGAAAACTTTGTGTTGGTGATAGTCCTTTCTTTTCCTGGTGGGTTTTTCTGGTAGCTCACAGCAGTAATTGTGTGGGTGAGGTGGATTGTACCCAATTGTCCCCTTCATATCCAACAAGCTGTTGTCTTGGTGCAAGTTCTCCTTTGGCTTCATAACATTGCATCAGGTTGATCCTATCTCTTATTCATTGTATTTCTTAAATATTAGCAACCAATGAAAGATCTTCCGCTTCCTGTGGCCCTTATTAAAACTCTGCAGAAGAATCCCTGGCACTTCCCTTTGGAGACTGAAGTGTTCTGGAGCCTCATGCCAGTGGCTTGTGCTTTGACTGGTGACAGGATCCACTGGTTAATGAACTTGGGAACTGGCTTAGCTGGAACTCAGGCCAGCTTTTCTTGTTTTTCGTCTGGGCATCATTGGGCACTGTTCAGAGTTTGTTTATTGAATTGGAGCAGAACTTTTTTTTTTACATCCAAGTTAGAGATTGTTATTCTGTGTTTGTGTTAGCACCTGATCCCTTCAGCTGTGTTGTCTTGGAGAATATTAGCAGTGGCTGGTGCAGTTACTGAGATCCTGTGTGCTATTTGAAGCTGATATTGAACAGAAAGAAAATCATGGTACAATCTGGAAGTTAGTGTAGGGTTCTTTAATATGTTGTTGCCTAAAGTTAAAAGGATTAATACTACATTGTGACATTGAATCTCTATTAGCTCTTGAAATAGTCAAAAGTGTTTTTAATTAGTCTTTCAATCTTAAACATTCTATGCCAAAAGTGACTTGTGTAAGGTTTCAGCTTTAAATTGGTTCTGGTTACCAAAGCACGGCAAACTCATATTCATTTGCACTTCCCTGAAATGGCTTCTCTAAAATGTTGGGCCCAGCATAAGAATTAAATTCCACATGCACTACTTGCAGTTTCATTCTGAAAGACTGTCTGGAGAAAAGCAGGAATGAAAGTGCTCTTTCAGCTACAAGTGCAGTACTTCAGCAAAAATCAAATTTAGCTGTCGTGTGAGGTCAATGGGGGCTTTGTATGTTGAAAGCAAGTGATTCTCTGTTGGGGTGGGGGAGTGTAGTCAACAGCTGAAATAAGCTTAATTGCAGGTTGAAGCTGAAAAAGATAGTATCAGATTTTGGTTGTCTTCCTGCCTGTACCTCTTCCTTGTCTTGAATCCTTCCTCGTCCACAGAGTACCTTATTGCTGTGAGCAGAAGACTTGACTTGTTTCTGTGTTGCTGTTGGCTTTGCAACCCAGAGGTTTGCTCTTGGTATCAATTTCATATGTTTTGGGGAAATAAAAACAAGATGGAGTGGATGTGGGTGTGAGAGGAGATGAGGAGATTTCTCTGGAAACAAAATAATGGGAATGTTGTTTGTGTTTGGCTTTGAATACCCCTTATGTAAAAGGAAATCTTTTTTACTGTGGCACTACTGTGTTTCATCTTGTTTTATAACATGGCAATTGGTGAAGTGTTCAAGTGTCTTGAAACCCCTTTCCCTCTGGATTTTTTTTGTTTGTTTGAAATGTATACTGATGTTACTTGCAAGATTGATTTTATTTTTTCAGTAATATTGCTTATCTTTGGTTTGACTTGCAAGAATTAAAATTACCTATGCTTCAGCTTACTTTTTAATCAGGAAATGGTAGACCTAAGTTGATCTTGAATTAAGTAGAAGTAATTTATACCTCGATATATCTAGTTTCTTAATGTGAAGCTGTTTTGTCTTTTGAATTTGTTGAAAAAATGCAATTGTATATTTATGGAGGGGGGAAATGGAAAATTAATTTTATCTCATGAAATGACATGTCAAAAATTATTTCCATGTTAGACCACTTGATAACGGTTAGGAGTCTCACAACACTGATGGAAATTGTCATTTGTTGTAATTTTCTTGTAATGTCTTACAAATATCTATAAACTTGATTAATACAAGCCAGGGGTGAACAAATGATAGAGTCTTTATTTAACATCCTTAAATTTGGGTTTTGTGTGACAACTCATATATCTTATATCTTTCAACTTGTATATTTCTTACTTCTCATTTTGCTATATTTTCACAGTGAATTTATAAATAGGAGGTTGTGTACATGGTCTAATAGTTTTTGCCTGTAAGGGTGATTTTCTCTTAGTGTGTGAAAAATCACAATCCAGGGTTTGTGGTAAGCAGTTGTGTCGTCTTTCACTAATGACACAGTGACTAAACAGTGACATGTGGATTCATGTGACTGTTGTTAATGATAATTATGCAGCAAGTAAGCCTGTGTTACCATGCTTGTCTCTATTTTACAGCTCTCATGCACAGTGTCAGGTGTTTAGGTTTCAGCTTAAGTGTTCCCCTCCCCTGCTCTCCTCACCTGACTGCCAGAAGCAGTAATACTTCTAATAGTTGATCAAATTACTTTTCTTTGTGGGATGTATATTGAAAATAAATTGGTGGGGCTGAGAGGGTGGGTCATGCAAAGCCTACATATGACTGTATTTGTGTTATTAGGCAGACTTCATAGACTTTTTGGGAAAGGGCACTGAGTTACCCACAAGGCATTTTTTTCTGGATGATCTTTTTGCTGAGCTATAGGAAATTCCAGATTTTCAAATGTCAGCTGTAAAAGAAGAGTTTTCTCAGGCCTCTAAATGCTGGGTTGTGTGTATCAATTTCAGGTTTATAGAAGAAGGGAGAATGGCTCAAGAAACTAACCGTAGCCAAGTGCCTATGCTGTGTTCCACTGGCTGCGGATTTTACGGGAACCCTCGCACAAATGGCATGTGCTCAGTGTGCTACAAAGAACACCTTCAAAGGCAGAACAGTAATGGTAGAATTAGCCCACCTGGTAAGTAATCCCAGCACACAGTGTGTGTGTCAGCAGCTCAGCCTGACCCAGCAGGCAGCAGCTTCCTGGCCATGTCCAGATACTGATTGTTGGGGCATTAGTGCAAACCATTTCATTCCAGCATCTTACCTTATGGAATGAGCTTGGATGGAATGCCCATAATGTAATTGTGTTGCCACTAATCTGCTCAGAAGACTCTCACTAATACCTTTTGTATTCATTTGAGTGTTTCTGATTTGAAATTATAAAAATGCAGAAAAAAACACTACAACATATTTTTGCTGGAATTACTGACAGAGATAGGATTGAGTTTGGGAAATGTTTGTGAAAGGCCTTTTAAAGAACAGGTATTTAATCTCTGTGACCTCATTCTTAAAGATTAACCTGTAAACACTTGATAGTGATGCCTTTTCCTTTTGAAGGCCTTCAGGGGCTTTTGTGGACATCTTTACATAACTTCCCCTGAAGACCTTCAAGAAAAGATCTGCTCTTACTAAAATTATTTTGAGTTTCATTTCCAGGTTGGGAAAAGGCAACAATAGTTTCTCCTTAACTTCACATACTTTGTTCTTTTTGGCCCAGTGCCCTGCGTACTGTTGCCTTTCCTTCAAACTGACCTTTGAAGTAGAAGCAATATCTGCTGTTGAAATCTGGGGATCTGGGTTCTACATGTTCAAAATGCATCTGGAGTTGGCATTAGGATGTTATATTGATATTTTACCAGATCCATCTTGGTTTTTTTAAACACCAGCTTCTTGTGTCAGAGTACAGCAGTTTATGCTGAGCAAGCTGCTTGTAGATGTTTTAATTAGTAAATAATAGTAACTGCTTCAAAACTCTAGCTTCAAAATTTTCTGCCATGTAAGTTCTGGGGGCCTGGGGCTGGAATGAGATCAAAATATGGCCAACATAATTACTTTTTTGTAAAGTTACATTTCCTTATGGTGTAGGCAGAGATTCAGTTGCTCTCCTGGCTGATGTTGTCAGGGTCAGAGAGTAAATGCAGTGTGTGAGTTTTGTGATCCAGGAAGCAGCATAACCCCTTTTCCCTGGGTGTGTCTTGCAGCAGCCTCTGTCAGTAGCATCACCGAGTCCTTACCGGTCCAGTGCACAGAGGGCAGTGCCCAGGAAGCTCAGTCCACTTTAGATTCTACATCGACTCCATCTATGCAGCCAAGGTAAGGTGCTTCAGTCTGCTCTGTGTCTTTACAGAAAAATCTCTGTCAGAATGATTAAATGAAGTGTACTGATCCTGCATAATTAAATGCTGGAACCAGGATTAGGAAAAGGTGTAAGATTTCACTGCTAACTTTAAAGCATGGGATCTCAGGGTGAATGCTAGCAGATCTCTGTGCTTCATCTGCCATTCAAATGGAAATTTGTCTTTAGAATTTAGCTTCAAATAGAAGTTGTCAGTTTCTGTTCTACAGAGATTTGTCTGGCTGCTCTTCTGCTTCCTCAACTTGTAGTTGTACATTTACCAAAGGAGAACTCTTCTCATCCTAGAAATTTGAGGATTTTGTAAAATGGCAGGGAGCTGTTTACGAGAGCTCTCATAAATAAATGTATGATAATGTGTTAACAAGCCAGTTGCTTTGCAAGAAGTGGAGAGTACTAGAACAGGGTAAAGACACAAGTCTTGGTACAAGTTGTGCTACTGAATTGATCTCTTATTAAACAAGTAATTTCCATCTGGGTTATTCAAGGATACATAATATCCTCTTATAAATCACTCAGACTTACTAAGTGTACTCCATTTGTAAAAGCTAAATATTTGTTTATATTTAGTGGCTCCATTTCTGTTTAGAGTGACACAACCAACAGCAGCTTAAGCACTTTGGAGATTTTTTGAGTGAAAAGTGTTAGTGTGTTACATACTATGGAAGCTAATCTTGCAGTAATACTCACTTCAACTTTTCTTTTAAAAATATGAATATAGTAGAACACAGGGCAAGGGAGATTTCATCAGTTCCTGCTGATTGATTCAGCTCAGACTTTTCTGCTCTCTAGCTTTTTATAGGAGGTGTTATCTCATGCTTGGATTCTGCATATGAACTGAGAGCTAGGTGCCATGCTTGATGCTATATTTAGTCTTTCCATTCTGAAGTTTATAGTTGGGGTAGAAAATACGTATCTTACCCTGAAACAACTCTTCTGGTGTGTGTAAAAAAAAAAAAGTTCATCCAGGTCAATGCACAGATGTGAACCAATTACAGTGCCTTGCCTTTGTTCTGTCACAACTTCAATAAAACCATGAAAGAACAGAAGTACCTCACTGATCACTGGCTTGATTGCTGACTGCAGAAGAAAGGAGTGGATGGTTGCTCTTGGACTTGCACTTGAAAAAAATTAGTGTCACTTGCTTGGGTTTTTGTTTTCGAAATAAAAAAGAGCAGGAATTCAACTTCAGTCTGTGGAAATACCTCAGACTTCATTTTATCTGTCCTCAGAGTATCCTAATTGACAATGCCCTTTTGTAGATGGCCAGATGAGCAGTTCAAGACCTATGTGCAGTTCTTGACAATTAAAATTGCAACTCCAGTGCTCCTGTTGTGCTATGGAGTGCTGGTTCATGGGCTGCTGGATAATCTGGTTTTTGCCTTCAGAGTGAATCCCTCAGTGGAAATTAAGAAAAAAAAAATGCAGATGAGATAGAGCTCAAGTCCCAAGCAAGAGGTAGCACAGTGTTGTTCCACAGGAGAGCTGCTGGATGAGCAGCTTGGCTGGGAGTCATGGCCAGTGTTGAATTGCTCTCTCCAAACTGCTCAGGTTGTTCAGGCATGCTGTAATTTAGCAGTATGGCTGAAGGGTTGGGAAGTTTTGCCTGCACCACTTCACACTGAAAATCCAAGGGTTTCTGTGTGCAGCTGCTGCAGCTTTATTACTGGAAACATTGACATGCTGCAATTTTCTCGTTTGTATCACCAGAGCACTGAAACTGTCTCCTATACAATTATCTTGCTGACTTCTGTTATAAAGATCCTTGCATATTGAATGTTGCATTGTTGCTTCTGTGTGGAATGATGGTATGCCAAACCACTCAAAATATTTTTCCTTTTTTACAGTGGAACTGTTTTGTTGCATTCAGTATGAGTTGAAAAAAAAAAAAGTTTACCTTTTGTGTCAGTTCAGATTGTAGCAGTTTTAAGTGGTTACACAAACAACTTCAGAGTGAAGTGTTCTCATCATGAGGTGCCCTAATGTATCTTACAGGAAAAGAATGTGAAAATGCATAATAAAAATTATCATTTTCTTCTTTTGCCCCTCAGCCCTGTGTCCAGTCAGTCACTTTTAACAGAATCTGTAGCATCATCCCAACCGGATAGTACGGCTGTGGACAAAACAGTACCTGAGACAGAAGAGTTGCAAGGTTGGTGCCTGGTTTTCAGTGACAGAACTTTTGAATAATGCTTTTTAAACTTCAGCTGTTCTTAATACACTCCTGTTCAAACATGTCTAATTCTCAAACCCAAATATTCTGTGAAAACAGGAGGCAGAATAAGAATAAAGTTTCATTTCTTAAATGGCAAGTGAAATGGGGAATGGCAAGTGAAAGCTTATGTTTAATAAACAAGTGCTTTAATTGGTGCTGGAAATGCACATCATAAATCAGCATCCTTTTCTGTCTCTACGCCATGGCTGTTACACCTGAGTGGAGTTTTGAGTATCTGTTACTTCTCAGTGTGACCATTTACAGCACATATCAGAAGTTTATGAACATATTTGTGGTAGAGGGTGTTTGACACAGCCATTGCCAGAACGCGGTCAGTATCTTTTATAAACAGGAAACACCTCTAAAAGAACCTTTCCCTTCTGAAGTGTAGTTGTGTAAGATTTTGAACTACTGAAATTCATTTTAACAAATATAAAATGCCAAACCACAAGCTATGTTTGCTTGAAGCACTATGTCTAAGAGGGTTAACTATATTGGCCTAAAATCCTTCTTGCTGGTACAATGTAAAGTTTCTTTTCACTTTTTTGTTGTCTTCACAGCAGACTTTCAGAGCTTAAGACTAAAAAAAATTTAATAATATTTCTTAGGAAATGTAAAAATTCCAGATAGTATACAAAATGTGCTCAGACTGGTAACCTGTAGGCATTATAAAAGGTATTTAAAGGTAAGTCAGTAAGCATTCTGCCTTTTGCTGAGACTGTTTAGGTTTTAGTGGGGAGGATTATTTTTCTGTGGACTAGTCTAAACATAGAAGTGTGGTTTTTTTACAGATACAACTCCACTTAAACATTCTAAATATTAGTTTTTTGACTGTATCTCTGGTATCAAAGCTTTGCTTCTCAGATACTTTTCTAAACCTGACCTGTCTCTTTCTGTAGGATAGAATGTAAGAGTCATTAGTCAGCTACTGTGCTGAGTAAAGCTGTCTCCTTGGTTAATAAACTTGAAAGAAAAGCTTTTAATTCCATTTTTTAACCGCTTTTACTAGTCTTTGAGGTGAGAAACATGTTTACTCTTGAGAAGATACATTCTAGAGATACACTCTAATACCTGTTAGGAAGTTTGTGTTCTGGAGCTGAGAGCTCTTGTCTCAGTTCTGACAATGCATCTTCTGGCTTTTCACTGGCAGAACTGAACTTTATTTACCCTGGCACTGTGAGCTGTCTTGGGCCTTTGAAAAGACTTTTCCCAGCAAGTTTCCAGAGGCATGTCTCTCTTCTTACACACTTGGATAAATTTGTGCTGTTTCTAATTCTCTACCTCAAGTTTATTCTCCTATCTTTGAGAAGATAAAAGATTTCTCAACCAGAAACTTTGAATTTAAGGATGTATCTGCAGGATCAACATATATCAGGTGTTTAGGTTACTCAGCTGTGTCCTCTGTCCTTTTCTTTGTACCCTCATTTCTAAACTAAGAACATCACCAGCATATAGTTGCAGTTCTAAATTACCATCCCTATTTATAACTCTGGCAGGGTCAGCCTTACTTCCTTAAGAGTTCCTTCTGTGTTGTCCCTTGACTGAAATCATGGGAAATGCAGTGTTTCCAGTTTTAAAGCATTTTAATTTGAAAATGTAAGTTTGGAAGGAAAGCAGCTTAGAATGGATGCTGAGAGGGATTTCACTGAATTGCTTTTTTTTGGAATTTGAATTTTAGATTGGTGACAAGCATGTGAATCCAAGGGGTTTTTTTAGCATTGCCCAAGTTTCTAACATTTAGAAAAAAACCAATAATTTCATAGCAATGTGCTAGTTGGTCCCAAAGTGAAGAGTGTGTAATAGTGCCTTTGTTGATGTAGGGGAACAGGAGAAATAATGTCAGTATTTATTTTGATAAAGTCTTGCCTTGTGGGAATGTCTGTTCTGGGGTGAGTTGTTCTGTGCTGCTGCTGTAAGTTAATGTATTGTGTTGAGCTGAGGTCCCCTTAACTTGCCATTTAACAAAAATTACCAAGCTGCAACAACATTGAATGAAGGACTGGGTGAATAATTAAGCTTTCTTAGATTACTGTTATTACTTTTCTAAAGCAGACAGATAAATGAGACTTGAGCTGTGTGCAACACAGCTCTTGCTGTTTGCAGTCAAGCTAAAACTACAAAGGGATAAAATTCCCAAAGAGCATTTCAGATTTGTTTTTGTTGGATTTATGCATTGCAGAAGAAATAGAGGAAAACTCTAGAATGTTAAAAAGTGTAGGCTTTAGAGCTAGTGTTTGTATGATGATGCTTGTGGAGCAATGCAAAAGGCCAGATGCTCTAAGATAGGGACTAATAAAAAATTTTTAACTTTAATGTTCTTAAATACCATGAAAATGAATTTCATTTTAGGTAATGTTTAATGGCATGAAGTACAGTCCAGCTTTTCTAACAGCTTTCTTGTATTCCAAGTAATTTTAATTACCTCCTGGGCTATTGTGCCTTTTGCTCAACATGATGATCAACATAATAATCCTTGCTAGGATTAGCCAGTCAGGATTTCTGATTTGTTAGCCAGGGCTGCCTCCAGGCAAGCCTGCAAGCAGGTAAAGAGGTGCTTCACTTCCCTGGGGTAAAGGAAGAGGCTTAAAACCATCCTGGTTAGGGTTCATGCTTTTGGTTCAGGGAGGATTTTAAAGGTAAGTGAAGCTTGGCAGGGAAGGCAGGAGGACTCCACCACAAACATTATGGAGCTCCTACAACTGAGGAACATGGTGGTAAAAGCAGAAATCCAACTAATGGGTGGACTCAGCCCCTCTCAGGCTGAAAACTTCTGAGAATGAAAACAGCCTCTGTGGTTATCAAGCTTGTTGTGGATTGGAGAGAAGCTTGTGCTGTTAGCATTGCAAAATGCCATCACTCACGTCATGTGGTGTGGTTGTTATTTGGAAAACCAAAGTACAAAGTTAGATTGGATTAACTGTCTAAAAGGTACATGGCTGATCTGAATGAAGTCACCTGATTTTGTGCATATCTGGATTTTAGTGAGGTTAAATAGTGAAGTTCAAACTAAGTTTAAAAAACTTGAGATTAAAATAATTAGGTTGCTACAGAATTTTATATTGGGGTTACTAGGACCTAAGGTGAATGCAGTTGAGCTGATGGCTTCAGCTTCAGTGGACCTTATCAGGGTGGGCTCAGTAGACAGTACTGGAAAGGAATTGATGGATGCTTTTCACTTCTGTGATAGTACCAGGCACTCAGAGGTAGAGTATGATTATGACACAAGTGTATCAAATAATACAGGATATCATGATATACTGGGTGAATGCTCATGGGGGAGAGGAAACACTCAACAGAAAGATTTAAAACTAAATTCTGTGGGTGAATGTGCTCCTACTTAATTTGCCACTTCCTAACATTTAAACAGTTTATTTTAGGCTGATTATGTCAGTTTAAAATGTTCACAAGCAGTGATGTTCTCCTTTGGATTAACTTCACATTTCACTCCTCTGGAAGTGTGGGGGTGCTTCTTACACTAGCCCTAGTGAAATGCTCTTAAGAAGTAAATGTAGCTGTTCATGATTTTCTGTAGGAATGAGAAACCTTTTCCTTTTTAAATCTCTGCCCAGTAATGCAGGGGTGATGAATGTAAAACATGGAGAGAGCAGGATGGGTGTCTTGCTGCACACAGAGCTGTGCTGTGCCTGCAGGGGTGCAGAGGCTGGAGTGCATTTTGTCAGTGTTTGTGCTCAGTCAGAGCGCACTGAAGCTCAGGTGGGGGTTTTCACAAGCAAAGCAATAGGAAAAGCTCGTGCCTTTAGGAGGAAATCCAGGCTCTGCTTGTTTTGATCACCTTTACATGTTGTGTAAATCAGGGAACTTCTGGTGAGCAGCCCAGCTTGTCAGCTCCAGAAATATGGCTGTGTTCATACCTTACTCCTTTTTGGTTGGTTGGCAGCTTGTACTGCTGCTGCCAAGGCTTCTGTTCTTTGGCTACAGGACAGGGCTGGGGAAAGGGATGATTTGGTTCAAGGAAGGCAGGCAGAGCATCCTGGAATCCAGGTGAAGTCCAGCAGTTGGGAGTGGCTCCGAGCTGGACAGTATTGCATCTTACCTGGCTTTGTTCTGCTGTGGCCATCACAGGGAGCTCATAGACTGAACAGTGGCACTTGGGCATACACAGTGGTTGGGATAGTTGTGATTATCATAGAGGATTTTGGTTCAAATCTCTAGCTTCTATTCAAAAGCAAACTGAGACCTAAAATTTATGGTTACTACAGTAGATACAAAGTGACTTGTGATGCAGAAGAATCTTCCCACTCGGTTCCACACTGAGCAGCAGCTCTTAAATATTTTTAAACCTTTTTAATGTGAGAGCCATACGCACAAAGAAAATGTAAGTAAGGGTGCATGAGAGCCTTGTTATGCAGGGAAGAGTGCCAGTTTTTCCTAAATTTAGCTAATAGTTATAGAGGCTCTTAGTGAAACTTAGATTGAGGTAACTGATTTTGCAATAACAGGAAATGCAAGCTGGAGAATGTTAACTCATGGCATGAATATGTCTTAATGAATTAATAAAGGCTGCAGTACTGTTTTGTGTAGAAGTACAAAAGTTCATTTGAGTAAGTCTTACCCCTTCTGGTACTTACCTCACCACTTGTAGTCCTTGCTGATTTTGGTTCTCATCTTGCAGTCCTTTTGATATTATGCCCACTCAGAAATGTGCCCTTTAACAGCCATTTAAAGGCATTGAACTTTTTTTTCTTTGCAAACTATGAATTGTTATAGATTTCAGGACAAAGAGAAGCTCTGCATGTAACATAGATGGTGTCTGAGAAGGAATTAATAGACCATGTATAATAGTATCTTTGCTAGATTAATCTGTGGAATATACTGTCCCCTCAGGCAGAGTCTTTGCTGGTGATCAGGTATCTTGCTACCCATTGATGTTGCTTAGTGCAATGTTTTGATACATAGCAAAAGTGATGAGTGCCCTTTCCTTTCAAAAGAAAAAAAAAAAAGATCAGAATAGCAGCACATGAAAAACCCCACTGGATTTGTCATGCAGAAGAGCTGTCAGCTGGTGAAGAGCTAGCACAGAACTGCATCTGACAGTCTCTGACAAACAAAAGTCCAGCTGCACAGAGATGCCTGCAGCTTTTTCCCTGACAAATGTCTGAGCTTGCTGTTGTATTCCCTTCCCTACAACACTGGTTCTAGCTCTGCTTCCATCCACACTCCTCCCAGCTGCAGCTTGCTTTTGTTCTTTACTGCAAATATTCCCAACTTCTGTGTGTCTTACTCACTGGAGACTTGTCCTGCTGTGGTCCAGCTATGTCTGGTAGGCAGAGATTGGCTCTTAGCCCTTCTTGAAATGAAGTTGGGTTTTTTTCGTTTCTATTTCTGCTTTGTAATGTAAGGAATGTGCAAATACTTGAGGAAAACCAGCCAACTTCTATTTTTACCTGACTCAGGCAAATACTACTATTACATGTTCATACTCTCCCACACAACCTGTAACCTGTTTCTTTTAGAGAACACTAAAGTAGGTTGAAAGATGCCTTAGGAGAAATATCTTTAAAATTAGGTTTTTACCTGCTCCTTTCTGAGCTTCAGTACAGTGTAGTCCCACCCTGTAAGTCTGGGTCTCTTGAGCTGGTGTTTCTCACCCCAGGCAGTGACTTATGTCCTGTGTAGGCTTTTTCCAGGTGTGCAAGATCAGCAGCATCACAGTGCTAGAGATTGTTCTGAAACACTGTGTTTTGTGTGGCCTCCATGTTGCAGTCTTCTGCAAAAATAATGTTGATTCAGGATTGGAAAGAGGGTGTTTGGCTCAACTGATCCTGTTACATAGAGTGCTTCTTGCAAGCAGATTTTGGGAGCTGGGCAAGTAACACTGTGAGGAAACACTTGGCTGATGGATTTTTTTCCTGGATCTGACAGTGCTGGATCTTGCTGTTAAACCTGTGTTTGTTGTTTTGGTTGTTTTTTGTGGTATTTTCAAGCATTTGGTGAATTCTTTTCTTAAATTATATTGAAGGTCTAGAAGGGGGGGAGTTCCAGTTGCTGTGGAGACACCAGTGCACTTCAGACATGGAAACTGCAGCAAAATGGCCAAATGTACAGCATGGGCTTTAGATCATTGTAGGACTTAAAAGGGGAGAGACAGACTCTTTTCTCCACTGTTCTTATTAACTTTTTTTTATGTCAGCTTCAGTGTCAGAGAATGCAGAGCCTACACCTGAAGAACAGGACAAGTCGCTTGACAAACCAAAACAGAAAAAGAATCGTTGTTTCATGTGCAGGAAGAAGGTTGGACTGACTGGTAAGAAACACTGATTTCACTTTCCTTAGGCTTGTTTAGGCTTTGGCCCTTTGAAATGTTATCTTAAAGGGAAAATGGGGCATGGTCATTTGATATTGATTTCAAATACCAGTCAAAGGTGCTTTCAGCTGACTCTCAGTAGATTAGTCATTCATGTATCATTTTGTTTTTCAGCCTCCTGTCTTAAAGTGAAGTTCATAATTTCCAGTACTTCCTTTTGGAAGTCTACTTAGCTAAGGAATTGGATGATAGTTTGCTGCCATTCACTAGCCAGCTTTGCAGTGGTCCAGTGAAAGGGCCTGAGTTCTGGAGGGTGAAGATTCATAAACATGGCAAAAGAGCAGGAGCTCTCTAGGAATGTTCTGTGCTAGAGTGGCATGCAAAAAGAAGGAATGATCAAGTCAAATCTTGCTGTAATCACTTAAAAATGTATTACTTGTGATTCTTATGCTTTCTGCAGCAGAGGCTCTTTGGCTGATTGATTGACACTGGTGACTCAGATTTACTGCTAGTGAGTGAACACATTCAGGATTTAAAGCAAACCAGTGTCATCAGGAATGTTGAAATGTCTAAGCTGCTCTTTGTGTCCACAGGGTTCGAGTGCCGGTGTGGGAACGTTTACTGTGGAATGCACCGTTACTCAGATGTACACAGTTGCTCTTACAATTACAAAGCTGATGCTGCTGAGAAAATCAGAAAAGAGAATCCTGTAGTTGTTGGGGAAAAGATCCAGAAGATCTGAACTGCTGCTTCTGCTGGAATACAAAAATCTTCTGACCATCTGCAGATTAAATTGACTTGAGCTTTTTTCCTTAGTCATCAGGAACGTAGAGCAGTGTATCTTGCCTAGACCTTTTAATCATGCATGTCATCAGATGAATAGATTTTTTTGTTTTTGTTTTTTTTTGTTTTGAAAATGACTCTGAACATTATTTTCATTGCAGTTTTCTGTGGCTGAAGACTTAAGTAAACTTTACAAGTATTATCCTTTAAGATCATTTTAATTTTAGTTGAGTGCAGAGGGCTTTTATAACAAACATGGAGAAAATATTGGAGGGCTGTGCTTTTCCAGGATAAAACATGCATGCGTTAACTTTGCAGTTTATTTTCTTGTTGTATATAGCTTTTCTCTGCAGCACAATTTCTTTTTTTTTTTTTTTATTGATAATGCCTTGTATGGCACAACTAGTTATCAGTAACTGAATGTATTTTAATCATTATGGCTGCTTCTGGTTTTTTTTCCCCATTAACGAGAGGTTATACATGTTCGCATATTAGCTTGTTTGCACCCTCTACCTATTTATGTATGAATCATTTGTAATGAGAGTGTGTGCTGAGATTGTGTGGGGTTTTTTGTTGTTTTCTTTTTTTTTTAATTGGGGTTTGTTTTTGTGTGTGTGGGGGGAAGGCTGTATGCACTTCATTGACTGCAGTTTTCATTGGGATTACATCCATCAGTTTGTCTGTACACAAATATGAAGAATGATCTGAAGTACCTGTGCTGTATTTATGTTTATCCACGTCTTAACTTTGATTAAATAAAATTTAAAAAAATCCGAGCCCCTGTGGCTGTCACTGGCATATGTAAGTTGGATTTCTCTTGCTTTATTTTAATGGGGACCTTCCATTGATGGTTCCTTTACTTAAAGTGTATTTATTCACAGCTTCCCACATGTATCCCAACACCAGCTAAATTTTGATGTGTTTTTTTAATCTCTGCACCTGTAACTACCAGAGACACACTGCGGATTCCAGACCTTGTCTGTTGATTTTAAAATTCAGAATGCTCTTAAAAAAGCTATGGCTGGCAATTAGTAAATAAAACACTACATTTAGGATATAAACTGTGCTGCAGAAGGAGCTTTCTCTGGTGGTAACAGAAAGTAATCTGCAAAACTGAATAATAAATGAAGTAGCTTGTGCTTGCAGAAGTGGCCTGACCACAATCTATGAGGCACATGAAGCTTAGAGTAAAGGAAGGAAGGAATAAATAACTTACTGGCAAGTTTCAGTAATGGTGTGCCTTATCATGGGTCAGAGAGCCTGTATTTCCTCAAAGCATTTGCTAAACTTCCTCTTACACAGCACAGGGCATGGAAGAGCAGCAGTGTCATCTTTGGTGGGTGTTTCTGTTTGCTTTCCTTTCTGCTGCTACTTCCCTATTCTCTAATCCTTCTCACTTTGAGTCCTCCCTCTTCCCTATTTCTGGTCTCTTTTCCTTTTCTCTCTCCTTATGTGCCCTCCTGACCAATCTTCCTTTCACATGACAGTGATGTTTCCGGGCCAGGCAGAGAGAACATGCCATAGATTTCACAAGGTGGGGGAAAACCTGGTATGTTTGTGTGTTCTGGTGCCTGAAAGAGGGAAAGGTACAAGAAAAGTATTCACATACTTCCTATCTGTTGTATAAGCTTACGTTTAGACTGGGTGTCCACCTTTTCCTGACACCTGAGAATTGTGTCATGTTTGTTTGCTTTGGCATGGCCCTGTATTATCCTGGTGGTTGATCTGCACTTCAATCTGTATTTTGTGTCATCAGCTTGAGGTTAGCAGATTAACATTTTAATTAACACCAGCACATTCACAGCACTACAAAATGCTTGGGTGTCTCCTCACGTTGATCTCTGTACTGGAACAGGTTTTCAGTGTGGTTTTGTTACAGTTTTGGAATGAGCAGGTTCTATAGCCCAGATCCTATAGTCTGTCCACAAAACCTCTTCACTGTGTTTAAAACATTTCCAACAGTCAGGGGAAATTTTACAGGAAATCTTCTACAAGTTAGGCCTTGTGATGTTTAAATAAGACCCCTTTTCAAACAGCACCTTGTGAGCTTGTGTCTCAGTGAGTGAGCAGTTGTCACAGATGATGCTGTTATATCATCTTGCACTGAATCTCTCGCTGTACCATTTGCTGCATTTCTTCTAGTGACTGCCAAAAAAGAAACAAAAAAAGGTTGAGCAGCAATCCAGTTCTTTGGCTTGGCTGTCACAAGTGTCTTCCTGTTTTTATTGGAAAGATGTGGCCTTTATTATTTAGTTCTAATTTCAAGGATGTTCCCTCATTGGCTTCTACTGACAATGAGTGAATTTTGTGCTGGAGGTGGGAGAATGCTGGGAGCAGAGGCACCAGCCTCCCTGTTCTTTTTGGTTGACTGAACGTGTCTCTGGTTTTAAGGTGGTGGAACTATCTGGAGAAAATGGAAGAACTTGACAAGGTGCTGCAGCATTGCAAAACTGAAAACCACAAAAGGTGCAGTTTCAGGTGTGAATTGTGCAACTTCCCAAGGGCTGCTGAGCTTACGGTGGGAGAATCAGTGTGGACATAATCATTTCACCAGGGCTCTGGCACATAAATGACCCCTCCAAAGTGAAACCAGGGCAGTTTAGAGCTGCTGGATCCTTCACCCCCAGTGAGTTACCTGTTACAGGAAGGCCTCAGTTTCATGTGAGAGTTTGTAAAATCATGAAAGCATTAAGGTTGTCAGAGACCTCCAAGAACATCAAGTCCACCCCTAAATTCAGTGCCACATCTGCACATCTAAATACCCCCAGGGCAGTACCTGTGAGGAGAGGACCCCCTTTCACCAGGGTCACTGCCTGGCTGGGAGGAGCTCCCAGCTGCTGACTCAGGCCAACCCCTGGCACTGATTAACCACTGCCAGGGCCCGGGCAGGGGGTGGGATGGCCGCGGAGCAGGGATTGGTTTGTGCCTGAGGACAGAGGGTGGGATTTGATGCTCCTCTGCTCCGGGTTGCAGCGCCTGGAGAGGATCTTCCTCCAAGGAAGGTGTGAAGCACCTGGGAGGTGGGAGCTGTGTGTAAGCAGGGGCTGCTCAGGGATCAGCATGTCTTTCATCCAGGTAGACAAGGACTCAGATTTTCCTCTCCAAAACCTCCCCTATGGGGTTTTCTCCACGAAGGAGGAGGTGAGTAACAGCAAACTTTGTTCTTGGGATGTTGTAATTGTTCCAGGGCTATGGGAGAGCAGAATTTCCCAGCAATGTGGGATAAAGGGAGATTTCCCAGCCTGAGACACTCATGGGCTTCCTGACCTGATGGCAAAGCTGTTGACATAATAGTTGACACATTGTCTGTTTCCTTAGTGTGGTTATTTTGATTACACCTTCTTTGAAACTGCACAATAGAAATCAGAAGTGGTAATACTGATGAGAAATACTTTGGCTAATATGTACAGTAGTTCTTGTGTGGTTTTGATAATTTCTGTGACATCATTTACTCTATGTTTGACCCTTCCACTCCCTATGTAGAGGCACAGTACATTTCACACTCAATTTTTTAATTTTTAACTTGGTCTTTCATTCTCTTTACACCGAGACCCTTAAGAAACCCCATTAACGACTGCTCTTGAGGAGTTTTGCTGGTGGCTGCCAAAGCATTAAACCAGGACACCAAATATGTGTTTTACCTGTTTTTGCAGCTGACCCATTGTGTTCTATTGGGTGTATGTTTATGTAATGCTGCGTTAAGTGTGTGCAAATGTGTCATGTTTAAAGCTGGGCCCAAAGCCTGCCAGCTGAGCCAGCTCCAGGCCTTCTATTTTATAATGATCACATAAGAAAATGTGACTCAACCTTTCTACCAAAGAGGTAGCTCTCAATTCCCAATTTTCATGAGAACTGAGCCCAGCTAGGCTGAACCTCACACCTCTGAGTGCCTGACAGGATGGGGCTCCTGGAGAAAGGAAAACAAGCCAAGAGCTGCTTGTCAGAAGGAAAAAGTGGAGAATTTATTTGTCATTGCTTATGGAAACTTCATCATTATCTTCTGGTTTCTGCTAGTTATCCATGTAGGTTAAAAAAAAAAAGGCAACCTGAAGATTGTGTTTTCTGAAGTGGTGTTTTCTGAAGATAAAATGAGATGGTGTGTTTAATCTATTCCAAGATGTGCATGCTGTTATCTAGCGAGTTTGGATTATTTTTCTGCCTTCCTCAGTAACTGTTCTCTGAAAAAGACATCTTCACTCAAACCCTGTGAAATGACAGGCAAGACTTACAGAAATTATTTAGGAGAACAATGTTCTGACGGTAGCTGAATGTTTTAATGATTTCAGGCTAAAACAATTGGTGTCATTCCTGACTATCCCAGTTACAAATTAACCTGACATGACCTTTAGTTTTTTTTCTGCAGGAATGTTTGCTGAATAAGTGCCTACTACCACATTTGGAATCTTGTTTGGAAATTAAAGGTTGAAAAATAGGTTTAATAGCATGCATCTTTGAAGATGGCTATTTTGGTGAGCTGCTTTTCAGAGTGGCTGTAATAGCTTGTCTCTCTTTGCCCAGAGACACAATGATGGAGGCTGTGGTGTGTTTCTGCCCCGTGCAGCTGCCCTGGGTCTGTCGCCGCTGGCTCCGCACGGCCCGGGCCATGAACAGGAGCTTTGTCTCCTGGGCTGCATCTGTGCCATTTCCCATGTGTGGGATGCTGTTCCTGCAGCCAGGATCCAGCCTGGGCTCGGTGTGCTGCTCCTGAGCTCCTGGTGTGCTGTGAGGATGGATGGTGCAGGGTAGGGCAGCCTCGTCCAGCGAGGCACAGAAACCATGTGCCTGGGCATGGTGTGTCCCCTGGCACCCCCAGAGCACCCTCAGTCCTCTGGGGAGGAGCTGGGCTGCAGAAATGGCTGTTTCTCCAATGGCATGCCCACAGGGATGGAATTCACCCTGCCCATGTCCTCTCTATGCCTCTGTTCCCCACTGGCAGGAGGAGCAGGAGTGTTTTCCCTCTTCCCAGCATACTGCAGATGTATGGGCTTATTCTGCAATGCTTGTTGTTAATGAGGGGTGGTAATGAGCACGTCAGCCTCCTTCTAGGGGAAAGAGGGCAGGAAGAGAAACCTCTGCTTGTTGTGCTATCCTTTCCCCAAAAGATGGGGTCACCCTCAAGGTCTGCAGGGAGTCTGCAGAGATGCTCTGCCCATAAGGCTTAACCTTTTTCAGCAGCCAGACTCAGATGGCTCTTGAAGGTTCATTGCTGTGGTACCAGACCTTTGTCCTGGACTCTCTGTGGTCACTGTCTCCCCCTACGCCCTCTTTGGGGCATTTTTGGCTACAAGCATAAACTTTTCCTCTCTTCCCCCCTCCTCTTGCTGCTTTGCAGCCTCGGCACAGGATTGGGGTAGCTATTGGGGACCAGATTTTGGATCTCAGCATCATCAAACACCTTTTCAATGGACCAGCTCTTGCCAAACACCAGCATGTCTTTGAGCAGGTATTTATCAGAGTCTGTTCTAATTTCCACAAGCATTTAACAAATATTCCATAAGGCACTTTAGCAGCTTGTGGTGAGAAGATAAAGAACATGAACTGGAAATATGTTGTCAGGCGGGTTCTGGTAGAGCAAAAACCATCACAGGTGTGACAGCAAGGACAGCAGGGGCATTGGGGGGTCCAAAGGTCATTTTCCAGGAAAGAGTCATCATCCTTTGGTAATGCAGATGTCTGAAGCCTAAATGTTAATTCACTCCTGCTTATGCCCTCAGCACTCCATGGGTGGGGTATTAATGACAGGGAGGTTGTGTAAAGGATAAATATGAAAAACCTCTGTCTAGAGCTGGCTGAGATATCAAATCCAGCAGGGCCTGCAGTGGTGTGTAAGGATGGGTGATGCCAGCATGCAGCAGGTCCTGCTGCAGAGGACTTGTGGGGTGTGATGGGGATGTGGGCAGCCATGGGCAGGGGATGGATGCTCTGGGCAGCCACAGCCCCATAACCCCGGGCACGGGCATCCAGCACTGGGATGGGAGTGTGGGACATCTTCCTGCAGTGAAGGATAAGTAAAATGTGATTTTTTCTCTGTCCCTGCCCCTGTGTGTCACTGCCAGCCCACCCTGAATGCCTTCATGGGGCTGGGCCGGCCGGCGTGGAGCGAGGCCAGGGCGCTGCTGCAGAAGCTGCTGTCAGCTGCAGAGCCCACCCTGAGGGACAACACGGAACTGAGGAGGAGGTGAGGGAGCACAGAGTGGCACGGGGAGGTGGCAGCTGTGCCCTGTGTCACCTGAGTGACAGCACACCAAAACCAACACTGTGACGTGGCCACCTGCGTGGGAATGAACTGGGGTTTGGGCACATCCAGTGCTTCCTTCTCTTAATTACCCAAAGATTAATCTCTGATTAATCCCGTGACTGCCGGCAGATCCAGGGTGTCACCCTGCTCCTGGGAACAGCCAGCTCTGCCCTGGGTGTGTCCAGAGCTGCTGCTGCTGCCTCTCTGTGGGGCTGGGCTGGTGCTCTGGCCACCCCACTCCTTCCATGCAGACACGGTTCAAGGGTCTCCACCTCTCCCACCTGCCTGTCACACCTGGAGCAGGAAAGGGACATCCCCAGTTTGTCCTCAGTGACTTTGCTACTTGACTTTGCTAAAACTGAGCATGTGGTCACAAACTGGCTTCAGCTTTGGGGCTGTGCAGTGGTGTAGGGACAGGAGACTCTGCTCTGTTCTGTGCTGATGGAAAATGTGGGTGTCCATCAAGCCCACACCTCTCCTTTGTCTGGAGTGATGCTTTAGGCACCACAATACCTGCCCTGGCAGTGAGCAGGAATTGTTCCTCCCTGTCCTGCCAGAATTAGGCAGGATTTAGGATTTTAGGGGTTGAGCTGCTGCTTGCCACATGAGCAGGGCCAGCAGTTGGAATCAGACCCTTAAGAGCCATGAGCTCATCCTTCCTACCCAGCAGAGGCAGTGCTGTCCTGGGCAGGGCTTTGGGATTTCTCTGTGCCCCTCAGGAATCCAGGGCTGCCCCCTTCTCACTCAGCCCCTGGCAGCTGCTTCCAGGAACAGCAGCCTGGGCAGTCACCAGCTTTTCTGCCAGTTTATTATTTTTTAGTTTTTTTGCAAACTAAATTAAGGAAGGAACTGGGAGAGCAAGTCCCCCTTCTTAGGGATGGGAGCTGCAAGTTTTCCGAGATCTGAAGGCATCATTTTTCATTTCAGGGCATTTGTGCCTCAAGCTGCTGCGACGATGCACCTGCCTGCGCACATTGGTGAGTGTGGGGGCAGCCAGGGGCTCCTGGGCACTGCCCTGAGCTCCCACAGGAGCAGCTGCTTCATTTCCAGCTGCCCCAGACAGACACATCACAGCTGTGACAGGGAATGGGCTCTGCAGCAGCCACAAGGAGATTATTGCACATAATGAAAGCTAGGTGCTGTCTGTGGCACAAGAATAAAAGCCTGGGGAAGCTCAATAGCAGCCAGAGCACTCCTGGATGCAATTTCCACTAAATCAGGGGTGTCTGGTGGTACATAACTCCTATCATCAGCTTGGCATCACCACAGGCCTTTGTGACTAGAGCCAGGAAAGAAACACTTGTTCAGTTTCCAACAATTTCCCCTTTTGCCTTCAGAAAATATTTCAGATGTTGCAAAGTTTCCAAGGCAGATATTCCAGCACAGCCTCATGAACAAGTCTGAGTTTCCACTCTGCATCCCAGATCTTGCCTCCACTTCCATGAGGACTGCTTTGGGATTCTTATATTCATATAGACACATGAACATTTCCTGATTTTAGCAGGAGTTTGTGTTTGGACCCAAACCAACCTGACCAAAGTCACTTGACGGCATGACCTGCACAGGAACAGGGATGTGAACTTGCCCATCTTCTAAACAAGCTCTGTTTTGCCTTCCTGGGGGCACAGCCCTGGTTTGGGACAAAGTCTAGCCTGTCCCAGAGGAACCATGGGGAGTTCCTGAAAATAGTTTCATGTTGAACATGCCCTGTCAGACAATTGCTGGTTCCTGGCTCCCACGGCTACTGGGAATGAACTGCCCTGGTGTGACTGAGCTGGATCCCACAGAAATGAGGCATATTCAGGATTCCCTAAATATACCCACAGCCCTTAGGTGCAGCTCTGTCCTGTGTGTGGTTCCTGCCTCTCCTGGCTGGCTGGGTCCCCCTCTGGGAGGCTGAACTGCAGGGGATAACTCACTGCTGGATGCACCTGGAGCTCCCTGATCAAGATTATGCAAATACAGCCTCCCAGACGGTGTTTTCCCCTCATTGCTGTGTTTTCCCGTGGCTCAGGAGTGGGAGCTGTTTGCAGGGATGGCAGCAGAGGGCAGCAGATGTCCTGAGTATCACCCGGGTCCCTGCGCTGCTGCCGCCGGCTGCAGGGAAAGCAGCGGGAATTGCTTCACTATGGAAAGGGGGCTGCTGCTTTATGTCCTGCCTTTCCCCTCCTCTACTCTACTGGGGATTTAAAAAATAAAAAAGCCATTTTTGTCTGCATAATGTATAGGTGAACCGTTAATCACCCCTTTATGCTATCACTGACATCCCCGAGTGTGACTGTGTTCACGGGGGTCCGAGGATGAGGGAAGAGATGAGGATCTGACTCCATGTTTCAGAAGGCTTGATTTATTATTTTATGATATATATTACATTAAAACTATACTGAAAGAATAGAAGAAAGGATTTCCTCAGAAGGCTAGCTAAGAATAGAATAAGAAGGAATGATAACAAACGTTTGTGGCTCGGACTCTCTGTCCAAGCCAGCTGACTGTGATTGGCCATTAATTAGCAACAACTAATGTGGGTTAATCACAGATCCACCTGTTGCATTCCACAGCAGCAGATAACCATTATTTACATTTTGTTCCTGAGGCTTCTCAGTTTCTCAGGAGGAAAAATCTTTGAAAAAAAGATTTTTGATAAAAGATGTCTGTGACACCCGAGCGCTCCTGCTGTCTCCTTCTCTGCTCCCTCCATCCCCGGCAGTGGGTGAGGTGCTTCAGCCCCCACAGGTGAGGGCCTTGGCTGCCACTGATCCCTGTTTTATGGCTTCTTTCCCCATGCAGGAGATTACACTGACTTCTATTCCTCACGGCAGCATGCCACAAACGTTGGGATCATGTTCAGGGGGAAGGAGAACGCTCTGATGCCGAACTGGTGGGTGCTTTGGATTGTTCCCTAGTGCAGCATTATTTTGCAGGCTTATCCTTATATATGTAAGATGTTTTAAGGGTCTGAGTAGTTTTTCAGGATCACACTGGTTTCAGTTCATAGCAGATGAGCAGTGTTGTACAGAGTTCAATATCAGAACCAAATTCCACACATCCCCAGCCTCAGCTGAATCTGCACTGCCCTTCATTGCAGGGGCCACACCAGTTACTGTGCAGCCTCCCAGTTCAAAGACAGATATACCTAAAAAAATAGGTTTTGCTGAGTGACAAGAGAGCAGAATTTAAGAACCAATAAATTAATTGGAGCAGTGGCACAGCCGTGCATTAAGACTGCAGCAAGGCTTTGTTATTATATTATATTTCGCTTCCATTCTTATATCAGAGTAATGTGCTGAGGTCTGTGCACATGCATGCAGAGCTCCTTCTCCTTGTACCCCACACTCCCGTGGTGCTTCCACCCCAAAAGCTGCTCTGGCACCCAGCTAACCCAAGCCTGTGCTCTTTCTCAAGGCTGCATTTACCTGTGGGTTACCACGGCCGGGCATCGTCTGTTGTGGTGTCTGGGACACCCATCAGGAGACCTGTGGGACAAACAAAACCTGACAATGGTGAGTTCTGGGGGCATTATAATCTGGATTCTTATTTCTTTTATCCTGTAATTTAGCTCCACATCATAGAGTATGGAGTGGGATGCCTTGCCTAAAGCCCAGCCTGGGGTCAGGGCAAGAGAAAACCCTGGTTTAAGTCCATTTTCTGTTCCTTGCCAAGCAGCACCAGCTGCTGTTTCTTTTTGGCCATTATTTCTATTTCCCTAGCTGCCTCCCTCTTGTGATATATTCTTGCTTCTACCCACAGATAAACCTCCAGTGTTTGGTGCTTGTAAACGTCTGGATATCGAGTTAGAAATGGTGAGAAGCTTTTTTCTCCTTATGACTTCAAATATATTAAAACAGGGAAGAAAGGGTGGATTTAGCTTTTTCTAAATTGAATGTCCCGTATTTACAGTCCTGTGTTCCTCTCTGAGCTGTCAGTGCTGCAGGCAGTAAGGATTTCTGTGGCACAAACCTTTGCTTTGGGTGAGGAGCAGGGTGCCTTAGCTCACTGGGAGGTTTGCTCACACAGCTCTCAGGCTGGAAAAAGCTCACCTGGCCAAAGCTGAGCACCAGTGGTGCAGTCAGGCAGCAGAATTCTTTTCCACAGCCACCACAGCCCATTTCCTGGTCAGCAGTTACCTCTGAAGCCAGGATCCATCAATGGACACTGGGGTTTGCAGTCCAGGCTGTCTGCACCTTGTGCTGGAGCAGAGGAAACCCTGAGTTCTTGGCAATGTGATTCAAACTCCTGATTTTCCTGCCTGGAAAGTTAAAACCTGTGCTGTGGGTGTTGTAAAAAAACATAGTGGGAAGGCACATCATGCTGTGGCTTAGTGTGGTCCAGAAGGGAGGGTTCCATGGGATTCTATTAAGATTTATATCATTTTAATAGGTTATATAATTTTTGTATGTTTTATTCCCAATCCCTTTTTAAAAAGTACTGGAAGAAGTGTAATATTGATGGAAATGGTTATAAAAATGTGGTGAAACTCTTTAATGCTGTCAGGGGAGATGCAGTCCCATAAAGTGGGGTTCCTATGGTGCTGCCATGGCTCTGCCTTCCAGCCTGAGCTCTGCTGCTGGCTGCTGCAAGAACAGAAGGGAAAACTTCCACATTGTAGACAGAAAGAGACAGCTGAGTTTTCCCATAAAATCCTCAGCATGTGCAGGCTGTGGTTTTCTAAGGGAATGAGTGCAGGCACCCAGTTCATGGCCTGCTTTACTTGGTGGGCACATTTCTCCACCTGTTTTTCCCCACTGTCTCATCAGGCTCCAGCCACATTCAGCATCCCCCTGGATGACTTTAAACTCCTTCCTGTTCCCTGTCTGCAGCAATCAGCCCTTCAGTGGGCAAACCTGTTCTGCATCCGGCCTCCAATTAGGAGGGACCATTTTTTCCTCCTGCGTTTTGACAACATCGTGCCCTTGTTTAATTCCTGTCTCTTAGCAACACAGAGCTCTTAAGTAATTCAAGCCTGCCAGCTTCATGGAGGGGAAGAAAAGGGGAGCAGGCCATGGGTTTTGTCCAAATGTGTGTGGGAAATGGTGCAAAACTCATCCTGTCCAGCCTCTGTTGCTGCAGTTCCATAATTCTCTGTGCAGTAAAAATTTCTAACTCCAAAAACATAATCAACACATTGATTTTTTATTTTTTTATTTATTTTTTATTTCAGGCGTTCTTTGTAGGTCCTGGAAACAAGTTTGGGGAGCCCATTCCCATCAGCAGGGCCCAGGAGCACATCTTTGGGATGGTGCTGATGAACGACTGGAGCGGTGAGCGCAGCACCACGGGAAACCCCAGAGAGGCACAAATTCCATATTCTAATAGCAGAACTGAGCACTGAAAACACTGGTGCCACTGAAAGGGGAGAAAATGAAGTGTTGCCTGTATCAATTCATCTTTGATCAATTAGTAGAACCAGAAACTGCTGCCTAATGAAGATTTATTTACTTATGAAAGGGCTAATTTCAGTCTAGTTCCTTCTGGGCAGGGATGGAGGAGTCATAACAATGGTGATATCAAGGATGGTGATTGATTTCAGTGTAAGGAAAAGGAAGTTTGGCAATCACAAATCCCTCAGTCTCTGCAAAGATTTAACTTGTTGAAATTATCCCTATGGCTGGCAAAGACCATTAGCTGGGTATAAAAGGACTATTATAAATTTATTTGTATAATTTATATATTATAAATTATATATAATAAATTTTATATATATTTATTATAAATATTATAAATTATCAAAAATTAAAGTAGGGGTAAAAATACTGGTTATATGGGGATGATCTGGTTTGTTTTACTCATTGCTGATTTATCATCCTAATCTAGCTGATCTAAGAAAATTGGGTTGAAAATGGATGGATTTAAATTAGGATTTGAGCACAACAGCTGGAAATGGCTGGGGGTAGCAATTTCAATTCATGTTACTCTTTCATTGGTCTGATGGATGTGCAATTGCTAGGATATATTTACCTGCATTGCTTTGAATGTTCTTTTCCCAGCCCGTGACATCCAGAAGTGGGAATATGTTCCTCTGGGTCCCTTCCTGAGCAAAAGCCTTGGCACAACCATCTCTCCCTGGGTTGTCACCATGGAAGCTCTCATGCCATTTGTGCTGCCAAACCCCGTGCAGGTCAGCAAGAGAAAGGGTTGAAATAAAGGAAAAGCAGTGCTGGGAAAATGTCAGCAGAGCTGGAAGGTGCCATCAGCAGAAATCACTGAGCTGCCTCCATGCCAAGGATTGTCTCCATGGAATTCACAGCTGGGATTCTGCTTCTGAGCAGATGAAGGCAACCAGGGCCCTCTGAGTCCAAGTGCATTGATGTCACTGGCCCTGGCACATGTTGTGCTGTCATTCTGCTTGAGGGGGGCAGAAAAATCATCTTTAAAACGCCTGGAAAATAAACTAATCAGAGCTTCTTCTGGGTCTTTGGTAGCAGTAAGTGGCGGAGAGAGGCTGGAGTCAAGCCAGAGCACTTTGTTCAAGCATTTCCAGTTGTCTGCATTGTGCAGGTGGTTAAAACTGGAATAGATAACAGAGTCTTGCAGAGACCTCACCATCTTTGTGCAGGCAGAGAGCAAAGGAGTGCTGGCACTCTGTTTGTGCTGGATTAACATCCACAATGAAATGATGGGCATGGCTTTTGCAAACCTTGTGCAGAAAAAGGAATTGGATTACATGGATATCATGTCTGTTCAGAAAGATCTTTAAAAGTGTGTGCATGAGACCAAAGAAAAGTGATAATCTGAGCAGCAAGAATGGTGAAGTGAATGGGTTGTGCAGCACAGGCTGGGTACACCAACACTCACTGGAATGTCTTGTGGATTGTTAAATTTCTTTTGGTTTATGATGTGTTTGATGTTCCTTTAGGATCCCAAGCCGCTGCCCTACCTTCAGGATAAAGAGCCCTACACTTTTGACATCAAGCTCTTTGTTGCCATTAAAGGTATGGCAAAGCTGAGTGGGTTGCAAAGCTGCGGTTGCCAATTAAATTTTGTGTGCTCCTTCTTCTCCTGCTTTGCCCAGGGAAAGGGGCAGAGCTGCTCTGCTCCCTGCTGGCTGTGCAGCACTGTGCCAAGCAGGGAGTGCTCCCCTTGAGGGTCCCTGAGGGGCCTCCCTGCACAGCCAGGGCTCACCAGGGCATGGAATGAGCAGATTTTGGGGGATCCAGATGTTAACCCAGCTCAGCCCCCACCCTAGGGCCCTGCTGACCACTTGGTCCAGGTGTTTCTCCCACAGGAGAGCAGTGGGTGGGAAATGGGCAGCTTGATGCTGCTCCAGTGCAACCCACACATTTGTTTTCTATGAAATCCCGGTCTTCATAGCAATAGAAAATGTTATTACTGCTCTCTCATTAGGGATTACAGTGATAAAAGAAGTCTCCATTCATCTGTAAAATAAAAAGACTCCGACATCATTCATCCAACACAAACAAATTGCTTCTCTCTTTTTTATCCTTTATTTTCTGCAGGAGAAGGAATGAGCACGCCAGCTACTATATGCAGATCCAATTTCAAGGTAAGGCTCCAGCATCTTTTGTTTATTTACAGTCTTGCTGATGCCATCAGCTCCAGCCCAGGCAATTTCAAACCCTGCTTTTTGCATTAGACTCATAGAACAGGATCATAGAACCACTAAGGTTGGAAAAGACCTCCAAGATCATTGAGTCCAAATATTAACCCAGTACTGCCAAGCCCATGACTAAACCACATCCCTCACACCCACACACCTTTTGAACACGTCCAGGTATGGTGAATCCACCACCTCCCTGAGCAGTCCAAAATTTTCCAAAAAATGAAAAACATTTTTGAAAGATGAAATGAAGATGGTGATGGTTCCCCCCTGTGAGGTGGGAACACCTGAATGCTTGATGAAGAGGGCGGCTCTGCCTGCTGCTCACTTTGGGGTGCTCAGAGCATCCTGAGCTCTGTGCATTTGGCAGGGAATTGTCTCTTGCAATGCAGCTCTGCAGCCACAGCTCTGATTTGGATGCCACTCACTGCTGCCAGCCAGGGTCTGCCCCATCCCCTCTGTGGCTCTGCCTCCACCCCCTGATTGAAACCAGGAGATTTATGTGCCAGCTGCAGCAGTTCTCAATCCATTTCATATTCACATTTGGCTCTTTGCATAGTAATTACCTTAATCAGTAAATCAGTAGTCAGCAAATCAGTAATAAGCAGATTTTTCTACAAGGCTGTTAAAATACTGGGTGTAATCATGGAGCTTGGGTCAGCAGTACTGGTCTTAGAGGGGAAGAAAAGGAAAAATGAAATCCAGCTGAAATAAGAAAAATTTTGTGACCGTGTTCACAGGGGTCTGAGGAAGAGGGAAGAGACGAGGATCTGACTCCATGTTTCAGAAGGCTTGATTTATTATTTTATTATATATATTGTATTAAAACTGTACTAAAAGAATAGAAGAAAGGATTTCATCAGAAGGCCAGCTAAGAATAGAAAAAGAAAGAATGAATAACAAGGGTTTGTGGCTCGAACAGAGAGTCCGAGCCAGCTGACTGTGATTGGCCATTAATTAGAAACAACTCTATGAGACCAATCACAGACGTACCTGTTGCATTCCACAGCAGCAGATAATCAATGTTTACATTTTGTTCCTGAGGCCTCTCAGCTTCTCAGGAGGAAAAAATCCTAAAGAAAGGATTTTTCATAAAAGATGTCTGTGACAAAATTTTAAGGGACTAAATTGCATGTTAAAGTGTGGGGTTTATGAATGCCATAGGCGCATGCCTCCACTCTGCACAGCCTAATGGCCACCAGAGAAGTTTTTCCTTTGTTGCCTCCTTGCTTCAGCCCCTGTTCCTCCTTCCTGCAGCACATGTACTGGACCATGAAGCAGCAGCTGGCTCATCATTCCATCAATGGCTGCAACCTCAGGCCTGGAGACCTGCTGGCCTCTGGCACCATCAGTGGACCTGTAAGTGTTGGAACCACGACAATCACTGGTCAGCAACCCAGAGCCAGCAGAGCAGGGCTTGGGGCTGAGCCCTTCCTGACCTGAGCACCACAAACCCATCTGCAGCTCTCTCCCAGGCACTCTGGGGTGCTGCTTTGGTAGCCCCAGATTCGCACTGAGAAGGGGTTTGGTTTGGGTAGGGTTTCTGCTTGGCTGGTTTTATTATGTTGTTGAGTTTTGGGGTTTTGATCTCTCCTGTACTTGTTTCTCTAAGAACTATTTTACAACAGATGCAAAATAACTTCTGTGTGGAAGCATCCTCACAATCCATTTGCCCTCAATGAAATGCAGTTTTTTTATTTCTGAAAAGAGTGTAAAAGGTGCCTGGTACAACTTTTAGTTTCTCCAATGAAGTTGGAGCCAGCTTCACAAGCTTTCACTCCCCTTGAGCTGCCATTTGTGACAACCCTCACTTTCTGAACCACCAAACACAAATCCTGTACATGCTGTCTCAAAGACAGCCTCAGGTAGGCTGTTTGCAAGCTGGGATGCCTGTACTTCACTTTTGAGCATTTCTGAGGTGCTTTTTGAATTTTCACATTATTGTACAGCAGAAGAAATTAAAGACTCACAAAGAGCTTTGCTCTTCTGAAGAACAAAATGCAATTAAAAATCTGAAAGTGATTACAGAAAAGCACTGGATTTGTAGAAATCTCCTCCACTTCTTTCCATTCTTGTTGTGGCAGACCCAAACTGCTTTTACAGGTTGAACACTATGTTAAATACACCAGATAACAGCTGTAAGCATCATTGCTAATAGCCAGCAAGAAAATAAAATGCAAAGTCAGAAGAAGGACCCAATGCATCAATGAATTAATTCAACAGCAAAACTCTGTTCTGGAGAGGTAACATTGTGTGTCTGCTCCCAGCAGCAAGAAGCTGAACAGCAGGAAAGACACTAAAACATTGTTTATTTGTTTCTGAACTCTTTCTGCAGGAGCCAGAGAGCTTTGGCTCCATGCTGGAGCTGTCCTGGAATGGCACAAAAGAAATCCCTCTCGGCAGTGGGCAATGTCGGAAGTTCCTGCAGGATGGAGATGAAGTCATTCTGACAGGTAAGGGCTGGAGAGCTGCTCTGGCACTGCAGCAAGGACACACGGCCATGGGCTGAGCCAGCAGCACAGCCCTGGTGTGGAGCTGGGCTGTTCTGAGCACACCTGCCATGTGAGCACAGCTGTTTCCATCCTGCCTGTGAGGAGGCCAAAGCTGTGGATGGATATTTCCCTGCCATAAATGCTCTCTAGAATGGATTATTTGCTTTGCTAAGTCCCTGATGCTCTTGCTATGCCACTGTGTGAGCACCAAGGAGATGATGGAGGTAGGTTTGCCTTTATGGGTAAAAATACTCCAGGAGTAGGAGCAGTTGATCGTTGAATTGTTGAATTGTTTACACCACAGTACAACTTGGCAAATGCTAGGAAAAGTTATTTTTCAAATAGTATTTCATTTGTAACCTAGACCTATTCAGTGAAGTGTGTTGCAAATCAAGTATGAGTGAAACAGCATGGAACCTTCTGGAGCAGCTAACCAGTTCCCCTCTGAAGAGGGCTCTGCTTGAGAGCAGTTTCATGCTGAGACATGGTTTTAGTTTTCATCTTGGTAATCAAAGGATTTTATGAATTAAAATCTACCACAGTGTTTTGTGATCTAAATCCTGCTCCCACTTCTTTTTAACCCAAAGCCTAGTGCAAAACAAATCTAGTTTTTCCTTTCTTCTCATTTTTGGGGTGCAAATATTTGGCAAGGACAGCCATGAGAAACTTTTGTTTCAAGCCTGCAGTGTCTTTGCTGTGTGACCTGCTGGGATTTTGGGGAATGTCCTGGGGGATGTTCTGTGTCACAGCTGAGCCCCAGCCAGTGCCACCCCTGGCTCTGAGCAGCTCCATCCTGCTGATGTGACCAGAGATGTCTGCACATGGCTCAGGCAATGGGGAAAGGCTTCACAGTGTGACTGAGGGCAGAGAAAATGTGAATGACAAACTCCTGGGCAGCTGCCTCGTGCTGTGATGTTAATGTGTGCCTGTGAGCCTGGGCTCAACCCAACCTGGACTCCTAGGGTTTTTGACAAAACAGTTTAAAATTATAAACTGGTTTTCTCTGGAAAAAAAATCCTAGGAAAAGTGAAGAATTTTCTGTGATTAAGAAAAAATGGATAATATGTAAATGTAAAATATATACTGGATAATATACTGTAATATATACTGTAAAATATATATAGTATATATACTATATATTTACTATATATATAGTAAATATATAGTAAATAGATGTACTATACTATATACTATATATTTACTATATATATACTATATATTTATATATATATATAATATACATAAATAAATGTCAAATATATACTGGAATGTATATATTCCAGTCCCCTGGCAATTCCAGTGCCTCCTGCCTGGCAGCCCATCCAGTAGCCTTGAAAATCCTGTTTCTGTGAGCTGCTGCCAGTTTGACAGAGAAGATGCTGAGACAGCTGGAGACTGAAATATTCTAGAGAGAGCCATAGGTGGTGAACCTGAGGAGTCCCCAGTGCCCCTGACACCCTCCAGCCCAGTGAGTGTCCGTGCTGCAATGTGGAGCCACCTGAGGCTGCTCTCTACAGGCTCCCACAGATGCAGGGACACTCCTGCAGCAATCCCAGGTGCCACACTGCCCTCCAGAGTGCCCAGTCTCCCTCAGTAACTGTGCCAGGAGCCCTAAATTAGGGTACAGCGAGTGCTGATGGACATCCCTGTGGATTGCACACTCCCATCCCTTTTGGCAAGGAGCCCCTCACAATTTGGGATGGGGAGCCAGCCTGGGGACAGATGTGACCAGCCCAGGAGCCATGCTCTGCCTGCCCAATTAACAAGCTGTGTTAATTCATTAAGTACTTTGAATCCTGAATGCCTTTAATCTTTAGAGGTGGCATGATGGCATTGCTGTAGGCTGGGGAAGGCAGGGGGCAGTGCCAGGGCAGTTGTTCTGCTGGGCTGGTTCACGCTGGCAGCGTTTGTGGCTGTGGCACTAGGGCATTGCAAGGAGCTGGGGCTGTGTGGGAGCTGCTCCTGTTTATTTATTTATTTATTTATTCATTTATTCATTTATTGATGTATGGCAGGTCCAGGGCCTTAGGGCACCCCTGGGGCAGGGCTGGTGCTATTCCATCCCCTCCCAAGGCACAGCAAAGTGCTCAACACATCATTCCTGGTTTCCTCTTTCAGCTCTGTATTCTTACTCCCCACCTGGGACCTATTTCAGAGACTTAACTCACAAAATGAGAGAAATGTATTTCTCCCAAGTGTCTCAGGGAGGGAGCACGGCAGGGGAAGGCTCCTGGTGGTGCTGGGCAGCCAAAACCCCTCAGCAGCTCCTTGGCACCCTCAGAGCTCAGGCCAGGCATGCTGGCAGACCAGGGCTGGCTCTGTTCAGTGTGCTGCTCTAAATTGTGCCTGACAGCAGGGATAACCAAACTGGACTGAAATCATCAGCTGCTGCTCAAAGGAAAGCTGGCAGTGAAGCCTAATGAGGCACATGGAAGCTGGGCTGAGCCTTGCAGTGCCTTTTTCCACTGCTGCTTAGGGATGAGGATTACCTGGCAGGTACCAGGACGGTGTCTGTGGCTTTACACAAGCACTTAGAGACACCACTGGCCTTGGAAAACTTCATTTCAGCTGTGAGAGATGCAGGGTGGGTTAGGGCTGGCAGGGTCTCTCTTTGTGCTGCAGTCACTTTGGCTGCCCTGCAGCTTGAGCCCACCCTTCCTCTTCCTCAGGGGAGTTTTCCCCTGATCTGTGCTAAGAGTGGGAATTAGGGGCCATTCTGCTGAGCTCCTCCTTGGCTTCTTGAAGGCAGCTGCTTTTTATCACATGCAGGTGATGTATTCCATCAGGAAAATCCATCTCTAGCTATGAAATCAGTCCTTAAAATGCAGCATATGGCACTTGTCCTTCCTTTGATCAGCTGCTGTAGCAGAAGGCTGCAGAACAGACCTCTCAGAGGGGCCAGGCTGTGTCCCCTGCTCTGCCTGCAGCTTTGTGGTGGCTGCTGTTTGTGGAGCAGCTTGGAGGAGCTGCAGCATCCCTGTCCCAATGTCACAGGAGCAGGGACACCCAGAGCTGCCCCGTGGTTAGAGATGCTGTCACAGCCCCTGAGCTCTGCAGCACCCCTCTCATGTAACAGAGCATTAATGAGAACTTGCAGTCAGATGCTGGATTTCTCATGGAACTAAACCACTTTAGCCAGTGAAACAGCTTCTGCAAGGGTAGGAGCTGCTGTTTGAAGGGTTTAATGACTGCCTTTGTGGCTGCCAGCATCCCAACATCCCAAGAGCAGTCCTGATGCTGCAGAAAGAGAATCCAGATTTATTTGATTAATTGCAGGGCTGGGCCAGGCAGTGAATCAGTTTGCCAGGTAGATTGATGGTGCTGCAGGTTAGGTTTGAAAACAGAAATATTGCTGGCACATCTTGTTTGTTCTCTGATCAATTCACTGAACTTGCATATTGCTGTGTTTAACAGTTTGTGCTTCTTATTTCTCATATTCCTGGGCCGCTTGAACTCTTCCAGGTGCTCTTTTTTCCTGCCCTTCATTGCATATCTGAGATGTTTTCACTTGGTTTTAGTCCCTTTATGCCTTTATTCACTTTTATTCCTGGCGAAACCCTGCTGTCCTCACAGAACAAGCTGTGTGTTGTTTTCTGTCCCCAGGGTACTGCCAGGGCAACGGCTTCCGTGTGGGATTTGGCCAGTGCTCAGGAAAAATCCTTCCAGCCCTGTCCAATCCATGAGGCCTGGAGTGATGTGACAGCCAAGGAGGAATCCTCCCACCTCCACCAGTCATCCTGCTTTATTCAGATTTATTATTTTTATATGAGTGATTGTAATCTTACTCTTTTTAATTGTCAATAAATATCTTAAAGGTGAATGTGGCTTTCTGGTGTGATAAGAAAAGGATTTCAATGCTGGCCTAAAATTCTCAGAATATGAATAAGGTGATTGAAATGGAAAATGAGATTCTTAACTCTTCTACCATATTAATGTTTTTTTCATAATTATAAAAAGAGGCTTTCAAGTAAGCTTAAATATTCAGAGAACTAGGCTGATGATAAGAGCTGAGATTCCATGCTGGCTTCCTTTTTCCACAGTGTTAATATGCTGGAGGTGCAACCCTGGAGCCGAGCTGCATACGGTTGTTAAAACTTGTAGACCTTCCTGAGCAAGAGTTGCGTGACAGTGCCCTAAAATAATTGGCAAAATAATTGGCAATAATTTCCAAAGCAGTTTGGAAATATGACAACCAACACTACTGAAGGCAACAGGCAGGATGCCCCTGCTCCTCCTGCCCTTACACAACCAGAGCCAGTTTTCTGCCCCAGAAAGGGCTTTGTTCCAGCCCAGAGATGGGGGACTGTGTTGGGGCACCCCTCAAAAGGTCATGGTCAGATCACCCTTGCTCATCCTGGCCTGTTTAGAGAAGGGAATTCCCTGTTTCTCTCTCACCCTGTGCACCAGCATCCCTGGGGCCGAGGAGGGAGGGGATTTCATCACTGGGGTGATCCCCAGGCACTCCCTGGTGGCAGTGACACCCTGCCACTCAATGGGGCTGTGACAAGGACACCAAGCAGGCCAAGCCCCTTCCTGCACCCCAAAAGGCATCTGGTGCCACAGCATTCCCCTGCAGCAGCCAGTAAACACAGCACATGCCACTTTCCTCAAGTGTAAAGGGCATCTGCTGTCTCCTGCTGGCCTACAAATCAATTTAACTCCATGGCCCAGTGCCAAATCACATCAATTAGAGGATATTACTGACTGGAGCAGCTCTGGAGACCGGATAATGAACTGTGGTGTAGTGCAAGGGGAACTTGTTAAATATTTGCTTGGTCCTCAAAGTGAAGAACCTGATGAGGCTGCTGGATCCATGTGGTGACAGCAGGATGAGCCCATGCTGCTGCTTTTCCAGGCTGTCCCATGGCTGCTGGAAAGCTCTGCCAGGTATTTTTGCTGATGTGGGCTGTGAGGACATTGGATGTCATCCTGGGGAGCACCTGGGGCTGACAAGGAATGTGAACCTTATGGCCATGCGGAAGAGGAAAATGAATTTGAAATGAAAATTAAAGAAAAAAATGTGTCAGTGTATATAAATCACTGCTAATGGGGCATGTGCACTGTAATGGGCTGTCTTTCAGTGTGCCACAATAATAGTTCTTTAAAGAGCGATACTTGGAGGTTCATCCCCAAATCAAGGATGACCTGATTTGGAAAACATTGGCTCTTTGTTGTTTATAAAGGAAAAGCTATTTTGCCTTCAGGCTCTTGGAGCTGAACTAATAGGCAGATATTTATTTAATGTACTCTGACTGGATCATCAATTTATAGATGCTTTGTGCTATCTTTTGACCTCAGAGGACAATTGTGAGTTGACACCTTCCCTGTTGGATTTAGAAACAACCCATCCTGTTCCTCTGGCTTTGCTCCTGGCAGCAGCAGGAGGACACACAAAGCATTTATCCTGGAGAGAGATTTCTCTGCAGAACCAACATCCACAATGGACCTTGGTATATCTGATGTCCTGGAAGGGAAATGTCTGAGAGAGAGCTGATATTGGGGCAATGTGTCATTGGCCAGCAGCTGTGACCTTGATGCAAGACACTGCACAGCCAAGAACTGTGGTCTCAAGGCTTTCTGGGTGCAGGAATGCTTAGGGAAATGCAAATCCATAGGGCTCTTCCTGAACTTTGAGCAAGGTAAAGGTGAGTCCTGCACACACCCAATGAATTCCTCTTCCCAAGAGCCTACTGGATGCTGCAATTCCTGCCAGCCAGTGGGAATTGGGGTTGTTACCTTCTGCTCAGGCAGGTCAGTGGTGCTGAGCCCCCAGACCCAGCCAGGATGGAGGCACCCAGCCACAGATCCTTCCAAGCTGGCTCATGCCCAGCCCTGAGGGAGGAGGTGGCTTTGTGGCCCCTCTGTGCATCCATGGGCCAAGAACCACGCTGGGGATGGGTGGGAGGAGAGAAGGGCCCCTGTGGCCCCAAGGTGACTGAGCTGAGCTCCTCTAACCTGGGGACACCTGGAGAAGCACCAGATTCCCAGAAGTTGGGTAATTTCTGGAAAGGACCTCGGGCACAGCAGGATTCAGAGGTGAGCTGGACAAAGTCCAAAATCCCAGGACAGAGCTCAGAGTCATCTGCTGCCTGCTGCATGGATGGGGGCCAAAATGCCAGGGGATGACAGAAAAGGAGAAAAACTCTTCTGTGTGCCCAAGACCACTTTCTACCCATCCCCAGAAGAAGGCAGTGGGCTCTGTGACAGTGTTCACAGGGGACTGAGGATGAGGGAAGAGACGAGGATCTGACTCCATGTTTCAGAAGGTTTGATTTGTTATCTTATGATATATATTATATTAAAACTATACTAAAAGAATAGAAGAAAGGATTTCATCAGAAGGCTGGCTAAGAATAGAACAGGAAAGAATGATAACAAAGGTTATGGCTTGGACTCTCTGTCCAAGCCAGCTGATTGTAATTGGCCATTAATTAGAAACAACCAACATGGGTTAATCAAAGATCTACCTGTTGCATTCCACAGCAGCAGATAACCATTGCTTACATTTTGTTCCTGAGGCCTCTCAGTTTCTCAGGAGGAAAAATCCTAAGGAAAGGATTTTCCATAAAAGATGTCTGTGACAGGGCTCTTTTTGGGTGGGCACTGTGGAGAAGGGAGGTCCATGGCCAGTGCAGTGAGCCTGGAGCCACAGCACTGCTGGTTCCCATCCCTGCCAGGGTGCCCTGGGTGAGGCACAGTGAAGGGCACACTGTGCTGCAATCTGCTTTGGCCTGGAGCCAGCAGCACCCACTGCCTGGGGGAAAGCAGCCTCTGACCCAAATTTTGGGACACACACAGGTGATGTGGGCACCTCCTGCTTGCTCCAATCCCCTGAGGCAGCTGGGGTCAGTTTTCACCCTGGTCATTAAAAATGGAGGTCATGGAGCTTTCCTCTTGCTTTGGGGGAAGTTGAGCACTGGTGAAAGGATCAGGAATGAGAAAGTATTTCAGCCTAACAGGCTGACTGCTTGGAAAAAGTTTATTTTTGAAGTGCCAGTTTCACTTGGGTTGGTTGCCTCTACAAAGAGCTTCCCATGCACTTCTGGAAGATTCTGTTTCAGTTAGGGTTGAGCATGGCTGTCTCTGCTTCTAGAGATAACTAATTTTCATCTGATTTAGATGTACTTTTCTTAGTTTGCTTATAATCTGGCTTCAAACATAAGTGGAAAAAACCCACAAACAGACTCAGAGCTCCTTTTTCACTGCCTTGTCACAGCACCAGGTTTGTGGGTTTCTAACCTGTGTGTGGAGCAAGAAAATCCTTCTTGGATCTTCAGAAGCCTGGAGGAAAAAAACAAAACCTTTCTGCTGTGTCGGCCACCTGAGAGGCCTCATTCAGGGTCACCCAAGCTTGTGTGGGGAGACAGAGACTCGCTGATGACCAGAGGAAATGGAAATGTGAGTCTAAATGGAAAGCACAGCTCCTGAGCTAGCCTGGAGCATCCTTCTCCTGCCTGGTGTATCCCACTCAGCAGTTCAGAGGAGCAGCCCATGCTGGTGCCAGAGATCCAGGGGTGAGTAGTGCTGGGCTGGTGGATGGATGGGAGCTCTTGGAGGGGCACAGGAGCTGCTTCTGGGCTGTGCTGATTTATCACAGGGTGGGCACAGAGGCAATAAATCATGCTGCCTGAGACTATTCCACCTGCTTTTGTTATTTTGCTGGTAGCAAAACTAAAGGCAGCCACTGTTTAGTACTTGGAGATGCATTTTCTTACAGATCAAAGCGTCGTCTGGTTGGTGTGTAATGAAAAAGCTGGGTGTAATTTATAATAGTGCTGTTGGTATAATTAAGTGTCACAAAAAAAAAAAAAGGTATGGAATAAACCCTTAAAATGTATTTCAGAATTTAAAGGAACCAATGATTTTTTGCTGTGAAATGCAGGCACGCTTCACCTGAAGTAGTTTTCTGCCGAGATTCTAATTAGAAATGGATGCGATATCTTGGGAAAAAAAAATAGTTTTGATGTAAGCCTTTGGGTCAGCAATATTCATAATTCTTCCATTACCCAGGCAGCGATAACTCAAAGTAAAACACTCTCTCAGTAGCTGTTCAGGGTCAAGGTGGTGACTTTGTGAAGAGGGACAGGGCTGGTGGGTGATGCTCACGCAGCTTTTGGTGTAAAGCACTGAGGCAGGAGAACATTGCTCAGGTTTGATTGCTGCTTCTGCTCAGAATGCCCACATAGCTGCTGCTTAGTGAGAAAGAAGGAGATCATTTCTGGGATTTTAAAATTGATTGAAGGCTTTGGAAGTACGTGAGGGACATGCTGAGGTGCTGGCACCATGCTGCTCCATACAAATCTGCTGTGAGCTGTTCCTCCTTCTCATCTTCCCTCATCCCCAAGAACTTCTTCACCTCAACTCTTTCTGTGTTGCACAAGTGCTTGGTTTTCCATGGAGTTTTAACCATAGAACTGTGCTTTCTGTTTTTTGCCTGTGCTTTCTGGTTTTACAATACTCTTTGCTCCATAAGCAGCTGAGGCAGGGCTGGTGTTACAGGCATCTTTTATGGAAAATCCTTTCCTTAGGATTTTTTCCTCCTGAGAAGCTGAGAGACCTCAAGAACAAAATGTAAACATTGATTATCTGCTGCTCTGGAATGCAACAGGTGCATCTGTGATTGGCCCCTATTGGATGTTTGCAATTAATGGCCAATCACAGTGAGCTGGCTCAGACAGAGAGCTGAGCCACAAACCTTTGTTATCATTCTTTCCTGTTCTATTCTTAGCTAGCCTTCTGATTAAATCCTTTCTTCTGTTCTTTTAGTATAGTTTTAATGTAATATATATCATAAAATAATAAATCAAACCTTCTGAAACATGGAGTCAGATCCTCATCTCTTCCCTCATCCAAAAACCCCTGTGAACACCATCACAGGGCTGTTGTTAACACAGTTAGTGAATATCCAAGGGAAATGCTGCAGGAGCAGAGGTCCCTGGTGGCAGCTGGGCATCCTTGGCTCAGCCTGGGGATCAGCACCTTGGTTTTGAACCCTGAGGGGCTGAGGGGCTGCCTGGGAGGGTTTCTGTCCCACTCCTCAGTGTGCAGGATCCAGGGATGCTCAGGGCTCTGCCCCTGCAGCATCTCCAGTGCCCTGCAGAGCACAGGGTACCCTGGAGCTGTCGTGCCCTGGGACCCCATTTTGGGGGCTCTGGGATCTGCTGCAGGGCTGGAGTGTGCCCAGCTCTGCTGCCTGCTCACCCCTGCCAGGTCCTTCCTTTGATCTGCAGAGGCAAGGCAGGAGCTGCTGGAGAAATCCAATCAATCTTAAATATAAAATAAGTTTTGAAAAACTTCGCACTCCTTATGGCTTTGGCGCACTTAATGCAATTTTAAAACATTTTTGATTTCTGATTTCCCTGTGTGGGCTGCCTGGCTAGGTTCCAGTATGAAACATGCAGCTTTGTAACTAAGAATTCTCTAATTCAGTGTTTCTTAACACTGTTGTGAATTTAATTATATATGATGACCTGAGAACAAATGCAACCAGCATTTTCATAATTCTTTATTGCTTTAAAGATGTGAGTGTGAGCAGAGTTTTCCTCCGGGCTAGCAAGGTATTGACCATTTTTAATGAAAATAATATTTTAAAAAATTTAAAAATATTAAGGAGATGGCTGGAGTACAGCATTTCCCATCTGAGTCCTGTGCTGCTTCTGAGCTGAGGCAGTCTGAAGCTGCCTGCTGAGACTGAAATGACCCAGAGCAGGCTGGGAACACCAGGCTGAAGCAGCATCATGTGCGTCTCTGCCTTGCCATCACTCCCTGCTCCTTCCAGAAAAACGTTTCCAGGGTGTCTGCCCAAATTCAGCTGCTGCTGGCCCCACTTCAGGTCTGCTCTTACCTTAGCCAGGGCAGCTGTACAGAAAACAGAGTAAAGGCTCCAGCCCCTGCTTCTGACCAGGGGAGAAGAAATGATTTATCAGTTCGTTTTAGTCTTTGTGGCAAACTGGGCTCCAGGCACAGAGATCCTGCTGCCAGAGGACTTGCTGCAGGGACAGGCAGATCTATAAAGCACCCAGCTTTCAGGCAACAGAGCTTTTTTTGCAAGATGAAAGAATTAGCAATTCATCTCCTCATCTTTTTCAAGAGGAGGAGTTCCCTGGGTGATTTTTACCCTGCATATCCCATACTCTGGAGCTCCTTCAAAGAGACCCCCACAGATGCTCCATGCTCCTCATTTTCAGTTGCTGGCAGGAGGGATTCCAGTCTCAGTGGCCCTATTTCCTCTGGTATGCAATTTGTTACTGATAATGAATTGCTGAAATGCAGATGCTGCAGTCCCCCACTGAGCTGAAGTTCAGCTGAGTGCTCTTCCTGGCCAAGGGAGTAATCTGGAATAGCCCCTCTGGAAGGGCTGGAATGGCTGGAAAGGCTGAGCTTCTGCAGAGCCACAGGAGCACCTGGGGCTCCATCAGCTCTGCCCTCAGCTCCAAAAATCTATGGTGGTGCAGGGAGTTGATCTCTGCTCTCGCTCTCCAAGGAGGGCTGTCAGGAATGTGTGCCCTTCTTGTACCTCATGTTGTGTTGTGAGTATTTTTAAAGATGTCCTGGCAACAGTAAGAAAACCACAACAGAGACAGCAAGGAGGTTTTCCATGTTGAAGCTGTTTATTATGTTAGATAAATACACTTGCAACAAGTTTGACTTGCATCCTCTGAGTGCAGTTGCTGGTAGTATGGCACGATGATTAAAAAAGAACCAAAACTAGCAGAGGCACTTGTTGCATGCAGCTGGAATTCCTGCCAAGCCCAGTGGTGCAGCTCCTGCTGGCAGAGCCCTTCCCTGGCTCCAGCCAGAGCTGCAGGGACACTCCTGGGCTGGGAGAGCCCTGGCTCCAGGGGAAGGAGCTGGAAATGTCTGGCTTAGGCATGATGTTCAGTATTGCTTTTGGTTAAAGAGGGGTGAGGCTGTGTAATTGTAACCAGTGGAGAAAGGCAGAAATTAGAATGAATCCTACAATGTGCTGAGCTGGGATCCATCAGGATCATGGAGTCCAACTCCTGGCCTGGCACAGGACATCCCAGGAATGCCACCATGTGCCTCAGAGGGTTGTCCAAAGGCTCCTTGAACTCAGACAGGCTCGAGTCCTGTCACTGGTCACAAGAGTGAAGAGATCAATAGGTTTCCATTTTCTCTATAAAAGCAATCTCGTTGACTTTTATGTAGTCATGTATGTGAATATCCAGATTTTTATAAGGACATTTTCTGTCAACAGAAGGATGGACTGGACAGGCTATGCCAGGAGGACAAGTACCTTTTTATTAGAAAACAAAGCTACCCAGAGGGGTCTTTTCATTAGGATTTTCAGGAGAATCCATTAAATGGTTTGTTCAGCTGGACAAAGAGAGAAAAAAGTGGCAACCATCCCTGCAAAGCAAATTTGTCAATTTGCTTCCTCAGCATTTGTAACCCTCCATTCTCAGGCAGGCTTTGCTCCTCCAAGGCCTGTGTGCTCCTGTCCCTGGCCAGGAACATGCCACAGCACTGACCCTGGCTCTGTAGGTGGGCAGCCTGCTCAGAGGATTAAACTTGAGCACCTGAATAAGTCCTTAGCTGAACTGGGGCTTGTCAGTGACATGTGCCAGTGCCAGAGTCCTGCATGCAGATCAACCCCAAGGGGAATATTGGCACGGAGAGATGTGAGGACAAGCTCTGTCCTTGCTCTGCACCAGCTGTGAGCTCAGCCAGGTGACCTGCACACTGAAAGTGTCCCTAGCCTGGACGTAATTTTGTTATTTTGCTTATTTTGTAAATAGGCCCACTAGAGGGATACAAGATTTAATGACAAAAACAGTTTCCAAACTTTAGCCCAGGGAACAGAAGTTGTTCTTTGAGCTGAGACATCCATTCCTATGGCACAGATAGACTTGCCTATAAGTAAGAGAGAGAACTGTGGGTTTGCTCCAAGTACGATGAACATTAAACTTTCAAGCCCGAAAAAGTGCTCAGTTACTGATGATTACCTGGCTAGCAGAAGCTGAGGCTAAACAGCAGCCTGAGGAGCAATCTGCAGTGGGTGGTGGAAGCAGTGGAGGTCTCTTGTAGAGGACACCAGGAGGAAAGCTAATCTTTGCATTCCCTGCCTCAGGAAAGGGATCTCCTACAACGGAGATCAGCAGAAATTGTGTGGTTCAAAAGATCCATGCAGAGGTCTCCATATGCCTGATAGCCTGCTGTTTTGGGATCTCTGGATTTGCAGTGTTGAGCACCTTACATCCTCAGAAACCAGTGGGCTGTGTAAAAAAGCCAGGTGCCATTTGGCTTGGCCCAAAATTCTGCAATGAGAGTGCAAATGGGGGTCTGGACAAGTGCTCTGCCTGGGTAACAAGACCCAGACCTTCCCTGTTGGCTTTAGCAGGAGGAGCTGTGAGTAAGAACCTCATTTCTGTGTCTCTATCTAAGGCTCTCCAGGTGCTTTCTGGTATTGTTAGACGGACAAAATGAAGTGTGACAAGATGAAATTGTTACACCCATTTCACTGATGAGTAGACTGAGGCACATAAAAGTTGATTTGTGTGATTATCAAACAAATCTGTCAGAGCTAGAGCAGTGCCTTACAAAGTCTGTGTCCCAATTTTCTTGCCACAGCCTTTGCTTCCACCTTTCCCACCCACTGTGAGGGGTCCCATGGCACAAACCTGGGGGTCAGGTGGGATGGTGAGGAGGGGAAATGAAGAAATGCCTTTCTTGGAGTTTTGTGCTTTCAAGGCTTTTTTGCTCATGGTGCTTGCAGGACCTGCTCTGAATTGCTTCCTTTCAATCCCATAAGTTGAACACTTAGTAACAAAAGAAAAGGCAAGCATGATCAAACCTTAGAATTTGAGGAATTGAGAACTTTGGAATGCTGCAGTCTCACTCTTCAAAGGTAAAAAATAAATTTCCAGAGCTCCCATGTTCTACTTTCTTGCATAATGGCTGTCTTAATGAGTTGAGAGAAGGAAATGTACCTTACAAATTTGTGGGGAAAAAAAAATCTTCCTTTGAAGAAGCTGAATTTCTCCGAGGTAGAATGCTTATTATTGTGTGTGCCTGTAAATGTTATGCTGAGGAGTCTGAATGACAAAGCTGGGAGAAAAGTCTCTCTGCTTATTGTCCTTGTCATTCTAGTCCTGTCTCATCCCACTGAAGTACACCTGGAGCAAAAGAAGGGTGAAATTGCATGTGGAATCACTCTTTGAAAACCACAGCAGGTTTTATGTAGTTCACACCAGCAGTGTCCAGGCTCTGCTCCAGGGATTTTTGGTGCCTACCAAGCCCAAAATCAGTGGCCTGACTAATCCAAGGGCCCATGACAGAGGAAATGGCTGTTTTTGCATGACTAGGACAGAGCAAGGTGGTACTGTGGGGTCTACAGCAGCCCAGGACCCCCAAATCTGAGTGCCTCAGTATCCTGGTCATTGGAATTATGGCTGCAGTGGGGTGGGGAGAGCAAGTGCAGGATCAGAGACAAGAAAAAACCTGCTTGTAAAATTCTACTTAGCCAGAGGTACTCCAGCACTTCTATTCAGTGATGCTCTGGTGTATGAAACCTGGGCCTTTCCTAAAATGCACCCATAGTGACTGAGGAAGCAATCAATATTTGAAGCAATCAGTTTCCAGGAAAGACTGGAAGAAGAAGAATACTCTTGTTGCTTTTTCATGGCATTGATGGGTTGCTTTTTCATGGCATTACCCTGGGTTTGTGGGTGATATTGGGGTTGGGACAAACTGTGCTAGACCAAGAGTTACATCAGGAAAATCTGGAGAATCTTGTGCTACTTGAGTTAAAATGTAAAATAAGAGACAACTGTAAAATAAGAGTTGCTGCATAGTAGTAAACTCCGCTGCCAGAATGGCTTGCTGATACCTCGACCTGCTGAGCACAAATAACTTTACACGGTGTGCTCTTGGAGACATCGCCTTTGCCCTGCACATCTGGGGATGGCTGTGGGGGGCACAAGGAGCAGGGCACCCCTGGCTCTGCCTGGGAGCCCCGTCAGTCATCGAGGTGCTGCTCCTCCCACGTGGACGTGGGGATGGCGCTGTAGGGGTCCATGATGACTTTGGCACAGCGGATGATCATGACAATCAGGAAGAGGCAGAGGAACACGAAGCAGGCCAGCGTCAGCCCCTTGTCCACGTCGACGTACACGGGCTCTGGGGTGGGCACCTCCATGGCTGGGGCCGCTCCTCAGCCCAGCTGGAGTTTGCTCCTAACATCATCGAGCTCCTGCAAAACAAACAGGGTGTCAGGCATGAGGGACTGCTGGGGAAAATCAGGGGCTGTGCCATGATGGGGTCTCTGGTGTCGAGGTGACGCCGAGATGTTGAAAGTCTCTTTTTCCCAGCCCTGAGACTGAAGAAGAGGACAGAATTCCTTGGCTCTGGTTCTCAAGCTTGTTTATTATTTTTTATCTCTAACATTCTTTCTCTGATCTGCTGAGGTCTGCCCGCAGCATTGGTTCATGGCCTTGGGGTGGTGCTATCTTTTTATACTAAAATCTACATGTACTTTATTTACAATAATTTTCCAATACCTATCACCTATGTTAGACAGTCTGTCTCTACTCTAAACCAATCTAAAAGTGCCGCCATCACAGCAGAAGATGGAGGCTAAGAAGAAGAAAGAGAAGGACAGGACATGCCCAGATTCCTCCATCTTGCCTCTTGAACCCCCATTCTAAAAACTCCAAAATTCTATTTTTCACCCTGTGATAAATTCACCATCATTCTATTCAAACTCTTGTGGCTTGTAACTCCTCACACAAAGCTGGTAATTGTTTCTATGAGTTAAAATTAAAGGCAAAGGTGTTTTTGACTCCGTGCCAAGGTCTCTGTGCCCCTGCCAGGGTCCTGAGTCCTCCAGGGCAGTCAGAGCAATGTCCTGGGTTCTGACAGTACCAGACACAGGTACTTTTTACAGGTCTACTAAATTCTTGCAGGGAATTAAACCCAGTGGAAATGATGTAGCTCAGCTGAATGAGAGCTGTGAGAAGAAGAAACCTCATCTCCACCTTAATTTGGCCCACAAATGCTTCTTGCTGAAATATTAGACACTAAAAAGAGATGTTAACAAAGAAAAGAGAGGCAATAGTGAATGAGCCCTATTTGCTTGAAATATCATCTCCTAAAAGAGGCACAGACACTGTTCTTGTCTCAGCATTTCCTAATCATAAAAACATTTCCATTCCTCTGCTAGTGTGAAAGATCAGACAAATGGCAGAGCAGACTGTTTCTATTCCAATTTTCCTCTCTGTCCAAACATTCTCTGTCTCTCACTGGCACAAAGCAAAGTGAAAATTATGCATACTTATTTTCCATAATCTTTTAATCTCTGCTACTCAAGGTTCTCCAGGCAGTAGAAGATTTTTTTTAGGAGCAATATAATTTTTAAGTGGATGTTTTATCAACCAGAGAGGTACAGGTGATTATGTGATTAGAACAAGAATTATCTTATTCACTGCAGATGTCTGCATAGCTGAAGGTCTCTCTGGCCTCCTCACCTGAATCCAAAACTAAAATGACTTCAGCAGTGATGGAATCCCTCTGAAAGTTTGATTCTGGACAGCTCACCAGCTGATAACACAAACTGCTTTGCACAGTTGTGCTGAAGGAGAGGAGCTGACCTTACACAGAATTGAGTCACTGCCCAGGGATGGGGAAACTTTCTCCTGACATCCATGTTTGGCCAAGGTGGGAGGGAGAAGTGCTGGGGATTACAGTGTAGAGGATCAGGAATGTGGAATGCCTCTTCAGCAAACAAAACAACAAAATCATTCACATCACATGCAATCATCATTGATTGAGAGCAATCCTTGCTTTAACTGGAGAGGAGAGATGGGAACAAGAAGATATTGAGAGGATTTGGGGTATCAAACAGCCCAGCTGCTTTCTGTTACTCCATTACCACAGTGAGGAAATCCCAGCTTTTATTCCACAGCCAGGTTTGCCTGGTTGTGTTTGCAGTGAGCTGCTCCTGCAGCATCGTGCTGTGCAGTGGTGCCTCACATCTGGCTGCAGCTCTGCTCCTGCAGCTGCCCTGGGTGTCCCAGGCACTCCTTATCTCCTGAGCCCTGCCAATCTTCCTCAGGGTCAGCTGAAGACCTTTATTTTTCAAGCTCACAGTTTCTTCCATCTCATAATTAGCTCCTTTTCAGGTGGTTTTCCAGCCTCACAACCTCCTAGATCCCACAAGGCAAATACAAATCAGCTGGGCTCTTGAGTCTATTTTAAGCACAAGGATGTCAGATTTTTTTTAATTTCCTGAAAGCACAGAAATTACTGTGACAACCAGGGAAATGAAAGAAGCTGATGACACAAAGTGAATGAAACCAAGCAAACATCTCATGAGCTCATGTATTTACCAGCCACATCCTTAGGAGCTCATGAAGAAATCTCTGAGGACTGAGGTCAGGCTTGTAATGCTCACCTTGCTGGTCAGGGGTCTAATATTCCCCACAGACTCTGCTACCACTCTATTTCCCCAGCCAAGAGATCTTACATTGCAGTTTATAACTTCATTTGATGAGAAAAAGGTTTGTCAGCAAAGCTGAGTATTAAATATGAATACTTTATGAATACAAAAGAAAAAAAATGTTATCAAAACTGCAAATGTATCCCAGTCTTTTCCTGCAGTGCTCTTGTGAAATTCCAACAAGGATGGCTGTAGTTTTTAATTTTTTTCCCCCTTCTGACATTCTATTGTACCATGTGGGATTATTTCACCTTAATTTACCTCCTGCAGAATAGCAGAACTACCTGGTAATATCCATCAGTCCTGATCTTGGAGGGAAAACTGCATTTTCCCTTTGGAAAGATGAATAATTTAGTCAGAAAATGATCAGAGGTTTCAAGTAGAGATCTATTCCCTTGGAGATTTTTCTCTTCAAAATGGCATTGCTCAATCTCATAGAAGTCTGGTTTAAGTGATGCATCCCTCTGCCTGGAGGATGTTTCTCTTCTGCTGGAAGGGACAAGCACATTTGGGAAGGATAGCCAGGCTTTAGCAGGCTTTACCCAGAGAGCAGAGTGAAAGGCTGTGGCACCTGAGCTGTAGTTTGCACAGTAAATTACAGTGACAGCTTCAACCTAATGATTCCAGGTTTATATTGATCTGTTTTGACAAAAGTAGACATTTTCGGTGGGACTAGAAATATTTTTTTCCAAGAAAGCTGAATTCTGAGGTGTATAAATCATGTTTTTGGTCTCTCCCTTTGGTTCCCCCACAAACTCAGTAATGTTTTGATGCTGAGCACTATTCTGCATGCAGTTACTGCTGATGGGCAATGTGTTTCTTGGATCTGGCTTTGGCTGTCCTCACTCTCAGCCTGGCTGCTCACCTGCCTATGTCAGAGTGGAGCCCCCTCTGCAGGTCTGGCCCATCAAGGGGTTCATGTGAGCTGTGGGAGGTTGGTGCCAGCAGGCTTTGGTGCTGTTTGTGAGCCATGGGAGGTTGGTGCCAGCAGGCTTTGGTGCTGTTCCATGCTGTTCCTGCAGGCCTGGCAGGGCAAGAGCCCTTGGTGCTGAGCAGAGCTGGTGCTGGAATGGGGTTGTGCCTGGGAGATTAATTTATTGTGGCTGGAACTCACTGCTGTTCTACATCAGGCAAGAGACAGTCCACAAATGCAAAAGTAGATGTATTCACAAATGCAAGAAATGCCAAATAGTCCCCAAATTAAAAAAAAAAAAAAAAAAAAAAAAGTGTTCACCAGGACTATTTCCTCTTGGGGAAGTCCAGCTCCCAAAAATCCCATGGGCTTGCTGTGTCCTGCTGTCTGCCAGCTCCTTGTGCTTCTCCATCCCTGTAAGAGCTGCACAACTGATCCTGTTTAATTCCCATTTCCTTGGCCAGGGCCTGCACTGCCCTTCCTCACTCCCCTGGTGCCCAGCAGCACATCCAGCTCTGGAGAGGCTGTGGAAGTGAATCCCAGGAGGAAACAAACGAATTCCATGCTGGATGCTCTGCCTGCACCCCCTGCCCTCCATCCCAGCCCTGGGATGCGCTGTGCAGGTGAGCTGAGGGGTTTTGCAGTTGGTTTTTCTCGGTCTGGTGTGTGAAATCCATCAGTGCTGTTGAAATTAGCTCTCTCTCCAGCTACAGACTGCTTGGCTGGATGTTTTGCTCTTGTTTGCTAGCAGGGTTGATGTTGACACATTGTGTGTTGGGAGAGGAAAAGTCAGCAGAAACAATTATAAAGTTTCACACTTGATTGATCAAATTTTCTCTGAATAGCTGAATTGTAGAAAATTACATTTTTTCCCCAGCTTGACAGCAATAAGCTGTAGAATTGTGGTTTTTTAATATTCTTCAGATTTGTTGAAAATGTGATTAGGTCTAAACAAAGAAACAATCCCTGGTTCCAATTTGGCAATTTAGCCATCCTGAATGTGTCTTCCTGCAAACCCCTGGGTGTTTCAGTGCAGTCTCTCCCCCTGTGACCTCTCTGGGAGCTGGTGTGTGCCCCAGGCAGGCCCAGCCAGGGATGGAGCTGTGCTGGGTGAGGAATTCAGCACCAAGAGTGGCTCTGTGCCCAGCAGCAGGCAGCAGCTGTGTCCCTTCAGAGGGGTTGGCATCCTCGAGGTTTGGTGCCCTGCTCCTCGGCTTATTTCTGTGTTCCTGTTCAGTCCCTGGAGCTGGGTCAGGGATCAGGAGCCCTTTACCTCACTGAGGACTCCATGCTGAGCATTTGGTCTTTGCTGGTTGTTTTGTTTCCCAGTGTCCTTTTCATGAGGGATTGCCACAGAAGAGAGATTATATTTAATTTTTATGACCTAATGCAGGGTGCTGGCACCCTCCTTAGTGTTCCAGCTCTGTCACAGGCTCTCTGTAACATTTGTGCTCATCAGTGTGCCTGAGTTTTGCAATCAGTCCTACCTATGCAAGATACTTTAAAATACATGTTTTTGGGGGTTTTTTTCCTGAGCTGACATTCATGGCACTGTCACTTTAAATATAAACTAGTAATGAACCACATACATTGCAGAGAGCTGGTTAATCATGTTTCAACTCATCTCAACCCTTAGGAGTTGTTATAAAACCGTGTCTGGTTCCGGTTTGTTGTTTCTCTGGGGAGGGTTTGGTTTTTTTCTTTCTATACTCCTTTCCCAAAACAGCAGAGGCAAAGGGAGGGAAGAGAAATGATTTCATGTATGAAGCAAATTTCATGTATGAAGCAGATCCATACCTTCCAGACCTGGGCAGGAAGCCTGTCACATCCCAGCAGAGCAGCATTGTGCAGATGAAATCCTCCCTGCAGTCATATTTCAAAAGTTTCCTCGGTCGGTGGCGCTTGAGCGGCGTCCGGGCTCTGCTCGGCTTCGCCTCCAGCCAGACCTGGAAGCAGAAGCTGCTCTCACCGGGGTGCTCTGCAAAAAAAGAATAATTGACAATTGCTCCTCACGGGATGGGGCGGGACAGACTCGGTCAGAGCTTGGGAACAGCTCCAGAGCCACTCGTGCCCAGAGTGGATTCACTGTCACACATTCCCTGCAAGAACGTTTGTGAGAGGAAAAGCAATGTGCAAGCCTGAGGTCATCTCCATATTTGTCCTTAAACAAGCAGAAAATCTTATTTTTAAATCACAGTGAAAGATCAGCCAGGTTTGAATTGATCCTGCTCAGGAGTCTGCATATTTATTTAGGGCTTGGATGGCTTGTTTAAAGAAAACTGCTTGATTTATCTGAACTGATACAGGAAGACTTAAAAACTATTAATTACTTAGTCTGTCAGTCTGTCTGGTTTGGGATAATATTCTTTTTTCTGGCACACAAAATAGCTTCAGGCAGCAAAGCTTGCTGGGTCACAAACTTGGCTTTTTGCACATGGTTGTGGACAGGAGTTCCAAGGTGTAGGATGGGAAAGCTGAGAAGAACAAGGCAAAAGATGAGCCCCAAACCCTTGAGAGGGGACTCAGCAGGACAGGGGGTGCTCAGGCAGGGACTGGAGGTGAGTGGCCAGGAGGGAAGGTGAGATGCTTCTCCAGAGGGGTGCTGTGTGTGTTTGTCAAACAAAGTCACCTTCAATTTGAAGCTCAAATCTCTACAGGCATAGCCTGGACACTTGATCATACTCTAATATTCTTAACAATCTAGGTTTGATTAAAAACTCACTGTCTCTGAGCACAGGAGTCAAATGCTGTGGATAGATACAGACAGATGAGCTTCTTGCTTCACCCAGAGAGCAATAATGTGACCGTTAGCTTAGTCCAAAAATTAATTGTCCTTTTATACTTACAATTCTTTCAGCAGAAAATCAATACTTCATTTCAGGAACTCTGCCTTCCTAAAAGTAAGATTTTTCCTGTGTAGCTGAAGGAAGGTTTAATCTTTGTTTTTAACTCACTGTTTGGTATTTTGTTTTGGTCGTTGAACTGTTTTATTTCTTGCTTTACATAATGACTTTAAATCTTTATGCTTAGCTTAGTTTATACAAACTCCTTTATTCAATCTAGCCCTCAGTGTGGGTCAAGACACAAATAATCTTCTCTCTACACACTTGCTTTTAGCCAGCTGTAAATCACTGGATGCCAGTATTCCATCAGAAGACTAAAGACATCATTTGCAAGAGCCCAAAAGTTGAAAACGAATAAACACATAAATCAATCTGGGGAAAGTTTTAAAAGTTGCTGTTGCACAAATGTTTCCTTCCCACATAGCCCCAGGGCAAGTATAACATTAATCTTCATTGAGAAAAAGATGCAGCATACACTTAAAGTAACTGTGGGCTGCTTATAATTTGAGGGCATCCTAAATCAAATAATCATTTCAAGGAGCATGTGGAATTGCTCATTAACAAAAGATTAAAACACAGAGGGCTATGCTTGGGAAGAAGTTGCTGTTCAGAACTAATGAGTGAACTGAGGGACAGCTGGGACCTGGGTAAAAAGTATTTCCAGCCTCCCAAAGCTCAACTTTTGTGAGAAATCCTTGATTAAACTTTGCTGAGGTGAGAACATCTGGGAGTCTTTCTCAGAGGCTGGAAGTGGTCATTCAGAGGTGAAAAAGAGGAGTAGGATCAGTGATGGACTCTCTATGGGTTGTTGGCTGGACACAAGAGTCAGAAGTGAATAGGACTCAAGTGCCATTATCAAGGGCAGGCAATGCAGGAGGATGTGATGATGTTGTCTTTGTATCAGTTGCTTTTCAATCCACAGGGGAGCAGGAGGAGAAGGAAAATCCAGAGCTCCCTCAGACCCCAGCCCAGGGACTGTGCCTCCCCTCCCTGGCACTGATCCCTGGGGAAGGGAGCTCTGGGACTGCTGTGACAGCTGCAGGGACATTCCTTTGGGTAGGAGTGATGGGGGTAGGATGGTGGCGATGGACAGAGACCAGAGATCTCTGCAGCCAGGTTGTGGAATTTGGGGTTTATTGCAAAGGGCCTGGGTGCAGGACCCTGCTGGAATTTGGGGTTTATTGCAAAGGGCCTGGGTGCAGGGCCCTGCTGGGATTTGGGGTTTATTGCAAAGGGCCTGGGTGCAGGGCCCTGCTGGCAGCTGCAGCCACAGCTCAGAGCAGGCCCCAAAGAGGGAGAGAGAGGCAAAAAGACTGGTTATAGAGAATTAGAATATTCAGCACAGAAGAAGATTTATGGTATTGTAACAGGAACCTCACTCTCTTATCCCCTTTACCCCACTCTTGCCTGATTTCTCTTTACCAATCTAGTACAAGATACAAATCCTATAGCATTTCCATACAGCCTATAAGAATCACTACATTACCATACTGTGTTATATTTTAAACCCTAAAAACTCCTCTTTGGGCCCCTTCTGCCAAGCTGGCAGGGTCTGCTCTGACCCTTGGAACTGTCTGCAAGCAGAGGGTGTTGTTCCATCAAAAGGGGATTGCCTTCAGTGACCACACCATTGTTTTCCTGTTGTTCAGAAACTGAGGTATCTCAAAGCTTGCTTTCATTTCAATCTCACTTATGGTTTCCATATTCTCAACATCTTTTGCCAGACATTCATATTTATAAGGCTTTCCTGTTTCATCTTCCTCAACACCTTTGGTCCCCAGTTTGTGTTTTTGCTGTGGTGGGAAAGCTGCAGGGATTGTACAATGTGGTCCAGCCCATCCTTGCAGTGCTGGCTTCCACCCTGGGGCTGTTGGGATCATTGATTCATCCTTTAGGATATAATGCCCAGAAAATGCAAAGCAATACCTGGGATATGAGAAGTCTAGATGAGCTTGAGAAGGAATATCTGTCTGAGCAGGACCATCCTTCATTCCCTGTGTGTTTTGATAAGGGGGCTGAAGCTGCTTTCCTTATCACTGCTGTGATGCACTCAGTGCATCCCCTTTCATCAAGGCAAGAGGCAAATGTAAAGGAGTCTGAGAGAAGCAAATGGATTAGGCTTTCAAGCCAAGTCCTGTAAAGTCTGAATAGATATGATATAAACTCATTTTAATGGAGTATCTGCTTTTTAAACTCTGCTGTTTAAATCCTCTGAGAGGAGACAAACATGCCTGTTGGTCCTGGCAGCTATTTTATAAATTAAACAATGACTGTTAGCCAGGAGAATTGTAAGCAAAGCTATGGAGAAATTTTTCACTGCAGTAAAGCTGACAAGGAGGAAAAATGACCCATATTTTTCTGTGCTACTCTGATTTTTTATTATTTTTAATTTTTTTTGCAAAAACAAAAGGCTCTCTCAAGCTGATTTATTATTTTATAATATACATTATATTAAAAGAAAATGATATATTAAAACTATACTAAAAGAATAGAAGAAAGGATTTCATCAGAGGGCTGGCAAAGAATAGAAAAGAATGGAATGATAATAAAATCTTGTAGCTGACCAGAGAGTCTGAGCCAGCTGACTGTGATTGGCCATTAATTGAAAACAACCACATGAGACCAATCAAAGCTGCACTTGTTGCATTCCACAGCAGCAGATAACCATTGTTTATATTTCATTTCTGGGGCCTCTCAGCTTCTCAGGAGAAAAAATCCTAAGGAGAGGATTTTTCATAAAATACATCTGTGACAAATTGCAAAGGACTCTTAAAGACTGGATGAATCAGCCTGAGCTGTAGTAGAAATATGGACCTGACTGCAAAGCAGGACATGGGGATTAACACTGCCAGCCTCCCTTGCCAGGGCCCTGGGCAGAAATGGAGCCCCAGGAGCAGCCCCAGAGCCCAGAAATGGTGCTGGGTCCTTACCTGGTGAGAAACCCTCAGAAAACAATGGCAAAACCAGCCCTGCTTACATAGACTTGAGGAATAGGAGGAAAGAATAACTGAAGATCTGAAATGAAAATTTGGGGGCCCCAGGTGATCTAGATGAGTTTGGGTTAGGGCTGTTCCAGGGAGCAGAGCCTTGTGCTGCATGGGACACCCACAGCAGCTTCTCTCCATCTCCAGCTGGAAAACCAGAATTGTTGCAGCACGTTATCTAATTCCAGCTCTAATTTGCCAACAGGAGAAGCAGCAGTATCATTACTAGTTTTTCCCTGTTTCCTTTTCTCAAGGGGACAGTTTTTCTCCTGCTACTATAAGAACAGGGAGAGTCAAAGTTGGCCTGTTTTCAGAGGCACTGAGTGCCTCCAGCACCATCTGGAACCAGTGTGAGCAGCCAAACAGCTCAACAGCACAGAAAATCTTCCTCTTCTCAGATCCCCCTCCCTTTCTGCACAGCTCTGCACATGAACACTGCACAAAAGATTTTTTCTGAGGAGGATCCAGTTGGCACCCACATAAACTGTGTTTTCTACTGTCTCCCAGCAGGGATGGATTGCATCTTCCTTCAGAGAGAGGCCAGATGATTTTTTATTACAAATGAACCAAAACCTTGAGTCAGGACATGCATTACATTTTCCATGACAGCCCAGGCTGGAGTGAAGGATCCTGATGAGAATTTAAGGATAATTGAGCTCAGGTCTATAGCTCTGTAGGTAGGTAACAAATATAGCAGCCTCCAAATTTGGCATGTCACCAGGGAGGCTGGGTGAAAGGATAAATGGCCCATTGCTGAGATGAGTGAGGATCAGGCAGGATCTTAACCCAGCTGTTCATGGTCTCTGTCTCTTGTCCTTCCCAGGACATGTGGGCAATTTCTGCTGCAGTAAATCAGATCTGTCCAAGGCTGGGTTTTGGCATCAAGGCTGGCTGGTGGAGCTGCCTGTGCAAATGGGCAAAATTTTTATCAGTGGCTGTTGTGTTAGGGTAAGGAGCAATGGTTTTAAACTAAACCAGGTTCTATTTAGATCTGATATAAGGAAGAACATATTTACAAGGAATGTGGTAAAACACTGCAGGGTAGTGGACGCCCCATCTCTGGAAATATTCAAGGTAAGGTTGAACAGGGCTCTGAACAACTTGATCTCATTCCAGATCTCCCAACTCATTGCAGGGGGCTTGGAGCTTTATGATCTATAAAGGTCCCTTCCAACCCCAACCATTCTGTGATTCTATGAAATCCTGCTAAACTTGGCCTCTGTGACAGATTGTTATGTTACAATGTGGTTTTAGAGGGATGACAAGTTAAACTTGTAAACTTTGAGTATCTCTTGGTTGCAGAATGTATTTATTAGAAGTGCCAGATGGATGGGTATAAAATTTGTGTTGAATCAAAGACAGGGAACAGTCAAAATGATCTCCCAGGTGAAACCCTGGGCCTGTTTCTGACTGGGCTTTGGTGGCAGGAGGTGGGCAGAGCACCAATTTAGTGAACACCAGCACAGCCTGACATTGAAGGCTGTCCAAGCAGTGAAAAGCCACCCCATGATTATCACCCTGGTTGTCATTCTCATTTCTGGGACATTTCCCTGGACCCCCTTTAGCTGAATCCTCGGGTACCCATACTCATGCCATACCCATGCTTCCCTGCAGCAGTTCTGATCCATGCTAGTGATGACTTTGGCCATAGCTTTGTTTGTGCTCAGGGTTTTGGGGGTGACTGGTGCTTTTTCATTCCCTCCTTCCCTCTCATCCCAACCTGTATTGAAGATATTCCCAAGCATAACCCATGGCCTGAGTGCTACCTGTGTTTCTCCATGGGTTTTTCTGATCATGTACTCATGTGCATTCTCTCAGTATATGTGCAGCATTTTCATCACATCAAGAAGGGTCCTTTCTCAGCTGGAAGCTCATTGACTTTTCTATAAAACTTGTAGTCAGAAACACTCTTTAATTAAGACTGTACAGAAAAGCGCTTTGATTCCAGACGTGTGTTACAGCCTGATGTTTTTTCCTCTGTCACTGCTGCAGATTACTGGCAGTGTAGTCCTTGATTAAAAAGATTGTGGGCAATTACATCCCATCTCCACATCTTCAGCTGGATCAGTAGCTTGTCAGTGGGTCACTGGGAATCAGGCTGCCAGAACCTTTGCACATGTTCAATTTATAAAGGACTGGCTTTGGCACAGCCCCCAGCAGCCCCAGACAGCCAACACCTTATTAATGCACCATTAGCCACAAGGAACATTTTCAAGTGAACTTAATGTACAGGGAGCTAGGAGGGCTTGCCTGGACTGACTCAGCAGTTTGGAAAGTCTTTTCTCCCTTGCAGGGATCACACTGACTTCTCAATGTGCCCAGATGTCCCAAACTTAAGTGCTCCTTTAGCCCTTGTTGTAATTTTTTATTTTGTGTTTTGTGGACTGGGATCACTGTGGATTGAAAGCAGAGAAAGTGGGCAGAAGAATGGATGCCTGCCCCAAGGGAGTTCTCTTTAGGATAACTAAAATGATCAAAGGGATGATCAGTTCCTTTATAAGTGTCTGAAGAAGATGGGGGAAAGATGGCTGAGGAATCATGTTTGAGCTATACAAAAATCACAGATCAGGAGAGTGGGAAAATTGTTTCCTCCCTTTAAAAAAAAATCAATCACCAGTTTTCAAAACAGGTAATTGGGGGCATTCAGTGAACTGGTAGACAACCAGCTGGTTATAGAAAAAAGGATTTCTTTATTCAGCAGGTAGTGACTTCCCAAAACTTGCTACACAGAGGGTTGCAGACAGCACCAGCAGGCTTTTTTAACTGGATGAATTAGAGACAGCAGGCCCAGAAACAAACCTTAAAACCACTAATCAGGAGTGTTCCCTGTGACTTCCTAAAGGAGCAGTTGTGGGTGCTGGAGGATGTGCTGCCAAATGTGACACAGATTCCCCAAACAGCACCTCTCTTCAGACCTCTGGTCTACCCCATAACAGGTTTCCTATATTCTTATTTCTTGGGTTACCAATGCTTTTGGGCAGCCTCTGGAAAGCCCCTTTAAGAGAAAAGATATTTAAGATCTGATCCAATTTCAGCTTCAATCTCTATTTGTATCTGTAAGTAATACAGCTCTAATACTTTTAAAACCAGGCACTGATCTTTGCTTCTAGTTTAACTCTGTCTCTTCATATTTACTGAATATATTTATATTCAGTGCAATAATGAGATTCCTCAAAAGCTCTTCATGCATGAAAAGAAACTAAACTCAAACAGCTCAGTCCTATGAATAATAAGGTGAGATGTGTCCCAGTGGGTCTCTGCCTGTCCATGGCTGCTATTTCTTTATTGTCACAAGATTGTTTTATGCCCATGTTCTTGGAAGTTAAATTAATTGCAAATGCAGGCAATGGAGAGTTGCTTTGCAGTGCAGGTGACTTTGGGCCAGAAGCAAGAATACATCTAACACACAGCAACTCCATCCCACATCTGTGAGTGCTGAGGAAGAGACAATTACCTCTGAGCACCCTCTCACCAGACACACACGGAGCATCCGGCCCATGATCCCTAAAACTGTGCAGGGAGCACAACACAATGACACCAGTAGGGTTAACTACATTTCCCTACCTCATTTGGTGTACTTCTGTGTGAATATTTATCTTAAGACAGGAGCTAACAGGACTGCAGTGATGACTCAATACAGAACTAGATTTTTCTAAAGCAAATTTTTATATACGTGCAAATTCAGATCCAAAACTGTTTAGTTTTGGTTTTGGGGTTTTTTTTAACTAAGTATTCTTTGTTTCTCCTTGGACTGTTTTCCCTGCAAGGTCTTCTAGATGATTCTGGTGCTGAGCCTCATCGTAGGGAATGGCTCCAGATCTCCCACAGGCTCAATGTGCTGCAGCCGAGCCTGGAGCATCTGGAAGGGCAGGACACTGAGCTCAAAGGCAGCCCTTGCTTTTCGGCTGCTGGTGCTGTTCCATCAGGGCTGTGCTCAGAAGCTGCTCCTGCTCATGTGCCAGCAGCAGTCAGGGCTCTCAAGGCAGGGGTTTGATTGAGAAGGGGGGAGTGAAGTGGCAGAAGGAGATTTATAACTCCATCATGGGTCAGCATAGAAGGCAAACAAGGACAACTGGTTTTGCCCAGTTCTGCTCTGTTTCTGATTCACTGAAAAAAAAACCCCTCAGATCTTGTCCCACGTCACTGCAGATTAACACAAAGAATTATCTGGATGCTGTGGCTGGGGAAAAGTGGTTCCCTCTATACTAAAATGCACGTTCTCTTTTGGGTGCAGCCTCTGTGTAGGTACAGCCTGAGGTGTGTGAGATGCTCAGGGTTTGTGTAGGGGCTGCTAACACAGTCTCAGAGACTGTCTATGGCTGGACAAGGCAAGGGACCATGTTTTGTTTCAAGTTGTCTGTTTAAGGCAGGATTGTTCAAGCCACCTGTAACAGCAAAGCACAAACCTCAATTCTAGCTGAGTTAAGGAGTCAACCCTTACAAAGGAAGGCAAATAACATCTTATTGCTTCTATTTTTCTGAATTACTGAAACTTATTATTAGCTGAGAAGATGTTAAGCAAAGATACAAGGGAGCTCTTTCACCAGCAGAAACCTCCAACATTGCCCCCAGTCTGTAAGTCTGGGCTCTGCCTTCTCTCTGTCTGCCCTGCAAAGTGAACTTTGCAAATGGAGACAATGAAATGGAGATTTCCTCCAGCACCTCTGTCCATGCGCTGACTCCCCCAGCTGCACCCTCAGCTCTGAGGGGCAGCAATGGGAAGCAGCTGAGAGTGCTGTAAAATTCAGTTTCTGTGAATATGCCAAGCGTCAGGGAGGGCAGTCATGTACAGGCTGGTGGGTGAGGTATTTGGGGCTGGGGATGCTCTGACACACAGCCTGGGGCATGTCCTGCCACCAAGGTCAGCAGCCCTGGAGTGACACAGGGGAAATAATGGGGCTGAGGGAACACTGCAACTGCAAACTCTTCCACAGCACTGAGATATACAGCACTCAGCTAGAAAATAGCCCTTTATGGGCATGGTAAAATAGGGCCTGCACATGGCTGGGTACCTCTCTTTGAATGACTTTCCCCTGGCAGAGAAAAATGTCTGGCTTCTATTTACATGAATGAGAGCACCCTTGAACTAAATTAGTTTTGTAAATGTTGGACAGGCAGTGGGAGGGCTGATTTCTAGAGAAATTCTTTTAATAATAAAATGCCTCATAAAAACTGCATCGACTTCAACCAGGCAGACTGTGGGCAGCTGGAAACTTCCGAGTGCTCCACTTTAACCCAGTGCTTTGGGGCTAAGCAAACACAAATGATATCAATGGTGGTAAATGCCCCTCATGAGCAGGAAAATCAAGGGCAGCACATCTGGGGGTTCAGGGCTGAGGACAGTGTGACAGTGAGTAAATTTGGTGCTGCCAAGACACCTCCATGCAGTCAGTGGGAGGTATGGGCTGGCAGCCTACACTTGGCATTGGTGACAAACACAAACTTTAGACTTCCTCCTCCTCAGCCTTTTTTATTCCATGCACTGACTCACTACTGACTTTACAGTGAGAAAGATGGGGGGTTGTGCATTGCTGGGTTCATATGGCTGAAGGCACCATCTCAGCATCTTCCAAAGCCTCCATAAAATCAGGTGTGAGAGCTAAACAGGCTCAGGAAACCCTGCTGAACTTTCTCTCTCAGGAAAGCCTCATTGCCAGAAAGATGGGAACACTGCATTCCCAAGCCAAATTGCCCTTGGAATCACTTCCCCCTCTCTGCCAGCTAATAAAACCCTAATTTTCTCAAAGGGAAGTTCAAGCAGAGTTTTGACTTTGAAAAATAAGTGCCAGCAATTATCTGCTCTTTGATATAGCCAGTTCTATTGATATGCAATATTTAATAGGAAGTGTTTAAATATTATAGTAGCAGCATAAAAAACCTGCACTTGACCACAAAGAACAGTGTCCAAATTATTCCTTTGGAATCTACTGAAGGTATAGGTTAAAGTAAGTCTTCCAGAAGTCTGACAGGCTGTCTTGTCACAACTTAAAACTTCTCCTATGAAGCAGTTTCCTGAATGCTGCCCTGGGGTGGGTTTGTTTGGTTTTTAAGTTTTTTTTCTTGATGACCTACTGCAGTGGGCACCAATTAAAGCATTTGGCAGCTTTCTCATAAATATAACCTTGAAGCTGTGGAGCAATCTCCTGGTGAAATGTGGCCAGCCTATGCATATCTGTCCATCAAATGACCCTGTAAATGCCATGGCCAGGAAGGAAAGCAGATTTAAGAAACTGGGGGTATCCTCTCCACACCCCACCTTGGTACAGAGCCCCATCAGTTTGTACTGCAGGGACTCCTCTCCTCCCCCTTCTATTTATTTCAGGTCTTCTGACAAAGCTAATTATGGCAGCAAGTGACTTGCATCAATGACATTCAGGGAACACAAGCATTTGTGGGCTTGGGAGCTCTTGAGCTTTGCCCTGTCTGCAGATTTTTCTTCTTCCAGTGCAAGTGTAATGGTTTGCTATTTATATATGTTTAGGAAAACTCCTTTGCTATACATTCACCTTTTCTACTTTACCACCAGACTTGGGTAATTAATAGCCTCAGAGACCTGCTCTGTCACAGGCAGGCACTCCAAAAACTATCTTCCCTTCTGGTTTTTTTTTTTTTTTATTATTATTTTTTATTGCTTTTCTAACCCTAAACAGCCTGAGAACTGGATCTGGGTTCTTTGCTACCTCATGAATCACCACCCAGGGAATGATTCCTCACTGGAACTTGGAGCAGCCTAATAAATCAGGAGCCAGCCCAGCTCCCACACACACCCTGGCCTTACATATGGCCTTGCTGCATTGCTCCTGGATATAAAAAGCCTCCAGGATCTGTCTCAGTCAGGAAGCAGCTGGGACTGGGAATGCAGATGAGAAGCAGACTTAATTCACTCAAGGAAAACGAGGCCAATAGAAAAGGAACATTATTTTCCTGTCTATAATTGCATTTTAAGTGCATAATAAGTAGATGATGGTAACTATGTGCTAAAGGGTCCAACTGTTCTTAATTGATTAAAATAGCTTCTGAAGGCTGTTCTGTTGTGGATTTAGCTCAACATGGTGTTATACCATTGCACCAGGAGGAGTTTGTGGTCAGCTTTGTGTCTCTTCTGTGGCTCAGAGGGTTCAGAGAGCATCACTGGGCACTGAGAGTCACTGCCTCTGTCCCACTGACCTCAACAGAGGGGCAGCTGCCATGTAGCAGCACCAAAACCCTGCTGTCTCCCATGCAAGCTGAAAAAGTCTTTCACAGGGGTTAATATAATGTTCAGCTTCTAGAAACAAGCAGAAATCTCTGTTTATTATGGTGGTCAGACATGCTGAGCTGGGGGCACTGAGCCCAGCTGTTCTTCTCTTTATTTCTTTCCCTCTGCCCCAATGGCAAATCTCTGATATCAATCTCTGTGGTGTTTCAGTTTGAATGTGTTGATAAAATTCCCTCTCAATAACCCAGAGCAGGCCTGGGAGCAAGCACAGGAAACTGCAGGGAGGGGAGGAACAGAGGGTTTGGGATGGAAAAGTGCAAAAAATCATTTATTCCAGGCCAGCAGGGTGAGGGGACCGTGGCTGGCTCTGTCCTGGTAAATATTGCATTGAGTTAAAGAAGCATGGTGAGGCAGAAACTGGTTTTCTCCTCTGTGGGACCCTCAGACCTGGGACTGCCTATGTTTCTGAGTTTTAGATTTCATATCTCAGAGATGAAGGGAAAAAGGGGAGTATTTTCCCTGTAAGATGGGGTAGGAAAAATCAAGAGTCCTTTTTCTTTGTGCAAGGAAGATACTAGGAAAAGTATTTTTCCATAGAATCCTAGAATGAAAACATTATTTATTCTACCAAGGTTTTTGTTCTCCAGCCAGACAATGAGCAGTGCAAGTCTGAAGTGTCTTGAAGTTGGCTGCAGTACAGGTTACTCAATATTAATTAAAAAAGAAATAACAACAGCATAATCATTATGGCCAGCCCAGTGTTTTATTCCACCTTCTTTAAATAGACTAAATAAATCACTGAGTTAATAAATGTTTTCCATGAAGTAGCATGGCACCTGCTCCAGTTCACTGGCAGGTGTGCAGGCAGCAGAGTCCTGGCAGAACCTGAGCACTCACATTTGAGAGGCAGCATCCCATCCCTGGGCATTGTCTTTAATTGCAGAGCCTTAAATCACACAGCCCAATCAGTCTTGCTCTAGGCTCTGTGTCTTATCTGTGTCTTATGTTAACCTGTTGTCAAAACAAATTTGATTTGCAAATATACAAGAGCTGGGTGATGCTTTAATTTTAGATCACTTATCTGAATGCAGTTTTCATGCAAGGATTTAGGCACATGCCCGGCTTTAAATAGGTACTAAGGGCAGATTGAGAGTAAAGCAGTGAGCACAAGATATAAAATTGCATTTAGGTTCCTAATTTCATGTAGACTTAACACTTCACAGATTCACAGAATGTTCTGAGCTGGAGGGGACCCATGAGGGTTATTGGGTCCAGCTCTTGAGTGAAGGGTTCACAACAGCCCTGGTGTTATCAGCACCCTGCTCAAACCAGCTGAGCTAAGATCTGAATGAGAAAAGGGGTTTCTAGGAAGGATTCAAGAAACAATTTATTCCTCTGCCTTTGGCTTTTAACCTAAGTCCAGCCAATACTGTCAGATTTAAGGCACGTGCTTGGTTTGCTGGATGGCACCTGGAATTGCCTCTACATTGCAGTCTCTGTACTGGACATGGCATTTCTCCCAGTCTCCACCTTTATTATTGAATGTTGAGGCAGAAAATTGAAACGTTGCTAATTAAAGTAGGAAGGAACTTTTCAGCTTTAAAAATTAATGCATTTATCTGGAATCCTCCCTGGAATTCAGATGTTTTCCTCATATCTCAAGAAACAGTAACCATCTCTTTCCTGTAGGTTAATGTGTATGAATTAATTTTAATCCATGTGATATGAGATTGACCTGAAAAAAACCCAAATCATAAATCTGCGCTGACCGTGCATATTATTTTTAAAAGGGCCCAAAATAACTTGGTTAGTAAATGAATACAAAGCCTTTGACATCATGGGTGCTTCAGACTAACATCCACACAGCTGCTAAAATGGACATTTGTCATCCCAAGTATTAAATGGAAGGAAGGTCAGAAAAATTAATTAAACAAATATATAGGAAGCCTGACCCAGCAGTCATTAGAAACTGAAATCAATGGGTATTTGTCTTGCAGGACAAAACCATTACTGCTAGCAGAAACATTAAAGAACCATGGACTAGGACCAAGTAGATAGAAATCTATTTTGGAAGCCTTTTCTTCCTAGCACAGGACATTTTCAAGAGCATTTAATTGCACTTTTTCATTTTGGAGCTGAATGGTAAATCCTATACCACACTGACTGAGACCACAGCCTCATATAACCCCTGCAGCAGCATTTGCCTTAAACAACAGCAAATTTGTCAATGCCTGGCTTCATTAATGTGAAAACAAGAGTTCTTGTAGCAGAAAGAGAGCTCCCTGTGACAAGCCTTTGTAACAAGTTTCATTTTAAGTTTCAAAGTGCAGTGATGTTAGCAAATGGCAAAACCAGCCCTGGCTCCTGGGATGTGCTGAAGTTCATGAGTGGCAGCTCTGTCACTGCCAGAACTCTGGGAAACATCCCCTGGAATTCTGCATTCTTACCTGGGAGACATGCAGGAAATAACACATATTCATTTTTAGCCTTATTTTGTATCTTGGTGAGAGGTTTCTGCCAGTTCAAATCATGTTGGGCTCATGCCTGCAGTGTCTCTGAACCCTTTCCAGGCATCTCCAGGCTGCTGGAAGTGTTGAGCATCTCATGGCATTGCTCATTGCACCACAGGCTGCTCTCAGGTCTCTGAAGGATTTCTCTCTTTGCATCTCACAGGACACAACACTGGAAACTGCAGTTAGGTGTTTCAAATGCCCATCTTTTAAGAACAAAAATTTCATTTAGCTTTCAGATTTATTTGCTTATGGCCTCCATGTTGCCAGACTCTAATGGTAGATAAAGTTCACCAAATGCTGGACTTGGTGACAATAATATAATCAGGGAGTGTTTCACTGGAAGCTCTGAGCAGTGACTGGGAATAAAACTTCCCCCTGGTTGATGTGGTTCAGCTGTAGATAAATAAGCACTGTGTGCTTTGGTACATTCCCTGCTTCAGTGGTTCACTTCCTCTTCTTTTGATTTATTTTTCTTTTTCCGGCATAAACTTAACATAAGACAGAGCTGTGCAAACTTGATAACCTTAAGGAATTATTTGGGTCACAGTGATCTGGGCATAATTCTCTCCTCCTTTATCCCCATAAACAATGAAGGCCATAAATCACCTTCCATCTGCTTTGGCACTGAGGAAATGCAATGCAGAGCTCTCCATCATGCAAATCTAGGTTGGGACCCTGTGGCCAGTGAAGTCTTACTTCCAAATAGCAAGTAAAGAAAACTATAAGACTAAATCTTGATTCATAATTCCTTTCCTGTTTTTTGTTTGTTTGGTTTTTGATTTTGTTTGTTTGTTTTGGAAGGGGCAGGGCTTGGGGTTCTTTTTTTATTTTTTCTCTTTTTTTCTCTTTTTTTTCTCTTTTTTTTTCTCTTTTTTTTCTCCTTTTTTTCCCTTTTTTTCCTTTTTTCTTTTTTCTTTTTTTTTTTTTCTTTAAGCTAGTTTGTTTGGTTTGGTTTAGTTTTTTGGGTCTTTTTGGGTGGGTTTTTTTTTATTTGTTGGGGTGTTTTTTTGTATAGAAAGGAAACAATCAAACCAAATCACACAAAACAATGTATGCACATACTACAGCACCTATCTATTGGTCTGCCTTTACCTTAAAAAAGTCCTTTTCCTGATTTGACAACTTCTGAACTTGGTGAATTTTATAACTTTATTTTATGAAATTTTATTTTATAAAATATAGGAGAATCGAATTGTGTTTCTTTTGAGGGAGGGTAGGTGGAACAGGTGTGATTTTTAGGAGGAGAGCTTCTTTTAAGGATTTGACTCCAGATACCTAAAGTGATTCTCCACTCTGTCTGAAAACGCGCACTCAGAAACTTTAAACTACAAACTCCGATATTCAGTTGTTAAGGCAGCAAATTATGTGAGCAGGGTGTTTTACTGCTGTGATTTGAACACCTTGGAAATGCTGAGGCATATTAAAATATTTTGAAGGCATTTAATGAATAATAAATGTATTTATTATTGCTATGCCACTCAAGCAGGGAAAACAACATCAGCTTGCATGAAAATACGTCGGCAACTGCTCTGCAGCACACAGAAGTTGATTATACACAAATCTTTCCTGTGGCTGGGGTAGAAATGTTTTCCTGTATGCCTTTTACACATCATTCCTTCCTTTTAGCAAAGGAGAATTGTGTTTTTCCCTCTTTGCATGCACTTGCACTTCCTTGCCTTTTTTAGTTCCAGCAACTGGAAACTATTTCTTCCTTCTCCTTTTTTGTAACCTGGTGAAAAAGTGCCTTTATTCCTTCACAAATTCCTTTTCTAAACAGCAGCCAGCGAGGACTTTACGGGGCAGTGATTTTCACAGCACCCTTTCAGTGTCCCCAGAGCTGTTCTGCTGCACAAGCAGATGCAGAGGAGTTTTGAGAAGGATTGAAAGAAAATTACTTCAGATTTCCTGCTCTGTATTCACATCAATGTTTTAAGCACAGCTTCTCAGAAAGTTATGGAGATCTAAAAAAATATCTAAAGGAAAGAGGTAGATAGAATCATCTTTGCTGTTTTGATGTGATTATTATTAATTCAAACACATTCTAGACGTATTTTTACAAGAGCTTTAGTAGTTATTTAACACCCTGCATGTTAATTTGTTTATGGGCCCAATAAACAACATGTAGATGCAAGTTTGTATTAGCAAGAGCTGTGTGGGGGAAAAAAAGAAAGTGCTAATACAATGAGAAGAAACTGTAAGAATAGAAATCTGAAAATTTTGCTGAGAAAATCTGTTTAGAAATAGAATTCATCCTTTCAAATAAAGAGGGAGGAAACTCTAAGATAACCTTGCAAAGAAATCAAGTGGGGGAAAAATGCAGTAGTTATCCCATGTTATGGGATGAAAGTAAAATATTGTAGAAACTTGATTGTTCCTCACCTTTTTACTCTGACATAAATTGCAGTTAGAGCATTTACTGATTTTTATTCATGATAACACAAATGTGGGAAAGAATATAGTAAATACTGGACCAGATCCCACTTTCCTCACCTCACATGTTTGATCTTCTAATTTTATTGCTTATTTTAAAATTCCCTTTGATTTCAAGGTAAGGAATATTCTTGACAGCAGCAGTGACATGGCACAGCAGCAGGACGGGCACAGCCATCTGAACCTTTTTTGGAGCTGCTCCTGCTTTCTCTTAGCATTTTACAAAAATCCATTCTTTTAGAGAGCAATGCTTTCGTAATGGAGGAAAAACAGAGGTTTAAAATAGACTGTTGTTTGCTGCTATGAAGTAAGGTGGGAGATTAAATAATAGATCATGTACAAGAAAGCTTGAAAATTAGTCTAATCACTCAAAAATTCTGAAGGAACAGCTATTCTTATTTTCCCCTGCTGGTTACTACTCTGTTTTATGGTTTAAACTGCTTTAAGAAATGCTGACTTTCTCTATGCCACAGAACTTCAAAATATTTCAGAGAAGTGCCATTGGGCAGTTGTGTAATAAAATTACTGTCTGCTTGCAATCATACATTCTGCTGCTGTCCAGAGATCATCTCCTCTCAGGACACCGACAGAATTTAATAGAGCAGGGGGAGAAATTTTTCTTTCCCTGATCAAACTTATCACATTTCCCAGACAGTCAAGGGGTGAGACACTTTGTTGGATCATGTGGTGAAGAGGGGGAAAAGCAAGGAAAATGTCCTAGCCAAAGAGGTTTGTTTGAAACTTTGATGCTGGCTTGGTGCTTTAGAATTATTCCTTCCACAAGCCCCTTGCTCCCTGCAGAACTGAGCACCTTGGTGATGCTGCTCTGGCTCTGGGTGAGGCAGTTCTGGTTTTCTTGCAGAAAACAGGTTTGCAGTTCTGTATCTGCTGTGCTGGTTATGGAGCATGATCCTTTCTCAGAGAAACAGTGATGGCAACACTCTTTGAGAGGTTCCAGAGCTCCTTGTGCCTTTGAGAGGTTCCAGAGCTCCTCTGCCTCTTCTCCCCATCCCTGAGCAGAGTGACCTGGAATCCCCTCCTGGGTGGTTTTTTGGAAGGGTTTGGTAACACCTTGCACTTTGGAAGATGCTTTCAGCTGCTGCTGAGCCGCTTTGAGGAGCTCTGTGTGCCCCCAGACAAGGTCACAGGGCCATCTCTTGCCCCTTGGCTCCCCTGGATGTGCTCAGATTCTCAATGAGAGACACTCAGTTCCTGTGCTTGCCACTGATTAAAATCCATTATTATCTCCTTAGAACAGACCTAGCCATGGTGCACACTATTCTGCATATCATGAGCTTTGTGTGAGCAGATGTAACTTGAAAATGCTGTTGCAGGAAACAGTAGGTGAGGCAGCAGCACAGATTCCTGATGTTCACTGTTTTTCTCTCCTTGTGGGGTGACTTGTTCCATTGCCTCCTGTTATGTTTACTAATGTGTAGCTTAAATTCTCAGTTAAGCCACCTCTCAATTTAGCCAAAGGTTTTAATGTAGGAACATAAGGAGATTACAGGAACAAATTGTCAGGAGAAAAGAAAGCTAAAGACAACGGTTCTGATCCCTAAGCAAATAAGGAAACAAGACTTTCTTTGCACAGAATATCCCATTCTTACCAAATCCAACAGAAAAAAATTGTGCTAGACTGCCAGTGTTATTTCCAGTGTTATTTCCTTCTGTGCTATTAATTTAAAAAATGCTGCAAGGCATGAATGTTTTGCAGATACTTGCTTTAAGATACAAATAGTTGTCCAAATGCAAATAGGAAAACACAATATTTTTTTTTCCTGGGAGGTGGAAAATCACTTGGAAAATTCTTCTGCACTGTGTCCAAAATATCAGCAAAGCATTTGTGCACTTGGTGTCCCAAGGCAATGTTCTGAGAATGATGCCAGCCATCATTGATTTCCATTTCGGAAAGATTCCTGGTTTCGGTTTGAACAACAAAAAGCAGGTATAAATTATTTATTTTCTCAACATTCTCATGCTCATTCTCTGATAACTATCAACATAAGAAGCTTTATCTTTGGTAGGTGGGTAGTAGGGAATGCAGAAAATCACAGGTTAGTACAAAAAGGGTAGGGTGTTTATTCTGCATGTGTGTATTTTCTGACAGTGTCTAGCACTCCCCTGCCCACCCAGGCTGTCACTTCAGCATCCCTTCAGCCCAATACCTGAGAAGGGTGGGCTTCAAGACCATGACAAGTTCAGCTGGCTCAGAGTTAGACCTGGGATTACCCCTTTGTGACATTAAAATGTCAATAATGTATGCGCCAACCTTGCCAAATCTCTCTCTGTCCTCTGCTTAGAAAGCGTTGACTCCACAAAACCTCCTTTTAGGTGCCAAATTCATTTATTTCAATTCCTGTGCTGGAGTCAGCTTCCAAACAGGCTCCAGAGCCCTTTGCTACAGCTCCTGCTTCCAGCTGGCCAGGCTTTGAAGTGCACTGGAAAGTCTCATGCGTTCCTGGAGATGGAAATTTCTCTTTACTCCATTCACCTGAAGAAATGGCTTTCAGAGCTATGCTAGAGCTATTTCCAGCAAGGTTCATGTTGATGTGTTTCTGTTATTACTGTGGCAGAGCACATAACATGGCCATAACTGCAGATGGGGTAGGGAACTTTTTATTAAAGTATTACTTCCAATGTGGTAGAGATATCATTATGTTTCCAAGACAGCAAGAAACTAAGGTCATGCATCTTTAGAAGTTACCTCTTGTCAGCCAAGACAGAGTAATACACTGCCTATGAGCTCTAGACCATCTCAGAAAACCAAATAAATTTAAATCACTAAATCAGAGTTCATAAAGAAACCTCAGCCTGGTTGGTTGCTCCTGTGGTTCTCTTGCACAGCCCCTTTCAGTGTTAAACTATAACTCCTGTGAATTTTAACTGAGAAGAATTCAATGTGGCCCTCTGCTGCCAAACTGCCCAGTGAAGTCACTGGAGCACACAGAATTGGTTTGGAGGGCAGCGGGTTTACAAACACATTTAAACTTTGAATATATGGGGCCAAATTGCTATGGCAGCAATGGTAACTGCAGGGTGAAGGGTGAGACTGATCCCTTGTATTTGCCATGTGTAGGCTGAGGAGTTTCACCTGCCACACATGCAGCATGTCCAGGCATTTGAAACCCAGGCAAGCATCACAGAAGAATTTGTTCCACAATCGGTAGAAGGACACTTAAATGCTAAACACCACGGGGAAAAAGCCTAGGAGTCAGCTGAGGTGTTTTCTTATGGATGGTGAGTGATTAAATACCACCTGAAAGCATAACATGACTTTTATGCCATGACCCCAGGTGCAGGGGAACCAGAAATCTGTTCTGTAGAGTCAGGCAGCACATTTAGCTCCGTCTCTGCTGTGTTTAATCTGTGCCCAGGGGCAGGGCTAGGGAGCAGGGCTTGTAAGGTGCCATTCCTTCAGCTCTACAGGCTCAGGGAAGGAAACTCAGAGTGTTAAAAACAAAAGAGAGGCATAGAAAAGCTCTGAGCTTTTTTGTTTCATGAATAACTTAGTATGTTGTCTTCGTAATGTAGACAAATGCTACAAAAACCTTCTGTTGTTTGTGGGCTCCAGTGGCTCCCAAGTCCTTCTTTTCTGGTGGAAAACCCAAAATGAGCCCTCAGGTTTGCATCTCTGTGTGTGTACTTGTACACAATCATAAATTAAATGCCCTCTCTGTATTTTCCCCCTACTCAACTTCTTCCTCTTTCAGACATTGATGGTTTCTGTGCAGACTGTGCTTCCTAACAGCCCAATAGTGTCCTTTAAAGTCAATCCCAGTGTCACAGGGTAGTTTTGGAGACAAATACTGATGTCAGCAACCCTGACAGGTTGCTGTACAAGTCTGAGCTTGAAATGAAGCAGCACATGAACATAGCCCTTCCTTGGCTGCTTGCTGAAACACTCAGCTGCTTCGTCAAGAGAGACAGGTGGATCCAGCTGGGACCTGCTGCTTTTGCTCTTACATTAAACAGAAAATGCCTTAGCACTAAATATTGCTCAAGGAAACTTACTGTGGAATATATGCTGCCTGCATTTCATTTCCAGATCTTGATTTACTTGGGTTTTTTTTGGGTTTTGCTTCTTCCAGAGGATCTGCTTCATTTGTATGCACTTATTATTTCTCACAAAAATCTTGGTTTTACAAGGATTATGTGAAGGAAATGCTTTAAATATAAAAAAAGGAGACACATTCCCTTGCTGGTTTTCTCTACATTTTGAGATCTAAGTGTGTCCAAAAGGCTTTTTAAATCAAATCCCAAGCTATGGAGCATTATACAAAACACCCTCCCCAGGTGCTGTATTTCTTCATAAGAAAAGTTCTTCATCTACCTTGATTCTGTAACCAAATTTTACTTGTCCCTGTATTATCCTTTCATTGCTCTTCCAAAATATTATTTCCTTTGTTTTGCACATAATTTAAATCAAGACAATATTAGAAAACAAGAGGAAGGAACAAAACCTCATTGTCTATAACAGGCCAGATATGAATGTTTAATGTGTGTGGGATTTAGGCAAATAAAGGCCCTGAGGGGAGCTGGGTGTTTGCCCAGGAGGGGCTGCTCACCATGGCCAGGGTTTGCAAGGTCATGAGCTCCTGCAATTTTTTTTTTCTGCACTATAAACATCACCAAAAATACTCCCAATGTACTTCCCATAGAATTCTTTTGGGTTCTGCTGCAGAGTCAGTGGGAGTCTCCTCACTGCCTTCCATGGATATGGGATCAACACCCAAAGCAGAAGGCAGCTGGGGAAAACCTCCTTCACAGATGCAATTCTGAGTTTGTTTTGGTTTGTTTTTTTTTCCTTGCTATTACCAACCTGTTCCCATTCTCCAGGCAATTCTTAAAAGAGCTCATTACTGAGATGTGGCAGAAGGAAAACGATAAGAAGGGAAAGCAGGTGTTTCCAAATCTGCTTCTTCCCAGAAAATACCCACAGTGAGCATGGGGATGAGAGCTGTCAGTGCTGCAATGGTGTGACAGGGTCTGAATGGGAGAGAATACAATGCAAGTCAACTTCAGTGTGCTGAGCAAATATAGCACATGAAAAGAGTAAGGAGAGATATTTCTGAATACTTCTGCAGCTGAACAAGAATTGGATCAGCTTTACTTGGGTATTTCCTTTCTGGCTGCCTTTTGCTTGCAACTTGGAAAACTGCAGTGATGATACAGTGAACTCAGAGGCAGAATATAATCCAGAAAACATCATTTTCTGGTGGTTTGCTGATGCAGATTGTAGAAAATCTCTCAATTTCTTTTCCTGGGAAACATTTCTGCTGGCTGTAATACACAAAGACGGTCATATAATGTTGTAAAAAGTAAAAACAAACCAGAAGCAAGTAATGTTTTGTAAAGTTGTGGTTCTCAATATAGGAATTATCTAAATTTTAACCTTGTGTGATTTTCATAGGTGGCGATGCTTTTGAAGCTCTGCTGAGGTTACTGTGCAAGGATATAAAAGTCTTTATTCTAAAATGCTCTCATATCCTTAAAGATGAAAGCTTTGAAGTATAAATCCTTAAGAATACCCCAAAATGAAAGTCAAAATTAATGGAATGTTTATTTTTTCAGAGTTCAGACTTTTTGGTTTGGTTACTTTGAGTTTCTTAACTTTGAGCAATTATGACTTAGCATTATTTGGACTTCTAACAATAGGAGACACTTTCCTGACAAGATCTTACTGACAAAAATTGGCTCCCTCTGTGTTGGTAGCTGAGGTTTCCCCCTCTTTTCATTCCCACTATTTTTCATAATATCTGATGTGGCTTTTGGCCCATGGCTCTCACCAGACTTCTTAAAAATCACTTCCCTGGAGGTGTTTTAGGAGAGGTTGGATGGAGCTCTGAGCATCCTGGTCTAGTGAAGATTCCTTGCCCATGGCAGGGAGCTGGAATGGGATGAGCTTTAGGGTCCCTTCCAACCCAAACCCCTCTGTGATTCTAGAATTGATCTCCTCCCAGCTGAATTATGCTCAGACTGAGGGCTGAATTCTAAACTGAACTGGTGAAAACCCAAAACAATTCTGCAGCACATGGTGTGATATAGTTATTTGGTGAGAAGTCATAGATATGTTGGTCACGCTGTCAGAGGGAATGGGAGCTTGAGTGTGAATATGGAAACAAAATTGGATGGGTGACATCAGCTGCCTTGGACTGGTTTATAAGACAAAATAAATGTGTGGAGCAGCAAATTCCGCAGTAATCATGAAATCAGTCAGATGAGGCAGGGAGAGAAATGGAAGGCTTTTCCACCAGATAGTTTAGATTTGCTTGGGCATGTGATTCTTCACACAGCCATCAGCACTGATTGAAAGTCTAAAGCAAAGCCTTGAAGGAAAACCTGTGATTTATGATAAAAAGAAATAAATCATTCCCTGTTTCTAGCAGAAGAAATGTGAGCATCTGTGTTTTCAGCCACCTTCTGTCTCATTTCCTCATCTTTCCCTCTGAACAATGTCCTGACTGACACTGGGGGATACAATGCTCTTCCTGCCTAGGTATCTCTCTGCCTGACTACTGTGAATTCTGAGTATCATGAATAGGATCCCCAGAGGCTTGGTCTCCCCAGGGCTGGATGAAATAGATTTGAAACTGAAATGCTAAAATAATGCTGAGAAGAGGTGTGTGTCTCTGCAGGCATCATTCAAGCAAACCCTTGTTTAGTTCATGCTGTTTCCTTTGCATTTCTGTCCAAGAGGAAAGAAAAGATTATTGAAGGTGCCATGAACTCATGAAAGTTCAGAGCATGTGGCATTTGGAGTTTCTTCTAGATGTTTCAGTGAAAATCAGATGCTGATTTTCAGTTTGTTGCTTGTGGCTAAGTTTGTTAGAATATAGACTTCCACAGCCTCCTTTTAAAGTTCAATGTCCTGAATTATCCTCCAAAAAGCCAGATGCCAGAATTCTTGCCTAAAGCTTTAAGGAATAGATGCAGAAGGTGACAGAATTGTGGGCCAGCTCCTCTGCACTTTCTGAAGGTCACCCTGCCTTGCCAGGTGCACTTTGAAGATACTTTGCCAAACATAGCGTGTGATCCTTCTAATTCTGCATGGGTTTTGTGTGCATATCTACACCTTTTGGATAGCACTTGGGAGAGGCAGGAACATCACTTTTGCTCCTGTTTTAAATGACAGCTCAGGCTGCAGGCTTTAGGAAGTACTCAATCTTAGTCCTTTAATCCTCCTTGAATGCTACTGCACTGCTGCTTTACTCACAGTAGGGTCTGGGGTTTGTGTGGGTGTGGAAAGTGAGGAGAGTCACTGTGGCAAATGAAGTATCCTAAATTGTAGCTATTACAGAGTATTAAGTAATTGCCCTTGGAAAGAAGTGATAGTAGAAAATAATAGCATATTCATTTTGTTGTTGAAAATGGACTGTCTAAGCATATATCTGAAAATCCCAGTTAAATTCAATCTTGATGCTCGCAGCAGATAAGTATAATGAAGATTCTAAGAGATTTTCTTTCATACATATGAATAAAATAATTACTATGCAGCATATCTAAGTAGTTGACGCCATCAGAAAGTCTACCCTTGAAAAACAAGAAAGGAAGAAAATGTCCTTTCTTTTGTAACCACAAAGAAACTATTGACTATGTATGTGGCACATTTTGGATGTCACTAGCTGTAAGATGTATTTCTTTACAAACATGACAGTTCTACTAAGCATGGTACAAAAAATTCCCCACTTTTGCACAAACAGAGCTAACTTATCTCTTTGAGAACTGAATGTCTGTCTTTTAACGTGACACCGTCTGCGCCATTGTTTCCTGGTGCAACAGTGACACACACTTCCACTGTCCTTTGGAATTATGCAGCATGTTTATCCACCCACTGTATATTCTTTTATCCAGTTTTGTACTGGAATTTTTGCCTCTGGTACTTAAATGACAGTGGTATTTCTCATTGTCTTGTAAATCTGTCCGTGCCTCTACACGTCAAAGCTGATAGAGATTCAGTAAAGCAAATTGAAGTAGTTCAGGTGACTACAAATGTTGAGCAGCTACTCTTCATTAATTAAATTGACTTGCAGCTCATTACTGGCAATGTAGGACAAAATTAGTAAACTTCCCTTTGCATGTTGGTGTCTCAGGTTGCAATGCAATAAAGTGAACTCGACTTCTGAGGCAAGGCTCCTGCCAGGGTTACTTACAGACAAGATGAGGTGAAAACATAATGTTTACTAATATGCTTATTCTAGGCTGAGAAATTAGATTTTATACCTAATGTTCTCCATTATACCTTTGACATGAACAATAATATTTGGCAAATAATTCTGAGGTTCCAGTTCAGGAAACACATTTTGATTAAAGACTCAGAATTGCGTGAAAGCATAAAACCAGACATAATCTTCCTTTTTGTCTTGTGATTCTCATTATGAATCCAGTGACTTTCCAACATCCAACTCCTTTTTTGCATTTCTTTCCCTCCCCTGTTTTGTGCCTCAGAGGAAATAATTTGAAAGCAATACTTGTTAAATTACTGGAGTTAGTTTACCTGAAAATATCTGATGATCATGTCATCAAAACTGTGTGTTCTGAGCACATTTTAGTTACAGGTAAAATCCCTGCTCTTTCCTCATGACAGATATACCAACACCAGCTTTGTAACGCTCACTCAGAGATATCTTATAATAAATTCTCATATCTTCCAAGTTTGCTACTGGCTTTGCTGGAAATCTAGATGGAGAAAATGGGCAGATGAGGCAGACACAGATTGTGAACCTGTGACTGGGAAAATTGCACTGATCTTAGGTTCAGGTCCTTAAATAAGAGCAACTACAGCACCTATCAAAGACTCATAAAAAGAAGGGGAGAAGTAGGGGTTGGAGAGAAAAGGAAGGGGGAGCAGATCAGATTCAGATGTGATCCACCCTCCTTGTAGATTTGTTCATCTTCAAGTTGTACAGCTAATGAAGAATAATTAGGACTTATTAATTTTGCATTATCTTAGCAATTGCAACTCAATAACAGCATATGTAATAAAGCATCTCCGAGATGAAAAGGAGAAAATTATTTTGACTGCAGTGTCAGAGGAAATATCTCTTTTCAGCACCTGAGCATTAATCTCACAGAAAAAACTCCAAGACACGCATGTTGCACGGGACTGAAAAGGTGCCAGAACTTCCAGGGTATTTTTTGGTCTGATCAGCTGTGCCTGGGACTAAACATTACACCCATCTTCAACAGCATCTCTGCAAAAACTCTTTTAGAAGAAGCTGAACTTTATTTGCCTAATTTTTGAGTATTATCCCTTCAAATTAGTGATGCTAAAAATTTTGCTCAAAACTAAAATGACATATATCAGAGGAATATTTCTTTCTTTATTATTTTAAAAGAACTAAATAAACCCCAACTTACAAGCAAATATTGAGTGGGAAAACCAAGGAATGGTTTCATTAGTGCTCCTCTACAGGAGAGCAATGGCTATTTATTATTGACATTTGACTGAGCAGCAAAAAGAGAATCCCTAAGTTTTGGCAGTTGCTCTCTTAAAAAATTCCGCAAACATTGCCTTAAAGAGTTAAACGTGCATGAAGCCCAAAATGGCAGAGAGGCTGAAGGGAGGCAGTTATCCTAAAGCCAGAGCTCATAAGTCACTGAGGAAGCTGTACCAAGAAACCAGAGGAATGAAGCTTGGTATTAGTTTCTAAGTAACAGAACAAAAACTGTATGGTTAAATTTCCTTTAAATGCTGCACAGATCTTTCCAAAGGCCTGCAATTAATGCCCAAATGCTGAATTTTGCAAACACTTTCAAACTATGTAAAAATCCTTTATCATCTAAAGCAAACTTTAACTCACGCTTTCCCTCTCCCACTCAGTACAAACAGAAAGCTGCTGCTGCAGAGTACAGTAACAGAACATCAGAATCTGAAGGAAGCCACAGCTCTGCTAGGATAAAGTACTGCTTACAAACATTTATCTACCAAAAGAGCAATTCCAGAGCACAGTGCAGAATTTACCACAAACTGGGAATTAGCCATACCTGCTGAAGTGAAATAAAAGTATTACCCACCATCAGAGCACTCACTCACATAGTTTCAATGTACAATTCATCATCACCCAAAGGCACAGCCCCTGTAAATCCAGCACCAGACTACCTAGTACTAGTACAGAGAATAGTTTGCACCCATGCTGCATGATGAAGGAGAACACAAATGCCTGCTGACATGAAGTTATTGAGCACAAGCAGAGAAATCCCCCCCAAAGCCAGCAGCCCTAGTTCAGCACAGGACATGGAGCGAGCACTGCCCTGCAACACCCACACAGGCACACAAAGCAAACAAACCCCACAGCCCCCGGCACTGCAAACCCACTCCATCCCTCCACTTCGCTTAGAAACAACCACAAAACCCAGGCAGCCCTGCCCCTGCTCCGGGCTGGATGGAGGCTGTGTCTCTCGCAGCAGAAGCTGCAAAGCCCGGGCAGCGCTGCCTGCTGCAATAGCCCAGCACTTACTGCATTGCTTTTCAGCGGAGCTGCTCCTGCCGGGCACACATGGCTCGCTCAGCCCCAGCCGGGGCTCTCTGCTCAGCACAATTCAGCTCCGAAGTCTCTGCATGTGCGGGGAATCGCCCGCGCTCGGCGCTGGGGGTTTCTGGCTGCAGTGCCTGCTCACCCTACCCATTGCCTCTGGTGTATGCTAAGTAAGCAATCCCCTGGGTCTTCATCGGGGAAGGATGGAGAGTCACAGCTTTGGAGAGCAGATAAGGTGTTCTGCCGAGAGCCTCGGTGCTTCCATGGCATTTTAAAGGCAAAGGGGCTGGGGATGCTTCATCTTGCTTTACAGTTCTGGAGCGTGCAAGTTGTCGTATTCTGCAACTTGCAGTGGAATTCTCAGCCAAACACTAATTTATATGTTTCAAAGAGAGCTCGAGTTAACAATAGAAATTGAAGCCAATGAATTTTTAAATGTTGAGGAATGCACTCTCTCATTTGAACTAAATCTTCTGCTTTTCAGAAGTACAAGTGAAGGGGAGGGGTTTTCCAGCTCTGAAATGCACTGTACCAGCCCTGCTCAATACAGTCAAAAAGTAAAGCCTAAAACTTCATGGATTAACATCTGAGATTTAACAGGCTCCAGGCATTGCTCTAGTCTTGAATGAGGGATTGTCACCCTTGTCCTTTGTCTGCTGAGTGTCTGTCACTTTGGGGGCTCCTGCATGCAGATGGGGCAGAATTAATGAGCAGTAATAATAAAAAGGCAGAGTGACCAAGATCCACAGTGGATTTCTCATTAGGGACCCTAATTTTTTCTGTGCTGTGCTGAGATGTTTGACTCAGTGCCTTTGGGAAGCCGTGGGGGCATTGCTCTTGCTCTCCCCATAAGCAGCTGGAGTGAGCGGATTTTTGACGCTGAACCCCTGCCTGCTCCAACGTGACCTTCAAAGGGGCTCTCAGGAGAAAAACCCCATTTTGGGGCCGTGCTTACCTGTTACCCAGGCCTCCTGCAAATGCTAATTGTGCCCAACCATGTGTGGCAAATCCAGGAAAACAAACACATTGCAGTCGTGCAGGCAAAAATGGGGGTATTTTTTCCACATAGGCACCCCCAACAGATAACACAGCAATCATTAATAAATATTTCCCAAGAACAGGTACTCTGTAAGGTGTTGATTCACAGATTTTCTTTGCCACTGATGGGGGCATTAAGATATCAGGAGAAGAGCAGCAGCTCTTTGTTGGTGAGGGAAGGTTTTGACCCCCTTAGCAAAGGCTTTGAGCATCCCCAGGGGATGATTATCCTTTCAGATAGCACAGGGAAATCCCAGCAACCAAAACAGTGTGGCTAATAAATTTTTCAGGATTATTAATTGGATTCTTTAGAAAAAGGGCAGTCAAGGACAGGCATCTAGAAAGAGCCCATTTCCCCTTTGAAAAGTGTTTTACTAGCTGGACTTGAGTTTCTTCTGGAATTCCTACATAAATGCAGCTTTCTATGATACCTGTCAGCATCATTGGTCCTGCACCTATTGTTTTCTGTGCTATAATTTCTGCCTGTGAAAATGCCAAAAATACTCAGTCTTCCTGGCTGACAGATGTTGCTGGGAAGGTGCTGCTTTGCACTTTCACAAAAATAACACCTAGGAGGAAAGGGGAAACCAGCACATAACAGTGTCAGCACCAGTGGATTCCTATGAAATGAGAACATAATTCCATAGTAGCAAAACTGACTCTTTTTTCTCACTCTTGTTCTCACAACTGTGTTTAGCACCTCAAGGTAACAAATTTGTTGAGTCATAGAAAGGAAAACCCAACAAAGCTGCCTTGAATGTTAAGTTTGTTTTGTATAGTAATTATGCATTATGTGAGCATCTTTACTTTTAAAATGCAGACAAGGCATAGTCCCTGTCCCTGGAATATCCAGTCAAGTCAGACAAAAAATGCAGATGTAACAGCCAGGATTGCCAGGTGACAGCCTTGTTGTGAGCAAAGCAGGAAAACCCAGGAGCTGCAGAATTGGTAGCAGAAACAATTAACTCACACTGAAGGTTCTCAGCCTTTATAGGACCCTGTAGAAAGATGCTCCAATTTCCCTTTTTATTCCTGCCTCACCCTTTTGGAGTATATTGATCTTTCCAGTAAGTTCATTTACTTTCCTTGGTTGGGGATAAGCTATGATGGATTTCTTTAAAGTATGAGTTGGACAAAAATAATCAAGTCAGCCCTGTAATTAGGTGTGGACCTTCTAAACATTCCAGGAAACACCAGCCCTGGCCATGGGCAGATAAGCAGTTATTCTAACAAGCATAATAATCTCATGTTCTGGAGCTGTGGTGAGGGAAGCAATATAGATTCCAGTGGATCATTTCCCTTTGGTTTTCTGCCTCAGCTCAGTAATGCAGGAACTCTGCAAGGCTAACACATCACTTCACTTTCTGGTGGTAACAGTATTTTAAACCCTGAAAACAAAGAACCAGGCAGCTGATTTACTGGGGAGAGGCACAAAGCATGACAGCATGGACTCAAAGCCTGCAGGAGACACTGAAAACCTAAAAACACCATTGTGCCCTCACGCAGAAACGCCTCAAAACAAAAAAGAAACACAAAACTATCTTTGCAGACCACTTTTTTCAATAAAAAGAAAATATGCTGTAAAATAACTCTCCCATTTAAGGACAGACCAATAAATAGCCTGGAAGTGTGGGGCTGTCAGGTTGTTGTTGTGTAGGGAGGTACCAGTGACTAAGAAGCAGTGTTGCAAGATGATTTAACTGAGGAGCTTCTGCAAGCCAGCTGGAGAGTATATTGTATTTGCAAGCTGCAATAAAGGAGAATTGAATTTTAACCTACTGCTAGGGAAATATAAAGGTTTATAATTGATTCTGGACATGTAATATTGAAGAGAGCCATATAGTGCAGAGTGCTTGTCCATGAGAAAAATAAGTTCAGATACAAATTTATGTTGGTTGTAAATTTATTTATTTATTTATTTGTCATAAACATAGAAATATATGTATAGTACTAGTATAGCTGTGTCAAGAATGGGCTCTGTACACTTAAAAAATTTGGGAGCAGTCTGAATTAGTGTTACAGGATAATTGTGGGTGCATGGAATAGCCCAAGGAATATCCTGGGATAACTTGTGGCAGTTACTGTACAGCAGGGTGAAGAGCATGGCCTGCAGACAGGGAAGCTGAGCTGTAGACCAAAGTCTGCAGGAATATCACCCTGCCACTCTTCTTGCTGCTGGGCAAGAGAAAAATGGGGAAAAGGCACCAAGCAAGGGCTGCTCAAGTCACTTGAGCCTTCAGAGAGGACTCAGAGAGCAAAACTTCAGGTTACAAAAAGCCAAGGGTGTTCTGTGCCTCCTTGCAAAGTTAGGCAAAACATCATCCTTTTTCCTCAGATATTTAAATGAACTGTAATTCAAATTTGAGTTATTCTCTTGCTTCATCATCTTTCAGCTGGCTCCATGGTCAGCTGCTCACTGCAACCTATAGAAATCAAGGACTAGAATAAGGACTCCTTACTGCACATCTCATGACAGTAATCAGAGGGAAGTCTGCCTGATATTGTGTCCTAGAAGAAAAATAGTAACAAAAAATAGACATTTGCACATTAAGGGTTAGGAAAATATTAATTTCTTTTATGTGTGAAACCAGATTTGCATCCACACTGAATTAACTTGTCACAGTTAAATTGTGTTTAATGTGTGAGAAGGACACCATTTCCTACCTTTAGTGCTGATGATCTGTATTTTATTATTGCAGAATAATTTAACCTAAGATGAATGACAAACAACTTAATTTTCAACATAGGCATAGAGCTACAAACAAATAATTTAGGAATCTACTTATTTCAGATGAATTGTCCTGAATATGTCTACATAGCCAGACCCTGAAAAAGTGAATGCAGGTGATTTATGTTTGCCTCCTCTAGCAGGACATTCCCAAATCTTTCTTAAACTGATTTCATTGTATTCCATTGGAGATATTACAGTTCTTGAAGATGAGGAGAAAAAGGAGCTGAGTATTTAGCCAGCAAAGCATCTCATTTGAATTAGAGACATGCTTTCTAATTTAATGGGACACTTAACTGTGGGCATCAATATCTTAATTAGCTTATATTTTTCTCTTAAATTAGCAGATTCCATACTCTTCTACAATCTGTTTCAGCTTTTCTTCTTTAGTTTCTCTGGGTGCTCTTACTCTTACTGTACAAATAAAATGTATTATTTAATTCAGAACTTTTCATCCCTAATGTTTTTCAGTTAAATCCATGAGTTTGACTTTACTTTCCTTACTCTTTCTATACAGTTGTTCTCTCTGAGGTCAAGAATTAGGAAAAATCTTCCTGGCACACAAATCCAGGTATGTGTCCAGTAAAACTGAAAGCAGGATCATGGAATTTGAACCTGATCTAATGGAATATTTAAGATCTATTTAAACAGATTGTAGTCTCTGTGCCCAAAATTGCAATAGATTCCTCACAGTTGATGAGATGGCAGGCCCAGCCCTAAAAAACTCTTCAGTTTGGTGAAGATGTGTGCCCTGAGAGGATGTGCTCTGGAGCCATGGGAAGCTGTGGTTTTGTATTTCAGGATGAGAGGGAAAAGAGCAGAATGTTACTGAGCACAGCAGATGATGTGAGCAGAGAGGAATGCAGACTGTCCATGAGATCAGAGAATGTCTTTTCTCCAAACTCATTCTGCATTTGGAATTCTTGGGGAGCTGCCTCTGAAGGCTCATGTGCTCATTCTGGAGGTGGTTTTGACTGGAAAAGAGACAGTGACAGGCTGAAGGGGGGCATGTGGTGCAGGTTGGATTTTGCCACCATGGGGAGGAGAACTTGAGGCAGTTGGAGCTACTGAGAGCCCTGAACAGCAGCTGAGGAGAGGGCAGGGGGTGTGGAAGAGGATAGTTCAGTCCTTGGATATGCTGAAATAAAAAGAAAAGTCAGACCTGGAGTGTGTGAACAAACCCCAGCCAGCCCAGACTATGGTAGGACAGGGGCTGGAAATTCACAACTCTGATTTAGGTTATGGGATGAAACCAGGACAGATCACTGGCCTCTTCCTGCTCTTCTGTGACAGTTATTCACTGCACAGCAGGGAGAGAAAATGAAGATTCTTTCCCATTTCAACAGTATTAATTCCACCTATCAAGCTTCCTTTGGTGTTGAATATTCTGAGGAATAAATTTATTTTATGTAGCCAGTTCCCAAGAGCCTCCAAGAGAATAAAAATTGAATGGGATCATGGGGAAAATATTTTTTTCTCTTTCTCCTGTGTCATTAGGGAAATGTATGATCTGATGAGCTCCTTATCTGTGCATCTTTATTCTTATTCTCCTCAGAGCTGAAGTCAAACATTCAAAAGCCTGGGTCAAAAGAATTGCAATAGCAGAGAAAGCAATCTGGCTGAAAATGAAGGACTTAGCAAAATGGGGTTTTTATGCAACCAGCCTCTACAAAGAGAAAGGCAAGTGCAGTTCCTGTGCTGTCCCATTAATGTTCAGCTGACTTCATTTAGTCAGGATCTGGGATGAGAGAGGAGTTCAGGTCTGAGGGTCCACAATGCTCTCTGAAGCTGTCTGACATTGCTGATGGTTGTCTAGTGCCAGTAATGCTTTGGAAAATTTACTAAGAAATATTTCTATATGTGTATATTATATAAACACACCTATAATTACAATATTATATAATTACAATATTATAATTTTTATATATATGATATGTGAGTTACATAAATGGCCAGTGTTGATCCAGGGCAGAACTGGACTGCTCCTGTTTTTACAGTCTGTGTGATGGGGCTGGGAGCTCTGAGCAGAGAGTTAATGAGCCCTCCTGAAAGCAGAGAGCTCCTGCTGCTTTGCAAAAAAATGTGCTCAGTGTCTCAGTGGAACAGCCCAAATGAGTGTGGCTCCTGCTCTGGGAGGTTGGTGACCTGGACTTGATGTTACAGTGATGGGAAGGACTCATCTGTCATCTCAGATGGTGTCTGTGGGCAGACACTGGCTATTAGAGTTTGTTTCAACACAAGAATTTTAGCTTATTAGCTAATGTCTGAATGCATAAAGTAGTTAATGGTTGGGTGTGAATCTGTTTTTAATGCTTTGTATTAAGCAACAACTTAAAACTTGTGAATTAAGATGTCTAGGGAGCAAAACTAAATCAAAAAATAATTACAGCAAGTTAGACCTTCTTAGGAGATGGGAAGAATCTCAAACCAAACCTAGGTTATTAAAGGATGGATCACAGGACTGTGGGTAATGGGCTCATACATTATGTGAGGCTCCCTTCAAGTGTTTGCCATTGTCCATGGCACATATCCCTTGGAACAGCATGCAGGTAAAAAATGCATCATATCTGGAATGTGTAAGTCATAGATGAGGAATAACAGCTATGAACAACCTCATTCAGCTGGGCATAATTTTCAGATTATGTTGTTGTTACTCAGCATCACAAGACATTTATGACCAGGAGAATCAAAATGAAAATATGGACTTGGAACACAGAACAGTTCATCATGCCAAATGCAAGTTGTTTGTTTTTTGGATTTTTTTCTGGAGAGCAAATTCCTGCCATGGATGCTTTGGGGTTTCTGTGCAGGGACCAGGCATCTCAATGCAGTTCAGAGAACTGCAGGGAAAATATCTTCAAACAGAAACCTTCCAGTATATCCTTTGTCAAAGGGAATACCTAAAAACCTAGGATCCAAATGGAGAAACCTTAAAACTGACTGGTTGTTCTGGAATGCCCTTCAGTGGATGGGATGCTCCTCTGGAAGTGGAATGAATCCAGGAACTGGCCTTGAGTTAGTGGGCTTTGGGTGGGACATGTCTCTGCTTTGCTGTCACAGTCCTGTTTCTTCTGCAAAGCATATTTTTGTCCTCTAAAAGGCTGCACTTAATGCTCCCAGCTTTTTTTGATTAGACAAAATAGTTTTCCAGGCTCATCCTCTGTGATTTCCAAGGGGTGCAGTAAAACAGAATGCCAAGCCCAATTTAGATAAGAACTATTATCTGTGAGGTTTTCTAGCTGATGTGCTTGGTAAGATACTTAAATTGCACCTGTGGGCTTATTATCCAGCCACACCACAAACCCCACTGTGGGCCTGAGATGAAGCTGCATGAATAGGATTTATATTTCACTCCTGTACCCATTATGTGTTAGTCAGTTCTGTAAGTCAGTGCTTGATTTGGCACAAATGATCAGCTCTGATTAGAGCTGCAGAAGGAAGAGCAAAGTTACCTCTGTATCTTGATTTACCTACTCCCTGTATCTCCTTATAAAACATCACAGCCCTAAAAATTACCAGGCAGTGCAGGGGAAAGCTGCATGAAGGTAATGAGGAGTTTTCTGAGAAATGCAGCTCACTCATTACGACTTCATTCATTGCACTGTCATAGCAAAAGATGCAGGAAAAGTTTCAGTTATTAGTTCAAATAAACTCAGATCAGCTTGGGAACAAAATAAATCAACCTCAGGCCTCAGGCATATGACAAACAACAATTCCAGTTGAGACCTCCATTTCTTTCTGACGAGACTGTCAAACATTATTAAAAAATCATGAACACAATTTTTTTCTGTAAACAAAGAACACTTCCTTATAATATCTGCCAGCTGATCTTCTATGCCAGCATATATCAGCAATGAAAATTAAATGCCTTCCCTTGAAAAATGAAACAGAAAATAAAATTACTGAATGTAGGGTTTTTTACATACTTAGAAAGTCCTGGTTATATTGCCTGTATATTTATTTTGTTGCAACCATCTTTTTTAATCAAAATAAATCTCCATCTCTCTTTTCTGCTTTAGCAAAAAGCTCTACTCCAGTAAAACTGAGCCAAATTATAACAGTTCATTACAGCAAACAAAAAACTCAGTTCCCCAGAGAAAAATAACATTAAGGATGACGAGTTGTTTGCTGTTTTATGACCAAGTGTCTGTGAATGGCTCAGTACTGAACAAATTTCTTTTAATTTTTGCTTACATTGGAATTATCTGTCCTTTACTAAAATAGCTTTTAGATCTCTGCCTCAAGTTGAAAGACGAGAAAGCAAACCTAGATCTCAGCCTTGTTATTGTAACACAATTTTTTTAGGCTTTTGAACTTTAAGTTTTTTAGTGATCTGCTACTTTTTTCCACATTTGAAAATATAAGTGATGTGTGTTACCTATTTAGTGCTGCTAAATATTTCAGTACAGTGAAAAGACAGAGTCCAGAAAATCTGAGTCCTATCTCAGTTAGTGTGAGCCTGTCTGACCATAGTAGACATTCCAATGTGATTGATGGAAATCTTCATGGGAATCCCTTCACAGACTTTCCCATTCACTATTCAGCTAAAAAGGGAATCAGAGCTTGTTCTGATCTTTCTGGAGGAGCCTTTCCTATTGATAATAACAACTTTTCTTTCTGCTACAATGAGTAGCATCCACATTGATGGATTTTTTTCATCATTTGCCAGGGAAAAGAGAATTAATTTCTGTCAATGAGTCCTATGATCTAGGATAATCTGAAGACATAGCACTGACTTAAAGGCATCCCAAAACCTGTTTCCACATCCTATCCCAAATGTTTTTTTGAAGAGAAAGCCTTCAAAGGCTGGAAGAGGACTTTCCCCTGCCACAGCATCAGTGCACAGAAATGGTCCTGAAGCTCTGTAAGTGCTGCAGTTCTCATCCATCTCTTTTGTACCAAGACAGCCCAGTTCATCAAACACCTGAGGCTTCCAGCTGTACCAGAGCCAGGGGTCACTGCTGCACCTCCTGGGGCCAGAGGATGAGCAAACCCTGGCAGCTGTGGAGCCAAACTCCATCCTTTCTCCAACAGGAGAGTCAGGCTCCATCCCTCCAAAGGCTGCTGTGCTCACACATCCACACCTCACACTCACCCACTCACTCCCCAGTGGATTAACACTGCCATTCCTCTTGGAAACAACGCGTTCTCCAGGAGTTCACGACTGGGATGTGTGGCTGGTTACAAATACCAGCACGCTGAGTGCTTTTCCTGCATTGCAAAGGAACATTTCCTAGCCCTGCAATGGGATACTGCATTTTGTCTCGCAGTTGGATGCTTTGTCTGGGCGGATTTTGTAGTGGCTCCAAAACTTTCTTACAAAGTGCCAAAAACTCCTGCTGTTGCAATTCCACCTCAGTGCTAAATTTGGAGAAAAGTGTTACCCTTGCACCAAGAATGAAGAGAGCCCCAGGCATTAGTGGAAGCTGACTCCAGATGGATCCAGGCTGCCCAAGGAAGGCTTTCTCCCAGTGTCACCCTGTTAGCAGTGGCTGGGGAGAATCAGGGTTTCCAAAGACACAAAATATTTTAATTCAGTGTTGTGTGAACCTGGACAAGGTGGAATCAAAGACAGTTGGTGCAGCCTTATCTCTTCTTTCATTCACTTTGCAGCTTTCTGTAGCATCATGTCAGAGGTGTTCATCATACAGGCTGGCTGATAAATGACAGCTGATAAATATGACACACACACTGATAGAAGCTAAACTTTTTCCAGAAAATTGGAAATAGATTTGTAAGTTATTTTTCTTCTTCCAGGAATTTATGCTAATTTCCCTAGGTTTTAGGTCTTAATTGTAACTAGCAGCAATGGGGAATTAGGCAAACAAATAAGATGCAGTGTTTTCTGTTTTCAGCGCATTGCTCTCCCACAAACAGTTATTTTAGGAAGTCTTGAAAAATATTTTCCATTTTCTCTCAGGAGTTCCCACCAGTTTTTAAAAGGAATACAAACAGAATAAGAAACCTCAGGCTATATTGCAAAAAACATTCTTTGTATCAAATGGTTTATAAAAAGAAGTGGTATGAAAATATGAGTTAGAGGGGAGCAGAAAAGAAAGATAAGGAAACAGATGTGTTGGAAAACTAGAAAATATTAAACAAAGGGATAATTTTAGGAAGTGAATGTACAAAGCATGAAAGATGTGGTTGCTGGGAATTTTTGGAAGGGAGATACTTGTTCATACAATACCTCAGATGGAAACTCACCTACTCCCTCACCTCACTATTCATGTGAATAGCTGAGAAAACCTACAAAGGAGAGCAAATTCAGCAGTCAGAGACTGCAGCACAGAAACCTTTTCCACTGCTGACCTAACCTGGGAATTGTTAGTATAACATTCTAGATAGCTAATCCTAACTCCTGAGGTTTGGAGAACCAGGGGAATTAAGTGTACTGCTTTCATGAAGATTTTATGTGCTTCAGCCTGTGCATGTAAAGATTATTTATGGAGTTAAGGCCAAGAAAGCTGTTTAGTCTGGGAGAAGATGGAAACCAATGGGCAGCAAAACAGCGATCGAGACATGATACCTGGGGTAAACAACTTCAAGGGAGTTAAAATAACAATAATCCAGCAATCAGTTGGGAAAATGCTGTTTTCCAGGCCCCAGGCAGTTACACAGCTGGCTTGCCAAGTCTGAGAGCCTGGAGATCAAAAAGAATATGAATCTCAAAAGGATTGTGTTGGAACAAGGAAGGGAGGAGTGAGCATCTGCCTGGGGATGAGAGGAAGAGTCTGGAAAAGGAAGGGAATGCAGCTGAACCCAAAGATGCAGATAACTGAACAGACCGGGAAAATGTGGGCTGAAACCTCACTCCTGCAGAGAATTTATCTCAGCAGCAGGGGGAAGTAAGCCCTAGCACACGTGGGCACACAGTGACCAGAAATACCTGATTACCATGGGGATTTGCACTGATAACCTGGAGTTTGGTGGAGTTTGATTTTCAGTGGAAGTTTAGTCCAGACTAAAACTGGAATGGAAATTCCCTTGTAGTTTGGAATTCACATTTTTGTGCTAATATTTCACTGAGCAAGCAAGACTGCTCCTTCCACATGGTGGGGAGATTTCTTGTCTACTGAAAAGGATCTGTAGAGTCTCATATCTTTGTTCATCAAGGAATGTTCATCAACCACCACGTGTTGGCTGAGGTGCAGTAATAACTGGTGTTTCTATCCATTATTGGAAAAACAAATATCTTCAAGATATGCTTAAATTAAGTAAGTAAAATAATACATTTCATTGAAACTGTCTAGGAAGTGAATGCCTTTGAGCTGAACTTCTCTGGATAACACATTTTGTTTGAACATGATTGTGACACACTTTGTTTTCTCTTCCCTTTTCCTCTTTTTCCTTCTTTCCTTCCTCTAACACTGCTCCTGTGCCATACAGGGCAAGACAGGGCACACTCAGCCCTTTGGTAAATTGTGATCATCCACGTGCTGCACTTCCCTGAAATCAGTGTCACATCTCCAAATTCATCTCCTGGCAATTATATTTAGAAACAATAAGGTTTTCTACTGAAAACAAAAGCTTGTTGAGGCAACAGCATGTGACTACAAGCACTGTCTGTGTGGGATGAGAGTTTATGTTTGGAATGACTCTTTTATCTTTGAAGCCTTGAAAACCTTAATAAATATTTTGGAAGCTGTTTCCCTGACTGGGGTTTGTTTGGGATTTTTTTGAAATCCCATCGTGCCTGCCTCCCACCCCATCCCACAGATTTGTGTTGTCTATCTGCTCTGGCTTGTCAGCCAAGCTCCAGGCTCCATGGATTGTCATTATCTTCATGTTTCAATGAGCTGCCCACCACATGCTACAAAAATATTTGCTATAAAACAATAATAACAGCTCATCCAAGTGGTATTCACTTAAGTATTGAGTTATTGCTTTTGAATTTGGAATTTCTCATTCAGATCTTCAGGAATTTTCTGAGAGGAAATTCCTCTGCAGTAAACAGCCATAGCCCACAGCAGAATGGGGGCTACCAGATAGTGACTTCCATGTTATGCTGCTAAACTGTGTCCGATGAGCAGCATTTCCTATTGAATATTTGATGAATATTGGAAGAAAATTTGTATTTTTATGGGTGCTTCAAATTCTGCCAGTGGATTCAAATTCTCCACTGTGCCAGTGGCTATTCTTGCCAACAGCCCGGTTTGCTCTGCAGCTGCCCACAGGCCCTTATGGTGCAGCTGAGTCAATTCCCCTCTCCTCCTTGGAATTCATGTTGTGTTAGAGCCAAACATCTGCCCCAGCTTGTGCCACTATGGGTTTATGGATTTATGTCAGCATGGAATACTGAGCAGGGCAGGAGCTTGGGGTTTTCCATTCTGTAGTGAGCTAGCTTAGTTTTTCCACTGGAGGTAAAACGATGCAGTGGTGCAGCAGGGGATTAGGAAGTCTATCAGAAATCCTGTGCCACTGAGCTTTCAGAGCAATGCATTATCCTTGCTCATCTGCCTCCTCAGAATTAACATCCACCTGAGCAAGTCTCTGCACCCTGGCTAAAGGCCAAGCATGTTCTCAGCCCAAGGCAGGGAAAGGAAGGCTCAGAGGCTGCTCCCAAGAAACTGCCATCACAGCGAAGGTGCTGACAGCCTCCTGAATCCCATGGGAAGGCCAGCCCTTAAATCATCACAGATTTACTGCTTTGACTCCTTACTCAACAGGATCCTGGCTGGAAGAAACGTGGGCTTGGAAAAAGTGAGCCTTGAAGCATGACTGAAAAAAGGAGATGGTGTTAATGGTTGTGATTCTGCAAAGGACCCAGAGAGAGCCTTCTCTGGCAGTGCCCAGTGTGTGCAGGGAGTGGGCTGGGCTGTGAACTCACCTGTGGCTTTGGTACCTTAATTCTCAAATGCCCTGAAGCAGCCTTGAGGCTCAGGGACCTTTCCCCACGAGTTCAGACGTTTGTGCAGGGAATGCAAACAGGGGAATGTCCTCTGCAGCACCTGTGGGTGCCAGCCCAAGGGTGTGGAACTGGGAGCAGCACATCTGGTTTCAGGACAGCTCATTGGGTTCTATCCATAGTGATTTTCAGGATTTCTGCTGCAATTGCAATTGCAATTGCTGCTGAAATTTTACTTTGGCTCCAGCTCTTGACCCTTTCCCATGAATCCTCTTGCTTTTTTCCAACTCTTATTCTGCATAACAGGACCAAGCATTGTGTTTCATTTTCACATGCAATGAATTGTTCAAACTGACCACCTTCTTCCTTCGAAAAAAAAAAGAATTACAAATAAATAATGAAACATTCTTAATCATCAAAAAATGCTCAGCATCTCTGACTGATGTCATTAGGAATCTTTTCATTGACACTGGTATCATTTATAGCTGGATAAAGGACAGGAAATTATGCATTATGGTTAAATATATAATTTTTTTCATCCGTGCTTTGTTGAAAAGTGACATAGAATATGGGAGACGGAAATAAAGGTTAAATAATTATCTGAATAGATAAAATAATAGTAATATGCTTAAATAGGTAGGATGAGTTATCAAGAACTTCAAAACAGCTTGCTGAAGATATTTAAGACTCTCAATCCACTCAAAAAATTAATTTTAGACTTTGGCAAAAGGAACAATATTTTGTCCAGGAGACAGACAGGACAGTCCACCTTTATGTTTTCGTCCCTCACTAAACACAGTACCTTGATATGTATGAAATAAAAATTTTATTTGGATCTCTAATTTTACTGCAGGACAGAGGGAAATCCGTCCTATGGAAGGATCTCCCATGAAATTCTGAAATATCTTTTCACACAATTATCTAATAATACAGGCACTGAATATCAAGGTAAAACTCTATTTGCTCTGTCTCCTGACAATCATTCTCAAAGAAGGTACTCACAGAAAGCAATTGCTTTCATCCACTTACACTATTTTGACAATCTGACTCCATGTTTTATCCCCAAATTGTTCTAACATGATCCACAGGAAACAGTGTCTCTGTATCTGTCCCTGCCTTTTCCTCTCCCAGCAAATATTTCAGTAATCTTGTGTGATAAGTAAATAAATCCAACAAAGTATATTATTAGTTCTTGCTGTTCTGTGTCCACTAGCCAACATTACTTCATAACCCACTGAGTTTATTAGGGGATTTTTAGGAGGAATTTCTGGAAATGCTGGTCAGATGTAATTCCACTGGACTGAAAAAAAATATTTTTTGTCTTTTTGCAGTTGCGTGTCAAAGCCAAATTCACATCTGGGTAGACATTATTTCTTTCTTCTTCCAGATAAGACAGTGATAAAACAATATCACTGTCTGTGCCTTCCTCATATTTAGGGATCACTGGTTCAGCAAGCTCTTACTCACAGGCTGATACTTGTCTCCAAGAAGCATATGAGAGGTGACATAACCAATGCCAGAATTTACTTTAGTGGATCCAAAACTCTTTCATTGCAAATATGAATTAGTGATCAGTGACAAATCTTGGCACTGGGACTGTACTTACCTTTGCATCTTAGTTCTTTTATTTGCCTTGTATCCATCCTTTGTACCAAGGGTACAAAAATTGATGTAATGTTATCTTTTCTCAGAACTCCTGGAGGTCCAAAGGAGCTGCTCCTGCCTCCTTGTTCACACCAGAGAGGGGCTTGGAGTCTGTCCAGTGCTTCCATGAACTCCAGATCCATCCTGCTGCTGCCCACAGGTGAGTGGGAATTTTGGGAGAGCCACACCCCAGCCTGGCATGGTCCAGTTTGGCATTTCATCCTTACACTTTATTTTAATGAAAGCATTTCATGGCATGGGATCCTGCAAGCACTTGTGCTAACCTGCTTTACAACTGGTCTATGAAGTCTTCTTAGTTAGCCCTTTAAAATGGCAAATTTATGCAATTTTCTGGTACCTGATTCTTTACTTAAGCATTTACACCTTGTGTTGAGAGTAACCCCCATTCCAGTGCTCATGCACTATCACACAGTCTAGCCTGCACAATGAAAGCAGTATCTGGCCATTCATTTACATCTGTATGGCACTTGTATAATGTAAATAACCTCCCATGACCCTTGTGGGAATGCTAGAGTTTATGTAATTACCAACAAAAATTATCTTGCCCATAAAGCGAGTGAACTGTGTATAAATCCTTGATGTCAGGGATAGCATTCTGAAATGTAAGTTATATATAGAAGGAATATAACATGCAGAAGAAATTACTCTTGCCAGAAAAAAGATTGATTCACTGAGTTCTATTTAGCTTTTAATTTATAACAAACTAGCCTAATCTCAGTTTCTTTAGCTTCTGTTAAAATATTAAATAACATTATTATATCAAATACATCCCCTGTGACATTAAAGGAAATGGAAAGCTTAGGCACACATTAATTGCATTCCAAAATGTGGCATAAACCTTAATAAACCTAATTTAAAGAACCTGAGAACAATGACATTTATGCTTTAATTAGAGCAAAGGAAAGCTGTGCTGCACACTTTTACATAAACAATTTTCCTTGTGGGACTCGACCTTCCTGGCAAGGTGCACATTTCCCTGCAGTGTGCCACGTGTCAGACTTCTTCCAGAGGCAAACCTTGCTTCCTGGAGATGGACACTGCCACAGCAAACACAGCAAGAACAAGCACTATGAGAGCCAAGCAGGCAGCATAGGCAACCTTGAAGCAAGGGTTTTTCAAAGCCAGACTGGATTATCCCAGGAAAATGAAGTTATTTCTCTTTAAGGAGAACACATTAAAATGGCTAGATATGCACCAAACCCAACAATAACAGTTTAAGATGATAAATGTTTTTTTAATGATCCCTATCACTCTGGTATTCTTATCACAGCACATACGTTTAAAATGGAAAACATTCAAATCTGCAAAAAAACCCATTTGACATGAGATTTAAAACATATCCAAAATCAGATAGATTAATAGATCTAATTTACTTTAGAGGTATTCACAAACTGTTACAAAACCCAGATTGGTCATAGGACTCTAAGTTGTTACCATATGCATCTCACAGGCTCTGTGTTATGTTCCTTATGCTGGCAAACTGACTAATGAGTTCAAGGCTGTTCCCAGACAAGAACATGACAATTTGTGTGCTCTGCATTACAGCACTTTGTGCTCTGCAGCAGAATAAAACATAAATTTTGTGGAAGAATTTAGATGTTCTTTCACAATCTGCTCTGGTAAAAAGGAAATTGTGCAGTAGCTTAATATATATTTAACACTGAGAATCTCACTGAATGCAGATGAATGATGTAATATATATACTGCACTTGTATTTACTTTCTTTTTACTTTTTTAATCTTTTACTGCCATTGCCACAATCTCAGCATCTCATTACTGTTCAAGTCTTCATATTGTTAATTTCTGTAGACCCTTTGCCTATTGTCTCAGGAATGTCTGTTGTTTCTCTGCAATTAAAGTTTGGAGGCACTTGGGACCATTGGACAAACAGAGCAGCCAGGTAAACCTGTTGAAAATAACAGCAATTTAATTGTTTACTCTGAAACCTAATGGCACTAATTAAAAATGTCAATACTGTCAACAATTCAATAATGCTATCAATTCCAAATACAGGCATTTGGAAAGATAGCCAAAGTATTACTTTCAAAAAGCTGATCATAAAATAAAATTGCAGTTCCTTAGGACTCCAGTTCCAGGACTTTCCTTGGTATCAATTTAAAACCCCTAACTTTTAGGTGGGTGGCTGCCGTGGCAATAATGCATTCAAGTCCAGAAAGCTTCATAGACTTCATTTAACAGGATGGATGCTGACTTTTGAAATTAATGATTTTCATAGGACTGAAGTAAAATTTGTGAGTCAAAAATGCTTCCACCTTTTTGCAAAAACCTTTTTTTTTGGGAGGAAAAAAGAAAAAAAAAAAAAGGCAGAATGTTCCAAAGGAATACTGTGATGAAACTGCAGATTCTGGAAAGAGCTGCTGCATTGAAGGAATGTCATCCACCTCTATCTTGGGGCTCATTCAGGTAATTTAATGAATACAAAAGCTAGCACTTGTAATCAAGAAGGACCAGTGATACATTTTTTAAAGGGAAATTAATTTTGGAAAACACTAGAACTTTATCACTGTAGGATGTCTGTGGCATCACGCCAAGTACTTGATATTAGCTGTTAATTGGCACTCAAATTCTCATTCTTTATGTGGGCATGCAAGCCTGAAAAGTGATGAACCCAGGGCAGCTCTTTGCAGCACTGGATGCTAAAGGAGTCCCTTAAATCCGTTCCTATAAATGGTCACACCTGGCTAGCAAGAGGCACATGTGTAACATCCAAATCCTGGTAGAACAGCAGCTCAGAGTTCATTAATCTTAGACTGTACCAGCCCCAAGCATTAGCAGAAAGCCCAGGTGGGTAGGGAACATGTTCCTGCGCACCTGGGGATGAAAATGATGATGCTGATGAGCTTGGCAATGGATGTCAGGTGATTTGGGAGCAAAGCTCCAACCCCATGTGATCCCGTGGTGAGGGAAAGACAGGAATTTTCTGAGTATTATTGCTGCTGCCTGGCAGTGAAGACAAGAATAAATGAGCAGTTACTAATGAGTTCTCCTCTATTTAAATCCTGTGACATGACCCACAGCATCACACTTAATAATTTAAAAACACTGAATCATGCCTTTAAATTGTGGATACCTAGAATTTCATTTGACTGTGGCAGAGTTTTGTTTCTGAAGATACAATACAGAAAAACAGAACATTTAAAGTTAATCTGTAGATAAAAATGTGGGGTACATATAGTGTGAGTGCCAGAAAAATCATTGGTATTTAAAGAAATTCTTTTTCTTCTGTGTTACTCCATGGTGTTGTAGCACAACTCAGCAGAGTTGGCTTTGCATGTGCAACAAGTGATGCTTATATATTAGTAACAAAACTTGACCTTGAATTCCATCACCCACAGACTGGAAATCACACAGCTTATTTCTATTTTGCTATTGCTTTGGGCAGGAGAAAATAGAAGGATTTGCCTTTGTGAATACCTTAACAGCAGGGCTAATCTGATTCCATATGGTAGTAATAGAAGTACATTTCTTTTTTTTTTTTTTTGAAATATTTGAAAAATGTCTGAGAACAGCACTTGATATTAGTCATGGTAGTTTGAAAACATTGTGTCAATATTTTTTCCATGGGAAATACTGTATGAAAAGATGCATTTTGCAGATTCTGGTCTTCAGGACACATTCCTGCTATTCAGTCACTTCTGCTCAGGGGTAAGGCAATGAGAGGTACAAGAAATATCTCAAACACATACTGAAGAATGTGTTCACTGGGAATGAGACACAGAGTATTCAGTCCTATTTTTAATGGCTGTCTTTCATCTCAGGAGGAGATTCTCAAAGACCTGATTTGCTCAGGTCTTTTGAAGATCATAAATTCAGTAAGGTGTCTGAGGAACAATGGGGGGAAAGAATTTACCCAATCCACATTTTGGCCTTGGAAAATGCCTAAACCAACTTTCTCCTTCCCAGACCTTGACCATTCCAGAGGTGACTAGCCACGTGCCTCTGTCCATTCAGCAGCTTTCAGGCAGTCAGATAACGACTGGGAAGTCTCACTGCTCTCTGTGGAAATAATCTGTTCCAGGCAACATGAGAAACAGAAGGAAATATTAGACAGATGCTGAGCATGATTAAAGGTGAATTTAGACCAGGACCAGCACCATTCCAGCTGGAAGCACTGGGGAATTATGTTGCTGTGATCCCATGTTATGGCTTATGCCCTGACTAACCACATTTCACAGCTCCCCCTGCACCTGCTCAGTGCTCTGCTCTGTCTCCATCGTGCACAGTCACTGCCATGGACTCTGCCCATGTAATTGGAACAAGGGGGGAAACCTGTGGCAGACAGACAGACAGACAGACAACATCCTCCCTCCTGGGGGCTGGGAATTTGCATAATCTCTGTGCTCCTCTGCAACTCCAATGCACCAAGGGCATCTCTGGAAAATCCTGTTCTCTGATTTTGCCTCCCGCTACCGTTCAATACTCTAATTGATAGATGGGAACTTTGAGATGAAGCACAACGTGCTTGGAATGGGAAATCCCTGACAAAACCTGGAAACCTCACATTACAAAAGGGTAGCTCAGCCTCTGAGGAATCAGGCCCCAGCCCACCATTCTTCTGATCTTTTTGGCTTTTGTCTTTCTGCCTCACACCAATGGGCAGAATAAAACACACCATGAAAGAGGCAGTGTGAAAAACCAGTGTCCTGCTTACCCCTTAAAAGCTATGTCCTTTCCAAGTTAGCTGTGAGCATGCAGCCCTGCAGTGAAATCCATGGGCACTCAGGGAAAAATGTTGCTCTAGAGTGGCAGTAAGTGGCTCTTCAGAAGTATGAATTGTCCTATGAGCCAAACAGGAGAAGCCCAACATAATATCCCAACCCTCATCACATTCCATTTTGAAATATGGAGACTTTTGTTAAACAGCTTACTACTTTTTATTCTTGTTTTCTACTTTTTATTCTTGTTCTCTTAGACCAGGATAAGTAGGAAAAGAAGATGCTGATTTTCCAACTTCCAAACACGCAAAATTCATTTGCCTAATATTGTCTGGGAGCCTTATCCTCAAAACTCTGTGCCTGTGAACACTTACACTGTGAATTCAGATGAGACGAACACAGTAAAAATGCATTTCAACCTCTGGATACCCAGGATATTTAGTGACAATTTTTTTCACTCTTTTGTCCAATTCAAAGCATTCACCTCAGGCATTGCTATTCCACAGTCTTTTCTTTATAAGCATTCATCTCAACTGCCTTGCAGTGCTATTTGCACTGTATTATTACTTCCTACCCCAAAAGATGCAGCTACCAAACAGGAATCTGTGTGCCAACTCTATCACTCCACTGTTTAAAATCCTGACACTCAGCCTCCTCTTTGAGGGGAATCAATACATGATCTGGCCTGGATGGATAGAAATTAATCGATGTGGCATTTCACAATAAATTCAGAGCACTAAGCTAATGCTCAGAGTGCATTTATTTTGCAAATGAAACCCCCTACTGCATGAATTCTTGTAGTTGCAGTTTGCTGGAAGCTGCAAGAGTACAGCAGAGGGAAGTATAGCTCAGTATTTGCCTTGTCTCTGCCTTCTTTCTTCAATTGTTGCAGAGTTATTTTTGTCAGAAACAAAATGCTCAACCAGCTGTATCTTTGGTTTGATTAGTTTTTATATCTTGACAACTGTTTTTAATATAAGTATATACTGACACAATCTTATTTATATATGTTAGCAGATATGGTAGAAGAATTTTATTATATTCAAGGTGATCTGGAAGAATAGACAGGAAAGAAAAATTATCTATGGCTGTATATCCAGTTGTTCCTTCTTGTTAATGCAACTGCAAGAACCATAAAGCATATGGTAAGGGATGCTCCATCACTTTTAAAGAACCCTTCAGCTAATGCAGAAATTAATTATGCTGCATTCCATAATTCAGGGATTAGATTTTTGAACATAATTAAGTGTGTACTGCCTGGTCTTTGAGACACAGGTACATGTGCTCAGTTTTTCTGTTTCAGAAATAAAATCAAGTAGCAAGCTCCCAAAAATATTTTGTGCAAGCTCTTTAAATAAAAGGGTCTGCTGAAAATTTGCATAATATCTTACTTGTGAAATGTAAAAACCGTCATAAATCGTAATTCAATTTATAAGACAATTAAATGCATGTGTTTCTGTTCTCTTTTATGGTTCTTTAAAATCATTATCTTGTGTAGCTGGAGAAAAAGGGGCTAAAGAAAACAAAGAAGAATTAGAATAGCATTAGCATTAGGACAGGGGAAAATATCAGACAGTCACTTCCTTCACATATTTGTTTTCTCTAGCTGTCCTGAGCTCAACTGAAATAGCACAGCATGCTCCACATTCCTCAGAATTTCTTATTTTCCTTAGGACAGAGGTTGCTTTCTATGTCTCATGGGACTCAGATGGTTTTGCTGCAATTAGCTGTGAGAGATTTTCTGCCATTGTAGTCTCTTTGCAGCTTATGATACTCATTAGATCTCTCTGATGACAAAAAGAAAACCCTGTAAAGATGATAGAATGTTGTTTATAAAACTTACTGAAACACTCTTCATAAATTCTCATTTCAAACAAGGCAAAGGTGTCCCATAAGTTAGCAGCAGTATTTTTCTAATGTACCATGTTCTTAAAGTTTGTTTTTCAAACAGCTTTGCCATAAATGTAAATGTGTCCTGTTATCCTACCAGTGGTTTTATTGTATGTCAGAACAGATCAATCTTTTGTTGGTTACAAATAGGTCAATAGTCTAGAAATATTAAAAAACTAGAAATCACAAACCAAGAGATGAAAAAATGAAAACTTTTTTCAAGATGTGTAGTGTGGATGTTGCATTACTTGCATCTTTAGACTTTACTACATTTGCAGACTTTGCAATAGAGCAGATAGGGCAGCAGGAATCTGGGAAAAAGGCAATTTGGTCCGACATTGAGCAGTGAGAAAAAAAGGCTCTTTTCCCTGCAAAAGCCCAGCTCTGGTTTTATTGCTTGCTTTTACTAAATTGACTGATCTTTTACTCCAGCTGGTATTATAACACTAGTGAGTAAGGTGATGTCACACAAAATTGTTGAAGAAAAAGCCTTCACCTTATTGGAGCTACTAGTGGTGTGCAATGTTTTTGTTTCTGCAGAATACAGTTTCTTATTTCTGAAGATCAAAAGAGATAAAGATGTTCAAGACTCTCTGCTGGAACTCCATTTCTGTGTCTCCAATCCAACAGGTCTCCATACTTTAAATCATTATATCCTGATTAAAGTATACCAGCAACACACCCCTTCAAAAGAAAAAGCTTTTAGTTCAACGTGAGATATATGGCATTTGGGGAAAAAAGGTTTGACTTGCATAGTTCTGATCTCAGTTGCTGATTCAGTGCTGTTCCTGGGATATATCTTCTTGCTCGTGTCTTGGGCTTAGGTAAGTAGACCAGTACTCTCTATACCATTTTGGTTTTTTACCCATTTGCTTTACAGAATGGTTTCAGGGATATAATTAGGTAAGCAGTGTGAAAAGTGTATTCCCAGATGCTTTTTGGGCAGTTCTGCCTGAGGTAACCATCAACAGCCTCTCTCAGCTTAATGATGCCTACTGTTGGCAGTGCTGCTGCCAGCGAGTGAGGTTAATGTCAGGAAATAAAATAAAATCTGCTTAGTAAACACTGCAAAGAAAACAGGTTATGTGTTAATGTGCTTGCACCACCTTTTCCTCTCTGAGGCTTCATTTTCAAGTTTTGTTGTTTAAATTTTGGTTGCTCATACATGGTTAAATTGATACAAGCTTTGAAGAAGCTCAAAATGATAGAGATGGAATTAAGAGATAAAAGATGTCTGTCAGGTGTTTGGCTCCTAGTCCATACTTCCACTAGCATAGGAACAATTGTCTGATCTCAGTTGAATTTCTTAGGTAAGAGATATCTACCACACACATTTCACTTTTAGAAGGCTTTCTCTAATACTCAATGTCATTTTCCCTAAAGGAAAACCACTGCAGAATTTAACAGCAATAGCTGTAGAGAACATCATAGAAATTACATTTCTATACCTGCAGGACTGAATAGAGATTAATATAACTTACACATTCCTATTGAGGTATTTTATTGCATTTTATAGGAAGAATACAATTTTCTCTTAAATTATATGGGATAGTTTAAAGAACAAGGTTGTAATTTCCTTAACAAATGCTTTTAAGACCTTCCTATGATAGTTCGTGTTTTAAATTTCACCATTGTCTCTATAGCTTATTTAGGCAAGTGTGGCCACCCATACGTGACGAAACAAATTAAAAAGGGCACATAATGTTCCAGTTTCAAGTACTTGGGTGGATGGGGTTGCTTTAATATACATATATCATACTCTTCCAAGCTATCAAAGACCTTTGGATGAATTGGGTGCAATATATTAACTCAATTACAATGGAAACACAGATCAAAGAATGTAGCTGGGAGGTCTTATTAAAGTATGAGACTTCATTAAAATGTCACTGGTTTTGATTATGCTGGATTAAAGTGTCTGAAATTTCACTTAACTTCTTCATGTCCCCAGAAAAGAAAATTCTGCCGGGTAACTGTAAGTTCACAGTTTCAGAACCTGTTTGACAGTGTTGTTATTAAAGAAGACTTTTCATAAACTGATAAAAAACACAAAAGATCTTTTTTGTTCATTTCTGACACTGAATATATAATCTCATTTGCTTCAATTTATTTCCTTGTTCATCTGTGAATTTTGTTTCCGACTTTTACTCAATCACATCCATCTTGGAAAGATTTCAGTTTTTCAAAGGAAATAATAATAAAACCCCCTACTTTCCCTCTATTTAAAAGAAATAAGAACACATGAATGAGACGAACACATAGAAAGGTAAGAAGTCCAGTTTTTTCCAACTGGCAGAGCAGTGCTGAGCTTTCCAAGGAAAGCTGTTAATGGGGAGCAGTTTCTGTGTGCTGCAGTGCTCAGCTGATCTATTTCTGCCTCTCCAGCCAAGAAACAGAATAGACATGAATGCTGAGCACTGCTATCAGTGGTAATAGCCCTTTAAATTGGAAACAATCACTGTAAAGACACCTAACAGACATTCTCTGGTACGTAATAACAAGATTGAGATAAAAATCACTTTTCTTAATTCGTTTATTTTCCTGTTGCTACACATGATGTCAACACTTGTTTGTAATTTTATTAAAATGGTGACGCACCCCCTGTTGCGATGCAGGAACAGTTAAAAGTTTGCATTTTGCTATCTTACACATCCATCGTATTTTGTGCTTGCTATTGATACAGCCCTGCTTAATCTCTCTGCAAGTGCCAGGGTAGAGTCCAGCTCTGTCTCTGCTTTTGTTAAGCCCCATTCCACAGGATTTAGGCTTTCAAGGTACATAGCTCAGCACGGACTTAACAAAACATGAATTCATTCTGTAACAAAATTGATTTCTTGCTTTGCTGTGTACATGTTCCTTAAATTACAGCGCAAGTAAAACACAGAGCATGCACACCACAAGTAGAACACAATTTTATGAGCAGCAGTTGCCAGTGTTACGGATCTCCCCACAGATCTGGAAAGGCTCAGGACGAGATAGCAAGGAAGGGGTGTATTACAGATAAACAGAATAATTCCATTCATTTATGGATTGTATCAGGGATTCTGAAAGACTCTGCTAATACTGGCTATTAAGATAGGGAAGATGGGGAGGAGAGAAAATCAATTCATTTCTCAATCTATTTAAGTGAACAAAGAATTGCGTGTGAAACTGAACAGAGCGTGTCAACAAAGCTCACACCAAACAAAAAAAGAAAAGCAGCTTTATTTTGCATAATTGTGTCTGAATCACTGAAGATTTGACAGAACCTGCTCCATTCTAAGCCCCAAGGTCTTATTTAGGCAGAGCACAATATCAAATACCCTGTAATGTGTTTTTTCTGGGCTAATCTAACATCTCACAGGATATCAGGCAAGGGGACAGCACAGGCAGTTGAGTGGTTTCCTTGGTTTATATTCAGTCTTTGTAGGATTTATTCCATCTGTCTGTTGAAAGCTGCGACAGTGCTCTGTCAGATCTCTCCAGTTTTTTAGGGTGGCTTCCTTATCTCTAAAATAGGAACGAAATAAGAAATATTAGTGAGTTTCTGGTAAGAGAGAGATAAGGTTTAACCTCTGAACACTTGTAAAGGTCTTCAGAGGACACTTCAAAAGTGCCTAATGCAATAAATTTCGGCTTTATAAGGTTTTTTACTATCATTAGACTATTAGGAACTTGACCTTTTAACCTTTATACACATATGTAACCTGACATAATGGAGGCTCATGGAAAAGCTTTCATGACCAGCATTACCTGTGCAATCTGAACACCAGACTTTGCAGAAACCTGAAGGAATCGAGTTATGACTCTGCAGCAGGGTAAGTCACTCCAAATTTTGCCTTCCTCATAAAAGGTAAGGGTCTAGAAAAACTGTGACCAAGACTACCTCAAATCACAATGTTTTATCTGAACAGAAATAAGTTGCATTATCAAAATTGCTGATATTAAGAGTCTAGTATTAGCAGGGTAAATGCCTTGAGATAAGAATGAAGATTGCCTGCTGAGCATCCAAAACCCTACAGCATCAGCAGGCATTAAAGCAGTAAGATGCTTGGGAAAACGGCTCCACATCTGATAGGGAAAAGCACAATAAATCAAAGATAGAGCAAACTTTCTAGATAACCAGGAGCATTTAGTGCCGTTCTGATTAAACTCCTCTACAGGAAATGAGTCAACACAGCCTCCATGCTTTCCCTGCCTTTCTGCCAATTTACATCTTAATGGATAAACTGGTTCAGGTCACTCATTTGGCAAAGCAAGGGATTGATTTGCAACTTTTCATCTTGGCTGCTCCCACCAACTTGTGCAGGGCTGTTCAGGGCAACTGAGCACAGCCATGGGCAGGCATTTAAAGATTAACAGGCTTTTGCAGCATTCCAGGGGGATGACAAAGCCATCAAAATTCATTATTTTTCCCCCAGTATTTCACACACATTACACGTGACTGCTGCAGTTATTACACCCAGTGGCTTTTCAGAAATCTTGCAGTTTAATTCTGGGATAGTGGGGGTTCTTCCCCTTGAAGACCTGACTTAGGAGATTATGAAAAGAATCTCCAATTTCATTGAAAGTGTATTTTTTGTCCTTGTGTTTGCAATGCAAAGCCGGGAAATGTGAGCTGAGTTACAAAGGATCTGTTCAGTTATCACTACTTAGCGTGAAAGCAAGTGCAGTGCGACCCAAAGCAAGGTTTTTAGAGGAATATGGTACCATTCATACACTCCACCTGGACGGGCATAGAATGCCTGAATTCCTGCCTACTTTTGTACACTTGATGAGTGTGAACTCATGGGGCTCTGTCGCCCATCTTCAAGAGGATCTTGCCACCTCAGGGGAAGAGGGATGTCATTATCTGGGGACAACACCAATGGCAGTAATGTCGTTCTACGGCATCCGCTCATGGGTGGTGGTGACCTGCACCTCGATCTTCCCCTTAAGTTTAGGAAGGCATGGATGGCACCCCAACCTCCTCCTTCAACTTAAGAGTGACACACAGCACCCCAACCTCCTCCCTCAATTTAAGGGTGACACAGAGCACCCCAGCCCTCCTGCTCAGTGCCGGAGGTCATGGACAGACCCCAACCTCCTCCCTCCATTTAAGAGTGACACAGAGCACCCCAACCTTCCCACTCAGTGCTGGAAGTCAGCAACCCAAGCTCCTCCCTCAATTTAAGGGCGACACAGAGCACCCCAGCCTCCCCCTCAGAGCCGGAGGTCAGCGCCCACTCCCCGCTGGTTTTGGGGCCGTTGGGCCGCACCCTTGCCCGCGGATTGCGCTGGCTGCCCCCGGCTCAGGGAAGTTCGCGCCCTGGGGCCGCGGGTTCGAGCCCCGAGGGGGGCGGCCGTTCCGGGGCCGTGTCGGGGGCGGCTCCCGCCGGTTCTTGCGGGGGGTCCCGGCCGGGCAGCGGCGACCGCGGGCCCAGCGCACATGTGCGGCCGCCCGGCACATGCTCACTGAGCGCGGCGCATGAGCAGAGGCGGCGCGGGGCCATCGGACATCTTGGGCCGCCCCGCACGGAGCGGGCAGCGCCGCCGGTCCCGGGGCGGGAGCAGCCGCCGCCCCCGCGCCGCCCGGCCCGCCCGCCCTGGCGCCGGCTGCCTGCCCCTCCCGCGCTTCCCCCGGGCTGCTCTGAGCATCCCTCCGCCCCTCTTGCATTTGTCTTAATTCTTCTCAGAGACAAGATGGCAACGCCGGCGGCGGTAAACCCTCCCGGTGAGTAGCTGCCGTCTCGCCCCAAGTGGCCCCGCCGCACAACACGCCCCCGCCGCCGGCTCCCCCCGCCCGGCCCGGCGCGGTGCCCGCAGCCCCGGGGCGGTCCCGCCGCTCCTCCCGCGGGGCCCCGGGCCGGGCAGAGCCGGGCCAGCGGAGCCGGGAGCCCGTGGGGTTCCGCGGGACACGCCGCCCCTGTGGCCCCTGTGGCTGCCGGGCTCGGTGCAGCGCTGCAGACACGAACAGTGGTGCATAAGCATTCCGGGCATGGAGCAGCGGGGACGGGCAGTGCGGAGCCGTGCCTGCCCTGGGCACGAGTAGGAACATTGGCTTTCCCTGCCTCTGGTTTGGCAGCTTCATTGTCGGCTCGTGGAGCCGAAACGGTGCTGAAACTGACCAAGGGCACCTCGGCATGTGCCCTATGTTTGTTTCCTTTCGGAAGGATGCAGTAAATATTTGCTGTTAGTACTAGAGTTATTGACTAAAGAAACTTACAAGCATTTTCCCATTCAGTTTTTTCGTGAGAGAAGGCATTCCCCGACGTTTTGTTGTGTGTCTGTGAGATGTAACATCTGTTTTGTTCAATGGCCGATGGAATAAAGTGAATTTGGCTGAAAGGCCAGGGTAGTATTTTGGAGATGGACTTGGGTCAACTTGGTGTGGATCAACAAGTATCTGACACTGAAAATAATTGGGATGATGAATCTTGCACTGGGTTCAGTACTAAGGAAGAATATTGCTATTAAAGGTCAATTTCAGTATTACTTGTTTTAATTTGTGCTTGCATTATGTCATTTTTTGTAGAGTCAGATTGAGTTCTGACAATTAAAGGCTTGCTTGAGTAAATGCCAACTAATGTTTAAAACTTGTTCATTAGATTAAATCCTGCTGTAGTTGGTAGTGCGGTTGTCATGCTGAAAGTAAATATTATGATATAAACAATGAATTTGGTTCAATAAGTGCCAGTACAGTAAGCAGAAATTGATATTTGTCAGTCAGAGTAGGTTTTAGTATCAGAATTCTGCATATTAAATGAAAATTAATAATTAAGGGAAGGTTATGAAATTAATATCATTTCGCTTTCAGGGTACCATGTTGTGATCATAAAAGAGAGTTTCACTGAGTGCTCTCAGTGCAATCAGTTTTGCAGTCAGAAGGGGTTACAAACAGCATTTTTTGCCTTGGGTTTGGTTTGCCATCCTCCTGTCTGCTTTCCAAGCTACACACTGAAGGAACAGCCCTGTCCGCTTAGAGGCCAGTGCTGAAACTGCTGAGTTACAGCAGAGCCCCTTTGGCACCAGCCTTTCCCACTCTCTGTGCCCACCTGCCTGAGGCTGAACCCACAAAAAGATGTGGTTGCAGGAGGTACAGTCTACATGGACTGCTCCTAACTGAGTTGGGCTTCACCATTGTTCTCCTGTGACCGCTTGTTGAATTGAGGGATTGTAATGGGATTATTGAGGAAATGAAAAGAGGAAGGAAGGGCCAAGTGTATTGCCTGTGTGCATCTCTGTGTATGTGACACGGTGAAAGTTGATCTGCAGCGTGGTCCTCAAACCCTCGGAAGCACAGATTGCTGGTCCATGGGAAGGTTACGGAAAGGTGTTGGTTTCCTGAAGGGAACCAAGATCCCTTCTGCAAGGCTGAGGTTACAGAGCATCGTTCTGCTCCTGTCTGGGCAGCTGGAGCAGGTCTGAGCTGAAAGACAAATTTATTAATGATCCTCCCACATTTTCTGAGCATGAGAAGTGTTGTTGTCAGACACTGAGGTGAAGTCAAAGTGGGGAGATGTGAGGAAAGGAGATCTTCAATCTGTAGCACAGTGCTGCCTTTGCTCTACCACGGACAGCAGAAGATAGAGCTGTGGGAAATACCTCCACTTGTAAAAAACTGTTTAAAATCATAATTTGTCACTGTTCTTTTTTTTTTTTTTTTTTTAATAACTGCAAAGCAATGCAGAGAAACAGCCAAAATCTGTAGCAGAATGATTTTAATCCTGTTGTTTTCCCTTGGGGACAGATCCTCAGCTGGAGTAAGATGAAAGTAGCCCTATTAGTATTGGTGGAGCTGTGCCACCTTGTGCCCGTTGACTTTCTGATCTGCAATGTTAGGGGAGCACAATAGAGGATTAACTTGTTAAGCATCTTTAATGATGATTAGAAATTACAATATGATTAAATTTTTATTAAGCAATTGTCTGGGGCTCTAATAACAGTTGGTAATTTAGGCAGGACATTAACTTGCAGCTACCACAATACAAATACATGTGGTTTTAGTCATATTCTAGATAGTGGAATGGGGATTAGCAGAGAGAGAAGAGCTGGGTGTTCTCTAACTGTGTGAAAGTGTTTCAGTTTGGGATCTCCTGCTGCAGACCCATGTAGTGCTGTAGTAGCATCATCTCTGTTGTGTGAGGTGCAGATTTATCCTTTTTCCCACAGATCTTTTTAATGGAGAGTTTCAGTTAGGGAAGTTCATAGAACTGGGAGCAGTTTGCGTCCTTTCCCACCTGAGGCTCACGGGAACTGCAGTGTCAGGGACCAATTTGTGGTGGCTCAGATTTGGAAGCTCTGTGGGCTCCCTGGGCTGTGTGAGATGTTCACTGATGGCTCTTTTTGGTGAGGGTGCATATCTGCAGCTGAGCATCACCCTGGCACAGCTGAGGGGCTGTGTGGGAGAAGCTGCTTCCTCTTGCTCAGCCTTGGAACGGGTCTGGCTGGGAGTGCTGGGTTGGTTTCTCGTACTCTGGGTGACAAACTGAAGTGTGAAACAATACAGGTGTGTGGGAAGCTCATCTGCATTGGCACAAAGCATCACAGTTAATTTATTTCCTCCTGAAATAAGATTGGCATATTAAATGGGATTTAAGAACAAAAAAGCTGTGGAGGTGTTACAAGCATTTTGTATATTACTGCTTGCAGCACAGTAACTTAGTGCCATGTCTGTTTGAAATGTGTTATTTTTGGAACGCAAACTTTGTCAGAACTGTTCTGCTTTGGGTCCAGATTTTACTTAAGTTGAAGTGGTGATTCTTGTATTATCCAGGGTGGGATGAAAACATAAAATTCTTAATGAGTGTAGGCACTTTTTTTCCTGAGACATCAGCTGGTTTTGGGGTGATGAGTTCCAGTCTTGCTCAGTCTGATGGGTGAGCAGCAAATTTCTGCTGTGGTCAGGTGACGAGAAATGAACTGAAAGGCATCCTCTCAGTTCTTCCCACTGAGGTACCCCTGAATGGAAGGTAGTACAGATGTATTGCCAAAATGCCACGAATTCGAAAGTCAAGACAAGAGAAATCATGAAATTTTGCAGTTTAGAGTTACTTTAGAGGGAAGATCCCACAGGATGCATTTTTGGTGATGTTTTACAATTTTATAAATCCTTAGGGTTGTAATTTTATATTTAATTGGGGAAAAAAAGTAACTGAGTTGTTCATGTAATCCTTAGAGCTCCTTTTAGTGATTTCTTTTTAAGCAGAGAGCCCCAAATACAAAGGTATGTCCTCCAAAGGGCATCTACTAGAAATGTGTAGAGAGAGATGTTGTGACAGGAGAGAAGGGAGTTGCTGGGGCTTAGGACATTACTGCAACCACAGCAGCTCATGAGGGGTCCTTTCAGCCCATGGCTAATCCAAAATATAAAAAATTGGCATTTTAACTTTAAGAAATACTATTAAAGAAGCTCTCTTTGCTTTCAGTTTGTAATGAGTTAACAGCAAATTTTCTGTCATATTCATGAAGACTTGTAAGCCCTGCATCTGGACTCTTGGTTTAGGTCAGTGCATTGGGTTCTGGGAGGTGCTTTTGGGGTTTATGTGTTTGTTGACTTGAGAGTTAAGTGGACAGAAATCATTCTTCTATTTGAACTAGATATTCTGAGAACCAAATCATTTTTTACCCAGTCCTACATTTGGGCTGAAGTTACTAAGATATTAAGTACTGTGAAAGAATTTTTTTGATGGTGCTCAGCTCATATTCCCAAAAGGAGCTGGCTTTCTGGCAGTCTGGCCATTCTTTTCTTTAGATTTCAAACAGCTTTGAAATTGATGATTAAAAAAAAAGAATCTACATCAGTGTTTTAGATTTCAAAATCATTCAACTCTAAGCCCAAAAGTTGTGTTTTATTGCCGCTGCTCAGCCCTTCATTACAAGACTATCCAGCAAACTAAAAAATCAATTTAACAGCAGACTGGGGAGTACATGGAGTGTTGTAGTGATGGAGGTTATAATGAGCTCTGATGCTTCTGGTATGCAAAAAAGTAGTCATCATTCTAGGACAAAGTTTAAAAAAAGGGTTTCAAAATTAGAATACTCATTAGCTAATGGGAGGTTTACACTGCAGATCTTTTTCTTCTTGTGTTTTCATAGCTCTGGTACTGCAGAATTGGTCCTTAATTCAGTGAAACTGTGATATGAGATGCCAATGCCTCTTGAATTGTTCTGTGATAATGTTTTGTCCTTCAGGACTGTGTACTGAACAGTAACTGGCATTGAAGAAATGCCATTTTATTTTTATATTTCTGAGGTATAGGTATAGGTCATACAAAAGATTTAATCTCTTTTATCACAAAATAGTTATTTGAAATTTGCATATGTAGCTTGTGGTTAGTTCCAGATATTTTTTTCAATAGAATAATGTTTTCCCATTCCTCTAATAAAAATGCAAAACAAAAGAGATATTGCTGATTTCTGTAATACCATGTGGTGTTGCTGATATTTCTTGGCAGTAAGGAAAATTGCAATAGAGATTAGATAGAAAAGAAAAAAAATAGCCTTTTCAAAATAGTCAAGGCAAAATAACCCTGTTGATGTAGTGATTATTGTTATTAAGAGGACAGAAATGGGGCTGTCATTATGAAGATGTATTCAGAGATTATGCTTAAATGGTTGTGAAGATCAGATATGTGTGTCGCTCAGAGTAATTTTGGGGGGCTTACTGCTTCAGAACTGACAAGCAGGAATGGAAAATGTGTTAATTCAGTGCTACCTGCAGAAATTACAATGTTATTAAAATTTGCAGTAGGAAAGAGAAAGAGGGGTCTGGAGTTTAAGAGATGGGGATTTAGATCGTGGCTCTTGTTGAAGATCTCTGGCAGATTTTCCAGTCTAGCAAAGTGTCTTTGGCTGGCCAGCAGTGTTTGGGGATGGATGAATCAGCTCAGGATGAGCTGTTGTGTCTGGCCAGCTCTGGGCAGAGCAGGGATGTGTGCAGATACCAACCCCAGCTGCCTCTGGCAGGAGGGCTGTGCTCAATAAAGGTGATGTGGGAAAGAATTCAGCAAAGTCAGAGCTGCTCCTTCACCATTCTGCAACTTATTTCATGCAAAACATTGCATTTGCTGGACAACACAGGCAAAAATGTGACATTCCAGACATTGTGGGTGGGTGCTTGCTCTAGAAACCATTGGTACAGTTTACTTCTTGCTAACAGTGTTTTCTTTGTTCAGCTCTAAAGCATTTCCTGTCACCCCATCTGTATCAATCATTCTGTCAAGGAGGAAGAGAAAAATTTTATGAGGCTGCATTTGTACATTTTATTTGCCTTCTGATTATAACTCAAGTAAGATAGATGCAAAGAAAGAACTTGAGAAAAATAATCCTTCAACATCTTCCATTGTTTCAAATAAAAATCCACATGAAAATGAATAGATGGAATAAACCCCCATGGACCGTGCACTTTCTGTCTGTTCTGAGAAGAACTACTTTGTCACAAAATGTTACAGGATTTTGGCAAGATCTGGCCTTTAATGTGCAGAAATTACGTGGTTTGAAAATGCAGGATGAAACGGAGAATGACAGTTTTTTATCAAGAGCTGATTCAGAGTTTATTTTGGATAGTCAAAATTTCAAATGGATCTCAGTTTTATTGTTGGCATGGATTAGTGGCCGTAGTCATGCGATGTGTGATGAATTAGAAGCTGTTTTCAAGATAGATGTAATTTCCTTTTTTTTGTACCCAAAGCACGCTGGTCTTCCTTGAGCAGAGCCATCTGCACAGGGAGAAAGAGAAATCCTTTCTTTTGGGTACTCTACATATTGATGAATGCTTCTAAACTTTCTGCTTCCTTTTTCTTTCTTGTGAGCGTTTGTTTCCATTTTGCTTATCTTTGCTATTTCTGTCCCGTGGTTTCCATCCTGCTTTTCACACTTAGGTGTCTCTACCTTTCTCACAACTCCTGTAACTCCTGTATTTTCTCTGTGCTCAGCTTTGTATTGACTTCTCAGTGTTGTTGAAATGTAAATGAATCCTGGCATTGTGCTGGTGCTACTCCCAAGTCTTTCAGCAGCTTATGAATTCAGATTTGTTCTGTGGGGAGCATCTCAAGTCCCCCTTAGAGAAAAGTGGTACTTTTTCTGTGCTGCCTCCCTGCAGCCCAGCAGGTACTGGGAGGTGTAATCAGCTGTGACAAATTAGGAGCCTCTATTAGCTTGCATCTGCCCTGGATGGGTGTTGTTGTTTTGTTCAAAGACAGCTCATAGTATTAATTTCAAATGCTTAGATCTGGGCTGCTGCGGGTTTTTCTCATCTAAATGTCAACTGCATGTGACAAGTAGAATAATATAAAATAATTGTAATTTTTTCTCTAATCAAGCAAAAGGGGTGTTGAATTGTTTAATTACTGGCTTTGCCAGCATGCAGATGGAAAGGCTTTTCAGGTAAGTTGCTCATACAAAATGCCTAAAATGGATAGTAATTAACAACTGGCTCTTCATTGGTATGTTAATTATGCTGCCATTTGTCCTGGTGCCTGTCGTTCTTTAAATGTTCAGTTACACTGAAGTGAAGCGTTCACTTCCTGGCAAACACAGAATGTATCAGAACAGTTTGACTCTCAGATATATGCAAATATTTTATGGGAAGAGGCATGCCAGTAAATCACTGAGCTGCAAAGAACAAAAACACTGCATATTTGTATTCCTCAGAGGTAAAAGCAAAGGAACCTGCAGGCCTGATTTTGAAAAATTATCCCTAATACTTTCCCAGTACTAACCCAGAGCACAATTCCATGCAAGTAGGTAGTTTTAGGAACTTGTTTACTGCTGGCTGTTTCTATTAGTGAAGCTAGGTGGACATCTGGGTGCTGTTAAATGCCCTTGAAATGCATATATTTTAAAACTGTATTGCTTGTAATATCTGGATGGAAAATTTGAACTGAACTGGAAGTGCTTTTAGAACTTGGGATATAACTAATTATTTTGAATGCAAGAAGAGTTAAAATAGCTTGTGCAGTAGTCTCAGATTTTTTTTCAATTTAGTGGTAAATTCTTTTGAGAACAGAGATTATTTCCTCCTTTCTGGACTGTGCTTTGCAGAGTGCATCCCCAACCTCCACATCCTATTGCAATAAGTAAAACCAGGCTGTGTCTGGTATGTCTGCAGCTCATCCAGTAGTGTCCTGAGGAGTGCCAGGCTGCTGAAGTTAATGGCAAGTTTGCTGTGCCCAGCCTGTGAGTATGGGGCTGGTATTTTAATTTGCTGAGCTTCTGCCACATGGGAAGTGGTGAATCAGCCCAGCACACGGTGACCCTCACATGTGGCAGAAGTCAGCCCCTGAAATGAGGTGCTGATTGTAACAGTAGCTGTGGGAAGTGGATTATAGCCATAAAATTAGCTACAAAAAGGCACTAGCTACTGTGTGTCACTGCCCTCTGCATCATATTCCATCCCTTCATGGACAAAAAGTTGTGTTGCTGTTAGTACTGCCAGGCCATGGCTGAGCTGGATTTCCATTGTGTTGTGTCCAGTGAAGTTGCTAGCAAAGTTCCTAGCTCAGTTTTGAGCCCAGCTTTAAACACTTCAAATAGTGATAACTAGAAAATCGTGGTTTGCAATGATAAATTCTTGTGTTCCCAGTCACTGAGAGGTGGCTCATTTAGCATCAGTCCATGGAGGTTGATCTCTGGTCAGTCTGTTGGCTACTCCTGTGAGTCATATTTCTATCACAGTATATGGCACATCAGTGTCTTCCTTGGATTTAATTTATTTTAAAGCATCTTTAAGAGATACCCTGGCCCCCCACATCTAGATGTCTCACCCTGAAAATGTTTTGCACTTTCTGTAATAAGTAGTGGTTTGACCAATAGAAAAAAGGCTGTATAATTAAAGCTTCCTTTTGTTGTAATGAGATTTTCAGTGTAGGAATATAATGACAAATTATTGGTACTATGTTCAGTGTTTCAGAGATAAAGGTTCCTCTGCTATGTTTTTATGTTTTCATCTAAAATATTTCTGGTTTAAGGGAAAGAAAGAAAAAGTAAGTTTATATGGTGTGCAATAAGGTTTGTGGGAACAGCAGTTGTGGGGTTTTTTTTGCTTACTCTAGTGAAGGTTTGAAATATGCATTTTCATTGTTGAAACTGAAGTAAATGAGTGATCGCTATGAAAAACATAGGAGCCTTCTCAAACCCTCTTATGAGGACTGGAAAATTGTCTTCATTTTCTAGCTGCATCTCCAGCAAAGGGACAGTGGACTGCTGAAATTAAGAATGTCTTAAGTGAACATAGCAATCTTCCCCAAATGCCAAGTGTTGAGGCCCACAGGATCCAAATTTCCCAGTTTTCTGAAACAAGTTCTTAAAAATGTGTGATGTCTCTGTGGATTCTCTGCCATCTGTGAGTTAGGGTTGGTCCAAGTGAAACTATTTATCTGGAACTGGATTCTTACTAACAACAAAGTGTTCTAGATCAGACTACATGGAAACCCTACCAAAAATAGCTGATTACAGACACAATAAAATTAAGTATAAAATTTCCATTATGGATACTTACAGAATGAGACTGCAATAGGGAATTTTCTTCCTTCTTTGTTGTTGCTGATGTCTGTGAAGTACTTGGGTGTATACGAGTCTTTGGGCTCCTTGTGTTTTACTCATACTTGAGACTTGGTTCTTGAATGATCACAGATGTTGGGTTGTTTTTCTTCTAAGTAAAACCCGAGTGTTCCTGGACTTTCTGTACTCTCTGAGCTGTTTCTGATACACTCAATGAACATGTGCCTTGCTGAGATGTATTAGTCTTTTGCTTAAATATATCTTGGTACTCTTTCACTTTTCAGACAAGCTAACATTATACATTTCCTAAGTGTTTCCTGACTCAAGACTTAATCATATTTTGTTTTAGTGGTGTTCTCCTTCTGCTTCAGAGCTCTTTGGTTCTGAACTGTAAATGGGACTGAGGTGAGGATTATAATGGTCTTTAATGTTTTAGGGGAAGCTGCCAGTCTCAATATCTTTGCTCTCCAAAGTGTTCCTTTTTGTCACCTGTGTTTCTCTCTCCAGGTTCCATACATATTTTAAAAAAAGGAGGCACATAAATATGTAAATAATGTTTGAGGTTAGGCAGCTCTAGGATGGAATGAAATTTTAGTGCTGGTGTTCAGTAGCTGAATTAAAAGGTGTGTGGTTTTACTTGTTGGCATTTTGGTTGAGTACTATCAGCTGGAGATGTGTGAGTGGGTGGGAAGAACAGTAACGTGGAGTTCATGCTGAATTATGTTTTGCTGGAGGAAAGGCATTCATTAGTCTCATAGCTGGCACATGCCTCTTTATTCCTCCTCTATAGTAGTTTCTGACGACTTTGATGAAAAGGTTGATATGACATTAAGGAATTGGTTCTGCCTCATCTACTGATGTGCAAAAGACTTTCTGCCCTTGGCAGAGCTGAGTGAGACACGGGCAGCATGCCAATCCTCACTTTGCTCTAGGAAGGGCACGCATGTGGTACATGGTGCAGGGTTTGAGGAGCCTTGGCTCCATCTCTGAGTGTTACAGTAGAGTTAATGATGGTGGATCCAAGCTCAGCTCTGAGTTCATGGTGTCTCCACCCACGCCCCTCCCTGGGTTTTTCAGGATGGTCCTAAGGACAAAATACTCTTTCATCTTTGCTAAATTTAAAATGAATGTGGTAATTAGGAATAAGAATTTCAGAGACCAGTAGATTGCCACTGTGCAGGAAGATTCCTGGCTGCTGCACCCTGGCTGCACATTTCTCATGTATCACTGGCTGCCCCATGTCAGAGAATTGACCAGGGCAAAAAGGCAGGCTCGTGGTACAGCCCTGGACAGGGTTCAAGTTTGCTACAGGCTTTCTACTGAATCACTGACAAATAACATTCACATGCCACAATTAAGTCGTCTGACTTTTGTTTTCGTTTATCTTACCACCGGTTTGCAAGTCCTGTTTGTAAGACTGCATAATTTGAGATGCTTTTTTCATATATATCAGTTGTAAAAATGACATATTTGTAAGATGCCTATGCTGGGACAAGCAGAGAATGTGCTTCATTTTGATGTACTAATTGATAATGTTTTATTAATAGATTTTTATTTCAACCACTTTTATGTTGGATTAGCGAAAAATTTTCCTCCCTTTGGGAAGAAACAGAGAGAGAAAAAGGAAAATATACAACTTCTTTTCTCTCTGGAAACAGCAGTTATTATTTATGCCAGGCACATGAATAACCATTAATTTGTATTTTCTTTACAAAGTAGGTAGGATATTTGGATAATGTGCTTTTTAAGTGTATTGGCAGAATATACACATGATAGATTGTTATTTCAGTGCTGAACTAGCAACAATCCACTGGCTTTAAAGTATTAATATAGGTTTTACAGCTTGCATCATGTTGTCTTATGGTTGCTTTTGACACTTAAATTTGCATTTGAAAATGCATTAGTTTATTCTTATCCTGTTACAGTTTGTATTAAGATTGAGAGCAAAATGTACATTGCTTCATACACCAAAGAGATGATCAAACTATATGAAAAACACACTTGCACTGAGTGAGAATTATGAGATAGTTTTCAAGTGTTCGTTGTGCATTTGCAAGTTAAATTTAAAAGTAGGACAATGTATTATATGAGGGTATTTGGTTAGTGGGTTAACTCAAACTGATCTTTAAATCAAATCAGTGAGCTGTCCCTGGAAGTAAATACATTTTCAGAAATGAAATCATGATTCTTTCTAATGTTGAAATGTAAGGATAAAGTATTTGCAGTGATTTCCTGGTAAATGCACGTGGCTGCCACTGGTTGTTTGCTTTGCTGCGTGCAGTCCCTGTAGTAGCTGGAACCTGATTGCCAGGCTTGGAATTCAGAATAATCTTGTGTGTCCTGTGTACTTGCCTGTGCTGCTCTTCAGTCAGCAAATAGCAAAGCTAAAACCTTACTTTGGTCAATATTTGCAGACAAACAATCAGCTTGTTTTTTGACAAACATCCAGTTTGTTTACAGTGAGGGTTTTTTCAGTATCATTCCTTACTTCTGCATTTGATGTATGCACAGAACTGTCTGTATGCTTTTGGGAACAAGTGGCTTGTAATGGATGTCAAATCATGTTTAATGTGAATATGGGGACATAGAAAAATAATGCTTTGTTGTTATATGCTTTTTTTTTTATTGTTTAGTGGTTCATTGGTAGAATATCCAGCAAATCTTGTATTCTGTAATTCTGAAAAAGCAAGTAAGAGCATGGCTGTTACTGCTGATCACTTCAGAAAGTCCAGCACAGCCTACCTGGAAACAGCATTTCTCTTATGTTAAAACTGGTGATTTTAAAAAGAAAGCATGAGATTCAGTTTTATAAAATGTGTTCAAGAGGTAGCTCTGGGAAGAAGTTAAGCAGAAAAAGTGTTCCAAAATTCATAAGAAATTATTGGGAGTGTAGGAAACTTGAAGTAACACTAAGGAATATTTTACAGCAGAGCTTTGTAGTGTTTAGTATTTTCTACATCCCTATGAAGGTTTCCCTTATGCCATAACATTGGGGTGTGCCATTTGGAATATTTGTAGGAATGAAAAATTTTAGAAAGCAACAACAACAGCAAATGCTGTTTTGAACACCCAAAAGCTTGTAAGCTTCTTTTTTTTTGTTGTTGTTTTTTTTTGTTTGTTTTTTTTTGTTTTGTTTGCAGACATGAGAGATATAACATGTGAAATTACCTAAAAGGAGGGATGTTTTAAAAAACATTTAGAGAAGTGAAAGGGCAGTGAAAAGTAAAAAAATCACTAAAATCTTTATTTGAAATAATGTGGGTTTTTTGCTTGCAGAAAAATTCAGGGTTTGGGAAACTCATCTGCAAGGAGGAGGGTGACTGCTAATGTGGGTTGTTGTATCAGATAAGGTAAGACATCAGATGTTCTGAAGGTTGTCCTTATTGGGAGGTTAAACTGAACACATCCAGATTGGTGACAGGTGAACATTGTGGGATCACTGGTGCACTCTTTTCAGGTTGGTTTTTGAGATTCAGTTCAGTTTGAATCTGGAATTTTCTTAGCCATAGCCCTCTTCCATGTTCTGAAGGCTGGACTACAGTATTTTGTAAACTGAGCAAGGGGAAATAATGGCTGTTCACTTGTATACCCTGTTTGAGTCATGTTTTTTCATCCTACTTGCTCCTATGGGAAAGTGAGGTTGGCTGTTTTCTTCAGTCTTTAGAGAAAAAAAAAATAAAAGAAATTTTAATCAGAAAATCTCCTTTGACTTAGAGGCATTTCAGACAGGCATAAAATGAACTGAGTATTTACAATGCTCAGGCTGAGTTTTTGAAAGGAGTTAAATGTGGGGTTTTTCCCCTGCAGTTTTTAGGCAGAGAATATTGTATTAGAAATCACGAGAAAAGAAAAAAGTACTGAACCACACCCTATTTTTAAAATGTGTTTTTTATATACTGATATTCTTTTTGAGGTGTTTCACATAAAAATTCTTATTCTTAGTAATGAATTGGGGTGTGAAAACACCTGAAAGGCTAATTAATTATCATAACATCAAATAAGCATCATTTGCTTGTTGATCAGGCAGAACTGAAGTCATTAGTGCTATCAATAGGATGCTGTTTAATGAAAACAATAGCATTCTGATTACCCAACAGTGCCCAAGGACACTGTAAATTTACTGATAATTAAGTATTTGGTAACCCAAGTTGCTGTTCTGAATGAAATTTAAAATTAACAGACCCTTCTGAGGCACACTTAAAAATCTCTGTAATAAATAATAAAGGCATTTGAAGTCAGTAATTTTCGGTGGATAATTTGAATCAGAGTGATCCACATTTTACACCTTTTTCGTGTGGCTGTGTTTCTCCCAAGCTCTCTGCAGCTGATGGGGAGTGGATGTCTCAGCCTGGTGTGGTGGGAGCAGCACAAAGATCTCAGCCTGTGACCACAGTGGGGCTTGCAGGGCAGATCTTGGGCCACCCCGTGCTGGGTTCGGTGGGATGGCACCAGTTCCTCAGAAGGAGGATGCACAAAGCCTTCGTGGTCTTCCTCACCATCCCTGGGTGACTGCAGAGATTCCTGCTGGGGATTGCTCAGTTGTAGGCAGGGATAACACTTCTGTTTTGGTCTGGCTCCAAGCATTTTCAAATTTCTGCATTTAGGATAAATTATATAACTGCTTGCACCTGTGAACTTAGTGCTCAGTGAAAATGAGTTATAAGAATATTTCTATTAAATAATTATAAGAGGAGAGCGAGAATTTATTAGTTCACTTGAACGTTTCCGCTCATTATTTAAGAAATATGTTGTCGAATTTCTTTGAATGTGAACCAAAAGTTATAGTCATAAATACTGCCTCTCATGCTCATGAGATCTGATACCTGATTTCTATAATTAAAAGAAAATACAGACAAGTGATGTTGGCAATGACTTTCATGTGAATTCTGTGCATTTCTGGTTAGAGGAAAAAATTAAATAGCTGAGAAAAGACATTGGATTCTTGGGGAAGCTAGGCTACCCTTGATCTGCATTTAGTTAAAATCCATTTTGGTGAATAAATCTGGACAGATTTATTAGCAATTAGCTTTATTTCTTTGCATTTATACAGCTATTGACTACATTTTATTTAGTTGATAGAAGTTTAGAGTGCTGTCATCTTGTTATGTTGTAAACTCTGGAGAGCCACGGTATTGATCTCAGTCAGTTTTATTTCTTATGTATACCATTGCAAGTATTTTAATAGAAGCTTCAAAATAATTTCCACAATTTGGCAGTTGAACCTGTACATGAACAAAATAGATTTGTGATCGAGCACTGAAAATGCTTGAAATCTAAACCAGCTTCTGTTGCTGGAAAATAATTGCTAGATAGATAGTAAGAAGCCAGACTACCTGATAGAGGATTGTGGAAATATTATTTTTAAATAAATAGTTTGAAGGTAAATGAACAAAAATGAAGCCTCAAAGAATGACATAGTGCAAATAAACTATTGAGCAGTTACTGCTATTATTTCTTTGTCATAAAACAGTTACGTAGGAACTTATAAAAAGAAATTTGCTTGAAATATTTTTTTAACGATTATAGAAGAGGGAAAGGAAACAAGATGAGCTTAAGAAAGAACAAATAGCAATGATGGTGTAAAACTAATAATCAGTGATCCGGAGTAAGGGCATACAGTGGAAAATGCTTGGTTTTATTGTTAGTGAAATAAAGTAATAGCAGTAATTTCCTATCTTTTGTACCTTTGTAGAAGAAACTCACTTAAGAAATGCTACTTCTGCTGCTCCTGATGTGAAAATATGCTGTTTTGTCCTGAAAGTAGAATTTTTCAAGCGCAGCATATCTTTTCTAGCACGGACCAAAAGCAGGTGCTTGAAGGAGTATAAAATCAGAGTAAGCATGTGTGGTGCTTCCCTGGCTACTGTCCCACCTTCCAGCCGGCCAGTGATGTTTATTTATTTTCCACAGTTTTAGATAGGCACTACATAAATCCTATAGAGTATTTTTTTGGCATCCACAGCTGCCCATTGTAGGGAGTTTGGGGCATCCAGAGATGGTTGTGATTGGTCAGGAAGGCTTTGCAAAAACAGTAAAGGGTGAGGGAAGGTAAGAAAGATGAGAAGGGGGAAGTTGTGGGATGGTGTGACAGTGGCTGAAATGCTTTGACATTGCCTTTGAGGAGTGCACTGGCTTGGGGTGGCACCCAAGAGGGGGCAAGCAATGCAGTGGGAGAAGGAATCCAGGCTTAACTCTTCTGGTGTTTATATATTTATATTTTATATTTATCTATGTGTGTATACACATGTATATATGTGTGTACATACATCTATATCTCTCTGTATGTGGTCATAAGAGAGGCCAGCAAAAATTGTCTGGTGTGCAAGGCAGGAGATGAGGAGTGTTTGGATGAGAGGGCTTTTCTTTCTTTGTAGGCACAAGTCCAATCTCAATAAATTTTAAAAATATAGAGGCAGATATGACAAAACACATCCATAGCTAAAATTGCAGTAAAGCTTATAGTATGGCCATGTGGGTTTTTATCTTTTTAACTTGCATTTGCTGAGTGGGTAAGTCTCAGATTGTTCTCTTTTCATTTTTACTAAGCAACAAATTTTACTAGGCCCTTTTAACAATTAGTGATAATTCTGTGGACAGGGCTGTATGCAGGTGTTTTGCCTAATTCAGGATTGTTGTGCCTTTAGCTGGTCTTGCAGCTTCCACTTTACCTCCTGATGTTTTACTGGATAAAATACAGCAAGTGTTCTATTTTAAAAAGGGAAAAAATTGTCCTGTACATGAATTTCTAATTGAGTGCCAACCAAAACAAGATAAATGAAACAGACTTGTTAAATGAAGAATTAATGGACTGAGCATGATCTGTGTCTGAGAAACTTGAAAGAAAGTCCTTGGAGTTTATTATTTTTTTCCTCATGTTTGTTTGCCCAGGCTGGGTATGTGCTTGCACAGTTTGAGTTCATTAATGGGTCAGCTGTGGGCAGTTTTTCATAACAGAACAGCCATATATGTTATTTGCTAGGTCTGATGCTCAGTAAAAAGTATGGAAAATAACACTGAATGTTACCTTCTGTTTCTTGCACATAACTTGTAATTATGCAGTTACTTTTGGCAAATACAAAATGTCAGAGAAGCAGGGAGCATCACCATTCATTTCAAATGGAAATGATGCATAGTTTGGGGAGCCTTGTTTTTTGGTGATTTGCTTGACACTTTTGCCACATGTCAGTAAGATCAGCCAAAATAACGTCAATAAAACCAGGGCACATTAATTCAGAGACAATTAAGTGTGGAATTATGTTGTATGATTGCATTATCACGTCTGTAGCTGCTGAAGACCAGGTAGGGTCACATTCAGACACCTTAAATGGTCCTGCTGCTGTTGTCTGCTGTTTTACATGACCTTTCATGTAAGCTAAACACCTGCCTCTCTTCTTTTAATGATGTTTACATCAATCCTGGAGCAGCCTTTCCAAGTCAGATTTTCATCCTCCCTGTAAACTGGTCTTTTAGTAGCTGCCCTACTTCCCTGCCCAATTTGCATGTGCACTTTCCCACTTGTAACTATTTATATCTGAGACATTTGCCAAGTGTTGGAGGCTCAGGTTGTGTTATCAGTGTGAGTCTACCTCAGGTCCTTGGGTTTGTTTCTGGTTCACTCCTTCATGCACTTCCAGACTCTAGATGTAAGAAGCACTTTTCTTCTAATGTGTCAGTCCAGCATAATCATGGTGGAGACCTGGGTGCTCTTCTGCTTGAGTTAGAGTCCCACTTCTGCAAGGGGAAGGATTATCACATTTTAGAGGCAGGCCAAGTGCTTAGGTTCAGGCCAGTTTTCACCTTCATTCTGCAGTGCAGATCCAAGCCTTGTTTTAATTCTGAGAGGGTTTCTTGTTTTTCCAAGACTAGAGACATGGTTTCAGAACAGGAGCCATTAAGGCTTCTTTTTTAACCTTTGCTCCCTATTCTGAATTTCAGCAACCTCTTTTGAGGTAAATGGTCATAGTTTGGCGGGACTTGTCAGCAGTTGGATGCATTGGCTTATTAAAGAGAGTACAAGGAATAGTTCACCTCAGTCAGAGGCTGAATAGGTCAAGAAGAGATAACACGGAATTATTAATAAGAAGTGGAAAAATAGCCAGGGGAAAATGCAGGGGCGTAAGGTGCAATGTCATTTGTCAGGAAGATAGGAGGAATGAAGAAGCAGCTACCTTTTCCCTTCTTCCCAGCCTAACTTTAAGTTGGCAAGTGCATCTTCTGTCTGTTGCTTCCAGTTCAATTTTAGTCCATAACATCCTCTGCAGTAGGTGCAGAGGTGTGACTCCTGTCTTCTTCTGGATAGTGCTGATTGATTCTGAGTTTATTCATTTATATGTGTTGGTCTTGTAGGCAGTGAATAGGAATGTGGTCCTGATCCTTTTCTTACTCCACAATGTAAATTGTTGTGCCTTGACCACAGGGTGGATATGGATGAATGGAATTACCAACATGGTAATAAGGTGATTAACATGAAAATTGGAAATTAAAATAAGAAGTGCTGTCAAAATAACATTCAAAATCAGCTGGTAATGTATGAAATATTTTTTTAGTTTTACAGATAAGATTGATGTTTCTACAGTGGGGTTTTTGGGTACTGTGATTTGTGCATGGCATATCTAATTTTGGATGTTTCAGAGGATCCTGGTTTTGAGTGTTGGCTGCTCATCCTGCAGTGATTGGTCTCACATTGTCCCTCAAGCTGAGCACTTGCAGCAAGAATTCCCCTAAAGTAGACCAAAGGTCTATTTTGTCACAGCTTACTTCCAATTCTTTGTCTGCATCCCACCTTCTTTTGCACATCCAGGTGGTGTGGGGCACACAGAAGGGTGTGGATTGCAGTGAGATCCCAGGACATCCCACATGGATGGCTTGTGTGAACACAGCGGTCAAGTGTGGAGGTACCATAGAGGGTTTCACCTCTTTGACTTCAAAACTTGCTCTTCCAGTCTACTGGTGGGGCATATGGTACCAGTCTTTGACTTCAAAACTTGCTCTTCCAGTCTATTTAGGTGCGTCACTGACCCTGCATCTCCTGCAGAGTCACAGCAGAGAGGGCAGGGAACGAGGTAACTGGATTTGGCCTCTGGAATATGTTAGGCCACTCTCTAAAATGCTTGGTCCCAGTCTCTGCTGAGCAGACAGTGCCCCTTCAACTGAGCAGCTCCATCTCATCATCTCCCCCCCCACTCTGAGTGTGCTTAACATTCACCTGTGATGCAGGCAGAGGATAAAGCTCTGATCTTCATTTTGAAAAAGAGAACGTTTCTCTAGCAACTGCTCACCATATGCCCTAATTTATCTTCAAGATTAGGGGTGGGCCCCCCTCACACCCCAAAGCACAAGGGCATTGTGGTGGAGGGGAAAGTTTTTAGTTAATTAGGATTTTTATATTATTCCTGTCTCAGTAGCTCTTTCCAGAACCTAAATGGTTAAAGTAGAAAATGTTAGTAATTTTGCTGCAAATAAATTGATCAGTATGCAAGACGGTTGTCACCGGCTGAATCATGGTCCACAGTTAAGGTAAACAGATCTGTGATGACATTTTCTGAGCAGAATACCAATGCTGCTACATTTCTTCCCAGAGGTTTCTGACTCTTCTTATATGCGGATAAAATTTCTCTCCAAGAAGGTTTTGTTCACAGCAAAGAAATAACATCTTTGTAAGAGTCTTCCTGAAAGGTGGGATTTCTTGTATTTTGTGATTTATTTGTAATCGTAATTCTGTCGAGAGCATGGCAAAGAATGTTTTTGCTTTTCTGCATATCTTCTCTGTACAGTAGATGTTTTTGATGTGGAGTCTATTTAAAGTGTCTGGCAATGGAATGCAAGTAAAACAGTATTAACAGAGTTATCAGGAACAATGAAAACGGGGTTTCTTTTTTATATTCTTTGAGAGTGAGCTCTGTTTTATAATCTCTGTAGTTAATACATAAAAGCAATGACTAAATATACAGCTAGATTTTTAGCATTAGTGTTTCTGTGAAATATTTTTTGACTACATGATGGCTTCGTATTTTTGTTGGCATATTCTAAAGTAAGAGCTATGATATAGTTTATTCTTAAATGTCTCTGTGCTAGGCAGAAAATCCCCCTTGCAATTGACTGCAATCAAAACCATTTAGCTGAGATGCATCTAACTCCCGTATGACTTCAGGGTGATGAAAAATACAGTTTCTAAAGAAGTTTTTGAAATTTGCTTTCTGAGAATATTTAAAAGAACATTTTGAAATCACTGCGTACGATGCTGTTGATGGGATTGGGAGCATTCATAATTCTATGTTTAGCCTTAGATCCACATTTTCTTGGAGTGATTGACATCTCAGCCATTCTGTGGATTAGTGGCTGGAAATCTGTCGCATTTGTATTGATAAAAGTAGAATTTCCTCTCGTTTAGTCAGATGTTGGTACCTGACTTTAGTTGTGTTTTTTACAGTAGATGCTGAAGGATAAAGGAGCCCTGTGGAGAGCATGCTCAGTGGTCCCTGGCACGGAATAGCAAACCTGGAGCTGGTCCTCCCAGCTAATGTCAGGGATTCAAAGTCTCTGCGAGTCAGCAGAACCATTTCTCCAGGAGACTTTGGGTTTAAACCTGGTCCTGTCCATGTCTGCTGTATTTAGGCAAGGGAGTATATCTGAAAATAGTGTAATTAACAGGACCTTTTGTAGGATACACTTAAGAAGTCTTGTCATGCACAGCATTTCAAAGCTGCCCAGCAGGATGCATGGCTGTGGCTTGTGGAGAGGAGCAGAGCAGGAGCACCATCTCCAGAGCTGTGTGATGCTCCCTGTGAGGACACCTGGCCAAGAGCTGCCCTGCTCTGGGGATACCTCAGCAGGTCACAAATCTGTGTCAGAGAAAGACAGAGCTGCATTTCAGGCAGTGGATCTGGGGTGGGGCTCAAGATTTAAAGTTTGGGCTTGGGAGCTGTGGTTTAATAATTCCCTAGCAAAAAAGGGAAGTCCAGTTTATCCTGACATGCTGCACTTTTCAGTAATTCTTGCTCTGATTGAGGTTCTCATGCACTTTGATGGTATCCTTGTGTAGCATTTAGCTTGCTCTTTGTACTTTGCTTTGTGAAGTGCACAGCAGCTATTTCTTTTTCAGATCTATGTAAGAGCTTGAGACAAATTTTGGGGGAATAAATCCCTGTGTTTTATCCCAGTATTTTAATGTGCATTTGCAGGTTACCTTTTATTTCAGAAACATCCGTGAATATTTTGGGGTCGACCTAAATGCAGCACTGAAATAAAGTGTAATGCCCAAACTTTGAATGTCCAGCAGTGGAATTAAGTCTGGACAGAAATGGAGGGACTAATTCTGCTTTTACATTGTTCCTGGATTAATGTGGCTCCTCAGGGATCCCCAAGATGAACATAAATATTAGTGGCAGGATCTGGCCTGCTCCCAGACATGACAGTGATAAGACAAGAGCTGCTAAGTGTTGTCCAGCTGGAGGAATGTTCACTAAAGATTACCAGTGTTGTGCTGGGTATTGTTCTAATAAGATTTCTGTCTTCTTTGGCAGATCTCTACAAACTCTCTAACCTTCAAATGAAATACTGCATGCATTTTTTCAGCAAAAAAAAAAATAATTCTATTTGACACTAAGAAACACCTTTTTAAGATTATAAAGCAATTTGTTCAGAACTCTGCCTTGATGGTTACAGATGATTTTCATGAATGTTCAGCTTGACCTTGTTTCACTTCCTGAGAATTGTACTGTTATGTTTGTGCTTTAATTTTGGGTAGAGTAAGCAACACTTGTTTTATTTCCATTGGCAGAAGGGAAGCCCATTCTTTGAAAATTCAATTTCAGAAAGAGAACACATTGTTTCCCAACACTTGTTGCTGATGAAACACTTCTGTGAGCATCAGTGATAATGTGTATCTGGACATGGGTTTAGATAAGCCTGAAAACATGATCTTTATGATTGTTGACTCAGCATGGATTTTGTGTTGGTTTTGTTTAGTTGGTTTTTATATATACCTGTAACCAACTTGATGCTGCAGGTCTGGGCTTCTATACTAATTTATGCTCCAACAGAATTGACTGGGACTGCCCTAAATGTATGTGACTCTAAAGAATTGTGAGCTACTCTTAAGACTTTCTTATGATATTTTTTTATTTTGGTCTGTGTCTGATGCATGCTCCTTTTTTTGTTTTGTTTATGCTAGTAGGCTTCTTGGAATGCTTCTCTGCCACAGTATTTCTACCTGAGACTCCAGTTTATGAGTGCCATTTTTTCTTCTCTCTCTTGTTTTCTTCCCAGAGCATCCATAGACAGGTAACTTCACAGATGTTTAGTCAGAGAAGCAGCTGATTGTTCCATCAGATTTTGCTTTTGGCTCTGCCATCCCAGGTTGGCTCTTGTTTTTGAGATAAGATGTCAACGTTTTTACTTTTCTCACCAGGCATATTTTATAAATGTAAAAATATCATCAAGATCTGCTTCTTTTTTTATATTCTCATGAATGAGTAGAGCTGAAAGTAATTTGGGAAGCAGTTCAGATCCATTCCTTCTTCTATCCATATGTTCTTGCAGCCTTCAGCTCTTGTGAGTTAAATTCTTCCAGCCACGATCTATTGTTTACATTTCTGCATAGCCATCCCACTTAAAGCTCCTGATATCCAGCTGAGCACTGAGATCACTTTGTCATCTCTTTCCCTGGAGTCCTCTTGTCCTCTGGTGTCGCTGTTGGAACACCAGGGTAGTGTGTGGAGCTCCACTGCTGCCCTGGTGTGTCAGGTTCAGGGTGTTCCCTGCTCCATGGTGCCGTTCCCTCAGAGTTGCTTTCTTTGCTGTGTGGCTTGAAAGAGACCAAAGCCTCTTGGTTTCTCCATCAGCAGAACTCTTAATTCTCTTGTATCAGGAGAGAGCCTGGAAAGCTGACTGCTTTTCTCAGCAGTGTCTGTGCACCTCGAGCACCTCATGAGAGCTGCAGTAACTCACACCGTGGGTGATGTCTCTGACATGGGAGGCTGTGAAAAGGAAGGGTAAATTGTGTGTCTTACATACTGGTACATGTGCAGGTCTGTCACATCTTCAGTACAGTGCTGCAGAATGGAAAGTCTTGTGATTTGAAGGGCTTGAGCCTTTCCTCCCTCTTAGCTGAGCTTTCATGCGGATGAGTGTCAATGATGAATTTTTTTTTCTTCTTGTGCTCATATCTTGGAAATGGAAACTTTTTAAGACCTCCTTCTAGGGCACAGTGAACTTGGTTTCATTCTCCCAGGACTGTGAAGACATATCTGAAGGCTGATTTGTCTAAGAGGTTACTTTCTTTGATGTGCAATTCTCTAGAATAAAGATAACTACACAGTAATTCTTCAGCTTATAGGAAGATAGACACAGGATCTGTTTGTTCTTTCACGTCTTTTTCTCTGTTTCTTTCACGTGTTTTTGGACACTGGCATAACTGAACCTCTGGTTTGGCCATTCCTTTTACTCTTTTTTCCCTCTTTCTAAAAAATACACAGTTCTGTTTGTCCTTCCTACTTGAATCTTGATAGCTGCCCTTGCCTCTTATATTTTCATACATGTATGGCTGAAAATAAGTGCAGAAGAACAACTCATTCTGCCTATCTACAACCACATAAATTGGACAATGATCAAAACTATCTGTCTCGGTCTCCCTGACTTGTCAGGGGTGAGAGCAAGGGCTCTACAGAGAGAGATTTGCTCAGCCTGCTTTGGATGCACCTCTAAGCATGGAATGCATAAAGGAGAGCAATGGGGCTTTGTTTCCTTTTTTTTGGTGAGCTGTAAAGTTACCTTAAACAATTAGTTTTGGCTTTTGGATGCAACCCTTGGTGTGTTTTTTCATCATCTTTGGTTTAGATTGAGGAAAATGAGGTTTCTCATCACAGTACAGTATTGTTCTTACTCTTAAAATATTGCTCAGAGATCATCTGAAATTGTCTTACAGTTACTACTTTAAAAAAATCTGATCTCCTTGATGATCTATACTGAAATGTGTTTCTGAGTGACAGGGACACTTTGCAGGTAGATTTATTGTGGTTTTTACCATCTGCTTTAATAAATGAGCGAGCAGAGCATTTCTGAATGCCCTTCGGTTCTACCCATGAGAGATGAGTTAGAATGTTCTGAGTGAATTATGGGCATGAGACAGCTAAGGGTACTTATTCTGGAAATAGTGATTTACCAGTTGTTTGCATGCTGATGCTTTTATTTGTCTGCAGATATGCTAATGAGCATAAATGTTGTGTTTCCACATAGCTGCAGCTTTTGCCACTGTGGAACTTTCTGTGGTGTGGGGGCATAGGCAGCAGTCTCATTGTTTGGCCTTGCACACTTTGTTAAAAAATATTGGATTGCTCTGTTGCTTTTTAGTTGAAAAGGAGTTAATAAAACTAAATGTACTAGAAGAAATCCATGAAATCAGTGAACAGATAAAATGTTATTATTTGAAATGCATAATGTTGTATAATGGATGTGTATAAAGTGTGGCAGAGATGGAAGTGCTCTCCAGACATAATGAAAGAACATGGATTCCTGTTTCCATAATTGAAGTTATTTCATACTTATCTGTTGGGGAAAAAATAGCAGGATTTTTTAAACAGATTTGCTTTCCATTAGTAATTATATTTAGCTGTAGCTCCAGATACCTTGCCAAGTTGTTTTTTTTTTTTAAGTTGGAAGGAAGATGCATTTTCTTTCAAGATAATTAAATGTTTTGACTGTAGATTTTTCCTCCAGAGTGAATAAAGTATATGCGCATTAGAAAAAAGTTTTAATTGCTCATATAGTTTATAAGAGTTAGACGAAAAACATTCTTAATCCCATGCTTAATATGGGATAGAAGAGAAAGGTATAAATATGTTATATTCCACTTTTCTTTTTTGAAGTGTAATGAACTGTTATTAATAGACTTTAGAAGTACTTGCCATTAGAAGTCTGAATACCATTGCATAAGGTGAGCTTTTGCAGTTTCTCACATCAGAGTTTTGAGGTTTGATTAAACCTGTGGCTATACCTCAAGCCCTGGCAGAGGGATGAACATCAGCCTGGATTTTGGGCTCAATTCTGCTCTGCAAGACACACAGAAATGCAGGAAGCCTTTGAACTTTTCCAAGTTCAGTCTGGCCCTCTGAATGCCTCCAGAATATAAATAATAAAAACCAGTATCACCTGATAATTCTTCTCTGCTCTCAGCTCTTGGCCTCTCTGGCAAACTGAGTATTTGAACTTTTATTTTTCTTGGTACCCTGGCACCATGATCTGCAGCTTCATTTCCCTTGGGGATTCAGCTCTGCATTTCTGTACAAGGCTTTAACTGTTGTAGAAGGTTGTTGGCCTTCATCTGACAGCCTCTTTGAGACTTAAAATGAGAACCATCGGGTCAGTGGAATTACAGAGATACCTACCTGCAATTCTCTCTGTCTCCCAGGCACTAAAATGTTTGTTGACCTAGCTGGGCTTTTTGTAAAGGATCTGTGAATCTGCTGGGTTTTAGTAGGACAGCTTTACTTTTCCTTAGAAATGAAAAGGAAAACTTTCTCTGTTTGTTTTGGGAAGGGCCTGTCTCTAATGTTATCAGCAGAGGTTTCTCGTTGAAGGTAATGCATTAAGGGGTTTCCCCCACCTCTTCCCCTACCTGTGCCTTGCAGAAATGGCCTCAGATATTCCTGGCTCGGTGGCCTTGCCCGTGGCTCCCATGGCGAGTGGACAAGTGAGGATGGCAGGATCCATGCCTTCCAGAGGAGGAAAGCGTCGCTCTGGGTAAGCCATCTCCTTTTCTTCACGTCTGAAATTGGAAATTACCTGCATTGGAAAACTCAAAATGCACCTGAATACATGTGTGTGTTCATTATGTAATGTTATATTTATGTAAGCTGCATTATGACATTAGTCACTGATGTTTTGTTTTTCTCTTCAATGCATCTGTTCTTCCTGCAAGATCAAACTTGCTGATAAGTATATGGCTTGTTGTTTGGCTTGTTTCAGAAGATTTTCAGGTTTGGCAAAGCATCCAGAAAGGAATTTGGATCCTGTGGCTCTTGTAGATATAATGAATGCATATTGCCTATACCTGTTTAATCTCACAGTGATTTATCAAGTGAAAAAAGGTAGCAATATTGCACATGAGGACTTCCTCAACTTCATCTGAAGGTTACCCTTGGAAGCTCTTAAAGAGAGGCCTGTTAAAGACGTTTTCTTTATAGTTCCAGGTACAGAGATAGCATGAGAGCTCACTCTTCAGAGACTGTGGACAGCAATATTCTAGGTCTCACTGGAAGCAGCCCAGCCTTCTTCTGGGAGAGGGAACTGAATCAAATCCAGCCCTTAGACAAGCTTGAGGGCTCTGCTAAAGAAGAAGGTTTGTTTTATCTAGCATCAGAGGCTGATGTGGTGTAGGGGTAGTTGCCCACATCAAATTGTAATAGAAATTCTCTATGTTAGGAGAAAAGTGTAGCAAGAGCTTGAGAAGAACAGAAAACTATTCTCTAGCGTTAACAACTCCCTCCTGTTTTTACCAAAGGTTGATCACAAATAGTAATGATCTTTGGATGATGCTTTCTCAGAGATAACTGATCTGAGAGTCTCTTCAAAAGAGATTGATTAGTCTTATGTTTAGTCCCAAGTCAGACAGTGGTGGGGCTTAACAGGATCAGCAGTGTGAGTGAAATCTTCCCTGGTGATCACCTAAGGAGGATATTATTCCTTGCAAGAGCTGCTCTAGGGATTGTTCACCAAGGTATGTTGCCAGTTCTGTGTGTCTGCTCCACTAACAGGGCTGGAGTCCCAGTCTTGGAGTGAATTAACAAGGGGGAAGGTTGACCTTGCCTCGAATGCAGAGTGAGGTTGGTGTGATGGAACACTGGATGGTTGTTCTGAGGGATGTTCCTTTGGGCAGAACAGTTTGAATATCTCCCCCAACTGAGTGCCCTTCTTATGCTGAGCTAACTGTATGAAATTGGTTTGAGAAACTCCTAAAATCTCTTTGACAGGTCTCACATTTTTATTTTCAAGCTGCTCAATGAGAAAACGTTTTTAAGCTTGCACTCAAAAGAAAAGACAAAGCATTAACATCTTTTCATTGCTACCTAATGCAGATAAGGTTTTGTACTTGAGTTGCAGGATATTTGATCTCTTTTTTGATCATAAACCATGTCAGCTCTGAAAATCAGTTTGCAATTTACTGTTGCCAAGGTTTGATGCTGCTGACTATGAAATATTCTGATATTAAATACTGACTTGATATTAATTGAAATGCTTTAACTGTTGCATTTTAAGTATTGTCATCTATTTGTGAGAAGGTGAAGTGAGGGGAGGGTGGGAGGAACATAAAATCAAATTATTTAAAATGTCTTTAACATGTTAATTCACTGAGTAAATTAGAGTAGATTCACATTTATACCTGGATCATGTTATTTCATCTGTGCACCATAGCTCTGAACTAATTGCCTTTCTCCAAGCCTGAGCTGAGAGTGCTTTTTTTTTTAATTATTATTATTTTTGTAATTTTTTTTAATGTTCCCTCTGTGCTTATTCAGACCTTGAGGGAAAGAATGCCTGCTGTGTCTAATTCATCTGAGCTTCTTTTTGAACAAAGTTGCAACGAATACTTGTTCCTTTCAGTGCTGTTCTGGTGATACATCTTGATACACCTCAGTCCTTGAGCATTTTAGGAGTGTTCTGTGTCAAACATAAAGGAGTGGAGCAAGCATACACAGCCAGCTTTCCCAGTTTTGGTTATCTCTGAAAATTGTTTCTTTTTTCATAATTGCTGAGGCAAGCTGGCAGAATAATTGCTGTGTGGACTTGAATGTAGATCAGTTTAAACTCATTGGCTGTCCAGAAAGTGTTTCTGCCGTGTCGGCATTTGGCTTCATTGACAGCTTGGAAAAATATTTTTCCTTTCTATAAATTATACCAGCTACTTCACAGAAAAAAGTGACAGCATAAGATAATGCACTGCAGTGGTCAGTGACTATCTTAGATTAATGCACCCTCAGTTCTTTGTTTAATGTGGTTTTAATTGAGGCTTCGCTGTATTAGAGGATAAGGGGCTCTTTCACCTTCCTGGGCTGTCTGTACTTGGGCAGGGAGGGTTGGGGTTTTTTGGATGAGCTGGTTTCAGTTGCATTGGCTTTGTTTTGATTCATGGTGCAGTCTTGCTTTTTCTCTGAACCAAAACTATCAAAATCTGGGGAAAAGAGACCTCACTCCACCATTCTGCCCCTCAATTTTGTGCAGAATATAAGGCTGTAATACAGATCCTCATCTGCTTCCCAGCTTCATTTGCTCCTGACCATTCCTGCCTGCCTTCTCCGTACACTGTGTAATCATGGCAAGCATCTTTTGACATTTCTTGGGAATTTTACATAGTAATTGTGTTGCAGTGTTGCAATCCTCTTGCATGCCAATTTTTTTAACCTGTGCAGGTCAACCTTGTTGGAGGCATTTTGGCTTGTAGGGTGTTTTTTATGAAAATGTTTCTAATTGAGAATAATTAATTTTTTAAAGTATTTTTATTGCTGTATTTATGGTAGCCACACATCTTCTAAGGAAAATACATTTTAATAAGTACCTCATGCATCAGGCCTTTTCACGATTGATGTGAACAGTATGAAAGAGGAAAACAAGATTTATGCTGTCTCTTCAAAACAAAAGAGCATAGTGCAGCTCTTTTTTAAAGCCTCTTTTTAATGGGAATCTTAAATGAAGATAAAAGATAGTCTTTCTGAATCTTCTGAAATGATGTCATTTGTCTTCTGGGAGGCTGCTTCTACTGTTTTGCTAATGTGCAGTATATTCTATCTAAACAGAAGATCTTATCTGTCAGGGTATGAGGAGGTTGATGGAATATTATTTTTACGTGTTCTGCTGTGTTCTACTAAAGGTTACAACTGATTCACTGCCTTTCCTTCTGCCTTGCTGTAAAGCGTAGTGGATCAGGCAGGACACTGGAATCAATGACTTTATGTCTGAGGGTTTTTTTTAATGTTTTAAAGTTTTTTCACTTTGCACAGTGAAATTAGGAAATGTGTTATTACCAAAGATGGAACAGAGATACATTTGCTGATGCATTTTTTTAAAGTGTTGATATTTTATATGAAATTTATGTTCAATTTTTATATGAAATAAAGGGCTTGGGTAGTTTAACAAAGCAAAGTCATTATTTTAAGACTTAGTCTTGTGCAGACTGGTGTTATACCCTATGCATTCAGATTCTGCTGTGATGAGCCCACTGTAAATGTGGGAGGTGTTACCTGAGGATATTAACCCATCAAGAATGTCCTAAAGGAAGAAGCTGATATCCAACCACCATAAATAGGTGTGTTAGTCGTCCTCACTCCCTCAGAGTGCTGGTAGCAGGATCAAGCCTTAAGCTGTTATCATCATCTCTAATTCCCTGCATTGTATTCCAGTAATAATAAACTAGATTAAATGCAGTACAGCTAATATTTGATTTTGGAGAAAACCCATCCCTTAGCACTCAGCTGGAGTATTTGGCTGGAAGCTAAATAAATCATAGAATCATATCCACCAAGGCATGCGATCTCAGTGTACTGGAGAGGAAGGAAAAGAGCAGCAAAATTAATCTGTCCCAGATTAAAGCAGTGTCTCATAAAATCCCTGAAGAAAAGGCTTTCCCCCACAGGTGTATAATTTTGTCTGCAGTCCTTTTCCCCCAATTTGAAACTGGGTGTTTCTCTCAGATGTGTTTCAGCTGCCAGTGAAACCCAGGTAAGGGTGTCATGCTTTAGTGAGAGCCATCCCAGTGCTGCCCTCCCCTTGTAAACAAACAACTCTCCTTAACATTGACCTCTGCATTTTCAGTGCAGGTAGAAACATTCCAATTCCTATAAATGGGAAGGTTTTTCTGGAATGTCACATTATTGCATGTGGGGAGGAAGCAGGTAGGTGAGAGGAGACCCTGGGCTATACCACATGTGTAAATGTTAAATTTGTGGGAATGCTGCAAGGGAATCAAGGGGGATTCAGGCTGCTGGTGCCACATTTGGGGTGCCACAGCAGCTGGGTCCTGGCTTAGCTGCAGCCCTGTGGCAGAGCTGAGGCCACTGGGGGTCAGTGCTGTTCTGCATGAGGCAGCTGAGGGATCATCACGGACCTTGGAACCAGACTTGGTGCTAATTAGGTGAGCAAAGATGTAATTTATAGTGAAAATGACGATTGCATCAAAGCTTTGCAAGTTAAATACACAGCTTTTCTTAAAGCTCTTTGGGGAAAATGGTTTTCTCTTTGCTTCCTCCAGAAATGAATAATCGCTGTTACCATCTGGAAAATATTATTGTAGCTTTTCTAGTGCCATGTCCAATTCCTGTGCTGACTTGCTGCCCTCATTCCATTTGTACAGAGGTTGCTGTGACTCAGACACATCTTTTATGGGCCAGAATCTCTTGGTTGTCAGAATTTAAGAAGGAAGAATTTAGAAGAATTTAGGACAGCAGTGCCTGACTGGCACTTCTCTATGCTGATGTAGTTTTAGGGACTGTTTTTGCATCTCTGTTCCCAGACTCTGGACATACAAATCTCAATTTTTAATTAGTAGAAATCATTTTAATATTGGGATAAATATCATTGTCACTTTGAAGGCTTTTTGCCCTTAACAGGACTTATGCCTGTTAATATGAACTGTATTAGAGACATGGAATCTCTAGTTGTATGAAGTTTTACTACACTGAAAGGCTATAAAGCTTAAAGTGTTAAAGAAATCTGAGAAAATGTTTGCAAAACAAAACTATAATTTCCTATCTACACAAATTAAGAGTGATTGATCAAGGTCTGTATATTATACTAATGTATTTTTTATTAAAATATATAAGATAATATAGTTGTTTATGATAGTTTTATATCAGCTTGACTGTCTACTTTAATGGCAGAGTTACATCCTTATATTTGGGGATATAAATATTTATCCACCTCTTTTTAGAGGTATAAAAATGTCTAAAATGCTTTGTAAATGATATTATTGTATAACTATAGTGATAATATCTATGATACACTCACACTGCCTACTATAGAAATCTAATTTAGATGTCTAAATTAGGAAGATAATCTTCCTAGTCTGTTTGTGTAAGAAGTGAAGAAACAGGTTTCTGCTTTTTGTGGTTCCTTGGAGGAGCCAAACTGGCAGGCTGGGATTTGGCCCAAGGAAGAACTCAGCTTTTCCACAGCCTTGAGAAGGTCTGGGACACAAATCAGCTGATGAGCTGCTCCTAGCTCTGGAGGGGATGAGCAGGACTGGAATCCTCAGCCCTTAACACCTCCAGGCAAAACACAAATCTAACAACACTGAGAACAGCTGGCTTGAATGCTCATGCCACCATTGCCAACACCTTGATTGCTGATTTGGAAATCTTGCTTTTACAGAATGGACTTTGATGATGAAGATGGGGAAGGGCCCAGCAAATTTTCAAGGTGAGCATTTACAAGAGTTGACCAAATCACTGATTTCTTTCAGTGGGGAAAGACACCTGTCTCATTACTGATGTTCAAAAATCAATATAAATACAGGTGAAGATCTTGCCAACAGCTCAACCCAAATATTAGTTACTCTTTTTATCAACTTCCTCTGAAAATCAGAGGAATTTTGGCAGAAACCTGCCTGATGTAGTTATTGGCTTATAAAGCTGACAGCCTGTGTGTCACAATTTCACTCTGGAGCTATATCAAATGAGAAAACTTGTGATTTTTAGCTTATTATTTCAACTGCTGTAGATGGACTTCAGTTATTTGACATTGCTGAAGTTGTCTTTTGGCCACTGAAAAGGAAATTTCATTTCTAATTTATTTCAGATGTTAATTGCGTATTAAGACAATTTGACAGATCATAGAAGTGGATTGTTTTTTTTAAAAGTTAGTGAGATTTACATTGTATACCATTAGGTGTAACTGAATAGTAAAAATTGACAAAAAAATGTTAATTCACATGGAATATTCAAAGCTAAAAATAAACAGTAATGCCTCATTGCCATTTTTTCACTTTTCCTTTTTTTTTCCTGGTCACACTGTTTGCATTTTTTCATTAGAAACCAAGCAGCTGCACTGAGGGGTGTAGATACTTTGAGGCCTGTGGGTAACTGCTGATTATCCAAATTGTAATTGCAGCTCTGTAGCAGCAGCCATGTTGCAGCACAGCTGTCACTGTAGGGTTTAACAGGGTCATTCCAGTCTGAAAGAGAAGTGTGCTGAAGATCCACTGTGACACCATATCATCATTTACTGGACAAGACCAGCAGTGCTTTTGTTTGGTTGATGTCATTTACAGAACCAGTCCCTGGTGTTAAAACTGGTGATTTGAGGGCTTAGTTGTAATATTTGCTAGAAGACACATGTTAAGGGAACAAGATTTGTGAGGAATGGGACCTGATCTGTGCCTGCACAAGCATCAGGGTTTCTGGGCACGCTGATACCCGTGTGTTGATCCTTCCCCATTCTGGTTTTGGCTTTTCAAAATTTGGTGGTGGGTTGTGCCAGTAATTCCATTGCTTTTAATGGAGAGGTATGCTGTGCTGTGCTTAGACTCAGTTGGTTTTTGGTGTCAGATCAAAATCTAAGTCTTAAATTCTGCATAGAGCCCAGATTGTTCTGGTTTTAGAGTACAGAAGAAGCATGCAGAGACACCCAGGGCTACATTCAGACATCCTCTTCAAGTTGTTCCCTTCTCCAGATTGCTCACATGACCTAGCTTGTTTCAGTCAAAATTATTTAGTTGTCAAAGAGCTGCTGTTTAAATGTTGAGGCTAACCCAGCTGGCTTTGACTGAAGTGCCTGAAGGAGCACTTGTGCAGAGGTCAGCTGGGAGGCTGGAAGGGAAAACCAGTAGTTGGAGGCTGTAACATCCTCAGTTATTGCAGAGCAGGGTGGGTGGGCAAGGCCCAGGCTGGTGGGAGCGCAGGAGCAGTGGTGTTAACACAGTGCCCCGTGGCAGGTGACACACTCTGCTGCCGCTCAGGGCTTCCAGCTCAGCTCAGGTATCCCTGCATGACACCCCGCCTCACACAGAGCCTGTGCATGTGCTTCCCCTGCAATGTGCCCATTCCTCATTCAATTGGTCTTTTTGCTCAAAATTACTTGGCCTCAGTCTGTTCTCCAGGCTGAGTCAAGGAGAATAGAGTGGTGTTGTCACTTGAATGTTCTGAGGGTGCTGGTGTTGAACACAGCATAAAGAAATACAGCTCAAGATTTGCTTAAGCTTTGTCGTCACTGTTTGAATGAGGAGCTGGCATAGGTGGATTCCCTAAAATTAGTTTTAATTCATTTCAGACAGAAAAAAAGTAAAATTTCATTATTGATTTGTTAGAAGAGGAAAGCATGCTTATTTAGGCTGTATTACTTTTTCAGCTAATACATAGGACCTTCATAGGCTGTCTGTTGTAACAAATTACATAATTTTGGAGAGGTGTAATGTTAATAAAATTCTCATTGAACTGTTCTTGAGCAGTTATAGTCTTCACTTCTAGAAAAGCCATTACCTTATTTTTGTGTTTTCCAAAACATACATTTTGTGTTTTGGAAATCGCAGTTTCATTTCAAACAAATGAGTCTTTCCATAACTATGCTAGCAAAATTCAATTTCAAATGATTAGTGCATTTTTAGCAAAGAGAAAGAGGAGCAGCATGTCACTTTTTACTGAAATGTCACATTGCTGCCTGCCTTTGGGACAATGCTTCAGAAACAGTGAAGCTTTAGTTCCACAGGACAAAAGTCCCATTGGTCTGGGTTACCTCCATAAAGGTGCTGCTCAAACACCACACATCCCTGCCTGGGCATCCAACTTCTGTTGATTTGAGTAGGAATGAGGTGCCTGTTTACTTCTAGGGAATTAAGCCAGTTTAAATTTCACTTCTTGTTTACCCAGCAGTTTCACCTGTCTGCCTGCCTGTTGCCAGCCTCCACGACAGTCAGTGCAGTGTCTGTACTACAGAATTTTTCCCTTACATAAGGCATCGCCCTTCAGCCATGTCTCTGCCCTCCTGAGTTATCTGTAGACCATCAGTGCCCTCTGCTGAATGGAGGGAGCTGTGGTTGCAAGCTGGAACAGACACATCCCCTTCACTTCCAGCACAGCAAAGAATATTTAATGGCCTGCTGTGGATAAAAGCTCACTGGTGTTTTCTGTACTGGTGCTGCTTGTTAAGTTTCCCAAGAAATCAGTGTATGTCAAAGTGTTTGCTTAAATCCACTGAAATGTGTCTTGTATTTTTTTTAATATACAAATGAAGTTTCTGGATTGGCATGGCTTGGATCAAGCTCTGTGTTTTCTTTGCTGTATCATTCTTATTACCTTGGGTTTTTTTCTGTTATTTGTAATGGTTTGCACTTGTAAATTTTTTTGCTTTCTGCTGTGTGTTGGCTATCACACAATCCATAACCCCTGTTGATTGATGTACTATCTTTTGTTTCTAGGTATGATGGTGATCAAATCACTGGTGATAAGGAAAAGTTTGCAAGGTAGGCGTGTCCTGTAGAGCTCTTCTGCTGAGAGAAAAGAGGGGGATGTTCGTGTCCAAAAAATCTCAGTACGTGTGCCTTAGCTTAGAGAGATGGTTACTCTGTTTTAGGTGGGATGATGATCAAAGTAGTGCTAAACCAGAAGGGAAAGGTAGGAAAAAGAGAAGTCAAATATGGTTTGCCCCCATTTTTCTTTTATATGATGCTGTTCATACTGATCTTTTGGCTGTTCCAAAACTGCTTGAAGTACAAACCCATAGTGGTTTTGGATCAGTTCCCCTGTATCCCAAAATTTAATGTCCCTTCATAATTTCTGTATAAAAACAAAGTCAGAAATGACAGAATTAGGACACCATTCTGTACAAGTTTGTGAATGCCATGGCTCTTAGGACACACACACTTTGGAAGAGAAGCACAGCCCCTCTTTTTCTTTTAAGGCGTTAAATTTGAACTTGTTTCAGGAAACTTTTGGGGTATTGTCTGCTTGAACATTTCCACAGCCAGTAGATTAACTTGCTATTACTTTCTAGCTTTTAAGATCATAAATGAAGTGGACTATTGGGATACTCCTTTTCTCTCAGGAAGTTTTAGAGTCTCTTTGTTTAGTCTCTATAATGGTTGTTTTCAGTGCCCAAAAGTACTTAAATATTTGAGTGGTAGACAATGTATTATGTACCTATAAGTGTGAAATGTATGTTGAATGTCTGTTCTTTGTCTCTCTCTCTTTTTTTCTTAACCACCGCTTCTGTGAAAATGCTGAACTTAGAGCAAGCTTTCATCATTTAAAAATGCTTTTATCTTCCCTGTGTCCATATTTATCTGCATGTACCAGCTGGCATGTACACACGTGTGCTCTGTGTACATGTGCAGTGTCACACCAGCTGTGTGTGTGACCCAGCTCCCCCTGTTCCCTCCTACATCTGTGCAGACCCACACCAGCGCTGTTCCTCAGCCAGGTGAAATGAAAGGTTCACTATTACAGTGTCCTGGACTGTGGCCTCAGGAAAGGCTTGGCTGTAATTTACTGAGCATAGCTGGATTTTCTGCGTATCACACAGTAAGCATAGGAATAATAATTGTGCATGTAGCCCTAACAAGTGTTGTTTCTGCAGACTGTGCCCTCATGCATGTAACACCTGTATGTGCAGGGGCAGGATACCCAAAGCAGGGCAAGCACTTGCATTCCTCGATTTCAGGAAGCAGCATACAATTCTTTCCTGCATTTTAAGAAAAGGCTTAATTCCAGAGAGTATCCAAAAAGTGTGCCAAGCCTAGCTTCTGCTTTCATGTCAGTCTTCACTACAGTCAGCTCCAAAGATTGCAGTTTCTTTTAATGTTGTGTTATCACATCAGTCAATGCTGGTGGACTCTCCAAGTGATCACCTCTCACATCTTGTTGGATCAGCCAGCGATCCCACAAGACAATGCCATGCACAGCTCATTGAAATCAGTGGAAGATGCTGCTTTGACAACTGAAGCATCATCTACCTGTCGTGTACTTGTATTTAGCTGCCACCTGACAGGTACAGTATGAGAAGAATGAGTGCTGGGCACTGAAGCATTCTAGGTCCATTTGGACCATTTCAGATGTATATATTGGTGTGATTCCTTAATGCTGATCAAGCAATGGTGATTTCCAGAATGGGGAAGCTGAACTCTGAGATGTTTATTTCTGAAAGATTCTGGTGGGTGTCCATTTGGGGATTTCTCAAATTTGACTCACCACCTCAGCCATATGATTGCTCTAAAGGATGAGAACATTGCAGCCTAGCCCAACTTGGGGCAGCATCAAGTACTGTCATTGTTGCTTCCCTGCTGTGCTAAATTGTCCCTGAACATAAATTCCAGTCTGTGTCTGACAAGCCAGATGTTTACTTGCTGTCTTTCGTACTTATTTTATTTATTTATTGGGATTTTATTTTTTTTTGTATGTACTGTTATCCCATATATAGTCCCAATGCTGCAGTCTGATCCTGCAGGCATGTAGTGACTCCCTGCAGGGATGTGGGGTGTTCCAAACAGCATTGTTTGGCATCTGTGTTGTCACTGAGTGGGCTTTTTTCATAAGTCAGTGCTGATGTTTCCTGCTGACCTGATCCAGTTGTTAGTGAGAGGTTTCCTCTAAAGGACACCTTTTAGGAGCATCTGAGAGATGCATCACAGCAAATCTGGGAGTTTGACTGGAGTTGGCAGATGTTAGCTCCTCACATATTTCTACTTCATTTTTGTCCTTAAACCAAAGGAGATTAAACTGGTTAAGAGATTAAGGCCACAAGCCAATAAATAGAAATACAGGTTCTTTTCACAGCTATGGGCAAATCATATTTATCTGTCTGTGGCCTGGATTTTCTGTCTGTAAATGGAGGGATAGCAGGGTTGGCTTTGTAAAACACTTTGCTCTCCCGGGGTGCAAACAGCAAAACAAGTGCGAAGCATTATGATTCATTACCTCCAATTGAGATTCTTACACTGCTCACGTCTCTTTCCTGTTGCTTTGGTGTTCCTTTAAATGCTCAGGGAGAATCACAGTGAGATTGAGAGGCGCAGGAGGAACAAGATGACCCAGTACATCACGGAGCTGTCGGACATGGTGCCCACGTGCAGCGCCCTGGCTCGCAAGCCCGACAAGCTGACCATCCTTCGCATGGCTGTTTCCCACATGAAATCCATGAGGGGCACTGGAAACAAATCTACTGATGGAGCTTACAAGCCTTCCTTTCTTACAGAACAGGTAGAATTTACGAAAGTGTTGGTTTTCCCTGGTTTTTTTGGTGTTAAAAGGTGTAGAGCCTCAGCTTGGTCCTTCACTGTAGTGTAGCAGCTGGTACCAGTTACGTATCCAAGGTGTGAATACAGACAGGTTTTTGTGACTGTTTGGACTTGATCTTAACACCATGACAGATCTTTCTTTTTGGAGAGGCAAATTGGCATTCTTACCATTGGGATATGTCCATCTGAAAAACAAGTCATTCACTGCCTCACAGAAAGGAATTTTCACCTCCAGATCTGGCTTCTTCCCATCCAAACAGAGATTCTCTAAAATAAGTAAAAATTAGTCTGGAAAGACCTGCCTCTCTCTCTGGGGATTAGAGGAAAGTTGAAAACATCATTTAGTCTTAATATTGGAGTTCCCAGCAGCTGAACTGGGCAGAGATGAATCTCTCCTGGCTGAGGTGCTTCTTGGTTGCATTTTTGATGGAAGAGGGAAGATGCACCCCGTGCTTGAAGGAAAACTGTGTTTACTGAGCACATTGAAAATTCCTACCACCTCCATTGTTTGCAAAGTCCTATGGGTGTAGTGTTCATTTTTGTGGTCTGAAGTGATTTGAGCACTTACACATGGAAGTTATGGCTGGAGGCAATACTTCTTTCTCTTAGGTAAACAGCCGCTGCTGCTGACCCCTCAGTGCTCATGACTGTTATTCCAGCTCTCCTGGAGTGTGTTTCTGAAGGGACTGTGCCATTCTGCTGGTGGCACACCCTAGTCACTTCTCATTGCAATTTTTTCTTTTTTTAAATCTTTGCAGAATTACAGAGTTTGCTTTCATCTTTTTTAATAATGTGGAAAGCTGATTATACTATCTTCAGTATAGTGTGGCCAGTTGTACTATGAGGTTTTTTGTTCAGTCAGTAGTTCAGGATCAATGTGCTTTCTCTATAACAAAGCAGCAGAAGTTGACAATCTGTTGAGTGTTTCTTGAGATGAGTTATTCATTCCTTAATAGTTAGCCAGATTTTTATCCTCACCTTACCAGCTAATACCTACCACTGGCACACTAACCCTGCTGAGACATCCCACCTGGAATAAGACTCGGTGTTTGAGTTCCACGTGCAGGATCTTAACAAGCTCTGGTGGTCACCGGAGCCACCAAAGGCTGTTCCAGCTTCTTTTGCAGGAATTGGAGTGGTAGTTGTCATCCTTTGCCATGAGAGGGTTTCAAACTCTGTTAAGCAAAGGGAGTATTTCTGGGTGATGCTGAGGCTTCACACTCACAGCTGGAAAACCTCCAGAACCTTCTTGTGTAGTGGCTCAGGGCCCTTAATGGAAGAAGAGGCTGGGGATTCTTTCCTCATTCCCATTACACTTTCTGCCTTTTATCTCTTGACTGTTTAATTTACAAACAGAGCTCATCCTGAGCAGGGCCGGGGAGAACCAAACTAGAAAGTCTTATTGCTTTCCTTCCAACTAAATTATTCAGAACTTTTAATTAAGGGATGAATTTGCCATGAGTTAGAGCTGTTCATTTCCTCTGTTTGTACTCTGAAATATCCTTTTTATTTTTTAATGTTAGATGTCTGTCACAGATTATGCAGTGAGTATTAGTTGTTTATTTTCCTTAAGTGCATGGAGATCACCAGAGGAAAGGCAATAACAGAAAATAAAACGTTGTTTGTTATTGAGATAGGCAATTTATGCCTTGCTGCAAGTTTGGTTGTATAGTGAAAATTTTTGTCTCAGTTTTGATCAGCTTGTAAGACCACAAGAAAACAATATTTTCTGACAGTGACTGATGTTATATTTAATTTCCTTTCCTTGCTGGCATTCTAATCAAATCCTTTCTTTGGAAGGAACTGAAACACCTTATCCTGGAGGCTGCAGATGGGTTCCTGTTTGTGGTTGCAGCTGAGACGGGCAGAGTGATCTACGTGTCGGACTCGGTGACTCCCGTGCTGAACCAGCCGCAGTCGGAGTGGTTTGGCAGCACTTTGTACGAGCAGGTTCACCCAGACGATGTGGAAAAGCTGCGGGAGCAACTGTGTACATCTGAAAACTCCATGACAGGTCAGAAGTGGCTGATGAGTGCTTCTGGGTGTTGAGGATCCCTGGAGAGCTTTTCCTGACAGTCAGAGTGCCAGGTGTAAAAATCTGGTTGAAGTGAAATTTGGCTACATTAAATTGTGTTTTCTTGCAGGCAGCACAGTAATATAAATCTTCTTTTGAGTGACTGCATTTTGCTTCCTATTCATTGACTTCAGTCAAACCACCTTCATGTAGCTCTGCATTCAAACTCTGGTTTGGAATCTAGATTGTTCTCAGACTTTGTCTGGAAATCTAGATTGTTTTCATTTCATCCTCAATGAACTTGTGACTTCTTGACAAGTATGTGTTTCTTTGGGGCAGTGTTTAACTTGAAGTCAAAAATCATATTTCAGACTTTTCTGTTTTCATACAAGTTCCTTGTGGTTTGCTAATTGGAATCTTGAAGGGAAAAAATCCAGTGTTTGGCAACTAAAAATATACTGGATTTTAATCATGGGCCTCCTGTGCGGTAGTGTAAGTTACCTGAAAGTTGATTACCTGTCATGTTGCGCATAAAACTAAATCATACTCATATCTACAACTCTGACTTTTACAGTTATTCATGCTCAAAGCTGCCAATAGGAGCCTACCTTGTCTTTAATAGGATATGTGTATGGTAGAGCTGTGAGAATTAGCTAAATCGTGTAGTAACTCAAACTTGGAAAGGAGGAAACTTCTCTTTTTATTCTTCACGTACTATGTTTATGGCTGAAGGAAAAAAGGTAGGGGATAATATTCAAAAAACCCCTGATCCTTGCAGAAGTCACATAATGTCTCTTTGCTTTAGTAGTTAAGATTTCTGACCTGGTTTGCTGGAAGTTTTGTTGTGTTTCATAACTCAAAGGACAGCGATCCAGTTTTGAGTGAACCTGCACACTGTTTACAGCTTCCATGTCAAAACAGTGCCAAATTCATGATTTCCTGTGGTTTGAATGTGATGTGGTTTTGGCAGAGCTTTCGTGTATTCAAATGGGAAGCTCAAAGCAAAATTCTGTGGTGAAACTCCAGATGGAAAGAAAGCAAGTGAGCAGTTAGGGGAACCTGTGCAGGGCAAAACAGCTGAGTTTCATGCCACGAGACTTGCAAAAGAGCACAACCTCTGTTTTTATTATGTAGCCTGTAATACATTTTAACATTCATACCATCTTGTCCAAGAAGCAATTACTCCACTGCCTCGGTGAACAGTCGTGTTTTGACTTCCAAAAGTGCTCAGTTATGGGACTTAACCTGCTCAAACCAGAGCTGGACTAGGCAAATGCAGAGCACTTCTGAAAACCCAACTCTGTACTTTTTCCAGCCTTAGCTATGGGCTTTTCTTCTGCACTGGATTGATCTGTTGCCAGTGGAAAGAGAAGTTCAATAGTATTTATAGAGCTAAATCTTTTCCCTGCCTGAATCTTGTGGAGTTGTCAGATTGACACAGAAGGCCTGTAAATCTGGTGTACATGGACAGCTGAACATTTGCCCAGCATGAGCAAAGCAGGGTTGCCTGCTCAGCTTTTTAAATACTTTTGTTTTAAAGGTGTGGCTGGTGAAGTAGAGTAATTTTGTTTACAAGTAGTTCTGTCAGTTTGTGGAGCATACAGACCGCCAGAAAGTTCTAGATTTGTTATTTTAAACTTGTATTTCCTCCACTCCACAGAGAAGCAGTCTTCTATAAGGACTGTCAGTCCAGGCTCAATTTGTTTATTAACATCAGGCACCATCATTCTTGCTCCTTTGAGATACCTTTCTAGGAGAAAGGTGATTCTAGAGTTCATTCAGCCAGTTTCACTTCCCTTGATGTAGCACAGGCCATATGGAGAGCAGAAGCTTTGTAACAAGTACTGAATGAAATCTTGCAGTGACCTGAAATAATATGTGTCTTAGTGACATTTTAAAAGATGTCAAGGAGGCAAATGCATTTCCTCTAATTTGGTGTTTATTAAACCAAGTTTTCCTTGGCTTTCCAAAGGCATGTTTCGTGCAGAACAAAGGGCAGCGTAGAGCTTGAAAGTGATGGAAACCACAAGCTGCATCTAGAGTGTTTTTTGCTCAGTCTGAAGTTCATTTCAGGCAGTAGGAACATCCTCATCTTGTCGAGCTGTTGAGCACAGAATCTGCTTAGGAAAAAGATTTTCAAGTGAAAGTTCTAATTTTTAATTTTGCTCTCTTCCTCATTTTCTCAGGGTTCATTTTCTCAATGCTCGAACCTCCTCCTTCAGCCCTTGAGCTGGGAAAGCAGTGACAGCATTTTGACTCAGGAGAAGCTTCACTTGCCCCGCAGCAGATCCGAGCAGTGTCCTTTGGTTGTAATTGTCTTGTTACAAGTGCTGATCATTAGTGTGGTGTTGCTGGGATTTTCCCAGCACCTCTTAGCAGTCCTGCTACCCAGAGATGCTGTTCCAGACCCTGAGAACTTGGGAGGCTGCCCGTGCCAATGGGGAGGGACAGAGAACAAGCCCGTGGAGGAAGCAGGCTCCTGCTCACATTTCTGCCCCCAGGAATAAGGCTGGGACTGGGGCTGTGCTCACATGAGCATTTCTTTGGCAGTCACACAGCTTATGCAATCCTCACCTCGTTTCACCCTCTCCTCCTTTGGCATTTCTGTGGTACTTACATATGAGTCACATCAAGGGGTTGACCTGCTGAAAGCTAAACTCAGCTAAAACCCCTTGGTTTTGGTAGAGACAACTCTTTGGCCCACCTGATCATGGGGTTTCTCAAACTCTTGTGAGTGCTAACACCAAGGAGAAGCAGAAAGTGAATAGTTAGAAGACAGGACTTCAGGAGCTGTAAAATATGTGTTAAATTGTAGTGTCTGTTAACCATGACCTCAACCACGTGGTGTGTTTGGGGAGTTAATTGCTTGCTCTTCCTTGAAATTTTAGGATATGGGGAAGGATGGATAATTTGTATTTAATTTTGTGTCCTTGGAGACTTTATTCCCTGGAAATGGAACAATTGTCTGCTTGTTTATTGTGCATTAATTGCTAACACATTGTAGCAACAGGAAAGCTGAACTGTGCAGTGTATGAACAGTTAGAAATTATCTAGAAAAGAGCAGCTGAGCCGTGATGATGGCAAAAAATTGAGCTCCCAGTTTTTTTATGTGCGTCATGTGCGTGATTAATCAGAATGGGGCAGATATTCAGAGTGATAATTCATTTTCCCTCTTTGTTCTTGAAAATCTGCAGATGTCAAAATAAATCACTTCAAATATGATGAAGCTCAGATCCCATGGGAGGATCCATTAGCAAAGAGCTCTTTGTGGTCAGGGTGCACTGGTGGGACTTGGGGCATGTTGGGTTCAGGTGCAGGCTCAGTCCCAGTGCAAGTGAGACCCTCTCAGCTGCAGACAGCAAATATCTAATGGTACAGGAAACAGACAGAGCTTAGAATTAAGTGTAGAGCAAAGCCACTTTTGAAGAATTCCTCTGCTACATTAGCTTTCCAAAAAATGACTGAGCGAGTATTGTAGTAGACTGTCCTTCTGTTAAAATGCAGTGCTCCAGAGCACTTTGCAAGACTGATTTCTACAAATCTTATTCTCCATAAGTAGTTCATGAAAGAAGAGAGTGATGAGCACAGACAACTCTCTATGGTTGCCTGGAAATATTCCCAGTGGTTCCATGATGTGTTTGAGATGTAAGATCCCTGTTCCTGCACCCAGCATCTCCAGTGGTGCAAATGGGAAGCACCCAGGTTTGTTACCTTCAGTCCTGGGCTGCAGGCAGCACAGCACATAGGAATCAGCTGTAACATCTCCCTTCAGCCCCAGCCTCTGTGCCTGGAGAAGCAGGGAGCAGCACTTGCCATCCCACCCATGACACAAAGGCTCCCCAGGACAGCTGGGTTCCCCAGGAGTCCTTGCCGAACTGTTAAGGGGTGCTGAAAGTGCAGAGTAGTGAAAATTATGAGAACCAGAACCTCTACAGCTTTCATTTTCAAGTGATTTAAAAATGGCTAAGTCACTTCACTTGCTAGCTGACAAAGATTAGTTGAGGTTACTTCTGGACAGAACTTGTATGCCAAGTTTAGTCTTGGCAAGATCTTTTATTGCCATATTTTTTAAGTGCAACAAAGTAGAACTTGATGATGGAAATGGTGACTGACCACAGCAAAACTTGAGCTGATAGGCATCTCTTGAGAAGAAAAAAGCATTGTGTGACCATTTTCTGTGATTCATGTATATTATGGAAGCATCACTCCATGCTATACAAGCACAGATTGGGTCTGGGGAGCCTATCTCACAGAGCCTTCTAATAGCATGTTGTCTTGCAGTGATGATTTCAGCTTAGGCAGTTTTCTGTCCAGCTGCAAACCCTTGTTACCAAGCAGTTTGTAGACACAGCCACAAAATCCAGATGTTGCAAATAGAGTAAAATTGTAAAAATGAGAAAACTGTTCAGCTCGAAAGAGGGAAGGGCCAGAGACCAGGGGCTCACCAGTGGAGAGGCAGAATAAGGCATTCCTCAGCACTAAACAGATGATAAATAACCGTGTGAAAGAGAAGATTTGGGATAACTTTTCTCCTCAGCACATAATCTGACTGAAAATCAGTGCAGGGTTTTTTGTGGTGTGAGCTGCCTTATGCTGCCATGTCTGTTTTCCAGCTCTGATTTCTGCATGATCTTTCTTAGAAGGAAGAGGATGGTTCTCATATTGACAGCCAGCCAAGTGAATGCAAATGTGTTTTGAACTCTGACTTTCCCTGAATTATTTAGAACTCCAGTTGATACAGAGAAGAGCTGGATGAGACTCCCATTTGGCTTCACATATAAAATTCTCCAAAGAAATTCAAAGACTGAGTTGAGCCATGACAAGAAACACGGTCCTGGCAAATACAATCCAGTTCTGCCTTAAACGTCATCATCAGTAATAGTAAAACTCATGTTTAATGGAAAAGTAATATATTATTAGAACAATGTATGGGTTGAGTTCTGCACTCGGTTGGCAAAATACTGTATTAGTTTCTCCACATCCACTTTAAAATTGGATCAGCCTATTTATTTTTTTTAAAAAAGGGGTATAAATGTCTATTGCAGGTATTTGTGCCAAAAGTTCTATACCAAAAATATCTTGTCAGAAGGTCTGTCTTTTGTAGACATTAAGATACTTCTCAAAGATTGATACTTTTCTACTCAGAGCTCTTTATACTCTCTGGAAAAAAAAACTGAAAAGAAATAAAAAATTCTTTTTTTTTGGGGAAGCATATTTTTGCTGAGACAGTTGACTAAACAAGAAGCTGTTGTAGAGCTCCCTTGGGACTTTGTTCTGTAGCCTTTGGTTCTGAAGAGCACATTTGTCAGAGGTTTATGCATCAGAAAGGTACTCTGCGTGTGAAGGGCTGTTTCAACTGACAGCACTTGATTTCTTTATTTATTTATTTATTTATTTATTTTTTACTTCTGTCTGTGAGCTCTTTTAAGTACATGAACCCTTAAGAACCATCTGTCTGTGAAACGTGCCCAGCCCAGCAGATTGGAAAGTTGGAGAACAGAGAATTAAAACCAGATCCCTGCATTTTTGATTTTAACATCTTAGTACAGGGTGACTGACCTAGTAAGACTGTTGCCTCTGGGCAGGTAGGGAATGAGTTGTATATTATTTTGTTTATAGAGAGTTAATAGCTACTTGTGCTTTTTATCCCAGGATACAAGAGAGGTTTTCACTGAATGTCCATGAAGCATCACAGCCTGTAGAGGGAAGACAAGCAGGCACCCAGTAAACAACACACAGCAGAGCTGGTGGGATGGGGAGAAAAGTTTCCATAGACATGATATGTCCTGAATTCTTTTATGTCTCTGCAGAACTGTCCAAGACTTGACTCAGTTTTTTATGGGATTTTCCACCCACCCACACATACCCACACAGCCCCCACTTTATTCCTTGGAGGGTTGGAGGCTGGAGACAGCTGTGTCAGGATTATTGTACCTGCAGTGGAAGGTAACAGATTTCTGAAAATAGATGCTTCAACACTGTGGTTGCCCTGAAAAAGAAGGAACAATTCTTGAAACATACTGCCATGTATAGAATGTATATGAGTGGCTGATGTGAACAGCATATTTCGAGTTCCAGTCTGTTTTTACTGTAGGAAAAGCCCATTTTGGCAAGGCATCTTTTTGTCTTTTAAGTGTGAAATCTGGAAAGAGATTTGCCTTGTTGTTGACAACTACCAAATCATCATGTGATACCTGTTTTTCAGTGGAGTTATGTGGTCCCACTGGCATTGCTGAGAGTGAAGAGGATGTTTCAGATATGAGACTTTCCATCCACAGCAGCCCATTGCTGTGCTGTTGTTCCAGAGAAAAAGACCTGCCCATATTTTTGTGGACTGCTCGTTCTCATGGCAGGAAGGCCACAGTGCCAGCCAGAGATGGCCTTAGAGCTTGGGCAGTGCCAAGCATAGGAATTTGTGGATTTTCAGCTTCAGTCTGTTTAGCCCGCAGGATTTTTACATGCAGGACGGAGGAAATGAATGTCCTGCTTCTTCCATCCCCGTTTTGTTTGCAAGTAAATGATTTAGGGCAGGAAAAGAGGAAGTTGTGACTGTAGGGCATCCTAGAGTGCCATTCCTGCCCTTTGGCACACTAGAGTGTAACACAGAAATAAGAGGAAACAGTCTGCTCTCAAAAAAAATGGTACTTTCAAATGATCATATTTTAAATGTATGGTACATTTAATCTCTCAAACATTCCAAGATAATTTTGTTTCCCTTTGGTCTTTAGGACTGTTTCTGGGGGGGAAGGAAAAAATCCCAGATGCTGGGGGAAGCCAACTATGTATAAAGCAGTTCAAAAGCAACTCTTACACAAACACAGTGACCCAGTGGTCTCCCTGCTGCTGACACATTCCATTTGGGTGGATAGTACTGGAAGAAAAACCAGTGATAATAAATTGCATTTTTTAAAAATTACTTTGGTAATCATAATGGTGGTTTAAAGAGGTCAGTACATGCTTTTACCAAAACAAGGAAACAGCTTTAGCCTAGTACTCCTGAGACAAACTTGCTACACCTGATTAGCATTAGGGAATGCTTTTAGGGGGAATTTTCAGGTGTTTGGACATGCACATGCAAGTGGGTTTTGTGGTTGCTGTTTCTATTCAGTCTTCACCTTGAATTTCTGACTTGGAAACTGCTGCATTCTTGGGTCTGTTATCACAGATGTTGGACTGAATCACTTTCACTTGCTGGGTTTCAAGGGTGGTGGGTACTACTTTAATGTTCAATATTTGTTCAGCCTCCACTGTTTTGTTAAACACGATGAGATATATGGAGTTAGTGGGATTTCCCCCCTTTCAAAAATACTGGAGTTTTACAAATACCTGAACAACTTCCTTGGTTAACACATTGGCAGTAAAACAGTCCAAGTGTGCCTGGAGGGTTTTGGCACTGGCAAACCTGCAACCCTCTCAGGTTCTTCAGTGCTTTGATGGCAGCAGCTGCTGGGAGAATGCAGCTTTAACATCTGCCTGGTGGAACAGGAGCTTCCACTGTTGTGTTGTCTCAGTGAAGTCAATACAAGGCACTGAAATATTTTACTATTGGCGATGAGCTGTAGCAGCAGCCTAGGGAGGTGTGGGGATGAGGGGTGCCTAGTGTGTAGAATATTCCACCCATAAAATTGGTTTATCTCGTGCTGCTGTCATCTCTCCATCCTTAGCTGAGGCTCAGCTCTGTGGCAGCAAAGACAGCATTTCTTGGTCTTTGGTCCTTGCCTGGCCTCCCAGAGCTTGCTGAAACCACAGCTCCCACTGGCTCCTCTCTGGTGCCCTGCTTGGAGCTGTGTGGAGGGAAAAGCCTCCCGTGTGGCAGCTCACAACCAGTAGGAGCATGGTCCATGGGCAGAGTTCTTTAGTTTGATGTGTTTTATTGCAGTCCCTGAGATGTGAACTTATGTCTCCAAATATTCTTCTTTCTATTTTTGTAGTGTGGAGACTTTTGCTTGTGATTTTTAAGTGTCTGGAGTCTTCAAAAAGAAAATTAAAACCTATAATGGATGTTTTGCCACACACACCTTATTTTAATTGAACTAGAGAAGTAGTTGTAAAAGCAACCAGACAGCATCCTTGAGCCTTTTCTCCTCCCTCTCTTTCCCTTCTCAAGTGTTTAAATTTAATTCTGTCCACAGCAGTGTATCTTACAAGGTCATCTTGTGGTCATTGTTTCCTCTAATAGTGTGTCACCACAGCCAGATTTCAGACAATACTAGAATTTACTAACAAAGCATAAATCCCAGTTCCTTGAGTTTGATAATGAAGTACAAATAATATAGAATGCCAGGAGCTGAAGCTTTTTTGGCAAAAGGGCTTTTCAGTAAAGCTTCTTGTTGAGCCTCCAAGTGAAGCAAATAGATTAGTTTAGAAGCTACTTACAACGTTTGTGTATTGATTTATTATGCAGCTGTGAACGGTAAAAGAATAAATCATGTATTTCAGTGTTGTTTTGGATAGCTGTTCTGCCCTGGGAGTATCTGCTGATGGTGCTTTGGAGTTTCTGGGGTTTCCATCCCTTTTTCTAGAGAGTCCAGCTGTCTTTTGAGGAGCTGTTTGTACAGGTGTTACTGTGATAGTTTTCTCCAGCTCAGTCTTTCCTTCAGGTACATCTGATATTTGTCACAGAAGGGCTACCCTGACTGCCCAGATCATGGAGCCATGAACTTTGCCATAGGTACTTGTTTTGGGAATGAAAACACCTGCAGAGATCACTGATAGGTGCTGTGTATTTATGTCTGCAGATCTGTATGAGCTTCAGTAAGCTATTTTACTTAATATTCTGAATGTGCCCTATACTTTCAGTACCATTCTTGAGAGGTCAAAATACATTTGGTTAAAGTGTTTTATGGGTTAGTTTTTTGAGGTTTTTTTTTTGGTGTTATAACTTAACTTTCAACATATGCTTTGAATTACTTGCTCCAGTTTCAAGTCCAGTTTTTCCAGGTCCATCAGCAAAGGGACTTGCATGTGATCTGTAACACTATCCCTTCAGATAGTCCCTGAAAATTAACTGAAGAGCAAGGCTCCAAAAGCCCACATAGTTTCCTTTTTAATTTAATTAAAATGATGCATATTTGCCCAACACTGTGGAGAAAGACATGATGCAGACTGGTTAGTCAAACATGAAGGCAGGCACAGCAGGGACCTTTCAGCCTCGTGAGCTTTTGTAATAACAAGTTGTATTAAGCAAACAACTGTGTAGCATGAGGGGTTTCTTATTGAAAAACAAGAAGGGGTGAGAAAGCTTTTCAATTTCCCCCTTGTGGGTCAGTGTCTCCAGTTGGTAAGTAGGGACCAGACAGATATTTAAAAATAGGTGCATTTCAGCTGCATTACTTAGTTTTTATTTTTTCTAACTTTGCTGTTGATTGGTTCAACTCTTCATTCTATTGTAGGAATGTCATAACTTGACTCTAATGCTTATACAACGCCTTTTGCAATTAGATGATGTAAACCTTAACATATTTAGAGAGGTTCAAGTAATCCCCTTGAGAAGCTAGGCCAGTGAGGAGAGCAAGCTTTGATGGTTTATATTTATAACCATGGAATAGTTTTGCTTGGAAAGGACCTTGAAATTTCATTCCACGCTCCCCCCTGCCATGGGCTGGGTCACCTTCCCCTAGACCAAGTTTCTCAGAGCTCCATCCGGCACTTCCAGGGAAGGGGCATCCACAGCTTCTCTGGGCAACCTGTGCCAGGCCCTTGTCACCCTCAGAGTGAAGAATTTCTTCCTCATGTCTAATCTAAACCTGCCCATCTTCAGCCTACGGCCATTTATCATTGTCCTTTTACTCCATGTACTTGTAGAAAATCTCTCTCCATCTGTCTTGGAGGCTCCCTTCAGGCACTGGAAGGGGCTCTAAGGCCACCCCAGAGCCTTCTCTTCTGATGGCTGGACAGCAGCCTCTCTTCATAGCAAAGGTGCTCCTGCCCTCTGAGCATCTTCATGGCCTTTGGGCTAATTTGTTTTATACTGATATATCCAGAGGCTACTACTGCATGTAAATAGTCTGGTGCTTCTGCCCTTAGTTTGGCATTTTAAGTTAAGATGATCTTAAGTTCACCTGTGTTTTGAGTGTTGATGCTGTTCCTGTTGCTCATAGGTTTGCTTTCCTCTCGATGAGGGGACAGAGGGATGCACTTTTTGTCAGTGCAGTTCTGTTAGGATTGTTTTGTTGGTGGGTATGTGTGTGATAGGTAAGTATTTTTATGAGCCTTACCTTTATGTAAATAATAAACCCCAGAATGCTGAAAAGAGGCTGTTCGTATTTAGGAGTTTTTGAAATTTGTATGTTGTTTTATTTGAATATTACAGACTTCATCTGGTTTATGTAAATTTGAGTTCCCGGAAGGAGAGTCTTCAAATGCTGTGTTTGCAAAGCAGTTGTGATTCTTAATGTGTTCTGTAATTTTTTTAATATTCAAATCCACAGGGTGGATGTATATTTATTACACTTAATAGAGCTTAAAGGACTTGCTGAGCTGCACTAAACACGAGATAAAATTGTATCCCTTACAGTTGTGAGGCGTATATTGTAAATTTTTTTTTAATTGTTGAATTAATGCAGAAGAATTTCTCTGCCATAAGCTTATCAAGAGTAATTTAATATAAATTGATCAAATTTAGGCTATTTAGTCTTACTGGAGATGTTCTGTTTATGCATTTGTAATGGATCTGTTGTTTTGAAGAAGAGCTCTGTCAGCTGAGCACCTCAGTTGTGTAAAGCTGAATGCTCAGCTGTAGTCAGTGAATGTGTGTAAACTGATAAATGGCAGGTTCAAGAAGAGTTTCACCTTGTCTTCTTTAACTTGTTTGTCTCAAACAGTGACCTGGATCTTGATTCTCTAGAAACTATAGAGCGGTCAAAAATTTTTAAGCAGATCTTTTCTGCTAATTTCTAAGGACTTAATGTACTAATACAGAACGTCACCACGGAAATCCTTTGTTCTCTGACCTTTCATTTTGAGGGTGAGCTTACATTTGGAGCTGTGTTCAGCAGCAACAGTACCTTGACCATCACTTTGTTTTTATTTTTAATTATTTCCTCCATCCTGGTCTTGCTTTTTCCGCTTTTATAGTAAGATAAAGATGGTTTTAGTTTTTATAAGGATTTTTGGGTGCAGTATTCCTGTGTTCTGTTTGTCTTCCTTGAGAAGCCTGTGGAGTGTTTTTGATGAACACAAAGTCATCTTTTGTTATCTTGTCCAAACCAAACTTAGTTTATCCTTTATTTTATTTTTCCTGGAAATAAATATGTGGACAATCAGTGGCTGAGAATAATTATGAAATATCTAACTTCTTCTTTGCAAGACAAGACATTATCATCTAAAAGGTGAAACTTGCTGTGTTGCTGAAGGTATTGAGGTCAAGGTATTGAGAGTCCATATATTAATTTAAACTGTTTCCCCATCAGATTCTGTGTAAGACAGGAGTCCATCTACTGATGAGTGAGAGGGAAATGGAAAATTTTATCATGTGCTTTGCCAGCAGTATTTCTGTGCATGTCAGGCCAAACCAAATTTCTTCTGAGATCCATGAGCTGGGTTTTTCCATGCTGCAGACTGGATGTGGGCACTGTAGGGTTGTTTTAGACCACACCATTTCAACTTGCACTGAAATCTCAGCAGAAGAATGTGCTTATGTAACAACCCTTCTTTCTAGTGACAGACTGCAGCATTCTTAGGAACTGGGAATCCAGCAGAGAAAAAAGCATCAGTGGTAGAATTAGATGTTGAAGTTTCTGGAGTTTTGAATTTAAAAAAACAAAAAACAAAAAAATGAAAAACCAACCAAACCTGAAAAATGTAAAAAGAACAGACTGTGTTTGATTACCAGGCTATAAACCTTAGCATACAGTGCAAAAACATGGAGGAAAATTTTCTAACAGGCTGGTGCTACTGTGTGAAAGTGGATTTGAGCCAAATTCCCAGATTTGAAACCCCATGAACTTCAGTAGGCTCAGGCCAATCCTTGGCTTAGATTCATCTCAAAACATTGCAAGCACAGAACACAAGTTTGAACATTTTCAGTAGGAATTGGAGCCCCAAAAGGAGGAGGTTTATGAATTATCCAGTCACTGTTTGCACACTCAAGGGACACATCAGTGCCAATGTGAGCATTTGCCCCTTGATCATCATGAGAATGTTTTTAGAGCATCTTTGAAAAATGCCCTGCAGGAAATGTTTCTGGCATGTGTCCTCAGTACTTGAGTATGTTATCTCTTTGCTGGTAAGAGCTTTATGTGGCTTCTCTAATTCTACCCAAATAATGACCTTGCCCATTGTCTTCAGCTCCATGTGCCAACCCTTTCCTGTCACAGCAGCTGATAGCAGGTTCCTGGATCACACTGTGGTTTCCTGCTTGGAGAACAACTGCTTTATTGCAAGTTGAAGCAATACTGCCTTCTGGATGGGGACTGTAGTGGGGAGATTTCAACAAATTATCAACTATACCCAGACCAGCCAAAGAGATTTATGTGCCCATTTTAATCAGCATTGTGCTCATTTGTTTGCTTTCTCCTTCTCAGCAGAGCAAACTCTGGTTTCCTCTGGGTTGTGCAGCTGCTGTAAAGGGCAATAAGGCAGCAGTGTCAGTCACAGCAGTGCTCCTGCACTTGCTGCATCCCAGGGTTGTGTCTGGAGCTGGAGAGGGGAAAAGTTTAACACCCAAATGAGCTACATGCAATTAACAGTTTATGGGGAAGCTCGTAAAGGATCCAGCTGGTGGTGGCACTGGGCTGTTAAATGGCTCTTCTGAAGAAACCAGAATGAGAAATTAAAAAAAAATACACACATGCACTGTTCAGTTAAGAGAAGTTGTCAGAGCATCCTGGAATATTTCTTATTAATAAGAATATAATTTCCAAGTTTAGCATCATGTGTACTTTGTGTTTGTCCCATGGAGAAACGTAAATGAGCATTTACCACAAAGGATGCTGGAACAAACAGAGATAGAAATACTTTATGATTCTGTGACAGAGCTATCATCAGGACATGCCAGCTGAGCTGCCAGTGTGTATAAGGTGCAATTTATGTCAGTTTGCTTGATTTAGTCTATTAATCTATAATTAATTATAATTCTATATATCGATATTTAGCTATGATTAATCTATAATTCTTCCTCTTTTTAATATAATTTGATCATAAGATTCTAATGGCAGATGAGACACAAACTGCTTGTTCTATTTCAGAATCTGTAGTGTGTTGTTAGAGCTCTGCAAGGTTGACATATGCATGCTGGACTATTGAAACAAGCTGCAGAGAGAGCTTTGTCATAATATCAGTACAGCAAACATTTCTCTGACTCACATACCCCCCGCCGTGATTTTGTAAGTCAGGGCAAAATTTAGAACTCTATTTGTTATCTGGTACATATTTCAAAGACATTGCCAAGCAAAAAGCTAAATTTAAAATCTCTGGCTTTTGTTGTTGGGGGTTCCAGACATGCCAAAGGAACATGTGTCAGCAATTTTAGGCTTAGTGGCCACGTAATTGTGAAATATCTTTTTTTTTTTTTTTTTTTTTTTTTTTTTTTTTTTTTGCTATAGATGTTCTTGGATGACAAAACCAGAGAAATTTCTATTAGCTGCTTGAGTTACATTCACTGTCAGTACTTTTTGATTAATATTGGTGTCTCTTCAAGAATTTGTATTGGAATGAAAAAAGAAAGTACACAAAAGACATTTTTTCTTTTGTTTGCATGTATGACAAAGTTATTTTGCCCTAAGAGAATGTTGCTTTTAGTGATTTGATTTGACTGGCCTGTTGGCATGGACAGCCAATGATCCTGCACATATATCCTGTCTTTATGTTCTTTATTGTGTATTGCCTTCATTTGTGAATGAGTTTGCCTCCTGCTTGATGATATTTTATTTCTCCAAACTGTCTGATTAGTTGGTGGCATGGGGAAACAGGCTGTGACTTTGGCTGTGGAAAATGTGACAGACTGTCCAGTGCAGGGGAGGGAGGTGTGTTAAAATTTCAGCATCCTGCATCGTGGGGTCAGCACAGCTGAGCTGGGAAATTGGTGTGATTTCTTCTCAGTTCACACCTGAATCACAGACCAGGATTAATACATAGCCCAGTGCCTTAAACTGAAGCACCTTTAGGAGTTGTTCCCCAGGCTTGCTGACTTCTTAACCATCTGAGGTATACCTTGGAGTTAACACCAAGTGAGCTCTGACCTTCTGTTGGCAGGGTGGCTTTCCTCCAGAAGGAGTTTCCTGGAGAATACCTTAATACTGAAACACTGCTGCCTAGTTCCTTATCTTAAAACTGTTATGTAATGGTGTTGTTCCTAATGATGGATGGAAGTAAATATTTAGAGGTAGAGTAATTCTGAACTTAGTGTTTGGCAGTAGGTTTATTTCAGAACTTCATTTTTGGACAGAGACTTTTAGGTCAGTCTGGTGAGGGAGACTTTGACTGTGTTCTGCATGTTTTCTTCAATTCAGTACAGACAGAGTAGGTGCCTTACATTGTGTAAACCTGGCTATTTGCACCACAGTGAAGGCTTAGGCTTGTGTAGTTTCAGTTAGTGAAGGATACCCACCTTAAACACGTGGGTCTGCTCATGGCCATGTGTTGTCAGCACTGGTGGCTGTCATCTAATGCCTGGCAGCTGTTCCTCTGCATTTCTGTGGCCCACTGTCACTTCTGTGGCTGCATCCAGCCCTTGAGCATTGTGGAACTGGTCCAGTGATTAATTTCTAGTCTGTGCTAGGTTTTGTAGTCATTTCTTAGCACTTGAGCTGTAGATGTGAAAAATCCATTCTGTGAGTTCTTTGGAGATAAGCATAAGGATTCTGCCTGATACTCAAATCCCTGATCTGAACCTGTCTGTAGTAATCAATCTTCTGTTTTAAATGAAAAAATTAATATGTTACCTCCTTCATACCTTTGCATGCATTCCCTCCCTCCTGTCCTCACTTGAGTTGATTTGGTGGCTGTCATCCCTTTGACAGGCTGTGCCTGTGGTGTGTGATTCTGAGGGTTGTAGGGAGCAGGGTCTGGCCCTGGACCTTGCACATTCTTGTGTTTCTGTGTAGTGAATCAGATCATCTCGCTGATCTGTCTGAAAATAAACTTTAGAAATGCTCTTGACATGTCAGGTGTTTAGCAGCTTTAAAAGGGCTCCAGCACAAGGACTTGTTGTGACAAATCCTGTATCTCATCATCAAGGAGAAAAGTTTGGTCTTTTGTGCATCTCACCATCCTGACAGCTGTGACTGAGGTGGTGCTGTGGTGAGAGTGTTCTGGATAGGCGCAAGCACAGGGAAAGAGCAGCAGCTGTCAGGGGACTGATAAATGTTGCTTTATCCACAGTTCTGGTGAAGAGTGGAGCAAGGAGATCAAGTCAAAAGCTGTGCCTGCTGTCATTGCCTTGTTTGCCTCCAGGCATTTGACTCTGCCCTGGAAGTTGGTCTTGGGCCAGCTGAGAAAAGAGCCATCACTCCTGTGGCTCAGAGTCAGCTGTGCTGAAATATTTAGTTAAACCAGCACATAACTGATCCTCCCCTCTGAGACCAGGATCAAGATTTTTTTGTTGTTGGTATTTTTTTCCCCTAACTGGCCTAATGGCATTCACCTCATGGATTTCTTGTTATCTTAGTTTCTAATGAATGGAATTAAATTTATGTACTGAACACCAGTTGCGCTCCCTGGCCTTTCTAGGACGAATCCTGGACTTGAAGACAGGGACAGTAAAGAAGGAAGGCCAGCAGTCCTCCATGAGAATGTGCATGGGATCCAGGCGCTCCTTCATTTGCAGGATGAGGTATGCATTTACTATGTGTTCCATCAGGGTTCCAGTCCTGTCGCAGCTCAGAAAAACATTTTGTTGCACTAATCTGGCCTTGATTACAAACTAAAGCTGTAATGACACGCTGCCATGAAGTATTTCTAGAATAGGAACTGGAGTGAAACTGAAACTAGTCTTCCTTATGGACAAACCAGCAAAACAGCACCTCATTTCTGTTGTAGCTATTCTTATGAGTGTGGGGTGTAGGTTCCTTTTTCCAGAGAACAGCTTCACCCCTGGAATTTCAGTCATTCTTTTCTAGTAAAGTTACTCAAATCGATGCCCTGGGAATGAAGCTTTCGCAAGTGTTATGAACACCCAGCTCTGTGTATTTTTTCAGCAAACCAAGAATATTAAAAGAATCTTAAAGATAAACAAGAATTGAGTTGCAAACCTGCCAGCTATGTAGGAATTAGCCTAAGCCTGGTATGAATTAACCAGATGTCAGCTGGCTGATGCTAGATAAATGAGTAATTGTTAGAGGGTTTTTTGATTTGCAGTTTTTCCAACTTCTCCTGCATTGTTTGGGCTTCTTTAAAGAGATTTGTCTGCCCAGTGCTTTTTTGGGGGGGCTTGTGAGCACTTATCTTGTTTTAGTGCTAACAGGCTAAAATGCCTTTTGCTATTGCAATAAATTTTTGTCTATGGTTAGGAGGGGAAAGTACATAATTGTATCTGTAGGCTATGTCCAGTATAAATGGTGATAACAGCACTGCAAAATTCATTACAGAATGAAACACACAAAGCACATTAAAATACAGGTGCCTGTACTTTGGTAATGTGGTGGATTTTTTCCAGTCCTGTGAGGGTGCTGAATGTATGGCTCTTGGGTGCATTTGTAGGGTGTTTATGGACTTTATACCTGCAAGGCCAGGCTTCAGAGCTATAGAACCTTTTTCACCCTTAACTGGGAGGGAAGAAATACAGCCCAGCAGAGCAGCACTGAGAACACTGATTTTTCTTCCTCCCAAGATGCACATCATCTTGTTTGTGCAAAGAAAACCAGGCCTAGTGTCCTGTTTGCAGTTATTCCCCAGCTTTCAAAACAGTTCTGATTGCAGTCATTTCCTAGCACCCTGATTCTGTAAACTCCAGTGCATGAGAGTGATTTTACTCATTTCCCTAACCCCACTGTTTTTGTATTTCTAAATCTTATTTTAGTTGTTCATTTCTTCTCCTTGGCAGTGACTGATAAGAAAAAAAAAATTAAAGGAATAAAAAAAAAACCTTCTGGGAAGTATGGACCTCAGATAATGTGAACCTTCCTTGTGGTTTCTTCTTTCATTGTTGTTATTATTTTTCCATTAAAAATGAACTGCTTTTACCCTTCAAACTATTTACTCAGTTTCAGATGGATTGTTGAAATTTTACAGTTAGGCATACTTATAAATATCACAAAATACACATGAACAAGTGTTAAACAAAGTTAGTTGACAGTGTAAATAGTTTGATTTTGCAAACATTATCTTAATGTCTGCAGACATTGTAGCTGGTGTATGGCAGTGGAATTTTTCTGTCAAGGGAAGCCACAGGAACACTGAGATTGGTTTGTGTGGATATTTGGGGGCCTGACATATTTTTCTCTAGTTTTCACCCCTGTTTCATGGCATTTTGAAGTGTGTCTATTCTTTAACCACCCTTGGGATATCAATTTCAAACAGTCTTTAAACTGGAGGAGTGTGGAAAGGAATCTTTTTCTAGTCTCTTTCATTTTTCTAAAATAAAGAAGATCTTTATAGCACGTCTAAAAAGCTCAGCCTGTGGAAGCAGCATGTCCTACATAAACATGAATATGCAACTTTTTGCCAGGAACATCTATTATTGTCTTCTTATATATGTAGTAAGAATCTCAAGATGCCTTTTTATCATGTGTATTTATATTCATTTTTGAGCCCTTTAAAATACTCATTTATTTTTAGGTGTGGAAATGCTCCTCTGGATCATTTACCTCTGAACAGAATAACCACCATGAGGAAAAGATACAGGTACTATTACTTAATTTACCAAGAGCAGCTGTAGTTGCCCTAAGCCCTCTCATTTTCACTGGGTTAATGCCCATTCTGGGAGTGTTACCTGCACACACTGCATCCTTTTGCAAACAACATCTCTTGCATGTGTCACTCAGATTCTTTGTCTTACACCAGCTCTGGCTCTGAATCAATCTTCAATATCTTTCTCAGAGAAATATTGCAGAAAACAGGTACAGCTTGAATAGCAGCATAACAGAGCTGGCAATACAAAACCCTAGGTTGATTCTTGGGTGTTCCAGCACAACTTACAAATACTGGTAAATCATTAGTAGCCATAGTTTGAAAGCATAAAGCTGTTTTGCCTGTCAATGTGATGTTTTTGTGTTTCTTGCTCATTCAGGAATGGCCTGGGCCCGGTGAAAGAAGGTGAAGCACAATATGCTGTTGTCCATTGCACTGGCTATATCAAGGCTTGGCCACCAGCAGGTTTGTATCCCTTATAGAAGATAGTGTGCACCAAACTGTCCTTAGGACAGCTGAAAACCTGGCTCAGGATTCCTTGCTAGAAAAGCAGGAAGAGTTTTAGTGGGGTGGCTGATTAAAGCCCACTTTGAGAAGCTTTCAATAAGAAGAAATCAGGTGTTGTACTCACTCAGGGCATCATTGTTTTCCCTGTGACACCCTTCTCAATTTTGTTGTCACAGAGGAACTGTAGGAATTTCCAGTAATGCAGGATTCCACAAACTGGGGTCAAAAGTTTTCAGCTTATGTTGATAAATCAATATAAAAATGGTCTCATTTTAAGAAGGTGGAGGCAAAGGATTGTGTACCTCTAGAAAACAGCAGTTACTGCTTTTATACTTAAGTACTGAATTGCCAGCACTTTTGTATGAAAATGTGTAATTTCACTTCAGACACATGGAAGTTCTCAGTAATGGTGTTACTTGGGAATGTTCAGTATTTGTGATAAATTCTGTTTTGAGGCTGTTTTTCTGGGAATCAAGTCTTGGCATACCGCTTTGATCTACGGCGAAAAACATTTACCTGCTGGAACTCAGTGTTACCTATGGGAATATTTACCTTTGAAAAATTCCAGGAGGAGACAGTGGAGCTCATCCAGACCTCATGATGAGTGGGGTTACCTGACCTTGGCATTTGCAGGAGTTGAAGAGGTTGTTTGTGATGTGACAGCGCCTGCTGGCATGAGTCAAAGAGTCAAACCAGGAGCTGTCCTGCCCTTTTGTGGCTGTGCATCATGGCCATAAATCACATTGATCCAGGGATTATGAGTCCTAAGAGGTGGTTTGTACCAAATGTGTGCAGTGGTGTGCAGACAGCAGCGTGCAGATATGAACTTCTTGTTGTTTTTTGCTGAAATGCGGTTTTGGAAGCAGAGGAAAACTGCCCCTCTTGTTGCTAATAGGATTTAATAGGAGTCAAGATGTTCCAATTTTGCTTCTCTCTCAAAAATATGAGAGCACAGTGTCTGTAGAGTGCTCTGAAAATTGATGGTTTTTTCTGTTTTGTTTTCTATTTAGATTTAGTTTTCTATTGGTAATTCTAAATGCAATGGAATTCAGCCTTGATACACAAGGTGTCTCCTCAAGAAGGTGTAGGGCAAATAAGATTTTGTTTAGCCTGAATGAGAATCTTGCCTCATGTTATGGGATGTTTAAGGAGATCTGACTCTTTGGGGTGCTGATACAGAACTAGAGATGCATGAACTCACATCAGCACTAGGTCCTGATGTTGGCAGTGTGTGCTCTTCAGCCACCAGTTCTGCAGGACAGCAGCTTGGGATTAAAAGGATCTTCATACTAATGGCCAGGTATCAATCATATTGCAAATCCCAGTTGGCATTAGTGAGGTCTTTTTCTCATCTCAACTCTTCCAAAACTTTGCTGCTTATTACTTCATGAGAAGTTTTTATTTCACTGGAGGTCGAATGGGAGTTTTCATGCCCAGTGCCTCTGTGTCTCTCCAGTGTTCTGGTGTGTTTCCAGAAGGAGGTTATATCCTGTCAGCCTAGACTTTGCAAAGACAATCCAGGCCACCTCTGCTTTCCATTCTCAGAGTGTATTCTCTTTACCCTTGTGGCTTTTCGCTGCAGTTCTTCATGTTTTCACTTCACTTCTCAAAATGTAGGTCACTGGCACTACACATTTTTATTTCAGATGAGATTGTAGTGATGGATAACACAAACGAGATTTCCTATCTTGCCTGGCAGTGTAGGATACAGCATCCTTCTCTTTTGTGTGGTGCATCCTGCAGGCATCCTAAGACATCTGATACAAATTTTTATGTCTTCCAGGTTGCCTTTTTCTCACTTGTCAGCTGCAAATCTTGCTTTGAATTGTGTGATGTTTCAATTAGTAATATCAAGTTCCATCCTATTTCTGTTGGTTTAGTTTATGACTGTTACTGTTCCCCAAGTGCATGCTTATGCATTTAGTAATGTTGGATGTCATCCCATTTCTATTACTCCACTCCACAAAATCACATGGTGCTCCTTATGATATCCCAGTGCTCCTCCATAATGTTAATGCCTCCAAACTAATCCTAAGGGGATGTTTTTGATTTTGACAGCCTTATGTGGAATTTCATTGGTCTTTTATGTTACCGTCCAAATTGTTACTTCTATTAGTCATGTCTGGGTGCCTTTTCCAGGGCACACAGAATTGAATCAGGGCCTTTTTCATGAGGGTTTATTTGCCTTCCCATTCTTCCCTACTTTGTGTTGGTGGTTGTCATGTATCCATTGACTTTCAAAGTTGATGGGAAGATCCATGGGCTGAATTGTTCCCCTATATGTTTGAGTAAATAGGTGACAACATCACTGCATTTGTTCTCATTTCCAGTGGTAATCCGACCATAATCTGCAAAGCAAATGAGATAACTACAGCAGTAATGGAATTTGCCAAGGCTTCTCTACCCTGTAATAAAATTACTTTGTTGAAATCAGCAAGCCCTGCATGGTCTCTGGATTCTTGGGAATAAATGGCCTTGTGCTAAATCACAGCTGTTTAAAAATTCAGTGATCAAAAAGATAATTTTCATTTATTTTTCAGTTGCCAAGTGGACACTGGTATAAACTCCAGATCCTTTTCTTTCAAAGCATGCAGAGTGGCTTGTGCATATATAACTAATATACAGTACAAAGTCTACTTTCACAAGCAAAAGAACCAATATTATCAAATGCCTTTAATCTGTACTTAGTCTCATTTGTTTAGCTCTTGGTATTTTCTCTTTCTGTGTTGAATTGCGTTGTCTGTGGCCAATGTTCAGTTTTTTTGGTCCCACACTGAGAAATAAGTGTTGATACAGAAGCATAAAGAGAAGAACTGCTTTGTAATCATTATTGGTGGGATAGACTGACACTGCTGCTGCAGGGAGGAGTCTGTGCAAATCTGGAGTAATCTTAGTATACTTCAAACAGGTGAAAATGAATAAGCTACAGACAGCTGGTGGTGTAATTCAAGGGCTGGGTTTGTTATGGCTCAGGTCTGTGTTCAGCATGACAACACTGGCACATCCAGCCTGCCTTTGTGGTTTTTCTCATTTGTGTGGAGCAGCAAGGCTCATGTACTGGCACACTGTCTTCAGCCCCTTCTTCACTGAGAAAGGGAAGACAAAACAGCCTCCGTTCAGGCTGTGTGTTAATGGTCTGTTCATTTTTCTCCACTTAAAAGACCAGTAAAATTAAGATCAAGTGCAAAAGTAGGCATATGATACTTACACACTTGTATCCCCATATGCTGGCCTCAAGAAATGAGGTGTAAACTTGGTGTGGGAGTCAAAGGAAAAAGCAGTCAGATGTCTCAGATAGATGTTCCAGCCAGTCATGGTGTATGTTTGGTTGAATAATGACAATGTGGGGTTGGGTTATTTGAAATGAGGTAAAAGGACCCTTGGTTTGAGGCTGGCTGAGCAGCAATCCCAGCCTTTGTCCCTCTGTTCCCAGCGAAGCTGTTCTGATGGAACTTGTGATCCTCAGCCTACACAGTGCTTCAAGTTCATAACCAGTCATAAAACTGAGAAGTGCTGACCTTCTCCTGGGTTTTGTTCCTGTTTTCAACTTAAGCAAGATTTGCTTTTCTTCTCTTTTTTTCCCCTCTGAATATCTCATTCCTGGAAGGAAATGAGTCTTCTCTGGTCCATATGATTTTTTCCTAATAGATTTGTTTTGCTTTCTTTTTGTGGCATAAGATTTGGTAGAGAGAGAAGATAAAGTCTGTCAGGAATTTGGTAGTTTTCTGGAAACCAAAGCCAGCATCTTGCACAAAAGCACATAGTGAGGCAAAGAGATAGATACATGTTTTGAAACTTCAAATAAAGAGTCACAGAATAATGTTAAATTCAGATAATGTTGAAATATATATTTTTTTTCTCTTTAGTTAAAAAAGAAACATTTTAGTCTTCCAAGTCAGACTTACGGTAACATCTTAACCACAGCATGCCAAAGCTGTTAGGTTATTTTAAAGTTTTGGCCAGAATCTGGACATTTGTGCAAAGTACTCCCTCTTCCAATACAAAACAAAATAGTTGCTTGAATATTCCTTGCAGTGCTGTCATCTTTTAAGGCTTTATTTATTTTTCTAAAGAGTGGTTAATTTATTTTTTATTGGGATTTTTCTCGAGATTTTATCCTTAGTATGCTATCCACAGCCTTTTTTGTGAAAGCCTTTTTCCATTGTTTTGTGTAAGAGATAAAGTCACACAGTGTAGTTTCTTCCCTGGGAAGTAACTATCTGAAGTGATTCTAATGAAGACAGGCATTATCAGGGGATTGCTAGCGACCACTGGACACTTAAATTCCATCTTTTTAAAGAATTATAAATAATTTCTTTTTTAGTGTAGTGAAATAAAACCATAAACGCACCAACGCTGTTCTGTGTCTCACAGAAGATGTGGGGCAGAAGGGTAGAGAAAGAAAGCAGAAAATGAATATGCAGAAGAAAGCAGAATATGCTTTTCTGTTGTTAGAGCCAACTGGAAGCTCACTGGGAAAACTAAAAAGTTCTTTCTGTCCACACCAACACACACTGTTGTGCTGTGGGAAACTGCTGGAAGAGAGGACACTTGGAAATTAAATATAACCTCTGATGGCACAGCATTCTATTTGTGATGCTCACTTGCAGCTTAGCTGTGCCAGTTGTTGATGTGAACTCAGGCAAGCACAGCACTGTATTTATTATTTGAGAGGGGTGTATATTTGGTGTTGAGAAATAAACCCTCTCCCAGGATTACACATAAACAATGTGAATAATTGAAGGATGTTTATTTTGTTGATGCCCCCTAAAGGTCAGTTTCGTGGCTGCTTTCCTCCAAGCTCTTACAACATTTTTTAGAGATAATGATGGTACTTGGTGCTGCTAAGGAGCAATACTGCATTGTGTTAAGAGCTGGACAAAGTGGTAGAAAATGCAGTGCACATCTTTATTTACCTGTCCGTACTGGAGTGTGTTCAATAGGAAATGTGCTAAAGCAAAAGTAAATTTCATCTACAAATAAAGACACCCAGAGCCGAATCTTTGAAAATATCAACTGAAGAATAAAGAAGATAATTTCTCTCTGTGGAATGCTGCCAGTAATAGCACCTGTATTGCAGAGAAGCTGAAAATCTTTTTACCATATTTTTTCTCTAGGCACTTTGGGAAGGGGTTGATAATCCACTGGGTCATGTATTGATTAATTCCAGGCAGATTGATTTTTATTCATAGAGGGTCTTGTGGCATAACCCAAGTAAGACATTTTCCATTTTGCTGTGCAGACCAAATATAATCCATCTTGGGCAAAAGAGGGGGGAAAAAAAAGATGAAAATTAGAACAGCCTCCCTTTGTCAACAGAGTGACATCAGAAATAATATTTCTTTGCTAGGTTTAATTTTGGAGGTTGTTGATGTTACTTTGATTTTATTTGAGCAGTAGCAAGCATGGACCAAGTTCCTAAAATGGTAATCACCGTTGAAAGCTACAGAGAAAAAAAAGATTATGCAAAGTGGAAGCTGTCCAGCTGTGTCTTTGCTGTCCTTTGCAATACTCTCTGCCACTAAGGAAATGATTGGAAAAAGCTTTTGAGGTCAAGGGAATATATTTCAAATGTGTCCTTCTCCAATGAAAAACACCATTTGAAAGGGATCTTTTGGTTAAGGTTATCCAACTGGAATGCTTAGAGTTATGTCCTTAAAACTGCTCTTGTTAGATGAGATAATGCTCCTCCTTTTTAAAGCTCCCCTTGATAAAATTCTTATTATCAGTAGGGGTCTGCAAATAATGTTGTGCACCCCAGATTGTGAGATTATTGCAGAACAAATTTCAGTATATTGTACAAAAACATGGGGTTTTTTTTCCTTCATACTTGGTGTATATTATTTTATTGTATAGTTCAGTGAAGAAATACCTGTAAAATGCTGTTTGAAAGCTGATGGTCAGATAAGATTCAACTGTTTGGATACAAGATAACATCCTCAGAGATTACTCCAGTTCATTTAGCAGCATTTTTAGTCCTTTTTCAGAGGTGTCATTTACGAAAGTGGTGTGCTGTCATCATCTGGACTGTCCAAAGATTGGCTTACACTGGGGATTATACATTTCCAAAATAAAGTTGTTTCTGAAATGGTAGCTGCTTTGCAAGTAATTTTGTTAATGCTTTGAAGTGCCTCTTAAATGATTCACTGCCTGTTATGACCGAATTCCTTGAAAATCCTTGTGAAAGAGTTTACAGATCACTTAAAATAGGTCAGTGGTGTCACTCCTGGAAGACGTTTTTTCAAGAGTTTTATATGAATTTGGTATCTCAGTGCTGGAGTTGGGAAATAGCCTTAGCTCAAGGCTTAGCCAGCAAGCAAGTAAACAGTGCTAATCTGAATGTTCCTATTTGTGAAACACTGAGATGGAAAATAGTACACATGTATGTTTGGAAGCTGTTCCTGTGTTTATAGTAGTTACTCCTGTTACAGAGCTGGAACAAGCAGTGTTAGCAAAGCATCCACATTTTTTTCAGTCTTTCAGCGTAACCACGCAGGTTTAGGCCATTATAGAAAAAAGTAAAACCAGCTGTTCAATGTGAGCACAGAATTAGTGATTAATTTAGGCTGTGCCTTGTTTTTAAGGCTCATTATAAAATATTATTCACAAAGAAAGCTGAACAGAGCGTGCCTTCACTGACCATGTTAAGTGACGCCATGGTTCCATAACGTGATGGTGGAGCTGCGCTCATGGAAATGTTACTGTCCATCTTGGTGTAAAATGGAATTTAATATCTGCTTTGTCTTCAGCAGCCAAAATTGCTGCTGTGGGTTCTGTGTATACACGTGAGGTATGTAGCATTGAGAACAACTGAGAAACATTGTCTGATCTGAACCCAGAAATAGTGACTGAATCATAGAGAAGAAAATGAGGTTATTTTGTAAGATTTAGAGCATCTAGGAAAGTACAGAGCCAGGACAGCAGCATCTCTGTTTATCCCAATTTCCTAATTAAAACAGTCTTTGTCATTGTTTACTCCAGGAATGACCATACCAGAAGAAGATGCTGATGTGGGACAAGGTAGTAAATACTGCCTCGTGGCAATAGGAAGGCTTCAGGTAATGCAAATTTTTCCATATACAAACTATTTCTGAAAGCATGATCATTGTTCTGGTGTGGTTATAAAAGAATTGCACACTGTTTTCCTACTAGATTGTAACTTTTAACATGCCTCCAGTTTATAAAGTGCCTTGATGTCTGTGCAGTCAGTGACATCTACCAGCAGAGCAAAATGAAACTGTGATTTTGGTGCTGGATATGTGTACTTAATCCAGTAACAGCAGCAGAGATGTTCCTGAAGATTAGTGTGCACGGACCTGCCATTGTTTAGGGTGTGTAGGGCTGGGGTGCTGGAGTTGGTGAGAAATGTGGCAGTGCAGGTGCTGGGGTAAAGTGACCCCCAGAACCAGTGCTATGCTCCCTGCCATTTTTCCAGTCATTCACTCTCTGACTAATCAACTGCTTGAAAAACTGTGATTGCAGGAGCTATCCTGAAAATGGTAAAGATAAAGCAGTCAAGAGGCACTCCAGAAATCATAGCTTTATTCTCAGCGTGTATTGTGTTATGCATTCAGATGAGATGTGAGCTGAAGGAACTGGGAAAATAAAATTTTCCTTCCTTTTGTGCAGAGGGTTGCAATTGTTGTAGTGCATTTCTGAGCAGAATGCAGAGCTCTGAGCTAAAGCAACCATGATGAATCTCTTTCCCCACAGCAGGGAGGACAGTTTTTATTTTCCTGGTCTGGGAATCCTGCCATGGGTGATCATATCTGAGCCTCTTGCATGATCCCCTGCACTCACTGCCATCTGCTAGGAGGGGATCACTCCTCCTGACCAGGTGGAATGACCCTTTCAGGGGCCAGACCCATTTACCTGAGGTGAACAGCCTACAGATGTTAGCACATCTGCAAAGTGGCTCTCCATGGCCATGGCAGAGCTACACAAATACTGCAACATGGGTTTCAGGTTTATAATGCTTTCATAATTAAGAGTAATATATTCCACTAATGGAAAGAAGGAAGTTATGGGGATTCATGTGTTACAACTTCCAAAGAAAAATTATTTCCAAGTAATGTCAAGATGTCTGTTACGTTAGAGGAACCATTGTGGTATGTGAGGGCAGGCAGGAGGAAGCTCTGTGGTGGGTTAAGTCAGAAAGGAGTCAGGGTGCACAAATTAAAAACTCTTGTTCTCGAACAGCAAGTTGAAATCTTCATATGGTGAACTGGCTAATCAGCTCTGAGTTAGCAAAAAAAAAGATTTTGCTCATTTTGCATTGTTGGCAGAGATAGCCCTGGAAGATGTAAAAAAATCAGTGGTCTCCTTTGCACCTTCAGTGGGAAAGAATGGATATGAAGTGGCCTGATAGCACAGATTTCAGGCAGAGAGCTGAAAACACACAGTTCCCTCTGGTGAGATTTGAGAGTATTTAGAGAACTGTGTTTTTCATTATGAGCAACCACTTGCTGGTGTAATATCCCCTACCTCAGCCTCTGGAGGACTTGGTTCAGGTTCTGTAGGTGTTTCAGGTGAGGTTCATGTCACCTGAAAGGTTAGGTAATGGGTTGGTTTCCTATCCTAAGATAAGTGGACTGCACTGTCCTCTGCAAGTCATTCATTCTTGGTTGACAGAGATAGGATCCATGATGCCTGATGTGCTGCAAAGTGAGATGAGTCCAGCTGGACTTTCATCCTCAGTATATCACCCTTCCTGGGAACCTCTGGTGTGTTTGTTTCTCTGCTGTGCTGTTAATCCTCAGTAGATGCCATGGGGTGAGATATTTGCCCTGCAAACCAGACTAAAGCTGTTCTGCCATTTATCTGTGCTGTTGTTTTATTTTACTTCCTTCAGCTGCTAGCAGTGTGCCAGCACATTCTGTCCTTTATTTGTGGGTCAGATGTGGCCCTAGGTGACTGGTGTGGCTCTCTGGCCCTAGGTGACCAGCTCTCCTGTGTGCATGGACATGAACGGCATGTCGGTCCCCACGGAGTTCCTGTCCCGGCACAACTCCGATGGAGTCATCACCTTTGTGGACCCAAGGTGCATCAGTGTCATTGGCTACCAGCCCCAGGTCTGTGGCCACTGGGAATGTGCAGAATGGGTGGAGCTAATGCAGAAAATACCATCTGAAAACATGAAGTATTTGTAGCTGATAATTCATACATCGGGCACTGAACGCTGTTTGTTTTTCTTTGCTGTCTATGCCTCTGTGTGGGGTATCTGTTTATACCTTTAGATCTGATTAAAATTCTAGCAGCAGAGTGCTCTGAACCTTGCACAGCTTTCCAATGAAGACATTTCTGTGACAGAAAGTTAACAGTGCTTGGAGAGAGTTAGTCCTGTAGACCTTTGATTCTGCCAGTCTCTTGAACAGTAAGCAAACATAATTTACAGCATCTATTTTCCTTTAGGCTACATCTGCTCCTCTGAACAGGAGGCTAGTACAGAACTGAGTAGAATAGTAAATGAACCACAGCTCCACAGCTCTTCCTCCAATAACTCCCAGCAGTTGCAATTTAGAGGCAAAAGGACTTCCTAGTTCATTTGCTTATTCATATTTTTTTATTTTAAATTGCTTTATAATAAGTGTTTTTACAAAAATTAATACCATAAAATGAGCTGTAGTAGCAGGTGTCAGTCTTTTCAAGACACCATTTCAAAGGTAGTAGAAAATAACTTAAACTTTTGTGTAAAAACATGGGGCATTATGCCTACAAACCTTGTTTGTGTGGTTCATCCCTGATTAACTGAGTAATCTTGTTAAATGTGATAGATTTTGTGTTTGCAAAAATGACTTGTAGGTCTACATGTGGATTTGTGTTGTATTTGGGGTTTTTTACATAGCTTTATGTTTTATTCTAGGATCTTCTGGGGAAAGATATTTTAGAATTCTGCCATCCTGAAGACCAAAGCCATTTGAGAGAGAGCTTCCAACAGGTGCTGTGTCCTGCTCCTTTTGTTCCACACTTTATTATTTTGTCCACAGAAGTAGTTTTTATCTTATTTTATTTTTATGCAGGAGAAGAAGTGGCAAGATACAGAACAATTTGATGGTCAGTTATCAGTTGGTTAAGCTGCATAATAAATGGAAGGAGGGGTTGACAGTATTTTCAGAAATAAATCTTCTAGTTATATATTTGGTTTTTTGCTGCACGAAGTGAGCTGTTTTGGAGATGCCTGTGTTGATCCCCCTATGTTAAGTGGTAACCAAAATTATTTACCTTCCAAGATGGGCTGTTGATTTGGAAGTAGTTACATCCCTCTGTGATGCTGGATTGTTTGTAACTGAGTTCTCTGCTAGCATAGATGATTTGCTTTTTCATGTACCTTAATGGAGTTATGCCACTTTACATCAACATGTAATTTGTCCCTTTTTCTCTGTTAGAAATTGAAATGTGCAGGGAAGTAACAAAAGAAATACAACATACAGGAAGAGTTACTGGTTTGGATTTATTTTTACCATCGGCCACATTTACAGCTGAATCAGTGACATTTATTCCATTGCAGAGCCTGCTGTTTCAGCTTGGTCTGGGGCATGCATTAGCAGGGCTTTCCCCAAGCTGTCCCCTTATTGCTGGGCTTTTCAGTGCCTTTCCTGCTGCACCAGAACACCCTGCACAGGATGTTTAACCTATTGCTGAGGCTCAGTTGATCTAAGTGGTTCCAGATTTTCTTGCAACAACCAATAGCTCAACCAAGTTGTGTTGATCCATCTTGCGTTGGATGCTGAGATGTATTTTCAGCTGGGAAATGTGGATATGACTTCTAAGTAATTTGTATAGCCAACTGTTTGTTCAGGCATGGCATGCACAGACAGAGCCTCTGGGGGAAAAACAGCGAAATGCTGTGTCCCTAGAACAGATTGTGAAACTGAGGTTATGGTCTCTGCAGAAGTGTTGGAGATGGTGTCAGATATTCGTCCTCCTGAGCTGTTTCTCACCATCCCCCCTTCAACAGGGACCATCAGCCCCATGGCCAAGTGTGCCTCCAGTTCCTTGCACAGACTGAGTGCAAACAGCAGCCTTTTTTAAATTCAAGATGTTGATTCACAGGCTGTGAGAGTTCAATGCTTTAAACAGGTCACCACACCCAGAACATCTCCTGTGCCCCAGCTTGGATGGGGATGTGATGCTGCAGCTGCATCCTCCTGATAGGGGTCTGTCACCAGGAGCCAGCTCTTCTCTCCTGCCTGCCCTCCTCCCCACCTTCCTGCTGCCTTGGTGCTGGCATTGCTGGGAGGGCTGAGCCCTTAATTCCTTTTGCATGGAACTCCAGCTTTGGGCTGGTTCAGCTCCCTGCACTGCTGCCTGACGGCATCAGCGGCGCAGGAGCAGTGAGAACACATATGCTGTTTTTCAGCGGTGCCCAAATGATTGATTCCACTCATCTGTCCAAGGGACAGTGACAGAGAGCTGCTGGATAATGGGCTGTCAAACATCCTCAGCAGGGAATCTGTGCAGTGATTGCCTGGGTCTCAGCAGGGCTGGCTAATGAACATTGCAGTTAATGACCTGGTCCTGCCCGTGTTCACTGCGAGGGAGATCAGGCTGCCTGTGTGCCCCTGAACTCGGCTGCTGGGGACTCCACTGTCACCACTCACTGCTGGGCATGTGCAGAAGTGATTTGCTGCATCAGGGACCTGCATGGTTTGCTTAAGGTCATACAGAAAGACAGCAGGAAAAAATGCAATTAGAAATTAAAGTTCCTGCTCACTCAATCTATGTCCAATCTATGAAAATAGTGTGTTGTTTCCTTAGCAGGCAATGCCTTCTTGGGTGTATTTTTGTTCAGTACAGTAGCAGTGTGATTGGGGCTGTTATTCCCATCATGCAATAAAAGACTGTAGTAAACAGCTAAGCTTTGCACCAGGTGGTTTTTATTTCTGAAGTATATAAAGTTTAATCATTAGCTTTCAAATTTTTTGTGCTAGTTTGTTTGTGTGCTCTGACTTAAGACAGTTCAGGATTTTCCCACCAGCAATCTCTCTGCTTTATATATTATTACAAAATTACTGTTTGCTTAATCAGGGTTTCAGGGTAATAGATCACTGCCATTTGTTTTATTATTGTTAGTTTGGACTTAGAAATCTCTTAATTAAAAAGGTAACTGTGATTCCAAATAAACTCTTTTTTTTTTTTTTTCTTAAAACCTGAAAGCTTGACACTTCTTTTTTGCTGACAGTATCAGAACCAGGCTGGTGCATAACAGAAGAGGGAGGGAGGGTGGGTTTTGCAATTTTTGGTCAATTGCCAGTATCTATCTCAGAGCTTTATTTCCTTGGGAAGATAAATTCATTCATCAGGGTGGGAAAAATCAGGCCAGAATAAGATAGTCTCAAGGCTAAGACAAACAAATACAGGTTAATATCAAAGGGTCCAGTATACAGCTGTTGGATACCCAGTAGAATACTATTCAGATTGCACAGTCTACACCAGCTCTGTGGTTTCTGCCCTGGGTGTGGTAGTAGAAAATTGCTGATAAAAGAATGTTGCTCAGTGAGCTCAGAAAAACCCTGTTAAAGCATTAAAAATCCCCCAACAAAACCAACCAAAAGTCATTTATTTCAATATGTTTTTGAGCTTTCCTGGGCTTTGCTAAAGGTTGTTGTCTTCTATTTGCATTCTTTCCATTTAGTCGCATATCCAGTTGATTAATATGAAATGCAAACCTCTGAAAAAAGCAGGATTGGAACATTTTTCTTAATCTAATTGCTTGTCAATTAAGACAGAGGGTAAATAGTGGGACTTCTACTTTTAGAGAATACAGGCTGCAGATAGCTAATAGAAAGTAAATTCCAGATGTTAACGATTAAGAATCCACAAGATGTGGCATTTATTTGCAGTAGGCCTTCCCTTTCCTTCCTTGGGGCAACCCTGAGATAGCCTGGTGGAAAAGCTGTAAAATATAAACAGAGATAGGCCAGGTAAGTGCCAGCTGAATGGCTTGAAACCATGAAAGTTTTCTTCTGGTTTAACCCCAGATTGTTGGATAACACACAAAATGCAGTTGCAGGGCCAATATGAGAAGATTGGTTTGAATGTGCTTTAGTTGGCTGCTTCTTAATCCTCACTTGGTGCCCTGCTGTTGACTTGAACAAAACTTCAACTACCAAACCCAGACATCTGAATTCTTAGTTACAAACACATAGCCTGTGCAAGCAAGGAATTTATACTGTTAAAATGGGCAGTGGCTTATCAGTGTTCTCTCCATTCAAACACTGGCTCACTCTTTTAAGCCAGAAGCAAGGGATTCTTGTTAGCAATTTGCCATCCTGGAGAGTCTTTCAATATGTTTGGGGTAGGAGGGAACCAACCCCTGGTGGTTTCTAGAAAAACAAAAAATAAACACCACTGTATTTAAGCATTGTCCTAAATTTTGCTGCTGATTTTTCACATATATTAATTGTATAGCTGGGTATCCAAGCAGCAAAGCAGTCAACCTCAAAATGGCTTTTCTTGTAGGCTTCTGTTTAGCTGCAGTGATTGGTTTATGGTTTACAGATAAACATTTAAAAGATCCTCAGTTTGGTGTCTGTCAATCTCTTGATAAGTGTTTTGCATTAAAACATTCCTAAAGTTTCTGTACAACCTGATGATTGTCCAGAGTCTGTATTCTTTTTCTAAGCAGGCTGGAAATTGGCATTTTATGTGACAAAGCATGAGGATTTCATCCTGAAGGAGATAGCTGTAAACATGGATAGGATTTTGCGTATTCTCTCCAAATTAAAAATTCCTCTGCTGTCCCTGTAGCTTTCTGGAATTCAAGTTTAAAATGCACCAGTTGCTGCTGTCGACTGTTCATTTGCACAGCAGATAGCAATCTCCTGTTACTAACCTTTCCAAATGGCTTTGCAGGTGGTGAAGCTGAAGGGTCAGGTGCTGTCTGTGATGTATCGGTTCCGCACCAAGAACCGGGAGTGGATGCTGATCAGAACCAGCAGCTTCACCTTTCAGAACCCTTACTCTGACGAGATTGAATACATCATCTGCACCAACACTAATGTCAAGTATGTGCCTTTCTGGGTGCTCCCCTCCGTGGGTTTGAAGGAATTGTAACCATTCTTTTTCCCTGTAAAGCACATCCCAGTTTTTTAACAGATACCGTTTGTTTCTCTCAGTGCAGGCTGTAACAGGGTTTTGCTGCATCAGGAGATCTCCCAGTGTAGCTGTTTCTCTGTGTCATTATCCTGTGGTGCTTCCAGGGCCTGGCTGCACTGGGGGGAAACGTCACTTATCTGTTATGTCATTAGACAAGGCCATTGATCTCAGTCCAGGCTGCCTTGAACTAATGCAGAGCTTCCAGCAGCACAACAGCTGTCCTGGTACTGGAGGAAGGTTAGCCTGACTCCTGAGCCAAGACAAAATTCCATGTCCATGTTCATACCATTCTGTATTCTGGGCTCTTCTGCTTCAGCTGTGTCTATTTTACGACCTAATGAAGCTGGCAGAATTATTTCCTAGTAGGTTTGATTGGGAAGGATTCCTGATAGTTTAGCTTTGATAGAATATCCCCAAGTATGGGGGTGATCCAACTCCTTATCTTAAGAGGAAAATGAAATCATCCTGCCTTGGAATTAATATTTTCAAAAATCTTTCATTTCATGGCCTCTTGGGGGGAAATCACACTCAGAGTATGGTGGAGGTTGATCTCTGTGGACTGAGCAGAGATGCTTTTGGAGCCTGCTGAGTTCTCAGCCAATAACTGCAGAACCTAATCTGGCCTTGATTGCTTTATATTGTGAGGGTTTTTTTTAATAAATGTTTCTTCTTTCCAATATAAACTTAATCTATTCTTAAAACTAAATCTGCTTCTGGTCTGACCAGAGATATTTTTTTTTTTGCCAAGTCTTTAGCTGGGAGGAAATTACTGAGTTTGAGATCTCACCCTTAGACCATATATCAGAAATGCTGCACGAGCAGTCTGCTGCTGGAGGTGCCTGCTGAGAGCTCCACTGCAAAACCAAACCCCTGGGGCTTTGGCACTGGAGTTTGCAAGTGCCTCTGGGCATTCCTTGTATTGCTTCTTTGGCCTTGGCACATACCTAGACTGGAAGAGCTGTGCATTCACTTCCATGAAACCCAGCATCACAATTGTTTTCCTCTTTTTGTTTTTCTGCATACCCAAAAAGTTGGGTTTAAACTGAATAGTTAAGCTCATTGAAAACAGGCAAATGTGTCTTGAGATCAGACAGCTTGTCTGCACTGTGCATCAAAATAGCTATTTCCACATTTCGGCTGTCCCATAATACTTTTTCAGATAATTTGTATATGCCAAAAACAGGCCTGCAAACTAAAAAACATCTTCTGAGGTTTGTCCCAGGCTGGCTTAATTGTGCTTTGTTCCCCAGAGGCCACGGATGAAAAAGTGGGGCTGGAGGCTTATGTTGTGTTGACTCTGGGAATGCTTTTTGTGAGCCTGCCCTGTACAGTTGAGCTTGGCACCACAGCCCTCCCTGTGATGAATAGCACTGTGCCAGCTCCTGGCTCTGCTTCCATCTCTCTTGCTAGCTTTGAATAACAACCCAGAAATGCTGACCTAATATGGAAGTTGCCTGCTGCTACTTTGACAGAGGATGTTCCCTCTTTCCTGTCATGTTGAAAATGTTCTGAAATGGGCAAGATACAGCCCATTATACTCCTGCTTTTGAATAGTAGAAAGAATGCATTATTAGACTGGTTTTGGTTTTCCCCTTATTCTCTCCCAGCTCTCAGATTTCCAAAGAGGACTTACTGTAAAGTACAGCAGTTCCTGCCTGTTTCTGGCTATTTTTTTTCCCTCTGCATTTGGGGTCATGTTTTGATTTCTGATTTCCTAGCTGCCCTGAAGAGTTGTACGTCATGGTGTAGCTGTGATTTCCAGCTGCTCATTAAGCTGCTGCTGGGACTGGTGGTTTGGCACTAGCCCTGCTGTGTGTGGCCATCCTTACATGGTCCTGGAAGGTGCTTCCCATGGAGACCAGGCAGGCATGCCTTGCTCTGCCCAGCTGAGGCCACAGAGACAGATTTGATATTCCTATCACTTTGGTAATCTAGGCAGCCCCATAAAAAACAGGCTTGAAGTAGTTAAAAATTCAGCATGAAATCATAAGGACAATGTAGCCAAAAAAAGGGAGTTTAAGTCAGTTTTTAACTGATCTCTGTGTCTTGATAATAGCTGAAGCTGGTCAGTGAACAGCATTTTCCCAAAAGACTGTAGAGGGCAGTGATGATTCCAGTTGTGCAGGAATTCATTGATTTTTACTGTTATTTGTTGGCTTGGTTTTGGTTGTTCTGTTTCTTTTTTCCTTCTTTTTTCCGCCCCTTTTTTTAAATAAAGATACTCCTTTGGAGCTTCACACAGTGAAATGTCCAAACTTGCTTTTGGTACAGAAGGATAAGGAAATAATTAGGTTCAAATGTTCACTCAGTTCTTTGCAAAAAAAAAAGAAAAGAAAACTTCTCTCAGTTTCACTTGGGTGTAGTCATCCAAGAGAAACTTCCTGGAGAAATGAAGCATTTAACATTTCACATTTGTGCTGTGCTGGGCTGTGAAGAAGAGTCCCCTGTTTGACCACGTCTTCCTGTGTAGTTGGGACTGTTTGATTTCCAAAGAGAAAAAATAATTGTTATCAGTATTTATTTATTATGCAGACAGAGCAGTGTTTGAATCAAATAATGTTGTGGTGACAGGTTATATAAAGGTCTTATATGTATATATATTGATAGGTATATACATCAAAATAAAGAAGAGATGCATTTTTGTGGGCTGTGTGGAATATCTGATGTTTCATTTTTGGAAGCCACAGGTCCTGTGCTGCTCTGTGTGAATTTATGAGTCCTGTGGTTGCCCTGAGTCTCGGGATTTGTTGTGTTGGAGTGAGCTGGCCCAGGTCACTGCTGGATGAATCAGCCTGTGGGAGAGATGCTTTCTGCTCTGGCTTCTCCTGGGCCAAAACACTAAAGAGATCAGCAATGCTGATAAAATTGCAGTTGATGGTGGTGGTGATGGTGGTAAAGACTTTCTCGTGCTCTGGTGTCATCTGTGGTCTGTCTGACACTGCTGTTAGAGCCTTCCCAGGGCTGAGCTGAAGCTCTAGGCTAGAAGAGGGAGATACTGAGAATTCTTGAAAGAGGATTTTACAACCACAGCCCCAAGGCTTTTACTACTCTGCTTTTGTGCAAACCAGACGCAGGAAACACATGTGCCTCTATTACATAAAAATAGCTTGGTAGGGATGCGGGATTGTTGTTTCACTTCCACCAAAGAGCCTGTTAATTTTAAAGTTCAAATCATTTTTATTTACTGTCATGCCTGGAAAGGGAACCAGTGACTTCAGTTTTCGTAGAGAGAGCTTAACATCCTCTCAAATGTCAGGAGATCTTCCACAGTCTTCCTTTTTCCTCCATGTGTATTTACTGAAGTAAATTTGAAGTAACTGTCAAAACCTTCAGATTTGCTGAACCATTCTTGTCCAAGCCAAGAGCTTTTCCAGTTTCATACTGAACCTGTGGGTCAGTACAGACAGAATCCACTGCTGACCCAGTCAATGCCTCACTTGCTGTGTTGGGTAAACTGTAGAGCCAAGAAATTGTTCATTGACACCTTGAACCCCTGAAACTGAAAGTGAAACCAAGGACAATTTTTGGGTTCAGAGTTAGAAGGCAACTTTGAGTTTTGCCCAAAGTGATGATAATCCACTGTTGTGTTTCATTGTTACTGTCCAGCAGTTGGGTGGCTGAAGGGACCTGTTGGCTGCCAGAGGGGGTGGCAGGGTCTGAAGCAGCCACAGCAGCAGCACTGAGCTCTCCCTGGTCGGCTGCTCCATGAATTGCTGCACATTTTCTTAAAGTTTCAAGCACCATTTAAACTATTTGTGCAGTAGCAGCCAACAACAACATAAGATGCTACCCTGGCTTTACATTTCAATCTTAATTAAGTGCAGCGTAGCTTGCACGGGGTTCAGTAAAGATACACCCAACTATTTGGTTTTTATAGGAAATGCATTTTGGGTGGTTGTTCCCAAAGTTCAGTGCTGTTAGTACAGTGTGGTGTTTATATTGTAGTGCAGCTTAATGAGTATTAGAGATGAAAGATAGAGAGGGGAGAAGGAGCACTAAGTTAGAGAAGTGCCTACAAAACAAATAACGAGTGAGTGTGTGCTGTTTGGTTTGGCTCATTTGTATGTATATGGCTGAATCAAGAAAACATTCTTTATAAGGAACAGAGGAGAGCCTAATGTGCTGTTTATTGACACATGCACTGAGTTGGTGGTAATAAAAACAAATGAAAGAGTGTAATTAGCTTTCACGTTAACGACGGGGTTTAATGGGTGTTTATTGTCCACGGGGTGGGTTTTAGAAACTTCCCCATAGATTCCCCACGATTCAATTGCCTCCTGTAGTTCTGTTGGAGAAGATTGCATTTTCTGCTTGTGAACAAAGAATGCCTTTGCATTCCAGAGGTAATTTTTAGGAATTTTCTGTTTGCTAAAATAATAGGGAAAATCCTCTAATGGCTTGGAGGACTGCCTTTTTTTGCATGTTACTGCTAGGACAAAAGTCATTCCCTGTATTATGTGTTCTCACACTGTAAGGCTTGCAGAAGGCTTTTGGCCGCTTATTCTGACCCACTGTTTGTTGCAGGACTCAGATTTTTGCCATGGAGCATAAAAACTGACCAAAGTGTCTCCTGGAAAAGCTTCAAGGGATAGCAAATGTGTCACTTACTTCAGTGGCTTGTTTGAGTGATTCCTCACGTTTCCACGAGTTTGTGTCTAATTTGTCATTTGACTTTGTCTGCAAGTTTGTCTCTTAGTCCCTTGGCATTTGAATTTATTTCAAAATTTAAAAGAAGATTTGGATGAAAATCTAAAATTTTAACCTGTGGCTAAAAATACATTGTAATTTCCCAGAATTTCAAATCCATGATCTTGCTATTTTGCCAAATCTCATCTATTCCTGCCTGCCCAAGCATCATCTCTCTGGGGAAAAACACGCATGGTGTATAATTCCTTTTTGGGTTTGGGGTGTTTTTTCCTTCAGAAGGAAGCCAGAAACATACATGAACTGTAAGCACTGTCAAGGATCATTTACAAGTATCAAATCCAAGTATTTTGTCAGTTTAAGTCCAATCCTGTTGTAATCTCTGAGCTCTAGCATAATTTTGGGTTTCATATCTTTGCTAACTGAGCCAAGAGCCTCACAAAGATGAGTGTTCAACCTGTGCATCTCCAGGCCAGAAGTGTTCTTGCTTGTTGTGACCAAGCAATAGAAAGCAACTGTTAATCAGAGGTGCAGAACATCTGGATAACTTCCCAGCTGCTGAGTTGTTCTGTCATTAAGCATCTTCCTGGAGAGCAAGCTTAATGTTTCCTTCAGTAGAATCAGAGAGGGGGTCTGCTGTGTTCATCATTAACATGAGGAAGACAAGGAATTAAGAATAGTGAATTTTTAAATCCTTTAGAAGGAGATTTTGTTCCATCCTCCATTACTTACCCACCTACACTTCAGTGCTACCACAGCAAAGCTCTTCCTGTGCCCTGTTGCATTCCTGTGGTGCAGATTTTCTCAATGAGAAAGCTGTAAAAACAGATGGATCTCACAGGAAAGGATTTAGTAAATCACCTGAGACACATTTCACTGGAAGTGTAAAATAGGAGACCATGACTATTCCTTTTTGTATCTTAATTGGTTTTTGTAAGAAAGTCGTTTTGTCTCCCTTGCAGACAACTTCAGCAGCAGCAAGCAGAACTCGAAGTACATCAAAGAGATGGGCTGTCATCCTATGACTTATCTCAGGTGAAATTGCTCAGATTTTTCTTTTTGTGTCTCTGATCATTTAAGATGTAAAACAACAGCACATTTCGGCAAAACTAAAAGCACATTGTGACTGTCTCTGAATTCCTTTTTGTCAAATACAGCAGAGGGAATCACTTTCCTCTCTGTATCTCAACAGGTGCCTGTTCCAAGTATACCAGCTAATGTTCATGAGGGTGGAAAGTCTGTGGAAAAGCCTGATGCTATCTTCTCCCAAGAGAGAGATCCTAGATTTGCTGAGATGTTTGCTGGAATAACTGCTTGTAAGTGAATGTCCCTGATGTTTAATTTATAATACTGTGTGATAAGCTTGGTTACATGGTGTAGAGCACAGCTTCAAGAGAAAGGAGAGAAACTGCTGCATGGCAGAGAATTTTCTAAGCAGCTTCAGTCTTTGGGGCATTTCCTAGCATTTGTCATTAGTTGGTGTTTCCCCTAAAGATGGTGGAGTAAATTCAAAGAGGTAAGGATGGCTTTAGTGTCACCAGAGCTGCCTGGTTTTGATTCTCTTTTCTTTTCACAGGGACACCTTAGGCAGTGCTCCCAGATGTTAAATATACTGAGCAGAACATTCCATTTCTAAGTGTATATTTTCTTTCCTAAACAGCATAGGTAAATTCATTTCTCTAAATAGGGACATATTTCTCTAAAATAGACAAGAAAGTTACCATATAGTCTTAAGATTGGCTGCAGTTTTTTATCAAATCACCAGCTTTTGTATCAATGTTTTCAGAGTCATGTGCTGCCAGCAATATAATTGTTCTCTGGTCAGTTGAGGCATCTCCAGCCATGCTACCTGGTTGTGAGGAGTCCTTCCTCTTTTTCCCACAACTTTTAAAATTTTCAGTAAGGTCTTTTAAGATTGCTAGGAGTCTCAGGAACAATTTGTTGTTCTGTATTTCTTGGAAATTACTGTGAGGACAGAGTCCTTACTGGTGCCCTCACTGAAGGATTTCCCAGCCTGTTGTAAGAGGTAACAGCCAAATTGTCAGTCAGACAGATGGAGCTGTCCCAAAGCAGCCCCAGCCTGTGCTGCCTGGTGCCCTAACAGACAGAAAACCACTAAGACTTGCAGCTGAAGGCATCATCTGAAATATATCTGCAGGAAACCAGCCAATGCCATGGCTTCTGGAAGAGCTCATTGATTGTTTATTGTTCTTAGCTGTCCTCACTGAAAAAGAGGAATTTTTACATTTGTTTTAAATAAATCAATGTGCAAGTATCATGCAGTGCAGGGAGGAAACAACCCACAGGGTTTGACTGCAGGGGTGTTGGAAGGTGACCTCGCTGTTGGTTTCTTATGTCTGGATTGGCTTTTTCAGTTGGAGAAGACATTGTAATTGCAATATATACTTGATACTCTGTCCCCCTGTTGCTAGGACTGCTCTGCTGTTCCTGTTCATCCTTCTCTGTTTGCTTGAACAGCGGAGTCAACAGCTGGGGCCATAAAGGGGGTCCATTAGAAGGTAGCAAGACTCCAACCCTAAACACCAGAATATGTTTTTCCAAGCAACAGCATCTTGCTTTTTGGCTGCCTTACTGGCTCCTCTTCAGGCAGCTCTCAGCTGTTTGTGGGGAGGGGTGAGGGTTAAGGGTGTCACAAGCTGTGAGGTAGCTGGGAGGTTATGTTCTTGGAAATGCCATTTCTCCTTTCATTCTTATCAATTTACAGGCTGTGCTTTTTTTGGGACATTCTGCCTCTCTGAATTTCTCATGGGAGCTGTGATCAAGGTCTCCTCTGAATGATAAAGGATGGTTCCCAGTCAGGGATGAAGTACCCTGTCCAAAACCAATATTGACAAGCCTGTGTGCTGCCTGCCAGACATTTGCCTTATGTTGATGCCTGATCTTGTCCTGTAAGAACATGGGCTGACACAGGGAGAGTGCTGCTATTAAAATTTCATTAAAAATCCAAAGGTTGGGAGAGGAAGCCTGTCTTCACCAATTCATGCAAGTGATTTGAAGCATGGGATGATGCAGTTCTTAGAGAGGGATTCAGTTAAGAGGCAGAAACATTGGAGATACTGGTCCTGCTGTGGGAAGGGACATCATTGACCAATGGAGTTTATAGAGAAACAGGTAAAATTCACAAAAAAAAACACCTCAACCACAAAAAAAAAAAAAAATCAGTGCTCTATCAAAGGTGAGAGCAGAGAATTGTGTGAAAAATCCTGGGTAGGAATACAGCTGGGAGAGATGTGGGCCAGATTCAGAGGCTGAAGGGCATTCAGGGTAACTCAGGAAGGAGAATTAGCTGCTTGCTATTAGTTTAGCTGTTCCCTTTGTCTTGGCCTCATCCTGTGGCACAGACCCTGGTAGCTGCCATGGCAACTGTGCTCCACTTGAGGAATTCCAGTTCATTTGGGGCACTCTCAATTTTTCTGGTGAGTTGTTCTCAAATATCTAAAGCACCCGCAGGATTTTGGCTCAGTCTCTTCCAGCCCTGAGAGTTTGGTTTCCCTGCAAATGGTGGCCTTAGAAAATGGGGCATCTCTCTCATGCAAGAATGACATTACTGCAGAAAAAGAAAAACTCATCTGTCCTTCTTATCAAAGATATATCAATCCATTCTCAATTCTTCCTGCTATATGCACACCCTCCTCTGCATCTTGTCCCCATTTCTCCCTGTTCTTGTTTTAAAATATGAGAGCAGAGTTTTGCAGCCCAGCCTTGGTTTCTGTGCTGGGCAGTAGACAGCCAGGGAGGAATTTCTACAGATTTCTGCAGAAAGATTACAAAGACAAGCAATGCTAGCTTGCATCAGTGGCATCCACACTCCAAGGTTCCTGTGAGGGAATTTGAGGTGACTTTTTTCTTTTGAGAGGCAAGCTTAGGTTCTTGTTAGGAACATAATGTAAGAACAACTTAGGTAACAGGGAAGAGCTGCTGTGTGTTGGAGGCCTTTGGTGAGTCACACTCAGGAGGTCTCTAAAAGCTGGGGAAAGCTAAAAAAAAATTTAAACGCCTAAAAAATACTTCTGTTACTTGTGAGTTGAGTGGGCCTTTTGTCCGAGAGAGCATCTTGTGAAATGAGTGGGAATCTGCAAAGAGCAGAGAGGAAAATGAGGGGGCAGACTTGATTTCTAGGCCTGTCAAGTACCTGGCAACATATGGGTGCAAAACCATCAGTGAGTTGCACTTGGAGAGGAGATGGAGAAGGTGATTAAAGGGTGGTGTAGCAGACCTGTAAATTATTTTAAGGGAAGCAGTAGTAAGATTTCCCTGAGCTTTGGACTTATCCAGTACCAGAAAATTAAATTAAGGGACCAAATGGTGCTGTTCACCCAGTCTTGTTTCATTCAGTTAGAGATTGATCTCCAGTTGCCACTTTAAGGGTAAACTGTAAAAGTTAATGGCATCTCTTTGTGCAATTTATTCACTACACTCATTTGTCTTCCACCCCTCTGGGGTACTTCTATCCTACTTCATTGTTCCCCATTCTATTTCATGGTTCCTCATTGTGTTGCATGGCTCCCCATTCTATTTCATGGCTCCCCATTCTATTTCATGACTCCCCCAAGCCACATGAGGACAGCAAATTCCACAATAGACCTGTGTTTTGCCTTGCCATAGCTCAGGTGTGCAAGTCTTGTGACACTCAGGAGCAAAGTGTCACCTGGGATGCAGGTGGGGTTGGAAGTTGTCACCCCAACATCAGCAGGCAGTGCCACCAGACATTGGAGCTAATGTGTTCCACAGGGCTTCTTCATGAAGCTTGAAGAAGGGAAGAAAGCATACATTGCAATTGTCTTTAAATATTTTTTCTTTCATTTATCTCACCCCCTAAATTAATTATTTTTCTGTGATGTGTTTTTCTCTTGCAGCAGATAAAAAAATGATGGCCTCTGCATCCACAGCAGGGAACCAGCAGCTTTACTCCCAGGGAAGCCCATTTCAGCCAGGACACTCGGGAAAGACTTTCAGGTATTTGGTGCAGATCCTGAATGTGTCAGTCCCTGTCTGAGAGGGGGAACTGTCCCCTGCAGCACTGTGGAAACAAAACCAGCCCAGGGTGCAAGAGCTTCCTTTACATGAATGAATTTTGCTTTGTGTACACTTCACTGCTGGTGGTCTTTCAGCATTTTGGCTGGGCTTACAAGCTGAGATGATTTGGGTGTCTCTCTTAAAAATATTGGCTGGTAAGTAGGATGTTGCAATTGGAAAAAAGCTAAGGAGCAGCAACAAATTCTGTAGGGAAATAACTCTGAGAGGTGACAGGACAGGGTGAGAAATCTGAGGAACATTCAGCCAAGCTGGGAGGGCAAAGATTTGTTTTGCACTTCAGTTGTCACTGCTCCTGCTGAAGGACATTGATGTGGGTACCCAAGGGAACAGAGGGATGCTGCATCCATAGTCCCAGGTGAGGACTGGGACAGGGGCATCAACACTTTTCTAAGGCAGCTTCCAAATAAATGTAAGGTGGTGGTCTGGAATGTTCCAAGGCATTTTTGAGTTCTTCTAAGTGTGTGTCATTGCCTACCAGCTGGCAATACCGGTTCCAGTTGCTTTTGGAGAGTGTGGTAGCAGCAATCATGTTGACCTTAGTGCCTTGTGGTATCACCACTGTCTTACTGGAGTTCCATTCTCCTGTTCAAGCCAGCCAAGGCTGTGAAACTGAAGGATCAGCCACTCAGAACCTGCCAGTTCCTCGAACTGGAAAACATTGGCAAACACTGATTTTATTTAAACCAATGTGTTCTTAAAGTCATAATTGCTAATAATCTCAGTGAAGAGAAATAAGATCCCTTTGAGTGTGTTTTGTCAAATTAAAATCAAGTATAACTTGGGGAGATATGAGAGTAAATTAAAATGTCTTTTAATTGGATATTGTGTATTACTGGGTGACTGACTTACCATCTGGGGGTTTGGCTTGTGTTCTGTTCATTTCCTTTGCTAATTCCTGATGTTTAACTGCAGCTTTTCTCCTACTGCTCTTCTATTACACCAAGTAATGGCTTGCATTTCTGCCAGCACTTCCACCCTCAGTGCACTGTCCTCTGTATAATCTCCAGCCTGGCACATTCAGTCACTGAGCCTGAGCAGCCTCTAGGCACTGCTCTGCAGAAATCTGCTTTCAAAGTGCAGTTCCAGATACAGCCCAAGCTCCTTAGGTGATGGGCCTTGCCAGTCCAGCTGAGAGGTGTTGGCAGTGGGGCCAGCCCTCCCCAGCAGCTGCTGTGTGCTCCAGCCAGATTTAGATGGACTTTCTGGTCTACATTTCCCTCTTTGGAGACTCTGTGATAGTACAAAATAAAAATAAAACAGATTTTTTTTTTTTTAGAAATTAGAAAACTCTACAAAGAATTTCTGAACATACACTTTGCTTTTAGGCAGTAAGAAATTCAGAATAACAACTCCCATATTCACATGCCTGCCATGTTTTGCTTGCACTCTGGGAGGGATTCTGTCAGCCTTTTCCAAGGATTCAGATTCCTGCTTTTCTCTCTGCTCAGCCTTGTTTACTTCTTTTCCCAATCTGCGTTCTTCTCTCTCTGTAAGATTGTGAAAATAAACAATAGGGATGGGAGAAAAGAACAAGCTGTTTCAGTGGATCCACAAAAGTGGTTTTGTGTGCTGTCTTCATTTCTATTCATTTATATATGACATGTAAAAAATATGGTTTTATATATAAAAGTACAGTCACAATGTGTAGTTGTGTAGATTCCATTGCTCAAGACTTCCATGACAATAAAATGGTGAAGTGGAGCACTTGCTTCATATAATTTTTCTTATAATTAATTTCTGGTATTTCTTTGTAGTGAAAATCAGTAAGTAGGAAACAGCCAACATAGAAAAAAGGTCCTTAAAAATACTATTTTTTATTATTATTAATGTTCCAAATTTACTAAATGAGTTTAACTTCCCGTCTTGATTATTGTTTTGCTTGGGTATATAACTGCCTATTCTTCTTTAGCATCAGTTGGTGAAAAACGGAATTAAAAGCCCCTATTTTTAATATGTAGCACATAATTCTTCATTTCCTCGGCAGGAAACAAGGAAGTGCTTATAAGTATCATCTTTTGTGCCCATCTTAATTTAGAATGGCTTTTGAGGAAATGCTTAAATACTGTTGACTTTTAGCACAAAACTGTGCTGAAGTACCTGCAGTACTCTCTGCAAGCCGGATTTTTTATGCATTAAATGTTAAATTGGTGTGAGGCTAAGTGTGTATGCACCATGTGTGGGACTGTATTTATTCTTAGAAGCCCTTTCCAAGAGATTACTGAAGTCTAATTCAAAATAATTTTGCCTGCTGTGTCTATTAGGACTGACATTTAGAATGCCAGTATGTTTCATAGTTTTGTGACGATTCTCACTCATTTTTCTTACCAAGACAGACTGAATAATTATCTTTAATGTATTGTCAGTATTTCTTTATCCGAGATACAATCTGTGCATTGAGACTAGGCCCTACAAATGAGGCTCTGTGTGTGTTTGAACCCTTAGTTCATCTGTGGTGCACGTGCCTGGTGTCAACGACATCCAGTCCTCCTCCTCAACGGGGCAGAACCTGACGCAGATATCGCGGCAGCTCAACCAGGGCCAGGTGGCCTGGACGGGAAACCGCCCACCCTTTCCAGGACAGGTACTCATTCTGGTCCTTTATTTCCTTGGCATCTCTGTGCTTTTTACAGAAGTGTTAGTAAACCCATTTATGATTTTAGGATAATTAATTTGTGGTTGGGGCAGAGGTGTGGCAGTGTGAGCAGCCCCGTGAGTAGCTGCTCTTGGTTTGGGGTGGTGGTCACTGAGGTGGCAGGGGCTGCACTGACCCAAACCCCACTGGAAGTTCTTGTCCTGCATTTGTTTTGTGTGTACACTGGATGAAGGAAGAAGGACAGATCTTCTGCTGTAGTATTAAACCTGTGAATGTAATCTGTTTGGGCCAGGACCTTGCACCCAGCAGTGTTAGCCACCATTATCAGGGTGGGCAGAAGGGGCAGGTGCAAACCCAGGCATGGATTGGGAGCAGAGGCTGCTCAGCCTGGTGACTCTCTGTTAGCACTGCTCAGTGTGGCTCACACTGCTGTGTGCTGGAGGAAACAGCACATACCTCCATCAGATGCACCATGCTTTCGCCCAAAAATCACCTCTTGTTCTGTGTAACTGTTAAAAATGGTTCAAAACTCTATCAAAAGACAAATAATATTAGATTAATTTGATCTTAATAATGCTGCTCTTAATCCCTCTGAGTTCTCATTGTTTGGCAGGCTGGAACGGCATGCTGGAGTGATCACTAAATGAATTTCCAATAAGTGAATTGTTTCCACATTAATCACTGATTATTCCCAGCCCCCAAAGTGTCATGGTTCTGTGTCACACCTGGTTAATGAAATCCAGTCACAACATTTCTTCAAATTATATGGAAGGTGCTGAAAATGACTAAAACAAATTACTCATCCCTCTTACTGTACAAATTCTCTCCAAGTCAACCGAGTTTGGATGTGAGTGTAAGGAAATTGGAATTATTTCTTCATCTTAAATAAAGTAAGATGTAGCTAAACCTTGCAAAAGTGACGTGCTGAACTCTCACTGCCATTGTGGAGACCTTCAGAAATGTACAATTTCTTAGCTTGGAACTGAACTGAAGACTTAATAGCATCTTCCACGTGTTATATGCCTCTTGGGATCTCTTTTGCTCCCCCAGCTCCCCTGCATTAGCTTTGAAACTTCTTTGGCCTTTAGTCCCAAGCACTGGAGACTGTGGTCATCTGAGACCTGCATGTGTCCATGCTGATAACTGATTTCACTGTGGCACTGCAAAATCAACACACCTAGAAAATAAAGATGAACTCTTCATACCTTTGAGTTTGAGATTAATCCTCATAATAGCAGTAAAAGAAATCCTGGTTTTCCAAATAGCCCTGATACAGAGTACCTGTGAGCTAATCAGCAGGAGAGCTGTAGGTGTTGGTTTATAGTCTGTTGTATTCCTTCTGCAGCAGTAACCTGGCTTGGACAGGAATGAAATACAGCTGAGACAGGAGAAATGTCCCTGTTGGCATCCACAGGGTTTATTTAGTCTTTGCTTTATGTTGTAAAAAGTGATTCTGCTGTGCTGTTCCCCAACAATAAAACTTTTTCCTTCTTTTATGCTTTGTTCCTCAGCAAATTCCATCTCAGTCTGGCAAGGCTCAGTCATCTCCCTTTGGCATTGGAACAAGTCATACCTACCCAGCTGACCCATCATCCTACAGCCCCCTGTCCAGCCCAGCCACCTCTTCTCCAAGTGGGAATGCCTACTCCAGCTTGGCAAACCGAGGGGCAGGCTTTGGTGAGTTTTAAATGGTGTAATGCAGAAATGCATGTAGAAATGAAACTCTTCAGCATTAACCATTAACTTCATTGATGGTTATCATCTTTTATTAATGGTTAATCATCTTCCAATATTTAATCAGTAAAAATTGGTTTTTATTGTTATTTTGGTGGGTCAGTTGGGAAGCCCATGTGGTGAAAGGGTTTTGCTTTCTGCTGCTGAGTAGAGAGGACAGAACTGACCTATTCCCTCCATGCTCCATCTCCTCTACATCCAACACACTTCAGAATATTGTCATTTTATGGTATGAGGGGACATTTTTTTCCCCCAGTAAATGGTGTCCTGAAAAAATCAAAATTTGTTTTTATGACTAGTAACTATCCTCCCAAATTGTGGTCAACTGGTAAAATATGCTTTTTTTTCCATTTTTTATCTTCGTCATAGTGGTATCCCCTTGCACTGAGATTGCACGTTGTAGTTTGGCTGCAAATGGGATTTATTTTGTACCCCCAGTGCTACCAACCTAATCAGAGTAGGTGCCATGTTTTGAAATGGTTTTCTTTTCCCATTATGTGCTAATTTGGTGGCTTTTAGACTGTGACCCAGTAGGTAACCCCTTGATAAGTTTCTGCGCTTCACCAGAAGAATAATCAAGAGTAAAATATATCATGGATTCCATGAAAAATGTCCGAGGGTGATAATAATGTGCAATCCCAAAAGGCACAGGTGGCAGTGTGCTGATGTGTGTTGTGTGCTCCTGTCCCTGAGGAACAGACCTGGCACAGACCTGTGCCTAGAAAAAGGACATTGGGATGGAGCTCTTCCCACACAGCTTATTCCTCCCTCCATTTCCATTTCCACCAGGCATTGTACATTTGTTTATGAGACAGCCTTGTATTTCAGGCTTAAGCTACTTGGCAAGAACCCTTTCACTTAATGAGAAACATCTCCTGACCTACATCAGTTTGGGTGCTATTAATAACCCAGCCCTGACGGAGACGAGCGGCTTCGAGCGCCGGCTGGCAGGAGCTGCTCTGCTGAAAAGAGGCATCATTTGCTTCACTCACTTAATTTCAATGTGTTGTTCTGAGGGGAAGTAAAACAAAACAAACTTGCAGCTTGCTTTTAAAGGGGAACTTAGATGTATTTTATTTTGGCTCTTAAAATGTCTGCAGGGGTTTTAGAGTCAGCTGAATTACTGGTTGTGGTAATGTCAGTGAGGGAAGAACTGTAATCATCTACTTGAGTTGTGATAGAAATGCATCACTGCAGCCTGTTTACTTTCCTGTAAAACCTTCCCTTTATCTGTTTTGCATGGCTTAGTATGGTGGCCAGAGGAATTGGGTTAAATATGTGTGTCTGTATTTTCTGAAGTCATGACTGTGAGTAGTGGCTGATTTGACATGACTGAGCCTGGCTATCAAAGTCTTGGCATAGCACAGGTGTGGAAGTTTGGCACAGGAAATTTGGCACCCTTGGCAGAGGATGCTGGTGATCAGGAGGAACCAGACATGCACAGCTTGATCCTCTGCTGTGAGAGGGAAACAGGCAAAAATAGCTGGAGCACTTATAGAGAAAAACATTACCAAGAAAAAAGAGGAAGAACTATTTGGAGGAAGAGCATAAGCCTGGTGGCAAGCTTTCTAAAATGCTAGTTCTTAGAAGGAGATACTGTAACTAAGGAATGGAAAATGATCCAAAAATATTATAATTCAGTGGCAGTCTGTAGAAATGCAGGGTAAAATGAGTCCAGCTTAAGTGTTACTGTACTCATGAAAAATGTATGTGTAATAGGTAACCAAATTAAAGTGTGGCAACATGCTTTTTTTCTGGTGGACCATTTAGAAGAAATTAATCTCCTTGAAATCATCATTTAAACTGTATTTACAATGAAGCCTTACTATTCATGCTACTCTGTGAAATGTAAATGGCATGAGACTTTTAGGAAAGTATCACCATATTGACAGGATAATAATTTGTTATGAATTGCATATTAAGTAAATCACTTTGCAGATGTATCACTGGAGGACAGGACAGTCCAGCAATGCCTGTATTTAATCAGCAAGTCTGTTGTCTGTTGATCATATTGTTTCTACATCTGCTTAAAAAAATCCTGGATCTGCTTACATGCTTCTTAGATGAGTACCAAAATGTGCAGCCACTGCTCCACAAAAATTCAGTGTTTTGAAGAGAAACAGCATTCAGATGGTGAAGTTTGGTTTTTAAGTTAAATGAAAAATAGTCCTAATTGATTAAAAAATTATGGGCTTGAAAATTGTCTTGCAGTGCCTGGCTCACTGTGCATTTTGCCCTGGGCAGTTCATGGCTGTGCAGCCATGGCTCTGAGCTTTGCTCTGGAGCTGAAACACCCTCCAGCTTCCTCCTGGCAGGGCTGGTGCCACCCAGGGCCTTTCTCCAAGGCTCCTTTGCAAATCCAGCAGTGGTGGATGCTGTCCCAGAGCAGGCAGGTGTTTTGGAGGAGCTGCTCCCTGACTTGTGCCTTTTCTTTCAGCTGAAGGCGGCCAGAGCAGCGGGCAGTTCCAGGGCAGACCGTCCGAGGTGTGGTCGCAGTGGCAGAGCCAGCACCACAACCAGCAGAGCAGCGACCAGCACTCCCACCCACAGCCCAACCAGACCGAGGTGTTCCAGGTGAGCCCAGGGTCCCTCTGATCACATCTCAGTCTGAGTTAGAGCTGTGGCCCTTGAGGATCAGGTGCAGCGGGGCCTGCAGCCCTTCCCTGCTGCTGCCACAGCCCTGCACTGCTCCCAGCTGCCCTTAGCACTGAGGTGGTTTGGGTTTCTGCCTCACAGCAGCATCTTTGCTGATGTAGAATGCTGCTTTCTCTTCTCTTTGCACCCTATACTTTGAGCTTCCATCTTTTGCAGAGAACCCATGAAGTATTCCCAAGTGGAGTGTCTTTCTTATCGTGGTGCTTGCCTCTGGCATCTCAAGTTCAATTAGATATCAATGTCATTCTCTTTGACAGTTCAAGCAGGAAAGGAGTCTGATAATGCACAGAAGATAGTGGACAATATTTTTTTAAGGTTAAAACCAGGCAGATATCAGACAGGGGGTAAACAATAATCTTCAGCTATCTAATTAACTATAATTCTGAGTCTTGGCTACACATAGCAAAGTCCTACTATAGAGTAGGACTTCATAAGTTGACTAATAACACATCTGTCCTTGTATAACTCGTTTTTAAATTAGATGAAGGAGACAGTTTACAAGAAAACAATGCAGATAAATGCAGGAATGACAGTTCAAGCCCCAAGCAAGGTTTAAAAGTGGGGCACCTCCTTGTCTTTTGGAAAGTGAATTCACCTGCAAGACTGGGCTCGTGTGCAAGAACGCTGCAGAATAGCTGTGAGAATATTCCTGTGTGGATGAACCATTGCTTTCACACAAGATCAAACAACAGCCCTTCATCTGGAATAACTGCCTGTCTGTGTGCTCTTAGCCCAGGGCCCAGGCAAGATTGGTCTGTGGCATCTCTTTGTGTTAGCAGAGGTTAATTGCTATCCAAGAGGATATTCAGGGTAATTCCAGTGGAGCTGATGGCAGCATGGTTTGATGGCCAGCAGAGACATGGGGCTCCAAGCAGTGTCTTGCTTGTTTCTTAACAAACTTCTCATGAAATTAGTGGAAAGGAAGACCATGGGATAAAAGGAGAGCTGGGCTCATCTGCAGAGCTTTGGAGGTGACCATGTGTTTGGAGGAAATTAGGGAAATAGCTGGATGGGATAAGAAACTTGGATGAGTTTAAAGGAGAAGTTAAAGCCAAGAAGTTGCTTGGCTTGTGCCCAAAGTCAGCCCTGGCTTAGCTGGGCTTAGGGAGAGAGGCAGACTCAAGAGGAGACCTTGCTGCATCTGTGCCTGAGGAGACTTTGCCACAGAGGTCCCAGCAGCAGAAATGCCTTCAGAGATGGAAATGGACACAGGAGGGAGCAGCTACAGCTTCCCTTTGGCTGGGAGAGAGTGTGGGAAAACATCAGATAAGTCCAAGTTTTGGTCAGAAGACGAAGGCTGACCCTGGCAGCTCAGACACTGCTAGCTATGTTCAGAGTCTCTCTCACCACATTGGCAAGGATGCTGTGAAGATTTTGGATGGATTTTAATCAGTTTTTATTTTGGAGGAACTTCCCAGTACGCAGCAGCTCTCAGTTCTTTCACAGAGCAGATCCCTTTAGCTTTCTTACTTGTGTTTTGGTTTTGTTTTATTGTGAGGATACTGAGCCATCCCTGGCAAGACTTGGCTTTGTGGTAAGAGTTTATTATTGTACAGACTGACAGGAAAGGCAAGTGTAAACTCTGGTTTTCCCAGCAAGGGCTATCTTCTCCCTGTGGCTGCAGTCTCCAGCTGAGAGGAAAGGTTGAGTGTTTTTTGAAGCCTCCTGCAGAGTCCTCACTTGGCTCAAGACACGTGAGAGCAATTACCACGAAATCCCATTTCTCCTGAGATGTTCCTGCTATTCCCTCTGCCTCTGTACATCCATGAAGGCAGCTTGGGCACCTTGTTCCCTGGGGTGATGTTAGTCCTGAGTGTTCCACAGAGCAGTGTTCACCTAGAAGGTGCTGGTGGGAAGTGAGACCTTGCCCAAACCCATCCTGACACAGCTGCAGCTCCAGTGTGTGAGATATTGTACACTCCCCATGCAGTGAAGCCAGAGAGTTTGCTTCTCTCCACGTGTAGCTCCCATTCTAGGGCAGTTATTTCAGTCTGGGAGGAAAAGATGTTTTATTTCAAAAGAGCAAAATTTCTGCCCTGCAGAAGTCCCACTTTTTGTTCAGAAACACTCCAGCAAACCGTAAGTAGCACATAAACCTTAGCCCAGCCCTCTGCACAGGTCTGGTTTTCACCTTATTTATCTAAACTTGGCCTTTTCTGGTTTTACGCTGGGAAGATGAACAGGAAGCAGTTTGTGTCTGGATAATGTGTTGGCAAGTGAGACTTGACTTTGATTTTTCCTTATCGTGCAGGACATGCTGCCGATGCCTGGGGATCCCACACAGGGTACTGGCAATTACAACATTGAAGATTTTGCTGACCTGGGCATGTTTCCACCATTTTCTGAGTAGCTTGCGAAGCAGAAATGGAAGTTCTTCTTCTCCAAGGCCATTTCAGTGTAATTTTGGCGCTGCTTTTTCTGTGTTGCATTTCTGTAGAAGCTACTAAACCAGAAGACACATTTCTCACGTTTCAAATAGTGGTGTAGGGCTTGCTCTCTCCTCCTTGGGGTGCACCAGTGCCAACAGAGGAGCTCCAGCACTTGTTAGTGTTCATTGACAGCTCCATTTTTTTTTTTTTATTGTCATCTACCTCAGAGATAAAAATTTTGCTTGTTTTTAAAAAGAAAAATCTCTGAGTCTCAAATATTTGAATGTGAATGATGCATAATATTTCCTTTGAATGGTAATTTTTCAATAGATAACAAAGTAACAAAGACTAACAGAGAAAAGGTAAGGTCATGTCTCGTTACAGTGCCTACCGCTCAATTTCGATGCCTTGCTTTAAGCTTAAGTTTTTTGAAGCAGACACAATATTCTGTTTTCTTTGGTTCTTGTAGGTTTTAGGTCACTTTAAATGTTGAGATTAAGCAACATAATGTAGGCCTCTCTCTACCAGAAGATTCAGCTCTGCCTTTTCTAACTTAAACTTGAATGTGTGTACATTTTGGTACTTTATGTATATCTTGTGCTGTATGAAGTGATTTCCTGTACTGGTTTCTTTTGCCTTTACAAAGGGTCCATTCTGGAGTGTACTGGAAAGGTTGATGATGTATGTGAAGGGTTTGAATATCGTGGGAGTCTCCATCACTTCACATAGGTGTTCTTACTTTTAATTCAGGTGGTTCTCTATTCAGAACAAACATTTACTTACATAAGCTATTAGTCTGGTTTTGCACTGAATTGAGGCCTATAACCTTGTACATTTCTCACTGGCTGCTTTAATTATTATTGTTCTTGCTTTCCCAAAAATATTGCCTCTTAAAAGATGACTGTAAACACATTGAGATTGCATTTTCTATATTAGCTGCATTTCCTTTCTGTGAAGTAGTTTTTATACTGTGAAACCTCACATTTTAACAGTGGAAGGTGGTGGCCTGTTACTAGGAAATCGTTCAAACTCATTTGCTGCAAGCAGTGAGATGGTTTTGTAGTGTATAATTTTTTTAAAGTGAGTTGGTAATAGATATTGATTGGACTATTGTCCACTGCATACACAGTGATAACTTGAATTTTTGCTTGGATTCCCAAGCAAATGCTTCTGTTAACCCTGTTCTGTTAAAAATGGGATTTTCAGCATACCAGGTTTGTTGAGGACTCTTGACTGCTCTGAATGCTGTATGCTTTTCCAGAGAGGTAAGTTAATCACCTTCCTCTTGGGCGAGTCACCTGCCATGTATCTTCATGAGAGATGTGGTAGGAATCTTTTTGTTCAGTATTTCATGTGCATGATGAGTTACAGAGGTTGGATTGTAAGGATTTTATGCTGATCATTTCTTCTGGGATGGGTGCACACAGAATCACTCACAAAGCCCCAAGTTCCTGCATGCAGGTTGCTCATAACCTCTGAGGTTGGGTGCAGAGGAGGAAGGAGCAGCTTCCCTGAGCTTTTGGACATTCAGGGGCCATCAAGGACCTGGGAAGAGCAGCCCCAGATCCAGAAGATCTCAGTGTGTGCAGCCATTCTTAGACTTCACAGGATTGAGCTCTGCCTTCCCATAGCCCCTCTCGAATTCTGGGGTGTGTCTGAGTGGGGACAGGGTGCTCATCAGCACAGTCCATATTTCGGGGTGAGGTCCTGGGGGGCAGGCAGGCCCTGCTCTGGCCAGGCAGGGTTCAGGTGAGCCTGGCCTGGGACAGGGCTGGCACTGCTGTGGCTGTCCCAGCCTCTCCCAGATCAGCATGTCGTGTTCAGTAGCCAGGAAGAGTCCTCCTTTCTATTTCTCTCACTAAATCTGGGACCAATCTCTTACCCCATGTGCAAGTGGGGCTAGGGAGTCTTTTTTTTTTTTTAGGACAGTTTTGTATACCTCTAGATGAGGTACTGGAGAGGCCTCAGATCTCCTGGTCTGCACTTGCCTCGCCAAATCACACTGAGAACAAACAAAAATCTTCCTATCTCTTCTCCCCCAGAGATCTGGAAAATACCATCTTAGGTGAGCAAGCCATGTGCTTATGCACTTTGCTTTTAAATACATGGATGTTTATTCTCTTGGAGCCCTTTCCCCTCATGCTGCTCAAATGAATGAGTGCTCATGGAATTGGAGAGGCAAAGGAATTTCTGCTGTGAAGTTCACTGGTGTCTCTAACAGGTGTCTGGGTGCTGCACCAGTAATGAGGTGCTCATTTTCTGTGCAGGGTTTTGAAAGGGGCTGCTTATGAGGGAAGGAGCAGTAGGTGAGCAGTTTGTGTCTCTCCACAGAAGATGCTTGACATGATAAATGTCAGTTCTTCTGAAATTTTTATAAATTTTTCCATAAAGTGAATAATGAATTCAGCTAAAAAGTGCTGTTCCTGTGTTTTATTTTACCCACCAAACTGCTCTGAGTATATTTATAGTTTATTTTACTTCCTGAATTCAATTTAAAAATAAGGTTTTAAAAGTCATTTTCTTTCTCCTGGCATCAGCAATGATAACTTCCTCAGTGTGCTGTGGGTTTTTTACTACTGAAGAAGGCTTCCCATGTACAGATTTTGGTTGTGCAGTTCAAAGTGCACTGTTAGATGAAATTTAAGCACATCTCTCTTGTTTTTTTGAAGTCAGTATGCCTGAGGGATCAGAGCATGGACTGCTCCTCACCTTGTGGGCTCCTTCCTGGTTGGGGAAGGTGATGGCTGCTCTGTCCAGCCAGGGCAGTGTGGGCAGTGCCAGCTTTGGGTTTTCCCTGTCAGCTGTTTCTGTTGTGCCATCCTGAGCCAGCTCTTTACTCTTGGCATTTCCACCCTTGCCCTGCTCCTCTGCCATTCCTGGCCCCCCATCTCCCCCAGCCCAGGTGGGAGGTGTTGGGCTGCCATTCCCAGCCACGAGGAGGGAGCAATCCTTGAGTTTGGCAACTTGGTGCTTCTGAGGCAGAACTGCTGCAGGAGAGGCTTTGCTGCAGGAGAGGCTTTGCTGCAGGAGAGGCTCTGCCCTGCCCCTCTGTGTCCTGCCTGCTCCTCCCCAAGAGCCCCCAGGTGCTGTGGCTGACAGAGCTGTGTAGCCTTGGCTGTGCTGTATCTTGTGTTTCCTTACTTAGCTTACCCTGTAGCTGCAGTTATAAGGTGCATTGGGAATGCTGATGTTTTTATTACATGCTCTCAGTGTAGCTTTGTTGGCACTTTGGCTTCCAATTTCCAGAATTTCATAGGTGGTGGATTTCTCATTCCTTTTGTGGATTTTTTTCTAAGCTGGAAATAAAGCTGTGATTTCTGATTGAACTGTTGCAAACACAGTGTTTCTTGAAACTGAATTTTCTGGATTTTAAACTCATGGAGCAGGAAACTGCAAATAGTGATGGTCTGGGTGAGTTATTTCAAGGAGCAGACATGTAGACTTGAGACAGTTTTAGATACTAAAATATTTATATTCATTTATTCAAAACAATCCAAGACTCCATCACATTACTTGTACAAGTGCTACTGGCAGTACCTACAGTGATGCTTTAACCAGATAGTTCCATTTGTAGCTTTGTTGCCTTTTCTTTTCTTTTGAAGTACAGTATGAAACTGTAAATACTTCTTGCAGAACTGCCTTTTTAACTCTTAATTACTTTTGGCACAGTGTTAAATAGTGTTGGATTTACCCAATTGCTATGACATATATTTTTATACATAGGTGTACTCTTTTTTCAAGAATAATACAGCCATTTTGTCATTAATGCCTTATTGGTGTCATACTGCTGTTGCTCTTTGTTTGCAAGGTATCGAGTGGACTAATTTCTAGTTCAGATATTTTCACTTTTCCTGGCAGTGCTCAAGTTTGGCTTCAGGTGATTTTTGTCAGAGCCCCATTTTTCACAGTTGTTAACTGTGAGAAGAAGAGAATGTGGGCTTGGGCTTGTTGCTGATAATGGAGCAAAGAAAAGGTGATGGCATCTAATTGTCTTTAAAAGGTCAGACTTCTCCTACTCTAAACCAGAGTGCATTTCATGAAACTGATTACTGTGGGCACTGATTACTTTGTGTAGATTAATGGTCTTTTAAAAAGAAAGGAAAAGGAAAAAAAAAAAGGAAACAACTCCAAAAATGAGCTTCTGTCATTGTTAGGCACTTGGTTACGTATCTGTTTAAACTCTTCATATTGATGTGAAATTGTGCTGTGGATAAAGTGTATTTTGTACTTCTGAATGTTCTATATTTATGACTAACAAGTACAGAATCAGTTGTGTGTATGTATAACTAATAACTGCCTTTTTAAATTTCATTAAAATAAAAATGTCATGAGCTGTTGTTAATTCCTGTCTTTCTGTAAATAAACAAAATGTGCTTTTGGAAATTGTCAAGTAAGAAATAACCCTGAATTTTAAGATCCATGCCAAAAATCAGAAGATGAGGCATTGATCTTTGTCTTTGAAATCTCCTCCAGTGCTGTGTGGTTGGGGACAGGATGTTCCTCTTTTATCTGCCTTGTAAAGGCTGTCCAGAGGGAGCAGGAGAGGAATGATAGTTTGAGAGCTCAACTTTTAAAAGTGTTCCAGAAAAACATTAATTAACAGCCTGTTCTACTGATGACGCTGAGGTGTGTGAATTGGTGGCTGTATTGTAGAGGATTTCATTAGAGCACAATTGGTTTGGAGCTAATTCATGGTCTGGGGCAGTATTTATTCACTCCCTGGGGTGGTATCACAGTGGTTTCCTTGTCTACCTTTTGGTCTCATTGTTCAGAGTTAAAAAATACTTGTATCCTTGCCACAAACATTCTGGTGACCTTTTCAGATTGCCTATGTAAGGCACATTTGCCTTTCACTGTGGGTCCTCACTGCATTTATATTGTCATTTCTTTGTCTACTTGATGCTTTGTGAGCAGGACTCACCTTGCTCATGAATCCAGGAACCTGGTGCCTGTGCCATGGCAGGAGCTGAGGACGCTGTGCTCCAGGGGCTGCATTCCTGGCATGGGGTAGGTGGTGTTTCAACAGCTCACACTCCATTTTTAGGGCTCTGCTGGGGCCTGGCAGGGAACTGGGGCACTGGGATGGCATTAATCAGAGGCAGCCACCAGCCCCCCTGCTCTGCTGGGCTCTGCTCACTGTGTGCTCATCCCAGAGACACACGTTGCTCAGTGAAAATGGGCCATTTGTGCTGTTTTGCTGTGAAAATTGAGTTTTCAATGAAGTGATGTTCTCCTGGCATTTGCTCAGGTGCTGGTGAGCATCTCTGATGAGCAGGCATGTGCCAGACCTTGAGCCCCATTTGGAAGTGCAGCCATTTCCTCCTGGCAGCTCTTTAAACTGCTTTTTGGTGCAGTTTAATAGCCTTGTAGTTGCTTTTGAAGAACATTATCCAAACAGAAAGGCACACACAGAATGGTGTTGCACCCGTGCCAGGCAGGGTACAGTGTGGTTGGGCTGCTTTAGGATCCCTCCTAGCACTCCTTTCATGTGGGTCATCACTAGCTGTGCTCTCACGTGCTCAATCAAGTGTACTTCTGTGGTGATAGCTGGGTGTGGAGTGCTGGGAGGTGCTGATTCTGGTGTGGAATCTGGGTTTGGAGATGCTGGGTGTGGAATGGAGCCACGTGCTTGGTGGCTGATGGTCACTGATGGTCTCAGCAGGACACCGTGGTAGGAATCCATCCAGGCTGGTGTGCAGGGATAAATGCAGCTAAAGCTCATTGTATTGCTACACTCACCATCTTTGCCTCTATTAGCTGGCACTAATGAATCATAACAACAGGTCCAGTCTTCATTATGGTGATAGAAATACATTTTTCTTTATTTTTCCATCAGGGCTATTTCTTAGCCTTATTTCTATCAAAATACCATCATAGTTCAGGAGGTATTACTCATTTAATTTTTCCAGTTTCTCTCCAAGTTGTATATAACAGGGACAGATACAGGATTAATTCTTCCATCCTTTTTTACCAAGTTTCAGCATATTCCTGCTTGAAAATACTTGGCAGCATCTCTCTTCAAACTTTGTGGTCTGTCCCACATAAAATGAAATGGAATCACTTGAGCTGTATTAATGGACTTGGGATCATATCCAGGGGTTGCTAGGGCATCTTTTCATTAGCTCTGGAAAAAATTATCTTCTAATTATAGACTGGCACTAAATACTGATATACAAAATGTGCCATTTGGGACCCAGCTGAAAAAAATGTCACTGCTAGGCTCACCCTGGACAATGCAGAAGTGCAGAAGTGCATTGTCATGGCTTTTGCAGGTAAAAGGGTAAGGGCTGTACCCACACCACTGCAATGACGGCTGTGCAGACAGAGCCTGGGGACAGAGGACAGCCCCATTGTGGATTTGGAACTTTCTCCAGTCACACACCCCTTGTCAGAGATCCCCCAACACTTTGGTGTCCTGCTGCTGCCTGTTAAAAATAACAAGCACCTCTTTCCAGTTAGGAAGGTGAATTTTTAAATACTTGGAACATTTTTGAAAACAAGAAGCAGTGCAAGGTTGAGCTACTTTGGTGCACTCTGCCATCCCAAACACATTTTGGGTGTCTCTCAGAGGCTCCGCAGTCGCTGCCCATCCCTGGCTGTGCTGGGGCTGATGACCCTGCCCTGGGAGCTCAGTGCAGGTCTGTGTGTGGCCCTGATGGGAAGCGGCTTCAGCTACAAAATAAAATCACAGGATAGTTATTTTCCATTTAGCACTGGGATTACTGGCCTGCCAGCCCATTGCCACTGAGGAGCAAGGATTTTGGGGACCTGAGTAGCTGTTTGTTTTGTTGTGTGAGGCCTCCAATTTGCTAAAATGAACACAAGAGAAGTTCATTGGCACTTGTAAACACAACCCATTGCCTTCACTGCAGGGCATGTAGCAGGGGGCAAAGGCTGGGTGATAATTCTGCCCACTCAATGAAGGAGTTTTTCCAGTGGAACTGTCCCAGTAGCAGCCCTTTTCTCTCCTCAGCACCTCCTGGATGTGACAGACCAAGGACACCAAAGCCTGACTCACAGAGGTATTGTAAATGCTGTGGGATAACTTCCTTCATGTAAATCACACTCAAACAAATGTTGCGTTGTTTCTGGTTCACATAATCTGGAGCAAAAGTCATCAGGAGGCAACACTGTACAGTCCTGCTGCTGATTTAAATTATAATTCATTTTAAAATGGGACTGTTAATGGATGTGTCCTATCCTTCTTCTGCTTAGTTACCTGCTGCTGCCTTCTCCAGGCACCAAGAGAGTGCAGAGTACTCTGAAAATTTGGAGCTGGTCCCTGGGTGTGGGGACAGATGGAGTCAGCTTGCTCCAGCACGCTCTGCTCTGGGAAATGGGAGTGATATGGAGCTCACCTGCTTAAGAGGTACCTGAAAACACCAGCTTGTCACCTCCCCACAGTGTCCCCTTGGCACAGCTTGCAGAGGTGGGATTGCATTCCTGGGCCTCCTCCCAGTGCTCTCCAGTGTGTCACTGCTCAGCCTCTGTTCCAAAATGGAAAAAATGATGCTATAGTGAAAGAAAGGCTGGGCTGGGACAGTGATTTTGTGCAGTGTCAAGGAGTCATGGCCTCTTCAATACCAAACCCATGTGTCATCGTGGTTGTCCTGTGTAGTCAGGAGAAGTTCCTGCCTGATGATTTATTTGGTGATGTAGGAAGGGATCTTTGTCATTGTACCCACAAAGCTCAATCACTGAATGTTTACATCCATTCTGATATGGCACGGAAAACTACCAAGCCTTCTGACTGAACAATTTTAATCTATGAAACTCTGAAAGTAGATGATTGCAGTTTTGTGAAAAATTTGCAGAATTGATACTTTGGTAACTTGAAGTGCTTATCTTTGCCTGTTTAAAAACTCATTTGGTGAGGTTGAGAAAAAAAAGTATTCAGTGAAATTTGTGAAATTCCTATGAGAAGTTTTAATTATTGAGAAACTATAAAGCATTGTGCACTTCCTTTAAGCCATATTGATCCCCCCTACTGCACAGAGATGCTTAATCTAATAGTTCTGAATAGGAGTTTATTTAGATTCTTCACATATTTTTTGTGACCTCTGTGATTTAAGGTCGGAGACCTCAGCAGGGAATCAATGGAAGTTGTCACTTTAATCATTTTAGATCTAGAGGTTCATCAAAGTTATGTGAATTGACCTAAATTTTCAGATCCTGCTGAGGGAATGGGGTTCTGCAATAACCTGCCAAGGCTGACCTGGATATATCAGCTGGTAATGAAATACTGGAGCAAACCCACTGAAGCAAGTGTCAATTATATAAATAAGGCTACTAAAAGGCAAAAATCTGAATTCAGTGAAAGGTAACGTTTGGTATTTATAGATCACTATAGATACACAACACTTCATTGCAGAACTGTCGAGTCCTGGAAGCAGATTTCCTTTGACAGGTTTGTAAAATCCCCATTTTGTCCCTTGCACCACCGTGTCGTGCAGGGTGGGTGGATTTTTGTACTAATGTTGATAAGGTGTCAAGGCAATTTTACAAGACTCTCTTTAACACCAGCGAAGACTCCAGCATTGAAAAAGAGAACTTTATGAGCAGGGGTGGGAATATCAGATAACAGATTCCTGGTTTCCTCTTGGTTTTTTGCTTGTTCTCCCATCAGGAGCATTTAAAACACTGGAGCTGAGCTTCCAGCAACAAGTCCATTAATAGCTCTGACTTCCAGGAGGTTCTCAAATTGGGTTAAAGATACCCTGAAGGCACAAATTTCTTTGCTGTTTAAGTCTGCCATCCAGAAGAGAAAATCTTTCTCTGAGAAACTAAATACTGCTTGTCAGATTTGTTGATTTGATTCCCTGTCACCTATGAAATTGAGGTAAAAATGGTATTTTTCTCACCTGTGCCCAGAAATGCCGCTGAAATGGTTCCCAGCTCCCTCTGTTTCCTCACCAGACTCAGAGCTGGGCAGTGGAGCAGGAGAAGGTCTGGTTGCTGAATCACACAGGTCACAGCAGGGCTTTGCAGGCACAGCTGTGAGTGTGCAGGACAGGAAAGTTGGACATGTATCAGAGAGTTTGTGAGAAAAGGTCCTGCTGTCTCCATCCTTGGCTGGACAGAGGCTTGGTTGGAAAGCTGGGGAGAGCCCTGCTTTCCCAGGAGGTCCCTGTGGGGCTGCCCTTCAATGCTCCTGGGGTTCAGTGGGGTCAGCTCCAGCCCTCAGCACAGCCACAGCGGCAGAGAAGCACAGACCCAGATGTGGTCACTGACCCTGAGCCACGTGAAAGGTCCCTGTGGCCTCCTCCAGCAGGCAGAGCTGGCCAGGACTGAACACCCATGGCCATGAGACTCAGGCTGTGACCACCTCCTCACCCCCTGACTCATCCTTTCCCCATGTCCAGAAGCCCTGAGAAAGTGCTCTGTGCCACATCACCTGTCAGACCTTCCTGCTGAGCTGTTCTCACACCCATCCTTTAAAGAGCAGACCAGTTCTCCTCTAAAATGACTCAAGCTGTTGACAAAAGTCTCCTGAGGTTGCTGATAAAGCCGAGAAAGAGTCTGTCAGCATTGCCAGTCCCTGAATTCTGCAAGCAACTTCTTATTACAGGCCCTGACACACCGAGAAAAGAGAGACCATCTTGACGTAGCACAATAGCTGTTGCCTGATTTGGAACATTGTTTTGCTTCAGAATCTCCAATATCCTATCAAATAAAACCCTTTTTAACAGCAGTCAAGCACAAACACAGCAGTGGCCAGATGTGACCAGTGGGAGAATTAGACAAGGAGGATCCTTAATGGGTAAGATCACAATTTAGCTAAAATGTTTTCCCATAGAATTAATTTCATTATCACCACCCAGAACTATGAATTGGTGTCCATGCAGTTTGTAGGACAGATGTGAAGGCTACCCTGTCATCTTGATGCTGTGGCAAAAGTATCCTGGATTGAAGGAATCTAAGAAAGAAGGCTGTAAGTTCATTGGTGTCACAGTGTAGGCCCTAGTTCAGTATAATTGAACTATCAATTACATCAATTTAGGTTTTATTTGATTTTTAACCACATGATCTAGAACTAGAACCAGTCATTCCATGGTACTTAAAATCCTATTGTTGTGCAAGCTTCTGTTCAGATGTAATATTTGATAGGCTCTTCAGCTTTTTGGAAATTGATGGTTTTTAGCCATTCATATTCCTGAGCTAAAAGTTAGCTCTGCTGCTTGTTGACTTTTTCACTTCACTAAGGATCTGCAAAGCTCTGGGGGTCTCTCCAAGAAGGTTGTGCTCATGGCTGGGAAGAGTGCTCATGGCTGAGTGCTCGTGGCTGAGTGCTCATTGATGATCTGTTTGGATCAGGACAGCCTGCACAGGACCATGTCAGATCCATCATTTCTGCCTCAGGGACTTCCTAAGCCAAACCCACCAGAGGTGAGGATGCAGAAGCATCTCCAGCCCATCACTGCAGAGTCTTTAACTGTGTGTTTCTCACTCTGGGTGCCACATCAGGGCTCTGATCCTCTCCCAAAGATCCCCATGTGGATCTTCAGCACCACACTCCCAAATGAGGTGTCGTTTTGGGACACTGACATGCACAGGGGTTGGATGGTTCTGTGCACCAAACCAAACCACTGGTGACCCAAAATTGCAACGTGGGAGTTCCTGACTGCTAGGCCCATGCTTATTCCACTAGACCACACTGCCTCCTGAGAAAATATGCTTCAATGGTATCTGGCCAGCTGTGTAAACATGTCAGAGACAACTGTGTAAAACCGAACTGCTCCCATTAGGCAAGTTATAGTCTATTTTATTTGTAAGCACAAATCCTAAATCCCTCCTTTAGGATGATATTTTCACAAACAAAAAGTAAGGAAATGAAAAACAAAAATGTTCAAGAAAATGTTGCTGCCTGGGGCTATGGGTGACATGACCAAGTTCATTTTCCCTGGAACAGCGAGTCTCTTCCTCTCTACCAGACTCTGCTTTCCAGCCTGGTTCCTGACTTGAGAGCTGCTTTTGGGGACAGATGGATTGGTGTCCACATGGCAGGTAGGAAAGGCCCCTCTTTTCACCTTAGGAGATTTCCTCAGCTGATGACCACCCACCCCTGCTTAAAAATATATTGCTGTAATAATCAAAGCTATCAGTTAATGAGTCTGAGCACCCTCAATGTTCAGTGTTGTGTTTTCTCATTCTGCCTGTATTATGACAAGACAAAACTTTGCCTGGTGTAGGACATGGCCAGCCACCCAACAAGTGATCTTTATTCTTTCATTAAAATGCCTCTTTTCTGTCTGTGCATTGCAGGGTGCAGAAGAACAAGGGATGTATTTAACACTAATGTGACCCATCCTCCCAAACACAGTTGTAGCAGCATCCAATACAATGAATTTTTGCTGGGTTTTGTTAGAAAAAACAGAATGGGTTGCCACTTACTACCACTCTGAGGATAAAAAGCAGTGGGTTTGAGTAAGTGAGGTGCCTCAGAACCTGAATGAGCTGATTCCTCTAACAAAATGTTTCAGTTTGTAGTGGGACTCACATGTTAAGAGGAACACCACTGCTGTACTCGCTCCCTTGTTCACTCTTAAGGACCCTTCTCTTGGCTGTGTAGGTGGCACCAGCATCCCAGGCCTCAAATCCCTTCCCTTTGCTCCAGCATGTGGGCACAGCTGCACCAAAAAAATAGTGACATTTCTCACTTCAGTTTGCTTCTGGTTCTCGTGTTAATGCAGTTGCTAAGTGACAGCATTTCCCTGATCCCACTGCTCCACACTCTGCTCTACAGGATGGGAATGCTTTTGCCACAGGAGCAGCCTCTGGCTCTCGGCTTTGCTTTCACATATGTGTCAGGTTGTTTCTGCAGTGTTTATCAGTGGTACTTTCTCTGTTCCTCTCCAGCAGTTACATGCAGAGCCAGGTTCCCCAGGGAGGTGGACCCATGCAGGGCTGGAGATCCAGCACTGTTCCTGTGCTGCTGACTGCAGGTCACAACAGGAAAGAGGAACATTCACCTGCTGTGTCACCTGCAGCAAACTTGGCTGACAGTCTTCAAGGTCCACAGAGGTTTTCTGGGGCTGGACTCTGAATGACAGCAGTAAGTAGTGAGCCAAGCACTGCAAAAAGCACAGCTCATCTCGGGATGGGGCTCTGAGCATTGATAAGGAATTACTTTATTCTTTGTTCAAGGGGGCTTGTGTTGGAGCCTGCAATCCCCACTCATGCTATTGTGTTGGGCAGTGGATAATACAAATCAAAAGGCACTCTGTCACAGGGAGAGAAATCACAGATGATTCAGAAATTCCAGGTGTTCTAATGAAGGAGGAATGCCTGGTACAGGCAGGAAGAAAGTTTGAGTGTTGGATGTTAAAGAAAACGCCCGGGTTGGCAATGCCGAGAGCGGATATTTCTCACAGAGCAAATCATGGCTAGGGAGTTCTCATGACTTATTTCTTATCAGGGTTTCCTGCTTCCACGATTTCCCCCTTCTTCCTTGCCCTTCCCTTTCCCATCCCCAGCCCTCTCTGGGCTGGATTTCTCTCCATGGGGTGACCCCACCCGGTGGGTGAGAAAATGTCTCTGTGGATGTGTTGAGTGTGGTACCTGCCCCAGGTACAGAGATTTGAGTTGACAGTGATAACAGCGAGGTGAATTAACCTCTTACCTGGCCTCAGTGCACCAGCAGAGGTGTTTTGCTCCCTGAGTGGGCAGCTCTGGGTCTCTCCCACACTCCAGGAGTGAGGATGAGCGGAGCATGGGAAGGGAGCCCTTCATGGAGCAGGTGAGATGGGATCCTGCTGGGCTCACCAGGAGATGCTCCAGCAGCCCTGTCCTGAGCAGGCAGCTGTTGGCAGCTGTGTGAGGCTGCAGGTGGGTCCCTCAGACCTGAGTTTCTCACAGGGGCTGGAGGAGGAGATGCCTTGTAAGCTGTCCGAGGTGATGGGCTGGCTCTGAATTCTGCTGACCAGGACTGTGGTGGAGGAGTTTTGCAGAGGCCTCAGCTCAGGGCAGGATTTAGCAGGTGTTGAGGTCTCCCTGAGGCCACTTTCCGGCAGGCTGAAAGCATCCTTTCAGCATTACCAGTGATGACATTGGATGGGAAAACATTTTTCTTTTAACAGTAGTTTCTTCAAAGCAAGATGTGAAAAGCAAAAAAGTTCTTCTCAAACTAGAATTTGCTTTTGCACATCCAGAGCAGAGCACCAAAACTAATGAAATCCAGGTGCCCTGGCCTGTCCCAGGAATAGGAAAGGGAGGAAAAACCAACCTCAGCAGCATAAAAATCTACAGTTACAGGGACCTGCTCCAGCACCCAGCATGTCCCAAGCAATAGAAAAGCACAGGAAGGACATGTATTTGTGAAATGAAAACATGGTGTGTACGGGCAGTGGAGGGGACTGGAGCTGCTGCCACAAAGTGAAACAGCTTCCAGGGGCTGAACTTCTTCCAGGATTTGCCAGAAGGGGAGGGAGGTGCTGAAATCTGCTTCAGGGCACTCAGGTGCACTAAGCAAAGCCCTGATGAGCCCAGAGCCTGGCCTAAAGGCCAACTGTTGCAAAAGTCATGTAGGTGTTCCAAGTCCTTCCTGGATGGGGACAGGCATGAGGAGCTGAGCTGTGGCAAGCTGTGTTACACAACCATCAGACCACTTTGGCCACCCATTGCCCCCCAGTTCCATGTTGTGGTGTCAGTGTGTAAGGCAGTGCTGGTCTGGATACACTCCCATGGTGTGTTCATCCTGTCCTTCTGCGTCATCATTTTGCAGGAAAAACATTGGGAGCTGAATGCTTGCTGATGGAATTACATGGGCATGGCAGAAATGAGTCTGACACACTTTCTGATGGACCAAGGTCACCATAAAAATGTGTGCACAAGCAGGAATATATATCTAAAGTAGGTGTGTGTGCATGTATAAAAATGTGTACAGATATGTCTGTGTGTATATGGACACCTGAGCTTCTCTTGAGCTGGAAAATACCTAAAAGGGCTACAAATAATTGCTGTGATGGGCAAGAGAAGAAAACTCCCCCTTTCCCTGGACTCCCACAGCCATCCTAGTTCTGCCAAAGACAATGGCAGGAAGCCAAGGGGAAAGAAAGAGATCAGGGGGAGCAGAACCAGGCTGGGAGTCCTCTGTTTCACACTGGAAGTACGGAAACTCACAGGCTTAAGTCTTTTTTCATGAGCCTTTCATCTGGACCAAAAGTGCTTGTACAAGTCTTGCTCACTCGCTGTGCCCCTGGGCTTACTTACAGTACTGTGGGTTTTATCCAGTCCTGCTGATTTTTCTGGGTGGAGATGAAACACTGATTTCCTTTCAGGAAAGCTCATCTCTTCCTGGGATTGGTTAAATAGTGCTGACTGCACGTATACCTCCTGGGAAGAATAAGGGAGGAACAAACCCAGCCAGTTCCAGGTTTTGCAAGTGCTGCAGACATTGGAGAATAATCTTTACTAATGAGGGACTGATAAGCACTTTGTTACATTTATTAATTAAGATACATGTACTTGACTGATCCCAAGGTCAGGTATTTCTGCCCTGGTGTCCTCCTTCAGTCCAGAGGAGGATGCCAGATCCAGGCAGTCCCAGGTCTGTGTGTGTGCAGGATCTGCCTCACACTGATGCTGCCTGCAGGGATGGAAGGCAGCGTTTGGGTTGGGGAGAGCCTCTGCACATCCCTCAGTATATCCTTCTGCACATCCCTCTGTATATCCCTGTGCAAATCCTTCTGCACATCCCTCTGCACATCCCTCTGTATATCCCTCTGCACATCCCTCTGTATATTCCTGTGCAAATCCTTCTGCACATCCCTCTGCACATCCCTCTGCCTGTCCCAGCCAACTCCTCACTGCACCGTCCTGGCTGGGTTTTGATTAATGATTGATCCAACACCACGCAGGTCATCCAGTTCCTGCTGACTCCTGATGGCACAGAGTCCAGCAGACACATGTGTGTTATTAACACTGCAAGTCCAGCAGAGCAAACAGCTCTTCATCACATATGCTTTTGCCAAGATATTAAAGCACAGTTTCCATTTCCTGGCAATTAACTTCATCTTTACCATTCAAGAACAAGAAGCACTCTGTTCCAGGTAGGCAGGTCTGCACCGTTTGGAAGCTTCTTATTCCAAGTTGAAAACCCCAGGAAATTACTTTGATGAAACAATTTTTCTGTCATTTAAACATAAGGAGAAAAAGCATGAAAGGTGGCGCTGCTCAGCTGACTGGGCACAGGGTTGAGTTTCAGATAACCTGGTACAGCTCTTTGCTGTGCTGTGGACCTGCCTGCTGCGACCTTGAGTTAAGATCCTTGTCTCTCTCCCAGCTCTGGTGTTTGTCTCACATTGTTACCTGTGGGAATTGCTAAAGGTTAAGGGTTAAGAGTAAAACCATCCATCAAATGAGGAGCTACTGGGGAGGAAAAGGAGGCCTGAAAGTGACTGCATTTCCTTCAGCTTTGCTGCTGTCCTTCCAGGTACTCAGCATCTTCCAGGTTGGGGATGGGTACATTGGGCTTGGAGTAGGCTGGGCAGGGTCCACAGACCACTGGTGGTCCTGGCTCTAAAGGAAGAGCCAAGCCCTTAGCTGCAGGTCTGTTGGTAGGGCAGGTCTGGTTTATTCACATAGGTGAGTTCAACTGCAAAGGCTTTGCAGTCAGGACTGTTTTCAATCTGGTGGCTGTGCCCAGAATAACAGGAGCAGGATGTCAGTGGGAGCCTCCAGAGCCACTGCAATACAAATACTGATCAGTGCTTTACAGATAATGTTTCCTGTCTCCAGCTTTTAAGAGAGCCTCATGGGCCAAGGGACTGGAAATCTTCCTCTCTGTTTTACTGGTTGTGGTTGCCAGTTCAGGCAGGTATAACAGGGAAGCGCCTGTTCACTGCTCCATCAGCTCTGGATGTTCTCCAGATGCCATTGGGGAGACCTGGTGGCTCCTGAGAAAGAAAATATTCTCACAAAGGCTCACTGGAGTGATTAGTAGCAGTCCCACACCTTGGGAAGCCAGTGCTATCTGTGGCTCTGCCCTGATGAAACTAGGTACCGGCTGGATAAGAGCCAGGCCTGGGCCAAATGGCCGGGCAGAGCACAGCAAGGGAGCCAGGAGGAAGGAAATGAAGTCAGCCCTGTGATCCTCACCAGATGCACACTCACACTTTGCTACGAGCCCATTACCCCTGACCATTACCCTGATGTGCTGCTGGGGCAGCTGCCAAACTTGGCATGGGCCCAGCCTGCTCCCAGGGGTCTCCTTTGGGCCAGGGCAGCCCCTTCCCAAGGGAGCTGTGTGGAGCAGAGCTGGCTCCATGAGTTACACTCAGCTATCCCTGCACAGCCAGCCACAGCACAGCACAGTGTGAGCATGGTGATCCATGGGGACTGGTGTGATCCTGCTCAGGCTTGTGTGGGGCTGATAGATGGCCAAGGCTGAAAATGTTGGGTGGGTAGTGATCACAGAAAATATTTGCATTGTTTATCAGGCCATGAAAATCATTGGGCTTAAAGGAACTGTCCATGGAGTACAACCAGCAAGGAGTTGCTTAAGACAGCCAGCTGCTGGGACAGGCAAATCATGGCCTCAGGACAAACTGGGAAGAAGATCCTGTTCCCAGCAGCCCTGCCTCTGTCCTGAACTCCTGCAGGACTGAGATGACTTTGGGTCCAGTGCCAGGGGCTGTGAGTGGGGAAGGAGGAGGAGAGCTTGGAGAGGCAGCTCCACAGGAGCTTCTGACAGCAGGAGGTGAGGTGAAAGAGCAGGAGCCTGGCCTTTTTGTGACTCAGTAGCACAGATTTGTTAGAAGAAGTAGCACTTGGAAGGAGAGGGAACAGAGCAGATACAGCTGTGGGATAGGAGGCCAAAGGAGAAACAGGGAAGACAAGGGAAGACCACAGCTAGGAGACACATTCAGCCAAGCCAGCTGCTCATATCATGTTTTGGGGTTTCTTAATTGATTTTTACACTAACAGACAAGCTGATTTTTTGGTTTTGGATGTTTCTCTAGAACTGAGTCATTTCCTGGGGTGGGGGTTGGGAAGAAAGTAGCGTTTTTCTCAAAGTTTTAAAACAGAGTTTTAGCATTTGGATTAAGGATTCTTTCTTTGTTTGGTTAATTCTCTTTCTTTCACTGAAACAGTTAAATTTTAAAAAACATAAAAACAAAAGCCAGCAGTTGACAACACCTGAATTTGTGCCGGAGTTGCTCTTTGCTCCGATTGCCCATACCAGGTAGCCCAGAGCAGTGTTCGGGGTGGAGGGTGAGACTGGCCAAAGCGGCCCAGCTCCAGACTGCCTTGTCATCGTGTTCACCCGCAGAGGTTGATGCTTTTTCCAGCTCCTGCACACGTCACTGGTCTTTGTGCCTGTCTGCTCCTCAGCACAGTGACCTTTCTTCTGGTTTGCACATCAAAATGGACTGTTTTGGCAGCAGTTTCCAGTTCAGTGTGAGCCACATGCACTATAGTGGACATAGGGAAAAGTTGCCTAAAGCCACCAGAGCTTATGTGTTGACCTGGCAAAGCCTAGGGTGAAACACTGGTGAGTCTGGGTCTTTTTTTGGCCAGAAAGCTGTAAATGCAATGTGTTAGTTAAATCTTAAATGGACATCTGCACTCAAGCTTACTTGATAGACTTTAGAGCCTAATTAAAATGTAAGCGGCAAAGGGGCTATCAGCCTCAGAGCAGGTTTATTTTTTTGAAAACAGGAGTTAACCACCTTGAAGGTGAAGTCACACCATCCAGGAAGCTCCAAGCACCAGCTTCACTCTGTCCTGTCTTGCCTGTGGCCTGGGAACAGGAAAACCATTGGCCAAGGTGAAATGAACATCAAAAACTTCCATTGACATCAGTGGGTCACGGACTCGTGGCATTTTTTTGGTCTGTTTGGTAAGCATGTCCTATAGTAGTTGGTTCCTGGAATGCTGTGTGCGTGAATTCTCAATGGAGAAGGAGACAAACATTCCCTTTATTGCCTCTGCGTCACACAGCTGGCTGCAGAGGGACCAGTGCTCTTGGTGTGATTAAGCTGGAAATCAGAGTCACTGCAGTTACCTCAGATCCTGAGAGGTTTATCTCACTGCACTGTTTAGCTGGTTATCCTCCCTAAATACCGTGAAGTGAGAGAAAAGAAAATTTTTAAAGGTGTGCTCATTTAATCCAGCAGGAAACCACAGAAGATATGTTGGGACCATGCACCAGCTTGATCCAACTCTACCCTCAGTTTCTCATGTCTTTCTTTCAATGCTTGCTAGGACCCTTAGCACCACATGATGTGGAGTAACATCTGGAATTACAGACTAGCCTGGAGCACTGATCCTTGGAAGTCGACAGGCACATGGTCAACAGCAGGCAATTGTAAAATACAGCCTGGCCCTTGAAAACATCTTGATTTCTTATCCTCAACAGATGGTATTAACCCATTCTTATCTAAACTGGTGAGGAGCAGTGATTGTTTTAAAACAAAAGGAAGCTAGAGAATACTGATTACTAATTTCCTCCAAACCACGTCATGTGGGTCATCTTCCTCGTGTGTTGTTTGTTTTGCTGATTACCCTTTAGGTAGATATTCATATATCAACTGTTATTTTCCGCTGTGAATTGTGGTTTTCTGCCCAGCAGCAAGTCCAGTTTCCAGGGTAATTGGGAAGCCAACTCCTTTCTAACTACGCAAAAGATGAACTGTGTTTCCTGCAACTTTAATGTCTCTCATGTTAGTGGTTGAGTAATAGCCGGACACAACAGTGTCTTCTGTAAGGAATTATGCCAAGAGCTGCTGCTCAGAAGTGAATAAAACTTTTTTAAACTTTCTTTTTTCTTTTTCAAAAAAAAAAAAAAAAAGTGTTTTGAATTATTTGAAGCTGCAAAAACAGCCCTTTTCAATCAAAGCTGATCCTTCACAACAACAGGATGCATTGCTCTATTTAACCAAGTAATAATATTGGTTTTAGTCACTGGACATGCGTCGCTTCCTGTTGGGAGTATTGCACAGAAAACTAATTTATTGTGTATTTGGACAATTTATATACAGAGTTGTTTTTGAATACCATCTGTGTGTAAGAAAATATGTCTTTGGAATAAGATAGTGTGATTTGTCTATTGGATGTACAACATAAAACAAAATGAAGGTAAGCAGTCTCTGAAGGTCTGTGCTGCTCTGTTAGCATTAGCAAAACCATGAGTATTTGGGGTCTCCATGGTTCTGATTTCTGATGAGTCAGAAAATTCAGTCTCTAACTGCTCATTCTAGTTGCACAAGACCTTTCACCTAAAAACTCCCAGTTGCTTAAAAGGCAATTACTGGGAGCAATGGCAAAATTTTGCCCAAGGACTTCTTCATTGCCCCCTGCTAATGATCTGCTGGGATTCTGCCTCTCCCAGAACATAAGCATAGCAGAGTAATTCTGGTGTCTGTCATTGCTCCCTTACTTGTATTAACAGTGTATTTCATGGCTAACTTCTCAACTTGCAGAGTTGGTTTCTCCACGTTAAGCTGTACTAATGAACTGAGAACAGATTCTGAGCTCTCACTCTTCCAGGGGAAAAAGCCCAAACTTGGCTGAAATTAATGGAGTTGGTCGGCTTTGACCTGGCATAAGGAGTGTCTTCGTCTGCCTTCAGGTAAATGCCCTGGGGCTTTTCTTTCAGCCAGGCAAGGCTGCTGACACTGTCCTGGAAGCAATTAACATTTCAATCATCTTTGGGTTTCAGCAGTGCAGTTCCTGTCAGGGTGCTGAAGAAGGGACTGACAGGCAGTGCCCCATGCCCCGACCTGAGATCTGTAATGAGATCCCAGCATTTCCCTGACAGTGGAGGACAGGCTGCACTCTGCCCTGCACAGTCGGTGGGATTCTGGGGAAGGAAATGCATATCAAAGCTGGTGACAACTCTTCTGTGTGCATACATAAATCAAGGTTTTGCTGTGCTTTTAGAGAATTATTTTTTTAATCTATCTGTATGTCAGTGAAGGATTTTCAATCAGAAAACTATCAACATCTGCAGATCCAGGCTTTCCTACATCATCTGAACTCAGACTGAACATCTGTCAGCCCAGCCAATTGTTTTACCATTTTCCTGCTGAGCTATTTGCTGCTGGGAAGAGGAAGGGGGTGTTGAGCCCCCATCTAACCCCAAGGGCCCAGTTACCTTCTCAGTGTAAATCGGGATCCTCCTTTCAGTGCAGTGGGGTTAGAAATAAAACCCTGCTCAGAATGGACCACGCTCTCCCCAGTGCCAACAGCCAAGGGGAAACTGGGTCACACTAAAGAATGCACAGATGGGGAAAAAAGAGGATCCAGGGAACCTTGTCATTGAACTTCACCTTTATCCTCTGGCCACATGAATTGTGGTCCCTGAACGTTTCAGCTCAAGCTGTGTTTAGCTCCTTTATCACTTTATCCCCTTTCCATCCTGTTTGTTGCTTTGGCCAGTTCTTTCACTGTGGTTAATTGACCTGGTTTCACTGATTTCTGTGAAGACTGGCCAAGCCTCCCAAGCTGGAGAAGTGGGTCACTGTCCATCATGTACACTGAGGCTTCAGCAGGAGGTTGCCTCAGCTCCTTCTTAACAGAGGAGCCTTTTTGGTGACATGTGAAGCTGCATTTTCACCCCAATTTCACCAGAGTCATGATTGGTTTCTGTAGGAGGAACACCTGGGAGGTGCTGTGAGGAAAAGGAGGGACTGGTGCCTTAACATCTGTGTGAATCATGCTTATGTTGGTCCAGATAAATTTAACTTGGGACTTACTCTGTATGAGAAACTTCAGACAGAAAAAAACCAACAGACTGTAATTCCCCAATGAGGGCTTTATTGCCAAATGGATGCACTGCATCAAGTGCTACAAGAAACAAATGTATCCAAGAGGGAGAAGTAATCCTTCTGTTAGAAATTACTGCAAACAAAACTGCAAATGTTGCCATCACTGTTGAAATTTGAACCGTGAGAGTGGAATTCCATACCTCAAAAAATTGCATTTTGGCCCAAAGTGGGAGGCAGAAAACTTTCTCTTAAAAAAACCAAAAATTACAGAAGCCTAAGGATCTACCTTTTAAACACCCTTTCTTTTTAGATCAGACAACAGTTATGCTTAGACTAGTATTTACTAAGCTAATGTTCAATTCTAAAAGAACACAGTCTAGAAAACAGGAAAGTTACTTAGCTGGATGTGGACAATTTTATTCATGTCAATGGAAACTGAACTGTTTCAAGCTAAGCACCAGATTAAGTACTTAATCAGAGCTAAAATTCATCCAATTTCTATAAGGAAACAAAAAATCTCATTTCAGTGGAACTAAAGCAATGCATTGTATCCATTTCCCTTTTGAAATATAGACGTTATTGCAATTTGTGAACACAGACACCTCCCTGGCTGAATCACCAAAGTGCCTGGAAATGAACAACAGTGTTCAGGTCGTGATATTTGCTGTAAAATGAAAGAACCTGACTTCACCCAAGTACTCCGATATCCTAGTGTAATGCTACTCCCTGGAGAACAGTTCCAAGTGCTTTTCTTGGTATAGTGTGAATGACTCAGACAAAAGGTTTTCTCCCTCTGTTCTCCCTGAGTGACCAATGTGCAGGAAGGGGAAAACACTGCGTTTCACAAGGCAAGTCCTCCTGTCTTCCTGAACTTGTCAGACCTTCCTCCTCTGCTTTCCAGCTCTGCAATACTTGTCCTGCCAGCCAAGAATGGTCAGACTAAAAAGAGATTGTTGGACCAGCAGATACACAGAGCAATGAGCCAGTGTTGGACCACCTCATGATAGTTCCTTCACTGCAGAAATCAGAGCCCACACAAGGATGCAGCTCTGTCATCAATGCAGTCTCTGAAAGCCTTGCTGATGTGAACGAGGCTGAGAGCTGTGGGAAGGAAGAGCCATCTCTTGATAAGCAGTGCACAAAGATCTGTCAGCCTGGTCACAGCTCTGGAGGGTTGTAAGGCATCATCTCTTATGGCATTTGTGGAATCCTTTATTACCTGCTGACAAACATGAGCACCAAACTCTTTTTGATACTGGACAAGTGAAAGCAGTATGATACTCAGATTCCTGTGTCTTGGGAGAGTAAGGAATGTGTGCTTAGCTATAGGATGGTGCTCATCAAATTGTGACTGTCACGGAATTGTTCTAATTACACCATCAATCCATATAGGATTAATACATGAAAGCCCAGGCAGGGAAACATATGCTGTGGGGGTTTTATCTTCAGCACAAGCCTCTAATCTTTCCTCAGGAAATTACCATGTATTTTGTCAGTACCTTGGTGTTAATTCTTAAAACCTAAAGACTTCAACCAAATGGAACTGACTATCTACCTTTTTTCTTTCTTATAATTGTAGTAATTGTTACCTCATTAACTATTTACCCGGGCAGGTTCATGCAATAAACTGAGCTTGGCAGAACCACCGGGATTGTAGCCCTGAAGGAAAATGTCATAGCTCTCCATATCTGATACATTTTGTTTAGCAGAGATTTAAAAGCAGCAGTAACAGAACTGTAACAAGATATGTTTGGCAAGAAGATACAAAATAACTATTAAGCACTTTTACATCTGTTTCCTTTTTCATTCATTTTTCCTTCTCTAATTACTTACTTAACATCAATCTGCTATCACAGTAGCTTGGATTTTCTCTTTGTGGGTCTAGCCTCCACGTCACTGGCACTGGATTTCATTGCTGCTGCTTCACCAGTAAGTATTGAGTCTCTTTGTACTTACATACCCTGACTCCTGCAGACAAAGTGATTGGCAGCACATCTCTTTAAACACCCCTGTCAGACAAAGGTATGAAGAACAACATGGCTTGTTCTGTATTGCCAGCACTCACATGTGTACAGTCTGATAATCACATATAAACCAGTGTGAGATTTTGGAAGATGGGGGACAAATCTGTGGAAAGCTTTATACACGCCAGGAAAAAAACTGTCTTTTGAGTAAGTACATATGCCCTGAAGTACCCCATATATATCAGCAGATGTATAACAGGTTCAGCAAAAAAATTGAAAACAGTTATTTTTTCATCAGACGGTAAATAGTTTTTATGGTTTGATTTTTATTTTCAGGTACTGTGAGTCAAAAAGAAAATAAATGTTCTCTTTGGAGGAATGTGAGATTTGGTCCTGCCTGTCATGTTTCAAAGCTCAGGAGCAGAGGGCTGTCTCATGGGATATGGGTTGGGCTAAGGCTGGCACTTTGCCCCACAGTAGTTGCAGTGTAAGGAGCTCCCAGGGAAACCTTCCCAGTCATCCTGCCTGGCCACCAACCATGGCAGCATTTGTTCTCTGTAGAGAAGAAGGGGTCTGAAAATAAGAATATTAATTGCTTCCTAAAAAGGCTGGGGTGACCTGACCAAGGCTCTGTGCTCAGCACTGTGTTTGTTTGCAGCTCTGCAGGTACTGAATGTGTTGACTGTGTTAGAGGTGTGTAACTGCAACCTGATAAGGACAACTGCCATGGTCTCTGTGTTGGTAGGAATAATCAATTGCAAAGAAATGGAGTAAAGAGCCAACAGAGCAAGCAGGAGTTAGCTGGAAAGGTGAGGGAGAGAGAACTGCAGGCTCAATGGTAAACAGCAGTGTCATGGAGCACTTGAAAAAAAAAAAGGCAAATATCATACTAGGGTAGATCAGTGAAAGTGCAGTCTACAAGCTATGAGCTCATCCTACTATTCTACTCACCATGAGTAAGACCACAGTTGAGTACCATATCCAGCCTGCAGCATTTGAGAGGAGTTGTGGGTCAGCTTCAGAGAGATGAAGAAGAAGAATGACTCAGAAATTGAAGAAGGAAACAGTAGAAGGAACTGCAATAATCTGAAGAAATTACAGAACAGAGGCAATGATAAATATGTAAATAACTGCAGTGAAGAGGAAAAGAAATTATTCTTAATGTTGATTGTGGGATGTTGGATGTAATTGCACTGCTTTTTTAGACATTAGGGACCAAGCTTTTCTAGGAAATTTCCCCCTAGACAATTAACATCAGGGTCTGACCTTTTGAAACCACAGTGACTAAAAGGCAATGTGGAGAAATTGAGTTTGCCCACAAAATGACTCTGAGACAGCACAGAGGACTCTCAGCTCACTATCTCCTCTTCTTCACTTCTCAGAATTTGTCCTTGAGCTAAAAGGAAAAATATTTGGTTTCAAGTAATGGTAATAGTTGTAGGCAGGTGAGGACTGAAGCCAGAATGTGTCATTTCTGCTGCCTCCTACCACTCTTTTCACAGAGAGGAGCATCTCTGCTCATCTGTCTCTAACCCTGCTGCTTCCACTGGCCCCAGTCCACTGAGCCAGTGCTGCATGTGGAGTATACACTGGTTCACTGCAGCAGTTTTGGTCACTTCACCTCTTCTCTCCAGATTCACTGTAACAGGGTATCTGTTCAAAATTTCCTCTATTTGCTTTCAGAACATCAGGGTGGAGAATTCCAGATGAGTGCCACAAAATCGAAGATCACACTTGGGACAGGCAGCAGTTCTTGGTACTGTGCTGTTGTTGCCATAGAAGGCAGAAAGTGCCACCAAGGTCTAGTGACGGGTAAAGTAACCCCCAGCAGCACCACCAAGGAGGGAATGTATTCCACAGTTCAGTTTTCTGCTTCCTCATGCACTGATAAAAGCATGTTAACAGAACAGCAGGCTTTATCCAGGATTTCTGGGGAGAATAGGGGAGATAAGAGCTTAAAGAGAAGGAAAGGAGGAGTAGGTAATGCTTGAGAGTTGGACTGTCTGGTTGTCAGTCTCAAATGCATGTTTCAGGTGAAAACGTGACCTACTTTTCAAATTTACATCTCTCAGGAAGTCCAGGAATGGTCTCAGACTAATGGTGGTTTTGGTTTGTAAGATTTCAGAAGCCCAAATTTAAGTGACGTCAAAAAGAAAAAAAATTGATAGACCTCCACAGATTTTAAATAATCACCATTGGCCCTTCTGTGCTTGTGCTTTTTAAAAATTGAACTGGAGCTAATTATCATAAGTTTATTCCAGCTGAAGAATATGGTTCAGACTTTGCATGTGAAGACTGACATGCAGTTGGAAGAGCCCACATACTCCAAGAAAGCATTGCTGATTTCTGACACACAGTAGCATGCAGAAGCCAAAATATGTTTTTTCTATTTTAATTACATGACCAGTACTCCTGAATGGGAGCCTGAACTCCATCTCCACTGACCTTGAAAATGCCTTGGAGGTTTATGATGAAATGAAGCATATGTTTTCTGATGATTTCTGGAAAGTGAGGAAACATAAAAACAAGTTGGTCTAGTTTTAAATTTTTTTCCAGGGAATAGTGTGATATACCATCAGAGCTCCCACATTATTGCAGAGAATTTGGCAGTTTTCCACTTCAGTTCCTGTAACATACATGGGATTTGGCAGTTGTATGCAAATGCTCAGATCAGGATTTCATATATGACAGCCTCAGCCCTGACTAACTGGACATGGGTAAACCATGTGAACAGCCATTCTGGCTCTTGCTGATAAATCAGATCATCTTAATAGCTGAATTATTGTAGTGAATTAAATGTATGTCTATGCCTCAGTCACATTAATGACTCTGTAATGCTGTAGACATACACAAATTGACTTTTAATAGATAGCTTGATTATGGGTCTGGCCACAGTGACACAGAGCTCTGCCTCTGTCCAGATTTAGTTGAGCAGTAACGCCTCAATGCCCAGACTCAGACCTGAATGAAGGCACCACTGACAGGTACATACAGAGGTCCTAAGGAGCCTTTGGAATGCACTTGTTACCCACTCTGAATGCACGGGTGGGAGTGGAGTGTGCATCAGCTGCACTCTGAAGGGCACCACGACAGCTGGAGCCCAGCTGCAAGGGCTGGGTGAGCATTCTGGATATATCAGCAACTAAAAATTCTCACCATGACATAGGCTGGAAAAATGGTGGACAAGGACAAACATGTAAAGCGAAATACATCTCCGTGAAAGTGCTCAGTGGGAGCTAGTTTGTATTTCACCCCAAATATTAAGCAATTGCAAGGTAGGTGGATAAAGTGGGTTTGATGTGGTTTTGTGCAATTAATATTCCTTTTTTCCCCACAGCACTCACTTTCCTATTGTCTTTCTCTTTTTTTTTTTTTTTTTCTCTGTGTCTCATGAGCTGTCTTCATATCCATGTCTTACTGTTTTTCACACTTCTTTTCCCTAAGGCTTTCACTATGCAGATTTATAACTCCTTTCATTTCCCAGGATACTGCTTACATACACAGGGTGAAAATCAGCCTTTTCCTGCCACATTATGTGGCCACCTTCCCTGCCACTCCTGAATGACTCCAGACTGCTATTCCCTTGAGGACTAAACTAGATTGGGATTTATTAAACCCTTAGTCCCCGGTTTGAATGATATATGGCCTCAGGCAGTAGGCACTAAGGTGAATGCACACTGTTTCTTTGTAAAGGCTCAGTAAACCACTGCAGAGTGCACTGCCCCAGGCATTCCTAAACTATCTTGTCCTGTGTCAGCAAGATGCCTTAAAGAACTCTCTACAGAGCTTTCATTGCTCCATTCTCCCTCTGCTCCCACCCTGTGCATTTCAATACAGTATGGAAAAGATTTCATCCTTAATTGAAATTCCTTTCATCAACCTAGATATAGCCTGAACAAAGATACTGACATGAAAAAGCAGTCAAGAACATATCTTTAAAATGTCAATTTGCCAGTGACAGGCATAAAGTGCAGTCACTGCAAATCAAGACTCTAAACCCTCATTGTATATTATCACATAGCTGCCACTTCTCCCTTCCCCCACCATCCCTCCCATAAGTTTTGATGCTTGTACATCTTTGTTTTCCTTTCCACATTCTTCTCATACTGTATTCACAGCAAATCTGAGGATAGCTGAGTCTTGACTAAAACCCTGCAGACCTAGAAGAAAGCTATTTTAAACCCTGAAGAGTGTAATTTGTCTTAGACTCATATTTCTGAAGAAATTGATCATTCAAGCTCCATGAGTTTTCTATTTTAACCATTTCTTTATTCATTCTGGTAAAGCAATTGATACATTTTTGTCTATATAGACCTGTAAGTTTAATGCTACACGGGTTTATGTGGCAGAAAATTGCTACAGTCTTGCTCAGGTGCAGAAAGAGAAATAAGTAATCCAAGTTCTTTCTGCTGGCACAGTGTAGGGAAGGATACACCCAACAGAAAAAACATAAGTATGGGCCATCTACCAAAGGCTGTATTTAGCCTGCTTACCCTGGGTGATTAATTTAGGTGTTATATCTTCAAGTTTTGGCTATACAGAGACCAGAGCCTGGAGAAAAGGAGGCTCAGGAGTGACCTTATTGTTCTCTACAGCTATCTGACAGGAGGCTGTAGCTGGGTGGGGGTTGGCCTCTTCTTTCAACTTACAAGTGATAGGACAAGGAAATGGCCTCAAGTTGCTCCAGAAGTTGTTCAGATTGGATATTAGAAAAAATTTCTTTGCTGGGGTTGGGTTGTCAAGCACTGGGACAGGGGAGTGGTTCAGTCACCATCCTTGCATGTATTTAGTGGATGTGTAGACGTGGCATTAAGGGACATGCTTTAGGGATGGACTTGGCAGTCCTGGGTTAATGGCTGGACTCTGGGATCTTAAAGGTCTTTTCCAGCCTGAATGACTCTCTGATTCTATGATCCATCCTCTCAGTAGCACCAGAGTGGTATGTCTCCAGTAAGTTCTTGATGCCACCCTCTGTTGCACATGCATTCTTTTCCAGACACACCACCTCCCACTACATTTGGTTCTCTTGTGTTTGGGGCAGTCTTCCATTCCCAAAGCAAATTAATTTTTCTATTTTAAATACTTCCTTCAAGCACACCTTTTTCCAGAAACTGCAAAGAACTCGACAGAGATGTGGCTGATGAGAACACAGCCATGTGTGCTCATTAATAGTGGTTCATTATTTGCCCTGCACCTGAGTTTGATAGATTTCACTGTGATCTCCTGCCTTTTGTTTCAGCTGACAGAGCCATTGCTTGTCAGTTCTGCTACTGCTTTAACATATCCTGGAACAGGCCTGGGATACACAGTTACTAAATTACATTAGCAGTAATTTGTCCAGGAAATAGGAAGAAATGCTTTGAGGAACTTCCTAGTCTGAGCCTGGTGTCTGTAACCAGTCCTGAAGCCGACAGTAGTTGCAGGTGTGCAGGTATGGGGAGTGTTTTTCCAGCTGTGACAGCAGGAAGTCAGGCATAGTTAATGTTTAGGATACATAATTTTCACTGAGCTGCTGCCAGGTGTCTTCTTTGGCTACAGTCTCACTGTCTTCTGGCCTATTCTTTTGTCTATCCTGTGTTCAGGAAAAGGAAGTGTGGTGCGAAGTGCTCTGCCCTTGAAACAGGCATGGTGAGGCTACAGGACATGGAAATAATCAAGACATAACCAACCACAGTGTGTTCTGTTTATTGTATTTGCCTTTTTGGGAGTTATTTGAAGATCTTCCCTGCTCACCTGAGGCATCTTTCTTGGTCCATCAAAAATTACTTAAAGGCTGATAGTAAATGTGATTTAGACAGCCCTGTTAGCTCAAGGAGCAAATTCATAACACTTCCCCTTTGATTCAAAGAGGACACTTTAAATCTTTAATTTCACTACTGCAAGCATGACCTAAGGAAGGGCCAGGGTGGCACATGGGAAATATTGTCCTTTTAATTGCCTATTCTTTGGAGTAGCAATCTACTCACAATATAACAACTTCTGCTGTCTGGCTCTGGGTGAGTCACACAGCCTTTGGAAGGATTCTGAGGAAGGTTGGTTTCAATTGGTGCTGATGCCCAGATTCCAGCTCTTATCTTAGTTTCAGTGTGTGTGCAGGGAGAGGGACACGTAGAGGCAGCACTAGACAGGCTCTTCACAGCTCTCATCTGCCAAATCACTTCTCAGGGTATAGTCAGGTTTTTCGCAGGGTTGTATCAGTCTTCCCACAGATTATCAATAGTGTCTCTTGTAACAGCTGAGGTGAAGTTTGAGGGTGTTTGTCATCCTCAAGGAATTTCACAGGGTCCCTCGTTTATCTATTCTGTGTTTTCCTATCGCAGTTTGTGGAGTAGGAGTATTTTTCATCATTCCCTGACCCATACAGGGTGCCTTGGCTGTCTCTGACACCCAAAGGAACACAGCATCAAGTAGGTGGGACACGTTTTACTACCCTGCCTGATCTCTGGACCCTGTCACCCTCCCAGTGGGACGTGTAATTAACTGGGTATTCTCTGTCCTCTGGAGGAACAGCCTCTCCATGCCAGAGGCCACAAGTTCAAGCTGGATGGAGATAACACATTTCTCCCTTTCATTTTCTCACTTAACAGTCAGCATAGATACAATTATTGCTGGCTGATTTTAGCATTTCTAAAATTCCCATTGTTAGCAAAACCAAAGGCTGCTGTGGATAGGGGCTGAGCTCATTTTTGACGTTCCAGTTCCAAAGACAAAGGAGTATCACACATGACCAAAACCACGTGTACTTTCTGCACACCCGTTTTGAACTGAGTTTTCTTAGAGTTTGCAAGTGTTACCCAATGAAAATGAAAGGGAAGGGCATCTCAGGTTTGTAACTTATTAAATGACCCCAGTCCCTGAATTTTTGAAACTTTGTTCCTCATAGGTAGCACTTAGGTAATGGCCAACAGTAGGAGAGCAATACAAAGGGATGAACACGCTCACCACGTCTCAAGTCAGGACACTGGTTGGAAGCATAAGAATTGCAGGGTAAGTGCAGTTGCACATGTGTAATTTTCCTTATATTTTCACTTTGGCTATGTGACTTTTTTTTTCAGTAAGCATGCAATGCTGGTTAATTAAGGACTGTAGTTATACCCTGTGTTACCAACAGAATGTTACACACAAACTTGCCCACAGTCTTTGTGCTCTGCTCTCATGGTCGAAGCACGCGTTGGAGATGCTGTACCACTTATCCATGGGGTCTGCCATACGCTCTAAGCAATTTGCTAATTTATTCAATGAATTATTTGGGATACGGATCATTACCCTCATTTTCTAAGGAAAGGAGGCTTCTGCAATTGCACCGTTTCAAGTTTTCCATGGTATCTCTTGAAACTGCTGGCAAATCCAGAGATCCTCCAAAGCTTTTAAGCTTTGGAGGCACAGCTCGCTGGGCAGCTGGGGAGCGGAGCGCCGGGCACTGCAGAGGAGCAGCTCCATTGGCATTGCTGCACAGCTTGGGTGATTTGAGGAGCGATGCTGAGGGCCATGGAGAGCCCCTCACCCCGCCGGGCCCTGCTCTGAGGGCTGACACTATCCCGGTGTGAGCGCTCAGGGTGACCCGAGCCGGGGGTGCCCTCACAGACCCTTCAGAGCGCCCAGGCTGACCCGAGCAGGGGCTCCCCTCGCGGACCCCTCAGAGAGCGCCAAATGGGCCCTGCGCGCGCCGCCCCTCGCCCCCGGCCCGCCGCGCACGCGCAAGGGTGGGCGGCCGGCGGAGGGGTTTGGGGGGGGTCCCTTAAAGGGCCCGGCGGTGGTTCCTGTTTCCCGGCCGGTGCTGCGGGACCCGCTCCCGCACCTCCCGGCGCCCCGCCCAAGTGGCGCCGCTGCGGGCACGGCCCGGCACAGCCCCGCACCCGCCCCGGCACCTGCGGCGGCGCCGCTCCGCGCCCGTAACCCGGAAGCGCTGCGGCGGCGCGGAGGGGGAGCCGGGACATGGCCGCTGCCCGCTCCTGCCTGCGCGCCGCAGCCGGCATGGCCCTGCCCGCGGCCGCGCGCGGCTGAGCCTCGACCTTGCCTTCCCCTTCCCCTGCGACCCTCCTCATCCTGCTCCTCGTGCTGCTCTTCCTTCTCATTTTCCTCCTCCTTCGGACGCTGCCGGGGCCGGGCCGGGGGCGGTGGCGCTGCGGGGGCCCCTCGCTGCCTCGCGGGGCGTCCCGGGGGCCGGGGCGGAGCGGGTGGGGCCGCGCGTGGTACGCTGTGTGCGGGAAGGTGCTTCCCTGGATCCTGCATGTTCCCTGCGGGGGGCCGGTGCGCCGCTCTGAGCCGTGGTATCGGGGAATTCATTTTGTAAATGTGTACGTGTGGCTCACGTGCGGTGAGGGGGGTCTAGGGTCGGGTTTTAGAGAGTTGCATTTGCTGTAGCGTTAGTTGCGGCGGGGGGGTTGAGGGCTGGTTGTAGCCCATCTGTGTTTCGTGGGGTTGTGTTTTGGGTTTGTATAAGCAGTTTCCAGGCTTTGAAGAGCTGCATTGCTGTTGCTGAACTGTAGTTCTTCCAAGGTTGCCATTGTTTGCGTTCTGGGAGGGCAGCTGGTGGCCTCGCAGGAAGGCGGCAGGTCGCGCCGGAGGAGGGCTCTGGGTCGGTTCCGTGTGACTTCTTTTCCAGGAGAGGTTTAGCTTTTCTCCGGCGTCTCTGATGCCAGAACAAGGCCCCAGAATGAACGGTTTCTCTCTGGGCGAGCTGTGCTGGCTGTTCTGCTGCCCGCCCTGCCCCAGCCGCATCGCTGCCAAGCTGGCCTTCCTGCCCCCGGAGCCCACGTACACCGTGCTGCAGCCCGAGCAGCAGCAGGAGCCCGGGGCGGCGGCCGGGGCGGGCACCCCCACGGGATCGGGCACCTGCAGCCTGCACCTGAGCGAGCGGGCCGACTGGCAGTATTCCCAGCGGGAACTGGATGCCGTGGAAGTGTTCTTCTCCCGCACGGCCCGAGATAACCGCCTGGGCTGCATGTTCGTTCGCTGTGCCCCCACTGGCCGGTACACGCTGCTCTTCTCGCACGGTAATGCTGTGGACCTGGGCCAGATGTGCAGCTTCTACATTGGCCTTGGCTCCCGCATCAACTGCAACGTCTTCTCCTATGACTACTCTGGCTACGGGGTGAGCACCGGCAAGCCCTCTGAGAAAAACCTGTATGCAGACATTGATGCAGCCTGGCAGGCCCTCAGGACAAGGTAAATGGATATTGGGGACAAGGTATTTCTGTATCTCCCTTTAATCCTAATAAGTCTGCACGGTTAACCTTGCTGAGTGGAGGGGAAGGGTTTGTAAATGGTTTCAGTTACTTTGGCGGCCTGACCAGATGTTCCATGAACAGCTACAGTGTGATTTACTGAATGGCTTCATTTGCTAAAACGATGGGCAAACCTCCATCCTTTGGCTTTTTCTAGATTTAGAGGATTATTCGGTTGTAATTTTTGTTAGCCATTGCTTCACCATTGAAAATCTCCATCTTGAGTAGGACATATTGGTTGCAATTTGAACTTGCAGAGTACAATAAACCTTGCCTGCCACTGTCTACACTTGGAGGTAACCCAGGTGAGCCAAAGCTCTGCCTGAATTTGGCTTACCAGGAAACTGATGGTGTTGTGTGACATGTTTGGCGTTTCGTGCAAGCTCCTGCAACATAGAAGTCTTTCTATTTTGGCTTCCAAACAACGCTATCCGATGCTTATGGTAGTGGGCTGGAAGGAAGAAGTGTTGACATCTGGAAGGAGAGCTGGGGTTTCTGCCTGGAGATGCCAAGGTATGTGGCATCCAAAGGGATGGAGCAACAGTGAGAAGGCTCTGGCAAGAGGCAGCATGGTGAGTGGAAACAGTGAGCCCTTGGCGTCTAGAAAATCTGGAGCAGAACTGCTGCCTCTGGCTCCTTGCTATGACTGATGGCTGTCCCTGGGCCTCCCACTTCTGTCCACAGAAACCATGAGCTCCTTTTGCTGTTGCATAAGTGGTTCTTAAAGTATGACCTCACAGAACATGTCCTGAAAGAAAGAGCTTTAAAAAGCTTAAATTGTAGTAGGCCAAGAGAAAAGAGTGATGAACGTTTTTAGTTCTTGGCTCTGGCATTCATAGACAAACTTGGCTTGCATGAAATGCGTATTTAATGTCTATCTTGGGGATACGTGCCAGCTTCAGAAATAGTGACAAGAGTTGTTACTAATTTAGATAATTGGCTTTGCAAGAATCCAGGGATTGGTTAGTTGTGGAGTCCAAATGCCTTTTGACATTGCTCTGCCTAAGTCAAGCAAAGAGCGGGGGGAGAAAGGTGTAGGGAGAAGTTACCCTTCCATAGCATGTTCTGTCTGCTTGGTGAGCAAACCAGATTCTGGGCTTGTTTTCCAGGACTTTAAAAAAGATTTGTTTCCTTGAATATAAATAACATGGTCTTATGTAAAGAAGTGATTTTGATATGGTGTATGCATAATAAATTATTAAATGCCACTACAACACATCTGGGTGATGTAAATAAGATTCAAGGGAGGAAAAGTGCTACATCTAAACGAAGCCTAGGAAGTGGTGGTCCTTCTCTCTTCCTTAATGTGTGTTTTTTTGTTTTTCACTTGATGTTTAGTTGATGATATTGTTTCATTTAAACCTTCTCAAGGTCTGAAAAAGTGCTTTCACATCTGCCTGGAGGTGCTTCTGTGCTGACAGGCATTTAGTATATGGTTATGTTCTACATAGGCCCAGAAACCAGGGGTTCCTTCACTTAAATCTTTTAAGAAACCTGACCCAGTAGGTGATTCCACCACATGCCCAGCTTGCTTTTAGAGGATCTTCAATAAATTTGTGACTGGACAGGTTTGTAGTTTTCTGTTAGTGTCCCTTGAGTGGTTTATACAAAATCTAGGCTCTGCTTTCCACCTTTAATTGAGAGGTTGAAATTTCCCAGCTCTTACTTTGCCATGTTTGTTAATTCCGTATTTTAGAGTAGTTAGCATTGGTAAGGTTTTTAGGAGCCAAAATCCATTGGAATTGGGTGCCCAGGGAAGCAGTGGGATCACCACCCTTAGAACAGTTCAAAGGGCAAGTGAATGTGGCACTTGGGAATATGGTGGTGCTGGGTTCATGGTTGGACTCAGGGCTCTTTGAAATCTTTTCCAATGTTAACAGTTCTGTGATTTTAAGATTACAGTATTTTAGGTGCCCAGTAAAGAAGTTGGTCACTGTAAAGTGTAACCTTCAATAGGAAGTTAATAAATTCTATTAACAGATGACTGTGTTGGTTACAGGTATGAGTGAAACCTTTCCATCAGCCTTTCTGCTGATGAATTCTCCGAGTAACAGTGTGAACTTTACAAGACTGATCATTTGCTAGTCCTCAATCCAAGTGGCTCACAATTAGTGAAATATTCTGCAGCACAAATCCAAGTATGCCTCTTGAGGTAAAATGTCATGTTATAGCATTTCTGCTGCAGCAGTTCCTCGGTAGCTCCAGGAGATTGTGTATGCTTTCATTCTTAATGCAAATTCCTGGCGTTTGGCCTCCAGTCATATGGTAGTGAACTGTAATGCAAAGTTAAAAGTGAAGTCTTAAAATAGAGGTTCACTGTGCCATCAAAAGCATTTAGTCATCTGTGCTAAGTTCTGTGGGAAGCTGTTGCTCTTCTGAATCCACCAGACGTTCCACCTGGCAGCAGAAAAGAATCATTAAAATGTTGGAAGTCTGAGACTCTTCCTTTTAAATTGTGCCTCTGAAGTACCACTGATACCTGGCAATCATTAATTTACCTGCATGTTTTGCAAGTTGCCTTGAGGAAGGTGGGGATTAACCCTGTGCTTGGAGAAAGCTCTCAAATTCTAGAAATGATGGTGAGCTGGCAGTGATGCTTTAAGTTTTAGCTTTCATATTTTTCACATTCTGCGCCGCTTTAGTGTGTAACTCTGAGCTTCGTATTAAGTGTTAGCAAGTTCTCTTCACAGGGTAGGTAGTCAAAACAATCCTTTTCCAGCTTGAGATCAAGGACAACTGTTACAAGCTCCAGGCCCAAAAAGTATAAACAACGGTGAATTGAAGAGAGAAAACATTGAGGATGGAGCTTCATAACCTGGGGCTATAATTGGACAATCAACTCCAATATGCAAATGGACCAAAACTTATAAAAGTGTGAGACCTACTAACCAGTTGTCCATTTTGTGACATTTTGGGCTCATCCTGGGCATAGCCCTGGCCAGGCTCTTGTACTGCCTAAGGTGTATCCACTAAGGCCTTTTAATAAATACCTGCTTTATCCTTTAGCTCTGTCTAGCCTCTGTTCTAGGTCAGCCTTTCAAGACATCAGTTTGTTTTGCCATCATGGCTGCAGATTGTGACTGTATTCTTTCAAGGTCCCGAAACAGGGATCTTGCTATCACATACACGTTTAGGAATCAAACCTGGCATAACAGATGATTATAAAGCTATCTGAAAACAGTGGATGAAAAAACAAAATCATCAAATTCTTTTGTTCAGTTTCAATTACCAGCCTGTCTTTGCAACATCAGTCTCAACTATTCTCCATTCTTTTAGTCTTTGTAAAGGAAATTTATTTTCCTTAATTTAAAGGAATTTAGTATTTCTTCTCATGAATAAACTCTGTCTTAAAGGATAATGTTACTAATTTTGAATTCTAACTGTCTTCCAGCCCAGTAAAGATGTTGACCTATAGTTTTGTTCCCTTAGAATGTATTTTTATAGATTTTTCTTCAGAGGCTGTAATTGTAGCATTGGTTGTTTTCATTCCACTATCAAGTATTGATCAGTGGTTAATTTGGTCTTTTATATGTATTTTTTTCCACTTGATTTACAAATTTCCATCTGGTATCTTAATGTTTCTCAGAAAGAATTTTCTGTCTTATTGTTACATATATTTTTGTAAGTGTTTTATTTTAGGCAGATTGGGCTGATTTTGTTGTTTGTTTCAAAATCAGAACCAAATTGAAGAGAATGTATATCAGACTGTCTTATTGTCCATGTGGTTTTAAGTTGCTGCTTTTTGCTCAGCTGTGTCTCTTATCCTGATATCTGATTGTCTTAATGCAACATCTGTGCAAAATGACTTGATTGTCCTCCTCTTCCCCCCTTTTCCTGAATCCCACATGGGAAGGTTGAACTTTCTAACACTTTTACATTAAGACAATGTACAGTACTTAAAAACAGGATGCACATGTAGGGCTTGGGTTCAGTGCTCAAGCACAAAACCATGGCTGCTTTGTCAATCACATGCTATTTATATTAAAATCAATTTGTATGTTCCCTAAAAATTTAAAGAAGGTTGGTGAAGTATTTTAAAGTTCCAGTGAAAAGAAAGAAGGCTCTGCTGCCCCACTGCCTCTGTTTCTGTAGTAAAGTATCAGAGCAGAACCTGTTAGTCCATCTTTTGGATCCTGAAAGGAAGTGAAGAAAATGTAATTAATAAATAGCCTAGAAGAGCTGTTCCTGTTGCATTTAACAAGATACAGCTTAATTTGTTTTTCATGGTGCGCAATATAAGTATTTTTTTAAGCTTTTAATAAATGATAGATGGTATTGTAATGTTTAAGTACTTAATTCTCAAAATGGGTGCATTTGAATTTGTCTTTCAATCCATAGGAGAGCATTGGTTCACTTTAGTTTTCCCTATTCTTCTTGGTCAATATGGTGTGATGAAAGGAATTGAATTGTGAAATGGTGTAGTAAAATCCACAGGCCTTTGATCTCTGGTTAGCAGATAAAATGTTTAAGTGGCTTTTAAAATTATTTTGCCAAATTTAATGTTAAAAAATGCACAAACTTTTAATTATGCAGGAATTTTATTTTTTGTGGTGCTGATTATCTGGAGATTATTGCTGTTTCCTGTGTAGGAGCTGGTGGAGAAGTCTTACATTGAGTAAAATCAGGAACACACCTAATTGGATTAGGCCAGAGTGATAACTAATCTTCTGAGGTTGTGTCAGTTTAGTTTGTCTCCATTCTGATGTGAAGAGGTGCTTACAGCTTTCCAGGTGAATAGCAGCTTCAGGGGATGTTTGCCTTTCCTAATCAAAATAGTAAATTTCTACTTTAATTTTCTTTGCAACAGAATTTTGCAAAGATGTTGCTTTGCTTCACTTGCACCATATTTTGTACATGATCTAAGCCAAGTTCTCTAGATTGGATGTTTAAAGGTTTTTATCAAAAGTTACCAACTAAATCCTGACATGTCAAAAGGCAGTGCTGGGCAGAGTCACAGTTAGTAGTCCTGGAGTAACAGAGTTTTCTTTCTTCATGGAGCATCAGCTGGTAGATTGTTCTTTTCAATAATGTTGTTACAATGTCTCCAAAGGATTGTTTAAATCTACTATCCTCTAAAACTTTTCCTGCCATGGTCAATTCTTCAAGAAAGGCTGCCTATAACTTGGAGCAAAAATAGATGCATGCACAATCCTCTGCTGTTGCTGTCTATGCAATGAGCAAAGATTAATTCAGATGATGAGTGTCCCTGGGACAAATACCAGCAACTGTTCAAAACAGGTGCTCTGATGTTCAAAGTTATTCAAAATGTTTACTGAGCTTTGGTGTTGTATTACATCTTCTAGTCACTGAAGTTAAAGTAGTTTTGTTAAATATTTCCCTGTTTCTGTCAGGACTACGAGATCAAAGCTTGTTTAAAAAGGAAAAAAAAAAAGGAAACTTTTTGCTGTCAAGAATGTTTTGCAACTGGTGTTCTTTGGGAAGAAAAATAAGCTGCCAAAGAGCCTTTGGCTAACAGTACATGCTCTCCTGAGTGTGGATAGTCCTGAAATTCAACTGCCTGAACTGGAGATATTGGTACAGAGGTTGTAGGACCTGGTTCTCAACATCATCAGAGCATCGAACATAAAAGATTCCTAGAGGAGCATATTGTTAAACCCTCCATGCTGAAGTAACTGTCTGCTTTTTAGCACTAAATTACATGAAGTGCAGAGGAAAGGCAGCTTTTTCTCTCTCTCTCTAGGTACAGAATGTCACCTTTGGAAGCTGAGCTGGTGGTTGCTCTGCCCTGGCTGTTTGACCTGTGCATGTTGCTGGTAGCTCTTGGATTTGTTCAGTTTGTTCTTGACAGGGGAGTTTGAGCTGGACTCTCCTCAGTGGCTTTGCTCTGAAGCCAGGGTCAGCCTCCAGTCCATGACAACCTCAAAACCAAAAAAACCTCCAAAATTCACTCTTTACTCTATGTTACTCTGCTGCTTAGAAACATTCTGAAGTGCTGGGCTAAGTTTACACTGGTTCATTACTTGTGAACATAAGTAAAAAAAGCAAAAGAAAAAAAAAGTAGCAGTGCTGTCCAGGACTGTAGGTAGCTGTGGGAATGGATAGGTGGAAACCATTTCAGGGTATGCAAGGGGTTATCTGCTGGCAACTGGCTTTGTGGGAAGAACTGACAGTCAGCAAATGGATATTTCTGTGTCCACACTGAATGAAGAAAGCGGGCCCTTTTCCGTTTTCTGGGGTATTTCAGTCCTGTGATGTTTCCTCATGTGGAGATGGACTAGTACAAGGGCAGTGCCAAGTACTGGCTGTTTGGAGTCTCACTGCTGGGACTAAAGTCTGAATTCCCTATTTCCTTGTACTGTGATGTGCCAGTGTGATTATACTGACTTTCTTCCCTGCCCCAAACCTATTTCTGAGTTCCACAGTTGTATTCTCTGTTGGTTTAAAGGCCAACAGTCTCAACATTATGCAGCACTAGTAAAGAAAATGAACAAATAACATAGAGGTTTGGTTTTTTTGGATTTTTTTGGTTTTTTTTCTCAAAGCTGATAATAAATTTAATGAATAACTAAGAATCCTTTCTGCCCTCCTTCACAAATGTAAATTAATTACAAGGCTGCATTGGAAGCAGTTGAAATGAGTCATAAAACAAGGTGCAGATTTGTTGTATCTAACGTGCTTGTATACATATAGGCTTGCTTTTCCAAGTAGCCCCTAAGAAGATCAGAAATCTTTTCCTGTGGATTAGGAGATGCTTCAGTTGTCACTGAACTTGAGAGAAATTAAGGCCACCTGTGTACAAGATGAGGAACTGAATCTAGGAAAAAATACTTTTACAGTCTTGAGTGCTGATGGCTCTTTGGTGTCTGAAATGATTAAGAATTGTTTTTTGTCTGACTCTTAAAGCTTGGGTTTGTATGGCCTAAAATACAAAACCAAACCAATAGACAGTATCTGCCTGTATCTCCTGTGTCAGTTGGTGGTGGATAATTGAGATTGCTGCAGATGAGCACTGGTGAATTGAATGTTGCAGTGACCCATTTGCTGCTGCTTCATCTCGACTGCCCTGCTTTCCAGTTTTTAGATGAATGACTTACATTGGTCTTGCATGCTCAGCCTGACATCTGATGATGAAGCTCAATTTCATTCCTGACTAAAACTGAGTGGTTTGTTGGCAGTGGTTTTTTTCAGTGTGTCAGGTTGTGGGAGCAATGGGAAATGGGGTTATAAACCCAGGAAATGCTGTGTGAACACAGAGGAATAAAGATGCTTTTAACAGAAGGCAAAGAATGTAGAATGGGATGGATGAATAGTGCACAGTGTCAGCTTAAGGACAGAGGAACATCTTTGCATTCTTTATTCCAAGGGCTAATTTGAGAAAAATGGGTTACTGTTATTTGCACATTAAGCTCTGCTGCCCACAAACAATAACAGAAAGGTGCAGGCATAGGTCAGTTGTATAATGACAGAGTTATACTGGCATTATCTGTATCCATATCTTTATATTTTTAACCACTATGTTAGCTCTACAGAACAAAGGTTCTCCTGTTAGAATTAAACATTGTGGTTGGATTTGCTGACTATGAGACCGAATAATACAAAGGCACAAAATTGGATTAAACAGCAAAATCTGGCTCAATGCCCGCTCACCTTCCCACCCTTGGTTTCATGTCTCTTGATAAGCACATGCATGTCTTTGGGAAAATCCCCATAATCATCAAATAAATCTGTATCCTCTCAACTTTCAAAAAGGGGAATTCCATGTGGGTTAATAAATGAAGAATGATGTTGATGTGGAAGATGAGGTTTTAAGTTAGTATACTTGTCTCAAAGTCTAGAGGGAAAAATTTAAATGAGAGGTAATCTCAAAGTATTGCCTTTGGTTTTTATTTTGTATTGCAAATTTGTCAGAAGAGCTTTTTGTCTGCTTTTCTGACATTAATATTATTTATTGGTACAGTCTCTTGAAGTTCTTTCTAGGTGTACCTTCAAGATGAAAATTCTATTTTCAGCTGTTGATTAGGAATTGATTTAACATTAGGCAGTTTGAGCTATGTTCTTAGGAAGATTAGTTTTACTATGCCTTATTAAAAATCCTGCTTACATATAGAAATGTTACTTTAAGAACTTTGACTCATAGGAGCCTTATTTATCAGCCAAGGCATGCTGCTAACTGAGCTCCATACCTCAGTGTCTGGCAAGTGACCCTTCTCAAGGCATGCAGTGCCAGCCAGAAGCTCTAAAATACTCTTTATTATTATTATTTTAGAGGATACTGCCACATTTCTTAAGATCTCAGTGTGTTAGACCAGTTAATTTTAACTTTGTTCTATGGCATGGCCATTTCTTTCTGTGTGCAGCAGAACAACAGTGGAGTAATGGAACATGGGAGCCAATAAATCTGAAAGGTCTGAGGCCAACTTCAACACTTTTCTCAGGAAAGCACCTTTAAATAGTATGACTTGAAATATTTCCCTTTTAATAAGGTTGTTTACAATGGGTTTTGCTAGATTAGAGAATCTAACTATTCCTCCTAACTTCTAGTTAGCTTTGCTATGAATGTCCTTACAGAGCTGGAAAAACGGTGTTCAACATCAGCAAAGATGCAAAACCAGCTGGTTTTTTCCCAGTGTGCAGATAAACTGAGATTAAGTTCAGATTATTTTGGCATTATTCCATGCATTTTAATAGTTCTTTATCATAAATTAAACAAGATATTTTGTCTATTACACTACATATTGCAAGCCTTAATAATATGCAACATATAAAAGCCAACAACAATAAAAAGTGAATTCTGTTGAGCACTTATAACCAAAATGGTGTATAGAACCATTTATACTTTAAAGGAAAGTTTGAGAGGTTAACTTGGTGCCTTAAGCACTGGAATAGTTTGGGCAGAACTTAATCATTGTCCCAACTTTGTATAGTCATCCCCAACATCTGATGAATTTAAGTGGGATTTTAGCTTTAGGACAGCCTGGGAAAAGTGGCATCTTTCAAGAAAATACTCTTGGATTTGGAGCGTGTTCTCCAAGGCAAATTACAGAAGTTTTTTTCCAGCATGCTATTTGTTGTTTAGAACTTCATTTCTCACAAAGGTGTTTGTAAGTTTTAAGTGTTGTTTTGGATTATTTTTGAAAGAAGTAGCTAATTTCATATAATATTTACTTTGGAGGTGTTCCCTGGACAATTCTTACCTTGAGGCAGCTACTCAAGAGCCGTCAGTTTCCTTCTTCCACTAAGACAGAAATGTACCTCAACTTGGGTATTTAAGTTGTATTACACGTTTTGTTTGTAGTATATTTTGTTGTAGCTCCCTACTGCAAAAAGCTTGTCTTTTTCTGATAAAGCATGGGCTTTAATGTGTGTTAAAGTTACAGAAAAAGTTACTGTTTCAGTCTGGGAGTGAGCATCTCATCAAGTTTAACAAACTGTAAAAGTACCAGCGTTGTGGGAAGAGGTGGGTTAATGTTTCAGCTTCAGTTTTGCTATTTTTATGCGTAGGGGTTTATGAAGGTGTAACCTTTGCTCACACTGGTTAATAAATACACTGGTAGTTACCCATGTGTTGCAGGCAGCACTTTGTGATGTCAGCAGCACCCTTTCAGGAGTCACTACAGCAGTTTAAGATATCAAGTGGGGTCTCAACCTTAAGCCTGTCCAGTGTGCCTACAAGGTTTTGATTTGCTCTGTCTCTGCCAGCTTCCAACCTTCTGTTTCTCTGATAGCAAAACCGTCTGCCCTCTCCCCTGAACTCTTGCTAATTATTCATGTAATGTGATGTTCACTTCTAAAGACTGCTGTGCATAGGCCCAGTACAATTAGTTCTTTATCCTCTCTTTGAAATTTGTACTAAAAATCAATCTGATAATGTAGAAATTACTATCTGTAAAGGAATGCAAGGCACAAAGTTGGCTTTTAGAAAAAGAAATTGCTGTGATTTGTATTTATATTAATAAAAAATGAAGGTGATGGAACATACTTGAAGATAATTTGGATCTGAATTTTTGATAGATCTTGAAAGATAATATTGTCATAAATCCCAAATGTTCATAGAGTTTTGTAGAGAGCAAGTGGGTTGTTGTAAATCCTCCTTTATTTATTGAGTTCTTTTTTATCCTGAGATGAAGGAATCTGGTGCCAAATATCCCACCCTTCCAAATTGGATGCCCTTCTGTCAACTCATCTAAGATCTGTAGATCATTTTGTGTAGAGCATTGAACAGACACTATTGACACAAATAGGATCTGGCACCTTCCAATTATTTCAGGAAATTACTCTTTCCATCCAAAAATCCACTCCAATATTTCTAATAAAGAACATGAATCCCAAGTATTGTGGATATTTCTTACCTAGATATAGTTCTAAATTTGTTGCATTTCAGCAGCAGGAGGAGCTGCACTAAAGAGTATTATTTTCTTTGGTTGACTTTCACAACAATTTTCTATTTTTATTTTTAGTACATTAATTTGCGTGTTAATTTGAAATAAAGGTGTTAGCTTAAACTTAGCTCATTTAATTACTGGAATTTTGAGGGGCAGAGGAGGATTTAGCAGGTATCATTTGTTTTCTGTTACTCTCTTTTTCATCTTTCCAATATTCCTGGTCCTTCTGGGCCTTGTGAGCTATGTTCTTTCCTGTTCTTCACTGTAGAACTGGTCAGACTTCCTCCTTAATTTTTTTTTTCTAAATTCTCATTTCATATTCCTATTTAGCCTCTCTCTTGGAAGCTTTATGGTATTAGGAGAAAGGGAAACACGATATCCGTTGGAACTCTAAAATGGAACTGTGCAGAGCTAAATAGGAAAAATGTGTTTTGGGGGAGTAAGGAGTAGTAGCTTGTAACTGAAAGTGTCCATGTTGTGAAATGGTGAACTGCAAAAAACCTACATGGCCAAATGCCAACTTGAGTAGTAACACAGACATTAATACACTTCTTTTCCAAGCACTGTGCTGTTATCTTTTATTTCAAAAATAGAAACCCCAGCAGTACAAGACTTCTTTATGCTGTGCTGGTTTATTGGGAGGCAGTGAAGTGCTGGTGTGGCATGGACAGGAATTGCTAACATTTTTTCCTGCATAACCAGTTGTTCTGTGGTGATCCTGCATGCAGTCAAGCAGGGAGCCTACATGCTTTACAAGGACTGCATCAGAGACAGAGGCAAATAGGGGCATGAATAACTTCCAGAAGCTGCTTTTCTTCTCTTTTAAATTCTTTTAAATTTCAAAGATGCAGCTGCAGATCAGTTTCTACCTTTAGCATCAGCTGAAATAATGACCTTAAGTGATTACATTAACAATTGTCCTTGATCCACTTCGAGGTACTTCTGTTTCTTGTGGCATAGCTGGTAATTGCTTGGTAAGCATCCTTTTTAGAGAGGAAAAAGTTTTGACTAGCAAGAAATCTTTCACTAAAAAACTACAAAAGCAATTGGCCCTGTTAACTAGGTGTGTTGGCAGAAAATGAAGTCTCCAAGTGTGCTGCTTGATCATTCTTCAAACCTTTTGATTTACACAATGTGGACAAAATGTCTTTTACTCCGTAGATTCTGATGATCCCAGATAAGACAGCTGGATAAATTGAACAAGTACATATCACCTGGTTTCAGGACTGAATTTTCTCATCCGAGTTTCAAAAGTCTGTACTTTTCTGGATGTACAGATGTACTCTTCCAAATTTTTAAAATAACATTTGTTGCTTTAAGGCAGGTTAAGTTTACTAATGTGTAATGTTTCTACATATCATTAAATGCAGGTGTATGTTTCTGTAAAAAATTACTTTTTTGTGCTATCTTTTCAGTTTCTTAGTGAGCACAAGGCAGGTTTTATAAGCACTTCAACCAAACAGAAGTACACAGGAGAAACTGACTCTGTGCTAAATTTCATTGTACAGAATTCTAAGTAGTATTTACTGAGAGAAGGGAAGAGGGATTTAGCCCCTGGGTTTGTGGTGATAAAGGCTGTGGCTAGGAAATTTGATTTTTAAGCTCTGAACTAGTTATCTGTGGTCTGCTGTTCTAAAACATATGGTACTGTTAATCCTAGTGATTGCTATATATTTTTTTAATCATCTTAGGTTTATATTGACTGTTACTGGGGGTTGAACATTGATTGTGCTAAAAGTTCATTAAAGGAGCATGTGCAAGATGAGGATGCTTGGGAAGAAAGGAATAGATGAGTCTGATTTAAAAGTCAAGAGTGCCAATATAAAAACGGCACAGAAAAAGCCAGAACACTGAGGTTTTCTTGTCTCTGAAAAGATACTGGATTAATCTTTTCAGGTAATAAATTGCTTTCATGAAATGACTGTCATCTTCCATTTGCCACTTATCATTCTTGGTATTTGCTGGAATATTTAATGAATCCACTTGAAAATGGATAATTGAGAGAGACAGGAGAGATGCATCAGGAGAGTTGTGTTTTTCTGCAAGGCTGTGAATTTGGCACTTTTTGAAAGCAGATGTTTAAACATATGCAGATTCACACTGTGACAAAGCTCAGTGTTTTGAGCAAATAAAAAATTGGTATGTGTTTTCTCCACTTACCATGGGGTGGGGAAAAATAGAGGTTACAGTGTCATTTATCCAAGTAGGATTTTTCCCTGTTTATGATTCACGAGACATGTCATTGCAGAGGAAGAGCCTATTGTTTTGATTCTTAAATCAAAAGAAAATACTGTCTTTCTTCAAGGCTGTGGAAATGGTTAGAGTAAGTCAGAGAAACACAAAATGTTTCCAGGGAATTGAAGGAGGGCTATCCAAGCAGGATGTATGGCCTCCTGGATAACACAAACTGGGACACTTCTGCACTGGGCTTCTCTACAGAGCCCTTCAGTGTGTGAGTTACTGCATTTCTTTGAGAGGAGCTCATTCTTCCCTAATAACTTGGTTCTTCTACAGTGCTTGGGCATATTAGTGTGAGTCTATAAAGGAGAGAGAAATTCTGCTGCCAGCTGAGTCACCTTCATACAATGCTGGCTGCTAAAAGACTCATGTTCTGGGGACAGATGCCTTCATTGCTGTTGATTCTTTTTAGGAGCATTGGACCAGTTTGCTGTGATGGATCACTTTTGTGTCAGGAGCTCTGTGCCATTCTTGTCCTCCATCCTGCCTTTCTGATCTCATCTCTTTTCTCTTGGAGACTCAAATCACTGCCTGAGCCACACTAATGCTTCTGCATGGCAGAAATGCTGCATCCACTTTGTCTGCTTTGCATTCCTGCAAGGCCTTATCCATTCCAGCTCCTGTGTAATCCTCTTGGACTCCAGCTCTGCTGCTCTGTGGGAGAGACAGCATTGAGATTTGCAGGGGTCTTTGAAGAACAGTGTGAAAATGTCAGCTGTAATAGGATTTTGGATACGAGCACCTGCTGTTTGTGTAGACAGTTCAATTTTTTCTTTGTTCTCCACTGTCAGCATTATGGAGGTAACACTTGGATTTTTTTTTTTTACCAGCTTGTGTTTTATATACAGCTACACTTGTCTGTAAGTGATGTAAGGAAAATGCTGTATCAGTGCCACATATTTCACATTTAATGGCTTGTCAGCTATATCAAATAATCATAGCAAAACCAAATAATTTAATGCGCTAATATTTGAGAATGTGAAGATCTTAGTAAAACCTGTAAGGGAAATGCTTTTACTTTGAGACTGAAGCATAAACAAAATTACAATAAACAGATAAAAGAGCATGCAAAAGGAAGGCAAGAATGGAAAAAAGCACAAACAACAGACAAACCACAAAACAGAAACCCCACACACAAAAGAAAATATTTGAATTCAAAGAGTGGTGGGATTCATTATCTGAGCAGTTCAAGGGCCAGTTTCTACCGATATAAGTTTCTGAGTGCTCTGCTTTGAATTTTTTTCACCTAAACTTCCAAATATTAGTCTCCAAATATGAGAAAACCATTTAATGCTGCTATAGCATCCAGGCAACTAACTGCCTTCAGCCAAATTTAGAGATTTACTTCTAGTTTAATATCCTTAGGTCAGGAATATCTTTTTTTTATGAAGTTACAGTGTGTGTGACTAACCAGCTGTGCAAACCTTCTGGTGAGACATTTTTGGTGAGCTTTGCAGTTTGATCCATTACAGGCTAGGTTTACTCTTATTTCATTCTGTGCTTATACATTGATAGCTATTTTCAGATACTACAGCCTGATACATTGAAAGGAAACTTAACTGGAGCCATTTCTTTTTGTTTTCCCTGTCCTGGTTTGTGCACTGGAGCAGTTATTCCCTGCTTTGTGGGCAGCTGGGCTGTAGCTGCTGGTAGGGGTGAAATATCAGAGATGGGTGGAACAGGCAGCAGCAGCTCTGGTCAAAAGCCACTGTGCTCCTGCCAGGAATAATCCCAGCTCATGAGTCAGAGGCTTGAGCCTTGCCCAGGTGCAGCTCATGGCAATTAGTGCCACAGCAGGGTGGCCTCACCTCAGTGTGGAGCTTCAGGTGTGTAGGGGCAAGGGAAATAAATCAAGGAGTTGTGTTTGATGTGAAGAGTCCTGGCAAGAGCAGTGCTGGAGACAGGTGCAACAGGGGCTTCAATAAACAGATGGAAATACCTGAAGGAGAAGACAGTGCTCCTGAACAAAAGTGGTTTGAGAACTGTGGAAAGCTGCAGGATTGTTTCCTCCAGGCTTGTAAACCCTCAGTTTCCCAGTGCTGAGCCAAGGCTGGTGAGGAGGGTGATGTGATGGGCTTGGGAGGTGGCCAAAATGCATTGGCTCTCTGTGCAGTTTCAGCCTCAGGAACAAGGCAGGGCTCTCCAGTTTGGAAGTAGCTGAAATCGAAGAAACAGCCATGAAAGCACAAAACTTGTGGGAATGCAAAACCAGTATTAGTATTTGTACTCATATTTGCTTAGTGTCTCCTAGAGAATCAATTTCTGTGTTAGTTGACACATACTTGTTCTAACTGCAGTCTTTAAATGTAAAGATAATGTGTTAATGTACGTGGATATCATAAAATCTTCCTTGTTTTTCATAACAACCCTTACTAGGTGCACAATTAGAAGGAGTAGTTTACCTTGTTTTTCATGTTTTGAGTGTAGGATACCCAAAAGTGCAGCCTTTTGTCATCAGTAAAAAGATGGTTGGAGTTTTAATGACACATCAAGTGTTGTGAGGAGTAGTGATCTATCTTAGCTCTGCTGTATTAGAGCATGGGCTGTGTGTGTGCAGTTGCAGTAAAAATAGCCCAGCAGGAGAGAGATGAGGTTGACACTGAGGGTGAAGATAGTGAATTCCTTCAGAAGATACTATAGACTGAGCAGCTATGTGAAAATAGCTGAATTTTTTCTGCTGTCTCAGTTTATTTAAATGTACCTCAGAGAATGGCTGTATAGGTTTTGTACACTGCTTGCAGTAAAGAGTATATACTAGAAGTAGCTGACTGAGTATTTGTGAATTATTTATGCTGTGGTCATAAAGCTCAGTAGCCAGCCAAAGTTTCCAGTCTTTTCTGTATTCCAGGTTTATTTGTTACAGAGCATCTTAATTAAATGCAAAATACTTTTGCATTCATTAAAGTTAACTCCAGTGCTCTATTTTTAAAATAATTGGAGTAAAAAATTAATTTTATATGCCATTTACCTGTTGTGTCATGGGACTAAATGGTGTCAATCAAGATTGGCCTAAGAAGGCACTTTGGAAGAAGCAGGAAAACCATGAGCTCCCATGTTTGTTCAAATTCAAAACTATAATCTTGTGCCAGTGCTGTCTGCAGAACTCCAGTTGGTTTTAAGGGAGCTAAAGCAAAGAAAATGGTGGCAGTGGGAATTATGTTTGAATATATCCATGTATTTAGGTCCTATTTCCATTAGCTTCTTGTATTTCAACTTACAGTGGGTTTGGTGTATATTTGCCCCTGTGATTAGAGAAACAAAGCAATTCCCAGCATTTAGAAGTGGTTATTTAGGAATTAATTTAGGAAGGTGCTCACTCCCTCTCATTGCATGAGTGTGCAATGAGTTTGGAGTGTTCTCCTTTTTTCACACAGCAGTGCAATGGTGAAGGTGGGATTTCAACACATGCCTGAGCCACATCATTGCTCATTTTTCTTGGATGTTTTACAAGAGTCCTTCTTGCTTGTCAGTGGCCTTCTTGCTTTCACTCAATATGAAAGAATTAATACTTGTAGGGGCTAAGTTATTCTGTTACATCAGCATGCCCATGGCACAAGTTCCTGCTTAAATTTCAGTGCACATTTAATGAAAACTCTATTTCCTGCTTCCCTGCTATCTAGGGAAATAAAAACCAAACACAAAAACCCCCAGTCAGGCAGAAGCAATGGCGTTTGTTGTTTATACATAAAATTGCTAGTTCATGTGCTAGACAAATGAGCAATCTATCATAAACCAAACACCAAAATCACTATCCTGGGTTATTGTGGTGGAGAAAAGTCATGTTATAAATACAGTTGAGTCCTCAGTACGAGAGAAAACAAAGGAGGTTTTACTTGTTAGTTCCTTAAAAACATAAATAGATGTGCAAACACAGATTGCCTATTTTTTGCCTGGGGGAAAAGGAACTTCCTGGTAAGGGTGAAGCTGGGGTGAAAAAAGGAGGTGTGGATTTACTGTTTGAGAGCACTTGGCTTGCTCTGAGTCCTGAGCAGTTTTACTTTGGTCAGAGGTGTTTCCCACTTTGAAACATGACAACTTCAGGAGCCCATGTTTGAGGCAGATGAACAAAATGGGACTTAAGGCTGTATTTCAAAAAGGAACAATTTTTAGACAAACTAGTGTTGTTTGGATTAAAAAAACAAGTCATCCAACTGTCACTCCAAATCCACTCAGTGCAGATTAGCATAATTCAGTTAATTTAAAATGTAATCTCATTACAGTTTGTACTGGAGAATGCTATGAAATACCATTTACCTCCCCTGGTTGTTCAGGGCAAGCTTGCAGTGGCTTCACTAGTCAGCAGTGTGTAGATCCCCGCTTTTGTCATGGATGCTTGAGCTCCCAGTGATACTCAATATCCTTGTCAGGACTTGGTTGAACTGTGAGCACAGTTCTCAGTGTTTGATAACAGATCACTGATTGTCACAGGACTGTAATCAAGAACCAGCTGCAGTGATTTTATGCTTTGGTATAATTAAGTTACTGCAGGGCAAATGATCATCTTCAGAAGTGCCTAGAAGTTGCTTCTACTTGATCCATTTATTATTGATACGAAGAGAGGAGCGGGTACATCACTGGATTAGTGCTGCAGTCACAGAGTCCAGCAAGCCTGTAGGAGTGTGATATTTGCTAATACCATCCAGAATTGCCTGTAAGAGGGCATTTCCAAGAGTCAAAGGTTCATTCTGTTATCCCACTATCAGCTTATATTGGTTAGCGCTGGGGTTTCTCCATGGCATAATCAAAAATGACACTGGTGTGGTAGTAAAAGTAACAGTGATATAAAACTGTGGTGGAGTCCTTGATTAAATTTCTCTGCCAGCCATTTAAATTATTTTGAGAGTGAACACATTTGTGGAATTACTTGCTCCTGTGACAGTGTGCTGGGACATAGGCCAGAAAAATTGGTCTCTCTCTTTTGCAGCTTCATAAGCCAGAGTACAACCCAGTTTTGGCTCTAAGCTCATGAAAATGTGAAGTGAAATAGAGTGCGGTGTACCATAACTTGAATTGCATAGCACTTGTAGGTCTGGAGAGGAACAAGGTAGAGAAGGAGGAAATCTCATGATTTAAAGTGTCAGTGTCAGTAAAACAGTGAAGAATTTTAGACCTGTGTTTGTGTGAATTCAGGGAAACTGGAGAAACTGGCACAGGGACACTTTTTGTGTGCCAGGGTTTCCTGTGAATCCTGAAATCTGATTTTTCTCATTTGACAGTTGTTATGGTTAACTCAAAAAATCCTTAATCTAATGCCTTCCTCTCAAATTCATGTTGGCATTTAGACTGAAAATCTGCTGTAATTTCTCTAATATTTTGGCTGACATGCTGGGGTGGTACTTGCTGAAGCACAATGCAAAATGCAGTGTTTTGATCTGATATTGTAAATTTCTTGCAATAATCATTATTGACTAAGTTGCTAATGTTGATTTATTTTAGTGTAAAAGTCACACAGCATAAAATCATAATATATGCAATCTGCCCTGTGACTTACCTAATTGAGGATTTTTGTTTTCCTTTCTACCCCCGAAATTAGATTCTTTAGATTCATACAGGATTAAATAGCCACTTATTTCTGAAAATATATATGGATACCTTATGGAAATGTATAATGATGCTAGAAAATACCTATCTGTGGTTCTTAGCAAGTGATCTAAATTTCTCTGGATTATTAAGCTTAGAGATAATTCATTTCGAAAAGGTGATAAATAGTATTTTGTGACAAATGGGTTTGTGCAGACAGGAAGAACTAGACTTGAACAGGTTATGAAGAGCTGAGTACGTGTATGTTCTAGTAAAGGTACTCTAGAAGTCACTATTTCCTCCAAACTGGGGCATGATTTGTGTTATTCCTGATGTCCACTGGATTTTCTTTGTGTCTTGAAAATGATTTATTTAATTGGTGTTTGCTGGAGAAGGGAGTGCCCAGTTTCAGACTCAGTCCCCTTGTGAGAATGCAGGAGCTGGTTACCTCATTTTCCTGGCCTTGTAAATTTATGTATTTTGTGTTGTAAGGAAGAACTCGCCCATCACTCCCTGCCTGAGTTTAGCAGCAGTTAAACACTAAGTCTCATAGCATTATGGAGTGGGGGTTGTGTCATCAAAATTCCCTGCATGGACAGTTCCTGCAAACTGATTTATTGCTGTTACTGAGTACAGGCTGCTCTCTCTGCTTTCCTGTTCAGGTAAGGGGCAAAGGGACAGCAAATGTCATAAAAATTCAAACTGAAAATACAAGGTGAGGCTGACTTCATGGATTCAGTAAGCCTGGCAAAAGGACTGGCCTCACTAATGAATATGTACTTGGCATTTTTGAGGACTGGCAGCTTTGGCTGTGAACATTGCAGGGTTTCAGCTGTGACACTCTGGAGTCCCTGCAGCAGCATTCCACTGGCACTCTGCACTGAGCAAGGAGAGAGTAAAAATAGCAATGGTAGACTTTCCAGCTCTATGGCTCAAAGCTGGAGCCCTGGGGGGAGCAGGGATTCGGGATCTCAGGCTCATAATTAAAGATGCTTTGAGATAATACATGGTTTGCACATAGTGCTGTCATCCAGGAAGTCTGAGGTACTTTGCATGGCAGTTGATGCCATCATCGCTGTTGTATGAGGAAAATGAGGAGGGACATGTCCTGAGCCACAGCCATACAGCCAAGCAGGGGATCTGCTGGCATGACTGAGGTCTCTTATTACTCTGAATAAGTAGAAGAGTCTGGAGTGTGGATTCTTAATAACCAGCTTCTGTGCACGTACTTCATGCTAGCATGGGGAGACCAGAAATGCTGGTAAACCTCATTTACTGAGGCAGAAACACAGGGAAAAAAAAAAAACAACCAACCCCAAACTACTGTTATTATAGACTGTGGGGTGTTTGGGACCTTAGCTAGACCTGGACTGAAGCTCTAGGTACAGGGAGCTTACTGCTTGTGAGGTAACTGGAATGTATAAGCCACACCATGTATTGAGACTGGAATAGGCTGGAGAACTTCGAGCTTTCCCACTTCTGTTCATGGGAAAGGGGAAGCAGAAATGCTTGCATGATTTATACAGCAGTAGCTGCAGTTCTCAGTAATGGAGTTCCCTTCTGGAAAAAAAGCATGCCTGCCCTTTTTTCTTCTCTTTTCCCCCCCCTTTGTCAAAGCAGGGTTTTGCATATGCCCATGGTAACTGAGTTGTTTCCTGCTTTGGCTTTGCTGAAGGCTGGTTTCCACATTGCTGTCTTGCCCTGCTTGTTTAGAACTCTGTGATGGGGCTCCACAGGAGAAGTGCCCAAGCATATCCAGAAATTTTCCTTGGCTCTCCTGCTCCCTCCGATGGAGCTCTGTTTCCACAGAGACCAAAGCTTGTGTGTTTCAAGGAAGTTATTTTTAGGGGCTGCTGTTTAGCTGGTGGAAAGACTTTCTTCCTTAATAGGAGAGCAGACTGTAACAGGATTCCTCCTTTCCAGAGTGTCTTTTGCTTTTTTCTACCATATTCTTTCCCTTTTTCTGTGTCACCCAGTTTCCCTTTCATTGCTGCCTTCTTACCCATATCTGCCCTTCCCCTCTTCTCTTTCACTTTCTGTATCACTGCCCCTGTTGTGCAAGGATCTAACACAAGGAAGTTTGCAGAGAGTGGGGGAGGGACCCAGCCTCTGCTTTAAGAACTGTGTTTTAAAGATAAAGCCCCCAGGTGGGTTTGTACCTGGGCTTGCTGAGTCACCACTGGGCAGTGTTTGTGAGAACAGAGAGCATCATGGAGCCAAACCCTCAGCTCTGAGGACCTTGCCCAGCTCAATTATTCATGCCCTTTGCTCATGAGTTGTCCTGTGTCCTTTGGCCTCAGGATAAATAAATATTACATGTAGCAGTTTCTGCTGATGTTTGCTGTAAGCACCATGTCTCCCTTGATGACCTAATGGCAAAGGGCTTTAAAAGATAAATCTGTTACAGTAACTCTTCTGTCTTGTAAAGGGGAACTGTCCCTAAATAAAACAGCCCCAGAGATTCTTTTAGTTGTTAGTCAGTAGGATTGTAAAGCAGAAGACATTTGCTGTAATGACAGGCTAAGAGTGCACTAACTCAGTGTCTTAATACCCTTTTACAATTATTCATTTTGTCCAGATTGTCACACTTCCTTTCTGTGGAGTTGGAATAGTTGTAGTGATGAAGGGCTACTTTAAATTTAGATGTATCTCTGGGCTTTTTAAATGGTGCTATAGACTGTATCTGACTTTACCTGGCATACTGTGAAACATCTTTTTCTCTGGAGTACCTATTGCCACAACAGCAAGTTTCTCCCCCTACAATATGAGATATTTTCAGAAACAAAATAACATCAAAAGGAGTGAGTCTAAAGCTGGTCAGTGTTGGAGAAATTTGCCATACTAAGGCAATTGGATGTGTTGAATTCTCTTGTCACTCTATGCTTTCCTGTTATCCTGTGATTCTCATTCAAACATCTGTTTCCACATTCTGCTTATATTGTAAACCTTTTAGAAAGGAAACTTCACATTTATCATGATACTGCTGTTCAGGGTGGCGTTGCAAAACCTACCAGCATTAATATCATTCCATGCCCACTGAAATGCCATGTGGGTGATCATGTTCCAGTCCTGTTTTCTTGTGTATCCCTGATGCTGTTGTATTTCTGCCTGTGTTTAATATGATGCAACAGCTGGCAGATGGGCTGGATGCATGTGGTGCCTTTGGGGTGCATGCCTCCAGCCCTCCCCACCCAGCAGCTGGAACCAAGTCTGTGATGCCAAGATTTTGTTCCAAGGTCCTGTTAACCGAGTCAGCCAGGCCCTGCTGTGTGCTGGACCATGTCTAACACTAAGAGAGAAAAAAATCTGCTACAAAAGCTGCACAACATCTCTTTAAAAACATCAGCCTGTGGCTGTGGTGACAGACTGCCAGCATCAGCTGCTGCTTGGTTACCAAGAGGATAAAATTTTACTCCTGAGAGATATTTTTATACAGTTGCTTATTCATATAACAGTAGATGCCAAAAGCACCCTTATGCTCAGCAGTATAAAAATATTAAGAAAATTTCAGTTTCACAGAGGCCACAATCCAGTCTAGTTATACTTCATCATGAAACAAGGCAGTCCTGACAGCCTGTAATTGGACGATTAGTACTGGATTATTCTTAATTTTAATTATTAATTGATCTTTCTTCTACTGTCTCATTTGGCACATACCAGATCATTTAGCTCCTTGAAAGTTGAGTATCCTCCAGGCCTGCTATACACCTTGCAAGCTTTGTAAGGAAATTGAAACCTTCCAGGTGTACATGGGGTATAGCAGGGTTTGCTTTTCATTGTCACAGCAGTGACCACAGCACTGTAGATGGTGTAGACTGTCAAAAAGACGTGTTTTACACAAATTATTTTCTACTGGAAATGTGTTCTTTTCTGTATTCAATGGATGTGAAATATGCTGTGTTTTGGCTTTTTTTGTTTTAAAGGGATCTTTCTTTTCTCTGCAGGTATGGTGTCAGTCCTGAGAACATTATCCTGTATGGCCAGAGCATTGGTACTGTCCCCACAGTAGACCTGGCATCTCGGTACGAGTGTGCAGCTGTGATCCTCCATTCTCCCCTGATGTCTGGCTTAAGGGTGGCTTTTCCTGACACCAGGAAAACCTACTGCTTTGATGCTTTCCCAAGGTATGTGCCACTGCTGCAAGGGGAGTTTTCTGCTCACCATGGTGTTTAAAATGGACTGGTGGTGTGGCTAGATACTGAGACTTATATTTGGTCCTCCCTGCAGGGGGGGGATCTTGTAGGATCCTGATTTTGTGACCAAAACAAAGTCCCTGTCTCATCTTTTAGAAGATATTAAACTTGTTTTAAGAAGCTCTAGAAAATTATATACAACTGGTTTTAAGATAAAACATTTGCTTTTATAGTCTAGTTTTCACAGGAAAGCAATTGCAACAGACCTGGAGTACCCAACTGTTTGGGAATAGTAGAGGTCATGGGAGCAGCAGATTTTCTGGGAATCTTTTAGAATTTCTCATTTGATCCAGTTTAAATTATGGGAGAATATGAGAGGGGAAGCCAGTGTCTCTAGAGCAGGACAGGGGGAAGCACAAGTAAAAAGCTTAGTGGTCCATGGAAGGGAGAAGATAAAACAGACACTCACTGAAGTCTTGGTCAAAACTTGGCTTTACTTCACGAAGTCATGCTTGTGATAAGTATAGTAAAGAATATTTATTGCATTTCCTATTTTTGTCTTATTTTGGTTACAACAGATTAAAATTAGCAAATGTGGGAGGCCATAGGTAAAAATCCATAAGCCAGAACAGCTAGAAAGAATGGTGATGAAGTAATAGTGGCTCTCACAGTTCCCATGTTTAGAATCCTTTCAAGCATATTATTAGTTAATTAATTAACTTGTTGGAGGTGTAGACTGAATTTGAAGCACTTAAACTCCAGCTCATTCATCATTCTCAAACCTGAAATCCAATATTTACAAATGCTTCTGCAAGAGAGGAAAAAACAAAGCCTTAAAACATAGCTCTGATTACAGAAGTAACAGTGATTAGCTGTTACAAGCCAAATCAAACAACAGCTTTAAAAAGAAAAGTGGGAAGGGGAACAGTGACAGCAGATGTGCTGTAGCACTTGAGTATTTTGTTCTTGCCCTACTGAGCTGTTCATTGCTGTCAGTCTGACTTCCCTGGTACTGGGAGCAGTGAAAATAAACAGCAGTGCTCTTTATGAGTGTGTGCAGCTCAACTGTCTGTCTTCACAGTGGGAAACAAAATAGTTCTGTGTGCACCTACAGTGAGTTGCTATTATGTGCATTTTACGTTGGGACACCATGAGAATTTGGTCTCTGTAGATTTTTCTAGCTGCAGAGCTGTGTGGCTGAGAATACTAAGTAAGGCTAATGTGCAGTTTAAATACTGCTTTATGAGTCGCTGACTTGGCAATGGGATGCCTTCCAGTTTTCTGCAAAATATAAATATTATCTGGCTTAATGGTCTGTGAATATATGTGAAAAAAAAAGTTTCATTATATGAATACTGAAGTGAAAGGGATTTCCTACAATAAATGAGAACTTACTGTCTAGTCACAAAAATTATGCATAAATATCTCTGTAGCTGTTTTAGCTGATGGATCTTTTATACCAGACCTTTCATGGGCTTAAAACTTCAGTTTATGCAACATATTGATCATAAAGTATTTACATTGACTATGATACTAATTTTTGGATTAAAATTATGGGAAAAAACAAAATCTGCATTATTCTGATGCCTCTTTTATGTTGGGATTTTTTTTATTCAGTGTAGCTGCACACAGCTCAAGTTCCACACAAGAAAAGTGAAATAAGGCTGCATTTTAATTTTAAATAGTACCTTAAATGGCATGAAACCTGGAGGGTTTTTTTGACAGCTACAGAGACAGAGACAGAGATGTGTTTACACTCAATACCAATGGCAGTTCTCTAGAATGCTGAATGTTGAGGTTTATAAGTGCTTAGTGCTTCAGTTTACATATTTTACTTAGCTTTATATTTTCATAAAACTTTTTTGAACCTGTTTTTAAGTCAGGGTATGCTGGCATCTGTATTTTTAAAATACTTTTAAGCAGTCTTGATCATTTTGTAAAATCAATGGTCATGCCAAAATTGCATGCCTTCTTGTTCTTTAAGAGCTGGAGAATCCAAACACCTTTTATTTGCTACCATAAAAAAATAGATTTATCCTCCCATAAAATTGAGTAGTAGCAGCACTCATTTCTCTCCATTCCTGCATTTGTTGATGGAAGTGGAGCAGGTAGGAAGCTGAGAGTTCATTAGCAAGTGGTGTCTCTACACAGATTTGGAGTCATTGGTAATTACCAGCATGAAATGGCTGGCTGGAAATAAAAGCTGGGGCCTGTGTGAGGAGAGTCAGAGAAAGCTGCTCCTCACTGCTTGCAAGTTCATGTGCTACCAGGATGCTTCATAATTGGGGTTTTCTGGCCTGACCCCTTCAGTGGGAATGTGCCTTTGTCACTCTTTGGTTCCCTCAGAAGCCATTTTCCTGTGACAGGTAGTCTCAAGCTATATTGGTCGGCTAAAGGTAGCTGGACAAAAGGAAAAATGTTACTCTAAAGCCACTTTGCAGTCACAGCTGGCAAGGAGGCTGGTTACATAAAGGAAATTGTGATTTCTGTGGTTTGCAGTTAAATATCCCTGTGTATTGCTCTTCTCCCACAGTTTTCTATTTCATTGATTGAACTTAAACCATCAATAGAACAGATTGTTTTCCTGTTGCTGAATCTGCCTAATTTGGGGGTTCAAAGACAGGTTTAAGCTCCATGAGCCAAAGCCTTTTTTGTTGTTGTTGTTAATGAAATCTTATGACTGGAATGTATTTAATTAGTTCCTAAGCTGTTAAATTGGAAGGTGATAATGTGTCATGTGAGAAGAGTCCATGCTTGCAGGATGTCCCATCGAATCTTACTTGCCTCACAGTGCTTTGTGTGATAGTAACTCTTTTGGTGGGTGGTTTTTGGGTGCCAAACTTTATTTGCATGCTGCCCACTCAAGCTTGTTCCTGTTAACACTGGTGGGATGGTGGTGGTGGCATTGCAAGCTCCTTTTTCACACTTATGTTTTGGGAATGAGCCTTGTCCCATTTCACTTGTGCACAATTCCAGTGGTCTGCAGCCATTTAAAAATATCGTGTGGTAACTGGGTTGTTTGTCAACAGTTAAGCTTGCTTTCTCTAATGATGTGAAACTGAAAGCCTCAAACTGAGCTGTGTCTTTCTTTTCCTTCCCCCAGCATTGACAAGATCTCTAAAGTGACCTCTCCTGTGCTGGTCATCCACGGTACCGAGGACGAGGTGATCGATTTCTCCCATGGCCTGGCCATGTACGAGCGGTGTCCACGAGCAGTAGAGCCCCTGTGGGTGGAAGGGGCTGGGCATAATGACATAGAGCTTTATGCACAGTACTTAGAGAGACTAAAACAGTTCATATCTCATGAACTTCCCAACTCCTGAAGAAGCCTACCTGATTTTACCTCAGTTACTGTGAACGGAAGAAATTACCTGGTTTTGCACATGCTTTAACTGGATAGCTGTAATAGCTTTATACTATGAAGAAATACCCTGTCTTGGGGGTGTTCTAATCAAACATCTGATGAAATTTGTCTTTTCTATCTGGAAATGATTCTACTAATGCACACAAATATGGTCAACTACTGTAATTCCAACAATTTTTAGCTTCATTGCCCTGAAGGAAGTGGGAATCCTAGCTGCTTATGGGGACACTTTTTACCTAGTGCTGTATTAATCGAAGATCAGTTTTCTCTGTCTCACTTCAGATCATTTATAATTCTGTCCTACAAAGACTTTTTCCCCATTGTGTTCTTGGAGTGGAGAACACAACTGTTATGAGCTACAGCTTGTTCTGAACAATCATGGGTTCAATCTAAGGGAGTACTTTCTCTGTGAAGTTTCTAGCTGTGGTATTGTAACTGGAAAGTTATTGTGATGAAGTTCCCCCTCCTCCCTTCTAGTGTTCTTTTGTTAACTTACTGATCTTCCCAAGTAAATTATTTAAATATACTTTTACCTGAAAATAAACAAACTACTATATGGGGCTAAACTCTGTAACGACCTCTCCATTAGTTGTATAAACATAACTGGAATATTCTTAAAGGATCTAGGGACAAAACTGCTTTTGTTTAAAAATAAATGTGTAAATTTACTACTAGAAAACTCATTTTAATATTCAGATTGTCTGAATAATAGCCATAACAGACATTTCCTTCTGTAAAGCATTCCTGTAGACTTTTTAAAAGTACTGTACATATTTGAATTTACATTGTGCATAGATTCTTAATTGGTAGTTTTAATTTAAGTCTAGTTACAATAAACTGCAAAATTCTGGTTTGTATATGATTGAATACATTTTGTTAAAATATGTTTTTATCCCTATATTATTTTGCTATTAAAGTTTTATAAAGTTTCCAGGACAAGAAAAAAAAATAGAATTTACACATTTATGTTTTGATGAATTATGTAACTAAATTTTCATTGAGCTGATCTTTTTAGTTTAGGAGTAATTTGATTCTTTGACACTGGAATCGCACAGATTATGCATCAGAAATGCAAAACACTTAAAAATTGTTACACTGCTAGGATAGGTCTAATTTTTCCAAATTTAAAGGCCTTAAATGTACTGTAAGCCTCAGATTGTTGTATAAATTGATTGCGATTGATTGCAGTTTGTGTCCTGTTGCTAGAGTGCAACACAGTGATTGTAATGGAATAAAGGATGCATGGATTAGAGCTTGCTCAAGTTTGGAATCTTATTTGGTGCATAATTTTCATACATGAGGAAAGTGTAACAGCATTACTTGATAGAGTAAGCTGGGTATGTAAATCCAATGTGCAAGAGGTTATGTTTAAGTGGTGTTCAGCTGGTTCTAAGAGATGAAAAATCATGATTCATTGCCTGGAAGAAATATTTGAACATAGTTGTTATGAATTCCTACAACAGGCCTGCAGTTAATTTTCAGTGCAAGTGTGCATTGTCTTTGATTATTGCCTTGGCCCTATTACTGCAAAAGAGGAAAAACTTGTATTTTCACTTGCAGTGAAATGAGGACATGCATCCTGGGCCACATCACCAGGATCCTTAGACTGGATTTGGGCATCAGTGTTGTCTAGTTGTGACTTTTAACTGTCCCAAGCAGCAGGGACCCCAGCAGTTCTCATGGTGACTTTGCCAGCCAAAATTGCCAGGTTTTGCCTAATCCCCACCTCAAGCTCAGCACTTCCCTCCTGTATTTTAAATAAATATTCAGATACTTGTCTGATTTTATATATATTTATTGTACCTTCACAAATCCACAGTGATTTTCTTCCATTCCTACATGTGTTGTTCCTGGGACTGTAGCCCTGTGAAACCAAGCTGCTGTGTGTGGTACAGGTATTCAAGGTAATGTTGAAAGAGTCAGCCTGTCCCTGTAGTGACCTGGGGATTTTTACCTAATTAGCTCTGGTTTTTGGTACCCACAATGAACTTTGTGTTGCTCTGAAACCTCAGTCTACAATGTTTCTTCTCCTTGTGACTGTCTGTAGCTACCTTTTAACAAACTGCTATTTCTAACCTGTTCCCTATAAATTGTTCTTTTGATTAATACTTTTCCAACTTCTGAAGTAATTTTGTGACTTGTCTTTGCATTTGCTTTGCTTTTTGCCAGTATTGCTCTGTTAATGAGAACCCTGAATATGAATTCAGTATGGTTTTTTTATGTCCCATGCTCTCTGCAGCTGCAGGTGCAGCTCACAATGTCCTGGCTGAACATGGATTTCCACTTGTACTATCTTTTATTTACCTGAATTCCTTCTTAACTGATTCTCAGAGGGGCCTCAGTCTTCTGGCTTCTGCATTGTCTGGTTTGGTTTGTGAAGTTCATCTGCATTAAACTAACACAGATGTTTTGCTCTTAATTAAAATGTTAATGACCTATCATTGGTCCACTGGTATGGATCTTCTTTCCTCTCTTCTAATTCAGTAATTCGTTTACCTGTTTCTTTCCTTAAATAATTTTCCTTATAACCCTCTTCTCATCCAATAGTTCTTAAATGAATTCTGGTTTTTTTCTGATGTATGCACTGCACAAAATAAATGCTGATAGTGAGCTGCTTTGTATTATAAACTTGTATCAAAGTTTTAAGCATTTCAAAAGACTGCTGGTCAACCTTGGAACTATTAGTTGAAAAAGTGTGGCCAAGTCATGAAGATGCATTTTCATCCATGACAGTGAATTTCAGGTCCTCATTATTTTAAAGAAAAAGATGTTTTAAAAATTTTTTTAAATATTTTAGTTTTTAAACTATAGGAAAGGTGATGATGTGAGGTTATGAAAAACAAATTTTGGGCTTAAAAAAATAGTCTGTTCCAGCAAACTGCTAACATGATGTAATTTAAATGTATAATGTGAGCCTTTACAAGAACTTGTTATGCATATTTTAGAGCTATCAAGGTGTCACTGTAAAAATGGCTCTGTGTGCCTGGATAAATTATGCAACGGGTCTCCCAAAGGTGTGAATGATCACTAACATTTTGTTGTTGATGGGGATGCTCTGTCCATTTTTCCTGTGTGACTGACCATTTTTGTTCGTGTAGTGCAGCCACGGGTGATGTACAGCTTGTTTGCAGAAAGGTAAGATGTGCTACATCTGTTTACTCTCAGTAGTTGTCTCGTGTTTGTGCTTTGGAAAAGCCGGAGGAGAATATTTGTTACAGCTTCAAAGGTGTGGTTTTTCAAGGACTCTGATATGTATTGTTCCAAAATTTATGTAACTGATACAAATTTAACTTGTGCTCACCTGGAGGCCTGTTACTTGTGTCGCCTCTGCTGCGGTTTTGTTCCTTGTCCTTCCATGTCACTCCTGTAACTTGTGCCAGCTCTGCTCGGGGTGCTGACCCTGGAACTCCAAATACCCAAACCTGTATTTATGCTTAGCATTGTACACATCTATGAACTCTGTATTGCATTTGCTTTTTCTAAATGGTGCTAAACATAGAAGTAGAGACCCAATGTACTTGCTTCCTCTGGTTATTCGTTCAGCCGGAAAACTCGATTGTTCTCACTTGGAAAACACTTTCTTCCCCAGGTCTATTCCTGTGAAAGCAAGCCAATGATCTCAGTTAAGCCCATTTAACTCATTTCTCTATATCCTATGTGGAACTCTCCAAACATTTTAGCTCTGAAATTTAGCTCCAATGCAGTCGTTTGTGCTCCAGCCCTGGATAAGGGTGGGGTGGCTCTTTGATGGTGGGCGCTCCACTGTTGGGAATGAGGTCAGGCACAGAAACTCCCTGCTGGGTCCGTGTTGCTTTCCAAGTCCAGTGGTAATACTGAGGTCAGATGGGTGTGAATTTCAAAGCAGGAGGTTGTACTTGGGTCTCACAGCTTGGGTACCACAGTAAAAAGCAGGAGCTGGTCCTTGCAGCAGGAGAGTGAGCCCTTCTCCCTTGACTCTGCAGTTTTGCAGATGAGTTTATGCAGTAATCAAATTAATTTTGGAGGAAGTGTAAGGGTAACATGCCTGCTGTCTTTAAAAAAAGAAACTCCAAGAAGACCCCTATACCATTAGAAGGTCAATTATAAATTACCTTGTGGTTCCTGGAAGGGTAAAAGTGCTTTGGTCTGGGTTTCCTCGGGGGCGCTGGGGGCTGGGAGCGCATCACTGGAGTGAAGCCGTGTGCTGGCTGTCCCTGCGTGGGACGGGGCCGCCCTTCCCTCTCTCCGGAGGCCGGAGCATCCCCGCTGTCCCGGGCCGTGCCCTGGTTGTGTCCTGGGGATCCCCCGCTCCGCGCCCAGCAGCGCTCGGGCTGCGCTGCGCCCGGCCAGGCTGCTCCAGCGGGGCGGGGAGGGCTCGGCGGGGCCGCCCCGCTGCTGCTCCTGCGGATGGCGGTGATGGTGATGGCGGTGATGGTGGTGGGCGGAGGGCGAGGGCGCTGCCGGGGACAGGAGGAGCGCGGAGCCGCTGGATCCCAGGCTTGCTCTGTCAGGAGAAGCAGCGGAAGGAGCACACTCCTCTGGATTACACTTGGACCTCAAGGCAAACATAGGTGGCTTGGTTTGCTGTGCCTCTGGAGGTGACTGCATGCAGTGGGTCTTCCTTCATTTTCTCCTTTTGTTTCTAGGCCTTATTAGTTTAAGAGCTGCTTTAAACTAAGAAGACATCTATCCATAGTTTTGCTTATCCTAAATGACGTTTTTCATGGCAGTTTGTTCTTGGAACTTGCAGAGTTGCTAAAAGATTTAACATCACTTACATTTCAAGTGACTCTGCTGCTGCAGTGCCATTAGGAATGCTTTGGATCTGCCCTTGGGATCTTTGCTTCAGACCAGGACCAGTGGGATGGCAGCAGTGCCTAATGTCCTCCTCTGTATGGTAAAATATAACTGCTAGGACTAAGCTAAGTAATACACTGTTATATTCCAGGGATGAGTTACAGCCATGAATGTGCATTTTGATACATGGAATTCCAACATATCAATAGAACGCTTAACTAATACAATTACAAGTGGCAAGCAATGCCCTGGACCCTAAGTCACAACTACTTGAAAGTTGATAACTTTAATCTTGAATCAGATAAATAACAAACCTAAAGCTTCTCAAACATGCTGATCTGGGATGCCCCTCTAGGAAATAGAAAAACAGTATAAAAAATTTTGTCATCTGCTTAGAAATGAAAGGGAAGGCTTCAGGCACATTCCAGGGCTCCCAGGACATGACCTCCAGCCTTCAGCAGGATGCAGTTACATTAAAACATTCACCATTTCAAACACTCTTGGCAGCATGCCGCTGAGTTTTGGGTTCCTTGTCCCTTTTAATTATCAGAGCTTTCTTTTGTGTTTGCAGCCCTACTTATCGTGAAGTCCCAGCCTACTTATGTTGCATGTAATTGCTTTATTGATCCATTCCCAGAGTGTAAATTGAACCTTTGGGCTCGGCCCGGAGGAACGAGAGCTGGATAGGGGCACTGCTTTAGAAGAAAATGTAATCTCCATAGAGTTCCAGTTGTCCCTTACAGCACCTTTCTATCAACAGGATGAAGTTGCTGTGGCCTTTGAGCAGCAACAGCTTCACCTGGGTACACCAGACTAATGGTTTTAATCAGCAGGCAGAGACAAGGAGAAGCCAGAAAGCAAAATGGAGCCTTTAAACCCAAGTTACATCTGTTGGAAAAACAGAGTCTGTGCTGGACCCTGGGACTAGACCAACAGTGCAAATATAGAAATTTCCTTCTTCAATCAAATGTAAAACAGTCTTTAACAAGAACAGCATCTTGAACAACTTTTTAAAATATTTTTCAGAAAATTAATATGGAATAGTAAATTTTCTTTTGGTGATTGGGTTAAGTTTTTTTGGGGAGGGGGAAGGGGAAATCTGTGCAGTCTTTGAGGGTTTGTATTAATAATGAAGATAGTTTTCCTGAGCATTAAAGAAAAGAGTACTTTAAATGAAAAATTATATATAACCATTATTACATTACCTAAAACTTATTACCTAAAACATATTACCTAAAACATATTTATCATACATCTCTTGATTTGGCCTGTTGAAATATTCACTGTTTGTCAAAGTGGTGCAGAGATCTGTATCCAGGACTGCAGCAGAACATCCATAAATGTAGTTTTGTACACATATCTTCTGAGGAAACAAACTCTCTGGGATTCTTTATTGTTTATGTGTAATAGGTTCACTGTATTTATAATTATTTCAGAACATAGCCCGAATCCCAGAAGTTCTCTGTGGGACATGGATTTTGAAAGACTGTTGCCCAGTAAGAAAACCCTTCCTGGGACTGTGGGCCCTTACAAACCCTCCAGCCTGGTCAGAAGCAGCTCTCTCTTGAGTTATCACAGGAGAAGTTTGCTAAGTCAGACCCTGGGCCAGAAGCCACCAGAAAAGCACTTGTTCAGTGAAGTATTCCTTAAATCCTTCAGATATATTTTATGGATACCTTTGGACCTAGGAATCTCTCTTGGTTTTGCAGCTGTGATCAAAATGCCAACCTGCTCAAAATTCACATCAGTGCCCTCAAGGTGATCCAGCACAAGGTGAAGTTGTTCTTGCTATACAAGATGCTCCAGCTCCTCAGGAATATGGGAGTGTTGTCTCAATGCCAGCAGTCCAAGCTTTCTCTCTTATCCAGAAGCAAATGTTTAAACCAAGAAAAATGCCAATAAAGCCCAAAGAGGAACAAACTGGTAGGTACACAAGGAGGAGATGTGGATTTGGTATCTCAAACACTTTCTGGTGCTGGCTGACAGGAACAGCAGTGCAGGTGAGGGGTGGGCATTGCTGGGTGCAGCCTGGTTTGGGTGGGTCCTGTGCTGTGCCAGGAACTGCACTCAGTGCCTGGGCTGAGAGACAGCTGGGCTTGGCAAGGTCAGGGAAAGATGGGCAGGAATCAATAGTGGGATGGGCAGGGTCAGTGAAGGATGGGCAGGATTGCCAGGGGATGGGTAGGACCACTGGAGGATGGACAGGACTGCTGAAGGATGGGCAGGATCAGGGCAAGATTGGCAGAGGATGGGCAGGGTCAGCGAAGGATGGGCAGGACCAGTAAAGGATGGGCAGGACCAGTGAAGGATAGCCAGGATCAGTGAGGGATGGGCAGTGTCGCTGGAGGATGGCCAGGATCAGTGAAAGATAGCCAGAACCACTGGAGGAAGGGCAGGATCAGTGAAGGATGTCCGGGACTGCTGCAGGATGGGCAAGATCAGTGAAGGATGGGCAGGACCCCTGCAGGATGGGCAGGGTCAATGAAGGATGGGCAGGATCGTTGAAGGATGGGCAGGGTCAGTGAAGGATGGGCAGGGTCAGTGCAGGATGGGCAGGATCGATAGAAGATGGGCAGGGTCAGTGCAGGATGGGCAGGATCGATAGAGGATGGGCAGGACTGTTGAAGGATGGGCAGGATTGTTGAAGGATGGGCAGGGTCAGTGCAGGATGGGCAGGGTCGCGGTGGCCGCGCGGGCTCCGGCCGGGCCGCGGGGCAGCGGCTGTGCAAGAGCGCCGCCTCCCGGCCGCCCGCGGCTCTGCAGGGACGGTCGGCGCCCGTGTCCCCCCCCGTGTCCCCCCGTGTGTCCCCGTGCCCTCCATGTGTCACCCTTGTATTCCCCCCCCCCCCATGTCCCCCCTGTGTGTCCCCCCTCGTGTCCGTGTCCCTGGGGGCTCCTGGCTGGCACACTGTGGCGTGCCCCCCGCTGCCGGAGTTATCCCTCGGGGCCCCCAGCGCTCCGTGGGAACGGGGTGCTGCCCAGGGGATGCTGCCTCCGTACCTCCTTCCTTTCTCGAAGGAAAGAGGAAACCGCCCAGCGAGGGAGTGTGCCCGGGAAAAAATCACACAGAAGGAGCCTCCCTGCACTTGTGTGCCAGAGCTGAGTCCCTCGGCAGGGATGTCCGTGCCCTGCGAGTGAATTCCCGCACACCACTCACTCAGATTAGCTTGGTTCTCCGCCCTGGCCTTACCATGGAAATCTCAGCCATCGATATTTGGTATTGAACGCTCCAGCTGTGTTTGTAGGCAAAGCATCACAAGCACTGCAACACGCCAAGACACAGGACGGCCGAGGTTGTCTCATCCCTGGCAGCCCATTACAGAAAATGACCCATTTTTGTTTGTTAGGAGGGTAAGCACAGTTTATAACTCTCAGCAGCACTCGGAGGAGGGATCAGGTTGGTTATTTTTGTGAGGAAGAGTTACACCAGGCGTGTGTCGGAGGCAGTGAGCGTTAGTCATGATTTCTCATGTGCAGGTGTGAGGTTGCTCGGGAGTGTTCTCACGCTGTGGATGCATTCTGTAACAGAGGGCTGCGGGGTAAACTTCATCCTGGTGCTGCTGCAAAGCAGAAATCAGCTTGGGAAAATGGAATCTAAAGAGTGAAAGGGAAAGAGCTTAGCTGCCAAGCACCACTCTACAGATAGTAATGGGGGTTCTGTGTTTACCTTGATAAGAGACAGCAACTTTTAGAAAACAGGGTGATATGTTCAGTCCCTTTTATTCTGAAATTTTATTCCTTAGGACAGTGAAAACTTAATATGGGGTGAAATGGCACTGAAATATTTTATCTGAGAGTAATTCTCTCTCTCTCAAAAGAAAAAAAAATTCAAACTAGTCTATTTCTGGCTACACCAGAGAAAATGCCTTTAATGGATTTAAACAGCGCTCACACCTTCAAGATTTTGGTTGCTTTTTCAGGAAAAGTCCCAGGTAAGCAGGAGTGACTTTGGCTTTGCTGATTGTTCTGTAAGGCCTGCACAAAGCTTAGCACTCACCAAGTGCTTTCCACTTACCTCAGCTATTACCATGTTAGATTAATTGATTGGATTAGTTGATATCTCTTATTTAGCTTGCAAGTTTGTGAAATCTTTTGCATGAAGTAAATACTTTAAATAACAATGTGTGAGATTTCTAGGGCCCTGGCAGATTTAAAAGGTTCAGGTCCTCTTCAAATTTTGCACTTCTGCCAACATTCAGTTCAGAGAATTCAGTGTGTTTTAAGACAAAATACTCTTATTTGTCTTGTCTTGCCTGAAACTTCCACCAGTAGATAAATTTTTTCTTAAAAATGGAGTGAAACCTCCTATACTTCTGGTAACAGCTCTGTGTTCCCATGACCTGCATTCATATGTGTCATTTTCAGATAAGGGGGAGGCACAACGCTGACTAATGCTGCTTTTTTGGAAGGAAAATGACAAAAGCTATTTGAGACAGGAATAGAAGTGCCAGCACTGAATGACAGATGAACAGCTGGTAGCAAAGGTGGCAGCTCTAGCATTTCCCTGTGTTTGTGGAGTATTGAAACAAGGGAGTGTTATCTGGATTTGTTTTTCTGGGCTTATCTTCAGGTTCAGCAATTCTCTGGGTCCCAGGACCGGGTGTAAGAGAGGGGATGGGTTTTGTTTAGCACAAGTGAGTGTCACTCCCTCACTGGAGCTGCTGCCTGGAGCAGGGGGCATGGCTGTGCCCCTCACCCACCCCCTCTGCTTCCAGTCTGTTCCCATATTTTGCCTGACAGCACTTGCTCCTTATTAACATGCCTATGGCATCTTTGTGCCCTCTGTCAGAAGAAATCCTGCGCCAGAATAAATTTCAGAGGTGACAGATTGGAACAGTTTGACCAGATGATGGCACACAAATGTCTCTGAGACCGACAGCACCTGTGGCTCTGAACCTCCTTGGCTTTGGCCCTGGGCAGCAGCAGTGGCTGCAGCCTTTGCCTCCCCACTTCTGGCTGGTCCTCGGGATGTTGGGCTCTGGAGTGGAGGTGAGGGATTACAACTCTGCTGTGGCTGCAGTAAAGCAGATCTCTGTGTTTATGTGTCATCCAGAAGCTCAGTTGTGCTGTATTTTAGAGCCTACGAAAAACGTGATGTTGTGGTTCATGGAAAACAAGGCAGTGTGTGACGGTCAGTGCCAGGTGAGATTGATGCCAGGTGTGACAAGTGCCATGGTCACTGAGGCTGGAGCCTTCCAAGCCAGGAAGGCAGTGCCAGCACATGGGGGTTTTGTGTCTGTGTCTTGTCGGAGCAGTTTCTCAGCCTCTTCCTCTCCCTGCAGGCTCAGTACAGGTTGATGGGTGGTGAAGTGGCCAACACCTCTCTGCTCACTCACTGTCAGGGGAGCTTTAGCAGCTGCTGCGTTACAGCATCATCCATAGATCTGCCAGACACAGGACAGTAGAGGGTGAAACACCCCGAGGGAAGGTGCCAGAGGGGTCAGCTGCCTCCCAAGAAGGACCAAGGCACGCCAAGCCCCGGTTTAGGACATCGGGACGGGTGCTCCTCAGCGCTCTGCCCTTGCAGAGACAGCTGGCACCCAGCCGCGTTCTCTGCACGGACTGTTGAGCCCGGCCGAGCTCCGCACAGACCCGGGGGGAGCCCGGCGAGGAGCCCGCTGCCCTCGGAGCTGGGAAAGCCTTTCCGTGCTGCAGCGGGGCATCAGGCGCCGCTCTTAGATATACGTCCAGCCTGGAGGGAACGTCCCCGGCTGGGAGGAGCCAGCGGCTGAGCCGCTGTAAACAGTGCGGGCACCGCCAGCGGTTGGGAGATGGATATAAAAAGGGAGGCGGAGGGGAGGCAGCCGGAGCGGCGGAGCGGGAGCTGCCTGCGCCTGCCTGCCCTGCCCTGCCCGGTGCGGCGGCTCCGAGCGGCTGCGGGCAGAGTCCGCGGTGGGCGCTGTCGGGACAGGTAAGTGTGTGCAGAGAAGTTTGGAGCCGCTCGTCGGGCGGCCGCTGGGTTTGTGCCGCTCCGGCTCCCTCTGTCCGCGCCGCTGTGCGCTGCTCGCCGCTCCGGGCTGCGCCGAGAGGGGACGGGGCTCTGCTTTCGCCGTTGCGACGCTAAGTGAAGGGGGAAAAGAAGGAAAAAAACCCAAAACAACGAAAGCAAAACACATCCATAGCAAAATGTGTCTTTTGGCGGCTCCGTGCAAAGTCGCGGCGCACGTGTTGCGGCCGCCCCGGGCTGCAGGTAGCGGCTGCGGGACCGCCCGGGATGCGCCGACCGGGGGAGCCCCGGGGAGCCGCGGCTCCTCCTGCCCTTCCTCCACACCCGGACCCGGTGCCGCCGCGGGACGTGCCGTGGAGCAGAGCTCGGCCGCAGCATCAGGTCGGTACCGCGCCCTCCGCGCCCCTCGCCCCGCCGGCCCCGCCGCCGCTGCCTCCGCCCGTTTCTTGCAGGCCCTGCTCGGACGCCGCCCGCACCTCGCCCCGCAGCCACCCCGCTCCGACACCTGCCGGGCTGCCCGTGGCTCGCCGTGCGCCCCGAGGGCTCCGCCGCCTTCCCTCCCTCGTCATCCGCCACCGAGGTGAGCGGAGCCCCGAGCCCGGTGCTGCGGGGATGTCCCGGGGCTCGCCGACCGCCCCCACGGGCCGCCCATCACCTTCAGCCCGCTGCATCCTCATCCGCGACGGCGGGAGCGGCGCACCGGCCCGGAGCGCTGCCCTCAGAGCGCTGCCCCTGCGGCTCACGGGCCACCGAGGGGGCGGCCACGGAGGGCTGCGGGCAGAATTCGGTGTGCGTGAATCCAGCGGCATCCCGGAGCCGCACGGCCGGCACTGCCGCTCCCGGGCCCTCCCGGACAGGACTCTGTCCTGTCCCGGCCGGCCCCGAGAGGCGCTGGGGCAGCGGCGGGCTCAGCCTGGACGGCGGCACGGCACGGCACGGCTGCAGGCGGGGGCGCTTCCACAGCCACTCGCGGCCGGGCTCAACGCTTTCCTGGCTCCGCAGCCCCGGCAGGATGGTGCCGGCAGCCCTGGGACACTCGGCCGCCCGCAGCCTCACACCGGAGACGCGGCTGCTGCTGCTGCGGGACCGCAGGGGCTGCAGCGGCACCGTCCGCCCGCGCTACAGGTGAGGCGGGGGCGGGAGCGGAGCCACCATGGACAGCTCCGCAACGCCGGGGGCTCGGCCCGACCCGGGGCGGAGCGGGGCCCGGACGGGCGGGGGGCGGCGGGGACCCGGGGGGATGTGGAGGGTACCCGGGGGATGAATATGCACCGGGCCGCCCGTGCCAGAGGGAGGGGAGCTGTGCCATGCTGCACGCTCCCTCCTGCCCAAGTTCTCTGAGGGGTGGAGGGCTCGGAATGTCACCGGTTTGCTCCTTCCCTGTCTCCTTCAGGCAGTCCTGGGCGCTGGTAGGGATCAGCTTTCCAGAGCAGAAGATAAGCAGGAGTATCACAGGAGTGGAACAGGGTTAGCCATCGCCCAAAGAGATTTCCTCACACAGGACGGCACCTGTTTCACTGTTTCTGCTTTCAGTGGATGGATAAAAGGTTCAGTCTTCCCTGACAACTGCTCATCTCCTGTTGCTTTGCTCTGCTTTTCCTGTGTGGCTGCTATGAATCTGAACAATGGTATGATATGGTATGATAATCATACCATAGTCTTTGGCTCATGTGGATGTTGACTGAGCTAACAGAAGTACTCTCTCAAAGTAAAGTTTTAACTTTCTACAAAGAGATGGCACTAAGATATTTAATGGCTGGAGCACTTCTATCATGCAAAGGGTTATCTAGATCAAAAGTAAATCAGCATGCTCTTCATCTAATTGCATGATTCTGCCATGTGCAGCTGTAAAAATAATTGATTGCTTCATTTTTCAGGTGTGCCTCATAGTGGATTTAAAGTGGAAATGTCCAAAGGAATAATTCTTCATCTGGTGGATGAGGTTACAAGTTGGTTACCTGGTGACCTGGCATTGTCACTGACAGCACAGATTATTTTATGCATCAGGCTGAAGAGTTTAATCTCCTTCCTTGCCCAAGGAAAAAAGGTCAGGTGAAAATTGATGGTATGAAATATTTATTTATTAAATATATTTTGTCTTGTCTTTTACATTCTACATTTACCTGTCTTTTAAAGTAGTTTTTGTCCCATAAACACAAGAGACATGAAGGCCCTAATTTTATTTTAGGGCTTGAAAGTTGTAGCAGAGGCAGCAGTCCTTTGTAGCAGCCTCTGGGATCAGATACTAACAACTGGCATGTCCCCAGACTTGGTGATTGCTTAAAGGAAAGGTGTACACTTGGCCAGAATAATTCAATAATAAAAATGCTATGTTCAATAAGTTTTCTTGTTTCTACAGGCAGCCTACTTTGTCTTCACATTGGAGAAGTCATAGATGGTGTTGATATGAGGGCAGAAGTTGGTTTTCTGACCAGAAACATATTTATTCAAGGAGAAATGCAAAATTCCTGTAATGGACAATATTAACACCAATTTTTGATACACTCGGAGGGTGCATTAAAGTGAGTGATTTTTAATACTTTTCCTTGTAGGTGGTTTCAGATAGTTCCTCCCCTGGTTTGTAAAGCAATATAAAGCATCAAATTACCATTGTGTGTGTGTGAAAAAGTGTATTTGTCTATGAAAAAGGGGGAAATTTGTTGGCCTAAAAACTAACTTGCAAGGAGACATTTTCCTCATTATGTCTCAAAAAGATGCCCTCCTAGGGGATTCCCTCGGAGGGGATTCTTTGGCAGCACTGTTGTCAGTAGGGCCCATGCAGAGCTGTCACTGATGGAATTGTGGCGCCTGCAGAGCAAACCTGCTGCCTCCCTGGCTTGCAGAAGAGCTGGCTCTCAGCCTGCTGTGCTTTGCCTCTCGGTTGTCTCATGTGTCCTGGGTGCAGCCCTGCTCCTGCAGGGGCTCTGTGCAAAGTTTCTCCTGCACCAGGTGGTGGGAACCGAGGAGCTGTGCAGGTCTGGGCTGAAATCACTCGGCAGCAGGAGCTGCCAGGAAATGCAGCCTGGTGGCAAACGCTCCCCCTCTCTGCAGTTGGCAGGAGCAGCGTGTCTGTCACTGCTCCTGCTAAACTCTGCACATGCTGCCTGGCAGCTGCTCCCTGGCAGCCCCTGCCCGAGGGGTGCAGCTGCTGGCACACGGCTCTGCAGGCCCTGAGCTGCTCTGTGTGCAAGCAGGGAGCTCACACTTCCTCCTGGGACCAGCCTTCACTCTGCTAAAGTATTGCCTAATGAGAGAGGAAAAAAGCCCAAACCTGTTTTTCTTTATGTGTGTGTTTCTATTGTAATGCCTTACCTGGGTCTGCATTTGTCTCAACAGATCCTAAAGAATTTTGGCTCTGTTCACACGTCAGGAGTGGAACTGAAAAACATGGGGCAAAAAGTCCTGGGCAGTTATCCTGTGCATTTTCACCTGGCTGAGGATGTGGATGAGAGAGGAGGGTGTGAACATCCAATGCACCTCAATAACCTGGATGTGGATGAGAGAGGAGGAGATGAACATCCAATGCACCTCAATAACCTGGCTATCACCACTGCTTCTCATGGCCTTGTGGTAAGACACCTATTTTATTAGTAGCAAGTTCAGTTCTTTGCATAGCCAGGACTAAATAGCAAGAGCCATCTGTGACACAAAGATAAATCAGAATATTGAAATAAGGCATATTTTCCCCAAGAGATGTCCTGATTTCACCTCTGTTTGAGGTAGGACTGTTCCTCTGGCAGTGCAGCTGTTTGAAATAAATGTCATGTTCTCAGCACAGCCTAATTAATATGATCAGATAGATACAGTGTGATCAGATACAGGGAAATCTTTGCCATGGTAATTCTGGACAGTTTGTGATAATGAGAACTTTAATTTAAAATTAAAGAAGTGAAGTATAAATGGAGCTGACTGAAGCAATGGACCTTTAATTTGCAATGAGATAAAAAAGACAGAGCTTGTTCAAGTCAGGATAAAATAAAATATATCCCAAAATGTTCATGTGACAAAGGGAATGAAATATGAACAGAACAGACCCAAATGGTCACTTAAGTGCCAGGAAGGTCCTCAGGAGCTTGGCTTTGACCTAGATCCTCACAAGGGCATTCTGAACCTAGAAAAAATGGTTACAACAAAAGCCACACATGTCCCAGCTGGAAAAGAGAGATTCCTGCTCCAGTCCCAACATGTGCAGTTGCTGTGTGCTCTGCAGGACCCTGAGTGATATTTTGGTGTCTGTGAGCATTTCCTCATTCACTGGGTGGGTGCTCAGGCTGACACTCCCTGACCTCCTGTGGTTTTCCTGGCAACTTTTCCTCAGTCCTGTAAGGACTGAAAAATCTTTGTAAGACACAAAATAGAAATGTGAAAGGGTCCCCTGAAAGAATGTATTCATGAAAATGCAATATAGAACCTGTACAGCACAGGAACACTCTTCATGTATTCTTAACTTGATTTGTGTTCATATCACTCACAATTTTTGATTGCCTTCCCATATTTGTGATTTTCTGTCTGTAGAGCCTAATTTTGTGTACAGAGTCCTTAGGTTAACAGGAGGCTTGTCCAGTATGTGGGGATGTAGTTTAACTTGCTTTCTTCTGCTTGGGTATTAAAGCTCTGGAATTGAAGTAATGTATCTGGGATGAAAAAAAAAAAAAAAGCCTTATGCTAATAATGGTCCTTAGAAGAATGGTGCATGGCCTTGCTCTTTATCAGAACAGAGTAGATACTCAAGGGTTTATTATTATTATTATGTGTGGGGTACAATTGAGCAATCAATAATCGAAGTGAGATCCAGCCCTGGTCATGTGGCCCTGAGGGCTTGGAGTACTTGAATCAGTGAGAAGATTTTATAGTAAAGATTAAATATGTGATTCTTTGAAAGACTCACGTGGCTTTGATCTGTAGTCATTTAAATGAAGAGTAGTTAAAATGTAATAAGCAGCTTTGCTTTAAAAGAATTTAAAATAATTTGCAGTTCCAGAGAGCAGCATGTGTATCAGAGCAAGGCAGTTAAATAACACAGACAGGCACCTGCTTCAGCATCAGATCATGAAATTCCAGCCCTTGAGGCAGAGTGAACCAGAGAGGAGGTTTTCCCCTCCCATTTCGAGGTTTTAGAGCATGTAATTTTAGATGCACGTTGCCAGAGTGGTTTGTGCTCCTCTGTGTGTGGGTCATGCCTGCACTCCCCTTCTCCATCTGCTGCTCTGAGCCAGGCTTGGCAGGCCAGCAGCAGCTGGGGTTCCTGGGGAGCTGGGAGCAGGCTGGGCTGTGCCAGGGCTGGGCACATGTCAGGCGTGCACAGCCTGTCCTGGCCAATGTGCAGGGCAGAAGGGTCACCAATATTGTGTTGCTGGACTATTTATAATTCAGTGTTTGGAGGTGCCTTCATCATCTGGTGCTGGCCATAGTGGTTCGTGTGCCAGCATGAAGCGCTGGTGCTGGGGACAGTGTTTCATGCTGGCACACACAGTGAAATGTCGCTGTGACAGTGCTGCAGGTGGGTGCCTTTCCAGGCTTGGGTTTTCTATCAGTGATATGCTGGAATTGATCAGTTATTGGGGTTTTGTTCTGATGGCATGGACCTTTATCTCTGAGTGCTAATGGAAGTGATCTTTAAATCACATTAGTCCTGGTCACGAGAGTGATCTCTCGAGAGTGAACTCTGCAGTTTTGTGTGTGTGACTTTGCAGGGCTGCCCTGCAAGCCTGAAGATGGGACTGGTCATATTAATTGAAGCTAAAATCTGGTTTTGGATACAAGTCTGGCTTTTCATGAAGCCCTTTGAAGCACAATTAGCCAAACTGCAGCTAAATGCAGAAGAATGAAACCCTACAACTGAAATGCTGTTTGAAACAATGAGCAGTTTGTTGCTGCGCTTTTCTGTCCAGAGTTAGTCTTCCATGGCCTCCTCCTGCCCTGCCCATCATTTGGGAGGCTGGAAGTGGCCAGGCTCACTGATCTTAGCAGGCTGCAGGCACGCTTGCATTTTTGTCTAAATCCATTTCCAATTTGTGATTCCAAGCCCCAGCTGGCTGGGAGAGACACGCTCAGTGTCAGCTCTCTGTTACCCAACCTGCGGCTCACTCCAAGGTGCAGTAGGGTCCTGCTGGGTTTCCAACACCCAGTCAGGGGGAGCTGGGTACCTGTGTGCCTCAATTTGTTGTGCCTCACGTTTAACTCTCTTTTGCACACCTCACTGAGGCAGGAACAAGAGCAGCAGATGACAAGTTTGAGGAGTGACTGCCAGGAAAACAATGAAATCCAGCAGAGCTGTACCTATGGGGACCGCAGTGTTTGTGACTCCAGATGTTGTGTAGAGTTGCAGCCCATCAAGGGGAAATTACAGGATATGATTCCACGAAATGGATTTTTTTTCAAGTATCCCTCAGTATACAAAAATAACCAAGTAGGTTAATATTAGTTAATCTTGCAGTCTTGCACAGACATCACTGACGTCAACAGGAATTTTGTATGCCTGAAGAGGGAATGTAAATGCTGACAGGGATCATTTGAGTACAAAGTTAAGGTTTCTGGAAGATTTAGTAACAAATATCTGGTATTTTAACTAGCCTGATTTAGCATTTACATTTAAAAGAAGGATTTCTGAATTTATCTTCATAAGACTGTACATCAAAGGAGGCTTGTGCTAAGCCCTTTTGGTCAAATTAGGGTTTAATGCAATATCCCTGGGCATGTCAATTAATATTAAATAGACTGAAATAGTAAAATACTATCTTTACCCAAGATGATCATTACAAGAAAGAAGTGGCCCCGCACCTTCTGAGAAAGTGAATCTCGTTAATATAAATGACTTTGCATGGTGCATTTTAAAGAGTATCTTATTTAATTTTGGAAATGTTGCAGTCATAAAAATTTCTAGATTAACCATGCTGATTTGTTGGTTTATCATGGGAGACACACTTATCTTTACGCATCTTTGATATTTACTCTATGACACTGAATCAAATATTCTCTCTGAGAGCTGAGGGTGTTTTTAAATCCAGTATTTTGCAATTTCCCCTTAATTATGCATGTAATCTTCCTCAGAGTAGTTTTAAGATCAGTGCACACTGATGCACACTGCCTGTAGCTCCAGTCAGCTCCAGGGCTGATGGAGGCACCTCTCAGTGATAGAGGGTTAGCAGTGTTTTTATACATGATCTTTATTAATTACTTGCAAAAGATGCTATCCAATGAAGTAAGACAACAGATGAAAATGTTTTTATAGTTATATTTGGCTTCTGTGTGTACCACTACTGAGCTTCCCTCTGAAGAAAAACTCCTTACTGGGACAAACATCAACATTATATCTCCCTAATCTTCTTCTTAATGGGCCACTTGAGTCTTGCAAGGATATTTGGGTTGTTTTTTTCACGTAGAAGCTTCATAAATTCATAGAGAATCCCTAACTCCTGCCATTGCCCCTAAAGTTTCAAAAAACAGACCAGAAGTTTCATTTTCAGACATTTTCCAAAGCTTCTTAACTTTAAAAAAAACCCCTCAACCCTTGGATTTCCTTCAGCTGCATTGAACAGAGCTTGGATTTTGTGTTAATGCTCCCATATAATTCACAATAGGTTCAGCATGTGGCTCCATAAATGACCATGTCTGACATTACTAGATGGTTTATTTTCCTTAAAGAGTGTCATTAAAAGGTTGTGTGGAGTTTTAAAGTCAATAGGAGAGTTGTGGCTCAAGTCCAGGGCAGTGCTATGAAAATGTATCCCTTCCTGTTTGGTAACTGCTTAGGATCATTTTGATTTTGATTTTTCAGGGCTGTCAGCACATTCTGGATTGCAAATCCAAACAACAGCTTAATAGAGAATGCAGTGGCTGCTGCTCAGGTAAACCATTTAATGGCAGAGCTGTGCTTTGCCTCCACTTCCCAAATATTCTACATTTATTTATTGATGTCGGGAGCAATATGTTTTTACTAAGACATAGAATTTGGATATGTATTTCTGCACCCTTTTTTTCTGTTAAAAACAAATATTTGCCTACACTTCTCCACTGATTTCTCTTACAATTATGCCTGGAACTGGTGTGTGAGATCTCTTAGAAAATATTGATTTTTATTTGTAGTTAATAGTTAAATTATTAACTATTAACTAATTAGCTATTAAATAACTAACTAAATAACTATTAAATTATTAACTAATGATAAAATTTTATATTTCTATATGAATACATACGCTCTCATTATCTCTTATTATTATCTCTTATGTTTACCCAAAACGTTTGCGCTTTATATACCTGTACAGACCTGACTGTTTTCTATAAACCACCTGAATTTCATCCACAATAAATGATTTTATAACCCTTGTGTGTGCCCTGGGGCTGCACTGTGCATGGCAAAGGCTAAGCTGGGAGGAGCAGGAGCTGTGGCTGCTGGTGTCCCCCAGGAGCCACAAGTTGGGAGGCTCAGGTTGGAAATCTGGCCAGCACAGTGTGGAAAGCTGCATCCAGGGCAGCCTGTATCACTGATGGCAGTGCCCCATTCCTCACACCTCCTTCTGTATTTTAGGATGTTGGGATATGGTGCCTCTTCCCCTGGGTCCTCACCAGGCAATCTGATGGAAAATATCCAGAGGGACAGGCTGAACACATCCCCTACAGCAGAGCCCACTCGATTTTCAAGGCAAGTGATGTTTTTTATGTCTCTGTCAATATAATAGCATGGCATTGACTGTGTGTGCTGCTCTGTGATGCTTGTGGGTCTCTCACATTTTGATTTTTTTAACACTGTATTAAGACACAATCAATTTTTGAGGGCCCTGTTTGTTCAAAATATTGAAGAGGGAGCTAAGGGGAGTGCAGGTCCCATTCCAGGAGCTTCAGTTGTGTGGCTGTTTTAGAGGGAATGTCCCAGGCTATGGGCACACCTACTCTAAGTGAGATTTCAGGACAGACAGGCAGCACTCTCAGCACTGCTGTTGGCCACAGTGATGCCAGGATCTAAGGGGATGAGGGAAAGTCATTTGTGCCAACAACTGCTCATCACCTCTGGAAAATGAGACCAAAATTTCAAGGGTGGTTCCAAGAAAAACACTTTCCCCCAAACATACTGTTGATGTGAAAACATAACCTGTAAGGCATAAGAAGCATTTTAAACTTATTTCTCAATATTCTCCATAAAAATTGGTTTTGTTTGCTGTGCTTTGTATGTTTTACCTCTTGGTCCATGCTGCTGTAGCCCAAAGCCTGTGAGTTGGCTGCAGCAGCTCATGTTCTCTTTGGCCTGTCGGGGGACTCGTCACTCCTTATTTAAAGCCTTAATTCTTAACAACACTCTTTTTCCAAAAAGTTATCAAGAGCTTGGCAGGGTCCCTCATTGCTTTCTGCGAGGGAGGGAGAGTGGGAGTGCAGAGCCTTGCTTGGGTCAGAAGAGAGCCCAAGATGCTGATGGATAACATCTGGCATTGTGTCCCGAATTCAGCGTGCTACATCCTGTGCTCGTGTCCTGCTGAGCGGTGCCAGGAGACCCAGAGGGAAGGGAGAGCCTGGCTGCTGCTGCTCCTGTGCCTGCACGCCCTGCCTGCCCACAGCCATTGATAAAATCCATCATCTTTGGTCCCTGTTCAAGTAATCGGAGGCGTGCGCATTTCCAGGCCGGATTGTTTATTGGAAAAGGAGTAAAGACAACGAGAGCCTGAAGATCCCAGGGAGGATCTCACTGTGGATGGTGCCAGGTGAGCACACACTGCATGGCTCGGTGTTTTGGATAGTTGTACTGCATCTTGGCTCCTGCACTGCATTTAGCAGATCATTAATGCCTCATTACGGCTGGAGCCTCTGAAAAAAACACACAAGCTTTCTCTGATGTGCAGAGTAAACTATTCCATGGCCATGCACTGGACTGTTTGTGTTATTGCTGGCCAAAAAGGACACCCATGCACTTGGGGTTGTGAGGACTAAGCACCGAAGCATGTGGAAGGGGATCCAGATCCCATTAGTGCATTAGTGGGTTTGTAAACTCTAATATTTATCACTAATTGCTTAGGAGAACTTACATCTGAAAGGTGATGTGAGAGGCTGCTGAGACTGGCCTGGGATTAATGAGGAAAATAAATAGCCTCAAAGGTTTTTGCAGAGTGGAAGCAGGTAAATTAAGGCCATTTTGGGTCTGTGTGAGGATGCTGAGAGAAATCAGCTGCTCCTGGTCAAGCCTTGGCTTTTTCTCTCCTCCATCATACCCTATCAACATAATGTTCCCATAAGGCTGGAAGGAAAGGATGGCTGTGTGTCCCTTGTGATACTTCCCTGCCAGGGCCACCCCCTTGTGCACCAAGGAGAAATGTGCCTTTGTACCTTAGCTGGGAGAGGCAGAAGGTGAGGGTAGACTCAGAAAAAATAATGGTCATTTTTCCCCAAACACAGCACAAATCTACCATTAACAGCCACTGTGGCAAGAAATAGCAATTTGAATGCACCCTGTGAGCAATTTAGGTGCACCCAGTTCCCAGCTAGAATCTTTTTGCTTTCAGCAGCCACAGAAGCATTTGGGGGTTTGGGCTGTACATGCAAGGAGAGCAGCTCCAATTACTCTATTAGCTTTGCTGAATGAGATTCCTGAAAGTGGCTAATTGATTTTCCAACATCAACGGCAGGATTCTCAATGAGCCCTCTAGGGACATCCACAAAAGGATCTGAGTGACTTGGGAAAAATGTTTTCTATGCCTCTAAATCACATTGAATCAAATTAAAGAGCAGCTCTGGGCCCATTGGTGTCTAGGGAGAAATCACCTGCTCCTTCACCTGGGCCAGAATTTCATCCTTATGAATGTTTCTTGTTTTCTGCTTTACACCAAAGCTCAAAATTGAAATCAGGCTAATATCCTGACTCTGATTCAGGACATATCACCTCTTTAGACCCATCATGCCAATAACTGGAAGACAAAAATATCTACAGGGCATTTCTGCCTCTGTCTGAAGTTGATTCTTGTGTCCCTTGTGGTGCATTAACCAAGATTCTTTCTTCAGGTTTGCCCACATCAAGATGCTGATCCTGAAAAGCCACGAGTTCCTGCCATGATTGATGGTCTTAATGCTCTTAAAAAAAAATCATCACAGGGCCTGGGCCAGAGATGGTGACATTATTTTCTGCAGCTGAGGGTAGGTTACTGTTAAATCATTCCCCCCACAACAGGCATAAATAGGTCTGTAGGCCAAATTCACTGCAGACATTGCTCATCATTTACACCCTTGTCTTTCCTCTGTTCCAGGTTTTCAGACAATGGAATTGGACTAACTCTGGCAAGGTAATTTCTTAAAATGGGTCTTCTATCCATTTTTTCCTCCAGTGTAACATGCTCAAGAATGGAAATTGAGACATTCCCCTGTTAACTAGTGTAAGACAGGAGAAAAGCTTCCATTTCCCCTCTGGACCACATCAACCCTTCCCTGGGCAGCCATAAATACAAGGGGCAATTTAGCCTTTCATTCTCTTAGCCTCAGCATGCCTGGGGAATGCATGATAATTGCTGAACATTTCCTGCTGAACAGGAGCTCCTGGACAGGAGGTCCTGATGCTCAAACTCAAAGCTGCCTTGTCACTAACTTGGTTTAGAAATTAACTGGTTTCTAAACATGCTTTAGAGCAGGCTCTTATAGAGCTGCATGCACCTTTTTCCAAATTAAAGACACAAATTCTACTGTGTCTGGGGTGCAATTAAAAGTGTTAATTGGTGTGCTGTGCTGCATATTTACATGGTGTTTCTTTGCTTGCAGTGATGGGACTTTCCCAACAGACAGCAGCTCCAGCCTGGAGGTTACATATTCCATTTTTGTTGGAGAAAGCAGCAACTTTGGCTCCCAGAGAGGCCAAAACAGCTACTGGGGAAAAGGGGCAAATGGAGAACACAGAACACTGCCCAGAAACAAGTGAGTTATTCTTCTGCCATTTCTTCTTGGCGTTGGCTTAAGGTAGAAGAAAAGCCCCAGGAATTAATGTGGCTACCAATGAGTAATTTATACCAGGTGCTTAAATTATTGTTCAGGCCAGAAATAATAAGCATCCAAATAAACTTACTCTGCAGGCCAGCAGCTTGAGAGCATTCTTGACTGGATGTGTTTGATTTAGTTTTCTCCTTGGTGTATTAGTCAGTGGAGAATGGATTAGGGAATCTGACTGGTGCCAAATGGCTCTTGTGTGGTGCTTCAGTGGTGCAGCATCAAGGTGCTTGTATTTGAATCTCCTGGGACATTCTCTGTCCATGGATTCCAGATTTATGATGGGTCTGCCAGGATGGCAAGCTGACAGATACTGAAAGGTTCTTCATGAAAAATCCCCCATGAAAGATCAGCCCCCAGAACAATGTGTCACAGATCCTGATGGACAAAAGTGGGAGAGAAGAAGAAATGTTTGCTGTTAGATGTGATAGGTTTTGAAGTTTTTAACAGTGGTGAGAGATCCATCCTAGAGCAGGATTTCCAGGCAGACGTGTGTGTTACATTGGTGCAATGCCATCAATTAATTTTGAAACCCCTTTCTTAGTAATGAAGGTTATTTATAAGCAAGTAACATTTGATATCCTATGCCTGGGCAGACATACACAAAGAAACCTGCATTGGAGAAAGGCTTCAGTTTGTAATCAGAACACCCAGAACACAAGTCAGGTAGTGCAGCATTGCCAGCTGCTGAGGACCTGCTAAGGACCTGGTCTCAGAGGCTGAGAGGGTCACACAGAAGATATCAGGAGCCAATAAACTGCAAAACAACTCTACAGAAATAGCAAATGCACTGAGAAGCAAAGCCCTGACCCAGTTTCTGAGATTTCAGCTGTGAAATTCCTGTTGTGCACAACAGGGACTTCCCCTGTGCTGTGACAACAGAATGGGGCTCTGTATCTCTGCCTTGGCAGAAGCTGGAGAATGCTGAGCAATTCCAGTCCTTGTCCTGGATTCCTGTAGGGTTCATGACCCTGCACGCTTGGCTTTGGAAATGATGGATTGCACCTGGCTCTCTCCAGGATTCAGGACCTCTTGAGGTTTTTTCAGATGAGGTCCATAGTTGTTGGGATGTCCATGAACTGCAGAAACTTTGGCCTGAGGTTTGGCTTTACCTTGAGGAAAATTTCCGTTGCTCTGAGATTGACCAATATCACTCCCTCTGGCAACCAGAGGGTTTATCTGTCCCCTCTCTGGTGCACTTCAGACCAACAACCAGGGGGTATTTCATGAAAGGATGGTATTGATGGCAGTCACTTGACTGCTCCTCTAAGTAAAAAACACGGTGTCTGTGCATTTTGGTGAGAAGATATTAATTGCCTTGGATGCTTTATGGACATTTGGAACAAGAGTAAGGGGTAATTTGCTGTTCCTTCTTCATGTGTTCCCTTGGGGAAATGGTTATAAGATGGTCACGGGGAACATTAACAACAAAATGAACATGGAACAGGGCAGGGGAGCTTAGAGAAAAAGAGTTTGCTCAGTGAAGTGGAAGAGAGTGGAAAATTTCCTCCACAAAGGCTTTAGGACTGTTCACCAGAATGGTCAGACAGGTGACATCTATACATATTGGCAAAGGGTTGATTATACCTTGAATGGCTGAAAATGCAACTCTTTAATACAGTCACAACATCTGAGGCCAATGAGCCTGCTGGATGTGCAGCATTGTCTGTTTGAGAGGCAGTTCAGTACTGCAACACCTTCAGGATCTGAGGTTTTCAAAGTAAAAATGTCCAGAAGATTTCCTAAATAATTCTGCAAAGCAAATTAAACCAGTGCAGTGTAAGCCTATTACAAAAAAACCCCCAGAAACCAAAAAAAACCAAACAAACCCTAATGACATGATCTAAATAATTATTTAATAATTTAATTATTAATAATAATTAATTATTATTTATATGTTTCCAAGAAAATATCAACTTCTGAAGCTGGTACTTTGCCATGTGTGTTTGTAAGCACTTGCATTCCAGCAATTTTCACTTTGATTCTATTTTGTGTGGATTGAATCCAGATGTGCTACATCTGATTTTACACTTGTAGGATCACACACAGTTTATGTTTTTGTTGTTGTTGCTTATTGCTCTATGGGGTAATATATCTTTGCCTAGTTAAGATAGAGCCTGTCAACCATTTTAATTAATTCTCCATCTCCAGGCTTCTTAGTTTTATTAGCCATTTTATTAGTTTTTAAAGGATGGCTAAGTACTAATTCCCTAAAGTACAATCATTTTACTGTTGTTCTTTAAGAAGAAATTAAGCATTACTGCAACTTGTAACAGTGATGACAAAACTATTAGTCATGCTGAAGGATAATTGTGTAATTAATCAGACTAATCAGCAGATTGGTTAGGCAACAAAATAATAAAGCCAGTCAGGTCTTGTTTAATTCCAGCCTAACAGTGAAGCAGAACAGAAGACCTAAACATCACACTCCACACAAAGGATTCTAATTGTCTATCCATTGACAAAGCTGAATCTCACATATTATCTATCCATTTATCCATTGCAATATTATTGCTGAGCTGGTTTGTTTTGAGAAGAATGCTTTCAAAAAGTTCTTCCAGAGCAGTGGGAGCAGCAGTTGGCTGTGGCCCAGCAGAGGGATCACTGATGGCTTTGGTCTCCTGTACCTCTGTCAGTCAGCGGGATCTGGAGAGCCCAAGGAAGGTGCCATAGCCCAGAACCAAGCCATGCCCACACTTCGTGCACCACTGCTTGAGAAGAGCTGACATATCTCTTTTTAGTCACAAAGCAGCCACCCATTCACCCCTGTGTCCCTCTGAGGCACAGGGTGAGGTGAGGAGCAGGACCCACCACCTGCAACAGGTGCAGGACTCCCAAATTGTCCCAGCTCACACCCACTGCTGAACGTCCCCCTGGTCACTTTGTCCCTGCAGCCAGGAGTTCAGGGTGGATCGCATCCTATCCCATACCTGTGCCAACCCTACCTCATCTCAGGAGTTATTGCTGCCAAAGAAACCCCAGTGGGCTGTGTAGGGTGGGTTTGTGGTGCCCAGGAGAGCTCTCAGGGGCTGCTCTGACCCCTGGCTATGGACTGGCAGCTCCCATGGGACTGCAGGCCAGCCTAGCTGGGAGATGGGCACCTCCTCTTGTTGGCTTTGCTGTGTTTAGCCTGTGTTGTTTTAGTGCTGGGTTTCTGTGTCAAAGCACACATTTGCAAACAGCTCATGATGGGAAAAAGAAAAGCAGACAGTTAGCTGAAGTCTGTTATTTCCTGAGATAGAGAACAGAAAAAAACCAGTCCCAGCCCTAAAGAGACTCCTGACCAAAGGGACTTGGCAGGGAGAGGGTTTGCATCACTCTAGCAGAGGAAAAGCCATGGGGACAGAGACCTTGAGGGGTAAATGAGAGGAAGATTCCTGCTGGATGAAAATGGTTTTATTAAAGTTATAGTGAGATGTCTTTCGTTGGCAGCTTGTGCAGACACTTGAGTGTTACAAGAAGTCACTAATTATTGCAATGATTTCCAGCACCTTATTGTTTTTTAAAATAGAAAGTGCAGTCATCAGGGTTCCCTGCAGGTGTGTAGGTGTGCTGCCTTTGGACAGGTTGAGTTAGCACATTCTTAAGAGATTACAAACTCTGTCAGGCTTCAGACAGGTAACTCAAGTATCCTTTATATATGTCTCTCAGAGGTGGCCACACCTAGTGAAAATTAGGTGTCTGAATAGCAGTGTGGTATCCAGACACGACCTGTCTCTGCACCTTCTTCTAGCTCCATGTGAACAAACCTGAGGAGCAGAGTCTCTGTTCCTGTGTGCTCACTTAGGAAAAATTATAAAAAACCACTGCCACAGCTGTAATTGCAAACTCAGTAGCCCTCCTGTCCCAGAGTGCACCAAAGTAAGGTAACCTTGAGGCTTGCAAAAGAAGTGACACTGCTCATTAAAATTTCCACTTCAATTCTGACTTTCAGACTTTTCAAAGGAGAATGTTAGAGATAGGAATAAAATTAGCACCCAAAGTGTCTGCTGCTGGATGGAAACACTGAGAGTGCTGATCAAGTGTAGGATGTACTGGCCGTGCCTTGGTTTGGTTTGAAGTGCAGCTGGCTTTGTTCTCCTCCCCAGTGCAGGGCCTGTTCTCATGTGCAACTCCAGGAGTGCCATCACTGAGTATTTGTAAAGGAGTTATGAGCTGCTGCAAGGTGTTTACATTTTTTAATATCTCATCTTTCATAAATTAAAATGAAGGAAAAAAAAACCCACAATAAGTTTTGGGATCCCCCTAGGCCAAGGCCAAGTAGCTTTTTGGGTGAAAACTTCCTGTAGTGCAGTGAGAAAAGATTTTAAAAACCCCAGAACTGCACCTTAAACTTCCAAGTGTTTGAGCCTCCTTTAAAGGAGACTGCCTCAGGTATTTGTTTATGAGATTCATACTTAGAAAAGAAGGCGGCAGAAAATGGTTCTAGGTTTAATTTCATTTTAAAGGCATAAAGACTTTTATTCTGCAAGTAGTTGTTGCTGCAGTGTTTGGGTTTTTTTAAAGTGATGGACTTCCCATCCAACTCAGAGTCACAATAACCCTCCTATTCTCCTAAGCCCTTCTGTTTATTATTGTTAAACTAAAGCCTTTAAAGCCCTTAATAAACTTTCAGCCTAATCCTGCTGACCCTGATTCTTATTCATGTGCACAGTCCAATTAAAATGAGTTGGGGTAAATGGAACAAATGACACTCCTTTGGGTTGGCACTTTCCTGTGGTTATTTATGCTGTCTGCTTTGATATTCATTGCCGGCAGATTCATTCAGAGTGCTTGACCTGGAGTAATTATTTTCTTGATTACTTCGGAACTTAATCTTCACACCCTGTCATAATTTCATCTGCAGACATTAAAATATTCCACACTTTTTTTGCTGAACATCTGCAGTTTCCTTGTTTTGATGTATTTTCATATCAGGACAGATATTTTTACTTAGCTGCTGAAGAATCTTGAGAGCAGAGCTATGCACAATGAGGATAAAGCTTCTTCCTGTTATTTTTCTTTCCTAAAAATATTTTAAAAATCATGGGATATATTAGAATTTGCATGAGAGCCAATTCTGAGAATTCAAAACTTTTATAAGTTTTATGGGGGTTTAGGAAGAACAATTAGAAAAAAAATGGCACTGACAGAACCACTTAAAAGGGACATTGAAAAGATATGAGAAAATTCCCCACATAGCTAGGTTTTTCTTTCTTTATTAACAGCTGTGATATTCCTCAGTAAATTTCATAATCATTCAATATTTTCCTACACTCTCAGTCATCCTCTTCTTTTACCACTGTTCAGTTTATTGCTGTGTGATTTCAAACAACACATGATGGTGTGGGTGCACTTCAAAGAACCAAAATTTAATTTTTGTGGAAATATCTCCTGGGATTAAGAAATGAGAGGGAGAACCAACATGGCTGGCAAATTTTCTAAATAGAAGAGGCAAACCAAAACCCTGCTCAGACTATGGAGCTTCCTAGTTCCAACCCTATCACTGTCAAAACAGAGTTTTGCAAAGTTGAATCCTTACTTTGAGCTAAGCGATGATTTTTCACCTTATTTTCTCCTCTAGGTTGGACTGGAAGTGTTTTTTTGCAAACCAAGCCAGTGGTTGGGAAACAGTGGCAATGGAAATGTGCATTTTCCATGGTGTGGATGGCTGGGTGAGGGCATTCAGACACCCCCAGAGGCAGAGCAGACCCTGCTGGAATGGGATAATCTCTCCTGGGAATCTCACAGGTAATGGGGCAGCCCAGCCTGCACCAGGCATTCTGCTTCTCACACCAAGGGTGAACAGTAAATTTTGTATAATTCTGCTGCAAGTTGAAATCCAGCTGGGGAAAGTTTGGTGTTTTCTTGTTCCAGGCATTTGTCCACTCTATTGTGGGGCTCCAGTGGATTGTTCTGGTGAACCAGGTTTCAGTCATGGAAGGTGTTTCTTCTCTGCTACATCCTACTTGTGTTCAGGGTGGTTGAGATGCAAACTCACACCAATTTCTCATTTCCCATGAAGAAATGACAGGCTCAGAGATGGCCTTGGCATCCTTGACATTCCCTTGCCAGCAGTGAATGTCACAGTCAAACACAGAGTATTCATGTCTCCTTAAGCTAAAAGAGTTGGATGCATTTGCTTTAGCTGCACAGCAGAGAGCAGGAGCTGCTATTTAAGTATCTAAACACTGGAATTAAAAACCCTGGTGTGTTTTGGCTGGGCAGAAACAGGATTGGGCTCCTATGAAATAGTCCCTTTGAAACAGGGTTTTGTCCTTGGCACTTTATTTGGCTCTGTGTCTCTGGAGAAATAATTGTCCCTGCTCTGGCAACCTAACAGTTAAATTCAGAGTTGCAAACAAGTAGGCATTTATATTTTTATTTCTATTAATATCCTCCTGGTTATGGCACTCTCCATGGTGAGACAGTTTTTCCACCATAGAAAATTTCCTTGGCTAGGTTTAGGCAAGCATAAACATTTACTTCTCTGGGATCCATTACTTACCAGCATTTTTCAACTAAAAAGCATCCAGCAGGATGAGTAAAGGTCATATTAAATGCTTCACTTTATGGGTTTTGGGGAGGGAAATATATGTATGTGCAGGGTAGAAGAAATTGGTCTCGTGCTGCAGGGTTTGATTAATTTGAAGAGGATAACTCTTAGAATATTTCATCCTCACTCTGATTCTCAGCACCCTTTCTGACTGGTGGCTTGTTTGTCTGCTAAATTCTGACTGTCATACTTCATAGCAAAAGCCCAAAAGAGTGAATCCAATTATGGAGAAAGATGGTTTGCTTTGATCTTAACAACTTTATTACAAAATCTGTTTTTCTGTTCTTTTTCAAGTAGCTCTGGCAGACAAGAACTTGTATTCTCCCCTAGTGCAAGCAGGTGAAAATATCCCTTCAGCTGAAGGAAATAGTGACTCCTGTGTTCCTGCTCTTCCTGTGTTCTTGGGCTGCTGAATGCAGCCCAAGACAGTCACTCCAGGGATGGGCTACTTGGCATGGAAAACTCAGATCCAAGTCCTTCAGCTAACATTGCAGGCAAATCCTTTCTGAGCTAAGTGCCTGGAGTACAGTTAATTCCTTTCTGCTTGGTTTCTTTCAGTCCCATTTCATGCTCCTCTTCTCCTGGATGTAATTCGCCCAAGAAAGGAAACATCTGGGGAAAAACAATTCCTCTGGCAGGGTTTCTGGATCCAGAAATCCTGGGGATGGGCTTTCCTGGGGGGTTCTAATCTGGCAGCTCAGGCTGATATTCCCACCCTCTGTGGTGGGTTCGTGGTGCTGCCTCCTCAGTGTCTCCAAGGAGCATCAAATCTCATTTTCCCTGTGGTGTCCAAGGGCTTCCTTCAGCAGGGAGCACTCAGAAATGCCTTAGTTTGGTTTGGGGACCACCTTAACATAATGAAATTCACTAAGGAACCAGCAGGTCTTCTAGTCCTCCCTGTTTGGTTCTGCAGTCTGTAGGGTTGTTGTTGTCCAAACAGGACCAACCCTTTTGCTCTTTAATGACAGCTGAAACTCTCATGTTGTAATGTAAATAAAGCAAGACTCATTTAAACGAGGAACACTAAATAGAGGGAAAGTCACAGGGAAATCACAAGAGCTGTCAGCACCACATCTTCTGGCAGTCTCTGAGTCACTCAGACTTCATCCCATTAACCTGATTCCCAGCTGTTGTTAAGGCCAATAAAGAAAGAAAAATGTAGAGAGAGTCTTCATAGTTCTCCCCATGCAGGTGTGTGAGATTTCCAGTGGCACAGAACTGGAGACTCCTTGACACCTGCAGTACTTGTTACAATGTAAATGAGACTCCTAAACCTTTTCTGATTTTTATATAAATTGTAAGACAGGTGCCTTGGTTCCCCCCGGGCAGTTGAAGCTGTGCATTCACTGTTTGCCTGCAGATTTCACAACAGCACATCAGGGGAGGCTGAAACTGCTCTTTCTTGGTATTAGTCTTTATTAAAATAAGCAGAGTTTTTGGCAGTATGTGCTGTTTTCTTTAAGAAGCTTAAAAAGGTGTTAGACAGTCATAAGAGCCTGCCACACAGCCAAATTAGTGCCAGTTCTGAATTTAAAAAAAAAAATAATGATGCCTTGCAATTCTAAAATACTGTAGGAAATGCTGTTGATTTTACACCTGCTCACTCAGTCACTCCATTGCTGTTGGCTGAAGTAGAAATTATTCCATTTTTGTTAATTCTGTCCTTGCAGTGAATGTTTGCACTTGTGCTGATCCTCCATCTCTGGGTTTCACATCTTCAGCTGGTTCTGTGGGCTCAGTGCCTCTGTGCCTGCCTTTGGTATTGATGCTCTGAAATCTAAAGCAAGCAAAAGAGGAGGTAGCAAGCAGTGGTTTTTCAGCCACAGGAAACTGCACAGCCCTAGGATATCTGTGGTGCTTGACGATTATCACATTGGGAAGAAGGAAAAGCCTGTGAGATGTGTTTCAGTTCATGATGTCTCTATTTGGATAAAGAGTTTTAGTTCAACTGATGCACATCAGTTGAAAATCAAAGTAGTTTTCCCGATGCCAGTGACATTCCAGCATGTCCTAGAGAAAGAGAGCTACATTTTTTTTTTCTTTCTGCAAGAATTTTAAAGCCTTCACTTGGAAATTTCACTGAGAAAATGTTTTTCCCTGAGATATTAACATTTTTTGAGCAGTCAGTCAACCAGAAAGGGAGAAGGTATGTTTTGATCTTCTCATTTTTAAGGTTTTTTGCCCCAACATGACAGCTGACAGCATGACAGGACAAAAGCAAGAGTAATGAAACAAGAAAGCAAGAAAACCTTTTCTCAGAAATCAAGATTGTAATTTCCAATACTTGGCATGTTGCTTATCTTCATACTTGCTCTCCAGCTGAATAGCAGATCCCCCTGAATTGTAAAGAACTTATCTTCTCAGTTTCACAATCTACTTGGGAAAATTGCCATGTAAGCATGGGGGAATCTGACACATCTCTTCAGCATGAAGTGTCAAGCAGCTAAAATGGCAACAATGTCAATTAAACCACCCAAGCAATTAGAAGCCTCACATTTTATAATGTTTTAACCAGCTCTTCTTCTCCTACCACATTAATCTGTTACCATTTCTCTTTTTTAAAGTCTCTTTGTGACCCATTTTCTTTTAAAGATTTTGATAGAAGTAACCAGAAATTATGGAGGTGGTTCTAAGGAAGGTGGATTTTTCATTCTAGAAAGTGGATGGATTTTTCATTCCTATTGACTTAGTGATGCTCCACATGGGCAAAACTGTCTCTTCATATAGGATATGGATTTCTTGATGAGGGCTGCAACCTCCTTTAGTAGGAAACATGTTCAGGGATCTGTCAGATACACTGTTGTATTTCTATGGGACTGAAAATCACACTCTTGTTGTTTTGCATTTCTGGGGAATATTCACTCAGTGGCCACTGTCACTGTCACTGCAGGACACCAAATGACACTCTACAAGTCATTTACAAGTAAATTTGCAAGGTTTCTATAATGCATATGTGGCATTTTCCTTGTTCTAATTATGACCATTTAATTCTCCAAACATCTGTGATCATTATCCCTAATGTCAGACCTGTGACTTGGTCCTGTGACTGGAGGAAAATGCTACCAACAAATCTCTGACCTCCTTTGCTCATCACCTTATTGAAGAATTGTGTAAACTATTCCAACACTTCTTTGGGCTCATTCATAATAGCAAGCAGCTTAAGCCATGCATAGCTCTCTCCATTATTTTTTAAATCTTTACACAAGGAATCTTTTGTCCTTGGTAACCTGTAATCTAGGAATCTTTGGGACCCATTGAGTGCATCTCCTTCCTTTCTTGGCTTTTCATTGGTGCATTTAATTTTGTAGTGAGTGCAATATAAGTGTTCATTCCAACTGGTTTTCATTAGAAAATGCTGTTTGGAGTGAGAACAATTAATACACTGATGGGATTTCAGGTCTGAATGTACCTGATGGATCCCCCACACTGACCTCAGCACTATCCCATCCTGATGGGCCAAGTGAGATTGAAATGAGGTTTATTGTGTTGTGTGTTGTTGGCTTTCCAACCATGGTTTGAATGTGAATGCAAAATAGGTTTTTCTTCTTGGTTTCATAGATAAAAAGGCTTTTTTTTATCAGACTGTAAAATAATTTAGTCTTTCTTGATTCATCAAGAATGAGCAAATTCATTACTGCCCAGAGATGATGTTTGGAGTGAATTACTTGATCAATAGTTTCAGGCATCAGGAAAAAATTATGTTAATGTTATTCTGGGATCCACTTTAATCTTCCAGTAACTGCAGATACCACTCAGAATAGCTTCTCATCACTGAAGTGTAAGGGTGTGAAAGGAGGAGTGGACTGAATATCTGAGAAAGTTTCATAACCACTTTTGGACTGTTGCTTTGGCATGAGACCCAAATGTTTAATTTAAGCATTCAGCACGAGGCTGCTGGATCCAGGAGGGGTAGGCAAATGTGGTCCATCTATTGGAGATCCTTAGGAGCTCAAAATCAACACAAGAGCAGGCCAGATCCTTCTGAGCATGAAACTGGAACTAGGGCTGAACTCACTTGAATCCATAACTAAAATAACCCCATATACAAACAAATGAGGGATAGTGTGGTTTTGCAGAGCTTTCAGTTTCTGCAAACAAGAGGAGGATAAGCAGATCTGGAGATGTGAGTGCTCTGCATTAGCAGGCAGATATCCTGATAGATGGAATCTTAACCTCTCTGCTAGTCTTGGCTGCACTTGTATCCTTGTGAAATCAAAATCTGATGAAAAACCCTGCTTCCATTTAGATCTATCTCAAAGGCACAAATTGAGTTTAAAAATAATTTTGATGGATGGATGCTCATGTGGAAGCTTAGACATTTGTGAGCTACCATGGATTTCTATGTTGGATGTTTCAAGTTCTTGATGCAAAGAGTGTTATTCTACACTGTAGGAGAGTGAAGGCAACAGGATTATAGATGTCCTCATCTGTCCTTTGTGCATCTGAAACCCTTCAGGGAACATGACAAGCTGCCTGAAACAGCCCTGCATGCAGAGACAGATTTGTATGACTAGCTGTGCATCCTCCTTTTGCACTGGAATTTCACATGGGGGAAAGCAGGGCAGTGTCATAAATTCAGCCTTAAAACTAACATTTGCCACAGAAAGTTGCCTTTGAGTGATGGTAGGGCAGAAAAAGCACAAACCTGGAATGTGGATTTGTAATTGTTCTGTAGAGTTGAGCTACAGGTCAGAGGCATCTCTTGGTCCCTGCAAGAAGAGCTTTGCTGAAGCCTTGGACTTTGGTATTTTAATCTATAAGGTCATGCAGTCAGGACATCAAGTTTTAGCCCCCAGAATTTCAGCCTAGTGTGCTACTTGAGAGCAAAGATGTGGATTCTATTAGATAACTGGGCCTAGTCCAAAGTCCATTGAAATAAGTTCAGTTTTCTCTATTTTCAATGGAATCAGCCTGTTTTAAAGTGCAGTTATTGAATTAATAAGAAAAGAGTTACTTTGTGATGCTTCCTTGATTACCCTTCTCCCTAAAGATTTTGAATAGTGAGCATTTTTATGGCACTGTACATCTCATATCTCACTTCACGGTGTCCCTGTGGATGGCTGCAGATGCTATTTCTGGTTTACCTTTTGATTTGAACTGGAAACATTTCAGTGACTTTCCAAGTGTTCTGAACTCCTCATTGGCAGAAACCATTTACAGGCAGCCATGATCAAATGCACATGTTAGGCTGTGCCTGGCTGGTTTAATGGACGTGTTTGTCATTTTCCTTTCACTCTCAGCTTTACATCCAGGCCAGATGCCCCAGGATCCTGACTTTGCCCCTGCCAGAGCAGCATTCCCTTCCCATCCCGTGTGGCTGCAGGGAGTGCCAGCAGTGCCAGCCTGTTGTCCTGCTCCAGCATGATTAAATCCTCCACTGGAATGGCAGAAAATGTCATCCTGGACCCCAGCAACTTCAACAGGTACTGCCCTATGTTGATAGAAAATGTTCTGTTTTGCAAAGCTTTATTATTTTCTCAAAATATTCATAAGTGACCTTTTGATGGTCTCAGCAATTTCTGAGCATGTGGAAGCAAGGTTTTAAATTTTGACACTAACTGATGCACAGAGATGCTTCTGCTTTCACTCTAGTCCAGCTTTTCTGATGTGCAGAGAGGTTTCTCTTTCCAGAAAGTTTTGAAATAGAATCCAAGTCAGTCCTGGCCTGCTGTCCCTGAAATCCCTCCAGAAGAGCTCTGGCTCTGGTTCATTTATTTGTACTAGTCACTGCTCACATAATTTATCTCCCATATATATAAAGAGCAGAAATGCATCAGAATGTGCACAAAACTTTGCATCTTCTGTAATACAAACAACACTGGAATTATTGTGTTAGAAAAACAGGTTTAAAATGTTAGGTCTGAGCACAGCAAGATTGCAGGCTGTGCAGTATTTATTTCCCATGTTTTCTTTTCTTAGCATTGTATAAAGATGAGGAATATCCATTTTAGATGCTGCTTTTTCCCTTGTAATTTTCTTCATTTTGCTTGATTTCATTTATGGTTTTTAGTGCTGTTCTTACTTTAGTGAAATTACTTGTGCTTTGCACTGGTTCCAGTTAGGAGAGAGATCAGCAGGGGTGGGCACTGCCATGGAGCACAGAGATGCTGCAAGGGATGAGCACCACAAAAAGCCTGGCTATCACCTTGGCTTCTGCAGCTTGTCTGAGCCCTCAGTTATTGTTAAAAACACACTGTGGTAAAGAACCAGAGGTTTGCAAGTGAAACCTGACCTGATTACACACAACAGAGGCTCGGGTTGCCAGAGCAGGTTTGAGATAGTTGGCATGGAAGAAGCAGAGGCACTGGGGACGTGAAGCAGCACGTTCTGCTGGAAACCCTGGAGGGCTCCCAGGTCCCTCCAGTATGATCCAAACCCACACCCATCCCTGCTCCTCTGGCAGAGTGTCCCTGCTGGGGCTTTGGGGAGGAGAGCTTTGGCCAAAGCCTGAGCTCTGTTTATTTCCCCTGAACTTTGGAGCTGAAAAAAATCTAAAGATCTTGTCCTTTGATGCCATTATGAAGGCCCATGGGAATGCACCTGAGAAGGGCAGTGTTTCCCCTTTATCCATGCCCATTCCAGAGTGACACACACCTGGCACTCTTGATTTAAACCTGTAGTAGCAGTAGAGCCATGATTTTGCATGGTCAGTGTCTGGCCACTCAAAAATTCCACACAGCGAATTTTCAGAATTAAATCACTTTTATCTGTATTAATACATCTTTGTGCACTTTAAGGAAGAGGAAAACCTACTAGTTGCTCATGGACAACCTCAGTTCTGCAATTATTATCTGTCTGAAATGGTGAGCTCTCTCCTTGCTATTGCAGAGCTAAATCTTCTGCCAGGTCATTGATGGCCAGCTCACACTTGCCAAAGCTTTGGCCCACAATCTTCAGGCATGAATTTAAATTTGAAGGCAGGGCTTTGGTAAAGTTCAGCTTTAGCTCTTGTTCAAGCATCCATTTAACTACATTTTACTCTTGAAAACCACAATGTGGTTGTGGTTCCTTTTGTCTTGTACAAAACCAGATATTTGAGCTGGGCAAAGGTTTGTAGAGTTTTCTGATCCAGAAATTGTTGGCAAGGTAGCTGTTTTGAAGAATCACAAGCAAGAAATAAACTGTAACATAGGAAAACCACAATTTGACTTTATTTCATTTGGGGCATCTTGCTAAGAAATAATTGGGAATTAATTGAGTGGCTGCTCTGTCTACACTCAAGTATGCTGGATGCTCACTGGTGTGAGACTTAAGGCTGCTGCAATAGTGAAATCTCCAGACTGCATGGAAAAATATGGAAAAATGAGATTTCTGTGGAAGGGTGAAGGAATTAAGGATAAAAAGGGGTTTTTGGAGTTTGAAGGAAAGTAAGTGCCTGCCTAAGCAATTTCATGTATGAACTCTACTAAGCATTGTATTCCAATGATTTCTGGAATGAAAGAAATCTCAGATTGTGGAGTCCAGAGTAATCAGAGATAGAAAACCAGACTTTTACCTGTCTCAAGTGGCTTAATGTTTTATCTGTTCTTTTAAAATTCAAAATACTGCATAACCTCCAAAAAATGTTCTCTTAAAATAGTAGCATTCGTGCCAAACATGAGATGCAAATGAAATCACATTTGGATGAACTTTAACAGCAATTTTCTAGGGTTAATAATTTCAGAAATAACCTGAGTGACCAGTTGAAGTGTTTTCAATCCTGTCACTGTAAGCTGATGGATGGCTGTGTCCAGGATGCTGCCTTTGCAGGCTGCCCTCACACTTCCAGAGTGATCTGCACTGGGCTGGCTAAAGCCAGGCCAGAGGGGAAATAAAGAATTTATTTAATTTATTATTTATTTAATTTATTTAAGATGTGTACCAGGATTTGGATAGCATTAATGTTGGATGCTTGCATGATTAACACTTTCCCTGCATCTGAGGCATGGCAGAAAGACCCAGCAGATCTTGTGCCAGTGCAGACATCTGTGAGAAGGCTGGAACACCCAGATTCCTGGGGTGGGCAGGAGCTGCTGGGGATGAATTCACATGACTCAGCTGAAATTGGCAGCACTGAGAGCTGGGAATCTTGTCCAGTGAGCTCAGAGGCACTGCTGGGGTGGGTTTGATCAGGAGGAGGACACCAGCTACAGCACAGCCAGCAGATCCTTCCTTCCTTCCTTCCTTCCTTCCTTCCTTCCTTCCTTCCTTCCTTCCTTCCTTCCTTCCTTCCTTCCTTCCTTCCTTCCTTCCTTCCTTCCTTCCTTCCTTCCTTCCTTCCTTCCTTCCTTCCTTCCTTCCTTCCTTCCTTCCTTCCTTCCTTCTTCCTTCCTTCCTTCCTTCCTTCCTTCCTTCCTTCCTTCCTTCCTTCCTCTCCTTCCTCTCTTCCTCCCTTCCTCCTTCCTCCCTTCCTCCTTCCTCTCCTTCCTCCTTCCTCCTTCCTCCTCCTCCCCCTCATTTGATTCCAATTCAACCAACTTTAGAGTGATCCTGCACTTTCTTTGCCTCCATCAAACTAGAATTCCAGAGTCTCCACGTGCTGCATAGAGGCTTCTCCATGCCTGCGAGTGTTGTTCCCAGGGAGAGAGGGACTGGTTTGTGTCTCTCAGAAGAATCTGTCTCTCACTGACTGATGGGCAAACACAAAGCCCTGGTGGAGACCTGCAGGTTGTGTTTTCAGGCTGCTGGGGAACATTGCAGGCTCAGCAGAAATGCCTGATGAAGCTGCAGATAAGACTTGTCTGCCTCATGCCTGGGAGTTTCCGTGTGAGGATGAGAAGGAGGATGGGTATTGATGCTTCTGCAAAGGGATGTGCAGGGCAAGGAACTCTGAATGTTTTGGCAAGTGAACAGGAGAGCACAGGCTGGAATTTTAATGCCCAGCAATGAATTGTGCTCCAGAATCAGTCCAGATCTGCTGAGGGTTTCTTTCAGGGCAGAAAAAGTGTGTGCAAAACCTTTATGCACCTTCAGATCTCCAAAGGTTTTGTCTTTTTGTTGGAGTGGTTTCCATGGCTCCACCCTCTCCAAGCTGTTTGTATTTTTCCTTTCCTTGGGTGGTTGATTTGGTTTGCTTTCTTTTTTTTTTTTTTTTTTTTTTAATTTTGCAGGGCAGTGTTGGCTGTGAGGTTTTTGAGGTAGATTTTTTTGGTGGGAGGGGGGTGTTGGTATTTTTTTCTGCTTCACAAAAGTATGAGACTTATCTGTAAGACTTATTAAGGCTTTCCTCAAAATTATTATCCTGAAGCACAAAGGTCCATAGGGAACATCAGGCTTGTTAGAAGATGGAGGAGAGGCTGGTAAGCCTGGAGGAGAGGATGCAAAACATTAATTGGTTGTCAGTAAGTGCCTTCTTTTGGGTGCTGGAGAGCAGTGCAAAGATTGGTATTTCATACAGTAATCAAAGTCAGAAATTTAATCCTTCAATTTAATGACCCAGGCATTGTGCCTGTGCAAATTTTCTAAGCAAAGGTAAATACTATTATCAAAGGCACAGGGCTGTTCAGTAAGTCAGCCAGGCTTCTTTGTGCTATCAGCACATCTAAAGATAAGAATTATATCTCCTCAAAGCACATATCTGAAGTATAGTGTAATAAGTCATGTTGTTGGGGCAGCCTGAAAGCAGTGGCAGTTAGATGAAGCATTCCTTGCTTTTAATGAGAACAGGGAAATACCTTCACACGTGCTCTGCTGAGGCTCAGAGGGAAGGATTCTCCCTTGTTAGGGCTCTCTGCCGTGGTTTGACAGGGAGAATCCAGGGAAATGTGCCTGGAGGTGTACAGTGAGGTGCACAGTGCCCTTTGGTGCCTTGGTGAAGCAGTTGGACCCTTATGAGAGACTCATAAAAGAAATCAGAGAGGGGAGAGCCAAATTTTGTGTCAACAGCAAACAAGAGGGCAGATGCCCATGTGAGTGCCCAGGCATGTGTTCAGCCTTCCTCCTGCTGTGCTGTTTGTGCAGGGATGGGCACAGATTCACTGCTCAGCTCCTCTATTTCACGGGCTAAAAACCTGTGCAGGGGCTTATCATGTTCACCAGTGAACAATCTTAATTATCTGCAAATTCAAGAGCCCAGAATGAGCTTGTGTCTTAGCTTTTCTTTAAATACCCTGGACCTTTTTGACTTTGGGTAACACAAAGCCTCCAGGAGGCTGCAACCCATCCAGAGATGGAGATTTCAGTGCAGGGAAACTTCCACAGCCCAAGTCTGCACTCAGGCTCTGGGGGACTCATTATATTTATATTTGCCAAGGTTGTGTAGGTAGATCTTTTCCTATGGCTGATTATTCAGTGCCAGTCTGATTCATACTTTCAGCTACTTGTCATTTTTGTGATTAAATTCCTTAGCGGTGATAAGGTCTGGAGAAAAACAAAGATAACAAGACAAGGCTAGAATGTGCTTGTTGCAGTCTTGCCCAGTTTAGAGATATTTCCTAAATTGTTTCTTTTTCAGATTAGCTTTTCCTCTTGCTTCCCAGATTGACAAATGCTCAGGAAGGCATAATTAGTATTTCAAAGCAGAGCTCACAGTTTAAGGCTGTGAATGCTTTCTTGTTCTTGTACATGCACGAGTTCTGACCCCTCCATCCCCTAGATCTGGATGCAATACAAGGAACACCACCACTACTTCCAATAATAATAGTAAAGTAAAGTAAAGTGCTACTTGGGTTTCATAACCTGCCCCTCCTGATAACATCTGTGATTCAGAGTTAATCATCCACACAACACAGAAGTCAGCAGATCTATTTGAATTCCCTCCTGTCTATTTAAATCCCTTAAACTACCCACAGATCAACCCATGGATGAAAGCCACAAGATTTATATACATTTGTTTTTATAATTGGAAAGAAGCTAGAGCACATGCCAGAACACCAGGCTGCAGATTGCAGCACTCAGTGCAGCTGGGTGAAGCCTGTGCTGGCATTGCCATCTCCAAGTGATCCTAAAGCCCTGAGGTTTTCCCTCCTTGCCTCCCTTGCTGATCTCTGTCCTCTGAATTACCAAGGGATTAACAAGGTGAGTCTGAGGAGACACATCCTTCCTGAGATGGTCACATTGCAGCAGGAATTAGAGCAATCTGAGCATCAGACAGCCCCAGGTGCTGTGGCAAACCAGGCTGCTTGGCACTTTGCATCTTGGCACACGAAACCTGAGGGGTTTCCTTGCTTTCACCCTTCTCCTGGCCCAGGGAGTTGGGCTTGGGGGTCTTGAGGGAGCACCTCATGTGCACCCAAGGCACAGCAGCAGGAAAATGCAAAACACACAATAGTCTGTGACAGAGAGTTTGGGAAGACTTTAAAGAGATAGGAACTGAACTGACATGGGATTCCTCCATGAAACATGTAGGGTGGGAACAGAGATCATAAAATGATGTACTGTGCTTAAATTCAGGAAGTTCTTATTTTTGCTTGAATACATTTGTCTGCAAGCCAAAAGCTGTCTGAGTCAGACCTGGGTTTCATGAGGATCAGCAGATCTGTACCTCAGGGCAGGATCCCTCCTGTAATTTGTTGAGCTTCACAAAAGCAAAATCCATTCCTTTTGCCTAAGGAGATGTGGATTAAAAAAATTTAATTTGTATTAAGATAAGGCCTATGCTTTTGAATTTTTAATGGCATTCCCTAAATAGCCATCAAAATAAATAGTAGTATTTAGGAAACGCATTTAAATCCCAACATACCTGACTCTAGTTAGCTAAACACACACCTGAATTGTTACAGTCCCTGCAAAAAGCAGTCCTCCAGAAGAGGCTAACAAGGGCCTGGGAAAACTGGCTGGGTGTTCATTCAGTAGCCATATTTGTCATTGTGGAGGTTGGATGTGTTTACTGGGCTTGAGCTGAAGGCAGAAAACTTAAAAAAAAAAGGCAAAATCTAAGGAAAGAGGAGTGAGTGACAGCTGCAGGGAGCTGGTGGGGAATGGGGGCTCAAGGAAAACAGCTTGAGCAGGGAGAAAGGGGCAGAGCCATGGGCAGGTCCCTTCAGCCCTTGCTCTGCTCCTCCCAGCACCAGGGAGATGTGTGGGCAGCTCTCACTCCTCCTTCCTCACCAGGCTGAGGATGAGGTGCCTGTCCTGAAAGCAGGTTTTGCGCCAGAGGGGATTCTGCCAAGTGCTGGGCAAGTTGTTGGGAGAATTTTTGTGAGAGAAAAACCAGCTGTATCCTGAGTGAGAGCAAGAAGCACTGACCTCCTGTGATTTATTCTTGGGATGGGTTTGAAGGCTAAATAGGGGCTGAGCGTTTTTTATGGTCCTTTGAAGTTTAAACTTCAGTCTGTAAGAGACAAACTTACCAAAGCAGCATGTGGGGATTTCTGCCTGGTTCCCATATTATGAACAGGAAAGTTTGAAATTCCCAATTCTCTCACTCCCTTTGAAAGTTCAGCTCACGTAGATGTTGACCAAAATGTCAGAGGGGTTGTTTTTAAATAGGAGTAATAACAGTTGGGGGAGACTGACTCACTGGATGGAACTCTCTTGTTTTTTCAAGCCCAAGGAAAAAAAGATGTAATTTTCAGTTGTACTCCATGGCATTCCCTCGTTAGTTTACCCCAGATTTTCATCAGTGAGGTCAGGATTTGGACTGTGCCCTTCCATGTTCATCAGCTGTGTGACACACCACGTCAATAAACATGCTGGGGCTGTTTTCTAGAAAAACATTCATCAGCTTAGAGATCCCCTTTACTAAAATACAGCCAGGACTGACCTCCAGGATAACAAGAAACCCCAAATGGATGAAACCCATTTGCCCAGGACTCACACTGCACCTGATGTAGCCAATATTGTGTGTTGCTCACAATACTGAACAAGTGTTATTCATCCTCTCCCAGGCAGTCAGAGCCCCAGACTTGCACTTTTTGTGTCTTTATCCCAGCCAAATCTCATCTCCAAGTTACGTGACTGGCCTTGCATCCCCCCACTCGGGGCAGTCTCCCCTGCTTTGCTGCTTGATCACATTTCTGATCACATTTCTCTGGTGTCTTTGCTCCTGAGAGTTCAGGGTTGAACTGGAGGAGTGTTCTGAGGGCTGTAAATGAGGTATGGATGTGTGTACGTGCAGATCTCTATCTGCCACATGTTACAGAACAGGAAACCTCTCGCCTGCTTTTCTGCCTTTCCCTTGTCCTCTTTATGCTTTTGCTTATCCCAGGAAGGCTGCTCATTGCCAAAACAGAACTTTTCCAACACTTTGTCTGAGGTTTTTGCTTTACCTGAAAGAGCCAGAACTGCAAATGCCAATATCTTGGTGAAAAAACCCCAAAGACTTCTTGGGTTTGTTTCATCCATCCATTTCCAAAAGAAAATAAGCAGGATAAACTCAATGGTAAAAATGCATGAAGTGCACTGTGGGGATTGTTGAATGACAGTAATAGAGGGGCAGAAATGTCAGGTTTTATACAGTCTGGTGTCAGCAAATCCTCAAAAATTTTCAAAGTAATGTTTGAAACTGTTGAGACCCACTAAACACTGACTTTTAGTGAGTTATATTAAGGATTCCTCCTTCAAACTCCAAATTTTTTTGTAAAAACATAAAAAAATGTTGGCCTGATTAGGAACATGAATGGAAAAAAAAGACGACTGTTCCTTATGTATAAAATGAAATGAACCTTTGCACTAGAGAAGGTTGTGAACACAATTACTTAGTTTTGGGGTGCAAATACCTTAAATAGCTTAAGTTAGTTCGTTTTCTACACATATAAGTATGACTTTTATTTAAACTGGAAAGTTAGACTTTCTACCTAAAAATATTTTAATTTGTTTTTCCTGCAAAGAACTCCTAAGAATGAAAGTAGAAGACCAAAAACTGGTCCTGTGTGATAAATAAAATGTTCTGCTGGCATTTTATTTATCAAGCCTGACTTCTATCCCTTGTGTTTTAAGTGTGTTTGTCTCCTTTGTGCTGGTTTTTAAGCACAAAAGCATCTAAAGTTATGTATGTTCCCCCAGCTTTCAGGTAGGGCTCTGAGATTGCTTTGAATTTGTAGTTTGGGGTCTCCCATGAATTCAGTGTTTCCATTTCTGGCCAGGGCAGATGAAGATATGCATGGATCTGTTTTATTTTGGACTCCACGCCCCATCCAACCTGTGCCTGATTGCTGCTCCTGCGTTCACTGTGGGTTTTGTGCAAGCTCAAGAAACAGAACTGAAGTGCAGAACTAAATAGGAAACTGTTAAACACCACTAATTTAAACAGAAAATAACTCCTTTAATCGTTCCAATGTTTACATAGAGGATGAATTCTAAAACCTTCGCTTTCTCTCAGCTCTTCCCAAGCCCTTTGTGGTGGGACAGTTTTTATTTCCATCTCTTCCTCCACAAACTCCAAATGAGGTGCTTTTCATTTGATCTTTTCAATGCTGGTAATTGATTTTATTGCTTCATTCAGCCTGCTCACCTGCACCCTGGACTGTAGCACTCCTATTCCCAAATGACCCGGCAGCTCAGGATGGTCACAGCTGTGGTTTTTTCATTTTTAAAAATTCTTTCACCCTCAAGTTTCCTTTTCTGATGCTCTTCTCATTCCTCAGGGGGGTGGCAGCCAGTGTAGCACAGCACCAAAGCTGGTTCCCAGCATCTGGGGGAGTGACAAGCTCTTTTTGTGACGCTGACTTCAGGGGATGAAATGTGCTAAGGCAATGCAAATCACCCTTATGAAACAGCCAAATGTCCTGGGACTCCATCCTAAAAATATTCCATGAATATGGCTCTGGTGCATTTCTTTCATTTCCTCTAGTCAGAGGCCAGATCATCTGAAAATATATCCCTTTTTGAGCTGTGCTGTGTTATGACACAGCTGGAGCTGGTTAAAATCTAGAGGGCAGTATCTGGCTTAAGCTGATGGGTCTTTGTGTAGCTTTGATTTATTATTTTAGAACAGCCTGTCCCCTCTCCCATCCTGTAGATAGCTTTGTTTTGTTTTGATGAAAAAAACAGAAAAAGGCCAAAATAGCTTTCCTTTATTGCTGTCCATGTGTAAAGCAGAGTAAAGGTCCAGGCATGCAGACCCCTGATTTCAGCACAATGAACTGGTTTCCCCTCATTTATTGCTCTGCAGGCAGAGATGGGTGTTGGGTCACTTCAGGGAATCCTCTGGAAAAATTCTGAGCTTTGTAGAATGCAGAGAGGCAGACGATGAAGGTGGTGCTTCCTTTCTCTAAGCCAAATTTATATTTTCCATTTTTACCAGGAATGCAGGTAGTTCAAAGAATGCATTTAAATCCTGGAAGGTTTTGGTGACACAAGGAAAGAAAACCATGGCTCAGGCACCTTGGTGTTACATGCTGAGCCACTTAAGAGGGGAAAAAGGAGAAAAACCCCAAAAAGGTGATTATCTTGGTGTTTAGTTTTTCTTTTCTTGTGGCTTTCTGCTTTGCACAGCACAAGTGCCTCTCTGACAGGAATGGGTGTTGGGGTCTTTTGTGGGAGATTCTTTCTGTCAATAAAAGAATTGCACTGTATCTGCAGCTTTGCCTCTGAGGCTTGTACCAAAGGTTTCTAGTTTGGAGCCTTTTTTTTATCTGAAAGAGGGTGGAAATAGGAACCACAGGATGAAGGAAAGACATAGGGGCAATTTTGCTGTAAATGTGTAAGCCTAAATTTGGGGAAACAGGAGTTAAAAGATGATTTAACTTTATCCTTAGTTATTCTAAACTGACATTGAAGAAACAGCCAGGGAGAAAATGGAAACCATAATAATAAACTTCACTGTAAAGTGGAGGAAGCAGGTCTCTTTAGACTGTGGCTCTGGTTCAAGTTGGAGATTACTTTTCTAATTCCTGAATCTGTGCCCCAGGAGAAATGTCTGCTGGATGCTGGTTCCCTCTCCTGCAGCACTGAGACAGAGTGGGTATGTGACTGGCTGTACCTCAGCCTTGCAGGGCAAGGAAGAGAAAATCCCTGGTTTTAAGCCATGCTTGCACCTGACTCAAAGTTCTCAGAGGTCGCCTGGGGTCCCTGGATCAGACCTCTGTAATAAGCAGCCGTTGTTTCCAGACAAAGCAAAAAAAAAAAAAAATCTGATTTTCTTTGGCTTGGAGGATTTGTTGTGTTTTTTTTTTAGAGCAGAAAGAGAACCTCAGAGGACATTTCTTTGTTTTCCCCTGAAGTCTGTACTCTTGGCTGCAGACCATCTCTCTGTACTCAAGCCCTTAAGTGCATTTTTTCCCTTTGCCCCTGCCTGCCCTTTTTGTCAGCAGAGGAGACTGGCTGTGTGTCACCCTCTGCCATCCCAGGGGACACTGGCTGTGTGTCCCTCTGTTATCCCAGGGGACACTGGCTGTGTGTCACCCTCTGCCATCCCAGGGAGGCTGTGTCCAGGTGGTGGCAGGTGTCCCAGCAGGGGACAGGGACAGTGCCCAGTGTCCAGCACATGGAACTGGTGAGTGCCTCTTCCACCCAACAGGGCTGAGCCCTGCTGTGCCCTGGCTGGGCAGCAAACCCTCGGGGTCTTTTTCTTACCCCAGCTCCTCCTTTCTCCTTCTCACAGGTAAAATTCAGGTCTGTCTGCCTTGCATGATCTCCTCCCTGATTTCAGGCCAAAAAGGGTTTAGAAGCTGGAGTACCTGGGGTAGGTCTGTGTCTGTACCTGAGCTGAGATTGGCAGTGCTGCTCAGAAAAGGGCTGATTTCTAGGCTGGACTGGGCTCCTTGTGCATCCCTGCTGCTTACATTGCAGCATGGTGTAAATATTTGTTTAAACCCATTGTACCCCAAAGGGCCATGAGAAAGACCAACATTGCCACAGTTTGTGAAGCTTCAACCTCCTCATATGCCCACAAAAAGAGATTTCTAAAAGAATCCCATTCTAAACATCAGATTTTGTGAAAAAAGGTGAGCACCAAAACACTTATTTTGGAGGCATGAAGACTCCTGAAACTCTTGCAGTGTCTTTGTGAGGCTTGAGGACACCTTTGGTTAAAAAAACATATTACGAAACTGTGTTTCTCAGTCAGCTAAAATAGTTAGGCAGGAAAAAAAGTGTTTTGTGGTTTAACCATGAGTCCCATGATGCTTCACCTGACTAAGCAGCTACTTCAGGGATCAATCCACAGTTGCCAGATTTGAAAATAAGATGGGATATATTTATTCATTCAACCATAACACATGAGCAATCGAATCCCGGAATGCCTTCCCTGCTCACCAGGCTCCTTGATGATGGCCAGGTCTCTCTCATCACAGGAATTGTGAAACACCAATTTGGTAATTAAATCTTTTTTTAAAAAAAAAAAAAAAGGTTGCCCAAATTCTGTAAACATGTTGTTTACTACTAAATAGCAGGAAAATGGTCACACGTGTGGGGGGAGAGCCTTGAGCTGCCAGCAGCCATCTGGAGCTGGCACATGCAGACTGATGGGTCTAACCTGACTCGATTCTGGCAGTATCAGCACTTTGCTTCTCTCTTCAGTTCAGCAGTTATTTTTCAGCCTTTCAGAGTCCAGAAGTTATGGGATTGGCTTTTTTCTTTTCCTGTTGTTGTTTTTTAGACTATTTCATGATGAGTGGGATGTTTCCCCTTCTTTTTTTAACCCCACATGTTGGATCCTTGGAAAGGAACCAAGCTTACTCAGTCTCTCTTCCAGACAAATAGAAAAAAATATTTAGTTTTAAAAGAGGTAGAAGGAAGAATCCCTGTAAAACTCATGTATCTTTTTGATCCTGGAGCTGAACTGAGCTGTTTATACAATTTCCTCAGCCTGAATTGCAGAATGGACAGGATTGAACACATACTTGGAACAGTTGGAAATAAAAATGAGCTCCAAAGGCCAGAAGCCCTGCCTGCCCTGGAGCTTCTGTCATGCATGGTTTGGGCTGAGCTGGTGCTGGTAACTCCAAGCAAATCTGTGTCCCCCTGCACAACAGCCTCAGCACAGCTGCTGCTCCTTCTCTGGTGGATATCAGCAGGCCTGGGGCATAGTGACCACCTGGGTGCACATTCATGGCACCTATCCCCCTCATTCCTTTCTTTTAAACCAGAAAGGACTCTTGGGAGGGCTTATTTTAGATGAGCTTTGAATTGCTGCTGTGTTTCAAGCCAGCAAGTAATTCCAGTTAACAGGAATAACTGAGAAACTATAGGCAGCTTTTCTGTTCATTTGCTGTAAATTCACCCCACTCTAAATCCTGCAGAAGTATCTCAGGCTTGTACAGATCTGCACTTGATTTTATAGCCAGGCAAAATGTGTGAAATCCATGCTCAACTTACTTCAAGCCAGAGTGTTTATCAGAGGATCCCTCACACTGCAACAGCCCTTTTATAAATAATGATATTGAACACTTAAATGTGAATCAGGATCACAATTTGAGTGAAGGATTCTTACTTGTGGGATCATGTATATCTGGGCATTGATAGCCAGTGTGGTTTTGCTGATGAAAACCAGTTAGCAAGGCAATTTCTAAGGCTGTCTCAGGTGTAATTTCAGGTTGCTATCAGCAGCACACCCTTAGTTGAGAACATAAGGATCCAGATCCAGTCTCTTGGCAGGACAGACATACAAACCCACTTTACATCTGCATTTATTAAGGTATTTTGTGTCTTACTGGATTTGAAGCAGAGGTTAAATAGGGGAAGCTTTATCTCCAAGGAAAGTCACTGCAGAATCTTGCTGAGCCTTGGCAGAAGGAAATGGGAAGTTCCCTTGGAAGGGGCAAGTACATTGTTCTCCCTTACAATTAACTCAATTAAAGTCACTGGGAGTTCCTATTCTATTCAGATGAGGATTTGAGCTCTTAGGGGGGAAAAAAAGGCTTTTTATCACCTCAGAAGAAGAATTAACACCACTGCTCTAATGTAGAGGAAGGGGAGGAAAAAGCAAACTAGAAGCCATTGTTTACAAAGGATGTGGGGGAAAAAACAAGTTTGTTTTTCTGATTATCTCTGCTGGCATTGCACTAAAAGATATAAATAACTATATTTCACTACTAAAGAGGTTTGGAACTGTCAGGTTGTCCCTTATATCTGTCTAGACAGAGAAGGCTGACTGAAATTATTCTTGCAAGGACACTGCCAAGGCTCACACGCCTGCGTGCTACTGAATTATAATTAATGCTAACAAATGCCAAGCAAAGCTGGTACAGCATCCTTAAGGAACATGAGCAGCCAAGGTTTCTTGCTAGTCAAAAATGTATTCCAAGCCATCAGCAAGCAGGTGTTAGTGGAGGCAGCATCCTGCCCGTGGTGAAGCACAGACACCTGTGTGTGCAGCACTCGTGGCACAGGTGGGGAATCCTCAAAGCTTCCTTGTCTTTTCTGAGGCTTTCATGCAAAGTGTTGTTTTTCTAAGGTAAGGGAAAATGGCAAAGGTTAGTGCCTAAAGGGGGATTCTTACCCTAAATCTTGAAAGGCACAGAACATTTGGAAAATGAAGGAGGACGCGTTTTGTTCTTGTTTTGCTGAACGAAATGCAAAAGTCAGAGATGTTTTACATTTCTGATCCAAGCTTCCCCAAGGGCTGAGTGAGCTGGCTGTGGTGTGCCCTGCCCCAGGTCCCACCCATGGCCTGGACATTTGTGTTTCCCTTACCCTTGACCCCATATAGCACTCAGCATCCTCTGACATCTTGCAGAAGTCACTTTTTAACACTTGGCTCCCACATTTAGCCGGGCCTTCTATTCCCTGGAGACATGCATGTTTCAGATTGATGGGATGTGAACTTCCTGGTGCCTGCAGGCTTTGGGAAACTGTGTGCACTGCAGTCTTGTGTACCCTGGGTTCAGTGATCTGACAGCCTGACCTTGCTGTTCCTCTCCTTGGTGGAGGTTCTGCTCTCTCAGCATGGGCTGTCCCCAAGATGTTGGGAGGACACACCAGTGCCAGGCTGCTCAGGTATTTCTAAAAGTAAAAAACATGGCGTATCTTGAGATGTGTAACCTGGGGAAGGAGTTCTTCCTGTAGGAGAAGAGCAAGAGCTATTTCTGCTACAATTTTGAGGCACTGGGACAGGCCTTCCAAGAAGGAATAGTTTGGTTTGGATATTTACATTTTCAGGGAAAACAACAAAAAAAGCATGTGTAATTTCTATTCCCCTGTCTGCTGTCTCAGCACCTCTCCCTTGCTCCATGGGCAAATCTGCTTTGCCCAGTGACAGTAATTTTCCCCACATGAAAGGAAATTCTATTAAGGCTGAACTAAGCATTTTACTCTCAGGATTCTTGGCTTCCTGTATGTGTCTTACTAATCCACAGAAGATGCTGGTGACCTCATTGCTCATGGTTTTGTACCCCTTTGAGAAGGGGTTTTGCTTCCTCCTTCCACTGACCAACAATCAATGATGTCACTTCATCTGTGCCAATGATACATTTAAAATTATAGGTATTTTTAAAATGTAGATATTTTCCTGGCTTGTAACTCCCTTGTGGAGGAGCAGGATCACAGTCTAAGGCTCCTCAGCCTGCTTCTATATAACCTACCTCTGCTTTTTTCATTGCAGGTAAATGGCACAGTGCTCCTGCTCACCAGCACTGGGATATTCTTTGTGGTGATGGATGAATGTTCAGGAGCAGTCAGGTAGGCAGCACTTTGACACAGTTACCTGTGAAAACCCTGCCCTTGCAGTAACTGAAAATGTTCAGACATCCATAAAAGAGAGGTAAGAAAACTGCTGAGACCCCACTTCGTGTAGCAACCTGTGGCTGATAGACAAAGAAAGGAAAATGATGTCATTTTGTAACCAAACCTGTGCTCTGAGGAAATCTGGCACAAATTAAAATGCACAAATCCCAAGCATCAGCCAGATAAGACGAGCAGCATTTCTCTCTCAGGATTGTACAGATTAGAGCAGACAAAAAGGTTTTCTAGAAAACTGGCAATTTCTTCTTCTTCATTTTCTAGCATGGAGAGATAAGATCCTTGCAATGACACTTGCACCCATCCCCATGCCCAGCCACTTCCTGGCAGCCAGTGATTCAGTTTTCCATTTTGGAAACAAGTCCATTTCTGTTTATTCTTACTGATTGTTTTTGTCTCCTGTGACAGATGAAAACCATAGGTGTGCCAGATTTTCCAGTGTGATTTTCTTGGGTGAGCCAGTGACTGGTCCTGCCTGCCTGCTGGATCTCCTGCCTTGTGTGGGCCCTGGCAATGGCTTGGACCATCCCTGTTTATGTCTGTCCCACATTCCTTGTGGTTTTTCTGCTGCCACATAAACAGGGAACAACAGAGATGGACAGATATATTCTTGGCTGCTGGCAGAAGCAGGTCAAGTAGCCAGAAAACAGATTTTCAGTCCAAGGCATTTCTGAGCAGTTCATGGCCAGAGATTTGAGCACTGCTGAGTTATTACATCTGCATTTCTGCCCATGAGTGTGTGCATGTCTCAGATGTGCATGAAGGGACACAGACACATGCAATGTCTGTACATTCACTTTGTTTTCCTGGTAAGATTTTGCAGTGAGGCATTCAGCTAAATGTAACCACTCCATTCCCTGCAGGAACAACTCACTGGGGGCTGAAAGGACATCTGTGAGACCAAAGATTGAAGGTTGATTGAGAATCAGAGCCAGGATATAGATGGTTTCAGAGTCTCAGCACTCCCATAACTCACAAATGCACTCACAATCATTTGGGCTTGTTTTGATTCCATGTGAGGCACAGGTTAAGTCTAGAATCATTTAAATGGAGGTTTAAACTTGGGAGAGCTTTCATGGGATTGAAATTAAGGGGATTTAGGTGTTCTTAAAGTCAAGCATGCTCCTACATACTTTTCTGTATTGGAGCTTAAAGGTCTTGAAGATCCTTAATGAAGGAATATTTTGCAATCATGCAGTAATTACTGTCCTTCTTTTCAGATCACTTATCCTTGTGTGCTCTAGAAATATCACAGACCTGCTGGGCTTGTCTGAAATGTCAGTTTTTGTCAGGTTAGCTTCAGCAAAGCCTATTATCTTCCACAAAGGAGGCAAATGTATTTATTCTATCATGTTTCTTTGGCTTTTTATTGCTTTTCATGTTTCTTTGGCTTTTAATTAGGTTGGAAAGCCCAGAAGAATTAATGCTGTGTATCCCACCCAAAAATGTACAGCAGTTATACAGTGCTTATCAATATCCTTCCCACCACAATATGCCAGTGTAACCCAGTGAAAGCCTCTCGGCTTAGGGGTGTGAGAAAGAGGAGAGTTATCTCAGGATTTTTACTCCACTTTGCCAGTGAGATGTTGCATGCTGCAAATTTTCCATCCTAAAGGGAGCTTGATTTTCTAACAAAAAAATTAAGACAGAATCATTTGATAAAGATTCCATCTTGAAAGTTCCAATTCTTTGTGAGGAAAAACAATCATTACCTGAAAAGTTGATGAAAGAGAAAGCAGTCTGCAGTGAAATAAGAGCTATTTATTGTTTTGGATAGAAGGATGGTGAAATCAATAGTTTGGGAGAATCCTTATTGTAATTTTACCTTGTATTGCTGCAGGAAATCCATTGGTATCATTGGTCCAGCAAATCCATGCTGGGTTTCCTGCTGGAAAAGTAGAGGCTAATGAGTCCAGGTTTGGATGAATAATGGGAGTGATAAGGAAATCAAGAAAACAGCCACCTAACTTGATGCAGATTTCAGAGATCAGATGGAAAATTGACTGCATTTCCAGCTTCTTGTTTTTTGGGATGGAGGTAGGAGAGCTGGTTGCAGGGGTTGGGGACTTTTCCCCCAATGCTTTACTGAAACTAATATCAATTTCTGGTTGAAATTTCAAAGCTCATTGCTATGAGCATTCCAGGGAGGACAGCACAGTCTTTACAGCAGAGGCAGTGATTTCATTTTGATTCAGGTTTGATTCGTGAGAAGCTGCTTCTTCTTTCATCCTTTGAAAAGCAAAAGTTTGATGTTTTCTTTTTTGCTTTTGTCCTGAAACATTATTCTTTCATTCTTTCATCAAAGCCCTGAATACTTTTGAAAGGAATTTTTTTATTAAAAAGGAATCTGCTTTTTTTGTTTGTTTGTTTGCTTTGCCAAACTTTGTTCCCTGAACCACCTGTGCCACCCTCTTGGCTGTTTTGGGAGCTTGGTTCAGGCAGGGCCAGCACCACCCTGGGGACACTGGTGGGGTTTTGTCCTGTCCCTGCCACCTTGGTGGCACGCTGGTGCTGGCAGTGGGGCTGAGCTGCTGCTGGCTGATCCCAAGCTGCCCCTGCTTTGCTTTTCCTAAGGGCAGGGGTGCTCACCCATGTGCCTGCCCTGGTTTCCAGTCTGGGGAATCATGTTCTGCTCATGAGCCTCCTCCTGCTGCTTCAGGTATTTGGACTATTTTGACTTCACAGCTCCAGGACTGCATTTCAGGGCAGGCTGGAGCATTTCTCCCAAGCACACATTGCTTCTGCCAAGGATAATGCAAAAAAAAAAAACCCAATCCTCTTGACCCCAGCGGGATCAGGATTTAGGGTCTTGTTTCCTGGTTTTGCAAAACTTTATTTAAATTAGGAGTGTTTACAGGAATAGTCTCGATCCAGCCAGCTGCAAATAGCCTTGGGAGTCTTTGCAATGAAAAACATAATATAAACACAAGACATTATTATTAAAATGGAAGAATACATAATGCCTTTGTACTTTGGGACAGCAGAGGACCAGAGCAGAGCTGACATGAGGGATAGTCAAGGCATAACAGGATGAAACAGATGCAAACTAATAAAAGAAGGATTCAAAGTGTCTAACCATTTTCAGGTAGTCAAATAAGTAGAAGTAACACTGTTATTTAAAAATACAGAGTAAAACAATATTTTTGCTAACTGACATCTGGGTACCTGGCTTAGCTTGTTGAAATTCCAGCAGATCCATGAGGCAGCAAGTTTACAATTTCACTGAGGCTCATTCCCACTTCCATCTTCCTTTCTCTCTCCTGTATGTTCTGTAATTTTAATTCAAGAAGTGAAAGAAGGGCTAAGAAAGGTCCATGATGTGTGGAGGGATCCCAGGCTGTGCTGCTGGTGAGTGAACTGCCACACCCAGAGGGTCACTCCTCTCCTTGTGTCTGTTTTTCAGGGAGTTTTGCCAGGCTTGGCCATAAAGGACAAGCCAAGCCATCCTGGATTAAAGTCTTTAATCATGCTGGTTATCAGAAAGCTGCTTCTCTTCACCATTATGTTCCCTTGAAGCTGTAAGCATATCAGTGTCCTGGTAATGCTGTTGAACCGCTAAAATTTGCTTTTTCTCAGACCTGCTTGGAGCACATCCCTGCAAAGGCTGGGGTGCCCTGGGGCACTGCTGGGGAGCACCAGCCAGGCAGAGCCCAGCAGCAGCACCACCAAAACCTGCTGTTCTTACTGGATTGTACCAAACTCATGTGTTTGCTTGTGTCTTTTATAACCAATAAATATATTCTCACCTGGCCCTCTGGGGTAGAGCTTTATTTTTCAATCTGTGCCTTACAGAGAAGAACAGGAGCAGCCTGTGGGCTGCCCTTCCCTGGGGGAAGTGTTTCAAAATATCTGTGATTTGGGATCAAAAGGTAAGTTTTAAAGGCAAGAGTTGCTCTGTGGTAACTGTGGGAAGACAAATGAAATTTGGTGTGGAAATTTAGCAATTCCAGGGAAATATAAGCAGAGGTAGGGAATTCTCCCTTTATTCCTGCTTTTAACCATTAATGTCTTTTTAATGTTTTTTAAAAAAGATGTTCATCTGCTGCTGCATCTTAGGTGAACTCAGCAACCTCTGCTTGGTCAATGTGCAGTGGTCTTGTGGCAATGTCTTCTAATTAAACTGAGCACAGAGCACAAGGAGTTACAAATATGTTTCTGTCTGAAGCTAATGACTACTCAAATGATGTTTGTCTAGCTGATGTGAACACTTAATTAAGGACCTACAGGAATAAAACCCAGGATAAAGTATGTGCTGCTTAAAGTTTTGTGTTCCTTTCAGGCAATGCTTGTGTTGACTTTTGGCTCCCATTGAGGACTGAAATATTGTCACTATTATTGGTTAATTCTCTTTGCTTTATGTTTATGCTGCAGCTGTTTGAAGTAAAAACAAAAATAAGAGATTTATATGCAAAGTGAGAAAAAACCAATGGTCTCACTGACTGCAGCTAGGCACAAGGTGACCCTGAAATGATGAAAGAGTCACTTGGGTTTGAACATGATGCTTGGTGACAATAGTGAAGGGACAGGTGATTTCAGATCATTATTGAATAACAAGGGCTGCTCAAGCAGGTGGGTGAAGGTTGTGTAACTGATGTCCTGTTGTTTCTCTGGCATTCTCAGAAATGGCCAAACAAGTTGCTGCAGGGAAAGGTTAGAGTTTTGTTGGCCAGACTTCTGCTCCCTGGTGAGTGATTGCTCTGGCATCCATGTGCTGGCCAGCTGACTTGTGCCTCTGAATGGGAATGGGACACTTGCCTCCATCACACCCATTCTGCCATGGTCCAGGGATGTGGGCTCAGAGGACAGCTAGAAGGTTTACAGGCAGAAAAGGAAACCGTGGCTCCATCCCCACACCAGGTAGGAGAGGTGAGCATTGGGTTTGCCTGGCTTGCCAGAGTGTGAAGAAATCAGGGATGCTGCTCAGTTAAGGTAAGATAAATCATGATGCATGGGACATCGTGGGGCTGAGAATGGTACAATAGCCTGAGCAGCTGGCACTGACCCTCTAGGGAGATCCTGAAGTCCTTTGGAACTCCTATTAATACCTAATTGTTGTGATTTCTGATGCTGCACAGTGGGGAAAAAGCAAGATGTTTTTGGCTCATAAGCATAAGCCCAGCACTGGAACAAGTACTCACAGAGCAAGCTTTTAGCTTCTGGGAGATTTATTTGATAATCTGTGACATGTCCAGACCCTGGATCCCAATAAAATTTTGCAGAGCTCTAACCCCAGGCTGAGACTAAACAATTGGCAAAGGAAGAGCCTGGTGAAGGAAGGAGAGGAATGTGCCTAAACCTCTGAAAAATCTCTATTCCTCCTCCCGCCCCAGAAGGAGAGCAAATGGCAAATGTCCTGGAGAGGAAGGCGTGGAGTCGTGGCGAGCCAGATGCAAACACTGAAGTACCACAAAAGCAAAAAGAAAAATATTTACATCCTGATGCAGTTATTTGGGTAGTTAAAAGCAGCAGTTTGAAGAGGATTCAGGATGCTGTGATTCTCTCCAGCCACAGCACTCGCTTTCCTTACCTTGGGAGGGACACAGCCCTGTGACCAGGGACGCTCTGCAGAGGGTACTGTTCCTCCAGGGACTGCAGGGGCATCCAAGGGGATGTTTCCAGAGGCTGCTGCTAACTTGGCACACACCAGGAGCCCGTGTGAATGAAGCTGTGGGGTAAGTGCTGCATGGCTGTTGTGTTGCAAGGAAGCTGTGCTATTCCTCCTGGGGTTTCCTGAGGATATCCAAACACTGTGCTGCAGTCCACAGGGACTGTGTGTGTGTCCTTGTGGACTCACAGCTAATCCAGGTGTGTCCAGCACATCCCAGCATTCAGGGTGTGTGGTCATTCTGGTCATCCCCAGATCATTTCTGCATTTCTGGCATCCCCTGGCAGCACAAGCTTGGCTGGCAGCAGGCACAGCAGAGCCAGTGCACCCTGAGCCTCAGCAAACGGGGCTCAGCTTCCCACTGCTTTGGTGCTTTGGAAACTTCATGTGCTGGAGGAGGGTTTAATTCAGTGAAATGCTGAGCGCTTCGAAAGCATGTGAAACTGGGACTCAGTCAGCCTCGGATGGGTGGAGTGATGGGAATTGCAAATGATTTTGTTTAAACAGAGCCAAAAATTGCTTCCTTTCCTCTTCAAAGTCTGTAAGCCTCTGAGAAAAAAAAAAGTAAATTCTTCAGAAAAGTATAGCTTTAAAAAAAGTAAATTCTTCAAAAAAAGTATAGCTTTACTTTTCCCCTTTTATTTGTCTCAAAATAGCTTGCCAATATTACAACAAATTAGCAAACACCTTCTTTTTCTTTAATTTATTAATTGTAAAAGTTTCCTCTAACTCCTGCTCCTCATTCAGAATCTATTTTTATGGACATTAGGAACCAAGGAATTTGCAGCGATGTTTATACAGAATATGTGAGCAGAACCTTCTTGTTGGGAAAGTTATTAGATAAATTTATAAGAAACCAAGGTTCACTGGGAAAACAGTCAGAATGTTGCTTTTGACTCCAGTATTGATTCATTGAGAATTAAAGTCTGTTCCTGAGTTTAATCCTCCTCCTCTTGCTAGTAAAAACGAGCAGCTGATGTGTGGGTGGCAGGCAGAAGAAAAAGATGTGGAGCAGAGGCAGCTTTGCTCTGCCATGCTCTGGGACTGAACAGCATTTCCATTAGCAATCCCCAGAAATTCCTGTGTTTATTTTCTGAAGGCTTTAGCTGTGCCTGTGGCTGGGTGTGTGAAAATCCCCTCTGTATGTCACTGTAGCAAGGGCTGGCATGTTCTCAGGTCAGAAAAGCAAACGTGCACCTCAAATCCATCTTCCCAGCTGGGGCTGAAATGCAGAATTCCACGAGCGGGGTGAGGGGACCTGCTGCCTTGCAGTGTCAGCAAGGAGGGAGCAGAGGTGTTAATTCAACAGCTCCTCCCTCTCTCGGGAGCAGCTTCCAAATCTATGTTGGCCTCCCTGCATATGCATGAGGAAAGATGCAGCAAGGCTTCAGACCAGAAGCTGCTGCAGCCTCAGCATCAGTGCTCTGGGCTTGGTGCACCGTGGCCCTGGCACTGAGCCCTCAGGGTCTCTGGGAGCATCTTCCTTGCAGAGGGGCCCCTGGGGCACTTTAGTGTCTGCTGGGAGTTCACTCCCCATCAGGTAAAAGGTTCCTTTTCCCTGTGAGCTTTTCCTGTTCTCTGGGGATGGTGCTGGATCCCCGCTTTGCCCCCATGCAGCTTGGTGGTCTTTTTCACTGGGCAGTAGCAGCAACAGGGGCCACATGGTTTGCTGCCCCTGTTTGACATCCTTTTCAGGAGAGATCAGGTAGCTGCTGCTTTTTTCCAGTCCTTGCCTCATTTTTTAATGGTTTGTGAATGATCCCATTATGCCCTGCCTGACATACTGAAAGGAGCAGCCTCCAGCAGATGCTGAAGGTGCATCCTCCAAAGAGTGTCAGGTCAGTCGTAGAAAGCACTTCTAAACCAGTATTGGGAGAAAGCAGTACTTCTCCCAATATTGGGAGAAACTTTAAAAAATTTTGTTTCCAGGTTTGGGTGGCTGGTCCAGAGTTGTGCAAGGGGCTGTGTGTTTCTGAATGACCCTGGAAAGCTCTGATCTGACCCTTCATATTCAGGGTGTCTGTGTGACCCCACCATATGAGGATCCAGCTTCCTCAGAGCTTTTCTTCACTGTTTTGTTCTCAGAATTGTCCTCAGTGTGTTGCCTCCATGGGAAGGGTGTTGGAAGGGATTCCGCTCTGCAGTGTGCTTTCCAGTACAGCATCGCTGCTGACACCTGGTAGCAGCCAGCTGAGGACTGATGGTTTCCTGCATCTACTTTTAGCATTGTCTGCTGCCATTGTTCACTTTTTTGGAAAGGTTCAGCAGCTGGGAATCATTTCAGAGAGTCTGCCTTGCCAGATCCAAGGATATGAGTCCCACTTGCCATTGCCAGGCAGCTTTTAATGGCTAGATAGAAAAGCTTTTCTCGCCCAAGAGAGAAGTCCCAGATGGTATTTGAGGAAGGCTGGAGATGTGAGGCTCAGGCAGCCACTTGCATGGCCCTTGTGCTCTGAGAGCCTGCAGGGAGATTGCTTGACACTGGTGGTTACATCAGAGCTGGAGCCTGCTCAAGGATGTGTGGTTGTATCTATCCCCTGGGCTCCCAGTGCTGAGCCAGGGAAGCGCTGCCTGGCAGGAGATATCTGCTCCTGAGTCTGCTCCTGCACCTCAGGGACCAGGCAGTCACTATCTCTTCCTCCTCTCATACTGAACAATCAAACCAGACATGCTTGGACCCGGTATTTGGGAAAGATGCTGAATGGAGAGGTTTGGAAGGAAAATTCCTGAGATTATCCTCCGAGCAGCATTTTTCCAGCCCGCTGTTAGTCAGAGCTGAATCAGAGGAGTCAGATCCTTTTGGCCCTCTTGGCTCCCAGCCTTTCCAAGGCAAGTGCCAGTTCATACTAACACTGCAATGAACTCAGAATCAAACACCCTGCCTCAGTCACAGAATAAGCAGGATATTCTGTGGACTGGGGCAGATCAGACACTGTGAAAACATCAAAGCCCTGGCACACAACTGATGCTTCTGAAAATGACATGTCTTCCCAGTGTCTGATTGCTTGTTTTGAGCTCTGCTGATGAAGATGGATGCAATCAGGGAAGCAGTCCCTGGTGAGCAACAAGGGATAAAAAATCAGAAGCCATTTTCCACAACCTGATGGTGAGTACTGTGCAGTTCCTGGCTCTAAAGAAAGCAAAGGCTGAGAAATTTTTTGATGTAGTTTCCTACCAGTTTGCTGCAGGTCTGTTTCAGAGGTAAGGTTTCAAAAAAAACTCCTTTGAGCTTTTAATGAGCCAGAACAAAAACATTTCTTTGCTACCTACACAGCAATAGGAGAGCAAATGCATGCCACTGTCAAAAAACCAGTCTCTTCTTTTTATTCCTGTGAAACCTTGTATCATCTGAGAATATTTTATGGGCAAAACCTCACTGGTGGGAATCTGGCTTTGTGGAGCACTAACACACAGTTGTGTCCACACTGTGAGAAATGCTGTTTATCTGCAATGACCATCCTGTGGTATTGCCTCTTGTTTCGTTCTTCCTCAATCATTCCAGCAGAGCCTAATGACTGGGTCTGCAGATCAGGCTGTGCAATAATCACTAATAAATCCTGGCATTTTAATGGTGACTGCTGTACTTTGGGTGTACCTCTAATAATGTTTCTTTGAAAGAGCTCTGGCTTATCCAAAGCTGATGGTGAATGCTGTTAAAATGTCAGACACGTGCAGCCTGGCTCTGGCACGAATTCCATGGCGACGGCGCTGCTCTCTGATAATGTGCATTATTCAAAGTTATAGCACTGCTAAGTGCATTCCTCTCTTCCACTGCTCTCTAACAGCATTTCAGCACCTGATAGACTCCACCAAGCCCTGAGTCTATGCTGCTTCCAGAGCTCAGGGCTGTCAAATACACTATACCAAAGCAAACAAACATTTCCCTGGCAAAATATTTCCTGTAAAATCTGGTCCTAGAGCTGTTTTTGCTGCAATCATTGGATTACATGTGTTTTGAACCTGTCATTGTACTTTGAGCTGTGGCACCTTTATGAACGGTACAGATGTGTTTTACATATACACCACAAAATTTGCTCCAGAATAAATCTTGGCTTCTTTCATTCTTTGTCTTGTGTTTTTGTTGTTGTTTAGCTTATATTAACAAGTGATATGGAAAACAACATTTGTTTTTGCCCTAAAGGAATTGGGGTACCCTGGAATTTTTTTTCAGTGTTCTTTTTTTGTGTTGAACTAAACTGTGTGATGCATACATTTGTCTGGTTTCAGCAGTGGGATGTGACATGACAGCTACAAATAAATGTCTTTGATATTCCTCAGACACTGGCTTATATGATAAAACCTAAAGACTCCAAGGACTACATGTGAATTTTAAACAGTGCCTTATGAATACAGAAGTGGGTGTCCTTGCCTCCCTGTGAATACACATGTCAATAAATTGTCATGAGCCCGGGGCAGAGCTGCAGAATCAATCACTGGAGACCAGAGAGAATCACATTAATTCTAACTTTGACTTTCATGACACTGCTTGTTTGTTTTTGCTGGGGGTTGGCTACGGAAGAAACAAAAACAACATTAGGTAGACTGGTTTCAAAAGCAGCTTTTGGTTTTTGCAAGAAAATTCTGAGCTGGCACACTAAACAGACAATATTTTCTTAGATCTGAAATCTAAGAAACTGCATGCTTCAGGTTGGAAGTGTGAGTACAGTTTATCTGGGGGTTACACAGAGCACCACTGCTAAAAATGTGTGGGTATTTCGGGGGGGAGAGAGGTGCCACTGAAAGGTTACTCCAGGAAAATTTGTCACTCTGCAAACGCCTTCTCTGTTGTGTTTCATTACTTTCTAGCACATGTGAATATGCAGCCCCAGAGAGCCCTGACACTGGATGTGTTTATGCCACATTCCTGAGGCGTTTTTGGTTACAGCTGGTGGCTGCTCTCTCAGTGTCTATTTGGATTCCCGAGTGGGTTGATCCTAAACCAAACAAAGGGTGAGGAGCTGCCCATGGCTCCTTGCTCCGCTCAGGCTGGTCCTGAATCAGTGCAAAGGTGTTTTCAGCCATTGAGCTGAACAGGCGCAGAGGTGGTCTGGCATAAAACTGGATTTAACCTCTTCTTCTTCCTCTATTTTTTTTTTTTTTTTAGAGAATGAGCTGAGGGGGGGGGGGAAAGTGACATTTTCTTGATATTCTTTTTTCACAGTTATCCATCCAGAGAACTGAAAATCCTGAAGAATGGCTCTACCTACCTCCAAGTGTCTGGCTGGAATTTTGGGGTTTTTCCTGTTTGTAGTGTCTTCAGTAAGCACAGGTAAGTTTTCTTGCCATGGGGAAAAAGGGTATGGTTTGTAACGCTTTTTTAAATAGGTTTAAATTGATCAGCTTTTCACTTTTTGTATAAAAAGAGTCAAGGGAAGAGTGAAAAAACTCAGGAGAAAAGCAGTTTTCTGGTGTGCCAATTTACCCAGTCAAGGGCAGCTGGAGTGGCAAAGACTGAAATTTCTGAGCAGGTGAAAGTCCCCTCAGCAATGCCTCAGACTCTGCCACACATCCTTAAACCAAACACAAACCCAACAAACTGCCACAAAGAAATAGCAACAGAAACCTCAGGTCTAATAGCTGTGGCTGAGGGAGGTGAAGGCAAGCACTCTCCTGCATTCCTCCAGCCCAGATGTGGAGAGCAAAAATCTCTGACCTGGGACATCCCTGTCCCTTGGGTTTTGTCTCTTCCAAGCTGTTTTTTAACAATCATTTTAGGGAAGGGGGAAAGGGGAGCTTGATTTACATATTCTATATCCAGCTAGTTTGGAGGTTTGGATTTGTTTGGAACAAAGAGCCCATATGTCTTGCCCCAAACACTGCAGCTGCATGGAGCAACCTCTCATTGTCATGCTCAGGCCCTTTTGGTCAAGAAGCAAACATTCAGTTAATTCCTTGTGCTGGGAAGAATTTGCACTTTTATTTAAAAAATGACAATGAAGGCAGTAATCAAGCTGTCAAGGTAACTGGACCAGCTGGCAGAAGATGCTCAGCCTGATGGTGCCATTGGCACAGCAGATGCTGGTGATGTGCAAAGTTCCTGCTACAAATTGGTTAATGAAACTGGGAATTTGGGTCCTCTGCTTCTGGTTTGTTGGCTTTTGCTGTTTGTCATCCCAAACACCAGCCTGAATTCCTCTTGATTTCCCCTTAGTCTTCCCTGTGTGCCTCTCTGTTTCAAAATAATGAGTCTGGGGGCACAAGCCATCTTTTGAGACTGCAGGAAGCTCCTTGCATAGCAGCATATTCAAGCAAATGGAAAAATGAACAAGATTTTTATCCTTTACATTTGAATTGGTTAATTAAGGTATAATTGATAAATTATACCTTTACATTATACCTTTACATTTGAATGGATTCTCTTGGTTTATATCACTTCTCATCAAGAGCAATTTTTTTCTACTATCCTTATTCTCAGGGAAATAACAGATCTTTTTTTGTTTTTAATTGTTGTCAGTGTGTATTGCAGTTATATTTGAACATCTATTTACAATGCAAGCCCCATTCCCTGTCTGAAATATTTATCTTTTCTAACTTTTATTAATTCTGTGTGGCTTCTGGTAGGAACCCAGAAACACCTCCTCATTTTTCTCAATTACTGTAAATCAGAGGGAGTGCCTCTGACATTATTAATGCAATTCCAGCTTCCAGCTGGCACAGCGGTATCAAAATCAGCTCCTGAATGCTTATCTGTATCTGACTTGCTGTCTGGTAGATTATTGTCCCTCTCTGATTTTCTTCGTGTATATGGGAAAAGTTTGCAGAGACAGGTCTATGCAGCCCACAGGAAACATCCCTCACTCACCTTGAAAACTGATATTTATTGGGGCTCTGGAGTCTTTAAAGCCATGACTGGTCCAATTCTATTGTTATCTTAAGATATGAAGCTGGTGGAGGAATGTGAGGGGAAACTGAATGCAGATGGGCAGATTTTGTTTTTGTTGCAGTGGAATTACAGATGTCCTTCAAGTTCCACAGTGGCAGCACAGAACAGCTGCCTGTTGACTGAACCAGTAGCAGGAAATGTTTCATTGCTTGGATTCACATCACTGTCCTTTCCATTACCTGGAGGCATTTCCATTACCTGTGGGTCAAAACCCACCCAATTTACCATACCGAGTTCCAGAGACATAACCCTGCTGAGCTCAAGGTGTTTATCCCATGACCATCATCATTGATTTGTTGGTCCTGTACTTTTCTCCATGGTGTTTTTGTTTTAATTAATAAAAACTGTAGAGTTGGTGAGAACTCCCAGCCCTTTCTGAAGGCAAAGGGCTCATTGTTCAAACTTCCACTGACCTCAGCTTCCAGGGATTAGAAAAGGTTCTACCTTCAGAAAATATGCATCACACTTGAGACTCTCACTCACAGCTTTGTTGATTACAGTAAGACATATCATATTTGTTGATTAGAGGCTCACATATCAACTGAGGTTGTACCAGGGAAATATTTTATCTGAAATAAATAGTTGCAACATGAGACTCTTGCATGTGGTATGAGAGCTGTTCAGACTAGCACGTCATGGCAGCCCATCATCAAATTGGTGTGTGGAGACTGCAGATGTGTGATCCCAAAGTGAATGAATCCTTATTTCTTCTGCCTGGAAAAGCTCACAAAGCCAGGCACACTTGTGAGGTTCCTGCTGTTCTCTGTTACTGGATGTACTGTTAATTGCTTGGTGCTTGGTGTTTCCATGTTAGTTTGATCTCTCTTTCCATCTCAAATGAAAATATATAATGCAAACATATTTTAACATTTTTATATTAAACAAAGCAGGTTTTGGGGGGCATTTTTAAAGGTAGTAGTTTTATCCTCTTATCAACACCTTCCCTGGGCTTTGTGTCTAGATGGTGTGAACAGAGCTAAATGTCACTGCAGGAAGGGCTCAGTGAAAGTACCTTTTCAGTAGTTTTCTAGAAACTGCATCCTCTGCAAGGCTCCTTTGCATTGGGTTTTTCCATTCTTCCAGAAAACAGAAAACCATCAGTTTAAGCCGTTGTTTGTTTTCTTTTGGTGGTGACCCACATGTGCCCTGGTGCACTGAGGCACTGCTGTGCTCCAGGGAGTCAGGCAGAGGCCGATGCTGAATGATACTGTAAAGATACCCAGGTTCCTGTCCCCCTCCAAACAAACACTGACTGTCCCCTCTCTCCATGTTTGCCCAGCAGAAGCAGCTGTCACATGTCCTGACAGAGAGCCTGAGTTAGAAGTGTGGAACCCAGGGCACAACGAAGAAAACCGCGTTGAAATCCGCAATGGCAGGAAGGTGCTGCTTTCTTCTTCTGCGACCGTGCACTCCATCCACATCACTGATGGAGGTAAAACCTGCTGCTCTAAGGCTGCCTGCACTCTGCTTTCCCCTGGGACTGCTTAAATCACTGGGGATTGTGCTGGGACAGCTTCTTGCTGAGAAGGGAGTGGTGACTGGGCAAATACACCTCAGTACAGGGCTGGGTGGTAGCTGAAGTGCTGAGATTCTTTAGCCATTGTAACCAGGCTAATTTCTGTCCTGTCTGGAGAATTTACACAAGAATCTCAGTGTAACTTCTGCAATTTGCTTCAAAAACATTTTTTTACCAAAGCACTGGCCTGATAGCATCACACTGCAGTAGTTGTGTTATCAGGGCCTCAGGACAGGGCAGATGCTTATGTCCCTCTTTGTCTCCAAGGACAGAGCCATAGTGTTGCTGGCATGAATAGCTTTCGTTCATCTTAACTCTAGATTTCTCAGTTTTGAATTGGTCCTCTTCCATGTAAATTTTATTTGCACTCTTCAAGAACTGGACCGAATAAAAACCAATGTTTTCAGGAATTGTATTGAGAGCTGTTTTGGGGTGTAAGAAGAGAAAAACTTCAAAAACTGAGATGTCAGTTTAGCACAATGATACCACAACATCACATGAGCTGCTGGGTGATAAAGCAAATGTCATAACCTTCTCTGTTTAGGAAAACTGGTGATCAAAGATGATGTGCAGCCCATCATTCTGCGTACAAGACACATCCTCATTGAAAATGATGGAGAGCTGCACATCGGCAGTGAGCTGTGCCCCTACCAAGGCAATGTGGTTATCATCTTATATGGGCGGTATGTATGCATGGTAAAATACTACCTTAGAACCTTCTAGCATCTCCCTTCCACATCAGGGAATGAAAGTGTTCCTTAAAATTGCATGTTCTCAGGTATACTTATCATCAGTGCTCTGTGGAAAGTTCAGTAGCTTTTTAAACAATTTAAATGGCCCACAAAATTGATGCAGGTTTGGGATTTTTTTCTCTTCTACTGGGATATGAACACTGGGGTGTTTGGGCATGCTAGAGAATCAGCATGCACTTTCCCACAACTCAGACTGATTTTTCAGAATAGGCTTAAAACCGGATGAGTTGTTTTTGTCTGAAAGTTCTCCTCTCTAAGCCTCCTTTCTTTCCATATGGGAGTTGTGAGCTGAAGGATAATACATTTGTCTTGCAGATTGGTAAAGGATCTCTTGAAATTTCAAGGATGCTAAATTAACATTTAACAATCACTGGACCTCTTAGCTCCTGATTAGGGTCTTGCCTGCCTCCAGAATTCAAAAGCACAGATATGCCATTCAGTCTGGGCTCCAGGCCTCCTCTGGCCTGGATATAATTAATATAGCATGTATAAGCTATGTTCCAGATTGCTTTTAGTCCTTGGTAGCTGCTACTATTTTTTAATATAATTTATTTTCTGTACAACGTGGGCAGCTCCTGATTCTTGGAATACCTGAAAGAAATGCACAGCAAACTTTGAGACCTCTCCTTGGGTCATGGCAGCACAAGGAGAGGGTTCCTTGACTCAGAACAAACCCAAACCTGGTCCCTTTCCTCCTTTCCTGCTCCAGAGCGGATGACGGCAGCCAGCCAGATCCTTACTTTGGGCAGAAGTACCTTGGAGTCAGCAAAGGCGGCACCCTTGAGATCCACGGAAAGAAAAAGCTCTCCTGGACTTTCCTCAACAAGACTCTCCATCCTGGTGGCATGGAAGAAGGTGGATATTACTTCGAGAGGAGCTGGGGCCACCGGGGTGTCATTGTCCATGTCATTGACCCAAGGACAGGGGCAGTTGTCCATTCTGATCGGTGAGTGACCCTCTGGCTGCCTGGGTGTGAGGATGGGGGGGAGCAGGCATCTCAGCAAGCTCAAACACACTCATTTCAGCATCTTGTTCAAATGGGTGCAATTGCACGTCTGTACAATTCCTCCTAGACCACAGAGTGAGCAGTGTTATTATACCTTGCAGTTTGTCAATTAGAGTTTAATCAATTTGGCTTAACAGACACCCTGCTAGACAAGTGCTTTTGCAGCAGTGTAACATTACAGTGAGCAATACAAAAGAGTACTTTCTTTACAGCACTTGCTTTTCAGTACATAAAGGTGTGGTGATTGCTGCAGTAAATGTTTATGGGGGTTTTTGACCGTTTCAGGTTTGATACCTACAGAGCAAAAGAGGAAAGTGTCCGCCTGGCTCAGTATCTGGGCAGAGTTGCAAATGGCATGATCCTGTCGGTCGCAGTGAATGATGAAGGATCCAGAAACTTGGATGACTTGGCCAGGAAAGCAATGACCAAATTGGGCAGCAAGCATTTCCTCCACCTTGGGTTTAGGTATGTGCCAGTCCTGCCAGTTCTCCCAGCACAGAGGCTTTATTATGTTCCTGAGATGTCCAAATAGTTCCACTCTTTCAAAGTCACAAAGTTCTTTCACATGGGAAAAAAAAAAAAAAAAGAGGGAAACATCTCAATGTGCAGTTTTAGCAGTTAATTGGATAGTTTCAGATGCACTCAGAGTCTATATTGGGTATTTTTATTAGCAGATTGAGGAATAGCATATGATTCACATTAAAAAAGATTGTTTTCCAAGACATTGTTCCCACAGGTTGCTTATTCCAATTTATTTTCAAGCCATCCCCCAAAGATTTAAGAGGCATATTCATACAGACAGAGAGGATTAGATGGGCTGAGCATTAAGGAGGGTACAATAATTGCTGTGTAGCCCTGGCTACATACAGACACACATACAGCACATTCCTCTGCTTGTCCAGTACAGGTCTGGGGACTTGTGCAGCACAGAAATTTAGCAAACATGGATTTATGGTGTGGACTGTAAATACTTCTGTGGCCAAAACAGTGTCTGTGTTGGCACACAGACTGTTGAGAATATTTGCTATTTACCCAACTGTAGCCATTATATTTTCTGTGTTTATCTGAATTTATGTAGGCTTTTTTTTATGAGGCACTAAGAGAGTGTCTGCAGAACACACACACACACAAAATCTGCCTTGTAGGGAGAAGTGTTTCAATACAGGAGTTTATGGAAAGAGACATCTGTCAGCTGGGCACACACAGATGGAGCAAGATCTGGGGTGGGTGACGAAGAGGTTGTGTCAAAAGTTACAGGGACTCCTGGGCACCAGACAACACATTTCAAAGAATTAACAAGAAAGACAGAAATGGTCTCCAAAACCAGGCTGTCTCCATCAGTGCAATTCTTGCTCTCAAATCTAGACCCCATATTAGAGCCCAGTAGCCTGCTGGGTGTTTCTTCAAATGCTGGAATTAAAGAAACAGAATTTGAATTTTGAACATTATACTTTTTTTCCCCAATGATGCTACAGGAAGGAATTGATGGTTTTTGCAAATGTTTATAAAAGTAAATTGCACTTGATTTTTTTAGGCTGCTGTGGTGTTTTAATGCAAGCTTTTCAACATTTTGCCATCAATGTTTATAATGGAAATACTGCAGAAATTCATCCATGGAAGTGTGACTTTCAGTGTTGCTATTGTTTGCAGTCAAAAGGCTAATCCTTGCCATGCTGTTATCTGAAATACCACAAGAGACATGTGGATAAATAATGAAGTAGTAATTGGCCAACACTGTCTTCCACCAGCACACTGGTGTGTGGAAAAATATCTGGTGCATTATTTAAAAGAGCATATTTTTAGGAGTGTTCTCAGAGTTTAAGTTCATCAATTCTCAAAAACCACATTGTCTGGATGGCAGCTGGGGCCAGACTTAGAAAGGCAGTTTGATGGCACAGTGGAACACAGGCAGATTTAGGTGTGTCCAGGCTTTTCCTCTAAAGCAAATTGAACTTCCCCTTCAGTGTAACAAGATTCAGATATAGTGGTTTGCATTTCAGATACATCTATAACTATGAATAAGGATGTATGCACTGACAGGTGCTTTTGGAAATTTTTTTTTAGAACCTTAGAAAAAAATGTTCAGAATGAGAAAATTACACACGTGTGTACACATTTCACCCTCTGTGGCCATGGCAGGCTCTGACTGAGCAGAGCAGATGGATTTTTATTTCTTACACTCCTGTCAGCACTCCCTGCCCAGCCCTGGGGTTTGCTGGCTGCTCCTGCTCAATCCTGGCTGTCAAATCTTCCCAGCTCCTGAGGATGGCTGGGGCTGGCCATGGGCATCCCTGGGAGAAGGAGAGTGCGATTCAGTCATAGATTGTGTTGGTTTCTGGAGGGGGTGCTGGGGGGGGTTAATGGGCAAATTCCTCTCCATCTCCACTCGCTCAGTGTTCAACCAGATTGTAAAGTTGTGCAACTCCCCCTTGCTGTGGCAGAGCCGATGCACAATGCTGATTTATTCAGCAATGTTTCTGTGCTCCTGGAATCTCTTTTAATCCCTGTTTGCTGAGTCCAGAACATTCATTAGGAATGAAAGGAAAATCTTGCATTCCTCTCCTATTGTTTTCCTTCTGAAAAGTGTGTTTACTCTTTCAGTGTGAGCCATTTTTTCCCCCTTTTACTAATAAATGAAGAGAAAGCCTTTTTGCACTTGATGACATAGTTATTCTCTTTGGAATTCCACATAAATATCTCCTGCTTGGCTCTGGACTTCCTGGTCGCTTCATTTCATACAGCCCAAACAGATTGCATGTGTCCTTATGTGTCAGGGTTGAACGACTTTAAAACTATTTTTAGTGGCAAAATAACAGGGAGAAACAAGTATTTTAACACATGAAATGGGGCCAAACCTTGAGCTGCAGAAGTGAATAACTCCTTATTCTTCAAAAATTTTTTTTGAGATTATTTTTGAGGCATCATAATATTTTGTCATTTGTTTCAAATTTTGTTTACCAAAATAATAATAATAATAACAAAACGTCTATCCTGAGTGCTGAGTGATAAAGTGTCCTTCCTGCTCCCATCCCCCTCTCTCCCTGGATGGAGATCACAGCCTGTCAGTGCCTTCAGCAATTGGCACAAAGGCAGATTTTCCAGCAGGAGCATCTGGCTGGCTGGCAGCTCCCGAGGCAGTGGTGCTGGCAGCTCCCACCCAGCCTGGCCAGGGCTGGGGCTGAGGATGCTGCTGGGACAGTGTCCCCTTGAGCAGTGTCCACCAGGGCCATGGCACAGCCTGGGCTGCACCAGAGCTCACCCCGAGCCTGCCCCTGCTGCCCCCACAGCACCAAATCCCAGCAAATCCCAGCAAAGCCCAGCTCGTGATCTGGGTGTGTGTTAGTGGCTCTCTCTCAATGTCTGTATGTGTTTTGTTCTGCAGTTCCAAACCACTCTGGTTTGGAACTTCACTTGCACCAATGTAAGGTGACCTGCAAGACTCCTGATGCAATTGAAATGACCAGATGTTTATAGCTATAGAGACATGACCTAATCCATGGGAGTTTTTGGTAATTCAGGGCAGTCTCCCTACCACCCTAAAAGCATATTTTTTATTCTCTTACTCATTAAGAGCGGATATGCCTGAACTGCTTCTACTTTGAAGATAAAAATCGCCCCTGACCCCTCCTAATTGGGCTCAGCCCCAAGGTTGGGAGGCACTTTAGTCCCTGTCTCCATTGTTTTCTCATCCTCCAGGGTGGCTGATAGCTACTGAACCCTCTTGATCAAAAACCATCAGATGATAATGAACTGAATTCTGGCTTGGGATCAGGTTTGAATAGACAATTCAGAGCTGTAAACCTTTATCCTTGTTCAATGCTCAATATTCAAAGAAGGAAACCAGATATGCAGAGACTATCTAAGAATTTTTACTGTCCTTTGCCAGCCAGTCTGTCTATTAGAAACTCTTATGGGTCATTCCAAAGACAATTGTCATATACAAGGTTTCAGCATGAGCTAAATTTATTTAAGCAGTGGCTTCTTTTCATATTGTTCAGTGTATAAACATGTAATCACACACAGAGGATTTATTTTCAGGCTCCCCAAGGAGTTGCCAGTGTCTCTTGGGTCTGTCATACACAAGTGTCTTCAAACATTCATTTAAAAAACAAACACACTTGTTACAGGCATGTTTTAAGTGGGGATTTGTCTTCAAACTTGCTTCTCTTCTGATATATTTACTGAAGAAATATAGAGTGGTAAGATAATAATTATTTTAACTACTCTGCCTGTGACACTAATGAAACTGTGTTGGATGTGGTGCCTCTGAGAAATTTAGGAACACTGGGCTATAAGAAATATCCATCTCATACTTGACATTACTTGATCATTTCTCATTTTCATTTTCCAGGCACCCCTGGAGTTTTATTACCATTAAAGGAAATCCCTCCTCTTCTGTTGAAGACCACATTGAATATCAAGGTATTTAATGCACAAAATTCTGTCTTGACGTGATGTCTGGGAGTTACTGGAGTTATAGCTGAGAATAATTTGGTCAATGGTGTTTTTTACTTCGCACTGCATTACATCAAAGCTATGAGCAATTGGTGCTTTGACACATTTAATTGAATGCTCTCTTTATATATTGCTTCTTCCCACTAATGCATCTGAAGCAGCTGAGTGAGGGATAGCTTAGGTTATCCAAACCTCTAGATAAAAGGTGAGATCCTGCACCAGTGTAAATCCATGTAACTTCACTGAGCTCAGACACTACCTCTCTTAAGACACAAATCTGTGGAACAGACCCAGTTCACTCACACCAGCTGAAAATTTAATCAGTGTGTCCTGAATCAGTAGCCTCAAGTCCTCCTGTGAACATTGTTCACTCTTCTGTCTTCTCATGACATGAATAACACAGCTTGCTACAACATTAAATAAAAATAATAATGTAATAGTAATATATAACAAATAATTGTGGGTTTTATCCTCTCTTGATTTTTGAAAGTTTTTCTTCCTCATTATCCATGCAATTACAAAAGTGTCTGAAGCCTCATTGCAAGATTAGTAAATTTTTCTGGAATTTGTGCAAGGCTAATTTTGAATAATGTAGTCAAAGTATGCAAATAAGCACAATTACTTTCAGTTCTTACTCTTATCAATTGCATTCAATGATTTTTCCAATTGATTTCAATGATTTTACTAATGTTTTTGTTTTTTAACAGGTCACAAAGGTTCAGCTGTGGCCAAAGTATTCAAACTCTTCAAAGCTGAGAATGGAGAACATTTTAATGTCTCTTCAACGAGCGAGTGGGTTCAAGGTGAGGGGTCTGTGGGCTATTTCCCTTGGTGCTAGGCAGCTGATAAATAGGGTGAATCATCCTTTTTCCTGCAATCCTTTTCCATTTGGGAAGAGTGGCCTTGCTAGCTGTTATTTATGTCATCACTAAACCAATTAATGAACACTCACAGATTATCCCCCCAGTTGTCTCTAGGACCCTCTGAATAACTGGGATCCTTTTCCCTTTTCTGCACTGGGTATGAAATTCCATCTCCTGTGGTCTCAGGGATCACACACAACCTCTTCTTTTCCCTGCACAGTCATCATGTCCATGTTTCAGACAACACACAGTAGCTGGTGCAACTTGATCTGAAGATCAGAGGAGGCAGCTAAGGCAGACACGGATCCAAAATGTGTATCTATTAATACAGTGCACACGCCAATTATGAAGCTTTTAATAACTCTGCTCTCCCCGGGCTGGTTGCACTTCACAGCATCATTAAAAGTGGTTGACAGACTGGCAGGAAGAGGCATGAATCAGATCATCAGTGAAGAAACTTGTGAACGATATCGGAGATCATATTTATGCTTCATGCATTTTTGCTGCACTCATTAAGCTTGACTTTCAAATGTCTATACTTGTTTGCACTTGTCTCCAGATGTAGAATGGACAGAGTGGTTCGTGAAGCCTGACAAAGCGAGATCTAAGGACATGGAGAAGCTGTCTGACTTCAAAGCTGCTCATCCTGACAAAATCTGCAGGCAGCCCGTTGACATCCAGGTAGGCAGGCTAACGACTCACTTCAGAGGGGCAAGTCTTCTTTGCACTGGCACTGGACTCCCAAAATAATTGTGCTTGTCAGTAATTTTTGTTTCTAAATAAAATACACCCATTATTTTACCACTCTAATACGTAACCCATAAGATCTTGTATACAATCTCGTATTGTTCTGGGACAAATTTGGTAGAATTGAGCTCCTTTCAGTAAATTCCAGCTCCTGGCATGAAAAGGTGTACAGATGGGTCATGGACAGCACAGATGCTATCATGAAATATGTGGTTCCCTGCTGGAAGATTAAAAGGAGCAAGCACATGAAAATTTCAAAGGTTTTAAATGGTCCTGGAATGGACCCTACCTAAAAAATTAATCACAAAATGCAACAAGATAGTGTAACTACCAGCTGTAGCAGGTGGTCAAAATTATTGCTGAGCTTTCAGCCATTTCTTGGAACCAATTGTTTTATCTCTGTGGAAAGAAATTTGAATTCTGTTTGGAGCTAAGCGTTATAATTATGCCATCAGGCCAGCATGCTGAGATACCTTTTCTGATATTGCAAAAAACCCCTTTAAGGACAAAAAAGCCTAGCAAGAAATGAAGGTATTTTTTTGGGTATGTTCACCATATACTTTTTATGTCTACCTATAGCAGAAGCAGTGCCTAGAAAAAGACAATAAAATCCTTCACATCTGTGAGGCTGAGCCCAAGGTTCCTGTGTGCTCTGAGCCAGTGGAGTTGTTCTTATTCACAAGAATGTGGCTATTGAAGTAAATGGGAATGCTGACTGTATGAGTGAAAGTTTCCAGGGCTAGATGTAATAAAGGATCTCTCTTGAACAGAAAGGAAAAAACTGCCCTATAATTTTCTGCCAGGTCTTACCAAATCCACATTCATTTCTGCTTCCATATACGTGTATTAGAAGTGACAACTTAGTTCAAAACAGGGGTCAGATGTTTATGATGCATCCCCTTCTAGAATGTGTGTTAAAACAGAAAGAAGATATTCTTCTGCTCTAGAAACAAACCTTTTTTCCCCCTCTTCTGTGAAATAAGTTGTTTTTTTCTTTTTTCCCTCCATGTATATTAAAAGTGAGACATTTTTCAGTTTATCCTGCAGATCTTAGGGCAAATCCTTAGGTACTGTAATCTGGTGCTGCTCATTGCTTTTACAAAGCTGCATGATTTATAGCAGCTGGCCTGGCCCAGCTCTGGAACATGGGAGAAAATTGAAGATATGATGATGATAATAACAGCAGAACAGCACAGCCAGAGGCACATTCCTCCAGCTGATGGTGCTAATTCCACACATGGCAGCAGGGGTGGATTCATTAATAAGGAAAGCCTGCATGAGTGAGAGAATCAGGATCAGCCCCTTCATGGAAAGATGGCTTTTCTCCTGGTGCCTTGCCAAAATGCACGTGGTATTTGGATACCCCATGCAATGCAACACATTTTTGTGAAAGGGTCGAGAGAAATGCAAGCTCTGGAGACAGAATGTGAAATTTGACATGACCCTGAGACGTTGGCCCAGCAGGAACAGCAGAGAGGTTTCATATCTCACTGCTTCTTGGCATGATACAGCCTTGAGAAGATAACAACTCCTCAAGGCAGCTCTACAGGCTGGTACTTGCCTGTGAGTAAAGGCCACTTTCTCCTTGTTTCTTTTGGAACAGGCAGCAGTGTTGCAGCACCCTTGGGGTTTTTTTGGGAGACTGATCCATGCAATGGAGAAATGAAACCCCTAGCCCTTTTCTTCTGCAAGGTTCATCCAGAGCCCAGCCACAAGCAATGGAATGAGAGCAGTGCAGAGGCTTGAAGCCATGGGTTCATCTGGGTGCAAGCATCCGTGTTCAACGTTTCCATCTGCTCTCAAACCAGTGGCAAGAGAAAATCCAGGGCACTGAGGCAGCTGTTTGTGAAGCTCCCAAACTCCTCCCAAACAGCCCATGGTCTCACACAGACACAGGAAAAGGCGTGCACCTCAGCAGGAGCTGTGTGTGAGCAGCAGCTGGAAGTGCTGCCTGGAGGGCACAAACACAGGGGTTTGCTAGGCAGCGCTTATGCCACCACACATAACTAAGCAAAGGCCTCTTCTGATGGCTCAGATGTTTTGGTGAAATCCTTTCACTCACAGCAGTACCTGAGCTGTATTTCCATCCCTTTTCCAGGCAATGACTCTTGATGGAGCAGATTTAACCACGGAGGTTTTCTACAAGGGCGGCCACGATTACCAATTCCTGTGCCACGGCAAGGACCAGACAGGAGAGGGCTGCCACAACTACAGAGTCAGGTTCCTGTGTGGCAAATCTGGTATGTGCCCCACCGCTGAAAGACAGAACTGAGAACAGCAGACATCCCTCACGACTGGCTCTTTCTTGGTGTCACAACAACTTCTGTAGTTTTTCCAAGCTAAAGCTTTGGGCTGGGCTATGGATATGAATTCAGATAGAATGGCTGAAGATTTATCTCTGGAAAAGTTCCTGAGTACTAACAGAAGCAGCAGGGTGGTTTTTCAAATACCCAGCAAGGCTGTGAGAAATGTTTGACAAGTTCTTTCCTGTAAATTCCTTGTCTTTTTCAAAAACATTTTGGGATGATGTAGGATTAGTCAATCAGAACCTGTGAAGACAACAGGGTTTGAAACTGTCATTTTGTAGTTAATCATTCCAACACTCCTGTCCTTACCCTGGTCACTAGACAGGTCACTAGGATATTTGGTGCGGGCAGGAAAAGAAGGGTGGCAAACGTGTTGTTTTGCTGGAAAAAACCATCATTAGGTTAGAGACCACTTGGCTGCTGTAAACAACAGCACCCAACGCCCACAGGAGCTGCTGCTAAGTGGGTGTGGTGAGAATGAGCCACTAAGAGCTACATTTAAATTTATCCTGGCGTTAGTGGAAAATCCACCTGCCTGCAACTGAAGAAAAGTACTTTCCTGTTTTTTTGCTTGCCAAGCCAAAGCCAGTAAAAAACATGTTTGAAGGAGTTAACTTTTTTTTTCTTTTTAACATGAGAAAATAATAACTTTTGGTGGCACTCCAAGGAGGGGTTGTGGGGGGAAGAAGAAAGGAAAGAACAAGCTTTTTCTGATGAGATTGACAGAATTGCCCACCATGCATTTTGGGTTTTCAGTGAAACCGAAGCTGACGGTGACTGTGGACACCAACGTGAACAGCACGATCCTGAACCTGGCAGATGATGTGAGCTCCTGGAGCCCTGGGGACAGGCTGGTGGTGGCCAGCACTGACTACTCCATGTACCAGGCTGAGGAGTTCCAGGTGCTGCCCTGCAGAGCCTGCAAGCCCACCCAGGTCAAGGTAGCAGGTGAGCTGCTTCATCTTATCACCCTGGCACTGCAGATCACAAATTCTGTCCTTTGCACTGAGGTGACTCCAAGAAGAACTGAAAAACGTTGAAAGACACCTGGATTTGATGGCTGGTTGTTAGATGCTTTTGGGATACATAACTTTCATGCTTGATAACAATCTAATTTGATTTTGGTTCCTTTCTGCCTTCTCTTTTCATAGCTGACTCCATTTTTGTCCCCAAGCGTGCTATTGAGTGGGTTCACTTAAGAGGAAGAGATACAGGTTATGAATTTGAGATTTGCACTAACTGCATTTGAAACACCACTTCCTAGAAAGCAGATGAGCACAGCTGATGGGAACAGGGAGCTAGGGCAGGAGCAGCCTGTGAGACACTGTAAGGCTATGAAGTAATTTCCAGCTGGCTGCTTTCCTAAATTCTATTTAACAAGAACTGTAATCTTACATTTTAGAAATACTGTTTTGTACTGCTGAAGCTACTGTTTCCCGTTCACTGTGTCTCCAGAGAGTATTGCTTAGAGGTGGTGTGTTAACCAAACATTTCTGGCAGGCAGTGAGTTTTCCTGAGCCTCTGCCCTGGGGAGATGGAGTGCAGGGTGCTGCCAGGGCCAGCCTGAGAAGAGGAGTGGGAACCTTTGTAGAGCCCCAGCATTTTCCTCTTGTAGGTGACCAGCTCAAATGCAAAACAAATTGCTTTTGATTAATGTATTTTGTAGTCCAATAGTTGTAGAATGGCCTCTGGACACAGAATCCAATTAAGAAGCATTACTATGATGAAGCACAGACTATTACCGGCACGAGCATAAAACTAAAACCTAGAGTGTGAGATTTAATCTTCACTTGAGTCTGTGAAGTTGTCTTTCCCTTCTAGAACCTTGTTTTGGCACACTGATAAGCAGAGCATGGAAAGAGCACACGAACTGCCCCTTATCTGAATAGATGAGGATTATTTTGCTACTGTCATTTACAAAAGCAAATATTATTTTACAGTGTAAAAGTCTGTAGTAGATGAGTCTGTCTTTCAGAGGCAGCATCTGCCTGCTGGTAAGTCATGGATGTGACTTTATCTTTGCTTCCACACGGGCTGTTGCTCTAGGCAGAGGTCTTGCTGCATTGCTGCATTTACAGTAAGACCTTTCTGAGAAACCATGGGGGCACTTGGAACATCCAATGCACCAGGGAGTTCACTTGGTTCTCTGAAATGAACCACTTCAGCATTATCTCTGATGCAACCTCTTCTGGCAGGTACCAGCACACTTCCTTTGGCATCTGCCTCCCCACAGAACTTTGGCCATCATTGTTGGAGATGTGCACTAGGCCAAGAAAAATGTTATTCACAGTCTGAATGTATCATGGTCTTATGACTTCAAATGCCTATTGCTTTCAAAGAAGATGCATTTCCAAGCTGAATATTTTTCTTGAGCAACTTTTGAGCTGTTGGACTCAGATTTATATGATACAAGTCACATCATGAAGATGGTCTTGGAAGATTGCCAGTAAAAATAAGGATGGTGTAGGAGTCCTGGCCTTCCCATAATCTGATGGATCTGTGGAATTCATGTAGTTGCATTCATCTTCTGCAACAGTGGCAGCTAGGTTAGTTTAAGGAAACAAACAGTGGGTTAAAACCAAAAAAGTTCATGTGAATTTCAAGCAAAGAAGCAGTGGAAACACTTGTTAAAGCAATTGTGCTCTTGGTCTCCAATTTCTCTTTAGGAGTATTAGGACATTCCTTTTATTACCACAAATGACACGAATACCAGGGCCAAAGTCTCTCCTCTCTTATATCCAGGCAACTCTACTGACGTCAATGGGATTTCACTGATTTATAAATCCAGGCGAAATTTAGTCCAATTATAAAAATCACTTCCAACTTTCTTGTAACAAAAACACATTCACACTAGAAAACAAAGTAATCTGCCTGAATCCAGGTTCAGTCTGGATGAAATACAAGATGGCAAGGCTGAGATGTCCCCTGCCTTTGGGGGCCAGGGTGTCCCTGAGCTGCTGTGCCTGGCCATGGTGCCTCTTCATCCCCTGCCCTGTGCCACGACAGGTAATTAGCCAGAATAAGGACCACTAATGGACCCTGCTCTTAGCACAGGTGTAATTGGGTGTAGAATAACATTAATCATAAATGTCTGCCTGCCTTTTGCTGTGGAGGTAGGCAAGATTGCTTTGCTCCTCCTGAGAAAAGCCTTCCACATATACATTTATACACAGGATCTCAGAGGGAGTGTCATTTGTAATAAGTGAAAAGGCTTAATTTTCCTAAGAGGTTTAGTTAAGCAGCTGAGAACTCCAAAAGTTTGCCCTTTGAAAGACAAATGATAAAACCATTCCTACCCATGATGATTTATTTCCCTTTTAATCTTTATTTTTCTCCTTTCTATTTATTTTTAAAATGAATCTTAAATGTCAGATCTGAACTGCTTAAGAGTCTCTTTGTTATATAAAAAGGGAGAAAACCTCTGCTTTGTGGACAGCCAGTTTGGTGTGGCAGCCACTTGGCATATCAAGGTTTAATATAATTTATGCTCTCATAATTTAATGGTATTTTAATAGACATGGTTTAGCATATTGTGCCAAAAAAGTCAAACTCATTAGTTAGCTCATGTCCTATTTATATTTGATACTTCCTGCTGAAACTCAGACTTTCTTTACTGCCTAGAAATGGATTGATTAGAGCTTTTCAAAAGAACTTAAGGGAGTTAATACTCAGTTGCCATCAGGTTCTGGGAGGATTTAGTTATTTAACTATGGACATCTGCAAATCTCAGTGCAGAAAGTGAGGGAGGGCGCACAGGCTCTGATCTTTTGCACTTTTACTGGAGTAACTGCCCTAATGTACAGACTGTGTCTCCCATGGGTGAGTGTGGTTTGCATGAGGACCCAGATCTGCAGGTCCTGCTCCCAAATGGTCACTCCCTTAAATGGAGCTTTTCCCTCCACTTGCTTTCTTTGTTTAACACTTTTTTTTTTTTTAACTCGTCATTTTTTGTGCCTAGATTATTTTCACTGTGGGAACAGATTAAAAGTGTTTGATCTCCCAACTTCACAAGGTTTGGGGAGGGACAACAGTGCAGGGCAAAGGGAGGGAGGAAGGAAGGAAGGGTTGTGTTGTTATTGTAGAACTGGATAGTAGGAAAGATCAAGTATTTTGTCTAGTTTCTCTGGGAAACAAGTCTTATCTTCATCTTGGTTGCTCTGTATGAAGTTTCTACTAATGCTGATAAGTTTCACCATGGAACAGAAATGATGAAGTGCTCTTTTGTGCTCCTATATGCTCTTGATAAAGGATGAAAAAACTGTTCGTGCCTGGCATAATTACTCCAATTATCCCACATGCTGGGGAACCTATGAATTCAAGCATACATCTCTTCAGTCCTGCTTATTGGGTTGCAAATATTAGAGAGATAAGGAGTTTACTGTGATCTTGTTCATACAAAGAACTTTGAATTAAAAGTATAAATATGTAGTTGTTCCACAAATTCACAGCCTGTGTCAGCATTTATCTGGTGCTGTCAGGATGGGAAAATTTACTCCACTATCAAAATTCAGATATTTTTAGAGATTTAGGGTGTTCTGTTCAGAAGCTGGCATCATTTTGGCTGGAACTTGACAAAAACTCTTTTTTTAAGGCAACCCTGGTGCTTGAGGGCAGGGCAGGGAATCTTGTGAAATTGTGATTTCCAACAGTCCTTCAGAGCTCCTTCTACCTTGGGGCATTGCCTGGGAGCTGAGCTGACAGAATCTAATTCTGGTTTACATAGATGTTCATAAGAGTAGAGTTTGTGCCTGATTGCTGTTATGTCTATTTGCTGAAAACTTAATTTTCCATGTAAAAGTTATGAATTGGAGGAATATTTGTTGATTAGGACATCAGGTTGTGCTGTGTGGCTCAAAGAGCCAGCCAGCTCACCCCAGCCATGCTGAGTTACAGCCCTGTGGCTTAGGGATGCAACAGCAAACCCCAGCAAGATAATTCAGAATAATGAGGATTTGAAAGATGCCAGCATGAACATTTGTTTGTTATTAAATATAAGCCATAGGGGCATTACCACCAGTGATGACAAGTGCTTGGCAAAAATGATAAATCTGTCAGATCTGGGCTGGCATCTGCAATGAGCTGAACTGACATTAAAGATGCCTTGAAGGGTTCACTGTCACTGGATTGTGGGTTGAACAGACAAATTGTGTTTAGCATTTGCCTTAAAAACGTGATTAGGAAACATCAAAAGACCATGAGGTACTGGGTCTTATCCCTAGAGAGCCAAAAGGAGAAGAAAAGACACTTTAGAGAAAAAGAAATACTCCAGGAGAATCCCAGCTTTACTTATCTTCACCAAATCCAGACCTTCAACTGCTGGTTTTACTTCTCAAAGGGAGATTTAGCAGTTTGGGCCATTTAGAGTCAAGGGATTTAGGAATGCACGAGTGTACCTGGGAGGGTTTTCTGAGAGATCTAACCCACCAGATCTGAGCACTCTTCCACATTTGCAGCAGTTGAAATAGTTTCAAAATCCCACCCTTCCCAGGTTTGATAAGGCCCAAGACCCAGGTTTTATGGCTGGCTTCACATGTGGCAGGTTTTCCTTTGTACCGTTTGCTTTGAATTGCTTTGTTGACATAAGCATGCCCTTGCTGAGTGGATCATCTTATGGTTATTTTAATGTACATTTCCTTTTAATAATTACCTTATCCTTACCAACAACTGACTTCAATAGTCACTGCCTTGAGTAATGAGCACAGGAATGTGCTCATATTTTGCTGAATCAAGACTTCCACCAGGCAAGCCCACGTATGAAGGAAGTTTTCCCTGTGAATCGACGTTGTGCTGACTGGAGGCACTGCTCTGACACATGTAGCAGCACAGCCAGGCTGCTTTTCCTGTGGCTCTGTGATGGGGAGATGCGATCTGTGCCACTGCAAGGCTGTGTTTGGTTTAGATTACAGCATGGCACAAGGCTGGCAGGGCAGTCTCTGATCTGTGCCACTGCAAGGCTGTGTTTGGTTTAGATTACAGCATGGCACAAGGCTGGCAGGGCAGTCTCTGGCCATCAGGGATGCAGCAAACCCTCACCCAGAGGAGGAGAAGGTGAATCAGTGGCCTCAGGGCTTCTTGGTGGTTGGGAAATCACAGCCCTGCCTTTGATGCTGAAGCAGCAATACATCCCTGCCACTTTCAAAGCACAGGGTTGCCTTTTTAGCATCAAACCACTTCAGTGCCCGTTTGCAAACCCCTGGCTGGGGTTTGCCCTTGGTCAGTGCTCAGGGTCTCAGATATCTTGGCTGCTCTCTGGGAAGGCTCCATGTGCCAGCTGGGAGCAGCAGCCAGACTCCAAACTTGTGGCTCTGCAGAGTGAGGTGGTGTGAGCTCCCTGAACCCACCACAGAGCAAGCAGACTCTTCTGTGGGTTTTCTCCCTGCCCACCACCACACATGCCCCAGGCAGTGCCACGTGTGTGTAAATGCCCCTCACAGTGCTCCAGGTCCCATGGGAAGTGCCCAGTGTTGTAGTGCTGGTTCCCAGCACTCATTTACAGCACACAAGGGCTCCCATGCCAGCCTCTGTCTCCTTTCAACCCTGTTTCTGCCAGGAGCTTGAATTTCTGTCTGCCTTGAGAAGTGGTTTGTTTTTCAGAACTCTATTAAAGGAGCTATTATTCAAAATCCGCTTTTACTCTGGAAGGGGATTGCTTTCCGTCTCTCCTTTTATCTCCAAACATGTCAAATCAGCAAAAGCATGGAGTGAAAAACATGCACCCAAGAAGTTATATTTAGAAACTGGTTAGTCCGTATTTAACATTCCTGTCAGTGCTTACCCTGTTTTGCATGTCTGGACTGGTGTTAAATTAAATTAAATACATGCAAGCATGACATTTATTATTCTAGAGCTCAACACAGGAATAAAAAACTGCCTATCTAATTTCACTGCCACAAATCCTGGAGATGTGGCTTCAAATAGTATGTTCTTATGATTATCTAAAATCCTTCCTGCATTTCAGTAAATCAAGGAGGGGTCAGCTCTGGGGAAAACTGAAAAATAACAGCTTAAAAAAGGTTCCATAAGGAGAAGCTGTGCTCCTTTGCAGATTCACTCAAAGCTCCAGCATGGGGTATCCTCATGTGGAGGGCACTCACTGCAGTGGCTTTTTTCATGTATATGGATAAAGGAAGCAGAGCTGCTGTTTTTTTGGGTGGGTTGAGTCTGGTTTTGGCCACACACCTGATGAGGCTCACTGGCTGCAGGGCAACAACACAGGCATGGGGAAGTCCAGGATTTTCTAGGGAGACAATTGAAAAAGTGGGAGAGGTGCAAATCCAGGGTCCCTTGAAGCCCTTCATTTCTGAGATGAACAGGCAGCTCTTTGGCCACCACCACTGCCCTAGTTAACAGAGAGAGTTTTTCACAAGATGAGATGGTTTTGAAGGCAGAGGTGCACAGGCAGAAGGCACATTGTGGTGTGAACCCTGTCTCACAAGGCAGCAGTGGGAGAGCAGGGTGGAGCACTCACCCTTCCCAAACCCCAGTATTGCCATCAAATTACACTGCTTCCAGCTTCAGAGGAAGAGGGAGTAAGTGGTGTTTGCTTATCTTTTTCATACATTCATAGCATCATATTTTGGTTAAAAATAATATTGGTTCAGTGTTCAAAATCCTCCCCTTGACTTGGCACCTCTGCTGAAGCATAAAGTGCTGTGCAGGGATAGCCAGGCTTCAGGCTTGCCATTTGTTTCTAATTAAGGATTTGAACGATTCAATGGAAATTAAATACATGCAAGTGTAGCATTCCTCAAAGTTCAGTGTTTACTTAAAGAGTTTATTACTTATTTTTACTGGAATAATACAGAATGGAGTCAGTAAGGTGAACCTTTTCCCAGCTGACTTTTCTCTGCAAAAACCTGCGGAAGGAAGGAGGTAGTAGGAATATGTTTGAATGAAATTACAGCAAAGAGATACTTTGCTTTCTAGACATCCCCACTGCCTGAACTTCCCCCCTTTCTGGTCAGGCCAGGGAAATTTTTCTGTGCTTTTAACCCCTCCATGGAGGAGGGTGTGTGTGGAAGATGTTATTAACAGCTTTCCTTGGCAAAGAAAGGTGTGGCTTGGGGTAGATGGAAGATCCCATTGACTCTGACTGCACTAGGGTAGGAGGAAGCTTTGGGAACAAGTTGGAGAAGTGAGGGTAGATCTAAAATGGAGAGATTTGGGAAACCAGGGAGTCTGAGGTTTTACAGCTCACAGACTTGGTGAGGGGCTGATTGTCACAATTCCTACAGGGCTTTCTGCCCACTCTGCTCCTTGCTGGCATCAACAGCCATGGTGTTAGCAGGATCTGGCTGATGCCTGCCCAAGAGCAGTGCTGTGGGGTTTCAGCAGCTCCCTGTGTCTCATTGTGGGAAATGCTGTGCTAACCTTGGTGATTTAGACTTCCCAGCAGCTGCATCATCAGGGCTTTTTTGCACTGGATGTTCACACACAGCGGCTTGTAATCCACAGTTCCTTTTCAAGGTAGGAAATGTGTTTTGTCTAACAGGCTGTTGGTTTAACCCCCTGGATAAATGAAGCAACCCAAGACCAAAAATCCCACTTCCTCCATTACAAACATCCCACCAAGCCTTGGTGTCACCTGTGCTCCAGCCTTCCCTCCTTTGAGGTGTCAGCCAGCACTTTGTGCTGACTGGGTTGCTCCTTTCATGAGCCCCACCACAGGAAGCCCAGGGAAGGCAGCAGCAGTGGCAGAGTAACCTGAGAGTGGATCTGGTTCCTTTAGGGAAGGCCACGTACCTGCACATGGGCGAGGTGGTGGACGGCGTGGACATGCGGGCGGAGGTGGGGCTGCTGAGCCGCAACGTGCTGGTGATGGGAGAGATGGAGCAGCAGTGCTACGAGTACAGCAGCAAGCTCTGCTCCTTCTTTGACTTCGACACCTTCGGGGGACACATCAAGGTGAGCCTGGAGCCCTTGGCTTGTTCTTTCCTCCTTCCAGCCACGCCTTCACATAGCAAGGAAAGCGAGACGCAGGAAGGGAAAAATTCCTCATCAGCCGTTGAGCAAACAAACTCTCCCCACAGTACAGCAGATCCACCCTCTGGCTGCTGCCTGTCCTTCAGCTTTGAAGTGCATGTCATGCTCCTGCAGACATTGAGGCTGGTGATCAATACACCTGAGATAAATTCTCCACATTCCAATCCCAGTTTTCCCTAGATTTTGGTGGTGCTTAGCACAGGAAGTTCAATTTGAACCCAGCTGGCTAAAACACATGGAAAATTATAAATATAAATTACTTTCCTTCTGCAATTAAATGTGTCTGAGGCAGCAGTGGGGAAATCAAAGAGCAGCTCTGCTCTCCTGAGCCACCATGGCCCTCTCTCCCTCACCCTGCAGCCCCACACTCCCCTCCACACAGTAAATCCTTCAGTAGATACAATGCAGCCCTTTCTATGCCTGTGTTCCCTCTCCTTGCCCTCATCAGACTTTCATGTTTCTTGACTTCTGTTCTTTTGTTCTCCAGATTGGTCTTGATTTTAAGGCTACCCACATTGAAGGTCTGGAACTGAAGTACATGGGCCAGCAGACAATGGGGCATTACCCCATTCATTTCCATATGGCTGGAGATGTGGATGAGAAAGGAGGCTACAACCCTCCAACCTATGTGAAGGACACCTCCATCCACCACACCTTCTCCCGCTGCGTCACAATCCATGGATCCAATGGTTTACTGGTAAGAAGTTCCAGTGTCTGCCTTAGAGATGAAGACAGCAGGGAAAAAGTTTCCTCATAGCATGAATGCAGCTTAATTATTGCAGAATGATGTGTTTTATTGTTAAAGCCAAAGCCTGACTCTTCCCACCCTGGATACACAGGGAGTATCCCAACCTGCCAGTGTGGCACTGGGGGCTGTGTGTGACTCAGAGTGGGCAGAGCATTTGTCTGGGCACTGCAGACCAGCCCATCCCTAATGAGTGGTTGGATCTTTCTGCAGACACGGAATTTGCTATTTAAAGAGGATAATCAGAAGCTTTAAGTGTGCCTCATCTTTCCTGTAATAAAGGTTTGGGCTTGCAATGCCAGTCATAGCATTGAGCACTCACAGAGCTGTGATTTGCTAGAGTTGCACTCCATAACAAGAAATCCTTTAGGATAAATCTCTAGAATGACTGATGGATACCAGACAAGTCACAGCACACCAGAGTTGTCAAGAACATGTTCAGATTCTCCCCAGATCTAGGGGTGCCTTTGTTTTTGGGGTAAGCATGCTGGACCTGTTGTTTGTGAGCAGAAAAAGGCTTGTGGGTGATGTGATGGTTAGATGCTGTCTTGGGCATGGTGATTACAAAATTACAGCAGTTTTCTATTCTTGGAGAAGTAAGGATGGGGGTCAGCAGAAGAGCTGCCCTGGATTTCCAGAGGGCAGAGTTTGGCCTGTTTGGGAACCTGGTTGACAGAGTCCCTTGAGAGGCAGGTCCTGAAGGGCAGAAGAGTCCAGGGGGACTGGATGATCTTCAAGAAGCAAATCTTAAAGGTGCAGGGTTTCTCTAGGCAAAGGACTCTCACCCATTCAGTGAAATGTATTCCAAAAGAAAAAAGTATATCCAAGCCTTGAAGAGGAGAATTTGTACTGTCAAGAGCCCTGCTGCTATATATAACAGAATTTTAAGTGGAAACATAATTGGCAGTTGTAACCTGGATGGTGACTGTGCATTAGGAGTTCATACCTCTAGAAGTGCCAGCATTGGAAGGCAGAGTCCCAGGATAATTAAAATGCACAGAAGTTGAACAAAGGGCACTTAAATTGCAGTTCCAGAAGCAGACCAGCTTTTATCTGCTATTTATGAATCTGAGGTTTTGGGTTTGACCTCTGTCCTTCTAAGTTTATAACGTGATCTTGAAAACCTACCATGAACATGCTTCTGAAATGGAGAGACATTTTACTGTATAAATTATATAAGTCACTCAGGGTCATGTGGCATTTGCCCAGGCTGAAGCTGCCAGTAGAGGCGCTTGGTACACAATGAATGTGCAGAGTTGGTTTGTGCCAAACCAAATACCCAGAGCCTGGCATTTTTCTTGTCAGTCAGAGGGATGGGTTCATGCAGAGAATTTGGAAATAGTTTTGTCCCTTGTGCTTTCTCTGGGCAACAACTGTGCCATGGGGGATCTGTGGCATAGGAGTCCATGTGCTCAAGCTTTTCCAGCTGAGGTGGCAAGGTGAAATTTAGACGGGCTGATATAGCTGATGAAAGTGACCTGATTCTCTTGATGTTATCGAACAATCACAATTCTCTAAATGATCATACTTTGCCTCCGTGACAAGGCACCCAAGAGAAATCTTGTAATTTAGGACATTATTTAGTCAATATAACCCCTCTTGATTTTAGTTTATCAAAATGTATGAATATGAAGCTTTAGGTTTACTTGTTTTGGGTTTTTTTAACCTCATCATTATTGCTGATGGCTGAAAAGCAAGCTCCAGTGAATTAAAGCAATCTGATCAAGTTTGTTCAGTTGCATCACAGAAAATGTGCTCCAAATGTTGCATCACTTAGGTGTTGTTCCATGGCTCTGATACACATCTGCAGTCAGCAGCTCCATGCCTTGATTCATCAGGTGATCCCACCACAATCTCCTCATCTGTTTTCTGACTCTCATTTCCTTCCTTTCCTCTTCCTTCTCCCTCAGATATATTCAAAGACACCCACATGGGTTTCTGATGACTACAATAGTTATTGTACACATTTCCCAGCTGCCTGTTGTCTCTTTACTTGGGCAGCACCAGCTGTTTCTACATGCAGGAGCACCACTCCTGCAAACAGAGATGAGCTTTGTCTTTCCCCAGGTAACATCCATTCCCTCTGAGATCAGGTAGATCCAAAGTGTACTTTGCTGAGGGAAGATTTGCCTTTATGATGTGCACACTTTGGGAATAGCCATAGAAATTCCAGCTGGATTATTAAACCTCAGCATAGCACAGACTGAATGATGTCCTTAACACTGAGCTGTTGATTTCAGAGCTGCTTCTTGCATGAGTGTTGTAGAGCACCTGTGAAAATGTTTTTAATAAATGGGAGAGGGGCATCAGTTGTTTTATACTGTCATTAAAGCAGGCAGATAATTTACATACAATTTCTCCTGCTTGCTTTGCTGTCACTTTTCTCATGTCACTTCAGAGATACTCATAGATTCTGAAAAGTCTAGGAGAAAAGAGTATCCAGTTATTTCTAATGACAGGTATTTTTCTGTGGGTCTGCACAGTCTGTTAGAAGTATCTGTCTCAACATTAGCTCCCCTCATTGGTGGGTTATTCTGCTCTTGTAAATTCATATTAGCTGATAGGCACAGAGGGAAACAAATTTGTAGAAATTAGTTTCTCACCATAATTATTGTTTTAAAATGCAATAGTTACCCAATGTTTTCTGCAATATATTGGCCAAAAAAACACCTAGTTACACCACTGCAATCCCAGGGATGGAACTTTGCTCTGATGCCCACTCTCCATTGGATCCCTGTGTGCAAGCTAAAGTAGAAGCAACCACTGGGGAAGGAAATTTAATGGGGGTCAGTAAAGTCTGGCAGGATCCAGGGGAGACCTGTGCTTCATGGAATTAAGAGGTTGTACTATCTAACAGCTTCAGTGGTGTCTGCTTTTACTAATCCAGCTATACTTCACAGCAATTGTTTTACCAGGAAGGGCATTATCTGTCTCTAAATTGCTCATGGTTAATGTAAGATTATGGACTATTAGCAAGGTTTTAATCAGAGAAAAAAATTAAATACATTAGAAGAGTGATTCTGGAACAGGCATTTCAGCAGTGGGCTTGTGAATGAAACAAGTCAGAGGTGACTGAGAGATGGCCTATGGGGAAATAATCAATCAAAGAGAAGGTGACAAATGCCTAAGGGACCAGATCCCTGGCTCTAACTCCCTCTTGTTCTGTGGACTTTCAGGGATGAGTTAGGAGAACAACAGGCATTGGCTCTGAGCCTCTGTGCCAGTGCACAGCCCTGTCTCACCCTGCTCTGCTCTCTCTCGCTGCTCTGGGAGATGTCATCCCCTGGGACAGCATCCCTGCTTGGCCCCAGCTGAGTCTGGGCACTGCAGGTTTCCCTGCCCCTGTCCTGGTGCAATGTTGTGCCAGCTGGAAAGATAAATGGCTGAAGTGGCAAACATTTCTCTAGGGAAACTGCTTCCATCATCTAAATGTACCAACAACATTGTTTATGTGTCTTTTTGGTATTGCTGTCCTGTGAGAGAAAGCTGATAGGATTTGGTGGAAGTTTCTGTGGAATTCTGAGATCTCTGTGGTTAAAAGACTTCCTCTGCATGTTGGAAACCTTCTTCTGAATGTTGCTCACTCTCTTGAAAAGTTCTGTCCTGTAAACCTTTATCATAACAAGGCTGGGATAGTTCATTCTTCTTTAGTATATATGTTTTACACCTAAATAAAGAAGGCTAAACCTTGCAAAATATATAATTTATTAGAATGGGAAGTTAACAGTGAATCTCAGTGAGGTAGCTTAATGGAATGTACCATTTTGCAGGTCATTTTAGCAGTGTTTAATTGACTGTGATGACTTGTGCTCAGAGATTTGAGTATTTACACTGGAGCATGGATGTTACATAATAGAAGTCTGTGTGGTTGTAAGCCAGTAATAGATTTGGCAAGCAAAGTATTTGTTCTCATGTGAAAACATATTTGTAATCATTTCAACACTAATACTGGGATTTTATTTGAAATTGGTGCTCCTTGCCCCAGGAATGAGGTGTGAAGGTGAAAGAAGTCTCAAGCCTGTTTACAAAAACAATTCAAGCACTTGGATGCCCATGCACTTGGTCTCTCAGTGACACCATGATGAACAGGCCATCTATCAGGGTTAATGCTGTCCCTTGTCCCCTGACAATTAGTGTTTCATCAGAAGCATTTAGAGGAACACTTCTGTGGCAGATTAACCTTTGCTGGGGAGGTTTCCTGAGCCCAAGGTGATTGATGAGTGGTGACTGATGGGAACAGCAAGGAAAGAGCCCAGAGATCCAGACCTTGCCCTGGTCAATGGAGACCTGACATTAATTTTCTATATCCCAGATATATCCACTGACAACTGATTTGGTGCTTCCCATCTTGTCCCCTCCTTAGGCTTCAAACTCACATTCCTGCTCTCAGATTTTCTAGTGATGTGAGGCCTGTTGTTCTGTCAACCAGCAGTGTCCTGATGTAACCAGCATCCAAACCAAAACCAGAGCAGCACTGATTAACACCAGCTGATTTGTCTCAGGGTCAAGCAAAGCTTCTGTCAACAGCTTGAAGAAAAAGATCACGTTAAACCTAAAACAAGCCAGTCTGTCTGGAAAACAAATTTCTGCCTCTCTGATAGCCTGGAAAAATACTTGTCATCTCAGCTGCATTTTTGAGCTGCATTTTATGTAGCTGCCCATGTAACTCCACATGAAGATGAATGAGCCCAGATGTGATTTGAACATCTAATTCCTCTCCTCATCCCCCACCCTGTATTTTTTCCAGCCTCATGCTAAGACAGTCTCTGATTTCTCAGGCAAACAAAGAAAGGAATGGAATGAGCATTTCCTAGGTGATGACAAATTCTAATTAAGTGTTAGAGTTATTGCTTTGACTATAAGCTCTGAAGCGTCTGAGAGGAATCTTGCTTTTGGTTTTGGTTCTAGATCCTGAGTTCAAAAGGGAACTGAAGCTCCTATGTGCCATCACACTAAGTTTGTTCTAATTGTGCAGTGGCTGAGCATAAAACCTCAACACTGACCCTTATTTTGTTGATGCAGGTGAAGGATGTGGTGGGTTATGATGCCCTGGGCCATTGTTTCTTTACGGAGGATGGACCAGAGGAGCGCAACACGTTTGAGCACTGTCTGGGGCTGCTGGTGAAGCCAAGCACCCTGCTCCCCTCCGACCGTGACAGCAGGATGTGCAAGCTGATCACTGAGGGAGCCTACCCAGGCTACATCCCTAAGCCCAGGCAGGACTGCAGGTGAGTGAGAGCCTTCTCTTCTCTTCTCTTCTCTTCTCTTCTCTTCTCTTCTCTTCTCTTCTCTTCTCTTCTCTTCTCTTCTCTTCTCTTCTCTTCTCTTCTCTTCTCTTCTCTTCTCTTCTCTTCTCTTCTCTTCTCTTCTCTTCTCTTCTCTTCTCTTCTCTTCTCTTCTCTCCATCTCCATCTCCATCTCCATCTCCATCTCCATCTCCATCTCCATCTCCATCTCCATCTCCATCTCCATCTCCATCTCCATCTCCATCTCCATCTCCATCTCCATCTCCATCCTCCCATCTCCCTCTCCTCTCCATCTCCATCTCCATCTCCATCTCCATCTCCATCTCCATCTCCATCTCCATCTCCATCTCCATCTCCATCTCCATCTCCATCTCCATCTCCATCTCCATCTCCATCTCCTTGCAGGACTTAGCCATAACAGACAGCATTCTGTGTATGGGATTATGTAGATATCTGTAGGTATCTGGGCTGTTTGCCCCAAATTTGGGAGAGCAGTTTCCTTGGGGTCTTTATCCTTGTGCTATTCAGATGCCTACAGACCTAAGGTGTACTTTTAACTTTTTGTCTATAAAGTCCATTGAGATGGTTTCCACCTAAAATACTGTAAATCATCCTTTTAAAGTGTGCAAGCCCTGCCTTGTTCTTTGTAGAGTCTTGAACCATCATTTTGCTCATGGCTCAGCAAAAAGTTGCTGAGTTCAGAGTGGGCCATGTTCTGACATTTGTGCTCATCTCAAATGGCAGCTGATATTGAAAGTATTTCAGTATCACCCATTTTGTCCTCAGAACAGCTGAGGTTTTTTTCAAACACAGATATTTTTGACTTTTAGTTTGGCAAGGGAGAGAGAGGAATTCATGCAATGCTCTTTTTCACATCTGTGTTTGTTTATAAAATACACCTAGTGTCCCTATTCTTAAAATAAGGGTTAATTAGCCAATATGCTCATTTTCCACTGATAATTTGTTTAATAGTCATAGGGACATATTTTTTTGTAATTTTGAAGACTGTTGCATGAATGAGTGCTTTCTAATGGAAAGGTGTTATGGTACTTTGATCTGCCCTGTCTTCCTTTATAAAAGAATTCAAGATCTGGTCAGAAAAAATGAAAAACAGCTCAGCTTGTTTTGCACTGGGCTCATCCAGCCTGGAAGTCTATGAGTACACCAACACTAATTCCAGTGCAGATTCAGGGGATGAGCACCAGCTGTGGCTCCATCAGCTTGGGAGAGGCAGGCAGAGAGCTGCTGCTAGGAATTCAAACAACAGGATTGTGCCAAATGACACTGTAACCTGCCCAATCCATGTGGCTCTGAAGAACAGATTAGGCAGAAAGACAGGTCACTGTGGAACTACACTGTCCTTGCTCTTGCCTACACAGCAGGAGGTGGTCTATAAATAATCCAAATTTGTTTGTTTCCAGGCCAGTCCCACGCCCAAAATAGAAAAATTTTGCTGTTTTCATGATAAAGTCAGACAAACGGAAATGCATCAGCAAAATCAGTTGGCCTAAAGCCCCTAAGAAGTCCTTCAGGCAAGAAAAAAAATAGACATAAAGGTTCCACAGGTTCATATCCTGCAGAAGGGCAAATCTCACCCAGCAGATTTAGGGGCCAGTCTGCTGGCTGTAAGTGCTGGATGTTTCCCATGCCTGGTGGTTAACAAATTCTGTATGTCACAGCAGGGACAGTGATGGATGGATTGATCTGTCCTCCTTGATGGGAATCTTTCAGTTCAGAGTTTTTTATGTGCATTAGACAAATGGAATGCTTTTGTCCCAAAAGAAATGTGCAGGAGGGTGGGAGCAAATCAAGTTAATCAATCCCAGCAGCTCTTGGAACAGGCAGATAGGGGGGAACACTTGGAAAGCCTTAGTAGGCAATTCATTGGGTTCCTTGATTAAACGAGTCTCTAATGAACCTAAGGGCTTATGGGGGGGCAAAGTTCTTTTCTGTGACTTGTGCAACAACATATTTACCTTATCATAAACAATGATTGACATCTGACAGCTTCATAGCAGGCTTGGAATTGCAGTTGAAATTCCTCATTTAATACATGGTGTTTTAAAAGATAAGGCCATGTTCTCTGTCAAATCACAGAGGACACGAGGTATGAGAAGAGAAGGAAAAAACACATTCCTCTTTCCCCTGGGCAGGGCCCCTTATCTGGGGAGGTATCAGCCCTGTCTGCACTGGGGGAGTTTATGGGTGACTCTGGTGTGTGCTCAAAGTGTCATTTTCATGTCATTCTTTGTTTTTCTGACCTGCAGTGCTGTATCAACCTTCTGGATAGCCAACCCACACAACAACCTTATAAACTGTGCAGCTGCTGGATCTGAAGTGAGTGCACAAGTTTCTTATTTGGTAACAACTCAGGCCAGTGACAGCCCTGCAAGGCTGAGGGAAGCTCTCACTGGAATAAAACCTGTTTTTGTGACACAGGCATTTTAAATTTGCTTGATTGAGACACACATTAATGTGGCTGGTGCCACCAATAAAAAGAATGGTTTTACTTTTGCTCCAAACTTCTTGTCACTTGCTGTTTCTAGAGCTGGATTTAACAAAATTCCACAGTGTGCAGCCTGAATAAATTAAATAAATGTGACTGTGGAGTCTCAGAGAAGCCTTTGGCAATGATATTGTTGATTGCAGTACAGTAATGGTGCTCTGAAATTTCAGGCAGCCCTAATGCTAATTCCACCGACATTTTTGGTCACGTCAGGAGCCCTTATTGTCCTGAGAAGACATAAAAACAAGAAAACAGAGAGATGTGGTCTTTCCAAAACTTTCAAATCTTGGGTACCTGTATTAGGACTCCTTGTTAAATTTTTAGGCCACTAAACAAAAATTAGTTAATTTTTAAGTTTGGAAAGTCTCCCTTATGCTCCAGTATCGATGCCAAAACTTAACCTGAGGCACCCTGAAGATCAGAAGGGTGAATATCAATATTCATGTGCGTTAATCTCTTACATGGGATGCAGTGTTCTTACATCTTTATGTGCGTTAAACTCTTCATGTGCGTTAAACTCTTACATGGGTTACAATGTAAGAGCAAGTTCGTGTGCATTAAACTCTTCCATAGAGCGTTACATGGATCAATGGCTGTGGTTTGTCCTGAAATCCCCGGGCCTATGTTCTTGTCAGCAAAGTCTCAGCTGTCCCTTCTCTCTCTCAGGAAACAGGCTTTTGGTTTGTGCTGCACCACGTGCCCACAGGCCCCTCGGCAGGCATGTACTCCCCCGGCTACTCGGAGCACATGCCCATGGGGAAATTCTCCAACAACCGCGCGCACTCCAACTACCGGGTGAGTCTGCAGCAATGGGAATGCTGCCCTCAGAACAAACCCCATCCCTCCCTCCAGCCCCACAAGCTATTAGTGCCTGTGCCTTCTGTTTCCCTTGGAGCTCTGCTTGTTTGTGGCTCAGATAAGGCAGCTTGTGGGAGCACTCACGGCCAGCTGGCACCTGCTCCGCTTGGCGCTTGGGCATCCAGAGCGGCTCTCCCCTCTGCTCAGGCTGCTTCCCTGCCTCCGTGCTCCTGAAATACTGCCTCCAGGAGCATCTGCTGGCAGCCTGTCTAATGATACACCTCAGCTGCCAATACTGGCAATTACCTGAACAGCTTCTGGAGGGATAAACACGGCCGCTGTGTCTAATCGCTGTCTCTGCTGATTTGCTCCTTAGTGTGCCATGTTGTGTTACTGAGGGCTTTAGACTGAAGCTGAAGGTTTAGGTGTGTGGGATTACATGCAATTATGAGAAAAGTGCAGCTTTGGAAATTTGCAGCCATTTTGGGGGGTATATGCAAGTCTGGATAATCATGGCAGCCCTCTGTTTCACATGATATTGACAGAAGCTGTTCTTAGCATTATGGCGGTGACTTTGGCTTAGAACAATTGGGGGTAGAGTCTGGAGATGGAAAGAGCTGTAAAATTCATAAATATACTGTGATAATTGCATTTCTGTTTTCCTTTAGGCTGGAATGATCATCGATAATGGCGTTAAAACCACCCCAGCGTCTGCCAAGGACAAAAGACCTATCCTGACACTGATTTCTGGGAGGTAAAGTGTTTTGCATAGCTTGATTTGGAAAGGACTTCTCTTAAACACTGACTGAAAGCTCTGAATTTGCCCCAGGCAAGCTCACAGGGATCATTGCAATGCCTTTGGAGTGGCTCTTTTTGAGGAAAGGGTCTTCACTTAGATACCCCTTGCCATTTCTGACTTAATCTCTCCATTCTCCTTTATAAGGGACCCTCAACACCCACACCCTTCTGGTTTCATCCTCATCCTTTAGCTCTGAGCTGAGCTGGCTTGGATATTACATCTGCTGTAGGGTGTTCCATTGATTTTTTGAATTTTTTAGATAAGGAAGAAAATTCACTGCCTGGTCAACAGTCCCTCTGGGCAGGAGTTGCTGCAAGAGTTTTTTAGGAATAAGAAATTTCAGTACTTCTTGGGAATGCTATTAATTTTGTTCATTCTTTTAGAACCTGCTTAAACAGGGAGTGCTTATGTCATGGGGCTCATGCTTTGATTTCAGATTTCAGTCTAATTCCAAATCTGACACTGCAGAAACAATCACAATTAAAGACACAGAGCAATCCTTCATTTCTGTGCACAGCCTCTCTATGGTCTAATGGAGTAATTTAGAAATAATGGAAACCTCTCTGGAGATTGTATCATATCAGCAGACCTAGTGTGGTCTGGTGGCTTCTGAGAACCCACTCTCTCCCCAGAGCTGGCCCCAGAGGAGGCTGATGAAAGAGCTGCACTTGCACCCTTATATCTCATCAGAGGTTGAGTCTGGCTCTTAAGTTACCAACCCCCAGACATGTAAAAGGACTTAAATACTCTCAAATTTCCTTGTTTCTTTCCTAACAGACCAGTTGCCTCCAGTTGCACCCTAACTTACATTCCCCCACAACTGCATTTCTTGACAGAAGAAACCATGTAAGGAATAGAAACATGCTGAAAGCCTCTGCTCAGCAGGGGAGAATGACAACTCTATCTCCTTCTCATCTCTGGGGTGTGGGTTACCCAGACTACTGTAGTAAGCAGTACTGGGGTGGGATCCATCTTCCTTCCCAGGAGAGCCCAGGCAGGAGCTCAGATATCAGTTATCCACATCACCCTGGCTAGCAGCTGATGCTAAAAGATGTTCAAAAGGGAATGTTATTTACATTATTTAAATGCTCAGTTAATTGAAGTGATTAATTCAATGGTAAAAGTAGCTGCTAAAAAAATATTTTAAGAGCAGCCTGCTCTTGGGAGCCTGATGCTGCTTTTCCAAGCAGCTGAACACGTGCCTTGGGGAGCTGCCTGCTGCCACAGGCGCAGTTAGTGGTTAGAAAAGGCAATTTCTCCCTTGCCATACAAGGGCAGGAATGGCCCTTGGAAGGCAAACAATTCATAATGCACTCATGGTTGTGCTTGGGGATTACCCAGCAGCACAAACTACAGCTCAGATTATTTATTCCATTTTCCACCTTTCACGTGATAAGACTGAACTGAATAAATGACTGAAGTTGGGCTGGCTGGAGCAAACTGTGAGCTAGGCTGGACAGTGACAGAATTGGAGAGATTATTCTGCATTCAGTAACAGCATTTAATGTCCAAGTCAAATTCTGGACCCTGTAGTTATCATGGATGTGAATGAAATTGGAATCCATCTCAAAATATCTGTACTTAACAATGCCTGGGGAATTCACAAGAGCTGATACTAAATCTGTCTCTGAAAGTAAATTCACAGTGATGAAGCTGCCAAAGCACTATTCATTTATTGGAACCCTATCAGCCTGATGCTCAGTTTTAGATTGATATGATGGCTTATTAAGCAAAGCAAAGTGCTATTGAATATCTGTTAGAAATTTGACAGCTTGGCCTTGCTTTCCATGGTGAGGAATGAATTTTAATCTCTGGACCATGCGTTGCTGGCACTGAGTTGGATACTCATCTGTCAGGTTTTCTAAGCTGTGCAGTGTGATGGAGGATGCTCCTCCGAGAGCAGAAAGGAGCCTCAGGACAGGGGAAGTGACAGCCAGGCTCAGCATCACCTTGCTCAGATCCTGTAGCCCAAGCAGGGGCTGTCAGGGAGCAGCTGAGGGCACACATTGCTGCAGTTTCTGCTTCTGTCTGCTTTTTTTCACCAAATCAGGCCAATATTTCATCATACTGAGAACTTCAGGGTCACTAAATCTTGTACATGTGTCCTGTGTAGTGGGAGTAGTGAAGGACATACTCTCAGCCCCTCTCCAAGATTTTCAAATTCCTTTCCACAGCAAGAAAATTTGGCAGTGGTACTCATGGCCACACTATAGCCAGAGTTAGGAGATAAGAATGCTCAAAAGGGAAAACAAAAGGATATTTATCTAAATAACAGGAACATGCTAAAGGATAGCTGTAAGAGATTAAAAATAAATATATCTGGAACTTTTGGGAGCAATAATAAACTTTCCATGCTTTCAGCAATATATCAGCAATACAACACCGGAATGGTGAAAGGAAACTTGGAGCAGGTCTTTACAACTGCCTTGCCTGGACCTTCCTTCCCTTGGCAGCTGGGCCTGGCCACCACAGCTTGAGCAGACACGCTACGTGGATGGAGAGTGGTCCCAAAGCTGTTCCTGAGTTACCATAAAGCAGATGTTCAGGCAGCAAGGCCACCTTCCCTCTCCAACCAACCTTTCCTCTCTCCCTCTGCCTGCAGGTACAGCCCCCACAAGGATGCTGATCCTCTGAAGCCCAGGGAACCTGCAATAATTGAGGGCTTTATTGCCTACAAGAATCAGGATCACGGGGCCTGGCTGCGAGGTGGAGATGTGTGGCTGGACAACTGCCAGTGAGTTTTGCCTTATTTCAACTCTCAGAGTTCAGCCTGGTGTTTATGGCAAGCATAGCTGTGGTTCAGACTATTTATATCGCTTTGCACCTTTCATATGGCCAGGACTGAAAGGAAGATGAAATGTTAAGCCACCACAGGCATTATTTTACACAAACAAAACCTGCTTTGTCTGAGCTGGGGATGCCTCAGGTTGTGTCTCTGTGTAATGCTGACCAGCAATAAATTGTCACAATTGACGAAATACACACACACAGACACACAGATGCAAATAACTAAAAGTAAAACCTATTTTTTTTAAATATTAAAGATGAAGTGCTTTGAAAAGAAAACAGTGAAATGCACCACCTTTCCTGGCTCAGGCTGGTCACAGATCAGTTTTATGTGGTTCAGTGTAATGCTGAATAAGCAGGTACTGATGGAGCAGACATAAAACTATGCATCCCAGCAGCAAGGGAGAGTCTGGGCAAGTGTGTGTTGTGCTCTTTGAAGGCCATTTCCTGCCCTGGCTAGAGCTGATATTTGTTTTGTGCTTGAAAACAGATGATCTGCTGCAGTTTCTGTTTCTGAGCCAGGCTCCTGATATCAATCCTAGCAAAGAGGAGAAGAAGGAAAAAGCCCCTTTAGGAGGGGTATTGTGATAACCCTGGTGGGAAGGGCTGCCACGCTGATATCTGGTGTCCAATTCCCAGCCAGAGCTGCCTTACCTTGGAGTGACCCAAACCTCCTAAAGCAGCTAGTGGGATAAGCTGGCAGCAGTGACCTGGTGAGAATGGGGCTGTAGCAGAACACTCACAAATGTCATATTGAGCAATGCAGTTTGTGTTTCTTATGACCCACAAGAATCCACCCTGCTCTAAGGCCAGCAAGTGTTGTCCTCACAGATCCCACTCGGGTCACTGGGACATTTGCGTTGCTGAATATCCTTTGCCAGGGTGCTAAAACACCAAGTGCTTTATGAGTTTCCAGCAGCAAATCTCTGAGTGTGTGTGAATTGGAGGAAGCAGCCATCAAACTGTAATTGTCTTTATAGCCAGAGCCATTTCCTTTTCTATGGCTAGAATCTAATTTATGTGTCCCATTAACAGGGCCAGCGCTAATGTGGCCTGCAGGGACGCAAGGAGGCCATAGGGTGGGAAGGGCTGCCACCTACAGACAGCAGCACAGGGAGGGGATCTGCTCCCAGTCACTGCCAGCATCAGTGACAGACGTGGGAGGTGATGCTGGTGTGAAGACACCATCAAGACTCACTTGAACTATGAGTTCATAGTGGCATTTCTCTAAGCAGCAGTCAATGACCAACATCTGTGATTTATTTTATCCTGAAATTTCAGCAAAATAGAAAGATATTCTAATTTTTTTATTATTATTTTTAATAAGAAAGTTTTGGTCACTCTATTCCTGTTGAGGAAAGAGAAGCCAACCTGCTCTTTTTTTATCATCTCTTTTATGGAAGCAGTTTGTGAAACATGAAGACAGGGAAGCACAGTGTGTAAGGCAAAGCAACATCAAATAATGAAAACTGGTTGGAGTAGGAGATAAGCATGATTGTTTTATCTACCAGAGAAAAGCGTGTGATCATTAGACAAAGGGATAAAACTTTATTAGGCAAGTAAACTATAGCTAGTAATCACCATCTTAACCCCAGCTGGAGCAGTCAGGTGTGTGTCTGCTGCTTCATGTAATCCGCAAATTCTGCAGGATGTGCCAAGAGAGAAACTTCTAAAATTGGAATGGGAACAAGTCTGGAAAAACCCAAGTCCCCCTGAGCACTGTACAGTAATTAATCCCTGCTATTCCCCACTAGTTTGCTTGTTATAGTTTGACATGACAAACCAAAGTGACCCCAAATCTCTTCTGAAGCATCTGTCTTCTCTCGGCAGGTTTGCTGACAATGGCATTGGGCTGACCTTGGCGAGGTAAGGGTGGCAGGGCTGGGCACAGGGCTAGGTGGCAGGGCTGGGTGGCAGGGTTGGGTGGCAGGGATGGGTGGCAGGGCACAGGGCTGGCTGTCAGCAGCCCTTTCACCTCCAGCCCTTTCTTCCCAGCGGTGGCACCTTCCCTCACGACGACGGCTCCAAGCAGGAGATCAAGAACAGCCTGTTTGTGGGTGAGAGTGGAAACCTGGGCACAGAGACCATGGACAATGAGATCTGGGGGCCTGGGGGTCTGGATCACCGGGGCAGGACCCTGCCCATCGGCCCGTAAGTTCTGCTCAGCACATCAAAGCACTCACTCACAAATCCAGCCCAGTGTGGTTTCCCCAGCGCTGCTCAGTTTAATAACCATTACACAGAAAGGATTTAATTTCATGTTTCCCAATCCCAGAGTCCTCACTGTGCAGCTGCTGCTGGCAGGTACATCCTTGCAGGCTGCCAAGACAGATCAAGCTCCTCTTTCCTTCCTTTGCAAGGGGATTTGAGAGGACAGCAAGAGTACTCTGTGCTAGCAGGGCACCTCTGGACGTGTGATCAGCAGTGCTGAGCAGTGAGCTGAGCTCCATCAGCTGCCAGGAAGGCTCACAGAAGCCCCTTCCTAGGCATCCGTGTGCTCATGTGTGTGCTCAGTGCTGTCACTACAGTAGCCCCACAGTGAGCAAACAGCTCAACTGATGCTTTTCTGACATATTGCAGGCCTCAATTTTGTTCTCAGCAGTGATGCTGGAGACTTATTATAAACTATACCAATAATGAAAACCCATTCTGCTATGGCTCTCCTAATATCCTTTACACATATGTGGACATATCTCATCTTGGATGTTGTATGCAGAAACTCAGAACAAATGCACTGGAGCAGGCAGGAATTCTCTAAGGGATCATACGAGGAAGGGTACAAATTTATTTGTTATAAGTGAAATTTGAAACGTCTTATCTTAGCTCTTAAAGACCTTAAGCATCTTGTTCATTTAATTGGTAAGAAGATGGTGTCTTCTTTACCTTGCAGCTGATATCAGGAAAGGCTGATAAAGATTAATCTGCTCCTCAACTCTTCTTAGCTCTATAAATTGTAGGACTTTTCCTCATTTTCAAAAACTTTTTTTTAATTGCAGTTGATTTGCAATGCTTCTTTCCAAATCCCTTTGAAAGATGTGGTGGGACTTCTTTTAGCCCTGCCATTACTCAGCCCAAGGAATCTGCACAGCTCTGCTGAGTTTCAGGTTTCACTGCTGCAGAACTCATTTCTGATGGCAAACACAAATTTATTCATCTTTAGCTCAGTCCTTTGGCATTGCTGTTACTTCCTTCCCTGGAGAAGTGCAGGCTAAATAAAGATGATCTATTCAACATGAGAGAACTTGAGCTGAACTTGCAAGGATAAGAGAGCTGAAAAGAAGGGAAATCCCTTCTCTTCCAAAGCAGGAACTTAGGAGTCATCCTACGGCCTGCAAGAATTGAAAGTGCTGTGGGACCGTGCGTGTCTAGAACACATCTCCTGATGCTAACGTGCCATGACCAAGTCTCTCTGAATGCATTCCAGGGATTTCCCCATCCGAGGGATCCAGTTCTACGACGGGCCCATCAACGTCCAGAACTGCACGTTCCGCAAGTTCGCGGCGCTGGACGGGCGGCACACGAGCGCGCTCGCCTTCCGCCTCAACAACGCCTGGCAGAGCTGCCCCAACAACAACGTCACCGCCATCCGCTTCGAGGATGTCCCCGTGAGTCCCCTCCTGTAGGGATGGTTAGCTTGTCAGAGTGACCCCGAGATTGTTAAAAGTCTCTTTTCCCAGCCCAGTGCTTGAAGAAGGAGTCAGAGCTCTTAATTTCTCTGTCTCAAGGTTGTTTGTTGTATCTTATCTATAAAAAATTTTCTCCTGCCCCGCCGAGGTCCATCCAGCAGGACAGTTCCAGGCACCCTGCCTGCCCCTGGGGCAGTGTTATGTCTTTACACCAAAAACAACATATACAATGTTTACAATTACTTTCCAATACCTATCACCTATGTTAGACAGTGAGCTTCTACTCTAAACCAATCTGTAAGTGTCAACATCACAACAGAAGATGGAGGCCAAGAAGAAGAAGGAGAAAGGCTGGACATGCCCAGTTCCCTCCATCTTGCCTCCTGAACCCCCATACCAAAACTCCAAAATCTACTTTTCCACCCCATGATAACCTCACTAATATTTTACCTGAACTGTTGTGGCTTGCTGATCTTCATCTAAGGTTGGTAATTTGCTTCACGGGTCATAATTGAAACCACAGGTGTTTTGGGCTCTGTGCCAGGGCTTCTGAACCCCCTGGCAGGGGTCCTGGCTGTCCTGGACAGCCAGAGGGATGTCCTGGGTCCTGACACCCTCCCAGACAGCCCTCCCTGCCCTGGAAATGGGGCTGTGGGCAAAAAGCAGAAAATCTTGCCCATTGTCTTTGCCAGAAGCTTAACAACAATTAAATATGATGGGTGCAATAACAAGAAGATCCAATTGTATCCATCAGGTTTGCAGCAAAACAGATGCAGGGATTGTTAAAAAAAAAACTCATAGCAACAGTGAAGTGAAAATAATTTCCATTTCTGTACGGCTCAGAAACTGAAGAATCAGCCCCTCTTTATTTTCGACAGTGGTATAATATTAAAGCAACAGAAGGAAGTCTGTTCTGAAAGGCCAGACTGACCTAGAAGCAGAAAATACTGATTTTGGGGAACAGCCAGTGAAACTGAGCTGATGCAGGATAATTCTGCAGCCCTGCACACTAGGGTAATTCCAGACCAGACTCCAGTTCTGCAGACATAAATGAGAGCAGAGTCCAGCCAAAAGGAGTTTGCCAAATTTTGAATTACAGTATGAACCTCTGGGTGCTGGTCTGAGCCCGTCCTGGGGTCTGTTCTTTTGAGTTATTTTTGTATTTGCCTGCACAAATACATGCTAACTGTTTCACTGAGGTTCACCTTTAGCAGCTGTTAAATCCGGCTGCCAAACATTACAAACAAATAAATAAATAAAGTGGTTGGGCTGAAATGATTTGTGTTGCCTAATTTTCAAAAAATTAGCAGGCTTGCTCACAGGTCAGGAAAAGTGCTGACCAGTGCCAAATATGATGGGAAAGGCAAAATTCCCCTAAAAGTGTTGGTTGGTCGCTCTCACATTGCACAAGGCAGGCTGGTGACATTACATTTATTTATGCTGGATAAAAATATCAGTCAGAAGTTGCCTGAGCAGCCATTTCCCAGGGCTGTTTCCCACATTGGTATGACTTCACATGGCTTGGAACTTTGAAGCTGTGTTAGCAAACAATGACTGAAGTGGCTCTCGTGAAATTGCCCCGAGTCCTGAACCTTTGTCTAGAATTTTCAAATAAACCTTCCCACTGGTGAGGCTGAAATTGTGGTTTTTTTTAGCCTTTCCCCCATGGTCAGCAGGGAAATGTGTGTCTGCTCTGCCTAACAAATCAAACACACCTTTTAAGTCAGAAAATGGGTAAATTGAGCCAGTAGTGACCAAGGGCATCCTTTTCTTGTACTCTAAGTGATGAATTCCTTTCTGGAGATGTAAATTTGTTCCACTGTTCTGTTTAGATTACCTCAAGAGTCTTCTTTGGAGAACCTGGCCCGTGGTTCAATGATCTGGATATGGATGGTGACAAAACATCAGTTTTTCATGATGTGGATGGTTCTGTGTCAGAATACCCAGGCTCATACCTGATCAAAGAGGATAACTGGTTAATCAAGCACCCTGATTGCATTGATGTGCCCGACTGGAGAGGCTCCATCTGCAGTGGGCACTTTGCACAGGTAAGGCCGCTCACCTTGCAGTGTCATTATCACTTTGGTTTGTTTAAAAATTTGTTGGCACTTTAAAGCTTGACCTGTAGAAATGGACTTAAGAGTGCTCAGTGTTTGTTTATCAGCATGTCTGCACAGGTGGTTCTGAACATGGGAAATACTGTGGTGTATTACCTGAAACCTTGGCCTTGGCTGCTGACAGCTCCAACAACTTCTGCCTGAAGCCTCCTGAGAGCTCCGTGGGCATGCACAGATTAATATTCATAAATCCATGGGCTGTCAGCTAGTTATTTTCCCCTGATTTATGGAAGGAAGTGCTGCCCACAGTGTTATGGGAAATGTGCTGATGAGTCGAAATTAGACTTCAGCTTTCATGGTCTTTCATCCTGTGTGTGACCACCAAACCATTCTTCCCACCACAGGAGCCCTGAGTGCTGCTGCCATGAGAGCCCTCACTTTCCTCTGCTGAGAGGGCCTGGTTTTGTCTTGTGTTTTGCAACAGTTGGGGGTTTTTTGTGTGCAATGCCCCTACAACCAATTTCTAACCACTGAGCTGGGTTTCAGGCTTCTGAAAGCCAGACAGAAGGATCCTTGTTCAGCACAATTCAGATGTCTGAGGCAGATACTGTCCTGCTGCTGAGGGTTGCAGGGTGCTGTGGAATATCTCAGCCCTGCTGCAGCCTCTGGCACATGCCCTTGAACTCAGTGGATGAGGAAATGAGTCTTTTTTTTTTTTCCTGAAAACAGTTTGCTTTGTTGAAATGGAAGCCTAAGAAATTGAACATAAGTGCACAGCCCACAGGTTCCTGCCCAGCATATAGGACTTGCTCCAGCTCACATCTATTGAGTATCTGAACCTTTCACTGTAGTTCATTAAATCCTTGGTGATCTCTCTTTTTGTTTGGTTGGTTTGTTTTTTCCATCCAGATATACATCCAAGCCTACAAGCCAGCCAACCTGAAAATGAAAATAATAAAAAATGACTACCACAATCACCCACTCTACTTGGAAGGGGCTTTGAGCAAAAGCACTCATTACCAGCAGTATCAGCCAGTTGTAACTCTGAGGAAAGGCTACACCATCCACTGGGACAAGACAGCCCCTGAAGAGCTGGCCATATGGCTCATCAACTTCAACAAGTGAGTGAACTGAGTCCCAGCATTCCAGCACAATCGTGTAACTGCACATTTCTAATGGGTGAGGTCATCACCTCATGAGCTCTTCCAGAAGGACCATGCCTGTTCCAGGAAGTCCATTCAGTTCATCTTTTCATGAGCCATCTCAGGTTCCTGTTTCCTCCCCCAGGAAGCTCTGTAAGATAACTCAGTTCATTTTTGGAGGTTCAGAGCTAATTCATTCCTGGTGCCTGGAAGTCACAGGTGTAGAAGGCAGGAGCAGATCTGCCCTACATTGCTTAACTAAACCATGATTGTTATGTCTAATTTGTTTTGCATTATTCCATTCTAAACCATGAAAATTTTAACTGGACAGGAAAAAAACTTATTGTAAATTATTTATAGTTTGGCTTCTAGCATGCCCAGGAAAATAATAGTTATGTTATAACTTGTTACAATGTGGGTCTTTGCTATTTTTAGGAATGACTGGATCCAAGTAGGGTTTTGCTATCCTAAAGGGACAACATTTTCCATTCTCTCAGACATCCACAACCGTCTCTTGAAGAAAACATACAAGACTGGGACCTTCTACAGAACCTCCCAAATGGAGAAACTGGAGCACAGATACCCTACCAAGGGGTACTACTACTGGGATGAGGACACTGGGTAAGACAGCAGGCCTGGCTGGTTTGGGCATTGCTGCTTTGGGAATGCTGCTGGAGCTGTTTGCCTGATGCCACTAGTGGGGATTGAACCAAACCAGGAAGGTTTTCTGGGAATGTGACCAGTGTTTAATTTTCCTGGGACTCCAGGCCTGCCAGTCATTCACAGCCTCTGCTGCACTGCCAATTACTCTGGGAAATGCTTTTCCAAGTGAATACAAATTAGAATAGGAAAAAAAAAAGAAAAAGACAAAAGTAAAGTGCTGACCACAAAACTTAACTGAAGACATGCACAGCCCTTATTGTTTTGAACAACAACTATTTATAAACACCATGACAGGGATGCTCAGGAACTAAGTGCAAAGCCTGTTATTTTAAAGGATTAAAATAATGGGAAAGAAAGAAAGACCTAAAATACAAAGCATGTATTTCTATATTTATCTATCACTATAGAATAGAGCTCAGAAGGTGTTCAGGTGCTCTCTGATTTCTCTGTTTCACTTTCCATGAGCTCCCTAAACTATTTCTGGGATGAGTGTTCCCTTTTATTTGCATGTGAGATGTTGGGCACTATAAAACACAGGGCCAAGGGCTGCAATGCAAATTATTGCAAACCATGGGAAAGAGTCCACCAAACCAGTAGGTTTTTGCACAAAATGTTTGAAAGATGCTGTTTGTTTTTTTTTTCCTGCCTACAGGTTGCTGTTTCTGAAACTCAAAGCTCAAAATGAGAAGGAGAAGTTTGCCTTCTGCTCTGTAAAGGGCTGTGAGAGAATAAGAATCAAAGCTGTGATCCCAAAGACAGCTGGTGTCAGCGACTGTGAAGCCACAGCCTACCCCAAGTACATTGAGACACCAATAGTGGAAGTGCCAATGCCAAAGAAGCTCTCCAGTGCACAACTGGTAAAGCAGCTGATTTCTTATCACAGAATCACTGCTCGTGTAAATCTGGCACATACTGAGCACACAGATATAGAAAAACTTTGTTCCAGGGTCAGCATATGCTGTGCCTGATTTTCTGGAATGTTTCAGGCAGGTGAAATAATATGAAACAGATTCTTGCAATGTGTGGAGAGCCACTGCAAGCTCTGTGCTTGTTCTTTTGGGGCTGTGATGTGATGTGCTGTTCTTGAAAGCACAGGGTGAAAACTGACGGGCTGGAAGACAGGTTGGTCCAGTGAATGTAATTTTGGAGCCTCCAGCTCCTCCAGGCTGTAAGGACAGCAGTGACACACAGGGGACTGAATAGTAGAGCTGAATTATTCTCATTTATATAATGCATGACACAGTCTCCAGTATCCAGTCTGATTCTGGGGGAGGAAGTGAGGTATTTATCTGTTATTTGGGTTTTTTCACTCATTGCCCTTGAAACTGGAATACACAGCAAAGCCTTGGAGAATTATGTGTCAGTTCTGCAAAGTAAGAATCACTCTGCCATTCAGTGAGACAGCTTAACTGGTGACAGGATGAGCAGAGAGGTTACCATCGTGCCCAGATTCATTAGCAATTTAATTTGGCAGGTCAGTGCTTATTATGTAGCTTCCTTGTTGATTGAATTTCAGGGTTTGAAATGTTTTCAATTAAAATGCAGCATTCAGGTAATGGACATTCTCACTAGAAAATCTGTTGGTTTTTTTTTCTTTTTTTTTTTTTTTTTTGCAAACAGAAGACCAAGGACCACCTAATTGAAGTGAAAATAGAAACTTACAAGAAACAGTACTTCCACCTGAGGGATGACTTTGCATACATTGAGGTGAGCAAATCCTCTCAATGAACCTAATGGCGTGCAATTCTACACCACTTGCTTTATCTTCATGGAAAACTTGCTTACAAAGTTTCCATGGAGAGTTAAATTCGAGTCATTTCTGCTTTGTATTTTGGGGGAAATAAAAAAGGGGTGTATCTTCTCCTGATACGCAGGATAGCAGGATCTCAGAGAGCTGGAATTCTGCCCTTTGAAACAAAGAGCAGTCCTGTGGCTCAAGTGCTTCTCACAGGTGGTTGTTTGCAATTGTGTTACTGTGAGAGATGAAGGATGTTTTTCCCCCTGCCCAGGTTGATGGTGTCAGGTTTTTCCTCACTGAAGAGGGAATCCAGCTGGTAGTGATTGATGGACACCATGGAAAAGTTGTTGATCGAGTGACATTCAAAAACTCCATTCTACAAGGAATCCCAGCACAGATAGAGAATTATGTCAACAACATCAAAGATCAGTGAGTAAACAATCTGTTCTCACTAAGGGGCAATGTACAAGAATGCTGCAGAACACTCATCTTTTTCTTGGATTTTATCACCCAACAGCAGAGCAATGCACCCAGTGTATTTTTGTGCCTGATGGCTCCAAAAGAGCCCAAATGTGTGCAGGGCATGCAGGCAGCAGCAGGATGCACTCTTTGATTCAGGGACTGATTGAGCCCCAGATAATGTGCAGGGCTGCATGTGATTAGTAAACTGCAGAGCTACATTTATGTTGTGGGTTATAGACAAACTGCAGAATTAAATTCACAAAGCACTGATCCATACAGATGCACACAGCTTGCATTTTTTTACTGCATATATGCTTTCTCAAATTGCAGATAATTCTACTAATAAAATACATTCCCCTTTGCACATTTCTTGCCCAGGCCTAAAGGCTGGATTATTTTTTATTTTAAGTATGGGCAGCCAGAAATGAAGAGTTTTGGAAATAAGTGATAAGTAGCCAAGAGATGTTCCTGCATCTTGGAGGACAATGGCTTCTTCTGCTGGAGGGAGAATTGGAACCACATCAGAAACCCCATTAACCAAAGGGGATGTTCCCACATTAGCTTGTGGAGTGCTTGTGGGAAGTGAATATATTTAATTGTTATTAAATCTGTTTGGAAATCTGATTTATTAAAAATATGAGTGCTTTATTGACAAATGATCTGAAATAGCTGTGGGCAGATTGACTGGATATTGTTCTGGCATTTACTCTAGAGACTTGGGGGAAGCTTGAGCAGAGTGCCATGCAGGTGCAGGCAGATGTGTTTCTATTGTCTTAAATAATTCTAGAGGTTTCAAAAATCACATCACATAGTTACTTCAGGGAAGCATGGTAATTTTTCACTTTTTTCATATAAAAAATATGTAGTCTTTTCAGAGAGGCCATCATCCTGCTTTGCAAAAATCCCAATCCTGGTTAAGTCCAGTTCCTGATTAGTAATAGCAGTGATAATATTAACACACTTTTTAAAGAGAAGCACACTGAAAGGAATAAAAAAGTAAAGTCAACAAAAGTCTAGTGGAAATGAATTTATTCAGGTTTAATCTGCTAATGAAAGAACAAGAAATTGCTTGAGACTTGCTAAGGGCATCCCAGGGAGAAGATGGGTTTCTCTGAGCAAAGCAGGATGGAACTGCAGGTTAGAAACATTTAAATCATCCTAGAAAACCATGTTTAAAATTAAAATTTAAAAAAGTGACTTTTGTCTGCTTTCTAATGGGTTTTGCATGACTGGAAAAATAATCTGTGACCAAACTGTTGGAAAGCATTGAGAAGCATTAAAGCTGAAGCCACACAGAGGCAGGAGTTACCAGTGCTCAGGACAAAGAAGTGAGGAAGGTGTTCTGACTCTTCACCCATTTACAAACCTCTTTGTTTCCTTCAGCTCCATAGTGCTGGTGACATCTAAAGGAAGATTCATTTCAAGAGGACCATGGACTAAAGTACTGGAGAAACTTGGAGCAGGAGAGGGTTTTAGGTTAAAAGGTAACCAGTTTTTAAAAACTCATTTCTAACCTCCCATTATTCCAGAAAAGGGACCGTTTTTTCTGCTTCTAAACTTTGCCTAGCTTGTTTCTATCAGCATGTGCTCAAAACATCCTAGAACCAGTAATTTATTTATTCAGAAAGGTTGCATCCACTGCAGCTTTGGTTAACACGCTCCATTTAAAACTGTAAATAGAAAAAACATACTGGCAGTTTTTCTTAGAAGTAAATAATTCAGGGGATTTGATTTTCCAGATTAAGCTTAGATAAAAAGACCTTTTAATAATAGAAATATTGAGTTTTTTCACCCACTAAATGCCCTAAACCAGGATTTTTTTACTTGTTTGAACCTGTTTTTAGCTGGTTTTCTCTTGAAACATTCTGACCTGATGGCACAAAGCACATTGATTTCAGGGCATCACATACTGCATTAGAATACAGCTCCACGTGCACATTGCTGCAATCAGCTCTAGGAGCTTTAGGGATGATTCCATCTGTGTGTGTGTGTGTCACACACGTGGCTTCTGTGCACCTTCAGCCCTCCAGCCATGAGGTGTGGCCATGCACACAGCTGGGGTTCTGGCACACTCCAAATGTATTTGCTCTGATTTGCAGAAAAAATGGCTTTTGTGGGCTTCAAAGGCGGCTTCCGCCCCGTCTGGGTGAGGCTGGCCACCAGCGAGGACTCAGCTAAAATCTACCAAGCGCTGCCCATTCCTGTGGTGAAGAAAATGAAGTTGTGAGGACACCCTGCTGTGCCTACTGGCCGCCAGCACCGCCCTGTGGGATGGATGGACGGACAGACGGACAGACTACTGACCGCTCTGCGCAGGCCTCGCCCGCCTGCATCGCCAGCGTAGCATTTTGTTGTTGTTGTTGCTGTTGAAAAAGAAATCTCACTGTAAGTAGTAGAGTGGCCACACGTGACAGAAGAGCCACATGTGTGACCGGCGTGTGCTCGGGGCTGGCCAGGCCAGGCTGGCTCAGGGGGCACTGAGCGAGGCCTGGGCTGTTCCTGCAGGCCCTGCTCCTGGCACAGACTGATCCTGCTGCTGCCTCTTGAAGGGGAGCTCTTGGTCTGAAGACCATCAAGGGTTGTTGCTTCCACCATCCTCTCTGAAGACCATCAAGCGTTGTTGCTTCCACCATCCTCTAAATTGACTTTTCCGTAGTGCAACTAGCTGCTCGCGTAGACATGGGATGCCAGTTCAAAGACTGGTTGACAATCGGGTTTGAGTGATTTCCTGGATGCTGGGAAGTGTAACTGGACAGTAAGCACTTCCCCTAACGCTTCTGTGAGGTTGGATCAAGCTCTTTGGGGTGTGTGTTGTACATGCAGCCCACGGCACATAGCTGGGGAAGAAATGACAGAAGGAGTGGACAAAACATGCCAGCAGAGACTGATGGAACCACCTATTCCTGCTTCCTCAGAAAACTGCATTTTTCCTATGGATCAAGGTGTTTTAATAGTGGCTGTGCAAATATGAAATTTTCCTTCAACAAACAGCTGCAGGCTAGAAGGAGAGCAATGTTAATTAGCACATGTATTTTCTCAGCCTTTCCCATTCAGCCTTTCCCTCTGTACAACAACATCCAGGATCAGTTTATGGTTGCCAGCTAATGCCATCCCAATTCAAGGCTTCCAATTTTTGACTAGGAATACTGGGACTCATCTTATTCAGCATCAAATAGGGTGAGCTGCCCTTGCCTTTCCCAGGACATCAGAGGGAACAGGATCAGACTGCTCTGCTGTGTTTTACTTTCTGATCCTGTCTTCAGGCTTAAGATATTATGTCCTGGTCCTCCTGTAAGGGTTACATGAGACCTGGATGAGATCTTTCCAGGTGGCTGAAGAATTAAAGTGGGAATCCCAATGCACTATTTGGATGTCTTGTACCTCCTTTCCCCCTGCTTCAAACAAAGACCTGGGTAATGATGGCAGATCAGAGTGGATCAGGACTTTACAGGGGCATCTCTTGAAGGTGGAATGTTAAAATTATCTTGTAAAATACTGAAGCGTTTCTGGTGTTCAGTGATATTTCTGTCAGTTGCCCCAAAATACCACACAGGCGTTTCTGGAGGCTGTGGCTGTTCTTAGAAATCTGAGGGCAGGAGGGAAGTGTGAAAGACATCATGACAAGCTTTTAAAGAATGTCAATCTTGCCAGTAAGACTTGGGTTTATTTCCCCACTTTATCTCTGCCTGTCCCTACTGCCACATAAATTATTCCAATTGCTGAGGGCTACTTTGTTTATTAATTAGGTTTTTCTTTTTCCCCACAGTATCAAAAATACTACCTTGAAATTAGACTAAAAAGCAAGGATTTTGTTTGTCATTCCAAAGGCTGTGCAGATACTGGTTTAGATAAGGTGCTCTGATTGTTAAAGCAAGCATGAACAAAATTTAAATATACTGTAGGTTACATTCCACTCAAGCCTCTCCTGGGTTTTGAAACTGGAAATGTTCTTTTCAGTCTTACTACAAAATTGTTTTGAATTCACTGAATGTCATGTGTATTGTATTTAACAAAGAAAAAAAAAAAAGAGCCAAGTGTTCCCTCCAAGCTTCCCAACAAGAGTCTGGTAATGAATGCTCCTTAGGCATTTGTGCTGTTTGCAGAGTGAGTGGGCAACATTTGTAAAAGGTAAATGAGATGGGTTGTTTGTTCCTGAAAATTCTTATGATAGTTTGGGGATTTTGCAAATTATTCCATGAAAGAATCAGTCTCACTGGTGTTTCAACTGTGATCATTCAAAACGTTTATCTGATGTCCCATGATGGCCACAGCAGTGCCAGATCCATGAAGTCAAGGGAAGAGACTAACAGGAATTCCCTTGGGTCTGTCAGCTTGAGTTGTCTAAACCTTTTCCCTGCCCTGAGCCAGTGCTGTTGATTGCAGCAGTTTTGGTGGAACACATTTGCTTCCAGGAGATGGACCAAAACAGGAGTTTTTCCTTCATGAGCACTTAGCAGAGGGTGGGCAGGAGAGCCAGGCTTGGGATGTGCCTGGAGTGGGATTTGCTTAGTGCTGGGGTTGCCCTCTGCAGTGCTCCACTGGCCATGGCCATTTCCCCTCTCCTGCCCTCTCTAAGAGTGCAAACACCCAGGAGCATCCCACCAGGTGGGTCTGTCCCCTAGACTGCTTTGTTCAGCTTGTTTCCTTTGTGCTGAAGTGTAGCATCTGATTTTACTGGTTTGGGACTTCTCAGGGTGAAAGCATAAGACTTGGCTTTAGGCAAAACCATTTTCTTTTCCTTTCCTAAAAGATCTCACCTTATTAAGAGAAAAAACTTCAGCAGCTTGTGCTGTGATGCTGAGCCTGGCAGGTGGGGCCTGTTTTGGAGCTGGGGAGGGTCCTGTGCTGTGAATTCCTGCAGGGAATCAATCACACAGCCAGCAGAGCATCCTGGCTGTGTGCAGGGAAATGCCCAGGGCTCCTGGTGAGAGGTGACATCCTTCTGTCCTCTGGAGACAGAATGGAGCCTGCTGCCATCCCCAGTCACAAGAGCTCTGTGCCAAGTGACTCCTGCTCAGTCTCTGCCTGTTCTAGAAGCTGCAGTGAACTCTGACCAGTGAATTTCCCAATTCTCATCCCCTGCACGAGCTGCAGTGACCCTCTCTGTAAGGTCTTTTTACTGCAGATGTTTCCATGTTTGCCTACACAGTTGCCATTGGTGGAGTGGGTTTTTTTTTGGTTGCATTTTGTTTGTTTGTCTCTTTGTTTGGATGTTTGGGTTTTATTGCCTCTGTTCAGTTGCTTGTTTTACCTGTCACCGAAACAGCTGGTCCTTTTTCGGAGTTAGATGTTTGTACATTTTCTTATAGACTTTCCAATGAAAAAAAAAAAAGATATATTTTCTATTAATTTATTACAATGGCACTAAGACAACTAAATTGCAGACATATGAAGCATTTTTACAGGAGTTGAGCATTGTCCAGTTTGTTAAGGAGGTTGGCAATGTGTCTTTTCTGATAATCTGCTTTGCACTTGAAAGCTCTCTATGTCCACAGACTGTGGTGGTGCATTGACTGTCGGGTTTATGATGACAAGAGCTCTTGGGACGTCGTTTCCAAAAGATTGTGGCTTACAACTGAAATAACACGTAGTTGTTTGGAGTACACAATGTTTATCAAAATAAATATTCTGTGCAAATTTCTTATTTTATTTTTGTCTCCCTACTTATTTCAAAAGACAAACCCAAGAGGCCAAGCAGACACTGTCTGTATTTGTTGGCCAGTCCACACAGACATAGCACCTTTCACTGCCTGGTCACAGCTGCAGGATCTGAGAGAGGGGGTCAGGAAGGGAAGGAGATGGGAATGGGAAGGGGGATATTGCAGCCATGAAAAGGCCTGTATTTGGGGTACAGTGGGGTGACAGGCCAGGAAAATGGAAATGCACCCAACTCTAGGGAATCAAAAGGAGATTTGAAGAGGGTTCCCTCCACCTCACCTTCTGCCAGGACACAGGCAGAAATCACTGCTGCCCTGTGTGTGTATGTGCATATGTATCTGTCCTTCTGGGACCAGGGATGGCTGAGTGGATCAGTTACCTAAGATCAAAAAACATAAGAATATAATTTTTTTCATAAAATATAACATGATTTAACATTTAGATTACATTATAAAGAGAACATAAATTATTAAAAGAGTATTATAGACTAGAAGATAATGGAATAGTTTATTTTGGAAAAGACCCCTAAGGTCATTGAGTCCAACAGCCATAACCATATATTAGATAATATATATTTTTATATATTACAACTTATATTTATGCATATTATATTATATTATATTATATTATATTATATTATATTATATTATATTATATTATATTATATTATATTATATTATATTATATTATATTATATTATATTATATTATATTATATTATATTATATTATATTATATAATTCATTTATAATTTTTATCTATTTTTTAGCCGGAGCAGGCCGTTCCCTGTCCGCGGGCGTCCTCTGGTGGCCGCGGCCGGTCTCGGCTCTCGGCGCTCCCGGTCCCGGCCGAGCCCTGACGTTCTGCGAGCCTCTCCCGGGCACCAAGGGCCAAACGGAGCTCTCACCGCTCCTGCTGCCATCTGCGGGGTGTAGGGATGCTCCCTCCGCTGCCTCACAGAGCTTTGGTTATTCTCCGCAGCGCTGTGGAGCACAGGAATCGCTGTCTGTCCGTGTCCCCAGATTTAGCGCTGTTCATGCAGCGCTTGCGGCCTTTGGGAGCAGCCGGTCCGTCACTGGAGCCGCTGCGCTGTGTCCCGGCTTTCTCTGCCCGGATCCCGGAGCTCTCTCAGGGGCTGTTCTGCCACCCCCCTTCTGAGCACAGGATGGGGAGGGATGTGTACAAAGCAGGGCTGCAGCCACACCTTTCCTCCTTCACAGAAACCCTCCAGGAGCTGCTCCCTCAGCGCGGAGTTGAGCCCAGCCCGTACCTCACTGAATAACCTCAACAACAAGGCAACGATAACCTTAACAAAACGGCAGAGAGACCTGCAGCACTCTGCAAAGGGATCTGTTCACAATTTCACAGTGTAAGGCTCAGCTGGAGTGTCTTAGCACTGTCAGGACATGGGCAGGGGCCTGTGATAAGGGAACGGTGACAGGATTCAATAGGAAATTACTCAGGAGGAAGCTCCCTACAAATACTTCTCTCTCTTCCTTTGCCAGAGGTGTAATGTGAGATCACAGTGAAATTACCAGCCCCACCATAACCCCATCTCCTCTCCTCCTGTGTCGGTGTAGGATTAGTACAGGATAATGTTTCTTAAAGCACAGATACCTCACCTGAAAGCAAAGGGCCTGCCAGCTGATAGCAACACCTAAGGAAATGAATGCAGCTCATTTATTTCTGCTTTCCTGTAGAAAGTTCCAGTATTCAAGTGCTACAGCTCTGTCTCTTGAACACGAACTGCTCTGATTACAAATCTAAAGTTGATTTTCTCATCCCAGAAAGTGAGGCTGTCCTGGCTTATCACTGCTGCCAGAAATAACAACATGGCTGAAATAATTTCAGGCCTTAGTTGGGTTATCTGAGCACTGAGCAATATGGCTTAAATGGTGATGTTATGTGGGAACAGAGGCTGAGAGGAGTGGTGATAAAAAGGAAAGTGGTCTTGCCCTCATTAGGTTGCACAGCTCATTAGTTCGCAACAAACTACCTGGTACCCACATTAAAGGTGACAGTTGTTTTTTCAAGATCTTGTGCTCAACTGTTGTCTGAAATGCCAAAGCATTTGCATGTCTGTGCTTCCATTAAGGTCCTAGCAACTGCATCCTATTATAAGTGCAATTATCTAAAGTCCACCCAGTGATTAATATGCTGAACAGCACCTGAAAGACAGCAGCTGACTATCTAGGGTTGGCAAGGCACATGGTATGGCTGTGGATACAACTGGCAGGATTAATAATAAAGTACTCATATAAAAGTCTCATGTAATTTCACATATGTACTATTTTGGACACTTCTGAAATATCATTTTAGATGAGGGGATGCAAACTGACTCATTACTAAATTTTTTTGCAAAAAGAAGTTGAATGAAATGGAGTTGCAGGAAGGGCAAGTTAAAAAGAATCCCAAATATACAAGATGGCCTTCAGGCATGAATCTCAGAAATAATACCAATTGTCACATAAATACATCTATTAAACCTTGCACTACATTTATTCCTGTATAATTCAGTCTTCCTTAGTACAGAGAAAACTTTATATATAAAGTTACAGTAAGATCCAGCTCACTTCATGGTGCTGTTCAATCCTTGCACCTTGCAAGCAAATTCCAGGGCCTTGCTGTTCACCTCTTTCCAATGCACACAGAGCCCTGATGACATGTAACTCTGCTACCAATTAAGGCAGCCAACTAATTTAAATATTAATGATTTAATGAGTGCTCAGTGCTCTGGTCAGTGCCTCCCACAGAACTGGTGGGCAGGGTGCCAACACCAAACTCCAGCCGCTGTTCAGACACAACTGATTAAAAAACCTGATAAAAAAAACTTTAAAAGCAGCAGATGTTACAGGCAGTACAGATGGGGCCACAGGTTTTTTGAGAGGTACCAATAAATTATCTAAGGGGAAAAAAGTTTGGGTTATAAACTCCATGAATTAGAGCATTGCAGTTGCTCTTCTGCAAAAAACAAAGATGTCTCTTGTCCCACTTCAACAGAAACACAATTCTGGTGTAAGAAAGAAAAAAGCTTCTGTTTCTGAGAAGTTGTAGCCGTTGTCCATAAAATGGGGAAAAGACTGAAGCTCTAACTGTCCCCTCCCAAAATACCAATGTCTATGTAATAATAAAAAATAAACTAATAAATAAATAAATAAATAAATAAATAAATAAATAAATAAATAAATAAATAAAATACCTATTAAAAATCATTATTACCATTATCACTGTTAATTGAAATGATGGTTAACATATCTGGTTTTCCTATCACACTGATATAATGCCACTGGTGACCCAGCCAGTATCAGCACTGGTCTGTTGAGTAGCATCACACCCAAAAGGAACAAAGCATTTCCCATCTGTCCCTGGCTAAAGGCTGGCACTGTGCAATGCCTGATTGTTGTGTGTTACAGCAGCTTTTTAAATGCTAATCAAAAACTGCTCCAGAGCCACAGTGTCCAACCCCCTCCACCACCTGACTGCTGCAGGAGAAAAAATACCATCATCCAAAAATCCAAGTGGAGTGATTTTCCTTCTTTTCCTTTCTGGCAATTTGGTACTACCTGAATTCAATAGCATTTGTCCTGTTAAAGGGGTACAGTATAAAAGATAAAAAACAGTGATATTCAAAAATAATTAATTTTATCCACTCTAAGATAAAATATTCATTTCATTCAATATCTTAGAATAAGAACTATCAAATAGCAGGGTATGATGGACCTAGTAGGATGGCAATCTTAATAAAGAAAAACATGACAGTACCAATGAATTAGGCATTTTAAAAACAGAGGCATCCCCTCTATTTAGGCACTAAGTTCTTTGAATTTCTATAAATATCCAATGTAATTTAAAATAAAAGCTCTGGAAAAGACAGAGTGGAGTAACACTTTTTTAATCAGTGTTACTTCCTGATTAAAAAAGGAAATGAGCCACATGTAAAAGAATGGAAATAATTTATAAATCTTACCAGCAACGCATGGAGAACAGTAGCCAAATATCAGATAAAAGTAGGTTGTTCCATAGCTTTACAAAATGGAGTTTTAATTTATGATTTCCTTTTTGGGACAAAACTGAAAGAGCTCAGGAACAGTGACAGAAAAGTAGATTCTCTAAGAAGTCAAGTCTGACCTGACTGTTCAGAGAAGTGCTTTGACCACTCTAAGTTAAGATCAGAAATCCTGTTGTAGTTGTGTCAGAGCAGTTTGAAGAAAAACCCAAATCAACAAAACTCAGAATATTTTTTCCAGTATTTTATTACATAAAAAATTTATTGTCCATAGGAAATTCTTCACAAAGTGCAACCACATCCTGTGTAGCATCACTGACAAACTGTTTTTTCTGAGTAGGACAGCTGGGTTAAAAATTTAACAGTAGCTCAGAAAAGTTAGTTCTAGCACTAGAACAGAGAAGCCACTATGCTGGGAGGAGAAAGGCAGCAGATGTTTCACTGTCATGAAAACAGATGATTTGCCATGTATCTCTGTACAGAACTGGAAAAAAACCCAAGGAAATAATAAGAGCTATAATTACCACCCTACAGGTTGAAATTTGTTTTAAAGGAGGTATCTCAATGTCCTGTATGTGGAACCAAAAAGTCTGTTATTGAAAGCCTGATAAGCCTCCAAAGAAGACTTCATCTCCTGAGGTGAAGGAGATGGAACATTCCTGTTACATAAGTCCTGGACTTATGTAACTTTTGGAGGATATTTATTTAGATATATATATATATATATATATATACATATATACATATATATATATATATATATATATACATATATATATATATATATATATATATATGTATTCATGTGTGTGATAGGGTTTGGGCTTCTTAACTCATCACCAAATATTTAATTATGTAATGCTGTTCCAGGACAAGTGCAAGTCTCTCAAAGACTTGATCAGTTTTAAAAGGCAATTCAGGTTATTCTTGAGTAATGACCTGTGATAGCAGAGAAAGACTGGCTGAGGTAAAGCAGCCAGACTGCCATGTTACACTTACTGGTATATTTCAGTATTTGTTTAGTGTAAAGCATGAAAAAGAGAGAAGAAAAATGGAAGAGTAAAATAAATTTATTTTGTGAAGGCAGCATTTTGTGGTTTATATCAAAAAGCAACTGTCAAGTCATCACACAGATGAAAACCTAAAAAAAAAAAAAACAAACGAAAAAAACCACCCAAACACTTTGAAATTTGATTAAGCTATGTGGCACAAGACTCGCCTGCATTTGGCATGACTGACCCAGAAACAACCAACCAATCAAAAAAAAAAAAAAAGTCAATTGGCTGGTTCAATTTCAACAAAGCTCCTTTTAGCTACAAAGGGGAAAGACCCAATCTACTGTAAATGTAGATTTATGAATGACTGAAGTACCTGTACTCAAAAGCTGGGCTATAGCTATAGTGTAGTAATTGTTTCTCCAACAGTCTGAAACCCAACCTGATCAAAAAGGAAACAACATTAGGAGGAATACAAAACTGCACTTCCATGTCTTTCTGATCAAAATCTGAACAGTCACCTCTATACCATAACTTTGAAAAGCAAAAAGTCCTTAATATTTCATTTTTATAGTTTCATCTGACCTCTGTTCTTCTCTTGAGATGAGAAGCAGTATTGTTTATGAAAGGTGGTGCTAATCCAGATGATAAATTAGTTATGCACAAAAATTGGACTGCACAGCTCAACTATGCAAGTATCACTGAGACTCTTTTCAACTCTTCTTGTTGAAAAAAAAAAGTAATAGTTAATCCTGAAGAAAAAAAATTTAATTTTCCACTCAAACAGGTACAGGCCTGTTTAATGAAGTGTAGCTGCAAAGATTTCTTTAATCTAAATTCATACAAATATAATTAAAATTAAATAAAATGAATCAACTGGAACCTTCATCAACATGATTTAGTCCTTTCATACAGAAACCAAAGATGAGTTAGTCTGCCTCTTGAATACAGAACCAAATGCAGATCTATTTAAAAGGTTTTACTACTCCTCAAAACAGTAAGTTTAGTGACATCTTTTATTTTAGAACAAGGACTCAGTTACAGTTTCATACTTTTGATACTGAAGTATTCCACAAGATCAACCATTATGGTTCAATTAGGCCTTTTATCCAAGTCACTTGGATTTTAGCACCTTAAAGAAAAAGTAACACCATACCAGTATTGAATGAGGACAGCTGGTACTGTGCTCATCCTCTGCAAAATGATGTGGACCACACGACTCGGTGCCTTTTGTCCCTAACTGGTAGTAAGGCAGAAGGGAAACAATTCTAAGCAAAGCATTTGACTGAATACAATCTGAGTAATAATAAAACCTCCCCAATTATACAAAGTATTGGCTCATCTTCAGAGTATTTGAATCAAATGGTCATTTACAATCAATCAAGTCAGTCAGGAATCTGTACCAAGAAAAAAACCCAACCAAAATCTAACCAGATCAGCATCAGTAAGTGATATGTCTGACTCGAAGTTTAACTCTGTGCTAGAGCTTTTTCAAATACATAAACAAACCATTAAATCAGTAAACCAAATTAACTTCAGAGCTAGAATGTTTTTCTTCCAGCTCACTGCCTGAGTAACAGGGCACAAGGAACAGGGGCTTGCACAGGCACAGTCCTTCAGCAGCAGGAGCAGCCTGAGTGCCCTGGATTCATCTTCACTTTCCACCCTGGCACTGCTCGTGCAGGTGCTACAGTTCCATTCACCTCTGCAGGCACAGAGTGTCCCTCCTGCACAGATCTGGAGTGCATGAGCAGAGTTCCTACCTAGCATCCATCACACTGCTAAGCACAGATTTCCTGGGACACATGGGTTGAGTTTATTTTAAACAAACAGGCATTCTAACCAAACATGTCCTAAACCCTGTAATTTCAGGCATCTTTGGCCACTATTCTTTGCTACTTTGGACAGTTTTGTGCCAACTATGTCCATCAAACCATCATCCAAAAGAATCTTTTCACACTGCACTTGGCTCTCAGCAGCAGTGAATCCATGATTTGCACACCCAAGATAGGCACAGCTACTACAGATGAACATCAGTGTATTCTGAGACCATAATTCTTCTTTGCCACTTAAATTAAGTTTGTGATGTTAGACACACAGATTTGTATGCTAGTTTTAAACAACAACAAAAGCATAAAAAAATTACAAACTAAAGCAGTCAATTGCTGCCATGAAGCATTACCTTTCCTGTAACTAAACAAATGGCCGACAGCAATGAGTAAACTGGTGAATTTCAACATAAATTTAAACTTCAGTAGTCTCTGCTTCCTTCCTCCCCAAAAGCCAGAACTCATCAGCAGATTCCCTTCGAGGAGCAGCAGAGCAGGATTCAGTCTGGGCACCGTGGCTGTCATAGCTCCTCTCTCTGGTTGGTGGCTCGGTTGTCCTCTTTGACGCCGTTGGATTTCTTCTCTGTGTCTTTTTTCTTCTTTGCTTTTTCAGGTTTTGTTTTGTTTTTCACTTTCTCACTTCCGTCTGCTCCTTTGCCAGGATAAACCTGACCTTCCAGAGTAACATCTGCACACCTTTCCTGACTGATCAGGAAGTCTTTGATCTCCCAGGCATAGCCGCCATCCCGCAGCATGAAGATGGCTCGATTGGAGCCAACAATAAACCTACAGGAAAAATCCAAATTTTTTCTGTTAACTCTGTGCTTTTCAAACACTTCAGCATTTGCTCAGAGAGCCTCCATAACTGAGGCACATGTTTAAGAGCAAAAAGCTGGTCTAGTTGTTGCCTGGGGATGGGGACAAGAGAACAATCTTCTATGACATTTAAGAATAAAATGCATGAAGTCTATCAATAAGTAACCAAGAAAGTAAGAATAAGGGAACAAATTTAGAACTAGTTTGGCACTATGTAAAATCTACTAATGATTAAATTTGCTTTATACACTTATTGCAACCCTTCTCAGCCTCAATAAAGAGCACAACATTCTTCTGTTTCAAAATTATGCTCTCTGAGAGAGAAAAAGAGTCTCATTTTTTAACAGGGGAACAAAAAGCCTTTTGTGGTGACAAGTCTTCAGAGTGTGATATTTTCCATCAAGCACATAGAGGCAAACTACTGCAGCTAGAACTGATAAATAGCTGAACCATAGTGAGATAAAAAGAATTGGGGCTACACACACACACACACACACACACAGTGCACAAGCATTGAAGAGGTTTCTGCACAACACCACAAATTTTGTAACAACTGACAAAGAAACAGAAACAGTAATGAATTATGGAGATGGAGAACAGCAAAGGATGAACAGCTGAAAAGGTTTTCAGGAAGAAAGAAAGGGTTCTGCAAAGGCAAGAACTTTATCCTTGTGCACAGCTCACCTTTGCACGTCGTAGTTTGCGTTGAAGAGGCTGCCCTGCCACAGGCTGGTGATTTCTTCTGTCTCCTTTTCTGTTGGATCTCCTGACACTGTGACAAACATCATCAAAGTCTTCCCCTTCTTTGTCAGCTGCAGGATGCTTTCAGGCTTGCCTGGATCTATTTTTGAGAAATCTATTGGTGCTGGAGGCCTCTTGTGTTCAGGGAGATCTCCCTCTTCAATGTCATCATCTTTCTGTTTTGAAAATGACAAAGAAGCTTTAAACTCAACTGTTCCACAAATGTAATTTGGGTCTATTTTTAAAATTTATCTCTGTTTAGAGAATAACTGTGCTTTGATAAAATATTTTTTAGCTGAATGATGGAGATTGTGAAACCAAAAGAAATAGTGACTGTTGTTTCAAGATACTTCACCAAGAGTGTTCTTTCCATTTATAACCCTCCCCTGAAAATGATTCACATTTTCATACTGACAAATATTTCAGCCTTAAGGCTATTTCAATACAATTCCATCTATGAAACTCATAAAATGGCATTTTTTCTTCAGTTTCACAGATATTTATTATGCATGCAAGATGAAATGGGAAAGTTGCAATAAAAAGCCTCATACACACATACATGAAAAAACATTCATCTGATGCTGCTTTCAGAGGTCAAAACTCACTTCTGGGAATCATGTGATTGCTTGAGAATTTAAGTTCCCTTACTTTGTGTCTTTAAACAATTAAACCCACAAGAATTTAGATCTTCTGCGTGCTTATGCCACAGAAAGACTTTGATTAAGGGTTTCATGACTTTTCTAATGCACAGATGCAGCTCCCAGCCTGACAACATAATCACCCAGAGTAAATCACTCCCACAAAAAAGAAAAAAGTCAACCTCTTGATGCCTCTGCTGAGGCTGACAGCCATTTAAATATTTGGAAAGGCACAATCAAACTGCTGCCCCTTAAAACAGCTCACAACTCTGAGCTGAATATGGTGACAACTTACATGAAGCCAAAACCTGATTTCTGTAACAGCAAACTTTAAAGTTTATGCACTACAGAACAGAAGCTGTAGGAGGCTTAAATTTTATCCTTTCTTTCCTTACTAATTATGTCTTGGTTTCAATTTTGCAAGACTGGAACATGCTTCAAGTAGTTCACATGCCTTGAAATTTCTGAAATGACTGAACTGGGAGGAAAGGAGAGCCCAAGAAAGTCCCTGCCACCACTAAGTGGTGGCATTATTTTACAGGAGGCCAGAGAATGGTCAGATTGGTAAAGTACTGTGAAAATACAAAATCTCATGTGATTGATTGAAAAACATTCTCTACAATTAAAAGAAGCTTAAGTCTGGTTTGACTAGAGCAAAGCCAGCTTTGCTCTATTCCACAGTTCTGAAAGAAAAAGACAGAAACATTTCCAAATACTCTGTGTGAAATACAGAAACTGACTTTGGACTTAGTGACAGCATGAGCTACTAACATGTATTACCCATTTTTTTCCAAACTACTCAACTAAATGCTCCTTAAGTTATATTCTTTCACTTTGAATGGAAATATTATCAGAAGATGCCAAGAGCTCCCCTAGATGGCATTTATTATTTCCTGTACAAAATGTCACGCAGCTGGGCTTAAAGCTATCTAAAAGGAAAGAAGTGAAGGAAAAGTGTAAGCTTTTGCTTTGAAAAGTCCAGCAGACTGTCCTGGTTTAGGGCAAACTTGGGAGGAAACTTCCTAAGGGGTCCCTCCAGAAAGCAGATTCAAGTGGCCTCTCTCTACTGGTTCAGGAAAAGATTTTCGTGGAGAAAAGTGGAAAGAAACCTTTATTTAAGAAGCAAAGTACTCACAAGCATAAAAATTAATAATATTAAACAATAGATCAACTCACTCAGTCTCCTCTCAGTCCCTCCTGCACTGGAATGCAGTGTCCCAGGCCCTGGTGGTCACAGGCCTGAGCTCCAGTGTTTTCAGTCCAGAGCAGGACCAATCAGTTTGAAGAAAAAGAAAAACCAGTCTGGGGAACTTCTCTGCCCCAGCTAGCTAAAAACTGAGAGCAAAGGAGAGCTCTCTCCTGTCTGTGAGAAGAAAGGCTGAAGCTCCTATCTCTGTGTTTTTGAATTCAGCTGCCTCAGACATCCCACTGCTTCTCCTTCTCCTCCCCCTTCACTCTCAGACCTTGCTTTAAGGGTGCAAAACTTATTTCTGGGTTAACAGATGAATGGGGATACAACTCAGCATCATAAAGTCACCCCAGGACACAGACTCACTCACTTAAACAGTAACACGAGGTTCCAGAAGAAAAGCATTACATAGACACAAGAAAAATTGCATATTCCTTCACTTGCTCCTCTCCTCAGCCCCCATTTTCAGAAATTTCTCATACATGTCCTGCATTTTGATTTTTAAAAGCATTAGTAACATATCTCACTTAACTGCTTTGCCTGTTCAATGATCAGAGTTAAGCCTGGGAAACCCTGAGCTTGTAACACTCATGAACTATTTAAAGTACTTGACATTTCAATAACCAAGAGTCCTCCAGCCCAGATTCTCAGTTCTGTGTCCAGCTCCCCAGGACTCCAGGCTTCAGGCTTCCTTTGCATGAGGAAAATCCCTCGGTGGCTTCATCCAAGCTCTAGCTGTGCAACTGAGCTGCTGAAGCTCCTCTGCCTCTTTGCCCTGCTGCCTATCCCTGTTTTCCACAGAGCCCTCTCCTCGATCAGCAGGCAGTCATGCACAGGGTGCAAGGGGCAGTACCAGACCCTGTGCAGAGGTGGCTGCCCCTGCTGGGAAAGCTGCTGGAGCCACACACACAGCCTTGTGGCTGAACCCAAGCAGGTCACAACCACCATCCTCCAATGGTTTTAGACGAATTTGGAGTAACTTCATTCAGTTGAAAGCAATGACATTTGATTCTGTACAGATCTATGCCCTGTGTCTCCCATTCCCAAGCACAGTTCCTGCTCTTACCCGAATTCACAGTGGCCCCTTTGTTTCTCATCCCACTCCATCAGTGCACTCGTGCCCTTTCTCCTGCTCCACCACCCCCTTGAACCTTTCATGTTCCCTGTGCGTCCTGACCATCCCAGGAGACCAAACAACCCCCAAGTGTTGAGCTCAGTTCCTGCTCTGCTCCGTGTGCCTCTCCCCAGGGACACCCCAGCCCCAGCAGTGACTCCCCAGCTGCTCTGCCACATCTGCATTTGTGCAGCACAGCCTGACCTGGATCAGAGACCTGCCCCAGCTGAAAAGGAAAAACCCTCCAGAGCCTCCTGACCTGCCCACTAGGGCTGGAGCAGAATACACAGTCAACAGTTCAACAGCATTAACTTGAGTCTTCCTTTCAGCCATCTCATTAATAAGAGATGCTCACCTTTTAAGGTTTTTTTTTTTCTACAAGGCCAAATTTGGTTCAAGTTGGGCAATATGAAGCACTGATTTTTTGGAAGCTGGGCCTGCTGGGTCCTTGGCTGATACTACTAACAGAAAAGTGAACTTTGAGCCTTTTATTAATTTTATTTCAAATTTTAACTCAATTTTCTAAGCACTGCCTTTCCTAAAGGGATATATGGAGTAACAATCCATGGAATAAGCAAGTCCATAACCTGCCAACCAGGATCAAAGCAGGCATCCATACTTCCTCTTACTTTATCTATAATTCACATACAAGACACACTTCACCTTGACTTAGAGCTGCAACTGGTGTTACATAAAACACAAGTTTTCTCTCTATTATTTCTTCCAGGGCTTTTTGCAAAATATTCCAGAGAAAAACCTCACGGGAAAGAATAAATTACAGTGAGGAGTGCTCTGGCATTTATCAGAAGATGATGGAATAAAACATAGTGAAAAGAACCCAACAGTGGCATGACAACCACATGGAGAAAAGAGTGATGGGAAACCGCCAAGGAAAGTTAAGCCAGCGGGCTGATAAGAATGCAAACGACGAGATAGAGCTGGAATTAGAAGTTGTTACTATGAGGAAAGATAGGAAAGAAACACCAAACCAAAACAACGTATCTACCCTGTAAACGTGAAATTAATACGCTTTCTGGTATCCACCCCTCAGTCACACAATGTGTATCGCTCAATACTTGGAAAGAACCAGACTTTTCAGGCAGGCGAGGCTGCTGGCAGACACCGAGCCCCGGGCTGGGTGCTGGGGCTCTGGGAAGGCGGGACAGGGCCAGCAGGGCAGGGCAGGCTGAGGGCCGCTCGCCCGACTCTGAAACCCCCCCACACGGACCCGGAGCCTCGGAGGGAGGAATACGGCACCGGCCACCCTCCACCAGGCTCGGGGCTCCCTCCCGCCCGGTCCCGACCAGGCCCGGGGATTCCCCCCTGCCTAGGACCGGGCAGAGCGGCCGCTGCCCCGCGGAGCTGCCCCGGCCCGGCCCGGCCCCGCCGCCCCCCGGCTCCGCGGCGCTCCCTCCGCGTGCTGCGGGCGGACACCGCCGGCCCGGCGCCTCCCGCACCTCCCACTGCTCCAGCAGCCGGGCCATGTCCGCGTCGTTGTAGTCCCGAATGTCCTTCTTCTTGGGCGGCCGCTTCCCCTCGGAGCCGCCGCTCGCGGCCGCCGCGCTCAGACACAGCGCCAGGGCCAGCAGCGCCCAGCCCGCGGCCGCCGCCATCTTCTGCCGCTGCCGGGAAGGCGGCTCCGGCTCCCTCATGGGCGGGGGCAGCGCGGCCGGGCCGGAGGCGGAGCTGGAACGGGAGCGGGGCGGGATGGATCGGGCGGTGGGAGGAGGAGCTGGAAGGGCAGCGGGATGGGATGGGTCGGTCGGGAGGAGGAGCTGGAAGGGCAGCAGGGCTGATCGAACCGGGAGGAGGAGCTGGAAGGCAGCGAGGAGGATCGGGCCGGGAGGAGGAGCTGGACAGGCGGATCAGGCCGGGCTGGGCGCGGCCCGGGCCGGGTCCCCGGAGCGGCCGGCGTTGACGGGCACTGCCGGCCACCGCCGCCGCCTCCCCGGGTGCCGCTATCCCCGCACTAAGCCCCGCTCCAGGCGGAGCAGCCCCGGTGCGGTCCTGCAGGGCCCGGGCAGCGAGTGAACGTTGGGCACTGAGAGGTTTAAACGAGTAAATAAATGATAGGCCTGGCATCTAAACTGTGTGGTTGCTTCTTTTTTTAAAAAAAAAAAACAGGATGAAAAGTATCTGGGTTTGCTGATCTGGGCCCATTGCATGAGTCTTCTGATTTTGACTACTGTCTCAGCAACATTAAGTTTCTAAAAGAAAACTATTAAAATGAATGCTGTTTGCTACTAAAATACAACTCCAGAACATCTGACCACTACAACAACGTATTAAGATAGGGGTTTTTCTTTGTACAGGCTGTTTTTCCATTATCTAAACCAAATTACATGCATGGATGTCTGCACAGCCTTATCTCACTCCAATCTTCATTTTTTCCTCATGGCAGCATTTTAATTACAAATAGCACAATCTTCTACCTTTCGCCTTGGATTCCAATAAGTTTAAACTTGGGAATTCAGGGAAGCATCACAGTTATTGCTGCTGGTATATATTTAATGCAGTCTGATTAGTGAAGAGGCTGCTTTTCCATTTCAGCATTGAAGGTAGACCCAGGTTCAGAGCAGAGGAACTAATTCTGTTGAGAACTCTTCAGCCCCAATTCTGTTACTGTATCATGGAATGCTGTAATGGTTTGGGTTGGAAGGGACTTTAAGATCACTAGTATCAAACACAGATGATCCAGTTCTGGTCGTGTAATGAACCAGGAGCCCATTGCCTTTATGGGCAAGGTGTGCACATAGAAAACACAAGCAGTCAGGAGGCAGAGGTGTGGGTTTGGGGGGCTCTCCAAAGCCTGGCTGACTCTTGAAGTGAGCAGGGAGAACACCAGGGAGACACAGCACCTGAAGGAGCAGCTTGCCAAGCACATGAACCATGAGAAAGAGCAGAGGAGGATGTGGGATCCAGGATTTCAGCACCCCCAGAACCAACCAGCCTGGGCTGCAGGCTCCATGTGTTTTATAACATTTCAGACACGCTGCCAGTGCCTGAGGAACAGGAAGCAGCCCAGAGCTATTCGTGGAGCTTGTTAAATGTACATAACTGAAACAGGGTTTAGACAAGTACTTCTCACAGAGCTGTCCAACACCAGAGCCACTAATGAGCACATTTGCTCGGTGATCTCTCATTAAATATAATGAACATCAGGTATACTATATCAGATTGCTGTGATTAATGAGGTTTTACTGAAATAGGTTTCTGCTAACTTTTGTTATTACTGGATCGTGTATACATTCACTGGAAAAAAAAAAAGATTCTATCTTGCAATGCTGGACTTGAAGTGTAAAATGTTTTCCTTGAATTTCTACTAGGAAATATTTTCTTCAATTCTGTTTTTTCTTGTTAGAACAAACTAACCCAACTTACTTTCTTTAATATCTGATACTACATTCAGATACAGATCTCAAAAGTAACCTGATTCCCTTTGGTGGGTGAACAAGTTGTTCAGGATACCCAGCACTGCACCAACAAAATGATACATTTCATTGTCGTGCCAATAAAAGCTTTCATTTGAAAAGGAGATAGTTTTCATGCTTGGCTCTGACTTTGCAACTACCTCTGTTCAGGCAAAATTCTGTGTCTGGGAAGACTCGTTCAAGTCTGCTGCTCGTGGGGTCAGCTGCAGGACAAACACCTGCTCAGCCCCTGCCCTCTGCTCTTCCTCTTTCCATGCAAGAAACAAACACAATGCAGCACACACCACCAACAGCAGCAAATTAAATTGCATTCTCTTTTATTGAAGCACAGTGTGTTGATCAGAGCATCCACTGAATCATGCCAATATGATTATTATAGCTTAAGCATCGTCACATTTCCTAAGAGTTTTTATAGTCCTAGCAGCTAACACTATCAGGATTGCAATACAGAATATCAGAGAATACATGGCTACTTTCATTGTAGATTGTGAGGGTAAGGTGGTAAATACTTTACCTTGTAGCTAAAAGTCCCGTCTAGTCATGCCAGGGAAGGTCTCAAGCAGTGACTGTCATTTTTGCTTCTGCTACACTCAAGTTTAATTAGTATTACACTTAAGTATAAAGTTATATTTTACCAGAAATGCAAATCTACCTTCCCTTGTAAACTGTTTTCATTACTGAGTAGGGCTGGGCAAAGCTGTAATATGAGAGCATTCAGGATGTTCTGTTAATGAAGTTTTAAATTATCTCTTTTTTCCCATTTTTGGAACTATATTTGCGCAAAATCTATTTTCCATACCATTCTTTCTCATGAGTTGGGAGAAAAATGTGAATTTTTAACTGCCAAAAGCTCTCTCAAGTCTTAGCTGCTGGTGGAGTTTTATATGCAATTTTCTATTTTAAAGTGGATTCCTATTTGTCACATTTTACTTTTCTTTGCAAATACAGCGCAGCAGAATCTTAAAGCTTGTTCCTTGACAATCCTTGGAATTAAACCTTAGAAAGAACAGAGAACTTGACTTCATTAAGGAAAAGGCAGCGCCTGCCTTCCTGGAAGGACATACAGACAATTAAGACAGAAGATCAGCCCTAAGCATGCAGAAGGGACAATGAACATGCAAGGGCTGCCTGCTATCAGCATTTGCTGTGTCTGGCAGAATCAATTCATTTCAAGAACTCTACTGGCACAGAAGGATGTTTAATAGAAGCCCACATGAATTAAATGTTGTGCAAGGCAGCCTTGCAGTGGCAATTTTGGATGCAAGTGTTGAGATGTCCCAGCATTCAGCATATTCTTCCCTGTTTAAAAGCACTATCATACATTTTACAGAATGTCAGGTTGTTATGAGTTATTTGCAGTAAAACATTCAAAATTATTGTTTTCATAGGTCAAATTATCTCAAGTACCTTAAATGTTCCCCTGCAGAGAGAATCTAATGCCCGAGCTCTCATGCACAGACAGTGCATTTGTAATCCAACCCTCTGAATTTACTCACAGGCAAAATTAAACTTGAAGAATCAGACCTGAACATGCCATCTTTAAAAACAAGAAAATGTCTTGGATAAAAAGCAGCACAGCAAGCAGAACATGCTGTCATCTAGAGCGTGAACATTTGAATAATTCAGAATAATTTCAGTCCTCAATTTAATTTCATGCGTAAGACAAGCACACTTACTTGCCATCTATTAAAAGAATACAAATGTTTGTTCCACAGCTTGTCAGATCTTGAATTCCTGAATCCAATTAAAAAACTAAGTCTTTAATTCAAAATTTTCCCAGATTAAGGATTAACTATGATGATTCTGACATGAAATTCTAATTCAGGTACTAACCTTGAAATTCAGATTCTGATTTGAGCTTTGAACATAAAATAAATCTTTACCGTGAATTTGTGTTATCCTGTGCACATGCATTTTATAAATTAAAATTCATTGATGGAATGGAGATGTCTGATAAATGACATCACAGCTTTGTGTCATTACCTGCCTGCTCAGGGCTGGGGAAGGGGTATGATGCTTGTCTACTCAACTACATTAAAACTATACAGTGTGATCCTTAAATTCAGAAACACCACAGAATGTTCCTCTTAGTACTCATCTTAATGCAGGATTTGCTACGGATCTGTGCTGGTTAAAACTATGTACTGGTTACACAATTTAAAGTTACCCTATTAAGAAAAGAATTACATTAAATCCATGTCAAAGATTTACACAGCTCCCACAGGAATTCCATTTATAGTCTAATTTTCAGAATCTAAATGAAATTAATTTTGTAGTCCCAATTTCATTTTAGGTTTACAGGTCAGTTTTGGCCCCTACATCTAATGTAAGTAATACATTACATGAACTTCAGATGAATTAGAGGCGCTAAGCTTAAACTGTTAATGACCAGCAGCCCTGCTAAGAGAACACAGAGAGAGGCACAATGAGAGCAGTGTAGGACCAGAGACTCCTGTGAAAACATCTATTAAACTTCTCTCACAATACATTATAAGAGGGCAGGGAGGGGAGAAACCCAAACCCTTCTGTAGAGTAGTACAGCTGCAGGACAGAACATAGAACCAGAAGTGCAGTTCAGGAAGGGTGGGCCCTTGCACATTTTGTTCAAAATACCATGTTCTCCTTTGATGTCAAAAAAACCCAGACACAGGAGTCTAAGGGAGGGTCCTGGAGTCCTGTTTATGCTGGACCACTGGAACCAACAGCATTTGGCATTCTTGCATTGAGTGCTCCTGAGTTTCAAGGCTACAAACGTGCCTCTGGCCCTTTTCACCTGCTCCAGGAGGGAGAAGGGACACAAAGAGCAGCATGACACCTCCTGGGCACCAGCCCCGAGACACACAAGGTGCAGGATGGATGTCTGTGTGTGCAGATGGCAGGCAAGAACAAGGAGCAAAAAGCCATTATTGGCTGTATTCACATAAAATATGGCACAGCTGTCCATTCAGTGCAAGAGGAGTTTTGTAGCTGCATTTTCCTTTTCGTAAATATGTGTCTCTTCTCCGCGTTGATGTATTAAATATCCATGGTAACAGCAGGGGACAACCAATTGATTATATACAGCAAGTGGTGAAAACAGTGCAATAAATAATGAATAAAAGGACAACAAAAGAAAACCTCTTTTGCTGTATTACCTTTCAGCCGAGAAACAGGAACTGACCACCATCCCACTACTGGGATGTTTACATTAATGTTGTTTACATAATAAATTTGTTCTTACCTTTGATACTGTGGTTTTGACTATGCCATGTTAAAAAAAGAACAAACACAAACCACTACATCAGAACACCAGATTAATTAAACCTGTATGTGAAAGCCCACCCACTATCCTAAAACCTATTTATTTATAGACAAAAGAAACAAAACTTGTGACTGTGTTTGCACTTTGCTGTCTCAAATGCCTAGTTAACTGTTCCTCCAGATCCGTGTTTTTGGCTACAGGCAGACCAGTTCTCAGGTTGCATCCCAGTGCATCGACCATGGCCACCTCTGCAGACCCGAGACAGACCCAGACCTCACAGCTTAATCTCTCATGAAGTAATGGCTGTAAGCACTGACCACAAAACACTTACTCAGCACCAAAGCATTTAAGACAAAATAGATCTCAAGAACAATAAGCTGGTCATTTTTGGAAACTTGCCTTTCCTTCTGTGTGACTTCCACTGCTGCAGAGAGGAAGGCCCATCTTCATCCACCCTCTTCTGCAAACTCTGCCTTGGTATTGGAAGTATTTCTTTCATCAGTCCCTGCAAACTTTATCCTCCTATGATTTTCAGTTTACAGCCTGACAAACCAGCTGCATCCCTCAGAACTGGAGCTATCATTCCTGTAATTACCACCTCATGGGTTTAGTCACATACAGCTGACACAGGGGAACCACTGAATTGCCTTTTATTCCTTCATCAGCTAGCTCCCTATTAGGTTAGATCAATACATCTATACAGGAAAGTAATATAAAGAAGTACAACCCACCATATAGTAACTTCCTCTCACCCACCTGGCCACATAGAGTGCTCATGAAATTATTACAACTTGGTATTCTTCAGCTATTACTCAACACTGGCAAAAATCAATTCCTCCTTCACAATAAAATATTTTACTAAGCAATAAAAGGGCCAGGTCCTTTCAGACGATTCAGGAAAGAAGACTTCAGCCTCCAGATTCTGTTGTACTAAGCACAATGCAAAATAAAGATCAATGTGACAAAAGAAGAGCTCATACAAGTAAGCCAATCTTCTGTACACTACTAAGCCACATTAAAAAGCCTTTTAATCCCTTGTATCTGACAATGCCTGCTGGTTTGAACCCCAGAGAGTTAATTCATTCAGACTCTGGCAGTGAAATCTTTTCAAAGCCAAACATGGCCACATGATTGTCACATCATCCAAGTTTTTACACCAGTTCAGTGAGCTGCCCAAGCCCCCTGGATCACCTTTGCACTGAAATAAATGGGTATAAACCCATCCTCCTTGAAAGAGATGTGCAGAAGACTTAGAAGGAAATACCTACCCAAACATCACTGAGTACAAGTCTCAGAGATGCATGTACTGGCACTTTAAAGCACATACCTTGCTCAGGTACCAGCCCAGGAGAATCCACCTCCAAGGCTGCCTTTTAGAATAAGACTGCATGTTCATGGGAAACAGACTAAGAGGGACTCCAGCTAGGCCAGGAGTACCTAGGCAGCAACCCTGAAGTCTGCAGGATGGATCTCACAGGGACCTGCTCCAGGAAAAGCCACTTGCATGGTAAAAATGACTAATGAAGGTGGTATTTTTATATTATTTTTTCAAGAAGCAAAAGTCAAGTCACTCTTCCCCAAACATTTAATATGCAGAAAAACTGAACACTCAGGGCTACTATGGGAGGACAATGGCATTTGGCAAGACTTCCTTGGACACTGTCCACATGCAACACCTACCACAGGACAAAAATTACCAGTTTTCCCCCTGGCTAATACTGAGGCAGATAAAGACTGGATCAGTCTGGTGGATGGGTTATAAGAGCTAGAAAAAAATTTGCTTTATATTGTAGCAGTTACTAAGAGCTCTGGTCAGGAACTGCCATGGTTAAGGCCCAGCTGGGTTTCTGTGGAGGGAGACTGGTGCAGGAGGCACTGCAGGACCTGTCCAAACCAAGGATCTCTCCCCTTTGTCCTTGGGGAATGGCACAAATCACACAGAGCATCATGGCAGGCAGCAGCATCTAAAAATGGAAAAGATTATTAGGTCATGTAACACCTCTTCTAGCCAGGGATGAGACCTACGTTTTCTAAAATGAAATCTTTCAAACCCTAATTAAATGTAGTCAATCCTCATTAAAGATAAACTAGGTTAATATTTATGAGAGACATTCCTTGTGCTGCATACTATCTAACCTCATTTAAAGATGTATCTGGAAATACTTTGAAATACAGTTCAGCTGGCTTCTTCTGCCCATTGATTTTTATTTTTCAGAGTACTCTGAAATCATTCCTATTTATACTTTTGAAAACAAGTCGCTGGCAGTAAGCCAAAATTGTTTAGGCCCAAATCATGACCTTCCTTGAAACTGCTATAATCTGACTCAAGTAAACAGAATTTCCCTCACACTGTTTTTGTGAGGAGGGATGGGTGGAGAACTGCCCTATTTTTGACACACCCATAGACCAGAATCTACCCCTTTCCTCAAGCCTGGCTTTATGGCAAGGGCTTCCTTTGCCCCCCAAATATGTACACCCTGTTAACCCCCCACTTTCACATCTCTGTTCATCCTGCTCTACAATGAGAAGGCCAAAGGTTCTTCTAGCTAATGGCAAAGATTATGTGCAAATAAAGTTGTCTGAAGTTCTTTAAATGTATGGAATCCATTTGGTGGACTCTGTTTGTGCCAGGGTATTGTTGGATCTGACCTGCAACTGCAAGTGAGGAATCTGGTTCAATTTCCATTTATTTCAAGGTCACTTATACCCCTGCAGCAGTAGGAATGTAGGATGTTAACTGTGAATTGGGACAAATGTACTTCTGGAGCTCTGTAACATCTGTAACTAATGCTGAATGCATTGTAAATGCCTAGAATTAATGGCTGACTTAAAAAGAGAATTCTGATTGAAAGGAACAAAATAATGATATTATTTGGCTGCAGCTTAAGCTACAGCAAAATACGTAACAAATCTAAGATGTGGTTTCAACATGGGTTTGGATTAATCAGAATTATATCGATGCCAATACTGTACAACAGGACAGAATCTGATGTGTGCCTCAAGTTTACTGAGCGTGACATCTTGCTTTTGACAAGAATAATCTCAAAAAGTTCTCCGTGTGCTGCAGAATGGAAACAGATCAGAGGAAGTCTTTGTAGAGCTTTCAGTGCACAGCAGTGTCAGTAGGTTTACATTTCCCCTGCTGAAGTCTAATAAACAGTAACCAGTGTTCAAACACAGCGACAGAAACGGGAGAGCAACAGACCAAATTCGTCTTCATTGGTTTAAAATCTGGGTCAGGGCCTGTGCTGAGAGCAGTATTTGAGTGTAAAGAAAGCTGCGGCAGTTCCCCATCCCGCGTTTCCAGCGCTCCCGTTTCAGCATGGCCAGCCCGGCCCGGGTACCGGAGCCCGCGGGATGAGCGAAGCGGGCCCGCGCTCCGAGCCGCGCTGCCCGGGGCTCTGTCACAGGAACGGGTTCTGCCCCCCGGCCCGGGACAGCCGCCCGCGGGCCGGGAGCTCCGAGCGGAACGCCACACTCACCTGGCGGGCTGCCCGGGGCAGGGAGCGGCACCTGGGCCGGGCCGGGCCGGCTCCTCGCTCCCCGGTATCCGACAGCTCCGTGCGCCCCGGGCCGCGCTGTCCGGCTGCCTCTCGCCTTCCTCCCAGCGGCCTCTCCCTCGGGCACCGCCGCAGTGTGTGCACTGGCGGAGCCCCTCCGGAGCCCCGCGCGGCGGGGACGGGGCAGCGGCGGGGACGGGCGGGCGGTGCCGGCGCTGCTGCCCCCTCCGCCTGGGAGGAGCGAGCGGCGGCGGGCGCGGAGCGGCGGCGGGGGGAGGGCAGGATTTAAACGAAGGGCGGTGACACCGCACAAAAGATTTCGATAGGCTCAAGTGAGGTTACAGCAAAGGCAGCGGGGCGGGGGAGCTCCCCCGGAGCCGTGCAGCGTCTGGCTGGCAGCGCCGTCGCAGCCGCCGCTTCCCAGTAGTTTGTCTGAAAGCCTGAGAAAGGGATTTAAACGAAGATTTCCTACCCCTTTTTTTTTTTTTTTTTTTTTCTTTTTCTTTTTTTCCCTCCCTGGGAGTTGGCCGCTCAGCCAGGGAAGATGGCAGGAGGAGCGCAAGGCCGGGCGGGTCGCAGCATCCGCGGCTGCAGCCCGCGGCCACCACCCTTGTTTGCGGGAAGAGCCTAAGTTGGTGCGGCGGCGCCACCGCGGGAGCCGGCGAGGAGGGCCCGGGGCGCAGGGGATGGACGGCGGCGGCGGGGAGCGAGCGCGCAGCGCCCGCGTGAATGATCGCGGCAGGAAGGAGTGAGGCAGCGGCAAAGGAAGGGGAACGGATCCGCCCGCCCGCCCCAGCACCCGGATCCGGTGGAGCTTTTTTTTTTTTTTACCCCCTCCTCTCTTTCTTCTTTATTTTTTTTTTTCCGTTCCCCCCACGCTCCCCCGCGTCCCGGCTCCCCGCCGTGCCCCTCTCCCCTCCCGGGCCGGCTCCCCGCGGGTGCGCGGCGGGGCCGTGCGGGGCGGGCGGGCCACACCCTCCGCGGCGCTTCCTGCGAGCCGGGGCCGCGGCGGGCGCCGGGGGCGGCACATGGTGCGCAGCCGCCGCCCCTCCGGCCCCTGCGAGCTGCGCCCGGCGGGCGCTCCCCGAGCGGAGGCGCCGGGGGCGCGGTAGCAACTTGGAGGGCTGCGCCCCTGCCCCAACTCCGCGCGGCGGAGGAGCGTCCCTGAGGTACCGCGTCCGCTGAAGGGAACTTCGCGCAGGATCCCGCAGGCGGCGAGCCGGACGAGACGGTGGAAGGAAGGCGAGCCAGCGTGCGAGAAGGAAAGGAGAAAAAAAAATACGTATTTGTAGCTAAAGGATGCCAGACCGGGGCCCGGGGGCGCCCGGCGAGCGCCGCCCCGCCGCGGGAGCGCCGTAGGAGCGGAGGCTGGCGCCGGAGCGGGGCGGGCGCCCCGGCCGAGCTCGCTCCCCGAGCGGCGGCAGCCCCGGCGCCCAGAGCCTTTTCTTGCCTCCCGGCGATTAATGGAATGATGTTGCGGAAAAGGCAGAGCGATCCTGCCGGGCTCAGTCGGGACTGCTCGGGCGGCGGCGGAGGCGGCAGCAGCGGGGTAGCGAGCGGCATGCGAGTGCCCCCCCGGCGCTATGGCTAGCGGTGGCTCCGGCAAGTCCAGCAGCGAGGTCTCCGGCGGCGGCATCCCCAGCAGCAGCTCCCTGCAGAGGAAGAAGCTCATCTCTATCTGCGACCACTGCAAGATCAAGATGCAACTGGTGGCCGATCTGCTTCTGCTGTCGAGCGAGACCAGGCCGGTGAACACCGAGAGCCTGTCTGTCTTCGGTGAGTCCTTTGAGAAGTGCAGGGACACGATCATTGCCAGGACCAAAGGACTCTCCATCTTGACCCATGACGTCCAGAGCCAGCTCAACATGGGACGCTTCGGGGAGGTGGGAGAAAGCCTGATGGAGATGGGGGAGCTGGTGGTCTCCCTGACCGAGTGCTCTGCCCACGCTGCCTACCTGGCTGCAGTGGAGACTCCGGGGGCCCAGCCTGCCATGCCTGGCTTGGTGGATCGCTACAAGGTGACCCGATGTAGGCATGAGGTGGAGCACGGCTGCGGGGTCTTGAAGACCACCCCTTTGGCAGATATGAGCCCTCAGCTCCTGCTGGAGGTTTCTCAGAACATGTCCAAGAACTTGAAATTCCTGACAGACGCCTGCGTGCTGGCCAGTGAGAAATCCAAGGATAAATTTGCTAAGGAGCAGTTCAAACTCAGTGTCAAATGTATGAGCACCAGCGCCTCTGCCCTCTTGGCCTGTGTCAAGGAGGTCAAGACCTCGCCCAGCGAGCTGACCAGGAACCGGTGCGTCTTGTTCAGTGGACCTTTGGTGCAGTCCGTCTATGCTCTGGTGGGCTTTGCCACTGAGCCCCAGTTTTTGGGTAAAGCTGCCACCATTAATCCAGAGGGCAAAGCTGTGCAAACTGCCATCCTAGGAGGAGCCATGAGCGTGGTATCTGCTTGTGTGCTCCTGACCCAATGCCTCAGGGATATCGCCCAACACCCCGAAAGTAGCACCAAAATGAGCGATTACAGGGAACGGTTGAGGAACTCAGCTTGCGCCGTCTCGGATGGCTGCAACCTGCTATCTCAGGCACTAAGAGAAAGATCTTCACCCAGGACTTTACCGCCAGTGAACTCCAATTCTGTGAATTAACCCCCACATCTTCTGTTTAGATCCCAGTCATTGCTAAAGGAAAATAATATCCCACCTCCTCACCCCTTTTTTGTATACCAAAGAATTTGCTTGGATGAGCCCAATCCTTTGATTTCATGTGGTGAAGATGCAGAACGTATTCAAACTATATGTACTAATAAAGGTAGCCAGTTTTGGCTTCTTTTTATTTTACTTTAAAGTTAAGCAAGTATCTGCAGATAAATTTTCCTTTATTCAACAAGGTCTTCACACAAGTGGTAAAACTGTTTCAAAGTTTTTTATATTTGGGGAGGTGGGGGTATCTTAGAAAAAGGAGAAAAAAAAAGAGCTTTAATCGCGCTGGGTGCGGTTTTTAAAGTTTGTCTTGTCTTGTCTTCCGAAATTTCCCTTCTAAATTTTGCTGTTCGGTTGTGCAGGAAAAAGGTTACCTCAGTTCTAACTCATTTAAAAAAATGAAAAAACCCAACAACACATAGATGATGGATGTAGCTACTATTTTGTTTGTTTTTGTTTTGTATGACTTTTTTTTATTTTGCATCAAGTGTTAGGTTAGAAGTGCATTTGGTGTGTAGGAGTGGAAGGACTGGAGGTTGTGGATTATGTTTTCCATGTGTTGATTTCCAAACTGGGGGAAAAGCTACTGTGAGTGTTTAAACAAACAAACAAAATTACACTATAACAAAAGTGATTTTTAATTTTTTTCCAATGTCAGTTTTTATCTTGCATGTACTGGAGTATTTATTTCATCTATTAAAATGTTATGTTTCTCAGATGCTTTTCTGTGAATCTTTTAATACTTGAATAATTGAACAACTAGGCCTGTTTGTATTGTATGTCATTTCCCCCAGGGAATGGGTGGTACAAACGTAACTGTAAGTTCTAGACAGCAGCATAGAGGCTTCAATTCAGTTCTTTTATTTTCATAAATGCTGTTCCTCTCCCAGTACTAGCCCTAGCACACAGAGCTGCTCCAGTTGTACTGTGGGCAGCTGGGCAGTGCTGCATACACTGGGATTGCTGTGCAGAGCACTGGTGATTGCTGCAGCGGGGCACAGCCTGGCTTTGTTTGTCTTTAGCAGCATTTGGTGTTACCTCTTGAGAAGGTTTTGAATTTTAATTCTTGTAGGTGTTGTGGGCCATCTGTGTGTTAAATCTATGAGTTTCAATATGATTTCTTAGAAAACTTTGCTGGTTAGACTGGCGTGTGCCATATGTCTTCTTGGGATTGTGAAGGTTTGCTGGAGTGGACTTTAATTCTTCAGAGGTTTGTGTTGGAGCTCCTCAGCAGAGATTTCTGTCACAGCAGTTTGAGTTTGGTGTTGCAGATTACAGCAGACCATGGCTGGCTTTTGAGGTGCAGCTGACCTCCAGTTGAATTCCTTGGGAGGTGTGAGTGGAGCTTTGTGCATGCTGCAGTAGTTCCCAGAGCTGTAGTGATGGATGTTGTCAGCCTGGCCCTGTGAGATCTGATGCTTTCTATACGTTCTGTTAAATAGAAGAGCAAATCTTCTGGAAAGGAGGTTTTGTTTCTCTGTCCTGCTCCATTGCATAATTGGGTTTTTAAATAGGTCTGCAGATCAAACCATGTTGAAAGCTATTGGCACCTTAAAATGTTACTGTGGCTTAAACCTCAACAAATACTGTCCTGTTTATTTCTTTGAAGAAGGAAACCTTTGGGCTTTGGGTGTGGAATGGACCTGGAGTAGTGAAAGGTCTTTGTTTTATAGCATTATTGTTTCTCTTGCATATGATGCTTTTACTTAAGTGGAGTGAACCATTACTGGGTAGTGGACAGACACATCTATTGGAGGACATAAAAGCTACATCTGAATCTTCAGGGTTAGAGAGAAATAATTCCTTAAGTACAGCAGACCTCTGGGTTAGGTTCTGTTTATATTTAAATTGAACTTTTCTGACTTCAGTGAATTGTGTGAACAATTCTTTGCCATAATCAGCCCGGGCTGCACTTCTGCAGGGTGTGATGTTCTTGCCATGCAGTGAGTGCTGCAGAGGCATGGCTGCCCACAGCTATGTGGTGAAGTACAGAAGTCCTCCCACTTCCATACTTCACCACACAGAACACAGGTTCTAAGTATTTATTATTCTTATTATTATTCTAATTATTTATTTTAATAAGTACATCTATGCACACAGTGTTCTACCTTTGACTGGGATGCCTCCACAGGTATTTGCTAAGGGGTTCTCAGGTGTGCATACACAAACCTTTTCCCATCATAGGGCAGGAGCAGCTGTAGGAGTCGGGATGGACTCGCAGGAGGCCAAGGCCATCTCCAGGGAGGTCCTGTGGCTCTGCTGGATGCACTCTCTGCTCAGGGAGGTCCTGTGGCTCTGTGCTGGATGCAGTCTCTGCTCAGGGAGGTTCCATGGCTCTGTGCTGGGTGCAGTCTCTCTGTGCTGGATGCAGTCTCTGCTCAGGGAGGTTCCGTGGCTCTGTGCTGGGTGCAGTCTCTCTGTGCTGGGTGCAGTCTCTGCTCAGGGAGGTCCCATGGCTCCATGCTGGTTGCAGTCTCTGCTCAGGAAGGTTCCATGGCTCTGTGCTGAGTGCAGTCTCTCTGTGCTGGGTGCAGGCCCTGCTCAGGGAGGTCCCATGGCTCCATGCTAGGTGCAGTCTCTGCCCATCTCTCCTTGGTCTCCCTCCCTCGCGTGTGTCCGTGGGAGCCGAGGCGCCTCCCCAGTGGCCGTTCTCCTTTTCCGCCGGGGCTGTGTGGAAGGAGGAAAAGGGGCAGTGTTGGTTCAGGATGTGCTATCTGCAGACAGGAGGTGAGGAGCCCGCCCCACCCTTCCTGTGCGGATCCCGGTGGGGCAGGATCCGTGCGGGATGTGCAGGGATGGGCTGGGAGCTGCAGGGCACAGCCACAGCAGCATCCTTGAGCTCCAGGTGCTGTCACCTCCATGGTGGGGCCTCCTCCTGCCAGACACAAAACAGACAATTCTGAAAAAAAATGGAATGTCCCGCTGGCTCTTTTGATGTTTCTACTTATTAGTTTTTGGTGCTGCTGAACTAATTAGATCCTTTTTGATTCATTTATACATTATTGAGATTATATGGATCACAGTACAGCCTCCTTATTACCTCTGCATATGAAAGGCACTGTGTTATTAACGATGATAACGCTGATTTTTGTTGTGGTAAGATCTTGTTTGAAGTGGTTTTGTGCAATTTTTGTTTTAACAAGGTTACTGTAGATTCTTCTTCCCCTTTCTTATTATATTTTTAAGTGAGGTACATGCATACATATATAAATAAGTACGTATCTTCTTCTTTTTTTAATACTGAAAGAAACCAGACTGCCTTAGATGTTCCTTTCCTTTTGAGCTGTGTGAATTCAGGAAAGATTCAGTTTTATAAATAAAGTGGGAAATGTAGCCAGGCCATGATTTTTTAACAGGCTGATAAAAAAAATAAATATACACAAATAGTAAATTCACCAAAGTGACTTCCTGTAACGTTTTAAAACAGTAGTAATTTTAACAGGTCAAAACATTCAATCATTTCTTTTGAGAGTACAGCTCACACAAATGGAGGCACACGCTGCACCCTGGTCTCAGCTTAACACTGTATCTGTCAAAATCTGGCTACTCATGTAATTAGCATAGCAAAGTCAAAAAAACCCCAGAGTTTTGATGCCAACAAGCACAACTTGCACATTATGGCATTTTTCTGAGCTGAAAAAAGTGGGGTACCACTACTAAGTGTGAATATCCGTATCTAAATGCTGTAGTGCCACATTTATAGACTTAATGTTTATTGTGATAATTTATTTGGCATTTATTCCTATAGAATATTAGTTCTGACACAAGACAATAGTTCAGTAGGTAGATTCATGCTGTTTGCTTACTTTGTACACTCTGGGCCAGAAGAAATACAAAATGGATGAGTTTTCAGGGTGCACTTGCAGGGCCCATTGAGGTCAGTGATTCTCACTTGGCACCATAGTTAGGCTCCTGTTCCCAAATCTTCCTCACCATTTAAATCAGCAGGTACTGTGACTGTTGGGTCATGGGCTTACACAAGCAGGAGATTTTCTGATGTGGAGCCTTGAAGGAAAAAAAAAAAGTTTTAGGGTGCTTATATCACATATGTCATAGCTAAATGCATTCTTAATAGTGCATTTAATAAAATGGTTAACTTATTTCTAAAGACATTATGCAATGCACATTTGTAGCCAAAAACAACGCTATCCCCACCACAAGAGAAGTAAGCTTGTTTTTTAAATGTAATAATTTTTTAACTGGGAAGGAGCTGCCACCTTTGTATTGTCTGTAAATTTGATACTATCTTGTGGTTGCTCCTTCAACATGGGGAAGGTCATTACTGATGTAATAATACAGCAGCTGAGTTCGAGTTTGAGATCAGAGCAATGTGTTTTCTGGTTCTAAAAAAAGTAAGTTTTGTAAGGCAACCAGTAAACCAGCAGCAGAATGCTGTTGGAAAGCAAGTACACTATTTAAGGGAACTTGCAAATGTAAAGCCATGTTATTTTTCAAAACTAAGAAAGAAAAAAAAAAAAAAAGACCCTGGGTCAGATAATTCCCTTCACTTTTTACCACAGGAAATGATCAAAGTAGCAGAAAATCTGCTCTTTTTGGCCAAACTTCTGTCAGAGACAGAAGGGGTCCAGCCAACACATGGTGTATGCAGCCTTGCAGTAACAGGGGATGTGGCTGATGGGAAAGGAGGTGGGACCAGGGAAAATCTGTAGGGCAATACCTCTTATTAAACCCACAGGAATTTTCCTATGCTAGATAAAGCAGCGGCTGATCCAATAAAGCAACTCTCAGCCAGCAGAGCCTTTCTCTCAGGGCTGGCAGGAGGCTGGGAGGGTTTGGGATGCTCTGTGCTCAGCAGCTGGGCTGCTGTGGGGAACCAGAGGTCTCTGGGGTGGCCCTAAGAGATGTACAATCCAGGCACAACGTGTACCTGCCAGAACAGTTTGGTGGGAAACGAAGGGGTTGGGTTTTATCTTTCTTTGCTTTCTTCCCTATCGGGCTCTCTCCAGACTTCACAAGCAGAAGCAGATGGTAGGGGCCAGTACGTTTTACTTCTTTGTTCTTGCTGCCTGTGAAAGGTGCCAGATGGGCAATGATAAAGATAGAAATTCTCTTCCTGTAGCCCAGGGATAGCGGAAAACGCAGAGCTTCAAGGCTGCCCTATCCACACAGGATCACCATAACATGTTTTTTTGGGCCCACTGTTTCACTGTTTGATTTTTTGCCAAGAAACTGACAGAAAATCCCAATGGCAACTTGACAGGGCCATTGAGGACCAGTTAAATATTTCCCATATGACACCAAACCACCACCAGGTTTGGATCACTCACAAATGATCCAAAAAGTGGATAGGCTAGGTATGAAGTGCAAGGACAGATCTTACACATGAGTAAGTCAGAAAATTAAATACTGTATACTCTGAGGTATTTACTTACTTGGAAATTAGAATTACCATATTTTCTATATGTAAAACTAGTTCAAAAAAGTGTATTTAATTTACATAATTAGCAGCATTACTCAGAACCATCTTCTTAATGAAGACAGACATCTATGGACATGAAGGGCTTTTTCCATGACTTTAATTAAATACTGATGTTTTCCAAAGTATGTTCAAATATTAAGGGTTGTTTTTTGTGTAGCAAAGTAAGGAATTACATATTGATTTTCATTAATCTGAATATTTTCCTGGAGCTGGTTTTATTGTGCTTGAGTCCTTTGAACCTAAGAGGGTTTTTATTTTGTTTTTTTAAAACCATGCAGAGTATGATGCTATATTCCAACAAGTCAAAAGCAGCATTTCAAGATTAATGCAGAGATTCCTGGGGTCTTTTGTCAGCTTGCCAGGCTCTTGTTCCTGTTCTAACGTAATTCTTTATAATTTCCTTTTATGTTAATAAAGACTTCTTGTGGCTGTAAAAGTTGAAGTTGTCTCACTCCATAGACAGCCTGGTTCTTATGTAGATACTATTTAGATTATTTAGAAATCCTGCTGGTTGCCAGATGGAGCTCTTCTGGGTTTTATGTTAAATACTTGGAAAGCCAAATAGCTTGATTTTCCTCTCCTCCCTCCCTCAATAAAATAAATACTTGAAAAGTGATTACTAACAACTTGCTTAAATTCAATTTTAAAATCAAATTATTCTCAGCTGAAGTGACTGGAAGTATGAGATGGCTCAGAGTAGTTGGGTTTTGGTCTGACTTACCTATCAAGATCTTAAACCAGCAGTTTTGTTTGGGCAGCTGAACTTTGGTCTGGGGATAGACAACACAGCCCTGAAGCCTGTTGGGCACTGAAGAACTTGTGTTTCATACTGAATGCAGGTGTCCCCCAGGTCATGCAGAAGGTGCTTGGGAAGCACTGGGACTCAATGTCCCACTAACCATAATTCTGTTGTTGTCAACTTACAAAATGTCAAGAGAGCAATTCTGGCCCTGAGGGTTACGGTTTTAAGCACAGAGTAAGAAATTGCCTTTTCCTAGTCAATTTTTTTCAGTGTGTATTGATTCTGTCTGGTTCACATTACATATAGGAAGTCTCTCAATTGGCTGTTCAGGTGCACTTTGGCCCCTGTTTGCATTCTGACCATGCACACAATGGAAAAATGTGAGAAAAGTCATCTTGATCTGTATGTGCAGAGTGACAAATTATAGGCCCTGCAGCACTTCTGAATTGGTGTGCAGTTAATGCACTGGTCTTATTTAAATGCTTCAAATTTAGTCAATGTTTAAAAATTTACTTTCTGTTTAAAAATTTACTATGAAATCAATCTGTTCTGGCTATATTAGATTCATAGTTCAAAAACTTTATCCTCTTTCATCATCTTAAAGTAGTCATTGGTCTAAAACTCTTCAATCCCTGGGTCTGGCTTAAAAAACAAAAAGAAACGGAGCCCTGTGTTTCAGTTTTAGTATTTTTGAAAGCTTTAAAGCTAATGAGTTGACCTATTTTTAAATTACAGAGCATGGAAAAATAATGGGTGTATTCTTTTTCATGCTGAAGTGAGCTATTGTTTCTCTGCTCATAATTAAAAACTCACTTTTTAGAAACTCAGATAGGTCCTAGGCATTGCAAGAAAGTTTGTAAGTGAAACTGCTGCATGAAATTTCCTTAATACTGAGTTTAGACGTGGTTTCATTCAGGATCTGTAATCTTGTCTTGTGACTGGCATTAGAGGAGTTTGTGCCTGTAAATGGAGCTGGTAACGCGTGAGTGGGATGAAGAGCAGTTGTTGAAGTGAGTGCTGCATGCTCCAGAGACACCAGCGCTATCTCTGAAACTCCAGATAGGTGCTGCTGCCTGGACACTGCAGGTTGGGATGCTCCCAAGAAATTACAGTGAAATATAGGACTGAAAAAAGCTATGAGCAAGAGAGGCTCAAATGGACAACACAACTTGGGGTTTTTAAGGGTGGGGGAAAAGGGAAAATATTTGGTCAGAACTATTGGAGTATTTAGGGGCTTAACTCCCACTGATTTTCAGTGGGAGGTTTGTGTCTGGATGCTTTGTGGGCCTGGTCATTTGTGATGAACTTTGAATGCCTGTGGGTTTAAAATTAATTTAGGATGTTGGGTACACTCTTATTGAAACCCTGGGGAGCTGGGAATTTGCAGTTGCATGGGCCATGATTGTGTTCTGCCATCCTGACCCTTCTGCATGTGTTACAAGCTCTTGTTATCCTTTAGGCACCCTGGCTGGCAGCAGCCCAAGGCCCAGCTCTGCCTCATGAGTGTTTTATGGCTGCCAGATGCCAGCATTGTGCATCTTGCTTTCACATCAGAACCACAGATTTCATCTCTGTCCCTCCACCCTCTGCTCCTGGTGCAGCACCCAGATGTGGGAGAGAGATCCCTTTGTGCACATTATCCCTGCAGAGGCCACGTGCATGAGATAGATCCTGGTGGCATTGGAATCATCCCTGTTCTCTCTGGATGTGAATGCCAACCACCTCCATGCCGTGGACATCCTTCCAAAATGTGTCTTGAAGAGTTGCCCCAGATCTGTGTTCCCTGGATCTGCATTTCACACATCTTGGCAGAGCTCTAATGCTCCCCAGAAGGAAGGATAATCTGCTTTAGGTATTTATGAGGTGATTTGAGCTGGGGGGGAGGCAGGGGAGCTGGATAGTAGGTTAGTGGCCAGATTAAAGTTATAGCCCTTAAGGTGTCCTTTGGGGCTTTTGTATGGCATTTTCTGCTTCTATTTTACCTAATTCTGCTGTTTGCTAACCTTGTGTATTGAGTTGATTTGCAGCTTTGAGTTCAGCAAGACAGAGGAGGCATCTGAATTTACACTGCTCTGTAGTATCTATTTATTGAAGAATCTCCTATAACTTTCTGATATTGGACCCTGAGGCTTCTTTTCTTATCTTGCCACGAGTGCTTTGTTTATGAAAATTTCCTTAGGTTTCTCTCCAGTGGCAGAAAATAACTCCAAAGGAAACCCTATTTGGTGTATTTATCCAATTCCTTACCTATCTTCCTTTTATGGACAGTTTCAAGATAATTAGATGAAAATTACTTTCTTTGAGAAAGAAATTTTACTCCTAAATATCAAAGTCACAGTCTGAAACTTGTGAGCATTTTCTTTTGTATGTGATTAAACCCACATCTGTTCATTGGGTAGAACAGAGGCAGAGCCATGCTTTTCTCTCTTGGTATGTAAGACAACAAAAGACCAAATGTTCTTGTTTGGTTCACTTTCATGGCTGTACTGCAGCACACAGAAATGTCTGGCTGCATCAACAGTGCTGGTTTGGGCACTGAGTGTCCTTTGATTACAGGCCCAGCACTTTGCAGACACTTGTATTGGGGGAAAAAGAAAAATATGGCAAAGGACCATGTTAGTACATTATATTGTTCTGTATTAAGTTTGGTTTTGTTTAAAACAAGGAAGCTCAAATCAGAATTATGTGCCAATTCTTTATAAGATCCCACTCATTTGGCAAAGGAATTGCATTAATTACCTCTTGTTTTCTGTACTGTGTCATTACAGAAGAGAGAGCACATGCTGCACTTGTGAATGAAATAATTCACTCACATCATTGAAGCCTTTGCAGTATTTTTCCCTTTTCCTTTGAAAATAATGGTGGTTTGGAGAAGACTGGATGATAAACATACTTTGCAAATGTACAGTGGTGATCAGGAAGAAGTTTGAGTAAAAAAGACTTCTAAAATCTAGTAAATCTATCTGATAGTAACATTATTTTAAAATAGTCAAAGTACTTTTTAAAAGCTTTTCCCAAAGGTTATTACCTTAGCCATAGCTTCTCCTGGGTTGCTGTTATAGTTGGTTGCTGTTACTGTGGACATCTCCTCCCCATGAGATGATTTTTAGAAGATGGACAGGTTTCATTTATGGAGGATGCAGTTGCTCACTGGGTTTGGATCCTTTTTAAGACTGTGATCTCTGAGATGTTGCAGGTTCTTCCTTGTGAGACTGCATTTTACTGGAGTGATCTGGAGTTTCCATTAATCACTGATGTCCAAGGAAAGTCACTCCTGTCAAGAGAATGGAGCATAAAGAATGGTCACAGTACAGCTGTAGGAAAAATGCTGTAAGATGGTAAGATGGACACTTCTCTTTCAATAACTCTGAACTAGCCCTTCTACCTCAGGACTATTCATTCCAAAATATAAAGAATTTCACCTGCCAAAAAATTTATATCCTACATGATTAATGAAAGCCTTCCTTCATATTTTGCTCTTTTCAAAATCTACTTATCAAAAATAACACGTTAAATGTTGGGGGGTTTATGCCAAAAACTAGCAGGTTTTTTCTATCAATGGGGAAAAAGCAAACTGCTTTAGTTTACAGAAATGGGCTGCAAAACAAGATTTCTTTTCCTCATTCAGATGCTCTGTAACTAAGTTATTTTACTTCTTACATCCTTCTAAAATAGATTTTTACTGTTGATTTGCATTGACGTCCTACAGTTTTATTTTAGAAAAGTGCTCAGCTTGTTAATGTGCTTTAGTGATAGTTACTATATCAGAACCAAAGAATCCTGGTTAGTGACAGAGTGAAATTATGTTAAATTTGTTTCTAAGGGAAGAAGCTAGCACTGTGCTGAAGTCAAATTGATGATAATTTCAACCTAGTCATTTTAATTGCTGCTGTATCTGTAGTAGTGTTTGAGGAGTCCTGTAAGCCCGAAACATTTTATTTTCAAACTGTTTAATTTCACCGCTCCAGAAACTACAGAACTCTCAGACCATTTGTAGAGGGGGAATTATAGCCCTTTAGAATGTGCTTAGCAAAATGTTTCTAGTTAGGTCTAGTTTGCAGAGTGAGTCCTACCTGCCAATATGGAACTGGGATGTACAGGTTTAACATGTTCTGAGAAGAGGTTTTTGTACTCGTAGTGAAGAACTGCATTACCTGAGGTTTGGGTATTTTGATTTTTCAAAGAAACACTGATTTTTTTTTTATTATTTATAGGCAACCTTTTAAATTAGCTTTTTGAGATGAAAGCCCTAGAAGTGTTTTATTAAATGTCTCACCCCTCTGTAGTTCTTGTCAAATAGTTCCATTGCTTATCTATTTATTTAATTATTTTTGTAAATACACAGCGCAGTACCCTGTGCAAATATGAAGCATTGATGTTGGCAGCAAATCAGCTTCTGTTTTCAGTGAGGACAGAGTTTATACCATGATTCTCTTCACCAGATAAAGCCTTTGTGTCTAACATCTCCAGATAGACATCAGATCTACAAAATTACTACTAAATACTCATTAAATACTAAGTAGTTATTACATTGCTAAAAATCTGCATCAGAACTAGCAGCTAGTTGAGGAACTATATAAGCAGGGGCCTATATGGAAATATATTTGGTAATAAGGTAAATGCTTGTCATCACTGTGCCCTGCCAGTGATTTTGGTTCTCTGCATGTTAGGACTGGGAAAGGAGGTGGAAACTTGTTTGGTCAAACAGTACAGCTCAGTTCTCCGGGAATAAAAAAGCCCTTGCAGATTTGGCTTGGATGAGCTGATAAATAGGGAGCTGCAGCTTGTGATAACTGAGGGATTTGTAGAGCAAATCCAGTCACAGGAACTGTTAAGGGCAGTTGGGCCAAGTCTGCTCACAGTGAACCTTTCATCTTCATCAGAACAAAAGCTCTATTGTCTATCCCAGGCTGTCATGTATCTTCACCTTTGGGGACTGTGCCTTTTCTAGAAGCACAGATGAAAAACAATGCACCTGCTTCCCATGAGATATGTCCCAACAGTCATCACTTTTTGTGGCTGTCTTGGTCCTCAGCCTGGCACTGTGTAATACTGTCCAGTGATGCTTTTCTCCCTTGCTTTTTACACTGTCACTCACATATTCCTTTGTGCACATCATCAGACTAGACGCCATAAATCACCTCTGTTTCTATTTCTTCTCTAATGCTTCCTAAGATCTCTTGTACTGACTTCTAAAAACAGCTGGAGCTGCACCATCACTCCATTTTAAGCTCCGAATTGTGTTAGCCATTACATTGGTTCCACACGCTGCTTGGGTGGAGACATCAGCTGAAATTCCCAACACAGCCAGGAATTCCAGCTTTGTGTTAGTGGTGGTGACTTCCTAATTTTTAACTACATTACACCAAAAAAAGAGGATTTTTTTTTCCCAGAGCAATTTACCAAGAGGGGAAAATGGAAATACTGTTTGAGGATGACCTTCCACCCCAGTGATCTGGGGGTGGCGTTGGCTGACGTCTGTTATTGCTCAGCTTTCCTGCAGTAGTCGAGTGCTTTGTCACTGCTACTAAACAGAAAACTCCTGAGATCACTGAACAGTTTGGGAAATGACAGAAGGATTTATGAAAGCAACTGTAGAACAAAGTGTTTCTCAAGTTTACCTGAAACAAACGTGAGTCCTTTTTGAGCAGATTAGATTGCGTTGGTTCTAACAATTTCTTCACTCTGAAGTGCTATTCCTGACCCCGAGATCCTAAGAAGGAGAGATAAAAAAAGAATGAAATTACTTTGCAGCACTACAGCATGAGAGCAGAAAAAAGTGTTGTTTTGATTGTCTCCAAAAGAGAGGCAGTGCTGTAATTCTGTTTCGTTTTCGTCCACAGAACTTGAAAAGATTTTTCCTAGAAATGTGTAATGGGACTGTCAGAAAACAGACCCCTCCCCTTCCCAGTAGTTTCCTGCTGAAGTCATTTAAGGCCTCTCACAGCTTTCATCTGTGTAGGCACTGAGAGCTCATGGGCCAAGATTTTTTTTTTTTTTCAAAGGGAATACTAGCAAAACTGAAGCAGTTTTTAAAAAGTCGTTAGGAACAAAAGTTGGAAGTTTCAGTGCATGTGAAGCTGGCTCTCCACCTAATCAGTTTCTCATTTCCGTTCTGTTTCCACCAGCCCCATTGAAGTGGCTGTAGGTGTTTTTCTTGTTTTAGGTATTGCTAAAGGCATGTCTGAGAGCTGCCCAAAGGGGCGGAGGGGGAAGTTGTTCCTTACTTCACTTCTGGGACTGTCTGTTCAGGGCTTTACACAGGAGGTGACTTGGAAAGGCTTGTGAATTCCATTTACTGTGCCCTCAGACCTGATGATCACAGTAGGCTGAGCACACAGAACCTGCTCTGCAGGCAACATCCCTTTTGCAGTAGCTATTTATGAAAAAAAAATCCCTTTGTGGAACTGGCAGATAGCCTGCATTTGCAAAGATGGGAATTTTTGTTGGTTATATATACAGTGTTTAACACAATGATCAAGGCAATGCGCTCTTAGAAGAAACCATTACTACTCTGACTAAATGGATGCTACTCAGCATGCATTTTCTGGTTGGACTGAATTCAAGCCTCCCATTCTGAAATGGATAGCTTTTTTGGATCACATTCACTTGTCTCTCAGACAAATCTGTAGTGTGGATTTGTTCCTCAGATGAATGATACACATTTCATCCGGTTTCTTTCAAGCTGAACTCTGCCTGGCACAAGAATGATAAATGTTTTTTTCTTTCTCCTTCTGTTTAGAAGACCATGTTGCATTGTGAAAGATGAACTTCATTCCCAAGGGAGATTAAGTGCATTCAGAGGTGGATTTACTGGTACATGTTTGTAATGCTACAGCAGTGCCACAGGCACCTCATCAGACAGACACACACTGGGGTAGTCTTGAGCCTCAGTCATACTGCACATATCAGCTCTCCTGTAAAGCTTTCATTGGAAGTTATGTGTCCTTAAAGCCTAGAGGAGTCTTCTCTCTAGGGAGTGAATTCCCCTATCTTGTTTTACTATTAGTCTTTGGGGGTAGTACAGTATACAAGTATAATATACAAGTATTTCAGCCTTGGAGCATGAAAAGCTTCCTGATGTTAGTTGGCTATTATAAATTGCACATGCACTGAAGAGAAGAAAATGCCAGTATTTAAGTAGGCCACCAGCATGCTGTTAATGCAATCCACTGCATTCATATGACATTTAAAGTGAGTATTTGCATTTGCTATGAAACTGTGCATACCTAATGTGTAATTTTTGGGGCTTTCCTTGATCCAGTGGAGCTCTGTGAGTTGAGTACAGTCTAAAGAACAAATTTACTGCTTTGAATTAAACTCCTGATCAGGTCCCAGGATCATATTTGGGACTGCTGAAATAATCAGTACACTTGGAGAAAAACTAAAGTTCACTCCCAGCATCAGACCCTTATCCTGCAGTGCGAGGAAGCCCTGAGCATTACCTGTCCCAGTCACTTCCCCACAACCCATCTGTCCTTGTGATGAGACCATAAGTTTGAGGCCAGCTAGACAAGATGTTCTGTGGCCTGAAGCGAGACCATGGCACTTTTAGATATTCTGGATTCAGGTTGTCTGCAAGGGCCACCTGGAAAGGAGTAATTAGGTTGTAGCTCAAGATCTGTTTCTAGGAGTGGCCTTTTCAAGTACAATTTAAGCAAACCTGTTTAATTTGCTATGGTTCTGTTTGTGCTGAAAGCTTACCCAGCCCTTCCCAAGGCTTTAGATCTTTACCTGCTTGCTAAGGTATTCTTGTTTGTCTGTCTTATTACTGGAGTTCTTGTTGCTTAATTACAGTGTTGCCAAAAGTTCTTGTCATACTGAAAACAAGATTTGAACTGAATCCAAAGACTCGGAAGTTGGTGCAGCTGTATGAACTGGGTAGGAACTGGCACATGCTTCCTAAGATTTGAAACTATTAACCATATATTCAAGGAAATGGCATCTGAAATGTCCTTATTTCAGGTGATAACTTATCATTTTACACAAGCAGCTTTTGATTTTTATTACAACTTCTGTCAAGAGGCTAAGACTAGCCAACCCTAGCCAACTAGCCAGCTCATTTGTGAGTTAGCAATGGAAATTAGAAATGCCTGGTCTACTTTACAGTGATATGTACATACTCTGGTAAAGATTTATAACAGGAAAGTGGTCACTCAGAAGCCATTCTGTCAAAATGCCTCTCTGCTGCTTGGCCCCTTGTGTAACCAGTGGTGCCAGGCACCACAAGTCACCGGGGCTGACCTAATGACCAGTCACCACTAGTCACCACCTAGTCTCAGGGCAGCAGCAGCATTTTTATACAGAATTCCTTTCTGTGAAAGCCCTTCTAAGAATCAGCAGAACAGCTGGCTCAGTAACTGAGGCACACAATGCACAGGGGTGACAAAAAGCTGTACAAGCAATGTAAGCCTGCCTTGTGAAGAGCAGAACAGTCAGAAAGTGCTGAGAGTGTCAGTAGGTTAGGGGAGCATGGGGTGTGTTCAGTGAGGGGGACAGTGTTTGTTTAGGTTTTTCCTCCTGGGACTGCTTTAGTATTTCAAGCACGTTTGGGAACTTTCTTTTTCCCCAGTGGTTTGAGATGTGAACTGGACAGTGTGTACGGATCTGAGAGAATAAGACTTAGCAATGCTTCAGAAAAAGCAGTTGCATATCCTATAATAACAGCTTTGTTTCTGGGTGTCTGTGTAGACTCAGTTTTTGTTTGCTGACTTTTCTTTCAGCTTAAAATACACAAGAAGATGCCTGTTGGGGCTGAAAAACCCTGAAGATAGAACTGCAGAGTAAAATGGTGCTGAAGCCAGCCTTGTCTGGGGAGTCCCTATGTGTGTTGTATCAGAGGGAGCAGCTGGGGTCTGCTACTGACACCATTACGAAACTCACATTGCTTTCCACCTGACTGTATGCTTAGTGGGTATGCCCTGCCCAGCAAAATGGAGAGCTGATGCTTGTCTCCTTTTTTCTCAGTGTCTGTGGGAAGGTCATTTAGAGCAGCATTTGCCTGAGTCACTTTGTCACAAGCCCATTCAAAAGGCAATTGCTCCAAGATGAGGAGTAGACACAAAGGGACATACCTGTACAAGTTGCTGTTCAGAGATCTTGAAACATAAAGACACATAGCTTTGAAGGAAAAGGCCAAGACCCTGAAAATAACTGGCCAGGAAATTGTTAAAAGAATGATTGGGAGCAGCCACAGCCATTTCCAAAATCGTTACATTCATCAAGCTGAGGAATGAGCCTGGTGGTAGCAGCATATCCAGATGGCCAAGGACTCCAAGGGATATTGGTAATCCACCCATTTGCCTGGTTGGAATCTTGTCCACACAGCAGCCCAGGGGACACTCCAGAGGGGCTCCCAAACCCCAGGCACTGAGCTGCAGGGACTCAGCTCCCCAGCAGTGGGACAGTCACTGAGGAGGTGCAGGGAGCTCTGTGTGCAGACCTGGCATGGTAATGTGAACTTGGCTTGTCCAGAGCCACCCCAGACCCTGCATTGCAGTGCCCGTGTGTGCTGCCAGTGTGGCTGGGTGTGTGCCAGCAGTTAGGGACCCCAGGAGCTCTCTGGAAACTGATGTACAATTTGCAACACAACTTTTCCCGTCAGAGTGATGGCTGTAACTGGGAGGGAGCTTTGCCCTATGCATGCTAAGAACCCTTATCTCTCAAGTGCCCTAGCTAATATAATTAGATTAAACTAAGAGGAATTGGACCTAATCTTGTCTCTGTCTTAGATTCTGCCACTCCTTTTCAGACCCAGAGAAAGGACTTTGAGTCCAAAAGCCTGCCTGTTCTTTCCAGTTATATTAACTGGCCTTAAAAAATTTTTTTTTTTAATGTTCTTTGTCTACAAACTCTCTTGCACTCTTGCTACGATACAATTGTTAGTTCCATCCTGGAATGATTGGCATGTATGTAAATTGGAATAAAAGGATCTGATCTGAACTGTTAGCTAAGTTTAAAAAAAAGAAAAGCTATGCATTAGTGTAAGAAAGCTGTCATTAAAGGGGCAGTGTTTTTTAATACAATTAAAATTCAAATATTATGGTTACCACAATATTAAGTCATTCTCTCCACAATTCACCTGTCCTTTTAATTAGGACAAAACTTTCTCCATAAAGCATCTACTTCATTTTTAGATAAAACTGTGGCTATTTAATATTTCATTTCAAAAACTACTAGTAAGATAGAGAAAACAGATAGTGGCATTACAACAAAACCCACTCTTTGGTTTGTTTTCTTTGTAACCTTTTCTATGATACTTACATTATGTTATGATTTTTTTTTTTTACACTGACCAGCATCCTCATATACAACTGCAAAGATTTGATGTAGTAACACTAGAATAATGGAAACTACCCTAAATGTCCCTTTGCAATACATCAGCACTATGAAGAGAGGTGTGTCTCACCTGCATTAGCAAAGTAAAGGTGCCACAGACAGGGACATCAGAGGATGTCTCTTCTCCTATTTAAGTAAATATTTAAAAGACAAAAAAACCTCCTCTCCAGTACAGAACTGAAACTGAAATGTGCTACAGAATGATTCACATCAAATAAATAAATGCTTTTCAGTTGCAATCATTCCCTATTGAGTTGAAGTGGTATTATGCTGTTTTAATCTCATCAGTTCCAGAAAGCACGCACAAATGAAAAGAAGTGATTTTAACACTGTAGGAGGGGGAATAGCAGCTTGTGCAGAGCATCCAGCCAAAGGAAGAGGAATAATTTTACAATGACTGACCTCAATTTTATGCCAGTTTACAAATTCCACTACAATAAATTTCATTATAATTTCTCCACTTCATTTCTGAAAAATTAACCCTGCATGGTAACCCATCATTCTTTAACCTATCCACAGTTTCCACACTTTCTGCCACACGAGAATTTAAAACACTTATAACCCTTTCCCAGTTCCATCTGATTGCCACTCCTACCCACCTTCACAGGGAAATTTATCTTCTGCTGCCGTCTGCAACAACAATCAGCCTTAGAGGGTATCAACAAACATAGGCAACAACCTTTTGGAATGCTCCTTTTGGGCTCAAATGCACACACAGGAACGCTCCCTGCCTAATGCTGAAACACAACCACCTCTTTGGTGAGCAGCATAAGTAATACGACAGCTTGTAGCAACATTAAATAATCATCTACTTAGCCTAGAGCAAAAATTGAAGCAGTGGGAATGTATAACATTCAAATCGGCATTTGTTGGGGAAACATTTATCTTGTGACACAGAAACCTTATTGACTGCAAACATCCAGAAATTTCATAGTGCAGTACCTAAAGCTGGTAAATTCAGCAAAAATTACTCCAGTACTCTTATATCTTGTTGACATACCTGTGCACTTTTGGAAATATCTCTTCTTAGAAGCACCAGACTTCTTTGGGAGAATTTGTCATTTGTACAACAGGAAGCTCCAGTTCTGAAAAATGATAATATTCTGATGAGATTATAGTCAGAGACAGTGCAATCAATAGTCATGCCACTAATTTGTCCTGTACAGCTAAATGTTCTGCTTGAATGAATCTCTCCCTCTCTAGACAGCTCTGTACTGCAAACACTTGGTTTGAGGACTGAATTTGTTCTTTCTTTTAATACTTCAGTACTCCTGGAGAGCTGATGCTCCTCTTCATGTGGAATAGCATCTGATTTCCCAAGGTGTCCATTGGTTTGAACAGGATCATTTGGTGTTAGACATACCATGGAGATGTTACAGATAGCATTTCTGAGGTTTGTCTATGCTGAAAAACAGTTCTGCCAAGGACCTTGCTCATTAAAGAGCAGGGAAAAGCAAATCTTGGTAACACCTGAGTGCATTTAAGTTAGTCTGCTTAATAAGTGTGCTTAAACAACTGCAAAAAATATGTAGGTGATTTTCCTATGCTATTGGTAATAACACAAAGGTGTATTTCTAGCTTCATTTAAAATTCAGTTTTTCATTAGTTTTGGAATGTCCTTAATACAGAAAAACAAACAAACAAAAATCTCTATTTTCCCAGTGGTGCTCATTACAGATGCAGGCTTGTCAAATTGCCACTACACTGCAGAAAGGTACACAAATCAAAAGCCTTCATACACTGGAAATTTTAACAATTTGGCAAGCAGAATATACAATGCATTTAGTTGAGAACAGAGAGTAGGCACCAAAAGAATGGAAATATCTGGTTGGTTTGAGAGCTTGTTATTACAAGAACATTGTCTTAAAATATTATTCATATGTACTGCCAGGTTATCTGAATTCAGTCCTACCAGCATAGCTGCCTTCTTCTTGGAAAAAATATATGCTGAGCCATTGCAATTAACTAAAAAGCTTTTTAATTTGAAAACTGCACAGAACTAATTGCAATTGTAAAATTTCAAACTGTTTAATTCTGTAAATAAAAAAAAAAAAAATTAGCAGTGTTGAAAAATCTAACCAGATCCATTTTGATAGTAGCCAATGTTCACTAGTAAATATTCTCCACCTCTCTACTAGGAAGCAGCAGATGAATTCTTGCAATTCTCTTTGTAACTCTGATCCAAGTCCTTCTGAAGCCAGTGGAATGATTTATATTAAAACAGCTTATTAGATCTGCATTTTACGTGTTTGTCTCACTGAGATGAGTGCTTATTTCATCTTGATATTTCACAGCTTCAAAACTCAACTCTACAGTTTGTCAAGAGCTGGTTTTTCTCTTGAAACAGAGATAGTATATTTAAAAGAGCACTATTGGATAGCAACAGACATTTGTTACTGGTCCATGGCAAGATACCAAATTGTATCAATGCTAAGAATATAATTTCAATAAGTTTTGAGAGAAAAAGTCGTACTGACCTCACAAAATGTCCTTAGGTGACACCCATAATCAAGAAGTCCCTTTTGATAGGCAGTTCTTGCTCTTGCAGGTGTACTCTCATAAGGCTGGGAGTCTTTATTTTTGGGGGTTTCCATGGTAATGCTGGCAGTCCTAAATGGAAACAAAAATATTTAAAAGGAGATGTTAAAAAAAAAGCATTATTCCAATGTGACTGAAGTTTGTATTTTTCTAAGAGTAGAAAGCAAAAATGTTGTATATAGGTTTAAAAATTCTACATAAATTAAATCCCATGACAAATTCAGACACATTTTTACAAACTCTTTTAGGTTTGGCATCATCAAAGACTCTTTAGAGGCAGCCTTTTAAGAATCTGCAAAAACAAAGTAACTCTTTTCATGTTTTTTCTGAACCAGGCAGCCACTTTCTACAACCTGAATTTCCATACAACCAAAATAATCTTTGCAAGGGTGCAAATGCTTGCTCCAAAAGTACATAACACAGAAGTCCAAGCAGATTTCATTGATTTTTAGAAATAGAATGATTGGAATGTTTGAAGTGAAACTTAGGCTGCCATCTTAAAAAGAAGCCTGCAACACTGGAGAGATTTTTAGATTTACTTTTTGCTGCTGGCAGTGAAACCTTGTGAGGGACAGGGCAGGGCTCAGTGAGTGCTCCTTGCCATGATCTCCATCCTCCAGCCCTGGGAGGCTCCAGGAGGAAGGTTTGGAGCTGGGAGCAGCTCTGCACTGTCCCCTCCAGAGAGGAGCTGCAGTGATGATGCTCCAGGAGGAAGGCTCTGGAGTGGGACCAGCTCTGCACTGTCCCCTTTAGAGAGGAGCTGGAGTGATGATGCTCCAGGAGAAAGGTTTGGAGATGGGAGCAGCTCTGCACTGTTCCCTCCAGAGAAGAGCCAGCAGCACACATGTGAGGGCAGTCCTGGCACGGCCTCAGCAAGGCTGTGGAGGTGGCACAGGTCCCCAAAGAGCTCAGTGGGGACCAGGGAATCCTCCTCCTCCCTGCTGGCACAGCAGGCTGGGAAGGAACATGTCATGTAAGCCTTTGCCTGTGTTCCCTTTGCCTTTTCCTGCTCACACTCAGCTGGCCCAGCACTCAGGCAGTGCAGGGACCTGCTGGCACTGCTATTTATACACCCTGCTTGAAAAAAGAATACTTGAAAGTGCCTCTGTTATAAGGTCTTACTTGTAAAAAAAACCCAAGCAATTGCACATCTGTGAAACCTTCCAAAAATTGCTTTCCTCAGTGTAGAAGCCGGATATATATTTGTTGAATTAGGCCCTTGATTAGGTAGGACACAAAGGGCTTTCTCCCCCTGCAATACTTCCTGCCCAACAACAGAGTTCCCCCTGCTAACCCTGGGAACATTTCATGGGGAACATTTTTTTGGTGTTATTATTGTTTAATTCCACTATAGAAATCAGCATCTGAGCCCTTTTTTTCCCCTTTCCCCCACTCCCATTTTAATTTCAGTTTTTTTTTTTTTCAGGCCAAATTTCTTCCCACTTACTTGGTCTGGTCTTTTCATTAAAATAAGTTCTTCCAATGACCCCCAATCATTTGCCCTTCCTGTCCATTCTTGGTTATGCCAAAACTGTTAGTTCACAACAGGAAACCAATAGCTTGTGCTATCAGGAGACATTTCCTTCACAGCACAAAATGTCTGAATAATAATTTCAAGAAAGGCTTCACCCATTTCCTGTGAGTGGAGGGAAGTTTGCCTATCCCAGTCCCTCAGAGCTCTTTGTTTCCATCCCTCCATGATGTAATGCTTTCTGCATAGGGAGGATGGATCATTTTCCCTTACCAGCACTGAATTCAATGTCCTGTGCAAAGTTTTGATAAAGCTCTTCAGCAATAAAACATGTAACATTTACAAATAATAAAAAGTTAAGCTCTAGTTTATACTTGTGGAGTCTCTTTCAAAAAAACAAACTCAGCTTTTGGTGTCTGGAAAATAGCTATAATGAAAACACAGAGGCTAAATACAGTCTGGTTTATAAAAAAGTGTTACTTGCAGGCTATTTAGCACTACAACTCTACTACTGAGTATCGTCCCAGCAGGTAGGAGAGCCCACCTGGAATAATTAACAGAAATAATGCAGATAGATAAATTTAATCATCAACTAAGCACTGCTTGGTTTCATTCCTACATAGCAAAACAGGCATAGACCAAATAGTGAAGAGTGACTGACTTTTTAAAGTGATATTATACATCAAAGCCTTATTAGAACGGCAATGCTAAATTGCAAAAAGGGGAATATCAAGCAATACATGTTAGCTCTTCAGTGCTGAAATATTTAGAATGCATATTTTTCGGCAACAAGTGTGTCAAGCTATTCTTTATATTTTATTCTTTATATTTTATTCTTTATATTTTCTATGACTACATTTTATTCTAAAAAATGTAGGCATAGAAAATGCTATATGGGAGCTACTTTTTCGCACTGAGGCCTAAATTTATTTTTGTTAAATTATGCAAACTGGAATCAGAATATATATTTTATTTAATTTTCTACTTTTTTTTTTTAAACAAGCTTTATAAGGGCTTGCAATTATGATTTTTTGTTACATCATATAATTTTTTTTACCCACTGTTGGGGAAAGCAAGAAAGTTTAAAAGGAGAATTTGTCAAAGAGTTTGAGAACCTTAAAAATAACTCTCGTCTCACTTGTTTTTATAGTGCAGTCTTAATTACAGCATTTTCTGACACACAAAAACCATAACAAATCTCCCCATTATTCTGAAGACAATAAAATTTTTATTAAATTTGTGTCCTTTCTGTAATTTGAAATGTTCAAATCAACATGAAATTCTACATCTCTTATTCTAATTCACTTGTTCCCATCATAAGACTGAGCTGAGTCGAGTTCCTGTTTCCATCCCTCCCTTAACCAGCGCTGCCTGCACATCCTGCTGCCTGTGTCCTCAGCTGGGATGCTGCAGGAGGCAGGCACCTTCCTCCTCACACATTCTAGTCATGTTTGTGGTAGGTAAATAAACTGATTTAACACCTCTGCACAAGGAGCTGTGTTTAAGAGCAGCAGCTCTGTTTCAACGTCTCTTGCTTGAAAAGCTGGAATGTAATTTTCTTGCTGCAGACTGGCAGAGCCTTTGCATTTTGTATTTTCCAGTCCATTTCCAAAAGTGCATTTCAGCAGATTTCACCCACCCTGACCACTTCAGTCCTCACTTTCCCCATCAGTAACTCTAAGATGTGAGACAATGTCATTCTCTTTGTATTTGTTTCAGGGGAACTGTAAGGATAAATTCTGTTTCATTTCACTTTGGGGCTGAGGAAAGTGTTTCCCTCTCAATGTCATGGACAGATAAGAAAAATGTTTCTGAAGGAAAAAAAAATCTGTAAGATATCATTCAGTCCTTTATCCAATTGTTGAAAACCTCCTTTGAGGATGATACCTCAAGACTATTGCTGCATTTTGCTCTTCTTTCTTTCCCTTCCCAATTTTGAATCCCCTTTCATCTGGCCATTAAAGTATGACAAAGTCACATTTAATTGTGCACTAAAACCTCAAGTGGTTGTTCATTCAGCAGTTTGTAAGGCCAGATCTGGAAACCCTTTCTTTTTCTGGCCATCTGCCTCCAAAGCAGAATAGCAGGTAAGCTGGGGAAAAAGCAATGCAAACACCAATGCCCAAAGGCACCAGCTCCTGAATATGTCTAACTCTGCCTAGTGGCAAGAAAAGCTAATGGCAGTGTTATTCTGTTAACTATTAGAAGAATACCAATGCCAAGGTATAACAATGCATACTTAAAGCAACAAAAAATCAGGCCAATCATGAGAGAAATCTTCCTGTCAATCCCATGTTTTAATACTACAGAAAGATCTTTTATAGCAACTGTGGTAACACAATGTCCTTTTCAGCTTGTAAACCTGCATTAGCAAAGCACCCTGAAAAGGTCTGTGGGTAATACCAAAAAACTGTCAAGAAGTGACATCTTTCTTCCTATTATTAACTTGTATAATACTGCATGTACTTGAGTAAACTTCACTAAAAATCCAACATGAATGAAGGTTTGTGCAGAGTATTTCTGTTTTGCTATGACAAATGACATATCAAAACAAATGCTAGATGACAGAACTCTGTACATCCATCAAACACATGAGAAAATGAATGCTTAATCCTAATTCTCTAGTTGGTGAGCTGAGATTTGGAAAAACTAGGAAACTTGATAAAGGCTGCACAGGGAAAGAAGCAGCTCACAGTCTGTTTGCCATTACAGGGGCTCCAACTGCACATGGCACATTTTGGGACACACCACACAGTGCTAATGTGCATAAGGTTCTAAAATTCTCTATAGAATACACAATGGTCAGAGCTGTCTGGTGCCCTCACTGCAGCTGCAATGATGCTGATGTGGCTGCAGGGGAAGGGAGCAGAGGTGCTCCAGAACAACCCCAGCAAATAAGGCAATGCCAGGAGCTGGGAATGATCAAATGTCCCTGCTAAACTCACAGAGCTGCAAAAGGAGCTAATAGTTGACATTTTAACACTGGAATTTTCAGACAAGTGAAATCATAATTTTATCAGAATAGTGATATCAACATTGTATCATATATAACTCTTGGCTTAAAAGTCCTGGTAGACAACAGAGCAGTCCTGGAAACTAGATACCTTTAAAATCCATGTCCCTTAAATAGGTTAAATCCCTCTAACACCTTTCATAGCAACATTTCTTCTGCTTGGACCTCAGGCTCTCATTATGTTTGACATTTTATTTCCACTATTGAGTTGTCTTTTCCTTGTTTTTGCTCACTCACGGGGCATGCTGGCCAGCCTACAAAAAAGTAATTTGAATGTTTTAAACTAGACTAATATATTTTGACTGTATCCTTTCTGACACAGAGGACTGTAATGCAGCCAGCTGTTCATTGTTACTATGTTAAATAAAGTAGAACTCCCTTGTGGCATTCCATATGCTAACAAATGATGTCATGAAATTCTGGTCATGTGAAAATTCTGTCATTATACCATCCAGAATCCTCCATGAGCACTCAGAGGCAAACAGGCTTCCCTGAAAAGCCCCATTAACACATCCTCCTTACAATACAGAACTGCAATTGGGTTAACCTGATGTGCTGCTTGTTTTCTGTCTACTACATGCCCCAGTAGTACAAATACACTTTTCTCTGTCCTGGTGAAAAGGTGCACAAGACAAAGACAGAAAGTTTTGTTAACATGATGTTAACTTTGTTAACTTCTGTAAACACAGGGTGTGAGGAGCTGATTGCAAGAAATGGGATCTACAAGTGGCAGGTGGGCAAAGATAGAGAGGAGGGGAGAGAAAGCCATGAAGGGAGAGAAGGAAGATGAATCCTCTAAGAGACCTTGGTGAAGTCAGTTTACCAAGTTTGTTCTTTCTCCCTCCCTGCCTCAATAAATGTTGTACCATTTCAGTGATCTGGTTTTTAACATAAGCCCACACACAGTTGTAGGATCACAGCTAAAGAAATAAAGAAATGCTGAGTGGGAGTGAGACCAAATGCCAACTGTTAAAGTTTTACATCAACACTGAAACCAGCTTTCAGAGAGCTGCGCCTGAAAGTGTGAAAAAAGAAGCAAGGATGAGAATGAAGGAAAAGAAATAGATGAGCTTTACCTTGGAAAATGTGGCTACAATTTAGAAATAGAAATAAAAAACTTTGATAGAAGTTTTAACCTTGATTTAGGTGATTCTGGGTCAGCTCTGTGACTTACTTACTTGAACCAGGGTGGCAAGAGGGGCAGCTCAAATGGGCTGGAGGCAGCTGAGGAAGCAGGAAAGGAGATTAAAGCAAGCACAATGTTTTTACCAGGGGAATTTTCAGACAAGAGAAACCAAATAATAGCAAACTAAATTTAAACTTTTAGAAGTTGCAGGTGAGTGATCAGTTCCTCAAATTAAAATCAATATGTGGGGTACCATCCAGCCAGTCACATGCTGCACAGGAGACTTGGTGGTGGAACTGAGTCCCTGAAATCAGCCAATCAGCTATGGAAATTGGGCACTGCAATACAACTCTGAATTCCCTGGAGATGCACAAAGCCATAGCCCTGTGAATTCTGTACTTCTGTTAGATTTGAAACATGTATCCTGCCCTCTTCAGAGCCCACAGAACCCACTTTTGGTGGGCAGCAGGTGCTGTGTGGAAAGCAGGGAGGTGGAAAGGGGAAGAAAAGGACTGAGAGCAGCCATTCCCAGTAAGCACTGGGGCTTCCAGGGCAATCCTGCACAATGCTGGGATTTTTGATCACCAGAATAGGATCTCTAGGACAAGAACAGGAGCACTGCATCATACCTGGCTGTTGGATGACTGTCTCTTGTATCAGAAAGGAAGATATTGGGAGATCTCCAACTCTTCTCATTGCATGACCATAATTCAGCACTACTAACAACAGTATGGGCTGATTTCTCTGGTGGGAAAGATGTAAGTTTGTCTCTGTGAGTTCGTCAGTTTGTCAAAAGGAAAGGCAAAAATAACCTGAAGCATTTACACAGACTAAAAAATTTAAAATGAGAAGAAATCCTGAGCATGTATGAGGACAGCAAAGCTTTGCCCCTCAAGGCAGAACAGTTTGAGAGTTACCTCTGTTCTGCAGCAGACAGTGGGGTTGTGCAGCCCAGAGTGTGGCACACAGAAGTAGCAGCACATGACAATCAGTTTTATGCAAAGCCCCCCTGGCACAGCCGTGCTGGCTCAGGCTCTGGAGGAAACTTACTTGTAGCCAAAACAGGTATCTGTACTGAGCAATGCAGACATACGCCAGGAGCCACTAAAAACAGGTTAAAGCAGCCTGGATGCATCTCTGACGGCCCTGGGATGTGTTTCTCTCCATGATTCCCAAAGGACAGGCAGGAACAGTAAGTCAGCAAACACCAGTCCCATGTAAGCTTGGCCTGATTAAGGTTTTCAGAAGAGGGATAAACTCTCATCTGAGCTTGAGCCTGGTTAGGCTGCAGTTTTGTCTTGGTGTTTATCTGTTCTTTCCTAGAGAATTCAAGGCAAAAATGTCAGCAGGCTTTCACTGGCAAGGATGGGGAGGAGGAAGAACACCATATGGCATTTCCCAAACGTGCTCACATGCCTTTCACATATTTACATTTCTTGACCATGGTCTGAATCTAGCCTCAAGGTAACCTTGAACCTTGAAAACTAAATACAGCCCTGCTAGTGCAGCTGGAACAGGTGAGAGAGCCAGATAACACTGAGAGAGCTTAATCCAGAGTCCTGAGAAAAGAAGGAAAAAAATTACTCCTCAAAATCTGTGCTGCTAGAGCCACCCTTGTTGCTACACTGACAACTTTTTATTCTGGAAATAGCAGTGCAGTATGTTCACCACCACAGATCATGGATCTGAATGAAAAATCCAACAGTTTTGTTGCCTAAATAGAGCACAGAATAAGGACACCTTAAGGACAGAGACTGCTGACTCACCCACCCTTGCTTCCAGCTGAGCAACAGCCTTGGGGAACTGTGCAGCAGAAAAGCCGTTATACAGATCTGCTCCTGCTTGTATTCTGCCTGAAGAAAATAGAGAGATGTTCCCTTCCTGGGCCCTGGATGGTGTCTGTGAGCAGGGCTAAAGCTGTGCAGCTCCCACAGAGCCCCATCTGTCTCTGCCCGAGCTCCCAGGAGAGCTGCTGACCCAGCTGCAGCACCTGGGGGAATATTGTGTAAAATTCCCACCAGGGGATAGGGCTGTGAAGCTGTGATCCAGGCTCTGAGCCTTCCTGAACCAGTTTTATTTCTGCAACATAATTGGTGATGTAAATGAATTGGCAGTAAAACACCAATAAAACAATTCTTATTTCTTAACATGGCCTCAGACTGATGAATCATAAAATACATGTTATATAATATTTTTTTTCTTTTTAAATTCACTTTTAAAAAACTCCAAACAAACAAAACTTATCTCCTCACTTCTCCTGGGAGACAGATAATATTTTGTGAAGTACTTTGGCAGAAGACACAGATTATTGTATTTATTAGCGACAACATAATGAATTAAAAGAAAAAGGGAAAAAATAAAGCTATTACAAAGAGGTCAAATTCCAGCTATCTGTCTGGAGTAAGGTTCAGTTTTGAAGTAATTTTTCAAAAGAGATTTTATAGTTACAATTTATAATGAGGTTAATTTGAAACTGAATATGCTAATCATTGGTTTGATACCCTTGACACTGCAAATGTATTGCTTCCCTTGGTGTGATAATGTTATTTATCATCTTTCTTTTGCTACTCTGTCAAAAGAATAATTTCAATTTCAGTCAGAGGCTCTGAATTTCATATTAATGGAAGATTTTGCTGTTCCATTATCTTAACGTTGGAAAAAAACCATCTCTGGATGAATCACAACAATTGAGTTGGTAAGGATGGAAAATAGGATGCTGCCTGCTGAACACTATCCATTCAGGATTACAATTCATAGGCTGGGAGTCTTCCCAGAGAACTGAGCATGAATTCTTCCTCATCTAAGTTGCTGGTCAGTTTGTTTGGAGTTTTTTTAATTATTTATTTTCTGTGGCTTTTATGTTATCATTTATGGAACAACTCTCAGGAACTAATGAGTTTAAATATTTTCAGAATTTTCAGGTTTTCATCCCCTGACTTTGAAGCCCATATGAATTCTACAGGGCAAAAAAAGTGAAAATAATGGCTTGCCTTCCACCTGTAGGCCACTGAGCTGAATCATGGTGACTTATAAGTGTTCAGCAGCATACTTGAGTGGTGCTTACACCTTCAATACATTTCCTAACTTAGAGATGTTAACAACATCCAAACTCCTCTTCTGTCCAGCCCTACACAGCCCAAGTCCTCTGGCTGAGCTTAAAAAGAGTGAGAATTGAGAGAGGCAGCAGCCCTAACACAGATGTTTACTATTCAATTAATTAACTCTGTCAGTGTTAGTCACTGCACATTCAACTCAGAGAATGGAAACATGCCAGGTGGACAACACAACAGAAAAAAAAATCACTAAGAAATGAACGCATTTCAATATGAATTGGGCAGCAAATAAAACAAAGATTTCAATCCAAAACCTGTGTGCTCTGCCCACAACTCAAAACTGACAAAACCACCCTGCAATAATGTGGTTTCCATGTTTGTTCTGCAACCCAGCACACACAGAGGCATTGCCATGGAGCAAGTCCTGTGAACACTGAGGGTGAACAGTGCTCCTTCCCTCCTCACCCTCCTCAGTGGATGTTCCTCCCTGCAAGGCTTCACCACTACACAAAATCCCTCTTTTCCCATTCCTGCCCAACTCACAGGAACCTGTGACACCTCTGAATTAGCCATCATCCCTTCCACCCACCCCTTTTCAGAGGTCTGGTGAAACACACGGGTCTGCATGCTTTCCTGTTTTACTGTATGGACCAAAGAGTTCTGAGCTGCTGCTTCTCACACTGTGAGAAACTAGCTAATGCAATACAATGGCTATCTCCACCCTAAAGCCTGTGTTTTCCAAAACCACAAAGTGACTACATGGCAGCCAAGTTCCCTATTTTTAATCTATATTTATGTATATATGTATATATTTATATATTTATATGTGCATTACAGTATATTTACATTCAACAAATGGATAATGAATGATTCTACTGTTTTATATACAGATGTTGGTGTAGGCCAGTTAGGATGCAGGACAGAGTTTGGATACAGAACTCCATGAATTTTGTTGAGAGGAAAAAACACCAAAAATATCTCTGCTACATAGTTAAACACACTTCTGAACTCTGCCTAACCAATTATTTTTGTACAAGGCTTGAAAGTACAGCTGCAAGCTGTACAAAGGAAATGACGACAGGATATAAAGGACTAGGGAATATTCAATATTTACTAAACAAAGATCTTACTTTGAGCATGTGTTCAGTCACACCATAAGTATTTGACAGAAACAGCTCTCTGTGCCTGGATAGTTCAGACAGTCATTGCTGTCATTTTGCAGTGCACATACAATAACTCACTTTGCATTAAAGGTACATGCAATAGCTGACTTTATCCTCCCTTCTTAAATTATGAATTCAATCCAAGCAGACTCTGGCAAGCTAAAAGTCACTGATAAATATCAGAACAAAACCTGGAACCCTGAAAGACCATGAACTTTTTGAGAAATTAATTTCATATCTTAGTTGTTCAAAGGAACTCTCTTCAAAGGAAGAATTTCCAAGCTCAGACTTGAAGACAGGTTAAAATCACACCAAGTTGTTGAAAGGGATTTTACAACTTCATCTGACTTCTTAGGTGACTAGAGAGCATTCAGAACATTTTTAATATTACCAGATGAGAGTTGTTCCTTTAACACAATGTGTTACGTCTTCTCCTTGGGAACTGAAGAAAAGGACTATTGTAAAATATGATTATTTATGAACTGTGTTATGGTGTTTGCCAGATGACTGTGCAAGGGGCCCCTGTCTAATCAGGCTGTACAGAGCTTACACTCCAGCGACAGACTGCCACATTTTGGGAGCCTTTAGCCTGCAGAGGCAATAGAGGCAAAAGGTCTGAGCTGATCACCCCTGCTGGAGATGGCCAAGAGTGATTAAATCACTTGCCCAGCTTCAGAGACTGAGATCTGCCATAAAGCAGGAAACAAGCTCAGATCTCCTGAGGCCAATGGCCCCTGACGTGCTGTGACTCCCAGTTAACTCATGGTTGATTATTGATAATTAGGATTTCAGTTAGGAGGAATCACCCATCTCCTCTGCCCTTCACTTTTTCTAGGACTGTGTAAGAAGTCACACTTTACTGGCACTCTTTTTTCTAGAAATTATTTTTGAGGCCCAGATATGAAGCATCTGCAGATATCTTGGTTCACAAAAGATGATAAAAGACATGACAGAAAACTGATAATTCCCTGCCACTCATCTGAGCCACTGTGAGCAAGCAGCAATCCCTGATAAGATTTATATGAAAAGACCTTTGATTTGTCAGCTATGAATTTGGGAAAATTGTGATCTTTTTGCTGTAGTCCTTGACTAGAATAAGAGCTATAGTCCTAGAATAAAATATTTGCTAACTCCTTCAAAGTAGACTCTGTTGGAGGGGGGATGCTCTGGTGGTCCCACATTTATGATGGACTTGCAGATTTTCTGCTCTCATTTTATCAGGATCCTCTGCCATCATTGCATTTCCCAAATTTTCCCATTTACTTTTTTCTCAGGTGCTGCTTATGCAGCAATTTGAGCAAAGTGTTAAGCAAGATGGATCAGTGTAAAAGTAGGTTTTTTCGTTCTTCTTAGCTGCTAACATGGATATGAGATTGAAGAGAATCACAGACACAAAAGAATAGTGGTAAGTCAAGCTTTTTGCACCTTTTGAGCATCTTTGTCATGCATCGTGTTCTCCTTTTACCTTCACAGTTCAATAGTGAACTCTGAAAGAGATCTCCCTTGTTCAAGTAAAGCCTGACTCCTGTCTAAGATAGCAGCTCCGTTTTACACCCCTGCACTTCCCATTCATTCCAGAAACACTACAGCCTTCTCTGAGCTGGCTCCAGGTCTTCCTTCCTCCCCCACTCCCACCCAAATGGAAGTTGCAGGAGCAAAAAGTTGTAATATTTAGTTTCCTTGCAAGTTTTTTCATGCTGCTTATCTCTGGAAGGGGTTTGATCTTTTCCTGCTTTGATAAGGAGATGACCCAGATGGGAAGGTACAGTTATTTTGTGCCATCAGCAGAATTATAATTTGTTAAAGTTGAAAAATTTACCACTAGATTCTCACTAGGTGAGGATTTATTGTAGGAGGCCTTAAGGTATAGAAAGCAACAAAAATAGCTGTACAGTATGTGGCTAGCAAGCCTTACAGAGTAATTTGCTTCAGGTGTGCTTGACATTTCTGTGCAAGGAGCCCAATCACTGCTCTGTAGTTAACTTTCTTTTTTATGATCTCATTTTTCCTTCTGTGAAAAGGAAATTCTGCTCAATCCTACCAGCTTGTTCCAAAGTCAGGGGACACAGCATTCAGTATTGAACAACACAACAACATGTCAGGAAAAATAAATGAAAAGGCTTTGTGGTGTCAGTTTGGGAAGAAATGAGATGAAATATTTTTTCCATGTGCTGAATGAACCCAGACAAAATCTGTCTAGATACTAGACTCACTACAACCTGCTTGTAGCATTTTTGGAGGAATGACCAGTCTATTTTATGGCAGACACTCAACCATGCTACACACTGTGAAAAATACTCCCTTTTCTCAGAATAAAATTCCTTCATAGTTAGATAAAACAGAGTGGATGTTATTTGGTAGAGTCTTCTGGAATAGCAGAACACATTAACTCTGATTCTACACAGCACTCATATTTTTTTCTTCATTTCTAACTCCTCTCGAATCAGAGCTAAATGAATAAATCCCAATAAAAGGAGAATTTAAAAATTCAAGTGCTTGTTCCAGGTGACCTCATATGTTGGAGAGCAAGTTCTGGGTAACTGTGGGTTACTGGAAGTCTATTCTGGCTGGAAATATATGTGATTTTTTTCCTCCAGGGCTAGGATGAAGCTAGCTTAGCTTCTACTAAGCTGATTCCAGGTAAATACATATTATTTAAGCTTTAAATTTACAGTTCATAGAAAGTTCAGATTGTTACTCTCTAATTAAAAACAAACAAAACTGAACCACAAATACACAACAAAAACCCCAACACTGCCCCGAAACAACAAGAACACACATACACAAAAGAACACAGCTCAAAACCAAATGGATACGAAGTGCAAGTTATTCCAGGGAAGATTATCCACGTGTAAAATGGGCATTTTTTCTCTCTTTGACCTTCCCATGTTCTCGTGAATTTCATTTACTATTAAACAACTGTCAAATAGGAGCAACAGCATTTTCTGTAACTTAAGTAAGTCTCATTTTAAACACTGAAAATACCCCAGTGCCCAGCTTAAGGAGAGCAGATTGAGCACAAAGAAGAAACCTTCTGCATAAACTTTATGTGCAGAGTCTCACAGTGTCCTTGGGGGCAAAACCAGTATTTGAAAGAATTTTTTTTGTTTTTAAACAGAGAAAAATTCTTGAGTTTTCATTCACATCTTCTAAAATATAACTACATTAACACTCATAAAACTGCTACATTCTACATGCTAGAAAGACTGTTTATCCACAGCAATTACTAAAAGCACCACCCATTCTCACTGTATCTCCCAGGCCACAATCACTGGTGTCAGATGTGTTTTTACTAAAGAGACTGTGGAACTGGTAAGCAGAGAGCTTTCCCACCCTTCCCTTCTCCCAAGCATTTGACAAGCTGCAGTTTCAGGGTGGCCACACCCTGCTTGTTATTGTTAAATTGAAATATTAAAGGTGGGTTCTTTTCTATTTTTCCTTCGCCTTTCACCTCTGTTTAAAATAGAGTGCATTGAAGGGACATCTGTGTTACTGGCAGCACCATCACATGAAGGAGCTTTCTATAAATAGCACCACTACTAAATAAACAGCTGAAGCACAGCACTCACCAGCATGGTGAAGTCAGTATTGTATTATTTATTCTTAGCAGATCTGATGGCTGATGAATAAAGTATGCATTGGTTTTCATTTTGAAGTAATATGGTGAAAGTGCAAATGAAATTAAAATGTAAGTCACAAGATGCATCACCAAAATTGCTAAATTTCTTAGGACACACTGGCAAAATGACTGATATCTGCATTCAAACGGGGCTCCTGAATTTTTACACTTATGGTTTTTAGAGGTCATTTTTGAAAGTGTCATTTCTCATCTCTCTTATTTCTGTGTTTTTCAGCTGTAAAATGGGGTTAATAACACTTAACTAGTTCACAAAACTATTGTGATGGTGAAAATATTCAAGTGAGTAAAATGCATTAAGTTTCTCTGACTGAATGAGTCACAACAATACAGAAATTATTTCAATTTGAGATGTTTGGCACGTGAAGGAACAAGGTAAATAACAAATAATTTTCTCCTGTTCTCACAACTAAAAAAAATAACAAACTTCATAAAACAGAGGCCAGACTTTCAAAGAGCTGTGGAAAAATCTATCCAAATATACATTCAGAGCTTTATATAGACATGTCTCACATCAGTCCTAAATTTTTCTGCTAAGGATTGTTCAAGGACTCATCAAATCTGTGATTTGCTGGTGAAATTCAGTAAGTACTTGCTCTCTAAATTACTACTTTTAAATACACTAACTTGGTAAACCTAGTTTGGTTGTTTATGCTTTTCGAAGTAGACCCAAAATACTGACCAGTTTTCTTAGCTTTTTCTTTCCAAAGCACTCAACATCTCTTAGAATAAATTCACAAAGAAAAGCCTAAGAAAGAATAATCAGGAATGAATAGAGAACAAAACAAGAAATATCTTTTTGCCTCTGTGTAAATACATTATTTACCTATACCTTATTATATATGCAGCACTGGTTGCTCTTCATCTGAATCAATCATTGGGAATAATGCCTTATGTCATTAAATGGAAGTGATATTTGTAATATTTTTCAGCACTGATTGACTAAGATCTTAGGTATTTTTCATTGAGATGCATCATTAAAATATTGAATGCAGAAATCAGTACGGTTGGAGGAATACAATTGCCAAGTAAAACAAATCAGAATTAAATGTACATTTCCACTGGAGAGCTCCCATGAGTTGGTATATGAGCCTTAGGAGAGGAGTAGGCAGGTTAGGTCTCACAGAGACTTGTTTTCTTTGGCTGGCAAGCAGCTAATCATTTTTTAACTTGGCTCTTGTTTCATATCTCACATTCTATATGACTGCCCTTATGTTCCCATATTTTAAGTATTCTGAGTTTCCTTCATATAGAGCAAGGTCTTCTAATTCAATATCAGTTTTTCACTTAGAATAAGAAGGCAATCTGCTGTGTAGTATATTAAAGGGAAACCAAATATTTTTGGTGACCACTCAACACCTAAGGGTTCAAGCTGACCTTACACTAATGATTGTTGTCCTATCCTGTATTCCCCAAGCCATATGGATTTTTGATTCCAGTGCAACCACAGACTTGCATAACAGACCAGTCACTGCAGTAAAACACCAGTAATGATACAATCAGACATGTAATTTGTGCTGCTCAGTTAGAGTCTATAGGGAGCTGCAGTACCCAGGGGAGAAGGGTGAGACACACACTGTCTCTTCCAGAGCAGCCTCACAGGACTGAGGACAGCAAAGCTTGCACCCTCTCTTTTAAGTTAAGCTGATTGACTGTCAGCTTGTTCTCTGGCATGACTGCAAAAACAGATTAAGAGGCACTCAGCAAAATGACCCTTCAGGAGCAAAATTTGATGGGTTACCTCAGGTTAGGAGTACAGGCTCCAGCTGGGATTGACCTTAGCAAACTTCTCTCTGGGGTGCTGGACCGTGGTGAGAAGCGGGTTCTCCTTACCTTCTCCCAGAACTGTGCATTTTCCAGCATGCTTGTCTTCTGAAGAACTTCAGTGGGGTAAATCTACAGAGCCAGCTATGAAAGTGGGAATTCCATTTTCAGTGCCATGTTTGGGAGGCTGATTGCACAACCTGCATTCATAAAGAACAGTATTGGTGCTTTTTCTTAGCATTTTGAGGGTTTATAAGTTTACTTATAAAACTTTATAAGTTATATTACTTTATAAGTTAAAGTAATGAAATGCAGCTTTTGTTGTGGAGCAAGATCAAAATATTGTACTCTGCGTATATTTATATTTCTTGATTAAAGATAACAAAGTCAGAACAACATTCAACTACTCTCCTTTTACAACATCAGAAATTTATGTCTGACTTTAAGAGAGATTGCCTGCACTCTTACAGGTCTGATTCCATGCAGGAAACATAAAAATTGCAAGAGTAATCAAATGATTGCTTGACAGGGCAGTCAGGTCACAAAACAAAAACGCAACAGGAGAACTTTGCCTTTAACAGCACTCCCAGATCAGTCAGGCTGCAATCACACTTAGCACCAGAGGAAAAGTGCACTGATGACAACATTATGCTCAGGGCAAACTTATTTAACCTACTTATACAAGTCTGTATTTGACACTCTGTTCTAGCAGACAGCACATTAATCATGTGTGTCTGCCACCATTCATGAAGATTCTCAGTTGACATCTATTACTAGTGCATAACATTTACTTTATGGCTTACTACAACTTGGAAAGGAGCAAACTGCCTTTGCTGATGTTATACAGCGATTTCTGCAGTTTTGCTTTTGGATTGACCCCAAAACTTTCACAGCAGCGAATCCCAAAATACTTACAATCAAGTTCTAGCTCATCTGGGAACTACTGAAAAACATTTCAAATAAAAGCACACAGAGCTCAGCTAATGTTTGTCAGTCTATCAAAATCAAACCAAGAAGAACTCTCAGAAGAATGATATAGCATTAACAGTAGTTTCAATATTAAACATCACAGCAACATCTGGCTTTGTTACATCTTTTGTTTCTAATATAATAAAAGGCAAGCTCACTGTACCATACCTGCAAAGCCTGCTTTCTGTCCCATCGAAATCCAGCAGCAGGTGATTAGGGTTTTTGGGACTGTGTCAAAGAGATGAGCAGAGAGGAAGTGAAAACAGCCACAGCCTCATTCACTGACCTCACTATGGGAATGGACAAGAGCCACTTCTTCTTAAACAAGGTGATTCCCTCAGAAAATCTGGCATGGCACAGCTAACCTGCAGGCAGTCAAGTTAAACACCTGCATGCCAGACAAAACCAGCTGTCTGTCCATCTCTGCCAGCCACCTGCTCAACATGCCTCCTACCAGTGGGCTGAGATCTTTCAGCAAATACCAGTCCAAACACAAGGTTGTTTAGTGTTTTCCTTCCTTTTCTCTACTCTTCCTTAGGACCTTAATTTTCAAAGCATCCAGAGATCAACTACAGTGATACAACTACCTTTATTATCACCAGCAGCTGAACATCACCTCCATTTCAGTTGATGACTGTGGAGATATAAGTAACACACACACACTAAATAAGTTACTATTAAATTGCTGTTGCCTTCATTACTCATAGAAACATAAATACTGTGTTACTCAAGCTTTCCAAAAAAGAATTAAAAATTAAGGATAAGATTATGTTTTCACACAGTTAATTTATCAAAGGATTCAAGAAGGGGTTCTATAAGGGAAAACAGAATTTTCTTTCATCTGTCCAGCATTTAAAAATAAGTTAGCTACTTTGAAACATACACAAATTTAACACACACAGAATGAATAGACAAAAGGGATGGTATAGGTGTTGGACTCAGGAAGTAAAAAATATTTAAGTTGCCTTTCATTTCATCTTTAGCAGCTCCACAGTTACACATATAGCTGTTATTAGCAGTATCAGAGTCTGAATTTGTATCAAGGGAAGAAATGCCACCCCACCCTCCCTTCTCAGCACAGAGGTTCTCAAATCCATCCTCACAGAATGAAGCTTTCACAACTATCAATAAGATATAGGTGGGTTTGCTGTTTACATGTGTAACAGGAGCTGCAGACAACCCTCATCAAAGTCCCACAAAACCAAACTTTGCAAGCAGTCTGTGCTTTCAGGCCTGAACATGCTATCCCATTTGTTCTAAACAACAGGGTTTATTCTTCCCTTCCTTGCCTACAGACCCACTTGCTCCTTAGTTCCCAGGTTAGTTGCTACATCTGTTTCAGAAAGCATTTTGACATCTGACAGGATGAAGGGTATCACTTAGACTACTTACAATAATTTTAACCTCTTTTATCCCTCATCCTGCTCATTCCTATGTTAGTATTTTGAAGGAGGAGGACATGTTAAGTTTGTACAGAAAGTGCGCTGTGTCTGAAGAGGAATGACTGTGCATTTACCTTTGAAAAGTTCCCAACAGCTTTGCTCTCTGTTTGGTGGGTGCTGGGAAGCTTCTCCACACAGTGAACTCTTGGTTCACTCCTTGTTCACACAAACTATCTGTCTATTTTCAAACTGGCAAAGCTGAACTGGTGCTACACAGGATGTGCAGATCAGGGAGGCTAATACAAACCAGCAGGACACTTTCAGCATTGTGTTCATTCCCTTTATATGATGTCACCCTACTGCTGTCTGAGGAGGGGGGAGGTGAATGGATTGATGACTTACTTTTCTAAAATTTATAGGTAAATTATATTTTCCTGTGCAAAATACTTAAAAAGAGGTAAGGTAGAACTTTCTCACTCCTTTCCCAGCTTGGAATCACTTGCTGTAAGGTTTGTGAGTATCCATGAACGCAATTTAAAAATGGAAGTTTACTTTTTAGTAAGGTGATGTCAAAAAGATTTTGGAAGTGGATCATGGTATTACTTAATTCTACAGTACCTGCAGTGTCTTCCTCTGGCTCCTCCTCTCTCCAAGAATGCCCTACCAAGAAGTGTCACCTTAGGTCCTGGAAGAAACAATATTTCATGGCTACTTACAACCAACCCTGCTCATAAAAACACAGCATTAATTTCATGTTCAAGCTGGCTCTAAATGCTGATGGTTTAGCAGCTGCACAACACATCAATATAGAAGGGCATCAGTCATTCCAATGTGAGCTGTGCCCCACGTACCAAAACCTATGATGAATTTTATATTCCTTTATGGTTATCTAACCATGGATACACAAGCCTTTCTTTTCTTCCTTTTATTGTTTTTTTTTTTTAAATTAAAACACTTGGGGTTTAAAACATATTAATATATTTTATAGGAAATTATTTTTTATAGTGGTACAGAGCTGCATTGCTTGCTTAACTATGGACTGATCCCATTGCACTTGAGCTGGCAGAACTCCTTACAGTAAGGTGCTTCTGGGAAGTTCTGTTGTCTTTACATCCAAACCGGAGGTAAAAAACCAAATTATTTTCAGTTTGGACTCAAAAGCAAAACTATGTTTTTGAAATCACATCGATTATCAAAAATGTGGGATGGAAAATGGTTCAGAGTAGGAGGCTACATCTCAAGCTCCTTTCTATTTTTAAGTAGTGTTTGCCCTATTTGCTACTGTCAGAATGGCAAGAACTCAAACAGAATATTCACATCAAGGTCACAGTTCACCCCTCTAACTACTGATTTGTGTGAGGGAACGCAAAGAATTTAATACAAGCTGCAAATTGTTCCATTTCCCTTAATTATTTTCCCTGTGTCAGATACAGTTCTTTGGTGGGTGTTTGTTTTTGCAACCATAGTGATGAGATATATTTGCTGGCTGCAGTCAAAATAATTCCAAACATTTATCTACTGGCAGCATTTTTTATTCTGAAAATCCAGACATTCGCCTGCTTTACACCCAAAGGGTAGGAATTTGGAGGCTATACTCCCAAAATAACTCTTACATTATTTTTCAAAATCAGAGCAATAGTTCTGAGGTTTTTTCATATATTCCCACAAAAAGTCATGGCCACTGCTCACACCAACACAGAGCTGCATCCATTTAAATTTTTCTTACTCCTTTCTTGAGAAAAAATCCTCACATGATCTCATGTAAATCATAAATATAAATATTCTTCAGAGCAACTTCCCTTATAACATGTGTGCAATAAATCACTTTTCCCACAGTGCTGCTCTGCTACTGCTCCTCTTGGTGGGAAAATCTCACAGTATATGATTTGACAAACTGCTGACAAAACCAGCTTCATTTCAGAACCATAGAGGAATCAAACGCTCACCAGGAGATCGTAGTTAACAGGCAGAAGTGTATTTAAAAGCATGTGTGTACATGCACATAAATACACATTGGCTAGTTGACTTCACTGACCTTGGATACAAGCAATGATTTTGACAGATCCATACTGGTGACAGCTCTGACGAACAGGGTTTAACCCCCTGTGATTAGTTTAGAGGCTCCTATTACAATTTTTGCTGGAGTAATGAGTGCTAGCAGGATAGTGACCTTTTCAGCTGCTTAAGTCAAAATACATAAAAGACTGTGAACTGGAGCCTTCAGCAACTGCTGCTCACAGGACAGTAAAAACTGAATTTTATGGCTGCTTGTTCTGCTACCCCAGACTGCATGTCTCAGGGCAAGAACACTGCCCAGCTGCCACCCCTCCCAGTGGCCTGACAGCATCTAGGAGAACAGGCAGGAATCTCTTTAGTTATGCCAGCATGAATTGGCAGAGTTTGGGATTCCAAGCACGTAGTCACATGAGCAGGCCTTATTCTCAGAGCTGGAATAGCCCCATTGATTCAGTGTGTCCAAAGCAATTGGATTATGAAACAAAAGTAAATTCTGTCCTCCTGTTTTCTCTACATCACTTCCTCCTTGCATGTGCTGCTTTCAATTCTATTTTCAAAAAGAGACCATGGCTGCAATATAACTATGCTTAGAGTGTAACCAGCCAGTTAGTGCTGACAAGCTGTGGAGAGCAAAATATGCTGGTAGGAAAGGAAGGAGATATTTGATTTGGGAAAACATCAGTGGTTAATACTGTTTCAAGAAATTCTGGGCAAGTTCCCATCTATTTGAACTCAAAAATTGTCGCAGAGCAGTGATTATTTTGCCAACACTTTCCAGGAGGTGCTCTAAGACATTATTAGAAGTAGCAGGTGACTAAAGATTCTAATTTTTTGTCAAATTACAAAATGACATTGACTGTTGAAAGGTAACTAAGGCATATTCTTGCTTGCATAACCTGGAATCAGCAAAATACTCCTTGTCTCTGCCACACAGTATAAATCCAAACCGAGGGCAGAGATGATTTCAGGTTCCCTGACTGACAGCTTTCCAACATACTCACTTTCTGTCATGAAGAATGCACTGGCACAATGACTCTAAAGAAGCCTTTGTGCAGGACTGAGTGTAACAATACAGCATTGTGGGAGCAATTGTTTCCTTTTCATTAATGAAGATATATAAGATATGAAGTAGTGGACACTGACTTTTCTGTAAGAGGTGGCATCTCCCGTTGCCAATTTAAGCAGGAATTGAGATGACAGTCAGAGCAGTTGATGTCCTCTAGGATGGGTGTTGCTAGAGAGTATTATTGTTTAAAAATAGTTTCTAAACAGAATGTTGTAGGAGGATAAAAGTTCAGTTGAAGTTGGGCAGTGGCCAGCCTGGGTTCACAGAGTAATTGCTAATTGTGTAAGCTCTGCCCAATGCTCTGTTTACCAAGGATGTTTTGCCCATTTTAGCAGAGGTGGGGCTCATTTCCTTAACAGACACAGAACAGAGCTGCAGTCTGCTCTGTATCCTGCTTGACAGAGCATGCTCAGATCCTTAGGCATTCATAAAATGCAAAAGTAACTTCTCCCTCTCCCTACTAAGTAGTGAGCTCAAATAAAAGGATCAGGATGTCCCCCACATTCAATATTTACCTTTTCCTGCTTGTATATTTCAGAAACATTCACAGTCAAGTTCAAATCAGTGCTTGTCTCAGTTAATCCTTGCTGTCAGACTTGGTTTAAATGCAGCATTCCCAGTATTCCATTTTGGTCATTGGGGCATGACAGCAATATAAGAAAGTGAATGCACAGTCCCTGCCTTGAGTTTGTTCAGTAACTCCTCACAATTACCAGCAGAGCAACACGTGTGGTTGCTGACATGAGCAAACCTCAGTCCGGACTGCAGAGGAAAGCTAAAATTTATTTAGTACCAAAACTTGCTGTGGGTAACAAGCTCAGTGGTGGATATTAGTGCATTCATATAAGTGATTCACCTCAAATAACAGCTACTAGCTGCAAAACCACAGAGTATAAAAGCATCAGTTTTTTGTTAATGAGCACTTGTCTCCTTCATTATAAAATTAACCCAAGCCTGAATCAAATAAAGAAGTTTTTAAAATAACCTTAAGCTTAAAGCATGTGATTGAAGGAATGGTTTTAGAATGCTCAAAATTCTCTGCCAAGCATTCAGAAACTACAGCTATAAAACTTGTGTAAATCAATGCCAGGTCAGAGGATTATAATCATAATTTACTGTGATTATTCCTCTCGTGCCACATTATGCTGATAATTGCTGCTACAATTGCAGTTAGGGCACCCACCTGTGCTTTCTTATCTTGTAAACACCCCATTCTTAGAAATTGTTCAGATGTTGAGGTCTTTATACAGTTATACACTTGAAAAAGTATCCAGAGCCCATGACATGGAACTGGGTAGGCAGTGGATGGCCCACATGGAGCTGCATAACTGCATTACACGTAATGGTGCTGGAGTTAATTATGTCTGCAACAGCAGCCTTAGCTCTGGATTCCTCAGCCTTAGCCAAGTTACACCTAGAACATGGAAAACCTTGTATGCCTGTGTTTGTTTAACAGCAGTATGATCCACATACCTCACCCTTATAAACAATGAGAAAAGAGTTGGGTGCGTGAGCCTTTCACTTTTAACAATGACACGGCACTGCAGAAGGCAGCAGATACCAAATAAAGCCATTCCTTGCACCCTGTCCCAAATCTGAGTCATAGCCCCTGGGACCTCAGGACCTCTGAATAGTATTTCCTTTGCATGTTGTCTTTAGCTTATTAGCACACCCATCTGACTGAAGGAGACTGCTACTGATTGTGTACCACCTCCAGCAGTAAGTCAGGGCGGGTCCTGGGGGGAAGGATGTTTGAAGTGCTTTGGAACAGAAAGCCTGCAGCCAAAACTTGAAGGAATATTGTTCCCCAGGGTTTAAACTCACTGAACTCCATGTCAGTGCTTGAGAATGCAGTGTACCCGCTGAACAGAGAGGACATCCAGTAGGGCAAAACTTGTAGAAAATCAGAAAAAAAATTTCCTACCCTCCAGGAAAAGTTGCATTCTTGGAATTGATGTTCACAGCCTTCAGTATAGCCCTGGCAAGTTCTACTTACAAAAGGCACCATGTTTTGTGTTTTGGCCAGGATCACTGCACATACTGATATTGCACTTTTGTTTCCATTCTTTTCTATTCCTGCATGTTACAGCCCCACAATTCCCTACAGCAGGGCTTGGCCGCCATACTTTGCAAGATTTCATGGACAGTGAAAACTACATGCTTATTATAAAATATTTCAGTGCTTCTGGTTTGTGTTGGAATTATCGAGACTACTCATATTAGATCCACAGGAGGTTTCTGTGCTACTGCCCAAAAAACATCTGACTTACTGCAAATGCACTCTGTGTCTGTTCTGAAAATGTAACATGGACATATCTGGCATCTCCAAACTGCAGTGTCTCTGCCTGAGCTACTGAACATCCATAAATCCTGGACAAATGTAGAAATGGCTCAAATTCCTCCAACAAAGAAATTTCCAGATGGAAAAAGAAGACATGCACAAGAAAATCAGACCAATCAGACCTAATTTAGAGATGCCTTTGCTTTCCCTTGTCAAGAAGGATGTGTGCACAGTCTCCTCTTTTTCCATTCCAGTCTTCTGATCCTTCAATGCAGAAGCAGTGTTTCAAAGGTATCATGTGATGCACAAAAAAGCCATTTAGTTCAAGAAAAGTCCTTACCTAAGTGGGCACATATTTAAAAAGAATGCTTGCTATAAATAGGGGAAACAAGAAGCACACATACCAACACAAACATCTCTCCATGCTCTTCTACTACCTACTGCTTTGGCTTTAACAATGATGTGTTTTCCAGTTACCTAAATAAATACTTCTATATACCTTCTCAGATAAATCAGGGCTGTCTTTCATGGTGTAGTTCCACAAGAACCTGAGAAAAACAAAAAACCAAAAAAGAGTAACATTGTGTTTCCATTCTCTTTTAAGCCATTCCTCCCTTCTTTGTTATGGTCCCACCTTGCTTCTTGCCCAAACCACAGCACTAATCACCTATTTTCATTAATCAATTCCATTTATTAACTCAAGAAAATCCTGCCCTTGTCCTGTAGGGTGAACAGGTTAAAGTGGACTCTCTGAAGGGCTAGATAACACACAGAAAGTGCTGGGTGTGTTAGCTGGGAGCAAAGGAACAAGATTATCCTTTCAGCAGTGGTAAACTACAAGATCAGCTCACCTTGCCTCATGAAACCACAAGCTTAGAGGTTGAGGTTTACCTCAATACCTGCAGATAATCCACTTAACCTGGTGTCTTTGCTGGGCAAAGAATGTGCTCAGCCAACAGAATTGTGCTGCTCTCTGCACCCAGAGAGTCTCCAGCAACCCAGAGCTCCCTGTTCTGCCACTGAAGGAGGAGAACTCCTTCTTCATAGCGCCTCTTGTCCAGAGCTCCAAACATGGCTACATTTACATCACAAACACCAGTGGGGACTGCTCCTTTGGTAGGTATATAAAGGGAAAAGAAGGAGAAAGAGACAAGGAACTGAATGAGAAACCAAGTGCATTTACTATTTTCTGCTTGCTTTCTTTGTTATTTAGACACTTTCCCAGTCCAGAGGTTAATTCTTTTTGCATGTTAACAAAATTTAATTTGATTGTTTGATGTCTTTTTGGTTTTTTTTTAAACATGGAGTCACATTTGCTGAGGTAAATCCTTTCAGATGTCAGAATCTCATCTATTTTAGTTAAATGGAAAGCAAGACTGTCTCCCAAAAGTTTGTTGAAATTAAAATATATGGAAATAGAGGATTTTCTTTCAGTAGAATTTAGAGGGGAAATCTTTTGATCATAGCCATTTAATATATTGGTACAAAATAATATCTAGTTTATTAAGAAATGTAGGAATAAGTTTTAGTGCCTCTAATGTCACTTTAGAAGTATCACAGTATAAACTTGTGGTTCATGCATAATAACATCAGTTACAGACTAGTATACATTGCTGACTGCCTTACTTCTAAAGCTTATAATTTCTAAAATTATGTTCCATAATTAAACCAAACAATTCTATAATATAAGAGCATTAGTTTAATGAAAACCAGTTATGTATCAGTCTTCAGCTTAATTTGCTCTTCACAGACTCCAGAAATAAAGGGATTAACTATTGCAAATCCTCCCTGGTACTTTACATTTAATCACAAGCAGTTTATGATAATTTATTCCACATGTCTGATGCAACTGAAAAAAATTTGCAAATAAAGCTTGCTGATGCCTCCAGGAAGTGAGCTTTCATTCTGTTCTAATATTAGCAGCAGCCTGCACCAGTGCAGCATGGAACACTCCCTCCATACCCTCAGTGCTGTCAGCCATCACTTTGTGCATGCACAAAACCAAGGAGTGTTTGACACTGATTGGGCTGAGGAACATCTGCCACATTAGCACTGAAGGACCATCAAGAATTGAAAAAGAAACTTTCCTGATGTTTCAATCCAATAGTAGAAGAGTGTCAGAATCAATTTCCTGCTTTTTTCATAATTGAAATAAGGTCTCAAAGTGAGAAAATTCTTTTAACTATGGCATATGTTTTCCTGTCTTGATATTGCACAGAGTGCAATTATAGTGCATCCCCATAGTGATGGTTTGTTTTTCCATTTTATTTAAATCTGCTAGATTTGTGAAAATCATACCTTTCTTCTTATAGCAGGATGCTGCAATAGAGGAGTTGCTTTCTAGGGTACTGTCACAAGTACCCCTTGTATGGCAACCAGGGACTCACAGCTCCTGCTGAATTTCAGGGCAGGGAGATCCCCTGGACTCACTAGCTCTGTCCTGACTCTGGATGAGGCCAGGGCACCTGGCTCTCCCTCAATTTACAGCCCAGAATTAACCAGGAAATCTACTATTGGCACACACAACTTCTAATTTGGGAAAAGAAAATACTGCCTGGCAAGCTTGCAAGGCTGCTGACCCTGGGCTGCTGGAACAAGGCAAATCACCCTGCTCTGTGCTGCATCCTGAGCTAATCAGTCCTACCTTGGCTTGCACAAATCCTTTGAAACTGGTCTGTGAATCTGTGTAAAAGATCCACCACTCCTCTCATCATTTTATATCCAGCTTTAGGTATATAATTTTGGCATTTGATGCAATTATTTTCTGGGTTTTTGAACTCCCATGTCAAAGCACAACATGGAAGCAGACTTTTTTGGACCTTTAGGATTCTATTAGGCAAACTAGCACTCCCCAGGAAATAGTGGCATGAAAATGCCTGTCTAGAAGTTGCCTCCATGGCCTCCAGCTCATATTTCTAGGGAAAAAAATACAGTAAAATGAGTGTTTAGACTGCAGAGAGAGTTCTGATTAGCATTTAGATTTAGATATTAATTCAGTTGACATAATAATGACTATTTTTCATTTGTCCAGATTTTGGAAAGAGTTTCAAGGCTGGCTCTCCCTAGACCCCCCCTTTCCCCCCCTGGAATATTTGTTCTCTATCTTCCTAACCATAGCTCTTCCCTAAAGGCTGTAAACCTAATTATGAGAGGACTAAAGAAATTGATTAATTTCCCAGTAGCACCATGACTTCAGTCACCATGTGTATGTCATTAAGCAATACTTTGGTTTCTTAACTGGCTGTTTTTTTAAAGCCCCTTTCTGGCCTGCAGAGACCAGCAGGGCCAAGCAACAATAGCAATCTTGGCACAAACAGCACCACTGACCTTGAAATCCAGATTATTAATTCATTTCAAGCACTTGTTGCAAAGCATTGTTTCTTCATATTGTATAACATCTTGCTATATGAGGTGGTATGATCCAAGCTAGAAAAAAATCATAGAAATCTTGCATTATTAAATGTCATTAATCATTAATAAGTAAATAACTTTCTTTAAACTAATTTAGAAGTACAAAGAAGTTTTAAAAGGCTAGAAGTGATTGTGCCACTGGGTAACCAAACATCCATTCTGAAAAATTTAAAACATCAAGTCAATTTTCTTTTTATGAATATGGCAAGAAGAAAACCAGGGAATTAAGATTTAAAAATCAGAAATTTGCTCAGGACAGATTACACACCCAGAAGATTTGGAAATAAGGTTTAAAAGAATAATTAATTTTCATTAGAAGTAAGAAAGACTAAAACCTGGTTGGTATGGTATCTCTGTATGATTCATTTGGCTTTGAAAATGAGAAGCATTGTTACACATCTGACTGAGAATATTACAGTTTAACAGCTCTGAATGCAGTAGGTAGAAATAGAGGCTTTGTGCCCCCTGCAATCAGATTTTATTTAAGTTTTAAAAATAAAATCCCTGCTATTTTTGTCACCAGGGAAAGTTCTCAGACATGTAAATCACTAAAATTGCCCCACATGTTTCAGCAGAATTCATGCCATGTTTACAAGCAAATTTAAAACAAGGAAATCCTTCCCAGATACAAAGGCTCTTACTGCCTATTGTTTTCCCCAGATTTAAACCCTGCTTCCTGTTGTACACCAGAGTTTTTAATGTTAATCCACTACTGATGTGTCACTTTTTATGGCCACTTTCAAAAATTCAAATGGTAGCATGTTTATCATTTTAGCAATACTTTGCTCTCAAGCAGCTCCTGTTTTCTCTGAAATCCAAAATATCCAACAGAAATTACATGAGCAAACACACAATTCTGTCATATGAATGATGATCTTTGAACACATTTCAGGAAAAAGTGTGTGCTATTCTAAACAGCATTAAAAATAGCTTCTGTGCAGACATTGATTTCTGCCTGGTGGTATTTGTTCTGTGTAAATGAATCACCTTTACAGCAGAAAATGTGAAGGAAAATGATGAGTGGGGAATGAGTGATGTGTATGGGAATCTGAAGGATGACACACTTCCATTGTGCCTTTGCAGTGTAAATATTTCCAGCTGTAAGGTTACAAAACAATTCAGTACAGGATTTTAGGGCGCGTTTGCTATGTCTTTCTCCGAATCTATGGTGGGTGAGGATTCAGAAATCTTTCTACTGGAGACTTTCTGCTAAAAAATAAATCCAGTTCACAAAAAGAAAAGTAGCTGTTTCTTTTCTACTATAAGTAGAAAAGCACAGGTTTGGAGTAATTCTCAGAATAAAAGATAAAAATGGATTTGAATAATTGTCAGTTTGTCAACATATGTTAGGTCTGCATTAGTAATTTGGGCACAATAGGAATGTATCAGTACATCAAAGCAATTTATTCTTTGGCCTTTATGCTTACACAATGTACTTTTCTGCGTTTTCTCTTTGGACTAGATTTAGTCCTGCCCCCAGATTAAATGTCTCCCACATGCACAGTTTTACATCAGCCAAAGGATCAGTCACTGGTACAGATTGCAGGAATACTGAAGAGAAAGGTATAGCTAAGACAACTTAAACACTGTCTTCAGTAAAAAATGAGTCTAATTAGGGTGAAATGGTATTTTGTTCACTAAGAAAACAGGCATCCATTCTAAATTCCTTTCAGACTAAGGCATGATGACACATTTGGCATTAATTACATTGTGGTGCCATAACACTTATTTGCAGGACTGACTGCCACTGAAAAACATTTTCCTGTTCCTACCTTCAGCAAATTTCTAGCAATAATCAGTGTAACAAGCAGAACAAATCAATTTCCGAGGGTCAGAGTACTTTGGCATATCTACCACTAAAAACAAAAAAGCACTGAGGTACTATTTGCTCTTGACCACATTGAGAAAAATCATTCTGTCTCACTGCCTCCTCTTCCTTCCTGAATTCCAGCCTTGTTCTCCATTGTGTCCACAAGGTTGCTGGAATTATCATTTGCTTTGCCTGACACTCATCATGTTTTATTCCCTCCTTGAATCTCATTTACAGGTTTCAACTTCCCCCTCCAAACTTCCTGTCTTTACCCTTCATGTCCACACAGCATCACCTCCAGTGCCTGCTCTGACTCTGGATCCCTGTGCAGCCCAGGCAGCTGAGGTAAAAACTGCACCTCAGTACTTTAAAAAATAAAAAACAAACAAATATATTATTCAGGACACTACTGTGGCAAAGCCTGAGGATTAGGACAACACAGAAATATATGAGAATAACTTGCTGCTGAAAGAATGGTACAGACACCAAAAGATTCCATCTGCTACCAACAAACTGCTTCTAGTGACAAGCATTAAAACATTACAGATAAGAGTCTGGACAACATGAACTACCATAAGGATGTTTTTAATTTCAGTGCTTTGAATTGCCTCTTTTCCTTTTTGCACTAATGACTGGTCATAAGCATATAAGTAATCTTACTCCAGTTAAACAGAAAAAAATCTGTACAGCCCTGGATATCACCTATCCGTGCTGCACTGAAATGCCTGTCTTAAAATTATCACTGATTGTGAATTCTATTCAAAGAAAACTGTCCTTAAAATATTTTTTCTCAGAAGTTCATTTCTCTTTCCAAGCCTGCAAGTAATCCTAGTTCTGAAAATGGCAACACAAAAGTGAATTTATTATACCTGGCAAAACCAAGAAAATTTTCCTGGCCTGTCTCAACAATCATTGTAATAATTGCCAACAAAAATCAGTAAAGTGAATATTTTCAAATGCCTCCCAGGCATATCATGTGCTATCCAGTGTACCCATCACCCTGGTTTTCTCCAAGATGTGAAGAACTCTGAAGCATGAGCTGGAAGTTGTTACAGTTATAAGAGCTGACATTATAATGTACAGATGACAGTCCAGAATTGGTCGTTTATACTGCCCAACCTCAGTTTGAAAACATCAAAATCACAGAATCATAGAATGGTTGGAAGGAGAGCATGAAAATCTTCTCTTTTCCAGGCTGAACAATGCCAATTCTCTCAGCCTTTCCTCACAGGACAAGTCTCTTAGCTTTCATCTTCTCCTGGATGAAAGCTGAGAGAACACTCATTGGAGTTTGGTAGAGATGCATTCTGGACCACAGAAATATCTATAAGGGTGATATTTTCTAATTTCAGTTCTTTGAAGTAAACACAACTATGCACTATAAGCAGATTATGGTTGCATTTATCTGCCATCACAGTGAGAAGGATATCACAGTCAAATATCTCCTTCAGTATTTCCTGAAAAAAAATCTAGTTCAATTTTTCTTACATTTGATAACCTTTTCTGGGATTAGCAGTTCATCAGCTGGACACAGGCTAACAAAGGAACAAATTAAATGAGTTCATGCCAGGATATGTGAAACAATGAGAACAGTGAACCTAAGCAGCAAATTAATCTTGCTAAATTGGCATGCAAATACAAACCTCTTACAGGAGCAGCAGAAGTTATTAAAGCAGCAAAGCTGTCCTCCAGCTTTCCAAATTTAACTAGGATCATGCAGGATTCATAACAGCACAAAAGATGCCATACAATAAAAATTAAGAAGCACCAGATATTGCCAGGCTTCCAGCACATTTTCCTGCAGTAGGGAACAGAATCATCCCTCGTGATTTTACAGACTGAAGCTCAACACTTTGATCAGCTTAGGCTATGAGTTTGCAATAGCCAGGTCTATTTCTAACAATTTGTTTTGCAGGACTTGGTTTGACATTTCACAGAGAGAAGAATCAGCCACTCTCAGCTGCAACCATTTCTTCTGTAGATATGTGCTTATTCAGTTTGTTTGCTTTCTCCTATTTTTTTATCCCTTGGCAAGACTTCACACACATTTCTGAGGAACAAAAACAGATTTAAAAATCATTATTATAAGTCAATGCAAGACTGTATAATAGAAAGACTTTTACTGAAAGTAGGAAAGCATATAATCTTGTTATGAATAAAGCCAGCCAAACTTCAGACAACTATGCCAGGTACCTGCAACTTGGGAAAGGCCATGTCTAATTTGCACAAATCATTGCTGCTTTTAGACTCTTTTATGCTCCATAATATGGAAGATGCAGCCAACAGAAGATGCTTGCTGCAGGAATAGTGTTACAAAAGCACTCCCAAATAAGATACAGTTATAAAAATATGTAAAAAGCCATAGGATTTTCAATGTAACTCGCAGAACAGAGCAAGGTGCTGCTCTTCAATTATATTGTGGTGTACATTTACTCAGGATTTAACAAACAAACACAAGAGAAGAGAAAGGTGCTTACAAAAAATAATGGATAAATTAACGAACAATATCTATGATACTCAGAAAGTACCTACAGGAATTAGTATCAGCAAAAATACCTATAACAGTAGAGTCTCATCAGAAGAGCCTATTAATTCCCAAAGGACCAAGCAGCCCTGACAGATTCTATGAACTAGAGGACTGGGAAAAGAAAACCCCAAAATAAATGAAGAAAACCCCAAAATAAATGAAGAAAACAACTTGAGAGGTAGCAAAATAAATGGAATTTGAGGGGTGCAGGACCATGAAAGACAAGAGAGCAAGAGAAGGAACAAAATTATGTTAATTCTAAAGCCTCCTTTAGAATGCAGTTGTCTACAGCTTCCCCACAAGGGGTGGAGGAGGGGCAGGCACTGTTCTCTTCTCTCTGGTGACAGTGACAGACCTGAGGGAGTAGCGTGAGGCTGTCAGGGAAGGCTCAGGTTGAATATAGGGGAAAAGGTGGCTGGGCAGCACACCAGAGGGTGGCTGGGCACTGGAACAGCCTAGGCAGGGAACTGGTCACAGCGCCAAGCCTGACAGAGCTCAAGAAACACTTGGACAACGCCCCTGGGCACATGGTGTGATTCTGGAGTGCAGGGCCAGGAGCTGGACTCAATGATCCCAGTGGAACCCTCCAAACTCAGGATATTCTGATTTTATGAATCCTTCTCTGCCATAATGTCACCATAGCATTCCTAATAAACCAGAACCCCATGGTAAGCTTTGATTCTCTCTCCATGCTCCAAATCTGAAAGAATCAGGAGAATGTCACTTACTTCTCCATCTAGGCACTAGAGGCAAACTTTTCTCTCTGCTTATAGCTAGTCTTCAGATCTAGCTGGTCTCCCACGGTTAATTCACCTTTCTCCTTTCTGAATTTATTCCCTGTTTTCCTAAGTCATATGATATACAAGTGGCCTAAATTTCCACATGAAACTTCTTTGTTAATGTAACCAGTTTCCTGATGTTTCTTATTTTACATTTTCACTATTATTTTGACATAAAATCCTGCATTGTCACACTAATTGCACATTTGTACTCTTAAGCCTTGGAATTTGAGTCCCTGTATGATCATCTCCATTCAGAATTTTTTTATCTCAAAGTTGACTCTACTCAATAATTTATATACCCCGTTACATCGTGGGAAATCAAGCAAGTCTTCTGTAAGACACCATTGCTGCTTTAAGTTTTGCCAAAGACTGCTGCCAGGATCAACAGAGATTAGAAAGTTCTGTGTGGATTTAGTGATTGTTCTCCACAGAGAACTCTATCACCACATGAATTTTTTTAAGAGAGAGAACTCTTTTTGTTGCCAAAAGACTACACAAAATGGAGATATGAATGCAAATGAATTTCCTCTTTGATAATCATCTTATGCAAATATCAGTCCACTTAAATCAGTGGTGTATCCTGCAACAAGAAGAAAATCTATCTATCTAGGCTTTTCTCTTATTGAATATAACTCATTAGTTTTTATGTCACTAATTTTTTCTTTAATTTCTTGTTTGCTGTAGCTACTACTGCTTAAGATTGCTCAAATGTTGTATTTGGGGTTTCTCTTTCCATGCGAAAGCCCTAGTTAAAAAGCTTAATAGCCTTGACATTTATTTGATATTGCTTTCTCCTCAGTAACTCCTATCAAGATGATAGGGGGTATCATAAACTTTCTTAGGGAGTAAGATATGAACAAATTGTATGGATTATAATGATTCTATGCATTCTTTTGTGCGTCTGCTTCTTCCCTCCAAGATGGATTCTCAAAAGTTTAAATAATAGCAATGCTTATGGTCTGGTGATCTTCATAATTAGTTCTGATATATTATTGAAAATGCTTTCTGCTGCCAGAAGCAGGGAGAAGGGAAAGCTGCTCTTTGATTACCTTAATGAACATATATAACACATTTTAAACACAATTTATTCTGAACTTTCACCAAGAGTTCCCTATACCTATGAGATGCCAGTGCAATTCCAGGATCTCCCCTAAGAGAGAAGCACAGGCCCACAGTGCTCCGTGTGATCACAGAGACCTCAGGGGAGCAGCACAAAAATACTGTTCCTGCACACAGAACAGATACTCTGCCTCCTTTGTAAAGAGCTCAGCCCTTGCTTTTACACTAATCCATTTTACTTGCTTGTTGTTAAAATTCAGATTAAAAATGGCGCATTCTGTATTATTCCAGTCCACTGAAAAGTACATACAGGATGACTCTTTCTAATAATTAAAAGTTATTTCAGCAAGGAAGTTATTTCTCTGCAGAACAGGTGTTCATGGAATTAATGGTCTAGATTTTCAGTTTGGATTAGCAAATAAACTTTTTATATTATTAATGACCGTTTTTGCAATTTTCTTATTTATTCCATTATTTGTGCTCCATCCATTCATTGCATCCTCAGCATTACATTGCAACAATTTCTCTCCCACAGCTCAAATTAAAGCCACCAACTAAGCAGCACTAATTTACAAGCCCATTGTTACATAGAAATGCCAAAATCTTCTGAGTCTCAAATTAGAACAGTTGCCAGGGTCTTCAGACATATAAAATATTTTCTGTAGGCCGTGATGTCTGACATAAATACACTGCCAGAGTAGGGTCAGCCAATTCAAAACCATAAATAGCAGAATGGTGGCAGAAAATGTTAAAAACAATTACAATACACATGTTCTTTCCCCCTTAGGACAAAAGAGTCTCATCACGTTCCTTTTTGCTCTGCCAGAAATATTTAACTGATTCATGTTTTGTGGTATAAATACATAAATCAGTTTCTGTTCCTGTTTCTAGACAGCTCATTTTATGTAACACAGATTCATGTGAAACAAAGTATTCTGATCTCCTTAATTTCCTTCTCTCTAAACCTTAATTATCACAAAGAAGCTTCAAATGGGGGCCAATGGGATACAGTTTCTAGCAAACAAATTTAGGAAATATTCAAAGATAGAGTGACTTATATCTCCAGTGTTATTTGTGTACATCACCACTTTGCTTCAAGACTGGAGCATGTATTTGCACCATGGAAAATGAAGGGAACAGATTGGTCTCTTTTTTAAATGCTATCCTCACAGGGAAGGAAAACCCAAAAGGAGGAAAGTGACATCACTTGTGTGAAGTGACATCACAGGGCAAGGATTGATCCAACAGGCAATTCACAATAAAGGAGAGGAATCATGCTGCAGGCAAGGCTAAAAAGGGAAGCAAAGACAACCCAGAGCACTATCTATAGATAGCCCTAAAGTGGGAACTAATAGAATGATCTGGGTCACAAGAGGCCGTGCAGAAATGTTGCCTTCCAGTTTCAGGAGCAGTGTGTCCACATTGGCAGGACTTTCTGCCTGAACAACCCACACAGTCCAAGTCAGCTTAAGTCATGGAGCTCAGGGCTAGTTTTTTTTCTCTACAGATAATCATGCTATTGCTTTTCACATGCAAAAATTGCAAAGACAAAGCAAAGTTCAAAATCTCAAGCATGAGTATTCATGGAGACTGAAGTATTAACAGATCAGTGAGCTGATTTCCACCCATTATAACAGGACCACACCTCAGCCACAGTGATTTTGTGTCAGTGCCTGTTCTGAGGACAGAGCTCTGCAGCTCAGCACATGCAATGCACTCCATACCTTGGAAGTGGGTGAACATCTCAAGTCTCTTCAAGCAGGACCCAAACAAGCAGTTCTTAAAAGAAGTCAGCTGAGACTTTTTGCACCCAATGGCATGGCCAGTTTGATTGTTCTGGTCAGACACCTTGGAGAAATACTCCACAGCTTGGAAAAAGAGGCATTTTTAATTTGCCTAAGGGTAGACATACATGATGCACAGTCCTGCAAAGAGATAAATGTAAGAAGCAATGAAGCTTTGTTAATGGTGCTTCTGCTCACACTGAACTATTTATTGCTGATGAAAGTGTTTTAGCTGATTCAGAGTTAATACAGATCTCTGAAAAATACAGTGTTATTTCTTGAAGACATACTTTAAAATTTCTATATTCTTTTCATAAATTACTGTTTCTGGAATGACAATATTTTTCTGAGAGATACAGAACTCTAGTGGTTTTTCAAGTCCATCTGCTGAATGTAATTCAGCCAGGCAGAGGAGAAAATCTTCAAATAGCTGGCACAGTCAGTCATGGTGGAACAGCTCGATTTGAAGAAAAAATATTCATTATACAATTTCTCTAAAGGGAATGCTCTGTACAAATCTAGAAATCAGTAGAAAGCGCCATGGAGATGTGGATAATTCAATCCAAACTTACTGGCAACTATTATTATTATTATTATTATTATTATTATTATTATTATTATTATTATTAGTCTTAGACACATTGAAAATTATTCCCTTCCCCTTCCCTCCATCTCCAGCAGAATCTTTTTGTTATAAACCCCCAAATTATCAATAATATCCATTTTGAATGTCGTTAACCAGATTCCATACAGGGTAAATTTCTTTCATGTACCTGTATCAGCAAACTTACTGCCAATATGGCATACAGGAATCCTGCTCCTTTTCCTTGTAAAAGGTAGAATGAAAGGTCAGTTTAATGGATTGCTACATTTCACAAAATAATGTACCGTGACCAGGTTCACTGCTTCCCAGCAGAAATCATTACAGCAAAACTCCACACTGAATTCACAGCAAAAATGGGAGGCATCCCCACAAGTGGCAAAACAACAATCCTTAAATCAGATCACATGAACTTGTTAATTCCTTTTGTTCTCTAAACAGAGGAGTGTTTGGGGCACAGGTCAGAATAAGAAACAGGAGTTAAATTATTAACAAGTAGATCAATCACTTTAATAGCCAGAAACCTAATAACAGTAAAGAAAACTGATTCATAGCATGTCAGAATAATGCTAGTGTAAAATAATAACATGAAAGAAGACAAATTGTCCCAGAGAACGTTTTACTCCTGTGCAGTATTATTTAGCCTGTATTCTTAATCAAATTTGGCATACTCACAAATTTCAAAAGGAAAAAGAAAACAGGAAAAAACTCCCATAGCCACACTCCCAAGGCAGAAAAGGCAGGTAATAAAAACATTCCCATCCAACATGTGTATGATTAGATGATTTAGTTTTAGTATTTTTTGCTCTTCTCTAAGTAAGATCACATTCACCTTTCATAAACTTAAAATATGTTCACACTCACTCAGACCCTGTCCTGTTAGCCAGACTGGACCACACAAGTTAATCTGTAGTACTGATATTTACCAATGCATTTATAATTTCAAGTATTTAAAACATGTTCTAGCTCACACATTTCTGACAAGCTTAAGGCAATTAAAAGTCTAACCAGCCCAGCATTTTATGTAGACTAATGGCATAGATAGCTCTATGTGCTATTTGGGGTCTTCTCAACAATCTAGTTATCTTTCATTAAAAAGAAAACCAAAAAAAAAAAAAAAAAAAAAAAAACAAAAAGAGAATATCAAAAGGGTAAAAGATGTGCAGCTCCAGACAGTAGAACAATCTCTTAAAGTAATTGGCTAAAATTTTATTAACGATGACTTAAAAAAACAAAGCCAAAAAAACACAATATTTTTGTGCTCAGTAAATCACATAAACTTTTAATTCTGGTCAATTTGTTTTCTGGCACAACTTGACACACAAAACAGATCAATTCTTTCACAAGAACAGCTTTTCTTCACACCATTTAATAAAGCAAACAAATGTTAAGAGTAAACAGAGGTTTTATCTGCATGTAAGGAAACTGAGCTGAGTTGAACAGCCTATAAACTTTCCTGCAGGGAAGATGTTCAATTTTCAAACATCTTTATCGGGAGCTCTTTTTATTTGTTGACAGGAAATACTATGTAATCAGAAATTAAATCCTTCAGGTAACAAGGATACTCAGCATAATCCTGCTAAGAGATGCTTGGAGATATTTTTGTACACAGTTACATTTTAGTTACAGATACTTCTCTCTGCATCAGAATGTGTAACTAAATAAGTATAGATAGTGCAAAAGGCTACAAAACTATGGAAGCTTGCTGTGAATTCTGAATATTAGCTACATGCTACAGGAAAACAGCACACCTGCTCTTAATGTCACATCTTGGCATAATAGATGATTTTATAACAATGATTTATTACCGAATATTGATTTAAGTGGCTTAATTCTGAAATAAGAAAAAGGTGTTTGTCTTTTGCATTTAGCTAAGATGAACAAAGTTTCTTCCTTATTCTAATTACAGTTTCAGCATTGCTGGCAACAGAGCTAGGTGTAGGGAAGTGTCACTTACCAGAACTGAACACTGAGTGGTGCTATTTGAACAAAAATGGATAGAATTTGGTCATTGAAAGTTTGGGATGTGCTAAATAACTTTTCGAGTGATAACTTTTTGGGTTACAAAACAAACAGGAAAGAGTCAAGTTTTCACGTGAATTACTGTCAAAACTGCCTGATGATAACATGTAGCCCAGCTGTCCATGCAAAAAACAATTTTCTTTTAATCTTTGTAAGTTGTCCAGCATTGAAACGTTATGATAGCAAGCTCGCAAGAAAACCAAGACAGTGATAAAGGGATTAAATGTGTTGTGCAAGGATTTACACCTTCTCTGAAGATCATAGGCCTAGCCTATCTGGAAAATAAACACAGATCATAGTCACTTAGCTTAACTTGCCATGTAGATTTCAAACCAAGATAATAACAAAGCAAAACATTTACAAACAAAACATTTACAATTGATACATTCGCTCCCTCTAAACATTAAGAAGTTTTTCACAGTGAGGGTGGTAAAACACCGGCACAGGTTGCTCAGAGAGGTTGTGGCTGCTCCAGGCCAGCTTGGACGGGGCTTGGAGCTCCCTGCTCTGGTGAAGGGCTCCCTGTCCACGGCAGGGGAGGGCTGAAATGAGGTGATTTTAAGGGCTCCTTTCAACCCAAACTATTCTATGATTGACAGCATACATCCACAGTGCAGTGATAATGAACTGATTTGTTGTGTTAAACTGATGCACCTCTTTGTCAATATGGCGTGTAAAAGGTGAGTGCCCGTGGAGGCTCTGGCCTGAGCTGCTCTCACTGCTCTGTCGGACACACCGACATGGTAAGGGGTAGAACACGAGCGAACAGCCTCAGGCTGCCCTGGTGGAGCTCACACTGGGAACTGCTTCCCCGAAAGGACTGGCCAGCACTGGAACGAGCTGCCAGGGCAGTGCTGGAGTGACTGCTGCCGGGGGTATTTAAAAGACGCGTGCACTTGGGGATACGGCTCCGGGAGGACCTGGCAGTGTTGGATTTACAGCGGCACGGGACGATCTAAAGGCTCTTGTGCCCGGTCAAACACTCCATAACCCCACGGCCTCTCACGGCCCCGCTCAGAGCCGCGCAGGCCCCGCCCTGCCTGCCGCGCACTGGCTAATCGCTGCCCCGCCCTCCTCGGATTGGCCAATCGCAACCTCTCCCTTCCCAGGCTGGCCAGTCACCGCCCCGTCCTCCCCGGGCTGGCCAATTGCGGCTCCGCCTTCCCCTGGCTGGCCAATCGCTGCCCCTCCCTCCCAGGCCTGGCCAAGCGCAGCGCGGCGCGGTCGCTATGGAGACGCGGGACGCGGCCCGGCCCTGCCATGGCCTCCTACCGCCTCGGGGTCCGCGTCGGGAACTGGCTGGAGGACGAGATCGCGCAGCAGGTACCGCCATCCATCCCCGGGTACAGCCATGGCCGGGCACCGCCGCCTCCCCAGCTCTGGGCTGCCCCCCGGCTCGCTAAATCCACTTTAAACCCGAGATTGTGGGTGCTGGATAACATATTTGCTCCTCTCTCCTTTGCCGACAGGACCTCCTGAAGGATTTTATCCGTAAGAGAGAGAAAGGACAACTTTTTGTACAGAGATTAGCCAGGCTTAAAGAGAATATTTTCAAGAAGGTAATTTTTTAAAGAGGGTTGTGTCCACTTTCCCATGACCCCCACAGAGTGGCATAACTCCTATTATTGTTCTTCATGCACTAAGAATGATACGGAATTTATATACTAAAATACTTCTGATGTTAGGTTCAGCTAACTCTGTAAAGTACCGTGTAAATTCTAATTCAGGTAGAGCTGTCAGTGTCCTCTGATGGATTTGTTCACTTTGGAGACACCGTGCTGCTCGTGAACCCGGACTGCACCCCCCCGGAGGAGAGGGACCCCGAGCTGCGCGGCGATGTCACCCTGGCTGTCGACATGGAAGAAGTGTCCCTGTACTCGGACGAGCCCCTGCAGATCTCACGTGGACTCAGTGCCGTCAAGAGGGTGGACCCCATAGGTCGAAATGCTTTCTGTATTGTAAGGTCTGCTACTTCATTCTGAGTTGTTTTCACTTATTAGTTTAGCTTTAGGTATCTTTGTTTTGAGAAATGTACAATGAAGTTTACTAATATACAAAGGAATATGAGTAAATTTAATTTATTTAAGAAAGAGTCTTCAATCACGCATTAAGCTTGATTCTATGCTGCATATTACTCCAATTAATTCCAAGGACCTCTAAATCAGTTTAGGTGTGAAGACAGAATCAAGTTCACTGTATCATTTGGTAAATTCTGCAGCTGTTTTTATTCCAGTTGCAGAGAAAATATGTCCAAATATCACTAGTATTAATATTCACTCTCCTGCCAGCAGAAATATGTGTCTTTGCTTTTGCTTTCCATGAAGTGGACATGGTTCTGGTTCTAAAAAATCCAGCATATTCCCTTTCTCAAATATATAGAACAGAAGAACAGAGTCTTGATCAATAGTCAAAGGCTCTGCCTTAGATTAAGATATTTTACCTATTTTAAAAGGTAAACAACACAAAATGTTGTCACAAAGCAACATCTAACTGTAGACCAAAACAGACAAAACTCCTAAACAATAGTAAAACTGATATTTGAATGTACTTTTTTTCCCTTTTTACAATTTCAACAGTGTTGATGGAAGTGCAGTGGGTGAACCACTTCGATATGGGCAGAACTTTCTTCTTGGGACAAAAGGAGGGGTTTCTGACAAACTGGTAAGGCACCAAAGTTACAAATGGCAGTGGTAGCATAGACTGATAATGTCCCTAAGAATAGATATATAAAGCTGTACACTGGTGCAATTTCTTAGTTTTACAGAACAGGATCAGACTCATGCATAGGTCAAGATAAGAAAAAGAAAGTTTATGCTCCTTACCTGAGGTCAGGTGTGCAGACCAAGGGGGCTGAATGACTGAATAAAGGAAATCTAAAAAGGAAGGAGAAAGAAATCACAATTGGATTGTGAATCATGAAAGAATTCTTCAAGGAGATTTTAGGGTTTTTTCACTTTGAACAACTCACTTAGGTGTTGGAGTTGATGGTCTTTGTAGGTCCCTTCCAACTCAGAATATTCTGTGAAACTCCAAAATGAGAAGATTTCCATTCTTATGAGGATAATCCATAATAGGAATAGAAATTCATGCACTCTTCCATCATTCTAAGGAAACAGATTTCTATTAAATGGTAACATTCTTTCCCTCTGCAAATTAAAAGCAAATAAGGTGTTACATGTACATATGCCATCAAGATAAATCACCACAACTTTGAAAAAGTTTTCCTTCTCAACAATCACTTTGGTGAAATAAAAATATTTGGAATGTAAATTCAATTTTAAATTAGTATTCACAAATCTGCATATAGAATAACTACTTAATGAGTTTATCAGCAGTATAGAATTTATCCTATGGGTTTTGCCTGCATAGTTTTAGCTGGGAAGACTGATCTATCAGGAGCCTAGAGAAAAGTTCTTTTGTTCAAAAATATGTTTCAAAATTACATATCTTGTTTCTTTTACATTAATACTGTCCTTAATATATATTTTTTACAGTTTTATCTGGCAAGTGACCACAAAACATTTAGAGATTTTGCTAAAAAATCTCGCCTTCAGAAAGTATTTCTGACAGGTGAGCTTTCCTATTTGACTTTCTGGCAAGCAAAGTCCTTGGATCCACAACTGCGTCTCGAACACGAAGGATGTCCAGTTCCTGTAAGAAACTAAAACTGTAGGAAATGTTATGAAAATTTAATTGAAAAAGGTGGACTACTGAGAAAAAAATGTTATGTTGGTTTTATTCACATATTTATGTGAGTTATGCCAGTTCTAACCTCTACTTTTAGGAAGGGGGAGAGGGAAGGAACCATCTCTTTAATTAGGAATCTGCTTATAAAAATATTTGTTTCTACCGTTCATTTTGAGGTTGACTTGTTCAGTTTTTCTCATTAGAAATTTTCAAAGCTTGACATGATAATGTTGGGGGGGTGCATTACTTACCTGTTTTTCAGGCCTTTTGAGACAGTAAATTCCATTTCCAATATTTGGAGATGCGATTAACTAAGAGGTCCTGTACATTAAAGGTCTAATAAAATTCTCAAGGCATCTGAATAAGTGGATGATTTTCCAAATGTTTTTATCCTTCTGTAAATACAGTATTTTCCTGTACCAGATAACTGCTGGGCTTCCTGAATGCTGGCGTACAACAGAGTATCACAAACACAATTGCTCCTTCACAGCCTTGAACTGAGTCATTTACATGAATAAACTCACTAATAAACACAGTCAAAATTAACTAATTATTAAAAACAGTCTTTATTCACAATATTGGTTTAAAAAGGTTTGTCAATTTTCTTCCCTTGCTCTCTTTTTTCCAGGCAGAAACTAAAATTATTATTACTCATTGCTACACCAACCGCAACTTGGCTGTTCCAAGGACCTTCTGTGTGTGGTAAGAGTAACTTACAACAGGCAGGGTGTGCACAGTGATGGGCCAGCAGCAAGAATTACTGTGAGGAACAAGAGAAGTGCTTTAATAACACACTGAGGAAATGGAAAATAATGGAAAATGCCATTCTCCTTTCCCTTATTTTACTTATTGGCTGTAACATGTGCTGCTGGGTTGCTGCAGACAGTTGGATCAGTCTTAGTTGTTTGGATTTTTTTTTTTCATTTTTCATTATCATATCATGCTTTTAGTGTTCTCTAGTTTCTTGGTGTCTCTGCCTTTGAATATCTTGAATAATAGCAGTTGTTTGAGTTACTTTTGTAGAAACAAAATATATATACTAAAAAGTGTAAAGAACAAGGGAACTAAATAAAATCACAGCGCATAAAATTCTAGATGCTTATGTCCATCTGAATCAATGTCTCAACAAAACAAAGTTAATCTCTCAATTCAGTTAATATACATGCATTATATAAACACCAATGTTTCCTATTAACTTCTTAGCAAGATCTGACTGAGGATTTGTGTAAGGTTTTTGAGGATGAAAGATCTGAAAGTTTGAGGCTGAAGAAGTTGTTAAGTAGTCAGAATCCTCGTCAGTCAGAGAGAAGTGGGGATGAGGGCAGAACCAGCTTTTACAAATTGAGTTGGTCTATTAGGGCCTTATTCTTCTGGGGCTTCTTTTAGCTCTGAAGCTAAAAAATTGGCATTTATTTTGGATTTCAGATTCCTAAATTATTCATAGGAAACAAAGTGGGTTATTTTGTTTCTTTTAAGTGTCTGGTATTTGAAAGTGCATGGTGATATTTCCGAGTATATGAAGGAATGAGAAAATCTCAATAAATTCACAAATAATGAAGATATGCTGAATTTGTATATATGTTAATTCTCCCTGCCTATCCCATCTCTTTTGACTTTGCAGGTCTAGTTTTGGAAGAGAATTTGAAGTAATTTGTCACAATTATCTTGACGCCCGCAAAGTTGAAGAAGATAAGAATTACTGGGAGATAATTACAGGAAATCCTGGTCCTCAAGATGGTACAATGCCTGAAAGACCCAAAGCTCTCCCAGAAGGGTATGAGGATAAACTAGCTTCTTGAAAAGACAGAGGATGTAAAAGCTCAAGACCACAGCCAGGAGAGGTTGATGAGACTGATTATTGTTTCTTTCTGTTTATATTTTAGTTTTAGAGATGTTTATTTTAAAAATGGACATTAAAGTCTGCTATTAGTAATGTTGCATAATCTCATTAACTCATCAAGGTTATAGTGGGCAAAAAACTTAAAATTTGATGAACAACATGAAAAAATTGTAAATCAGGAAAGGCTCCATTTTCCATTTTCACATTCACCAATGTCAAAAGTTGTCAGAACTCAGAAAACCTAATAGATTTTCATTAAATTACTGCCTCTCAGAGTATACTTAACCATTCTTCCAAAGCCAAACCAGAGTCACAATTCTTAAAAGGGTGAGTGGACAGTTTCCAAAACACTGAAAACCACACACACACAAAGTTATCATGGGATGCTTTGTCATTTAAAGTTCATCTGAAAGAAAGTTGGTTGTTGAGTTTGTTCCACCCTCCTTCCAGCACAACATTGCCAATTATTAAATTACATGTGAGCCTTTTTTACCTAGAGTTTATCTTCTAATTCATGGATATAAATTGAGTTTTTAATGTTTTTCCATGTATTCTAAAAACTTTAATATCAAGTAATCAAGAACTTGAGCACAGTGATACAGACTAGAGATTAGAAAAACATTTTCCATGCATCAACATGTTCCATTTACCTCTCACCCCCAGCATTTTTCAATCCATAGTAATTTCTAACAAGTTTGGGAGTAAGGTAAAATTGTCAGAGAAAATTAGGCACCCACAAGTTTCATTATAGTAAATGCCGAAGCAGAAAACAAATATGATATGCTGTAAGTTTATCCAGTAAGAAAAAGATTGTAGTCTATGTTCCTACCTAATTAGATGACAGAATATCCATATGAAAAAAAAGACCTTGGAGGGTAGAAATTTCAGCTGAAACTCACATTTGCTTAAAAACAAAATCGACCAAGTATAAAATACAAATACCTGGAAAACAGAGGTCATTACTGCATAGATTTACCTGTCTTTCTATAGAAGCTGAAAAAGCATCACAAAGAACCTTCTACTGCATGGCATTCCATTATATCTATTTAGTTAAACATGCATTTATTTAATCTCCTACTGTACCACAAGAGCAGGCTCTTTCTGCACAAATAAGTGACAACCCAAGTAAAATACTACACGGATATCCATTTATAAGATTCCAAAGATCTTCAGTGATTATAAAGGCCAATTAAAACTTTCTAAGTTTTCCAAAACACCCCCACTAAACTTTCATAAGAGAAGGGATTGGTCCAAACATATTTTTAAGCTCTATTCCCAAATAATCTGTTTGAAGCCCACAGGCAAGTCTTACAAAGCTTTACCTTTATTCAGTATAAATTAAGTCAGCAGACTGCAGCATCTGGCATAGAGGATCTCAGAGCAGAAGGCAGAACATGCTGCTGTGACATGCTGCTTTGGTTTGAGGGACTGTACTGCATAGGATAGTTTTAGAATCACACACTTCTTAAAGGTGTGTAAACCTTTACCTGTTACAGATGGGCTGTTTTAGAGGAAATTATCTTTAGGAACTTATTTCACTTTTTCCTTTCATTTTCTATGTAAGCATAATTACCACGATTTGTGATGTTTTTCTAGAGGGTCTGTTCATAATCCAACATTTGGAGGTAAAAATTTGCACATTTTCACAATGGATTGACCTAAGTCCACTTATATTTTACAGATATTAAAGTTTATTAGATAAAGTTTTGTAGATATTTAATTTTAGTAAGACTAAAACTGCAGGAATGCACTGTAGTGTTTCTCATTTGGCCATTGGACTTTTACTGGTATTAGATGCAGCTATTTCAACTCTAAGTTTCTTAACTCTGGGTCAAATGTAGGAAACAAGAAGAGGCCTTAGACCAAAACCATTTCTGAAAGGAAGCTTCGTGTAAACTCATGCAGGAATGAGGACTGTGTGGGCAGGGTGCCTGGGCTGGCTGATGTTCTGAGTGAGTGCTTGTGCGTGTGAGTGGAAGGAAAGCAATGCACTCTGTACAAAAACAAGTTTTGCAAAGACTTAGAGGAAAAACAAAGAGATAAAAAGATACAGAAATGAATAAAAAAGCAGGTAATGTTGGAATTTGGTGCTGATTAAAAGTGGCTTGGAGATTTGTGTATTTTGATCACTTTGTGCTCATTGCAAAGGATTTCTTGAACTGAAAATAAACAGGATTGAATCAATATTCCTGATTCCATTATCAGTGTTAAACCCACAGATTTTTGCATAGCTCTTGTATAATATAATATATATTTATAATTAATCTAATTCACGATAACAAATACAGATATTTACCCGTTTCCCGATTTCTTAAAAGCTTCTTTTTGCACTTCTTAATATTGTCCACACGATGGCAGCACAACTTATAAACAGCACAATTCCTGCCATGTCTGTAAAACAGCCTGAGATGGTAAAATCCAAATGAGTTCCTGAAACAATGCCACAGAAGGAAACCGAGTTAAAACAGACTTGAATTCTAGGCTGGGATATGTCATTAATGTTATATCATCTTTTTGGAAAATAAAGTTAAGAACAAAGGTTGACACGTTGCACACAATCAACTTCTGTATATTAATTAGAACATTAAGTAATTTGTGACAAAAGCATAATTAGAGGAACTTAGGAGCTTTTTCTTTCACTTTCTCTGTAAAGATATTAAACTTGATATGTGACGAGCAATGCATATTTTTATAGGGCTACTGTTATTGCTTTTGCCAATTTACAGAAATTAAAATTATTCCCATTTTCACAACAGACTGACATAATTCTGCTTTTATTCTGTAGGTATTTTATTTATATATATATATATATATATATATAAATATATATATATTCTATACCTACCTTTATTCGGTAGGTATTAAACTCGGAAAAAAATCAAGCTGTGTAGAGTGCACTGTAGGGTTTGTAATTTATCCATTTGCTGATAAACACAGGTTTTATTATAAAGAATTATGGGATTGAATATTAGTGGAGAGTATGAACAATCCTGCTATTGCTAGTTAGAGTCACAATATTTCTGGTGGATAAGGCAATGGAAACCTGAACCACACCCCAAACCTGACCACTATGTTGCTTTTTCTTATTTCATGATAAGCACTATTAGAACAAGGGCAGTGATGTTTCCCTCCTTTGCAATGCACTTTGTTTCTTGTAGGTGTATGTATTTAAAAAGCTTTCAATGCTTCTTCCAAATTCCACCCAATATGAATAGCTCCACAAAGTACATTGTGGGAAGATAAAACTCACTTTGCCTCCATCCCAGACAGCTCAAAAGCTGTTAGGATGAAGCTTATCCTGAGCTATTAGTCCTTGCTGAGGGCCAGGGTGCATTAGTCCAAATTTAGTGCTGTGTTACAATAGCTTTTCACAGGCCTGAGGCACAGAGAGTGCTCATATCTGCACGTTTTGCTCTGCAGTTGGGTGTTAGCAGCACAGTATTGAAGTAAAGAGGAGAACTCAGAGTCAGCAAAGAAAAGCTGACTGGTTAACTCACACTTAAGGCTGGAAAATGAAAATCCAGTTTAAATATGCCTTTTCACTTCCCTCTCTTTCACATTCTTCCCCAGCTCATATTTCACATCACATCACTTCTTTGCCGTGTTGTCTAGCCCAAATGCACTGATTTACTGTGGTTATAAAGTGCTCTTCAGCACTCAGCACAACTCCTTGGCCTCACACCTAATCACATCAGTGTCTTCAGAGCTGCTTTTCTGTTCAGTGATTGTCACAAAGTATTGTTTTAGCTCAGACAGCTGATAGAGGAGGAAGCCATATGCAGGTTTAGCAACTGAATAAAACATCTAAGGGGAGAAAAAGGCACAGAGAACATTACAATAAAATTCTACACATCAGTGGAAGAAAATATCCAAGCACTGGAAAATTTGGTGGAGTTGGCAGGTAAGAGGGTGATTTCGATAGCATCTGTGCCCACTCACCCTAAATTAATATTGCATATCTGTTGTAATTTGAGCGTGGTGGGTGTGAAATGATCTTTTAAAGCCATAGCTGTTGTTTTAGAAACACTTAAGACTTCAATGTATGAAAATTAAACTAGGAGGCCACAAAAGAAAAAAAGTACAGATGTGATATACAAAATACATTAAATACAGGCAAAAATTATGAAATCTCTGTGTCAGCTACACTTCTAACTATATTCTGTTTTAGGCTTTGTCCCAGATCTATCCACTCTCTGCCTGCCCTGCCTTGTTTCCTGGCCTGAACACAGCACAGAGGGGCAAGCCTTGCTCTGTCAGCTCCCCCCCCTTCATGCTGGTTTGACTTTGCCCTAGAAGCTGTAAAAGGGAATCTAATCTTCTATGCTCCATTCTCCTGGCAAAGAGGAGGAGTGGGAAAATCTGTCACCTTGCTGTGGCAGCAGGGATATGAGCAGCCATAAGGATATAAACTGCAGGATTTGCATGATAAATTAGCATTACTGACAAGAAGAAGGATAACTTGGCATCAAGACACAGGGAAACCCTTCCAGTCTGAGGTTTTGGGGGATTTTTTTGGTCAACACTGTGTGCAGAGGGTATGCAATGAAACAATTGACACTTTTCTTCCCTTTTTTTCCACTGCTGGACTTGCTCAAGGCAACATTCACTCAACAGAAGAAAATTGTCAGTATGGTGCTAGAAAGTATTGCTACAACTAAGCCACCTTCTCTAGAGAAATTTCTATATTTTCTGGCAAGCAGGACGCAAAGTACAGCAGAATAGGCCCAAACATTTAAAAATGCCTGATGACATTAATGCCCACATTCAGTGATGAAATTAATTCATACACATGAATCTCTGCTCTAAGTTTATACAAGAAACTCAGAGAGCTAATTTCCCAACATCTGTTAAATGCTGCTTCATACAATACGTCAAAACAAAACTAAACAGACCATCCAGTTAGAGGCCAGCTAGAATATATGTTTCTATAATGCTGGTCTTGTTTTAATTATAGCCTCCTTGAGGCAGGGACCATATCTTCATCTTCATCATTTTTTTCCAAATACAAAGAACTACAGCAGAGAAGCTCAGTAAGTAACAGCATAAAGCTGTTATTAACAGCATTTGTAAGATGACAAGGAACTGAAGTAACCCTGGTGCAAGTAACCAGAGATATGGGCAAATGAAATCTGCACATAAAGTAGTGCCAAGTAGCAAACTCTTAGTGTGGGGTATGAAGATTCTGCTGCCCAAGTAATTCTGATGTTAGTAGGAGTTGCTAGGAGAACATCCCACAAACCACAGTGCTGTCCCTGTGGGTCTGACAAACCCACACAGGGGAATAAGAATTATCCATGGTAGTATTTATTTTTATGCATATATTTAGGTTTTTTAATTATATGGCATACAAGTTAAAAATACCTAACCAACTCTCAGCACAAGTCCCATTTGCAACAGAGACACCAGTCCTGAGAGGCTGAAGAATTGTTTCTTCAGTTTTTTCATGTTACAATTGCCAGGAATTATGTTGCACATACCCTTAGAGATCTTGGTCTAAGATAATTTTCAAAAATCATATTTAGATGTTCCTGTAAACATTACTGGTACAATTTATAAAGATATTAAATTCCTAAGCAAAATGAAAGCAAGAAACTAGTGAATAAGCAGAGCACTGAACTGAAGTTTGAATTACCTTTCCTTTATATTCAAATCTCTTATAAATCCTGAAATGCTAATAACTGGGTTTTAGGGTGTCTAAAAGATCAAACACAGAGGTTTTTGAAAACCATGTTAGACAGAAATCTCTATCCTTTCTCCCTGCTTTCCTGCTGCTCCTCTTGCTTGGAGTTTCTGCCTCTTCCATATCCTGAAGAAACAACTGAGCAGTTGTTTGGGGAAAAGTTTAAGGTTCATCAGCTTTTCCGGTCTTTTTGCTGACAATTTTGGCAGCATCAGTTTAGCCAGAACACCCAAGATGTATTATAGTCTGAAAAATAACCAGTGAATGTAACTGTGCCACGAAAATAAACACTTATAGAGAAATATAAATTAATTTCTGCTATATACACATACACACTCTGGGAACTTTTATGCTAACATGGAAATCACATCCAGTTCAGCATATGCAGAAGAAAAATTTTTCCGTATGTAAGAGAATTAACTGGTTTCTTTTGAAGCTACCTGAAATAATTAGTTCTTTCAGTGTAATCTATGGTGCTCAGGGACATATTTAGGTCTGATTATGAATGACTCCATGGTATCATATGGTGATCCAGAGTAACACTGTAGCTATTGTTTCGCCATGCACTGTTTTTCCTTTCTGTTTTTATTCCCCTTTCTGCTTCCTCAGATTCTTACAGAGAAACTAAAATTTTGTCTAAAGATGGCCCAGCATATTGAGCTGTGCTCTTTGTTCATCCCAAGCCAGTCAGGGTGATAATTATCTCCAGAGCATAATGAGCAGAGGACCTAGATCACTTTTTGGTCAATAATTTATAATTAAAACAAAAGCAACTCTTAACCTTGTTGGCGTAATTTCTGTGATAAGCTCCCAATTTATTTTACTGTGTTTTGTGAATTTGTTGCCAAAATGGCAGCTGAAATTTACTTTTAAGACTTTCTTATTGAAACACAGCTTTGGATCAAATTAGGAATTCTGCCAAAAGTCACCATATTGTAAGAAATGTTTATGACCAACAAAACATTTTTAGTTCTTGAATCAAAGTAACTTACATTAATAATTTAGTCAGGTTGCTGTGGTATTAGTTGAATACATTTCAGGTGTCTCAAGCAGGCACAGTTGAAACCATCAGCATTCAAATTCTTGGACAGAATGGGCAGCTTTAAAGGCAGCTAAAGAATGCCTCCTGCTTTGTTGCCTTGGAAGGGAAAGCCAATCAGGATAAAAGGGAAGGGCTGAGTATGAAACTGCAACTCTTAGAGTCTTAATGCAGCTAGCTCTGGCCTGGCAAGCCCTTGAAGAAAGCAGTCAGCCATGGTAATCACCTAGACAGCCACCCACAGCTGCATGGCATTACAAATTCATGTTTATCCCTGCTGTGAAATAGGATGTCTAATAGATAATGATCATAAATATGGGGCTGGGCTCATTTCTTACATAGATGGTAAATTGCTGTAGCTCAGGTAAGGAGCAGCAGTTAGCTTTGTTTTTTATTTTTATGGCAACACTGGAACTCAGTGATCGTGGTAGAGGTAAAAAACAGAGCCAAACCAAAAATCTCCTCTGCCTGAGCTTTGTATCTCCAGTCACTGTTTCAAAGGAAGACAAATCTCTTTCCATTTCCCTGTCTATCACAAGTAATGGTGTTCTGCTCTGCATTTCCTCGTGTGTATATCATGTGCCCTCCCTTCATTTACTATATCTGTGCATCACTACTCCTACTGAGCATGGGCATTTCATAAAGGTAGTAATAAGTAGATTGTGGATGTTTATTAGGTGCTAATAAGAAAAAACAAAGAAATATTACAAAGAAAAATTTTTAATTGTTCTTAAGCATGTTGACATTCCAAAGTTTTCCATAAAATATGTCTGCCTATACTTGCTCTCAAATGGCACTAAATTCCACAGGTTGATTTAATCAAATTAATAATTTTAATTAAGTTATCAATTTATCCAGACACAAGTTCCCTGGATCTTGTATTTTTTCTCCACATTTGTTTTTCAGAAACAAATTACAATTTGTTTAGAAGGAATGCATGTAGCTATCTCAATAATTACATGACCCCTCTATGGCATCACATGCATGACCTTTGATACAACATAGCTTATTGTTCTCATTGTTTGTTGAAAATTTTGATGCTTCCAGAAGTACGTGAAAGTCAACATTTTTATCTGCCCCTTGCTAATTAATATCTAACCATATATCAACCGATTGTGCCGTGTTGGGCGGTTATGGAATTTTGTCTGCAAGTGTTAACTGATTTTAAACAGTGCCACACTTTGGGACTACTGAATGGTTTCTTCTGAACACTGGGCTTTATACAGCATTCAGAAACACCAACACAAATTCCTGCTTCCTATGAAATTAGCTTAACAAGGATTTGGGGAGTAACCATTTGCACTCCACGGCTGATGTGTGCGACCTTTTCATCCAAGCAATTATTTCTGAGAACAGAATGTTCATTCATCACGGAAAGAATTGAGGCAAAGTCAATTTCTACCACACATTTGGCCTGTTACATGACACAACCATTTGCTGTTTGGTTTTAGAAGTTAAGCATTACATAAAATCCAACAAGTGGTGAAGGTTTTTTTGGTCACCTCATGTAATCTATTATAATCTTAGGTTTTTTGCAATAATATCGTGTTATTGTTATAACAAAATATGTCAGAATCGGTATAAATGCTCTATAATAATTTTTCAGATATATTTGAAGGTATTCTACCAAAGAGAGCTTTTTATCATGCCAGGGTAGGTCAGCAATTTTTGCAAATTAGCAATGTAATTAAATGAGAACAGTCCTCCTGTGTAAATGTCATGAAGAGAATATTCATTACCAGGAATTCCATGTGCTTCAACATAACAGCATGTTTGGTAAGTTTCCTGAGGGTGGGACAATGAAGTTGAAACTGAAATGATAAGCAATAAAGGAGTTCTTAAAGAGTTCAGAAAACACATCCATGAAACCAAATTTACAGAGAAAGAGAAGAACACAAAAGAAAGCTATTCAAAATATATTTAAACTTGCAGAACTATCTCTCCCTGTGGAGAACCAAATATGATATTAAGCTTCTACAGGTGAACCTAGGTTATTTTCCCCACAGAAATAAAAAAAGATCATTACAATTTAGTACACAAATATAGCCACAGTTATATTCTTCAAAAACAGTCTACAAAGTTTTGTATTGATATGTTTCTCCCTTGTGCATTGAAGCTAAAAAGTTTGCTTGAAAGAGCATTTTAGACATCAAAGAGGATTCACCTTTGCACAGTTAAAAACAGTTTGTCTCATACAGTTCCTCTTACTGTAAAAAATGTACTGGTATGACAAATCCACTGGTTATGGAATAAAAGAGTATTGGGTTTAAGTGTCACATTTCATTAAGCTACATAACATTTGTACAACAGGACAACACATAGTAAGTTACAATTAATAACTTCACTTAGGTAAAGGAAACAAACCATTAGTGAGGTGAATTCATTTCACCTGATCTTACCAATTACTATATTGCATTCTTCCAGTCATTAATGCAAAATACGAATGAACTGAGCAGACTTTCAAAAAAAGAGCTGAACAGAAAGGTAGCTCCCAAAATTGATTAGGAGGGTATTAATGTTGAGGTGAGATGAGCCACTTTTCCAAAACCAGTATATCACTGCTGTGATAAACTGCATAGAGCAGAATAAACATTCTAGGAAGTTCTAATTACCTTAATGCTGAATTTCTGTGTAACCATATTTGTGATTCAAGTGCATCTGCCTTCATGTTCCCGTGCTCTGAATTCTGCCTCATGCTGGCATGTACACAGACTGCAAAGACGTCACATTGCAACAATCTGCTGGAAGAAAATAAAACAAATTCTTAGTCTCTTACTGCAAAACACAGTCCTCAGACTTCTTATAATGGCTTTCTGAACTCTTCCCACCTTGTTGCCATCTGTGTTAAAATGAGTGGATGCCAGAATTGGACATGGAGTGCTCATTTAATGCTTTATTCAGCAGTAAGGATCCTGTTCTTGCTTGATGCTTTTTGGCACATGCATCCATTTTCAAGGCTGCATCCAAGAGCTCAGTGAGGGTGGGTGGCCTGGAGATAGCTGGAGAAAAGAGTTACATCCTCACACCCCACTGCAGCTCCCATTTCTCTTTGCTTGAGCAGTTTGAGAGCAGAACAAGCTGTTCCACTGCGGCCAAGGAGGCAGGGAGGGGAAGAGGGAGAGGGGACTTTTGGTGCACAGAAGAGCAGGCTTGAGCTCAGTAGTTAGACTAGGAGCACCTGGGAGCTGCTTTTCTGAATTCAGCTGTGAGAGGATTATTCCACACTGCTCTGGAGAGACTGAAAGAGACTCTTCTTGCAAACTGAGGTTTTGACTTCCTCCGTCCTGCCATTTTGCTCTTCTAGGTAAACAAGCTTTGACTTTAGCTACTCTGGCTGTACTTCTCCCTATAAAGTTTTAACAGCCAATTATGATTAAATTCTTTTAAAAAGACATTAGAATAATGGATAAAAGTAAAATCTTAGGGGTATAGCCTAGTTGTTTATTTTAAATGTCATAAAATGTCTAAGGGTAAAGACTAGCAGAGGACTAAGAAATATATTATGACTCAGAAAGTTATGAAGACTAAATAAAAAAATACAAGTCAATGGTTATTTTGAACTGGGAAGTATATTAACAAGTAGAGATCCTAAGACCTACACCAAAAATGGGGTTAATTTAATCTATTTGCTACTCATCTGGAAAGGAAGCATTCAGTAGCAGAGACAACATAAATGGGAATTATGGGATCATTTAAAAAAGTCATGACTTAAAAAAAGCCCCAAGAGCAAACAAAACAAAACAAAGCTTAAAAGAAGCGACCAAAAAAGATGGTAGCTGAAATTCAGTGTAGGCAAGCATGAGGTAATGTGTACTAAAAGGAACAACTTGAACTACCCATATACACTTGATGGTTTGCAAAATCACTCAAGAAAAAGATCTAGGCGTTACTGCAGACAGCTTAATGGAAACTTCTACTCAGGGCACACTAGTGGTCAAAAAAAGCAAACAAAATGTCAAGCTATATTAAAGATGGATTGAAGAATAGTACTGGAAAGAACAACAATGCCACCAAATACATCAACCAAGTATTCTTCATTTTAAGATTAGGTTATTTGCTTTCGTTATATGAAAAGAAATGGGACTCACCTAGAAAAAGAAATTTAATTAGATTTTAGGGGCGTTGATAAAGTACAAAGTGAAAGATATTTAAAGGATATCAAAATTATGACATCCTTCAAATTAAGGTTTTATTTTTCTAAATAACTTCTCTATTTCTCAGTCCTTGAGGTTGCAAAAAGGTTAGCAGGAGCATATCTGTCCCTTTGTCGTATCTACTGAGATAAGTGACATACAGACTGTGGATGAGCTGCTTTTGAGCACGAGGCCTGAATGTAATTTCTGTGCTGCTCTAGAGGAAAATGCAAAGGGTCAGCTTGTCACAGAACCTCACTGCAGAGCCCAATTCAGTGCTGGGTCTTACCCAGCTTTGGCTCAGCTAATGCCTATACCCAGCACCTTGTGTTCAGTCCTTACCCACTTGCTCAAATTCAGCCTAGCACCCTAATTGAATTCTTTCCTCCTTTAATCCCTTTCTTCCCCTCAGCCCCTGCACTTACATCTCCAAATTACCCTCTGCTGATTCCACAGTCTCACACCAGTTACCCCCTGCTCCTCCCATGGCTTTTTAGCCCACTTTCCCCTCCTGCAGGCACGCTCCCAGCTCAGTTCCCCCAGTGTGAGCTGTCAGGATTACCAGCATAGTGTGTGCTGTCAGGATTACCAGTTTTGTCAGACCCCAGGAATTCCCTCCCCGCAGCACCCACAGGAACTTCTGCAGACCCCCAGCAGAAGCCCATGGTGCTGTTAATGTTATCAGTTACTATTCACAGTAAACATGAAAAACTACAATCAGAGGTTAATTGACAGCAGATGAATACCCCCTTCCACCCCTACACACACCACCCACCTTGGGGGCTTTATCTATGCATCAGTGCATAAATTGCTTAGATATTAATTAAGGCAGGAGATTTCTCTCCTAATTACGTGACAAGCCAAGTTGAAAGCCGGCCTGTGGATTAAGGACAATGATATACACCAACCTCTGTGGTTCTTAGGGAAGAGTGCCTGCTATAAATAGATGTTAGAATTGTAAATTTAACATTGTTTAGTCTGAGGATAAGTGAGGAAAATGGGAAACTCATTTGCTCAGCAGTAGCAGGGTGTGGAGTGTTGTTTTCTGCCCAGGATTATTTTTATTTTTATTACAAAACTCTTGAGAGCCTAGAGATGTCACAAGGTCCTTTTGCTGCTCTGGGCTGTGAAACCAGGAGAGGAAAATATGAACTTACACAGTTTTATATAACTTACAAATGTGTTTAGCATTTTCTGTGACAGCGAAGGCAGTCAAAAAATTTAACTGTTTCCTTTGTGAACTTTATTTTGTTTGTCTGGAAGTTTGACCTGCTTCAGAGCAGGGGCAGGACATTTTCCTACTCAAGCAAAATAATATCTAATTACAAAAAAAAGGGGAGGAAGAAAGAAAAACTGAAGTTATGCTATGAAATGGCACTATTACCTCTTTAACGGGAAGCATATGGAATAGTAGCATACACATAGGTCTGAGAGCCAGGAATAAATCAGTCTAGACACACTGATTCCAGCTGTGGTCCTGAAACAAGCTGTTAGGGCTAGAACCTGATTAATTCTAATGTCCATCTGGAGAGGATGATGAATGAAGGCAGAGTAGCTGTTGGGAGAACAAGGGTTACCCACTGAAATCCCTTCTGTCTAACAGGGGCTGCATCCACAGGCAGTATCTGAAATCAGGGTGGTACATCCTATGGAAGAGTGCCTTATCACATAGCCACATTCTCCTCATTATAGAAAAAGTAGCAGAGGAAATGTCTTCATTTAATCCTTTTTTCCACTTCTTAGTATGGCCTTCACATTGTTCTGCTTGTGCTTTTCCCATGGTTGTAATTAATGTGGTTAACTAATATTTATAGGCACCCAGAAGAGGGAAAGCCTATGTATTATCTATTTAGGGTAATTGCCTCACCAAAGGACCTAAATAAATATTGATACAATTTCAGAGAGCAAGGCACTCACTGCACTCACAAAAATACCTCCTCTCTTGATCCTGCCTTCACTCAAAACAATGACTCCATCACAATTGATCTCATATGAATAAATAACATTTGCACCTCCTTTACTGCTATCTTATTTTCTCACAGTAAGAGGATCCTAGTTTGTCTGTTTGCTGTAGCCTAAATTCTACCATCCTCAGACAAAACTCTTCCCTCCACTACACAGACTTTATTCACCAAAGAAAAACCTCCCAAAACCCTTACAGACCTTATGAAAGACGTTTTCACTCACTTGGGTTAAATGAGCACTGTGTGTTTTCTTTCTTCCTTCTTTTTTTTTTTTTCCTGGGGGTGGTGTAAAAAGTAATAAATGAATCATTTCAACTTTGGGCGAGAAGTTTAGGTGTTGTATTTGTACCATGCAACTACATAAACACAGAAGGAGCCAGTTAACCAATGAATTGCAGGAATGAGAAGCAGTGAGATGATCTAAAACGTTTTAACACATTTTCCATACACTGGCGCTCGGATTAGTTGTGTTTTGCTTTCTTACAACAGACACAAGTCAGTAAAAGTCCAAAAGGAAAGTCTGAGGTTTTATATTTCTGTTTGTGGTGCAGGAAAAGGGTTACGATCTCAGTGGTTGATTCAGTGAAATAACATCTCTTTTATACACATCTGCCTAGCAAGTAGGGCGGTAGTTGGAAATACCCAATCTAAAGCATTAAAGATTTGCTGGCAAATAGCAAGGCATTTTCTGCAGAGGAAAAGTTGTTATATTGAGTAGTCACTTTGAATGCTTAGGAGTTACAGTCAAATATCCAAACACTGTGGAGTTACACTGCATTTATTATTTTCTCAAGTATTTAGCACACTGGGAATGGACTCTGCTGCATATTTCATATCCAAGAAGACATGATAATAGCAGATTTAAATAAGAAGATACTTGGCAATGTCAATGGTAAGTGATATTTTTATAGCACATTATTTAGTCATCATGCAGTCAGCTCTTTTTACATGTCAGTATGTATTATTTTCAACTGCTTTTAATTTCAGAATTTAAAAGAGAAGAATAAGCAGATAAGAGGTATGTCACAAATTATGTTTTTGTCTGTCTATTCACTGTTATCACTGCTTTGTCTTTAAATTGTCTGAGAAATTTGAAGCAAACTATTATTGTTCAATGATCAGCATTATGAATTAAAAAAAAATCCTCTTCATGGAGTACCTTAATTTAGGACACTTCTGGTTTGCTGTAAAATATTTTTCCTCTTTCTCTTGATGTATGTAAAAGCCTGCAGAGTGGACCAGAGATGTCTGTGAGTTCACAGCTTTCTTCAGTTTTGAAGGCCCCTGTATACCTGCAATATTATAAGAGCCAGAAAAGAAAAAAAAATACATCAAGATCAAGTGATTCATTACTCAGAAACATCTTTAAAATGACAAAATATCTCATTGGCAATTAAATTTCATAAATAAGATTAATTAATTTCAAAAACAGATAGAAAGGAGAAAGTATGGGGTTTCAATTAATTTTTTTTAGCTTCAGCTAAGCCCATTTTTTTCCAGAATTTTCTTTAACCTTTCTACTCATTTCCACCGTGCTGTGTAACTGAAGGCTATATTATTTGAATATTTTATTTTTCTTTAAAGAAGCAATACAGAAAAATGTATTCCTCCATGAGAACTAGATAGGACCAGTACCTAATATCTGAAAACAAATTTTCCAATAATTTTAAAATTGAACATTAATATGATTGTCTACTACAGTTACAGAATGTAGATCCAAGCAAGACATTCAAATGCAGTATTTACTCAAATCTCTGTATGAACTAGCCTATACAGGAAATCAGCAAATTGCTCCTGAGTCTGAGTCTCAAAGGGAATACGTATTTGTTTAGTCATGTATTATAAATAACATCTGTAGACTTGAAACCCTGCCAGCATTATTAATGCAGCGTTCACTTAATAGGATCCGTGATTTTGCGCCTCATTAGTGACTGATTGAGGCAGTGTGAGCCCGCAGAAAGAGGTGCAGGCTGGTGCAGCACAGGGTGTAGGTGCTGTGCTGGCCCTGCTGCCAGTGCAGCCTGCTTGGTGCAGCTGGGGAGCCCAGATTGGGGAGCTTGGATTTGGGAGCCCAGATTGGGGAGCCCAGATTGGGGAGCCCAGACTGGGATCTCAGATTTGGCACCCAGCTCCTGGCCAGCAGAGCCTTGGGATGCTGCAGGGTTTGGAGCAGGATTGGTGCCAGGGTGGAGTGGGGACAAAACCCTCCCCTGTTTCCCCACGGTACCAGCCTGGCATAAAGGTGTGGGGCTGTCAAATTGCCTCCATTTGTGCTGAAGGACTGACCTGACAGGCAAGGTCTCTATGCTTTTACAGTTCCTGGCTCTCAGAGAGCACCAAGGCTGTGATCTGCTGCTTTATTTGCCTCCTGCTGTTATAATATTTCTGCTCTCTGTATTGCAGTGTGGCACATACTGCACCCTGTGAGAGAGCTTGCCTGCCTTATCATATGGAATAAGCTTTGTATGCAATAGATTCTGCTTAACAGGAGGTGGGTTGCAAGGATATCATTACTTGACAACAGCAAATTCTTGTTGTTTTCTAAGAATTAGAATGTTTCTAGCTATTAATTATTTTGTGCATTGTCCCTTTAAAAAAACAAACAACAAACACTTAATTATCTTCCAGTACTTTTCATCAGAGAAATTCTCACCCCACACGTCCAGAAAAGAAGGTGACCACAAAGCCATACCCCTCTTTCTTTGATGAGGACAAGGATTTAGAAGTGAGGAAAGCAAACCTTGAGTCAAACCAGCAGGTCACCATCAGAGCTGGAAGGAGATCTCCAGACTCAATTAGAATGTTCAGTCAAAAAGGAGCTGGGGCAGATTTTTACTGCTTTATAGTGCATTACATGTGGTTGGTAAGATTCAGTTATGGGTAGTTTACTTCTTTGCCCAAGATTAATGCTGAGCCTAAACTGATATTGTCAAAGTCTTAACATTTTTCCGATACCTATTTTATGTATTTAGGGTCCTTTCCTTAAGACAGAAATAAGAAAAAAACCCTCAGCTTATGCAACCCTCAAAGGTCTGGGTATTCTTGAGTGTTTATTTGAGTTGAGTCTTTAAAGATTCAGTCAATGAATAAAAAGACAACATTTATAATCAGTTTAAAAGGTGTTGAAATAAAAAAGAAAGAACCAGAGAAAAAAAATCCTGGGTAATATTGGTGGTCATATTTTTGTATTGGAACATGATTTTGGACAATTACTTGGGAGTTAAATCCCAGAAGAGACTGCTTCTTTTGGGAAATCCAACTGAGACAAAGAATATAGCATCAGTTCTTATGAAAATCATAATCAGGTATTCTCTGGATCAAAAATGAGCATACATAAGAAAAGGGCACCTGAAAATTTGTTTCCCTGAGCACATCTGTGCTGCAGGGTTGGGGTCATTCAGTGGCCAGGTGCACCAAGGCTGCTCTAGGAGATGGATTGTGCTGAACCTCAGCACATGTTTCACAGCAGCTCTTTGAGTGTCTCCAGCCTTTCCACAGAGTCAGATCACAAGTCAGCCCTGGGTCTGGAGGCCCAAAGTCTGTCCCACAATCCAGTTTATAGCTGCTCTTCCATGATTCCTTTCACTCCATGGTCCTCCTACTCATGTTCATAAAAAATTCTAAGGAAGTGATCATAACTATTTACTGTGCCATAACAGAAATATTGAAGCTCTTTAGGGCCAACACAGAATGAAGGCAAATGAGGACACAGTGATGTTTAAAAGAAATGGTAACTAAGCAGCATAACAATCCGTCTGAGTGTATAGCAAGTTTTCAAGACTGGTGTAATAATGTCTTTACATTCAGATTTGGTACTTATTTTAAAAGATAAACTTTAGCTAGAGTAGGAATTATTTTCATCAGTACAAATTACAGGTTAACATTTTATCTTCAACAGGTTAATCATGCTAGCTAATTAGAACAACAACTGCTGGGCTTGAGAACTGATTCTGTAGAAAAATCAAAACCCAATATCAGGAATCCTCAGCTGAGATCTCTCAGCCACTAGCTCTAAACTGCTTAACATTAGATAAGCTCTGCTCTGGAGGTGTAGGCTGATTTCAAAATGTGGAAGCAGAGTAATCTCCCACAGACACTAAATCCTCGACTGGCTGGGATGCTGCAGCTGACCCCAGCACCATTTATCACACGTATGACCATCAGATTTTATGAAGCACTAGAAACATTATGTTTTATGCCTTACCAGAGACCTATTTATGTCCCAGATTATATTATACTGGTATCCTCATGGGAAACCTGTAAAATACCCTGATTTTTCTCTATTGTTGGTGAGTGGTCTATGTGGTGTGCACTGTGACTAAAGTCAGTGTTAAAAGTTATAGTATTGCCAAAAAACAAGAGAGCTGCCATTGGAACTTTATACTGTTATCTTCAACAGCACAAACAAAACCTGTCTGCTCAGCTTCATTCTGATTGTCATAGCCTTAGAGATAAGGCACAGCAGCAGAAATGTGAAGGGTCCTCAAGACTTTTCTAAGGCAGAGTTAAGAAGCAGCCTGTGTTAAGTAGCTTTGCCTCTGCCAAGCTCCAGGGATGACAAATACTCAGAAATAGCTACTGCTTAAGCCTTGTGCTTAAAATGACAACTCTACAAATGTGGTAAAGTCATTTTATTCAGACACCAGTATCCAAGAGAAGAGGTTGTGGAATTCATCACCAATCACTGACAAAGCCAACTGAAAAAAAACCAAAGAAACAAACAAAAAAGCCCAAACTAAACCATAACAACACCCCAAAACACTCTGCAATACCTTCTCCCCCCCAAAAGCCCTCACAGACAACCCAACCCAACCAACCCAGCCACCCAGAGAGCACCATGCCTGTTACCTGTGAAGGGCTAAGGGATGACAAGCCCCTGGCTCTGGTGAGCCTGAAATCAGACTGCTGGAGCAAGTGGTGCCTGGACCAGAGTGTGAAATATGGAGCAAATTCTGCCACTGGTTCTCAGGTGGACTAAGAATATTCACGTTTCCAGTACTTCCATTCATTCACATCTGTTCAAGGAGTAAAGAAGGCAGCAGCAACAAAAACGACAAAATCCAATATGAATTCACAATAGCAGGTTAAAAAAGGGCAGGTCTAAATACACCTTTTAAATGAACTCATGAAAAATACAGAGAAATTTTTAAAATAATTTTTGTAGGTAGAGTAAATTCAGTTTTCTTTTGCCGTTTATGTTTTTTTCCTTATAAATCATAGTTTGGCTATTGATAATTCTCCTTTCATTCAGCCTAAAGGGGCCTTTATGTATGCCTACTGTTTAGGGAACTATAAATTAAAGGAAATACTAAGCCAGATGAAAAAGGAGCATTATGTGGAAAGAAGGTAAAGTCATAACTTTTAAAAATATTTGTTTAAATTCGAATGACACCATACAGGAGAGCTCACATAATGCTTTTACTACTCTGGTGCTGCATTAAGTTATAAACTGTGTATTGGTCAATGGTTTAATAAAAGAGATGGACCTTTCCTTCAGTACTAGATATTTAGCAGCTTCATAGTTCACATAAATATTTAGTGTTTCTCAAAGGCCAGCATAATGTCACACACAGTCTAAGTACACACTATAAAAATATTATAATAAAAATACAGCACACAACACTTAGCTGAAAGTGTACAATTTTTGCCTCATGCACCTCTCCATGGCTACAGCCAACAAATTTTACACTCACAGTGCTGGACTTTTTCAATCACACACTCTTAACACAATCACTTTTGTAAATCACATGGGCTACTTTGTAAACAAAGCATTGTATGCATAAAGTAACATATTCTTTATGGAGTTCAAGGATATGTTCTCAAAATGAGGTAAAAATACTTTTTATGGGCGTACACTCACTATTAGATCCTCTTGCATGGACCTATATAAGCAGTATTTTACTGCTCATCTCTGGGGCACTGCAGGAAGAGAGGTCAGTAATCACAGAGTGGGAGTGCAAGTCATGAAACACAAATGTTTCTGGCAAGACACGGTCTAGGAACTTTCACAGGAAAGCAATTCACTTGAAAATAGTCTAGGAGGTTGCAGAGCTGGATACTATCATAAAATAGTCAGGTAATAAAGTTCACAAAAGGAAGTGAGTTTTTTCAAAAAGGATCTGAAGCAAAAGGAAGAGTTCCAAACATATAAAAGCAGTGTGAAGCTGAAAGGAGGGGCAGAAGACAAAAAGATAAACGTATGCAGAAGGTAGAGGATGACATCAGTACAGAGATCAATGACAAAAGTATTCCACTGAGATGTGAAGATCAGAATATTTTTCCTAGTACAAGAACTGAACAAATCTTAGAGGCAACAAATTTCAAACAATTACAAGGAAGTACATTTATATGTAACACATGAAACTCATTGCCTGTGCATACTCTTGAAATCAAAAGCTTAATGGGAACCAGAAATGGATAAATTACAGTTCTATTACACAGGATTCATTTCATGTGTAGAAGGGAAAAAGTATCTTCGTGCTTCCTGGCATAAGTTAGGTACTAAGTAATGAAAGGAATTAAAAAGAGATTTACCTAATTTGACATTATGCAACACTTATCCAAGATGGGGCAGCTGTAACTTCTGCTAAAACAAGACTATCATACCATATAATATAATAGAATATAATATGATATAATATAATACAATATAATATAATATAATATAATATAATATAATATAATATAATATAATACAATAAAATATAATATAATATAATATAATCATATCATATTGTCATATCATATCATGATATATCCAAGCATTTTGGAATAAATATACAAAACCTCATAGTGCCAGGCTACTCTACCAAGGTAACTCTTCCTGAAAGCAAGTTCTGTCTTGATTTTTTTTTTTTAAGTTAATACCTTTAAAATAATTGCTGTCAGTTATTGCCGGAGAAGGATACTGGATTAGCTGGGCTAATATGGTGACTCAACATGCCATGTTGCTATGTTTTAATGGATGGAAGGGCAGTGGGAAAGTCATGAAAGCCAAGACAGAGATGACTAATCCAGCCTGGCTTAGCAGCAGGGAGAGGATGGATTGTCCTGTGCAACATAACTGTAGTGTGGAACATGGCAAATGTGAAAACTGTGGCTGTGTTTAAGGCAAAAGTAAATTATCAGTTTGCTGAACAATATAAGGACAGGAAAAAACTTGAACACTCCAAACTATTGGCTTGCTTTCATATGAACACAAGCAGTGTTTGGGGTTGGGTGGAGATCAGGACTGAGGCCGTTCCATCATTACTTAAATCTGCTTTGCCCAGTACTAATGTCCTGTTTAAATTTATACATTCCTTTTTGGAAAAGGTTATCACCAGTAGCAACAGGCAAAATATTTAGTACTGAATAGTCTGCATATTTGTCCTCTAGAACCCAAACCTGTGCATGTGGAAAATAATTTGGAGAAAAGAGGGGTTAGCTCCTGTATCTGCTATAGTTCCAGACACATCCTGATTTTAGTCATGCAAAAAAGAAGAATTGCCATAACTATAGAGTGCAGTGGCTCTTCTCTTGCCTTTACTCATTGCCAGTAGATCATAACTCCAGACATCAGAAGAGTTACTCCATTTTATGGTAACTATCCCATGGCAGGAGTATCATTCTACCTGTAAACGACATTGTTTGACTTTCATTCAGGAGCAGGAGTTTCTGCCCCTTCTGTAAGCTATTCCCTTTAACCACAGATATATATTTTCATCAATTCACCTCTTGGGGTAAAACCTCTGACTGAAATCAAAGACAAAACAGCTAACTTCAAAGGGCTCATGGTTTCTGCTGCCTTCTTGTTCCACACATTCATTATGGTTTAGATTTTAAGTATTTCCTTTTATTTGTTTGAACACTTTATTTTATCACATTCTTTTCCTGTACCTCACATGAGAAGGAAATAAAGAAACCACACTGATTTGCCTTATATTTCCTATCATCTCATAAACTTTTATCAATGTAGTTCCTTTCTGCATAGGGGAGTCCACATAATTTCAATCTTTTAATACAAAATTCCAGCCTCCTATCAGTGTTCATTGCCCTTTTCCTGCTACAATACCTTGGAGCTAAGTAATGAAGATTGACCACAGTATCCAATATCAAAGCATACCATTAATGCAAGAGGCAGGCACAGCAGAGCTTCTCCCTCTCCTTTTCCTCATAGCTTCTAAAAACCTGCTTTTCTGTTCACCACTGGGCACTGAACAATTACTGTACAGAGAAGATGGAAAAAAATGAAAAGGTTAGAGTAAAGCAACATGAAAAAACAGCCCCTCCTTGTGATATTTATGTTTCTGCTGCTGGCCCTGGCAGAAGCCCAGACTTGGAATGAACAAAACTCCCAGTGGCTTAGGGACTACATTATTCAGCCCATAGTCAGGAAATGCAAAAGCATGTGACAATGGGAAGAAATAAAGCAAGCTTTCCAATGCTTTTGAGCTTCCAGCTCAATCAGCTTGGATCAGAACTCAGGGACTGTTGAGATTTTGTGTGAATGAGTTCTCTATTGCTAAACAAAAACATGTGTGTGTTGTAGTGAAAGACAGTAAAGTGGTAAACAGTCTGTGGCTTTGCTTCCTTGTTGATATTTCTTTTTTGCAGTACTAGCACTACGTATAAAACCCCATTTTATGTACAAGGCCACTGTGCTCTCTCTTCAAATACAGTAACAAACTCTTCCCAAAAATAAAGAATCAGTTCCTTATTTCTCCTCCTTTCCAGGAAAGCTACTTCATAATTGTTGATCACTACTCAGTGCCAAAGCTTTGTTCTTGTGAAAGAGTTGGGTAATGTTCCATGTCATTTGTTAACCAGTGAGTCAGGTAAAACCTCTGTCCTTTAGAGAAGATTTCTTTGGGGACCAAATATCCCAATGACATAGATGTTAGGAAAACTATGTCAAATTCTCTCGATACATGTTTAAAACAAAATTGTATGGACAGAGCATTCCAGGATTCTTGTAGACACTGTACAGAGCAGAGATTTCATGTTCCCTTTTTCTCCCAGTATGGAATCATTCTCATGGGAGAGATATTTGTCTTTACAGTCTATGTTTTACCTAGAAGCCATAGGATGACCAAACATGAGCCCCTCTCCATGCAATATTTTAAATCTCTTCTATAATTCCTCTCTCTCCTTTGCAAGGTTAGTGACAGAGCAATAAAACCAGAACATTCAAGACACAGAACACAGAGGGCAGCAGGTATCTAGGCACTTTCATATTGACCATTTCCATGACCAGACAGGGCCAGGTTTATGATTACATTTTCCTGAAAAGTATGAGATTTATGGTTTGTGAGAACACTCCAAAGAGGCCTGACTATTTCAATAAACTAACATTAACCGTTTCAGATACAATGTTTTCTTTTATGGATTTTTTTTCAAATTAACAAACACCCTATGAATCTTATCACACGAATTCATTGACAGCAAGCAGGTTTTTGCAGCAATTTTGTTACCTGTCTGTCTGAACACAACTGAGCATCAACAGGTGGGGTCTGACATGATCTGTGTGATAAACAACAATTTTCTGAGTCCCTAATCAGGTGGAATCACAAAGTTGTAGTCTAGCCCATAAAGAGGAAAGTATTTAAGTACTGGGAAATCAAAGAGATTGTGTTCATGGTGAACAATACAGGGGTCTTGCATTCAAAAGTTGCACCTCTTATGTTTTGCTCCTGGAGCAGAATTTGTCTACAGAACTCTTACTAGTTTAATGTTAAAATATCAGCTGAAAAATACAAGAAACTTTCTTGCCCTCTCAGCCTCCAACAGAACACCTTCACTGGATTAGCACAGACTCTGCTGTTGCCCCAGCTCCCCTCAGGTGGGTTTAACATGCCTGAACCCATCAAACCTTGGACCAGAGAGCGATGGGTGAAAACAAATGGCACAAAATCCTTAAATGCTGCTATGTCTGGGTAGCTGGGAGCCTGCTGGAAACAGCTTCCCCAATACTGCATCCCATTGCTTTTGTTTATCTAGCCTTGCTGACATTTTCCTCAATTAGGAAACAATAGCTCCGTTCCAATGTACTGAGCACAATTACTGAAACTGAGTCACGTGGCACCAGGAGAGTGTGTTTTCAATTATTCACTCTGTCTTTTTTTGCCAGGCCTATGAAGAGGAACAGCCTTCTGCAGGAGTCAGGTTTGTCTGCCTCGCTGTTGTAAGTTCCTCCTTTAAATTTTTATTTTACCATTAGAGTTTTTTTAATTATGATTTTTAATTCTACTCTCTGAGAGTTTCTTACTCTTTATTAGAAAACTTCCAAATCTTTAGCTCTACCTGCTGTGGGGAAACCCTAGACATCTGCAACACTTCAGTGCTAATAGTACTGCGCAGCAATGAATCTGAGTAAGATCACAAGATCTAGACTAAATTAGGATGCAAGATCTAGATTAAAAGAGGATGCTGCTAGCACTTGGTAATGTACAACTCATCTTGTTCTTGCTAGTAAAGTCCTGTATTTCCTACTGTCTGGTTAACAGCAGAGCATTCGCATTCAATCTGGGAGCTACACCAAATTATTTGTATCTTGTAAATTCTTGGTTTAATATCCAACCAAAAATTTGAACCAAATGGCTACAGCTCAGATCATGTATTTTGTTTGCAGAAGACAGTCTGAGTTTGGGCTTTTAAGATTTAAGGCTGGAAAAATAAAGCTTGGGGGGAAAAAAATGAAACATAGAAGGAACATTTGGTTTGCATTACAAACCACAGACAGCTTCCATCAGGCAAGCTGGAGGTATAAGAATGGCAAAAGAAAATGACAAGCAATGAGTACACTGGAGAAAAAGATGAATGGTTTGGAGAATTGACTTTGAAGTAATTGTCCATGGCCATCAATATCTCAAATTAAATTTAGTGGAAGATGGCAATGAATCATAAAGCTTCTCTGGTACTTGTGATATTGTATGCTGTGTAAAACAGCTTTTCTGGTTATTTTTATTGGAAAGCTTATAGAGTATGTTTTTGGTACCTCTTATATTTCTGTCACTTATGCAACCCTGAATCAGCAGCTCTGGAAAGAATATTGCCTTAGTTAGGACTTGTGATCTAATACTTAAAGCAAGAGCAAGTTTTTAACTGGAAGTCTTCAGGTCTAGTGGGTTTATTTTCACGTCAGCCCCTGCCTCACTGTGGGATTGGGTAAGTCATTCAGGGTTAAACTTGGCCTTTGAGTGGATGGAGCTCTCATGGGGGCAGGGGAGGAGGAAACAGCTGATGGAGCAGGGCAAAGAGTTCTCTCTGCATAAGATAAAATTCCTCAGGAGCATTACAGGGGGACGGGAAAGCAGGATGCACTTAGACCCGTGTTTCAACAGGTGCTTCCATCGTCCCTGCATCCCAGATGTTTAGCAGAGCCAGAGAGGCTCCTCTTGGACATTTGGTACAGATGGCAGTTCTCCCTTCAGCCCACTAGCTTCAGGCAGAGCTAGAAAGGACTTCATTCTAGCATGCCAGTCTCCAGAGAGCTGCATTCTGACCATTAAGCTATCAAGTCCTCTGCTTATCCAAATGCTCAATAGCTCTTTTAAAATTCTTCCTCTTTGAGAAAAGCAAGAGTGTGTTTAATGTTGTGCAAAAATGAAATACTTGAATGAAAAGTGTTCTTTCTTTTAGTTTCCCCACATAGGCAGGACTGTTTAGGTCTGAATGTGCAGCTTGGGTACATTTGTGGTGGTGTTATCAGTGTCTAAAAGCAATTTCCAGTATCACTGATCCCTATAGCAGATTTTCAAGTGATGCACATTCCACTCACCTCCAGCTCTGTTGCTTCCTACCCAGGTGCAGAGAGTAGAGACTTGCAGAAATTCCCTTCATCCCAGCCATTCTTTCTTTTTCAGCTCCACATTCTGGTCTAATGGGCCAGATTGCATTTTTACATTTAGACATACAAGAAACACAACATCATAGGCTTTAACAAGATTAATTTCCAAATACAGTGGAGATGCTAACAGTGGGGATTTCCAAGTTCAAAAATTTAGTTCATGTATATGATTGTAGACTAGGGCTTTAGGCTTATCAAAACACTAAAAGGTGCATTTTTAAAAAGTCACAAACAAGATCTCCAAACCTTACATTCATGTGCTCTGTGTCACAGGAAGAGAGCGTGGCTGTACTGCAGGGCAGCTCTCAATCACACCAAACTCATCATTCATAAGAGAGGCTGCTCTGAAAAAAAGAAAAAAAGTAGAATGTTCTGTGAATTGAAGGGGATGGAGAATATGCAAGTCCAGTTTGACCCTGAAAGCTTCCCCCATGCCAATTCAGGGAGGCTGGGAGCCCAGTGACCTCCATTCCCCTGCTCCAATCCAGCGGAGTCAGACTCTCACAGGAGCAGAGAGGATCCCCAAGACACACAGAGAGGGGCAGAAACACACCAGCTTTGGGGAACTTGACATATTCTGGCTACTTTCAAACTTTGCCCTGAAATAGTGTCTTGCAAGGAAATCCCTGGAGTTCCAATAATCAGGGAACGAGTTTCTGAAGCATTAGGGATTTTTTTTTGGGAAAAGAGACATAAGGGCTGAGCAATAATAGGACTGGTGTGATAGAAAATATGATGGAAAGCTGAAGAAGTATTACCGATGCAAAAACACCAGAAAAGACTGCACAAATAAACATCCTTCTCCCTGGGACATCTCTGCTGCACCTGAAAATTATTTTGTTTTCACAAATTCAAGCAAATTCAGATTCATGCTGAAGTGTGAATTTCTCCAGCAATGCCATGTAGCTCCTTTAGGCAGATGCTCAGTGGCATAGTGTTTATCATCTGCTTTTGTTCTTCCTGTTTAATTGTATAAGGAAAAAAACCCCAACAAAAATAATCCTGCAGCTTTATTACCAGGCTGAATTGGATTTATTATCCTGGCTTGGTCTGAGTTTGTAGGCCTGTGTTTATTATTGTGGCTGCAAGGAGCCTTTAGAAAATCTGCCTTCTTTCTGTCTGTATCACCAGTGAAACTTCAGGTACAAAATGCATATATACATATCTTCTTAATTCTGCATAGAAACATGGGAAAAAACCCCAAACTAAATGCAACAGCCCAGTTAAGAGCACAATGGACAAACTTTTTCTCTCAATAGGATACCTGAAAATGCTTTTCAAACTACATTGATTTTCAGTTTTGTGTATAACACCTACAGCATCTTTGATTTATGCAAGTACTTACATTTCAATCGGTATCTTCTCTAGACTGGCAACACTGGTATCAGTTAGGTTCTGTGAGGAGAATAGAAAAGTTTGTGTAGTAAATATTATGATAGAACTTAGGTGAGAGAGTCAAACTAATTAATTTAGACATCCTCTTGTTGAAATTTTAAGCTGACACATACCTACCATAGCATTTCTAGAAAAAAATTTTTGAGAGAGTTTTAACTACTTTGTTATCTTAAAATGCTCATTATGTTACTCATTTTACAAAAGCTCCAAATTTTGCTATATTTTGATTGTATATTTTTTTCCAGTTTATCTTAATTTTATATGTTGAATCATGTGCTGAAATAAACCATTTCTGTAATAGGACACTTTTTGATTGATGTACTGGAGGTGTATTCCTTTATAGAATTCAATCCCTAATCAGATATTCACATCTTAAGTGCTTCACTGGATCCCTCTGTTACTCTTAAATGCACAGTCTAAAGTGAGTTCTGGTTTGCAAAGGTGGAAGCTTTATGGCAGCCTGACATCCCTTACTCTCTCAAGGCTAAGATTGACTTTTGCTAAACCACTTAAAACTCGGATGTGCCAGGCAGAGAATTTAGAGTTGACAATTTGATTAATCTTCTTTGAATTATAGTGGTTTCATGAATCAAACTTCAGAAGGAGCTTCTTCTTTCCAAATAATATTAGGAGGATAGAGTAATGCTTTTAAAGTATCTTCCTTTTCAATTTGGGATTTCAACATGCAAATTCAGCAGATGCCCAAAGCAAGCAGACAATGGCAGCATCACAAACATTTATCAAAAGCACTCCACTCTGCTTGGGTAACATGGCAAGAGAATGAAAAGGTGAAGGAGGATCTAGGAGAGCTCTGCACAGAAGCAGAATTAGCAAGTCATGAGATATCACGTGGCTGTTCTCAGACTGAAAGGCTCTGTTGATTCGATTTATTCATTAGGGCTTTCCAGTAGTGTAGGTTATTAAGTGGGAGAAAGTAGGGTATATTACAACTTACTTTTATATTTCCTTTCCTGGAGGATATTTAGCACCACAGAAGCAGAGAAAACTACTCAAAGTATCATGCCACATAAATGGGAGAATGATAGGAAAAAGAGCAGCAGCTCTCTGAAGATGGATCAAAAGAACAGTGCTGGGAACAGGAAGTCAAGAAAGTTTCGCTCCATTTCAAGATCCCTCATACTCTGCAATGCCAAAACCAGCGATGATGGGTCAAGTCCTGATGAGAAATACCCTGATCCATTGGAGAGCTCTACAAGCTGGGGTCAAGAGGATTTTAACTGCTGTCCCAGAACTCAGCTGCCATACACAGCAGAGGCAGAGGACAGCCCACCTGATCCTCCACGTGTGGTCACCAGCATCCTCCAGTCCAAAGCTGCAGCAAACGAGAACTGCAACAACACGAGAAGAAAGTTCCTCACCAAGGTAGGCAACTTGTGCTGGGTATTGTAATGTTTCCCACTGCAGTAGTTCCTAAATGGATTAATTACTATTTCTCAGGAACTTAGGGTTCTATTGGCTTTTTCAGAACCTATGACCGTGCAGTGTTCCTGCTCTGCATAAAAGGCATGAAAATATACTGGCTTCCCTGCTGTGCTGTTGCACTCTGCTGATGCATAACCTGCTGAAATCAGTGCCTCTAGGCCACTGTCAGTGTTCAGACAAGTACAGCTGGCGTGTTCTATCTGCAAGAGACTCTTCAGCTCAAAATATAAACCTGTCACTGTAGCAAAGTGCTCTTGTAGTGCGATACCATGATATCTCACAAGGCAGGCAAGCATGAATTATATTAATACTGTGTCAGACACAGGAGATTCAGTAGGCAGATGCTCCTTCCCTCTTATTCAGGGAGAAGGTAGAGATGGCTCTAAAACTACCAGAGATGTCACATTTCCTAGAGATGTGAAAAGTCTAAGAGCCTCTTATTACAATCTTATATTTTAATCAGCTATGTGAACCCAAACAATCTGAACAATTTTTCAGTCTGAGTAATATATTTTAGATGGCTTTAGAAAGTTCTTTCAGTAGGATAGCCTAATTTTTCCACTTTCTCCCTACCTGGTGCTGTGATGTGAAAAGGACATCACTGCAAGTGTCATCCTGGCACCTCCTTTATTACCTTATGCCTTTTATCTATGCAGATACATGCTTACCTGAAAGAACTGATTCTTTCACCTAAAACGTCTTCCTTGTATATTCTATTTTATTTTACATAAAATAAAATATATATTGGCTAAAATTAGACATCTATGTCTAAACACACAGTGGCACAAGTGGTACTGAAAATCACAATCTCCCCTTACCCTTGATGATGACCACAGCATGCCCAGCATCACAAAGACTACAGCAGGATGAATCAAGGTGTTTCCACTCTTGAAAAAGTCCCTGCAGAAAGACAAAACCAAACTAACCTGCTATTGCATTCTGACAGAAAACAAGACCCAAGTCCCAAAACTCACTCAGTTTCCTGCAAAACCATGCCAACTCCTCCTTTTTGCAAACAGTCCTTATACACCCTGCTGATGTCTCTTTGAGTGAAGAGGGAGCTGGCCTCTGTGCACTCCCCATCTTTTCTTTTCAAAAGCTGAAGCACTCAGGTTTGTGTCAGCTGCCACAGTCTATTTCCTTGTACATCTCTCAAGTGCGCAGGGCTCCAATAACTGCTGTGATCCATACCCACATGCGACTCCTCAGTATCTTATCTCAGACTGGGAGTTTAGGTTGTTTGCTTTTATAGCTGGCAAGCAGCTAAAACGGGGATCTGAGGAACAGAATAAGTCCCACAATGCCTTTTCACATATAAAATAGAACTGCTAAGGATATAAATCCACTCTTAGGCTGAAGCATCAATGTCACTGAAGGACATGTGTCAGATGCTGACATGAATCAGTCAGCAGCTCAGTCAGTCCCTCACAGCAGCATTGGAGTTGCTTAGTGCTGCTGTAGACTATGAGTACCATTAAATTCCCACTCCAGAGCTCTCACAGCAATCTAAACCTCTTCAAATGCTACTTGCTAATCTTCCATACCTTTCAGAGTCACGGATCAATGAGTGATTCTGAAGTCTTATCTTGGCTTGCTAAGTAGGATGAACATTGGTAACAGCCACACCAACCCTGTCCTGTGCTGCTGAGGCTTTCCCCTGAAGCATGAAAGAAGTGATCTCTACCTTCCATACAGCACAAGCCTGTCAGAACAATCTTCTGTACCACATGTCTTACAAAGCTTAAGCCTTCTCTCTTTAAGAAGTCAAACAGGCATTTTTTCATGTCCCAGTGTAATTCTCTCTCCTCCATCTAAATGTGACACTTCAGAAATTCATGATGTGTGACTCAGAGCCTAAGAATCCTTGTCTTTGTTCAAGAAAATTGATTCCATTCTTTCTGTGGTGTTCTTGAGGATATTCCATTATTCTTCTCCTTTCCAGCACCTCCAGCCCTAAGCGTGACTCTGAAGGTGTTAATAACTCCCACAGAACTGAACAACTTAATATTGCTGTCACAAGGAAGGAGAGAACAATGCCTAAAAGTGCTGCATGATTTAATGCTCCCTGTGTATTTCTTCTCCAGAGTAAGGGGGAACCTGTAACATCAGCATTCAAAATGCAAATTCCTTTTTTTTCTGTTGAACATCATAAGTGCCTCTCTGAGCCATACTCTGCTGACTGCATGGGATACACCATAAGCAATAAATTATTAGCAAATCAGTGTTGCAAGACTAAATAATAGATTTTTTATTCCTCCTCTAATATTCTGTCAGCAATGAGAGCAGATGAACTGTCTTTTAATTAATTTGGCTTCTGTGGCCCACTATTCACTTATATTGACTATTACTTGCTGTGTCTAGAGGCCCAGGGTTACCCTGGTGTCACTTGTTCAGACACTTTCTGAGATGAGGTGCGCTTGGTATGGTATGGTACGGTATGGTATGGTGTGATATGATATGGTATGGTATGGTGGACTGCCAGCTGGTCTATGTATAAACAAGCAGATCTCCTTTACAGTTTGCTTCTCACAAAATCAGCAATTTTCACAAGGCCTGAAAGAAAAGAAACCAAAGAAATGGTAAGCAGCATCTGATACCCTGAGCACGGACACAGCAGACACTGTGGAAGATGTCTTTGCCTGCTCAGACTGAAATCACTCCAGTTGTTGGAGAACTGGGCAGGAATAGATGATATCAGCTCCTTCAGAGAACAGCAGGCTCTGCTGAGTGTGAGACCTGCTGCAAGAAGCACTTCTACTACTCATTCCATTACATCTTCCCAACACCCCCAAACCCCTGGGAAGTGCTGAGAGCTACAATGGGGCTGGTAGAAGGGTTGAAATTTCATCTAGAATAAACTAGAATAGAAAAGGGCTGAATTCTGATGAAATAAATGCAAGAACTAAGCTGACCTGACTGCATGGCTTTACTTAGTTCTAGAAACTTCTGCATCCCTTTTATCCTTTAGTTCCTGACTCTCTTCTTGAAAAAGGGAAAAAAGCAAAAGGTAATTTTTGTCCTTTGGTCATCAGCAGAATATAATTTTATTAACTTGCCTTGATGCAAACACCAGTTAGCTGGCCCTTTTGTACCAGGACAAGTGCTATGGCAACAGACTGTAATGTCTCAAACACAAGCCCACGGGCAGGATGGAAAACCAAAGCCAGGAGAAGAGACTGTATTTATTTAGATATTTATGTGTTCTCCTCAGTTTTCACACTTCTCTCTTTCTGTCTGCCCAGCCTTCTTGCTTTTGGTGCCCATCACCAGGTCATCCCCAGAGCAAGCTGGGAGAGGAGCTGTTCCATTAATACAGCATGTGGTGCAAAATGCAGGCCAGTAAAGGCTCCCAGAAGAACACACCAAAGAGCAGATGGCAGGGGAAAGGTCCTTCTGTAACATCTGATGTGCTGAATTGTCAGTCTAGGGCAAGGCTTGGACTCATGCCCTGCTCCCTGCATCATCCTGGCTTTCCAGCTTCTGCCATTTTACTGGTTTCAAAGGGAATATGCTGCTGGGAAAATGAATTACACCTACTATAAATACTTTTAAAAGACTAAGGCATTGGGCTAGGGTACGTCAGAACCAGTGAAGGGAGTTAATGCCAGAGAGACTCTGGCCCTTTCTGTCAGAACTGATGCAGAAAAAAAAATGCTCCTTGAAGAAAATCCCCAAAGACCATATTCTCTCAGAAATCCCAGCCATTTCACAGTCATAAGACTGTGAAAGATCAGAAAAGCTAAATATTTTAATAAATTATTGTCCTGCTGTTAGATATATTTTTCCTTTTATTTTTTCCTTTTTTTTTAAACCAGCAGTCAATTAGCTCATTGTCATGCACTTGGTTAACTGAGTCCAAGACCTTACTTGAACTAGCCTTGTATAACATTTCAATTCAGACAATCTAACTACTGTGTCTTACTTTAAGAGTGCACAAAAGTTTTTCAGTTTTCCACAGATGCCATGGTTACCCTTATTTCTAAACAACATCTGGAATTAGATGTTTTGAGATGGGACTCTGGGTTAGAAATGTCTAATGAAAGCATGAAGGAAAAACGAATCTTTTAAATGGCAGACAAAAAACATTCTCAGAAGCTTTGCACTTTGGATGACAAAAAATGGGAACAGGAAGAGAGAGTTGGCCTGGATGTACCAATTGTTTTTCCAGAAAAAACACAAGAAAAGTTAATCTATTCTCACCTGTGTAACATTCCAGAAGGCTCTTAAAGTCCTTTACTTTTTATCTTTCAGCCAAGCAGACTCAGTTTAAATACAAATTTTGCTTTGAGTGGAACATACAATGCAGATAAAAGTTTCCTCAGAGTCCTGAAGTGCTGGAAGACAAAGCAGAGAGTTTATTCACTGGCAGAAAATATGTGTTTAAATATATGTTGTAATAATGAAGAGACAAGGCTGACCTAGGATCCACCTGCCCCCACCTCAAATCTGACAACCTTCTTTTTAGCAAATTTTCAGTACTCACTGTATTCAGACCTACAAATCCCCTTTCAAAACAAACAGAACAAAAAAAGGGGATCCTTTAAAAAGGAAAGGGATGTAAAAATAAATACTGTCTTTACTCTTGGAACCATCAGCAGTATCTCTATGCATAAAATAATCAGAGACAGGAAAAAAAATATTAAAGAACTAAACCCAAAGCAAATTGACTGTGCACACAAGAATTGGTCAAAATTTATTTTTCTGAAGAACAGCTTTTATTAATTTTCTGTCATGTTGCAATAACTTGGATATGAATATAATGATCTATATCCAGGACCCAAAAAATACAGATATTGACAACATACAGATATTTGCCACATGTCCATAGACCAGTAAAAATTTATTTTTTTTAAGTAATTCACCCAAATGAATTGCAGCAATGATTGAGACACAAAGCTAATTTGAAATATATCCCAACTGGGTAATATGACTACAAATCTAAACAAAAATTGTTCCCAGGATTTTTCTGCTGTGTACAAGGGATTTAACCTCTACTTTCCTGGTGACTAAGTGCATGCAACTAACAGTTCTTGGAAAAATCTTCATATCAGTTTATATTTGGTGATGTTTCATATGGATGTCCCAATAAAACCCAGAATTTCCAGCCTGGCACATGTCCCATTGTACAGAATACAATCTCTTCCCCAAAAGACTTTCATGGTGTTGCAATGAAAAACCTCAGAGCCAAACCCACTGCTCTCTGTGATATCCTGTGAAACTGGGCAGAGATGCAACACTTTTGGACAATTAATTAGGAGGATATTTATAAATATGATGAACACAGTAGCTATATACTGTGAACAAGCCATAGGAAAGGCAGGACAGCTTTTATCAGAGATGAGCTGGGAACAGTCTGAAAAGGCCTATGAAAATCAATAAAATGAAGTGTGGAGAACAGCTGTGCAAAGTTGTGTGTGTGTGTCTGACAGGTGTCTGTGAGAAGATATGTGTATCTTTCAAGGGAGCATTTCACAAGAGTAGGGATTCCTAAGAACAGAAGCTGGCAAGTCCAAACTTGAATTCTGACTATAGGAAAAAGGAAGAAAATGACTTTCTTAAACACTGAGTTTTAAACATCATTATTCTTTCACAACAGCCCAAATCCACAAGCAGCTGACATCTCAGAAATACTCAGCCAAATGGCAGAATAATTTCCTGCCTTTAATATCTATCTTACATCTCTCATGTTTTACAACAAGCACATCACCTTATTGAAAAACCTGTGAGTTTCAATGGATGCTCCATGTATGCAGAATCTGACTTCTAACGTCATAATCATGCCTGAAATAAAGGACAGTGCAAACAAACAGAAAAGGAACTCACATTTTTTGCTACTCAAGATCTCAAATTTTAAGGCATCAGAATGTTAATCTTTATTTTGTTACCATGCCGAAGACTTCAAAGAACTGCCATAAGATCATGAAAAAAAAAGAACATAATGTAATCCTGATTTCAAGTAAGCATTTCCCAAGATATTTATCTTGGGTGAAAAGTAAATATAAAAGCTCCAAAACTAATATTACAGTTCAAGCCAACTGGTTTAAGATAGAACTCTGTCCATGCTTATATCCTTACCAACATATTACTCACCAGAAAAATTCTTCACAAACAAAAAAGGCTTCATAAAATTCAGACACTCCTCATCAAAGGCAGACAATCTGGAATGCAAGCAAACCCACAGAGTTAAAGAGTCAGTCAATACAAGTATAGCCCTTATCCATTACCTACTGAACTCAGCCTAGGGCCCCAAGTTAAGTATTTCATTCATTCACAGCCTTAGATTCACTCTGGCAGGTTTCAGAATGGGAGCCAGGCTTCGGCAGTCAGCCTGGAAGATAATAACCTTTATTGACATTGCTGTAATTTGCATTTTGTGTTTGCTGTCACTTAGGAATGATGCAATACCTATTGATTTTTGGTGAAGCAGCACAATGATTCTCATCCTCAGGGCTGGATGAATTCTGCCTAGGGAGGCAATGAAGCCCCACTGATGGTGAAAGTGGCTACACAGCTTTCCTTGTGCTCTCAGAGGACTACAGATTACTGGAAATAGTTTATGCACTTTGACCAGGGGCCCTGGGAGCAACACAGACAGTTGACCACTGTTATGTTTTGTGGCCTGTCCTAATATATGAAATTTGCCTCCCCTTCAGAAATCTATACCTCAGTCACACAAATCTCTTGGGAACAAGCCTGGATCCAGGATACACTGGGAGCCCTCTTCACTTTGTGGAGTATGGAGAGGCTGGCGAGGGCAGAGGAGGTGGGTTCAGCTGGGAGCAGAATAAGGGAGTGATTTGAATGATTCTCTTGAATCAGGAGAAATACTAAGCAAATGGAAAAGAAATTGTGTGCTAACTTTCCAGCTTTCCTCGTCTCTTTAGAATTTTTAGGTGTTCACATTGTGCCACAGGAGTGCAGTTCCTAGTCAAATGTGTTGTGCTTCATGTGCTTAGTTGCTCCATTCTTTGCTTTCCATATATGTCTCAAAGCACTACTCCTTCTGAATGGCCCTGTGTTAATGATTCATAACTGCATTGAAGATATGCTTACAATTAGTCCTCCAGATGCAATGCACACTACAGCAATTTCAACCAGTCTGGAGTGGACAAAAAATTTTCCACTGCTGCAGACCTCTCTGGTCCCCTGCCCCCACTTAACAAGTCAGCAGCAGGGGTGGAGCTTCTAGTGGTTTGTATACACTTATTTTGCTTATTTTCCATTCAGACCTCTTCTGTTTTCCAGAGCATTTAATTTTCTGGCATGTGTTTATTTTCCTCCCTGTCTATTCTTACAATAGTTAGCATAGGCAAAGTCTACCCAGTTACTATGAAAAGTCTGTTATTTGTTCTCTTCCCCTCATGCAAAGGGACACTATATTGTAATTCTTCCCTCTTGTAGCCAGAAGCCACTGAAGTCCTAAGGAAAATAACTTCTGTAAAACACTGACTCTATAACACCATTGTTTTTTCTCAAATGGACAGTGTTAAAGGCTCCTGTTCTCCTGGGAGGCAACCTGGTTCTAAGCCTTTCTTAAAAAGATTCAGAATAAGTGTAAGTAACTTTTAACAGTTTAAGTACATTTTTGCTCATGCAAACTCTCATCTTCTGGATCAGGACAGCTGCATCTGCAGGCTGTGTTCAACATCAGGGAACAGCAGCTCGGGAATGAAGCTCTCCAGGAGCCCGAGATGTGCATCTTTCTGGAAAGGGCTAACAGGGAGCCATGTGCCTGCTGAGGGCTCAGCAAACAGGTACAGTACATGAGGAATTAGCAAGTTATTACAGAGACATTTGTTTGCACAGAGTTTGCACAACCAGCTTTTTGTGACAAGCTATGCCTTGAAGCTCAGTTCCAGAGAAAAGAAATGGTGTCTGGGAATCATTCCTTACATTGCTTGCAGTTGGAGACACAGGTCAAGATTGTAGAAAAATAAAACTGTGACCACTCAGGGATCTATGCTGCTCAATTACACCAAGAAATAAAACCTGGAAGAAGAGAGAGTGTACGTAACATGAGGTTTTCAAATTGTGATTCCTTGTTAAAGGGCAGTGTAGGCTGGCATCAATCCCACAAGGACACTGGAAAGCAATGCGAGTCAAGGTTCCTGACAGGAAGTAAATGTAGTCTTTGATCAGTTTTTCAGTGCAAGACAGCAAGAAGGGAGGAATTTCTTGCCTGAATGTCAGCCAGTGATCACCAGGACTAGGCAGAAGAGAGCAGCAATGGGGAAAAATCCTAGCAGGGGATGGGGGTATCACACAGCCAGGCACCTCATGGCAGCACTGGTCAAGGCAGAGGGAGAGCTGCACTGACTCCTCAGATAGTGAGACAGGTAGCACATGGAACAGGGGTATATTATTCAGTGTGAAATAATATACAAATGTTTCTTTTTTTCTCTTAAGGGATGGTTGCCTGAGCCCAAGGGATGAACTGTTAGCACTAAATGCACAATCACTGAAAGACCTGCCTAGAAAGGAGGCTGAGTCTCTGATTCCCTCACCAACACGGCTGGTGAACATCATGATGGCTCACAAAGTAAGCATGAGCAACTGTGGGGTGATGGGACATTTACTTTAGAGAGGAGGGAATTTGCTCATTCAGACATTTGAAGATGGTTTTGCCTTTCATGACAAAACCCAAAACCTCCTGTGGTCAGACTCTGGTGGCTTTCAGCATAGCTTTTTCCCAGATAAACAGAGGCTGTGGGGAAGCCAAGGCTCTGGGAAACTCTAGCAAGGGCCGTTCAAACCCTTCTTTAGGAACACACAGCTTGCCAATGTTAATTTTCCATTTAGAAGAAAGGCAGAAATGGATTTAAGGGAAGATCCATAAATCCCAGAGAAGCCAGAGAGCAGGCCCTGTGACAAAGCAGTTCTGTGAATCTAGGATCCATAGTTAATAGCAAAGACTTTTCAGCCAGCTAGCTTGGCAAGAGAAACACTGCAAAATCATTTCCAAAATTCATCTTTAAGGATCTTCTCCGTGTTTCTAATTCTGAGGAGTTCCCTAAGGGAAAAGCCTTAGTAGGATTTTGCTACTTGGCAATACCCCCACCTGCTGTCCAAGAGGAAAATCAGCATTCCATAGGCCTTGTATCTCCAACAGAACTTCTGAACGTGCTCTGACACTGCTCCTGTCGCAGCTCCTGCAGAATAACACTGAGCAAAAATTTGGCATATTGTTTTATTTATATCAGTTTCCATATGGTGTCTGTATTAAATAATGTTATTCTTTTAACTGGGATTCCCTCAGGATCAAAATAATTGTGTCACAGAAACAGGATCAGAATCAGGACTAGCAGGAACAACTCCAAAATTATTCCTAAGATCAACTGTTGTTCAGATGTGATTATGTACTTATTTTCCAACAGCTCTAAAAACCTGTATTTAGAAAGCTAGTTTTTAAATGCTAGAATTAGGGGCCACATTTTCAAAAGCAACAGGAGATTCCAAATGGAAGGTACTGATTTTTTTGAAAGCTCTTAAACTTAGTCCTCAGAGGTTTTTGAACGCTCAGATTGTATTTTTACTGAAAAACATCCATCTGAATCACAAGTTAGACACCTATCCACCATTGCATAGATGGGATTAGGAATTTTTCTCTTGAATTTAACACTTCCCTAAGGTGTGTAGGGAAGGGTAGCTCATATTGAAAAGTATGAGCTACCTCCAGAAATCAGATAAGCATGGCTATTTCTTACTCATCCATCAAGCTATTCATCTGTCTGGACCAACTGGGGGGGTCCAATTAATTTTCTGTTCATTTTATCCAAGGACCTGAATCTCTTTCTATCTTATTACTTTGTTATAATCATTTTTATAGCAAAGTTTTGCGCTTCATTCCCCTTTATCCTCCTATTTATCTTAAATAATGAATTTTGCTCCATGTTAGATTCAGGCTGAAATCTATGCAAGCCAAAGTAGAAGAAATTTGGTTTTTTAAGAATAGATCACTTTGGAAATTTCTTGCATAGCCTTGGCTTTTGTTTGTTGGGTTTTTGTTTGTTTTAGGAAACACCAACACGTAAGGACAGGCGTTTGGAAATACAGAATGGTTTTCTGCACGGTAAGGCTGCATGCCAGCGGACTCGCAGTAACTCCACCAGTAAGTTGCAGAGCAATAATCTGTTTTCTTGCAATACTCAAGGGGTGCAGACCACCCCATTGTGTGATGGTGCTATGGCGCTAAAAGAAATGTTGAACATTGTCCAATTTTATTCTGGGATCCTTAGCTAAGAATTGCTGATGAATAAAATCATCAGCTGCTGTATTCACAACATCCTGCATCCCGGTTTGGTGCATAAGGTTTGCATTTTATGGTTTGGGGCTTTTTTTAATGGTGTATTCTAAATAGGCCAACACATTTTTGGTGGGGAATGCATGCTTTTCACTATATTTAATATTAATTACTGTTGCCAAAGTGACAACTGAAAACATCGATCCCTTCTCAACGAGATTTACAATGGGAAAACCATTTCTGGGTAACATTTGCCTAACATGCCTGTTCTGTTTGTCCAAGCCTTGTGCAGTAACTGGGTTCTCTGCCCACCCTCAGGTGCGAGCCCGCTCTGGGCCGGGGCTGTGGAGGGCCCGGCGCCGTGCAGAGCTGGGCCCCTCAGGGAGCGCCCACCCCACGGCCTCCACGCCGGCCGAAAATCACTGTCACAGCAGCTGGACTGCCCTGCAGGGAGAGCCCCGGTGAGTGCCACAGAGACACCTGAGGAACACACGCTGCTGTCCCCAACAGGGCTCTCTGCACGACCATGGCGCATCCTGCCAGATCCCCCTGCCCCACAGGCCCTGCTGAGGCGATGGTCACTCTGCCTCCTTTCTCCCCCAACATCTCCTCTCTGGGTGGGGGGAGAGAAGGAAAGGCTCCATGCAAGCAAACCCCCATTTCTCCATGTTCTCCTTCCCATTGCCCAGCAGGTTCTATGGTGTGGCTAAATTCCCAAGGGTGGTTTACACCACCCCGCTCTGAGCCCCAGTGCCACCAGTCTCCCCTGGCACCTGCGATGGCCCAGTCATGGCCAAAGGCGGGTATGGACCGACCATGGCCCCACTGAAAAAGACAGATTTAAACACCTGTTACAGGAGGCTGGAGACTGGCTCAGGTGCTCTCCAGATAGATGCCAACTGATGCATGAGATGTTGGGAAATGTTTCAAGTATTTATGGCCCCCAGACTCAGACCTGGAGGAGGAGATGGAGGCAAAGCTCCTCACACTCATCTCCCACCTCCCTCCCTGCTGCTCCCTGCCTTCTCCTGGCCCATCACCAACCCTGAGGGACCCAAGGCTTTAACGGGAATAAGGAGGTTGCAAACCAGAGCACAAACCCAACCAAACCACACCTGAGTGCACAGACAAGTCATCAAGGATTCATTGGGTTTCCTTCTCCTCAAAGGTCCTGCATGGCTGCCCATTTGAAAAGGCTCCTTGGCAGCATCCTGGCTTTGGGTATTGCTACCCACCACAAACAGAAATAAAAAATACACCTTCTCACACAGAAACAAAGGAAATTTGAAAATTTCCTGTTTCAGATTCAGAAGACTCATACCAGAATAAACAGTCATCCTGGTCTGACAGAGGAATGCATTCTGGAGAGTGTGGTTTTGGTGTTACATACCTGTTCACCTCTTAGTCCCATTCCAAATCGCATGTGGAATAGATAAGCTGGTTTTCATGTCAAAATTGAGATTCTCACATATGCAGAAGCCATAATTTTGGCCAATTTTTCACTCTTCAACATCTGCTAGTTTCACTTTGCTGCATTAAAAAAAAGAGAAAAAAAGTGTTGAACTCTCTCAGATGTGTAATGAGTGCAATTAACTCTGACCCTGCTGAACTTCATGCGTAGCTAGCTTTGGGTAATGACTTTTGTCAGTGCTTAAATTATCTTGTAATACCCAATTCCATGTTGAAATAGGAGGTTTTCATTAAATATTTCACTAAATATTTCATTAAAAGTTTATTAAAATGGGACAAATCTCAGAGGCTGAATTTAGGAAATCCAGCAGAAATTAATATTTTGGGGAAAATGCTGAAAACAGGTTTGGTATGTGCCAAGATAAAGTTTTTAGCCACAAGATGAAGGAAAGATTTTGAATGTCTTGATTCTAGTTCAGTTCTTGAAGGCAAAAACTATAATACCTGTTTATATTCCCTAATGACCACAAATGGGTTTGGGCATGGGGACACAAGCCAGAGCACAAATATATCTTTCTTCACCATTGTGCCACTTCAAGGACCAACATCCTAATTTTTCTCCAATTTAGTCCCTACAGGAAAAGTTCAGTGAGCAGAGATTTTCTGAATAACAAATACAATATGAAGATTACAAGGATTTTTTTTAAAGAATTTTTAGTACGATCAGTTATAAGGAAGAAAATTTCAAATAAACAAGTTGCTGCAATGTATGTTCAAGAATTTCTGTTTATGCATAAAAGAAAATGGTGGGTTTTGTTTTTTTTTTTTTAATGTTCACAGGCAATTTCGAGGCCATCTAGATCCCTAAGTACAGCACAACTTGTGCACACATCCTGTGGCTCACAGGCTTCAGTGATTTCAAACATTGTATTGATGAAAGGACAAGGGAAGGTAAGACTGGCTCTGTTGATTTACTGTGATTTTTACTTCATGTCACAAATGTGATCTGCAATCTGCAGAGAAGTGACTGCAGGTTGTTACTTTTGGGCTGCCAGTTCATATCCAAGAAAAAATTTAGAAAATAATTTAGACACCTTCCTATGTTCATACAATGTGAATTAATTGATTGGAAAAAACAAAAAGCAAAACATGAGAGGATTCTGCTGAAATTCCCATTTACTTTTACTTCAGGAATGTGATTGACTATTTTTTCATGTGTTATACTACCCCACTGACAATACTGCCCATGTACGTAATACAGAAGGAACTGCAAATGAACTGTTATGAAAACTGAACATGGGTTCTCACACACTTTTCCTTTCATAAATTAGGGTTTGGGCTTCAGTATCGTTGGTGGTAAAGACAGCATTTATGGACCAATAGGCATCTATGTCAAAACCATCTTTCCTGGTGGAGCTGCTGCTGCTGATGGGAGGCTGCAAGAAGGTGGGAAATACCTCTTCTCTCCCTTTTCCCACTTCCCAAAAAATGACTGAAAGACAGATTGAAGCTGAAATGAGCCCTAAGTGACTTTTACACCTGCATCCATTTTTGCATTTGCAAGAGTCTTTTGGAGTGCATGTATTTTATCATGTAACTTATTGCACAATACAGTAATGGTAATATAAATTTTCTCTTTTGAAACAGGTGATGAAATCCTGGAACTGAATGGAGAGTCCATGCATGGATTAACACATTATGATGCTTTGCAGAAATTTAAGGTTATGTATTCTCCCTCCAGAACAACCTCTGGTTTTAGACACAATGTGCATGTGAGCTTAACACATTCACTCACTGTCTGTTCTTTCCAGCAGGCCAAAAAGGGTCTTCTGACACTTACAGTCAGGACAAGCTTCAGCACACCTCATTCTGCTTCCAGCTGTCAGTCACCCCTCCTGTGTCAGTCACTGAGCTCCAGTACATGCATAACCAAGGAAAACAGCTCTTTCAGCTCAGAAAATGGAGCATTCTCCTTAAATCCTACAAAGCCCAATGACAGGGTCATAATGGAAGTTACCCTAAACAAAGGTGAGTGCTGACATTGACTGAGCACTGCCAACAAAGCACTGACTGACAAACCACTGTTCATTTGCTCTGTGAATGTCTTCCCTCACAAACCTGATTATTTTCCTGAACCAAGTTTTTTTAATACACTAAATTAGATCTTGGTGCCTGTCAGGGCTAACAAGTATCTATCAACAGCAGGATTTTGAACACCATCTGTCCTCAAGAGCCAATCATTGAAGAGTTTTTGCTCTCAAGCATTAGAGTCACATTCAGATCCTTCACTTGAAAGAGTAAAGCTCTTGCCAAGAAATGCCTCTTATTAAGCAGACTGTGCAACTCTTACCCGTAATTATGCAAGCAGTTAATTTCACTCTTGAAAAGGCTTAAAGCCAAATAAAATAAGTATCTACATCTTCTTGTAGTTCTTTCATCTCCTCTCCAACTGTCATCATCTTCTTTTTATAAACAACTACTGGCACAATGAAATAAACTTTTAAATATGGGAACATCAGAGCAACAAACAAAGCAAAGCCTCTATGAGGTACCAGTGACTTACCAAACACACAGGATGGGATCTGACATCAGTGATTGTCCAGAGCAAAGAGGGTAAACTCACAAGTCTTCAGCTGTATTATATAAAACAGAAAGAAGACTGAAATTATATAGCTAACAGTAGCCATATATCCTTAATTTTAGCTTTTCTTCCCTGTTAATTTTAGCTCCTAATTTTTTTCCTATTCTGTCTCCTTGTAAAGTCATTTGAATTCTTCTATACTGACAGATATTTTGCAAAACAAAACTGCATTCTATTGTGTCTGTTACACTTTAATCATGAAGGGGACAAAAGCCCCCATAACAACCCCGCAATAAAACAATAGAAAGGTATAGAAAAATGCAGTGGAAGCAGCAACACATACTGAATGTGCAACACTCATGAACACAAGACTTTGGTTCTGGTTTGTGCAGAAAAAAGAATTACATCTAATTAATTTTTAGAAGGCTCTTCAATGGTTTGCTTTGCTTTGACTGTTTCTTATGGAGTTTTTTTAATTATTATTGATCCTTTCAGAGCCAGGTGTTGGCCTTGGAATTGGGCTATGTAGCATCCCTTACTTCCAGTGTATTTCAGGGATCTTTATTCACACCCTCTCACCAGGCTCAGTGGCACATATGGATGGGAGACTCAGGTAGGATGAGAAAGGGTGGCTGTCTTATGCTACAAATTTCTCATTGATCTGTTTTATGAGTTTGTTTTTGACCTATTTGAGCAGGAAGAAATACTGATTTCTGGGAATTTGGGGTTTAAGGCACATATGCTATTCTCAGGGTTGGAGCATGTCTTCAGATATGTGAGATTTCCAGAAATACAGCAAACCAGTGAAATCTCTTCCTCTTGTCTAAGCTGTGCTTACTTTGAAGGTGTTAGACAAACTACTGGAGGTGATCTCCAAATGAGAAAGTATTTGGAAATACCTAAACACATCACATAACTTGGCTTGTCTGAGCGCTCGATTTCTTTTCTGATACTAGCTCCTCAAATTCTACCACTTCTTGCCCAATAGAAAAACAGATTTGCTGAAATGAGCTTTAGTGAGAGTATAGAAATTCACTTTCAGAGATTTTTGATCAACTAGTAGTGTTGAACATATTGAGAACTGAACTGACCACAGCAGCTTCAGTGAAGTATTTTTGATTTAAGTTTAGGTGTTCTGTAATCCTCCTCTCTAATACTTTAGCTGAAAGAACTGTAGTCTTAAATGATTTGAATATTTGTATGATGCAAATCAGTGCCTTCAGTCAGGCTCCTAATGTGTGTGAGAACTAGAGCAGAGCAAGGCAATCTCAGTTTCCATATGAGCCGAATTTTGATTCCCTCTATAAAGATCCAGTTTAGCAGATTTTGATAGTTTGTCATTGGATTTTTTCTTTTAACGGGTTATTCACTTATGTAGCAGAAAGATAACATCGTTTCTGACTTTAAAGAGCACTAACATAATATAAAGACATGAGAAGCAAAGTGTTAACTGGAAAGGAAGGTGTAGGTGGAAGCCACAGCTGAGCTGCAGACAGCAGAAAGAACACCAAATGTGCACAGCTAAACATGCAGAAAGCTCAGAGGTTGCATGCAACATGGCAGACCAAAACCCCTTGACATCCAACTCATTCCCATTCCATTTTCTGTAACAGGACAGAAAGACAGATTTGATCTGTAAGAAAATTAATTAGGCCGACCTTATGAACTTGATTTTTTTATATTTTCACATGAGTAAGATGAGGTCAGGAGAAAAATCTTTGTTCACATTCTCTCTCTTTTTTTTTTTTTTTTAATATCTCTCTAGGTGTGGAGATGAAATTCTTGAAATTAATGAAACTTCAGTACAAAATACAACCCTTAATGAAGTTTATGCTGTGCTGAGCCATTGTGATCCTGGTGCAGTACAAATCATTGTTAGCAGACACCCTGAACCACAGGTAGCACAGTCTGTATTCTTTCTGAATTTCAATATAGCATGTATTGAGAACTAAGAGGGAGGAAATGCTGATCTAACACAGGTGGAAAAATGTTGACTACAAAGATGCTTATCTCTTTATGATCATCACTCCACACAAAAAAAAATCTGAGATATACACTCTCTTAAGTAGAATCATTTAAGATTTGAAGATCACTGGTGACAGTCTTACATGAGGTTCTATGCAGTGAATAAGGAAACTAAAGAAATAATATTTAAGGAATAACCCAAAACATAATTCTTATGTAAGAAAGAATTGACAGTAATAAGTAAATAATTTGAAAGAGGGAACATGCCTCCCCAAAAAGAAATAAATGTTTATACACTACCTTTCAGTAATTAAAATTTAGGTCTTGCCCTGCCAATATTTATAATTAAATTAATATTGAAGTACAATATTTTATTCCTGCAAGATTTTTCAACAAAATCTTTCCTAGCACCAAATACTGTAGAAATTATTATTAAGTTTAAATTGTTACATTAACTATGCTGTATTGAGTTACCTTACACTGGTAAATCCAGGACTCCACTTCCAGTGAAATCTACAAAAGAATGTTTACCTTTGAAAGGTCCCATTTTACCTAAACAGCCACTAAAAAGAGCATATCTATAGATGTGCTTCATATATACTGGGATATATACAAATATAATGGCGTGCAATTAACTCACCTCATAAGAGTAAAATGGCATCATATTTCCTAGGTGTCTGAGCAACAGCTAAAAGAAGCTGTTGCACAAGCTGTGGAAAGCAACAGATTTGGAAAGGAGAGACATCAGTGGAGTACTGAAGGTAAGGGAATAAATGCATTCACTAAGATATGGTAATTTGGACCTAAAAGATGTCAAGGATGAGTACACACTGTATTAGAATCCTCGAAAACAGTCAAGTGACCCAAAGCAGAAAGAAAGAGGAGGAAACCTCACAGGACAGCTCTCCTAACATGTCTCCATGATATGTTACCAGAGTGATGAGAACAGACCAAGTCTGTCTGATTACCAACAAAAATTTCTTGTGCAAAATTCCTCTCACAGTTGCTCATCCTCTCCAATTCACAAGCTCTGCTTAGAGCTTTTCAAACCACTCTCTGTAAGTGACAGGACTATGACAACAAGGAGCTATGAAGGTGATGCCCTAGGGGTAAGCCTTGTTAATTCCTTTTTTTGTGAGGAAATGCAGTCATGGCTTGAGCTATTTGCCCAGCTTAGGTATGATAAGCTCTTCCAGTAATGATACTGCTTTGAGTGTCTTCTAAAGAACCAACAGGTAACAGTCATCATCAGTAAAAAGATAGTGCTGACATACCTATAGATAAGGAGAATATTATTTAGTTGTTCAGGAGCTTAGTTGTTGACTCTTGACCCTACAAGCCTTCATTGCATAAATCACACCTTTGCATGGCCCGAGGATGATACTTAGGGGCAGATTTCTTCAGCTGAATCTTAGAAGCGAGCACTCTGCCTGTACTGAGCAGGCATTTGTCCATGTTCCTGGTGCAGGTGCTAAGAGGCTGGAGCTGAGCTGGCACGGGAGGCAGCCCTGTGAGAAGCACACGGACAGGAGCACGGGCTGCTGCAGCCGCAGGGCTCAGCGGCTCATGACCCGCTCCAGCAGCGACAGCAGCTGCGCCCCCCGGGCCTCCTGTGCCCCTGCTGCTGCTGTGCACCAGCTCACAGACCTGACAGCAAGGGTACACAGCGTAGATGTACCAATCACCCAGCAGCCTGGGCTGCTCTACTCATTCTCTGCCAGTAATTCAGGGAGAAATTCCCCTCCCACCTGTAGCGAAGGTGGTCGAGCCTTGCAAAACACTAAGAAGTCATCAGAGATCCTCGTTAGAAAACCTAAATCATCAAAGCCCAAACCTCCACCAAGGAAATACTTCAAGCAGGACTGCACCTGTGATGACCAGGCTAATGCAGACAGAAAAGAAAAGCTTGTATCCGAAGTGGCTGCATCACCTTCTGAGAGTGTTCAGGTAAAGTAAAATTTACAACATTTTCCTTGTGTCTGCGTATTTGTGAGGCAGGGGAGGAGGCAGGCAAAGCGGCATTGCATGGCAGCAAGAAGAAGAGCAGGAAAGAAAGAGAAAATATATATATATGTGAGAACTGGGGGAAGAAGATGAGGCTCTTCTGTTTTGAAAATAAGGCAAGTATCTTAGTGAAGCCAGTATATCACAAAACGTTATGTTCAAAATAAGGTCAGAAGGCAGAGAATTGTCGGCAGAAAATCTTCCATACTAAGGTATCTGAGTTAAAATCCCAGTGAGAGCAGCTGCACGAATGAATCTGAGTCCCTGCCTCTCCTCACAAGCATGTGCCATTGGTGGTAATCAAGCATGCTCTGCTTCCAGGGTTATGCCCTAGGCTGGGCCTGGAGGGGTTTGCACAGCCTCTGATGCCAGCTTGGTGTGGCTCACCACAACTACCTGTGTCACAGAGTCATATCATTTATGGAAGTAGTCATAAAACAACAATTTCTTTGTTTCAGTAGTGGATTTTTATTGGAAGAAAGTACTAACATGTGCAGCAGGGAATCTTGGGCTCAGATACATTTCTTGGAACCAAGAGGTATTAAATAAAACCATTTAACATACATCTTTGTTGATGAGATACAGTATTTAAAAACAGTGTGCATTTGTATATTACTAAATTTCAGTTCCCTCTCTTATCTAGGGCAACAGAGTGTGTTTCACTTTTGCATGAGCGTGAAGGATTGTGAGATCTGCATGTTGAAACAAAATTGTGGTTTGTTTAAAACTGAAACTTCTTTTCTTCAGGTTTAGTAACATGGGAGTAGAAATGAACTGCTCTCAATGCAACGCAAAGGAAAAATACAAAAAAAAATCACAGAAAAAACCAAACCAAAACAATAAATAACCAAACCAGACACAAAAACCACAAACTGCCCCCCCAACCAGTTCCCAAACTGCAAAGATCAATTCAAAATTATACAGAGCAAACTGAAGTCCATATATAATGTTAATATCTAAGAAAACTTCAGTTAAGCTTCTTAGGTAAGGTCATTTTTAGCATCCCCTAAGTAGAAATCACTGCTAGAAAATCAACTTTCAGAAGTAAAATTAAGGGCAATAAGTACTTGTTGAACTTACCACTCCCTGCAACTTCTTACTCTTCGTACTTAGTCATTCTAGATGAGAAAAACCTAAATCTTAAGATCAATAAAATCCATGAAAAATCAAGATCTGTTCAGGAAGACAACTTCCTCTATTAAGATTGTCTTTATATCTATTTATACCCAAGAGAGAAAACTTCTGGTCAGAATGTATTTCAGATCATTAAGAAAAGGTTTTATTAGTGCTTTAAATTTTTTTAACCCTTATCCCCCACAAATTTTGTATTACTCAGTCTGAGACCTGCATACCACAATTTTAAATAGGGCTTCTAGTTTTTTTTGCAGATTCAAATATTTTTTCAGATTCATATATAGTGTGGTTTGCATAATTGCATTCTGACACACTTCTCCTTCCTGTTTGTTCAGCAGGAAGTTGGAGAAGCAATGCTAGAGAGACATCAAACCCATGTAACCCACAGTGTCTTCACCACTTCTCCTACTGCAAGTGACAAGGAGCACACAGCTGCTGCTCCAGGGGGCAGAGATCAAGAAAGAAAAGAAAAATTAGGTAAGTTTAATTCAATTAACTTGTTTCCCCCAGCTAAATATGTAGTATTTAGTTTGGATTTCAAAATGGGTATTGAGTTGACTTCACTTTCTCTTTAAATACAGTCTTCAAACCTTATCTCTAAATTTTGGGATGAACAGACGAAATTTCAAATTATTGATTAATCTCTGTAAAGAAAGGGAAAGTAGATCAAAATCAGCATAAGAGATGATTTATTGTAATTTTTAAAAATTATTAATCTTTGTAAAAAGATAATCTAGATCAAAAGCAGCATAAGCGATGATTTATTGTAAAAAATGTTAATGGACAGGTACAGTATTTCTGTATTGCTTCAGATGAAACTGCTTAGTTATTCTGAACATTTCACATTAAAGCTTAGTCTTAGCATTTCTAAAGGATATTTTTATGCACAATTTCAAGACCCTAGTGTTGCAATGGTACAAACCACTGATAAGTTACTTTTCTGCTGTGCTAGTTAGAATTAAGGAAACTTAATGTTAAGGGAACAAGACAATCTCAAGAGGTCTCTTACAACATACAGACTTATGTAATTCTGTAAGTTATGGCTCAGATAATTAAAAACAGTAAAAATGTTACCTTAAAAAAAGTTCCCACTGAAGCAGAAAACAGCACCTGTGCAGATGCATAAACAGAACTTTGCTGCCATTCAGCTCCACCATGTCTAACATTAAAATGCTTAATTGCTTTCTGAAGTAAAAAATATTCCCATATTAGAATCAAGTTTTTACTTATCAGAAAAATCAACTGGAAATGCCTGAGGAAATGTGAGGAAGCATAAATATAGAAGATCTTCCTATGATAGTCTTTTTAGAATAGGATATACTTATAAATGTAGGAAATAAATGTTTTTTAAAAGAATCTACTGTAACACCAGCTTTTTCGCTAGGCAGCAAAAAACATTGCAATTTTAACTTTCTATTTTAGCTGTTACATCCTGTATCAAGATTTCAGCACCCCAGAATGTCAGTATTTGTAAACCCTCTAAAAAAACAATCTCGTATTTAAGTGTGCAAGAGCCGGTTTTTCAGTCAATTTCAGTGTCTGGATTCAGAACTTATGGATCAAGAATTATGAATTTTTAAATGTTTAAATTTTTTAGAAACTTCAAAAAATTTATCAGAGGTTTGAATGAAATTCAAGGTTAATGAATTAATAATGATGCAGCGAGTAGTAGATGGATGGTTGTTTATAATCCATGTCTTTTTATTACAGGGAATCCACTTTCATCAATACAAAGGCCTGTACTTAAAAGACAAGCACGGGTAGATTATAGTCTTGATACAACAGAAGACCCCTGGGTTAAAATTTCTGACTGCATAAAAAGCTTATTTAATCCTACCATGAGTGAAAACAACGTCCACTTGGATTTGCAACCTGGCACAGACAAAAAAAAGGAGAATCAAAATCGAAGCAGCTCAGAGACAGTTCTGAAGAAATCAGAATCAGAGGGTTCCAAAGTGCTAAAATCAGATGAAAATGACAGTGTGAAAAAGGGTCCTCCTGTTGCACCAAAGCCCACCTGGTTCCGCCAAAGTCTGAAAGGATTGAGGAAAGCAAATTCAGATCTAAAACCACAGGCAGATCAAAGTCCTCCCAACCAGGACAGTGTTTCCAGCAAAAAACAGCAATCCAGCTTCTCACGTGTGTCTCCTGGAGGATCATCAATAAAACAAAGAATAAGCTCATTTGAATCCTTGAGTGCTCCACAGTCACCTGAAAAAACCCCCCGAAGGCTGAGCCTAAAACCATTGGTGCAGAAAGAACCTTCTCGCCCTGCAGCAGGGGCAGAGGCAGCTCCAGCCTGTTCAAACCAACCCTTCCACCCACACCATGAAAACAGCCACCAACAGCCACCTGTGGCTACAAAGAGCCTGGATAGATCTTCCTCTCGCAGGGAGAGCATTGACAGAGCAGAGAAAAGCAGCTCAGAGAAAAGCAGCAATGCCAGCACTGAAAGTTCATCAAGTCTCCTCACTGCAGGGGCTGTAAACTCCCATCTTGTGTCAGTAGCGAAAGCGCACAGCCTGAGGTCACGGAGCTTCCCTCTCACTGCTGCCCAGGCTTGTGAGATAATGAAGCCATTTGATGAGAAGTGTAGCAAAATCTATTCCATCAGCAGCCAGGTGTCATCTGCTTTAATGAAATCATTGCTTTGCCTTCCTCAGTCCCCAGCCTCTTCTGGAAACAGTGCATGGGAAACTCTGGACACAGTGTCTCAGTCCTCCATGGAGGAGGATGGGCCTTCCACCTCAGCTGCGAGTGAGAACCATCACCTGGACACTGGCTTTTCCCTAAAGTAAGATACCATATTTAAAACTCAGATTTACAAATCAGCACTGATGAACAGCTGCACTGATTCACTGGCAGATTAAAGTTCTAAGGTAGCAGCACACAGAAGTAAAACACAGACTAAGTTAAGAACTTTTTAGAGCATGAAGGTTAAATGACTCAGGACTGTTAATCTTTGTTTTGATTTGTGTTATATCCATACATGCACATTTCAAACATCCTCCTATTTAAGGAGCATTATTTCTAATATCTCCACGGTAAGACAGATTTAAGTGCATTTGCCTGAGGCCATGAAATTTTTCTCATTATTTTATGCAATGGATTGTACTTCCTTTAAGTGAACACGATTAATTTCCATTTGCCTGTATTTATAATAGTTGTAGGAGTTACCACCCGAATTACATGCTAAGACGAAAAGATAACTTCTCCAAAATTGCCCTTTACTTTAGTGGGTATATTATCTCATAGCTCAATGTTTCTTTTTTGTTCCTGTCACAATGGGACAGCCTCTCAGAGCTGAGAGAATACACGGTGAGCCTGGCAGACAAAGGGAAGGAGGAAGACAAACAGGAACAGGGCTCACCTCAAGCATCCGGTGTGTTGGGGCAGTCAGTCATTTCTCTGCTTTCCCCTGAGGAGCTGGCAAAGCTTATAGAGGAAGTCAAAGCCCTAGATGAAGAAACCTTAAAGGTAAACCTGCTTTTTTTTTCTTTTTTCATGCATGATTTTCAGAAAGCTGTAGAATGAATGTGTCTGGTAAACTTTGCAACTTAATATTATGCTTATGCCACTAAGTCTCATTAAAAAATGCACAACAGACTTTCCAATCATTGTGACATATCTTCTGGAAAGTTCTTGACTTCATTCCTTTCTCTGCCTAGGAACTTGATGATATTCATGTTACAGTTTTGCATAAAGAAGAAGATAGTGGGCTTGGATTCAGTCTGGCAGGGGGCATTGATCTGGAAAACAAAGTGGTAACAGTAAGTAGCATCTTAAAAATATTCTAAAAACAGCCCTCTATCTACAAATACATACCTAACTGGTTTTCTGCTACAGTTTTTGGCTTTTAGATAATCAAAGCAGGCAGCTGTATTGATAGGGTTGGAAGGACCATAGTGAGTGAAAACAGGTTCCTTCTGCACAGAGCAGCCTCTCCGGGTGTCTGGTAGCAGTGTCCTGCTTCCTTGGGTGCCTCCTCCCCAGCAGCTCTGAAAGCTGAGGCAGAGCACACAGCCCTCAGCAGGAAATAACCAACAACTTACTCACATGCTTATAGAAGACCATGCAGGATGGTCTGGAAAAATGAGGTGGGTAAAACACATCAGGGGTCTGGAAGTTAGAGATAAGTCTCACACCTCCTTCCTCTCATGAGCAGCAAGGGGGTCAGGAGGTAGAATATGCAAGGTACATAGCACAGGTAGCACAGTTTTAGCCATCTGGTACCAGGGCCAAACTGCTCCCCTCGCTTCTTGAGGAGGGATGTGCACAGGAAAGCTTCTCAGTGCAAATTTATTCATCCTCCATCCTGAAATGTGATAGAAGCACCTTATTCCTGGCAAATAATAAAAAATGCACATGGTATAAAGTGTTAACTAAGGGGTTTAGTGATGTCCTGTTTTCCTATTCCCTTGTGTGTGTGTGTGTGTGTGGTGACTGGGCTCTTCAATAGGTTCACAAAGTATTTCCCAATGGCCTGGCCTGTCAGGAAGGAACCATTCAGAAAGGAGATGAAGTGCTCTCCATTAATGGGAAGTGTCTGAAAGGTGCAACTCACAGTGATGCCTCAGCAATCATGCGACAGGCACGGCAAGCCAGACAAGCTGTTGTTGTCACCAGAAAACCCAAAGATGGAGAAAAAAATCTCAATGTTTCAATCAGCTCTAGTACATCATCAGTAGCAAGTGATGCCTCACAAGAATCTGGTAAGTTTAGAGGCATTATCTTGCAGCCCTCACTTGATAAGTGTTTACTCATCACCTGAAATCCAAGTGTTCATTAAACCAGCAGTGGCTGTATAAATCAGTGAACCCTGATTAAAGACAGCACAGTTAATAAAACATTCCTAAAATAGACATTGAAATATTTGAAATAACTTTCCTGAAAAGGGAAAGAATTAATGGATTTCTAAAATAAAAGAACTCTTAAAAATCCCAAGCATGATTCTCTATGTGGATTTCTGTAGATGTACAAAGATGGCTATTGTAGCACATCATCTAATTGAAGGTATAATGACAACTCAGTGAACAGTGATTCTTTATTCTAATATTGTTACAAGACTTGTTCTTCATGAAAGAGAATTTCAGTTTGAACAAACAATATGCTATTGTTTGATATAGCAGGTGGCTACATCTGAAACACAGCAAGGTCAGAGTTTTGCAGAATATTTCACTTTCAGAATAGTTTTGTTTTGATTTGGTTTTGGTTTTATTTCTAAAGCATTAACTGTAGATCTGTAGCTTTATTTCCACACTGCAAATTAGCAGCCTGGTAGTCAATTACAACTTCCTAACTAATATGAAGTCAAATATTTCCCTTAGATTTTGTTAATTTAACAGATTTTTATAATTCTAGTTATATCTCACATTTCCATTCTCCCATTAATTCAAACATAACTTTCTTTCCCCAGCTTCCCAGAGGGCCTTAAAATGACATAATGAGAAATTAAAAGCTTTAGTTTTCTCTTTCATTTGGCAGTTTATAGGACCTTTGCAAACAATCCAAAAGTTAATTTCTTGTAACAGATGTTTGAGCTTTTTAGACTGTGTGCTGTCCATGTGGTAACCTTCCATTTGTTTCCAGCCACTGGGGATACAATCTGCACTGTAACTCTAGAAAAAACATCTGCTGGTTTAGGATTCAGTCTGGAAGGAGGGAAAGGCTCTATTCAGGGAGATAAACCCATCATCATCAACAGGATATTTAAAGGTAAACACACTTAACATGTTCCCAACTCAGGCAGCCTTGTGGGGTTCATAACTGACTGCTGATTTATAACTGTTGAAATGTTATTTTCTCAAATGCAGCATTATATTGTTCAGTGCCAATAATTTGCCTGCTGGGACCAGGTGGTTTTTAGCAAACATACTGGTGATCCACTCACTAGTAAGTGAAAGATCCATTAAAGTTTCCTCCACAGAAAGAATTAAAAGGAATTCATTTTCTGTCCCCAGGGACTGCACTGGAGCAGAGCAGCCCTGTTCAGCCTGGTGATGAGCTCCTACAAGTGCACACAACTGCCATGCAAGGACTCACTCGTTTTGAGGCGTGGAATGCAATCAAGGCATTACCTGATGGGCCCATCACTGCCATCATCAAGAGGAAGAATCACAGCTCTGTTACCAGCAAGTCATCCAAAACTTTGTAAGAGGAGGGATTAGACTACTTTGGAAACAAAGGATTTTATTACTTGCAGGCACTTGGCTGCCTCAGCAAGATACTCAGAAAGCACCCACGAGGAGTACACTGGAGCTTACTGCCAGTTACAGAGAAAGCTGTCTGGGATTGACTAAAACCTGCAGGAAATGGGCATGATTCTTATTTCAACCTTCAGAAACAGATGTTACAAAGTGTATAATTATAAAATAATGACTTTGTTAATAATACAGTGGTTGTAATAAAATCCTTCATAGCCATAGTACTCTCCTATTTTAAGCTATTAACTCAATGAGTATTAGAATCAGATCCTGTGCTGAATTTTCAGTGCTACTCTCCAAGTCCTGTTCCCTACCTTACCTTCCCAGCAACAAGAAATGTGTCTGAGCTAACTAAGCTAACTGAGCTAACTAAACACTTAGAGAATGGGTAGGGCAGAGAAAGGGGTTGCAGTTCTGTGTGTCAAAACATCCCCTAGAAAATTCCAGCTTTCCTATAAAAAACATAGAACATTCAGGACAGCCAAAACCTGTAAAAGTGACTTTCTACTAGCAGCTGACAGAGCCATCTCAACTGCAGCAGGCAAACACAGGGTGGAAAGGAGTTCTCATGGTATTCCAAGGGGGAGGCAGGAAGATGAGGGCAATGTAGTAGAAGTTTTCCTAACCTTCCTCTGGCCAGAGGTCTCAAGAGGACTACAGCAGGAGAATAACAAGGCCATTCAGAACAAAATCTTACCTTCTAACACTGCTTTTTTCTTTTAAATGTCTGTGTTAATTTTGCAAGGGAAAATACCAGTGGGAGTAATTGTGAATCCAAGTACTTCTGAACTTAAATGTTTACTCTGGAAAGGCTAAATAACTTGGAGACAAATCTATGCTTCAAACACTGCTTCCTATATGCACTGTATGGAATTCTGCCAGCAGCACAGGTACCTATGGCAAGATGGTCTCATGCACACACCTGGTCTTCTCCATTAAAGAAAGAGAGAGATGCAAGGGCAGGATGGAAGTGGTGACTCCCCAGCTGAGCCAGATGGCTGATCTGGTTATTGTCCTTGGCTGCTCACCTTCCTGGAGATGGGAATTTTCTGTTACCTAATTTTAACAGGAAGAAGTTAAGGAGCTCAGGAGCTGTCTTCCATACACTTAAAACAATGCCTCAAAAACAGCAGTTAAGAGAAAGGGAAGGAGAATAGGGAGGAGGTTATTAATTAAATCCAGGCATTGAACTTGCTGTGGCCTTTTCTCACAAGACAACTGTACATTAATCCTTGAAAGAACATTCTTGACAAGCCATCTGTCCCCACACTTACTCAGCTGAGCTCTCTTTTCCAAAAAATAACTTCTATCTCAAAACAAAAAATTTATTAGTTGGGTAGCAACCAAAATAAGAGAAAAATGTGAGAGAAAATTTTCTTATATTGGTACCTACATAAAAGTCTTTGCCAAAACATTTCCAACTCCAATTTGGTAGGGCAGAAGGCTGAATATGAAGAGCTCTTGATTCCTGGGTAGAAGGTGATGGGCACTCCGAAAAAGGGTTCTTAAGTTATTCCATGAAGTGTCTCACCCCTTTATTGCTCAAAGCAATAAAAAAAGAAATTATAAATAGCTAATAAAAAGCCAAATTATTGCAAAAATAATGTGCATTACTTGCAGAATAATGAGTCGTGACCGCAGCTGTGCTTCTTGAACTTTCTGCTAATTAAACTTATGATAATCCTGGCAAGACTTGCCAAGATATTATAAGTCATGCCTAAAAAGTTCAGTACACTTACAAAAATATATATAAGCCTCTGCAGTATCAAGACCCACATCTCTTCTCAATGAATTTGTCATTCTTACTAAGTATAGAAAGCAGCAATTGGAAAAAAAGACCAACCAAGGGCAGAAAACCCTGAGGGTAAGTGTTCTCACCAAAACACCCTAGGTAGTGGACATCATCAGGGAAGGCTTCTTCCCCCTCTTTGCCTTAAATTCAGAGACATGCTGGAGGTCTAAGCAGCTGTTTGGCTTCCCTGATGGCAGAACAGTGTATGAGGAACCATTTCAAAGGATGATACAGGAAAAACGGTAAGATGTAGCACAAAAAATATTTATTTCACCACACTCACACAGGTTTTTACATCTTTGCATACAAAGGAGACTGGACTAAAAACTATCTCCTTGAAAAACTAGTCCATAGGGTGAGGTTTACAGTGGGAAACTTATTGTGCAAGTCCATGTCCTATATCAAAGATAAAAAAATACAGGGGCAGAAAGCAGAGCATATAAACCTTGTTAAATAATTGAGTCACCACAGTAAAATCACAACCTGCATTTAACTTCCTCACTCAACAATTATTTTTATTTTTGTAATTATATGTAATCCACAGTAATGTCTGACTTTCCTGCAGCAACCAGCACCATAGATATCTCCTAAAATGGACACACCTTGGCACAAAACTCAGGTGCTGATTTCCCAATATAATGTTGGGAGGCAAACCAGTCATAGAAAAAAGCAACATCCTTATGGCCTGTCAAGGCAAAGCTAATTAAAAGATTATTTACCCGTTAAACCTCTCCCCACAGGAAACCAAAAAACATTCAAATACAGTTCAAAGTGGTCATTTCATAAGCCTTTTAAAAAATGGCAATTAAAGTGCTTAATCCTCTTATTTTATTGCCTCTATTTAGTTCAGTTTGTGTCATGACACTGTGAAACCACTGGTTTTGGTATCAGAGAGGGGAAAGGGAGAGAGTCCATCTGCCAGCCCACACACCTGTGCATTGATTAGCACTGCTGGACCTTGACCCAAAAAAAGCACTTGAGGCATATTTACCATCAATATTGCTGTCTGCTGGAACAAACAAGTGAAATCCTCTACATAATCCCATTTGTTCTGGCTTTCACAATGTGCTGGCTGGACCCACTGAGGCATCTCAGCAGCTCTAGGAGTGCTGGCAGCAGGAGGGATACATCTTCTTTTGGGGGAGAAACATTTTTCCACAGGAATCTACAGGGAGTTTCAGAGACCAAACAGAGCTGACCTGCACCTGGATGTGGTGCTAAGTGGATTTTAGCAATGCTTCACCTCACAGACACTGCCAAAGAGCGGGCAAGAATAGATCCAGTATGTGCCTTTCTTCCTGCAGAGTCACCACTGCTGCCTCCAGGATTCTTCCAGCCTCAGATGCTGTATTTTTCTAATAATTAAAGTGAAGATTTTCATATTACATAAGAATGCATTGTTCTGCAATGAGTCAGAAAATGCTGGTTTAAAAATATATTGTACTCAGTTCATTGCTGCATGTCATCTTTTTTTCTACCTTAGCAGGTAGAAAAGCCCTGAGACCAACTTTGTATTTTTACCCACGAGCTGACAGGCTGTTTCCTACCCTCAGCTGGTGGTGAAACAACAACTCATCTTGTCATGCTTTTAATGCCTTAACAGCTTTGGTCAGGTTGCTGTAAAATCCAGATATGCTAGATGGAAAAAAGGAATCCACCACTGTCTGGGGAAGATAGCCACCAAGATCCGTCTGGAAGAAAGTGAGGAGCTCAGTCCTGTTTGGCTCCCTGCAAAGACAATGAAAGTCATTTTATAGACAGTGGTTTAAGAGCATCAAGAACTTTTCAGTGACTCTTACTTGTATTACAACAGATACTTCCAAAAGCTTTTCTTTTTTTAAACAAAACAGACAAATTTCAGTAGCTACAAAATTTAAATTTATCCAGGCCCTAATTAGCCTGTTTACATGACTGTTTATAAATTATGGCAAATCAACCAGATACTTATTTACCAAAAATTAAGACCATACTTGTATGTTTTGCTGAATTTCTAAATTTCAAGACGTCAGGGAGAATTGCACCATGATAACAGTTTCTGCAACTGTAAATACTTCCCTCTAGTAAATGAAGATAAACTAATTCATTGCACAAAAATGAGAACAGGAAGGGCACTCAGTCATAATGATTACTGGGAAGGCAGAAACATACCATTGCCAAGAAGTTACAGGTCACATGTGGCCACATAAACACACAAGACAGTGGATAAGGAGGGCTTTAGAGTTTATACCATTCAAGCAGGATGTTTCTTACCCTGGAACAGGTATGCAGAAACAGCCACAAGGATAATTAAAACCTCTCACAAAATTTGGCTGAGGAGGACACAGCGGGTGTTCCACATTGGTGGCTGAAAGAAAAAGCATTGAAGGAAAGTGTCATTCTTCCAGCAGACAGGAAAGAGTCCTTGGCAGGCAAAACTCCAGATGGGAAGCAAAGTCACTGTTCAAAATGTATTTAAAAAGAACTGCAGTACAACCTCTTCAGTGTGGGGCTGACAAGGGGTCAGAAAAGACCATTAAAAGGAACCACTCTGGCTTTAGAATGGGGAAATCAAAGAAGTGCTGCATTTAGAAGCAATTGTTACTGAGCTCTGAAGGAGGAAACACTGACATTTGACACAGTTTCATCAAGGCCATGTTGTGCCAGGGCACTGCTTTTCTTGAGAGGTCATTTGGGCTGCTTCCAACAAATCCACATCACACAGATACATCACGTGGCTGCTGAAAAGCTGCACTCCAGCAAGTATATAAATTCCTGACAAGGCTTTTCTGAGCAGGATAGGAAAATGGGACACCTGAATAGTGGGGCAATAAAAGCTTAGACTTGTAAAAGTAAACAACAGAATGAAAGTGAAAAACCAAATAAACATCCTTCTATACAGTAGCAGCCCCTTAAAAATCAGCACTATTTTTTTTATAAAACCAATCATTTTCACATACAGGAGTGATACATTTATTCAATGGCTTCACTGAACCCTGTGCAGAAAATGTTAAAACAGGATTTAGCCTAAATGAGACTCCTTTTAGAAAATTCTGTAAACTTGAAGCAACAAAAAACCCACACTCAAAATACCCCAGAATTTAACAGTAAATGAAATACTTATTCAATTTCAAAAGCATAGCAAGGGAACAAGCCATAGGCCAGTCTTACCATTATCTGAGTGTTAAGATGATTTACATACTCTGGGAACAACAATGTAGAGAGATTACTATTTTCTCTTCTGATCAAGATCAGACCAACAAGTACTGACCAGCTTGTTACTTAGTTTTAATTTGATGTTTATTTCTGGTAGCTTTATTTTATAGTCGTCTCCAGTAGCTGTTGGTTATCTCCAAATGTAACATGAAGCTGTTCAGAACACAAGTGACTCACCAGCAGACAGCATCGTCCCATCTTCGTATTGCTTCATCACTACTACATCCACAAACTCCCTCGGTGAAATAATCCTCATGCAAGCTGAAGGGGTTGTGGTTCTGCATATAGACACAGTCTGGAAATCACAGAACAGAGTTATGTCAGTTATGTTTCCAAAAGTAAAAAAAATTTCTGTACTTTCTGGCAATCCTTTAGTTATACTTTCTAAACTCCATCAAGGTGTTCTATACCCTTTGTTGATGTAAAATATGTAAAACACCACAGTTAAAAGGCACCACTATGATCAGTCAATGACAGGAAAAAACCAGAGTGACAAGGTGTTGCTTAAATGTTCAGAGGAAACAGATACCACAAGAGATGCTGAAATGCAATCTGGCACATCTGTGCTCCCAGGACAGTTAAAACCCTTGTCCTCCCCAGGACACTGGCAAAGATAATTTCTTTGTGTGGTATACACAAGATACAACTTGATAACCCAGTTTGTTACACAGCACAAACATTAACCCTACCATCTGCCTCCCTGATTGGCTCCCAAAACAGAAGTTTCTACCACATTGGTAGATCCTGGCAAGTCTGTGAATTTCAAGTGGCAGGCTGCAGCATTCCTGAAGTTGTCTATAATGAGTACTAAATACCTACAGGATTTCCTCAAGAAAAATAAGCTTCCTGGAACTTCCACAAACATTTCTGAGACTAGCTGTGTTTGCACCTGGCTGCCCCCAAACACATATGACTACCTCAGATTGGGGATCTAAATCCAATGCCTTTTTAATTTTCCCACATGCTTTAAAAAAGGAATTCAGACTGTATAAGCATGGCAGCAGAAGCTGCTGCTCATACACAGCCCTGTTCATCTGTCTGCTCAAATTGCAGCATCTCCATTTTAATGACAGATGCAAAGCACTGGGTGCTGAGGCCAGCTGAAGGCAGGGTGTGATGGGCAGAGCGTCACTGCTGCCATGGTGAAAGACGGGGCCTGAATTGATGCCTGATGACGTGAATGCCTCACTGCTTAGCTAAGTCTGGGTACTCTCTAAACCTATTCTTACATCACACTGAGCTTGCTAAAAACAATCATTCTTAACTTGATTAGCAGCATTAACAACAATGTAGTGCAGCAATCTCTAATGTTATATATTTAACGTTATACATGCATATATATGTATGTATATGTTATACATTTGCATATTTTAGCCAAGAATGATTTTCCTTTCCTTCCAGAAAAATAAACTATTGTCTATACATATATATATATATGTATGTTAATGAAACGTATAAAGTGTATGCAAAAGGACAAAGCAAAAAAGAAACAAAACCAAAGGAAAAAAGGTTTCTTACTTAACCCAGCATCGTTCAGCTGATCCAGCCAGAAACACACTACAACTTAAGACTTGATAAGACTCCCTGCACATAACATCGGCTGTCTCATAAGGCCCAAACGCTGCATTAATCTCCCCAGAACAGTTTTTAAGGAACTTACGTCACTGATGGCTTCGATGACCTCGAAGTCCTTCACGTTTTGGTCCCACTTGGTCCTGAGCCCGCCGGCCACCGGCTTTATGCACTCCCAGACGTTCTGCGGGCTGGCGGGCAGGACGCCCTCTCCCTTGTACCTGCGGGGAACGAAACGAAACCGAAGCGCGCTGCTCTACCCTGCCCGGCCCCGGCAGCACCGCGGGCAGGATTCCGCTCCCCAGGAACGAGCATTACTCACAAATTGCCAGCGAACTCCGCCGAAGGTCTCCAGGACACCGCCACCTCACCCTGCGGGACGGGAAGCGTTCAGTCCCCGGGCCGGCTCCCGCCGCAGCCCCCCAACCCACCGTGCTGCGGCAGCCCCGCCAGCCCCTGACCCACCGTGCTGCGGCAGCCCCACCAGACCCCGACCCACCGTGCTGCGGCAGCCCCGCCAGCCGTCGGGATCCCGTCGGTAGAGCCGCAGCTGCTCGGCCGCCGCCTCAGCACGCCCCGCGCAGTCCATGGCGGGCGGGCGGGGCCGCTGCGGCGCCGCTTTGAGCGCCCGCGCCGCGCCGCCCCTGGGCCGATGGCGGCGCCGCCCCTCACCTGAGGGTGACGCCGGCCCGGCCCGGCTGCGCCTCACGGGACAGCGAGCGCGGGGCTGGTGAGCGGCAGAGCCCGGGCAGCGGGGCAGGCACGGCGGGGATGTGGTAACGTGTGTGGGATCGGAGGCGGAGCGGGGCTGCCTCAGAGATCGGGCCGCCCCGCGCTCGTCACTGGTGTAGTCCCAGTCCCAGTGACGCGGAGAGAAACAAGCGAAAAACCAACCAAGAAATCTTCAGTATCTAAAGGAAGTGGGAAATTGCAGTGGTGAAAAACGGGATACAATTTGGAAACTACGAGTAATGAAGTGCGTCTCAGTGGCATCGAAAGTTTGCCACTGGGAAGGTTACCAGGCTGGTCGGAGGTTCACCAGAAAATTAACAGAGGATCTAGGATTTAATCTAGACCTCTGACTACGTTGACAAATAACTCCCCTGCCCATGTGATACACTCTAAAGAAACTCACTATTCTCTCTATATAACATTTTTTCCTGGTTTTTTTGGGCCACAGCATATTCAAACAAGGCATAGCAAGATCTACTCTAAGTAGCAACTCGGATTGCAGGAAACTGATTCCCTGCTGAATTTATTCAGGAAGCATCTTCAGCTCTGGCTGCATCAGATAAAAAGGAGCCTCATCTGATGTATTTCTGTATTGTTTTAATTGAAGTGCCCCAAGTACATTGCTTTTGATTTTCCAGTAGGCAGAGATTTTGGGTTTTGATGGCGTAACAGAGGGAATAAATTGGAATAAACTTCTTTTCTTAGATTTGCGACATATCAGTTGTGATATTAAAGTAAGGTACAATAAAGAGTAAAACACAAGACTTTTTCCAACTTGAGTGGCTGCATACACGATTTTTACAAGAACTACATTGCAGTTACTCTGACAGACTTCCAACAGCAAATAAAGCACAACTGCACATACACCGGCTCAAAACACAACGAGGCAGGGGCACTTTCTCAGACATTTGAGCACACCAGTTCACTAGGCTCAGACATACTTAGATCAACACTGTTTTTAGATTTTTTTTTGGCGAGTTTTGCCCCAGTTTTTGGATACTTGTCCTTGGTATGAATGACCTGGATGTACTGGTCATTGCTGCTGTTCTGCGGATCACTGCTGGATTCAATGGAAATGGAATCAGACTCTGTTAGAGATTGCTCCAGCTTTTGCTTTGATTTTGGTTTCACACGTGGCTCAGAATAATTCAGGTGTACTTTCTTGTACGCATATGGAGGCCTGTCCAGGTCCAGCTCAAAACCATCATCCCAGGATTTGTAATGCACTCTGGCTAGATCTTTGCTCATTAGAATATGGCCATCAGCACGATCTCCAATGTAAAACCGTGATGCTGGCCGAAGGTCAGACAGCGAGCGAGGGCGATGGGATCTGTTCATGAATTCTTTCTCAAGTTCTTCTTCATCCTCCTCATCTTCACTGGGATGAGGAGAATACATCTGGTGTGGTGTCCGAACCACGTATCTCCTGACATGGCGTGGATACAACTCAATAATGTCTCCTGCTTCCTCCTTTCTGAAATGCCTTTGGAGTCGGGAGGTAGAACGCAGCGATTTTTTGCGGGACTCGTTTTCATTAACCAGAAAATACCTGGTAGCATACGGTCTGCATCCCAGAAATACAGGAGCCCCTGCCCCAAGGACATCCGAATTTACCTGCCGAATGGCTTTTCTGAAGAGAGGGTCAGAATGGACATCTTCAGTGTGCTTTTTGAAAGTCACTGGTGTGTAGGGCTTTGTTTTGGACAGCTCACTTGCACTCCTATGAACAACACTTGGGTATCTTTAGGAAGGAAGAAAAAGAAAGGAAATATTGATATACACACTCATCAATCAATGGAATTGAAACATATAAAAGAATTCACTGCTCTGGAAGTCAAAGACTAGGTTGAAAAAGTGAAAAAAATTATCATATCTCCCCTGCTGCAAATTTTAATAACAATTTTGAGAAACATATCCTAGAAATTAGGAGATATATTTGTTGTTCTCTAGGAGAGGATTCACATTTGTCCTCTCAAGTTATATTCCCTTTCTGTTTTCTTATTGTTCTGAGAATTGTTCTTTATCCACTTGGAAAAAAACCCCAGCAGGTAGTTTAAAGCCTCCATCTATTGATATGTCAAGCTGTTTTTTTTATAACTAAAGCTGCACAGACATTCTGCAGAGAGTTCCTTCACTCTGTATTTGTTTTCTTCGTGGAGATGGTATCCTGCACAAAGTATTTTAGTTATGTGCCTGAGGGCAAGTCTAGTGTTTACCTTTGCTTGAGCTGTGTGTAAACTCCATCAGCTACATCATTTCAAAGGTTTATAATCCCATCTCTGTTAAGGGAGAATTAAGGATGTGGTGTCACAATGATATCAATAGTACCTGTGAATGTATCTGCTTTTGAAAAATTCCTCTGCTGTCTTACAGCTCCAGACAGTCTGAATGCACAGCTGTTTTGAAAATAAACAAGTATGGCATGGAGCTGCTGGAATAAATACCATTTCAAAACCAAAGCAGTCTTACCTGTTTGTGATATGATCATTTCTTGGTTTCTGTACACTTGACACAGAGGGAGCTGGTGTTAAAGAGGTCGAAGTTGTGGGAGTTGCATTGGCAGGTCTCACAACATCAGTTGCTGGCACAGCTTGGGGCACAGACTGGGAAATGGTTTGAATTCTGGTGCCTTTGCTCACAGGAGATTCAAAGTTCAAGACACTGCCGTTCTTTCGGGGTGTTGAGGACCGAGCAGAAGACTCCTGGCTGATGATATCGGTTTCTTGCTCTGGTCTTTTGTCATTAGCATCCAGATTTTGGATTCTGGCTAGAAAACAGATATTATTAGAGGAAATTTCCATGTCTCTGCATTTAGAAACTGTTGTGCAAATTCAGTTGCTTGAATTCCCCCTTCAGTCAGGGATCCAAGGCCAATAGAACCTCTTGTGTTCAGAAAAGAGAAACTGGTGTCATACTGGGAGACTTGGTGATCAAGGGGTAGATCTTCATACATAGCAAATAGAGTATTTGGGACACAGAAAAACACTGAATGTTGCACTGTAGGATTGCAAAACGGGCAACAAGCCAATTTTTCATCTGCCTACCAGACTCTGAATTGCATGCAAAGTCTGAGATGATTTGAATTATCAGAGATGCATCTCAGGTTCTTCCCTGTTGGTGATAAAAGCAGGAAAATACCCAGTCCAAAAATTCCAGGTGAATTCAGGTTTAAACTATGCACAATGCCTTTCAGTGTTGCCAAGATTGGGTCAAACTGAGCTCAGAAACCATCTAAAAGGAGGATTCTACAGGAAATACAGTTTTTAAAATGTAATTGTACTTCCCTGTATGTATGAGAAATCAAAATGAGTTTACATCCAAATACTTTATTAATAGTGACATTTCTAAAGGTCACCAACTTACCTACTGCCAACTGAACCACCTTTTTCTTATCTTCAGTTCTTTCCTAAAATACATTCAGAAGAATGAGAATTTGTAAATTATTATGGATTAGAGAATAAATCCCCAGCTCTGTAAGGATTAAAAATACAGGATTTGTTTTATTTTGTGAAAGACTAGAAGTGACTTTAGAGATTTAATTAGGCTCATACTTTACTGAAGACCCCTCAAATTACATGTGAAAGTGCTTTTCACCATACTTACTGTTTGTATCTTCATTCTCAGTTGATTGTTGGTGAATTTTAATGATCTTGCAATACTTTGTAGGTAGTAGATTAGCATGCTAGAAGAGAAAGGGGTGATTATGAGTCATTTCAGACATTCTTGACAGTTTCTTTTTAAGGGTTTTTAGGTCAAAATGATTTACAAATTCAGCTGCTGCTCTGTAACATTTTCTTATATGGTAATAATGGATTGCAGCCTTCTTTCAAGCAAATATGGATGAAAGAAATGACGCTGAAAACAGCTTTAACAGCAGTTCTAATTTCACCTGTAGTTTTTGCAGGTACTTTCATTGTGTATGTAACCTGGGATGCATTTCCAACTGGTTTTGTTTTGGTTTTTTTAATTCTAGACAAATAATTTTGACAGATATTGTTTTGTTTTTTTCCAGTCCAAGGTTACAGAACAGGGACACCATAGTTACAGCTGAGCTTGCACAACCATGCCAATGCAATTTTGTTGGCTGGCTGAAATAACACCTTGTTTGCCCTGGCACAGATGAGAAGAGATCCTGGCAGATTATGGCCTGACAAAATGGATTGCACTGGCTTTCAGACAAAGTCTTATAGGCTAGATCTCATACCAGAAACAATTACATATGTGCTTAGCTGTCAGTTTGAAGCAGTCAAAAGTAATACTTAAATTTGTAAATATTACATGACTGGGACCTTAGAGGGAAAAGTTACAGATAAGAAGTGTTGCTTTGGTCTTTCTCTTTTGAAAAGCTGCCAGTGGGACAAGCTCTGCCTTTGCAGTTTGCACAAGAAGAAAATGGTACAAAGATACAAGCAAAACAAAACAGAACTTTTCAGGGAAGCAAAGTGAATTTCAAACAGCTCAAAATCAATATTATTTCCCAACTGTGAAGAATTATTTATAACCCAAATAAGAAAAGACTTCCACTGGAGAGTCTGCAGCAAGTTATATTAAATTAACACTTAAGAGCAGACCTTCATAATTGATTTATCTTGTCATAAATCTGGATGACTGAGTAGCTTCTTTAAATGACAGACTGAGTCCTGCTCAGTGTCAGAAACTGAACTGATGACCATGAAGAAATGGAAAATTTATTTCTGAGGAGTTCTTAAGAGGGAAGAGGTTCTTAAACTTCCTGGAACCATCAGCACTGCAAGCCTTGACACAATGCAGTGCTTTAACGAAGTATCCCAGAAGGAGAAATTCCTTTTGAAAGCCTTTTTAACATAAATCCATTCCTGTCTGGTCCATATACCGCACATTCAGTGAGGTGTTGGAATTGTTGTTTCAGTTGTGCTTAGTGTGAAACTACAACAGTGCAATGTTTGTTCCTCAGTATCTACATTTAACTCACCAGAGATAAGGCCAGTATTAATACAATCATTTAACCTGCCTACAAAAACCAAGGTACTTACAATAACAGCAGTAGTGCAGGCAGGACAACCACAGGGCTGCTGATGTAAGTAATCACTGTGTTGAACCATGTGGGAAAATCATTTTGAATTGTTTCAGAAACAATATCATATATTTTTTCTTGACCACTACAGGAGGCGTGGGAAGAAAAAAAAAAGTAAAATTAAGTTGTAAGGAATCCTGAATATATTTGTTAAGAAGTGTTGCATTGAATAATAAACAAACTTGGAGGGTGCTTGAATGCAGACATAAGACAGTGATGTTTGAGAGATTTCTCAGTGGCACATTGCATTATGTAAATATAAACTAATTATGTATATAAAGCAAATCAACTCAGGACTTTGACCTATTCACCTTATTAAACCATAAACAATAAAATATTGGTAGCAGAAAGCATTGTCCTCTCAACTTGTTTTGAATTTACATCTGTAATTTGTGTATTATGAAACATAATAAGTTTATTGTAAGAAGGGGAAATAAAATCTTTGCAATTTTCATTGTTCATCATACCTTACCTGAAGGGGCCACAGCTTAAGGATGGCTTATATCGGGCAATAGCAAAAATTGTTGGTAACATGCACAAGAACAGCATAAACAGCAACATGGCCAAGTAGAAATTATTGGATCTGCAAGAAGGTGTAACAAGTTTCAGATTATACTCGTCAGAGAGAAAACCAGAGACAACATAAAAGGTGCAAGTCTGAATCTACCTATCCAGTTCAAGATCAACATGTCTGGAAGATTAAAATCTTCTGCTATAATTAGAAAGTCTGAACAGAGATGGTTTCAACTGACTTCTAATGATCAAAATTCTATTTGCACTGTTTTCCAGATACCACTGCTGCAGCCAGAGAACTGGTTACTGCACCCTTTGACAAAAGCTGCCCTTACTGCCTAATTGTGTTGAGGGAGAAAAAATACAGCAGCAGCAGAAGTCAATTAATCTTAAAAAAGTTAGAAATGACTGATTATTAAGAATTAAAGATGCCCAAAATTATTTGCATTTTGAATAAACTGTTAAGATATTCATCATGATAGAAGAAAAATTAGGAAGTCTGTTGTGCAATGTGCAATGGACAAAAGCAGATATTGCATAGCTTTTAAAGAGAGAAACATCAAGAAATAAGACTTGCAACAGCTAACACATATGGGTTATTATGCTCTGTCAGATTTGTATGGAAATAAAGCATTTATGTTAGGCCATAATAGCTACCTAGGAACGTTCCCTGACATATTTTTTAATTCTTGCACATCTTCAACTACCTTACTTCACAAACCCTCCAGTTTCTCAGTAACTATGTCTTTTTTCCTCAGACCTTTGCTATCAGAGTTAGTGTGAAATTTGATTGTCAGCTTTTAGAGCTAAAACTTGCTGTAATTTTCTTCATATTGATGGAAGATATTTCCATTGCCTGCATTTTATTTTTTTCCTTCTATTTCATTCTCAGTTTGACTCACCGAGATGCTCTGAAAACCTGCTGATGGGGTACATTGCATGTCAGCACAGCCCAGCTCCTCAGGTACATGAGTCCAATCAACTTGAGCACATTGAATGCTGGTAAGCAAGGTGAAAAGAAAGCTCCCATCCTGTAAAAATCATATCATATCATATCATATAATATCATATATGATATCTTGTTGCCAGAGGCCATTTTGATAGAAATAAAATAAACTAAAAAAAAAACCCCAAACCTCACACCAGGTAAACAGATTAATAGCTCACTATTAACCTATGATCTCTTAATATAAAAGACTACCCTGTCAATATCCATATAAATAGGTTTCATTTAAATAATCAAATTGATTTAACAATCAGCCAACAAAGGACAAGAAAAAACACATAAGGACTTCATACCAGATCATTCCTTGGTTGTAGACCAAATGCAATACGTTCTCTGCAATTTTGAATTCTCCATATTCTGGCTACAAGAAACACAGTGTAAGATGAATACCTTTATCTTAATCTCATTTTCAGGCCATTTATTAGGTTCATTTGACTGAATCAGTTTGCAGACAGTACATGGCCTGAAACACCAGATCAAAAAACCACTGCTGGCAGGCAGTGGGAACACAGCAAAACCTTCTCTGCACTGGGGATTAAACAAATTTATTCCTCTTTAGTTTACTTCACATCTTTAAGGACAAACAGTCCACGGCCTTTCATGCCAACAGCTTCTTGCAAACCAAGTATTACCCACTGTAATTTTCTTAGAGGGCTGTGTGGTGTTGGTTACTGTTTTTTGGACCACTATCTACATTAAGTAAAGATGTTAGAGCTGCAGAAAAGAGGATGTGGGCAACAACTACGTGCCCTCTGTGTCACCTCAGACTGTGGGAACTGCGCTATGATATTATGTGAAAACCAAACATTTTTACTTCAGAGCCATGTGAGTAGGCTTGAGAAAAACATTCATCTCAACGTTTATCCTATACCCTCCAATTTAAACTCAGTGTGAGCTGTGCCTTTGTAGATGTGTGCTACCGAGAAATTATTCATCTGTGGAAAGACTTTAAGGACATTTAGTACTGAGGAAAGGAGCCTACCAATCTTTCACATCTTAGCTTGATAAAATAAGGACTGTACTTACAAACTTGCTTTCTAGATCCCAGCACCAGCAATCACTCAGATATCGGACACACAGCCCACGGAAAAAATCAATTAGCAGGATGCTTGCCACTGTGAAAATCATGTCGATAATTGAAAGCTTGAGCATCTCCTGAAATGCACATTGTTCACACATACTGAGTCATTCTGAAAGCAAATGGACTGCATATGGCTCTTTTGCATTTGTAATTCTATTTTTGGCTCAAGCTCAATATTCTGATAAAATATGAATTGAATATATGAATAATTTCCTTTTAAAATTTTCCTGTTTGACTTTTCCCTTACTTGTCTTTTTTCTCTTAAAGAGAATAAATATAATCAAGCTTCTAGGGTGCCTTTTATTGTTTGCAGGTGTAAAATTCTGGTCGTGATGGTCAAACTTTCTTTTTAATGACTTTCTTTTTAATGTTCTAAAAATGTATCTAGCTAAACTGAAATGGTTTGTTTTTTGTATTGCACCCATTCTTTTATTAAGCTATCTCTTGTAATATGTATTTACAAAGTGTTTCACCATGAGAAAAATCTTATTATTCAGACAAACAACGCAATGGGATAGGATCATCAAACCATAAAAAATAGTTTTTTCATGCTTAAAAAAGAATGTGGTTATCCTATATTTAATTGAGCTTTAAAAATATACAATTAAAATAGGAAAAAATCAGTTCTATAAATCTCTAAGCCATTCTGGGGAAAAAAGCAAACATTCAAACCCCTATTTTCCATGAGATTGTGCTGAAAGGATATACAAGAACAGAAATCAGGCTAATAAACCTCAGAGGGGTCTTTTCCTCCACATGTTCAAACAAGACCTTTAATATTCCTCATTCTGGAACAAGAAGCTCAGAAAATCAGAAGCACACTAACATGGTTCTTAATCCAATGGCCTGGACATGACTGCGACACTGTCAGAGACAACAGTGACATCTTGTGCATTTTTGTGGTTAAAATTTCTCTCTGAATGTATTAATGCCCCTGGAAGTCACAAGCAATGTACTCTTCACATGTAGAGAAGCAAGAGGTGTCATATTAAATCTGCAGATTTTCTGCACCCCAAATGTGAGAACATGGCACTGCCATCCAACTGTCCCCATTCCTACAAACTGATGGGATTTTGAAAGCATTTGTTGTTGCTCTCTCTCCCTCGGAAAAAGTGAAGAGCACTTGATTGTCTAGAAATTTATTGAAGCAGAGACTTCTGATATTGTACAAATGACCAAGAGCACAATCTCATGCTTGTTTCAGATGCACCTCCATCTCTTGAGGCAGCAATCTGAGTCTGCACACAGTGCATGTTGCTGCTTATATGTCTGTATAGTCTGTTTCTCTGCAGGGGTTAGAAGGATGCACCATGTTAAAATAGGATCCATACCACAGATCTGTACAGATCTGCCTCTGCAGAGCTGAAGACAGAGACCAAACCTGGCAAAAGAACATTTGGACAGCACTAAAAATACTGCAGATACTGAATAAAACCCAAAGCTTGTATCTATAGCACTTTGCACAATCTCTTCCTACATCATCCTTGGCTAAATTCTGGAATTTATGCAAAGAAAAGTTCTGAGATTAAACACAGCACGACATGATTTTAACTTTTTGTCAAATGTGAGTTAAGTGGAGTAAGTTGATGACAATAAAACAATTACATACTTGACCAACATAAGTCTCCCAGCACTGATCCTGTGGGTTCTGGGTGTTAAGGGAAATAGTTTGGTTAACCAGTGAGTCTGTCAGGCCTTGGGTGAGATGCTCTTCTGACATGACAAAGCCATTTCTCTTAATTTGTACATTAGGAATGGTTACATTGTCGTCCTTAGAAAGAGTGTTGGTTGCCAAGGAGGTGGTAGAATTACTCGCATTGTTGTTCACATCAGAGTCCTGAAATAATAAATGTCCCAAAAGCTACTTTTTAACTGTAAATAGGTGCAGATGTCTGCACCTTCTACAGCATACACTCACATACAGACATTTTTTCATATATTTCCAAGCACCAGTTAGGCAACTGTTAAACAGCTGTCAATGCACAGAGTCAGATGGAACACCAAAGGGCAGGACTTAAAGCTAATTCAGGTAGGTGGGAATACTTCAAATTGATCCAGTTATGCTTAAAAATTAATAATTAAATTAAAATTAATAATTAAAAAGACTCTATAAATAGTCGTAAATAAACATTACTCTCTAAACTTAACTTGACAATGCTATCAACCCATAATATTTTAATACATTTCAAACAAATTTTTATCTAACTTCATGTACTTCACAATAAACAGAATTCTGTCTAGGAAGTCTACTAGCTTTACACGTCAGAAAACATCAAGTTAAACTTACAGTGACACTCATACTGTCCACTTTATCCAGTAGGGCAATGATTAAACTGTAGAGGTTTCCCAGGTATAGGACAAGAACCCTGAAAAGAGAATAAAATACAGATTACCAGCACTGCTAACCATTGACTTCTCATAAGATCTCTGGTTTGGCTGTACTAAAACAGGAACCAGAACACAGTTCTCCTTTCCTCCTTTTCTCTCCACATATTTTTTACACTGCATAATGCCCATACCTGGCAAGCTGGAAGCGAAGAGTGGTCCTTGGATGGTACATCTCCAGAGCTGCCACAAGTTCAAAAGCAGAGGGTGCAATCATTGTGATCAGTGACACAACTACACTGACCTGTGGACCAGAAACATGAAGTCTTTGATGCTGGTCTTCTGTGGAATCTTGGGCTGACTGAAATTCTGCTGAGGCACATGCTTTGGTGATTGCTTTTCTTGGAGGGGATGCTTTAAAGAGTTATTATTGACATTAGTAATAACAGTAGTTATGATCCAAAAATTATAGATTTGCAATACCACTCAGGAATCCTTACTGCAGATATTGTAGCTTCCAAGTTCTACTTTATTAATTGAAATCAAAGTAGGAAATATGAAATTGTGTAGGAAATATGGTGCTAGCATCTTCCTCTGGAATGGGTGAGTGGCTTCTTCATGCCTGTTCACTTTCTACTGTCACTCATTCCTCTGAATGGAAATCATCACAGAACATTCAGTATCCCCTGATAACTGAATCAGTTACTGTTATCAAAGTCAATTCCTTTCTAGTCCATCAGCCCAGTGTTTGGTCAGCTCTGTCCGAGGTGTAAAAGTAGATTTGTAAGTGACAGGAAAGCTTTGTGCTCACAAAATAGGGACCTGCTAGAACTGCCCAGCTCAGCTGCACTAACACCTGCCTGCAGAGCTGAGGGAGCAAGCGCACCAAGGCAGATCCACTCTGCCCACTAATTCCTCATTTCTCCTGGCTCATCTCTTGCTATTTATACCTCTGTGCACACTACTGCTGCAGAAAGCCCCCAGACAGCAATCCTGCTTCTAACACAGAGATGGCATAAAGACAGAGTACCTCATTTTTTTCCCAAAGAGTCAATTCCTTCTTGGTGCGCTCCAGCCTTTGGGATCGATCCACGACAAAGTAGATGATGTAAATACTTCCAGCAAGGGACAGAAGCACGAGGATGTTTGCAATAATTCTTAAGCTTATGGTCACTGCCCTAGGAAAAAGATTTATACCAGTCTTAATGACACCTTGGTAATTTCTAACAGGTTTTGGAAGTATTAGACAAGAAGATTAGCACTGATATCTGCATTGAAACAGTGCTTTGAAAAGTATCTCTTATCTCATATACATACAAGTTTTTGCTTTTCTTCTTTTCCTGCTCTTCCAATATAGCTTCCTTGAAAGAAACACAGCATTACCATTTTAATAATGTTCAGCAAAAATAATGCACACGTCTTTCACAGAAATTAAAGCATACTAATAAAAAAACCATCACATCCTGGAGGTGCAAGCAGGTAAATGCCACTGTCCTCATTGATTTGTAGCACTGATATGTGATATTAAAAACTGATGGAGATTTCTGAGAAACAAATACATAGTAATCAGATACTTGGGCATTTTCAGCCATGCATGCTTAAGGAAATACAACAAGAGGGATTTTTTGGCAGGATGTGCCTTTCAAATATGTGTGTCACTAATATAATACAGTACTGTCAAATGTAATCCTCAGTCATTGAATTAACTAAATATCATAGCGTATTAATTTACTCTTGGCACAATTGGAAGTAATTTTTGTTCAATGAGAATACACCAAATTTGGTAAATAAATTACTTTTTATAAAAACACATATGCTCTTACATTCTAGATGCAAAAAATCTATATTTTAAACAGGTTTTTTAATATTTAGAGATTTAATATTTTAATATGTCCCTCCATTTGTTATGGAGAGATGAAATAAACCATGGAATTATAGAATATCTCAAGTTGGAAAGGACCCATAAAGACCATCAAGTCCAACTTCCTGGTACTCAGAGGAATACTTTAAACTAAACCATTTCTCTAAAAGCATCATCCAGATGCTCCTTGGACTCCAACAAGCTTGATGCCATGACCACTTCCCTGGGGAGCCTGATTAATAGCTGATAAAATAAAGAAGAAAGAACAATAAATTGTGTGCAGAAAGTTATAAACCAAAGAGAAAGATATAAAACTTATTATTATGTAAAAGAGCATCTTGTAAAATATGACCTGTTGTACCTGGATTCCCTGAGGCATAAAACTTCCTTTGCATAAAAACAACTATACATTCTATAAATTTGTTTATTTTCCTGCCAAATCAATTTGATTCCAACACTCAATGAAATTTCATCACTAGCAGATTTGTTTCTGGTTATCTAACTTCTTGTCACACATACAGGCACATTAAATAAAACTCTCCCAAGGAAGGACACAATGGCCTTGCTGGGATGTCAGCAAATATGATGTGCCTCTAATACCACACAGATGTGATACTTGCCCTCCCCTAGGCAAATAGATATGCAAATAAATACAAAAAAACAATAGGAAGTGCAAGGGGATGAGTGGAAAAACTTACATGGCTTACAGATAACAAGTAAATCAACTTGAAATAATTCAAAGGTCAGTTTCTCACCCTGATGCTGTTGACTATGGCTGCAGCTTTGCTCTCTGCAGCCTCAGGGTTTCCTATCAAGTAATCCCAAGCACAGAACAGTCTCCAGCAGAAAGTGTAATTTTCATCAGAGGCACTTGCTAAACTCATTCTTGAGTTCTTTGCCATTCTGTAAAAGAAACCCAGGTATTTAACTGCTTCTGGTGTGTGAAGATGGTAATGAAGGAAGTCACTGGTTTGGTTCATGGTTTTAAGATGTTTACACATTTAGAGCTACCAAAGGTTGCAGAAATTAGCATCACTGTTGGCAGCTTTCTGAAGCACATAAAACAGGAACTTGAATTTACATCTAAAGAGCAATGACTCATTGTGGAAAAGCATTTCAATATTTACAGTCTTTACAACTGACAAATAAAGCAAATAAATCTTACTAGATGTGGGTTACACCTATTTCAGTTTTACAACCTCAAGGTAGGATCCAGTTGAAATACGTAATCACTAAGATCGCTGTTACAGGAATTAAATCTAGTTTGGCATAACTAGTGATTGTGCACAAGGTCTGTTTGTTTGCTGTACTATTTTAGCCCTCAAAATATATGTTGCTGTCAAATAGAAACCCAGGGCCATTTTACAGACCTTGGGAAAAAGAAAGAAAACCCCTCCTACTCATGTCAGGTGAGCATGGTTACAGAATACTGCAAAACATAGGAAATGAAATGAAGATTAATAGCTTATGAAAGAAAGGGCATCTGAAAGGACAACATTAAAGGGAAGCTGTACAAGCTAAGAAAAGGATCACTGAGCTAAGTCAGAAGAAAAGCTGATCCTATCTAGAAATTACAGATGTGTAGATCAGTGTCAAATATACCAGTGACCCTTGGCACAAACCAGCAGGTAGATTAAAAATAAATGAAAAGGGAAGGTTTGACCTCAAAACTGAGAGCGATTACAGACAACACTAAAAACATCCCTGGACTGCACTGTGCCAGATGAATAGGTATCCAGAAGGGAAGAAGAGAAAGCAAATCAGGAGAGGATAGAGTGACCTTGCCCCTTCTCCAAGCATTGCACATCCCTGGATTTATGGCCAGCTCAGGCAGTCTTGCTCTCTCTGCTAAGCAACTCCCACTCTTTCCCTTCCACAGCAAAAAAATTAAGCTTACATTCCAATGGGCTGCCACATACCCACTAAAGCAATGCAAATGATATTACACCTAGGATGGCACTTTTATATTTGTATTTCAATAGATGGGAATATTAATAATGCTGAAAGCATTACACTTCAAATAGAAATTTCTGTCATAACACTATTTATAACAGACAAGAGGGGAAAGGACTTCCACAGAGACAAAGCTTAGAGATGATCTGTGCTGCCCTTCCTTTAAAGTCTGGGAACTGGAACAGAGGGTGAGGATTAGCAAGATAAAGGGCAGTCTAGAGTTGAACTCATTCTGCCTCCATGATAATAGCAGAGGTGAGCATGTTAATAGAACTACACAGAATAAATAAAGAGGAAGTGGAGTAAATACCATTGCTGATTGCCTGAGCACACAGGTTTATGAACAGCAATAAATAAATGGGCAGTCTTACTTTTTTAGAAGGATGATGAAGCTGTAAGCAAACACAGCCATTCCAACAAGGAAGTAGGCAAGAGGCAGCCGGTATCCAGCCTTCCCAATCTTCCTGTCCCGGCCGTAATAGCCATAAAACAGAACAGAGTACTGGAGGTAGCCCTGCAAAGACCAGAGCCCATCAGTAAGAGCAGTAACCAACAATCACAACAGAACAGTGACAGCAAAATAACAAAGAGTGGTTTGAGTCTTGCCCCAAGGGACCAGATGGTGTCCAGGTCCTGAGCAGATGCAATGTGCTCCTTGGGAATGGTCTTGCTGAGCGTGCTGCCGAACGGGGCTCCAGCCAGGAGCTGCGGGAGAAAGAGGAGGTCTCAGGAGATGGGGAAAAGAGAGAAGAGGTCTCAGGAGCTGCACGAGCCCGTCTGAGCCAGGGCAGCACAGTGGAACCCATCAAGAGCTGCCCACTTGGATGGTGCTCTCAAGGTAGCGAGCACTGTGTCAGCACTGTGCCAGCTTTAAAAGCCATGCTTTCAATGTGAGCATTTCAAAATTAAATGGGGCAGTGCTTGATCTCAAAATGATAGTTCAGGATTAAATTTACTTTTCCTTAAAAATTAAAAAGTGAATGTGAACACCTTTTTTTTTCTGGTTTATTTTTTATTTGTTCGAGGGATGTTTACTTTTTTATTTTGTGCAGTGAGAATAAAACCATGTGTTCAGATAACACTATTAAAGCACAGGGTAGGTGAGGCAAAATAATATATATGAATAATTGAACCAAGTTAACAAACTGCCTTACTCATATGCAAGAGCTAAACAAAGTTGTGGCTGTTCAGAACTTTTAGAAAATGCTTTCTAATGGACAATAATCCAGAGTCTGGAGAGGGATGGTTTGTTTTTCTTGGTGTCATTTAAACTTCTCATTAGTGAAAATGACACTAATAGGGCTTAAGTGTACTCAACACCCACTACATCTTGTAAGAATGGATTCTTTATTTTAGTAATCAGATAAAAACATATTCTCTAAAAACATTAGTACCATGTTGACAAAATACAATCTTGAACACTAATAGAAAAAGTCTGTTATCCTTTGGCAGAGAAAAACCTCTTAATACGAGAATTTATTTTAAATAATTCATTTTGCAGTGTACATTTTAAACTGATGCATGACTTAAAGTGTGGTGTTTGTTCCATTGAGAAAGGAAAGTTCAACAGTAAATGCTTCCCTGTAAATATGAACAGTGTGTTCTTACCTCTGGTAGGACTACAAATGCTCCTGTCATTATGGTAAGGACAATATTGATTCCAAACAGCCATCTCAGGAAGATGAAGTAAGAGGCAACTCCAGACCCAAAATGACCTTAAACCACAAAAAACCATTATGTGACCTGCACAGTCTATAAAAGCTTCAATCATTTATCCATGAAGTGGTTGAATAACAGGCAAAAAGAAAAACCTTTCTTATGGAGGGCATTCAGCAAACTAGAGAATTTTTTCATTTTCAGAATCCCAAAAGGACAAAATTGACTTTTTCAAAAGTTACCCCCCAACTAAGACCATCATTGAGAACTGTGCAGTTTCTGAGGCATCAGGAAAAGATTAAAAACCAAAATTTTAAATAAAGATTTCACTGCTGAAAATATTCATTTAACTCCCTCCCAAATATTTAATTCAGTATACATTAAAAAAATACATCAGAAGACTCATCATTTTAGCAAGTGTTTTACTAATAGCATGAACTCTTTATACTTACTCTCGATTTTCTTTATTCTCATTTCCCAAGGAATAAAGATCACCACAAAATTGTATGCAAGTCGAATGAACTTCTTCCAAAGCTGAGAAAAAAGCAGAGAAATATGACACTTCTTCACATGAAAAAAAAAAAAAATTAAAAATGAAGCGCTGAGTATTTTGCTCATGTCTTTATCAAAAGAATTGCTCCAAACATTGATGACTAAGGTCTTATTAGGAGCATAATGCCTCAAAGAAAATTCTCTTAGAGAAAAAATATGCTTTTTTATTCAACAGCAGCAAATTTAACTACTTTATTCTCAGCTCTACGTTGTGCAGCCAACATCTGCAGAAATCCTGTGGTTATATTTTGTAGTCTTTATTCAACCTCTATTTTTGCCTGGCCAGATGCTTTTCCTGCACACACTGTACACCTGGGGGAGAAGTAGTAAAGTCCACCTGGGCAAAAGTGAGAACAGTTTTTGAATTGTTGAGTTAGAGCTATAACTTCACAGTGTCAACAGAAAAAAAAATTGTATTCCAGGCATTATAAAGTATTTTTCTTACTTCTAGATATTAAAACCCCATCTATATTTTAAGGCATATTTTGCAAATATGAAAAGCTTATGTAAATACATATACGCCTAGTAACTGCATTTTGTTCTTAGCGCGTGTTCAACCACTGAGTTCCTAATTTTGATGATGTAGTGCTTGTTTTGCTGTGCTACAGTTTTTGTCTCCTTGGTCACCAGGTTATTCTGTAAGAAAATATGTGGGGAAAAAAAATCTCTTCCAGTTAAAAAAAAAAAAACAAAACAAACCAAAAAAAACCCCAAAAAACCCACACCAAAAAAAAGGCAGCTCATTCTGTTGCTGTTGCTGAATTTAGCCCTAATGTAAATTCTATACCCCTAATTTGTGCTAGGATAAAAGAATACAGGTCCCCTACACATAATGCTGGTACTAATTAACTGCTGAATGTCTTCAAGAAAATACAACAGAAGCAATTAGATTTGACATAAACTTTTATTCACTGGGAACTATAATTTAAAAGCCTTTTGTGTTTGTATAGGAAGAACTATATGAGCAAGCACCGAGCCCAATCTCTGATTTACTGATATTCTGATTTAGCACTTTCTTCCTAGCTAAAGTCCTAGTTCCACTCATATCAAAGGCAAAAAATAGTGTTTATTTTACCAGCATTTTCACTTCGCTGCATTTGTCACACATGCAATGGCAGAAAAAAGAAGACTTACTCTTTTTACATTGGAAAGTGCTCTGAGATTGGGGCCAGCATCTCAGAGCACCAGATACATGTGCAGCTCTTCAGTTGTTCACATGAATAAAATGCATGGTGTTCTATTGGCCTAACCCTGCCTTTTTGATTTAAGATAAATTATTAATGAAAAGTCTACTTGTTTTGATGACAAAAATATTCTTGACTGCTTAGATGACTAAAGAATTCTTCTCTTGGTTGCTGATTAAATACTATTTCCTGAATATTATAAATTTCCAGAAACTCAGGCCAGTGTCTGTTTTCAGTAGTGTAAATAGATTTGCTAAGATTTGATTCAAATTCTCTAAGTATAATGCAAGCAAATCCTCTTCTTTAATAATGTATTTAACATAAGCTATTGTAGGATTGTCTTCCAAACTAAAAGCCAGACATATTTTTCATGCTAAGCTATTGAACTGTGGCCCCAGTTTGTTGAAATTGCTCTTCAGAGGATACTGCATCATGTTTGTTGTTATCCCTTTCACATCACCCCCTCTAACAGGCATCAATATTTGTAGGCTGTCTGAAAAGAAAGCTTATACTGCATTAACAAAAGGATATTCATCCCTCAACACATGAAATTAGTCTGCAAAAATGTAATTGCTAAAATTACAATGGAAAAGAGAAGAAGGAAAAAAACCAATAAAGAAGGTTTTAACTGTTTTTTTCTCTCTCTACAGTCGCGAGCTGAAGTATCAGGAGTGCAGAGCGAGCACTCACTTCTCTGAATCAGAACTGCAAATGCTTATTGGTGGGAACAAGAAATTTCAAAGAAATTTCAGAGGTTTGAGCCCAAGCAGCCTTACCTCTGCCCCAGCAGCAAAAATGTCAAAGATTTGAGCCCAAGCAGCCTTACCTCTGCCCCAGCAGCCTGGTAACCCCTCGTTCTGGTGAGCCTCCCCTCGTACTTGAGCACGATCTCCTTGGCCTGCCTGCGTGAGAGGGGAGGTCAGTCTGCATCGCTCACATCTCTCATTCTGCACCAACAGCATCTGCCAGAGGGCTCAGATGCTCTGAAATACAGCCATGGGATGGCCCACCATCAGCTCCTAACACAGGCAATGCTTTTTTCTCTGACTATTGAGCTTTTTACTGATACTTTAAAACCACTCAGACTTTGAGAGAATTTGGCATTCAAGAGTTTGACTGCTGGGAAAGTTTTCTGTTCCTCTAATTTATTTCTCTGTCCTTTTGTTTCAAGGTCTTTCTTTTAAATGGTAGAACCCAAGTGAGTAAAATAGCAAGATCCCCTTTACAGTCTGACAATCTCCTGTGGATACTGACACCTCTTCTGCAGGTGTGGTCCTGTGAGAGTTACATGTTCATCTGGCCATACACAGTCTTTGACCTCAGCAGAAGGTGAATTGGGACCACCAAGATCTGATCAAAAGGACAGGAAAGCAATAAGTCACAGACTCTAAGAGAGAAAAACCCCTTTTTGCTTCCCACAAGGACTCTTGGCTGGGTAGGGATTCCTCATGGCTGTATTGCCATCTGAGCACCATACAGGGTTTGGACAGAAAATGCCAGATCAAAAGGGAATAAAAAACCCAAGCATCACACTGATCATGAGGTGAAAGGCCTGACACAGTTTAGACAGATGGGCCTGAAGAGTTAGTCACATGCTCTTTCTTTGGAAATCTGGAATTATAATAATTGAAATCCTAAACTGTGAAACATGTTCTTAGTACACTGACCATACTTTTTAAACCTACAAGTGTCCAGTATTTACTGCATTTACAATATGTTGCCTGAAGCTATGACCAGCTTCTGTTCTCGTACCATGTAATTACCTTAAAAAGGTATTTAATGACCTTAAATACATTAATTACCTTAAAAGGCTGGTTCTCCTTTTTGGGACACAGTGAAACAATTTACCTTAAAAACATATTATGGAGCATTACCAACAGCCTTCCTTGAGACAAATTAATAGCTGACAGTCTCTTTTAGCAGTTAATAGTCAAAGCGTGATTTCTTGCTCTTTTTTTGTTCTGTGACTTTCTAAAGGGAGCCACAGAGACGCACCAATTTCCCTTACAGACTGTCCACCCAGAGGCTGCCGTGTCAGCCAGCCCTCAGATCTGCCCAGAGCATCCTCATGGAACACTTTCCTAGCAGTTCTAAATCATTCCTGTGCTCCCTCCTGAGGCTGGGAGCACTGTCACAGTCAGTGAGCCTGAAAATCTCTGCACAGGCACCTTTACCTGAGCGCCCTCAGCTTCTGCCGCATGGGCCACGGCCGGCAGCGGATGTTGGACATGATCTCCTTCTGGTACTGGATGTTCTGAAAGATCTGCTCTGGGTCATGGCTCTCAGCCTTCTCTTCACCAGCATCGTCTTCTGAGTTGCTGGCAGGCAGCACATAACCCACGAGAGCAAAAAAGGAGACAAGTTATTCTGTGGGATTCCTAGCAAAGCACTGATTCGCACAGGATTCAACTCTTGGAGCATTGTAAGAACGAGGGAACTCACACAACCTTCTTGTTTTAAAGTTGATTAATAATTTGGATGGTTTCTCCATATCCAGGACATACTTCTTTCCCTCCCCACCACTTGCTGTTCAGTCATAAATTATCCCCACTCCTGACCAGGAATCCCAGCCTTTCTTATTCAAGCATTTCAGGCCATTCAGCTTTTACATCACGCTAGCAAGACTGTCTGTGTATTTTTCTGGAACAAAGTGCTGTCTAAACATTTCCAGAAAGAGTAGATAACATTAATGTAGTAATCATACCCATTTTTTTATTGTTAGAATGGGGGGAGCAGGCGATTCAGTCATGGTCACCATTTAATCCTCTTCCCTGCTGAGGGGCACAGGGGTGTGGGACCCCACATACCAAGAATTACTTGTCCCTGTGAAAACATTCCTGTGCTTTGATGCAGATTTCTGTGGATGATTATTAAATCACCTTTTCTGATGCTGTCACCACATTTGCTAAGCTACAGCTCTTGCTGTAGCTGTGTTGGTCTATGAAACAGCAGCAATATTCATTCTTACAGAGGCTTAGGTCTAAAAGCCTGTGGTGACTGTGTCTCCCTGAATGGCATGAAGGGATCTGAAGTACTGCAACAACCACCAGCCAGGAACTTTCCCAATTGTATGGCTATGTACTTGCTGGGAAAGTTCTCTGCAATTTTACTGAAAAGGCAGCCTTTTAATCACTTAGAAATAAATCATAACCTAAACCATGCCATGGAATAATATTTGGGGGACATACTTCATCGGACCACTAATCTGTTAGTCTGCAGTCCTGTCCCTTCAGTCACAGGGGACATTCAAGGGAAATTTGTAATTACACAGGAGAAGAAAACGAGACTTCTTACCATATACCCTGAACTCTTTGGAGTTACTTTGCTTTATGTACAGTGTTTATATTTCAGTATGAAATATGAGTTTGACAAAATAAAGAAAAACAAAGAGGTTTGGAACACATCTTAAAATACAGAGAAGGATTTTTCTCATGCCATTTCCATGCTACCACACTGTTACTCAAACCAGGCTACCTTCCCCAGCCTGACACACACCCTGTCTGCATGGAAGTGAAAAGACAAGCTCCCACTGCTGTGCTGGACAAAGCAGCCTGTCCCTTGAGGAGAGGGGGGGTCCCTTACCTGTGGGGAGGCTCCTGGTAGGTGTAGATGCCGGTTTGCCGTTTCACCGTGCGCTGCTTCTTGCAGGACTTGGCAGCTCTGGGTGCAGGGGAGCCTGGAGCTGCTGCCATGGAGCAGGTGGGACTCTGCAGGGCTGGAGGCAGCCTGCAGCTCGCTGGGCAGGCGTCTCAGCAGCAGCCAAATGTTATTAAGCAGAGAGCAGCGAGCCCTGTGGAGCAGAGGATCACTGCCCGCTGCTCCAGCCTGGAGAAGCTGCTGCTGCCTGGCACTGCCTTAAAGCCACAGCACACTGCAGCCCCTCCACTGCCCCTCCAAGGCCAGATCAAGGTGGGAAGCAGAGCTCAAAGGAGATCCAGCCTAATGCACAGCCAGGTTTGCCTTGTTGTGGATGAGGGACATTCCTCATCACACCACTGCACTGGCTCTGGGTGGTGTTTCCAACAAACCTTCTGTAGGTGCTGTTGGTGTTCCTGCTTCCTGTGCTTGACACAAGGTTCTTGCTCAGGAAAAGCAAGATGGTGTTTTGGCCTTTAGCAACAGAGAAACATGCAATGTCATCGTCCCACAGGGCTTCCAGTTTTAGTGAAGGAGAGTCCCCTGACACCCTTTCTATGGTCAGCACCAACACAACCTCTCTGTCAGCATCTCTGTGATGCTGGCCTTGTTTTCCAGGACAGAATAAACTTCTCCAGGTTCTGCTGGGCCCAGGAAAGTGAGTTTTTAGAGCTTTTCTCCATCACAGAAGTTACAGATATTCTGGTGCCATTATTAAAACATAGCAAAACAGATCAAAAATACAATATATTAATAGTTCCTGCAGCCATAATTTGATGCTCAGAAAGTGGGAGTGAAAGGAAGAGTTTGAAGAGAGTTTTTACTTGTTCCTAACTTGGTATTTTCTCTCCTTAATAGCTCTGCACACAGTGCAGCAACAATTTTGATTGCATAAATCAATGGTCTGTTGTAGCTAACTTTCCCTTGCAGCGGCCGACAAAAAGAACATTTAGTTCTTGCTTCTAAATTTCCTGTAGAGAATAGCACAGACTGCTTTTTCTCTCCATCCTGAATTAATCTAAAATACTGCCCCTTGGTGAAAAGTTTTACTTTTTTACTGTCTATTGTCCTAGACTTATTCAGTTAAATAATCAAAGGGCTAAGTGGTCACAAGCCTTATCTTTTCTTACAGAATTGAAAGAGTAAATTAATTATGTGTAATTTACTGAATTTCTGAGATGACCAGATAAATATGATTCTGCTTTTCCAAAATGTATATCTCACAATAAAGCCTAGAGTTTTCTTGCTGGGTGAAGCTTCCCTAGTAATCTGTGTGTTGCATTAGCATAAAGCAGAATGGTAAAGAAATGCCCCTATTCAGAGTTCAGCTGTATTCTGCATTACAGAATGTGTCATATGCATGACTATTAAAGCCTAACAAAACCTACTTACTGTGTGGGGCTTTTTCTGTGAACTGAACTCCCCAGTCCCAGCTTCAGTCTGAGCATCTCTTGCACCCACCTCCTTTAGCCCCAATAGAGACTGAAGCCTTTGGACTCCAGTTTACAGCTCACCATGGATGGATCACAGAAAAATTTACTTTTTATTTGTTTTTTAAGTCTGTTAAACAAAGGCTGTTAGAACTTTGACATCTCAGTCTTTCTGCACCATTCCTAAATCCACAAACTTCTGAATGGCTTTCCTATTTGGCTTCCAGTTCACATGATGGAGAAAATATCCCACCACCCTCTCTCTATCAGACCATTCATCAAGTGAAAGCAAACAGCCAAAAGGAATAGATATCAGCCCAGAAGCACATCTCCATTAAAAGTCTTATCATCTCTTCCTAGCTGGAAAAACAAAAGAGCTATTCTGGTTGCCAGGAACACCCTTTAGAGCTTTGATGCTCACAGAACTGCAAACACACCCACATCACCACTTTTTTTGACATGCCACAAGATATATTTTCAGTTATATAATTTAAAAGCAGGAATACGTTAGCTCAAATGTCCTTCCTTGGCTGAAGTTATTTTTCTTTGCATCTCAGCCAGTGGCACAGCACTGGGGGCAGGTTCTGCTGCCTCAGCTCATGAGGATGAGTGCCCCTCTAACACAGTCCATCAGCTCCCTGCTTATTCCAGCTTTGTGTATAAATGTATCTCATGTTGCAGATAAACACTCACCCAAAAGACAGCCTTTGACACAGTAATGCCTGAATTCCCCTGAAGACATAAGCTAGATCTCCAAAATCTGCTGGAGAGAAACACAGATATCTCTCCTTCTGTACTACCATTCCTGCCTCATTGTTTTCCCTCAGACTTTGGATGTCCCACTTTTCATCTAAAGGAACCACAGTGGAGAGATTAACATCATTTACAGTTTCTAGAGATGACTATTTCACAAATAAAGCAGTATCCTTCAATGCCATGGTGTTACAGCCCTACCAAACCCATTAAAACACTAACATTACTGATTTACATCAATCTAATTGGCTAGTGCATGTTAATGTGTCAACAAGGCAGAAAAATTTTGTTCCCCTTTGTTAGAAGAAAGCTGAGAGTCTAAAAAAACACAAAGGGACAATTTAAGGCTGACATTTATACGGCTCTAACAGTGCCAGTGCTGGAGGCACATACATCATGAGAAGTTACTACCAAACACTAAAAGCACAATGAGCAGCAAGAGACTTATGAATTCCAAGCCCATCTGACAGAAAGATGCAGGGAAAATGGAAAGCAGGCTTCAAGGGCTCATCCCTGAAGTTGGCAATATCCTCTGTTGTCCATGATCCCTGCAAGAGCCTCTGAAGAATTCAAGTGTTAACTCAGATCACAAAGAGGGTTTTGGTTTTGCTTTTCGACTCAGCCAGCAGTTCAGCAACCAGAACACCCAGCTGCCCATTCCAATCTGCTCTATTGAATCCAGAAACCTGCTTGGGTTTGTTTTAGTCTGAGGGAATACTACAGGGGTTATAGATTTGATTTCAATTGCTATTAACAGGATGTAAAACAGGACATTAGCCTTTTACTGCAAAACTTTCAGCTCTCTGTGTGTAATAGGAAGACTCACATTTGATCCACAGGATCATTTTGCATTTTCAAACACTTACCCAGGAAGGAGCTGGGCTGGTGAACTCTGCTTACTGACAATTCAAGGAAAGAGTAGGCTTTATTCTTTCCCATATGCTCTATTCCCATAGAGGTAGAGTTTACATTTTACCCATCATTCCAGCACTGCAGTTCAACTCAGGACCTTTTCAAAATCTCCCTGCTTGGGAGATTCAGAACATTGCTGACTTGAATTTCAAGGTTAAAAATTAAGAAAGGGACAAGTTTTCCAGTCATCTTTGTAAGAAAAAGAGAATATTATCCCTCCACATCCTTAAGTACAGAAAACCAAGGTGGGGAAAAAGCATTTGGAAACACTAACCAAGACATCTTGTGTATTTTTAAGCGAAGTAATTATCAGCAGTGCTGACAACTTTCACAGACCCCAGTGATAGGCAATGGTGCTGCAGAGCATCCACGTTTGTGTGAAAACATTGAAGCTCCTCCTAGTAGAGGACCTTGACTTGTAGAGCTGAAAGAACTAAGATCAAAAGTTAGACTTCACATAGACTTCAAAGGCAGACATTTAATTCTCAATTTGCAACCTCAGTTCACCTGTTTAGTCCCCAGATATGCAGCTGGACATAAGAGCAGTTATGGGATTTCCAGGGTAACAGTGCCAAAGCAATAGTTTTCACTTACTGGGAATAAAATTGATCTACTGAGCTCTGGTAAATCATTCTCTCCTGCTAAGATTGTTTGGACAGCCTAATTTCATACGGTAGGTTCTGCTCTTCAATTTCAGCATGTTCATAACTCTTGCTGACATTTATCACACTTGGATCAAGGGGAATGCTCCCATCGTAGTTCAATTTTCTTTGTGAATTCACATCCCACATAAAAAAAAAAATCCATTTTAAAAAGCTCCTTCTGTGCAGTTAACTGATCTTACAGCATCATGAGATGATTAGTTTTATTCTGGGATGAGTTTCATGACTATTAAAATACATATTTCTCTGACAGTACAACTCAAAAGAAAATATATTGAAATCAGGAAATTTTCAGGAGTGTTTTAGAGACCAGTGCTAAGACAGAGGGTAAGGAAGAAAACCAAGGGAAAAAAGGGGCTGAAGACAAATGGAAACATCCCCATGCCAAGCCAAACACCCATGGAGGGGAAGAACAGGCATTAAAGCTTTTACAGCCAGCTCAGCTGATGCCTTGGCTTGCAGCCCTGCCTGGCTCACTGTCCCTGGGACTTGCAGCTCTCAACTTTCAGGTGGCAAAAGAGCAATTGGACACCATCAGAAAACTGATTTTTCAAGAATAATATATAATCTGCAGCTTCTTCTGCTATGAGGAAATCAGTATTTTCTTTGCTTAATGATGAAATGAGTATTTTCTTTGCCAGCAGTCTGATGTGCATCCCACAGACGTGTGCATTTCACCAGAGACCTTTTTGAAAGCCCTGTAACCAAATTATTTTCCAGACTTACGTGAGTCGTTACAAGCCAGACCTAGGAGTCAGTGAAAATGAAGAAGATAATTTTAGATTATTTAATAAATAGATAAAAAAAAGAAGAAATTTCTCATTTTAGAAGAAAGAGGAAAAATATTCCAGGAACTGACAATGGCAGAAACTAACTGAATACCCAGGACTTTACAGAGTGGTGATATTTGGGACAACCTTGCTAGTCAAAAGCCTGGAAGAGGTGGGATGTATCTGGAGCAGACATCCATAAAAACCTATTTTTGGTTTCCTTGGGTTTTGTGACATCCATTCAATTTCCCAGACTTAAAATCCCACCCTAATTTTAAAGGGTTTGGCATTGGAATAGTAAGATTAGTTCACTTACATTTATTGGCTAACATCTTTACAAAGGAGATGTTCATAAAAAATGGACAAGGAAATTCAGATGAGCTTAATTCACTGCATAAGGAATGTAAGTAATCCTATTAAAAACCCAGGAGATTGTTTAGGTACACAATGCTTAACTCATTAGCAAACAATAATCATCATTTGTCCAAGAAAAAAACCACAAATGCAGCTCCTCAAATTACTGTCTGCAAAGAGATCAGTTTATTCCTCTTGCCCTCCAGGATATTGCATCAACACTGTGCTTGGGAAAGCTGGGGGTACCAGGCTGGGGATACAGGATCACCTGAATGCAGCACCTAACACATTAGTTAAAAAAAAACAGATCTAGAAATTGATCAAGAAACTATGAGGGAAAAACTCTGAAAGGGTATAAAAACAAAAAGAAAAGATTTGGAGACCTCAAAATATTACACTCCTGTAGAAAATTACTTTAAATATTCTTCACAGAAAGACAGTGTGGTATAAATACTGCAATAACTCAATGCAACAAAATTAGTAATTTCTTCTTATCCTACCCTAAAGACATGCCTCTAAAGCTAAAAAAAAAGGATGTTCAGACTGATGTTTATTAAAAGTAGGCAAAATGTTATTAATTTTATGCAGTCTCAGAAGCACTGTGCTGCCTGAGCTTACTGAATATCAGATGACCTTGAAAGTGCCTGAGTCATGGGCAGTTCAAGCTGCAGCCTAAACAACCATCCTAAATCTTATACATCGTCACCTACTCATTATCTGGGCTTTGTACTTTCCTACCACTGGGGGATTTTCACATAAATTATACAGGAAATGAAGCAAAATGCAATTACATTCTCCAACAGCTCCAAGGCAGATAGATAGCAAAGGCATGCAGCACAGTTCAAGAGTCAGCTTTCAACAAATGTCACCTATTAGGAGGAATCTAAATGAAACATATATCACTAAGCCTCCCACTTCTAAATTATATCATTATCTCATCACTAGGACAAGCAGTTATAAGGTTACAGCAATTTCAAATAATCAGCTTTCAAACAGATTTCTCAAAGGGACTTTTCATCTTTGCTTTTACACATCACCATTTGGACTTTCACATATACTAGAAAATTCTGTTCTATTATATTATATTAAATTGAGTTATCCCAATGAAAACATCTCTAGTAAGGTTAACCCAGACACTTAATAATCCATTAGCACCCTTGGTTTTTCAATATAACAAGTTTTCTCATAATGGCTTTTCAGTCTCAAAAGGAAAAGACACAGCTATGGAACTTCTGAGTGTTCTGGATTGATGGGATTCAGCTGAACAGTGGGAACACTGCAATGATGAATAAAATCACATTTTTTCCCCTGCCTTCAGTGGATGGTAAGTAGGGCCAACAGCCTTTGCATTAATCAAGGTCCCAGGAGACCACATGGAACACTCACATCTTCAAGGGATGATCCCTTCTTGACCCACTTTTTAAAGTGAGGATCTTGGACTTTTTGTGGTTTGCATTTGGGGTCTTTTATGGGTGCTACCCTCAGTGCAAAAGCATTAAAAAACAACACAAAATGCAGTTTACAGACATTAGGTAAACACTAACAATATCTTGATACATATATTTCAAACAGTCCTTTCTTCCCAGGATCTCACCATGCAAATACCTCTCTCTGCTGCTGAATTAATTATCACTGAGCTTATGGACATCAAATGTTTGAGGCCAAAAGTTACAAGAAAAGCCTCAAATCATAAAGCAGTGAAGAGACTTTCTTAGTTACTGCAGTGATGATCTCTCTCCTGCCAGCACACATTAAACACACACTGGTTTTTTGGAAGTTCATCTATGGTGTTCACTGGTCTCATGGTACATTTTATTTCCTCTGTAGGCGGAATGTTTTGAGAAAGCTCTTTAATAGCCAGCAAGGGCTTAGCTAAATTAACCCATCTAAGATTTGAGATGTGCTGTGAAGATGCATATGAGCAGCCTCTAAGGCTCAGCTAAAGCAAAATAGTTTAAATCTTAATAAGAAAATTATGACTCACAACCTATCATTAATAAACTTTTTATTATTATTAAACAACAAACTAAGTCTGATTTCTTTTTTTTTTTTCCACTTTCCTTTCTTGTATTTCCTGCTCATGGTATAATCATTAAATTCTCATTACAGTGTTTAATTTTCACACTTTTAGACAACACCATATATTCTTCTCAAGGTTTTAACATGTGCAGTTCTTCACTATTTAAAAATATTTCTAAGGTGACACCTATATGCAGAAAACATATCAAAAGAATTGAATAAATTTGTTTAGGTTTAATTAAATGGGTGCAACCTCTTTGCAACTTGTAAATCATCTTAGCTGTAACTAATCCTGATTTGTTTAATTGGGTAAGTGGTTTAAATGCTTAAAGGACTAAACTAAACTAGCTCCAAAATAGGAAGCTATTTAATTCAGCCTGTGCAAACCTTTATATTTGTATTGTATTTCAAAGCACATAAAGGTGAACAAGAATAAACTACTGAAAATATTGGTTTATGGTTTAATTAGTCCTTTTATGATATGTACTTGTTTTCAAATAGATAACATGTCTATCAATAGGAAAGAAAAAGTTATGGAAGTGGTGATATCTGAGAAAAAAAACACAAAAAGAACATGAGTGAAAGTTTTTATAAAAATTCTTACTTTTCATGAATAAAAGGATTTTCCTTTGAGGCTCCGTTTCTATTATCACACAATGAATCTTCTGCCATCACAAACACAGATGTTCCCTTAACTCTGCACAAATGCCAAAAGCTTTGTCTTAATATGCACTCTGGGAGGGCTTCTATGTTAATGAGGATATATTAGAAATTTATTAAGTAAAGTTCCTGCATCTCTGCTGGTCCTTAGCCTGTCCCTTCTGTGTGGTCCAAGTCGAGCACTGCCCAAGATGAGCCTGCAGGAAAGCAAAGCAAATCATGAGCTTTGCAGGGGGAACAGGGTGAGGACAGCACCCTGCCCCTGTCTGTACCATAAATGTGTTTGTGGGAAGAATTGGATGCACCCAGGGGTGATCAGTGGGATGAGAACCCCTTCACCTGCAGGAGGACACAAATGAACCCCTGAATGCGGCAGGAGGATAAAATGCTGCAGTCCTGGATTTGCTGCCTGAATTAAACACCCTGGTAATTAATTTCTCCATTAGATGCTGCTTCCAGACCTGGGAGGGGGCAAAGCCATCCCCACCCTTATTGCACGTATGAACATAAATCACCGCAAAGATCAGATCGGTGCTTCCAGGAGAACTTTCAGCACCTGCAACATCCCTCTCTGCTGGAGGCTCCTGGCAGGCAGCAGCGTTTGGGTTTTCCCTGCAGAGATCCGAACGCTCCACCGTGTGGCCAAGCTGCTCCCTCTGCACGGCTGCCTTGGGAATGGTATTTTCTGCATTGGGAATGGTGCTTTGCCTCCAAGAAAATTTAGATTGACTCTAGGGAAAGAAGCAAAACATCGAAAAGAAGGTGTTTTCAGCTAAAAAAAATACCCCTCAAATAAATTCTCCAGATACAGTCACACGTATCTGGTTTAATTGCAGAGCATTGGATGGCCATAGATAAACCTGAGAGCACTAAAGTCACAGGGAACTGATGTAAAAGTTAAATCTCCACTCAAAGTCCATATCAGAATTTAAAAATCAAAGACCATTCTTTTCATTTGCTAATAGGGTGTGAGCAACTAGGAAAAAGAATCTTCATATATATTATGCAAAATGTTTCCTTATTCTCCTTCTTCCTGAAATATATAAACTGCACCACTTTTTCACTTAGGGTTGAGGGATTTTTCTTTACTTTTTAATATAAGAAGCATTAAGAATAGAATATTTCTCACTTGAACTTTTTTGCTCAATTCTTTAGTGAACTTTTTAAGCACTATTTCTTCCATATAGCATAAATATTCAGTGTCACATTAAGCGCTTAATATCCACAGGTGACTAAGAAACTAAATATTATTATTAACATTTATCAACAAAGCAATCAAAAAGAAGGGATATTTAGACTCCCATTTAGAGAAATAACATCTTCTGCTGAAATGTGAAGTTCTTGTAAATAATTAGATGGTTTTGATACTAAAGGGAGGCATTTGATTCTAATGAGTAATGTTTCCCAGAAATGTGACTCCATTGTCTAATTTTCATAAAACTAATCTCTATTTCTCATAATGATGAATAATAAAATCAATATATTCGAAGTGTCAGAACATAAAACAAGCTTGGAGTGCAGAACACGTGATTTGTCAGATTCGTGGTCCTTTTTGTAGAAGGTAAATGAAAATGTTGAAACAGCATTCATATTTCAACCGCCAGAGCCTACTTCTGAAAATTACTTTCTCAAACCATTAGTATAATCCACTGTTTACTTATTGTGAAAAGTCTCCTTGAAATAAAATCGAGGGGTGGTGCATTCAATACTGAGTGCTCTGCTGCTCCTGCACACACAAACCAGACAAATTCCGTAAAACATCAGTTTTAAGTACCAAGTCCAGACATTTAAGTGTTCTGTTTAAACACAAGGAGCTAATCTGATTTTCTTGTAGCCTGATTTGAAATTTGCAACATAATCTAAAATAAAGAAACCAAATCAATGAGATTAGGAACCTGTACTTTGAGGAAAAAAACCCAACAGAATAAATCCATAGACATGCACAGAAACAAAACAACTGGAATCTGAGATGAATGTAGCTAAACAACATTCTCTCATTTGAGATGACATACACTGATTTCCTGGAACATTTAACATTAATGTGATTTGCTGCTGATCAATTAGAAACCAAGAATACCTGGAGAGGAAAGGTTCAAGTCACTGGATCATAAATCTCAGTTTTAGAAGGTGAAAATTCTCAAGCACCCATTCCTGAAGGTCACATCCTCCCTGTGGCCAGGGCAGCACCTTGCAAGAAATTCCATAGTGGAAAGAAAAATGAAGGCATGAAAGCAAAGCTTAAAACATTTGTCCCCTGAAGAGGGAAAGTGTCTGCAAAAAACTTGATAGAAGTGGGAAATGCAGCAGGGCAACTACAGGAAGGACTGAGGGGAACAGGTTTCATCAGTTTCACATTTCAGGTTTCACCAGTGCTGGAACCCAGGATGCTCTGAGTCACACCACATCCAAACCAGCCTGAAAGGGATTCTTCTGAAACACTGCTGGGATAAACAGATGTTGTTTATCAGATCTCAGAATGTGTCAAAGATCATTTAGCAACGAGTTTCACTGGTTGTTTGTGGACCATGTGTGTTTCAGCAAATAACGTGAGCAACACATAAAGAGAAATTATCAGGTTAGGAAAATTCTTGAGAGATTTCTAGGAACAGAAGTTATAGGGGGAACTTTGAGATGTCTGAACATTTTCTTTTAGTAACAAACATTTTTGAGAACCCCCATATCAATTGTAGCCACATCAATAATTACTACACCTCTGGAAATTACACTTCTATTTCGCTCTCATATCTCATCACACATATCAGATCTGGTAGACAACTGCTTAATCAATTTTTGGTGATTTTTACAGAAACATAGGTGGTTTGGCTGTATAATCCTTTTCATGCATCTGTGGGGGATACTAGTCTCTGAGCATTTAAATGAGTGCTACTATAAAATGCAATTTCCTGATCCAACTGCAAGAAAAGAATTTTTTTAAAATCATTTTCTGTGCTTCAACTGAAGCACAGCTGAGAGAAAAACTTCAGTGGGGGACTAAGGCCAGAGAAATGAGAAGGCAACAAAGACTTCAGCTTCTGCAGCTACTCAGCTCTTCACAAAGCCTTTTGCCATGACCTCCCATACATTTAGAACACAGCCACTTGTCACCAAGAAATCATTTCCAGTCTGCCCACCAGGCCAAGGAAACAAGGTTATTCAGAACAAACCTGAGGACTGGAATCCTCCAATTGTCAAGTGGATGGTTAAACATGGTCAGCTCACCTGGGAATGGTGGTGGTGGGCCAGCTTGCTAGGGATCTGCAGGAACTTCCCCTAAGTATTGAAAGAAATTGTATTCATTGTGGTGAACATATTTATCCCTGGCTAGGTGAGTAGCCTGTGATACCTTTGTGTCCCAAACTGCTGGTGAATCACTGGAAGCAGCAAGGGAAGCTTCTCCTGGAATATTTAACAGCACCTGCTGGGGCTAAAGGCTGGCTGCTGGCAGTGGGATGAGCATAGTCAAAAGGCATTAATAGTCCTTAGAGGAGAATCCATGTAGTGAATTTCCTGTACCTTCATCACTTCATCCTGTCAGGACAAATCAGCCTGCTTGGTCTCTGCCTTTCTGAAAGCTGAATAAACAAAACCCTCAGGAAAACAATTGCTATTTCCAGTGAAATGAGCAGCCTTTCTTTCACTGATTTGCCAAGCAAAAAACTGCCAAGAAGATAGAGAGAGGAAGACAGTCAAACACTTATGAAAAAGGAAATACCATCCCCAAGTTGAATTTGGCTGGTTGAATTGGCAGGATGGGATCAGAAAGGGTATAATCAGAGAGAACAGAATAACAGAATGAATCGGAGTTGACTGGAGGAGGAAACAGAAGTAGATTGTTCAGCCTTGCAGCCTATTGGTGCTGCTGTCAGACACAGCCAACCCTTCCAAGCTCCTTTGGGAAGTCGTGTGCTCTGCCAGGATACAAGAGATGGAGCTCCAGCATGAAAGGGATCTTTCCTGCTTTCAGCCAGTGCCCCAGGCTCTGCATGCTCCCTCCTGTAGTTACTCTGTGATGATGAGGGAGGGAAAAACGCCCAGGATTTGAATGCAAGTGAGAAATCACCTACTAGTATGAGCAGTCACTACTCACTGACATCTGCTGTAGGACTCTGCCTACTGCACCCCAGAAAAAATTCATTGTTACAGGGAAGCAAAGCCTGGAGATGAGCCTGTCCCAGGCAGGCTGTGCTGCTGCCCAGCTCAGTGTGCCAGCCTGCTCTGCTGGTGACCAGGCACAGTGTCCCCACGAGATGGCTGCAGAGGCTGTGGCATCACAGCGAGCACTCAGAGCTGCAGGGCTCAGAGTGCCTCAAATGCATGGGGCACTGCAAGAAGTCCCTCTTTCAAAAACGCAAGTCCTTGAGACATTTGTCAAAACATCATTAAAAACGATTTTTTTAAAAAGCAGAATTAATTAATTCTCCCATTGTTTAGATTTTTTTCCCTTCCTGTTTAGCATTTTGTTCTGCTCATTTTTTTGGTTATATGCTCCACACAATTCAAATAATCAGCATCAGATTATTTTTTCTTTCTGCTTTTTTAAAATCAATCTTTTTTTGGTAAGTTCTTTTGAAGCTTCTGCATCTCTGTTTTCTGCAATTAGGCTTTTTGTGTTAATTACACTGATTGCCAAACCTTCCATCTCTCCCATGCTTGGCTGCCATTCCCTGCTCACGGTGCCTGTTCACTACACCGCCCATTCCTTCTCATTTTGGATTTTTTGGTAACTGGCCATGCCATTCCCTAGCTTGACACCAGCTGTGGGTCTTAAGCTCCAATTCAGCCGAGGAACATAGGCATAACTCCAAACACAAGCTTGAGCAGGAAAAGCTTGGCTGGTCACCTAGCCCTGGAAACGTTGCCCTGACAAGGAAGATCAACAGCACCTAAACAGCAACCTCAGCCAAGGGCTCCCACTCACTGTGAGTGTGGGCAGCTAAATCCAAGTTTTAGCATGGGTAACACAAACACTTTAGTCCAGGGACAGCTACTTGCCTTTATAATTGTAATTTTCTGAGGTCTGAAGGACACAGTGCTGATTTTAGCCCGGAAACCTCTTCTGTAATGGGTATTAAATGTCAAACAACCAGAATCCCTTTCTTAGCCTATATCTAATAACAGCCTTAGTTTGCAAAGTCCCACAATAAAACCCTACATATGATTTCTCCAAAATCCATCTCTATCCCACCCTTGGTTGAACCCTGGCTCATTGTCAGGTTTCTCTGCTGTTCAGAATAGCTACACTTGTTCAAATCCATTAATTATGCCAATGTTGGAGCAAACTTTGGCTAAACAGTAAACCAAAGCCTACCTATTTCTACCCAGCCCATCTTTAGGCATGATTACTTACAGATTTACATCCTCATTTTTACCATGAAACCATTTTTCAGACTGATTCTTCCAAAGTTTAAACAAACAATTGATGCCAGCCTCAGCCACAACCTCAGCATAGAAGCCAACATCCTATTTTATCCTTTAATTGTGCTCAACCATTAACCAATAAAAAAAAAAACAAACTACCATCACACATATATTTAGTACATTTGGGTTTTTTACATCCCTTTTTTTTCTGCCCCAAGAGGGAACAAAATTATTCAGTGTCAGACTTTCATGGACCTTGCTCATCAGGAAAAAAAAAGCTCTGGTCTAGATTTTGACCATGAATAAACCTTCATGGCCTCATCTAAACCCAGTGCCTTAATTTTCATTATTACAGTGTATGCAAAGCATGTGAGTCACACAGATATCCCCTCTGGATAAGGCCACAAAGGCTTTGTTCTAAGCCCAAATGTGCACATTTCCCCTTCTGAAATCAATCCACGTGGCCATTACTAGCTGTTGTTTCATGCTTGTGGATTTGAGGCTTGGCTCTTATTGGAGAGTTGATTGATTAATTTCAATATTGCAAAAGCCTCATTTAGCCAGGGGGACATTTCTGGAGCTCAATTTTCTAACTGAAAACCAACCATAAGAGTACATTAAAATTATCTAATTTTGAGCCTCTGAATCTTTTCATGAGAACTTGCTCATGAGCATCTTTCCCATTTATTGTTTAAAGATACTTTCAGTCATTGTGTCATTGAAATTAGACATGTATGTGATTTTTTCCCCCTATTTCTAATTCTAGAATCTAAAAAGGATTTTCTTGCAGCTTGCTTTTTACAACCTCTAAAAAGTGTGACAATTAAGACAGAGATCCTCAAACAAGGTCCAGAACATGAGGAGGTTCTAGAACTAGGCATAAATATATAAGACAAGTGCTAAACCAGGCAAAACTGTTTATTTTAGAAAGATCTCATTACTGAAGCAGAAAGGACAGTTAATCACTTTGCTTCTGTTTCCCTGGGAAACTGTTCCATTAATGGCATTTCCCACCAAGTTAGCACTTTATTAATATTTTATTTGAAATTAAATCAAATTATGATCATTTGAAGAAAGTAATATAATTGCAATTTAATCTCTTTTCCATTTTCCCTTCCAATTTAATTCAATACGTGATAAAGAGTGGGAAAACAGAGGGGGTGGATTTTTTATATCTATACTTCTTAGTTGTGAGAAAAGAGTGGGTAGTTGTAAATATTTGTGGAAACTTTAAATCTTAAAAAACGAATATGAAAACATGGAACACTTTCATGTGCAATTCAAAATCAGCCTTTGAGGTGGAAAAAAGTGTGCTGCAATATTCTCAGATTTTTAAAAGCAGTTATAATTTTTTATCCAAGCTTGGGAACAAAGGAAGCTGCAAAAGAAAGATTTATCAATAAGCACACAGATATGAAGAAATTGTAAAAGCAGTTGATGGGTAAAAATATATTTACTTCCCCTGCTCAAAAAATTACTGTTTTCTCCCTTTCACTGAGGTTCTGTAGTGGTTGTCTGGAGAGTTTAAAAACACCTGCTGAGAAATAATTTTATTTTTTATATATATAAATACACATACACATATATGCATACATATATATGTATACGTGCATACATATTTTATATATATATATATGTATATATATATAAAATACATAACAAGCATTTTCAATCAGTGATGAATCCTAACATTTTTAGAATATTTTACATTCTGAAGTAGGATTTCTTTTCCAAATGATGACACATGGATTTTAAATATTAGTAGGAAATTATTATTGAAATATATTATGAATATAAACATTACCTTTAAATTCATTTGTTTTAAACCATAAAATATCCTGCATGTATTTAATTTTTCTAAGTGTGACATTAATATTAATGTATCTATATATTAGATAAAATTATGGAAATAACTGGAATATTAAGATTACTATGAAATTGTATGCATTCATACCACTTACATCTGCTGTCTGAAAGGGCTGTATCAGATATTCTGAGCAGAATAATCAAGTGCTGTAGGCTTTTCTAGTTATCTCTTTTTCCTGATATTACTGTAGTCATTACAAGTGACACAACAAACTAAGCACTGACCAAAAGACAACTCTTGGACTGAAAATAAATCTTGTCTAGTTGGAAAAAAAAATCATGCATTGTGAGAGCAATTCCTTCTCAAGACAGAAATGTAAACTGATTTCCAGACAACAGCAGTCCCAGGAATCTCAGGAGTCTTGGGGGAATGCTGGCAGGGCAGCAGTGCTGTGGGTGAGGAGGATGGGATGTCCTCTGCAGCACTCATCTCCTCTTCATCCTGTCCAAAAAAGCCACATTTGTCACCTCCACTGACAAGGACAGCTGTGCCCTAGAGGTGGTTAACTCATAGGATCCAAGAAATATCTGCACATGAAAAAGAAATGCACTCCATCCCTTATTTGGCTAATTAAGGAGAAAACCAGTCTTAGCAGTTTTGAGAAAATCCAAGACAAATTTAAGCATCTGGTATTTTCCACTCATCTCTTCATTTGGGCTTTCTTGGCATATGAGCTGGAGTTTTGGCTGATTTCCACTACAAGCAGAGAAGAGAAGAAGTCAAGAAGTGTCCTCACTTTCCCACCATTCATCTTCACTCTTTTCCAAAAAAACAGTGATAAGGCCAGAGGAATCTCTGTGGGCATCCCAGGCATAGTGGAGCATCTGACTTCCTTCTAAAAAACTTATACTATATGTAGTTGCAATAATTTTGACATATTTTCTCCACACATCCAATTACTTGGAGCCTCTTGACAGCTCTTTTGGCAACTCCTTTTCCTGCTGCCTCCTCAGCTACAAAAGGCTGTTTTTCTTGTCAACCCTAGTTGCATTTGCAAAAAAGAAAAAAAAAAGCCAGGAAGAGATCTCCAACAGATTAGCAAAAGAATAAAAATCTTCCCCCCTCCTCTACAAATATTTTCATGTATCTAAATTCTGTACAAATAACTATGTTCCCAGGTTTAACCAGGAGTTGCACTCATTACTGAAAAAGAAAAATTTCATACTATTCGTCTTCAAAATGATGGTGTGTGAGAAATGTTCAGCCTCTTAACGGAGCTTATTTGACTTCACTTTATCAGGAACATAATTTTACAACAGCTGATGACCAAGATGAATAAAATCTGTTTCTTGCACGTGAGGAATACAGGTTTTGCACACATTCCCATTAAACAGCTTCACTCAAGCAAGACTACAGAAAAATGTAGTTTGGGGTCTCATGTTTAACACCAGAAGAAGAAATCACAGCAGTATAAATTACAGTTTGATCTCCAACACAGACAGTTTAATAGGCCATGATTTAGCAAAGCATTTAAGCAAATGTTTAAATCCCATTGATTTAAGTGGGATTTAAGTACATATTAAGTACTTAGCTGAATTGAGGCCATACTGTGAAGGGACTCTTAGAATAAGGAAAGCACAGTAGGCTTTAGGGATCTTTATTTACAGCTCAGATGTTTAACTTTGCAAATTTGGCTTAGGAACCTGTATAATGCAAAAAAGGAGCCAAGGACAGACTGCAAGAACATTTGGCTGCCCAGGGTCACTTCAGGATAATGCAACATACCAATATGAGATTCAGTTTCTAAAATGCTTTTATCCTGAAATTTACCACATATAATTTATAATTAAGCTGACTTGCCTCAATGTGTCATTCAGCAATTGTATGTACAGATCTCTGATACTGCCAAATTTCTTGTGCTCTCATTTGTTCTTTTCCCATTTTCCCTCTCACTTTTAACCCCAACCTTCTGGTTGCAGGGTGAGGAGGAGGCACATGGCATTTGCTGTTTGTCAATCAACTCTCACTGCAGAACTAGAAATATAAAAAGCAAAAAGCAACAAGTGTTTCATCCTGGAACATGAAAATGTGTTTCCCCAAGAGGGGATCAAAACAGATATTTCACTTAAAGGATCTCTGTTAAAATGATATCATTTCTCCCATGGATGTATCAAAACTGTGTTGTGTCTATATGGACTTTGCCAAATATTATAGCTGTAACAAAATATTATATTGACTGTAGGAGGACTTTTATTTATTTATCTTTTCTTCTTGACCCCAAATCTTATCTGACTCTTATCTAATATATCTAACTCTACTGACACTATTGCAGAAGACTGAACTGTTTCTATTTATCTTGCAGAGTAGGAGTTTGCTTTTGGGGACATTAATAACTCTTATTGTCAGTTTTCTTCTTTCTGGGAACCAGCCTATTTCCGGAGAGCTCTGGAAACAGGAAACAGAACATTGTATCATGTCCAAACACTGCATTTTGTAGGGAAATAAAGACTCATGGAATCACTACTCATAAATTAAAAAAGATTGCTTTTGAGAGAAGTTCTTATGTAGCAGTATGCCCTGAGACTTATTGGAAACTTTCTTGGTACTGTTTTTATGGCAGGTCCAAATAACAATATGATCAAATTTTAGGCATCTAAAAAAAAAATCTCTTTAATTTCACTGCTCAGGTTTGGCTTATTTCTAATAAACATGTACTTATATAGATAACACTGCAGAAATCAATACTCTTCATAATTCTATAAATAAATAATAAAGAGTATTTTCTGTTAGTTAAGAGAGACGAGCAATGTTTTCAAGGCATTTAGTTTGCTGTGGGGAAAGTATCCTAGCAAAACTAATCCCTGATTTATAAATTCAATTTTCAGATTTGTGCTGAACAAGTTTGTGATAATGCTGCGAGTAAATCTCACCCTTTCCTGACTCCTAACAGGTGGTAAATTTTCAGAAAAAACATTTTTTATGCCAAGAAGACACAGAGAGTCTGTTAGAGCCACTTACAGTGCAGCCACTACAATCAAAGTACTTCCAAGTACTCACCCAGCTCAAAAACATACAAGTGCAAGGCCAGTTTAACTACATGATAAGCTGATTTTCTGTCACTGTGTGCACTTTTCCTGGTAATTAAACCCTGCTAAGGAAGTTGTATCAGCCAGGGAATGCCCTGATATCTCTGTGGGTGCCTGTGGAGATGAGCGCACACAAACCATCCGCCCCTCTTGCTCTCACCTGAGTGTGTGCAGAATACTCTGATTCCATTGCTCAGACTTGCTCTGGATTTCTTAGAACTGTGCTAATCCCAGCTTGAACCCCAGGACACAGCAGTCTCTGAGCTGAGGCCAAATGCATTTCTAATGATTAGCAGATAAATTAGGGAAATACTGAGCCTATTAAAATGAACATACTCAGGAATGTAATTGGATAGTGAATTAAATCATTCCTTTCACACTGATTAAACCAATAAAACAGGATGATGGCTCATGCTCTGAAAGTGTATTACCTGACATTTCATCATCCAGTCTGTCAGAAAACAGAGAAGAAAGAGTCACCAAGCTTTAGCAACTACATTCAGAACATTATGGCTATTTAAAAAACAGTCTGTGTTCCCACTGTAAATACCTCAAAGTAAATTTTTACGCTATCCAATGTGTAAATATTTACAATGGATAGAAGCTTAATTTTTCTTCATTCTCAATCATGACAAAACACATTTGTCTCATTTTCCTCCTCAGCTGAATCAAATCTTTTTGATAGTAGTATAATGTGGCTACAAAAATCTACTTTGGGAAAAGATTTAGGTAAACAGCTAAAGAGGATTACTTTTTCAGCAAATACACTAGAGGTTTCCAATACTTTTTGTTTTCACTTGCAATCTCTCCAGACAGGCTAAACTCCCAAGCAGTGGGAAGCAAATAGCTTGTGTAGCACAGAAAACAGTGGTTCTGTACTGGAGGAAGGGAAAATAAACAATTTTTCAGTAAACTTTCTGTTCAGTATATTACTAGATTGAGCCACTGTCAGTTTTATACCAAGGTGTTTATCTGAACAAAATAAATGCCAGAGAGGCTGTTCTCATTCAGAAAATACAAGTTAATATCCAATTTCAATTAACTGTGAAGTAGGAATCTCAGGAATTACAGTAGGTGTGATAATCTCATGTGGAGTTAAAATACTCCCAGCAGTCACACCCCAAATGTCTTTGGGTTTTATTTGTTTAAATTACCAGGTAATACCTTAATGCTTTAGGACGACTGTCTCTGTTCTAGAGGGTGAATGGGGTTCTGCTGAGCTCTAACCAGGGCAGCTGCACTTGGTTTGAGTCCTGTGAGGAGTAAAGCAAATCTCAAATATCTGCCCTGCCTCCTGTGCTCTCTGCAGAGCTGCCAGCCCTGAGTGGAGAACTGAAGCAGCTTTTATAGGATGTGTCTTTTCTCAGACCCCAGGAGCCCTGAAGTGCTCGAGCTGATGCTCCACAGATCTGCCCAAGCCCTGGAAAGCATCCAGCAGTCCCAATGGAGAGATCAGGAGAGATTAATTTCATCTGCTGCTGGAGTCAAGTGTGCTGCTGCAGGGTAAAGCAGCGCTTTGTGAGCTCACCCTGGTCAGATTAGACTGCTCCAGGTCCCAGAGTTATTCCAGCACAGAGAAAGGCTCCACTGCTGGTTGCAGAGCAGGCTGGCTGTTCTTTGCCTCCCTTTGGGTTTGTGGCTATCAGTTTGTCAGCACGGAGGGCTCCTGGCAGGCACTGCCAGCTCTGGGCAGTGCCACCACCCCACAGTGCCACACATGGATGGGGACTCACCCAGGGAATGTGCTGGAAACTGGAAACCCAACTTGGCCCGATCAAGGAACCATCCCGGATGAGAAGGGAATTTACTGAAGGAATTACCCAAATGAGACTGGCAGGCTGTAAGCAATGTAATGTGTTGGTTATTTCCAACATCTAGGGGATATATTGTCCTTCAGATAAAAAATAAACCCGTAAGAGGGGAAAGTTATTTGGTAAAATCACCACAAACCAGAAAGAGTCACTGTATCTTCAAAAGCAAAACTATTTTCAGGCCAACAAAGAAAAGGATTTTGAAGTCTCAGCTATAAATATTCAAAATATTCCACAAACCACTTTGAGAACCCCTTAGACATGGCCAAAAGCCCAGGCTTTAGAGATATTCTTGTTTCTGTGACATTGGCATCAGGTGTTTTTCTGCAATTTTCCGTAGAAACCTTTGCCTTGTCCTCCACAACCTGTGTAAGGTTACTGAGAAACAATGCCACAGACAACAGTTTCCCTGCAGCTTTCCTCCTTTTTTATAGGTTATGCTTTATGGTTTGTATGTACTAAAGTAGACTTAAAAGACAATTATTTCTTTTAATGTCCTACAAGTTCTGTACCAGAGCTCTGATTCCATTGCAGACATTTCTGCTCATCTTAGTGCCAGTTGTAGTTTACTTGCAGAGGACAGAGTGTGTCCATCTGAATTCCTGCTGAAAGTTACTTAAGAATGTAAAGCAACTAAATTAAACAAGTATCCTTATAATCAAACCCACAATAATCTCTATAATTAGCTCTTTTTATCTTTTTTCTTTTTTCATAATAGAACAGCAAAAGACCAGGACTTCTCAGACAGTAAGAAGAATCAAAAACAGAAAATAAGATCAAATATCTTTGTTTTACCAACAATTTTTAGGCTCAGAGACCAGCAAGTCTGTGGAAAAGTCAATACACAGACTTGTGGGCACCATTATATAATTTCCTGTTGCTTTTCCAAGAATCCCATGATCATTTAATGTGGCACTTGCAGGAAATATATAAAAAGGAGTATTGAAGACAGAATTGCAGCAGTGTGATGACATCAATACAAATGCAAATATACACCATCCAGAGATTGTTCCAAGAATGTTATTAAAAATAATCAGCTCTATGAATTCTGGGAGCCCAGGACGGCTGTGCCAGAGAACCTCTTTGGAAGGCCATTGCCAGCAGAGTACAGAAGACACAATCCAATAAATGAGGCCAATCTTTTGAAGAAATGCTAAGTTTGATCCATCATCAATACCTGAGGAACTACCCAAATCTAGGAGTGCAAAGCAATTCTGAAATCGGTACAAAACCACCTGAGGTTTCCAGAGGCTTGGGGAGACACCATTGGTTCAGATGCAGCCAGCACAAATTATTCACAAAACATTAAATTTTCCTTTGTGCCAATGATTCTATGGAGTCACAGCCCAGAGGCCTGACATCTTCAGAGTTTTATTTGCATTTGGGCATTGAGGAATGGCACCTGCAGCTCACCCTAGCCCTAGGAAAGGGGGTCCAGGAGCCCTTGGTACCAGCTTGGCACTGCAGAAATGTCCAGGACAGCAAAGCAAGAGGGAGGACCAATATTTGCTGCACTACAGAGCAGGGTGGAAAATCCAGGCTGTTTCCATAAGGGTTTAATCTACCCCTGTGCTAGCCCAGCTCAAACTGTGTTAGTGTCAGCTGCCACTCTGAGATTTATTAGAAAGGAGTTTAATGGCTCCATCAAACAGTATCCTTTGTTTGAAAGAGGGAAGTACTGATTGCTGATATTATGCCCAAATACATTTAAGACTCTAAAACAGGCTATGGGCAGTAAATTTATTAGAATCAAGTATTAGCAGCTTATTTTTGGTCTATGTCAAGCACTCAGTGCGGGGGGAAGAGATCCCCCACCAAGTATTCAATTAGTAACAATGATCTCACAATGTATTCCTTCTGCTGGGACTCTCATAAGCACTGAGCTCTGAAAACTGGCTGAAATCACTGCTACCAAGTGTGAAATAGGGCAGTGGGAGAGAAGAGGGAATAATAACAATAAAAGGAAGGACTTCTGAAAGTTATAAACCAATAAAAAGGAGTCTGAGCATCACGAGGTAGAAAGCAGGAGGTGCCCACATAGGAAAGGCCTCAGGCTTTGGAGAAATACCCACATAGCAAAGGCCTCAGGCTTCTTCTCATGGCATCTATCCCAAAGAACTTGGACATCCACAGGTTTTCTTTAGTGTGCTGTGACTACCTACTAAAATATCATAAGATGGATCAGGTGCTGCAGTTCCTACCTTAGTGATTCTCAGAGGAAGGTGAGAAATTTGTCAAGGACAATTATAGGACAAAGAGCATGGTATCTGCATAGGAGGAAGAATTTCAGAATTTTACAATCCAGCTTTAAATATACTCCAAACTCTTGCTAGCTCCTCTGAGAGGTGTCTGCAGGGTGCACATGTCCAATAATTCCCCTGGGCCCTGAGCTCAGCTGCTTTCCAAGAACCTCATTGTGCAAGAGCAAATTTGCACTGACATCACATGGCCCTGGCATCTCCCCTCAGCTCTCCCTGCAGTGTGCCAGAGTGTATAATCTCAATTGGAGTAAATAATGTTGTTTCTGTGACACCTGATGACTTTCACCTGATAACTGGAGAGGGCTCTGGCCACCAGGACAGGAAATGGATTTTCCCTTTGTCTCTGTCCGTGTTACACCCAATTTGGTTTTTCTGTCAAAGGCAGGCAGGGACTCAAGATGGCAATAGAGAGCTGGAAAACTCAGATTCCTGCAAAGAGCTATAAATATCCCTTTTGTTGCTTAATGTGTTGTTAAACCACTTGCTTGAGAGGCCTTTAGTGTTAATCTGCCCATCAGTCTCTCAAAAATTCCCATCTAAAATTATCAACAAGTAGTTTGGTCAGTAGAGAATGTTTATTTGCAGTTGCACAACTCTCAGTTTGCAGAATATTATCTGCTTAAAACATAAGCAAACAGCCACAGTCTAGGAAAGCCAGGACTGTGAAAATTAATTCATAACCTTATTTTGCAGCAAATTTAGTGTTAGAAGATTTAGCAACATTTAGCATACTTTGGATATATCATATGCCTTATGGGCAAATATTGTAATATTTTTTTTTTCAATGGCTATCAGTAAAACATATGATTTTAGATAGGAAGTGTGTGTTTTTGCAAAGAAGAGGTTTCTAGTTCCCCGTGTGTGGAACCACCCTGCAATAGAACCTGGATGCAGGATTTCTGGCTTGGCTTTGGGGCTGCTGTGCAGAACTGCTGTGTGCTCCCTGCCAGCTGCTGCCTTCCATCCCAGAGGTGGCAGCCTGGAAATGATGAATGAACTAATTCATACAGTCTGCAGCTGAGTGTCAGAGACATACCTAATACACATTGCACATGCCTGCATGTAAGGACACAAACTAAATTTGGGTTACCAGCACTGAAAAGCCAAGGAATTGTACAATTACCACTTACCAGTATTTCCCATGTTAAATTCATCCAAAAAAAGGTAACATTTTCTACAAGATTATCCTTAATCAGTCTTTGTTCCTTGAAGATCTTGTAGCAGTTTACCTCTTTCAGCCCGAGTGGCTCTGAGGGCTGTGTCAGGGGCTGGGCCAGAGCTGATAAGGGTTTATCCCTTCACTTCTGTGGACTTCACATCGAGCCTACTGCCCCTGCTGGGAGACAAAAAAAAATTGGTTTTTTTTTTAAATAGAAAAGGCTAATTTATGCCTAAGCTGCTGTTTCTGATCAGAGTAAATGTTGAAAGCTTTAAAGCTTTAAAGCTGATTACAAATTAAAATATCTGTGTCCCCAAATGCTCGCCTAACTTCAAACAATTGGCTGCAGAGGGGGAGCTGCAGGGACAGGTGTGCTGAGGACTGACACCTATGTCAAGATCAGAAGAGGGCACTAGGGCTTAAGTTATATTCAGCATAATCCCAGACAAAGAGAGAGGGGGAGAAAAAAACAGTGAAAAGTGTCAGAAATTTTCTTTTGTTATTCTGCTGCTTCTCTCTCATGGAGTGAGAAAGCAGGCGGGGCTGGAGGCCCATGGGACCGGGATCTGTGGCAGCTCCAGCACAGCTCAAGGGGCAATTTCTGTCACAAACATTTACAGCAGAGCTGCCAAACTGTGGGACATCACTCCCCAGCCCACCCCACCCTGCTCGGGTCAATCCCTGCCTGTTGTTCCTCTGCTGGGCTCTGCTCTGTGCAGGCAGCAAAGGCAAAGCCACCAGGGTGGAGCTGCTCACAGGGACAAAGAGCTGCCCATCCACCCTGCTGGGCAGCAGGGAGGGACAGGAGATGCCCCTCATGCAGAAGATTTTACACTGCAGCTTAACGGTGATAAAAAAGCCTCACACCCCCCAACAAAAACCCCTTTGTGTCTTGTTCTCCTCAGAGCCATGAAACAGAATAATTGCATTATCATTGTTACTGGCTGCTAAAGATGGTGTGGTGTTTGAAGCAGCACAAAATGAATTTTCATTACACAGGACCTTGCCACAGATTGTGCATGTCCTGTGCTAAGGGGGGGGCATTCAGTGGTGGTGTGGAACCACACAACACTAGCCAGTTTATATCAGCCAGCTCAGCTCTTTTATCCTCCTCTGCTGCCATTGCAGGGAGGATTGTCTGGACAAAGAGAACCCAGGGTTTCTCTGAAACACCTTCTGTGTGAATATTTTCCTCCCCTTTGGCTCTAAACAGGATTTAGGAAGAGCTGCGCCACACACACTGCATCACACCACTGGACATGTGAATATCCACTATTTATCAATAAATCCATATAAACCTGAGTTGCATGACATACAGACAGCTGTACTAGTTGAAGCAAAATTACCCTGTGTTATAAAAGATAAACACATAAGACTGTAATAGGACTGTAATCAACACTTTCCAGATGTCCTCTCCCAAGTCCCAGCCATTTCTGGCTCAGGGACTTCAAGTCAGATGGTGTCTTTTTTAGATATCCCTTGGTAGATTTTGATATGAATTTCCTCTGGCTTCCTTTAGAGAATGTAAGAAAGATCCAGGAGGAAATACAGTGAATTAGTTTTCTGGCATTTGTTTCTGTTGTCACCAAGAAGAGCAGCCCCAAATTCATCCTTACTCCACACAGAGGTCAGCCCATGCAAGGATGCTGAGGAAGAGCTGTTGGACACCATTGCCTTAGAGACAGGAGTTTTGTGTCCCTTCCTTACTGTTGAACATAAAACTCATCTCAACATCCCTCCTGAAAGTCCATATCCACCTAAACCACCCCAATGGGAGCATTTGGCTTTAAGCTTCCAGGACTTGGAGAAATCAGGGGCCAGAAAGCCCTTTCAGAGAAGAAAAAAAAAAGAACCTTCAACACAATCACTGTTTGAAAATTCATTTACCTCTTATTAAAATGGAAAAGTCAAGTACAGCATCAGTGTTGGGACTGCAGAATTTGTAAAAGCAGGAGGACAGAGATGGATGTGTAGCAGCCTTCAGAGCACAGAAAGCTGTCCTAAAATCACTGTAGGGCCACTGCATTTTATCCTTCCTGCTGGCCTTAACTGTAGCATATATTGAAATACTGAAGGATTCATTTACCAGGAAATGTGCATCCTTTAAATTTTCTGTCAATTCTGTAAAAGAATTATTGGATTCTATGCACTGAAATGCCTGAATAATGTACATGATTTTTCAATATAGCTTGTATTATTGTTAGCTTGCAATATATGCACATGTAAACAATGCAAACAAAATATTTAAGAGGCATCTCACAGTGGGCAACAAATTATGCATCAAGTATTTATTATCTAGTGTATATTCCTCTGTACGCTGGAGGGAAAAAACCTTGGCTTATGCCTAGAAAAAAAAGATATTCTGAACCCACTGAGAATAATTCAAATTGCATTTTATAAGAAGAAATTATGGGTACAAGAGACCATCTGTCTTTGGTTTCTTAAATGCTGCCTTTCAAAATGCAAGATCCCTAGCCTGAGTCTATTTTCTATTTAAAAAATAATTATTGTGTTTTACTAAAAATTGAGGAAGGAAAAGCTGAACTCCTCATGCTTCTTCTAAGATAGACAGGAACAGAAGGGGACTGGCACGTTTGTGTGTAAATCGGGAGCAACTTCATCAAAGAAATTATTAATTTGGGTAGAATGCAGGAAAAAAAAAATTAAAAATCAGAGAACAAACCATTTGGGTTTCTGAAGCAGCCTATGTTACAGCACCTCTCCACAGACTGACCCTTAAAAAGTTTATCAGTGTGGTTTCCCAATGTGTTTGAGGGTAGCAGGTCTCTGTAACTAAAGTCAAATCTTCTAAGGTGGCTTGATATTGCTCTGGCATCTCCCTTTGAACAAGACTTTTAAATCTTATTCTGCAGCTTTGAGATCACCTTGCCAACTCAGACAAGTATCCCTCCTGTTCCAGACAGAAGGTGCTGACACTTCTCTTCCTAAAAACCTCGGAAAAAAATAAATGTCTGTAGCACAAATATCAGCACGTGAGGAATCCTCATGGACCTGAGAGGAAAGGGATGGAAAGTCTGAATTACAGGTAGGAAAAGCTGCTGTACATGCTGGGCAAAGGGCTTTCCCAGGAGACCTCAGCAGCCTCATTTACCTGGTGTAAATGTGTGTGGATGCTGAATATCAATTACAGATCAACAACAGAACATGCAGAATTTCTAAAAGATAAATTTGGTTCACATGGAGGACCTTGTCAGAACTTTTCTTACCTCCTTGTAACTGAATTGTGTCACCACTGAGATTTCCTTGACTGCTATCCCAGGTTGGCTATCACTTCTCTCCAAAACAATTTCCTCTTGGCTGTCTTTGCTTTTCAAACTCAAACAGTTGAGAGAAGAACCTAAAAATTCAGATTATCAGAGAAACACAGTGTTGCCTTTCATCTAGTCCATCCCATGCTTACAGCACACTAAGGACCAAAATAAGAGCCCATATTCAGCCAGATTCTCATTGATGTCAATGCTCTCACCTCAGAATTACTCAGGTCACATGAACACATCACTGAAATAAATTGTGTTCCTGGAGAATTGGCTCTTCCCATGCAGAGTCACAGTCACGACAGCAGAGTCTGATGGCAGGGATTAAAGGTGGGATCTCCCACAGAGATCTAAAAAGGCAGCAACACCCACCAGAAATTTACTACAGTTATGATTCAGGATCTTGCCACCAACGTCTTGGAATGTCTGGTTATTTTAGCAGACATTCCAGGGGGCATACACTGTCAGAAATATCCAAAGGATTTACACTAGCCAAGAAAAGGAGGAAAACACTTAATGAGGGTGTATTCCTGACTGCAGTCAAAACTACACTTGTGTAATTCTTAAAATTTTGAAATTCATCTCTCCACTCCACCAGTATAAAGCTGGACAGGAGAGGATTCTTGATGGTACTTTAGGAGAAATGGAATTTGAACTTGAAATGAAGGAGCTAATTTATGGCTAATGGCTGCTAATGATGGCAGCAAAATTGTGTGTTTATTGCAAACATTTAAAACTTCAAGGGCAGACATTTACAAAGGTGAGAGTCAATAGTGCCTTCATAAAGCTGGAAAGTAAAAAGACATAAATGAGTATTAATGTTATGTTTAAAAGGGAAAAAACCAAAGTTACACTAATGCAGATGTAGAATAAGAAACACAGAAAATGAAAAAAAAAATTAGGATAAAAAGTGTGGCAGTTTAGTGGGATTGATTTGCTCTTTCAAAGTCAATAATAAAAAATCTCTGCTTTGAAAAGGAAGGACAGGCTCAGTGAAAGGCAAATGCTTGTTACTTTTATTTTAAAAAGCATAAAAAATAACGAGGAAAAGTTGAAAGCTAGGGATGTACTTTGGGGGAATATGTCTTTCCCTAGACATTAAATGGGAACAAAACCCACATGCTTTCAAATTAGGACTTTTAGAGACATGAGACACATATTATATATCTCTTGGAAAAGGGACAGTGATTTTAAAGATGTTGTTTAAATTTAGATCTTTGGTATTTTCAAGTATTGAATATGCCATCAGGAAAGGTTAGGAGCAATGTGCCAGCTTCACTAATATCATCCATTTCTATCTGATCAAGCCAGTAACAGATTGGACACAGATTGATCAGGATAAATTTGTGTGGAGTTCAGCTCTCCCTGGAAGAAAGCACTATGTGAAGTTAAACATGGTTTCATGGGAAAAAATTATGAAAACAAAACAGAAAAGCAGAGAAATGCCTTGAGACAGTCAGAATTTGTAAATGAAGTGATAGAAATGGTGAAGGAATTGCCCTGACACCTAGCACTGAACCTTTTGGGCACACTGCTCCCACTTCTGGACTGATTGCTGCAGGACAGCTGGATATGGACCCATCATTATTGCCCAGGAAATCATCCCAGCCCTCAATAATGTCAGCAGAGGAGACCTGAGGACATGACATGCTCCTTCTGGTATGAGTCCCCTCTCAGAGCACAGTGGGGATTTGGACCTAGGGTTTAATTTAGTGCCAGCCTGCACACAGCTCTCCCTAATAACCATCCAAGTGACCAGAGCATGCCAGGACGGTGCCTCTTTAATTATAAAAGATGCTTTTCCAAAGACAAAAGAACTACCACCACCCACCCATTCCAAAATCAAAACCAGACCAGAATCTTGGAGAATTTACAAAAAAAATAAAACCATAACTCATGTTTAACAGATCAGTGCTCTATCTTTTCAAGCTTTGTGTAGCAGCACATCATTCACTTCACCTTAATTTCACTATTATATTATAGTTTGCACCACTGTAATTGTCTCTCTGAAAACAGATCCCAAAAAGATTCAGAGAGGCATCTCTCTACCCAGTGTACTGACTGTGCTTATTGATGTGAGTGGTAGAATAATTTACATGAGAGCTATCAAGATATTCTACAGCCAATTTGTAATCTTCTGTTTTCATGGTAGAGAGAGCAAACATTTTCATGAAAGAAGGCCAGCTTATTTCACTGTATGGATTTTTAACTTGGGGGATGACAACTTTCCTTTTTGAAATGAAGAAAAATGCAGACCTCAAAAAAAAAAAAAAAAAAAAAAGAACAGAAAAACCCTCACATCTTCTGCTTCTCTGTGGAAGAAACTGAGAAATCCACATTACACTGCAGACCTGTTCCTCAAGCACAGCATACACAAACCAGCATTTGAGGTGATGGAATGGAAGAGTGCACAGGCTCACTCAATATGCTCCTTCCTTTACCCACAGAATTTACTGCTTGCAGCAACAGCTAAGAGGAGAATTTGAATTGTGGTTTTTACTGAAGTGCACCACTAACCAGCAACTCTGCCATAAGAAACACTGATTGCATAAAGCCATAAAGCATTGCAGCATAACAATACACACAATTAAGAAATTAAAGAGTAGTTAGGAAATCTCACCAAGACCTTGGTGGAATTAAGATAAACTTTTACAAACTGAGGAGCCAGCACTGAGACTGGAACAGTTTTCAGAGGGAGGACAGTGTGTAGGGCTGGGTTTTGTAAGGCAATGCTCATCCATAACTCAGGAAATGTTTTTGGTGAGCCTCATGGGGCAGAGACAGCTCCTTCCACCCTCAGGCCACAGCTCTCAAGTTTCACACACTAGTCACAATAACCATAAAGGACACTGTTTAAAAAATAAACTAAAAAAAAAAGAAAAAAAAAATCAGCTCTATTTTCCCACCTCATATATTCCTGCAGTAACTCCCACAGTTCTGAAGGCATGGAAGAAATGGTAATTTCCTACAGGAGAAACCTTATGTGCTAAAATAATGTAACACAGATAATAACAACTTACTCCTTGACTAAACATTACCATGTCCCTGCAGCCCCATGGGAGGGACGACACCAGAGTAAGTTCCACATCAAAAATTGGATAAAATCACCATGTTTTTGGTCCCTAGAAGGAAAAGTCACCTTTAAGAAAGGTAAAAGCTCTTGCTTTACTGTGGTGGGTCTTTTTGATGCTGGTGAACAGAACATGACAAATACTCCAGCAAGGCAAATCTGCTGAAGGTGAAAAGCACAGCCAGACTAAACTGGAATTATCTGCGTGGCACTGGGGCTGATGTTTGTAACCAGATACTGTGGAAACACAAGTGAACTTGACCTTGCCCTTATCTTTGGACTTGCAAAATGATCTCTGCTGGAAACTTCCTCACATTTCCTTTCATGTGCCAGATCAAGCCTGAGACCAATCAGATAAAGCAGCGTGCCCTGAAGGCTCCACTGCAGCTGTCCAGGCAGTTAACCTTAGCCATGGAAGAAAGAAAATAATCAAACAATCTGTTTTCTTTGCAGCCCTACAACTGCTGCATCACATGACGTGACACTAATTTCCCCACAGTGTGTGCTTTGAAGCTGACAAGTGTTAGGCTGTGATTAAAAATTCCAAATGGATGTAAGTATCTGTCACTCAGATGGGTCCCTCAGCTGCACTGGTGGCCACAGGAACAACCAGGAACCCACCAGCCCATTTATGTAGGAGGAAAGTGCTGCAGAGACTTAATTAGAGGGTGCATCACTTAACTTCCTCAGCAGATACAGACTTGACTCACAATCAGCCTAAATGAAAGGCAAATAGTTATTATATTACCCTTTAGGATCAAGGACTATACGGTAGAAAAACACAACCAACCAAACCAAACTAACCCAACAACAAAACCCCTTAAAATCACCATAAGAAATTTTGCATACCTGCTCCCAGAACTCACAGGTTTATTGTGATCAGTTTTATTACCTGGTTCAGGAAAATAGCTGTTTTACCAGCTAGTTTTCATTTCCCCATGAAAAACCTCTACCAAAACACACTAATTACGATAAACAAACAAGAAGTGTAATTGGATAACTTCAGTACCTGCAGGGAATTGTGCCTTTTGAAGTAACCTCATGTCAGACAAAAATGACAGCTCCTTTTAGACACTATTTCTTTCATAACTGTGCTACAGCTAATTGTAAATGCTTTGAATATGCACTTACAATTAAACAAATATCTTGTGTCTTGTTAGCAGGACACAAGATTGAGCTATTTTAGCTTCTTTGATGAATCACTCATTCCAAAACCTTTTTAGAGTAATGAATGCTTTTTAAGTAAAATACAGCTGAACTGTAGAGGTTATTAAAGTGTATTAAAGTGTATTAAACAGACATTCTAAACATTAAATACCAAGTGAACACAGTAAGTAGGAGCACTACAGATGATTTAAATCAAGAACCAAAAGCTAGAAAGTGAATAGAAAAATTAAAAACATTTTCAATAATAGTTACAGCAAATACTCAAACCAGTTGTTTAGTCTAAGATGAAATCCTTATTTGGGACATATTGGACCAAAAATGCCTTTTGATGTTCATGTGCTGGCTTTCTTTCATGGAGGAGCAGGAGGAATGTGGGAGAGGAGCAATGGCATTTTCCTTTCAAACACTCACTTGTGTGAGTAATTTTACCACATGAAGACTCCTGTTGGGTTTACCAGGACTATTTGTGTAAGGAGTTCCTCATGGGCATGATTGTTCACAGGTTCCAGGCTATTAGAGGCTATTAACTCTGCTCCATGGTAATAACATTATTTACATGTTTATTCTCAATGAACAGGCCCAGTCATTAAGAGGCAGTAAGGAAAATATTTCACTGGACAATATATTTCTCCAAAGTACAGTTATTTTAAATATAGATCGTCAAAGCTGCTATCAAGCAAGGAGTTGAAAAAAAGCAAATGAGTTTGAAAGTCACATTCTTTTTTTCAAACTTTTTTTTTCCCCTGAAAATTGACCCAAAAGGAAGAGGGGGAAAAAGTCCCTGGCACAGGAATCATCTATAAATTGTGAACACCCTTTTGATTATGCTGCAGAAGCTTCAAATACAAAACAGTTCCTTTTCCCTTTCCCATACCGAAAATGTTACAAAACATTTCCCTTGTTTTGACTTACAAAATTCCACATGAATTTTGATGAAAACAGGAACTAAATAGTATAGCATTTTACTCTCAAATTTGTATTAAAAACCGCAGTGCTTTCCACTGTCAGAGCTATTTTCTTTTGTCATTATAAATACCCAGAGTAACGTGGGCACAGTTTCTCTGCAGAGGATCTCTGGGTAGTGTGTGCTGGTGAATTCCAGGGTGCTTCTACAGCAGTGCAGGAAAAAAACCTCCTTATAATCACACAGACCTCAGGGCCATCCAGGATGAGAGATTTTCCCTTCTCCACACCTTTTTCATTAAATTGGGAGAAGTCAATGTTGGCATTGGATGCCTCCTTGGATTCCAGCATCCCTGTGCAACCACTGCAGCTGTTTCCAAACAGGAGGAGGGATGACCTGGCATTCCAACAGAGAGGACTCAGAGTTATCCCATTTGCACATCCACCTCCTGTAGCTTCTCTTGCCTTTGCCCATCTTGTTTTTTGCACTGAAAGTGATAGCTGTCCCACCCAAGAGCAATGGGCTCCAACATACAGGGTTATACCCATTAAAGACCACGCATGGCAAGAAATTAATATCTTGTTAGAAACATGACACTGATACAAGGGCATTATAATCACTGAAAGATTTAAGGGGACATGATTATAGTAATTTATCTCTTGATGTGATTACAGTAATTTGTATCTATTAAAATTAACACACATTTTAAATCTCTTGCCATGTTAACTTTTTTAAGGAAATGATATGCTTCAATTTCATTATATGAAATTCACCCCAAGCACGCTACTTATTACTTTTCAATTTTGTTGCACAGCTATAACACAACCACAAAACAAAGAGTACCAGATACAGAATTAAGTTACCTCAATGATCAGAATGATAAGAATGAAATTGTGGGTATTTCTGGCAGTTTTTGTGAAGATTTTTTTTTCTTTTGAAGGCTCTTCTGCACAAGTGACATAACTGTTCTCTTCCCTTGACATCACCTGTCATAAACATTGCACCAAAGGGACAAATCAATATACCTTCAATCCATAGTAGCATTTCCCCAGCCAGATTTTGCTTGTATGCCATTCAGATACATCCACATTTCCAAATGGCAAGGGAGAGAGGATTTCTGATGAATAAATATACGGAGCAATTAAAATGAATGCCCATGGTGGAATCTTTCTAGGATAATAATAGATAAGCAATAACTAGATAAGCAATGCTCATTCTTTGTGTGTTCAGAGGAATTTCAAACCAAGAATCACCCCAGCATCAGGTAGCAGATGTGCTGTTGCTGTTTTACAGCTGAGGAAGGCAAGTGGCAGCAACACAGGCATTTGGAAAGAGGATGAAATAGTTACAGGGACAAAATAAGAGTAAGCACAGCTTTTCACACACTAAAATGAAGCTCTCAGGAGGCTTCTTTTCATTCTTCTGTCTCCTGGTGACATGAGGGGTCTCCAAGCTGCCACATATCTATACTAAAAATCTGAGAAAAGTGTTGACCAACTCTTCAGTCCACTAATTTTTACCCACTAGCTGGAGTTCAGCTGTTAATGCTGTCCAAGCACTTTCTCCTGGATTTGAATTCTGATTCCTACCTTTGGAGAAGGATGTGTGAGCAGTGGCAAGCACTTGGTTTAGATGATGAAGGTAATGAAGGAAAATAACTAACAAACCTCAGCAGCAAGCAAGATGGAAAGGTCACAGACCAAACAGTGCCAAAGTAAAGTGGATTTGGCAGAGGAGAAAAGAGAGGGGAATAAAAACAGCATAAAATTCAAATTATCCCATGTTAGCACAACCTAGAGAGCACTCCCTTCCTGCCCAAGTCCCACAATCAAACACTATTGATCTTCCCTAACTTCTAGCAGATTTCAGGCAGAGGAAAATCAGGTTCCAAGAAAACAAATCAAGTGCCAGAACTGTGATACCTATTTCTGCCTCCTTTCCCTCTTCCTGGGCAGGCCTGAATTTCACCAATTTCCCACTAATCATCATTTCAATGTTCTACATTTACAGCAGCAAGCCAGAGCTAGCTGCACTTTCCCTTCTATCCTAAACTGGCATAGTTTCAAAATGTTGTGCCATAATTTCACAAAGCAGACTGGGGACACACTAAATTTGTATCTGCTTTTGGCAGCAGTTTATACCAAAGAGGCACTGTGTCAGGATGCTAAAATAGTTTTTAAAAATCCAGGGAAATGTTGGGTACAGCACACCTTCCAGTAGCTGGTTTCAAGCAACCCATGTGCAGCACTGTTACACTGCTGTCCCATAAGAGCCAAACAACTGAGCTTTGTTTTAGGCTGGCTTAACATTGACAATGTCTGTATTTTTAATTTCTATCTAAATCAAAAGGAATATTTGATTCCAGATAAAACATTTAAACAAATGTACATAACTGCTAAAACCAATTACAGAAATTATGTGAGGACATGCAAGAAGGAAAGGTCAAAGGTTAGTCTATATTAAAATTCATGACAAATTGGTTGTTCTTTTAATTAAAAAAACCACAGGTTTTCATTTTTTAATTTGATAAAATACATGTTTAAGAAACTTCACTCCTACCACATACTGGTTTTCTGTGGCTCAGTTTGTACAGTTCACACAAAAGACAAATGTGGTTTATATAATTATTTTTGGACACTTTCAAGGATTTCCTAAAATGCTTCAATAAATGGTTAAAAAATCAGGTTAGCCTCTTCAGAAAAAGAGCACAGCCCAATATTGATGAATTCCCAACATTCAACACCTCCAGCTCTCTTTGCAAAGAATATCCATGCAATTTCCATGTTCCCAGCTGCCCAGCTTCCCCTAATTCATCTCAGAATTTTGTGCTATTGTGTTTACACTATGTATGAAGGTAATACTTCCTCCAAAGAGGAAAATTTGATTTCTTATGATGTATAAAGTAACAAGAAGAAAGTGGACCTAAACTAATAGTAGAGTATTTAATCACAGTAACTCAAGCAAATATTATGAAACACATTTTACAAACAGGTAATTTGAGCTGATTTGAGCAAGGTGATGGAATGAAGTAACAACATCAAAGCAAGAAATGCTATTTCATTATTTATTTGGATTCAGATCACTGGATATAAGCAGCACACAGAGACACTCCCCACTTCATGCAGATATTTCTGACAGAGGCTTGTTGCTGTCCTGACTTTCTGTGTTGGCAGCTGACATTAAGCAAAGTCACCCCCATTGCTGGAAATAACACACAACAGAAAAAGGGCCACACCAACTATAGATTAGCCCTGCTCCAACCTTTTGAAAGAAAAATGTTGTGCTAACTTTGAGATTTAGATGAAAGAACATGCCTGTATGGTGGAACTAACCCACCAAAGAAGCTGCTTTGACTGGTCTCTATTTTCCCAGCTGTTCAGCCATTGAAGGGCTGTACTGCAGTGTGTCACAGAATTTTAGTTGTCAAATAAACAAGCACAAGAAGCCTGCAATACTGGGATAAATATTTTCTTCTCTTTTACTCTTTTAAACAACTGACCACTGCTATTTCTTGAAATAGCAACATACAGCATCAGACAAGAAATTACCTCAAACTTTGCATTTTTCAAGGTGTCTTCCCTTCCCAGCTCTCCCAACTCTTCTGTGCAGAATCACAAATCCATTATTCTACGATCCTTTCCCACTCCCACTTACTCCATGAGACCAGTCCATGCCAACGGCCTCACCATGACAATGGCTGTGAAAGGTTCAGAGTCTGTCTCTGAAAGAATGACTGACTAAACAATGACAAAGACAGAAAAAAATTCTATAAAGTTGCACTCACTTTCCCCCAAAAAGCCACATCAGAAGGAAGGAAGGAAGACAGCTTGACTGAATACACTAAGGAATGCATTTAAATTTAAATTAAAACCTGATTATTGACATAATGCATTTGTATTTAGGAAACCCAGTGATTAACTGAAGAGAAAGTAAAAAGAAATGAAGCATGGCCTACAATAGAATTGTGGAGGCAGCATGCTTTAGTTGACTTGAAATGCTGCTATCTCTATGTAAAACTGTTGTAGGTTTTGAATGGGTTTTTCTTGGTTAAATTTGTTTTGTGTTGTAGTTTTCAAAAGACTTAACCTCATGAATGGTATGTGAAAAGAAATTTCAGTGCCAATTATTTTCTGTAGCTTAATAAAAAATACATTCTTAATAATGCAGATACCATGTGTTTAATTTATTCTGAATATATAATGATGCAAATGCAGACAGAAAAATGGCTGTGTTTCTGCAGGTAGAAGGGAAACCAGCTAACGTCACTGTAGCAGAATTTCTTGTACAGGTTTCATCAACATTTCTAATCTATCTGCAGCTGCCTGAGCAGGTGGAATGTGTTTGGAGAAGAGCAGTATTAGCTTTGCAGTGCTATGTCTATAGATGTGAAATTCATACATTTTCTCTGGTAATTTGCATGTGTCTGTATCATCACCAGTGATGCTACTAACATTGTGACTAAACCAGTGATATATTTGTCAGTGTTGTGTTAAAATTATCTTTTATTAAAATAGTATCAGCCATTCATTCAGGAATTTTTTTAAATGTCCTGTTTTGTTTTGTTTTTAAGTGAGGCTTCCAAGTGAGGCTGACCAATATTTTTCCCTGTCACTGCAAATGAGAAATAGGAACTCAAATCAGAGCTCAGTCTCCAGAAAGATGAAATGACCAAGAACTAAAAGCCTGGAGGTGAAAAGTAATTGGCACGACAACTTCTGGGATGTATGTAAAATATACTGAAAGTGTCAAATAGAATAGGAATTTTTGGTTGCTGTGATAACAAACAACCATCATGATACAATTTTCACTCCCAGAAGTGTTTGGACAATGCTCCCAGGCACATGGCGTGGTCCTGTGCAGGGCCAGGGCTGGATGAGCCTTGTGGGTCCCTCCCAGCTTAGCCAATCCTCTGATTCTGTGATAAATGAGAAAACCTTGATTTATCAGTATTTGATCAGTAAATAAAAAGGGGCTTCAGGAAGTTTTTTTTTTTTTTTTTTAATAAAAATTGTCAAAGGGGAAAAGAAAAATTCACCTCAAGGTACTTCTGAATTAGGCAAGTCCAACAAAGTTGGCAACCACCCCTTTTCCTCTACTTGCTGCTAGGAGTCGCTCCAGACATTTGCCATTCTGTAAAGGCCCCCTTTCAACGGGTCAGTGCTCACCCACTTCCATGTGCTCTTCCAGGTCCTCTTCCTCTTTCCACATGATATTTTCATTTTCATATGATATAATTACAGTGCAATCCTTTGATTTCTACTGCTCCCAAAAAAGACAATAAAAACAATACAGCAAGGTAATGAAACAAACTTATCTAAAAAAAACCAAAAAATGTAGATATTCACAAGTTTAACAATATTATTTCCTCCTTGGCAATGTCTCTCCTCCACCTTTTTAATAAAAAGCATAAGTGTTATAGAATATATATGGAAAAAATCATCAGTGCCAGATGAAAAGTGTTCCAGGTAAGCAGCACTCCCAGTTTAGCAAATTGTAAAGGTTCAGAGTTGTTTGAAGTTGAGACCCCACAGACAACAAGCTGCCTTTAATGCCAGCATTAGCCCATCTCCTCCTGCCCTGGCTGCCCTTTCTGGGGCTATTTCTGTAAATATAACAAGGTATTAGATTGCCAAGATCACCAGTCAGAGCACTTCAGGTCCTGACATCTACTAAGAGAATGGTTTGGGCACAAACTTTCATCATTTTAGATGTTTTGACTATGAAGTCATGGGCAGCATCACCCTGGGAATCCTATTTATAGCTCTTGTGCTTCTCTGTATGGTCCTGAATTAAAGGTAGAAGATTACTTCACTTCTTTTTTACACAGTAGCAAACTTGTTGAAATAAAGTCAGTTCAGTTGAATTTTTAGAGCAAAAGGAAATCAGGCATTCAGAGTGCTGCCTTTTAACAGTGAAAGGAGCTTTTATTCTTTTTATAAATATCATATTTTATATGAGGTTTATAAATACACTTGGCAAAGAAGTTCCATCCAAATGTTAGCAATTTCATATCTTTCATTTAAAGGATATTGACCCAGTTGATTTGTAATTAATTGCAGGCTTTTTCCCATTAGCTTATCGATTGAGGAGCCTGCAGTGCATTCCTGACTGCATTATAAATTACAGCTGTGCTTCCAGGGTACATTTGGTTGCAGTTAATTCCCATTCTCTACATTTTTCACATTGTAAGAGTTACCTGCTCTACATCTTGCCAAACCATATCCCTTACAGTAGAGAACTACAGGTCCTTTGTTTTTGTACATCTGCTTCTATTAGCAATAAATCCCATTTTCTGCTTATTCAGATTTAAGAATGCAACAGTGAAACCCAAAAATGCCTTTATTCTCATGCTCTCAAAAAAAGGCCTCAGCCAAAGATCAGGAAACCTTCTGGAGGTTTTCCATTGATTTCAGAGAGCTTTGAATGAGTCTGATTCAAACCCAGCAGAGTAGGTTGTTGCAAAAGTAGGCTTGAAGACCATACTTTAAAAAAAGCCCCACACCTTCAAATAATTAAAAAAAAAATCCTTTACTGGAAGCTCAATAAACCTAACAACAGTATAAAAATTAAAACATAAGATAAAATAAAAGCAAAACATCTAGGAAAGGGGCAAATAAAGATGGAGGCATTAGAAAACAGCAAGTGCATTCATATAAACTTGCTTCTCAGTAAAGGCTATTTCTCTTACTAAAAACCCCAACCAAACAAAACTTGCGCTTAAATAGCACTTACCTGAATTCACAGTAGTGGAGTTCAGTAATATGGATTGGAGTTCTCAGGTAATCCACAACCTCAACCATCTTTATTGTCTACGCAAAGAGAAAACCAAACCAAAAAAACAAAACCAGTAAGAAATTAAATTAAAAAAAAGTAATTTAATCTAGATTATGTCTAAATTGTGGCAGGAGAGAACAGTATCACACCCTAAATTTTAAGGACCAAGGCAAGAGCAGCTCTCATTGCAAAAAATAGAGCCATTTCTTTTTCTGTTCAGGGAGGTGCAGTTCTGCATGGTGGTTGTAGGCACAGATGTGTGTCCTGAGCAGCACCTCTGTCAGGCTCATCCTCAGCAGCCCTTAATTCCATTTTAGTAATTTAGAAATAAGCTGCTTTCCCCAAAATGCGTCTTCTTGGCACCACAAACTCAACATCCTGAAAATGAAAGGATTTCATTTAAGTACCTAAATTACTGACACGTTCAAGTCATTACCAAGAGGGAACATCTCTTGGAACACTGGAATTGTCGTCCATCCTGGCAAACACTGTAGCACTGCATTTCCACCCAAAATGGGAAGGCTTCTGAGGCCAGTCACATTTTAGAGGTCCATCTTCTCTCTCTTGATCTTCACAGCAGGATTTCCACTAAAAACCCAACAATGGGGGAGAAACTGATGTCTTGCTTTCATAGAAAGGTTTTCCAACAAATGAGATAGAATTAAACTAGAGAGGATAAACCCATTCCAGCTGAAAAAAGCCTGCCTCAGAGAGGGTTTCTGTGCCAGCACAGGCTAAACCAGTTCCTAAAACAGAGCATAGTTCAACACCAGAGAGTTGTTCTACATTTCTTTCAGAGTCTTTGCCAACAGAGCAGTATCAATTTAAGGGCTCAGCTGCACATCCCGGGCAGCACAGCCACATCCATGAGCACTGTTCAGCCTGGGCACTACTGCATGAGCAGGGACAGGGTCCCCCATGTGCAAATTCCTTTTGAACTCACAAAGTTGCCCTTGCACCATGAGCACAGCCAGGCCCATTCACTGCTCACTCCTGCCAGGCAAACACATGCAGCACAACCAGAAAAATTCAATCTGCTCACACAAATCTGCCTGACAGGGATCAAACTCCCCATCAAACCTGGCTTGACACCATCCTGCCAGCAAACATCTGTAGCAGAGACATGGCCTAAAAGTCACTGCTTTAAAGGGAAAGGCCACCAGCTGAGCCTTGCTTTACCTTTGATCTTTTTGAATGTTATATCAAAGCAATCCAAAGGGCCTCTGCTGAAGGGGTTGTTGCTGCACTGAAAAGGCAAAAGCAGAAACACAAGAGGAGGTGAGGGATGAAATACACACACACAGAGCGCCCTAAGCCCCCCAGAAATAAAGGGAGTTCTAGCAGTATTGACTTTATTGTGGGTGCCTGTCACTGGCTATCTGAAGACCAACCATGCCGCTTGTATAAGACCCAAAATGTCTGAATGCATCTGGCTAGGGATTACATGTCCATATGTGCAACCAAACCATTAATCAAATAACTCATTTTTATTCTGCCACTCATCAAATTTCTTTCAGAATGATATCAGTTAAAATGTTTGCACAGATGGCAGCTTCCAACAGCAAAGACTGAATACCACATACTGCAGACACACAGTGTAAAACTACCATGACACTGCATTATTTCAATCTATGCACCTAGCTGCTTCAAGCCCTTGAAAAATGTTCCTGTTTAAACCATAATTTATGAATGGTCTCGGAATAATCTGTGGCTGCAGCCAGCACACAGTCATTGATCAGGCTGGATCCATTCACCTTTTTGGACAGAGGCTAACAGGCTGTGTGATGGGCTGCTGTGCAGGTTCCCTGTTCCCAAGTGGAAATTCCACCTGCTTTTCCAATGCACCAGCTGACACACAAAGACATGCTGAGGTGTGCTCTCACCCAGCCTAAGCAACCTGAAATAAGGATTCTGGATATCTGTGAATGCACACTCATTATCACACAGCAATTTCTGTTTACCTCGAGACCCTTGTCCCTTCCTCCAAGGCAAGCCAGCCAGCCCCTGCAAGGAATGGTGACCTTGACACACATTAATTTGACAGAGCTCCCATGCCTGCTGTAATTCCCTGGAGGAAAGAGATAGTACTGATCCGAGTTCCTCGGGGGATGGGCTGTGTCTCGTAGTGTCCTTGGAAAGCAAAGCACTACCACTGCCAATATAGTGAAAAAAGCTATTTTGGAAAATAAATTTTTGGAAATTTTTGGAAAATCAATGACCAGACCTACTGGGTGTTTTCCCTTCCACAACACAAAGAAACATGAGGCACTCCAACTATCTCCCAAGGAGGGCAGAAACTCACAATCCATTAAAGCAAATACTTAGAAAAACAGAAATCCCCAAAGGAGTTCTCTGGTACACACTTATTAGCAAAACTAATCTTGGCTTCTTAACTCCCTGATTATGCTTTCGAGGAATAAGGAAGAGGCTTTTAGTTTTCTTGGCAATCCCACTGAAAACTGCCAAGATGAAGAACAAGTAAGAAAGGTCATTTCAATAGCTGAGCAAATGGCAGAAGCAGACTACCAAAAAGTAAGAGAGACATGATCTTAAATGAAATGTGCTGGACAGAATTAATCCCCCCCAGCAAACTAAAAAAGAAGGCTGGTCCATATTCAGCTTACAGTTTTTTGCTTCTGTTACATCCCATGTTGCCTTCCATCTTTACTCTTCAGCAGTCTAACATTGTCCCTGGCCCTGCTCTTGGCCATTCCCATTTAGCCACACCTGCCTCTGAAGCACAGATACACACTGATATCACAACAAACATCTCTCAGAAAACAGAGCTGAGGTCTCCTCTGCACTGCCACTCACCTTGCTCTGCTCTATATCCTCATGTTTGCCCCCAAAACCACTTTCTTCAAATTGACTTTGTGATGTGAACTCCTCATTAGAGAAACTAATCCAGGCTTATAGAGTCCTACACACCTGAGCTTTGATAAATTACTGGAGGCTAACTTGACTCATACCTGAAAGTGAAATACCCTTACATAGCTCATAACTGGTTATTTTTGTAATGAACTTTTTTATTTACAGCATCCCTGCTGAAATCCTTGATGTTACACTGCTGTGCACAAACAGTAAATATTTTTTTTCATTCACTGTTTTGGCACAGACAAGCTGACTAGCAGTTAGCAGCATTAAGCCAGGCTTCTCAGCTGTGTAACAGGTATTAAGATGAAATCACAGCTGCATGAGTTTTGGTTTACAAATATCCTTCTCTGGGTGAGGGGAAGGACAAATTAAGCTTAGTCTCAACTGACATCAATTGCAAGGATTGCAAACATAGTATGTTAGGTCAAATATACAATTACTCACTAGAAAGTGCTTTTTGTGTACTTGAAAATCAGTCTAATGGACTGTCTCAGTGGCAATGGCCTTATTTGTGCATGCAGAGCATGACAAAGGATACAGGTAAACTGCCTGGTTTTGATGAAAGAGGGCCTCAAAAAAGGCTGGAGGTGCAGACAGTTTATAGATGGATTACAGCAACATAGCCTGTGCTGGTCAATCACAAAAGCATAAACTATATTAATTCACTTTAATGTAGTAACTGCACAATCCGTCCTAAAATATTTATCAGCTGGTTTTCCCTCATCCACAAGAACAAACATTTAAGCAGATTGCTTAAATGGTTTAACTGAATAGAATTAATGCAATATTTTAGTGAAATTCAGGCTTCTGGACAAGATGCTTCTGTTTGCAACTGTGACCCAAAGGCAGTATAATTCAGCATTCCCATATTAAGTAAATTAATTGGCTTTCATTCTAATTCGTCATGTTATCAGAGACAGACATATAAAACCATAGGGTGGAAAGAAAGAAAACACAAAGGAGGAGGAAAAAAAGGAATATTCTTCCAGTGAACAAAGCACAATTTATGTTTTGGTTTTTATTAACCAAGCATGATTAAGCTATGTCCAGTAGAGCTGGAGAGTCAATACACAGCATTCCTATCAGCAGTGATACATGCCTCACTTCTCCAAAGGATGATTAAATGGGTGTAAGAATCCACTGGGATATTTTCAGTGTGACACTTCTGCCATGACTTTATCCAAAACACAGAGTATCAGCTCTCAGGAAACATGCCACTTCCTAACTCAAAGGCTTCAGAAAGCCTCAGTGGCAGCCCAGATAGAGCAGGAATTTCAGTGATGGTTTGATCACATACCTTGCTCCATGGTGTTTTCATTCCCTAGGATGCATCACACAGTGTCAAAGCTGCACAGGCTGTAATGAAAGAGCAGGTTTGCAAACACAAACTGCTTTGGGCCTCCCCCTGCACTGCTGACCAAGGACTTTTCAGTGAGAGGAAAACGCAAGTGGCTGAATCGAGTCAGATCCTTCCCATTGCAGAGGAGGGGGAAAATGGTATTGCCAAGGCAGCTGAAACAGGGGAATTTCAGCTCATTATACTTGTATAATAATATTCTTAAATAATTCCCAGAGAAGTGGAAAATCAGGGAAAATTATGACAGGCAAAGCCTGGCTGCTGGTCAGAAACCCAAGAGCCAGTTTAACCACATCTATCTGGCATGGGTTTTTGTGGCAACTGGTATCAATAACTCACCCTAATGTCAAGAGTGTGTATTTTTTCCAGGAGTGGTCAGGATCTGATTTTTTGAATCAGATGATGCTGCCATTAATAAAACCTGCAGTCCATACGATGATTAATTAACATGACTAATATCAACAAGCTTGAGAGCCTATGTGTCAAAGACAAACCAATCATTCCTTCCTTTGCTCTTTAATGTATTTATGGTCTTGTGCAGAGGAGGAAAACATCTAGTAAAGGAGAAAGCTATAAATAGTAATGGGCAAGCAACTATAGCAATTTATTTTTTACCATGGTAAAATAAGAGTAGAAGCAGTTAATAATGGAATTGTCCCATATTAAAAAAAAAAAAAAAAAAAAAAAAAAACAACCAAAAAACCCAAACCCCAATAAAACCCCAAACCAAGTAGGGAGAAATTATTAAAAAAAAAAAAAAAAGACAAAAACCAACCAAACAAACAAAAAAAAACCCAACAAAATAAAAGGGGCTTCTCAATCCCTACTTTATCATGAACAAGCTGACCTTTGGGGAAAAATACCTGGGTCTTTTGGAACAGGAGCAGCCTGGATTTCTATCAAAGCACTGGCAGTGGTGTTTTTTGTGGTAAACCATTGGGATTAAAAAAACAAAGCAAAATTATATTCTCATTTCTTAATGTCAGGCGTTTGCAGAACTCCTGTAAGAACACAGAACATGATTGGTAGTGTAGCAGCAATCCATTAGGGGTGCAAGGCTCTTTTCACAATCCCTGCCCTCACCACGTTATACATCCCTAAAAACAAATTAACCAGAACAAAAATTTGGAAGCCTAGAGAACAAAACACCCAGCAAAACACTCAGACAGTTTAGTCAGGAATGGTTCAGGACATTTGAGTTAGAAGTTGATAAGGTGGTGTCTGCAGCTGGAAACCTTATCCAAAACTCAGCACAGGAGTGCTTTGTGCACTGACCAGGGCTAAAAATTCATAATAGCATCCACCTCCAGAGCAGAATTTTTCCACAAAGAGATCTGAAATTTCTCCCCCAAAAGAGGCTCCAATCTGAGCCCTGACATGACAGAAACTCACCACTGCTGAGGACAATTTGTAGTTGGCAGGACAATGCCTTTACAAGGAGCTATTGAAATAGATGCTGCTGCACTGGGTTTTGCTATAAAAACAAGTGAACTTGATCACCAATTTAAAAGTGTATTCACAATTGCTATTTGATATTTACAGAGAACCTTTAACCAATTCAAAACAAATTAATCCTACACAGAACAGAGAGCTCCTATATCAGCTTCACAGAGGCATATGACATGTTCTCATCATGCACATGAACAAACAGGAAAGAACAGATTTATTGTGAACTGGGGTTTTTGCTATAAATTAAAAGGCTGTTCCCTTTTATATGTCATGTGTATTTAATTTCACTCCATAGGGTAATCCACTGAGAATTCAGAGAGTGCCAAGATCTACTTTCCCCATTCCTTTTATTTCCTTAGGCAAATATCTAGAATTAGAGACAGAGAAAAGATGAAAAAAAAAAAGAAAGGCCAAGGGAAATACAGAGGCCCAAGAAAGAAAGTAAGACCAGTCTAAACAAGGATTTTTCCTGGTCTCTGCAAGCAGCACTGATTATTTATAACAGGCAAAGGCATCTGTCTTTGATTATGATTTCATGTATACTGAGGATGGTGGAGAGCTTAGTGTGTGCCAGAGAAGACTGTCAGCTGCAGTTTGAAATTCTAGTGAGAAAAATGAATCTCTCTCCCAGGGAGAGCCTTCTACCTTTGACTAACTGAAGGACAAACGGAAAGAGCTTTTGTGCCAGGAAAAACAAAACTGCAAGCCATTACAGAAGGTAAGGAAATCAGATTCAATTTGCAAGCAAAGATAGAGTCAGAGCACACAAATTTTACAGAAATATCCTTTGAAGTGTAACTGTTCAAAGGTGTTTCAACCGGTTTAAATTTAAAACTGAGGAATCCATATGATGGAAAAGATCAGCTTTCCTTTCTACGAACCTTTTTTTGGTAGGCTACAAACAGCCTTTGGTTTTGTGTTATTTGAGAAGCATTGCACAGTGGCTTTAGGGAATAAAAGCAGCCCAAAAAGGCACTAGGTAAGTAAAGCATGAGGATACCCAGAGGACACACATAAATCTGAGAGAGGCACTTTACCATCTCTCTACCCATGACAAGATGCTCCAGTCTAACAATCTATTAAACTGGCATGTAAAACATTAAACCTGCTGAATGTGTGTACTATGGTCCCTTTCAATGAAAACAGAAACAGCTGGACCTCTGCAGCCCAGTCAACCCACAAGGGGAGGGATAAAAGCAGCCAGAAGCATCTTGCAAGCAGAGGCTTTTCTCTGAAAAAAGACAGGGAAATGGGGAGTGTTGCAGTGCTGTCCCTTTTGGAAGGGTGGAAATTGCACACTGCAGTGACAGGCCTAAAAGCCATCAAGACATGTGACACTCTGCAGCCTGAGCAAGTGCTCTGAGCCTTTGTTTCATTTTCTAGGGCTGAGAGAAGCAGCTTCCAATTAGTCATTCCTGTCCTTGAGGACACCCCTTCCCTATCTGAGATCAAATGAGCAAAACGCCAAAGACTTCAGGGCTCCCTTCTCCCCACTGCCAGGTACATCAGCAATAGGCATCACTTGTTCCTCTCTCCTCATTTAGAACTAGATCTTAGCCCTCAGTTACAACCAGAAACCCTTTCCTGCCTTTTCAAAAAGCCACCAGGCACCCTGACTGTGCTACCAGTAGTGCCAAAAGGACATCTGCTGATTTGATGGACAAGCTATGGTTAAGAGTCAGCTGAAATCTGTACAGCCTGTCAAGAGGAAGGAGCTGACAGCATTTTGTTGACACATTTCCTCAAAGTAATGTGCAGTCTTAGAGATTTGATTTTGAAATACTCTGCATTTGAAAGTTGCCAAGTGATAAAATGTCATTTGCACTGAAATTCCATTTTATCAGCTTCGCATCAGCTTGAGCAAACTAGAAGGAAGGAGTCTAGATAATTTTTAATTATGGTGGCAGGGTAATTATGGAAGTTTAGCCACTGGAGTAAAATGCTCTCAAAGAAAAGCTGTTTTATTGATTGATTGGCTACATCTGGTAGCATATATAAAAACTATAAAATCACATTAAATTATTTTCTTGTAGTAGCTAGTCTTTTAACACTTCTCATTTAACACACTCCATTAAAAAACAGAACATAAATCCCAGATAAAATAACAGAACTCCAGTCAGTAATCACCATTGGATTTCGTCAAAAAATAGAGCTTCAGGCTTGAGCCTGGACTGTAGATGTGACTGGGATTTTTGCCATTTCAGTGCCACTGGAATGGGTTCAGACTTGGGGTTGGTGAGTTACACTAATAATGATAATGAATGATAATTTCTATCAGGCAGCCTGGGTTAGCAGGGAAAGCTGTCACATTCTTTTATGTACCTGACATTGTGCTGAGAAATTGCTATCACTGAACAAGCTGACTGAGGGCAAGTGTGATAAAAGAAAATGTCAAACTGAATCCAAACTATTTTCTTATTCTCCCACTTCACCTTCCTTTTTTAGACCGTGCTTAACCCCTTGGATTTTATTTTCAGACCACAGCATTTCCTAGTCCAAACACCCTTGCCATTTCTCAAACCACTCCCATAATTTCTTTCAATTCTGAAAATGGAGCAGGAAACTTCTTAGAAGAGTCACAAGGGACAGGGCATAAATACTGAAGCCAGTATTTATTTATTTATTGGAAGTGATTTTAGTGATGGGTGCACCACACCCAGTAACCCAAATCTATCAGGAAAGGCTGTTCAGCATTTTAAGACTGTTGGGTTTCTCTAAGTGCCCCAAATAGGGCATATTAAGAATAAGGCCACAAAATTCCTAAGGGCATTAAAGTCTTTTAGAGAATGCCCAGTGGCTGCATGCATTGAGTTTGCTTTGCACATTTTCAAAATTTGACTTCATATCACCTTCTTTATTGATTTCTGTGTGAAAGGGGAAATCAAGTGAAGCATCTGTTTCCTTCTTCAGGACAAAGTCCCGGCAGGAGGAATGCAACATTCATTTTTTGGAAAGCCTTAGCTGAAGGGCTTTTATCCTTTAGGTATATGAAAAGATCATTTCTCAGAGGGCACAGATGAGATTTCAAAACCAGCAGCACTGGCTTCTCAGACAACAATGAACACCCTCAGGTACCCCAGGCACTCAGTGTCTCTTACAGACTTACCTTTGCAAAGCCAGGCACAAATGGAGCTTCCACATCTAAAACCTGCAGCTGAACAACTTGGAGGTGAAATGCCGGTGTCTAGAGAAAGCAAAAGGCTTAACAGCGCTGGAGTACCTTACTCAATGTCCAGGTACAATGATAAGGATACAAAAAAAAAAAAAAAAAAAAACCAAAAAGAAAAAGAATACTAACCATTATCAGGTGCTCTCTCATTAAACAAAGAGCAAGCAGGGAAAACTTCTCACACTTGTACACAGAACTTGCACCTAGCAAGACAGGAAAATAGTAATAACAATAACAATACACCTCCTCACTTTCCATAATACAGCCGGGCCTAGCGTAATATTGCCGGGCCTGGCGTTTTATACCCAGGCCTAGAGTAATATAGCCTGAGCTCTTAAATGCTTATCTAATTTCTTAAATTCAAACTCATGGAGATACTCCATGGGCAAAAGGGAAATATATGTGAATTCTGATTCAAAACTAATATTCATTGTTACTCATAAGAACTTACAAAACATCCCAGATATTTTATATGTTTACATGGGAAGGAATCTCATCAGACACAACTAGAATTAACTTGTTGGTCTCAGATGATGCTTTTGATCACTGTAGCTTTAAGGAGTGTGTTTGCATTTCTGCTCAACTGAACACTTAAGAAAAACCAAAAGAAAATGTTGCTTGCTATGCCAGTCTCACTAGAATGGGATCTACAGTGATAAAATTTCCATTATGTTCAAAGTCATCAGCAATCAGTCAGTGGGACAGAAGAACTGGGAGCTGCACTTTCAAACAACATGTCTAGGTTATTTCTTTTTGTCTTTAGTGCAGACTTGGTGCACAACAGGTAAGATAATAAGTGTGGTTTCAGCATCACAGACAAACCTGGCCTTGGATCTGCAGAAATACAAAAAATAAACATCTGGTTAATCAACTTTAAACTAAATAACCCTATGTCTTTTAAAAATTAACAACAGCACTAAAATATCATTCAAGTTTGATTATACTGTAACATTCAAAATTGGGTGAATTTTTCCAAAATGGGGTGAATATTTGTGCATGACTCATGAAAGCCCTGCAAATCCCAGCCAGCTCCGGAAAGGGTGACACAGCTCCACCAGCATCTCGCCTCTGCCATAATGAGCTTTAATTATGTAATTATTTCACACTTCAAGTGATTTGCACATGTTGTTCGTGATCCTAGAAGCCATAGTAGTAACATATGAGAAATTATGAGGCTCTGTCCTCAAAGCTAGATGTCTGCAAGTAGCAGAAACAACAGAAAATCCTTAGAAATCTTGTTAGAGCTGAAACATCATTTCCCTGCAAGATCATAACAACTGTTACCCAGCTCAATCTTGCACTTTTTGGATATTCTCTTTTAACAGGATGCACCCCTGCTGAGGCCTGAGCTAGATCAGCTCTCCACACTCAGATAGACTGAACTGCTCAGATTTAAATTTGTGTTACTGAAAGCTGGAAGGGGATAGACAGCAGAACATAATTTGAGGTTTAACAACGAATAGAAAACAAGGAGATGCTTTTCATTGCATTAGGCATATTAAAGACTGAAGATTTACTGCACCCACACACACTCTCTGGAAATGATCAGTTATTCTACCTAGGTTAAAAAAACCTGCAATTGTCTTTGCAAAACAAATCATTAGATTTGCATACAATCATACTGTGTAGCCACATGAAAATAAATTATATTTTCTGCTTGCATTTCTATTGCAGATTTAATTGATGTAACAGTGCAGAAAACTGAGACAAAATTTTATTTCTTCTGCCTTTTAATTACCATCTGCTAACATAAGATTACATTTCTTAAAGTGACTGGGTCTACCTGCCAGCTGAATTTTTCGCCTGATTTCCTCAAGCTCTGGCAGCTGCCTTCATTATTGGTGAAAATGGCATGGCAAAGCTAGCATGAAAAATGAGGCTAAGCACCTGTCACTTCATTTTTCTGCAAAGAAACAAAGAAAACACATGAAGCTCTCTGCTCTGCACCATCTATACTCAGCAACAATTTGCTGCAAATAGAATAAAGCATCAGTTTGTTCTTGCACGGAGGAAGAAGCACGACATATAAAAGCACCTCTAGCAAACTTACATTTTTATGATAATCAGAAAAGATAAATCTCTGAATAAACAGTGCAAGGAAATAAAACAAAGAAAGTGTGCTGCTATAAATAGAATCATTCCCTAAATACCAACAATTTGGTGATAAGAGCTTTACTACTGAACTTCACCTAACAAGCTGCAGTCATGCCTCTGATTATTTCCCTCTACAGCACAAAGAGCCTCCAATTACAGCATGAATCAGCCAGGTACTAAGCACATTAGGCCCATGAGTAATCTCACTGCAATCACAAGTGTTTGGATGCTCCAATATTTTCTAGAATTGAGCCCTTGATCCCTGTGAAAGATGGATAAGACCTGATGGGTTTCAAGCCAGTGCCTGCTGGAAAAGGGAACCATTACATCAGAACCAGCTGTTTGAACATCCTTGGAAACCTGTCAGCTTTTATGAGTGGGAGAACTCACCTGAAAAGAACCCAAGAATGGAAACTATGGAGGAGGGCAAAGAAAAAGGCATAAAAAGCACATTATACCAGCTTGTTTCTATTGAGTTTTCTGCTTCATCGCAAAATAAGTGTGGCTATGTCAGCTGCTCTTTTCCAAAAGCAAAATAAACCAGATCAGGATGCCTGGAGCAGTGCTAAAACCTAAAACCAGGGCTGGATCCCCTATTTTCTGCAAGCTCAGAGTGAACATTTTGGCCAATTTGTGCCAGGTCTTATCTGCACAAAGTACAGAGCTACAGCAGGGGCTCTGATTGCCTGAGAGGGAAAAGAGTGAATCCATGAGATAATTCCTTTAAAGAAATGCTAAACTAAGCAGTATGAGCAGATTCTGCTATGACTGAGTCACAACCTGGTTTTTCCAATGTGTGGAATATCTAGAATCACCTGCCACCTTGAAGAAACTTTATCTCCTCTAAAATATCCCAATTGTGAGCTGTGATGGCTCTTAAGAAATACACTGCACAACCAAAAGGAACATGTAGCTACAGAATGTTCTGAAGTAATGGGAATTTTCTGGCCAAGAGTTACCTCTGTGGCATAACAATACCAGGAACTAAATTGTGACACAAGATGTTGCTGATTTTGCTTGAAGATAACTTTCTGCCAGGCAGGATGCAGAGAGAAGCACTGCCCACTTTGCAGAGTGACAGTTGAATCTTACAAATGATAAAAAAGTAAAATAAAATAAAATATATAGATTTTATGTTTCTGCAGTTGTGTTTTCTAATGTGTTTTTTCTCCATCCATTGTCTTATTTTCTGCCAAATTTTAAGGGAGCATCTGCAGATGATTTTGCTGAAGTGTGGCAGGAACCATGAACAATCTTAATTTTACAAATGGTCCAGAAGCTGCCTAAAGGAAAGGCTTCAAGTTATCAGATGCTGAAGTTTGTTTATACAAGGTCACAAAAAAACTGTGATGCATTTAAATATAAGCGAATCATTTTATAGAATTTTCAAAGTATTTTTTTCAATCAGAAAGATCCTCATTGCTCCCATTTAAAACTCTATTACAGTCTCTTCTTTTATTTCCCCCTAGCAGAGGCATATGAAATAAAGCTTTGTATTATGGAGATACTTGTCTTTGCTCCATGAAGTTACTGTAATCATCCTCTAATCCAAATGATCCATGAGAAGCCAAATCACCAACTTTAAACAAAAGTTTGAAGCTATATCTAAAACATGTCCAAAACACTCACTCTGTGAGATTCAGTTTTTATACAAAACTGAAGTTGTCCTGTTTTCCTTTGGAAATGAATATGCACATGCCCAAAAATTGAATTTCTTTCCTTCTGCTTTGCCAAAAAAAAGATTTTTAGGAGGAAAAGCCATGAAGAGATCTGAAATTTCAGTCATCCTGGAATGAATCAAAGAGTTTAGGGGGTAAATATATACTTTATTTCATCCATATTTATGGAATGATAATTGAAATTTTTTGCATGACAATCTTTGATGAAATTCACTTGAGCATCTAGTGGGAAGTGTGAGGAGTCTTATTGGTTTAATTCTTTTTAAAGACACTTCTAAATTTTGTGAGACAGTGACTGAAATATCACACCAATTTCCCAAGAAATCCTTAGCAGTGCATTTTAGCACTTACAGTGGTGAAGAGTTCAGACCAGGGTCAGATAACAGCAATGCTGTGTGGGCTCCTGTTATCTTCACTTTCACTGCCATCTCTTATAATTAGTGTGCTAAAACACACATTCTAATGCTTGCAACAAAAAGGAAAACTACATCTGTTAGCAAGTGCCAGGCTGCTCATCCAATGCACTGATGGATCGAGCTGGGCCATGTAGGGACCTTGTCCATCACACATTTCTTACAACAAAAGCAGGATTGGGTCACTGCTTGGGGTGAAAAATTGGCAAATACAGATGTTGCAGGCAACAAAACCAGGAGTTCAGTAGGTGGCAGCCTTTGCTTGGAGTTGGTGTGGAACCAGCAGCATGGGTGTTGGACCCGGAGATGTTCTGGGAGGAGGGAGATGCCAAACAGAGAATTTCACCACACGAGGTCAAAGATGCCAAAGTATCTCTCCCAGATGATCAGGGGCAATCCAGCCCTGTCCAAGCTGCCTTTCTGGGGGGCGCAGCCCAGCACATTTCCTCCTGCCACTTCAGCAGGGTAGGGAATTGGGTGGTTTGTGCAGGTGGTTTTGGTGTTCAAACCAGGACAATTTCAGCACATTGCCCCCAGAGCATGACACCACTTCCACAGCTCCAAGGCTCTCTAGATTAAAGCTTTAATGAAAAGAAATATTTGTCACAGCTATTCCTCATGACTAAATACATCCCTGGGTTTTAACTTTTTCCCTTTTCGCCTTACTCCTATTAGTTTTAATTATGAAAGGAAAATAAAATAAATTTTTTTTTAAGCCTACCCCAACCTTTTTATGTGTTATTTTTTTAAACAGTCTACATTATTTTAAAGATCTGGCAATTAAGAAGCATGCTTTTCACCACATAACAAGACTGAAATATGCAATTAGAAATGCACGTGGATTTTTAAGGTGCTCTTACACATTAAATAAGTTATGCACCAGGGGCTAAGTAACCACCTATGGCTTCTGCCATTCTTTTAGCCAATTTCAATATGGCAGCTTTTGATCTGTAGAATTACATTTAGAAACCCTCAGCCTTCATGTGTAAAGCAATAAGCTTAGTAAACAGTCATTTAATCCTTGATTCTTAAAGTTAATAGAAGAGAAACAATATATATAAAAACAATATATCATATATATATGTGATGTGTATTTAATTTGAAGGAAAACTATTCACCTTTTCTTTGTTCTACCTTAGTTGAAGGTAAGCCAGTGTCTTTCTATGGCATTAAGAGTGTTTATGGATTTGATGTCAGAAGACTCAAAGTGTGGTAATCTATAAGAAAAAGAAAAAATCACCAGACTTCATCATCTTGAGGCACATCCTTTGAAAAACCAAATAGTCATATTTCTGAAGCCATAAAAGACAATTCCTGTCATCTAGCTTGACTACCACATACCACAAGTCAAATATCCTCTCTCAATTATTTCTGGATTGGATCCACAGTTTCAGACTGAGCTATGGCATCTTCTTCAAAAGGATACTCAGACTTTAGGGAGGGAAAATATTCATCTTCCTATTTTGGATAGTCTATTGGTAGCCCTGACATCAAGATTAATTCCAGTGTTAACTACACCCCTCTATATCCCAAAGAGCGCAATCTCCAGCCTCTTGTCCACATTTCCACCCTGATTCTTTTGCTACGCTTTTATTATCCAGTGCAAAACCATTACTTTTAAATGTACTGCACCCTAATGCTGGCTGGGGCTTACTGCAAAATTACAAGGCTCAAAAAATAGGAGATGCACTCTTCTCAATTATACAGAGCATTATTCCATACAGGAATACAACATTCTTAAACTCTCAGCAAAGAGATAGTGTGAGCAAAGGTGAAATTTTAAAAATAAATTAATAGATTAATAAATGAAAGAGCTGAAGATACATTCAGTACCAAAAGCTACTGAAGGATTGACCCAACACTCTGTAGTAGCTGACAGAGCTCTTCCTTTCCCAACCCTAATTTTAACCTTGTTTTTGGCATTCCTTGACACCTTCTTGACTATGTTCCTGTTTTTGTAGAGACACAGCTGAGATTCTGGGCTAGCAATCCAAGGGAATGGAAAGCCAAGGTTTTACTTTCCTCAGAGAATGGCCAGAGCATTCTTTGACTCACTTTCTGAAAGACAGGAAAGTCAACACTTGTTATTTTGAGGTGTATTGGAAGGTTTCCTTGCCTGAATTTCAGAGGGAACATCACCACCTTCTCTAACCAAGCCCCTAAATTGCAAAACCTGACCTAAAGCATTTCACCGAGGCACAGGGAGAATGCCAGCAAACATTCTGACAAATATCAGGTGCAGTCATTTTGGTTAGATAGGAAATGTTCTGATGTATTTGAGGAATGTGCTGAAAATGCAGTGTGAATATCAAAAAGCTGAGTAGGTCTTTCAAGTCATTTGCTGTCCATATGCAACATCATTATCTAATATCTATCCAGTCTTTCCCAGAGAAATCAATATTAGACTGTGTGCTAAGTTCATATTTTATTAACTACTCCTAGAGCAGAAAGTGCATGTGCTCAGTTAAGCTCCCCCTCTGACTGCCATTTAAAGGTGATGAAATCTTTTAGATCCAAAACCTTTCTCAACATGCTACAATTTCACACCAACTAGGACAAAGTTATTAATAAAAAGATAGCAAGATAGCATCCTCTCAGATTACCTGGGCAATTTCAAACATCCTTTCTGTTTTCATAAAATATATGTGGAGAGGGAGCAGAAATCAGGATTTATTTATACCCGACACCAATAATCTGCACTACAGCCCTGTACTTATGTAAAAGAATAAACTGTTTGAGGCATCACAGTTACAAAACTTTGACTGGCAAAGTGCATTTAGCAGGCTGCTGGGAGGTCTGTGTAAACAATAATAATTTGTGTCAGGACTTATGTTGAGGGTCATTGTGACTTAGTGTAATGATGCTAAACAGCATGACTTTCTTATTAGTAGATAATATAGTCACAATATTTAATAAGTAGTTATATTGTGGTCCTATGACAAATTCATCACTGGTTATGAAACACCCCACAATTGTCTACTATTTCCAGCCAGCTCATTTATATTAAAGGAATTTTGGGAACAAAACGGCTTCTGTGGTAATTCAATTTTATAGCATGCTACACTGCATATTAAGGTGTATATCAAAAATTTGCAGGAAGCTGTACACAGATGCTCATGACTCTGCAAATCAGAGTGAGATTACCTTCTAACCCCAGATATTTTCAGAAGTTCAGTGAAGGTCAGCAAAGACCAACCAAATTCACTTGACAATTTTGGGGCAGGACTCTTCTTGTCTCAAAACAAGAAGATCCATTTACTTTTTCTTGCTATCTTCCTTATGACATTTTCCTACTCTCTCAGCTTCATCTTTTTGTCATGCCTTTTTTCCAACTACTTTTGACCATGAACCATTTGATAATACATTGACATCTGCTTTTCATCTAAAAATCAGTTATTAACTCGCTCTTATGGGACACAAGAAACCTCAGACTGCAGCCTACATATAGTCAAATTGAGATGAGTGACCAGAAGAGCACTGGTTATTTATACTCTGTCCTTCCCAAACCTTTCCAACAGTCAGCTTTTGATGCTGTCCTCAAAGAGCAAAATCTATATTTGAAGCTTTTTTCTGCTTTTAGGCTTTATATACCTTTGCCATTCTTCTCGGCTTAGGGCTCTGTGCTTTCAACCTCTTTTTCTCCCTTAGCTTCTATGCTGGTTTCAGGCTGGTCCATCAATTTTATGCAATTGATGCAAATTTATTTATGGTCCTCAATTCAAATCTGGTCTACATCAGGACTGTATGCATGCAACTAAGGTAGTTCAGGAATGGGGGGGGGAAGTGAATCTATTGGTATATTGTCTTTTTCTGTAGAGGATTTCAAAGGTAGAATGTTCTTTCTGATTCTGCTACACCTGTCTTCAGCTAAGAACTTGGTTCTACTACTTCAATAAATATCACAAGACTCAGATCTCACTAAGAAAGTCAAAAAGACTTTAACAAAGAAAACCAGGATAAAATCCCACAATGGGAAAATCTACTTTCCTTTTGCAGTGATGGATATTGCAGGTTGGGAGAAATGAGAAAATGATCTGGGTGAAAGGCATGTGAAATTATCTGGGAATGGTCACCCAACCCAAGATACCCAATCATCTCCACAGACTCCTATATTTTTATCACCTCCCCTCACTCTCATTCCCTACCAGAAAATTTACCACTATTTCTATATTTTAATTATGATTCTTGCTCAGACCAGAATTAATTTTGTCCAAAATTATCTTTATACTCCCCTTTCTTGGTATTTCTTTTCCTTCACACAGTTCAATCATGCCTTGATTAAGCCCCTCAGTAGGAGCTCTATCATCAGCCAGATGCTATCAAAAGATTTTACATTTCCATCCTCATACTATTTCTCCCATAAGTAACAAATCTAGCAGCATGCTGCTCAACCCCAATAACACAAATACCTGCAATGCAAAATATAATTTAGCACCATGTTTCCTCACTGAATAGGGAGAAGCTTTACTATTCTGCTACTCTTACAAGAAGTTAAACATTTTCCCTACACTTTTCAGGTCTCTTCTATCAGAACTGCTCTGTATTTATACTACTTCTGCTTTTAATTTACAGCTGTCTCCTCTCACTCAAGTCCAACCTTTGCCTTGCTTGCTATCTGTATGCAAGTCACTTTTCACAGTTCTGTAAAGCATTATCTCATTATTCTGTCTCTCGCTGTTGAGCATTTTCAGACCGTCCGTGTGAAAGATGAGATATAAAAATAAATTGAATTGGAATACATGATGCTAAGTCCTGAACTTAAACAGACTACACCCACAGTGCATATATAATTTGACAGCTACAGGCTATGCTTTCATGGCATACATCAAAAGGATTAATGCAAGGGAAATGAAGTTCTAACCATCCTGGGCAGTCTGACCTAGACATCAGACCCATGGCCACAGAACCCCAGGTTGCTGTTAAACAATCTGCCAAAGAAGAATTGGGGTGATTCCAGCAAAATCAAACGGGATGATTCCAGAGCCAAACTTCCAAGTTCATCTGGAAACATTCCTGTGTTTTGTTCCTGATGTCCAGGTAGCATCCAGCCTTCATTAATACAACATAAAAAAGCATTTGGGAGCTCACAGATTTCTGTCAGAAAAAACCAAACAACAATAAAATCCCCACAATAGAGGCAGGATGATTTAGAGCACTTCTAAAGCACTTCTAAAGTAGTATGGAGGTTTGGGTGTTGACTTCGGTAAAACTGGACAAATATTTTCATTCTAAGGAGGAGTAGCAAAGATGAAAATACTGAGGATGTAGGTTGACGTAAGGAAAAGGAAAAGCTTCTTCCAATTGTGTGGTCTTTAAAAAAATCCAGAGCATTTTTGTTTTCCATTGGTATTTCAACTGACATAAAATAAGAAGGACAGAGATATAAGTAATTTCATGCATCAAATCCTGTAAATATGACTACTTGAACATTAGAAGAACAGAAAGTTCATCCCATACCAATGTGTACAGATTTAAGAGTTGTAATTGTTTCACCTTGTGGCAAAACAATAAAAGAATACATCAGAGAATCAACAGAAGTCATTCCAATTGCTCTAACTGTAGTTAACTCTCTTGGTGTAAGAGCTGTGACTTTGAAACTTACCTTCCTTCATATGGTCTTTTATCCGAAAAATAAGATGGCACTGAAGTGATATGAAGAATAAATAATGAATGTATTTAGACTTTTTATTTACACATAGATATATCACTATGATCTAAATCCATCTAATAAAACTTAAATCTGAAATGGTTATTGTGACTTTTGTTTAAATTCAATAATTAAAATTATTAAAAATGATCAGATTTTAAATTGTAGAAACAGATTTTAAATATAAGACACTAATATTCTAGGCCTTTCTGAAAATTAATTTCCACAGGACAGCTTTTCCTACACTGACTGCAATAAGATTAAACTTGCATGCCTTCTTATTAATCTGATAAAATATCAAGCCCCAAGATAGGCATTAATTTTTGAGTATAGGAAAAATTATTTTCTACTGCAGCGAAGCTCAAAACTATAGCTATGTCAGGACTTTTTATTTTTAAACAGTGAAAAAAAAAGCACTAAAAAAGCCTTTGCATGCTCCTTCATAGTGCTGAGGCACACAGAGTATTTCCCAAAAACAAACATCTCTCTGAGCCTAATGGGATGGCATATGTGACGTAGTCCATCATTTCATGTAGATTTAAATGGCTGGAAGTTATTCAATTTTCAAGATTTATATTGCAAAATACAGATATTTTTAGGCAGAAAAAACACCTGTTTCCATCACTTTTTTCCTACTCAACACAAGTGATGTTTATTGTGGGTTATGTTCTCCCTCTAGACAACAGTGACATAACGTTGGTAAAGCTGCCTGATAATGTAGGAGGAATTTAGCCAAGAGCAACAGCCATTGTGAAGTGGATTCAATCCTTTCAACAAATCTCCACTAAAAGTAATTTAACTCAGGTAAAACTTGATATTTTACCTCAAGCCTTCATTTAGAAGTTAGTTACCCGCCAGTACACATATTTTAAATCCTCATGGCATATATTGAACAAACTGAAATAGAATAAATGTTTTTAAAGAGAAACAAAGGAAGATTATGTACAAGCTGGCAAGTAGAAATGTTACAGGAATATTTATTGCAATTATCAGCCAACTTTATATTTTAATGATCTGGGTTTAAATTAGGGAGAAGCATAAAACTTGTGCTATAAAGAAGCAATTCCATTTATTCCACTAATAAGTTGCAACCTGTTTCCGTTTTATGAGCGTGCACATAAACGTATTCAGTTAACTTGAATTATGTATGCATGCCTGAATGTTCATGAACCATTTCTAATGGCTTTAGGTTATTGCAAATCTGATATCCTGAGAGTAACTTATCCACAAACATGTATGGAAGTGGCAAACTCAGCCCTGCGCCCCATTTGTCTGTTTCTGCTTAAGAGTGCCAAGGAAAAGGGATTTTAAACTTCACTTCTACTGCTGCAGATGGGTGGCCTTTAGCTCAGGGGCTGCTCTGAGAGAGTCCTGATGGCACTGAAAAGCTGGTCCTGCCTGCTGAATTTACACAGCTCCCTGACAGCTTCCTGTGGAGAGATGAAAGAATCTGGGGACATTGCAACAAGAGGGAGAGATGGCATGGAAAAAGGGACATGATAAAAGAGCACTGTGCTGCTTGGAAAAATTATGTTAAATCACTCTTGGGATTGGTAAATAATGAAGCACAACCAGAACTATTCAGCTTCTAGACAAAATCTATCATTATTATTGCCATCATCATTTTAGAATTCTGGTTTGCAACCTGAGTGCTGAAAAAAGAAAATAAGAAGTTAATCACTGAAATCACTATTCAAGAAAATTTATGCATCTTCCTCAACAATGAATTAGCAGATTACCTGCGTTTTAGTTTTACTTTATGCTGCATTCACCTTTCTCTTGTCCACAGACCTGCTCTGCAAGCAGCACGCTGATACAATGTGCTCACTGGTAGTAAAAACCAGAGGAATACTATTTAACAATAATATTACTAACAGAAGACAAGAAAAAGAAAAGAAAGAAAGAAAGATTCTTAAACCAAATCTTGAACCCAATACACAGCTTATCACAGGCCAAAACAGGAATATAAAAGAACAGTCAGGAGTTTAAGCTATGTAAAGGATTGTTTGTTTGACTGGTGTGTGGATATGATGAAAAGGACAACAGACAAGCAGAATTTTAGAAAGAAAATCCAGATGCAGGCTGGGCAAATGTGGGATGCAGCACAAAGAAAATCCTAGACAGAGCTTTTGAGTCTGGGTACCAGCTGAAAACAATCTCCTGTTTTTGATCCTCCTATGCTCAAGGAAAAGGTACTTGGCATGTCTTTTTAAATAAACAGGATTAGATGAAAGACATTTGTCTCCAACAACAAATTCTCTTTCTAACTGGAACAAACTTGTGAGACTGAATGCTTGACTAACTCAAAACCAGTGACAATGTTTTTTTGAAAAGACTTCCAGTATTTTCATTAACATCATATGCACCATGGCAATGAGGTGGCCTGCATTTTACCAGTACAAAAAATAAAACTTCATATTACAGTTTTACCAATAAGCTGTAAAAACACCCATTCTGAAAGTCACTGTGAAGTTTGATAACCCATTACAGTAAATAACATTTCTGGGGGCTAATCTGTAGTGATGACTCAAGACATAAAATCTCTTTCCTACAAACCTGATTTCTGGCACTGGAAATAACTGCACAGCTGTGAGATTTGCTGACTCCAGTATTTAACATCAAGAACTTGGAACACAAGATCTCAGTTCTAATCAAGCAGCTATATATGTTTAATGTAATTCTGTCACTGTACAGCATAAGCTCTCCTTTCTTTGAAGAGCTCTGATGAAGGACAGATCCAGAGCTGTATTGTAAGGAACAGCCTGTGATACTTCTGTGTAAAATCAGCTGTACAATCAAAATTCTGAATTTATGGATCACAGAACATGAATAAAAAGACACATACTTAATATCAGAGTTTTCCTGAGAGGTCAACAAATTACCAAAATGTGCTGGTGGGTCCATTTTACAGTGCAGAGGATTTCTATGACTGTTCAGTTGTTATTTTCACCCACTGCAACATGCCTACAAATGAATTATAAAAATTAATATCAAGAATAGTCATGGCCTTAGAGAAGATTTAGGTCTAGGCATTCTCAGACAAAACACATGACTAAGCCATCACTATCAGCAATACTAAATTTTATCAGCTTATGAGGGCAGGACAGAAACTGCCCGGGTGAGTAATAATTATTTTCCAATTTCCAGCTAGGCCCAAGATCAGATACTCTGGAGGAAAGGGTGACTGTGCTGGCCAATTTACAGCGATGTTAAATCTCACCTGTGTGTGACTACCAGCCCAGGGAGTGCCCATGCCCACACAGAATTCACCTCCCTGTGCTCAGCCCAGCTCCTCATTACACTGCCCAGTGGCTGAGCTGGACTGGGCTCCTAGCAGCTGCACACATTCCTTCCTTTTTCTCAGCTTCATGTTTCTGTTTGATTTTGTTGACTCTATGGAAATGGAGCCAACTTTTCTGCCAGTTTTAATGGATTTTGCCTTGAAATAAACAGAAAAATGCCCATCTATAATAGCTGCTAATTTAGTTCCTAATCTGTGTTATGCCAGACAGGAAGTTTCTTTGGCTGACTCTGAGGGAAACAGTAAGAAACACAGAAATGAGAAAGGGCAAGATTTATCTAGGAGGTGGCAGCAGCTAAACTCTTCAGCTAATGCAGCTGCTGACATTTCCAGCCATTCAGTGCATTCCTCCCTAGGGAGAATAAAGCTAAAAGAAACTACTTAGTATGAAACTACTGGATGTCCATTAAAAGTCATTCTAGTGGTGAAGATGAAGAGGCTCATTGGCAAAATACTTTTTGTATAAATCTAAAAACAACATTAAAAGCTATCCAAAAGGCAGGCAGTTAAATAGATTCTTTCACACTGAGAAGCAGCAGTACATGAGACTAAAATGGATTCTAGGAAAAAAAAAATTACTTTTGATTCCAGCCACTGATAAAGAGATTTCCCAGTCAATGTCTGTGTAATGCTGGAGAGAAGGATTTTTTGCACAAAGCCCTAAGAGGTCCTAGAAAATATGATTCAAAGAACAGTTTTAGGAGCAAAATTCTAAGAAATTTTTAGGGATGGCAGATGACTTTCTTATATTAACACATCTTATACAGGATAACAGAAATAAAAAATAGCTTTGTTCTACTGAAGTATGGGACTTAAAGGTTCTCTCTGTTCAAACACTATGGAAATTATGGAATCTTGGATAGTAACATCTGATGCTAATGAACTTTAAAAATGAATGGAGATGATTTAAACTAGTTCAGAATTAAATTTAGTCAAAATATCTTTAAAATAACTAGCCTATGAAACAGGATAGGCAGTTTTGGGAAAAGAGTCTTTGTAAGGTGCCTGCCAATGATGGTATCCAACTCCAACAAATGAGAATATACCAAACATCTCTCTGGACATGACTCTCCCATGGAACATTCAGTAGTAATTCCATAGCCCTATTCCCTCATGCTCAAAATATTTCTGCACAGTAACCCTTCAGGATACAAATCAAGGTCAACACTTCAGTGCCCCAGGCTTTTCACAAAACAGCAACAATTCCTGCTCCCAGAACTCCAAACTTGCCAGATTACCCATATTTAAGTCCTGTTTCTAGCAGATAGCTCTGGGAATGGGTGAAGACTGCATGAAATATGAATGGAAAACAGCTCCACAGAAGTACAGTTTTACCTCCATAAGTAGATAGCTTGGTCAAGTCTATAATTTATGTTCCCTCTAGACACTACAGTCACAAGCAAGGCAATGCATTCCCTGATTTAACCAGATTTTCCAAGGGCATGGGTTTAAGTGCTGCTCACTGACCTCCCTCTTCATTTGAGTTCACTGGCCATAATGAGGTGCTGTGAACTCCACTGTTAGATTTACACTTTTGTTTCACATTCATCTTATCTGCTCACCACCTCCTCAGTTGGACAGAAAGTCAGAACATTTAGCCCTTTATAAAAGCTGGCAAGATTTATCAATCTTTTACCTTGTTATATAAGCCTGAAATGAAAAGCTAAAAGAGACTAAAAAACTTAAGTGGGAATCTTTGTCAACTTCTGTGAATGCCATTTAAGAAAATCGAACAGAAAAGAGATGTACATGGAGAAGGCGGTTAAGGAAAACATTTCAATTCATTTTCAGCAAATCTGGTTTTCTACTTTGCTGCTGAAATGAAAGCACAAGTGGCAACAACTCCATGCCTACGCTTGTTATTGCCTACTCAAGAATCAAGTGCTCTTTCACTCAAGACTTGATTGTTGGAAAGAAAATAAACTGTCAACCGGTGAGACTTGTTATCAAGCTGGAAAGTGAGAAAGGCTTGCTTGCTGCTGCTAGTCTTGGGATTTCATCAAAATGGCTTTTAGAAGCACATTCTTTTGCTGTAATCCTTGAAGGAGCTCTCTTGGAGGAATAGCATGCAAGGAGATCAGAGGGAAAGAGCCCCCCACCCAGGCCTGTTTTCCTTACAGTGTCCTTGCCCCTGTAATTGAGACAACATGGTTCAGCTGAGACAAAAAGGGATTCCAGAGGCTTCAGTTCTCCCCTTAGTTCTATAGTGCCCTGGTTTTACACATTGGAAAGCCGTTTAATCTTTCCCTACTTCAGTTTTCCCATCTGTAAGCTATGACCGATATTCAGCTTTTAATGACACACTAGGAGGTCTCGGATGATGTCTATTTACTCAAGCTAACTTGCCACAAATTAATTTGGCATTTGATCAAACCTCATGTTCTCTGTTCTCTGACAAACAGCCTTCTCTGGGCTGTAACCCCCTTCCATTCTCTGAAAGTTGCTCTCTTTGTGCTGTTCCCCACCCAAACTTCAAGCTAAAGATCACTTTGCATGAAAAATGTTCAACAAAAGCTTCTTGGCCTGCTACTGACTGTCACACAGGTGTGAAAGTCTCCTGGGAGTAAACCCTAGGAACAGCTCCAGAATTCATACAGCATCCCACTGTGCTCATCACTCACTTCTGCCTCTCTAAGCAGCACTTCAGCAGGAGATTGCAAATAGTGCTAATCCAAAGATGACAGAGCAATGGGGATTGGAGCAGAAACTATTTTAAGTGATATGACTAATAAGTCCAAAATGATAGTAGCAGTTTCATTAGATTTCATTTATTAGTTGCTTGTGGAACAGCTTTCAATGAGACCTATACACCAGGGTCTACATATTAGTTAATAATATTTCAAGGTTATACTTATCCTAAAAGGATGTCTTCTAGATAATTAAAGGTAATTGACCCAGGTCAGTATTCTTATTAAACAGCGACAATGAAGATGATTTTCATAGACCAGATTAAAATAAACATAATATGGGCCAGTGTCAATATAACCTGACAGGGAGAAGACAATGCAAGACAGCACACTGGGAAAAAAGAGTCATAATTTTACTGCTCAATTTAGCCCAAAAGACTGGGGTTTATTCACATGTTTAAATAATTCTGCAGATTAAAGAGTAATATATGCAGAAATTAGAATTTTTAGGGCTAAATTGCATCCAGTTTACACAGTAGACAGTGCAGGCCTTTCCTATATGGTTTAGCAAGAAGAAGCAAACATGGCAGGTTAACCAAAGATTGATTTACCCATTTAGCCCTAGTGTCCTGCTTTGGTAACAGCCAAAGCAGATGCTTAATGAAAGGTTATGAACACAGGACAAGCACAGAATTTATCCTGCCAATTCTCAGCAAACCTGCAGTTTGGAAATTTCCTGAGCTGGAGCCTGGCCCTACATCAGTATCTTTAATGACTCTTCATGAACTAATTTTTCCATGAGTTTATCTAATCATTTTAAGAAACCATTTCTATTTTGGCATCTCCAGCATCCTGTAGCAATAACTTCCACAATTTAATTAGGTGTTGCCAGATCACTTCACTTGGTTTTTTTTAAGAGAAAATAAATAATCACTATCTCTTCACTCACTTCATGCTCCTCCTAGCCTTATGTAGCTCCAGGATATCTTGCCTCCCCCTTATTAGTCACCTTTTCTCAAAACTGGAGAAACCCAGGTGACTGAATCCTCCCTTGCACAGAAACCATCACATCCCTCTGATCACATTGTTTTCTTTTGTACCTCCACAACTTGCATCATATTCTTGAGATGGGACAGCTGGAATTGCACAAAGTATTCAAAAATGAGGTTGCACCCTGTATTTTATTCTAAATGTGGAAAACATTAAGAACATCATTTATAACCCTCCATGCATTTATAGCACGCCCCAATTCCCCCTATTCAGCTGTCACAGTATGTCTCTGCTCTTCATGTTTTGTCCTCATCCCAGCTCTGTGCTTTCCATCATCCCTTCACCTATGCTCTGTCAGCACTACATCTTTCTTCTTCTCCTCCATTTCTTCTGACCTCAGATACAAGACAGCAAGCTCCCTGACCCATATCCCTGAAAATCTGGAGGATTTATGGTGCCTCTCCCTGTATCCAAGCTTTGTGCACTACTCAGACTCACATGCTGTATAATATCTATAATATCTAGTAACTCCATAGCCCTATTCCCTTATGCACAAAATATTTTATTTTGTGCATAAATAAAATAAATAAATACTTTATTTTAGCCTGTCCCTCTGCCTTAGCAGCTGAAGGTAGAATTCTAGCTTCAGAAAGATTCACTGCACACTTTTCAGACATTTTAAGGTAAGTTTTTATATATAAAAACACCACAAGGCATTTTTCCTAAAGAAGTAAAGCTAAGTAAGATGTACTTGCTCGTGTAGAATCCCAAACATAGTTAAATAAATCAGGCATCACAAATTGAGGCTCTGGTCATAATGCACTTCTCACAACCATATGGACAAAGAAAAGTTCCCTTCAGGGCAGGCTCAGCTCCTGCAGGGGGCAAATTACCCTTCAGAGGTGCTTGTATCTCATTGACTATATTGAGAATCTGGGACATGTGTGATCCTAAAATTAACATCTCAGTTAAGTGAGATGTCTCTGGAATTTTGCATTTCTAGGACAAAACAACCTGGGGTTACATGGAAACAGAGCAGCAGTTAAGAACCCAGCCTAGACAGCCTTCATCCCAATATCCTAAACCTTACAAGCAATACCTTAAGTTTTAAACCCACTTTTTCCTAGGTAGATTTTGTACAGTTAAAGGCAGACCATACAACAATTGTTGTGGACTGTGCCAAGCAAAATCCCCAGGGTGTTTGCTTCTGTTGGGAATAATTGCCAAAGTGGGCAATTCATTGAAACTTTAGCTATCAGGTTTCCTGCTTTCCCTATAAACTTTTACAGACTGGGCATTTCAAAATGGTCTAGCTCATATCCAAGTGTTTTTTCATGGCTTCAAGGATTTCTTTTCAACAACACACAGCTAGAGGTCCACTAAGCAGCAAAACCACAGCATCTGCAACCTCTCTCCTCCTTCTCCTGAATGCTGAGCAGTCCCTACATTTGAATTGCATTTTTGTCTTGGTTTCTCAGCCTTCTAGTGTTACTTTTATGCAATTGCCTAGTTAGCAGAACACTTCTTGCCATCCCTTTCCTTGAAGCAGCCTCATACTTCAGACTGACACAATAAAACCAAACCTCAAGAATCTCTCACGCAGACCAATTGGCCCTGGGTACTGCTTGTTTCATTTTTATTTTTCATTTTATTTTTTCATCATGACTGTAAACCAAAATGAACTGAAGGGAGCGAAACCACAGACACCAATGTACATGTAAGACTTCAGCTGAAGTCTCCAAAAAGACAGATGCACCCATTTCCTCAGGGGAACCTAATCTTTCACCCACATCTCCATAATCCCATGACAGCAGAAAACACATTTGCTTGCAGAATTTTGTCTATGGATCTACAGTATCAGTTCTTGTATGAGGGTGACTCCATGGGAAATTAGGACGAACTGTTTAAACAGGGAATGACAGGAAAAGAATTCAAAATACCCACCTAAACTAGTCAAAGCAGGAGTCAAGGAGCTTAGTATCACAATACACCACTTTTGAGCACAATAGCATTCAATTTAAAATCAAAAATATTGAGTCAAATTGTACTGATAATGCAGAATGCTTCCAGGCAAATGCTACATGAGAATGTTTGCTTTTCCTGTATTTCAGATAAGGATGAACAACTTTCTTTTTCCCCTTGGTACTCTAGGACTATTCTATCCACCTGCTACCTGTTTATATTTCTTGTAATTATCATGGGCTACACTTGGTTTACTCAAGGATAACTACCACACATCCTAAAACTTAATTAATTGAAAAAAAAAAAAAAACCTAAACATTTATCTGGATTAATCTTCCAAATGCAATTAGGGAATTTTTTATTCTACTATCACTTCTTGCCAAGGAAAATTTGTACTAGAAAGGTGTATAAAAAAGAGGCTGAGTTATTCACTTTACACATGGAGTGAGCAATTGCAGCACAAACTCATCCATTACACCTGTCCTATGAAAACACTTCCTTTAGTGCTTCTCCCCATTGCTGTGACAACAAAAGGTGTTTCTTCCAACAGGTGCAAGTATGTACAAGAATTTAATTCAAACACATCATATCACATTGCAGATTAAAAAGCAAGAATGGCAACACTGCTGGAAAGCACCACCCAAAATTATTATGTATACACATATACATTAATGTTGCCATGTCATCAGCCATAAAAGAAGATAAGTTTTTCACTCATTTGAACAGACATTATTTGCTTTGCTAACTAAACCCCTGCCACAGTGGTATTACTTTAGAATAACAAATATGATCAGAAGAGAGACATGAAAGTGTGACTCCAGATTTTCTCTGCATTAGTCAGAAAGGCGAACACAGAGACCAAACGCCAGAGAAACAGATCTCTACAAGCTCACAATAAAGGCTGAATATAGGATGCCCCTGAAGAGGCAATCACTGCCTTGTTGTAAGGCTTGTGTGAGGTGATCACATCTGTGGTTTTTACCATGAAGCCAGAAGTGGCTCCATGTGTTGGACAGGCAACCCTGAGTGCTGTTTTTAGAAATGCAGCAAGGAGAACTTATTGAAGGCATTGAGATGTAAGATCCTCAAAAGTTAATGTATGATCCCCACAAGTAACAGAAAAGAAATTGTCTCTAGTCAAAATATTGCCTGAATTGGCCCTTCTACAAATGGCAGAAAAAGAATAATTTAGAGAATAATTGTCAGCAGATATTCTTCCCCATCTATGTCCTCTGACTGAGCTCTGGCCTTCACACTGAGCAAGATGATCCTGAGACTGAGCAAAAAAAAAACAAAAAAAGGAATGATTTGCCCTTTTGTGAAGTTGGTGGGGTTTTGCCATTTTTCTCACTCTTGACAAGTAAATAGATAATAACAGGAGCAAAACTAAGATCTCTTTCATTCCAGTTTGGGCAATTCAGATGAGACAGTTGCAGATCTTTATGGATCTTCCTTCCTATGCCACCACTGATGGTCTAAATTCTTTCTCAGTTTTCCAAAGACTGAACTGTCCTCTTTACTATTTACCAAGCCTCCATTACACCAAAATCTTGTGAAGACAGTTTGGCAGCATTATTGCCACTTTATCTTTAAAAAAATTATGTTCTTCCTGTTTGCCACTTTGCAAAGGGGTGTTTATTTGAAAGAATAGAGCAGGGATGGTACTCTGTGAAATGGCTGCTCACATGGCTGCTATATAAATAATTCCTTCCTGTGTTTATGGGCCTGCCCCAGTCCCAGGGCTGTGGCCAGATTTGGACAAGCCTTGACAGGTCTGTGCATTAGTGCTGCTCAGCATTATGTAAGTCTCACTCCTCCCAAAACAAAGCAAGCAAGCTCATTTCCCCATAGCCCCAGACCCTCCTGGGAGGAGGATAAAGATCTGAAACACAAACCCTGACCCAGAGCCTGATGTGCTGCCCTCACAAACTCGGCCCTCTCTTATCACCACACGTGGCTAAACAAAAGCTGGATTCTTCTGACTGAAAGCAAACCCAGGTTTTCAACTCCTTTCCCCATCAATACCGAATCCAATATCTAAATTTAGATTTGAAAAGGCTTCTCAAAGAGAACTAATGAAAATTATATGACTTTTTAAACAATCTATTAATTTTCTCCCTTTGTATTAAGAGGCTGTTTCGAAAATGGTTGTGGCCGAATTCCAAACCCCTGCACTAGAAGATATGCGAGGAGAGCACAAAACATCTTCTATAAAAAGATTTTTCAACTGGGAAAGTGAATATGTCCATTTACCAAGCAGGCAAGAGGCCCTGCTGAAATAATTGAAAATGTAAGCGGCATGGCATGGCATAGCAGGGAGCAGAGCTGTGCACTCTCACTCTGCAGTGATCCCAGCCATGGAACTGAGCCCACCCCAGCCAGAACTGGAGCCAGAGCAGGGATTCAGGCAGACAGGGCTGCTCCACAGTCTGGCTCCTGCACCCTGTGCTAGATATTCACCCTGATCTCAGCAGGAAAGCATGTGTTTGCAGAGCTGGCTTGGGCTGCGCAAAGTTAAACTCTTTATTAAATTTTCTACTTGGCAGTAGGCAGCAACAACTTTCGAGCATGCTAAAAAAGTTTATTTTTAAGATCCAGATTTATACAGTGGAGCGCTGCACATGTTTTCTGAATCAATGTTTTTCCCCTCCTTCCCTGTGGAGATCAGGGCTGCAATTTTTCCAGAGATGTTTAAGATTAAGAGTCTAGCCCCCCCCTTTTCAGAAATTCCTAATTTTAACTGGCTATGATCCCTGCAGTGTAACCATTCAGTACTACTGACGCTGTTTTTAATCATAATTTTTGGTTTTGACCAGTTCATGATCAAGTAAGAGGTGCTACTTGAGAAAGAAAGGTACAAGCAAAGATTTGAAGTTAAAGATTCATAAATGCAGGCTGCTATAAATAATTAATTTTGCCTTGGTTTTTGGTTTGTTGGGTTTTTTTTCCAATCATGCATATTTGATCTTATTTGGAAATAACCAGAACTTTTACAATTTTTCTAATCTTCAAAGCAGCTCTTTTCTAAACACCTGAAACCCCCAATTTTTAAACTACCATTTAATATCAAATTCACAAAAAGCCTCTACTAAGTGGGTAGCTTCCTTACTAACTGCGTTAATTGCTAAAAGCATAAGCTAGCTCTTAGCAACATATAAAACCCATGGAATGCATAGCTTTATAAAATACAGATTGAACTTTTCAAAGCTCAGATTTAACCAGCTATTGGCTGACTGTAACACACTGGTTATCAATAAATCCAATTTGTGTCACAAAATTGATGGTATACATGTACAAGTTAACACAGAATCTGGCAGCAGTGTATTTTACAAAACACTGCCATGCAATTTTTAAACAAGCTGAATTAAAATTAAATCTCAGAAAACCTGTCAGCACCCATAAACATAGACAAATTGACCTCTCCACCACCCCCTGCACTCATTCTTGCCAAAAGAAAATTACACACAAAAGATGAAATCACTCTCAAATCTATCTGCCAAGCCCACAAGGGGAATTCAGATCACATTTTCTATCTATAAAATGTCCATTTTAGCCACTAAAGCAGGAGCTACAAATATAGAACATTTAATGCCAGTGTCAACTGTTAAAATCAACTCCATAATTTAAAACCTCTGTCCCTCCTCTGCTCAATTACATATTGCAATCAAATCCACTTTCAGCTGAAACCCTGTGCATCAGTGACTCCCTTTTTCACGGCACAGAGACTTCCTGCTAAAGAAACAGGGAGAGCCATTGCTGGAGGAGAATGAAGCACCTACAGCACAGTGCAGATTTCATTCTTCCCTAATTCTGCAAGACAAAAGCGTTGTCTTAAAGCACACAGCTTCTGTTTGCAGTTCAATCAATGCTGACATGACAAAATACATTGACAAGGTTTCCAAGAGAGCACTTTGCCCAGCTGTGCCCTGCTGGGTTACCTAACAGTGACACCATGTGAAGAGCTGTATGTCACAGACATGTTTTATAAAAAATACTTTCCTTAGGATTTTTTCTCCTGAGAAGCTGAGACGCCTCAGGAACAAAATGTAAACAATGGTTATCTGCTGCTGTGGGATGCAACAGGTGGATCTGTGATTGTTGTGGTTGTTTCTAAGTAATTGATGTGATTGTTTCTAAGTAATGGCCAATCACAGTCAGCTGGCTCAGACTCTGTCTGAGACACAAACGTTGGTTATAATTTTTTCTTTTTCTATTCTTAGCCAGCCTTCTGATGAAATCCTTTCTTCTATTGTTTTAGTATAGTTTTAATATAATATATATCATAAAATAATAAATCAAGCCTTCTGAAACATGGAGTCAGATCCCCATCTCTCCCCTCATCCTCAGACCCCTGTGAGCACCGTCACAGCTGTGCCCTGCTGGGTTACCTAACAGTGACACCGTGTGAAGAGCTGGAAACTTCACAGCCCTTGAGGCTGAATGCTTTTCTGCCAAGCACAACAGGAACAGCACCAATATTCCAGGGGACAGGGAGAATTTTCCCTGCTGCTTGCACAGTGCTGGGGTCTCTCTGGAACATCCAATCTCCTCTGTGTCCCCCCTTTCCCATCACCAGTGGGATGTGCAGTCCTGTACCTGACAGCTGAAATCTCACATCCATTGTGCTCCAGCCCTCAGGGTGAGTTTATGGCTAACCTGGGTAAGGGAGAGCTCCCTTCTCACAGGAAAATCACTTGATGCAATACTCAGATGTTCCTGATGCACTGAGAGATAACTGGAGAACGAGACCCCTGAGAAGACACTTCATCACCCTCCCAAGCACCATGGAAAGAACAATTTACTGGTTTCTTGAGCTGATACATTTCCTGCTCAGGATAATACAAATCAGAGGCCCAGCAGCTTCTTTTCTATCAGGGCATCCTTTAGGTTGCATTAGAAAAATTTTAAAAGCAAAAGTTCAGATATAAATTATTAACCACATTAAATCAGTTCGATGGTAGAAATTTGTTTATGGTTACTTAATAGGTGCAAACAGGGGACATTGCCAAGCTGCTGACAGCCTTCCAACTGAAGCAACAAATTACAAATTTTCAACCCCCCCTCCACATTATTTCAACTGCACATATTTTAACATTTTTAACTTGGTGGAGTTATAATTCCAGAGAAATCATTATTCCAAAAAAGAGAAAATTAAGTACAATTAAGTTTCTACTGAATTAGGTAGAATTGTAACAGCAAGTTGTGGGAAAGAAGAGCAATAGGGTTTACATAGCAAAATTTTCTGGTTTTTAAACAAGGCAACACTTGTGTAGCTACAATGGAATGCTACTCCCACTAGATTTCAACTGCACTTCTGCAAACTAGCACATGTAGATAGACAAAATAGGAAGTGTTCTTGGATGGAAAGTACAGCTTTTCAGTTGAAAAAACTGTGGCTGTTCATAAAACTAAATTTCAATTTAAAAAGGTTTATATAGTACAAACACATGCAGCTGAAGTTAGTGTGCTCAAATTTCAGTTTTACACACAAAAAAAAAGGGAAAATCAAGTAAATTAGGACATTTTTATGAAAAGAGAAGTATTAGTGGTACATACAAGGACTAACATTTGGAATTAGCCTAAATATGCCAAAGTGTCAATGACAGAGGAACCAGTCACAGAAAATCTTTTTGCTTTTAAGGAAATATCAGGGGTTCCAGACATCTAATTTGCAGTGTAAGCTGATTTCAGAGTATTCCACTTTAGAAAAAATAATCCATTACAAGAAACTACTACATTAACATTTAGTTTTCTCTTTTGTGTCTTTGTCACTTCCTAAAAATTAGAAGACACATAAAATGTATTTCAAGAGCAAATATGATGAAACTGATGTATGACATGGCATCCTCTGCTACCAAAAAAAAAAGCTTGGAAGTTCTTTTATGTGCAAAACATCCTTAAAATGGAAGGAGAACTGTCTGGGAAGCTCACACACCTACAAAGGAATTGCATCACAGGGAGGGTACTGGACTTGCTGACGGTCCAGGCACAACTGGGTGTCCCGGTATTCTCACTGCCACCAGGATTTCACTGGTCTGGGAGCACAGACCCCAACTTAACCAAATTTAGACCCTCCCTCTTGCTCCAGTTCTCAGCAGACAAGTCAAAAAAGCAAAAGAAGCCAATCAAAATTTTGCATGGAGTGTGTGCTTCCTGATTAAATCAAAGTAATTGACATTACAGGTAAGATTTAGGCCTCACCAAGGACAGCCAGTACCTCAAAATCAAAAGAGATAATTATCTAGCAAAAACAATACACTGAATACCAACCAAGAAAAGAACAATGAGATGGAAAATGGAAACTTCTTCAAAATAGGTGACAACTGTTATCCTAAAACCTTCTTTGCTGTGTGGGAGTTGAACTTTGAGGAGCACCCTGGGGTTCACAGCTCGATCAGTGAGAACCAGGAATGTTTTATTTGCAATGCCTTTGCCTGAGATCATCCATCTGCACACTCTGCTGCCACACAGCTCCTTCAGGAGCTGCCAGCACTGCCCAGCCCTTCAGACTAGGTGGGTTTTCCCATGCAGTACATCTCCTTTTTACCAATAATTCTCAAAATCTATATTAAAAAGCACACACCATGCACCAAGCAGACAGATTGCAGTTAAGCTAGTGGCTACAGATAAGGGCAATAAGCAATTAATGACAGAAAGTATCCAGGCACCAAGTTTCATTTTTTCCCCCAAAATAAAAATGGGATGTGTTAAAAACAAAACACATAAACCATTAGTGAAATACATGTTATTACTGCCCATTTATCTCTTTATGAGTAACTGTTTGAGGAGATACGAATACCACAATATTTAGGCACATTTTCTTCCTTGGCAGAGGTGGCTGCTGGAAAATAATCAAGTCATGAAATGCTCCAAGTTCTGCTTTCTGCTGGTTTAATCCTTTAATTTTCCCCTCACTCTTTATATAGGCTTTAGAAACAAATTAATCCAACAATTTTGAACTAACACACATCTATGAAGCGAACTGCAGAGCTGTCTCAAGTAAACCTCTCCCTATGAAATTAATTGTTGAATTTCTCACCATCTTTAAAATGCTTTTTTCTCTGAAAAGATGCAGCTCCCTAATTAAAGCCAGGAAGGTAGTTCTTGGAAACTCTGAATTTTGTTGGTATACACATAGGCATAGGCAAACCCAGCAGGAACCCCTAAGCCTGGAAATCTATCTGCTTCTTTCAGAGCAATTTTGGGATGAGGACAAACAGAGGGAAAGGCAGATGGCAGAAGTGTAGCTGTCAGCAAAGGCAGAGCTGAGCAGAGGCACACACCTCACCACCAGAACCTTGAACCTTGGCAGAAACAGATGTGACCTCAACATTCCATGACCAGAGGTGGGACAATGCTGTTCTGGAAGCTCACACCAATCTCTGAGCACTGAGGTGTGGAGTTCAGGCCCAAGTGTGGAACCATGGCTTGGAAAATGAGCTGTAAGCTTCCCCCACATTGTTCAAGCTGCTGCCAGCTCCCAAATCCAACTGAAAGTTTTACAAGGAGATACTTTCCAATGTTGTCACTATCAGAGACCAACTTCCTTATTGCTTGAATAGGGTGATGATGAGCAGGCCACAAAATCTGAGAAAGGATTAGATGGGCCAGTCTTGCGTGACTAGTCACAAAATTTCCTTTAATTCAGTGCCAAAACCAAGAGAATCTGAGGACCAATGCAGCCAGGATTATCACAAGAAATACACTTCTCCAGAAGCAAAATAGACCTACTACTTCTCATTAAAAATGAACAAATTCAAAAAAAAAAAAAATTATTGCAGCAATACTTTCTAAAAGAGCACCTAAAACTACAGACCTATTTGCTTCAAATGATTTCATCTCTTTGGTCCTCTGGGACTTCCAGACATATTGACAAACTAAACTGGTCTAACTACTCTGGCATCTTGGCATGTAATCATTTAAAACAGAGACACTTCCTAACTTGTGCAAAATTGAAACATTTGTTTGAGAATAATTAGTGCCTTAGCCCAACAACGCTTGGCAGATTTTTCTCATTAGTTGAGAAAAATGATTGAGGCAGTCAGACAAGCAAGCAGACTTTGTCAGGCATTCTGTGAAAATAATTTGGACCACACACTTGGCTGCAGAGCCAGATAACGTATGTCATTCTTTGCTATCTTAACAGGTAGGATTAAAAAAAAAAAAACCACAACAAGAAACAACCATCTGGCACATGAAAACTGAATTTTTTCACATCTTTAGCACAGCTCTTCCATGTTCTCTGTGCAAGCCACAATGATCAAGTCATCCAGTGTTAGGCCCCCACTTATACTCATTTCTATTTCCTATTGTACAGTCAGAACCAGAGCTGAAAATATTCATTGTGAGTCACAGGCTGTGCAGGTCCCAGAACAATATTTGCAGAGAATTCATGCTGGGATAGCCAACTGTGCTTTCCTTCTCCAGGGATGTTTTAACGTGCAGAGCATGCTCAAGGCAAACTGGGATCAAGGAAATATCAAATCACAACATGTTTTAGTAGGCTGTACAACTTCCAGATATGTTTCCTCTCTGAGGTCCTTCCAGAGATCAGGCTACTACAAACAAAGACAAAGCTCAGGGTGCCAGGTAACTTCACTGTACCAAACCAAACTGCACAGGATTCATTCTATAAATGTAACTATTTGCTATTTTAAGTTAAACATTCATATATCAATGCAACTAAATTAGGCACAGGATGGATAAAAGCTTTTTGTCCTCCAGATATATCAAGAACTTCTGAAGTGTATTTTACACTATTTCAGTGAGAAAACAAATTTCAGGCTTTAACATGAATTTGTAGAACAAATCAGCTGGTCAAACCATCAGATGTAAACTGATATAGTACAATTTATAAATGTCAAATTATGAAATAATTACATTTGCTAGCAGCATTTACATATTTCCCATGTCTGCCTGCAGCCTTTAAGTAGCCATTTGGCCTATTATGCTTAGATAACCACCTGGAACTCCTCCCTGGGAAAGTTCCCAAGTCTAGACACTAAAAATCACATATGTTTCCAATTATGAGAAACTATTACTATAAGGCCGACATAAATCTCCTACATCAACAATCAGTTGCCAATTATATCACATTCCACAATATGCCTTCTTGCTATAACTAATTTATGGAATGCTTAGCCTAGAAAAATCAATAAAATTAGGCGAAAAGGAGAAGTAAAAATATCAGACCTTGACATCAGGGTGAACATTTGAACCCAAAAGTTAGTTTTGTATGGCTGCAATGAGCTGGATCAACAGAACTATAAATTGTACAATATAAAAAGGTTCATTGTGCAAGCAGTGTTGGCTGTTACCCACAGCATCCATCACACTCAATCCTGCATCATGCAACAAGAGTCTTTAAAACACATTTAACAAAATTTTGGTGGGTTTTTGTCTTGCTGTGTTACACATCCACTACACAAGAGGCCAGAATTGCAGTAAGGCTTTTTTGAACAGTGCAACAAAATCCAGGGAGATCTGTTCTGCTTCATGTCAATCACTCTGAAATACTTTTACCATGGTTGTAAACAGCAACTGCCAAAAATCAGCTGATTTTTAGGAAACTCTAGAAAACAAAGATGATTCAAAATGAGATTAGTGGGAAAACAGCCTTTACCAAAAGCAAGCTGCTTACACGAAGAATGACATTTTATACATAATCTATATACATATAGAGAGGGAAATATCACACTTTACAGGACTAGTAAAAACACTTGTAATTCACCTAAGGTATTAGAGCATTTTCCCTTTGTTTCCCACTGAGAGGATTTATTCATCTGCTTTCTATAATCAAGCAGTATCACCTTAATGTTTATGGATGTCACTGTATTCATTTAAGCACAATTTAATTCCTTATGAAAAATTGCGATTTTTTTTCAGTACAGTGTTGTTTCAGTTTTAAATTGTGAATTTGTTCTGAAAATGATAATTTCCCTCAGTTTACCAATGGGGAAGGGCATCCAGAAATAAAAGGATTGCAGTCTTTGTTTTCTGGACTATAGACTCCTGAAGATTACAGCCCCTCTTTCGAGGCAAGTCAATCAACATTTTCAGATTATGTATTATCAAATATATCAGTTTGTTTTGTTTGCAGTATTTTATATAGAAAGCATTAAATGCAAGCAACAAAAAACTACAGAACTAACTACAGGTCTAACTACAGAAACCATGGAGAACAATCTTTTGCCATCTAAGTCAGACTAATCCCATGTTCCTCTAGACTCCTGCTGCTGGAATACCTGAGCATCTCCTGTTGTCAGCACTTGCATAAAAATAAGAGAACAAGGAGAGCAAAACTCTACAAAGCTGTCTTCTGAAATTACCAGAGCAAAGTTTAGTGTGTGATTACATTCATTTAAGTTCAACAAATTCCTGACATTCTGATGACTGTAAAACATTCTAGGGAAAATTGTACTTGTCAAATTGCTAAAAGTATTTCTTTTCCTAAATACTATAAATTTCAATAAAAGTTGGTTAGAATCCTAATTTCAGCAACAGTTCAGAATCAGAAATACCTCTGATAGATGGAAAATATATAACATTGAGGCTTTACACTCATTAGAAGTTGTTCCTTGGAACACAGGAGTCACCCCAAAAATGTTTCACTAGGAATTATCTGGCATGGGACTTAAATTTGTGATAACACAAGGCATATTATCTTCCTTTATAGGGTTTTCCACAAGTTAATATATTCAGCAAAGCAATAGTGCAAAATAAAGGGAATTTTGGGACAGGAGTTTCAAGGTTAGTCTCTTTTTCTCAGTATTTGAGGTCTTTAAATCTTCAAAGCAGGGAGATGTCAGAGCACACACCTCATTTGAGAGGCCAATCAGTAGTAAAATTGGAGAGTGGTTATCACCTTTCACACCTCAGAAGCGATCTACATCCCCAAGAATTCTGAGAAGCTCAGTGTTGATGAGACTACAACGACAAAGCAGCTAGGTACATTGTGCTACCATTACCTTAGGAACGGTGCACATTCAATTTTGTCCTTCATTCTTTTTGAAATGGAACTATCCTCCAGGTTAATGTATTTGTTGTATAAACAGCTCATTCGAGGTTTAGCAAAAAAAAAAAAAAAAAAAAAAAAAGAGAAACTTAAAAAAGCATAGATGCAAAAGAATTGTTTTAAAGAAATTAAAATTTTCCCCCAAACAAAGGATGGTTTTAAAACCCACAATTCCTTAGTATTATTGTTAGATTAAACCCAATATAATTACAAACCAAACAATTATCAGAATGCTAATTTCATGGACAGCACATTAATTCATCTCTTTTCTCATTTCCTAATGATTCACCTTATAACACCAAGTTACATTTCTGCTTACCTCAAGCAATTCCTGAAAACAACATTGTGTGAGGCAGAGGAACTTTGAGGTGTTTTTAATGATATCTTCAAAGAGGAAAAACTTGGCACAGTACTGAAAAAGAAAATTCATGCTTAACCTGAAAAAAAATTTGGATTAAGATTAATCATTCAAAAGCAAAACACACTTGCTTTTTATGTTTTAAGAACTTGATATACTGGATAGTTTTTGCAATGGCCTCACTTCTGTGAACAATTCAAAACTTTATATATTTTAATTCATTCCAATTGACCTTTTTCAGACATGTTCTAAAGGAAATCCCCTAAAAATCCAAGGAAGACCCTTTTTTGTGGCAAGTGGCCTAGTATTTCAGAATTTTTTTCCCATACAAATATAGGGCTTAGTACCAATACAAAACCACTAATGGCTAAATCCCATTGACTTCCAGCTAGATACAGACTTCCCACCTACCAGGGTTACTTTTGAAAGTATATAGATATCCAAAAATACAGATCAACAACTGCATTTTCAAGAGTACTTAATGGTTTAGATCATATTTCATACATTCCTATGGGAACTACATACCTCACCTGGTTAGATCCTTCTGAAAATCCTAGAAGTGCCTGTAAGTGGGAATTTTAATCTCATCCTTCCTATCCATGAGTGTTTGACTTTACATGCATTACTCTTTAAGCACCATTACTCATTTTTTCTCATATTTTTAACTCTGCAGTACAGATATCTGCATATTCTGTATTACAGCTGTACTGGCTAGGTGCAGTTGATTATTTTGGAATTAGGTTATGACATAAAAATAAAGCAGCAAAATCTCAAAACCTTTCATTGACTTGACAGAAAGAACTGCAGTTGGGAGACTGTGAGAAGGTGGTTGTTTTGATTTTCCAAACCCACAGAAATGCAATATTTAGTAGCAGCATGTGACAACTGCATTGGCAGCATTTCCAGAAACCACAGACGTGCCCGTGCCCCTCCCACTGTGCCAAACAAGACACTCAGCACTCCAGCACCAGGTGGGGAAAAAGGACATCAGGACAGGCAGAAATGAGGATTGATCCTCTGCCCACTGCAGGCAGCGAGGATTTTATCACTGCATTACAAGCAGTAGAACCATTAGTTGCCTTACCTGCAAGACACAGCATGAGAGCTCTTAAAAAGAAAGGTAGGGTAAAATAAAAAAGCAGCACTGATGTGTCAGTAACCATAATATAATCAGGGATAATTTGTGACCTAATTGAGAAACAGAGGCAGGGAGATAAATTTCCCCAGTGCTGTGTGAAACATTAGATGCACACCCTAATAAAGATGATGAGATTTGTGTCTCTAATTTGGCCTGAAGTGCACAAACTGTCCTATCCTCAAATATTTCTCCAAGTGCATTTTTCAAGTTTCAGCAAAGGAAGGAGTGCAGATTATGTGGCTTGGAATGAAATGAGCCATCCATCAATAAATACAGCAGCAGTAATAAGCAATGAAATGAGCTGGGATAGGGCATAACCAGCAACTAAAAAAAAAGAGGAAAAGGCAGAAGAGATGATGCTGAGGATACACAGTCAACATGAGGCAAAATGAATGATAAATAGGGAGGGGCACAGACTGTGAAAAAGGAAAGTGTCATTCACCAGCAGTGACACACTGACACACTTGGCCAGGATGGATGGATGGATGGATGGACTCAGGGATCAAACACGGCACAAGGAGCAGCTCCGTGGGTATGTTACTGACAGACAGACCTGAGAAAGATCAAATGCTTCTTACATCCCAGTGTGAACAGGGGGCACAGGTGACTGATTTCTAAAATAGGACTATGGCCTTCTAAGAGATGAAACTGAAATGCTTTAGGAACTTTGGCTTATATAGCTGCAGATGCTGTTTTAATCTAAGAAGTAATAAAACATCTTAAATTCTCAATGAGAAGGAAATTACTTTCCAAGCTTTTCAGAAGTTAAGCTGGGGAAGCAAGCAGGTATTTACATTTCTGGTTAGACACAGATCCCTCCAGACGAGAGTGGCAGTGAAACAGGGAGAGGCTCATTTTTCCTAGAGCTAAATCCTGACTGAAGAAAAACACATCACATTTACTTCAGAGACCTTCATTTACCAAGAAAGGAAAACAAACAAAATCCTACTTTTTGCAAGAAAGCAAAATTCTAATAAAAAGCATTAAGTCAAACTCTTCTAGTTTTTCAGACTCTCAAGTAAAGCTCCACACCCTGGCTGCTAAAACTCACCTGAGGCAATGCTGTACCTCTTCTGCAATGCTCAGCAAGCCAGTGGAACACTTAATGAAAGACAGGATGTGAGTCTTTGTAGAGCACTGTAAAGAACATGGAAAAAGGAAAAAGGCAAAATCACAGAGAAAAATTGGATTTTGCTAAGTTTAACTTTGATATCAAAACAGAAACTTACATTTTAATCACCAGTGAGAGGTACAAAACTGAGAACAGCAAGCATATGATTTTTACAGCATAGTGTTCCTTACAGTGCCCTTTTCAATTGTTTTCATTGCAGTGGGCAAAATCCCACAGGCTCCAATGGAGGACAGGTTCACCTCTCAGGTTTACTATAAATAAGAAAAAAAAAATCCTGTGTTACAAACACCCAGTAGTCAGAGAAAGAAGACAAAGGGCAGGAGCACCAACAGATAAGCCAAGCTGAAACAGCTCCCAGAACAACACAGCAGGTTTCACCTCTCCACTTCCAGACAATGCCTAAGTCATCCTACCTTCCACTTTAGGAACCTGCCACTTCCACTAGAGCACACACAACTGAGGACGAGCTTTGTGTTATTCACAACACTCAGATCAGGAGGCTCCAGGGAGGGAACAAGCCCAGAACTGCCTGAGAGATCCCTCAGAGCCCTGGGTGCTGGCTGCAGGGTATCCCTGCACACAGCACATTAGCTCAGTTGGGTGGAAAAGCAAATGGCACTCAGCAAAGGAGCCCTCTCAGATGTGCTGTGTCAGGAGCAGGCTCGGTCGGATGTGAGCTCACGCAGCTCTGAGGCAGGACTGCAAACATCTGTCAGGCACAACAGGCTCCACTCACTGCTGGGAGGCAGCTCCTTTAAACTCTTCCAACAGCAAAAAATAGTTTCCAGAGCAGCTCTGACTTTCTAGGAGAATTGACCAAGGGTGGAGGAGCCACCACATGATGTTTCATGGAATTAGATCAGCAATTTGCCATTCCTTGTGTGGCAATTGGTACAGCAGGGTGTGGAAAAAGCAAACACTTCAGTATGTGGACAATACCTCAAACAGCTAGAAATGCATTAAACCTGCTTTTATTTAGCTCTACCAGGACAAGTCTTGGCCTGTATTTAGTTGAGTAGAAGATGGTTAACAGATTAGAAGATGGTTTACAGATTTTTCTTCCTTCTAAACTTGTATGAGATAGGGAGTCTGAACTGAGATAGAACACACATTAAAGCAGCACCCTTTAGGTAGGATGGACCATTATTCACAAGAATTTGTGAACATTTTGAAGCTCAGGATGTGCTTGGTAAGAATTCTCGACATCTGGTCGTGTCTGAGTCCAACCTCACTGAGGCCTGAGCCCCTGGGATTTTCACAAAGCAGCTGCAGAATATTGCCTGGCTGCCCTCCAGCTCCTGGGACCCGGAGGACTGTGTCTGGCAGGACAGAGCAGGCAATGTGTCTTCACAAAAACCTGCTGCAATTATGAGAAATCACTCACAAGGTAACAGCACAGGAGAAGAAGCAGGGGCAGACACGCAGGACAGGGAGATTCAGGACCATATGAAGACATTAATCAGCACAAGGAACGAGCTCCAGGGTCAGCACAGACAAAATACCAGAGCAGCCAGATCAGAGCAGGAAGAGAGTGATCTCAGCTGATATCATGAACTGGGGAACAGCTCCCAAGGGGCTGTAATCACTGAGGAGGGGTGAACAGCTTTTGGTATCAGCCATTACACATATCCCTCCAGATGAAGAGTTCCTCATCTCACATGTTCCTGGTTTAGGGGTGCATGAGAAAAAACTGTGACAAGCATTATAACAATCCATCTCACTTCTGAGGACCCTTGAAAGGCCAGGAAAGCTAAAATTAAAAATAAATAATATAAAAAAACCATTCTACTTTAAGCAATACCTGCCAAACCTTTGTCAAAACCTGATATATCCACCAACACCTGTTTAATCTTTGGCATCAAAAACGCTTCTGCAATTTTAATTTAATTTGAAAAATCAGCGACAAGGAACCAGACAGTTTAATTTACCCATGAATGCAAGTAGTGGGCAGCAACATGAAGGAATTTATCTCAAGCTTAATCCTAGGGGAAACATTTATATGAAGAAGAAAATCATAAATCTTAAACTACTGATATTTGCTACTGAGGCAAATCAATTTAAAAATGGTTAAAGGAATGCTGGAAAACATCCTGACTACCATGAAGAATTCAAAGGAGTTTTTTCAAAGATAAGCTCAACTATAAATTTCAATTTTAAAAAATCAGCTGAAAAAGTACACTAGAAAAATACATAAAAGATAAACTGCTTTGTCAGCTGTGATGTAAAACTAAAGGGGGAAGGTCATAAAATTGATGCCCAGGTGACCCAGACTGCCCCAGCAGGGACACCAAAGCCCCCACACCCTCATGGTGCCAATCTGACACAGATGTGGGATTTTTCAAAACAGAGGTATGAATATTTGCTGTAAGGACCAGCAGATGAATATAAAATTAGGAATTAAGCTAATACTGCCCACTCACATTTGTTTTAAGCATCACTGAGTGACCCACTGCAAGAACAGGTTTGCATACTTAGCTCATTTAATTTCATGTTTCCATGTCTCTTCTTTTATCACTGTTGCTAATTACATCCTTGAGCATATTCTTGCCAGGAGAATGTTTCTGCTCATCTCCTTTTGGCCAGGGACTGATGCAGCAAATTGCACTGCTTTTCTTTTGCGGGATTCCTCCATTGCCCAAAGATTCCTTCTGCCTCATCCTGGACAGATTTCCTCCAGACCTTGGGACAAAAAGGCAAATAGGGATAGTGAAGGCAAAAAATTTGCCTTTTTGCAAAAGGGATCGTGAAAAAACAGGACCACTTGCAACAGAGGCAGAAGAAAACTTCTTGACAAGATGATCTCACTTTATTCAGGGGAAAAATGCCCCTAAAAAACCAGGAAACCAATTTCTGCTGAAATGAGCCTTGGCAAAAGCCTTACATGAGAGATGTTTGGAAGTACAGGCACTCTGAAAGGTGAGCACTGCACTCACCAGTGTCTACTGATTTCTTGCTAGAGCCTCAGCTCTGCAGAAACCAACATTTCCTTGCAATACAAATGCTAAAAAATAGATCCTTTTGTGGAGGATTTGGGCTTGGCCAAACCCTGCAACACCTGGCTGGCTCAGACACTGAATGTTTACTGTTTGGGGTTTTTACCAATGACATGCAATGCAAGCATTTTCTCAGCATTTCTAATATGTCCTGTTTCCATTTTTGACCCTTTATTTCATTGAAAATACAAAATAGATAAAAATAAAGCAGAAAAATAATTTCCTAAGCCATTTGGAAATTATTCTGATCCTTGCTACTTACTGCAACAAGAACAGATGTTTCAATTGTCTGGAGGGAACTTCTCTTTGTGTATGTGTGTTTTATTTTGTATGGGGTTTTAGTTTCTGAGGGCTTGGTTTGTTTGTTCTTAAACAAATTTTGCCTTAAAAGCTGATCTGGCTGGTTCTGTGGCAGCAGGGTACAGCACAAGATAGAACTATCTCTGTTAATCACATGGTACTACTGCAGCTCAGTCACAGGAATTGTCATAACAATCCTCACAGCCAGTTTATCAAAGAACCACTTAATCTGACATACATTAAACATCAGCTGCTGAACATAAGTTCATATTAATTCCAAGCTAATTGGAGTCACAATGCAAATCCTCTACCTTGGCTGCAGAAGGAAAGCTGCAGAGAAATAGATTTGATTAACCGAATACACCACAAAAGAAGAATATATAAAAATGGGTCCTGCTCTGCCCAGAGCTCTATGTGGGCAACTCCCTGCTGGAGACACCAAGTGCTGCAATTACCTGTCAGACAAAACATTTTGACTCAATGGACCATCCCTCCAAGTTTTTACACATAACTGGGTAGATAGTTTCCAGGTAACTGGAATTAGGATTAAAGTAGACTGGAATATCTTCATCTGATATGGTCATATTGCAGTTTTATTTGGTTTTTGTGGTTTTTTTTTTCTCCTGATTTAGTGTGTATCAAGGGCAGCATATATCAAGGCCAGTTCACACAACTGAAATTCAAAGGAAAATATTCTAAAATGTTGCGGTGATAATAAAAATTGAACACTGAACCATAATTCACATAAGTAAAAGTTATTTCAGAAACAAAACCATATTTAACATCTCAACCTAATTACAAAATTAATTAATTAAGTGTATGAAATATGTTTGGAATTTCTCTATGGTTTATTTCCTAGACTCTATGTGAACAACCTCATTGGAAAATATTGCATATAACAGGTTAAAAGTGGCTGAAAAAATCAGTCAAATATTTTAATCACAGAATAACATTAAGCTCAATTTACCTTCTATGCAAATAAATAAAAAGGAAAAGACACCTAAATAGTATCACTGAGCATTGTGATCTATTGCACAGGTGAGAGGGCAATAAAATCAGACCTACATTAATTAATAATTAGGAATAATGGGCAGGAGCTGGCCTATCAGGATTCCCATTAGAAAAATCAACATCACTGAAACCAGACCATTCTCTGTTCCTTCTCCTGTACTGAGGTTGAGCTCTGGGACCCAGCCCTGCAGACACAGTGACCTGCAGCAGCAGCATCCTCCTGCCACCCTCCACGGCTGACAAAACCTCCTGAAGGACAAGATTCCAACAATAAATAGGAATTTCCAGGCATGTGTTTAAAAGCTTCCATGCTGTTCGTGGTGATTTGTGATTCTAATGCCTGAGAGTTACTGCAAATCATTGCATTTCTGACTTTATGCTTATTTATGGCCAGCTCCAAATCAATGAAAATCTTAGAGAGTTGAAGTCTGCTGTCTGAAAGAGTAGGAATAAAGTGCATTTTATGGTGTATTAATTATTATGATCTAGTGGTTAATCCCTTACAACACAATCACAAGTGTAGCCACTGCTTTCCAGTACACTTGTCAAAGAAACAAAAGTGTTAATGTTAGGTTTTTCACTATTGCCCCTAGTTTAAACCATTGCTGCAAGGCAGCAGGAAGCTTTGAATTTTTTTTTCTTTTCACAAATTATAAAATCTGCAAATTATTAGAGTGCAAATTAACAAGTTTCTACTGTGTCTAGTTTATGTATATTTAAATCCTACTTTATTGGCTCTTAATTAAATACATATAAGGAACCTCAGTTTGAAATACCACCACACTCTCCTAATCCCTTCATCATTTTCTCTACACAGTGCCTTTCTGATTTCCCATTTCAAATTGTTTTCTTTGTAAGCATTTTAAAACTAGCTTTTACTATTTCCACTTTCTAATTACAAGCACTCATATTAATTTATCCTAATAGAGCCTCCTTCTTTGCAAGTACTGTTTCTAAACACAAGAGAACTAAGGTGAAAGGCATAAAGATCTTATGATAAACCATTAAAGAAACTTGCATCAGCAAGTTTTGCTTCTTTAAAGAAGCAAAACAGAGGTCAGATGAGAAGGGAGCTGATGGACTCTCTTTGGACAAGGAAATGAATTTCTTAGGTATAAAAATGATTTTCAAAATGATGATAAACTATATGTATAATTTAGTTCAACAGATACTTTTGGCTGAAGAAAAACAATGAAGTGAAAGGCTCAGAAATGTCACAGTCATTATTTGTGAAGCACCTGCCTTCTTCCAGGCCAGACTGACACACAGATGTTGGCCTTCCTGCACTCTGCCCTGATTGCTCAGCACTCCAAGGGCTGTGGTCTGTGCCAGGATGCACATCCTGCCATTTCTCCTCTTACTGATGATTTACTTGGCATGGCAACACTTAAATTATGGGCCAGAGGCAGAACCAGGGGATGGACACACATCATTCCCTTGTTCCACTTGTAACTGTCCCTGCAGATCGCCTAGGAGCTGCTCACAGACCTCCCCTCCTAAACAAATAACATGGTTTTGCCAATCCATTTGCTTTGTCAAAAAGGGAGCTCCTCCAGCAGTACAAAAGGGGTTTAATGTCCAGGCTGGGGAAAGGAGTAGCAGGAGACAATAATATTTTCACTCAGCTGAGCTGCAGGAGGATGTTTGAGGATGTTCAAGGATGCTCACCTGCAGCTTTGGTACCAGTGCAGAAATCAGCATTAAGGGAGTGTGCTCAGAGATGCTCTCTCCATTTGCAGGCCTTGTCCTTATGGATGCACACTTTTATCTTCTGAAATAGCAACAGCTAAGTTTGCCAAATCTGTAGGTCACAACTCTTCTTTTCTTGCATTTCATGGAGCTGTTTGTTAAGCTGGAGAAGATAAGTCGTTTCATGAATAAAAGCATTCTTCTATTCCTAAATTATCTATAAACAGACTGGTTTTTATAAACTCATGGATTATTCATGCATAAAAATCCTGTATTCAAATATATTACTGCCTACAGTCTGTTTGTTTACTACATGCTGCTCTTACAGCTTCAACTATTTATGTCATGCTCGATTGTAAATCACATGGCATTGTTTCTGATCCAGAGCTGGGTGAATGAAAATGTTATAAAGGAGAAGAAAAAAAAGACTTTACAATGAAGATGAAGCAGTTTTAAAGCCACCTTCCAGAGAAACCATACACTTAGAATCTCATATGTGTATATATAACTCAAGAGAAAGACTAAGGTGGGGTAAAAAATCCTCAATCATTCAGGCAGCATAATATTCAAATTTTTGCAGTATTCACGTAAGTCCAACTATTTTGCTTCTGTATCACAGGGAGCACATATGTTGAAGGAAATACAGTAAAATCCAGGTCCCTGGAGCTCAAATTTAAATCCTTTACACACAACAAAAGTAAAATGGAGACTGAAATGGGGAAGCTGCAATCTGTTCTTGGTTTGCAGAAGCTTCTGTTCAATTCATTTACTGAACAGCAAATCTTCTGCACTACAGCATTAATGAGAATAGATACAAAAAGCTTTCAAACTTAAACAAAGAAATGGCTGCTACTTTAGGGTATTTTCAAGTATTTCCCAGAGATTAACGTATGAGGCAGATGCTCGAATACCAGCACACAATACTTTAATTTAGTTCAGCATCTCTGCAGGCAGTGGCTTCTCCATTACTGCTGGCTCCCAGAACACAAGAGAATGTTATTGCAGGGCACTTTTAAATTAAAATCCCCAAATAAGCTGTTAGACTTTACACACATCAATCTTTTGTAAATACAATAAGGCAGATTTAATTGGTTTTACTTTCATTTTATAACAAATGTTACTATCTATTATGTAAGAAAGCTATTTTTAAAAAGACCCATAAAATGGATTAGAAAGCAATTCTATAAGTGATAAAATAGGGGCAGAGAGTTATTATGGAGGAATGTCAGCAAGTGCCCAGCTAAGGTTGTTTACTCAATGCCAAATAATCATCTTTGGAAGTTGAAATAATAAACTTAAATAGTTTCAAATTAAGTCTTGCAAGAAATGGAAGCGTTATTGAAGCAGTAGAGGAAATTGGGAAAAAAGAAAAACACCACATAAAATGAACCCACATAACAAATATTAACATGATGACAATGAATGGTTTATCCGAAAGAATGAGGATGAATAATGCTGGGCTAATAATGACTGGCCTGATCTGCAAAGCTCAGAATGGAAAGTAGCTTCATGGAAATGGAGGTATTTGAGCACATGGTCTCTGTTTGAACCCCAGTTAAACCTGAAAAAAATATTTACAAGCTAGTCTTCTGTTGATTTTCTGTGAACACTTCAGAGCTGTGAATTTCTACAGTTAGAAAGGATGTCTGACAATGTGGAAGAGTGAACATGGAGAACATTAAATCTTATTTACAGCTGTGCAATTATTCAAGTCTATTTTCCAGTTGTATCCTGTTGCACTGTTAAAGCTCAATACATTATCTATTTGTAGCAATACCCACACATCCACATATGAAAATACTTCAGTTCAAAGCCTCGAGCACTTTAGCTAAGGAGGAAGGTCTGTACCTCTCTGTGACCTGTCCTTTTCCCCAGAGGACCAAACAACACACAGGCAGATATATGCATTCAGCTACTGGGCTGCATTTTTGTCAGGAAAGTTTTAACCTTTGCTGTGCAAAACAATTGACAGTGAACTCAGTTACAATTTCTGAGAACATTATCAAGAAAGAAGGTATTAATTAAAAAAAAAACAAACTCAAAACAGTCAACCAAAAAACCCAAAAACCTGTGTTAAAAAAAAAAAACATATTAAAATTGTATATGCATGTATTGTTTATACATGTATTTATTTATTAACATATTTTTAGCAGAAGCTTTTCAAGCTCTCTGAGAGGACCTCTGCTCAGGTCCAGACAGGGAATGTAAATGACAGGACCTGAAAATCAGAGCTTTTACTTTAGTAAAGAAGTTTCCATAAAGTCCTGTTTCACTTCATTATAGGCTTCAGACCCAAGGTGGAACAAATTAACATAGCCCTGTAACTTATTGGACAGCTGACCTTACACTGACCTAGCAGAGTAATAGAGTTTCAAGAGTGAAGTTTTCTGCACTCAGATATCCACAAAAATTAGTTAATTTCAGATTGTTTCATTTACCTGTGTCTATTCCATATCTGAAATCATGACATTATTTTTTATATTGTTCACCTCCTGAGGGGCAGCATAACTCTTGCTCTCTGACTTCTGTGTTTCTGGCACGTTCCTCTCCCCATCCAAATGGGTTTTCTCCTCTTCCTCCTGCTCCTTGCAGAGCTCTTCCTCCTTCTTTGGCAGTTGTGCTGCTCTACTTTCCATAGCAGGAAACTCACCTTGCTGATAAATCAAAGAGATTGGAAGTGGGGACTCATCACCTTCCTGCAAGTGGTTAAAATAAAAATGGACTATGGTCATTTCTGTGGTTTCCACTCTTCTTTGCCTTAAGCTGGAGATTTTATCATCTCTCTGAGTTATTTTCAGCTTTTAGTGCAACATATTAAATCTTCTCTGCCTGACTTTGTCTTGTCATTTGATCCTGATTTCCCCTCTTATATGCAGCCTCCATTGGTCTTCTGTGTCATTCAAGTCTCTTCCTGCATTACTCTCTCACAGGGGTCATATCATGGAAGGGGATATCACCTGGAATATCCCTCTTTTTTCTGATTACCAGATGTGGAAGTTTTATGCAATAAACCCAAGCCTCCCCAATACATAATGAGTTTTCTGCCAGCCTAATGGCAGGAGTGCATGTCTCCAAATGTGAGCCACCACCTCCAAAATGCACTTTGATCACAAGAATCCTCAGCAAGCAACACATTACCTGTGGGTACATAAAAAGGCTATGGCCAAACTGTCCCACAGCTCCAGGAGGAGAACTGGTTTTTTTGGTCACATTACAGGTATAGGATGGCAGCATCCAGACCTTGAGGGCATCCAGAAGAGGTTGAACAGCAAAATAGCTCTGTAAACAGAGATGTATTCAGGAAAAAAATAACTTCAAGCTTTAAAACAGAAAGCAATTTTTTTCTCTCTTTCAAATACCACAAACCAGCAGATGTCACAAACCTTGATGATCCTGTATAGACAATACAGACCTGCCTCTCTATTTAATGGCTCCAAATTCCCTCAGAGTTAAGCTTTGCTGCTACAATACCATCAGCTAATGCAGATATGCCACACAAATTCCTCAGGAAATTAGCAGAGCTGCTTCCAAGCACAAAGCTCTGTGCTGGAGGATTCCCATGCAGAGTGCTCTGAGCTTTCACTCAGTGCCCAATGCACTTTCTCATTGCTCTGATGAGGAACTTCATCAGTTCATTCCAGAATCTAGGTCCTATGTTAAAGCATAAACAAAAAACTCCAGCATATAAAATAAAGTTTACAACAGCACAGTGAAGATTTTCTGCTTGTTTGCCTTTACTGAGCTGAGATCAGTATTTTGAAGTTGAAGCACGATGTGCACGAAGGCCAAGCCAGGAGAAGGGATGTTCTTTACAATAGAAGAAACGGGCCAATCCTTAATTCTTCTTGGCTCTGCCTTCCAGGAAAGTGAAATGCATCAGTCCAGCCAAGGTTTCAGCCTCTCCATGCTCAGTTTACCCAGGACACTGCTGCCCACGTTTGTCTGTTCCAAACCAAGTACAACTGCATTGCACACTGAGGTCTCGAGGGACACCAGGCTCTCCAGGGGCCAGAGCACAGCACAAAGCTCAGCCTGGGAACTGCCAGGGGACTGACTTGAGTCCCCAAAGCCAAGGACACACAAAACAACAGGAAAACGTACCTGTGCCCTTCCTTACACAGCACCAATTCCCTTCAGTCACAGACCTGCCTCTCTTGTTCCACCCAGGTTCTCTTTGCTTTGGAGATTTAGCCAGCCCTCTAACATTTCTTTAATTTGGGTGTCTAAAAGAATCATTTAACTTTCTTTTCCATCTTCCTAAATTTGCATGGTTTATATTATTTATCTTTTCCACTTCATTAACCAGCTGAAAAATCAATAGCAGTGAATTTTATCATAGTTGCAGAGGAGCCCTCTGTTGTGCTAAGCTGCTATTTTAGGAACCGGAGCAGTTTGTGAATCTATCTAAGTATTTTGGCAAGCTGCTCTTTTTGCCTTTGCCCTCCCTTTTGCTTTGGACACAACACAGAAATGTTTCTGTGCCTCTGCATGGTGAAAATTGATATAAAACAGCTTTGGTCATTTTTATATACTTTTTTTTTTCCCTGCTAAGAAAGTTAATACCATGGAAAAAACTGGTCAGGAGGATCGAATGTTTATGCAGGACGTCATGCTGCTTTGGTGTGCCAGCTCTCCAAGAGTCTATAAGGAAGCCAGCCAGACAGGCTCTGCAGCCTGCACTCTGACCCCAGCGACCTTTTCATTTTTCAAAGTTTATCTAGCCCCATCCCAGCACAACTTGCATTGAAACCAATCCCTCTGCTCCTGGATTTTTGGCAGAAGGTGACTTCCTTCATATGGAAAAGTGTTTAATACCAATTTAATGGTCTGTCTAGCCACTGTAAGCCCCCAGCCCCCTCCCTGAGTCTCCCACTGGCAAGAAACTGTGAAATAATATGCTTGAAATAGCCCTAATTCTTCTCCTCAGTGTGGTAGTTGTTTTTCTAATAAGCAATTTTTTGAAAAAGCCATAGAGGAGAAACTATTAGCTACAGAGTTGAATGACATTTTTAATAAATTCCTTTGCATATATATAGTATTTTTTCATTTAAAAAACTTGTTTTTTTCATTATTTCTTCTCTTAAACATTTGCACAGTAAGGAAAGGGCCCCAGCAGACCCCAAAAGATTTCCATTCAGACTTGTTGGAACTGTAATAGCAAATCACATTTATGCAAATTCACTTCTATGCCAAAAAAAAAAAAATCTAAGTAACAACTTTATCTTGGTTGTAAAAAGAAAGATCTTGGCACAATGCCAACAAAAAGTCCTAACAAAGAGGGAAGTAAAAAGGAGATTGGGAGATGCCTAGTTTTCCTAAAGCAATGAGTTTGTTGCTGCAAGAAATGTCTTGATTCAAAGGAAGCTGCAATTGTCCTTTGAGATAAGGAAAAGTCTGAAAGTTTACAGCAGGGTTGCTGTGTCAGGGGACAAAGTGCAGCCTCACACCTCCCCCAGGCAGGGTTAGGATGGGGAGAGGAAAACAGAAACCCAGAACTGGGAGAGATGCAATGAGCTGGCTTTGGGCGAGCTTCAGCATCCGCTTAGTCACGGCCTTACACTGGAGCAACCCATCCTTCCCACTTTGGGGATGCAGGAACCAAAGCTGTTCCAACAGTGATTTCAATTGCTTTCTAGCCTTTAAAAAGTAATCCAGCCCAGCTGTACACCCCTTCAGAGGAGAGAGCTGAGAATGCCAGCAACACCCTGCTGTGCCTTAAGAAACCTCAGAGAAGTCCCTCTGAGGAAATAGGAAAGTGCTGCCTGCACCCAAGTCCCATTTGGACTCAAACCATTTAATTTTCCAGGAAGAGGGAGGCACATTTAGATAGGACCAAAGAACAAACCCCCATAGTTTAATGGCAGTGAGCTGCCCTGTGTTGTGCTGAAATGCTGCAGGGCAACATTTTGGCTGTGGGGGATTCAATGGCTTGTGCTGCTGCAAAGGATCACCTCCCCTGTCTCTTGGGAGCAACACAAAACAGGAAACTATGGAAGGAAGAATGAAAACATTCATATAGGTTCTGTTTGTAACATTTTTTAAGTTAGAATTTTCTTGAGTGAATACAAAACCTAACTGAAAATCTAGAGTGATTGCTGGTTTTTCTCTTTTTAGAAATACAATAATTTCAATAATTCTAATAGTTTGAGTTCTAATAATTTCAAAAGCCAGAGAATCTAGCACAGCCAGTCACATAGGGGAAGTACTAAGCAGGATAAGACACACAGGTTTGCAATTTCCATCACCTACAATACTGACACTCCACAAACATCTACAGCATCATTCTGCAGCTGAAAAAAATCCCATCTCATTAACAAGAACAAACAGCTGCAAACATTGTAATTTTATGTCCTTTTTTTCACCTCTTTAGGAGTTGTCAAGAGGGAGAAAGTACCGTATCAGCTGTGACACAGCAGCCCCAGGGCTGATGTCCATCCCACTGGATTGCAGTCTGAGCCCCAATCTCAGACTGAGGCCCAGTGATCAAAATAATTTTTGTTTTCTCTCATGTGGCTGCCAGAGAAAAGCATTTCAGAAGCAGTGAAGTGAGAGAAATAGGAAATACAGGATAACATGAAGAAAAAAAGCTCGTATGGAAACTTCCTGGACTTTTTGATGTCTCCATGAGAAATGTTCTGCACACACCTGCCAGTCTTCACTCCAAGATCCACTGCTCTGTCTCATGGTCTAGAGCTTTCAAGCAGTGCCATCACCTACCTTTCAGGAAGGAGTTCAGACTTCATTTCTTTGGCAACAAACAATATGCTCATCCCTAATTCCTTTTCTAAATACCACATGGTGGCACAGCCTTGGAATGATGTCAGTCTCAAGACACCATATGTGCCGTTAAACTGAGCACAGCTCACGCACTCTGCAACCACAAAGAATCCAAAGAGATGAGCAAGGGTCCTCTTCTGGAAAATGGCTTCAAATGACCAAAGAAAATAAAAGTATTTTCAGAAAAATGCAAGTTATGATACACAATGATGATGCAAGTTTGGATAGCCAAGATTATGAAAACACCCAATCAACTCCAGTTGTGCAATTGTATTTTCTTGCAATTTCTCCAAATCCGTCACATTGGATAATTAATGAAATAGGAGGAAGGTGGTGACACATGATGCTCAGAAAGTTTACAGAGAATCTATGCAGTGAGGTATTCTATGTTTGTTCCATGCTTCTGAGCTGCGGTTAAGGTGTTATGCATCATAAAAACTCTGCTTTGCTTCTTTGGGATCCTACAATTCAGCTTCAAATAGTTCAGCAGCACAGCTTGCCCCACTCCCATCCTTTCACTGTTAAGTGCTTTTTTCTTACCCCCAGAGATCAAAGAGATGTTTTTGTGGTTTGCTGTTCCATCCACATTCCCTCTCCCTCCTCTCTTCCTTCCTTCCTCTCTGCTCGGTGCAGCACAGCAGCCCCAGGCATTAATCACTCACACCAGCCACCTTCACACGAGCTCATGGAGCCAACATCCTGCTCTGGACACTACCCCAGCCTTCAGCAGCCCCCTGGCTCTCACTTGCAGTGCACTGAATCCACTGCTAGCTGCACAATTCCTCTCTGGCTCTTTGACTAATTTTAAGGTCTAATTTTGATTCCGAGTCAAATCAAGTACATTTGAGTGTTTGATAAAGACTGTGAGTCTAGTAGGTAAATGATAATTGAGGGAAAAGTCTCCAGATTGCTGTTTTCCTGGACTTTGCTGCCACCTCATTCCCTTGACAAGGCTAAAGTTTCACATTTGATTGGAACAGGGCAACAGCTTTATTTTCCAAACCAGAGAATCTGGGTCAGCCGAGGAATAAGAGGACAGACTTCATTTTACAGGACATCAAATATAAAAACCACTGCTCTGAGCAGACTGTCCTCCCATTAGGCTAATTTAGGCTAAGTTTTACCAAACACTAAAATAAATGAGCTACAGCTCTTTTTCCTGGCATGATACTGGGGAATGGTCAACTGAGAGCTTGGATCAAGACCAGCTACAGCAGACCATGACAGATCTCACCTATTGCTTATTTCTTTTTATCCCATCACACCAAGCAGGCTTGCACATTATTAGAAGTTTCCAATAAAACAGGTATGCACTTAAAGGTTTCCTCACAAGCATTTGGTTTTCATGTATTAATGTACAGACACCTTCTGCACTGTTTTGCCTATGAGGTCATACAGTCAAAAAGGAACTCATAGTCAAAGCAAAACCTGCACTGATATTTTTCTTCCTTTTCAGGCAAGTTGAATGATTTTTTTTTCAAAGGCATCATTAAATATTACTTGTGAACTATTCCATAAATAATCCTTGCACATGGTGCATTGCAGCATTTAACATTCAAATTACAGCTATTCTGGCTGGACTCTCAGGTGCGTCGTGGGTTATGGGCTTCCCCAGAGGATAAGCAGAACCTTCATCTCCACTGTGATTATTCACAATGTTATGTATATATCTGTTATATATTGTTGAAATTGTTGTCAAAGTAAACAGCCCTGTCAAGAGTTACCCTTACATTAATTTATACGAAATAAATTTGGAGAAGGGAAACAAAGGAACAGAGTTAAATAGAGTCAACAGTTAAAAACACATATTGTAAATCTCAGGATATTGTTTTTCTGCATTGCAATAAAAATACCAAAAAATACAGTGTGCATGTAGCCAAGGATAAATAACTCAAAATATTATGAATAAATCAGCAACTGAGTGTGAATAAACATCACCTCTCAATCCGTGTGGAGAATACATGAGGCATATTGAGAATGCACAGTCATTTCCATAGGAAGTCCCGCAATTCCTGCTTCAGGATTTTTCATTCTACAGCACATGTGGATGGCATTGTCCTGCTCTTCAGCTTGCTTGAAATTGTTTACAGTGTATTATTACTTCACTGCTAATAAAGGACACGGTGCAAGAACCCTGCCAAACAGCACTTTTGGTAAGGCAGAATAGGCCTTAATTCCAGGCACATAAACCAAAGGGGAAAAAAATTACTGTCAAGGGACAGGGTTATTTTCCCAAAGGAACATCTGTTCTTAACATATCTCATGAAAACACATACAATAAACCGTAAGTTCAAAACAGAAACTGCACTCAAACACTGCCCAACAGAAGTCCACAATCCCGGGAAAACTTCTTTTAAATCCCCAGCAACCCGTAGGCTCGAGGAGAACCATTTCCTCTGTGTACACTGCAGCCCTTCAGAACTGCAGCCATTTGGCAGGGAGCTTGCAAAGCCACAAAAGGATGGGAATTAGCCATGTCAGCATCTTCCCTAGCTGCAGAATGTAGCTCAGTCCTCCACTCTGCCAAAAATCAGTTGTAAAGCCAGCATGACAGCCGAGAGGAAGGTAATCCTGGCCAGCTGTTCCCAGCTGCAGCCAACATCATCAGCAGCACACAGCAAGCACCAACATGCAGCAGCTAAAAATCTACCTGAGAGGAGGTAGGGGAGATGAAGTCTGATTCCAGGATCAATAAAGTGCCTTGGGGATGCTGACAGTGCTTAGCTCAGCTCAGCCAGCTGATCCAACAGAGGCTGCAGCAATGTGGCTGCAGGACCTCAGCACCAGGAATGGGAAATTCCCATCAATCCACCACCTTGGGCACTGCAGAAAAACTGCTAGCCAGAGTATCAGAGCCTAAGCACATCTCAAGCCTTGATTAAAAACCAGACTTTATTATGAGGTAGGAAAAAAAGCAGCTTTTTCCCTTCTCTTCAGTGCCTCAGCTACTGCCTGCCCACACGTGCAGAGAAGCACTGACTGAGGCACAACAATTCACACCATGTTCAATTCAACTCAGGGGGCAGCTGGGACCAAAGAACCTGTCTTGTCTTTCCACTGTTTTTTTGCTGACAGTAACTTTAGGGATGTCAGATCTGTTCTTACTTGTTCATCTTAGCTTCCTCCTTCACACATACTGAGACAACAAAAGAGTTCTCTAACATATGTGCAGAAATGATGAAGGCTTACAGTTGTCATCTAAATATTTGTATTGAAGTGATAATTAACTGTTTCTAAGAGCTTGGCTTTACTACAAAGATAGCAAGTCAGAATAAGGGTATTAAGTTTCCTCTGTTATCAATCAGTAATTTCTGCTCTAATGCTGCAAAATGTGCCTTAGGGGCACCCTCTCCTCCTGCTGCTGTTCTGCTCAAGGGAAAAAGTGATGACTTTTTCTTATGTTATACTCCATTACACCACACAGCTTCAGCTACATGCTCCTGCTATCCTAAATGCACCATTCTGCTCATCTACACAGATAACTAAATTTAATTACATTAATAATTGTTGTGGTTTAGTACGTTGCCAAAGTTTACCTCCTAGCTTGTTAGGCCTACAATTTAATTAGCAGCAGTGAATTTTAAATGAACGATATTATCTAAACAATTATTTAAGGGGGTTTGCTGTTGTTGTTTCTGCACCACCTAAACAAAATAAACAAAATTATCTATTTTCCTCACTGCACGAGTCAGAAGGGAAACAGTAGCCCAGACACTTGTGGCATAAGGAAGAGATTCCTTTGGACCCACTGAAATCAGTTTAGAGGGTCAGCTACAATATGGTAATTTCTCTAAGTGCCAGCATTCCTCCAAGTTGAGTTTTATCTGATTTGCAGTAAATCCACAATGGTCCTTATATCTCTGATAAGGTCCTGGGCTGAACCTATATTTCCAATATTCACACTCACCTTAAGCTTTTTGTTTCTGATACACAACAGAAAAAAGCCTCAGTCAGGTACTTTCGTCCCTGACACAAGCAACTCCAAATCTCCTTCATTCATTTGAATCCAAACTAAATCCTCTTTATCTCAGACATGAAGATGATAATACATACTTGTCATTCTCCTGTAATCAACACAACCTTAAGCTTAAGCAAACTCTGATTTTAGCCAGCTGGTAATCACTATTCATTCCTCTACATTTATTTTAATTATATTAGACATATTCGATGAATATCACCCATAAATTTCAACCACTAAAAGAAAAGCCACCATAAAAGCCCTAAAAACAAAATAAACACCAAACTCACATGTTTCCTGATCTCACCAGTCCCTCAAGTGGACTTTTTCTTGCTGTTGTTCATGAGGTGGGTTATTTGTGGGGGTTTTTGGATGGTTGGCTGGTTTTGGGCTGGTTTTCTTGTTTGTTTGTTTCATTGGTTGGTTTGGGTTTTTTTTTTTTGAGGGGGTGGGAGAGATGCTCTGCTCTGTTGCAGCTTAAGGTCTATGAATTACTTACATCACCGTTCAGGTTAAAAGACAGCTCTTCAAGGTGTTTATTAACCATCCTTATGACACTAAATCATGATTATGAATGTTTTCAGTTCTGCAGAGTGAAAGGTCTGTAGAATCAATAAAGCAATCCACCACAATGCTTAATTAACTCTCTCTCATAACTGCACTTACAACAACAACCATGCTTGAGAAAAATGAAACTAAACAAATCAGCCTCAAACACCCACACCAAACTACAGAGGAGCAGTGAGTTAAAGTCAGAAAGAGTCTTCTGGATACGGAAAAGAAATAGATTCCAAATTGTTCAGTACACTTAGGAAGGAAGCATATTGGAAAGCACACAAATATTACAAAAAGAGCCATGAAGCTCTGCACCAGTGTGTGCAGGTGACATATGCCAGAGCCAGAGAGGGGATGTCTCTCCTGTAACTGAGCTCGTTTGGTTCCTGCAGTGATAACTCAGTTTGCTTCCCAAAGTGAGACTTCAGGAGTAATAAAAGGAAACAAAACAAATGTCCTTTGCCAGCAGAACAGTGGTGATTTCTCACTCTGCCAGCATCACATTAGCTGATATTACTGCAAGTGGCTTTTCAGCTCTTGGTTGGCATTACTGTACGCCTGACAATAGGAAAAGAGCAGAGAACAAAGCCTGGAGCTGAGATATGTTTGCCAAGGCATCTTGCTCAAGCCAAAAGGAGGAATACTCACAAAATTAACATCTTGCTCTGCTTCAGCTTCAAGTGGTCTGTCATTTCTGGGGGCATTTTAAAGAATATATACAACTGGCACAATGACTGCTGGAGAGCTGCTCCTGTGCTTTTTGCATGCTATCTCACTGTAACCCACACCACAAAGCTGCCTGGATTGCTAAATCAAACAATTACAAGGATATTGAACATCTGGAAGGCTGCAGGCCTGGCAGAGGGTTGACATCTTTTACACTTCAAGATAATGACCTGCAGTTTTATGTGTTTTCTGATGGCCACGGCCTGATTGCTGAAGACAGAAACACACCATCACCCACCATGCCTCATCAGCTGTGAGTACAAGAGGACTACTCATGGGGAATTTCCTCAGATCAAGAACATGATTTATTGATCAATTACAAGAGAAAATAGTCTCCCCATTTTTACATCTGAATTCAACAATTCATTTCTTAGTAGTGAGCATTTAATGCTAATGATGAACATCTGAGGTTCCAGAGAAATCCGATTTTCAGGGACAAATCTCAACTGGCCTAGAAATCAGTCTTTCAAAATTTGTATCTCAAAAGTTGGACAACCAAATACTACCAGATTTTTCTGAAATGTTTTTTCTGTTTTGTGATCACATTGATAAATAATTGTGTCTAATTGATCTCATAGCGTAAACAGAATGTTTGTTAGTAAAGTCTCAAATCAAAACATATCAGAAGTATCCTCCTTATAAAATTAAAACAACACATCAGATTATACACTTCTACTGGTTATGAAAATAATGGTAACCAAGTAACAAAAAAAAAGGCTGAAATTCAATGTGTCTGAATAATTTACACATTAGGTTCTGGGAATTTATTTGAGCTGGAACTTGCACAAGAAACTGAAGGAATGCAAAAATCACTTAGGCACCAACTGCAGGGTGAGTTTCAAACAGGTATCTGAAAAATAACATTTCCAGAATGAACCACTGCCTCCAGCATACCACTGAAGACAGAGAAAAGGTAACACAGAAATCAGTAAATCTTCCTTTAGTGCCAGTTCCAGGTCTATGTCCAACTCCTACATTGCTCTTGAGAAGGACGGCAGGTTTGTGTGTAACCACACTCACTGAACAGCATCTCACCAGCCTCTCCCTAGAAATGTGCTCCACGAAGATCAGCCTCACTCAATGCATGTACAGCTATGGCTACTAAGCCCATCCTTTATCATAAAAGCTCACCTCAAACAAAACACATGGAAAGGAACTACAAATTTAACCCCAGATACACTCCCAAATTTAATTTTACTTTTCTTTCTAGTGTACTTAAAACTGTATTTTGGAATCCAAACCTTGCATCTTTGCATAGTGGTAAGTTCTTTTACCAACATCCAAAATTATACCAAGATTTTTCTCTGTGCTGCACCATGCTGCATCATCAACTCCTGAAATATTTAGGAAAGTATTCCATACAAAATTCAGGCTAAGCAGCTACAACCCTCACCTAATTAAAGGAATTTCTTCTGTTGCAAAAAGGAAGGTCTGTGTTTGGATAGATTTTTCATATGCCCATTAGAAAAACTTTCACTATTTAAAGTGTACCATTTACCTCAAGAGGTTAAAAAAAAAATAGCAGCACACTATTTAATTAACAAATTCTCATTATTAATTCTCATTATTTGTGCCTTGTCCAAATTGAAAGCAAAGCCAATATAATGACATTCATCTACAGTTCACTCCACTTTGCTGATTTTGTGGAAACCTTTTTTAAACTCACTCCTACATCCCATGGTAACAGTGCAGAGCTCAGAGATGCGCAGGTGAGGGGCCACTGCCAATGTCCTCAGCACTGATACCCTGCCAAAATTGGTATTCAAGTGTTTCTCTGCAAAAGCAGAACAAAGAGATGATTTTGTCTGTATACTACTTAATTAGAATTGGGTCTCCCTGGGGAAAGTACAATCTCTGACACTTCACCTGAAGGCAAATTCCAGGATCCTGTACAGAAAAGCTCATCAGGGGAAATGAGGCACATCCTGTTTACTTTTCAGCTCACTTAGCTCATTAACATCCACGTACACAGACACCTCACCCAATCTGGGGTATATTATGCATTCCTGCAACACAACTCTGTAGCCATATTAGTTAATGGCTTGAGGGTGTTTTGTTTATTTGGTTGTTATTTGGTGTTGTGTGGTTTGGGTTTTTTTCTTTGATATACTTGGTTGGGTGGTTTGAGAGTTTTTTTGCAATTTAATACCTATGCTTTTTAAGTAAGTCACTGTCTCAAAAGAATAACTGTTACCCACACAGATTTAATGAGGAATTTAGAGGAGTGAAGCCCATGTTATGATGCAGTCCTTTTTCTAACATCACTCTAGAAACCACTGACTATAAATGCCCTGCTTGTAGCATGAGTTCCAGCTCTGTTTGTTTTTAAATAATGATCACACTTTTATTTCCCCCACCATTTACTAAAGAGGAATGGGCAATTTAACATGACATTTTTTCAGTGCAACAAATCTTGGTGATGTTCCACTTCAAAGTCATTGCATAGCCCAAGATCTGATATGCACACAAAAAAACATAAGAGAAAATGGGTTATTGTGTTTTTTCTCCAAAATCAGCAGTCCCCTTAACAAGACCTTCTAGATCTGAATGCAGGCAAACACCCCAAAGAAAAATACCTTTCAAAAGGAAAATACAGAAAACCAGGCAAAATTTAATTAGTACTACAGAACTAATGCTTCTTATTTGAGCACCAGCAACGTAAGGAGTGTGACTATATCACAATTTTTGTGATATAGCCCTAGTGCTCTAATGAAACACATCCAGCCACAATTACAGAGCTGACCAAAGTCACCATTGTGTTTTATCCAACAGAAAGGATTTATGCAACCCAGGATCAGTGCCCTGCTCGCTGAGCCCTGTGACACATCTGCTGCACTGGAGCCAGCCCTGCCTGGGGATGCACTGCTGGGAGCAGCACATCCCACAAACTGCTGAATAAATCCATCCCATCATCTGGGACCATGAACATTTTTCCTCAGAGCTGAATGGAAAGATGCTTTGCTTTCCCTTCCTATTAAGTTGTATTTTGCTGAGGCCACAGCACACGCACCACAGTCTCGTCAACAGCTGTTTTTCCTTCTAAGCTTGCCCTGTCACTTAGGGATTTGAATTTTTGCTGATAAAGTGTAATAGAAGCTGCTTCCTGCTACACCACAGTGAAACAGATGTTTTAAAAATTGTGGTAGCCCTAAAGCTGGTCTCTGTAGCAAAATCTGTCTCAGGCTAACTTTCCTTCTGTCACAAAACCAGACATTATATTTCTTTTCCTGCTGCTTGATTGAAGTGAATATCAAACTAGCATTTTAAATAAGACTTCTTTTTGGATGAGCGGACTGCCACAGAAAACAGCAGTGTCAGAAGGAAGATACAAAGGTGCATATCAAAGAAACTGGGAGAAGAAGGTGCTCAGGTGGTCCCTGAGCTCACCTTGCTGCTCCCAACACAGGATCAGCACCTTTGGCACTCCTGGCAGGTGTCTGTCAAGCCTGATCTCACCGAGATGAAGTGATTCCACAGCAGCCCTGAGCAATCCATTCCAGTGACAAATTATCCTGAACAATTGCAAGGTTCTCCTCCTATCTAACTCCTCATCTCTTTTTCCTTCATTTAAACTCATCAGTTCTTGTCCTGTCCCATGAAGACATGAAAAAACAGATTATTCTCTTCCTCCAAATGGCAGCTTTTTGCATATACCTTCTCAGCCTTCTTCAGCTCCAGACTACAAAATCCAAATGTCTTCAGTGTGCTTCCATAGCTGGAATTTTCTTTTATTATCTTTATAACTTGCCTCTGTTCCATCTGCTGTGTATCTGCTTTGCTCCGTGGTACCCAGGGCTGGACAGGGAGCTGGCTGACATGGAGCCACCAAGTACAATGAGAGGCTTTCCTCCTGTATTTAAAACACAATACTTTTGAAACTTTTATCTTTACAGATGACACTCTTAGGGGTTTTTCCTCATAGTTTCCATTTTGACACAGAGAGTTCAGGACTGGAAGATAGCTGATAGACAGAGATTCGATGTGCAGCTGAGACAGTGGCTCACAAAATATTCCTGCTCTCACACCAGATCCAGGTAATGTGCACCACACGGTCAATGTTCAAAGTTTTAGGATCCAAGAAACTTCCAGGAATGCTGGAGAATAGTGAAATCTACACTCTAAACACACGTTTTATTTATATATAACTCAATTCTCTTTACCACCTTTTGTGCTGTTTGGTCCTGGCACTGGCAATAGCCTTCGTGCACTCTTTAAATGTGTAAAAATAACCATCATTTCTCTATTCCTAAGGCTTGGTCTGGACAGAAGCTCAGCAATTGCAGCTCCCTCCTATGCAACCACAGTCATGCCCAGTATGGCCTTTTGCCTGTGGCTTGAGACAGGCACATACCCTCTCACCCACTGAGGATTTGTGTTTGCCAACACACATTATTTCTCCCAGCTCACACACATTTGGATGATTCCTAAAACATTCCCCAAGATGCTGTCTGATTAGCTGATACCAGCAGGCTTTGCTTACCAATGCTTTTCTCATCTGCTCCCCTGCATTTGCAGCACTCTTGAGTTTCCTACTCCTACTTCCAATCACTTTATCTTCCCACAGAGTATTCCAAAGCTGTCAGAGGTTAGACTGTCAGGGCTTGATATTTCCTTATCTTTGCCCTACTCCCTAAATTTTTGTCTGAAATAAAACCTTTGGAGAGGTTATCACATGCCAGGCTGCACATTCTTGCACCTTTCATGTCCTGTGCTTCCCGCTATTCACTATTACAGTTTGGCTGTATCAAATTTGCTATTTAGACCCACACCCACAGCAGAACTTTTGGGCTGAGTTTGAGAAATCTTGTAAGTTCTGCCAGGAAAACAAAGAAAGGATGCCGCAGCAAAATCTTTCCTTACAAATATAAATAAATAAACAAACAAACAAATAAATGAAAATAACTGCTAGACCCAGGGTACCCATCCATTCAGAGTGACCGGACCTCCTTACCCAAACAAGGGCACAGCAAACACCAGCCAGGAGAGGATGCCTGCCTGACCCACTAAAATTAAAGGAACTATTGAGCAGTAATAATTCATTCAGCTGGAATAAACAGACATCTGGATCTGAACATGACTGGAAAAACTCCATTCCTCAAAGCTATCTTAGTAACTTCATGGAGAAGCCTCAGCTTGGCTTGCAGTGGCACAGAGTAGAGGACACCAACAGGTGCATGGCACACTTGGTGTTTTATGTTTTTATGGCAGTACAGATGTCCCTGCAGAGCAATGGGAATTTTGTACACTCTAAGTCATGCACCAGGAAGGAAACAATTGCATCATTCTATCCTGAAGCAGAAATAGAAAGCAGACAAGTCAACGAGAAGAAATTCCCCAATTATAAGAGCTGGGAATGACATCTTAATGTCTCATTGGAAAAATGAGAAAGGGGAAAAAATTCAGCTTAACCTAGACATGGGAGAAGCAGCCAAGGCAGACATCTTCAAAAGACCCTCAGGGATGATCTGTTCTCCTGTTTTATACTCCATCTATTTTCCCCTCTCCTTTTCATGGTCACTGCTCTTGTCCTGGAATCCTACAGGTGAACCCCTTAACCTACATATGCTGCAGGACTCAAAGCAAGGCTGCAATCCCATCACTGGCAGATTTTCCATGTACTTTCTCAAACCACAGCATGAATAAGCTTCTTGCAATCATTTACCGGTAAGAGAATTCATTTCCCTTTATAACCAACAAAACAAAACAAGAATTCTCCATCTGCTTTCACATGTGAGAGAAATGTTTGACTGAAATACCCTTCTACGTGATTCAGATATGGAAACTCTTTGAAGCCTTACTATAAAATCTGTATCACATCACACTACAGCTAAGTGCAAAGCCTCTGAGATATTGTTACCACTTTTGAGAAAGGTATTTCTATTACAAAACAGTCAGTTACCTAATGCAACGTTCCTGCCCAAGAGTCCTAGTGAAACAGCCTCTCTTGCAGAAAATAAGCAATTTTATAAACCTGAGAATAAAGCAAAAAAGTCATTAGTTTGGTCCATGGAAATAGTAATATGAACAAAGAACTACAATAGTTGTAGTTCATAACTCAACAGACATTTCTATTAAAAAACAGGTATATCTACACAGAGTCTGCAATCCCCCTCCCTGCGAGGTCATCAAGAGTTTCTATTGCCTTTTGCTGCTTCAAATGTTTGCTTAATGAAACAAATGAAAAATCAGAAAAGCAGGATTCAAACAAGTGCTGAAGAATCTGAGAGCAGTCCAGAGGCAAAACTGAGAAAGTAGCAGTACATTAGAAAGCAGTTCATGATACAGATAGGAAAATGCAGGCAGAGGAGGGATCCCTGGTCTCTGCAGGTAACCCTGACAGAAAACTTGAACGGAAAAAGAAAAAGAAAATTTTGAAACGCACTCAGATTTAATAATTTGTCTTAAAACACACACTTTTTGTGCAAGCAACACAGAAAGTGGCTGGCTTTTTGTAACCCCAAAAACTCGGGGAATCCGAATTTTAAATTCCCAGATCCGCACAAAGTGCATCTTTCTCCAGCCTGAGGTAGCAGAGGCTGGGCTGGAGATCAGTGCTGTCTCAAGAAGGTTGTGAGCTGAGCCCAGAGGCCCCATTTTTATATGCAATAATTTTTCTGCAGATGAGCAGGCAGCCCGTGAGCTGTGAGCACACAGGGCATCTGCAGTGCCTCGTTCCCTGCTCCTCTGCAGGGATCTCCCAGCGCCCAGAGCTGAGCAGGAGGGAACCGGAGCAGCCTGGGAGTGTCCAGCTGGGGGGAGTGTTCCCCCAGCTGTGTGACAGCATGGCTTTACAAATCACAGCCTTTCAGGCAGTAATTATGGCTAAAACCTCCCAGCCTTGCTGGAGCAGGCTAACGCTGCCGTAATTCCCAAGTACAATAAGGAGCAGTAACTCTGCTGATCAGCTGCCTTAAAACCCTGGACCAATTAGAGCAGAGGGACTAACAGAGATTAACACAATTGGATCAAACTGATCCTGTGGAAAGCAAGGCCTTTTAGAGGGAGCATGAGGTTCCCTTCCAGGGAACAGCATCGAGCACAGCACACAAAAACTGCTCACTTTTTTCCTCAAAAGAGAGCTCTGGATTGAGCACAATGCAGTTCTGATGTACACAGGGAAAAAAAAAAAAAAAAAAAAAAAAAAAACAAAAAACCACCAAAAAAACCCAAAACAGCGAGGGGTTCTAGGAATATTCATTCTTTTTGTTTGTGCACATAATTTCTGAGTTCAGAAGTGTTTGGGCACATGGTGGGAGTGTTCTGTGCAAGGCCATGAGCTGGACGCAATGATCTTGATGGGTCCCTTCCAGCTCAGCATATTCTATGCTTCTGTTCTATTCTGTGATTCTCCTTAGCCCTTGGCCTCTTTAATTATAAGTCTGTGTTTCAAGAAAGTTTCAATGAGGCTGCTGTAAGAAAAAATTTCCTCTCTGAAATGGATCGTGCTTTTTTCTTTAAATATACACTAAAACTGCTTACAGATTGTACACATACTGAAAAATAATAAGAAGAATATCCAATCTATCTTGTCAGATTTTGCAAGAGTAGAGTTGCTGAGAGATGCAAAGCCTTGAAGAATTAAAGGATTGCAATTTCCATGCAACAGATCCTACACACAGGCTGGTAAGAGATTTTGCTGGTACAATAATCAATATTGGCTGCAGGTTTCTGCATTTCTAAGGTATTCTACACTTGTTTAAAGCATTTTTACAAAGCTGGGCTTAATATTTTTGCCAGTGAACGTGTTACTATCAGTGCCAACAAGAGAAATTCCTGGAGCTTTTGCTCTCCAGAAAGTTAAGCACACCAGTGTGTCAGAGAGAGCATATGTATAAAAGGAGATTCTCAGCTGTCTCATCAATTATCCAGGCAATATTTAATGATAGATTAATGTTCCAGAAAATAAAAAAAAAATCACTAGGTAAAACCTGTTTCTTTCCTACATTCTCTTCTGTGCCACTGACAACACAATTTTAGATATTTCAGATGAAGGACAAATATCACAGTGTCTTCATGTTGCACAGAGAGCCCCTTCCTTCAAGATCTTGCAAAAAGAAACTGGCACTGAAGATTTCTTTCATAAGGCTACAAAGATCTGTCTCCCAGCACTGACCAGGTGACCTTGAGAGGATTTACTGACCTACTTTCCAATTTTGACTTTTAATTGACAATTCACATTTCTTCCTGACAGCAGACATTTCACTTGAATGTCGTTTGGATTATCATCAGACAGGAACTTGGGCAAGCAGAATTAAAGAGGCTGATTAACAAATATTCCAGTTTTTAACATCTGAGTTAGATATGAGTTGTTGAATTCCAAGATCTCCACACCCACATGGTGACCTGTCAACCTTAACTCAGATTTGTTCAGTTGGAAGAGAGGAACAAGTGCTCTGCTTGGCACAACCAATTCCAAGCTTCTGTCCCAAGAAATTACAAGATTTTCAAAACAGTGATTCCGCTCAGACCTGCTGTTCTTTTCTGTCTTCTCACTCACTTGAAATTTTGCTTAAAATTTTAGCTCAGATTAAACAACAAAACCCAGTTTTTCTAAATAATGTGGACAATTCCAGCCTTTATCACTGCAATAGTGCAATACAGGCTATGGCAGCCAGGCAGAGCACGAACAGGCAGGTGCTGAACAAGTTTTCTACCACAGGCAGCTTTGCCAGCAAATATCTGGCCTGCAGTACCCTTGCTATTTCTGTCCTGGATGTCTCTGGAGGAATGGCTGCCAAATGAAAAGTACCGTACCAATTTGTGCGGTGGTTTTGTGATGTGCATAAATGAGTTCTTGGATAGGCTTGAATTCCTCCTGACTCGTGATTTAAGTGCAAATTTCAGTTCTGGTGTGTCTAAAGGGGAAAGGTTTCCGCATTGCTATGCAAGTCTGCCAGCTGGCCCCCACTGCCACTTTGTTCCTTTGCTTTTAAAACTAAAACATGAAGCTTAAAACAGTTGTTTTAATATTTAGCATTGTAGAAGGTTGTGTTCATACGAGGGCCCTGGAGAGAAGAGCTTTTGAGCAACTGGGGGAGCCACTGAAAGTCAGTGTATATAGGACACATCAGCTGCACTGCTTTTATATCTCACCTCTCCTGACAATGAGCTGGGAACCATCAGGCTTGGCCAAGGACTTATAGAGAACAACTGATACTGAAAATGAAGTTAAATATTAGATGTTAGGCTGAATACATCAGTGTTCTTTGATTTTAAAAGGCATGAACAAGGCTATAGAGGTCTTTTCTAGCTTTAAAACACTGAGGTGATTTTAAGGTGGAAAATTCAGCTCCACATGCCAAACACCTGAACCTTATAACTGTGCCATTCCAGGGGCTTGTTAGAGATAACTAGTCCAGCCTCTAGCTACTGAGTAACACATACCTTGCACTTATTATATTGGATGCTTATGTCCTCTTACAAACTTTTTCCTTGTTTAATGGTCTGTAATCTACTCCTTAAAACTGCCCTTTCTTTGGCAGTATTATCCCTCAGTTACTATATTTATTCTAATGTGGCTTTATGAGCACTGAAACGAGATGGAAAATTCTCTCACTGCCCTGTGAACACCCATCACACCCTGCTTACCAGGTTAGCATAATGCCCCAGGTGATTGTGCTGCAGAAATTCAGAGATTCACAGCCCTGGTTTCCCTATAAAGCTGATTTAACATCCACTTGTGAAGCAACCCAACAGACACACAACAGGATAAAATAGAGGCCAGCTGAGCTTGCACTCAGTACTTTTCAAGATGAGTAAAGCACACAGGAGTCACTATCCTGTCCAACTATTGTATAAGATGTTAAAAGGCTTTAAAATCAGAGGCACTTGTTTTAAAGCATATTTAAATATTTACTGCATGCATTGCAATCTCTCAACTTGGTGCATGACTTTCAGCTCCTGTAACTGACACAGACCTCATGCTCTTAGTACCTCTGCCAGAACACAGATTCTGCACTCCTATTGAAAGCAGGGGAAGTTAAATCACTCCTCTTGGACCCCCGTCAGAGTCCTTCAGTCTGCCTATTATATAAACTTCCTTTAACTATGAGGAACAAGAAACAAATAACTATTCTCCACTAAGGGGCTTTTTATTTATTAATTCATTTTGGAATTATAGTCTCATTTTCTCTCTCAATAGACCAGAATCAGGTTAAATTTCTTTCACTAAATTTCCTCCACAACTTTTACTTACATTAATGTAGGCACTTTCCTGGTACTAAATTAGCATGACAAGCTACCTTGTTATGGGCATGTTAACAGAAATGTCTATATGCTTTCTTAGTAATGAAAACCTGCCCTCGCTGTTATTCTAATAATCAGAAATTCCATCTCTCCCTAGCCAGCTGCCAAATTTCTTCTTTCCTGAAAGTAAATAATGTCTATTCAATACTTGTATATTATACTTCTGGATCCAAGCCAAACGGTTTTCATGCCATGAAAACCTTGTGATTTAAATGCATCACGTGAGACAGGACAGCAACAAATCAACCAGAGCAGGATAATGGGTTTGAACAGGATAATGTAACAAGCAGTTGTTGAAGGTTTGGAAAAGGACTAGGAAACACACTGGTGCTAGAACAAGATCCTCTGCTGCCTTCAGCTTCAGTGGCTGTTTGTGATTTGTTCCACTGTGCAAAAAAGCACTGGAAAAAGCAATGTTATTAAAACCCAGATGTGTGGAGAGAGCTTGATTCCTTCTAAATATGTCAACATAGGCTGAGCTATGCCATCTTTCTCACAGCCATGCAGGCAGCTGCCTGCACAACATCCACACAGAAATAACTCCTACCCTGGCTATGGAGGAGAAGCATTACCATTTTACTCAGCTGAAGATAACCTGCATTTATCCAGAAACTTGATTAATGTACCAGATCCCTTGAAAATGTGAAAAACACAAATTTGGCAGAGATTAATTTTTTCCCCTACCAATCCCACTGCTAAGAGCTCCAGGAAGAAATCCTTCTCAGTTGAACATAAATACGTAGCAGACTTCTAAGAAAACAATCCTGTGAGCACAATTGTTGCAGCGGACAGAGAGTGGCTGGTGATGGATAACAGGAATATTAGTGAACAAGGAGCAGTTATTCCTGCAGTCACTCAGCAAATCCAGAGCACAGGCACTTTGTCTCTGCAGAGTTTCACTGTGCCACATGAGCTGCTCAGGAGGAAGACTATGGTTTTAAACATCCTTCCCGCTGAAGTGCACATCATGGTAGTTATTTGCAAGGCCATTTAATTTGCAAGATATGGGCATTGAAATGCTAAACACGACCAATTTACTTTTGGAAAATATCATTGATGCTTCAGGTGCCACAGATAAGTGGTTTATCCCTGTGCACACAGGCAGATTGTTCACTTCACAGGCAGTGGGTGCTACCATACCTAGTCCTGCAGGACTGTCCCCTGTGGGGACAGAAGTGTGACCGTGTTCACGGGGGTCTGAGGATGAGGGAAGAGATGAGGATCTGACTCCATGTTGCAGAAGGCTTGATTTGATTTTTTATGATATATATTATATTAAAACTATACTAAAAGAACAGAAGAAAGGATTTCCTCAGAAGGCTAGCTAAGAATAGAAAAAGAAGGAATGATGACAAAAGCTTGTGTCTCAGACAGAGTCCAAGCCAGCTGACTGTGATTGGCCATTAATTAGAAACATCCACATGAGACCAATCACAGATCCACCTGTTGCATTCCACAGCAGCAGATAACCATTGTTTACATTTTGTTCCTGAGGCTTCTCAGGAGGAAAAATGCTAAGGAACGGATTTTTCAGAAAGTACCATGGCTACAGAAGAGCCAAGATTTGGGTCCTGCTTTGTGTCAGGAGTGCTGTGTCAGCTCAGCCAGGCACAGAGGGTCCTGCTCACAGTCCTGTGTGTCTCCCACTCACAGCCTGGTGCTCCCTTACCCCACTTCACCTGATGTGAAGTGCACATCAGGCATTTCCAACCCCTGTGACAACCTCAAGGCTCTGCTACTCTGTCTTTTATGGAGTGATTCATGCCCAAAAAGCAGGTTTGTGAAACTGATGTAGTCATGTTCATAACACAAGTTTTTCTCCTCCTCAGCATGAGCCCAGGCTTCAGGCATTCTGCAGCAGGTGACCAGAGCCAGCTGCCTCCAGGGCAGAGCCACATCCAGCGTGGGCAGCACTCCCAGCACAACCTGGGCATATCTGCAAGTCCTTCCTGCTAAACTCTGGAAAAGTCCCTCAAAAAAACAGTAAAAACCACTGTGAGACAATAAATATTCTAGCTGCTTACCCTGGTTCACTGCCAGCTAAATGAGTTGTTGGGTATCTCTCCTTTCTTCTTGCCAGCATTTCTAAATGCAATGTATAAAAAAATTAAGGTCATCAGCAGGAGTTAAGGGCTGTTCTGAATTAAAAATTCTGCCCAACATTTAAGAGCAGAAACTTAAGTTACCAGCTGAACACATGGAATGTAATGAAATACAGAGAAACACAGGCCCTCATGAAATGCAACACAAGTAAGAAGAAATACTTCAATTTAGTCTGGTACTTTCCTATTTCACAAATAGTTGGTGAGTTGAAGAAGCCAACAAATCAAGCCAGAGAATGACCTAAAACCCCAGAAGAATGAGAGTTACTAAAAATTACCGGTAGGAAAAAATCCTAGATGCTTTAAAAAGCCAGAGATGTTTTTAACAGCCATTTAAAAATACATATCTGCTCCAATGCTCAGGTATCAAATGCTGCTCTTCCATTTATTTTTTCTAACATATCACACACTTTTCTTTCCCACCATCCACAGTTATAACTACAAGAGCACCCACTGCAACACACTCAGTCTCCTCTAACCACAGAGCTACTACTTCAAAGCAAAGCAAAAATCTGATTTATCAAATACAGAACACAGCAGTATTTCAGATGTCAAATCTCCTCGTGCTAAAATATGTATATCCTTGACAAACTAATTGTTTTTCTGTGGCACTGTGACCTAGCCAAAGCCTGAAGCTGCTCTGCAGCCCTGATCAAGGGGCTGACAGCAGCAAGAGTGATGGATGGCAGAGGCAGCCACTGGCTCTGGCTGAGCAGGCTCCGCTGTACCACCCATCCATCACCCTGACAGCCCGAGAAATTCTGCTCAAATTTATCTACAGGGCACTAAGCAGGCAGAAGGCAGAGCATATATCCCACCAGCTGAAAGGGTAGATAACCAGGGAGGAACATCAGGCCATTTAGTTTCCAGGAGTAAATTGGTAAATCCCATTTGGCTCTGCTGGCCAGGCAAGTGAGGTTATGCCAGGAAGAAATGCCATGGAAATGCAACTGTGAAAATGGTAATGATGTATCAAAAATGAAAAATAAAGTTACTGGAAAGAAGTCTTCCCCTCCTGGCTTTTATTTAGAGAGAAAAGCCCAAACTAAGGTTAAGAAAAAAATAAAATAATTAAGTGGAGCCTGGGCACTGTGTGTGCTGTAAAGAGGAAAAAGATGAAAGGTCATAAAATAATTGAGTCCTTGAATGCCAACAACTGGAGTTTTAAATCAGGACTTGACTGACACAAAGGTTGAACTATCTCTGTCAGTTTGTCAAACCATAAATAAAGTAATATTCTGCATTATTTTGCAGTGAGTGATGACAATATTCTCTTCTGCATATGAACTCCTTCCCAAACTGACACAGGGTGTGCCTGTATCATACCTGGCACATCACTGGTGTTAGTGCAACTCACCAGAATAAACTTTGTCTTATGTAACAGCAATACACCTTAATGTGCCACATAGAAGGATTGAATAAAACACTTCTGTTTTATACATAGAGGGAAAATCAATTTGGTTGTGGCAGGCCAAAGGGGGCATTTTAAAATTAAGTTGTAGTCAAGACAGAGTTGGGCAGAAAAAATTTAGAACCCTCAAAGAAATCTTTTTTTTGATCCCTCCTGCCTTTCTCTTTTTCACTTTGAAAGGCAGCAGGCTGCAGCTTGACTGTACCAAAATACTCCACTGGGTATTTATCTTGAGAACTTCCTGCAGGTGATACAGTGATTTTCTGTAAATTTGAAGATTAGAGAATTTAATACTCATATTGAGTAAACAACTGCCTGTCAGATTTTCAAATGTTTTCCTGCAATAAGGGGGAGAACCATAATTGCCTGAACTGCTTTGTTTGATTTGTAAACGAACACCCTCCTTTAATCAATTGACACTAATTAGTAAATTGGTGATCTGAACATTTCTTGCTTTATTTTCATAAACTCCTGTAATTTCTGGTACCGTGCTCATGTGCTGTAAGTAAAGGTTGTAAGGGTTTTCTCAGAAATATCTGACAATTTTAGCTTTATACAAGAATTGACTCATTGACTTTCAAGTTAACTGCTCTTGAAATAAGCATTATGTAGTTCCTAAGCACTTGCTTGTAAATTCAGTGAGAAATAGATTTAAAAACCCCCAAATAAACATATGTTCTTCACACACTCTCCTGTCTATTTCTGCATTGTGTCACTTGTAAAATTTAAAGTGTGTTCTTGTGACAATGCAAGAGCACAGGCCCTGGTAACTCATCCCAAAGACATCTCTCACATTCAGAGCAGCCAAATTCCCACTGGCTCTGGGAGCACAGGGAGACCAGCTCAGCATCACAGAGGCTGTAACAATATGCATATCTGAAACCAAGATGTTAACTTTTACATTTGAGTACTCAAATGGCTGCTCTGGGCAATTCAAAGAACCTTTTCACCCTTCTGGCTGGCCAATTGCTAACTCTGGGAAGTCACAGGGTAACTTTTTGGGCAAATTAACTCTGAAATTTCAAAATAAATGAACAGAGTTTGATTTACCAAAAAAATAAAAAATCAGGCCCTGTTTAGAAGGACAATTACCATTTCTACCCCAATTCCAGAGCAATCTTCATTTTGTAATTTCTCTTGAAAAAGAACATAGTAAATCAGAATGTTATGAAGGCAACCTTACCAAATTTCACTTGGCCTGTCTGGGTCAGACTTCATTTAATTAAATTACTTGATTTCCATACCAAAGTTCAGTGTTATTATTCAAACTAATCCTTGCCATTATATTAATAACACCAAAGAAGCCATGCCATGCAAAAAGCATTTGTGCTAGGAAGAGGTTTTGACCATGAAGAAGCACAATCAAAGAAGTGCAGCAGCATTCAGGAGACAACTTAAAGAATAGATGTCTCTTTAATAGTGCTTAAACTATCTACTCCAGATCACAATGCTGGTGTTGTTCTTGCTTGGCTGACCATATGGAAATTAAGCTTTGCCCCTGTTCTTCACTGCTGTTTTCCTAATGTTGGCTTCTGAGCCATTTAATTGCACTCTGTCATAAAACTGGGTGCTCAGCCTGACAGGAACAAGGATCACCTAAGTGCTATTGTGGTGACCAGAGCACTTGTATAGGCAATGGAGGTGAAAACCTTTACACTTCAGAAAGAGAAAAGAAAATGCATTTCACCAAGGGGCAGCACAATGCCCCTCCTAAGCCTAAACAATTGCAAATGTACAGGCTCTGGACGCTGCCATATTCACAATGGGGCCATTCATGGGGACTTTGCTGAGGCAAGTTAGGGCAGGAGGGTCAGAGGGCTCTGAACTTTGATCTATCGCTTCAAATTTGGCAGGCCTTAAAGAACCTCCTGCTTCAGTAAGTTTCTTGATTAACCTAATAAGAATTACACAAGAAGTGCTGTGATCTTAGCCCTGCATCGGATTAGCTGCCTAGACGGTGTTCTGTGAAGCCTAAAAATCTCATCAAGGAGCATAATGAGAAATAGACGATGGAAGTGCCGAGAAAAAGGGCTCCAGTTTGTGTTTTAATTGTGCAGGCAAGGAAATGAAATGAAAGTTACACGAGAGCTGCATTTTCTGAAGAAGCAGAGTATTTCTCCATAGAAACATTATCTTAAACTCTGAGGGGAAAAAAAACCCTAACAAAATTGAAAGCTGGGAAGTGAATTCAAGATGAACCTTCAATAATTCAGAAACAATTTTTTCCTTTTGCCACCTTCCCCATAGAATAGAATCTAATACCGACATTCATATTTATGATAAATTCTAAAAATTAGTTCAACAAAAAAGTCACCATAAGCAGCACTAAAGGATATCCACAGCTACCTTATCAAAACCGTGTCAAGGAAGAAAGAAATTTGAATTGTTACAAAGAAGAAGGATTAGCAATTAATTCCTGAATTAGGCCATTAGTATATTCAGAATTTTTTCCATTTAATGAACTACCACTACATTAGCCCATTTTTATTATATTGTAATATAATTTAATTTATAAAATTAATCAAATATAATTCATCTTTGAATTAGCAGGATTATTCCTTTTCCATAGATGTTTTGAAAGGTTTCATTGCTAACATAAAATGCGAATCTGAGTAGCCACAAGAAGCGTACTCTTCAGAAATATTAAGAATTTCTTGAAAGGCCTAGGTAAAAAATATTCATGCTTCAGCAATTTTAGCTCATCCTTGCACTATATCTGCAGACTGGAAGATCAGTAAGTGACCATGTTTTGGTGTCCTGGTTTGCAGTGGCTCAAATAGTGAAAAAAGGCAGGTTAGAAGCTGACTTATGCAGGACAGTTCTCTGCTCAGTTTGGGATCAAGTGCCAGCAAAGGCAATTGGGTCTGTGCCTCAAAAAAAAAGTGGGAGAAAGAAGTCTCCAGGTATGCAATTAATAAAAAGGGAGAAAAAACCCCAAACCCCACACCACCAAATCAGTGGGTTTTTTAAAGATCTCTGGTTCTGTTTATAAGGTGTTGGGCTCCCCCTTAATAGAAAGTGCTTGGACAGCACTTGGGATCAGGCTCCCGAGTTTCCATGCTCACTAAAGACTGCATCCTAAAAATCCAGAATGAATTCCACCTGTGAGCACTGCACAAGTCCATGGACAGGATTTGCTCAGCACGCAGAGCACTCCCACCAAAGACCTGGTGCACCACAAAGTGTCTGTGCAGCTTCACCAGGGAGCAGCACCAACACCCAGCCACAAGTGTGGGTGAATCCTCAGCACCCTGCGCTGTATACTCACACAGCAACAGCAAAACATTCCCCAGGAAACATTCCAAAATTGCTCCTTTGAAAAGTGAAGGAAGTTCACTCGTGGGTCAATGGGGTAATTATGGCAGAATGAGCCTGCCAAGCTCCAACAACAGTTTCACGTTTCAACAATGCTCCTTCCCACAATCCCAAGTGAGTGATTTCTTCTACTCCATGTGCTTCTTCTCTTATGAAATAATAACAATAAAAGACAGCTAATCAGCGCTATCAATTAGGAGTCATCTCATAGTATAAAATTATACTCTGAATTGAAAAATGAAAACATTTTAAGCTGCATTTTAGTCACTAACAATCTTATTTGTTTTGCTATTCTATCTCAATGTTCCTGAGTTTTCTGTGGAAGAATTTGTAAGATCCTGACATGGTATCTTGTCTGAATATCAAAGAGCTCAGAGACCAGGAGGGAAACTCCTCCAAGAGGCTTTTATGATACAGTGGAGTAAAACCTGGTGCCAAGTGGAAAGTAGCATATTGAGTTGAGTTGCTAAACTTGCTGGGAAGCTGTTTACATATACAAGCCACAGTAATTGCAAGATAATAAATTTATTTATCTTCAATTAAGCAAACCTCATGGAATAAGCTTGCATATCATTTGTGCTGTCTAACACTCATGTTTTTTCATCGCTGTTACAAAAGCTTTTTTCCAGCAGGGCCTGTTAACAGCAAAATTAAAATGTAACACGAAAAAGCCATCCTTTATAGCCAATAGAGAAGAAAGCACCAGAAGGAAATAAGTGTTAATGATTAAAAAAAGCAAGCAGCACTTTGAAAAGACGTAAGATATATGTGTAGCTTAATGGATAGAGCAGTGATGCCATCCATCTGCTTTTGCTGTGCATAAAAAAGAAAGTTATGAGCAGCTACAGACACAAAGGCTGAGTGGTGACCCTGCCTGAGCATCCCCTTTAAAGGCCCAGATGTGTTTTCCTTCTAGTTTGTTAGGTAAGGAATTGAGCTGACTGGCAAGTCTGGGCAATTCTAAACAATTAGCTACACAAATGATGTTTAAACCCCCTTTGATGTTCTAGCTGAGCTGCCACAAGCAGAGAACAATAGATCAGAGATGTGAACTGCCATGCAGGTATGGAACAATAGAAAAACAGCTTTGGTAAATTTTCTGTGCCCCCACATCATACCTACAAGTCTCCATAAAATTGTACACCAGGGAGAAATTACCAAAGCAGAAGTATGCATCCAAAACCAGCGTGTCTTGCAAAACAAATATGCAGCAAGTAATACAACAATCATATACACTTTGAAATTCAAAGCCTCCATCTAGAAAAGATTTCTCTATCTACATGCTAGCACCAAACTGAAAATATTTGTTTGAACTCTCTATGAAGCATCACTAAAAATATTCAGAAAGGTTTAATGTTATATACCTGGGGAACCATCTAAAATGCCTCCAAGAGAAACTACTGTGAAGATCTTTAAGAAAAGCAGAGCAGTGTCTTTTTCTTTCATGCAGGTATGAAAAACCCCCATCAATTTAGAACAAGATGAAGCCTATATTCACTTATTTTATTTTTATTATGTCTGTACATTCAGATTTATAACTACTGAACTGTCGACTAGACTGTTTTGTTTCTTCCTTAGCTAAATATTTTAGCCTAATCACACAGTGCCTTCACAAAAGTGACACCCTGCCAGGCAGTGGAGCACAGTGTCTCCTGGAGCAAGATTAATCTCCAAATAAGTGAGGATAAGGAACAACAGTGTCTAGAGTGGCTCAGCATCTTTAGGAGAGAATTCAAACGCAGTTGATACATTGGGTTAAGCTGCCTTGGCAGTGGTCTGTCCATAAGCCCAAAGGCAGATGCATCAGTCATGGAAACTATTATGTTGTGCCTATTTACCTAGAAACACTCAATTTAAAACTTAATGGTCTAATGGTATGGCAGGAGCTGTGGTTTGTAAACAGGCAGGAAATTTGACTGTGTGGAAAAACAAAAAAACTGTTGCAAGCTTTGCTTGCCTTTCTTTTCTTTTTTAAAGACAGGGATTTTGCAAATATTAAATAGTTCATCTAACTTGGGAGAGCTATGCAATGTAACAAAACTGTTTGATTTATTGTATTATCACTGGGCTTTGTAGAGGCTCCATAGGAGGGTTGCTAAATAAAAAAGGTTCTCAGTTTTGGCATGAGAAATGCACTCCTCAGGTAGGAAAATATGCATTTATCAACAGCTTTGCCTATCTGAAAATACTACTCTGTTGGAAAAACTATTTCTGTCGTTTGCAGAAAGTGCATATTTCAATTTTCAGTCACATCAATATCCTACTCTATTTATGATTACTCTTATTATTTGTGGTGCCTCTCAACCCAGTGATCCCAGGCATGAGCCAAGAAATGCGTGAATCCAGAACAAAGAGTACAGTTGCTAAAAGCTCACATTGAGGCTGGGAGCAGCAGGCAATAGATTGCACAGGCAGGAAACATAAAGACATATCAGCAACAAAATCAGTGCCTGCTTTCTGTCAGTATCTAGGATAGTTCCCACTGAAAATTTTCGCTTAAATTTTGAAAGGAAAATTATTGCCCATATGCATAGTTTATATTAATACCAAATATTTTGTTAATACCAAATATATGTAAATAAAAGCACATTACATATATTACAATATATGTAATGAAAGCACATTTATTACATATATTACAATATACATATTATGCATTACAAACAAAACATGATCACATACCCATAATTGCTATCATGAAGTTGTTCAAGAAAAGGCAGAGAAAACACCCAAATTTAAGGGCAAGGGCATTCTCAAAGCAGCTTCTTTGCTGGATTTATATGAAGGCATTCAAAGGGGCTTATATCTAGTGCTGTGCTGGTCAGGGAGGCTTTGCAACAGCAGAATTCAAAAAGGGGTTACAACACAAAAGCTTCAGATTAGTTTTACTGACTGTTAAAAGGTGAGATAAAACAATTCATGAATTCAAAAAGATCAAGTAGGGAGGAAGATCAATATGAAAGGAATTAGTGCCTAAGTTTTCAGATAGATGTGCCAGCATGCTGCTTGGATTTATAATTATAAAGCAATTAATACTTAGCTCAATAATAAATTATTAGCTGCCATGGAAACGACTGAAATATAAGGGAAGCTATTAAAGGCAACGAGATGGCCTGCAGGAGACAAAGGGGGGAGGCAGCTTATTCACCAGGCACACTGTGCCCTTCCTCCAGCTTCTTATGCTATCACACACCACTCTGAGATTGCTAAAGGAGAAATTGCAAAATGCCTGAACTCACACAGAGCCAATTGTCAGGGTTTAGCAGGGCTTTTTTTTTGTGTTAAGATGATAATTTGATTATAGAGTCAGATATTTTTCTGGTGTAATCCTAGGGATATCACACATCCCTTTTTACCTGAGCAACTAGTTGAAGCAGCTATTTTCAAGAACTTGTAGGGGACAGGTAATGCCACTGAAAAGCAGAAAAGGAGAGTTAATGCCTTCTATCAAAAAGAAGAAATTGAGGAGCAAGAAAAATATAGGCTAGGCAGCTTAACTGCAGCTTCCTGGAAAAAAATCATGAACAAACAATTCATTTGTAACCACCTGGAATAAAACAAGAAGATGATGAGCAACCAACATGGATTTGTTCAAAGCAAATTATATCAAACCAGTCTAATTTCTTTTTGTAACAAAATAAAAGACTCTGACTTAAAACACTGAATGGTGCCCTGATGTCCTCATGTGCAGACAAAGGAAGTTTGGTCTAAGTCAGGTACTACCATGTGACTAACAGAATTTTGCCTGCAGATTATTGACCTGCATGTTGCCAAAGTGGAGAGAAGCATCAAACAGGGCTGCACAAACAACTCTGGATGCATGGCCCTGAAAATCCATCACTGATTTGTTGATGGAAAAGCACATGTCATTAAATGCAAGTAACATGGCATGGAAAGTCTGCCACTACTTTGGAAAACAGGATTAAAACTCACAGTGTTTACAGGGGATCCCAAAATCGATATGAATCAATGATGTCATTTTGTAGTGAAAAAAACCCAAGAAGACAACTGTGATACTCAAACCATAAACAGGCTTCAGGGTACATGGATACACAAAGCAGAAGTCCATCCCTCTCCCTTCTTTAGTGTGACTGAGCACAGGACAGATAGACTGGCACCAGGCAAAGAGAAAGCCACAAGAATTATCAAATATTATCTATGAAAACAGGTCTAAAGATATGGTTAGAGCTAAATTTTAGGGGGAAAAAGCTTTCTAAGCCAGAAACAGTTAAACATACAGTGAGCTGCCCAGGGAAGTTCTGTCTGGAGAAACTTCCTGAAGGTCTTTTAGGACAGGTTACAAAATTTTAATTAGGAGTATCATAGGCATAACTGACCTCATTTTCCATCAAGAGGCACAACAGGTAACATCTTTGGGTCTCCTGTGGTCTTATTTTTCTAAGAGTTTACAATATTATTTTTTCCCCATTTCTAATCTCATCTGGATGAATTGTAAGGAATTTGTCTGGGGTTTCCAGACATGAGGCAGCCTTTTCCTGGCAGAAACCCTAGACTGACTACAGACATGCATACCCTCACAGGGCACATATGCAATATATTGAATGCTTCAGCCAAGGACTGCTCTATATCCAGAAATCAACAGCACATGTGCAATAATCCATCACTTTTGGGAAGCATCAGACTTTATTGAATAGGCACTGGAACAACAGTGCAATATTCAGGGAAACTGAAGTCCCAGAAATCCTCCTATTCTTTGGATACAAGAGGGATGAAACAACAGGAGAAATATTCTTTGGTCACAACTCTAGGCCATCACTTTACCAAACAAAAGCACTTATTCTCTCAACTCATATTTTGTTTTCTCATACAATTTACTAGCACTCAGCTGGCTGCATCTGTGATTCCTTTGAAACAAAAAAAAAAAACCAATTCAACACTATCTGCCTGAGCTCCTCTGTTTACTAGTCTCCACAATAACTTCTTCAATCACACACCTGAACTCCATTATCAGCATTCACATAGAGTACACAAGGTGATGGGGTGGTAATTTTTTCCAATTTAACTTAAACAAGGGAAAGTGGTTCTTCAGCTTCAGAAATATTTCCACCAGCATAACTGTATTTGGTCTTATGCTTACAGAATCACAAAAGCAATGATCTACATCAGAAAAATCTGTAAAGGAATTTATACTAAATTGAAATAAAATAAGGAATGTTACTGGAGCTGGTGGCCACAGAACAGGAACTGTGCAAATAATTATAAGGAGGAAGAAAGAATGCAGAGATGGTGAAGCCATTGAAAATTCATCCTGTGCCATCATAGAATGGTTTAGTTGGGAGCAGATAAGCAAATCAGCTTCTGCCAATTGCCCCTCTGACAGCAGGCAGCAGCTCCACCACTGCCTTGCCCTGCTGAGCAAAAGCATGGGAGAAGGCAGTAACTCCAGTCAATAAGCACACCCACTGGTATTATCATACAAAAGAATTGATGAAAGGAGTTCCTGAAAAAAAAAGTTTCTAATTATACTAATCCCAAAATGTACCGGCAGAAATCAGTTCTGCATTCCAGCCCATAGGAACTGAGGTGTGCAGCTGTGTGCAATCCCCTGGATGCAGCAGGGTCTCAGAGATTCTCAGGGAAGAGGAGGAGCTGGTTTGATACAGTCTAGATCAGAATGGCCCTGAGCTCAGACTTTAAAAAATATGCTTCCTGTCAAGGTATCTTGTCCAGTGTGAGCAATTCCTCATTGAATTGCAGCAAGCAAAGCTTCTATGGATTTGCCAAAGACCATCATCTTCTGTTTAGCCACACCCGTATTTGTTTACTTCAGATGTTCTCTTCCTTCTTTTATATCAGCTTGAGAACAGTAGAAAACAAACCCCAAAGACAGCTCTCCTTGTCACCCTGTATCAGCAGGAGTTATCTTTCTTTGCATAAAGTTCTGCCTGCAGAGCATCATCCCAGCAGATTTCTGTGTCCCACATCCGAGAGGAGCAGGATTACCTGCACACACAATGCAAGTTACTGCTCCAGACTGACATGAACACTCTGAAATAGGGGATCCACAGCCCTGTGGCTTCTCTCCTATTCTCTTTTGGCTTTTCCCCAAAAGAAATACCACAGAATAAAGTACAATACAAGGAAATCCAGTCACAGAAGCTGAAAAGAGAGCTGAGCTGTTTTTATCCGCACATCAGGGTCCTTTGGGTCAACGTGGCTTCTTTCAACCTGTAAATTCTGTGTCATCCACAGCAAGAAACAGCCCAAGTGATGCCCATGGAGGGGCTGGGGATGGCTGGTACCCCCAGCCATACCCAAAGTGAAAGGAATCACAGTTAAAGCACAGTATGCTGTAAGACATCTTTCAGCATAGAAAAAACATAAGGGAGATGATGACCAAACAAGAAAGGAGATCCTTTCTTTCAGAAGTTCCTTTTTTCCTGGTTGTTAAATCAAATCTGACCATCTCCTAAATTTCTTTTATCATCTTTTATTGAATTTTTTATAACATTTTCCATGCCCATATTACTCCAAATTTTTCATTATTGCTGCCCTATTTTTAACCTCACTCTTCCCAGAATGTGGCTTGTAGATGTGATGCATAAATCACAAGGCTATTCTGGCTAATCTTGTAATAAAAATGTAATTTATAATACTTTGCACAGAAAACAACAACACTTTCCTCAACTGACTCAGCACTGAAGTTCTAACAACCCAAAATGTGAATAAAGCATGTATCTTATCTGGCTGTTAGTTTTGTATATCACCTTGGAAAGATTATGATTCTCCCTCTCCCCAGGCTTCAGCCTCTCCATGGATGACAGATGTATGCCATGAACATACTTCTAGAAATGGTATAGAACAGATGTTAGGGTGTAGGTATAAGGTAGATAAAACAAAGATTCAGTCTTGATTTGCTGGGTTAGCAGATGACCAGTCCTCATAAATCAAACAAAATCCAAGCAAGAGATAAGACAACCTGGTGGAGTTAGCTAGCCTCATCATTTCTTACTGAGATGTCTCTCTATTTCACATTTCATTCTAAGGCTGTTATTTCAACCCAATCCAACTGTACAGGGCTACAAGTTCAAGTAAAAAAAAAAGATGCCCAATGTTCACAAATTTGCTGACACAATAAACAATAAAGGTACTGAGCACTTCACCAGATACAAATGTTAATTGTCATCTTTCAGTTCCTACAGATAATATTTGACAACTCTCTTCCTTTCACCTGAAAGCATGAGAAGGAGGTGAGACACAAAACACATCTCTCAATCTCCTACCCCAAATAATGTTCTGTGCCTCTAGGAAAGATGTGGTACAACTGAACAACTTTGAAAGCATTCCATCCTATCGTCACAGGACAGAGCTAACACAGGCAAATAATTAACTACCTTACACCCACCCTGTCCTTCCAGCATTGCTTTATCTCAATCAATGAACCCTTCACAAGGCACCAGCACTCTGATTTGCACTGCTGGCTGTTTGACAAACAAATCAGCCACATCGTTTTCTAAAACTCTATTTTTATTTTTTGATGAGCATTGAGTAATGTCTGTAACACATTCTTGATATGAAAGCTGCTCAGCATCATGAGTCAGTGCCCTCCTCCCCCAGCCCCAGCAGGAGTGACAGATCCAGCACTGATGCCTCTGCTCAGGTTTCATTTCATTTCATTTCATTTCATTACACAGTGTAACAGGCCAATATCCACAGCTCGGGCAGCCGAGCCAGGAAACTCAAACTGCTGCTGCTTATTAAACATTGTGCCATCAAATCACGTTAGGAGCATTAAAATGTAAATAAATACTGTTGGGTCACTGGTTAGACTTCTCCTTAGCTCATCTTTAAAGTGCTTTGAGAAATCTTTTTGCAAATACCTCGGTGAAGCACCAAAGGTTCTTTAAAGATGTTTGCCTTTGAAGATCCAGCTGCAACAGGATTAAATTTACTTTTACAGCAGTCTGTGGTTACAAAAAGACATCCTCCCAACTGGAGGGTACTGGGATACCTAGAGTACCTCTTGGCAGCTTTCAAAGCATTGGAGCCAACCAAGGAAACCAGCTTTTGTGTATGTCAAGGAGGTAAAAAAAAAAAGAAAAGTTTAAAAAGTGATAATACTGTTGAGGTGCTCCCAGTGTCCATCTTATACATAGGAAGAGTTGTGGAAATATATTTCAGTTTCGGTTGTGCCACCTTCAAGAAATGAAGGAATAGTTGCCCTCTCCACAGGCCACAGATTGTGAGGGTAAGGGCTGTTTATTTTTCATACATTTGCATATCTTAGATGTACACTCTATGCCTTAAATTTAACCTTATTCCAAATGAAGTCACTTCTACATCACATTATTTTTAAATTTTTTAAGTTCAAAATAAATCCAAACCCAGGGTCATGTGTAGGCAGGCAAACATCTGAGTGAATGGGAAGCCAAGGATTGATTGCTTTGAGCCTAAAGACCTGCACAAATCATGATGCAGAGAGGCTTTAATAAAGTACATTATGTGGACGGCCAATGCTGGTATTTTCCCTCTGCTGTTCTGACCTAGAAGTGCCCAGCTGGGCAGGCCTTCCACAGCTGCATTCATGCATGTGGAAGAATTTGGTACCAATTCTGAGCACTGGGAAATCTTCATGGTTATTGAGCCACGGGAACTGCACCTTAACCAACACTAAGGGCTGGGTGAGTGACTCCAGACATGATGTCTCATCATTTTAGCATCGTGCACACTACATGTAACCTCTGCAGAGGATTAAACAACTTAACCAAGTACCAGGGATTAAAGAAATGCATTCTGACCTTGTAAAAGGTATTTCACACACTCTTTAAAGCAATCACAATATATTAATTAACATATTGAAAGAGAGGCATTAACTACAATCTCATTATACTTCTGAAATTAACATATCTGGATAAAACCTAGGAAAATGCAAAGTTATTGTTTTCATTTCTTTAGTGTCTTTCTCAAATATGATAATGCAGCCATGAAGCCACTTAATAATTAGGTTAAGAAAATGGACTGGAAGGAAGCAGAAGCAGCTCAAAATATTGAGCCAATGACCAAAAAGTCAAGCAAAGTGTTTCATTGAGCATAATGGCCTCAGAACAAATTCTGGAAAGAGCTCAGTGCCTCTACAGTGTAAGTTCAAGGTTCATGCAGAGTGAAGTAAAATCATGGATCCCTATAAATTAACAGAGCTTTAGCTGACCTTTACCTGACTGCCCTGGAGAAGTGAACAGCTCCTTGGTTTCTATTGTAGAGGAAGCCTTGCAAATAAACAAATGGGGTTCCAGAGGTCAAAATTAAATAGAAACCTCTTGGTAGCGTGTTAACCTGTATATTTGTTTGGACAGGCACAAGAATGTGTTGACAAGGAGGCTGAAATGAGCAAAATCTTTGGACCTGTGACATGGAATATAATTCTATCAGCAACTGAATTTTTTTTTCACATTTGGCAATGCTTTTTTCCTACAAGCAGGATGCATGGTATTTGAAATTCAGCTCTGGTAAGTAATCACACATGTGATTTCAGAATTTGCTTTCCATTAACATTAATTCCAATTCAAAAGCATAAAGGTTTGTAAAGGGAAAACAGGCACAACCACATCAAGTCACTTGAAAGGCAATCATGTGTGCATTCAAACTGCTTTTACAATCTCAACCCTATTCCTTTCAACCACCCCATTTAATGGTGGCTGTACTATTTCTGTTGCTATGGGTATGCACACTTGAATTTTCTATCATTATTAGAATTTGTGTTAAGAATCCACAAATGTGTAAGTTCCATAATGAAATTCTCATCTTGAACATGTTAAAACACAGCTGTGAAAGACAGCAAGACTACATCCAGGACAGTGGGTTTGCAGTAACAGCCAAGAAGCTTTAAACAGCATTAAAGGCAGAAGCTAAGAGGCTGAAAGCCAGCTGTAAAAATTCTCATTTGACTTCTTGATGCCAAGTTAAGCAGGGCTACTATGAAGGAAGATGCTGCTGCCTTGGATTTCATGTAGCATCTGTATTTCCAGAGAAATACAACAACATACATAGCAACAGAAGTAAAGCAAAACCTATGAAGGTTTTCCCAAGAAGCACAGTAAAGAAGCCACAAGGGGAGAAAATATCAACAGGAACATGTCCCTACTAAAACTTAAAAAAAAAAAAAATTAAGTTAACTTAAACGAAGCCTGGGCTTTACTTGGACACCATGATTCTTACATCTTTATAATCCTTACACCACCACTTTTCAGCAAGCCTTGAGGTGGTTGTCTGAGTCACAAAGGCCAACAAGGCTGAAAGTCCCTTGGCTTTGCCCACTCTTACTTTCATTACAAATTCTCTCCATGTTTAGATCTAATTTGTGACAAAATTAAGATTAATCTGGAGAAACTCTTAATACTAAGAAAGTTTCCCTACTATTATTATAACCCTTTGACTTCCTAGGATAGTGTCTCTAAATGTGTCCCAGGTTCTTGCATTTACAAAACCATAGCCAGGCCAGCTCAGTAATCTAAGGGAGCTCAAAGCCTTGGACATAATCCCTTGTACATTCAATACAGTTCATGATCCTTTTATGCATGTTTATTCATTTGTTCCTAGTTTTGCAATGTTAATGAAAACCAAACCCAAGCAAGCTTTATTAGATTTTCATTGCAAATATTTGCAACTGAGATGCAGTTAATTAAAATTAAAACAAAAAAATATACCTTGCAGAGCATGTTCACTATGGAAAACTATTTATGTGTACTTTTCCTTGATCTCTTTGGCAAGGTCTGTGTTAAATCAGGATTTCAGAAGATGGGACTGAAATAATTTAGGACAGAGCCACAAATTAGAAACTTGCTTGAAATTTTCATCATATTGTGGATAAAAGAGATCAACTCTAAATGAAAATTTAAGACATTTGTTTGTTTTCCCAACCCTGAATCTACTTTAGCTGGTACCTGAAACTTGCCTAAAAAGTCCTTTATCAAGAACAAGTAGCAGATAACACCATACTGCCACAATAACACTGCTCTTTCCTACAGAAACAGTACTTGCATCACTTACAAAAACACTGGAATTTAATAATTAAACACAAAATTACTTGCTACAAAGGAGGTTTTTTTGTCATTGACAGTGTGAATTTTTGTATCAGCATTAGTGAGAACAAACTGGCCAAGTAGCCATCTGACTGCACATGAAGGAAAACAAATTGATCACAAGAAAACTTAATTTGGTAAAATTGCATATTCCTGTTTATTATTTGCTTTCCCCTTTTATCTTATAAAAGAAAGCTGTGTGCATACACAGCTGTATATGTCTGTATAGGCACATACACCTGTACATATCTTCTTGTCATTATTGATGAATGTCATGACATTAAAAGATCATTTAAGATCTAAGGCTAGCTGTTATTTTGTTAAAGGCACCTGCACTGGGAGAGGATCAAATAATAAAAATGTGAAAGGGATATATTATTTCATTTTATGTCCTCCAAGGGTGCAATGCTCATTGAACTAAGTGCACCTAGACAAACCCATTTCTGCCACTTCACAGCATTCTCCAGCTCACATACCACATGTGAAGGGCTCCAGCACAGCTTCCCCACCAGCAAAATGCTCTTGAAGGTGCCTGTCCTAAAGGCAAGGGTCTAAGCAGAGCAGACCATCTGCAGTGGGGCTCTGGTGAACAAACCACAGCTCTGAGGGACACAGGAAAATCAGAATTTACCAATTGGCACAGCTATGAGGGCCCTTGTTCAAGTGCAAAAACAGTGACTCAGGACAAAGGAGGCCCAGCTCGTTTGTGCCACATCCTGGACAGAGCAGCTGCCACCCCTCCCTTCTGCTGTCCCTCAAAGGGACACGTGGCCAACGGGGACACAGAGGTGCCACCAGCAGCCCTGGCACAGCCCCCGGGGACACCAACAGCCCATCTGTACTGCCCTGCCTGGCCCCCTGCCTTGCTTGGGTTTTCCAACATTCCAAACCGCTGCCAAAGATCTATTAAAAAACCCTTTGGATTCCTTTTTCAGGGAATCCATACAAGCCAAGAACCATTTGGTCCAAAAGCAAATTTATCTTCTCTGTTAGTTTGGGGAAAACACCTTAACTACTATCAGTTGTCTGGAGGCTTGGTGTAAAAGATGCTCCACCCTCAAAACTCTCCAATTTATTCTTATTTGCTCTTCTTTTTCTCTCATTGGGTCCGTAAGGCCTGATGTATTTACACTAACACCTTTTCTTGCAGCTAGAGACCTCTCTGGAAATTTTACCTTTATCACTCATGAAGCACTTTTAATACAGCACAGTAAATCCTGTCCTGCTGGATTCATTGTTGGGGTTTTTTTTCATTTTTTTGTATTTTTTTTCCTTTTTTTTTTTTTTGTGAAGTCATCAGAAAACACTAGAAATAAATTCATGAGCCCTCCAGAGTAGCAAATTTAATTGCTGGTTTTTTCCAGGCTCTGTAGGACAAGTACAAGTCATGTTTCAACCTGAAACAAAAGGACTGATTTATAGCCCTTTTTCCTTTGATATCAAACTGGGATCACTTCATAGGAATATTTTGAAAAGAGACTGACTCATATTTCAACCCTTTAAAGCAAATCACAAGAATGAAACTTTATAACATCATTTTAAAGCAATTGAAGGGTAAAAGTAGCTAACAGGAAATACTCATATCTGTTTAAAACCTTGGAAAATTAAATTAAAATTTTAATTTACTGTATTTGGGGTTACATATTTGTACTTTCACATAGATGGAAAATGTAGTGGACCTAATTGTAACATCCTAGCAACTAACACTGGCTTTGCTTATGGATGATATTAGCTATTGAAAAATTAATAGCATTCTAACTTTCCAGGAAAATGGCAGGCTCTCTGGAGGAGCATAGCATAATGGCAGCTCAATTTATTTTGAAATGTTTGGTTAGGGCTGATTCTTGGAAATAGCTCAGCTGTAAGCCCATACAAATGCAATCCACCAGTGCAGGATTGAGGAATGAAATCCTTTACCACACCTAGAAATGCAAAGCTTGATTCAAAACAGCTGTTCCTAAAGGTTCTATCATCTGCTCAAGAGGGTAAAATAACAAATAAAAACAGACCTTACTCTTTGAAATTATGAAAGGTACCCTTATTCCACTAGGTGGTTGTTTATAAAGATTTGCTTGGTTTGCTGTTGTGGTTCCAACACACCTTACACATCTATCCAGCAGGATTTCTGGAGGGGATCTGTCTGCCTGCAATATCTCTTCTTTAGTGTTAAGCTCCTGCTTGGTTTAATAAATTTTCTCTCAGCTTCTAAAAGTCATGGTGCCATTTTAGGACATGACTGTGCTAAAGAGAGAGAGCAAAGTGTACCAGGTAGCTTAGCTAAAATCATTTGCTACTGTGTGATGCATCTGTTACAGATTTTCCCCTGGACTGAGATAAGGTTGGAGCTGATTCATCTACAGATGAATACCAGAAAGTTTAAATTGGAAGAGGGGATTATAAAGAAAAAAAAATCCTTAGGCCTTTAAATGATGAACTGAAAATGAAATATGCCTCTCCAAGTGACTTACAGGGTTTACAGCTCTCAGGATATCTTCCATATAATCACCTTTCAGTGTCCTGTGTTTACCACAGGAAATTGCTCCTGGCCAAGACCTATATGGTGACTGCAGACCATTGCAGCTCCAGAGTGTGCCTTGCACTGCGGGCAGCATCTGAGAGGGCACCTGAGCTGCTGCTGCACTCAGCCTCCTCCTCTCTCACCAGAGTGAGCCTCTCACTCGTGCACAGCTCAGGGAGTCTGGGTGCAAAACCCCACTTGGACAGACACTGGGAAAAGGCACGGTCCATAGAAACCAAAAAGCTTGGCTGTCTGTTACAGGACAGAAATCTCTCTGCTGAGACATTTGCAAACTCAGGACAATCTGTCTCCCACCTTGCTCATGGCTGATGCTCCCACATCCCACACCTGAGATGCCCAGAGCTGACAGGAGAGCCCACAGGTTCCTGCAGGGCTGAACCTCCCTGTGCTTGCCAAGAGAGGGAATGGCACCCTGATGAGCATGAATTGTGTCAGTGGAACATAAGCAGGTTCAATATTAGCCTGTGACCATCTTGTTTTACCAACATCATCACTGTCTCCATGCATATGTTTTATGTGACAGAAGATGCAAAGGCTCAGCTATTCCTCAAGGCATTTTCAGAAGCGTTTGTCTTGAGCTTTTGCTTTTCCCCCAAAGTATTCAGCTCTAAAGACTGAAGGAATTGCTTAGGGTGACTCACATCCAGGCTTTACTAAAAGCATGAAACCCTGTGCTCTTGCAGACACTCGTTATTTGAAACAGACTTTTCCTAAAAAGTCACTAGAAAAAAAATAATTGAATTGCAGAAAATGGAAAGCCCATGCTCATTGCACCCCTGCATTCCATAATCATGGACTTCAGTCCAGAAGAACCTCCATTCAGAGCTCTGTACCTACCTCACCAGACCACATCACCCCCAGGAGATGATGCAATTCTGTGCATGTTGCACAGCTCTGTGTGTGCTACCACTACTGACATCACATTTCACTTTAAATACATGTATACTTTCTAAGAAAGACAGGTAGAGTGCTTAAAATTTTGGCCTGATTCTGTTGAAGATTAGTCATAATAAAGTAAGGAATGTATTTCTTTTAAAACTGCCATAAAGATTCAGTGAGTCACTGTCCTATAGGTGCCTGGGAGGCAGCAACCAGTGGGAATTGCTGTTTTTACAGTAAACCATAAAAATGCATTGATTTACAGAAGTAACTATTAGCTAAGCTGCTGAATCATAGATCTCATGCAGAAGCATTCACAATGCCACGATCCCCTGAGAATTTACCTCTTAAGCAAGAGCTCAGATGTAAAATCACAAAACCCAACAAACTAGGCACTATGGAAATAAGTTGAAAATTGAGGTGCAATCCTGCAATTTATACAGCATTTAATAGTTACCAGAATGAAGGTTATTTCATGTAAGTGACACAGAATCAGCCTCTCAGCAGGAGGTGTGTTAGCTTATGAATCAGCAGCGAAGCACCACCAAACAGAGGTACAATATTTGGCACTTCATCTGAATAAGAGCATACTGAGCAACAAATTTCATCATCCTTTGCTGTTATACTCATTACCAACTCACCAAAGTGGATTCCTTGCACTTATTCTTCATTTAGGTCTTTCTGTCGTGGACTGCTCTACAAAATTTTTGTCACTTCTGCAGTAACACGGCTCCATCACAGAGGTAAACAAGCCTTCGGTAAGGATTTAATCAGTGGATGCAGATCACAAGAAAAATATTTATTAAAAAACCCACACACTATTGTGTGTCACAAGTGCAAAACCAGCACAGCCCAGCACAATACCTGACATTATTTCATTGTGCTTCCCTGGCAGCTTGCAGAAATCCTTCATAACATATTTATCAACAGCTCTTGAATCATTGAGTGATACCAATCTCAGCCAATTTTTCTGGCAAGATTTTCAAGGTCTCATGAGCAAGAATCTTTCTCAAAGAAGACCACTTAGAAATCCAATTAAAAACAACTTCACTAGAAAGAATAGCAGATTTCCTCATTTACTAAAGCAACTAAACAACACAATATATGCTTTAACTGACTTGACATTTTCAAGATAATCTGTGCCTGTGAGTTGGCTCTTGGAGACCCAAGCCTTGGATTGCATGTTGGCTGCTGGACTCTGACAATGGGACTGTGCAGGTATCATTGTTTCTGCAACCTTTTACTGAAACTGAAAATGTCTTTTGATATTGTGCTGAAATCCACCTACAACACTGGCCTGTGGCTAATCATTGCCAAGAAAGCTGCAATGGCAGAAGTGGTCTGAGACAAAGAAAACCCTGGGACTGAAATTTACTGAAATAAATTTACTGTAAATAAATTTAAGCTAAGTGCACAGCCCTGCAATGCTGTTCCTTTAAAAGTCATCAAACACTTCTTAAACTCTCTTAAATTACCATAAAAGCATGACTAAAGTTTAAAAAAGCCTAATCAAAAGAACCCCCCATGAAACAAGAAGCTTCTTGCTTTAGATAAGATTTCTGCTCAGTAGAGAAAAATGTCTTGAGCAAACAAGAGATGGTACATGATTCAAATTACAACTGTACACATAAGTAATTAAAAAAATTATTTGTCCTAGAAAAATTACTTGTACTCCAATGAATTGAAATCTAAATTATAAAGCTCAATCTTATTATTAATCCTTCATCTTTGCTACAGCCATGTCTGCCTAAGTATACTCTGTACTCCTAAGGGATTACTTTTAAAACACCAGAGATTTCATCCTAGCTACTTTTTCCTCAAGAAATCCTTCCAAAAAAAGCTCCTACCTTTGTATCTCACAACAATAAACAAGTCAGAAGGTTCTTTGTTCTCTTGACAAAATTATTGATTATGACTTTCAGGGATTAAAACCTACTATATACCCCAGGAATTGAATAATTATATTTTGATGGCAGTTAAGTAGGTATTAAGACAGCAATATCTCAGAGGTATTGATAAGTCTTTTCCATAATAGGACAGAAAATGTACACTTACAACTGTACAGGTCACAACCTTGCTCTCCATCACCTCATTCTTACCAGAGCATTTCCCACTTTCCTGCTATTAGATCATAACAGCCCTAAGGAGATATAAAAGTAGTGTAGGTGACATTGACCCCAGGCTGATGATGTCCCCCTGGGCCTGTCCTGCAGCTCAGGGCTGTTCTGTGGGGCTGTGGCTCCTCTGCCAGACCAGCACCCCTGCCCCAGGCACGAGGGTGGCTCCTAAAGCCAAGGGACACCCATCTAGCAGAGCCTGTGCTCAGCACCCGGGAACATCTGCCCACATCTGGCAGCAGCACCAGGTAAACCATCCTGCCAAAGGGGAAATTACACTCCTTGGGAGGAAAGGCTTTTGACAGGTTTTTTCCTTGAGTAATTTGTGTGGAGGGCTGGTTGACCCTGGAAGATCACACAGTAATAGGAGAACTAATATATGAAATTGCACAAGGGATGACACAAGACAGCAAGCAACTGATTAGGAAGAGGACTTGGGGACTGTATCAAGCTTCAGTGCTTTTCTTAACCTGGATTCAATTTTATTAGAGACACTCTTTTCCTTTTTTAAAGATTGGTCTCTGTATTTCAGTGACTATATGAAAATTCTTGCTATTCATCCATTTATTCTCATTGGGGCCATGCCTAAGCACCTCTGTCAGACTTCTTCAACCCAAATCTCTCATGCAGGGTTTTTGCACAAGGGACAGGCATCTGGGGCAGCAATTCACAGGTTAAGGAGGGATCATCATGCTGCTGTTACTGCTAAGAAATGCATCTCCCATTCAGTCCCACCAAGAGGTTTCAGAAAGTCTCTTTGCTTCTTCGAGCTACATCAAATCACACAAAATCACCCCTTACCTTTTCCAAAGGACTCTGCCCTTCTCTCAGATACTCACAGCCACAACATTACTGCCTTAAGACTAGAGAAAAATTTCAGCCAGGAAAACCTGCCTCATTGAATAGGAGCAGACCCAGAAGTAAATTGAATGCAATTCTTCTTGACAGCTTGGAACTTTTACCCTCTTCTTTCTCACTGACAAGTTGTACTGTAAGAAAGACAATAGACTCCTTCAGCATCTGTGTAAAATTACTTTACTCATTTATGCATTTATGAATGAAATAATTTAGGAAATGATACTTTGCCTCTGGGAAAGTAGGCTAGCAAACTTGAATAAATGTAATTACTTGCTTGTTAGTTATTTCTCAAGATGGATAAAGGTTTCTGAAAAATCTTGATGTGGTGTGGGAGAACAATTAGATCTACCCTTCATCTCTTCTGTTAGTTTCTACACAAATCTTCTATTGCATTAATTACAGGAAAACTGGGTTTTTTTCTTCTAAGATTTCCCACCCATGTGACCATGGCAGCAAGAGTAACTCCACCAAAGCTGGCCCAGGCAGGGTGGTAATTGCAATTACCAGTATTACCAAAATTTGTACAATTTTACAAGAGCATAAAGCAACCACCACCCCTGAGTATCCAGAGCAGAGCCCCACCTTTCTGAATCAATTCATCCAAACTACTGACACAGAACAGCAAAGATTCCGTTTTGACTTCTCCAAAGAGTAGAACACAAGCTGCAATTATTCGTTACAAGAATGCAAAATCTTAGCTGGAAAGCTCTTTAATTGTCCTTTTTTATATAAAAACAATTTTATCTCAGCAAGCAGTTTATAAACATTCCTCTTATCTGCTACTGGGGTTGTTAGAATAATTTTTTTCATAAAACAGTTAAGCTCTTTAGATAGATGAATTAAAATCTACATTTTAAAAAATAACCTCAAGCAACCTGCTTTCTGCTCAAATTAGCATTTGCCTTTGAAAATTGTCTTTTCAACTTTTGCTTCAAACAAAAGACATAAAACAAAATAAAAATCCTAACAGGATTTTTAAATAACTCTCTATTTTTTGTTTAGTTGTTATGAAATCCAGACAAATCCTCCTTATATTGAGCTACTCCATAACAGTTCACTGTAAACCCTTCTGGAAAAAATTCTGGTTTTATTCAAAAATTGTGCACTAAAGCATTTGGAATTGAGCAAATCCTAGCTTATTGCAGAAAGCACTGGAGCAGACATTTAAATTTCCTTACGTGATCCCAATAAGTAAATTGTAAAAATAAAGTAAATCTCATGCGTGTTTGCAATATTGTAGCTTTGGGCCCCTGACCACCCAAACGTGTCTGCAAACTAGAATGACCACACAGAAAGCAACAGTACAGAAAAGACCAAAAAATCCAGGTCTAATCTCCCAGACGTGAACTATTTTCAGCCTCCAGTTCACACTGTTAAAAATTATATTTGTATTCATAACCCATGTTTTTCTCTTCAAGTACTGATCTGAAACACACACAACTGGGTTTGAGACAACACAACGCAGAGGAAAGCATAAATGCAGCAGTGAAAGCTGTCTCTGTGCTCTGTAAGCCTAGCATTGCTTGCAGGAAAGCAAATTAATAAGTTAAATATCAATATCACTGCAGCACATCATCTCCCTCAGACACAGAGGGGCACACAGAGCCCACCAAGGAACTGAGCACAGATACACAGGGCCTGGCACTGGCGATGATGGAGCCAAACTCAGGTCACTTTCTTTCCTTGTCCTCTTCATAAAAGATAAAAATAGAAGGTAAAACAGGAAACTGCTTTTGAACAAACAAATTCATTGGATTTAATGTTCATTGTTTCATTTAAACACCTTGGTCAATAGACGTTCTACCCACAAAAATTATTTTCAAAATCAAAGAGAAGGAATTAATGAGGTGACACTGGCATCACCACATCTGTTGACAAACTTAAAGCATCAGGGAATACTTTTTAATTTCTCCTCTTCATTTTTTGCCAGGTTTCAAATTTTTCTTGCATTTGAAAAAACAAACAAAAAAAATTAGACACCCACCACCTATTAAAAGCAATTCTGCCAGTTTTTAACAAAAGGTAACACTCTTTTCTTCATGTGTATACTCTTTGTAAATGATTACACACGCAAGAAATTCTTGTGGCTGGTTATGTTTAAGTTACTTGGCCCAACAATAACATTGTATTTTTAATAAGAAGAAATAAATCTCTATAGGTACAAAAGGACCAAATCCAAGACCCAGATTTATAGAGCCCACAGAGCAAATAGGAAGGTGTGATATGGCAACCAAGAACCAGCAGCAACAATACCTTTCAGGTGATGCAAAGCCACAGGACCTTGCACAGGACCCACCACCTCACTCTTCACTGGGGAACCTTTCTCCTCCAGCACAAACAAACACAGAACAACAGAAAGGCAATCTAAACAGGAACAGCTTTTCACCTTCAGCTACGTCTATGAAGAGCTCAAAGAACAAATGATCAAGGATTTTGCTCGCTGTGCGAGTTTAATATTTCCCAATACACACTGGATGGCTGTACAGTATACTGGAGCACTGATTTAATTGGATCTAATTCAGCGTTGCTTGACAGCCCAGACTAGCCTGCTGATGACATATACCACTGTTTTAATAAGTGAAAGGGCCCAGAATTGTTGGGAAAACACACTAAATAAGGAGGTGGCTCCCTTAGAAGTGCAGAATTCAGCTGGTGGCTTTTAAAAGCAACTAGTTTCTAACTGCTGGGTGCATTTTGTCACTGAAAGTGATTGCTTCAAAGATGCACAACAAAAACAGGAGTTCCTGTTATCTGATTCACATAATTACTTTTAATGTCTGCAGATACCACAGATCTGTTGATTGTTAGCCAAGCTCTGAGAGAAGGTAAGCACAAGAAAGTGAGTTAATTTATTACCATCACCTTGGATTTCCTTCTTGTGCACTGGAAAACCATGACAATATTGCTATCTTGCTTCTTGTTTAGCATAACTCCACTCAGAAGTATGTTATAAACAGCAAGCCATTGTTTATAAATTGAGTGATGATATAAACACTGAAATGAAATACAGCAGAGAAAAATGGAGAAAAAATGTGGTTTGGTTACGTATTAGAGAAATGTTATATTTCCAGGCATAGGGCTTCCAAGACTATGTTTTAGAAGTGCTATTACTGTTACTTGATGGAGTTCAAAATGCCTATTTTCCAGCTGGCATCTCAAAAGGTTTACAGTTACTCTGTCTTACAACGAACCAAGCTTAAGAATAATTGTCCTCCTGCAGATGCCCTGAAATGACCTAAATCCTTTATTTGGCCTAGAAACAATAAAGCACACAAGATAATTTCCAGAAAGTGCTCTTTTGACTTCTTAGGATCTAAAACTTCTTAATCCTACTACATCTTCCATGCTGGAAGCAGACCAGCCCTGTGGCTACAATTATTCCTCTTTACCAAGCACCATCAGCATGCCTGGTGCTTAAAGACACCATGGCAATAACTCAGCAAATAGGAAAACAAATGTATCAAGGTCCAGCCATAAAATACAGCTTGAAAGACAGACTGGCACAGCCTAATCAGGTGTTTGCCCTGTTTGGGAGCCTGTTGGACAGAGTTCCCTGGGAGACGGACCCAAAGTGCAAAGGATTCCAGAAGAAATGGATGTTCTTCAAGAAGGCAGTCTGGAAAGGTGCAGTAGCAGGACATCCCCATGTGCTGGATGAGGAAAGGAAAGACTTAACCAGGGGGCTAAACAGAGCTTTGCATGGAACACCAGCAAAAAAGGAATCTATGACCTTAGGAAGAACAACAAACCAACTTTAGGAAGACTAAAATGATGTATTAATGTTATGCAAGGGAAAAATTAGACTGGTCAAAGTCAGAGTAGAACTTACTCTGGATAATACCATAAATTATAATAAAAATATTTCTATAAATACATTATCAATAAAAGGAAGGATAAGGAGAACTTCCACCCTTCATTGAATGTGGGAGGGAACAGAGGAAAGGCCTGAGGTATTTAATGCCTTCTTTGCCTCAGTCTTTTAGGGTAAGATGAGTTGTTTTGCAGGTACCCAGCCTCCTGATTTGGCAAACAGGGATGGGGAGCTGTAAGAAGCCCTCACAATCCAGGGGGAAATATTCAGTGACCTTTTACAGCATTTAGACACACACAAGTCTATAGGGCCCAGCAGGAACCACCCAAGGGGACTGAGAGAGTTAACAGCTGGACTTGATTTTAAAGGACTTCTCCAACCTAAATGATTATATGATTCTAGGGTTGATGCCACACTATTACTCATTCTTTACTAAAGACTACAATACAGGCTACAAAGCACAATGAGTCTTCTTGTTTCTGCCCTTTTTTTTGTTTCTATTTTTCATCTTAAACAAACTTGCTTTTCTTCTAAATCTTCAAGCAATGCAATAAGTTTTTCCTCCTTTGGTTTAACTTTAGAGTGGATATGTCAGCCAAAAACCACCACCAGCTCTGGGTATTGATTTCTTCAAAACTCTTCCTGGTCTGACCAAGCTCCACGACATGAAGGGGAAAAAAAAAATAAGTCCCTCTCATATTAACTTGTGGCATTGTATGTTCAGCACACGCCACTAACTTTACCAAACTGCTGAACAACATCCTTTAAAGGCTTCAGAAGACTGCAAAGGTCTGCTACAGCCCTTCCCAAGGTGCCAGGGAGTTCATACAAGTCAGCAGTTGCACAACCTCACTCATGCTGGATCCTGCTCTCTTTTGGAATAAAAATCGCCTTTAACAGTTTAATGAAATATGTATCTTCCCAAAGTTAGTTACTGGAGGGAAAAAGTGTTTCTCCACACCTCTCAGTGGGTGTTGACCTCAGCTAAACCTTTCATGACTCACTGCCGTCCAGAGAATGCAACCAGAGACAACACAAGTGATTTACTATTCCTGCGCCTCGAGCCCTGCCCTCAGTAGGGCACCACTTTAGAGAACGGAGGTCGTGTTTGTGACCCTGCTGAGCAAAGCGTGGTTCGGCAGTTGGGATGGTTTCTGAGTTATATTTTACACCCAGAGTTACAAACAACTGGTACAAGTCCAGCAGCTATGATGCACCACCAAGTCAGCAAAGTTCTCTGCTCATAACCAGTCTGTCAACAAGCTCTGGCTGTCAAGCATTTGAGAGAAAGAGTGCTGCTAAGCTGTTTCCAAAATGTCCCTGGTTGTCCCATGTGCTCCAATCCTGTCAACCATCAGTGCTCCACCAGTCCTGTAAACCACATTCTGAAAAACTAAAAGTTTCCAATTTTGATTACTTTGTCATTTATTTCATAGCTTCAGCAAGGTCTCTAATGTTCAACTGGAATGATAACCACAGCTCATTAGAATGAATAATAAAGCCTAGTTTATACTGTTTCCCTCTAGTACAAATTTCTCCTTGCTTCCAAGATTCTTACAACTCTGATCCACATATGCACATGTGTGTGTGCACTTAGAACTAAATATAAGCTAAAGACAAGGATCACGACCAAATTGGGTATGGAATACTCATCCAACCTTTCTTGATGGGTGTTGTCCACCATGACATGAGTTATGTACTCATGATCTCCAAAACTTCCTGTGGCCCCAGCTGGGCACGCACTGTTGAACTTGAATTATTTACAGTGCTCAGAAGTTTCCTCCTCCCCAAACTTAAGAGCAACAAGAGCCCAGCCACTACAAATAGCATTTCTCAAAAAAATGCTCCATTTCTAGTCTGGGCTCCAAAATCTCTGGGGAGGTTCTCCCACAGGATATATTCTCAGGGAGTTGCTTCTGTTCCGTTTATGGCCCGTTAATATTATGAGAGAGTAAAAAAACAAAACAAAACAAAACAAATCTTTAGCATACCTGAAAAACAGACCTATTACACTGCAGAATTTTAACATTCACCCAGGGAAGCAAAACCCAAACAAAACAAGAGGCTAAAAGTAAAGATCCAAGACTCTGAATGTACTCCAAGGTCAAAGCTGTTTCCTTTGTGCCCAATTTGTGGCAATCCACTGCAGCCATAAAATTGACATAAATCAGACATATGCGGAGAGCATTGAAAAATGTCAACATTACAAAAAAACACCCAGCAGTAACTTCTGAGTTCGAAAGACAGTCATTTAAAACATCTCACACAAGATGGAGTGTTCACCAAATAAGGAGACCCCCCTGGAGCTGAGGAGATTGGCTGGGTTACCGCATTAACCAAATGTTTTAAGTAGTGCCCTTACACCATTAAACTTAAAGTGGTGTCAGTGTTCCCATCTATGCTTTAATTTCCACATTCTACAACCACTATTAAAACAAAATACTTCAGATTAGATCTAGCCTAACAAGGTGGGGTTTTTTTGTCTGTTTGTTGCTGGCTTGGGTTTCTTTAAAATGGTGTTTTATGTTGCCCTGGCTGCATATATTCCAAGAGGTTTAAAACAATCCATTTCAACTGAGTTTTTATTTTGCTTTTAATATTCAGAGACATTTGAGGTTTAATTTGAACATTCATAGTCATCTCCCACTTTTTTCTGCTGAAAAAGGGCAAATTGCCATTAGCATGCAATGCCATATGATTGTAGCCTTTTAAAATATCACGCAGTCTGATCCTTGCCAACAGCAAGCTCTCGTAATAATTTTTAAGCCTCAGAATCCGGGACAAAAGTTATCAGGCATCTCCCATCCCTGTAATCGCTCAGCACCTTTGAGAATCAGGCCACTTTCATTGAGACGTCTAAATATAGTTTTAGATACTTAACTTTAGGAACTCGGATTTTTGAAAAAATGAGGTCAAAATGATTAAAGTAAATCTCATCACCTTTGACATTCATAATTAAATGAATATTTAAATGAAAGTAGTTGCTTAAGACTGTGTGTTCTTTCTGGCAATACTCAGTTCTGAGTATTTTTTTTTCCTAATTTGCAATGTTTTATGGCTTTACTACCGAGACAGCTTGCTCTCAGTGTCTGAAGTGCAGTGGTACATTCCAGCAGGTTTGCCAGCACAGAAGCACCACTCTGCCACCTTCCTGATAAAAATGACAACATTCCAGTGCCTGGAACAGCTCAGCAGGAGCTGCAGAGGCAATATTCCAGCAGGTGCACCAATTTGCTGAAACACCAGGCGAATTTCCCCCTCCTTACCACAACAGGAAATGACAGGAACTGGAAAGTTCAGCCAGGAAAAGCTCCAGACTGGGCAACACCTCTTTTCTTTGGGAAGCAAAGATCCCTTTTCCCACTGTGTATTTGCCTCTGCAGGAGTCAGAGCACTGCTGGTACCAAGGTGTGATAGCTCTGCTCAGCTGATGGCTGGTACCTTATCCTGCCCCCACACACACATTCAGAGCTGTGCCTTCCCTTCTTTTTCTTTCCTCATGTTTAGTTCTAGCTCAAACTTCCAACAGCTAACATAACAATCTTGTTTAAACTAAGACTAAAACTTACTCAACAATATCCTCTTGCCCAATAGGAGAAATATTTCATCTACAGCAGCAAAGGAGCACTCATTCAGGGTTATGGAGCCCCCTACAAATCATAAGAAAAGCACAGTCACTGGTTGTTTGTTTTTATTTTTAATCTCACAGTAATTCTCTGCAGTTCCTCCCACTATTAGGATGATTTTAACCAAGATCATTCTGTGTGCACATGCTGGTAAAGGGCAATGTAATGCCTACAAAGTCATCTGTAAAAATGCAATCCCTAATATAAAGCAGATAAAGGAGAAATTACATTTTCCTCCTCCACTTGTGGTTAGTCTGGTTGCCTCAATCCAATTTTCCTAACTGACTTTGCATTACTCTGCAGTTACATGTTTGCACTTTAATGTTTATCTCCTAAATCTTGAGCCGTGCACTTCAGTCATGTCTGTGGAATATGTGATGTAATCTCACTAGATGTGTGTAATTAGAAAGATATAATCAAAAACCATAACCCAAAGGAGGATTTTTTTTTTCCTTTCCAGACTTTAAATTCATAGGCAATGTTGAAAACAGTTTGTAATTTAATCCCTTTAGTATGCAGCAGATCACTAAAGGATACTGTGCATAAACTGAAAGGGCTTTCTTTGCTGAGAAAGAAAAATGGTTCACGTGACTGTTCAGTATCTACAACATGCAGAGAACCCCCATACATGTTCTGCTTTTACAGAAAAGAGATTGCAGTTCCCCCTGTACATCTACAGGACCTTGGAGGAACATATTTACCTATTACTGTTACTCAGGAACAAAGTACTTGAGCTCACTTTCATCTCCAGTGCAACACAGCACCACAAACTAGGAGGGAAAACTTTCTCATTGTCATAACAAGATTAAAATGCCATTAAAACATGCAACAATCTCAGTAAATGATAATTGCTATAACTAATAGCCAGGAGATTAAATGAAGGGGAAAGAAGTTTGGTCTGGGTATTGGGAATGAAATCCTAATGGCAAGACCTGCAGTGCACAACCCCAGCAGCCCTGCAGGCTGCAGGGACAGCTCGCTGGGAGCTGGGGCTAATCTGCACACGCAGTCACAGCTGCTCATCAGAGAGGATTTTATAAGGCTTTACGCTTTTATTTATTTTATTTTATTTATTTACGCTCCTCAACATAGACAGCGCTTTTTACAAAATACACAGGGATGGAAAACACAGCTCCAAGAGCTTCAAAGGAAAGCTTTATCAGTGGAATGGCTGGCATTGCTTCTCTGAAACCAGCTTCTGTGTGCCCAACTTTATCTACAATGAGCCCACCCGCTGCAGGACTGGTCCAGCCCCCACTGCCAAGGATGCTTGCACAAATAGCAGGCAGCACACACAGGCAAAAAATGGATTTGAACAAAGTTCAGACCCTCTTTAAAACTCTTGTATGAAATTGCTTTCAATGAGAAATAGCTTTTTTTTTTAAGCAGTTTCAGAGAACTGTTTCTTTCAAAAAAAGAAAAAAATTGTTTCACTATGAAAACAAGAAGAACTACACTGATTGAAACACATTTAAACACTCTTGTAGTAGAGTGACCAAAAAAAGGTGTAAATGTGAATATCTACACTTCTCCCCAGTGCAGTCTGACAGAACACCTTAAGCTGCTTCTCTTTATCCAAAAGTGGCAGCTCAGGGACCTGTGGGACAGCATCCAGCCAAGCTGGATCAAGGAACCAACTCAAACAGCAGCACAGCCAGCAGACTCCTCTTCCTCACAAGAACACAGCTATCTCATCTTTTACAATTCAGCAGCATCAAAACCAAATTAACTACAAACATTTTACTAATAACTCTTACCCACATCCGGCACAAGGTCAATGTGTGTGAGAATCATTTTAAAATGTGTCTGATGGTCATATTCCTTATTTTAAGTCTACCAAGAAAACCAAGTGTGCTGAGCAGCTGAATTGGTTAACTTTTTGCTCTGACTGTGAATTGCACCATCCTCTTGTCTGAGTTACATGGTCACTTATTAGACAACGTGTTATATGAGATGTTTTACAACACATTAATATCTGCTTCTCAACTACCAGCCATCTTATTAAATTCTCAGCATGTTCTCACTTTGGAGCCATCCAGATAATATAGACAGCAACATTAACAGCAATAAAGACATTGCTAGATGTAATGTAGTATCTAATTAACAGTGATCTCAGTGGGGCACGGCCAGGAGAGGACAACTGAATAAAAATCATCTGCATTATTTAAAGTTACTGAAATATACAATTAATGGCAACAGCACCCATTTTAATTAAAACTTAGAAGTTGTGATCCAAACTGGCTGAATCTGACACAAAAGTAATGTCCTTTATCAGGTTTAAAGCAATTAGCCAATTTCTAGCCATCCTTTTCTTGTCTCTCCCAATTATTTATGGTTTAATATCTATTAAAGCCCACGGCCATGGCCATCACCAAGCACCCAAATTCCATATTGTGAGAACAGAGCTCTAAAGACCTTCTGGAACTCTTCTCCCCTTTTGTGTTGGCCAACCACTGAAACAGGGGTCAGGGTTGTTTATCCCTGCAAGCTGCTCATTGTCAGGATGAGCAAAAAGCAGAAAGTCCTACAGCTGGGAAGGCCTCAGGATTTTCAAAAAACAAAGTGGCCACACTGGAGCCCAATGCTGGACAAAATGAAGCCACTTGTTAACATATTCCTCTCTATTTTAATCTCCTGCTGTTCTTCATTGCCAAAAGAGGGCTGCTACTGCCAGCTGTAATACCAATGCTTGGTTTCTGATCTGCTATACACACCCTCCAGGGTACTTTCCAAGTGCTCCATCACCTGTTTCTCTCATCATTTCTGTAACATACAATGGCAAAGAGGAATGCTTTCTGTGTCAGCATGGGGGAGCATTTCTGCAAATACACAGGAGTCTGTGGTTGTAAATGTTGATCTACATTCATTAAAGCCACCCCAAGCCACTGAATCTGTTCTCAAGAACGAATTTGAGCTGTATGATCACAGAACCTCACTTTTTTTGGTACTCCATTCTCAGAAGATATTTTGTTTTTCTCTTCCAGAGTAGCACTTCCCCCTCAACTTGTGAATCATTTCTGGTCTTGTTTTCTGTCTCTCACAGCATGTCAGTTCCAATGCTCTGCTTTAATGAAACACTTGGCAAGCCAGTACAGCTTTTTCACCTGTAGTTTTTTAAATTAATTTAGTATCTTCTCAAGCAGCACATTCCCTTGCAGACCACATCAAGATAACACTTCAGCCATATGTGGATGAAAGCCTCTCTCCTCCCTGACACAGCCAACTCAAACACAAGCAGCCACTCCCAGGAAGCTGCTGCTAATAACATATTTCCTCAATTTCCTTTTTCAGTTTTTCTTTCTCATTCATTCTCCTCAACAGGATATTGAAAGGTTTCTGACCTCCATAAAGGTCATTGCATTAGGAGATAGCAAATTCTTCTCTCAGCCTTGATATTTCCCACTTCTCAGCCTTTCAAACTTTGGTATAAACTCTTCAGCTAATTAAAAACTTCTTGCAGAGACTCTCCAAAATATCCTTCCTTAAGTTTTTGTTTTCATCTCCTCTCTAAAACTGTATTTATTTAATCACCAAGAAATAAGCATTGTTCACTACGTTGCCTTTTATTTTTCCATTCCATCACAGATCACTTTCACACACATACCCCTAACTCACCACTCCACTTTCAGAGAGGCTAAAAAACATCAGTCTTGGCCAGACTGATTAGTGAGACACAAAGTACCAGCTAGAAATGCTTCTTCACCATGGCTTTTCATTCAGACACCTACTAGACACACTTCTACATACTATTGTATGTGGAAACTTTTGTTTTTAATGGCAACTCACTAAATGGGCATTGTCAACATGCTATGTATTTCATTTGAAGGATGTTTCCCTGCACAACATGTGCCATGATTTCCCTAGGCACTGAATTGAAACTGAGTTTAAATGGGTTTGATATTTCACTGTTTTTCCTTGTTTTCCATAGTTCCTGCTTGATAGTTAGTACGTTTTAAGTGTTATAGAATCTGACAATAGCTGCATGCAATGCATTATTTACAGAACTTTTCACTTCAGTCTTCTACCTGACTGTCTGGAAAGTCAAACCATTCATAGACAGAAAAAACAGCTTGTAAAATTTCTTGATTTGTTAAAACCTTTATAAGCACAAGTTATTTAAAACAGTAGGTCTGTAGTCAAAGAACTGGAAAAACAGTGTTGAGATCAACTGAATCAAATGACTTAGCAATTGGAAAAGCTTTACTAGGGTCAGGCTGGTTTCTGAACAGAGTATACCCTATTTAACTGAGATAAACCAGGTAAAAAGAACAAACTATTCTTTCCACATCTGCCAAAATAACAATTGGAGTCTGACTTGTCTTTAACAAAGCCTGGTGTCTAAATAATAAATCACCTCAGTTCAGCTTGCCATGAGACTTTTTTCCAGAAAAACTAAACTCCTATAGTTCTAAATTTCATTTTTGTTTCCAAACCCAAACAAGCAGAAAACCTAAGAAGCTGGAGAGAGTGGTTTGAAACACTACAGTCAGTAAAAAGGTTAAATTTTACTAGTCATTTCATGGTTTTAATTATTTGATCTGTTTTAATTTCATGCCAATAACTATCAGATGCTGTCAAACTAGGACTTGGTTTAAACTTCTTAAAACTTTGATGTTTTAACACCTACACATTTCAAAAGGAAGCAGATTTGTGAGCACTTGAAGAGGCAAAGTGAAAGAGGCCAGAGCTTCAGAGAGCATCAGGACTCTGCTTCCTGACACCTGTGGCCTGAAGGACTGAAAAGCTCCTGCCAAACGCTCCCAGAGCCCACTGTGACATTCCTCCCTTCTGTCTTTCACTCAGCATACGTTAAACCAGGCTTGGGTTTGACTCACCCACCCACCAGAAGCTGTGCCGAGGATGAAACGTGAGGAAGTGATCTCATCCTGGATCCAGCAGATCTTTCATTGCCTAACGATGGATGTGGGAATTTCCCACTGCTTCTCTGACAGAGTTTTTTTCTGGGGCACTTTCAAGGCTGCGCTGCAGAACAGATTTACCAAGTTCAGCATTAACAAACCATAGCAGGGTGGTGTGCCAGAGACCACAGATGGCTAATGAATAATTTGCTAAAAAAAAAAAAAAACACTTCACCATATATAAGGCAATGCCCAAAACATTATGGAAAATGTGATGCTTTCAGCAGTCCCAGGCTCAGCCCATATCTGACATCACCACTACACTGCAACTTATGTCCCACCTTCAGCCCCTAATCAAAGGACAATAAGCAAATTGCAAACTGTACATGAAACCTTCCCTTCAGAAGTGATATCTAATTACCCCCAGCACCTCTAAGAACACAATTATTTCCAGAATCCATATTATACTATCTTTGAAAATTGCTCATATCAAATCCCAATGCTACCAAATTAACCTACCAGCATAGCTTAAATAAAACAAAAGCTCAGAACATCAATTTCCACCTCATAATCATTTGAGACCTTTCTAATGACAAACTGCCACAATGCAAACATAAAATATTGTTTTCTTCCAGCTCTGTATAGTACAGGTATAGCACTTCTACAGTAAATTACAGCAGTATTTTGTCTTCTCTACTTGTCTTTTTTTAAACAAGAAAAAAAAAGTATCAACTGAAGATTACGCCTGAGTTTGGACTGAATTTTTTTTTTGACAGGTGTTGGGAAAATAGTACATTCCCTGTAGAAGTGGCTTGTTTGCCATCAGCTTTAAAGCCAATTACAAGCTTAATACCAGCCTTGTTCAGTCCATATAGCCAAAACACTTTTACAACCATTCTTGTGTCCAGCAGTAGCTTAACTGCAGCTTTCCAATGAATCTGAACAAAAAAAACTATAAAGCAAACTGGAGAAAGGTACAGAGGATCTGCAGAAACAACAAGCAGTACATCATCATTTTGTGTTTTACTAGACACCTGCCTCTTATTATCCAAGTGCAGCCTTCCCTGTACCTAAAAGCAGCAACACTTAAAGTCAGATGAGAAAACACCATGTTTTACATTTGCTCATTCTTCCTTGCAAGACAAATACAATAGTCTGTATTGTACTAAAAAATGGATTTATGCACTGCTTTTTTTAGCAAAATGAAATAATGGTAAATGAATAAGAATTCTATCCTGAATTCCATCCTGACATGCTGAGAATATAAATTATGTTTCATAAAACCATCACACATAACTAATCTAGATGGGTGCTGCTCGCACAAGCTATTAGCCAGCACTTTAAAAGCTACAGCCTAGTTTAGTGGAGATAATTTTAATTGACTCAAGGGTGTATCTCAATGGTCATGAAATTGTTAGGAAAATGTATTGCAGGGGAAGAGCATTCCCTCAGCTGTGGGGAGCACAGTCAATGCAATCTAATAATGCTCTGGGTTTCCAACTGCTAGATGCATTTTGAGATTGGAAGTGATTGCATTGAGGATGTAGATGGGCCACATAAATGGAAGCTTTTATTGCTGGTTAGCATAATTACTGCAACTGTCTGCACTGTGTTTGCATCTGCTGGAGCTTGGTTAAGATTTTTGGAGAGTCACATAATGGGAGAATAGTTGTTTTCACAACGAGCTGCTTCCCTGGCTATTTGCATGAAATGCTTTCTCGGGGTTTTCTGCTTATCTTCTGGAGAGGATAAAACATGAAATGGGCAGGACTATAACACCACTACCTGAAGAGCCCACTAAATTGTGATAAATCATAGATAAAAAAATAGCTCAAACCAGTTATAGTAAGGCATCCCCGCAGACTCACAAACATTAACTAAGAATCTAGTTAAACAAGAAAAAAGATATTATAAAAAAATCTGTTCCTTTATGTTGCATCTTGGGAGTATTTAGCAACTTGAAAGAGACCTTAATTCAAAAACCCCAAACTGGAGATAGCATTTCTAAGTCAATCATCATTTTTCTCTCCCTCTCCATTTTTGGAGTGTTTGTTTTGTTGTAGCTTTGTACTCTTTTTCTTATTTAAAACCTTTCTTACTCCAGCACTTCTTTCTTCCCTTTACTCTTGCTTATATTACAGACAATGAACAATGCCTTGATTTTGAAATAACTCCATATCTGATTTTCTTATTGAATTTAAAGCAGGGGAGTTATGTTGTACAGTTAAGCAAAGCTCTGCTCATCTCATACCATTGCCATGGAGTCACTGGGAGTCACCACAACCCATCATGCAAGGACTCGGGTGTTCTGCTGAGAATTTCCCTCCAACAGAAGTCAAAACCAAAGTTTCAGCCCTAATCTTGAAGGTCAGCTTCAGGGTTGGCCTCTGTCCCCTCTGCTCAGTGGGGTCACCCATGGCTGAGATCCACAGCCGTGGGAAATGCTGCTCTGGGACACTCAACATCTGCACGGGGTTGTGAGGCCGGGCTGTGCTTCCCACCGCTGGAAGAACAAAGCCAAGACTCCTCCTTCTGCTTTGGCTTTTCCCACCTGGCTTTCAAACTACATCGATAAGGGGGAGGAGAAAGAAGGAATTAGAAATAGCATTTGTTTTAACTGAGGATTTTTCATATGCTTTGAACTCTGATCAGTACTACCAGGAGACTGCCTCAGCTGAGAGCCTCCCAGTGTTGTGCATATTGCATTTCCCTTTAAGGGACAAGCATCTAAGAATTCCTTTTGCCTTTGATTTTGCCCAATACCCAGAGAGCACAAGCAACCAGCAGAGGCCTCTGACAGGTTGTTGGCCCTGCTCTAAGTGCCTGCAAAACAGATCAGACCTTATCGTGGCTGAGCCAGACACCATCACACCGCCAGAAGGGCCCTGGGGCCTTAAAACCACGGCCTCACTTGTTGAGCCAAATCCGATCTCCCAGCTTTGAATCCTGCCAGCACTGGAAAACCAGTGTGCTAAGCTAAAGCTACTTATCTAGCTCATTTGCAACCAAATTTTTAAGATTAACCAGTCTAACACTGCTATAGCTAAATATTTAATTGGTTCTGAAACAGCAAGGGTAACATGAATCAGGATGCAACAATTTCTTGTTAACCACAGGGGACGCAGCACAGGAGCAAGTAAGGAGATGTGGAAGCCATTGATTGCATTAGCACAGATCATTCCAAGGGAAACAAATATTCCAGTCACCTCAAAGGCTGGGACACCTGCACAGCAGGTGCACTAAGCTGGTGTGTGCTGCAGTTACCTTTGGCACCACACATTCAGCTATGCCCATCTCATTTTCCAATCTGTGGGTCAATGTATAGAAATTATTAATTTTTTTTACTAGTTTTGCATACACACCGTTTCAGTTCATTAAAATGGATCCAGCACATTTCTTGTGGTTTCATGTAAATTTAAATACAAGTAAAATTGGAAGGAAAACATATTCCTGTTTGTTTGGTGGGGTTTTTTTCCTCTTCTCTATCAAATCCAGTGACAGAGATTAATGTCAGGCAGGGTGCTGTGTCCCAGCTACAATGACAGTGGTACCAGCAGTAATTAGGGCTACTTGGGCTCCCACATATAGCACATCTTTGGGAGGACTTTCTGTTTAGTAAAACCAGTACAATAATCTCAGTATTAGAGATGCTCATCTTTACTACAAAAAAAAAAAAAAAAAACCACAAAAAACAAAAAAACCCTACTTCTTGGGATTCTTCAAAGCTGTCTCAACCAAAACTAAAATCCTGAAATTCTTTTGGCTTTTCAGTACCTCAGCTGATCATTTTTATTGGAAAAGCTGGCACGGTACTCTTTTTATCAAGCTAGTCAGTCAAAAATGTCTTAAAACACATTGTAGGCCTACATAGTAGGATTTAGACTGCAAAAAGCTTGTGCTAATTGCCTTCCAAATCCTGTATATTGCGTCTCACAACATATAGGCTACCAATGTAACAAGTACCAAGAGGAAGCAGTAAAGACCAGCCTCTAACCTTGCACAGGAAATGCTTTCTGAAACACTGAAAGTGAATATCTCTTGGGCACTGATTGCTCTGCTTGCCACAGAGCTAGAGACACACTTCACAGACAGCAATACACTTTTCAAGAATGTTTGGTGCATTAACCACAGAATTGCATATAAATAGTTCTGACTAAAGCTTGCTTTTAGGTACCAGTACAAAGTGTGCCAGGAGGAGACAAAACGTACTTAAAGACCTATTCAAATTTTATTTGAAGAATAAAAATGAGCCTCACTTAAGACTTTTTTCATTGCTACATCAATGCCAAATCCTTATTTGCAATATGTAGAGTTAAAGTGAATAAAGGGATCTATCAGTTCCAATCCTGATCCTTAGATACTCTATTATTATTAAGTACAATCTTTTTAAATGAATGCAAAATTACTGTCACTCAAGGTAATAAGTTCCAACTATGTAACTTGACAAATCTATCATCATTATTACCTTGCATTTTTTCCTCTCCCATTGCAATTGCACAATATTGGCTGCCTTAAATTAATTGTTATTTTAATGAAGTAAGACCAATTTAATGAATTCAAATATGAAAAGGTCTGAATTGATTTTACATCTTTCCTTATCAACCTGGACTGCAATTCCTGTCATAAAAGTACAGGCTCTTCAAAAATAATTGTTCAGGGCCAAATTTAAAAGCTTCAGTGGGAGCTTGATTTGATCTTCTATGTAGCCCCCAATTAAAAGAAATACACTATAAAAACAAGGTGATTTCAAGACAACTGATGACAGCAGTGAATTTAATACATCTATTTAAAACCATACAAAAGTATGTTAAAAGCAAGATGCATAAAGAACAAATGTTTGATTTTACACAAAACATTCTCTCCAGGTTTTTTAAGAAAGCGGCAATATCCTGCTGCACTTAGCTCTGTGATCATAGGTTAACAATTGCTTCATCCAGAAACTAATCACCTTTATGACAGCAAAGTGGAAATCATTATCCTGGGTTTTGAAAGCATGTAAATAACTGCCTGAGACAGCCTATTTCCAGATTTATTTTGTCTGTCTATTCAAACATCACTAATATTATATATACAGACATTAATGTACAAGGAAGCTTAAAAAGCTGAGTGTAACCACTCACCCAACAACTGGCCCAATTCAACCAGAGGCCACTTATGCTAAATACCCCTTTTTCTAGTATGTCCTCTTCCAAAAAGTAAACCTTTGCATAAGGAAAAATCTTTTAAGAAGAGTAAAACAATTGATTTTAGAAGGATCAATATTTCATTTAGGATGCACATTATGCATCACTGCGTAATGCCTTAATGGCTGGAAATGAATCACATCCAGAAAATCTAAACCCAGATCCTGTAATAAATATTAGCCTGCCTGTCAGGCAATCAAGCAGAAGATTTCTGATGAATCTCTCAGTCACATGCCTGAGTCAAACCAGTGTCCTGTCACTCCGAGGGATAAACAGCCGAGGCTGAAGCTTTTGAGATCTCAAATGTGAATAGGATTTTTGCACCATATCTCCAAATTTTGCATGAAGAGCCCCATTGACAAACAGAGCCTTGGCTCAGGCTCTTGGCAGGACTGTGTGCAGGGGCTGAGAGCCAAGGGCACCCAAAATCAGGGATGCCTGCACTGAGGTGAGCAGGGGCAGCCCCAGCACAGACTCTGCTCCAGGAGAGGAGAAGGCCCAGCTGTGCTCTGCCTCTGCCTCCCAGCAGCCACAGACAGCCCAGTAACAGGGCTACACTCCCACGGCACATTTTTCATGGTATGTAACACCTGCACCTATGCAAACTATCATACCTTCTTCAAATTAAGGAAATGAAGATGATTTCTCTTACATTTTAAATAATCTCTGTAGCTGGGCTGCACAACAAGTTTCAAGGTCAATTTCTTAGCTATGTACTACATCTACAAGCATCTCTAAGAGCCTGGTGGAAGCTAAACACACTTTCTGGCAGAGCTTCTCAAAATACGATTACTGGATTTAAATATTCAAATCCTCTCACCTGAAAGAAACACTTACATTCTCTTGCTGAGACTTCCAGTCTAGATAACTTAGGAGATTATTTTTCTATTCCCATGCTGCATTCTATGTTTGCCAACAGCCAACTGATTGGAGGTCAGAAATAAAAGCCAAGTCGCCACAGTTGGGAAGGATGGATGATTTCTCACCTACCTACGTGGTTATTCTGGGCATCCCACAGTGCTAATTTGGAAAGACAGGAAAAGTATATAAGTAGAAAAACGTTAAAAAGCAAGAGAATTTTCAAGCAAATTTTGGGTTTTTTCCAAATGGACAAGAATTATAGGTCAATATGAATGCTATTAACATTAAATACCAACACTACTACTTGAATCATTAGCACTTTTAATAGCTCTGGGTTTTTGGGCTGCTAACAAACAACTGGACTCTTCTCTTATTGCGTTATTTTTCTATTCCTTTATCTCAGGGTCTATCATGGTTGTAGTCTTCAAATAAATTCTCAGTGCCAGAAATATGCCATGCACTTTTTAATTTTAGGTTTTAAGTAAAGATTTACCATTCCTCTTTAGCTTAAATCATGGAGCATTAACATCTTCCAGCAATCAGAGAGACCACTAAACAGCACTGTTTTGACATATTTATAATATACTGCACTGGATCATGTTGCTTTTTACATTGGATTAAATAGTTTTGTCTTCTGGCTGATATTCTTGCAGCTGTATCAGTCAAAGAATTTCATTTCATGATGACACTGTGGTTCAGCTCATGTTGCAATTGGCTATCTGTAGATGTTGGCTGGAGAGGGTAATTTTTCTTTCATTTTGCATAAATTGGCTGCCCAAAATATCCAGAAAACTTAATACATTTTTGTTGATGACAATGAGCTTTTATATCCAAACAAATTCTAGCAAATGGCAGTTGAGGTAATACAACAAAGTATGCAATGACGGAAGAGAATTGATTATGTTAAATCATTCTACATTAGTTGCATAACCAGAATTTATCACACAAAGAAGTCATCCATTGACCTATTCAAACATATTATCAAATGCACATTACTCTGTTTATCCTTTGGGGATGTTACCAAGGGACTTGGCCAGAACAACCCAAAAAAAAAACCTCCCATCTCTCCTAATACTGTATCTCAAGATGGATACTAGGCTATTAATCAGAAAAACATTTTTAAAAACTCCCAACAGTAATAACTTAGCAACTGGTTTTTTTTTTTTCTCTTTTACATAGTTTCAGGATTTTAATTCCATAATAAATTTAGCTAGGAATTCAACCAATCAAAAATCACAGAAACATTTAGGTTGGATAAGACCTTTATTAAGATAAAGTCCAACCACTGAGGTAGAACTGCCAAATCCACCACTGCAGCCTGTCCCTAAGTGCCTGCAGGGATGGTCACTCCACTTCCCTGGGCACAATCTTCCAATGCCTGATGACCCTTTTGGCGAAAAAACGTTTCCTAATCTCCAATCTGAGTTTAAAGATTCAGAAAACTATGGGGATGTCTCTTCAATATACTCCTGTCACATGGCAGGAATTCTTCTAGGAATGTGTCCAGGGTCCAGTCTGGCTGTTCAAAAGCTCCAGCTCATAGTTTGTGTTTGTGCATTTCCACTGGTGTGCTGGATGGGCCTGTGGGGACAAGCTGCAATCACAGCTCATTTTTCACTGAGCAAACTGCAGCACAATATCAGGACCAGACAGATCTTTTTTCCTGAACCACACCACATTATGAGCTGGAAACTGTGCTGTTGTTCGGAAAGCATTCCCTGCATGACCTCAAGTGCAGCAATTCCTGTCACTTAAGCTGGGACAAAATCTAAGGAGAAAAATTCAAACCAAGCAATTCAGCTAGATGATGCAATAGGGAACATTTTAGTATGTTGTAAAAAAAATATTATAATTAAACACAAAAATCCTAGAAACCTCCTTCTACATGAACCAGACTGTGACTTAATCACATGAGCCTTTAGAAAAGCCTCAAGACATAATGGGATTTTTGCAAGAGCCTTCAGAGCTGACAAGTCTGCTAAAGACACACTCAGCCTCCTCCCTTTACTGAAGATGTTTTTATTTCCTATATTCTTTTGATATGAAATAAGCACAGACTGGAAGTATAGAGCTGCTTTTTTAGCCAAATGTAACATATTCTAATATTGTACAACTTCAAACTCAAACTCAACACTGAGTCATTGCAAAGTGGTGAAATTAGAAAACTGTCTTGGCCAACTACTCTGCAGTAACTCACCAGCACAGGAGAGCTTTACACTGGCAAAAGATTCACTGCTGCCTTTTCCTGAGAGCAGTCCTTCACTTACTGCATTTTTTCAGCTTTGCACTGCATAAAAAGGATGACCTGTGCATGGCCCAGATATTGATTTTGTGTTCAGAAGCAAAAGCCTCACAAACTTATTCATGGAATGATTCACAGCCTATTATACAACGTGTTTCACTAGCACTTCTCCACCCACTGCTGATTTCCTGAAGCTCATGAGGTAACCACAGCAATTACTTAGATAGGAAAGAAATATGCTCCATTATAGAGGTAACACAATATGGCTTAGCAGGTTAGGCACAGAGGAGGAGTCAGCACCGTGCAGGCAGTCAGGTCCCCGTTGGCCACCAATTCGTATTACTGGTTTGTGGGTTAGATTTTTTAAATAGAAAAAGGGAACTAATCCCACCTAGATTTCAATTAAAGTGTGGGTATTTTCCACAGGCAATGCTTCCTTCCTCACACAGAGAAGTGTAAAGCAGCGTTACTGGGAAAATCCCCACAATTTTTCAAATTAATCTTAACCAAGATGCTAATGGCCCATTTGCTGAAAATGTGAAATCACATTCCCAAAGAGAAACCTACCAGAATCTTAAGTGAAACAAAATAAAATAAAACAAAACAAGAGGAGAATATGCCAGCCCTTTAGAAGACCAAGCTATAAAAGCAAGTGTGGGCAGAGAGGAAACAAAAGGAAATTATCAAAGGTGGTGCTGTAACATAGTTCTGCATTTCTTCCTCAGGGGAAACACTTGGGAAGCTCTGAACCTTCTCCTACCCCTGACAGCCCCACTGGGCACCTCTGGTGGGCTCTGGCCAGCACCACTGGTGTGGGGCTGTAAGGCAAGACAAAAGGAGTGGCTACTGGATTAATTAACATCCTTTGTCTTCTATTAATGAGAAAATAAGCTCTTGATGCAAACAGCTTTTCCTCTCAACTAGAGATCTAGAAAAAACATTTCTCCAACATTTTTGAAGTTAAATTCTCACCATAGACCAGGATATCATTTCAGGAGTAAAGAAAAAAATTACTGAGGTCACAGAAGCTAATAAGTTCTCCCAGCACGCATTTAAAAATACTCTGTGCTACATATAAAATTTGTGAGAGATTATTCTGAAGTCCTCAAGCCTGAGTAAGCTCCAAGGGCACATCAGCTCTGTACAAGGCAGAAGACAGAGCATGGGAAGGAGCCAGGTAAAGAGTGGAATCCTGTCCTGCACTCACATAACTTCTGCAGAGTGAATTCCCTGAGACACCCCCACAATCTTTCCTGGGTTTTATTTATACTCACAGCTAAGGATGTGCTGGAATCAACAAGGAAACAAAGACACTGTGTCAACAGCTTCGGGTCATCTTGCCACTAAGAGTCTTTCAACATCAGAAGCTGATTTTGGTGTCTGTTATTTTCATCATTGCTGCCAATCAACAGAACGAGAAAGGCAAACTCATCTGATTGATTTTCATTGCCCACAGCTAAAATCTCTGTCTTAACAGAAGTAGCAAACTTATCATCACACAACACTATTTTCTTTTTAGAACTGTGCACACAGTGAAATACTAAAGACATGCACCTGTCTCAGACAGCAATTTTACAGAGGAAGAGATAATATATATCATATTTTACCTTTGCGTACCCCCCATAGCTGTCAAAATTAGAAAATATGTTAATTCTTCCATTCTTTTATTCATCTGTAATGTTTACCAATCCTTATACTGTGCCAAGATCCTAAATGAAAGGTTTAGGCCCAAATAATGAATCTAATAACAGAGATTGTCTATTGAAATACGGGCAAAATAAAATTATTCTCAAAATAGTCTATGCAAAAAATATTTAATATACTTGTATCTTAATGGAAAGCACCAGTAAAAGCAAATATTTAAGAGAGACTGAAGAATAAAAGCTTTGTGTCATTTTCTGTTCCACATCTAACTAAAAGGAAATTAAAATTTATGGTTCCTAATTTCTCTATATGCCTACTCCCACCTATGGTATCTCTAAGAGAAACTGGTCCCAAGAGCAGAACCCATTGTTTCTCTGACCATGGTAAAGATGGGCTGTGGTGGCATTTTCCCTCCCCACAGGTCTGATCTCAGAAATGCTCATTAGACCTCAGCCTCAACAAACAGCACCTGGGCTGAGCTCTTCTTGAGCTTTTCAGAGACACTGGCTGCTCCCAAGAACTTGTGCTGCCTAATGAGATCCTGCTTTTTGCCTTAATTGAACACTTCAGACATTTTTTTGCCTGAATGACAACCCAATAATATGAGATAATATTTTTGTTCTTAAACATTCAACGAAAGTGTCCAACCCAAAATGCAGCCAGAATGAAACATTTATGCCTAAAGCTGACTCTCTTGGAGCCCTGTGAACAATGGTCCAAAATGAGACCCTTGGAGCTCTCAACACTGCAGGGTCTGCAGCCACCAAACTCCCTCTGAGTGGGGACCCTCAGAGCCAGGGAATTCTCATATTTTCTGTTCTCAGCTGATTCTATTCTCCTCAAGGCTGATCCCTTCACCCACTGAGAAGATGCAAAGGCATCTGAAGTGAGTATTTCACAACCTTCAAGGGGAAATTTTCACAGGTACCTTGTGCACACTCTGAATCTTTGTGCATATGCTATAGCAAATGTGCCAGGAATGCTGCTCTCCTGCATTCTGAAGTAGCCTGTATTTGTAAATTAGGCCTGAAAGTTAGTATTGTGGCATCTTAATCCTACACAAATCCTTTGCTAAATTGTTTAATTTTGGTTATAAATGAAGTTAAATGTTGTTAAGTGCTGTTAAGTTTAAATGCTGTTGTGCCTCTAGGCCGTGTTCCTTTCTATGCTTTTGTCGCTTCACCCAGTGCATAATTTTGGATTTATTTCCGTTTGGATTGATTGGCTCTGGATTTTTGTTTACTTTTCCTTGGTTGGCCTAACCATTTAGCAAGTAGCAGAGTGAACCTTGCCAATGAACTTGCTTGTGCTGTTGCTTTTATATTAAACCTGTTAGTACCGATGCTTTTGTCCATGATTCTTTAAGTAACCTAAAAACACTCATTCACAACATAGGCCGTCTTTTTTTTTTCTATTTAGTTTTAAGTCATTCTGGAAAGTCATCATCATCATTTCCCTTAGGGAAGCCTTCAGACTTTCAGTTTTGTAATGAGTTACTTCTGCAAATGACAAAGTGTGCAGCTGGGTTTCAAGCAGCAATTTCATGTCATCGATTGTCAGTGGGCTGTGTCCAAAGATGCACACTCGAGTGAAAGCTTGGCCTTACAAACAATATCCATCCCAGTGCTCCAGGGAATCCACTGATCATTTGGGCTGGGGATGAAATTTCTTTTCTCTTTCAACCCAGAGCTCTGTAAAGAGCAGATGTTCTCGATGAAGTATCCATAATGATGCCAAGATGTTTGGATTTTTTTTTTCCCTGAGCAGTTAATTTCACATCCAGCAACGTGTGCAAGTAATGTAAAGTTGTTCCTTCTGATGCAAGACACCTCAGTCTCGCCTGTACTGACTTTGATGTTCTATCAAACTGTCTGAGCCACAGGCACACAGACACCAGTGATTGCAGGGTGGACACAAATCCCAGCCCAGAGCCTGCACTGGCATCCTCAGGTGCTAAAGCAGAAACCTCCCCTCTCAGGACTGCTCCTCCCACATTAGATGCAGCCTCAGCCCTGTTGCTGAGTTTGATTAAGTTCTTCTTGAACTCCTCTCTAAGGTGCATTAACACCAATCAAGTTAAATGTGTGCCACCCGTTTGTTCTCCAATACTTGAAGTGATTAGGAAGCATATTAACAGTTCTGTCTTGAAATGGAAAAACAAACAAAGCCATTCCATGGTTAAAAGCAGACTCACTCCTGTTCTGATCTGAAACCCCATCCGCAGAAGTGAAAACAAAAGGAATAATGCAATTATGTTCACACATTTAGTCAGTGAACACAGTCAGTGATGTAACTCCAACACTTAAGTATTCTGTTTTGATTTATCTAGTAACTTTAACCATAAAGGGACACAACACAGCCCTGGTCATGCCAGCAGCTTACCCAGTCATGTTTCAACAATACAGTTCAAACATGAGGACCCCAGCCAGCAGACCTGCTCCTGTGCTGATAGCTGAGCCAAACTGGACACCATTTTCAGCATCTTTGTGCTGCACTGCAGAAATGCAGCTCCTGTGTAACCCTGTCCTCTTACAGGCAGTACCCAGGAGAGCTAAGGAATTTATCCAAGTTCTCCTGCTTTATCACCATTTAAGAAAACAATGGCAGCACTGGACAAGGTTGGCCAGCAGTGTGCACTCTTGCACTCTTCCTGCTTTCATGCTCACTGTGGGTGAATTAAACTTGGAGAACATTTGGAACATTTGTCCAACATGCACTGCTACCAACACAAAGCCTTCCCTTACAGTCAAAGGCAAGAGTATGCAAATCCAGGCAAGAACACAGCCAGGACACAATGTGTTCTGAATATCCTGACTGGCATCTAGTCCCTTGGGGAGCACTGCCAGCAGGAACAGATGAGCTACTCTGTGCTGAGAAGGTTTAATAAACATGGCAGTTTTCAGCAGCTCCCTGACACCTCCACCATCTGCTGCAGCAAGATATTATTGTGAAACAAGAGTCATGCGAGCCTGAATGTGCTTGGAGTACAGAGAAATGAAACTCATGTTAACCAAAATGGGGTGGAACAGCACAGCTACACACTGGGAAATATCCTCCAGTGGGTCTCCCTGTCTGATGGCTGTGGGCAGCCCTTTTAAGGGCAAACCTCTGTTCCATTAAGATAATTATTTTTTTTAAAGATGGAGTTTTCATTCTTGATAATTTCAAGGATTATTAATTGCAAACTAATAATCCTTGTACATGCAAAGGATTGATAATGGAGGATCAAAATGCAGGATCCAAGCCTTAATGGACCCAGTAGAACTGAGGTGGCTTGTCACAACATCCTGTAAGCCTATTTTCAAGTTCCACAATGTACCTGGAGAGGAAACACATTTCAGACCAATAACATGACCAAATCACAACAAGTAATTGCTCTGGCCACTATCATCATGTCTGGCTTATCAGAAATCAATGTGAAACAATCTAAATCTGGGTGGCAGATGCTAACTACCTCCAGAAACGTGTAACTCCTTCAGTATTATGACAAAAAAGGACCACAGCAGAAGTCCAGCCTCCTTGTGGTAACAACTGGGGAACTGGTTCCACAAAAGCCTGCTCCCAACAAGCTTAGCTTTCCACAAACTATCTAAAAAATGGAAGAACTTTTGCAAGCAATTAAAAAACCCCACAAAAACCAAACCAAACAAAAAAAAAAATCACACAACAGAAAACTAGATACAGACAAACTAGATACAGACTTTGCAAAAAAGCTGCATTCTTTCCAATCAACCTCTTGACTGTATTCAGGCTTTCCTGCAGCAAGGGAAGGAGCCCCATCAAAAAATTAATCCAAACATCAGCTGAGCATCAGCCAAGATAGTTATCTGGTCCATATTTTACCTCATGTTTGGGTTGCCTAACACACCTAATCAAATCCATAGGTTTGGTCCCCTCCCAGCCTCCACACTGCCTCTCCCTGTGTCAGACACAAGACAGTGTACAAAATGCATTTCAGATGGAATGATTCAACATGGAAAACAGAGTTCATCCAGAAGGAAAGATTTTCTAAATTGAAAAGCTCCAAAACCTCTGTCTATCTGGCAACTTTTTGCTGTATGCTCTTTTTGCTTCCTGGACATAAGAGATAAGAAATGAACTTTTGATTTCATACTACAAAAGTTTCCTATCAATACTACTAAAACAGCCAAGGAAGAACCTCAGCACACATCAGCTTGACAGGAAATATGAAAAGGCAATGTAACTTTTTGGTGATCTGGTGGGTCCTTGGAATTTGGAAAACAGCAAGAGCCAGTCCACCTGGTCTTTAAAGATCAGTCAGATTCTTTTCTAAAAATTAAAAAGAATTGAACCAAGAAATACTGTGTGCCTTATCTCACACTGGAAGCTGATTTTAATAGCAGATTGCATTTAGAGGTCTGTTGTAACAATGAGTTAAAACCATACATTTCAGAGAGTTAAGCTAATGAGTTAATTTGCAGAAACTGTACAGGAGCACTCCAGAAGCCTGGTAGCCCACTATTCTGAACATCTCACTGGTTTAGCACTGGATTTAAGCTGTCACCATCGCTTTGCCTCAGAAAGCTTTAAGCTATTGCAGGTTGAAAACTGAAACCTGTGACTGTCCACTGCTTCTGGGCACAGAGAGAGGCTCTGGGCTGAAGGGGTGTTCTGGTTTGTGCTCTGGCTGTGCAATCCAGGAGAACTTGTGGTCTTGTACCCTGCTTTTCATAACAGTAGTCAAGATACTTCCCACTAATAAGGCAAAAAATTAACAGCACAGAAAAACTATGAATAAATGTTAAAGGATAACAGTGATAGGGGTGCATTTGGTTTAACTTGCACAGGATGAGAACTTCCACTTGCCTTAATATGCTTAGTTCAGAACAGCAGAGCCTTATCCTTCCTTCCCATTGATACAAACTGACAAGTTAGAAGTCCAACCAACACTTTTCTCCAACAAAAATAGCACAGATGTAGAAAATAATTACCTCCCACCAGCCCCACAAAGCAAAAGCAGGCAGTGATGTCCATATCTCCCCAGAAAAGCTGTATTTTAGAAGTCTGTTCCCTATAGCAGCCATACAAACCCACACATCTGCACATGAGTTCTCCTGCTTGAATGGTGATTTGGCAGTGTGACAAAACACACAAGCAACACCTTCACACAGGACCTTCCTCGTGCCTCACCATGAAGCCCTCTCCATCAATTGTCATTTCCCTCCAATTGCTCTACCTATTCTTTACTTCTAAGTCATTCCGAGCTCAAGACAACTGAACACCCATTCCCCATGAAATCTGGGATTTACAGAATCCCAGGCACAGATGTGTTACCACAATGCCCTAATACTCCACATTAATAACTGTATTCCAGCCTTCTCCCTCTCATTCTCTTACCTGCTCAAATGCATGTTGGATTATACTAAAATGTTATTGTGCTAAAAAGCAAAGAAATAAACTGTATTAAAGCATTCCTCAAATAGAACTGTGCAGCACCAGTGAGGCAGACACTATGAGGGCACACATAGCTCAGATATTTCCTGTGAATCTATTTGACCAGGAGGCATCCACTGCCTTGTTATAGAGCTCTGCAGTTGCCCCCAGTGGAAATATCTTGGCACTCCTCTAAAGTCATGAAATGCAGATGTAGCAGTTTGCACTGAGCTGATGCTTTGGAGATGTGCCATCACACAAACTCAACACATTATTAATCTGGTCACAATTTCCATTTAAACTCAATGACACTTGAAATGATACGCCTTTACATTTAAATTATGGATAGGTTTGGAAATATTTTAATCAGTAATCAATTCCCTACCCCACCTAAAAACAGATGGTAAAATGTTTCAGTTAATAGAAGGAGCATATGAAGGGGGAAAGGCTTAGAAATAATACTACTAAGCAACACAAAGAATGTTTAATAAATGGGCCAGACCCTGAGCTCACCAGAGTCAGGAAAAAATACTGTCTGTTCTTTGATTAAGTCAATGTTGGGGCACTCTGACACACATTGGTATTTGCTTATTTTCAGCATATGCTGCATAATTCCAGCAGATGCTTTCCCATTAAGTATTAAAAAAATAATTTTCCACTTGTCAATTTCTTATTTTGATAAACACTTTTTTTGTACCAAAAATGAAAAATATTATTGGATTACCAGTAGAAACATACTTAATATAAAACACTCACAAGGGCAAGTTTAAAAATATAGCAATGGAGTTACTGATTTTGGTTTTTACAAAACACAGTGTAGCATGTTATTACATAAAAATCATGTAAGCAAAGGGTTGTAAAGAATCAAACACCATCTAGTTATCTGATTAGAACCTCCTGTTCCAGTTTCATTGTAGCTATAGGGAATAACAATTAACATCCACCAGTCAACTCAGCGCTCACGTCAAACTGGCCTTTGAAGGCAAACTGTTCATTCCTACTGGTGCAGGAAATTAAAGATCAACTTGTAATTAAACAAAGCTAACATTTCTAGGTGCACTCAAAGTTTGGCCAGATTTGAGTAGGCTTGTGTAGGAAGAAATACATCCTGAACTCTCAAAAGAAGATACTATGATAAAAGTTAGCTTAGCAAAAGAAAATACTTGGAAGATGATTGTTTTAAAGGGATAAATATTTATGTTTTCCATCCCTCATTCTTCAACATGACTACGTTAGTCTAAGTGGAAGAATAGCTCAACATGTGGAGTAGTACACCCCAAAAGATAGAAGTCAGTGAAGTTATGAACCAAAATGAGCATCTTTTGGAAAAAAGTGCTCAGGAACCTTGGCACCTAGCACTAGCACCAAGCCACCTGTACAGAGTTTAGCATCCAAAATTCATTCACAACCTGACCTCTGACTGTAGCCTCATTCATCTTTCCTTAGTGAGAGGATCACACTCAGGAGACACACACAGATGCTTAATTTTAGAGTACATTTCCTTCTTAACCGGACAGATCTTTCCTACATCCTCCTTTGCCACAGAGCAGCCAAAATCATTACAGAGCCCGACAGGCTGCCTTGCTGCAGCTTTTTTCTTTGCTGAAGGGAAGGAGCAGTGATAGCAGCAGGAAGGTTAACACATGGCACCACTGTACAAAAGGCAGATACATCACAGAACACCAGTTCTCTTTTAGGACAGGTTAACTTTCTGTGACACAGCTGAAGAAATCTCAGTTTCATGCCCCCTGTTCTAGCTTGTTGGTGCTTAGAAGGAACCTGGCTGGTCTCTCCAGCACCTTCAAAGTTTTCATCCTGCAAAACTGCTTCAGATGAACCCATGCACTAGACTGGGATCCCCAGTCACTCCAAGAGGACTTCACTGAACTTCATAGATCTGATCAAGCAAATGCATCCAAGTGTGAACCTTCTGTGGAGGGTTATAAATCACCCCCAGATTACTTAAGTCAACCATGCAGTGATTTACCTCTTCAAACACTGAACTATATTTCTAAAAGCAGAACAAGTTCGATCATTACTCCATTGAAGTGGCAAAACATAAAAAAATATGACATGGTAAGAGTATTACATATGCATGAAGTGTTCCTGCTTGCTAGGATAACACTGTGCATGGTGGTTGGAATTAATTTTCCGACTAGAATACAACGTTATTAATAAAGCATGACAGAAAAAAAAAATCAAATATGTTGATTTAAAAATCAAGTAATGTCTTTGTGCAGCAATCAGATACAACTTCAGTAATGAGTGTGTTATCATAACCCACGAGAGACAAACAGGCACATTCAGTGTATCAGTGAAAGAAACCTTTCCTCACTCAGGCAAGCAAATCAGGTGGGATTTTCAGAAACACTCATTTGACTCTGAGCAAGACAAATTCTCAGGGAGCCACAGCCCCACACTCAGAAGAGGTTCTGAAGTTACACAGTTTGTCTAGGAAACACTAACACCTGCCTGGTTTGGCCCTCATCTTGCTTTTCTGAAGAGAAACACCAGGATTTCACACCAAGAGCGGAACAAAACTCCCTTTGCTCATTTGCTCAATTACAAAGACCATGTTTTACCCTTAGCTGGTCTGTGCATGGGCAATCAAGTACCATTTACTGACCCATGTACTCCCAGCACAAAGGCTAGATGCCAAAGCTCCAAGGAGGTGGTACAGGGAGGATGAAAGCAAGGGAAAGATGTGCAATCATCTAGGACAGCATCCCACCACCAGAGCAGGCGATGGCTTCTGGTATGAGCAGCATGCACAAGGAGGGGTGGATGGCATCCATCAGTCTCAATTCCCAAAGGCTCAAACAGGAAAGGAGACCAACTCCTGAGGATTAGGGATTGGCAGAGGCGAAAACTCAGTGGAGAATCTGCCACAAAATCCCTCTGTATGGACTGTCTATGGATTTTTCTGAGCAGCACAAAGAAATGCGGGCAAACAGGTGATTTAGTTTCTGCTAGCCAAGCCTTCTGTTCCTCCCACATTCCTCTTGTCCTTCACTTCAGTATTCAGGCCAGACAATTCTTTATGAAGCAAATATCCACTCCAGCCCCAAGCATCTGTTCCACACACCCCTGCTTAGGCAGAGTTCTCAGCTCTCGCTGCTTTTCCTCCTCCTCTTCCTCTGCCCACTCTCACATCCACAGCCAACCTCTCACTTCCCCTCTTCCAGCACGGTTCAGTTCATCTGCCTGCTTGGCTCCTGCAGGAACTGCCACTCACACACTCCCCAAAGGTACAGAGAGACATTAGGAAACAGCTTGAAATAGAGCAAGGAAAAAGGTTTTGGTCTTGGCCTGAAGCATTTGAAGTCTGCAGTGCTGCAATTGTTTTAAAGCACCTTATGTATTCCTAGCAAAGCCATGCATTACTACATTTCCTGACAGTAGATTTTAGATATTTTTTTAACTCCCAGCATGTGTCCACAGTGGTGTGCACATATCCAATAGTTTAACAGCTGACACTGTCATCTCCTAGTTATCCAAATGGCTCTTAAGTCATTAGCCATAACCTGAGCATGAGATGCAAATGAGCAAGGTGGGGACAGAGAGGATCTTTCAGATCAGTCAGAAAATTATTTCCTAAGTAACCTTCAACTCACTCTGCTCCAAAAGGTGCTGTGGACTAAAGCAATCTTTACTAAACAATGCAGGAAAAAAAAATCCTTTGCTGTGTCACTGCTATCAGAAACCACTGTGCACTTCAGAGTGGGCAGACATCTGTTACATCTGTTTCAATGAGAAGCCCCGAGGGATATTCTGCAGTTTGGCACCGCGGCTGAATGTTATAATGTCAAATATGAAGCACACAACACAGCAGGGTGTCCAGGGACAGGGAAAGGCAATCCAAAGGACTGCCCTAGTTTCTGTTAAAAATAGGTCAAAGAGCTGGTATAATCAAAGTCTGGCAGTGCATACTAATCACTGACAGCGTGTCTCACACTTGCAGTGACTGCAAGCAACTCATACACAGCCTTATTAGCTAAACACACAAAAAGCCTTTTCAGATACCTAATATTTGAAACATAAATGTAGGTTTCCTATCTCTGCAAGAAATTGGTTTTACTCTGGATGACCTGTCAGATTAATTCCCAGTTAAATCAATAACCAATTGAGATATACTTTCCAGGTAATGATTTAAAATTCATTAATATATATTTGCTGAACTAATAAACAAATATTTTACACTATGAATATCAAATAGCTTGTAGATGTTAATTATAGAACATGAGATTGCTGCACAAGTGCATTTAAAAAAACCACTTGTGATATTGCAGAGAGGCAGATACGAAATGGAAAGAAAGTAGAAAAATTTTATGCATTTTTACAAGTAAAATGTTACTTTAAGAAAAAAATTAGTCTCCTTACCCAAAAATTAATACATATCCTCAACAACATTGCGTTTACAGCTGATCAGAAAATTCCTTTTAATTTGATCAGTAAGTAGCACAGGAGGAAAAGAACAATGTTACTGTGTCACTGAGATAAACCATCACACAATGAAAGATAAACCAGTCACAAATTGCTCTATGTATCCATTCTTTGGGAGTCAACAATGCTGCCAGAGGAGGGAAAAGGCTGAGAAACTAATTTTGCAGTTTATACTAAAACAATACATGAATTGACACGTTAAACAAAGGCTCTTTCAGAGGTCCCAAACAATCTCACAGAACCCTCCTAAATGAACACCTGTAATGAAATAAAGACAAATCTGGACTCTGAAAGCAATGTGATGTAACAATGGTTTCAGTTAGATGCATCCTTAACTCCCACGTTGCAAAATTATTGACTTGGCTGTATCACCTTTCCTCTTCGATCTGTTCACCCTACCAGAAAAATCTGAAATAGCAACAAGATCATGGATTTCTGCAGCCTAAGAAAGAATTGCACAAAAATGCTCTCAGAAAATTATTCTTCTTGATAAATTTCTTGATTTTCAAGGGGTAGGAAAAAGAAACAGAAAAATTTTTCTAAGTCTCTCTGGAATTAGCACAATTTTAGCCAAACAACCAATGTGTTTCAAAAGCTTTTCTAATTGTGAACAAAGGAAAGGTTCCCTTTTCCTGCTCTAATGCACATGTTTTGCATACAGCCAATATGTAGACCTTGCTAATAGCAATTTGCTGCTCAAACAGTAGAGTGAATTTAAAAACCAGAAAATGCACTTGTCCCTTCAAATGAACAGATTTTCCAATTACAGCAGGGGCCACACTCAGCAATACAAAGAAATTTTCTGGTATTCTTAGTTTCAACTTAGAAACCAATAAAACAATCTCATTTACTTATAATCTTTATAAGGGTAATTTTTTTAACGATTGGGTAATTCTACGCTTTGAGTTGAAAGAAACTCCTGTCTCAGCAAAGGTCTCATGGTGAAGAGTGCTGTTGATTGTGTTTTGCAATCAGCAATGGAGACAGAGCTGGCTGAAGCACTGTTTGCCCAAGCACACACAACTGAGCATTACTTTTCAAGAAATAATTGTGTTAATTTAAGGCATTTAAATTGGACAGGCTAGAATTAATGGCTATGTTTCTCAAAGTTAATTTTTCCTATGGAATAAGTTCCTTGCAAGATGTATTCAGAAATATTAATGTAGGAATTTATCCAGGCATGGGGGAAAAGGGCACTTGTGAGCATTTGGCTCCACAAGGCCACAGGAAACTCAGGCTCCTTCAGTTTTCACTGGCACCAAGCATTTTTGATCTTGCACAAAGCAGCAAGATCTTAGAATGCTTTTGACCCAAGAATTGTTGCTTCCAAGTCAGGTTCTTCTGACACACACATCAATCCTGAAAATCCATTCATCTCTCCAGCAGGATTTTGCTGACAGCATGTTCAGACACATGGGGCAAGAAGACCCTCATTTTAATAAGTGGAGGTATATGGATGGATTAGGCACATTAAGAAAATTTAGTAATGCCCCTGCAAGAAAGCTATCAATTTAGCAAATAATCAATATCACAATTCTGCAAAGTAATCAGAAAGCATGTGAATTCAATAAAATCTATTTAGACTAAGTTATCTCCTTTTCTTCCACCAAGACCCACATTATTAATTTCAAATTACATCATTTCCTGCTTGTTTACTAAATCTGGACAACTAAAAGGAAAGACATAGGCAGTGAAGGCACAGCAGAATGGTGTGGCACAAAGGCTGTGATTGCAGCATTTTTTGCACTAGATGTAGGTCACACAAACTATTTGAGTGTTGGTAAAGTCTACAGGAATACTGATGGAAACACTCTGCAGTTAAGAAGCAGTGAAAATATTTCCATGAGATGGTCAATTCTGCTGTATAAATAATGGCAGCCTCTTCAATTTTCCCATGACAGCATTGATCTGGGAGGCAGGACCAGTAGGAGATTGATCAGTGAGACATTGCAGTTATACACCAATCCATCATTCAGCAGAGGATATCTAATGCTCATGGCTGCTGCTCTGATGAAACCAGCAACCCACACAGTAACTACTGTAAACTCTCTGGTTCCAACAGGGCCAACATGGACAAATTTGGCTGTAACAATTCATTAGTGAACAGTGTTGAAGTTCCTGTAATTCAAAAATCAGCACCTTCCCTAATCGCTCATCTCTGTGCTTTCAGACACAATGTCCTTTACCATTATTTATTGCACATTGTAAAAAGGATGGAGGAGAAAATCACATTAGAGTCAGATCTTGGCAGTACTCTTCAAACAGAGGATTCTTCCATGAACAATATATTATGAACAGTTTGAAGTCAATCAAAGCACTGTGTCTGTTAACTCACAAGCTCAGAAAATGCAGTCACTCAGCATTTGTTTCTCTTGACCTTAGCCACAGGCTGATGAATTCTCTGCAAGCACAGCCCAGCTCATATTATAAAACCTCACACTTAGGAGATAAAAATCCCCTCAGTCTCACACCTGACCAGTCCATTGGAGCTGAATGCTACATACAGAAATTCACTGCATAAACAAACCAGCCCAGTTTATTACTTTAAGAGATAACCAGACCTTGTCAAAACAACCATCAGGCACTGTTGAGCACAAATACTAAACAAGAACTCCACAACATTCATCACCTTGTTTTTTTAAAATTTCTATAACCCAGAAATTTCCACAAATGCTTTCCATCTTTAAAAACCTGGAGAGAAGAGTTGCATCCCATAACAAATATTATGGGAAACTCCTCTTCCTTTTGATGTTAGTTAATGCTAAATGAAGTTTCATGCATACATGATGAGCAGGCACAGCATCCCTTATGTGAAAGCTTCTGACCAAAGTAGATTTTTCTGTCTAATCCCCCACAAGAAATAATTCTTAGGCAATCATACTACACATGTGTGCCTGTCCAGCTATCTGTTTTCCCAGCAGCTTTTCAACACCAATTTGAGCTCTATTTGCACTTAGAGAATATTAAAATTCTACAAGTTTCCCAAAAATTGGAAGCTATGCAAAGGAGATGAGGCAAGAGACAGAAGCATAATTTTATTTTCATGCCTTTAACTCATTCCTCTACCAAAACCTCTCATCTATACAAGCATCTGGAGAGCCCTTACCCCAAAATGCAGGAACAGGCACAAAAAGCCAAGCCCAGGGCAGGCAGAAGCTGCTGCCCAAGCCCAGGAGCAATGTCCTCAGAGCCATCCCTGGTCACCAATCCCCTCATCACACCTCATGTCCTTGGGTTCACTCCAGCCCTGCTCAGACACCTTAAGAACACAGATCTCACTGCCTAATCTTTGCTCACTGGCACCCACCAATACATGCCTGTCTTGAAATAACATTTTCGTTCAAGAATCTGAAAAGAACAGACAGGTTCAAGTAATTCATCATGTAATTTTTTAAATCTGGTGAATTTTAATTGAGATACAAAAAACAAAACTCACAAACTCTTCTTCAAGTGATATCAATACTTGTCTACATTAGACAGTGGAAAGATGCTGAACATGGTTCTTACCTCCCCAAAAGTACCAAACCTCCCTTGGTTGAATGCATTGCTTATTTGTGCCTTGCTTTACCAATTTCTGTGACCTCCTTGGACAAAGTTTTTGGTTTGGTTCCATTATGAAAGCAATGTTCCCTCACAGTGCCCAGTGCAGGACAATGTTTCTGTACCACATCTATAAAAATTCTGGCTTGTTTTTCATGTAAGCCTGAGCAAAAATCAGCAACGAGAATAGACCCTTAAGACAATACCTAAGGTGGCACACAAAATATTGAAATTCTGATAATGTAAGTCTTAAAATAAAAATCTGATGTCTCATAACTAAGTCATGAGACCTCATCAGCTCACTACAACAGTCTCAGTTCTTCCTCTAAAATCCAGGCTCTCTCCAGGGAGCCATCTTGCTAATATTTCTCAGTAGAACCTAGTCTGAGCACAATTGCCACTAATTTTACTTACCTCATTTGCTTGGTATCTCAGATTTTTATAATGGCTGGCACTTCTGATGCATTTTAATATGGTTTAAAAAGGAATCAGGCTGAATAAAGAGAAGAAAATGCTATTGTCTCCTTTCCCTGTGTAGCTGAAATCTAATTGCAAGCCCATTTTCCTGGCAGAGCTACCAGTTTTTCACACAGGTCTCATTCCTAAAGATGTGCACTGTGTTGTATTGCAGATTATTTCAGACTGCACTTCAATACAAGGAATTTACAGGTACCAGAGCAGAGCTCAGGACATATCAGAGGAACACAAAAGGTCCTTCTGGGGGGGTTTGTGCCAGATGGACAGCAGTTCTCTCTCCTGGCTGCTCCTGCTCCAGCAGCAATGCCTGTGACCTCTGCAGGCTGCTCTGCGTGCTCACAGAGCCATAGGATTTGAAATTAGCAAATGAATATTTAATCAATTAATATCAGGCAAGTGTGACAGACTCAGATAAGCCAGTCTTTTCCACAGTGGGAAATCACGAATGTTTCATTAAAAAGAGCGTATTTCTGTGCACACCTTGTGTAAAACACAAGTAATAAAACAAAAGGAAAAATAAGCCCATTTCCACAAACTCCTCCACAGATTATTTTTTTTTTAATTTACAACAGCATCAAGGTGCTGGTAGCTATCTAAGAATTAAAAATTAAAAGCTGTAAATTATTTTCATTTCAGACTTACTGAAAAGGAAATTACCCCACACTTTTTTTGTTTAAACATCCTAAATGCAGGTAATTGTCTGAACCTCATCCCTTGGGTCGTTCTTCTGTCAAAGAGCAGCAGTAGGCATGGTAAAACTTCACTCACAGAAGTGTTCTGTACCAGTTTGAAGCAGCAGCATGTTCCTTCCTCTGGCTGCTCCTGCCCATTGTTGGCACCCCAGGAATGCCTGGTGCAGGCATTTGCAGAATCCAAACAGGGCATCTCTACCACAACCCTTTCCAATTAGATTTTCCAGCAGCCCCTCCCTGGGCACCTCATCCTTCCTGAGGAGGCTGTGGGAGCACCTTGTATTCCCAGTGCTCAGGTATGGCCATAGGAACAAATCCATTGCAACCTGGGAACCTCTTTCTTCACCCACAGGGATCACAGGGAGGAAAAAGAAAAACTAAATGAAAAATTATTTAAAAAATAATAAAAATAAGCACAACTAATAAATTTTTATTAAGGTCAACACTTGTGTTCTCACCACAGGCACACTCTGCAGGCACAATTACTGAACCACTTGTAGCACGGGTATGATTTTCAGTGAAGGGAAAAATGAATCTGCTTTTTAATCACACCAGCTTCCACAAAGCTCTCAATGAGGTTAAACAACAAGCCACAGACACAGGTCTGGGTGGTCCATCAAGACCACACTTTCAGGAGTTTTCATGAAGGATACAGAGCCTTGTGCAGCAGCTACTGGAGAGAGCTTCTCCCTCAAGTGCTCAGGGCTTTGAGCTTTTCAGAGATGATAATTGGCTTCACTCCCCAGAGTGGGTTTATGCATGCTTATTTCCATGGATCATTTTTTATCTGTGACAGTAATTGCTGTCCATCCCCACGTGCAGTTTCCACCTTACACTGTGTTAGACCATGCTGCTGCTGGAGTGCACAAGGCACTGATTTCCCAGATCACCACATTTCCAGTTCCAAATCCCACATCCTCAAAATTCTTGCTGATCATGAGCTCACACAGACTCCCAGCCACCTGTGAGTGTATTTAATTTACAGCAGACATGCTTTCTGCCTAAGAAAAATATCTGAATACACCCTTTCAAGCATTACTTGAAAGTAGCTAGATTCACCAGCAACTTTGGGAATAGTGATTGGGCATGGGATTTTCCTGCCTTGTCCCTCTCCAGTCATACTCAAAACAGCATGAGGGCTGGCAAAGAAAACCTCTCAGTCATATTTCAGGTCCTTAGAAGTGTCCTTTCTGGGATTCCTTGGTTAAAGAGTTAGGGCACAGTGGGAGGTAAGGAAAAATACTCATTTTCTTTTTTCATCCTCAGAAAAAACAAACTCCCACTGATATCTTTTTCATTGGTATGTACCTTTTCTTCTAAGGAAAGGAAAAATACTCTGCTATATTTTAAAATACATAGCAACCAAACCAACTGTCCTCTAAGGCTTTACAAATACTCTGAATCCCTCATAGAAGCAGACTTCTTGTTTTAAATGGGAATTTGCAACCTGTTTCTGGATTCTGCCAAAACATGCAACTTCTACACTTTGCTCCATGTTCAAGGATAAACCATTTGCTTGTGAATGAGATCCTTCTCAGTAAGTAATTAAGAAAAAAGTCTATTTTACAGCAAGATAGCTGCCCTGCAGGTTATGCATTGAAATTCCTCTACTGCACAGCTGATAGTCAAGGAGGCTCCTTTTAATAAAATCTAAATTTGCCTTTAGCCTTCCTGTAAATGTGGTATTTACCTTCTGTTAACAATCTTTCAGTGGTGGTAATAAATGCACTGCAGACAGAAAAGAAATACAATTCCATACAGTAGAATGTCTGTGTGGCAAAACAATAGCACTACATTCTTTGTGCAGTAGCATCTGCCAAGTCTGATAAGAACTGCAAGAAAACACTTTTTTAATGTATAAATCGTGATCCATGTTCAACACAGAGAAGAAAATTTGAATTGCCTGGACAAAAACCTGAGCAATGCAGCGCTCTGGAATTACAACCCTGGATTTTACTGACTTATCTGCCTTGCAGTGGGAATAGTATCACCTCCAAAAACAGTCTTTTTTTTCTCCAAAAGAAATCCCATTATCAAATTGAGAAAAAGCTGCTTAAATCTGAGGCTGTGCACAGCCTTTTGCTTCCAGAAAACAAGTTCTTTTTTCCAACAGTATATTTGAATATACATATCTTCCATACAAGAAATGATCATAAAATGTATCTCAATATAAGCATTAAAACAAACCTAGAATACACCACATTACACTTGAAATAGTACAACTACAATGAAGCTGACTGATTGCACTCAAAACTATGATTAAATCCTCTGAATTTAACTATGTAGAGTTTATATCTAAGAGAGGAAAATATACCACAACACTACCCACAAAATTAGGGCAAGAGTGCTTAGGACACAAGAAGCTGCATTTTGTTGGCAAATACAATAATCAGCCCTGTGCCAAGCCATAGCAAGCTGAGATGTCCTGAAGTTTATTCAGTAAGAGATCTCTCTGATGCAGATTGCTTTTCTCCCACACTACTTTTTAATTGTGAAGAGGCTGTTCTGATCCTCCAGAAGGAACAGACTCAGCACACAAACTCCGTGCAAAATTTAGATCTATTATGTGAATAATGCACCCCTCTCCTTCTCTCTTTGACCCTTCTTACCCACCACAGCAAGAAAGAGCAGCGAAGGTGAAGTTCCCTCCAGCAAACCCCCAAAGTGCTGTGCCCCAGGCCCAGACTTTTCTCCTCATCCCTGACAGGAACAGCTTCATTCAGTATTCAAAAAATAATTACCAGAAGGCCCAAAAGATACACTGAATTTCACTGGCATAAAACTTCTCAGGATGAATCTTAGAATTTGTACTTTTGGGGGTTGGTAGCACTAATCCTGCCACTGAAACCTCTGAGCACCTGTGAATGGTTATTACCACGAGCACCTGACAGGTATATTATACACTCACAGCAAATACTTAAACAAGCAGAAAATCAGCCAAAGGGCTCTGTGCATTTGCATAATTTGTCAGTACCTGTGACACACTTGTGCTTGCAGGCTGTAGAAATGTCAAAATATACTTTCAGTGGTAGATGATGCTCAATGTTTGATTCTAGGTCTTGAAATACAGAATATATTTAATTTAGAAATATAGTACTAAGATAAATGCCCCTTTCAGCTAAACATATTTCAAGTATATGGGCAGTTTATTATTTTTAAAATATTTTTATTTTTATGGGAATACAGCATTAGAGATATATTTGCCTATTATGCTATACTCCTGTGTCTGCATTTTTACAGAAAACATGAAGTTGGAGGTATTTCCAGGCATTTCTAGATGAAGGATGCACAGATTCCCTCAAGTCAGCTGTTGCAAAATCAGCTGCTCTGCATGAAATTCAAACCCAGGAGGATTAAAGAGTTCAAATTAAAACATCCAAGTGGATGATCAGTGATGACCATCTCATTCCCTCTGGTATATTGATTTTAGAAGACCAACAAGCGCCTTCCAAAAATAGGAAGATCCTATTTCAATATTTAAGACCCAGTGTACAGGTGACAAGCAATTTTCTGGCCATTTTTGTTCCATTCCCTCCTGGTGCTGCCAAAACACAGCCTTGGGTATGGCACCACTGGTATCTGCCTCACCATCAGCAACAACATGAATCCCTCACCTGAAGCCACAGGGGCTGACCATCCTCTTACTTGAACTGCTGGGAAAATGGAGACAGTATTTTGGAAATACCCAACTGAAAAAGAAACCAAAACAAAACAAAATTGATTGGGTTTTTTCTCCTTTTCACACCATCTATGTTGCTAAGGAATTTGATCTACGATTCTCTGCCTCAAACATTCCTGGAGTTGTGTGATAATGATTTCTTCCTTCACTTTGCTCAGAAGAACACTTATGAAGAAAGGACACTCTGGTTGTGTGTCTGAAGGGGAGGCAGCAGTCTAGAAAGCCCCACAGGTGCCTGAGAGCTGGTGGGACCCAGTTCTGCAAACCATGGGAGCATGAGGAGCCACATCAGCACAAAAAGCTCAGGCAGTGGCCTCAGTTAAAATCTCAACTTTCCTCCCACCCCATCACATCACCTGGGGAAGGCTTTTTGCAATTAAGGAGCAGAGATAATCACACATAATGAGTTTGAGCACAGGCTGAAGGCTTCCTCACTGCTCCTCTGGGTCACAGGCAAGGCACAGGACTAACACAGATGAGATGGTTAAATCATCAAGCACCAACATCTAAAAAACAGCTTAAAATCTTCATTTCTCTTCAAATCTGCTCCTGTTTTGCCTTCATGTCTGTTTCTACAGCTTAAAAGTCCAGGAAGGGATGTTTAGGACATACAAGGTGAACTTTAAATAAACACGGGAGATTTGTCATTTGCTCAGACACTCAGTGATTTCAGAGTATAAAAGGGGATGCAGGAGGCTCCCTTGCAGGGTGAGAGCATCCCCTCTGTCCTGTCAACCACTTAGTCCAACAGCAGTTATAAAAACCCCTAGGGGCTGATTTTTAAGACCTCACTTCCACAAAACCCAAACACTGCTTTCTAAACACCACCGGCACTTAAGCCTTAAACAATGAATATGTTTTATGAGATAAATTCTGTAGCTACCAAGAAAATTGCCAGTAATTTCAGGGGAGTTGAGGGAGAGGTGGTTTGACCAGGAAACCAAATCCGTGAGGCTGAAATGGGAAATTAGATTTTCTTATAGGAAAAAAGCCTAAATGAAAAATGTATTTTAAAAATTACAAACATTCCCATTTCATTAAGAAAATACTTTTTCAAATTAAAGAGTAACTCAGTCACATTTGAATGTCCTGGATTTCTCTTTTTCTTTGTCTTGCTTTGTTACATTTGTAATGCCAGAAAAGTAGCTTTTAACTCAGCAACAGCTGGAGTCAGACTCTGGGAATTATTGTATTTTCATCTACCCTAACGAGACCACTTCCTCTGGAGGGAATCAAAGTGTTTTACATCACAGGGTCACAAGCTATGACATATGTAAGTGCTCTGCAGGAATTCAACAAAAGCAGTTGCACATAGAAAAGACTGGAAAAAATTGCTTCCATTAAGTCTCATTCATTGACTCTTTAAAATTCCTGCAAACAAATTCCACATTCTGCGCCTTGTTTTGTTTGTGGACTGTAACATTGGCCTTTGTATTCAGTGAGGAAGAGTGAGCATTAAAAGGAGATCAGTGTGAAAAATCTTAGTTTTATGGAAAACACAAGCACACAAAATGGAACCCTGTTTGTAGGTTCAACACCAAAACATTAGTCAGATGTTATTTACAAGGCAATATGACACTCAAGCTGGAAAATTCAGCTTCAGATAAACTTACGTCATCTTTATCCACCTTCTCGTGTGTGCTCAGCAGACTGGGGGCACCATGTAACAAAAGGCAGCTGATTACAAAGGTAATATTTGTAAAATATTAACATAATATAAACACCTTGCATATTTACCATGATTCCATGAAACTAAACAGAGCTGCTGGCAGCAGCAGGGATTTATTATCCCAGGCAGAAAACAAAAAAAAAAGAAATACAAAAATTAAGTAAGCACTGGGAGGCAAGGTGACTGAATTTAGCTGCTCAAGAAAGCAAAGAAGATCTGGTTTGTCTCCATGGGTACAAGAACCAAATGGGTCTGCCAGGGTGACTGCCTCAATGAGATCAGACTCTGGGAGCCACAGATATTACTTTTCAGATGGTGGCTACAGACTATTATTAACAATCAGAAGCTCCAGAATCATGGCCATAGGGCACACAAGCTCTGAAATAACTTCCCCAGAGTGATCTGTGAGGAGTCAGGAGGCAGGTGTGTGATCCATCCATCCTGTTATTGGCCCTGTGAAGTCCCCAGGCATTCAATCCCTGAGCAGCCAGCTCTGACACTGGCAGTGTCACAGATTCTGGCTTTTACTGCTCAAGATACTGTTAGGTCTGATGCCAACATTTTTATTATATAAAAAGAAGCAACAGAAAGGAAGTTAAGATTATCACCATCATACACCTGAGATTGAACAGAATTTAAGTCAAAAAAGAAATAGCATTGTCACAGCCTTAGGGCTTTCCTCTGCTGACTTCCAAAGGCTGGAGATAGACACAGCTGAGATGCTGAGCTTCTCCAGATATTGCAAAAATCCTTCCTAATGGAAGAAATCTATTCAGAGAGGTCACTGTCCCTTGAGCCTCTGGCCTTGTTCCCATCTCCTAAGTTTTAAAATCCTATCTGGCCCCCTAAAGAGGTAAAGAGTTTTGCTTTGCTGCATAGTATTTCTGGAGATTTCCACCATCCATCTCCCCCAAAAAAGTCACTGATTGGCACAGCAAGAGCTGGATCCAACAGTGATTCCCAAAAGCACTCTTCTCACTGCTTTTTCCAGGGGAGCCAAGAAATGCATTACAAGTCACTTCCAGTTCCTACTGTACCCATAAGACACTCTGTAATTCAGGGTGCACCATTAAACAAAGCCCTGGAGATGACAAGATCAAAGTGGGATTCTGAACTTTAAAACACAGGTTCATCTGGGTTTGCACTCACTTCTTCTTCTTTGTATTGTTAAAGCACAGGGTGCTGTGGGAGGGAAAGTTGTGAAAACGTTAAGGGGAGCGCAGAGGAAAAGGCACAGCTGACAGTAAAATGACAGAGCTTAATTCCGCCAGATTGTCTGTAGGTGCAAGAGATTTTGTTCAGCTCCGGGGGAGCCTGGGTTTGGAATTGTTTTTATTAACTCCTTCCTCAGGAGTTTTATTAACTCCTTCCTATCAGGGCAGAAAAGCATTTGGAGCCTGAATTATTTATTTTTTTTTTTTATTACCAAAGCAAACTAATCAGACTTATAAAAATATAGGATGATGGATTCTGCAGACGCAAAAATCAGTTTTTCTTCCCGTTATTGGTTATCTCTGCCAAGTTACAATTCATTGCAGATTTTATGCGTCTGCATTTTAAATCCTCAAAGTAACAGCCCCCGGAGCTGCAGAGTGGGACAAAGAGCTGCAGCCGGTTTGTTGTGAGCAGCAAAGTGCAGATCCCTGTTAGCAGCACAATCTCGTGTGCCATCTCCCCGTTGTTCCACCCTGCAGCAGGGCAGGCGCCAGCCTCGCAGCCAGGAGCTGAGTTCTTCATTTCACCTATATTTATTTCCTCAGCCTCTCGCTGAAGCAGTGAACCAGATGAAGCCGGTTTGAGCCGCCTGTGACAGGATATCAGCTATTGAGAGGCTGCATACATTAGCTGCCAGAACAGATGAGTGCTTTAACACTTACAAATCACGGGAGGGGAAGAATAGAGCAAGAAGAGATCATTCACGTGCTCCTTGCTTAGATATGCTGATAGCTTATCAGTTCAACACAGACAAGCCAGATGTGGAGGTGAGGGGAATTCGAGCACAAAAATACCTCAACCTGTCTGCAAGCTTGTACAGCAGGGGTGCAAAGCAGAGCACTCTCAGAGGTGTTTATATCCAGCTCTGCAGAAATTCCAGCTGTCAAAAACCTCAATCATGTATGGAAATTGAAATTCAACCCCCTAGTGAAAAAACATTGGAGGGTCAGGGCAGGCACAACTTCCTTGATTCAGGGCAGGCAGAGAGCTTTGCCTTGTTACTCACATTCTTTAATGGCAATCTATTACTGGGGAAATTACATGAATTCTGTTTAATCCCCATATTGCCATTTGCTCACACAGGAATTTCCATTTGTTTCAGCTCTTCACAAGGTTATTCAAGGGACAGCACAAAATCCTAAAGGAAGGCTAAGAGATCATTCTTCCAGAAGCTCCTCTATAGTAGGAGAAAATGAAATATCTGTTGCCTTTATGGACATAAGATAAAGGCTGAGGTTTCCCATATACACATAATGTTTGTTTAAATGAGTACAGTAACTTTACATTTGAGGAAACACATTTATTTCTGTATATAAACAGAATGATGAAAGATTAAGGACAGCTGTGCATCTGTTTATCCCTAACGTATACACTACTATCTGACTCCAGGCTAACAGACATTTTAACCTCCCCTTCAGCACCTGATCTATCATTGCTTTCATACTTGAATGCCTTCCTGTGGCTGCTCACAGACTGTAGAGCTGGTTTTGGGGGGTGGTGGGGAATGGCACTGCTCACATCACACACAGTAATCTGGGGGAAGGAAGGGGGGAAGCTCTTCTCTACTCCAGCTCACTCCATACCAGTTTGGTTTTTTCACTTAATAGAGTCCATACTTCAAGTGCTGAAGCACTTGAATGCAGTGAAAAAAAAAAAAAAAAAAAAAAAAAGAATAGACACAAATTCCTCTAAAGCAAACGGAAAGACTCAGAACTTAAACTGCAAATCCCACAGTGATTGAATTCATTCATTACAAAGATGCAGCTCTCAGAGGCACCATGGCTTTTTGGAAGCAGAACCTGGCAGCTTTCACCTGAATTCTCTGGTCCTGTTCTGGTGTCCATGGGGTATCAGAGGAGTAGGGAGCTGTCAGACTCAACTGAGGGCACCTGGATCTGCTCCTCCAGGGCTGGAGTGCCACAGACACCCTTTCACAAAAATCCTTTCTTTAGGATTTTTCTCCCTTCTGAGAAGATGTGGACTCAGCAACAAAATGTAAACAATGGTTATCTGCTGCTGTGGAATGCAACAGGTGGATCCGTGATTGGTCTCATGTGGTTTGGATTTACTGACCACTCACAGCAGAGCTGGGTCTCACCCTCTGCTGGGACACAGACCTTTGTTTTTCATTCCTTTTCTATTCTTAGCTTAGCTAGCCTTCTGAGAACTTTCCTTCTATTTCTTTTTAGTATAGTCATAATGTAATAAATATATATCATAAAATAATAAATCAAGCCTTCTGAACAGGAGGCCAACATTCTCGTCTCTCTCTCACCCCGAAGACCCTTGTGACCACTGTGACACTGGAGCACATGTGCCAGCAGCCAGTGGGAGCAGGCAGGTACAGAGAGCAGCACAGAGCCAGCCAAGCACTCCAGGAGCTCATTCACTCCATGAGGACAGCAGGGGCTCAGGAAGGTGACCATGGAGCACAATTAAATACACACAAACCCCACAGGATCCAGCAGCTGGGGCTACCCTGGTATCACCTCCCTCAGGGGCTCATCCACCAGATGTTTGGACATGAACAGCCACAGCAGTTTAACAGCAGAATAATTCACAAATTTCTGAATCACTGCAGTCAAGAGGAATATTCAATGCCAAGGGAAGGATGAATTGCTCCACTTCAATCCTTTCTAATATAAGATTTCAAGCATCACCAAAAGAAAAGGGTTACTTTTAAGTACAAGATGGACTAATGAAAACTGGAATAAACCAGTTGCCTTCAGATAAGGGTTGTTTAAAGTTTAATGGTTTTGGATTTCTTTCAGATTTAGCTCAATCAAAAATAAGATGACTTTTTTTGCAGTCAAATATTAGCACATTTCTAATAGCTGAGTTGATGCAAAAATGGGGCCTAAATCAGCCCTTAAAGGGTAAAGAATGACAGCATGTCCCTCTCACAAGGATGTGGAAAAAGTAGTGCTAGAAATCTCTAAATAGGGAGAAGGAAGGCAATTAATTTCACATTTCCCAAAACATTTTTTGAGAGTGTTGGTTGGGCTATTAAAAACACAAGTTATTTATAGAAACCTTTAAGACTTGTGTGAAAGGAGACCTTGTTAGAAGAAGTGGTAGTCATTTTGGACTGGCCAAGCATAATGTGTGCAGTGCTTTTATACCTGCAGGGCATTTCCTCAGGGCAGAGCCAACTTTAAAATGCAGATTTTTGCAGTACACCATCTCCCTCTACCATGTTTCTAGAGGTTAGTTCATCCCCAGGGAGCAAAGGAATAACAAAGACACCTCCAAAGAACCAAAACATGGAGGCACTGACTGGCTACTTCCCTTTCAAAAGGGGAGATAAATGCACACACACACCTGATTGCACAATTTTCTGCTCAATACTCCTTCCCCTTCCACCATTTTTCTCTCCTACTCTTGCTAAGAGAATAAAGATGCAGGCTGCTCTAATTTCTACCTTACTTGGCCACCACACTACACAAAGCTCATGGAAACCTATGTTCTTCAAGTCCTTCACACATCTGTTCAGTCTGATTAAAATTAGCCACTAAGTGAGGTAGGATATGGGACAAGGAACTAGCAGTTAGACAGAAAAATCCCAAGTTATTTACATTAAAAAAGCCCAACAGAAATACCCCACAACATTTGTAACAAAATCAACAAAACAGGAAGCAGAGTCTGGGCCCATATTCTCACAGACCACTTGGCTGCTTTTACTTGAATTACTTAGTTGATTCTCGGTCAGGTGTGTACCCTTTAGAAATGTCAACTTTTCAGGAAAGGATAAAGAACTAAAAATAGCAGGGTCACAATCCTGAACAGACTGAATCCTTAACAGCAGATGCAAATCAGGGTAAGTGCTTTACTGCCCATATCATTCCTAAAAATCCCAACTATCCACCAAGGAAGCCATACCCCAGGTGTTAGCAGGAACCCTCAACAAGGTCTTCCCATGCAGCTCTGCACAATTATTGGTGCCCAGAACCTTCAGGCTCAGGAAGAAAATTGCCACTGATCAATTGGCACACACAGTCTCCAAATACATTTACACTTATAGCCACTTGATCTCCTGGATAACTTTTTTGCCCTGTCAGCAATTAATAATGCCAGTAATTACTACATGAAGTTATACTTCTTTAAAAGCATAATTGCAATTTCCACTCCCAGCTAACACAAGGTAACAATCATTTGTGTCATGAACCTTGGCATTCAATGTTGACATTCATGAACTTGGAGCAGAAATAAAGAGAGCAAATGACACATAGTCCAAGGAAACACTCACACTATGGACTTAAACACCAAATCACAAAGTTATTTTCTTCTTCTGTCTGAGAACATACAATTATTTAGTATTCATATTACAGTGCAGTCCCTTCTCAAGCTGATTTAAAGCCTACATTATAATTGCTAATGATTACTCATGAAAAAGAGACTATTATATGTAAAAACTGCAATCAATGCTAATCTATTCACCTATCCATTTTATACTGATACATTTTCTAAACAAAGCTCTGCCTGAATTGCTCATAATTAGCTTCTATTCTTACATTTTTAATTGCTCTTCTCCCCCTCCCGTTTTCAAACTGAACATTTTACATATCTTCAGACTTTTTTTTTAAAAGATTTGGACTGAATTTTTATGAGTGAAAACCTGACACTGTAGAATTTGGAGTTTTAAAATAACCCCTCTGTTGTCAAATAATAAATGCCTAAGCAGTGTTTCAGGAAATAAATATTTTAAAACAAGATCAAAATTTCAGGCACAGCATCCATGCAGCCTGAGAGCATCTAAGAGAGAAGAGGTGGCTTAGCTACCATTTGATTTTTATTTTTTTTTTCCAAAAGCCAAATGCATTCTGCCCCTCATCTGCAGGCTGTCAAGAGCCTGGTAATCAAGAGACATTTGGCACTCCAGCTGGGAAAAACACTGCATTTAAGGGTCTCTCTCTGCTGAGACTCCAGTGCTGCTCCCCAGCTTTCACACACACAGCATTGGAGCTGCTCCGTTTACTGCACTGACACCCAAGCATCATTTCATGGAAAGATGTGCTGGTTTGGGCTGGGACAGAGTGAGTTCTCTTTGCAGTAGCTGGGATGGGGCTGTGATTTTGGGTTTGTGCTGATAGCAGCGTTGATGGCACAGGGGTGTTTTTGGTGGTGGTGGGCAGAGCTTGCACACAGCCACGGCCTGTTCTGCTCCAAGTAACCATTAAGTGTGAAGGAGCCCTGCTCTGCCCTCCTGGAGATGGTGAGCACCTGCCTGCCCACAGGACATGGTGAATGAATTCCTTGCTTGGCTTTGATTGCATGCACAGCTTTTGCTTTACCCATTAAACTGTCTTTATCTCAACCCACGAGTTCTCACTTTTACACTCATGATTTTCTCCCCCATCCCAGTGCAGGGGGAGGGAGAGAAAGGCTGTGTAGTGCTTAGTCACTGGTGGGGGCAAACCACAACAAAAGACAACTGGAACAGCTGACATGTGAGAGCCAACAAAGCATCTTCTGCACTGCACAGCTCAAGTTCTCCTAGTTATTAGGTAGTACTCCTACATATCAGATGATGTGTCTTTCTTAGGTGCAGCCCCCTGTCAAACTAACACTTTGAGAAAATGGAATTCAAATTGCAACTCCCATTCAGGTATTTTCTTCTCTCATTCTATGAAAATCAATCCCACCTTATATTCAGAATAATATCTCTGGTCCTCAGAGGGCAAGAAGGAATACATCTGGCTTCAGCTACAGACAAAAGAGAGCAGCTTGTTGCTGAGTGCTCCCTGCCAAATCCCTTCCCCACACAAAGTTATGTAAAAGCAGACAAAATTATCCTGTTTCAGTGCATTCAACTTGTGGAAAAACCCTCTGATTTTAATGAACTGTTCCTCTGCTAAAGCACTTAAAAGTGGCATTTGCTAACGCTCATCTTTACATCAAATTCAGCGGTTGTTGGATCAGACTCTCAATCTGCAAGAGTCCTTCACAACCAGTTTTATGCAATTTCCAAAGTGTTGCACTAATCAGTAGATGCTTTAATCTTCATAAATGCAGGAGAGCTCTTAGGGACTAGTGCTACAGTGACTGGAGAAACTCATTCCAAAACATTTTAATCCTTTCAGAAGCCTTGCGTTTTCAAGCTCAACAAAAAAACAGAGTGCATAACCTGCATGAGTTTGCATAAGGAAATATTCAGAGCTAAAAATGACCAAATTCACTAAGTGAATAAGTCTACTTGCCAGCAAAATTTGTGAATAAAATTCATTGATGAATTTCTAGTCAAGCCAGACAGCACCTTGAACTGTCTTAATTTGCATCCGTATTTCCAAACTTTCAACAACTTGGAAAGATCCATCCATATGCATCATATGTATTCATGAGAAAGTCATGCATACAAACATATCACACACATTCTGTTTCCAGTTACATGTCCCAGCAGAGGATCTGTGTTTTCACTTCAAGGCAGTACTGCCCAATGTATCTAGGAAAAGTCAGTGTTGAGGTTTGCTGGTCTCACTGTGGATTAGGTTTAGCACAATCTCAATTTGCCATGTTCTTAGAACTGCTCCAGCACATACTTGCAACACATTCAGACATCCCTGTCTGCATGAACAGGGAGGCAGAGTGTGCCTCCTGACGTGCCCTCTCCTTCTCTAGGCCCCCTCTTCTCCTCAGGGCCACAGGACATTATCATAGATGAATTTATAAGGAAATCAGTAACATTACAGTGGAAGCAAGGAAGGGAGGAGAAAATGAAATCTGGTTAGCAGGAAATGTTCAGATTCAGCAGTTTTCTTTCAGTACCAGCTGTGGGTGTGCCTGGGATGGAGCGAACTCTCCTCATGGCAGTTCCTGCATTTGTGATAACATCACAGTGATAATGCAGCAGTGCTGTGGCTGCTGCTGAGCACTCACAGCAGCAGGGCTTTCCCTCCAACCTCACCTCCTCTTCCCAAAGAGGTCAGCAGTGCCAGAGAATGGAAAGGCACACAGCTCGGACAGCTGACCCAGACTGAGCACAGATGTCACAGACATCTTTCTTGAAAAATCCTTTCCTTAGGATTTTTTCTCCTGAGAAGCTGAGAGGCCTCAGGAATAAAATGTAAACAATTGTTATCTGCTGCTGTGGAATGCAACAGGTGGATTGGTCTCATAGAGTTGTTTCTAATTAATGGCCAATCACAGTCAGCTGGCTTGGACAAGAGTCAGAGACACAAACCTTTGTTATCATTCCTTCTTTTCTATTCTTAGCTAGCCTTCTGATGAAATCCTTTCTTCTATTCTTTTAGTATAGTTTTGGTGTAATATATATAATAAAATAATAAATCAAGCCTTCTGAAACATGGAGTCAAGATCCTCGTCTCTTCCCTCCTCCTAAGGCCCCTGTGAACACTGTCACACAGATGTTCCTTAGCATGGGATATTACACCCTGCAATAAAAACGTGAGGGGTGGGAGCGTGGGGAAATTTGTGGTTAAGGGCACGCATCTTCCAAAGTAGCCCTTACACATACTGGGCCCTGCTTCCCAGGAGGTGACTGGACATCTGCCTGGTGATGGGGAGCGGGGAATAAAAAACCTTTTTTTGCTTTGGTTTTCTATGCAGCCTTCACTTTTCCCATTAGACTGCTTTCATCTCAACCTTTCACTTTGTCCAACTTTTATCTTCCTGACCCACAGAGGAAGTGGATCAAGAGAACAACTGGGTCTGGCAGCCAGCTGAGGTCACCACACCATCATATCTATTTTAGAGCAAAAATTGGCATTGCCTGCTTCACAGCAATGTTGGGTTCTGGTGTTGCTATAAACTTGTACATTAGATTGCCTTGAGGCTCACAGTCATGCTGGCACAACAGGAGCCCCAGAACACCAATATCACACTGACATTCATGGTTTAATAAAACAGGACAATGTTACCTCTGCCAATTTTAAAACTTCTGATCTTTCTCTGGAAGCCAAATAAATCATATTTAAGAGCTGGAGTATGTAAAGCTACTATACTGTTTTGCAGCAGTAGCTTCTCTAAAAAGAAAAAAAACCAAAACCTGTACAGCTCTATGCTTTCAGTCACCTGAGCAATAAGATTCTCTCTAGATGCAGCTGTCTCACCTTAAGTGTTTTCCTTGCTCTCTCCAAGGAAAAGAATATTGCAACTGTCTCACATGCCCAGAGACATCACAAGCAAAGTAATTATTCATTCTATTGTCTTATCCTTGTGTCAAGAACACAACCATCTTTTCTGAGGCTTGATTTGAATCAAAACTGCTGTGTTTTGAACAGAGCTGTCAATGGTACTTAGGACTTACACAAGCCTTTTCCAAGACTTACAAAATAAAATCAAAATCATTTAATTATCTGCCATTCATGTGTGCTTGATAAGTTGAAGAGAGCTAACTTTCAAATCCTTTCCAAAGAAATAAAGGCATTATTTTATGAAGTCTGACTCTTGCTAAAGACAATGTCAGCTTGGAAAAGTGGAGATATAGAGTTCCTCTGTCAAATTCATACGGCAGATCCCTACAACAAGTAAAGGCTTCCATTTTGAAAGCACAGCCAAAAAGTATCTGAAATTTTAACCCCAAATGAACAGGTATTAATTACATTGACACAACAGAGCCCTCAACATGCTGGGTCCTGGGAACAGCCATTAGTGTTCACTTTCCACAGAGCCACACTGCAAGAAGGAAGAGTTTCAAACCAGATTTAAGGCAGAGCTCCTCAGTGATCCCAGCTGGCACAGAATCCTGAGGTACAGACCAGGGAAACAAGCTGAAGCTGCAGTTTCTTACTTGGAAGATGAAGTGACTGAATTGCTCTAGATTTGCAAGAAATGCAGATCTTTTCCTCTTAGAAAGTCATCCTCCTTGCTGAGGCACTGTCAGTGAAGCCATGTCCCCTCTAAGTGTCCTCACTTTCCCTCACACCAGTCGAACCCCAACCAACTCTGGCTGAACTCTGCCTTGGTCCCAGCTGTACACACTTTGATTTTCTGCATTAATTCTTTCTACTCCCAAAGCTTTTCAGTTCAAACTTCAAAACCCTCTCTTCTTTCTGTGTCTTTATTTGTATTGTGACATGTCACAGCAGGCTTTGCAGTATGTGCTAGGTCAGCTGCTGTCTACCTCTCATGTTCCAGGACATCCTTGGTTTTAGCTGCACAGAAAGTCCTAACATATAAGAAAGATCTGAAGACAGCAACTGGTGAGAAAAATTCTGCTCCATCTAAGACCTTGTGATCAGTTTTTCCCCAATTTTTGTATCCCAGGTGCTTCCTAGTTTGGGAAGTTCACTACCATTTCTACTTCAGGGAAAGCACACTTGCTGTACTTACATGAATATAAATTGTGTGGACATCTTTACTCAATTAGAAATATTTTGGTTCACTTTGGGGAAAAAAAAAATCTAACTCGGGCTAATCTAAGTTAGAATAAATTGCCTTTCCCTCAGCCATTTTCCCCAAGGTGCATGTTAACCATTATCCTTAAGGGAAACAAACTCAAAGAACATCCTTGTGTTGTGGAGGCAAGTTGCTGATGTCAGCATTGGCTGGCATGATGTTAGATCTACAGGCAAAATTCATGAGCATACTTTACATCTTCCCACATGCTGTTTCATTTTCATTTCAGAAATGAGGGGCTCACTCGTCTTTTTGCTGTAGTTCAGAATCAGAGCAATCCTAAGGTAGGCGAGAAAAAAAAAAACTAGAAAACAACTCCTGGCTGGCATATGACAGATCAGTCATAAACCTACAGATTTTCATCTCTGCAATCAAAACTAACCAAGAGGGGCTCTCAGAGAGCCTTGCCACATTTCTGTATGATACAGCATTGTCTGGTTGTCTGTTGAGGGGATGCCCCCACCCTTAGAAGCATTCTTGATCAGGAGCTTTAAACAATCTGCTCTAGTGAAAGGTGGTCCTGCCCATGGCAGGGAAATTGAATTAAATGCTCTTTTAGGGCCCTTCCAATCCAAAGCCTTCAATGAGTCAGAGCTGCACTGCCTCAGTACCTTTTGAAGAGCACTAATTATATAATTACTTTTATTGGCTATCAATAAAGCAGCGTATATTTTTTTCCCCTGCAGAAATGTTACATGCATTTGCTGCAGTAAATGAGGATGTTATGGTCCTATGAAAGATCTGAGAGGAAACTCTATGGAGCCTGCAGGAATTAAAACAATAGTGCATCTCCTAAACACTGATTATGACATGATAGTTAGTGCACTGACACTTATGGGGGGAAAAACTACTTGGCATAAAACACAAAGTCCTCTGCAGTTGGTGCTTTTCTATGCCAAAACCTGCTTATAAATGAAGCAGTGATTTGGGTATCTGAAATAAATAAGTGACAGATTCCAAGGCTCCAAGTTGCTTTATACCACACGGGGCAGCTGCTGAGACATCTCAGCAGCACAAAAAGCTCTTGCAAAGCCAAGTGTGGCGTGAGACAGCCACAGAACATCCCAGCAGCTCCACTGCTGGCAGGCTGCTGGTTTGATACTGAAATGAATTTGTTAGCCCAACAATCATCCATGGACAAGAAAGCAGCTCTGGGCTGCATATTTTTACAAGCATTCTGTAGTTTCCCCTGTGTTGCTGCAGCATAATGACAGCAGAACAAACCAGTGTTTTAATTTTGGAAGTGTCATTACTCATGTATCCAATCCTCATGAATTAGTTTAAGGAGAAGACATAAATGAATGCTGAAGCTGTGCATTTTGCTTCAGATTTATTCTTCTTTCATATGGTGACTACAAAATGTAAAATGTATTTCTGTTCTGCCTGTAAAGTCATACAGTCAAGTTTAACTGAATGGCACCCAAAAGTTACAGATGCAAAATTCTGAACTAAGTGTGTAACTATATTTTTTTATGTTTTCAGCTTTCATCAAATTGCAAACTTAACTAGAAATTACATAATGTAATTCATCATGTGAATAGTTAACACTTCCTTCTGTGTTAAAATCAGTCCTGAAATTAAAAAACAATTTCAGATTGCAAAAAATTAACTTGATTTTTGGAAGTCTCACTGACATACTTCTTAGGAGTCCATAGTATGAACTAGGTAGCAGTTCATACACTAAAAACAATTCCCATCTCAAGTCAGGCAACATTCACATACAAAATAGCTGAAACTCAAGTACCCAGCAGGACAAAGTAATAGAAACTTGAAAATTATTTTAAAAAATACAGAAGTCCGTGTTTAAAAGAGCATTATAGAGCTCACTGTTTCCAAAGGAATTGTTTTCACTATACTTATAACAGATAAACAAAGAGATAATAGAGAAACAGATAAAGATGATTTAATGCTATAAAGAAAATGAGTCACAAATGTTTCATGGTTCCTTAAGCAGAAATCATGAACTTGACCAAGTAGCTGCAATTTTAAAGCAGGATTTGCTAACATAACACACCACATAGTAAGTGGGAAGCAACACTTAGCTACATTACTGTGCCACAAGTTCTACTTCTGAAGAATAAATATAAGCTTCTGTAAGGAAAAAATAAGATTTTATTTCTATTTCTGTCTGTGTATTTACATTTAAACTTTTAAAAGTAAAATCCCAAAGACCTACTAAAAATTCCTGTAATGTTATCCAAACTGACTTATTTACCTCCTTTTTGTTTTCCAGTCCTTGTTCAAGCTGATGGTGAATGCTGTATATCTAATCATAATCCTGCTGTTATCACAGCTGTTATGTGCTTTATTTTTGATGACTTAAAGACAGATGTTCCAAAATTGCCCTAGATTCCTGCCAGCCTTTTCAATTGCATTATACAAACAATTAAACTTTCCTGACCCTATTCCTGTCTCTAGATAAAATTCAGACGTTGACACTTCAAGAAGGAAATCATGTATGTAAATTGGTTCTAATGACAGCTATTGATGTGTATTCATATGCAAATAGAGTATTATCAAACATTAAAATGTCCAGGAGCAGTAGTTGGATGGATGTAGTCAAGAAAAATTAACTAGAAGACGCATATTCCAGATACTTCCCACAGTATGTAATGCAATTAAACAGAAGCAAAGGGAAATTCACACTAGAAACTGCCTCTCTCCTGCCATGCCTATTTATTCCCCATCATCTGTTATTATTGTTGAGAATCTTCACATTGTGTCCCAATTAAGCAAATCTCTCAGAATTAATAAGGGCTCACCTTCTCTATCACCACATCTTTAATGTTAGGAACTGAAAACACTGGCACCTCATGCTGTATGTGAGTGTGAGCAGTTAGAATAATAACAATTATAAGATGTGCTTGCCAAAAAAATGATTACAAGCCAAGCTTTATTGCAAGGGTGTCTTGTTTGGGAGGATTTAGCACAATTCGATGGGGTAACAGCAGTTGTCAGGCATTGATACTAAGCATAATAACTATTAAAAAGACAACTCAGTTATTGAATATTCAGGCTGCTACACCATTGTTTGGGCATGGTTGGAACACAGATTATTTTGCTATGGTTTGTTAGTTTTATAATGAAGATTTTTAAAACATTACAGCAAACAAGTTCTTTTTGTTTGATTTTCTACCCAGTGGGTTTCCTAGAACCCAATGATAAAAAGATGACAGCATTCAAAATTTCCTGAGAGTGTGACTAAATTTACTTATCCAAAGCATTTCTTGATTCTTACTTGTAAGTCACTTGTGAGATTTCAAGGATTCTGATGTATTTTTCTGTATGTTTCAGTTGCATTAATCTTAGCATTGTATCTTTTACTTCGTGTTTTCAAGCCACTCCTCCTACCTTTTTGCCATTTCCTTTCCAAAAAATATTGGGAAAGGATATTAAAAAATATTCCATATCAAAGAACTATAAGATTTATTTCTACCTCACAATATAGGGCAAGCTGATAAGTTTAAGAACTATGAAAGACCCTCCTGTATTTTCCCTGCTATCTGAGTCCTCCCCTTTAAGCACTGAATCCTCCCAACAAGCATCAACAACCATTTCAAAAAGATTTTGTCTTTTATGATCATCCCTGGTTAAAAAATCTTGAATATGATTTAATTTTAGAATTTCTAGCCTAAAATGCTGGCTCAGCAAAACTCTGCTTTCCTCTTTTTGCCTCTTCTTTCCTTATCTCACTTTCTGCACCCACCTCCATTCTGCTGGAGGAGACTGTGTGATATTCAGGGGAGAGAGTTAATGCTCAGAGAGGATATTTGTGTTGCACCCCACAGACACAGTGGAGATCCACAGCCACTCGAGGCAGCTGCCACCTCCACATTCAGGCTGCTGATGCTGCACATAGCCCACCAATATTTATCACAGCCAAAGTTAAAGGAAAGCAAGGATCCATTTTTCTCCTACGCATTATTTCACAGAGTGGAAAATGGCAGATATGCACTTGTGAAAAAAAAAAAAAAAAGTGCAGCGAAAGAAGCAACTGTTTTGGGATCCCTCTGCAACCAGAGGAAAAAAACTCCCCCAGAAAACATTAAGAAAAAAATAAATCACAGGACAGACTCAAACTCAGCCCAATTGGTCTCCTTTTTCCAGTCTAGTCTGGTATTGTACATAAATTCAGGCCAATATCCTACTTTATGTTAACCTTTGTAAGGCAGAAGCAGACAGGAAATACTATTATTTATTCAATACTATTATTTAACATTTTAAATCTAAACCATTCAATTTCTGATCTTTTTCACAGGATAATTTGTACCTTCATGAAGAGTGAAGCATAGGAAGGGAGCTTGGCCTTGATTAAACACCAGCTCAGTAAACTGGATTTTCCTGTTTCTCTCTCATGAATGCACTGGAAGCACATGAAGATGTAAAGCTACAACATTTATCCACATTCTCTCCTCTCTTCTTCCCCTGCATTGCTCTCTTTGCCCAAGGAATCTATCCTGGATAACACAAGTAGAGATTAATTTATAGTGTCAGGGAAGTTACCAGTTCCTTGTGTCCAGAGAAGAAGTAAGAGCTCCCAGATACATTACAAAGCTTCCCCAGGAGCCCTGAAAAATGCTTGAAGTTTAATGGGGATTCATTAATCAGGAGAAAACATCTTCAGTCACATGTAAAGAACCAAAACTGGGAGACTGTGACAGTCACAAAGTACCCCAGTACAGAATCACTGAATATGATTTGCTCCTCAGTTACTGATCCTTCATCATTTTTCCTGGTCTGAAGAGCGACAGGGATGCATAAACATTGCTTATTTGCCAACAAATACAGCACCTTTTCTCACTGAAAATCAAATAGATTTTCACTCAAATCAAAATAGATGCCCATCTCATCCATAGACACCACAACACTAAAATCACCCGCTCAGCTCTCATGCCACAGCATAAAAACGAGCAGAACCAAAGGGAAAATAAATTCACAAGGAAATCTTTCATAGTGTACCTGCTATAAATACACATAAAGGGGACAACACAGATTTGGTTTGTTTTTGTTTCAGAACAAATGTGTTCCTGTTGAATTCCTGTGCTAAAGACGTTAGCTGGTATACTCATGGGAGATTTTTGACTGGTTTGGACATACATTAAATACAGTTTTTTTCATGAAGTACTTCTTCAAGAGTCACCCTTTCCAACTGGGAAGCTACATTAGAAAGTAACATTAGATCCAAGGCCAGCTGTTGCATTTAGGAGCCTTGCAGGGATGAAACCATCACTGATGAGGACACAGGTACTGACAGGGCATTTCCCACTGCAAGTCCCCCCCTCCCCTCAAGTGTTGTGACCACTTGAGAAACTTTAGCCACAACCCCAGCACCACGCAAGCCAGACTCTTGGGAACACAATTCCCTTATTTTGTCTTAGGCTCAGGCCCACTGGGCCCAAATTTCACTCCAGTCTCTCCCCCTTACCTCATGATAGGAAATATGAGAGAGAGCATAGGGATTTTGGTGAAATTGAGGTGAATAAAGTGGGTATAAGACACAACTCAGCAGATTTCCAAGCTAGAACTTGGATCTGAATTTAAGTTGATACTTAATTGCTGGAAAAAGACAATTCTCCTATTAAGTCTCTCATAAAGGTATGCACAATTATCTAAGAGACTGGAAAAGATTTTTCATTTAATCTAACAAGCACTTTTAACCAAACAAAGTTTAATCTCACTTCTAACAAAGCACATCATTTCTCTAACACAGCCTTTATGAATTCCACTTTGTTTCTTCTTTCTCTGCCCTACTGAAGGCAGAGAAAAGGCTCCAAACTAAGCCAAAAAATTCCCCCAAAATGCATGTGTTCTGTGGTCAGAGACAGCTGTGCATATAACACAGTCAAACACATCTATCCTGTGTCAGCAACAGGCTGGATCAATCCTCAGCCTCAGCATTTGGGACCACAAATCTGGCCTGCAGGCATGTTTGCTTCCTTCACCTTTCCTCAGCATCCACCATCTGTTACACATTTTAATTATCAGGAACCTTTTAACTGAATTAGCAGACTGCAGGTCAGGCCTTTGCTGGATGCTTTTTCCTGCTGAGACTCAGGGAGCTCAGACTTACAGGTCTTGCTGCTCCTACTGGTCTTTCAGCTGCACCTGCATGAAGAGTTCTCTTCCTTCTCTACAGACTACTGCATAGTTTATTTTGAACTACCACAAAATTCAATTATCCCAAAAGATCTTTCATCCATATTTTTAACTCTTGCCACATTTTTGGAAGAAACCTTCTTACTCTCCAACTTAAACATTTGCCACAAAGGCAAGATCACAAAAATATCTATGTTGTTAAAAAGCTTTAAGTCCTCGCATCTTAGTGAAATGATATGCAAAAAGACATTGGAAGGACATAAAGAAGGCAATTCAATGAACAGTGACAATGTGCGTGATTTCACATTCTAAACCACAGCATCTTTGATGCTGTGCATTGCAGTTGTAAAAGAAAATTGTTTATAAGATTAAAATAATTACTTCAAAATAGTAAGGAATGCCAGCTCTATCATCCATTAGGCCTCCTGAATAGCCAGGTACAACAGGATTAAAAGCACACATCAGAAGTAAACTCAGGAAAAGCAGTGTGGGTGTATCTTCAACCCAGACCAAATCAGATCTCAGACACACAAACCACATAGCAAAGTAATTCCAATCATGTTTTGTTTTTTAAAGACTCTCCACACAGTTTTACATAGGCATAAACTGGTTAAATGAGACCTTCCTTAAGAAAACAAGGTAACTATTATTCTGTGTTTATGATTAATTGATATTTGACATCAACATGTTTATTGCACCATTCCTTAGGCACATTACCCTTAATAAGGGCCTCCTACCTAAATTACAAAGGCTTTGCAAAGACTGAATGCATATTAAGATAATTCTAGAGCTCTTGGAAGGAGCAGCCTACTCTGATCTACATGTGCTGTTCTTCAGGACAGACCCCATCTGAGTCCTGTTTGATCAGAACTCTTTCATGGAATCTGAAAGTAGGGAAGGTCTTCCCAAGTGTCAGAAAAACTCTCATTAAAATGTGGACTTTGGGCACAATTCTCTCACAGGGCTTTAATTTCTCACTGCATGACCACTGTTCCACATGTCATCTTATTTCAGTTTGAAACGCTTCCTAATTATCTTTTTATCTTGTTAAAGGGTGAAAATTTTCCAAGTAGTGCTTTCCTCTGGAGATTTGTTTCCACCAGAGAGGCTCTGTTAATATGTACAGCCAGATTTGCCATCCTCTTGAACTGATCTTGGTCTAAGGCTATTCCTTTGCCACAATCAAACAGGTAGGCTAGCTATAAAATACTATTGTCTCAATATCTCCCTTTCTACTTTTCAGATCTTTAGGATTTAAAGTTTATTTCCCCTTGCATACCCCTTCCTTCTTCACAATTTCAGTATCTCATGGAAGCTTTTCACACACACTCATACATGCTACTACTTTCACACCAGACTTTTCACCGTCAGACAAGGAAGGTTTCAGGTTGAAAAAATGAAGGAAACAACATCTAATATGTTTTTTATGAGCACTAACAGTCATCTGGTAGATTTCATAGAGTCTCACAACGCCACAACGCTCAACATACACAGTGCTTCAAACTGAGAAACAGCAAAAGATGTAATTTTCCTTCAATATATGAACTTGATCTTGATTTTCAAAACAAGTTTAAATCAGTACTTACAGTTCAACTCCTGGTAAGTCTGCATATCACAAGTCTCAATACTGAGAGAAATGTATTTTTTTTTAAGATACCAGATTGATTAACATGAAGGAATTATTCAAACCCTTGCTGAGCTCTCAATACAAAGTACTGAACAAATAAGCACTACAGCCTTAAATCTCAAGATAATCCCTCCATTCTGTGGAAGAACCCACCCACCAATTTGTCATCAAGCACTTTGGAAACTTTTTCTTAGTACTACACTTGCACTAAACATCTACATTGCCAAAACAAACCTTACACCATGGTAAAGCTTTTTGCCTGGCATTTGGCAGGCCTCCTGCCAATGCCATGGACTCTGCTGCTTCCAGAGACCAATTTGTGTGTGATCTATTAACATTCATCCTTCGTTCTGAAACTCCAGCGTACAGTTCAATTTTATATTTATGAGCACTACTCAAAACAAGCAAAAGGCCTCCTGCTGCTTTCTGCAGAATGAAAGCATGTGTCTGACAGGAAGCAAAGAAAGCTATTTCAGGATTATCCATGTGGCTCAAAGTTAAACAGGATTTCAAGATGAAAATGTAGCAGATCTGTAAAATAACACCTTTATGTTTTTTCAGGAGCATTTAATATGCAAAACCATAAATCCGTCTAATTTGTTAGCTAAAAAACAGAAAGGTAAAAATACATCAATTTGAGATCTTTGGTAACAGAAGGCTCATTTCTTTAAAAGAAAGGACTTTAGAAGACAAGGATCCAGGTTAACAAAAGGTTAATATCTGTCACCTGACAGAGATCAGTATCTGCCCATTCCAGGGGCTAACGTTTCAGAGGCTACAACAATTAAACCATAAGAAAGCCATGACCAGTGTAATGCAATCGTTGTATTAGTCAGGCAGATCATTTTACATTGCTGGGTACTCTGAAATATCCCATGAGGATTCCAGATGTAAATTCTTGACGAGAAAGGAAATGATAGCAGCGTCTCAAAGATTTATTTTTACTTTCTGTACAGCACAGTGAGCACATGGTAGAATAACGAGTCCATTCATTCATAATTGCAGATGTTTTACACATCTTGCTGAAACATGTGCATTAATGTGTTATATGGAGCTCTCTCTTCTGTTTCCAAAGTGTTAGGGTAATTATTCTCTGATTTGCATGTTTGAAGTGTATACATATATGCAGAAACTCTTCTGAGCTCCTGTTCCAGTTATCGCTGTTACAGCTCGTGTCAATCACAAATCACATCATTTCCTCCCTGGAAGGTGGGGATGCTGCACAGTTATTGATTCACAGTTCAAACCCCAGAAGGTTCTGGCACCAGGGCTCATTCCTGTGGGCTGCACAGTGTGAACCTCCTCACCCGTGTTAGCTGATAAGGCACCTCGTATAACATGGATATTTGTGCCACTGCTGGAAGATTACTTCCAGTCATCCTGGCAATCCCAGGAGCTGGCTGGTTACTGCACACAAACCTTTCATGGGATTCAAAGATACTATCACAGAGACTATTTCAAACAAAGAAGAAAACTACTCAGCAGTGACAGAAAAGGGGTTTGGGTTTTGTTTTTTTTTTTTTTAAATCAAACACTTCAACTCTTTGGATTAATTGCTTTCAGATCCACCGATTTTTTTATTTTTTGTTTTTCCTTTTCAGTCTCACTTCCTCTCCTGTTCTTTCTCCTTCCTTGTCCTCCAAACCAGGAAGGTGGCTATGGCTATAAAACGCTGTGTTCTCTCCAGGTTATTATCAATGCTTTGTTATCCTGATATGCTTCTACAGGCATTTCACCTCTAACCACATTCTGCAAAAGACTAATCTTTACATCTATTTCAGTCCTGCCAACTTGCTCTACTTAAAGGTGCTTTGCTAATGTATTTGTTTATTAGAAACAATAATATCTCCATTCACGGGATTACTGCATCCCATTTCCCTAACTTGAGATCTTTTCACACAGAGATAACTTGTTTGAAAAAGTTCAACCAACACTTTTTAAACTCTAGCACATGTGACAAGCCACCAAAGTAGAGATGTAAAAATAAAAGGAACTGCCTAATTTTCAAAGTCCCAAGCCCATCAGCCTCTATTGACTGCAATGTACATTCTGCCCCTTCAGCTGCTGAAACCAGACTCTACTCTAGACTCAAGTGCTCAAACAAAATGCAAGTTGGATCACATCAGTCATCTGGGACTACAAAAATATTTTATCAACCAAAGATCACAAGTATATAGAGTTTCATGGCAGAAGAAATTAATAAATGTAGCAGCAACCTCAGACCCATTTGCAAGGCCAAGACCAAAATACGTACACTGAACAGGGTGAAAATAAGTTACTGAACTACTGATGACCAGAACATGAAATTATAGAATATGCTGAGCTTGAGGGGACCCATCAGGTTCACCCATTCCAACTCCTGGCCCTGCACAGAACATCCCAACAGTCAAACAATGTGCCTGAAATTGTCATCCAAACCCTTCTGAACCTCAGGCAGGTTCCTGACTTCTTTTTGGGTTATTTTAACAGAATAACACTTCATATCTACAAACCATTTCCAACTTTACTGTTTCAAAAGCAATATTTTGCCTTTGATTTCTTTTTATGTTACCACTCTCATCATAGCATAAAGCCTGACACATTAGGAATGACTGGAACTATGTGGTAATTTGAAGAAGTTGGCTCTTCAAATAACTTGCTCTTTTCCCCATGCCACTGAGTTTACCTGTAGATGGCCTTAAAGATTACTTACAGCAGGGGAAAAAAAGTATGTGTTGGGTTATTTGACTAGAAAGGAATATACTTTGTTATTGACATCCCAGCTTCCCCAGGAAAGGAGTAAAAACTTTATTTTGAAATGTTCACACTAAACAATCTGTTCCAAAACACTGTACAAAGCAATTGTGAACTTGGAGTACTTTCTAGCACATTCTACCTTGGCTGTGGACCTTACGTGTATTTTTGGTATAGATTACAGCTATGCACAAGTCATCACTGGAGAAAATTCCTATTAGTAAGGGATGCATGATGACATTCTCATTCATAAATGCTGCATTATTATTCTTGCTGGAACACAGGTAAAGTTTATTTTTACCCTGTAATTTCTACCTAGTCAGAATGAGTTAAGAGGCTTGCACTTATAAAGTGTACAGGATACAAAATGAATTATAAGCATGTCAAGGTATGAAAGGGAATTAGTGATGATGGCTGAATCTCAGAAGAACTTCAAGTTAAATTCACAAAGGGCCTTATTTGAGCTTTAGACATGAATCTGAAATTGGGGTGAACACAGAAATACCATCTGTCACTCTCAACCCTACTCTTAGCATTCCGTCCAGGTGAGAAATACCAGGAATCTCATTTAGATTTTTTGGTATTTCTTTTTCTAATTACTGCTGAAGCTGCAAACTGCAGTGTAAGACCCGGGGGAAAAAATACGGAAAGTTACAGAAACATTTTGGGTTTGGGATAGAGAAGCCATGTGCTAATTTCACGCTCAACATACCAGGGTTTATTTACCTAAAACACAACTGTAGTATGCAATGGTCCCTGCAAAGAATGAGAACCCAGCCATAGACTGGGGTACTCAAAGGGCTGGAGGGTTGGCATGGAGAGTAAATTACGAGGCAGAAATATCCCACAAATCCACATTTTTGTATAATTAAGCTGTTGTAGATTTTCATATGGATGAATGCTCTTGGGACACCTGATATGAGCTATTAGCTGGAGCAATGCAAAATTTAATTTACACAGTGAGTAAAGATATTTTTCTAACAAATTTTTCGCGACTAAAATAGAGGGCGGAGTACAAGAAGCACATTTGCCATGAAAAGTCATTTTTCATCCATGTGAAAGAATGAAATTTTCCCAGTATGGTGATTAAGCAAAAATGAATGATTTTGCCTGGAGGATGCATTATTTTCACTCTGTCATTAAAAAAAATCAGCTATTGAACTTAGAGCATGTTTTGTGCGGACAGATAATTTTTCTCTGAATTATTAATTATTCAAAACCCACTATCAAACCCTTGAATACATACTTTTTTATTCAAATGATGATAACATGAAAACTGAAAGGGTTTAGTATTCAGGGTATGAGGGGGGTTCAGTTCTACATGCTTTGTATATCACATTTATATTAAAATATAAACACCTATTACACAAAACCTTATTCTGCACATGACATTGCACTAGACAGGCTTTGAATTTTTTTTCTTGAATACTAAAATCTTGTGTGTTGCAGACACCAAAGCAATGAAACGGAATCTACAGAAGAAAATGGAATTATACAGCCTTGAGCATTATGGAGTCTGCATGCTGTTCTTTGTTAAACAAGCACCATACCCCCTTGTCTGTCAGGGCTTCCATTTTCAGCAGTGGTTCAGCACTGCCTCTCTAAATGACACAGAGCAAGGAAAATAAGGTTTTCAATGAAGCCTCACACAATTAAAATGTTAAATATTTCACATACTATTCTGATGTCTGCAGGAGGTAAAGCTTCACAGGGAGCTAACTTATCCTCCACAGGCAAAGGAAATGAAGCAGTTTCAGCCATCAGATGGCTTTACCTCAGTGCATGTTCCAAAGAGATTCACAGGCTTTGCTCTCAAATAAAAAATAATTTAGAAAAAGAGGCTGATGGAGGCCATATTACAAAGAGAACAGTTCAGTCTCATTTGACAGGCAGTAACCATGGGTCAGACTGTACAATTGATTTTTCAGAACACTTCTTTGATTTCTATAGGGAGTTTAGCTTAAAAATTGATGAGACAATATGTCCTTATTAAAGCAACCATTTTAGGGGAAAAAAAACCTCTCACCTGTTTAAATTTAACTCTTGTTCCCACTGAAGACTGACAAAAGCATCTATTTTAGTAGAACATCTCTTCAAGCCCCAACTTTTAGGAATTCTTAGCTACAAAATCTAGTTTGCAGAATAGGATAAATACAGCTATCTACAAATAAAGCTTGGCAAGTTCCTGAGAGCTTGTAGGACGGGAACCCAAATTGTTGGTTGGGTTTTAGTGTCACTTCCTTAGAGCTACAAGGTTAAGCATAACAGAAGCAAAGCACACACAAAGACGCAGAATTAGTGAGGACACTAACTTCCTACCAGGGAAATGATCCAAACTGTGCAACACCTTTGTAACTGGGTGTTGTGGGTGTGATCTGAGCAGGATCCCAGCCCAGGACATGGGGCAGTGGCCCCCATTCCCAGGAAGGGAAACACACCCAGGGAGCCACAGGAGGGCTGCACCAAACAGGGCTGGCTCCCACTGGAAATGACACAGGGGGTTTGAACAGCACACAAAAGCTCCATTGAGAAAGGGTTTAAAAGTTTTAACTGTAGTGAATCACAGAATCAACTTGTTGAAGTATTCCACATCACACTAACTGGTTCTTCAGTTTTAAAAACTGCAAAGACCAGTGTCCTTGCTGTCTTCACCTATAACTGCCCAGAAAAGCAAGGTGACATTTTGTTGTCATCTTATTGCAAGGGTTCCATACTGTTATCTCCTTATCACAAAAGTTCCATACCTTCTTGGTGTTTCTGGTGGGCAGCTCCTCAGAGCACTGACTCTTTCTTCTTCACAAAGCAACCACTGACTCCAGTTCCCTTCTCACCCAGCCACCCCACTCTTTTATAGCATCTTCTTCTCATTGCTTACACCTGTGGCCTGTTAAAGTCAGGCCTGCTCCTAATCTTTGCTAATTGGCCCAGCTGCAACTCCTTAGGGGTAAGATTACTTTCTACACTATCTTTGTTTTCCTATGTTCTATCCCCCTACAACATTTCCCCTTTAGATGTCATCCAGGAGACTTTGAGTGCAGCACCAAGGCTGATGTCAAAAAGCAAATCTGCTCTGCAATTATTACACATTGTTTATAACTGAACAGCATTTAAGTCTGCACTCAATCCAAGTCCACCCTCTGTCCTCAGCTGCACACAAACATTACAGACTTTTCTCCCATGAAGTCCAACAACAGAGATAAGGCAAGATATGAAACAGTGAAGTCACGAGGGTCAGAGAGTTCGAAAGTTAACAACATGACAGCCCCATGTGCAGCAAAATGTTCCAGATGCATAATGCCTTCTCTGGAGGAAAAGAAAATAAACCAAACAAACCAAGCCCATGTCTTTGACTTTTCAAATCAATTTGCAAATTTACACAATAATTTTTATACAAAAACAAAAAAAGGGTGAGGGGGCAGGGATAAGATGATGGAGATGGGGGGCACACACAGATTTGGAAACACCTGGTATGACAACCGTAGTTTACAGTCCAGGTGTTTAGGATCCTTCCCCAAAAAGCTGAATAATCTTGGTTTACAATTACCATCAGCTTAATCCAGGCCCTTCATACAAAGAATAAAAAGGATTCAAGGGATACTCTACTGCAGCCCTCAAGGTTTCACTCAGAAAACAGTACTCAAGTTTCCCCACTTACTTTTTCAGCCCTGGGTTTCCACACCTTTTTTTACACATGCTCAAAGCCAAGCATTTAATTTTATTCCAGATAAGAGGTGTTTTTCAGGGTTTCTGCCAGAATGACAAAGTCAGCAGGATTTCGACAAAGTGCAGCAGGAATTTAAAGAGTAAAGGCAAAGTAGCCCATCACCTGGGAAGTGCTGATAATGACAGCAACCAAGCTGGAGAACCACTTGGAATATTTAATCAGGCTGTGGTACAGATTAATTTTATACTGTCTTTAAAGTGCTTTGAAGATGAAAAGCATTACTTAATTGTTTTATCTCCAGCCTCATCACCAGCACTATGCCTCACCCCACCTAACGGTGCAAGGCAGGTGCTGAACTTCTCTGTCCCACTGGGCTGTGACAAGGGACAACTGGTTCCAGCAGCACCCCAACCCCTTTATCTGCTCTCCAGCAAGTAACAATTGATTGCTGGGTAGATATTTGTAAAAACATTCTACTCTTCCTTCACATCAGCCCAGCTGTGCAACTCCAAATGTATTCTGGCTAAATGTTTAATCAGTATCAATTGAAAAAAAATTAAAAAACCGTTAACAGTAATAGTGATTTTCACTTTCAAAGCATCAGCAGCTGTGACAGCACCCAAGCAATTAACAGGTTCCTTTGGGCTTATTTTTCATATACAAACATTGTATCTCCTACAGCAGTTTAGGTAGATTAGAGGACACTGCAATCCAAAGACTGTTTAACACCTCCCTTTGAAAATTACTTTCACCAAAAGAGTGTGAGAACAACACAGAGAAACTGTTCTACTTATCCATCACTGTGAGACCAAATTTGGACAACAGTACAAATACACAGCAAGTGGTATCTTCAGTCCTCAATTAATTCTTGAAAAAGCAGAGTTCACTTAAAGGGGTGACAGGAGAGAAAGATTCAGACATTGTGTGTCCGACTGCACATTCATTGATCAGGAATCACGGTACAATTATATTGCATTTTAAAAATGCGTGATATTGCTTCAATCAGGGGCTATCACCTCTGGCTTCTAACTACATACTCCAAGACAAAAGGATAGGAAAACTCAGTTCTGCAGTGCATCAAATGCCCCAATACTCAAGACAAGCCCAGCACACACAACTGCCAGGGCTGTACACCTTTCTGCAATTTCTAAGCATTTTACACTAGTGACCATCACACTCATCTCATGTTACACCAAGAAATGGGGCTGCTGTTTTTTTATGCTGTTTAAAATTCATCCCTCAAGCTTTGGGGATTTTTGTGCCTTTCTTTTCGGTGGGTGGGCATGGGGAGGTGTTGGTGAAGATCTGGGGGAGAAGGACACCTTGCCTTAAGCATGCAATACAGAGAACTGCACTAAGTAACATGCTGTGAGCAACAGAGAAACTTGGGGATGAAAGCAAACATAGGGAAAGGGACTGGAACTTCCAGGGTACCCCATAGCAGTCATCCTGTGCAAACACAACACCTGGCAAATGTCTGAACCACCACTGTGGTAACAGGGAGAACACACCTGAAGAACCTCACAGTCTGGAACAACTCCTAGGCACACATGTAAACAACCAAGGTATCAATCAAAGAGTGCATTTGCACTAATTTAACATGTTAAGAATGAGTCACAGCTGACTTGCTTTCTTGCCTTTCTCAGACAAAAGAATCAAGTTACCATCTCAATCCTTTTTATTTTCCTTTTTTTGTTTGGCTTTTTCTTATAAAAACCAACACTTAAATAAATAAAAACACACAGAGATACCATGAAAGCTTTTAAAGAGAAGAGCACACTTTCCTTGGAGAAACAAGATGCAGCAGTGGGAACACACTAGCTAGCACATGGGAGCCAGAGTAAGGAATTGCAAAGTTCTTCAGTGCTCTTGTCATCAATGCTTTCAGGCATCCTCTTATTTTATAAACACCTCACATAGGGATAACATAGGCCTTTATTAATTCATCCCCCTGTTGAAAGGACAGGATCCTACACCCAAGCTCTGTGACACGAGACACAGAGAATGCACAATAACTCAAATTCATTTGATTTCTATCCAAACAAATTGAATCAAGCAGATTACAGATTAATTACAATTCTCTAAGTCAAAGAAAAATTCAGCAGCCTTTTCCCAGAATCTGCTTTGTGACTATCTTTAAAAAATGCTAGAGAGGATTTGCCACTGCCGTTTACATGCTTTTTTTTAAAGTGGCTTATTTCATTAGCTGTCTTAGAGCTGAGGGACCACATGAGTGTGCACTTCATCCCCTCTGGGCAACAGCCCCTCCAAAATTATTGATTTCACAAGGTCAGTAATTCAGCTGGAGTGTCAACCTCAAAATCCATGAGAGGCCTGAACATAAAAGACTTGACATAGATCATTGTGCCTGGCAAAATCTCCAAGGTTTGCCATGCCTGGGAAGTCTTCCATTCCAAAACACAGGAACTTCTCAATGGAATATCAGCAAGGTTGTTATGGCACTGGTGAAGCAACACAACCCTTGAAGGCTCACCACCAGCTTTTACATACAGTGTTCTGCACATGAACTGAGAGACACTTCAATGGAAATGTTTGCATTTCAACACAAGTCTCCTTGGTGAGTGATCTAGCTTGTCTCTAAGATCAAAGAGATGTGCATTAACATCTTCTGGCTTGCAGAGGAAAACACACAGAACCCACCCATAACTCAAAGTATACTGAACTACAGAAAAGCAGACAGGGAAAACAAGAGGAAACAGAACGGATAAAGCAGATCATCCTCCAGAAACAGGACTAAATACAGATGCAGATTAGCCTGGCAAACTGAGCATTTCTAGGAAGTGCTGATATGCCACTGTATTGCCAAAATTAGAAAAACTGTGTAGGAAGCAATTAGCTACTGTAGCTTCTCCCTACTTAAAATGATTGTTCAAGGCTACATTGTAATATGTGGTTGGTCATACCAATTCGGGATGTAAATGCTGGCATGAAAAATGCCATTTATTCAATCTCAACTTCAAAAAAAATCAAATTGATTCGAGAGAAATAACAGTTCTTTTCTTGACCATTCTGCATTTACACTTCAATTCTATTCCCAACACACAGCTTTGCTGTGCACATTGTATGTGTGTCCTCCATAATTAAAGCTTTATTTGAACCTCCCCCTTCTTTCCACAACTCTCTTGGTTAGATCAAAACAGTAGAGACAAAAACTGAAACATGCCTGGGGTGCAGGAGAGAACAAGAAAGACTATTTAGTGAAGTAGGCTAATGGTGTTGCAGAGGAAGGGGGCTGATTTTCACATCTCAGAACTGTTAAGCCTGCAAATATTACTGAAATCACATCTGGGAACAAAGCTCTGCTTTAAGTAAGTTCACCATGAGTGTTGCTAAGCAATGGAGAATAGATGAGGGAAAGGGAGGGTGCCTGACTTTAGGATTAGGAGGATGGATAGAAGATAAAGTAAGGCTTCTGCACAGCTTTATTTGTAAAAAACTTCCAAGTTCTTTGTTTTTATTGCCTGTCTTCCAAACTAGTTGTACCATGATTAATCAGGTCTCATTCATTGTCCACCCCAATGCACAGCCAGCACAAAGAGAGGTGCTGCATCCTGGAGCACGGGCACAAGCATCTGAGCACCAGAACTGCCAACATCTGTCTCTGGATTTCACAGGTAAGAACAGGAGAAGCTTTCCTGATGCAAATACTACAGAACTTAATGTCTATGTTTTAGAGAAATACTGCAGATACTTGTTTTTATGTAACTTAAACTATGCTGTGTATGGGAAATAAAATACTTGTGGTGGCTAGAGCTTGCTCTAACTCTACTCTTATGCTGATAGTTACAGAAAAGTGAAGTATTTTATCTTATAAGATCAATAAATGTCATATCTTCATCTTACTTGAATGTTTTTTCTGTCCACTCTCTACTGGCATCTTGATATTGTAAAAGTTTCTTATTCTGCTTTAGCAAGATTGCTTCCAATCCTTAGGAAAGCAACTACACATTTTCAGCTGCAGACAAATGCATTGCCTCATATTATTTCCCAGAAAACATTTGTTGCCTTGTTCAGCTAAATGCCTCCATAAACTATAGCATGTACATTTGTAAAGCATGCATTGTTGGAAGAGTAAATTGAATTCTTTGATTCATTTTTACATGGCAGCAGTATTTTTCTTTTTTTTTTTTCTTTTTAATCATCATAAATACTCCAGAATGCTCATCCCTTTATTACTCAGCATTATATTCCATATGCTGAGGCATTTGCAGCCTCACAGGTCATTTCATAGGCATTAAACTTTTACTGTATACCTGTCTTTTTAACATTTGCTAATAACTCATCTGGAAAGAGAGTGACATTTGTTGCTGAGTAACAGATGTCTGCACACACAGCATGAACTAAGAGCATTTCTCAGCCTGAGATCCTAGATTATGATTAACTATCTAGTCAGGATTCCAGTTAGAGATATTACGAAGGCCTTTCCCAAAACTCAAGATATTCAAAACCTATCACTTCTGCAGCACTCCAGCAGTGCTCCCTGCACATGGGATGCATTTCCCTGACAGGCAAATGGCATTTAACAGACTAAACAATAGAAACTAATTAAGAAGATTTAGTGTTGTAATCACATTTTTATTTTATGCACCTTTAATGTTTTCAGAAGCAGAGACTCTGAACCAAACATTTTAAGCTCAAAGAAGCATGGACACTGCGTAAAGGCAAATTAAGCCACATGCTGCAAAAACAGCCTAAAAGTTTTCCTCTGAAGGGTGATAAATTAATTACTGAGAGTGGGAAGTTTACCATGCCTAACACATAAAATAGGTCACCTCTTGTACTATATTTTATTTGCATACACAGTCAGAAGCAAATCTATGGGCAGCTGCTTTAGAGCTGAACAAGCACACTCATATCATTTGTCATCCTCCAAGAACTCATCCAGGCAGTCCAAAACAAAGTCATCAAGTGGAAATATAGACCAGGATGGAAGAAAGATGCTTTGGATGGCCCAGCAGCTACAAGTTTCATATAGCAAACCTCTTGAAATGGATGACATGTAGAAAATGCACTGAGATCCATCATGTTGCATTGCCTAATTGACTTCTTTCCCCCTTTTGCTTTTTCTTAATGAGAAGCAGGGAATGAGAGAAGAAGAAATCTTCCCTATCAGCAGCAGCAGGGGTTGCTGCAGCAAGATGATAATTCCCTCCTGCTACTCTGCTGACAAGCACCAAGCTGCACAGGAAGAGCAAAGCATTTTAATCACAGGATTGAAAAATGCAGCAGTTCCTAAAGCTTCACCTTACCTTGGCTGATTTACATTAATTTAGGATCAACTGGCTTTCAGAGGAATAATGTTATCCATGGAAGATAACAGAGGAGGAAAAAATTGTTGGAAATTCTAGTTTCCCTGTGTATAACATGCAAGGATCTATGTATATACACAGTTTTGGAGCATCTTAGATAAGCAAGGATTATTGAATTCCTTAAAAGCACAGTGCAAACTTGAGGACTCCCTAATTCCATACCAAATGTTTTTTAAGTGCCACACTTTCAAATACACACCATTAAAAGGAAAAAAAAAAACACATCAGAAACTAGATTCAGAGTCCAGTCCAGCGTCCATTGGAACCACCAAAAATCTGTGACAGAGGCCTCGTTGAGGTTTTGGCTCTGGCTCTTTCATCAGATTATCATTTATGACAAAGGCAATCCATAAGGAGCTGCTAAGACAAATACAAATCTTGTGTCAAATTCAGTCAGACACCCCCCCAAAATTAAAAATTTGAGCACACAGCAGCTTCCAGGCAGCAGCTTTGGGCATGTGGCACAACATCTGCTACAAAAACACTCGAAAGCAGACCTGCGGCAAACTGGAGCCGTGCCAGCTCCCAGATTATCCCCCCTCCAAGGCTGCCAAGGCAATGGACAGATGGCAGCCAGTGCACTCACAGGATAGTTAGCTCAGTTAACAATCAAGTATGCTAAATGATTTCAGATTCACTCTGCACCAAGCATTGTACTTTCCAGTGAACCATTAACACTGTGTCCTAATAGAAATATGGTTTGGTATGAAGGAACTGGCAGATCCTGTATTTTACAAGACAGTTTCTCTGGAACAATTTGTCAGGGAACATTAGATCTGCCTTCATGAATAAAGTGAGAATCTGCCAAGTTTGCCAGGCGGGTTTGTTCATCATTTGAATTCTGCAGTGTTTGAGGAGTGAGGATGGAAACAAACAGGAGGATGCAGGTCAGTTATCCACACAAGCTGCTGCCAGTGATGCTCTCAGTGGAAAGCAGGAGGGTGTTAGGAGCACATAGGATCTCCCATCACAGCAGCTGTGCCCCTGCAGTAGGGCACCACACAGCTCTCCTGCACTGGACAGCTATCACAAGCAGCCTGCTGGTGACACACTTGTCACCCAAATGCACAGATGTGAGAACTCATCCCAGAAAAGCTAAAGGTTCTTGGGTTTAAATGGGTAAAATCTGTAAAGAAAATTTGGCCCCCATATATCAAGTACTCAGAACTAGTACATAGTATACAGGTGGACTTTCGGCCCATGTACCTAAACAGCTGGTCAAAAGTGTAATAGAATTTATTTATTACATAGTTGGCTCCCATGACCATTTTATTCATCATTGTTGCACCTAATAAATACCCTGAGAAAATACACACCACCAGCCCTTTTCTGCCTGCACTGGAAAAATCCAACAGCAGAAAGCAGGGAAGAAACCCAAGAAAAACAAGTGGAAAAATAGAAGGACAGGGAAGAGAGAGAACTTAGTGAGCTCTGTTGAAGGAGGTAGGAGTTGTGTCATGGATACCAGAAAAGCAGCACCTCACACTTCTTAGCTGTTATCTCAGTTGCAAAGAGTAGGACTGAAGCAAACTGGAAAACCTGAAGCATTTCTAGTGGGCAACCAACAAATGAGATCCCCACACAGTCAGGTGAGAGCAGCAGCTTCTGACCAGTGCAGTGAAGCCTTGTGCTTTGGACTCAGAGCTCTCCCAGGGCACAGAGCTCGTTCTGCTGCAGCTGCTGAGCCCAGAGCAGATGAATTGCATGGTGCAGGGCTGAAGGAACCTTCCAGCAATGCTGTGCCTGCTTTGCTGAATGAGAGGGCATCACTCAAGTGCTCATCACTGCCCAGAGCAGCTGCATTGCATGGTGCAGGGCTGCAGGAACCCCCAACAATGCTGTGCCTGCATTGCTCAGTGAGAGGGTGCTGCTGGTCGGTATATGCAATTACGAACAGAGACGGGGCAGATTTGAACTAGAATCGTGAGCTATTTATTCAGCACATCAGTCTTAGTACATTGTTAGGACAATGGAGACGGGATGTTAACAGCTCTCTGATCTAAAGGAAATGCTAAGGGGGTGTTACATTACAGCATTGAATAACTATCTCAATTTAGATTTCAGCCAATCACACACAGAGCAAAACATATTGACAAGAATTCTATCTAATCATATGAAACACACGTAAGGGTAGCTAATGCAATGGCTCGCTCATGAGAGACAAAGCACAGATCTATTCATACTAACTTTCTAAAGATATACATTAAATAACCTTGTTGCAATCTATAAGGCTAGTTTTACAGAAGTCTATTGTGCTATTTGTCACGTCTGCTCTACTGTTGAGAAAAATTTTGGCTGTATTAGCAATGTTCACAAAATTTCTCTCAAAGGCATGTCTTTTTTAACTATTTTCTTAAAACTCTCTAACTTCATGAATCTCAGCAATTCCCCCTCTCTGTTGACTTAGAAACTTTCATATTTTTTTTTGTCGTTTACTACATGTGTTTCATATCTTTACTGAGCATCACAGAGATGCTCATCACCGCCCTGAGCAGATGCGTTGCATGGTGAAGGGTTGCAGGAACTCTCCCAGAAACGCTGTGCCTGCCTTGCTTAATGAAAGGACATCACAAGCTCTGCCCACTCTCCCTTTCTGCTCTGACACCAGTTTCCTTCAGGGCATTGCAAAGTTATACCAAGAAAATCAGCACCAGCAGGCAAGAACTCCTATTCCCTGCTCTTCCAACATGGAAAGGTGTCACAGAAATATCAGAGCAAGAGCTCTGCCAGAGCACGGAGCTCCTCAGCTGTCCTCCCTGCAGCTCTGCTCTCCCTTGAGGAGGCAATGTTGTGACCCCAGCGTGTGATCACCAGAGCAGGGAGTCAGAGATGCAATTTTAAAAAAAAAAAAAAATCAAGAGCAAACCGGTTAAAAATGGAGACAGAAGCAACCTCATTTTCTGACTCAACTTTATGAAAATCTGATTAGACCTCAGTGAAATTTAATCTTTGCCTTCCAGACCTTCTGAGACAACAATAAAGATCTCCTGAGCTCATAAAGTACCCAGAGAGGAGAGATACTACCCAGCCAGGAAAATAGCTGAGAAAAATTATTTTTCTTGGCCCTAATCACCAGGTAAATCTGCAAAAAATGTCATTAAAAGTAAATTATAAAAAGCTACGTGTCACTACTTTCAAACACAAGAATACACTTTATCAAAGTAATAAAATAATATGAAAAAGACAAGACAAATTAGCTACAGCAATAATCAGGAATGCCAGACATTCAGAAGAGAGTATTTGTTCAAATTGCTAAGATAGTCAAGAGACAGAAATATTAGCACTGTGGGACCACTGGGAGTCAAATTTTCTCCTTTTTTCCTACCACAAATTTACAGCAAAAACAAAACTACCAGATATTTTTTTATATTATCAGCCCTTCCCCAGAACAATTCTGCTTCAAAACCACTCATTAAGCTGGAACTGGCAAAACCCAAAGTTCCAGGCTTTTATTCTCATCCAGAGGATCCACATTTCTCCATGTCCTTGTAACAGCTGTTCCTACGTTGCCTCATGAGACAAAGAAATATGGGAATTTCTTTGACTTTCCTCGAAACATTTTTACTTTCATGGACAGATAATACATGGAGCCATTAGCCCCCAGGGGTCTCACAGCCAAATCTTTCCTACTTGGGGCTGCAAGAGCCCACCACAAGCCATGTTTTGCTGGCACAGTGTAAAACCAGAAAATCCTACAACACTGGTGTTTCTTGGATTCTTCCAATGCTCTGCTCACAGTCCAACAAGTTCAGCTTTTGCAGCTTGCAGGAAAGAAAGCAAGCAATTCTTACCAAAGTACAGCAGTCTGGGAAATTAAAACAGAAAGGGAAAAGCCAGACATGAATGGGTGGTAAAATTGTATTTCCAATCTTCTCCTCTAATGGTGTAGTACAGCAGCCATCTCCAACCAACTCATCATACCAGACAAAGTGATATGTGCAGGAAATGTTAAATATTAAAGAAACAAACAGATGCTAAAAAAAATCCTAAACTATGGGGTGTGCAGAGCCAAAATAATTGGGATAATGTGCACGTACCGAGTTAAAAACTTGAGGATGGTAGATTATATATATATATATGTGTGTGTGTGTATATATATATATCTATCAATCATCTAGGAACTCAATTTAATTTCTGCATGCACTGATTCCCCCATGTCCTTATTGTTGCTTATAGAATCCTTTACTTACTAATTCCATGTCTCATACAGCCATGCAACAAAAACATGGTTATGTTGTATATAGTTACCCAGCAGAATGTCTGTGGAATAAAGTTTGCTGATTAAAATCCTATTTTAATCATGCAATTAAAAAGTCTACAGTAATATTGCAATTACTTTACTTTTAAAATGCATCTGTGCAGAAAGCTAGAAGACAGGAATGAATATGGTATTCTGATCTCTCACTGTACAAATGCACAATGATTCTCAATCTGTTCTTGCCTGGGCAAGTCAGAGTGTGTGCAACATTCAAGATTAATTAGAAGTAACACGTGTTCCTCATGAATGATGCCATGTCTAGTACTACATGTAAATTAATTCATGTCAGCATGGGCCAGGTTGTGTCATGATTTTTTCTTTTTTTTTTTTGGAAAAGATGTACAATTTTTTGACTGCAGCTGCTATAGATTGGCTGTAGAGACATTTTATAAAAATAAAACTTTGGGCAATGTGTAAGTTGGTTTTCTGCTAGGTTTTTTATTTTGTTTGATCTTTGCCAACTAACTGGGATAAGAGAATTCACAAGGTATGAATACATTACACTCTGTCTGGGCATCTCTAGCATGAGCAGCGTGGTTATCACAAAGACTCCCCAGCAGCCACCTCTTCCCAGCTTATCGCCCTGAGGAAACGGCGCTGCCTCCAACACCAAACACAAAACAACAGCACATTACACATGCACAAGCCAAGGTCTCAGCTTCAACTCGCCTTTGATCTCCCGTAACTGAAGGAAGTGTAAACCAAGATCAAGTTTATTAACTACAGATCAAAGTGCAGCCTAGCTCTTCCCTTCCCAGCAGCAATTAGAGACTAGAGGTAAATTTCTAGAGAAAATTATTTTGAGATATATATATAGGTTATTTTTGCAATCATTGAATGCGCCATTCCAGTGTAAAAACACAACTTCAGGACATTATGACCCATATTTCTCCCAGCTCTTACTTGGAGATTCCTGTTCCTCCCCTGGCATTAGGGTGTTTGTTAATTGGGAGAGTGGACGCATAGCACCATGTTAAGAGCAAACAGAACTACTGTGGTAACACAGTAAAAACTTAAAGGTTCAATCATTTTAAAATGCATTTTCTCCTCAAAATACATTCTTCCAACTGATTCAGCTGTACTGAGAGATTGCCAGTACACGTTATTTGAAAACTCATTGAGTATAAAAAACCAAATATATTTCTCCAGCCTTGGAAATTGCCTTCTCTTCCCAGCATCATGTGAATTCATCACTTAAGTGCACTGCAAAACAAAAAGCTATACAGCTCTTGGATTTCACTTTTAGTAGCAGTTTAGTCACCTTTTATAACCCAAGAATTGCAATTCTTTACTATAGGAGCAGTTTCGAAAATATTATAGTGTCTAATCTTTATGAAACTTAATTGTAGAATGCTCTTAATATGGCCTTTAAAATAAAACATAATCTAAGTACCATAAAAGCCTTGCAGCTTCTTACACAATTAAATTCTTTGAATGAAATGACTTGCAGTTTTGCAAGTCAAAGCAGCAGATGTATATGCTAAAGCACAACTCAGAGTAAGCAGATGCCACTAATGATTGAGACTTATGACTGAACTTTTTTTCCAAATATAAAGCAATATGAAACCAAGACATCTGTGAATTACATGATTTTTGAGGGCATTCATACAGATATATCAGTCTTGAAACAGGACAAATGTTTTCATTACAAGTTTGATCATTCCCACAGCAGTCAGCAGGAGGTTTGGGGTACAGTTTGGGGTACAGGTGTCAGGAGCACAAGACTGGTTCTTGTAAAGCATCACCACCCTCAGCTTACACCATGCTAAGCCAGCCCACCTAAAACAACATGTCCTAAAGTAGATTTTTTTTCTTAAAATACCAGCTGAGAGACAAGTGATAACAGCTAAAACTCAGACTACCTTCTTTATTAAAAATAACACAGCCCTGTCTCTTCAAATTAACACTTTCACCCCCTCTTCTCCAGCTCATCTCCTGTGCCCTCTGCTACATTCCAGTGCCACCAGACCCTCACATCAGCGACTGGATTGCACCCAGGGTTCATCCTCTTACAGCTGGTTTCAAAACCACAAGGTAAATTGGCATTTACCCTTACAGATGCCCAGCAACCATTACCACACCATATTCAGCTCTCTCCTTATATTGGCAAGTACAGCCCAGTATAAAGAGTTGGGTTTTTAAAAAAAAAAAAATATTCTAAACCTACAGCCAATACTGACACGTTTCCTTACATTCCCAAATTAGTTGCATAATGCTGCTGCCCTTTTGTAAAGATAGATCACACTGGCACCTCAGAAATGGCTGCAGTTTCCAAGTGATGACAGAATTTCACATCCCCGCCCTATTCCCACCGAGCGCCAGGATCCTTTCCAACGCCTGCAGCAATGCTTTGAAGTAGGTGCAAATGCAGCAAATGCAAAAGATTAAAGGATTCTGGAGTTCATGGAAAGAGGTGCAGAGCTCAGTATCACCAGAAAGATTCAACTGAACATTTTAAATTTTTATTTAAAGAATTTCATCATGAGAGGAGTTACACCATAGTACTTTTCCTCAGGATATATTTTACATAACTGTCTATGCTGCCTGTGACTAAATCCTTAGATGCATAGAAATGGACACATGTTCAGCCTTCCACCGTTCCAGCAGATCTCACACACAGATAACAGCATACCAAGAGCTGAAAGGTTAAAAAATGTTCAAAATAGACAGCAATATTACCTCAACATTTTCTTTTTTAAGCAGCTTTCACACAGAATGTTTAAAGGAGAAGTTTCACATTTAAAACATCCTCCTACAGGGGGAAGCTGCAATATTTCTGACAGACATTTTCATTTTTGTTCAGCATTGCACTTACTCAGTATCCTGTCAGTTTAGGAACTAGGAATCAGGGCTTTCAAAAATCAGCTGATGACATGAGTCCCAGTCACTGTCTGTCCCTCCAAAGGTGGCTTACCAAGCATTATTCTTTTAAGGCAGGGGAAGAGGAAAAGTGGGGTTGATGATGATTTTTGTTTTAATTTTTTTATTTTTAATCCTTCAAATCACAACTGTTAGCCAAGCCAAAGTTGAATATTCAAGTAACAAGGGTTTCCACCTCAGTCACTGCTGCTCAATGTCCTGGAGTGTGCCAGCAGCCAAACCTGCATACCCACAGAATATCACAAAATCGTTCACTAAGACATTCTGACATGAGCTCCCATAAGATGGAGTATAACACAGGGTGCTGCAAATTCAGGTAGCTTTTAAAGTAATAGGCCATAAAAGACTCCCTAAAACTTTCTGATGAGTATACAAACAGTGGGAAATAAAGTCCATCAGCTACAGTGATATTTTATGTCTGGAGATAAGAATGACAGATCTGGAAACAGCACTGGTCTTAGATTAAAGGCCATCAATTGAGCAGAGAAGCAGAAGTGCCTCTGTTTCTCTGCTATTTCTATTCAACTCTGGGTCTGTCTGCCCAAACCTCATCCTCAAACCTGAGCTCCAGCCTCTTCCTTTCCCAGATGGCATATCTCACCTTCCCCCATCAGGGCCTCAGCACCACATCCCTTTTCCTCTGCTCCAAACACCACGGGCCTGTTCTCCCAGCACACCAAAGTCTTTCCCTTGCTGCCCATCCATGCTCCCTCCTTGCCCTTGGTGATGCAGAGCAAGCAGCAGCAGTGTTGGAAAAATCCTGCAAGAGCTGAGCCACAACCACCACAGCAAGATGCTTTTATATTTACTGAACCCTCGGATCCACAGTTCCCACAAACCTGCATGGAAGGACGTGAGCTGTGCTGGAACTCTCCACCTTACAGCTGACCCCAGTAAGCACTAGCTAGACTTCTGTTACTGATGCTCTTTCATTTGAGAATCAACACAAATTGTCTAAATACATTTAAAAAAGGTTGAGTTTGGATTTTCTCCCAAGACCAGCATTGCTGAAATTAACCTGAAGAAGATCTAGTTTCTCTTCCTGGACCTGTGATACACCATAACAGATTTGTCCCATTTCTAATACTTGTATCTTTCCCCCCCCCTCCTAGACTGAGCTGCAGAAATAATTTACACATGGGCATTACCAACTTCCCTGTCCTTGTATAAGACCTCTTCCTTTTTCATCTGTTTCCCATTGCTTTATTAAAATTTAAGAAAGAGAAGAGGACTGGGAAAAGGGAGGAAATGAGGGAGTGTTGGTTACATAGTTTGAACACTTAGAACTCCAAGGTAGGGAACACAGTATAACTAGTAGAAATATTTGTAAAGATAACTTTAAAGGCCTAGCACATAAACAGTACTCTGAGTTACAGTTCTTTATCCTTAACAGAGTCAGCATGAGAGCCCTGAGGCTACAGTAAAGTTAATAAGCATGAACAACAGAATTGCCAACACCAGGACAGAGTTTATATGTATCCTGTGCACATGCTTTGTCAAATGTAACTAATTTTTACTGAAGATAAATAGGAATACTAATGACTATCTTAGCCTGTGGCACTGGCTTGGCAAGGTACCACACACAATGAGAAAGCACAACAAATTTAAGAACTTCTAAAAATACATTAGCAGTAATGGCAGTTGTTGGCTTCTTTGCTGTTTTGTCTTATATTTTCAGTGAGACCTAGTGAAGTCATTAGACTTATGCAATGATTTTATTTTCTCCACTTGTATAGAGCAAGTCAGGCTTTTCTAAGAGGGTCAGGGCCAAGATAAGGTATCTGACCTGTCTTCTTTCCCAGCTGGAACACCGTTTGCTCTCCCCTAAGCCCTATATCACATGAGGGTGGAACACAACCCTAAACTACAACATCCTCAGACCTCCTCTGGGCTTAGGAGCTAAAATTATCATTTTTCACCAATACAGTCGCACCTAGAGGCCCTGAGGAGTGAACAGCTAACACTGTTTAATCTAGTCTGCCCCCCGCTCCTTCTCAACAAGTCCTTTAATAACCCAAAGGTGTGAAGAGATGAAAGCTATGCAGCAAAAGCCAACAACTCAAAATACTAAATAACTCTATTCCCTGACTTGTGACTTCTAAGTTTCCTTGGCCAGTCCTCAAAGGTTCTTCCTGAGACCAGGAGGCCTTATCTGATGGAATTCAACATCAGTAACTTCAAAGCCATGCTCTGCAGGCATGGTGGGGAAATCAATCCAACTGTGATACACCGTTATTAGATCAGCTATTGCCACTCAGAAAAGAAACCTGTGAACCTGCCCGTGGAAGTGTCAGCTCAGTGTTCATCAACTAAGGAAAAAAGGAGTCAGAGGACTAATCCTCCAAGGAAAAGAGAATGAAACCTAACACACCTTCATGTGTCTGTCACCACAAACTTGGATGGTGGTGGAATTCAAGTTTTGTTTCACTGTTTTAAACTGTATTCAGCTTGCTTCGTATCCCAAAAGAACACTGGGGACAAGAACATTCTAGGAAAAAAATTACAATTATGGATAGAAAATGTCATCAACACTGAAAGAGACAAGAAATATGATACTCTTTCAGGCTGGAAAAAAAAAAAAGGGATTTAGACGGGAATAAACTATCACAGCACAGTTTTGGATTTTAAAACACTTCTCAGTCTTAGAACACTTCTTCAAAGCACTGTTTTAAAGACCAGTTCAGATTGCTATGAGCAAATCCCTCTGAGCCCCCAGCCCAAAGGTCATTTGAAGTGGCACACAGCAGAAAAGACTTGTTCAGTATTTTCACCATCACCACCACCTCAGCCAGAGGCCAGGACCAGCCCAGGCTGATTCAGAGCTCCCACCAGATGGTGTGTGCCAAGAGGCTCCCTCAGAGCCCTGGCTAGAAGCTGAAGCTGCCCCCAAGATAACCTGCAATCTGAAATGGGAGATTGTGCTAAGACACCACCTGCTCCCCCTTGCAGTGCAAGCAAGGCTCTGGATGGCAGCCAGTCCCAGGGGCATGGAATTCTGCTGCTTGTTCACACATACATGCACCAGAGATTGAACGTGTTTTTTCCTAGTGCAGAATCCTTATTCCAGAAAACACAGAGCTGTTGGGTATTTTCTCACTCCCCTCCTCTGTAGATGCAATGTAGTCTGAAGGGCAGAGAATGAGAAAAATCTAAACTCCTTTTTAATGAATTTAACTCCTTCCACTGCCTTAGGCAGAAGATTCAACCCGAGATGAACATGTGTTTTCATACCTTCAAGCAAGTCTCATCAAGACCAGGCTGACAAATGCAGCCCAGAACTAACACAATCAGTATTTCCCTATAATATGGCCTAACCCATTGTAGAAGGTTTTTCATATATAAGTTGATGCAAAGAGCCTCCTCATTCTTTGAAACTTAAAACCAAGAATTTCTGCCTGAAACTGTCCAGTATTTTTCACCAAAAAGGAGACTTGGCCTCCCAGCCTCACAAGCTCCTGATACAGGCAGCTGGGCTCTCCCCTCCACAGCTCTAGAACAACACCAAAGCTTTTGTTTTAAACCAGCACTTTTCTGTGTGACTATCTTTGGACATGGTGATCACAGCCTTTCTGCAGGCCTTTGTATCACAAAGTTGTTGCAGACAGAGAGCAAAGCCTGTGTCCACTGGTGTAAGAGCCCTGACCATGAAGGAAGCACACACCCCACCAGAACTAAACTGATGCAGTATTGAATCTCTGCTCTGTTAGAAAGAAAAGGAGCAGAGTGTGTTGTTGCCTTTTTGCCAACCTGGAAATGAAATTTGAGATAATTTTAGTAAGGAGATAATATAAAAGAGGACCTTTATTTGAAGGCCTTCAAGGGGCAATCATGGAAAAATGTCCACAAAATCCTAAATTCCCCACCCAGGGTGAGTACATTTTTATAGGCTTTAGGAAATTAGCATAATTGATTAAAAGCACCAATTAGGGGGACAAGTGGTGATGCAATTCCCCCCAGGGCAAGCCCCTTCTCTGGAGCCCCCCTTGGCTCTGGCTATGCTTTGTGCATGAGAATGAATCTGCAAGAGTTGCTCTCAGCCTTGGTTCCCAGGGAGAGCCAAGATAGCACAGAGCTTGTACCTCCTGGGGCTTGGAGCTCTGGAATTTGTTGTGTCTCTCTGCTTGAGGAAAGGCCATGAAAAAGTACTGGGTAAACCAGTCATTAATACAATAGACTGCAGAGAATGTATGTGTGAAGAATACAAAGAACACAGAGAAAAAGGCAAAACCTAAATGGCATCAGTGTGAGCATGGCAATTGTTATCTGAGATCCAGCTCAGGGGAGAATCAGCTCTAAGACTGTGTTGTAATATACCAGTCCAAAGAAAATGGAAAGGAAATGCTTCAAATCCTGGTACACCATTTATTTTCTAATTTAGGCACTGAGCAGAATTGCCTAAAGGCTGCTTGACATTACCAGCCCATTGCTCCAGGACTGGTCCTGCAGATCAAACTCCAGCATAAGCTGAGTTGTCCCTAAGGCATCCTGCACTGTATACCTGGATTTTGTATGTCTGACCTCCTCCAGGAGACACCAGCTGCCCTGCCTTGGGTAACAATGGGCCGTTAAAGGTTTCCACAAGGCACGACCTTTAATAAATCTGAGGTTTGGGTTGAGGGGCAGGGAATTGCAGGGATGAAGATGAGGGGAACAGTGGGAAGAGGCTCATAGGAGCAGCAGGTCAGCTTTGCTCTCCTGGCTGCAGCCTCCCAAGCCAGGGACCTCCCAATGAGCCAGCGAGGTGTCTGTCACAGGGTTTCCCTCTGCAGTTTCACACCCCATTAACATGCCCGGCAAAGTCTACTGTTGTCTGCACAGGAGGAAGCATCACCTCTTGAATCTTTGCACCACTCACTACTGTTTTGACAGTGCTTGATTATAACCTATGGTGTAAAACAAATCAAATGCATTTGCCTGCCTGCATTGCAGAGTGAAGATATTTAGCAGATACACAGTAAAACCTTTCCAAGTTATATCCAGATATTAAATTGCAAACAGATATTCTGTTGACTGCTTCTAGCAGAAACACTCAAAGAATTATTTTAACAGTCTCAAAACTATTCATTACTGTGGAAGAAACCAAAAACAGGCATCTCTGGAAGAGAGCAAGATCCAACAATACAGAAATACAAACTCATGACATGGAGGACAGCTGTGAAAAACAAAATTAGCAATGCTTTCACTGGTCAGAGCACATACTGAAATGATAACTAGAAACCCAGAGTGATATTATTATGCTTTTGTTATATGACCTTGTCAGAACTTCACTTGGCTGGAGAAAGTCTTGTAGTTCTGTTCTTTCATTTCACCCCTAGAGCCAAGTATCACTTAGATACATTTATTTTCTCAGCATGCTATTGTAGGAAGTTGTAATTTTACTCAATATACACAAAGTCATTTCTCTGTTCACAAAAAAGAAAAAGAGTCTCTATCCGAACTTGTGCATTGTGTATCTAAACAGTAAAGGAAATCATTGCATTAAGAAAGCACTTCATTACCAGCCATTCAGATCAAATCTTTGTTGAAAAATTGTAATGAATAGCACATTTATACTACAGGCTTCCTTATGTTCTAAACTATGTTTTGACCACTATACCCACACTCAGAAACCTTCTGTCCACTCTTGCAAATCCCACAATTGTTACAGAGCAGAGTGAAATTCCTGTTTTGCTTTCAACTAAAATTTCTAAACACACATTTGCAGCATAAGTCCTGGTAAAATGCTGGAAAACAGAGCCTGTACATTTGCTTTTACTGCATCCATGCGGTCTGTGCTGCTTTCTGCTCCTCTGGTTAACAACCCTCCCATTCCTGCTGTGAAAGCTGCTGGGTTTAGTTGACCAACACCTGGCATTTCCCCAGTATCCTTCAGTTGCCAAAGAAAAAACCTAAAACTGCAGATAAAACTTATCATGCCCTTGTATTAATTAGATGTCCTGAGCAGTGCTCAGAAGGCACTGGAACAGTAACACCTACAACAGGTCAGTAGAGTAAGAATACTGACCTCTTGTAGGTGTAACTTGAGGTAACACCTACCTCAAGGTAATTGAGGGTTTATAATTTACCCTCAATTATAAATAAGAAAGCAAAAAGCCCTTGAAGCAGGTGACCTCTGAAGGCATCTGATCCATTCCTCAGTTTCCAGGACATAATTAGCACACTCAGCCATGGCAACATTGCTGATTCAGGTCAGACCTCCTTTATCATCACTTTGGTCTTGCAACTGTATGAACTACCTGTCTAACAATCTAATTAAACCTTCTCCTGCTAAACACCATATGGTCAGGCCACATCATGAGCCATTGCATGACAATGTAAGTTATCAGAAGGAGCAAAGCAGAAGGTCATGTCCAAAAGGCAGCAAATAGGAGCTGACCTTTCTCAGCAGGGGCTCATAGCCCTGATTTTCCTCAGCAAACACCCATAGAATGGTGATCAGCTTTTATAGGCTTCAAATACCCGCATACACCTTGTAGCAAATGAATTTTGGGAACCAAAGTACCACTGGAGGCTTGAGTAGGCTTGGGCAGCCTGTCCTTTCCCAGGCAAGCATCCAGTTACACTGAGCACATTCACCAGCCATTAAAATACATATAAACCAACTTCAACTGGCCATGACACTCCTGGGCTGACATCTCCAAGGTAACACCAAGTTTTTATCACAGGCTTGCTGACCCTTATCAGACAAAGCCAACCACACACAGAATTTCCACATCCCCTATGCTGCCTCCAGCATGCGAGGTCAGCCATATGTCACAGACGCCGCACACCTGCTTCAAGGGCAGGAAGCTAGACTGTGACTTTTACCAAATGCCTTCATCCTGCCAGGAATTAATTTCTCCCTAAAGCCCTCCTGACATTTCTGTGGATCAGAAACTGTTAATTAAACACTTGCAGCCATGTCCTTTCTCCCCATTTGCATCCTGAATGCAGCACCAGTGCAGCTGCAAGCAAGACCCGTTCATCTGCCTTGCTTCCAGCTGGATTTGTCTGCAACAAAGAGCAGAGCTGAACTCATCCATTTGTCCCCAGAACCCTTCTCTGGAGCCATAATGGACAAGCGAACCCTAGAATTAACCTAGTGCAGCAATCATGAAATAATTAAATCCTTGAAGAACACACAGAGAGCCCACAACTGCAGCTGTATTGCCATGGGTGCACAGGCATCAGGCATGCAGCTCTCCCCTGGAAATTTGCAGCTGTGCTTTGTGGGCTTCAAATGGCACACAGGGAGCCTGAGAGCTGCTGCAGAGGCCTTGAACCAACATACGGAAAAAGTTTCCAGCCTAAATTCAAGATGATATTTTTCCGATAGATTTTTATCTTACATATACCAAAAAATTTGCACTCCTGGAGGTTTTTTCCAAAAACTGTTTCAGTGTAATTTTGCCTACGTGCACAGGAGAAATGCTTTAAACAAACCTGCTCCTTTAAGTGTTTGCTTTAGTGGATGCTATTGCAATGAATTATCTTTCTTTAGCCACAGCTGCCTCCCAATGGATTTCCTCTGTTTCTTACAGGGAATTTAACAGCAGTCTCTCCAATCCAAGAGAACTGACAAACTGCTTCAGTTTAGTGAGGCTCCATGCTGGGCGAGTCCCAGAACCTCCTATTCTTTACAAACAGCATTTCTTTTTAAAAGGTGCAGAGAGTTTGTTTCCATATGCTCAGGATTTCTCAACACTGCTGTTCTTACAAACTAGTAAATGAATGCCTCCAGCTAGCAGTAACATTTCTATCAATGTAACAGCCCAGCCCACAGGGATCTAATTTACTGAAACTGGTTAAGTGCTACACAAACATCATCTAGAGAGATTAATTGGCTGTTAAAGTTTGATTGCTTTGCAATCCCTTGGTGATGGTTGGAAAATGAAAAAGTGATCTTTTGTCATTACGTAAATACCTTAAGGTACAGTATATATGCAGGGCTTTGTGTGCATTTTATAAACACAGCAAGTCTTCAGTGGGTAGGAGAGCCATGACCCATTTATTTATACTGAAGTTTATTTAGTATATTCATTATGGATGACATTTTCCTGAAGTTTATTTAGGAGCAAAGTCTTCCCAGGCTGTAATTAATCCAAATTAAAACACATTTATGCTGATCATTAAAGCAATTTGTTGCAGACAAGTTTCCATTTGATCATTTCCCAAAGTCTGTATTACTGTATTCTGAATCTTCCATTTCCTAAGTGCAACTTTTCATTTCTTCTTCTAAAAAAATAATAAAAATACCATAAGCCAGCTACCCCTGGCTTCTGGAATTTTTCCACTCAGAGATTCCCTGAAGTTACAGGGGAATTTGGTGTCAGTCTTCTATTACTCAGTTTTCTCCATTTCTGGTTTGTAAAACTCTTGCTTAACCAAGAGTTTTATAACGCTGGTTTTCTCAGGGGAGAGTCCTGATCAGATGTGAGGAAGGGTGCACAGAGCAGCTCAGAGCTCTGCTCACTGACCGTGCTACAAGATGCTGTGAGGAATCAGGACTAGACACCAGCCAAATGAGCTGTCAGTGGGATCCTTCCAAGCAACTTCAGCAATGAAAATTACTGATTTACACAGTGCAGTCCCGTGGATATAACAAACTACTTTTCCTGGGCTTGTGAAAGAAATTGTCATAATTTTATCTCATTAACAACACTTACATCTCCAATACCTACAGGCATGCCCAGAGGGACAGGTGTCCCTCATTATTGTTTGTATCAGCGTTTAGGATGGTGCAGCAAGGATCAGAAATTCACAGGCAACAGAGTAAGAACAAGTGCTGTTAACATCAGAGTGGAATTATTGAAATCACTACTAGCAATGTGAATAAGAAAAGAAACGTTTTTCAGATTCAGGGGAATTTGAAGCTCTTGCATAGCAGGAAAAATGCTTTTTATTCTTAAGCTCAGGAAAATCTGATCAAGAATCAGCAATACAAAATCCTCAGCATCCCCCACTAAATTGCTCTTCCACTGATATATGACTGAATATCCATAATACTTCAGCATCTGGGTTGCATGTAAAGCTGTAATACAGAGGGTGGGGATAAACTAAGAACCACAGACTTTATATAAAACAGTCTTAAAATAGACTTTCCAAAGGCAGGGCATGAAGAATTTAAACAATTTGCAGATAGTGATACGTTTGTAGTCTGGGTATATGAACAAAAACCCACTTTGTTGTGAGCTATACAAGTGTGACAGCCCATTTATTGAGGAATTTGCACAGTTCTGAAAGAGAGAAAACTGAATAAACCACCCCCTCCAGCTGGGGTGTAGGGCAGGGGGTGGGAGCTAAATCTTTAGTGAGATCCACAGCTGGTACAGGAAAATAGGTAATGGCCTTTGGGGAAAAGTCATGGAAAAATCCATGATAGGAGTGTCTGTTAATGCACACGAGGTTACCACTGCAGAACAAAGTTCTCAGACACCACGGTGATGAGCATGTTACAAAAAGAGAGAGTACCAGTTTATGAACTCGAGGGTTCTAGCAGAGCAGTCCATCAAATGGGCCTGGGCCTAGCTTGTTCAAAAGAAGAAAATCAACCAAAAAACACCAAAACACACCAACACAGCCCCAGGAAAGGCACAGAGGGTGCCTAGCTCAGTCCTTCAGAGCATATCTGCCTTGTTAATTACAGCTTTCCACTTGCCTTTGGCCATTTCATCAGATCTTGGGCCAGCAGAGGGGAGGGAGGGGAGTTTGAAGCTTGCAAACCAAGTTCTTCCAAGCTAAATGCAAATGTGAGCTCTGCCAGTCTTTTCAAAAGCTGATGTGCACACATCCCTCCCCTTCCCACCCTCCTTCTCCTCCACCTCCATTCTGAGATGCCTGGAGAGCCATGCACTACCCAGGAGCACTTAATCCAAGAGATGCCACTTGCATCCAAGAGATTATCATTGGATTTGGCAAGTGAGATATGCTGGAGGCCAAGATTAGCAGGGGAAGAGGGAATGCACTGTTTGGAGCTGTTAATTGTCGTCTACCAAGAAAATCTTTTGCCACTGAAGCCTGAATTTGCACTCTGTGTTCACTAAGGGCGAACACACCAAACTCTACTTTAAATTATTTAAAACTATCATGCAGCTGGCTTGGATCACATCTGTGTAAAATAGCTGACTCAAAACCTCAGATTGCTTATCCTGTTCAGATTACATTCCCTCACTCATTCTTGTATTTAAATGAAACGGTTTCAAAACAGGCACCTATATCACTTAGGAAAGAAACACACTTTAAAAGAAGTAATAAAACTGTCTCCTTTCTGCAGTGAAAAGGATCCTAATTGCCTCACACTTACTAACACCTCCCAGATTTATGGTGCCAGTTGGATTCATCTCCCTCATATCCCATTAAGAGTGGCCATTTCCTGCCACAGATACACTGAGCAGACCCTGTGCTCTAACCTGCAGATAACCAGAATGGCAGCTCCCTTATTTACTCTGCAGTCCTGGGGCAGCAGCACTGTTTGCCTTCTCTGCTGCAGCTGTGCACGTTGGGATCAGCACTTGAAGGGTTTTTATGTTCACTTGAAAGTGTCTTTCCTGGGCAGCACACTCTGGAATCTCACCCATTATGTACAACTCTTTAAACTGGCTCCCACCTTTTACAGCTTCCTAACTGGCTGTTCTGCAATTTATGAGCAGAAACTTAAATGATCTGAATCTCCTGTATCTAATTGCAGCAAGGGAGGCCACAGCATTTGTTGTGCCTTTTCATTGATTTCTAGCCTTGAAATCCTTGCTTTGTACAGCATTGTCAGAGGCAATTATGGTACACATGTAAAGCCTGGATTCCACCAAAGATCCTAATATCTCACACTACAGAGACCCTTCAGAACCTGTAAAGCTTACTGATGGTTCCAATTTCCTTTCTGAAGTTGGCCTCAAGTCCTTTCCCTCCTCCCCTTCCCACCAGGTACATTGAGCTTTTCAGTTTGTGCAGATTTTTTTTTTAATGGAACTAATACTCCATTTTCTTAATATCTTAAAAGACTTTGAGCATGTTCAATATAGAATTTTTTTAAATCTGCCTTCTATTGAGAGCAGCAAGACACTGATAACAGAAGAGCTGCCAGCACTTTGTAATGCCCAGCATCATCTCCACACAACTTAGAGATTTCAGGATTCTGGAAGGATCTCCTTGGCTTTTCATACTGGTGTTCATCCTGCCAATGGGACTGGTTTGGAATTCAGGAGGAAAAGAGTTAATCAAATGACATTTTTTTTCCAAGTGTTTTCTCATTTGGGCCATTAAAATTCATTTAAACTTTAAAAGAGCTTCTAAGACTTTCCACTTGAATGACATCAAACAGTGCAGTCTAAAGTTTTCCAGTATGTTACTTGACCCCTCAAATGCAGGCGTTGTGTGTTAGTCACATTCTAGACCTCAGGAATCTCTTAAACTTCAAGGTTTTATTTATTTGTTTTAAAGCCTGCTTAAAGCTTTTAATCTCCACTTCCCCATCCAATACTGGTAGATACAAGTTATGTTTGCCACATACTACTTATCATTTCTATTATCTTAAAACAATTCCTGTGTTGCTTTTCTGGTAGAAACCTATCTGAATGATGCCTAAAAGACATCTTTGCACTTCTAGCATACAATTACTGCACCTGAAAATCTTTCATCATAAGTCTGAATGATTTTCCCATATTTTTCAAACACTGCTTTCTCACTGAAGGAGTTACTGGAGTGCCTTGCACTACAGTTGGGATTTTTAAATATAAAGTAACCAGAATGTTATTTGGCTTCCAAAGATAGTCCTTCCTTCCAGTGAAGGACTCCCTTAGTGCCACAATCTAATAGCATTCACAGCTTATATTAGATTGTTTTAGCAGTGATTAGATTGAAACCATATACTGAATGCTTTTTTCAGCTCTGTTATAGGAAAAATTTTCCCTAAGTTTTGTTTATTTTATAAAGTTGAAAAAATAAAATATTTAAAGTCAGGCATCACAAGAACTTATGGATATTTACCTTTACAGTTCCTAACTTGGCATACTACTTTTCTTCTATGATGCTCAGCCTGATGATGTTCCATTCATGCTATCACAGACATAAACTTCAAATATCATCAAACCTCTGCTCACCCCAACAATTTGGCCTTTAATTCATAAGATATCACATGCAAATGTGGAAGAGCTTAATAGCATTCCAGTCTTTTACTGAAAAGTACAAGAAAGTAACACTACACTTGCCATTTTCCACTGAGCTGCACTTTCTTTACATCTGGTAAAGGGAGCATTGCCCACTTTTTAAAGCAACAGAGGATTTAAATTATGAGAGGCTGATTTTCAAGTTCTCTGCTCAAGTGAGAGAATAACACAGATAGATGGAAATAGAGGAGTTTGATAAAATAATAGGTGAAGCCAAGCACTGCACAGTCTCCATTCTCAGTTTTACTAAGAGCAGCACACAGAGGGGTATTTTACACCATTTTAGCCTGGGGATGAAGGTGTGGGACAGAAGGGCTGAACTACTGACCACATTTTCTCTATTAATTCCTATGTTTTTCAAAACAACAGACCCACAGATACTGGTTGGGTTGTGCCACAATATCCTAGAAAGGAATAATGCTCTGTACACCTGCAAACAGATCAGAGCACTCATGTCAGTGTCAGAAAAGGGACAAATCAGTTTTGTTTCTACTAGACATAAAATAATGACAACACTGGTCCCCAGTTCTTTCCCACCCAATTCTCCTTATGACTTTTCAAGCAAGAGCAGTAACCTCATTTGCCAGAATAAACACCAAGAGTGTTGTTACAGCCTATTTTGTTCATTTTTTCTTATTAAATTCTGACACATAAAGGCCAAACCCAAACAAAATATGCACATTCCACAATGTCAGTCATTGAAGACCTGCTTTACCCTAGCAAGCATCTGTGCCTAAATACCATTAAATGTTACACAATCAGTCAATATCAACATATTGGCTGCCTGCAAAAAAGAGTCCCCACACTTTTCATGTCAACTCCCACTCAAAAAATCCCCCCACATTTGGGGTAAAGCCATTCTCAGGTCCATCCTTTGTAGAATAAAACTTTCAAGATAGCTCAAATTAATTAATTTTGAGTATTTCTATTAGCATTCAGAAACAAGCTTTCCAAACATAGTCCTGACAGCAATGCTGGGATTATAATTCTAAGAGTTTATGTAGGTGCTGATCAGCTCCTAAAACCAACAGCCCTGGCATTTTTGTTAAAATAAAATAGCTTTCCCTGCAAGCATTTATTTCTCAGCACAGCCTCAAAATTACAGCATTTCTTGTCATTCCTGAAGGAATTGTTCTAATATCCTTGACACTGTGTTTGTGTGGCAAGGAGCCACACAAGGAGCACAGAGCACAAATGCAGACTTCCAGGAAATTTCACCTGTGCCTTTATTGTCTTGTTTTCACTAGACAATTGCAAATATCTGGTTCTAGGATTATAATGTCTAATTTATTCTTATTAACCTTACTGAAAACTGCTACTCTACTGATGTGTCTCCTTGGAGAATCCATGGCTCCAGTTGCCCAAGGTGCTTTTCAGCTGTCTGTTTACTGAAGCAATACTTAAAACAGGAAAAAACAACCAGAAGACAGGGGGAAAAAAAAAGAAAACCAAAACACAGACAAATGCAAGAGTTCTCAGGAGACTGAATTTAACAGCATTTGTAGACCATAATGTGAAGACACACCCCCCTCAAGTGATTGCAGTAATTTCTTCAAGAGAATTACAAATAGCATTTAAATTTATTTAAAATAAGGTTAATTAAACTGGAATGCCTAACTACAGTTTCTTTCCCTTGCCTTAGGAATAAAAAAAAAAAAAAAAATACCCCAAACTTTGAAAAGCATCAAAAATTTTGAAGATTGGTTTGTTCAAAACATTTGTTCATAGCTCAGGTTACAAGGGAAATCTTTGCATCATTTTCCCTCATATGGGAATATTATGAGGGCATATTAATATTCCCTTTAAGCTTCTCAATACTTGAAGCTGAATATCACAGCCCTTTCAAATTACATAAAGAACAACTTGGCATGAAATTAATGTGGATGTGGGGCTTTGGTTATTTTTAACAAGTATTTCAAGCACTTTTTTCACTCTTGCCATGCAGCAAGAACTAAGAACATTTCAGTCAAAGTTTAAAGAGGTATTTGACTAAAAATTGGAAGTGGTTAACATTCTGATGCAATTTTAACTGCCACGTGAATATCTAATTGGGCAATCTCTTGCCTTAATGGACTGTTTCAAAGTGCTCTGTCCTCACAGCTAATGACTGATTCAGTTTTTACAGCAGAACCAACTCAGATTACACTTCTTATCAATTTTAATTCATATGATCTTATGAGTTCCTTCAGAAAGTGTAGCCATTTACCAGACTCCTGTAAGGAGATATTCCTCACACATTTCCAGGGGGAGTGCTTGGGGGAAGGTTTGTGCATGTGGAGTGTGATATAAAACCTCCTGAAAGCATTAGGTGTTGGAAAATCCAAATCGCATTTAGGTAGAGCAACTTCTCCCCAACACCCCAACTTTATGTTTTTTAAAACACTCAACCAAGCAATTGCTAGTTAAATAACACAGAAATGGCCATGATACCACACAAACCCCATAAATCTCACTGTGTATGCACTCATCACTCATATTCGATAGTGATAGGTATATTTTAAATTTCACATAATCCCATTATCTAGCAACACCAAATGCAGACAACTGTATAATTTCCAAAGACAGCTTCTTGGCATATAAACAAAAGTTATCTCCTTACTAATAAATTAAACAACTTTCATTGTGAACAAAAAAACATATTTCTCTATGCCAAGATTATGCATAAATTTATGGGCACCAAGAAATTAAGAAACTGTTATCTGTTCAGAAAGAAGTCTCTGCACACACAATAACTCCTTTCATGTTCATGATCAGCCTTTTGTTCCAGTCTCCTCATGAAGATCTACAGTTTCTTCCCACCTTTGGTTCCTAAATGTAACTTTCTTTTATAAATAAGGAATAAATACAGACCCAATGTCAGTGGGTTCACCCAGCTTTGGCTCTGACCAAAGAGTCAGAGACACAGATCTTTGTTATTCATTCGTTTCTATTCTTAGCTTAGCTAGCTTCTGAGGAAACCTTTTCTTTCTATTTCTTTTTGGTATAGATATAATGTAATACATATATATACATATATATATAATATAAAATAATAAATCAAGCCTTCTGAACATGGAGTCAACATCCTCGTCTCTTCCTTCACCTGAAAACCCTTGTGACCATGGTCACAACAGATTCAAAATTAGGTATGTTCTACAGGAGTGTTGCAGCCCAAAATAAATGACAAAATAAATCACTTTTTTCTAATGGCTTTGATGTGACTGTAGAAAAAGCTTCTTGTCTCATCAAGACCTTTCATATTCTATTAAGTGACCTGACCTAACCATTTAAAAATTCATTTAATGCTACCAGCAGTTGTGAAGTAGGAGGACAAAGGAAAGACCAGCAATGAACAAAGGTCTGACCAAACTGAAGGCATCACAAGGATTAGCTTGTGCTGATGTTTAGGAGGAAATTCAAAGCTTTAGGTTTTAATAGGGGTTTTTATTTGTCATTTTTCTCTAGGTTTGGTAATAGGGGTCAAAAGTGGAACTATCTGTTTGTTCTGAGCCATGACAGTGTATTCTTGCTTAAACTCCTCCTTTGGAATGCTAGATGAAGTCCATTGAAAAATAATCTTTTGGGTTTTTTATATTCAATCAGATGCTCATACCTGCACCAAGACAAGTTTTACATTTCTTACACGGCTGCCACTGCTGGTTCCAACATCCCAAACCAGGGAAATGGCAGCAGAGCCCATGAGAGCTGCAGTCATGAGCAATTTAAGTAGGCACAGACGAAGCATCTGCAGGAACATTACCCTCCAAGCTTCAGTGGTTTGCTTTTTCTTTGCACTGGTGCTTGCATTTTTACTACGTGGTAAAAATATCTAGAGGCGTAGGTTGAAGGGGTTTTAATCTACGACTTGTTTAACTTCAAAACAATAAATAAAAAATAAAAATCAATTAGAACAGCCAGGGAAAGAGAGCTGCTTTTGTTGGCTTCAAATGAAGGAGTCTAATATATCCTTTCATAAACAAACCTCCTCTCCACTAAGGTTTCTTGTAAGAACAAGGCAGGCTTCAAAAGAGGTTCAGAGATTCAGTGAGGATAGGAACCCAAAAGTTCAGAAAATTCATTTGTCTGCAAAGCAGAGCTGTAAGTCCCAAGGGAGCAGCTTGAGTGAGACTTTCTAGTGCTTACCAGGTCTGCTCAAGCACAAAGGGCACTGTAAAAACAACTCTCAGGGTGCTTTTCAGGAAACTAGACGTTTTCTGCTGAACCAGCCAGAACCCATTAATTTCAGCACATAAAATGATGAATAGAGAAGCTGGCTGCCCTCAAAGGTAAACAGAGGTCAAGGTGGAGCTTGGCAAGCAGCTAGTTTTTGGTTAAAATACCACCCAAAAAAAAAAAAAAATTGTTTCATGCAAAACCGCTCAAATTAAAGGAAGTAATTTGCATAAAGATTTTATAAATTATTTTGATCACCTTCCAAGAATAATCCAGTTGATGAGTTTAATGGCAGAAACATTATCAGATCAGAAGACTTCTAGGGAAAACAAAAAAAAAAAACATGATTTTTTATAAAGTGAAACCATAGTATTCCATTGAATATTATGATTTCAATGGCCAGCTAATTGTGTACGTACTTGTCCAAACAAGAGAGGCCTACAAGTCCCAATAGGTTTTATTTAGCATCAAAAAAATTGCAAGTTATCTGCAGTCATCAACAAGAGAAGGTCAAAAGTCCGTAAATAAATGATTTCCTGCTTATTCTTCTTTGGATGTTAATAATTTTATCAAAATTGGCTGTTATTCCTTGAGCCTGAGATCAAGCTCTGCAGATGTAACAGGCTCCATGTTTAGACACCCAGGAGAGGGCCCTTCAATCACCCAGTGCAAAACAAAAACTAAATAAATATTTAGTGCAATACAACACCAGGTTGCAAAGGAAAACTGACCAACAATTCATTCTTTCAAAATATCTTCATGCTGTTCCAAGTAGACAAGAGCCTTGACTGACAAACCTTCACAGGACTCAATTAGTGACCCATTGAACAGCACAGGTGCTCAAAGGTAAGATCTGCAGGGTTCCTGCTTTTTGAGTGTATAGATGGAGTTAATAAAATCACCAAAACTGGGGTAATGAGAATAATTTTGCTCTTTCCTTCCCACCCTCCAGATAATTCTACTTTAATTTGTGTCTAACCCCCCCTATACAGCTTCGCTCCTCTTCTGGTGCTTCATTTTCTCTTCTCCAGACCCCTTTTAGCCCTAAGGCAAGGCAGAGAGGGTGAGGACTGTCAGAGGAAGGAAAGGAAGAGTGGGAGGGAATGCCCTGGGCCTGAGCAAAACAGGTTTTCAGAAATCCCCCACTTTCTCATCTCAGGCAGTGCCAGAGAAAATAACTGGAAAGCAGTCACCTGAACCCATGGCCAGGCTCTCATTCACACACCCCACTGGCCTCTGCTTGCCAGCAGATGTGATCAAACGCGTTCACAGCTCCAGGGATCCCAAACTGACAAATTTCATACATCAGCCTTCCACAAAAATAGAAGGAAATCAATCACAAGGGTTACTCATCACACAGCCCTAGGAATCAGCTGCTCGTGATGCCACTGGCTTGCTGGTGGATACAGGAGGGAGACTGGATACATTTTAATTGCATCACCCAAGAGATGCCTATCTGCCCTCTTTATGGAGCAGAATCTGTTTAGAGGAGTCTACCTTCACCCATGGCCAAAAAAAGCTTTGCAACAATGCAAATCAAAATGTCCTTGCCTTAGAAAAACATTACAAACTGATATTTTGCTTGCACTTAGAAACAGGACTCATGTTCTGACCCAGGCAAGTCCAGGCTAGGTTGCCCCTGACCCTGACTAATGTTTTCTTGGCATGTTTTTGATGTGTATCATCTCCCTAGAGCACAGCACACAGAGAGCTTCCAGTTACTGAAGCAGCTCCTCTTTCCTGAGAATGCCCAGATGACGAGTTGGAATCTAGATTTTCCATGAAACTTATTGTCATAGGACCTTTAAGGGCAAGGGAAGACTAAAGGATTGAAATAAATACATTTAGAGGAAAACATGGGATAAAGGAGAAGAGGGGAAAATTGAGATTCAGGTTCCAAAGAAGAATGGATAAATTCTTAGAGGGGAGACTAAAACAAGGAAGGGTGGCAATGCTAGGGAGAATAGGATAGAAACTAAGAAAACATTATTATTATTATTATTATTGTTATTATTATTATTTCACCCCCAGGAGAAACTCTGCATCCTAGGAGAAAGTGAAAGAGGGTTTCCACAGGAAAAATGTGCTGTGGCTCCATCATTCAGCAATTTTTGCTTCTGCCTCTGCACCTTCCTATCTCTGACCTATCCTGCAAGAGCACTTGCAATGAGGGATTTGGGAGGGCTTTGAGCATTTCACCCCATTTTATTTATCATTTAGCCTTTTTTAGTCAAGACCACAATACTGATTCTCACAAAATCTAAACCTATGAGCTGTCACTAGAAGGGCATCCCTTTAGCCATCACAGTGACATGTGCCCAGGGAAGTGCCTGTCACACAGCAGGACAGAGCACACAGATCACCCAGGTCAGTTAATCAGCAAGGAAAAACTGGATACACAGTGCTCTAGTGCCTACAGAAGGGGTGCAATAAGCTCCTTAGCCAAAAACCCTCATCCCTGCCGCAGAGCTGTGGTTTATCAGATAACTTAATTCACATTCACACAGCAACTTTTATCCTATGATCCCAAAACCACTTTATAGGTCATGCATCCAGCATAATTTACCTATTCATACATACTCTCCAGCAGATGTAGCCACACCAAAGTCAGAAGTAATATTTCATTTTCACCGAGAGGTGAGGATGAAGCATTTTCTCAAACCAGATTCCTCCTGCTAACCAGAGAAACACCACATGCAAAGTAATAGAATTTTCCTAATACTGGAATAAGAATCTAATTATTCCCTAATTTTGCCAGCTCCTATGAATCATGAGGAAGAGATTAAAGCAAAAGTAAATATTGGTTCCTAGTCCTATTTACAGTAATCATCTCAAACAATGAAGCTACTTGAGTCACTTATATTATTAGAAGGTGGATGTGGTTATATTTTCATCATTAAATTTGCAGATAACTCCCTGCAAACCAAGTGTTACTACTCTGGAGAATTACTGAAGTCTAAGCAGCAGCTGTGCCCATCCTAGCAATACAATGCAATTTTTCTGAAAATTCAAATGCAATCTGCTCCCAGGCATGAGCAGAGTGGCAGTGGAGAGCTGAGCATTGCAAAGCAGCAGCAGACTAAAAACCTAACAGAGATCAACAGCCTTACATTTATCAGCAGCTAAAGATTTTCAAAGGGTGGTGAATAAAAAAAACCTCCACCACTGCTCAGCCCCCCTTTAAAACACACCTCTCCTCAAAACTGGCTACTAAATTAATTTTCCAGAAGAGCTTTAAGTACCTTGAGCAAATAACACTGTGCTACATCCTTCTGGCACTCCTCTCATCCCAGAGAGCACTGCACACATCACTTAAATCAAATACTTGTGTTTTCACTCCTGTTTTGTCAATGACCAGATGTTTGAGCAGTTCTATCAGTGGTTAGAGAAGGAGCCAGAGAAGCATGATGAATAGCACGAGGATGAGTGGGCAACACTTCAAAAAGTCTGTGCTTTAAATCCCTTAGAATTTAAGAGGTTTAAGTGCCACGATACTCAGTTCATTTTATCACAGTGATTTAAATAGCCTGTTCTGAAACTGTAAGTCAGATAATCAAGGCATGAACATTTTAGTCATAAAAGCTTGAACAGCTACAACACTGCTTGATAATTATAGGTGTGCAATTTTATGGCAATAAGGATCTCTTTAAACTGAAAGCCCAGATTTTTCTTCCTATAGCTTGGCAATTTTATTTACAGCAAATTAAAGTAAGACATGCTCTTTCCTAAAAAAAAATTTCCATAATGCTTCACCAAAAGATACCCAAGTCCTACTTGTGCTGGCCTTTGAAACAAAAGCCTCCATTCAAGAGAAAGAAAAGCAAAACTTCACACACAAATACACTTGACAGTACAAGTCTTTCAAGAAACACTGGAATAACAAATACTCAAAAGCATTTTGGTGTAATCTCACTGTCCTTCTGATCAGAATGTCATAAAGGAAAAGCAGAAAGTTAAAGTTCAAATCTGTCAAAGTGTAAGTAAAAACATATCTTTGACACACTTCATTGTACACACTTCAAAGCTCTTTACTGGTTTTCTGTATAAATTCCATTTTACCCTTTGCCTAGAAGACACCAACTCTCCAATGGACTATGCAGCCTTTTAATGGCAAGTACTTTACTCTGTTGGGGAATGAATATTGGAGGAAAAAATCTGAATGCCATATCAACCAGGCCTTCCTTCCAAAGAAGGAAATTTATCACCATCTTGGAGTTCAGGTACATTGAGGGTTTACTCAACTCTCCTCTTAAAGGGAAAAAAAAAAAAAAAAAGCCAAATCAAGTCTCTTGAGTTCAGAATAAAGGACAAAGGATGGTTTTTCATCTGTGAAATGCCAGCGAGACACAGCCCTGCCATAAGTGCAATGCAGGGACCCTGCCTTGCTCTCCAGCCTGGGGAAAACATCACAGGCTGGAGACAGCCATGGAGCACACTCTGTGTCTGTGGCAAATCTGTTTTGTACCCAGGGGGCTCCTGAGCCAAAGAAAAAAATAGAAAGAAGTCAAAACACACACTCACACAAAGAAATAAGTCAAAGCATGCAAATAATTGTAGACTGAGCAGGAAAATGGAGAGAACATGTTTCAGTTCTGTCAGATCCCGAGGGTTTTAAGCCAGAAGTATTACCAGTATGATCCACCATCCAGTCCAAAATTCCCTAACAACATGACAAGCTGGCTTGACAACGCTGCTTGCAAAAGATAACACTCACAGAAAAAAAACATAGACACACTTTCACAAAGGGTCACACCAAGAAAGAACAAGCAATGCAACATTTTTCCATGTCATCAGCATGAAACTCCACCTAAAAGCAAGACTGAATCTTAAAGTGACAATATTAAAAAAAAGTTTTCTGGCTGTTTCCTACATTTCAAAGCAAGCAACAGAATCTGAGCTGCACTAAGTTCTCCCCAGCACACGCTAATCCTTCAAAAGCCTTTCCTCCTATGCCTGAGGGATCCCTGACCTCTGCACAAGCTCCTTACTCTTAAGGTTCCCCTTCTGCCACTCCTTACCCACCATGTACCAAAAAACCAAAAATCTCTTCTGTGACTGCACTCAGCAGATCCCTTTTCCCCCTCCTTCCATATTCTCTGTCCTTTCATTCCTTAGAGAAAACATCCCAAGCCAAAGTCAATCACAGCTGGAAAAGGCACCTTGAAATCAGAACAACTGCCTTGACCTCTCTGAGACCTCCAGTGGTCTCAGAGAGGCCACTGGAGAAAAAAAGCCTTCTACTTATCCAAGGGGTTGCTATTTATTTTTTTTTTATTTACTTGAAGTTCAGCATTGGCATTCAAATTCCTTACCTGTAATGCAAGGGAGACTATAACAGGTACAGCAAAGGGTCTTACCACAGATGTTGTTTCTACATTGCCTTATTTTCCAGAAAATGTGGTTATCTTGCATAGCACATACTAATGTCATATAGTTCCCATTTCCTGAGTAAGATTTGTAAACCAAGCCAGATTTTCATCTCTATTCTAAATCTGACTTCTTTTGAATTAATCTATTCTCTCCCAAAGTTTAATATTTCAAAGCTGCCTTTTCAACCATTAACAATAAATAGTAGTAACAGTATTACCCCAATCATGACCACTTTTGCAACAAAAATCTCTAGTTACCTAGTTTTATCATATTCCAGTAATTAAAAGGAATGTTTTTCTGAACAATTTCCTTGGATATGTTGCATTCTTAAATGCCTGTACAATGGCTTTAAAATTACTACCAAGTTAAAGAGAAAATGGTGTTCTGAGACTCTCTGGGAATGGTTATCCTTAATTCTTTTCCATTTTTTTTTAAAGGTAATTTATAACATTACTAAAAAAACCTACTGGCAGAAACAGCACACAGTTGCCAAAGATCTTTGATCTTCGTCAGTAACTGCCACACCATGTTTAGGGAAGTGATTTATGATCAGACAAAATTCACAACTCTACATATTCCAGTCACAGGCTCTCTCTGAGGCAATTGCCATGACCATGCATGGCATGCCATAGAAAATATTTTCTAAGAAACCTTGAGAAAAAGGACTGAACCCCTCAGTGACAGCAACAATGAACCTCAGACATCTCAACTTGCTAGACAGTTTTTTTCAGCCCTATCTTTGCTCCTGAATACTTTGCAGCTTTAAGTACTTTGTTGTCTGCACGTACTAAGCAACTCTCAGCACCGTCCTCTTTCCATATTCCAGCACCATGAAAGCGGAATTACATCAACTCCTGCTCCCAGCAGAGGTCTGGACCCTGTGACCAGTTCATCCTGCCTCCTAATTAACTTCTCAGGTACAAGGGCTTGCTGCTGTCATAATCAGCCCTTTCAAGCTTCCATGATGAGACTCTAAATCTCTTCAGCACACAACAGCTTTGGTGGGTTAAGAGTCAATTGAATCTTTTTAGTAAAAACAACCGTCTTCCACTGACCTGTGCAAATTTTATTTGCTTGATGGAGCTGATCAAACTCTTGAATCAATTGTTAGCAAGTGCTTCCAATGACACAAGCATTGGCTTGTGCTGCTCTTTGTTACTCATTGGTGAGGTGGTGATGAGGTATTTGAAGGATTTCCAAACAAGAACATACAGTTATCAGCATGCCACAAGATGCAGGATTTATTGAAAGTTAACTTTTTATTTTAAATTAACATAAAATGGTTTAAAAAATCATATGCTGTGAGCCAAGTGAAAAGGCATCCACCTCAAAGGGTGGATAGCAGAAGAGAACAATTAGCAAGTTGTTCATATTGAAAATAAACAAAACATGCTCGCGACTAAAGCAGTGAACAGCAGCTATGAGAGTAGCAAATTTATTTACAATTTAAAAATAAAAGGACAGTATTTTCCAGCTCTGCTCCCAAATAGTTCCATCATTGATTGAAACTTGATCAAAATGTCACCTGAGCTTCTCTTGAATTCAAGTATGTTACTAAATCATCCGTAATAAAACATCTAAAAAGTACCAGTGCTCCATTCACAGCCAACTATAATTTAAAATAATAGTAATTACCCCTATTTTTTTTCTGCTGAGCATACAGTTTTATAAGGAAGGCTTAAACACATCCTTAGTCTGTATATTCCAGGCTACTAGTCCAGTGCTACTCCTAATTAGGCAAAGACAAAAGTTTGTGATAACTCAGTCCTTAACTGGATTTAGGCTACTTTGTCCTTTTCCATCTGAGGCTGGGCAGGCCTGTGTTTTAATGTTGCAGCATCCCACTGGCAGGCCCACTAATGAATCTGCAGAAGCCCATCAATCCAAGCAAAACTCAGTAAAACTCATTTGACACCGATTTAAACCTTTCCCCCTTAGCCCTCCAAGCCCCTTTTTCTCCAAGACTTTGTTTGAGCTGTTTGAGCATTTATTTCCAGCATCACTTGATTGGGTCCAGACGTTGCATTGCATTTCAAAGTGAGATGTGGAGTGTCTGCCCGGGGCAGACAGGGTGCTGATCACCAGCATAAACATTAGGAGATAAAATACCCAGTGACACCTCCTCAGCACATCAACTCCCAGATGTGGTCAGCGAAAAGCAGCAATGAATGAGCCCATTGCTCAGAAGGTGAGCAGTGAGCACAGGAATTGCACATTGCAAATTGAAAAGGGAGAATCAGATAATTCAAAATACTTTAAAACACTTGTTTCCTTACCAATAAACGCCAAAGGGAAAAATAAACTAAAACACACTTTTGTTTTTTTTCTGCAGGCTGGGACCAAGCCACAGACTTCATTGAGTTAGCACACCCAGCAGAGAACTGCAGTGAAATAAAGGAAGAATGGACAGCTGCAGTGAAATAAAGGACCACAGACTGACTCTCTCATACAAGGAATATTATCAATATTTGCACTGAGGTAAAACCAGATAACAGGAGGAGGAATGCCAGCCAAACATTCAAGTCATAAAGACGGGGAAAATTACATCTTGAATTAATCAGTCTGTTATTACATCACTCTTTGGCCACTAACAACCAATTTATCTGGAAATGGCAGATTTTCACTTTTGGTGTATGCATGCCTGGACAGAGAGGCAGAAAGTGATATAGTTTTGTTTTAGAGAGTGTTTTGTTGAGGATTTTTTTTTTTTAAAGCTCAAGTACTCTCTACTGTAATCCTAGGGAATGAAGCCTGTTGTGAAGAAAAAACTGCTCTGCGCTTCTGAAAATACAGCCCACCAGATACTTATCCTAAAAATAAGATTTGACAGAACAAAGGTAAAAAGAATAATAAACTCTTTATCTTGTGCAGAGATTAAATTGCTATTGTTGTATTTCAGTCTGTAAATTGTGTCAGTTCTACTCCCTGCTCCAGTCTGTTCTTGTAGACTGGAGCATAGTCCACAAGACCAATAAAGGGCACTTCAATTTTTTTTTCTGCCCTTTTATTAAAAGATTCATTGCTACCACTACAGAGACCAGAAGAAAAATTATATTCAAAAATCACAGATCTGACTGAAGAAATGAGCAGGGAAACAGGTTTCTCTCATTTGTGAAGTGGCAAAATCTTGATGGAGAGGTGGAAAACTCAGAGAGAGGGAAACATGAGGTCAGATATTCAGAATGCAAATAATCCACCCAGACCTAGGAGTTTATATGCAGAGTAACCACATTGAGCTGCCTGCCAAAGTTCTCTAGAAACTCAAATTTCAAGAGGGGTGGGGGGGACCAAGAAAAGCACAACAGAAAGCATCCATTTAGACTTGAACAGGGCAGTTCTAAAGCGTGCAAGAACAACAAAATCTTGGTACTAAAACCTGAATTTTCTTTAGTAATGCACATTTTCCCATGAATAATAGAAGAGTATCCTCAATGTTTTATGAGTTATAGCTTAGTCCTGAAGACTATCTGCAGGACTTGCCTATACTGATACTTTTGCATTGAAGAGATCAGTAATATTCAGCTAGCTAATAAAGGGGCAACTACAAGCTACAATGACAGCCTCAAAAAGCAAAAATCAACAAAGTCATTCTAAAAAAATTGATTTGAAGCAAGAAAATACTTTTTTATTTCTTCACATCACTGCAGTATCCAGGAGCCCTGATAAGCCCAGACCCCAGTGTGGTAGATGCTACTGTACAGCCAATTTATGAACCAGACATGCTTCTCAATGAGTAAAAGAAAGTACATGCTAATAATGTTATTACAGCATCAGTGCAGCATTTTCTTAGACAATGAAAAGTGTGGAAGTTTTATATGCTATCTTTATTGTTATAAAAAGTAGCACTGTTACCTTGGCAACTGCTGAATCACTTGGGAGTTCGTTAAAGAAACCCAAATGTTACTTATACTTGCACATTTGCAATCAATTTAGGGAAAACAATTGGGGTTTTGTTTGGTGTGTTTTTTTAAGCAAATCACACATTTTTTCCTTATGACTATGACCCTGCAAATTTCAGCATTTTTGGGGTTTCTTTTAAATAAATCACTTCTTGGGATTTAATTAAGGCAGTTCATGTCTCATTTGCACACAAAGTAATCTGCACTTTCTTACACAACAAGTTCTAATAATTCATCTAGGATGTCAGTCAGAAATGGAAGCACAGACACTCTGCAGGGCACACAAAAATTCCCATCAGCTTCCCACCTCCTGTGCAGATGCTGGGAATGGGGACAGAAATTTTCAGGGGGGACAGGAATCCCAAACTCCTCTTTTTCAGGGGCTTAGACCACACTCCCTGGTATAGGAGCACAAAAATGGGAAAAGGTGGTTGCACAATATCCTAAAACACCAGGATAACACTGCCAAACCTGACCTTGCCTGTCTTGACTTCCAGGTGTTGGCATCCTTTGGTTTCCAGGTTTTTTCCACCCTTCCTCAGCAGTATCTGATTTTAATGTAAGGACTGGGTGCATGAAGATAATGGGAAACTGCAGGAGGATCAGTTAGTGAGATGTGATGATTCTGTGGGATGCCTCTTTTCTTTCTCGTTTTCATGAACATATTATTCCCCAAGTACAGGCCAACAGCAATGAAAAGCAGAATACTGGCAACTCTCAGTTTTTCTGTCAAGGAACCTCATGCAACTCAATTAGGCTGTAAAAGAGGGGCTGATTTTGCATAATCTCATTTTTTTTAAACTGAAATTGCCACACACAATCAGTGTGTGAGTGCAGCCCAAGTAAAATGCACATTTTCCTTAAAACAAACCCAGCCAAAAGCACATTAGACTCCTTCAGACTGTCACCTCTGAGGTGTACAGAGCCAACCAGAATAAAAGTCAAGGGTTACATCCAAATCCTCCTAACCCAAACTGGCAGGATAAAAGGAGGTTCAGGGAAAGTCTTATCACTCTCTATACCTGAAAGGAGGTTGTGGGGTTTTGTCTTCACCATTAAATCTATATCACATTGCACTTAGAGGGTCATCTTACACCATAGCCAGAGGAACTCCTGCTTTAAATACTTATTTAATATCTTTGGTGAGAGAATGGAACTAAAACCCAGCCTCCAGAAAACATGAACAATCATGAAACTAAAACCAGAATTCAGCTATAATTAAACAATTTATTTCAATAGGATATATTGAATAACTATTTCAATAGGATATATTGAATAGTTATCGAGTTCCTGAGATGGTTATTGCATTAGAAACTACATTGGCAAGAGGATAAATATAGAGCTATTGGCACCTCCACCACAGAGTTATGCTACCCCTATGGCCAATATTTATTATTCTATTTCCCAAATGCCTTTAAGAACTGAATAATTCAATTGCTCAGACCATTTGAACCTTAAACACAAAGTATTCCACATCTGCTTGCATGTAGAGAGGTCTGAGACAATGACTCAACCAGATACAACCTTAACTCCCAATTTCCTTTCATTTAAGCCTCTAATGAGATGATAACAGAAGGGCCTCAGGGTTTTGTTTTACAAGGTTGTGATAGGACTTTATAGCAACTAAAGGTTTTTTCACCCAAGTTTGTTCTTGGGGATAAAGGAGGGCAGGACATGGAAACTTTTTCTTCAAAAGGTGCAGCAGAGAACACCTCTGTAAGAGTGTGTTTGTCTCCCAGATCACTCTTGAAGAAGTGGCTCACATTAAAAAGAACTAACACAGATCAGAGTGTTTATTCACACACACATTCCAATCCCCAGACAGGTTTCAGCAGGAAAACAGAGTTCAGGCTCTGTGCAGAGACAGGCATGCTCCAGCCATGTTTAAAGGGCCATGTTTAAAATGTGCCATGTTTCTCCCACACCAACCTCTCAGTTCTGTCAGTCCTCTCTCTGTGCTGACTCTCCTGCCTGTGCTATTCCATGTGCTGGGGCTGTAAAGACCACAGATCCTGGATCTGAGTTTGCTGGCTGTTCATGTCCCCTACATACAACATCAACCAAGGTTAACTCCTCTTTCCAATCAGAGCTACAGTATGGAGCAGGAAGATTAGCTTGGAAAGTGTGACCTCATGGGGGATGTGCTATTAAAAAGTGCCCTGTTTCAGAGAGAGCCAGAAAAAGCTGGACAGAAATAAGAAATATCACTGGGAGAGCTGTACTGGGGTACAAAGCAGTAGGATACACTCACCAAACTGGCACAGACTTGAAATACTTTCAGATTCATTTTCAGACCCAAGTGACATGAATCTTAATAAAAACAAATACTGTGTAACATAAAGCCACCAAAGATTGAAAAAACGAGACAGCAAGATTGGTTTTGACAATTCGAATGTTTCAAATTTGGTGCTGATGCCCATGTCCACAGGTAAGAGGCTCTAGTAAAGGAGGGAGAAGCAAAGCAATGCCTCACTGCTGTATGTGGATTCAAATTTGTCACTTTGGCCTTGATGGATTGTTTTGGGTCAAGTTCTCATGCAAACTCCTGCAAACTGCAGTCCCAAGCCAGCTGCTCAGTGGCCACAGGTGCTGCCACAGTCCCCCTTGCCTCACATTGCTGTTGAATAAGGCTGAAAACAGCAGGAAAATTTGTGTACAGTTCCCTAGGTAGGGAAAAGAGCCATGACTTGTCACCTGTACAAGCCTGCTCTCAGCACCACCTCCTGGGAGGATTGGCAGCAGTCACCCCCATCACATTTTGGGAGCCCCGAGAGGAAGAGGAGCTGCCATCTCCTCCTGACCTCACAAGGAAGAGGGAAAGCAAACAGGACAAGGGGGCTGCCAGGGACACCCTCCTCAGAGCACTGAGCAGCAAGACAGAGGTAAAAAAGCAGAGTGGAAGAAATAGAGAGTTGCCATGAATGCATTCTCGTAATGTTTTAGTTATTCATACTAACTTAAGGCCTATTAGGCTGGTTTGTGTTTACCCAGGTTCACATGGCCCTGCTACAGCACCCAAGGCAATTACCTCTGATTACAGGACAAAATTACTAAAGAGCTTCAGCACACAATGCCTGGGCTCAGAGCTGCCATACATTCCAAGATCACCTCCAAAAAAGGACCAAGCTGGGCACTTAATCCTGTTTCCCAGAGGGGAGAAGCTACCTTTAAAAACACACCACCATCATGGGGAAGGAAATAATTACAGACTTCCACAGCAGAGAGAAGAGCTCTTTCTTCCTGCCCCATGCCCAGTGTCCCTTTCTGTACCCCTCCAAAGCAATGGCAGGGGGAAGGTCACAGGAAGAAGCACTCACACAACAAGATTCTACAGAAAGGTGCTGTGCTTGTCCACTCACTCCTGTGTCACCACATTTCCTACACAGCAGGATGCAGAACAGCAGCTCCATTTCTCCTCCAGCTTTTCTGCCCCTCCTGCTTAAACTGCTTGTCATTTGACATTGCTGCCTGCTACTCTGCTGTTCCACAGCCTCACAAGTGAGACCGTGAATCCACACATCAGCCAAGACTGCCTAGCAGAAAAGGAACCCCATGATTAAGGAACAGGATGAAATTCTGTATGGCATTTAAAAATAAATAAAAACAGGACAAAGAATAGAAGCAAAAGTGTTTTGCTGCATCTCCTTACAAAAATATCTTTTAAGCTCTAGCTGCTTATGTGCAAAGCAATTCACAGCAGTAAAAAGACAGGAGAGAGCTCTTGCTAAGCAGTGAATAGAAGCAATTAGCCAAGAGAAGAGCATAAGCAACTTGCACTATGCCTTCATACAGCTTATCAGGTTTATTCTGCCCTGTTACATCTGTGTAATTTATATTAAAAAGCCAGCAGCTATTTGGCAAGATTTGCATCTAGAAACAGCAATTTAATCACATATGAAAGATCAGTGGAAGTGGATGCCTCAGGACATTGCAAACTTCTCACCTCCTACTAACCTGCCTGAAACTTGCCCTTGTCATATTAAATGTTCACTAAAAATAACTTTTAAATATCTGTTTCATTATTAGGCTCATCTCTCTAAACAGAAACAAAATTTATTAAGTTATCATGCAAAATATTGAATGCTTGCACAGCAGAAACAAGCAGCTTGCAAGTTCAGCACTCTTCGCTCTGCAGTGATGTAACCACTATAACATAGCAGAATTCCTAGCAATTTCTTGGCCAGGCAGAAACAAGTTGAATGGCAGATGTTAGAGATTCATCATGAAAAAACCCTCCAGAAGCAAAACTGTCAAACAGGACTTTACTCCCTAAAATAACAAAAGGAAGGGATTCACATGGAACCTGGATGTGGTAGCTAACACCATCACGTCCAGGGTACCCTGTCCTGTTGTTCCATTATTACGTTTCTGACATTTTAATACTGAGCAGCAGTTATATATTTACCAAATACTTCACCTTTGAAGCCTGACCTCAAAGTGTCCTAAAGCTTCAAACCATGACCAGTTAAATGACTAATTTTAGGCAGTCCTGTATTTATTGCTGTTATACAAAGAACAGAGCTCTTAATCAACCAAGGCTTCTCAGAAGTCTCATTTCTTTCTTCTTTATAAACCTCTTTATGGGCAACAATCAGACAAGACCAGGAGTTGTTTACTTGCTGATTGGTGCTCAGAATTTTTTCTAAATATGTGTGTGCCTGCACTACAAACAGAGTTGTTGCAACAGGTACCTTCCATGAACTCTTAAGAATTGGGGTCAAGAACAGAAGGGGTTTTAAACTAGCATTAGTTTGCCAGACATGGCACTAATCACTCCCAAATCAAAGCTTATAGAAAGCATGGACAGCCTGCTGAGATGTACTTGATCTGTGAGTAACCCCTCTCACTTTATCAATATTCCACTTCAGAGGATGGAATTTCATAGTTGAAAAAAGGAAAACAACTTAAGTGTCCAACATAAAAGCAAAGCTCTGCCCAGTAAGCAAAAAATGGCAATTCTGCCACTTAATTGGAACCTTAATTAGAAAGCAAAAATACATTTCATACACAAACTGCTTTCCTTTATTAAACCCCCTTTCAGAAAAAAGAATCTCTCTGGGAGCTGTAGCCTGGGGGATTTTTTTGTTTGTTTGGATTTTTTTATTTTTTTCTACAGTCACTTATCTGCTTCTTGTAAAACAAGACCAACACAGAGGAAAATTTCTATTGAGTCCATGAAAAAAATATCAAGTGCAGAAGTTAATGTAGGTGTTAATGCTCGGAATGGTGGGGCTTTATACAACCTCATCACCTGATATATGTGCCAAGGCCAAGCCTCACCTGCTGCTGTGTTCAGCTGTTTGCCAATTGTGACATTTTCTCACCAGCAGCAAAACCCTTGAGACCCCAAGAGCCCCAGTTTCCAATGCCTGCCTGGGCCTTGAACGTGCTCCTTAGCCCACATTTATAATCAGACTTTTCTTGAGGAAAAGAAATTGCTACAACAGGATTCAGTCACATCTCGGAGAGAGCAAAAAGCAGATATTCAGACTAAACTGGTAGCTCAGTAATCAGTGTCCTGATTAAGATAAGCTGGAAGTAATTGAGAAAGCAAAAGACTTTTACACTATGAATCCACACCTAACAAACAATTCAATCCATCCATTTTTCCAGCAGCTCAGGCAATAAGTACTACTGGGATTTTCACTAATAAGTCTACAAAAAGTAATCATGGAAACAATCTTTTTCCACAAGCATCACTGAAATCTTAGGACAGAGATTCTATATGGCAACCTTTCATTGTTATTATTGTTTTTTAAATTGTGCCACAACTGACCCTTCACTCATTTTCTTTCATCTCTGAAACACAAAAGGATTCTTGCAATCATGCTACTTAAAAAAACAAATCTGATTTAAAACAACAGTTGTAAACATTAATAGGTTTAAACAATAATGATGATGGCTTGCCTGCCAGTTCCATCTGTAGCTAAATCTGTGTTAATTCACAGTAGAATTTCTAACTAATTTGTGGATGCCACAAGAAACAGAGCTGTGTTCAATTAGCATGACCAGTAAACTATCAAGATAAGGGAAAAATACATTTCTATATAAACGTAGCATATTTGCCCTTTATTACAGCAAAAATACATGCCTAAAATTAATTTATCCACTACAAAGCTGTCATTTTCTTTAATTTAGGATATTTGGGCTCAGATGCATTCCAAGATAAGGATGCTAAAGAGGAATCCTTTATTACTACAAGGCTGCTGTTTCACATGGAGTAACACAGTGAGAGTCCCTCTCAGCATGAAGGGTGCCAGTCCAAGCTTTAAGGGACACTCCCAAAAAAAACAATAAAGCAGATATTCCTTGCCATCTTAGACATGCTTATCAGTTTATATATTTTTTTTCCCCAAATACTTATGTGCAAAAAACATTTCAAATTCTTAATCATTATGTGCAGGAACATTCAGAAAATCTAAGTCCCAAAGGCAAAGTACACACAACAGGACAAAACTGTTCCCCATGACCTATTGGGATATATGTACATGTAATTTACACATTACATGTGAATGTAATAGACATGTAATAAAAAACAGAACATGATAAATCAGAATTTTTTTAAGAAATGGAAAATATAAGGATTTTATAACCTACAAGACTAACATGCATTTTATAAATCTAAGAGAAATTGTATTATATGTAAAATTCTCCTATCCTTCTTGATAATTCTCAAATTACTTTCCATAAGCATGGTCCATTTGGCAATTTCCAAGAGATGTCAGTAATAACAGCAATATTTAATTCAGTAATTAATTAAAAACCCAAGTTTTTTTTAAAGATACACTTCAGTTCTGCAAACTTTGTTATGCAGGTGTTCTGTCAAAAGAGTTTTCAGGTTCACAGGCAAATCTGAAAAGGCTATTAATGGAAAATAAAGCAAAGGCATTGCTTCAACCAGCTGGACCATGCTGTAACTAACATTACAATAAATATGATCTTTCCAAAGGACACAGCCACTCTAGACATGCAGTGCACACTTGTTCTGAAATACACATTTACACTCAAGATTATGATATAATCATCCATGTGATCTAAATAGGGAATTAACAGCTTTTCTCTTCCACAGAGGGACCAGCTGATGAATGAGAAGGTGAAAATTATAGGTTTTAGAGACATATGAAGAAAAGTCATTTAATCCACAGGAAATTAAGATCATATCTGAACTGAGTCCTTTACTTGAATTGGGAATAAAACTCTTCATAAGACTTTTCCATTGTTTCTCTGAGTTATTCTTCTTTTCTACTTGGTAGGAAAAAATAAAAAATAACCAACCAAATATACAGCCCTACAATGCACATGCCTGTATCAAGTTAGGAACAAGTATAAACAGAGAAAATTTTGCAAACCAAGTATATTTTCAAATCACTTTTAAAAAGTCTTTCTGCATTGAGGAAGAAGTAATGCCTTCTCCCTCCACCCCAACTTCCTCTAGTTTCAGCTACATGAAACAATTTAATGCCTTTACATATTTCACATGTAGATCATCCAAAACACTTGCATAGCCTACCAAAAATCATTTTATGCAATAAATGCATTGTAGTACAGAGAATGCAAAACTGCAGTTCTCCCCTCACAAAACAATTTCAAAGTGAAATATGCAACATTCTAATAATTTCCTTATATTTTTTTCTGTCTAATAAGTTTCAGTCTTATAAGAATTATACCACACATCATTTGAAATGCCATAAGACACCAAGCAATTATTGGTCCGATTATTTTTTTTTTCAAGTACTAATTTAGAACTCAAATCTGTGTTTTCTAGGTTTATTTTCAAATTCATCTTAGTAATTTACCACAGTTCTTTCTAAACCTAGCCTCTAGTTAATAAGGCTTCTACACATATGGTCTGACTTTCTAAAGGGCCTATTAGGGAAGAAAGAAGAAAAAAGAAAAGAAATTCCATTACTGTTTTCATGCTTTTTCATTGAACCATCACCGCATTCGCTCGCAATAACTCTAAAGCAGGATTATAAAAGTGCTTTCCCAGAATGTGCACTAAAAGGAAAGGAGCTCCAAACCTGGAGAGGGTCTGAAAGGGGCCTCTTGTGAAGTGAATTCTCCCATGCAATCCTTTGAATCCCTTTGCCTGGTGGAGCTGCTGGGCCTCTAAACACAATCAGCTATTCCTGCAGCTGATCCCAAATACTTTCAGCAGCCCATCCCAGCAGTGATTAGGGAAACCTCATTGCACGTGTGTGATGGATCCATTAGCAGCATCCTCCTTCACCTGAGAACCAGCTGAAACAATTTTCACTTTCTTAACACGTCTTTTGAAGAGCCACATGTTGGTTACTTCTCTGCTCTCCACCATAAAGATTCTCTCCAGACATCCAGGCTTTACTGATCAGTTTTATTTGCAGTCCTACTTTGACAAATATGAAATGTCTTCAGCTTGTTAACAGTGTGCATCTAAAGCAAAGCTCTGTTAAAAATGATTAATTTTCTGCGCTAGTAGAAGTAAAAATAAAGCAAGCAACCATCTGTACTCTTCACTGTTAGGCAACATTTGTTATCCTCTTATTGATGTGATCTCAAACTGACTGGGTAAAACCAATATTTTGGATACAGGGCAGATGGAATCAGCTGCAATGTGGGGTAGAAGTCTTTTTGCTCCCTAGACAACAATGCAGCAAGTCTCTATTTCTCTACACATGATCCCAAGTACATCATCCCCTTTGATAGTATTTATCTTTATGAGCATGTCCCAGCCACCCCATTACTGGTATTTTCCTTGAACATAACAGCTGCATACCACCATCTACCCATACTATGGAAAATCCCAAATCTTTTTATCCACTTATTCATGCAAGTGAAGAAAGACAGGAAACACTGTCAATTATCCAAGTAGTCCTAAAGACCATCCATGAATTAAATTATAAAGAGCAGGGAACAAGGGAAAAAGGTCCTTGCACTTTTTCAGATTTTGAACCAAAAACTTATGGAATGCCACAATACACCTTAAGCCACATTACTTCAGGGAAGAAAAAAATAAAGCTGCACAGTTTGACAGTTGCAGTGCATCTAAAATGCAGAACTGGAAAATCCACAGAGGCTGAAGAAGTGCCAAGGGAAACAGTGGAATTTGCTAGAAGCTTTGAATTGCAAATGCAAGGGGAAATCCTCTGCTGGAAAATATATTCAAACTCTACATACAGAGCAGATGAATGCCAGAAGAAATCTGATACCTTTCTCTCCCTTTTCACCTTTTGTCTTTCAACCTTTTTTTTTTCCTGTCTCACTACTTCACCTTTCCTTATCTCTTTTTGTTCCCCTTATTAGCTGTGCTTTGTCACTGCTTTTACTTTCTTACAGAGACAAGAAAACTCAATGTTTATTCTGCAGAACATCTCAAAAAAAGGGATGTTTTTTCCAGGGTACAGGGGAAGTCCCACAAGATCACCCATATTAGCAGTTCCTCCTCATATTCATCTCTGGTGTTTTTATTCGTCCGGTGCAGGAGGTTCCATCTGTTTTTCCCCAAGGTTATCCCCCTCACCCCTGCGGTGGAAGGAGCATTCACAAACAGCACCACAGCACAGGGCAGCCCTGCTGGGACACACCACCACCCTCTGCTTTGCTCCTCAACCTAAGTGCCACATGCAGATGGTTTGAAAACTCCTGGAATGAGAGAGAATCTGCAGTACAAGCCCCAAAAACCCCGATTCAAGCTATGAGCACAGATGTAAATAAATGATGGATGAACCACTTACTTAGCTTAACATCAAGAGCTAATCTTACTGTCCAGGAGAGCTTTAAATCAAAGAGCAGACAAGGTTCTTTCCTCAGCAATGGGAGCATATCTCCAAGTGCCATGCTAAGCTCACTGTTTCAATAATTAGGGGTCTGATCCTGTACCAGAGAAGTCACTGATAGCCTTCAAATGAACAAAACTGATGCAAAAGCCATGGGATCAAAACCACGCATTCCAAAATTGCAATCCAACACAATTGCACAGTTGTCTGATGTCATCTTTTCACTGAGAAAACTGATTTGCAGGTTCTGGCCATGCTTAGGAAAGGAGGAGCAGCAGAGCTTTTATTGCTGCATTTACAGGACAAGCAGTTCAGTTGACCAAGCATTTTGGGAGCTATATTGCTCTTGTAGGTACACAATTCATTAAATCCTATTGTGGTGTCATTTCCCCTTGGAATGGGAAATGCTGCACAAAACTTCAGTTCTGTAAGTTTAAAGCAAGTAACCAGTGCAGAATTTGGCACGTGCCTTCTCATTAAATCAGAGTACAAATGCCACACACTCCAGTATCAGTAACTAGCAGGCTGCTTCTGGGAGATAGCAAAGGTTTTCCTAATTACAATTTATAACCAGAAAGGCACCCAAAAATCTGTTCCTCATTTGCCCAAGCACATTAAGCAATTTAAAAAAACCCAAGCCAACAACCAAAAACAAAACAGAATTTCAATCTTGCCTTAGCAATCGGATCTAGATATCTAAAAAATAGAACTCCAAAAGTTATATCACGTACACAGCTGGTGGACAACTCATAGGTTGCAGCAATCAAACCTGGATTAATTAGACAGGAACAGACACTGAGAGGTTACACATCATGCAACACATATGTGGCAAAGCAAAAAGCAGGTCACAGTGTGTTGGGGATGCAACACTAATTAAAAATAATAAGGCAGCACCATGCTTTAACTTTCTCTGTGCTGTTGCTGAGAAGTGTGAAAATCAGACTTTGTCTTTCTATGAACCACTCTGTTCCCGTTTGAAACACTGGATTTGTGAGGTAAACATGTATCTATGCGCCAAATTCTTGTAGGCAAAGTATGGACCTTCCTGCGGTAGCCTGAATGGCATCTTTTAAGCAAGCATGAGCACTGTGCAACACAGCAGCAAATGACTTTGTGATGGCATAACACAGCCAAGTGAAACTGCAAGGGTAGGGCGCATCAAGAAGGGGATTCAGGGGACACCTGGGCTGATCTAACAATTCACTGCTACCAGAAGGATTAACCCTTCCCAGCAGCGTGGTCCAGTCCCATTTCTGCCCTGAGCCCTGGCGCCTGTGTCAGCCCAGAGCCAGTTCAGCTGTGCCAGCCTGCAGCCAGCCCCTGTCCCTCCTTGCTGGGCCAGTTCCAGCAGCAGTGCCCTGCTCAGGGCCTGGGCCATTCCATGGAACAGCCCCACACTCCTCAGGCCTTCTGAGATGTACTTGTTAGCTTAGTTGTCAAGACAATTGTCATTGTGTCCTCTAGAAAATTTCTGTCTTTTTAGTCTTTGCCATTTCTGTGCACACACCCAGGTGTAACTCACATATAATGCCTCTTTTTGGTTTGCCAGCACATGGGGCAGGATGCAGGTGTGGAAAGGGATTTCAAGCCAGCCTTTCTGGTGCTGTGGTGCACCCCAGTTTTTTATTTTGTGTGTGTCTCTCTCAGCAGGCTGACTACACTAGATTACATTGAGCGGCAAATGCAACCCATGCACGGTGCTGCTGTGATACAGAAATTTCATTTCACTTTTGTTGTTCTTGTGCACCACTGTAAATGATGGGAGATGCAGAATCCAACCAGCCCCAATGCTCAGACTGCATAGTTCTGTGTTTTCCTCAGATTTCCCCTTTTAGAAGGTGGTTTACTTGGACAAAGAGGTGTCTTTGTCTCACCCTCGATTATGAAATTCAAATGACAGCCCTTTGCCTTAGGTGCTGCTTCTGCTTTTCCTCTCTGCTTCTTTCATTTCTCCTCCCTGCTGCTACACTGGAGTGAATAATGCATTTTTTAGCTAATTTCCATGGATTAGGCTCCCAATTAATTCAAGCCAGTTTCACACACTGCCAATTCAGGTTGCTAAAATTCAGTTGGAGTTATTGGGGTAGGGTGAGGGGGTTTCCCATCAATTTTTCCCAGATTAACTCCAAGAATTCAGTGGAAACAAATTAGTCATTTTTACACGTGAGTGTATACCATCAAGTATCTGCAGGATTTGTTTCAGCCCTAACTGAAAGCACAAATTACACTCTTCCTTTCTAAAAGGCCCAAACATGGTTTCACACCAACTGACAGTGGTAGTAATTAATGTGAAGGATCCCTGGGGTCTTTTAACCTCCTTTCTTAGCTTTTGATGGCTGAGACAGCACAACCTGTGTGCCATTTAACCATCTATAAAACTGAGTGGGGAAAAGCATTTAAACACGGCATTGAGTTTTCTTTAAACTCTCTAATGAGCTCTAGATAAAGCAGGGAGGTTTTTACTGTGGATTTTAAGAAACACTTTTTCCCCCTCAATTGTTCTCCCTAGGGCTGAGCATTTCTGTCTCTTCACAGGCAGATGAAATCCAGGGACAGCTCCCACAAAATCCAAGAGCACTGATTATGTGGAACAGGATTGCACAGTAAAAATCTGCTGCTGGACCATTTTACCCATTTCATCAGCTTGGTACAGTTTGCCCTGTCTCTTTTCAGATGTAAAATTGTGACAACTGTTTTTCCTTTGTTTCTTTCTTTGCTGCAGATTTGCCAGCTACTCCAGGGTGGTTCAGAATTATTAGCTCATTCAAACAATGCAGCTTTATGACACTTTACTTAAATCAGCTAATCCCTGAGAGAGATAGTAAGGACTATCAGTTGGACCTGGGGTTGGGAGCTAAATTTTGCCACCATACTGTGATATTGGACAAATCAGTCAACCTTCTCTAGCCTAAATCTGTGTAATACCTCAGGAAGGAAGCATCCCCCTGGCAAAGCACTTCAATATCCTCTAACAATGGAGCTTGTTCTAAGTGTAGAAGATATTAAAGGACCAGGGAGAATTAGCTTTTAGATTGATTTCCAGTTCGGGGATTGCAAGCTGACAGCACAGGAGCTGCTCCTTGCTAAATATTCCAATACTTTGTACAGTAAATTATAAAATAACATTTCCAAAATCCATCCCAAAAGGCAGAGGGGCAGCAGGCAGCAAACAGCCAAGCAGGGCTCTGCTGCCACCCAGGTTTGTTCAGCAGAGCCCTGAACTCCCCATCTGGGGCTCTGCCCATGCAGGAACAGACCCAGATCTGATCCCATTCCCAGGAACTGGGAAACTGCTTCACTTCCCCAGGTATCCACTTACTTCTCTCCACATTTGTCAAGAGTCTGAAATTCTTGGTTTGGGCTGAAGTAAAAGCAGAGCACATGAATCCTTTTAAAATACAGCAGAATCTGCTGGTAATGAGAACAGTGAAGCAGTTATGGTCTGAGCTCTATTCCTTTTATTTATGTAATGCTTTGACTTACCAAAACTGCTTTACAGAAAATTTTGACACAGCCTTATCCTGTCGAAAATTAGAATTTAGGATCTGACATCAGAAATTAAACATATGAAAAACAGCAAGTGAATAAATAAATTTTCCTATTTTGGGTTTAGAAAGAAAAAGAAATCAGGGGAAAATTGATCCAAAGCAGAAGCTGTTGGCTGTTTGGAAGAATTCAAAATTAACAAAACAACCAAATCAAAACAAAGGTCAGCTACATCTTTCAACCCAAATTGAAGTATTTGGAACATATTTTGGCAGTTGCCATCTATAAAATAAAATATTTTTCCATGTTATAATGTCACCCTAATACTATCTTTTGGTTGAAATAATTCTCCAAATTTAACATTTAAAAAAAAATTTGTCTTTTTATTTCCCAGCAAAATACCTTTATTTGAAAAATTTTATCCATAGAGGACTGAACTGGAATTTCATTTTCAGGTGCTAACCATAAGGATTTGAACCAATAGCTGCTTCCTGGGACAGCTACACACCATGCCTGGGATGTAGACATTCAGTTCAGGAGATGTGAATTTATTCTGTAGAAAAATCTTCAAAGAACATGTTGTGTGGATCAGCCCCCTCAAAGCCTCAGCACCAACTTCTTTAGTAACTGATCTTCAATTACTGCACTGATTTATGTCTTCATGTAGCCAGAGCACAGGACATCTCATGGTAACATCAGAAAATACCATCAAATCACAAACAGTTCCTGAAATAATAAAAGAAAACCATTTACAATATGAATTGAAAGAAAACAGGAAGGACACAACTGAAAATTTAGGAAATCACTGAAGTTACATTTCTTCACAATGGTTTCCTGGTCAAGGCAGGAATTGATATTGCCTGTGTTAGTACAGAGACGTCCCAGCCTCTTTTAGGTGATATTAGATAATATCTTCATAGTAAACCACCTTGCAGCAAACATATCAAGAGTTTTACTTGGTAGGGAGACTGCAAAACCAAATACTGCAGCTGAGACAAAGAAAATGGCAGCACTCTAATGGGAAACTGTTCTTTTCCTATAAATGTTCTTTTAAGAATTAACATAGTAACTATGAATTCAGCTTAGGATTTTTAATATGACCTCATAAAGTAGTGTCTTGGCCTGGAACAAACTGTGATGTCATATGCAAAATATTCATTACTAATCCACTAATTGAAAACAAAATCCTTTGGAGCCATATGCTAATAATGTCAACATTTCTGCAAGCAAAGAAGAGTCAGAACCCAGCCTGAAAGATAGAAATAGAGAATGTTTAAAATAGAGTTAGAATTTAACAGACTTTCTCATTAAAACTTCCTTTTTTTCCTCCTTTGGAAACTTCTAAGGATTGCTCCACAGGTAGATAAAAACTGTCTGAATCGCAAATTTTCTTTTCTTTATTCAGTGTAAGTCAAGCATCTGATCCTTCATGGGGATCCATCTCCTTGCAAAGAAGACAGCACCAGGCCTAGAAATCACTTAAGTACTATTTTAAGAAATTCAGTACTGAACAAACTCAGAAAAATCTCAAACACTGATTTCCCTCAGAGTTTTACTGTTTCAGAAGATAAATTCTCAGGCATTAAAAAAGACATTTTGTGACATTTAAAAGAAACAACATCCAGAAACACTGAAGGAAGTAACAATCTCCCTATGTCAAGATTTGGTCTGACTACAAGTCTTAAGTCTGGCTTTGTCAAACAGCTTCAACCTTTAGCAAGAGAGCAGCCTTCCATGAAATTCAGGCAAATCAAAATTAAATGTAAGTAATCCTTCATTCCCTGGGGAGGAGATAGGTCTGTGCTGTGAGGTGACACACTAATTTTTTATAATCATAAAATTGTAGCTCAATACCAGGCAATCATATAATTTGGATAGTGATATTTTTAGTTAGTTTTTGCCATTTCAAATAGAAACCAGGCTTTTCTCCTGTTGTGCCTGATAAAACATGAAAATACAACTGTTTAGGGCCAATGACCAAATAGAGATTTGGGGCAGGGGGTGGAGGGAGAGAAGAGGAAAATGGAAAAGGTTCCTCCAGAAGGATTAGGAATGAATTTAATGAGTTTTGCAGTTTTGTGTACCAGGAACAGAAGACTTCATGGCTTCCTGTGGAGTGTCTTGTCACCTTCCAGAGTCCCAAAATCCTCCAAGTGTGTGCTGGAGGAAACTCCAGTTTGGGGTGGCCAGAAGGAGTGTTTCACCTAAGGCTTTAATATCAGCTGTGAGAAACTTGGGTTCTTTCCTGAGTGTTCATGAAAACATGGGCAAGTGGTCTCGAGAGTATTCCAAGTTCAAGTTTATTTACTTTAGTGATTAGAATTAGATGAGCAGAGAATGGCTCACATGATAGGGGTGGGGCCATGGTGTAATAAAACAGAACAGCTTTTTAGAATTTACAGATCAAACATGAGGGCTGAACCCATAACAAGCCTCTCTAAATTCCTAAAAAACAACCTTTGGTGAGCTTGAGTATTCCAAATTTCCAGCTCATGCTCTCAGTTTAAGTGATCAATACTGAAATATGAAATCTCCAATTATTCCAAATACACTTTTTTTCTTGACAGGGTGCAATCCATCATGTAAGGATTACAGGCTTTTTGTGTTAGGAAACTGCAAATTTCTGAGATTCAACACTTATCATTACAACTGGGTGTAGAGATAGACCAGAGTTGGGGGCTGGGTAACACTGGTCTGAAAAACCTGTGTGGGCAGTGGTGCCCGTGGTGCGTGCTTGTCCCTGGAGAGAATTTAATGCAATATTTTGGGCAAAGTGTTCAAACAATGAAGAGCAGAGGAGAAAAGGAGCTTTTAAAGAAGTTGCTAGCAGGGGTTTCTACTTAGGACTTCATCTCATGACCTAGTTCACGACTGAAGAGATGCAGATGTTGATGAAACCTTCACAAACATGAAAAAAAATTGAAAATACTGGAGTAAGATGTATTGCCTGAATGACTGGGATCATGGTTTTCATGAGCTTCCCAAGGTTTTAGGAAAACAATTGTGTCAATCTCCTTCATGTGTAGAAGGAAGCATCAGTTAATTTCCCTCTGTCTGACAGGTAATCAGTCAGATGAGAAGATCTATATGTTACAACTGAGAGGCTGCAAATGACAGGATGTGCCTATATGCCAGACAAGTACACAAAGTGTAGCATTAATAATTGTTAAAAGTAAAGGTGATGGCATTAACCAGGAGACAAGGGCATGGAAGCTCTGACAGAAAGGACTGGATTGCTGAAAATGTGAGTTCAGTGTGAGAGATGCAGGTGAAGCATCTGCAGAAAATCTCACATTTTTCTGAAGAGGGAGGGTTCTGATGAAAAATTAATATCTCACTGATGCAGATCCTAAGAGATACTAATTCTGATCTTGTTTTAAAACCAGAAGGCTAAAGCTTAAAACCAGAGAATTTTCCAGAAGATATTGACCTATAAAAATAAAGCAAATTAAAATTTTCACTTATTTATACATTTTACTTATTTCTCATGGTGTTTTTGTACATCTCCCTAGCCTTACAAACTGGAGGGAAAGGTGCAATTTTATGGTAATTATATGACTGACTTACTTACTAATTTGGAAATACATGCATTGCACACAACACATCAGCCAGTCACGTTAGCAAGGTGGATGTGTTCCAGAGGTAGTATGAATAAATTGTTACCTGCAGTTGCCCTGGTAACTCCTAATTTGTCACTGCATAACAGAAGTGTATTTAAATAGCCAGAAAACTTTCCTTGAGGCTGCTGCAAAAACACACAAATGTAATTTGCTTTTACTTTGCAAATTGCATGCACGTCCACGTGTGTACATATGGACATATTTAATAGGAAAAGTGCTTTCCCAAATTAATTTTACCTTTCTTACAGCTATGTAGCTTCAGGCTGTCATCATGGAAAGAAAGCATCTTGTCCAGGCAAAGGAAAGAAATCCTTGTTCTTGCTCTGGAAGAGGAGTCCTCCAGAACCAGCTGTTCTCTTCAAACATCAGCTTTGTAATGACAGCCTTTAAAATTCCACTTTACTGGTCTCCTTTAGATGTTAGGAGGAAAATATAAAGCAAATGTAAGATTTTTTAAAGTCTTATTTATCCCAGTTCTGATTGAAAATCAGAATGATTCAACACAGCTATTGAATGAAGTCAATGGTTTGATACTTATCACTCACTGACAGCGAATAAGACTTTTTTAAACATTTCTTTCATGGTTTAAAATAAACAAGGACAGATAAGACTCATTTAAAATACATGTACACCTCCTTATTAAAAAAGAAAAAAATCCACCACCTTTAAAGTTGCTTCTTTCAATGCTTGTTAACAGAAAAACCCAAAACCGAGAAAATGTTTTCATCAAATCTAACAAATAAAAAAGGACCTAATTTTAATCCAGTGACAATCTCAAAGTCTAACAATGAGGTAAAGCATCCATAATTCTATTTAACTCTGCTTGATGTGAAGGTTTTATTTTGTGATCATTTTAGTGCATAAACCCTGATGAATAATGGAATTTTAGAAAAAGAACCCCTATTGAGCCAAGCTTCATTGACATCTGACTGGTAGCCTAAGAGCCTGCAGAGAGGGTCCAAAGCAATGCATCACAGCCTCCCAGCAGGTCATTAAGGCATTACCCAATTAGAAAGCAAGGCTAGGGAACGACATTGTTCACAGCAGAGCAAACATAATTGATTTTTATTTCAACAGGGGGGAGAACCTCCTTACTAAAGAGCTTTAGCATAATTTCTTATTTAGGAGAGGTTTAAAGAGATTTGTGCTGGAGTATTTAATTCCAAACCCTGGGACAGTCTCTGGCAATGTGTATAAATTAAGGGGCAGTTGACTTCACTCATTCATATTCAAAGTAGAGGCTCGCTTGCTGCTCCAAAGTAGCATGAAGGTTTCTGAGCGCTGGCATCCAACACCAGCTGTGCAGGGGCACAGTGCTTGGACCCTCCAAACCTTTATCCAGTTCATGTAGCTATCAGCAGGCCAGTTTCCTGCTTTGAGGCTCCTCTCCAAGGCACTTTAACATGCTAATGCACTGTGTGTAGTGCACAGCTCTTTAGGAGCACCATGCAGATGGAATTTGCTCCCAAGACATCTTCATCATCCTCCATCTCCTTCTCATCCCATTGTTTCCCCACTGGTTATTTTTAATCCCAATGTTCACAGGCACCACTGGATGGGAATGTTCAGTGACAGCTTGTAGCAAGAAAGGCTCCTAATGAACAACAGCTTGGATTTTCCCAATTCACACTGTTACAGTAACACGGGGAAAATGTTAGCCCTGTTATCTCCCATCTCCTTTTATATGATGCCTCTTTTCATTACAAACCATGCAAGTTAAAAAAAATAAAAAGGTCCTATTGCAAGCACCATACTCCATCTTTGAAAGCAATCACATCATAAATTCTATAAAGAAATGTTTGTTTTAATTTATTAACACTCAGTGCTTCAATGGCAAGAAATAAGTTTTGAAGAGAGATGGTTTTTTTTCCCAGTCTTTGCATTTAAGGTCCACTGGAGAAGAGATAGCTGGAAAATGTGATAAAATCCTCACTTTTTATGAGGCCCACAGCAACACAACTGAAGTTCTTGCTGGAAATATTTGTAGATTACTATCTCCAAACTATGTATACAGTAGACTTGAAAAAAAACTGTTTTCCTCTATTAGTTTCACTTCAGTGTGCCAAATGAAACACTTAAAAAAATTCAAAGGACTTCTTAGCTGCAGTGGCAGAAGTCCATTCCCAACTTCATACTCTGGGTCTGTACCTAAGAATCATGGGACTCATCAGTCTCTAATTTTCTATTTTCCAGCATGTTTCTGACAAAAACAATAATTTTCAACGTGACTTATACCTTAAACACACTTTAAAAAAAATCTTATTTAAAGAAAAACAGGGGGAAAAATTTACACAACACTTTAACTGCAAAGCCTGCCAGCAACACAGTGACAATTTTATTCCACCTGGCTGTTCACAAGCCCACTTTTCTGTCTCCTGTAAGTACGCTCCTGAAATACAAGGAAGCAAAGATATGGAGCAAATAATTTTTATAAACACTTACATACTCAGATATATCACAAACCTAGCAGCAGCAAGGGCAATTTAGCAGTTGTTTGTCTTACCATGGCACTCAGGAGCCCCAGGCACAGATTGCCACCCCTTAGTGCTCCTCACAACACACATCAAAGCAGCAATCCCTGACCTGAAAAATCCTCCTGTAAAAATTTATACCCAAGACCAGCTGTTTATGAGTTTATACATATATTCACAAGTCTGTGTCCCTTTTTTTAGCATTGGCATCAAAATCAATTTTTTCCTGTTGTGCAGATCAACACAGGTATAAAATTTCAGCAGCAGCAGCAGCCATATATTTACTGTGCACTGCTGCTCAGTCAGGTAGCAGCAGAGTTAGGAGGTTTTTCTGAGGGCTGCCAAGGCACACCCAGTGCCCATCTCACAAAAGACCAACATTCTCTCTTCCTTGAGTCAGGAGGACTATGACTAGAATCTTCTTCCATGGATTTTACCAGAGATAAATTCACTGTCAGTTAGCATTCAGTTATTCAAATCTACCCACACGTAACTGACTAAAGGATCATTGCTTCCACCATATCAGTGCTTGAAAAAACTTTTAAATTAACTCTGAAAAATAAAAATTAATGCATAAAGCTGTGGGGTCATTTTTGTTAGTTACTACTACAGACAAATCTCCTACACCCCAAACTCTTTTAGCTGTAGCTAAAATTCCTGGGAAATTATCTTAACTCACAAAGACATTCCCACCAACAGACCTGGTAAAAAGCTGCCAAAAGCCATTCTTAATACAGAAATTAGCTAGATCCACAAACACACAAAAGGATTAAGCTGATCCTAACTTCTAAAACAAATCATCTGAGCCAGTGGTTCTCTATCCTTCTCCATTTGTGAACATCTAAATGTTTTCTAGCTGTAACACAGATCCAGTACCATCCACCATAATAACGTTTCTTTTTCTTAGGCTTGTTACCACTGTCATGCAAGTCTTGAGAACAGTCACTGACAAAGAGGGGATTTTAGCCCGAGGGTGGGCTATCACCACTCGGGGAGTGCATTTGAAGTAGGGAGAGATATTAACCAAATATCTGGAGAGCATGTTGGAGTAAGGTGAAAGCTTTGAACTCTCTGAGCCCCTCAGACCCAGCCCTGCCTTTCCTCTGCGCTGGCTGCACCACTGAACCAACAAAGATTCAGGGGTGCCCTGTGCAGCCAGGAAATGTGCAAGAACAGCACCACATGCTGAAAGCCAGACACAGGCAGAGGAAAATGCCCTTTCCAGCTTTAAGAAGGATAAGTGGAATGGCTTACATCTGGAATTAATAGGTCTCTCGACTTAACAAAAATAGGCAATGCATGTTTTGCATGCTAGGTTAGAGTGTTTTGATTCGTAATGAGGAAAGAAAGTGTAGAATATACTGTACACGTTCTCCCACAGGTGTGTGATGTGTGGGCTGGAAAAATTGGGCTAATTTTAGAACTTTCACCTTGTTAAATGTTTCTGGAGTTTAACTTTGTAATAGGAGACATGCTGATATTATGGTCCTTGGGCATTCCTCACCAGTGAGGAAACAGAGGGAAATGATCTGAAAATTCAGTGCTTAAAATGATAACTATAAATTATACTGTAACTTCAGTTCTTTAAAAATGCTTATTTTACTGGAGGATGTTGACCAAGGCTGTGTTTTTCTCTGAGGAAGAAATGCTGCAGTTCACCACAGTAAATCTGCAAGCTGGCACTTAACTACATGAACAACCATTACTTAATCTATAAAATTTTTCTGTAATATTCAGTAAATTGTGTGCTGTTGAGATCTTAAAAATAACTCTTGGGAAACTATTCAAATTTGATTTTACATTTTACATAGTATCCTTTAGTTCCCCTTCTGTAACCTTCCTTTACATGCTCACTGGCTAACTGCATGTTCCATGCTGAACATGAATGCACAATGTATGTACTGTGTTTGTATCTGTACTAATTGAGAGACTTAATTTCAGAGAGAAAAGAGCATGAAGAGTCACTTGAACATAAAAAAGCTGCAAGGACATCAATAATGGGGCAACACGGAAAATGTCTCCTAAACAGAAGCTTCGTTTTTCTTTAGTGTCCATCAAAATATAAAACCAAAATATCAAATGAACCAGTGAGAAAACTGACATGAAAAATTTAAGTCACCAGGTTACAGATCATGGGCTTAATCAATATTACATAACCAGGTCAATGTTTTGGGTTCAAGGATTTATCCAGCCTCGTGACAGCTACGTTCACAAATACCTGTGAAAAGATACCCAGAGGTTCATTCATCCTTCAGTGTTTTGTGGCCAAAATCTTGGTGCTGAAGTGCTCAAACTCCACAAATTTAGGAGATGCAAAGTGTCCAGTAGTTTTATACAGAGCAAGAACCAGAAAGCAACATTGACAATTTAACTCCAGGTTAGGAAAGGGTGCAGATAAGGAAGTGCAGTCACAATCTGAGCAGTAATAAAGTGGGAAAGGATACCAGTAAAAAGTAAAATCTTTTCTTTGGCTCAGTACAGTACAATCAAAGAGGAGATATATGCCACCAAGCAGCACTTCTGATCATGCAGCCAAGTCCCTTTAAAGGGTACAATGAGGTGCATCCTGCAGCCCCATGGAAAGCAGATGGCACAGTAATGACCCAGGGCCTGTGAGTGTTTGAACCTGCTTTTGGTGCCACGTCCAAAGTTCACTGGTGTCACATCTGTCACGTGCCCCAGCACTAAACCAGGCACACAAAAAACATCAAGCATGAAAGTGGTCAGGAGTCAGATGGGGCCTTTCCTGTGAATGAGGATAGTCAAGAAGAGATTTGCCTAAAATTGTTTCAAGCCTAAGGAGGTGATGGAAAAAGGCCAGAGTTTACCAGAGCATTTGTCAGAAAATGGTGCACCACTCTGAGCATCTAACTCATAACTAATATATTTCTCTAATATATTACATACTAGAGAAAATTTTATCTAAAAGATAAAGACAGAGAAAGCAAGGCAGAAAATACAAGTTTTCCAAATTTCTGATTCTTGCTAATTTTTTACATTACAGTTTTGCAACTTCTCCTTTCAAATGTTTACATTTAGTATATAAATTATATAAACATTTTAATCACTTACCACTTAAAGAGGTGGTCATAAACAATCTTTTTTATTTGCACAACATTTTTTATTTTATGCTTCCATAAGCCCCCAGAAGTTTCAGGAATACACACAGGACAATATTTAGGGGAAATAAATTTTAACAAATTAAGAGCTGTGAAGAATATTACACTTTTTTTACTTTTAGGACCAGGGAGCAAGTTATGCCCATCTGATGAGAAATACACCATGTCCCTGAGAGGTTTCTCATTTACACCCCAAGAAGAGTTGAAAAAATATCTTTAATCTATAAATACCTACAAAGACATTTAGAAAACTTGCTACTGTATCTGGGCAATTTACTGCTCATATATTTCAATAAATTATTCATCAGGATTTATTTTCCATAGCTAAGTATCCCATATAAATTACTGATAAATGCTAGTGAAATCTGACAGCTGAAAACATCTGTCCTCCCATGCTTATACATCTTAATTTTCTTTCAGCTTGCCTTTATTTCTCAAAACTAACTATGCCAAACAGCTTAAGGATAGAGTGTATTTGATTGATGTCATGCAAACCAGAGCTGCATGGCACACTACACACTTAGAAAGGATACAGAACATCGTTCCCAAGGCTGGAATCATCTCAGTCAGAACACCAGCTCTTTATGCCTATGGCTAACAAATTTATCTTCTGAAATAAATGTATCTTTTGGACTTGGATCAATGCATGCCTTAATTAAAACCATGTTTCTGTGTAAGCATCTAGCAAGAACACATGAAGGCCCTATTTAAATTGGAAGAGAACAGTATAAACCAGTATGACTTTTAAAACTAACTGCTTCCAGGTGCAGAGAGAGTGGAAGTTTAGTGCTGTTTCCAACTTGATGCTTGGATGCCTTTGTTCTTGAAAGTGTAAGGTTTCTCTCATTCTCAGTTTTATGACTGCAGGTTTCTATGTTGCATAACACCCTATAATAGAGCACCAAAGGGCTTAGTTTTATTGTTTTGTTTCACTTTATTGACTGCATGTTTTATTCAGCTAATATGTGCCATGGAGGCAGGCAGTAACATCTCAATTACCACACCAGGGCTCTTCCTCCTCTGTAAATGACCAGCTTCAATCTGCACTTTATTATATTCACATGCAGGTGTTAAAAGGAGAGGGAGGAGGGGTGAGGGGAGATGCAGTTGAAACAGACCTTTTCAAGCATTACAACTGGAAAGACTTTTTTTTTCCCAGGTAATCCTCTAAAGCTAAAGACATTTCAATATATGATATTCAGGCTGTGGCAAGCCACCAAGCACCAGCCACTATTGCATAGCAATGGGTGTGAGAAAGTTCAAATCTAAATAAAAACTCCTCCAGAGTTTGATCAGAGCTGGATCTGGCATTTCACTTTACTCATTTCTACTATTGTGCATCCCTGCTGGAGAGCCAAAGAGACTTTGGCAATGCAACAAGTATACAAGCAAGAATTTGGCACTTCCTACAGCTTATTCAATGTCCTGAATATTAAAGCTTGTTTTACTAAGAAGGGGAATGCTGAACAGGATGACATTAGGAGTCTTCATGGTTCCTTTTTTAATGCCACTGGATTTTTTCATTCCCACAAGATTCTCACAAGGGCAAAGAGACAGACCAGCTTAACATTAGAGACAGATAAAATCTTTTCCTGTTAATCAAAAGTATGCTGAGCTAGCAGGGCAATGGGTGGGAGGCTGAGAGAACAGAGGGGAGAAAATGAGGAAAAAAGTAATCTGGAACTTCATTAATTATAGAGAAACAGGGCAATTCTTTGCAGGTGAAGATGTAACTGAAGTTAATAAAAAAATTCTCCCTCATTTTACCTGAAGAACACCAACTCTAATAATGCAGCAGCGTCAATCAGTTCAGCACATGAGCCCAAGTCTTGCTAATGCACTTGAAAGTGTAATGTCTGTTTTTCTGGCCATTTATAAATAAGATACCAACAGATCCCAACAACTATCACAAATCCCCATCCACAGAAGCAGCAGACACTGAATACTGGATGCTGTGAGGAACAGCTTTTTGCCTTCCCATAGGAAGTGCCTGTGAGCCAGGAAAGGATTGCTCCTGTGAAGGCAGATACTGTGGCATTTTATAGCTTCAGACTAGGAAATAATGTTTACAGTGTATCAGAGATTATTAACAAATACCTCAGTTGAATTGTTTATACTGCATTGTGAGCCTTCTGGAAAATCATGATAATTTCATCTTGTGTTTATAAAGAACTCAAATATTCAATATCTAACTCAGTTAAAGGCAACTGGAAACAGCTAGATGTATTCACAGGGATACTTTGGGCCAATTTGACAACAATGAGAAAGAATGATTTCTTTTTAGCCTGGTATAAAGGGTAGCTTATTGCACAGAACTTTCCCTGTCTTCAAAGGGCAAAACCCTGGCTCAACTTTTCCACATTTCTCCCACATCCTGGCTTTAGTATTAAAAGCAAAGCCATACAGCTCAGCCCAATGCCAACATTAATCCCCTATATAAGGCCCTTGAAGACAGTTGCTCTACTCACTGACTACACCCAGAGAATTTACTGGGTGGGGAAACCCTTGGCACACCAATTCTGCAAGATGTGTGTGCTCCCTGCAAGGGGCTACCATCCTATGGTGACACCAGGTATCAGCATTTGGGCTGACACCTCACAGGAGCAGAGCATTCCCTGGGGCTTTTTCCCTGGCTCACCAACCAGCCCAGGGCTGATCCTTCAGTCTGGGTGGAAACTAGATGGGAAACTTTCCTGGCTCCCAGCAGCTCCAATTTGTTATATCTACTGAGCTTGAGAAGTTTTCCACCCTCCAATTCCTTCTTTCTTTAGTTCATAGCAAGTATTTGAACAAGTACCTGTGGTGGCAGCTCTGTGATCAAAAACCATCCAGCTTCAGGTGCAGAATAAGCTGCCTGACCCCAGAAGGGATGATTGAAAATTGCTTTTAGCAGCAGGCCAAAAGCCACTCCTTCCTTCCTTTAGGATGCAGATTACTAAATCTGTCAGAGGAAAGGAAAAGGGAGCAGGCTGCAGAGTTCTGAGAGGACCAGGCATAGGCCAGCTTGTTATTTATGATTATTTATTGAGCATCATCCGCAAGCCTGGGATTGTACGAGGGACAGAGAGAATCCCTTCCCAAAAATGGAAACATTCAGGCTCTGTGTGAGAACCTTGAAATTCATCCAAATTAATAGGCTTCAATCTCCAGGCTGTTAATTTAGCACATATCAGGAGCAATAAATTCACTCAGAAAAAGATCCAGAAATCAGTGACATTTTGGTTTCTGACAGTTTGCTTTCAACCAGAAGTTAGAAGTCAAAGACCAAAGAGTAAATACATTTTACCTGCAATCCTCCAGTTTCCATTTTTGCCAAAATATATTAAAATACATTTAATATCTTTGATATGCTGATATGATTTCTTCCATGACTTTTATGGCCACATAAAGATAGTGTCTTTGACAGCTGGGCTCAATGCTTTCCTGACATAAATCAGTGTCACAAAGCCAATAGAATGATACACAGAATGATATGGAGCTCTATGTGTAATTATTTTCTAAAGAGGGAACAGGATAGGAGAGCAGGGCTTAATGATCCAACACGATTATTTCCTGCTGAAAGAAAAAAAATATCATTCTGATTGTACATAGTACATATTAAATTATTGTTATTGAACTTCCATGTTAAATCCCCAGTAATCTGAGTTCTGCTCTGCGCTGCAAACTGTATTGCAGCTCTGCTACTGATAACATCATAAATACAGCATTATAATAACTAATGCTGCCCTCCTATGACACACTGCAAATTAAGAACATTATTAACAAAACCTGAAGTGGATGCATATTTCAAGTCTTGCTAGATGAAAATGTATTTTCTCCCTGGTATACTCCCTTGACTATATCACAAAAAACCCATTTTTCAGCTCTGTACAACCATACTGTAAGCTTTTAATATTATACTAAATGAAAAATCTGTTAGTGTCTGTGAGGGTTGACTCTGTCTGGACCCTGGGTGCCCACTAAAGCCACACTGTCACTCCCTCCTCAGTTGCTCAGGGGAGGGAAAATACAGCTAAAGGCTCCTGGGCTGACACAATGACAGGGAGACCACTCAGAAACTACTATCATGACCTCTACTTGAGGAAAAATTAATTTAATTTATTACCAATCAAATCAGAGCAGTATAATGAGAAATAAAACAAGATCATAAAGTCACCTTCCCCCACCCCTCCCTTCTGGCAGAAGCCACTCCTGTAGCCCCCCACAACAAAACCACATAGCCACAACACATTCCATCCCTCACCTCTGTAAAATATTAAGAATTACCACTGAAATCCACATTCATCCACAATCTTCACTTGAACCAACAAAAAAGAATTTCCTACTCCAAAATCAAAATGATGTAACACAAAATGAAAGTGGGCAAGTGACACACAACTCATCCCTCCACCACAATTAAGAACCCCAACAACTCCCCATAACCCTTCTGCTCTTTAACATTGTCTGCTGGGTGTTTTGCCTGTTATCTCTCCAATTATTGCCCTTATCTTGGTCCATGAGCCTTTTGCTCTGTTTTCTCTCCCTGACTGAGCCTATTCTAAGCCTTGCCTTGGCCCAGTAAAAAGGAATACAGGCTGAGAGGAGATTTTCCTTTCTTACCAGAGGGGTATATCCTCCACCTTACACCAGACACAGGCTGGTACCTGGAGTACCTGTTGCCTAAAAGAAATGTGTACACAGAGCCATCAACTCCCCTTTTACTACAAGTTGTATGTGTCCTTTAGTAGTTGGAAAAACAGCAGTGCAGCAAAGACCTCGCAAATGCACCATGCGAATATCTGGAGCTGTGTGCTTAATAAAAGCTCTTTACTACCACAAAGTATAGCTTATAACATTGTGTTCAAAGTATTTCTCCATGAACACTTTGGGTGAATTCCTGGTCCCACCAAAGACAGTGGGAGTTTTGCCCTTCGCTTCAGTGGGATGCATTTCATCTTTTGTGTTTAATTGCCAGTTGTTAGGGAAAGGAATAAATTACACTCTGCTAAATCCAGGCACAGTAATAATCAACAAGTCCCTTTAAAAAAAAAAATAAATGCTACCAGAAGAGCCCTTTATATCTAGCTGAAGTCTTAGAGAGTCCTTTTTAAGTGTTCTGAAAGTTATTTTCTGATACTTTTTTGTATTCTCGGATGGTTTCACTGCATTTGCATCAAACCAACTGGATCAACAAGAAAAAACAAACAGGGAAAAGTCATTAATGGACAATAGACAAGATTTAAAAACCTTTCACAACCATCCACTTAAAAGACTGCACTGTTTAGCTAGCTTGTCCAAATTTACAGTGTAGCAAGAGCAATAATCTCTGTCAGTGCTGCTTACAGCCCCTGCCAAGCTGAAAGCAATGTTCCCATTGACTTCTGTATGCAGCTCAGATCCTGGAAAAGAGGAGCTCTGTGCCAGAGTTGGAACAATTAGACAAATGAACGCACACGAGATGGAGATATCCTTTCTCAGAGTTAAATTATTCTGCCATGAACAGGACATTTCAAGTTTGTATTGAGATGACCCATCTGTGTTTTAAAGCAGATTAGAGTGCATTGTGAAGCAAATGACACACTGCCTTATTTAAGCCAAATGTTCAAAATTCCATTTGCTCTTGGTGCAAGATACACACACTGAATCTTCAGTCATGTGTCTGAGCACATTCCTGGTGAGCTTAAGCAGAGCAAAGTTAATTGAATCAGCCTATGGAATCTCTACCACACCACTACAACCTGACATTGGGATTTCTATTTTACCAGCCTTCAACTAATTTTCATCAAGATCCTCTGATTTCTCATCTTCTTCTCTGCACTACCTGTAAGGATTCCACTGTACTGGTTCACCACAGTGTCTTTACCTTCATTCAGACATCTTCATCTTAGCTCTGACCTTTAGAGCATTAAAAAATACTTCTGTTCTACTATAATAGTGTTATGAAACCTGTCTGTGCTGATGCAGCATTCACCAATTTAACACACAAAAATCCAAGTACAAAATATTGATCTCATCCATTCTTCCCAGTTGCCTCTCCACTACCCCTTCTCAAGAGTTTCACCATCCAAGTAGCAATTATGCAGAGCTGCCAGAGGTTTCCTTGCCATCCAGCCCTTGAACATTCCTGCTGCTGCTTATGGCTTTCTCCAGGCAACTTGAGAGCCAGTTTTCTAGAGTCTACAGATTTTATTGGTGAAAGCAACATATGCCATCAGCTAGAGAGAGGCTGGGAACGTGGCACTACCTCATCAGTCAGTACTGCTGCTTAGGATAATCATTCAACATGTTATTCATGTTTAACACATCAGTTCATTGAGCTGGCACTCTCATCCCACTTATAAAGGTAAATGAAGGCTAGAAGGGGCCTGTGAAACTCGAGCTAATGAAAATGATGCAGCTGGCTCCAAACTGCAATTCTGGCTCTGAGGTGCAAGATCTTGGCACCATCTGCTCCTTCCAGAGCTAATATTAATGAAGAACTCATCACACCCCTGCTGAGTGAGGGAATGCTAGCACGCAGACCCCGATGGATGCACACAGCTCCCAGCCATATTTCAGCACTGCTGATGTGCAGTCCTGCCAGCTTTCTGTGATCGGGAAATTTGAGCCACAGCATCTGTGTGAGTTCAGGATGAAGGCCTGGGCTGCATCTCCTCTATGCAGGACATCCTGGGGAGGAGCAGGTCCAGGTGCCCTGGGCAGACCAGGCTCAGACAGATGGGTCTCCAGGCCATGCAGAGCTGCCTGGGCACACAGTCCATGCAAGGTACTGATCTCCAGGACTTCCAGGGTCTTAAAAACCTTCAAAAATCACCCAAGACTTCAAATTCCAGACTAAATTTTCAGGTGAAAAAAGAAGGTGCAGGCAGCTCAGGTGGATGGCAGTCCCTTGGAGACTATGAAGCAATAAATCCATTTTAAACCAGGTTTCACACTCAAAAAACCCCCAAATGTGTATGATCCTTTTTCTGTCCCACACCCCTTTTGGTTCTATACAAATGATGTCTTGTGGCCCCATTAGCCTACACATACCCATCAGCCTCCTCTTTTTTAAGAAATACAAGACCCAGAAAGACTCAAGATTCTGCTGAACACAAAAAAAAATCCTTCTGTGCCTCCAAACACCCAATTACACTGCACTACCATTAACACATGGACAGGCAACATGGTTTGTAGCAACGTCCAAAAATATAGAGGCAAACAATTCCCACAATCTAGGGTTTGCCACCAGTGCTTTTTCCCACTTAAAAATTTTTTCACTGTGTATTGTATTCTGCATGCCACTGAAAGAAACAGCATTTTACTATTTTACTAAAAAAAAAACGTTTGCATGCTTGGTGTATTTTGAAACTCTGTGTAACCAGACTGCCCAGCTATTTGCTTAGTTGCATAAGAGATCTCATGCTGCTAAACCCTCCAGAGTTATCTTGCCCCCACCCTACTGCTCAGAAGAGGCTTCCAAAATAAAATAAATCATTGATCCAGTGTCAGGAAAACTGCCTTCCTAGTGTTATCCAGTCCCAGAGTATTCCCCGTAGGACTGTTTCCTACAGATAGTAGGGATAACCCTGAGGCATTTTATGGATCCATGCACTTTAAATTTTACACACAGCCTTTGGCACTGACATCCCTCTTATCTAAGATATAGGATCCCATACCCATTGGCATTCCCAACAGACTGACAGTAACAAAATTGTGTGGAAAAAATTAGATTCTCATACTGCAGAAATTTTAAGATATGTGCAGCTGATGCTTAAATTGCTCAATTTAAAAATATATACTTTGCTCAAGAAAACTACCCGGTAAGAACATTGAGGTTGCAAAGCAAAGTACTCACAGTTTCAGAGATGTTAGAATTAGGATTTCTTGGCGCATAGTTTATCCACTTTCTGCATATCCCTTCAATAAGGTATAACCCCTGGAGGGCTGACTTCAGCTCAGTCCAGAGTGTGGCTGAAATTGGTTCTGGTTTTAGCTGCTAAATACACCAAAGCTGTCCCTATGCAACATGTGCAAATTATAAGTTAAGGAAATGCCTACAACTTAACCAAATGTTCAAAGATTAGAAATGGCAAGAAAAATATCCCTGAGTCAAGATCCAGACAATCCTTAACCACCAAATTTCAGATCCTTGCTTCAAAGCACTGAGATATTTTACCTTTCCAAAGTTCACCCCAATTTTTTTATCAGTGTATTGTTCTCTACATCTATTCTCAGGCATAAATTAGGATTAAATCTTCCTAAAGAGTTTAGGAGTTACTTAGCACAGCAAATTCCCTTAGAATTTTGTTCAAAAGGGTTCAAGTCTAGGAAAGCAAATGCCAATCAAACCACGGGCTTGTTACACAATCTTCACAGTAAGAGACACCAGCAGCTCCGCCTGTAATATTTTTGCCACTTACAATTAATAGTCTGGAAAAAGACATCTTGAGAAAGTAAAATAAGTGGCACAAAGAGGAGGAGGGTTTCCAAGCAACTGCTTCATTTTCATTTTAAGCCCATGCTGCAGGAGTGTTAGCAGCAACTTAAGGGGTTAGTCTCATCCCCAGCCTGCAGGAGAGTGAGGAAACTAGGTTAGAAACAGTAATTTCTTGCATATAACCTCAGATTAACATACAACAGGAGGGATCAAAAGGAGCAGGATTTTAAATTATTGTGCCCACAGTTAATTTCTAGATGCAATACCCCCCACAGTCAGCAAATGTATTTGTACGGCCAAGTTACATTCCCACTGTTTTTTTGCAAATCCTCTGCTCCCTAGATCTTAAAATAATAGGGAAGAGAACTATGAAGAAAAAGCAAGCATAAGTGTTGCCTTTTCTTAGCAAGCACCTTCTAAAGAGCTCCCTTCCCAGCCCTGTTCCCACTGGTGCTGGCTCAGCGTGCCAACCCCACGCTGCCCAAGCTGCCCTCGCTCAGTCACCACTTATTGATTCTTGGCCTTTTTGCTAAACTGCACCTTGGAATTATCAAAAGCTCAGTACCATATTTCAAAATCAGGCACCTCAACAAGTCCTCTGATTTTTCAGGAGCTGCTGTGCGTTGTCAGCAAAGCAGGAGGACTTGCAGGCACCCTGAATGCCCTGGAAATCAGGACACTTTAGGCTCCTGCTCTCAGCTTTTTCAGTTTTTCCTCCACCCAGTGGCCACTAACAGAAACAAATCACCTAATAAAATGCACTGTACTACCACTCTATTCACTGGAATACTCTATTAGCATGGCATTAGTCTATTGTTCTCTGCACTGCTACTTAAACAACATCAATGTGTTCCTCTGCTATGACATCAAGTAGTGGATTACACTATGGAAAACATTAGTATGACATGTAGGTGACAGAAAAAGAGAAAAAGACACTGGTTTTGGGGATGGACACAGGACCAGATGAAAATATTATATCCCCACAAGGTCTAGTAATATAAATGCAGTCAAAAACAGTAGTTGCTGCCATGGACAGAAGTGAAAAAAAGTCAAAATGGATTCAAAACTATTGCCATGATCTAAAGCACAGAAATCTTCATTCATTCATATAAATCAAGCAGCTGATGAAATCTCCTGACCAGTTTCCTGCTGGTACTGCAAAAACACAGATTTCTTGACAGCTGTCTGCCCCACCTGAGCAGATGTGATGAGAGAGATGTGCTGAGCAGATCTGGGCTCCAGCACAGAGCTCCTGCAGGACACGCAGTGGGGAGGAGCCCTCTTTGCTCTGCCATCAAACCCTTTGGTAATTATAGTCTAATTTTGGATTTTAATATTCAGCCAGAGAATTGATAAATGCTGTGCTTCTGTAGATGATGAGAGCATGTTACCTGAGCCAGCTGGCAAAAATGTGAAGTTGCATTTATGTTTCATTACTAATAGCTTCTGAATTGACTCTCTAATTGAACCTTTAAGGATATTTACAAGACATATTCCATACAGTACACTAAAAAGCAGTTTTGTTGGCCATTAGCAGGGCTGCACAGAAATGCAAACACATATATGCAGGTTTACCTGCACGTTTACAAACATTGACACCCCTATACTTAAATGCTGGATAAACATCTCCAGGAGGATTCAGGACTAGAGCAGCAGCCACCAGGTTACATAATTTACAGCTTAAGACAAAAAATACCAGGCAGACTGGTACAAAAGGGCAGTATACTGATTGAAAAGTACAATTTAAATTATTTTTAAATTGATTCAAGGTTTGGTCTGCACCTATTTGACCATGTCACCAGTGCAGGGCCACTGATGCTGGTGAGCTGCTCCCCTTTGCACACCAGGTGCTTGCTCTGCAGAGTCAGCCCCTTATTCTCCTTTTTGACCAAAGAGGATGTTTCAGCTGGGCACTTGAGCACAACACACAAGTGCCCACTTTGCTCAGCACCATGAGGCAGCCCACTTCCACAGCTTGCAGCACTGCTCGCTGCTGCCAGGGCCTTTGAAGGCTCCATTTGCTCACGGCTCTCATGTTGGAAACCCCACTGCTACAGAGCATGAAGAGCAAATAAGGGTTGGAAATACAATACTACAGATGAAACCTCTCTCTGTTTGAAAGAATGATTGAGACTTGCCAGAGTGTTTGCCCAGCTCTGCCCATAAAGATTTAACCTTGTTTGCTGTTTCTCCCTCACCTTGAGTCTGTGGTTTATGGCAAGCAGGGATGATGGAAGGGTGGGGGCAGCCCAGTATCTCTGTGGTCCTCAGAGTGCTTTAAGGCAACATCATAAAAGGGATCAGGGACAGAGCTCTTAGCCATGACCCCTCTCTGCAAACAAAGCAGGAATTACTGAGCAATAGTGTCATTCACAGTATTTTCCCCTTGGAAGTACCTCTGCAAGAGCCACCACACTCGGGCAGAGCAGGCAGCTTTGTCCCCAAGCAAGGGAGCAGAGCCACGGGCTCACAGGGCTCCATGGCTGACCTGGCACTCCCCCCTGCCCCACGGGGCTGCAGACCTGCCACAAAGCTCCATCAATTATGTTGATTGAGCAATTTTCAGTATTTCTCTGGCTGACAGCAGCAGTGGTGCTCTGTCTGCCAGCTCTTGGCTAGACAAAGCAGATTTAGTGTCCCCCATCTGGTAGTTGAACTCTGTGTGCAATCTGCATGCAGCCACAGCCAGCACTCAAACTGGGACTTCGTGGGGCCCTGGCAGGGCTGGTACCAGGTACAAGGGGTGCTGTGGCAAGCCCATCTCTCTGGGAAGCAACTCTGCACCTGTGACAGAAATATAACCCTAAAATGTAGCTAGCCAGCATTGCAGAAAAGAAGTTTTAACAGCTATGCAGATTAGAAAAACCACAGATCTGGCAGTGCTTCTGGGACTTGTTTACACTTAATAGTAAATGCTGGTTACTAGTAATATCTTGTTTAAAACACAAGGCTATTTAAGAGGCAGCTATTGATAGTTTACTGTGCCTAACATGAAGGCATTATTGCCAGAATTTTGTATTTAAATAAGCCATCATGCCTCATAAAAATCCCAGCTATTGCCTCTAGGCTGTTGCTTTGAATCTGGCTCAAATCAGTAATGACCAAAAGCAGTCACTGTGTGAGGATGCTCAGTGACATGAGCACCCTGAGCTCACAGGTGCAGCCTCTCTGGGGTTTGTACACCTTGCCACAAGGCTGACATCCCTCTCTGTGGCTGTCCTCAGAGGAGGTGTGTCATTCCACCACCCCAGCACCCAGGACACACACACCTATTAGCCTGATGCCACCCTCACCCCCTATGCTTGAGTCTGAAATTACCTGAGACTCATTTCTTCAAACAAGTCCCACTTCTCTCCCCAAGGGTCAGTTTGTTCTGTTCATCCTCCTCTGCTGTACTTTGTGCATGGCATGTTCCAGCTGGGCACTGCAGGAGATGCAACCAGCACCAACAACTCTCACCTGCCCATGCCCTGCAAGTGGGGGCTCTTTAGGACCCATCTTCACTCATTTCTTACACTAGATGCTATCCTGACATGGAAGTAAATTACCCCTAATTTGTACCCCCTTATCCAACAAAACTGCAGCAAAATACTGAACCTGAAGTACACTTCAGAAAGCTTCCTCCCTGTTCCCACATTGGTCAAGTAAAACCACTGCAGCAGGGCTCTTCCCCAGTCATCCAAATGCAGCCTGAACCCCCAAGGGTGTTTCTGCCCCTGCATTGCACCTCTGCCCTCCTGAGGCTCAGTGCATGTGCAGCTTTCCCTGTTCATGTTCTCAGGGCAGTGAGATGTGCAGCCTCCAGCTCCCTGCCAGCTGCTCATCCTTCATCACTGCTCCATTCAGGCCTTCTCAGAGAGCACATGGTACTCATAAAGAACACCTGATCTCATTTCACCCTTGTTTCAGATTTTCCAATTTATTTCAATTAATTCATGATTTTTCTTAAACACATCACATATTCTACTTGGATACCCTATCAGCTCAACATAGTTATAGTTCTAGAGATATATAGAGTATACAGTCATAGAGCAATGTGCTGTCCTCCCTGATCAGAGCAGGGATGAGCCAAGGCCAGGCAGCGTGGAAGACAAAGCTGAGAGCTTACACACAGCAGCAGCCTCTGGAATCCTCTGACCTGAGCGTACAGTGAAATCCTCCTGCATCTTCAGGGGTTCCTTCAGAGTCAATGACAGCCTGAAGTTTAAACATACCCATAAAAGCAAACCATTAGCAGCTCGGGCATCCCAAGGGATCCCTGGGATCCTCACCCTCCAGGAGCTCAGTTGCATGTCCAAACACTTGCTGTCATCTGCTTAACTCTTCCCCACACTAAGTTTAAAGCAGCGGGTGATTCTTACAACATTTGCACCCGTGTGGACATGCACTGCAGAGCACACCACTGAATTTTCTGCTCTTCCAGCTGACAGCAGCTTTTCCTTTACCTACAAAAGTCATATTTCAGAGGCCAAGGTCTGCACAAGCTGGAAGGGGCCCCTGCTGCCAGGCAGCTGGGCTGAGCTGTGGCTGTGCCAGCACGCTGGGACCAGGCTGTCATTAGTGCAGCCAGAGCACCAGGCACTGTAAATCCATCATGCCAGTTAATTCTCTGAGAGGGACCAGCAGCTCAGCCTGCTCTGGAGCAAGCCCACCAGACAGGCAGGCAGAGAAGGAGGCAGCACTGGATCTTCCACCTCGCCTTATCCCTAATTAGCTGGGGGATGATGGCTGCTCTGTCTCTGCTGGTGCTCTTCAGGATTTAAATAGATGCTGTCTGCCTGCCATGCCTGCATGGTTTTAGGCCAGCAGTAATTGCAGGTATGAAAAATATCCCAAGGAAAATCTGTGTGAGAGTCATAATAATAGCAAAGAATTAAAACCAAAATGGCAAGTGTTCCAGTATTCTACAGTAAGCACTTGTTCCTTAATGTGAAACAATCAAACATTTAAAATATGCAGGGACACACACACAATTTGTATGTATAAACATACATTATTTAGATCAGTTGAATTCTCAAGAGCTGCAAATAGTCCATGAATTATTCTGTAATTTATCCTTCCCCCATCTGAGAATATGCTTCCACCAAAAGAATTTTTTTTTCAATTAAAATTCATTATCTTAGCATCCCAAGCAGGCAGCCAAAAGAACACAGAGGGACTGCCAGGTATGACCCATGGGCTTTGTGTGTCAGTCTGAGCTCCCAGACATCATTTTCTCCATCAGTCCCTCAAGGCACAAGCAGAAAGCAAGCTCTGAGCCAGCTGTGCATTGCTGCTCACACACAGCTCCCAGGCAGCACCTTTGCACAGGCACCTCAAACTCTGCTGCAGACTGCGACCAGCAGGAGCCTCCTGTGCACACCCCCCTGGCCTGGTCCAAAACCAAGGAGTAACTGGGATCAACTGCTCCTCTCTGCTGTGAGACCTGGGGACAACAAATGGCCTTCACTTCTCTGAATTTGCTTGTTAAGCCACCACTCAGAACTGATTTTAAATGTAAAGTTCCTGCTGCACATAAACAACCATGTTTCCTTAGCTCTGTCAGTCACACAGTGATGGTTTCCTTCTGTAGCATGGCTGCCCAGGATTGGATCCTGCACAACACTAGGGAAACCACAAATATCTGTATTTATTCTGGAGGCTGTGGATTTTCCGCTCTTTTCACTTTTGCTCTTAACCCAGAGCTTCTGGAGGCTTCTCTTAATAATTATTTTTTTAAAAAATAATTCATTTTTTCTCTTATCTGTGATGCATAAAAAAACTTGTGAAGGAACTAAATAAATTATAGAGGAGGGAAAATATTTTGATATTAAAAAGTTAATAATTTGCCTGTCCTAAAAAAAACCAAACCCAAACCTATGAAAACTCGTGCAATTATAGCTGCAAAAGAAGATGAAAGAAGAAATGTCAAGCCAGGCTGGTTCGGGTCCAATATCCTGCTTTTTGCACTAACACCTGTTGAATCCAAATGCTTAGGAAAAAAATTCTTCTAAAAATTAAATGTCTCTGACTCGCTGAGCCATGTTTCACTTTCCTGTCCTTGAAATCCCCAAGGAGTTGTTTAGGGAAAAAAGGGGGAGGGGAAGAGCAACAGCAGACTTAGTTATTTTTAAATATTACCCAAAAAAATCTCCAAGTAGAAATCTGGGAATATTCAAAGCTTCCCAGACCTTTGTACAACATTTTAAAACCCAAAGGGAAAAGCAAAACAAAAAGAAGTGGTAGAAGTTAATTTTCAAGTTTGCTTAACAGGTCACCTTTGAGATGAAGCCCCAGATTTCCTCGACATAATATGGTCTGAAAACACATTATTATGATATTGATGGTTTCTTTTCAAACCAGCAGTGCCAGAAAAAAAATTAGGGCTGTTCTTCTCCAAAATACTGCTGAAGCACCCAGTCCAAAGTTTTGTTTTCTTGTTATAAATTATGAACAAAAAAAAAATCCAGTCCCAAATACAAGGGGTTCTACCTCTTGGAATAAAATACAGCCATTGCTCTTAGTCTGCAGAGACCCTTCCTATCAGCACACATCAGTGGTACACAGTCCCTGCATGGCATTTTTGGCTGCTACTTCTTGTAAGTACCCCGATGCATTTTGTGTAGCAGGAGCCCCACAAAGATACATTAAAAAAGCAATTTGAAAGTTTCACCCAGAAATATTGTTCTTAACTTCATATTTAAAGCCTCACCTGAGGACTTGGTTAGAATTTCAGGTTCATTTAAAGAAAGAAATTCAGTAATTCACATGGAGCAGCACACTTACACTGAAAGTAGCTTCAAAATCTTGCTGAATGGTTTGCGCTGTGACAATCTTACTGCTTTTGCACTCTTACAAACTGACTGCTTGTGTTTGCTCACAAACTGACATGGTCACTTGACCCCACTTCCACACTGGAACAAAATCCAAACTGTTCAGACCCCACACAGCTATAGCACTTACAAAGCCAAAGACACCTTTTAGGTGTCCCAGTGCACCTGCCCACCCATGAGCTGATTTTCAGCCCTGCATCAGATCATTGCTTGGCTGCACCTCCTGTGCATCCTGACAAGCATTTCTAAACCAAATCAATCACTGTATTTGAAAATTATGTGGAGGGGTTTTGGGGTTGTTTTTGTTTTAGCTCTGGCAATCAAAGTCAGTGAGTGTGCAACTTGCATCATCAGAATATTGTGTGAGAACTTGAATGAGATAACAGAAGGCAAGGCTTTGCATTGTCCAAAACCATGATCTCCCATAATTTACAGGAGAAACAGCCAGGCAGGCAGTGAAGGGGGTCTGTATGCAAATCCTAAATTTTCCAGCTCTTTCCTGCATAACTTTTAGTTTCCACATTCCTTTGCTGCTTTCTGAGCAAAGCAGCCTGACAGGCTAAAGGCAGTTCAGACTCCCAACAAGTACTTTGACCCAAACTGTGAATAGAAAACACATCAATCATAAGCACCCCTAGAAGTTATTTATCTATTTATATCCTTACTCTTTATGAGATTAGACATAGAATCATCTTCAAAAGAGAGGTAGGGCAGAATTCTCCCCTCCCAAAAAATAAAGAAAGGACTTCAGCTCACAGCCTGAACATCTCCCTTTTGTTGTGTTCTGCTGCTCCCTGGCATGGCCAGCAATCCCCAGCTGATCACATCTGATCTGTATAAAACACCAGCTTTACCTGACGCTGTTTTGTCTGAGGGGAGCCCTCTAAATTAATTCCACAGGCTCAGAGCTTTGACAGCTCTTTTTTGATCTTCTCTGCTGCTTCTCCATGCTTTCAGGGCTGCTTAAACCCAGTCAGAACAGCCCAAAATGAATGACAACCCTTCTGATAACACTGTCCCTCTTGCTGTGGGCACTGAGCTCCCCTTCAACAACAGCCACAGGTAAATCAGGGCACAAAATTAGGAGCACTGCAAGTTTGGGGTTTTTTCCCCACTTCTTTTCTATCAAAGTCTAGAAGACATTGTGAGCCTGTGTGCCACTAAACCAAATCTCTACAGCCTTTTCCTAAGCAGGAGTGTAGAGCTGCAGGACCAGAACCATCCAGCACCCACAGCCCCTTTGGGGCAGGAGACGTGGCAGCACAAAGCCCATGGTGACAGAGCCCTTCTCATGCCAGGGTGGCTTGGCTGTTCACAGCACTGATATAGAAAGCCACAAAAAAACCCAAAAAACAACTTTGCCATTGTTGTGGCCACGCATTTTCTCTCTCTATTCTGAGAAAGCTTTTAAATTTTCAAGAAAACGTCTCATCCACAGAAATTTGCATATAGCCATATTTCAGATATTCAAAATATAAATAGCTGTTTCATCCAGGTAATCCTGGCCACACCACCAAATATTTCTCAGTGAATTAGACCCTTCTCCAGTGGGAAAGGCATGAAATAGATTTTCCTGATTTTCCTGTTCTCACTTGGTTCAGGACTGGGTTTTGTCTCATTTCAGACCCCCTTGAGGATTCATTAGGTTGAGGGTGGGAGGCACACAGTGCTTAAAAGGAAAGCATTTTCCTGCTAAGGCTAATAGCCAGCATTTCTAAACTTGGGCTGGCCAGATCACAGTGGGCGATTACAGAAAATCCATGACATGCTAGAGCAGGAGCTGAAGAAGTTCAGTTTAGCTGAATTTCACACCATGTCAGAGTCCTATTTGCAGCTTAGAAAATGAATTTAATAAAGCTTTTCTGCTATAACATGGAGTGTCAGCTAGCAGATTCTCTGACACCTGCTGCTCTTTGAGTCTGATACCATATTGCAGCATAATGTAGTCTAAAATTAGACTTCACACAACACACCAGGTTTCAATCTTTCAGAAAATAATTCTGTTCAGCACCTTTCATTCCCTAACAGGGCTTTGGGACACATGTCCTTTCTTTCGTGCCCCCTCCTGGATTAGCACTTGGAATTTTTTTTAGCAAGGGTTTGAACCATTCGGAAAAAAGAAAAATAAAAACAAACCAAAACTGAAATAGTTTCATTTTCACTTGATTGCAAACTATACCATGAAGAAATATACTTGCCAACTTATACAGTTGCTTCCTACCTGCACCCCCACAGACCAGAGATAGCATAAAGCTGGAAGGCTTTCAACTTTGGGTGCAGAGAATTATTGTCTGAGAAGGAAAAATATTCCAAGCTGAAATGACAGACGGGTGTTTGAATATCTATTTCAAGACTGAGAAGCAGCTACAGGAAGAAGCCAATGACAGCTCCACAGGATAATGCAATTTTTCTGTATAAATTTTGCTCATTACCAAAGAAAAGAATTAACCTGAACTATTTCTTTCTCTAATCAAGATACATTTTTGTATCTTCTTGTATAATTGTATTTAAATGCAATTAAGTGGTAGTTCATTCCTTTTATAGAGAACTGACTGCAATTAATGCTACCGTTTATTCTAAATACTAATTAGATTTTTTTAAAGTGTGCCTAGCCTTTAAATGCTAAGTTGGCTCCAAAACCTAGAGCTCAGCTAAAATCACCTAGGAAGCTTCTTTCACAAGACAAATGCCTGTCTTGTCTTTCCCAGCTACCTGCAAAACATTTAAGACAATGTGGAGCTTATGTACACAGCATGAATAGCATTTCACTGCCAAGAAATCTAGCATTGATTGGTGTGCTCCAACAGAGACATCAGTATTTTTCAAAGAATTTTTAAGAGGCAAAAATAAAATTTAAAAAAAACTGAGCATAAGGTGTAGACCTTAAAATGTATGGGATTTACTGTGGCAGAAAAATTACAGCTTTTCACTACCAAGAAATGGCTCTGAGAGATCCAATAGAATTACTGACCTTGTTCTCATCCTGGGAATTACAATCGATCTACATTTTGTATCAAAATTAAATTGCTTCCCAAGTTAGAATGCAACATCCTGTGTCAGCTTGCAAATGAGCTGGAGTGAGAAAGCAAACAGATCACAAACACTTAACTTTACAAATATAAATAGCATGCAGATTGAAGCAAATAAGATGTCCAGTGGGGGGTGGAAATCTAACTTCCCCCATTTCAACTGAATGTCCAGAATATTGTTTTGTACAGGACACCACCCATAGGAGTAAAACTGAATCTGACTGACTGCCTTGGCCAATTCATAAAGCCTTCCTTCAGCAAATGTGTTGGAGAATGAACCTTCCTTCATGGCAGCAGCAGGAGGGAGGACAGGGGAGAGCTGCACTCAGACCCTGAGGAGCACCTGGAGCCTCCTCCTCTGTGCCCCAGAGCAGTGCCACTGGCTGGAAAACAAAGCCAAACCAAAGGTTTCAAATCAAAATACACCCTTCAAACTATCATCTCCTCACCCCTCTCACTAAATATGTTTTTGTCAGATATTGCTGTTTCCATTCAAAACGTGGGTGAAGACTGAAATTTTCTTCAGCACCAGTATGTGCTGTAGTGCCTGCTAACTACTAACCCCTTGATGGAAAATTGCATGGGGCTGAGCAGAAGCTGATGAGAAAGGAGAGCATAAAGCATCTATACATCTCATTTTGTTTAACTAGCTTGACATCTTCTTCAAAATGCCATCTACATGCTGAAACAAAGGAACCACCCTAGTGGGCACATTAAAATAACAGCTCCTCCTATCAATCTCCATTTACACCCATCCATATGGAGAAAAAACTTGACAATCTCAACAGAGAGAAGCTTCTCCAAGTATTCTTGGAGTATTCTCAGGCTATTCAGGCCATGAAATTTACATCTATGAGCACACCCATACAATTTTAGGGATAAAATTAATTAGGCTTATCAAAACTATTTGGTCTCATTTCAGTGTTGGAGGTACAGATGCTTATTTACAGCTCAATTAAACTTTAAAGAAAAAAAATCCAACAACTTTAAATTGCTATGACCTGCCTGCCCCAGAGGTATTCTGTACTGAAAATGCTAGTGCTAAAGGCTTTCAGAAATACCAATAATCCAGAATCTGTGTGTTTGGTAACCTGGGCTGTAGCCAAGCCAGAGTCAGTCTTCCTTCCTACTTTGCATGACCTTTTGTTCCCCTGATGTATCTCTCTATAAACCAAGGGTATGACTAACCAGGCATGTAGGTGGCTTGTGAGAATTGTTCATTAATAAAAACTTACATTTGCAAAATAATGAACATTTTCAGTACCTTGTAAATCTTCAGATTCATATAAATGAGGCTATTTTAAACTTTGAAACTCCACACATAAAATTTCTAAGACAAGATGGTCTAAGAAAGGCATATGAAACATCTTGTCATTTGGGACAGGTTTGGGGCCTGGAGAGGAGAACCTATCTGCACTAATTCCTGAAATTTGGGCAGTATCTCATTAGTGTTGGTTTATGGCCATCCAAAGCTGATGAAAGACTTATTCATAAATTACTTATTTTATTTTAATGTTATTTCATGAAAACCATCTATTACATTCTGCTTGCTTATGGTGCTAGTTTGCATTTTAATCTGGGTTAATAATTTCAAACACTGTGATAAAGAGAGAAGTAAATTAAGAGGGTAGACCAGGACAGGCACAGCCCTGTCATACAAACCCCTAAGTGATTCCAGGCTGAAATCATACCCACATACCAAGTACCCCCAGGGCAGTGAGAAAGATCTCCCTGTCCTGAGGCACCAAATATTTCCACTCACCTCTCCCTGTGCCAGGCTGCAGCCCAGGCTGTGCTGGGTGATTCCCTGGGACACAGAGGGGTGTGAAGGAGTTGCTGGTGCTGGAGGACACAGCCAACGCAAGAGGCTGCTCAGCATCCCTGCAGCAAGGCACAGCAGAGACAGAGTACGAGGGGGTGGTGAGGAGAGGAAATTGTGAAAGCTATTCACAGGCATTGCCAGTGCAGAATATTTTTATATCCCTCTCAACTTTGAAACAAGGGATATATTGCTTCATATATGTTCAATGCTCCCAGACCCAGAAGGACCTGAAAGCCAGCTCTGAAAGAGCAAAACCTGCCTGGAGCTTAAGGCAGCAGCAGTGAAATCTTGCCCAAAAAATGCAGCAGAACGTCTTCAAAGCAAGCCCACAGCAGTGGTTCCAGGACAGGCTCCATCCACACAAACTCTTTCAGCTGTGGCAAAGATGAAACCAGAGGCACTACCCCAGAAGGACTTGTGGGGTTAAACTGGCCACTTTCCTGTATTTGATAAACCTTGACAATTCATGACGTGCACATGGCCACAGAGAACTCTTTCCAACACAGAAACCAAGAACTCGCCTACCTGAAAGCAATCACAGGCAAATCCCAACCCCAGTTTAGCCCTGTGTGACCCATTTCCTGCTTCAGTATTCTGGCTGGATTCACAAGCAATGGGCAAACTCCAGTCTAACTCCCATGCACAGTTTGGATGAAGACTGTTCTAGTGCCTGAGTAGCAGATGAGAAGGGCTGCTGGTAATTCCAGGTGATAAAACCACACAGGTTGGAGAAGCTGGGCACAGAAAATAGCTTTAAGTGCAGACTGTGCTGTGCACACAAACAATAAATGGACCATTAGGGGCTTACAACATCATAAGAAATCTTTTTAGTTTTCAATTTTGATGGACATATAGGTCTGTACCCATTGTTGATCCAGACTAACTTAAAATAAATCTTTTTTCAGAAACTGGATGAAGTTATGCTTATTGAAAGAAACAGAGATTGTGTCACAAAGGCTCTGTACCAGTACAACAGTGTAGGATAAAGCGGCTGCAATTGGTTTTCTAAAAAATGCTTTAACATTTACCATTGCTACTAACACAGCATGCAACCAGTTCCCATGGCATAAGGACAACTTAAGCCAATAATAACTTTATTCTCTGCTTGGGAATATACCAGGTCACATTCAGGTCCATGGTAGAGTGAGAAAGCACTGGCATTAATAACTAAGCACCTCAGAGCAGAACTGAGCATTTCAGACTCTGCATTCCAGGCCAGAATGAGCTGCTAGTTCCACAGGGGCAGCTGAAGGACTGCAGTAAAACAGTAAAACTGAGCAAAACCTTGCTGGTTTGCAATGACAGTTCCCATCAGAGGTCTCTGTGGGTTGCCCAGCCTGAGGGATGCTCTAGGAATGCAACACACAGAAGGGCTCAGACCACATGCCAAGGCTCCCTCCAGGAGAGAGAACTGTGTGTCCAGCATTAGAATAAGTGGGAAAACCTGAACAAGCCACACACTGCTTTTCCAAGAAAGACTCCTGCCTAACTGTGGCATATGTAGTCTAAGATTTGCCTATTCCATCAAATATGAGCAGGAGCAATGGGAGTTCAAAGCTTCCATCCACCCAGAGGTATGATGGATGACAGGCACTAGATCTGTGACATACCAAACAGTTTCTTATTGGATCCACAGCAAGTTTTCCCTCACTCCCTGTTGCTAGGAAGTTAATCAAGATGTAGTCTAAAAAAAGTTAAATTATTTGTTAGTTCACAGTTATTGGCTAAAATGTGTTTTCAGTAACCTGGCTATTTGCCTGGTCCGTGATTTTTTTTGCTGAGATTCAGTCTATCAGGCAGTAATGAAGCCAAGATTCAGAAGAGATGTCCTCCTGTTTTAGCAGAGGAGGAGGAACTCACTTCCCTGCTCCCCCTCGCCGTAACTCCCAATTACCTCGACTTGCAGAAGGTTGATCCAGATGGTGAACACAAGACTGCAGGCAAGCATGCCTCCAATGAATTCTCAGTGTGGAAGGGTAGAATAAGCCATATGTTTTCACAAATTAGGGGTGACTCTCCAACGCCTGAATGATGAAGCAGATCCAAGAGTAAGTTATGCATGATCCTCCCCGATGAGTGAAGAGAAATGTTTTATTCAGTGCCTCATGCTGGGAGCTATATTTATACCAAATGTATCTTTGTACATTTTAAAATATTATCTATTAGGGGATACTGCAACTGCAAAACAGGACTATGTACAGCACCACTTAAAACCCAACAGCCACGGGAGGGCTGTAAGTGGCCTTGACACCATCCAGCTGTGAAGTTACTTGTCCAGGTAACTCAGGCTAAAGACCTTAAAATCCAGCCAGCAAACTGCCTTGAAGAAAGCCTTTTCCCTCTGTGCACAAGCTACAAAGCCTATGATATCATCTGACCAGACAAATACACAACCAGCACCTTGTTTCCTTTGTTATGGTAACTAGCCAATAGCGCAACGATTGAGACTTTTAATTTTTTTAAATCCCCACCTTCTGAATTCCTTGGATTATGTTACCGCTTTTCTTTTGCTTAAAACCTCTTTAAGACAGAAAATTATACATCAAACTAAAATTAACATTCTTCTAATCTCAGAATCTTTGCAGGGACGTTGCAAGCCTCCAGCAGCAGGGAGGGCTGCTCAGGCAGAGCAGCAGAAGGGAGGGAACCCTTTGCTTGCCCTGCTGCCCCTGGGAGCAGCATCCAGAGGGAGCAGAACTGCACAGGGGGAACCCACCCACCACCCACTTCCTCGGGGACTGCCCTGCTGCCTCCAGAGGCCACTTGCAGCAGAGGGGAGATGCAGCCCAACCGTGCTTTTGCAGCAAGACTGTATTTCAGCTGGAAAGAGAATAATAATAAAAACAAAAAAAGCAAAGATCATTCTGACTGAAAATCCATATCTTCTCTTAAACATAATAACAACAATGGCATTTGTTGACCAAGTAACAGAGTTAAAGCCCACAGGCAAGGTCCTCAGCTGAGATGAATGGCCACAGCACCATTAACTTTACCCTTCCATGCTTGATCTCACCCACTGTGCTCCCAAAATGGCCATGATTTTTTTTCTACTTTTATTGTACAAAAACACCAACCATTTTTAAAAGTACATTTGCTGCACAGCTTACATTTCAGTTATTTTACACCTCACTCTAATTCATTCCTCAGCCTAATCTGTATCTAAACACATGCAGCAATGCAGTCTACCAGCAGCCCACTTATGAAATTCATGAAGCTAAGAGGCCATAGGAATATTTTTGAAGCCATCTCCTGACCTTTTAATCAGTTGTTACCTTCTGTAACTGAATTTCTCAAAGCTCAGCTGCTCTGAATCCTTGCCGGTCTCATGTAATGAGCAGATGTGGCAAAGTAAGGATTTGAAACATGATGAAAGTTATGATGACAGGTCTTTCTCTGCCAGATTTTTATGTTTTTACAGCCTAACACTGAACTGCAGCACTTTTTTTTTTAATTCAGCTTCTGACAAGAACATATAAAAAGCATATCAAAAGCAACAATAAATTCACTAAAATAGTTCTCTCAATTCAAACAGATCTGCACTTTACAGGACCGTGCAGATCATGCTCTGCTTGAATTTACTCATAAATATCTACCCCAGCATCTCACGGCGCCCTGCACGTCCCTTCTCCCACCTAAAAATAACCCCGTGTGTTGCTTGGTGAAGGAAATGAAGATGATGATAAGGAGCAATGTTTAGCTGACAGAAGGAGGCATCGCCCAGCACCGAGGACAATGATGAGAGGAAAGCAGCGCTGTGCCTCCCCTGGGCACGCGGCAATTACGGCGCCGAGCCCGTTATTGCTGCTCAAGTGCTAGCGCTCTCCATGATTATCACAAATGCCTCCACTGGGAGGAGGCAAGTGGGAGGATTTACCAAGCAGCAAATCCTCCATTTCCCTCCCCCCATTCCCAGTGATTCCTGCTGAGCTGAGCTCTGGCAGCAGCCTCAGGCAGCTCGGCACCCCGGTCCACACCAGGGCAGGGTGGCTGTGGTCAGCCTCAGCATCAACCATCAGCTGGCCAGGCTCACCCTGAGCTAGTGAGGAACTTCAAGTGTCCTACAAGGCCTCTGGATGAAAGCTGGGTCATCTTTGGTGCCTTGAGAGGCTACCTAGAACAGAGGCTAGACAGAGTAGAGAAATAAAGTAGGGATTTATTAAAAAGGCCTTCCAAGGATACACTTGGGCAGTGCAAGAGCCTGGCCAAGGAAACACCCAAGATGGATGACAGGTCACACATTTTCACACTTTTAAAAGTTTTCCATAATATGGTCCATTTCCATATTGGGGTTAATTGTCCAATTACAGTTGGGCAATTACTTCAGATAATGAAGTCTCATCCTCCCAGTTTGCTCCCCACAATTTGGTGTTATTTGTACTTTGTTGGGCCTGAAGCTGCTATGAGGACCTCAGTTCTCAGGCTGAAAAAGGATTGTTTTGTCTGACTAAACTGTGGACTTGCTAACACTCTTTCAGAGTTATATATTAATGCAGTACAGAATCTGAAAAATATGAGAGGTAAAACTTAAGACACCATCTTGGTATCCTTTCCAATACTTTTAAGCATGACTTTTTAAACATGACCTTGTATCCCTTTTAACTCAGGACAATTCAAAAAACATTTATGAAATTAAAATTCCAAGTTTTTTCTTTCAAAACAGAAAAGTCTAAATGCTTCATCTTGGTGTCAAGATCTCAGTGTTGTTACTCACCTTAAACTTTGCTCAAAATATTTTGATGATAATAAGACAGAACTGGGAAGAATGAAAAAACAATGGTGATAACATCTCTCTAGATCTGAAAGGAAAAAAAATCTTTTAAAAATAAGAGTTTCCATGTAGTTGCAAACCCAAGCAATTCTGCTGACACCTGACAGATCCCTCTAAAACAGGCTGATCACTGCAAGGCTGCTTGCTCCCTATATGAAGTAGGCTGATCACCCAGTGGACCTCTGCAGCTCTTGACAGACTGACAAAATCTTGCTCAGCCAGTGAGCCAAACCAAAGTAATCCAAAAATGCAATAAAGCTTGGCAGGATGCTGAGCCCAAGCCAAGACATTTCACCACTTTGGCCAGGTTTGAGAGCAGGGCTGTCCCCACACCACAACTGCTGCCCCATGAGGGGTATGACAGATAACTCCTGAATGCCTGCTCTGCAAAATACTCCAGAAACATTCTTCTAAATATACTGTAGACATTTAGAGACTAACAATAAGACCCACAAAGCTTCAAACACGTCACTATCCCTAGGACTACTTCCTCTAGAGGTGAAATGTATTATTATGGGCTAGAAGGGGAAATGGTCTGCATTGTCTCAGCAATACCTGGTTCATTAAGGGAAAAAATCTGCCTACTGCCTGAGCATTTTCCTGGCTAACCCAACATATGGTTCATTATTATTGTGCACTGTGATAGCCCCCAAGGAGCCCAGCTCTGTCAGGGCCTCAGCCTGCTAAGCACTTGTACAAACACAGGAAAGGAGCCCCTCCTCTGAAGAGCTTGCTGTCTAAACAGAGGAGACAGACAAAGGGCTGCGACGCCGCGCGGAGGCTTGCAAAACTCATCTGGCATTCACAAGGTTCTTTCTTCCACTTGGTTTTGCTTTTTGAAGAAAAGAGGATTTTAGTTTTCAAGAGACAAAGGAAAATGAAAGGAGGGACATAAAAAAGGCTGAGAACAGGGAGGTTAATGAGAAGAAACTGATATGAATAAGTACATACAATTTTTACATTTCCAAAAGGAAGGGGAGCATCTTTCCACCACGTGTGCAGCAGATAAAACAAAGAGTAATGGGCTCATACTGCAGAAAAAACATTAGCTATTATAGAAATAAATTTTATGGACATAAGGATAGGAAAACTTGGGGACCAACTGCTGAAAAAGCTGGAGTGACACCAACATTGGATGGCTTCAAAAACACATTAAACCTTCATTAGGCCTGACTTAGACATAAGTGACTCTGACTGAAGCTGGAGGCTCAGCTCCTTGCCCTTGCAACTGCTCTCCCATTCTTCTGATTCCAGGACTGTCACCTATATCTCAGTTTTGGGTGGGATCACTGCTCTTCCACATGCCTGGAGGTACAAACTGAGCATGTTTAAATTCATTCAGAAATAGAGTCAGAAGTGAAACCACCTCTTTCCCGATGTTCTCGTTCTTTTTTGTAATGATGCCTCTCTAGGGTCCTCAGTAAAGAGGGATCACAGACACAATGAAATGTGCCTAGGAGAGGGGAAAAAACCCATAATTTTTCCAGCTTCATGTAAAAAGCCAAGCAGTTGCCAAAGTCCAAATCAAATTTCCTGGGAAATTTCAAAGATGCCACAAGTCCACATTAGATCATGCAGCCCACAAGCATGGGAGACAGCTCTCCAAAGGGATGGGCAGGCAGAAGGGACACTGGGTGACAGCAACACCAGTAGGAGGAAAGCTTTTGCTAAGCCCTGGAACAGACCTGTGACATGCTAGGCAGGGCTGATATCCCTCACAATCCCCTTCTTGGTGAAGGGACCCTTTCTACCCTTTCCCTGAGGACAAAGTGAGCACGTGAGATAACCAGAGCTAGGAACACTGAGAGTTCATGGTGTGGGAGGAGAAAAAAATGAATATTGCTGAGCCTCCAAGTGTCTCCCTTGCCTGGTGAAGCAGCAGTGATATCTAATAGCAGGAGAGAGCCCATCTGATACCTCCTGCTTTCTGCTTCCACTGCACGAAATAATTTTTCCTTTCCTCCAGGAAGAAGAAGTGGGATGCCTTCTCCCTGATTCACATTCTAGATGATCCAAAAAAACCCTGCCAACTCCCTCTGCTCTCCCCTGTTGAAGGGGACAGACCAAGTGACTCAGACAAAAATGCGAAGCAGAATCCACTTATCCACCACTCCCCACAATCACGAACAAAAGCAAATTTAAGTAAAGGTCCTAAAGGACGTGAAGGATGATGCACTGCTTGCATTTTGGGCTTGCAAAGTATAAAGTCATGTTTCTGTACTGCTATTGACTTTCCCACAGGAGAGTCACATCCCTCAGATGTGCTTATCTGAAATACCTGTATTTTCCTGCAATGGTCTATTTTGACAGCATGTTCTCCCCTCCTTTCAAAACCTGTTGAGAAAAACACCATTATCCTGAATGGGGAAAGGGTCACGTGAAGCCTCTTCTACTCTTTAGTGGGAGTCTTCCCACAGTCAAGACCAGCCTCCTGCAGAAATAGCAGAAGTTAAGAGCCCTCTCTATCTGCCTTCAGCATCACAGATGCTATTGTTCACAAAGCAGCACTTGGAAGGAGTGAAGTGCTCCAGAAACCCTTATCTTTATGACCTGCCTCCAGCAGAGAAATCAGCTCATTATTGTTTCCCTAAAATATTGTTATATTAAAGTGTAATAATATTGTTTCATTGTTTCTATTGCAAGACCTATGGTCTCACTCTCATTAGTTTCTTGTTGGATCAACCACACACCTAGAAAAAGGCAGTCTATGTTTTACTGGATATAGGTTAATTTCAGAATTGCAGAGCTCTAGTGCTTGAGCTGCTTCTGCACATTGAAGGATGTGGCCACAAAGACCATTCTCTCTAACAAACGCAGCTCTCCCCTCTCCATCACCTCCCCACTCCCACCAGAGTAATTAGCCCTCAGCTTTTAAGGAGAAATGGAAAAAAAACCCAAAACAAAACAAACATACCAAATCAACAGACTAAAGCTTGTAACCTGAAATCCTTATTCTGTACATTTTTCCTTCACTGGTTCATCTGCCTATAGGGAATTCAGTCAGTTACATTGCTAGCTTAAAAACCCTGAAGCTGTCCTTGAAATGAATGGCTCCATTCATTTAAGTGGGAGTGTGTTCTGGTTTTATTACCTGATCCCATATTTTTGCCACGGAATCACAAGGCAAGTGAGTAAAGCAACGTGCTCTCAACTGTGGCTGCCTGGTTATGTCCTCCTATTACATTCTTTTCTGTTATTTTTCCAGGATTAGTTCAGTGCACTAGGAAAGGATAGTATCTCCCAGCTCTCCATGAAAACACAGATTTTAAATATCTTCTGAATGATTTAGTGCCACTCAGCCCATTGAGTTTCTGTCTCACCAATTAAAAAGAAGACCAAGAGAATTAATTTATAAACCAAGAGAAAAGTCTTCTAAAATAACCATTAGCAAAGCTCACTCAATGCAACATTAGCCTTCCCTTCATCTTCAATGGACTTTACATCAGATCCAAACTGCTGGCATTTCTTTCAAATAAAATAGAGCTGTTAAACAGCAGCCCAGAAAAACCCCAGCAGGATTCACACAGCTGAGTGCTGCTCTCCCCAACCTTTTCATCATTTTTTTACGAGGTTTTCAGGAGTGCATCTCCAGGAGTGCCCCTTCCCAAAAGCATTCCACAAGGCATTACCTCTCAGGTGTGTCAGAGACAGCACCCAGCCTTCAGCCCTGCTGCTCAAGCACCCTCTGAACCCCCAGCTTGGGCATCCCAGAGCAGGGCTCACCTGTGCCAGGGCATGGGCACCCCCAGGGCAGCACCCCTGGGTGCTCCAGTGCCTCCAACACACAGAAATAATCACACTCGCAGACCTGATAGGCAAATAGATCTTGATCATTACCCAGCTCTGAAACAGATAAATACATTTTTGGACTAAATCATTATCTAACTGCCTTTTTCTGAAGGGAGCTGGGCAATTATTTTTAAACCCTGCTATGAGGAATAATAGTCTGCTTCACAGGGCTGGCTGGGAATAGGCCATAACACTTGGGGAAAGTCCAGGCTGAAATGCTCTGTAGTTTAATGACATGTTACATAGGGAGAAAATGCATTTGGAAGGAAATACCATTAAAAGAGGTAAGAAATAAAATGCTGTACTGTGAAATGCTTATAAGAGAGGGAGAAATATTATCTGACTATTCCATTTTCAAAAGATTTCAGAGCTTGTCTGCCTGGACTGTGATGAGTAAACTACAGAAAAATGCCCTGGTTATGGATTGAGTCAAAGGCAACCTTACAGGACCTTTTTTGTTCTCAGAGACAAACTAAGGAAGGTAAAACAGGTGCCATTGTTAAGAAAGGGATATTCAGCCCTAGGATAATTATGATTCTTCAAGCTGTACAAATGCAGTCAGAAAAAATCTGCAGCAGCTTCAACATCTATTAATAATACAGAAGCATGTTCTGGCATTAAAATAATGAGGAATGCTAATTCCAGATCCCTTTTGATCCCATCTCTCTTTTTTTAATGACATATCTATTCTTTTCAGTTTAATGTTTTTGATTATTCAGGAGATAATTATTCATAAATTATTTCTAGTAAAACCTGTTTAATAACCTATTTTCATTTAGCATCCCCAAGCAACACTAAATTTCTAATTGCTTACATCAGTGATCACCTCTCAAAGATCACTGAGACCTCCCAGGAAAAAAACCTTGTTGCAAATGTCCTTCCCAGGCTTGAAAGTCAAAACCTGCCTATTCCACACTCGTGATTCCTACAGAACCCATTTGGTGGCCATAAGCCATAGAATGCTGACATTCCCCAAGCACTCTGATTAGATACCCATTTCCTGACTATCCTTAAAGGAGAATTTTGCAGCTGAAAAATTAAAATTCTTTTAAAAATCTTAACTGAGTAATTGATGCTTTTTTAAAGGGAGATAACAGACATTTTGCCTGCAAGTAGAAAGGTCACGTGAATAGACAACACAGCACTGAGAGCTCTTTTAAACAATTTGAAAAGTCTTAATCAGCAATTCATGTATCAAGAGACCCATGAAACAATACAGAGCTGTGATGTATATTCAGTAGCTCCTGTAAAACACAGGCTTGAGATCCCACTGCAGCCAGCACCCTATAAATGAACAGAGGAAAGAAGCTTCAGGCCCAGAAAGCTCATTTCATGTTAAGATGTAGCAGATATCATTTTATTTATAAACCCTTCCAAGATGCACTATTGCCTGTCTTTACAGCACAGAGGAAAACAGATCATTGTGTGGGGTGTATAAGCACTGCCAACCAATAGGGAAAATTTGAAAATAAATAAATCTATGATTTTTCTTTTCTTAAAAAATTAACACAAGTACATATCAAACGAAGAAGGTGCAGCAAAAAAGAAAAAATGTGATGGACCAGTAAATCTGGTTTCATTTGTTTGGAGAGGCAGTCTGGGTGATCTGGTTACTAACCACTCACTGAATGTGATTAAAAAATAATTACAAAAAAATTGTTAATGGGAGTTCCTTTCCAGAGTTTTTTTTTTTTCCAGGCATTTCCGAAGAGGAAGGTGGAAGATGACAGCCCAAGAGCTGCCAGCCAGGGCAGGGAGGGAGCTGCACTCACTGGAGTGGCTACTCCCTCCTCCCCTCTGCTTCAGCAGAGCAGGAGCTCGGGCTGGAGCTCAGCTCCCTCCTCGGGCACTGAGCAGTGCCAATCCCGGTCTCCCTGACGGTGACCTCATGGAATCCATGCTAATGGAGAGCATGTGTCACTCTGTGGAGTGTGGCATGTCCCCTTTTGTGACCCAGGCTAGCAGAAGGATTTACAGCACACGGTAGCAGCAGACAGGTAAATCAGGACAAAAAAATCATCTCTGCTGCAAGGAGCTCACAGCACAAAGGTTCTCAGTACAGCAATAGTAGAGGATGGCAGTGCTTGCCACCACTGTGTTTGGAGGCTGGAGGGGAGCCCTTGTGCAAGCAGCAAGTGGGAAGTTCAGTACAGCATCATGCAAACTATTCTTAACCATTTATCCATGTGGGCAATGGGGCTGAAAGACACCAGAAAATAAATTTTAAAAAAGAATTAAAATGCAGCCTGAACAGAAGCAAGTGATCACTGAAGGGGTGACATTGCTGACTAGATGCAGTCATGAAGCAAATTGAAGGGAAAAGATAAAGAACAGGCGACATTGATTTTCCCCCACTCACCATGTATTCACCACCATTCAGTGGGCAGACATGGACAGCCTCATATTCACCAAAAACACAGAGAGAATACCCAGCTGGGATAAAGATATGTCCACTTCCAGGTAGAGACTCTGCTGTTTCCTGGTGGCTGCTTGCCTAGAAAGCTAAAAGGCAATCTCCTCTTTGGCTCAGCAAAGTCTGCTAATTTCCAGCTGGAAATAAGGTGTGCTCCTATCCACTTGGGTGAGGGAGAGCCTGATGGAACCGCTCTCCAAGGCCTCTCAGTTTTACTGGAACAGATCCTGGGACAGGGCATAAATCAGAGGGAATTTCAAAAGCTTAATGTGGAAGATACAACAGCAACAGAGGGAATAATCAAAATATGTAGATCACTGTCAACCAAAGTCCCAAATTTTAGCCTGGTTCACCAGCCCAAGAGCTGCCAGAGACCAAAGCTGTGCTCAGCAGGGACCAGCCCTAAACAGAGCCCAGGAGCCTCTAACAAAGAGCAGTTCAGCTGAGTGTGACCCACAGAATACCCCCTGCCCCAGTGACACAAGCAGGTGACACTTTATTGGTCATTGCAATTCCTTGTGAGCAGGTACTGTAAGTGTGGAAACAAAGTGTGTTTCCAGTTTAGTGAAGCAAGTGCATAAGGCTTTTAACTTACCCTCTAAAGTGCTGTCTCCTGTCAAAATCTCCTCCCCAAGCCATGATAGCTCACATCAGAAGCACTGCAGATGCAGACTCACTGCCTCATGGCAAAGGGCTGACATTTCTGGTGAGGACCCACAGCCCTCTGCTGCTACAACAGCAACATCCTGCCAGGAAAATCACTACAGCCTCTCTTTGAGGAAAAAAATTCCTGGAGATAAGAATAAAGAGCAACTAAAAAGCACATCCTCAGAGGAATACTGCAGCCTGGATAAAGGCAGAAAGAACATGGCAAATTGCTTTTAAACCCAGCTGAACCATACAGCCCTGCAAGGAAGGAAGAAGAAAATGAAAGGAGGTGGAGGTTGGGGAGGAAAGAAGAAGGAAAAATACCCCACCCCTCACCCAGCAAACACTCAGGCTTCTAGGGGTCCCTTTACAGGCTCATCCCACGGCTGAAGCACAGCAAGCCATGGGGCCTCTAGAGATCACCTTCAGCTGCCACAAAGCCCCTTGATATCCATCTGCATAGAAATGTAATTAGAGTAAAACCTGAGCACTCTGTGATATGGAACAAATTCTGAAAAATAGCATAAATACCTTTTTTTTTTATTCAGTAGCACCAGGCTAAAGTTGTCTGCAAGATTGCAAGTCGTTTTTAACTAGGAAATTGAAGCTATTTGACTGTCTGCTGGCCAGAGAAGCCAAAACACAATGTGACCAACACCTCCTTCCTCCAGCTCTGCTCTCACAGCTCAGGTGACAACAGGAAAATAGATGCCTTAGTCATGGTGTGGGGACTCAGGCACAGCTGGAAACAGCTTAGCAAGGTGCAGTAATTGCATACCCAGCTGCCCCTGATGTTTTCCTAGCCAGCTCTGAGCCCAGTGGTGGCAGCCCCACAAAAGGCAAGTTTTCAGCCAGCTCCTTGAGGAGGTTTTACAGCTGCAGTGAACTTACCAAAGTATCTAATAAAGCTCATGAATTTGTGTCTGAGGCCCAGGCCCACATCTTAGTTACACTGAGATCACACATCAGGAGCTGGTCTCTGCTATTCACCTCCACAGAAAATTAATGAATGTCTCTCAATCCATCACAACTTATTAGCAAGCCAGGACATTGACAGCTCTCTTATTTTATTTTTACCAAAACTGGCAGGGACAGTGTCTCTTAGTTCCAGTGTTTGATGTGTCTGTATCTTCCCTCTCCTTTCCATATGCCAGTTGTTCTTCCAGGATGGATTTTGATTGAGCCCATGTGGCACAGGGTACCAGCATGCTCTGAGTCCATGCCCATCAGCTCCTGAGGACAGTTTGGGTATTTTGCCACTGAAATAAAAGTACTAAATAAACTGATTCTCCTTGGGGTTCAAGCATCAGCCCTGAAGGAGGGCTTGTGTGCCTACAGCTGCGACCATGGGCTTCTCTGCAGGAACCAGTCCTAAAGATAAACACCTTTTGTGCAAAATGTCTCTTTCTGAAAGAATATTCACTTAAACTCTGTTAACCACCAGTACAGGGTGCTCAAAAAGGGTCAAATTCTCATGTGTCTGGTAACAACCATTACCACCTGCATTACTATTCATCTCATTGGTTTCTGCCTCTAGTATAGCATTGCCTGAAGAACTATTTTAGGAGGTAGCACATTTGTGGCTAACACCTTTCAAGTGTTATTGTAGGTCTACTCCAGAACTGAGTGCTATTTAATGTGAGCAACAATATCAGATTTGGTTCAGATGTTGATATTTGTGATATGTGGCACCATTCCCAGAGATATTAGAGGAGATTCTCTGAAAAATAACATGAGAAATGGATCCTCCATTTTCTTCCTCATCTGGTTTTTGATCCACTGCAAAGTAGTGGTGTGTGAGAAATCACTTGTGGAAACAGGATAATTTGTCCTTTGCCTGACAATGATATAAGGGTTTGAAAAGTAAAAAAAGCTTACAGAACTACAGAAAGGTTTTGAATTAAAAAATAAAAAAAATTATTTTGTGCTTTTAGCAATAGGACCTGGTTTTTTCTGCTGCTTTTTGGGCTTTTTTTCTGGTGATCCTCACATGCAGGACACTGCAAAAAACACTGAATACCCATATGCACAAGAGACAACTGACCTGCACATATCTCAGCCTCTCTGTTTTTGAAAACCTGTCACACTTACCTCTTTTCCAACAATCCTTCCCATACATGGGGGACACTCCACTGAGTTTTTGCACCTGGGCCCAGAAGAGCCAGAATCTGAAAACCTAAAATAAATTTCCCTGAGAGTTACTGCTGACTACAGATACCCTTAGCATTCTTTATTTGTATTGTTATAGAATATAGATTAATGGTGTTATCTGGATGCATAATTTCAGTAGGAATGGGGTTGTTACAGAAGGCAGCAGTGACTTGGGGACAGGTAGACAGCACAGAGCAGGATGCCATTTGCTAGCTGTGATGTAGAATAATGTGAATTTGCAGGAATGTCCTGATCAGCCTTCTAGGCTTAGGCATTGCCTCCCTCTGTGCAACTGCTGGCAACTTCTCCCTGCACATTAGCATATCAAAGCATCTACCGACAATAAAATTAACAAAACACAAGAATGAAGGAGACACGCTGAAGCTGAATTGAAAAGCCAGCAAATCAGCACACCTGCCAGCACTTCCACTCGGGTGCACTTCCAGCTGAACACAAGCTGTCCTGCAGAAGCAAAACTGGGCCTGATTCTACCTTTTGGAGCTTTTGCAATTCCACAGGTGACAGAGCAAGTCTGTAAATGAATATCCACCTGCACAAAGATTTATTGTTGTTGCAATTTTTAAGGCTGCTTTCCACTCCCAGCCTGAGTGGATTTTGGTCATCCTTCTGCAGAGCTTGGGAGGCAGATTGGGAGCAGTTTACATGCATTAACCAATTTAATTCCGTAAGTGTGCTCAATATCTTGGCTAAATAATAATCTAATTACTACTTACAGTGAGATTATCCAAACAGTGATGGGTATCAAAATTCTAGGAATGTCAAAATGATGTTTATAAAGTTTTTTCAGATTTCCCATATCTTGGTTTACTGAAACTGCTTTCTATCAAAGCCCAATTTTATGTGATAAACTTTATCTTTGTGATATCAAAGCAAGAACTAGTGCTCTATTAGAAAACCCTCTATCATCTTACATCTTTCTAACCCTATAGACAATAAATATGCTATTAATGAAGGCATTTTTAAGTTTGAAATAGAATTGGACCCTGTACATTTCTTTTCTCTTCATTTAATCCAAATGAAATCCCTGAAAGGGCTATTCACCCCTCACAAAGGTTAACAAAAGGATGGAAAAAAATCTGCTGTATCAAAATAATTATATAAAACATTAGTCTCAGAAGAAAAAGCTGGGATCACAAAACCCATTCAGCTTTCAGATGTAATCTTTTTAATATGAGGCTAGATTAAACAATGTGAAGTGAAAGGGGTTAAGTATAAATCCATATAGATGCCCAAAGTATTTACAGTGTGCATTAAATAAATCATTTCATGTGAAAGGACAGTTATTATTACTGGAAAGGTTTCCTAATTCACTTTCGGATAAAAATAAAGAGGGCTGCATCAGGAAGCTTTGTACACTTTTTCCCTCCTGACAGCTTTCAAGTGGCAGCATATTATTTGGTGGCTGCTACATACAGAGCGTCTTAATTAAAGGTTGTCTAAAAATACAGAACATGTTCACAACCACATCTGCCATTAACTCTTGTGACACGCTGGTGGCACAAAGCACCAGAACATTCTCCTCTCCCAGTGCTCTGCCCCACTCCCCAGCCCTTCTCCTGCACAGCTCCCAGCATCAGAGGCCTGAGACCAGGGACACTGAGCCTGCCTGGCAGCTTTGGGCCATGGAAAGGAGCAGCTTGGCCCTGTCTGGGTTTGTCACTGGCTCTGCTCACCACCCAGAGGCTGTGGCTGGAGTACAAAGCCAGCCCACCTTGGCTTGGGTTTCTCTGATGGGCTGCACCCTGCCCACAGCAGGGATGGTGACCCTGAGCTGCCCTCAGGCAGCCCTGCCACCAGGCCATCCCTCGGCCTTGGCACCAGCCCATCTCTCAGCCCTGCCACTATCCCACCCCTCGGCCTTGGCACCAGCCTGCCCCTCAGCCCTGCCACCAGCCCACCCCCTCAGCCCTGCCACCCACCCGTACCCTTGGCCACACAAGGAGCAGAGCTGTGCCCCCATCCCAGCTTGGCTGCCTCAGGGGCTGGGATGCACAGCGAGATTTCTCCACCTCATTCTGAGGGTAAAATCTATGCCAAAGAGCCCAAGGCAGAGGGAATCCAGGAGTTCTGAGAGAGGGCTGGTGATTGTACCAGCCAGGTTATTAATCCCAAGGGGACATAATGAGAAATAAAATCACCGAGGTTAGACCATAAGAGAAAAATCAACCACTGCCCTTTTATGCAAAGGATTCATTGCACAGGCACTACTTCAGAAATCTGCTTTTTGTGCAGTTGTGCCATGTGTGTGCATGGCAAAGGCTTGGATCCTCAGGTGTCTAATAATCAACTGTGCAGTGTGCTCCCTAAAGGAAGCGCTGATTTGTTTTCCCTCTGCTGGACTGCCTCTCCTTATGAAATCTGGAGGACTGCAATATCCTTCAGCCCTTCATCTCACAGTCAAATTTGATTCAAATCAATGTTTCTTCACCAAGTTATATCACAGAGGAGAAGCCCCAGCACTGATCAGGGAAGTGGGAGCATATACTTCATTTCCTCAAGAAGCTTGGCTAAAGCAGGACTAGTTTAACTCGTTTAACATCAGGTACATTTAAACACAAGGGAAACACACACTGCCCACAGAATTCCTCTCTCATTCTGACTACTTAGTCAAGCACTGCAGATTGCTACACATAAGCCATATTTGCAATTATCTGCAGTAAATGCAGTTCATGGTTTAAGAAAAAGACCAACTCCCCTGTGAAATTAGGGAGTACACTTCCAAGTGCCTTATCTGTCCCCCATTGCAATGCTGAGAAAATGAACCAAAGATTTTTTTAACTAAGAAGACATTTTATGCCCCTCAGACTCAACTTTGTCTGATGCCCATACACAGTGACTTTTTAGACAAGAACTGTGCTGCTCCCTAGCAAATGCTACACCCCTAAGACACATCAGCTGGAAGAGAGATTAATTTATTAAACATCATGCAGGCACTTTGTTCTTATTTAGAGTCATCTGTTTTGTTTGTTTTGCCTTTTTTTTTTCCCTTAAAACCTACAATGCTTAAGCCACTTGTATTGATTTTTTTCAAAGGTTAAAATACCTCTAGTGGATGTGCCCTAATGGAGCATTCAAGCTCAAAGAACAAGCTGTGTGACTCACCAGCTGTTAAGCAACCTTTAATGCACATGATTCTGAGAACTGCAAGGAATATAGCACTACAAAGTAGCCCAGGTTCCCTGGGAAGAACCTGATAATCAAAACTACATTCTCACATTATTCCACTGGACAGATACATTGATTGGTGGGATATCAGGCATCTTTGGGGAAAAGGTGTTCCCATGCAAGTGGAACATCAAACTGGATGATTCCTTTATCATTCTGGAGGGGTTCTGAGGTAATTTATTCTAGTGTGAGAATTCACTGGAAAATTATTGTAAAGGTTTCTTATGTTACAGACCTTCAGAGGCAGCACTTGGCTCCTTCCTGTCCTTGTACAGCACCTGAAACAAGACTGACCCAGCCCCCATTAGGATTTTTCTATAGGTGTGCTAAAACTGACCTCTCATGCCCTTACCATTCATTTTATTCACTCACCATCTCCTCCTGGGAAACACCACCAAGCAGGAAAACAGAAATCAGCTTTGATTTTTATTGACAATGATTCAGAGCTCCAAGATGTTGAACAATTCTGAGCAGCCTGACTGGCACAGAATTAGCAACCCTGTGTGGAATTACAGCAGATAAGATGAAATTCCTACAAAGGGCATGCAAAATGCACAGTGGCAAGATTTGCCATGTTATGTGCTTACAGGCAGGCATGGCAGAGGGAGAATATTCAATGGCAAGGAGGACATCAAAGCCTCAAGGTGGGAAAGTTCAGGCTGGGGAGTTCCAGTTTGCTGTGCCTGTTCTGCAAATGCCTCCTGAAGATGTTCAAGGCAAAAACTGCTCCAATAAATCATTGTTTGACCCACCCTTGTTGTTTGCAAAGGGATGTTTGGTGAAGGAAGGTTCCCTCATGGCCTTCAGCCCTTCCAAAGGAATGTTCCTGTTGTGGTTTCAGGGGGCTGGCACCCTGCTCCTTGTGCTCTGCAGACTGGCAGAACAGCAGAAGCAGGGCCATGTTCCATCTGAGTTCATTATTTTAAAAAGCAGGGAAGGGAGGGAGGAACGCCTATACCTCTGCATCTCCTTGCTCTGTTATTAATGCTTTTCAGCTGTTTTAAATTAAGATAAATGTCTGAAATACAATGGCATTATGTTTGAACTCCATTCAGTTCAATATAAGTAGATTTTAAACAGGAAACTGATGGTCTTTTTGAATGTGAAACTCTGTATTAGAACCAAATGTAGCTCTTTAATCTCATTTGGTACATATACTAAAATCATTATTACTTTATGAAACCTTTTTAAAGATTTATACATTCCATTGACTTGGACTTATATGGCAACAGCTTTTTCTTTTAGGTTTAAAATTAAAACAGGAAAAAAATCTTCAACATTCTCAGAACTGTTTTATTTCTTTCTTGGCACAGAAAGCTGTTAAATGAAGTCATTTTCTCCATTGTGCAGCAAAGCTACAGCTACTTGTATGTCAGTCAAAATATACTTTACCCAGAAAGCTCATAGCTGCTTTGTTACAGTAAAACTGAGGTTAGTCTCATTGTTCCAGTCACACAGTAACCAGATATAACCTCTGAAAGGGAAAAATAAAGTGCACACAATTGCTATTAACCAGGTTTTCTTACTCATGCTGGAAGTCTGGCAATCACAGTGGCACTGAGTGTGGAATAACGTGGCTGACACAGCCTAAACAGAGGGTCCAAATCCAGGCAGCAGGAGAAGGCATTTAATCCTATCTGAGAAAGAGAAGACTACTGCAAGAATTTTAATACATTCAGTGCCTGAAGTAAATATTTGTAAAGGCTAAAATTATTACATGAGAAACAACATGAATAAAGGCATTATCCATCTGACTACTCAGAGCCATGCCCTGGTTTTCTACGAAAACCATGTCACAAATAAGCTAAATAAATGTTCCTAGAGGTATAGAGTGAATCAAACAAAGAACACATCATAATAAAATCCAATGAAGAGAGAAAGCTCACAGGCATATTGTTTGAGTACTTGTTTCTGAGTCAGTTAACTGATTGTCTGTGTTACTATTATTGGAGACTGCACAGACCTCAAGCAAGATCAGATCCCTGTCATGCTGGGCAGCCCTTACACAAAGAGCAGCCCTGCCCCAAAGGATGGGTGGCAGGAAGCTGTGGGACTGAGCAGGAGCACTGCTCCCTCTGCTTGGCCAGACCAGGAAGGCAGACACAAGGCATTAACTGACCCTCCTAAAATTACAGACCATGGCTGCAGCAGATCTGGGACCTGGAATCAGCTCTGCCACAGCCCAATTAATGCCTGGCCCAGAAACCACACTGCTACTGGCTTTTCACTTCTACTTTCCTTGTATGATTATCTACAGCTTCAGTTGTGCCAGGGCCAAGTGGACTCCCAGGTCAGTCAGCTCATCTGGGAGGAAGAGGAAAAATGGCAAAGCTGAACCATATGGAGAGCTCCTCTGCCAGCAACCAGGTCTGGCACAGGGAAAGTGTAACAGGGTCAGCCTCTTTGCTGGCACCACTCACAGTTAATTGAGAGATTTTGAAAGAAAGGTGGTTTCTAGAGAGCCAGTGTGGGCAGCAAGGGTGGAAAGCTCCCAGTGGGGAAACCCGAGCAAGGAGGTTTGCACAGATGCCAGTGCTGCCTCACTCCAGTGGGAGGAGGGACAGGCATTCTCCAGAGAGGGGAAGTTACATTTATCACAAAGAAAACGAAAACACAACTGAATCAATTCAAAACTCTTGTTTGGATGAGTTCCTTTCACTTCAAAGAGAGCAGAAAATGAGGTTTAAACATGACCTTATCTATAGATTAATAGGTGAGCCTACTTTGTACTTACAGAATCCATTTTCATCCAGCATGGCTGAAAACTTCACTGGTGCCATGTAGAGGCTCAAGAATAGGCAGAACAGCTCCACTGGAACAAGGTACTGTCACCAATGATCACTGTATGTTCTGGGCAAAAAAGAAAATTTGGAAGCCAATACCACCCTAAACTGAGACAACACATGGCTGAGATCTGCTCTAACAATGTCTGCAGTTGTTTCTTGTGACATGAAGATGAGGAAAGCAAGAGAAAGGAGTCACCAGGAGTCCTCCCCAGCTCTCAGCTAACCAAGAGAAAAGACTGGCACCTCCAAGCAGGTGGGTCCATGGCCACAATTTCCCCTTTTCCTCTGCAGGTTTGAACAAAAGCAGCATGCGACAAAAACACATCTGGGTAAGCTTTCCTAGGAGAAGCAGTGGGGAGGAATTTCTCTTGCAGTTATTGCTTTTTTTGGGGGATTGCTCCAAACCTTTTGTTAAACACCTTTTAACCCAATGACATACAGACTTACTATTTGACCAAAGCTTCACAACAGAAGATTGAGAAGCCTCTTCAGTTACTCCTGTCAGCAGAGACCATGAGCACCATGGGAAGGACCTTGGGTGCAATTCCAGAGGACCCCCTTTCTCTGAAGAGCCCACCAGGCCCTGGTGCAGCAGGGGGTGATCACAGCAGCTCAAACTCCCATCAGGTCCTGACTGAGGGGAGAAACCACAGACAAACCTGGCACCAGGCCCACACTGAGGGAGGTTAAAATGCTGTACCAATATTTACAGGTTCTCTATTTGTTTCAAATGAGACATACCCCTCCTCACACAAACACTAAAACTGGGGAAAACCACTGAAAAATAATGGTCTGCTTTCATAGCAGTGATATTTCCTTATTCCACAAAACATGGATTACCCTTTCCAATGATCAAATTTAAGTGGACCCATTTATAACAAGGAAATTAGCCTCTCTAACCCATGCCACTTCACAATTGAACCCACTTACAGACAGCTCTTGATTAAACACCACTTATCCATCATCTTTACTTTTAATGACTTTCAGTCTTTGAGAGAATAAAGAATAACATGCTGGGCTCAGTGATCCCACATGGGATATCCAATCCCTCAACTCTTTTGGAGCCAGAGCTTTCTTGGAGGAGACACAGAAGGAAGAAGGAGCTGGGTAGAGGAAGCCCTTAACACCCATTTGGAAATCAGCAGAGATTTAAACAGCTGGCTCCAGGGAATGCAACCAGCATTGATAAAATCTCAGATACTAACCTGCCATTTCAGTGCAGCTCATTCTTCTCCAGCTTGCTGTACCTGCAGGAAACATCTGCAGGTAACTTTTCAGTATTACAACTTGCATAAAGTTTTCTGAAAAAGCTTCACTATTAGGATGCAATATGAGGCTCTGCACACACACAGCACCTGCCAGGCTGCCCCTCCATGTGCTGAGCTCAGCCTGGGGTCACCTAAGCCCCTGCTTAGGTCTAGAAAATTGAACCTCCAGGGAGCTGTGCTGGTGACCTAAAGAGAAGCTAAATCTGCTTTTATGATATTACACAACATTGTGACCACTGGATGGAGAGCATTGAGCCAATGCAAATGCACTTTGCCTTTGCAAACTTCTTTTAAAATTTTTTATTGGGGTGACTGTACTGGAAGGCTTTACACCAAATCAGCTGCTAACCTTGCCTGGCTCACTGTCAGCTGTCCTCCCACAGCAGGCATAAAACTGATCTGAAAACATAAAGCTGCATAAACTTTGCATCATTCATCCAGGCTAATTTGACAGAAGTGTGATTGTGCTGCCTCTTGATTCAGATCACATTTATCTCACCAGGTGATAACCTGTATCATGAACAGCCCCTCATTAATGATCAGAACACCTGTGAAAATGCACCTTGGCCATGCCCCAGCACTGCATCACATCCCTTCTCATGAAATTCTAAGGAATTTCCTGGAGCCTAATCAAATTTTATGCTAAGAAAAAAAAAAAGCAAATTAAATTTACAGCATGGAAAGTGCCGAGTTTTGTGCCATTTAAAGCACCAACTGATCTGACAGAGGATTTTCCATTCATTTCCAATAATGAAGCAGCTTTTAGAGGGCAGTGCTGGTGGTCCTCAGTGCAGTCACCACAATGATGTGAATTCTCCAAGGAAGGCTTTTTACCCAACATTTGGCTTTTCTAGCCTTTCTTCCCTTTTCCTCTGTCTGTTACATTTGTACTTCTAAACAAGCCTTCCCTTCTCCCATTTGCATGCAGAAGAGTGACTCCGACTGGTTTGTACCAGTAGGTTTTCCCTCCAAATTAAACTATTTGAATTTAGGAGGTTTAGCAACACCAGTTTAGATAGACACCAACAAATGATTCAGGTGATTGCAAATGCACACCCAGGCACACTCTTGCAAATGCTCATTTCTCTGAAATAAAACACATCTCACTGTGTAACTGGAAGGTCTGGATTCAAAAGTTTTATTCCACCCAGTTCTCTTCCCTGACTTTCACTTCTCACTTTGTGCCTGCAAGTGCTCAGCACACTCAGGGAGCTGTTTGCCAGGTCTGGGAAAGTTTTGCTATATCTTTGTGAGTCAGGAAGGAAAGAAAGAAAGAAAGAAAGAAAGGCCATGGCATCTTCAAGGTTTTCACCAGAAAAGCAGAAAACATAATCCAGAAAGACAATTCATACAGGTAAATGGGTTGGAAATGGTGGTTTCCAGTACCAGCCCCATGGTTTTCCATGCTGATATAAGAGAACAAAAAGAGAAGGCAACATGAAAAAAACATGACTGATCATTTCCAAGTCCAGGTGTATACCTAAAGATAATATAGAGGAAATGAATAAATAACCAAGGTTTTAATAAGTGCGTCAGTGCACTTTTTAACCTGGAAGTGTCTAATGCAAAGAGGAGCCATTGTGAGGCAGGCTGGCTTCTGCTCCAGAGCCAAAAAATCCAGTAATACATTGAAATGAAAATCTGCAACCCCCAGTAAGCCCAAAGCCAGACTCTTACTCCCTGTAAGATTGGAGCAACAGGAGGGTGGGGGAAAGAGATGAATAAAAAAATTGTAAATAGTGGTGTATCACATTGAAGAGAGACAGAAGAGAAACTGGAGAAGTTTCTTCATAGGGCACAAATTCCCTTTCTCATCCAGCTCATGATATTATACACAGATAACCTGAATAGCCCTCAGAGCAGGAAAAGCACGTTTCTGACAGAGGCAACACGTGTTGCCTGCATTCTCAGCCACACACAACACACCTGCTCCATGTTCCCTCACATCTGTGAGCACATGGGCAACCAAACAATTCCTAGCTGTCCAGGCAGCAAATGTGCATGGCAGGAAAACCCTGGATCCACTGAGATCAGAGAGAAATCATGCCTTGGCTCAGGTAGCTTGGGGTGACTTTTGATACTCCAAGAGTTTCAGTGCAGCAGGGCAAACCCTCAGTGTCCCTCTGCACAGCCCATGTGCTGCAGCTCATCTGCACACAGGCCTGAGCTGAGAGGGAAAAGGCAAGAGAGAGGTTGGACAAAACACCACAGGAGCTGAACAAGTGTTACCTATGAAAAAACACACACAGAGATAAAAACTGCTTCATCTGGTAAAAATGGTAATCCAACATGACAGTAGGCCTAAGAGTCAGTATATAGAGTCCACTGGTAAATATTACTGAAAATGACACCAGGCAAGTTACACAACTTTTCAACAACTCAGCATACAAGACATGTTTATTTTGCACAAAGTGTTGTGCATTTTCTCAGATACACAGGAGAACATCCCTGGTGCTGTTGGTATTCAGCACAGGCTGTTGACACCAGGAAAGCACTGCTGGAGTGATGGGTATGTCTCCTAATACAAAGCCATGTAGCTATTCAGCTCCTGGAATTCAGTTTTATGTGATTCAATCAGCCCTAACAAGAAGAAATAGTAACACATTAAGCAAAATTCTGAGAACACAACAAATCAAGATGCTGTTTCACTGCAGTCTCCATCAGCCCAGCTGTGGCACATTTCTTACTGGATCTGTTTTTCTGCCCCAGCACAGAAAAATTATTGCTGAATGCTAGGATAAAGCATGGTGCTAATTCCACAGCATCTAACATAACAACATGCTTCACATTTCTATTGAGCTCTCCAATCCAGAATTTTAAACATGTTTTAATGGCGGTTAACTTATCTTCACAGGAGCCTAATACATCAAGCAAAGACTGTCTAAGAGCTAAATCAAACTCCCCAAGGATCATTTTTAGTCTCAGTTGCCCCATCAGTGCATTAAAATGGTTTCAATTGTTCCAGGTATGGCTGAAGTGGACATTGGAGTGCTGAAGGAACACAACACATCTTGGTATTTCAGTCTGCTTCACACTATTGAAACAAAAGAAGCTCTTTTTATGTAAGAGCTGGTGCATGCTTCATTAAAAATCCTATTTAGGCTGCAGTGCTAAGCTGGTCAGATTCAGCTCTCATTTACAGCAGCATCAGGATAGGGATAGCTCCTATAATTTTAATGAATTTATTCTGCTTTCAGAGATTCCCCCTCCAAAGAGTCTGACCAAACTGGTCTAATTTTCTCTCAAATACACTGACTCCAGATATTTGCAATTACAGCAATGTCACCAGTGTTAACTGTGATTTACACTTGCCTAACATAATCAAAATTAGAAGCAGTGCACTTATAAGGAGACAAGAGAGATTTAACACTAAAATACAACGGGTCAACTCTGCTCTTGCAAATCACAGGTTTCACAAATCTCCATTTACTGGTGAAAACATAATCACCATGCATTTGCAGGTGTTAACTAGAAGATTCACTGGTTTTCCTGATTTGCAATTATTTTACTGCCACTACATCCATTACCATCCTAGCCTCAGATGTCAAATCTTTCTGAGCCTACTGCCTAGTTTTCTGCAAGAGATAATGAATTTTTATTTATTGCTTATGAAATTTTAGCAACTACACTGCCATTTCAATCTCTAATGAAACTACCTTCCAAAACCAACACAGGGCTCTGATGATTACTAGGCTTTGATGTTTACAGAAAAATAGAGCAGAATTTGTAGAATTATACAGAAAACAGTAAACTGATATTAGCTACATATTCCTGCACAGCAATACAGCAATCATCTCTCAGATAATTCCCTCCATTTCTGGAGTGCTTAAGACTCTGAACCATACAAAAACATATAACAACAGTTGTCAAGAGGGAGGTGATGGAGAGGCAGAGGAGGGTATCTTCTCTCTGAGTACATTCCATAGCTGCAGGAATCCCAGCATGTGTAGGGAAAGAGCTGCTCATGACCAGCAAGACACAAATTTCTTGCAAACCCACTGGGACATGAGCCAGCCCCTCTGGTGAGAGCAGAGAGAAGATGTTGGGGAGTGGGTTTAACTTTAACTCACATCCCAGGAAATCAACAGAACCAAGCCCCGATATGTGAAACCCCAAGTTTAACAAAGTTTGTTCACATGAACAGCAGTTAGTTGTTTTTTGATCCCTCTAAGTTAAAGGATACTCACAGATGCTGCTGTTGCTTCATCAGAGAAGGACTAAATCAGTGTATCTCCCTCAACTGAAGGGATGTTTCTGCTATTTATTGTAATTAGCAGCTGCCTTGTGGAGGAACTGATAACAGCCATCAGTAAACCACCAGCAGCTGAGAGCTGGCCTTGGTACTTTGGGCTGCAACTGGAATCTCTTACTTCTGGGAGAAAAAGAGAACAAAGTGGGTTTTGATGGTGTCATATTTTTTTTCCTCTCCACACAGCAAAGTCACACCAAGCATCTTAAAACCAAGTTTTACCAGCTTAGTCTTTAATGTATGCTAGTGTTAACTGATACTTTAAAAGAAGGGAAACTTTCTAAAGGGCAATAATGCATGAAGAGAGATGTGTGCAAAGAAAGACAATCTTATACTAAATACTAAAAATAAATGTAGCTTTAAAAGATCCTTTAAAAACAGCTGTTGACGTTAGAGATTCAATTAAAATGTAATTAGTTATACATTCTCCTTTGAAATGAACAAGCATATTACAGCCTTCATCTACAATGAATTGTGTTTTACATTCATACCTTGCTTTTGCCTGTAAAAAAGGCAGGCTTTTACAGGAAGCATAAAGATAGGGTAGTTCTACATAAAATTTTTGCAGTCAAAGAAAACATAAAATGATTTTTTTTAACCTATGGGTACAAAGCCATCTTCATTGTGCTTGCAGTTTTCATAAGATACTTCACAAGTGTTCTTAAATGCATAAAATAGAAGAAAAGATAGAGATAAATGGATGTGGGATGGTGCTTGCCATAAATTAGGATTCTGAATTAGGTCACTAAAGACTAAATCAAGCTGACTCCTTAATTGTCATTTACCTGAAAGAGAAAAACACCATAAACTGCACAGATTTGTACAGGCAACCAGCAACCAATGGCTTTCCCTGGGGCTAATGCTATATGGCAGCACCATTGACCTGGTTTTCTATGGAAACTCCACGGATGTTTTCAATTCCAGTGAGGAGCTGCAGCCTCGGTCATAGCCATCAAACTCCACATTAGACATTCATGCAGCATTAGGCATCCTCTAGCTGCCAAGGGCCACACAATGAGACATTGTCTGACCCAAAAGTCATGTAATTAGGCTGATGGGAACAACACCAGCGGATGGTGCATTGAGCATATCCTAATTTTGGATAGGCCATTCTTTGGCTGCCTGACTACCAGTTAGCTGGGGAAGAAGTGAAGCCTGCTATTATCAACAGACAACTTTGCTGCTAAGCCAGAGCCATGATGAAAGGGCTGTTTGGCTTGAAAATCACCACTGGGGAGAGGAAGGGCAGCCACAGAGCTGAGATGTTCTCAGAAACAAAGAGGAGACCCCGCTTTTAAGTAGCACTTGTTTTTTGCAGAGTGGGTGACCCTGGCTCCTGGAAGCCATGTCCCCAGCTAGAGCTCCAGCATGTGGCTGCACCAGCTCAGTGATGGCCCAGCACTCATTATAACATCTAATTCCAAAGGCTTCAGAGGCAGCAGGATGAACACAGAGCTTGAGGCAGAGGGGAGAAGTGTGAAATTCCTCTCATTAGCAGCACTGCACATTTGTGCACAGACTATCTCCTTAAAAGTCTGACCTCCTGCACAGCCAAGGAAGAGCTTTCCAAGAACCATGTGACTCCAAAGATTGAGGACATGTTCTGCCAGAGTGGGGTTTTAATTTAAATTAGTCATAGAAAATTTCATTTTTGTGGCCTGAAAACATCTTCAACTGTGTCAAACGTGAAGCAGTTTCATAATTGCACGTGATAGACTCTTCTTTTTAAAGAAGTGACATAAGTAGAAAGAAATACAAATGTTTGTGAAACTTTAAACTTCCCTGCCTGCACTTGTGTAACAGTTACAAATAACTCAAAAAAATGTCTTGTGACTTCAATTTCCAACAAGGAGTGTATCAAGACATTTAGCAATGTGACCAGTCTCTGGAAATTGAAACAGGCAGCAACTGCATTCACCTCTTTTGTCAACTATGAACTCAGATTTCTAAAAATTTAGGTACGTTTCATACTACTTAATTACAGCAAGGCTCAGACAATTTCAACTGTTTCTAGCTTTTTTTTTTAAATTATGTTTTTCAATTTTAAATAGATAGTATAAGACCTGCACAGATATAATCATATCTGTATGGAAACAGCAGCCCAGCCATGAGGAGTAAGAACGGACCATGTTATCCGCATAAATTGTGAACAAAAATTTCACAACATCAATTCCCTTCTGACATTTCCTGGTGCGCAGCATCCCTCCTCCCACCCACCTCCACCTGCAGGAACATCCAGCCCCTGCTGGGACTCTGGATGTTCCTGGTAACACTAACATCTTCATCCCCATTATAAAGGGCAGCACGTTCAAAGTGTTATTAATGTTACACCAGAGGAGGCAAGGAAATCCCAGGCTGAAGTTGCTTTTCTGTATCACAGTAAAGCCTGCCAGGGTGATACATGTATCACTGGGATCACCTATTTCCTCTCAAACAAGCCCATCTCACCTCTAAGTGCCACAGGAGGGTGGGAGATTCTCACACTCACCAAAAAAGGTAGTTCAAATAACATTGAAAACCAGAAATCTGGAAAAAAAACCCCACAGACAGATTGCAAATATAATCCAGTGTTTGTTTGCTGTAGACCAATGTGATTTCACATGCTGGATAGTGGACTGATTAATTAGGAAGCATCAGTAATAGTTCTTTGTACTTACATCAGGACTTCCACCTCAGGATACTTCAATAATGTCAATTCATTAATCTTCACAATGCTGCCTGTAAGTAGGTGTCATTAGTTCATTCACAGATGGAAATCCTGAAGCATAGAAAAGGTGAAATTAATTAGCTGAGATGATACAATGAGTCAGTTAAAGAACTAAAGATCCTGAAAAACACTCCTTTTTCTAACTCTTAGAAGGAGGTGATTTACTTGCCCTTTGCAGTTAAATCATGGAAATAATTTCCAAATGTGTAACAGAAACTTTTGTGACTCTTACAAAACCACTGTTTACAAGTCATGCTCTCATTGAAATTTTCTTTTGATTAAAATGGCTTCTAATGTTAGTACATCCATCAAAATATAAAGAACATCAAAATGAAATAAAACTGCCACTAGATCTATAACGAACTGGAGCACTGCTACTGTTGTTTGAGGTCTAAATTAAAGCTCTTTTGTAGAGGCTAAAAGTGAATAAAACATAAAGACAAAGGACAAAATAAGAGATGACAGACTATTCACCCATTAATGGCCACCACATTTACAAGGCAATTGCCATTCATACTAATACAAAGTGGACCACACAATTCTACCAGGTATGAAAGGCAGAAGAGCCCTTGTACATAAGAGGAAAAAGCACTTTACTGTATTTTATCTCCATCATAAGTGGAAAACCAGTAATGAGGAACATCAAAAATCTCTTTCCATTCTCTACTGAAAACTAACCAAGCATTTCTCTTGGTGCAATCGTATCAAAGGTTATAAATTTCTCAAGACAGCTTATCAGTGACATTTGTCATGGCAGAGGTATAAGATGCACTTAAAAATATATATAACTTTTATTTATAACTGACTGATTTTCCTCAACAACAATCATCATAGCAATGGAGAGCTATAAGTTGTTGCAAAAGACAGGGCAAAAAAAAAAAAATCCCTAACAAAAAGAGCCACAAAACCCACATTAGGGAGAAATACTACCTGTGTGCCCTGGATAAGTGTATACATGCAAACAAACCTTACTTGTCAGTTTACTTTATGAGGGGAACTAAATCCTACTATTTCACAGAGCCCTAAGCTCAGAAAAATGCAACCCAGGGTAGAAACTCATGGCTTCTGTAGGACCTGATAGTCCTTAAGGCCACAAAATAAATTTCTCATGATAGATTCTGTTTCCCAAGACTGCACAGATCTTAAAAGATCAGGGCTCTGTGGTGGTCCCACATGTATGCATGTATATACCTGGGGCACAGTCAGAGCAGTATGTGCTTTATCTGCACAGATAACATTAAAGAGTAATCCATACACAAAGTGCCTGGAAAATTTTGATACAGCTCCATCACAGGAGAAGCACATCATGATAGAACCTATCTCACTAATACCAAATAAGCTTTTTGCTTTTTAATCAAAGTTAAAACTTAGATGAAATATAATTATTTCATATATCCAACTGTGAAAGCTTCATTAAAAACCTTACTATTAAGTAATAAAACTGCAATATGAGTTTTTCCATAATTACAGCAAGTTTCTGTTAACACCAGTGCACTAAAAAAGGAAATACTTTCTAATTGATGATTTCTCTGGATGATTCTATACAGTCAGTTATGTACACAAGTACATATTGGATATCTGATCACATTTATATGTAACTCTCTCTGTTTCCTGAGTATGAAGCCGGAGAGCACAGGAGTTAGGAGTGCCTTCCACATCACTCACCTTTGGGCAGAGCACACATTCACCTGCAAACTCGGGCCCTTCGGCACTTGCAGGCAGACTGTCATAAACAGGTAAACCAGAAATGCAAATGGTTACACACACTGAAGCCTCCCTTGCCTGCCTTAGATTTAAAATAGTGTTTGTTCTCTAATTAAATCATCTCTACTCGAGAGACAACTCGAGTTACAGGAAACACAAACAAGCAGAGGCAGGGTGAATAATTCCTTATTGCTATTTCTAGATCAATTAAACACAATACTCACCTGTGTGTTCTTCCAGCAGCAGAATCCACATTCACTTCAGTGACAGGAAAGCACAATTTCAACTTCCAAAATGAAAAGACAAGGAGAATGGAGGAAAAAAGATGGCAGAGGGGGTTGGCAGAGAGGAGTGAGAAATATCAAACAAAAAGCAATTTAAATACCTTACTGTGTTAGATTCTTATTGCTAAATTTAAAGTTTGCTTTTAACTCTCATTTCAATGGATTCGCAGGAAAAAGATCTAAAGAGTAAATTTAGGTTTAATTGATCATTATAATTTATTTTATTAAAATAATATAGTGGAAAGACCTTTCTTCCAGTAAAGGGTTCTGGCTTTCATGTCTGATTGTTATGCAAATTCTGGGAAGTACAAGATACGGACAGAGGAATAATTAAACTTAGGACTTTGTCTATAATAATTCTCACATATGTAAATGTACTCTGGTTTGAGATAATAATGTGTACATGAACTGGGAACCATACAAATGTGTTGGGAAAGCCAGGAAACTCCCACAAACGTGCAGGTCCTCACCAGGGCCTCCAAGCAGCAGGGCCAGGCTGCTGGCACGTGCCAGGGGCACCCACAGCCCCAGAGCCCCAGAGCACCGAGGAGCTCTGGGCTGGACACCCCCAAAACAGCCCCCAGCACCGGCACACAAACACTGGCAAACAGAGTGAGCTTTGTTCTGGAAGATAAACATTGCCCATATACATCTATATATTTCAAAGCACTCAATTAGAAACTGAACTTTGCCCCTTTCTCAGACTTTGAAATATTCTGGTCCTGCACACAGGCCTTTATTCTCCTTCGGTGTGGGCATCCCTCTTCCTCTCCTGCTCCAGCACACCATATGGCTCCCGACCCTGGGACAAATTCTGCTCTGATTTATGGCCTCTGCACTCTGAGGGACTGACCTACAGCATAAATCCCGGGCAGAGCACATGGGCAGCCTGCACGTTCCTCCCCACACCAGCCGTGCTCCTGTGAGCTCATCTCTGCTCGCCAAGGATGGGGGATTTACAGCCCACACTGGCAGCAGATCTAGGCTCAGGGCAACCCAGCAAGCAATGAGACCTGGCAGGATGGACACCACGTGTGCCAGCACACCCTGAAACACCCTCCAACAGAGAGAGAGGAATGCACCAGCCCTGCCAGCAGTGGAGGGTCCAGGCAGTGGAGGTGCCTTGGGTGGGTGAATGCTGCTGAGCCCCCTGGCTCTGCCACCACCACAGGGCAAAAGGCACTCACTGGATAACAAATCAAGAGTAACCCAGGCTGGTCCCTCTGCAGGTAAAATAATTCCCAAAGAGGAGTGAACACAACCAGTTTTTAAGGCACTGCAGCCCATCTTTCCATCTTGAGACAACACACACATCGAGCATGTAAAGGGGCTGAAACAGCGTGCAGAGGCGGAAAAGGCAGCCAGAGCCATGGAGCAAGAGGGGATTGCCTTTGTTTTCACCACAATCTGGTAAAGAAACAGCAAGTCCTGCAAGATGACCATGGACAACGAGGTCAGTTGGATTTACCGGCAGGCTGGGCAGCCCAGGCCAGGGCATTCCTGAGCTGCTGGCCAGGGGCTGCTCTCCAGAGGCTGCTCACAGCCATCCATAACACCACAGCCATCCATAGCACCACTGCCAACACCAGGGACACAGCAGGATTGTACATCACCAGGAAGAAAAGGAGACTAGTTTTCACATTTTGTTCATCTTATTTACCTTTTGGTTTCACTAAGCTTGAAAACCAAACGAAGTGATCAAATTCACTTTTTTATTTATAGTCATTTTCACAACTTCTCCCTGAAAACTGCACAGGATGTTTGCACAGACATGAGAAATTGATTGACGCATCTTGAAAGCATTTCCTAAACACCCATCATCAAGAAAATATACACATGGACTTAAACTTCCTGATCTCTAAAGCAATTGATTTTGCCAAGGGTTTTTTCAGTGTCTGTACCGCTTAAACACATCTTCTCTGCCACTCTCTGGATTCTTTTCCACAGCCTTGGGTTGGGGGGTTTCTGCCCCCCATCCAAACCTCCAAGATTCCTGAGATAGATGCAACACTCGGTAAGGGATTTTAGCTCTACAAATCGGATGATACCACAACCACAGTTCAATGAAAGAAGCAAAAATCAAATCAAATCAAACAAAGAGATCCCATCATCCCCTGCCGCATCCTCCCTCCTCCCCCTTCCCACCCAACCAGCAGCTCTGGAGTCCATAAAGGAGATTGGAGCAGAGCAGCTCTGCCCATACACAGCTAAGCACAAAGTAAGGCAACTGAAATATGCTACACACTCTGCGTTTCCTTTGTTGTTTTCACTCACCCACTGAGAAGGGCAGTGGAAGCTCGAAGAGAAACATTTAGGGATGTTCAGCACCCTGTGCAATCTGCTCTAACACACATCAGCCAACAGCCACTTTGTTCCCATGGAGTGCACCGAGCAGCACAAGTCCTGCAGGGCTTGTTTGGTGTGTCCATGGGCTCGGCTGAGCATCCCTCGCCCCAACGCCACTGCGGGCACCAGCAACGCCAAACCACCCTTACAGGGCAATAAATGTGTTATTCTAATCAGCTTGTCAACACCAATTAGCCCAGCCACAAGTGCCAAACACCACTGTCAAGGACTCAGGGAGGCTACAGCAGCCCTTGCTGTGCTCCAGGAGCGCCCAGTCTGGGATGCAGTCCTGAGGTCCCTGGGCACGGCAGGGACCAGAGCCTCCATCACAACAAAGGAGCCTCCCCTGCTCCCTCCTTCAGCTGCTTTGCAGTTTCCTACTCCCTATGCTTTGTCTGCCAAAAGCAACAATTCACACAAACCCAAGTCCTTTTCATGACTAGAGATTATTAAAAAAATAGTACTTTGTGCTGTGGAAAACCCCAGCAATATAACACATATTAAAAAACTCTTTTTTTTTTCATTAAAAGCATGTTATAAGGTATGATAGCTGGCAGGATTTTTCTGGAAGCCTGCACGAGCTCCAGCAACATTAGCATAACAGTTTAAACTCCCAACAAGTTTCACTGGTACAAGCAGGAAACAAAAATTCCAGAAAAATCTCTCGGCACATGAAATCAAATCACCACGCAGAGTACCTTTTTTTTCTGTAATATTTTATTTTATTTATATAGAAATACTTAAAAAAACATGAAGTAGCACCATTACTTAAGTTTTACTTTTATTATGTAGAACTTTAAATGTCAGAAAAATAAAACTCTTGATACAATTTCAAATCTTGTCTCAGCAAATATAATATTAGTATTTGACCATGAGGTTAAAGGCCCTTTATCATAAAATAAAATATACTTTGTTTTTAAACTTTGCTCAGTAAAGTACATTTAAGCTCAAGTAACGTCACCTACATATACATAAACAAGTGGTAAACAAATGTATTAAAATAGAAATACTAAAACTATAGTGGTGCAACAGAATTTTTGTAATTTCCACTGAATTCTATTTATACAAATGTTAGAAAGCTTCAACAGTTCCTTTTGACATATGTTTATACATTTCCATTTTTGTAATAATATAGAATAAAATATGCTTTATATCACTGAATAGAAAATATGCTGGGTGAAGCAGATTTAAAAGATTTTTTCTGAACCTATAAAATCTCCATCCCAACAGAATACTGTTCAAAGCATTACACATTTTATGGTTTGTAATTCCGTTCACAATTGTGTGATATTAAAATAATACAGTGTTCTTTGCCATAAGGCCATACTAAAATAAAAAAGATTTAACCCAGCTACAAAAAGTTCACTGAACTTAAATTAAAATACTTGTAAACATCTTTGCAATATGAAATATAATTTTTCAAGTCAAAAAAGAATAAAATACTTCAATCTGTATTAATGCAATTTATCTTTAAAACCTTTAAACGTTTTTAATATATATAAGAGATATGTTACAGTTTTGTTGGTTTTTTTTTTCTTTTTTCTTTTTAAAAGTCTGATAAAGCTGCAGTATCATGGTTTTTCACAGGAACTTCTTGCCCTTTCAAGAACATTCAGAAAAGTATCCACCCATAGATTTAATTATTTTGTAATAAGCATCCTAGAACTACCAGCACGTTTTACTAACAGTCCACACACCATTGTCATCATCATAAGCATCTTCTACTTTCAATTTTTTTTCTGTTTTTTTTTTCTTTTTTTTTTTCTGTTTGTTTGTTTATAAAAAAGGGGAGTTTTGGAAGCTTCGTATTAAAGTACAGTGTAAAAACTAGCCTAGCACTAGAATGGAGTCGCCCGTTATTATTTATAGCATGCACCCGCTGTCACACCACCCCCCAGCCCTCCCTCGGCTCTGCCCGCGCCCCTCGGCGTGCGGCGGCCCCGGCCCCGCCGGCCCCCCCGGTCCGTGCCCCCGGCCCGCGGCGCTCAGGAGAAGATGCGGATGGCCTGGGTGACGGCGCTGTGGCACACGGGGCACTGCGGCTCCGTCTTCTCGCAGATGCGGTTGGCGCACTCCATGCAGAAGAGGTTGTGGCCGCAGGGCACCAGCGCCGCGATCACCTCGCTCTCGAAGCACACCGAGCAGTCGCGGCTGCCCTTCCGCCGCACGCCAGAGGAGGAGCAGGAGGAGCTGGACGAGGAGCTGGAGGAGGAGGACGAGGAGGCGGAGGAGTCGGAGGGCAGCCCGGGCAAGTGGGCGCCCAGCCCGTTGGCGTACAGCGGGTAGGAGGCGGCCAGCAGCCGCCCGCCGGGGTCGCTGCGCACCCGGCGCGCCAGCGGGTGCTCGGTGCCGGCCGCGCTGCCGTGCAGGGGCGGGGAGAGCCGCGCCGGGGGCGGGGCGGCGCCGCGCCGGGGGCCGCTCACCAGCAGCGCCAGGTTGGCATTGGCGGGCGCGGCGCCCGGGAAGGCGGCGGCGGCGGCGGGCGAGGGCGCGGGCGAGGGCGGCGCGGCGGGGCCGCGCTCGAACTGCGGCCAGAGGAGGGCGGCCCCGGGCGGCGGGGCGGGCGCCAGGTCGAAGCCGGGCGGCGAGTCGAAGGGCAGCTCGGAGCAGCAGTCCGGGGAGGAGAGGACGTCGCCGCCGCCCCCGCCGTACACGTAGCCATTGGCGCTGTTGTTGTTGTTGTTGCCGTTGTGCGAGAAGCTCAGCGCCGGGCTCGGGGGGCTGTAGTCGGCCAGGCGGGCGCTGCCGCCCCCCCCGGTGCCGCCCCCGAAGTAGGAGTCGGTGGAGGCGCTGCCCAGCGAGCTGGAGCTGTCGTTGCGGTAGTTGCAGAAGGGCTTGCGGCCCGGGGTGGGTGTGATGCTGGGTGGCGTAGGCTTGCTCCAGAGGCTGCCCGTGCCGTTCAGCTCGAAGCCCACGTCCGTGCCGTTGGCGTGGAAGTCGTTCTCGTCCGTCAGCTCGATGATGCCGCCGGTGCGCATGGCGATGTGCGCCTCGATCTCCTCCCGGGCCCGGTCCACGTTCTCTGGCATGCCTGTCACCTCAAAGACCGGCTCCTTGTCCCGGCTCGGGGTCACGATGTACGTGTGCGTCTGCTGCTGGATGCGCTTGATGGTCGCCCCCTTGGGCCCCACGACCAAGCCCACCACGCGATAAGGCACCCGCACCTGGATGGTGGTTTGGCCGGGCAGGTTCGGGGGGCCGGGAACGGTGCCGTTCAGGGCTGTGTTCTTGTTCCGCGAGGCTCGGATCATGGAGAAGTGCTCGGCCGCAGAGATGATCTCCCTGCGGGCCATGGCCACATCTTCCTTTCTGCCCGTCACAACAAAGAGCGGCTCCTCCCCGCGAACCGGGGTCTTGATGTAGGTGTTGGTCTTTGCCCGCAGAGCTTTGATTTTACAACCTGGGAACGAGATGCGGAGATGGAGGGCGAAGGGGAGGGGGAGGAAGGGGAGGTGGTGGGGGAGAACCGGTTACAACCCATTGTTTGGGTGCAGCTAGGGAGGGGGAAAAGAAAATACACACCCACCCGAGAAACACATTGCCCCCAACCCCAGGTGATCGCTGGCATCTCGTCCGGGAGCCTCGGTCACGGTGTAAAGTAATGTCAGCCCACAGCCCTGGCACACGCCCAAAGGCATCGCAAGTGGCCACCGACACATCTGCCATGCAAACTGCCCCAAAACTACCAACGTGCAGTTCACAGGGTCGGTAACACAGGGGGAGAAAAAAAAAAAAAGAGAGCGACAAAAAAAAAAAATAGAATAAAAAGCGTGCAGGAAAGCTGCACCGCCAGAAAAAAAAAAAAAATAAAATGCAAGCAGCCCTCACAAATCAACACACCCGCCAGTCCACATTCCTGCTCAGCACTTTCCTTTTGGAAAAATAAAATCAGTTCTTAAGGTGAAGAGCAGAGGCTGTACCGAATGAGCCATATTCCCCACTGCGGATGCTTTATTCCAACCCCATTGTTCCACTTCTCCACTCCATTTCTCTTCCTTAAAAATAATCCACGATTTCTAACTTTGGGGTGGTGGAGGGGGGAAACCACCGAGGCTCCCATTTTCCTCCCGTTTCCTCTTACAAATCTTTAACTTTTGCAGCCGGAGGAAAGGACAGATTTTTATTATTTTCCTGATTTTTTTCCCCCAACCCGGCAGCTGAAAGTGCATCTCGAAACTGATGCATAACACTCCTCGGAAACATCACGTCTGCCGCTGCCATCACTTTCTTTGTCTGGGGGAAGCCGGCACTGGCCAGCGCCGCACGGCTGCAGCGTTCCTGGGAATGGCCAGTGTCGCATCTGAGCCGCCCGCCCGGCAGCGCGGAGGGGAGACCCGCGCCCCCACAGCCCCTCGCATGCAGCACCCACCTTGTCTCCCCACTATCTCAGCGACATGTTCCGAGCTGGGCACCGGCACGCATTCAGTCATGTTCACGCTCTTTTTCCGAGGCTCGTTGTCGTAAATGGAGCCCGTCTCGTCGTTGTCCAGCCCCAGCAGGGAGAGCTGATCCAGGGCGATCTGAAGGGCTCTTTGGTCATCCAGGGTCTCTCCCCCGCCACCACCACCACCACCGCCGCCGCCGCCGCTCCCGTTCCTCTCCATGTCTGCAAAAAGCGAGCTGGGCATAGTCCCTGTGTGTGGTGCACCCTCCGCCTGCGCTCGGCTCAGTAGTAAGAGATCAGACACAAAGGAGAACCCAAGGCAGATGGCCAGCAGGAGAGAAGGAAAGGGAGGGTGGGCGACTGCAGGAGACCGGGGAATTGTTGCCTTTTGCTTGTATATTTTGTATCTTTTTTGCTTTTTTTTTTCCTCCTCTCAGTGCAATCCGGTTTATAAGACGTTCTCAGGACCCCCCCCACGACTCCCCCCCGAGGTTTTTTTTCGGTTGGCTTTTTTTTTTTCCTTTTTTTTTTTTTTTGTCGGCTGGGGGTGGGGTGGGGGGGGTGGGAAGAGGATAAGCGAGAGGAGCTCCGATGGCTTCCCCCCCTCGAGTTCCTCGCCGGCCACAATGCCAAGCGGCGGCAGCGTTTCTTTAAGGAGCCCCTCCCAGGCTCCACTCCACTCACTCAGCGTTTTTTTTTCCTCCTCTCCCCTCCTCTGTCTGAGGCTCTGCTGCAGCCAGACGGCTCTGGAGAGGCGGGCGGGCGCGGGGCGGGGAGCGGGGGCCGCGCCGGGCGCCGCAGCGTAAGCGCCGCTCGCTGTCACCGCGCGCCGCCGCCGCGCGCCGCGATTGGCCGGGGCGGCGCGGAGGGGCCGGCGCTGCCCCCCCGGCCCGGCCCGGCCCGGCCCCGCTCTTTGTTGTCGGCTGCCGAACAATGCCGGGCCCCGGCCCGCCGGCCGCCGCTCCCCCCACCTCCCCCAGCCCCGCGCTCCCGAGCGCCCGCCGCCAGCCCCACCTGAGCGCCGGCGGAGGGGGCCGCGCTTGGGGTGCGTTTTTGCGGCGGGGGGGTTGGTTCGGGGTGTGGGGGGGTGCCCTTTGTGCGCCGTCGGCTTCGGGAGCGGCAGCGCCGCCGCTCGCCGGCAGCGCCGCAGAGCCCCCGGCACCGCCCCCGCACCGGCCCCGGCCCCGCGCCGGCAGCGCCGCCGCCCCTTCACCGGCCCCGCGGGCGGCGGCCGCGGGCGCGCGGAACCCCCCGCCGGCTCCCGCGCGGCCCCGCCCGGCGCGCGCCCCGCGCCTGCGCGCCCCTCCCTCCCCCGCTCCCTCCCTCTCCCGGCGCGCGCAGTGCGCCCGCGCGGGGCCGCGGCCGGGGCGGGACGGGCCGAGCCCTCACAGCCCGCTCCGCCCGGGCCCTCAGCCCGCTCCGCCCGGCCGGCCCCGCCACCCCGAGCCCGTGCTGTGCCGGCAGAGGCGCCTCCCGTTCCGCCCCCCGGGCGCTGCAGCCCCGGCGGGCGCGGGGTCAGAGCCGGTGGGAGCCGCGGCCCCGCCCAGCCCGGCTCGGCGCGCCCCGGGCGCGGGATGAGGGCCGTGACCCGAGCGCGGCCGTGTCCCGGTGCCGGCCCTGACACCGCGGTCCGCTCGTAAAGAGCCCGAAGGGTGGGAACGCCTCCCGCACAGCAGCTCCAGGGTAATATCACCCGCATCTTACACCGCCTTGCTAAACCACTGGAAAATAAAGCACCTCTGCCTCTTCTTGGACCTTGCATGACCAAGTGACTTTCTTTCACCTCTACCAGCACAGGACCCTTCAACCGCAAAAGTGGTTTTTTTTGTCAAGTACTCTGTCACAAAGACCTCCCTTGATGGGAGGATTAGACATGAAAGTGCCCTCACCGTTGTCATAAAAACACCACCATCACATTTGATTTCTCTGGCACTTTTCCGTCTGTAAGCATCCATACTCAGTCCTTGCCAGCTGTCAGGTACAAACCCCTGTTTTTTTCAGAGTAATCATATAACGAGCAATTGTTTTCCAGTATCAGGTGTGACAGGGACAGACGTTTACAAGTGCACCCAGATCTGTTTAGCCAGCTGCCTGTACAAACAAGTGTAACAAGTCACAGGTAATTGTTTACATGCAGTGTTTATTGCAAATTACTGTCACCTCACCAGGATGTTTGAATGTTGTATAACAAAGCTCCAGTGGATTGTTTTCCAGCAAGGGTACTCACTGGTGATGTGCTTTCCTAAGTGCTGAGCTTGTCCCATCAACTAAGGAAACTGAGGTTTCATATTTAAAAGATTACTTATTCTACAGATTTACTTGCATAGGCAGCAGGGCTTGTTTCCATAGGGTAAACAGAGGTCACTTATAAGTGCTCAAGGATCCATAAAACTTATAACAAAAAAGTAATACTCTTTGTTATTAAATAAAATAATTATTTTAAAGTTTGATTCTTTGCAATCTTTTTAGTTCAATGAGTCTAAAATCTGTGAGAGAGAACATCACGGTACCCATTTACCAGACAGGGCAGGAAAGGACAGAGATGAGATGAGGGAAAGACACATCAGTGTAGGGAATTAGTGTTGTTGGAGTCCAACAGTGAGAGTCATAAGTAATGAAATGCAAGGATATGAGGAGAGCGTTGGGTTGTGCTTGAATTTTACCTGTTTTTTGTTTTGCTTCTTCACTTGAATTGTCCATTTTTTTCTTCTTTCCTCTCCCCATCCCATCTGCTTAAACAGGTCACTGTACTGTACTGAACAAGGAGAAAAAGGGAAACAAGTTATGTTCAGGTTTATGTTCCTCTATAGAAAAATTCCACAAAGCAAGACTCCAGGCAGAGCTGGCTTTATTTTTAATGTTAAGTTGGAAGCTCCAATTAAAAATGCTTAAAATGCACTTCAGAATGAGCACAGTACTTCCAGGGAGCAGGGGGAGAGGAAAATGCATTTCTGGGAGACTAAGCTTGCACTGGTGTTCCAACAGCCCCATGAATCCTGTGGAATGTTCCAACATCTCAAGCACTATTACTCTTTTACTATTTTGGAAGATGTTTAAGAGCAAACTAGAGGGAATAATAACAATTAAAAAGTTATACTGGTGTACCTTCAAACCCCCATGCACCAAGACCGCAGCCCCCGGGGAGCACAGCAGCTATGCAGCACTAGGTTCATATGGCAACAATAAACATGCACCAGATTTGTACAAATCCACTCCCTCCACTAAAGTATTGCTTCAGAATAACTTAATCAGGTCTAAATTAAAGTGTTATCTATCTCCAGAACGCCTTTCGTTCCATAAAACCTTGAAACATGCACAGAATTAAACTCCATCTCTGAGGGAGAGACCAACCATCCACCTAGCAATTTACAGCAACTTAACAAAAGCAGGAAGGGAGGATATATTACAGGCAAATACAGGACTCGGTGCAGGAGGAGTGTAATTCTCAGTCCTTTTAGTTTCTCTCTGTTATCATTTCCCATTTGTGACAGAAGTAATAAAACTTCCTTCCTCCAACCTTTATTTAATTAAAGTGTAAGGTCTTTGGGGCAGTGAGCTTACTGTGTGTATATATACAGCACCCAGCATGAAGAGGTCATGAATTCATCTCAGCCCTTTAAATACTCCTCTAAATACAAAGCATTAACAATAATAAGAATAGGATATAATTTTCATTTAGAATAGATGAGTCTTCTGTTTTCAATTATCACAAAGAATAAATTACATGCATCTCAGGGAATAATTAAATTAAGGGTTAAGGGAAAGTATTTCATACCAGAGACTTGTAATTCTGTACTTTTGCACTTAAAGACACTGCTGCCCACTCTTACAGCATTTACTCAACATTCTTATTTGCCATAATATTACAAAATAATGTCCCAAATCCCACAGGCCAGCTCATCAGTTACTGTAGGGGTATGGTTTAATGTGAGGCAGTGCATGTGATTACTGTGATAACATACCCAAATTAACCTTTTGCATGTGCAATAAACTGCAATTAGCAATCTGCAGACAAATGACAAGTTCCTTCGTTTCCTGTATATGCAGCAATACACAAGGCAGATTTCCTATTGAATCCCATATTAACCTACATTCGGTGGCAGTGAAATCTCAGAGCACCGTGTCAGAATTTATCATCTTCCAATGATGTCAGCTCCACCTCTTGACAGTTGTAGACGAGATGTTTATAAACAGCTCATCCATAATCTGACCAATTTCAGCTGAAAATGTTTATCATTTTTTCACCGGTTGTTCCAGCCACTTTGAAGGCTTTTACAAAGGGATGGGCCGAGCTCTCACAACAGTAGGGTTGTGTTAATAAACGACAAGGAATGAAATGGAGATTGAATAGTGAGTGGCTTTGTGATGCCTCTCTGAGCTGGTAGGAGGCTCAGGGGTAGGGAAGCTGCAGAAGTGCCTCTTTCCCTTGTGATAAGGAATGTCACATCAAAAACTACAAAACGGGAAGATGATGCTTCCACGAGCACTTTCATTCCCATAATTCCACACCTCTCCCTGCTACAGAATTCATTTGCAAAATATTTTTTTAAAAACAAAGATCTTCTGGGACAAGTCGTGAAAAGCAATTTTGCTGCAAACCAGAAAAAGTCTCACACCTTTAATCAGTCTCTGAAAATGTTGATACAGTACCGTAAACCTGAACCAGTTCCTAGCAGCTTTACTGAAGTGCTTGTTTCCAATACAATAAAACAAAAAAGATTTTTGTGATAGGCATCACATAACTGCACTTGCTTCATATGGCTTAGCTGGTAGTGTGACATGAGCGATGAGCGTGTGCAGGCATGGAGGGGATGAAGTGCCTAATAAGAATGCAGTTTTGTTTAACGTGAGTGATGGAAGGGAATTCAAAAAGCATAAAGATGCCTTTGTAATAAATCAGAAGTAACCAGCCAGATCACCTGCCCACTTTCAGGCTCTCCACCAGGGTTTGTGAGTGGCCTCCTTCAGTTATTGTTCCGCCCTGCCTCTCGCTTGTGAAGCAGGGTTATCGCGCAGTGTATCTGAATGGAGTGCTGTTTAACAACCGTGCCAAGCAGAGTTCGAAATGAAAATCCCTCCTGCCTCTCCTTTGCTCTCACACGACGTGTTTGGAGCCCATCGTTCCCGCCAGCTCTCCCTCTCCCTCTCTGGCAGTGGAGCGCTCCGGCTGCGGGATTGGAGCTCTTTGTTACCATGGCCCGCGGGCAGCTCTGCGGCTGCGGGGCAGCGCCGGCGGCTGCGGGGCACCCACCGCACCCGGGGGCACTGCCTGCTCCCTGGGCTGGGTTAAAAACCAAAAAAAAAAACCAAACAAAGGAAGATTTATATCTGTATATATATTTATATCTGTTTAGACTGAGCTAGATAACTCACACGTCTGTGAGGTACCTCATAACCTTGAGTCTTTTTTAATCAGTTTTAATCTCTGAAATAGTAAATTATAATTAAAATTATAATATAATTTTAATCTCTCAAATAGTTAATTATAATTATGGCCATAAAACATGTACAACCTTTGCTTCCTCTCTCCTCCATCCCTCACCTCCTACTCAGAGCTGCTACATGAAGAAAGAGAAAATAATTGTCCCTTTAATGGTAATTGTTTATAAACTCCTTTTCACAGAGACTATGTTTATATACAATGCCTAGGCAAAAACCAGGCACAAATGCAATGCTCATAATAAACGAGTGAATAATACATCCCTGACCATAATACCAGTGCTCTCCAACAAAAGAATATCTAATTCCTGTCACAGAATTGCCTTGTAGGTTGAAGTTCAGCATATAAATACACATGGGAAAAAGATTAGATTTTAATTGATAAGTATTAATCATCATTCACTGCTGTCTCTGCAGGAAACCCTGTGTTAAAACATCTAGTTAATATACAGTATAATGGATAACCTTGAGGCAGAAGCTCTTGCATCTGTCTCTATCCAAGAAAAAATGTCAACATCAGCCTTTGTTGTAGCAAAATACCCTGACGTGTGAATGGAGTTGCTGCTGCTGGAAAATTGACTGTCCCCAGTGCAATCCTTCCTGACATGGGTCCAGTGCTTAACCTAGAGATGAGGCCGAATTAAAAATCTTTATTTGTGCACACCTGTCCTTAGGAATATTTGAAATCTGGTCTGGGTCAGAATGGTGTGTTTGTGGTGCATCTCCTCCTCTCTGAACAAACACATTTCTCATGTGATGCTCTCACTGCAACCACAAAGCATTAGCACTCACAAGAGCATCATTGAAGATACTCAGGCTGTTCATTGAGAACAAAGCCATTAATGATTAATACCATGGTAGGAGAAAATGTAGCAGCATTTCTTGGCAGCTGAAATGTGGCAGTGTCTGTCCTACGTGCAAAAGACTCACAAATACCTTCAGCTCTTCTTACACAAAATCATTCTTATTAACTCTGTGGGAAAGGGAATCAAACAAATCCCCCGAACTAAAGAGAAGGAGATTTTCACATGTAGAACTGGATATATACAATACATCTCTCTCTGACTGACCCAGCAGATGCAGAGATGCATTTACCCATCACAGGCATTACTGTCCCAGCAGATGCTATAAAGTTGTCACTGACACAGACGCTTACTGTCCCCACAGATCTGGATTTTGGGAGGGAATTTTCGTACCACAGACACTACTGTCCCTACAGAACCACATCTGCTGGCTGAGTTATTGTTTGACATACTCTTTTGCCTCCAGCAGATGTGAGAGCCTGCCAGGACAGCAGGCATTTCTGTCACAGCAAATCTCCATCTACAGGGAATTAAACTGCAGCTTAAACTACTGCACTCCCTGAGCCCTTTCTGTGGACAATGCTGACAGGGAGGAGGCAGCATAAACCAATGAAAATGTAATGTTGGGCACCAAGAGCATCACCATTAACTCTGCCTAAATATGGCTGTGTTTGGGGATATGCCAGGAGAAGAAAAAGAATTACTTGCATCCTTCTGCCACCTCTCCTTTAACAAATATTCCTTCAGAGAAACATTCAAAGGAAAAAGTGTCTGACACCACTTTCATATAATAGATCCAAAAAGGCAGAAGTCACTCATGACTACAAAGCTGACAACCTTAGTGCCCTGTAACAGTGACCAAGTGCTAGGTCATTTCCATCTTGCTTTTGAAGTGAAAATTTTCTCAGTTTCTAGTTTATTAACACCAGAAGATTTGATCCCCAATTCTAGAGGTGCAGAAATAAAGGGAAGGGCTTTGCTTTCAATCCCTTTAATTTGGGCCTTCATCTTTTGAGACTCTGCATGACTTCCTCTCAGACTCAGGGTCCAATGGCAGCAGTAGCCATGGGATGCTTTGCTCCTGTGCAGCTGTGCTGCCCAGCAGAAACTCTCCAGACATGAGGAAGAAAATCCTGGACCTGTGCTAAGACATGACTATGGCTAGACTCTCCCTCTGGAGTGAACTCAGCCTAAGGCCCATACCAACACAAGTACCTACATATAAATAATATGTATGGTATGTGAACCTTCACTTGGGAGCTGTCTTGGGCCTTTTTTCGCCTGAGTAGATTTGGTCCCAGAGAGAAAAATGTAATAATGCAGTAATGTAAACCCTACTTGAAGACACAGCATCCAACTTTGGAATTCCCCTGTGGGGAGTCCAGGCATTTATCTTTATCTGAAGCATCAAGAGCTGTCCATTGGCAAAGGCAGGACACACAAATTCCCAGGGTAATAATCTGATACAGCACAGCAAAACCTATATCCTTGGAGCAGATTGTGGGAAAGCATCAAGATTTTGGTGGCCCTGCCAAAGCAAACAAGATGTTTCAAGCCCCATCATCTGCTCTGCAGTTCACACCCTTCCAGTGCTATCTTTTTCAGATGCCACGCCACACTGGTTAGTGGCAATGCTGTTGTCATGTGTGACTCATTCCATTTTACTGGAAATTAGAAAACCACATGCTGCACTGAAGAACTGCTTATTTATGTAGTCATATAATCCCAGAGAGAATTTACCCTCCCATTATTTGTATGCAGATTATTTCAGAATTTTGGAAAGGCAGGTTTTCACCAGAGTTCATCCAGTGGACAGATTAATCAATAGCACATTGCTCTTTCCAGGGTCTGCTGTGCCCTTCATACTTTCCAGTATGCCCCCCTGGAAATGCAAATGGTATTTTAGAACAGAATACCTTCGTCATTACAGGATGTGTGGGAAGCAAAACAGAGCACAGGGAGCAGTGGATTGGAGGTGCCTTAGCACAAGAGTCTGTCACGTATTTATTTCAGCTTTAGGCAGGTGAATTTCACCCACAAGGAACAACACAATCTACTTGGGCTTGTTTGTTTCTTTTTTAATGGTGTGCCTTTCTAAAGCCTCCTCAAATATTTCCTGAACACATCACAATGCTACATTTAGTGATTAATGCTCAGTGTGAGTGAGATGAACTGGCATATTCAGGACAACAAAAATTGCAGAGATGTCAACAGTGCATTCTTTCTGTGGATTAAGAATTACTGGATAAAAACATTAATGCTGTTAACCAACATTTTAGGGCGACAACAAATCAAACTGGAGAATTCTGAGTTCTGAAGCACAGGTCTGGAATTACACGTGATTCAAAGAACAATTTCCTATGAGTTTTTCTAGTCTACATAAAATTGGTGTTGCTAAAGCAGCAGCACTAGGATCAAAAGTTAGATTTGATTGTGTGTTGACATGCAAAGGTTCTAGAAATTCCTAAACTAAGAGATTGCATTACCTTTTACAGGTGGAGATAAACCCAGTCTTATCTTTAGATGAAGAAATTGTTAAGAAGTTTCAGGCACTGGACATTTATGAAGAAAGAAAATAGAAATGTGAGCCATTCTTTTTTAAAGGTTAGCATAGCTTAAACATTCCTGAAAATATTTATTATCATAACAGACTGGACCTGCTGAAATGTTCTCACTTAGGATTTGGTCTTTGACATTCTCAGAAATTCTGTTCACTTCATCAAATGACTGCCATGAAAAGCAGAATTTAGCAACAAAAAGGAAAAGACACAAAGTAGTTAAAGGCCATTTGGAAAAAGTCATTTGCTTTTAATGTTACTGACTACCCCTCAGGACCCAGATTAGAGTTCTGTTGTGTTTTAAAGCATTGCTTTCAAGCTTGCTGGTAGTGTCAGACAATTTAAATAGATCTCCATTTTAATTTCCAATCTAGCAATATGGAACAGCTGCCATAACTTTATGCAATGTGGCAAATTGGACATTCTCATCCCTCAAATGACAATCATCAAAAAGGGACTCTGAAAAAAGCATAATATGCATCCATTTGTACTGCCTTTTAGTAACTCCCAGTCAAAATTGTGTTTTATGTAAAGAACTCAAACTCTCAATTGTACCTTTAACTTGCACTGTCTACACCAGGAAGCAAAGGCCTTGGGTCAAAGTTGATGGGATTTCTAGAATTATTTTTTCCTTCTTCCAGCCAGTGAGCTGGAGGGGTTTGTCCACATCCTTCTGCCTTGCAACTCACCATCAGTGTTGAAGGCTCCCCAGTCAGGATTGTCCCCACAGCTGCAGGGGGAAGTTGTAATGGAACCAGTCCCAGTTCAGCCTCACCACATCTGCCTTGTCAAAGCCCCCAGCTTCTACAGCTCTTGCAGCTGGAGTGAGAGTGTGAACTGAAGTGTGTCATCCTCATGTTATTCCTGCTTCCCAGCAGAAAGAAAACGTTGAAAGGAAGATGGAAATAACAATTCTCAAGGTCTTTGTTTCTGGTTTTTTTAGACTGTGTTAACTCAAGAGGGAAAACTGAATCCAAAGGGAAAGCAGTTTGAGAGTCAGATGAAGTTCCTTAGCACTGGGTTCAGACTGGGACTGTCTAGACCAGGACAAAGGCAGTTCAGCCACAGTCAAGGGAATTGGTGTGTTTGGGATGTGGTACCTCTCTAAGCACAAGCCCATGTTACATATAGTTTGAGAAGGATTATCTCTTTAGAGTTCTGAAGAATGGATGTGTTGGTCTTATTCCAGGAACAATGTCCCATCTGGCTCTCATTGTGTATTCATTCCTAGATTATATACTGTGTGCACTTAGGTAAAGCTGCCTCCCACTCCTCTCCTTCATTCCAAGCAGAAAACTCAAAGGAGTTCTGGGACCTATCACCACATACAGTGCACCCAGTAAGAAGAAACAGAAATATTCAGGGCCCAGAGACCCTGTTGCTCCAGGATGGACTGTTTCCATAAAAATAAAACACAATTTAAAAGTCTCTGGCATGTCTGATTTCAGTTGCTAAATTCACATCTCTATTCTTGTTTCTGCAATGCTTCTCTCCTACCGAGTTTGTGTTTCTTGCCTTCCACACAACACAACCAGCTTCCGACCCTGAGATTTCCTCCCTTCAATCTACATTTCTCATGAAACTCAATCTCCAAGCATGAAACCAACTCTCACTAATCTGTTTTCTGTTATCAGTTTACTCACAGGTATGTTTATAAAAGGACATACATGTGGGCTGTCTCTCACTTGAGTTTGCCTCTGGCAGTTGCCATTTAAACCACAGAAAGCAGAACAGGAATATTAAGCTCAGCATTTTCCAAATGGGCTCCAGCTTTGGATGGCTTACTTGATATCATTCACTTCCAGTCAATAAAAAAATATTTCTGCACAAAATCAGGTTTTATCCCACCTCTTACACAGTCAACTTAGATCTTAGGGAGCAGGTTAAGAACAGATAGCACAGAAAGGCAAACAGGGCAGGTTAACTACATCTCACCTCTGCCCTAGAGTGGCTGTGCATGGCTGTCTGGGACTGGAAGCAGGCTGCAAGCTTGTGTGATCACCTCCAACACCTATTCTATCACTTTGCATTCTCTTTCATTACTGGAGATAAGCATTACTTTAAGACAAAAAAAAAATTACACAAAGAAGTAAATACAAAAGAAGCTGCAATAAAGTGTAACCAGGACTCATTTAGAGATGGAAGCTTTCTGATTTGGAGGTTTGGCCATGAGTATGCCCAAGCCTTCCTCTACACACAGGGCAGCCACAGCTCCCTAAGCTCAGTGTGGATCTGTTTGACCCCAGACACAGATCTCATCTGCACAGCTCCTCTGGGATCAGTCTTGCTCCTGTGAAGGGCTCCTGATCCATTCCTTTCATTCACTGCAATTCCTGCCAGTGCAGCTCGTGGACACTGGCAGCACAAACACAGTAACTTCACCTGGCAATAAGCAGTTCCCTCTCAGCCCGAGTGCATGCCAAGAACAGCTTAATCTGCTCAAGAAATTATAAGCCCTGCAGCTATTTGCACTGAAACCCCTGCAGAAACAGCCCTCCCCCACTTCCTTCTCTGCTAGCTTGCTCTAACAGCAGGCAGACATAAGTGAAAGGAAAAACAATAAGAAAGGAAACTTGGGAGGGACAGGTTAGAAGCAGAAGGAAGAAGCAAAAGGTCTGACTCTGCAGACCGTATTCATGATGAAAAGCATTTGCACAAATAACCTAATTGCATTCTGTGGGACTGCCGGGCTGAGTAAAAGTGCTGCAAGTGCAAGCAACAATTGCAGAGGCAGGAAACAAGTAGGAAAAGAAAGAAAAAGGAAGCCTCACATGAATCAGACACCTGCACAGAGGAGAGCAGTCTCACACACCCCAGGAAAAACAAATCAACCAAAACACTCACTGCCTTTGAGTTACTGCAGAAATATTTATAGCGCCTTTCCCGACCTCTGCCTTGCTTCCTGGCAGGCAACGCCACAGAAAGAATCTTTACCACTGGCATCCCTTTCTTCTGCCAAACAAGAAAGCAGTCCCTTCCCAGACCCTGCAAAGGCAGGAAAAGAGAGCAGGCAGGCTGCAGGAGCGGCCTGGTCCTCACCTGGGGAAGGACCAGCACTAACCCAGGCACTCACAGGAGGGAGTGTGGGCATCTCCTCCTGTGCGATGAACTGGGGCCACAGCATTGATTTTGTATTGATTACTCTCAGCAAGGAATAACACAGGAGCCAAGGAAGTGATGGGTTCCAACAAAACCCCTCATCTCTCTAAATGGTCACTTCTTTCCTTTCCCTACAAAGCATGATGTGGCACTGAAGAGAATCTCATGTCCAGTAACTGGATTGCTCATTTTCCAGCGAGCTCTTCCAGGAATTCTCAAGACACCTTCTATGACAGAGCAATTCTCAGATTATAAATCACTCAAATAATGCATTTATTTATCAAAAGCTTTTCTCCTAAAATGAAACACTAGAGAGCAATCCAATCATTCCAATGAAGACATGCATTTGAATTCTCTGGGCTCACACTAATTGGCACTTTTCAAAATGTTTCCAGTTAGGTTTGTCCATAAGTGTAAAAAGGAAAATCAAAATATGTCTCTCTGAGATTGGCTCATGTTTGTGAAACAAAACTATCAAATCAATCAGGGAAACCAGGGACTAAATTCAAAGCAATGATGGCTTGAGATCATACATTAAAGATGACAGGATCTTTCTAAGTCACCTCAAACATGAAACACTTGCAGTACTAAGTCACAAACTTATCTGAAAAACACACACTACCACCTACTGGCAATTATTCATATATGTTATTTACATACTGATAAGTGGCAACAATACGTGCACATTTAATTTGCATGAACTTTGCCAGAACAAAGATCATTCTTCATCTTTATAATTCCTAGACTTGAAGAAAAATATATTCCTGTGGATGTAGTTCCCACAGCATGTGACTAGTTATTGTTTTCTTTTCAATAAGAACTTAAACCAAAATAGCTGTTTAGTGAAACACTTTGCATTTAAGGTGGTTGGTTTTGCCAGTAATGAAATATGGGGTTATTTTGGCTCATTCATAAGTTGGTAACATGGTCCCACCAGGCTTACAGATCTTCCCATTTCACACCCACTGTTCTGGAAACGAGGCATAAATTATTTCAGTGGTGGTATGGGACCAGGGAAGAAACCCGGGGCAAGTGCTGCTCCTGGATTCAACCACTCTTCTGCCCCAGCCACACAGCAGCCAGGGAAAAGGAGGACCATAGCTGATTGAGGAGCTAACACAAAGGAAAAATGACACTGAAACATCTTTTCCTCAGATGATTCCCTGCCTTTTGCTGCAGTTCTCACCTTCTTGCCCTAGGGTTCACAGTAATGCCACAGAATCATCCTGGAGGCAGAAATGCTGTGATTTATATGCCAGATTTGTATGTTAGTTAAAGGCCCTGGTGTGCACAGCACACACATCACCCTGGCTGAGCTGGGGTGGCATTTCCCACCTCCATGATCTCAGTGGAGATCTCTGCATGATTGCTGAGGAGCTGCTGCTGTGGATGATGCCTAATTTTGGACATCATTCAGAATATAAAGTTGATGCTGGGACTATGTCAATGTGCAGCCTGACTGAGCCCTCACCTCAGCAAAAGGAAAATGTGCCAGGAGAGCCAGGCCTGGCTCCACTGAGTCACGCTCTGACCTGCTGTGCACTTGATCTCAGCCCTGCTGCTGCCATTGCTTGCATGAGATCAGCTTCCAGGGAGGCTTTTGGTACGTGGGTGGCAATGTCAGAGAGACTGGCTGGCCCTGATGTAAAGGCTCCCTGAAGGCCAAAGATGGAGACTGAGAAGAATTGTCCCTGCAGCTCTGAGGGCACCTGCCCGCACGACTCCAGGTTAAACCCCAGACTGTGCCTGCTCAGAAGTCAAACCAGGAACAAGAGAAGCTCACCACCAGCTGTTGCAGCTCTGCAGGAAAACCACCTTTTCAGCATCTTAGAAATAAATTATTCCATCCAAGAATGGCATTTTGAAATGAATGAACTTTTATACATTTACGATTAATACAATTTATCATTTAATTCGATTTTTTTGTAACCTGAGTTGATTTTCAAAACATTTTTTTCTGTTAGCTGAATCCTAATTATACACCAGGTTTCCTGCTGGCAAGTATCAGACTAGCTCAAGACAGGCCTTCAGATATGCTGTGCTAATGCCTGACACTCAGAACAGACACTTTTCGTTCCCTTCAATATATGCATTGCAAGTAGTATTTTAATTGGGCTCCCAATTCAGAAGACTGGAATGAGCTCGTGAGTCATTTTTACAAGTTGACTCACATGCTACAAAATTGAAGAATTTGGTGCAGGGGAAAAGAAAAAGCAGAGGCAGGGTTTGTGGATTTCTGCACATCCCTGTGGTGGGGAAAAGGGTGAGTCTGTCCCCAGACCCAGCTGCAATTAAAATAAAGCACAGGGGTTCAGCAAGTGCATTGCTCAGATGAGGCTTTTTCACCTGTAGCTGTTGAACGAAAGATGCTCCTGGGAGGCCTCTGTTTCATGAAAGCTGTGATCAAGAGATTATATAAAGTATGATAATTTTGAGATAGTTTCCTTTTGGAGAAGGGAGCAGTCCCAGCATCACAGGATGCCTGGTCTCAGGGTGTTTCAGTGGTTGCATTTCAGCAGTTCCATTTCAAGACTGGGCAACACAGAGACAACAGGGAGAGAGCTCCTCCTCCTCCTTGGATGCCAACCCTGCATCTTCAATTTCAAACTGAAGACCGAGCTGGATGAAGTTCTTTTCTCCCTGCACATCACCAAGGAAATGTCCCACAGCTCTCACTATATCCATGTGAAAACCCTGATGCCTTCCCACTGCAGTGCCTGCATTGTGTAACCTCAGAGCCTCAAACCATCTGCATGGGTGCAAGGGATGGGAACTCGGTCAGAACAATGCAAGTGCAATCAAACCTGTCCTTCTTTTTGCTGTTACCTCAAAAAGTGGTAAACCCCACATTTATTCACTGGAGCAAGGAAGTGTGAACTGCAATATACAGAAACTGCAAGAAAATAATTTTCCTTATACTGAGGAAAAGGCTTTATTGACCTGTCACTTTGCCTGTCATAACCACATTTTAACATTTTTCTTTCCTTATCCTTAGAGGAATCTATACAAGACACAAATGAAAGGCAAATTCAGAGAAGGCAGAAAATGCCAGGGTGTATTTCATTGTCATGAGGACAAATGCCAGAGCCCTTCTGGGACATTCAGAACATCTACTCACTGTATCTTATTCAAGGGAAAAGCCATCTGTCAACAAACTAATCACTGGACAGATTCAGAGACAAGTGAAAATAAAAAGCCAACACAAACATGCAGATGAGGTTCCAGTCAGCAACTAGCCACAGAAAACAAACAAATCCCATCCACAAAGCCTGGCATTTGGGTCCAGCCATTTTTCACAGAAGTCAAACTGGGGAGGGAATAATGCAAAGTGATCTCCAAACAGGAACTTTCTCATCAATCAATATGACTGTGGAAAGATGGGCATGAACCAAACCTGGATCCACACCCTACCTACATAAGCCAGTAACAGCAGCAGAACAGAGCTCCTACCACATTATTAACAGTATTAAAAGCCCTACTGCTTAATATTTAAACATTCAATGATACTGAACAATTGGAGTCTCAGCTCGTGGCTGACTGCAGCCTTCATTTTTGATCAGAAACACACTACCCCAAGGGAAGGGCTCCAAGTGACTAATGTTCCTAGCGGCCAGGATTCTATCACCACTGCAAAGTGAAGCATCTGCCCCACGTGTGGGCCCAACTCTCATATTTTTTTCATGAGTGTCTTCTATGACAAGGGACTTCATGATGTGTGGACTGAGATCTTTGCCAGTCTTCCCCTTGAAAAATGAAAGCCCTCTCCTGGGTCACCACAAGTACACTTTCCTCAAGCACAAAGGCACAAAGAGCTCTCTGCAAAGGAGTTCCCTGATGTTAAAGCCCTGTTTTTCCTTTCTTTTCTAAGCCTCACTTCAGGATGTGCATGCAAATGGCAAAAGGACATCATTGTTTTGATTCTGCACCAAGTTTGCTCTTATATTGGTGAAAAAGATTGATCAGCAGAGGAAAAGGGGGATATTTCACATCATTAGCATGTGCCATGTTAAATAAACAACTGAGTTCGACTTCAGCTTCAGCAACATGAAACATGAAAGAAATTCAGCTGAAATCAACCTGAAGAAGTCCGAACTTCTGAGAGCTAAAATCATAATTGCTTCCTTAAAGGCATCACTTGAATAAAATTAAATGCATTTCTCCAAAAGCTTCACTAGCATAGCAACTGATTGGCCCTTGAGGATTCCTATAGATACTTGTCATTCAGCATGAAATCAGGTCAGCAGCTAAAATTAAACACCCACCTCTCCCCTGCACCGCTTGTGGAGTCATCGCTTTTAGTATTGCTCAGCTCTGCCTCCCCAAATGGCTTCATTCTTACCACAAGCTTAAAGGCTGTCTTATCAAGGAGCACTGATGGATACAGTCATTGCTGCTCCCAGATGAAACTGTTGGGAATCAGGCTGGCAGTCCCTTTGACTCCATCTGCATTGATTAGCTCTCGGGCAGCCTGCCAAGGCTCTGTGCTGCCTCTCGCCCTCGCCACTGTTAATCTGCCTCAGCGAGGCCTGCAAGCCCTACATAAACTGCAATTTCTCTTCATTAGTGTGATTCTGCCTGCATGAATCTGATAACATATGGGATATTATCATAAAACAGCCTATTTCACCAATTCATTTTCTCCTTTATGAAGATTATGAATGTACTGCAAGCGCATAGGCAGGATAGAACAGAGGAGTCTACAGTACAGTTTAGCTTTGATTCAGTTTCTAAAATGCAGATAGCCTTCCTTTTAAATTCACATTTCCCAATAATCCTGTGCTAATATATTACAAAAACTGCTGACTCTCCCTCCCTGACTCTCTCTAGTTCATTATGGCTGATCCACACTCCGTGTCACTTGCCTGGATTGAGACTTTAATGATGAACAGAGCTAGCAGATGCCACACAATGGAAAAAATGGGAGCTACAGTAACTGTTTAGTCAACCCTAATCAGTGCCACAGTCTGACTAAGCATGAACATGAAACATGATCACAGTTTGACTACGGATTATGTAATTTCAAACATATGCTTCATGCCCCCTCACTTCCTGCCTGTTTCAGATAAGGCCAGTCTGTTGGAAGGGGCAGCTTCTGCACAGCTGAATGAGCACTTTGTCTGGGCATGACACAGATGCAGGTAGATCCCTACCTGCTTCTGAGATTTATTAATTAGCACGTGTCCCCATTTAATGAAGCCTGCGTGCCCTCTGCTGGTACATGCATGCACTCCTAGGAACATCAGCACTAGCACAGAGAGCTGCTGCTGCCCCTGGGACAACGTGTGTGTGCCTGTCCTGGTGTGCTTACACGTCCAACATAGAATAAAATGAAATTAAGATCCCCTTTTATTCTAAACAACACAGCTGTTTTCCCCTTGAAACAGTTAGGGTACTCTGTGCCTCTGTTTTGAGGGCATTTTCTGGTAAAAGGTGCCATTCCAAGTGCACAGTGCATGTCTCCTGCAGGGATTTTGCATGCACCGATCCCTCAGGGAGTGGCTCTAAGGGGATGCTGCAGAGGACAGAGAACAGAGAAGCCTGCAGCAACCACAGACTTGTACTGAGCTGCTCCCAAGGAAAAAAAAAATAATTCAGCTTTCCAGGATTAATCCATTCTAAAATGCTACACTAACTCCTGGCTAATCTGTATCAATTACTGAGTACAGACACATGCAGTAAAGGTCATTGTAATAAGCAGTTCACTCCCTAAATTGCTTCCTCTGCCAAAGCAAGTCAAGATTGCTAGGGATCATTACTAGGGATCATTACTATGGGATCATTAGCTTAACTCCTCTGACAACCTCTTCTGCAGACCCTTCTGACTCTATACTGCCAAACACCAGCAACAGCAGAACCCCCAAGACTGTGGAATGGCTTTTTCTCAAGGAAACAAACAAAAACCACAGGATGGGAAGGGTGAAAGTGGCATCAAATGAAAATAAATATGCCCATAAACTACCAGCTGGCACCAGTGCCCAGAGAGGTAGTGACAGTTCCCTTCAGCTGGATGGTTCCAGGAGAAATGGGACATACCCATGCACCATTCATACATGGTTGTAGAGCAGAGGGGACAAAAACCATCTCCCTGCACCCTAAACTATGAGAAATCCCATGAAAAAAAACAAAACTTGAGAAAAAGTATTTTTGTACCTCCCTGATGGCAATTAAAACAGTAACAACAAGGAAAAAGTAAACAGCTGAGTGTGTGGCTGACATCCTGCCCTGCCCGGGGAAGTGGCAGCAGATCCTGGCAGTGCCCAGCAGCACTGGCACAGGTGGCACTGTGAGACTGTCACAAGGGTTAACCACTGCATGTCAGAGAGAAGGGGCAGGCAGGAATGTCATTGGCAACTGGCTGGCTCAGGGCACAGGAAAAGCTGTGTGAATTTTCAATGCTGCTCATGTTCAAGACCCAACACTGAGTGTGGACCAGTGACCTGTGCCAGGGAGGTTTGCCAGCTATTGCTCAGATGCATATCAAGGACTCCTATCTGTTCTTTATTCTTTCCTTTCCTTTTAAACTGAGCAGTAGCTATTACACAAATGTGTGAGTACAGACCAGCCTAACTGCTGCAGGAGACAGAAATGTCAAACAGGCTGTCAGGAATAGGAATCAAAGTTAGATTCAGTCCTGCCCAGATGAAAGCATAGCACAAAAATTACCTACAGTGGCATCTTCTCCATCTTCCTGTAATTTCACTGCATTATTAAACTCCATTCTCACTGCGGGCTCATCCAGACTAGAAGAGGTCACAACCAAACATGGAAGCAAACACAGCATTAAACCCAATTTTATGTCCAATGTTCTGCTATTTCAGCTGTGTTAAAAGTACTGTGATCTTGCCTGAGAAAGGAGGGGAGCCAAGAGACAGGTGTAGGCAGAGATTTTTCAAAAGTGCTAAAAAGCATGAGTTTCAAAGCAGAACACAGCTGGAAAGGAGAGAGGAGGCTCATTAACCCACAGGTACTAATACATTTTGAAACATGACCCATTTTACAGAGTCAGAGTACAGAAAATGTCCACACTTTGGCTCTAATAAAGCCTGTGACAGCAATAAGGGACATTGAACAGGTACAAGAAGCTGTATGAGTAGGTGAGCAGGAGATGGAGCCACGCCAAACTTCCTGCCATAAACACACACACATGTTATTTTTCCAAATCCAGACACAAGCTTATTTATTCCTATTTCAAGGATGTACACACTGTACTAGAGACACATTCTCAGTAACAAAAATCTGTCCCAATATGGTCAAACTACCTCCCTACAGCTATTCCTGCTGGCTGGTGATGTCTCTGTTAAAGCTGTGTCACCACCAGTGCTGGCAGCTCCCCACAGCAACAACCCAAACTTCATAAACAACTCACCCATGGCTAAAAAACTCCTTCTGGTTCTATGTCCTCATTGAGTATTTGGTTGCACTGGAAGACAAGATCATCTCCCTTTCCTCCTTCTCCTAAGATGATACAAAAGACACACAAGACCTAGGAAACTGACTCGCTTTTTCTATTTGTTAAAAATATTTTTTAATATATATTTATATGTATAGAAATCATGGGCAGATGGGAAAATTCTGCTTGACTCTAGGAACTCTTTATATTAAAATATGTTTTTTATATATATATATATATATATATATAGTTGTCCTCCATCACATTAGGTTATTATCAGGTTAGATAATAAATATCAGAAACATGATTACAACTTCCAGCCTGTGAGGACATAAGCAAAGATCTTCAAAGAATAAGATTTTGAGGTGCATTTGTGAAGAAAACTGAGCAGGAGCCCAAGAGGCCTTTCTAGTTTGTGGCTACCTTAGTTCCTCATTACTACTCTGCCTAGTGATGGGTGAACAGCAAGACCTTGGTCAATAGAAATAACCACACTTCAGTTTTAAAGCAGGAAGATACTTATCAACTTGCTGGATCCAGTTCACATCAACCCTTAAGATTAATGTTCATAAGGTTGCCTGCCAGGTCTATCTTTATTTCTCCTATGTGTCTTCATCAAGAAACAAAGAGTTCTGTAAGATTGGATTTTATTCTCTTGGTCAAAACAAGTATAGAAAAGAGTTCGTCATTTCCTGTGAACAGATCTGGCTCACTTAGTGTCTTCTCATGCCTTAATCCTAAGATTACAGTAACCTTAAAGCTTGGCAGTTGTTTTTGCAAGTATCCTCACTACCAACAATCAGCAGCAACCACAGCATCCACTGCAGAATCATAGCAAGGAACAGGTTCCTCTCATTGGTATTTAAAAAAAGGAAATAGGCTGTTGTGAGATTTTAAGAGCAATTTCTGTACTCAGAGAGATGCTAAAGTTGAAGTGAACTGGGAGTGCTCACTAACAGAGACCCATTGACAAGGCCAGAGAATGAAGTGCTGTTCCCATCCAAAGAGCAGATACCCTGCTCAGTACAAGTTCTCCCACTTCCACCTCAGTCTCGTTCTGACGTCATGTCTAGAACTGAGAAAGTTGCCCAGTCTCCACAGCCATTCAATCATACTATTCTTGGAATTACATTTGTGCCTTCAGGCCTCAACCTATTCAAGATTCAGTTGTATGAAGCATTCAGAACACGAGACAGTCCCTGCCCCAAAGAGCTTTCCATATAAATAGCACTTTCTGCAAGCAGGGAGCTCAGAGTGAAGCTTTGCATTTCTGTACCAGCCCGTCTGCAAGGATGCTAATTACTGCCAGGAGAACTCTGGGCTGGTGACGTGAAATCCTCGTCCACTGGGAATCGAGGCTCATACCCAGCAAAGCAGCCATCAGATGATAGTAACTATTTTTAGGCTACTTCTGACCTTTCACAAAGTAAGGACTCTTCAAAAGATGATTAAAATACTATGTGAATTATGCAGAGAGTTGAATAGTCTGAAGAAAATGAAACTTCATTTAGTCTTGCATAATGCCTTTGGTAACACGGTTAGATTCTTCTGGCCCACAAGAGTCTGATTTTCCACTCAAGTGTCAGGATGTAAGTTGGGCTGGTTATTGAGTAATAGAGAGGGCTTTCTTATTTGTGCAAACTTCCTAACCTTCAAGAGAACAAAGATTAATCAACAACATTGAAGAGGATGTTGTCATGAGATCCAGTCATAAGATTTGTAAGGACTCCTGCAGGGGCTGCAGTCCTTAAAACTATTTTGGAATAAAATCTGAAAGACAGGAGCACATACAGAAACCATTTTTGAAATAAAATCCAATACAGTTATTAATGATGGAATCAAGGAAGTTCTACCATTGCAGTAAAGATCTGAAGAGCAGAGTTCAGCACATGAAGATATTGTGAGGTAGAAATAAATGCAGAGGCAGCCACCTGGTTCTGAGTTTGGGATCTAAAGGACCCACTGCCTTTCAAAAAAAAGTACTCCTTGTTTTGAAAATTACTTCTGAAATCATTGCCAATGCATCTTTACACTGGCTTCTTGTGCTTCAGGCTATTTTTGTGCTAACATGGAAGTGTTAAAGGGATATCTCTGCACCTTAAAGCAAGGTACCTCAGGGATTCACAGCTGTGTGGCCAAAACAAGCATCCAGAAGTACCTGCAGCTGGTGTGGTTCCAAGAAATCAGGGGCAAGATTTCCAAAACATCTAGATTGCTGACTTCACCCTACCCAACACATGCTGAGCAAGCTCATCAGAATGGCCTCCCAGGGTATCTGGGAGGATTTGAAAAGAGATGGGCTCTGTTGTTCACATGCTGTCTTTGCCTGAGGCCACACTGAGCTGCTTGGGACAACTGCAGCTGAAGAGAACTTAGCAAAACTTCCTAATTAAAGATGAGCTTCTGAAATTCCTTAATAAGGAAAGAAGCCCCCTCTCCTGGCTTGTCACACAAGGCAGCCTGAGACAGGGGATGCGCAACATTTCAGATCACCTTTTCTGAGCTGCAAAATCCTTTAACTGTGATTTACAGTAAAATGCTTAACGCTACGAGATGGTGCAGGAGTGGCAACCTGAGGAGCTGGGCAAGTACCAAGCCATGCCCATGTTGGAAGATGCCCCCTCACCTCCCTACAAAATCATTACTCACCTACCATGCAAAATCCTCAATCGTCTGAGTGTTGAAATATCTGAGGCTTTGCTGCCAGACCTCTCAAAACAAGGGACAAAAGGAACAAGTCACCAGAGGAAATCATAAAAAAGAAGCAGCTGAACTTTAAGAGAGGGATTAGCTGTCTAGATAACCTGGGGTGAAAAAGAGAACCAGGGAAAGCTGGAAGCCGTTGGACTAGGCTGGTACAGCTGATTGAAGAGCAAGTTCCTGATGAGGAACCAGTGGAAGCAGTCACAGGACTGAAAGGCTGGGCTAGAAATGCTGTTCCAGCTGGCCTCTGCTGCAGCAAGAGCAGGTAGGTCCAGACCTGCATGTTGTCTGAAAGCAGCACCAGCAGAACAGCCAAAGCCTGACAGTCCTGGTTTCTCAACTATCCCCAACAAAAATGAACGTGGCACAGAAAAGGATGGTAAAGGCAAGCAAGCGGTCTGTGTGGAATGTTTGCTGCGTTTTCCATGGCCTGTCAGCAGCTCTTTGAGCACTTCAGAGCAGCCATAAAAACAAAAAAACAACAAAAAAAGGGAGGAAACCAAAAAACCACGGGCCAAGCTGAAGGCAAAGCAGTGAGGGCTGAGCACAACAGCGCCCCTGAGCAGCTGCAAATCACAAAAAATGAAGTGTGAAGATCAAGACTTGCCCTTGCAGGATGCAGTGGCTGGGGACACAAGGTGTGCAGGGAGGAAGGGAAGCAGATCCCAGGCTCTGTGCCAACGCAGATAACCAAGGGGACCAGAGGAAGGAAACCACAAAGCTCTGCAGTAAACACAGGGATTAGGAGAGGGGGTAGATGAACCAGTCAGACAAAATAACTGACCCAAAACTCTCTTCTCAAAACTCAGATGAGATTTGTGTTTTAAAAATATACAGTGCTTTCCTCTCCTCCCACTTCCTATATATATATATTTTTTATTTTTTTCTTTTTAACACTTTCTGGTTTTGGCCAGAAATGGGTAAGAAAGTGCCAGGATACTGCTAGAAAATCTGTCTGTTCTCACAGTGTTTCTGGACCAATCAGGAGTAGGAGGGAGCTGGACTCCCAAGAGAGAGTCTGTTTCCATTTAATTTCCAGGCCAGTTTTGCAGACTTACAAGGTTAGGTAAGGTGCCAGACTTCTGGGTGCTGCTGAAAAAAAACCTTGAGCCCTTGGAAACTTTTCTTCTCAGCAGTCAGAAGAAATATTGTAAACATAGAGGGAAGAGATTTGAGGGAACAATGATGTCATAATAAGAAACATGGAAGCTTAGAGCCTCCCATACCACCTCTTTTATTCTTTCCAAGGCTAGGTGTCTTTTTAAGACTATTTAAAGCATTAAAACACAAGTTGCACAATGCAAAGCAGAAACTAAATACAAATTATTTAATGAATTGTTTAGTGTTTCTTCCACTTCTGTATTTTACACTTAAAAAAGAAAACAAATGGAGAAACACTCACTGTGAGCAGGGAGATGCAGGTAACATCTGGTTAAAGTGCCAGAGGGTTTGCCTGGCAAAGGGCCCGTGCAGGCTGCTCACTGACTTGCTGGAATCCCTGGGGTAGCTGGGGGTGTTTTGGAGAGGCCAGAGAGGAAAATGTTCAGGGGCTGAGGACTGAAAGGCAGGAAAAGCTCCCTGAGAGCAGGCAGGAGCAAAAGCAAAGCCTGGGGGAGCTGCTGGCATAGGTGTAGCTTGTCAGAGGCTTGGCTTTCCCTCCTCCTGTGGCAGCAGAGCCTCAGTCAGGCTGTTCTGACTCCAGCTCGGGCAGGCTGTGCTCTGGCTGCTCCTTAGAACAGCCCTGGGAGAAGCCCAGAGAGCCTTGGGATGGCTCTGGTGACACCGAGCACTGAACCTGCCGCTCCAAGGGCTGCGGAGTCAGCACAGGAATTTGTCTGGCTTTCCCTTAGCACTTCCCTGGGGTTAAAGTCTCAGCCCTTGTGAATGTATTTGTTTTCTTTCAGCATACCAAAGAAACCACCCATTTAAAAATATTTGCTTTAAAAAAAAAACCTCGACCCATCCATTTTCAAAGACAAATCATATTTTCTTGAATTCAGGGGAGGGAAGGAGGAAGGATCCATACTTGAGAGTTTGAAAAAAACAGTCAGCTTACCTCTAGATGCAGTTCAGACTTTTATTTTCAGATTTTTATTCTAATGAAAAGAAGTTACTTCAGCCCAACTCCTTCTCTGCTGCCAGCACCACTTTCAGCCCAGAGGCAGCTACACCTATCCCCACGCTCTGTTTACATAACTGGCACATCCAAAGCACAAGGATTGCAGCAAGATGGCCCATACCAAGCACAGAGCTAGCAAGAGACAGAAAAACAGGATATAAAAGCAGCTGCTTCACCTAAGGTAAGTGATGGCCACACATGACATAAAACCCAAATTTTGAGAACTCCAAAATACTTCTCAGCAAAAGCAAATTCAGAATAAGCTCACACTGACCTTATCAAAAGACAATGGATAGGAATAGTTTTTATCTCTCCTAACATTGTTCTAGAGCACAATTAAGAAGCAAATATCACATTTCCCACTTTAGCAGATACAGGAATTTCTGAATCCAACTGCATGTTTCAGAGACTTTGCAAGGCCTGAAAATCCTTGTTAACAGGAAAAACTTCTGTCAAGGTACAACCAGACCTAAGAGATGCTCACATTTGCACCTGCTTTCCTCACTTTCCTCCCTACATGCATTTTTTCTCATGTTTATTTAGGAATTCTGCTCCCTTCCACCTTCAGTTAGGACAGGCATCTAGCAGGTCTCACAAAGCCTCTCTGGAGGGATCTCCCTTCTGAGGGGTTTTGGCCTGTCTGGCAAGGGCAGAAACGCACTGGAGAGATCCTTGCAGGGATTGCAAACCCGGCTGAGGATGGTCCTGCCAAGGGCAGCCCGAGCAGGGGCTGGACAAGGCCCCATCCAGAGGTCCCTTCCAGCCACAACCACTCCGATTCTCTGGGATGGGCCCAGGACTGTGGGGACAGAGGACAGCAGACATGGAGACAATGCATTTCACCCACACTGACACCTCTTCACACTCTCCTGTCCTCATCTGCCTCTGCACCACCCTGTGCCTCTTCTCCCCAGCGTTCCCTGCTCTGATGTTCATGCTGTGGTGAACCCTGAAGAGAACTTTGCAGCAATTCGTCAGGAGTTTCCACACAGACACGGAAAACAAAGAAAAATCAGTTGGAATTTTGTCACTCAAGACATTTTGGAGATGTCCATGGGGGAGGCTGTCAGGAAGGAAATGCTGAAAAGCCAGCAATAGACATGCTGCTTAAAATTCATGTACCTCTCCCAAACCTGGGCTTGCTTTCCTAGAAGACATCCCATACTTATTTTTTAAGAATCTAGTAAAGTTGTGAAAAACAAGTTTATCAAGGCAAGAGACAAGGTGCAACCTTGACTGTGGAACAGCTACAAGATTTCCAGTTGCCAGCTATGCTACAGCATCTCCCCAGTCTTTTTTTGAATCACACAAAAAGCCTTACATGTTCTATTAAAAATTAACAAATATTATACATATGCCTGATTTATGTACAGAACTATTCTAATCAGAAACAAAGAAAGAGTGAAGGCTCAACATTCATAAATGTTACAGGTAATGGGAATGTGGGCTGTTAATCTGCAGCACTGCACAGATGGTAGGAAAGAAGGGCACCAATGGATATCCAAAAAACAGCATAAATGACATTTAATTTAAGCTTAATAAACATATTATAATGTTAAAGTAGTCATAATATGCACAAATGCTAAAAGGTGGCCTAGAGCTAGGAGAGGAACCAAGGATGAAACATCTGATGGTGTTCATTATATAAAGTGTCATCTACTATCTCAAAAGAAAGTATTTTAAAAACCTCCACAGATATAGAGTATATTCTAAAAACAACTTTTCAACATCAGCATCTTGGTTTTGAGACAATTCAAACAGCAATAGCATCTTTCACCCACTTCTAGGGAGAAGGGCAACTACACATTATGATATATAAAAATACATGATCTCTTTATGTTATATGCTACCAAATAATTACCAGAATCACAAAGCTAGCTTCATGCTAGAATTATTTGGTTGTGTTCAAGCATTTTGAGTTTTAACACTGGCAGAAATGCTCAAGGCCTCCAACCTCCAAAAACCTGTAAATGAACACTGTGAATGTTATTTGGTTAGCCCAGAAATTCTTTAGCACTGTAATACTCTTTTCAGTACACTGAGCCTTGACCTAATGACTGCCCTTAGTGACTCAAGAGTGGGGTTTATGTTTTTAGGAGCTGAACTTTAAGGATTCTTTGAGCAAAAGCCATAAGACAGAGAGATAATGCATCTAACACTATCCCCATAACTGGGGAGCTCAACAGAAACACTGATTCTTTAGCCAGTCATGCAGCTGCAGGCTCCAGCAGACGTAAGGAAATACCCTAATTATTAAACTGTCCATTCTTCCCAATAATTCTAAATCACAGAGTGAATAACCACTTGGGCTGGCTCAGTAATGACATTTACCTGTCTAGGAAGAGAAGAGTAAATGGACACAGCAGATGATGGACTTTCCCTGGCCCTGCAGGAACCTGGCAAGCCCCTGCCAGCAGCAGCTGCAGCCTTGCTCAGCTGCCACATTTCATGTCAGGACAAATGTCCCAGCACAGGAGCCTCTGTACTGGGCTGCCCAGTTCCAGACACCAGCAGTTTCCTTCTCCCTGCTCAGCTCTCCTGTTTGAGAGTTTGAACAGGGATTGGTGCTGTTTTTGGTGTGCCCTGGGCATGGAGGGATGGTCCTGTTCCAGACCACCTCTGCTCAGGTGAGAAACCAGAGCAGTTTTGTTCCGGCATTAAGGCTGGAGACAGGTAATCTGTGAGTGAGCTGAACTGCTCACAGTGAGGAGCTTTCAGAGAGAGAGAGCATTTATAATTTCATAACAAACCTCAAGATCAATATGGTAAACACGTGCCCAAGTCAAAGACTGCTCTCAGAAGGATAGCACAGATAGCCATCTTCCTAAGTAGATTTTTACTTCCTTTAGTGGAAGCAAATAGGGTGGATAAGTGCTGGGCCATGTCTCTGAGTGAATTCACATTCACAAGTGAGGCTCTTATCTGTGCCATCTCCTTGCTGCGATAGGAACAGGGTGAGCAAAGCCAAGGTTAGCTCCTGCTCAGCTCACAATAGCAGCATGTGGTGCCTTTCAGAGCATGAATGCCAGTTCTTTACTGCAGGTGCTCTTGTGGTGTGGCCACGGGAGGAAAGCGATAACTGACATCCTTTTCCATTCAATTTACAGTCAAAAGAGTGTTTGTAATTTAGCAGTTGACTGGCTGAAGCTCAGCCCATATGGTAGCTGTTGTTCAGCAAAGGAAAAAAAAAAAAAAGTACAGTACTTAAACCGGAAAGAACAGGCAGTCTGTGCTTCAACTCCAGGCTTCAAGGGGGTTCTGGCCCACTTTCATTCATATTGAAATGTGCACGTTCACACTGGGGACAGGGACACCGAGCCTCATTTCCTAATATTGCAAATCACCGCTTTACTTCAGGGTCTTGTGCTGTTACACACAAAGAGGGGAAAAACGTGAATGCAGATTTGCATCAGTGTCCCATGAGGAATGCTGAACGTTAGAAGCAAAACCAGCTGGAAAGTACATAAAGAGCACAACAGACTCCAGTCTGGTTCCCTTTTCAGAATATTTCTCTCCCATTTGCCCTCTGATTGCAGCTCTAAGAGGCCCTGAAGTCACTGTCTACAGCACATAATTCTGAACACAAAGAAAACAAAGATGAACTTCCCAGATCATTTTAAATATATCTATGAGGTGAAATGTAATTCTGAACGGAAATGTCAACTTATGAGGGAAAAAAATCAGTCTCTTTCCTTTCAATCTTTTTAGACAAAGATATGCTGTTATCAGTATTTCTTTAAAAAGCAATAAAAGAAGTTAAAAGTGGCAAATATGTCCCACAGAACAAGGAACAGAAAGAATAACATTAAAATAAAAATGGTAGAATGATGATTTCAGGTTAGTTTTAGCTTGGGGAGAGTACTGAAAAAAAATCAATACAGGGTACACTGGCACATGCAATCTTGTTGGTGTTTTGACTTATATTCTACAGCTATGGAACTTCCCAAGAAAACAAGGAACAAAGGAGAATGGGCAAAGAGGAAAAGAGGGAGGGAAGGGGAAGAGATCAAACCTCATTTCTTTCACTCGGATTTCACTACTCCAGTCAAGCTTTTTAAAACATTTATGATACCACTGGGGACCCGGAGCTGACACACGACTCAAAGGGGAGATGCAGTTATTAAAACTGTGATTAGCAATTACAAGTGCAGGGCTTGTGGAATTATGTTTTTCCTGTGCAAACACATCCCAGAGATAGAAGCTACACAGAAATTGTATTTGCACACCACAGAAATTGTATTTGCACACCACTGTACACACTGACAGCTACTGCCAAGCAGCATCAATTTCTGTCCATTAGTCCTTTAGTTTAGGATAGGACACAGACCACATTAACAAGCCAAAAAAGATATGTGCTAGCCTAAAATAAAAACCAGTAAAAAGTAATTTCTGCATCCTTCCAACTAGCTCCCAGACTATCCAGTGTGTACTTTGCAATCCCATCTTCTTATGAACTTTTCTTCTTGCATGTGAAAAGCCACACAAACATAACAGGAAACTGTCCCAACATGCAGGAGAAATAGTGAAAGTCACTGCACACAAACTGATCTCAGACATACAAATCAGGTGAAAACCTGATTTTTAATGTCATAATATGAGATATTAAAAATTAATACAAATAACACAGAAGACCTGGATTGCTCAAAAGGTAAAATGCACAAAAATCAACATATGGAAGGAATGACAAAGGAAAGAGGCTTTCTCTGCTTCAATCCAGCAATAAACCACAGCAAGAATATTCAATTCTTCACCGTCTTTGCAGCTCCCACAATTCTGCACCCCCTGCAGCACCCTGCATGCCAACATGAAGGTATTTACTGCAGAAACTGATAGGCATCATTCTGAGGTATTTTGAAAGCAATTTTGCATCCACTAAACCCCTGCTGTGTTAAATGAGAAAATTGTCTTTGTTGGTTCATGCGAAATTGGCCTTTTCTATGAATTAAGGTCATTTTGCTGTGGCTACAGTGGTATGTCTATTTTTTTACAGTGTTTCTGCAATTTAAAAGCTGGTCACTGTGGATAAGTGTTTCCCTTTGCTGTTGTGTTTCAGGCTAATTAATAAAGGTGACAATTAAAAGAAAACACTGAAGTTACATCTGAGGTAGATGCACATGTGAATATTACATGGGTTGGCATAGAAATGTTAGGAACAAAAAATTATTCAAGGTTATATATTCAAGTTTATCTCCAATTATCCAAGTTTACTACCTTTAAAAAGTAGTTTTGAGCAGCTAAAAGCTAGCTACACATCCCACAATATCAACAGAAGCATTCTGTTATTCCATACTGTATTTCTGCAGGTTTCATTAGCAAGGTCAGGAGTCAACATTAGTGATTTACAGTCTGCAAAAAGGATGATGTCACTGAAATATGAAGAAGGTCAGAATCCCCAAAGAGAAATTATCGTAACAACAGAGTGAGATCATTGCTTGCACTTATCTGCTCCAGAGGGCAATAATCAAACAGACCTACATGTAAAGCCTGAGCTGAGCATTAGATAAAAGCTACAGAGGCAGTACTTTCCCTAGGTAATACAGCAGAGTGCTGTAGATTTTGTTCTGAGCTTTACTCATGAAAAAGCTTACTCTGCCAGGGTCTCAATCCCTTTTTTCTCCCCTAAAACATTACATAGAAAATTTTATACACACAGGTGAATAAAAAACCTGGTTCCATTTCAAACAGAAGCACTGATACCTACACAGAACTAAATAAAGGGGCTCATTAAAAAAGGAGTTTGTCTTTGACCTTTCTTTTAAGGTCTAATACACAGCTTTTCCCTGCACTGAAATACTACAGGCTGCTCAAGATCCCAATCTGCACCAAGAAGAAAATCCCCCAAAGACCCTCAACTACAATAAATGCTTAATTTCCCTGATCTACAAGAGCTGCAACACTGGCTAAATAATGTAAGATATCAAGACAAGAAAATTACACAAATTTATACTATCTAAGAAAACATCCACATTTTTATTGTTCTACCTTCATTTTCCTGTGGATATGGGGGTGCAGAAGTTGCTGTGCTGTGGTGAAAAGAAAATGTCTTTACAGAACAGAGAGTGCTGCTAATCATCTGCAATAGGAATGAGCAATTCATCAAAAATTAAGTAAGCTTAAAATGAATTTGTAACCAAGGTCTCCTCTTATTTAGAAGTGGTGTCAACTTGTTAGCTGTCCTCTTTCATCTCAAATAAATATAAATTGCCAAAGTTCAGTGCTTCTGAAGTGAAAAAGATGTCCTATCAGTACATTTAAGGAAGAACTGCAGTTGTGTTCCCACATGAGAGAAGCAGCTTCCTGGCCGTGGGTGTTTCATTTAAACTTTTAAGAGGACATCAAAACACATTTACATGAATATAGATCAGTGCTTCCGCTGGGTGATTTAAATGCATCTTACAGCTGTGGAGAACGAGTTTCTCAGGATTCAAAACATCCTTCTTAAAAAGAGGAATTATTAACTTATTTCTTTCTAAGCACATCAATAAAATCAGCCCCACCCCTGAACCCCTGTATTTTCTTAGCAGCAACCCTCCTGCTCCTTGTGTTTGCCCTGTCCCAGAACTCCAACACTTCTGCCTGGCAAACATTCCATGGCACACTGAGCTCAGGGTGAGTGCTCAGTGCCAGACACACTTCACACCTGAAGCCATCACATATCCCAGCACAGAAATCGTGAGTTTGTAAAATCAGATCTTTTCCACTATTAATATGGGTGTGCTGGAAGAACAATCATGATGAAACCTGGTGTGTCTTCTAGCACACCAGGACAATTTATTTTTATTTTCTTTTACACAAATAAAGAAAACTGAAGGTTGTTTCTTTAGCTGAAATGTGAGTGTAGAAAATCAGTTTGGGACTTGTTCCCTGGGTAGTTCAGTGTGAGCTCACTCTGAGCTCTCTGTGTGGGTGAGGGCAGTGCTGCAGCCCTATCAGCTGATCTGGGGAATGTGATCCATTAGAGAACCATCCTGCCCTGAGGGACCAAACACAGGGTATGTATGGAAGGCTGCATGAATTAATGCTGCACAGACCGGTAATGACTTCTGATTAGATAATATAATACATCCCTGAGCAATCAGCACAGAAAAAACACCCCAGATTCTGCCACCAGCTCTTCCTCTGCTACACCAGTCACAAATCACACACTTCCCCAAGTACACGCTTCATTTTTTAAACACTGTACAATAAAATATGTACTGTTCAGAAAGATATTTGTCATGTATTCTTCATGAGAAGAGAAAATACATTTTTTACTGACTTGGTGAGTTCCTGGGATGTTCTCCCCTGTTTTTATATCCCCAGAGAAAGCAGCATGCTCTTTGAGATTGTCACTGGAAGTTAGCAATCAGTATCATCACCAAGAAGTTTGACACAGCACCATCAGAAAAGAAAGCATGGAACAACAGAGGAAGCCCCCATGTTTGCCTTCAAAATACATCTATAATTAATAAGATTTGGTTAAATCCATGGAGTAAAAAGGATAGAAAATAAACTAGCTCCCCTTACTTTGCTGTAATTCCAAAAAGAAGCTTTTTAGAGTACAACAACACAACAACATAAAATCAACATAGCTCAAAGTCATGGAAAATATCTTTTGATTTCAAAATTAACAAATGTTGCAAAATTTCAATCTCTTAAGTATCAGATAATCATTATTCCTGCTAACCTCCTCTTAACCTTTCCAAAAGAATGTTTCTTGTAGCAAGAAGGCCTTTGAACTTACCAAATTCTTATTTTCTCTTCTATAATCTTACCTCTGGTTGCACAACTCTCAAAAGTGAAGTTTGCCCATTTTTCCAGTAATCATGTTTCTCTCTTCAGCCCTGATAACTGCTTCATCTGCAACAGCATTTATTGTCAACAACAGCAGAGTGAAAAGCTTATTCAATGACATTTTTTGCCCTTTCATTACTTATTCAGGATGATTAAATCTGATCTGGAATAATTTCAAATTGATTTTTACATCTGGAATATCAAACACAACAACTTGCCATTTTTCTCCCTTTTGTTGGAGTGCTGAATAATTATGTTATGCTTTAAAAGACTTAAACATTTAATCTTTCTCTCTGTGCAAAGAAGAGTGATCAATTCACAGGAATGGGTGAGAGGAGAGCTCCAGTTGAGTCTGCAGTGCCCAGAGCCACAGAGATTCAGCCTGGGCACTTGAAGGAAGTGATGACTTGAGACTTCTCCAGCAAAAGCACAGCACACACACAAACACTGGTTTGCTGAGTCAGACTGGGGGCTAAGGGAGGGCTCTATCATGAGAAAATCCTCAAAAAGTGAAATCCACGGTCTAAAAATGAAAACAGAACAAATTTTTCCTTAAACATGATGAAAAGCAGGGGTAACTCGGCACACATTGAGCAAAGAGGGAAGAATCAAGGCTGGCACTTCCCTCCACAACAGCTCAATATTTCAGCAGATTTACTGTCAGTCTCCAGCCCTTCTGCTTTGGATCATGCAGACTCAGATCCAGAGTCAGATCTAGGGAAAAGGCATCTGTTCAGGGACTATTAGCAGCTCTTTGTTTTATGAAGTGACCAATGTTTCCAAAGGATGCAACATCTTTTCTTTTTCAATAAGGATTTTGCAAGAAGCTTATCTGCAATGAAAAAAACACACCACTTTATAAAAAGTATTACAAAAGTCATTTTTACAGTTACAGTAAAAGACCACAACACAGACATTAAGAGTCTGTCCCTCAAAACCACAGGTCTTTCATTTGCTTGATGGTTTGGGATTTTTTGTTTGTTGTTTTTAAAGTAAAATACTATATTTGGGGGCTCCTGTATGCATTTGTTTTTTCTGCCATCATGGTGAAGCTGCAAACATTGTCATGTTTTTCTCTAATTTGGTGCCAACATCAAACTGGAAATTTTTTCTTTTTTAAACTGAAAACCAAGATTGTGATGAAATACAAGACCTGTGGTTTTTAGGAAAAACAAAGTATCACAAGATTTGTCATAAAAACACAGGGCTGGCAACAGTAACAATCTTATGTACAGTAGCCTGCTATTTATAGGTGCACTCACAAGTCTGCAGACATATTTCTGCTCTCCAGTAACAAACCTAGGAGGAAAAAGGCTCAGCAACAATTATCACAGATACCTGTCATAAGTCAAGAACAAAATGCAAGTGGCACAAAACCCAGATCATCATCTGGCAGAAATCAAACAGGATTCAACTGCAGACACATAAACAACACATTACTCAAAAAGAGATTCTGGTCCTAAAACTCTGTAAAAGTCCTAAAAAATCCTAAAGTCCTGAGAACCAAAGACTCAGCTGTATTGCAAAGGGCACTTCCATGGAATGGGCAGCAAAGGGAGGGATATACATTCCTTTGTATATCCAGTCCTGGCTCACCAGGGGTGTCTCTGACACTGTACATGGGATTTTCATGCTCTGCACTGACTCTGTCAACTGCTCAGTGCCTTCCTTCCCTGAACAGCTCCTTTGTTCCCTACAAGTTGAGGTTTAAGTTAATGTCCACCTCCAGCTCTTCTGGCCCCTGTGTTCCTGCTCACAGGACACCCTCACAGCCCCACAGCATGGAATGGGCAATGCGGCTCTTTTGGATTGTCTCAGAGTGATTCACACATAATATGAGAACAACACTGCTCAAAGTCCAAACTACTAATATCAATATTAAATGTTTATACACAAATGCAAGGAAACCTTTCAGACATATTTAGAAGATGCAGCTGTTTGACTTTTTTTCAGTCACCTATGTAAAAATGCATACCTTAATTCTTTCTGATCAGAGAAATGTGTTGGCTGCAAGCTCCAGAGGAAAAGCAGAGCTCAGCTTGTCAGACACCAACTCTTTGTCTACACAGTTAAGTAACTGTGACACAGTGATGTTAATCACCTTTAGTATTTTCTCTTTGGAAAAAATGATGCTGATAAGCTCAAATACAAGTGACAGCTATCAGACAGCAGGATGGTTACTGTACTTCCATCTTCTACAGCCCAACTCTGCCAGCCCAGGTTAGCAGAGGCTTCTTCATGTGCTCTAGGATGCTCAACCAAGAATCACAAGACCAAAAGAATAATTAAGGGATTTCCCTTACAGTATTCTTTTAGTTGAGAAAGAGTAAGCTCTGTAATTTCATGATGTTGGGCCTCCCACCTTCAGGCAATCTCAGAACTGCATCCCCAGTGGATCTCAGAACACCAACCCTGCAAAATACACTTCCATTCAGTTCTTCAGGCTACACCTGTCCCAGCAACAAGATTCAACAGAAGCCATGATTCAGTGGGAGGTCCTGGCAGAAATGGGATTTAAAAGGTTATTTAGAGCTGCTTTCTGTAGTCAGTGTACTGGTAACTGGGGAATTGCTGCTGCTGGGAACACACAGCTCCCTTCCAACAAGCTCCCCAAATGATGAGCCTGCCACAGTATTTTTACTGAAATTACACGACTGCAAAGGAGACAGAGGCTTGTTTCTTCACACAGTCCTTTGCAGAAGCAAGGCTACACAGAAGGGCTGCTCTGACTGCTAATACACTCTGCCTGCCAAGGCAGCCAATCTTCCATGGAGCACACTTGCACATTATCTATTATTGACCACTTCTAGAGCACAAAGCAATCTCATTATGCAATGAAAACAGTTCCTATAAAGGCATCTATGCAAGTGTGAGGGGTTTTTTTCCACAACATTTTTACATTACTCCTCCAGCCTTCCCCTTTCACGCCAGCTGCAGTCGAACTACTCGCTGGCCTTGATGCTTACAATGTTAGATGTGATAGGAACAGACTAGACATTGTTTTAACACAGGAAGGTTAATTTAAAATAACCTTCCTAAGCTGTTCCTCCTGCAAGACAGCAACATTACAAGGAGAAGACAAGGATTCATAAATAGGATCAGCTTTCAGAGCTCGGAGCAGCAGCAGCAGCACTTGTGACGAGCGCTCTGTGCCGCGTCCCCGGGGAAGCGCAGCCTCAGCTGCTCTCACAGCTCCTGCTGTCACTCACTCACAGCCTCTCCCACTCAGGAGCCTTGCTCTTGATCTCCTAAAGGTAAATGCTACCACCAGACAAGAGATGAAAGGCAGAAAATGCTCCATAGCATGCCCACTACTGTATTTCAGCACCAGCTGGCTTTTGATGTATCTGTATCCCCCAGCAAATGAGCCAGCCTTTGAAATTAGGCTGATTGTTAGAAAATCATCACTTAAAGGAGCCTTAGAAAGATTTAAGAAAATAAAAACAAGACTTATAGTCACACACATGTATCAGAGGTAACCAAAAGCCACTACTAAAAGGCTGTATAAGTCCTGCCATAAAAATTTCTTGAGGGATTTTTGTCATCTTAGTCTCTACTCCCACATGACTGACCTTGACTTTGCATCCTCCCCTTTGAACAAAGCAGGAATAATACCCCAGAGTGCTCAGGAGATAAGTCTAGCCAAAAAGATACACTGCCTTCAGATGCAGCAAAGGATTACAATTCCTGAAGCTGTCACGGACTTTGTCAAGGTCTTTCTAAGCATAATTAAATGTGTCTCTTTCTCATGATCAACCTTCTTACAGGTCCACAAAAACAGCATTTAGGCAGCCTTGCATGATGGCCACTTCAAACTATTTCCTTGAATCCTACAATGAAAAGACCACTGGATGTTGTTTTCCAAATGCCATAAAAATACCACACTGAATTTAAAAGGCCAGGGATTATTTTGTACTACCCCTCTGAAAAGCCTGTTGCTTACTCCACAGCCACCTTTTTAGACAAACAGTGTGGGCTATTTCTTCTATTTTAAGAAAGTTATAATCCAGAATTACTTTTTTCATGAAAATATGGCAGAAGGGACAATGAACCATACAACTGTCATGGAATCATCACTAAAGCCCAGGAGTTTCTTAAGGCTTGTCTTTAACTCTGAGGCCTCTGCTACGGCAAAAAAAAAAAAAAAAAAAGACAAAATATTCCAGGGCAGCAGTTCACACTGGCATAAATCATTCTGAAAGCAGTGATATAACAGTGATTTATTCATTACCTTACTTATTACAGTGTAAAAGAATCATATGAAAAAATCTGGAAAGAGCTCTCCACAGATGGGAAAAAGCCAGCACTGAACTGGTGATGATGAACAATCTGCCTTCCATTTGTAATTCCACGTGAGAAGATGCAGATTTCAGCTGTGCTCAGTGGCCACTTCACAAAAAAAATCTTGTGACTGCACTGAATTCCCCTCCTCCTCAGGGGGTAGCAAACCTGTGTGAGCACGTAGGAAATGCAGGTTTCCTGACTAAAGTTTTATTTCTGCTGTCTGGCCAAATTATTAGTTGTTACCCTTTTACACAGTAGCTTTTCTGGGAGAAAAAATGCATCCAGATGTTTCACTGGAGAACACTGAGACATGTCACTTTGTAAGGGTGAAGGACAAGGCTTTTACAAGGCCATGAAAATGCTAACAGGAAAACACTACTGAATTTTGCCTTTTTTTTTTCTGTGTTGAAATTCCAGAATCAGCAAGTCTTTACAAAGATAAGCAGTTTCAGTATAAAGAAGTAAGATGATAATAAAAATACTCCTCTAAAGAATCAGTCAGGTGTTATACAGTTGGATCTTTGCTAAAATAGGAAAATGAAGGAGGAGGGATGAGGGGAAGAAAGGATAAATTAACAAATAAATAAATAAATAAAGCAAGCTCCTGTAGGAAAACAGCATCTGTTGAAATAGCAAGTATCTGTCAAACAGCCCAAACCACACTATTTCATGGTATCTATTTTTTCCTCCCATTAGTCACGGTTTGCAGGAGTTTTAGAACCATGGAATGATGCAGCTGTAAAAAACCAAAACCTTTTCAGTTTATTAATAGATGCTATAAAAATAAATACTAATTTTTATCTTATCTACTTTTGAGTAGATCCAAAGCAGCACAAAACAAATCAAAAAGCACAAAATCACAACAGAGGATATGACTAAGCCACATCAAGTAGATAAGAGCCCAAATTTCAGGCACACTGCTAAATCAAATTGGTATTTACATGTAAATATTTTATCTTGCATGTAAACCATTTGTCTCAACACCAGTAAGATCAGCAAAGCCTACACAGACAACTCATGGTAGCACTGGAAGTGTTTTCCTTCTCAGGGCTGTACTGAGGCAGCACATCACAGATACTGCACATTTGAGAAGTAAAACTGGTGAAGAATAACACAAAATGAAAAGTACACACTTTTTATCAGTATCCCAACATACCTATGTATGGTTTAAAATAAGAGGTTACTCCAAGGACCAATTTCAAAACATTTTATGAATACCAAAGGACAATGTGTCAATGTTACAACAGGTACTAAAAAGCCCTTATCCCTGTTTTCATGACTGTCCCCCTGCTATACATGATGCAACCAAAAAAAACTACACTCTCTTGCCTAGTTTCAACTCTTGGGTTTTCACAGGCAGTCTGGTATGAACAAGAACCAAAATGAATCAGAAGCCATGTGAGAACTCAAATTATGCATTAAAAAAAATGATGCTGACAAAATTGTCCAGCTCGTTCACATCCTCTCCTCCACGTGCTCTTCTCTTTCTGCTTCCAAAGGAAGCTAGCAAGAAGCACAGAAAAATTTACACAGTATTCTGAACCAAACTGAAGTTAGAAAGGAGAAAACCTATTAGAAGAAGCAAAACTACCAGATACCTTCCCTAAAGAATTTAGGTTGATGTGATCAGGGCCAGGAGAAAAGTCACTTGAGCTCCCAATTCGAGTTCTGCTGCCAAGTCACACTGTGGGAGGTTTTAAGCAGACCTGCAAGCTTCTAGTCCCATCTGTAAATGGCACTTGTCTGGCACTAGGTTTAAATATGAAAAAACATTTCAGACAGATATATTTGAGGAAACCCTCTCTAATCAGGAGTGCTGTTTTACTTCCAGAGTTTTCAAGTACAAAGTACTTTACTTCCTGCATAAAATATGGGAAGAAAATTGATGTCCAGTTTCTCATTTATATTGGAGATACTCACTCCCCTCACCTAATTTGTGGTAACTGAAGTTTGTAGTAAGGTGTTCTCTAAGGAGAGAAAACAACACAAATCTTGCTCAGCTTTTTGCAGTGCTGCTTCCACATATGCTATTTGTGCCCTCTGATTTAAAGATATATGAAAAGATGTAAGAATGTATTACTGCTTTAAATAACTGTTCATATGAGGAATGGAGTAAAACAAATAGTTTAGAAACTCCTAATAGGCTTACATCTATTTACATACAGGTAACTATGAAAGGTATGGGTAAGAAACAAATACATTACAGAAATTAATTTAAAAAACAGTCAAAACCATTAAAGAGCTAAATTCAGTGCATGGTTTATTTGCAAGAAGCTAGTCAACCAGCTCTTACTGCAACTACATGTGACAAATCAGAAAAGAACAAATTGAATTGGGAGTTCCTAATCCTTGGGACACAATGTTCAACAGGGCATTAAATTTTAAAAATTGAGACCAATTGCAGTTAATACACTTCTATTTTATTTCAATAAATAAACTATTTTCTCTGTACAAAACTTGGAAAGGCTTAAGTTTATTAAAACATAAGCCACAGACAAAGCATGTAAGAAAAATGGTATCAAAGAACAAAGTTCAGATGAAATTTTGCATCTGCTGCATATAAAACACTCCACCCACACTTAGCTGTGTCAGGAGAGAAAGGAGGCAGACACAGCTACTTATTTCTGCTCAGAGTTCTTTGCTTCTCAGCGTGCTCCACGATTTTTTCTTCCACATAGAGCCCCTTCCTCTTTCTCACTGCATTCATGTACTTGCGGGCCTGGTTCTCCGAGTCTGCCTTCTCCCCAAAGTGCAAATATTCCTCCTCAGTCGTGGGCACCCAGAACGGGTCGCTGGAAATGATCTACAAAGGAAACAAACAAAAAAGAGTCAAGTAGTACAAAAGTTTATTAGCACATTTCAAGCAATCAACTGCTGAAGCAGAGAAATCAAAGTAGAGCAGACCAAGCTGTCTGGAAAGGCTGCAATTAGCTATGGAAGCAGAGAACAAGAGTTAACACACACTCTGCAGCTCTTGCCTTAAGAAACCCACAATAACTTTCCAAATTCAGCTGCAATTATCTGCACAAGTTTTTCTAAAAGCAATTTCAACTGCCCATCAGCAAACAGTGCTAAATAATGTTCAGAAAATTCTCAACTTTGAAGAGAGAGCTCCTTATTTAGAATATTATCACACAACTATTGTATCAGAATTAATCAGAACTGAAGATTTCTGCTCATCTCTGTGCCCTATGCTTTCCAATCCCAATCCTGAGTTGGACAGATGGTTAAAAAATCACTGTTTCTGGCTCTAACATATTTAGCAGAGCTGCTCTTGCAGCTTTGTAGCCCTCCTCTAGAACAGATTTAGATCTAACATGATCAGACAATAACTGGACATGCCTTTATTTCCAGTTCACCCTATATACCCCACACTTGTGGGACTACCACAGAGGGTATTACAGAGAATCCTAAATATGAACACTGGGAAGGGATGGAATTGACCATATAACATTACACAGGTTCTATTGCAGATTTCAAAAATACTAATTTTTCTTGATTGTAGATTTCCTCACAACAGGCAGTTACAGATAATATATTTTTTCTAAAAAACCCAAAGGTAATAATGTACTAATTTCTTAAACAAAACCCTCAGGGAAAAAGCAGTCCAGACAAGTATTAGTTACTGCAAGAACCACAATAGTTGTAACAACTGAGCACATTACTCTATAATAATTTCTGAAATATTAGCACTAGCACTAATAACTGACAAGGAGAGAACAGATTTTCCTAAATTACCAATTTTAGTTTAATGCTATGAGCCTTTTCTACCGTTGCAAACTTTTTCTTCTGACAAATCCTTTCAATTGCCATATGGTACTTCAACCTAAGCAAAATAACCTAAAGCTCAGGTTACACAAACACACAAGAAGAGGAATTAAAAAATGATGGCTGAAGATCAATGATTTTCCCCAGAAAAATAGACAATTGTGGAGTCCTAATTTTATACCTCACATTAAATAACTCCCAACACAACCACACAAATTACACTTTATGGGGAATTAGGAGAGTGACTATGGCAGCCTAATTTGTATTAGGCAATACTGTAGGTTCAATCTTGCAAAAATGGGATGTAAAGCTAAACCAACAGAAACAGTTCTAGTTTGCTACAGTTAAGCACACGTACAGACTAAATTAAGTGGGTATTACTCGGGCTGAAAGTGACAGCCAATCTCAATTATTTACATGGGAAATGACTATGCACAGGCTTGTCTGGCTGAAAACCAAAAGCAAGTAGAGCTCAGAAATAAACAGTCTGAAAGTCAGCTTTCCAAATTTTTCTGTGTTTATTTTTCACCATAAACGTAAGGACTGTCTAACCACAGAAGAATCTGCTTGAGTCATACCCACTCTGATGTTTTGCACAGGGCCTTCTAACCAATGCATACAAACTTAGAGGTAATTCCTTGACAGCTTATATCTATAAAAAAAGAATGGTCCCCCCTCTGTAAGAGTTTGAAAGTTTCACCATTAGTTTATGCACTAAAAATACAAAGGGCAGTGAAGATTGCATGCTGACTTGCGCTCATCCTGAACATCTTGATGGTGTAAAGCTACAAGGGACTTCCCCTTTAATGATCTGCCTAAAGAGCTGAACAAACAAAAAATTCCAAGTCTAAGAACACATGAAGAAGAAAAGGTGATTGATGCTCAATGGATTTGCTTCAGACTGTACTACTTAGGGAGGTTCTACAGCTAAAAAACTGTAAGTTAAGGACTGTTACTATGCCCTTTGATGCCTTTTTTTAATTGGCAAGAAATGTAACACCTAGAAATTATGCCCAGAGAGAAGCAGTGAAACAGCAGTTCTTGAAGAATGAATGTAACAGAGGAGTCCAAAAGTATACAAAATTGAACTTACAGATCTAATCTACCTGTAAATATTTAGATACTGTAGTGATGGATGTTTAAGAGAATCCCCAGGTTTGACAGACTGGCTCTTTCAATAATTGATGAAAGACTTGCCCTACTGAAGTTTTGCACTGGATATTTCTTCCACTGACAAGAATTCTTTATGCTTCAACAGGTCTAAGGGAAGTCAGCATAACAGCAGGTTTAAATGTACTGTTCAGTATTTATTAGCCAGCAAGGGTAAAGCTATTTCAGCCCAGGGTTACAGGATCCTGAGTGAACCTTGTACTGCTACATGATGCAGTAAAGAGGTTAATTAGGTTTCAAAGAACTACCTCAGGAGTAGCTTGGCTTTTCAACCTGCCTAAATAATTCAGCCACTACACACTGCTTCTAGAGCAAGATCTGGTGGCATCAGAAAATTTCTGTTAGAGGACTACACCTACCTAAATGGGGCAGATACACTATAAAAGATGAAATAATCAGCAGATGTGTTGCCATGCCATGGTAAACAAGGGGAAAGAAGAACCTAAGCCATCATTCTTTAAGAAGTCACTGTAACCCTATTATGACACACAGAGGTGTTACTGACTCAGTGACCCAAACAAAAAAATAGAAAGTTTTTGTTTTTTGAAAGTTCTGATTCTGTGAGTGAAGGCAAAGGCACAAACCAGACTGTTCCTCTTTATTCATATCACATTAATGCATCAAGGCAAATGTTCACAGCAGGTGGCATCCATCATTCCCCTGCTCTGTTAATACAGTGCAAGCATGCAAAAGGAGAACAGTCCCAAAGCATTGTCATCAATTTCCTTACAATGGGAACTGTCAGAATGGTGGGTCTGGGTTTCCTGGAATCAGAGCTAAGAAGCTTTTTAGGTCCTGAGCTATTGTTTGTATTCATGGGAACCACACAGGGATGGTTCTGGAATTTGTAACAGGAATTGAGTTTTTGTCTGGATGAAGCCCTCAGTGATGAATTAGATTCTAAATGGACCATTCCTTCTGGAATATGGTATAGTAATTTCACAGAGGGCATTTACTTTGGATCCTGAAAGTCCACAGGCTCAAAGCAGAACAGACACCCAGAAACATTATTTATTCTATGTTGCATGCCACTTCTAACTTAAAATTATTTAAATGTTTCCATATTCTACTTTTTCAGTACAAAACTAAAACATATAGCCTAAGACTCCCCTTAAAATCAGAAATGTGACAGCATGTTGACAACACTGTTACAAAAAGCTAAATTCCTCAACAAAACCTTCAATCAAAAGAGAACTGGACATTCAAAATAATATGCTTTGCAGAGATGAAAAATCTTTAAGAGACTGAAGCAATTCAGTCAACCTTCTATCAGAGGTCTGCCTCTCTCTCTCTGCCAGTGTATTGTGTGTCTGGGAACCACTGAGCAGGGAGGAAAATAAAATTATCACAGCCAAATATTATGCCCCAAGTTTAAGAGACAGAAGATGTCAAGAGGCACTAACATTAGGAATAAGAATCTGTAAAACCAATGATATTATGGTATTGTTAGCATTATGATAAAGTACACTTACCACCATAGACTTGGTAACTGGAAATTTCAGCACACCTTTTCTCCAGGAATTTCTCTAGGATTTGGGAATTTTTTATTTTTAACAGCATGAACTAGCCAGTGGCCTGTGCTTATTTATTACTCAACATCAGAATTCTCTGACAGGGACAATATCAGCCTTAACTGCAAACAGCCCAGCACATCCACGATTACTCCTCCGAGTGTACACAACAAAGTGCTCTTCCTTAACATAACCAAGTATTTCTATACATCTGTAAGGCTCTTCTGACATTTATTTTTAAAAGTAAACTATAAATCAAGATCCATGCAGTGGATCACTGGACCAGCATTTATTCCATTAGAAAACAAGCATTTTCTAAAAATGAGCCCATATAAAATGCAACACAGGAAAATGAATCAGTGCACAGCAGCTGATACAGTTCTTAAATCCGTTATCGCAAACACAGTGCCTAAGTGATGGAAATGTTCCTTTTAAAGGAGCATTGAAATTAAGGAACATTTTAAATTAATCTCCATTGATTTATTTTCTAGAAGTCTTGACTGATATAATTTGTTTAAAGTATGACTATAAGCACACCTGTAGAATTCCATTATCATTTAAAGAAAAATAAAAACTCCCAGTCAAATACATGAAGTGTGTCCCATCACTCACTGCAGAACCCACTCTAGGTATAAATAAAACTATTTATAATGTAGTCAGCTGGGATTAGGTATCTCAAAAGAAGTGAATAGATTACTTCAAATATTATAAGCAAAGAGTTTTCTTTAGAAGAAGAAACCATTCTAAAGCAAGATGTTTCATTAAATATAACAACTATTCAAACCAACACACCCAAACAATGAAGTCTTCTAAGACTTGTTTAGTAAGAGCATGCAGAGTAGCACAGGCAAAACAGATGTCACTCTTTTTCAGCTTAACAACAACACATTAATTATTCAAGCTATAAATGCTTGTGTCTCTGTGAGAGACATAATCTGAATACCTGTAATAATAATCAATAAAAATAGAAATACTGTGAGCCTACTATGTCAATACTGATAAATTATAGAGTGTGTACTAATCCTGCAAATGATTATGTAGGCTAATCAAGCTTTTCAGTAAGACATGAGTTAGAGCAGACCACTTGCAATTCAAGAGGACTTGGAATTTTAAGGCTTAATTTGAGGATGATTTATTATTTGCATTTCAGTGTCACCCAGATGGCTCCAATAGTGATCCTGGTCCCATTGTCTAGTGTATTTCACAAAATGATGGTAAGAAACAGTTTCTGCCTAAGGCAGCCTAATTATGCAAAACAAGGTTGAGAGAAGCACCAGAAGCAAACAGAAGGGATCAGCCTAGTTCATCCAAAAGGTCAGGCAGATTTGGGAGCACAGCCATGCTCCTGGTAGCATTTCCCCTACTGGTCCTTACTGTCTGATGAAGACAGAAAATTTCTTTGGAGCCAAATATCATCAATGTGGAGAATGCCTCAGCTGGGCCATGAATAGAAAGAGCCATCTTACACTGTCTGACTGAGATTTGAAGTCCAAGCAATATTATGGCCTTTTTGAATTGCTCACTAAGAAATCCCAAGAAATACTAAATTCAGTGTGACTGGGCATAGCAGCCATCAGCAAGCCAGAAGTCCTTTCTTGTGTCAAAAAAAAATCATCTATTATGCACAATTTCAAAGATGACATGAGCTCCAGTGGATCAGAATCCTTTCTACCTTTGAAAATTTGATGGTAGAAAGGTATTTCAGGAGCATTTACAGTTCAAGTGGTGTCCACCACCTAGCAATGACAATGAAATAGACACAGACTATGCAACTGAGAAAGGTACAGCTGATATGCATGTCTGACATGTCTCAAGTAGCCTTGAGAAACAAAGAATACAGAGGTGTATGTGAACAGTTTCCTACTGTTTTTCAAGAAAACCATATGTAACATGCTGGGTAATGCTGCACAAGTGGTTCTGCACTGAGTACAAGCAAATTCAAGTATTTGGGTACTGGCACTGTGCTTCCAGAACAGAGAACACCCAACATGAGTGGACTGGCTGTGGGGATACCCTGCAAATAAAAGAAGCATCCAAAACTATCCCATAATTCAGAGCTTCCACTCACAATATAATGGGGGCTGCCAAGGCCTGAAAATGCCTGGTTAGATACAAGAACTCCTACTCCAAGAAATATTGTTATAATGAACATTTACACAGTAAGCTATAAAATAAACTCATACAAGTTTATTTTGGCTCAGAAGCATCATCCTTGTTTGTGTCTCAAACAGTGACAGCTAAACTTTACCCTTGACTTCAGCCAGGAGCTGTTAATGGGAATTTGGTGACTGGAAATAAAAAAAGGAGATGTGTGGCTCTACTGCTGCATTTTTTCCTATTACTTAAGAAACATGTATTGAGAAAGAGAATTAAAGCCACACCCCTAGCACTCTTATTTACTGTTTCAATTAGCTTCAGATGTTCCTGCCAAAACAATGAGGTTTTTATATTTGAAAGGTTCCAGGTTACTCCTCGAATTCATTTATATGCCCAAACTGTCACTGGTGCAATAATGTATGTAAAATTACAGTTCAAACCTAGAATAGATTCTCTCTCATTACCTCAGCCTGCTTCCTGTTTAATGCAAGCCTAACAATCTCATCCAGCAACTTCTATATTAAGCCCCATCTTCTGAGCTGTAAAATGACTTATAATTCAAAAGGCATGAATTAAAAGTCAGAATATAAAACTTCCACATTCAGAAGTCTCATATTCCTAGCAATTATTACACACAGCCCTTCTCTTACCTTTCTCCAGAGCCCTGAGGCACGTTCTAGGCACTTTTCTACTTAGAAGGGACAATGACAAAGAATTCTGATTAAATGTGTTTACAGTTCACTCATGCCCCCTCAGGAAGAAAAGCATCTTTAATAGTTAATATTCACACAGTTGAAAAGATGTGATTTAACAGGAATACTACACATTTCACAACTTTACAACTAGCAGAAGTGTTTGACAATTCTTGCTGAAAATTCAATCAGCATCTGAATAGAGCCACATGCATTATTTCTATTTGCTTTTAACACAGATTTCCCAAATGGGACGAGAGTTCCATTATTCTAAGGATTCTGCAATCACAAATACCTTCTTGTTCAAAACCCTATGATTAAGATAAAATAACATGACTGAGTAAAACATTTAACTGCAAAGAATTGAGAACAAAAGTAACAGGCTTAAACAAAAACATACTTATTAACTGAAGGTTATTATTAATCCAAAGTTTAAAAAAATACAACTAGCTCGTAATTATCCCAAAGTTAAATATTTCAAACTAACAATTAAATAAGAAAGTTTATACTGAAATCTAAGAAAGGGCTGCCAAGTAAACCCAACACACCTAACATTTGCCTAACTTTAAACATTAGTTTTTTTAAGCTGGGACTAAACTGAAAGGTCCCATTAATGGTTCCTTGGTGCTGTCCTTTACAGGCAGGAATAAATCGTACAGGCATGCCAGAAGAAATTAATAAAAAAGGAGTATCTGACAAGACAGACCTCGATATATGTATTGCTCCATCCCTTGGGGCTGGAGCAATCCCAACTACACAAAATCCATTCATTAACTGAGCTTTTTAACAAAAATGGCAGTATCATTTCCACAGAGACCAAAATGGCTTCATTTAAATGTAGGGTCTATCACTGACTTTTCTGTATTCAGAGTCTACAAATCATGGGAAGGAAATATATTAAAAGAGTGAGCTCAAACCTCAATTCTTTAAACATACTCTATGCATGTGATTTCCATGGGACAGTGTTTGGAAGTTTAAAAATCCTCCATACTGTCCATTCCCCTTTGTGTAAAATGGGGTTAACAACACTTTAGAAGGAATTTGTGTGACAAATACATATCCCAGGTACTCAGCTAATGAGTTGAGCACACTGAGAAAACAGCAGCACCACAGAGTTCATTCAGAATGCCATGGAAGGGTTTGGAGAGTGTGCAATCAAAGCAGCAGCCACACTTTCAGTAACACAGTTTTAACACTAAGGAAAAACCAGCTTAAGATTACACAAAGCTCACATCATACTATCTTAAACAATGATGCATTAAATAGTAGGGATTCAAATAAAATGCTGGAGTTTATCATGTAGATACATATTCCATAATTCATCAGTAAAGTGATAAAGTCATGTCCAACACCTGATGCAACTTTGTGCAGAATTCAAAGAAAGGAAGAAACAGGAGCTGAGATACAAATAATTTCTCATGGCTTCTCTGTCATGCTAATACTAGAGATTCTGAAAATTGTATTTATTTAGAAATTGTCTTGATGGTGTCAGAGTAACATGCACTCCTCCTGCCATCACTGCACAGCGGTAACATTACCAGTAGCTTAGTAAAAGACTTATTTTATCACAAAAATATGTGAGCATGGCTTTCATGGAGACAAAAATCCCAATCCTCCCCCACTGACAGATTCCCCAGGTGGAAAGGTGACTGCTTACACAGTAATTTTCCTACTACCAATGCATTTTACATACTAGCTGCAATTATAATCTCTCTCAGAGGTCAGATTTAGAATATGTTGCCAGTTGTTCAAATCCCTCTGTCCTATGAATATCTATAACCATGTGTGAATATTTTCTGATGTGAAATTCGTAACATCTGAGAGTGAATGCACCCACTAAGGCTTGGGGATAGAAGGGGAGGCCTGAGAGCCACTGGGTTCATGTTTTTGCTTAGTGCTGGAGCACAGGAGCTACAAATCCTAAAGAAGCTGGCACAGAACAATGGTTAGCTGGAATTGAGTCCTACTGGCTGATATTCCCCCAGGGCACTGATGTCAGAGGTTCACACAAAAGACCACTAAAGCCACAAAACCTCACCAGCTGCACTTCAGAGGAGACCATCCAGAACTGACAAGATTACTGTACACAGCAGAGCCAACACTCACTGGTTTGAGGTACCTGATCTGTAACCAGAACCTCCATACTTAAAAGATGCAGATTATCTATTTTGTTGTGTGTGTACACCATGTATGAAGGGTCTTTTTTTTTCCTTTCTGCATTCTGTGCAGCTGTTTTTCCTTTTGTGGTTCTATGTGAAGGTGGACTTAGTCACAAGAAGACTAAATAAATCAATATAAAGGAGGAGAGCCAAGACCTCGGTGCCTGCATTCACTAACACCAGCAAGGCACCACTGCCAAGCAAGACATAATGTGCTTTTCCAAGTGGACTGTTTCAAGTACTCTTCCCAACTCTTTTGCTAGCACGTGGCCAGTTTGCAGTTTTCCATTATCATCCACATAAAATTTCTGACACAGTTACCATAGTTACTAACAAAGAAATACAGTCAGTGGAGTATTTTACAACTTAGCTGTGGATGAAGGATCCACACCATGTGAAAAGGCAGCACATACTTCAGAGAAACATTGGTAAGCAGTCCATACTCAGCTGGTAACTGAGTGTCACTGACCTCAAAATCTACTCAGAGACTTGACATTTGAGGTGACAAAATAAATCAAGGATCAAACAAAGAAAGATTTTTTTCATCCATTTACAAAATATTCTGTTGTTTTCTAACACCAAAAAAAGGAAGGCTTGACCAAAACCAACAAACAAACACCCCCAACCAAACACCGAAAAACCTAGACTTTGAAGTTATTTTAAAAATTTAAGGTGAAAAGTTTATACCCACTGACTTTTGCCCTTGAAGACATTTTTAGCTTCTTCAGTGGAGTCTTCTGAGGAGCCTGACAATGCAGGTGTGTTTGTCTTGAACAAGGAGCTCTGCTTTACAGCCTTTTATTTTTCCCCCTGAATATCTACTCTCCACATCATAGAAATAAACTACACTTTCAGCTGATGACACTCCTCAGCAGTTCTCCCACTTGATTTACACCTTCACATTCAACTCTTCATTTCTTTAAGTGACAGAGATGACCAAAAAGAAATGATTTTGAGGGCACCACTACTTACTATCAACAGATTTAATTTTGAGAGAATGAAATCTATATGGTTTGTCTTTTAAGCGTGAAAATTTATGTTGGCTTGGAATATGGAAGGTGCCTACTAGACCTTAAGAGGTTAACTTTCATGTGCATTAGATTTGCTGATACATTTATTTTCTGTTAGTGGTAGGTTGGGGCTGTTTTGTGGTTTTGGTTTTATTCCCATTCCCCAAACAAGTTTACCAGAGAACTCATGAAAAAGGGCACATAAATACAGGAAAACACATCTATAAAGAAACAGTTTCATTTATGAAAGACTTACTTGCTATTGAAATAAAAAGACCATCTAAACAAAATATAAATACATTTCTGAACAGCATATCTACAAAAAGAAATAATATAAGGCTTTTTTCCTCATTTCAAAAAGGAATTAATCAAATGTCTTGACCAAAACTTAACCTTTTCTGCTTATTATTCCAGTCTGCCACATCTACAGGAAATAGATCACCAAAACAGATGGAATGAATAGATATTTTTACCTCCCAGTGGCTGAACACCAGCTGTGGACTGGCCAGGCCACTGGTTCTCTTCCTGATTTCATCAGCAAAGCCAAAGCTTTCTGCTACTGGCAGGACTGCCTTAATAATAAACACATCCGTGCCCTCCTTCATCTCCTCCTGCAGCACTCTGCCTTCCCTTTTGGACAGCACAGCATACACACGACCTGCAGAGACACAACTCTCATCAGCTCACCAACATATTCACATCCTGAATACACCATGAACAGAAATACAGCAATGTTTGTTCAGGAAGGCTCAGCTTTAAGGAAAATGCCTAACTTTTTTTGGCTAAAACTCTTTTTTGTAAGTCAATTAATTAAATGGACACACTAAATTCAAACAACATATTCTGCTATGCAATGTGCAAAACCATCTGAGTAACATCTAATACATTGTTACTGCTGGATGAATACATCTATGTCCATTTCATTTCTAAAAGGCACTTTGCCAGATTATGTGCCTGACTTGCATTTTTTCTTATAACCAAATATTTGAGAATCCTTACTGAGAAGTATTATTGTGTTTCAGGAATTGTATCTAAGCTACTGGTAGAAATTTGCTTGGATGACCATATCCCTACATGGTACTTGTCCCAGATAGTGCAGAGCTATTCCAACCACAAAAAAAGTTTATCTAAAATACTACATGTTTATTAAGTTTAATGAGTTCAACTGGCTTGTTAATAAATTCAGTCTTAAGTTAGTCATGGATAATTTCAATTTTCTTTCCGAAGTTAATATTCAATCTATTGAAATACTGCATGCATGTCATGAAAGCAGCTGTGAAAATGCCCATGTTTGACGTCATAGTAGGTATCATGTTTTTGAAAGTAACTTACAGACAAAAACTAACAAATACATTTGTGCTGATCAAGATAGTAAGCACAAGAAAAACACTTAAAAACAGTGTTCCCCCTCCCTGCTCCTCTCCTCAGGTTCAGTTTGATTTACTGATTGTTTCATGGAAAAAGTTTTATATTCTGAGAACACAGAAGACTTCACTTCTGCAGAAGTGACCATCTCAGAAAGAAGCAGGTCAATAAAGAGATATATTAAACTTCCCAGGGTATCAATGTATGGAATGCCAAAGGAAAGAACAAAGATACAAAAGCCAGTGGTTTGACACATGTCAACTGCCAAGCCTGGCTGCACTGAAGGCCTGCTTTTCACTCCTGCTAATGAGAATGCAATTTATTAGCTGAAGTTTCCACAATAAATATTATACCCATGAATTTGTAATGAACTAAGAGCATGTCCATGGCTATTACAACACAATGCACATTCATTAGACTGTACTAATTTGTTTGCATGTCTGAGTCCTAAATTGCACTCATTAAATATATATATATATATATGCATTAAAAAGCCACATTTCCATTTGGGTTTATGGCACAATAGATGAGCCAATGCATGTTTATTACTTCAGTGTAAACAATCATGCCTTTTGGGTACTGAGTAGTTTGGAAAATAGCAATTTATACAGTGTTTCTGAGGTTTAAAAATTGGTACCTTGCTTATAGCTTGATATAGAGACTCAGAAGCAATGTGCAAAGTGCTTCTGGAACAGCAACAATACACAGTCCAGTTCTGACAGCTGTTAGTTATCTTACACATTAGAAAAGTGTTTGAAATGCCAAAGTTCCCTGCCATAGTAGGGGATGTTTAGGGCAATGTGCCTGTAAGCCCATGGCAGCACATCCTTTACCAGGCCCACTACAGGGAAACTCCAGCAAAGAACAGGATCATGCATCTGCACAAAACAGTTGCTCACTCAAAGGCATTTATCTTCATTACAAAAACTGTAATTTTTGGTCTCTGGACTGCTATCAGTATGACTGTGTGCACAACAGCTGAGATTTTTTTACAAGTAACCAAATATTTAATTATTGTATGTGGGATATGCTGCAACTTGTGCCATGATTAGTACAGTCAAAGTAAAATTGCTGATAGCTTAAATACATTGGAAGTTCATTTTAAAGAAAATCTCAGTGCTTTGGATCAGAATCAGCACGCAAGCAACTCCCATGGAACACTCCAGGAACAAGTACAGTTAAGTGGTGTCACAAGTAGGTCATAAAAACAAGTTTAAGTAGGTGTAAGTGGTAAGGTAATATCAGTGACACCATTTGGCATGCACTGGATTGAGAAACTTGCATACCAGAAGGATACAGATGCTACTTAAAAATACAAATTTACCAGCTGGACTGCAACAATAATTTAACATTCCTTTTCCTGATTTTATTTTTGTATTATTGTATTAAAATATCTTGATATGGCATTTGCTAAGATCTTGCACTCCCTTAATAAACAGGAGAGGTTACCCTTCTCTTCATGGAATTTATGCTTAATTATGAGGGACAGTGTTGATATTCATGGTTACCAAAGCTGATCTTACAGAAACTCCATAGAAAGGCAACATTTTGTATCTTGCATTTCACAAAGGTGCAGCATTGTTCTTTATGCCTATGGTTCAGACAAGCAAGAAGAATGCTGAATTCTCATTCAGAATAGTGTAAATACTACAGGCATTACAAAGCCATTGGAGAATCTACTGGAGAACTATAAAAGACTCCTGACAAAACCTTTAATGAAGTTATGCCTTCTGATTCAGTCTCACCTTAGAAATCAGAAGGGAAATTCTTGGCAAAGGTTTCTTTTGCCAGTCTTACCTAAAACTTCTGCAGTAGCCATGATTTCACAGGTGTACATTGCTGCCATGAGTCTCTGTGGCTTTGCCTGCAGAGCGTAACGACAGGCTTCCTTCATGGTGGCAATCAGCTGTCCAGAGAAAGGGCCATAACAATCTGCAAGAGGTAATTCTCCTTTGTGCTTATTCACTTTCTCAGGTGAGTCTGGGCCACTTTGGTTCCTGTCCTGGTGCTCATTTGCACTGGGACCTTCACCAGTGCAACTGCTTTCTAGAGTATTATCTTCATTTTGCTGATGTTCTGTGGTATCAAATTCCCCTGAATCCTGCCTACTATTTGACAGACTATCTCCAGCTTTACTTATTTCCCATTTTTCCACTGAAAAACAAACACCCATGAGAGGCTCTTCACACATGGGACCTGAAAGTGTAGCCAGCTGAAATCCACTCACTATGCTGTTGTCAAAGTCTCTGTATTTACCTACTTCTTTCACAGAGTTCCCAAGGCACTGCCACACAGATCTTTTATAGCCCTCAAAATTATGTAACAAAATATTAGGCCCACACTTTCGTGGTCCAAATGACCAGATCTGATCAACAGCATTTCTCCACTTTCTTCCCTGAAGGTTTTTCTCCAACTTTTCTTTGAATTCTTTGATTCTATCAAGAGTCTTCTGATTTATCTCATGTGTTTTTTTCTCTTCATTCAGAGATGTGTTGAGTTGTTCCATAGTTCGAATTAAGTCACTGTTTTCTTCAAGAAGTCGAGTTACCTCCTCAGGGAGTGGCATTGCTCTCACACTGAGAGTAGCTTGTTTATTTGGAGTATTAATTGTAACAAGCCCATCTGAATCAACCTGAATTCCTTCAGGAATTTTATTTTGGTCTTCTTTTGTTTGGTGTATGACAGCAACTTTCTGCTGCTTTCCTATTTCTTCGTTCACCATGTCGACTTTGGGAGGTCTTGTTATGGTCTCTCGGAAGGGTATAATAGGAGCAGACACACTGATCTGCACCTTTGCAAACCTGCAAAACAAAGTTTAAGAATTAGTTTAAAATCTTGAAATAGTTTTAAACTTGGGGGTGGGAGGTAGGGCAACGGCCTTAACACAGAACAGATGTTCATGAAGAAATCTGATTGCAACATAGATTACTAGGTAATGCATTTCAAACTCAAATTTTATGTACTTCAAAAAAGAAGCACTGCCTTTTATGTCTTCAGAAATATTTGGAAAGGAACTCAAGAAAATAAAAGCAAAAGCATTGCTATGCCTCTGCATAAATCACTGGTTCACCCACATCTTGGAAAGTATGTGCTGTTCTCTGCCCTCAAACGAAACAGAACTAGAAAAAAACTGAAAATAAAGATGATCAAAGGAACTCAAGGACAAGAAGCCTTCAGATGTTACAAGGGTGCAACAGAGACCTACAAAACCACATGGGGTATGGGAAAGGCTGACCAGGATTAACTGACAACCAAACCACAAAGGGCCCTGGACTGAAAATGACAGAAGCCTGGGAAAGCATCACAGTTACTCCAGTTTTACTCCTCCTATCCCTGCTGTTGGCCACACTGCTCAGACAGAGATGGACACTTGGTGTGAGCCAAGTGCTCACATAGGGAGATGCCCAAAGAAGATGAAGCACTGAGAAAGCTTAACAGAGCTTTGTCTGATAATCACAATTATAAAAGCTTAATGCTATAAAGTGATGCTTTAAAGTCAGGTGATTTTAGGTATCTCAAATGTTGTGAATGACAGCAAGGAAAAAGGAGGAATTATTTACTATCTGACAGACTCAAAGATCAGAGCTGTGTATCCTCCTTAACCATCCATGAGCTCTGAGCAGGTTCATTAAATGACGGCAGAAGGACTAACCAAAATTTCCTATGTTCCAGTAAATTTTGGCAGTGATAAAAAAAGTTGCAGAAGAAAAGCAAATACAATTGTAAGATTTATTTCCGTGGGAGTCAGAACCAGGAGATTTATCCCTTTTGCAGTTCTTTCCAAATGTGCATTATACCAAAAAACCAAACACAAACCCACCCATATGTCACCATTACCTTACTTCTCTTTGTTTCTCATTCTGAAAAGGGTAACTTAATCCCCTCATGCTTAGTATTTGCAATGCTCCTGGGAAAAAATTTCTAAAAATTTCTATTGTACAATGCAGAAAATAAAATGTTGAAAGTTACAAGGTCTAATTTCTTACTCTTTTCAAAAAGAACTAATTGGGAACAAAAAAATATAAATTTGGTGAAATCAAGCAGAACATCCATATTTAATGATTTAGATGAACACAGAGGACTAATCTTTTAGTTGTTTCCATGTCTCTCCACATCTTTGACAATAAGTGTCACTTGAACATAATTTTCTAAATACACAGTGGGAAAGCTAAAATTAAATACGTGCCTTTGAAAAAGTCTGAATAAAATCTTGACAATGCAATGTAGTTTGAATTCAGCAGAACCTCCCCAGCTGCTGTAATGAGTCCAAAAGCATCAAATCTGCAAAATTCAGTTGATGCCATTGTGGTAGATGCCAACATCACTATCTTGCTCTCTTGCTTCAAGTGTGATTCAAGCATTTTGAATAACCTTTGCCAATATTTTGGAGGAAAAACTTGTGGGTCACATTTTAACGTTATTAAATGCTGTCCTGATCTCTAGTTCACCATTTGCTTTTCCAAATTATGTGCACTTAGAAGAAGTTAAACATTTCTACAGAAACAAAGAGCACATTTCTGAGCACAACTTCTCCCCTTTACACTTTAATAGTTAAGTAGCGCCAGTTTACCACTGTCAGAATTAGCACAGAATCCATGAGGAATGGAGCAAGACAAGATTCCCATTCTGGAGCTTTTCTTCTACAAAATGGGGAGAGAAGGAAAGGAATTCTTGTCCCACTGATGCCTTAAATTTTAGCTATCATATTTTCCAGATTGTGTACTGCATTCATATATTACTCTGTACTTCATACAAAGCATTAGCAAGTTCTCTTCACAGTTTAGGTAGACAAAATCCTTTTCCAGCCCCAGAACCAAGGACACCACTGCAGCTTCAGGCCCCAAAAGTGTAAACAACAGTGAATTGAGGAGAGGAACCTGGGAGGATGGGACTTCATAACCTGAAGCTGCAATTGGATAATTAACCCCAATACGGAAATGGACCAAAACTTACAAAAGTGTGAAAACTCCTAACTCAGAGTCCATCTTGGGCATAGTCCTAGCCAGGCTATTGTAGTGTCCAAGGTGTGTCCTCTGATGGTTTTTTTAATAAATACCTATTTCATTTCTTTACTCTGTCTAGCCTCTGTTTTAGGTAGCCTCTCAAGGCTTCACCACGAGCTGGTGTGTGAGGGGTGGCAACTAAAATGTGCCAAATCCTGAGAGATTTAGAAGGAGCATGAGCTCCATAGTGAGCACACCTGCTCCCAACTCCTTTTGGGAGCTGGTACCCAGCAGAGAAATCATGAACCACAGTCAGGCAGGACAATGGTGGGAGCCCAGCTCATCTGTGCCTCCAGGTGTTTCTTGCTTCTGCTCACAATGCCACAGGCACAGGGGTACAAAATGGTCACTTTTGACAGGCTATCATTCCCTTAACAAAAGACAAATTAGATGACAACTCATAAAAACCTCCAACATCATGTACATTAAACACAAGTTTAGGGATGAAAATATACATAAATGTATGTAAGTCAGTTCTACTAGCTGCTCACTATAATCCTACCAGCCTGTCATGGAGTATTATTTTAACTTTATTTTTTCAGATTTGGACCATTGCCAATAATAAAATCCTGCTATGCAAACTGCAGCTGAAGACAGGCACAACCAGTTTTGCTCAAACATATTACATTTGAGCAAAATGTACCAATTAAAAATAATAAATTTTTAGAAGCAGTAAAAATACGTTGCAGTAAATTGTAATGAGAATAACCATTAAAACATACATCCAGTTTTACAAGTGATCCAGTCTCATTTTCATAAAAAACTACACCTCTCTGATATTAACTAAAATGAGTATGGGTGCAGTAAGACAAACATTCAACCACTCATCAGGTTTGCTCTTTGGTTTACGAAGAAAATGCCAGTAAATGTATGTGGCAGAAGTATCAGAAATGCTTTAGTAAATGAAGTTACAGGAAGGGATTGTTACAGACATCTGTTCTTCTGCCATTTGAAGAAACATTAGAGGATACTAAATATATGCATGTGCGCTTGCAAAAAAATACTACTCATGAATGAGAACAGATTAACCTTTGAAAAAAAAATCAGTGAGAAAAGGCACAGGATAGAGTGTGCACGTACAATTTTGGTCTTGGTGCTTTATGATTTTTTTTAGTTCAGACATGAGTCCCTCAGTTTTTATTTTGTACAAATGCCACATTACATTCTTAATTAGACTTTTGAAAGTACTGCATTTTGTAATTTCTAGAAAGTGCCCCAAGTATGCGTTAGATGTATAGAAGTAATGAACTAGTGCCTTCTGCCAAACTACAGATAAATTTTATAGCTACAAAAAGGTACATTTATGACTCAATGGTAAAAACTGTTTGTGGATAAAGCTCTATTTTACCAGCATATAAATCAAAGATATCCATCTGACAGAGAAATACAACAGACACCTACTGAACTAAAAATATTTCTTCCTCCTTGCCCCTCTAACCTTTCTTTCAGGTCATCCAGGCAGCGCTGAAGATGAACTTCTCCTGCTGTCACCAGCACATGTTCTCCTGTCTCCTGGATTAAAACCTGCACACATGGATCAGCCTGGTTTAAAAGTTTCATCCCTCTGACCAGCTGAGGCATATCACCTGGCAAAACAGGGTATTATTAACAAAGGAATACTGGGAAAGGAATACTCAAAATAGGATAGACTTAAACTGAGAAATAGTAACACTCATTTTTATGGAAGCCTGAACACAAATGGGTATTTTAGGAATACACAAAAACTTTCAGTGGGCAATTTTCTGCTTATGAGTCACACAGAGCAGCGAGGTTTGAGAGCACCAACTGAAAACATAAGCTGCACTCAGCATTTGTCACCAACAATTTATGTACTGATGACAAAATTCACATCATACAAATATAACCATATAACACCACACTTCAATGGATTGCACATTTTTTGTTTACACAGCTTTACAGCAGGTTCAGTAGAACAGGTCACCTATTGACTATGACTGTGCTATGTTGCTTCCTATACACAGTTAACTTAAGATACAGCTCATGAACAGCTCACACCCAATAAAACCCCTGAATTTTATCAAAATTAAATGATTAAAAAATTCAAGATTTCACTCCTCATTTTCACAAATTATCAAATTATAATCTTTCTTATCTATGACAACTTTTTAAAGTCATCTTTCAGTAAATAACTTCATTTCCTTGCAATCTTTTATAACTAAGTGTAGCAACTTCTAAACTGCTAATGCTTAAAATGCTCCAAATAAATAAATATTAACTTTACTAAAATAAAAGTAAAAGCATTCCATATGGATTACTTAGAAGGTATAACTGCAAATAAAGCACAGGAAGGATTTTGAAGTAGCTGTAAGCCACTAGAAAGCTTTAAAGTAATTAAAATCTGAAAAGAGGAAAAATCAGGAATGTGAGAGCTTTTCAGTGAAACAAATCACAGCTGTCCCTAAAATGAAGGTGTTTAAAATAAGCTGTCTTAAAGTTAATGGAGAATGAACAAGCACAGCTGAGTCAAATTTGGCTAGATTACATCAAAGCTATGCATAAACACCCCATGTCAGCAGCCTTTCATAATGAACACAATTTAAAGAAATTAATTAGGAATTCTTTTTTTATTTTACACAGGCAGTAGAGAATACCCCAGGGGTTTCCAGGAATGTATATTCATATTCAGAAGGAAGAGTGACATTAAAGTTGTCATTCACTTGGAGACTATTAAAAGAAATATGATATTGTTTATTGCTCAGCTTGTAAGGGTGTAACAAAAAAAATATCCATGAAAAACAACAAAATAAATGAAAATGGAAAAACTGCAGTTTTATTTCACATGGCCAACAGAGTTGAACACAGACTTTCAACTTTGCCTCTGCATTTAAGCTCATGGAATGATGAGTACTTTTTTTCTTTTGGAGCTTATGGCAATCATAAAGGAAGATTTTGACATGAGTGTGAAGACATGCAGTAATTTTGTAAAATGTACATTGAGAAATAATTTATATGAGTCATTTTTCAACATAAGCAGATGCAGTTTTGAAGCAGGTCTGATGTGGCAGTGCAATGCACACATGTGAGAACACGTGAAGGCCACCTCAAGACTACACACAGCTCTCTGGGCAACTGCAATGGACACACTTTGCTTGTGTTCCTGTTATTGCAAGCAACACTGAATTTTCAGGAGACTTCTGCATGTTTGACCACTTTCAGGCCCCCTAAAAATTTAGTTCAGATCATAAACTCAGAAGCTACTGAGGAGGAGAAACTACGTAATGGTGCAAGAATGATCCAGCTTCATTTCTTAAGGAACAAAAATTACCCCCAAACTGGTCAGTAGTTCTAGAATTACATTCCTTTAATATTTTGAACTTAATACTACGATCTGCAGAACCAGTAATTTCCAATACTTTCAAAACTGCTTTAACAAATGTAGGATGTACAATATATGATTATCTGTTACTCAAACGCATGAAACAAAGAGCTGCCAAGCTGTCCAATGGCTCTCTAAAAAAACATGTAATCTCAGTGTCAGAGTATTTTGCAACTGAACATAAAGCCAGTTATTTTGGTTCTACCAATGCTACAACAACAGATGGAAATTGGGCTGAAATTCAAATAAAGGCAGAGGTATCCCACTCTCTTTGGAGGAAGTGGGATGGGGGCATCAAGAAGCAGTACTACAAGCTTGCTGACACCCATTAAAGAAGGGCAGCAGACAGAACCCACAGATCTGCTCACCTTCACAATAAAAGAACACTGTAAACTGCTAGCCCATGCAGTGTCTGACTTGTGAACAAACCTGTCACAAAAGGGCAAAACAACTTCTCCTGTGTGCCCTCACCTACTGAGACAGGAGCGAGGCAGCTGGAACAACCCACGCTGCCCTCCAGGCAACCTGAGGGTTTATTTTATACTGGGCAAGTCTCTGATTCAGTGGCTAGCTCATAAACTAGCCAAATCACTGAGGGCTGGAAGCTGCACTGCAGCCACACTGAGCTGGTGTTACCATCCCCATCCCTCCTGAAGCTTACTTGGATGTTTGGGTTCCACTGCTACTCGCACAATCGGGGTAGCTTCGAAGTTGAGAGGTGTAAATGGTGGACAGGCAGGTGACGTTGACAGTGTTGCAGACTTCAGCACAAAATCTTGCAGGCCTCCTATTCCTAATAGAAATTGGAAAAAAAAAAAAGGCAAAAAAACCAAAAAAAGATCACCAACTGTCATATTAAATGATACTAAAAATTGACCATCAAGTTAATAAAAGGTGAAATCATTCTAATTACAAAAGGAGGATTCAAGAATTCCTCACTGTCCATATAAAATATCTGTTAAGATACTTCTCCGTAAACTGGGTTCTTAAGTCTCTGGTGTGACATTTGATATTTAGTCTCACAGTTCCCATTGCATTCCCTCAGTATTTTAAAAGGCATGTTTATAGCTCTGAAGAACAGAAAGGACATGAGGAATTTTTTCCCTTCTAGTATGTCCAAGCCTTTGTACAGCTCAGATTTAATTCTGGTGGTTTAAATTTAGAAAAATTAAGATTGCACGAGGCCAGCAATGGTCATCCAGTGCAACATCCAGGCCAAAGCAGGGCAAACTTCACAATTAGATCAAGTTGCCCAGGACCTTCTTCTCAAGGTTTAAACACTCTTCACAGTAGAGACTGCACAGCCTCTGCTGGCAACCTCCTCCAGTGCTTCATTATTATTATTATTGTGAAGAATGCTTTTTTTTTTCTTCCCACCCCCTCATGCCCATTTGGGATTCACTTTTTGTCCAACTTGATTCTTGTAAAAAATGAATTCATCCCATTGTAAGCTATTAATTTTCATTCTATTATACATTATAATACTGACAAGCTGAAGAAAAGTCAGATTAAATGGTAGTGATAAGAGAAAATATAGAAAAAAATATTAGCTATAAATCTGCAAAATAGCTGCTGTAAATGAATACTGAGTTTTGGCTGGCTGGCACATTTAAGAGAATGTGAAATTATTGCCTTCAAATTCCTAACCAACTGCACATCATTCATAATTTAGTCAAAGCTATTAAAACACGACTAGAAGTGTGTGAATAATAAAGACAACAAATAAAGCTGATATCAATTTATACAATCACTTTTCCTGATGCTCCTTCAATCATAAGCAATGAGCTTTGCAGTTCTAATGGAGTATAAATTAAATGAGCATGTAACTTGTAATGCTATGAGAAAACTGAAGCCTTCAGCTCATAATCTGTATCTGCTTAAAAATTAAATTCCCATTGTAGATTGCAGGATATTTGTGCTCCTTCCTCCTAATTCTCTCCTACATGCCCAAGGAGTTCTTCACCCCTACTCCCCATTATCACCCTGATATTTTCCATTTTTCTAAAAATTTTTTTGGCTTAGCTTTCTTCATTTGAGGCCAGAAACAAAGAGGGTCAGCTTCCACCCTATGAGATCATGCAAGAGTTTGAGGTCTGGAGTTTGAGTTCTGTTGCAGATTCAGCTGCAGAATCAGGCTGTTCCTCCAGCTCTGCAGGCTGAATGCCTGGCCAGCAGGGTAATCCAAAATCCAAAATGTCATTATATAAGAAAACCTGCCTCAAAATAACTGGAAGCAGAACAACATTCAATGGCTTTAAATGCAGGATTGCAGATGCTACAAAGAAAATAAATCTGTATAAACTCTGTGTTGCACCTGACCTATGACCAGCATGTATTTCCTCTTTTTCACTTATTCAACATGTGGTTTGAATGAAAAACAAATGCTGGATCATCATCACCACCAGGGACTGAGAAAAGGGATGGGTCCATTTTATTCTGATCTTCTCCAGCTGGTAAAATGAAAATGATTTAGAATGGGAGGTGAACAGCTTCTTTGCACAGTGTAATGTGAACCAGAGAAATAAAGTTACCAAATCTTACTTCAGATAGACTCACTCTTTTCTTAACACGTTCCTGTACTTTTACTGTCGTAAAGAAAAATTGAAGTGTTTTGCTCTTCTGTTTCACATTTGAAGGCAAAAATACATGAAATATAAGAGTCTGGTACCAGTAATACGCCAAAAATAAAAAGTTTTTATGAAAATCTGTTAGGCTTACAACCTGAGTGTTTTAATTGCTGAAGTGTGTGAGCTAGCAGAGAACTGTGTCCAGCCATGTTGAATCTATTTAATTAAAAGATTCTTATGAACAAATGTTGGAAAAAATCTATAAAGATTCTTGGATACTCTTTTTATACAACGTGATTACTAAGTAACTGCTAATGTGTTTTCTGAATAATTTTAGAGGTAACAGAACTAATTCCAAAGTACCACATGTCATCAATGGAAGAATTCCACTAAGTATGATGATACATAAATCTTAAAGTTATTGTCCAGACCACTGAAATTTGTTCTTTACTTGAGATCACAAATCTCAGATGTGTATCAATATGTTACTTGAACGGTCTTAGAAAAATCACTCAAAGATTAAGCCTTAAGAAAAGCCTGTGAGATAATGGTAAGTAAGACCTTCAGAGGTTGGTGGTTTGTGCTTTTAAAAGTAGGCCAAATGATGGTTGAGGGAGAATTATTACAGAGGTGGTGAAATATGAGATTTACTAAAGCTCTTCTTTTATTTAGTCCCTTCTCTGACTTGCCCTAGAAGATAAGAATACTAAATCAAGTATATACCTACCTGTACCACCAGATATTAGCATATGATAGAAGCTAAATGGTAAAAAGAGATAAGAACATCATGACTGAAATTTTCAAAAGGAGTAGGAGTTTTAAGACAAGTCTCAATTTACTTTTCACTTCTATGTCTTGCTGGTAACCACTACACCTTACACAATAATTTTGCTGCCTTTAAAGTATGCTTTTCCAGCTCAATTCAGCTATAAAGATCTGAACACATAAAAGATCAACTTCAAGGTATCTGTAATTAGTTCCTCTTGATGTAGAAAGATTTAGGCATTTAACGTTCTTTCAAGTTGAAAAAAAATGAGGCAGACACCACCACCACGCTGAAGTTTTTCAATCAGATAAGGGAATAATTTAGTTTGCAGTGTGAAAAATCAAACAAAGAAGAATGAAAGCTGTTTAAATTTTAACTTCTGCCACATTGTTACTAGCCTCAGCACATTAGTTCAGTCGATCTTTATCTTCTCTCACTGATGATATCACCACTTAGGAATCCCGGGCTGCTTAGGAATGGAGACTTGTCAGGCTTTGGGACTAACACCACAAGGAACTAAGGAAAGCAGAGAGCTGATGGTAATCTTCCCAGTAAGGCTCTGTCTCCACTGAAATCTATCATTTCTTATCAATGATACCTCCTTAGGAAGATTAGGACCTTACAATATATAAAGCTCCTGGTTTAAATGCTCCATGCACTTCTCTATGGAACAGTGAAAACCATGCAAGCTCCTCCGTAATTCATGTGAATTATGTAGGTGTGAGGCAAACATTTGTAAATCCACACAATCTGAAATCTCAAAGTGAGCATGTGCCTGTTGTTTCAACGGGATTGTACAAACACAATGACACCTCTACAATTTTCTTTGAGCAGTAATACAAATATTTTTATTGTGCCCTGTGAGGGACATTTAAAAAAAAAAATCTTTAAAATGTGATGGAAAAAAAATGTATGAGAAAACAAATTCACCTTAAAAGTATGATTGGCTCTAGATGTTTCCAGTTCATTCTTGAAGTAAACAGGCTAAAGGTCAACCAAAACAAACAGAAGAACGAACTATATTTGCCAAATAATATTAAATTAATAAAAAAATCTAGGAAAATGCTTCCATATCAATCATCATTCTTCCTCAAATCTATGCAAATAATTTTCCTTCTACCAGTATGCAGATGAAGATTATAAAACATTATACCATTAGCACACTATTACCTACTGGGTGACTATCATTGGTTCTCTGTAGCCAGAAAAACTTTAAGCATCAGCCTCCAGCCTTTCATTACTGTCTCTAATTAAAAAAAAAAAAGGAAAAGAGGGATTTTGAAAAGAAAAAGTGGCTTTTGGTAGGATTAAACTCAATTACAATAGTATGCCTTTTACATTTGAGGAATCTTAAAAGGTTTTACTAATCACTGAGATTATATGACTAACTGCAGGGACAAGTAACTACTATGGCTTAAGAATAACTTGTATTATACATTTATCACCTCAGATTTTAAGCATGTTTCTCTTGTGTCTCATGGGCACTGCTGAGAGACATCTGAGGGCAGAATTTGACCTTTCTATATTAGAAACTGTTTCTAGAAGAGAAGGGAATGTAAGTCAAGACACAGATCACATTCTAGTTGAGATTTCATCAACTTTTTCCATAATACACACCACATGTTAGCACAGATTGCTGGTGAGCCTCCTCATCTCTAATTGTGCACTTCCCCCTCAATTCTTACTTGTTTCTAGGCAAGTGAAATTGTTTGTATGGAAAAAAGAATATTGTAAGGTATGTGTATGGTTTCAGCAGCTCTCAGATCAAATCATTTTACAGAAAATTTAATTAAACATTTCTTTTTCTGCTTTCCCAATTTTTTTTCTGAACTGAATCTCTAAAAATCAGCAGTATCCAATAGACTGTAGAACCATTTGCCCCAGCTTCTTCCTGAGTTTCAAAAACACAAGTTCTACCTGAGTATGCACTGGAGATTTACATGAATTCAGTTTCTCAGTACCAAAGTGTTCAGGTGTAATTATTATAAAATTTTACTTTTCAGTTCACAGCAGTCAAGGGGAAATTGAGCCTAACTTTCTGATCAGATGAGAGAAAATTCAGCCATATTACAAATAATGCTAGAACAAAACTCCCTCTCCCCAAGGGGCAGGATTGTGGTAAGACACTGAATGCAATAAGCAGCTTTAGACACAAGAAGCAACTCAGTACTTTACTACTGAATCCTCAGGAAGTGAAAGATGAAACAGTGCTGGAGCACCCCACTGAGTTCTTTCAGGAAAAAAACAGCAGTTCAAAGAACAAAGCTGTCTGCTTTCAGACAGGAGAGCAAGAATACACTCTAACAGCACGTTCCCCGAAAGTACCCCATTACTAGATTAGAGTTTCTAGAAGGATTGCAAACACACATAATGAGTAAACCAGCCTCACTTATCTTCTGCTGCGTATCTTTGGGAAAAAATACCATATATTTCATTAGTCCCTTAGACTGCATGATAACACACATTTCCCTAAGTGCTGATTGAGCTGACAATTCTAATTATTAACATTCTTATACTTCTTCAGATGAGACTATGAACAATTTCAAGGAAACTGTAAAAATATCCTTTACAATAAACAGTAACATCTTTAAAATATTACAGTGAATGGCTTGAGATCTACCTGCAATCAGTCTGTGTAACAAAGCTGACACCAAAGCTGAGTCAGAAATTCGCTTGCTAAAACACAAACTTACTTTAAAGTAAACAGAATTAAACCAAAATCTGTTAACATTCCAAATCCAACTTCTGGATTTACAAACAGTTGTAGTCAAGATGAAATATTGATTTCCTTAAGCTGCTTAATGAGACCAATAACTACAGAAGATGAAAGTATTTCAAATAATCATGTTTTTCTTACAGTACAGAATTATTTCATTTATCATGCCATACTAATTTTGGAGCTAAAGACTGAAGAAAATTATTCCAATTTTTCAACATTTATGTTTCAGTGTCATTTTAGCACAGAAACCTAGGAATTTCATACTCAGATCTGTAACAGGCCTGCATCCATCTTTATGTATTATGAAATCAATACACTTGTAGCTCCACAGAAAAAAAAAAAGAAAAAAGGAAAAAAAAATCTTTACTCCAATTAAAACTACTTTAACCTTTTAACTGTAAAGCATTTTTGATAAAGGCACTGAACAGTACCTTTTGTGGTTGTATAAAATGGTCAGTAGCTGTCCTCAGCAATATATATGCAATATATTTGCCTTAGCCCACACATTAAAATTCCTTTCCACACACCAGCTCAATGTGACATCACTTGAAAGCAGCAATCCTGAAGAACAGTAAATATGTGGACAGAGCTCTGTGCAATGTGACCACATAGGCACTGGAGCTCACTTCAGTTACAGCCTGTATGTCAAATCAGTGCTTCCATTACTGCATGTGGGAAGCATTTAGTGCCATACAAAACTCTGCAAGGGTTTCAGAAACACAAACCAAATTTTAGTTTTATAATTACTTTAAATTGATTATTTTCATTTGACCTGACAGCAACGCATCTGAATTTACAAAATTTTTAAAAAAATTTCTACCAGAACTTCAGCACCAATTGAGAAAGGTTGCTGTCCCAAACACATGGAATTTAGGAATAGTTGTTCAACATATTTACTTTGATAATCTACAAGTCTTTTGAAATGCTGATTTGTTCTTGAGAGTCTTTATTTAGTAATAGTAAATGTGCTTTTATAAATAAACAAATTAAATTGCATGGTGTATTGGAAAACAGATCAGCTGAACTCCTATGCAGCATCCTATGCAGGGAAAAAAATTGCCCAGCAATCCTCTAAGAAAAATCTTCTATTCAACATAGCTTTAACTACACTCTCTGAAAACTGTGTATCTTTCTGTGAAGATGAGAAATGATTCATGTGTAGCTCTGGAGGCCTCCCTGCATGTTCACACATGCTGGACATCCACTGCTGGTTCCTACTGGTAAAATTAGAAAACTATTAAACAAAAAAAAAAAATTAAACACCAAAACCCCACCACCACCACCACTCTCATCCATTAACAAAACAACAAAGCATTGAAGTGTTTGATAAAATACTTCAGACTTAGGCTTGTTATGAATATCTAAGTTTTTAAAAGGAACATACACCAAAAGATCCAAATTTCTTCCCTCAAGCTAGCAGAAGAAAAAGACCAATCTCCAGCAGTTATCTAGCAGAAGCACATTTGATATTGCTGTTTTACACTTTAAAAAGGAGAAAAAGTTATTTAAAACCAACTTCACTGGCTAGTTACATTAGAAAAAACTACAACAATCTTTTGCAGGACCACCATCAAAACGTTAGCTGTGCACACATACTCAGTTCCACAAACCTATTAAAAGAGGACTACGTGTTATAGGATCATGAAGAGAATAGATATCAGAAGTATTAATCAAAACAATCACTTCTCAATTTATTTCAATGTTTTTTTCAAATATTTCACCTGCATTGGAAGGCATGGATGTTCAGAAGGCAGAGGAGAGGGAGGCAGCAGCCTGAGGCTGGGAAGGGAAGCATGGAATCACTTGTGCTCTATCTGACTGAGCATGAAAACTGTTTAACATTAAAAGAAAGGAGATGGAGGCAAAGCCTTTCCACTTGAACATGTAGCAATGCTCAATATTTATTTCTAAGCAGACAATGGGAAGACAAAAACTCCCATACAAAATTTTACTATTTTTATGAGAGTACTAGAAGCAAGATGCAAATGAACTAAGATCTAAAATTCATTAGGGGTTTCAGCACGATAGGAAAACTTAATTCTTCCTAATTTCTTGATCAAATGCTTCCTGTAACAGAGCAAAATAATCTCAGCTAATAGATCAACATCATCAAATGAATTCTTCATAAATCAGACTAGTTATAGCATAATCTACAAACCATCCAAAGGGCAAATGCCATTTTAGGCTTTATTCAGTTCTTGCAATGCTTCCTGAAAATGGGCAGACTTCATGTATACACTGTTTTCTTAAACAGTAGATTTAAGAAGATTGTAAAATATAACTAACATCTGTTACTTTGCAGAATCAATTATAAGATGTTAAAATTAATTAAGCCTTCAGGCACTGATCTTGCAAAGAATTAATTTTAGAAGTCTTGGAAGTTTTGTCATGTTTGCCTAGAAAAAGCTACATGAACATATCCCTACAAATTCTGCATTACATATCCCAGGTACATGGGGAAATCAGAATCTACTACTAGAAGTGTCAGTTACAAAGGACAATGGCAGTTAGTTCAAAAGCTCATTAAATTTTGTCCATCCACGTGCTGATTTATGTTTAACTGTAGAATCCCAATATATGTGATTTCTATTTCATTACTTGAAGAAAAAACATAAGGCCTTTATCATCCAATACATCAGGTAAAAGCAAATACAGACTAACCAGTTGTGAGGATATTGCAGATAGCACAAGCAGCACACTGCCTACCAAATGTGTACAATATCCTGTGGGAAATGCCTGAGCCATTGACCATTTATCCTGTTAACTTGTAAGACATGCAAGTAACTAATTAAAATTCAATTTTCCAAGACCTGACCCAATGCCTAATGCTCTCTTTTAAAGGCAGCCTCCCCACCCCCAACACATCTGTCTGTAAGTGATTTATGCTGCCTGATTTTGCTGCCTTGGGAAATATGGCTTAGAGTCTTCCAAAGCACCATGAATAATGGACTGCTTCAGCCTGCATTATACAGAAATTGATGTTTACTTTAAATACAGTAATTTTCAAGATGGATAAAGAAGAATATAAAATTTCACTTCACGCTAAAAGAAACCTTGAAGTAGCTCATTTGTAGTTACACAAGCAGTAATATTTTGGGAAATAATTAATCAGAAGGATTCTAACCAAATAAAGCACCTTTCAAATGTCTCAGATTTGGACTATTTGACATAACGGGTGTAAAACAGATGGCATTAGAGGGAACAGGGATGTCTTAAATACACTTGTTATATCAGCAGCCTAGGAAGTTATTGATAATGAGCTATTTATCACAGGCTCCAGTTTAATAGCTAAACTAATTAAAAAATAAACAGAAAATGCATTCAAATTGTAAAAAAAAAAGAACAGAAAATGTTGCTGCCACATGAAAAACCTGTTATGGGGCCATTAATATTGACTTCAGATTGAAAATAATTCTTATTTTTTCATAAAATTATATTTAAACAATGTATTTTAAAACTCAGCTTAATGTTAAGTAGTACTGCCAGTCTGCCTCTGAGTAAACTAAGCATACCAAAATCAAGTATATTTAAAATGTAAAAAACCCCTAAAAGTTAGGAATGCTATTTATCCTCCTTATCCCTCCAAACCTTTTTCCCCCAAAGGAAAGAAGACTGTAATTTTCACCCTAATTTCTGATTACTTCAGTTAATGTATCATCGAGAGTTATTACTGTAATTTGCAGTCTGCATAATTTTGACTTCCTAAAATATTGCAACATATTAACTTCCATTAGCTCTAGGACAAGAAAAAAATGGGAAAGAAACAGAGATCATTCCTAAGGTATGAGAATTCTTAGGACTAGTGCAGAGGACCACATTATTAAACTGAGCTTTAAAACATTCCTCTATTTTAAAATGAAGATATTGAATAGAACTAATCTTGATTTTTAATGCCTTGTTGCTAAAAAACCCAAACCCCCACAAAACAACTAATAAAATTTGATTTTATTTTTATCACATGAGTCTATATGCATTGAGAACATCCCCAACACTGCTGTCCTCATTTGCTACAAACAGGCACAAGCCTCAAAGTGTCAAAAGACACCAGGGAGAGAGCTTGGAGCTTTAACACCACAACATGTGGAAAACCCTGTGTTTTAATTCCCTTTCTTACAGGAATACCACCAGTAACTGATCAATTCATTTGCATTCAAGGATAAAAGGAAAAGAGACCCCACCCCAAAAGGCAGTCTGAGAACCCCATCTCAAACACAGCTGGGATGACCCACAGCCAGCTGTGCCCTAAAACACCAAGCCTGTCCCCACTTCTGGCTCCCCAGCACCAGCATTTATCAGACTCTCAGTGAGACAATTCAGGATACTAAATAAACAGAGTAAAACTAATCTAATAAAAAGCAAATTTCCCTCTCACCCAATTTGCACTCCCTCAACTCTCAATGCATTAAGAGGCTGCTTCTGACATTTTATCCAAGAACAGGCAACTCAACAAATTAATCCTAGTGAAACCCCAATGGCATGATGACCCCAACCACAACACCAGGTTAAACAACCAGCATCTCCAAAAACCTGTTAGAGATCTTGTCTCTCTTTCTCATCTATGTAGACGGAGCAGTTTAACACCTCTAGGCTGTCAAAAAAGTTTATTTGTGTCCATGCCCCACCTCTGTGCCCTCCCAGAGGAGGCCAGGCTGGCTGACACTGTGCTGCCTAAGCAGCAGAGCCCACAGATGAGGTATCCAGTGTCACCCAAGGCAGCAGCAGGGCTCACATGCTGCTTCAAGACAAAGCAAAACCTTAAAACACACAGAAAAAAAACCCAAAAAACAAGTCAGCTGCTTTTCTGAACAGAAGAAATGTGGCCATTTGCCACTGCTCTGTATCAGTTTAAAAACCTTGGATCAGTTCCAGGTAGACAAACCTTTTTTTACTAAAAATGAGAGGCATTTCTGCTAAAAATGCCTGAGCACTGAAATGACTCTTTTTGGTTGAGAGGCAAGGCTTTCAACACAGTATGTCATACTTCCTGATGGCACTGTGGACACAAAAGAATCTGTTAAAAATGGAGTATGTTTTTAGTCCCATTTCCAAAGTAAACGCAACTCCTGTAAACACAGGCTCCCCTCAACAACTTCTAAACATGTTCCCAACTTCCACTAAGCTCACCAGCGAGAGAGAGCAGAGGGTTCAGGTGTAATTAAGTTTCCACAAGTTATGTAAAATCGTTGGCTAAGTACTGAAGGGAGACCAAAATTGGTGATCTCACTGCAGAAAGGGCAGGCAAACACGATCATTGTATGTCCTGCCTGCAGCAGCTGCCTGGCGACCAGCATGCGCAGCCCCGCGGCCAACTGGGACACAACTGCAGCAGAGAGGGGAGCTGAGGATTTTAAGGACATCAGTCCACAGGAATCCAGGCTTTGTTAGTAACACTGCTCAGAGAACTTTCTTTTTGAACATCACAAAACAATTATTCTTTTGTGCAAAAGCTCCGAAAAATATAACCATCGGGATTCCAGACGTTTTACAGCCCATTCTGAGAGCTTCTCAACCACGTGTGCTTTCAACTGCCTGGTCCTCATCAGCTCCAGCAGGCTAAAGAGTGGGGATTGGGCATGAATGTCTTTGTGTAAGTGCAATAAGTGATGGAACAAGAACTACCAGCAGGTTGCATTTTCATTTACAGTAACGAGTTCACAGCCATGCAGCTCACACCAGTTGGTGACCCAATACTTCAATATTGTACAAATCTTAACATATGACACTTGGAAAACATCAAGCCTTTGGATGAATATTAGTTGCTCAATATTATGTTTCAGAAACACAGTCACTGAAACAGACTTGTATCAAAGCTGGCATTTCATTGAAGCTTAAAATGTCAGTAACAGACTGACTGACTAATGTCCCATACATTAACTTAAACAACTGTAAAACTTACACACTCAGAGTGGAGCTTTTCTATTTTCCCACCAGTACACTGTCTCAGCACAGGTCTGGCTACATTCAAGACAATATGAGTGCACTTAAACCAACATCAAGAGTCTTAGAAAAAAACTTCCCAACTTCCAGTTTATTGGGATGACCAAAATTACTTCTATTCTGTCGGAAAAACCTTGACTCTCATCACAGCTGGGGTCCTTACACTCCCTGCAGTTTTCCTACTGCAATCTCACTGTTTTTACACAGACAAGGACCAGAAGCAAAGACTGCAATATAAAATTCTCTCCACCAAATTAGGTGAATTATCAACCAAAACATACATGGAGGTTACCAAATGTAAAACCTCACAAAAAACCATTAGCTACAGTCCATGACAGTCACGACAGAGGAGCAGCCTTGGAAAATGAAACTTCTAATTTTTAAAAATCACTCTTGAATTTTACCCCTATACATAACAGATCCCACTGGAGGGAATTAGGTAGTAGGAAGCAAGAAAGTTTAGAAAAGAACCATACTTCTTTAAGTCTTAATTAGATGCAAAAAGATATCTAAATTTGGTTCCAGGCATTAATGACAAAATTTAAAATACAATCAAAGTAAGGTGAGCAAGTGTTCTGCATCTTAAGGCAACTCAATGTTTACAGCCCTTCAAACATTATTTCCTGTCTATGACTGGAATTTAACAATTCTTTATACATAATGTTCTCACCCATTCAGATTGTGAAACATGTAAAACTAGAAGTACTATCTAGGCTTGCTCTTTTCAAACCATACCATTTTGACCAGGAAATTGCAATAGTTTTACTAGGTAAATATAAATGGAGTTGAAACTTACACTGCTTGGTTTGCAGAATACTTCTAGTAAATATCAGCTTTTCCCATTATTTACTAAATTAAAAAGCACTACAAACAATCTAAACTTTGAACCTAAACTATCCAGTGCTGCCCCTTTAACAGTGTTGTTTAGCAGTGCTCCACAGTTTGACATCAGTTGATAATCCTAAATATAGCTGTGCCTTAAGTCCCCCCCACAGTTCACAGCCCAGACAAAGCCAGCTCCATGACTCACAGCCTGACACAGGCCAAACAACCTCACAACACTTCTGCAGTTTCAGCTGAGACACCAACAACATCCAAATCTGGGATAATATTTAGAAAATAAGTCATTGAAACACAGCCTTTGTTAACAGGCTCTTGACTTTTGAACCTTGCTGTTTGTTACACAGGATTGTGATTCTCTGTGAATCATGTCCCTTCAGTGGGGTTATGTGCAAAAACAACTCCAAACTGGTCTTCCCCACTCTGACTCCCGTGCCCTCGGTGCAACCCTCACTGCTTTCTCTGAACTCCTTGAAGAAGCTCTGGTAACAACAGACAATGGAAGCAAAGCAGAAATATCCAAAGCAATAAATGAAGGCTTCTGCGGCCAAATGTGGAAGTGGAGGCATTTCACAGCCACAGATGTTATTTATTTATTTATTTATTGTAAGGACGCTGTGTATTACAGGGCTACCACACAGTAAGAGGAACACTTCTCCACACCAGGTGGGAAAGCAGGAATCCTGTTCCTCTCCCCCCTACACTTCACATTAGGAAGTGCTCCAGGAATTTAGAACACATTCAAGTAAATTACCCTCACAGTTTAGTGGTTTTGCATAAATAATGCCATTTAAAAGAAAAGCTTTTTCCGTCTGCTTAGGCTGTGGTTAACTAAAATATTCTCATATAGTCTTACTTTATTGACATGGGATAACTAAGGTAATAAAATTAAAAGCAGAGGTAGAATAACAGATAGAAATAGAGAGAGAAAGGTGGAATAGAAAGAGAAAACAAGAGGTTAACAGTAAGATTTGGGCTGGGGAGCTTAGGGGAAAAAGGGTCAATTTCAGAGCCACGTTAACACTCCAAAAACAGCTGAGGGAGGTCCAGCCTAATTTCTACAGTCCAGCTATTACTCTGAGCAGAAGGCAATTAGTGTAGCCATGAAAGTTAAAGAAACATTCAGAGAGGAGCTCCTTTTCTATAAAACAGTAGCTTTTCTCAGGACAAAGAAAGTGTCAAAAAGAAAAAAAAAGAAGCTGAACAAGACGTTCTCATGGCAGTGGCTTTACTTATCACTACACTGCCTCTGAAACCTGAACACTTCCAAGTGGAGCTAATAAGTAGGAACCATGCTGATTGCAGATTTTTGGCTCTCAGACTACTCAGTGAGATTAATTTAATTTAGAGTCAAAACATTTGTAGATTTTCTGCATGAAGAAATGTACATTAAAAACTATAATCCAAAGTTTCCACTACACTGACAGTACTGAGAATCCATATGAGACCTTCATCCAAAGCTGAAATAGCAGAACTTTTTGTATTGTATGAAAAACAGTGCCCTCTGGCTTCATGCTAAATGGGAGTAAGAAAACAGTTTAAGAATAAAACAAGATAACTGGTTCCTATAGCCAGTTCTTGTAAAAAACATGTAAATTACATGACAATTCTCTAATTACCCAAATTTGTCAAGGAATCATCATAACTCAGATGCCCTGAATACTGAGATATTTCATATACAAATCAAAATATAATCCTTATCAGAGAGCTGTACATATGTTTCAAGAAACTGAAACTCAGTGGTTTCCACTGAGTTTCAGTTTCTTGAAACATATGTACAGCAAACCACTAAATTTGTTCTTTCAAACTGTTTTGTTCACAGGGTATTTGTTTAAAGTATAAAGATGGGGAAAAGCCTTATTCAATCAAATTTACATAAAGGAGTTTCAAATTTGCAGAACCTTAGAAAAGATTTTACACAGAAATAGAGAAGATTATATATTCACAAGAACTGTAAATCTTTTATTGCTAAACACATATAGAGAGCAACTTCCTGTGTACTAAAGGTGAAAATGGAAAGATTTTAAAGAAAATACTCAGAAGTGAGTAACTATGCAAAAGTAGTGACAAACTACATGTAATAATAAAGCCTACACTGCCTAGAAAAACCATGTTTATTTATCCATCACTTCAGGGCACAGAAACATTTTGAGACAACTAAAGTAACTTCTAGATCCAAGTTTCTCCTCCCCTGCCCAAAGTGCTACACATGGTAAATTGCAGAAGTATAAATACCATGAATGAGAATATTTTCTATCATTAATACAATAATTTGAGTTATTTGGGTTATGTTGGGAAAAGCACAGTGCTCAAGAGTGCAAAGAATAAAGAAGCAGGTCTGTAGTTGAGGCCTTGCAAGAGAGAAGCTGCGTTAGCAACAGAGGTGCACACACAGGTGAAATACATCTCTATGATACTAAAAACAATGTTTATCCACATGGATAACTTTAGGATTTAATGTCATCTTTTACAGCCTTTTGTATCTTTGCAACTGCACACTTGAGTAAAAGTCCAGCCTAAATGACACCTACAAGGCAGTATTCCAGTTATAATTTTATTTAGTTACCTGCCCCCAAGTATACCATGATTTGATACTGACAAATGTCTACATTTCACAACTACCTTTTAGTACATTAACTGACTACCTGTGCAAAGAAGATGCAACTTAATTCATCTGATGGAAATTGAATTTTATCTGCCAAAAACAGAGAAAGGAATAGCCAGATGATTAGAAGTACATACATCTTTTCAAAGATTTCAGGATTTGATTCATGTGCACCATCACAGTAGCAAGAGAGATGTATTTTCCATAAATAACACTGCAAAACCTCAAATTCTTTTAATACAGAACTTCTTTTCTGCATTGGTAATTGGACACATTCTTAAACAGATTTGATTTATGGTGTCTTTTTCATGTCTGAATGACTACACATGAATTTACATGCAGAAAGGCATGTATTTTCAAACCCATTTGTGCTTAAAGCAATTATTTTGCACCTACTTCTGAAATGACACTGAATACTCTGTTTGAATTTTAGAAATCCATGGTCACATTAAATAAAGGAAATGTTCCTTCAAAACAGCTTTCTCAAAGTTTGAGTTCTATGGCAACAACTTCTGGAAAGGCAATTCTCTAGCATATTTAATTCAGAAGGAAGAAAAGCCTAATGCCATTTTGTACAGGGGGATAAAAGTTTCAATTATATAGTCTAAATACAGAGCCTTCTTAAATCAGGTAATTTACACCTCTGTTAAAAACTGAGCCTCAAACACTAACTCCTCAAGTGAGGCCTGTTTGCTGAGTCTCTCAGACATTGGCTCCAATGCCCTGATGTCCAAACTGATGTTTCCCACTCTTGATCCAGCATTTCATAGCTGCACTTACAGGCAGGATTTTCTTAGAAATGGAATGCTATTAACTTTGAGAACAAAACTGAAGTCACTGTGGTTCCTCTGTTATAATTCTTCATTGAGTAATGGACGCTAAAGTCTCTTTAGAGATTTTCCACCAATCAAGGCAAGTTGGATGGTTTCCCTTAGAACCACATCAGAGGAAAGAAGGGAGCAAACAGCTAACTACAGATACCTACTAAAAAATGCTGACATTCTAGTTTTAGAGAGGATACTGCCTTTAAAAATATACAACACAAAGAAAAAAAAACATGCTCCAAGCAATTTTTATAAGCAGACTAAGGGGCATAGCATTCGGTCTCCTCAAATGAAAACATGAGGTCATTTCCCCAAATTATCACTGACGTATCTCAGTGTGCTGTAAAAATCCCAAATGCAACACTGCAGATGTGAGCTGAACAAATAACCTCAAACTTCACCTTAAGACTTCTTTTACTATTTTACATTGATGATAATTTATATTAACTACTGTAACTTCTTCTCTTCATACAGTATTAGAAAAGAGGTTCATTAGCCAAGTAATAAATACAGATATTTCTGTAGATAACTGTTCTCCCTTTATTTTTACACACACTTTCACAGAGGAAAAGACTGAAAATAGTACACTGATGCTGACTTAAAGACAGCAAGGTGTGAAATACTGGGGGAAATCCCTGCATTCTCATTTTAAAGAGACTTGCAAAATTACACCCATCCAAGCACTCAGAGAAGATTTGGAGGTTTTGGAGATAAGCCAAGTAGTACCTGTAACCTAAAGCCAGTTAGCTACTGAAAAGCTGAGTGACACTTGCCCAGGGGCAGTGACTGCAAGGTCAATTGTCCACTCTGACACAGGAGGAGTCAGCCCCTCTACCACGGGCCCTGAATTCTGAACAATGAAGAGCAGTGTGATAACAGGCACTGGACAAATTCGAAGTCTCATGACCAAGAATCATTTATTTTTGCAATAAACTCTGGGGTGATAAACAGACAAGTGCCTGCACCTCAGAGCCTGTGCCCACTCTATTTCTGGATGTTTATATTAAGGAGCTGCAGAGCATGTGCCTGCTGCTGTGCTCTGAGCTCCTCCAGGCAGCAGTGCTATGAAATTGTCTCAGTTCTTGTTAGCCCCACTGCTGCCCACAGGCACACAAGCAGCAACAACCAACACCGACAAGTCTGGGCAGTTTTCCTTCTGGTATTATTTGGGAAACCTCAAGCAGCAGCAAGAAGCTGTGTGCATACAAACCCCAAAGAATCAGGAGTGCTTGCCTCACGTTTGAGAAATTACATAGAAATCTAATTTCCATTCACACAAAAGCTCGGTTTTTACAGATTATAAAAATTAAAAGCTGCTATAAAACTGACATAGAATGTTTCTTTCATTCTCTTCCTTCCTCAAAAACTTAATCATTTGCATTTTTTGACATTATAATCCAGCAGGGGTCAAGAGCAAATTTACAGGCATTGTTAGAGATGAATGTATTATGACTTTAGCTTAAATAGTCTTATACAGTTCAAATTTCAAACTATGATTTAAAAACCCCTTGTACTTTAGTGGCAAGACCAAAAACATTTTTAAGATCTCATAATCAACTTCTGAAAATTAGAGTAGAGAACATTCCAGAAGCACTAGAGAATTTAGAAGTGTTTCTCCTCAGAAAGGATTACTACACTTATGATTTCCTTTTATAGTCTTAATAAGCTTCAGTCAGAAAAACAGAAAAAATACTCAAAAAGCAATTTAAATTCTCAAAAAAACTCAACCAAAAAGACCCACCAAAAACCCACTCAACAAAAAGGGCTTTATAAGGAAACTATTAACCATTCAAAGTATGCTTCAAAAAAAAAAAATTAGCTGAGTTAATAAGGACACATGTCAGTGCTATAACTCTGAGCTAAGACATGGCATATTTTTTCCCTCTCAAGTGATATCTTGATATTGATTGGAAAACAAGGTAATGAATCCCTTATTTCCTTTGCAACAAAATTTGTCAAGTCAAAGCCCTCAAAGTAAACCACATGGAATGATAAGGCAAACAGGGCAAAGGAATCTCAGCAGATCATCAGCAAAATACACTTCTAATTTCATTTGGTGCTAGTTCATTAGCTGTGCACTATGTCATGCTATGTTGCCCTCTAAGCAATACAAATTTCTCAGCCTGCCTTGTTAGAAAAGCAAAGAGCAGGAACTGCAAAGGGACTAAATCCACTACAGCAAAAATAGAGTTAAAGAAAATGGTTTCAGTTTCCAGCTCTGAAAGAGGCCAAGCAACAGATTAACTATTATGTCTTTAGCTCAAAGAAACAAATTGAACATATTCAATTTTTTCAACAATTTAACTATTATTAAAACACTAACTGGGTAGGAAAATAATATAAATATTATGATGTCAGGTAAATGCAACAGTCCATGGAGATCAAATGTCAGTCAACAACAAAATCTATTAAATTATATACCTTTTCCTCAACAGGGCTGTATTACTAAGAACAAGCTAAAAATGCTATTTTTAGCCTTAGAAGGCTATTTTCTAGACATTATAAGATGGCAGTTAGAGATAAAAATTGTAAGTATTCCAAAACGGAAGACAAAGATTTGAGTTTTCTTTGTTTCATTCAGTATTTTGGGCTAAATTCAGTAATATTCTGGAGGAAGACTGCCCTCCTGTGTTCACTCACCACAGCAGGCTGGGCTCAGACAGCCCCTGCAGCTGGAATCACTTCAAGCTGCCCATTTTATTTATTTAATTTTTTTAATTTTAAATAATCACATTACTGATTCAGAGAGTGAAATTAGCCCACCAAATGTTTGCACAGAAATACAAGGCTGGTGAACAGCAGGCCTGTTCCTAGTGCTCTCACAGAAGGTGGCAATGCCTGCTAGCTGGCACCAGGCCTAGAAAGCCATTCTGGGCCTTTAAAATGGCATTGCTGCTTGCAGCTGCTCTTTGCTCTTAACAGAGACTGCTTATTAAAAGCCCCTAAATTGTTCAATGAAGTCCTAAAGGAATAAAATGCTTGTTAGACACCATGTAATGAGGTTAGCTGTACTCCTTCACACCAGCTCTTCATGCTACTGCAGTTCTATGGCACCTATCTTCAGAAAGGTACCAAAAAATCCAGAGGAATGAATCCATCATCACCCACATTTCCTGCACCACATTGTTCCCATGTCAAGAATCCTGTGAGTGCTTTATAAATAATTAGAACATGAAAGAACACTGCATGGGAAAACGAGCATTTTAGAAATGGAAACACCAAGGTACACAACAGTGTGTCATGTAGGAAGTCTGACAGTGAGCTGGCAACAGGAGGGACTTCCAGATTGCTGCTTTTAACAATGTCATTTGAGAAGTTAAAAAACAAAATGCTCCTAATTTGGTAGAACTCTTGATATTCACATAGCTAACTGCATTTGAGAACATTCAGGAAATCATCTAGCCTCCTATGAGCCCTACACTAAAGCACTACAAATCTAGTGGCAAGGGAAAAGCTTTGCTTTTAACAGTATTCAACAAGACACAAAAAGCACTTCAATAGTTGTACAGGCAGCCCTAAGAAAAACCTAGGTGTTGTACACTAGCAAACACAAGTCCATTGTTAGGGTACCTGTGGAGAAAAAGCAGCACACAGATCAATAATTTCAGATGCTTGTCATTCTGAGCTTGTGTGTGTGTGCATGTACAACGTGCCTTGAGATAAACTCTACTCCAATTAACAAAAATGTATCACTGAATGATCCTTCAATGATTCATTCAGGAAAAACACGAGACTGAGCCAATTTAAAAAAAATCCCACATCCATTTACACAAGTATCTAAACCAGTGATTTCAAATGTGTATTTTTTTTACATCAGCACTTGTTTACCATTCTTAGCAATTATAATCAATATCTCAATGGTATGAGAATCTTAAGCCCTTCATCTGTGCATGATATGATCACAAAAAAACTACTGCCTCTTTTCCCTTATTTTTTAAATACTTCTTTACCTCCAACAACCCATTTTTGCAGAGAACAAAAAAGGTATTTTGTTTTCAATTAAAGGAAACAAGAATAATTTTTAAAAGGGAGGGAGAAAAAAAGAAGCTATTATTCTGTGCATCTGGAGGGCATGCACTTGTTAAATCTTTACTTATGAGCCCAAATTACTTTTTCCTCACATACTGCCTCATGATTATTCCTTTGTCACTCTGGGGATCACTCAGTTCTTTTTATAGTCTTCAACCAGAAGAATTTCACAACAATTGTTGCAAAGTGATGCTTTTCCTGTAATTGTACTTTTTCTTTGACTGGTTCAAGCAAATAAATAAAGTAAACAAATAAATAAATGTATTTATATACATAAAGGGAAGAGAGTCTTACATGGGAACAAGTAAATCAACCATCCCATCTTCTGGCATTCCCTGTAATTCAGACTTATTAATAGTTCAAGACACTGGTGTAAGACAGTTTTAATTTAGACAAATATTCTTAACATAGAAACATAATTGAAATTATTTAAAACTTGCATTTAATAATCTCCTTTGTGGAGCTTTCAACACTGTTTCAATTTAAGTTATTGTTTTACCTCATGGTAAATTTCCTTCATAGAAAGACATAGTAAGTACTGCTTTCCCACAACCTTCATTAATAAAAAAATGAAAAAGAAAAATTGTTTATGGTAGTGTTAATTCTTCTATTTGTGTACCTGCATTATCAGTCTCTACAGCTTGGTAAACAATACCTAACAATACTTAGCAAACAGAAGGAACATCTAAACTAAATCAATTACTGTATTCTAACTAACCATTTCTAATTTTCCTTTTCAGAAGAGAAACCAAGCACTACAAGGACAGCTGTGATAATCAAATTAGAGAGCAGTGGATTTCAGGCTACAGCCAGGGTTCACCTCCTGTCTAACACAGCCCCTCTGGAGATATCTGCATGGAGCAGGAACCTCAGTGCCACTGATATTCCCAAGGGAAGTGTCCCAGCAAGAACCTAAGCTACTAAAACACTCACTAAACTAAAGAATCTAAAACCTCTGGATAGCCAGATGATTGCCTACATCAAGCTCCTTTCTCTATTTTTGCTGTAGGAAAGAAGGACAAGCCTTTAAGGAGCATGGGACAGCTAGAATGGCTTGCTGTTTGCACAGATGATATTATAGAAACAAAGACCAGTGTTAGTGTCTCTAAGACAAACACACTATGCTTCACTGCCCTTTCTGCTTGGAGTGTTCTGCAATCTCAGATTTTCATCAATTAAAAGGAGAGTAGTATTTTAAGGAACTGTTAATATTAGTCTCTTTTTAATTGAGCAGAAGGAATAAGGGATTACATCTTCCCATCTTCAGTTAAATGACCTCTGTATCAAGCTTTGTCTTTGATCACTAAACCTTTCCATAAGCCAGTATAAAGGATGAAAAGGCTACTTACTAGAACCAAGCAGATCCTCCCTTGTAAGAAAGAACAAATAAATAATAGCAAAAACCCCCAAATCCTGCAGAAAAAAACCTGAAAAAAATCTATATCATGAGGCTTAAAGTGGAAATAGGCAGTCATGATTAACTGTGTATTCCTTATGGCAATAACTTAATTATACAGAGTGAAACCACAGAGCTTTCAGAAAAGCTTCCTTAATTTACTGGATAATCCACAAGCAATTTCCTTATATGGCTGGAGAGAAATCACTGCTGTGTGCACTAAAGCTGCAAGACAAATGGCCTTACAAACAGAAATCACTGTTGCTAACTGGAATAATAAAAGTCTTGCATCACCATTGTTACACATGCCTTTCATATAAATGCATTGCATATTCTTCTGAGTGTGATAAATCATCATCAAATCATTAAACAGCTTACTGACTTTATGTAAATTAACAGTGCAGCCTTACAGGGAAATGGGAGAAATAAAGGAAAGGAATTTAGGATTTTTAGTCTAAAAAAATCTTTAAAATTACATTAGGTTTAAAAACCCAACATACAGACTTGAGTTTATATGCTTCAGGTAAAAATGAAAACCTGCTTTGATCACTTTACAATGATGTGATGATAAAAGATGAAATACCTAAGATTGTCTGTGAATTTTGATCTTAAAATTCTAATGAATTCCTCTAAATATGACCATTTAGAACTCTTACTACTCAAGCAAACTGCTTTTCTTTATGGAAAAGTGAGACCTCACTGAAGAGCAGCCTTCAGCACTGGACTACCAACTAATTCCGGTAGAATCTGATGGTTACAAAAACCTTTGTTAAAATTTGGTGCAACTCTTAGCACCAAAGATACAAGAAAATCCTCACAATATATTTTTCTCTGCTGGAGGCAGCTCCAAGAGTATTTACTGTTTGCTATGCACAAAGACCACATCCTTTTATCTTTACTGCAAAGTGTTTTGGGATGGGTTTCCCTATTTTTTTCCAAACTCAATCATTTTTTGAAGTAAACAGACCATATACTTAATATATTTATCTCACTCAGCCACACTCACTTACTGTTTTCATGCTGCAAATAGTCAACTAGAATCACACCACAGTAAGGTATAATTCAGAATTTTAAAATATTAAGCTTCCAAATAAAAGTAATTCACCAGCTGCTTATGTTCTGAATGCTAGACCCATGATAAAAGAGACAAAGCATGGTTAGCTGCCTAAATTAAAATATTTCAACCCTTACAGAGTACACCTATTTTTCATTTACTGAATATATCCATCATAAATTTCTACAAATCAGGCAGTACTCATTCTAGAGCAAAGCAGCTCAGAATCTGGCACAAAAGAGCATAACTCAATGGTTAGGTTGACTTTTACAACTTTGTCCATAGAGAAAGTGAAAAAATTGCCACAGCCATAAAAGAAGTAATTTTTAGCACCAGGGTTCAAACAGACCCATAAATAAAACTACACTCATCCACATCACTAGTAAAGTCACATTAAAGAATTTCCACTGTTGGGAAAATATCATAAATAATCCTTGCAATCTATGAAATATGGAAATTTACTACTGCCTTTGGCAATTCCTGGCAGTAATGCTTACCTGGCAATCATCCAGCTTGAAGATAACAGCCTAATGTAATCTTTTCTCCTATTCAAAGTGTACAGAAATCCCAATTTAATTAGACTGCCTTCCCTTTTTGCACATACAACATGCCTGGAAATATTCATGGATTTAAGGTTTCATATTTATTAATCATATTAAACCAACTTCAGTGTATTTTGGATGACATAAGGATTCAGGCTCTAGGATATTAAATCCTAATTCTTACCCAGAACATTTCCTGCAGGCACTTCCTCGAGATCTTCAAGCTCTCTTCCCATAAGTAAGTAGAGGTTCTCCAAAGTGCAGCACGTCATGTGAGGGACTGCTGGCAGACCATCAGTGGCAGAGCACTGGGATGACAGCTACACAGACACAAAACCAGCATTTGGACATTCATCACACAGCTCTGATAAAAACTTCTTCCACAAAACCTCCTCCCATTCCAAAGCTTAAAAATGCAATCCAAAGCATTTTCATCTCAAATCTCAAATGTTAGAAACCAACATAGAGTCCCAAAAATCCAGACTTGAGGCAAACATGTGAATGTTACCAAGAAGATAAAAATTAATGCTTTCTTTGGCAAATTTTAGGTGCGTACTACTTCTACCTCACTTTACCTTATCACTGAAAAAACAAATGTTTTGAAGTAAATTCAAAAGTAATGAACTTCTTTGATCAGAATCTCAAAACATCTAACACCAGTTTTTTCCAAAACTGTTGCGGACCTTCTCTTAAAAATTTGCTTTTTCTTTTACTTTTTTTTTTTTTAAACAAAATAAACACATCCTGGATTTACTGTTAGCTAATACAACACTGTACTTAAAACTATTTTGGAAATGTTATGGTTTATAATGAGTTTACAGACACAATCAGCTGTTAGCACAACTACCTAAATTCCTTTGATACTTTTTGGAATTATTAATTTGAACTTTTTTTCTCTTTTTTGAGAGAGACACATGTAAGAAGTTAAGTCATCAGTTTTTCAAAATAATCTCAAGTTACTGCAACAGTTCACAGTCAGCTCTTACCTTATGCAAAGACTCAGCAGGATCATATTTTGGTCCTAAAACATAGATTTTTTGCCCTCTTTTCACCACACCACTGAACACTCTAGCAAAAGCAATGAAATGCTCCTTGTTGTCTGCTTCCTGTTTCACTGCCTTTGAGGTCACATTGTCTCCTTCACCAGGGAGCTGCTGCTCTTCACCTGACCAGTCAGAAAAAAATATATTAAGCATAAAAACACTTTCTGCCTTATCATCTGGAGAAAAAAAAATTATATGTTATATTGTCACATGTGGCAAATCACAGAATTGTTCCCATTAAAACAGATCTTTAAGATCCTGAAGTCCAACCCAGCACTGCCAAGTCCACCACAAGCCCACGTTCTTTAGTGCAACATGTTTCAAATATCCCCAGGGATAGTGACTTCCCTGGGCAGCCCCTACTAATGCTTCACACTGTTGGTCAAGAAATTTCTCCTCTAAACCTTCTCTGGCACAACCAGAGGACCTTTCCTCTTGTCCTACCACTTGTTACTTGGGAGAAAAGAGCAACCCCCAGAGCTGTTACCCATAATCCAGTCCTGCTGTTCACACCCTGATTTTGTACCAATTCTGGTGTGGAAAGTGACTGTTTTCAGCAGAGCATCCTCTTGAAGCATCATCTCCCTTCAATGACTCAAAATACTGGGATCCAGCACATTCTCAGGCTAAGGAACATCAAACTATGGCACTATTTCACTGTTTATGACCTGTCAGCTTTCTTACAAATCCCTCCTCACTCTTGGTTCAGCTCCATGTATTGCACTTTAGACTGCATGGTTCACAACATGGATTTGTAAGATGCTCCTTGGCAACACCATTAAACATTTTCCTAGAAAATCAGGTATTGAGGTACCACACACCTTTTGTATCACCAGTGCTCCCAGTTACTTCAGGTGAACTTTCACTTGGGCTTTTTTCTGACAGCTCCTTCCCTTGGCTGGCTGCCAGTTTTTCTGCATGCCTTTGTTTGGCAAGTTCCCGCCGATGAGCAATCTCTTCTTGAGTTAATGGCCTACATTGTATTTTAAAACATCAGTATTTAGTAATGTCATTTATTTTAAAATAAATTCAATAACAGTAATTAGAATACTATATTTGACATAAGTAAAAACTTATGCAGAATGCCTTTTGTCCCCCAGTACAATAATTTTAAGTCAGCTAAAATTAGCAAACTCTTCCTCTACCATATTTAGACTTTTTTTTTTCTGCCAAATACAGAGATCAAATACTGCCATTTTTAATTACTAGTGTTATCTTTATTACTTTAAGGCAATCTTTACAGCACGTGCTCAAACGCAGGGAAGAGTCTCTGCTTGTTAAAGCTCCCTTTCATAAAGTGAATAAGCCCATTAGGGCAAAAGATTTAAAACAGACAGCAACAACAAAAAATAATTTTAATAGGCTGATGCATCCATCTACTCACTGGTACACCCTGCCTTAAAGCAAAGTGCTTCAAAGTATGATTTAGAGCAATAAATAATAAAAGATAAAGAATATTATCAACACTCTTCCGTAAGGCAATATAAAGAGACTTGTTTGTCAATGCAAGCATTTTAAACAGCAAAGTGATATTCATTATATACGTAAGAAAACTAACAGCATTGCCCAAAACTGTCCATTTGATTTTTAAATCTGGTCCTGAATAAAAAAAAATATGTTATATAATGTTATCTTCTATTTGATGGTTTTAAAAACTGAAAATAAATTCAGACACTAGTCATCTTCTCTTTTCAGTTATTACTCTGTTTCCATTAATTTCCCATGTAAACAAGGGGAACCTAATAATTACAGATACTTCTATGAATAATCTACACTGTTTACTAATTTCAGTATCAACAACTTCTCAAGTAATGTGCTGTTATGTGCCTTCATTAAAAAATGATCTTTAGTGCTGTAACTTAAAAGCAGAGAAATATAATGAAGTTATGTAGATATAATTTTTTTAATGGAACCAGAATGTTGTCAATGTTGGTTCTGTCTTTTTTTTTCCCCCCACTGGGAGCAATGAACATATATATTGCTTTCCAGCATTAAAAAATTTCCAAAATAAAAACCAATGTATTTTTTATATTGTATTAGTATTCTTACTGAAAGTCTAACTCCAAAGGAGGAACAGAAGCCTTTCTATCATAAAGATGCATTTCTACAACACAGCTGGACAAACCAATCCCAAGTCTTGGACCATGACTTCAGTTGAAGAAGATGAACATATTCCCACAGCAAAACCTCACCTACATGATTTGTCCTGCATTTGCTCACATGATGTTGGAGACAAAACCAACAGTTCTTGGTGTTAAGATGGTTTAGGATTTTTTCAGTCAACTGCATCAAGCACACAGCATTAAAACAAGAAGGTCCCTATTAGTAGTTTTAGCTTATTGAGTAGCCTTGGACAAGTTACTTCCTCTCTTCAGCCTCCACACTTACAAACACAGGTCAAGATTTCCTGAGCAGCAACAGCAGTAATGAATGATAAGGGGAAGAAAACCACAGGAAATACTACAGCAGTAGAATAATTTTTGTTTACAGAAAAACCATATAAATATGATCTCAACTAAAAAAAGGCACAAAAAATGGACTCACTTTGCTACATCAGGTATTGCATACTTTGAAATAGGGAAAAACCCTATTAAGCACAGGTCAAAGGTTTTATGTGCAGTCAGTAGAAAGAGTTACTCTGCTCTTAACTGGATTAATTAGGGGCAGGAAGTCTTGAACAGATTACATGGCTGAGACCAACTCACTGCCAGTAAGGTTTTTATTTATATCGTAATCAGGATGGTTTTCTGCATGTAACACCTTCTGCAAGAGACTCAATTTAAAAAATGAGACACTTCATTAATCAAAATTCTTCACAGAACTTGAAGAAATCATCTGGAACCATTATCATGCTTATCTTAAACCAAAATGTTCAATTTGAAAGAGTAAGGAAACTATATAGAAGTCTAAAATCTCTCTAAAAATTACCTAAGAGAGGCCCCCAGGATAAAATGTCAGAATTTGAAGCACAGACTTTTAGAACTCAGAATCTGGGACAGACATATTGAATGTTATGGAAAAGGAGAATGCAAGAAAATCACCACTTCAAACTTCTTAGCAACTTAGTTTTTCTTTTTTTTAAAGGAAAAAACTGTCTCTTAAACAGTCATGACAGAATTAAGAATATGTATCTCTAAAATTTCAAATACTGTGGTATTTCTGCTTGGCTTGTTTATTTTACTGCTGAACAGAGCAAGGCTTAACAATACAAAATGCAAAGCAGATGGTAGAGAAGAAAACTTTTTTATGATTTTTTTTTTCCCTGAAGGCAGCTGTTCAAAGTTATTTAAAGGTTTGGAATGTCAGAAAAATTTCTTGAGGAGACAGATTGATAGGGAAAGTACAGATCAGACTGCCAAGGGTGACATGAACAGTCTACATATGATGGCATAGTATACATACAGGGACTATGTATGCATTCCAACACATCTGATTGTTCAAAAATACCTTTTAGTTTTGTCAATAATCCTGAGAGTAAAAGAAAAAAGTTTCTTTGCTTTTTTTCACTTTATATGGTATTGTTCAATATCAGTATATTTAGGTGTTAAATAGCCTAACCACAAATATCAAAGGTACCTTAAGATTCTGAATGCACTGGTCTAAGTTGCAATATATATAAACACACAATAATATTCTCATTTTGATAAAAAAGCAGATTGAGCGTAAGTGGGACTTTTACTGCAGGTACAACCTAGACTTCCATCCTGGTTTCTGTCCCCATCAATTTCTACAAAATTAGTCACTCCCAGTAGTATCATTGGAAATGACAAAAAGATAATGTTGTCAAATGAATCCTTATCTAGAATTGTAACACAATCAAGCAGAACACAGAACAAGATTAATGCACATAAAACACTGGATCTGCAACAAAACCAGTTTCAAATTATACCCTGAATTATTCAACTTCTCCAGTTGGCAAAACCAATCAGAAGTAAAATCAGAAATAAATTTTGAACAAAAGCTGCCCACACCAAAAGAAAGCTTGGTTCTTCTTCTTCTTCTTCTTCCACCCTTCCCTTCTTGTTCCATTAGAAAGGAACAACATACTACTGGCAGAAAGAAAAATGGTAACACAAAAACCAGCAAATAAAAATTCTGTAGAAGAAAGAGAGAGATCCCCTGATACCAGAGAAACGCTACAGCACCCAGACACAGGAGCCTGGCACAAGTAATGAAATGGAGCTGGCACAGAAGGGTGACCACACCATTACCAAACGTGGTAAACAAATGCTATGGAAATCATAATATGGGAAAGGGTATCATATACATGCCATTGACATCGAATAGATTGCTGATTTAAGGCATTAGATTTCAGGTAATGTAAGCAAGCTCCTGCTGACTTCTCTGATTCCCACATTCCCCCAGGATAACACATTTAGTTCAAACTGAATGACAACTAAACTTCCTTATGCAATCAATCCTCTGAACGTGACAGCTTTTCTACTCTTTCACATTATTAAAGACAGACTTGAAAAATTCACTTAAAAAGAGTGAATAATCAGAACAAAACTGCCAAAGATAAATTCGTCTTTGATTATTGAAGTGTTATGTTTATGTTTTTAACCTCCAGACCATTTTAAAAAGGAAACACCACAGTCAAAACATCAACTGCTTTCTGAAAGATTAACAGAACTGCCAACAAATGTCTGATACATCTCTCATGCCATGAACAATGGTTTCCAAGATCTGAGAATGCCTTCTCTCCATACAGCTTTTTCCAGTTTAAACTGCATGAGCTCATGGACAGATGTGTGACTTCAAAAGGTGTGGATGGAGTAACTTCTGATAACATCTTTAAATCCATGTAATTAATAGAGAATCCTATCCATGACTCTGCTCTTCAGAATTAAGCTCTAGTGAAATCATTGGCTGCTGCTCTGCTCACCTGGCACTCAAAGGATCCTGTCAGCAGCATCCCTAAAGGCAGCTTCGTCAAGTGCAGTTTGTTACATTTCAGCACAGTGTATGTCCAGTGGTCTCCCATATCCTTTAGAAGCTCATTAATTTCTGGATTAATCTACTTAATGTCTATGGAACAATTTCCATTCACAATCTAATGTACATCTACTCAGATCATTTACCATCAGCTCTATTGCAATGAGACTGGTACACAATTCAGAGCAGAAATAAATGTGTTAACACAAAAGGAACAATTGAAAATTATCCAAATCACAACTTTCACTAAATTTCATACAACAGACTTACAGGACTCTTTCAACAGGCAATACTCTACTGTTTGTATTACATTATATAGCAGACATCATTCATTCTGAGACAAGTAATGAAATAAGGTATCAATCCCAAGCTGTCACACTGCCTGGAAAAACACTCCAGACTGATAGAGCGACCTCTGATTTATCTCACATGCTGAATGTGCAAAAAAGAGAAAAGAAACTGGAAGCGAAACTCTCTCACAATGTTACAAGCTTTACTCACTTAAGCTCACCATTACACAAACTATAGCATGTCCAGAGATTCAAATTACAACCATTACTCTGTATTTCTTTCTTGGATCAGTTGCCAAGGTCTTAGCCAGATTCAAATGTATACTGTTACTGAAATCTATTTCATAATAACCCTTATATGGGTTTTAATTTTTGAAAAGCATTTATTAGTTATGCAACTGGATGCCAAATTCAGATGCTAACCTGTAAATCTGACAGCCCATTCAGATGATACATGTCGTACTCATTTCTAGTGCACAAACTCCAATTTAGAACAAACTGCTAATGAAAACAGAAGATGATGGGTTCTGATCACACTGAAGCTGCTGCAAGGCATATTGCCTTAAACACAGAAATTAATTTACTTGCAAGAAGATAGCAATTTCTTACAGAGCTTGGAGCTTTATACAGGTTCTCATTTGATCAATGTCATTTCAGCTGAAGATCTGGCAAAAATCACAGGATTTTTTTCCCAATACACTTTTTATAAAATATTAGAAAGAATACAAATGAAGCACACTACAATCTGTTTACGAGATGCTAACAAGCTGTACCACAAAACAAAGGAACAACTATCACTGTAATTTCATGCAGAATTGTATGAAGTGTCTTTCAGGGTGACCCCTAAGAAAAAAACCAGTTCTGATTTCAAGCTGACTGAGGAGAAAGAACCACCTTTCATATCATCTGGAGAAAAATAATAGAGGTATTATAGGTTTTATACCTCCCAAGCAGTAATGAAATATAATTTTAGTGCACTAGCTTATCTGTTCAATAAACTTTTCTTTATTACCACTGGAAAGAAATCGAATTTCTCCAGTACACTTTATTTATTTACATTATTCAGGATTATAAGATGGACTTGAGGTAACAGAAAAGGTTTGCTTGCTATTGCTCACGTGGCTCACTGCAAGATTTACACATAAAGCTTTACTAAGTAAGTAGATTATTTCATCATAACAAACACACGATATTCAGTTTATATCTTCTAAACATTTTACATTAAACACCCCTAGCAATTAGTTGGAAGCAATTCAATTAGCTACTAAATATTTCTTTTACACTGGGTTCTATGAAGACAGAACTCTGAATCTCAAGGAAAGCAAACTGGTACATTTCTATTCCCTGTACCTAAATGCCAAGCTTGGCTTTTATTCCTACACCTACACTCGAGCATTCTGTATTAGACTGGGGTTCAAAGTCACACACCAGTAGAAAACAGACAGAGAAGCAGCATATGCTGAATGAACACCTCATACTGCACACAGCAATACTTTAGAATAAATAACCACAGGCATCATCAAATAACCATTCTATGAAGCAGAGTGGAGCGGGAGCCCTAATCTGTTTCTCTGCCCAACCAACAATTCACATTTTTGCCTGACTTGGTGGGAATTAGCAAATAATTTCAGAAGATCAGACAGAAGAAACTGGAAGACAAAACACTTGGAATTCTCATTCCTTGACAAAACCTGGTAAAAATGAATGACATAGCAGGACCATACAAAAAGTCAATTTACAAATCTTTCTAAGGAAAGATAAATATAAGCTGACAACCTGCTTTAACTTGACAACTAACAATTTTACCATGTATTCTGCTATTTAAAAAGTAAAAGCAAAATCATACCAGCTTTAGTATAGAATCTATTAATTTTAAAGTGACCTTCAAAGAGATATTAGTTGCCAAGAGCAGTCTCAAAGGAGGTTGCTTTAATTAAAAATCCATCCTTTGTTATCATTTACTGTACACCCTGGACTTAGAAGAGCTTTTTGCTTTTCCCAGCTTAAGCTTAATAAGTATTACAAGCAGATGGCAGAAATAAGGCAAACTATCAAAAAGGACAAAGTCAGTTTGAATCTTCCAACAAAGTTACAAAAAGGTAACCTTACCCAATACTGCCTCACAAAAGGAGAAAAGTGACACCAGCATAGATCTACATTTTTTCCCTCTGGAAGTAGAAGACAAATCTTGCAAAAAAAAAATCTGAAGAAAGCTCTTAGATTTTTTACGTGCTTTAACATGCTTAAAATCAATTCTTCCCTGCTCCCAAGGGATGCAAATAACCTTAGGTCAGTCCAGCAGTCAAACATCAAGATACACAAGAGCACAGCTATGGCTTCTCAAAATTAACATGTAGGTGAAACACACAGCATGGATTAATGTTCTTCAATAGGAAAATGTGAAACAATTGATAATAGACAGTGTAGATATTCTCTGTTTCTCCCCATGTTCAGACATTGTTATGGAGCACCCTCATGGAATGCCAGTTTCAATACTGGATCTCACATGCTGCACTCAACCATCACTCAATTCTGTTAAGCACAATCTTCCCTGAGTAACTGTAAATAGCACACAATGACCAATACAATTAAAAATATGCTCCAGAATCACAGGTACACAATGCTGTGTTTTTAAGATACTTGAATTCTTCAGAGTGCTTTCCTTCATTAGAACTAACCTCCTTTTCCAATTTCTACAAAAACTGCTTACCTGTAGAATCTTAACAAATCAGATATTGAGAAATACACATTTAGCTCTATTGCTGTTTTTCAATTAATGGAAGCAAACTGTCACTTCAAAACACATCTTAGACATTACCTAATCAGGAAAAATCACACAGTACTAATAATGACTGATTCTCTACAAGAAAAACACACATGTGATTTCATTTTAATATTAGCTAATTAGTAATTGAATTATTTAATACCAGCAAGAGATACTTTTCACACAAACTACAGAGCAACACATTAAAATTTTCAGTGCACTGAATAAACAGAGAAAGGAGAGTAACTACAATAGTGAAAATTTCTGTTTGGCATAAGTAAAAGCCACCTTTGCCCCTACTTCACATACTCATCACCTCAGAGACTCTTGATTCTCCCAACAAATAAAAAACCAGGTCATTATCAGTGACAGAACAGCCAAGAAGTGATGGCCTCAGTGCAGTTGCCTCTGATAACTGGAGCCCAAGCCCAGGAAAGGAGACAAAGCAGGAATGGCGCTGCTGTGCCACACCTGAGAGAGCTCCTGTGCCAGAGACATTGCAGGAGAGCACTGGAAGCAAAACTGCACCATCTAGTGTCTGCTCAGCCCATGCACACAGAGCTTCTCCCTGAGTGCAGGCACTGCAAGGAAGATTTCTGCGGGAACACTCACAGTAGATAACCTCGGTGAGAAAAAAACTGAAATAAATCTACAGTGTGCAAGAAAAAGCTAAGGTAATAGTAAAGCTTTCAAATATTACTACAGCAGCAGAACTGCTTTTCACACAAAGATTACACGCAGTTTAATTTAGCAGGAAAATTTTAATTTTCTATATTACTTTGCTGTACAGTGACAATCTCCCCAAAAACACAAAATGGCCAGTTAACATAGAAGTTGCCTACTGAAAATACTCCAGAGGCTTGGAGGGATGAAAGGTTAAGATGAACCTCATTCTTGTAAAGTCATCAACACTTCTGCACAAAAAGCTGGTGGTTAAAGTAGTACACTTAAATGTGCCAGGAAAATGAGACCTAGAAGGACCTACTCCTCAAAGAAAATAGGATGGCTATTAAAAAACAAAAGGTTGTTACAAAAAAATCTTTCAAACCTCCCAGAAAAAAAAGCTTTGGAAGGGCATTAATGGACTTCAGATCTCTGTGAAAAGTCAGGCAAGATTTGGACTACTTTAATAAACCCCATTTTATTTTGCTGTTGCAATGGACAGGATGATCACTGAGCTGTTATCCCCAGTTTGATGGGAAGTATTCCTCGGTACAAACACAAGCTGCTTTGATCATGCCAACCTTGCTGAAAAACCAAGACATTTTTACAACTCCATCATTTCCACCAGATATCCTGAAACTGCTTTACACTGCATGCATTAGGATACCTTTGGACAACAGTACTATTCTCCAGCAGATTTACTGTATCTTCTAAAACTATTATGATTAAACAAATCACCTCCTGAACTCATTCAGAAAATCTTTAATAGCAGAAAAGATTTGACTGCATTTCAAGAATTCATTAATTATTTTCTCAGGTCTAAACCAACTTATTCATGCCTTCAACATAACCTTTTCCCCTCAGAAATAACTAAATAAAATGCTACATTTTCCTACCTTGGTTTATTCTGTGGCAATGCTTTTGCATCAACAGGAAACATTTTGGAAACAAAGACAATAACTGGGGCTGTTCCTTCACTGCTGCATTTCATAAAAGCTGAAACAAAACATAAAACACAAGTTATTTTCACATTTTTTTCCCTAGAAGTATGGACAAAGCTATGACTTTACATTCATTTTGTAGGCATTGCTGTTTATTTCCAGTTTTAATAGATCATATGCTAAGGACAAACCAAAAAGAAAAAAGTAGAAAATTTCTCTGGACTAATAATTTGATAACACTGCCTGTATCTTAAAGTGTGTTTCACAATAAAATGAACAAAACTTCAAAAATAGAACTCTTGATAAAAAATACATACACCCCAATTAAACAACTTGAGTTTACAGGCTGATTTAGATCACAATGGAAACCAAAGAGCACCACAGGATTAAGACTGAACACTATTTATTCAGTACCTCAAAGTATTCTCCTTCCTTTCAGGCTAAAGGAGGAAGTCCTGCAAATGTCCAGATGTTCACAAAATCCTAACACAACTTCACTGCAAGAACAGATATTCCTCAAAAGGTGAAAGATTCACACAGAACTCATTTGACAGGTAGGAATTCCTATTAACCATTTTTTCCATCCAACTTGAAACACATGAAATTCAAACCAGCCAATACCATTCAAAACTTATAACACAGAAACTGAATCATCTTCTCCTACACTTCTCCCTTTCATCTGAAATATCAGAAGACCGTTGAGCTAAGGCAAACAAAAGCACAATACTACCAAAAATTAGCAAAATACTTACTAAATGTGGAAGTCCACTGCCTGTTCATAACCAAGAGCAATAAGATCTAAAGTTTACAGAGGCAAATTTCTTCCAATTAACTTACACTAATACAGTGTGGAACACTGTCTGGAGAATACCATGTTTTTAAATGTTCAATAAAGGGTGAAAAGCCAGTTTTGTTACCCCTGGGAAACAATTCCTAACAGCCTGTCAATTTGACATTGACATCTCATTTTTAATTGACATTTGATATTTCACCCTCTTAGATTTCTTGAAGCTCTCCTCAAAACACTGTGCTATGATTAATAATTAATTACTAAAAGCTAATCAATGCACTTGCAAAAATTACATCCAAATTCAATCCACTGCTGGCTAAAAATTAATGATTTTAATACACAAGTTAGCAAAACATTCAATTCTCAATTACATAATGACTTCTACAGTTCAGAACTAAAAACAATTATTAACCTTGTATTCTTGTAGAACTCCCAGTGTAAGAGTCCTGAACTTTACATCATCTGCAGCTTAAGCTGAAAAATCCAGGAACATATGGAATGGAAGAAAAATGCATGGCCATAAAACCATGACATGTCAATGACAGACATTAACAATGTTACTGGAAGTAGATAATTTATAAATTTACACATAGATTACTACACATCTTACAAGCCAAAGACAAACAAAACCATCAAGACAGAAACAACTTTCATGTTAATGGGAGAACACCTACTTACCACTTTTCAGTTCCTGAGTTTCTGGTGGCAAAGAATCAAATGTTCTTGCTCCAACACACATCAGCTTCTCCACTCTCTCTGCTGTGATGTCCAGAGGACTGGGAATCTTATTACACACCATGGCTAAAACACATTATTAAGGATACATATTTGCACTTTCTTACTGAATGCAACCAACAAATGCTTTCAATACTTGTTTTATTGAGCCCCATGCACTAACAGCCAGCAGCAGCAGATCCAAAATCCAGCTCTGTTGTCTCAGTGCATTCAGGTCCCTCTCAGGCCAGCAACAGTTTCTTGCCATTTGTCAGGGGCAGAGTTAAGGAGGGGTGGCCCACCCTAAGTGCAGCTGGGAAGCTGAAAACAGCACAACTGGGGCAAGATTTACAGAAGTAATTAGTATTTATACATCAATAATTTGTGCACATCTACCATAATGTAAGATACATCTTATTATAAACAATGGGCACAGCTGACAAGCAGCAATGACTGATTTTGAATTAAGAATTTTCGTGCCTAAAACATAACACCAAATATCTACAGAACTTCATGGACAGAAGACCTATATCACTATTATAAACAGGAGATCAGTTTCTACCTCAGGAAAACCACTAAAACTTTAATATAAAACTACATAATGAAGGCCTATTGTCAAATTACCTCCAGTTTCATAAGTTTTTCTCCTAAAAATAAGATGTGCAAAAGCACAAAGTTGGCAGAAATGTAAAAATAATGGTAGATATGTAATTTGTAAAGTTATAAGCAAGAAGATAGGTCCAGCTAGCTTAGGCACAGACATAAAAAAACAAAACCAAATTATAGCAAATCACACAGTGAAATATGTGAGCACACTCACAAGTCTGAGAACTGCCAATAGAAAAATAATTGTGGTTTTTTTTAAGGATACAGAGGATTGCATCAGATATTGGTAGCCACTGGCTACAAATGGCATTGAGATGAACTTTTGGGTCTGCATGCCGTGATTCCCGGGCACCAATTCTCAGCCCCAAAGAGGTAACTATCTTTTCTATTTTTTCTTTGTCTCTGTAAGGAAAATAATAAATAGATTAAAAATCCACAAAAGCAATCAATAACCAGCAACTATTATTCTTGAGTATTTAAAAAAAAGCACATGGAAAGAGATGTCATGAAAACTTTATACATGTTCTCACCTTTTCATAACAGCCTCATACAGACTCCAAATGTTGTCCAGCACCAGCTGCACAAACAAAGGTTTCTTTCCTTTTGACTGGTAGAAGATAAAAAACAATCATTACCAGCAATTCCTCACTTTTTCAGTAGGCTTATGACTGCCCTTTTCATTAGAAATATGTACAACTTTTATTCAAAATCAAGAAGTCTGTCTTATAAGAATGGCATAAGGCATAAAATAAACATGAAATTTAAAAGTGGAGAACAAGGGTTTCAATTTCAGAAAAAGAACCTGATAAATACGGCATGTGACTACCTTGAGCCTGCTTATCATCCCTTTTCTAACTATTAATCATCACCTATGCAAACAGGAAAAAAATCATGATTACATGAAAATAAGGAAACTACTCTCTCCTCCCTTAACTTTTAATGGTGGAAATGTTTAATGCTAGACAAGTGCAGTTTTCAGACCAGGGCTTCAGTACAGCATTCCATGGAAATTCCCTACAACAAAGAAGATTTTTCAATTCTAAATCCCAAGATAAATGTGAATATCCTAAACCATCAGCTGTGGAAGAGCTCTTCACAGAGGACAGAGCCTCAGTCACAACTCTTGTTTCTACCCTGTTAATCTTCCTTTCATCTTGTGTGTTTCACTCGATGCTGAAACCTTGAAGCTGCAGTGTCCCCTGTTTAGTGAGCACTGGTAGATGAGATTTCCTCCATGCAGCATTTGAGTGGTCAGCTTTGGAATGTTCTATGCTCCAAGAGCTGTTGCATTCTGTCCTGGTGACTTTACCCCTCCAGTAACACTGAGTCAACAGGCACTGAGGTAAAGTTTCAGAATATACTATGAGGAACAAAACTGGGGGAAAAAAGTGAACTCCAAAATAAAAATCAGATTGTGTTTTTGACACCCTCCATACCTGATCACCTTTCATTATCTTCTTTGCTTTAGTATTTAGATAATAATCTCCCCATAAAGTCTTCAGAAGTACTGCAGGCTTGATTCCAATTTTTTGGCTATACAGTTTGGCAAAATGTTCAATTCTGAAAGCAAAGAAAACATATTTTGATGGAAATGTAATGCTTTCTACAGCAACAGCTTATGTGAAAATCACACAAAAATCTCAGATCCTTGTTTTACTCCCACTTTTCCAATTGTCTTCATTTCACATTGTTTAACATTTACACCTGTAAAAATATTTAGTCATAACAGATCAAAAACATCAACAGTATTTGAATGGCTTTGCTTTGTTTCAAGTCAGCTTCAAGGCTTTACTTGAAATAAACAGTTGTGTACTATCCCCTCATCAAAAACTCAAAAGCATAACACAAACCTTATAAATACATTAGTGATGACTCTTGAGCTTACACTTTGAAAGACTTCCCACGACACACTTAACTATGGTCTGGGACCAGAAATAGAAGATGTTAAAAAGCAAGCATTGTTTTGAGTCACACTTCAGCCATCAGATGGTGGAAATTATTTTTAATTAACCACTTATGAAAATTCTTGTTGTTTGAATCATTACTTTAATAATGAGTAAACCCAAGAAAACTTCACAGAACTGTAATGCTATAACTATGTTGTAAAGCCAGCTGTGTTGTTCAGCAGTCCCCATGAGTTAACAAAAGCAGCCTGCTTAGCCCAGAGAGGGAGTCCTGAACATGCTATGGTTTCCTTGATGAAAATGTTCTATGAGCAGTAATAAAAAATATTTCCACATATTTGCTCCCTTTACATGCAGAAAAAAATACATAGTTATAACCATAACAATCCCGTTTACAGAACAGTGCTGTTTGATAATCTTCTCTTAGAAATTCAGAATTCTTAAGTTTTTACACAGCTAAGAAAAGGACCGGTCCATGTCAGCAATACATAAGCTGTGAGATTTCTTTTTCAGAAACTACCTAAGCTCTCAATTCAGGGAGAGCTTTCAAGATTCTTGTGCCAGCAGCTCCTACATATATGTTAATGGCATTTTTCAACACTTCAGAATTATGAGAAAAGCATATGTACTTACCACATTGGAAGAGGCTGGCACTGCCTAATAAGTTAATTTTTCTCTGCTAATACCTTCAGGAAAAGAACCCACAACCAAGAAACAGCAGCCAAGACTTTCCATGATTAAGAAAAAGCTCCACTGATCAGCACACAGTACTGCAGCTGGCAGTCCAGAAGAACCTCTTTAAAGTAATTAAGAAAAATGTTTTTTTCACCCTCTCCATTATATGATTTATCAGAGCTGGGGCTTGACAGTTCATCAGAAGAAACAAAACAGTCTTGAAAGACAATTAACCTAAAATAGCCCATTTTATTTTCCCTTCCCTCTGAAGGGACAAGAGCTGTTTGTGTTGGACAGCAAACTATGCATGGCACCTTATTTACAGTCTGACTTGGATTTAAAAATGCTGGAGATGATTTTCTGCAAGGGCTCTGCAGTACTCAGGACATTCCCTGTGTCACACCCGAGCTATCCCTGTAATTACAATTTCAGGATGAAGACAACGCCTCCACCTCGTGGCCAGCGACCAGAACACGGGCACTGCTCAAACCCTGCTGCCCTTCCCACCAAACAGAGAACCCTGAACCAGCTCCTGCCCTTGTCTGCTACAGTCTATCCAACAGCAGCAAGTTAGAAAATAATGTTTACCATAAATACATTCAGGCTAGGCTGGAGCCCACTGCGGCATCAAAAGCTCCTGTGTAAGTAAATCAGGAATCCCTCCCACTCAGATAATTTATACACAGCTGCAGATCACAGAAGAACCTAACAAACATCTTTAGAAACATGATGCACCTGAAATACTTTAAGTAATCAATTTACAAACAAAGGTCAGTAATTAAATCTCAAACTTACCCAAAACCCCAGCCATCAATTGCACTGGCAAACACCACATTTCCATGTTCTGGTGAAAAATAGAGATGTGAATCATCAGTGTCTTCCAATCCAGTACTCCAGTCATAAATTTGATCTCCTGGTGATGCATCTGAAAGGGTTTCACTTTCTGTTTCTTTTTCAGCTCTTTCTTCTAACACTTTGGAGGTAAAAAGTGTTCCAGTGACTGCATTGATCTAGAGAAAGATATGTGAAAACACCCTCAGATTCATTCACTCTTTCACAACACTTGCAATTAAAATGTAATTTTCCCACCCTTGAAAACATAAAAAGAGAAGCTGTGTTAACAAGCTAGCATGCCTGTGATTCATTTGGCAATTAAAACACACCTAATTCTACACACTTGAAGACCACAGGAGTTTATGTTTTGACATAAACACCCTGAAGTTTCCAAGTCAGCCACACCAGGACAGAATCAAAGTATCACATGTAACACACTTTTTCTCTCAGAACAAGGAATGGTGAAACAGGAACTTGTTTCTGCCAACAAAGCAAACAATAGAGGGCAAAGGGAAAGCAGGCAGATAAACGCTCCCAAGTGAGCCTGGGTGGGAAAGAAGTTTTGAGGGCAGCTTAAACTACAATTCTAAAGATGAAACAACATTATTCCTACATAAATCCACCAATATCAGGAACAGTCTACCTCCAGTAAGTTTAAGCAATTTAAGAGAACAAGAAAACATTCAGCATATTACTTCTAAAATGAAGACTTTTCCTGATAACCTGTCAAGAGCCATTTACTACCCTTTTCTCCATCACAGGCACTGTGAATTAACCTCAAAACAAATCAGAAATAAGATGCACCTCAATGTTAAAAATCAGACTGGATGCTATACAGTGCCACAAAACTGCTGTGTGACATGCCACCTCAGCACAAATACCTGTTCTAAGATATTCTTAAGGTGCAAATATGCTTCCTGAGGGGTGAGCTTCAGCTCCACAATCAAGCGGTCGATTTTGTTAATCACCAGGACGGGACGGATGTTTTCCAGCCATGCCTGCCGCAGGACTGCCTGAGTCTGAGAAGGAAAGAGTTAAAAAAAACCCATTACAGAAAGCCTGATAGCACCAAAAATCAAATATAATCCTAAAATTTAATAAACATAGTAAAGGACAGGTTGACGCTCAAAACACAAATTTTACTCCCACAGTGTTATTTATTGAAGAATTCTGCAGAATGGTGGGATTTCATGGCAAAAACACAAAAATAACAAAAACCAAACTACTTAGAAAAGCCATGAAAAAAAGCAACCTCATTATTTTGTGTATTCTTTTCCAAACCCTGAAAGTCCACATAAATATATGAAATTATGTCCCTTTACACTTTTCTCTATCAAAATATTCCATTAGACCTGAAAACCCACTGTTTCAACCCTGCTTCTCTACACCCATTCACCAGCACTGTTCACTTTTTCAGCACAACTATGATTTTTACTACTCACTTTAACAGCTCAACTGCATTGTCATTTATTAAAAATTTTGTAAAGCTTCTTAGACAGCTCATCCTTTATTTCTATATAACCCCCTTCAGACTTGGCTTACTCCCCTCTTTCTCTGCTTAATACACTTTATTTCACCTGTGGACAGACTCCTTCAACAGCATCCACCACTATGATGCAACCATCACAGAGTCGGACAGCAGTAGATACTTCTGAAGAAAAATCCACGTGCCCTGGGGAGTCTATTAAATTAATCAGATATTCCTGATCACCTAGGATCAAACAAATTAATATTTCAGAACAGTTTTCAAAGATATTTCTTCCAGCCACCCACTTATACTGCTTCAGCTATGATTTTTTTAATGCCCTGACACTAACTACACTAAGAAAACCCTTACAGCATAGTGTAACAGTTATCTCAGCAAAGAAGTAAGACTCTACTAAAACTTGAGTCTTTTTGAAAGAAGGTCTTGTCTTTAAGTGATTCAAAACTTAAGATCAAAATATACATACTTATATCTAAAATAAAAGATGAGGCAACTACTCTCATGGCCTCCACTCAGAGATAGGATTGAAAATGTTTTTCCTGACCCTGAGATAGAACTCAATTATCCTGGCTGACTTACTTGCCTAGGTCTGCAGAATTAGAGCCTAACACTGAGAAACACAAAAGTAAAAGTTGCACACAAAAATCACAACAGCAACAACAAAGAGACGGGGGAAACCAACAGAAATGTATATGAAAATTTATACAAGCCAACATCCACAACTTACCTTTCACAAAGTGCAGTGAAATTGCACTAGATTTCATTGTTATTCCTCGGACCTGCTCATCTTCCCTACTGTCAAGGTATCTCAGCTGAGTACAGAAACAAAAGAAAAAAACAATAAGCGTGTAGAAACATCTTCACAATTTACTTATCAACTGGGAGAGTATGATGGTGAGAAAATGAGGTTTACCAAGACTATAGATGGAATTTCCTTAATGATTCAGAATTTACAATTTCAGCATGTACAGACCAGAATTGTGTTAAAGTGACAGTGTAACTCTACCTTTCCTGCCAAGCGGCTGGAGATTATTCCATTGCTAGATATAAGGCAATCAGCTAGAGTGGTTTTGCCTGAAAAGAAAAATAAATTACTTAGACCAAATGAATACAAACCATGGCAAAAGATGCAACATACAGTATTCTAATATATCAACATTAATAAAGACTATAAAGCGCCATGAAAAGAACAAATTAGCTTTCAAAAAACAAATCAAATTACTCCTGTTGCATGCATACAAATCTATTTTTGAAGAGTGGATGCAAATTTACCTGTCATGACCAGAAGAGCAGTTGAAATAACAAACAGTACATCAGGACCTCATTACAACATGCAATTATACAAAATGTTTCCGTTCTAAAAAAAGCGCTTACTATTTCCACCTACATAACAAACTTATTCTATCGAGAAAACATAGAAAAACATTATTCTGCCTCTCAAACATATATGAAATTCACACCAACATTCACCATCATAGCAAACATTCAATTTCAACTATTCATTCAATTTCAACTATTCATTCAATTTCAACTACACATTCAATTTCAACTACACATTCAATTTCAACTACACACTCAATTTCAAATTATTATTATAGTGTGATGCTCTTTTATGCAAGACAAGCTGAATCGGGCCAAGAAAAAGGTGCATAAAGTGGATTCACTTTCCTGAATCATGTTCAAGGCAGTTTAAAGCGAAATGCACAGAATCCTACTGCTTTAGAACAGTGAGCAAGGTATCTCACCACCATTCAGACACCCACAAGAGGAGCAGACACCAGCCCCTGCCGTACCGTGATCCACGTGCGCCAATATACAGATATTCCTGATGCCGGACGCCTTCTTCTGGAGGCCAACCATCTTCCCCACGCTTGTAAGCACCATTCTGGCTAATTCTGCGAACGGAGCAAAGTGTTTTACTGAGGTGTCAGCCTGAGGAAAGACTTTGGTTTTTAGTGACGCCAGCTGCGGTCAGAGCCGCTCCGGAGGGAAGCTCCGCGACACGTGGGGCGGGGACACCCGGCAGAACCCACGGGCCGTGTCTGCGCTTTGAACGCGCCTCAGGCTCCAGCTGGCGGCGGACACCGAGCTGCCGGCAGTGGCACAAACCTCCCGGTTCCCCCGGTTTGCCTTCCCCTCCCGCCGCTCCCAGCAGGCACGGCCGCGCTGCCCCGGGGCCACGCCAGGCGGGGCACAGCGCTGACCCCCGGCTCGCCCGCGGGGCGAAGGCCGCTCCGGGGCCAGCCCCGCTGCCCGGGCCCTCCCGGCTCGGGGCACACGCACCGGGCACACGCACCTGCGCTCCGCCGCCGCTCCCGGAAAGCCGCGCCCGCCCCGCTCGGCCGCTGCCGGGCCCGCCCCGTGACGCCGGACGGAAGCCGGGCCGGGCCGGGCGCCGCCGGTGCCGCGCGCGGCGGCGTCCCTGGTTACCGGCCGAGCGGCCGAGCGGGCCGGGCATGGGGCCGCCGCGCTGCATCTGCGAGATCTGCTCCTGCGGGTGAGTGAGGCGGGCACCGAGCCAGCCAGCGCCACCCTCCCTCCGAGCTGGGGGCAGCAGCTTCGATGTGCGGCGGGGTAGGAAGGCTCCGCAGAGGGACCTGGGCAGGCTGGACACATGGAATGATGCCGGTGGTAAAAGGTTCAGCGAGGTCAAGGGGTCACAACAGCCCCACACAGTGTACATGCTGGGGCACAGGGGCTGACAGTGACAGCAGAAAAGGAGCCGGGTGCTGGAGCAGCAGCTGAAAGGGAGCCAACGTGTGCCAGGAGTGCCGGTGGCACCGGGCTGGGGCAGGAGCAGGGTGCCCAGCAGGGCCGGGACAGTGCCCACCCCGGCACTCAGCACTGCTGAGGCCACAGCTCGAGTGCTGTGTCCAGCTCTGGGCTGCTCAGTTCAGAGTGGTCACTGAGGTGCTGGGGCATGTCCAGAGAAGGTAAAAAGTCAGTCAGAGCTGGGGAAGGGTCTGGAGCACAAGTGTGATAAGGAGTGCCTGACAGAGCCAGGAGTGTTCAGCTGCAGAAAAGGAGGCTCCTTCACCCTCTGCAGGAGATCACAGCCAGGCGGGGCTCAGCCGCTTCTCCCACACAAGCCGTGACAGAACCAGAGGACACAGTCTCAAGCTGCTCCAGAAGAGCTTTAGGTTGGACATTCTAAATAATGTCTTCGCAGAAAGGGTGGTTGGGCAGTAGAATGGGCTGCCCATGTCACTTGAGGTGTTTTAGAAGAGGCTGGATGTGGCACTCAGTGCCATGGTCTGGTTGTCATGGTGGTGTTTGGTCACAGGTTGGATTTGATAATCTCAGAGGCCTTTTCCAACCTCATTGATAACTTGAGCAGCACCCCGCGCCACTGAGGAGTAGAACCCAAGTATGAGCATGCTCTCAGTAAAAGTGAACTAGTGTATTTACATTTAAATCAGGTAAGGGTAAAAGAAGGTCTTAAATGGACTAAAATAGAACAGAATGGAGACAGTCTTTAAAAGCCACCCAGACAGAATCAGAATCAGGCTTTTCCAGAAACCAGAGCCAGCTCCCATTGAAGGACTACACCAAAGAACCTTCGGAAGAATTCTGCCAATTTTGTCAGAAACCTGTGCAAGCACTGCAGCCCTTGAAAGAAATCTAATCTATCTGCCCTTCTGCCATCACATCCATTAGTACTCACCACTTTCCTTTATGTTCCATGATCCCATAGAGAGACAAACAGTTCATCATTATCCTGTAGCCTCTTTGACCCAGGGAGTAAGTACCAAGAGGGTACAGTAGGGAATTCTTAGGGGAAAATTACTATTACAGGTCTATAAGCAATATTACCAATGCCATAGGTGAAAAAAAAGCACACAAATCAGGTGTCCCAAAATAATAAGGGACTTGGACCTTTCAAAATTCAGATATAAATTTAGAGGTTGGAGTCACAAATTTTTATATTTTCAATTTCTTCTCTGTCTACTTTTTAAAAAAATTCACAAAAATAATCACCCTAGGATTCAAAAATTCACTTCATACTAAAAGAAAAAAGTCTAACAACTACATACAAGAACATTCATCATAAGATCACAGAGGTGTGCTCAATGTTTATGGAAGTACAGAGCAAACCCTATGGTTGCAAAGTGCACCATGACCCACAAGTTTCATATCAAGGTATGCAGAGCAGGCTCCCTCCATGTGTTTCTGTGTGGGAAGTCTGTCTGTCTGTTCATCAGCCACTTTTTTTGTCATCTGTAGACAGAGGTGTGAGGCAGACAGAGTAAAGTTCCTCATGTTCTTTTTGGCCAAGCCTGTGGTTGATTTTGCCCCATTAATTTGTTTCTTAAGCCCTAGATTAATGAAGAGTTGGAACACAATGTTTTCATGGTGAGATAACAAACCTGGCTTGGGCTCAAGTACAAAGATGGTGAGATAACACAATGAGACAGCATAAAATGAGCTTCAACTCAACCAAAATTCTCAATCCAAAAACTGAGTTCAATAACATGAATAATTAAGTTAAATATGCATAAAGCTTGTGGTTTAAAATAAACCTCACTGAAGTTTTTACAGTCAATAAAAGCTTAAGCCATTATTGATTTAGGCAGCACATTGTGTTTGCTTCAGTGTACAGTTTCTGTTTTCAGGGGAAGGCTGCTTGGTCACTTGGCAGTGTTACCTGGACACTGCAATGCATTCACAGCTTAGCAGGGACTTCAAAGCAACTATAAATATCTAATGTTTTGTAGACATTATCATTTAGCTATCTGCAGGAAATTTTATGGGGGTACAATTACTGCTTAATTCTCAATAATAAAATAGAAGGAAACAATCTCCCCTATCAGCAGGATTTTAAAAACACTGAAAAAACTTACAGGGGAGCAAAGCCAGTAAGACAGAACTTCATTCTGCTTTCTCAAATTCAGGATGGTAAATCTGGCTTCCAAAGAAGAATAAAGCCTGTGTGGCAGATGAACTTTCTGCACTCAAGAATAGTATTAGTCTGCTACAAAACACAACCACAGCCTACAAAAGCATAAAAGTTGTTTTGAGACACAAAAATAAACTGCTGCTTTATCTCCTTCTCAGTCTGTCAACTTCCCCCATTTCTTGCCCTTTTGTTATCATTATCATAAAAATCTATATTCCTGCATAAATATAAGTTAAAAGGAAAGATTTTTTCTAAAATATGGGTTACTTAAGCCATCATACTGACCACACAGAAATACAAACCCAGTAAAAACTACCAAATCTCCTGTCAAGAACAGGAAAGTAGATGACTCAAAAACAGTGTCCATCCATAATTTCTGTCTTCCAGACCATAGTATGTACACTGGCAAAATTAAAAAGAAATTAAAAATAAAAGCTTTGAGCTGTGTTTGTAGAGGAGCAGTAAGTTTTCTATTATGTCAAATATTAAGTTTTTCTCATTATTAGTCTAGTTCTCTGGGAGGAAAATGTTTTGTGGTAGAATTTCAAGGATCTTGCTAGCATTGTGTAAAAAAAAAGTATGTGTGCCAGGCCTTAAATAAGTTAAAATCATCAGCATTCTATTAAAATAACCAGAACAAGAGCATTTGGCACAAGAGAGCTGATGTACTGTCACTTTTATTTAGCTGAGATTCTGACTGAGATGCAAAACACAAGATAGTCTCCCATGAGGAAGGGAAAGAATAATAATCCATCAAATTAAGTGCCAGTCAGGCATGGAAAAAGGGATATTCTTACCAAATCCATTTGAATTATCAGTAACTCTGGGGTGGAAATTAGGATAAATACAAGGAAGAAGTTAAAAATAAACAATGTCTCAAGGAGTGCAGGCCAAGCTCTAGGCAACATATTTCATGTATCAGAGCTGTAATCTGTATTCTCTGATAATTCCTAGCACTGTGATATAATTAGTTTTATAAAATTATTATGTAGATGAAAAGTTTTGGTTTAGCAATTTGACAATATTCTAAATTTGACAACATCCTAAAGCAGATTTCTCAGTTAACCAAAAAAACCCCAATCTCTTCTCCAAGTCAAATTCACAAGCTAATTTTACATCCTCAGGCTGACTGAAAGCACTTTCACAACACAGAGTAGGATGTGGGAACTTGCTTGTCAATATCATCTGATTCCAAGTAATTTAGTGCAGTTAGAGTGTGTTCAGAATTATTTTATACACTAGAAATGAGTTGCTTAAAGGACATTTTATGGATCAACAATGAATTCTAATAAAATTACAAACATCTTTCCTTGAAAAGAGTAGATGGCTTTCACCTCTGATTTGTATTTACCAAAAACTACAGGCTCACTCTGCAGTAATTATTTTTCTAGTATCTATTTCAGTTTATAGCATGTCCATGCTGCAATACATGGGATATACTCACAACATTGCTTAAAAATATTCAGAATTAACTCCTTAAAAATGGTGACCCCAGAACACAGAAGGTGATTTGTTTGGTGCTTGGTCTTCCAGACCAGCTTATGGCAAACTGAAGATGGTCAAAGTGAAGTTTTTGCAGATAAATGTTTGTTTCCAACTCCTTTGAATTGTATGCCAAAAAATCCATGAAGAACATTATAAATTGATAACCTGTATTTCAAACAGCTTTCAAACCATCCATCCAATGTCTTTTGTTTCTGCTTAGCTGTTACCTTTAGATGCTATGTGACACAGTATGTGCTGTTTGCTTGCTGAGAAAAACATTACTGAGGTGAAAGTGAATTTCATGACAAATGTAATGACAGGCAAACACTGCAGTGAGAAACAGCACACACCTCCTTGTTTTCCTACCTTTCCTGTTCTTTCCCTCTTCTTCCTTTTTTCTTTCCTGCTGTGTTTTGAAAAGGTCTCTCAATTGTTAATTTACTTGATTGAAAAGGAGTAAACACCTGAGGCTTTGAAAGGATCTGAGTTCTTAGACAGGGCTACTTTATTTCTCATTTTTTTAACTACTGAACTGGCAATATCAGGCAGCACAAACTAATACCAGCTTTAGGATCTCCAAGAACTTCTTTCAGTGTTTTTTTTTCATTTTTTCATTTTCCCAGCAGGAGTCCTTCATGTCGATTTCTGTATTCTATTTTACCTTGCTTTAATTTAATATTTTCCTTTATGGTGTTCAGTGCTAGCTAAAATTCTCTGCAGACCTTTGAAATGTTCTTTGGATGTCTAGCTTCCTGAAACTTGAATTTATTTGTATTTACTAAGAGCTGTACAATTTTCCCCTTCTTGGGGTTTAGATAATTAACTTTTCATCACAGAATTTTACAATACTTGTTCATTTGAAATAAAATGTATTGTTTTTTACCTTTGCATTGCAAGTTGTCAGCCATAAGTAAAAGGAAAACCTGTCATAGGTTTCCTTGAGGTCAGCCAGAGATGTGCATTGTGCAAATTAGAACTACTACAACAAGATTTTCAAAACAATAACATTTAAATTTCAATTTTATGGATCATTAATTGAAAACAACAAGGCATAAATAAGGAATTGTCCTTATATACCTCCCATTATGCCTCCCTTTTTGCACAATGGTGTCACTGATAGAAGCATCAAGGAGGAATTGAAATAAAACCAATTAAGAAAAAGAGATGTCGTTACTTTCAAATAAACATGTGTTTTGGATATTTAGTCAGCCTATGGAGGAAAAAAATGAGTTGGAAATTCATAAATGGCCTGCAGAGCACTAGAAGGGCCCATGAGATTTCACACCATAAAATTTTAATCAAAAAGTTTTAATCAGTAGTGGTGAAAATAGGTGAGATGTACAGAAATAAAAATACAAGCAATAAAGTAATAGCAGTAAGAAAGAGATGATATGAGACAGGAAATGAAGCACAGTTAGTTATTTTTCCAAATAAAAGGAGGAATATCATTAAACATTAGAGACAAGAGGAAAGTGCATGTTGGTGCTAGCACCATTTAGAGAACTGAGATCAACTGTGTCCATCCTCTGTATTCTGCACCAAGGACTAAGTCCCAGCTGACAGTGCTTTCATTACTGTATTAGCATGATGTGCTCTGGGACCTGTGCCACCAGCACAATATTTTGTGGTTTTATCACTCAGAAAAGATTTTAAACAAAAACTACTGACATTGTTCAATCTTCCCCATTTGTTATTCACTCCCAGCAGACAGAATATGGGTTTTCCTCTTAAATGAAACGATTCAAAATTCTCTGCTCTGATGTGTTTGACCCAGACGCCACCGCTGCTGCCACAAACCCACAAAGATTTATGATGATGGAGCGAAACCGAGCCACAAAACTGAGTATGTGGAGAACTACCCTGGCTATGGCAACGTCTGCCCTCCTGAGAGCTGCAAGCCAAAGCCAGAGCTCCAAGAGGATAAGGCGAGAATGGACGGCACCACAACGTTCAAGTAAATAATTTCAAACCATGTTTTAGAATTAGTCTGTCAAGTTTTTCATTCTTTGTTTTTTAATTATTGTATTGCAATCTTCTCAAAATGCAGTCATTGCATCCTTTGCACTTTTTGCATATTTAAAGTATAAATGTTGAGTACAGAAATACAGTTACCACAAAAAGGTTATAAAAAATAGCAAAACATGTACCCAGCAAGATTTGCATTCTTTACAGCACCCTTTAACCTGTAAAGACAATCAAAAATTTTTGTCTTGTTTTCAGCCTGTTAGGAAATTTAGGTCTTATGGAAAACCTAGTGAACTGGGGAATTTTCTGTAATGTATATATAAAAAATCCAAAATAATGAAATCTTACAAAAAAAGAAACTGAATTCTTTTACTGATTTTTTAAATTCAGAGCATTAGTTTAAAGAATATTATTAGCTTTAAGAAAGCAACCTGTAAAGGAGTTCAGTTTATCTATCCTATCTGTGCACAGACTCTAATTTTAAGCTTACAGAATTAAAGAGCATCTTTCAAAGAATTAGAAAAAAAATCACCCATTCATTGTTAGTGATGTGACAGCAGCATCAACATTTACTTTTTCCATTATTATTGTTTTTCTGTTAAGCTGTGAGGGTATCTGGTGAAATTTTTTTGTTTCTCAAAAAACAAAGAGACATAAACAGAAAGGCCAAATGCTGTTCTGCCAGACTGCTGATGTGCTTGTACGATCTATTTAAACACCCACACACGTAATATACATCCTTTTAATGTAATGTGCCCATACAAAAACAGTGAAATGCTGTTTCTGATTATATTCCATTCTCCTCATGCAATCAGTAAATGCTACCACTTGTAGTAATTTGAGCTTTGCTCTGCTTCTGCTTTCTGATAATTTCTTTGCAAAATTATAGCAACTTTGTAAGTCTCCTTTTAGACACTTTAAATAATGTTGTTAAACCATGAATGGGACTCAGAGTATTAAAAAACCATCCACCTTTGAGTAAAGACTCTATAATGCATCAGAGACCATTGATTTATGTATTGTGGTTTTCTCTCCTTTGTGATATCCTTCCAACATGTGGTGTCTGTGGTTTTTCAGAGTAAACATTTTGTTATTTTTCCGAATAGTGGAAAAAATACAGCAGTGGTTTCAGAAGGAAGAAAAGATTTTTTGACCAGTGTTTTCTTTTCCCCAATTCAGGTCTGATTATTTACCGTATGAAATTGTTACAAGACCTTTTCGGCAACAAGAAGAATATAGACCAAAGTCAGGGAAGATTGACCTGGGAACCATTTACCAGAGAGATTACAATCCTCATAAAGTAGGACCAGTGACATTAGCAAGGCCTCGAGAGAGGAAACATACTTCAGATGCCAAAGTGGATACTGTCCCAACCTACCGGGGTAATAATACAGAAAGGGAAATAACCCAGATGAAGGTAGCATTGGAATTTCCTATGTTGGAAACTGGATTTGTTGGTTTGGGACAGAGAGTAAAACATACTAGGAAGCAGGTGATGATGCCCTAAAACATTCAGCACTCCTGTTGTTGAGGGGACACCTATTGCTTCTAAGCTAAAAGCCCTCTCTGAAGTTTGGTCAGCTACAAGGAAATTCCAACATGCACCTTGGTTGGGCTATCCAGGCAAAATTGGGTGGAAATTAAGGTGCAGTGTATTTTTCAGGTAGTTTTAATTCATGTCACTTATTTTTCCACAGAGTAGGTCAAAAATGGAGTTCAGGCTTCTGCTTGTGTACAGTATAGCTTACATATACATCATCCCAGTAATGATCTGTCTTGACACAAATTATTCTATTACAATGGTCAGTGGAAGATACTGTATTAAAGCATGTATAAGGATATTTCTGTATAGTTTCTGTTGAGCAAAGAGTCAAAATAGGGCATCAGGTACAATTTTGGGGGTCTGTTTTTTATCACTATAAATCACACTATAATAGTGTGATTCGTCAGATCACAGACATGCAGATAAAATTATCATTTTCACTTACATCCATTTTCTTTGTTTTGCAAGATTTAATACCAAAAGACTTGCTCTTCATTTTAAATGACTGGTTTTAAGTAATAACACCCATGTGGTGGAATTTTGGTTTTGCCTTACAGATCACTACAGGTTATGGAAAAGTCAAAGAACAGAACCCTGTAAGGTGGAGCGTGACTACGAGCCACCTTCGGAGAGGTTTGGAAATCCTTCCACGTTTCAAGATGACTACATCCCCAAGCAGCCCAATCCCCCTGCAAGCTGCAAACCCTGTGACACCAAGCTGCCAGAGGGGCCTTTTGATGGCAACACCATCCATCGCACGGCCTACGTCGCCCATGAGTTGGAGCCCTTGTTCGTCAGGCCAAGGGAAGAGTACAAGCCAAGCGACCAACCCTTTGAAGATCTCACAACCCACCAGAGAGATTTTAAAGGGACGCCTGGGGAACAAGCAAAAAGCTGCAAGCCTGAAGGTCAAAAACATGGATCTGATGATCCTTTTAAAGGAACCACTGAATTCCAGGATCGCTATCAGCCGTATTCGGTCACCGCGCCTGAGTTCCACAAACCAAGAGAGTACGTTCCACCCACAGACAAGATGGACCTCAAGTCCTCAAACCGTCTAGATTACATTAAACACAAGGTTGCTCCTAGAGCCCCCATGAAACCAGCTCCTGGAAGAAAAACCACTGGCCCTTTTCAAGGGAAGACTACTACAAAAGAAGACTATCAGCCTTGGAGAGTTCCTCCACGAGGGCTTATTAAGAAAGAAGAGGAAATTCAAAAGCCCACAGGAAGATTTGCTAGTTTAACTACATTCAGGTCCCATTACGTACCTCATCAGGCCAATCCGCCTCAAAGTTTCAAACCTGTAGAGGTTGTACCTACTGGAGTTCCTTTTAAAGATGAAACTTTGTACCGCACTGAATATACACCAAAGAAGCCAGAGGTCTGCCCAGGACTCAATCCAGATGCTGTGGGTTATGTCTATGTCAACACAGATTCTGAGGGTCACAGATTCTACCGCCGGCTGTCCCCAGAACCATCCGGCGCAGACAGCAGTCCTGTTCCAGAGGAAGTACCTGCTGTGTCATAACACTTACATGCAGTATTGCAAGCACCTTAGTTATATAATGGGAAACCAGCTTGTTCATTTTCTCTTTAACACTGAAAGCAAGTTAAATAAATTATTTAACCTGCTTTCAGTGTTATTTATTTAAATAAATTTTGCTTTTAGGAGTTTGAAGAAAACCAAAGCCAAACCAAAGTTCTCGTTATGAGACTAATAAAGATTTGCCAAATGCTGAAGGAGCACTACTCCCTACATGGCATCTGTGCTTTTTCTGATTGTGTATTCTAGTTTTCTTGACTCCCCAGATTTCATCACGCTCCATCTCAAGCATCTTTATAACATACTTAGTTATTTGATATTTTCTGCAATCAAATTATTGTATTTGTGAAATAACAAGTGCCTTTTGCTGATAAAATACTTTACACAGTAAGCAAATAATGCTATTTAAAATAATCAAACAAATCAGTCATAATCTCAGTAATCTGTAAGATTTGCATGCTATGACACCTAGGCATTTCTAAAAACCTGTTTTGAGCTGTAGTCATCACTGCTTCAACTTCATTCAGATCTGGAGTATAAAGGTCCCACTGTAATTTCTAGTAGCAATTAACAGGTGGTAACCTCACTCTTTTTCTGTTCATGTAGTTGAAACCACTCAACACCAAAAGTATGTCATTAGACTCTGTTTCTTAATTTCCCTGATCATGCTCTTTCAGCCTTAATTCCAAAGGAAACAAAACTGATGCACCTTGGACACACTGACACACTTAGTGCCTGTCTGAATCATCTTTAAACCCAGTGTGCAAATTCAGTCAAACCTCATTATGAGACTGCATAGATTTACAGAAAAGAGAGTAAACTCAGGTAAAAAATGAAATACCAGCTGAGATGCAGAAATCTGTAGGCAGCCTGGCTTCAGTCTGTCTGCTTTTCAAAGAATTGCTTGTTCCAAATACACAGACACCATTTTTTACAGAAATGTTGTATGAAATTGCTTCTGTATGAAATATTTAGTATTTTCTCTATGTATCTTTAGCTGAGTTTGAAAAATCCAGATGAATCAATTTTAGTTTTATTACATTCAGGATTTAAGCAAGTCCCAATTAATAGTTCTGTAATTAACTGTATTGTCATGCTCTACCACACTACTCCAGTATGATTTTTTTTCTCAGTATTGCATATCTTGTACTCATTGGTGTAGAGCAGTATTTGGGTTCTGCAGAATCATGTGGCTGTGCTTCATAAACAAAGTCTCTTATTAAAGGGCTAAGATCAATGATGGCAATATTTTTAAAGCAGGAACTTGGTCATATGAAAGCAACAAAGCTGAACTGAGCAAATCATCTGTGCACCAAAGCATTTCATGAGAGGCATCCAGACAATATTAGAGCATCAGTCACTTTTACAGAACTTTTGTCTTTGTACTGTGATTTTGTAGTATCACTTACTCTGTTAATGACATGGCAAATCAGTTTTACTTTTCTGTTTGAAAATTATTCACCTCCCTCATTGTGATTGTGAATGAACAAGGACAATGAAAACCTGCGAGATTCTAAAAGCAGGACAGGAAAAAGTCCAACTGACTGTCATCTTTCTGTACCACAAAAGAAAAAATACACTCTATTGAGTCATTCTCTGTCACGCCACAACTCAGGAAACAAAGCCAAAACTTCTGAGGAAACAAAGCCAAAACTTTGCACAGTCACACCTACTCAGGTCCACATGCTTTACACAGTCCTGGTACCTCTGGAGCCATTTTCAGAAGCTCCCAATGCCCTCCAGCTCTCCTGTCTAGGGAGGGAGAAATGCAGTCTGAATCCATGAAATTACATGTGCCTGCATATTCTGCTCAAAATGGCTCTTCTGCTAGGCCTGTGAGGGAGCCCAGATGCTTTTTTAAATTTTCACAGCTGTTTTTTCAGTTCTGAAGTCACTTCCCTCCCTTAAGTTATGGAAAGTCATTTGCTGCCACCTACCAGCACGGTACAAGCATTTTGAGAGGAAGGGAAGTGGAGGGCATACTCAGATACATTTAACAGTTCCTCTGCAGATGTGTTTCAAGGCTTTTTTAGGGTGGAGGGGCATATTTCCTTTCATTTTGTCCATAATGTTTTCCCCTAAATTTAATAGTGAAAGAGAGAAGCCTTTATTACTTTACAATTGAAAAAGCCCCAACATGCTGATTGTGCTTCCAGGAAAAGCATCAAATGATATTATAAAACTTCAGACACTATTCAATACCTGACGTCAACCTTTTCATTAACAACAAATTGCTGAAATGCAGACCAAGTGAAGAGACGGCTGGAAAACTAATATTTTTCCAAAATAACAGCTGTTAAAAAAGCATTTTATGATGTCATGCTAAACCAAGATGTAAAAGCAGAAAAACTATTCATGGATTCAGCTGCTATTCTGAGTGTGCTTTCTGTGTGCTCTGCCATCCAGCATCAGGCTCCACAGCACTGCTGTACAGAGCCTTTGCTTTTTTGGAGACTGCACAAATGGAATTCAAAAGGAAAGTTAAACCTTTGCCAATATTGTTATCTAGGATAACTCTGAAACATCACCATTAAATTGCTATGCATTTATTTTCTATTTAATAAAATTTTCCTTAAAGCTTTTATTGTTCATACTATTTCTTAGACTATTCTTTCTAAGGACTACACATATTGGATATTCTGAAACAATTTCTTTTTCATGGAGGTATTCCCATCACTCACTAAATACAAAACATGGAGCTGTTCTGTTAGATCTAAATGAACTCTGCTTGGTGAAGGCCCAGAAAAGAAACACATTTTTATTCCACCTTTTAAAGAATCCTGATTTCAGTGAATCAGGCATTTGAATCTTTGCAAATTATCTTCCCACTTTTTCAGTCAGGCTATTAAGAGTGCAAAGGTTACTTTGCACTCTTAATAGCAGTGCAAAGCAGACTGCAGAGAAAATTGACAATATGTCTGATAGACTGTGAAAAATAAGAGCTAATCTGAGGCTTTGAAAAGACCTCAGAATTATAGACAAAGTAATTTGAAAAAATAACTAAGAACAAAAGCACAGTTACCATGCAAATCATGGTAATAAACAATCTCAGGGTGATCACAGTGGTGAATAATCAAACTATACTTTATTTCAGAAAAATCAAAACTACGTTCAGGAAGATAAAATCTTCAGGTACTGGAGAAGCAATAAAATAATCTACAGAGGAACGTCATGCCCATTGCAATCACAAACATTTACAGCACTGCTTTGGTATAGCATGCATACTTAACCAAAGTTAAAGCAACAAAAAAATGCTGTGTGTTAACATTTGAAAACTTTAAATATAAAGGGAAAACATGAATAGGAAATTTTGGTAATAAGAAAAAATATATGTCCAAAAATCTTTATTAAACACTGTACAAAAAAAATATTGCACTTTTAAATCAGACAATAAATATCTACAAAAGTATCTTACAAATGTTTAATTTAAAAAACTGCTTAAACAATCAAGACCCATTGCTGATGAAAAAGGTAATGATCAGGAATATCCTCTCCTTGCAGTCAGCCTTGGACACGATAGTCCACCCTAAACATTTTCTATACAGTAGTGCTACCCTAATTCTCAGTGATGCAAACCCTCTGTGCAGGATGCTGTGTCTGAGCTGCCCCCACAGCACTCCCAGCCCTCTGTCTGTCACACAGGTCAGGGATGGAACAAGAGCCAATCAAAGTGAGCATTCAGGCCTCCAAAATGAGCAGTAGTTTGGATACTACAAAAGGAAAAATCATCTATTTTCTGCCTCCTGTGGGGTCCTCTCTGCTTAAAGCCGTAGTCAGACCATCTGCAGTATGGAAGATAATTTACCCAGCAATATTATGGTAAGAATTTATCAACTTGCAAATGACTCAGATGGTTAATGGCCATGATGGAAAAACCATCTTGATGGAAAAATGTTTAACATATATTTCTTGCACTTGTCTATCTTCACAATTGATAATTCTTCCTTGGACATTTTCCCCCATTAATGGAGAAAAATAGAATGCTTACTCAAAGACAAGGAATCTGACAGCTATTTTGGCCAGTTACTGGCTCCTCATTTGACTTGATGTGCAAGAGAACAGTGCTCACAAGTGTTTGTTCACAGCTCTGACAAGGAAGCTTCTGTCTCATTTAATATCAGTACAAAAGTATAACCATGCCAGAACTCTGATTGTACTTCAGAGACTGGAATTAGAATTGAAACAATAAAAAATGACACCTCATTTATTCAAAAGAGATCCATTGCTGCTTTGAAAATTGTATTAGGATTTATAGTTTCTGCATACACAGAAGTACAAGCAGGAAAATTCAATGTACTTCTGTGTATCCATCTGAGAGCAAGTATCCGTAAAGCACATCCTGTGAGATCAACCCTTAAGCTCAAGCTGTTTATGAAAATGAAGCTGCTGCCAAAATTTTACAGCTACAAGCCACAGCTTCTGTAAATTTAAAAAATGGTGTTAAATATGATGAAAAAAAAACCCCAAACCAAAATCCTGGGAATCAATAGTTGCTGCATTTCCAGAAGTTTTTGAAGTATTTTTGTGACTCTTCCTCATAAGTTAAGGACAGTAAGCAGTATTTGTTGCTTTTAGGTAATGTTTTTTCACAGATAAAATTATAAAAGCCTACAAAATTTTACAGATGATATGCCATAATATTATCTTGCTAATCCATATGTGTTTAAAACATGAGAAGTTCCATTGCAAAGAATGAAAAATGAAAGCTCCCAGAAACAACACCTTATCCAGCACATCAATCCACAATGCTGTGTTTTCACTAGCCCCACATTGCCATTTAAGTGTTACAACTCATGTCTCATTTACAAGAATATACTTCAGGCAGGTTAGTTTAAAGAACATTTCTTCTCATCTCTTCACTGCAGCATCATGAACTTGCCATAGAGGACTTACATTTCTTGGCATGACTGACAACATCTTTCTTTGTAGGTGTCTATCAAGCATAACTTTAGTTGCTTTACAAATGTACAGTAGTGAGTTGTATCCTTGCATTCGCCTTCTGAAAAATATATTTAAACATTACAAGGCTTTATAGCAAGCAAAAGAGAAATAGCAGAGCTTGCCATTGTAATTGTAAACAACTGATGGATTCCTGCTAGATTTGTAATTTTTTTAGTGTGCATTTCTGGCAGCAGTGGATTCAAAGCTAAGCAAGGTCACAAGTAAGAGGTGTGATCTCACTGCACTCATTTGCTCATTGTCTGTTTCAGAACACAACCCCATCTTGGAGGCATTAACAGCTCTCTCAGGGACTTTTGAGTCACAACTGGCACAGTCTTGTAGGGAAGTTTGCAAAAAACTTCCTATATATCCTGTTTCTAAAAGTGCTTTTCAGGCTTTAATATCAAACTGGCCTACTTAGAGAAAAGAAACCCCAGGATTACGAAGTGCTCCTTGGAGAGGATAGTTTTACCTTTGATGTACAATCAAATGCTTGTAGAATCAATAGTGTACAACTGTGAGTCATTTTCTAATATAACTGCTACAAACTATTACTATGCTCATATTTAAATAAACATTTACATACTGCCACAGGATGTGACACTGCAGTGTTGCCAGGTCGCTGGTCTCTTCCTCCCTCTGCACAAGTGCTCAGCCACGGGTTTGTTGCTCTGCCTGTGCACGCAGGACACCGGTCTGGACTGGAAGCCAGTCCCACAGCCCACACTGCAGGGCCTCCAGGGGCCTGGCCGCCAGTACACATCACACCCCGCTGAAGAACAGTTCCTTCTGGCAGGAGGGCTGTGCAGGGGAATAAATGGCACTGAAATGTTTGCTTTTGTGCTAAACCCTTACTCACACAACAACAGAACTGAGCAGCCCCCACACCCCTGCTCACAGCACAGCCAACTAGACCAAGATCTCAAGATTGTCTCTGTGGTTTGAATATCTCCAAAGATGGAGATGCCACAACTTTCTGGGTAACCTGCTCCATTTTTTCTTATATTTAAGTTGAATTCCCTTTATTTAATTTTGTGCTCACTCATCACACCTTCTCACTAATGAGAAACATGAGTTTCTTCAAACGAGTTTCTTAACTTTGGAATAGGAAAAGGTATTTTATCTTTAAGGAAACGTAACTGGCCTTTGAACATGCCATACTGGATGCTGTATGTTCTTCAGGCATAACTCCTCCTGGGTTCCTGAATTCATCTACTGTCCACAAAGGGAAGACTATCTCTACCTCCTTTCCTTTGTCTGACACAGCAGAAATTGCCTACTTGTCCTGCAGTGACAATCCTGTACCTTCAATTTGATCATCTAAAGAATCTAACTCGTAACTTCTCCCCACTGTTTACCTCTTTCTTTCATCACAAGAAGAGTTTGGCACTGAAGATCCGTTCTGGAGCTGACATTTGAACCCACGGTGCTGTGAGCCTGCAGGGCGGCCAGCACAGCGGCCAGAGCACTGCCAGTGGAGAGAAAAGGGTGAGGGCAGGGAAAAAGAAACAGCAGAGTTAGTAACAACAGAATTATCCTCCTGGAGCAACCCAGCTACACAGCCCAGCCATGGCTTTTTGCATCTTGCCTTCTTCAGCCCTGCCACAGCTCAGTTTGGATAAGGCCTGCATATTTTTGGTTCTCTCTGTGTAATTTTGCCAAGACTTTCCTGCCTGCTCCTACAGCTAAATCCATTGTCTTCTCTCATCCTGCCACATCCCTACTGCTGCAGAATTCTTTCTGTAGCTCTGCCCATTACAAACTTGCCTTGCTAAAACCTGTACTGGAATGCAGCAACAGCAATTTTAATTCATTACTTTGCACATTGAACAGTAAATACAAATCTTATCAAGATGAACACAAGTTTGCTGCATGAAGGAAGAAACAGAAAAAGTAGGAAAACAGACTTCTGTGCATTCTGTGAGTTGAACTTCACAAGTACAAGTACATTAGTACACAAGCTAGGCAAATTGTGTACTAATATGACTGCAATAAAAGCAATAAGCTAGCTTGGAAAATGGAATACACCATAATGGCTTAGCTTATAAAATACACTGCAGCTAATACTCTGGTTTCATGTCATGCTATCAACAAATAAAGTTGCTCAGAGAGCATAGAATGAAAAAACAAGATTGTCTGATCTGAAAGGTAATTCCAGCCACAGAGCTCCTGCCTTGTGCAAGAGGGCAGATGTTGGGGAACAAGAGGACAGATGTTCAATCAGTTCATCAGATGATGGCACTGTCCCACTTCCATAAAACAAGGAGGCTGCAGACGAACGCTGTCACTTACCTGTGTGGTGGCCTGTGGTGGCCCTGGGGGACAGGGGTGCCCTGGGCAGGGTGTCCTGGCTGCAGGCTGGTCCCTGCCTGGGCAGGCCCCTGGCAACAGGGCCAGGACGCTGCCATTGGCCATGGCCTGGTGACAGGAGAGCTGTCGGTGCCGAAATCCAGAGCCACAGGATGCAGAGCACTCGGACCAGGGCCCAGCTACCCACCTGTAGCATGCACAGAATACACATTTACAGCAATTATTGCTGCCCTGCTGGTAGCTGGCAGCAACTGTTTGCAAAGAAAATGGAAAAGAACCTGTCCTTGCAAGTTTTAGGTGTGACAATGGTTAGAATCAGCTTCACTTGAGCAAGGTCCTCTTAAATATGGTTAACCCATGAGAGCATATTTGCTACAAACAATGTTTGCTACCAGAATCTGTTACCAGGTGAGCCCTACAGACCCTGCTGGATGTGACATGCCAGGAGGAAGGAGAGTGTACTTTTCCATGACTTATAAAATGGATGGTAACAATTTAGTTGGCACTAAAGTGACAGCTGCCGTAACTCATCCGAATTTATTACATTGAGATCTCACCAGACAATGAATCAAGCAGAACATGCTATTTATTGATTAGAAGTTGCAAATATTTAGTCAGTCTTGGCAGCTAGGAACAATACCGGGGAGGCAGCAGGTGGTAATACAATCAAACTGACTCGCTCTTTGCATAAATCCAGGCTAGAAATATAAAATGGACTTTATGTCTACCACAGCAGTGATAACAGGAAAAAAATTCTATTTTCTTCAGCAATTATTTCATTCTCCTACGCTCAAATAGCATTCAAGGAAGATTAATCTTTTACAGTCTGCACCCTTGTCTTTTTCTCCCTTTTAAAGCTCAAGTACTTTTGCAAACATTTGGTGCAGGGCATGCACAGCAAAGCACAAGTTAAGTAGATACTCAAGGCCTTATATTTGCTTAACTCTAGCTCTCCACTGTGACAGAGAGAAGTGACTAAACACATGCAATACTCTTTGACTAATTAAGGTCATATATCTAAACATCTAAAGGCTTTATAATTCTATGGATGCTTTCTAAACATCTGCCTTGAGATGAGAAGATTGTGCAGAAATCAGTAAGTGGGAAAATGGAAAGGAAATTTTTCACTTCCCTCCCAGGTCAGCGATCACAGGGAAGGAAAGAGGCTAAAGGCACCAAGAAACACACACAGGGCTATTTTCCAGGCATCTGGGATGCTCTTCCTGTATAGAAAGCATGGAATATTCCATAAAAGAAAACCAATTAATATTTCAGTATACAAGTATGGCTGGAGGCAGAGTTAATTATGTTAGTATACACACAATTGCCTTTCATTGGTGATTACATAAAGGCAAATTAAAAGCAGAACAAATCTAAGCATATAAAAAGACAACTCAGTTCCCAATCTCTTAGCTATATGAAAGAACCAGTTTGTTTATGTTGTGAATACTCCAAGGCCAGTGATAATCAGATTATTTAGTCATGCCCTGCAAACCCCTGAAAGGCATGACCTTGCTCAGAGGAGCCCCAGGACCTCTTGCACCCTCCTGTCATCTGCTCCAAATGCTGGAGCTTCAGAGAGAAATCTGCAACTGAAGCTGAGTTTCAAACCATTGGTTTGATTTCAGTATTTTTCTACTGGCAAAATGTTAGCTTTCTCTGGGCTGGCTAGAGTTCAGTATCACAATTTAAGATAATCTGTTTTTTGGCTGCTAATAATGAAACATAAACAACTTCTCCTGATACATATCTGTGGCTAGGTTTTCTGCATTTAGAACAGAATTCAGAACATACTGGCAAGATGCACTCTCACAATGTCAGCTAAGGTCTTAACACTTCCCTGCCAACAATTTCCAGTGAGGAACAACTCTAAAGTGTGTTTAGAGTTTTGCTGATGATAATGGCCAATTCTTTAAAGCAACAAAAAGCACTTATTTTGAGGATCCTGTGGGGTTTCCTGTTGAAATCCTGGAGAAACACCCTGTTGAGCTGGAATGCTCAGTGCAACTCAGATTGCCTAGAGGTGTCGTTTTGGCCTTTGGAATCAGATGTTGTGATACACCTGTTTGTGATAAAAATATTTTCAGCCCCATGATCCCCAGCTGATCCAGGGAGCAAACTGGCAGGGAAGGACAGTCAAGGAGCACTGTGGTGAGGGCAACAGAGAGAAATGAGGCATTCCTCAGAAAACATCTTGCTGAGAGTTCTGCTGGCACAAAGCAGAGCAGGTGAGCACAGTTACCCTGGCCACCCTAAACACAACAAGTTTTCCCTCTGGGGAGGCACAAATTCCACAAAACTGCACATCCCAGTGTCTCAGAGAGATCTCCAGCTTAGCTTTTGAGGTGTGGTGTGGTAACAGCAAGACTTGCTGCAGCAGCATGGAGACACTCAGCTCTTATTTATTCAGCTGAATCAAGCATTTCCCTACTTGCTTGTAATCCATTTCCACATCTCTCCTGCTTTAAGGTTCGTGGTGAAGTAAACCCCACATTCCACACTCAGAGCACAAACACAGAAACTATTTCAGGAGGTGGTGAGTGCATTTTCATACACAAAGAGCTGATGGAAATAGAGCAGAAGGGAGTTTACCTGGGAGGGCAGTCCTCTCTGTTGCAGGGCTGGTAAACAATCCCTGGCTTCTGCAGCTCTCTGCATTGGGACTCATTTACTCTCTGTTTCTCTGTGTTCAAGCACTGCAGGCTCCTGGAGCGGGTTCCTGAATGCCCACAGGTGGCAGAGCAGGGACTCCACTCAGCATAGTCCCAGGTGAAACCTAAGAAATACAATTGGAAGCAGTGTGAGAGAGGCACTGTGCATTGGAACTGTGTGTCACACTTTGATTGATTTGGCAGCACACTCTGTAGGCTGGATAGACACCACATCCTCTGTAGAAAAGCAAATATTTCAGCACTGTGAAAAGGGACCATGGGCCAAAGTAGAATTTAGTTCTGCTCAGCTTCCCCTCCAGGTCAGCCCTTACCTATGAAGCCCTCTAGAAGGCAAATGAGATCAGCACATGAAGGGCAGAGCCTGGCTCACAGTAGGAACTGATGAGCTTTCTTTAAAACTTTCATAACATTTTTATACAATGAGCATTAAAAAGAGGAAATTGTAAATCAGGCTCTCTAGGTTTCCTGCTGTTCCACAGCAAGTTTGTCCTGAACAAAACTCATCTTACTCCAGACACCTCACATAATTTTAGGATTTAAGAAAATCCTGTACTAAACTACAGAGAAGTATTTAATGTAAAAATAATTTGCCACTGAGGCATCTGGCAAGATGAAAAAGGAATTTGTTCTAAAGAGCGTTTTATATTAAAAACCGATCACCTCTAACAATTACTACCTTTATATTTAGTCAAAATTCCACACTTACCCCTTCCTCCACAATTTTTTTTGACACTTGGTAAAAGATGAAGTACTATGCAATGTTGACAGATTTTTATGTGATCACAGAAGGAGTCAGGTTTTTCTATAATAACCAAGAATAATTGATAGCTACCAGCTGTGTCCACAGACTCACTCTTGCAGCACATAATGAATTCTTTAACTTATTGTTTTTCAATGTTTCCTTATTACTTCTGGATTTCTTAAAATAATACAAAAGGGCCTATTTCAAAGTAGAAATAGTTAAATTTACTGACTGCAGCTATGATGGAGAGACTGTATTGTTTGTTTAACTAGGATGACACTGCTCAGAAGTGCCCTCAAAATGCCTACTGCGCAAAAACCACCAAGGGGGTTTTAGAGCCTCACAAATGCATGGGTATGGCAGTGATGAAACCTTTACTTAAGTGTCAATCACAGGTAAAGCTCAGAACTAGAAAATGGAATCACCCCAAGATACTGCCCAGCCTGACTGGAGAGGGGATTGGGAACCACAGGGCAGTCCAGCTGAAGACTGCAGGTGGACAGTTCAATAACTGGGAGAAACTCCAACTGCAATGAGATCTAGATTAGATCTAGGGCTGGACCTAGTTTTGGAAGAGTTCTATTAGGGTGTTTTCTGATTTACATTTGATTTTTTAAATGTAAATCAGAGTAAATGTAAATGTTTGTAGATACAGAATAAAGTAAATTTTTTTTAGATACATCTCAGTAAGATTCCTTTGCAAATGTAACTTCCTTCATAACCTCAGGCACTCCAGAGCCCTCCTCACTCTTGAACAGTCACCAAAACATCCTCATGGAGAGCCCAGGGGATCTAATCCTACTGCTTGAGTCCCTTGCAGAACAGTCATAAGCCAAATCAAACTGATATGTGAAGAGATAAAACATAGAAAAGCTTACAGCAGATTATGCTGGGGAACCCTACAAGACATTCTTGAGAATTTCACATGGAAATCTATGAGTGGGCAGTGTGCTCTAGTGTACTGATGTGATTAAGGGTGTCTGCTGTAAGATCACTACCATATTAATTGTGATCGTCCTGGAATATGACAATTAAATTAAAATTATTTTTATTATAAGGAAGATACTTCCAAAGTTGACCTTTAAGTCAGTTTTGTTTCAGTTTGGTGAGCTACCATGGAGAAGTTTGTTGAAGGGGAAGTTGATAAAACCTGTCTGATTTAAAACTGTTTAAGCAAAGACACATTCTTTCAGCTTCTCAGATACACAGGCAAGCAGAAAGAACCCCCACAGGATATTTGGATACACATTAATTACCATATCCAGCTCTGAGTACGGCATTGTCTACTGACTTAAATAAGACCATACATAAAGCTGAATTACTTTCAATGCAGAAAAGAAAGTTAGTTATCAGGAAAGTCTTTACAGAGCAAAAGAAGACATTTTAAAATTCAAGAATTTGTCATATAATTGTCAACAAACCTTCCTTCTTGACATTTACCCAAACTGACATTGGTTTTGCACTAGCTGAGGTCCGACATTGGAATTGTCCAGCAAATTGACCAGAGTTGGTGTTCACCTCTAGGATACGACCCCCAACCAGGGTTCTGTATTCCAGGGTCTGAACTTCCTCAACTGGGATGTCTCCAAAGAGCCACTGGACTGTATTCCTGTGACTGGGCAGCACTGGGCAACCTAAAAATCAACAGCATTTTAGCAGGCTTTTCTCAGCACATTGAAACGTTTGTGAACAAGTATGTACAAGTGTGTGATTCTGCATAAAGGACATTACCATCCTAAATAAAAACAAGAATATGCATAAATTCACTAAAGTCCAAGCTAGGGCCTAAAATCCTGCCTGGCCCTTGAGGGGTAGGAGCTCTGTAAGCTGATGTGTACTTAGCACACTTCTCCATCATTTCCCTTTCAGTAAGTTCTTATAAATTTAACTTCTATAGGAACAAAGTGAAAGGGGGTAAGCAATGATTTAAATGGAACAAAGATTTCATCCTAGACACTACAATATGCAAATAGGTCTGCAATTAAAGACCTTCTATCTGTTTGGGAAAGGAGTCATAAATACATTAAATGAAATTGCTGCATTTTCACTCCACATGCAGAGGCAGGGATGGAAACAAAGGCATTCATTTATACAGGAAAAAAAACCCACAAACAGAGCCCAGCTGAATCACTTCCATTTTTCCAAATAAAGCTCAAAGAGTAATTGCATGGGTTTAGAGTCAAGGTGATTCACCTCACAATTGCACTCACTTTTTTCCATGGGGGGCCCTCTATTTTAATAAAATAAATAATATTAATTAATAAAATAAATAATATGAAAAAGCAGAAAAGACAACACACCTATCCTTAGTGGATCACCAGGTGCCACAGTGACATTTGTACCAATCCCAGATGCCATCAGGACACGCTTCCTTCTGCTTCCCTTCAATAACTGAGTGTTATTCCCTGCAAGTCTTTGTTCTGTAACACAGTGCACAAAGATCTCTTCTGAGCAAGAATTAAATCATGATGCCAAAAAACATTTCATATCCAAATATCCAGCATGGTAGACATGAAGCAGAAAGTTAACAGCAGTTTGGAATTCTTTAGGATCAACTTCATTTATGCAGTTAAATTATCAATCTCATAAACTACATGTGTACAGGGAAACAGAAATTATTTATGTTAGTGCAAGTTTCTGAATAATTCAATAAATCAATATATTTATTGAATTTGTTAGAAAAACAAGCCTGTAAGAGTATAAAAACAAGACTTACAGGATGTATTTCCTGTTGATCATGACAACATTATTTATTATTTCACTGCACGCAAAAATTGTAAGAAAAAGAATTTTCTCAGTGGAATCTGGCCAATTCCTCTGTTCCATTAGGTAGAATTATAACAAAAAGTTATCAAAGAAAAAAGAACATCTTTTAAAATCTCATTATGCATGGAGATAGCAAGATGAATGCAGAGACAAATGCCCATCACTATAGCAACTCCTCCTTTTCCTCATATGCTGAAAGAATAACTGCCAAAAATGTGGGCAATCTGTCAGTAACACACAGTTCTTACCACTTAGTCAACATTTCTGTTTTAATGAATGTACATAACATCTATGTCTCTCCTTCCAGAAGGGTTTAAATCTTTTGCTATATTCTAAATTCTCTGGGTCATTTTACATTGGCTCAACACTTCTCCTCAGTGTGTGATTTCTGCACAAAGCCTCCTGCCTGTCTGTAAACACCAGGGCAAAAAACTCTCCACAAAACCACGCTGAGGCCAGCTCCACAGGCAAAGGACTGGTTGCCTTGTCCAGAAGGCAAAACTCCTTAGGGAGTTTTATTGGAAAGGCTGCACAGACTTTGTGCTACTGCTGGTCTGGCCCTGATGAAGCAAGCAAGTCCTGTAGCCAAGCCAAAAATCTGATGGCACATTTCACAAAACACTGAGCCACTGCAATCTCTAAGTCCTGACAGCAAAAGTCCTCACATTTCACTGCAGCCTTGCACAGCCAAAAACTTGCAGAATTTGGCCCTCTCCTATCCACCCCAGATTTATATGAGCTAATGTCACATCACCAGGAATTGAAACAAAATTTAGACTCTTGTGAGCAATACTCCAGTCACATCATTATAATAATGCTCCTCTCTGGAACATCTGAAGTTTTGATGTACTCCAGAAAAACTGAAAGCAGGAAGGCAGCTTCAGTCTGCACTCATCCTCACACAGAGACTCTTATTCTGTCTCTAGAGCATCCTCTTCAGCCAACAGCCCCAAACATCCACAACCTGCCCTGGGTGTGTGCCCAAGAAAGGATCTGTGTGGCAGGACTGGTCACGGGGAGCTCAGCTGCACTTTGCACAGCAAAGGGGTGGGAGAGCTCCTCTCTAGAGCCAAAGGATCCAATGACTGCAGGGATTTGCAAGGCATGATTGCATTATACAGAACTATATTATTAACCTACTTACAACAGAGGTATCTTGATGGAATTTTTTCTTTACATTTTCTATTCTGAGAGTTTGAGGTTCATAATCAAATTTTTTTCTTTTCCACTCCCCTACATTTTATTAGCCTCTATAATTAAAAAAAGTGAACACCAACCCCCCAAACCAGTCTTTGCCTTCATTTTCCTGTGTTTCCCTGAAGATTTTCTGAACACTCAAGCCTGCCTTGTGTCTCTAGTTAGAAGCATTGGGCTCACTGTAACACGACAGTGGATTTAGTTCCTAATGGGTCAGGTGGTTTAAGATTGATTATTTGTCACCTGGAAGCAAGGAGATGGAGCAACCTTGAAGTCACAAGTCAAACCATCTGTACCTAGATCCACATTACAGGAAACACAAAATACAGAACACATCCAAGGGGATCAGATGAAATCAAAAAGTTCAAATTTCCAATAAAGTGTTAAATATGCCCCCAACTATTTTATGGTCGAACTTTGATTATAAATTGGCTAACTTTTGTTATCAGTAAGGAATTCTCATTTAGCACTTACCAGTTATGTGGAGAACAGATGCAGCCTCAGCTTTTCCAAGAGCATTGGTTGCTCTGCAGGTGTATGTTCCTGCATCTCGGGAGGAAACATTGCTCAGAAATAAAGAGCCATTCAAAACCAAGGAAGAATTTATTTGTAAAACATCCTTCTTCTTCAGCCATGTTACATTTGGTTTGGGAACACCTTTAAAATGAAAATAATTAAATGATTTATTGTGAGACATAACAGAAAGTTTGTGTTGCTAACTGCTACCATAGCATTCAAGAACCGTGAGCTCCTTGGTCATTTCACAGAGTGAGAAAACTCAGGTAACAATATTGCAGTAAAACAAGCAGTTTTCACACTCACAAGAAAAAATCTCAATTGTGAGCCCTATTAATAATTCATCATCCCACTAAAAATAAATCTCAAGGGTTAAATTCTGCAAGTCCAGCTCAAAGACAGCTTTACAGACTGCTACCAGGCCTACAAAAGCAATGTGCTCACACATCTCACTCAAAGATGTGAAACCACTAAACCCAGCCAGGACCAGCTGATGGAAAGATCTGTACAGTACCTTCTCATTCAGCCTGCCTCCCACAAGGAAGGACGGACAGAAGAGAGGAAGGAAGATTAAAATTTTAATCAAAAAATTAGGAAAAATTTGGGATAACATTATTTCTTTTGAAGAAAAAAAATTAGAAAATACATGTGGCTAATTCATGCCAAAATAGTTGTGACAACTTCTCCAAGTTGCAGATGTGATCTGAACAGCTTGTAATGACAGAGGGTGAAGGAACAGAAAGAGTATTAATTTCATTAATAATGAAAAGAGGAGTTCTCCTGTTAAGCAATCTCAGTTACAGTGGTACAGAAGCTGAAGGTCTACCATCATTGCTGCTACAGTGCTTGAACTCTGAGAGCCTCAGCTCTTGCAGATAACTTGTAATTTTCAATTTTAATCAATAAATTACGTTGAATGCTTATTTTTAATGAAATTATTTTTCCACTGGCACACTACCAGTGGGAAGACTGTTTTATTTTCCTCAAATACTTGCCTTTAAAAAGAGATTTTGCAAGTCGGCAAATCAGACACTTCATTGATGTGCTCTGGTTGAGCTGCTGCAGCAGAAATGCTCTTTCCAAGTTCCAAAATCCCGGGGAAGCCACTGGGTAAGTTGGCACACGTGGCACACTGAGCAGCCACAGATGTGCACCAAAGTGTGGGGATGGGACAAGTCACAAATGGAAAAAATCTCTCACCTGAACCCTTTTTTCACTAAATAAATTGGTCAGTGCTCACTGAAGGCCCCTCAGCTAGGTTCTGCTGCAGGAGCTGACCCCAATGTGGGACATTTGGAAGCTGCAGCCATCCTGAATGCTAATTCAGGCTCCTCTCCTCACAGATCATTGTGCAGTATTACTTTACAGATGATGTCTTCATGATGTGGAATGGCCTTTAGGAACAACTTTAACATTTCAATCACTGGCTTAGCACTTCCAATGCACACCTCAAGTTTTTCCTTTGCTGTAATAGGAACCAGACATATTTTTTGGAAACTGCTATTTCACTGAAGGAAAAAGCTCCCCCCGCCATTTTGTCTAGAAAGGCAGTGGAGAGAAACACTCTGCGTAATCACAGATTTTATTCTAGACAATTTAGCAGCTGTTCTGTGCTTTTAAACTCATGTAGAACTGTGTTTTACCGAATAAAGCTGATTAAAACAAGATCTGCAGAGTGCACGGCGGTCCGAAAACCAAGTTGTTTTTCAAGTTTCTAGAAGAAGCTTTATGCCACTTTGAAAAAATCCATCTGGAATTAGGATGAGGTCTTGGTTTAAGGGTCTTTTTTCCATTTTACCGAGATTTCTGGCTAAAGTGTATAATTCTCAGACATTTTTCCTTTACAGTGTTATTTCCACAGCCATTCAGGCATATATACTCACTCTGCAGATGGGCTGAGGAGGTGGTGTGAGGATCTGAGCTGTTTTACTCTCAGACCTAGAGGTTTGCAGCCAGACTGCCCTCACTGGCACCAAGGCCCAGCAGGCCAATCAGAGCCAAAAAGGAGCTGAGATGGGACTGGAGTAAAAAGGTTTAAAGGCAAATTCCACAAAACACAAAAACGTTTGGAATGGTTCAAATTTAAACTTTTAACCTGAGCCTCTATCAAACATCAGTGCAATATCACCTCATGATAGTCCTCCCTCTGCTCTCATGACAGCATTCAGGAGTGTAGCTCATTCCCAGGATTTAACTGAAGTCAAATATTTTTCTTCCAAACGCTTTATATCCTAGAGCTGTCCCAGAAAAATTGCCATGTCTCTATTCTTCTATGTGTGCCTCATTCAGAGACATGCAGAGCCTTTAAAAATGTGAACTGGAGTTCAGCGTGCAGAAGACATCTGCAGAATAGTTTTGCCACTCATTTTAACTTCAAAACTGGGTATCTGTCACACACCTTAAACTCAAGTTATAGCAAATGATTCCTCTTTCTTTCTCCAAAGAGGTCTATTTGTTTCTCTTTGGGGAAAACAAGTGAGTAATACCACACACACAAGTAAATCGGGCCATTACTCAAGTGAATAATGTGAGCACACAAACATAAATTGTAGGTCTGAGGAGAAGTGCAGACAGAGCCCTGCACCAGAGGCCAGCAGCCAGCCCGGCTGTCATGCACCAGGAATCCACCCAGGCCATCCTGGGGGTGCTGGCACTGGGAGATAGACAGTGGGAGGGGGAACCCATGGAAAACAAGGGTTAAATACAATGTGTGTGAGGGGGAACCCATGGAAAACAAGCAGTTAAATAGAATGTGTATGAGGGGGAATCCATGGAAAACAAGCAGTTAAATAGAATGTGTGTGAGGGGGAACCCATGGAAAACAAGCAGTTAAATAGAATGTGTGTGAGGGGAAATCCATGGAACACAAGTGTTAAATATAATGTGTGTTAGGGGGAACCCATGGAAAACAAGGAGTTAAACAGATCACACTAAAAGCACCACCAGTGCTGTGCACACTGCTGTTTTCCAGCAGCTGATGTTACATGGACACCCTCAGGGTGCTCCCATTGAGGGGAGATATTTAAGCTCAAAACAGCAGTGGGAATAATCACAACACCCCTGCACTGTATGTCAGCCCAAACTATCAAGGAGTAAGATTTTTATCTAGGAGTTAATTATTGTTAGGTGAACTGTGTGCTGAGCCCCTCTGAGCCGGCCTCTTCACAAGCATTTTGAGGACCCTTCAAGATTTTGCATTTCACGGTTCCATTTCTTTCCCCACCTCTGCATTACATGGAAACCAATTCACTGTCTGAGAGTGAGACTGGGAAATATTGGACTGTGTGCTTAAGAGCAACTGGTATTTGTAATCAAGCTCCTTTCTCTGACCTCTTCACTGGTTTTGGTTAGGTTGCCATTAACAGAATTAAGGCAAATGCTCAGACTGAGTCCTAAGCTAAGGGGAAGAAAAAAAGATTGCTTTAGAGAATTCAGGGACCTATTACACACTAGAGAAGAGCATGAAGAGAGGAGAAGAGAGGAGGACTCTGCAGCCAGGACACAGGTTAGATTTCTTTGCCAGAAATCTAACCAGGGCTTCTAACCCTGCCTTTCAGGGCAACCCAAAACTGTGATAAAATGCTTTCAGAGTTGGGCATCCAGAGAGACAAAGTAGAGAAACCACTCAGAAAAAAGGCTGATACCTCCTAATAGACACCCTAGAAACAGATTAAAGAAACAAAGCTGGAGAAAAAGACATCCCTACAGTCCAGCTCCTTCACATTCTTGGGCAAAGCAGTTGCAAGCATTTCAAGCCCTTCTGGACAGATTCACTTTATCTTTACGTTCCTTTGGCCAGTGAAAAATCCTTTTCTGCTGTGTGTCTCATGAGAGACAGAGTTCTTGTTTATATTTTCATTTCTGGAATTCCTATCAGGAGAAACTCCTACTCTTAGAGGACACTTAGGAAAACTAGCTTTAGGTGTGCATTTAGTTTTTTGCTTTGGAGTACCTTGCACAAAACTCCCATCTCATAGCCCATCACAACCCCAGCATGCAGTCAGCTTTAGCACATTTCAGGTGCAAAATCTTCCATTGTGCAGATTTTCAGTGCTACTTCTTTAGAAACCAGATTTCATATTTACTGCTCCTGAGATAAGATTTCCCTTCCCTACTGGCATGCAGCTCTGCACACTGAGCTGGGTCTCAGCTAGGAGCTCCTGGGAAAGAGCAGTCAAAGTACACAATTCCCACATTCCTCTTGGGACAAGGCTCTTCCAGGCTCTGGTGTGAAAAGTACCAATTTTCCTACACAGAAACTGCAGGATCAAGTTCAAGCATACCATCAAAACCAAGAAAAAGTTCAATTTTTTCTCCTAGGCAAGTAGTTAAGGCCTAAACCTTCTGTTTTATCCTTTAGAACTCATGTAAATAAAAACCTACGAGTTTTAAGCAGTTTTCACAATAAAGGAGAAACAAAACTAAGCAAAAATAAGCCAAAACCAAGTTGTTGCTATTGTTTCCCCTTCCCTTAAAGGGGCTGAAATTACTCTTAAGCTTTGGGCCATATTTGTAGGAATTCATAGAGGATTTTGTCCTGTGCACAAGGTCGAATTTTACTGCAGATGCTTGACTCTTGCTTACTTAAAGATTGATTTACACAGGGATGTTAAATAAACTAAAATAACTCCCATGCTGTCTTCAGGAGCATTTGTTCATTACAGAATTGCAGCAAGAACAGTCACAAACTGAATAATTCCTGGTTTGATCCACAGAGAGTAGGAAAAGGGGAAGGAGAAAGAGGCAAGAGATGGCCTGTAGCCACCTTTGTGTCCTTCCTACCCCATCTCCATGCAGATGCAGCTGAGGATGAGCCCAAAGGCTCAACTCCCCCAAACTGCCAAAGGCTCAGAATCCCCGAGCGCAGTAAAGATCCCAGGGGTTCTAATGGGAGATCTGTCACTGGATCCAGAGAGCAGCACAATCCAACAATTATATCCTACAGCTCCAAGTCAGGAAATCACTTAGGCATGAGACTAAATCCATCCCTATCAGGGAATGCAATTAAACACATACTTAAAATTCAGGATGGCTGTAATTGTCCTTCATGAACAAAGATGCATTCCTGAACTCAGGCCTTCTTAGTTTTCAAAAAAACCTTGAAAATGCAAATCTTACTCTTACAACGGATCTAAATCCTCTTAAAAAGTTCTTCTATAGACCTAAGTGGCTATAAAACTTTAAAATTAGTTTAATCTATTTTTCTGACCTCAAACACAGGTTATTTTCCACTAGCACTGGAGCAGCTCTACAATACTCAATGTTCCATGAAAAAAGTCATTTTCCACCATGAGTGGCCCTGGGACAGCAAATGTTATGGAAAAAAACTCTAGCTCCGGATGGGACTGCAAAACACATGTTTAAAAAAAGAGAAAAAAAGGAACCTGCACTATAGGGTGCCCTTAAAATATTCAGTGTTCAAAAACAAATTTCCTCCAACCTTGAAAGCCCTGTGAAATATTACACACCATAAAAACCTTGGCCTACTAACTACCTGCTCTAAAACACTGGATATGTCTTCAGAAATTTCTCCCCCAGCTACGTAGGATCTCATAAAGTATTCTGAGTTTCCCATTCAAGAGCAAGGCAGAACTGTGCTGGCACAAAGCACATTTTGCTGCACTTCACAAGAACTTTGCCTTATTCAGGGGCTAAATTTACATGTCTGCCTTTCAGAGGAATCAGTTCTGGGTCAGCTATACCCACACAATGAATGCCACCTGATTTTTATTTACAATACACCCCCTAACACCTCCAGTGCACTGAGCACAACCTACACAGCAACTGCACCCACTGCTACACCTTTGTGTTTCCTCCAGCAGAATTCTCAAACTGCCTTTATATTCATCTGAGTTATGCTTGGGCAATCAGCTTCCAGTGAACCCTAAAGAGCCTAAACCTGCTGTTACTGAAATTACCTGTATGAACCTTGCCAGCTTCACCAGGAACACACCAGCATGGGGCATTTTGGCACTCAGTGTTACCCCCAGCCTGCCCTCTGACTCTGCCCCTTCTCTGGCAGCCTTTCAAAGCCTCTCCTGCTTCCCACCAGCCTTGCAGCAGCCCCTCTTCCTAGGTGGCAGCAGCATCTGGTAGGATTTAGGTATTCTTACCAACATCTGGTGACCTCCTCAGACAGGTTCCCAAAGCAAGACCCCTTCCCACCCCACTCCTGAACCTCTGTCAGGTTCTGTTTAGCTCTCTGGCTGTCAAAGAGAACTTAATCTTTTTTCCAGCTGGAGAAGTTTAAGGCTAATATTTTTCAAAATCAGGCATTTAAAATAAGGCAACTATTATTTAGCAGCTAATGACTGCTAGAGTGAGTTCTGCAGTGAACCCCCAACAAAGACTTGGTTGGTGTGCATCAGGGCACTTCCACAATCCAGCACTGTTAGCACAGACTGGTTTACCCAGCTGATGTAATTATATAATTACACTTTCACTTCACTGAATAACAGTGCTGCATCACCAGGGATCACACTTGATCATCAGATGCTTGTCATCATAAAATAGATTCATACACATGGACTTCAAAAATATGATTTTATCAGAAATCAAAGCACTATACAAGAATTGCTATTCTTAGTTAGACCAGAAGTCCACTTAACTGTGCATTTTCTCTCCAACAATGGGCACCTGGGGATGTGTAGGCAGAGCAAAAAAATCATGTCACTTATTGAATAACCCTTCTTCAAAATACCCTCCAGAAGTAGTCTTTAGCTCATGCCTGTTTCCCCTACTGCTCTTCTCTCTACCTCTTCCAGCACTACTGCGTCATTTTTGAGATGAGGTCAGCAAGTTGCAAACAGGATTCACCACAGTTTTAAAGAATGGCCCATTTATATTTTCTATTATTTCATCCATTCCTCTGCCATTAGTTTTGGTTTGGACAGCACCCAGCAGGCATGCTGGTGTTCCATGGAGCTCAGAACCATGCACAGACCTTTCTCTGACTGCCACATGCACTTGTCTGCCTTTAATGTTATTTGTTCTATATATGTGCATTTATTCTGCAAATATCAGCTTTGAACATCCTTTGAGCTCATCTAGCTTTTAAATGTTACTTGTGTGATCATCCTGCTGCAACTCTTTGGAGGGGGTTTTAGATACATTAGCCTTTATAAATCTATATTCTTCACAGTTTCAGTCAACTAACTGATCACATTTCTTCTGAGAATTTTTATAAAAATGTTGAGCATCAAAGATCCCAAAACAGCCTTTGGGGCACCCCACTCTCTCTTCACTGTAAATTTAACCACTTGTTCCTCTCAGTTCTTCAAGCAGGTGCTAACCACGGAGGCAACCTCTTCCTTTTTGTAATTAGAATTTGTTAAACTTGGCCTAGGCAACTTCTCAACAGCTTTTTGCAGACTGAGGTAGTAAGTATTGGAAATTGTACTTTCCTCTAACACAATCCATCTTAACTCTTCCTGAACTAGAAATTTAAAGGAATTTTTTTTTCAAATTAGCAAAGCCATGAGAGGAAAAAAAGAATCAGTGCTGCAAACAATTTCAATTTATGGATTTCCCTCACCTCCCTGAGGCTCTGTCTGCCAAAGAAAGGAATGGAAGGCCTCAGGAATGTGTTCGTATAGAGACCTGATGGGTACCAATGTCCCAAAAGACACCCAATGTGTGTTTGGATGAGGGTTGCTTTGGACTGTGCAGTCAATCTTGCCTGGACCCTCAGCCCATACTGCCCATAGTATTGGCAAAGTGTCAGGTATTGTCCCCAGGCACACCCTTCAGTTCAGTGATATCCAAAGGGATTCAGTTTTCAGGTTCCCAGACTGTTACAAGACAAAAAGCAAAGCACAATTTAGCTTTTGAACATCTTTCAGTCCTTCCTGCTTAATCCTGATCCCAACAAAAACTCTAATGAAGAAGCACTTAGTGTAAAAAGCATAAGAGCAAAAGATTTTCCTTCTATTATACTAATTGTAAATACTGTCATTCCTTCCTCATAAAATAAATCTGTACACACTTCTTTAAACTTTTGAAATCGATTATTAATATCCTTTAAAACATACAAGAAAACCTAAAATAAATGAGGAGCCAAAATCTTATGCATTAAACTTCTATATTTCCTCACTGACATCTTCTAAAGGGGTTAAGCATAGAAGACAAAGAACAGCATCACAGTTACATTTGGAATGGTGTGGGTAAATGAAGCAACAGATGGAAAAATCCAAATCTTGATTTTTCTGGACCTGTTTCAAGTTCCAACACTGACAGCAAATACTTGGTCCACCTTTGTGAAAATCCTGTGCAAAAAGATACAACAGGGTTTGTGTGTTTCTCACAATTTTTTATCAGTATGTTATTATTAGAGAGCCAAAATGTATTAGTAGGAATGCAGAATTTGGATGAAGGTGCAGATTCTACTTTTCAAGGCCTGTGTGTGCCAAGATATTTCAGAGCTGCAAAAAGAAGTGTAAACAAAGTCAGCTCAGTGTGTGTCACTTCCCTGCTCTCACCAGCAAGCGGCACACAACGCACATTTTATTCACATTTCCTCTCTTCCCTCTATTCTACTTCAACTCAGAACTTTCAAAGTTTTTACAATAAATGGAGTCTGACAGTTTTAGTTTATTTTAGCAATAATCACAAGACGGTTTTTTTCTGCAAATACAATAAATGTTATCCAAGAGCAATTTGGAGCAATCAGTATTGATATTTATACCATGTGTGTTGATTGAAAAGCTCTTGGCTGTAAGAATGGAATATGAATCTACCCAGAATGTATGAATATCTTCTAACGTATGCACGTGTGGGAGCTATAAAAGGGAGTTTATTATAATTAGTGGAAAAATAGTATTGTATAAACTAAAAAGAGAAAAGAACAAGAAACCTTCAGTTTGTACAGTTCAGCTAACTTTTCTTATTCTGCTCTTTGATGCTCTTCTGTTTACTAGGGCACATTCAGAAATTCAAAGGGCTTTTTTCAATCTTAATGTGATTTTTGGAGTGTGAGAGAAAGGCTTTCAAAAGGACAAAAGAACCAAATTAAAAAAAAAACAAAACAAAACATTGTACCCACAGGGCCAACGCTGCACAAAATATTAAAGTTTACATCTTCAATAGGTCAATTTCTTTGCAGAAGAAACTATGGATTGGACAACTCAAAAATCTCCTTTAGGTTATTCATTCTACAGAAAAAACCCTCAGAGGTCACTGCAGCCAAGAAATTTAAAAGTAATAATTCTGCTACTAGCATGGCACTGATACTCTTCACGCACACAGACACTTTATTCATTACATGCCTCTTCTTGTGGAGAACTGTTCTTGGGGCTAGCAGGACTCCCAAAGACCAGATGTGACACCGGTGAGAAATCTGCATGACTAATGTCTGTGTGGAAGGATCCTGAATAAACTCCTGGCAGAACATGGAGAGCACAAAGGTTCATCCAGGGCTGTTTCACCCAGTGAAACTCCCAGGGCAAACCCATCCTCTGCAGAGCAGTCAGGAGGAAGGGCAGCGAGGAAGAGGTGCTGCAGATCCAGCCTGGCTCTACAAGAAGGGCTCTCTTATCATTACTTTTGCAGGTCAGATCATCCACATCATCTTTTACCAGCATTCACAATGAAGTTCTCATCCTCCTACACTGCAAATGGCCACATTTTTAGGTCCCACCCATCAGACAAACGTATCAGCATAAGGTGCTATTAAATTCAATCTTCTGAAGTCAGTGGTTTATTACTTTCCATTAAGGAAAGAAGAACAGGAAAACTCTGCTTACATCATTGCAAAAGTTTTTCTGCTTCTAGACTTAGTGACATTTTAAGACATGCAAGCTCTATTTTATTCACAAACAGTAATACTTACTTCCTTGGCAGTGACAGGAAATAAAGCAATTAGATAAATCATTTTTTAAGTCAACACTGGTGTCTCAGCATAACTAAAGTTTGGCTCACCAATATATACAATTCTAAAGCATTTGGAAATCTACAGTCCCATGTGAAAATATTAATTTATATTTAAATTGCTAACTGCTTACCCATCCTAACAATATTAATATTAACAGTGTGACATGAACTCTCTGCTGAATTTGAGATGTAGGTCAGTTATACAAGGAGTTGCCAAACTATAGCTGGAAAATATTACTTCATCAAAGAATTAGCCTTGGTACAACAGTGAATAGCAGAGCCACATGTCCTAATACATGTCAGCCTGGCGCCACTATTGTATGCAGAGCTATTTGCATATATATATTTCTATCACTACCCTGGTTCAGTATCAACACCCACTGATATGCATTTCCCAGCACATAAATGTGAGCAGCACACACTGGCTGCTCTGAGGTCGTTCTTTGCACTCCCTTGCAACCTTCGTGGTTATTTGCACTTTCACACATCATCTTCACAAAAGGCTGAGCTCAGCTTGTTAAATGTTTGACAGAATATTGCTGCTGTGACTGAAATATTACACTTGAAACCTCACAGACAGCAATGGTAAGATTAAAAAGAAAATAGGTACCTTTCCAGCAAAGGGTTAGAAAGTAAAATGCAGCAGTGAACTGCTTAATGCATGTTAATTCTGATTGATATTATTCTTCCTCCACAGATGTTGAGCTAGAAAATATCTGTATTCTCTCATAGCTCGGCACTTTCCTTTGTTTCCTCACTGCAGCTGCAGACTGATGGATCTAAAAGGTGAGTTCACTTCACCAGCAGGTTTAAAGTTCTATTAGGCTACGGCTGGAGATTTCATTTTCAGTTTTAACAATAGTCTAGACAGATGTGCATCTCCAACAGGGGTAAGGAAAGTTCTTTGATGAGCAAGTCAGCTGGGCATGCTCGCTATTGCAGCAAGACACCCGCTCACCCTGGTGGGCTTTAAGCTCTCTAGTGGAGCCCTAGACCATTTCTTGGAAAGAAAGCCCATTTAGGGAAACCCTGAACCTACAAATGTGTATGTGAATTGAAGTGACAGGCTGAAAATAAATAGGACTCTTGTTGGTGACATGCCTAATAAAAAAACCATTCATGATCAATGACTTTCAGCCTTCACTGGTAATTTATTTCAAGATATAAGATAAATTTCTGATTCCAACATTACAAGCAACATCACTGCAGTTCTCACTTACCTTTCACTGGACACTCAATCAAAATATTTGCTCCAATTCTTGCCATGATTGTACCTCCAACAACTGCTGAGAAACTGCTGGCTTCCAGATTCGTCATATTTAACACAGAGGACAAGATGACAGGCACCTCTTTGAAATGAAAGGGATAGTAAAGCTTTATTTAACTTCTAAACATAAATCTTTTATTTAAAGTCATCATGTTTGGAACAGAATGCAGTCTGCAAAGCAGCAGCCAGAAAAGACAGGTGGGACAGATACAGGCAGACTGAGTTCACACCTGCTGTGGTTTTAAAGCAACAAGCCCATCTTACTGCTGCCTATTAAATCAGGCAGACTTTCATGGATTGCCAGTAAAAGAAACTATTTCATATTGCAGTGGGCATGGGTGCTTATATGCATATATTTATACACACATATGTGTCTATGTATATATGTATATATATATATATATATATGTTTGTGTGTGTTTGTGTAAAAGCCTGGAATGCCACTGTTTTATGGAATGCCACTGTTTTTTGGAGTGCCACTGTTTTACCTGCATGCAACAGCAGTGATGTTTCCATATCAAAACCAGAGTCATTAACCACCAGGCATCCATAGGTACCAAGCTCCTTTTGAGTAGGATTCCGAATCTGCACTCTTCCAGTGGTGTCCAGGATCACCCTGCACAATAACCGAGGAAATACAAGGGTTTCAACCCTGGGACAAACCCAGCTGAATGCCCTTGCAAGAGTTACAGATAGAGCAGCAAAGCTCCTTTTTAGGAGTTTGCAGAGCCAGAGCAGCACAGGCAGCCCCAGCTCTGCCTCCTCTCCAGGAGCACTCAGGGATACACACAGAGAGGATTGTGCACATCTCCTTCTCCTACTACAGGGCTGTGTCCTACTTCCAGCCCTGGGAAGGGCAGTGAGTTTGCTACCACAAACCAGGATCCCCTGGGCACAAAAGTGTGAATAAATCAGAATACCACAATTAAAAGTATTAGGCTTGGCAAGAAATCGATCTCTCCGGACCAGGCTTGGTTTTCAGCAGGACTGGGGAATTCACAAATCTATGGCCTGATCTGACTTTCAAATTACGATGAGGTTGGGGTTGTTGGGGCTTTTTTAAAATGTCACCATTGAAGGTAAAGTTTTCCACCAAAACCTCACAGGTGTCTTGAGTACCTTGCTTGTCCTCTGAGGAGGATCACAGCCTGGGGAAGAGGCTGAAAATAACAACTTTTCTCCTCTGTTACGTTTCTTAGCACTAAGTTACATGACTTGCCATACACTCAGCACATCCCAAAAACCTGCAGCTGGTGTTTTCCCACACTGAGTACATTTACATAATAGATTAACAAAAAATAATATTAAAAATACTTGTATCTCAACAAAACAAGCCACCTCATGCATGGCTCAAGTTGATCCCTTTACAAACCTGACAGATAAAGAACATTTACCTCCTCACACTCTTTCAGATGCAATGCTATTAACATCACTTTTGGGTCCACATACATATATGTAGATTTGTGTATAAGAAACCTTACTAGGAAAAAAATTATGAAGTAAACCTACTTTGCTTAATATATGTCTTAAGAGCAAGAATATCAATCTGGGCTGAAATTAGGAAGCAAACATACTCGTGAATAAACAAGACACCATCATGTCCACAAAAATTGAAGTATCACTTGCTACAAATTGAAGTATCACTTACTACAATTGCTTTTCCATTGAAAATGATGCACATTTCACAAAATAAACATAACTGGTGTTTATTAACTGGTGGGAGCCACATGATTCCAAAAACATTTTCACTTTTTAAAATGGCTTAGTTTGGGTGTCTTTGCTTTAATTGATAGCTCTGCAGAAGTATATTTTTCTTGGCAGTGCGTTTAATCAGTTAAATATGTTGAGAAATATCCAAAAGCGTCTTTATCATTTCTGAACCAGTTTTTTCATTACTCAAGAGCTAGCTATAATTCCAAGAGGCTCACACACAAAGTTAATGTTAATATTACCAGGTGAGCTTCTAATTTATCAGCACTGAAGTAGAAGTATTTGCTCAGGCTTGAGCAAATATCTGATTGTAACAGCTTGCTGTACTCATTTGTCAATCTCAAATGTGATGGTAATACAGGTTCTTTATTATTCTGAATTTCACTGTCCTCAACGGAAATATTTTGAAGTATTGAAAAACATCCATAAAAGCTCATATTTTTCTTTTTCAATTGAAGTTATGCAGCTCCAGTAATACCTAAATAGTGTGTTAAAGAATAGTGTGGGTACCATTAATATTTTCCCTTCTTAAAATAAGTAAGAGCTAAGACTTCTTTTCATCTATACCATGGCAGATGTTTTTAATGTGTTCCTACTGCATTTAGTATCTGAACAAATCCAATAGCCTCCCTAATTTGAGGGTAAATCTGCTCTTTTTCTGACACAGCTGAAATTATTAAAGCAGATCAAAAAATACAGCCAGGACATCCAAAACACTTCACCTTATAAAAATAGTAAATCGTCCTATGTAGTATCCTGGAAATGGCCAAACACTTGGATGTCAGTAAAGCCAAACAACGTGACAGACACTTGAAAGAATAAAAATAAATTACTTAACTAGAAAGATGGCAGGCCCAGTGGCCATGCTTATCTCATTTTCACAACAGTATGTTCTAATATTGCACAGCAGGGTGGATTTTTTCCATCGACAGTGCCATAGTAAGTCATTCAAAAGTAAAAGAGAAGCTATTTACTTACTTTGCAGAGGCTTTTAATGTCTCGCCATCTTTTGTCCAAGTATATTTCACTTCACTCATACCAGCTGTTTCACACACTAGATTGACAGCATGAGTATTCTTGGTCAGAAAAACAGTATTTCCAATTCGTACAGTTACTGTTTTGTTGAAGGAGACTTGAGGAATTTCCTTTTGCCTCATAATAACTGGAACCTTCTGGTCAAACATTAACTTATCGACCGCTTTTGTGCTGAAACGTTCGGATTCGTTTGGCAATTTGCTTGGGAGTTTCGAGGAAACTTTCGCATCCTGGGCCCCCTTCCATTTTTCAGCAGCTGGTTGTGGATGCCTGGATAATTCAGCAATCAACTGGAAGATGAGTTGGGACGCCAGATCATCGCTGACTTCTCCAGTTTCAATGAGCTGGCTCATGTTCCTCATAAGCTCCTCGAACTGAGCCGTGTCCATGCTGTAGGCACCCTGCAGAACTGCAGCCTCCAGGCGCTTGTTCCTGAACTCCCGAGAGCTGAACTCCTCTGCTGAATTGCTCCCAAAGCTCCCGAGGTTCCTCAGGAAGGGCTGATCATTGACTTGCCTGTCGCCCAGGTAGAGCTCGTTCTTCTTGCTCCACATCTGCCACATTTTGCTCATCTTGTGCCATTTGGCCCCGAGGCTGTTGGCCTCGTTGTGATCTGGGTGGCTGGGCTGCTTTTGGGGGGCTGGGGGCTCGATGAGCCTGTTGTCAGTCCCGATGAGTTTGAGCACAAAGGTCTCATGCACAGAGCCCGCGATGCACCGGTACACGCCGATATCCGCAGCCTCCAGTGAGTGGATTTTCAGCGAGCCTGACTTGGTGATGCCAAGCCTCTTGGAGTTTTCTAAGCGCTGCCCATCCTTCTCCCAGCGGATAAGGGACTTCTGGAACCTTCTCACAGGGCACTTAATGACCACAGAGGTTTTTGGGAGTAGGTAGGCTCGGCTTCCGATGGTAAAATTAATGCGCTTCTCCGGCCGTGTCTGAATGTAAACCCGGTGAATGCTGACAATCTGAGGTCCATGGGCAGAAAACTTCGCTGGAAGCTTGGGCTTGATCTCTGCAAGAAAACAATGTGTTGAAAAGCATCTAGTCATTGGCAGTCATGCTTACAAAATCTGCTTTTCACAGAATGCTTGAAAGAGCTTTTCTTGACTTTGTTCAAGTCAGACTGCAACACACAGAGCTTTTATCTGAGTCACAAAAATGCAAAAATATGAACAACATGAAACCATAACATTCCCTTGCTTTGGCCAAGAATTCTATTGCTTCTTCTCAAATCTCCTAACAATAAAAGGATCCAGACAACATATACCTATGTGAAGGAGGTAGATAGTGATCACATATATGAAAGGGTATGTACACATACTATAGATTACTCCATGTATATGCTCATATTCCAGTTATATTTCCTACTGCTGCCTCAGAAAGGCTAGGCATGATGGAAATGAAAAAAATGGAATTAAAAAAATGTGAACACATTATCACTTTCCCCACATTTGAGCACTGTTGAGTGCAGAATGACCTAAATAAAACAAAATCTATCCAAAATGTAAGGCTCCCCTTGACTCTTATTTAAAATGTTGGCTGGCTGTGCTGGTTGCCTGAGTCAAGCCAAACTGATAGCAGTGCAGGAGGTGAAAGAAACAGTCAGTGAAGACACAGCACATGCAACAGGCAAAGCCACCCTGTAATCACACGCTGAGGGTAATTCATTAGGGTTGAAAGATGAGTTGCTGACAGTATTGTGCCAAGAAAGCAGGGAGGGAAGCGAGGGAAGAGAGAAATAAGGCAGAATTTTGAGAGGCTGAATAGAGTGATCAGATGAATTACAAAAGCAGGCAATAACAGCATAAAGCTTTGTGCAGGCTGGGTATAGAGACAAAGGGTATTATGAAAATCCTCCTGCACTGAACTGCAGGCACCTGGACACTGGAAGGTTTCTAGGGAGCTGCCTGGATGAAGATGTTGGAAGGTGTCATAGACAACTTTTATGAAAAATCCTTTCCTTAGGATTTTTCCTCCTGAGAAGCTGAGAGGCCTCATGAACAAAATGTAAATAATGGTTATCTGCTGCTGTGGAATGCAATAGGTAGATCTGTGATTTGCTCATGTTAGTTTGTTTGTAATGAATGGCCAGTCACAGTCAGCTGGCTTGGACTCTCTGTCCGAGACAGAAGCTTTTGTTATTCATTCTTTCCTATTCTATTCTTAGCTAGCCTTCTGATGAGAACCTTTTCTTCTATTCTTTAGTATAGTTTTAATGTAATATATATCATAAAATAATAAATCAAGCCTTCTGAGACATGGAGCCAGATCTTCATCTCTTCCCCAATCCAAGAACCCCTGTGAACACTGTCACAGGAAGGTTTCTGGGGAGCTGCCTGGATGAGGATGCTGGAAGGTTTCAAGGGATCCACCTGGATGAAGATGCTGGAAGGTTTCTGGGGATCTTCCTGGGTGAACAGCCCTATGGCAGGCTTTCCCGGCAGAGCTGGGCGGCACAGGGGTGTTTTGCATGCAGAGCTGTGGATGCCGCTGTGCTGACTCAGCGCTGGCGCAGCAGTGCCCGCTCTGATCAGCGGAGCGAGCCTGGCCGGGAGCGCCGGGCAGGACGGACAGAGCACGGCATGAACAGGGACACACACACATCCCGAGCCCTTCCAGATCGGCCACACGGGAAGGGTCGGGAAACAATGCTGCTGGTGCTGGAAAACAGCCCCGCTGTGCTCGGTGACCCAGAGCTTTGGTATGTGATGGAGAGAAAGTTCAGAGCCCGCAGAAAGGAGCTGATGGCCAGGAAATGGACACAGGGATCAAAACATTTCTCAGCTCGTCTGAATCTGAAATCTGCTTTTCCACTTGGGAGGTACTTAAATAAAAAGACAACTAGGCTGATGGCACAGAAATGATACCCGAAAATCTGTGTATACATGTGCTCCAAATATGCTGTGAAGAAATAGGTGAAAAGCTAAATGCTTCAAGCATTCAATAAGTGTGTACACTATAGGAACTACTCCCTGGAGTGCGTTCTTATGCTTATAAAACAAAATGGTTATTTTCAATGTTTTGGGTAATGAGTTCAGACCTGTGGGGATATCATGGTTTCATAATTACACAGCTTTTAAATGGGCATTTGTTATCCAGACACAAGGTTCCCTCAACCATTTCACATGGTACAACAATTAAATTGTTTTAGGCATTCAGTTTACTAAAATTATTAAAGTAGCGTCCTGTTTTTAATAAGTTATTGGGCCCCAAATATTTCTTTTCAGGGAAGCGTTCCAGTATTAAATACTCTACTTCCAAAACCCAACTTACAGACACAGTAAGTGTAACTTTAAACACACAAATTAAAATACTTCAGGCTGTGGTCTGTTTACACTAGTTATTCCAGCTTAGAATTAAACCCACTGCATACTTATAAATATGTTAACAAGTCTCATCCATTTCATTTCTTTAAAAAAGACAGACCACTAACTCTCATTAGCAGCTCAACACTGAAGGGTGTGTGTGTATTTTTACTGGTGACTGGTGAGCAAGGCTGAGAGTGAAACAAAGTTCAGAGTTGTGGATGGCAGGCCATATAAATATATAAGGTCACATGAATGTATGAGGCCACATAACTTTGCATCCTCTAGGTCCTTACTGTCATTCAATCTTGCAGCTGCTGAGGTAATGGACTGTTTGGGAGGGTAAAGGTAAATCTTATGGAATATGTGCTGGAGCCTTTGGACCTCATTATCACCTGATACAAATCCATCTGCATCTGTGACCTGTAATGGTCCTGAACAGCTTCAGCTGGGTTTCAGATCCTGGTGACCTCAGGGCTAGACTGGTGTTATTTCCTATTTCTCAGAGCCCGGAGTCAGGAATGTTTCTACTTAATAAGCACTCCTAAGTCAGAAAACAGCTACAATTACCAGTCTCAGGGTAAAAGATTAAGTCTAAAATGACTCAGCATTGTCATGAGACAGTAAAAAAGGCATTCATGTGAACCACAGAAGCATCATCTTGAGGAGGGAGATTTACAAACTGCTCTCCAAGGCAAGAACCCCCAACAGCACCCACACCACACTGCTCCTCACCCGTCCACATTGCTCCTTGTCCTACAGAGGAGATGTGGATGCAGAGGAGATGCCTCCTGCACGTTCCTGGGACTCCAGAGCCTGCTGCTGTCCCAGCCCTGGCTCCTTCTGCAAGACCCAAGCAGGAGCTGCAGGTGTGGAGCAGCCTCACGCCTTCCCTCCTGCTGCACTGAGAGAATCCCCAGGCAGATCCGAGCTGCAAAGGCTCCCCTGCTCCACAGAGTGATGGGAATGCAGGGAGAGGACAGTAATTCTCTTTATGGCTTCGATCTGCTCCCATTCTGGCCAGAGTTGTTCCCTCTGCAGCCCCCTGGGCTGCTCTCTAGGCACCGTGCTGGAAGCTGACATGCTGACATTAATATCAGTCTGAACCAAGCAAATTGCAAAGCAGCTCCACTGCCATTCAACTATCCACAATTAATTAAATTCAGATAGATATGCAACTCAAAATATTTTACTAAACCTTATGCCAAGGACATTCCTGAAAGTCCACGGGGCTTTATTTAAGTGGAGTTTTGAACCTCAGGATTTTGGCATGTTAATCTGAAATGCAGGCCAGGAAAAGAATTTTCATATTATGTATGAATTAGTAATTATTCTATTTATCATGTTGTTTTGTGAATAATTTTTAAAGCAAAGCTTCAAAATGTATGAAGTAGCTATTTCTTCACAACACTGTGAGTTGAGTCAAAACATGGTTATATCTGACCTGTGATCAGAACCAGGCCATTGATAATGGCTTTTTGTTTTCCCCCAGCCCAAAACTAAAAACTCTTTTTTTTCCCTGTCCTCTCAGCCCCCTGCTCCCCAAATCTGCAAACCAATACTCTCCATTAGAAAGGAAGGGGAGCACAGGTTCACACATAAGGAACCTGCATCTATATCTGCCTATTCTGAATTAGCGTATGCAATTGAACACACTCTGTATCACAGAGGGTTTTCCATCACTGTCAAACAATTAGTGCAACTACCATCAGTATCATAACCCAATTGTGCCCAAATTGTACAATTTCCACAGGCAATCCTTCTGAAAAGATTCTTATATAGACAGTTATAAAACATCAGATTTTTCAAATAATGTCTGTATTGTCACCACTCTCTGTGCAGCTAATGAGGCCAAGATTGTAATTTTTACAGGGAGAGATAGAAATTATACCTAAAATTATCACTGGCACAAAGTGTCAGGTTTTGAATTCCACCATGTTAAGCAAAATGTCCAGTGTAATACAAACATACAGAGAAAAGACAAGGCAGAACTGGACTCTTATCTTTTCTAATGTCCTTTGTAATTTATGTTAAATTTATTAATTTTTCTCTTTTTTTTTTTCCAGTTAGAATAGTGTAAATGATAAAGGAAAAATCAGATCAAATGGTGCATAAGAGTGAAGGTGAGAGATACGCACCATAATATATATTCAAAAACTACTTCTTGAGATCATAACCTTTGTTTTTGAGTGGTAGAAATAAAAATAAAAGCAATCCTGTTATTACTGGTATAGCAATTATGACACCCAGTCAGTGCCAAGTTATGTTGTGATAGTGTAGGGAGATGAGTGAATTAATGTGCATGCAGATTTCTCTTTATAAATAGATCATTCCAAATCAGCAAGGAACCAGATAAATTCACATACTTACTGTTGCAGGCATTCATCTGACAAGACCTTACAAGCAGGGAAGGAGACAGAGCACTGCACATCGATCCATTTAATGTGACATATTGGCCCTTTGCTGTGAGGTTTTGGCAGGCAAGTTTCCTTCTCTGGATTCCAACACCACAGCTTACTGAGCACTGTGAAAGGAAGGATGCAGTCAAGCTAAACCTGGTGCTCCACACCACACATGCTAGTTTTAAACTAGTTTGTTTTTTGGTAATTTTCTTTCAATATTTTTTAAAATTTTTTTTAGTTCTGAAAGAGTACACACACTCTACCTCATAAGAATCCTGGTGTTATCTAGTTATTAGACTGATTTATTAGTTATTAAACTCTCTCCACTTTTCCAGGCAATAAGAATATAAGAGAGACAGTTTTTCCAGCAAGCAAGTAACGAATTAAAGTAACATGACAGTGTTTATGCCCAGCCATGGGCTAAACAGAGCAATGAGATCTGGTACCTGAGAGAAACCACTTGGCAGCTTCTAAACAGTCTCTGGCAAGTCTCTCAGCCCTCTCTCTGAGGTTGTATTGCATGAAACTGTAATTGCAGCTTCGAAATTCAATTTTCTAAATAATTTTGAATGGGGAGTAGTAGCAGGTTTGCATTAATCAGGAAAGGAGGAGGATGTATTCCAAAATAATGCAAAGATTTGCTTTTTGGAAGCTGTACCATGAAATTATTGATAGCAAACATGTCTGGTAGAAAGCCTGCAAGTCCCCCAGTGACTGAAGCACTGTGATCAGCCTGGCTGCAGGCTGGCATGCAGAGTTTAGTTCAGGACAGGCTTTGTGACAGCTTCTGCTGCCCTGGCAGCTCCAAACAGCTCATTTCCCCAGGCAGAAACCTTCAGAGCTTATGTTATAATGGAGGGCTTTGGTTCACCATTACTGAGGTTTGCTCACCTTGGACCATTCCCCAAAGACCAGCTGAGGAGGACAATCCACTTTTGCACAGGCTTTACTAGTTGGCAATTTGGGTTCCTGGCAGGTGTCATCAGGGTGTTTCAGGAAACTCCCATCTGTCAGCAGCTGCTTACAGGACACCCTGCGGCTCTGAACGCCCCCTCCGCAGGTACGCGAACACTGAGGAGGAGAAGAATAAACACAGCATTTACACCTGCACGGACATCTGTGCTCCTGAAAAATGACATCTACTTCCAAGGAGAAATCAAGCAGCATGGAAAATTCAGTGCTAAAATAGTTAATCTATTGGAGATGTGAACTGGAGTTCAAATGTCAAACATACTATCTGAATGCATGGAAGTAGCAGAAATCTTAGAGAAAAACATGCATCTTATGCATAAATCTATGTCATGAATATGTTAATAGGAGGAGGAGGAGGAGGAAAAGAAGGGAAAGGGAAAGAAGAAGGGAAAGAGGAAGGGAAAGAGGAAGGGAAAGAAGAAGGGAAAGAAGAAGAAGGTGATTGTGTTTAGAGAGCATAGGTTGAGAGATGATCTGTGCAATAACAGGTATCCAGCCTTCTGAGATCCTAACAAGGAGTTCCACCACATCCTGTGACTACCATCAGCACAGGAGTCTAGAGCAGCGGTTCTGGGTTAGTTTGTTCTGTGATGGAAGCTGAAACACCCACAGAAGGTCGGGAGCTGCCTTCCATGCAGGAGAGTTCCAGGTCCCCGGCCAGAGGAGCCCATTTAGACCCTTGCCGTGGCCCAGCCGTACCTGCTGCCATTCCTCGGCGTGCCAAGCAGGGGGACAGTCCATCTGGTTGCAGGCCTGCAGGGAGGGCGGCCGTGGCTCCGGGCACAGGCGGGCGGCGGGAGCGGGCGCCCCGGGCTGCAGGCAGGACACAGCGCGGCTCTGGATGCCCACCCCGCAGCTCGCCGAGCAGCGGCTCCAGGGGCCGCTCTGCCACCTGTGCCAAAACACAACAAAACTCTCCTTCAAGAATCCACCTCGCCCTGGACAAGGACCTGTCTCACCCAGAGAGAGCCCAGCAAAAAGCACAGCTGCAGGCACGGTTATTGATCGATGGCTAAAACGCCCCTTGGGTTTGGCTGGAGCACAAAAGTGTAAATTGGTAACAAGCAAATGCAGAATTTATTAACAATAAAGTAATAAATGGTCATTTTCAGACAAATTTTACTCCAGTATTTACCTTTAGAGTGCTTCTGTTAAAAACAGCCTGCTGGCAACCTGCTGATGTTTACAATGATAAATGTAAATATGTAAATAGACCTTTCTTATTTTTAGAAAACTTCTTTTAGATGCGTATATGTTTTCTATAAAACATCCTGTTCCTGTTAGCTTGTTCCCTACACTTAGCAAGAGCAGGTTTCTGCAAACACATAGAAACAAATCTAAAAGGATCTCAGGGATGTCAGAGATCAGAAATGGGTAAACAAGTCAGCACACATCAAAATTTCACATACCGCCCTTTCAAGGGATCAAAAGACCCAGAGGTTTTTTGGGATTTAGACTGGGTTTGTTCTTTCTCCAGAATCTCCAAATAAACCTAAGAACTACATGGGGCTACTAAAAAAGCATAAAATTGAGGTGCCTTTAAATCATAATTGCATATTTTCTTTTTAATTCAGTAAAGATAAAAAGTGAATATCCTCAGCTTTTCTTTTGTGAAATATCCTCAAAATTTTCCTTCTACTACTAGGAGAGTTAAGGCTCATTTTCCAAGTTTGGCAGATAGTCAACATGGAAGAGATTTATTTCAGAAAATGTCCCCTATTTCATCAGTGAGATATGAAGAGTGGAAAAGGAGCGAACAAGACCAAAAAAACACCCCAATCCCAAAACCTTGTTGAAAACGGAAGTCGTGAAATTCCATCCCAAAAGCATGACCACAGTCCTGCAATCTGAACCCTTTCTGAGAAAGCCAATGTTTATTTAAGTCCCATTAACCCTTCCTTTGCCACCAGATAATTCCATTATTCCAGGGTACCTCGGGGGGCAGAGCTTCGTGTTGCAGGCCCGAGTCATCGGGGGTGGCCTCTTGGAACTGTCACACAGGCTTTCACTGACACCTTGCTTTGTGTCCACGTGCAGGCACATGGCAATGGCTTCCTGTGTGCCTGCGTTGGAAAGGAAAACACCCATCAAACACTGGAGATGGAGGAGATTTCTGTCAAGCTTGCTCTTGAACAACAATCAGTTAAAAAGCACTGGATTAGATAGCCAGCTTAAAAGTAACATCTTGAGGAAAAAGGAATGCAGAGACAGTTTATATATTTAATACTCAGAAGATATTTGTAAATTCTGTCTTAACTTTACTTCTGTGATATTTAAAAGTCATCATTTGACATTCTACTGCTCTGAAAACCAATAAAAATCAGGTTTTTCTGTCAAGCTACTACCAGAGGCTGCATCCACTGGTTCTGTAATGATCCTAAACCAGCTGCTACCTCCATTGCCAAAATTGAGGTGAAAGTGATTCCTTCTCACTTACCTTGCCTTTAATAAAAACCTAAAGATCTGCAAAAATTGTTATAAAAATGCAGAAAACTTGCAAAGCTATAGTCAGGAGAAACGTTCTCTGTTTAGTCAGCCATTCTCAGTGGCCAAGAGATGCAATAGTTTTGCTGAAGGCAGCAAATCTGACCAGCCTAGAGCTTTCCTGACTAGTTACCATTCTTGGCACCTTCTGATCTGCAGCTCTTGCTACCTGGATCTTATTACTAAAGCATGGAAGATTACTAATGCTCAAGTTTCTATGAGCAAAATGAAACGTAATATAAGTTTCCTTTAGAACAAGACAGCTTAGTGAACACACATTCAGTGAACTACTTCTATTTTAAACTTGTGCAATTATCCAATTTTATATATCATATTCTTTTAGTATGAAAGCCTTGCTCAGTTTCAAAGCTCACTTACATGCTCATAAATTACGAGATGGTTGTGATGTGCCTGGGGGATTCTGTGTATCTGGGTTGTTCTATATGAGCTATACTAATGATCCAAGTCCTATAGAACAAAACAGCTAAAATCATAAAATACCTTTATTATTTCCAGGTAAAAATGGCTCTTGCAGAGCCAGTTTCATAGAATTTATAATTCCTTTCCTTATCTTTCACTTATCTTCAGTGATTTTGTAAGGACACTGCTGACCACCACCCATTCTGATTCCAGAGGGCTGGAATACCTGACACAGAAAGTTCCACCCCCAGGCTAATAATTATCTCCTGTACACAAGCACTGTCATTTTTTCATAAACCAAAGATGTTCCCTCCATCTATAAGCAATTTTGATTCAATCCAGTGCATTAGTCAGCCCAGGCCACAGTCTCACTTGAACCAGCCCAACTATTTCAGACACCTCTGCAGGGGTAAACCAGTAGCAATTTTCAGAGTAACACAAATTCCAATTTCTTTCAGGCTCTCTGGTACACCTTGAGATCCCCTCTGGGACTCATTTGCAGTTCAGAAAGACCTTGTAATATAAATGTTTTGACTACATCCACACAGTGATCAATTTTTATAGAACAAAAGAGCTGACCTTAAATATGATTGATAATCTATTCATTTCTCTTCTATCAAAGTATTGATAATTCTATTAATGTAGAACACACACATTGAGGGAAAACTACTAGTCAGGCTGAGAATAAATATTTAACAACAAATACCATTACTGCAATACAGGCATGAAAATGCCCAAAGATGATGAAGTAATAAACATATTTTTTCTTATAGAAGTAGAGGAATCAAAAGCTTTCTTTGAAGTCAATCCTCAAGTGTTTGCTTAACAGGAACAGCTTCCCTTTCCCCTTACATAGGAAATGCACATTTGACTGTCTACAGGAGAAAAGGAAGCATTCAGAGTTTGGTTCTGACAGAAACAGATTTGCCTTACCAGACAAGTAATAAAACCCATGCCAAGCATCCATATAATCTATATTTTAGGTCATAATCTACCCTATGCTACCAAGCTTTAGCTTTGCTGACCTCCCTGTGTTTCTGTGAGAAAATCTTGCTCCAAGGTGATGCTTCTGCTCTGGAACAGGTTGCACCACATGGAATTGTCTTAGCATCTCACACAAAGGAGGGGAATGAAATGAAATTCCCCTCAGACCATCTAAATTGTCAATAATGTCATGGGAACTTTTCATCTTGGTGTTATATAATCTAAACTGGCCAGCCAAATGTACAAGAGGCATGTCACACCAGGTGATGGGGTCTGTCTACAAATTGGCACCTGGAGTTCATTAAGGGGTTCCTGCCTTGCAGCAGGACCTGTGGAGCTTTAATCACATTAAGAGAAGAAAATGCTATGTGGTGTGTTTCTCATTTGACTGGAGTACAGAGCGCAAACTGCATTAGCAATTCCTCCCCACAGGGGCCTCCATGAAAGAAAACTTGCACCCTGTTTTGATGCTGTAAGTATAAAATGGATACTAAAGAGTTGTTAAAAACCCACCACGAAGTCCCTCCTGTTCCTTCGTTCTCGGTTCAAGAACTCTATTCAATAAATAACTGCACCTAATTGATGTTAAATTTGCTTGAACTTAACTGTCAAAATGTCTTTACAATTAATCAGATTTCTCACCCCAAAGTATAATTTTCCATTAGCTGGGAACTTCAATCGCTGATAAACTTATTCTATGTCGATTGGAAAATGGAAAAATCTATTATTCAAACAAGCAAAGTTTTATATGTATGACTTTCTTGGCTTATAATATAAACAGAGTAGATAATTTAACTAAAACATTATGTATGCAGCAGGGAGCATTAAGTATTTTTACAGTAATCTGATGCACTATTGTAGTAATTACCCTACTATTCAGTGAAATAGAATATTTTCTATTTTAACCCAGCATTCAAACCACATACATTTACATTCTTCTGCAATCTTTTCTGTGCAATGAAATATACAGTGCTTGAAGCTGTTTTTAAAGAGCAAAATGCTTGAAATAAGCCCAGAATTTCTCTTCCTGCATTTTTAAAGTACAAAGAAAATGGGGGTGGAAAGCTGCTGTGCAAATGTTAAAAAGGTGGATCTATCATGTATACCTGGAAGAGGAAGGGCATTTATTTACTACAAATAGTCTCAGTTTGGCAGCTTCTTAAAAATATTTACTATAAGCTGAAAATAACTCAGAAAAAATGCCAAATAATACATATCCTTGAGCCTCTCAGTGCATCTATTTTATACTTCTGTAAAAGAGTAAACAGCATCTGCAGCTAATGAAACAAATGACACAAGTGACCAGCTATCAAGGTGACTCCAACACAAGCTGAGAGCAAATTTTCTCAGCTTTCTATGTGAGTCTCTGAATGGTCATTGTTTTTCTTAGAACCCTTACATTTGGCTAGAATCCATTAATATTCTAAGAATCTCAAGTTTCTCATAAATAAAATGGTAAACTTTTAGCCCTAATGGTCCAGACAAAAGCCTGAAAACACAACTTGACTGCACTCTGAAATTACCAAAGCCACAGAGGCTGTAGAGGAAATAACAGGAAGTGCATATGTTATTTATTGCTTAATCACATTATTTTTAGGCCAATGTAATGACTTTAGGTGGCCCAAATAACCACTTTTGAAGCATACAGAGTACTACTACTACTAATAATAATAATTGCATTTAACCACCAAAATCTACCTCATGCAACTAAACGTTTATTTAAACAAGAAAATGTTCAGAGATCTTTAAAGTGAAAAGCATCCCTTTAAAATGTTGTTGAATAGTAAATGATTGACAACACTAAAGAAATGCTATAGATTACAACAAAAACATTTCTCTTCAGGCATATTCTTTATTCTCATAATGATTATTAATTCCCTACTGATGATATTATGTAAATTACACTTACATCTGGGGCTCTCACATCACAGCCCAAGTTCTTCAGATTGAAAAGAACACAAAACAAAAACAAAGAAACCCAAAAAAACATTCAGGGAAAATGAAGGCAAATTTTGAGATCCCCAAGCACGCAGCTGGCTTATTTTCAGTTTGGGATTTCTTCAGGCACTGAATAAAAAACCAGATCTTTAGATTTCAGACTGGTTACAGAGCTTCCTAAGGGTATTAAGGGTGATGTCTGCCTATGACTAACAGGCCTCGACAACTTTTATTTACACTCATGGAAAGACTGATGAAGGAAGCATTAATTATGCTAAGAGGCATAAAACAACTCAGCTGCACTCAAAACCTCAACTTGTTTGGCTCTTCAGGTGCTGTGTGAGAAGCCACAGAGGTTTGGGGCAGAAGGCACACAAGTGACCCGAGACTGGGGTGACTCTTCCTCTAGAACTGGAAAGATGATGTTTGATAACACCTTGCAAATCACCCTCTGTAAATCTAATACCCAAAAACCCAATGTTTCCATCTGCATTTTTTCATCTGCTTTGCACAGGGACCAGAGGAGACTGAATTATAAGTGTAGTCTGTGTGAGGATTAAAAAAAAGGTGCAAGTGACAAGCTCTAAAAGAGAGATTCGGACTTCGCTCAAATATTGGCTATAAAAGCTTCCAGCCTGCTTAGAGCCTGCAGAATTTTCCCTCATTCAGAAAGAGTTAAGCACCAAGAAACGGGGGCAGGGAGTTCCGAGGATACAGAAATCCACAGGAATTTGTTTTAATAGCCACTGCTAGATGCATGCATACTGGAGAAAAAGCACCTAATATAATTTACATTACACTGGGTTATTCCAAACTCAGACAACATTTATTTCTTATAACGAAAGAGTTCATCTAATTGAAATGAGATTTGAACATAAAACTTAGCAGAAATGGATCAGCTCCTTTGAACTACACAATGGAAAAAATAGTAGACAGTGAGATCATTAGCTAGTACATTGCAGTGAGCTGGAAACAGAAGAGATGTCTGGTTCCCTTAAAACTATTTATCGGCAGGTAATTTTTGGTCTGTTTGAAAGCCTTTGCCAAGGCAGCCAGAAGACCAGAGCTGATAGAAAGGAAAAATCACCTAACTAGCACACCAATATGGGGGCTTCTGAAGCTGCTCGTTGATAAAACACCCTGACAACTTCCCACATTTCCCAGGAGCATCACATAAGGAAAATGTCTAGACACAGTACCAATGATACCACAGAAGTCTTAAAAACACAAACAGATATTGTCTTTCAGACTTCTTCAAGCCAGTCATTTCTACTGCATAGCAAACAAATTGTTAGATTACTATGAACACCTACAGGATGATTCTGGGTCAGGGAATCTCACAAATTCATGAAAGGGTCAGAAGTCAACAACAGAGTTCATGTTTGGCTCCCTCAGGAACAAAATTTAAGCTGAACACAAGATTCTACTCATCAGTCATTTTGAAGTTCCTTGCAATGAAACTGCTGTGTTCAGTGCAGGCTCCTTAAATTACCATCAGTCTGCACACCAAGTGCAAGTTTTTATGGGGATGCTTTTGCAAGGACAATCTCATCCTTGAAGATGCAGAATGCAATTGGAACATGTGCAATAGCAGGCAAGGACTAGAGATTATTTCAGCCTACATATCTGATTATGTCCTCAAAATTCAAAAATCTTGGAATTTTAGAACACCTCTGGCAAAGACATTGGCTAAAAAGCAGTAGAGTGGATTTAAGATGGCAAGAAAATGGTTGTGTGTTCCAAAACCAGTCAAGATACCAGAACTATAAATTCAGAATTAATGGATGGGTTGTTTCTGCTTTACAGCACAATTTCCTTATTTCTAAAAACATTTATCTTATTAAAATATGAAACAGAGTCACCCAGCCACAATAGCTGTCACTACCATCTCATGCTGCTACAAACACACTTGGACTACAGTCTCTGCTCCCCAGCCGTGATGCCACTGCAGGTAGTGCAGGGAATGGGATGCTCCAGCTTTTGTGATCACAGGTGCTGTTATTCCTGTGGATCAACCCCCTCAGTAAGCAGCAGTGTTAAATGATAAAGGAGGCACTGTCAGTCACTTACCATGCTGCTGATCCCATTCTGGGGCATCCCTCCTAGGTCCTGTCTTCTAGATTTGAGCTGGTGAACAGCACCAAGGAGGGAGGCTGCTGTCTGTGAGCTCTATCTCTCTCCCCACTTCCAATTGTTTCTGTTTCCCCTTTTTCTACATTTTTTATTTCTTCTATGGGTACAACTGTCTTCACTTCCCACTGATGTCAGCAGTCCTGTCATATATAGGTGTGTTCACAATTCCACTGCCTCCACTTAACACTTCATAACTCACTGTGTTCAGTCCCAAAGTACAGTGAGTAGTAGCAACACCAGCAGCCTTGTCTGGTAACATGTACTTAGGACGACAGGGAGATTCGATTACATCCAGGCAGGAATGTGCCTAACTACTTGCAGACAGATGTATGGCACAGAGCTCCAGGCAGTGATACAGAGCACCCAGACCCAAACCAGCTCCTGTTTGATCTCCACACCAGCCAGGCTGGAAGCAAGTCTCTCTAATTACAGTTCTGTATTCCCACTGTTCAGCAGAAAATGGCAGATTTATAGAAGAAAAGGGATAAACATGGGAATTTTTACTCTGAAACCATACAGTTTTGGTTCCCAGGAAAAGGTAGATCATCTAAACATCTCCATCACTGATGTATCAAACATACTGGTACCACAGAGGGCCTGGCAGCTGACACCCCTGCAGCAGCAAGACTAAAGCAAATTGCTCTATCAGCTTCCTGCACCTTACTTTACCCAATAAGTTTTCCTCCTTTGCTGAAGGAAAGAAAGCAGTTTAAAATACTCTATTGATATCCAAAAATATATTAAAGCTTGTAGCTGCAGGTTTTCCTACAGATCAACATAATTACTTTAAGGTAACACTAACAAGAGATGCAACAACACCAAACAATGCCAAATTCTCACAACCCAGGATAAATTAAGAAAAAATAAAAGGTACCTCCAAGACACGTGGCCGAACATGGGGTGAACCCAATATATTCCCAGTCATACATCACAGTGCCATCTCCAGCATGAGGAAATTCAGGCGTGTAGGGCACAGGATCACTGTCACAGGAGGGCTGGTGGCAGACTCGTTCTGTGGGGGGCCGCTCATCCTCACACTCCTCCTCGGGCAGCTCCACCTCGGTCTGGGTGAAGGAGAGAAGGATCCGGCACTTCACCTCTCGCACCTGGATGCCACTGCCACACGTGGCACTGCACGGGGACCAGGGCTCAGGAATGAACCTGCAAACACCACAGCGCTGCCATTGATTCCGTGCAATTGTGTCTCTAAAACACAGCCAACTAGCACAGAAACATGGGGCCTTCTGAAGCTGCTCGTTGATAAAACACCCTGACAACTTGCCACATTTCCCAGGAGCATCACATAAGGAAAATGTCTACACAGAGTACCAGTGATACCAACAAAGTCTTAAAAACACAAACAGATATTGTCTTTCAAACTTCTCCAAGTCAGTCATTTCTGCTGCATAGCAAAAAAATTGTTAGATTACTATGAACACCTATAGTACAATTCTGGGTCAGAGAACCTCACAATTTCATGAAAGGGTCAGAAGTCGATAAATGGGTGTTTATACACAGACCAGAAAATACATCAGAAAAAACACATCAGAAAATACATCATACTGACGCTTAAATAGAATGCACAATCAAGTATCTTAAGTCTCACACTTGACTCTCACATCCGAGACCATTCACCAAAATTCACACAAGAAGATGTAGGAAAAGAGAGGAAGAATCATGAGGAACAGGGAAAGCTGTATCCTTTGCTGAGGTAAAAGGAAAACACTTAAATCTTTTCTCAGTCTCCTTCAGCGGAGAAAAAAGGAGAACCTCCAGGAAGATGCATCTGTACAATATAAAATAACTCCCTAAATACACAGACTTGGGCATATTCCAAAAGTATATTTTCAATCTGCTTAAATCTGAGAGGTCCTCACCTTATGTCATACTAATTAGCAACCAGAGAAAAGAAGGCTTTTCAAATGGAGCCATATCCAGTCCACACCACAGCAGGCTCTTCCCTCATCTTCAATAAAGAGGTCTAACCACGCTACAGTCCATCATTTTTATTAGAAAGCATTTATGCCCCTGATGAACTACAATAAAATCTCATTTTACAGGTCATGAATTTGTTATAATATTCTCTGACTTTGAGGGTCACATTAATATCTGACAGTAATTTTCAAAATGGCACTAGAGACAAGGGGTTGGATTTCATTAATAAAGTTATCCTGGGTGGCTCTGGGGTATACTTTATGAGAAGTCAAATACAGAATTTCCTTGAAGATTTTTTCCCCTATGAAAAGGCTGCAGTTGGTCTTTATTATGTATCCAAATGTAGCTGATGATCAAAACACCAGTGGAAGATATAGGAGGATAATTTCACCAATGTTAAAAATGTATTTGGAAAGAAAGATCCAAATTCGGATTCAAAGATCTGGCCCTTATCTTGGATAAAGAATTATCTTTTCCTTACTGCAGGAAAGCTGCCCTTACAAACATAAGAACAGTTGTGTAAAACAAAAATCAGTATTTACACTCTGCATACACAGTAAGCACAGAAAAATGTCAACAATGTGGTTTGATTCTGTGCACAGTTTATCATCTTGCCAATAACTTCTTGCCAGTATACACAGAGGAAGAATCAAATAGAAGAAAGGAGGACAGATGGCTGGATAACCTGTAAGGATTCTCTAAGTCAGTCCTTGGGACAGTCACCAAGGCTGTGATTGGGACAGACCCCAAAAGTGACTTTTCCTGTGGAAAAGACTATTCCTATCTCTAATAGAAGTTAAAAGATTAATTGGTTATTCTTTAAGGAGATATTAATGAAATAATTTTAGAGCTCTGCTACAAAGATAAATATATCTAATCCCATCAACATTTCCTTGAGCTGTCTCAGAATTTTTGTTAGAGCTCAGTGGTCCTCACCAGACCTCAGGAAAAGGCACATTATCCCCAGCTCCTTTTGACACCAAGAGCTCCCAGTGCTCATCCCTTCACAGGTCTGAGCACCTTCCTGGATGGCCAGATTGATGTTATCAAGGATGCTATCAACCCAGTGCATGGCTGTGTCCTGCAGAGATCAAATCTGAGCAAATGCCAGGTTAGGAGCAGCCCAGGAGCCACTGAGTCCATGGCACAGCTGGTGGGGTCAGTGCCCAGATGCCTCTCATATAAACTCTAATGACTATTCTGTGGGAAAAGCTGCAAAGGAAGGCTTTCTCCTACCCCAACAGATAAAATCAGCTTAATGCTGGAACATCAGATCTCAGTCTTTTCAAAGACAGCCATGCAAACTACCTAGGAGGGCAAAATCACCCTCATCCAAGGAAATGCATGAGCCTTACTCAAGCATATTAGCTGTGCTTTGAAGACAACAGGATGACAATGAGTTCAGAGGGAAACTTGTGCTTAAGTGCTTTATTGGATCATGGCCAGTGTGCATAGGCTTAACAGAATGATTACTTTCTTCTCCTTCTGTGTAAAACAAAAAAATAGGCGCGTTTATACTTACGTACCTAATTGGAAAAATAAAATTGATGGACTTTTATAGTTGAAAATAGTTGGTCTTCTAACCATAGCTAAGTTTATAGTCTGAAAGTAATAACTTCTTTTGGTAAAAGCATGACAGCAGCATACCAGAAATTAGTGTTAGTTTTGTGTACTGTAGTTGAGTGCACTTAAACATTCCAAAAATAATGTATCTCAAGGACATTCTTTTGAAATCCTGTAAAAATTAAAGGAAATTTTGAACCACAGCAACAATTTCACTCAGCAACCAACTGATTTATAAAGAAACTCAGAAAATTCTAAGCATTTTTTCCCTTGACTTATAGCAAGCCTATATTAGAATTGAGCTTTTCCTGTTGAATATTAGTGTCTGGAATTTTTTCACTGAAGTGCAAGATAAAAAATGAACACACTAAATACTTTTTATTTCACCTTGGCATTTGTTAAACTAGTCATGTGAGTATTTACCTACTGAAATCCTAAACTATAAAACTTCTCCAAGGATGATCATGTTTAAGTCACACTAATTTCTTTCAACAGATGCCAATGGAGACTGCTAGTACAAAAGCAGAGCAAGGAACTGACTGAACATAGAGAGCTGATTTTTATCTAAATTTTGAGTTCAGGCAGATGGGGCTTTTTAATTTTTCCTTTATCTTGAACATGAAAAAGCAAAGCCTGTGACAGGTCATTAAAGCAAACTCCACCAGACTCCTCTTTTTATTAAAAAAAAAAAAAAAAGAAAATAGAAAAATGCAAATTTGAGCAGGTACAACTTTTTATAATTAGCTTTTTTACCAATCATTCTTCCCAATGCTACATTGAACTAAATTTCTCCCATACCCATCTGAGCACATATAAATTATGAAGACACTTGAGATGCAGTGGAGGGCACATCCATGCTGCAGTGTTATCAGTCTAGCACTAATGGAAATGTGCATTCACCTGGCACACGCTGTAAAAGCAAGTGGAGGATGACCTGAGAAATGAAGCAGTGACCTAAAGTAATGATGATTAAACTGGAACAGAGCAGCCCAACTCAACCAAATCAAATCTGAACTCAAAACTGAACTCAGTGTGGCCCTCTGCATCTTACTAAAGACTTGGAAAACTTGGTGTCTCTTAATTTTTAATTTACCTCATGACCATAGTTTCTGCTTTCAGTTAAGACAGGAAATGCCTAAATAATGAGGAAAAAAGGCAGGTCCAGCATTATTTCCAGTCCTAATGCACCAAGGGTCCTGGATAAAACTCTAAAGAAGCATCTACAATGTGGTTTCTTACTGAGCAGAACTTGCATGGTGCTGGCACCCTACCCCTGCCTGCAGCACCACCCTTGCCTGCTCTGCTTTTATCAGCCTCAAGGGCAACACGTTGGACAAAATCATCAGCCTGCTTTCAGAGAAGGAGCTGTGAGAAATGGGTAATTCTCCATCACCAAAGGCACAGTGGGGACATGTCTGAAAATGACTCCAATGCAATAAATGGAAACCTTTATGAGAAACACTGCGTTTCACATCACTTTTTAGCTCATATTGCTGAAAAAATATATCAGTTGTTGAAAGCATTTTAGTATTTCCCTAAGCAATGACAGAGAAAGGCAGCTGAGGTGTCTATTTCTTTAACTTGCAAGTAATAAAAAGGATGCAAGAACTTGCTGGAGCTTCTCTGCGAATCCCACTGTAACTAAGAAGGCTCGAGGGAAGAACATTTAAAATAATGATTGGTATCAACTGTCATCACATTCCACAACTGAAAACTAAAAAGGTCAGACCTACATTTTTCTTGGCCTCACTTTAAGGACAGTCATTTTTTATTTTGCTAATAATAAAAAAAAGAAGCTTTTGAACATTCCCCCTCTATGTAAATTCAGGACACCAGCCGTGGTAGACCACAGAGGCAGAAGTATTTATCTTCCACAAGCTACTTTTGGCATATCCATCACTTGTGGCTTCTAAAACACAGCTGCATTTATTCTCTTATTCATTATCAACTAAAACATCACACAAAAGCATAGAGAGAAAGTTGTCATAAAAGGATGGACTAGAAGTTGAGACTTCATATTGTGGTTTAAATTTGGATGACAAAAGAACAACTGAAATTAAAAGTGATTGCATTTTACCAAGGAAATCACAAGTCTCCTGCTAGGCAGAGGTGGGCTGTGAGTTATCACTGTGCCATGCCTAAATTACAGAAAACAAAGTTAAACAGATCTGAATCAGAGGGAAATCTTGTTATAATTTACTCTGGGAGAAGGAACAATTTATTGTCACAGTTTCTCTTTAAAACTTAATCCCTGCCCCAAAAATCTGACTCTGGCTGGAAAGCACCAGACAGTTTGGGCATGAGGTTTAAAGCACTGATGGAGAAATTCTCCGGTTGCAAACCATTATTGTCCACATGACCCACAGACAATCTGCAGAAAGGAATGAAGTCAGGCATCAGCTATTTCTCATCTCTCCTTACCTGCCAGCTCCCTTAGGAGACTAAAGAGCAAGCAGTGGGCAGCAGAAGACAGTAAAATGAAATTCATGGGGAATCTGGTTACAGGGCTAGAGCGGGGTCCCAGGAGAGCCCAGAGTGAGTGCACAGCATCTCAGAGCACCTCAGCACAGAGAGGGGTGAGGGGAGCCAGCAAGAGATGGCTGCAGAAACCTTTCAGGCTTAGGGGAGGATGCTTCTGGAAATTGTGAAGGAAAGTCTAAGGACAGGATGAGGCTCATGAATGAAAGATGGAAAACATCTAAGTCTCCAGAGTGAGTGGAGAAGAAAAAGGCCACGGTGGAATATATGGGCCACAGCTAGGAAGGATGAATAACTACTGTCATTGTCAGGACAAGGCAGCCCATGACAAAGTTTCCAGCTCAGCTCTGCTACATCTTACATCTCCTCTGAACCAGCAGTGCTCTTTCCCTGCCAGTCCTCCCTGATTGTTCTGTCAGACTGATGCTGGAGGATCCTAAAAACCCAGAAACTGCATTAGCTCATGGTTGCCACAGCAGGACTTTGTAATGATAGAGATAATTTTCTTTATAGCTTCATGCTGAATCCTCTCTAGAAGTGACTCATGTACCTTCACTCTGCTCTCCTGACACTTAAAAGGCACATTTGATTGCATCATCCCCCTTCAACAATCACACTTTATTTTTATATCTTTGCTACTACCCTGTCTGAATTCAGGGCCACTGATTTGGAGAGTGAAATAACCCCACACAGTAGGTTGACACTTGACTTGAGAGGCTAGAGCAGTGAAAAGTTTAAACTACAGTCACCATAACTATATAAACACCTGTTTGGCAAGAGGTTTCTTCTGTGAGTCATTGCAGGTGTAAAGATTTTATTACTCATGGTCACACCTGTTGCTGCATGTGTGCCAAAAATCAGGAATTGCTTGATGGAAGAAGAAAAATAAGCATAAGGTACACTCTGCTATCAGAGCAATATAAATCCAAAGCAACTTCATTAAGCTCATCTAAATTATTTCAAACTGACATTACTAAAAAAAAAGTGCAGAATTCAACACAGCACAATAAAACACTGTTCAAAATCTCACTACATACAAAGCAAATACTTTTTAGAAATTTAAATACTTTAATGCCTATATATTGAATATATTACACATATAAATAAATGTGTGTGTGTGTATATGAAATGTACACAAGGGATATAAGGAATTGTGTGGATGCCCTAACCTATAAGGGTCAGGAACAAGTGTAGCTGGATTTAAATTGTGCTTTCATTCCCAGCACTTGCAAGGCTTAACCTCATCAGTTTTTAAGAGGACTCACAAAATCCAGATGTTATTTCACACATATACACATGTAAAATAGCACAACTTACCCCCATAGATGCAGCTAAGCACAGAGATCAGCAGGTTTTTCTCACTTTATGCATTGGTCTCACCCCCCAAGGAAATCCTGGCAACCCTACAAAGTACCTCTTAAGCTTTAATACCACCACTACATTCTTGAGGTAACAGCTATGACCGGGATAAAACTAAAGTTATTTAATTTATTTCTGCTGAAGCATCTCCACATGCATTAATTGGGGCTTAATCAGGCTAAAATCCAGATCCCTTTGAATTCCTGAATGATACAGGGGCACTTTAACAGTGTAGCTGTGTATCATCCAGAACAGGAGCTCCAGAAGCAAAGTTACTGGGATGTAAAATTAGGAACAGCTCACCACAGGACTCATCTCCCATGGAGGGCCAACTGTCAAAGCAAACTGCACAGCAACACTCATTCCAGAGGTCTGCAAAACACACTGGAAATGTTTCTTCACTGTAAAAGGCTGTGTACTTACGTTGGCTCTTCTGAGACTGTGACGGTCTCTTCCATTTCATGGGCCTGTTTAAACCATGGCAATTTTGCTTCCACAGGACTTTTTTCTGGTAGAGGACAAAAACTCAAAACATTCAGTAATTTCTCCAAAATCAAAGCAATATGTAAATGTCAGCATTAATAATTTCAGAATTTCACAGTTGACGTTGCTTATTGATCTAATGCTTTTGCAGATATACAGGATAATAACGCAAAAACTAGTAGAAAATTTCATCATGCTGTTTGAGCTCCATTCTTTGTTTTAAACTTGCAGAAATGGAGAAGGAAAAAGGAAAATAGTTTGAGTATAACTTAATGAGCTGCTGAGTCATATTGAGAATGTTGACACCAGGACAACACATTTAATTTAAAACAAACAAGAAAATCCCAGGTGATAGATATGGAGTTGCAATCCCATTTCAAGTATTATTGAATACTTGAGTACTTTTCATTCCCATTTTTCCCCATGTTATTGAATCCTTTTCATTCCCATTTCAAGTATTATTGAATACTCCTCCTCCCTGTGTTAAGCTCATTAATTCTGGTTTTCCCAGTTTGACCAGACTGTATAGATTTAGTTGGCACGTTCACTTCATGACAGTCTGGCCACATTATCAGCAAAAAATATCAGCAGGGCACTTTTACTAGCACCAATAATTAAAGTGCTTGTTTCTGCCAAAACTGGGAAAAAAACCCCAACCCCTAGTAAATTCCAGCTTCTGGCATTTCTGAAAAAGGTTACCAGGGGCTTTTAATTCTCTGGACAAAAAATACCGCGAAACAATAGCAGAGCCAGACAAAGCCCCGGTTACCTTTTGGCTTGTAGCAGGGCACTGGCACGATGCACTCCTCCTTGATGTGCAGCTTGAGCTGCGGGTTGCAGCCCCCGACGTGCTGCCCGCGGTGGTCGATGCACAGCACGACGCGGTAGCGCAGCCCCCGGCCGCAGGTCACCGTGCACTGGGGACACAGCGGAGCCCCTCAGCACTGCCCGGCAGCACTGAGGGGCTCGCTAAGGTTTTCCCACCGAGATGTAAGGGTTTGGCCCTGCGTCGCTAGCTGGGTAAGGAAAAGGTTGGTGATGGGGGAAAAAGGTGAAGTTTTGGGGATACAAGGGGGGCTTTTGGGGTTCTGTGAGGCTTATCTGGCTGAAATAAGAGTGGCTGTGCACTGAGAATGCACTCTGTCACAGTGGTGATTTTCAGTCAAGGCTGGGTCAGGGGAGCTGCATTTTCTGCACTCTGGTGGCGCTGATGTCATCTAGATGAACTAAGGAATTACAGGAGTGCTGGCCTATCTGACTGTATCAGATAACCACAGCCAGGGCAAGCTGGCTTAGGCTATTGTTACTGTAATGAAAGGTAAGAATGCTGGAAAATCACCCTTGCAGACTTGCCAGCCCCTGAGACAGACATGCCTTTAACTATTACAGCCAGTGAAATACTACATTTATCAAGAACTGAGACATAAATGACCTGACTGCAGAGGGGCCTGACCTCTGTCTCTAACTTCTGCATGCAAAGCAGGAATTCAACAGGCACAAGGAATTCTACATTTGCATTTTGCTCCACACAGACACGTTAATGTTTTGATTATCAGGCAGAACTGCTCAGAGCAAACTTTTCCCAGTACTATTGATTATCTTTCAGGGCTATACTTTTTTAATAGTCCTGTGCTAATAAATACATGGTAACTCAAGACCAGAGGCTTTCTTTAGAAAACAAGACAGAAGGTCCAAATTACTTCTCTACTTACTTGAGACCACTCCATTGCCACCCATTTAGGACAATCAAACAGATTGCAGGTCTGAATGACTTTGGGCTTTGGGGCATACATGCATTTCCATTCCTCCACTTGCAGTATCTCTCCATGGATGGTCTCCTCTACACACACAAAACTTCTCCTCTGAATACCACCTCCACAGGAAACTGAACATGCAGTCCATGGGTTATGTTCCCACCTGAAAAAAAACCCTCATAAGGCTCTTTCTTATTCCACTAACCTCTATTAAAAATGCAAAATATTGAGTCCAACCTTAGTGTCAATTAAACCTTACTGGTAGCTTGGTTGCTGGATTCTTACCACATACAAATACATTGACTCTCAGACCTACCTTGCATTATTCAAGGCGTAAGTTCATGTGCAAAATCAGAAGTAGAATTTTAAATGTAAGCATATTTCAAAACATAACTAAAACTCTTATTCTCTTATTCTAACACATAAGTTAGAAACTGTGAATATACTGAGTTTGATTGAACGAATTTACTTTCAAATAGTCTAAATCATCTAAATTGAATATTTTTGACAACTAATTTGCATGATCACATAGACACTGCCATTGTCAGAGACCAAGAAGCCCCTGTATTTAAGATACTATGAAGTCTGAAAGACAAAGACAAATCTGGATGCCCTTAAAAATGTGTTCCTGAAGGAATTTTTATGGGATTTCTAATTCTTTGGGTCAAGCCAGCCATTTCATACCAAACTGCTTTCATCCATAAGGACTGTGATGAAATTAAATTGTGGCAGGTACCATTTGGCTGGTCCTGACTGCAGTTCTGCAAGAGTTTCCCACCCTCATTAAAATTCCATTGAACGACCTTGTATTCACACTTTCCAGCTTGCTTCAAGCAAAAGGCAGCTGCTCATCCATCTCAGCTGCTTTGGCTCACTCAGCTGATTGCTCCTGCAGCAGGGCAATGCACAGATTAAGGAAAATTTAGGATTAGAAAAGCCAGTGAATCAGCAGAGCTCTGGGTAGCAGCCTCCAATAGAGAGATGAGAAACAATCTGCTGGGAAGAAATACCTTCAAAATGGACATCTATTCACAATCTTTACAGTAAAGATGGAAAATGTTGCACCATCTGAAGTGAGAAGGACATGGAAGCTTTTAGGCAACAAACTCAGTTTCATTCGCCTCTTAGCATGAATCCACATTTAAGCAATTACCTCTCAAAAAAACCCTAATTTCAATGATATCCTGCTCCTCTCAAATTTAGACATAACAAGCTTCTATTGAAGTATTTGTCTGTAGGTTCCAATGACACCCACACAATATCTCCTCACTCTTTACCTTCTATCTCTTCCTTTCTTTCCATCACCCTCCTGAATCAATGCCAAGCCCTTGGAAAAGATTGAGTCCTGCAGTACATCTTAAGGTTCATCAATGTCTTGTTAGTTAAACCTTATCTCTGCTACCACAGAGGCTCAGAAAGGATCATGAAAATAATTATATCTGTTCTGAACAATGGACTCAGTAAGGACTACAATATCCCACAAAATCAATTAATCAAGAGTAATCAACTTGGCTATCATAAAGGAAGTTATAATATCAGACTCAATGAAGAAAAGGCCAATAAATCAGAGCTGAATTTAAGCAATCTACTTTTTATGATGCAGCAGGTAAATCAAGGACACTTCCTATTTTAGGCTGACCTAATTCATTAAGCTGCCCACAAAAATATATTAATCATGCTTAAGCTCAAAGGAAGAATGAATATGAAACACAGAGCAAGCCATGGGACACCAACCATGGAGTACACTCAAAAGCATTCTGAATAAAGTTATGTGCTGAGATACTGATGTCAAATCACAATAACAAAGTGCATTTGAGGATCAAGAGTTACAGTCTTCTTTGACTTAAAGGAATGGCCAGTGTTAATTAATTTTCTTTTTGAAAATCCGGAACTAAAGAGCAATTAACTATTTAATGAATTAGCAGCTCATGGATTTATATATGCAAGGCTCACTGTGCTGTATGTAATATAAGGCTTGCAAGTGTTTATAGCATGAAGTTTTATAGTTGTTTTTCTTTATCTCATCAGTTTCAAACACACTCCAGATCCCATACTCCCACAAGAATTTTCAAGATGGAGTGAGGTCCATGGCTACTGGGGAAAAGGGGGGTCTTGGGCAAGCAGTCAAGGAGATACTTTCCAGAGCCCACAGCTGTCAAGGGATCCTCAACAGTCCAACAAGTCTGAAATAAATGGAGGCAGTCCAAAAGCTTTAAAAGAAAATTTTCATCCTGGGAAATTTTTCTATTTATTTCAAAAGAATTCTCCATCTGTAAAAATATTTCAGTGGGGCATTTACAACTGTAGCCACAGGAGAACCCTTTCAAGATCTTGTGGTGTGCACCACGACTTTCCCACAACTTCCTTGTGCGAATGGGAAAGCAGTGGTGCACTCCACAGGGCTGCCAGGCAGCCTCCACATGGCCCTGGTGCTGTGGAGGAGGTGAGATGAAGGAGGTGAAGCAGGCTGGAGCTGCACAGCTTTGCAATCCTGGAGCAGCCTGGATTGGGAAAACCCAATCCAATCCGGATTTGGGGTTTCCGTCTGCTTCGCAAGAACAATCCTGGGTCAGCATGCAAGAAACAGGTAAGAGAAGAGGAGAAAGCAGAAAGCACAGGGTAATGCATTCCAGCTCCTTGCCAGGCAACAGCACAGACAAATCCTGCTGCACTGAAGCAAGATTTGCATCCACACTGGAGCAGAGTCACCTCCTCCTGCAGGTAAACAAACTTTGAGCTGCTGTTTTCTTTCAGCAATTCCTGCAAGAGAAGGTGTTTCTATGTCTTTGTGGTGTTTCCTTACAAGCCCTCCCAGTACAACACAGCCCATTTCCTCTCTCCTTCCTGCTGGCACCAGCTCTGAGCCCTGCTTGGCCGCCTGCTGTTTTACAGCCCTTCCTCTGAAGCATCACCCAGGAAGACCATGATGCTTTCTGACAGAGCACACCGAGGTGCTGAAATGAGGTGGGACTCTGCCTGTGGTTCTGAGTGTTTGAAATAAGAGATCCTGCCCACAGCTTTATCACAGACATGATCTATCTCACCACGGTGTCATGCAAACGTGCTGAGCACAGTAAAGCACAGAAAGGGGGATTAAATTTCTCTTCCAAGTGGTCTCCAAGCCCTAAGTGGTTCAGAAGATGAAATACTCCTGTAAATACGTTAAGCTGAGTTCCAGGAGAGATCTGAAGTACAAAGGCATTGGCAGAAGAAATGGAAAGGGAGAGACACAGAATATAATTAGAGGACTCTACAGGATAAAGCTATAGAGGAAAAAAAAACCCATCTATGCATGAAAGCCAAAGTACATCACAGGACAGCAGATCCACAAGGACAAATTGCTACAGAAATAAACTATGACATTTATATCAGCTGTAATCAGTAGCTCCCCTAAGCTGTGCAAGTCTATGATTTCATTCTTATTACTTCATATCTTTACTTCTTTAGAAAAATACACATTATTCATTACATGACATAATAAAGCACAGGTTCAATTCACATAAATATGCAACCAACTCATCGACTATAATTCTTTACATTAAAAGCAAATGTGAACTCAGTACTCTTTAATCCTAAAATTCTTTCTAAAATATCTAAGGGTTCCTGAGAAGTTTTAAATCCTTGTAATTGATTCAGGTGTTAAAAATTAAAAAAAAAGTAACAAACTGTTCTTTGATGCCCTAACTTAAGGAAACAGATATTTCAACAATTTTGTATTTTGAAAGTGATGTGCCATCTTTGATGTCAATAAATAGTCTGTAGACCGTAGAACGTAAAGAGGAGAAGGATCAGTCCTCTCAAGAGAAAAAGAATTTCCAGAATCCTGCACATAGCAAGGTCTGTTTTATAAAATCTCATACACTGTCAAAAGAAAAACCTTTCAAGACAAGAATTCATACATGCATTTTAAAGATGATCTTCTCAGCACTACAGCCAGAGAAGGCTGAGGGGGACAACTGTTTATTTTAAAGACTTCACATTGGTATTTTCAAGAAGAGCATATTAACCTCTGACTGTTAAGCTAATCATCCAGAGCACACTAAAATAAATCACAAGATTCAGAGATGTTTACAGGACTCTTGTAAACTTAACCTCCTGTATAAAAAAAAAATTAAATCAAAATATGTCCCATTATCTTAGTACTGAAGTAGTATATTTGCAGTGAAATTGTGCTAAAGCTGACACATGTGCTGTCCTGGTTATACATACCGAGGAAGTGGCTGGAAGTGATCATAGGGCATGATTTCTTTAAATCCATCACTGTCAAAGAAAATAAATATTGCATCATTACTTCTCATATCCAAGACTGTACATCAAATACATACTTTTATGTGATCATGCTTGAAGTAAGCAATTCCCAATGTGAAATGCAGGAATCTTACTTCATTACACATGAGCCTTATGGTGAACCTTATGACTTGTATAATCTTACCTTTTCTGCATGGATAAAGAATTATTCACCATACAGCTTCTCTATTTCATGCCACCATAAAATATTAAATGAGCAAGCGTCCAGCAAAGAAATTTATTATCAGTGACCCTTTAGGTCTGTGTCACTTCATTAACAAAAAAATATTCACATACTTCTATCTGTAACAAAGACTGCTGAGGGACATGAGTGTCAGTGAAATAAATACATCACAAGATTAATCCTAGATAGGTTCTGAATACTGCTTAGGACCCTTCTAGAGCTGTTTGAACTGCATAGCACAGAGCAGGCATAAAGCTTTACTTCCAATGCTAGGAAATATGGTATTATACCCAGTAGTAATTTCCTTTTCCTGACTGTATAAGCTAAATTTGCAAGGTAAAATATAATTACACCCTTTCTTTCCCCTAATTTTCCCATTCCAGCTTTGGAATATTTGGCACCCATTGCCATCAAGTATTACTGAAGTCTTTCTGCTTCATACAGTGATCAACTCTCCAGGAAAAACTCTTGAAAGTCTGCACATCTATAACTGTTAGAGGTCACTATCAACGATTATGTTCAACAGGAATGAAAGGAAATGGACAGTTTAGCTATAGGAAATGAAATCCATTGAGAGTGTTTCCTTTTCTTGCATATAACTCTAGCTCAGCCAGCTGGCATATTAATGTGAGGTTCTGGGACTTGATACTGTGATGTTATTTTAAGATCCTTTAGCACAGCCAGGAAACCTCACCAGACAATCCAAAAGTTAGTTTGAAATACTGTAGTGCAATTCAATACAATTTATGTGTACTGTAGCCTTTACAATTTGGCACTAATATCCTGTGGCGTTTGTACCAAAGGATATTTACTTGGAATGATTTTTTTCTAATGCCTAGTTTTAAAAAACCCAAACAAATAGACCCAAGCTTCAATTACTAAATTGTCAACACTACAGTACCAACGAAGAACCAAACTTTTATGGAGGCAAATGAATAAACCAAGTTAAACCTGAATAAACCAAGTTGCACTGACTGGAGCTTCTGTCTGGCTGTTGAGATGTTCTGAACAGCAGCATCAATAAATCCAAGAGTAGGCAAACCCTCTGTCCTCCTCACACAGCCTCACAAGATCCTCACACTACTGCTGTAGTACTCAGAAACAGACAAAGCAGAATTAGCTCTTTAGTAAACTGACATTTACAATATCTCTGTATAAGCAAAATCTTCTCTTCTGCAGCACTGAAGAAGTGCCACACATCTACTGGCAGAGGTATCAGCCTTTAACAATGCAATAACCAACCAAGATTAAGTAGCCTTAAAGGTAAAAAGAATTGAAATTAGGTAAATACAGTTCCTGCTTCCTTAGTAACTGCCTGTGTCACACACAGATTTGTTTGCCATACAGACCTGGAAGGGCAGGGATCCATGTTGCATTCCTTCAGCTTGGGCTTTGGTTTCTTGTTTTCTGGGTGATAATGGCAGTAGTGGTCAGGAACAACACGCTTCAGACGAATGTCCACGCACTCAGCTGAATTGAGCTGATAACCTAGGGAAGGAGCAAAGTTAAATGTCGTTAATGGAGATAAAGTAAAACAGCCTTTTCTCCCCATAGAATTAATTTTCTGTCTTACTCTTTTTTGGTTTACTTTTAGACAAGGAAAAAGGAAATGCACAACCAGACCTTCATTTAAGGCAACTCAGCACAGCAGTTATATTAACCTGTCTTAACACTAAATGAGGTTCCAGCTCTTTATTTTACTGATTTTTTAAGCGTAGAGGCACACATATTTTCTTCTGATGCAGAAATACTTGTACTGCACCAGCTCACCTGTCAGAAAGCAAAACTATGAAGCCATATGGCTCTAGTACACGTTCCACAATGTATAACTGCCCTCCTCCAAGGAGGAGTTACCAGTATGTTGGAGAGCTATATTAAACAGTCATTCATGCTAAAAGAAATAAATACTTGAGACAGAAAGCCAGAGGAATTGAAGATGGGATCCAAAAACATTGCTAAGGAACTGTAGAAAACCAAGAAATAGATTCAAGAACATTCCGAGTTGAAGAGCCAACAAAAGAAGACTTGAACTAACTACTCAGTGAAAAACAAATAATAAAATATGTGTGGAGACTGGTTGCAAGAAAGGATCTGGGTTTTATAAACCACTAGGTTATTTTTTGGCTAAGAAAAAAAAGACTCATTCAAAAAAGCTTACTTGGACTTAAACTGAGGAGAGGAGGATGTTCTGGTATGTGTAAAGAAAAAAAGTTTTAGACCACAAGAATTAAAATCAAACCGAGTCAACAAACTAGCAGCACAAGTCCCTGTGCCTACTGAAAATGCTAAGTATCATGTGTCAGTGGCTTCAGTTGTGTGTCTCTTGGCTGATCCAAAGTGTCATCATGCATGAGAGTGATAACCATAAAGAACTAAGCAGTTCCAGTGCTCACAGCATCTATGTAATTTAGTTCTTGCAAGCACTGAAAGGACCCAGAAAAAATGTCATTTGCAAACAAGAGAAACAATTTTTAAACACTCATTCAAACTTGACTCTGCTTTCTGAGATGCCCCTTCCAACACATGGAGATTACAGAATTAAAGACAGAAGCAACATCCAAGTGAGGAATGGCAATGCACTAATTCCAAATCTCTGTAGTGAGGAACCTTTTCTTTCACTGCCAGTACCAGATGCCAAACAGACAATCTGGACGCTAAATCCAGATAAATCTAAGATAACAGGTTAAAGCCAGGCGGCTGCAATACAACTTCCCTGCATGCCATTCCTAACACTGCTACTGTCATGACTGAGCAGCTCAGTTTTTGTGCTTCCTCAGTTCCTGTCCCCACTGAGGACTGCCAAGCCCCTCTGACAAAGGTACCAGTTTTATATCCTAGGCAAGCAGCCACAAAGCAGGGCTTTGAACACCCTGGATGGTTTCAAAGAGATTGACATGTAGCTATAATTTTCAAACCATAACAGCAGTCTGAATAAGGCTGGATTTGAGCCAATACCTTTGAAGGTAAATATCTCCCTTGGGCTATCCAGTGTTTACATGCAGTCCTCAAAAGTAACTGTGATGCTTTATACTTCTTCCCTTGTCAGACAAGTTAAGGAAAAAAAATTATAAACACAGTGTGATGGAATCATCAGAGGATATGCATTGCCACTCAGAGCTCCAGCAAGGATCACACTTCATGAGGCCAAGTATCTCATAAGATACAGTAGTTTCCTGTGGGACTGCGTATCAGACACATGTATTGTCTGCATTTCAGATCACAGGGAGGTGCAAATGCCAAAATGGATGGTCCTTCAAAAGATCCCCAGACTCTGCTTGTACTTTAAAATCTCCCACTCTCTTTATTCATGCCCCAAGTAACTATTTAAACCACATTTGCACTCTCCAGAAAATCCCTGTATTGCTATCACCAGGGTCCTGCTCTGTTTTCCAGGTGACCTGGGCAATGCTGGCTGAAGGGAAGCTGCTATCTGCGGTGTCAAACACTCCTCCTACCATGAGCTCACACTTTTTTTGCAGAACCAGACATGACAGGCTGTGGGCTGGGCTGGATAACCAGAATGAAGCTACACTTCATCTAAGCTGCAGGGCTTAAATCAGGAGTGGATGCTACAATACCACATGTGCTGCTCCAGCCACCATCAGGACTAAATGTCTAAAATCAGCCAAAGGTACCGATAGCAGATGTTCTTTCAATTGTATTTACTTATTCTGCTTTCTGTAACTAATTCCTCAACTAAGTATTCTAAAACTCACCCTCATGTATACTACTGAGGCCAGAAATACTTTTTCACCTCTTGATTATTCTTATTTTAAAATCTCATCATGTTTCTTTGCTTTCTTTCCCCAAATATCCACTATGAGCTGCAATTTCCCATTTTGAATTTTGTATTTTTATTTTTTAGTTAATGTTCTTACTCAAATGAACATCAGCTATGGAAAAACATGATTTCCAGTGACAACATGTAAAAATCTCTATGCTGATACCAGTTTAACCAGCCTAGCTGCTGCTCTGTCATTTATTTTGCTGAGAAATTTCCAGTGTTCAGAAAAACACAAACATCTAACCACTAAAAATGCAGAACAAAGGTTGTAAATCAGCTCCTTTGAGTCTTGAGCTGTTATCACTGCTGAAGAATTGACATTACTTACCTCCTCCACACGTCACTGTGCAGGGGAAGAACTCTGTCTGTCTCCACTGGTGACTGATGGGTTGATAGAAGAAGAACTGAACCACACTCTCTTTTGATCCTGAGTACCTGGTCTGAAGAAATTTCCATTACAACACACATGTACACAGTGCTCAACTGCTCATGCCATTTCAAAACAGAGTTCATGCATAATAGCAGTGCAGGGTAAGATGATGACAGACAAAAAACTTCTAGAAATTTTAGAGTAGCCATCAAATTTAAGTTCCCAATAGCCAAATATTTGAATGTGCTTTGTTTTCTCAAATTATTCAAGGCATTAATGTGACCATTTGATTATCTATCCTCAAATAGCAAAGTTCTTACCTGTATTCTTTTGGTTTATCTCTTTGTTAACAAAAATTTTGAAATTTACTGCAGAAAGAAGTCTAAAAGTGATCCAAGCACACTGTCAGGCAAGTCTAGCTGCGCATGGTACTGGAGATGCAAAAGGAAAACAACTGAAATTCTATTTTTACAATGTGACAGGTAAAGCCAGGCAGTCTGATAATTCTGAAACTTCTGTCACTTCCAATGGCAAAGTGTATGAGTGCCTTCCTTTGGCAGTCAAATACTGATATGCTCCTACTTATAAATATCTTGATGTGTGATGCAAGCCACTGGTGTTCTGGATAGAAAAAAATTAAAATGACTGGAAATGGCCAGTGGCTGGATGAGCAATGTCTGAGGGAGATTGGAGGTGCTGCTGGAAGCAGTGCTCAGGTTCAGTAGGTGGCAGTCTGCAATTGGGTTAGCACTGCACAGGGTCACACTGTTACTCTTCCAGCAGAATTGAAAACAAAATTCCTGGACATTTTTACCATTAAAGACCCTGTGGTATTTTGCATCACAGGAAAGACATTAATCACATAACATTTTAATTTATTTGGATTTTCTTGGCATAAATGATCTCTGGACTGTAATTAGGATTTCTATCTTGCTAGCTAGAAGACTTTGTTGTATTGCTACAAGCTGATGGACAGCGCCGCTGTACTTGCAATAACTTTGTAGATTTGTTCATTCACACACCCCACCTTGATAATGAAATCTGCTCCAAGAGGTCCCTGGATCTTTATGATTTCTCTCTCTGTGCTCTTCTGAAATTCAACAGTTGTATTTTCAATGACAAATGTTCCAGGTGCATTGAAACTGTGCTCTCCCTTTTCTCCTTGTAGTGTTTTTGACTCTATAACTAAAGAAGAAACATGCCATTAGTAAACTTAAACAGCTTTTTGTTTTCAAGAAAGTCAGAAAGTAATGTTTACAACTTTGCCTTGCAAGTGCCAGCTGCATATGTGCAGTAAAAACACACCCAGAGAATCTGTGAGAATATTAACTGCTTCAGATTATAGGCTGATAGATAATTGCAAGACAAGTCAACACAGGAATATCTGTCTGAACACACTGTTCTTTCATACCAAAATTCTGAGACAGTTTTTCCTACACCAAGTGCTCTGTAACATTTGATATAAGCAATAGCTTGAGCAGGGAAAGCTGAAAGAAACTCAAAATTGATAGAATCAATATAGAGAAAAATACCTCATACTTCCATGCAATTCAAAAGCCAAGCAATCTGAGCAGTCAGTCTCCAGAGAAGCCTGAGTGGTGCCAAACCCACCTGACACTCACCTCAATACCTGAATCACTGCCCCAAGATCCCTAACTCAGCTTTGAGCATTTCCCAAGGGAGGAAGGAGCAGGGCCAGGAGGTGGGCAGCTGCAGGGACGGCCCTTCCCACAACAGCTGGTGATGAAAACCCTTTCTGAATTGTTCTCCACTCCTTGGAAACAGATTAAACTAACAGCCCACAGCCTCCAGAAGACAGATGAAGCATTTTAAGATTAAATCACTTCCAGAAAGCTGACTGAACTGTAAGTGGACAAAGCTAAAGGAAGATATTCATAACCAAGGTAGAATTCTGGGCTCTGTGTAGTACAGCACACAGGCACAGCAAAATGCATGACTTGAAATACCCTGGTCTGGTTACAATCTACCAGAGCACTGCATGAGAAAAGCATGAATCTCAGATGAGCTCAGGCCAAGCTAAAAGGAATCTTTTGATGAGCTATAAATACCCTCTTTCTCCTACTACCTTGCCTTTTTTGGTGCTTTAAACAAAGTTACCTAAGTCAGGCTAGATCATTTAGGTTAAAAGCATCTGGTTTTACCTGCACTGAAAACATACTCTGAATGCTGAAACCCATCATTAACTGTTTTCTTGCTTCATATTTTTTAAACAAATAGGCATTCCTGGAGCACTCCAACAAAGAGAATAAAGAAATTATAGAATTAATTAAATTCCTTGAAAACATACCACCATTATCCCAAGCTTCTAAGCATTAGGTTCCACTGTGCTCATAGGTATAACAAAGATCACATACATGGCTGGAAGGAAGTTTCAGGAAGGATTTGTTTCTAGGAAATGACTTTATGTTAATCACAGGGTATGAATGTAGTGGTGAATAAAATGTACTTTGTCAAAGAGAAAACATAAATCTCTGGGAATCAGTGTGCCCCACTGTCCAACACATTTCCATTAGGAACAAATAGATATAAACTAATCCTAGAAAAAAAACAAGTATTTAGATGATTACTACATATTTCTGTTTGTCACTTTTATGGAGTTTTCCTGTCCTGATTGCATTACAAAATAACCCTTTAAAATATACGGAACTCGGAATTCTTGGTTTAGGCTTCTGCAAGCATGGATCCCAAACTTCATGCTCAAATCACAAACACTGCTTAAAAGTAAGTAATAATGCATGGTGCCTGTTATTGTCTCATTTTTTGAAATAAGTGTAAAATCAAATCTTAAGTACTTCCAACTCAAAATAAATTCAGTAAGATGCTCGGGAGTCCAGGATCCTTTTGAAACTAGCATTTAAGACATTACAATCCACCTGGTGCAAAAAGATGATGAAAATTTTTATTTGGTGACATCAGCTGCATTTCTGAACAGTCTTTTTACTATTTTTTTAAATAAAAAACCATTTTTGATGTTTTTCCAAGCAGAAACCAAGAATACTGTTCAGCAACCAACAAGACATTAACTCCCAGAGAGCTGACATATTTACATTAGAGCTACACTTGATGTGGATGCAAATAATGTGGTTTTTTGAAAGGTGCAGTTATGGAGCCATGGTCTGTATCTCTGGAGGTGACACCACTGACCCCAGAAGAGCTGCTCAGATTTTTCCTGTGTCACATGGAGATGAGGAGATATTCCACAGCACAATGGATAACCTCTGGTGCAATGCAATTCCTGCTCAGTAGTACCTAGTGCTTGTCATCACAGGCTGACAAAACAGAGAGACACCAAGCATTTGGTGTATTTAACACATACATAACATAATTAGGCTTATTGGGGAGAAATTCCTCCCTCAAAAACTGTTCATTTATTGATTTCAGAGAAGTAATTGAGAACACAGGTTTGATCAGCTGGTTTCATGACAAGAAAAGAATTCACCAAATGTTTCCTTGTTCTGCAGAGTCCTGTTATAGAACATACCTGGGAAGTTTGACTTCAGGAGGAAGCTTCCCCATCCTAAATCAATTCCTTGACACTCCAGATGTGAAGAGTCACATGGACAGGGAAGTCTCTTGAGTGCTCACCTGTTTCTGTGCCTAGCAAGACAACCACCAGTGCCAAAGATCCATAACTATCTGTGTTTAGTTACTTTCCCTCCGTTGACAAAAGTGGCAAATGCCTTGCCCAGCTGTGGGCAGAATCCCCCCATTGTCCCGGTGGCAGGAAGGAGCAGGGCAGTGAGGCACAGAAAACCCTCTGCAGGTTCCTCCCTGTGCATGAAGGAGTTCCCAGGGAAGCTGCTCCTGCTCCCAGTGCAATAAAGAGCAAGTATGGTGCTGCCCAAAAGCTGCTTCTTTTCTGTGATTCATTTGTAGGTAGCACAACAACAAAACATTCATCTCAAAATGCAAGAAAAGCAACACCACGGTCCTCTGAGCATCTGTCAAAGGCAGAGCAGTGCACAAACCCACTGCTAAAGGCTGGCACATGATGCAAATCTCTGTGAGCAGAGAAAAAATTGACAAAAAGAAAAACATTTCAGTTCCTTTCAGTAACGTTTAACCTCCCTAAGTTCATGAACTCAGTTATCTAGCATTAGCCACTTGTAAAAATATTAGCTTCTGGTTTTCCTGTTTCTTCTGCTGGAGGATTAATTTCAGGGAACTTTCAGTCTTACTTTTGATTCTAATGCTCTTAAAACAACTACTAGAAAAGCCATGATGCAGTCCAAATCAAAAACAAAGCCAACACAATGAAACATTTTATTCAGACCCATTTTTGTGCTAATTACTTGGTTATTTTCCACCAAATCTTTCGCCAAACCCTAGCAGGCAGAAATACAGAGGGGCCATATTTGTTAAAAACCCAGAGTTGCATGTTGATCAATCTGCTGCCTGTTTGAGTGCCCAGAAACACAAACAAAGCACTTATTCTAACCAGCTACAAAGAAAAGCAGTCCTTGCTCAAACACCAACTGCAGGTTGCAAAACAATGCTCAGAGCATTTGTTCTAAATCTGTTATGTGCTACATCTCCAACCACATTTCCATTTTTGATTAGTCCAGCAGCTGTGCTTTCCTGGAACAAGACCAGATCATAAACCCAGGATGAAGCCCCACTGAACACAAGATAAAGGGAAAAGTGCCAGACACTCCACAGTGCTCTTCAAGTCTTTGCTATTGCTGCTGACTCCACTTGAAGGACAAATATATACTGGCAACAGGAGGCGGTATAAAACTTTAACAATAAGTAGTCCCTGCTTCACCTGTTAAATTCAACTCATTGCAAGCCAGGAAAAATATCTCTGACAAATGGAACCTGTAATAGTAGATGTTTGGTTTTTTTTTTCATTCTGGCTTTAATTCTACCAGCACACCCACACAAAAGTTGATGAATTTGCAGCAAGGGATCATTTGGTATCTTCTGTTAAGTGACAAACACCCAGGAACATGTACAGTGGGAGGGTGGAGAAGCACCTCTGGGGTATCAGCTCTTGGAGACCTGGCTATGAAGCCAGAAGCAATTCTCACTTCCCTCCCCACAACGGCTCTCAGTTGTTTTTACCTCTGCAATTTTAATTTTAGGTAAAAAATGTCTAAATCCTTGCAGATTTGCAAACAGATGTGCTGGTGGAAGTGGTTAAGGGAACATTTCACAATTCCTGTCCAGCTAGAGAGTGAACTAACAAAGGTGATGCCAAGCCACAGCTTCTTTAGAGAACCACCCTGGGTAGGAAGCCAGGAGCACTCTGTACTCAGTTACTGAGCTGCTGATGCATTCCTCAGGAGCTTTCCAGAAATCCCCCAAGAGCCACTCAATCTAGTACTTTTTCCTCATACAAAGCTGAAACAACAACTTCCTTCTGCAGAACTACTTAACAAAGTCCAAGAGTCCTGACCTGAACTGGTCAGGATCACTCCTTCACACATCCCCTCAACAGTTTTAAAGAAATATTATTTATTTCAATATAAATTCAGCTTTGTACTTTTTTAATATAAATAGTATATCTAGAAGTTATTGAGCTATATATGGAGCTGTTCTGAAGAGGGAGTTTTATTTCCATTTTTTTCTTTGAAAGAATGTGATAATATATTTTGGAAAAGCAAACAAACTGATGAGCAATTTTCAAATAGAAAGTATTTTTTACTTCTGTTTACATATCTCAGAGCTTTAGGTTTGTTTTTTTTTTCTATGATCCAGACCACATCTGGATAAAAAATTGTTCAAAGTTAAATTAATATTTTATCTCATTGCTTGGTATGGCAGCACCACTTACCATTGAAACCATCAGTTCTCTAGGCAAACTAGGCTTACGGATAAGAAAGTTGCCATAAATACTGCCTCAGCTTTACAAGAAAATATTGGAAACAATTGTCTTACAGAAGAACAAACTGTTTCTCATTGGTGGTGTGCAATGACTAAAAGAATTACATGGAAGCAAGACTTCTGTAGTCATTCACCCAACTTCATTTGGACCTCAGTCGCTTGTCAGAGGCTTCAACAGAAATCTGGTGCTGAGTTATGCAAGGATTATTGGTTCCACACACAATCCTCTGGAAGTTGTTGTGTGTGTTGTTTAAGAATGTACTGTACTTCAGATGCCTTATATTAGTTTAAATGGAAGGAATAGAAACCACCTCTATGTATTCTATTTCTCTTTACCAAGTAAACTTTCCAGTGTTCTCTAGGATTATCTCCAGGCTGGATATTAAAGATGGGAAAAGGAATCAAGACATCGAGGTCATGATCTTATCCATATTTTCCAAAGTTTGGATGAGTTCAGATACAAGGTTGTGTTTTTATCTTCTGCCTATGTATAAATACATAAAACACTCAGTCATACCAAGGTGTGCTGGTCCTTTCAGGGTGATTCTCACACTGCGACTCCCATGTGGTACAGCAATCACAGTTTCTTCCCCTAAAAACATCAAAGAACTGTTTTAGAAATTATCTTTCATCAGGGAATTTGTACATCACATAATTAGACTGAAAATGCTCAAATGTGTCTAAGAAAATATTTCACACCTTTCACAGTTTTTCTATTAAAAATAATATGTTATTTTATTAAGTACAGTGTACTGAGTCTGTTTGCTATGTCATGCAACTATTAAGACCTATAAATGGACTTGTAAATCTTGCTTTCTCTTGGTAAATAATTTGCTATTAACAATAACAACTGAAATGTCAGTAGTGTATTAGGAACATATTTACACTCTGTTGTCCTAGTTGTATTTTCTAATCACTGAATTGACATAAGGAATCTGCTAAGTAGTCCTTCCCCCTTACAAAAACCTGCAGCTGTTCAGTCTCATTTTGCCCACACCTCATTTCCTGCTGCAGGTCACAACTTTAATAAGTGGCAGGACTTACAGGAAATAAATCATCTACTTAACACTAACCCTTAACCAATTACAGACCAGTTAAGAGCAAATATATAATAGCTATAAGGTACATGTTATAAGGGTGTCTGCATCTAACTTACCATATAAGATCATTTCTTCCAGTAAGAGGCTCAGTTTAAAATGAACTATAAACCAAACCAGCCCCCAACAGGACATATCAATACAAAACAGCTTTTGGCTGCCTGAAAGGCCTCTCCATATATAAATGTGCAACACACTTACTTCAGTGCATTTTACAAAGGCAGAAAGTTATTACTTCTCATTTCAAATGTAGGAAATCTGTGATTTGCCCAAGCAAACCGAGTTACCGGTCAAACCAACACACTAGAGACCCTCATGCCAACACAAGCAGTGCTCTCAGGAAAGGGATATCCACAGGGATATCCACAAAAGGGAGAGAGCAGCATCCCAGGAGCCGTCACCCATTTCCATCGTGGCCCAACTGCATCCCTTCTGCAAGGCAGCCCCTGCCACACGTGCCCTGTGCAGCTGCACCCTGCACAAGATGCTCTGCTTGGTGATGAAACTAATGCACACTCAGTGGCTGCTGCAGAGGAAGTTCCTTTTTGCAGATTCAAAATGAAATGTGTGTTGAAAGTCAGTGATACACCGGCTCCAGAATTACCCATAAAATATTTAGAGGAAGAATAGTTGAGTTTGGTTTTAACTAAAAAAATAGTTTAAAAAGGTTTCTTTCCACTTCAAACTGGACCCCTTTATAGTAGATGCTAAATTATCAGCTTCTGGTTTACATCTCCTTAACATAAGTATGATTTCCTGCCAAATGTTCAGAATACTTCAAGCAAATATTGCAATTATTTTTTCTGAAATAAACACCTTCTTATGTTACAGTTTTTATATCGTCAATTTCTAGGAAGGACATTTAAATATAACAATTTATTTTGGATGTAATAAAATATGAGCTTTATTAATTTCATTCTTGTGTATTCCACCAGAGTGAAAAATACTACAGTAAAACAATAATACAACTAAGGAGTCCTGGAAAAAACATTAACTACCGAACCACTTAATATCTTTTTGCATCTTGGTTTTTCATCAGAGGAATTGCTAAAGATAGCCAGGAGGTAGTGGGTGTGTATATCTTTAAAGTAAGGAAACAACTACTGAATTCACATGTGCTCGACAGTATTTGAGAGAAAGCAGGTTTGAGGGGCCCATCTGTGCTTACTTGGTGGGGAATTGAATCCCATCCTGATAACAACCAAGGTCAGACATAGCACAAAACCTCCATAAAGTCAGATGATGGCCAGTTCAGAATGCATGACCCGCTGCTCTGAAGTGGAGCTGAGGGCAGCCCGTGCTGCAGGGCCACAGGCTGGCTTTGCAGATGTGCACAGATGTGCAGCACTGCTCCTTGGAGAGCAGCAGGGTCGATCTGCTGAGCTCCCTGCACCTCCCCACAGGCAGACCCTGCAGATCCCTTTCCAGGATGCCTCACATTCCTTTTGCAGTACTACAGACATTCCACCCTCACCCAAGCACTCTCTGATATGGTCCAAAAGTCTCATGGGGGTGCTAAATTTGGTGTTTCTCTGCGGCAGAGACAATATTAGCAGAAAGTGTTTTATTTGCATTAGGGATGGCTGAGCTCACCACCGCAGCAGCAGGCAGCCTCTGCAGCCCACAGACCTGTCAAGAAGTCTGACAGCAGGAGATTTTTGTAACCTGACTGAGATGATCATGACCTAGGGCGGTCTTTCCTTGAGATGAAGTAAATTACAGGAAAAAATAAATGTGAGATTTTTGGACTTCTGAACAGAGATGAGGGTTTGGAAAAAATGGGACAGAACTGACCACAAGGGTCAGTTCTTTCTCCTAAGGACAGCTTTGAAACAATAGTTAAGGTTGTCCAGATCTGCCTCCTAAAAATTATATATTCCAAAGGTTTCTGGTTCTCAGTTGAATGTAATTCATATTCTTAAAGAAACACAAGGCTCTGTAAACCCATTTAAAATGGTTATACTGTACAATTCCCATTAAATCAGTAGGGTCCACACTGCTAAAAGCAGTGAACTCTTACAAAAACATGAGGGGAAATTGCTACCCTGAAATCCATACCGAGAATTTTTGATTACATTTTTTTTCCCCCTTACAGTATTTCTTTGATAGTTAATTGCTGACCTTTGTCTACAGATGAAAACAAATTACCCCAAATCATCTGGAACATGCAGAAACACCAGACTCCAACATATGAGGTCAGATTAAGGCTCACCTTAAAAACTGAGAAGCAGGTGAGATATTGTCTCTCTATTCTAGCACTGCTTTCAGGACAGGCATTCCCAGCAGCACATGGAGCCATCTCCCTCCACTCTCACCCAGACACTCTCTCAGAAAATGTGTGCCCACAACACAGCACTTGCTGATTAAGCTCCTGGATTACTTTCACTTTAGATGTCAAAGTTTGATCCTGTTTCTATGGTGTTAATGTGGATTTAGATTTTGGATCTCAATGAGAGCAAGATCAGACTCCCTGCTATGGTAAGACTGGGAGCTAATCCCCAGGATCAAAATAAAGGAGCCACATTCCTAAACTCAATCCAATTCAGCAGGTTTTATTTATTTTTCCATGTGGGCCATGGTGGACCCATTTACTGTTTCACATATGGGCCAGTTGGGATTTTTCCCCTCTCTCCTCTTATAGCAGGCCAGAGGTTTATTTCAGGTCTATAAAATGTGTTTCTTTCTATGTATTTGCTCAGAACTTATTTGCTAGCTCCCTGGTTCTGATCGAAGACCTTTGTGCTCTCAAAATACAAGGAGGAACAACTACAGCACACAGCAACTAAAAATCTCAAAATATTTGGAACCTTATTGCAGTGGCTTCCCTCATCCACTCTGGCATCAGGCATAATTCCACAAGGCATTTCTGCTGGGCTTTGTGCTGACCTGCCTAATGAAAGCAAACCCAAATACATGCACTGGAGAAAACATAAAAGACATGTAGTAAACAGGCCCTCAAGAGAATGGATCTTAAGGAAATGCAGTACAAAACGAGTCATGAAATAGCCAATGTTCTTACTAAGAAATTTCTTCAAGACAAAAGGGACCATGAAAGTACAGAAGGAGGCTTCATACTATCTGTAACAGCCTCAAGTAAACCAACCAAAGTAAAGGGATGTCCAGACTGAACCAGCTGGTGCTGAAGACCCAGCATCCACACTGCAAAACTGCAGGTGCCTTGTTGGGACCAATTCTAGTCTGATTCCATGGACTGGATATCCTGTAGCTGCTGCAGAACACCAGGTGTTTTTCTGGGACACATCTTCTGGTTTAGCTTCATCCAAAAATTCCAATTTATGCTTTCCAAGACCACTCTGTGATTTGAACTGATGACCAGTATGTTAGGATCATGATGAAATTTGCTTCAAAAAACGTGCTCCTTTATCCATACTGGAACACTAATGCATTGGCATCCTATCCCTCCCCACACACAGCTTTCCTGCCAGACCAGTCCCAATTCCCTCTTCTGGCTCTACAGATAGTTGATTTTTCCCCTTCCTCTCCAAGTGTTTTTGACTCCATCTCCCACCCAGATTCCTTATCTAATCTCAGTCTTCTCTTCCTCTTTCCTTGACTCAGTGTGTCTGTACAGCCAGTCCCACATCCTCCACCCACCTTCTCACATCTGCCTTTCCTTCACTGCATGAACTAATGGCAAATATTCCTGTTTAGCTCATCTCATCTCTCCCTCTTCTCATGTGATCTCATAATTCCCTGTCATAAGTCTGAAGCTCAGGAGATTGGAAGCTCTCCAAAAAATCACTTCTGAATGCCTGAATGTGAGGTAGGAGGCATCACAGAGCTCATCCTGTGGCACCTGGTCCACACTGCAGTAAAGCAGAAAGCAAGAGCAACCTCAAGGAAAAAATTTAATAGCTTATTTCTGGAAGAGCAACATGTATTCTAAGGAGGCTCCACACATGCAATCTGTTTGCAGTCAGAACTTGTAACAAGCTAGAGAACACTTAAAAGGATAAGTTTTCAGAAATTTCAGCCGTTAACATCCAAGAAGATTCCACTGAAACTGAAGGAAAAGGTTGGGGATTTTTTGTAAAGGTTGTAGTAAAATATGTGTTGATGTTCACAGACATTGCAAAAGACTTATCCATGACCAGAAGATCATTGCCTGCCAAATTTCAAATCCCTGATCTGTGATCAAGTCCAACAATGGGGGGATTTTAAGACATATTAAATAAAAGGTTTCAAGAATGTTTTGACAGTGGGAAACAACATGTTTTTCTCTTCTGTGTCCTTGGAATATGCTGAGCTGTTTTGGCTGAATTTTCTCCAAAACACATAGCACCTGGCATGAGAAGTTACTGACACAACTGTCTAATTTTGGAAAATAATCCTTCATATAAAATGAAGTATCAGGCAACCTTGACAATTGGGGTTGCTAGCTCCATGTATATTTATTTCAAAGAGGGAAAAATAACGTGAGGCAAGAAGTTGTCACAAACTTGAGCTGGCTGATGACACAGAAGAGGGAGTTGTGCCAAAGGTCTCTGTTTAGATAAATGACCAAAGTGAAATTAGGTTTTTGGTTAAGCATGCCTGGGGATGATGGCATACATCATGTGAGAGGAAGGGACCAATGATATATTACAAAGTGCCATAGGAAATAAAGCACATGGCAAAAGGAAATTCAAGCAGTTACAAAGCCATCACCAGTGAAAGCTTTTATAAGAAGCTCTTCAGCAAAACCTCAAGAAAGGCAAATCTTGCAAGTATCTTGTAGTTTGGGAATCAAATAAAACCAGACTGGGACACCTTCAACTTCACCCCCTGCTGAACCAGCATCTTGTCTTCTGTGTTGGTATCAGGACCAGAACATTTTTCTACCATTTCTGCCAACAATGGTGCAGAAAGGAGATATGAGGGTCCAATCCTACCATTTTTCCATGTGCACAAAGCGCAGTAGAGTTAATGGGAGTTCCATGCATTTAGTACTAGAAACTTCAGGGCCCATGATATCTCATTTCCCAGTGGGATGGTACATTTTACAACCTATTACACTTTTTGTTTGAATATCGTTAGTCAAACCTTTAATCATTTTACCAGAACGTTAGAATCTGGCTTGCTGACAGAAGTTTAACTTACTTTGTCTTTCAGAGGCAATTAAGTGTTAGTGGAAAAAAATAAACTTTTGAAATAATTGTTCCTTTCATATTTGCAAAACAGTAAGCTCCCTTTTACTGCTGTTTAACTTTCTGATCAAAGACAATAATTTAATGTAAAAACATATAAAAAAGATAATAAAATAAAATTAGTCCTTCATGAGAAATCATTTGCTATCAATGCCTAAATTCCTTTGTTTTAAAATTAGATAAAAAATAATAAGCGCCTAAAAAAATAAGGGCTAAGATAACCAAGCACTTTATTTTCCCTTATGCCTCTTTTTCATACTGAAATCTTTGGCTCTTGCTTTTCTTCCAGTTTTTTAATTTGCTTCATTGAACAGTAAAATTTACATCCTGCTCACAGCCTTAAGCTCCCTCCTAAATACATTTCTGTCATGTGTCGATATTTTCTCAAGACTATTCTGAAAGCTTCCAAATGACTCTTTGGAAGATAATGTGCCTCCCTCCACTGACATTTTACCACAAAGAAAGGATGGCTTTATTTCCACATTTCATTCACACACAGGACGATTATATGGAACTCATTGCATAGTGCTGAACAACTTGACCCAAAATATATTTTGGCACCATCACAATAACCAAGAAAAACATCAAGTTCTGAATTTAGTATCATGTGGACTGTTTTGCTTATGCCAGTGGTAATTCATTCATATCATCCAGCCTACTGCAGTGCAAGATAAACCCAAAACTTGGCAAAACTGACATCTTTCCTCAGAATAGTCTTTCTTGGTCTTTAATTTTAAAGGGCTCTTAAGGAGACACTGAGTTATAACAGAGGAAACAATGAACTATAGGCATTCTTCAGAACCTTCAAGGCAATGGGAGAGCTTCCACCAAGTGATGTCAGCTCCAGTCAGCTCTTACCTGAGCCAGAGCACCACAAGTGAAATTAATATTTTCTGTCATAAAATGACAGTTTCAAAGCCAGATCCCTTTTACCACTTTGTTTTTACTGTACTTCCATCCTAAGCAGCAATTAAATGTGAAACTTTTTATTTCACTTATCCTGAGCTATCCAATCACAGTCACCAATCCAAAAAGTGTATTTGGGCTGCCTTAGAACCAGCTATGGTGTCCCCAGGGATCATCCTTCCCCAGGAGAATCTCTGGTGCTGTAAAGCTGGAATAAACAACACAAACATCTTCAATTCCAGCTGACCTTCCCATCAGAAAGGGAAAACTTTGCCCGCATATCAAAATATTCAGACACTTCAGATTCCAGCAAAAGGTCTAATTCCAATACCCTTCTTCTTCTATATTTTGTATTTTATATTTTCAATGTTACTGAGACCTACAGAGTTACTGCCAGTAAGGTGCTCATTATTTGGAGAAAGAATGGTGGAATTTGAGCCAAACACACAAAAAAGAGATGGAAGTATTAGTCCCTTTCACTTTGTGCTTTTTGTACCATACAAGTAGTAACTTGTCCCTGAAGTTCAACTGTCATAGGACATCACAAAAAAAACCACCAAAAAAAATTAAAAATCAAAGATAATTTGAAAACCAGGGACTTACAAGCACAGGCCACTATTTCCATAAAACCATCTATAAGATGTTTCCATGGATTGCTGCAGCATCACATATACTGCAACATGAGGATACCCTCTAAAATAAGATGTGCATCTTGATGGTTATTCCTGATAGAATGAATTGAGTAGCTCTATTAAAAAAAATGAATATCTCAAATTCTTTCCTAGCTGTATCCTAATGTGTGGTATCCCTCATGGAATTTCAGCAGACTAATCTAGCACAGACTTCAGAATAAGTAGCTTTGCAAAACTGCAAACAAGTATCTGGCTAAGATGTCACTGCAATATACATGCTGATATACAAGAGGAAAACACAGTGAAGGATAAATCACCACAGGATCAATTTGCAACCTACTTTTTTCTGGTGAGACGTGTGCCTTAGCCTGTCCCCTCACCAGCCTGCACGTGGAGCCATCTCCTGCACAGATCCCACAGTTGTCTTCCTTGGCGTTGCTCCCGAGTTGCCGATCGCAGCCCACTGCCTGCCAACATCAACAGCACAGTCACAAGGAGGGCAGAGCTGCAGCAGACATGCTCAGGTTTCTGGAATTTTATTTATTATGTTATCCTTTTGATTTTATGAGTTGGCCTCATTCTATCAAAGCATATCTTGCCATTTAGGATTTTAAAAGCATGCTGTCATTTCCATGATTTTAATGATGAACCACAACAACTGATACATGAAGCTATTCAAGCATAGGAAATACATGAATCTGTTTCCCACTACTTATGTGAATGAATAATTGAGCATTATTCTTTCCAAGACAAGGCATAGCTAAGTTATTTACAATTTGGTTTTCATCACCTGTTTAATTATGTCTGAGAAAGGATAAATGCAATTAAATAATCCAAGTTAAAAATTTAAAGGGCACTCAGCCCTCATCTTCATAGACAGAGAGTTGAGGGCAGTACTAACATTCTAGTGTCTGGGCCATCCAGAATTTAACTGGCACTTGTGTAGATCTATTTGCCATTTACATCAATATCAATTACATACACATTTGTTAACCAGCTTTTAAAAAACTTGGACGATTCACTTCTCACCTTTGGATTTTTTTCTGGATTATGAATATAAGACCCATTCTATAAAACTTTCCAAAGATTATTATAAAAACACCCAAACTTAAACACTGCCAAAAATTCAAAAAGCAATTTTAAAAAAAACCCTGTCAACTGAAAACCCTCCAAATTATAATGAAAACATTTTTCCAGGTTTTTCTTTTTCTGCATATCAGTCAACTCCACAAGAAAGATGAGAATGGAAAGAGAAGGCATAGACAAAAATTGACTAAAAGCAGCTTCCTGATGAATGGAAGATAAATATTTGGCCTCACCTATCTTACTCTTAACCATTGCATAGAAGAGTCTTTCAGGGAGTACCAAGTGTTGAACAATGTGGTAAAAAGCTGATCTCCAGCTTTAAGTTTTCTCAAGTCAGCCTACCTGGCTCTTACATTCACATACCCCTGAGAAGGGCAGCTAATTTGTCATGGGTGTGTCTATATTTAACAAAAATCCAGACTGACAAACGGTTCGAAAACCCTCTGGAAACTCAGAGTTAAAAGCAGTGCTAGAACTCTGAAAGTGGCCAGCACACGCCTCTTCCTATATAAAAATGCTTGGAAGGGGCAGTGTCAGCTGCCAAGATCCTGGATCTGTGCTGTGCCAGAGCTGACACACGATCCCCTTGGAGAGGTGAGGATCCAGTCCACACGTAAGAGGCAGGGCTGAGTCAACACACACACACACAGACACACAAATCACACACATCCACTGCCAAACACGGAGAAATGCAATCTCAAAGTCTCACATGTCTGTGGAAAAGAAAACAAAGCAGCCCCACCTCCCCCTTCAGCCCCTCTCCCTTATTTCCCCAATTCCTTTCAACCTGAATTCCCATTAGAGGAGGGCATTAATGGGGACAGTTTGCAGTCCTTTCCTTGAGAGACCTGCAAGGAAGGCATCTTCTCCCCAAGGGCTTCAGATTTTCCAGAGAAACCTACATTAGCAGCAGGAAATTATTTTATTCCTGCAATTGAAGGAGTCCTTAATTCTAGCCCAGCAAGGAATTAATTTTAAAAATAAATAAGGCACTTAACACTAACAGTAAATCATTTGGGTTTTAACAAAAACTTAGTTGTAAAAATAAAGCAAATATACACGTGTGAACTCAGACCATCTCAGAACAGGTGCTTATTTACCACACATGAGGCATGTGGGAACACTGTGCTGTAATTTAGGCATGGATTACAGATTAAAGGATTTGCACCTGAAGTTGTCTTTAGAATTAGCTCTGGGCTCATTATTGACACCCAGAAAAACATAAAAAGGTTGTAAGCAAATGACTATAAACAAGTCTATCTTCACATTTTATAAACAATTAACATTGAGAAATGAATGAAAACATCGTTTAAGGAACTGACTGGGCCACTCCATGAATCAGAAAGCAGATGAAACTTTATGGGATATAATAGTAATGTGCTCCACAGACACATTTGCCTCAGCATTGACAACTCTTTCAGTTCCCAGCTCCACAACAGAATTTCTTTTCTGACCCTTGAAAATTCCTGTGCTTTTCCATTCCAATCCATGGAAGAGATCTAACTGCAGAACCTCAGCTGACAGAGCTGTTGCAAGAATTAATCTCCTAAAGTTTGTGATGCATGCAGATGGTGCAGTGATGGAGACCATACCAGAGACTGAGAGAGTCTATATTTCTCTTTGGAAGACTTTTAAAGTTATCACTGTTTGGAAGACTTTTGAAGTTATTACTGTTCTCCACTGATCCTCCTGCCCTTATAAAGATACTAGTAGAACATGGAGGTAAGTTGCAAGTTAATCTTTCCACAGATATCTCTAATACATCTCTGTTTCATACTGAAATCTCCTTTTCTATACATTAAAAACCATTTATTCACTCATCAATTAATTTCAAAGGAAAAAATAAGCTGCATATTGCAACACCCTGTGTGGAAAAGTGCTATTTTTCTTAGTTTAAGCTCTTGTATATTTGCAGGCTACAGATGCTGCAGGTCTTTAGTGGGAGGAGGGCACTGAGCAAGCAGAGCAGGACCAGCCCATTAGAGCCCAACATGACAATAACAAACATCCAGCCTAGGCTCTTCCACAGAGCCCCTGTGAAAACAAACTCCCACTGGGTGTAACAAAAATCACACAACTGTGCAAACACAAGGCATTATTGTGTCCTACACAGAATGTACAAAAAGATAATCAGCACAGCAGCATGCTTTGGAGGGCTGTTTCATATAGTATTATTGCTTATTTTTTAATAATACAGAAATGCCACAGAAATAAAACAGGAGTGCTACTTGCAAGGGACCTGGATGTGGGAAAAGGTTTACAGCTCCCCTGACAGCAAAGGTGGTGTGTTCAGCTAGAGGCATTCACCCTCTGCAGATTTCCTTCCCAGATCATGTTTGCATCAGCTGTTACAAATATGAATAGCAACCAATGATATCTGGGAACACAATTTAGAAAACAACTCAAATTATAATCACAATTTCGACTTGGAGTGAGCATAGAATCCCATATTTTGTTTAACATGAGGGACCCAAAAATGTCACAGGTTTTTTAAGAGACAAGCCACAAATTTAGAGCTAATTCAAGAAGGAATCTTAATGAATGAACACTGGGTTGGGACATATTTCAAACCTCAGAGTCTAGACCCCGCCTTTTTTATCTGTTTGCAACCCTTGATCAGGTATATCTCAGGTGAGCTGAACAGCCACAGATCTCACCAGAAGAGGAAGCTGTAAGGTACAGGCTTGGAAACAGGTTCTCAAAAGCATATGGCATTGTGACACAAAATATTATGAATGTAAGGTATTCTTATTTCAGCCAATAACTACTGAAGAGGAAAAAAAAGTGTTCGATGAAACATTTTGATGACAGTAAATTTGGTTATTTGCAAATAAAGCTGCAACAAGGACAAGAAAATGATAAATGGCAGTAGCCTTCCTCCATCTCAGCCAGCCAGAGAGGCTGATGATTTTCACAATTACGGCATTTTGTGGGGTTGATTTACCCCACATTGCTTGCTGTTTACAGAGCAAAGGGATCAGCTGTAAATATTACAGGCAGACTGGGAAAACATCTGCAGGCTTTTAGGGCATAGTCAGAAATAATATTAGGTGATTTTAACATAGGCTGAATAAATGAAACAAGTGATAACACAAACTGTGTAACGGAAGGGTTGGGATCCAGTGAATTTAAGAAATTTGTAATCATAAATATCATCATCCCAAAAAATGATACAGGTACTGTAATGACCAGGTTGTAATTGAGCTCCTCAGACAGCAGAGAGAGTATTCACCAATATGTAACAAAACAAACAGCAAGTAGAAATTCAATATAAGAAGAGTATTGGGGAAACAAGCAGTTTGTGAATTTATAAAATTGTCCATGGTGGGGTACAAATGAATTTGGATATGGCAGGTTTATTTTCAGAAACAGGCCTCCAATCCATTAATATTTTTGGACAGAACATGAATAAGTTACTTGTCTGTTCTCACAAAGGGGGGAAAAAAAAGAAAGATTAAAAAGAACTATATAGTTTACAGAATTATGTATACTTTTCTCACAAGCAGCTCAGATAGAAAGCATCTGGTTAAGCAGTGAACAAAACCCCTCATCTGTTCCAACAAACCTTAGCATGGCAGTGCTGTTGTGAAAGACAATCCTGAAGGGTGTTAAATACTTTGGAGCATGCTTAGAATAGCTCATGCAGGTTCAGAAAGGCAAAGGAAGAGCAAAAGGTCAGGGTATAAAATACAGCAATATGGATGAAAGAGAAGAATGAAATCACTGCTGATATGTTAAACGTGACTACGGAACATTAAAAATATTTTTGCAAATGTGAATCCAAAAATCACTCAGAAGCTCATGTAAAGCTGTTTCTTTAGGTCATATTCAATTAGAAGTGTTTCAGCTGAGGAATTGGACTTAAACAAAGAAATTAATGTAGCATGTTAATTTTGATTTGTGAAGGTCCAAGAATAATCTGTTAAATTCAAAAGGCTTCCTTTGTTAAGATGTTTATAATTAAGTATGATAAGAAAATTGACAGGACTGCAAGATGACAGAATTTTAACTGAAATTCCAATACAGTAAAAAAGCACCATAGTGAAAAACAAGGCAAATCCCATCGACACCCTCCCTCCATCCTTTCAGAGACTTCTCTTAATAATTAAAAATATAAACATGGACTAGAATTGGACTAGAAGTGCAGAATCTGATACAGAATTAAGTTTCAAAATTTCAACATTTGTTTGTTATATACCATTGCTTCAGCCATCCTAAATTCAATTTCAATTATTCAAGTTTTCTGGAATGTCAATGACTCAAGATTATATACTTCAAATAAATAAGCTGAGGATAAACATAGGCTTTACAAAATAAAAATATTTATTTCAGAGATGAGTAAAACCAGACACCTCTGTATAACAAGCATCATGTAAGTGTTAAGTGTCAATATTAGTATCAAAAGCATGAAATCATATCCAGCCATATAGATAATTATAAATAATATTTCTCTTTCAATATGAGCTTTCCCCCTTCTAGGGCCCTCTGGAGCCAAAGATCCAGGTATAGCCAGAAAAAACAAATATTCTGAGTTCTCCTTATAGAAGCAGCCACAAAAGAATAAATCACTGCAATTTTTATTTGTGATAGATACATAAATTCTATGAAACATTAAAACTGAAGCTGCACTAGTGCCATTATTTTTCTATCTACCATGTCTTAGACTAAGCTCTTTAGCAGACATGGCATTTAAATATTCAGCAATGTATTTGTTAAATACTATATAATTTCCTACCTTGACTAAGAAATTTATTATTGATTCAGACTTTAATTTATCAGTTATTCCATTAAAAATATTAGGCAAGCTTCTATTTTGTAGCGCTCTGTTTGCTTGAGGGACTGGCAGTCTGGTTTCAGGGAGTAATGCCCTTTATTAATGTGATTTGATTTAACAGTATGAAAACAGAAAATCAATTCAATTTTATCTCAATATGACATAATTACCATCCCTCTACAGCTGCTGAGCAAACCCCCCAGGTGTCAGGAAAACCCAGTTGCAGGCTACTCGGGGTACATTTCTATTCATGTGCTGCCAGAGGCCTGGCTCTTCCAAAGGATGCACAGAATGTGTACTCCAGGAACAACCTGCAAGTGGAATTTCAGCTCCAACATACAGATGGCATTTACTGAAAATCAGCTGAAGCAGAAAACCCAGCAAATCATTTATGGGGAAGTGCCCAATGTGCTTAAAATGCCAAAGAGGTGCTGTACTTCTGCTGAGCATGGAACTGCACTGCAGAATGCACAACTGGAGACAATAATTGCAATTCTCACAAGAATGTGATAGAGCTGCTGCACAGGAGATCCTTCCCTTCAAGGGCTAAACTGTCTGTAATTATCTCAGTACATGTTGTCCAGTGGTTCTTATTTTAAAACTGGCCAGCAGCAGATCTGAAGGGTGGCAAAGGCTTTGTGTCCCAGGTGCAAGTGCCTTCCACTGCCTTTAAAATTTGTTGGGATTTGCAAAATATAGTGTGAAAATAAACTATTACACCAAGTATATCCAACTTAGTGATGTGACTGCCCAGCCACCAGGATAGCAGTATTTGGACTTCTAGAAACCAAATTATTTATTTCAGGCTTACAAGAGATGAGAACTAAGATAAAAATAGAAGAACATTACATACTTCTAAAGGTTAACAGCATTGCCCAAAATACAAGATAACCTCCAAATTACTTCTGACAAAAATGCCTTTTCCAAGTTTTTGACTTGACTAAGAAATGACATGTTTTATTTCAGCATTTACTAGTAAAAAAAAAAACAGTGAAAAACCCTTACATGCTCAAAAAGACAAATCTCTTTTGCAGTTTATTAGAATCATTCAGTAGGGAAAATTAAAGTCCTTTGGGTCTTGCTCAGAGAAAATAGAGATTTCTATTTCCAGAAACACAGACACTCAAAAAATCCTAAACTCATAGAAATTAAGGTTGTGTTTCATGGCGCAGTTGCATGTGCTATGACAGTACACAGATCTCATTGCATCAATGTCAGATATTTGCTGCATCTTCCCCTGCTCTACTTGTCTCTGCACAGAATCCAGCACAGGCAGATGTCAGGACTGACTGCATGCACACAACAAATAACTAATTTTAAATATGGCTATGGGAATTCATTGTAATAAAAATGAATTTAAAAACTGTCATGTGAAAACCCTGCTCTCCCTTGGTCAATATTTTCCACGTCTCTTTGCCCTGCTGTAAAACCTTGCTGTCATTCAAAGCCCGTTTATTCATGGACTTTGCAATCTCTGCTCTCATCCTTCATTTCATGATAGCTTCAGCCTGCACTTTATTCCTACACAGATAAAATATGTCCCCAGAGAGAACATAAAGAAAAAAGCTCCCACTGTCTCTTTCCCATGCTCATCATCCACAAGTAATTGATTCTGACAAGCAGAGGGAGAGATACCAGAACATCCCTCCAATTAAGCAACTTATTTTTTTTTAATTTACTTTAAAAGTAGTGTGGAATCTTAGCTTTCAAGCAGTGCTTTCAAGCCCTAGTTTATCCTCACTGAGGATTTATCTTGGTCTAAAGTCTGATGGCTTTATCTGAGTCATGATTTTCTTCTCCCATGGTCCTGTCTCACAACTCTTCAGTTATGTCTGAGCTAACAAAGGCCTGATTGTGGCACTGGTTCCCACATCTCTGGAATCAAACCAGCCCAGGACAGTAGCAGCCCAGACAGGCTGACACAGGCTTCAGCATGTGCTAATTAACAGAATAAAGCCCCTCCAGGCTCAGGACAACAGGGAACTCCCCAGCCCATGAAGCTGCAGTCCCAGCTGCCAAGGTGAACGGGAGGAGGAAAACTTCCTCTGATTGAGGATTTTCAGTTCCTCACAGGTAAGAAATCAGGCAGCAAAGTGTCTCAAAATGCAAACCTCAGAATGGAGGTGCAAAATAAGTCAGAATGATGGGCGCGAGGAGCCGCTCTACGATGTTCAAATTCCCGAGCCATCCATACAGAGGAAAAGAATGTAAAGCAATAAAAAAGCCCCCAGAAAATAAAAAAATACAGTGCATAAAATTCACTGCATACTAAAGGGCTCCTAAAAGGACTTTCCACATATTTCTGCTGACATTTTATATCTGAAGGCAAGAGGCTAAAGAGTGTTCCACAACTCTGTAAATCCACTTCCATCAAATAAAACAAAGTGCTTCCAAAACCTTTAACTCTTACTACAGGATCTGTCACATGCTAGAGGAGCTGAAAGATTATAGGACCACCCAGCAGGAGCAAGTACCCTTTCCCACATGGTCTTCATATAAAAAAACACACATACACACAGCCAGAGGATAGGACACAAACTCCCAGTGAGCTTCTTGTTGGTGAGAACGCTTTCAAACAAGAAATCAGTATATGAAATCAAATTACTTTGCTCCTTTTCTGGCTGGGTTCAGCCAAATCTGCCTTGCTTGGTGAAGTTGGCCCTGGGGGATTTGAAGGTTACTAAGGCTCTACTTCAAGATGACACCCAAATCACGAGTTTTTCTGCTATCACTGCTCCCATGATTTAGGTCCTTGCTAGGCTGGGAAGTAAAGTCACATCTGCACTCAGCTCACTAAAACAAAACAAAACAAAACTTGGCAGTGAATCACTTATGACCAAAGAGGTACAGATAAGACACTGGAGATCAGAAAAACCCACTACTCATCTGACAAGAAAGGATAAACTTCCACAGCAAGAAATCCCTATGGAGAGCATTCTCCATAAGAAACAGTAGGAAAGAGAATAAGGTAAGACCTGAAAAGAAACACCAGTTTCTAGCAGAAGTGGGAAACTGCAAAAGAAAACCAAGTGATCCCAAAAAATTCTTCAGTGTCTGAGAGGATCCCATTATTACCTGCAGTGTCTGTGAACATTCTGTTATTAGTTATTTATAAAAGTCAAACACTGAGTTGCCAACAATGCCATCACAAGGGAGTCACCACACCAAGGTGGGCAGGGACGTTCAGAGGGGGAGGAGCAGCCCTTGAAGGGTGGCTCCATGGTCTGGGCAGTGCCAAGAGCTTCCACAGATGAGAACCCAGCCCCCTGAGGCTTGGTAGGGTGACGCTGACAGGGCACCAGGACGCGGCAGCCCCTGCTTAGCTCAGCCCCATCCTCCAGTGGGGCTTGTGGAGAGCCACCAGCATCTCCCTGAGCTGCAGCTGCAGCCCCCACTCCCACTTTTATGGCCCCTGTCACACGTGTGCAGTCACACGAAGTTTTTCACATGAGCTCTGAGAGCCAGAACGTTTTGTTGGATCTCCCTGAGTTACTGCCAGTCTTTCTGGGCAGGGTCCAGCTCTGGTGCAGCAACACACAGACAGAGCACAGGGATCTACACAGGAGTTCCTTCATGCTTCAAATTCACTTTACTCAGTGCATTTGCTAATTAGTGGTACCCAGGAAATAATGTCAGGTTTAGTATAACAGCTGGCCTGACACAGAGCTACCTCAAAATCCATTCTTCCTATGAATCACTCAAAGGCTAAAAAGAAGGAAAAGGCAACACAGACCTTTTTTTAATATAATTTTTAAATATTAAAAAAAAATCAAGAGTAAGTATTAATTTTGGGGAAAAAATGGTGTTTTTTAGACAGCTATTCAGGAATTAACTACTCAGACTAACATGTGTTAGAAACATGTCTGCAGTAACACAGGATGGAAAGGAAACTTTCCTTTCTGAGTCTCTGCACACCAAACCTCCTGTGCATCTTGGGCAGTCCTGAAACTTATTTACAGGCAAAAAAAAATAAAAATGTATCTGCAGGAACCAAAAGAGAAAGTACACAAAACAAACAGTTTGAGAAAGCAACTCTCAGGATAAAAGAAGTCAAGGTTCAGAAGAAATTAATAAGCTGCTGTAATTTTAAGTTTAAAACACAAACAAAGCTTATTAAAAAAAAAATGAAGTGCAAGAGCCTTCCAAGAGCTTACAGAAACTGTTTTCAATGAAAACTCTGACAGATATTTACATGCAGCATAGAAGTGCTTTGGTGGTGAGTGATACCTGCTCGCCATAGGATGACATGAGACAGAGGAGAGCTGGCATGGCAGACGTGGATGGTGCTCCCCTTGACATGTGGGATGTGTTCTGATGTCAGCTAAATTTATGCCATATGCTACAAGGCACAGTGTAGTGTCTGCCTTTTTTGGAACACAAACAACTTGCTGACACTAAATGGAAAGTTCACTGCAGGATTTACATCATCCTTGACCTAATTGTGACAGCCTAGGACAGAACTACTCAGGCTGCTCCTCAGGACTCCAGATTTTTTGGGTGATGCGTGTATTTGTTGTCCAAACATATTACTCCATATTAGGAAAATTATCACTGTAACCATTTCAGGTGCTGGCACAAGTAACACCCCATTCTGCATTCTGGTAGAAAAAAAGCAGGTCTGCACAAATTAAAAACAAAACCCAAGAAGAGGCAGGGCCCCAAAGCAGGAGGAGTAACTGGGTAAATGTTGCCCACATATGTGTCTGACATGCAGATGTTTTTAAATGTCTCCACCCACAGCCAGATGGGCACAGCAGGAACACATTATATGAAAAAATGTTTTGGGAGTTATGCAGAGAGTAGAAAAAAACATCAGAAGTGTGAAAATCCTGGCAGTGAAGTTTTGACCTGTCCCCATTTAACACAACAGGCCCAGATATTTGGGTTGATAACAGAAGCAGGACAGTAATAAACTAAGACATGATCAAATGGTTTGACTGAGTTAAGCCTCAAGCCACCCCAAAATATCTTAGTAATTTTCCCAATAAACCTTTCCCTGCTCCACCACCTTTATATTTCACCTCCTGTAAAGCCTCACACCTCCTATTCAGAGTGCAGCTTTGTCACCTCACAGTTTTCTTTGATAGAGCTTATTTAGCCTGATTTGCTTGATGAGGGAAGTGCAAAGGATCAGAACTGAAGCTGGAGAACAAGAATTGACCATCTTTGTAAATTCAAATGCTGCCAAGGTGAGAGCTTGAGCAAGAGGCAGAATTAGTGATGCACCCACCTTAGCAGGAGCCAGAACACAGACAAAAGTGAAAAAGGAGGGGAAGTTGAGTCAACTTCGAGACAATAAATGATCAAAACCAGCACCAGTCTCCTTTACAGAAAGTCTTTGGTGCTCCCAGGCACAGAAGTGAAGATCCCCACACCGGCAGTGTGATGTGCTCATTTAGATGAGTTAGCTGTAAAAACACTTGCCAAGCAATTTGCTGGTTGTGCCAATTACATGTCAGAACCCACCAGACAGATCTTACAGCAACAATTGAGGAGAATCACGACTGTGCTGTCTCTCTTAAGAGCAGTTAACTAAATAACCATGTTTTTCTGGGAAAGATTAGGCGTCAATTTGTTTTCTTTTCCTGCTCAAACAGGAGTAGCACAAAGCTCTGTGTTGTTTTCTGAGGAAGACCTCACCTCCCACAGCCCCTTTCCCAAGTAAGAAACATTTCACTCTTCCCCCAAAACAGGAAAAGGTTATTTAAATGAATCTTCATTTAATTTAACTGAATCTACTTCATTTCTTTCTCAATAAAATTATCCAACACTAAATTATCAAATATATACTTTAAAAAGCAAAAAATTTCAATTTGTGCAAAAATATCTCAGGAATAGCCAATGACTTTCAGAAAATAAAGTTTAAAAAGTTAATTGTTTATGAGTATCAGCAATGAATTTTAAAAAATGAGTAAGTTACAGCACAGGACACATTCTAAATATGTTTGTTCCAAGCTTTTTTCCTAAAGATGTCACCTCACACTGAAAAATATTTTTGTGAAATTGGAAGAAATAATGAAGAAAATAAACATGGGAGACAGAGAAAAGAAATTTATTTTTCTCAACAGTGTAAGAGTTCCAGTTCCTGCTTCTGCAATGATTAATTTCTTCTCCAGCACTTCATTTATTCTAAAAATTGATTATTTACATTTCCAAGCATTTTACATCATACATACACACAAATACTACAAAATGCTAAGAAGGAACATTGAAAGCAGCCCTTTTAAATATACCTCCCAACTATTCTTCACAAAATTGGATTCACTCTGGGCAAAGAGAATTTTATGCCACGTATGAGGGATAGAAGAAGGTGTTGGAAGTCGCTGTGGGAGACACTGGTACCCCACAAGCCATTGAAAAGCCAAAGCTGCCTTAGATCCAGCCTGACACTCAGGCTGCAATGGGCACAGGCAGCAAAGGCTGCTGTAAATTCACCTCCCAGAAAAGGCTGGGCAACCCTCCTGGGTAAAAGCCTTTTTATTGGGGTAGGAAGCATCACTAGGAACATGGCACAAGAAATACATTATTTGGCCTCCAGTAAATACACTATTACACCTCCAGAGTTTCTGGAGGAATATCCTATTTCCAATAGAGGGTAACAAACACTGCTGGACCCAGAGTGAAGCAGCATTGACAAATGGAGTCTCCCTGTGAGGAATCCTTGTGTTCCAGAGGCAGCAGATGCACCCTGTGTTGACACGACTGGCATTGGAACTGCAGCGTACACAGAAGTCACATAAAACCCACAGCAAGGCCCAGATCATATATTAGTGCTGCTATAATCCATGCACCAGTCTTCTGCCAAATGTGTCAAATTTTCCTCTATAATAGAGCTATTTTTCTCACTGGGCCATATCCTGCATTTTTGAGTCACACACATTTTAGACATTTAACAGAGCAACAACCACTTGCAGAGAAAGAAAACTAATTGCAATAACATGTCCATTCTCTATAAACTGCTCTGTTCATAAAACAGGTTTGCAATATTGCTTTGTAAGTGAGACATGGGCAAGGCTAACAAGCCTCAAATATTGTAACTCTCTGCTTTTACACTAACTGTATAAAGTCAATAGCATAACTAATAAATAATAAATACATCTAGAAGTTTATATTGCCATTTAAAGACTCAAACAAGCAGTTCATGCAACCACAACATACAGTCCCTCATCCATACAACAAGACAGACCTACATTCTCACACCTGCCATTATGGGCTGCATCCCATAAAATGTCCCATTTTCTCCTTAACAGAGATTATATGAGACCCAGAAAATGAATAAAATTAAATGGAAGGCTCTGTAATTTCATCATGTCCTCACAGATATACTAAATTTTGCAAAGGTATAGCTACAATAACTAGGTTCATTAATTTTTACATGCATAAATAGAAGAGTGAATTAATTTTATGGACCTTTTATCTATATAGATAAATATCCATGGCTAAGGCAGTCAGGAAGTCCTGCATCTTCCTGAAAAGGTAAGTTATCTACAATCCATTCAGCAGCACTTGCAGATACATCTATACTGATAAACAGAATGAAAAACAATCCCAAAGCACCAACTGAAGGGCAAAGTGTCAACAAAGGTCCCATTTACATCGACACCATGAACATACCTGGCAAATTCCACTGATGCACATGTCCAAGGACTCAGTGTTGCAACGGGTGCCATCCAGCACCTTTGGGGCAAGCTCCACAACCAGGTTCTTCCCCAGAGCCTGACATTTCAGGGCACAAGGTGCAGTAGGGTCATTGTACACAGGGATCCACTCGTACAGGTGTCCCTGGTATTTGACGTCGTTGTAGGCAGAACACTGCTGTGCTCTAAAGTCACCAACATCTGAAGGGCAGTCCTGAAAATAAACCAAAAAAATTATTTTTTTTAAACTACGGACTACTTTGTATTTGCAGTGAAGTTATTTGATGAATAACACAGAAACTCTTCAGGCAGGCTTGGTTCAAGAACTAATCTGTTTTGACAAATACACCACACTACAAAGTTTCACTGTGCGTATTAAAATAATTTATGTTGCTTAATCCATTGCTTGGAGTACAAGTACAGAATATCATGCATATTCCAGCAATAACAACATAACTGATATGAGAGGATAATTAAAGATGCTAATTTTTACAACACCAATTAGTACAGTTAAAGTCTGGTTCTATAGTAAGAATTGACTTCAAAAGGAATCTATATATTTTAAGTAATTACAAGGTGATGTCTGATATTTCTCTTTTCAGTAGCTTTTCCCACTAAAAGGATTTCTGAGGCTTCTATGCTTATTCATCAGTTCATATGTCAGAGTAATGAAAGAGGTATCATGGCTATATATAAATAAAAAAATAAAATTTGTCTAATTAATTGTTGGGTACTGCTTGAAAAAAGCACAAGATATAGGAGGAAACACCAGAACTTTCAGTGCTTACTCCTTTATCAAATTACAAAGCACCTTTACCTCATGGAAGTAGTAAGGCTTATTTTGTTAGAATAAAATAAACTTCAGATTGGTAACAATTGATCCTGTATTTCCAGTTCTAATGAGACAGTTCCCTACCTTCTCCCACACAGTGCCTCAGCATATACAGCAGAAAGACCAAACACAAGAAATGCTTGAAATAAAATGTTCTAAAATATTTTTTTTTACATAAAGCATTGCACCCAAACAATGATGTTAGCATTAAACTATAGTGACAGGAATGGAGATGAATACTGATTGATTTGAAAATAACTTTGGTAAAGTACTGGCAAAGGAGTTACCATGTCAAACAATCCCTCACTGCAGACTTCATCTGAAAGTATGTCCAGTGTCAAAGAGTCCATATGCCAGACTGAAAGGATATTCTTCCAAGAATTCCAACTGCACATATAAGCCAGATGTGGGGCTGATTTTAGTGAAGTTTTGTTTTCATTGGATGGAAGACTGAAAGATTGTGATGTGTCAGGCGAACTCATGGAACTTATTAGTAAGAATTAGTTAACAATACTGATCCCAAGCACAGCTTCAACCTTATCAGTGAGCTGAACCTTCTCTGAATAAAGCTGACAAAATAGCAAGTGCATGATACAGGACTGGAGAGTAAAATATACAGGAGGGAGTTTTGAATTTCTGCCCAATGCCCACAGCAATATTGCCCTCAGTCTGGGTTTTTTTTCACCATGGCAAACAGTAGCCAAGAACTGTCTCTGAATTGGTTGTAATCTACATAAAATACCTTCTAAAAATCAGTATTCAATTTACTGACCAACACATGGAGTTTTTGCAGCTTAGCCCTAAGCAAGTTACTGAACTTTCCCAGCAAAACTTTTCAGCTCTGTCTAATGCTACACCTTACAGTGACAGTAATTTGGAATGATACTAAAACATTTTGAATTATTTTTAATCTGGGATAATGCTAGCTTGAGCCCTTTATTTAGAAACTATACAATGATGGAATAAGACACGGGGAATATTTTACCTCTACAAAATCCCTCCAGTGAGAGCTTCTATGAACATCAAGTAAATACTGTGAGAGGCCACACGTATTTGCTGCAGTGTCACTCCCCAGAAATTCCCCAAGTTTGCACTGGTGTAAATGAGAGCAGAATTTTGGCTCTGACTTATCTGTCACCTCTCATTTTCCACAATAGCAAGTCTAAAAAGCAGAGAGGACTTCAGAGTTCATATGGATCCCATATGGTTCCCTCCCACCAATGCAAACAGAGGAGCGAGTAAGGATCAAAACATAAAAATTGGACGTTAGATTCAGGTAAAGTTAGAAGCAGTGTTTGGGAGCAGAGTCACTCAGCCATGCTCAGCTACATTTTCATCACAAAGAATTGAAGAGTGATCTGTGCAGCAGCAGAGTGATGGCCTTCAGCTGAGCTCTGACAGGCTGCTCTTACAGCCCATTATCACCGGCTGTTGGTGCCATGCCAAGACACAAACACCACAAAGTCAGCATGTCAGGCCCATGGTTACTGCATGTTTCTCATTGATTCCACACAATGCAGCTCCTTCCTTCCACTCCCTCCTGGCTGCTTCAGAGCAAGGGAATCCTCATCTCCCTATTCTCTTTTGGCATCTTCAAAGAGCCCAAAGTGATTCTGGCAGCTCCATTCCCATGCCAGCTCCACCTGCTTTATGTTTGAGCCCTGTGCAAAAGCGGGAGCATAAAAGGAGCATCACAGAAGGGTACCAAAGAGCTGAAATTATTATCATTTGCATTATATCAAAGTTTGGATGGCAACCAAGTCCAGATCCCAGTCTTCCAGGGAACAATAAATATTTTTGTAAAGAAAGGAGTTTAAAGAGAAACACAACTAAGCACTGAATGAATGCAATCAAGACAGCAAGAGGACTTGTAAACATCAGTTTAATTCCATTAGAGTGGTTTAGAAAAGTGAAAGGGGGTTTAAAAAATAGTAAGGAAAAGGCAGGGCAAAGATGTGAATGGTAGGCAAGGGTAAACCGTGTTCAGGAAGTGGGCAGGGTCATAATATCAGACAATGATATGGGGGACCCAGCCCTCATCCTGTTTGTGTGTCTCTGGTTTGAATCTATTTCAGACATCACTTCATTCCACCATTCTCTCTTCCCTCTCAATATTTCACTATTTTTCTTAATTGTTAAATTTTTTTGCTACTAATTTCAGGATTTCTGCAAGAATTTCTTAATTTCAGCAATAGCTTTTCTATCACACTCAATCCCCTGAACCATGGCCAGGCCATTTGTAGGTTCATACACTGCATAAGGAGCTGAAGACATATCTGTGAGCTCTAAAACAAGAAAATGTTGGCAGAAACAATCACACCCAGACCTTGTAGTGGAATGAAATGTATTTATGACATGACTTATGAACATAGTAGACAGATCTGAAAAAGATGCTTTAGACATGACTACCATGAAGATTAAAAACACACACACAATGTGTATATATATTCCCTTTTTTTTTTTTTTTTTTTTTGGTGACACACAACTAAAAACTACTGCATCCAAGAGCTAGCTTCTTATGAAATGTATCTTTGAGCTTTGGCACTGAGCACCCTCAGCCTTTGAAAACAAAGCTGACCTGGGAAATCTCTATCTTTGTAGGCAATGTTCATGTACAAAATATGAAGGTTGCATCAGACCCTGTGACTCTTGCCAACAATTACTCTACTGAAAAAAGCACAAAAGAGAAGGCAAGAAAATTCCCAGTAAAAATGATGACACCAAAGAAAGTCTAGCCCTTTGTCTAGTTTTATTCTTTGAATCTCATTTTGTTGAAACCCAGCCAAAACTTATGAAGTCATTGTTTTGTTTTCTTTCTGAAATTAGCTTCAGGTTCCATGTTTTTCCCACAAAATTTTCAGGCCACTTCTAAGCTGAATCAAGATACCTGAGCTGGAAAGCACCCCAATCAAGGGAGCCTTATGGTGCATTAGCATTTTAAATATAAACTAAATAAATGAACATATTAGAGAGAAACTATGTAACTCAGGGTGAAACATTATAGTCTAAAGTAGACACAGTACAGCCAAGATTTTCTGAACAGGGTAAATTAGGTGGATGCTGGGACAGTTATAGATAAATGTGTTGAACAAGTGCAAGCATTATCTGCATATGATAAAAGCTTACAGTGGAATTAAACATGGAGCTACCTTTTACAAAATAGTGTTTTTTCTGACTGCAGCAGAATCACCCTGGCAAAAATATAAGAGACTTTTTGGCACACAAGAATGTGAAATTTATGGGGAAATGGCCCAAATAACTTGTTCTGTGAATAGGACCCTAAAGGATTAACTTAAACACTTCCACATAGTGCACATCATAGCATTAGAATGTAACACTATATACAAAAACTGAAACTTAAAAAAGGGGTGCAAGAAAGACTGAAAATCTCATTGAACAACATACAATGGATAGTTTATTTCTCTAAAGTCTCTACATGGAAGGCTGAAAGCACACATGCAGTTTTAGGAAATCATGCACCTGGCGTCTCAGTTATGATAGAAAGATAAGCAGGCTATACATACAGCTTAATCTTAGCAATTATTTTGTTGTTAAGACCTTGAATTAATTTTTTGATTGAAATATCACTAATATTATTCTGGAACTATGCTTTAGTTCAATGAACTTACTACTATTCCATTACAAATCCACATGAAACCAATTTTCTGGTAAAATGATTCTTGTTCTTTTCATTAGAATGACACACATATTAAGTTGTGCTTCATTTGTACTCCCCAATATAGATGTTAGTGGTGTAATGTATCATGTAGCAAAATTACATTTGCAGACAGCTTTACACTGCGTATTTATACCAAGTGTCTCATGTGGTTAGCAGTAATACCTATTAATATGGAAAGAAGCTAGTATAAACTCTTAATTTTCAAACTACAGTTTCACTCCTAAAGTGAGAAGCCTTGATTAGAAATAATGCTTTTGGGAAAATTATATCATTTGAAACTAAACTGGCCTAGTAGTCTCAGATTTACATTAGGTGTAAGGTCCTGTTTCAAGGTTAACTCAGATCTGACATGGGGTTTGAATTCAGGCATGCCAGTTTCAGAGATCAACTGTATTAACAGTGGAAATCTCATTAAATATATTTTTCTCAGGAGTTCCTCATTATCTAACCCATAATCTAGGAAAAACCATTCCTGAGAAATTCTGACTGTATCTGAACTGAAATGGGAACCTGATCCCTTTCAGACATGCCCCAAAAGCAGAACTGTAAAGGCAGTTTCCTGTCTGGAAATTAACATTTGAATCATCATAAATTCAAACAGATTCACATACAAGGCGCCTGCCACTTATCACTTTAAAATAAGTCCTAGAGTTAAAAAACAGGCTCCAGTGACTTCAGATAAATTCTCTGGGAGTTCAGAGAGGATATGAGAATCACCTTAATTTTCTCTATGATGAAGCATAAAGCGCCGTCATTTCCATTAGATTTCTAATGCATAAATCTTAAAATGAACAGTGTCCACAGCTTTACTAAAATACAACAGATATCCTAAAAAATAGACCTGTGCATGAGAGCAGGAACATGCCCAGATGGACCTCGCCACCCTCGCTTCTCCTTGCCCTGGGCAGTTCCCCAGACCTGGTGCTGAGGTACAAGGGGCACTGGGGTGAGCTCCCTGTGCTCCTGCAGGAGGCTGCAGTGCAGGGGATCCAGCACTCAGAGGGGTTTCTGTGCACACTGCACACAGACAGACATTTCGATAGGCAGTGCATAAGTATAATTTTGTTCATTGCTTACATCCTGACTGGCTGCAAGTTACCAAGTTACCACACAGATTTTAAACATCAGGGTATTTTTGCCGGGAGCATTTTTATGTATGAGCTCGTGCACCAAGCTGCTGGGCCTTTTCTTCTGAAAGGGCACGGGGCAGGGTTTGTCTCCAGAATCTGATTTCTGCATGCACTGGGACTGATTCATTTATCACTTCCACTTGCTTCTGCCAGCAGGAACTTCAGCTGCTGTGGTGGGAAATCCATCCAGCACTGAGCAGTGGAGTGTGGAGCTACTCAAGGTGTGAGCAAGCCTTGTTCTCAAGGGCAGCAGAAGCCAACTGGCACAGCAGACTCTGTAGGTGTGGCAAGCTGAAAAGCAGCAATGGGCAGTTCTCCTAGGAGATGCACTGATTCAATATTTACTGGGCAACCTCCAGTGTCGGGAATTTTAAGGAGAACATGTCCCACTCCACAGCCGCTGGCAACAATTATGGGATTGGCAATGACTGAGTATCACTTGAGTTTACACAACTTTGGGCACAACTCAACCCACAGGACATTCAGGTCTCACCTTTTAGTATTATTATTAATTATTTATCTGCCTCCTGTCTTTCCTGGAACATCACATGTGGCTGTCACGCTGTACTGTGAGTTCAGCCAAGCAAGGGTGAGTGCAGACCATCACCCACCCTGCATGACTGTGTTTGCACACACCTTACGCAGACCTGTGGTACCACAAAGTCCTGCTGAGCTGCTCACCTGAAGGGCAGCAGTTTTAAACAGCACAAAGCACAACTGCAAGTCAGTGGAACACGAGTCATGAGGTGTGCTGTACGTGAATGGTTTTCATAAAATGTGTCCATAAAAATGAAATGTGATTGCATCACAGCAACAGCATGGTCAAACCTCAGCTCCACACTCACTCATGGGCATTGTTTGTGCCAGTGCACCTAAATGTGCATATTCTTGCACACAGACATATAAAGATCTGGGTTTAGGCAAGCAGAGGGAATATAAGGAGTAATTTTCCTATTTAAGATCTTACAGGGACCTCTTTGCTCACATGAGGAGAGTCACCTTATCAATAACAATCACAAATGATCCCAAGCTTAGTTTAATGCTTCATCCACAAGACAGCACCCTCAGGAAAATCACTTGCTAGTTAAAGATGAGAATTGATCTGTTAATCCTCCAAAATGTGTAACTCTCCTAATAAGTGATATAAAACATTCTGAATCACAATTGGCACTATAATTTCAAAAGAAAATGTCCATTTGGGAAGCCTAAATTTGAGACCTCATGGTGTCATGCAGACTGAAATGTTTAAAAATGTTAATAATGATGGAAAGAAAATTATGCACCATAAGGTTATAAATGAGAAGCAGCATTTCTTAAACTTTAACACATTTTTTTGAATGAGTAAAACAGGATTAAAGGCCAGACTCACATTACTACTGCAGGTTTTGTATCGAATATTCCGACCTTCACAGTTCCTAAAAAAAAAAAAAAAGAGTAAAAATGGTTACACTGTATAATAGCAAAACACAACCTTGCCTGTTTTACAGCTAGTTATTCTCGAAAATTAGGCTTTTATTGCTACTGCCCTACCATAATCTGGACTCCAAATACAAGGTTTAAATACAGAGGGGATCTGGGTATTCAGCTTTACACTGCTGTCTCTCCTCAGCAAAGAACGTGTGACTTTCCCTATAAGCCCCATTTACTGCAAACCTTATGAAAACCACATTTATTTTGTGGAAAAGATATCTCTAAGCCTGCTCTATGCTGATTGCAAACCAAGTAATTTCTAATAAACATGACGTGACCTAGAGGAAAAGATCAGAATATCGGATTGATAATTTTAAATTAAACAGAATTTTCATGGACTGCATGCAAATGTGCCCAAAGCTTGTGAATCCTGACATCCAGGCAATTCAGACCCTCAGTCTGTTGTTAGCAGCTGAAATAAAAGGCATGTAATAGAGTCATGGTTATTTATTGTGGTCTCATAAATCTGGGGAGGTTGGGTTTCACACTTTTTTTAAAGATACACTCTGCCAAAATTCTCACTACCAAACCAGCACTTTTGCACGGTGTAAGATATTCTTCTATGTTATAAATGGCAATATCAGCAATTTGAAAGAACTTAAAACATATTTCAAATGACTGGATAAGAAATTATAATTAGTGATTTCTCTAAAATCAGGAACAGTGTTTTGGAATAACTCCTTCGGACCAAAAAGGTGTGCCTTACATTAAAGAATCTGGGAACATAGAACTGATAATTTTCATATCTTTGATTAAATTTTCTTCTTCTTGCATGAAAATAACATTTTTTTAATAATGTCTGAGAGAGACTGAAAAATAGCATTTGAAAAGGAAAAAAAATGGATGCCTGAAGCAAGAGCTCAACTCAGCTCAAGGTAGAAATGTTAAAGCTCAAGGTATTTCAAGTCTCAGATTTCCAATCTTTTGCAAGACTTACTGCATCACAACATGCAAATTAAAAAGGTTTATGATACACACAAATATGAAAACTTTGTTTCACAGTTGTGTGTTTCCCGGACATTGCTACAAAAATCAAACATAGAAAAAAACCTTTTCAACTATGTATTTGTCAAGGTATGGAAAACACATGTTTTTCACAGGGGAACACATTAAAAATATTAATAAAACCACAGTGGAATTTATACTGCTACAATTTATTGAGCTTGTTTCACAGTCTCTAACACATTGGTAGAGTATCAAGGCTTCTTGCTGGAACTATTACTTTTCTCCAAGATCTTTGTGGCAATTTTTCACTAAAAGAAACAGGCAGTGCTTTAATCAATCACCTTTAGCTCTGTATTTCATACAGTTTGCCCTTAAGTAGCACATCACACTCCAAGCCTTCTTTTAAAAAATGCGACTTCCTGGCTGATGCTGCATTCAACTAAATAAAAATGTAAACAAAATCATCAGTTTTTAAAATGTTTAAGAATAATTCAAGTGAACCAGGTAATTATGGATGCCAGCACAGATGCCTCACAGCTGGCTGGGATCTTTTCTTGCCTGACTACTGGCCTAGTGCATTACTCCTGCTTTAAGGATTGTACCAACAAGTCCCACATTAGTCCAGTTTTACCACTGGGGTAAAAGGCTTTCACTGCCTCTGTTCTTCTCTTCACGTCACACTAAGGCTTGTACATGAAAACATGCAGCTACCAGGGAACTGCATAGGAAGAACTGGCAGGGAAGAACCAGAGAATCAATTTGGTTGGAAAAGATCTTTGGGATCATTGAGCCCAGCGTATGACCCAACGCCACTTTGTCACTTTAGGCCATGGCACTGAGTGTCCTTAAACACTTCCAGGGACAGTGACTGCACTGCCTTCCTGGAGGGCCCATTCCAGTGCCTAACCACCTTTCTGAGAAGAAATTCGTGCTAATATCTGACCTGAATCTCCCTTGGTGCAATTTGAGACTATGGCCTGTTGCCCTTCCTTCCCTAACACAGAGCAGCATTTGACAGATCCATTTGAGGAGCACATTATTGCAAATCATGTCCAAGTGCAGGCTAAGTTGTACACAGGTAACTCACCTTTTGATCTGATTACAGTGAAAGGGACTCCCCTCTCTATCTGACCATATCAAATAATTCCTGCCATTCCACAATTACATCTCATAACACATTAAAGGTCAGAGTTAAAGCCTAAGTTATTTGTGTATTACAAACATGTATTAAAGGCACTATTTTATAACACTTGATCTATCTTACACAGCACTTGGTCTCAGAAAGAGAAGCAGCCAGAAGATGATTGGAAATGTGCCAGAGCTGCAGAAGAGCCCCCACACACCAGCATGTGGCTCACCTGCCATTTAAGCATCTCCTCAGAGAGTAGGAGGCCCCCCCTCCACAGGTCCGAGAGCAATCACTCCAGGCCCCCCAGGCATCCCAGGAATCATCCTTATCTTCATCTGAGCGGGTGGTTCTGGAGTTCTGAAGGAAAAGAAAAGAAGATGGAAAGGAGGAAAAAAAATGTTTTGAGTATGTTTTACTCCTTGGCATTAATAGTACCAATTATGTTATTTTGCTGCTTATTTACCATATTTCACATTTACTACTTTAATGCATAATAATTATATGGGGAAAAGCAGAGCCTTTGAAGATCCAGTGTAGCTCCTGGCAAAGCACTGCTGTGCCCAAACATGTTGCAGTTCCCAACTCCTCTATGCACAATTTGCTGTGTAGGAACCAAACAGTCCCAAGCACACAAAAAGGCATCATGTTCAAACACATGATGGGTCTGTTACAATGGAACTAAGATTTTTAGAATCCTATATTACACCCAGCTTAAGATTAAAACACCAATTTCTCAAACCACCACGGTGACAGTTTGCACATAAAAATACCACTAACATAAAGTAATGGCTTTTGGCATCATTATGAAAGTCAGATTGCGCATAAGAGTGAGGCAGTGAGTAATTTTTCTCAGGTGGGAGAGAATATTGACCAATATTTACTCTGCCCCAAAAGAATCACCACTGAGAGAACATGACAATTTAATTCAAGTTTTAAGAAAACAACTATTTCCAGCCAAATTTTTATTCTCATTGACTTCAATGCTCAACTTGTCAAAAAAAAAAAAAAAAAAAAAAAAAAAGCAAATTACTTATTAGAGGAAAAGCATCTCTATTTGAACACTGAATTGCAGAGTTTGGTCAAAAATCAGTGGCTTTTTAACTTTCTTGCTCTTATAAATTTACAAATTTTACAATTGCTTACCGTAAAGCTTTAAAAGCACTCTTAGGCCAATCTACCCTTCCAAAAAAGATAGAGCCCAGCTCTGCCAAGATCCCTGAGGAATTTTCACACTGATGTTGGGTTTTCTTTATATCAGAAGCCAAGTCTGAAATGTCTGGGACTGAAAATGGAACCAAGTGCCTTCAATCTTGACAAAAAAAGCTCAGCACTTCCCAACAAGTCACTCGGCACACGAAAATAAATCAAGATGAACAAGAGGGTCACTTCTTTCAAATTTATAGGTGCAAAATTAGTTTGTTCTCTGCAAGCCCAAAGCAAATGATTGGGTTTTAGCATGTTGAGGAATGGCTAAACTTGTGATATTAAAAAAGCAACACATGCCACTCTTTTTTAGAATAGCTAGTTTCTTTTGATAAAGCAGTGACAATGCCTAAAATAATCCTAACTTCATCATTGTATTAAAACCAGCCACATGATATTAACAGACAGAATGTCATCCAAAGCTCTAAACAAAGTCCAGTTGTTCACTTCCCAAACTGCTTTGATATAAACTATTGTTCTGAACTGTATCTAATTAAAAAGCTGTAAATACTATGGCGATCAAAGCAGAACTTTATGCCAACAAAGCCTTCTTTAGAATCATTGACTAATTCAGTGCCCACAGTGTTGATTTAAGCTCCAGCTAGTTCAAGCTATTTGTCCCATGGGAAAGAGTTAAAAGCAGCTTGCACTGACTTAGTAATTTACTACCAAAATAATATTGATTTACTAGCTGTCTGGTTTCATAAACTCTACACATTACATTTGTCTTCACCATGGTACTAAATTGAAGTAAAATAAAGAAAAGATCACCAACATCATGATTTACACCAACAAAGCCTTGGAAACTCATTTAGGAATTAAACTGAGAGCTAATTGCAATTGGACACAGAAGGACATTATTGTACGTCAGGACTGCATTCCCAGCTTGTTTGACTTCAGTTTTTCATGTCTTATTGTCTTCAGTCATAATTCTAACATGGTTCAGCAGTGAAAAATTGAACCATATTAGAATAGTTTTGCCTTGAGTGCCTTAATTTTGCAACAGACAAAGCACAACATGTATATTTTCCATATTCATTGTGGAAGTATTTATGTACCAGCACAAATGTAAAAGTGTGCATAGACGTGCACATGTGCACCCATGATGTTACATGATCAAGCCACAAGTGCTGTAGTGAATCCAGCTAAAATAACTTAGACCAGCTATAAACACAATCTAGATTGTTTGCTGCTCTTTACCTAGAGCTGGATGGGAAAACACATCACTGGAAGAGTTGTAGCACATGTGAACACAGGGTTAGATGCAAACATTGCAGTGAGAGTGGCAGCTAAGAACCTATACAGAGTTTCTGCAGAAATCCAGTGTATGTGATAAAGGTGGACTCAAAACATTTAATCCCAATCTAACTCATTTTGAAAGCAAAAAAGTCACACCACTAAACATGGACCTGGACAATGATTACTTGAATCAGGGGGTAAGGGAAAATAAACTCTTGAGTTTTGAAGCACTTGGTGACAAAGACAGAGCTGAGATGACAACTTGCCAAGGCTCCCTCGAGGTCTGAGGGCCAGTGATGTGCAAACTGAGCTCTGCTGACAACCCTCAAGTGACAGAGACCGTGCTGTCCACAGAGGATTTTACTGCAGTGTGGCACTGGTAGATTTGAACAGAGGGGAAAGTGTGAGTGCCAGTTTCCCTTCTTCTGTCCAGGGCTCTGTTTTTGTTTCTGTCACATATTGGCACACACTGTACCTCCATGTTCTGCAAATTATTGGTGTGCCTGAGTTCTCAGGCCATACTCCCCTTGCAACCTACGACCCAAAGTAACCCAGAAAAAGGGCACTGAGGTAAAATAAATGAAATCCAGATGTTAACAGGGCTGATCACTGCTCCAAACCAAGGGGATTTTTACTGTCACTTGTAGCACCCAGTAAATAACAACAGCTACATTGACACACATTACAGAAATCAAACACAGCGCTTTCAGATGAAGAAAAAAAAGATTATTTGGCCAAACTTTTGTTTGGCTGTTATGAAGGATGACATAATTGTCTTGAATTTGGTCATGCAGACTTCAAAGGAGAAGTGGTGCCAGAGAACCAAGGTCAGTTTATGCAGTTTTATTATTATTCAGACAACTATTACATAAGGCTTGGATATGTAAATGTTTAGCATTCAGTGTAACAAAGATTCAGCTTCCCAACAGAAATGCCCTGATACCTTAGATGTTTGTTTTTTCAGAGTTTTTAGCATACAATTTTCCTCTGTCAGGTTCTAGAAGAGATTCAGAGCAACCTTTGGTCAGCAGATGTAGCAGTGGTACACCGATCACCTCTGAGGCTGGATGGATACACAGAAATTCAAACAGGGTAGAGGTGATGTGGCCCAGAAAATAAGTCTTTGTCTTTTCAAGTAAGGCCTTGGACATGGAGGAATATTTACCAACACACCTGCGATTATGCCAATGTCACTGCAACTCTCTGGGTGGCTGTGCTTTTGTTTTTCTCACAGCTGCTTACTAAACTAGTTTGTATTAATTCACTAAGGCTTGCCGAATTCTAAAGAAAATCACCAAAAGGAGTTACACTGCCAGAGTTCTAGCATATTGCTATTTAATAACGCATTTCTTATAATTAAAACCAGAATTTAGGTTCTTCAGATCAAACTCATCCAAGGGAAGGAACCTGTTGAAGAGTATAAACACCACTTCTGTACCACTGAGAGCCTAAATTAAGCAATACCCAAAGCTCAGTGCTGGCCCTTCTCCCAGGAGTGAATTTCATCCTTGATGGTGTTTTGAAAAGAAATGAAGCATTTCCTTTTCATTGCTTCTTCCCACTCTCACAACCCATAAATACCATTAACACTGTCCTGACTTTCTGAGTGCTCCACAGCACGAGGTTATTTTGCTCTTCACTGATCTTCACGTGCAGCCCTGCTCTGTGCCATGTGCTTCTCCTCATACCTGCAGCAGCTCCAAAGAGAGGTATCCCAAGGAGTTATGGCACTGAAGGGAGCACACCCTGCCTGAGCAGCCCTGTGATGCATTTCCCAGATCCCTGTTTCCAGACACCACACTTGGTGGGAGAGGTATCAAATTGCAGTGATGACTGTACCCGTGAGCAGGAAAGAACAAGCATTTACCTGCAATAATCACTGCATGTGCTATTCACCCTCAGAACTGGAGCCTTCACTTTAACTCTGGTTGTTATGTCTAGAGCTTTGAAACAAGCTACACTAGAAATCTCTTTCTCTGCTAAGGTCGCATACTAAAATAATTTACACCTCTGTTTTGTATTCTAAGTGAGGTGCAGAATGCAGATTACAGATCTGGGAAAAACCATTTCACTTGTGGCAGCGACTAAATAGAACAGTCAAAACATATTTCCAGACAAATAAGAATTATTAATACAAGATCTTTCATTGCCTGGTTTTAGCTTAAAAACTCCTCTTGTTTCCTAAAAACAGTTTCAAGGCATTTCCTGGTATAATTCTACTGTTGCCGAGTGCATTATATATTACCTAATTGTGCACTGTATATGTCATTGAGTTTAATAAATATTTTACTTCTATGTACCAAAGTAAATTATGTATTACTCTGTATGTTAACAAGAACCTATCTGGAATTTTTAAATCCTGGAGAAAAAACAATGCATCATTATTTTAAATTTATAAAAAACACCTGGGAGTCAATGCAGCTATTTTAAGCAGATGTTAAGAATTATTTAGTTTTTAAATTGTTAACATTCAAATTGTTGCATTACCTATTCCTTGCACTTGGCCTCAGCCCTGCAAACTCACTGCAAAATGGAACCTGTGCCCCATAATAACAAGAGCATTTCAGAAACACAAGCTGGTAAAGCTCAGCAACAAGGTGAATCACCAGCAAGCAATCAGCCAAAAGGCAAGTGATGGACTTATCGAGCTACATGAAAAAACACATCTGGGGGCTCAGATGGACTTTAGATCTCTCAGTGTTGAATTCTGCAACTTATTTTCATTCTACAGAAGTTTTGAATAAATTAAAATTTTGGAGAATAAAGCATGCACAAGTGTCACACACAGGAAATATTTACAGCATAATTCATTTTCATACTAAACTGAAGGCGAATCTCAGCGTGGTTTTCAGAGCTATACTGCATCCAGATTTTTTCCGTTGTCAGAGTGTTGCAAAACTTCACATTGACAGCGCAGGCCTGCTCTGCAGGAGTTGTCAGGACAGAGCTGGAGGTTTTGGCAGGTGGAGCAGGGATACTTGAGGCTTTTGGCATCCAGGAAGGGATGAAATGTTGCTTGGCTGTTTGGCACCTATGAGCTAGTTGAGGCTTTTGGCACTGAAAGGAGTCTGTTTCCCTCCTTCCTTCTTTGTGAGCAGTAACAGAGGGAACATGGAATTTGTGGGCATGGAGGAGAAGCTGTGGATCCCTCCCTAACCAGCCCAAGCAGAAAGCAACTGCACTACAATACCTACAGCTCTTTCTGCTGCTGAGGACAGCACCTACATCTTCCTGCCAAAAGGAATTGGTATTGAAGTACTTAAAGCATAATTAAAATTGCCATTTTTAAATTTCTGAGTTAATTACGTTGTTAAGATGGGTTTACAAAAACTCCAAATAGAATTACACTAATTCTATTTTACTCTATTTTATTGACAGATTTGGTGACCTACGTCAGAGTCCCTTTCATCCCATTGCTGACTTGAAAAGAGAAGCACTTGCCTCTGGCCTCTCTGAACAACAGCAAACCAGTTTATTTTCTTGGATGATATTCCATAAATTACTATTTTGACAGAAAACATCTAGAAAAGAAAGAAACCCTTTTAAAAACCCCGATAAGCACATCCTGCAAATACTGGAGCATTACATCATTGGCAATGCAGCTGAAAATCTAGACTTAGTTGCCCAGGCTTACATTCCTGCTTGCCCAACTAGAACCATGTAAACCCTGGATCTGCTTATCTGCAGTGGTAAATATTGTCCCAGCACTAGAATATAGAGAAGATACTCTCCTGAGGACAGGGAGGAAGGCTATTCACTGCCCTTGGTGATAGTCAGGGAGCAGATCAACTCTCTAATCACTTTTAGGTCAAACCATCCAGGACAGATGCCCAGGATGAAAAATATGAAAAACTTATCCCTGAGTTTCCAGTATTTAATTGTCTTCCAAGATGAAACAGTTCATGTGACTACATAGATGGAAATGTATAAATCTGAACTCTCAGTACAGATTCATTCCTCTGAATCTGCCCCATCTGAAAGGGAAACTACACTGAGAAATGTTCAGCATCACTCCAATTCCCTCATTTTCTAAGTGATCTGGAGAGCTGGAACTTGAAGATTTGCATGTGCAGCTGGCAAACAGCTCCAAAGTCACAGACCCTGGAGAGCACACAGAGGTTCTGAAAGGAAACATAACCAATAAACCAATATAAATTGTAGCACACTCTGCCCACTTTCTCAGTAGCCAGCCTGAGGCAAACACTTGGCAGAGCTTGGAAGAGAGATAAAGGCAGAACTTTAAAATGGGCAAAAAAGACAGAATGGAAGGCTTTATAATGTTTGTTAGAAACATTATATTCTTTTTTTAAAAAAATCATGGATTATAACAATATTCCCCATGAAGAACTTAAAAGTTATATCCTAAAATGTAAAAAAAATAAAAAAAATACATTATCATCAATTAGAAAACATTCCCCACAATATGGTATTTAAATACTCAGTCCTTGCATGTAGTTGTGCAAAGAAAACTTGGCACAGACACAATGAGAGCTTTCAAAGGTTATGCATTATGTCCATTTTTCGGATGAAAATCTGACCTCAGGAAGAAGGATGAAGTGCTTTGTGAGAGTGGCACAGCTGAGAATTTTATCTCAGTGCCCAAAGGCAGATTTTCATGCACCTTGTAGAGCTCTTCCACCTCCTGTTTTGCAACTCTAAACATTGCCCTTTCCAATATGGGTATGTACAGTAGGTACAAAGTGTGAGGGGGAAGACAATCTTCAAGACATTTGGATACGTTAATTATCTGTAGGCCTACTTCAAAATTTGGATTAACACCAGTCCATATATTTCCTGGAGTTCATAAAACAGTAATAATGCATGAAAGCTTTACTGAATGCATATTCAAAATTTGCACCTGGATCCAGTGGGTTTTTCCACCTTCACAAAGCACAGCACATGTTCCCCATCCAGCACAAACAGTGTGACAGGTCAGCCAGAGTCCAACATGCACAATGCCTCAGGTGCATAATAGAAAAAGAGATTCCAATTTCTGGGAAGTCTATCTGGCATTATTTTTTTGAATTAACTTATTAAATGTATTTGCAAACATCCAAACGAAGGTTCTTTTAAATGCTTTACCATGCAATTTTTAAAACAGGTCTCACTTCAGTGCATTCAGTGGAAAATGTGGGCATTATGTCTGTGAAAGGAGAGGACCATCAGCTTTCAAAGATCACACAGGGGCACACTGGTGCCACTGTCAAATATGCAAAATCTTTCCTGTTGAGCCTTATTTTTCAGGGTTTTTTTTTCCCATATTCTGATGTCATATGAAATTGCAATACTACTTCTGTGATTACACATTTCCAATGCTGCTAAATAATGTTTTCCATGTAAAAAATCAGTGCAAACAAAAAGAAACCCTGTGCATTTATCCTGAGGGTCAGGCAGCTATCACAGACCCATCTCCTTCTCATAAAATTCCTGTGCTTGTTTAGGACTCCTCACGTCCTTCTTGATGTGCTCATTTGATGGAGACCCACTTGGCAGTATTTGAGGAAGCCATTCCAGGCCAAGGGGAGCTATGGCAGGAATGCTGCCAGTGACTGAACCTCCAGACTAAAATCAGTCAGGCAGCAAACTTGGAGTTCACTGTAGGGGGAAAGTGACAGGGGACAGCATGGGGGAACTGTTTCTCAGCCTGCAGGAGAGCTCCAAGAGCCACAACCACCACCAAAATCTCTCCTGCTGATTTGTGGGGCCCAGGTGGCCTTTGCCCAGATTACCACAGCAGAATGAAGAATGGGAAAAGCTGCTCTGATCCCATGAATGCTCACACAACCTGAGTGCACTCCCACCCCACAGCAGACTGACATAATGGCACCACTTGCCCACACAACCCTATTAATTATTATATTGTGCTGAACTTGTTGAAGAGATGATTTTCCAAGACTCTTCTGCATAAAACTTACAGGCAGGTTATGGAAAAGTAAGTCAAGAGGGAGTGTGGGCATTTAAAATTACATATTGTGCATGCTATTTCCCTAACAGTTTATAACATCATAAACAAGCTTTATTCCAACTCAGTGACACATGAGGTATTTGACTTAAAGCAATACCCTAAAAACCAGCACTTAAAAATACGCAAGTCAATGACACTTATGTACAATACCTTCGTACACATGCTTTTGAAAGAAAAGTTATGTTTTCACTATTTGGTTACAACTTTGTTTTTGTTTTTTAGGAAAATGTTCAGAGAATTCACAATGGAAAAACCCACAGAAATCAATCCTTTTTCTCAGAAAAAAAGTTACTGCACCTCTAACTTTTAAAAGAGCCCCAACACATACATTTAAAAAATTTGTTTAAAATAATTTTCCTAACTTGAGACACTGTCTGCCAAGTTCCTGCTAGAAGCAAAATTTTATGGCTAACTGCCAAGCCTATGAAAAAAAGGAGTTTATAGGGGAAATACTGACAGAAGAATAAACTGCAGCAAGAACAACCAGTGTAGGAAAGTCTTTCTTGTGCATTTTGTCTATACTTAATTTGCAATATTCATAACCCTGGATATTGGGATATTCCTGCCTGCCTCAATTTCATACCAGGATTATCCATAGGGCCAGACCAATAATTTGATTATAGGTATTTATACCCTATCACTGAGCAAGGCATCCAAACTCCTCATCTGTGAACAAGTGATTCCACTCATGTCTCCTGCCTCACCCTGCTATTTAATACTACATGTAGCACTTTTAATGGTAATATTTCTATAAACATAATGCAAAACAGATCACAGACCATGAGCAGATACAGCAGGCAACAGAACAAATGTCAAAAGGAAAAATATTAAATCCATATTGCTAGATGACAGCAATTATACAAATCCTAATTTCTATTTCTATAAATGGAGACAAATTCATAACTTTTGAATTTCAAAGGAATTACTTTACGTTAATGTATTTTTACCCCTGATTTTAAGGTAGATATCACTTTTTGAAGAGCCATTTTAAATTAATATACTGAAGGAGAAGATTTACTAAGCCTATAACTGAAAAGCAGTCTGACTGAAATTCTGCCCAAAGTAACTCTAAAACTTGTCAGCCTGATCGTGGTGCCTCTTTACTGTGGCATAAATCAAATTTAGCCAGATGAGTTTTCTTCTCAGAGAAAGCAGTTCTTGCCCCTTTAATCATGACCTGATCTTTGGTTGATATTAAGCAATGGCATAAACGATCCAAAATCAAAATTTCAATGTTTCTTTTATTATTCATCTTAACTTAGGGACAAATGTAATTTTAACGTTTGCTCAGTTCCACTGGCTCCAGCTGATTTCCTGCCCTTGAAGAACAGTTTCATTTTTTCATTTATTGTTTGAAAGGGGTTGCTTTACACAGGGAGCCTGTCCTGAAGATGTTGGGAATGTTCCTTGGTGGGCACCTGCACCAGTCTAACAAGTCCTTAAGCTGCTTCTGTTCCACCAGAGGTATAACTTCTGTTTAATCTCTGTTTATTGACAGAGATTATGTTAATACAATCTTATTCGCAATCAAAATCTTCTACCAATTCTGACATCTCAAGCTTCCTCTGCCTATGTTGCCTCACAAGCAGCAAAACACACTTATCTAAAAACACTTCCTGACAAAGTTAATTTTTTAAAAAACCAAAAAACCAACCAACCAAAAAAACCCAAACATTAAAATCTCCTGCCTAAATCTCATCTTGCACAAGACCTCAATATTCAGAAGTTCTGAGGGGAGCTTTTGGATCTAACTTATGAACAGTTTAAAAAAAAGACTGGTGCTGAGAAAAAAAAAATAAAAAGGGTCCATGTGCAGAGAACAGTTTCCCAGAAGTGTATTTTATGTGGGATTAAAAATGTAATATTCTCTTGTCATTCCTTTCCACTTTAAGTCAAATAAAATATAATCCACTGAAACTCATTTGATATCTGGTGAATAGTTTTCCTTTTATTGATTGTCTAGCTTCCAGCTTGGGGAGAAAAAAACCTGTCTTGGGAACAGTTACAATGGCAGCACAGGTCTAGGTCCAATTCCCAAAGAAGCAAGAGAAAAAGCCACTGACTTCAAATAAAGGAAGATGAGGGCTTAATTACACATGTGGGGTAAAGACATATATTTCCCCATTTGGAAAAATGTTAGCACAACTTGCTTCTCTTCTGTGTCCAAGTTCCTGGCTTTTAATTCTCCAAAGGCAGAATTATCCGATGAATAGCATTCATGGGAGAAAAAGACAATTTCATCTATCTTGAGTTGACTCTGATTTCGTTCCAGATCTCTACTACTGTGTGTGTTTCACCGCAGCATCTTTAGCACTCGGCACAGGGCAGCAGGCCTGGATATGGAATATTAGCATGACTCTTTCCATATCTGTTCAGTGCCAGTGTTTCCTATTATCAGTCCAATATTTTATGGTTATTGTATTAGCTTCCCAGCAGTACCTTCTCAAGTTCTGTAGCCTGAAACCTCCATTAACAGATGCTAAATACAATAGTTGTTTTTCACTTTTAGATCTTGTGAAAGCCCATAAAAATGAGTGGTCAGTTTGTCCAATTTTCTGAAGAAATTTTCCAAGATTTGAATGGGCAACATATAAAACCACTAAAAATACTCTTGGCAGCTCATTCATTTGGATTATGTTCCTTCTGCCAAGCCAACTAATGAATAGCTTATTCCAAGATAGGACTTCCGCATGAATTTTTTGTAGCAAAGGTAAGAATATCTATTTATAAAATTCCCTGGTTGCTTGTATTTGAAGGGTTTGGAGAAGGGAGGATTTTGGGGGGATTTTGTGGGTTCTGGCTTTTATTATTAGCATTTGGACTTCAGGAAAATTTGTGTAAATAAATTAAGCAATAAATTCCCTTTCTGTTTTTAATTCTGCTGTATACTCTGCTAAATGAAAGATAACCAAACTACCACTGTCAGGCACTTAGAGAATAAAGCTTGGTATAAAAGCCATTGAGTCTGATGGAAAGTATCTCACTCACTTGGTTGGGTTTTGTGTAGGACCTACAAGGACCCCTGAATTTCATGTCAGATACAGCCAAACTACAGATGGGGATGTGATTTCTTACACATATGGGCAGATAAAGATCAAAGAAGAGGGGAAAAATCTCCTACATACTTTTCTCAACTTCATTTCTTTTACCAGTCTCCCCTGGCTATAAAGTATTTGTTTAGACTCTAGAACTATGCTGCTTGAAATACCCTTAAAAAAGATCCACTTAAGAATACATTTTTACACACACACACATAGATTTAAATGGTGTTTTTTTCAACATCTTTAGCATAGCAAAGTTCCTTTTTTCTGGCATGAAAGAGGGAGATATCTTTTATGTATTTTCCCATATTCAAATTGATTTTGAAAGCCTGAAACAACTTCCTGCTTGGTTGCACACATTTTTTCCACTGAAATATATAAAGCTGAATTAATTAAGGGAAGCTTTCCAGAGAGCTAGGAGATCAATGAGCTGTGCAGTCCACAACACACAGTTAACAGATTTTATGCGAGTTTATCCACTGTCAAATTTCAAACACTTTTCAATGTTCCACATTTTATGGCATTACTTATTTCTCTTCTTAAAATAGATCCTCAAAAGAGGCCTTTTTTTCCCTCAAGAAAAGGTCTTGTTCACCATTTGTCAGTCAACTCAAAGACCACAATATAATTATTTTATCATATTTATCTCACTGAGCACAAAGGCAGATAAGCACCTGTATTTTTCCTCACTGATGCACTACATCTATAAATCCCATAGTTTTTCCATGCACACCATTCAAGTCTATTAAAAATTATCTGAGTAGCAACTTGTGGGTTGAAAAATAGACTTTGTAGAGATGACAAACAGATCTCTTTATCACCACATCTCTTTGTCTCTACAAAAAGATCTCTTTAGGTAAAAGTATAAATTTGGCTTGTCATCTCAATCTCCTTTCCCCTTTGTATGTTCAAAGCCACAGCAGCAGCTAAATAAGAATAACAAACAGTAAGGGAAATGCTACAACAACAGGGAAATGATGGGTTTGGAAGCTTTGCAATGCTGGTCAACAAATAGATATAAAAACAAGCTGGACAAATACCCACCAGGAGCAGCCCACTTGGATTTGATCCTGCCTGGAAGCTAAGTACAGACCAGGGTGTCTTCCAGAGCCATTCTGCCTTTGATCTGTACCAGATACTGTGGTGGGGCAGAAGGGCTAAGGTACAGCTACTCTGAGGAAGCAATCAGGATTAAGAACACCAAAGAAACAAAAGGCCTGCACTGTTTTAATCCACAGGCCTTGCAATGTCTCATATTTGGCTCAGAGACAAGGTCCATCACTCAGCTGTCTGTTCCTTCCAAGATGCGTGTCCTGGTTCAGGCCTGCCAGAGGGAGGCCTCTTCCAAAACATGTTATCTCACTATATATTTCCCACTTTAGGCAGCATCCTTCAAATCATCTAACTACTGTTTTGCTCTACTCTTTTATCACAAATCAACTTTGTGTTTCTTATTTAGTATAAAAGCAGCCTGGATGAATCAAGTTTTCTGTCTTCTGGAGGCTGGCTATACATACCTATTCCCAGATGGTCTGTCTGGAAACAGATATATTGCACACCCAAAAGCTACTTCTCTTTTGGGGCCTTTAAGCTTGCTGATGAACAGTTCCTGCCCAATTTAGATCATTAATTGAACTCCCAAATCCTCATCTGCACTATAAATACCACCTATTGTACCAATATATTTTCTCATTCTCTTGGCGACCATGGATTAACAGCTTTCTTTAGAAACTACTCATGAAACACTAGGAAACATCATAAACACAGACAGCAGCTGCTCTTGCCACATCCATCTTCACTCTGCTTCACCTCAGCTCTCAGCATTTGCACATGGCCATGTGGAAGACATTGGGCTCTGTTCTGTGTGATCCTGGGGAGCTGCAAAAGTCCCAGGGGAAGCAAAGAGAGTGGAGAGGGGTAACCACCCACCCACCACTCATCTATGTTCTGAATCTGAACTGGTTTAGAGGCAAGTCCCCTCCCTGCCCTTCTGACACGTCTTTTCACAGCAGGGCACTGACCTTTCTGCAGGCTGCCTTACAGAGGATCTGACCTTAAGTCAGGCTTTGCATTTGTGGTGTACACAATCATAAACCTATAGCACTATTGAGCCAAAGACATTTTCCTCAGCCCCAGAACTTCTTTTCTGTACATTCTGGGGCAGGTAAATCCAGATTAAACCCACTGCTTTTATTTTACCTCACTCAAATAGTTTATTGCTTTTGACAACTGGGTCTCCAGCCTTCTAGGCATCCATGCTGCTAGAGGGACAGTTTAATACCATCTATACATTGTTTGTCTGGGTCTTACAGTTACACAATCACAATTCATATTAGATGCCAACAGAGGGTTTTAAAACATAACCATGAAAACATGAGAAGGATTTTAAATCTACTTTGTGTAATTTGGCTGAAGTTATCATGTTGCAAGGGGGATCTATTCATAGGCAATCCTATGGGGGTTTTTTGCCTAGTTCTCACTAGGGAATGTTTTGGAAGAAAAGTATAAAAAGACATTGTTTCCTTATTATATAATACTCCTGACTTATGCCAAGAATATTCTCATCATAACCATGTTCATAATCTCAAAGACTGAGCTATTGCATTACTTGTGTCTATACAAATAATAGGCTTCTAAAAATATGATTCCTTGACAGTTTTTGAAAGGTGACTTACATATGATTAAAAAGCTGTGTGCTTGTGTTTGCATTTCTGATTTGAAAATCCTATCCAGTAATTAAAAGCAGATCTCAAGTGTGTCTGCACACATACAAAGTGAATACAAATCTAAGTCAGAGATGCACTGAGGGAAAATACAAAAATCCAATTTTGCTGGCATGTAATTGTTTAGACACTACCAACAATTTTCCCAAGAGAAAGTTCCTCAATTAACAGTAAAACTGATCACATTTTTAAAGGAAATCTCTTCTAAAATTATAACTTTAAAATGCTAATAAAGGAATTGACAAATCAAAGAGCACTGAAATGTACCATCACACCCATTTTGATACAATGCATGAACATAACACCTGGAGCAGCTAATAAATTTTCTGTTGGAAAACAGGAACAAAGCACTGATTTGCTGCTTGAGAAGAAAGACATGCTGATCATATCCTCTGACCTCTTATAACACCAGCAATAGAATTTACTCTTCCTGCTTTACTGAGCAACACAACTCCTTTCTTTCCAATTTTTCAAACAGAAAGAAGCACACCCAGAGCTGGACTTAGGGGATACTTTTCAATTGCACAGCTAACAATTTTTATTACATCCCCAAGTCCTAATTCAGAACCCAAGCAATTTCTCAGTTCTTAAGTTCATAAAATCAAATCTCCCAGTACAGACAATTTGCATGTGTCTCTTATACGACACATTTTTTGTTTTATGAACTCATTCAAATCTGCTTCTTCCAAACAAGTTTGGAATAAGAAAGTGTTTTACTTAACTGACACAGATGTAAGTAACAGATCTGTCTGTCAGTACAAACCCTTTACACAAAGGGAGAGAACTGAAAATTTACCCAGACAACAGAGAAGTACTAAGGGAAAAAAAGGCAGAAAGGAAAAAAATACTTTCCTGATTTTCCATACTTAGTTCAAATGTTATCCTTGTCCACTATGCAGAACAGGAGGTCCCTATAGTTTGATGGAGCCTGGCAAAGGACAGATTCCTTAACAAGACTTGTGATTAAGGAAAATTGGATAGGATGTGGAGACAGTTAATAATACTTCTGGAGGAATGTGTGGCAGCTTTAGAGGACAATATTGTGTGCATTATTGTGCCTCTTTAAAGAAATCATCTTTAACTGGAAGAAAAGCTGCACAGTTTGAAGGTCAGTAACCTCACTGCCAGTCATGGTTGGGTGGCAAGGGACAAACAGAGTTTACAAAACATTTATGCTGTACCTATTCTCCTGTTTTAGCAAGACCCTGGAGCAGGGAACTTTATAACAGAGCAAACCTCTGCCTCCATCATGGTCCTGGCTGAGCTGGACAAAGAACTAAAAGATAGTAAAAGTTAGACTGCTTCTCCAAAACCGTTTTTCCATCCCTTGCAGTACAAAAACCAGTGCATGAAGAGAGTGTTTCAGATTTCACTCTTGCTGCAATAACTGCTCCCTCATTCAGCTTCTGGGTCTAACTGAGAAACTGGGAAGCATCTTCAGGACCAGAGCAGAGAGCTCTGTGCTGTTATCCTACCACGCAGTGCTCTAGTAGTCCTCTGTGTCAGACAGAGCCAAAATCCCCACTCAACACTGACTGTAAACCCAGCTTGTCATAATGTTAACCTCCCAAGTGAGAAAAAGAATTGTATTTAAAAAAACACAGTCCTCTCTGCCAAGCAATCCCTTGAACTGGCCCAGTTACTTTGCATAAATCCCAGCAATGCTGGGGAAAAACCCTGAAGACGGACTACGCCCTCCAGTAATTCAAAACCACAGAGCAAAGATATCCTGTTGTAACATACATGGTATTCCAGGATTATAATTTTTGCTTTGAGCCACCTTTCAACGTAGACCAAATGGAAGCAAAGCTCATTCCTGAGTGCTCCGAAGCCAGTTTTGTGTCTCTCACAATTATGCTTGAAACCATAATGACAGATTACAGGAAATGAACATATGGACAGGGTGATTTATAAACACTTTTAAACAATGTAACTTTTATCAGTTCTGCTACATCAATCACCAATCTAGGAACAATTATTTTTTGTATAAGATACTCTCAAGAGTGGTCAGGACAGGATTTGCTGACAACCTATCTTAAAAACAGAATTATAAATTGCCTTCACTTTCTGTGCCAAGGTAATGGCTCCATACAGATAAGGGAAATCATGAGCTTCTCACAAACAGAAGAGCATAAGCAGAGAACCAAGAAAACTTTGCTGTGCACACCAACAGAGAAGCAATCCTGTCAAATAAACTCTGATATCAGATGAGGCTGGGAGGCTTAGTGGTAATTATAAAACTGTTTCACTTTTGGAGAGCATTTGATCTGGTAGGCATAGCTTTAAAACCAAGATTTACATAGTCAATAGTTCAAATTAATGTAAATGAGTGGCAGATTTCAAGTAACTCTCATTAAGGAATCAACAAACGAAATTAGGAACTAAGTACAATTAAAAATTAATAAATGAAAAGTTAAGGTGAGCACTCAGTAGTCAGAATAACAAAATAATTACAACTGCACTTACAAATGGTGATTTTTAAAAACTGATTTTTAAAAGCTGTCCACAATTTTGGTTGTTATATTTTTATAAGTTTTCAAAAAGCTGAAGGTCCAAAAAGTAATAATAAAAATGGCCTAAGGGCTGAGAATATCTTACATATGGGACCTTCACAGAGAGAACACAGGATTACAGTATTGCAAACATCTTCCCATGAGCAGATCACAGGTAATAGGAGTTTATTTATATCAATGAATTGTGGGAGAGTACAACAAACCAGCCATTGGAAGCTGAAATTGGACAAATTCAAATGAGACTGGGCACAGAATTCTCACACAAAGCACAAAGAACTGTTTGGCTTGAGGCAAAACTGGATTAATTGAATATACATAAGGTCACAAACATCACCTAATAGTACTTTTCCTTCCAACTTCTATGACTATCTTAATAACATGGAAAACCAAGTCAAATGCAGCATTTTATTATGGGTGTTCCTGACAGCTAGAAGAGCCACTGAAGAAACTGAAACTGCAGGAAGGAATCTTAACCCACAGATTTTTAACACAAAGATCACTGCAGATGGAACCATACAGCAACAACAGGCCCCCAACAAAGCAAAATGTGTAGAATAATGGATTACAGCCTTAAGGCTTTGTGCTAGAGAACAGGAGTGACCAGAGGATGGATCTACCAAATTAACTGGTATAAAACAAAAAATTTTAGAGGAGAGGAGGGGAATATCAAAAAAATTAAAACCAAAACCAACAAAATCACAGGAAAAGAATAAGCATCTACAATGCAATTCATAGATGACTTCAAGCTCCCAAGTCAAAACTTATAGCTCCTGATTTCAGGAATCTGAAATCTCTGTACTTTTGAATATCAGATCCTATATGTTGTATAGGCAAAAACTTAAGAAAACAGCAATGAAATTTACTTTTATGTACATATATATATAATCTACCTTTGCCATAAATCAAGAAAACCCCATTATCTCAGTCTGAATCATGTCAGAATTTCAGAAGGGAAAAATGCCTTCAAAGAAGATAATTTTCAGAACAGTCTAAGTTCCTTACTCTAATCCTTGTTATGAGCAACTTCTCACCAGGAGAGCTACCAGGCCAATTAATTTTTAGGGGAAAAAAAAGTGTAGAACAAAATGATCCATGTTCCACAGACAGCAAGGAGACAGCAGTATTTTAACAGAGCAGCAGAGGGCATCGAAGCATAGTAAAGCTCAAAGATCCCTCTGAAGGGAAGCTGCCTTTAGGTGACAGCACACGAGCAGCATGGACAAGTTTTGGGACAGAAGATCTGGGGTCCAGGCACCTCCTCTGATGCCTAATGAGGAGCAGCTACAAGTGTTTGCATCAATAACTTCCTGACTCAGTTTCCCAAACAATAAGTGAGCTTATGTGCAACTAATCCTGACCCCACAAAAGGCAGGTTCGTGTTTCAAAAGTTGATGTGGATGTAGCACTCACCTAAGTAAAGAGACAGCTGGCGATAGTCCAGTTAATAACCTTTAGTGTCTTATGTTAATTAGACACTAAATAATATCACTGCAATGTACCCTTTACAGCTAACACAGACAGTCCAGTGCTGCCCAGTGCAAAACCAACTGAACTTCAAATCATACTTGGAGTTTTACCACTCCAGCTAGTCCAATCACAAGGTCTCACATCTCAGGGCATGAAAGCCAAGTGTGTAATACTTCCTTTGGAGAGCTGCCCAGGGTAGAATGGCCTCATTGCTCTTCTCTTGTGCCCTCAGACATGCTCCAGCAGCATCCTCTGCCTGATCCAAGATGACCATCAGCTACAGGGAAATATTCATCTGCAGCTGAAATGGTCAATAAGAATGTAGCTGGAGAAGAAATCTGAAGAAAGCTGCCATAAGTAACCAAGCTGGAGATTCAGAGTTTGGTTATAAACTTTAAAGAGTAAGCTTCTAGTCTTTATTTTTTTCTCTCCAAATGCTATCACGCACAAAAATCAAAATGCAATAACAGCTTGCAGTTGGTCAGTGCTTTTCCATATTAAACCCCCTCGCACACACAAAAAAAAGAGTAAAATATGACAATCTGTTTTAGCAGGGAAGTGGCTAATAACCTACACAAAAAAGGGTGAGGAGAAAGACAGATGTTTCTTATTTTCTTTAAACTGTTTTCAACCTTCTTTTTCATATGCTTTTTTGAAAAAAACCCAACATTTCTATTTCTATAATGTACAGCAACCTCCCACAGAGACGGGAATCCCACAGGAAATTTCTATCAGTTATCTGCTACCTAGACTTCTGTTCCACGAACTTGATTTACTTTGGATTAATTTGCATTTTCTGAAAATGAATTATTCTGACATTCATTTTTCAGCACTCCAATCATGGACTGCTACCCTGCAGCCACCAGGAGCAAGCTCACTCAGCCCCAGAGCAGCTGCTGGGCTGTGAAGACTCTTCTAAGAGTTTCCACAGTGATACACCAGCAGTTTGCCCAGAAATGAGGGCTGGCACACAAGCAGCTGTCTCTAACTTTGTTGGGAGGCCTCACCAGAATGGTAGGAACACAAGCAGACAGAACAAACCCTTTTACAAGTCCTGTCTGTTCTGGTTTTCAGCCTTAACTAACTCATGCTGCTGGGTCAGGAGAAGACCCCATCCTAGCCCAAAAAAAGGAGATTTCCCAAACAACATACTCAAAGGTTAGCTATGTCTGCTCTCCATCATCCACATCTCCCCTGCAATAGTAATGAGGTGAGAGAGATTTGCAGCCTCTCAGACCTCGGTGCTGAACCCCCTGGAGGCCTCAGCCAGCAGCACATCTTGGGGCAAACTGGTGCAGAAAAAGCACCACGGCTGCCTGGCAGGACGGTGAAAACAGCAAGTGCTCCCTCCATGTGTGAGGTAGGGCTGTAATACCCAAGGGACACAGCCTGGGAAAGCCCTCAATAATCCTTCCTGTGCTTGTGCTGAGAGCCACACATCAGGGACTGCACTCTTGAGTTATTTGCTGCATAATCTTTTCATCTGACAAGAGTAAATAAACTACTCCAAAAAGCTATTTGCTTTCTTGCTCTGCATACGCCCAGACTGTATTGGCTTAGTCTTCCCAAACTTCAGCTGAACTTCTGAGTCAATTACCAAGGTTGCTACTAATCTTCATTCAGAGGATAAATTGTACAATTATGGTATTCAGTTTTCCATGAAAAATCAGTTGTACAATTGCCTACAATGTCCCTCCCTAGTCATCAAAGTAAGCAAGAGCAAAATCTAATTATTTTTTTTCCTTTTTACCAAGACCATCACTGGTCTTCAAAGAACACTTTGGGATTGAATAATTTTAAAATACATATACAAAACCAGTTAATTTCAAATTCCTACCTACAAGAGTTCATCTAAATTTTAAAAAAGGATTCTTATTCAACAAATGCCTTTTTCAAAGAACAGTGACTCCTATATTTCATGAAGGGAAAAAGCCCATGGACTTCTAAAAACTCAACTGTTTTATTTCTGGAACAATGACTCCAGGTTTAATCAGGTGAAAAGAGGTACTTCAGAAAGTTGCCTGGCTTTATTCTAATTACACACAAAAATTGCTGTGTGTAAGTGGAACAATCTGTTTTTGAGCCATTTATGGTAACCCATCAGCCAAAGCCTCAGCTGAATGCAAATCATCCACAAGACAGAACACCAGAAGTAGAGATACGAGATTAAAATAACAAACTGGGTTATTTCACTTTTGTACTGTCAAATAATGCTTCTTCCAGAAGCTTGTTTAAAAGCTGTGCCCTTAAAAATTGCTCTGGGTTATGTTCCTGATGATTTTTGGCACCAAACCCAATGTTTCTCCACATTAACTTATTAACAATGAATGGAAGTAAATCACCAAAAGCTAAGGGAAAAAGTACTTAGTATGTATTTTGAAAGTTTATAAACCATGTTGATTCCTTCCCTTGGCTTCTCTCCAGACAAATTTACTGGGGTAGCTGAACTAATTTACTACCTGCAGGAGATTTTAAGGTAGGTCCAGCTTAGAGACAAACATGAAAGGTGTCTTGGTCTCATCATAAGAGCTGTGCTTGCAGGGGGATGTACAGAGGTGCTCTTGGCACAGGGGAGAAAGGGAAAAATCAGCCCTGGCACCAGGACAAAGCAGCTCTTCTGCCCTAATGCTGCTTTCAGAGCAGAAAGAGCATCTTGAACAGCCCCAGGCTCCTCCTGCTCATTCAGGTCTGCACCACACCTGTGCTGGAAAATGTGTGTCAGGAGTGACACCTCCAGTGCCATCCTTATCACTGGCTGTGTCTGATAGGGGGGAACAGATAAGGAAATTGGGGTATTATAGAAAAAGCTGAACTATCTTCCATTGTGAGTGGTGAGAAGATGGAAAAGAACATGGTGAGAAGATGGAAAAGAACACAGATGTATAAAATAGTAAGCAAGACCAGCTCTTTACTCTGTACAAAAGAGACAGAAGGGTGTCTGGGTCAGAGTATGTCACAGCAGGGCAGTGAGTGTGACAGCTTGCAGGAATAATGAAGGGCCCAGGAAAATGATAGCATTGCCAGGTTGAGACTCCCAAAAGCCTAAACCTATACCAGAAAGTCCCTAAAAGTTTCACAACTGACTACAACGACAACATTTGTTTCTTAAATGGAAGAAAATGAGAAACAGCTGTCCCTGGGCATCAGAAGCAGGTGTGATGCATCACTTCAGACAGAAAAGAATGAAAAACCTGATGGGGATAGTTATATAACTTGAAGAAAACAAAAATAAAACCAACAAAAAGAAACACATCAACCAAAAAACTATGAAGAGAGTACAGAATATTTCATTTCAACTCTGTTAAGCATGTTATATTTTTTCTCTTCAGCTTGCACATCTGATTCTTAACTTTTAATTAAATCGCCAAAGAAATAAACTTTCCATTCTTCTTTTAATGCACTTTTTAGTGAAAATTTATGTTACCATATCTCAGTTACAGTTTCCATAACTTCTTTATTACTTGAGTTAATTAAAATTAACTTTTATAAGGAGGCTAACTTCATAAAAAAGAACCAGTGAGATAAAAATGTAATTGAAATAAGAACCCTGAGATGGCCAACAGCACAAATTACAAAAACACAAGAATGCTGAGCTAAATTTGGTAAGCTGAACTTCAAGGTGACAGAGCAAACAAAGAACCCACAGTGTCCACAATTTGGCTATGAAAAGCAGTACAAGAGGCATTACAAATCTTTCCCTCTAACCTATTGAATTACATGTTTGTCATTCCTAATTAGTTTTGTCATTGAATATACACATGGAGAAAAGATTTATTAAAGAAAAATAACCTTACGTACACACTGGATCATTTATTCTAATTAAACAGCATTCCAGACAGAAATACAGCTTCAGCTATAGCCCATTTCATCAATAGAAGATGAAAACAGTTCAGATGAAAGGAAAACCAAAAATATAGGCTCAATTCTACAATAAGAGCACTAAGGGGGTCACTAGAAGGAACAAGGGTTTCCTGAGCACAGCAGTGGTGCAGATTTAACTCCAGCTGTTTCAGCAGCTACCAGTGGGCTACAGGAGGTGTTTGCAGAAAGGATGTGGAGCACAGCTATTCCTCTCACACACATACAGGAGTGTGTGCCCCAGCCTGGGGACAGAGCTGGGGGCAGCTAGCAGGAAGAGGCACTTAAATAGGAATAAATTTTATGTGGACCAGGGCTCCCCCCTCCAGAATCCTCAGTATTTTGTGGTCTTCTGAAAATACCATCATTTACTAACATGAAAGCAACTACAACATCATGCTTCAGGCACATTCGTTTTAGAAGAAAAACCTGAAATCTGATCTCTGGTCTCAAAAGCAAAAATTAAGGTTTCCTGCATTTAGCTTTAAAGAACTTCCTGACCTTATTCAAATCTTAAACATCCCTGACTGGGGTGAGGTATTGTTCCACCAGGTCAGGGAGTGATAGGATAGCACTGAACAGGATCTCCTCTGGCACCAAGCAGGCAGAGTGATCTCTGCTCAGATTATTGAAGAGCTGCTGCTCTGCTGGGCAGAGTGACAGCACCAGGAGCAGCCCATGCGCTGGAAGGCACTTGGAGAGTTAAAATAATAAGTGAGCATTAACAACACTGATTGTTCTGTCACTGCCACTCAGTTATGAAAAATGCTTCTCACTTGTCCACTGGTAGCTCCAGCTCCTGCACAGCCTGACAGCAGGTCCTTCCAGGAGGAACTACTGTACAGCAAACCACAGCCAAATTATTACTTCACACTGCTTCATTCCACCTTAAATTAGCAGGATCATTTCTTTAATGAACGCTTTCTTGGCTTCTCTTGCACTTGAGAGAAAATGGTTACAATAAGCTGGTTAATACACAGCATGCTTTAAACACTGCATTTATAACTTCCACGCTCTAGTAACAGCTCAGTCCACAGAGCATCTACCACAAGTATCCACCCAAATAACTTTCAAGGGCTTTGTTTTCCTTGTGCAGTAACTGCAGCTTTGGAATCATTATGGCTCAATACAATCATCCCTGTGCAAAGAGCTTAAACAGTTCTGGATGCAGCAAACCCCACAGATCCTCCCCAGCCATGGTGTGGTTGCTAAACACACTGCACTACATCCTTAATTCAACCACTTTTCCTCTGTAATACCAATCAGGCTATTCCAAACATAAAATAATATCTAGTGTTATTAACTTGGAAAACGATTAATAGTACATAATCCTTCAAATTTGAAAGGTTTTTGCTTGCTTGGGATTAATTGGATCTGTGGAAAACATTCACTACAAAAACCTGTACAAGTTTCAAAAAATGACACAATATATTGACACAAGACTCATTAAAATTAAGTTGACAGAAATCAACACCTAAGACTGGTGAAAAGATATTTAAAAATACAGCAGAAGTCAGACAGCAAGAGAAAAAAATGCAACCAGCCTCATTGGTAAGCCCAGCATCGATGCAGAGCACTGTTATCAGAGCAAGCAAAAATTCAGAAAGGGAAAAGTGGGTATCGGCTTTGGAGAAGCTGATAGGTTAATGAGTACAACTAAAAGGCCATCTTTCTCATATTAACAGCTCTTTAAAGGTTTTTAAAACTGGACTGAAGTTGATAATCACAGAAACAGGAGGTGGGGGGTTTTTCCCTGGTACATCCTTAGGTGTGCACGGGTTTTGCTTTTCAGATGAAGTCAGACAGTTCCACACAGGTTCAGGCAGGAGATAATCAAGGCACAGGAGTCAAAGTGCACAGTAATAAAATGACAAGTGAGAAGACATTATGAATGCTGGCTGTACAGACAGCTTTATGCCTCTACTAGCCTCTTTACTTCATTTTTTTTCCAATTCCACACAAAATTTTTGAGTTTTCCCTCAGAAAATACTATGTGAATGCTGCTCTTGAAGCCACAGTTCAGTATTCCCAGATTTTCTCCCTACATCTCACAGGTAAGCCCTCCATACCTCCAGCACAGAAATAGATAGCATTTTTCACTGTACTTTAAGTATTATACCACATAATTATTTGCACTATGCTTTGCTCAGATGTGACAGCCAGATGTGTCTTGTAATCACACACAGACAGTTCAAGGGTATAAATGCTGGTATAGCAGGAGTTTACAAAGCCATGCCCACTTGAGGGAGCAGCTCTGAGATTCTGAGATGGTCAAATAGGAACACTGAATTTCTCCATAAATCCTTCAGCAACTATCTCCATTTTCAAGTCAACGTGGTTGCCAAAACTGATGGACTCTCCAACTCCCAAAGGTCTCTGCCTTAGGGGAACCATAAATATACTACAAAGGAAGGCACTACAATATTAATGATCTGGCCTGTCTCCTCCCATTTCCTAGCTTGAGCTGTTGCTGTGTTCCCCAAGAAACACTTTCAGAGGTTGAAGTCATTTCAGCCACAGAAGAATACTGCAAGGATGCTCAGTTTGGTTCAGCCTCAACTTCTGCAGCATAATGCCTCAGCACAGTATAAACACTATTTGGCAAAACCCAGCCACACAGATTTGGAACTTGGAACATTAGAAAGAGTTTATAATATTAAATTCAGAAAGAAAGCCCAAGGAGCAATGAAAAAGTAAATTGGGACAGTGCATATTTTCCTGTTCCATGTGAAACTATTTGCTTTTGCCATAAAAGGGACTTTGCACACAGCTCACGAGGAACTCGCACACAGCCGTGCTCCCCAGCCTGCCGCAGCCCGTGGCCGATTCCCTGCAATCAGAGATGAGGCAAAGGCAAAACGCTGTCCAGAACCACGCGCCAACAGACGACCGATTATGCATCGGTCCCTCCGGCTGCTTTGCAGCCAATTTCAAAACCAGCAGCATCAGGGCCAGCCAAAGCAGCAAACCAGTGCCAAGTCAGTGCTACAATTGTTTGTGCCATTAAGCATAAAGAATGCCATTGCTTCCTAATCTTACAGAGAAAAATGAAGCATGGGAATGATGACAATTACTGCATGATAAATTATTTTAAAACCCTATGCACTCGTTACATCACTGCTCACACATGAGGAAAGGAATTTGGAGGGTAGACTTATTTTTTAAATTCCCCCCACCCCCCAAGAAGTAAATTATGATGTCAAGGATGAAGCTTATTAAAAAAAAAAAAAAGGTTTTCAGGAGTGGTTCCTGCTTTGTTTTCTCCTATGAAGCCACATGACATCATATATAAAAATAAAGCAGGAGTGAAACATGAGTGCATTTCATCTCTGAATTTGGAGAAGGCATTCAGCCCTGCCTAGTGCCAGGCCTCCTAACAGATACTCCAGTAAGCCAGGAGAGAATAGCAGTGAAGGACCCTTACTCCATGCAGTAAAAATACTCAAGAATTTTCCACACTATGCACAGAATCACCTGATGTGAGAAGCTCTTTTGCCTTCCTTCTGCTCTGCTGTCACATGCACCCACTGTGGGTACCCCGATGCCTTGTGGCCGTCAGCAGCCAGAGTGGGAATCTGATATAGATATCTGTCAGAGTAAGGGTTTGCCTATTAGTGCATGTGCTCTGTGAAATGAACCAAAAGTATTACTACATTTTTATAGTCTGTGAGTCTAAGACACAAACTGTAAACTCTTCTCCAAAGGGAAAGATAAGATGAGAAAATTTTGATGCCATAAACTGAAGTCAATTATGTTACCTCACCCTTCACCATAAACAAGGAAAACATAAAAAGAAGAAAGGATCCTAAAGAATCTTGGCAACTTCAAGTTTCAAACAGAATAGTTATTTAAGTGTATTTCTTTTAACTTAGGCGTCTACAAACTCTAAGGTAGCATAAAAAATTTAGTATTGATTCTTCTTTTTAGCATCTAAGGGGATAGAAATCACTTTCTCATTCTCCTCCAATTCTTTCAGGGAAGTACAGTGTCTCTACTCCCTTTGAACCAATAATTCTGGAATAGAAAACTCTAATCCCTATCACTATGAGTCATCCCACCCCAAATTTTTCAACAGTTAGGTGCAATACATGGTTTGGATTTTTTCCCTCTGTCTGTTCCACCATCCCTTTGAAAGGTACCACAAAACCTATTCATTTTTTAAAGATTACATCTTGATTCATTTCCCTGCTATGTATTTTTATAGGTGTAATAGAGCCACAGTTCTCCAAGCTCCACAGTCAATGGACTTTGGAAGAGAAACAGTTTTGTCTTTCTTCTTGTATTACAGGAAACCCTATCACCTTTCTGAATCAAACAAATACAGATCTGTATCCTACAATCTTTAATATGAGCTCCCACTAATTTCAATGGCTATTTTTGTTCTCCCAGGAGCAGCATTTAGGCTGAGAACCCTGGGATCAGTCCCTAGTCCTGCTGCTGGACTCTTCCTGTCCTACAGGAGAGGTGCCACATACAGTACATTTCCATCCTGCTTTATTCATCTTGATTTCAGCAGAAATAAAGATTTCTTTTCTTTCATTTCTGCTTTACTTAAGCAGAAATGTAGATAAAAGCATTGTGTTTGCAAGGAGCAAGGACTCAAACTCTTCTTGGACCAAGTGGGGGTATCTGCATGGAGTTTTAATTATTCCAAAAACAGAGTCCCCAGTGCTCAAAGACCCATGCCTCCTTTTCACTCCAGAGTCTGTGCTATACAGAGGAATTAGGACTGAAATAGAATTTTCCAGAAATACTTTTGCTATCTCTGGAAATACCAGGGCCATTTTGACAACACTTACTATTATTGCGTCAATGTTGCAATTTAAAGTACTTTCACAACAAACCAAAGGCAATTTTCCAAAGGTTACTACCAAGGACTTCATTGTTCAGTTGTTCCTTATGAAGGCAGAAAAAGAGCAACTATCTTAGATGTTATTTGTGGAGGTTTTATACCCATACACACCATGTACATATGAAAATTTTATGCATCTACTCAAGTTGATAGGATCCTCCAGTGAAAGCTACTCAAGCCAGTTAATAGAGAGATTATCCCTAAACTCCAAGCCACTTTTCAAAGCAAAAAAGCAATGGAGAGCTCTCCACTGAAACCCCCAGGTCCTTAACACACCAAATGCAGCACAGCCCTCATCTGCTCATCTCTGCTGGATCAGAGCTGATGCCCACTGCAATCTCCATTAAAAACCTTTGGCCATGGACTTTAGAGTTCAAACTGTCAGCGTGGAACCTTGCATGCACTCTACAGCCATGCACAGGGAGGTGTGCAACTGAAAACCACTGCAAGTGAAAACTGAGCAGGAAAATAACATCCAGAAATGCACAATGATCATCCAAGTCCCAAAGGCTACAAAATTATTTAACTATGGAATTGCTGAGCCTTTGCATGCTCCTTCCCCAATCACTTCAAACTGCCACATTGGGGTTCTACAGCTTTCTCACACAAACTTTTTATGTTCTTATTCACATATTCAAACCAATTACCCAAAATCCTTTGGTCTAAAAAGAAAATTATTTTCTTTTAAATTCTGAAAGCATTACATCATATTGCTTATCTAAATTCCTTTATAAATTCAAACATTAGCCTTGTCACAATCACAACATTTATATTTAAGGCTCTTTTCAGTCATAGCTTGTTCACTTTGTTATTTCAGTAGTGTTGTCTCAGTGAAAACTGACTTCACTCACTCAGTTCTCCATGAACAAAAGCTAACTATTAAAGTTTGTACGATAAGAAAGAGCTGGTTTATAAATCAAACTGAAGGCCATTAGTGAGTGGCTTTGAACAAATATATGAACAACTATAGCCTTGAAGTCAATTCTTACTTCCCAGTGAAGCCAGACTATCTCCAGGTGATAGTTTTAAAAATAAATTACAGAGATAAGAGAAATGTGTTGTTTAAAAAGGAATCATGAATAATTATATACTCTCCTCTTCATAACACTGTGTTAAAAAAGTCCAAAAGTTTACCCAAATATCCCATTAATACAATAAAGGCCTGCTACTTGTGGAAACATAGTAGCAACAAAGTACTCCCCATTTAATTTTGCCATGAACTGATAACCTGGCAAGAAAGGAAGGTAGCTATAAAAAGCTACCTACAGATCAGTCAATGGGTTACATTTCTAGATGTGCCTTAAAAAAAGTCATTCCAAAAAGCAACACAAAAAGATTTGTCATTGGGATTGCTGCAAATCCCTAAAAACACACATGCACACTGCCTCTGGGCTTCTATCAAACACAAGCCTGAAATGAACTTAGCACCCAAGTAGATTGGCATCAATTCCTTTCAGTTTTACCTGAACTCTTTGGTTATCAGACATACCTTGGCAGGAGGGGTTGTTTTAATGCCTCATCTGTTTCTGACATCTAGTACCAATCTGAAATATTTCATTACAATTTTTAACAAATACATATGAAGCTTTTAAAATATCCATTTCAGAAAAGTTAAAGACCTCCCAAGTCCACTACCCTGCCATTTAGAAACCACAGCACTTCCAGATTTATAATAAGCAATACACACTGATGTTTTTACTCATGATATAACCCACTAAAAATCTTAAAATAATGCCAAAATAACAAATACACAGAAACCAGTTCCATTGTCTTTATTTTTGTTTAATGGGGCATTCACCTCTGGAACTCTTCAAAGGGCAGTGCTCAGAGAATGGTTTACATATTCTGTGATAAAAGAGATCTATTAACTTTGTGATGCTCCACCCAGCCCAGGATCCCACAGCACTTCACAAAGCACTATCTAATTACACAGAGGAGATAGGGAGATAGAAATGCCCCCCCTACCCTGAAGTCCTGCAGGGCTAAAGCATGCAGAGGACAGTTTACAATGGTCTGGGTCTAAATTTGGAAAGCTTAAAATTTTAAAAAAGCATTTATCACATAGCATAGGATCCAACCCTCAAAGCTCTGCATCAATGCGTGACATAGGTCGTGCTGAACACATGAGGGAAACTTAAGCCTTAGTGAGAATCCAGACCCAAAAAGGATCTCAGCAGTGAGACACTGAGCCAGAGAAGTCACCCAGACCCTAAGAGCAAAGGGGCACCATCTAATTTGCTCATTCAGAGCCACCACCTATGAAAGTCCTGAGCATTTCTGTGAAAACACACAGAGGATGTCTCAAACCTACTCCTTCTTCGGGCCACAGATAAAAAACCATAGTCATAATAGCTGGCCAGATTTTAAGGCATTCATTTTATGACTGGCAAACTCTTATCTCAATTCAGCCTTAATGGTGATTTCTGCTCAAACGTGAGCAACCACAGAGTATCCTCAAATGAACTTATCTGCAAAGGGAAGATTTCTAAGCAGGGGAGTTCTGCTACTTGTGCCAAGTGAATCATCCCTCTTTCCTCTGAAGGTGACTGTTGCACGTCAGTAAGTTTCTGAGTTTGTTAATAAATGATACAAAACCACAAGTATTTCCAGTTTAAAAAAATACAAGTGTTAACAACTATAAAGTTATATTAAAACATTAAGAATAGTAAAATTTGTTTATTTTCATATGCTTGGCAAAAATGTAGAATACCAAAATCACTCCTATAACCAGTCAGAATTATAAGAGAGCAACTCACTGGTAATACACCTAGGATAAACAAAACTCTTTTGTTTCTATGCTACCTTTTATCTTAGTTGTGACTTCAGGTCAAAATACTGCCAGGTAAAGAAGAGGGAACAACTCAGGCACAGGACATACCTGTCTGGTAATTCTGAATGAATGCCTAATGCTGTCTCCCCTGCAGTGCTATCAAGGACCTCCTTCACCTCAGAAAATCTGTTCAAAATTTTTCTCCGAAGTAAGAACAAAAAGGCTTTTTCTAGGAGAAAAAGCTATTGCCCATGCTCCAGCAAGTTCAACTCAGCAAAAATATTTGAACACTTTTAATCACTCTTCACAAAAAGTCAGATTCAGCTGATACACAGCTAAGCTTTAATATCTCATGGCTATGAACTGTCACCCTCCTGCCTGAAACCTGGTGCTTAACTGCACCTCAGAAAGACAAAACAAGCCTGGACATCCTCTGGATAAAAACCCTAGGCCCAAGGGAAACACAAAATTCAAACACACAGTATATGGGGGCAGAAGATTTAATATGCACAGCTTATACATGATATAAACTTTCATGGCACCAAGCAGATCCTTCAGAAAAGGTTAATGTGTGAAACAGAATCTACTTGAACTGGAAATCAGCAGTGCCCCACTCTTCAGCATCCAGGCTCCGAGGCAGAATTGGGTTAACTCAACCCTCTGCTTTTCCTAAAGGCACAATCTGAGGCTGCAGTGGAACAGCCTCCAGATTGTGAGCTATAAAACTCCACATCTTTATGTAAAGAAAGGGAAAACTGCTTCATGGTTTAAAGGAGACTGAAGTCACCAGAACAACTTCCACAGTGACTTTTCCTTTCAGTATTTTGACAGAAAACACAAGGCCAAGCAAAACAACGGAGATGGACAAAAGGAGGGAGTGGGTAGCTCTGCCTAATACCATGCTTAATGAAAACTGGAAGTAATTTTAACAAATTATATGTATTCTCAGTACCTTCCCTTTCTTATTGTTTACCCATTTTTGTGTCCTGTGTGTAACCTTTAAAGAGTGAAATAAGCATTTTCTTGATCTATAACGATCTTTCAACATGGCTGTCAAAAATTTACCAATCAGGAGGTTCAGAAGTTGAGTTTTATTAACATTTCCTCTTCTGCACAGGGAATAAGAGAAAGTAATTGATACCTTCACTCTTCATGCAAAAAATGAATGGCTTCAAGCAATTTTCATTTAACAAATTATATCCTCCGGACAATACTTAAAACAGCAGGAACCATCCTAGTGTAAGCATATAAACCTATAAAGTTACAGAGCTATTGCCAAACCAACTTGAGCAGTATATGGATGCATTTGCATTCCAGCTCACTAGCAAAAATGGCTGGAAATTTTCTTCATCTATGCATGTCATCCATGAAATGCTGGGTTAAAGGAAGGAATTTTATTTCAAACAAATAGGTTAACTGTAAGAATTGCTAAGAAAAATTATTCTAACAAAGAAAAAAAAGTCAAATGAGCAATGCACAAATATTTCAAGTAATACAGACTAGGGATGTCCCTGAATTCACTATAATTTCATATAGTGCTTTAATAAATATTTGTTAAAGCACACAAATAAACATGCAAAAACTAGTTAAACTTTGATGATACCATTTCTGACTTCCAAAGTGTTTAACAACTCAAATATGTGTGCATGACCAGCATGGCATCTATTTCCCCACAACTGGTACTCCAAAAAGTGAAGTTCAAGAATGGAGTTCCTGAGGCTCCAAATACAGACTTGTGTCAGTATAAAATTTCTCTTTTATAAAATAACCCAAAGACAACAGTACAAGTGAAACAGTAAATACTCCATAAGGTTTAACTGAATTCACAATCTCCAACCATACAGATAACAGGGACAGAGCAATTTTGGTCTGCAGTACAAGCACAGGATCAAACCCCAAATAATCAATAGTTTATGCAGACACCTAGCAGTCTTAGATGTACATATCTGTCAGCTAGACACCCCCTCTCCCTTTTTAAATCCCATTATGTTTTTGCTTGTTTCCATCCTATTCCAGTTTTAAATTCACAGCAATGGGGCAACACCACCCGAGACTGTGGAGGTAACATCTTGTTTCACCTTGACATAATGTTTGCTTTAGGTGGGAACTTTGTTGCATTATTTACAGTCTGGAAAAATTTGAAATGAGTAGGAACTCAGCTGCCTGTGCCTGGGGAGACCCATCAGGCTACTGGAGTGTCTGGGGACTTGCCTGCAAAACACACAGCACAGGCTGGGCAGAAGAGTCAGGGAAAAACTAAGATCAAGACAGACAATGGCAGCAACTCCAAAGGCAAAGCAGTATTCAAGAAATTCAGTCTGAAGGACTTTGAGCAAACTGTTAATATCCTATAACACCAATTAGTGACACCACCCTGCAGACAAATCAGCTTCCTCCTTGTCAGCTGCAGTCATTTCAGATCTCTCCTTTCCACCTCCAAACGCAAACTGCTGCCAAAGTGCAGCTGCAAAAGTCATCTCTCCTCCCACTCTAGGTCCATCTTCTCCTGCATTCTGTTGGCTTCTTGCCAAGTCATTTTCAAGTTGCTTGTCTTCACCTACAAGATCTTGCATAGCAATAAATAACATAGAAATTACCACAGTGTGCTGAGGAATTACCAAGTCCTTTCTAAAAGCAAATGGAGGAATAAGATCTTTGATTACCACCCTCTCCATCAATTACAGCCCAGTCACACTCACACCCTGCATCCTCCTCCACTGCACACTCCCTTGCCTATGCTGTCAGTCCCAATGAGAATTGCAGCTTCTCAGCCTCCCCTTGCTCCAGCATCCCACGGAAAGATGGGATCAGAAGAGGCAGATCAGAAGCCCAGAGTGTCCCAGAGCAGAAGGGAACATGTGCAGAACAGCACAGCCCCACACAGAGAGATTTCTGTAGGACTGGTGCAGCCACAGGGCTGCAAACAGAACTCACCCCCAGCTCATTTTCAGACCTTACACCATGGGCTGCTCGAGCAGAACTCTCCCCAGCTCATGTTCAGACCTTACACCATGCCCAGGGCTGCTCTAAGCAGGTGGCTCTGTCCTGATCCCTGCCTGCAGCTTTGTCGGGCCTGTCTAGCAACACATTCAATTACAGTTTGGAGATTAGATGACCAAAGATTAACTAAACACCAAATAGAAAAAAACCCCAAGCCTTCTGAGACATAAATCTTGCAAATATGGTTCCATAGAGCACAAGTCCAGATTCCTGAATAGTTTATTATTCTGTAAAATCTTCACTGTAAAAGACTGCATATACTTGAAATTTGCAAAGGTAGCAGCTTAAGTTATTTCTAGTCAGCTCATAAAAATCTGTCTTTAGCACTTTTTTCCTAAGAAGAAAGAAAGAAACCCAGACATACTCTAAGCTTAGTGAAAAGATAAGACTCTGGATATAATACCAATATGACTTCACCTTTTATTTTTTAAGGGTCCGAAACAATACTGGATGAAAGTTTATATGTAAGCATGAGGGATCTGCCAAAAAGAAAGTGAAAACCCAGCAAATTATATTTCAGACACCTTAACATATTATGCACCATACATGCTGTCAGCTTCACTGTCCTTTCCCTTTGCTGTAGGCCGAATGCTTGAATACCAATCTTATTAAACTACAACTCTGAATTTATCCACTCTATATAACATTCCAGATGTCGTACCAGCTGGGAACAGGCCCTTAGGCCATCTTTGGTTGATCTCTTAGTCGCTTTCCAGCTTTTGCCAGGCATTCATCCAAAAATATGAAGGAAAGTGCTAAAAACAGATGTCAGAGTTAATGTTTTTTTCTTTTTTTTTCCTTCATGGTAGGAAATACAGAAAACTTGCACCCTACACCTATTCTATGAAATATGAATGGTGTCAAAGAACCATAAGTTAATTTTAAATTAAATCACAATGTAGAAGAGTTAATTTTTACACTATTTTTCTGACAATAGGCCAGTCTCCATCAGTCTGTTCTTTGAAAATATTATGTGGTCATTTGGATTTTTTCATTAAGTTGGAAAGTCTTCTGATGTCGTCAATCTGCAAAAATGGTTTTGAGTCCCTCATTTAAGGAAACTAATGGTTAAAATGTAAACTAGATTGATTGCAATTCATGGTAAGCTTTATGTCAAGGCTGGAGTAATGGGAGTTATTAAATCAGTACACATCTGAGCTATGAAAGGGGAATACCTGTTGGCCCCATCATATTACAACAAATTATTTCAACTTCCACTCACTGCGATACCAGCAGGAGATGTTCAGGTCTTCCCAAGAGGTGCTGCCTCTCTTTGGGGTCCTCACAGGAGTTTAAGCATGGAATTTGAAAGATCAGGGCTGGAGAGGAGGTCCTGATCCTGCTGACACTGTGGAACGTGAGCCCCTTCTCTTTTGGGGTAGCTCTGACGTACGTGGGAGTCCTCACCAGAATTGAGTTATGCACGTGCAGAAGTGCCTGGGCTGTTCACTCCAAGGACTGTGCAAGAGGTAATCTATTTTATCTGCTCCAGACAGGGCTCCAAATCTTCTCTCCACACACACCAGAATATTAACAAACATATGCAGAACCAATTCTCAAAGCCCTCATGGTGCTGCCCACAGAGCCTCCCCTCAGACCTTGGTTTCTGGTACAGCAAAGTCCAGTAGATCATTCCCATTATAATTACACCTTACAAGGATGATCATCTCTTTTGTCCCTAAAGACATCCCTTTTAAAATTAATTTTGGGGCAATAATTTTCATTGAAAGTCACTTCACTACATTGAAAAAGGATTTCTCTTAAATATTTTCACCCTCCTTTTCCTTGCCTCGCATTCATTAGAATGCAAAGCTGAAAGTATGAGAAAAACAGACTATCCTATAGCCTCAGTATTGAAGAAGCAGGAGAAGAATGAACATTAACTGGCAAGTTCACTGTAAAGTATAAAAATATCTGCAAAAAAAAAAAAAGAACAAAATCTTTTTCAAATGGAATAAAAAGGGCAGGACAAGTTTAAAACTTAGCCCTAGTATTTTAATAGTAGACTTAGGATATAATTCTGATTCGTACATTAGAATGCAATATTGCCCTGAATAGTTACCACTGGAGCCAGCACTCAAAGGTGGTAAAATTTCATGGTTTATAGTCTGATATTTGAACACATTTGATGTCATCTATTAATAATATCAAAAATCATTCAAGCCAATGCACTACTTTTCTTTTAAGTAAAGGTGATACATTCCAAGTCTTTTTTTTAATAAACAGTAAAAAAAGGTATTTTGCCATATGTTGTGTTGATTTTATGAGACATTATGTGAGCTGCCTGAAAAACCACAGCTTGTTTCTTCAGATTTGTACCTTATACAACCAAATTACCTAGACAAAGGAAGGCCACTGACCTATACCCTACACATATCAGCAAATATGTGTATTTTTAGCAAAGAATTTGCATGAGAATGGAGTATATTTATTAATGGAGTATAAATATTTTGTGAGCATTTTTAAGTGATTTGAGTACAACATAATTACTGAAACAGATCAAATATTTTGAACACAGGATTCATTTCAGCATTCATGGTGTGCAAATAGGTTTGCTTTATAAATCACAGAAAATTCTGTGATCCTCACCAAATCCAGAAGCTGGAGAAAATAAAGTTCACTGTACAAATCTTCACACATCATTTGGATCCCAGATTTGACAGAAACAAACAAACAAACACCAGTGAATGTGTCTGTCTCAGAGAACTGAGGCTGCAGTGCTGCAGTGCTTGCAGCACCTACCCCATTTTCCAGTAGCTCCCTGATCAAACAGTCCATAGTATTTCTTTGGGGGTGCCTGAAATCAATGGCAAATCTCTTTTTGCAGTAAAAAATGAAGGGCTGATCCAAAGTCTATTGAAATTACTATGATTTTTGGACCAAAGCCTAAATAATCAGCTAAAGGAGAACATATCTTGTATTTACAATTGCAGCCATCTCCCAGGGGCTATTTAAAAAATTACAAAAACATCCCACATCATACAGCAGCCTATTACTACTAATTTTTCTCACCCATGTGCAAATACCCTAGTCTGCTTCATGAACCTGTAAATCAGTTAAAGGGTTTGGTGCCATTTTTAAAGTCCTTTTTCTCTTATGCAACATAAAAATGTTAAATGAATAAAGGCTTATACCATCAAAGCACAAAAATATCTTACAGCATTATAACACAAACAAACAAAAAAATTTACTACCAATGAGATAATTTTATAAAGCTAGATTACATAGGCTCTACTAGGAAGAGGTCAGGTTTTATAGTCTTAAGAGTATTAAAAAGTCCAGATTGTTTCCAGTTCTCAGAGGCCTGACTGCTTTTCCTTCCAGACCAAGAATCAGCATAACAGTTGCCTGTCTACGGGAAAGTGGGGGGAAAACACAGAGAGTAAAAGGGAATATTTGATTGCCAATCATTCCACAAAATGTGAGACCCACCATTTGTGTCAAATACACTACACTGCTTAAGGCTCATGTTCAAATTCAGCATTTCTCTTTACCAAAGACCATGCTAAACACTCGACCAAGCACTGAGCACCTTTAACTATTGCCTCAAATCCCACGCAAGCATTTCTCTAAGCAGTTTCAGACACGCAAAAAAATCCATTGACATTCACAGGACATCCTGCATGCTGGAAGTAGCACCCAAAGTTCGTGTTTTCTTGGAGGAAATTATTTAAAGGGATTAGTAAATAGCAATAGCTTATGGCCCAACCAATAAAGCAAGCAACTGTTTTATATAAAACAGAAGAAGAATGAAGAAAAAAAATCAGAGCTTCCATAAGATGAATAAATGAGTAACAAATTCCATGTACTTGTTTTAAAAAATACAAATCCTCCCAGTTTTGTTTCTGAAAGTCATGGACACACTCTGTACCCCTAAGCCTCCAAGCCAAAGGTGGGAAGCTACACCTACACCTGACACACACAGCACCATCAGGAGAATTAAAATGCCTCAGATCCTACAGTGCCGCAGCCTGCAACACATTCCAAGCTCTGAAAATTAAAAATACAGTTGTCAGGGGTGATCTTCTCAATGAACCTAAATTACCATTTTTCCTGTTATTGCCAAAATTGATAATTAATGTAGGTAATTTTCTTCTGTGTAAGAAAAAAAGCATCTGAAGTCTAATAGGAGAAATAATTTAGGTTTAATTGGCAATTTTGACAGTTATTTTGAAACAGTAAAGAGCAAAATTACTGTTGGAATTGGTAAAGAGATTGTTCTTTAGTTGTCCCAGGCCTGGTTCATTATGCAAGTGTTAATGACATCAAGAAGCATTTTAACTATTTCTAGAAACAAAGCCAATCTAGAAACAAAGCCAAAAGATGCAGATTTTATAAGAGAAGATTTTTCACTTCATCTTCTACATTAGAGGCATACAAACTGGAAGAAATTCAGGTTCAAGTACGTCTCTACTAAAAGGGTCATTGTGACATTCAGGCTCTCCTATAAATAATTTTCCAATGCTGGACAGGCCTGAAAGGATGACTGTTAAGGGTATGAGGGATATTATCCACATGCTCAAGAATTTAAATGCTGTTTAAATTACCCACTGCCTTGCAAAACAATGTAATTCTATCAGAAACACCTTAACATGGGATGAATAATTTTATCAAGCAAACATTTTCCTAATCATTATTCTAGGGACAGCATAAACTGAAATTTCTCTCAATTTTTTACTAAGGATTTCCAAGTAAAAAGGAAGAAGCTGCTATAAACTCTCACAGGGCTTTAAATGTTATCTCTGGCAGAAATGACACAGAAAAAAAATAAAATCCGTATTGATCACATTCATCCTTCATGAGAAATTCAGCAAAACAATTTTATCTTCTCATTTGTGCAAAATTTAACAGGAGCTTAAACAGCTCAAGAAGTTAAACAAATTTAGCTGAATTATCAAAAAACTAAATACAATCTGCTCTTTCCTTGTTTAAGACCAGAGAAAAAACAGTTTCAAAATGTTTGTGCTGTATAAGCCAAGTGATTAATGCACCATCAGGCTTTATCAGCCTAAAACATCCTCTCACCATGGATATCTGAAGAATGACTTTCCAGTTCCAAGCACTGCATTTCCCACAGTACTTAAAATATATCTTTTTGATTTAGAAGTACTTCTCCACTGTATCTCAATGAACTCTTATTGATAGATGATAGTAGCACTACTGTGTAAGCATGGGATTATTTCTGTTACCTCCAGACCTTTCAGTCTTAATTTAGAAGGCTGAACCCAAGCCTTTATCAATGTCAAAATTCTTGGATAAGAACATGTATCAACTTCTGGAGGTTCACCAGGGGCAGGAGGAGGTCAGTGGGGAATTCACATTGCATTGTATCAATCTCTCATGATTTAATCATTGGGCTCCTCTAAAGAATGTCCAATGAGCACCTATCTGTATAATGTCAATTCATCAGGTGTCCTGTTACCAGCCCAGTGCAGCAGAATTGAGTTAAAGACTTTACAGTAGAATATTTGCCCAAGTACACATCCTTCTGTCTCCTCCTTGGAAAATGAAAAGTTAAAAAAATATTAATAATTTAAAAAATACTTTTAATCTACTGCTGGAAATTAAAAACATATTTTTGAAAACTTAGAATTGCAAACATTACAACATGAAACATTGATTGTGAGTATAAACATTTCAGTCTTTTATGAAAACTGCTCATGGCAGAGATGCTAGAAAAGCAAGGTACCTAGTATTAAAGTGGATTTTTTCCATGTAGCTCAAACTCAAACTGAATTAAGATCAATTTGTGGCTCCAAATATATGACTAAGAAAAAGGAAGAAATCAGTACCCCCCGCATGGCCTTTTATCATCCACCAGAGCAGCCCCAATATCTGTCCAGCACCCAGGGGAGCAAGAAGAAGAGAAACAACTAAAAGTTTTGGTCCATTCTCCTTTCTTGCTTGATAAATCACTCTGGGGGATGATAAAAGTGGCCCCCCAAACGAGGGGCCACTTCTGCTACCTGGGACTGCTCTGCCAGCTGCTGAGGTCGGTATCATCAGGAGGAGTACAGACCCAGGGCAGTGAGTTTCACCACAGAACTCGCTGGAATTGGATTACAGCCTCTTGGAATGCATTTGGTCAGAATTGAAATGATCTAAAACGTGTTTTCTGCAGAAACTGCGCTGTTACAGATTCCCTGTGAAGGCTGCTATGCTGCACAAGGTGAAGACCTGCTGGCTTCTGTAAGTATGATTTACACACAGAGACCTTTGGCAGGGCTGGGACTGAGGCTGCAACAGAAAACAAGGAAGTCTGTAATTCTTAGTGCACAAAGAAACACGGGCTGCAAACAGCAGTTCCACTATTTGCTCTGAACAACAAAACCCTGAACTAAAAATGGTAGTTGGTGCTTTGAACAAGTGCCAGTTCCCCATTCAGTTTGCCAATAAACAGAAGTATTTAAAAACACTTTTCAGTTCACTAAGCAGCCTATCACACACAAGTAATGATATAATTACTCGTGCATATGCTGCTCACACACTCCCAGCCAGCAATTAGCCTAAACAAAAGTATTGTTTGAATAGGATCATGCCTGACTTAGGCAGTACCAGTCTCTCTAAGAGTACTTTTGCCTGAAATTGTTAGTGGTTTTCATTTTCTCTTAATCCTTGCCTCCTTTCCCTCCTTTCCACTCCAAATCAGAAACACATTTCACTTGATTACAGAGCTAACTTCCTTACCCAAAAAAAAACAACCAAAAAACATACTCTTTAAAATAGAGACCAAAATTAAACCTGTGAACAAAAAAATAAAGGTATATATAAAAAAAGGAATAGAATTAAAAATATTATGGAACACCTAACATCACCATCAGTTAAATTTTCAGAGAAACACCAAATGATGCTTTTTATCTTCACACAGCCTCACAAACACATGGCTGTAAACTCCTTAAATATGATTATAAACTCATTACAGCCATCTGTAGGATTAGTATGGTGTACTACAAACCTGACCTAGTAATTTTCTATTTACACAAGATGTCCTAGCTAAGAGAATGGAAAGACTTGCAGGACCCAAGTCAGTGAAATCAGTGTTATCTAATATCAGCAGACTGGCTGAGTGAGGACTGCAAGGTCAGTCTTCTACATAGCAGAAAAGGAGAATTTCTAACACAGTGCTGAAATTCCCAGAGCCACATATTAGTGGTTGCAATTCTGGTGCTTGGATAAAATTAAGTTTATCAGTTCATTCTCCAAATACACAAATGAAACCACCAAGTGTTCCATAGTGGAATGTTTTCATTATAGGAGAATTCCTGAAATAGTTTGTGGCCACTTGAAAACAGTTTGTTTATTCAAAAAAAAAAAAAGTATCTCTAAATGAAGAGCTAGACATTGAGATTCAAGATGTTAAGCCTTTTTAATAGCTCTGAATGCTTTTTTAGGGTATCAACAAAAATGGTTTGCCAGAGAAAAACACAAGTTTCAGGCTCCTTCTCAAATCAGAGTACTGAAGCTTTATGTGCATGGGAAGCAAGTGAGCCACCAACTACAAATCTTCCTCCTTTCCAGGGATTAGAGCTTGTCTTCACTGATGTGTTAATTTGCAGTAATGTCCCTTACATGACTCATCCCCAGGCCTGAAAACGCGTGGCTCCATTTCTGTGGTGATTTAGAGGCAAAAGGGAAGGGAATAAAAGGCTCAGGCTGGGAGCAGAAGCCAGCAAGCAGCTGACACTCCAAGCCAGGCTGGGACTCCAGAGCAGAGCAGGGAGGATGGCCATCAGCAGCAGGTGGAATGGGGAAGGAGACGAAGGAAATTGTGGAAAATCGGCTGTCAGCCCAGTGGGACACATAAGACAACTTCTGCCCACACAAGGGTTTCCTAGGTGTAATATGAAAAATTTCCAGAACAGACACAAACAGCTATTGCTGCTGGAGTAATAGGTTCCATCAGTTTACTTCAGTATTAATTTTTTAAGTAATTCAGATCCTGGGTTCCACTGCATTTTTTCAAATTAATGTCATGCTCCTTTTCCCCATGAAGAAGCAGAAACCAAGACAGACTACTTCTATTTGTGGAAGACAAGTCCACGGCATTCACTTTATAACAAGGCACTTTTCTAGCAAACCCAAAGAAAGACCAGGTATTAAATGAACTGTAGCAGCTGCAGCCTGGGTATTACAAACTTGCACATCTAGTTGAAAACAGACTGACCAGTTTCCACCTTACCTTGTATAGTTAAACACAAGTCTGATAGTGCAGATTTTCATTAATATTTGTTTAGAAACATTAGATTTCTTTGCCAAGATTGAACTACTTAGAGCCATATGTCTAATTCCAGAATCAGGCTATCCTTGTTGTGAATTTAAACTGGTAAACATCATGCAATTTAAAAGAAGCAAGGTCAACTAGAAAGCTAACTGGTCAAGCAAACATTTTCTCTCTTTAAAGATAAACTTATTTTCTTTTTTCCTTCCCTTTTTTTTACCCACACCCCCAAGAGAACTCTCAGCCAGCCAGCCAATCAAAGTGGAAATGAACTTCAAACACATTCAGCCCAACCAAGTTTTCACTGCTGTCCTTCTTGGTGGTCCGTCATATGGAATGGTTTTAATACTTGGAAGCAATACCTTAAGTGTCAGAAAACAAGAACATTTTATTTCTGCAAGAAAGCTTTCCAGTACTACTAGTATTTTGGAAAAGAAGAAAATGCCTTGTAGTAGATTAAAAGGTGAAAAGCCAAAAGAAATCAGAAAGAATACTAGGAAATTGTTCCTTATGGCAAGGTTCAACGTGTATCTCAAACTTGTAGAAAGGGTTGTTACTTGTATATTCATTTAATAATTTAATTTATTTTCAGACATTTATTCAGTTATTTAACTATTTCCATGAATGGTAAGGGGGCCATATTTTTTTTAGCCTCAGTTTTTTTTACAGCAGTTGAAGTCTTTGGCTATGCATCAAAATCTGTTTGGTACCAAGTTAGGTTTAAATTGCATTGACCCAGTAAAATCTCAGAAATTAAGGATGCAATGCACTGATACGAGATATCATATGGTCAACAATGCAGAAGCCTTTCGAAAACGTTCAATTTAAACATTTCTACATTTCTGTCCTTTGGGATCCCAGAGAAGTATTTGCTTTGAATCACCGTTTTTCCCTGAAGATTACAGCAATAAATGTGTCAAAACTATAATATCCCACTGTATGCAGATAGCACCCCAGTGTCAGTATTTCATCAGATCTTTAAAGGTATCTTCCTCTATAATCATAGAAGTGGTAAGAAAGATATTCACTGAATTTTGAAAATATCTAGCCAAAGAATTTCATCTGCATGTAATTCCTAAGTACACACAGAGCAACAAAATATGCAAAGAGGTTAGTGCAGTCCTGTACAAAAATGAGAGCACAGTCCTGCCAGATTAAACCAGAACAAAATGTACTATCTTGCATGTACAACATGAATCCATGTGTAATTCTGCTGGGCTAGAGCAGAGTACAGTGTGTTCCTATTAATATTTACTCATCTTTCATTTCAAACTGTAAGCTTGTCATTTCAGATAGCAAATACTTTTGAATATTTAAGTAACAGCTAGTTCTATTTTACTGAGATTACTTACTAACAAAGGAATGAATGATTCTGATTAAACTGGCTCCCTGCTTGAAAAATATCACACACAACAGCCAAAGAAAACCCCTTTGAAACATTCCTGTGTTTGGAGGATGTAAGGAAACTAATCTTGGATCATGACGATGATGATGCTGCTATGCAAAAATATTATCCATCTCTCACTGGAAATTTAACTGGCCTGGAGAAAAAGAACAGCACAAGGGGGAAAAGGGCACATTGGGAAGATAGGGATAGATGGCTTTCCTGCAAGGGTCTCAAGACTGGCTAGCCAAAAGAACAGAGGTTCTAAGTGCACAAGGTTATTTCAATTTGCCAATTTTCAGGTGTAACTTGGGATGCACAGAAACACCAGGACTCTGTGGGGATGCCCAGAGGACAATTCTGGACATCAGGGAAAAGGAAGGAATTTATTTCCCAAAGGCCAGCAGCCCTTCACAGTAGGGCAACATAGAAAATTAATTGCTAAAAGTAAATTAAGGAATTAAGATGTGAGGAGATGCTGCTGTATTCTTAATTTATGTGGTAGCCTTCCAGTACTGATTCCACTTCTGTGTTGGATAGGTTAAAATAGGCTTTCAATATATATGTATTTCTCTCTTTTTATTCACTGGTGTATTCTTATCATGTTTATCATGTATCATACCTATCCATTTATCCATTTATGAAAATTCAGGAGATTATCCAACAAAGACTTCCATCCATTCATAAGTAAATGTCATAAGAAAGAGTTGAATGAAGCACAGAAAAAAAAAATCTAGTTTACTTACACAGTTTGACCATAATACAATTGAGTTTTGTATTAGCATTTCAGCAAAAGTATAATTGTAACTGTGTATTATTACAAACCTATGATTCATTTCCTAGAAAATCAAGGAAAATCTTTTTATTCACCAGAGAAATCCTTGTATACTTGCAGGAAGGTAAAGCTAGAGATACAGATCAGCTCCCATCTGCATTCAATGTATTTGTAACTTTCAATATATAATGCTTAGGGACTGAATTTTCTTCAAAAGAAACTACTGCTAATACAGTTGCTTTTACTTTTAACATTTTGATGTTTCAGCACCACTTTCAGTTCCAGGAATTCAAACTAAATTTCATACTGCTAAGTGTCTGGGAAGAGCAGGCTTCAAAACTAAATCACATTTATGAAAGAACAGAAGCTGGCCATAACCTAGATCCAATTCAGATCTCAATGGAATTAATGGAAAACTTTCCAGCAAATGGAATTCTTTCCATCAAATGGAATTGGGCTTTGAACTGGCTTCTGCATAGAGCTATGCTGGTATTTGAGGCTTTTTCAAGGGGATTCATTTTGTTTGTTTTTTAATCAGTTATATTATTCACATATTCCAAACAGTCTAGTCAAAGACTCAGACTAAGCCTCTGTTATATTTGATTTATCATCTTCTCAAGAACGTGCTCCATTAAATGGAAACTATTCTGATCAAAGTGTATAACCTTTATAGTGTTTTTCAACTACTGTCATTAAATGCACCCTGAGTTGCAGCTGCATTTTACTGTCCTGTAAGTTATTGCTTTCCCAGGTGTTTAGTCCAAGGAAGGTCTTATCCAAGAACCTTTTCTGTTGATAATCAAGACCCTCTAGGGAAGCAAAAGTATGAATTTTTGTAAACATTTAAACTAAATTCAAACAGTTCACAGTGGCTCAGCATGCTTTCTATGGTAGCTTCTCTGCTTCCCTTTGTCTGTCTGAAAACATTGGCAGATTAAAGCTCAAATAAACTCACCTCAGTTCTCTCTTTTAGGACAGTGATGAGCAACCTGTTTTCTTCAAGCAGCTCCTGCAAGGAGCCCATCTTCCAAAATAAATCTGCCCATCACTGACAGAACCACACCTTGGGATGCAGGGCAAGTCTGGCTCTTCTCTCACTTCCACAGGGAGTGTTTCCTAACAAACTCCCTCCTCTTACATTGAGAAATGTACTCTAAGTGTCCATGAATGTAATTCAGAGAGTTTTGATGTGAAATTCAACTGACTCCTGGAACACATTGTGTTATGAGTAAATTTCCACAGCACACCACACATTTCCTAGGTTTACTTCAGATCTTTTGCCAAGATTAACAGCATTTCTTTCATGTTGCTTTCTTTACATTTATATCTATATTCCATGTTTAACATAATGTTTCTATGAGACTGGAGAAAGCGTTAAAAATTTTTAACCTTAAAAAAAATAATTTGTTTCTTTCTAAACACTGTTCCATCCATTATTCCCATTTGTTTCTTTATAACTGGCCCAACCTTCCCTTACAAAAACTTCATGAACTAATACAATATTCTGACTTTTCACAAGCTAGAAAATGCAAAATCTGCCCAACACTTATTTTTCCATTAAATAAAATAAATTGAGTCAAACAATTCATAGAAAGGTCAATTGCTTCCAATGCTACATATTCTGCAGATGTAACTATAAACATCTATTAACACATCACTAAAATAGTGCTGATTTTGTCTCCATTACATCCTATTAATATTTTATACAAGTGGTTGCACTTATTTATGAAATTGAGTGTGTTAATCTGGATTTTGTATAGTGTTATCATTCAACTTGCTATCAATTTGATGTGCCTTCAAAAGATAAGACACGCTCTCAATCTTACTCTGTAATATTTGATATCAGAGTTCCATGAGCCAATCCATCTCTATAATTTTCACACGTGGCACACTGACCTGGTCATCATAGCGGTAAGTGAGGAACTGCTCCCCCGTGGTGTCCTCAAGAAAACTCCCCTGTGGAGAAAGTGCAAACTCAGGCAGGAAGTATGCACCTTGGGACTGCTCTGCTCTTGTCTGCAAGGAAACCAGAGAGGTCACGTTACACCTACTACAAACACAAGTAATTTTTTTTTTTAAACTATGCATATAATTACAAAATCTAGACATGAAATTCTGGAGCGGGAAAAAAAACCAGGTTTTTAAGGCATGGTATTTCTGGGTGGATATTTTGCTGTGGATGGACACATGGTAAACACCTACAGAGGTTTAAACTAAGATGCCTTGATTGCAGAATAATCTACTAAACCAAAGGAGATCATCTCTGGCTTATTAAACATCACTGCTCAAAGACATTCAAAAAGCAATGTTACACTTTTTACTCATACATTTCATTAAACAAGTAGCTACGGCAGGTAACAGGCTTTTGGTTAAATCCAACATATTTTATTTTTACAGGAAGAAACAAAGAATCATAGAGTAACTCAGCTTGGAAAATATCTTGAGGGCTTATCTAGTCCAATAGGAAGCCATTACACTGAATTATTTTCCTATCTTCAGGAAGATATTACTGCAAGGAAGAAATAGGAATGACTGGAGCTAGCACAGGCAGTGCTCCATATTAGTTCAGGATGCTATTCACAACAGGGGAAGAGCATTTGAGAACAGGTTGGGAAAGGAAAAAGGGCTCATTTCAAGCTACAGAGGAGTTAATTCTGTCAGAATCATAGCTGGCACATCCAGCTGGACTGTCTGACACCTTTCTGACCAGAGAAACAGCTTTAGCTTGGAGGATCTGTGCCTGGTGAGATATCACAGCACACCTGAGGCTGCTCAGCACACCCAGCCCGTGCTGGGCCAGCAGCATCTCCCTGCACTGGAGGTCTCCAGCAGCCCAGATATGCAGCAAATGTTCTGCACAGACTTTCCTGCCCTTACTCCTCCTGCATTTTACACTGCCCTGAGAAGCCAACTGGTTTGTATACAAGAGAAAACAAGCAATCATCTTTTGAATGCAGAATGAATATTGAGTCCAGCTGCGCAGTGAGGACAGAGCAAGGAGATGAGCATTCCCTTCCAAAAGGTTGAAACCTTTCAGGGAAGAAAAAAAGGCCTGAAATGTGCAAGTTACTGCTGGACATTTACCCATGAATAAACTTAATAAATAGGGGTGTAATTAAACAGTATATTTTGACATTTACACAGCAATTTCACATGAAAGCTGGCAGCTGCCATCACCCAGTTTCTAGACTCTTGGCTAGAACTGTACCAAATATAGGTGCCAGCTAACAGGAGATTCCTAAAGCAATCACAATTTAAAGCAGTTTGTGGTGGAGAAGGAGGGTAAGACCTGCTGCACATTCTCTCTTGCAGTAAGTTCATCTTCTGAAGCTCACAAGTTATCTCATAAAAAGGAGATGGCATGTCATTTGCAGGATGGTCTGGAGAAGCTTACAGGGCTTTTGCTGACTCTGTTGAGAGCTGTCAGCATCTCGGACTGCAAACCCCATCAGTCATGACAGCATCAGATTAACATACTTGGTTTAAACCAAGCAGTCTTCATATAAACTAGAAATAGCTTGCAAAGGACATGTCTAGACTGGGGTAAAGGTCACATTTCAGCATGTATGACTGAACAAGACTGTAAAGAGGATTTTTTCATCAGGCCTACATAAGAGTAATTCATATTCACACCATATTATCCTTACATTTCCATAAAGCTTATTACAGCAGAGATCTCCCTTTTACAGTTTAGCCAACTGCCCTCACTGATGCATAATTAAGCAATAAAATATGGAGAACAAATCCACGTTTGGTAAGAACAGTTCCCCATAAGGCCTCCAGTGCTGCCTGCTGCATAGTCTGAGCTGATGCAAGCCCTGACACGAGAGGGGCTGACATAATCTGGCATCCTTCCCCTGCTTCCACCGGGCTATCACAGATCTCTGCGAGGGAACACGGCAGTGATGTCACCCTGGGATTTCAGCACCGGGCTAATGATGAGAGAGATGCATTCTAAACCTCAAGTGGCCTGCTTAAAGTACTTAGCATTTCTTCCTCGGTTTTGCCAGGTGTAAAACAATTACAACACCTACTGACCTATCTTAACAGTGCATTGTTTAGTTTATATGTGTAGAACACTTTGGAAAATAATCCTGTTAAGTGCTAGTGATTAATAACAATATTTTTGGAAGATTTTCCTAATTTACAGGCAGGAGAGAATCAAAATTACCCCACCATACTTCTTAGCTAATTGTATATATCACACTGTTGCCTAATCTCTCATAAACAAATTTGTCAGTAGGATACAGAGCAGTAAACTTGTTTGCATTTCTCATCTTTGTAGTTTAAACATTTAAAATATAAAGTGTTTGGACATTAATCAATAGTATGCTTGGAATATAAAACATGCCAATATTTGAAGCTGAAATAACAATTTGAAAAAGATAACAAGAAAAACTAGGGGTTTCTAACACACATTCCATTTTCTTGTGAAAAGCTCATGAGCAGCTAGGCACTTGAGGAGAAGAGGAATGTTTGCTAGATTCAGGCAAGTAAATCTGGCTTCCAAGCATGGAAAAATCAGTGTAAAATGCAGATATTTTATAAGGTTACACAGGAGGTTACAATGGAAACTGATTGTCAGCTGCTGCAATAGGTACTGCTACCTGTCTGGTATAAGTCAAGCAGGAAAGAATGCAGCCAAGAAGTTAAAAACAAACAAAAAAAGAAACACTAAAAACACACTATCAGCTGTCATAGCACACTGATGTTGAAACCAATGACTTGCATCTGATAAACAACCCAAACCGAAAAGTTAATTAAAAAAAAAATCTTCAAATGTTCAAAGAACTCTTTTTTTACCCACTCACCAAAGCAGCAGAAAAACATTTTTAGCACCTAGATGCAGGCACCTCCAAAGAGGCTGCATGTTCCCAATGTACTTTCATTCATATATTGTACTGAACACAAAATAGAATGTTTCCACTTAGTCCATTTTATTCCCCACTGAGAAATCCACCAATGCTCCTTATGAGGCTTTTATATTTCTATGGGCACTTTGGCTTAAACATAATTCAAATTTCAACAGTCTGTGGGTTTATAGTATATTTGAGATCATCTCTGAATGACTTAGCTAATCTGATATAAATTAATGTTTTAAAGTAAAGACTATAAGTGCAAGTTTCAGAAAACAATTACATTTCATGCTAGTGTTTTAGGTCTGTTTAATGGCCAGTTTAATCTCCATAGCTTTAAATTAAATGTGTCAAGTTCCAAGTACACTTAAGATTTAAAGCAGGCATTTTAAACCAGATTTTATGATCTTAAGCATATGAAGACAGTAGAGGGTGATAACATAGCCAAAGCAGATATAATACTAATCACTACATAAAATTCACTGACATTAATATATCATGCAGCAAGGAAGTACATATTACCTACTGACAAAAAATAAATATAAAAGTTGGAAACAGATCAGGGTTTGAAAATCTTCCTGGTCCATTAGGACATGTAACTTATTAGCCAGAAACTGAAAAAATAAGGCCTTCCATGCTACATCTTTCCAGCTATGTGATCAAGGAGAGCTGTTCTGATCAGCAGAAGGGGGAAGTGTGAAAGGCACTGGGTTTATTCCAGGCTTTATTATGCTGGAGCACAGCTTTGATGTCAGCTGTGATTGCTGCCTCACTCACCACTCCCCACCTGAGTGCTGAAAGACCAAATTGCTCTTCCACTTTCAACTGCACAAGACACAAAGAGCTGCCTGTATCCAAGCTCTGGTTTTTAGATCTCCTTCCGCCAAGAGCTGCATGTTGCCTCTGCTGCTGCAGAGTTTCACTGCCCTCTAGAACACTGACTAAAAGCTGCTGGAGTTGAGGATTTGAGGATTTTATTTTATTTTTGAGAGTCAGAGGAATGGTCACTGAGTGCTTCCCAGCCCACGCTGCCATTAGCAAGCAGCAAGGCTGGGAGGGACTGAGCAGGAGGTGCTGCTGGGGCACAACTTTGGTTTGTTTGACCCAAAATGAATCCCTCTGGCACATTCTGAAACCACCACACGATGCAAAGTACTTTAACTGCTCTTTATTTCCCTAACACCCAGGATTCACGTTAGCTATTTTCATCCAGCTTACTTAAAATTATCAAATCACTAAACTGTAGAGTTTTCCATTACTAAAAATTATTAATATTAATCATTGGTCATTCCTTTCAAGTTAGAGAGTAACAATTTCATCCAAGGATTTAAACTGCTATTGTAATTTCTGATAAATTAAAATCTGGTTTAGTCTACAGTTCTTGGAGATAATTTGATACTAAGGCCAAGACAAAGCTCAACCAAACCTCATAATGGCATGCTACTATTCTACTTAATCACAGCCACAAAGATACTTGAAAGGAATTGTTCCATGTTTACATGTAGACAGCAGCAGCTTTAGAAAGAGAAGAGCTTTCTATTAAATCTGAGCTGTCTGAAGGTCAAGAAAATGAGAAAAGAGAGGTGTAATAGCTCAAAGAAATTACTTGAGCATAATTAGAAATAAAACATTAATATTTCAGGTACAGAGGAATTTTTGATTTTAGATTTTCTTGGCACCAATGACCACATACAGGGAAAAGTAAGAACTCTTCCTGTTACATACACCTAATAAATACAAACATTACCTACACTTAAATCAGTCATTCCCTAATTAGACATGTTTCTTTGCTAAAATTGGGAGCATAAGGAGAGCAAACTCAAGTAATGCAGAGGAAAGCTTCAAAATTATTTATTCCAAATGCTGAAAATTACAAATGCCATGTTCTTCCTGAAACTGCCTCAATATCTTACTTTTAAAAAGAAACACAGACAAAAGATAAAAGGTCCAATCAACAAAAGCTTTACAGTTATGCACAAGTGCACTACCCTGCCCAAAGTAAATGCTGTAAAGAAAAGAGAAATACAGTGAAGGCAGTTTGCTTTCCATAGTTTTGTGGCTCTTTTATTAGTTCTTGTTGGAAGTGGAAAATGGGCAGCATTCATTTCCAAAATCATTGTTTTAGGGGGGAAAAAAGAAAAGCAAAATGAGAAAAATTATCTGCATTCTTAATGGCTTGTAAATACATGTTTGTCAGATTAATATGCACAGCAAGTTCAATCATATACCAAAATGTGTGTATTCCCATTTAACTCAAGTTAAATATGTGTCTCCTGAGCTGCTGCAGCATTTGATTTACGCCCCAGGGAAGTAATATACCAGCTAAGTAGCAGTTTAGTTTAATGGATTTTCAAGGACTCCAATACAAAAATGTTAGATTGAGCACTGCACTCCAGCTTCACCACAACATGAAAAAGTGTATTTCCAGATAAACAATGTCACACTAACAGTTCAGAACCTCAGCTATCTCCAGAGCAAGCAATGCTAATGAATAAATATCTAGTAAGAGTCAGATGGGCTTTTGTCATGGCCAAGATCTACAGAAACAGCTTCCTAATGCTAGACACTCTGAAACATTTAAAGACCCTGCAAGGGAACTGAGTTTCCACAGCAGCTGCCAGCAGCTCAGCATTTCTGCAGACCAGGCCAATTATTTAATTATTAATATTAAACTAAGAGGCCAGCATTTCAAATCAGAATTAAAGTATAAATGTCATTTCTGCTAGAAAAATGAAAGAGGACTTGGCCGAACTGAAGTCAAGCACTTCTTCATAGAAGAATCCTGAAAGAAAATTTGGCTGTCAGATTTCATCAGGGAAGTCACGACTGAGGCAATCTGAAACACTGAGTCAAAAGCTCTGCTGGGGACTGAACTAGAGTGGGAGACTCAGGGATTGTTCTTCCATGTTTATTCTGTATTAGTTAAAAGCAGATTTAAGACATGTCTGCTTTAAGCCCAAATCTAATGATTTTTCCTCTCATCTCTCATTCTAGGCCTGCTTGAACATGAAGAAATAAAACAAGCTTGGAAAAATGTGCCTCCGAGTTGAAGATACATATAAAGATAAGCAAAAGACAATTCTTAAGTACTTTGGATAAGCCACCATTTTTCCAACACAGTACAACACTGCCAGCAAGCAACTCAGAAACTGATAGTTCAGCTATTGTTTGAAGTGTCTATCACTGAAAACTGAACCTAAGCTGTAGCTGTGATCACATTCACAGCTGCAAGGAAGGAACTGCCTGCATCACCTCTGCTGCTCCAACCACCCTGCGCCCGCTGGAGCGCTCGGAGCCGTTCCAGGGCTGGAATGCGTTGGAGATCACGTCACCAGAGCTACAGGGCTCAGCCTAAACCTCTCTGCAGGCTCTCAGCTTGTACAGCTTCAAGCCAACACTGAAACAGCAAGAACAATGGAGAGCATTTAGTTTTTTAATTAAGATCCTGTCTATCAGTCCTTTCAAAAGGACATTTTTACCACCATGTTTCTTGGTTAAATGTAAATACATTTTCTTTGGCATAGCTTGGGCTGCAGACTGAGATCAACACATTCTGAAATCTTTTTCTGCACCCTCTAAAATTTATACTAGTGATTAAGCTTTTGGATATTTATCAACAATTACTTATGTTTTCTCTTGTTATTGTCTGGCTAAAAGATTAAACATTTCACTGAAAGGCTGCAGCAGTATTTAGCCAAAACTTCATTTATTTTCAAAACCCAGCTTAAATATCAACTTCACTTCATATTTTTAAAAGAAATATTTCTAAAAGAAATATGAACCCTGAAATTTTCCTACTTCCAGTGAGGCTTCTTCTAAACTCTGTTAGGCAGACTCTGCCTTCTTTCCAAAGAATTGATCAGATGTGCCTGAAATTTGCTCTAAAAAGGGCAGCACCAGCAACTGAAGCTGCTCCCAGTGACATCAGTGGCAAAGTTCCCAGGGACCCTCCCACAGAACCAGGGCCCAAATCCAGCTGCAGCAGAACAGCATCCCTTGCAACACAACAATTGTAGGTCTGTGAGCAGCACTGCTTGCTCAGGTCTCTCTAGTTTTGTATAAATAAGAGCCAAAGGGGAAAATTCAGCACCCAGAGAAGATGACCCCAAAAGCAGTTCACTTCCAATTACTGTCAGAAAGTTAGTGACTGTGGATCAGATCCTGCTTTCAAAATATGCAATACCCAGTTATTTCCCCAAGTCTTTAGCTTAGCCTTGGGGAATGGGGAAGGGGCACAGATATATTTAGATCCAAGAGAAAAGAAATTTTATAGCATCTAGATAAAACAATCTACACTGATGAGTGAAGATTCCACCTGCATGTTCCCCAAAGCTTGTGCTTTGAGGGCATGGAAATGCTTGGGGGAAGTTTTCAGCCTATTTTGTTTAAGATTGAATCCCCTTTATCAACTCTCCTCTGTGATGAAACAGTGAAAGGAAGGAATATCTGGAAATGAGACAGAAAATAGCATTTCACTTAAACCCCCTCTAAAAATCGTGCAAGACAGACTAAAGACAGTTCAACAGGACAAAAAAAAATAAAATAAAACAATAATAATTATGATTAAAAATGCACAAAACAAGGGATGCCCAGTGCAACTGCTCTGTACTTGCTGACTGATGCCCAGCCAGTCCCTGAGTATCAGCCACCCATCCCTGGCTAATTTTCCACAGTTTTATTGCTCAGTTTATTCCCACCCAGCATGGGATATCCCAGTGGCCACTTGGACTCACCTGTGCCCCCTCCCAATTTCTTGTGCAGCCTCCTGGCTGGCAGGACAGTGTAAGAAGATGGGAAGTCCTCAGCTTTGTGAAAGCACTGCTCAGCAGCAACCAAAACACCATTATTCTCGTCCTAGATCCATAATACAGCACTACACCAGCTACCAGGTGGAAAATTAACTCCACACAGCCAAATCCAGGACATTTTGTTAGAGTCCTTTATCATGGACACCACGTGTGAAGGATTTATTTTGTTGTTAAACTGACAAGCTGCTGACAACTGCACTCCTTTGCAGGAAACTCACAACACTGCTTGTCTGTGATCCCAGTTACAGGTCCAGTTACAAACTGGAGGAGACTGGGACCATAATCTTTGAGGAACTGCAGATTTCTTCACAAAAGGCAAGGAAGAAGAATAGTTTAAGGCTATGTTTGCTGTCAGAAGCAGCTGGAGTATAAAGCTCAACAAATCAACACACGCACTGAATGAAGATTCACATTGCTTAAGGAGCAAAGGAAAGAACAAAATGAAATGAGAAAGGACACAAGGTCATTCCTTTAATGGGTGGAAGAAGCCTCCACCATGAAGGGCCAAGACCCCTTATGCACTAGCACAGACCTCAGGATTACTCAGTAACACCACAAAATATTGATGAATAGAGGCCTCATAAGAAGAACAAGAAGCTGTAGAAGCCTAATCCTTTCCTAGTGAGATAAACAGCACCCAACTGGCTTGCAAGACCAACATCCCCCTTTTCTAATAAATTACTCCCTCTTCATTGCCTTGCCCAGTATCCAGACTGGATAACTACTCTAATAGTGCTGAAGAAATGTTTAAAAAAAAGGTGTGAATGCTCCTAGGTAACCAAAAGTTGCAGTTTAACAAAAATCCTGCTAAAAACTAACATAATGCAAAAATTCTGGACAGGTGAAAATTCATGCACCATTTTGTTAACAATTCTACACAGCACTTGTGAAATACCTCTGTGTTTTCACCTGGCCACAGTGACATGCCCACACTGGTGTGACAGCAGGACTCAGGATTTAAGGACAAATCCCTTCCACTTCATATGACCAACTTTTCTTCATGCAGGTCTCAACACCCCAAGGAAAGCAATATAAGTGGTAGAAATTTGTGTATTTATATGTGAGCAAAATGGAACCTAGTACACTGTTGGGCACAGCAAAAGAGTCTTAGCACCATCAGTAAAAACAGGAAAAGTGTGAGGGAATGCAAGACTTCTCACAATACTTAGCTCCCACACAGTATATTATACAGAACTAAAAAATACACTTAATTCTTATATATTCCAGTATTATTGTATTATTCATCAAGACATATTGTGTGACTCAAAGTTGTCAATATCCTCATTTACAATGACCACTCTCAGGAGAGTCTGGGAGTTCTGACTCAGATTTTCCCAATTCTTTTTAATTTAAATTATAACCTTAATGTTATTAATGTTATGTTATGTTAGTATGATTATTTATATTTAATTTCCTTTTGAGTTTTTTCTTTAATAGTGATATAATTTGAACTGACACAGTAACATGCTTTTCATATACTTCAGTTGAAATTGTGCCTGAGGGCAGTGAAATTCTCATCCATAAGCTGTGTGAAGAAAAAAACTCTGGCACTCAGAAGCCAAACACCTGCTAGAGCTAGTGGCAGATCCAGATTTTTAAGAGAATTCTTGTTGCATAATGAAAACACAAAGAAGGGAAATGTGTGGGGTGATGGAATGGTATTAAAACCACGGCACTTGTGGGGGGAAAAAAGAATCCAAAGCCACTATACACTGCAGAGGTAAATGCTGAAGATTCTGGCATTAAAGCTGTTCGTGAGTGCAATTAAATCCAGAGACTTTTGTCATGTGAGGAAACCTGATCAGTGACTCTGTCACACATTGCAGGGCACTGCCATGCCTTCCACTGCTCATGACAGAGCTTTCTCCCTGCCCTCAGTCTCTGTACATCTGCTTCTGATTCAGGTGGCAGGGACAAACTGGCAAGTGTTCAGCCCCCAGAAAAGGCTGCCCTAGCATTAGTGATTTTTCTTCATTGCATGCTGTTTACACAATGTTGTCATCAGCAACAATGTGGTGTTTATCATGAACTAAACAGGTAGGTGAAATGGATGGAATTGTTCTGGAATTGCTCTGCTACTGTGAATGACTACAAATTCTCATAATAGAAATTGACCTGGAAACAGGCAAACAGCCACCAAGAACTGGAATAATTTCTCAGCACAGAAAATACGTCTCTTGCACAACTCTAAGATCAAATAGCCCAAAAATCAAGTAGGAGAAGCCAAAGGTCATGCAGTTAAGTGACTTGGAAAGATCAGGGAGAGAGAAAGCTGCTGATAATCAATATCTGCCATTAAAAAGCTTCTGAATGACTGAACAGTTCCTGTGGGTGCCACAGGAGAGCTTGGCTAACACTGCTCCTCATCCACCCTCCTCAGCAGAGCACCAGGAGCACCTGCTACCATCTTATCACCATTTCTTTAAACAGGGGCTGCAGAGGGGGTGTATCCCAAAACTCTACTCACAAAGACAGACCACCCTGAATAGGAGTGCAAATATTCAAAGTGCTTCTCCTCCCTGTTGCCTCTAGCTGATGAGTCCTCTCTCACCTGGAAGAAACCAGACTGCAGAGAAATGCCCCAGCCAGATGTTCACTCCCAGGCTCACTTAGGATTTCCAACAGCTCAGCACACAAATGCATTTAACATATGGTGAGGAAAATGTGATTTTTCCACTGCTAGTTTTCCACTACTTCTGATAATTTTAGAGATATTAACCCAGTTCTTTGTCTACTCTTCTTTCTCCATTGCAATGAGTCCCTTTGCAGGGTTTATGGACTGAGCAGCCTTGCACATTGAGTTGGTCAGGCACATTTTCACAATAAGGAAGCAGTTAAATGGTCATGGTTCTGCTGGAGGAATGTTGGTTTAAGGCTATTAATAAGGCACATGAGGTGAATGCCTTTCAGCCAAGCGCCCTCCACGTGTGCACACCTGTTTCAGCACGATTTTAAAGAGAAATTCCCCAAAGAAACTGTTCATAGCACGCAGTTTCTAAGTCTAACACACATTTCTGCAAATACTCTAAAGGCTTGAAGCTTTTTGTGCTTTACTGGTGTCAGGAATTCTGATACACCAACCATGAGGCAAAGCATGCTACTCCATAGTAAACCATTTTTCCTTAAGAAATTACTTTTGTCTTACCATTTGTCTGCCACTTTGACATTATTAACAGAGACTTCCAGCATCATCATTCCCACCTGATGTGCTACTGCTGAAATGGTTTCCCAGACTGAGGCCCACTGCTCAAACACTGCAACTCACTTCTCCAAGCACTCTAATTTAACTACATTTAAATCTCAACTATTCCTTCAGTCCAGTGATGCCAGTCTTGATATTTATGATCCATCCATTTTTCAGCTTCCTCTCACTTTTTGCAAGGGAGAAAGGGTGGTTGTTCAAGTATATTCCATCTTTCTCTCTTGCCAGTGATAGCATCTCAAGCACAGCAAAGTTTTAACTGTGTGTTGTACTGAGCCAGACACACTCTGCAGCATTAGAAATTAAATGCTAACTAGAAAAAGGTTCAACAGCAGAACAAGAACCAAATAATGCAGCTGTGTAAGAGGACAAAGCATTAGTCTGAAGATTGTTCCCTCCCTGGTCACAACTCATTTACCAGCACTAACTGACAGCATTTCACGTGCATGCTCACTAATAAGCCACTACTTAGATTACTCTGCTTTAGCAGCAAACCCCAGAGCAATTAAAAGCTCTCATGACAGGCACTGCAGGCATCTGTTCACTGACAACTGTTAAGACTAATGGTCATTAGTTTAATGACTCATTTTTATTCTTCTCTACAATGTGTACAGTAATGCTGGAGGACTGATATGGTGAAGGGGAAAGGGCTCTTACTGAGGTGAGAAAAGATAAACACAGGCCCTGCTGCTGGAAGGAGTGAAATAAATCCTCTGAATGAAGCAGAATTGCTGAAATGTTAAAAGACACAGCTAAGCAAGTCAGACATAAAATGAAAATAGAAACTGCTAATTCAGAACAGGGGGCCTGCTCTAATCAGGATAGTTTCAACACTACAACTTTATCACCCCTCTTCCATGTCCAGCGAGGAAATTTTGTTAAGAAATTTTAAAATGATCCAGGTGATTACAGAAAGGCATAAAGGATAAAAAATCGACAGCACTTAGGAACATCTGTAATTCAAAGGCAAGCCATTGTCTAGAGTTTTGGAATTTAAAAAGTAATGATGCCCTATTAAATGTTCTGCATTTTCTTTAAATATTTTAAGCACCAAGTGTCTTCCTTGTGATTGATCTTATAATATAGTAATTTTAGTCTTCTAATGGCCAGTATTTCAAATGCAACAAGTAGCAAGTAGAAGTGAGTGAGAGAGTCATCACAGCAGGAGCACAGAAAGATGGGCCCTGTGATTGTGTTCATCTTGTATTCTCATTCTAGCAGCTGGGTGAATTCCTGCTCTCAGTGTGCACTGCTCTGGGAACTTGGCCCCCACGTCCACAGCACAGATTTGCCAATACATACCACCTGCACTCGGAGGGAACGGAAGACCTTCCTGTGGAGGAATATCTTCCCATCCTGTGTGGGTGTACAGGAGCAGATGTGGATGCACAATGGATGGTTCCCAGGACAGATGAGCTGAGACAGGTCATAAGTCATGCACTGCTTTCCAATTATGATTGTCTTTCTACAGGAAATTTAACAGGATAATTTTACTCCGGAACATGGCTCTGGAGTTTATGATGGCATAGCAGATGGACAGTAGGATAAATGGTCATTTCCTTCTCTTTACCAGCAGCTTGAAGAAGGTAGCTGGAGGAAGTGATAATTTTTCAGCAGGTACCAAGTTACTGCCATTTCACTGAACCTACCAGCATCAGCATCTGAACTTAGAGATCCATAGCTGGATAAAAAGCACAAGTTGTCAGTTAAGCTACTGAAAACCCTCCTGACTGAACAATAAAGGCTGTGGAGGGACTGACTCTTATTGCTGCTGTAAATGTAAGTGTAAAACACATTTACCTTGCACACAAAATGAGCAATCAGCTCTAAGAGCTGTGGACATCCTTCCACTCATTTGGCCTCTCCTGCTCCAGCCAAGTGGAAAACACCACTATTTTGCACAGAAGTAGGATGACTACTACGGAAAAGCTTTTCAAAAGCAGCTTTTATATACTGAATTGTAAAGGAGTACAAACGTAATCAAGGTTTTCCCCTTGACCTTGTCTTTTGAAAAACTGTCATGCCTCTTGCAGGACATGGGATAATCTGCTCAGTACTTTTAGAAGCAGCAAGGGCCAGGGGAAATGTAGAGTCCCCAATACATGCCTCATGTCTAACCAGTGGTACAAGATCACCTACTCTTGTATACCTAGCAGCTGCTCTTTTACCACTACCATTTGCACTTAAGGTTAGACAGAATTCTTGACAGAATAGTTTAATTTTAAAGATTTACAGAGGGGCACTATTCCTACAGAATATTTTTCAACTATTCCTGAGCACTTTTGGAAGGATCTGTGGCAATAACCTCCCCTGAATTTTCTTATCCACAGTCAGCTCTTAGTTTGCCAGTACAAGCTAATGTGAGCTCGGAGGCCAACCCTAACAGCTCAGTATCTGAAGCTTTAGCATGGTTCCAGATTCTCATATGTTTGTCTTTAGCATTCTAAGACTTTTCAAAATACAGACAGAATCCAAGAACAATGGACTGTGCAAAGGGAGGGAAATAAATTCATCTGCCCTTTTATTTAATTGCAGAAGATTCCTTTTGCCCTATACATCTATAACTTCTCAGACTAAAGACAACCACGACACCAGAAACTACTGAAGCTGGAACCTTCACAATCTGGTGAATTTACAGTAATGTGAAATATTGTAATCTTCCTGATTCAGTTGATCTATTCTTATCCTGCATAATTATACATTTCTTCACATTCTTTTCTTCACTGCTTTGCAAAGTGAAAACAATAAGAGTCTCCCTGTTAAGCCATGCTGGAGTCATCTGTGGCAGTATTCCTATTTTCATTTGCACATTTTACAGTCCTGGTTTCCTCTGCACCCTACACAGAGTAAAATGCTATTATAAGAAGCCTAAACAGCAACCATTTTAAATAACAAGAGCCAAATATAAATCTTAACCTGTGTATTTGTCTGCAAGATTGGCTGCACTTGGAATTATCAGTCCAGAACATCTCTATTTCAGAGCCCAGTTCTTTTGGCCAAGATAGATGTTCTTTTGTCGTGATTATAGTGAAAAAAGCCAACTTGCTGGCCTGACTCAGGCTGTAATTATTCTGTGTCTTTATACAACCTTTTTATAGTTCCTGGTGGAAAGGCTGAAGGAAATCCTACACATTGCACAAGGTCTAAAATTTTTTGCCCTCTTGCAGAAAACCATTTAAAAATGACTGAATGAGACTTATCCCTTCCCTATATATGATTTTTCATTCTTTGAATTGAAATAATGCATACAGTGATTCCCCACATTTTGTGCTGCTCCAGCTTTAATAACAAAGATACTGACTGTAAATTGTTGTATGAAAACATACAACCTTTTTTTTCCTTAAAAAAAAACCCTGATTACCTACTTATATAAAACCCTCAAAGCAACAGCTACACACTTTAAAAGTAAGTGGGACAATAATTAAATCTCCAGTTCAAAGGTTCTAGGCCAAGAATATTTAATATGGTCCCTAAATCTCAAAATAGTCCAGAACTCTTCATTTCTGCTATTTAAAAACATAGTGTCTTTCCAAATTACCTAAAAGTCATAAGAATCCACCAATACCTATTCTAAATCAGTGTGTTCTGTACTAATACTTCCTGGGAGGCTGGGGGCTAAAGACATGTAGGAAAGGGAGGGTCTCCCTCACAGTTCTCTGCAAGGTATAGAAATTACATCTTAAAAAATCTAGTAATGTAACGGGAAACCTTGTGCTTAAATCCTCAAGTCTACTGTGAGTGGACAAACACAAAATCAGGGCACCCCACTTAAATAAATAAGCCACCTATTGCTACTAATTATATTTTTCTCTTCTCATGTAGATGAAAAACAGCCAATTTGTACTATTTTCAGAATAATATTCAAGGAACAGAGAAAGTTATGTACAACACATTTTAAACAAAGTCAAAATACAGAAATCAAATTCAACTTCAGTTGAGGAAAGTTTTAAAGAAATTAAAGTTAATAGAATAAACCCTCCTCTGTAAATCTCTTCTTATAATTTCCTTCAGTTAAAGATAACAACATATTGGATTTAAATCCATACATAACATATCAAATGCTTTTTCTTACAGAGGATCTATTCATAGTAGCTTGTATTTGCAACATATGCAGTAAATTATATTATTAAACACTTAATCCAAATAAAGTTTAAATTTCACCCCTAACAATAAAGCTTGTACAGTTCTTGCTCTACTTGAAATCAGATTCTACAAATAAACAATAAAAGTCACAGGTAGGTATCATGAAAATTAATAATTGAACATTTGAGACATATTTGAAACACAGTTGGTTATGTGGAAATGTTCTGACAAAATATTAGGACTAATCATTGAAGTTTTTGCAGTTGACAAATAAAAAATATAGAGTAAACATTACCAAGCTGTAGGAAAATATCAGCCAGGTGAGAGCCTTGCAACTCAGCTCCCATGGCTCTGAAAGCCAGGAGCTCTCATGTGCCCTTCAGAGCAGGCAGGACTGAGCCCACTGAGCATCCCCAGAGCCTTGGGGAGCAGCTGAGCACCCCAGCAGCCCTCTCAAAATCCAGAGGGAAAAATCCCTTCTGACAGCCCCCAGAAACTGCACTGCTGGGGCAGCTCTCCAAAAGGAGCAACAGCATCTTAAAAGCTGAACAGAACAAATATCAGTGAAGAGAACTGGACAAATTTCAACACAAATACCTGCACAGAGTAATGAGTTGCTGAAAGCAAGATCCATTAGAATCAGAATCGGTCCCCAGAAATCCAAATTTTATTCCTACTCAGGTGCTCCATACATTATTTCTGACCTATCTGGTGTTAATTACGCAGCTCTGAACAGGATTTTTTTTAAAGCTACTTTATTAAAAGAGTCAATTCCAACACAAAACAATGCAAGCAGCTCTCTATTTTACAAAACCTATCATGCCACTGCAACTCCCAGAGCAGGTATTCAGCCTGGAAAAATGCATCGCCCTTCAACATGAAGCACCATTCCTCATTTTTCTCATCCCATATTCTTATTCAGCTGAGCAAAAATCCCTGATTGTGTCTGATTTCTCAACTAAAAATAATGCTGGGGTAAATAATTGTTTTATGCAGCAGCACTGTAACATATATAGGGAAGAGCCCATCAGAAATCTGCAGCTTTCTAACACTTAATTCAAACAAAAATTCAGCTAAAGAATCTCAATTTGCCTGAGACTTTTTTAGTGCAATCACACATGATACACACGCAGGTATTTCCATATAGCATACACACAGGAACAAAGTTTAAAATTTCAGCAGCAAATTGAGACATTGCACACCTGAAGCAGAGAGCTGAATTTTTCTAGGGATGTTAAATGCTCCTCATGAAAAAACATGCTAACTTTTCTCTGCAGGCAAAGGAACAGACTCTTTGACAGGTACTCTGTGCTTTTAATTTCACCTAAAGGTGCAGATGTAAGTTCTCAGAATACATATGTCTAACTCTTCCAAACCCAACTATCCCAGACACTGGAAAAAGAATTTGGTCCTTCACTACAAGAACAGATTAATGGAACTGGACCTGTCTCCTATCAGCTGTGGAATCCCATTACTGAAGTCAGTAAATTGCTTTGGTAACATGGAATAAATTCATGAAGGTGTTCAGCAGCCTGATTCTGGGAAGAGCTGGGGAAGAACTAGCAGGTGCAAGGATGTTGCACTTAAAAAAACTTTTCCTCAGGAGACTGGATAGAGTTGATGACATGGGAAACTTGGGTTGCCAACTTTCTACATAGTACATAACTCTGGGAAAATTAATTGGATTATGAAGGTCAAAGAGAGAGGCCAGCCCATTATTGAAAGATAATCTAATTCAATTTTGCCAATTTTATCTGAATAATTGCTCTCCAGATGAAGAACTAGTGTCACATTTTCATTGCTGCTAGTCTTGTTTCTTCACTTCCAGGCTCACTCCTTTCACAGACCCATCTGGAACTAAGAAATCACGTCAGTGGGAATTTCCAACAACCAAAAGGTTGGTTTTGTGCAGCCAGCTAAGCTTTCCCCACACTTAGTGCAGCTTTTCTTGAGAGATCACCCAAACTCAGCATCCTTACTCTCAGAATAAAGCATTCTTGAACAGAAAAAGACAATGTTGAGTGGTAACAGTGGAACCTAAAGGTTGGCTTTGACTATTCTGACCCAGACATGCACATTACTAGTTAATGTTTGCATTATTCATTCACATTTTGTGCCAGAGGAATCTTACTCCATGAGTTAAATTTTATTCATAGCTCAAGACTACATTCAAAATAAGACTGGGCTAATATAGAAGCAAAGACTTATAAAAATTGAAAACTCCCTTTGAAACACATGCTTTCCAGTAAGTGCAGCTAGCAAAATGCAAAACACTGTCAACATTCCTGCACCATGATGTCAATTTTCATCTGCACAGACAAAATGCTGCTACATGTAGGAATCAGCTCTGTCTTCCTCACTGGTGGTATACTCATGTCTCCCTCTTTTCGCTCTCAGAACTGCACCATGCACTGGAGACTGAAACTCCTTAAAACGTTCAGAGACACCTCAAGATAATAATTCTGGCAAAAAGCCACATTAATTTTTAAAAAATGAATTTCCAGATTCAGCTTCAGTTTTCCTGAAAAACAATGCACATGCTCTAAGGACCAGTTCTGATGTTTGCCTCTGCAGCATCTCAGAGGAACTCCTGCCAACAGGGAAAGACCATTAGACCTGATAAAATGGTCTTCAGTGAAACAAAATAAAGTGACTTGTAAAAAAATTGAAATCACTTTAACAGGAAAATTAGCTTTATTATTTCTGCTTCTTTTTTTTCCAAAGTGAGAAATACAGCCATTTTTCAAGAAACCAGTTGCAGGCAACACTTTAAATGCCATCTGTCCCAGCAGCGATATGATGAAGAGATGGACTGATTCACACCACACAACAGGAAATATGACAGCCAAGTAGTTAGCACTGCTAAAATTCAGCCTTAGCTTGCTTCCTATGGGCAGGTCTCCCTTCAGAAAACCTCCCATTGATGCTGTACTGTTGAAGTAGAAAGCCTGAATTTTAAAAAATAAGGTCTCACTTGTGGCACAATAATCTCATGAATGATCTTTTTCAGAACTGAAATCTTGTAGAGCTTGGAGTACAAGAGCCCTCATTATCTCTGATTCAAAGTGAGCTTTTGGCAGATAAGGAATGATGAGACACTCAGTACAGGGCAAGAGGATCAGGCCTTTTCCTCAGTATTCTCAAAGATTGGCCTTAACATTTGAAATGGTAAAAAGAAAGTTTATAATTCCTACATTTCCCCCATTTCTAAATAGTGGCATCTATGTGACACATTACAGATGGCTCACAGAGGTCTAAATTCAGCAATAAAAATAAGCAATTATAAACAAATGCATCATTGATGTCTGCTAAGGACATAATTCAAGCAGTTCAAAAGATCAGAACAAAACCCACATGTTTTGTTATCCCAACCAAGGCCCTTCTCAAGATGGTTATCTACAGGAAGAAATTTTCCCCAAGAAAAGCTTAGTGTTCCAAGAATATCTCTGGTTCCCTTAGAGAAACCATGCAAGTTGGGACTTTTTAAATTAAAATTAAATTATAATTTTTATTTATGAGTTTAACAAAAATTTCCCTTTTATTGTCACACTGCATAAGGGAAAAGCTTTAAAAGGTTGGGTGTTAAGAACAGGTGATGCTAACAGGATATTGGAAAGGCCCATGAGACTTAGAAAATTAAGCAAAATGTACTTGCCCACTGATCTAATTGCTTACTAATTTTCAAATCTATTCCCACCAGATAACTAATGGCATTTTAAGCCCAGCTCCTGGCATTAAAAATACATTTATAGTTCTCTCCTAGCAGAAGATACACAGCTGCATGGTAAAACCCCACATGTTAAGACAGCATTCTGAAGGTTTTCCTTATAGTCTTAACCAACCTATTGTGTTCCAAATTTAACTGGAAGAGGGAGGAAAAGGAAACGGGAAAAGCATTTGGGTGTGCAGTCTCACACTGAGGGGAAGGCAAGTGCAGGGAAAACGTCTGGAATATTTGTGTTTTACAGAAGGACTGATCACATAATGGAAGTGGAACTTAAGATAAGACATCAGAAGCCGTTTCTCTATTTATCTTCCTCAAGAAAATACTAGTGTTTGCTTAAAAACAAGAAGCTATTCCAGCAATTAAGCCTGAATTTCCTCAAATACTTGAAAAATCATGGTAAAATTCTAACATTTGAAAATACATCAGAGACATGCTAAAAATGTTTGCATTAAAAAATTAATAACAATATAAAAAAAATATTCCCAGCAGACAAAAAGAAGCTCAGAATGTAGCCACCCATTAGGTTTTCAGCAAGTTCTCATGTCCAGGACAATTGTCCAGATACTCCTGGAGTCTGGAGCATGTACTTTTTTGTTAATATTTAAATGATGATTCATAAGTGACATAAATCTAGAACTGGTTCTAGCTCAATGATGTTCACGTATTGCCTTGAGGAACACCAAAATCACCTAAGAACAGCTGAACTGATTCAGACCAAGAAACTATCCAGTCTAGCAGCTTCCAACAACACCCAAAAAAGCACATCCAGAGCAAGAATGCTGCAATACTCTCCTGGACTCACCTTTCCAGCCTGCTGGGGTTCATCTGTACATTATTGTGAAGTGAATATTCCCAGCACTCACCCTGCCTCCCCTGATATCCATGTAACTTTCTACTCAAAAGTATGGCAAGGAGTGCCAAATACCATTATCATGACATGGAAGAAACCCACACTTCACTGTTTTCAGTCTCCCACCTAGCAGTTTTATTTAAAGGCCCTCAGTTCTTACACTGAAAGAAAGAAGTGAGCAGCTGATTGCACCAGCACAGGCAACCTACAGTGAAAGGGTGATTCTCTTTGTCTTACACCTCCCTTTCACATAATTTCCTAACATTTAATTAGCACTGTTAACTGCTGTTCTATGAAAAGACTTGTGTGAGAATCACCAGTCTAGAGGAAACGTGCAATTTGTTAGTCACATAATACACCTTATATTCATATAAATAAAGTTATACAATCAGGGGAGAAAACCACAGCCTGTTCAAGCAGTCTTATCAGTTAATGGCTTTAAAATCCCCACAGCACATACAGCCCATCTCTCCAGGAACAGATGTATTTTCTGTCCTGCTTTCAACAGAAGTGCTGATGAGATCAGCTGAAAGAATCCATAATATGCCACATGTACCTGGCAGTTTACAGCTAGGATATTGCCTAACAAGCAGGCAATACTCAAGACACTACTGTGCTATTGGGTTTTTCAGCCAACATCCATGTTACTCAACCAGGGAATGGTTTTGAAGTATTTGAAGACTCAAGAAAACAAAACACCAAATGAGTAATGCGACCTTGAAAACATCTAATAAGAGAAGATTCCCAGGAGAGGTAGACAAATTGCATATTAGCATATTTCTTTTGTTATACATCCACAGAGAGCACTGAACTTGTTCAGCCTTCTGCTTCCACACCACTACTACACCACAAGAAGCTGCAGTAGTCAAAGAAAATAAAATGTCCATCTGAAGAGGCAAACCTGAATTTATCAGAACCAGTACCTGTCCCTTCACATTTTTTCATCCCAATAGATAGCCTGGAACAGCCACGTGTATAAGCAGGGAAATTGCAACAAAAACAGGGGGTTTGGAGTTAAGTTAATTTCTTGCTGAATCAGCCAGCTGGGAATAAAGCCAGTTCCTGCAATCTTCTCAGAGCTTCAGCAAGGTGCATGCCAGGAAACACTTACTGCCAGAGACTGAGGAAACACAATCCCTCACTCTTCACATTCTGCAGCAGTGCAGGTGTGTCCATGTCACCTCACTTCATTGGTTCGAAAAGGCAGGAGATCAGGCAACTAAAACTCTTCTCTACACCTTGATTTACCATGCAGTGAGCCCCTATAGGTCCTTTCACAAATATACACTGTAAATGTTGCCCTGTTTTGCTTGCATGCACTAACAGGAGACTGTGTCCTATAAATTTTAAGCAGCTTCAATTTTTTGGCAAAGCACCTGATGACAGAAAAAAACACCATTACATAAACACAGAAATACATGCTTCTACATATAAACAAACATTCCACTTATTTCATGCTACAAATCAGTCTCATTAAGCAGTTGGGACCTCCCACCAGGACACCAATGACAACCATTAGCATACAGCAACAATCTAGTAACTGCAATCATAAATGCAGTTTGAATACTGCTTCACAATTTCGTTGAGCTAACTTGCGTTCACTGTGTTTCTAGTGCATCCAGAAGCATGACAAACTGACAATTCTTGGAAACCACATTTCTCAAAACAGTCTGAAAATATTGTTCTCATTTTCCCTCCATAATGATGTTAAATCTAATAAATACAAAATTAGAAACAGAAATAACATTGTTGCTAAACACTTTATGTAATATGCTCTCTGGAAGGGATTTATTAGGCCAAATTCTCAAAAAACTGTCCTCTCTATAAACATGTGACGCTTGTACTCCCACTTCTCAAATATTATCAAATATGCACTTGAGTACTAGAATTCACACACCAGAAATATATTATTTCAAAAGAATTTTTAGGGTGAAAATTTTGGTTTAATCAGCTAAATATGATGAAAAATACTAAGCCAGACTTTTTAGAAGTGCCTAAGGCACCTAATGCCTGGCTCCCATTAGGTTAACTGAAATTTACCTTGTTTTGAAAAATCCAGCCAAGCACTTACCAATGCAATTGAGTACTTAACAGTGTTTGTGTTTAACATCTCGGGTCTTACTGAAAGACATCAAAACAAAGATTCCACAAACTCTTCTGAAAATCCTGCTCTACCAGCATTACTTTAGAACTCTTGTATGGCTGCCATCATCCAAAAAGGAGTTCACAGAACTGTTCTTCCTCCTGCAAGTTGAAGTGAGGGAATTTTGAAAACTGACCCTTAAAGGCAAGGGCACTTGACAGTCTATAGTCTTCAGCTAATTTCAAGTTCTCCCCTTACAGGAAAGGAAGTTATGTGCATGACTTCAAAACCTAAAGGAGTTCTTGTCTATCACTGACAATAAAGTGAGTGCATGGAGCACACCAGAACTGCAGCGCTGCACAGTTCCTACAGGGGTCTCAGTATTCTCTCCGGGGCCATGGTTGTATCCAATGTCCCTTCTGTGCTCACTATCAAACTGTACTTCAAAAACAAACCCATTCTTTCACCATACACAAACTGTCCCTGTTCTGCAGAGATTTTACCTAATGGGAATTACACTGGAATTGTTCAAGTGTGACTGCATTGGACTGTGCACAGCCACAGAATGATCATCAGTGTTGTTAACTGTATAAAACTGTACTGACACATGGATTTGACTAAAGTACAACATTTGCACAATATGATATAAGTTAAACCCGAGATTTCTTGCATAGACATACAATGCTAACAACTATAGATGCATGATTATGAGTCTGCTTCCCCTATCACTGAATTCACTTTACTTGATTGCAAGCCATATTTGAGCTCCTGGGGATTCAGGCGAGCACGGAGAAAAGTTTAAAGAAAAGCTTCAAGCACAAAAACTGAACATAAGGACAAATATATGAAGCTACAAATTATAGAAGTAACAGCAAATAAAAAGGACTCAGATTTTAAAATGTATGTTCTTGCAAAGCAAAATGCATTAAATTGGATGGCTAAATCTGGAATTCTGGATGAAGAGGAAGAGCTTTAATATCAGTACAATCAATCATGTACATTTTCTGTGATGCAAAGGCAGGAATGGAGTTTGGTGCACTGTGCAAAACTGCCACCTCAGTGCTGTTTATGCCCCAATTTGGTAAGGAATATGAGGGAGGCAGCTGCCCCAAGCAGACCTGAATGAGGAATTATCAGTGACCAAGCATTCAAGTTTCTTCTAAACCAAAGATCATCCTAGAGCATCATTTCTTGACCCTTTGAAGAGAAATTAGAAGCCACTGGCAGTTGTTAGAAATTATTCCTATCCTTGAGGCTTCTCTAAGTATACCAGACTCTTGGATATCTGGTTTTGGAAACAAAAACATGCAGCTCTACACACAAATGATCTGAGAATTTCTGTCCAACTTTCAGTGTAACTTCACAATAAATTATCACCATAACGAATAACTTAGATAGTAAAGCAGTGCCTTCACTGATGACTTTTGGTCCTATCCCATAGCTGACTTTAAATTTTATATGATACATTTTAAAAAGTAGGTATTCATACATAGTTTGTGCCTCAAGTCACAAGAAACATCAACTTTTCAGGCAATTCCACTATTGGATTGTAAACTAGGGGTAACAGCAGTTCAGATCCTATGAGCACTGGCTGAGCAATCATTATCAGTCATAAATTTAAAGCACATTCAGAAACTTAAGCATAAGTTTTCTGGTAATGCAGTCACTGAGTTGCAACCTTGTCAATAGCAATGAATATTTTAAGTCAGAATACTTGTACAGGGTCTCAGATATGTTATTGGTCTTTAGAAGCAGCAAATCAATCTTCACACTAAGAATAAAACCACAGGCCTTTTGGGGCTGATGGCAAAACTCCAGATGGGTGCAGAATTGCCACCTGCCTACAGAAACTGAAAACTGCTTCAGGTTTAACTCAGGACTTGCCAATCTCTCCTGATATTTCTGATCAGGGTTACTGGAGACTTAAGAATGTTGTATGGCATGTAGCTCAATCTATTTTCTGGACATCAGTGTGCAATAGATTCAGTGACTGTAAAACAATAATCCAAAGGTTTTCCATGAAGATGCTCTCCAAGTCCACTATGTCATATAATGGACATCAGATTTTTGGCCTTGCAAAGCTCAGACCTAAAGACATTTACTATGTTGGTAGTTTTTGGCAGATTGGTTATGGCAGAATAATTTTGAAGACAATAATGTTTTCAGTATGTATATCCTTCATTTCCAAAATATCACAGATAGTTAGAAAAGACCATACTGCAGGCAGGGATTGCAGGAACATAAATCATGGAAGCAACCAACAGTTTATTGAATGAATTTATGACCTATGAAACTTTCCCTTCCATAGAAACCAAGACTTAATGCTTCTTAAATACCCAGACACGGTGTCTTTGCTGTTACTCCCTCTGCACACATTACCAACCCCATGGTCTTTGGAGGCAAAATGCACTGGCTTGTAGAGGGTTTAATTTAGACCATAGGAACCTAAGAAAATATCAGCTTATTCCTGATTTGAAAACAACATACCAGAGAATAAATCTAAAGTGAATCCATGTGTAAAATTCTTGATATATATTTGCCCATACAAATCTGATAGCCATCGTTTCTTCCTGCCAGTAATCCATTAGTGAGACTATAAAGATATACAGTCCCACATACATTTCATAACAAATATAACAGCATCTAGTTGAATGGTGTAATAAAATATCATCACAAGGTTAAGAAAGACTTGGTTACCAGGCTGAACATCCTGCCTTTTCAATTACCAATATGAAGCAATGTGTACTCAAGAGATCACTTCAAAACAGCAGAACTGGGCTTGGACTTCTCCTTTGTTAGCTTAACCTTCTCCTAAAATCTGTAGAATTAATAGCTCTCCTGCTACAATGTGACAAAAACGAGGAGCCTTTTAAACAAAATTTAGCAATAAATTCAATGCTAGGGATGTTAACATTCCCAAATACATATAATAGGTAGAACAGAGTAACTTCTTTGGATACAGCCATCATTTAAATCTTCAGAAACAATGAGTTACTCCATGTTGATAGACAAGTATCTTGTTTGTTTTCAAGAAAAACATTCATATGTAATCTGCTTGTATTACCACTGGCTTTAGACTCATGCAGTTCCATTAATTTCATTTATATTGGCACATACGAGAAAAGGTCAGCTCTGTACTTGCAAAAGAACATGGCCAAGCCTTACCCACAAGGGATCTCTTCCTGAGTGATTTATGTCACTGCTCCTGGTCACAGAGCAGATTTAACAATCAGCCAGCTCAACAATGCTCAGGGGTAGACTATTCCCTGGGTTATCCCAGGAAACCCAATTTACCTACTAATACAGCAACTAATTTGCCATTGACAAAATAATTTTGTCAAATTTGAGACACAGCACATCTGCAAGAGCAGAGATAATTGTGGAGCCCAGGTAAACACCTCACTGCTTATTACCATGCTGTGGAGAATCAGAAAGGACTCCTATAAGCAAAATTAAGTTCCATTGCTTCTCAGGAGCAGCTACCTCTTTTTCACAACTTCTCATGTTAAAGTTTTCTTTGCATTACATTCATACCACATTTCCACCACATTCTTTTTAAATTGTCATTTTTTGTATTCTGTACCTGCCTCAAGCAGGATGAAATTAATCAATTGCACATAAGTGATATGACACAGACTTGTGACCTTGCCCAGCATCCAATTGTTTCTAATTGATTAGCTCTAGACATAAGCACTTTAATAGCCAAAAACAACAGAAGTGGAAGTTATGGTACAATATTAGGGTAAAATGACTGTGTGTGGTCCATTTAGTATGGCCCCAAGCAACCAATTAAAGAATTAATGGTTATTGGATACCAAAAATGTTATGTTAAATAATATAAAATATCTTTAATGTGCCTAAAATTGTGATAAAACACCTAAAACTTAGGAGCAAAAAGGCCTCCTACAAGATTGGGGTTAAGTGCTAATAACTCAAATATGCCAAACAGATTACAGTATTTTAAAGGACAATCAAGACCATAAAATTTGACCTGGATTGAAGTGTTCATAAAGCTACTCACAATAGCCAATTGATTACTACAACGTGTTTGGGTTGTTTTTATTATAAAGAGACAAGTGAAGCTATGCCAAACCATTTGTGGAGAAGAGGAAACTATGCCACTACTGGTTCCAGCTCTGCAATAAGAAAAATATGAAAGAAAAAATACAAGAGAAATACTTTAAAAGCAAAAAATGGTCCCTTCATAACCAAAAGGCACAAAACCAAAATTAACATGTCCCTTCTCTGAGCTTCTATTCTTATCTTGAACAGAACTATTAACAGAACTCCATGAACTATTTCCTGAGTGTTTTATAGGGCTGGTTATTACAGCATCACTCAACTGCTTGCACACAAAAATACAAGCTCAACAGGCACAGCCAATCTGTAACAATTTTGTCCTTGCATAAGAAACATGCAGGCAGAAAGCAGATCCCACTGTGGCCCTATCTGCTCAGACTTGTGTTGAATACACTGTGTTTCACTGCACAATTAATACAGATGTCAATTTTTACTTTAATGGCAAATTGTTTACTCAAGTAACCAGTGCACTGGTCAGCTGCAACCATGCCCACAGACAGGAGGTGTTCTTCACCTGCCAAATCACTCACAGCACTCAGCAGCACTACTGAGGATGCAGGGGAGCCCCATTCCCACTACCTTGAACTTCAACATTCACCATAAACTGATCACAGCTTACTCCAGCACAGTCTCCTCAGTTTCTTCATACTCCTTTTGCATGCTGTATTGTTCTTCAATTCAAAATTCTTCAGGATGTATGTTTATATCCTGCCCAGCACATCAGGCTCTGCTTCTCAGCATTGCAATAGTACGAACAGTACACAACAACACTGATCTTACTTTAAAAATTTACTTTTCCGTTGAAAACTACTACAATGCTACAAAAAAGGTTCCTATTTACTATAAAAAAATAATTCTCAGTTTTAGTAATCTTTTTCTAAGGATTTCTTGGATTTATGTGTAGTTAAGACTGAAGAATCCTTGAAACGTTGCACTGTGGGAACTATCAGTGTAGAGAATGACATACTGTAACACATCTCTGCAGCACACAGTACACCATATTTCTTGAAATACTCACCCCTCTTGGAACTGATTAGGCTCATGTGTCAGGCAATAGATCAGATGGCAGCTATGTTTTTTCTCCATGGTTCCTGTACTCATTGAACACTTGGAGCAAAGACCTTTTTGGGCCACCTTCCCACTTCCAAATGCTTTAGATGTTTCTACCAAGGTACTTCTATAACCCTTGTCACTTCCAGCACCTTAACATTTATCAGGTGCTTAAACTCCTGGGGGCAAAGAACAGCTGTGCTGCGTACAAAGACCCATGGCATTACACATCTGGAAAGATCTCCCTTCGGTCACCCTTTGGTAAAGTCAGCTACAGTGTATTGAGCAGGAGAGAGAATATTCATTTCCCAGACAAACGTCTATGAAAGTTTGGTGAAAGGAAAATGTTCTCATTGGGAGACTTTTAATTACAGAGCAGCTCCTTCAGCAGTTTCCTGGTTTAAAACAGTAATGCAAAGTGTGCAGCAAGATCACCTGATGCAGGACCAGAGATGACAACAGCACCAAGTTTATTACCTACCTGTAGGTGAGCATAGAGAGCAAAAGCAAGCCAAGTGATCTCCCAGGACAGCCCGGTGGCTTTAGGGCTGGCCATCCTCATGCCTTGGGGCTCTGCGGAGAGAAATTGTTTCAAGTTACAAACAAAATCAAGTGGGCTCCGCCAGGATTTCAATGACTAAAGCAAACTGGGCCGGCCGCTGGAAGCGGCGCAATGCAAACAGCGCAGCGCTGCTGTGCTGGCCGGGGCGGTCGGCGCAGCGCATGCCATGAGCACAGCCTGCAGGGTGAGCAGCTCCGGTAGGGCACGGAAAGGGACCGCAGCGAGGGGCTGGGGAGCTGGCAACAGCGGACAGGCTCGGCTATCTCCTGAATGTAGGAGAATTTATCAGATTGGGAGGCCCTCCCACCTTGATCTCTTGAATGTAAAATCCAAGGAGCACAGAACACCTGATGTACTTTCCAGCACTTTCACCATTCAAAGATGAAAGGCCAGCCCTGGGATTTCAGCAGTCATTTGCACTGCCTTTGAAAGCTCAGAGGCTAAACAATTAGGGCTTAATAATAGTTCAGAAAAAATCCATCAATTTAGTGATCATCACAATTACAAGGTCAGCATGGGCTTGACAATTTAAAATTGCCAAAACCACCATCATGTAATAATATTAATAATTCTGTTAGTTTCTTATGCCAATGCACCCTATTGCCTTAGACTGTACACTACCAGAGTGATCTGAAAGCAGTGCAAGTTTTATGCATCCCCAATACACACACAGCCCTCCTTCCCCTCAGCCACCACCCCACCAGTTTGCCAAGTCGCACAATGAATACAAACTTCTTCAAATAAAGTACTCCTTTCTAAAAAAGCAGGCATCCCAAAGGAAAACATCTACAAAAACAGCTCTTGCACCTGCTCAACCGAACATAATTAAGATTCCTTACAGAAAGAAGCGTTTTATTCCCTCCCTCCAAAAACATAGTTTCCCTTCCTCCCAAAATCATTAGCACTCCTGGATGCTTTTGTCGTTCAAAAGTATCAACTATGACAATAAAAGAAGACACATTATTTTTCCCCTCTGTCCAGGCATTGCCGAGAGCCCCAAGCGGCCGAGCACGCCAGGCTCCGGTGTTATTTCCCAGGTGCCGGTGCTGCGCTCCCGGAGCTCCGCCGTGCCCTCACGGGGATCCTCCCGAGCGACCCTCGCCCCGCACCGCGGCCGCCCCCCTCCTCTTGCCGAGGGACCCCGCTCGGGCAGAGGCTCGGGGCTGTCCTGTCCCGGGCTCACCCACCTGGAGCGGCGCGCCGGGGAGCGGGCCGGGCACGGCCGGCGCACGGGAGAGCCTCGGCTGTCACGGCACCGGGGATGCAGCATCCTGCCCCGCCAGCGGCGGCCCCTCCCTCACGCCAGGCTCCAGCCCACCGCCGCGCCCCAGCCAAGGTCCTACAGGCTGCTGGCAGCGGGCCGCCCCCGCCGCAGCCCGGCCCCGGCCGGAGGCGCCTCCACCTGCGGCGCGGGGCCCGGCCCGGCCCGGCTCCCGCTCCGCCGCTCGCCCGGCACCCCCCGCGCAGCCGCTGCCTCCCCGGCCAGCCCGAGCGGGCGGGCGGCCAAGCGAGCCCGGTCCCCCCCGCGGCACTGGCGACGCTCCGATGGCGGGGGCCGAGACCCCGGCAGGCCGGGACCAAGCGGTTCGTCTTCCCCCGAGGGGCTAAAGCTACCGTGAAGTCAGCCCCCGAATCTGATGCAAAGCAGCTTCCAAAACCGCAACCATCCTGTGTCTCATCTGCCAGTAACTCTCGCTATACAGCTACAAATCTGCTCGCACACCGAGTAGGTCTTTAATCATGCTGCCCTCTACAATAATTTTAGGTTTCCTACTGTAAATCTGGCGAATATGTCTCGTACGACAGCTTTGCTCTCGTTCTCCCTCTGAGCTTCGAGCTTCTGAACAGGAACGCCAAAATCCTCTACCTTTGCGCTACGGCTTCCCCTGATGTTCCAAGCTTTCGCCGAGTCCGCTAAGAGCAGCACGTAGAGAAAGGGCTCTGATCCCTGCCACTGAAGTTAAAAATATGCTCCAGCGAACTAAACATAACCGATGAAGAGTTTGTTCAAATATGTTGCACTGGAAACTTTTCCAATCTGTTTAGGTTTCTCACCAGCACGGGAAGGCGCCTCCTCTATCGTTAGGAACAGAGTGCCCTCTGCTGAAACCAGCCCGCAGAGCCGCACGCCCGGCCCGGAGCAGCGCCAAGGATCGCGGGGACCCCGCCGGGACCCCAGCGCTGCCCGGGCTGCCTCGTCCGAGCCACTGGAACCCACAGACCGCGCTGGTTCAGGTCTCTCTCAGGCCGGACACTTGAGGAGAGCTGTTCTTCCCAGTCTGTACATGATGATAGTATAGAGTGTGTAACAGCTAAGAGTGCTGCTAAGGACCCGATCTCCTATTTTTCTAATACCGCTCAGCTGAAAGTGTATCAGCTTCCTGGAAAGCCTGGCTTTCCATCTATTTTAGTTGCCACGCTTACTTAAACAGTCCTATAACATCAGTTATAACCCTGAAAACAGTTTCTCTATGACATCAGTTATAACCCTGAAATTATCTTCAAAATTTTATACCCATGAAGGTAGTATATAGTTCAGACTTAATTGCAGCTGATTTTAAAGGCAGAATTTAGCCACTAGATAATCTAATGTAGAAAGTACATTTTACTTTGCTAAAACCCTGGAGATGAAGCTGACCCTCAACACCTGCCATCTTCTTAGGAATGTACCCAGCTGGCACCATCCTTACTTAGAATATCTATTCTCTTATAATTAATACATAGAAATGTTATAAATATTTGTTCATCTGCAATAAATTTAAGTGTAGAAAAATTGTGTAGTACAAAGCAGCCTAGATTAGCTCACATCAGATTCAGCAACTCAAGCCAGGTTGCTGTTTCCATACTGTCCTAATTCCTCATGTGATCCTGGTCCCAGGTTAGAGATTCTATGTCTGAATTTTTACAGCACTTAAGAAAACAGAGGTAAGCATCCACAAGCAATCCCCCCAGGGAGATTTCAGAAAGCAGCATTACAGTAAACACCTCAAGTACCTTGTGGTACCTACCTTGCAAAGTTAAGATCAGGAAGGTCCTACCCCACCTGCTGAAATTACTTAAGTGTTGTTAATTCCATTCTCCCCCACAATCCAATAGGTCTGGTTACATTACATTGAAATCATCCTTTTTGCAAAGAAGATAAGCACCCAGAAAATAACAGTATTTGGAGCATAAAAATCATAAAAATAGCCTTAGCCTACTACTAGAAACTTCACAGGGGTTTGGAAAGCCCTTTCCTATGTGAAAACAGGACATTTTCCTGCGTGAATCTCATTCTCATTGAATGCTGACTTGTGTTCTCATTTATCCAATTTCTTCACTCAGCCTCACTACACACTCCTGCCACTTTACTCTTTTCTCTCTAAACTTCCACTGAATCTGGAAGCTTTGAAATCTTGACTCCTGTTGGAGGTCTTCATAACCTCTTCTGCAGAGCCAAGCAAAAACTGATTGAAACTCAGGTGTCCAGGCAAAATGTGATTGAAAACAAGCACTTCAAATTCACGGCACCTGCAGCTCCATAGCAGACTCATTAACACACACCCTAAAGTTAAAAGGGCTACAAATTAAAGGTTCTCGTCGCCTCATTTTCATACCTGGAGAAGTTTGTTAGCAATTCTGCAAAAACTAATAACCACTTGAGCTTAAAATAAAACATCATTCTCTAAGAAAATGCTTGACTTCCCTTTCGCTTACCCTGTCTTGCACAGATTACAAACTCTTCAATGCAGAACTTCTGCTCTTTGCCTATTACAGTGTCAAGTGCTTTTGGTATTACCTTCCTAGCAGTTCTCACCACAGAGTCTTTTAATTCCCACTCATGCCACATTAGCCCAGCAGAGCCAGTATAAGATTTTTGAGCAACAAACTATAGCAATGCTTTTAATACTCAGTTTAGATGTATTTGTCTATTGCTTTCAGCATTTTTTTGTATTCCACATGTGTGTTGTTTTGGCTAGTGTCTAAAATATATATAATTTAAATTACATGGAAAATGACAACTCTAAAGCTTCTACTGTTCAAAAAATTGTGAAATATGGATGTTTGCACTTATTATTCCATTGCACACATAACACAATGTCATCCATCTGTACAGCTGGCATGGTCTCTAATGAGGACAGTGGTTAGAAATATGATGGTGTTATTCTTCATTTTACACAGACTTAAGACCATGTGTCTTCACTATCAAACATAACCATGAAATAGTTTGTAATTTCTTGATTTATGGTCATTGCAACAGAAAATTTCAACTTACACTTAACAGTGTGGGCAGAAATGGCAGAGAAAAAAGATTCTGCAAGATATAGCTGCCAAAGGGCCAAACTGAAAAAAAATTAAATCTCTGGTCTGGCAAACAAAAAGCCTCTGTTAAATCACACGATAACCACCAAATTTCACTCTTTGAACATTAACAGAAAACAGTCATATTTAAAAGAGAAACTCAACACTTCTCTATTTATCTTTGTCCTGAAAAGCAGGTAGACATACCTCTTCAACAGATTCCACTTATATATAATTATTTCCCCAAACCAAGTTCAGCTACACAAATCTGATGACCAGGCCATTCTTTCATCACAACAAAAGTCTTTACTACTCAAGGGAAAATATGTTTGGCTAAACTACAAATTTAAAATCCATTGAAACAGTGCAGAACAACATTTGGCTCATAAATCAGCATTCTGAATAACATATAGCAAAATTGGAAATATCCTGCAGAGGCCCCATGCAAAAACTGCATTTTGGTTCAACATCTCAAAGTTATCAGTAACAGAGCTGCACCTGATTGAATAATGAAAGCAAAATGTTAAATTTCCTGTAGCTAGAATAATGAGAACCCTGACACAGCCTAATCAGTTTTTTGGCCCAGCATTGCATGTGCACAGGGTTCTTGTTTACTCTGAAATAACAAGCCCTCCAGGGCAGAGAACAGTCACACACTGTCACCCTTCACAAGTATGTTATACCCTATCAAGAGTATTAGTAAAAAGGTACAAAGTTCAGCCACAGCACCTTGTCTTTCATTTATTGGTGCTATGGAACCTATTGCTTTCCATGTAGATCCTTGCCCTGGGCTTTAGAAACAGCTCCATCACAACAGTAAGTAGAAAAAAAAAATAATTTTGAGGCTTTCAGAAAGGAAAAACTGCTTATGTATAGATCTAAACATAGTAGAAGAAAACTACTGTCTTCTTCTCAGTTTGTGTTCAAATGACTCTAGAATTACCTAAACAATATATTCAAATGGTCACTATTTCAAGTATTTGAATAAATATTTGTCCTTTCTTGTCTCACGAATTCCTTTTAGTGCTTAAGCAAAACAATTTGTGGTTCATTTCCATATATATGATCCTATACTGTAAGAGCAAAACAAACACACCTTCAAATGGCACAAACTTACTTTTTATCCTAGCTCACAGTTCACAGCCTTAACTAAAATATTAGAATAAGCATTTTGAGATAAACTTATAATACACTGACATGATTATTTTGTGGGTATGTAAAAATATATTTTAGAAAGGATTTAGGTGATTATATTGGGCAAAATTAGAAAATATAAATTTATATTGATAAAGTTTGAATGCAGATAAAGCAAAATAAAAGACTCATTGCAGAGGTAAAATTTCAGTTTATCTACACATAGCTATGTGTTAACAGATACTCTTTCTAAATTGCAAAATAACATATCCCCACTGAGACTATGGATATGAATATTGAACTCCTGAGCTTGTCTACCACTTTCTTTTCATGCAACAGTGACCTGTTTTCCTCATTCTGTGACGGCCCTCACTTTTGTGATTGTGCAAAACAAGATGTTACTGAGAGCTATGTGGAAGAGGCAATATTTGGTGAATAAACAGGGGCTCTGAGGAAATCAATTAAATTGCAAAGCGTGAGCAACAGACAAAGGTCAGCAGGACCTGCCCTTGCTGTAATGGCTCACTGGGAAGAGCAAGAGCAAAGCAGGTGGCCTGTGTGCCACAAGAGACTTGTGCACATCACTACATGAGCACCCACCACAATGCACACCAACATGGAAATGGAAGAGAACATAAGGAGCAAACCAGGAGAAGGAATGAAAAAATCAAACGTTGGAAGAAATGCATGATGCAGCATGGGGATGAATACCAGTAACACACAGAGTGAGGCTATGAAAAGAGAAGATGAACACACACTTCACTGTGTACCTTCACACAGCGAGCCAGGTGCTGGGCACAGCAGTAATAATGCCACACCAACACACACCACACATAGCAACAGCTTCTGTGTGTGCAGCTGAGAGCAGTTTGGTCACTGGCAGCTGGAAACCAGGACAGCCCAAGCAAAGAATTTGCCCAGTGTCACCTATAAAAGGCTATTTTCTGGTGTATTTTCTACCAAACAAAACCTATTGTTTACTTCTGTGTCCAGTAAAGCCACAAAAAACTTAATTTTTTCACCTGTTACCATCTTATAGACAGCTGCTTGTTCCACAGCAGACAAAAACCATTATAAGCCAAGTGGCTTGTACTGCTCAATTTAACCAGGCAAATAGAGACATAGGCTGGAGTCCTGCAGAGAAGGATCACTTACACAGTGATGAGCTCTTCAAAGGCCTTTCCCATCTCCATGTGCAACCACCAATGACACAGAAACTGCCCTTTCGCCTTTCTGGTGGGTGAGCTCTAATTCTCTCAGGGAAAAGTACCTACTCAGGAACTGTAGCAACCATTATCAGGCCACCAGAACTCAATTTGTCCTTGTTAGCTCTGGTCACATGGGAGTCACTAGCAGCTCTCTGTAAACAGACTGCTTAGGATTGATATCAATGTTTATTGATATAGTCCAACACCTCAGAGTAATATCATTTGAAACAGTATTACTGCTATGCATGATAGCTCCTCAAGGTGTTATACTGTCCAGTGATACCTTGATTTGTTTCCAGTGGGTGTTTAGGAAAAGACCCTCTTGACTTACAGAGCAGAATAATATCCAGAGAACAACACCAAAATGCCACTTAGCTTTCCATTTTTTATACTGATTCTGCATTTATGTCTATATTTGTTAGTGCAATATTGTCACAATAGCCAAGCCTGATTGCTTACTATGTACAGCCACAATTGCATGCAACCCTTGAAAAGCAGATATGAATTCAAGCATTTTGTATTGGGTCACAAAAAAATGAATTCTAAAAAAGATACCACAATCAAGAAACTTCACCTTACCAAAGTATGTAGCAGACACGTCGCTATCATCCAAAGAGTGGCAAAGTTACAATAACCAGGCAGGTACAAAATCAGTCCATGGGCCAGCAGAGCCCACAGCTCAGCAAAACCACAAGGAAGCAAAAAGGGTGGGGTGTAGGGGCAGGCCAGAGCTTAAATGCAGCTCCAGCAGCCCTGGGCACAGCGTGGGCAGAAGCCTCAGCTGAGGCTGATTAAGGTCATGACGGCTGTTAGTGCATCAGGAGCCCTGACAACATTTTGGGACAATCACACACATTGCTTACACCTGGAGTTAGTTAGAAGATACCTATAGAAAAGGATAACAAAAAGTTTACTTGATTTTTTTTCCCCCTACTTTTTCATTGTATTACTTCATTGTTGTTTTCTTTTTTTCACCTAAATCCACCAACTCAAGTTGAAGGGCTTATTAAGATACTTGAAAAAAACCACAATGGTTTTTATTCCAACTTTGTGGCATTTACTAATACCGTCTAAATCTCCCATATCTACATTTTACTGTAAAAGGACTATTTGTATCATATTTTTACTGTGATTTATTCTGGGATGTGTACCTTTTCCCGCATTTCCTCCCCCCTCCCCCCCAATCTCTTAATCCCGGAACATTCCTATACATCTTTAAACTTGAAACAGTGGGGAAGGATGGCACAGGCTTATCTCTGCAGGAATTCCTCAGCTATATTTGTGGTCTAAGCAATACAGACTATCAAAGAAGAAGTCAGAAAAAAATGTCACAAAGAAAAGAATCAGCCACGATTTCATTATGCTTTTTTTGAGCTGCCTTCTTCTGTTCTCGCACAGGGAGAGTAGGTAAAGAATATAAAAGATAAAACTAGTTCGGACTATTTTTGAACTATTTCTTTCAGCTGTTTTTGTTTGCATTATTACAAAGCCTTGGCAGAGAAGGAAAAATATTCTTAGAATAGCAGATTTCTTGCTTTGTCCTGCATGTGTTCCAAAACCGTACAACGTATTTGAACAGCTGGCCAGTAACATGCAATGATCAAGCACGGCAATGACACACGATCACAGTGCTCTTTGTAGAGGACTGAGGTTTCAAAGCTGAAATAAACCCTCAGATGTACACATCTTGTCTTAGAGGTACACGTTCAGATTTAAGCCATGCTTTTTATTTTTATTGAATTGAGCTTTCTATTGGCAATGAAGGACAAACAAGTACTGATTATATCAAAATGGAACGCTGGAACAGCTCTGCAGGAAATAATTTCTTGGTGGTGTTGCTCCGACAAGAACCAGAGGAGCTTAATCTGGCTCTATGTCGCTCCCATGCTGTACATGGCTTTAGAATCATGACATTATGTTTTGGGTTTTTATGAAAATGTGTAAAGATGCTCAGAAAAATATCCTGTGGATTCACACCTTTGTCTGTATCCTTATCTATGCTGTCATTTTGTATCCAGAGGTATAACTGATTTAATTCTAAACTCCCCAGCTACACTCTTGGGACAAACAGTTGTTCTCCTGCTTGTCCACCTATAAAGAGGAGCTTGAATTTATGCCTACACTCTTCATAAAAGTCTATCTTTACACTTAAAGAACTCTAAGAGGATGCCCAGGCTATTTTTCTGCGTTGCGAATAGCAGCTTAAGCTAAAATCTTAATTGACGTTTCTTGTAACTGCTACAACAAACACTGTAATTTACAGTTATAGTAATGTTCAGATATTTTTATGCTCATACTTAATGAGTTTCCTACAGCATCTGCTCTCATAAATGGAAGTAAAAAAGGGTAAATTAAGTAGCTGGTGGAGAAAACTGATAATTATCGTTGTTCACATCACAATTGAAGAAATGCTGAAGCAACCTTCTTAATAAACACCGATTTTTATTAAATGTAATTAGTGTAAGGCTTTACAGGCTGCTTCACACAGGTTCTCTTTCTACATCCATTCTTCCTTTTGCTCACGCATCAGCTTTTAAGTAGAACATATAAGTGGGATGGCTGACAGGAAAGCTAAAACGCCCACGAAGAGCAGAACGGTTATTTTCATCAGCTGAGCAATTTGCAAAAAAAATAAAAATCCCAGACACAACAGTCAGAGCACTGACGCAGCAGCATGCTGGAGTGTGAGCATCACTGCAGCTGTCATGCATCTTCCTAAAGCTGCGATTTTGGTTTCGCCCCGACCCCTTGCACCGGTCTGCGAGAACGCAGGGCTGCGGTGGGTTTTTCCTTCCCCGCCTTCTCCGGGCAGCACCATTGGACTGATAAGATGCAGCAAGACACATGTGAAAGATAAAGCAAAGGGGAGGCTGGGGGAGAGAGAGAGGAGGAGAAGAAAGGGAAAAAAAAAAAAAAAAAAAAAAAAAAAAAAGTGTTTTCTCCCGGGCTCGGCCGGGCCGGGGCGGCCGCAGGGCGCAGCCCGAGCCCTTTAAGCTGCCCACCCCGGGCGCGGGCCGGCGGCAGCTGGACGCTATTTATACCGGGGCGGCGGCGGCGCTCGGTGTCCTGCGCGGGGCGGTCCCGGCGGCGGCGGGGCCCGGAGCGGAGGCTGCCATGGCCACGGCGCTGCCCCCCACGCCGGCCAGCGGGAGCCGCTCCGCCAGCCGCGCCGCCGAGTCCCCGCTGAGCCCGGCGCGGCTCAGCCGGCTGCAGGAGAAGGAGGAGCTGCAGCAGCTCAATGACCGCCTGGCCGCCTACATCGAGCGGGTGCGGGCGCTGGAGGCCGACAAGTCGGTGCTGCAGCAGCGGCTGAGCGAGCACCAGGCGGGCAGCGACCGGGAGATGGGCTGCCTGCGGCTCCGCTATGAGAACGAGCTGGCCGACGCCCGCCGGGCGCTGGACGACATCGCCATCGAGCGGGCCACGCTGCAGGTGGAGCTGGGCAAGATTGGCGAGGAGCACCGGCAACTGCACGTCAGGTCGGTGCTCCGGCCCCGAGCAGGCCTCCCGGCCTGGGGACACCCCGGGGAGCCGCCTCTTCGGGGCTCCGGCGGGATGAGGGGAAGGGGATGCTGCTGACAGCAGCCCGTGGGCTGCGGGAGGAGTGTGGGTGATGTTTCGTGTCCAGGTCGTGCAGTGTGATAACCCCGAAGGTGGTGCGCTCTGGGGTTAGGAGATGTCTGGATGCCTGTTCCAAAGGTGTGCTGGGGTTACACTGCTGAGTGCCTCTGATGCTATAGGGTCACATCAGCACCTCCCTGGGATGGGCATGGGACTCCTGCAGATCGTTTACTGCTGAGTGCCCTTCTGGCCTATGAATCCATAGATGCATGGGTCTGGCACCATGCCTGTGTTTACAAACACTGAAGATGGTGGCAGTTATATAGAAAGTTATGGAGGAGTGTTTGTATGGAGTCAGTCCATCTTTTTTGGGCTGTTTAGCTCAGACTTTGCCCAAAGGGGTATATAAATAGAATATAGTTCTGGGAGCAGTATGGCTTACCTGGTCCAGGTTGGTTCTGCTCAAAAGTTTTCCTAGTGGCTTTTAAGTCTGAGATGAGCTGCCTGCTGTTTTAGCTTGGCTTTCTTGTAAGCTGGAATAATCATCTTGACTAAGCTCACCAAGTCTGAACAAAGGCAATGTGAGTGCTGTCCCATCCTCCAAAAGGAGGTGTGTGAGCAAGTGTCCCATCCCAACAAGCTTCCTCTATAGAAATATACAGCCTGCTAGCACTGCTAGTTACTGTAGTGCCCCGTTGTACCCCCATATCAGTTATAGACTTGTAATAATTTGGATGTCCGCAGTCCCCTCACATCTTGTTATAAATCTGTATCAGAGCAAATTCAGGCACCAGCTTCTTTAATGCCTGGAGGAAGTATTGCCTCCTCGTAGACTCAAGTAGCTGGTCTAGTTGGGAATCAAACACATTTTTACTGTAAGCTTCTGTTTTCAGCTGCATAGTTGTTGGGCTTGTCTCTGTCATGCTAGGTTTTGGCTCACAGATCTGTTTCATAAATCTAACCAGCCACTTGAGTGGACAGTGAGGAGAGGGGTAATGCCTGTTATAAGACTTTTCTGCTGCTCTTTGTGTTTGTATAACTCTGGCTTTGTTTGTAAAGCTTTAGACTTGGCAGATATGCAATTCTCTACACTGTTGGGTTGGATTTTTTCCTTTACAGTAACCAGGTCTTAGAAGTGGTTAAATTTACAGCCCATGGGAAATGATACATGGTACATATTGGCTTCTGAAGGGACTAGACTGAAGTCCTAATATTAATGTGTGTTGTATCTGGGCTGCCTAACTGCAAATGTCTCAGATGACTTGGAATAAACTTTGAGGGTATCGTGTCCTTAGACATATACACACCCTTTAAATAACCTGGTGGCTGTTTAACTCTTATAGAATGAAATGTCACCAGATAATTTCCCAACAGCATTAACTATTGGCCCTTATTATTCACTGATTAAGAAACTCAAGGTTTTTGACAATAATAAACTGATTGCATTTGGGTTTTTTTCTTACTACTTAAACAATGGTGACTGGAAGCAGGCCAAAGCTGTTTGGGGAGGAGGAATTGTAGATAAGCATATTGGTTGAATTTGGAGCCTCAGGAAGGTCAAAGCAACTGCAGTAACACAGCAGAGAAAGACAAGACCAGTTCCTTTTGTGCACCAGAGAAATGTGGATGTGCATTTTGCTGCTGAACAAACACAGTGTAGCAGCTAAGATTGTAAGAATGAATTCTCTACCTGCTGCTGACATCCTCTGGCCTTGATAAACTGGAGTCTGTTTCAAATACACCTGATATCTTTTGGTAAAATTGTTTAAATTCTCCAGTTCAAGCCTATGTGACATCCTGATTCACAAGGAATGTGATTGGCAGTGCCTTAAAGTTTTTACTTGTAATTGATAGTCTGTAGGCCACACTTAGCTCTGGAATGGTTGGTATATGGAATGTGGCAGAGTACTGTAACTGTCACTGCTTGCTGCATACGGGTGTAAAGTGGTGTTCTGAACCCCAAACTTGGATTAAAGGGGTAGTAAATGCTCTTGTCAAAGTCAGATTTGTTAATTTGTTGCTCTTAAAGATGAAATGTCTCATTCCAGGGTTCTTTGAAAATAGTATTTTTCAGGAAAGAAAGCAGGAAACCTGAGCCTGGCTGTGAGATGTTTACATTGGAAAGTGAACTCTTAAAACAGATACTATTGAAATTTCTTTTTGCACACACTTTGATTGCAGAATGAAATTTATATTATTGTAGGATGAAACAGTCAGTATTATGCAGTGTTATTGATGTACTTAATATCGTATGCAATACATTAAGTGATAGGGGTAGCAGAGACCCCAAAAGGAAGGTAAATAATTAATATCTAAAAAAGAAAGAAACCTTAAACTACAGCATGTTATCTTGTTTTTCACTGTTAGTAGAGCTATGTTTTTCCTAGAGACTGAGTAAAGAGTAAATAACTTCTAGCACAACACAGTCAACAAAAGCCTCTGAAGAGCAGGGCTAGAAAAGGCCTTGAGCAAGCACCTGATGTAGCCACATTCCCCAGGCCTGTGCTGGAACCAGCCATACCTGCATCTCTTCCAGCAGATTCTGTATAACCCTTATTTTAAATTCCAGATGATGGAGATTCCAGAATATCCCCCCCCAGGCAGTGTGCTTCAGTGGTGAACTGCCAGTTTCCTCTCCCTAACATCTAACCCACGTATTCCTCCCTGCAATTTAAGCCTGGAGCTTCCTGTCTTTCCTGCAATAGACATGGAAAATAGATTCCCTAACTCTATGCAGTGGTCCTTCATGCATTTAAAAATTGTTCTGTCTCTTGTCACTATTCCCTTCTCTAGACTAAACAACCCTTAGTATTTTCCAATCTTTCCTTGCAGTTCAAGCTTTCTGAAGTTGATCAATCCTGCAGAATTGCTTTGGACTCTTGCCAACTGGTCTCAGGTATCCCTGGAAAACTCATTGTATGAGTTGACACAACTTTGCCACTTGGCAGAACTGGTGTTGCCAAAATAAATTGAGGACTTCCTTTACTCTTTGTAATCTCAAATACAAGTTTTGAGCAGGGACTCTGACTCTGGATAGTGGGCAGGCAACTGGAAGGATTTTAAAAGTTGGAGCAGTCTGGGGAATTATGGCAGCGTTCTTCCCTGACGGGAGCTCGTTGTGGGTCCTTCTCTCACTTCTCCACTGTGGTGCCGATGGCCACTGAAGGGTGTTGGCCATCCAGGTGGTGCGTGCGGTTCCACTGCGGTATTGGTCTGGAGATGAGATGGATATTTGATATTGATATTTGCCCTGAAAGCCAAGCTCCCCTCACGCTGTGCCTGCCCTGCGGTGTGAGGGAGAGGAGGGAGTCCCTCGCGGCGGTGGCTGAGGGGCTGCAGGCGGCAGAGCCCCGGCGGGGCAGCTCCCGGGCCGGCCGCTGGCCTCCGGGGGACAAAGCTGCCTGTGTGCTGCGGGGAGGAGGAGCGGCACCGCCGGCAGCCGCAGCCGCGCTCCGCCCCGTCAGGGTCCCGAGCTGCCCTCAAGGCCCGGCGCGGCCCGGGCTGCCCGGCCGGGCCGTGCGGGGCCCTGAGGCACTCCCTGCGGGGCTGGGGCCGCCTGTGCTGCGGGGGTGTCCGTGCAGGATTGTCCGGCCCCGGTCGCTGAGCGTGCCCAGCCCTCCCCGTGCAGCCGGGGGCCTGTGCCGTCCCTTTCCTCTCCCCTCGGGAATGCCGTGGAAAATAGCTGGCTTCCGCTTGGGCTCCGCTCTGAACGAGCTGGAAAATGGGTCAGGAATCTCTCCGGTGTAACAAATGATGCTTGTCGGAGGGCCCGGTCTGGTTTGTTTTCTGCTCTCACCGTGAGCCTGACAAACCTCTCCTGTCTTTAACCACGGAGCCCTCTGAAGGGAAACAGATTGAGGACAAATTCTCCCACGCTAGCTGCACTTAACAGTGTAAAACTCTCTCCTGTAGGAACTCCAAAAAGGAAAGTGATTTAAACGTGGCCCAGGCTCGTGTGAGAGACCTCGATGCCCAGCTAAATGCAAAGGAAGCTGATTTAGCAATAGCCCTGAATGAGAACCGGACTTTGGAGAATGAGCTCCGTGAATTAAAGGATCAAGTACTCAGTGTAAGGCTTGCTGTTGGAATCTAAACTTGGGTTTTCCTCCTGCAGTTTTTGCTTCATTTTCCTCAGTTATTGATATTTAAAAGCAGAGAAGGCCTGGTAACTATGACAGTGACAGGTGGACAAAAACCTTGCTGACAGCAAATGCTACTGATGGTGGTTTCCTTAAAACTTCCACCTAAAGGTTGTAGGTACCTTTAATTCTATGAACACAGGATGTAATGTTTCTTGTTCCAGAGTCAAAGCAAGATGAAATGTTCTGCTATAGTCCCTGTAGCATTCTCTAACACATCAGAGAAGTGTGTAATACTGAAAGTGTATATTAATTTGTCAACATAGGCTGTATTTAGAGGATTAAGTGTCAAAAAATTATATTAGTAGGAAGAAGTTTGGAATAATTACAGTTTAAAAGGGGAGGAATATATATGAATAGTACAATTGATTCATCAGAAGTCTACTTTGAGGAGTCAAATTTAGCTGGTGGGATTAAGGGCTGTTCTATATTTCCCTTGTGGGAAATCTAGTCTACATAACAACTAGATAGGATACTATCTGTTGCTGATATTTGGATCCCACTGACACAGGAACTTAGAGTAACCCACTTCATTCAACCAATGTGTTTTGATTGCTGGGGTAATTAAGTTGAATGACCTGTAACAAATTGGCTGCCTAATTTGAAAAAATACCTCTTAATTTTGATAACTCTGTCTGTCTTTCCAGCTTAATCTGTCACTGGAGGATACTAAAAAGCATCTCCACAGTGAAATGTTGAGGAGGGTGGACCTAGAAAACCGTATGAAAACATTGCTGGAAGAAATGACGTTCCAGAAGCGCCTTCATGAAGATGTATGTTTTAGCTTATTAACAAGGCATCTTTTTAGGTGTCCATGATCCTTGGATGCACTTAAAGCCCATCTTAACATTGCTTTTTTCTCTAAAAAGGTAACTAGCAACCTGTGGCAGCCCATCAGCTCATAACATCCACCTAAATAGGAAGGCTCAAGAAAGTACTTAACCTCATGTTAACTGGGATAGTACCAATAGGTATCTGGGATATGAGAAATTTCTTAGGCTGCTTTTCTAAAGAGAACTGAAATCCCAATATATTATGTTGTGTAGGTGATAGTGCCTATATTAGTTACTGTTAAATGGTTCCAGATGTTTACTTGAAGCCTAAAGTATGAGAAGTTAAATCTTCTTGAAGCAACTTGTGTTCCCAAATTTCTTGGCACTTCTCAGAGGTGTCTGGTAACCCTTGTGAGAGAAGTCAGTACATACAACTAAATGAATAATTGATATATGAATGTAAACCAGCTTCCTTCTTACTGGTAGGAATCTCAAAGTGTGCAGTTTGATAGAGAACTCTAATTTTTCTAACTAACTGCTACTACTTTTTGAATAAAACAAGAACAGGTGAAGTAACAGTGCTTAAAGAAACTGAACTGTATATGCATGTGTTCTAAGTTACAAAACCAAACAATCTATCTAGTTCAAAGCATTAGTCTTGCAAATTAAATATTTACTATATTTTAGTTTAAGCAATGTTGGCAGTGAGGTGGAAAAACAATAGTGAGGCAGCAAGGTGGATGTGCCAGCCTTAATGGGTGAATAAGATATGCATAAAGATGAATTACTGTGTACTCAGTGATAAATCTGCTTCAAAAGGGATGGACTTGTGAAGCTGGTACACTAAATCCAGTTTCAAACTGTATTGGCTTGTTTATTCTCTGAGAAATTTTTTCCAGGAGCTCAAGGAGACAAAAAGAGTCCATGAGAGCAGGATAGCAGAAGTAGAATCTGGCTGTCAAAGAGAATTTGAGAGCTTGCTCTCAGATGCTCTGCAGGGGCTCAGGAAACAGCATGAAGAACAAATTCAAGGCTACAAAGAGGAGATGGAGCGAACATTCAGTGCAAAGGTGAGTTTGGAAAAGATGACAGTAAAACAAAACTGAAGTTCTCTGCACCTTGACATAATTAAGGTCACACTGGCAAACACAGCTGATAATGGAGCCCCTGCATTCACTGCACAGCTTCTTGGCCTAAGTTGTTATGGAATTTCAAAGCAGTGTCAAATTTGACAGTAGGATTTCTGCCAGCATTTGATCCCAAACAAAACTGGTTCAGGCATAAATACAGGGAGGGATTAGAGGTTGGTCATATTTCAGACTTCTGACAGATTCAGGACCAAGGTGTGTTATGTTTGTATTAAGCAATTTCAGTCTTGAATAAAATCTAACTTTTCCTACACACCAACTTGCATGCCAACTCAGGGAATTCCTTTGGGTGTCTGTATTTGTTTCCACTGAAAATTCTGTAAGGGAAATTTTCTGTTTCCACTGAAAATTCTGCTCTTGAAGGAGCACTTTATCCTTTCTTGGGATATCTCAAGACTGAGGTATTTGTAGAACAATTCAAAGCTCCTTATAAAAATGCAGGAACTCTTTACTAATAGACCTTTTGGTGAAGAGTAATAACAGTTTGATTTGTACACCCAATATCCTGCAGTTCTACACTTTGACAAGCAGCTTGTAAACATATTCTCCATTGGTCTTCTGGAGAATCAATTTACTTAATATCCATACAAAGTCCTCATACATTACTAACTGAAATACCCTAATCCAGAAATCTTTGCTACCTGATTATTGCTGACTTTTTCTGATATAAATGTCAAACTTGTGTAAACCTCCCTGGAAAGCTATACAGAACTTTCTGACCTGGACTTTATTGTTATCTGCACACTTCAGTAAAAGATAACTATTTCCAGGTGTAACAGGTGAAAATTATTTGGTGTTCCTTCCTTGTTTATAATACATGATAATGTGCAACTCAGGACTAACAGTGACTTATTCACAGGTGGAGAATGCCCAGCTGACTGCACAAAGGAACTGTGAGTTTGCCAATGCTGCTCGGGAGGAGCTGATGGAAAAACAGAAGAAAGTGGATACTCTGCTTTCTCAAGTTAATCAATATCAAAGCCAGGTTCTGTCTTTATTTGTATAACCTTATTATTTTAATTTATTCTCAATTCAAAATATTGGCCTCTTCTCTCTAATCTTCACATATGGTTTAAAATTTTTTTTTCCCCTCTCCCCTTAATTTTAGAATGTTGCTTTGGAGAGCAAAATAAAGGAGCTACAGAATTTGCTGGATTACGATCGTGATCTCCATCGACGGCGTATGGCTGAAAAGGAGGAAGAAATTGCACAAGCTCAGAAGCAGGCACAAGCACAGCTGGAAGAGTATGAGCAGCTCTTAGATGTGAAACTGGCTCTAGACTTGGAAATAAATGCGTACAGAAAGATGTTGGAAGGAGAGGAACAGAGGTAGGCTATGATCTTCATTATGAGAACTTGCTTCATTCAAGTCCTCTACACTAACTCTATCCTTCAGAATGAGAAACAAACATTAAGAACATCATTAATATAGTATTTCAGTTACTGAAGCATCATCTTCTGCAAATGGCACTTATGTCCCACATCTACCACATGGTGTAGTAAGATGAAGTAATGTCATAAATCCAGCTGATAAAATTCAAAGGTCCATTAAACATTCCTCAGCTTTCTCAAAGTGCAACATCTTAGAGATGAAGAGCATTCAAGTTCCATGAATGAAGCTGGGAACTTGGATCAACTCCTGTCTATGCAGACATGGTATCTTGCATGCATGGTGAGAACATGCACTCTCAATACATGCTAGGAAGGGTCAAAAGCTTAAAATGATTTTCACAAGCCTTGTGTCTGTTGAGACTTTAAAGGACTATTTAGTGCAGTTGTGAATCTTCTCTTATCAATATGAGCCTGCTCTGGACTCTGGGGCTGTCTTCCAAACTAAACAAACCACTTAGCTACTCTTGGCAATAAAAGTAAAGTTTTGTATTTAAGACTCCATGGAAAGCTTGGATATAGGAAGCTGTTAGGCCTGGTTGTAGTGGGAGGGTAGGCATGAAAAGAAGCAAAGCACAGCAGATACTCAGGTGAATGTTATCTGACTCCCTTCTAGGCTAAAGCTGTCACCCAGTCCAGCTTCACACAGCACAGCAATTAAAGCAGCAAGCCAGGGCCGACGATACCTGCATGGGAAGAAAAGGAAAATCAAAGAAACCAAGAAGAGGGAGCGTAGTGCTGCACTTAAGACTATTCAGCATGTTTCAGCTACTGGAAATATATCTATTGAAGAGATTGATGCAGATGGGAAATTTGTCAGGCTTAAAAACCACTCTAATGAGGTACTTGCATTTCAAGTCTGCATTGTAATGTATCGCTGCTCAGGGATGGCTTTGGCTTAGTGACAGACTAGAGACTGACCTTTGGGTACTGCAGGTGCTCTGTTCCCAGGGCTGTCTGGGACGTGCTTTTGGGTGCAGGTGCAGGGACTTCTATTATGCAGAAATTGAACATCAAATTCAGGCTAACACTACCAGGAGTACTACTCACCTTCAATGAACTAAATAGGAAAAAAACTATCCAATAGTAAATTGGATAGTTTTCAAATTAGTTGAAAATACTTAAAACAGCTGAAAGGTTAAATACAGTTGGTGATATCTAATCTATGCAGAGGGTTTATCTGGCCAATTAGCTAATTCTTCCACTAGTTTAGTTTGAAAATCCAGAACTATTAGAGTTCATCATCAGGACTTCAAACATATGGCTTGTAGTTTAGCCATTATTAAAGTACCTGAAATACAGAATGGCCCATGAAGTTTTAAGGTGCTCATAAATATATATGTATATGTAGTTGGTAGGTGGCCATGGCAAATTGCTTCTCAAAATCATCCAATACTTGTATGCTACATGAGTGGGATTAAAACTGGACCATGAGTCTGGGAAGAACCTTGTGTTTGAATTACCTGGTGTTGGTCTGTAATGCTGAGAGAAATTTCTTGTCTCACAGGATCAATCTCTACATGGCTGGGTGTTGAGACGACGTATTGGAAGTGTGGCAGATGTTAATTACAAGTTTCCTTCAAGGTTCACTCTTCAGGCAGGCCAAGAAGTTACAGTAGGTATTGGGTTTGTAAAGCTCCCTCAGAGCCCTGCTCTTATGTTAGATGTCAGGAGAGGTTCCTGTAATATGGAAAACTAAATAGACTCCAAGTGTCTAAAGAACTAAAGCTCTTATGTGTTGATAGATAGGGGGGAAAATCCTTGAAGCGACTTGATCTGAAATGCTAATTACATTTCCTTTAAAGCTTGAACTGAACTTGGATCATCCCAGAGTGGAGTGTGCTCTAATTGTAAACAGAATCATTGTATTCTAGGAGTTTTTTAGGCTTTCCCATACTCCTGTGACTTGATAAAAGTTGTGTGGAGACTCAGACTCTTGCTAAAACCTTTAGCCTACTCCAGGTCAGCAATGCTGACTTCATGATTTGTAGTACTAACAGAAATACTGGCTCTAAAATCGTACTCTAAGTACATGTAGATGGTGATCAAAGAGCTGAACTCTACACTTGCTACTCCAAACTGTGGAGGAGTTTGTTCAACAGATCAGTGAGTGATTCCAGGTGGGAGGCTCTTGTACACACAAGTTGCTGCCCTGAGCATGTCTATGACTATGGCTTGGCTCTGTGACTCAAATGCTCTGTGTGGCCAAGCAGGGCTACCTCTACACTGGACAGAAGCTGTTAACAGCCTTTTCTGCACTGCTTTACAATCTTCAGGTAGAAAATCTTTACCAACTATTCTTGGTAGTCCTGAAAAGAACTAACTTGCCAGGGATTACAGTGGTTCTCCTACTGGATGTCTGTGGTATTAAAATACTTAATTATATATGCTAGACTGAATTGTTATCTGACTATAGAAGATCCTTCAGAAGCTCACAGTAAATCTGTTGCAGATCTGGGGTGCAGCTGCTGGTGTTAGCCCAGGTCCTAGTGATCTGGTGTGGAGGTCTCAGAAATCTTGGGGAACTGGAGATAATATTGGTGTTACACTCATCGCCGATGATGGTGAGGTAAGTGAAATAATAAAATGCTTCTACTGTCCTGATGCTAAACTTGTTTGTGCTTAATTCCTGTGGGGTCTTGGTGGGAATTCAATTGTATTCTAGGAGCTTGCAGAGAGGAAGATAATGCTTGTACCCAGAGAAGAAGAAAGTGAGCAAGATGATGATTATGAAGAAATAACTGGAAGTGAAGCAGAGTTTGCATCTCAGGTAAGCTGCCTGAAGTTTACATATATGCTGTCAGTAGAGTCATTTAATGGCCATTTCTTTTCCTTACTGAATGAAAATACTTCTTCAAGTACTCTTCATATCCCACAACTCTTAATGTTTTTCTTGATGTCAGACCAAAAGAAGAAGAAAAAAGAAATGTTGTTTGGTTTCATGATAGTGGTTCCTGTGAGCATCCTTAAGCAGGTGAGATGGTGAGAATCATGCTTGTCACCTCATAGAAAATTTGCTTCATCAGTAGTGCTGCAGTCTCTTGTCCCATGTAGGATGTAGCTTGCATGGCTTTGCACCAGAAATGCAACTGAAGTTCTGCTTATTCTCTGAGTATGGTCAAACAGTAGCATTAATTGTTTGTTATCTTATTACTGACACATGGAAAATTCAACCTTTAATGTCCATATCATCTACCTATCTGACTGTGAATTAAAGCTGTTATCCCAAGAACAGAATGCAAACACTGACTACTTCTGTGGGATGAAGGGACTTCATATTCCAGTGTCCCTAAATTGCTTTTAAGACAATTTCAGTGTGAACTTAAGGTCAGTATACTTACAAACTTTTGGCTATCAACTTGCATGGTGTAATATCTTGTTCAAGATATCCAGCCCTCTCAAATGCCTTGTGACTGACTGTAATACAAGTCTGAACTGGTGCATTTTGGATGCTCCTACTGTACTTTGATATACTTTTAGCTATCTTTAATTGCTGAAATGATCTAAACCAACTAATATGAGGGCTTTAAGTTGGTCCTAACCAAACAATTATAGACTGTACTGAATTCAAGTTGGTTTGTGTCTTGACCTGAAACAGTACTATGGTACAAACTCCAAAGCCTGAGAGCAAGGGGATGCTTAGCTAAAACCTCTTCTTCCTACTGGCAAATGTTCAGCTCCTGCAGCTCTTCCTAAAACTGATTCTACACAGTTACAAGGAGGGTCACATCTTACTGCACTAGGTTAAAGCTCCCACTACCATTTCATAGATATTTTCATCATGTATCTGTCTGAAAACTAACTTAAAAGTACCTTAGTACTGTCTTTCTGCAAAAAAAAAGGTACCTAAACAGGCAGTTACTGCTGGGTTTTGGGTTGTTTTTCCTTTTAAACAAAATCTGGTTAAATATCTGTTACTACAATACCATGTGACTTAAAGGATGTTTGTCAGTCTCCTGACTTGCATGCACATTCTTGTAATATTTTCAGTCTCACTGAAAAATGGTGAGACCCTGTTAAATAGGCTATTGAGGAGGCCTATAATGCTGTTCTGCCCTTTGGGCTCTTAGTGGTACAAGCTTCCACTCATACTCAGAGTAGGGCCTCTCCTCAAGGATGGCTTCTTTTTATTTTAAAAGGCATTTTTTGAATTTACTTATATGACTTGTTCAATAATCAGTGATGGAAAGCAAAAGTAACATTTTTCCTTACACTTCTAATCTGTTTTATCAGCAACTTTACAATACAGTTGTGTGCCATTTATGGTAAGAATCAATTCTAATACTTCCAATCAAATTTTAATGTCATTCCTGTTTGCTGAATTCCTGTCAACCTTTTGATATTAGTATCTATATGCTTCTGCTGCCTTGGTAGTACTGAAACGGCTGCTTAGTAAACAGAAGTTATCTTGTTGCCTGCAGTAAAATAATGGGAAGAATGCATGCTGTGCTTTAAAGGAAGGCAGTGTTTCCCTGTTTTGCTTCTGCTTTTACCATCCTAACGAGGGCAGCACGTATCTGCATGCCACTGAAGTTCTGCTGCTTGGGGAGAGAGGAAGTGATGGGCAGTCTGACAGCCTTTCATTTAGGAAGGCACAAGCTCGTGTATTGCATGGATTTCAAGACTTGTGTAGTACAGTTCATGTACTGCCTCTTGAAAATCCACTCTGCTTTGTTAATAAGTAACTAAATCTACAAAGTGCTGAAAACCCTATCTGCCTATATGAGGCTCAAGTAGGTAACCAGCAAGAAATACTTAAGTTTGTACACATGCTAATTAGCCTAATGTTTTCATGTTTTCTCTCTGCAGCAAAATGAAGATCCCAGCTGTTCTGTCATGTAATGTGGACAATAATCTGAAAACACATCTCAGTCCCAGGTGACACAGACTGTATGTGTATTGACATCTTCTGTCATATCTGGAATTTGGAACTCACATATTCCATCTGATGTCTTTGTAAGAAGCATTGTCCATAACATGATGGAATCTCCTGCCTTCTGATACTGGGCCCTGGCCTTGGATTCACTGATTCAAAGAGCAGTAGAGTACAAGCTCCATGTGAAGTTGTTTTTACTTTTACACAAGGATCTGGTTTCTGTGACCTGCTGAAACAGAAGGGTACAGAGTTTACAAAGCTTCTAAACATGTGCCCTAGGATACTTGACAATGAACATGAGGCTGCCTCAGCTTTCTCAATATTCTGACATGGAGTTCTCCAAAGGTAATTTCTCTTTCCAGCCTGAGTGGGAAACATGGGACTGATCATACCTCTGCACCTTGAGCAAGTCCGAAGTAAAACACTGTCCTGAAGAGTGATGAGTGGTCTGAAATGTTTCCTGCTCAGATCCTGATGCAGAGATACATAAAACTGGTCTGGGTCACTTCCTAGAGTGAAACACTTTAGAATTAAAAGCAAGTTGTCAAAAATATTCCTTCCTGTTATTAAATGTTACTGTTTCTATAGTCTAGCACCTATTGTATTGTATATTCCTAGGTACAGTGTATCACAGCAGAGCTGTGCCAGCCTTAACTTAGACAAATGTATCCTGAAAATGTGAAAAAGCATCTCATTCTGGCAGAGCAGGTACTGTGACCTGTGCTGCTGGCACTGTTTGATTGGTCCCAACAGCTTTCTAAGGGGCTGGAGAGAAACATGCTAAGTCAAAACTCAAAGCTAGAAAGCCCCAACTGTAGTGAAAAGCACATCAAACTCGCTGCTCTTGGAGCCCTTATGTGCTAAATCTCCATGCAGGCTGCAGCTGTGTCTGTCTATGGGACAGCTGGGGGAAACTGGTTATGGGCCACTGTGCAGCTCCCTGTCACTCTGGTAGCTCTGTGCTCCATGGAATGCTGTCCTGTCACCCTCAGGAGGGGACAGTCAGCCCCAGGGCACTGCTGTCACTCTGTCCCTCCTCTAAACTGCTCCCCTGCTGGCCCTGGGGGAAAGGAAGGGCTCTGAGCCACATGAAGGAAACTTCCACCTGAGAGCAGGGGAGCAGCTGAGCCTGCAGATTTCTCTCAGTGCTGCAGTAGTGTTTTGACTGTCTTTTACCTTGCCAAAGTGTTCAGTTCCAAATTCAAGACCTGCTCTGTGTGAGGATGAAGGTGCTAATGTGAGGTTTTCCTATGCTAGCTTAAACTCTTGTATTATTTAAGAATTCTAATTTTGAGACATCAAGAGTAGATGCTGGTTTAAGACTTGGATTTTAGCAGATCCAAATTATTGTTCCATCTCAAACAATAGAAATAGCTGTTGCTCTAACTTTGCTGTATTTATCTTTATTTCTTAAAACTTTTTTAACTATTAAAGATATTTTTCATGTATATAAAAGCAGTCTTGGATTTAAATATTTGAAGATTAAATAATAAAGGTTTGTCTGTTCATTGATTTCTGTTGAGTGGTTCAAAAGACTTTGCAGTAATAAAACTGATGATATTAGGGACTGCAGAGAGGAGAAGCCTTCAGCAATGCATTATGCTCTCCTGTTTATCACTTGAACTAGAGCTGAACTGCTATGAGCTTAAGAGGAATCTTCAGTAGACAGCTTCCCTGTAAAGAATCCAGCTCCCTTCTCAAATCTGTCTTGTATGGGCAACTGGCAAAAGACTACACCTTCCTCCAGGGCTGCTCACTTTGTTTGGTCACTGCTACACTACTAAGCCAAGCAGGAGATGGTAAACAAAACCAAAGTGATTCTATCTGCATTTGGATAAGTACTTCTGATGCCAGACTTCTTCCTTAATTTAGAGGCTTTTCTGTTATGTTTTTAGTTATTGCATTTTTTTACAGCACTGCCTATTCTTCTTTCTCCTCCTTTCCAACTAAATATAACAAATAGAAATGTACTGAGTTCTCATTTGTGTGCAGTAGGCACCAGTGCTACTCACCCCTTTCTCTCACTGGAGTTCTCTACAAACCCTATGGAACTAGGAGCAGTTTGTACTTTGTTCCAAGGAATTTCTCTCTTTTCCTTCTGCTAGAAAAAGATGTTAACAGACATAAATGCTAAACAAGCAATAGAGAAGTAGCAAGATTATTCATGCATTGTTTTTGTCACTGAAAGCTGATCTATTCAGCAAAAGTGACCTCCTGCTCAAACAAGTGCCAGAACCATCAGTACAGAAGCAGCAACCACTTTTCTTACCCCACAGAAATATTTATTCAGTTTGGTCAGTAAATTATACCAATTTTCAATGCTGAGAACTTGTACTTAGTACAACATCATCTTAATATTGACAACAACCACTTTGCCTTTTGTCAACATACAATGCAAAAGATGAATTAACTTGTTCACAATAAATTATGGTGTGATAGATGAAAACAGCTCAAGGACATCAGTAACTTAGGAACTGGTTACAGTTAGCTTCACTAACAGTATTTTTTAAAATGGTTTTCAATAGTAAAATCATTGCAGCCAAAGATAAAAAAAACCCACATACAATAATAGCAAGGAAATGCATTTTTGGAGCAACAGTGAGCTACCAGTAAACACTTCATACAGTGATCTTCAAGGCACAAAGCAAAAAAACTGGGTATGGGTTTTTTTGCAGGTTGACAAATCAGGGGAGGTGAAATTTTTTTGAATATAAAATAAATACATTTTAAAAAGACGCATACAAAAGTCAGTAAGTCAGTCAAATAGCAAGGCTTTCACAGAATGCCACACTGACAGAACATTTGTGAATCCATTTCAGTCATGAAATCATGTTCACAGCTTGAATGACACGATCACTGAGGCAAGGGAACTATCACTTCAACATAATTAATGGGGAAGAAGCCAGACTCTCCATTTAACATCCCCTCATACCAATTCTCATCAATCTGATTGGTCAAAGTTATGATGTCCCCTTCCTTAAATCCAAGCTCGCCTTCATTTTCTGGCTCAAAGTCATAGAGAGCTTGGCAGCAAGGCTGATCCATGTGCACTGATGAACCTGCCCCAGTGACAGAAAAAACAACCACATTAATTGAGCTTCACAGCATCCCACCAGCCCCTCAGCACAAAACAAGGGGTCACAAATGTAACCCTGCTGTCCTGTCAACAGCAACAGCTTTTCCATTGCTTTTATTCATTAAAATCTGGTGCTTCTACATTTAAAATACAAGATTAGTGATAATAAGTTTAACACATAATTGTTCCTTAAGTTCAGACGCTACTCCTCTTTCATTCCTAGCAGCCTTCCCTCTCAAAAGGATGTTTATCTCCAGCTGAGGGTTTGAGTAATCAGTTGTCAAACCCCATGTGCTCTCTGTGGAGCAGCTGCCAGAGGAATCGGAAGGGCAGGAGCTGAGGAAGCAGAAAAGTCAACAGGGGAAACGACAAGGAATCCTTTAAACAAATGGCACTGCAGCACACTGGTCCTGTGGGAGCACCTACCAGGGGCAGGGGCTCCTGCTCTGTCCCACAAACACAGCCCTGCAGCGTGAGCAGAGCCCTGGATTTTCACACCACACTGCTGAACAGGAGTGAGGTTCCACCCTCACCTGAGCAGTGACAGTTCTGGGTTACTGCTCCCTGAGCTCGAGTGCTCCTTTATTTTACACATCCTCCATCTGAACCAAGGCAAGGGCTATGGTAGAAACAAAGGCACCTCACCTGTCAAATTACTTGAGGGATGAAAACAGTTTTCTGATACAGTATGTGGCTGTTCTTGTGATTTGCACTGTTTATCCTAAAAATATCTTAATTTCAAATCACCCTTAAACATTAAAAAAAAAAGTTAACCTTGTTAACTTGCTAATGCAGTAAATACCTTTTTAAAAGATATTCTCATGAAGGAGTATTAATTAGTTTGGATTGGTGGTACCAATATATATGTAACATTTGTATTTATTACTAATTAGAATACTTTTTATTAGAATAATTATGTTCAAATTGTAAAGCTCAACTCTGTAGCCAAGGACTAGTCCATGGTTCAACTGTAGTTCAGCCATAACAGATTTTTAACAACATATGTAATGTATCCAAGTAAAAGTCTGGTAATTTGAAATACATTTATAAATGAAGACCAGGAGAAAAGGTTTAATGCTGCTGCCTTGTAAAGAGGAGTACCACACCTTATAGCATGACATCTCTAGGACACTAGTACTTATATTTAAATTATTCAGGTTGTCTTTTTGGGAACATTGCAGCAATACTTAAATATTCCAATCTTGAGTCTCCCAGCTGTCCTTTTTTACTGGGTAAACCTGCTTGCAACTGGTAATGCAGTAGAGATATAACAGCTAAAATGGCCAAAATGCATTTTAACCTGTTAATCACGGTAACACACAGGAAACTATTAAAGAGTAACTGCTCAGACTTTCTAGATAAAGGAATTAGGAGAAGTCTCTAAAGGAAACCAGCTAAGAACCAGTGGTGATCACTCAGAGAAAGCAGACAGGTGAAAGCATCTTTTTAATTGACAATAATACAATTGGGGGCAATATCTGGTGTTAAAACTGGAAAGTAGGAATTGCTTTTCTCTTTTGTGGGCATATTTTACCCTTGATAGCAACAGAAGCGAGCTTTTATTTATAACAATGGAAAAGAAGTGCCAAGAGAGACTAAGTAAACCTTCCCAGAGCAGCATTGTCACAGTGCCAGGCTCATCCTCTGGAAGGCTCAGGGTAGTGACAAAGTCCTACAAGAAGCAGCTAAATTAGAGCTACTCTAATACACTGCTGCAGGTGAAAGCTTGGTTGTCATCTATTTGCTGAAGGACTCCATGTAGAAAAAGAGATGATGAGCCAGTTGCCCAGCAAAAATGGACTGCTTGTGTTTAAAAATAGCAGTTATTTTCAGCCTTTGCCAGGTAGGAGTGGTAGCAGCTCTCTGGAGCTGTCAGCAGCAGAGGGCGGCGATCGCGGTAATTGAGTCGCTCCAATGGGGCTCGTTTGTTACTGCAGGCCAGTTAATTCCTGACACTGAGCTACCTGATCAGAGATGGATCACATTTGGTTCATTTTCAGCTCCAAAGAACTGCAAAGAAACGTCTGGCAGCCTGGAAAGGTTTTTAAATAATGGCCACAGCCAGCACAAGCAGTTTCACTCCAGGCTGTAGGATCGGTCAAAGTCTTCATTAGAGTCAGGCAGCTGCTGCTACTGTACAATCCAGAGAGACAAAGCTTCCCTGACAAAGGTAAGGGGGCAGCACTGCCTGACACACACTGCTTAACATCACAGAACTGCTGGCACCACTCCAGCCTTTTGCTGCCTACTTGCACAAATGTTGCAGAGGTTTTAGCTAAATAAATTGCATTCTGCTATTTCTGCCAACAGGGTATATGTTAATTTGCGACTCCATATGCACCTTCTTTATTTCTCCAGTTTACATCCCTGTCACAGTCAAAAAAGAACTGTCATTAATTTCCAGACCATTCGGATCTGCACAGCACAAAATCAGGGTAAGCAAGAAGCTGTCTGTGATTCCTGGAGTGTTACAGGATGAAACCATAAAGCCATTCAGTGATGGTTTGGGTTTTTTGTTTGTTTTCCCCAAAGGGAGGGTGTTACTGCCTGTACCTGCATCTACTCTGCCTTCTATACCATGCTGTATACATCAGGTTGCAAGACTGCACCTAAATAATCACAAACTGGAAGCTTGCTAGGATAATTAATCCCAGTCTCCCTCATAGCTGAAGTGAGTAAACACTTAGATGCTTATGTTAAATTCCAGCATGTGGCAACCAGATCCATATATTTCACATCATAGTCAAACCTGACAAACAAACTGAGTGAAAGGCATGATGTAATACAGCAATTAAAGAGTTCTAAAATGAGCCAGATGATGCTCACAGCTGCAGCTCATTAATGAGGATAACAATGAATTAGAAATAGAGAATTTTTTATCTGCATTTACTCAAAGCAGCCAAATAACTCGCAACAACATAAAAATTAAGTTTATGTGAATCTAGCCCTGCAAATGTGTGTAAGTCATAAGCAGTAAATATTCCTCACATGTTAGAGACTATACAAAGGAAAATAGTATTTCTGCTCCAAGAAGCTGATAGTTGAAAAAAATATTGTGGAACATGGGAAAAGTAATTCCCATGCTCAGAACTGTACCATGGCAGTTGTGCTGAATGTGTCACATCTTGCTTTGAACTGTCCTGCAGATGTCCATGGCTTTGCTGAGTACCAAGACACTACTTACCCTGAGGGACAGTACCAGAGAAATTAAAGATCTGCATTTTGATAGGGTTAATATGGAAGCAGGGAAAATGAATCATGGAAGTACTTGTGTGAGTAGGATGGGGAGGTCAGTTTCCTAAACAAAAAGAAAGTGATCACAATGCTACTTCACCATCTCATGGAGACTTTAAGACATTTAGCAGTTTTGCTTAGAACTGCCTGGTTCCCATTTCTAAATCACAGATCATAAAAAAAAAATCTCTTTCATGATTCTGATTTGAAAGAGGGACAGAAAGGTTTTCCCATTTATCATCAGGGCATATTGAGCCCACTGCAGTTCACAGAAATGCATACAGACAATGTGTGAGTAGGAACAGGAAAACTAAAGAGAATGAACAGAGATTTCAGTGATGATTTGTACCTGCTGGGGAGGTAAGCACAGCATCCACAGCTTTAGGAGCAAAAATCCAGCATACATGGTCTTTCTAATGTTAATAGCACTTAAGTATGGCAACAATTATCTCATATATCCTATTCCTCCTTTTCATCTCTTTTATGGTGGTTTTGTTTCCATTCTGACAGCACTAAGCAAGGGAAGCAAGTGAAGTGACAACCCCTCATTCAGTGAGATGCAAACAGTGCAACAGTCCATGGATGGAGTCAGTGAATTGAAGGGCCTTGCTCCTTCCCTATCTTAGTGATCAGTGGTCATTTATTTTCCAATTTTCACTGAATTTCAGCTCATTAAAAAAGAGTTTTTTTTTTTTTTTTAACTAAGTGGGCTAGAAACAACCTGGAGAAGTCATCATCTGACTTTCTCCAAAGGCAGGATTGATTATCCTTAAAGGACATCCTGGAACAACTGCTGGATGGCAATGACAAACCACTGTAATGCAGTTTGACACACTAGCTTATATACAAATGCTGAATCTGAATCTCCTTTCTCCCCTGCACATGCAAAACAGGCAAAAAAAATCCTATATAATTTTGTAAGTAGTTGATAGGGCCAAAAATTTTTATGGTGATTTTTAATGAAGTTGCTATGTTTTTGCTACTTTCATCCAGATGTGCTGTGAAAATACCAAGGAAGTTACTGATCCCTACAAACACCTCCAGTGCTTTGGATGAAATGTGGCCTTGTGTCACAGCTCTTAGGAACTTGAGATAATGCACAGGGAGGGTTGTCTCCCTCCATCCCACAATTTACAGCAACACAAAAACTCAGCATTCAGGCAGCACAAGGAGCTTCAAACAAATTGAGGAATCAGATCTCACTGGGTGGATTTATGCTGCCAAACTGCTGCAAATTCCCTTCAGTACACATTGCATAATGGTTTCCTCTTGTAGCACAGTGTAAGAAAATTCAAGAGACATTGGAAGGAGCATGAAGTTACAGCTCCAAGTTTTATTCTTTCAGTTTTAGTTCTCTCATTTCTCTCCCAACAACCTTTAAAAGGAACCTTTAAAAGACTGGAGGGAAGAAGAAATCAGAGAGTTAGAAAAAAACCCAAACCAACAAATCTTCAGGAAAAGATCCTAGATGCCATGCCAACTACAGAAGGGAACCTTTGGCTTACTAATTCTCCTCTATTTTCCTTCCAAATAATGTGTATAGAAAAATCTCTGTCTTTTTCATTCTCTTTCCTCTGCATATTGTCACTGGGGCTTTGTTTGGGGTTTTATGTTTGTTTGGGGGTTTTATTTGTTTCGTTTTTTAACTGGGCTGATCTCATCATACAATGTAGTTATTAAGGAGAAAGGGCAAAATAATTTTATTCATGAGATGAAGAAAAGCTGCTTTGATGTGTTATTAACACAACTTTCAAAAGTTGCCTTGTTTTTTTATGAAATCAGGGTCTTATCAAAGGAAAGGGTTCTAAGCCCTCACCAACAGGTACCTAAAGAAATTCAGGTCATACTTTGTTGCATAATTTAGGGGATAGTAAAGTTATAAGATGTTAAAAACAGTAGGGGTGCAAGTCATCTCTGAATTTTACATAGCTAATATTTGAGATCCTGTACAGATCATTTATGCTCTGAGACTGTGGAGAAAAATTAGCATCTGGAGATACTCCAGACTGTGATCAAACACACCCACTGTAGGCATCTGTCTTTGCAAGAAATGAACTGTTTTCTGCAAGTGCCTCTCCCTCTCTCTCCTCCCACCCTCAGTGGCAATTCAGAGACCTGAAAGACCAAGGAGAATGCCACACCTAAATTTCAGATGGTGAGAGTCTGTTGAGAGGAACCCTGATTCACAGCTCTGTTTTGAAATCTGGGAAACAATCTGGAGTCAGATGCACAGATACTGATGCCTGATGGATCCATTGTTCTCATGGTACAAGAAATACCTCAAGCAACAACCTGGCAAAACATCTAGAGACACATTAATTCTGTGGTGACGGACTCACCTGATGATTTTATGGAAGAACTATAGGCAATCCCATTGTGCTGCTGATTATCACCAATTTCCAGAGTTGTAGTTATTACAGGCTTTGGCTTAAATTCCCGCTTAGGCCGACTGGATGCTACATTTATCCTGTAGCACAGAGAAGAGCAGCAAGAGATTTACTTAGGAAGAAAGAAGGAAGAAATACTTACAGAACTGAAGCTCAGGTTAAGTGCTTTGCTGTTTGAAAGGTGAAGTAAGAAAATCTTCTGCTGGTTCTGGTTTTAGGCTTCTTTTGGTCGGTTTGTGTTTTGGTTTTATGGCATTGGGTTTGGTTTTTTGGTTGGTTGGTTTGTTTTTGGGGGGAGTGTGTGTTTTTACTAAAAACTGTTCAATTCTCATGCAATACTTAAATTTCAACAAGTCCCTAATTTATTTAATACTTTGGTCCTGCTGACAAAGGCATAAAGCTTAACAGCCTGAGTTTGAGAAGTGATGAGCACCCACAGCTGCCACTGAGTTCAGCACAAGTTGCAGGAATGAGCTCCCTGGAAATCTCAAAGCAAATGACATATGGAGAAACACATCCAGGACAGAGGCCCAGGGACTGCATCTCACACATGGCCCTTTTATTAGGGAATACAGGGAAAAAACATTTAGCCAGCAAAACTGTCTAGTACCTCTAGCTGTGTGTGCCCCAGCTGAGAGCTCCTTGCGTCTGGTCCCTCCAGCTGGGATGGCACAGGGTGTCTGCAGACAGAGCTGTCCTCATGCCAGTGCTCACAGCCCCACAGCCACCCTGGGCTGAAAGCCCCAAGCAGCTCTCCTGACCCTGCCTACACCACAGTGACATCAGCTCTCTGGTGACCTGAGTGACACACCAGTGACAGCAGCATTTCTCCCTTTCCTTAGGCTGACACAAAGTACCTGGGCCCTTCATACGTGTGTTAAGCACAGCTCTGTTCCTGGCCAGCTGGCTGCTCCTAACTGTGCTGCAGAATTTTGTTATACCCCTTAATCTCAATAAAAACAGGCCAACTTTCAAGCAAATCCTCCAAAACACAACTCCAAGTATGCAAGTTGAAATAAACCTCTAAACAAAGGGAGGCTGTCCCCATTAACCACCACAGATGGGAGAGGCTCCGCACACACTCAGAGCTCCCTGGGCAGATCCTGTGTTACATTAAAGTCTCCCAGCACAGCAAGGAGCTGCCAGGTGGCAGAGGTTTAAAGCCATGGAGCTCAGTCTGGCACAAAGCACAGCAAATGTGCATCTGGGAGGTGGTGCTACAAGATCTGTTGCTTCAGTGGCTTTCCAACATTGTGAAGCTGCAGAAGAGGTTCAGCATTTTCTGAGGGGTTCTGTCTTACCGGTTTTGCAGCTTGCTCTGCAGGTCCTCCAAAATTTCTGTGGATTGTTTATGGTAATCTAGTGCTGCTTCTACAAACACAGCCAACTGGCTGACCTGTTCTACCTGAAAGACAGAGGAAAATGGTTGTAAGGGCTCTGCAGTACATTTAGCAGAAGGATAAACAAACAGATCATTTAAAACAGACCTGGTATCTCAAAAGACCACAGTACCTTGTAGAGGTTATTGGAAAAGAGCACATGTGATTCCAGCAAAGAAATTGCCAGCTGGAAACTGAACAAAACTGAGGTGTAACTTCGAGTTCACTAACTCAGGGCTGGGTCCTTAAGTCATTTCCTTTCACAATGTGCAAATCCCTTCTGCTTTCAACTTCCAAGCCAGCTGTCTGTCAACACCCAAGCCCAAAACATTAAAGAGGACATGACCCCTCAGCAGGTGAAAGTGGAGCTTTTCTGATCAATGCTGGAAGAAATTACACTGTGACAGCTCTTATGACTCAAACCCATTAGTGTTTATTATCAATGTTTACAAAGTGCAGTTCTGAAATGATCTGGACTTACCTCACTAGATGGCAGCATTTATAAACTGATAAATGAAACATGATTTATCTACTTGGATTTAAAACATATTAGCCAATCATTCAAAAATATGAATGATGAGGAAAGGGAGAATGTGAAGGAGAAAGAAAAACCAAAATATTATTATTCATGAAGTAACAAATAATCTCATTCCCCTAACACAAGCTGAAAAGTTCAAGCTGTATGGGGTATGGAGCAGTAACAGATATTTGTCTTCTTCAAGACAACATTAAGAAGACAGACCCCAAGAAGTCTGACATCTTTCCATTCCATCATGATGTCTTCAGACATTGGATCATAAGAAAATATCTGAGTAAACTTTCTACAAATGTTTTATGGACCCATGGCAGTTTTGTGTTATACTTTGTCTGCTTTTACTCAGTTAAAAAGATCATTAAAAATTCTGCCAGGACTACAGGAGAGCCAAACACTGTCACACAGCACAAAGAAATGAAATGCACAGAATCAAAGCAACAGCTGAGACAATCCCATCACAGTCAGAAGAGAGCAATATAAACAGCAGAGGACAACACACAAAGTGCCTGAGGTTTGGATGTGTGGTCAGAAAAAAATGCATAAAGGACTGTCCAAACAACTCAACTAAGAGCTAGGAGAAATATGGAGCTGTGGATTAGGAGAAGAGAAAGCGAGACTGGGAAAGAGCCAGGGAAACTTGAAGGACTAAAAGCTACTTAGGAAGATGAAGCTGGGACTGGCTGTGTAGGAATGGCATGAAGATGGATCTGATAAGAAGTGAATGCAACAGTGTCAATGTGGGAGGTCTGGAGCTGGCTGTGCAAAAACCTGAGGAAAGGTGGGGATCAGGATTGAGCCTGGGAAAGGCACCTGGCAAGGTGGCTGGGAACCAGAGCTCAGAGAACAGACTTCAGGGCAAGAAGACCAAGGGAGGGAGACACTTGGGGAACTGGAAAGGATCAGAAGGAGGTGATTGCAGTTAAGATCTCCACAAACACAGTGAGACCATTTAGGGTTAGACAACAAGGCTATAATGAGAAGTTTTGGGAGGACAGACAGACTGGGTCACCACAAGACTGGAAGGGGAAGAGCACAGAGTTTTCTTTAAACAGAAAGAATAGGAAATGGGTATAGAAAAAACTTCAGAGGGATATACAGTTCATCCCCTTACCCTAGAATGCATAACTCATCTGTTTTCTAGTGGCTGAGCTAAGCCAGTTGAATTCCTGCACTCTTTTATCCTTAGTTTGGTGCTCTGACTAATGATAAACAGTACCTGAAACATCTGTCAGCTGCCCATGCAAGACAGAATTGCTAAACACACATCCTCTGCAACCAGGCAACTGGTAGTGCCTACAGTGGGACAGAGCTGAAATTGTTGATAAGAGCATGCTCCAGCTTTTGCTGCCCTCATTAACTTACACTGGCAAAGCAGCAAGAGGCTTAACTGCCTTTCACTAAACACTGCTGTAACAAATGTGTCCCACTCACAAACAGTTCAGGAGCTACAGGCTGCTCTATAACGGGGTGTGCATAGAGAGAGAAGTTGCTTGCAGTTACATCGTCCCACTTCACAGCTCCTCACTGTTGCAGTTTGCTCACAGAAGACAGCACACTTTTTACTTTGTGCCTTTCTGTGATGCTGCATAGGCCCAAACAGGTCCAGCTCTCTTTTCCTACAATTCTATGATTATGCAGGAGAAAGAACATCCTGCTATTCCTCTGTGTGTGGACAGAAGAGAGGATTATCCTGAATGGCCACAGCTGCTCCTTATTTAGACATAATTTTATGATGGACTTGGACTCTGAGCCAAAGTCCACATATCTGAGCCCAAGCCACAAATTCACTCTATGGACTTTGCAGAGCCAAAGAGTAATAGTAATGATTTTCTGAGGTAAAATCATTCAGAGACTCCACATCAGCAGGGAAGTTTTGACTATAAGTGAGCTAAAATTCAGAAACCTCAGAGGATACATGCCTTTGCTTATACCTTCACGCTCCCACTGATCAAACTGCATTTTACTCTCAGCTAGTCCTACTTGGCTACTCTATGACCATCTTTGTCCGAGTCACTGTATCTCCAGAAGAAATTCTTGAATTCTCCCATTCTCTGCTGCGCATTTAGAATTGGGAAGAGACAGAGTTTCTGTTTTCAGACCTTACCTCCTGTGAAGGATGGGACTGGCTTTAACCAATCCCACACATTTGCCCCTCCAGGATGTACTGCAGCAAACAAAGATGAAGCACAGACTTACATCGTTTTCTAAGAAATTGAACATGCTTCTTTCAGCCAGTTCCTTTGACTCTTCAAATTTTTCTACTGCTTGTTTAACTTCTTCATCAGGTATCTTTCCAAAACGCTTCTTTTTATAATCATAATCCAAGCGGCGCCCTTCCAGCTTCTTCAAGTGATGCTAAAAGAGACACAACATTTCTGAGAAGGACCAAATGGGACATGCCCAAACAAACACACTGTGATCTCAGGAAATATCAGTGATGGATGCAAATATATGCAGACTTGAGGAAATACAAGGCTCAGAGACTTGTACAGTCCCTCCCTATGACCCAAGGCAGCACCAGCACAAAAATGAATGAAATTTTAAATAGAGCCCTTCAGCAGCACTTGGGGTACTGGCAGCCTTGATTTGCCTATTTTAGACACCCATTTCATGGACTTCGCTAAATGTGCCACAGCACAGATTCTCTGAGCTGTGGAGAGAAGCAGGATCCAACTTAAATATTTGTGCATTAACATACTCTACATATAATTCAATTTTACATTTTGAATTATCTTTAATATGACAACTAAAAGTTAAGGGGTTATATTCCCCTCATAAAGCAGTGCTCCAAAAAATCTTGTATTCTTCCTGTCCTTGTTATGTATCAACTTGACACTTCTATCTGATAAAACTACACAAGATTTTCTGTTGCCAAAAATCCTGGGACTGACAGACTCACAGAATGGAGTCAAAGTGACAGTACAAAATGCTCATTAAAGCTAACATCAAACAATTTATTTTCATCAGTTCAGAAGAACACAACGGAAAACAGCTATGCTTCAAAGGAGACAGCTACAGACATTACTGCTATCTTTCTGCTAAGCTTTCCACATTCATTTATGTGTAAACAAATAAAATAACTTCCATTTCTGCATTTCATCAGGGTTTTAACTTGCCTATTACCCAAATTCATTGGAATCAACAGACTCAGACAAAGACTGCCTGGATTTCTTTGAATTGTCACATTGCAAATAAAAACACTGAAAAACTCAACTCTTAAAGGTTAAAAATGTGTTCCTTAGTATACTGTATTTTCTCCTATAGTGACATATGGCACTTCAACATTTTATGACACTATTCAGATCGTTCTGTGTTTGCCCTGAAAAGCCTTTTTTAACAGTTATATTCATTCTCCATTATAAACAGCTTTAGGCTGACAGAGATGGTAAGATAGGATAATCACTAGCAGTAAATCACAGCCCACTCACATGTTCATAAGCATTAATAAAAATGTTCATTAAAATAAAACAGAAAAAAAATAAAGAACATAATTCTCTTCACTCTGCTTGTACTGACTGTACAAGCAAAACAGCAAATTGAGTAAGTTAGACAAGGGAGAGATAGTCCAGCATTCATCCTAAGCAGATTTTGTCACTATTTTGCTAGACAGAAAATCTATTACAACAAAATTTATTTACCTTATTGTTTTCAAGAAAAATATCTCAGGGAAGTAGGGTTGATTTGACTCTGATTATTGCTAAGTGAAGCTCTACCCTGAAAACTTACCCCAATCTCTTTTAAGTCTTTATCCTGCAATAACTGTAGAGGATCAATAAAATTTTGTTTGACATTAATATCAAGAGAGTCCTTCACTTCTGCCATTTGCTTCATGCTCTCACCAGCATCCAGTAGTGCAAGGCCTGTGGTAAAGAATAGGCTCTTATACCTCAAGATATGTAAAAGCAGAACATTTGTCTTTTAAAACAGCCATTTCAAATAGATATCTTTGTATCTGCTGCAGTCCCTTGAAGAGTAAAAAAGAAAATAATGCAAGTCATGTTTGTTCTCTATACAAAACTGGAACTAGTTCTGTTCTAGTTCTGTTCTGGAACTAGTTTTGTTCTGAATTACATTTTGGGTTATTTTTTTCCCCAACAGATATCAGAGGAAAAAAGAAAAATTTCTCCCTACTGTACACAAGTTATTACTAAAACAATCATCCAGTGTTACTGTTTATTTCTTTCTACAATAATTTTTCCTTTAGTTTACTTCTCAAATTGAGTAGAGCCATTTTTATATAAAAGTTAAAAAAAATAAACTGTATTTGAGATTTGAGAATCACTCTAAATTATTTAGGTTTGGTGACTTAGAAACTAAAATGCTTAATAACAGGGATGATCAGCCAGCATCAGTAACAGTGTTATCAAATCCACCTGCAACAGAGGCAAACGTGCAGGAACATTCTGCCTCTGAGCGGTCAACCATCCCCTGACGCTGCACTTAACCTTCTCTCTTACCTGCAGTGGCCACCTACACAGGTTATGTCAGTGAGTAACACTTTGCAAAGGACTTTATCTGAAATCTTGGCAGAGGAGATGCACAACTCACCAAACATAGACTCATCGCCCAGCTCTCTGCCATACCGTATCATGCAGTCTCCCAGGAGTCCCTCTGTCTGGGGGTAGCCTGTGGCTTTAACTTGTCCTCTGATCTTTGACATAGTGTTCAGCATTCCCAGCTTGGCCCTGTATGCTAAGAGGGGCACAAAAAGAAAAAAAAATTAAAAGTGATAAAACCAGTTTTAAAACTCATCTATTTAAAGCAATGAATCATTTCACAAGCAAAGCCACGAAGCTCATCTCAGACTGGTGATTTTTTGTTGTCAGTAACTCACGGTCCAAAGTTGAAAAAATATTCCATTCAACAATATGGGTCATATGAAACTAGTTTTTATTCCCAACTGAAAAAGCATCATTTCTCCAGGCAAATATTTACTGACACTCACATTCCTTTGACTAGTCCTGGTTGTGAGCTCCTTGATTAGAAATACTGCAGACAGCAAATGCAGGACACAATCACAGCCAAAGCCAACTTCCATTCCCTCTTGCTTAGAAGAACTTTGCAGAACTCCACACAGAAACCTCACAATGATGACCTAATTATCTTTTATTTACCTAAAATAATTTCCAAGTAATAAAACAATGTTCATGAGAATCCAACACCTATTGTTCCTATCCTACCTGGATTTGGCTGAAGGTACTCCGTGGATTTGGACAGAAGCTCTGTGACAGCTTTATTAGTAATATCAATTTTCTGAAAAATAAAAGTAAGTCTACTATGAACATTAAAAATACATAAAAAGACAAGAGCAATTAAAAAAAAAACAATTGTAAAAGCAGAAACTGGCACTAACATTGTTTAATTTGCAACACAACTCATCTGTGGATAGCAAACATATCAATTTCATGTAAACTTCTGAACGTGGATTTAAACCAAAAGATATGATATTTTACCAAGAGAAAATCTGGCCCAAGTAGTCAGGATGTTATAATTGATTTTATCAGACGCAAAGGCTTTGTGATATTTACAAAGTCTCATTAACAGCACAGACTTCTCTAAACTCCCACACAGCCAGAGGAAGGCTCCTCCTGATGAAGAGGAATTTCTGTTCACTGTCGAGAGGTGTCAGTGGAACCTGATCTCTGCTCCAACAGCCTTTGTGGGTGTCTCCTCTCCCTTGGCTGAGCTGACAAGGCTCAAGGACAAATTTGCATTTATCCCCTATCCTTTGTGTTTGGAAGCACATTATAGGGTTTCCCCCCCCAGGTAAATCTACAATACTATTCAACCACTTGAAACATGAAATATTTTTGATTCTGCAATAGCTTAATATTGAAAAACATAATGTGACTTTTCTTACCCTTTCCATCTCTTGAAATTCCTCATCTAGCTTTGTTCCTTCTGCTCCACTTATTTTTTCACTGAATAGCTGTAAAAAGATAAATTTAATACACAAAAAAAGGTATTGCTATTTAATTACAGAATAAATATCTCTGAGAGTTACAGGAATTGACTCCAGATCAGAAAATAGCCAGCATCCATTTGAGGTAACTGTGCAGGACAAAAGTAAAGAGTCTTGGAAATGAAGCCCTCCCTTCAAGAGAGACAAAGGTACCTGATACCAATTTAGAACAAGCAAACAAAAAAATGTTTTCTCATGCTTGAAGAGCTTGTACTCTACAGGCATGACCCACACTGCAGATTTCAGCATAGGGACCAGTCTGACTGCAGGTAAATCCACAGTAACCTTTTCAAGTGTGTCTCTGCAGCTTTGTACTTCTGAGTGCCTTCTGTGTGCCAGCAGGTTCAGGGATGTAACTCCCATTGCTGCTGCTGGAGTTGTGTGCAATTCTGTGGAAGGAACAGACTTGTGAAAATGCTTCACTGTGAGACTGAGTACCTTTGTGACCAAAATAAAAATGCCAGGTGTTCTTCAAAAACTCAAAGCACCAGTTTCAGACTGATTTCAGTAAACCTTCTGAAAAGGCTAAAAGCTAACCAATTTGGTGTGAGAACTCCAGACTGTTGGATCTGACTGCGGTCCTCACTGAGTAAATCATGGCCAGGAATAAGCCACTGAGCAGAACTCAGCCATCTGCTTCCTGCAGTGCATGGTACCTGCACTGTGACAACATGAAAAGAAAGCCAGATCCTCACCCAGTGTGAAACAGCCTTTGAAAGCATCCCTCCACTAGACAGTGATTTAACACATATTCAACATTAAATTCCTTCAAAAATACCTAACAGTTCTCTGTTTTAATTGGCTTTTATCACTGAAACTGTCACAGTGTAATGAGAAATCCAAGCCTAGCTCACTGAGTGCTGCTGGTCCCCAAACCTGTCCTCAATAAAGTGTTTTGTTTGTCCTCAGCACCTTCTAAAAGGGAATTCACTGAATTAGAAGGGCCCTGGGGACTTGCATAACCTGAAAATGGGTCAGGGCTCTGAGCAGTGCAATGGTTCCCTGTTCTCTGCCACTGGGCATGGCACAGGTGAGGGGGGAGGACACTGCCCTGCCAAAAACCAGCAAGGAGTTGATGAAGCAGAGCTGGGAGCTCAGCAGTGGCTGACCTTGCATCAATATCACTGCTACCACACAGAGAACAGTCCTGCTTAAGGGAAAATGTGAGTTCAAAGAGAGACGTACAGCTAATTATTCCTATTGGCTTTAGAGCAGCACTCACAATCTCCATGTTTAATATGCCAAGCAGCACACACACTTGTCAGGATCATTTCTCTTCCAGAGCACTGACAGAACAAGCACAAAAGCAGATAAAACAGATGGAAAAGCCCAAATACCAGCGATCTCCTGTGGGTCATCATCTTGCTGCTGTAAGATATGACAGCAGAGGAGTGACCTGAGGTCACACAAGGAGCAGGACACTGCCCTGGTCTCTGCAGGAATGTCTGAGCAGGCCTTGAGCAGACACAGAAAGGTACATGACAAGGCTGCATGAAAAGCAGGAATTCCTGTCAGGAGTTCTGCAGCTCCTCCACAATAACAGTTTCTGTCTCCTGTCTGTGCACTGTTAATTCCAAAAATAATCAATGCCATTTTCCACAGCCTCACACATGTCTTCTTTCTCCAGCACGCAAGGAAGAGATCTGTGGTTTCCCAAAACCCTTTCCAAAGGCTGAGTGCAGTGGAGGAATTACCCTTCTCAGGCTTAAGCTGCAAAACCCACATTCAGTAGCCCACAGCTGCCCCATTACAGATAATTCATTTATATGATGGTGAAAAATAAACCTAATGAAGTAATGTGATTGACTGTGAAAGTGTAATCAACAATAAAATTCTACATCTATTTTACAGAGACTTGTGGACACAACTCCTCAGGGCCAGCCAGGGGATCTGCAGACACTGTTTCATACAGACTCTGAAGACAACCTAACACCCACCTACACCTGGGGAGAAAGTCCTGAGCATAACAAAAACAATTCTGTTAAAAAACTTTCCCAATTCTATGCAAACATTAATGATACTGCAATTTGTAGCCCAAGGACACACTTCTTCAATGGTATTCACCCTGAGCTCTAATAGCCTTTGAAAAACAATGCTCCATAAAAAATGATTCCTCAAAGTCTGTACGCCATCTGAGCTACTCACAGTAAAGACTGGTATAAAGTTCTAATAGTTATAATTAAATTTTACATCTCTACAGTCTATTTCATACTGGTATAATTTGGAATAGCTAGTCTTGCATTTAGGAACAAAAAAGCTTTTGTTCTGATCATACTGAATTTAGGAGTTGTAAAACTAGCATCACCCTTCTCATAATTAAAAGTCACAGGATATCCAATTAATTATTGAAAATGGATGCACAAAAGAGACAGCTGCTGACTTTTAGTTCCCTGACTATTTGCTGAGCATCATTTACATGCCTTATACCAAGCTGCAAAATGCTTTGGACATAAACAGAGGATGCCCAGCTGAGGGGCTGTGCGGTTAGGTGGCAATATGTGCCACCTCACCAAAGACAGAACTGCTGCCATCACACAAGGAATGTACTCGGAGGGAGCTCAGAATTTCTTCTACAGGAAGAATCCTTCACCTCCAAATTCAGAACCTGGGCAAAATGGATTCAGCACCATTTCACTAGTCAGAGCCACAATTTGTGTCTGTAAAAAAAACCAGTTCCCACCAGGGGCCAGCAGCCCTTTACTGTTCCTCTGCAGGTCAGAAGCCAAAGGCTTCCATTAATCCTGTTTCTGGTGAAGGCTTCCCCCAGATCCAGCCTTCCTAGCCTGCCTCTTGATCAAACCCCACACTCAGAGAACAGCTCTGCAATAGGAAAAACTACTTTATCTCAAGTGTCTGTTCAACTTCCTCCATCACAGTTATATTAGAGTTTGTGAGAGAAACAAAAAAGCAACAAAGCTTAATTATGAATATGAAAATACTTTCAAATCAGCCATTTGTATTATCACCTCTTATTTAAAGTTACACATTTAAAGTTACACAAAGTACTTTCAATGGCAAAACCTGCATGGTCTATATAAGACATTTATGCCTGAAGAACCACTGCAGTTTGTACACAAATGCTCCTTGCTTGTTACTTCTTCCTAGATCCTACTGCTCTTTTTAAAATTGAAAAATTAAATATGACGTTGTATTATAAACAATCTGAAAGTCTCTGGTGGGCTTATGTAGAATTTTACATGAAAAAAGTGCAATAAAACAAACAGGCTTTGAAAGAAACCCCTCCAGATATTATGATTTCTATTTTAGTTCTGTATATCCAGCTACAAATCAAAATGCAACTTGCAATTTTGTTACAATCGGAGAAGACTAAATATCTATCTGCTAAGGCATTTACATTCCAAGAAATCATCTGAGAAAAAGATTTTTCTATAAATCTAATATTGGGATTTTTTTCTCATGATAATTCTTTGCTATTCTATTTTTTTCAGATAATATAATTTTCTTTTGATGTGTTTTGTTATGATGAAGCATTGCCTCAACCCTGGTGATGTTAAAATCCTGGAGAAGGCCTTGAGTAATCTGATCTAGGGGAAGGTATCACCATGGGGCAGGGGGTTTTGGGACTGGATGATTTTTAAGGTCCATTCCAGCCCCTTACCACTCTGCAATTTCATGAACACAGCACATGAGCTGTCCACCAAAACTCTAAACTAAAAACATCTCAATATTTAAAATAAAAATAGTGAAAAATTATGTTAAAATATTAAGATTTATCTCTATTGCACAGGAATAATATATTTCCCCATTGTTATATGGATTATAAAAAACAAGCTTCAGAAAAATGCCATATTTTACTGATTTTTTGTACATCATATCCACTGAATTACACTAGTTTTTCATATTTCACTATAGAAGGTTACTGAATATAAGAAACTGCCAAAAATATCCCAGATCAACAGAGAGCTGATAAAAGTCTCAAAACAATTACCCTATTTTTTTTTAATATATCCACTGGGTATTTTATAATACAAGTCAATGGGACTCTTGCCAGCCAATACTTGCACACGTGCTCTGACCTTCTGTTTCACTTGGTTTGCCCTTCTTTTGCAACACTCCAACCAGGACTGAACCATCACAGCTCTTCTGTTGTTATTCAGCTACTGCTGAAAGAAGTGGCTTGCCAGAAAAACTCTCCTGCACATACCTGGACAGGAAATCAGCCCATGCTATTTAAAGGCTGAATGAAAGGTATCAGATTCTATTAAAGGCTTAAGAGCTTTTAATGACTCTTTACAAAGTTACAGCATTTATTTTGTTCCGAAGGACTGGCTGCTGAAATTATCTGTTGAAACTTTAATGGGATAGAAAATTCCTACATTTGTCATAAATATGCACGCTGTCAAACCCATGAGGCAAAACCTAGATTTTTTTTTATTCTGACAAAAAAGCCAAGGCTATGAAAAGATTTTAAATTTATTTCCCTCTCTCTCTAAAAAGGAAGCAAGAAATCAACTGGGAAAATGAATAGATTCATCCCAAAGTTAACACAGGGTGAGCCAGGAAATAATGTAACTGTATGGCTACATTTCCCATAGAAACAGAACTGGGCCAAACTGCAAAAATGCATTAAGTACATCTTAAATACAGTACTTAGTACAAAATACTACATTCCAGTATGGTTAACACACAATAGTTATGCTTCTCTTAATAAATCATTAAAAGTTCCAGCGATTTCCCTGCAGCCATGTAAGTGTTTGATTTGGTTTAATGCAATGTGACAATGCTAACAGCTTTCTCAAGGATCTTATTTAAGCCTGTAATAAACAAAGGGAGGAATAAGGTGGCTGGCAGGGCAAAGTCAAATCTCTTTGCAGTATTCAAATCCTGAGGGGAGGGAGAGATTTTCTTTTTTGTCCTCTTCCAGAATGCACTATCAGATTAGAGACCAAGATTTCAGCCTCTTTTCTAGATCAAAAGTAGTTTAACCTCAAATATCTGTAATTCCCTGTTTGTTGCTTTCAAGTTCTATTACAATGTTATGCATATTACATGTTTTTCTTCTTTCTTCTTTCCTGATTTTTGTATTTCATATAAATTGCAAACCTCAACACTCAGAAAAAAAAAAAAAAGAAGGTTACCACTAGTTCATGTGCCGCAGACCACCAAGAACTTGACCTAAAACACAGTTTAAGGTCTTGCATCTTAGTAAACATTTAAAGGAATACACACTGGCAGAGCCAGCTGCACAAAGCTTGCCACCACCATAGTAAAATATTCCTTAAAAAAAAGAATAAAATATTCTTCTTTACCAACTAGGTGAATGGGCAGCTACTAGGAACCCCTGTGATTGATTTCTAGAGGTTTTCTACAGGTTTGGATGCTCAGAAGAAAAAGCAGTGTCCCAAGCTGAGGAACTAAACTAAGGTGCACATTTTCAAATTCAGATCTAAACAAAAGACTAAAGAAACACAGTAGTTGTCTCCTGGGTACAAAATCATCTGCAAATGAAAATGGTAATATATACCTAAATAGATATGGTCTCCTAAAATACCTCTACAACAATAAAGAAAAAAACAAACTATGAAAGTGTACTGGTCCTTGGACCTCTTCTTTTAATTAAACTGACATAGCTCATTCCATCCTAATGCTTTGGATACAAAATACAAATCCCTCATTTTAGAGGTTAAGCACTCAAGGATGGCAGGAACTCGAGTCACCTCACTATGTTGTGTTTTCAAAGGAAACAAAAATTCTCTTGCTCTGATGTAGTTTAAAGAAAAAAGATTTATTCTACCCTCCAAAATAAATAGAGGGTCTACTACAAAGTGCAGATGTTTCAGTCACACAAATACAGAGCACTCTGGCTCACCCCCAGCAAATCATTGCAGTTCATCCTCAGCAGGTGCTGAAGTGCTTTTCTGGATGGAGCCAAGTGCTCAGCACCTCAGTGTCAAACTCAGAGGGTCATCACCTTCACAAGAAGCATTTTATAACTTTTTCTTCTACTAAACTTTCAGCTAACAGTGGCACAGATTTCCCCAAAGCATTTGGTAAAATGGTAGAAAAGATTTCTGACAGCAGCAGCAGGAACTGGGCGTTTTTTTGAAAAATTAATCAAGCAGCTGAGTTGGGTTCTACTGCTATTTAATCAAAATTATGGTGTGCAAGAAGCTGTGCCCTAGAAGTCAAATACTTGTTATTGCTCCCATGGCAGCATAAGTGCTATAAAATATCTCTGAATTTAACAATGCATGTACACAGGTATTTAAGAAAGTGCAGCTTTCTCTTTTGGTAATGGTTCATACATAATTATAAAACATAATAACATTTTGTAATTTATGTGAGACATGAACACATTAAAAATTATAATCACATTGAGGATACAAAATTCAAGCAGCATTCTGTCAATACTCATGGCAGAGTACACTTCTATAGAAATTCATGGAAACAAAGAAGTACTGCATAAAATTGAATGATTCACCCAGAATTCATTACCTACAACAAGCAGCTGAACCAGAACTCCAGAAAACTACATCCATGGCCAGAGGAATTCACATCCTAATGTTTCACTGAAGATGTCTATGCTCAGATATTTAAAGTAGAAACAAAGAACATGTAGGACATGCTTGTACTTTAAAGACACCTCATGACTATGCTCACACTGTCAACTTCCTTAGGGATTTCTGATGGACCCAATAGCAAATCTCGTCCCTGCAGCCAACAAAATTAAAATACCAAAAATATCAATCTCAAGGGTCTGTTTCCCAAGAAGGAAAACATACTTCTTCTACCAAGAGAGCTCTGAATCATACAAACAAAGCTAAAAAATGCATGAGAGTACTGCCACAGTGTTTATATTCACAAAGAACATTCCTGTCTCCCTAATATTGATGAATCCACTACTTCATTACTTGTAACTTCTCAGGCAAACAGCAGCAACAAGATGATTATTTTCAGGAAGAAGGTGAACTGAGTTACACAAGGATTTGCCCCCTAGAGAGGAACAGAGGACAAGGGTGTTTGTGAAGCAGCCTGCCTGGGAAGGGGGATCCAAGGGTGCCCCCAAACACCTCTTTCCCACATGGGGATGTTCTGGGAGCTGCCAGGGGAACACAAGCTCAGAATTGAGCACATCACTGTTGAAAGGCCCCTGTGCCAAGCATTATTATCCAATCTACTTCCTAACATGGAGCAAACTGTTCAGAGCTGAGCATGACCCAACGTGTAGAGAAGCCCAGCCAGGCAATCAGCTGAGCCCTCTGGGGTCCCCCTCCAGCTGCCAGCATCAGCAGGGTCAGAGCCAGCCCAGCAGAACTCCCCAGGTGTCCTGCAGAGAGAAGTGCCATGGACACAGGGAGGGCCTGCCTGCAGCTCCCATGAGGAACCCATGAACAGCCTCAGCTGTGGAGTGGCAGCAGCTCAGTTCTGGCCAAGGCCCAGTTCTGCAGCTCAGCTCTGCTCAGAAAGAAGCTCCAACAGTGCAATCCATGTGTTCTGGGATTGAGAGAGCCCTGACAAGCCCTGGTACATCTAGGGAGACTGAGCAACGACAGCACTCCCCACTGATGGAGGAGTATCAGCAGGCATTCCAGATACACCTCACAATCCAAGATGTCCTTCAGCAAAATCCCCCCACCAACCCATCAGCTGGAGGTTCTGCTTTGCCCCTGATTGTGTGAGATATTCACACCTATGCAGACAAGAACTTCTGCTGCTTTCAACTCTTTTATAAACAGTTGTGCTGTATCACTTAGTGTGGACTCTCCTAACTTAGATCAACTTGTATAAATAAGGAAGAAGCACAGAAGACACCTGGGTACATGTCAATGTATTTAATCAACTTTACAGCCTTTGCTTGGGAAACCCAATCAATGAAAAAGGAAAAGGCACAGAGCCCAACAATATGACAAACAAGGTTGCTGGTTGAGAAATGTGCCTTTTCTTGAGGAAGGACTTACACAATCCAAAAAAAAAAGATGGAAAAAAATAGTTTAGTGTTATTAGTCAAACAGCCTAATTTCACATAGTCTAAAGAAAATATTCTGCCATGTGGGAGGATTATCACAACAGAAATTTTTCAAAAGAGCAGGGCAGCCATTTTAACCAACCTAACGAGAGCTCTACACAAAGATCTGCCACACAATGTCTGTGATGTGGGTGTCTGACCAGAGCTCCCAGTTCCCAGCATCTCTGCAATTCTTTCTGCTGACAGGAACTCCAGGACGTGTTAAATAGTTTTTGATTCCTGCTTTTTCAAGACAAAGAAAGAAAACAAAAAGGAAACAAGACCTGAGTATATTAAAGGTCATGACAGATTGAAAAATTCTGTGCATGTGCTTTAGAAACTCATCATCTCTCAAGAAAGCAGCAAAAGATACAGTAACACCTCTTGGTCTCAGAGAAGTCTACAATTGATTAGGTAAGACAAAGTACCTTACCTGGTATTAAACAACTAAGTCATCTGCAAAAACAGGCCAATATGCCAGCCATGGTCCTGCATTTTATGAAAGTCAATAACATCTAGTAAAAGATTTACGAATCAGTTTGATATTTGCTATATCTGTTTAAAAAAAATTAATCTTGTTTATTTGACAGTGATACTGAGAATTTATCACATATGCTACCTGTGCTCTTCCTAGTGTATTTCTTGTACGTAATTTTTGCAAGAATCAAGCACAAAATAACATATGGCTTGGTTTGGGTGGTTTTTTTAAAAATTAATTTAGTAACAGAAAGATCAGACATTGAATTCTAGCTCTGATATTGCTTGACATTGTTCTACAAGTAAGCCTATGCCAGAAAGAGAATTTTAAGTAGGGTCAGGAATGCTGGGCACTTGATGTTCCTTAGTCAACACTCAAAATCCTGTACCCAGCTGATCTAGTGTGCACACAATCATGCAGCCTTTTAAATTAACCTTATTAACCAAATCCAGCCAAAGTATGTGTAAATATAGACTGTGTAATCTAGACTTACAAAGAAGTCTGCACAGTGAGAAGGGTGCTGTCTCCTGCGCTAAGCAAGCATGTCCTTTGAAAGGTCTTAGCATATTTCAGAATATTTTATCCTCAGCATGTAATGGGCAGTTTTACCCTTTCTGTGACACTCCAAGGGTCTCAAGTGCCTCATTAAAAGCAAGCCCCTGCTACTTGTGCTGCTTTTCCACATGTCTGGATTCCAGACTTTCTGCTCTCAGCAAGAGCTACTCTTCAGCCCTTTGGATGCTTCAGGAAACATGGGGAACAAATTCATACAGGCTGAAACCACACATCCAAGCTCCTGATACAACATTAATGTAGGGGAGGAACTACAAGACTAAATGCTTGAATTTGGGTTAAATTGGCTCGTCCTTGGCCACACAGTGAACTGCTAACTCTGATCTTCACTACCTGTCCTGAGGAATGCAGTCTTAAATAAAATATTCTGTCTGTATTTCTGAGCAGGCAAAACAGGGGGAAGTGTGTTTATGGCACACAAATTGTGAGTTGCACAGCTTATTTATATGGGAATATAATTTATTTATTTATTGTGAAAATGTAATTCCAGATTTTGTTGCAAAAATTAAGAGATGAATGCACAATACATGCAAGAGATTTTACTGTACACAGTATGCAGAAAAGTGTTTATATCTATTTTCCATATCAAAATAGATATGATAAATAGTTTCAAGTTTTCAAATTTTGAGTGATACCATTTAAATTCTGCAAAATGATGTGTCAAAGGACATTCTTCTCCATGCAGGTCAGAAGGTCCAAGGATTAACAACTTTTTCTTTTGCTTCAACAAATACAGGCAAGTAATGAAAAACAAGAATAAAACAAAAAAATACAGGAAAAAAGATACAAGCACAGCAGTATTTATTAAATAACTCAGTGGCTGGAATGCTATTTCCTGATGAATTTCATATGATTTTTCTTCAAAATAATAGAATTAATCAACAGCTTTTACACATACCCACATGTGCATATACACACTCCCACATCCCCTTAAGTAAGCCAAGAGGTATTGGAGACCTGGATGCTTTTGAACACCCCACCAAGTGCTTATCTAAATCTCTAGGCATGTAAATACTTCTTAAGAGTCTAACCCAAGAGACTCATCAGAGAAGCACACAGGACTCAACACTGCCAAGATATGAGCTCTGTTTCATTTCACATTCTAGTCACAAACAGATGAGAGCAGCTAAACTACTACTACTGCATTACTATTACTTAATGTCTTCTTTTGAAGAAATATTCTGTCCTTGAGTTTCATCTGGCACAGCAGAGCAAAGGCTTCTGTTATTTACATTCAAAAATAATTGCTGGATAGGTTGTGGGTATTTTCTTAATCTATCTATACATCCAAATCATAGAGCCATCATTATGCCATAGGGCACATGCAGTTTGGGGCAGCCTCTGTGTATTACTGCAGTTATCACAAAGAGAACTCTACAGGATTTGCCAATATTTAAACTATTGCTTGGCTGTGGAGTTACCTGGACGTGTCTGGACCCATCACCTCCTTGCAAACTACAATGTGAATGGCAAGATCCACAGCACTGTGGCCTAACACATTTCAAACGGGATTAAGAATTCTGGTAATCAGCAAATACTTTTTTCACAAAAATTATCTAGATGCTTAAAAAGTACACAAGAAGTTGAATACTCTAGAAGGAAGGCAGACTTGCATAGCAAAGCTCAGACTGATGGCTCCTGGCTTCGCAGAACTGCCAGTATAGCTGAAAATATAACTTTGCAAATAATCATGCAGTGTTTCTTTGCAAAAGCATTTACAATCCTACCTACTCAAAAGGCACATGTAATAATATTAAATTATACACAGAAGTTCCATTTTTACGGCATTCTTTTTTCTGCAATGAATGCACTGATTTCTTCCAGGAGTCCACTCTATATCTCCTTTTCTTACTTCTCAAATCTCAGTTTTCTACACTTGCAAAATTAGCTCAAGCTGGCACTTCTTTCACCAGTACAACCAATGCCAGAGTTTGCAAAAATGAAGCTGTACCAACCATCACAGCTCAGACACTGGAGAAGAGCTGCAGGAATGGAACATGCCCCTGGCAAGAAGGGATGTAGCAATTCAGAGCATTCCCTAAGCAGCCACTACCAGCTGAGTTCCCAGGGTCCCAGTGACAATTTACAGTGCTGGAGCTCCTGTGCAAGGCTGAAGTACAAACACTGCTTGCCTCCCTGGAAGAGAGAGAGAGCAAAAGTGATGCTCCTGTCCTACCAAGGTTAAATCAATGCCACAGGTTCAAATACCAGAACAAAGCCTGCTCTTTGTTAGGGTGTCATCATCTCTGAGACTGAGAAGAGTTTGGCTCAGTGCTCAAAAACTGAAACAAGGGAAGGGCAGAGCAAGGAAACCATTTTGCCACTGACTGATTTTATACCCCCATCTCTGTGCCAGGGCAGTCAGCTCTGTCAGGCACTCACCTCCTGCACTGCTCTGGGTGTGCTCACCTCACCCCACAGCACAGGAGAGCAGAGCTGTCACTCTCACATCTCTTGAGTATTTCTACTAACCTTTGTAAGTTTTTCTCTCTCACAGAGACCTTAAGCTAGCTGTGCATCCCAAATGTTGCTTTCTCCTTATTTACTCATCACTGGTACCTTAGCACCTTCCTCTTTTCCTTTCAGTCTCTTTTCACTAGCATTGCTTACATTTAGTTTGTTTTTCTCTGTTGTCTCACCCTTCATTATCACTTACCTCTATGCCTTAGGTTTCTTTCAGTTTCCATTTTGTTCTAACACTTCTCTCCACCTCTGCTGGATGGCCTGCTACAAAACCTGAGCAAACCTCATACACACACACCCACACTTTTTCCAGAAGGTCTAATCATGATGTTCATTCCAATGCTCAGCCAAACTCAGAGGTACCAAGAATTGTTCAGCTGTTGTTCCATTTTTGTTGCATAAGTGTCAAAAAACATGTTCCCACAGCTAGGAGCAGTCACTTGATAAATTGTTCAGAGAAATGATACTTATGCAGGAAATGAAACATTTTAGAAGAACCAGTTACTTTGTGCATCTACAGATGATAAAAATTCATTCAATTTTCCATCTTAAATATTCTCTCCCACAAGCCAGCTCCTCCTTCCCTTTTTCCTGCCAGCGTCTCTCTTCTGTTCCCATCAGGAGATGTATATACTTTTGTTCTCTTCAGTGTTCTGCTCAGGAGTCATTTATTGGTACACTCTCGTGTTCTTTTATCAAAGTACAAGACTGGTTCATTCTGGTAACTTATAATTTCAACTCAAAGTTAAAGGACTAAAGAGTCCTAGGACAGAAATACCATAGAGAACAGCCCAGAGAAGACCATGTACTTGCTGTTATTTTGAGAAACAGAAAATAACAAAAGGAGCAGGAAAAAAACAGCCAGAAAGAGATAAAAACTACCTCTGCTTTCAAGGAGGGTTGCAATAAACCTTTCCTTGAAAACCCACCTTTTATCAGCTTTGCTTCTTATCACATAGATAAGCACCCTTTATGACTCCACATTTCATTAAATTTGACCTTCTGCCTTTAAGTTGCAAAAGCACCTTCCCTCCGATGCCCTGACACCTGAACTTGAGAGCACAACAGATAAACATCAGCACTTGCACTGACTGGGAACACTTGCCAAACGGCTTATAAAGTACTGAGTGCCAGGCTCAGAAATTGCAATACACCTTGGTTCTAAATCACCTGCAAGAATAAAGGCTTTGGATTAGAAATCTGTCACTTAAACAAAAGATCATCAGCATAACCCTTCACTTTTCAAATGGGACTTGAGTCTCCTCCTGCCTTCAGAGCTGTCAGCAGCAAAACACTTTTTGATTTCATCTTCAGATGAGACCTACAGCTCTACCAGGTAATGGTAAATACATGAGCTAGAAGCATACAGAATGTTTAATGTAATTGTAGCAGAAAATGTTTAAAGGAATATATTCCACAACCTAATAAACCTAAAAGGCTAAGTTCTTTCTCTTATAATGCACACAGTATTTGTTTAGAGATAATTTTCTTTACAAAGGTTTTTGACAGAAAAATATTAAGCAATCAGTAACCACATGCAGATAATTATGGCAGGACCCTCAAGTGTAGTTGTAAGAAGTGTTTTTTTATTTCTTTCCCATAACAGAGCAGCTTTCTCCACTTCCTAATTATACACATTCCTTATTCCTTTTAACCATCAGCACAAAGTTTAAACATTAGCCACTGAACAGTGTGAAAGGAAATGTGCTGTACATTTAAAGGAAAAAAGAGCAGCTGTCACAAAGCAGACACTTGATTCCAGCCACAGAGACCTAGAACACCTCAACGGCAGTGGCCCAGCACTTGGTCCAGTAAAGAACAATTCAAACACAATTCTTCCCCCTCTGCTCCCCCACAGCCCCTTCACAAATGAGCTGGACCACCCAGTGATTAATGGAACTTGTTATTAACTTACCCAGACAATCTACCCAGCAATATCATTATCCTCAAATTGGACTTTTACCTCTGAGCCCTACAGGCTCTTAAAGCAGCTGAACTGGGGCTCAGCCCCTGCTTCTAGGTCTGTAATTCTGAGACACATAGTAATTGTCTAAAGTCTTAAATGCTTTAAACTTGAAATCCCTATCAGACTTGGCATCCTTCCCAGGTAACTACACTGCCTTTCTGAGTGCACCCACTAACTGCAATTTTCACTTTAACTGTTTGACCACAGCAGTGGGATGAAAAAGTAAGAAACACAGGCTTCACAAAGGCACTTCCAAACCACAGTGCTTTTACTTGATGCCTTTGGTAGCTACTGAACTTTGGAGGCAGCAAAACCACTGAGAAGTGCCTTCCAGAAACTGTGTCCATCTCATGGCAAACTCAGTTTTTCAAGTTACCCACATGCCATCTACTCCTCCTTGCCTATAAATCCAATTTGTGGCAAAATCCAGACACATTTCAACAACAAAAATCATATTCCTAAATAAAGCCTTTATCTCTATGTCATTGCATAAACCATGGAGCTCCAGCAACTCTCTCTCATGCCTTCTCCAGACTTGTTCCAATTCTCTGCACAGAAAGATTTCCCACTGCCCTTTGATGACTTCAGATGTGGTCCTTCCAAGCAGCACTAAATGAGCTTTCTACTGACTGCTACTGTTCAGTCAGAACACAAACAGTTGTTCTGAAGCAAGCCCAAATGAATACAGCTCTGAGGCCAGTATTTCTACATATGACAAAAAAACCAATCCAGTTTGACAACTGTACTTAGTCTTTAATCAAATCGTTAAGAGTATTGAAAAAGGAGAGTAAGATACTGAACCCTGAAAAAATGGAGGCACCAATCAAACAAATCATTAGCATGACATGGTACATACACCAATGCAATGCTGTCTATGTGCTTAAATTAGATGCACACAGATATTGAAGAAAACCATTATCATGGACAAAGGACAGTCTATATGAATAAAGTACAAGACTCTGGACTCTATAATGTTATTTTGCATTTCTATAGAGAGTGACTCATTTCGCACCAGGCAGTGACACGTCACACTATTACTGAGCACTTCAGCCCAACTTGTCTGCTCCAGCTATTCTTCAGCACACGCATTGTACAACAAAAACTACTTTGTACTGCAAAACCTTGAACTCTTCCTGACAAACCTCCACTGTTTCCTAAAGAACTCAATAGTGATGCTTACACATGCATTTCTACATCTAGAAATTCAAAGTCATCATTATTGTACACATCTCTAAGGGAAACATCTTTGTAAGAATTCAAATGCAATAAAGTAACCAAAGGTTTTGGACACAGGCACATTATTTGCTCTGCAAGCCTACTTAAAGAAATCTAACAGTGTCAGACCCAAGACTGCCCAGTTTTCAGAAGAAAAAATACAGATGCTTTTAATGAGAAAACCTGATTACATTAAAGTCTCTGACAGTAAATTAAATTATTGGTGTAAGACTTTAAATAGCCAAGAACAATGACAAACCTGAAACCATGAATCTCCATGCTCCACACTTTTACTTCCATATTTCATTACGCAAATCTAAAATACTGTTCCCCAATCCGTTTGCAATCTTGTTTGTGAAAGTGAGCATACCCTAAAAAGAGAACTGCAAAGCCATCAAAGGGCCATAAAAAGATACCCATAGTGATTATCCTTCCTCACTTTTTAATTTCACTGACTTCTCACTGAGTTCATGCTTAAAAAAACATTCTGAATTTCTCTGAAAAGTAAATTTTGGGGTTTTTTATTCTAAACTATGGCCTTCCATCTCATTATGTTGGCAGTTGCTCGTCCAGCCAATATAATGCGACTGAATGTGCACAAGCACTGCAGACAAGTTGAGTTAGTGGGTGCATCCCACAGACCCATCCTCCTCAGGGTGATCAGGACAAGCAGCACCTCAGTGCTTGTCAGAACCATTTTCTGCCTCTCTTTCAGCATTTTGTTTCAGGTACAACTGGGCAATATTTTATTCTGTTTCCTCTGCATGGAGAGGAGTTGGAGCTGTGAATGACAAGTCACACACTGCGTGCATTCCACTGGCTGTTACCACATTAACACTTCTTCCTCCCTCCACAGGTTCCAAGTGCAAAATTTCACTTGGCAGCATTAACATTCTGATTTGGCCTTAAAACAATCCCTCTTTCTGAAGCTGTTCCCTGTGCTTCTAAGGAAGGTGTGGCTTCCTTTTGACCTACTCATATATATTCACTGCAAAGATGAGAAAGGGTGACTGTACCATAAAACAAAATCCTTAAAATCAGAGATTTAAAGAACCCTTTTACACACTTCCTTTCCAAGTAATATGAGAACCTTTCATATTATCTTCTTCCTCCTCACTCCTGTGTGATTTAAGATGTTTTTATATTGGACATCTCTCATGACTATATTCAAAAATTGCTTTTACAGATACTAATAAGTAATTGTGAAAGAAGTCCCTTAAAACATTCTGTTTTGCTCAGAGTATTGACAGAACTGGAGAAGTGACACCATATTTTTTACTGATTATCTTGCCCCTTGCTACCCTTGACAATGTCACAGTGACCTGGGTCTCTGTTGTACATAACTTGTCCCAGTAGATGTTACTCACACTGAGCAGAACTTCCCTCCCCAGACTCTCATCTCAGGTGAAATAAAGGCACTCCTTCCTCCACTTAAGAAATGTGTCCATCTCTCCTTCAACAGCATTCTCAGTCTTTTGCTGAAGCCTGGCTGAAGCCTCTCAGATCTCACACAGCTTGAGGTGCTGCTTTCATCAGGAACACTGCTTTTACCTACATCCAGGCTGATCACCATTTCACTTAAACCACTCACCTGTCCTGTTTGGATTCCAGGCTTGCTGGATTAGGGATAGATCTTTTTGCCCTCATGTGATATATTATCATAACCACAACATTCACCATTAACCCAGGGTGAGCTGGTACCAGAGATTCCTTGTGGGCTGATAATTTAGAACTTCAGTGAGATGCATGCCCCTTACAAAGCAGAATTTATTCTACTCTCTGAACAAAACAGTCTAATAATCATTAAGGCACTTTCCCACAGCTGCTTAGCCTTCTCTAAATCCTTTTCATCCCTGTCGAGACATTGCCTCCACTTCCCTTGCACTGGTAGCAGCAGCTCTGGTGTGCTGTGAGCTCTTCAGTGGGTTAATCCACCTGAAAGCTGCTCACACACTGGAGCTGGGTTGATTTTGAGATGGATAAGCTGCCTCTAACAGCTCAGTGTGTGTGATCACACACCCAGAGCTGACTCAAGGAGGTGGACAGGACCTTGCCCTGAAGGTAGAGCAAAGCAAGCACAGCCCAGGTTCAGGGTGATCAAATGGCCATGGAATTCTGTGCTGCACCTGACAGCATCCAGCAGTTAAAGCTGACTGCACAAACATTGTTCCTGCACAAGCAGCACAAAGGTGTGTGTACAGTGAGGGGGTCTGACTTCTTTAATGACCTCCCTGCCCTAAATCAGTACTTGAAATTACCATTCAATACCTCTTCATTTCTGCTCACTTCCTGCAACAGCTGCAATTGCCACCAGTCTAGTGAAAATCTATGCTCTGCCTTGTTCTAGGGAATGTTGGCATATTGTCAGTCATAGTTCTGGAAAAGAGCACTACTCTGATTCATAGCTCCTGAGAGGAACTGAATACACTTCATGTTCCCAGAACATTATGTGACCAGTTCCAGCACAATGCCCTGGAATTAAACCCAAAAACTGGATCCTTCACTCTTTTCTCAGGTTCAACTACCTAGCTCATTCAGGAAGATGGCTCCCACTAAATACATCACTGATTGCAGCACAGGCCTGAACTCAGGAGGGTCTAGTCAGCTTTCAGCACATCAAGAGTCACAGATCTACCCATGGATGTAAAGCTGAACAAGTATTTTACACCTTACTGTAACCATAACCCAGTGTGGCACCTTGTAGCTGGGTCCTGCATGAAGTCTGACTAGGTTAGAGCTGCTACAGAATAGCCAATTGCACCATTTTACTGTGAGAGTAACATACTGTTGTTGGTTTTTTTTTTTACACCATTTGAAACAAAAAAAAAATAGGTCCTAGTTTGTCAAATAGGAGAGATGAAGCAACACAAAGATCATAGCCTGCATATGCAGAGCAAGAAATTAAAATCCTTAAAACATGTAAATATTTTTTTCTTCTTAAAACATGTAACTGCACTGCATAATTCATGACTACCCAATTGCCCTCCTGCATTTCCACCACCAGAGACTTCTGCTTATTTGACAGCTTTACTGAAAATCCATTTAAATACAAATCAGCTGATCAAAAAGTTCAATTTTTAATTTTTTTTTTAAGGCTGAATACATTAGGACACCAAGCACTTACACTTCAATGCCCACATGCACAATTAGGAAGATCACTTACACACAACTGATGTCAGAGAGCCCTGTCAAAGAGCAGGAAAAAGTCTTGGACAACCTAATTCAGTTTCTGTAAAGCCAGAATATATTCACATCACCTTTGCTGAAGTCACACCTATTCACTTACATTCAACACCAAAGCAGTTTGTTTGAGTCTTAGTAATTTCTTAGCAAATAGTTTTAAGCACCAGTGCAAACTGACTACAGGATAAATAACACAGACAAGATGTGGGTATTTTTAATAGTGACTTACAGCTTTAAGCTCAAAACTTATGTATTTGGGCCAAATATTTTTAAATTTGTCAAAGTACAAGGGCTGCTAGCACTAAAAGATATGTTACAAATACTTTTTAAAGTTACTATATGGCTACATATTTTATCTAAAGTAAGAACATCCTTGGCAGTGCCATAGCTTAAAGTGACAGTTTTAGTGAAGCCATTACCAGCAAAAATGTGGTCAAGATCATTCCCTGCAGAGCCCCAGGAGAGCTGTGCAGAGGAAGCAGAACAAGACTGTCAACAGAAGCTGTACAGCCAGATACACCAACAGTCAAAAATGGTAATTTTAAGTTGATTTGCTTTAGAATTAACTTCTCACATTAGCATGCTATTTCTCATCACCACATCTGCATGTTTATCAGCAAGTCTACATTTTATGCATGAAAAGTGACAAATAATCTGTTTATTGCTCTTTCAGAAGCTACTTTCCAGACAGTAATTCTTCCAGAATTCCATTCCACATAATCAAGTAAGAAATTTTGTCCTTCAATGTTATTAAACTGCTGCTGACATGTTTTAGCACTTAAGACAAGCTGTGTGGATTTTAAATCACTATAAAATGGACTGAGAACTCCTTCTCATACCCTTACTTTTTACTGCACATTATTTTGATTTAAATGGCATCATTGCTACTTATCTGAGCAGCCAGTCCTGTAGCTTCCTGTGCTTTTGGTACAGTGTGAAACACCCACGTTCTTCTGCCACACAGTCAGCCCCCACTGCTTGATACTCAAGGCAATCTACCTGATTCTGCTGTACAAGGATTGCACACTTCCCCTTTGAATCAGCAAGCATATTGCCTGTGCTGCTTGAGAGGGTTCTTGTTTTTTGATTCTTTTTTTTTAAGGCATTTTAGTTCACAGTTTTCCCAAGCCTAAGTTCATATCCAGCATCAGAGCACCGTGAAGCAATGTACTTCCAGTTCCTGGGTCTGCTACAAATGCAACTGAATTTTTAATGGTCTTAAAAGTCTCATTCCTCAAATATTTTGAAAAATCCATCAATGTGCTTCTTGCAGCACTGCTGACTTAGCAAGGATCCATGGAGGCCCTTAGAAGCACTACCCATGGGAAAAAAGAACTTAAGATTATCTTACTCTTTGCTAATGCAACCTGTGCTCATCATGAGTTGGGAAACCTAAATGGAACACACAGGTCTCAAGCACTTTCTTGTATCAGAAAGTTTGCAATAATCCATGCTCCTTTCATTTACTTAATAGAAAACCTCCACGTATCACACTGAAAAGTGAAGTAAAAACCCCACAACCATTATTTCATCAGTTTGTTCACCATGACTAGTTTGGAAAGGAAGTCACTGGACATTTCTGCCTTATTTTCGTAACTCTGTTTCAAAACCTGCCAGTGGTTTTAGGCAGCAAGACATTGGTACACACAACACCACAAACTTGAATGTAACTGGGGATAACAGGGCTCCTCAGCTCCATTTCTAAGAAAGACACACATTGTCCTGAATCTCCTCAAGGCACAGTTCTTTCCAGTAGTGAGAGCAGCACTGCAGAAATGCACCACTGACTTCATCCATGGGACAGAAAAGAACTTCCCTCAGCCCTCCCACAGAACTGACCTCCACTGTTATCAAATTAAACAAATGACAGAGAAAACTGAAATCATTTCCAAGTATAATTTACACACAGAACACAGACCCCTGCAGAATTGCCCAAGGAGCCATAAAGCTCCAGTGCAAAGGAGGTCAAAAGGCTCTGTCCTCCTCTGTGGGGGCACCATGGCTTTGCAGCAAGAAATTCCTACACAAAAGGCAGCACATCCATCAGCAGCAAAACAAGCCAAGTCCCATGAAACAGAAACCTTTAACCACAGCTGAACAGATCACTGAAGGGAAACTCTTAATCATCAAACTCACAATGAAAATGCCATCATTCTTGCGTTCTCCACACAAAACAAAGCACTAGATATGGCCCTTTGGATCCTAGGTAGTTACTACAATGTACAGGGGGAAAAAGGCAAGTAGGGATTATTCAGAAGCTAAATCCATAAAATGATAAACAGTTAATCTTAAAGGTAAGTAGCAGTTGCTTGTGGACAGCCTGGTTCAGGCATGGCTTAAAGAAAGAGGCCATGAAACAATTCAGCTAAAGGAATAAAGCAGCCTTTCCCAGGCTTGATTCTGTAAATAATCAGGTTCTCAGCCACCTTTCATATAAACAACAAGATTCTCAAACCGTTCTGTCCTTGGCTGCTGCTGGGAGCAGACAGTCAGTCTGAGAACAGAGATGAAAGTTTTGAGAACTCTCCATATCAGGGTGAGAACACTGATCTTGGTTTCAGTAAACTAACTTTTGGTATTGTAAACAAAAGGTGGAGCTGAAGTTTTCTCTACAACCTATCAGGAGCTCAGATTTTGCAATATGCATGAACTTGATTAACACTGTTATAAAAGGTGTCGGGTTGATCAATAAAGTGGAGTGATGCTGATCAATAAGGGTGGATCTCTCCCTCCGACTTCAATAGTTGCTATGTTCCAGTGCCTCAGGCAGTCAGTCATCCAAGCAGATCACACCAAACACAGAATTCATCCTAACATCTTTAAAAATATTATTTTCTTTGGCAGAAATTTCAGAAGAGCAGACTGGAACTGCTGGTTCTGAATTGATGAAAGGTCTTTGATTACCAATTTCCTCATTTAATGGGTCTCCTTCCCCCTCCCCCTGCATCACACATCTCCTGTGACCCAGATGCCAAGCTGGCAGGTGCCACATGCTCTGTGGGAAAGAAAGACAAAGCGTTCCTGTGTTTGTGTGTTCTCTGACCACACAGATGGCACACACACCAAATTTCACCTTCTAACTCTATAAACAGGATGGCAAAAGGCAAATCATGATTTTGAATCAAAACACTGACTTTGTGACTCCCAGTCCAACATTTTGTTTATGGCACTAAGCACATTTCACACACACACACATGATCTGCTGAGGAGATACCATTACCCAAAAATCCCAGTTTTTAAAAGATTGCTTGCCCATTCCAGAGGGGTATTAAATACAGTAAAGGTGATTGAAAATTACCACGTTCAGCCAGTGGAGTTATATCACATTTATATGGAAACATGAAGCCAAACCCATATCTACATTTTGCATTTATCAATACCTATGCAAAATACATTAAAAACCAATAAATCATTTTTTAAAAAAACCACAGTGACTGGACATTGCCTCTATAGTCTAAAAGCACAAAATCTACTTTTGGTTCTACCACTGACCAGCTCCTTATCCCTGAACCCATGTCACTTTCTAGTACCATATTTACTGGCAACTATAAGGAAAACAATGAGAACAGTAAGACCCACCAGCACTTGCAAAACACAAGGGAATAAAGGGGATGTTATTACCTAGGACTATTACCACTGATTTTTATATTTTATTTCTTTTTTCCTTGGTTAAGAAAAAAAAATATTTAAATACCTTCTCTACTTTTTCACCTTAGATCTGTTACCTGACTGCAAACACAGAAAACAGAATTTTAGAATCCCTTGATTTCCTTTGAGTCCTGAATTTCTTAAGTCATGTTCAGTTGTCAACCAGACTAATTTCACTGTAGTCATTACAGTTCATTAAACACAAGTACAGTATCAAAAAAGCACCTTAATTAGGGTGGTAAGGAAACAGAATTGATTCTCCTCAGAGGCTTGGCATTGTCCTTTGAATAGCAAGTATGTAAGGCCAAGTTATTTTTGTGTTTCACGTGCACAGCTGCTGCTATCTGAGATGTTGCAGAAAATTAACTGGAATATTCTCCCATCAATGCATAAAACTCTCAGTAACTCTGATAACAGAAACATGTACACAGTGAAAGGACACTGGGGCTCTAGAAAATCGAATAGAAGGTGCAACCTGATATTTGAATGGCTCTTTTCTAAGTGGACTTCTGAAAAGCATTGTTAAAGCCTACAGGTTCAATTCTCAACTAGCCATAAAACTCCAGCAGTGCCTTCCTCTCCATGAACAGAAAAGAGACCAACACTGAGAACTCAGCACAATACAGAACTAGACTATGGCAATAACTGGGGTGAAAGTGGCATTAACATAAACAGAAGCACTTTGTCCTTAACATTATCATTATAAGAGCAAGTCTGGGGTTTATGTGCTTTTTACAGAAGCTATGAAGAACAGGATGCATTTTATATTTTATTTACATGTGTGTTTACAGAAACTGCAGGTGCACTGCTACTCCAAGTGCTGCTGAAGAAAATCTCAGCGCAGAGCTGCTGCTGGCCTTGCCTTCCTTGCCCTGGCTGTTTGTTTCTCAGCATTGCAGGATTCTCAGGAGCCTGCACTGCAATGGATTACCCAGCATGTGCCGCAGTGACTCAGGCAGCAGCAGGAGCCTGGCATGGAGTGCCAGCTCTCACTCCAACTTTCAGGATGCCTGAGCAAAACTCTACAGCAAAGCCAAGCTATAAAAGGAGATGAATTCAAGGAGCAAGTTCAGCTCCCACTCTATTATGCCACTCTCTATTCTTTTTCAATGCCATTCAGACTTTAATATATAAATATTTGATGTGTAAAATATAAATAACCTCCTTCCAAGTAGCAGCTGCACCTCTGCTAGGTTTCTGAGTTACTGCATTATGATCCCCCCTTGCAGGCTGTGGGAGCTGCATTGTTCAGGGCTGCAGAGCACATGACCTCCACCTTCTGCTGACTGGTGCTGTGCTAATGAAGCACTCACAGCTTTTTGTTACACTTCTGCCTCACTGCCAGGCCACCTTAGCAGCTGATAAATACAAATGCAGAAGTACAGGTATTCATTTAAAAATGTATCAGGCAAAAAACTAAATTGTCTTGTCCTTTTCACCACTGTCCTTCTCCCACAATTGTGTAAGATGTGAAGAAAAGTAAATCCAACTATCAAATAAAAATTAGGAACCGGACAGAAGCTTTCTCTGCATGACTGTCATGGATTTATCATGCCCAATTCACAATGGCTGTGAAAGGACAGTATCTCTAACACACTGTATGATAACAGCTTATAGTCCTAGGAAATAAATACAACTAGATGTAGGCAATAAAGTTTCCCTTCATGTCTCAATGTCAAGTTCAAGTTCTCCTTGAATACAGTTTACCAAAACATTTCCTTTGCTATGGAGCCCTTGTGTAATTGAAGTTTTTTGAGTACTGACTCAATGTCAACATGGACTTTAAAAGAGACTTAAATATTAAGTTTAGACTAGTATCTAGAGCATAACAGAAAAGAAAAATAGTCAAGAGAACAAGAAAAAAAAATCACCAAAAACCACCACCACCATCCATAATAAGCTAACAAAATCCAATCACACAACTTATTCTGTCTGGGGAACAAGGTGGTCTTGGTCCTGATCTGGCTTTCACTCCAACACATGGGATCAAAATGCCACACAAATCAATGGAGAAAAAGCAGAAATCTGGGATATATGAAGCAGCATCCCTGCAACTGTTGGTGACAGCTGAAAGTTTAAAAACCATTAAAAAAACAGAAAAAAGACCATTTAAAAATTGCTAAAAAAATGCAGCACTTGAAAAGACAAATGTCATTCAGGATACATAAGATATTAAAACACGGAACAAATTATTTATATATTTATTACACTAGGTTAAAGATTTTGGTTGTGTTGGTTAGAAAATCTGCTTCCCCTTAGGCTCTGTCCATAGTCAACAGAACCAGCTCCTGGCTCACACTCTCTTGGAGCCCCTCTTCCTTCACTGACAATGGGAGAAGGTTTAAGAACCCAGCCTGCAGAGGCTACAGGAGCTCTTGATGGCCACATTACAAATAAGACAATAACTGTGAATATTGCCAGATGTTTCTTTTCTCAGAAAAGCATTACTTTACACTACCTCTAAGAACCTAAGCCTAAGAAATACAACATGAATAAGCTGTTGAAAGTGAAAGTGCTTCTATACACAGCCTTCAGCTATAATTAATTTTAAAAAATGTATTTATTAAGTGTGAATTGAAAATCAACAGATTTCCTATGGCAGTATCAGGACTGAGCCTTCAAAACACCCTAAGGCAGGGAGGTTCTGAGCTCACCAGCATCCAAGCAGTTTGAAAAATCACAAATCATTACAGAGAGATCCTAGCCTGGCTGTGGTTTTAGAGCACAGCAGAAATTAGAAATGAATCTGACACCTATTAAGGCTTTCTTATTCACTCTCTGTGCTTCTTGCTTTTCCAAGCTCTAAAAATACTCCCAGCACCCACCAGAAGATGCAGCCTCCCACCACCTGGGTTATCCCACACACACAGAGAGCCAGGCCTGCAGAAGCAGCAGGCACACACACACCTACAGCAAAAGCCTTCAAACTGAAAACAGCAAAACAGATCTGATCTGGCAGGGCTGAAAGCAACAGGACACAAACGCTCACTGCAAACAAAACTCCACAAAACTTAATTTAAAAAATATATTAAAAAAAAAAAAAAAGTTGTATTTTATGGGAGTTGCACATGAATTAATCAGCCCTGAGAAACAGCCTGCCCTGCTTATCAGTCAGTGAGAGGTGGTGAGACACTTCACAGGTTCTGCTTGGTATTTCATGAGTTAAATGAGTTATATCAAGGAATCATCACTGATTTTTAATGGAGAGAATGGAAGAGATCCTCATTGCAGATCACATTCAATTAAAGAACTTCAATTTAAACTTATAACGTAAGTAGAAAGCATAGTAAAGAAAATACTAATAACATGAAGGGTGTTATCACTTCATAACAGACACAGAAACTTTGAGATACATCCCAGCTTCAGGTCTATCCATGCCACGACACCAGGGGAAGCAATCATGAGGGAACAGATCATGGAGTAGCACTGCAGCTTGATCTATTGAATGTACAGAAAAACAGCTCAAACTCTGCTCATCTTGTGTTAGATGTGCAACACAAGAGCAGTCTTCTAGATCTCACTGCCTGACACTTCAGTGAAAACCAAACATGCAATTTTCAGTGGAAAATAAAAACAATTGGGTAAAAAATTCTAGGGGAAAACCACCCAAACACTTCCTGTGAATTACTGGATTACAAACAGACCCACGGTGATTTTTACTACACCAGCCAAGTTTGCAAGAGCTTGTCATGCCTGATTTTGGCAAGGGCATTAGTAACCATAAAAAGTTAGCTGCTGACCTTTCATAAAGCAAACACTCATTTACTTAAGTGTAACTTCAGACAAACCAAGCTGACAAGCATCAAACATCCCAGAAAATGCAACTGCATGTATCAAATCATAAGTCATTTTTGTTTTCCTGGACTCCTGCACTTGGAATTTAAGCCTACACACAAAGGTGATCACCACTAGTCAACAAAAGCTGTACATACAAAGGCTTCTTACAAGCACAGAACTGAAATGCAGTTTTTTGCAAAAAAGTTCAGTGGTTCAAGCAGAGTTTAGAATAACTCCATTTATTTTACCTAATCTTTTTATAACTATTATCTATACTACTCTATATTTCCTTTAAAATTGCAATTTATTTCCATTGAACAGAAGTCTACTTTAGCATGGAAATAGTATTTATGTACCATTTTTTATATTTATCCATATTTCTGAATGAACTGCTAAATATAGACTGTCTTAATACACTTGCTTCAGACTTCAGATTTTTTGTCCTTAGGTTCTGTTAGCTTTCAAATATTATTCTTATTCCTTAATCACATGTCCTGACAGTAGTCTCAGTCCCTCCAGTACTCCTCAATGTCCTCTGGGACATTTGCCAGTTTTTGTCATCTGCCCCCATTCTCCTTTGGGAACACTAAAGGAATTAATTTCATTCTTTCCCCAAGCAATGCCTGTCTCTGCTGTTAACAGTTACCACTGGCATCTTTCATCCACTCAGTACACAAAGGTCTCTGTCTCCTTAAGTGATCCCACAGCACTTGGAAATTTAACAAATCTTCTGTAGAGAAATACCTCTCATGTTCTGCATTTTCTTGCTTTAGCATTTTGTAAAAGAATTCTTCTAAAAGATGGAATCCAAATATTGCCATTTTTCATGTCCCACCTTATTTTTATTAGTTCAACAACTTTATACATCTGGGCATGACTGAGCCTCTGTGTGCCTGAGATAAGCAGTTTCATTGTTTAGACATGGCTGGTTTGATCCACTACATATATATGCTAGTTCTTCTGTTATTTTCCCCAACATCTTATCTGAATTCTTACAGAGTGAGCTTTTAAGAAGGGTCTTCTGTTACCTTATGTACAAAAAAAAAAAAAACAACAAACAAAAAACCAACCAGTATCTTATCCTTGAACTTTAATTTCCTAATAATGACAGACTTTTTCAATCAACTGATTTAGAATTTCTTGCATTTGAAAGTAAGTTGAAATTTTACCTTTGACCCACCTTGACAAGGAGAATATTCTTATGAATTATGCATTGCAGTTCCTTACTGTATGGAATATTGGAAGTCATACTGCAACTTTCCAATAAATGCAGTCAAATCCAATATATTCTAGAGCTCCTTTCTGCCATTATTCCTACCTTTATCAGATCCCACCCATCCTTTTGTTTGCTTGTTTACCTGACATCTGAGCAGGATTAAGTAACCTGCACTGTTACTAGTTGCTAGACAAGAGGGCTCTTGCTGTGGTTACCTCTCAAACTTCCTCAGTTACGTATCATTTGCTTCCTGAGTTACAAACTCACTACAGTAAAGGCTGCATCACTTCCCAGCATATCAGATGCACAACAAGCCAAATTCTTTATTAAATTATCCTTGGATTTGTTTACTCTACAGATTCAGCATTTTCTCAAAGGAACAGTGAAAGTTAACTAAAAGATACCAATTCACAAGATTTTTCAGGATCAGTACATTCCATGAAAGAGAGCACACTACTGAAACATTAGATACAAATATTCAGCATCTCTGTATCCAAACAAAGTGCAGATTCTGCACTTGGGCTGCTGACAAGCCACATAGCTGAAGGAAGACCTAGAAAGACAACAGCCAAGCACTCAAAGAACCTTTCTTTTCCTCACTCCCACCAAGACAAGAGCAGCTGTCAGATTTTACTGAACAGGTTACTGACACTAATTTCGATATTGCCATTGTCATTAATGACATCCAGGAGAAATACAGATCTCTTTGACTTAGAATGAGCAAGCAAAGCAGCTGAGACTTCCAAAAACCTTGAGTGGAAGAATCCCACTGCAGGCACATCCTAAAGCCCCCGCATCAATGCGGGGTTTGGCACTGGCACCATCCTGCCATGGAATTCAGGCTTCCTGCTTGGCAGAAAGGGGCTTCTCTCTTAAAAGAATCCAGCTAAACTATTAAAACAAAGCACATACAAAAAAAGAGAAAAGAGATTAAGGGGTCAGAAGAAGACGAAGATTCACTCTAGAGAAGATAGGGAGTACAGGATCTAGAAAACAAGGGAAAACTCTAGAAACATCTGATACCCTCTACAGGACAAATGCAAGGCATTCCAGGTAGGATAACAAACCAGCAATTCGTGGCAGATCAAAACAATGAACTCTTTAGGGGAAAGCTGCTCCCATACACGCTGTATCTTTAACGGAGGCCTCAAAACACGAACACGAACCCACCACTAAATAACAAATGCTATTAACTAGAGGGAAGACCTGAAGCCCCAAGCAAAAGAATGGAAGGGGCTCCCTTCTGCAGTGAGAACAGCACAGGGAGCTGACAGGCAAAGCCACAGGCGCAGGACGCGGGGGGGAAACACTCCCGGGGGTGCCGGGGTGATGCTGCCATACACGGAGGGGGGACCCGCCGCCCGTGCGGGAGCGGGCGCTGGGCGAGCCGCCCGTGACCAGCAAAGCCCGGCCGGCCCCGCCGCGGCCCCCGTACCTGGCTGGCCTTGTGGAACTGCTTCTTGAGCCCCGCCACCGACATCGTCCCGCCGCCGCTGCCCCGCGGCCGCCCGGGCCCAGGGCCGCCCGCGCCCGGCAGGTCCCCGCGCCCGGCCCGGCCTCGCGCTGCGCCGCCCGCGCGCCGCCGGGAGCATCGCCCTCCGCGCGCCCGGCCGCCGCCGCCCCATTGGCCGCCGCCCGGCCACATGCAAATGTGGCGTCAACGCCGCCCGTCTATTGGCTGCTCGCCGAGATATGCAAATGAAGCGCTGGGAGACGCCCACGCTGCGCTGTCGCATGGAGACAGCGGCGGGAGCCGGGCGGGGGATGCGAGGGGATGGCGGCGGCGGGGAGCACCCACAGGGCACCCACTGGACATCCACAGAGCATCCCTCCCGCGGGGAGCACACACAGGGCATCCACAGTACATCCCTCCAGCGGAGAGCACACACCGGGCATCCACAGTACATCCCTCCAGCGGGGAGCACACACCGGGCATCCACAGAGCATCCACAGGGCATCCCTCCAGCGGGGAGCATCCACAGGGCATGCCGTGGGGAGCACCACCCGGGCATCCACAGAGCATCCTTCCCGCGGGGAGCACACACAGGACATCCTCAGGGCACCCACAGAGCGTCCCTCCTGCGGAGAGCACCCAAAGGGCACCCACAGGGCATCCCTCCTGCAGGGAGCACCACCCGTGCATCCACACGGCACCTCTCCCGTGGGGAGCACAGCCCCGGCACCAAAAGACCAGTCAGCTGCCTGGTTTCATCTGTCTTATTTCCAATAAGGCTGAAAATATCTCATTATGGGTCTGTCTCATTTCTTGTGGTTCAACGTAGCATCTCTGTCTGAGCTCATTAATCTCAGGTCCATTATTGTAGGTGGTAATTTAATTATAGCTCTCAAAACATGAAAGCTCTTGCAGCAGCCCTGAACACACCTGGCTGATGCTGTGCACCAGAAAAAATCCACTTGGTAGTGTGGCTCCATACCTGCAATGATGCTGCTCAGGGTTCCAAAGGGAACCTGCTCAGAAGAGCAGATAGACTAGAAAGGGCTCTGCTGAAAAGATGTTTTAGTTGTTTGGTTGGTTGTTATATGAGGGATTTACTGATTATATACTGAAATATGACTGTGTATCAGGAATGTGCTGATATAAATTAGAGATGTGGTTCTGCCTTCATGGCAGAGCAATTCCAAGGGATGCTCAGATTCTGGGCAAGATAAGCTCTGTGATAATGCTGCTTGATCCTGGCTGTAAGGATACTTGGGAGTTATGATTCAGCTGAAACTCATGCAGGGACCTGGGGAGCAGTTCAGAGATAAGCTTTGCTGGCTGCAGCAGGGCTCTCTGTTACTCACTGTCATGCTCACTGCATTTTGATTGGGTTGGGAGAGAAAAACATTTTCAGAGTGTGTTAGAGTTACTTTAGAACAGCAAGGAAGAAAAAATACAAGAACTTTCATACTGGTTGACACAATGTAATTTGGGAGAAAGGAATCACTGTTCCTACTTAGAAAAAATTATTATACCACTAAGAAACAAAGTGTAAAGACAAAGACATTAATGAGTTAAGGATCTGGCTTGACAAAGAACTCTCTGTAGAGGAGAGGCAGAAGAGAAAGCAAAGAGGAAAGCACCAATGAACATTTGCTCTGGAAGACAAACTGCTAGGTGAAGTCCTTCAGGGATTTGGTAATGTTTGAAAGAAGCCTGCCATCACCATGTTATCCCTGTGTCTAGGGAAAGAGCATTTTTGGCCTCCTTATAAGTAAACATGATTACACCACAGACATCTGATTTCAGCAGTTGTTTCTCCTCCCTAATTGAAACTGGCAGCAAGATGTTAACTGTCAGGGCCAAATTAGTTATGGCTTAAATTAGAGACACGTTTGTAGACACCTCAGGTGAGGAAATAAGGCCTAAACTAGGATATTTGAGCTCCATAAAAGGAATTAAAGCAAGCTCTTAATGTACTGTGGAATTAGGGAGACAAGGCAGCTTTGGTTAATCTTCAGCTTTAGGAACGGCTGGACCAGAGCAAAGGAAGGAGTTTGAAATAAATCCCTGTGGAGGGGAATGAATGGATTATGGTGCTGCTGTGGGTGTTAGCTGTAAAATTGGATTAGATAAAGAACTTTAGTAAGGCTGTATGTCTACAACTTCTTTTTTTACAAAAAAATCCTGCCCAAGGATAGCAGCCATGTTGTCTCTGCTGAAGAATTTGCAAGTGGGAAATTCCCTGTGGGAATTTCACTTCATAGCCTAATTGCTCAGTGATACAGACAAGATGAAAACCTAATTAATGAGCCAACTTGTGTTGTCCAGGTACAGATGACTTGGTGGACGCATCCGGAAAGACAGTGGTATTCAGTTCAAATACAAGTAAAAGTTATAGCTTGTAGCCAGCAAGACACAGTGGCTAAGGAATGTCTAGAAGGCTCTGTAATCACATAGTTATAACTCATGGAAAAAAAAGGGGTTGTAATTTGCTGAGTGATAATCCTTAAATTTTATTCAAAGTTAGTGATTTAGTCTATAAAATGAGAGAAATTATAAATACTACCAAAAAATTGCGGAGTGGTTCAGATAAATGCTGATATGACAGAAAGAAAAACTTCTATTAAAGTTGTTAGAAGATATGCTAGGGCATAGCACTACAAAACCAGAGTGAAAAATTCTTCACAGAGGGGGCCTTCAGGGCAAAAGATGTCTGGCTATTCAAACAACAATTACACTTCCACTACTCAGGAAACATTAAAGTGCACGAGAGGAATTCATAATGGCTCCAACATGTTACTGAATCAGGTGTGCTAAAATGGACAATGGAATTTGCACAAACTGAGAACTCCTAACTGGGCTCAAATCAAGGTAGTGACTAGAAAATATGCACTGCCTGCTCACATGGGAAAACTGTGCTTGAAAATTGGTCCTGTGAAATTCAAATAAGATAGAGTCTTGAATAAAAGGTTAAATTTATAATTCACTTGCATTTCAGTGTGGTTAATACTATGGGGAAAGCACTGTCATCAGAAACTCAATCTAAAGATATGATAAACAATCTTATAGGTGTTTGGTTTTCAATGAACAAATCATCTTACTTGTAACAGCTGAAATTGCAGTAGTAGCCACACAAAGTATTAGGTTTCCAGTAAAATGAAAATTAGAAGTATTTTTTAAATTATCTAGAGGCATCTTAGTATCTGAATTTACTTGGAATTTGAAGCCAACTACATTCACATTCATTTGAATGTCTCTTAAAAATAATGAAAACTGTCATTGAAATATAGTCTGGGTCTTTGGTGGTTACTGCCATAAAAGAAAACATCAAGAAAGGGAGGAAAGATGAGTTTGCAATGAAATTCTATTGTATCTGATTCTGAGCCATGCTGACTACATTATTAAAGCTTTTTTTTTTTTTTTTTTAATATTTAGGCCTTAGGAAAATATAAATTACTGTGCATCAGCCTATCATGCAATACATTTCAACACAAGGCATTAGAAGGAGACTTTGAGGTACTCACCTGATCCAGGGCAGGAGCAACTACAAACAACAGCGGGCAAGACTCTCAGACATGGTGTGATATCCATTAATGGTCTGTAAGGATTATCTGTATGTAATGACAGTGCAGATTACCTGGTTAGTTTTCATGTTAGTCATCAAAATTGTGGCAATAGGCTGTGCTTTTGGTCACAGGAAGAGGGCATACTTGAAAATTATTGTTTAGAAAACAACATTTGGAAAAAAAGATCCTCTAGGAAAATGATGCCATTTGAAAGAGCAGTTGGCCAATAACCCACAGCAGCCAATAACCCACTCTTCAAGAGCAAACTTGTAGAAAGCCTTCAAAGTAAAGCAGGCTCAGATTCACCTAGTTTGACAATTCTAGAAAAAAAGAGGGGATTACTAAACTCAATTGACACTGATTCTTAAGTTTTGACTGAAACAAATGAAGTAATATAAAACATAGTGTTCCAGAGTGAAATCCAAAGGACTAGAACACTTGGTGAAATCAGTCCCAAATGTCATCCATTTCTTTATTTTATAGATGTCACACAACAAACTTGGGAGCTGACACTGTGAAAGCAATGCCAATAGCAAATGACCACAATAACAAAAATGGAAGAAGATCCTTCTGCAATATATGCCCAGGACAGTAAGGATATCTCATGTGGCTGTTTTAGCAGCCTTTCTATATAGTTAAATTAAATAATTATGTATAATTAAACAAAAAGAGTTTGTCCCACAAAGTTGTGTTCATGAGCAGGAGTAGGCCAACACTACATTTTTGTTTCTAGAACACAACCAAGCAATTCTGCAGATCAGCACATTCTGCACAGATCAACTGGCTCAGGTATTTCTGAAAGGGCTTTACATTGCAGTATACATTTCATAAGAAATCATGAGAAACGGAAAGAACAGACAGTTTTCCCTCCACAGCCAGCCCTGGCCAGCACTTGGAAAGCTCCTCATTCCAAAGGGACACTGCTGGCAGTTAGAGCAGGAATATGTGACCCTGGGGCCAGCAGACACTCTGGCTAACCTACTGCAGTTGTTTAGGATGCTTATGTTTGCTCCCCAGATCTTCTAACTAAATGTAGCTAGTGAATTATTTTTGGCATATGTGACTGTTCTTCTCAAGCTGACTTTCCATATGTGTTGCTTTACCATTATGCAGATCTTTGCTTTTCTTGTCTCCTTCCCGTGTTTGTATTCCACATGCTTCTCCAATGATACTGCACATACCTTCTGTCCTCACTTTGCTAAGTCTGTAGCTGTTGTTCTGCAAGTGTCAATAACAAAACAAAAGTTTGCTGGGCCTTCTGTCATTAAATAATAAAGATGGTTCTAATTACGTGTTTCTTTTAAAAAGACATATAAACAATTCAGGTGAGTTCAAAATCTAGACAGAGTATTTTTTTAAGTTACATATCTGTACAGTCTGTACTATAAGTAGATACTCTAATTTTAAAAACTCAACAATCTCCCTTTTTTGTGTATGCAGCTCTGTCATTCTGAAGTTTCTAAAAATTAGCAGTTCTAATCTTGCAAATTATATCATGTGGATGGACTCCTGGACAGCTCCAACTGGAGATCTTGTAACTTACATGCCTATGTTGTTCCTGGTATCACTAAAACAAAACAGGTTTCATAACTAACATGTACCTGGGCACTCAGTGCTCTCAGACAACTTAGGCTGCTCAAGAAAAATTAGTTATGTGTCTAAATTGAAATAAAGATGTGACTGTCCAAAGTTACTCCACAGTGGAGTCCTGAAAATACTGGAGTATTACTAATCCAGGATACACAGAGCATTTTTATTTCCTCCTCACTTGCAGTTTTCTACTTGACAAACCATTGTAAGATGATTTCTTTTGGATAAGTCTATTGCCCTAAACGGAAATATTTCCATTTTCTGACCAAATCGGAAAAACCACCACTTAAACTTCGAATCTCATTGTAGTCAGTGCAGCAGCATTACTTCCCACGAGCAGCTGCTCTGGCTGCTCAATCCTCTGTGGAAGAGCTGCCTGCAGGGCCTGCAGCCCCCAGAGCAGAGCCCTGTGTGGGGCTGCTCCAGGGCAGCCGAGGGAGCGCGGGCTGAGCGCGGCAGCGGAACCGAGCAATGGGGTCCAGGGGCGGCTGCTGCGTGGAGGTATGGCAAGGGAACAAATCCACCAGGAAAAAAACCCCTTTTTTTCTATTAGAAAATACCAAAAATAAATATGTGGCCATTTCTGAGCTGAAATTTCTTAACCTTTTTTTTCTGGGGAAGAAAAAACTGTATTTAGCTATTGTAAAACCTGTTTGATTTAAGAGAAAAACACATGTTGATGGTATCATCAATAAGCACAGAAGGAACACCCCTCTTTGAGGTGGTCTTTTTAAAGTAGCCATGTTTCTTCTTATTAAAGAGTAAGGCAAAATAAACTTTTGATGAGTCATTGTAGTAATGTGGAGAAATGCTGCTTTGATTTAAACAGATCACACCCGAGTTCTCTGTGCTGCTGATTCGCAGGTGACAAAATAAAGGTACAAAATAAAGGTACTGATTTTCTGCATACAGCTGCCTGTGTTCATCAGAAAATGCTGAGACTCTCATGGCTGAAAATGCCAGCACAAAATACGAAGTTGAAATGTTGCTAGAAGAGTAGCACTCGCTTCACAAAGGTGTGAAGGATATTCATAGTAATGTTAAAGTTACCGTATCATAAACTATGGTATCATTCTGCTTCAAAGCAGAGTGTTGTACCATGCTGGTGTAAGCTGGATCACATTTGCTGTCTGAAAACCCATCTAGAATTTCATGTCAATGTTATTCAGGCACAGAAAAAAGGTTTAAGTAACATCTTAGTAAGTCTTGATCTTTATAATGATGTTTTTCAGTGGAAAAAGGCCACACTGAAGAATAGCACAACTGCCTTGCCTTGCTTAGAGAATGCAAGTAAAAGCTTTAAAAAAAATCACTATTTATTCAGCTTTATCTGAGAAAAAAATACATAATCATCATAAATCTGAGTAAAAAACTGCAAGGACACAGATTGCCTGTAGTGAGAGGAGACAAATAGTAAAATTAAGTAAAAAATCCAGTGGTTTATCTTCTCCATGTGTAAGTAGATGCTTAATTCTATTTTAACTTGCTTTATATTGCAGAACAGAAAATTTTATCAACTCTGTGACACAGGGTCCTTATATAATACACAATGTGGACATTTCAGAGTTGGACTGATTTGTAAAAGCAATTTGAATATCAGTAAGTATCTTGTAGCGAGTTTGTGAATATTCAGGCATACCTGAATTTAACAAAACTTCTACAACATAGATGTTGTTTTGCTTTCAGGGTAATTTAATAGGTCTTTTGGGATCTGCCGTGTTTGAACATCTGGGAAACATCACATGTTGTCTGTTGATCAATGAGGCAACAGGAAAGGCATGATGTGACACAGATGTTAAATATGGCAATACTCCATAGACCAACTGGATCCCAAATGGCAATGATCAGACTTTGAAAAATCTGATTAAGATTCATTGACTGGATAAAATTCAACGGGATTTTTTTCCCCCTCAGATTTCCTAACTGTTCTTATAACAGTATTTAGTGGGTATTATTGTGGTCAATGAATTATTGCAAGCTGGCTTATTTGGAGGAACAAAACGAGGTAACTGAAGACAAGGACTTTTACTATCAAATACTTTACAAGAAGATGGATATAACTTGCCAGATCCCTGCTGTCTCATCATGAAGATTAATGTCTACTACTGGATAACTTTGCCACTTCTCATAAAAGAAAGAATATATAAAGCAAATTTATTGCATTAGTTTAAGCCTCAGTTAATTGACTAACTGCCACTATAGTAATAAACCTTTTTCTCTCTCATATGCAAAAGAGAAAATGTGTATACGAATTCCTTTAACTGTTACCCAGGAATGCCACCTCCTGGCTACATATAGAAATGCCCTTTGAGAGGGAGCGGGGGGAAAAAAACAGCTTTCATACTGTAGTTTCCATAAAACCATTTCAATTAAATATATGTTAAAAATGTGTGAAACACAGGCATGCCTTCTGTCAGACTTCCTATCTTGCTCGTTGAAATGTAAAAGTACTCAGATATTTACTTTTCTAAAGAAATTGTGTGGTTTAAAATAATAAACACACCTGACACTGACTTTCTGTAGAAACAACCTTTAAGCTGTTATATTTAAAGGTAGCAGCTGAATCAATATCACAAATGAAAATCTGACCTTACTGAAGCTGACAGGACTTTTGTCACAGACTTCAGTGGGGCCTAAACTTTCAGCCTGTATTTTTTGAAGTTGCTCTTATGAGCTGGGTTCAAATTGTCAGAAGTTTTGAAGGAAACCAGACATATCTTCTGCAATTCAGTGGGCACAGGACTATCAAGGGGAAATTCGTTGTGCAAAACAATGACGGCAAAGTTTTTCAGAACAGAGACCTCTCCTTCCCTATGATCAGACCAGATTAACTGTTGCTTTTTTTCTTTGAACTTGTCCAAAAATAGACTTGTTTGGTGTTGCTAGTACAATAATATGTTCCTTGAAGCAATCATATTATTGTGCTGCTAAGAACTCCCAAATCAAAGCAGAATTCTACTCTGGCTGCTAGGATAATCTACAGACAGTTGGACAAACAAGCCAGGGAATTTCTCTCACCTGGAAAACAAATAAGAACCATTTCTCCAGTGCATGAAGGAGACTGTATGGGCAGACAGCAAATGAAAGCCCCTGCAATTACAGATTACTGCATTTAGCGTCTGCTTTTTTTTTTTAACCTAAATATTACAGCTGTGATTTCTCTTGCAGACTTAAATTCCCAAGTTCATAGGTAAAAAGAATTTCACTGAGCCCAATACCACTTAGATATTTCAGAAGGAAATAGGTTCTTTTTGATTCTGCCCATCAATTTCTTGACTGTGTCAAGTATAACATGGCAGAAATGGAAATGGAAGCTGCCAAATCACTTACCCTTAATGGGGACACTGGACTGCTTTCAATTTGCCAAATCTGCGATTCTATTATTTTTTTAATGCTGTCAGATGGGCAGTAATTTCAAGAATTCAGCACCTATTGAAAGAGGTTAAAAAATAGTGAATGTTCTGTCTTAATAATGGACATCTGACATGTTTGAAAGACATTTTTGTTACCATTAAAAACTTTCTATCTAAATACAGAAGATACAGGATGAAAGTTATTAATTTTATTCTTTTTCCTTTTTAAAGTTATATTAATTGTAATGAGCTTTGATAGGCTGCAGATGTGTGGTTCTTCTACAATAAATAAAAATAACAGGAAGCTTTATCAACTTTCTTAATCCCTTCTTTGGAGGAAGAAAATAAAAGAGAATAAATTGAGATTAAGCTGTATCTCTGCTGTTCCTACAGTGCCATTCTTGCTTGTCTTTCCTGATGTGTCACCTTGAAACCATGACCCAGGCAGTGGAACGTGGAAAGTAGGTACCCATCTAGTCAATCCATCTACACAAATGTCCAGAGTTTGCTATTTCTCTCAGCTGCCTTCTGAGAAATCTGTAAGAAGCCATTTATAATTTTGACAAATATAATAAGTAATGGAAAGCACATTTGTGAATACTGCTTTTTTTTTTCTTTCAACTTTGACTTAAAACATTACAGGGCTTCTAAGATTCTTACAGTACCATGCTTTTTCTTTAATGAGGGTGATTATGATCAGGGTGCCAAAGAAATGACTGCATGTGTTGGGTGACTCTGTGGGGTTTTTTAAGAGGAAGGCAGGGTTGAGGAGACAAGTGCTCAAGGGAAAAAGAGAAAAATGTTCCAGCATGAAACTGTTCCAAGAATTTGCTGTAACATTAGTGATACTATCTCCTATCTGTAGATGGCAGTGATCTCCCACTGCCTGCTTCGGGAGGAAAGGGGGAATGGTGGTGGTGAAATCCTAAAATTAAAAACCACTGTGCTAAACAGATGTGGGGAAGAGAAGTCACAAGGTATGGGAAACTATATGCCTTGTATTTCATAACTGTGATGAGATGTGTCATGCCATTGAAAATCTATTAATTTCTATAGCAAAGAATTTTGACAACAAATTCCAGAATATTGTGTTTTGAAATCTATCTATGATTAAAACCCTTTGATGGCTTTCTGGACTTCTTGTACGCACCTTAGACACATTTCATTATTTTAAACATGTTTATTCAAATAATAGCTGCTGTTTTTCTTCCAAACCCCTCTGGGTACTTAGCCACCTCCTTCATCAGTTGTTCAGCAGGTCTATTACCCATTTAATTTTTAGCTGTTTTTCTCTTGACACTTGCATTGCTTTTCACTTTCATTCAAATAAAATGCAGTAAACAGTGTGTAAGTTTATCTGGATGTACTTCAGTGAAGGGTGTGCTGTGAAGCTCACTGAAAGCACAGAGCTTTTATTAATTTCAGTAGGCTTATGATCTTGCCTCACAAAATCTACCATGCTTGGTCGCCAGCAGAGAGAATCTTCAAAATACAACATAAAGTCACTATGTTCAGTTGTGGATTGTTTTCATCTTAACAGTTCTGCCTGAAGAATTTAAAAATGTAGTACTTTTCATAAAGATCAGACTATAAAAACTACATTTTTGAAGTTCTATTTCAAGTGTCACATAGATAGCATCAGATTTTAAATGGAATCTAGACACACAAATGTAGATGAGGAGCCTGAGAGGATTTCAAACACCATCTAAATAGCATTTTAAAATCTGCTTCTGAAGTCTATAAATATCAAGGAGATTTTGGGTATTGTGGGGCTGAAGATGCCTCCAATGCATGTGTATGCAAAGTGGAAACACAGAAGTACCTAAGCCAGTTATTTCTTATGAGCCATTGTTCTTAGTAGAAAGTGAATCACTGCAAAGAGGAAAAAAACCCCAAAATATTAATCTGCTTCTAAGGCACCCCAGCCTAGTGTAAATAGCATGAGCATTAGATACCTTAGAGTGACTTTGAGACATTCCTCAGCAAATCATGAGCAGCTATCTGTTTCAGCTCCCTCCATTTAACCCTGAGTCTCATTCCTTGCTGCTGAAAGAGGTTTTGCAATATCAGCCCAGCTCATCTGCAGCCACTGCTGTTTCACTGCAGTCGAGCAGAGGCTTGTCATTAACATGACCAGTGGCAATTTTGACCTCTAGTGCAGAAAGCCAGCATAAATTACTGTGCATTGCCTAAATCCCTTTTTGGGAAGCTTAGCTGGGAGTTTTGTCCTTGTGCACAGGAATGTATCACATCCTGTGATGTGATCCTGGAGCAGAAAGGACACACACTCCCCATCCCAATGGCAGGATTTCTACACTTTCCTGTAGTAAGACAAAACCATCTACGTGGCATCACTGTATTAAAGCCTTTTATACATGAATCCTACATTTTCTCCTCTGAGTTTTGTCACCTCTTTCTTGCCATGCCAAATGGCTTTTCCTCTGACCGCACTCTTCAGTTCTTTGAAAAGCAGCAGCAGTTTCTCTAACTGATCTGTCATATTTGCTAAATCTGCAGTTCTAAAATTGAATTTGTTTTCTTAATGAATGAACGGTTAGTCTTTATATTCCATTGTCAGAAAAATAATCCATTAATCTGTTCTCAAGAAAAAAAAAAAAAAAAACGGGCAGCTAAGGAATTGTGTATTAAGGAATTGTGTATGGCCTTGTTGCCTATTATTTATAGATCCACACATGTCTACATCCAGACTTGCCTATTCCCTCACACCACTGGCAGGGCATAGTACAGAAAATTAATTTTCTTAGCATGCTTATATTGTTCTCCCTCCAAAAAAGACTATTGTGAGATAGTAAATAAAACCTAGGTTTAATATCTCCTCTCATGCTCTAAATGCACACAGTAAGATCCCTTCTTTGGGAGTTACATTTGGTCACTTCACAAAAATGTCAACACTGGAATTTTGCAAAAACCCCCATTTACTAAGCTGTTGGCTCAGTTTGCTTTATATACACGTCCAAGAATATTTGCACTTTGAGCCCGAAGCGTGCAGGACTCAGTGTAATTCTCCCATAGCTTCCAGTGACACTTGCAGTGTTTCTGTCCCCCCTTCCTCCCTTCTGCTTCTTCCCATCCTCATTCTTTTAGCTCCCTCTCTTCATCTTTCTAATTCATTCCACATGCCCTTGAATATGTACCATGCAAGCTGCTGTTTTGCATTCAACATTTGTTTATCCTGGGACTTATCACAGTATCTGAGAATCTCATAACTTTCACAGATTTTTATCCTCCTGCAGCCTTTGTGAAACAAGGAAGTGTGTGTCAATTTACGGGTGGGGAGTGGTCACACTGCAGATTAAGTGAGGTGCTCAGAGCCCTGCTCAGCCGTGGGAGCTCTGTTCAAGCATTTCTTGGCTCCTGATCTGCTGTATAGATGGAACATTCCTGTCCAACTACATCTCCTGCAGTGCACCACAGCCTCCTTTCAAAGTGAGGACAGGCCATCACTCCAGCATTTTTGGCTTCTGGGAGATACAAATTGGATGGGGAGGCTCTTCTTACATTAGAACACGGACATGAGACACAAATTCAGAAATTTCAGAAAATCCCAGTGCAACCTTTCCAAATCAAAATTAATGGATGGATAGAAAAGAGAATGTGTGTGGGAATGGGTTCAAATGTCTGACCAACATTTCTACTCCCCCAAAAGAAACCAAAGCATCCCAAAAAACCCAAAAAAACCCCATGCAAAGTAGATATTTTACTCATAAACAGGTAATGATCTAGAAATGCTGGCTTCTGAAGAAAATCCTGTAATGGCTCTAGTTGCATCATAGACTGGAAGAAAAGCACATATCTAAGATTTCATTAGAGTTATTTTGTCTTTCTCATTTCAGAGCATCTGCTGTAGATGTGCCCAGCATGCTTTTTGCAAAAAATTCACCTACTTGTACATCCACACAGTAAGTCTCTTAATGCTGGTTCTAAATTAATTTTTTTGAGTTGTCAAAACATAGGGCTGTGTATCCATGTTTTCCAGCTCAAAGGGGAAGCTTCCAAAGCAGTGAAAGCAAGGCTCACATAAGGACTGAGGCTGGCAACATGTGAAATTTGGGTGCCAGGTTATTAAGTATTCTGATTTAGCCACGATGTGAAACTCCACAGTGAGCTCTAAAATAGCTTTGCTGATACTGAGGTAGTGACCTCTGAGGCTTTCATGTGACTGTGCTGCCAATGGGTTGTCTGGTCCACCAGGGTGCCACTTTCCTTTGATTTATCTTTGAGTCTGAGGAATTTTTTTTTTTTCTGTAGTAAGAAAATCCTATTTCAAATTCATTATTAGAGCTGGCCCCAGTGGATAAATCCTAGTAACTAGATATTTATTTTCCATGGATATATGTACTGACTTTAAAACAAGCCTCATGCAGATAGATGTCTGGTTTTCCTTATTAATTAAGGGAGTTGGGGAAGGGAAGAAAAAGAGGAATATAAAATAGCTCACTTACCTGAGAAAAGCTGTGCAGCTGGGTGTGATCTGTTGTATAATTCAGAAAATATGCATCTAATCAATTGTACTTTCTTGGAACCTAAAAAAAATTGGTTTATAGCAAACGTTGTCACACAAACTTGGTGATAAAATAAACATTCTGATTACTTCTGCACATTTCTGCAGACCAAATACAGTCACTATAAATGAAGTTTAAAAAATAAAGAGAAAGAACAGGAAAGTAACAAATTAAATGTTTGTGTAAAACTACTCTGGTAGTGAGCCCATATCTCCTATTCTTGGGATTCAAACTGCTTTGCCTAGTGAAAATGTTTCAAAACTGACATGCAGAAAGAGCTTGCATTCTGCTGCAAGCATAACTTCCACTGAACTGTGTAAAAATAAGGCAAGATACAATGTCAACACTGAGAAGAAAAGGTTAAGTTACAGTCCTTGTAAATTTGATGGGTACTGCATAAGAAAGCCTTTTTTCAGTAAATCAGTTTAGAGCTTTTTTCTGTTCAGCATTAAAAACATTTCAGCAAAATCAAAAGTTTCTAGATCTATCACAGAACTGTGAAAGTAGCATTTCTACAGGCTACAAAAGATATTTTAAATCTTATCAGAAATCTCATCAGGGGACTTATTCTGCCTGCTGAAATTTTGCAGGAATTGGCTCTATCACCTCTATGCAAACTACCTAAAGTCACCCACAAAACTAGAGATGAATTTTTAGAGATGCTCAGTGTTTTATGCAACAGAGACAGTAAGGAGAGGAGTCTCATCTCCACCCTCCCAGCAATTCCAGCTGCTGACTGCACAGTCAGGTGCTGTGCAGGGAGCTCAGCCCGGGGAGTTTCTAGAATTGTGCTTCATGCTAAGCACTAACAAAAATAACCAGTATCACCTGCTCATACCCTGAATATAACACAAAGGCTATTGCACCTTACTGGATTTTTCTCCAAAACTTCCTCCAAAATTACCTTTTGCACAAAGGCAATCAGCAGTGCAGTGGGTGTGCAAAGGCTGGGAGTCTCCCACACCGAGCTAGGCTTGAGATGATGCCAGTTACTGCCATGATGGGGTTTTTCCTTATATTTTCACTCTCTGAGTAATCCTCTTTCTCAACATTTTTGTTCATCTATTTTTTTGCTTCATATTTTCAGATATATAAATATGTGGAAGCATTTTACAGGAGTTCCAAAGCTCCCTGAGAAGCGATTGACCTTTCTAACACTTGGAGTACGTGCACTTAATTGAAAAGTTCTCCTCTTGATATATTTTCTCTAAACAATGGAAAAAATATCTATGTTAAACAGAACCCCATCCAGGTATGTGTGTAAACTTGAGAGAAGAATGCAAGGCAGTTATTTATAAAAGAATGAAAATATTAAGCATAATTTATTTAGTGCCAACTATATTCTTGGTTCTTATCTGTTCTTACAAGCAGCACTCTGTTCATATATGGAAGAAGCAATTTGAAGCCACAGCATCTGAGCTACAGTAATTTTGATATAATGGCAATGAAAAGATGCCAGCAAAGTACCTTTTATGTGTGAGTTAAACTTAGCTTTGGTTGACAGTGTGCCCACTGCAAAACATACACAATACCTATAGGAATGATAAACAGAGCTTTCTCCAAAGAAAGATTTTGTTCCCTGCTGTTGTAACTCAGCTATTAATTTAGTGTATAATTTAATCTATCAATTCCTTATCTATAAAAGGGATGCATCAGGACTTCTCTGAGTCTTGTTCAGGCACATTTCAATGTCTTGTGAGAGGAGCTACCCTGCTACAGGTGTTGCTCCACCCCTGCTACTCCACAGCCCTAGTCAAGACTGGGGGCTCAAACTGCAACTGTTATACCCAACATAATATGAAACATTAATTTTATTATGGTAGCTGCAGGCATTAAGACTTTAAACAAGGAATAAAAAGATACTACTGTTTGACACATAAAGAATAGCAAGGAAAGAGTTCTGGAAATACCTTACTAAAATACCTCAGTAATATTTTCTGAAGCTCTAGACATATTTACTATGATCACATCTCTCTTTAAGTCTTGTAAGCTAACACCATCTTATTAACTTTTAATATATGAAAAATATGCACTATAGGAAATGCAATGTTACTAATGAGGTAAAGATCTCCCCCCTCACTGTTATTTCCTGTCCATCTCCGTGGTAAGTAACCATGTATCTTTGTATATGGACATGCACAAGATAAGTGAGATAGCTACTTACCCATCTCCAGTCCCAGTGGAGCTCGATTAGCCAGTGAGAAGGCAGAGGCCACATCAAACCAACGCTCTACAGAACAAACCCAAAGAAGTGCATTAAGATTCTGCCCTTGTAATGCCAGCTAGTGAGATTTTCACACATGGAGAATACTGAATAGGACCTTCTAAAGCTAAAAGATCCTGCAATCACATTTTGTCCCATCAACTAGTAGTTCCCTCTAAGATAAATACAGAGAAATCTACAGTAAGAACATAGAAAAATACTCCCAGAAAATATCTCAGACTTTTAAATCACAGCAATATTCCCCTTGTTAAAAAGCAGATGAAATGTATGTGCTTGTTAAACACTGCATTCATAAAAGAAAACTTTTCTTTGCTGAGGATTGCACACAGATTTCAAGTACTTTTCTGCAAGCCAAATACAGACATCATTTTTTTTCCGATATAAAACGCAACCCTTCTGCAACCTAACCAAAAGTTAGACTGCCAGATCCCAAATGATACTAAAAAAAAAGGTCACATTAAATTTCTAAGGGTCATTATTAAAAACATGTGGAATGTTCCCTCCAGTACCTTTGGAATTTAATTGCATGCTGTCTGGACACTCAGAGTATTCCTCTCAGGCAAGGAACAAAACACACTGATGTTAGAGGCCACACTGAAAGCACACCCTTGCTTCCCCCTGCCCATCCTCTTGTCCCCAGACCTCCCTACCCCTCTGGCCAAACCCTGAGGACAATCAGCACAAGAAATAGCATGATCATGGAGAAGTGCTTGAAAGTACTGTTAAAACCAGATTTTTTCAAGAGTAACAAGAAAAACTCAAGGAAAAGCAATTTAACTGACTGGTCCAAATTTAAACAAAACCCACCCAAAGCAGCAAACCAGACAGAGCAAACCAGGCTCTGAATTAAAGCCAATTCCTGTGATCTTTCAGGTCAACCAATGGCTAACAGCAGCTCCACAGGGATTAGCAGCTCTGCCTGCTACTAAACTGAGCAACCCTAAATGTAAACTCATTCAGCTCTTGTAGCCATGTTGAACATCTACTGGAGCGTGACTAAAATCAATACAAAGAAGACCAGTAGAATTTGATTTAAAGGGATTATTCAGATCTCCCTGATACCTCCTCCTGTTCCAACTTTTCTGTAAAAGCTGATTCAATATAAAACTTGCAGCACTTCCATGAGCTTTATATTTCCTGACCTCCAGTGAGTGGGAGGCCTATTGCAGTTTCCCTGGAAGTCTAAAAACACATCATTTTTTGGAGGGGCACATTGAGCATTCTGTCACTATGCAAAGTGCTGTCTGTGCTGAAATCTAGTTTCCATAAATAAAATAACATCTGATAAATTCCAAGAATATCAGGGGATGTCCATCCATGCAATGTTACAGCATCCTTGCTCTGATTTACTGATACTTAGTTTCCTAAGATTAGGCTGTTGGAACTTTCTAAAGGGGTATGGAGTTTATTTATAAGCTTTAGTATACCTGCTCATAATTTATTTAAAAAACATTCCAATCATTTATTATATAAATCAATTAACTTCTACTTATTTCCTTCCAATTTACAGTGGAATATCTTCTGCCTGTTGTTATTCTGCTTATTCAAGTTGGGTAAATGTCCTTTAAATCCTATGCTGTAGGATGATGCCCTGAAATAATTTTTCAATAACAAATTTATTTTAAAATTCCATTGAAAAGTTCAGTAAGAGGATGATGAGAAATCATCAATTAGGGCCATGCTGCTGAATTAGGAATTACTATTATCTTAGCTTTGCTTTGAAACAAGCAGAAAGAATATGCAATCAAACAGATGAAACTACCATCCATAAGGAAAACAACTAAAAAAGGTAGAACTAGTATCAATGTACAGACTGTTCAGTGAAATCATATTTCTGAGCTTAAGGAAACTCACTGGGATCTGGGTCACTGGGTTAGAAAGAACTCTGTTAGCAAAAGAAAAATTATTGTCTTTCTAGCTTAGTTTGCTAGACAACTAGGGGAACTGATTTCAATAAAATGTTTCTGATATTATATAGCAGGGAGTTATGCTCACTGCAGCTAAAAGCAAGTTAAATTCTTAGCAAATAAATGGGTAGAAATGTAAATCTGTCCTCTCTGCCCTACTTCTTCTGCCTATGTACCACACAGTGGGAATTCTGCAAGGACATAATATACAAAATGTACATATCTAGGCTCTGCAAGAGCACTACATAGAAGCAATACATTTTAGAAGTACAAATCAAATTTGCTTTTAATCTCCCTTTATGTTTCTTATTTTAAAAAAGAGGAAAATTTGAAGACTTCAAAAATTAATGTAAGGACATCTTAGAGAAAAATTAGCTTACTATAAAAGACTCAGTTGAACTTTAAAATGTATAGCTAAAAGTCCTGAAATATTTTATGGTTTACCACCTAACATAAAACAACAACACCGAAAAACAACAGCAAACACACTCTGCTGCCTTAACAAGCAGATCTTTTCATGTAAAATAAACCCATGCAATGAGTGCTACACTGCATTAATAGACATGAAAATCAACAAGTTCTCTCTTCTAGGCAAGAATTCCTTGTAGCTCTGTGCTAAAATCTGTTGCAAAGAAATTAATACTCCCATAAGAAACTTCAGATGGCATAACATTAGCATTGCAAGGACATTTCAAATAGGCTGGAATGGAAATATATTCCCAATGATAACACTGGGTATTCCTACTGCATGGAAGGCTTTGACTGGGATTACCTGGTATTTAGATTGTATTTTACCTTGCAAGACTCTGATCTCACAGTGAATGATTACAAGCATTCATAAGTGCTAAGGGTGATGTGAAATTTAACTCATTTTGTAGTTGGGGAATATAATCCATACCTCACCAGTAAAGGGATTGGGATACAGACTGCTTAAAGGGTTTGACCCAGAAAATTCTTCAGAAATGGGCACTGAACATCTCTGTCAGGTTCCACAGCTGTGCCTTAGCCAGATGCTGTGTGCCTGCCTGATGATCAGACCACACCTCACTGCCAGGGTGTCACAGGACTGTTTTGTCCAGAGTTTCACCCTAAATACATGTGAAATTACAGGTAAAATTCTCACTTTTTCAGTCTGCAAAGACAATTTGGTAAGGCATCTTGCCTCAAAATTCCTTTCACAGATATTTAAACTTTTTTTATCTTTTCCCTAGAGGGGAAGACAATCCTACTTCAATATAAATTGCCACACAGGAGAAAAGCAATAATTTCTCTTTCTCTCTGTTTGAAATCACCTCTGCTTGGATATTCAGGTGCAACTACTATAAACTTACAGACCTAAATAAAACTACTGATATATTTCAAACTGGTGAAATTATTTTAATGTTGCTTGTATAGACACAAAAACCAGATGCACGTGTAATTCTTCTGCTCACTACAGGTGAAAGGCTGCAGATGGATGTATGTTTTAAAGCACTCTGAGATTATAACAAAAAAAATTAACAAAGATTTCAGCTCTAACTAGATCAAGTCTGTGACCAACAGGGTGAAACTGAAGGTATTCAACTTCTGCAAAGCTGCAGGGGCACAGTCACTAACGAACAATCTAGTCCACCTTGAGCAGCTGGGAATTTTGTAGCAGCCCTCACCAGGACCAGCATCTTTTATGATTTCTCTTTTCTTTGGTAAGGTTCTCAAAACCTTACATATTTTGATATAAACCCAGTCCCTTCTGCATCATCTCACTTCTGAATCAGCTCCTCAAAGAACACTGCATTGGCAGTAGGTACTGTGCACAGAATAATCTTTGTTCTCTGCCATATGCCCCATGTGGTATTTTAAAAAATGACTGATTGCTGCATGATTGTTCTGTTTTCCCCTGTAGCTCTTGGGCTATATATCTTCAGGTGTGTTAAGGTACCCATGGTACAATGCCAGACTAAAATTTGCCTTAAACAAACTCCCAATAGCTCTGATATCACTTTTAATTTATATTATAATTTCTAAATTCTAGCTGTTCCCTTGTGACCTTTTCTTTTTTTTTTTTTTTTTTTCCCACAAGCACATCTGGAGCTGAGAAGCAGTTCTGTGCAGGGAGCAACCATGTGTATTAAATGACACCCTTCTGTGGGACTTGTGTCTCAGTGCAATCTGACCTCTTTCACCAGAGTGGCCAGTTGAGTCCCACAGGTTCTGGGCAGTTCTTACTGTTTTACCTAAAGCAAAAAATTCCTGGGAGTCTCCACAAATCTGAACCGGCCTCTGTTCTTTTCCTGTTGTTTCTTCTTTGAAAATATAAACAGAATGTTAATTACCTTGCCGTGATTTTATCCTGCTGCTCAGTTTGTTTCCTTTTAACTTCTGAATCTATTACCACCTGCCAATTTGTCTAATCCTCTATTCTGGCAGATGTAAGGTTTTAGCTGAGATTACTGCAATGATCCTGAAGGAAAATGAGCCATATTCCACTAGGTCAACAAGACTCAGAAAGACATATCTGTTACAAACATTACTTCATCATTTGCAAGAAATGGAATCTACACACAGAAACTTGTTTCATAATTTTGTTCATGGATGTATTCAGAGGAACTTGATGATCTCTCACATGAAAGAAAGTCACAAGATTTGTGCCTCCAATACTTTCAGTGTCCTTTTCATTTTTGTCATGTTTTGTTCTTAAATGAATAATAAAATAAAATTTTAAATAATTGGAGATTCTTCCCTAGTTCTCAGCAAACACAGAAGAAGAAAGCTGAATCAGCGTTTTCACACGTGCTTAACTCCATAATTATGTGCTGTGCTAAATTAGAGAGCTGTGCTCAGGTTTCATATTACAAGGATTACTTTAATTCTATATGGGAAAAAAGAATATTTTACACTATATTTTAATAAATAATTAATATTAACCTGCATCTATTAAATAAAGGTTCAAACTTGCACAGTGCCGTAAGCTCCCACTGGATGGTGTTTATCGACTTGCAAAATCAGGACCTGGTACAATGGAATTTGGAGAGAACTTCTGTTTCATACTGTGCCAGTTCAATATTGCTAACTACAGGTGTTTAAAAAGCATAAAGTGGTCCATCAAATATCAAAAGATTAGCTTATGCTTGCCAAATCTTCAAAAAATAAATAAATAAATTTTGGGCTCTGCTTATTTGCCTTCTGGTTTTTGATACTCCAGGGTTCAGCTGGCTCATGTTTTCATGTTTTATCTCTAACCATAAAGGCGAGAACTCTTTTTTGATGGAAGCTGAAGTTTGCATCTACTCACTAGCCTGCAGGAGCAGACTTTAGGAAAACATCAAATATCATTAACGCTCATGGGAAAGTCGTGAAAATGGGCTATGCTGGTTGATAACTTACTAATTTACAAATTTTAGTAATAGGCATTGGTGCTTTGAACTACTGATGTGAATTAGCCAGGTTCTACAACTTACTTAATAGTCTGTGTTCCTTGTGGCATTGAAATTTCTGTGGCTTAGAAACCTACCCTACAACTGAACACAGAGCGGCTTGCCATGTGAATCTGGAACGGATTTGCTCACAGAGCAGTGGGGGGTTTACATTTTATGCTGGAATAGAAACAGTATTTTAAGAGTAGATGGAGTATCTTCAGACATTTACTCCAATTGTTTCGATAATGAAACTGCTCATTTCCCCTTTTATCATTCTTTGCCTCCAACAAGAAGCTCCACAAGGTGCAATTTCATCCCATGGATTTTCATTGTTTGCTATGTGATGGATGAGACATAGTCAGAAGTGTTTTGTGAGCTATTTTCAGGCTGGAACTCTAAAATTCTGAATATCTACATCTTTTGGTCTGTCTTAAATACAGGAGCTACTGAAACATCTGAAATGGTTCAGATTGGTTAGAGGAATGAATAAGTGAGTAGACAAGAACTAATATTCACTTGGGCTCTGTTGCTGATGTATCACAACATTGTTCCAGTAGTGAACTTCTCCAAGGAATTAAGACTGCAATTTGAAGGCTCGCTCCCCTGTCATTTTTGCACCTGCCTAAATTAATTGCCTCAAGAACTGAAAACAAATACAAAGATCTAAAAATTTTGGACCCATTTTTACCCTATTTTCTGTGAAAAGAGTAACTGAGTTCTTTTCTTTCATAAACGACTTAGGGCTTTAACTGGATGTTGGGTGACGTAGAAAATATAAAATCTCATTCTATAGCTCATACCCTACAACCTATGAATCTGTCAGTTCCCACAACACTGCCATGGTAATCACAAAACAAAATTAGCTGAGAACGAAAGGAAAACCTTTTTCTCATTATCTTTTAAAAATCTCTCGTGTTGCTCAGTAGGTACAGTAAGTAGAGAAGAACTACACCTAAATTCAAGCATGGTGCTTTTATAAATTGAACTAATAACAAAAAGCATTTCAAATTATGAGTTAATTAAAAGTCTAGATATTCTCTTTACTGTTGCATTCATTTTTACCCAATTTTAGGATTAACAAACTGCCATGCTCAAAATTACAACTGAGGTACCAAATCACTATTTATGTACCTCATACTGTGACAGTGCTTTGTGAAGCAGTCTCAGCATATATTCCTCTATTGATAGGTGTAGCATATTTGTTTCTAATGCTCTGTAATTACTATTAGCAGCTGAATAAGCAGAAAACTATTCACTCACCTAATAACATGCAAATATTTAGTATTTTCAATATTAAGCATTCTAAAACCCTAGAACACATTCAGATCATGCAGAATTATTTCACTGAGGAATGAATAACCTTGCTTTCAGTTCACCTAATTGCCTCTGCTGGACTCCCTGGCTTTGCAGCCAGACATCTTTAGCAAAATGTGCCATGGTCCATCACTGCAATCACATTGGAATTTCTGTTAATATGCATATCTTTTGTTGCTCATTTCATACTATCCATGCTAACACAATTATTAGTAATTTTATATGAATATTGAATTAGTGGGATTTATGCTTCCTTACAGAATTATAAATCTACATTTATTATTATACATAACATTTAAAATCTACATTTATTATTATACAGTATTTTAAAATCCACATTTGTTCTTTGAAAGAAAGTAGGACACTTTAGAACATATCTGTTTGCATGAAGTCAGCAGTAGTTTGGAATGGGCAGAATGCAGGTTTGAATTTTTGTTTTAGTAAACGTTAATTACACAGGCATTTCCTGCACAAGGAATTACTCTCTCAGAAATACAGAGCTGTGTTTTGAGAGTCAGTATTTTTAAGAACTTGTTTTTTTGCTTTCTTAACCAAAAAGGATTTTTTTCCCTCAAAGTTTATTTATTGCTTTGGTTTCTTACCCCCTGAAGTACATTCCCAAGATTTTGATTTTCAATTTGGAGTCCTACTGTGCTTAGAATTTCACTGAATATTTGAGAAGCGTCCTGGCCAAGAAAGGCTTGCAGAACTAGACACTTTTAAGCATGTAAGTATTTTTAGTTGCAAATATTAAAAAAATGCACTCGCAGCTGTTCACACAGCAGTGATTGGAGTGGTTGGAGTACTGGAGAGTGCTGATACCTTGATCTGTTTTATGAGTGTAATGTAGCTGTGCTTCAGGCAGAAATTCTTCAGAAGAATGAGGAAAAAGAACATGAAGGGAAGCTGTTTAAATTTTCAAAAAATAGAGTTACTTTTTTTGTTGTTTTTAAAAGGAACATAAATAATACTGGGGTTCAAGTACATATATACTAATATGGAAATACATTTTCATTAGGGTACACTGTGCAATTCTGCTTTTATTAAAATTATCTCAAGTAAATGCTATAACATGAGAATTACATACAATACTGACTTAGAACTGATTTCAGTTTTTTTTTCCCATACTGCTCATGATTATCAAGCTGTCAATTGATTGAAAAAATGAGTGTAAGAACATGGGCAAAACTAGATTTTCCAGGGGGTTTAGAGAATGTAATCTGCATGTCTACTTGCCCAGTGCCCTCTTCCACTTTTCCTTTGACCCATCTGAAAGGAGCACCTGTATTTCAGCATAAATGTGTTCTACCAAAACCCAGCCAACCCCAACAGCAGCCTTGTTGTGCATCTGATCAGTGTCCCACCAAGCCCAGCAGCCAGAAAAGCCAGTATTGACTACAGGGTTTTGAAGCCAAGCAATTGATTTCAGTCTGCAAAGACCTCCTGAACTGAAGCTGGCAGTTTCCATCAGTCTTAGAAATCTGGTTTCAGACTTTAGAGATTTAAGACAGCAGTTGGTTCACAGAAATTTGTTAATGTTTGGGTACTTTATACAAATAGAACTCTCAAGTTTAATTTTTTTTTTTTTTTGTTTGATTTCTGCAAGACCTGCTTGGAAGAAATCATGACTGCCAAGATTGAGCACTGATACTAATTAATAACTTCCAATGCAGTATATATCAAACACTGCATTTAAAGAAAATCTTCTGGTTTATTTGCTTTTATTTCAGGAAGAGAACACATAAAATAACTGAACTCTGTAAATAAAATAAAATTATAAATTAAGATAAAATACCATCCTTTTTCTTTTTCTCTATAGCCTCATGCATTCCTTTCAAACATGAAATAACTTCTGAAGGAAGGATGGCTGTGGTGAAAATCAATATTTTTCCTCTAGCTGAGCCTACTTCAGAGAAAAGTCAGATCCTGCCTATGCCCTCTGCTTGCATCTAAAAATTTTAGGTTTCATTCCCTGTGGTAACTATCATAACTATACAGCTACTTCATACAGTATATATTGACTTTGTAAACTGTGGTTGTTCTGTGGTGTGGGGATCAGTATTCTGGACTGAGCATTCAAGTGTGGAAACAGGAAAATTCTGACATGTTATTAGATGCGTCCTTACTCATGCTCTTTGTAAGACTTCCTACATATCCCTGGATAGAAAATCAATGGTTACGTATGAAGTATCTGTGGTTACCTATTGGAAAGCAGCAATATGCTTCTTGAGCTTGTGAAAGAATCTTGGCTTTCTTACTTAGCAGTGAAGGACTGCAAAAGACAAAAACAAAGTTGACTAAAGAATATCATAATCCTTAGTTTAGTGCAAGAAGCACCAGAAGACACAATGAGCAGGAAGTGAAGACCTACATGGCAACAGTCCCCTGCAAACCACAGCAGAAAGGTTTGCCTTTGAGCAGAGCAGAATCTACTGCTTCTGCAAAAGAAGAAAAAGTTAATGAGGTAAAATAACCGAAGATGAAAGAAAAATGACTGTAGACAAGAAGAAAATTAGAGAGAAGAAAGGTATGTATAAACAAGAATTAATAAGCCTCAGAACTTAATATAAGCTATGAACAGTGTTTGCACTATTCTGTTTTTAAAAAATCATTAAACAATATAATAAATTTTCAGTAGAACATTAGTTAGGAACAGAGCTTCATATAATTATCAAATAAGAGATGATTTCCTGCTCCAAAGAGCTTTCCATCTATGTTTCAGTCAAAAAAGTCAGACAAAAATATATTGCTAAATGGTCAGTTGGGTTTGTTCAAAGTTCTTAAATCATACCGGTCGTAGCATCTGCAGGTTATAATGTATCTCACACAGAATTGTCACAGAGTTGGCAATTATTGCTTTGTAACACAAGGTCTACTTACTCACATTTCAGAAGTAAAAACAAAGCAGAGGATGTGCCCTTACGAGGCCGTAGTGTCTAGTTGAGGAATCACATCCTAATAAATATGATAGGCCAGATTCTGCCCCTGGTTATGTGCCTTTGTCAACCCACCGACAACATTAACTACAAAATAATATAAAGTGACACAGGGATTAAGCATTTTTACAGCTTAGAAAGCAGTGAGCTCACCTTAGAACATCCAGGTATTCTAGGCTTAATGTACTTACATCTTGCAGCTGCAAAATGTTCTTTCTGTGGAAGATACACATTACACAGCATGCAGGTGGCAGTCAGATCCTATCACTACTGGAAAAGCAGTTTATTAAGCATACACAGTGTGACAGGGAAATGGAAGATAGCCAGGAATTTGATCTTACCTGGTGCTCTGTGCTGCTGCTTCACGGTCTCTTGCCATGCTCAGAAGTCCTGTGCTTTGTATTTGCTTCAGGCCTAGAGCGTCAAAGTGTATCAGTTCTTTTACAAAGCCACACAGCATCAGTATGACATGTGAAACTAGCCAGTTCTGCAGCTCTTTACACTTCAAATGTTTTCATGATATTGAGCCTTACAAGAAGAAATGTCAACCCAGCCTGATCTTTAAGCCTTTCACCATTGAATCAACACACGTATGTCACAGATATTTAACAGTAACTGCAGAGATGGATGAATGAGTTTGTGGAAAATCCTGACCCAGCATGCATTTGCTCCAAAAGCCTTCCCAACCCTCTCAAAAGTTTCTGTCACATCAGTGGAGATCTTATTTCTATGTTACTCCTTACTGATTTCCTGGTCATCATCCTGCTTGCTGCTGATGTAGTAAAACCACATCCATCATCATAACCAAACCCTTTAGCTGAGTCTACACAGCTTAATTATCAACCTTCATTTTGGTAAGGCAGATAAGCAAATACCTACTGTAAGGAACAACAGGCACTCTGCTGAAACAAGCAGCACATGCTAGAAGTGAAGAATGTGCCTAAATACTCTGCTGTATTTTTATTCTTATATAACAAGCCATTTTTTCACAGGAAGTAGATTAACTCTGTAAATGAGGCAAGAAGAGGAGTCATATGTTTTGGGAAGCATGGGCCATCAGTGTATCTGCTGTCATTTCTCTACATTCTCTATTTTAATATTACATATCTTCCCTTTTCCACCACTTTTTTTCCTCAGGTTTTCTTCCCCTTTATTTTCTGCTTCTCTCCTTTTGCTTGCAGACTCCGGATCTATAAGGACTTTGCTTCGTCACTTTTTCTTGTACAGAATTAATTTAGGACTTCTCCATTATTTTGTGTTATTCTGCTTTAAATGTGTGAGTTCCACTGTCCAAGCAGAGCAAATGACCTGTGTGAATGCTGGTGAGCACCCTGCTCTCTGTGGCTAACAGGGTATAAAGCCTGTCACTCTTAATTGCCAGCACAGACGACCCTTCAGCCTGAGTTTTGAAGTTCAGTCATGAGCTATATGGTATTTCCCAAGCTATTTGCACATGTTTTAACTGAAGGCTGTGTGTGTGTGTATGCAGCCACGGGTCATTACACAAAGTGAAACCACCAGCTTGTGTGTCCTAGGCCACCAAACAGCCACCAGCTGATAACGACACAGTTATTACTAACCAGGGTCAAATTCATGCCAGTGACCGAGGAGAAAAGGGCTCCATATCTCATTACTAACAATCTGAGTTCTCCAGTCCCTCTGACCACTACACTCAGGTGTTCAAGTAAAAATAAAACAAAAAAAAAAAAAAACAAAAAAAAAAAAAAAAAAAAAAAAAAAAAAAACCAAAAAAAAAAAAGAAGAAAAAAAAATCAGGAAACGAAGCCAGGTATTTCAGTAAAATGCATGTGTGGTATATGACCACATTAAACACCATCCAGAGAGTGAAATTCTTCCACTCATAATCTCATAATGCATTCTCAGCACACAGACACCTTCTTACACAAAACAACTAAAAAAATATCAGCTAGGAATTGGTATGATAGAGAAGCATCTCCAGCCTGATGAGTGAATAACAGACATTTAGAGGAATCCCTAAATACTTTCTCCTTGATAGCCCCTAACTTCTCCAAGTGAGTCACTCTGGTGTGCTCAGTAAATAAAAAAGACTCACAGAAGCACCTCAAGTGCTTTAACAGAAGAAAAGGCATTTCAAAGTCTTCATTAACTCATACCAAGATAAACTGTAAAATTTAAAGACATTTCCTTTTCTTAAATCCTAAGACATCAATGAAGTACATTTGCAAATACCAAAATAGGATCCCATTATTCAAAAACTGAATTTTAAATTATTTTCCTCCATTTCAGGTTCTTGTGCAATATTTTTGTTTTCTATTTTGGGATCATAAGTAACTGTTATAAAGTTTCAGGATATTTAGACAAAAAGGATTCAAATCTGCAGGATACCTTTAATGTGAAAGTGATCCAGCAAAGAAATTGAAAATGCATGCTTCAATTCAGTTAAACTGCTGATTGCCAAACACATTTTAGGATTTAGTCCTAACAGATCTAGGAATTTGAGGTCTTTAAAGCCTAACTAATTTAAATAATGTATACACTCAGCTCTTTACTTTCCTTAAGATGATAAACAGTACAAAATCATGAACTCTAAGTTCTTTCCCACATTATCTGTACTACATATAAAATATTTCTAATGTAAATGTCCTAAAGTTGACAAGATACTCATTTAAGTAAGAGAACTCATCGCCCCTAGCATAGCAGTCATACTACCCTTGTATTTTTTGAAATACTAATCCCAAACTCAGGCTTGGTATGTTAGTAGAGAAATTAATTTTTAATATTTCAGTTTACTAGAGATTTGCATCATTTGGTTTATGAAGAGCACATTATTCAGCTATTTATTTGGGCTTTTAGATGTATTCCTTCTGTAGCAGGCTATTAGCCACCTTCAATGCAAAAAAATGTGTTCAAATATTGTGTCCAAATTAGTTCATTTGCCTGAAAGGGAGTGGGAGGGGAATAGTGATAGTAAGAAAACTCTTTGTGAGTGTTGTTCCAGGCATGATAGCAGCCTTGCCAAATCCAGGTGTTCAAAAACCAGAAGACAGTTCCCAAAACACAAAATTGGATCAAACATCACAAGATTAATATCTGTTTGTTTTTCTTTTGATTTACTTTATGGCTTCTGAGATTTAATTTTTAAATGAAAGCGGAGATTCTTACCTAACCACAGAACTTTGGAAGCCGTGAGTAAAAGAAGAAAATTATACTGAGAAGTTCATCTGCTCCTGCTTTTGCCCACCTTCTGTTGCTCAAGATCTACACTAGAATGGCAAGGAAGGAACTACATGAGCCTTTTCCCCAGAGCTGCACCACCTGGACTCCCCGGCACACTGTGAACCTCTGGGCTGCCAGTTAATGTAGCATCAAGCCTGCTTTGTGTTGAGGAAGTGATGCAAACGAAAATTAATGACCCAGTGAGTTTGGTCCTGGAGGAATCCAGTAGCACATCCTGAATCTAGGGTGATTATTTGGGTTATTATAGTATAATAATAGATAACATAATTACAGTAAGTGTGATTACTTGGATTATTCAGACATTCCATTATATTTCTTCTGTAAAGGACAGTCTGTGAACTCTGAGTCTAAATTTCACACATTTGAATGATTTTGCTTCTACATAAACTAAGCTGAAGGAATAGATGCATGAAATCTCAGAGACTTCCCATGAGTTTAATATAAGCACCTACAAGTTTGTGATCTGCCCAAGAGGATTCCCCTGCTCATCTCCACAATGTCAACATTTTCCCCTGGATGCTGCTGCAATTAGCCCTAAAGACTGTTCCAGATTCACAGCCATTTCCATGATGCAGAACGTGGAAGGAGAGGCAATGTGAATATGCTGACACAAGCAGGTCTCCTTGACCCTTTCCTGGGACAGCATTATTTACAGTGTTTAGGAAACTATCTGATCTCTGAATCTGTTTGTCTCCTTCAGTCTAGTGAGTACACACCTAAACAGTGCACTAGTCTAGTCTGGCACTCAGAAAGCATTACTTTGTTCCTAACCTGATCATCCCAAGCTTATGCAACTCTGTTTTCTGTCTTTCCTACTAACTTTTGAATCTATTGGCCAATGTCAAATAAATTCGATAGAAGAGCAGTGATCTCAGAGATATTAAGTTCTACCCAGCTACATGAAAACTGATGACTAGATAGATGACTGGCCTCATTAAGAGAAAAACTGCAACGTGAACTTAAAAGTTCTGTTTTGTCTGGCTCACCAGCTGGACAATCAACACACAAGCAGCCACAGGACATGCTGCCTCTTGCCCTGCAAGTAATTAGGTACAGCAATGAGACCTCAGGATACTGTGTATGGACAGCAAGAGAGGACAAGAAAGCACAGGTGGAATATTTGAGGTCCTGGATAGAAGAATCATAAAGTACATGAGAGGAAGCAGCTGATATTACTATCATGGAGTCTCACAGAGACATAAGCTTGAAAGACAAAAGTGTAGGTGTTGACTCATGACAACATTCTTCATCACCAGGAAGGTGTGTAGTTGGTGCTTATCACTAATGTGTGACCCTTCCTTTCTGATTTTTAAGACAAGAATGCATATCTGAAAATCAGGTCTGTTAGATGCTCAGTCAGAAGTCAGTGCATCTACATCCAACAGCAGAAACCAAAGATGGCACGAGTGAGAGCTAAGACAATATCCTCCACAAAACATTTACAGCCTAAACCAGGGATTTATAGCCTAAACCATGGTGTACTTCAAAGGCAAATCCTGCACTGACCATGCCATGTCAACCCTGCTACAAACTACCATAGCAAAGAGGTCACCAGGAACAGGGCTGGAGTTTAGAATATTTTGCAACTGCACAATAGGGACTTTCCACTGGCATTCACTGTGTTGGACATCATATACACAGGTGGCATAAGTTACCTTCTAGGTTAAACAGATGCTTGAAGCTACAGTAAACCACCTATCTGGGTATTTTAAGAGAATCAGAGTCTACCTGAAGATCATAGAGCGATAATGTTCTGTGATAATATAGATGTTAACACTTATTAAGGTATTTGTTGTATAAACTAAAATATACAACAGGAGCCACAAAGAGAAAAATAAATTTCCCTCCTCAACTATTAAAGCACTGTGCATTTTCATACTATTCTTTATTCTCTGACAACTGTGGATATTCTTATCATGACTTCTAGTTAGTTTCGATCAGAACTGAGGAAAATGTGCTAAGATCACAAAGGTGAAGTTACATTTTCAGTTGTTACCCTTCCTCATCCAAAGCTTCAACAAAATGCATCCCAATAGAATAAGGAAAAATTAAGAACTGTATTCTGTTCTTTGCTCAAAGATCCTAGGATGCAGATGAACTGAAATACAAAGAGCAGAGCCATCGTAAAGGAAATGGTCATGCATGGGGTTTCTTCTGAAAATAGTTCTACAGATTTTGAGTGGGGCAGCCAAGTACAAAACTGGGCACTGTAGTCTCTGAGTGCTCTTGAAAAACATTTCTGATACACGTCATGCTTTGGTAGATCCATTATACTACATGATTAAACAGCAGAGATAATTTTCTTATGATGACTTCAAAAAAGTTGTTTATCACCATGCTATTTTCTCCATGTAGAAGGAAAGCAATGACTGTACAAATTCTTCAGCATACGGTAAGAGAATAAAGGCAGGAGTTTTGATCTACATCTCTGACTCATGTTCATGAATTCATTAACCTCAGTGGACTCATTCACCTCTGTTTTCAGAGTAAAAACTATTCTCAGTGAAAGATGAGTCTGCAAACGGTAACATTTCCCTAAAGTCGTGGCTGACAAAAGCCATTTCATTGTCTGGTATATATTAGAGTGCCGCTAGGGCTGCTGTGAATTCAATCCCTCTACCTATAACCATCAAAGGACTGATGCTCCAGCTGGAGGTCAACAGCCATGCACAGCAGTGACACTGCTGGAAATGCTGTACAGGAAAAATTCTTATACCAGAGGAATCCACATCTGGAGGTACCTACAAACTCTCTGGTCCTTTGTACCCCTGGAACAGCACATTCCACTCAGAGCTCTTGAGCAGGGATTAGCCCCTGATTAATTTATCCATCACAGTATTTCTAGTGGGTTCATCAACAAGATAACTTGTTAAGAAGTGCTTAACTGCCTATTCAGTTGAGCATTATTATTGACATCATCATTTCTCATGGATCTTTCAGTGAATTTACAATTAACCAATCCTCAGCTTGAATCCACAAAATCTTGGCATGTACCAATAGCAATGGGGAACAGTTCAAAATCAACAACATGAAACAAATATCACTACAGTGCACAAAAATCTATATTTTCCCAGAGCAGAACAAAGAGCATAACCTAAATGTTTCTTTTTATAGTCCATTAAGTTATATTTACTGAATTCTCCTATAATAAAAATATTATCTGGTAACACTTTCCCTAATAAATAGCAGTGCTCTCAGGAGTCTTTAATAAATTCAATGCCTGTAACAATCTTGAGGAAACTAATAATGCTATAGCTTAAACAATCGTGGCATCAGTCACTTCAGAACTGGTTTGCAGCAAAAGCATCTCCTCAAAGTGTGGAGCACCACAACTCCCACTGAGCTCAGTAAGGTCAGCACAGTTTTAAAACTTTTGTGTATGTGTAGGAGAAAAATAGATCAGTCTAACCCACCCACAGCTTATATATTGTTTTCTTGAGAAAAGTTCAGCTCACAAAAATAAATGTTTAAATTTGCACGCTCTTTTCTAAACTGTATTAAAGCAGATCCTATTCTGACATATTTGCTCTTGGTGCTCCTGATCCTTGAGTGTTATTTTTGATACACAGCTGCAGATCTCATTTATGCAATCTCAGTGTTTTGGGTTTGCATTAATGAAAGCTGTTAGAAGTAATCACCTGCCTTTTGCTTTTCTACATCTTGATCTTGTAGATTATCAGCATGAAAGAGAAAATATTGACACAGAACTACTGATACGAGTGATTTTTGTTATAAAGTGGTTTTTTGTCATCAAGAGCCATCGATCTCTTTCTCTGCAATGAATTCCTGTTCCTTTCTAGATTGTGACAATCAGGGCTTGTCAGGACTATCCCATGTATAAAATATTTGTGCCAGCTGGCAGTTCAACATAGCTGACTGTGAAAATGTTTTGCCTGGATTTTAAAATCAGATCTAGGGTTAAACTAAAGATTGTACCAACTGTATGTCTTAAATCCATTCATTCCATCTGACCTGCAAGTACACATCTGCTACATGTTAGCCTTACCCTGCTGTCTGACAGTGGCACACATTTGAATCCTCATCATTTTGATTAAAGACTTGGTTTTGTTAGGATGTCATGTACAGTATATCAAAGGAGATCAGTAACCAGTCTGAAAGTCAGATGACAAAGAAAACAATCAGCACATGCACAGTTAAGCAGAGTTTCATGAAAAGAAGGCTTAACATAATGAGTCATAATTTGGAAAAGTGTCTGTAAGTGGCCTCAGTACTGTGAGCTCACAGTGGACAGTTTAGGATTTTAGAAACAGTTACTAAGTACAGACAATCACAAGAGGTGTGCTGTCATGGGCTCTGTACTACTCTGAGTACAAATTGGTTACCTCAGATCATCAAATTGTACAACATTCAGATTTAGGACAGACAAAGCACAATATATTTCAAAACATTTGGTAATAATCTTTTTAAAGTTTTGGAGATTTGTCCAGCTGTTCAGTAAATTAATGTAGAATAGAAAACCACCTTTCCTTTAATCAATGGATAATGAAGAGCATTTGTCTCTTACTTGTAAGAGTATCTAAAATACTAACTCTGTCTTTGCTTAGTGAAAATATGATTTTTTGCCTATAACATTAAAAAAACCTGCTGGTCAGCCTTCCTGACTGATTTCTGGTTTAAATATCCTAACCTATTATGTTTCCTATTTGTGTTTATTAGAGTATATGTAAGTGTATCTGTGTCTGTGTGTCAAGATCATTATTAATCATAGTAATGGCAGGGAGAAAAAAGAAAACTTCTAAGCCCACTGGAAGAGCAATAGTGTTCCAGTAAGTTCAAGGTCTGCTAGGATTAAGGTTTGGCTGATCTGAGCCACCTGTTCTTCAAGTGAATACAAAAAGATGTGAGTGTAGTTCCTGAAGAAGAGAGCATGGATTAGCTGGTCTTAGGAAAAGACAAATCCAGATATTTGCTGAGCAGAAATGGTCAGTGTTAGCTGCCAATCCTACCAAAACAAAGTTTAGGGTCTGCTGTTTGTAACACTTCCTTTGATGGTTACCTCTCTACATGTCTTTATCTGGTATTTAAAAGGTAACAGTTATTTATGTAAGCTCTTTATATAAATATACTAATTTTTTCTCAAGGTATACAGGATAATGGGTTAGAAATCTTTCAGCTAACTTTAAAACTTTATTATTAAATGAACTAAATTGTTTTTAAAACAGAAATCAGGGGTTTTTTTAATGATTCACCAGTCCTTTTGTTTATATCACTCCAGGATTTCACAAGTGAGTAATTCATAATCACTTGAGCTGTCCAGTGAAGGATCAGGCTTCCATCCAGTGTACATATGGCACTTGTGCCTTCAGGCTTAGGGTTTTAAAGCCTGTAAAGAAATGCAGTCAGGCATAACGTGGACTACCTGTGACCGAGAAACATGTGCTCATTAAAGAGCACCTCTGCAGGAGAGGAGCAGCACAGAGGCTGGGAAAGCTGCAGCAGGGTGGATTTCCTTGGATCACTGTGCTAAATGCACTTGGAAGGCAAAAAAACACAAGCAGAAAGATATTACAGGAACACTCCTACTAACTGGGAAATGTTGATCTTGAACATATGATCAATGTATTTCCCAGGTTTCCTTTTAAAATCATCTGTGTTCTTTTAATGCCCTTAAAGGCATCCTGTGTTGTATCTTCTGCGCTGACGCCACCAGAAAGTTTTCCATGGTATGCCAGTATTTGTGCATGATCTTCAGCAGGAAGCTCTCCTTTGGTCTCCTAAGCCATGTGCTATTTATTATAGAACTAGGATAGCAGCTGATATTTTCCCAAGCAATTAGGTGAATGGGGACCACAAGCTCTTTTGTCTCTCAGTAAAGCTCACCTGAAACATTTAAATATTTTGAAAATTTCAGCAACTGAGTTTTGAAAAAGCTTTTAAAATAACATGAACACAATTCTGTACTTAATCTTTATGAAATAAATATTTGACTTATTTTTGATACTCAATCCCTCTGTATTTTAGACCAGGCTATAAGCAAAGATAACTTTTACTTACCAATTTGAGTTCATGAGAATTTGTAAACATTAATTTACTAAGACAGTAATAGTTTCACTGTGATTTCCTTGTAAGGACTTATTGAAAGTCTTCACAGCCATAAGAAAATTGAATTGCTATATTGCTGAGACCACCATATAATAAGCGATTTTGACTTGTCTTGTACCTTTCACTGGCCTAAAAAACACTCAGTGATCTTATCAGACCAGAATCCACTGATTAATAGAATGGCTGCAGTAACTTATTTTTCTGTTAGTGCTTGTTTAAGCTCTGTTAAATCATTCTCTCTTCATTCACTGGATTAAACATTGGGAAAAGACAAATTGCTCTTATTCAGCATAGTTTTCTTTACTGAACATTGCAAAAGAGTTAAGGTGATCTTTATTGCAATGGACAGCATAAAAATTATAATACAGTTTAGGCTCTTATTCACTGTACATTCATTAGCACTTTTCCCTTCATCCTCAAGTTTTTGTTTCTTCATAGTGACCACAATCAGATGTCTGGTACACTCCTCCAACATACATCCTCCCCCAACACTGTTTTTTTTCAGAATTTTCCTTTCCCAGGCTGTTTGAAAGGTTTTGTAGAGAATATATTTTTATACGCAAAGCATTTTTAAATATAATTGAAATCTATTAAAGGGGTTTTTCTGTATTAATAGATAAATCACAGGTTTATAGTAACAGTACATTTTTAGGACAATCTGCAGATGCAACATCAAATTTGTGTTCAGTTTCAGTGATGCACAAGAAGCATGTGTTCATATTCTTTAGCTATCTTGTAAGCTACTTTCTTTATATCCCTGCAGAACAAGTAGTACCATGGCTATACACGTAACATCAAAAGCTTTCCCTCAAAAAGCAGCACAGAGTAGTTCCATTTAAAAAATGAGGGGATGAATCAAGCCTCCCTCATTATTTCTGGGAGATCTGTCACATCTATTTCCATTAAAAGAACACTAGAACATGAAAATGAGCCTACTGAGCCACATCAAGAGTCTCTCCTGCCCTGTATCCTACCTTGTACACAAATGGATGCCTAGGGAAGAGTAGCAATGAAACAAACTCCAGAACACAACACAGTCTCCATGCTACTGATGTACTGCATCTGAGGGCAAATCTTTGCTTGGTTCCTTTCTCAGTGAGCATTTCCATTTACATTTAACCTTCTATTTTCTTCCAGTTTCTACAATTTCACAGCTTTTTGCTTTAGCAAACTGTAAATTGTTTTAGGAAATTAAGTTCCTACAACAACAAAAGTCCATCTTTATCATTAGCAAAGCAGACTGACACTGGCAGAGACGAAGAACTTTGCAAACACAAAATTAACTCCACAGCATTGTGAGATAATATGCATCTACAAAATGCAGTTTTCCAATTTTCTCTCTTTTGTCTCACTTAGGAAAAAAACCCAGAACATTTCAGCAGCAAGTTTATGGAAGCCCTGTTACAACAAGAGGCTTTCAAAGGTACATGCTCGTTCTCGTAGCTGGTGCTCAGCCAGCAGATGGGGCTATTAAAGTCACAGGAATGAACCAGAGAAACACTGTAATTTGCAAAATTAATGAAAGTCTCCGAGTACTAAAGGTCAGAATAAAGTATACTTTACAGCTTAGAAGAGATCCAAATGAAGTCAATGGTACAATAATTTACTGTATTTTTTTTCTAATGTGTACATGTGCTGGACAGTGAACCAAAGGTACTGCACAAATTAATTTCTTTTGAATAGGTGGAATTTCATTGCATGTGATGAGGCCCACTTTTATCAAGGTGACACTTCTAAGGTAAGATCAAAAAAAACAAACCCCAAAAACGTGTCATAAATGCACACCAAGTACTAAATCAGCATAATTTCAGTGTTTTGAATTGCCATGGGAATAGCTGAGTTCCCATCAAGTTAAGTCTTGCAGAGGTAGCAGTCATGCTTCTCTTTTCCTAATGGTGCTACCATCACTCCCTTCCCCGTTGACTATTGTTCATGTATAATTATAATGTGCCTGCAGAAATCCCATTAAATGTCTAGCTTTTGTTTGTAAATTATATGTATCGTAAGCTTTATGAACTGATTTTTGTGTTAAAAATTCACAGAAGAATTCCAAGTCAAGAGCCTTAGAGTATTATTTTTCAGTAAATGAAAATAGCATGTCAGTATTTTAAAATGGAGATTTGGACCCTTTTCTCCAGCTCAACTCAACCTGCCTTTCAAATACTACAAAGGAAAAATGGGCATTGCCCACAGGCTGTCTGTTTGCAAGCAGCACAGCCAGTGAGCAATTTATTTATTAAGGGCACAGCAAACATGTCATTCAGCTGTACACTTTGCCCAAATCTAAACACAAAGATGCTGCTGTAGATCTTAAATTCTTGAATTGCTCTTCATCCTATCAAAATATATTTCTAGAGTACTTTTTTTAATCAAAGTTGATCTGAAAAGTGATATAAGCAAAAAGAATTTTCTTGTTTAAAAATAAAATTTCATCTGTTTAGAGATCTGAACTCACATAGGATGCTGAAGAAAAGCAGTAAAAAGAAAGCAGCCAAGGAGAAATGAAGGGATGTATTTCATAAAGTATGAGGTCACCCTGCTGTCTCAGCAATCTTGTCTGTCTCTTTTTATCACTGTACTTAGGTATTACCTTTCCACATATTTTATGTCTGGAAGGTCAGGATTAATATTTGCTGAAGGGTGTAGGGTCTACCAAACATTCAGACTGCCCAGCTATACAGTAGTCTGCAGCTGAGATTTAGACTTTTATAAAATTTAAGGTATCAAAACTGTTACCTGCTTTCTTAAATGGCAAGGAATACACATGACAATTTTAAATTCTGCTTCTAATGGCTTTCGCTTACGTGAGTTTCAAAACATTTGGCTTTTATACATCAATTAGTCTTTGTATATTGAGATGGAGAATTACATCCAATAAATCTGGAATTAGTACATTATTAGACATAAGATGAAACCCTGGCTTTACTGTAGTGCTCTAAATTTTACCTCACTCTAGAGCTGAGAAACATGGAAATGCTAGCACTGGTACATCAAAGCATTGGAAAAATTTAATCAACGGCACCTTCAAGCTATTATGCATATCAAGTGGCAAGATAAAATCATGAATAACAAAGTTCTGCAAAGTGGTTGCACAAACAGTGTTGAAGCAATCTTATAAAAGCGTATTTCTGCTGGACTGGACATGTCCTTTGCATGGAGGACACCAAGCTCCCAAAGGAAAGAACATGTAGTAAACTTTTAATGTGTGAAAGATCAAGAGACCAACTCAGGCAGAAGTAAAAAGACGCCCTGGAAAAAAAGAAAAATTACCCTTTCCCATTGTGACACAGGTAGCAACACATGTGGCAAACAAAACATGTTGGCGAGACCCACTAACATCTGCTGCAGAAAGCTTGGAAGAAAGACATGCAAGCCAAGAGGAGAATAGGGTAACTGGCAAGCAGAGAGAGTGTGAGAGTGGGAGCACGTGCAGGGAAACTGCAGAAACAGCCAGGAAAAACGATCCCAACGTACGGAAGCTGATGTCACACAAGCTCGTGCTTCTCTCGTCTTCAGAACAACAGGCACCAACCGACGATGACAAACTCACACTTGGACCTTCATGCCAACCCTTAATCTGTGCTGCAGCAGCTAATGTTATTCTTGGAGCTAGACACAGTCTTGCCTAAACAGCAGTAACCTAAAAGAGTGTGTTCACTTCAGCTCCATTAAAAAATGTGGGTGGGGTGAAATACATGGGAAAGAAGCAATCATGAAAGCGATCCATAAGGAAGTTCATTTCATGCTTCTAAAAGGATTTGGCAATAAGCAATTGAGAATTTTTTGATCAGGGAAAGGTCCTTGTACTAAAAAAAAAGAGAGAGACCATTTATTACTGTAGATTTGAGAGAGAAAGGGTTCCAAGGCATCCATTTTTATAAAAGAAATCATCTAATTTTTGTATTTTCTGCTTTTCCCCTGGCAATGTCTGCTCCAATTCTTTGTTGCTGAGCTTAGGAGACTCTTACTTTCACAGGAGACATGAAAGAAGGACATTAAGTTCACGTCACATCTGTGAACATGTTGCCATGTCAACAGTCAGTACTTTGTGGCTTAATTATTGATTGACTCATGTTCCTTTAGGACATAACACAAGCAATAACAGCACACTGAGCAGCTTTTCTAACTTAGATACCTCTTTATGCCATCTAAGAGGTGTGGCACTTCCAACCTAGGCATGGGTAAAGTCTGTATTGGAGCTTTAGCATAAAAGACCCAACCACAGCCATCCTGCATAAAGAATATGCAAACATACATAATTACATTAACGACATTGATAAGGAACTGGAATTAGAGCCCTTGTCATTTAGATAAAAACCCTTAGCATGCACAACTCCAGTTAAAGAAGAGATTTTATAGGTAATGCATGGATTAGTTCCTACAATCACTCAGTCATTCAACAAGTCAGATACAGCAACCAGAACAAGTTATTTCCAGGCATAAAATGTGAAGTAAGAGAAGGTAAAAATTACAGTGCATTATGTAATCCATGGCAGCTATTCATGCACACATTGTTCTCCTATGGTGGGTACAAAGTTGATTAGCCCACTTTCATTGACCATCAAAATACCTAAACTTACCTTATGTTTACAAAGACATAAAAGCACATATGCTAATTATTAAGTACACAGTATCAAATACTACAAACTACCACCCTAACTTGCCTCACAGGAATTTGTTCTACAGTTACATTCCAGTTAAGTGTCTATATGCACAAAGCAAGGACCTATAAGCAGGCAGAGAGGAGCCCTGAGAAGTTCCAAGAACTCTCAGTAAAGTTTGAGGGAGACAACCAGAATGGGAAGAGAGATGAGATATTTTTAAGATGAAGTTCTTAACAGTTCAATATGTTCCATTTCACAGTTGGGTAAATCAGTATTATCTATGCTGGAGTCTTATGAAGCCTCCTTTGCAAGAGTAAATTCAGATCTTGTATTGGAAGTGTAGTCAGGCAGGATTCCAAGGAACACAAAAACAAAGAAAAAGGGTAGGGTATTGGTTTTTTGAAAGAGGATATTTAAATAAGGAGAAAGACATATTGAAATGCAAGACACATTCCTAATCTAAAAAGAGAATATTTTTTTTACAGTATAGGTAGTCCCTTTGAAAATTTCATCTATCACTTAAAATTTTAAGCTTAGCATCCAGGGAACTGGATGCACAGAAAGAGGTGGGCAGCATCTTGGAACATCCTTTTGATGTGTGTGGTCATGTTCACATCTTGCTAAGCTTATTATTTCAAACCCAAGTTGTAGACACAGTGGTGCTCACACTCCATTTGTCACCGCTGTACCATTACATGCATGCCATGGGCCAAAATAAGTGCTCCTTTCTGCTTAGTTCTTCTTCTGTAACATACAGAAACAATTAAGATATGGCTTTTATTTAGAAAGTTATATCCGAACTAAGCAAATTTTAATTAGGAATACTGCACCATTTTTAAATCAGGGAGAGAGAACTCTTTTAAGTATGTTCTTTGAAGTAATTTCTATATAAAATTGTATTTCTTACAGACACATAAGTTATGCTAAAAGATATGTTTTACAATAAACTTTAAATTTCTTTTTGAATTAGGTGTATATTTATTTGGAGATGCATTTCACATTTGTTGACCTGGCAATTTTGCTTTTCAGCATTTCACTGATTATTGGAATTTACTGTTGTTTCCTGTGAAGTATCCTCTCCCAGTCAGAAATCTCATCTCATGACTAAGAAAACACATTCACTCATCAGATCTACTGATTTTCCTCTGTGGCTTGGATCAAGTCTGTCCAGGCCTCAGAACCTCCCCTGTGTAATCAGGAAACCAACACTTGCCTTCTGCTTTTGTTCCACAGTGTCTAGAACAGGGCTGGGACAGTCTCAAATAAACACAGCATTCAGCATACTGGGATTACAAAGTCACAGTTTCTTAGAACAATAAATGAATAATAATGAGCCTGTTTTAGTTCCAGAGGAATACATCCATCCAAGCCATTTATGTAAATAAGTTAACTTGATACACAGAAGTGTTGCAACCTTACAAATTCTACTTCTCCCCATCTGTAAAAAGGACACTTCTAGCTCCTCATTGCTCTTGCTTAGAGCTACTTTTCAATTTAATGAGCAAACTTTTCTCTTGCCCCTTAACTCCCCTCTCTTTAAGCATTAATCTCTTGGGTAAAACATTGTCAAATGACTCCTGAAAATCTGAAAATATAATGTCCATGCTACACCCTATCTTGGCAGTGTTATCTTCAAAGAGTTCCAGAAGGCTAGTGAAGCATGACTTTTTTTTTTCCTAAAGCATGTGTATACAACTAATCAGGCTGAAGGATGCTTTTACAAGATACTCCTTCCCCTAATCTGTTAAAATTCTTTCAAATGTCATTCCTACAGATGAAATTAGCCTAACTGGTCTAATGTCGCATGGTTAGGATCTTTAACAAAGTGAAAGAAAGTAATGATAGGGAAGAGCACAAAATTTGTGAGGGCTTGACATACACTGCTTGTGAAGCTGTAATAATCAGAAAAGTCCTCATCTGCCTCAGAAAGTGTTACCTGAGTTATCATGTCATGATGACTCAAACTTTCTTCTGTCTTCTAAACACTGGAGTTATGATGACTCCTGGCCACCTTCAAAGGAGCCCTCTGACTGCCTGGGCAGAGAGAAGCCCCCCAGGAACCTCAACTGTTCTATACAAACTGAAGAAAGCAATATTCCAGAGTACTCCTTTGGCTCCATTTGTTACAGAGATAACCATTAGAAAGGAAAAGGGCCATGGACTTGTTCCCCACAAAACTAATCAGTAGAGTCAGCAGCTTAAATGCAAAATGCCTTCTGTTTCCTCTGGATTCACACACAATTGACATTACCCAACTTAAGTTAATAACATTGAAAAGCATATATTTATACACCTTAATGAAAAGTACCATTCATTCATACTTTCTTGTTATGCCACCTTTCTTCTGCAATTTATATGGTCCACTGCATGATGCAGTATTCCATCTGCCAACCACTGAACGACAAACCAAAATTTTGTGTTCCTGCAATTCCAATTTCCCCATTGCCACATTTAATGCCCCCACAAGAAGAATCTCTCAGTTGGCTCAAGACAGCGACTCTAGCTGGTATGGCCTTCCTAAAGAATGATATCATAGCCTGACATGTTCACTCCTTAACAGAGGTACAAGAGGAAACAACTTGAACCAGAAGTGAAACAGAACCATGCCATTTTCAACAGTATGATTAGATTGCTTATTTCTTTACAGCTCGACATGTATCCTTCTTATCTACTCACTGTGCTGAGCCAAAATGCCAAAAACATAAAACATAGCTGTATGAGGTCACTGTGGCCTTAGTCAATTTTTTTACTGAAGAAAAAGAAAGACATGCTGTTCATTCTATTGAATTTATATACTGATGCATGATAAAAATCCAGCCTCAACCAAAGATTCATGCAGGGAGACTGAACAAAAACATGCAGCTGGCACACAAAACATGACTTTTTCTCCTAGTGGTTAGAAGTGTGATTACTCTTAAATGCATTTTCCAAAGATTCTAGAACACAAATAATTTACAACTTTGCTTATCAAATGCTATAGCTGAAGTTTATAATAAAAGTTACAATACAGTAATTATTACATAAGAAGGCTAACTGATTCCCAACAGAATTACCCCTGTACCTTTTATTCTTCTGATAAGCACAACTCTTCTTTTTTCTAAAGCAGTTCTAAACAAATTATGGACAAATGTTGCTTCTCCCATATGTAGTAGGCAATAGCATCTAAGTGACTGTGATTGAGTGAAATCATCACAGCTGGAGAACAGGAAATTACCTGAGGGTGAAGGGAGTCAGAAAATTATCTGTTCTAGGGTCCAGAAGGTCCTCTTGGCTGCTGGGGTCTGCAGTGGCTGAGTATGAATGAATTAAACAGCAGAGTGAGAATAAAATGCAATGCTCTTGAAGGTGAACAATACAAACTAACGAAACCTCTGGCCTAGGTTTTATATATCTATGTGTTTGTACTTCAAAGTCGTATTTAGTTACACTTAAGAGTTCAAAGACCCTGAAAATAAAGAATACTTTATCCAGGATTGTATTTAGTATTGTGTAATTTGAACCCCTACATGACTGAGAAAAGTTCCAAGTGATTATTGATGAAACTTTGAGTATAGTTCCTCACATTTCTCCCTCAGCCAAATATAAAAATGAACCGTGAAGTTTGGTTATTTATTCGATATTGAGTGTTATATTAAGCACTCCACTAGGCCCAGCTGTTCTCTCAAATACTTTAAAATCAGCTTTCTTTGGCTTATCAATTCACTGATTGAGCAGTCAGTTTGTTTACTTGTGCACGTCTCTAGGTGTATGACCATGTTATATCAACAGCTGTAACTGTTGCCTTTGGATATTTTCTTGGACAAAATGGATGACTCAATGCCTCTTCTCACATGAATTCAAGGTGTGGTCACCTACTGCAGTGTGTTTCTGTCTGGAATAGCAACTTCTCATGACATGCAGCATAGAAGAACAACTGGTATAATGCTTTTATAATGCTCTCTATGACCATTCTTTCACATTCCAAATATTTGTGGTATCCTATGCCAGCTACTTCTGACTAAGAACATCAGTTAGGAATATAATTTACTCACAGCTTTGATTAGGAAAAAATTCCTCCTTCATCATTGTTCTTCCTGCTCAGTAATCTAGCAAGAACTCAGTACACCAGAAGTTTCTGGCTTCTTTTCCAGCTGCCCCAAAAAAGATATGGAGATGTCATCCTCTTCACAATGAATGACAAATCAGAATTATCCCAGTAGGACGACCAATATACAGATTCTGGTAGTACAATCCAATATACTGAACGAAATACCTTCAGGTGATCAAGAATAAAAAGGCCCAAGTTTTGTTAGGTTAGTTTCTTTTCTTTTTTTTTTTTTTTTCCTTTTCCAGAAATCCATTCTGAACAGTCAGCAGTGAGATACAGGAAAAAAAAAAAAAAAAAAAAAAGCCAATTTAATAAAACTTTTCTGGAAGCTTTTAAAGGAACAGTTTTCAAAACTGGTCTGGAACTCTTGAGTGTCCTCTCCTAATCACTGCTGGCTAATGAAGCTTGTGGAAGTAGATCCATTGCCTTGACTTTACTCTGTCTCTTTTTATTGATCAGAATCCCTTAAAAAGTAGAAAGAACATAGATTAAGATTACACAGAACACAGTGGAGATTACAACTGTGGCTACACCTCTAGCAAAGCTTTCTAGTAGGGGATTGTGGTTGCTAGCACATACATCTCCATTTTAATACATGCATGTTTTGAAATAAACAGAAATGCTCATAACATATTTGCATTCCCAAATATTCACATTGATTTTGGCATACCAGCACCAGTATTCAACGCAACACTGGAGGATAAAAATACAAGTAAGCATCTCAAACATCCCATTTTGATTTACTTTCTTGTGGATTAACATCTGTAGGTGGTCCCAGTGCTGAATTGAGACACTCTGTTGTACAGGCTAGCTCATAACTCCAGGGTTTAACGTTACACTGCACCATGAAGGAAACTCCAGTTCACATTCCAGCCCTTTCACAAAATAGCATGGAAACTGTATACACTCATTCCAGGTATAAAATTAATCTCTTCCTAGTGCTCACTAGCCTATTAGCTTGGCAGCCTTTCAGCACTATGCTTTTAGAGCATCGACACATTTCAAAGAGGAAAGTAATGTGTCTTTAAATTCCTGTTTATAGAATTGAAGATTCTTTGATTCTGTTTCGAAATCATGATGATCATGACATAAAACAGGAGAGCTGTTTGTAAAATTAGTTGTCTGTAAGATCTCTATTATTCACATGCATTTTAAACCTTCTGAATTTGAAACGATCAATTTACTTGAAGCAGCTTAGTGAACTTCAATATTCTGGTGATTGTATGCTACACATTTACAAAAGATTCATTTAAGACATTTTTCTGTTTGTATGTCCCACATTTTATTGCAAAGCCAAATAAAGACTAGCAGTAATAAGCTCATGCATAGCATTAAATCAATATGATGTTTTTTCCCCAAGCTGCTTCCTTTCTGAATAGTTATAACAACACCTGGCATTAAAGAATTTCAGTATAGAAATTATACATACCAAAAACTTCATATTATGTTCTCAGATTGCCTGCTGTAATATGCTTCATTTATTTAATTATTTGAACTTTTTTGTCTGATTAATAAGTTGTTTCTGTAAACAGTTTCTTACGTGATTAACTGTGGACAGTTGGCTGACATTAGTTATTGTTTCCACTAAGACTCAATGAGATTGCAAAGGGCATAGAGTGATTAAAAGGTTCAAATTCTATACATCATGTAAGTATTAAATTATATTTGCTTGTTGCTATATGAAATCATATACAGTGGTAATAATAGAACAGTAAAGCTGTAACCACACCTTTCAAATTGATCTTCCAGAACTGTGTAACAACCTTTCAGCCTGGGTTAAAAGATGCTAGTTATTTTGGCAAAAAAGGTGCTAAGGTATTTTTCCCCTGTTTTTTCATATACACTATGCACAAGTATAGTTTGTGTATGTCACACAATGAATACATCATAGTCTCTTTTTCATACAGAGCGATTCATAGGATCCCCACCTCTGAGTCACTATTTTTAAATGAATTTATCTTCTCAGGAAGGTAAGTCGAATTCAGACAACTATTCAATTCTCGGTTTCTGTCACTGGTAGCTCTTCTTAGCTGTGGAAGCTTCTAGAAAAAGAGAAGGAAAAGGTTAATTTCCTTGTCACTTTCCCAAGTTTTACACCAATGTAGTTCTGCACATTGCTGTGGGATCACTTCCCCTTTCCACCACGTTAGAAGTCCAATTCAGACTTCCTATCGAACTCTTGCCATGCTGCCTGACAGCAAGGCCACCTCTTGGCTTCTTGGAGCAGCCAAGGACTGCGCTCCTCTCGGTGTCCGAGCTGTGGCCTCCTCCAGGGCCGGAGCGCTGCCTGCATGTGCGCCGGGGCTCCCCAAGCCTGCCGGGGCTCCCCAAGCCTGCCAGGGTCCCCCGGACCCGCTCTTGCCCCTCAGCCGGCGCTGCGGGCCGGCGGCACCGAGGGACGGCGCGGACCGGGGGCTGCAAAGCGCGCCCAGGTGCGGCGGAGCGGGGCCACAGCCGGCAGGTGACAGCCTCGCAGGTGACAGCCCCACCTGTGACAGCCCCGCAGGTGACAGCCTCGCAGGTGACAGCCCGGCAGGTGACAGCCCCACCTGTGCCCTGCCCCCGGGTCGGGCCGGCGAGCGTTAAATACCCAGCGGGCAGAGCCACCCGCCCCACAGCACAGGGGGCGCCGCCGTCGGTTCGGGTCGCCTCAGGGCTGGCCCCAGCGCCGCGTGCCTTGTGGTGCCGTCAGCCATGGAACCCGTGAGTAGCTTCCCGCCGGGCGGCTTCGGGACCGCGTGGTTGTGTGGTGTTGGGATGAGGGGCAGCCTCGCTGGAGCCTCAGGGTCGGGTCGGCGGCTGGAACGGCGCCTTGGGGGAGGCCGCTCGCTGCCAAGCTCCTGAGGGGGCCGTGCGGCGGGGCCGGGCCTCCCCCGTTCCCCGCCGGCCGCACGTGGCGGCGCCCGACGCCGAGGGGGCTCCGCGGGGCGGCGGGGACCGAGCGGCCCCTCACGGGGAACGGCCCCTGCCCAGCCCCAGGAAGGCTTTTGGCCTTAACTTTTTGACTTGTTTTTGTGTGTACGTGTTATTGCTTTTTTTCGTTAAGTGCCAGAGGGCACGATTTTTTGCCCTTTCTATTAGCAAGCTTGGGCGTTGCGCATTTAGGTGATGGTTAATTGCAACCTTGTAAAGCTGTTGATAGCAGTCAGGGAAGTGCTTTTGTGGTCGTAACTTATTGAAATATACAATTTCAATATGTTGTATGTTTACATGATCACTGAGAAATTGACAGCAGTATCGTAACTTATTGAAATATACATGTATGTTTACGTGTTCTCTGAGAAATTGACAGCAATATCACAACATCCTCTGAAGCCTCCTGGAAGACCCTGTGGTTTAATTGTGGTTATTTTGCTATTTAGGATAAATTCTCAGATTTAGCTTTGATTCTTGAATTTTAAGTGAGTTACACAAACTGTGGTTTTGTGTCATATGAGATAACATTTTAAGGTTGATTTCCTCCTCCATTCAAACATACCAACTTGGGTTTTGGCAGTACCTTTGGTTTTTCAACTACTAAGAGTCTGGGATATGTGGAGCTCTTGAGAGCAAGCATTCTCATAATGCTTATTGCTCACAGGTGGATGGGACATTTTCTCAAGTATAATGATGTCTACAAAAAGGCAGCTCTAAGAGTCACACAAAAATGTGTTAATGCCTTTCTTCCTTTGCACCGTAATACATTTGCTCTTGTAGTATTCTCTGCAATTCTTGTGGTGCAGTTGAGGATAACGTGTTACTTTCAAACAAATGAACTGCTTATCAATGAAATAGATTGTCTTAATTATGCAATTTCTTTTGATGTGTTTTTCCATTGGACGGTTCTTCAGTTGCTATATGTTTGCTTTGAAGGACAGTTTGGAAATAGTGAATGTAATTTTTAATCTTTAAGGGATGCTGGATGCTTCTACTAAAAAAAGGGGGAAAAATAACACCGCTCCTTTGACTCCTTTATAGTCTCACGTGAAAAAAGGAGTGGATAAAAGACACTTAATCAGCTGTTGGTGTGTATAATGGCTGTCCTCATTCTAGGTTTTTCTCCATTCTTTGTTATTTTTAAACCATTGTAATTAGATAAAGCGTGATGGTGTAAATTCCAGTTGGGATAGCAAACAAAAAATACAAACATGTGCAGGATTTAATTATTTTATGTAATAGAGGAGTCTGACAGCCATACGTGCAAATTTACAGCTGGACTAGAATGTATGACAGATAAATCATAAAACTCCATTGTTCAAAGTCAGAATGCCAAAGATAGCTTTGAGAGCCTTCAATGAAGGGAGTTCTTAGGTGGGATAGAAGACTGGATGTAAGTTTTGAGCATTTTGCCATAGACCATTACAAATATGTGACCATCTTGCTAATGCAGAAAGTTTTGCTTGAGGGAAGGCAAAAGCAAAAGGCTGCAAAATCAGGTTCTCAAGCTAGAAATGGTGTTTATCTGGGCAATCTTGAGTCTGTTACCTTGTGTATTATGGAATTCATTTAATTTTTTCTCATTATGTGCTTTTCCAGGCACATGGTTTGCTCATCTCACATAAAAGGGTAACACTGACATGCTGGGGATCTTTGGTTTGTCTTTTGCTCTCTGTAATGGGATAATCAGATAATCTTACTGTAAGACATAAAACTGAGATGTGGTGCACACATACATGCAAGTCCCTTGGCATTCCTTAATGGAACATTTCAATTTGGCAACCTGTTTTGTGGGAGTTTTTTTCTAATATATATTTTGGTGTTATTTTTCATGCAAGCAAAAAAACTTCAGTTTATCTCATAGAACCATGCTCCTTGGCAATATGGGAGGAGGATTCAAAGGACAGGGCCTGTTGAGGGATCATCACACATTGGATCTTCATTTCACTGGGCTTATTGGTAACAAAAAACAGACTACTAAAAGGATAACTGGGAAGAGAGCAGACTTCTGGTTTTTAAATGGATTTTGTAGCTGTTTGCTGACAACTTGTTTGAGAAATCTCTATTCCTGAGCTCTTTACCCTTTTGCATTGGCCCCCATCTGTTCTTGTCCTTCCTATCTCCCTTCGAATCTGTCACCTAAGTATGTTTCTTGTCCTCTGTTCCCCACGGAGGCAGGAACTTGCAGAAGGAATTTTATTTTTCTTCTACACCGTCTGAATGTTTTGAATATGTGGTGTAAAGGCATTCATTCTCCTCTCTGTTCTGGTACCTGTTGTTACACTGACCCACTTCCTTCAGCTAGCAGAAATATTTTGATTAAAATTTATGTTCAGTTGTAGCATACCCAGCAGTCCAGAGCTTCTGCAGGCTCTACTTCTTTATAAATGTTTATGACTTAACCCTTGCTGTACCGTTGTGCTGAGGAGGCATTCCTTTTCCCACACTGGGAAAAGAGGAGGACGGTGCTCTGATATTCAGAGTGTGGAGCCCTGGCAGGACCTGCACATGAAACCCCTGGTGTCTTACAAACAAGTTTTCTAAGATCACAGAGGGAACTGGGCTGCGGGCTTGGGTGCATGTCTTCAGCTTACATCTAACAAACACTCAATTACATTTGCATTTCTTTCATTCTAGTCCAGTTGTCACTCAGAATATTGATCTTCACAGTTGGTCTTTTATTCATCTTAGTATGCATATAATTTTTTTATATCTACTTCTGTGCCCATTTTTTAAGTACAAGCATATTTATAAATATATGAATCTCTGTTTTGGTATAGACTATTTAGTAGATGATGATGTAATTCATGTTTTTGGTCTATCCCACGTTGCTTCATACTTCCAAAGTCAGTTCTTACACCATGACTGGAAACAAATGCTGCTTCCTAGTGAAAAGTAATGTATGATACATGAAGTGTCAGGCAATTCATCAGGAGTAAGGAGGAGATGGCCCTAAGGCAAACAGTTTGCTCTTTAGAATATAATGGTTACTTAACCCTTTAACTTAGTGAGCACGTGTATGAGGAACAAACTGGGGGGAAAAAACCCTTCTCAAGAAGAAATACTAATTCTCTGTCTTGAGATATTTGTATATGACAACAAACCCTCAGCCTATCAGTGCTGATATTTATGAGCAATTGATTTAAATTATTAAAACTGTGTCTGATTGTCTTTCTTGTGAACTGTGGATAGTTATTTCAAGTGTTTTTAGTAGCATGTTCCCTGAATAAGAAATAGTGGCAGTCATTTTAGTGTCTTTTTGCCAACCTTGATTGTTGTATGTTTGTTTTCAACAAGAGCTGCAAAAACTGTATTACTTTCAGTGTGATTTCTTCCACAGATGGAAACCTAAAATGTATTCTTTAAATTGTGTAGAGAAATACTGATGGTCAGCTTGAATCCTAACCTACTGGAAAGCAAATTGGAAGTAGTTTTAGGAAGTGCAATATTAATAAGTACATTTGTTGATAGTGCAAGCCTTGCCTTATGTTTTGCTGCTTTACTTTTTTTATGAAAAGCCACACAGACTAGAAATTTGAACACATTTTGCACAGGAGGAGCAAATGAAATTGCCTAGATGTCTGCTTTTAAATCCACAAAATAAACCTGGTGAAGAGCAGGGGCCAGCCTTACTCTAAGAGCTGTGACCATTTGCTTGCTGTTATAGCCACAGATGCTTTTACCTGCAATAGTGTACAAAGAATCTTTGATACACTTTACATCTACTATTGTTATTATTTTGAAATAAAATTGATTTTGCCTTTTTGTATGAAGTGGTATGCATTTATATTTGCTCATGGCTTTTTTTAGTTGCTGTGTAACTACTGGTAGGTCAGTGTGTGCTTCTAGGAATCAGTATGTTTATTTTGTTGCCTTTTTTTTCCTTTGGTACAAGTTTTACAAAGGAAAAATATTTTTAACCATGTTATTCTTTGCATGGCTGCTGTTTTTATTTTAAAGTAGCTGGTTTAGACCCAGACTGAACAAAGTACTTAAACACATGTGCAACTTTAAGCCCAGGGACTATTCACAAACTTAGAAGTTGCATGCAAATTTTTGTCCCTGGGGCAAGATCAGACCCAGAGAAAGAGTTGTGGAGTTTGCTGTACGGCTTTTGGATTAGAAATCCTCTTGATTTAAGGCCTGAATAGTTTGTTTGGCTGAAGGGCAGTTAATGGGTGTTCTGATTGCAAGAGGGTAGAGCAGTGTCCTGGGTCTGCAGACATGAACATAAAACTGAAGAAGTTTTTACTGTTATTTTAGGTATGGGACCACAGCATGGTATGAAAAAAGGAATGTTGTCTGATGCTAACCCTTAACTTCTAATTCCTGTCTTTAAGGAAATACAAGGGTGGATTTACTAATTGTCACTGATAGCTCTCTGTCTGTGCTTTAGTTAGTCAAAAGTTTCTGGAAGAAGAGTGTGTTGTGTTTTTTTCTGTCCTTCCACCCCCCACCACCCTGCAGGAAAAAAAAAAAAAAAAAGAAAAAGAAAAAAAAAAAGACAATTACTTAGAAAAGGTTGAGCACAAAGCCCTCAGCTACTCCTGAAGGGGTTAATGCAGCAAAACTCTCGGAGACATCTGGCAGAAGCTGTGGGTGTTGGGTGTGGCAGATCCCAGGGCCGTACCAGTCTCTACAAGGGAGCTGTCATCCTCCTTGATTTATCCTTCCCTAATGTCACGGGGTATGGATGTTGAAACTGTGGCTAGAATGTGAAATACGAAAAACATGAAGATTATGATTTAGTGTCTGGGGAGGCTCATTGTTGGCCTCTGTTCACAAGTTGTAAGCATTGGAGGTAGCTTGACACAGGTTACAAAATCTGGTATGTAGCACAAAAAAAAAGGCAAGAATATTTTGGCGTTTGGAACTCCTACATGTGTTAGTGCACAAAAATGAGTGACGGCAACAATTAAATCAAAGGCTCTGCTGATGATATATTACATTGGAAACACATTGGAGGTGCTTGTAAATAACATTTAAATAAATGTACTTTCTGGTCCTTCATTTGCAAATAAATGTAACAGAAACAGTGGATGAAAAAATAAAGAATTAACTGTCTTCAGTAAAGACAGTTTTGATAAGTAACTGATAAATTCATAGAGCTCAGATATAAGAATATTGTGTTCATGGTTTGGCATGAATGCATCAATGAAAAGTGAAGTTTTAGTATAAATTTACAGGCAGATTCTTGAAATTGAAATAATGAAATTTATTTTTTTCTTTAATTTCTTCTATCCTGACCCAGTTAAATATTCTCTAATTACAGTGGTTGGCTCAATGTGAGTACTGTGGATTTTTTTTCAAAGTATCCTGATATAATAAATGTTAAATAATTTTATGCAATAAACTTTTTTCAGTTAGTTTTCTTGTTTCATTTCTTAAAGCATAATGATGAATAGGACTGTGCTTTCATGATGGTAGAATACAGATGTCTTAATCACAGAAGCTGTTAATACTTAAGTATCAACTTAAAGTATCAGCTAATTATATCTAGTGTGTGAAATGTTTTCTGATACAGCATGATGTATATGAAATTTCATGGATGAAGTTCTATTGTTTTGGACATACATGTATTATTTGATTGGATGATAATTCTGTTATAATCAATAAAAATGGTGTATTTTGAATTAAACTGTTCTCTACAATTCAGTTTCTAAAACAGGACATTCTTGAAAAATATCTAAGAATGTGATGTAAAATCTATGCTTGAAAAAGCTGTAATTTAGCCAGGTGATGCAGAAATTTATAATAAATAAGTTCCAGATTGGGAAATGCATTTTGGTGGATTCAGGTATGAATGACCAAAGGAATAAAGGGTATTTGTGCTGAGGAGCAAAACAGTGCTAAATTTCTATTGAGGGAAAAAATTAATTAGGCTTTTAGAATACTAGTGTAGCATATAAAACAATATGTTGTTCAAAGCCATATTTATGGTTTTCTCCTGGTTTTTTTTTTTTTTTTTTTTGTTGTAGTTTGGGGTTTTTGTGATCTGATTTGTTGAGTTTGCAGTCATTTTAAAGGACAGAAGTAGTGTTGTGCTGTTAATGAGGTATTTTAAATTGGTTGAGTCTTTGCCAGAGACAGTTCTTCACACTGACAGCTGGGAAGTTGTTTTCATCATAATGCACCTGGATGTATGAGGAAAATGCTACAGATCAGTTTATACACTCAGGAATATTTGTGAAACTGCTGGGTTTAGATGTGCTTTATCAAATGTTTTAAGAAATTTGCAGGATTTTCTGAGGTTTGGAGTAGGATTGTGTTTTGAAACGTTGCTGACATTGTATTCCCTAGGAAGTTCCACAGCTGGAATTGTATTGGGATTCCACACTAACCTGCTTCAAAGCAGGAAGCAGCTGCTTTTCTGATACCATTTTACATTGGAGCCTGTCTTGGCATTGCTTTATATTAATTTTGTACAGATCTGGATGATACAGCTGGTGCAATAGGAGCTGAGGGATGGTGAAGACTTAGGTATCAAATACGTGTTACTCAGTGGATTATCTTTCTGAATATCTCTGCAGTCTGAATCTTGTTTGGATTACCAGGTCATTTTGCTTCAGTTATGATGTTGGGATCTTTGTGTAATCTTATCTTTGCCTTCTTGCGTTGTCATGTAGTACCATCTGTGCTCATCAGCTGTAACTGTCTGGAGAAGTCTGGAGTAGTGGAATATGGAGCCAGTAAGAATTTTAGAACAATGTACTGGTAGTAAAAAAAAAAAAAAACAACAAAAAAAAAACCAAAAAAAAACACCCCAAAAAAGTAGGATCACAATATTGTAGGTATTCTCTCTCAAGACAATATATGTTTAGACTAGTCAAGATATCTGGAGGGAGTTTGAAGCCAGAGAAAATGGCTCAGCTATACAAGGCTAAATGCAGATATAAAAGGCAGCTACATGGATTCATTATATATGCATAGACCAAGAAATGAACCAAGTGATGATCTGTAAGGTCAGACAATGATGTGCTAATGAATGTCAGCCTAGCCAGCATCTCTCATAAATGTAGTATGTTTATCAAAACATAAGGATTGGCATTTTTCAGAAACAAAAGCCTTAGTTTTTGTATCCTGCTGTCTGCATGAAAGTAAAAGGTTTGAGAAACCCTTTACCAGCAGTGTCTTCTGCTTCCTTGTCTCCACAGTTGTTTGTATGAATGGCACTCACTAGTGTGCATCAGACACAAGTTGTTACTCATGTCTTGTCATGATCAGTCAGTTGCCCTGTTTAATGTCCAAAGAGTTTTCCTGGTAAATACAGGAATGAGTTTCCAACAACCAGGCTTCTCTGCTGTTTTGTATTACACCTACCTGCAAAACTGAGATCAGCTGCTTTTCCACTTATGGATGCCTTCATTTGGGAGATATGTTGAAAAAGTTGTCATGGAAAGAAGAATTGTTCTTAATAGGTACAGAAAGTCCCTTTTAATTATAGAAAAGGATCTAGGCGCACATAGAAATTCAAATATATTGGAAATAGGTTTCCCAAATCTTTGAATCTTTTCAAAATCATATTTCCAAAGTGAGTAGACCACTCGAGGAAGTTTCATGCATTTATTAAGAGCTTAGTTTCAGATTGTGAGAAATGTGTTTTTGCTTCATCTTTCACTGAGTTGTTTTTGTTAACTTAGTCCATTCACTATCCTACAGACTGGTAATGAAGCATCTAGAAACCTAAAGTGAAGTTGTCTTAATTCTTATACCTATCTTCATACAGATGTGAAAACTTCAGAAGGATGACAGCTGAGAATAGCTTTTCATTTGCAAAAACATTGCACACATCTCTGCATCTTGCTGTACTTAGCAAAGCAGCTTTATTTGTGCAAGGAAAAGTAACTTTTTTTAGAATACAGGTTTTTCTTATGCAATCCCATTCAAGACCCTGAGTATTATTGCAGGCTGTGAATAGGCTTTCGATCATTTGAGTCTTAAGAAATTAATCCTGTTTGGTTTATTCATCCTTTTTTCAAAGAGACTGAATCACATGGTTAATTTGGAACATCCAGTTATTTTTTTTTTCATAATGATGCTAAAAACAACTTGTTTTGTTGTTGTTTAGAGTATGTCTGTGGGAAAGTATACAGGAAAGTATAGTATATGGCCTGCTTCAAGTCTAAACATGATTGCAAACGTATATACAGTGAAATGAAACACCTTCAAGATTTGAATCTAACCTGTCTGTCAGTTGCCACATTACAATATTCTAAAATCCATCGACCATTCTTGGGCCGGTTACTATTAATAATCCAGAATTTGCTGTGAATTTAAGCTGAACATATTATCTTTGGTTTTTATGGGGTTTTGTATTTTAAGATGAAACTTCACCATAACTGAGAATTCCACATCTCAAGCAATAACACTTTGAACTTAAGTGCAGGCATTTGGAAACTTTTGGTGAGCCATGATGTTCGTGACCACTGTGATAAATAAGATGCGGGTTGGAAACTACTTACTCAAACTGGAACTGTTCCTCCATTAAATCAGGGAAATTATTCCTTGGAGTAGCTGTTCGGCAGTGTGGATAAGAGATTCACAATCTGTCTGAAAAACCACATGCATATTTTCCAAGAGTGTTACACATTAGCTTCTGTTCGGTCAAGCAGAAGCTAATGCTTTCTCTGTAGCTAAATCCTCCTTGGTTTAAAGGCAATATTCTTTGCTTTCTGTCCTAAATATTACATAGGAGTTCTGTCTGCTGTTAAAGCTCTCATTCTCCACCCAGATGTAGCTGCATTTCAATGGAGAGGGAAAAGATCCCTGTGGATCTCTTTCCTCACTTGCCATGGGGGCGGGCAGGGGGGTAATGAATTGCTTGTAGAGGAGTTTTCAGTATGTACATGAAGTGTGCCGCTACGGAAGTCTGAAGTTATTTACTTTCAAGATGAATAGTTCTTTAAGAGATGGGTTAAACATTCTGCCTAATATGCAAGACATTAAGTCTCTAAGAAGTCATTGTACATATCATTTGAAACAGCATAACCCCTCCCTCCATCTTAAGTTTATAGCAACAATAAGCCTTGCAGATGCTTTTCCTGGGAATTAAGGACCAGCTGGGGTAAACAGACCTCAAACTATCCTCTTAGCCAGTCATTAATCTTCAGGGAAAGCCTTTGCTTTGATCATTATTGCTAAAATATGCCTAGTGCAGCCTGGGCTTACATGCCAGTAAAAGCAAAGTAGTATTTTGCCAAAACATGAATATTCTTTTGTTTGTCTAGTAGCCCTATGTCTTGGACTCATTTTTGATGTGTGTAAACATGCTTGTGTATATGTGTGTGCACACAAACAGACATGAGGGCATGAGTTTCCCAGTTAAATTATTCATCCTGCCTTTATAGCACTCTAAATTAAGTGGGGTGTCTGACTCAATGCTGTTGTATCAATCAGTTTTTCAGTTAGCTTTGCTTTGTCTCAAAACTTGTGAAAAGTCTTGGATCAGGCATCTTTGATTGTGAAAATTAAGAAATTCTTTGCCCATTTTTGACCTTATGAAGACCCAGTTTTAGTTACCCCAGGGTATCTCCCTGAGGACCAGAAAGAATCAGGAACTGTGCAGTGTAATGTATGCCAGCCTGGCCCTTCCTTGTGCAAGCTGATTGAGAGTTGTGTTGGTGCTCAAAATTAAATAGCTGACAAATAACAAACTAATATTTTTCTTGCCTTTTTAGAAGGGACTTGTTGCTGTGCAGTGTATCTAGTAAATAATCAGAGGTTTCAGAAGTCAGCTGTAGTACAGTATTTCTGTATACAGGTCACAGAGCTGAAAGTCCAGCAGACAGTCTTCCTGACCTTCCAGGCTTTAGATTTCCTGAAGTGTGGCAAATACAGAACTGAGATTGGAGGTGCCATGAATCACTCTTTCCTGATGAGCTAGCCATGTGTTGTGTGTTAGGCAGTGTCTTCTAGTCAAGAGCTAACAAGCAAACAATATGCACTTCAGATATTTGCTGCTTTTTGCAAAATGACCTGTATTACTTGTATATACTTAAGCCTGGATTAAGAAAGATATTCCGTGTTAAAATGTAAAGTTTCACTAGAGACCAATTCTTTGTGAAATTCTACAGACATCCCTGAATTTAAGAAAATATTGGTGTTTGTTGAAGGAAGAAAAGTCCCAAATTCTGTAGTTAACTCTGTTGGTGGGATGGGGGTGTTCTTTATTTTCTTTTGTGTTGTCTGTCAGAAGTAGAGGTTGTTGCATGAGACATCAGGCACTGTAGCAACATAAAAGGAGGTGCATGGAGTTGACAATTGGATTGTATTGAACAGATCCAGAAGAAGGGAGCTGTTTCACAACCTGTGTCCTTTGCCCTAAAAGACTTTTGGATCTTCCCGCTACCGCCAATGTTGATTTTCTTTGTTCTGTGTTCCCTAAGGGGAATCATCAAAGAAGCAAGAGAAGGAAATCATTCTTATATCTTCTTGCCAACAGCATTTTCCCTATTTTACTATAAATGAGCACTGTGAAGGAAGTGGAGCGGGGGAAAAAATAATTCTGCAGACCTTAAACACCCTGAGCAAAATCTCAGCTGTTGCAGAGTGTGAAGCTTATGGTTGCTCTTGAGAGCCCTGATGGACCTTCTTGCAAGAATCAAGCAGCTGGAATGAAGGCTCTTGCTGGTAGAGGGCTGGGTGTAATCAATTACTCTATGGTCTGATCAAAGATAAAAGTGTATTATGTACAGCATATGTAATGTGAATTTAGAATATTTTTTTCTGTGCTTAAGCCATATATTTTATATTACAAGAATTCACCTCTGTGATACACTGCAATGAGCTTCAATGGGCAGAAAACCCATTGCACTTCATTTGCTCCCCAGTGCAGTTGCCCATGCAATTTTTCATTATTGTTGAGAAGAATATTTCGGAAAAGCAGTCGATACAGTTGCTTGATCTTGTGTCTTGGTATCAGATTTTTTTTTTTCACAACCCCCTCTCCCAAAAGTACAAAGCAATAAATAGGTAGGCATGATGCTCTGTAAAAATGGGTTTTTGACCTCTCCATTTATTGGTATACCTTTAACCTTGCAGCTTTCTAACAGTCTCTGCTTGGTCCCACTTTACACTCTGTAAAAAGAGAAGTTACTGTTAGTGTAGCAGCAGTAGTGTTACTTTATTTTTTTGAACAGTTTTTAAACTGTTTCTCATGTATTAAGGGAGTCTTTAATTAAAGGTATTGGTTGCAATTTCTCTTTGTATTTCTGCTCAGGCTGACTATTTTGTATTTAAAAATTTGTTTTTGCTGTGCATTATAGATGTGCAGGCTATTAGTATTTAAGTAACTTCTTTGCCTCTACAGACACTTCAACTACAGTAGGTAAGAAAATCCAAGTGTCCAATATAAATTCATTACAGAAGCTGCATGATTATTGTTTAGCTCATTCCCATCATCCCTTGAAGTTACTTTGCTTTTCTTGTTAGTAGACATCCCTGGATGTCTCATGCCTGAGAAGTCACTTGAGAATTCCTGTCTGTTTTCCTGTGCTGCAGGAAAAGTGCCTGCATGTTCCCCAGCTCCACAGAACCATTGCCAGCATTTTTCTTTTGCTTCCTAGCAACTGCCAATTTGGCAAAAATGAATGTGTGGGACCTGGAACTTTCTAAACTGCAGGAGATGCAGAAACAAGGGTCTGTTTGTATTGCATGAATGTGTTTTATAGTCCTTGAATAGCCAAGAGGTGTCAGTGTCACCAGCCTGCCAGCATGATAGATCAAGGAATAAATTTTCAGGGCAAAAGATATCCCTTCTCTGTAAGAGGTGTTTGTAGAAGAGAGCAAATGCAGCATGGGGAAACCACGAGTGTGTGATACCATTTGTGTTTAACTAATGGCCTTCAGCCTGGGACAGTGTGCCCTCGCTGCAGGCAGGAGCAGGAATGCAAATTTAACAGGGATGGCTTTAAAGGACTGCATTATACAGATGCAGCATTTTCAGATAGCCATGGCAAGATAATCTTGTCACCATAAATCTGCCAGCTCACTTGAATTTTGCAGCCCACACTCAGCTTTGTGCATCTTCCACTAAATTATTGTTGGTTTAAGCTTAGTCTGAGGAGCACTGACAATTGCTGCCAGTTGTGTGGAATACAGTGTGCACGTGTGAAAACTGTCACACCTGTGCCTCATCCCTCATTCACTGAGGGAAGCCTATGTTGTCCTACTTTTCATTTCTAAAAGGTGGTTTTTCCTCCACCGCTAAAATTGCATAGATCAGTCTCGTTTTGATCAAGCTAATACCAGTTGCTTGTTGTTGCTTAAAAGAAAAAATAAGAAAAAACCTGAACAGTACAAAAACACCCCCAAACATTTGAGATTTTGTTCTCTGCATTTGTCTTCTCTACTTGCCTCATCTGCAGACATTCTTCTGTGTAGTATTTCTGATAGAAACTGGGGAGCAACTTGCTCTGCACTGAGAATTCATGACTAAATGTTCTTTTTTAGTGTTTTGCTTCTTTAAGCACATTTAAATTCTAACATTTGAAGCACCTGATTAATTTTTTCAGAATGCTGGAAACAAGTTATCCCCTGGCTGAGATCTTATACAAAACATTTCAGCCTGCAGCAAGCTTTTCTGTTTAATCTGGAGTTTTTGTAAACCCTCAGAAACTCAGGTTTATAATTGAAGTGACAGCACAACCCTAATTGTAGCACTACTGGCACACCTCCACAACTAAAAGCATACATTGCTGCCATTTTTAAAAATAAAATTAAGCCCTAGTGTGTTAGGCAGTGGACTTTATGCTTCCTGCAGTTTTCTGCAATTTTAGAGAAATCTGAAAGTTACAATTTGTTGCATGGAGGATGGATAATCTACAACTGGCATAAGGCAGTGTGATTCAGTTGGAGGCAGTGATACTGTGTAGATTAGCCTGAGGTGACAGAGTAGCATAATAAATTTTAGAAGTGTGAGATGTGAAGGGAACTTGTGTTTTCTCAGGTGGAATAGATGAGTATTTTTATGTGTTTTGAGGGATTTTTTTTGTCTTCAATAATACTGAAAGTGTCTTGAAATTTCCAGTCACATTTTGTACTAGGAAACATCTTTTCAGAAAAAAAAGAGCTGCTTTCTTAACTACATTTCATGCACAACTTATCCTTTCTGTGAATTGTTGAAGAAAAATAGAAATGCTCTGTACTCTTAAATCAGACCTAAGGGGCCTGAGCTGCTGGGTGGTCCCAAGGACATGATATCCTGCCAGCCACATTTTGCATTGTATAGTGACAGATGTGGGTGAGGAGAACAGACCAGTGTCATCTCCCCTTCTCAGGCATGTCTCATAATACTTGTTAGCATATGAATGTGCAATTCTTTATATAATCACCTGTAATTCTCTGTGGTGTAACACATCTAGCCTTGGGACTCCAGGTCCTTGGCAGGCACATAATTGCACATTAGATACTGCCTGTTAATTTCAGTTGTCAGGAGTGACAAGTGGAGCAGAGTATCAAAACAGTCGTATCTTAACAAGTGGGAGGATGAAAAAGCACTTTGAAAAGGCTTGTATTCAGCTCAACAGCCAGAAGTCATGACTGTGTGGACAATTGAGGGCTCTCTGCTAACAGTTCTCAATTAGCTGAGGTCTAACACTTTTCACACTTTTCCAGGGCTACTGAACTTTGCCTTGCACTTCTGTCACTATAAACCTTCTTTGCCCCTGCCAGCAAAGCTTCTGCTGCCCCTGGCTCAGTGTGAAGAGAAGGTGCAGCCACCCCCAGCCTGGCCCCACTGAAGCCAGCACAGGTCCTGGCTGTGTTTGAGCTGTAAGGGCACAGCGCAAGGTGCCCACTGCACGGTTGCTGCATTTGCAGCTCTCCAGGCTGTGTCCCAACCCTCCTCCTGTTTTTCCAGAGCTGTGCCAGAGACACAAAGGCACAATGCTGTGTTAGCAGCTGGACACTCCTCCTCCCTGTGACAGAAGGGAGCTGATGGGTGAGTGTTTTAGAAGATAAATGGTGACCCTGTCTTGGAGGAGTCTCTTCTGATCCAGACTGAGGTCTGCCTGTGCAAAGAGAAACTTAAATTGCAGATACTATTGCTTGTACTACTTTTGTTGTAGGGGCTGATAAACATTTTGTCGTTTAACATTTGTTAATCTAAGACACCCTGCAAGTATCCTCTTAAAAGGGCATATAAATGACAATATAAATTAATGTGCTTAGCACTTCAGGCAGACCTGCATGTATTTAAGAGTTTAATTGTACAGTTATGAATTTAATATTGCATTGCTTAACATTCTTGATAGTTATGCAGTAAGAGTCCTGCCCCTCATGTCAAATAGCTGTGTATTTCCCCAGAGCCCCCATGGGGAATTGTTCAAACCATATTTGGTTCTCCCTTGAAGAGTAAATGGGGGATGCACATGACAAAAATGACTGCAAACATACCAGTCTGCATCACTTCCACCAGCAGTTCTCACTGGTGTTATCTCTGACACTCAGGCTAACTTCTTGTAACCATCATGCAACATCATGAGTAATAATCTGTTGTTAACACACTGTCCATCAGACATGTTTACTCACAGAGTGACAGCTAACACATCTGGACTACATACCATGTTTGATCTGAAATACCAGACTCACTCTGCTCACAAAAGCATTCCATGGCTGTGCAGTTTAAAGCATAAAATATAAGGACTGTGTGATGTCTGATGTAATTTAAATATTTATAAGAATATTGGCTACTCTAAAATACATATTAACAAATATTGTCTAAAGATTATTACAGTTTGTAACATCTCTTGTAAGTGCATTTTTATGGTGTAATTGGTACTACAAAGTTAGACAAGCCTTTTTTGAACTAGGTTTTCTAATTGTACTGTTTAGTGGATGTGCTGTACAGTAGAACATAAAATACACATAAAATGTATCTCAGTGCTTCTAGTAGAGGTCCTGTGTCAAAGCACTCAGTTTTGAAGCCCAAGTATCTCCATTGTCATCAAAGCTGTATTGATGTAAATCAGGGATAGGAATTGCTGTATCCTATGCTTTATTGCAATGAAGGCTTTTCAGGTGTGGACTAAATCTTTTGCAGCTGTAGATGGGGACTGTAGAAAGCTCTCTTACCACCTGGGTGCCTCACACAGGGCTTTCTGTGGGCTGCAGTATTCCTCAGGGAATATTGCATCCATCCTCTGCTCTAGGCACCTTTCCAGATGACTTTAGCACCTGAAGGGGAAGGGCAGCTCAGCCCCAGCCTGCTTCAGTCCCTCTTAGAACAGATCCAGAGCAGTTCACTTTGCCAGTGAAAATAACCTTTGATAGGCTTGGACCCAACAGTAAACATTTCCCTCAAGTCTATTGAGTGGCTGAGCTGACCCTGAGCATTTACCCTGTTCTTACCCCTAGTACAGGCAGAGTTACAGGTGCATTTCCTCTGGGAAGGAACCATGACCTGTATCTTTCTAACCATAACCTGTATATTTTCCAGTAGACTCTTGTACCTACAATATACAGGTGTAATACTTGACTATACAAAACAGAGCTTGCAGTCTAGTAAGATTTAGATCTGAAGAACTTTTAACACTTAATGAAAAGATCATCATTTCAGATCAATTGATTCAGTAAATTGTTTCTTAGAACATAATGGCTTTGTTTCCTTTCAAAATCTAAACTATTTATATGCTTCAAACTGAGAGTTTGTGTGCCTTATTGAAACTCACTAGCAATGGGTTTTCCTTTTAGATTCCTCATTAAATTTTCTCTCAAGATTCCATTAAAAAAATACTCCTAAACTAGATATTTGTTTTCAGGATGTAAATGAAGGAGATGACAGTAGGGAAATTGCAATAACTGACTTGGGACAAGACAGGAGATAATGGCTATTTCTCTGGATCTACTTTAGCAGGATACTGTGTAATGAGGTTTTTTTTGTAGGCTGAAAAAGTCTGACATGCACATGTGTCTTGTTTAAGGTGAAAAATCAAATAGTGCTTGGTGGTTTATTTGGAATGATGCTGTAAGGCAAGAAAAAGCACTCTTGCATATCACATGAAAAAAAGATCAAATAGACATTTCATGACTGGAAAAATGAGTACTAAAGGGGCTTACAAGACAGAAAAAGTGGCTATGCAGAGTTTTCTCTCAGTTCTTCCTTTAATGATCACCTGATTCCTTTAATGAATCTTCCTTGCTAGAGGAGCTCCACCTTTAGACAAAAATCATCATTAAAAGACTGTAATTTATATAAAATTATCCCTTGAATCTACTGTTCTTTATAAGCCTGTGTGTCATTTTGCAATTATTATTAATTCTCAGAGGAAAGGATATTTGGGTTTTTCCTTTGGTCTCTTACCCCCCAAGGGAAAGAGCATGTTTGGGGATTTTTACAGCACTCAATGGTTTACAAGGTGCACAGGAAATATTACAGAGAAAAATTTTCAAGTAATTTTGGCATCTAATGGAAATTAGAGCCTTACTTTTAAAATGATTCTGAATTATTAAATACCAAGGAAGATACTTCAAAATTAAGAAATGGTGTGTAGGTATTCCCTGGAAGGACCTGATCCATTGTCACAGGCTGAAATGACATCTTTGGAAAACTGGAGCACTCATTCCCTGAAGAGCCTTGAAGCAGTGTCATGGGTTCCCTAACTGTAGTCATCATTGCTCGGGCAGGAACTTTCAATCTGCCTCCTTCTGATTAGTAAATAGAAGATGTTTCTGGAGTGAAAGCAACTGGACTTGTGGATCCTGCTGCATCAGAGGAGCAGTGCACTCTAGGTTGTCTGCAGGTGATCTGTTTCTACAAAATTCACCTCTCAATTTCTGTCTTAGTGTCTTGTAGTTCTAAAATTGTAGATGACTGCATGTCTTGTAGTTTCTCTGGTTTGTGCAAGGTTGATTTCTCTTATCTGTGAGAAAAGCCAAAAAACAGTGAACACTCTGACCTTGAAGTTACTGATTCTGAATTTGCAACATTCAAAAAAATGGAGCACTGCCACAGGATTTTGGTGACCTCTTACTTGCTTTCTGCAGGTTATAGTGGTTAAAGTAATGAGGAAGCTGAGAGATGCTATCTTTTATTTCTCTGCACAGAAGGTACTCCACATTTTTTACTCAGCTGTTCACTTTATAAGTAGGTGGAACAATGTATGCATTAAAGGCATACATTTGATAAATGTAGTAAAATTAAAACTAGTCTTGAGAAAATGACTGAATTCCCTGGGCTAACAAGAGTCCTCTTGTTTATGTTTTCATATATTTCATTGGACAGTTTTTATTTTAAAGCCAGCTGTCACAACCTGATGTTTCACAGCCTTCACTGTTGGAACGCACGTGAGTTCTGGCATCAGTCTCCGTGGAATATCTGTTTGAACAAATGTAGAATCAGGGCATGCCAACTGTGGCCAGTTGCATTTAGTTATAGCAGTTGCTGAATGTACCTGGAGGGTCGGCGTTCAGCGGGGAGTGAAGTCAATTTTGGCATCTCTCTAATAATGCTTTGACTTCAAAACTTGTACCTCATCATGTATGTGAGGAAAAAATGACTTTTCTCTCAAAGCTGAGAGCTTGGCTGTGGGACAGCATAACTGTGAGGACTCAGTTTGCACTTGGGTCATGAAGGACACTGCAAAGGCTTAAGTGAAATGCAAGTCAGACTTAAGGCCCCTGTAAAAGCCCCCAAACCATTATCTGCTCCCTGACTTGTTTCCTTCCACAGATTCTTTCTAGTTACAAGAGCATGTCTAAGGCAGCAGGACAGTTTCTTGTTGCCTACAATGCAATTTTGACGTTTTGAGGGAGCAGAATGTATATAAGGAGGCAAATAATTTATTAGAAATAGTAAAATATATATTAAGCCTAAATGCATCCCTAGCATTCAAAAGTATAGAAGGTTCCCCTAAAATAACCCTGTGAGGTCACAGCTTCTTTCATAGGAATTAATGCAATTTATGTTGTAAATGGTCCTTTCTGAAATATGAGGTATGTTCATCTTCTTTGCAGTTGTGACTGTTGGAAGTGAAAGCATCCAAGTGAAAGAATCCAATAGTCTGTACTAGACTATTTGCACACAAATCAAGTTGTCATTAATCACACTCTGAGAGTGTGTGCCCTATGTGGAGTGAATTATTGTCACAAAACTACAAAGCACATCCAGATCATTGTGCAGGAGTAGAAAAATCTAAACAGTAACACACACTAAAATCTAAAGAGTGACATGTAAAGTGTTTGGAAAATCAGTAAATTCCAGTCAGTGAGTTAATGTGGATTTTAAAAGAAATACACTAATTAATTAATTGAACCTGTTACAGATGTTATGCATATAGGTAGGATAGGTAAGAAGTATTAAAGAAAAGGAAATATCTCCTTCTACAAATGTAGGAAGGCTGGTTCTGACAACTCCCACTGACCTCATGGCCACATTCAATGAAATAATGGATCACAGTTAATTTGGGGGCCTGTCTGGTGCTGGGAACAATATGGAGCAAAGCACCTCAGGGTGGTTCTGCTGAGTGTTGTTTGAATACTGTCTGACGTTCCTGGGAAGCACAAGTGTTGCTCCATCTTCTGTCTACTTTTGTAGTTCTGGTGGGATGAGAAATTAGATGTATTTATATCTGATTGTAGCACTCCTCTTGAGGTGCAAGGAAGGAGTTCTTGGAGGAGTGCAAGGGCTGTAAAATCTTAACTGGTCCATTAATGTGACAGAAGGCTATAAAAAGTCCTTTTTGTTTCCTTTCCATTGCAAATGATAAAGGGAAAGCCATCTTCATCTAAGCATATTGAATATGCTGAATCATGACCATTGTCAAACCACTGCAAGGGAAAAACTGAAGCTTCAAAGCAAACTGGAATTGCATGCTGCAGGCACCAGTCTATATCCAAAGATGCCAAATCTACTTTGTGTTCTGGCGTGTAGAAGGACCACTTACAGCAAAGTTACAAAATTCTGCACAGTTATAGATAGATAAAATCTTAATTTGAATACTAATATATTGCTCCTTGATATTTGGCACTGCCTGAACCAGTTTGGGGCTGATTTGCTTTGGGGAAGTAGCATAGCTACCCTTGCATTGCTTTGTCCTGCCTTAAACCCTATGAGGAAGACTCAATGCAAATGTGACTTCACTGCTTCCAGGCCTCAACTGCAGAAAGGTCTGCAGAGCTCTGTGAAATCCTGCTGTGTGAGTCAGCACTCTGCCCCATGCACTGCTGTGCACTTTTGCTATGAGTCAACATCTATGTGCAGTCCATGGGCCAGGAGCTATCTTGCAGGAGTGATCCCACCAGCTGTTTGCTTGACACTTGTGCTCTAATTCCATCCTCAGAAGTATTGTTCCTATGTGAGTGCAGACCTCCATGATATGCCTTTTGTGAGCAGAGGTTGTTCATGGAAGAAAACATTTGGCAGGATTAAGCCCAAAACCAGGAAACTGTGTGGTCACGTGAATGTAAGCTATGAAGGGTGCATGCATTACACTAAAGTTGTATTGAATATGGCATTACAGAGGGAGAGCTCTGGAAAATAGGGCACTGAGAGGTACCAACACTGGCAGCAGTTGGGTCTCATTTCAGTCTTTAACCTCTTTCTGCATAGCTGTTCTTCCATTGCCATGGTAGAAATGCTGTTTTGCATCCGTGAGTAGGCCCTTAAAAGTATGGGTATATGTGGTATATTTCAGAGCCCTCTAAAATAATGTGGAGTTGTGTGCACACATCACCAGGTTTTGACTGGGATGAAGTAGAGACAAGTTTTGACAGGACTTTTTTTTCTGATGGATGGAGAGAGATTTCTTGCACAGCAGAGTTAGAGGATTTTGGTGGTGGATAGAACATAGACTGATACAGAATGGCTTATTCTGAAGAAGCAGAAAAATTATAGCCATGATTTTATTTTATATTAATATGTATACATTGCAAATAAAAATCATATAGTGAAATTGTGATGGGAAAGTGAAGAACTTTGTCAAATGCAGTTCAGATATCTTTTGGCAGCCATGAATTTTCCCAAGTTCAAATGACAATGTTTTGTCCAAGGAGAAGTCTTTAATTTTCTATCTATCTGATATGAGTGATTTGCATACAAAGGATCTATGGCAAAAAAAACCCACTTAAATGTTGGTATTTTTATTGGTTTAAAAAGACTTGCGTCTGCACCCTTCATTTCAGAAGATCAACATCTCTCTCAAGATCTGTAGGTAGATAGCAATTACAAAAAGTGGTTCGCCCACACATACAGTGGCTTAACTCTTTAATTACAGTCATTTTGGGGGAAAAAAAGAGCATGAAAATCTCTCAATCAATACACTTTTGTTGTTGTGCAGAATTTCTTTCTTAAGCTCTTCAGAAGCATGAGCTGATAGCAGGGTCATAGCAGTACATCTGTGGTGCTCACTCACTTGGGGAGGAAGAAGTGGTAAAGCCTGAAGAGCTCGAGTTTATTCTCTCCATTTTAGCCCCAAAAAAAGAAATGAGCAGTGAACGCTTTGACAGCACGTAGTAAAGAAAAACTATGAATATATTATGAATGAATAATAAGTTAATTTTACCCTAGCTAATACTGAAGGTAACATATGGTTTTACATGGCTTTATATGGTTTTATGTGGGTTTTTTAATATGGATTTATATGGGGTTTTAATATGGTTTTATATGCCTTATATGAGGCAGCATGTATGGTTTTATATAAACCATGAAAACAAATGCTGTCATGTGAGCTTTCAATGGTATTTAGGTAGTGAAGAAGTATAGTTTGTCTTTGAGTAAAAGAAAACTCAGCTTGATAGCTGCTATTTCTTTGTGTTCTGTTGTTTCACTTCTGTCTTTTCCTTCCTCTGTTTACACTTTTGTTAGGTAGCACCAGAATTGATGTTGTTATTTTGGATCCTGTGGAGTTCAGTCTTGCCTTAACAGCCAAAGACAAAACCTTCAAGCACCACCAGGGATGTCTTGAGCACCCTTCACTTTCATTACTCTACTAGTCTCTAGTAACTCCTCCATAGTAGTCACAGCACATTATTTATTCCTCTAAGGAATAAAAGCTTTTTGAGTAGGGAAACTAGCCTTCAGTAATTTTTTTGCAAAAGACATCAGAAAAGGAATTGTGAAAAACCATAGTTCTGGAGCTCTGCTTGTGTCTGGTTCATTTTCTCTTGGAACATTCAACTGTTCTCTCCTATTTTACTTTTTTTTTTTCTCACTAGTGTTCCAGCACCAGAATCAAAGAATTTGCCCTGAAACCACTCCAAAATGTGCTTTGGTGGAGAAAAAAAGCCTCTGAAGCTGTGGAAATGTCAGATGGGTGCTATTGAGGTGAAAGGGCAAATTTGCTAATGAAGACTGTGGATGATGCAAAGTATTGCAAAGCTGACATGCAGAAGGTATTTGGTGTAAGGGTAGTTGCCAGGAGTCTTTTTTAGCCCAGTATAACTTCCAGGTGAGCACAGCAATGAAAAAAATCAGAAAACTGAAAGAACCCCACACCCCAGCCCAATTAATTAAAAACCTTTTTTATAAACATAGTTTAAAATGTTCGTCATTATCTGGATAGAATCAATATAGGGAGCACAAGTATATGTGTGTGTATGTATTTATGTGTTTTGTTTTTTTTTTTCTTTTTACTCCTGTTCCTGCCATTGCCATCTGTGTCCTGTGTCTCTTGTTGCCTTTCATCCTGTACTTACATAGATTTTGGTTTTGTGACCTTGTTTCTGTGATGCACATGTTTGATTCCTGGTGCAGTCTCAGGCTTAGTCCTGATCTTAGGTTATGGGAGGCCCCTGCTATGAATCAGTGGTAATAATCAGCACTTGTAAATGGAGAAATGGGGGGGACATGACAAAACTTCAGATGCACTGTGGGTGTTTTCCCCCTTTAAGCTAGCATGAGTGTTCATAGCTCTTATCTATAGTGGCTCCTAAGAGTTAACTTTAAAATGACCACCTATCATGTTTTGCAAAGTGGATTGCAAGACGGACTTTTCTTAAGGCAGAAGAACCCTGCTTGTTGTTTGAACTCGAATATTATTTGAAGTTGGGTTGGTTTTGGTTTTTTTTTTTTGGCCTCTTGGGCATAAATAGAGCAGGTGTGTGTTTGCCACAGGCCACAGCTCGGAAAGCTATGTCAAAGCACAATGAGGTCATTGTGAAACATCAGTATTCTTCCAGAGACCTGGCTGTTACAGACAGGAATACTTAAGAAAGATCTGTAGACTGGATTGCAGTTGATAGACAGAAAAGACTTGAAGAAAAATCTTTGTCTGCCTAATTGTGTTTGCCCAGTGAGAACTACATCTTATCACCCACCTCTGAACAAGCTGTTTGAAGCAACTGTGTTGACAGTGAAGTGGGTTTGCACACATCCAGTGTTGGGTTGATCTCTGAGTGCTAAGGAGATCTGGTTTCTTTAAACAAATCATTCTGCATGTGAACAAGGTGAATATTTTTGTAAAGTGTGCTTTGACTTTGAGTGTGTCGGGAAATACTGTACCCACTAAATGATTATTAAATGGAAAGGAGGGAGGGGTTCCCAGGCATTATGGAGCCAGGTTCTACAGCTGGACTCCGAGCTGACACCGACAGCACTTAGCCAGGAGTGGAAGAATATGTTGTATAACTCACTGGCTCTACCAAGTACGTCGTGGTACTCTGCAAATAAACTTTCTATCAAGGTATTTTTGGACTTGTGCCTCAAACCAAGCGGATAAGGAGCATTTATAGCTCCAGCAATAAAATTCTGCAGATGTTCTTTTTTGTATGTGCAGTACTAAAAAGGAAAGCTGTGCTATGCTTTTATCAGATCAACTTGAAATCAGTACAAGTGTAGCTTAGGGTTGGGATTTATGTTTTTGCAGCAACATACCTTTTTACTCCAAGAAGTTTTTCAGTGTTTGTGCTTAAAGTCCCACATTAAGGCCCCCAAAGTGACAACAATATGGTTTTCTTTGTGAGATTTGAATGTCTGGATTAGGTCACTTCACTCTTTTATAGCTTTAACCAGCTTCAACTTGTACTGTGGTGACACACATCTGCTGACTCGATGGATCAGTGCATTAAGCTTCAGGCTGACTGGTGGGCCATGCTTGAAAGACTTTTGGCATGTGCTGGTGCCTGCATTTTTCACCCTTGACTGAAAGCATATGCTTCATACAATTGAGACAGTGTTAGCATGTGGGTCTCAGGCAGCCTCCTACACATCTGGCAGAGCCTGGCCCTCCTTCCAGGTGAATCATCTCTCCTGGGAGGGTGGCTTGCAGCACTGTGGCATCTGCAGAGTGGCAGGAAGTGTCTGAATTCATCTGAGAGTGATTTTTATCTTCACATGCTTTTCCAATTTCATCAGGCCCCTCATGCTACATTCCAAGTGACATGATTAAACCTGCCAAAGACAAAGGGAGGCTGATTGATAAAAATTATCTCTGACCCTTCACAATCTGTCATAGCTTAAGATAGTAGTAATAATAGCAGTAATGATGGAATGAAATAAGTGTTATGCAAAGGAAGTTATTATTGTTTGAATAATATTCTGTAAAACAGGATTACTTCCTTGCTTTTGTTTCCCTTTTATCAGCCAAATTAACTTGTCATCAGCATAATAGAAGAATGGACTGCATAGGATTATAAACTTTACATTGACTTTAAGTGGCACTTTACTGTGATTTCTATTGTCTTGGTTTTATTTTAACATTTAAGTTTGAAAGCACAGTGAAGATGCAGACAACACCAAAGGATCAGTTTTCACAGTGGAGGTCAGACATTTAGGCAGAGGTGTTTTTTAACAAGGAGTGTATGGATCTATTTTTCTCAATATGAGAAGAAAATCTTTGAAGGAAGGTTCTAAACATAACTGGTACTACACAGCAAATAGAATATTTTATAAGCACAGAACATAAAAATATTTTTATTCTTTAGTCTGCTGTACTAGACCAGGCACTTGGGTTATATTTCCTTCCAACCAAGCATCTGGACTGATACAGATGATCTGTAAGAAAGGAGATTAACTCTTTGTACCCTGAGACGTGTTACAGATCTGTTGCATTTGCTGCCATTTCAGTATTGCCAGCAACAAAAAGTTCTTACAGAAATACTGTCAGTCTCTTGTTTTCTTTAGAAACTACCCTTAATTTTGCCAGAGGGAAATGAAAAATACTTAGGCTAAAAAGCATATAGCTAATTTGAAGCACAAAATCTAGCACATCTGTGTAAGTCACAGTGCAAAGACAACAGTGAAAATTTGGTTATTGGTTACTGTAGTGTTAATGACGGTAATTCTGTTGATTTCATTTGAGTTATTCTGAATTAATGTATCTCGTGGGGGCAGAACCTGACCCACTCGACTTTGATGTGTGCTCTGCTCTGTCAGGAGCTGCGAGGTTCTTTTGAACAGATGCCTGTGTTCCGCTGATACGCGGGGTCATTAAAAAGATCAAGATGACCAAGGCTGAGACGGTCGGATGGCTGCAGACAGCTGTGCTCTGCCTCTGCTGGCTACACGGGCTGGATTCTCTATGAATTTTCCCCCTGAGGTGGAGTGTGTGGGAGCATTTTGCATACTGACCACTGCCAAGCCCCAGCCCCATGTCTGGATGTACAAATGCGGGTGAAGATTACAAGTTATGGATCTTCCTGAGAAAGCAGCAGGTTCCCATGTGTCATGTAGGAGGAAATCCATACAGGGCTTTTGCTAGGCAGGCCATGAGAAAGTTGCAGGGCTTTTCCCAGAGAGACAAGGTAGCAAATAAATAGTTGCTGAGTGTGTTGTTTCTGTGCTGAAAGTACTTTGGTGTTTAGTGTGTTCTGTAAGTACAGGACTTTGCAGTTTACTGCTACCACAGCAAAGCAGGTGGTCACCAAGTAGCTGAGGCAATGTTAGCCTGAAAGGTTTCCTTGCAGATATTTTTATGGAGGAGTTAAAATTGCCCAGGATTCTAATGTATCATCAAATGATTGCAATGAATACCAGCTATCAACTAAATCAGGATATAATACTTCAAATCCTGCCAACTTGCTAACAAGAAGCTTCTTCAGGGCTCTGATGGTCATACCTTGCTGAAACCCAAAGGTTTAATTTTACCTGTTCAGTATTGGTTTTGTGCCTTTTTATCTCTTTACTGCTGTAATAGGTACTTTATTTCAGTGTATGCTTCAGTGGATTGCACCAGTATACATTTGTTAATTTTGGTTTTTTAAATTTCTTTCGAAGCCTATTGGAGATAAAAAGTGAATGATGTTATTGCTTATATACAAGTACGTATGTAAGCAGAATGGCATCATCCAGCCTAATACATACAGGGTTTGTTTCTCAATGCAAACAAAGTTCTGCAGCTAAATTTAGCTCAAAATATTGCATGCTTGAAATGAGAGTAGAATAAAGCTGTGCTTCACTGTTTGGATAGTGAAGCACAACCTGCTTTTTTTTTTTTTTTGGAAGTCATTACACACTTGGGATCTTTCCCAAACATGTTTGTGATTCATAAACTCTGTTGGTGAAGGCACTGAGATGGGCTCTGAAGAGCAGAGCTAGATATAGCCATCATTTGGGTATGGGTTGGCAGAGCTCCTTAGCTGTGACTTTTCCACAGGAGCCCAAACACAAGCAGCACCCTCAGCAGTGCTGTGGGGTGGGAGGAAAGGCTGTTGAGCTTTCCCCCAGCAAATCCATTCCAGCTGAAGAGTTAACAGCCCAGTGATGAAATGGGGCCACATTCAAAGCACTGTGGCAGAGTCCTGTGGCAGGGCAGCTAAAGAGACTCTCATTTCCACCTTTATGGCTTTCCAGAAGAGAAGAAGGACAAAGTTGGCTGACAGTTGATCCTTGTCTTGGAAAGCCTCTTTCATTAAGTAGCTGCTGATAGGAAGTGTCATTCAGCAGCTCTGAAGGCTGGCAGTTGCAGCCAGGTCTCTGCAAAGGCTGCAGGCCAGAGGGAGCCCAGGAAGGGATGCAGGTGCAGGCATGCTGAGGCAAAGCCTGACAGGACAGCACTTGGCAGTCTGACCCGAGTGCCACTTGCCTCTCTTGTCCACTCTGCAGCCAGGCACGCAAAACTGTCTGATCTTCAGAAATGCTGCAGTGACTTGCACTTACGGCAGTCTGTCCATGTAACAGTAATTGCCTTTTTTCCCCCCACCAGTTATGGTGCAGGGGATTTTTTTAATGAGTCAGTATTTCTTGCCAGTCAGCATTTAGCAGCTTACACAAGAATGTAAAGACATACAAGCACTGTTTCTTGCATTCATTCAACAGTAATTCTGTTGTAGATAATTGTGGTGTCATAGAGATATACTCCATTGTGGCAGAATTGTTCCAACCTGTAATAAAAGAAGTGGAACTGTACTGTTTTCTCTGAAAACAGAGTTGTTTCAGAATTCCTGTTTCCAGTGTTCCTGACCTGGCTTCTATTTTTTGGTCTTACATTCAAACTTGAAATCTCCGTTATACAACAGGGCTTTCCTTCTCTCCTTGTATGCTTTAAGATGGTCAAGGTAAGGTATTTTAAATTAGGAAAGTTGGGATATATGCAGTTTTTCATATATATTCATGTGTGTAAATTTAGATGTCCAGCACTACATGCTATTAACCATGAATGTATGCTTCTTTTTCTTACTCAGTTGCACAGGCTGAGAAGTGTTTGTGAATGTGTAATTGTGAGGTAATGGAGCAAAATGTAACATTCTTGCCTTATTTCTTGGCGCTTGTATTTAACTGTAACCATAACAATGAATTGATTAGTTTGCTAAGTGCAAGGACTGTGCTAAAACTTACTCCCCCATGTCTCTGAGTGCTTTTGCCACTCGGAAACAGTCTTTTTCCAGCTTGTGTTCTCCTTGTCTGGTAAAAAGGTCTGACAAATAGGTGCTGGGTGTGTGTGTGCATGCATGCACATGTGCCTGTGTTTATTTTACTCTCATTTAGAGCCATTAAGAACTTGATCACATAAGGTTCTGAGCATTTTTATTTCCTGCTGGCTTTTCAGGGGGAACACCTTGTAGAAGGCATTTGGCCTTGATGATAACACTCATTGCAGAGGGAGAAAAAAAAGCAGGGAGGATGAGGGTAGGGGGGGAGATGGGAGAGAGTGAGAGAAGGATTGTGACCAAAAGCACTGAATCCACCATTTTCTTTCTGCCTGCCTGGTGTGTTTGCTGCCATTAGATTCATGGCAGCCAACCAGCCTGGAGACAGGACTTGACACAGGTTCATAGGCATGCACAGTTTCTATCTGCCACAGCCCTCTACTGAATAGAGTACAAGAGATGATTTTTCAGCTATCTGCTTCTGTAATAATTTCAGTCTTGAGGTGTCTGAGCCTCCATTAGAACAGGTGGTAGAGGTCACGTACTTCTGGACATCTTTAATTTTTTGCAGGGAGTGATATACAACCTTCTGTCATGTAATGCAAAGGCATGGAGCTTGGAGAAAACACTCCTACTAATGTTCAAATCACAACACCGTTTAAACCCCTTATATCCTGCACAAGTAGAATTAATAGCTCTCAAGTCAATGCATGCAATGTATGCCTAGCTTTAGGAAATGTCACCAGCTCTTGTTACATAAAAAAAACAAAACAAAGTGCTAGGCAGCCTGGAAGTAGAACGAAGTTTAATTTTCATGTAATGTTCTAGTTTGTAAGAAATTATTTTAATAAATTAAAAAGAACAGCAGTTGTAACTTTTAATTTCTTTGCTTTAGACAGTTCAAGGCAAAAACTGTATTTGTGTTTTTTTTAACCTCTGACATGGAACAAAATAGTGACTGAAGCTAATTGTGGTCCAGGCCTCTCTCAATTACTGGGGAAAAACTCTTTGGGCTGTCTCACTATTTCATCAGCTTTCCCTTTAACTAAAGCAAGGGACACGGTTTCTTGGTGAAACAACAGAAAGCAGCAAGAGCTTAACAGGGCCCTCCAGGTAACATGAAAGAGTGCCTCAGTCATCCTCTGTCTTGTTACTCTAAACACCAACTGCATTGTCTCGAGTCGTTTTCCCTTGCGGGAACACTTAGCCTTACCAAACACAGCTCAGCCTTACAGGTACATTCCCACCAATTAAAGAGGAGGGGTTCCTCACAAGTGCTGCCAATGCACCCACCTAGCTTGAGCAAGGATTGCCAAGTACAACAAACAGTGCCAAAGCGTGTGGTGGTTTTGGGCTCTGCTCCAACGGGGACCAAGATGAGACACTCAGTCACAACTTAGCCTTTACAGAAAGCCAAATCTTTGTGTATTCCCCTGGATTATACTTGGAGCCATCCTCATAATGTGAGGTATAGCTGGGCGGCTTCTGGCCTCATCTGCTGGCAGAGCTCCAGCCTGGGGGAGACTGGGCAGTGGTGCATGCTTTGGGTTGAGGCTTAGTTTGGGGCTTACCAGTTGGGTTGGCAAGTCTGGTTTGTGGCTATCAAAACTGAGATTCTCTCAAGGTTTTCAGCTGTGAAGCATATGAATTTGGGGCCTTGCAAAACACCAGCCTCTCAGAAGAGAGAAAATAGGTACCTTCCAGTCTTGGATCTAACAAAGAACTGAGGGTGGGGTTTGGATGAAGGTTCAAATCTGTATTCTCTGTTTAGTTTCAGCATTGTGGTTTTGGACCATCAGTAGTGGTAACATACAAATGATTTTTCACTCTAAAGAGCACGGTAAAATGCTATTATACTTGTTAATCTTCTTTTTTATATCTTGCCAAGTGAGGACTGCTACACTGCAGCTGGCAATAGTGGAGGTGCCTGTGTTTTTGCCACTCTTTGTTCATGGGGGAATGAGGACAGTTTTCTGTACACAGTATTCTGCCTTTCCCTTAAAACATCTGAGTGCCACAGCTGTTTCCCAGTTAAATCACAGACTCAATCTCACTGTACATTAAGTTGTGTTATGCAACACAGCCTGGCAAACTTGTCCACTGATACAAACTGCACAGAGGAATCTGAAGATGGACAAAATCCCATTCCTCTCAAGGGTTTACTCTTCTTTGTGTCAGTGACACCTCCCTTATAAGCCCCTGCCTTGATTTGCAAGAGGTTTGGTTACAGTAGGCTCTGCCAAAGACTGCCTTAAATTTTCGTTAGACCTCTGTAACAGAGCCCAGAGTAAAAGATGTTCCCACGTGCACACCATGACACCTCAGGCTGCCACAGCTGTGAACCTGCCTTGCCAGGCCTCTCCTAGTGCTGCTGCCACTGCATTTAGACCCCCAACAACGAGGAAGGCAGTGGGTGCTTTCCACTGCTGCTGCCTCTCCCTGCTCTGCTGGCAGAGGCCGCGTGTCCTGGTTTACATTGGCAGAAGCCAGCATAGCTCAGGGATGAATTTAGCCCTTGGCACTCCTTAGAGAGCTGACTCAGATGACTGCACTTGAAAACTACAAGCTGGTCTCTTATTTAATTCTCCTGAATGTCCAGATTTTATTATTTTAAATTTTACTTCTTGTAAAGCTGTTTTTGTGTTTAGTGGGACAGCCTTGTTGTTTGACTCCCTGGGCTGTCCTGGAGTTATTGCAAGAATAGAGTAGTAATAGTTTTCACCTATACAGCACCTTCTCTCAAAGGATATCAAGTTCCTCACAAAAAATAAATCCAACCTGATCAGTGGGTCAGTTGGTAGGTTATATCTATTATTTTTTTATATGAGAAAAGGAAAGTATGGAAATTTTAGGTGGTATGCTCAAAAGTGCATAGCAGATGAATTTCAGAAGTAAGATAGAAGATAAATACCACAGTTCCTTCCTCTGAAATCCATGGGCAAAATGATGACCTCTGGATTTCTTTTTTTTCTGCCAGCTGCTTCCACAAATCACGTTAAGGTGCAACTAGATCCATTTGTGCCTTGTACTTATTTTGAAATTGTTTGATTATCTCTGAATTTCAGCTCATATTCTGAATTGAGCGTCCTTCTGGCCCTTGTTTTGAGGGAGAAAGCTTGAAAATGCATCCTGAGTATAGATTTGGAAGGTATGGTAGTTTCCATAGCAGCGATTCATAGGCAGTAGCTCTGGAGCATACCTGCACTGCTCAGTGTGCTGCTGGCAGTGTCCAGTGCTACTGAAGGCTTGATCCACAAAATCCAGCAGTGGAAGAAGTGGTTGGAATTCAGCCAGCCTGAACAGATCCCATGTATCTGCTGTGCCTGTGTTAGTCAGGGCTCTCAGAAAGGACAAAGGAGCCCCTGCTGACAAATCTACAGCTAGAAAGGAATCCTCAGTTAAGTATCAAATACCCATAAAGATAAGCTTAGGAAGATTCTGCTGTCCCAACTAGGTGCCAGGGTCATGTTGGATGCATGTTTTGGGAGGATTACACATTACATGTTAGGAGGTGTCTTTTCAGCAACCAAATGTTATCTGTGCCTGAGTCTTCACAGAAACAGAGACTCCTTCCACCATTTCTGCTCACTTGCAGTTTTGCAGCATGCAGCACATTCCTTAGATTTTGAGGCAGAAAAACTGGAGTTTGTCTTTCATACTGTGTGAATTCTTTGGCTTTGGAAAGAGCTCTAGACAAAGACAGGAGGAAATAAAATTTGCTTCAGAAATAAAATTCTGCTGTCCTTGTTGCCATTTTCCTATGAAACCACCTCCTGCCAACTCTGCCTGACGCACAGTTTATATCGGAAGCAGAATTGGTTGGGGCAAGTTTGTGACTGTAGCTGGCATTTCTGTCATGCCATGTCCTGAATGCACAGCCTCTCCCTGCATCCCGGGTGTCTGAGCACATTAGGAGCAGTGAGGGGAGGAGGCTTTGGCAGTGAGTGCTGGGGAGGGAAAGCTGCAGGCACACAACTGCACAGCCCCAGCAGTTTGCTGGTGCTCCTCTTGGAGAACACTTGTTAGAGCTGTGGTGGACATGCCTGAGAGACACCATTGGCTAATACAGACTATGAGTTAAATCTAGCTACTAATGTGAGATTTCTGTGAAGCTGTAGAAGTTTTTTTAATCTAAATTGCTCTTGCATGCAACATGTAAGCACACAAACTTCTTAAGCATCTTAAGAGAGGAAAGTGAAATCGCTGGATTAGTTTGCAGTATAGGGACTTCATTAATTGTTCTAATAACATTTGACTGAAGAATTACCCTGCTATTCAGTAGTGCTTGGGTTTGGTTCTTAATCCAATTGCCTTATGACTGCTCCCTAAGCTTTCCCTTTCTTTTTCTGTTCTTAACATGCAATTAAAATTAAACTCTCCTGTATTAATGTAAATAACATGGAAGTAAGAGAACATACTTTTCACATGTCACTGTTTTGCTCACTCCTGTTAGCTGAACTGTATTGCTTTGATAATTTAGTTGACTTAGTTGAACTTATGACAGCACATGGTTTTTTCCCCTTACTAGTAGAATTAGTAAATGTTCAGTAATTAATAGATCTAATTCTGTTTGTCACTGACATAAAGATGGGGTTTGCTCTTGCTTTAAATAGCCATGCAGGTCTCTGCTACATCTACTGAAGAAAACATAAACAGGTATGGGGAAGCTGCTAAGCTACGGAAATCTTTCCTTTCTGGAAGTTTCCAGGTTTCTACCACAACTATTTCTCAGTATTAAATATAATATATAATATAAAAGTTCAAATTAACTGGGGGGGAAAAGGTGCTTTCAAAACAACATTTCCATTCAAGCTAAGTGATTCATTCCAACTTGTCTGTGAGGCTGTCTGATGTCATGCTGCTAAAACATTTGGTTTAGACTAAGTTCCACTAAAACTCTTGCAGTTTAGAAAGTTTTTGCTACTTCTGTGACCTGCTTTAGAAACTTACTGAAAAGTTTCTGTAATTCTAAATTACAGAATTCTATTGCTCATGAAGTTTGAACAAATGACAGTAGCTGGATCGTAGGCAGGCCATGCTGCCAAACTGCATAAATGTCTTCTGAGCCCAATAAGCCGTGACTTGGACCTCCATGGGCTCTGGAGCAGGCTCTTGATGTGTCTTAATTCAGGGCAGCAAAGCCTTTGCAAAACTCTGAATGGGGTTCTGTAAAGATGACTGTAAGCTATGAAGCTGGCCAGATGCTGTGATTTTTGTGATGAGGGTAAATATCTGGGACGAATTAAGGTGGATTAGTCAAACTACCTTTATACAGTTGCCAAGCTTTCAAAAGTGAAAGGCTGCCACTAAGCCACAAGACCCTTACCACAGGCAGCACCATGCTACAGTAACTGTTTTTTAAATTATTGCAGTGGGATGTGTCTCTTAATAACCTTATTAGTACGGAGTTGCTTAATGACTTCACATGCAAATAGATAATTAAACCATTAAACGCTATAGAACTGAGAACCATGTCCCCAGCGAACTTCCAAGTTGTCTGTCTTCTTAATGGACTGTAAAAGCCAAGCCTGGATCTGAATCACAATGTGAAGTGGAAGGAACCATTGAAGAATATGGATCTAGATTTTAACTTGAGCATTCTCCTGATTAGTCAGGTTTTTGAGTTATCTGCTTTGCAAACATATACCTGTAGATGCTTTCACAAGAACAACAAATTTCTGTCAAGTATTGCACTATGAAGGGGCTTCTGTGTATGTAGTGGTTTCTATCTTTGCTTTCATCGGAAAATAATATGGAGTTTAATGGGAAGAAACTGAGAGAGAATTCTAGTGGAGTCCTACTTCTGAACTTATGGGCCCAAGATTTCTAATACTGCAGAGTTTTTGTAGTTTTTGTGTTAGCTGCCTTTGTATTCTGAGATCAGACCAAAACTATATTCTGAAACTGGCCCACTGAAAAGAAAGGTAGGGGTGTCTGTGTGTGACATTGAGAATGGGAAGAGGTGGACACTTTAAGTATACTCCCTGGAACTTCAGACACGTCTTCCTTTTTTGTCTTGTACACATAACACAAATAGCAACTAGAATGGCAAATGGCATAAATCTCAGATTGCAAGATTTTCAGTAGTAGGGGTTTTGTAAGAAAACAAGAAGCCACAGATTTGGTCATGTCATTGGAACACATTATTTAATGCACACTTCTGTTCTAGTATATGCACTCATCTTTGTTTTGTAGGCTAGAATTGAGCATCTTGATACAGAGCTTTAGCAGACCACAGTGTTTGTAAGATTAAAGACAAGGTCATCAGGCCACAGGGCATCTTCAGTTTGATCCTCTGAAAATAGGTGAACATAGTAAAAAGTTGTAGGAGAGATTTTATAAGTGAGTAATTTTTACTTGTGTAACAGGACTTTCATTTCTTGTCACTTGCTTTTATTAGATATTTCAGTTTTCAAATAACATTAGAAAATATAACCTCTGAAAAGGACCCTTGCCTGTAGCAGGAAGCATAATCTCCCCGTTTCTCTCCTTCTCTCTTTCTTTCTCTCTCATTATATGCTGGCATGAACACTCTGACATTGCTAATTGCCTCCACATTACACTGGCTGAATTCCAACAGTAGTGGCATAAAAATTAATGAACAAGACCGAGCTCACACATAAGGAACATATGGTGCAATAGCGGTCAATTGCATTCGAGTTTAAAATAATGTCTTGAGAGAATCATGATCAAAGCAGTTTCACAAAATGAAAAGGGCCAGATTCTACTTGTGCTGTGTATCTATGCTGCCTCACTGTCCTCACTGAGAGTGTGAATGTGAACAAGGAGATTCCCCAAACTGTAAATAGAGAATGCCAAAAAGTCGTTTCATTTGAAAATGTAGTAGGAATTTCCCCCACTACTCTTACTGTGAAAAATAGCGTGAGTTAATTTTCTGCTGGGGAGCAAAGCTAGGGAAAAAATGTTCTTTGAAATGGAGAGAATTCTTCAAAGATGTTATCACTGTCTCTGCTAACAGTACCTTCACTGTGCAAGCTATGCAGTTTACAGAAAGGTGACACAGTTATTTCCCATTATCCCAAAATGTGCAATTTAAAGTTAACACAAGTCAGTTTTATCTGTGTATATGCTTCTCACAAAATCCAGATTTCAAGGCAATTAAGATAGTGTTAATACAAGGTACTCTCAAGATTCTTTCAAGTTGAAAGCTTCCTTAAGATTAATGTTAAAATTCAGGTTTTATTCTCTTGCCAAAGTACATGCTAGGTAACCTCTTGTTAACATTAATGGGAGTTAAATATTTGCACTCAGATGAAAATAGACCCCAGATATGATACAAACTGCTTATATTACATAATATAAATAGGCACTGCTTGTTTAATAGCTTTTACTGCCTTATTGTGGAAAAAACTGTTACAGTAGTATTGCAAGGTCCTACAATATAAATTATTGATTTTTATTATGCTAGTGATTTCCTACCATGTTCTTTGTCTCGTGAGATTTGAACACTAACTTTAACTTATATGGGACAAGTCCTACAAGAGTTTAATGAATGACCCAAATAAATCACTCTATCAGTGCAGAGTTCATATACATGGAAAGGAGCTTTGTATCCCTTCAGTGCCTGTTTCCTCAGCCAGATGAGGTGCTTCAGCCCATTCCCCAGGTTAGAGCAGCCTGGGAGTTGCCCAAACTGACATGTGGCTGCAGATGGCCCTGCTGGGTCATTACAGCCACTGGAGAGAGCTGGAATGCAGAAATGCTCAAGCCAGTCCCCAGAATGCCTCCTGCTACTCTGCAGGAATTTCCTTGGGGCTAACTCACACTGGCTCATAGCCATTTCTACTTTAACTCCTAGCAGGAAAAAGAAGAGTTAGAACAGCTTACTGGGGCACTGGGAATGACTGGCAGACAGTTCTTTACCTCTCTGGATATGAGTCTTACCTGTATTTGAATTTTTCTCTGCTACTTAAAGAAAATGTTTCTCAAAGAATTACTTAACTGTCCTTGTGGTAATCTAATCCCGAAGCAGTAATTTCTTCTCATCTGGATTCCCAGAATATGATATAATGTTGATTTCATTTGAGCTTTTATTTACTTATTGTACGGTTAAATAAAATAGTTGATTTTAAATTTTGAGCATAGTTTTGGCTTTTGCTTAAGACACATTACAAATGATATTTTAAAGGACAGATCAGCAATAGTGGAAAACTGAGTTCAGTGCAGTATAGTGGCTCCAGCATAACCATTTGCATTTACAATGCAATTAGGTGCTATTCTCCCACAATTAATGGGCCAAATGACACTCCCACTTGCTATAATAAACTTCCCGATATGAATCGGAGATAGAGATTGATACTGAGACTTGTGGAAATGCCCTGTTCTGCAGAGATGCAGCAGGGAGAGAGCAGCACCTGCTGAGTTGCTGTTTCTGCTGCTCTTACCACAAGCTGGTTTGGCCCACTGTGTCCTGGTCTATACATGAGGAAGCAGCCTTTCTCTCTTCTCTCCCTTTTCATACAAAGAAGCGAAGGGTACCAGATGGCATGTGTTACAGAGCTTTTCTTCTAGCACAGAATTTATTTCCAAGATGCAGAATTGTGAGGATTCCTTCAGTCATCCCCCCAGAGTCACAGGTTTGGTATCTTGCCAATGGCATGTAATACACTTCCTGGCATGCTGTAGGAGAAGTAAAATTAGTTCAGAACTTCACTTTACTGTTGCGGCTTTTTTTTTCCTGCGCTATTTGAACATGCCTGGAAAAGGATCAGTGTTTAAGATTTATTAACCATTTCATTTCTGAGTGGGCCATAGCCTCTCAACTTGGTTGTAGACTTGGACAGTTGTCAAAACCTGTGAAACTGACTCTTGTTGCTTAATGCCACATGCAAATATCTCTCCTGCTTTTTTCTTTTTCCTTGGTATGGACTAAAACATTGAGAGAACTGAGAGAGACCTTAAAAAATCCTTCTTTTATGTATTTTTTCTTACAAAAATATTACTGGTAAAATTTATTTTACAGGAGTTGGGACTTCCAGATGTGGTTTCAGGGTTGCTTTTGTAGACAAAAGAAAAAGAGAACAAACCAGAAAGTTCAAGTAATTATTGTAGGTTCTTTCCCTCAACAAAGTGAAGTGTATTTAAAGCTAGATGAAAAAATCCTCATGAAATAGTTATTGCAACTCATTGATTATTATATACTAATAGATATTTCTCTGGTTTGCAAATTTAGTTGCAACTTAACAAGTTGAGTGCCGAAAAGTTTATTTCAAGGGACTTCAGCAAAAAACTTCATTTAGGTATTGGGACATCACAAATAAATTCTTTAGCATTGCTTGCTTTCTTTAGAAAAAAAAATTAATTATGTAATGGGTATGCATATTTGTCTAATATTATGAGGAAAACTATTTATGAAATATTTTTTTTACTATCCTTCTTACCCATTCCCTTGTCATTTTATGGTGTGCTGCACTGTTATCTCAAGAACAATACACATCACATTGTATGCATGTAGTTGAGGGCATGTTTATATGAAAAAGGAGATTGTTTCTGTCTTGCTATAATCCATGTTTGTACAATTCTTTCAATGTCTTTTAATTGTTTTGAACTCTAAAATGAAATGACTTCTAGATAAAATGAGCTTTCAGCTCTCTCCTTTTGTGACAGATTCCAGAGCATCTCTACCTCAAGGCATGTTTGGTCACCATTTTGCCTTTGTGACCCTTTCTAACCTGTACCACTCAGCAGGCTAGCACTAATGTCAGTACTGTTTACTTGGGCAAGACTGATAGCATCCAGGTGGAGTTTCCAGTCCTCTTTTTTTTTTTCTTTCTTTTTTTTCCTTTTTTCTTTATACAGCCGTGAAATACATACCCTAACCAAAGAGTCAAGCAGCAGAGTGTTTTGCAGATCTGCCAGGTTTTTATTTTACAAATTAGTTGACATTGTCATTTTGTTTTGCACAAATTCAGGACAAAACCCCACTCAGTGAAGAAACAGCATGGTTTAACTAACTTCAGTGGTGTTATAACACTCCGAGGTGTACTAAGGATCTGGCTTTTAAACCTGATTTTTTCCCTTTATTTGAGCTTTTCTAAATACATTTTCTTTACACTTTGTGGTCAGCTTGTAATCCTCACTTCTCACTGAAATACTGACACCAGCACACTTCATTGAGTAAATCACTTGTATGCTGGTTTAGTGACACCAGTTACTCAAATGCCTTTTCCCTGCTTTCGTTTCATTATTTCATTTAGATGTTGTTCAAATTAGTATAAATCAGTCCACTTACAGCTTTTGACACTTACAATTTAAGTACTGAATTACTGTCCTTGACAGCTGAAAGTTGCACATTCTCTGAATTTAAGACTGGAATGTAATTCTTGGCAATTAATAATAGATCATTAGAAATACTCTGAAAGTATCCACAACTGAACTGTAAAAGCAGTGTGACTGATCAGAATCCTACTGAGTGCTGCAGCAGCGCCTGTCGGGGAGAGAATATTTAACAGGGAGAGCTTGCCTTCCTCTGCAGCAGCAGCTCCTCCAGCCAGCATAAAAGCAGGGTGGGAAAGTCCCTGGTCACGTCTTTGGGGACCAACCTCTGCAAAGACCTTAAATACCATTAGTGTGGCAAACTGTGCCCGCTACTTCTCATAGTCAAGTACAGGAAGTCCAGCCTAACCCCAGTGCTCAGCTGAGGTTACATTTCTTTAATGCACAGAGATCAGGAGCCACTGGAATGCAGCAGGAGGCTCCATCCCTTGGCTCCAGCTGCAGAGCTCGTGATCTTACCTCATTTCCAGATAACAGCTAATGTGGTAGCTGCTTTTCCAATGCTGATACCTGTGTAGGTTCCTGGAGGAGATGAGCAGATGCAGCCCACTGAATTTTAGAGAGAAGTTGCTGAATGATTTGCCCATTCAAAAAATACAGATTTGTCAACAAGCGCAAATCTCTAAAGATGAAGCTTTGTAAACATATTTTACTTCCTCCCATTTGGTCTCGAAAGGGATTTCCTGATTGCAGGAATGGTGTGCAGCACTCCTCTTGCCTGTGCTCACCTATTAGTGCTGCAGCATCTTTGTAACTCTGCCACTCAGTGTTTGTGCACTGATGACCTAGTGCTGAGATGTTAAACCTAAACAAAGAACCCCAAATATAACAATTTGCTGTTCTCCAGTTTTAAACAAAATGTCTGAATTTATTTTTGATTAGAATTGCAGAGCTGTTTTACACATAGGTGAGTCTTTCATTGTCCATTCTACATTAGCTTGGTAGTTGGTCTGTTTAGAAGCTGGAGGTTCCTGCAAGAGGAGAAAAAACCTGTTTATTGTGCCTATTTTCTTGTGGAAGTGAGTCACATATGCTTTTGTTACATTTATGTTACAGTTGATTGAAATTCAGAGCAAGAACTCATTTCTAAGGTTTGTAGCATTTGTGGACTTGTTACAAAATACCCATCCAAGAAAATAGTCAAGATTTAAATCTCAAACTAAAATCCATTTACCACAAAATAATACTGTCTTATTATTACTGACTGTGTCTTTGTGCAGGTGCACAGTTACTCTTGCTGCTTTTATTGCTGATAACATACTAGGAGGTAATTTTAAATAATTTTGAAAGAGAATTTAAACTAAGAAATCTGAAGTTTTATGCTATTGTCTTGATCTGCTAGTGTTTTCTTCAGTATGTCTGGAGGCAAGAGAGAAGGAAGGGAGAAAAGATGATGCTTACTGAAGCTAATCTTCCTAGGCCCCATGTATCAACATTTCTGTAGAGTCCTGTGCAGAGCTAGGCAGAGTATCTGCTTTAGGCTCCTGCTTTGAAACACCCACAGAAGGAGCCTCTCCCTCTGCCCTGAAGATAGAGGAAGCCTGGACAGAATAAACTTTCAGAATATCCTCTGCTGATGCTTACTAATTGTTAAAGAAGCCAGGAAACTGTTGTCCTAAAAAAAAAGCTTACTCAAGTTGCATTCATTTGAATGTATGCTTTTAAAAACTTGACAAGCAGTTAAGCAATGGCACGGGGCTGGCTGGCTCTGGAACACCCTCAGTGCAGCCCAAGGTATTTCTTGTTGCTGCAATAGGGCAGATCCCTGCCCAGGCAGTGGGGTGGAGAGAGAGGGATCCCTGCCTGCAGTCACACAATTGCCTGGCAGAGGCTTGGGAGTATGGTCTAAAGTCAGCATTCAGCCCATTAGGCCAAATTCTTTGGAAAGATGTCTAATAAATAGATACAAGTCCAAAGGTGTTTGAGCTTAAACTTGCATTAAAAATTCTTCCTTTGTTATGTAAAGAAACATTCAAACATTTTGTCATTGTCTGCTGCTGAGGTGGAGTTACATTTTCATATGTAAGATGGATTCAGACAATGCTTCTGCAAAAGTTAGGTGGTTACTTGCAATGCTAAAATGGACATTTGCTCAAAAGAGGAGACATTGTCTAGTTTCCTTGCTACTTCAGAAACGAAAAAAAAGAAAAAATTTAAATTGCACCAATAAAAAGGTCTTGCATCATGCCTAAGGTCATTAGCATCTGGCTTTGGGAAGCTGCCAAAGGGAATGAATTTCAAAGACTGAGACTATTAGCTGAGAGCCTGCCAGTCCCAGGAGGTCTTACCTCAGTCTTAGAGCAAGAGCTTCCTGGCAGATCTTAATAGCTGTGACAGTACTTTGAGTGCAAGGATATCACTTAGGAGCGAGTCTAGGACTGTGGGACTTGGAAGGACCTTTTGTAACACAGTGAGTGGCTCCAGGAAGCCACCCAAGCCCAGCAACCGGGCCATGTGCAGGTGTTGCCTGCTCACAGAGGTTCTCTCTGCTCCGGGGGAAAACAGATGCTTTTCTGCACCTGCTCTGCTTTCAGCCCAGCTCAGAGGAATGCACTGCATTAATCTTGTACAGAGGTGACCAAGGCAAGGTGAATCGGCAGGGTCTCTTCCCAGCCATGAGCAGGCAGCTCTCTGGATGAGCACTGCTGTATATAAACCCTCAAGCCAAGAAAAGGCAGTGCATATGTAGAGCAGGCACTGCTCCTGCTCAGTCCTCCAAATACTTCTCCAGCCAAAAATCCCAATCTCTTCTAGCTAACCTGAAATGAGTCACTGTCAGGCTGTTTCATCAAGTCCCCTGGCTTTGTCAGGCACTGAGGAATGGATCTGTGGTTGCACGTTTTCTGCCTGTTAATGTGACACTGCAGATCAGAATAGGTGCCCATCCCTTCCAGCAGCCTTTCACAGACACAGCAGGGAGGTCAGAGGAATGCAGGCTCTTCTGGGGTACAAACAGCTGCCCAGGGCTGTGCTTTGGAGCACATACATCCATTTTAAAAGGGTAGAGCATGTGTGTGTGTCTGTGTGTGTTTCAGCACATCCATAAGACCAACAAGAGCTTGGGCTGAGGCATCCAGGAGGTGAACTACCAATAAACTCCCCAAATAAATGAGGCAAACCTGCAAGTCAAATTCATAATTGGTGCAATTCCTTTCCTTCAGTGCTTTGTGTCCCTCTTTTCCAGTATACTTCTCTACTCAGTGTCAGTTATTGTCGCTAGACATTAAAAAGCTAATGTTCTCACTGTGCTACTAATGGCAGTGAGGGAAGTATTTCACTGATAGTAAAATGAGTGAGCATAAGCACAAATGTTCATCAAAACCTGCCTTGCTTCACTTTTGAGTTCACCCTCCTGTTGTTCTGACCTGTTTTTGATAGATCACTGGCAATCCAGGTGTGATAGAAAGAAGTGCCTGAAATCACTTGCGTGGCTATATTGGTGTACAAATATGAGGCAGTTGTTCCAATAGCATATTGGTGTTGCAATACATAGAGGTGAAATAAATCTTCAGATAAGAATCATTGTTGTTTCACCGAGAACCTGTGGCTTATCACTCTTCTACATGAGATCATTGCACAGCAGAATGAATTTGCAAAACATAGTGCAGGTAACTCTAAAATGGGATGGATTACTGCCTTGCTTTAACCTCAGTAATGATGGCTGGTCTCAGTTTAGTTCCCATATGGATTCAGTTTAGTTCTCACATAGCTAAAATGGGCATCTTTTTTCTTGGATTTTTTTTCCTGATAAATGGAATCATATTCAACAGGATCAGGGAATGCAAGAATTTGAGTGAGCTGTGGAAAGAAAGCATGTTTTCCTACAGTTGATCTTTCCAGGGCTAGGTTTGGGTGGTAGATGGGACAGGGTGGGAAAGCACACACTGTCCGTGGGCCCCTCAAGTGTCTGTGTGATGCTTTTCCTCAATAGCTAAAATAAGACATAATTTTAAATATCTGTTTGTGCTATCATAGGCCCGATGGCTTTTGTTGTATGAGTAGCCAGAGAATCTTTTGCAAGAAAATAGAGGAAAACTTTTTCATATGGTTCAGGTTTGTTCAGTTGGATTTTAATTGCAGGTTCAGTGGCATCCTTCAGTGCAGTTTCATCTGTAAAGGGAAAAAAGTTTAAAAGTGGCACACAAGTCACTTAAGTATTCAAAAAATGTTAACAATCTGTTTATGCTTAAATTTAACTTTAAAGAAACCATCTGAATCTAAAATATTTTATTTTGACAAAAACTAAGCAGTTTGATCCAAAATAAATTTGTGAAGAGCTGCTCAAATACTTTTTCCAAACTGTCATTGAAAAATAACTTGTCCATGTTTTTGCTGTTAATATTAAATGAAAGTCTAGTTCATTGTTCTTAAAAACACAGTTATTTTTTTGAAATTCTGAAATACTGATAGGCTAGTTAAAAGGACATCAGGGCTCATGCCACTCCTGCCACAGCTGCTTGGGGCCAGGTACTGGCATTGCTAATTGGGTGTGTTTTTGCCTAAGGCAGCACAGCAGGATGCTGGACCTGGGGTCCCCTCCATGTTCCCTACATGTGGGCTTGAGTGATGCTTGTGCTTCCTGGTACAGAAGTGTTTGATTTCTGAGAGGAGGAGCAAATGCTCTTTAGTGTGGATGTCTTTCTTTGCCCAAAATCACAGTTCCTTTATTGGCTCATTTATTTGTCAATTGTGATTCAAAGTCCAGCTGAGTGTTCAGAACTTGCTAATTTCCAGTCCTGGGTATGATTGTTAGACACCTGAGATTTGCAAACTGCAGCTCTTTGGTAAGCACTCTTTTCAAGCTACATTTATTTAGTAAAGAGATGATAAAGCAGGTCTCTGCTGTACTCCTGGTCACAAATGTTTACACAGGCTCCTTGGGCCAGTTTTTCTGATTATAACTGGCTAGGTGTGATGCAACACTTTAATTGGTACATAAAATAAGTAGTGTGTTCCACTGCTAATGGCTGGACTGTATAGAGCAGTTTCTAATTAGACTAAAGAAGCTCCAAATACTGGCATTGTCACAAACTGCCTTTCCAGCTACTTATTTACATCACAAAATCTGTGTATGAAAGTAGCTTGCAGACACGTGTTTCTTATTCTGTGAGGCAGATGCCTCAAAATGAATGTCATCCAGGTAATGTAGTTTGGAGAAAGCATCTTGATAAACAAAATATGAGATTTCTATGGCTAGAAATGAGTTTTTAGAACTTTCTAAAGAAGCCTATTTTTTCAAATAGACCAATTGCAAAGGTTCCTCTATTTCTCTTTACTGGCCAATATAATGTGATGTTTCAGCACAAAGACAGCTTTTTCTTAGTGTATAGAGGAAGAGTTAAAAGGCAATGGGAGCTATACCTGTACTCTGCTGGTTTTATAAGCAGCAGTTGCCACTCTCTTCCTAAAATGGAGCTCAGGAGAAAGTGCTGTTCTTGGGAAGAGGATGAAGCACAAAACTGACTGAATGACAGGCTGTCTCTGTCCCAGGTTTATTGCATAATTTTGGGAAAATCACAAATTTACCAGATTGATCAAGGGCAATAATGCTTTCAGTGAGGGTTGTGATGTTTTATTGGTGGGGTTTTTAATAAAATGTGTTGAAATTACTTGAAAAGAATGGTGTCAGAGGTATATGGAGTTTATTACAGATCTGGTATAAATTTTATTTCTGGGAACTAAACATTTATAGCAATGAGGATTTGAATGTATTCAGACGATGCCCTTTTAGTAGTGCTTCCTTACTATAGGGAAAATTAAAGATCACACCGAGTATTAAATTCCTATTTGAAATTGCAACAGTTTTTTAATAGAACTTGTGCTGACAACACCACAGCTTCATTTTACCATGAGGGATTTCAGAAGAAGATAGCACTAAATGCTCAGGCTGAATTTAGTGTTTCTTCCCTCTTCAGGTTTTTGTCTGTGGAGTTTTAGTGCTCCTTTAATCAGAAGTCACAGAGGCTGGATGCCAGCTGCATCTCCTGTTTGTGGGAGAGACAGTTCAAAAAGAATATTCTCTAAATAATCTGTTGGACAAGGAGCTTGTGTTAGAGCCATATCTGGGTGAAGAGTTTAACACAGAAAAATTTATGACAAGCTGAGGGCTTTGGAGCAAAGCATGTGGCTGGACTAATAAAAATGTCTCACTCCAGTTACTGCTGGAGGGCTTGATCCTGCTTCCCTTCAAGCAGGCGACACAAGTCACGATGGCTGTGCAAAGGCAGGATAAAGTCTTTCAGCTTGTGGACACCCTCAGCAGGAGGGGACACCTGTCCCAGCCATTGAGAAAGGCATCAAAAGTCATCCTGGGATGCCATTAACCCCATGCTGCTCCAGTATGGGCTGTTGCAGGGTACTGCCTTTACATCTTGTAGGGCAGTGACCATTCAGCTTGTCTCTCCAGGAGCCCCAGGCTCCTCCTTACCACCACTGTATGGTTTATTTAAATACTAGGACAACATGAAAGAGAAAAGGAGGTTTGTGGAAAGTCACACAAACGGTGTGTGTGTTTAGTATACCTGAAGGCTCGTTACTTCCTTGTGCTAATCCTGCCAGGCCTCCTCCTTCAATCACTGCAGTGTCGGTCTGGCAGTCAGCTTCCTGCAGATATTTTACCCCAAACCACTGCTCCATAAGAGACTTCTGTTTTACACCTGCCACCCTTCTTATGATTGTATGATTTCGCACCTTGTTCTAGCCCTGGCACTCCTCCAAGCAGTTCCCAAACGTGCACTAAAAAGTGGTTGGTCTTGAAGCACTTTTCTTCTTTTCCACTTTTCATGCTATGCATACTTCCCTATTATTTTAAACCACGGTATTAATGGAGGGAAAGCCCAGGTAACCAGTCCAGGGCTTCAAAGCTATTAACAGGGCAGCTCTGGTTTCACCCTAAAATAGGTTTGTGCTTGCTCAAGTGCATTTCAAGAAGCATCAGTGATAAAATTTAAGGGACCCGGTAGCCAATACAATACTTAATTCCCATCAGCTTTGTGTTTCTTGAATTGCTTCTCTCTGTTGCAACACTCAAACATTCCCACAAGTTATTTACTTCCCAAAGTTGCTAGCTGTCTGTGGTATCCCAGCCACTTTAACCAAGCAAGTGTCCAGATCACCCAGATAGATACAGCTTGAGCTGACAGTTTAGCTCCAGTCTGAACACATTTAAGCTGATAATTTCTAATATGCAAGTCTGTTTCTAATGCTGCCTAAATACCAGGTAGGAGAGGTTCTGTTTTTTCTATACAGTCTCCTGTCAGAAAGCTGAGACAGGGATTGGCAAAAGGAGGAAAGGGGCTGGAAAGCCTGTAAGCAGAGAAGGGCTCTGTGCTGGAAGCCTGCTCTGGGTTCAGAGGAAGGCAAAGTGGTGAGGAGATGAGAGGAGGGGAACTGCGGAGGCTGCCTGGGCAATGGGGCAAGGCAGCGCCGGAAAATAAATGAGAGCTCACGGCAGATGCCAATTCCTCAGCCAGCTATTCTTGGCTTCGAATATAAAGCTTAAAGCAAGGAAAAGTTATATTTATTTATATATGTGTGTGCATGTATATGTATATATATATTTTATTTTTAAAAGGTTTCTCTTATTTCCAGGTTTTAAATTATTTCAGATGCTGCCTCTATTGGAGGTGCCACAATAACTCAAAGCTTCACAGAGACAAATCTATTATAGCTTATATCACAGGAATGCCCAGAGGCCTCTGGTAGGGACAAAGCCCCATTGTGTCAGACGTTATGGAAACATCGTGTATATCTTTGATTTATAGTGGATTTTGAATCACCCTTAATAGTTTAATATTTTTTACCATCAGTAAGTTTCAGTTTTCATGCTTTGAAAGGGGCTTTGAAAGGACTTTCCTAGGTTCAGGCAAAAATTTCTATAGATCACTACAGCCTCTGCATACAATTTCTATATGCCAACATTTCAATACCAACAGTAGGGAAAACACTAGATATTGAAGACAGATTCTGAAGATGTGTCACAGTGGTAGATTTGAACAGTAACTGTAAAAAGAGTAGGAAAATCAGAATTTTACTTTTTTTGTGAAGTAATCTTAGAATTGAAATGTCACTTTGCTACCAAGTGTTTAGACATTCTGTGACCAAAAATGAAGGCAGCAGAAATGTGATGAAAACACTGAAGGATCTTTTGGGAAAACTTGGTGTAATATTTTCAGTTAAGCATTGTCAGTTTTGTTTTTCCCCCAGTAACAGTAGGATTTACCCTAGCTGTTTGTTGCTAAGCTGGTTTTTTGGAGATGATAATCTTACAGACACTACATTGACTGTATGGTATAAAGTTGTTCTATTGAGCATACCAATAGTGGGATAGTTGCTTGCACAATTTAGCAGAAATTTCTGTAAATAATATTTGCAGGCTACTAGGACTGTTAATTTATTTTAACAAGTGCTTCTGTAAAGTTACAGCCTTGACCAGGAATGGTAGTTTTTTTCAATACGTGAACATAGTAATTTTGAATTGGTTTGGCCTAATTAAGTACCATCTGCTATGCACGAGTGTTGGGAGACATTTGGACTGTGACTGCATAAAGTGATGGTTTGTTGTAGCCAGAGTCCAACATTTTTGCTAATGCTGCTCACATCATCAAGGTATATCCAAAGCTAGCACCAAGTAACCAGGCAGCTTTTGCTGCAAGTTTCTCACATATTATCCTTCTGCACTCCACTTCTAAAGTCTTATCTCCCTTGTCCATAGCCAAAAGCTACTAACTTGGAACAAAGTTCAATCAAGACCCAAACATAATGAAGAAGGAGAAATCACAAAAGATGGAGTTAATGGCTGCAGCTACCGCTGTGGATCCTTTTGCCACAGGCTCTGAAAGTCTGGAAAATTAATCAAAGTTCAATCAAGGATGTATGATATTGCGGCTGCTGCTGCAGCAGTGTCTGCTGTCACCTGGGAGCTGTCCATTAAAAACAGCTCACTGCAAACCGTCCTGGTATCGACGTCCATCCCGGTCGGAGGGGGTAGGCAGATGCTACTCCAGGACATTGCTAGGCCTTCTGCTTTCACTCCTGGGTAAACTTCAGAAGTTTAACACATATTCTAGACATAAAAAGAACAGGCACATGTCTGAAGTAAGTAAAAGAGGCAGCTTTGAAGAAATCTACTAATGGAGGATGGGTAACGCTCTCAAGGAAGTTTTTTGGCATGTCACTGTAAAATAGGAACTGAAATTTTCTCCCAGTCAATTACAAGAGTATGTAGATGGGAAGAAAACTAAGAATTAAAGTTTTGGCTAAAGCATAAAGCTGTAAGGGAAGTCTTCAGCAAAGTGGGAGACCTGGTAAATAAGCCTCTATGACAAGCACTGATCATAGAAGTGACAGTACTTTAAGTATGGTTGTGAAACTCGTCCATTTAGTCAGATATTTGTAGCTGATGAGCTTGCAAAAGCATCTTCAGTAGATAAATTAGTAAATTTTTTTGCAATAATTCTTCATCCGAAATTTGTTTTAAAAAATAGACTGTTTGCTTTTTACTTCATTGCCTGGGAAAAACATGTCCTGTAACTTGTTTGATGCTTATGATTAAAACTTGGCAAGAGTTGCAGGCAGGGAAAATTCATCTTTCATTTTATCGGTCTGCCACTGAGACATGTCCTAGTCATCTCTCTAATACTCTAACACTCCCATGAAACAAAGCAAAATTGCCACCACTGGTATTACTGCTGTGTTACTCATCAGTTATTATATGCCATGGTTTAAACGGTCAAAAACCACTACCTGGGATTACAGAACAAGAAGGGCAGAAAAAAAGAGGGGAAAATAAAAAACAAAGCCATAACCAAAAGGAAGGAAGAGGCTGGAGGCTGTGAAAATAAATACAAAGCTCCATAGAGTAGGTGAAGGATCTCCTGTATTGGTAGGATTCATCATCTTTGGGGAAAAAAAGGAACAAAGAACATTAGTGTTTCAGGTGTTATATTGCCAGCTCTCCTTTCTTTAACCATGTGAATATGAGTGGCTACCAGTTTTATGGCAGGCATTTTATTCTGTCTTTGACACACCTCTGGCCCAATGTCACACCCTTTGGCCCCAGGGCACACTCGTGGTTCCTGACTGTTCCTCTTATGACAACACCAAGTCTCTGGAATTCTGTCTCAGCCCTTTCAATCAGATAGCATAAACATGTCTGTCTCCCCATTGTATTTCTGCCTGGTTCATCAGAATGGCTTGACTGAAATTACTGGTATTCTTTTGATAAACCATTAGTGTTAGAAAGGGGTTTGAATTTTTTTGTCAATTACTAAATCTTGGTGAAAGGCAGAAACTGCCTGTTAAAACTTGCATTGTAATTTGAGGATTAAATGCTGCACCTCTGAGAAACATCAGTATCAAAACTGATTTGCTCTAAGAGACTTAACGTTGTTAGGAGCTGCATTCTGACAGGATAGATTCCTTAATAATAGAGTTAGCAATTAAATGTTTTAAACTCCTCACAGGGCTTGCAAGATTAGAGGGCAGTTGGTAGACTTGTGCAGAAAGGGACAAGTGTAGCCAATAGAGCATCCACCTTAATCCCTGGCAGTGAAAGACTTCAACTCCCATTATTGTTTGGTTATTAGATAAAATTAGAGAACTGCATTTTGCTTGCTAGCACCTTTCTCATCTTTGGGAAGTTCTCAAAGAACTCACCTTTGCAAATTCTTATTTTTTTGCTAGCACTTTGATGCAAACCCACCCCAAACTAGACTGATCATGCAAAGAAAGATGGGCAGAGCTGCCAGGAATCTTTGGGGGTGTTCTTGCTGCAGCATTCCCATCTCACTCTTTATAGCCCTATCTCTAGCTGGGTGGGTGTCTCATGTATGTATATAACATTTATATGGAAAAATGATGCAGTCTTTTGCCATCCATTTAGACAGAAGCTGCATGTCATTGTAGGTAAAAATGTGTGGAAAAGTAGAGAACAGAACCAATAGTTAGCTAGTTCTGTCTCTCAGTCCAAAGTGGGGAGCAGTGGGAGGGAGGAGCAAAATAGAGTCTTTTAGTGCATACTCTCCAAAACTATTTAATAAACCTAATTTGGAGATTTTATAAATGCTCTCAGGTCCTAGAATGAAATTGTACACATTCAAGGGCAAGCCCCATTTATGGTAGAATTGGGTGAACTCACCACTGTGGCATATGTGAATATGCTTTCATTAGGAGTGATAAAATGCTGTACTTGTTTGTCATCAAGTGTATGCCAAATGTCTTTTATTCAGTGCAAAGCAGCATTGGAAGGAAGAAACTAAAACACTAGAAAATGGAAGAAAGGAGAAGAGTAATACTTCAAGGTTAATGGTATCAACAGGTCAAGTGGGGCAGTGTATAATTCTGGTGATCCTAAGAAACCTCCAAAAATATTTACACAAGTAATGAAGAATCCAAATTGGAGAATCAAAGCACACAGCTACAGAAATCATTTGGAGTGGGGGAAGGCTTTGGTAGGGGGATCATCAGCAGGAATATCTCAAGTAGTGAATAATAATTAGCTGTGACATGAACAAATGTACTGATTAGCTCAGAGGAGTCAAACCAAGTCCTTTGGTTTATTATGTTTCATGGTTTAAAGCTATATGCTTTAACACCTGTATACTAAAAAGCTTTTGCTGTGCAATGCATAATTAAGCCACATGGTATAAATATGCTACTATTAATGCTGAGAGATTTGCCTTGAAAACAGCTGTAACTTAAAAACACCAAACTTTATTAGATGCGAATGAATTATATAATCAAATTTTTGGTGGCAAATACACTGTGACATAAAGCAACCATTAATAAGAGTTATAAAGAAAATTACCGTTCAGGCCAGTCCTAATTGTTAATTGCAATGTCTTGATCTTAGTTGCACTCAGTGGAGAGGCCTCATTTCACAGGAATGGGTCAGTGGTGCTGGTGTTGCTGATGTGTCTCTGGGTTTGCCATACACATTGTTTTAAATGTTAGCATTTTGTAATGACTTCACTACTGGTTTGGGCTGCAGAAAAGTAATGCAATGAACAGTTAGGTGAAAATTACTGCTGAAGCAGGGTGCAAATGCAGAGAGTATTCAATAAACTTATCTTGCTGGGTTGAATTTGTCTAATTACTCTAAATGGGATGAAAGCAGCAAGACAGGGTAAACATTTAAACTCTGCTTAAGCTGTTAGCAGAAAAGCGTTTTGGACACTTTATAGCTTAGGCTGATTTTGTAAGGTAGCCTATTTGGAAATACTGAATAGGAAATTTGAATTTCTCTGTTTCTGAGTGAGAACTGGAGAGATCTAGCTGGCCTTCCACACATCTTAGGAAACCTTATCTGATACTTTGTGCCTTTAGCAGGCCTGTTTGTAGTTTGACTAGTGCTGAAAACCTGTGCTAGACTATGCACTGACAGCACACTAAGTTTAAATCTCTTTTCCTCTTCATGTGCTAGATTTTACAAAACATTGAGCTTGCAAGTTGTTTGAAACCCACAACTGTCATTGTCTTCCTGACATGTTATCAGTTCTCCTCATTTTCAAAGTCTGTTTCTTTTTTCCCCTCCTACTTCCCCAAAATTTTGTGTCCCTGTAGTCCTGGACAGCAATTCTTACTCCTGTTGGCTTTTCTCCCTGAAAGGTGACCTGGTACAATCACGGGGCTGACCATTGTCTCACACTTCTTCTGAGAAATGTTTAATCCACACGTCTCTCCAAGACAAGTGAGCAAAGCATTAAATTAGTGTGAAGATGTTTGCCAGCACCAATTTAAGTAAGAGGGACATCGTGTATTATGTGATTGGAATTTAGGCCTGGCAGGCAGGACATGGAGGTTAATGCCACTGTGCAGCCATCTCTGGGAGGAATGGCATGAGGCAGCAGCATGGGGTTGGGGAATTCAGAATTTACATGCCCATTTGCCTAGAGAACACAGTGGCAGAACAAACCTACTCCCAGTGTTTAGTCAGTGCTTGGTTATTTTCCTGATACTCTCTTTAGAATGATTTTTTTGAATCAAACACCAAAATTCAGGTCATGATTGAAATTTAGGACTCAGAAAAAATCTTTTATTAGGGATTGTATTGCACTTTGTGCTGTATGACTCAGTTTTTGTTTGTAGTGATTCCCTGTAGTTAATACCCATTTTTAACATACCCTAGAGAATAAAATCAGTTAAGAGCAGCAGCTTTTTGTTTATAGTCAGTTCCATGTGTTGGAACTCTTCTCAAAACCATGAATACTCTTGCATTTGCTTAAGGAGTTTTAGCACTTCATAATCTGCCCTGCATCCCCCTGCATTCATGCTGCTCCGAGCACACAGGCTGGGACATGGAGAAGAAGGAGCAGGCTGGGACAGGTGGGAGGAGAAAGCTGCTTTCATTGGGCTGCATTGTTACACTGATTTTAGGTATTTGCTATGACAAACGTGGTTTTCAGACCTGGGGACCCTTTTCCTTTGCCCTCAGCCCTGTCCCTGAGAAGAATGTAATGAGGTGCTATAGCTTCCTCAAAGAGCTTAAAATTTACATACATTTAAAACCAAAAAAAAAAGTAACTCAGAAGCAAGGAAATATAAATCAATTTAAATCACTTGCCTGAGGTCAAATAGCAATTCAGTGGCAGATCCCCAAGTGAAGTCCAGGACCTGTCTCAAGGCTGGTGCTCTGTCCCAATGTCTGTTTCTTTTCACAAGAAGCTGGTTTTCCAGGAAGCTGGAAGAAGCTTTAGGGAAGTCACCCTCTGCTTTCCATTTTGGTCATTCTTAAGATACATCTCAGTAACTGCTCTGTACAAGTAAGCTTGACCACGAATCAGCTGAAATTACTAAAAATGCTGTTAATGTACCAGTACTCCTTTAGAAGTTGGCCTGCAGATACAAGTCCTGCCTTGCGCATGTCACATTATGCTAAGGATCATTGGATTCTGCTGAAAGACACACAGGTAGTAAAACACTGAAAAATTGCTAATCAGAAATTGTGAACAATTTTAAAAGAGCATGAATATGCTCCCATTAAATATTCATTGAAAAAGCTTGAATAATGAAAACAATGCTTAAAATAAAAGACTGTTAGTAGATAATTAATTAAGAAAACAGTAAATTGGTCCTAAATTGTTTGCAATGGATAGTTAGCCCATTTAATAAGAATTATCATCTACCAGGCAAATGGCAGATAGCTGGTAAATAGGTTTTTCCTGGGAACTTGCTAGAGGGGAGTGCAGCTCTCCACACATCTAAGTTTTAGTCACTTATCATTTTGAAATCAATTCAGAGCTTCTGGCAGTTTATGTAATCTTAAGCCACTCTTCTCACCTTTGTTGCAGAATTTTCAATCATGTTGAGTCCTTTTTAGTTAACATCACTGCTTGTTTCATTAAGAAGGAAATATAATTTTAGTAACAAGGTGTGCCTTTGGCTTTAAGTTTACATCTAGGTTTTGTGCCCATCACAGAGCAGATGCTTTTAAAACACTGCTGTTAAGAATCAGTTCAAATAACACCTTTTTAGCCATGACTTCTTGGGCACTTCTTCCCACAGTTTACCAGACCAGTGATAATCCATGTGTCCTGCCTTGTGTCCCCAAGAGAGGAGTGCCTGGGGCATCTTGCAGGGCCCAGAGGTGGCGCTGGGCCTCCATGTTGTGCTCTCTTGGGAATGGACCAAGTCACCACTGTTGGCTGACTCTTGCCACACTTGAGTGCTTTTTGCCAGGAGGATCTGGCAGACCATTCTAGGAAACTCCGTCCCCCTCTCTGTTTTCCCATCTGGTTCAAGAGCTTAGCAGGAGAAATAAGGTATAGATGGGAGAAACCTAAGGATTTAGGAAAGTGTGTGCTTCCTGTCATGCTCTGTAGGACCAGATTCTGGGATCATGTTGGCCTTATCCTGGTCTGATTCCAATTACTGCCATGCACTTTAGCTCTATGGCAGTATTTAGCTAAATGTAAATTAGGTTCTCCTTAAGCCTTGTGCGTTTATCTAGTGAATAGTAAACAGGATTAGCAGAAGACAACTAATAAACTAACAATAATAATATGTTAGCTGTCTTCTCCCTACAGCCATCTTATTTCCTACTGCATTTCCTATGGGATTACAGGTACTCATCTGGTCAGATGTTGTCCTGGTATGTTCCTACAGGGATTCCCTCTGAGTTCGCTGCAACTTGCTCGTGTCTCTGGTCTGCTACAATGTATTCCTGAGTTAGCAGAGTGCAAAGAAATTATCTACAGGAGTTAAAAGGCGAGGAGAGGAGAAGTGTTTTGTCCTGGGGGCTTGTTTTGGTTTTTTTTAAATAGGTGAGAAAGGACTATGACAAAAATCCTGCTCTAGCTCATGAATGCAACCCAACACCTGAATAACTAAAACCAGATTTTGGCCCAATTACTAGAAAGTAATTCTTCTCCTGTCTTTATGACCTGTACTGCTGTTAATAGGAAGCTTCAACTTAATAAAAAGGAATAAAATTCAGCCCTAACTCAAAAGTCAGTTGATAAGGGGAAATGTTTTAACTTAAAAAATACACGCCCCTCTCACAGAACCTTTGAGACCTGCAAATGTTTAAAAAGAAAAAATAAAACCTGCAGCAGCTGCAATTTGAAAAACAACACTGATGCTAAAAATAAGTAATTTTACTTGTAAGTACCTCATAGCTTATTTGCAGATAGTTGTACACTCTGAGAAGAAGAAAAAAAAATTGTAATAGGCCCTAGGTCAGCTGCATTGATTTAATGCATTACTTAGGCTGCCAGAGCAGAGGTAGAATCTCCTCGCACTGCATTAGGAGCGCCTCAAGCCTCCGTGACTCCTTTTGATCAAATCTCTGTGAAAGATGAGTGTCATGCCCTCTCCAAGCCAGCTGTGAGGGGACTGCCCTGCGACTGAGGAGCGGCTGGAGCGCAGCACTCCGGGGCAGCGAGGTGAGAGCTGGCTGCAGAGGTGAGAGGCAGACACAACTTCGTACTGTAGGTCTGGAGAACACCAAGGGGGAGGATCTTATTTCACTCCCCTGTGCACAGCCTGAGCATACATCAGACCTTGAGGTGCTCAGAGTCAGACAAGAGTAAAGAGGCGTGTGATGGTTCTGCCTTAGTACTTGTACAGGCAGGAGTGTTTCCAGTACTTCTTTGTACAACTCACTGAGGGAATGGGAAACTGTTTTATAGCTCTGGAAACATAAGCACAGTAAGAATGTCTGAGGTAAGGAAAGTTCTTTGCAGTTCTATATGAATGTATGTTTTTACTGTGCAACTTTTACTTGTGGCTATGCACTATGGAGATATAAAAAATGTTGCAATGGTGTTGTTTTGGGAAATGAACAATGGGGATGAGAGCTGTAGGGAGCTGTGCTCTCTATTTCTTAATTATGAAAAGATATTGTAAAAGTAGAAAACTAGTTTCTGTAAAAAAAAAATCTGTCTTTTCTTTCTGCTGTTCACTGTAAACAACTGTGTGACTTTCCTGTTCTACAGTAAGTAATGCAGAATTGCAGGCTGATTATAATAAGCAGAGCCATCACTTGTGTAATTGTTTTCCAATTGAAGTAGTAGCATGTAAATCATAAATACTTGACAATGTTTAATTGTACAAGTCCTCAATATACATTAATAGCAGTAAAATCTGTGATTTGTGACTCAGATGTGTTTTGAGTCAAGTGCTTTAACCAGATACATTATCATTATCATGACGTATAAATGCACTAGAGAGCAGACAACAATGTAATTTCACTACGAAGTTCTTTAGAAATTACCACTAAAGTGGAGTGTAATGTATGCCCTTTATGTACAGTTTATTTTTGACTATTTAGCATCCAGAAAATAAGGCAAGCAATTCTTTTCTTAGGATCAGCCTGTTTGTATTTTGGGGGGGGGGGGGGGCCGGGAGGGGGGGGAGGAGGTGGGAGGGTTTAAGTATGTGTGTGTGTGCAGGGGGGGGTCTGGGTTTTTAACTATATTGTGCCAATTAAGTGTCTTGTGTAGTGATGCATTTAACTTATTTATTTGGATTTTTTTCATCACATAGAAAAATAAACATGGTTTAATTGTTAGCTCATACATAATGAGGTTTTGTTAGATGTGTTTAAGATGCAGCATTTTACTTTCTGGTTTATTAATTGGTCAAATACTTCCAGTTGTCTGTGTAACGAATTCTTGGTTTAAAAATGACGAGAGGGCAGATCACAAACCCAGGGGAGGACTACTGATATACACAGGCTGTGGTTTATCCTTCTGTAAAATCCTATGGATAAAAAGTGACACTTTTTTCCTCTTTCTTTTTCTTTTCTTTTTTTTTTTTTCCCCCTTTTCATTTTTAGATATTTTTCTGTGTGAATAACCTGGGATCCAGGCAACATTCTGGTATTTTGGAGATGTGGGAGAGAGAAAATAAAATAGACTAGTTTTGTTTTAATTTAAAACAAACCATTGTTTGAAAGGCATTTAACAGTCAATTTTCACATCTGATCTGAAGTTGGATTTTATTGTGCTCGTTTAGTAGAGATTGTTGTTCAAGCAATTCCATATAAATTTTTGTAATTCATGTAACTACTTGGCTTCTTGAACCTCAGGAGCTGATTGTTTGTCTTATCTTTTGGTGAGCTAACTCTGCGTTGTGTTGCAAAACCTTGGGGCATGTTGTGTTTCTTCGTGTTCCTGCAGTCTGCAAGTGAAGTCAGCTTCATTAGTTTCATGATGGCACATCAGTACATGGCTGGTGTTGCCGCTTCCTTCAAGCTACTCCCGGAGCATGATCTGGGCTGCCTTGGTTTGGATAAGCTTGTAAGGATTTGTCAGCCAGATGTGACAAGATTGTCAAGAGGCAAGTAAAGAAGGAGATCTGATATTAATCAGTGCATAGCTTGGAGCCAAACTTTCTCAAATGCAGTGTAGTAACATGTTCTTCTCATTTACTGCTTCTCTTTGTGGCTATAGAACTGCCACTGTCTGAGTTTGACGGTTAAAAAGGATGCCAGCTAATAGTCTTTAATTGTAAGGATACAATTCTAGGTGGGAAAAGATCATATGCTTCTATTTTTAACATCCTTTTGGAAAATAAGTGCAGTTTGTTGTAAGATATGCAAGCTTTATGTTAGACAAGAGTCTCTGTTTCTGTCCTTTGGTTTTGAAACAGTGAAATTGTGGCTCAGCTCGCAGTGCTAGAGGAGTGGGAGGTGGGGGAGTCTCACTCCACTCCAGGTCATGGGGCAAAGTGGGTCCATCATTATTTTAACTGCTAACAACAGTGCGTGTTGGTTTGCTTTGTTCTAGTGATTAGAACAATATACATGAAGAATACCTTTCTAATTGCTCCTTTTACAGAAAAGGGAAAAATACGGACTTTTGAAGAACGTATTAGATATTGAACTAGATTATTTACCATTATATGTATAGTGCTGATAGAGGAGTTTTTAATAATCAGTGTAATTGTGCAATTCTGTTTGAATTAAGCGCTAGAATTTTGAGCCGTTTGCAACTAAATCAGACTTTTAACAATAAGTGAACACGTAAAAAAATAACCAATCTTAAGGAAAATCCATTTTTGTTATACTTAATATATTATATAGATTTTTGCTTGATTGATTTTGTAAAAGTAGTTATTCTGTTTATTCTTTGAACTACTGAACCATCTGCAAGCTATTCAGAACCCCAAGAATAATGGTATCAGCAAGCATTTACAAACATTTGGGAGAGCTGAATCTTCACAGAAATAGGAGAAATTATTACAAATATTGGGTCACTTCATGGGCTTTTCCTTGAACTTCTGCCTCCTAAGTCTGAGGTGAGGTTTGGCCTTTTGATACCAAATGTCCTGACTTCCAGCTTTCGTGTCTGTTCATGATACTGTTAAAAGATCTGTTCCTACATATTGAGCATGTCATTCCATTTCCAATCCAGCAAACCAGTGAATTATTTGGTTTGCAGTAATAAAGACTTCATTACAATGATGCTAAGTACACCTCTGATAAAAATAGAAGTGTTCTTGTTTTGCTTTAGATTACAGCTTTTGTTCCAGAGACGTGTTCTAAAAGCATTTTGGGATGATTTGGCATTTAGCAAACATTTTTCATGCAGATTTGAGCTGAAGTTTAGGTATGGATCTTGAATTCTTTATTTCATGAAATATCCACCAAAAGTAAGGGAGAAAAATTGATTTTGCCCTCTGGGTCATCTCCTGTCCTTTCCGGCTTCAGTGGTGCAGTAACTCTCACAGTTCCTATGTGCTAGAAACCAGCAGGTTTTGTCCTAGCAGATGCTACAGTTTGTTTTACAGCAAATGTCATTGCCTGTCTTCTTTTTAGTTTTTATTTCTTATTATTTTGTTGCTGTCATTTAAAAAAATCCTAGAGATTGAAATTTCAGTATTGAGACTCAAAAAATATTATTGAGGGAATGAGGAAAAGTGGCAGTTTTTAACCGGTTTCGGTCATTTTAGTATAAAGAACAATATTTCATTCCACACTTTAAAACCAATAGAAAATTTGAACAAAGAGGGGAAAAATATAAAAAAGAAAAATGTGGATTTTTTTACTTCAAATTTCAAATAGAAAAAATCATCAGTGAAAAATTGGTATTTTTTCATGTGAGAGAAACTGATGTCTGAAAGCCAGGTGAAAATTTCTTCACCTGTGTTCAATAAAAGGGAATACTGAGTTTTAAATTGTGAAATTACCAATGGAACGACACTGTTGCGTAAAATATTGCATAACTGTAGCACCATAGATAATATCGTGTATGTGTACAAATAGTGTTTGGGTTTAAAATTTATGAAATTGCATTGAATGGAATTGTGTAACACTAAATATTTCAGAGAGCTGTTATTTCACTTTTATTCTTTAATCCCTGTCTTCAGTCCGTAACGGGAAAAAGGAAGAGATTTTAAGCATGTATATTTTATGGCTTTGAGACTTAAGCAGCGGTGCGCGGAGCTGAAAAATTTAGGATTGTCTTTAAAACATTAACTCATCTACATTGCACCCATGCACCATTTTATAAAATACATGAAGAGTTAAGGACATATTTTAAAGGCCTTGCAATTTATATATTCTAATATTTCTCATTTCTCTGATACTTGTGCATTTGTGTTAATAACACTTCTTGCATAGGAGTTAAATATTTAATTCAACTGCAGTTCGTTGAGGCTAGATCTGTAGCTTCAGCATTTAGTGTGGCATGCTTAGCATGTCAGCATGGATAAGCAGTATGTGCACAACTTACTTGTTAGATTAAGTAGCATCTAGTGCTTTATTGCATATAATTTCACACCCTTTCTGTCCTGTGACTCACCTTTACCCCTAAAGTCTGACCAGTTTTAGTCATCAATATGCAGCGATCTGTTACTTATTTTTGAAATGCACTAATAAGAATGATTTTCCCCTTAAATTTATTAAAAGGGCACATTGCTTTAATATCTTGTGATAGATACACTGCTTAATACCAGCAAAATATTTCTGACCTGTGCAGGCTAGGGCAGGTATGCTGTGGGAACTGGATCATGACAGTCTGTTCAGAATCAAAAGTAAATAACTCTAAGATAACGATAACATGAAGTTTTTCCTTCCTCAATTTGTATTTCTTGTTTTCATTTCCAAACCAAACAGTAAAAGAGGCTCTGCCTATGTCCCTGAGGTGGACCGAGCTGTCTGTCAGCACTTACCTGTTGTTAACAAGTGAGATTAATTGCAGCATAAGCCAGTCTATCTACAGCCACGCTGCTGAATGGCAAAATGAAGTTCTGCTGTCCGGTGCTTTTTGTTTAGAGTAGCGCTCGAGTGCGTGTGCTCACGCTCACATACACACACACGAATTCTTCTCTCTTTATAATTATTTTGACAGTGCCATTAACAAGAGTTGCCCTAAGGGGCCCTGTAGGGTAAGTGACATGCATGAGGAGTGATTTTCATCCCACAAGTTATGCTGTGATTAAAGCCTGCCCTTGCAGCGTGGCTGCCTTTCTCAGGAGCAGCTCCTGTGCTTCCTCGCCCGCCGCAGTGCCCGCGAGTGCCCCGAGCTCCTCTGCCACCAGAGCTGCCACGGGCCCCAGCCAGCCCTGCCTTGGGAGCAGTGTCAGCTCAGTCTCTTGTCTCAGCTCCTCCCTCCCAGGACTCTTCTCACATATCAAAAATTTTTAATGAAGTGGTGACATGTGGACTGTCTTTTAAATTTGTAAGAAAGGTTGATTTGACAGAGTGGTGCCATCCTGTGAAGGTATTGTCGAATTTCACTTCTATCGTACTGAGCTCATTCACTCTCCTCACATTTTTGTCTGGTTTTGAGGACATTTTAGTCAATTATTGAAAGGACAATTAAACATTTTCAATTCAAAGTGCTCAGTTGCCCCCATAAGAGAGATTTGGTCAAATTCTAGGCCAAAATTTGTGTTCAGCCCCACTGAGGGGGAGGGTAATGGAGTAATGCATTTTGCTGTAGGCTCAGGGTTGTAAATATCCTGATTATGTGTCGTTTTAGGCTGTGGATGTTTAAAAGGAGGTCAGGTTTTGGTATCTGACCCCAAATAAACAGTATGGATATATACGTAAGGATCCAGATAATTAATGGGCTGTATTCCATCGTCTTATCTAGAAAATGTATTCAGCTTGTGGCCTTTGTGTACTTCTAGAATAAAAATCATAACATAATTCTCCCACAGAATGGGGTAGTGAGCGTTGAGTGGTAGCTACACCAGCCAAAATTTTCAGTAGAATAGGGTAAGATCAACTTCTAAATCAATGGTTGGCCTCGGAAACAAAAGCTTTTTGTCTGGACATTTCAAATGTTCTTGCACCTCCTAAGCTTGGTAGGAATAAATGGTTGGTGTGAATGAAAACCAGCCAGATTACCAAGGAGCCATTGTCAGATTAGGAACTGAGCTGTGAGTGTAACTTTGTGTTCAGTGGCACTGTAAAAAGCAAATTGTGGCCCACCTCCACCTTTCCCATCTGTCTCCTAATCAGTTTTTTAAGCAGGAGACAATTTTCCGAAATTCTTTTACTAATAAAAAGTTTGTCATATGAATCATCTCAGGCCAACATTTTTAATGTGTCTCAATGGAGGAGGTTGGAACTATTTGGTCAGCTGTTTACTCTCTGACATCTGTGTACAACTTTTCTCTACTTAATTAAAAGCTCAAAATACAGAAGATATCAGATATGCTTTCTCGATACAACAAGCTGCAAAACTGGTTTGCTTTCTAGGAAAGTTATTTGTTGTTACTTATGTTTATTAAATAACTATTAACAGCAGCTGTTACTTTGTAAGAAACAGGTTTTTTGATATAAGACTGTGGAAGTAATATGTGCATTCAGTCCCATATAATTAGAAATCTTATAAGGACATTTTTCTTATTTTAATAATTTTGTGTAATTATTTGAAATATTTCTAAGCTTTAGTGTAGAAATAATAGAACTTGCAGCAAGCAAGTGTAGTGCATTAGGTGGAAATGTACTTGACTGGAAATCCCTTTGTTTCGGGGGCTCAGCCTGTGAAAGGCAGGCAGTGTTTCTGTGCTGTGGTGGTGAGGAACTTTCCAGGACCTTAAACACGTGACAGAAGGAGCCACCACAATCCTGAGCTGAGCACGTGCAAGTTGTAGCGTGGGCCAAGTCTTTGTGCAGAGTAACTCTCAGCTGGGCCTTGCTGTCAGACCTGTGCACATCAGTGTGCTGCAGCACACTGCTCTTCCCTTTCCCCATTCCCACTGTGTCTTCCCAGCTCCCCTTACAGGCAGCACAGGGCTTCCATATTCTGTCCATCCTCCAGGCATCTTCTTCCCTCTTTGAAGTGAGCATGTCAGGAAGAAGAAAATGGCCCAGAGCCTTTCCTTGAAGATGCTGCAGGGGCCCTGCTAATGGTCTCCACAGGCAGATGGGACTCAGAGCCTTTCTAAACTGGGAGTACATTGAAACTTTCAAGGAACAATTAGAGGTACAAGGTGCTTAATCTAACAGATTTAATATCAGCATGCATTTCATGCCTAATTGTTGGGTTATGTCTTCAACAAGTACTTCCACCGTCTAGAGCAGCCCAGCATGTTTTTTGATCGTATGTGAAACATGCTGGCATATATTTTAGTTCCAGTAAACTACAGAGAGCTCAACAGTGTGTTGAAAACTGAAGTCTGTCTTCAGGAAGAACAGACACAAGGACTAAATATGCACTATAGAGTGGACAGGGGGGATGCAGATACATGTGGAATGGATAAAACCCCAGATATTAGTCTGATATGGATAAGCTGAATTGTGATACAGTGCAAGTAAGGTGAACAAAATGTAAATTGAGAACTTGTTTTAAATCATGACAAAACTGACAGACTGTGTTATTTATCAGCAGAATATATCCCAAGGGAAAGTGGCAAAAGTTGCCTGACAAACAATGGACAAAGCAAAGCTTTGCTGATTGTATCCTATGGAAAAAGATGGCACTGAGAGAGATGCTTATGATAAGGGGTTTTTGTTTTGTCTCTGCTTTCAGTGATTGTGCAAAGAGTTCAAGCACAGTAGTAATCAAGTGTAACTCAGTGAGGAAAGAGGAATTTATTTAAACTCCGCTAACACAAGTAACCTGGTAGACTATAATAAAAACCAGGAAGAAGAAAGTATGGACCAGAAGGGCAGCTTCATACTCATTTATAGTTACTGTTCTCTGTGAAAGGTGCAAACAGATTTGGATTTGGCCTTTGAAGTAGCGTGGCTGTACTTTCAATTTAAGAGATGGTAAAGGTATATATCCCTTTACTTCCTTTGCAAATATTTTACAAGGAGCAAGCAAGAAAATACTTCCAAATAACCAGACATATGTCCCATGTTTAATTTTATTTCTTCCTCGACTGTAAATCATGCCTTTCTCCACAAACGTTGTTACTGTGGAGACACTATGGGTCAATTCTGCAAATATGGGATTTTTCCCACTTCTTTCCTATAAGATTAGTGCCCACCAGAGCACATACCATGGTGGGTTACATATATTCAGTGGGATTACCACTGATGATGATGAGATGGCCATAGGAGATACAGCTTGTTGCTAGAAACCCTCGAGAGAGGGCAATGAAAGCAGTATCTGCTATAGCTCATCTAATGAAAGGTTCTCTCATGTATTTGTTTCATTTAACTCCTATTCCTTCTTCAAACTTGCATTTTAAACTGATAGAAATTTCTAAGCCCTGCCTGCAAGATGCATTCCTGTAACCTGGCATCAATGACACCATTTTGTCAGTAATCCTCATAGCAGAGCAGGGAAGCTCTCAAGCTCTTCATGTGATGGCAGTAGCTTGAAAAAAAAGCGGCAGTTTTTAAAGTGGGGAGAAACTTAATGCAAAAAGGCAAGGGTTTTTCTTAGATGCCAGAAAGTGCCAGAAGTGAGGGTGCTCACCTGTGCATTTCTGTGGTTAAATAGCACCAGGGTAATGTGGGACTTGCTCTTCGTGTTACTGGTGTCTGCTCTTGCAGCCCTTGCTGCGTGCAGAGACCCAGAGCAGCTTTGCAGCATGAGCACAGATCTCCAGCTCGGTCCTGACAAGGTCTTCAATATTTCCTTGCTTCTTAATTTATTTCCCAAGCCAAAGTGCTGTCAATCCAGAACCCTCTTAACACTGAATGAGATTGGATACACTTATCGTGCCCTTCTTGTCTTGCTGCTTTTTTTTAAACCTGTTGTATGTTGCAAGTAAGCATAGGTCCCAGGAGACTTCCTCAAACTTGCTTTGTGAAATGAAGCCTGATTATATACCCAGAATCAGCATGAGTATGTCCCATTAGCCTGGACTTTTCCTCAGCTCTGAGGGCTGTGAGTGGGTTGCAAAGAAACATCCAGTAACTTTTGAAGCATAATTGAAGCCACATCAATATCTGGCAAAAAAAGGATGTGAGCAGGTGTGACTTTCAGGCAGCACATGTTAAGATGCAGTGATTAGTAGTCAGATGCTTTTCGGTGACCAGTTTAATGGTTAATGTCTGTCTCGTAATGAGGGATCATTTTTATTTAAAGTTCAGCATTCAGATTCCCACGGTCATGCTGGTAAAACCACAGAACATTTTGATCAGTCTTTTCAACTCTATTTTTCAAATAAATTAAGAAAGTAGGTCTGATAATGGATTAGGAAAGATCCATTTGTGAAGGAGAGTGTGACTGCAAAGCAATACCAAGATCCTTGATGATAGCATAAGATTTAGTTTTTCAGACCATCTGCCTTCTGTTTCTAGAAAATGAAATTAAATAAATAATGATTCGAATGAAAGGATTGCACTTTAAAAAATTTCCACTGTAATTTCCTTCTACATTTCCAATCCTTTAATTATAATTTTCAAGCTTTGCATCTATGCAATACAGAAAGTTATTTCTTTGTTCTGCAGAATGAAATTGTGTGTACATTCCACTTGTTGGGAAAATAAAGCTTATTAAAAGCCTTGATATAATTACAGTACCTTAGAAGAGGCTATTAAGGACAACAGGATTAACGGGCAAAAGACAAGGGTATTGTTTTCATGAAGTATTGCTAAATTTCTTTTCAATGAAGTCTGATATGTGTTAATTTGGGAGATAATCAAGGTGCATATTTTACAAATACCTTTTGAAGTTGAACAGTGACAATTAAAATTGTTATTCACTGATTATTTCAGAAGTTAATTTTGCTTTGTTATATATTCTCTGTCTATATATATGATTATAAATGTTGCTAGAAAAGCCTTAGGAGACACAGACTGTGACAAGCACAAATGAAGTGAAATGCTAAAAACCTGAAAAATCAGTTGTTTCTTCTCAGGGATTCTTTCAAGTAATTTTTTAAGTCAGCACAGATCCCCCATTCGAGGGTGCACCTTTGATATGCACCAGGATGCAAGCTAACTCCTTCTAGTTTCCAGAAGCAATAATGTGACTTGAGAGAGCTTCAGTTCAATATTTAGAATAGAGGGGGAACTCTACTCCCTTTGTAACAGCTGCTTTCATATATGTAAAACAAAATGCCCTCTTTTTACTTGTTCCTGTTTTGGCATGTGCAGTCTTCTACACATACACAGGAAAGCAAAATAAATACGTGTGCCATGTAGAAGAAGACTCTTACAGAAAGCTATGAAATGCAAAATTTGGTGTGGTGTATCTTTCTTGTCCAAGTACGCAAATTAAATAGAAAAAGTAGTTTTAAAGGTCAGTGATTTGTGGAACATGTCCAAAGGAAAAGGAATGAAAAAAATTTTGAAATCTCAATTAACTTATCATCGTGACAGCTTTTTTCATTGTGCAGATTTCTGTTACTTCTTGCAGAAAAAGGAAGTACTCTTTTGTAATTTTGTCTGAAGGGAATGTAAAAGATGCATTTATGGAATGCACTGCACCTTACTGAACCTAGCAGGGTTGCCTGTGGAAAGGCATCAGTCCAGGCAAGTCACAGAATATTATGTATGCAGAGAGGCAGAAGACTCAATCTGCGTTATTGTTTGATATCTTGTGGTAGAAATGAATCCACAGTCAACTACACCTTTTCTTCCCCCAACCTTTCCATAAGAAATTTATGGCTTTTTATTGTTATATGGAAGTATTTTAGGATCTAAGTGAAAATATATCCTCCATTAAAATGAAGCAATACTGCATAGGGTATTGATGTGTATTTTATGACTTTATGGGGAGCAAGAGCTTTTCTCAAGAACACAGGATTTTGCAACAGCTCCTTTAAAAGATTAAAGGCAAAGTGATTCAGAGATTTCAAGTGCCCTGTTGCCACTTGTTCCAATTCTTCAAATAGAGGCAAACCTCAGCATCAAGTCGCTGCAGTTTGGAGATGTGCATGTAAGGCAACTCCTGGATAAGCCAGATACTGAGATTTTTGAAATCTCTCTCCAAATCCATTACTGTGAAGTACCAGACATCCAAATGTCATGAACATGCTTATTTATATGTTTTGTATGCAGTGTCCTCTTCTGCCCTGAGTCAGCCAGAGGCTGCAAGTCTAAAGAAATGCCCATTCCAAATCTCAGTGAAATTAACATTCTGCTATGTACTTTTGAGTTTAAATGTTTCTTGCATCCATCTTTCATAGCAAGTTTTTGGACAATTAGGCTTCCTTGTATGTTTTCTAAAGTGCCAGTGCGGGAATGCCATGTTTCTTTTTTTTCTTCAAATCTTATCTTACTTTCCTATGGGTGTTTTGAGGAGTGGAAGTCCCCATTTTGCATAAAACATTATTAGAGGGAACATTAACTTAAAAGCAGAAAAATGCCAACAATTGCATGATCTAACTCTTTTTCTTTATTATTCTAGTGAAGATATTCTGCATATCAATTTCTTTGCTTTCCCTCCCTCAATAAATATTCTGTTTATGCTGGAACTGTTGTCAGTGCCAGATCCAAGCAGTGCAGAATCCTGCAAAAGCTTTGCTCTGTAGCAAATCCCTCTGGAGCTTTAACTAGGACCTCCAAGTTGTCTGTTTGCCTTCTCCAGCAGATGGGCACATACAGAAGAAATAATATATTCCAGGAAGCAAGTTTGTATCACCCCATTGATTAGGGACATCTGAATACTAATTTGATTTGCATTATAGATGACCTTGGTAAGAGTAAAGTGATGTACTAATTGAACAGTGCAACTGGTGTTCTGTGTGCTCTTTTGCTTTCAAAATGTGATTGTTTAGACTTGGAACAGTTGGAGTACTTTTTGGTGAACTTTGTCACTGAGGAGCATTAGTAAACTCCGTTGTCTTTGACAGAATAGAAATATTCCATGTGAATTCTGGGTGTGTAGGGCATGACATCTGTGCAGAGCTGATGCACTGCTCATTAGAACTTGCTATATTGCAGTATGGAGTGCCAGCAAAACTGTGAGAAAAGGTCTTTCATCTGTACAGCTTTGTTTTCAAACCTTCCTGAGAAAGGGATCATGCATAAGGATCAGAGCTTAGTAGAATACATAATTTTAGAATACATAATTTTTAACAACAATTGTTATGAAGGTGCTTCAGCCTAAATAAATCCACAGAAGTGTTGCTATGTGTATTGTTAAATATTCTGCTTCCATTTTACTGTAGTGTTTCTGCTGGTGACTTGTATAACTCAGACTTTGCCTGGATTACTTACATTGCACGTTGATAGGTCTGTGTTGGTATGTTAATTCTGTCTTCATGTGGATTTTATAGAGGTACTGTGGATGTATAATCTGCACAATCTGAATGGTGCTCATATATTACCTATCATGCTTTCCATTGATCTCCAGGCTATCCGGTGCACTCTCGTGAACTGTAGTTGTCAGTGTTTCAAACCTGGGAAAATAAATCAGCGACAATGTGACCAGTGCCGGCATGGATGGGTAGCACATGGTAATATTTGTTTTTACAATCTATAGAAAACCATTTAGGATCCTCATAACTATCACATGCTTTTTGTGTTACTCCTCACCCCCCACCCCAATATTAGTTGCATTTCATTTTCTCTTTCTCTGTAAACTTACTTACATTTTGTGATTTTTATTTTCAGCCCTGAGCAAACTAAGGATTCCAAACCTCTACCCATCAAGCCAAGTAGAAATAGTTCAATCCAATGTTGTCTTTGATATCAGTAGCCTCATGTTGTACGGAACCCAAGCCATCCCTGTGCGCCTTAAAATTCTGCTTGATCGGCTTTTCAGTGTTCTGAAGCAGGAAGAGGTGATACAGATTCTCCATGCTCTGGATTGGACACTGCAGGATTATATACGTGGATATGTGCTACAGGTATTTAGTGGTGCCTTTAAAATAGAAATATGACAGTTAAGTAGTTTTCCATCTTAATCTTCTCAGTGGTTCACTATGTGTTAACAGTGTGGCACATCTGAAAGACAATAATAGGCCTGTACAAGCTTAATGCCAGAAAAAAAGGGTGGATTTCTGGTGATTGGTCTCTTTTTTTTAGTTAGACTTAATTGAAATCTTTCCACTTGCTGAAATCTAACAACAAAGGTAAGCAAAAATAAAAATAAAAAGTTACTGGTAGTGTATCAAAGTAAAGGCTTTAGAACTTATTCCAGTATTATTTAAACAGTGAGTTTGCTTTTATACAGCAGAATAATACATCAAGAAATAAACTTGCCATTATTTAAAACACCAGGGACAATATTAATCTCTGGTAGTGCTATCGACCTTACTGGAGCAGCAGCCAGAGTGTATTTGGCCCTATGTGCTTACACTGATGTTAGTCCTTGCTGCTGTGGAAGTTACCTTTTATGTAAAGTAACATTATGATCTTACATTATGACATGAATCAATATTTAATGGTCTTGATAATCTTGCTTTTTAGTGTTAGGATTAAAAATATGGAATCAATTACCTTGAACCTCTATCACATGAAAAATTTATAATGTTACGTTCTTCATCATCTTAGAAACTCTTACATGCACTGTGAAAAATCTCAGTAGGCCATCAAATACATGTTCTGTGATAAAATATTTATTGTAGTTATTGGGAAAAGTTAGGCATAGCTAGAGTTTGAAAGAACTCCAACACTAGTGTAATTACAGCTGTGCTCTGTGAAAACTGGCAATAGATCAATATAGGTTCATTTGTTCTCTGATCTTAGTTGCTTGGAAGATTATTAAACTTGCAATGAAAGAATACTTGACTTAAATGAGGACTTAAATCTTGGTCTGATTGCTCCATCTCTCCTGTCTGTGCTTACAGGATACTATCTGTTGTTCAAATAACGTGTCTTAATTTTTGTGAAAAAAATAGTTTATTGGAAAGTATTACTGTCAGTTCAGGAAGAGGTAATATCACCAACATGATAAAATTTGGAAGAAATTATCACAGAATTTACATTAATCTTATTAAATTGAATATTTTTAATTTTTTGCTAGAGAATAAATTTTAGTCCCTGAAAAACATGAGAGATTTGAGGGGAAGTGTTTTTTTTGTTTACCTTGACTAACATCTAACTCATTTAAATATTTTTTGCTTTAGGATGCTTCAGGAAAGGTGCTGGATCACTGGAGCATAATGACCACTGAAGAAGAACTGGCTACTTTGCAGCAGTTCCTTCGCTTTGGAGAAACTAAGTCCATTGTAGAGTTAATGGCAATTCAAGAGAAAGAAGGGCAGTCGATCATAATACCACCACCAACTGCCAATTTGGATATTAGGGCATTCATTGAGAGCTGCAACCCACACAGTCCTAATTTTTCTGCTTCCTTGGACAAAATGAGTCCCACCAACATTCATCCTTTTGAGAATCTTGTAAATAACATGGCTTTCATGCTGCCGTTTCAGTTTTTCAGCCCAGTGCCTCCACCTTTGATAGGTTCACCGCCAGAAAGACATTTGATTGAGCAAGGTCAAGAGCATAGCAACGAAACCAAACAAGATCTTCAGATACCATTTTCTGAAAGCAGTTTCTTAACTTCTAGTTCTGCACCATTTCAAGTTGAAAATGAGAGGAGCATAAATGGCCCAGATATCACTAAAACAGAAGATGATGCCCTTTTAAGTGATTCCAGTTCACATAATACAGCAGCCAAGCTTGAAATGACAGCACTATCTCCAGAAAACAAAATTAAATCTGTTGAAAAAAATGCTGGGCCAAGGAAAGGACGTGTCTTCTGCACTGCATGCGAAAAAACATTTTATGATAAAGGTACTTTGAAAATACATTACAATGCTGTTCATCTGAAGATAAAGCACAAATGCACCATTGAGGGCTGCAATATGGTGTTCAGCTCTTTGCGTAGTCGAAATCGTCATAGTGCGAATCCTAACCCCAGACTCCATATGCCAATGAACAGAAATAACAGGGATAAGGATCTAAGAAATGGTTTGACCATTGCTGGACCTGGAGACAGTAAAAGGACGGAATTCACAATTTTAACTCCAGATAGCAGAACTATTTCCAGCTATGCCAGCTCTTGTACAGATTCCAAAGGCCAGGCTGGATTTTCCAGTATTGGACACAACGGTGTCCTCTTTCCAAACCTGAAGACAGTACAGCCTGTTCTTCCTTTTTACCGTAGCCCAGTCACACCAGCCGAGCTTGCCAATACTCCAGGTACTCTTCCTTCTCTGCCTCTTGTTTCTTCCTCCATACCAGAGCAGCTTGTTTCCAATGAATTGCCATTTGACATGCTCCCCAAGAAGAAGTCTCGTAAGTCCAGTATGCCCATTAAGATAGAGAAAGAAGCTGTTGAGACGCCCAATGAAAGTAGCGATGTTGCCAGCTCTGAAGATGAGTCACGCCTGCAGGGGGTAAGCGATGGAGAGCTTGAGACCTGTGAGCATAAGATAGAGAAGCGGGTGACCGACAGGGTGGAAAAGCACCCCCATTCAGGTAATTCATGGAAATCTCTCTCTGGGGTAGAGGGCCCAAAGTATTTTGAATCTGTCTTTGCACCAAATAACAAATACATCGAGGATATCTCTGAGAATGAATTGCAACACTATGAGAAAGAGGTTAAACCAGAAGAAAACCAACCATTAAAAATAGTTTCCCATGAAATTATGTATGAAGATCCAAAACACCACCACAGTGATGTTATAAAACCAATGACTGAACCCCCCATGTATATTAAAGAGCAGTCACAGCACAGGATTCCTAAAAATGACTGCCCTGAATTGCAACACCACTTGCTGACCGGGGGCTTTTTCAGCACTTTGTCAAACAGGGGTGCTGCCATTCCTTGTTTTGAAGACTCTAAAGATATGGATCATGTCAGTCAACATGCACTAGGGATTCAGAAGGAAGAAAGCCGCTTTCATTGTGACATCTGTAAGAAGACTTTTAAAAACCCTTACAGTGTAAAAATGCATTTCAAAAATGTACATCTCAAAGAAATGCATATTTGCACAGTTGAGGGCTGTAATGCTGCTTTCCCTTCTCGTAGAAGTCGAGACAGGTAAGAAAATTATAAACAAAATTGTATTTATTTTACCATCACAATGGAGCCTAATTTGAAATTAAAATGAGTGTTTGAGGAATGGCGCCTACAAATATTTTCTGTGTATCCTCGTATAACAGGTATGATAACTTATCAGAACGTTCTTGAAATGAAAATCCATTGAAAGAAACATTTCCTTTCCACAAGACTACAAGGTATTAAATAAAGCCATGAAAATTTCATAACTGATAAGGACTGCAGTAGTTGAAAGCATACTTTAGTACATAAAGGGAAAGCCATAAGGGTATGAATTCAGCAATTTTCCAGTAGATGCATGTGTGGACTTACATGTTTAATATGTACTTTCATGTATATTTTAATGTATACAGTGTTTTTGAAGAAAAAGCAATGAGACCAATTTAGGAAATCTTCACTTGCCCTTGTCCTTTCTTTACTCAAGGATTTGGAACAGACTGGTGAGAAAAACCCCATAAGAAAAGCAAGATTAGTCTTTGTCAGCCCAAAATTAACCTTATGTAGTGGTAATCAAACTAACACAATCTGGTGTTTATCCACATCAGTAGTGCTTTTCTGTGAGATTAAATAATAATTTCTAAACTAAAGCATGAGCTTGGTTCAGTTTAATGCTCATTTCAGTACTGTATTGCTGTAATTATTTTATTTCAGCCTGTTATGCACATAAACTGAGCAACAAGTGCCAAAGCTTTGTTTCTGACCATCAGAAATGTATCTGAAGCGATCAGTGATAGGTAACCAACCTATTGAAGTGTTACAAGTTTCCCAAGTGTGCAGCAGTGTTAGAGCAGCTTTTGGCGGAGGAAGCATGCCTGGATAGTAGTTGAGAGAGACACGAGGTTTAGATTGTCTGTAATCTGCTAGGAGTGCTGGAGCCAGCTGATGCAATCCAGAGAGAGGATGAGCCGGTCTCTGAGGACTGGCCTCTGCATCTGAGATGCACAGATTCATCTGCTGCTGGCAGGGCTTCATACCCTGCTGCCTGCATCTTTCCAGATGTGAATTCCTCTCCACTGGAATTGCGATATGGGCCACAGGAAAGAAGGCCAGCAGTAAGATTTGCATTCACATGCCACAGATTCCTTCCCACACCAATATGTTGAGATAAGTTTTCACATAGGTGCTTTTGGAAGATGGGTTAAAAAAAAAGACAAGTGAGCTCAGAAGTCATTTCACAAGCTTTGTACAAAACAATAGTTATTTGGAACAACTTTGCACAAGTTTCTAGACTTTAACATAGAGTAGTGTGACTACAAGTGCTAAATATTTCTGTGCCTTTTTTGAACAATTCATGGTTGTGTTTAAACCATGATGGCAAGGAGAAAGACAAATGTTTTACCAGTATTACAATAATACCTTCAGCCTTCTAGACAGAGCCTGTAACTTCCCAGTGAGCTGATTGATGAATAATGTTCAGTGAGGAACAGTGATTCTGTATGTTTTAGTGGTTTCAAACTGAACCCAGAAGTGCCCATTTGAAAACTGCAAGTTGCATCTATTTCAATTTTCCTTTTTCAAGGAAACTCCTGTCAAGAAAAGTCTCTGTACTGATATGTACAGCTGCATCCTGGACATGGCTAGAGTACATGGGATTATCAACATTTTTTGCCAACTCAGATGTCAATCCTTTCCTGCTTTGTCCATTGGGAAACAATCTTGTTTCTTACCTACCTGAGTCCATTCTCTGATTTCAGTTCAGTTTATAGGTTTTTAGTCTGCGTCCACTTCTTTTATGTTTAGCACTGGATCTATCAGAGCAGACAGCTACCCCCAAAGCAAGTGAGAATCTGAAACACTGATTGCTGTAGAGTTATTACATAGAATCTGATATATACCAGTGCAAGCAAGTTCAGAACCCAGTTACATGTGCAGTCTGTGTGGTAGTTGGTCAAATCTGAAGTGTACAATTTATGCATGCTACTAAATAATGATTTTCCATGTTTTTGTTTATAGTCATTGTGAAACAGCTGCTAAGTGAGGTGAAACACTTTCTTGCTAAGCTTCTCTTTGTTCTTCTAGACATAGTTCAAACCTAAATCTTCATCATAAACTTCTGACTAAAGATACACTGGAATTCAACAACCATTTCAATGCAACATACCTCTTGAAAGACATGGCTAAGGAGTTTTGCCAAGATGTCTCTTTAAAACAACATGTTGGACGTACTTCTGTAATCTTCAAAGGAGTGAACAGAGCAGGCAGCTACATTTTTCCAATGAGCAAAATTGCAGAACCCTGTTCTGAGAGTTATGGATACGATCCATTAAATGATGGAGCTGTTCTGGATCTAAGCACTACTTCCAGCGTTAAATCTGAGAGCAGTGCTCATTCTTCTTGGGATTCTGACGGAGGAAGTGAGATATGCACCATGCCCTTGGATGATAGTGATGAAAGCTGTGAAGGACCCAGCCTAATGCCCAATGATGAACTCTACCAAGACTGTTCTCTAATTGAGAAAGCTAATCAAAACTTTATAAACTTGCCTTCCAGTCTGCCAATAACTTGTCATATATGTCAGAAAACATACAGTAATAAAGGAACTTTCAGGGCTCATTACAAAACTGTGCATCTTCGCCAGCTCCACAAATGCAAAATCCCGGGTTGCAACACAATGTTTTCATCTGTTCGCAGTCGGAACAGGCACAGTCAAAACCCCAATCTGCACAAAAGTCTGGCTGGGTCACCAACTAGCTTACAGTAAGATCAGACTGATCTTAATTTATTTCTGCTAAGAATTAATCATTTCAATTAAGGAATGTGTTAACATTAGTTTTATTTAAGCTCATTTGACTTCTCGCTCACTCAACAACCACAGTCAAATTCTTTTCTCCTGTGTGTGCTCTCCAGCAGTTTCAGTTAGCAAAGCTTGGTGCTGTAGTTTTTGTGCAATTGCTTGATGTTGAACAGCTAAAACTTCTGTAAGGAAAAGAAGACATCTTAGAAATGGGGGTAGTAGGGAGACATTAATTTAAGTGTTTCTGATACCTGTGAAGTATTACTTGCCACAATAGGAGCTTCAAATGAGAACCATCATTGCTTGTGTTTACATGTTAAATGGATTGTTGTGTTGTGTAAGAAATGAGTAATGATTGGGATGAGTTTCCTCTGGTTGGGTTGAGAATTTTGAGGCTACCATTTCATTCCTGAGACCTTAGTCTGAAGCTGACTTGCAGTGTTAGTGGAACAGAATATATGTACCTAAGTATATCCCAAAATCCAAAGGAGAAAGTACAAATTTGGGAAAACTGCGTAAAGTCCAAATCTTCTGAAAATCCTGCAGTCCTTACTCTTTAAGTTTGCATTTCACTTCAGTAACTATTACAGTATTTCGGATTTCTTAGAATTTAATACCGTTTGCTTTGCAGGAAAAGGGGCTACTTAACTTGTTGGCAGAATGGCCTGAATAAATCTGAGACATTCTGAGAAATTGTAGTGGTAGAAAGAATGAATAGGTTAAGCTAAAATTTCTAAACTGTTGCAAATGCATCCATAAAATAAGGAGGAAAGTAAGCCCTTTAATTTAAAATGCACTTTTTGTGTCCTACTTTCAGAAAGAGAAAAGTTTTATTAAAAATAGGAGAAAAAAAAAATCCCCAATGAAATATCCAAACTTCTTAGGAGTTTGAGGGTGCAATTCTAAGCCTCTGAGAGAAAGTGATAAAATGGATGCAGTAGATAGATACATCTTTTATGATGCAGCAGTTTTCTCTTACCAGTGGGGGATAACATGTGTTGATCTTTGTAACAATAGAAGAATGCTTATTCTCATTCACACCTCTTTTAATAAGAACTTTGTTCAATATCTGTTAAAATGTTTCATATCTTTGAGGTTGCCCCTGTAATTAACAGTATTCTGCATTGCGTTCTATGCACTTAAGAAGACAGGCCTTGCATTGTATTTAAAAACACTTTAATATTTAATTTGTAGTCACATCATACAAATGTTGTGTGTGTACTTGTGGTGTGTCCTTTTTCAATCATTTGCAAAGAGGAAAAGAAATAAGAAAGCAAGTCTTTTACAGTACTTTTTTTGCTTTATTCCACCAGTGGAAATCTGTTGATCAATTCTAGTATGCAAGCATGACATTGACAGCACAATCTGTACATATTATACCAAAGTGCTTACAGTATTTGTGGTTTCTAGAACTAGCCTAGTTTTCCAGTATAACTGGATCTTAGTCTTTATTCATTTTTGTGACTGAATAAAAATAGACTGAAATTCAGGATTTCATATGTATGTAGAAAGAATAGTACAATGCTATTGCCATATGTCTTGATGTTTAACTTATTCTAAAAAATACTATGGTATTGTAACCATTTCATATTGTATAAAAGAAACAAATGTGGACTGATTATTTCACCAATTCTTTTGAAAACTGGTTTGTGTGTGAGTATGGGTTATGCAAGGAAAAAACATGACACAGTTGTAAATGTTTGTGCTCACTAGAAATGGTTTCCATGCGTTGTGTAAAGTAATCTTCTATTTTTTTAATTTACTGTAGGTTTTTGTGATATTTAAAATAATCCATTTGTGCTTGAAGCCGTCAGGAAAAAATATTAGCCTGCAGAACATTGTGCCATTGCTTTGAGGTTTTGTGTTCTGGGGGGAATCGGTGTTTTGGCTTTTTTGGGGCGAGTAGAGTGCTGTTTGTTTTACTGAGGTTTTTCATTGTTGTTTTCTTTGGATTTTTAGTAGAAACTCATATCAGTGGGGGTCATAGTTTGAAAGCTAAGGGCACAATCACAGGAGACACAATTGCTCCCAGCCTTTTGATAGTATAAATCAATTATTTGTTATCCAGCTATTTCAAGCTCTTTTTTTTATACGTATATATATACATATATATATAAACCTCTTTGTTTAATCATTAACTGGTTTTTGAAACAAAATGTGATGTAAACAAATGTAATGCCCATTTATTTAGTTTTCACTGTGTCAAAAAAAAAGAAACACATTTGTATACCCTAATAATTTTGTATGTGTTAATAAAAACCAATAATAATGCCTCTGGTTGATTCACAAAAGTAGGCTTTTTTGCTTGAAAATACTGCTATTCTTAATTTTTATTTTAAAAAAAGAACAATTTCTGAGAACACATTCTGTCTGTAGAGAGCACTGGTTTGACAATGGTACTAACTTATTCCATAATAAGGAAGTGTCATTATATTAATGAGCCATTAGAAGTAATGTAATAAATGTTGTCAGATATTTTATTGATTTTTTTTTTTTCTTTGTGCAGTAGGCAAGGGTAGAGGTTCGCTTAAAAGCTGTCAGCTAAACAGAAGGTAAATATCTCATCATTGAGAACTACACTGAAAGATATTTTGTGCTCTCTTTATTCTTTGGAAGGGTTTGGTGGGGTTTTTTTTGTTATTTCTCCAAAATCTGGACAGGATGGGAGATTTCTCAGAACAGGCTAACCCTTAGTACCCCTAGAGCAGCATATGTATCTCATGAAGCGTTTGTGTAGCTCCCTCCTCCTAATGACCACAATGTGGCTGGACCAAGCCTTGACATCTCCTGTTAGTTTTAAATACGTGTGATGCTTATAACAGCCCGTATCACATATTCACCACAGATGTTGAAGGAAGTAACCTCACTTCAGAATAGTAGTACCATTACTTTTGGAGCTTTTCAGAGTCGGTCTGGAGAGCTGAAGCAGCTTTCCCTGGCTGGGGCTCAGTTCCAGAGATGTTCACATCTGCAATCTGTGAGTATGTGCAGTTGGGGGATCAAATCTTTGCCTGAGATTTGAACTGGGCCTGCGCATGCCCACCCCTGCTACTTGACTATGTTGCTCCTTTTTTATTTTTATCTTTTTTCTTCTCCCTTAGAAAACAAGAACCTCAAAAGCTAGATCCTGTCGTCTTTCTGTGGCTCCAAAGGAGAAGGCACGGGTGCACACTGGGGGGTAGCCACTCCGAGTATCCAGTTTCAGAACACAGGTATTCTGAATAGTTTTTGGTAGCAAATCTATGTCCCTCTGGAACAATGAATGTCCTGGTATTTACAGGAGTATTTGCAGAAATCTATTTTGAATAGAGTGTAAGGAATCTGTTTTTATAGCCCCAGTTTTCTAAGCACTTTAAAAAGAACTGTGGCAAAACCAGAGGCTGTTGTTTCTAGTGAATCTTTACTGAAGTTCTACACTGCAAAACCCAGCAAAGTGGAGAAACAAGTTCTGAAAATACCTGTCTGATGCCCTGCATTGAATAGGGAAGCCTAAAAAACAGCTAAACTACTTGGACTTAATCCAGGGATTTTTAAGTAGAGTGCCAGGTCCTTCTTGAAAAAGGCTCATGAGCAATTTCTGATTAATCAGCAAGCATAGATTTAAGAAAAGCGGCTAAACTGAAAACACCTTTAGAGTTTGAGATACAGCCCATAAGGATTCCATTCAGCCTGCAAGTGAGCATTCATTTCCAAGCTGAAATGAGAGTTTGAACTGGGAAAGAGACAACAGTGCAATAAGAGGAGGAAGGTTGGATCAAAGGTTTTGTTCAGAGCAGCATTTACTGGCAGTCCCCCTGATTTGAGGGAAGGGCAAGACACAGTTTGAAGTAGAATTAAGTATGCATAGCATGACCGAGTCAGCTTTGAATGACTTGGAAAACTTTTGGAAACTCTCGAACAGATTGCTGGCTAGAGAAATTTCCACATAACCTCAGCAAGCATGTTTCTGAAAGTAGACTGGCTTTTAATTTCCCCTTGCCTTCACCCCTCACCCCCTGCTCCCCTTGCCTTTTGGCACGCCTTGGATGAGGCGAGGTTGCTAACTTGGAAATGTACTGTTGAAACATCACCCTGTTAAACTGGAGCCCCGTCAGCTCAGTTCTCTGTGAGCACCCTCCAGCTTTTATGTGTGGTCTGTAAAGAGGCAAGGGAAAGGTAACACCATGAGGTGACAGTCACTCTCTGGTGAGCACTTCATCTAATTCTGCACTGGTTTAAAGCTTCATGGAAGCATTTGTAGCCTTTTATATTGTGTCTCTGTAGCTCCTACCCTAAACTGGTAAAACTTACTGTAAGTTACTATGCATTATTGCCTGCAGATGCTTGTTTTTAATAAGCAGAGAAATTGCTTTGACTGCTGAATGCAGCACTGAAAGGGTTTGTCAAACTTGTGCTTGCCAAAGTCTCTAGCAAAACTCTTTGTAATTTGGACTGTGAGGAGCACCATATATCAGCATCATTCTACAATTTTTTGAATTTTTTTTTTTCTTTTCAATAACTTCAGGCCAATTCAAACATGTCTTAAGTGTGAGCTGATTCTTTGCTTCAGTCTTTTAAATCTTTAGTCATTATTCTTCTTGTTCTGTAGTTTCTGCTCATTCAGTGTAGGGATTCTCAAAATGTGGTTTTTTTATAATATTGCTGCTATTGTTAACTCCTGCATCTGCTACTCTTCAGAAGCTTGCAAATTTAGGTAGAGGCAGTCATTGATGACTGTATGCTCTGCCAGTGTTTTCAAGTCTGAGAAATTGTCAGGACTGTGAAATTAGCTACCACTTTTTGGAAAAGCATGTTGATGGCTGCTTGAAAAAATTTCCTAGATGGACATAACCATGTACTACCAAAAGCTCAAACTACCCTGTCATACAATGATATGAGAGAGAGAACCCTGTACTTTGAAGCTTCTTTGCCCTTTTTAAGTCTTTGAGTCAGACTGTAAGTTCCTAAGATGTGTGACACATTTCCTATTCACTCCCTGTTTGTACATCTCCTACCTCAGACCAGTGTCTCTCAAGAGCAGAAGCCCAGTGTGCCCTTCTCACTGAAGCCTAAAGCCAGTGAGGGGACTGCCAAGGATGAACTGAATTCTCCTGGATTGCTCTCACCTCCTCTTCGTATCCCTTCAAATTTAGAAACACATAGTCCTAGCATTTGTTCACTGCAATGGCTTCCTGATTTTTTAAAAAGAGGATCCCATAGTTGTAAGTAATATATTACTGTTAAGGCATGTACTGAGCAACTTGCACTGCAGTAAAACTGAGCAGATGAAAAGATTTCAACTTGAGTTCTAATTTTAATTCCAAAATTATTATTTTTAACTATAGTCATTATGCAAGCTGTTTTCTAGGAAAATATCTTATTTGAATCTGCTGATTTATAAGAATGACAATATGTATATGCACTTCATGCATAGGTGATTTATGCACACATATATATCAATACATAGTAAAATTGCATATGCATAGGGCTGCATATTCATGTTAAACCTCATTCTGTTCTCATTTATGGTAATGTAAGTTGGGAACAGTTTCACTGAATTTAGTAGAACAGGGCTTATAATACTGGAATCATGTCTCAACAAGGATCATTAGCTACATGTGTAAGTAAATAGACCCATGTTGGCTGCTTACAGTGCTTTGTAACTGCTAACTTACTAAACAGGTCAAAATATTACACTGTGAAAGATAAAACAAGTTTTTACTCATTTCTACGCCCCTGTCTCCGCAATAAATGATTAGTTTGCGGGCAATATTTCTACATGGCCAACATAACAACTGTACTAGTGTTATCTTTGCTGGTAAGAGAGCATGAAACAGATCCTGCCTAGATATAAAACACTGAGTAAGCTTTGCCAGTTTAGTAAAGTTCAAAATATGGACAGATATGCCTTATGACATTCTGAGAGTCTCCAGCCAAAAATTCTCAAAGAGAACAAAATGTGTGAGTGTATGGAGTGTAGAGATGTGGAGGAACCAGGAGCAGCCAGAGTGACTTCAGAGGAGACGCTAGGAAAACAACATAACTTACTGGAGAGGAGACATGTTATTGCTGCTCTGGGAAGCCAACATCTGCACCTCTGTGTGGGATGATATAAACCTTACGTTGGATTCCTGAGCACAGAGAGGCCATGTGCAAGTGAGAGGTACACACAGGCTTCTCAGGCTGTGAGCAGCTCCAAGGGAGTGTGCCCCGAGCCAGCACTTGCCTAAAGTTATCCTGTACAAAGTTATGCAAGGCTTGGTAGTGATAGCTACAAAAATGGGGGTTTCTCTCTCCTCAGAAAGGGCTGTGTGCAGAGCTTCCCGTTTTTGCAGTGGCCTGTAGATTGTGAGCCCCTTTGCCTTCCTCAGCATATCCAGGAAAAACTCCTTTGAGTGAAACCATCTACTTGGCTTTCCCAGCACTCTGCCTCCTTCTGCTTTAGCCCAAAACACCTTCCCCCTCTGACTACAAAGGGCAGTGTAGCTGGAGCTTCTGCTGTGCCCATCCTGATCCTTCAGCTGTTTCATCTCCCTCCTTTCCAGAGGAGGTGAGGGGCAGTGATGCACCTAGGTTTTTCTCACTTCTGTGGAGTTTGATGAAAATTTCCAGACTGTTTCTTTTTCTCCATTTTACCTTGCACAAACAAGAATGAAGAAGAGCAGTAGCTGAGCATGAAACTGGGGCACTGTAATTTGGAGAGCAGCCACAGGGTGGTTCCAAAGGGGAAGGAGTGCATGGAGCACTCCTAATATTGTGGGTGGCGTTTGTGCATCTTTTTGGTTACCACCATCCACAGAGAGCATCTTTGATGAAGAGCTCCTTCTTGAATATTATTTGTGGCAGAAAGGGTGAAGATCTTTCTTTGAAACAGTCGGAACTGAATGGAGAAGAATCCATTTTGGAAGCTATGCAGGCATGAACAGCTACTGCCAGTGAGTGGATGATGCCAGTGTGTGGGAAATGAAGCAGAAATGGAGGAATAGCTGTATGTTGAAATGAATGGGAAAATTTCTGTTTTCTCTGTTTCTACACTTTTCCCTGTTGCATTTGGGAATGTTCCTCTACTTTATTTTTCCTTGTATGAAGGAAAAGTTGTGTGAAGAAACCTCTTTAAGGCTGCAGTAGGAAAGCAGTCTCAGTTTCCCACTTGTATCTTTGTAACCTGTATCTAACCTGTATCTCTGTATCTTTATCTTTTTATGATAAAGGGATGGGGGTTTCCCCTGTATTCAGACCATGCAGTTCAGCTGGAAACAAAACTCCAAAAAGCAGTGCCTGTTCTCACATGGAGCTGCCAGCACTGCATTACACACACTCTGATCTCTTGCTAGTGCCTTTGAGCAGATGTAAGATTGGTCTTTTTGTGTCCCCATGGAGGATTATTGCAAATGTATTTTTTGCATGATGTTATATTCCCCCAGTCTAATTTATTCTTGAAAAATCTTCAGTATTCACAAGCAATCACTTCCTCCATTACTGTCTTTTTTTGACAGCAATGTAAATTACTGGTTTTAGAGTTATGGAGCAATAGCCACTGTTTGGTCAACTCTCCTTTCTATTGCCCTTTTCTATGACTGAAAGGAATCAATTTGTTGTTAACTGGCATTTATTTTGTTTTACATGTCAGGCTATTATTGTAGGGAGTGGGTGATATTTAAAAATGTTGTGGCCATTTTCTAGGTCTGCCCTGTGAGGACATGTTCAACACAGGTATGTCCTGCTGCACTCTTCTGGCTGGAATTAGAACTGGCCAGAGCAACCTTTTCATTGCTAACAGCAGGAGGTGATGCTGGCTCTGCCACATGGTAGATGCCTGTGTAGAATCTAACAGAGGCATGCTTTAGAAAACTAAAATCTAAATTTTCTCTCCTTTTATTTCAAGTGGTTCATAGCAGTAATACCCCAGCCACTGCCTCTTTGACATGGATTCCTTGCAACACCCTGCATTTTGTCCTGTGAGGCCTATTGGTCATGGAGACCAAGCAAGGTCATGGAGTGGGCAGCAAAAACCAACTGTAACTGCCTCAACCATTGAGATAATAAATACCCATGATCATGTTAAGTAATGGAAATATATCCAGTGTTGCACATCTGGTTTCAGGGATGCATTAACCCAGACAAAAACTATAGTCAAATAGGGAAAGTAGAATAATTTCCAGGTCAGTAATAATAACTGTTCACACAGCACTCAGGGGAAATCAAACACATGCATTTGCATTGAGATATGTACTACAAACACAAGAAGTCTGCATATTCTTCTAGAAAAGCATGCCAAATTTTCTTTGAAAAGTTGTGGTTTTAATCACATTAATTACATGTTGGATTTGGGCAGAAGACCACCATCATGACATTACATCAACAAATTGTGCACTAATATAAATACCAAAAAGAATCCTGCAAACTAAATGGAGCACACTCTATCCCAGAAATCCCTGCAGAACGTGGTTTAGCAGAGCAGACCTGCAATGTCACCCTACTTGGCACCCTGCTTCTGAAATTTAGAGTTCCTTATGATGCTAGTAGTAGTGATGATTTTCTAGAAGGAAAGATTTCTGATTTCCAATTTCTTGGTTTGTATTTACACTTTCTATCTTCATATTAAACCACAGCTCTTTCTTGGATGTACTTCTCTTGTGCTTTAACATGGATATAAGTAGAAAATCCCAAAATTGCACCAATTCTGTCAACAGCAAAGAGTGTACTGTTTTCCTAATTTAACATCACAGGAGAGTCTCAGGGCGTTTTAAATGAAGATGAAAATGTTTAATTCTCTGTACAGAAAATTCTTTCAAGTGAAACAGAGAATGCAAAGAAACTGTTCCTTCTCCAGAGCTGGGGCCTTGCAGCCTCTCTGAAGGCCCAGGAGTGAGTCACAAGGACAGTTTGAATGATGTTTTGTTGTTAGAATAATTATATGCTGCCATGTTAGCAGAAGGAGGTTACCATATGAAAGAAACAGCTAGGGGTAAGTGGATATTCAAGACAGTTGTAAGCTTTATAGGAGCTGTGTTTGACCTGCAGGATAGTCCCAAGTTTTGGATCCAGGTGGGTGACCCTGTGTCCATTCTGGTGCAGGTTTCAACTTAGAGCCTTGTTGTGTCTTAAGGACTAGTGCCTTAATGCATACAAGGGCATTTTCATTGCAAACTTCAGGGCTTAAAGTGCACCCACAGTATGGTTGGGTTGGGTGTACTTTGAGGTTTTTTCTGTGTGGTACAATGACTTTTCCAACCTAGGATCCTGGCACAAAATTCTGTACTCTTCTTAGCAGCAGTGTGGCTTCTTTGCCCCAATGCAAAACTTCAGAACTATAATTTGATTAAAAGAAGAAAAAGGGGTTTTACTTTTAGTCTTGAGAATTCTTACAGGATCTAAAGCTAAGTGGGGATGGAAAATGTGAGAAAAGGACTCAAGCATAGAGAAATTAGTGCCACCAGCATATTACAATAAATGTGATTTGGGAAAGCTCAGGTATTCATCATCATATTCCACCAAGCAGCCAGCCCAAAACACAATGCATTATAATTCCAAGTGTTGCTAGTATTCCATTTTTATCTGTTGTTTACAGTGTAAAAACCAAGCCCAGTGTTTGATCCTTACTCAAGGACCATGTTGCAACATCTTTCTCGTGTGCACTGTGGCATAAGGAAAGATTATTCACATAATCAGATCATGGCCTTCCTATTTCCTCAAGCCTTTTGTCCTTAAAATGTGACTCTCACTTTTAGAGTGCTAACTTTGAGTAGCTGCATACAGCAAAGGTACATCATTTTTTAATTTTTAAAAATGAATACTTGTCTGTGCAACATCATCATGCATGAATTGGCAGGGACTGTTAGAATTACAGTGTCTCATCAGTCAAAAGCCTTGACTTCACCCCAGCAGGTAACTGAATTAATGGACCTCAGTTTTGTAAAACAGTTAAATAATGGCAGCATTGTGCCCAATATCTGCAGGTAGAATAAATGAGTTCTCTTCTTCTGAAAGTATTGAAATATTTGCTGAGATCTTAATGTCTGTGACTTCAAAAGCTGAGAGTAAAGAATTTTAATCTGATTGCTCACATGAGAGCAGTGAGACATTTCTCCTAACTCTTTGGCAATGTTTTTGCTATTGTTAAGCTTTTTTTCTTTTGTTTTCTTGTACTTTGTTAAAAGCTGGAGCACATTCCAAGTTTATAAGTGAAGCTCTTGGATAATTTGTGCACTTCTGTCTTTTGTTATTCTCAGATTCTGCTCTCACACAGTAAGTGTGTATTTCTGCTGAAGTCAATATCTAGGAGGGAGAAGTCTTTTTTTTCCCAGGCCAATAGCAATATCTCTCAACAGAAAGACACTTTTAAATGTTTTGCTATAGTAGATGCAAAGCAAAAGGATAGATTTTGGGAAAAGATATGTGGTAAGATGGGTCTGAACCTCTCTGCTATGAAAGAATATTCCTAAAAAGACAAGGAAATAATACTCACAACCCCTTTTCACTGGTTAGATTATGCCTCATCTTCTGCTGGGTCTCCTGGTCCATTCTTGCCTTGTTTTATTTTCTTGAAGGTAGCTGTAGGCTACTGAAAGGCCATAAATTTTACAGCAGCAGGAAATGAGGGACCTTACTCTATTTAGTGTTGTTTAGAGACTGAACAAGGACAGAAAGTTTCTCCATCTTTCTTCTTCTTTCACGTGAAGTGAACATAAGAGTCTCTTTTGGACACAAAACAGGACCAAAGCATCTTTTAGTCTATACATTTCCTCATTGTGGTCCATCATATGGGTCAAAGCTGCAGAGCTTTTGAGCTGTAATGAAATAGTCTTTCAACATTGTTGGGCCTAAAGCAGAATATTGATGTCCTTGGCTTTAGAGAAGGGGAGGACAGTCTCCTCAGATGGAATCTCTGATACTGTTGTGACTTTTAGATAATTTTTAGAGATTCTCTACATCCATAGCTTCAAGTTAAATCTCTGTGTTGTTCCCAGGCAATCCTCTCTCAGTCTGTAGCTTCTTCCAGGGCTTTTCAGTTATAACATGCTCTGGCAGAGCAGAAGGAGGAGGGAGTTGTACCTTCAATATCATCCAGGCCTGCAACAGCTGTGTAGGAGGAAAGAATCAAACTGCAAAGTATCGGAACTGGAACCGAACCCTGATAGCCAGGTCTGCCTGTCATCTCACCATTGTTGTAATCACAACACATTTCTGCAGCTGAATGTCAGGTAGAAGGAGAGGTTAGATTATGGTGCATTCCCAAAAAAAAGGAACATACCATTTGAAGTCAGAGACAATACTGACAAAACAAGGATCAGCTTTAGCTGGAATGTGGGTATTTGCTGGAAAAGAGTGAACAAAACATGAATCAAATTCTATCCAGAGTTTGCAAATCAAAGAACTACTGAATTACAAGTGATTTTTTTCAAAGGACTGCAAGAATTTCTACCAGATTAGCAAGGGACTTCTGTCTCATGGTGAATTACAAGCAGAAGACAGGTGCAGGCATTGATTTGACTAAAATATTCAGTTTGAGACACAGTGGAACTTTCTGCTGTTTGGTTAAAATTCCTTGTCCTAAATCACATGCAGTTCCTCCTCTTTCACTTAATCCCAAGGGGATTGTTATAGCAGTGGACACTGAAGAAATGAGCACATTATCAGTCTGTTCATCCAATAAATACCCCTTCTGCTATCTGTGCATGAACAGAAGGGAGTGAGTCAAAGCTGAACAAAGACTTGCAGTGCTCTTGGAATTGAGCCTACAATCCTTCCATATAATGCCACCTTCACTCCAGTAGGAGTTCTGTTGTAGGTTGCAGTAAATTTTGCTCCTCGGCTAAGGTAAACTGTAGGCCTTGTGCCAGGTGTTGCAAAGAGCATTAATACATTTTCTCATCTTGCAACTGTTGTTTGTTGTGTTCTAAGGCCGAACTTGTTTTCAGTATATTTCTCAGTACAATATTCGCAGCTTCCAGTACTGCTTCAAGGCCACAACTTGTAATATTTTGCAGAAATGAAGGGGCTCAGTGCATGTATGTATGTATATGGCATTAGCATATTGTAATGGTATGTTTTATGACATGGGTAAGAGCTACTAAGAAATTGGCTTGTAATTCTTCAGGCATTCAACACAACAACACCTGCTGTGAGTCACCCCACTGAGATGGGCAGGATCAGACCTTGCTCCCATGGTATTTGTCCATTGGTTTTCTCTTTAGAGAAGCTGCTGGTGGTGACACAGATGTGCTGGACTGGTCACTGGCCTTGTTTCTATTTCAGATACGGAACTGTGACTTTCATACAGCTGGAGATGAAGGGAATGTGCACCTTTCACATCTCAGCTGAGAGACTACACCAGGATATGTTTGAGATGATTTCAGGGTGAGCAGCCATCAGCAGCATTTTGTTGATATAATGTGCCACACAAGCAGTGGTGTGGCTCTACTGTGAGCTGGGGAAATTGTGTTGGTTCTGCTGCAAGATTCTCATGTCACACCATCCTTTGCCATAACAAAACACCGGCAAATGTCTTGGCACAGGGAAGGATAAGGTTCTTTCCTGAGGTGAGGGAAGGGAACTTGCCCCACCCTGATGGTATTGTTTGAGCTTCAAAAGAGCCTCTCTTTGAGACTTCTTAATGTTTCTTGGTAAATTGAGGTGCTGCACAGAGCAATTAGAGACCAGACCTCAAGGCAGAAATGTTTAATCCTTATTTTTAGCACCTTGCATTTTTTGAGTGCATCCCATAGAGTAAAGTAGATTAGTAAATAAAATAAAGACAGGGGAATGTAGGCATAAAAATAAATAATTTTGTCATAAGCAGATGGTACACTTGTATTAAAGCCAGATGAGATGCAAAGATATTGTAGCATGAAAACTAAATGTCTCCTGGAGCGGTTCCCCCTGAGCATGGTTTTATCTCAAGTTAGGGATCACAGACACTCTGAGAAGACAGAAGTTTATTTTCCTTGCTTCAAATGAACTTACTTGTTTTGCATGTAAAAGCAGGATATTTACAGTTTCTGAACTCTGATGAAGTGCTCCTAATTCTTAAATTCATTGAAATGTTGGTTTTCATAGGCTACATGTGCTCAAGGGAGTTATTTAAATAACTTCTTATATAAGAAAACCTTTTTTTTGAAATTCTCTGTGTATGTAACAGACGGGTATTACTGCTCTGTAGACAATGATTTCCCAGGCACTCAGATTTGGGAAATCTTGCTTTTGTTTCTTATTCCTGTGAAGAGACAAAGCCTAGCACTGACTTGGGAACCCTGCAGTGCACAAGGAATCCTACCAGACTGGAATTATTAGTAGACAGAGACCTCTGGTGGAAATTGTTCAGTACTTCGGGGAAATACAGATCTGTATTTTGGAACAAAGCTTGGAAAACCCTCCTGGTGAGAAAGGTCAGAGGCCTGGGAAGGACTACATTAACAGCAGCATAGATATTTGTTATGTGGCTTTTCTCTCTGTCCTTTCTAGCAGAGCTGAATAACACACTTTAAAGAAAATAAACAACTTAACTTGGATCTGTAGACAAGTACAACAGTGGCAACCCTCCAAGCTGCCTCTGGGAAGCAGCAGTGCCTTGGCAGACTGCAGTGTGTCCCTGGTGCTGGTGACAGCTGTGCTGGGGCACACCTTTGGCTAACACGGGGACCCCAGGGAGAAGAGAAAGTCCAGGTGGCCAAGTCCTGACCTCTACACCATGGTACAGCACCAGCCTGTGCTGAGGAGCTTCAGAGAGAGCCATTCCCTGCATCAACAAATGCTCAATGAGATGCTGAAGCCATAATTCCTGTGCTAGTCTGTCCTGCAGAAGCTTCCTTATGGATATTTTCCTTTACCAATAGTTGTGCTTTTGGACACAATGGCCAGATTGTAGTTCAGTGGCAGTGCTTCAGCTCACAGCAGGTTCAATGAAGATAAAGCAGGGCTTGACCCAATCATTTTTCCCAGTAGTTTGCAAAATTTGGTAGCTGTCATAAGTATTGGCTTCCTCTTTCTGAAAAGGAAACTGGTTTTGCGCTGGGACAGCAGGAGAGCAAAAAAACCAGCAAAGTTCCCAAGGTTCAGCAACTGTCCACCACACAGAATGCTGAAGACTCCCAAGTACATCTCTTTATAACAGGATTCAAGCTTAAAAATACAGGAATGCTTCTGAAAATCCAACTCACACGCAAGTGTGTTTATCTTGTCCCCAAATCTACAAGAATTTGCAACAAAAATTGTTAGAAATTTGTGTAGAAAATGTCTAGAAGTATAAGCTTATCAGTCAGTACATTGGTCTGTTATGTTCAGAGCTACAAGTAGTATAATTAATGCAATTTGGAGTAAATTAGGCTGTAAAATGGCCCCTGTGAAAAGTTTAGTAGTTAATGGAAAGATTTCTACTGCCTTCAAGTTTTTGATTGTGCTTTAAGAGAGCATCTCCACCAGCTGCATGGTACACATACATTGTAGATGCATTTCAGCAGTTTCCCTGGACATTTACAGCTGCAGTTTTCTCTGCTTTAAACTCAGCAGAGTGTAGCTGGTGGCCATGTGTACAAGGAATGGTGGTGTACTTTTCAGTGTGAGTGACAGCTTGATAGACATCTTGTAGAGGTTGGGATATTAGTTTCTAAACTTAAGCTTCTCAGTGGAATTCCCATTTTTCTTAAAAAAAAATCTGCAAAAACTTTCTTGTCTTATCCTCAGACCAAGGCCCAGTTTAGGAATCTCAAGTTGGCAGTGTTTTATCGTTCCCTTGGTTAAAGTTTCTATCAGTTAATTTTCATACAAACACATTCTTGCTCCTACTGACACAGTCAATACTGAATACTTGTGAACTAGTTCAGTTCACACATGTCTTTATTTAAAAGAATATCAAGAGTCACAGATTCTTGTGACACTTCTTCTTAAAGAAAAAAATCAGATAATCTTGGCCTAAAGCTCTCTCATCCAGCAGCCAACCCCACACTCCAGCCTCTATATGCAACTGCTTGTGCAAAATTCCTTCTCAGTCAGTTTTCAGACTTCAGTTCTGCTTCATTATTTGAGAAACCACTTCTCACCCGAATCCTAGATATATCTTAGGAATTCCTGGGCTGCTTGACTTTTGATTTTCAGAAGAAACTATGGGTCTTATAACTTTCATCTTACACAAAGAGGCCATTGACCCAGGTGCTGATGTTTAATTATATCCTCTAATACCTCCTTCCTAAAACATTGTTTGACTTTTCTTGGATCTACACTAACACTAATTTTCTGTGATAGACAGAATATGCAGCCTGGAATACTTAAAATAAAAAGAATGTATTCCCTAAAATACAGAGTTGCATTCATACAGATTAGTTTCCCTGTCATGTCAGAATAAATCACTCAAAACTATTTTACATTATTTCTCACTAGTCATAAATAGAATTCACACTATGATAATGCTTGCTGTGATTTTGGGCCTGAATGTTGTTCATTTCTCCAGATACCATCAGTTTTTATAACCTGTCTGTACTTAGATTTTGTGACAAACATTTGTCACAGACATAGACTCCACTGGGCTGTGTGTTACACATGTGCAGAACAAATTTTTCTAATTTTTTCATATACTCCAGCATAACATTTTCAAAACCATGTCTTTACTGAATTTTCTACTGCTTATTCCTGTGAGCATTCAAATCTGCATTGACATTTTAGGTAACTTAAGTACCATGGTGGCCATTTTAGTGTCAAAGGAGAAAAATTAATATAAGATGTTCCAAGCGCTTGGTTTCCATGTCATCCTCAAAAAATATTCTGAAAGGTCAAATAATTCAAACTGAAAATAATTTGAGCATTTTTAGGCATTACAATCAATGTTCATAAAGAAACATGTGGCCAGCTTAGGGTAGTCAGTACAAAGCAGCAAATTGACTCCATTATTTTACAGAGGATCAAGCACTAGGCAGAAGTTTATTTACATTATTGTGTTCAACTCTGATAAAATAATTGAGATTGCAGATGGAAGAACAGCCCATCAAATCTTTTTAAATACCCATTTTTATTAGTATTTTTACCTGTTATGCACATCATTAGCATTGTAAGGAAAGCAAGAGTCATAGTACATATATTCCTGAAAGTAAGCCAGCTTTAGACAAAGCCAACATTATCTTCCTTTCACCCTACAAATAAGAGGATTAGAAGTACAACAGAAAGCAAGAATGTTTAGAAAGTCTTGGAGGCCGCTTTAATGTGTTTGTATGTTACAAATGATCACAGAAGTGAATATTAAAAGATACATAGCTGAATTTTGAAATTGTAGAGGTTTTGGCAAGCAAGTAAGAAGCCCTTTTCACATAGTGTCATCTGTTTTTACTTTTACACTAAAACAGTCCTGCAGTATCTTTTAAAATAGTGCAGGAGCCCTCAGCTGGGCCTCCCTGACTTGTAGTGCAAAACCTACCAAAATGTAGGAAAACCGTACCCTCTCCATAGCAGGAGCCATGGGTCAGGAGTGCATGTGTGTAGGCTATAACATAGGGCAGAACTGTGTGATTTGTACGGGTTTTACAGATGAGAAATTAAGTTTTGTCACCTTATTGACACCTTCTCCTAGATGAAGAGTTCAGACCAACCCAAAAACAAAAGCCCAGCACTGGCATCTTCCATCAGCCTTCAAAATGGAATAAATTAACATTTCAAAATCAAACCCATCCCCAGCAGTTTTGTTAGCCAGGAAAGGGAGGACTCCACTAAATCCAGTAGAGATTCAGCTGTTGACACTGCCCAGGCATATCCCAATGCACAGTGACACAAAGTCAAGAGATGGCATCTTCAGCCTTTAGAAGTAAGAATGTCTACATTGTCTCTATGGGCTGTTTCAAATGGAGAAGTCTCTACTACAGCACTCATTCTACTCATTTATTCCTGGAGTTTCCTGTAGGACATCTGAGTGATTCAGTCAGTATATGGATAGACAGTGACAATACAGCTCCAGGCCTTAGGAGCATCACAGCATAACCCAGATTCCCATCAATTGCAGTAATAATTGTACACATTCTGACCTGACTTCTGCTCATTTCTGCAGCAGCATCTCCAAATGCCACTGCCCATTCCATGGAAGACTGGAGCTGACCATGCGGTGTGGTGAGGCAGCAGCCTTTGACATGCCTAGCAATGAACATGCCATGAATCTGAAAGCAAACATTTAGGGGCTCAAAACCCTAGTTTTTAAGTATTTGAATCACAAGCTTCAAACAAACGAGCTTGCATGAGTGCTTCACTAAAAAAATGAGGGAATTGGAGCATTTGTCCTTAATCCAAACCAGAGTGGTTACTGACAGGACACTTGTAAAGGATCAAAGCTACTTCAAAAAAAAAAAAAATGGTGTAGTTAAAAGAGAAGGTACAGCAGTATCTTCATTCCAACAGATACTTTCCTGTCTGGAAAACATGAGAGAGACATAAACATTTTTATTGTCATGTCAGATGATGGTGCTGCATTGAAGGTGGTAGATTTCCTAGCAAATGTTTGTGTGGAAAGGCAAACGTGGCAGAGTGAGCTTCTAGGACCTTTGGACCTTGCCAGCCCCCCAGGAATGCTGGGGATCAGTGAGGACCAGTAGGTTCCTTACAGTGTGAGTCTGAGAACGTGTGTGAGAGAAAGTGAGTTCATGTGCAGTGAAATAAAGGAATATCTGAGGCTTTACATTTGTGTATATACTTCACTGCATACCACTTTACATGATATGTATACATAGTTTAAATAACATGTAGTATAAATTTCATCTACCAGTTTTTCATTAGTAGTCTATAAATGTGCAGAACTACATAGTATTTTTAAGGCTGAAATTCTGTCTGGAGATCTCAAAAGCAGGATCTTGCTGGTTGTGCAAGACTGCAGTGAGCATTTATGGGAGCTTTGCACTCAGCAGGCTTGTGTGAGTGTGTTCCCTTTCATTGCCTTGTGCAGCAGAGAACTGGGTACACCAGATACACAGTGGCCAAATTATTTCTTGTACTGCCCTCAGCGCAGTTGCACCAAGACAGGGCCATTTGGTCTATTGACCTTTGTTGCAACTACAATTATTTTAAACTACATATTTGCTGAGAAATTAATTCCTTGCTTTAATTTGACACTTTATTAACCTGGGGAAATTAACACAAAATAGAACCATCTTTTCCCTGTTCATTTAAATTCCCATTGCTGAAACAGACAAACAAATTGCACAAAGTTTACATAATGGCCAGCACTAGATGTAAAATAACTTACAGCTTGTGCTTATAGAACAGCCTGCTGTTACATGTTTATATTACTGCCCTGAATCTCAATTCTTCTTATCCCCTGTTAACAATGTTAATTTTATGTTATGTGGACAATAGTGACATCCATGTAAATAGTTTATATTGGTTTGAATCCTGCTATATTGGATGCTGAATTCTACATTCTATGGGTTCCCTAAGGTAAAAACTGTCCTGGAAGACTGGGAGTGAGAAGAGGACACTGCAGGGGAAAGCAAACTGCAGCTCATTTCAATTTCATACTCTTGCTGCCTGAGACTTGTCCTTCACACAGAAATATGGAAAAGTAGATCTTTTCTTGTAGCAGGTCCAAAAAAACATGTAGGTCCAGAGCTCTGCTTAAACTGAGGCTGGGGGACAGCACAATTTAACTAGATGTCTGTGGTGCCTAACCACTTGTATCAGCTCTTGCCTTTCTACTCATCTTCTGCTAGCCATGCTCCAGAAGTTCACGGTTGATCACTGGATGACAAAAAGCAGCTGTGAATGTTCAGACTATTTCTCCTCTTTAGGCACCATGGCCCACTTGGCAACAAACTCTGACTTCTATCTTCAGAGTGCCAGCATCTGCCCAGCAGAGAAGCTGCCAGCCCCTCCAGCTGCCAGGGCCAGGAAGTTGCAGAGGGAGGATGCAGACCAGCAATTAACAAAGGCCTTACATGAATGGACAGAACATTTGGGTTTCACTTTTGGTACCAAAGTTCCTGCTCAGCTCTGGACTGGCATTATGCCCTTTGAAAGTTTTAGTGGGAGATTTGCCTGATTAAGATAGGAGAATCATGTCCAGTGGGAGTAGCAGTCTATTAATACCTCTCCCTTATAAGACTATCCTTGCCAATTCTGTTTGGCTGCTTCATCTCATGATATTCACTTTGACTTTCTTAATACTAACCAGCCTAAATATTTCATGTTTGTCTTCCAGCAATATACTAAGTCCTTTGCTGCTTGTATTCAGTGAAAATACGTTATAATTTTTCTTCTGAAACATTGTATTTCTCTGAGCTGCAGTGGGAAGGTTTGAACTGGGGTTCATGTTCAGTAAGATAGTGTCCACTTAAATGTGACAGCTAAGGAAGAATATAAGCAAGTGGACAGAAACAAGCGATTTCCTTATGAAGCCTCTTTGTTCTAATTACATAGTAATGGTGTCACTTCTCTAGAAATATCTGTTTCCTGGCTTGTATCACATCTCTGCAAATAATGCACATCTGCTAGGATGTGTATTATTTTGTAATATTTATAATTCTATTTTAATATTTATATTGCAATTTTACATTTTAGCAACTCCATTTTTCAGTTATACAAATCAGGAGCAACTTCACTACATCAAATTAGGTAAAGTGGCACAAACAGCAGCAGAAAAGACCTCTGACTTCCAAGAGACCTAGTGCATATTGGCTGTTTGCTAGCAAGTGCAGTAGCCCTGATTTTTTATTGTAGTATTTATTATTTATAAACATGTAACTTTCCAAACTCAGAAGAAGAGGCCTTCTTTGAAGAGGGCAGTGTTGAAAAAAAACAAAGACTGTGGGGAAAAAGATACATTATACAACAAAGGCTCACTGAAACACTGGGCAAGGTAATATTAATTATACATTTTAATCTTAATTGTTATTAAGCATGCTAACTTCCTTTCCTCCTCCACAACCTACTCCTGACCTTTTCAGCCTCTGTACCACTTAATTCCAGGCTCTGATGCTAACCCTCACTCATTAGAGGTGTGGTAGACCTAATCAGCTATCCTGGGTTTTCTGGGAGGGATAGAGTTTTGAGAAAGGAATTCAAAAGAAATGAGGTTACAATTCTTAAAAGGATGTCATCAGCAGTAGTACAGATCTCTGAGAGACAAATAGGTGAGCAGGATATTAGGTTTGGTTAATGGAGAAACAATCCACATGTGGCTGCCACATGACAAGATGTAAGTAGGAAGGGGCAGACTTGCAGGCCATCACAAGAAACATGATCTGGAGGTAGAGGCTGTGTGGAATGTGTGAAGAAATGTGCTTCTGAGAAGTTCTCACAGGAGGCAGCTGGAACCAGTTCTTGCATTGTGCAGGGTGGTGTGCTGATCTTTAAGGGTACACCACAAGGTTTAAGCAATAGCATGTCAGACCAAGTGTGGTGGTGGTGGTGGATTCAGCCACTTTGGTCCCTGCATCCCAGCTTCTCATGTGCCCTGGAGAGGAAAGGAATGGCTGCCCAGAGAGCTGAGTCCTTACTTGTTGGGAATGATGAGAGGAGAGAAGGTAACTTGCCAAGTTTTCTGCCTGATCAGCAATGACATCCCCTACAACCCGTCAGGTGTAATATCATCTATATCCACTTTCCCAGGCACTTCATACCTTGTTTTCATCCTGGCAGGCAAGGTGGTCATCACCCTCAGCAGTATCTCAGTCCTTGCCCCCAGGTCCCCTTCAGGACTCATCATCCAGGTGGATGATGTAGTAAGTCTGGGCAGGATGGGGCTGGTAAGATGAAAAAAAGTTCTAGTTTTGGCTGGGATATAGTTCATTTTCTTTACAGTAGCTTCACGGTGCTGTGTTTTGGATTTGTGACCAGTGGTGCTGACCCCACAGGGATGTGTGGAAGTTGGCTGCCTACTGGAGTTAACCGACAACAGAGCAGCAGCAGGAGCCAGTCCTGTGGAGATAAGGTGTAAAACACAGGCATGACAGGGAGAGGATGTTTCCAAGTGACTCTTGAGCAAAGCAAAGTGTTTATAAATCATGGCCACATCCTCAAAGGCACTGCTTCACATGAACTGGAGAAAGAGGGCATGTGGATGGGAAAGGTCAAGAAAGGTCTACAGAGGTCATATCTGGAGAAAAGTGCCTTCACAGAGATGAAAAATGCTCATGGAAAAGGAAGACAGTGAGATTTGGATGTGGCCTAAGTAAAAGACGTGGAGGGAGATGGGCATAAGACCCAATGTAGTGATTTGAGTCACTGAGAGTTTGGGGATGTTGCCCATGGAGTAGAGAGAATGATCTGAAGAGACTATCAGAGGGGATATGCTAAGAGTTTTTCTGCTGATTTCAACACAGTTGGGATGATAGTTTTGTGTAATTTAGTTTGCCTTCTATTAAACTCTTGCTGATGCCAATCTATCCAGGAAGAAACTCCTGACACAGATTTTTTTTTTTTTTTCCCTGTGATAACACACATGTATTAGACTGCAGCACAACAGATGATATTCAGGGCTTGGGTTCTGGAAGAGTGAATTCTTGAGCAATAGGTACATCCCATCATCAAACCCTGCTGCTCTTGAGAGGGGTTTTATGGTGCAAAGCAGCAGCAATCTCCAAAAATTGTGTGCTAGTTACATTATTTCTTTTTGTTTCCTGGCTTCTGACACTGTCATTCAGGTGATACAAAAGTGAAGTTACAAATCTCCTTAAATAAATATGTTCTGTTGTCCGTGTTGGGATGTAATTATTCATTAATTCACATTTCAAAAGGCATTTTGATGAATGTACCAGAGGGCATGTGATAGAAATCCTTTTCTCCAGTATTTATGAGGGGAAACTACGATGGGGTAAGTGTCACGAATCTGGCACCAAATTTATTGTTCTTGTCAACTCTCAACATACTTCTCACCCAATAAATCTCTTAGACTTTAGACAGCACATCTGAAATAATTTGTCCAGAGGAGAAATATCTGTTGCAGGTTTTCTTTCTTAGGTATTATGGCTTTATAGCTTTAAAGGTGAAGTGTCTCACCTGGTCATTTGAAGAAGCATTTTATAGATTAGCAATCAAATGGAAATGAGAGTCACTAGTTTCATTGCAATGAATAATATCTATAGCAAACACATAAAATTATGGGAACAGCAAAGTAAATTGTGCAACTTCTGTCCATCAATATAATCTCCATAGCATGCATAATGCTTTTGGAAGTACTAGATTTTTATGAGTGTTTCTCAATAAATGGCTGCTAAAACATTTCACATGGCACAAGAGAATATTCAAGCAGTGAAGTTGCAAAGTCAGGTAGTTAATGTTGTGAAATACTCAGGTTGCTGGAAAGGTTTGTGATACAATCTTTAAAAACTTCCTTCTGATTTGTTTATTTTTTTCCCCGCAGAAAATCTCAGGCTGGTTACCACTGAAGAGACTGGTAAGTCATAAAGTCCAATACCTTTGAATTGAGTGTGGATTTCCACATAAGCTGATGAGCAAACTGACAGCACAGTGACAGGTCATTAGTCTTTGTATGGAGAACTTGCCAGCAGAGAATGAGATGTACTGGGCTACAGAATTTTGTTAGATAATGTGCAGGTTTTCTTAATTTATACTAAGATACACTGAAATCTTTGTGTTCTTATACACGTCTGTTTTTACCTCTCTTTCTTAATCCCTTTCTGCTTTTCTCACATCCTTTCCAGGCTTTAGTTCCTGCTTCCCTTCCAGCTTTCCCCAGTTCTCTCAAGGGGAGCCATTTTTTCCTCTCATGAGCTTTGCTTCCACAGTCATCTCCAGCATGAGCTGAATCACATTCACTTTAGCCTAGAGCATGTTTAGTCCAGACAGAACATGAGGCTTGTTTATTAATCCCTGTTGAGTGTGTACAAATGCTTTTCAGACACTTAAAACTCAGCTATGTTTATATGGTACCTGGAAATTTAATAATTTTACAATTATTTCTTTTACTGTCAGAAGAGTTTAGATTCATTGATAATTTCAGTTCTAATGGTTAATTGTGAAAGATATGCTAGAAACTAGAAACAGAGGTTTGAGTTGGAACATGTTAAGCAGCACTGACTGTAAGCATCTTTTGCCTGCTGTAGCTTTAGCTGAAATGCCTGTAGAGAACAAGGAATGGCAGCAATGCATTCTTGCTAATAACATTTCCATCCCATGCAAACCTTTCCATCTTCAAGTGGAAAGCTCCCAGTCAGAGAGAAAGTTAATTTTAACTGAAGTACTTCTATCTCTTCTGCCTCTAGGATATGTGTTCACACCTCTGCAACATGTAAAGCAATCACCTTAAAGATTGTCTAATTTAATATGATTAGGAGTGTATAACATAAGAAGATTCATGGAACTGGGTATAGATAACTTGCTCCAGCTATGATACATGCCCTTCTCCCTTCTAAGCTTATTAAAGAGAAAGCTTGAGATCCCCTGGTGAGCTTCTTATCTCCAGTAATTAAGAATATCCTAATGGGCATGGTAAGTGCCTTTCATGCATGTTGGGATGGACATAAGCCATCATGGCCTCTTTCTGCCTCACATGAAGTAGCTCTGTGATTTCAGACAGAGCTCTCAGACATGTCTTGCACAGGGGAATGGCTCAGTTGTGACTCAGAATAACTTCCTATTAAAATATTTAACAGAGAAGCACTGCTTTACCATGGTCGTAGGCAAAATACTAATCATGGTAATCATTACTGACACATTTTTACATACAGGAAAAGGAAACGCAGAAGGAAAGAAAATTATATCAGCCATAGGTAGGTAAGTAAAAATAAATAATTTTATTTCATTATCTAGCAGTAAAGTTGATTGTACAGGTGGCCATGCTGCAGAGCACTTTCAGTCTGATCTCAGAAGAGATTTCAGCAGGGAAAGCAAAAATTGTAAGGTGGCCAGGGACAGAATGTTAGAGGCAAATGTAATAATCCACGTGGCTTTCACACATAGGCAGCTTCTCAAAAAATGGCAAGTGCAAGAAACCAGCATGAAGAGGATTCACATTCCAGACTGGCTGCATACAAACAGGTGTGTGCAAAACCATGGCCATGGAGTATTTATTGCATAACTTAGGTATGTTTAAAAATTTATTCAGGACTTTGCAAGGCTTTTTTGAAATTAGGTCTTTTTTGTCCACATGCTTTCTTCTTAAAGATTGATCTACACTTTCAAATCAATGAAATCCTTTTACTATGAAAGTTTTCAACCAGGAGTTTGTAGTTATTCTTTTTCTCATGTGAATCAGGGAAAAATTATCAGAACTAGCTGAAAGCTTCTCAATAGCTGAAGAACACTGTTTTCTGGGAATTATGGGGAAAGCAAAATTCAGTAATGTGGTGATGACTTCAGGGCAGTTATCTCAGACTCCATCTGTCCTGGGTGACTCAGGGTTTCACTGCTGACCATGCTGCTGGCCCTGCCACCTCCCCCATGGTCCTGCTGGGCCTCTGTCATCACCATCTCCCCTGCTCATACTCGTGTACACTGCCCTGCTCTGGGAGTAGAGCACCTGGCTGGCAGGGGGGAAGTGAGAGAGAACTTGGTAGGATCCCGCTGGGCAGTTTAAGGAGAATGAGACACCCATCCCTGCTCAGGTCTCCCTTGCTCTGCAAGGACACGGCTGCCGCTGCCTCTGTGACCTGCAGCTCTTTGTGCCCAAAGCACACCCAGCTCTTGGCTTCTGTGGACTCAGGACCTGGCCCATGTATATGCAGTGCATCTGTCAGCAAACCTCTGCACCCCTCCACTCCCTGTTATGATCTGAAACTGCTCTTGAAGTGTTAGGAGGAAACTCTCATCACTCCTCTTTTCCACTTCTGTATGGAACGAGTAGATGAACTCCCATTTGTAAGGGAAGAGAAAGGAACAGAATACAGGTGAGCTAGCAGGAGATCTCAGGCTTTGTATGCTGTGAGGAGTGGCTGAGGGGGTTATGCACACTACCAAACTCCTTTGTGTGTTGTGCCAATGTTCTTTACTTTCCTCTTAATGTGTGGAACATTTGATTTGGTTTTTCATTTGTCAGCATGGAAATTTGCTTTTTTCTTCTCCACCTTTTCCCAGCATCTTAACCATAGCTTGATGGAGGAACTATCTGCAGAGTATTTTAAGAGTTTTCAGCTGGCCAAACCTGAACAGAGTTCTTACCTTAGCAACTCATTTATCCTTTGCAGTCTATTCACAAGGAAAAGAGAGCTGCATCCTTGCGTGTCCACGGGATGAGTTTTCTTTGGAGCTCTAGTATATGATTATCTTCCCTGCAGACTGGAAACCCTTCACAGCAATCCAATGCTGGGACAAAAGGAAATAAAAATGTGCACATTGCCATGAGATGTTTCAGTTCTGTATCTAGTCACTTCAAATGTTGCTATTTTGACATTAGCAATACATTGTTGTTTGGGTGTGTACATGAAGCGTAGAGTTTCGTTTTGCAACCAACTGGCACGCATCCTGCTCCTTTCTGATTTAAGGTCACTAAATAAGTTACTAGAAAGAGCTATTCATATCTGAGATGAAAAGCAAACAATGCATTAAAACAAAACAAAAAAAAGGCAGCTCTACGTCTGTAGTAAGTATTCTGGAGGGAAGGCTGAAGGCTGGTTTGGGGAGGTAGTCCTGTGTGTGTAACACAGCACATAGGATTATTCTGCAGAGAGTCAGATCAGAGTCCCAGCTCCTATAGTCAGAGATTTTATATTACATTTTTCTAAAGGGAATTAGGTATCAATTTAAGAGGATACAAAATCCTATTTGATGTGAAAGTGAAAGTGAGCTGTTTGGCCAGATGTATATACTGCAGGTGGCTGCATTGGCAACCCTGTCACTGATCAGTGCTTCAGAACAGGTAACAGCACTGAGCACAGTGCAGGATAATTATCTAAATGTTTATCCAGCTTTTTGGAATTCTTTTTCCATTATTAGTCTGCTACTGATACCTGAGCTAATGATTTTACAGCAGTGCTTCCACCAGCAGTGAAGTGCTTATCCTTTTTTATGACTCAGAGTGAAAACTTTCTTGACTTACATACTAGCAGCAGCAGCATTTGGGCTCCAGAGCCACATCTGGGGCTACCATAAAATCCAGTCTTCTTGGTCCTGTGCCAGCCCAAGAACAGGTGCTAGAAGAAGCATTTATTTATTTTATTTTTCTGCCATTACCAGCCATCGCAGACTGGAAGTGCTCTCTGTGGTCCATCTACTCCCTCCCCAAAACGTGACCCTACATTCTTCAGCCATCTAGCAGGAGCTGCCTGTGGCCAGGTGCTTTCCTTGGGAGTGGGGAAGTATCAGCCAGAGCTGTCTCCCTAAACCCAAAGAGGACAGTTGCCATCTTAAATGTGGGAGTGGTGGGGGAACCTATTGCTACAGTTTCAGCCAGACCCGCAGAAAAACCTTTGCTAAACTCTGCTGCTCATGACCCACCTGGCAGGTGCCTATCTAGTGTGACTAGATAAGGTACTTGAGTATAATAAATGTCAATAATAATTGATGTTTGAACATTACAGCTGAACTGATAACATTATGGTAAAAGCAGCAATATCTGGGATTTGTGAGTTACCAGGACTTCCCTTCCACAGGGAAAAACCAGCATCATCTGGCAAGCAGAGATCCAAAACACCCTGTGAGGGGACATCACCATTGTGCAGCTCCGAGGTCCATGGCTTGGTGGATGTGGGTTTTAGTTTCAAGCCGAGAAGGCAGGTGGAGGAGAGGCTGGGTACAGAAATTGGGACAACCTTGTGCTGAGGAGCCAGGCCGTTGCCTAGGGTGTGCTCAGGCTGCCTGGCATGGGGAGGGCTCAGGATGGGTGTGCAGGTACCCGGAGGAGCCGGTCCGTGCTGGGCCTGGGCCTCCGTGACAGCGGGGCCAGGGCACTGCCAGGCCCAAGGGCCGGGCGCCTTTGGCCGGGGGAAGCGGGAGCGCTGCCGCCAGCCCCGGCCGGCTTCTCCTCGCCGCCCTGCCTCCATGTCGGGCGCGCATAAAGAACCATGTCATGCTTCAGCGGGGAAGGGAGGGCCGGGCGGGACTGGAGCGCTCTCTGCTCTCCTATTTTCATAGAAACCGATCTGTGTACCTAGAAAATAACAGGAAGGGAAAGCGCGGGGGGAGGCGCGGGCGGGGTGGGGGGGATAAGAAGATCCTGTTTTCGGTCGCTGCCCGAGGAGTAATTCGTCGGAGACGGCTCCATATTCCCGGGGCCGCGGCGGCTGCGGCGGGGATGGAGCGGGCGGCGCGGGCGGCGTAGCCCAGCGCGCACGGGGGGGCCGCGGGCAGCGCCGCGCCCGCCGCCGCCGCGGGGCGAGGGCTCCCCGGCCGCCCCCGCCCGGCCAGCCCGCTCCCTGGTACCGGGGGCTGCTGGGGTTGTGTCCAAGGCCTCCCCCTCCCCCGCGTACACACTCACACACACAGACACACGCACACACACTCACACTCACACACACACACACACACCCCATCTCCTCCTGCCGCTGCCGCCGCCGCCGCCGGAGAGATCGGGGATCGCCCGCGGGCCCGGCCCCGCTCCCGGCTGCGCCCCGTGCCCGGGCGCATCGCACCCCGCGGGGGCTCGCCCGGCTGCCCCCGGGGCGGCGAGCGGGAGGGCGGGGGGACACACGGCGGCTCCCGCGGCGGCTCCCGATGGCTCGTCCGCGGCCCCGAGAATACAAGGCTGGAGACCTGGTGTTCGCCAAAATGAAGGGGTATCCGCACTGGCCGGCCCGGGTGAGTACCGCGGCGGGGGCGCCCGGCCCCGCGCCGCCGCCCCCATCGCCCCGCGGCCGGGCGGGCAGCGGCCGGGCCGCGGCCAGGAGCCGCCGGAGGCCCCGGCTCCGGCCCCGCCGGACGGGGGGCCGCGGTGCGAGCCCACCCCGCTATTATTGTGCATCTTTTCTTTGATCTGTAGATTTCTCCCCGGCCCCCCGGGAGGAGGAGGAGGAGGAGGTGGAGGAGGAGGAGGAGGAGGAAGGGGGAGGGAGGGGGGCGAGCGCGGGCTGTACCTGGGTTGTTATCGCGGGGAGGAGGCTTGGGGAGCCGGCAGCCCTGCCTGCATGAAAACGATGCTGTTTATTATGCGCCCTCCCTCGCCCCGGCCCGCGGCTCCCCCGGGACACAGAGGGGCCCCCGCCGACCCCCGCGGCCCGGGCAGGGCAGGGCGGCCGCCGCCCCGCGGCCCCGGGGCCCAGCACCGGCCGGGACAGCGCTGCGGGCGGGCCCGGGCAGCTGCGGGAAGGGACACGGCCCGGGGCAGGGACAGCTCTGCAGGGGGCGAGGCCCGGGGCCAGGCTGTGCGTGTCCCGGGGCTGCGGGATCAGCCCGGCCCGGGGAGCCTGGGGCAGGCCAATCGGGTCTGGCTCTGTAGCAGCCCCCAGCCCTGGTGCCAGCCCACTGCACCCGGGCTTTTGGGGTCTCCAGCACCTCCCGCCGCACCTTGCCCTTTACTGGGTTGACTTTCTTTCATAGGCCTTTGTCATTTTTTGTTTTACACTGCCGTGATGCAACTGAGATGCAAAGGCACCGTGGTCATTTGACGGTCAGATAAGCGCTGATTGTACTTGAACATCCATTTCTGGTGCTGCTACAATAAGGAAGGGCAGAGCTTTCCGTGGGGGGTCTGGTGCTGGCACACTTACATGGCCTGTCCTTTCCCTCCTCTTTGGTCACTGTTGTGTAAACTCACTAAGTAACACGTGTTGTGGGAACTCTTGGCAGGCATCAACCAGTGAGTCTGTATTTACTTGTCTTCCCCGGCCTTGCTGGGATGACTGGGGAGTGCCTCATGCCATTTCCTAGTCAAGGAAAGTTGCTGTTCTTTATGGACTATAAAGAGCATGAAGATAGTGAAGAGTTGTGTGCAACCTGCAGGGAAACATGGATGAGCAGGGTAGAGATGGACTGACATTTAGCATTAGCCTTGGCAAGACAGCCCTGGAAAAGGATGGGTGTAAGTGCTGGGAAGGTGTCCTGGGCAGAAGTGGGAAGCAGAAGTGTTGTTGAGCAGCAGACACTGTACAAGGAGGGAAGGCCAACACAGCAGGCTTAAGCAAAGGTTGGTAAAAAAAGAATAGCGACAGGGTTCTAAATATCCAGAAGCCTGGTAATGAGGTGGTGCATGCAATTATTTTGGCAGAGCAGGCTAAAATTAGCATGCAAAAGGCCGAACATAATCAACAACGGGTTGTGGTTTTGTAATTCTATCATTATACAGGTTGGTGGATATACTACCTAAAAAATGGCAATTTATGTCAGCAGAACAGCATGAGCTACTGAAAATTGACTTCTTTTCTACCTCTGTCATGGTTTAATTTACTGTGAAAATTTTAATGTGAACAGTTGAGACCATTACCATGTTGAAGCATGTTAATCCCTTTCCTTTTTGAGCTTTTGTAAAACTCCCATTTGTTTACTCAGAAGCAGAACAGGGCCTTTTGTTTTAATGGCATTTTCTTTCCTTTCAAAAAATCATTATATGCTATGCAGCTGGTCATAGCTTTTGACTGGCTTACTGAAAAGGCACCTGAATGGCAATAATATACAACAAAGTACATCTTGACTAGGAAAAAATAGGTGTGCTGTTCACATAACTCACTTCCTTTGTGCAGAGTAACAGGATGTAAAGTTCAAGTGAAGACAAAGCAGTCTCTAGTTATAACATGACTTAGCAAGTAGAGGCAGAACCTGCAGAGAGCCCAGAGTCTACCACCAGGTAGGAAGAGAGCTGTCAGGTAGTGCTGGGTGTCAGTTCAGCAGAGTGTGCACAGAATGTGCTCCTGTGGCTTGTGATGCCATTACATACGACTCCGTGGTAGATCAGGCTGCTTTCTGCCTGAACCTTGTTAAAATTACAGTTCATGCCATCCTTGCTAGGACTTTTCATCATCTTGGTTGCTAAGTTTTGCCTGATGCACACTTTCTTCAATGAAGGCAAAACCTAGTGAGAACATTAGTCTTTATTTTGCTTCTCAGAAAACATTATGGCATACAAATAGGAAGCAAATAAATATTTGAGTTGAGAATGCAACTTCTGATTAACTGAATTCCTTTTATCCAGGGGATTCACTTGCTTCCAGATCCTTGAGTGGTTGCTAGCTACTTCTCTCTTCATTATGCAATTAGCATGTTTGATCTTTGTATTCTCATAAAAACTTCTATATTTCATGCTAATATAGTAGCTTCAGTAATATGAGTAACAATACATTTAAATGGCAGTGTTATTGCCCCTACCAAGTGGTGTTTGGCATCAGTGAGACCTTTGGCATGAATTTCCTGTCTAGGGACAAACTTCTTAAACTGTGTTTAATAAACCTGTGAAGTGTTGGAGCGGGACAGAAGTGATCTGCCTGCCCTTTAATGAAACACAGACATAACTGGCCTGGCTCAGAGTCAGCCATGTATTTCTGTGCACATGGGTGGTGTTGTGCAAAGGAGGTTCCTCAGATCCCAGAGGCTCCAGCAGCAGAATGCAGACCTGCCCCAGCTCAGTGACTCCTGTCTCTCCCAGGGATGGTGCCTGTGGGCTCAGCACTGCAGACAAACCCAGCACAGGCAGCCCTCTCAATCCCTGCCTCAATTCCCAGCCCTCTCTTTGGAGCTCTGTTGATCCAGTGATCAGTAAGAACAAGCCTGACAAACCATCCCTGTGAGTAAAGAGAGAAAAGAGATGCAGAAAGTGGCAAAATAGTGATGAAATGCCAGGGAGCCATTGGAAAATTGTGTCTTATAACTGATGGAGTGCTCCAGCAGTCGAGCTGCGTTTAACATTTCTTTGTAGGTTGGTCTAGAATTTATTTGAGAAGGACTGGATTTGCCACACTTGGCCAAAAGAATAATGGCCAGATACCTGATGGCTGAAAGAGATCACTTAGGTCTTATTACCAGGAAGGGCTGCTTTGCTTTTTGGTATCACATTTTCTTGTGCCAAGCCAAAATTTCCTTTAGCTTGACTGAAGGACAACAAATCGGTTTAGAATTGTATTGAAGTTCAATAATAATGGTAAAGGAAATACAGTTTGGTTAATGTGGTTTTTATGTTTGTCTGTGATGTCTGTTGTCTTCAGATGCTCATCAAAAATGTAGGATAAATATAAACTGGCCAGGTCATCAATCCAACAAGTAAGCAATTGTGTATCCAGAGAGCATGCAAAAATAGAGGGAAGATGCCATTGTGGTTAAAATGTACAAAATAAGAATTTAATTTGTTGTACATTTGATGAGTGGCCTTTGCCTTTGAAGCACTAAATCTCCCTGTATCTTACTTCCTTGTTTGTAAAAGACAGTTAACAACTCTTGTCCCCTTAAAAACGTGTTGTGGAGACAAAATCCCTAAGGGTTTATGAGTTTCTTTGATGCTGCTGTGATAGGAGCTGTATTAGCACACATATACAGAAAAACCTCTTCCTTCAGATACCCTAGTTTATCTAGGATAAATGTCCTGGTTTATTGAGAAGTTGCCCCTTGAATAGTCACTCAGATGAGATAAAAGGGAAAACTAGTGGTAGATTCAGAAAGATCAATAATGGTGTTTGTTTTATGAGTGACCCTGAAGAAACAATAGGCACTTACTTGCTGAAATTAGCTACTGATTTAAAAATAGGAAGGAAGCTGTTAATGCAACTGTAGAGAGCAGAGAAAAAGTCTGGAATGACCTCAATAAAATAAGAACATGCCCAAATAAATGGCTGGTGCCATTATTGAACAGAAGTCTGGGATTGTGCAGCTGGGGAGACAAGAACTGTATTTGGATAAGCAGCAGGAGTTTGTGCAGGGATGACAAAGTTTATTTGGGATGATACAAGAGACCCAAGCAGGTAAGACAATGTATTTTAATGTAAATAATAGATGTTTAAAGCTGTTTAGAATATTGTGCTGGGAGGAGAGCACAGCCTTTAAAATGTTGGTGTCACACCATTATTAAGGTGTATTTGCCATCTTGTCAGGGTGAAGTTCCCATTTGCTGGACTCCTGTTTGTCTTGTCCAATTCCTTTATTGCTACTCTGAATTAACATGTACTCTAACTCCAGGTTTGCTACTTAGCTAACAATGAATGAATGCCACTCTTATGAATGCCACTCTTATGAATGCCACTGTGAAAAAACATCTGCCAGTAGCAATGGCAGGATGGGATTTGGGGCACTTCAATGTATTAGTTGCAAATGGATGTGAAATGTTCGGTATATTGCTTAGAGTAATACATAGTAAATGCTGTCATTTTAATGGGAACTAGTGTCAGTGGCAGGCTGAGCCATCATAATGTAGTGATTGATTACATGGGAGTTTTTAGCTCAGTATTTTCAGTATTGTTGACTGTGTCCCCCCTCCAACAAGGCATGAAAGTAAGGCACCTCAAAAAACTGAAATCATTCAAGGGCAAGGTTTTTTATGCCTAAAGACTGTGTTAGATGACAGCCTAGAAAGGCTCATAACACTGTGGTATCATAATGTAATATAATGTTAGACACTGTTAAAAGAAATGACTACTACAGAGTAACAGAAGACTTTCAGTATCAGCAAAAAAAAATTCAAAAATTTATTTTGGATGTCCCTATGCAGACATTTTAGTAAATAAGCCTCTGTCATCCAGTTCAGTGAAGTGTGGATGGAGCCAGAGGGTTGATTTTGGTGCAGTTGTAGAAATAGGACCAAAGCTTATATTCTGACATCATTTTATAAAGTACAAGGTACAGAAACAACTTTGGTCTGTTATAATGGCCAGTATGACAGCTTGCAAATATTGAACTCTCCAACACATCATAGAAGAAAGGTTCTGTGTTTTAAGTGTTTGATATTTAAAACAGACCATTTGTTTTTGTATTAATACAAGAATAAGGGAAGGTGGGTTTTTCCCTGGCAGGGTTTATCTTTTTTGGCACAGAATGACAGACAAAAATCAGATTAGATCCAGAAAACTTCAAAGGGTCCATCAAAATAGACAACAGATCTTTCTCTGTGTTTTTCTGCCAAAACTTGGTCTGCAGTCTTTTGAGCTTTTCTCCTTGGCCACTTGGGACCTGTCCAGTCCTGCACCATGTGCTTTTCTCCTTTTCCCCTTTTGGTTGCTCTGGTTTGTGATCTCACTTTTGCCATGTTACTAAATATGACTCCCCTGTGACTTCTCCTTTACCAGCTCAGAGCTTCTTCAGTCTCTCTCCCTCTTTAATTATGTCCCTCACCATACATCAGTCCTTGGAGATCCGCAAGCAATTTTTCCTGGCAGGTCTCTGTTTGTTCCTTTCTGAGATGAGACAGATTTGCTGATCACTGCACAGGTCTGGCTTATCCTGGGAACTGATGGTGAGGTTGTGGATTCCTCAGGCAGCACTTCCATGAGTTCTGCTCCGGTGCATGGGAGAGGAGCACATTTAGGGCAATGAGTCCTTTATGGAATTGTTTGGACTTTCTAATTCTTCTGCACCACCTTGACACATGTTGCTTAGACAGTATTTAAACTTATTTGCAGATACCTGGTCATGTCCTGGAGTACAGGTGAATGCATTTTCAGTGACCTAATCAGTTCATTGAGTAATGAGTCCTTCATTTCCTGAAACAAAAGTAACAAGAAGTGAAGTATTAATTGTCCTACTGTTTGGAAAGTAGGGAAGTTAAGTAGCTGATGGTCGTTTTCTATCCTCCTGCAATCAGTTTGAAGTGTGAATTAAAAAGATTTCATCTGAGGATTGTAGCATAAAATGTCATAATTTTTATACATGAAGTTGAACCATATCTTACAGTAAAACCTTTGCTCTTGTTTGGCAAACAAATCATTTTGGGGCCAAGATGTTCCATGTTTGTTGTTAGCACAGCAGGGATATAAGGGAAAACATCTTTAAAATTCAGTTCTTTAAATCTCTCTGCTGCTTTTTTCCCTCTTTAATTAGTTTAAATAATTAGCCCCAAATGTGCAAGTCTGATCTTTTTGTGTAGATGACAATAGATGGATACATCTTCTCCTTCAGTGTCACAATTTTAAGTCCAAATGAAGCTAACAGTTGTCTCAGAAGTTTTGAAGCAATAAGCAAAAATTTTTTCATACCCATACTCTACAGATTTTTTGTTAGATTCTTTTCCTTATTAATTTGGAGCCACTGAATAATTTTCATCAACTGATCTCATGGGAATCATTGGATATGTATTCTGGATGAAGGAATAGTGCCCCTTCCAGTGAAATCTGTACCCTGTCAAGTCAATCTGTATGTTGCTTCTACAAAAAGATAGGATAAATATTAGTTTCTCCTCATTAAATGACAGATCTCTTTTTTTATTAGGTAAAGAACCTTTTAGGATTGAACTTTTTGTAGGCAGCAAAATGAAGACAGAGTTTTCAGCTTTAACTCTTCATTTCCTCATTTTCCTGTCATAATAACACAATAATAAGTCTTCCTGCATTTAGGGTAATAAAAATCTTGTAAGCAAGTGATTGCTGACAGTAAGTATATACAATTGTCATTTGAGAAGAGATGAAAAGACTTCCTGATAATGCTGGAGAAGGGATAACAATGGGGAGAGGCTGGGCATTTTAACTGTTCCAAATGGTGGTGCCTGAGCAGTAAAAACCTTTCCACTGTGTACTTGAAAGGCATAAGGGAGAATGAGGCTGCAGTTTGAGTGGTAAATACAGCAACAAACACTGGGAAGGAGTCTGTGTGGAGCAGGCAGGAGCAGGCTGTGGAGATTAGGAGAGATTGAGGAGATTAGTTTAGGAGTTAGCTGAACATCAGCACTGTGCTGTTTCTTTAGGCACCCTGGTACTTTTCAAGGCTGCCCCTGTGGCACCATGTCAGATCCCAGCTCCCAGGATGTGTCAGTGTGCGCACACACACCTGCCCCGTGCACAGGCTGCCCTGGAAAGGATCAGATGTGAGAGCTCAGGGGGAGCACACGGGCAGGGCATCAGCTGGCTCTGCGCTCCAGCAGCAGCCCGTGGTTTGGCTGAAGCACAATGGAGCAGTGAGAATGAACCATTATTTGAGAGATTCCAAGAAATATTTGGCAAACAAGGCGGTATCATGAGGTAAAGCTTTTAAAACTTAAAGAAGGAAACAGATCCTCGCTTCCTCCTCTTGGGAAGGTCTCTGCAGTACTGGCTTTGCACATCTGAGATTGTTTCATTCATTTGTGTAGCAGCCAGTTCTAAACCTGATACTGAAATTGGATATAAACTGCAGATTCATTTCGTTTTCCTTTCTTCTGCTCAGACTGTTTGACATGAGAGGCTTGATAATACTTTTGCCTGAAGGGTGTATGAGACCTGGCTTTGGGGATTGGTTTTGTTTGTTTGTGGGTTTTTGGTTGTAGAAAACAAAAGGAGGGTAAGAAATTTGAGTCAATACTGCAGCATCTTAACAAAACAATGAACTTCCCATGTTATGAAGGAGTTCCTGTCTGAAGCTCCCCATCCTTCAAGTGGTCTCAGGTCAACTCAAATATTATCCTTGGCATCAGTGTTTCTCCAGAAAGGCACGTAATGTCCTTGAATTTCAGAAGGATTTGATCTCTGCCTCCTGGCCTTTTGTAAAGCTCTGCTGAAATCTGAAAATGCCTTCAGAGTCAACATAAAGGGAGGACATGACATGCTCTGCTCTGGGCCATGCGGAGCCCAGCATTAAAAAGGACAGGTGTCCACAGACTTTGGTCACTGCCTTAGAAAAGTACATTTAAATCTCTTTCAGCTTTCCATCGGCAGATTGAAAGGTTAATTAGCATACATCTGTAGCCCTGACAATGCAAACTGGAAACAACTGTTTATTTTGCCTTGCAGCAATGTGTAGAAAACCTAGAGAGAGGTTCTTTGCCAGCTCTGGTTTGGCTACTTGAATAGAAGACATCATATAACAAAAGAGGAAAAACAGGGCAAGGAATATCATTTACCAAAGAATTTCCTTAAGATCATCAGTTAACAAAACATCCTACATGCAGCAGAGTAAGTAGGGCCAGGGAGGAAGGAAAAAATTCCAGGCTGTAGGGACCTTACAGATGTCACTGTGGTGTCACTGATGTCAGCTAGGAAACAGTGTCAGCCTTTAAAGTCAGGAACTTTATCCTCCTTGGCCTTGGAAGGCACCTACCTATGAAGCCACTTAAAATACAAAGAGTCAAACTACACCAAAGGCAGAAGAAATTCTAAGTCTGGGAGAGCTCAAGATACAATTGCACAATAATGCAAACCATTTCTGGGAATCAATCCCATATCAGACTAGATTACTGAATGTACTAAATATAAGTACATATTGAAACTTAATAATAACACAGGGAGTGACCTTACAGAGATGTGGCATCAGTCTGGAGATGCAATCCAGGTGGGAGAAGCAGGAAAGTGCAAAGAGAGGAGCAAAAGCTATAGTTGCAAAGAACAATTCTGGAGTTGCTGCTGTTTCCTTGATCTGCTGATGTGTTTTGCATACAAAGTCATTGGAACCAAGAAGCTCTTTCTTGCTAGTTTCTCTTCAGCTTCACAAAACTATACAGCATTCACACCTCCATAAAGGGTTACTGTCAGCCCTTTCTTTTAATTCTTGGAGGGCAGTGTATCTTCATCATCTGGAATCTCTTCCACATGTAGAAAACAAGAATCCAGGTCTCCATCCCTGACTGTTACCCAGGCTCTGACCCGTTGTTTGGTAACCGGGAGGCAGCTCCTGCTGCTCCTCTTCTGCTTAATCCTCTGGGAGATGCTTGGATGTAGGGCACTTAGAGTTCACCTTTTCTGTGGCACTGTGGGGTGGGACATGGAGCAGTGTTTGGACTCACTTGTGCCTGGGTTGTCTGTCCTGACACAGCAGCATAAGGGGGTGCCAGAAAGCACAGCACTGAACCTCAAAAGGAGATTTGTCTCCTTTTGAGTTTTGCTTTTCACTTTCCTACCTCTGAACACTCAATCAATCCCACCAGCCCCACTGAATGTTTTTGGTGTATGCATTGCCCTAAGCATCTGTGTATTTTTCCTTAGGTTCATTTAACATGTTCCAGGCTGTCCGTCCATGTCCTGCACCAGGGCTGGACCATTCTCCCAGGTGCAGTTTCACCCTGTGGGGCTCTGCCCACGCTGGCAGGATGTGTGTTTGTATATGGGATTGCTGCAGAGTGCCTTGACCTTTGCAGCACACTGGTTATTCAAATGTAACTTGTGGTCCACTATTGGCTTCCTGTAGTATTGCTGCTTCCAGCTTTCTCTCTCTGACACTGCCAATCCTTTTTCCCAGCTGTGTTGTGTTTTTCCCTGTGCAGACTGAATTTCAGTTTACGTGCTGCTCGTATTTCTCACAGAGCCAGGGCTGTGAGTCAGTTGTCACTGGGTTTACAATCCCTGGATGAAGGGAACTCACTGCACACCTACGAGCCTGAGACTATCTTTGAATGTTTGCAAAGGTTCCCACCTTGCTGTCCCAAATGCCACTTCCAGAACCTGGAAAAAGGAGCTGAGGGAGGCAGATCCTGGCAAGAAATACACCTAAACAAGGCATCTCATGCCAGGCACTGTGTCCTACTGTAGTGGCGTGTTTTTGTCATCTTTTTCTTGAACTAATTAGTTTCTTGTTGGTTTTCAGCCCAGATGTCATAGTTTCCATCTGAGCCAGTGTAAATTTGTATTTCTGTAAGGAATTCTTCAGACTCTATTATCTGGAATCCAATTAAGTAGCGTTCATTCAGGATTAATCACATGTGGAAGTGTTTGCAGAATTGAGGTTCCTGTGTTCTTAGCACATACTCTTGCTGCTGTATTTCATTACCCCCCAGTAGGACAGGGCTGGGGAATTTCATGTGTTAGTTGCCCTGCCCAGATCCACTGCATGGCTGTCCTGGGTGTTATGGAATTGCAGAAGGAAGATGAGACCTTATCCCAGTAGTTTGCTCTCCAAAGACCATGTCCCACAGGCAGAGAATGAGTTTGGCTGCATAAAGATTCCTTGATTTCAGTAAAACTGCTTACATATGTGCTGACATGCCTGTAGAAAGATAAAGTAGGACCACAGCCTAAGGGAGAAGGCAGACGTTCATCTTTAAAAAAGAAAAAAATAAAATCTGACATTCCTTACTGCAGTGCCTCTCCAGATACCAGGACTTTTGAAAGATATTATTGGTGCAGCAAACTCAAAAGATAATTCTTTTCGTGTGGTGTCTGGATCAGGTGACTTGCATATGTGCAGGTACCCCTTCTGCTGTTTTTTATCAGAAGTTCTTTTTCAAAATCTTTCTCTTGTGCAAATTTTATTTTCCTTTGTCACAGTCAGTATTTCTATCAAAGCTTCTAGAAGAAGGTAGCATAAAGCTATTAAGGCTCATGGTTAGAATTTTAATGTCTGCAAAGTAGTAAGTTTATTTTATCTGATAATATTTTGTTTTCTTTGCATTTATTTGTGTGACTCTGCTTTAGAGCTTTTTAATGTTTTTAAGGTAGTGGGTCAGTTTTGTGAACAGATTTTTTCAATTGGCACTTTGGTGAAATGACTAGAACTCCTTGTTAAAAGATGAAAACATTAGAGAAAACCCATTTGTCAGATGGGGCTCTTCAGCATTAAAATGCTGTGAATGTTTGCTCCTTATCTTTTAGAGGATGCTTTATGCCATCCCCTGCCTCACAAATGAATGGATTCACCTGTGTATATAATTGCCATGTTATTGTGCTGGATGGGATCTGATCATACAAAGACAATGGCTTTGTTTATGCTGCCAAACTGTATGCCCAGCTGTGCTTGCAGGATCAAGCCTCTAGCTGTTAACTTTCTAGAAGGCCATAATAATAAAGATTTTAGTGGCAATATGTTCAGAAGAAATGCCAGCTTTCTTTAGCAGATGTGGGAGCAAGGGGAACAATTTTTTAATGAGAAGCTTTTGCTTTTTCTGAAAAATTTGCTACTGGATGATGATGTTAGTTTGTTTGTTTGTCAAATGTCAGCCAGGCAGTGACCTGCTGTAATGACAGGGGTGTCAGGGTTGGAACCAAGGCAGATTTATGGAAAATGATGCCATCCTGAATGCTGCTTGTGAGGCTGAACTGGGGATCTTGACAGGTAAAAGCAGTGTGAGCTAAAACACTGTGGTTGTGGAGTGTGGTTTGGGCACATCATGTGTCATCACCAGTGTAATAAAAACTAAAGGCAAGTGACAGAATTAAAATTTTCAATACTGACAGAAAGGCTTTTGGTTGGATATTCTTGATTTGTATGAGGTCTGTATAAACACTCTGTCTGGATCCCAGTATAAATCTGTATGTGCAGTGTTCCCTAATGCCCTTCCTAGTTCCAGATAAATGTATCACTAACCAAGTCCTCTTTTATTTGTAATTGCCTTTTCCATTTATTTGCACAACATGAGTTAGAATAATATGCTGTTTCTTCATAGCCGCTTTTTAAAACAAAATAGCAACCTGATTTAAAACATGCTTAGTATGGATGCCATCCCTGATTCATAGGTTTTAAAAATTTAATATTAATGTATGTGGGAAATAGTACAGTTCCACACATGTAATTTGTTCCTTGACAGGCTAGATCCTTAAAATTAATCTTCTGGTTACCTCTCCCATTCTGGGATAGAAATGAGAAACAGTGATGGGCAGAAGGTATAGAGATGGAAAGTCAGAGAAAATCTGAGGAAGAAAGCAGATTCTAGAGTAAACTTTGTGACATAACTGCAGCTGAGTTATTGGGTTTTGTAGGTAACTTGTGTTCATGGCAACACCGTTTTCTGAGAGGTTCTTTGAGGGTAACACAAAATACTGACACATACTCCATACATCTGTGCAGTTTAACATACTGGATAGAAAAAACCGATATTACTCTTGATCCTACACATATATGAACATACAGGCAACTTCAAACCCATGATTAATCCATGTGAATTGAGAGTACTTACATGCTTAAAACTCCTATTTAGTGGTTTTGATGTAAATTTTTTCTTTATAATGATGGGCTGCCCCCCTAGCAAATCTGGTCACCACCATGTTGGTGTATTCATCTTGTCTCTGACATTAATGCCACTTATATTTCTAAAAATACATCTTTTTGTCTTTCATGTTTTCATTATATGATTTTTTTTTTCTAGCATGGTTTAGTAATTAGGATCTAAGTTCATATGTCTACCGTGCATAATGGAGTGCTTTGTATATTTTAATATGGTTTCATTCCTGTAAGCTGCTGCTTGAGTTTGGGGGGCTGGGCTTGAGGAAAATTAATAAAGTTGTTATTCTTTTAGGGTCTATCTAAGTAAATTTCAGCAGCATTATATTTAGAGTCAAAACTACATGAAAACTCTCATTCTGAGATTTTGGAAGCAGAAAAATGGGCAGGTGGGGAGGGGTTTGACTTGACTCAGAAAAACTCGTTCCTGAGTCTCTTTAGGCAGAGAGATTAAAATTCCTCAGAGTTTAACCTAGACCGGGGGACTTTGCAAAGGAGGTATTTGGCACCCCAATGGCAGCTCCTGGAAATATGAACACAGACTGAAAGCAAACCCAGTAAAAATACCAAAGCTGGGTCCAAGTGTGACTGTGAGACCACTGTGACTTCATGGATCTTTTTTCATTCCATGGTTTTAGCTACCCAGTTGATAGGGGCAAAAGCTCCATCTTAGCAAAATAGTTTGGGTGTTTAATGGCTTGTTTTGTGCCTTAGAAGGTGGCTGAGGCTGGGGGAGTGAAGGAAACAATTAACTACAGCCAGTTGTGAGGTTTAGAGCAACCAGGGCTTTCAGAGACCCTGAGCCCTCCTGCAGGTACGAGTTTGCAGTTTGGCAGCAGAGTAAACAGAAAAACCTGCCTTTGCAGAATTACTGCAAATCACTCCATTTCATTGCCTTTGCAATTAGATTTCATTGCTTCTCATTTCCCCGAGCCTGCGTGCACGTTGCTGCTTTTTACGTGGCACTTGCATCACAGCAAAACAACTGTGCCAGTGATGTGGGTGCTCAGAGCTATCCAGAGCCCCAGAGTGTGATGTGAGGCCTGTGCCATGCACCACGAGCAGGTGAGAGCTGCCCCTGGGGGCTGTGATTGTGGCAGTGCCACTGTGGCAGCCCCGGTGCCTGCAGATGTTCCACAGCTGGTGCTGGCTGGCTGTGCCTGACAGGGCCATCAGCTCTTGTCCCAGCAAATACAGCTTGGTGTTTGAAGGAGTTCTGAAATCCTGTAAATAGGTGTTCTGGTAGGACACATTGAGGCTGTGAGGTTTTGTGTTCTGTGGGTCCACAGAGAGCGGCATAATGCAGACAAATACGTGCTTGGCTGTGGCTCCATTCCCTCTAGAGGACTGGTGGGACACTCATGGTCCATCTCAGCTGCTGCACCTGAACCTCAGAGGGTTGCAGGATACTAAAAATGCTCTGTGTTTTCAAGGGACCAAGATTTTGTGTTCTTTTCCCAGGCAACAGTAAGCATTTTCTGTATGAGGCACCTGTTCAGTGGCAAGGAGTATTTCAGGCCCCTGATGTTACCCCCCTTAGCTGCAAGTGATGGGAAGAAAACAGGTCACAGAGGAGACAGGAGGGTTTTCTGTGCCCAAAAGCCCAGATAATGGTGGAATCTCCAGTCGCAAGCTTGAATCCCCCTACCAGGAACGAGGGGCTGCAGTAAGTGAAGGAAACTGTTCTTTTCTTTGTCTCAGGTGTGTGTCCACCCTGTCACAAACTGGAAGGCTCTGCTCTCCATCAACCACGTTTCCTTACCCAAAATAATCTTAGCCATAAGTTGTAATGCCATAAGGTTTTATGTATTCTTTGGGAAGCTCTGTGTTCTTCAGCCTAGGAATATTGTGTAAATCTGATTTTTTCAACTGACTTTTTGGGGTAGAAAATGATACTGAAAAAGAAATGGTAGAGGTAGATTAATCCAGCCAAGTCTAGGAGACTGCAGTCTTCTGGAAATTTGCTTGCCTTTTGGCTTTAAGTGTGCTGATAGGAGTATAAGGACTGGCAACACTTATTTTAATAAAAGCTTGGACAGTGGAATATGGAGCTTTGGGTGGAACAAATGAGCCTCAAGTATAAATTCAGTTGTGTGTGTTTGGCCAAATGTCAACGCTCTAGGCCGGCTGCATCTGATTGAGAGTGTTCTGATCTAGTTAACTGGCAAAAAAATCCTACTTCATGAATATAACATTCTTCCTTAAAACCAAACAAAATCAATGAAGTAGTAACATTCTAGTGTAAATATTGGGAGGCAAAAAAATATTTCTCAGTCTGAAGTGTTCTTATACATCCATGCACTCTGAGGAGATGAGATACAGAAGGTGGCAGGGTTTATCTGAACACTTTGGGGAGGAAGGTTATATGACTCTTCATGTCTCTTTGGTTTTTAAGAAGAGAGTAGGAGGACAGAAATACAATGTTTGTAAATATCCAGTCCCTGAAATTTCTCACTTATTGATGTCTTGACTGGTTATTTAATTTTTCTTTGCTGTATGTCTTCTAAACACATTTTATATGTGCATTTCTTTCACACTTGTATATTTCAAGACTAAGATATTTGTGGTAAGATGATAACCAAATTTTGTCATCAGAAATTGCTTTCATTAGGTGTTAGTGGGCCCACTCTGATTTGCTTTGGTGGATGTACATTGCAAACAATATTTTGATATCTGAGGAATAATTCAGATGAAGAGAAGCAAGCCTTCACTGTGCTTAAAGGGAAGCAAATTAAATGTTAAATGTCTCAAAGCTGGCAATATTTGTTTAAAATAAACAAGCTCTCCCCACCCATACACAAATAAAAAGTAATTTTGTGAGCCATGAAACTTAAGAAGTTTATTTTTCTCTGGCTTGCTTTTGTGTGGCTTTCCCAGTGTCTGATGTTTTGATTCAGCCTGCATTGCAAGCTGTCTCTCAGCATATGGACTGCTTGTCTGCCCATCTTCTGTTGGACAGCCTATTTATCACAAAACATGGGAAAACTTAATATCTCTCTGGCCTTTCTCCTTTTGTCTGGTTTGGCAAAATTGTCTGACGTGTCCCTGAGTTATTGCAGGTAAGAGTCAGACTGAAAACAGTGTGATCACATCCTTTTCTCTCCTTAGGGAAGAGTCTGGGGAAAACAGAATGCTAGTGGTAGCACCATTGCTTCATTCACAGTAGCAGGGAAACACTTCATTGGAGACAGCAGAGTGTTTCTGCAGCAGCCTGGCTTTGGGGTGTGCTCACTGGGAGGATTGCAGTTGGGTAACCTGAAATGCAGCTCTGGCAGAGCTGGAAGTGTGCTTTATTAGGAATTCCTCTCATTTTAGCAGTGGACCTCAGGTGCTTTACAAGACCAGTCCCATAGTCCCCATTCATAAAAGTGAGGCTGGAGGAGACACAGTGATTCGTGTGGCCAAGGTCATCCCAGGGGCCAGGGCAGAGAGGACTTGTCTTTGTATCCCCCAAATCTCCTCCTCTGCCATCTTCCACCCAGCAGCCCCAGCAGTGCAGAGAGGACTGGAATCACATGAACAGATCAGTTATCTACAAAGTCATGCATATAGACACCAGTCACGCAGAACTAAGCTCTGGCCCCATTTTCATAGTGGAGATTAAAGCAGCTCTGCAGAAAGTGCATTTCAACTTTCTGTCTTAAAAATATGCTGCTAATTAAGGATGTAAAGGGGCTGAACTCAGCTGCAAGACTGCTGATCTTTCCTAGTGAGACATTGCTGCCAGCATTGTTTGGACTCCAACTAACCCTTCATTGTCTTCTATCTCGTTGAGGTCCTGAGCATGCACAGGGAAAAAAAAGGGAGGATTGATGTCTTTATATTGTCATTTCTGGCTGTCTGCAGGATACCCTTCAGCCATTTTCAGCAGTGTTCAGAAGTATGCTCTGCTGGTTTTAATCTTGTTTTGCTTTTTGTTTTTGCTGGTGGCACTCTTCCATGCCCAGAGACTTTTTTAATTTTTACTTTTGTAGCTGTGCAATTCCACCTTATTAAGTTGGATTCTGCTTCCAGTCTCACCCTTCACAGGGTTATCTTTTTTAATGGGTGAAAAAGTGCATATGCCAGCATTCCACACCAGGAGTTCAGGTATGTGATGTACATTGGGGAGTAGTGCTCTGCTTCAAATATCAGTCTTGATACATGAGAGAAAAAGTCAGCAGTCTCCAATCAGCTTCAGTTGGATTGCTCTTCAATTTAAGCACGATGGAATTTGAGTCACAGTTTTTAGCTTGAAGCAGGTTGGATTTTTAATTTTTTTTTCTATTTTTTTTTTACATTTTAGGATCCTCTGGGAAAAAAAAATTAACATTTTACATCTTACAGAACAGTATTTTAAATAATGGTTTAGAAAAGATACTGCTATACTGCTGACTCCCAGTAGCATTAGCTATTAAAAAGCATAATAAATCCATTGGAATAAAAATGTTGTAGTAAAGCAAAATATCCTATTTTAATAATGGATTTTGAAGACTATTGCTTTTATCCATCTAGAGTTCTGCTAATAAGCTAACTGCAAAAGATCAAGCTGCTTGCATGTGTTGGGCAATAATAAGCAATTTGAACCACTTTGCAGCAAATGCTATAGGCCTGTGCTCCACTGCTGTGCAGCAGCAGCTCCAGGGATTTCAGAGGGAGATGTGGATCTCAGCAATGGCTCTGTGTGCTTTTGCCAATCAAAGGCATTTACACTATCTCAAAACAATCAGTGATTACTGCTCTGCAGTTTTAATTCCCCCTTTTTGTAAAATAAAAGGAAATCTTGTGGTTTTTGCTGCCCACATAAGCATCCCTGCATGCTGATGTAAAGTTTTCGTTTCTGTAAATGGGGACTGATAGGTATTTTGCATAATACCTTTGTGTGTGTGTGTGTGTGTGTAAAATTCTGCTGGAAAGCAATAGGACAGGGTCTGGTGGAAAGACAGACTGGAATTCCTCCTGCTTCTGAGCAGCAGTTTATCCTCAGCGCGGAGGTTTTGTGATGGATGGAACAGGACACCTGCTGCCCCTGCAGCGGGAGGGAGATGCCCCTGGGCTGCCCGTCCTGCCCTGGGGCAGCGCTGCCCCTTCCCGGCCCTGCAGGGACACCAGCGTGCCCGGAGCGCTGTGCCAGCCCGCAGGGACAAAGCTCCGTGCCGCTGTCCCCTGTGTGTGTGTCACAGACACGGTTCCCATCTTGCTGGGAGTGTGGAGCTCTGCAGAGCTCAGCGCAGGGAGGGGGTGCAGCTCCTCTGCACCAGCGCTCCCAGCGAGCTCCCCAGCCTGTCAGGAATATGGCACGGGCATATTCCGATATCCCACGGGCAGGCACGGGGATTATTTGTGCTGGTGCTGCTGTTGTCCTTGTCGCTGGGCTCTGCTCTGCAGCGCCAGCCCAGCCTCGCTCCCCAGGGTCCCCAACCCTGGAAGGGAGCACTGCGGTGCCAGGAATCCAAAGCCACCCCGACAGCCAGGGGGACACTCCCTGAGAAATCAGCGATTGCTCGGCACCACCGAGAGCAAAACACTCGGGCTGCACACCCATCCCAGCCAGCAAAGCACAGTGTAAGGATCTGACAGATTTCTTGCCTCCACGTTGGTAGTCACTAGCAACGCGGCTTGATAAAGCCCCGCTCTGGCTGGAGAGGAGCGAGCTGAATTTTCTGTTCGGTGTTCTTGACCCCAGAAGCCTGGCGTTTGTTTACTGGAAAAAACCTCGCAGTTACATCTTTAAAGCTCTGCTGCTCGGTTGGCAAACAAACGCTGGGCAGTGCGGCTCTGCTGAGGTTGTGCAAAAAGAAAGCAATTGTTATTCATTAAGCAGATGACAGCAACGGGAGCTGAGGGGATAAAACTCGAAATCTGAAACCACCTGCTTTAATTTTAGCCATAATTGAAGCGGCTGCCCATGGTGCTGCTGATGCACATGTCAGATTTGCACGCCATGCGCTGCTCGCACTGATTTCTGTGGCAGCGAGCTGCAGCCTGCTCTGCTTCAGGCAGGGATGGAGCCGTGTTTGATTGCAGGTTGTAGCGGGTACTTGAGAATCTGCTTGTTTCCTTCCAGGAGCAAAACACAGTCGCAGTCTGGCTCTCTGATAGACAGATGCTTTAGTCATTAGTGAGGTTTCTGTGACTACAACACTGTGTTCTAGTATGGGTGCTCTTTCCTCTTTTGTTCCTGGTTCAAGGCAGCGATGCTTTTTTCGCTCTTGTGCTCATGCGCTCACTCTCTTCCTCTCCCTCCCTCTCCCGTCTCTGTCTTTGATCTTGCTGATATGGGGGAAAATATCGGATCCAAATCTGCAGCATATTTAACCAAAACATCCTGTAGAATGGGAATAAATTGTGACTGAGTGCAGCAGCAGGAGATTGCAGTATGATTGCTTGTACTGCTTGCTTTGTGCTACACCAAAACAACTGTAATTGTCATAGAGTGCAGGGGTTGTTCTGCAGCTAAATAAGCACGAAGGGACTCCACATTAACAGAGGGCTAAGGTGGCTTTACTGGGAATAGGGAGACTGGGCAAAGATCTCCTCTTGCAGTCTCTAATGCAGGGATTTGTGTGAAAGAGGTAAAACGGGAGATCTTTCCTAATGGCAGAGAGGGTCTCATCCTTCACTAAATTCCCTGGAGTTTCTGCCACAGAGTTCAATGGCCCTAAGATAACACTGTCATTTTATATCCAACCTTGTTACAGCACTAGCAACATAAGCCCCAGAGCTGGGGAGCTCACAGCAATATCAGTGGAGGCAGGAAAAGTCTTGACCTCAACTGCAGAGTGAAATGTTAGAGTGGGAGCATTAACAGTCTCTCCTTGAGCTGTTTGGTGCAGATTTATGCTGCATGTGGTTGTATGTGTATGCCAGCTCCCAAAAGCTATGAAAAGCTTTTTTATGGTTTCCTGTGATGATACATAGTCAGAAGGGATACTTGGATGAATAAAGAAATATGCCACGAAATGGGGAGCAGGTGAGCTGCGTGACAGATGTGTGTTCTGCCCTTTGTTGTTGGTGCTGCTCCTTAGCTAACAGTATTAAGTGCTGGGAATGAGACAGAAGGTTTAGCTCCACTTGGGATTCTGCTTAGGGGATCCTCACTGCTTTAGAGCACAGCACATTGTGTGATGTAAGATCCCCCATCCCTTCTGATCAGCAGTCCCTACTAAGCACATCTTCATTCCCCCCCCTCTTCTGATCATTTACAGCTGTTTACTTTATTTCATGAGAGATTCTGAGGGGGCTGAGGCAGTGACTGGGCTGTGCTGCTCTGTAATGCTGGCGCCGTGTTTCAAGTGGCCAAATGAGATTTGCACTCCAGTCCCAGCAGACACTGTTTGTCTCAGTGAAAGCAGTCCATGTTTTCCTGGGCTCTGGCATCTGGACATCTTCCTTGTGGCAATAAAGAGGAGGATGGCTGTGGCATCCAGACAGTCGAGGTGTGTTACCTCTCCCTGCACTTGGTAAACTGCCAGCACAGCCTTTTTTGCTCTGACATGTGGATGCTTCCATCTTGAAGGAGGCATAAAATGTTTTGCAGACATGCAGCATCTCCCTGACTTGCTCTCAGTTTGGAAAGGGAGTTGCAGTGGTTTTGACCTGCAGTCTTTTTATCACTCTTATAATAAGTCTAATACCTGTATTTAAATAATGAATTGTGAGGAAATAACAACCTTTCTTAAAAAACAAATAATTAATGTCAGAAAACTGTGAGCTCTAAAGTAATATCTTCGACAGCCTTTTCTCTCTGTAGTCTTGATGATAAAGAGGATACCAGAAATCCTGTCATGTTGTTTCAGTTCCTCCTTTCATACAGCTGAGCTAAAAGGGAATTCTCATGTTCATCCTCCACCAGCGTGTATTTTCCTTCTATGTGCATTAAAATAATAGATTCCCCTTTTATTTATCAAATCATTAGCTTTGTTAAGTGCAAGAAAGAAGTAATTGCTGTGTCCACAAGACATGTGACACCTGTGACAATCCTGGATTGTCTTCTGCAGAGGTGGGTGCATGGTGACACATGACCCCAGTGTGCCAGAGCCCCACCATGCACAGCCCTGAGGGAATGCTCTGGAAGTGCTCTCGGATCTCCAGATTTTGGTGCAGCTTCAGACAATATTCCAGTTAGACTGAAAAGATAGGCATCCATTTCTTCTGCAGAGAGGAGTCTTGTGATGTTACAGTTCCACATGTGGCTCTCGTTTCTCCATCCCCAAGGGGTGTCCTTGCAGAAAGACCAAAAGGGTTTGAATTCTTACCAAAGCTCATGCTCCTTTGTAAGCTACAGAGCCAAGCAGATGCTTTACCGTGAAAGAGGACATCTTTTGAAAACAATCTGGTGCTTATTAATCAGTAAGAATTCAGTGTTAGGGGTACTTCAGCAAGAAAAGAGAAGGAAAGCACATGTGGGTCTGGCCTCCTGAGTGGAAACATGCAGGTTGCCCCCCTGTGCTCTGCTGAGGCGCAGATTTTCTATAGCACTGTTATGTCAGCACTTTGCTCTCGGTTGCAGTGACATTTGGCAGGATGCTGATGTTGAGACTGAGTTGCCTTAGAGCAGGCACCAGGCCACTCACCTGCTCACTGGTGCTTGCCTGTAGGTATCTGGATTCATTAGGCTCTCTCTTAGCCAGAGAGTTCTCTGGACACTTAATTTCACACACCCACATATGCTCAGAAGTGCCATTTCTGGGAAGGCAGGCTCTTGGATGTTATTTAAAGCTTTGCTGTGTTTCTGGTTTATGTGGGTAGGCACCTGGACTCTCTTATTTTTGTTGCAGAGGACCACAAAATCAGAGATAGACAAGATTAATTCCTGGGCCTCACCTCCTGCCCCACAGCCAGTGCTCTCACTCAGACATGGGGAGAAGGGGTCTGGGCACTGCTCAGCCTGAGGGGTTTGTTCCAGTACCAGCTCTGTCTCAGGAGAACACCCTCAGCATCCCTCCTTTCGCTGCTCTGCAGCTCCATCCTGAGAAATACAAGGCCAGGATTAAAATGTGAAAGGAGAGGGTAGAGAGGGGAGTGGTAACCAAATCCAGTTATCAGGGTGTTGCAGAGGAAGGAGAGTCCCTGCCCCCCCCCCCCCTCTTGTGTGCATTACACATTTTACACTGTGTACCACCGTCACCACAGGAAGCACCACTGGGAGATTGTCCTGTTTCCCAGCTGCAGAGTCCCTGAGTCCCATCTGTTCCCCATTTGTTGCAGGAGTTACTGAGGTGGCTCTGTGAGACAGGCAGGATTACCCTCTGGGTTTCCATGCCTTTGATGAGGCAGGATCTGAAGTTAACACTTAAATTAAGCAGAGTTGATTTTATTGCCTTTGTGTATTATAATGCCCATGAAATCATTAAAACTCTGTGTGTGCTCCTGGGTCTTCTGCTGTCTCCCTGCAGTATTTCAGTCATGCTGACTTTGCCTGAAACACCAGCAGCTGCCTTCCCTTCCCCACCCCACACACAGTGGGACCTCCCAGGGCTGCAGGACACCTCTGCTAGCACCTCCATGGCTTGGTAGGATGCTTGGATGAGGGACACCACTTTTGGGAATAATCTTTTTTCCACTGCTTTGTGTCTTACAGATTGATGAACTTCCTGAAGGAGCCGTCAAGCCTCCAGCAAATAAATACCCCATCTTCTTTTTTGGGACTCATGAAACGTAAGTGAATGACCTGTTCCTTTGGAAATGCCTTTTTGCAGCACAGCCAACATCATTTCCTCTGATTTCATTGGAACAAATCCTGACTGAAGCCATTGGGAGCCTAGAGAAAGGTCCTGCCAGCCCAACTCATTGGTATTAACAAATGGGAATGAAAGCTGAGAGTGGTTGGGAATGCTGCTGCCTTCATAGTCTAAACACAAAAATCCTGTGTATCCTGTAAATAAATGTGTGGGCATGAATTCATTAAAGGGTCTGAAAAAGCCCTGAACTCAGAGGCAGGGGCAAACATTTCTTACTTGGATGTCCATGATAGCAGAGATCAGGCTCCTGTGTTTGGACACATTTGAGCTCATGTCCTGTGTGAGAGCTCACTTGGTGGTTTGTGATGTGAAAGGAAGCAGAGCCCAGAATCCCAGCAGAGCTTCAGAACATGTGCATTCCTGGGAGGTCTGTGCTGGGATATTGTAGGATGGAGCTCTCAGAAGGGGTAGAAGAACTGAGCTGGCTGATCTCATAGGGAAAGAAAGAAATCAGAGCACAAGAGGTGAGTTAGGTCTCATCATAATTGCTACAAGGTGCAGAGTTTTAATATTATAATGTACATGTCTCTAGTTTAAACCGTGTCTGAGATAGCTAAAAAACAAGTCACATTCCATTTTGCAAAATATTTTAATTTTAAAACTTTTCCTTCCCTATTTGCAGGTAACATGTTCTCCAGAATTCCTTTAAAGCTGGAAAAATGAAATTCTGGTGATATTTTAAATTCAATGTTAGAGGCTTGAAGCTTTATTAAAAATTTATTGTTTATTTTTGAATTTTAATGTTATTCCAGAATATTAAAAGCTCCATAGCTCATACATCACATTTTATTTTTTAAAAAAATCTTTAAAGGCAGTTTCTGCTTTATAAAGTTCATAATAGCCTCTCTTTAGTTAAAATAGTTTTTCTACTTTTTCTAGCTCCATTACTAGAATGAAACAACCTGATGTTTTGATATATTGTGGTATATTAGTATTGTCACAAAATAATCTGAAAAGAAGAAACTTTAAATAAACTGACAATGCTTTCAAATCAGAAACCAAAATGTAATTATTTTTTTAATGGAAACATAATTTTTTGAGAAACATTTAAGAAAAAAACCTGACCACTTTTATTCCAAAATGAGTGAATCCCAAACTGATAATCTTTTTTGATTTGGATTTTGTGAGCTCATGATTTCACTGTAGCATCTGAAAGAGAAAAACAGTTTGTAGTTCCTACTTTATAAATGTAAAAGCCTGACTGTTAAAAATGAACTGTAGATTGCAGCTCCTTAGTTTTATAGCAGAGCAGTAGAAACTTATGCTCTCCCAGTGGCAATGAATGCATTTCAAGCAAAGATGTAGACAGCTTTTCAGTGTTTACATAAAAGGCTGTAGAAACATTTCCATACATTACTCTTGAGCTAAGTTAAGGTAGCTCATGCTAAGTTTCATACAGTTTTCCTTTGTTATTTGTGTTAGAACTGTTTGTTTATATTTTTGACAACAAGGATACATCTCCTGGTATTAGTAAAAGTGTAGATAACATAATTTATTTAGTGTAGCATTTAATATTAACATGGCACCTGTTAGTTTGGAAATCACTGTTTGGCTTTCAGGTAGAAATGCATTCTTGGCTTTGTAATTATATAATTAAGATATTTCTCAATATCTAACTGAGTGAGGATCCCATGCTGTCTCAGGTGGAGTTAGAAGGAAGCTCTTTCCTCAGGGATTTGCCATCTGATGACTTTTTAGCAACCATTTGGCTCTGCTCTGGCAAACTGCTTGGCCAGTGGGATGATTTAAGTGAATGGAGCTTTGCACATTCATAAATGCTGGGCATAAATCAGGCATTAATCTGAAATAATGATTGCAGAAAGGAAGAAATATTATCCTGTGATTAAGATATTAGACTGAGACTGAAGCGAGCTGGTTTTTCCTCTGCACTCTGCTGTCAGTTTGAGTTTGACCTTGGACAAATCTTTGTGCCTCAGAATCCCATCTGCAAAAAAGGGCAAACTCCCAATGTCATGGTGAGGTTACAACAATAAATGTGTTTAATCCACATTCCTACAGTGATGGAGACCAGAGAGTTAACATGAATTGCACAGATCATCAGCAAAGTAGGACAGTGGTTATGGTGAAGGACACTGGGACTTGCTCAGCTCTGGTCATTGATGACACAGAATCTTTACATGTGGGAATGAAGGGGTCTTTTTGCCTTCATTGTTTTAATTTGACTTGTGATTACAATCTCAATGTCACCATTCAAAATTCAGTAGATATAGATATCCAACAAAGAGTTATGCTTCCTTCAGTTTAAGAGTTAAGAAGAAGTTAGAGTTTTACTTAATGTGTGTAGAAAAAGCAGGACAAATCATCATTCTTCTTTTTTTATGTAATTATTTTTCCCTGCATTGTGGTGCTTGTGCCTGAAATTAGTTGGCCCAGTGTGCAGCTGATTTAGGCAGCAGCAAAGCACAAAATCCCTCCTTTGCTGTGCTGTCTAAAAAACTATTTGGCCACAAGCACCCTGTGTGTCTCATTGTTTCCTTGTATTACTCATCTGCCTATATTCATCCATTGTTTTTTGTTCTTATATGAAATTATAAGATTTTTGGGAAAGAGCATTCTTATTGTGTTTGTGCAGAATTTAGTATGTGGGGGGCTAATTCCAAGAAAGCAGCTCCCAGGCTTACTGGCAGTATGGATGATCATAAATGCCACTGCTTTTTCTGTCCCATAGTACAAGGGACAGATTTTGGCTCATGGGTCCTAGGCACTCCTTACATGCTTGACTTTTCATGTGGCATTTTTGAGGCCTTTCTGGATTTATAACTCTAGGATTGGAAGTTTGGTCCCTTGCTATCGCAAGCAATGACATCATAAACTGTTTTATAAACTTTCATAAACTGTTCAAGTGCCAGTTCCCAGCAGTAGTTAATAAAATAGAGATGTTTCAGTTGTTTCTAGAGATACCCAGCATGATTTTACTACATCAAACATCAGGATGGTGAGCCAATCCATTAAATCAGACTCACAGCAGTAACTCAAAGCCAGCGTGACCAAAAAAATAAATAAATAAAACTAGAAAAGAAATGCTTCAATGAGCAGAAGAATAGGGAAAGCATTTGCAGTGTTAATGTTATGATTTTTTTGAAGAGGAGAGTGTCATAAGTCCTTTTTTGACTGTTCCCTGTGTTCGATGCAGTGCATTCCTGGGGCCCAAAGACCTTTTCCCATATAAAGAATACAAAGATAAGTTTGGGAAATCGAACAAGCGGAAAGGATTTAATGAAGGCCTGTGGGAAATAGAAAACAACCCTGGAGTAAAGTTTACTGGATATCAGGTAAATGACTTTCACACCTTTTGCTCCTGTCTTTCTTGTTTTCTTCTTTTACTGCTTGTCACAGTGAGTGCTTTAAGAGTGACGTGTAAGGTTCTGGTTTTGGTGGAGCAAGAAAGTTTCACAGCTCTGGTAATTGTGTAATGTAAAGACAACTGTGGTCTCACACTCTGTGACAAATGGAACTTTAATCATACTGCAGAGCCTTTTGCTTTCTGTGACATTCTGAAGTGGTGAAGTGGAAAATTCTGCAACACATTTAGTTAAATTAAAAATGGATGGTTTTATTTACTCCTGTACAAACATGAATAATTTCTGACGACTTCTTTCTATTGTTTATTTTTATATCAGGCTCCATGTATTTTATACAGACCTTAAGGTCACTGCACTTTTGATTTTCACCTTTGGCAGTGCCAAAGCTAAGAGGAGTGAGGTGGTGGAGGGTTAAGCTGCTGTAGGAGACAGTTGCTGCTGTACAACAGCTCTCCCTGTTGGTGTCCAGAGCAGAAAGTCAGTGAAGCTGGAGGGGGAGAAGAGTAGTTGGTGGGCTGTATAAAACAAAGAACTTTTCTCATTAAAAAAATGTGGTCCTTTGAAGGCAGGAATCACCTCCAAAAGCAGGCAAACACCTATTACATTATTATCACAAAACACTACAAGCCAGAGATACAGACCACCTGCAGAAAAGCTGCTGCCTCTCTCAGTTCCTGTTTCATATTTTCAGCCCTACACATGTTTTGCATACGCTTGGGGATTTAAAAAAAAGTCCAGTGAATAGTCTGTGGGAGATGGGCTGTCAAAGAGTGCTCAGCCTGCTGGTCAGGGTTTGCTTTTCCAAAACACAGATCCTGCCCTTTGAGGGGAGTGTAACAGCCATCTTCTCTCACAAAAAAGTCTCTGCTATTGCAGCCAAAGTCTGAAAGTTTCAGTAGTTTTTCCCAGAGTAGAGCATGCCAGGTCTCTGCACTGAGCAGCCCTTAGCTCTCCTCCAGCAAACATGTTTCTGTTATTGGATCTTCTGATCCCAGAATCTGCATCTGATAACTGAGTTCAAGTGGTGACTGAGAAAATTGCCTTTGCAGCCCTTTTTCCTGATAATTGCAAAAATAACCTGAGCTCTTCCTAACTGTAGCAATTAAAGTGTAAGCTGTCCATTTCCATCTTTCTATCTTCAATGCAGAACAAAAATCAAGTAATAGATATTAGTGATATTTTTATTGTTGATGTTATTATTGTTGTTGTTATTTTAAAGGCAATTCAGCAACAGAGCTCATCAGAAACTGAAGGAGAAGGAGGAAATACAGCAGATGCCAGCAGTGAGGAGGAAGGTGACCGGGTAGAAGAGGATGGAAAAGGAAAAAGAAAGAACGAAAAAGCCGGCTCAAAACGGAAAAAATCCTACACTTCAAAGGTTATCTTCTGACTTTTCCTGTTGTTATCCATGGGCATTTATAATTGGAATACTGTTCACCTCATGGAAATTTGTTCTTCCTCCTTTAGCATTTTTATTCTGATACCAGGACAGTGCTGTTCAAACAGGCAAAGGGGAGTGGGCCTGATTTGTAGCCTTGGTGAGACACCACTTGAAATACTCTGCCCTATTCCAGTGCCCACACACTGAGAAGAAGGTGAAACTATGGGAAGGAGATCAGAAGGGCTGGGAAGAATACCCATGCAAAGATGGATTGATAGGTTTGATCATCTCAGATCAGTCTTTCCCCAAGAAGAAGAAAAAAATCCTTATGAGTGGGCCTCCTGAGAGTCATGAGTTCAGGTTTGGTTCCTGTCCAGGAGAACTGAAGCTTCCCCCTCCATCTCCCAGAAGGATCTGGCAGGGCCAGATGTGCTCAGTTGCTCCTCTTGGAGCTGAGTGTGAAATACTTCAGTCCAGGATACAGAATGGGAAGGTGGAAGAACAAATTCATTTAGCAGGGAGTAGGATGCTCAGTTTGTGGATATAAGACCTGCACTGTAGTACTTACCAGCCCTGTTAATATCTCATGTAACAGTGTAGATCAGGCAGCTAAGAGTGATGTGTCTGTCTCACAGTGGCTGGTGGGGAAAATCCCCTGAGAAGTGACACCTTTGGGTTCAGATAAACTTCTCACTTGTCACCTGGGGTGAAGGGCAGCAACATTAAAGTCACTTCCTCTGGTTCTGTGTGTGCCTCCAGGGCAGCACTTCCCCTGAAAAATTGTGTAAAGTGTGGCAGAGTCAATTTATTCACATTCATGTTATTCTTCTCTGAAAGTGAAAACTAATGGAAATGAGAAGAAGCAATCAAACAATCTGATCTAGGCACAGTTTGGGGGAGAGTGTGAATTTTGTGGTTGATCCACCAAACAAAATGCATTTTCTCCCATTTTGTGTGTTCTACATCAGAAATTCAGGTCTGGTCTACCATCTTCTTTCCAGAAGATTCTGGACAAACAGAGGATTATGAAAATGGTGCCTTACTGCCACAATTTATCCTTTTGTACTGTAGAATTGCATAACATAAAGAGATGTAAAGGAAAAGATGTATTGGTTCCACATGGCTCTAATGTTAATATATTAAAGCTGACAGCACTAAAAAAAAAGTATGGAAAGCAGCTCTGCTAATGTTATTCTCATTTTACATCTCTGTATTTAATCAAAACTTTTGCCAAGCTGGCACCATCTGTTTCATTAACTAACAAAACCTACAGGTGACCCAGCACTAATACCCAGCTCCTATTACTGTGTCTGTCTTTCAGTCAATTGAGCTGCCAACCTGTGCTGAACACAGAATTTCAGAGAAATTTCTTTCACTGGTGGCAGTAACTGCAGCAACTTCATTTGAAAAATGCTTTTCACCCCATGTATCCTCCCCAATATCCACCTTGACCAGGGAAATGCTTGATCAGACAGCATTCCACATACATTTCAGAAGTGTCTTTCTATGGCTGAAGCTCAGGTTTTAATTTTCACTTTGTTGTTGATCATTTTAGAAATCTTCCAAGCAGTCACGGAAATCTCCTGGAGATGAAGATGATAAGGACTGCAAAGAGGAAGAAAATAAGAGCAGCTCTGATGCTGGGGACGCAGGCAATGACACAAGAAACACTTCTTCAGATTTGCAGAAAACCAGTGAAGGGGTAATCTTCTGTTCCTGTCATTCACTTCCCATGCAGTTTGCTCCTGGGGGGCTTTGGAGCCAGGGTGACCTGTGTGTCCCATGTGCCACCTTCTTGGGTTACATTCCAGTGCTCAGGATGTGTCTAGAACAGAAACATGGACTTGGTGCCAAAATTTGTACATTTTTGCTCTAGAGAAATGACTGGAAAAGAGCATTATTTTTGTTCTGCCACTTGCATAGATGTCAGCTGAGAGGAACCACTGTAAACCATGAGCTGGAATGATGCAAAATTGATGTGAGAGCAGAATCAGACTGTTTGCATAATGCATGCTGGCTCACTAACAGAGGGAGCCTGCTTGCCCTGTCACACTTGTTTAATTTGTGGGGTCCCAGTGTCCTCTTCGGGGTTCTTGAGGGTTCATGTGCTCATGACAGACTCTGCATTCTGCAGGTTCCAGGGCAGGTGCTGCCCTGGGCTAGGAGCTTCCAAGGATGGGAAATGTACTCTGCTCCAGAGCAGCTTCATACAATCCCCTTGTGTGTTTTGTCAGTTGTGTGTTCATACCAATGTTCCTTTGTTGTGACCACAACAACAAGAGGGGCAGGCTGAGCAGGGGGATTACATGGCAGCTGGTTACTCAGCAACCTTTAGCAGCCCCTGCTATTTCTGAGCCTTTGGAGCAGCACAAGCCTCTCTGCTCCAGCACTTGGAGCTCCAGCTCAGCAGCAGTCCCTGAGCAGTGCCCATGCCAAGGCTGGGCCACGTGGGCAGCAGCCGGGCTGGGCTGTCACAGGAGCTGAGTGACACAAATGCCCAGGTGTGAGAGGAGGCCAGCCAGCACAGCTCTCAGCTGACACTGCTGAGGTGCCTCAGCACCCAGCTGCGTGCTCAGCCAAGCCCTTTCTCACAAAACACAACCTCTGGGCAGCTGCTGCTGGCTCCCACTCAGAGACTCCTCCCAGGACTCCCTTTCCCTGTGTCCCTCTGCAGTGCTGTGTAGTTGTTTTGTGACTCTGCTTTATAAAGACTTTGATAAGTGGCTTGTGGGGTCACAAGGAAAATTCACACTCCCATTGACTCTGAGCAAGCTGCTAGCTTCAGCCAGGGACTGATGCAAGGAGACCCTGCCCTGCTGTGCCCTCCCAGAGTGGAGGAGGCTGATCACCCCTCTCACCCACAGAGTGTCAGATAAGGGTGGCCCACATTCTGCCTGGTGAACCCTGTTACACTTCCATCTCTTCAAATAGGTATTTGGGTGAGAAAACTGTTTGTAAGATGCATCTGAGGTAACAGGAGGTCCAGCAGGCCCTGCTGTGTTTCCCATGTTTGTGGCAGTGACAGGGAATATGTCTGTGGACTTCAGGCACATTATCCATGTAAGGACAAAATGCTCACTGAGTTGGGTCAATCACAGACCAAGTGGCTAGAACATCACACAGGATGTTGGCTTTCATATGGCTCTTTCTTCTGGGTGTGACATGCTTCGGAGGCAGAGTCGAGCATGCTACAACATCGTGGTGCTTCTCAGCATTTTCAGGATTATCTGTATATTTTAGTCTCTGTGCTGAAATACTGTCAATAGTCTTATCCTTCCTGCCAGCACAAACTTGAAGCAATATCTAGAGTCAATATTGTCATACCCATGTTGGGAGGTGGCTCTGCTCTGGCTTCTGCAGCTCCACCATGCAGAACTCATGCTTGAGCAGCCAGTCTGTTGTTAGGTCTTGGATGCTTTAAATGTTATGGAAAAGGTGGAGTTTTAGTAATACAGATTAAAGAGACAATGGGGATGTGCTTTTAAGGACAGCTTGAGATAAAAGCACTGATAAGTTTGGAAAAATTCACATCCTGATCCATATATTTCACCTTGGCCATTTCTGCTGCAAAATCACCATTTCTCATGTGAATCTCTTCAGCGTTTCGCTGTTTTGTCAGTAGTGCAATTCTCTTGGAGGACCAGGAGGGGACACTCCATCTCCTGCTGCTCCTCAGAGCCAGACCAAGTGTCCTTTTAGGTCTGCCTTCAGAAGACACAGGGCACTTGGGGGAAGAGCAGCAGGTTCTTTTTTAGTTGGTGTTAAACAGCCAGCCCACAGTGTCAGGATTGGTGAGCTGGGCACGGGGCCAGCTGTGCTGCTGGACACTGCAGCCACGTCCTGCTGGACACCCAGCCTGAGGCTCTGCTGCAGGGCACTGAGCTCCTCCAGCCCACACTCTTGGGCTTCTCTGCTGTAGAAAGGAAGGTTGAAAAAGAGCAACATGCACCTGGAGAGTTGGGATGTGATCCTCTGCTCACATACATGAATTCAGACAAATGTCTCAACCTGCTAAAGACACCACCATAGAGGAGATGATGGTCTTCTTAGAGTCACTGAGCTGGTGAGCAGAGCCTGGCCAGGCAGTGTGCAGAGGATGGGTCCCACTCTGCAGTGTGCAGAGCCCAGTGCCCCGCTGTCCCCAGTTTGGCCACTCCAGGACATTGGTGTGGCCATGAGATGGCGCCAGGAGCCTCCGGAACGGGCACGGGAGAACCGCTGCTCGCTCAAAATAAGGTGCAGGAAGATAAAAGATACCCTGAGTCAGGTACCCTACACAGGGGTTCAGGGCCCTGGTCTCAAGGACAGGTGGGATTCATTGCTGTGGTTTGCCCGGCTGCCTGAGAGCTGCTCCTGGAGGCTGGGCCACCATGGAAGCACGGGTAGCTTGGCCACCCTAGCCTGGGCTGAGAGTGCCCTTGGCCACCATGGAGGCACACGTGGCTTGGCCACCCTACCCAGGGTGTTTCCCATGTGCTGACAGTGCCTTTGCCCCCCTGCTCTGCAGCCCCCAGGCCTCCCACTCAGACTGTGCAAGAGTTGCCTGGAGGAGACAAGCTTTTCTCTTACTAAAACTACTAATAATGAGGTAGTAATTGCCTTTTATAATGCCTGGACTGCAGGCTGAAGACCCATCTCTCCTCCTCCGATCAGACGGAATCCTGCCTTTTAATCACACTCTTACCCTCAGCATTACAGGGATCTTTTTGAAGGGCTAACAGCCAAAGTCAGATGATTGCAGGAGCACCTTCACCTATATTTTTTAATGAAAATTCTAACCTCCAGGTGGTAGAGGTAAGCTTCAAAATGCCAAGTGATGGCTTCCTGAAGACTCAAACCCAGAGCAAATAAAAGTACTTTCAGAGCTATTATATTTTTTTCAACCAATATCATACTGTTCAAGGGCTCAACTTATGATTTTGTTTTTTATCCCTTGGGTAGACAAAGGTGCTTTCTTTTTTTGATCTCCATCCCTTAGTTTCTGAGCTATTCTTGAGTACTACAGGCATTCTCAAGAAGGAGATGTTTCCTCAGTCCCAACCATAGTTGGTAATTGTGTCCCATCACCACATGTTTTTCAAGCTCTTTCCCTAACTGCTGTTCATTGTCTGATTCCTTCCCCAGAAAGATGCAGAGCCTGAACCTCAGGGGTTAATCATCCCATATTGATTAACTAATAGTGTATTAGCTAAGAAAGCCCATCCCAGAATTTGCTCAGATCCTGAGTCACAGAATCTTCCCAGAACTCTTCCCTGCTGTTAAATACTAAATTGTTTTGGCTTTCTCAGAATACCACATAAAGAGAATTTTCTGGTGGAAAGGTATTCATGGCTCTGTGTTGTTTACTTTCATGGTATTAAATTAGTTGATAAATGAGTGAATTCATGGCAGCAGATTTACATTCCTCATTTAAATCTCTGGTGGTTTGTGTCTTTAGTTCTTAGCTGGCATAACTCTGAGTCTTTTTAACTGAACACTTAAACTGCTTTTACTTTACTTCTGAATGGCCACATACTCATGTTAGAAAGCTGGCTGTGGTTCTGACCTTATTAGAGAGTGTTTGAAGGTCAGGCCAGCACACAGGGGATGTGGCAAGTTTTCATTTTGGTATTCACTGTTTTAGTGACAGTCTGGGCAGTGTGTTGGTAAAGGAGGCACTTGCTTGGTGTTCAGGTGCAGGAGGTGAATGATTTTACTCTCTTCAAAGAATAAATTGGCTAGAAATGAGATACATTTTCTTGCTTCTGTTACAGCCTGAATATTAAAATGGAGTAAAGGACTGTGATCCGTTTTCTCACACTGACAATTAGTTACCAACTGAGTCAGTGGATCTATTTGTGGAGGCAACTGCCAGCATGAATAAGGGGATCAAAATCTGGTCCAAAATTATTGCCATCTGACACCATTGCATTTGGGAGAACATATTTAAAACGGCCTGTGTCCAGGCTTTTTTGTTGTGGTATTCTTGTGGGGTAGCAACAATCCCAGTTACTCTGTGAGGTACAAGTGGCCAGAGAAGCTCAGGTTCACTGTGTCCTTCTGATGGGGTTTTGAGATGTTTGGTTCCTCTGCTCTCCTTTATTATCAGGAATAACACTGATCAGGCTGCATAACAGGTTCGGGGGCTTATCAGCATTGAAAGCATAGAATTTAGGGCTTGGTACAATGTAAAAGCCTTTTGTACAAAAAATGAAAACAGAGTATGTTTTTCTGTCTGATTTTCTTTTCCTGCTATTTGAGGCATGCTAAAATTTACCCTTCAAAGCAAAAGATAAGATTTTTTAGAATGTGTCTAAGTATTGCACAGTAAAAAATTCTATGTAAAAATCAAAATAGTGGCATAATATATGGTGTAAGGAGTTGTGTTTGCTGCCTTCAGGATAACAGCACTGCTGCTAAGGACATGGGATATAACTCAGAGGAAACATAAATGTCTGAATGCAAGTTGAGATTAAAGCACCCAGTACAGATGAAATATTTGCAGCTCTGTGTACATTGAATCCTATAACCACTTTGACCTCAAAGCAACACGGAATAACAACTATTGTACAGAGCAAGTAAACAATGATCCTTCTGCCCATGCAGTTTCACAGTACAGGATGGCTGAATTAGTTGCCAGACACTGTTAAGGAAGTAATCTTCAGTGCCAGAAAAACAGACAGCAGTTTGTGGGTTTAGTTTTGTTCCTTGCTCTGTTTTCTGTGTGCTGCCATTGATAACAGAAACTTTGCACTGGAATCAGTCAGATCCTTGCTCTCTCCTTTGTGTGCAGCACGGCACATGTTGTACCACAGCTTGCAGTGAGGCTCGTTCAAACAAAGATGTTTGAGAGTTGTGTTTCTGGAGAGCCGTGAAACCATGGAGACCAGGGGAGGTGCTCGGGCTGCCGCATCCCCGAGCTGCAGGGAGGGCTGAGCCCGGCCAGAGCCTGCCCTGCCCTGCGGCTCTCCCTGCTGGGGACAGGACCTGCTGCCCTGGGCACCTGGCACTGCTGCCAGGAGGGGAACATGCCTCTGGAAACTGCCAAAAGCCTCGAGCATGACTTGCATTGTCTGTCTCTTTGTTGTCCCTCCCGTGGCACAGCAGCTGTGTCTGTGACACAGTGTGGAGGGGAGGTGTTCGTGTTCCCAGCACCCACATAAGGATGATCATACCCAATCTTCTGGGCCTAGCCCAGAAGGGAATTTTGGTAATAATTGCAAAGGTTTCACGCTCCAAAAGGACACCTTTCTGTACTAGATCTGAGAGTTCCAGCACAGGAGGCAGCTGTGTTACCCCACCCTACCTGTCAGTGCTGGGCAGCCACTGCCAGTGGGAAGCTCAGCAGAAAGCAGGGCTTGATTGACTGATCATGTGTAATTGTTTAATTGGGTGTCTGAAGGGAAGGGAACAGCAGTGAACACCCCCAAAGCATCTCTAAGTATGATCTCCCTGACTCTGAAACAGGAGAGAGGCCTCTGGAGGGTGGAGTGCTGGATGGGCAGCACGTGGTTCCCCCTTTTGGGGGAGTCAGGGCTCTGGTAGTTCCTGTAAGCCTGAGCACTTGATAATAACCCCTGATTGTGTGTCCTTAGCCAGGATGTAGCAGGACCTCCCACACGGACAGCACAGGTTTCCATTTTTACTCTTGACAAAGCACTTGTCATAGGAGAGGACTGCACTGACCAAAGACAGGGAAGGTGTTGTTGTAGTGTTGTAGGAGAGATGCCTTGCCCAGAGGTGGGTGGTCATGGTGCACTGCATGCTGTCATGTTGCTGTCCCAGGGCCACCAAGTGAATTTTGCCACCTCTGTTCAATTGGAGGAAACCAAGACTTGTGTCTCTTGCCATGTTCATGTGAGGACAGTCTGATCCTGATCCCACTAATGTCAGGGAAAGCAAGGGCTGACCTTGACTCACCCGTGGGAGTTCCTCTTCTGTCATCACCTTACAGTGAACTGGAGCCAAGCTGTTTCCTTTTCAGAAGCAGCACTTGGATCCCTTAGAGATGAAAATGTTTATCTTTGCTCATGCTTGCTAAGCTTTCCTGTATCTGAACAAGAGGGTGTTCTTGTGGCTGGACATCCAGGAATGCAGCAGTGCCTGAGCTCCTGCATGAACCCCATCAGTGATTTTGTGCAGTGGAAAAAACCAAAATTTGGTTGTGCCTCAAGTGTGTTACAAGGTTTGTAATGGAGTGACTGGGGGAAAACCCACCCACATATATCACTGGAACTGCTTATTGAATACAGCCTAAATGCTTACTTTTAAACTGTGCTCATTAATATTTTCTAGTGATATGTTTGGTTGATGCAACAAAGCAGTTTTCTCTAGAAAAAAATTCGTTTGAATGGACCAGGTGGTTACTTGTACCTGTGACTAAGAAGTGTGGAAATATAATATCAATTGTATCAAGTTTGATGCAGCATGTTATTTCTTACATTAAATGTGACTTCTTTCTCTTTCTCTTTCAGACTTAACCAACATAATGACTGCTGAATATTAAGGGAAAACACAAGAAGGTTACATGTTTGGTTGTCTAATATTCTTGGATTTGATATGAGTCACCACATCTGTTCATTAGTACCATCAACAGCATCCCAGTTTGTATGCACATTATTCACATTCCTATCTGTTGTGTTTGCAGAAATGACATTTTTACCCTTTTTTCTAAGGGTTACTTTTTGATTTTCATATTATTTGGTTGCATGAAGTTGCCCTTTTCCAGTGGCTGAGGTTTATGAAGATATCGCATACTTGAACATGTTTTAGATTCCTTTTCGAGACAGAAAAGGCATAACTCCAAATTATATCATTCTAAATCAACATTTTTAAACACAACTAAATCTTAGAAATGAGTCCCCTCCATACAATGCTACAATAATCTTCCACGTACAGACATAATTTTAAATTTTCCTAAATCCATTCTCTCTTGGGTTTTGATCAGTTTACAACATGAAAGAAAAATTCTTCTTCAGTTGAAATCACCACCAAGTTCAATAATGTAATAAAATACCTTTCCTTATTAGAAGTACCTAGCTAGTTATACTCTTAATACTTCTCCAAACCATGATGTAATGTACACTATCTGACTTAGTTCCTATATGTGGAGTTAGTGAAAGTCTTTTTGTGTTTCTTTAGATTAATACAAGGATTTTTCCAATGCCAACACAATTTGAAATCATTCATTTGGATGCTTTCCATTTTTAAGCTTACTGTGATATACAGCCCTATGGGAAACCAAAACAAAACATCAATTTTAAATAATGAAAGGCTTAAAAAAGGATGCTGTCATTCTGGCTTTTTTTTTTCCTTTTGGAAATAGAACTAGACTAGTAAGTAAGCATTCCAAATCCATTACTCTGTGTACATTATTGTTGCTATTGTGATAATAGAGATTTTTATTTATTTTTATGCCAGCTTTTATTGTGAAAACATATTTAGTCTGGTTTTATCAATCCTTGTTATGCTTGTCCTTGGAACATCTTTTGCGTATTCAAGGTTTGTAGTTGATGAGTTTACTGTAAAAAACTAAAAAAAAAAAAAAACACAAGGAAAAAAAAACCAAAAAAACACCAAAACAAAACAAAAAGGAAACAAAAAAATGTATTGTTTTTACAGAATAAATTTATTGGAATGTGTATTGGGAGTAAGGTTTGAGGTTGTAAGCAACTAAGTTAGCGTCATATTTGGCTTCATACGTGTAATAATGTGAGGTATTAATGTAAGTCAAGTATTAAAGCAAAACATTCTGTTAACATGAGTTGACCATAATAGATACAAGTGCAGGTGAGATCTTTATTTTTTCTGTACTTTGCCTTTTCTGGATAACAGGAGGTCATTAAATTCACCTTGAATGTATTCAAAGTTTCTTTCCAGACATCAGAAGTAACATCAGAGGCTCAAACAGCTGTCTGTGAGCCAGCACGGTCTGTGAGAGCCCAGCTGGGTTTGTTTCCCTGGGAAGAGGCACTGGGATGGAGCTGTCCCAAAGCCTGAGGAGCTGCACCAGGGATGCTGGGTGCCAGCAAGCACTGCCTGAGGTGTGCTGTGGTTGTTTTGGAGCTGCCCCTTTGGCTGGAGGTGTAAAACCTGGGGCTCTCCTCTGACACAGCAGTGTTCAGCAGGAGAGTGTTACAGCCTGCATTTCTCAGTGCTCTGAAGGTCCCTTCGTGCAGGGTGCAGCACACAGGCATGTCAGCTGCTTCCTTGTTACTGATTAGACTTCAAATTCTTTCAATCCAAACACCAAGAAGTCAACAAACCCAAAATAAAGTGTTTCCAGTTAAAACGTATCAGCTAGTTTCATCTGTGAGAAAGGCACTAGGTGTACTGCTTTTAATATAAATACACATAGAAGGCATAGAAATAGCTGTAATTGCAAATAGAAACGTAAGCTGCCCAAACCAAGGTCGCTGTGTTGGCTGCTGCTTGTTTCTGAGCCAGCAGCATTAGCAAAAGTAGCTGCAGAGACACAGCCAAAACCCTCCTCTCTGGAACACACAAGCTCTGAGGCTCAGAGCCCTCTGTGCCCAGCCCACAAGTGCTGCTGAGCACCTGCTCAGCTTCAAGCAGGTGAGCAGTCCTGGCAGAAGTGAATCCTGAAGGGAATTAACAAAACTATATGATTTGCTTATCATATATGGAGTCTTACCATAAGAGTTGATTGCTTCTTAAAAGATTTCTTGGGATTTTTAACAAGGTCGACCCACAAGACATACTTTTTGACAAATAAAACATGTGCATGTGACAGAGTTATGTATGTTAATTTTTCATGCTTCACAATGCTGACCTTCATGTTGTGCAGTAGCTCTGAGCAGGGACTGCTAGCACTGCTATTCCTCAGCGTGCGGAGGCTAAACACTGACATCATTATTATTATTTAACTTCATGCAGTATTTCTAAAACTGTCAAAGCAGCTTACTTAAAAATAGCTGTGGGAACTGGCAATGCACTGCAAAGTCACAATGTTGAGAAGTGGTGCTAAAGGCAGTTGTCTTTATTTTCCCTTTTTCAGTAGGATAAACAGAGCGACCCGTGCGACTACACAGTTGTGCAATTTTACACATCTTACACGCCTCATTTGGGTTCCATCTGAGCACTTCAGTTACATCCCAACCCAACTCTATACATAGCCAAGGACAGGAGCTGGAAACAGTTCTGCTATTCTGGTTTTTCTTCTTGTTTTGGTTTCATGAAAAACTCTGGCTTGTTGACACACCTGTAAGCGAACAGCTGAGGAAGAATCCCATACATTATGTTCAATATCAGGAAAAACTCTTTTGCTTCTTCAGGGACTCTGTAGATGTAAGGAGTTCGAGCATGAAGAGAAGCACCAATATGGGAAAATTGAGCCTGTGGTGTGTATATAACACATATATTAAAAAAAGGTAAAGTTGATGTATATTTTTGGAAAGATGGCATAATCTACGTGCAAGTCTGCATCTCCAGTGACATTTTCCAAGCCAGCCCTTATTCTTATTCCAGAATTATCCATCATACTTTTGCACAGTGGTATAAAAATACAGTCTAAACTAAAATCATTAATATCTTGGTGTATGAGGCATAACTGGAACCATCAGTGGCATGCTAAGAGGTTTGTTTTATGCACATGGTGGCACTGATAATTTCATCAGGTACAGGATTCCACCCTGGCTTGCTGGGTCATAATTTATGCTAGAGGATCCCCAAAAAAGTGGCCACATCCCTGCAGGGCAAGGGCTCTCACCCACCTGCCTGGGAGGGTTGTTGGGAGTTTGGCATCTGTGGGAGCAGCGAGACACTCCCTCTGAGTAAAGTTAGAAAGGAGAGTCTTGGAACCTATGTTAGTTCTGGTTTGGGTTTGGACTTCTTAATCTTAAACCCAGATTGTTCCAGCATCTGATCCCACAACTCCTGATGAGTTCAGAAAATGTCTGCAATATTTGGGTTTCAAGCTTGGGCTGGTTTGAAGCATAAATTGAGCATACAGTGAAGGTTATAGGCACAGACAGGCTTGCTGGCCTGAAGCATATTTTTAGCATAAACAAACATTTAAAGATAGAAGTGTCAGGATAGTCGGTATCTTTTGTTTCCATCTGTTACCTGCTATTTCAAGCCACTGCTCATTCCCATTAACTATTGTGTGTCCAATTTTTTAATTACTATTTAGTTAGCTAGCAGCAGAGGAGATCTGAGAAGATGAACATCAATTTGACCATAAGGAGAGCACTGGGACACCAGGATTTTAGGAACACAGAGGAGTACACTATGGCCAAATCACATCCTCTGTTCTGGCTTCAGCAGGAGTCAGTTTGGCCTCAGGTAGAACATGGTTCTGGTCACAGCAGAGTAGAAGGGGAAATAAAGTGCAGGGGAAATAAAGTGCAGGTGTCTCAATACACCACCCCAGCAAAAGGTTAGGCTGAGACCATCCATCAAAACAGAAACAGAAATTGGTTTCAGGTGATTCCAACCACCTCAACTGAATTGGGAGAGCTCATTGAGCAAACCTGAGCCAGGAAACAAAGTAATCAACGAAATCAAATACAAACACACTTCAGCAGAGTGCCACTTAGCATGTTTCTGTAAATAGCTATTGCACTGCAAACAGATGTTCAGGGGCACATTGTCAGCAGCCTTTTTATATCGGCCTGGTAACTCACTCTGTCTCTTGCAGCCCATTTGTTCTCACCTGCCTAGGCAGGCCCTGCCTCTGGCACCTGGGTGGGCCTGCTGCAACCCCTGCTGCCACCCCTGCTTCAATCCCTGCTGGCAGAGCCTCCTCAGGCCCGCAGCAAAGCCCCCTCATAGCACAGGGCAGCAGAGGAACAGACAGACAGACAGACAGCAGGCTGCAGGCAGGAGGTTTGGGCTCTCTGGTGCACTGAGAGCCTCTGGGCTGCATTTTTAGAGCCTTGTCTGGGGTGAAGAAGCTGCAAAGCTGCTCCTTCTCTGTGAGGATTGTGAGGCCTGCCTGCCTGCGAGCATGGCCAGCTGTGCTTCAGAGTAAGTTGATTGTAAATTTCTCACAATTCACAGTAAACCTTGTCAGAAGGAGCTCTAAGGGGATGCCTCTGAAACTCAGAACTCCCAGAGCCTCCAAGATGCCCAAGTATCTAAGCCTTACTGTGTGGTCTTGTCTCTTATAAGAGTTGTGGCACATTAGTGAGCTTTAATTGTTGTAAAACCAAAAAGCAGTAACATGATGTCCTGTCTGTAGCTTACAAAGATTTTTAGTGGTTAATGATGCACCATATAATGAAGTTATTGTTTATTAGACTTGTTTTTCACTGTAACACATGGCTTCTTCTTTCATTACCAAGGAGGATATTTAGGTCTGTATTTAGGTCTTTTTTTTTTAATTTATTTGATTTGCCTCTGTGAAAATTGTGTTATGTCTTTAATCTCCTGTATTTCTGTTTCATGACTGTTCTCTGTTGCTACTTTTTTTCTTTCCCCTCTTTTTTTTTTTCTTACTTGGAGCAGGGGATATGTGTTAAAAGCAGATCTCTCACTCAGCAGTGGCCCAGTGCTGCTCTCCCTTCAGGCAGACTGGCAGCAAACCCCAAATTCTGGGGAGTTTGGCACCAAACCCCAAATTCTGAGCTGTCAGTCCCTGCAGAGCTCTGTGCCTGTCTGCAGTAGGCTGATGAAACCTTAAGTCTACTGTTACCTCGCTGTCATTGGGGTCTCTCAGCAAATAAGCCATTCCTCAGTGCTTTCTGTTACTGATCCCCTCTCCAAGTGGAGCATTTGGAGGCTCCAACAAACCCCTGAGCCTTGGCTGAGAAATCCACCAGATGAGATGCTGCAGGTATCCTCCTAAGGTAGCCTTACATGCCCAGCATGCAGCCTTTGTCACCCCTGAAGCCTTGGCCACTCTGCTCCTCGGGCACTCCCAGCAGGTGGAAGCTGCTGGACACTGCAGCCTGTGTCTGCCTGCTTCTCACTGGCCTGCTTGTCTCTATGAAGCAGTCTGCACTTGGAATTTTTACAGTATTTTTTGCCTTGTTGCCTAATCATAGGCAGTATTTCAAGTGTTTTTTACCCTGCAGTTAAGGACAGAGGAAAGACCCAGAAAAAGGTTAGGAGTCCTTCTTCACTCTGTGCCTTCTCTCTAAGACTGACTAAAATCAGGCAAAGACTGTAACTTTGGAAGGGTTTGGACCTGGTCTCATGAGCCTAACAAAGCCATCAAATAGAAGGGGAGTAACCTAGAAAAACATGTTCTTTGGATTTAGGGTCTCTGGTAGACAAGAAGCACTGCAGAAAGTAGCCACAAAAAAGGCAGAGTATGGAAAACACTAAGAGGGAGTAGGGGTAAACTTTCTACATTCTACAAAACAGAGAAATGGGCTGCAGAGAGTTGGTGAGACTGATTTTGGCTAGTAAGGCTGTGGCTCTTCATCCTTCTCACGTGGCTCACTTGCATAGGGAAATACCAGTTTAATTAAGTTCAGAGGCTGTTCCAACCCTTTTGTGTTATCAAAGCTCCTGGTACTTCACTCATATGAAATTCAAAGAGCTCCTCCTGAAGCTTCAGAAAGTCTAATTATTGGGTCACAACTGGTTTTGGAGTCTGAATGTTAGTAATGGAGTCATTTCAGCTGAGAGTTATTTGTGATTCTGAAAATCAGCACGTGTGTGTCTGTGTGAAAGGCTAGTAGGCACTTTGGAGGGTCTTAGTTTAGATGCATCACATTTTGTGACTTGTTTTTGTAAAAAGTACGTGATAATGATAGAAATAAAAATGATTAAAATCTCCATGTTCCCCATCTGTAGGAGCAGTGTTCATTCCCAGGGAGCAGTGCCCACTGCTTCCACCCTGAGACACTTAGCTTTACTGGACCTTGTGTGTGAGAGGAAGAAAATGTGTTTTGATAACTACATGTGTTTTAATTATCAATTAAGTGTTTTAAGGTAACAGTAGACAAATCTGTAAATGTGGTTTTTGCTTCAAAATGACAAATACTCAAAACCCAAATAATCAAGAAAGAGCCCTCAATTCTTTGTCACATGCATTTTACATCCCAGGTTGGTCACAGTTTACTAACTCAAATCAATTAAATCATGTGCACTTGTTGGATAACTGAAGTTCATCCTGCAGTGCATTAAAGTCAGAGTGACAAAAAAAACCCTCCCAAATGTCAAGAACTGTTTTTTGAAGCAAGATAAAATAGGAAGAGAGAACAGAAACATAGAGTTCTCTTAATCAGTTTCTGTCAGCCCACAGCATTTGCTGGTGCCAGGACGAGCTTTAAACAGTGAAATGGGAAATGTTGGGTGTGAGTCTAATGTGTAAATGCACATCCTGAGGCAGAACCACAAAGAACAACAGAGGGGTTTTAGACTTCAGCAACAAAGTTTAGGTACAAAAGGTAAAAAGGACTGTTAAAAAAAAAGAAAAAAAGTGATTATTTGTTACAGGAAACATATAAAAGGGGTGGGGCGGGGGGAAACCCAAACCAAGCAGACTGGGAGGCTAAGGTTTCTGGTAAGTTTGCAAGGTTGTGATAGTTGGCACACTCGGACTTCTGATTTACTTTCTCTTGTGTTAAAAAATCTTTGAAGGAGTGTTTTTTTCCTTGATTTTATGGGCATTTATGGAACCTGAGTAATCTGTCAGTAGAGGAAGTTCCCAACACAGCCTTGCCTACTTAGCTAGCTTGTGCTTTTTTATTTTTTTTAATTAAATTTTGGCCAAACACAGTTGTACAATATTTATGATACCTTTTGAGCATCTAAACTTCCTCATTAATGTTTGCCAGATTCTGTTTTGATATCACATGATAGTTCAAGATTCTCTATAAACTGGTAGAGAAGAAAAAAGAAGTCCTATTCTCTGTGATAACTGCTCCCAAATAGAAAATACAACTCCACCCTTCTTACTGGGCAGTTAAAGTGGATTTTAGTTTGTATCTATGATTATCTCAGACCCGAGGAACCAAGTGTTGGTTTGTGTTTTTCTGATAGTGGTATTTGAATTGCAGTTGTTGCTGTGTCCCTATGTTGTCACTGTTGTGGCAGGGTTATTGTGCTTATTTTCTGTGTTGTCTGGATGTTCTGAGCACTCACATTTCATTTCCTACGTACAGAACAAACCAATTGTCCCTGTGTCTCATCTGTTTAATGCTCATCTGTCTCTCATAAGTCATTTACTAGTTCCTGTTGAATTGTTTTGGTCAGTCTTCTCATAAGCATCAGCCCCATTTAGTAATTAACTACAGTTGTTTATTTAAGGGAACCAGAATGGAATGAGTAAAAGAAAAATGATCATTGTCTGCTGTTGGGAACACAAACACTTCTGAGTGTTACTGTGGTTTTTGGCCCAGGAGGTTCCCTGAGTTCTCTCAACATCTTCCACTGATATTGTACATTTTGTGTGACAAGGAGATACTTTTTCTCTTTGTATATTTCAAACTACCTACTTGACCAACACATATTATGGAAACAATGTATTGTGCTGTTGTGTTGTGTTTGGGTTTTGTTGGGTTTTTTTAAGATTGCCTGTCACAGCTTTAAGATGGCCTTCCTTCATGATGCCAGCTAAAGAGTGCATGGTGCTTATTAAGGTTTAAATGAGCCCAATAAAAGCATTGTGTAGAAGGAGAGAAGTCTGCTAAAGCAAGAATGTGGTCATTAGAGAGTAGTAGATTTGATTATTCACTCTCTTAAATTAAGGGGTTTTTACAGGTCTGAAAGGTGATCTGGGTGACATCAGCACTAAACCTACATGGGAAGATCAAGCCCTGGGCCCCTTATTCTTCCATAGGTCTCTACTTATTATAATGTAATTTAAAAGTGAAGATTTTGCAAAGAAATACCTGAGCCAGTCCTCCAGCATGTATGAGGGTCAGATCAGGCATCCAGGAGCAGCCAGGCACCAGCAGGCCATACAGAGCAATCACATAGTACGGCACAGAGTAGAACATGTATGCCAGCATCTGCATTCCAAACACAAATATCAGTTCCTCTGCAGTGTGAGGGAGGTGCATTTAAAAACCAAAAAAGCTGCTCGCTGAGAAGTTGAGACCACTCAAAGCTACACTTCTGGCAGCAGTGATTCCCAGGCTATTTTGTCACACCTGGATGCTATTGACTGGATCCAGCTACCCTAGGGTCTCTGCTGATATGGGTGGCTGTTGTCTCCTTGCCCCATCCGCACACCCTTCATCCAGGACGTGTATTCCTGCCCCTTACTATCTTGAGACCATGCCAAAAAGCATGGCCTGGCTTAACTCCTTAACACAGGGAGCCTTTGTCAGGCCCCACTGCACTCCCAGCTGGGAGCTGTGGGACACAGCTCTCCCATGCCCTCCCTTTCCCAGGAAGAGCTCATCCAGCAGTGACAATTGCTTTCTGCTCGTTTCCTCACCCCTGTGTCCTCTGACTGCTTTGGGCCCTGTCCCTGTGCAGCAGCCAGGCTTGCAAAAGAATGTGAACATCAAATTCTGCAGAACTAAAGTACAACATGCCCCCATCTGCAATGATTTTTGTGTGCAGTGCCCTTTTTCAAGAGTGTGTCCCTGGGGATGGCGGTGCAATGTGAGCCTGAGGAATCTCGTCCTACGGCACCACTTCTTGCTCCATGATTCCTGACTGAAAGTCTGTTTTGCCTTTCTAAGGAGGGGAAATGAACATAAAAAGCACACAGATCTGTTTCATGGGCTGTGTTAAAAGAACCCTGAATAATTAGGATGTGAAGCTCCATGTAACCAATTTGAACCTAAGTTAAGCTTATCACAACGAGGAGCTGGTATCCTACAATAGCTAGAAATGGTACTAGAAAATACCCTTTAATTTGCCATGAATGATAATTCCCACATTGAAGCCTTCAGAGATGGCTTCATCCTTGTTCACAAATCCCTCCTTCCCACTCCCTGCTTTACCTGGAGCTTGGGGTAGGCAGCAGGATCCTTTATGTAGGGCTCGTGCAGTTGGATGTACAGGCGGCACAGCTCCGCAGGGCAGTCCAGGGCAATCTGACAAGAGGTTTTAAAACAACTTCCAGTGACCAATTTGTTCTGAAACCAGCCAACCTGGTGTTACCAGCCCTAGGGATGTGCTCATGGTCTGCAGCACAGAGCTGGCAAAGGTGATCCATGTGATCACCAAATAAAAGGGGAAATGCAGCCCTCTCAGCTCCCACTCAGTGGGTTTGTGAGGAAGGGCTGGCAGCCTGCTTTGAAGATTTTGACTGGGAAAGAATTTAGCCAGTTGGCTGTGCTGTTGTAAAAATATAATTGCTATTGATTTGCTCTGATAAATAGCCTTTGATCACACCAAATGAACTTCCCAATGGAAAATTGCTCTAAGGGTGGAAACTTCAGGATAAGCACCCAGTTTTAGGATAGCAAGCTATGGGTGTAATCCAAGAAAGAGCTGCACTGGGACAAGGCAGCAGTGCAGAGCAATGCATGAGACAGGTGCTACTCAAAGTAATAATGTTTGAGAGTAGTAAAGGAGGGGTTATTGCATTTTACATGCCTATAGGAATAAAAAGTTCTGAATAAACATGGATAAATTGCAACAATTGCACTTTTTGTGGTAGGCCTTAAAACTACTACAAAACATTCTGCTCTAAACTGAGCTAGCAGTGCATGTGAGCAGGTCCCTGGGCTTGTCTGTGGCATTGTTAATGCCTGAGCTACAGGGCTGAACAGGAAATTCTGCACAGCTCAGCTTCAGGTGCATTTGGTGTGTGACTCTGAGGGGGCAATGCAAAACTTTGCAGTCAATATTCCTCCCTGTTCTTTTCCAACATGGGCTTGGTGGGAAAAGAAAGGTCTTGCTTCTGAATGGACTATAATGGATTGTGTTTTATGAACTTCTGCACAAAATTATGGTTCCTGCACCTTACACAGAGAAGTTCAGTTGATTTCTGTACATATAATCAAGGCCAGTAAGCAATTCCTGCTTGGTGAGGGAAATCTATAAGGAAATGACCACAGTCTCAAAATCAACAAAAAAAATTCCTTGAGAAACAAAGTGGGACTGCAGAACCAAGTATGAGACCAATATTTTCCACAAATGAAATTACAGATAAACCAGCTTATTTAACTTGTATCAGTGGTTCTCTGAAGTCACATGATCTATAGGAAATAAAGCAGTCTGACAAATTAGAAGATAAAATATTTCTGAGAGGCAGGTTTTTAGAGAAACAGGAGGTGAGAGAGGAATGTGAGCAGCACAACTACAAAAGGACAATCTGCTCTAGGTAAATAAAATGTTGCTGGGTATTTATCATCACCTCCTACTTGAATTATTCTAGAAAGGATCAAATCTACAAATCAAGCAAGCAAGCAGTTATCTGAGATGCCCAAACATCTGAACTGTGCTCACTGAATGATACACAAGTTTCATTTTGCTTAAGACAGAAAATGCATTAGAGCTGACAAAGGAATAGATTTACCTATGACTGGATTTACTCCTGAAGGCATTTTCAGTTCTGCTTCCTTCCCTCAGAAATTTTGATTCAATCAACTATGGTTAGAGAGCAACCATTTTTAAAAATTGTCTCTTGGTAAGTAGAAACAATGTGTGTTATTCACAACATGGATTTTTTTTTTTTTTCATTTTAGGTGGAAATGTTCTCCTCTATCTCATGCAGTGTAACTAACTTGGTTTTGTATATAATTTTAAATATGCGTTACTGCTTAGAAAAACATGAATATAGAATTACTTTAGTTGCTTTGTCTCCATGTTCTGGGCCATAAATGGAACAACAGACCAATGAAAACAGTTTTAGGTCATGTTGATTTCCTCTTGGGATGCTATTTACTCTGGTGGTTGTGCACCTCCTTTTGAAAAAACATGCTGCACACAGCACAAAATGGAGAAGCAAAGCACCAATAGTTATCATATATAATTTATCCTTTTGTATCTGAGGCCTGTTTGAACCCAAATGTTACAGGATTTCCCCTGACCACAATGTAAGTGCTTTTTCATACAGACTCAAATTTAAAAGTTTGACTGAAAATCAGCTTAAATTATTAAAATATCTTCAACTTACCATGCCCCTGAATATGCAAAAGCCCGTGGCCAGAATGAGGTATGCAGCTAGCATTAAATCTATTGGTCGCCTTAGGAGTCCTTTCTTCTGCACCTCCTGAACCACCTGCAACACAGAACAGGGCTGTGGGCACATCCTGCTCCTGGCACTGCCTTCCACCCCAGAGCAGCCCCTGCACACAGGCTGGAGGGGTGAAACATCACAAAACATCCCATCTGTCCACTGATTCCAGAGACAGAAAGATTCCCACCTAGAAAGGCAACTCCAGACTTTATAGGATGTAGTGAGGAACATTCATCTGAATAAACTCTAGAAATGGATGGATCCAACTGAAGCCACTCAATACAGATTAGTGTCATTTCAAGCAACCTAAATCAAATAACCACTAACTCTGCAATCACCTAAGGCTCTAAAGCAGCATAACTTCTTCAGAATTGTCTTTTTGTAATTGGAAATCATTTGTTTTCCTGAATGTCCCTATGTAGAAAAGCCTTGGAAATGTAGGTTTGTCTCAGACATTTGAAGTTCAATCTAGTATGCTTTGTAAAAGGACTGGATCCATCTCATTATTGAATGCTGGTTTTCAGCATCTTGTGACACTATTAAAACTAATGGACTATCACTGGCATAAAATAAAAGCTTTTCTGTGGCTGGCTGAGTCCTCTGCTGAGTTCAGTGAGCAAATATTGTATGTCAGTGTGCAGTGCAGAAATAGAGAATGAAACCTGTGTGTGTATGGAGTATGAGGAAACCCTTCCTCCTCTGTCCCTGAACCCTGGGAATTCCTGGGGTGGCACTGAGGCAGCTCCAAGGCCTGGCTCTGGCCTTGTGCCTCCTTTCCTCAGCACAGGAATCCCCTGCTGCAGGGACAGAGGGGAGGGATCCCACTCTGCATTTCCATGTTTAATGGGGAAGGTGCTTTGGGGGAACCAAAGGCATCTCTTTGCCTACACAGTAAAACCTACATGGAAATCATTTGAGCTACACTGTCTGCATTGTGCAGGCACAGACAAAATTATAAACACATCAGAGTATCTTTGTGCAGTTCAGGGGGAAAACTTCCCCGTGTATGTGTGTTACTCATTTCCTCTTCCTTTTTATTGGCCGCTTGTTGGCATGCAGGCAGCAAAAGAAAAACCTGATTTCCTTCCTGTTATACACTTGTGGAATTGTCTCCAAAGTGCAGAACAAAAATTAGGATGCAGGGGCACAGTTAAAAGCACACAGGATCAAGATACTCACAATAAAGTCATTTAAACAGGAGAAACAATCTTGCAAGGACAATGAAAGCAACCAGAACTTGAACACCTTTCCTCTACCCCCACAGTGATTATTTTTTTAACTAACAGGTTTGTAATAATATTATAGCAATGTATACCTTGGCCAACAGAACACACTTTGCTTCTGTTGCTTTTGTGTCAGTATTTTCCTATATACTAATAATAGCATGTTTAAAACCATTGCTACATTTTCTTCCTAAACCTTTTAATTCCAACTCTGAATAATTACTGTTAAAAAAAGTTTAATTTTACAGCTAATTCCAAATGAGCTACTGATATGTTCAGGACTTACAATGATTATCTCACTGATTAGTAGCATTAAACACAATTATTTCCTGGAAACAATTCTTAATTTGGGACTGAAAGAGCTGCATGAAAAATTCATGAGTAGTAACGTTAAGATTTAAAGGCATGCCCAGATATGGAGCATAATTTACCTGTGAAGACTAAATACAACTTCTAAAAAACAAACAGCTTGGGTGAGCTATGAGGTCCCAGTGTAAGAAATCAAGGCTTTTTCTACAACCTTCTAGGCAGGGAAGTTTAGGTTTCCAGAAAAGGATTCACAAAGAAGTGCAATGTTAAATTTTCAGGTCATCAGCTTTTCCTGAACTCTCTTTTTGAAATAGAATATTAAATCTAAGTTTCTCTGAAATATATACTAAATTAAAATATCAAACCTAGGTAAGCAGTTTATCTCCTGGCAAGCCCAGGAGACATGGCTGTATTTCAGCAAGTAATCAGTCCATCACATATTTTCTATAATGTCTATTTCTGTAGTATTCTTAATACCAGGAAAACAAAGTGAATCCTTCATCCATGGCTGCTCCCACTGGTGTGTGCAGTAAAAAATTGCCATCACTACCTTTAACTAGACTGGATGAGTCTAAAGAAAGTGCTTCTGGCCAGGAATAGAGTCTCCTTCAAATGAATCACTCAAATGGCTTTGGGATGGGGCAGGTGGCTCCTGTGAGCCTGTGCAGGATGTTTAGCACCTGAAGATTCCTCCAATTTGCCTTCCATAGGGATTTGCCCTAAAACCTGTGATTCTGTAGGTGTTCTTCAGCCCTGAGGAGAGATGAGCATCCCTCTGTGCTTCTCTCTCCTCCTAAGAAGGGCTGGCTGGCTGTTGTGTTTCTGGGCAGGTCTGTGCTGTCTGTCCTGCTGTCACTCTGTCTGTGCCACTCACGCTCTGGCTGCCTGCTGGCTCTGAGCAGCCACCAACCCTTCACCTCTGTCCCTGTTTGCAGGGACAGAATGAACCACAGGAGCTCCTGTGATGCAAAAATATTAATTGATTCTATTGCTTACAACTGATGGGGAGTGCTGCAGCAATAAACTGGCTTGCCTACAGCAGCTAGGAGCTAAAAATCTGTTCTGTGCTATGTACTGCAGGGGGTTTTTACCTTTTTTTTTATAAAACAGTGCATAAACTATTGATAGATTATTTTCATGGCTCAGTTAATCTTATTACAACCCATCTAGCTATTTCAAAGGCAGAGTCTAAAAAGTTTTAAGTAAAAGTTTTTACAGAATTTTTACAAGAAATGTGTAAAGAATTTTTGTATCAATTTATGTACAGGGTCTCACCTGTAAAATCCAATATTACAGAAAGCACATAAAATTTTTTTTAAATTACATGAGATCTGTAAGCCATCTGCAGAAGAGTGCTTTCCTGCAGTGTGTCTACAGGATTTTGTGGTGCTTTAAGAAGCTGGTAAATGCCATTATTTTCATCAGCTAAGAAACTGAATCAGACAGAAATTGAATAGGTAGAGGTTAGGAATACAATTACACTTATGAATGGGTTCCTTACTCCAGACATGAGATTCTTTTGTTTTTTCTTTATTCCACCATAATGAAATATCCTGCAGTATAGATATTTTTGCAGTCTTCAAAGCCAGACAGCAATTGTCATAAGAGTGAGCAGTCACAGCACATTCCATGCTCACCAGGGATCTGTAAAACCCACCAGAAAAAGCCAGCTTGTTTCAGCTGCCCTAAGAGGAGCCAGCCCTGAGATACAACAGAATTACCTTGACTGGAGTGTCGTGAGCCACTGAAGGTTGGTTATAAATCCTGAACCCAGCCCATATGGGCAGGCAGACATATGGGATACTTAGGAAAATTGCAGGACACACTTTTGCTCCATATTTGCCTGTTGAAAAATTATTACAAGATTTATGAGAATCTGTAAGCTCTGTTGCAGAAGAATTAAAAATTATGCTACATAACATCAAACCTGAAGCAACTATGGTAATGCAAATAAACATAAAACATTAGAAATCACTGTTAACACACAAATCCTCTTGAAAATCACATCCTCAGCAGAAGTAGAGGCACTGGTAAAAGAGCCCATGAGACAGGGAGCCATTTCTGAACTAGGGACTTTTTGAGAAGATGGGAAGCCACATCTGTCACTGCATTGGGTATAGGATGGGACAGCTTTCAAACATCTCAATGGAACCTGCTTCAAGCAGAGACCTTGTTCTTTTTAAAATGGGGGATAAAATGTATCAATTTTTCAAGATCCAATATTGCATTTGTTTTCCAAAGTGCTGATTTCTCCCAAAAGTTTGTACTGAGGACAAAACATTCAGAGAGCTCTCCTCAGCCTCAGGTAAACCAGGGAAATGTCTCTTTGACACTGGCTACTCTGTGTGCCAGAAAGGAAAGTGGCAGGCACGATCTTGAGAGGCTTTCTAAGAGGAAAGAGGACAGGAGAGTCACATTAAACTGCTTTTCTCTGTGGTGATCTATCTTCAGAGGAGGGAGGGAGCTGGGCTGGCCCCAGCCTGCACCATGAATATTCCTCCTCTGGCATGAAAAGCAGGACCAAAGTGACCTTCCCCAAAGCTGACTGCAGGATTTGGACACATCAACATCTTTCTCAGCTGAGCATTTGTCAACTTTGCAGCAGTTTAAGCTCAGCTAAAAAGGAAATCTTTTCTTGAGAAAGGTTTCACCCTTAATGGATCACGTGCCAGCAACACTGATGTCAATATTTTTACTGCAATCAGTACAGATTTATGTTAGAATATAGGAATGTTAAATTTAGTTTGAAAACAGAATAACTTCCAGATTTGACTTTTAAAGGTGATTTGGGTGCCTCTTGTAAGCTGTTGGAAAGTCAGACTTCTAAGCAAATTGGAAATTTCATGCAAAGTAAGATTTATCTTTTTATGATACTAAGAGACATTATTGTCTCATTACTTAAACCTGGTTTAGATGAAAACATAATACATATATCAAAACACAATTCTTGTTTTTTTCTCCTTGAAAGCAAAGTAAATTTTAAGGGTTTTTTCCCTAGTCTCCATCTTTTCTTCCTCATATTTAAATTGTAGAATATCTTGTATCTCTTTACTGATATTCCTAAAATACCTCTTTCATATTAATACAGAAATGAACCAACACTGCACTAAAATATAGATAGCACAATCTGAATTTAGAAAATGTTTCACAGGAAAAAGCTGGTCATATAAATTAGTTCCTTACCCACAATATTTCCAGGCATAAAGACAATGATGCTCATGATAATGGAACCCAGCCAGTAGAGACCAATGGTTCTATAGCTTTGTCTGTTAATAAAAGAAACAAGACATAATTATTGAACTGTTTCTAAAAATTCCCTACCCTAAATATTACAATCATTGCTGGGGTTGTGTTTTACCAAGTGGAGGCTTTTAAAACCTGTACCACAAGTCAAGAGTGGATTGCTGCCTCTGAGAGGGACCAGGGAGGAATCCTGCATTGGTGTGGGACAAGGTTACCACAGGGACAGCACAGCTCTGGGCATACTCAGTTATTTGCTGTTGTGTCACTCCTCTGAAGGCTGACTGCACGAGTTTGCACATCACAGGCCGTACAAAACTATAAGACAATTAATAATTATTTTCATGCTGTTAATGCTACTGTTACCAGCAGGTACATTTGTCTCTGGAATTTAAGTGCTTACTCTCTGAAGCTCTTTATTCAACAGCAAGAAGCTTAAGAATCTCTAGAAATAACTTCTTTTTCTCTTAAACTTCATGTCACTTTCTAACAGGGATGAGAGATCATCATGGTGCTAAGCAATACATTTTTTCTATAATAAATTTTTTATTTGAAAAACAATTTTTTTTCACACATGCTTTTAGTGCATATCCTCTTTCAGCTTTTAGCTAACACAAAGCCATGTAGATGTGCCACAGTCTACTGCAGGGTGAAGGCAGGATGCATCTCCATGCACTTTGTGGGCTCAGTCAGCTCAGAGGAAGGGTAACTTGGCAAGGGCAGAACCCTTAAAAGTAATGAAATTCCAACAGCGCTGCTTTAGCGTACAACAGGAAACCATCCCAAAACAAAAATCTAAGTACTGCATGGCAAAGAAAGGCCTTTGTAGGTGATGTGAGAGTGCAGGGCAGGTGAGCAGGGGCCAGCCAGACTCACTCCCAGGCAATGGCTGCCACCATCAGCAGGTACATCAGGTAGTGCGCAGAGCCGTCCCAGTAGCAGATGACGTGGCCGTAGGCGGTGTTCAGGTAGGGCTCCCCCTGAAAATGGGGTAGGGAGAACACACAGAGCTCAGAGAGAGAGAAACAACTCAGAAAGGACAGCAGCAAACAAGCCCAGAGCAGTAACCAAGGCTCCTTCTAGCAGTGGTACAGTGTCTGACTGACAATGCCCATGTCAGCTTCCGACTGACAGTGCACATCTCCCCTTCTGACTGACAATGCACATCTCCCCTTCTGACTGACAATCTCCACATCTCCCCTTCTGACTGACAATCTCCACATTTCAGCCTCTGGCTGACAATGCACATTTCCCAGCACAGAGCTGACCCAGGCAGGGTCAGGCAGAACTGAAGGGTTCCACATCTGAAATAAGGGGTGCAAGATGGAAACTCCTGTGTGCGACTGCCAGCTTTACTCAGCCACATTATGAAAATATGACTTTTCCATATTTTAGTGACAAAAAGCTACAAAATAAAGATAGATTCAGCATACAACAAACACAGATATATTTAGCAGCCTAGAGATCTACAGCAGTAATGAATATATGGATGTCAACATAGAACCTTGTAGGGTCCAACTCATTTCACACTTAAGTTCATGGAATCTTTTCAATGACTTCAGTGACTTTCCTGTCAAGCTCTTACTGAGCTATTTTTGGTGGATGTTGATATTCAGCAGCCAGCAGATTCTGCTGACTAGGGATCTGGCCTCATCATTTTTTAACTCTACTTTCATTCCTTCTGGTCAAGTGATTAGGCAAAAATAAAGGGGCAATTTTGTTTTCTTCTTAGCAACACATTTTGGTGTGGTAACTCATCCACTCCTGAGTGCTCCCTGTGGTTTTCTGCCATCATGTCCAGGCCCTTCAATTCCCACAGAAGTTAACTCAGAGCAGGGTTCCTGAAGTTAACTGTAACGACAATGGAGCTTCAAAGCTACATTATTTCTGCCAAATGAGTCAGGAGGTTGCAAGTCAATGAGGGCTTTATCCACAACAATAACAAAGCAGGTCAACTACAAAATTCAAGAAGACTGTTTTGAATGTGTGAGTGGCTATTTTTTCTGTGACAGATACTACAGCAAGTTATTTATACTGAAGATTTTATTTACATTTGTAAGCCAAACTACTATTTACCTCTCTCAAGTAATGAGTCATGAATCCATCAATAATTCCATCCTGTTCCAGTCCAATTATTAGATTCACTACACTGGTAAAGGCAAATACAGCATAAACTGTAATAGGAAAAAGGAAAAAAATTAAATTAATAAATACTTGGAATTCACACAGTTCACTAAATTGTCAGGCAGAGATCTATTGAACTGGATGTGTCAACTTTGAGGTCACAGCTATTCAGCACACAATATGACTTTCCCATATAGCTCAGGATTTTTCAATTAGTGGTTGGTTAACACAGCTCTCAGAAAGCTTTTCTGAGGAATGTGAAATTCTGTGGAGCTGCAGGCACAGCCTGCATGGAAGGTCAGTGTCTGCAGGAAGGACTGTGCAGCCTTTCCAAAATCTTGGGCACATGGAGTTTACAGCCTTGACTGTGAAATGAAAGGAGGAAGGACAGCAGAAAGGAGCAGAGAGGAAAACATGACTTGTCATTTCTGCAGGTGAGCAAGGCAAAGTGCAGGAGCCACAGGAGCCCAGAGCAAAGCCATGGGTGAGCCAGGCCACTCAGCTTCAGCACACTTACCATAGAACAGGGGGTCTTTGGGTGGCTTCCTCTTGACAAGAATGCGAGCTGACAGAGCAATGAGAACCAGAACCAGCAATCCAACTGCAACGATCACCCAGGAACTGCAACAGTATGGTGAAAAAAAAAAAAAAAAAAAAAAAAAACCAAACAAGAATTTTAAAGAAAAATTGACAGAATTTTGCTTTGTCAGCCAGCTGTCCCCAAACACACATACTCATAAAGCAACTTTTAACAATTTAAAATACAGATTTTAAAGTTTATTGCATAGTCTGCCATAGTATTCATCCTATGGTTTTGCAGAATTTATCTGCCTCTCTTTGCATGTGTGATCAGCTAAAAAAAGAAAATACAAAAATAACTAGATAAACAACATATCCAGAAATCTAGATTTGTCTAACTAAAATCAGTTTTCAAACTGAAATAAACAGAAACTATGGGAAAATTAAAGGGAAAGATGAGGATCAAACCCACAGAGATTTCAAGGCCAAAAAGGATCACTGGGGACGTTTTATCTAACTTCAGTAATAAATTATCTACTCAGTAGATTACAAATTCAAAAATAAATCACATCAGTCCCGTGGAATAGGAGTAGCAGTGTGGGCACCTCTTATGGACCTGGGCTGATGTTCAGTTATGGAAATGCTACCAGAGAGCTCTCTGGCTGGGCAGGACCACTTGAGCAGGTTCGGTGACCAGCACAGGTGGGCTCAGGCAAAAGGAACTTTTCCCTGGAGATGGAGCTATAATGTTACTGCATGGACAGTGGGAGTGGCATAGAGCACAAAAAATCTTTGTCACAAAGTAAATTTGTCTACTTCTCCAAGAAAATGAAAGCTAGGAAAAGCAGTTTAAAATTGTTCCATAGATCTAAGGGTGTAAATTATCTTTAGCTCTCTTTAAGGTAAGATTCTCCTCCTCAGTCTTCACTAGTGCAAGAGAAAAAAATGAATGGAAAAATTAGGTAAAGTCCAGAAGCATAAGCTAAAAATATCTGGTACATCATTTTATACATAGTACCACCCTGTATCAAGCAAACAAGTTGTGTATGAACAAATTATATTATGAGAATATTAACCTTAGTGAAACTTGACTTTAAACTATTGCAAAGAACTTGCAAGACCAAATATTTCAGAAAATATACACACATAGTTTCTAAGTCAGGATGAGCAGTACTAGCTTGTTGATTTATTTTATGCTTTGAATCTCCTGCTAGTCTGTTTTCCCAGTGATGAATTTCTTCATACCGTTACAGCTGTTAATATTGCAGCGACTTTTCACTGCAGTCTATCAATTTGAAATAAATATTGGCAGCTAATCAAGTAAGTCACCATGTGTTATTTGACATTACTCTAGCAATGAGAAACAAAAATTCAGTTATGGGCCAGAAGGAGGAAAATGGGGAAGGAACAGATGTAGCAAAAAACAAGAAGCAAATATTTTTTCAGTAAAGTTGCAAAACACCCCGGGCTGTGGAACCACAAAATACCACGCAGACCTTTAAGCGAAGCGGGTTTTGCCATGAGGAGAGGCTGCGGTTTGTGCCGGGATCCCGGTTTTTGGCAGGGCGAGGGCGCGGGGTCATTCCCAGCGCGGGGCGCCGGCTGCGGGTGCCGCGGGCAGCCCCGGCTCGGGAGCGCTCCGGGGCCGGCGGCTTCTCCGCTCGCCTTGAAGCGCAATTGGGGTTCGGTGGCCAATGGCCGGGGGAGGCCGCGGTCCCGGCGGGAGCGGGCGCTGCCCCGCGGGACACGGGACACGGGAGTCGGGACACGGGACTCGCTCCGGGGATGGCCACCGGCAGCGAGCGGGTCCCGGGACCGCTCTCGCCGCATCCCGGCTCGGCTCCCGTCACAGGACGCGGGCAGCACCCGGCAGCGGCGAGGCCGCCCCGCTCGCCCCTCTCGCCCCGCGCACCCCGCTCCTCCGGTACGAACACCCCGCGGGCCCGTCCCGCTCACCTGCCGGTGGCCGCCAGGCAGTTGAAGAGGTACGTGACGGGGATGGCGGTGAGCGAGAGCACGAACACGCCGGTGGCCGCCGAGGCGCTCATCCCCGCGGCGGGAGGCGGCGGCCGCGCTGCGCCCCAGCCCAGCCCAGCCCGGCGCCGAGCCCCAGGCACCGCCTCGGCCCGGCCCTGCCCGCCCCATGGCCGGCACCCCCCCGCCCGCGCCGCAAAGGTTAAATCCGCCTCGGAAACCGGAGCCGCCCGCCGCTCCCCCGGCGGCTCGGGGAGCGCCTCCGCCCGCCCGCCCGGGGCTCGCCCCGCGCCCCTGCCCGCGGCTCGGGACTGCCCGCCGGGCGATGCCGCCCTCCCGGGACACGGTGCGGGTCCGGCCCCGTGGGCACGGGCGCTGCTCCGGTGACCGACGGAGGCGGCGTGCCAAGGGCTGCCGTGACAGCCGAGCTGAGCGGGCTGAAGGCACGGCGAGACCCGGGGCGGCGGCAGCCGAGGCGACCCCGTGCCATGAGAGGTGGCGGATGGACAGAGGGTCCCTTGGTCCGGGTTGTGGGGAACTCCCTGAGAAACCCGTAAAAAAATTATGCATCTCTTTTGAGTCATTATTTAGCTGGGTTATTATGAACAAGGACATTAGCGGTTTTAAAAATGTTGGGGAAAAAATGAGTTTATCTTTTCCATTTAAGTGCCAAAAAAAATTAGCAAAACCTAGGTGTATGTTTGACCTTTTCCATCAGACTTTTCTTCCTGGCTTCAAACTTTGCCTATACCCCAATATCAACACTGAAGTTTTAGCTGTGGAACGAGCCTCGTGTGCAAGGCAAACAGAAATGAAAACCGCTGTTCCTAGAAGTTACTGAGCATTTAATTCCAGGACGTTGGCAAGTGAGAATGTGTTGCCTGAAGAAAACAGCAAATGCACTTCCAGCGTGCCAGGCAAGCTCCTTCTGGAAGAATTAACACAATTTTTTGCAATAATGGGCACAATTCAGACTCCCTCCTGCTGAAAAGATACAAAGCAGGACTGCTAAGGTGGCTGAGCAAACAGGGCACCTGTCTGCAAGAGAAACACGAAGAGCTTGGCTTAGAGTGCACTCTTGTAAATACTAGAGGAGTTAACACCAGTGAGAGGAAAGAGCTCTTTAATTTGAAGGACGAAGCTGTGAAGAAACTGTCACTAGTTTCCAGAAACAGCCATGAGCAATAAAGGGTATTCCAAGTCTTTTACAGTAAATTTGGTCCGTTTAAGCAATAGATTGATATAGTATCACTCACAGAAAAGAACCTGGTGACCCAGAACATATCAATGTACTATCTATTCTATACAAACAAATCCTGGCATAGTTATTTCAAGTGAGAAAGATCTAGAATATGGCCATAGGCATACAAATGGGTTAAACCATGCTCAATCAAACTATCTGATAAAAACATGATGCAACTCCTAAAAGTAATTTAGTCCACCCAAGTGTCAAAATTGCCATTGGATGAGTCAGGGCTAAATTTACCACCTCCAAATGCCTACCTTTCAATGCACAGCCGTTCACTTCTCAAGCTTTCAAATGTATAGGCTGCTTATTTGTATGCAGCTGCCACAGTGCAGTCTCAAGATTCATGTCTCAAGCTTGGCTTCTCAGTTCCTGTGTCTCTGAAGTCAAACACTTCATGGGAAACGTCTTCCTTACCACCCTGCCAGCATATTCCAGCTCTGATTTGCACCCAGCTTGTCCCTCAAGTCCTTTTAAAACTTCTGAGTAGAAAATGTCAAGGCACATCATGTGGTAATCTCATAGCAACTCAACAGTAGAGACGCATTGTTTGAGTCTTTTGTGTTGAGATCTATCCACTTTTGAATAGAAAAATAATTATCAGCATCTGTTAGCAGAAGAGACCCCTGAAATGGGATGTTTGAAATGTTTGCCCAAAGGGCATGCTTTCCCCTTTCATTTTCATCTCTCACCCTATGAAAGAAACATTGCTGACCTTCCAGCTCCATCTTCCTTTGCATGTCCTGACAGAGGAGGCTCCCAAGCCCACCCATGACGGAGCTGAACATGTGGATTCTGGTGTGCCACACTTTCCATGGCAGAAATCTTTTTTTTCTCGCTACAGTTCCTTCTAACTCTGGCCTTCCTGCTCTGTGCCAAAATATCCTGGCTTCTATTTCAGGCTTTAGGAAGAAAATAAAACCACCAGCATTCTTGTTGACTTTATTTTTACAGATGAAACAAATTCTAGAGAAAAAGGAAAACTTGCTCGGTTGGCACCGTCCAAAACCACTGACCAACTTCCCCAAAGGCAAATAGTTCAAAATTTGGCTTAAATTGGAGATTAAGTCAAAGAGCAAACAATCTCACTGATCAAACAACACCCTCACTTGAAAACCAGGAGTTCTCAAAAACTAACACATGCATTTTTGACAACTCTAAGTGTTCTTGTGGGGGAGGAAGGGGAAAGAAGAACTTCAACTTCAACTGCTTGTAACACCACCCTCTATTCACATGTACCAGAACAGTGATATAAAAATGAAGGTAGGAATAGGGTGTCTTTAACAACACAATTACTAATCAAAGTGTTATATGAAAGCAGTGTTGATAAGCTGCTGTCACCAGAATAAATGTAACCTCCCAGCTCCCTGTCATACTCAATTCTATTCATTTCTTGATGTTGCAAAATCTTTTTTTTTCCCAAATTTTATAAATGGTAACATCATCATGAGACATGTGAATGCCCTAACTTGTAGAAAATCAAACAACTATTTAACCATTTAGCAATATTAGATGTCAGAAGAAGATTGAAAAATACAATTACATACACAAACTGCAGTGAAGCTTAGGAAAGCAAAACAGAGTAATGAAAACACGGACATGGAGAAATTGTCAGAGGATCATATTTATTGACAAGAGATTCCTGGAGCTCTGAACTTATGTTTCATGCGAAAGATAGTCCCTTCAGCAGCACAGTGCCACAACTGGTGATCCTTGACCACACTGCAGCACCCTTGTGTCAGAAGTTGTGTAATTTCTGTCTAAATAGTCATTTCAAAATAGGCAACCCAACTCTCTGTCGAATCACAAGTATCAGCCTTGTGTCACATTCCTCACTGGGAATCCTGGCCACAGCAAGAAGCCAATTCCACTTGTGGGGCCCCTCAGCTGGCAAAGCTCAACTCACGAGCAATGAAAATGCTTGGGCTGATGTTTGTTGGCTTCTTGATTAGAACATTTATCACTTCTTAGCACATGGAAGTTGTTCCTATCCAGTCCCTGTACCAAACGGCGGCAGATCAGTACTGATGTCAGGACTGAGAAGGCATTTGTAAGTGTGCCAGCAAAAAAATACTGCAGAAAATATAAAAATAGGTAATTTATTAATGGTCAGCTACAAAGTAGGAGATTAACTGGCCATTAGATCTTTGTCCACTTTTAGCCTGAGAAGCACCTCTTACCTTTAATAACTGCCCATTAAACCATGACTACTTTTCAGATTTAACATTATATTAAAACACAGTTGTCTTAATTTTAAATCCACAGTAATCTAAACAAACATAGGTAGCTGAACCTTAAAGCAAGCTCATGAAGATCAATGCAAGGATTAAGAGACACTATTTATATCACTTGGAAGCACTGCTCGTCTTCACACAGGGCTCTTGCCAAGCAGCAAGCCTTCCTTGCATTATGATGCCAGCTACAAAATGCCATCCTGCTACAAAACAACTTGTGTCATTCAATTTTTATGGAACTGAGCTGATCCATTTTGGAGGCTCTACTTTCCTGTATATGCAAGTGAGATTTTAAGGCAGGAGGAGTCAGTAACCAATAGTCCAGATAAGATGGTGGATTAAAAGGTGAATTAAGAGAAGAATTAAAAGCTTTGTGTTTGGGTCTTTTCTTAATGTGTTAATTTGCTGAGAGAGCATCTTAGACCACACAAAACTGCCATTCTCTAACAGCTTTAAAGCAAACTTCTTCTGTTTCTGAATTTCTTGTGAGCTGAGGGTGCAACAGGTAATAAGTGATGCTGTGTTGTAAATGCAGCTCGTATGGGGGGCAGGTGATCTGCTGAGGATTTGGGGGGATTCACCAACAACAATCACAGCATCAAAGAAGAATCCAAAGAGGAATTAGTGATCCATGACCACTCCACTTACAAATCTGAGTGTCTAAAGCAGAGCTGATTTTTGTGCTACAACCTCTCTATTCACCAAACAAAAGACATGTTGGAGTACAATTAATAGGCATTATATCAAAAGAGAGCATGTCAATTGTACTGTTTGTCTTAAACTGGAAATGGCAAGTGTGATTTCTCAGTAAGAATCTCATTAATTATGTGGAAAGTAAGCTGTTATCTAAATACCCTCATAGAATTGTAGGAAATAAGGATCCTGTCTTGAACACTGCTGTGCCTCAACCCATTGAACAGGGATTGAAAGGTAAACAGCTTCACAAAATAGCCACTGGTCAGTCATAAAGACATGATGGTCATAACAAATAAAATAATTTCCTCTCCTTTGTTTCTTCAGCTATGCAGCAGCAGAATGTTTTTGATTCGTCAAAATACATGTCAAAGTATAGCATTTTTCATAGAACCAGCCATGTCAGTGTTTGAAATTTTATGTAAAATAGGTATGTGGTGAGTAGAATTTTCTATGGCTTAAATAATTTGTTTTGTTTTTGTAATTACTTTCAGAGAAAAGATGTGATGAATATTGCTGTTGCCCCTTGCTGTATGTTTTTGAAATGCATAAATTGCTGAATGAGAAAGGAAATAGAAACTGGAGTCCTCAAAAACTTCCATGACACATTTGTATCAGATGTACACATCTCTAAGCTGCAATTCCGAAAAAATTCTTTAATTTTTCGGAATTCCGAAAGAAATGCTTTAATTAGCAGGAATGTTTATTGTAAGTAATAATTACTCTACAGTAATAGAAACTAAAGTACAAATCATTAGTACTGTCACTAAAAATGAGAAAAGTATCATTATAAGAGGGCACAAGATACATAATTAACTTAATACTCCAGGACAGGTAGCCAGCACAGGTGAAAATGTGAAATAAAATCCTCAGATACAAGAATTACTTTTAGAAATTACAGTGAAAGAATTATTATGAATTCTAAAAATTCTGAGAATGTTGCATTCTTATGGTCAGTTTTTGAATACAGGTGAATTTATAACAGAGAAAAAAATACCAGTTTCTATTATTACAGCTTTTTAAAATCAACATTAAATAGTCACTTTACAAGACATAAGAATAAAACTTAATCCCTTTCCTTAGCATTACTCAGATCCAAGACTGAGTTTTCTGAGCCTGAGTGGATCCTGTGCTCCAAAAACAGGATCTGTTATCTGCAGAGCCCACATCTCAACAGTACAGGGATGCAAGCCAGAGACAAGATAACCACAAGAAAAAGCCCAGAGATACAACATTGTTTTGTGGTTGTTATTAACTGTAGTTACAAAAAATTACACATTTGAGCAACTGTAATGCTACTGATAATTCAAGTGATGGGAACAGTAATATGCATGTCTGTCATTCACAGCAGTGGCATGGATCAGAGGTAGGGCATTTTTAGAGTTTAATTGAGCATGGAAAGGAAAATATGTCATCAAATGGCTCCAGCCAGGAAGCTTAATCAGAAACAAATCTGTGATTTACTCTGAATTATTCCCTTCCCTCCTGAAGCAGAGAAAGGATGCTCACTGCTTATGAGAACAATTGCTAATCACTGTGAAAATATGAGCCAGCTCAGAAACTCTGATCATAACAACAAACAGCTCCTTGGAGCATACACAAAGCTGAGTTCATGTGGGGAAAAGAAGGAAAGGGAGGAGAATTTAAATCATTTCAGGAACAAATGGTTGAAAACAATACTCTCAGTAACCTAAAGCTTTTTGATGGCTCTCAGAGAACTGGCCCCATTTCAGGGGCAGGGAGGCCAGGGCCACTGGGCAGCATTCCTGCGGCCCTGGGACATCCCTGGCATCACAGCTATCTCAGAAATCCCTGCAGTTTGATCACAGCATTCTCTGCTTCCTCCTCAGTCCATGTAAACACTCTGTGTCCTCTCTCTCCCTGCTCACAGGTGAGGGAGCCTCAAGCCTTGGAGAGCACTTTCTTCGTGAATTTCCGCAGAAAAAAGGCACCAGGTCAGTATGGGCTTGCTCAGGCTGTTTTGGAGATCTTGAAAAGTAGCTGCTCAAAAGCAGACACTCCCTGACATTCTGTTTTCCTGGCTAGGGATCAGGACAACCTTCACAGCTACATAACATAATACTGTTGAACTTTTGTTTGCAGCCCTTGATTTGTAACCATTTTGATATGTGAGATCAAACAGAACAATGTCTTCTTGAGCTGCTTATATAAATAATTTTTATCCTATACTAATTTCTGCTATTTTACCTAGACAAAACCTGGACACGCTGAGAAAGCAAATAATGGGATTGTATTTTAGTGACATTCATGTGCAGCCCTTTTGGGAAAAGCATTGTATATTATTTCTGATCTGGACTGGCAAATACAATCCCATGACATCACATTTAAAAATGGCTGTGATCCACCCACTGAGAATGCCAAAGAAAAGCTGGCTGATTTTTTTTTCAAGGAAGCTAGCACAAAGATTACAAGGTGAAACAAATGTCTGAGGCTCATTGTCTACATGAAGAAAAGACCAGTGTCAAAAGGAAATGTGTTACTTAATATTTTCTTAGTTCTCACTTTCAAAACTGTTTCAATTAGTGCATTTGGCATTTAGCTGAACAGATCAGATGGACATCCTGGTCACATTTCTGCTTTTCTTTGTCCCTTGTCTTTGTCTCCTTTTCTCCTTTCCTGTTTGGTTTTCTTTTTTTTTTATTTTAGACTTTTATTTGTTTTGTTTTATTTTTGTTTCTTTCCCCTCATTTTCTCTCTCCATTTTCTTTCTCAGACCATCACACAGGTCTTTCCATTCATTCTTTTCCTACATTGCAGAGCTTTGCCTCCTTATGACTGATTTCTCATCCCTGAAGCTGTCTTACACACTGTGTGCCCCAGCTGACCTCCTTTTACATCTCTGGTGCATCTTTCCCTTTTTCCTCAGCCCTCTTCCATCCCTGTTAACCTCCTCTAGTGTTACTGACACTTTCTGCAAACAAGGTTCTCTCTCAGCAGAGCAGTCATGGCTGTTGCTCTCAGCTGACACATTAACCTGGGAGTGAGCACAGAACAATAAAAGCAAAAAGACAGCAATGACAGAAATGCTCATTAATACTCAGGTCATCCCATCACTGAAAAATAAAAAATCCCATTTAAATGAAAATTATCCATTTGTGCCCAAGGTGTCAGTGTCTCACATCTCTGTCTCTAAGCTATCAAGGGAATGTGGGGCTCCCCTTCCTTCCCTTCTTTGTCCACCTTGGGAGAGGAAAAGTGCAGAGATGATACCTTCATTCTTCTAGGTCAGCAGTATGATTTTATTTTTAAATATAGCCTCTGTGCAGAGCTAGCTGCTGCTTTCTGGTCGGTACACTATATCTTCTGGTGCCCTTTCCCACTATAGTTTACCCTGCTGAAATTGCTTCCATCTCGCTAAAGGCTCTCAAAAACTTGTTCTGCGAAACGGACCACATTTGCTTGGTCTCAGTTTTGTCCTAATTATAAACCTGAATGCAGAGCGGTGACATGTTCTATTCCTCTTTTAGCCACACGCTTCCATAAATGCTGACAAGCCGGGAGCGGTGACAAACAGCTCCGTGCAAATCGCCGCTGTGCTTACAGCACAGCCCCAGCAGATGGCAAAGGGAATCGCCTCCCCTCTGCAGCGGTTTGACAGGGCCGGGAAAAAGCAAACACCTCGTGTTCCTTTTCCCTCTTTTCCCTAAAATCTGAGCAGGACAGTGCCCGGGTAATCTCCTGCCTGCACGCTGAGCTGTGCCAGCGCTGCTGGGGTACAGCGGCCTCTCTGGCTCCTGAGAGGCTAAAACACCAAATGTCGACAAACACACTACGTACAGAAGGACTCTAAGGTGTGTGTGCCTTAAAATGTTTCCACTTTACCTCAGAAATATTTAAAATACGTCAGGGGCCCTTGTTCTGCCTGTTACCGCAGCGGAGCGGGCGTTATGGAAATGAATTTGCATTTCACGTGCCCGAGCACAATCGCTGCCATTTATTCGCTCCCACGGCCGTGGCGTTATCAGCTCCGTGCCTGCCGCGGCGCTCCGTGCCCTGCCCGCGGCTCGGGAAGGGCATTCCCTGGGCACGGCCGCTCCCGGACGCCTTGACTGGCCTAGTGAGCGGCGCAGTCCCGGGGCACCTCCCGGGGCACACCCTGGGCATACTCCAGGGCACATCCCCGAGCACATCCCAGGCTCATCCCGGGCACCTCCCGGGTCAGGCCGGGCGGCTGCTCCGGCGGGGCCTGCGCGGGCAGCGGCGCGTGCGCGGCGCGGGGCGGGGCGGCGCTGACGCCGGGGCGGCGCTGACGGAGCGCCCGGCGCGGCCCGGCCCGGCGCGGCCCCGAGGGCGATGGCGGCCGCGGGGGGCGGCCCGGGGGCGCCCGCGGAGACGCCACCCGCCACCGCCGCGGGTGTCGCCGCCGCCGAGGCCGGCGCGGTGTTGCAGCGGGAGCCGCTGTACAACTGGCAGGCCACCAAGGGGTCGCTGCGGGAGCGCTTCGCCTTCCTCTTCTCCAACGAGCTCCTCAGCGACGTGCACTTCGTGGTGGGCAAGGGCAGCGCCCGCGGCGGCGGCGGCGGTGGGGCGGCGCCCCCCGGGCCCGGGCAGCAGCGCATCCCCGCCCACCGGTTCGTGCTGGCGGCCGGCAGCGCCGTGTTCGACGCGATGTTCAACGGCGGCATGGCCACCACCTCGGCCGAGATCGAGCTGCCCGACGTGGAGCCCGCCGCCTTCCTGGCGCTCCTCAGGTCAGCGCGGGGCGGGGGCGGCCGCGCACGGCCGGGGCTCCGCGGCCCCGCTTGGCCGCCGCTGCCCTTTCCTCGCTCCGCGGCCCCTCCCGGCTCCTGTCCCCTCAGAGCCCGGCCTGTCCCCGCTGCCCGTCCCTGCAGGGAGGTGCAGGGAAGGCGCGGCAGTACCTTGTGGGCTCCACGCAAGGTCACACCGCCCCTCCACCGTGTTTTGGTCCCCTCTTGCTCTTTACCCTGCACTGTTTTCCCGAGAGAAGTGCCCTAATTCCATGGCAGCTGACTGTACGTTTAGGGAAGCACTCGGTGGGTGTCTGGTTGGGCACTTCGATTCAGTGTTTTGGTTTGTTAAAGTAAAGTGATGGGAATTAGTGGGTCCCCTTGGTGTTGCAACTATCCAGCCGTCTTCTAATAGTGACTAAGGGACAGAGGCTGTTGTACCAAGCTTTTCTTTTCATTTGACTTACCTTGAAATTTGATACTTACTTGGAAGTCTTAGTCATCTTCCTGTTCGCTTTTCTTTGTCAGCGATGATAATAAGTTGTTACATCTTTTTGCTATAATAACACCCATTGTAGTCATGTGCAGAGAGGAAACGTGCAGCAGAAGGCAGTAACCAGCTGATTTTCACTGCCAGGCCATCAGAGCGTGACCCTGGGAGCGCAGTGATAGCAGAAAGGGTATAAAGTGTGCTAGTGATTTCTAATCTGGGCAGAGTAGGATATGCTAGTTCACATACTCACAAAACTGATGAGTTTACCTACCATTTCTCTTTACTCACTGTAGTGACAAATAAAATTGATTGTGTTCATAGAAACAGTTGCTAATGGTTTATTTGTGCCTTGGGCTGTGGTGCGGTATAACTTTATAACCTGTATAACCTTAAGGTTTCTATCAGAGAAACCACTCTGCTCAGCAAAAAATATAAACCATAAAATATATAAAACAGTTCTCTGTAATAAACATTTGGGAAACAAGTAATACTGTTTCCTGGAAGTAAATACGTAGTGTCTCAGAGGTTTTTTTGTGATAGGAGAAACTCCAAAGTCTTGGCAAGACTTTGTTCTTTTGCTGATGCCTAAGAGACAGGAACAATTAGAAGGGTCACCTGTCCTTAGGTAATCACGGGCACAGGAGATAAAGCAAGCAATGTGCACAAAAACCCCATGAGCAGCAATCTCTTTCTGTTGCTGTTAGCAAATGAAGTGTTCTTTGTGGATTTTTTGTGCAGAGGAGCAAGAGGTAGTGGGAAGTGTCTTTCAAGCAAATTGGTTCTGAAGTTTAAAAGTAAATTACAGTGCACATGTATTCGTTTCTGTCTGTATATGTGGGGAAAACGCTGGACAGTGAAAAGTGGGTATAATAATGAAAATAGAAACACAGGAGCAGAGATTTCTAAGAGATTCCTCAGTAAAGATAAGAGGGATGGCATTTGAACACTGAGGAGTGAATGAGGAGACGTTGTTAGGAGCAGACAAAAGCACTTGTGTTGGCAGAGCTGCCGGTGCGTAATGGCCAGGGGAGCTGCGTCAGGGAGCTCTGCCTTGTCTGAATGTCACCACACTGTCTGTGCCAGCTCGTCAGGACGTTCTCCCATGCCATGTATATTTCTTTGAGCTTATATTGAAATAAATACACATTGCAGTACCTTGTTAAAAACATATCTAGGGAAAACTTCTGTGATACATGCCAGTACTGGACTTCTTCCATGATGGAAATAACATGGGGTCTTTTCCTTGACCGAAGGAGGCAGGAATCATACCTTGCACCTTGTTGGCCTCTTCTATCTGTCATTAGTAATTCCCTCAGATAATAATAATTACATTTCACAGACCATTTCTTTAATATTTGAAAATAGCAGTTTGAAGTATATTGGCTAGAAATTAAGTCAGGATCTTTGAATACGCATAGCAAATGAACACCAAGTAAAGGAAATGTTTAAGTAATGCAAAACTTTCTAGGTGTAATTTACTAATTATTTAATGTTCCTCAGCTCATTTCCATTTTATTTACTTGTGGTTTGTTAAGTCATGTCTGTAGTTTATGTGTTTCATAAGGATGTACTGGCAAATGCCACTTGTAAATTAAAGGAAAAGATTTTTTAATGAAAAAAAAAGTAATTTGACAGATAAATCCTTAAGAGCTGAAATAATATCAAAGTCACAAAGTTTGAATATATTTCCCAATGAAACAACTTTTGTGTGTGTTTCTCACTACAAAATGAGTAGCAATGATCAAGAAAATTCAGGTTGTCTCAGTAGGTTTCTAGTTTATGGTTTCTTTTTGCTGGTTTTACTAAGATTTTTTTTTTAAATTTTCATTCATATTTTACAATAAGCCAACTTGTCCTTTGATCACAGAATAAAGGAAAGTGATGATATGGCACAAGTTAACAGTCTGTCTTCCAAAGATCTTTTCAGAGAATTTTGGCAAGCGGTAAATAAAGGGGTAATCAAGACTAACTTGAAAAAAATATTCCTGTATGCTTTTGTAATGGTGAAAACATTTCAGCTACTGAGAGGATGCTCACACAAGGGGAGAAGGAAGTGCTAACCTGAGAGTAAAGAAAAATAGCATAAAATATATGAGAGGCTTTTATAGACTGAATGATTGACTGGTCACTTGGAAAAATTGTTTGTTCTCGTCACCAAAAATGTTCTTCCACTGTGCACATACATCCCTCAGCTTCCCATTCCCTCATCCTGGATGCCAATAAAATTAGTGATTGTCAGTGCCACAGGGTTCAGTGGAGGAGGAGCAGAGGTGTAAACAGAAAGCTGTGCTAGTTCAGGCGTGCCACAGAGGGGAGAGGTAACACAGACACAGCTCCTGGCACACAGGAGCAGGGGATTTGTGCAGGGAGGACACACCTAGGGCTGCACCCTGTTCCTTTGGAAGGTACAGCAGAAAGTGAAACACAAGCCAAATGAGCCCCTCTGGTGTGTCACCAGTATTGGTTTTTTTACAGCCTGTTAATCAACTTTTACATTATTTGGACTCTAAGCTCCTATAAAGTCATGCAACAAAAGTTATGGTATTTTAAACTGATTATTTTAAATCTTAGAACCAAAATGGAAATGCACTGTTCTAATGCTTCAATGAAGAGCTTGTCAATTTAGTATGTAAAAGTGTGCCTGTGAAATATTTGTTTCTCAAAAGTAAATTTGTCAGCAGTTGTGAGGAACAAGTCAGCCCATCGTTTTCATCAGCAGGTAATAATAGTTCATAGCTTTCATAAATCAGTTCTAATTGAACTGATGAAACTTCAGCATGAAACTTCTACTTAAAAAAAAAAACAAACAGTTTTCATTGTGGAATTCTTGCATTTGCTAGTATGCCCTGGTTTATTATATTTAATTACCTATGTGTGTTGGGGACAAATGTATTTTTGTAAATCACAGACTATTCTTGATTGTTATCTGAAAAGCTGATGAAATTTTGCTAAAATTATCTTAAATGTCACCTCTAAGAAAAGTTATTTTTAAAAAGACAACAACTGCTCAGGAAACAGGTTTTTTCCCTGGTATTGGTGGAGGCTCCTATATTCTGGTTCACAGCTTATGCTAAAATCTCAACCAATCCTCTTGCCTCAGGCACTGAAGACAAGCCAGAGCGTGGCAGAAGAGTCAAGGTCATGTGCTAGAATGTACTCCCTTTTCCTCTCTGAATACTACAGAGGGGTAACTTTGACACAAGATGTTCTCACAATCTAAGTCCTTGACACTATTCCCTCATGGAGGGGAAGCCAGTGTGCACTGTCAGTAAATGAATTTCAGGAGCACAGCCACAGAGGATTGTGCATTGATATTTTCCTGATGAACTGAGAGCATGCATTCGTAGGTTAAGTAATTCTGAGCTCAGCTGTTGTTTACAGTTGGGGAGCTATGTATAACTAGCACAACCAGATCAGTCCTAGGGAGTAATACATATTTAAAACAAATGTATGCCATTAGGTTAACATAATAGTCTTTCTTGAACCTTTTAACTTACCTTCTTTATTTAGAAAGATGCTATGAGGTCAGCTGTTGCACTGTTCACAGTGCAAATCCTTGGCCTGTTTTCTAAATGCAAAGAGACTGTTGTGCTTGGCTGCTCCTCTAAAGATATGTTTTTATGATCTGTATTTGTGTATTGATTTATAGGTTTCTTTATTCAGATGAAGTTCAAATTGGTCCAGAAACAGTCATGACTACTTTATACACTGCTAAAAAGTATGCAGTCCCTGCCCTGGAAGCACATTGTGTGGATTTCCTAACAAAGCATCTCCGAGCAGATAATGCCTTTATGCTGCTTACTCAAGTAGGTAAATTTAAGCTTAGTTTTGATTTACTAGAAGAATTCCCAATTGGAGGGAAATTACTAATTCTCTTTAATTATGTACTCCTTTGAGATTTTAAGTGCTCTTTAAGGTATAAACACAAAGAGTACTTAGACAAATCAAGTTATTTCAATTTATGTCTATACTAGAGGTAAAATGCTTGCTTTTTAAGATTATCAGTTTGTCAGCTTTATGCTTAAGATGTACTTCTTTATCTTTGCAGGCTCGTTTGTTTGATGAACCTCAGCTTGCTAGTCTTTGTCTGGACACAATAGACAAAAGCACCATGGATGCCATAAGTGCAGAAGGCTTTACAGATATCGACATAGGTGAGTCACTTGTGTGTCCATGAAATGACAGTGCTCCAGGATAGTTCCTTCCCCCATCTGAGTGTGCAGAGTCCCAAGCACCTCTTCACTTCTGGGCCATCCACCCCTGCAGTGCTTTCCTTCAGCTTCACTCCTGAGCTGGGCTGTGCCCTGTGTCCCCGTTTCAGTAGCAGTGGTGTCCCAGGGCTCCCACTGTGGTGACACCACACTTCATTGCAGCCAAAGCTTTCACTTGCTGAGGGCTGTGCCTCATGCCTGAGGCATCCATAGCTGCTTTTCATGTGCAACAGGAATCATACTGTTCTGTTGCCTCATGGTATTTATCTATTCAGTTGCACAGATCAGGTACAATTAATGAAATCTGCTTTAAAAAAGGAATACATGAACTGCTAGTTTCTGTTTAATCTTCTATCAAAAGCTAGCAGTTGTAAATTTACTTACTCAGTTTCATTGCTACTGTATGTATCTAAGGTTTTACTCCAATTCAGCTAGATTGTGGGGAAAATTCATACTGAAGGAAGGTGTTTCACTGCATAAAGAAATTTTAAAGCCATTGTTAACTCATGTTCAGTAGGATTTGTACTCAGGCTGAGCAGTCTTTAGTCTTGGTAAGTCTCAATCTGTTTTGACTTTCCAATATGCTATTTTCTGTAACTGCAAACATGCCTTACTTAAATTCAAGGCAGATAAAAATTCCCAAAGACAGAAGATTCAGAATATTGAAACCCATTTGTTTTTTGACTTGTATTCGATGATAATTTGTGCTTACCTGTTAATCAAAGAAAGCCAGAAGGAGTAATAAGTACAGGATAAGTTGCTTTTTAAACATGTACCTTGCCTCAGATCTTGTGTTTCACCTTCAGGCTTGGTGGATAGCAAATATGTCAGTGCTTAAGATGGCTTTCATGTATATTTAAACTGGTTTTTGTGAACCACTGCTTCTTGTGGCTATAGTTGATCCAGATGGGCAGGTGGCTGCCCAGATGAGAATATGACACTGTCATTGTGAGTAACTTGGTTTTTTAGTGTCATCATGAGTAACCTGGTTTTTTAGTAGTGTGCATTCACTGTTTGGTCACTTTCAGTTTAGATCTTGCCCTAGCAATGAAAATCCTTCAGGATAGTTGTTATCACTATAGACATTAGTTACACTCTTATGGATCCAGAAGAAAGCTCATACCCTGTCTTCATAGCAGGAAAATTAACTTTTAGTTTGGCATCTATATGTTGTTGAGAGATTATTTTTTATGTAAGATAAATTATGTGTAATACATACACACACATAATAATAAGACAAATCTAATAGTCTTGTTATGGATGTTCTTAGTGTGTAATTAGTATTTTAAGCTTACATAGTGTAGCACTGTTACTGGCTTGGATGAAAACTGACCTGAAGCTGCTAATATTTTTTCCTCTAGACACATTATGTGCAGTTCTAGAAAGGGACACGCTCAGCATTCGAGAAAGTCGGCTCTTTGGAGCTGTTGTTCGCTGGGCAGAAGCAGAATGTCAGAGACAACAACTGCCTGTGACATTCGGGAACAAACAGAAAGTCCTTGGAAGAGCTCTTTCCTTAATCCGTTTTCCACTAATGACTATTGAAGAGTTTGCAGCAGGTGAGTTCTGGAGTTCTTTGTCTTACTGTTAGACCATGTCTCAGTGCTGTTTAACTGTGTTTAGATGCTTAACACTCAATTCTGTTATTAATGTTGTACTAATAACAGTTGTGATGCACAAATGAAAGCAAAACCTTCTGCAGATTATGCTCTGGCCATTGGAAAATGTTATTGCTGTCTTCAGTTTGTGATATGTGTGGTTTAAATACAACAGCTGGAGTAATCCTTCAAATCATCTTACAAGTTTTATGTTTTCACAGGCCCTGCTCAGTCTGGAATCCTGTCGGATCGGGAAGTAGTAAATCTCTTTCTGCACTTTACTGTCAATCCCAAGCCTAAAGTTGATTATATTGACCGACCCAGGTGTTGCCTTAGAGGAAAAGAGTGCAGCATAAACAGGTTCCAGCAGGTGGAGAGTCGCTGGGGCTACAGCGGAACCAGCGACCGCATCAGGTGGGGCTTCACAATCTCTGTGAGGGGAAGACAGAAATGGGTGGGGAGAAAGGGAACAAATCATTCAACTCTGACTCTTTGGTATAAGATACAGTAGCAGACATGCTGGCTCTGTTGCACACATTTGATCTTTTCCATTTTTTTAGCTATTACACCCATGAGATAAAAACAAGAATGAGATTCAGGAGGATTGGGTGCATTCTAGAATGATTGGGTGTTATCTGTATATTTCTTTTTCAAATACCAAGTCTTGATCTGTTTTCATTTTGGAGATACTGAAAAGAATCTGGTTATGTTTTGTTTATTAATACTGAATATCTTGAGGAATTAGCAAAGCTTTAACCTGTGAAGCTGGCAAAATATTTTTCTTAGTATTGAAATCTAAACAAAAAATACTATTTAAAAAAATGCAATGCCATTCTCAGTTTACTTGCCTACACTTCAGTGGGAGTCTTTTTCCTACTTGAAATAAGGTAACACACTCACCAGAGTTATTTGAATTCCTTTCTTGTGTCTTATCAGGTTCACAGTTAACAGAAGAATTTCTATAGTGGGATTTGGATTATATGGATCTATTCATGGACCCACAGACTATCAAGTTAATATACAGGTACAGTATATTATGTTTAAACAGGCTTGTACACGTGTAGGAACTTGCAAAAGGAAGCTACACTTGTAGCACTTGCAGAAGCTTTGGTCTGTATTTGGGAGGGAGCAATTGACAGGCCAGGAGTCTAAGCTGTGTTTTGTCACAAGTGGGCTCAAGTGGGTGATTAGGCAAAAGAACACTGTGGAACTCTGTTCCCTTTCTCCTGTATTCTCCTGTCCTTCAGTCATTTTCAGTGTAGGTGTTTCTCAACATCCAGCTTTTTTCCTCTTTTCTCAAGCCTTTCCTAATAGGAAATATGTACTGATATTGTACTTGGGTATGTTATGTTCTTCAGTAGCCTGTGTGCTTCTTACAAAGATTTGATTTTCGTAATTTGTTCCTTTTAGTTTCTTTTGAACAAGCCTCCTCATTTTTCTCTTTTTGAAGTTTAGCACAGCTGTGGGGGATTTGCTTTTGTTGTTCATGTGGGAGTGTTGACTCTCAGTATATTATGGACACTGTTACATAGTGTTTCCATTATGAAATTTTGAATCTGATCCTGCTCATCACTCAGCACCAAATCAAGGGTTGCGTTTCTTCCTACTGAGCAATTGGTTAGCAGGCTCATGAAGTGGCCAGTGATAGCATCTAAAAATGTTCCCCTGCTTGGTGTCCTGATGTGACCCTTGCCTGGTCCCAGCAGGCAATTGAAGACACCACTAAAATCATATTTCCTGCTCTTGTAGCCTGTTAGATCCCAAAGCATGCTGTGGTCAGGATTGTCTTCTAGGAGTATTGATCCAGCACTATATTTTTTTTTCCATTTTGAGTGGAATTTCAGTCTATTTGAATTATTTTTCTTGCAGAGATTAGTTTTGTTTAGATTCTAAGCTTTTTAACAAGATCTTAGGATTCCATGACTGGCACAGTTTTACCCTGTGCTATTACTACACTGGAACTAGTGATTCTTACTCACCACTGAAATTGAAGGCAAAATAAACATTGTGTGATCTGAGTAGAATTTTTATACTGAATCAAGATTAGAAATAAATTGTATAAAACATAACAGCACAAGTTTCTGTTTTCTTTTATGAAGGTGTTATTGACTGCCAACATTATCTGTAAAAACTTGTTTTCTAAACTAGCCACAGGCAGCAAATAAGATTCCCTCATGTGGGCTGTGAAGGTGTACAGAGATCAGCAAACCTAAGCCCAGGATTAGATGTTGTATATGCAGGTCAGGAGCTGGAGGTGTGAGAGCTGTTCTCCATCTCCCAAGCTTGCACAGACTTTCACCTGCCTGGAGCAGTGCCCAGAGCCGTCATTCCGAGCTGCTGCGTCAGCTCCAGTCAGGAAATCACAGCTCCCTTCCAGCTGGGATTGCACTGTCCTTGCATTAGGCTGGGTGGGGTAGGCAAGTGTTTGCTTGTAACCTTCTCACGTGCATGCAATCAGAACCTTTCTCATGCCATAAAGCTCCATAAAGCTACAATGTTCCTGCTTTTGCCCAGATAATCGATTATGAGAAGAACCAGACGCTGGGACAGAACGACACTGGATTCAGCTGTGATGGAACAGCCAGCACCTTCAGAGTTATGTTCAAGGAGCCCATAGAGATCCTGCCCACGGTTTGCTACACTGCTTGTGCAACCTTGAAAGTAAGAATGTCTAACAGGACAGAAGAAAGTGTTACTTTGATGCAAGAGTTATTCTTTTATCAGTCTTCTGATGGGAAAATGTCTTCTAAATCTTGCATTTATTTTAACTTTAGGGCTAAAGAAGAACGCAGTTAGAACTCTGCTGTAATTTGTAAGACTGTTAAATCTCTTCTGGGCCACAGCATGGAATTCATAAGTGGATCCTTTGTGCCTTCCCACTTTTTTGCTTGATGTAGGAGTTAGAATAGTTCTAATGGAGGTCACTGGTTCTGTGTGGGAAAAAAGCACTATCTAGAAAACATAATCTGGCAGCTCTCTATCAGAATTTAAGTTTGATTTCTTTTATCAAGGATATTCTAACCACTAGCTAAATTCAAGAAAACAGCTTTTTTTATCTCTTTCTATATACTGGCGCAGAAATAATAGGTAAGAATTACTTGTTCTCAGAAAGTCTCCTCTTAGTGTTGTGGACAAATTTATTTCTCAAAAATATTTTAATGTTCTTCTAAATATAATTTCCTATACAGAAATCAGAGTTTGGTGGGTTGGAAAAATACTGCACATAAAAAGCAGCTGAGTCAGGGAACTAAGTAAGAATACAGACAACCTGTGTGATAAGGAGAAATACTTGGAAGTATTCATTACCAGTTGGATTAAATCAACTGGTTTAAGTCTGCTGTCAGAGAAATGTATTTTTCTTATTTAGACATAGGCCCTTGCTTCTGTTGCCTGTGATTTTGTATATAATTTATATGACATGGGTGCAGAAATTTTATACTACTAAAATAGCCCAAGTCAGCAATTTTTGGGTCCTGCCCACTTCCATTCTGTTGCTAATCTGTTGTGATGTTTTTCAGGGTCCTGATTCCCACTATGGAACAAAAGGTTTGAAGAAAGTGATCCATGAATCTCCTACTGCTAGCAAAACATGCTTTGTCTTTTATAGTTCACCAGGTAACAACAATGGTACATCAATAGAAGATGGACAGATACCAGAAATAATATTTTATACTTAGTTTCACATGATGATCTGGAATGTGTTGGTGTCTCAGTGGACTTCAGCTCACTATTGGCAGCAGTTAAAAAAATTCTGTTAAATTACTTTAATGTGTAAAAAAAAAACCTAATTTGTTTGAGGGGTACCAGAAAAGCTATTTTTTTTCCGCATCGTTATTGGTAGATTGTAATTTAGTTTTTCCTCTAAACAAAATGTTAATGGAATAAGTACTCTGTATATTGAAAAGTTTGTTTTAAGTAGTACCTTGTGGTTAATTACTTTGTGTTTTCACCCCTTTGTTTCTCATGTAGTAAAATTCATTTTTTGAACTGGAAAATCCTTACTTGTTATGAACAACTTGTGTATGTTTTCTCCAATCTGTCCTTAAAAGACAGTAAAGCTGCTGCTGTAGTCCCATCTTGCACTTCTTTCCAAAATGACCTTGGATTGACCCTATGGACATGGATTGCTACTGTATTTTTTTGAAGTACATCAGCAAAGCTGCATTCATATTGCCATCATCTTGACTTTTTCCAAGAGCCATGGAGAATTAATGGACTTTGCACTGCAGAGAACATCTGCAGCAGCGCAGAAGAATAAATATCAAGTCAAATTCAGCAAGAAACAGATCTTTCCCGAATCTCTCTTAATTCAGAAGGGCTGTTTTGGAATATAGAACTGGTTATGCAAATAGCCACTGTATATATACATATGTGCCTATAAAAGATGTATAATGTGAAAATGAGAATATGAGACTTGTAATGATGTTATTTTATCACTGGATATTCTAGTACTAAAAATATTAGTATAAATCTAAGGATTATTGGTGTGCAAGGAGTTTTACAGATTGCATACAATCATTTGATGCAAATGCTGTATGTACATAGTATTCAGTGCTTTGCAGTATGTACCATGTAGTAACAGAATGGCTTGGTGTACAAAGACCTGTACCCTCTCCCACGTCATACTAAAATTTAAGAATGCAGGAGAAAAAATAAGAACATTTCCTTTCTTAAGGGTGAAAATGGGGAGGTCACGCAGGTTTGGGGTGTCCAAAGGCTGCATGTAGAACAAGTGTCTGTCAAACGTCCGGCTCTGTGCACATCCCGACAGCGCTCTCCTGTCCCCGGGCACGGCGCTGTGCCGGGACAGGGACGGGGCTCGGCCGGGCCGTGCGGGAGGGACAGGGCAAGGCTGTGCCGGAGCAGCCGCTGCGGGCACAGGGCCGGCCCGGCCGGGCCGTGCGGAACGCGCAGGCGCCTCGGGGCGGGCCCGGCGCGGTTGCCGGAAGGGCCGCCCCGGCCATGCCGAGCCTCGCTGGGTTCCTGCGGGTGCGGGCGGCGCCGGTGCGGAGCGGCGGGGCCATGCCTGGGAAGGTGCGGGCAGGGCCCGGAGAGGGAAAGGGGGCAGGGGCGGGTGGTGCCCGCGGTGACCGCGCCTGTTCCTCTGTTTCAGGGAAAAGCGGCCGCCAAGGGCCCCGCGGAACCGGGCGCCGCCGCGGGACCGGTGGCGGCGGCGGGCGGCGGCTCCGTGAGGGTGGCGGTGCGCGCCAAGCCCGGTGCCCGCTGCAGCGCCGTCACAGGTGGGTCTGCGGGCCGGGGCACCGGGCCCTGCCTCGCTGCGCCCTGAGGAACAGGGGCGGAGGGAGGAAAAGCGCAAAATCCCACCCGGACGCTGAAGCGAGGAGTTCGGCTCTCCCCTGTGTACAGCGCTGGGTGGCGCGGTGAGCCCGGGGTAAATCCTGATCCGAAATCCTTCCGTTTGGCATCTGTGGTTTCGTGCAGGCCGTTTGTGTCTCAAGGGTCTGTGCGGTCTTATTAGAGCCATAAAAGTTGGGTCTCATAAAACGTGTTGTCCCTCTAAAGCCCTGGCCTTGCTCCTGCCTTGGGACTGCTTTGACATCCCCCGTGTGTGCAGCACCCACGGGCTGTGGCAGTGTCCAGGCCCCTTAGGAATTTACTGGGAATGTACTGACAGCCTGGCTCTCTGAGCAGACTGATTCAACAAGCGGCTTTTGGGGCTGGGGCAGGGGTAACCTGATTTGAGTCGTATTACATGGTGCCAAGCAGGGCTGGCCCCATGTAACAGGACTGGCCACAACCACTGCTTGTATTGTCAGGAGTTTATGTTTGATTGTACTGGCCGACAATCAAGGGAGTTCATTAAATGTGAAAATGCCGTCGCTTGCTAATCTATGCATTTACTCCGTTTTAAATAAAAATACTTTTGAAAGCATAAACATTCATTTTTAAGAAACTATGATGTGATGTTTTGAATATTTTGAGCATAAAATCCTCCAACTATTTGCTATAGATGTGACGGCTGAGGCAGTAGGTGTAGCTATTGCTGCACCTCCGTCGGAAGGGGAGGCAAATGCAGAGCTGTGTCGCTACCTCGCTAAGGTGCTTGAAGTGAAGAAGAGTGACGTTGTTTTAGAGAAGGTACTTCCTTTATTTCCTTTCAGCTTTGCCATACTGCAGTTGAAATTCAAGATTTTGAAATTTACACATTGACTACAGGGAGCTATTCCAAGTTCAGCCTGAAAAACACTTTAAGAAGTTTAGTTGAGTTAATGGAATGATACATTGAGAACAAACTTAGTGTAGGAAGAACTATGGCTGATCTTGACATCTTTTAACCAGAGGGGTTATCATGATAATGTTTTGCAAATCTCTGTAGTTCATGTTTTCTGTGTTCTTCAACATTCTCTTGTTTTCATGTCAAATGAGTTCACAGAATTTGTGTTCTGCAGAGAATGTGCATTTTATTAAATTTTCACTTTTTTTTAAAATAACTTGTGTATTTGATTCTGACATTTAACTGTCACACAAACAAGAGCATATGTAAGCACTTGGGTTGTAGCTAGGCCTCAAGAGTTTCTCTGTATTAGAATTTATATGTCTTGACTTTGATGAGTGGAAACTCTTTGTTTTATTCATTTCACTGAATAAATAATTTGTTTTATTAATTCATTGTACTTGAAGTCAGTCTTTCCAGCCATTTTCATTTATAGTTTATAAACACAAGAGCACAATGAAAAATGGTGCTTTTTATTTTTGTCTGTTGGTTTAATGGAGTAGTTATAGAAGTCTTTCAAAGACTAATAGTAAAGGATAAGATGACCAAGGAAATGTTGTGAAAAGGTAGAGACAAAAAGATGTGAGTCTTGCTTTTTCTGAATCATATGAAAACTGCTTCATTTGTTAATCAGCATTTTATGAATTGCACTGTTTTCTTACCCTAAAGGGTGATTCTCTGAAAGATGAGTTTTTTCTGTGTTTGCCTAAACCAGGGGGGTAAATCACGGGACAAAGTGCTGAAGATTTCGGTGTCAGCGACACCAGATGAGATTTTAGAAAAACTGAAGAAAGAAGCTTCCAGCTGACCTAAAACAAGAGCAGGAAATAGGAAAAAACATCCTGGTACATGGACTGATATTCTTTCTTACTTGATGCAGTGCTGTTGAGAGTGTGGGTAATGACTACAGGAAGATACTTCTTTCCCCTCCCCTTGTTAATATAGGTGCTGTACAGTTGAAGGTTTTCTGTAGGTTTGGTTGGAAAACTGAGACTGTACCTGCTCCTGTCACTACAGAATTCCTTCTGCCCTGGATGGTATCCTATGGGTAAGATTTGTCCTCTTTCCTATTCCCTAAACAAATGGTTTAGGAAATTTTTTTAGTGGAGCAAATGTTGGTTAACACAACGAGGGGCTTGGAGTGACAGCCTTCCATGTGGGAAATGGTACAAAAGGACAAACCTGGATGGCAGAGACATAAAAGAGACTCTTCTCTCTGGTATCTCACAGCAGGTGCAGCTTTTCCCTGTGGGCACTTACAGATATCTAAAATAAATGTCTTTTGAAGCCAGTGTGCTGTTGTTGATCACACAGACAAACTGCAAGTAGAATCTCCTGAGCAGCTGAAAGAAAACCAGAAGATTTCAGTGTGAAAAACCAGCACAGGACTCAGTCATTGCACACAAGAGGTCCCTTTGTAACAGTCTGTAAATAGTTTCCTTAAAAGTAGAGATTTGGTCATACATATCTTTGCCAATTGTATGTCACCTGTAATGACTGTTTTTAATAAAAGGGGCAAAAAGTATTATCAAGCTTTGGTTTGTGTTTATATTTTTAACAAAAAAAGAGTTGTTTCCTAGAAACATCTTCATAGAATGCTACTTTGAAACTGCCTTTTTTTATAATCTTTCCTTGGTCTAAAAATGAGTAGTAGTGCAACCCCTAGAGAACAGAGCTGAGTCATTTGTAGAACAAAACAAAACAAGAAGTCTGAAACAAAATGGGCAGTTATACTCCAATTTCAGGGCTGATGAGAAAATGGCTGAACTTCTCTATTTATCATGCTTCAGAGGTCAGAGGAAGATTTACCTGACATTTTCCAAAGATGTGTGATACCACACATGGTTCTGGTAGGTCTTTTTTTTTCCTCTGCATCACTGCTGATGTTTGAAATTGTCCTGTATTTTTCCTGTGGTTGTCATGTTAAAAAGAAAGTAATGGCTAAAGTAAAAAAGATGAACTATTCTGAAGGTTTGCTTAAAGTTTATCATACATTCTCCTGGAAAACAATGTTATGAATGCATAAGCATTCATGCTGATGCATTGCCAGATTGATGCAGTAAGGCTTCATAGCTCATAATTCAGCTTTTTCATGGACAAAAGTCTTTCACTTTATAGGGAACTCTTTCAATATCCTGTTATTCTAAATATTACAACAGTTGCTTTTGGAGTTAGAGAACTGGTGTTTTTCAGGATGGCAGTTCTTTCAAGGTGACTGATTTTAAAGATGTTATGAAAAATGTTACTTTCTGGAGAAATAAGTCTAAATTCTGAATTGTTTGTTTAATGGTTCACACCTGAGCCCCTTATTTTCTCAGGCATTTGGGCAGCCATACATTGCCTCAGTCCTCTTTCCTTACATATCTTTTCAGTCTGTGCAGGCTGATTTTATTTTACTATTCCATCAGTTTTGGTTCACCCCTCTCTGCTGCTAGATCTGCTCTTGCCCAGCAGAGGGGTGCCGTGTCTTGCAGAAAAATTAAGGCCAAGCTAACCAAGATGAAGTGTTAGTGGTTTGTTGGTGGGGGTTTTTCCTTTTATTTCCTGAACTTTTCTACTTATGATAAGTAGAAAATGGCAATAAAAAGACTGAGGAATTCTGTATTTATAAATTACATTTGGAATTGGCTGCTGCAACAGCCATTGTAAATTTTTTTTAAAGCTTATATAGTCTTTTGAAATAATGTATTTCATTACACTTCCCTGTGACTTCAGACGGACTGAGGGAGGAGCTGTGTGGACAGATGCAGTCTGAAGTACATTGATCTTCAGTGATGATTACCTGAAATAGCCAATTTAGTGTTTCAATGCCCTCTCTGTCTTGTCAGCATGATCTGCCTGGGGTTTTGCTGGGTTCTACTTGGCTTTTTCACCTTTCCTAAACACCTTCAGCTGCCATTCAGCATCTGTTCTTCTTGATCAATGAAAGTAACTTGAATTCCTGACAATGTGGCAAATAAAGCCTTTACATGCTGAGAATGTGCAATTTATGTAATATGAGTAACCAAAATTATTTTGGAATGGTTGTATAAGTAACACTGGGGTGTTGCCATATAGAATCATATCTGACAGTCTCTTATGTCAGTGGTTTTTGTGCTGTACATCCCTGTATCAGTTGTATCCCTGATACCTTGGCTGTGGTTTTAGGAAGCCTGGGAGGGTGGAACTGCTGCTCCATTGCTGTAGATCCCCAGTTTGTGGTGATGGGAGTGGGGCTGGCCCAGCCTCATCCCCAGTGGGCACAGCTGTGAGCAGCTGTGGAGCCAGGGAGTGCCCAGGGGCACTGACCAACCACAGGAACAGAGGGCACACAGGTGCAGGGCATCAGCATGAGGGGGATGAAAGGTTGGGCTGAAGAACAAGAGCAGACACTTGAAGCCTTCTGAAGTTGCAGGATGTTACTGTGCCTGGGCAGATACTTGAAGTCCTCTGAGGTGGTAAGGGGTTACTCTGTATAGATTGAAGCTTTCTGAAATTGTGTGGTGATACTCTCTATTGTGGCTGTCTCAACTCTGACACATTGTATATAAGAGACGTAGAGAAGAGCTGAGAAACTTGTGTGTCCAAACAATGCCAAAACTGAGCTTTAGGCCTGGCTCCTGCAAGTGTTGCATTGAAATCCTAACCTGGCAACTGTCTCTTCATGAACACAGTAAAATAGCTTTCATTCTATTGAAAAAACCGTGGTAGCAAGTATCCCTTACTCCAGCAGAGTATGTTTTCATAGAGCAGAGCTTTGTGATTTGTAAGAAGCTTCTTCCAAGAATTTCAAGATGCTTTACAAACCCCTGCTCTAAATAAATTCTTATTCCTGGACCAATTTAAAAACGTTGTCCCTGTTGCTACATAACTTACATACCTGTTGGTACCTGCTTTATCCATGTGCATTAAGCTACATGATTACTCAACTATTGAAATCAAGCACTGTCCTCTTTCCCTAATGCATGGTCTGACCAATTTCAGTAAAATCCAGCTAATGGTGATTTACTATCTGACTGCTTGCAGACCTGCACAGTCAGTGCAATTTTAAAGTATAATTATGTTATTTAAACATTAGCAAAATAGAAGTTATCTGAATAAATTCTATGCCAGTCTTATGGTATAGAAGGGTCTTAGTCTTGTATCCACTCAGTTATATTTATTTTCTAAAATCCAGCTTTGAAAGTTAGTTTCACTCTAGTAGTGTAATATTCTAATTAAGGATATTTAATTATACTCTCTGAAACTGTCTCTTTGCTCTTTTTCTTTCAATCCACTCCATTTATTATCTGCAGGTCATTCCTATCTCCCCTTTTAGTCCCAAGTGTTTCTAAATCCTCATTTCTTCAGGTATCATCAGTCTGAATAATCCTGGATAATTGACAACTTTGTCAATAACTGGCAGCAGCAATGTAGGAGAAAGCACAGTTTAATATCTTCCAGCTTCCAGGAAGAGAAATACACCTGATCTTCCTGCTCAGTACTTCACATCTCATTCTTGTTTCCCCTCTCATAATGTTTATTTGCATGTGTAAAACTTGAACCAGCTGAGTTTATAAAATTGTTTCTGCATTACTTCTACCTACTGTCTTCCCCTCTTAATGTTTTAGTCTTTGTCTTGAGAGGATGATTCATTGCCAGATGGGTTTAAAAATGGGCTCCTGTCTCCTTTGGGGACCACAGTGCTTTATCCTCCTGTAAAAGCTGTCCTGGTTGTTACTCTAGGAGGGGGCTGTACTTGAGGCAAAGTGCTCTTAATACAACTGAGGCACAATAAAAAATCTGCTGGAGAAATTAAATGCTTGCTTGAAAGGGGGAGTCTGGTACTTCTCTGAGATATTGGGAATTTGCTTCTTCCTGATCCCTTATATATTGGCTTCTCAAGTAATTGTTACTGAGCTATGATAACTTTTCTTTCATCTATAAATGGTGCATTTATTTGTTTTTCAAGAGCTAGGGAAGTTAAAATGATGAAGTATCCACTGTGCCATCTCTTACTACAGCCTGAGGGCAAGTTTTCAGAATATTGTTTAAATAACATTCTGAGTTTCCAAATCTGAAGTATGGCAGGTGAAAAGTGAAATATATTGAGTATCAGTTCAGCAGCTGGTCACTATAGAAACGTGCTGTAAAGAGAGCAGTTAGCCATGGACCCAAGGAAAGAGGAACAAACAACAGAGGGTCAAAGCCTCAATTCATGCTGCTCAGATAAAGCAGTTGTCTGCCTTAAGAGAACAACCAGAGTTACAAACTGTAGTTCTGGGGTGATTGTCATTAAGTTGTTTTTTTCCTGATACCTTGTAGGTGTGCAGTGCATGTGAGAGGGGCTGCAGCAATGCTGTTCCTTTGGACAGCTTTTGTTGCTGTAATGCTTTGAAAGCCAGGATGCATTGAGACATAATTCATAGCAAATTTCAAAGCTCTCAACGTGTTAGGACATACTTTGTGCCCAGCTGTCTGACAGGGGCATTACCAAGTTGAATTTTATAAAACAAGCTATTTGTGTGGAACCTTTTTTTTTCACCAGTGGTGCTTTCCATAGCTTGTCTTAAAATCTATGGAGTTTTTTACTTCCCTTCTGATGTTTAGAAGGGGTGTGGGGTTACCTTTGATGGAGGTATCAGCACACAGGTCAGCCCCAGCAGCACCTTCCTGCCACACCTGGGTGCTCCTGCAGCCTCTCACCTTCAGTTCTGCTGCTGCTGCTGAGGGAAGTGCCCTCCAGCAGGACCAGGCTCTCAGGGGTTTCTGCTCTCTGTTTGTCACATCAGCAGAGTTGCTGATGCTTATCTCCTTAGATGCCACCACATTTCTTTTTCTGGTTTTTAGGCCTGACAGCCCCTAGAGATGCATTCATTGAGGAAGGAGGGAAAAGACCTTGTGATACAATCTTTGCAATCAGACGGCAAACCTGTCCCTTCCAGTGAGGCCCTGTGGCAGCCCTTTGTAGCTCCTGGCATTTGCCCTTTAGTGAAATATCTCCTTTTGTCTCCAGTAAATTTGACAGCAATCAGCCAGCATCTATGTGAGGAAAGATTGCTGGTAGCTACTCAGAGACACTTCTGAACAGGCAATTTTCTTCAGTTTCTTAACTGCCTTTTTACAATGGAAGTGCAAACTGTTACTAATAAACCTGATAGGTTTATGGGTTTTGAGGAGATTTTCCCTTTTTGTTCAAAATACCTGATTATGCTCATCACTGACTGAATATAAATGCTAATACATAGAGGGAACCAGCCAGGCAAATTGCACTTGGCTAATTTTACTTAATGAGAATGTCTGATTCTGTTCAGTCACTTCCTCACTGAGTTCAGGTTCAGCTGCTAAAGCAGACCCAGGAGCTTTTTGTTAAATATTTTTAAAGGATGATCAGCTTATAATGATGTTCTCAAAGTCTATGACTTCTGTTTGCCATGACATATCATCTGGAATATTTTTTTTTTATTTAATACCATGCCAGACAATATTTCTGGCAGAAAATACATGTGAAAGTAGAACATCTGAAAACATTAATTTGAAAATAGCTGTAGTTAAATTGTGGGATGTGAGGCAAAGCCTGTCTTTCAGTAGTCAAGTACCTGTGTATGTAAAAGCAGGGAAGGTGTAAGATCTGATTAAATGCTACTGTATAAATTCTAAATACACAAAAACAAGCAAAGTGACCCTGTCAGAGGAGGTGTTGATATACATTTTATGCACTTAAAGACAAAAAGAATGTGCAATACCAGAGCTTGCCATAAGCTGTTCTGCCAGCTTTATGGGGCCACCTTTGCAAATCTGAATTTGAAAGGATTTTTTGCACTGATCTTGCTGTAAGGTAGGCCTCCACAGGAAACCTAAAGAAAACCTTTGGTTTCTCAGCTGCATATAATTCCTGCTCACTTCAGTGAGCTGACTTGGTCTTTTTACCTGGGGAGGAATTTAGTGAAGTGCTCCAGCTTTTACACACTTGGACTCCCAAACTTAAATAAGCAAATCCTGTTAGCTCATTTTCAGGACTTAGAGATTTTCAGGCTGGGTTTTAGGCTTTGCCCTGTGATTACCCAATATTACCTTGATCAGACCATCTGAAGAAACAGACCTTATTTGTTTTACTCCTGGGTTTATGTAATAGGTTAATGTCTCAAATCAAAAAATAAGGAAAATAAAACATGATGGGGAGGGATGGAATAATTTTGTTGAAGGTTCATTTATTGGGCTAGGAGCAACACTTGGATTATGGACTTTGCAGGATTGTTCTGCTTGTCCTTCTAAACTCAACTGGGAAATAAGATACACAGAATAGAGGGTGTGATAGACTCTTGATGTTTTATAGCACCTCCTCTGCTGTTTAGCACTCAAGTCAGAATGGGGGGAAAAACCTGTCAGGTTTTCAAAGACTAAATAATAATTTGCAACATAAATTTCACAGTTATTTCTTGCTGGCAATCTGTGAATCTAGGTGGTAAAAGGACCTATGGCCCTCTTAGTGTGACTCCTGAGTCCTGCCAATCTGAAATTTTCAAACAGGAAAGATTCATCTTCTGAAATGATAGGTTCGTGTGAAGGCCATTGATGTGAAATATAAAAAGAGTATCTGTTGATGTGTTTGTTTTGAGAGTTGTGTGGGTTAAAATGCAAATTCAGATGAAAAAGTTTGATCAATTGCTTTTAAGTAGTTCATCTATTCTGCCTTCCCATTTTAGTTAGGTAAACTGATTCTACAAAGGCAGCTACATCTTGCCAATATTTTTTTTGTGTTGGTGGCTGAACTATTACCCCTTGCAGCTAACACTTTGTAATTGCTGTGAGAGGCTGGCACATCTCCTTGACACCAGGGCTGGCCAGCTGCAGCTCCCAGCTCTTGTCTCACCTACAGAGCTTTGTCCAAAGTGTTGTGAGATCTCCCCCAGGTTCGGCTGAAGCTGAGGTGGGAGCCCTGGGAGCCTCCAGCCTTTTGCACCAGGAGGAGCTGCTGCCAGAAATGCTCAGTCAGGTTAGTGGATGTGGTGAGCTGGCTCTGTAGGGGAAGAGAACTCTGGACTGCATTAAAAAGTGTTTCAAAATATGAGACAGGGTCTCCTGTGTCAGAAAAGGCAGTATAAAGACGTTAATTAAAGATAAATTTTAACTTGAATAAATTCATGCCCATCATTGGGACCTTTCATCTCTGAGGTTCAGACCTGCCCCTCTGCTGCATGGATTGTCACTGCTGGGAAAAGTGCAAATACCAAAAGAGGATGACACTTCACAGTTTAAGTGAAATCACTTGAGAATGGTTAAATCAGGTTTTCTGATTAACTGACTCACTTGATAGAGTAGTGTGTGAGAGAGTGAATCAAACACTTATTTTCCTTTGCTCTGCTGTCTGTGAGCAGCATCAAGCAGGAGAGACACCCGTCTGTCTTCCAGATTATGTGCTTTCTCCACAAAGGAGCCTTGCTCTACTGCTACATGCTTGTTCAGATTTAGAGGATAAATACAGCCCACAGTTTTAGAGGATAAATAAATCTGTGACTTCTTAGTTGCTCCAGAAAAGTGTGTCTGGAGGCAGGTTTGGCAGCAGAGAATAAGCTATCGAGGCTGTCACAAATGTTGGATTGGCAGCAGAGGAGATAACTGTATTTAAGGGTTTTAGAGAAGAGCTTGTCCTAAACAATAAGGTTTGAGCCAATTGTAGAGAGTAGGACTGCTGATTATCCTATATTTCTTATACTAGGTGTCCATTTTCATGAAGGAAAGAACCTTTTCAAAAGAAAAATGTCAGACTTTTAAAGTAAGCAAATAAGAGCATAAAAACAAGTTATACCAGCCTCTGTATTTTGCCCCTTCTCTCTCTCTTTTCTGTTTATAATAACTTACAAATTCTCATTCTAGATTAGGTGGGGCTTCTTGGAGATACACGTTCAGCTGTTCCTTTGGTAAAGCTCAAAATCTCTTGTTGCCCCTGTAATACAAATAATAATATGAGCATAATCAAGGTTGTATTTGTTTTGTGATTATTCTGAACACTGGAGAATAACAGTAATTATAATACCATTAAATAGTAATGGAAAAAGATTTAAGAGTGGATCATGAGACTCTTGGAAGGAGATGAAAATCTTACTCAGTTTTCTTCAGTACTGCATTGCATTCCTCTCTTTCATGGCAAAAAGAGGAACTAAAATGATTTCCAGAGTGGTAGGGGTCAAGAGTGCCAGGTAAGAGACAAGATTGTGTGGGAAAACTTAACAGACATTAATTCCGTTTCAATAATTAGTTTCCTGTAATTTTAGCAGTGCAGTAGTGGTCAGAGAACTGCATTTAGAGCTCAGAGACAGGAATATAAGTGTGAAGAAAACAATTCTTCCATATACCTCTATACCTCTCACCATGCAGTCTGATTGTTTTGTAAATCAATGCAGCTGGTGCTTTCTTGGAGTGTGTGGATGTGAAATCAGTGTGTGACCTGGCTCTATGTCCCACCTCTTTGCTCCATGAAACAATACTCATTCCCTACACCATGATTTGTACAAGGCACTGTAACCTGGTATTTGTCTCCAGTCTTTTTCATAATGTGTTCACAGTGCAAAGCTCCTGTCACGTGCTTGAAACTTTGTGTAATCCAAGGGATAAGTACATTGTCCATCTGCAAGCCTGGTAATGGAATTTTGTGATAGCTCTTGGAGGCAGGATCCCTCAGGGCCAGAGGCGTCTGTGTAGGGTCTGTGCTTTGCATGTAGGACAGACCAGCTCCAAGGAGCCTTACAGCAGCTATGACACTATTGCCTTGCCCTTGCTTTGGAATGAGTATGTTTCAGGGAAAACCAGATTTCTTTTGTGCAGTTTAGTCTGTCTGCTTTGTCGTGTGTGAGCCACAATGTGTGCATTGGGCCCTGATTATGCAGTGTCTCTGTGGCTGTTGCAGTGTTGACAGTGCTCATTTGTGAGGAGAGATGATGTACATGACCCTGGTTAATGATCCTCTCACACACAGTGCTTCCAGTCCAAACTGGAGGACAGCATCCAAGGGGGAGGACAGGCTATGCATGATAAATACCTCTCCCACTGCACAGGCAGAGAAATGTGAAAAATGGAACCTCATTTCCCTTGAGCTTTTCAATTTCTTCTTAATACCTTTCACAGAGGAATTTTTTTTTTTTTGTCAAAATCATTACTATTTAAAGCCATTTAAATTTGAAAGCTCTTAGAAAGTTACAAATGTAAATTAAAATACCCATTTTAGTTGTTTATTCAGTATACAATCTTTGGGTTATTCCTTTATTTCCTTCTGTGGGTACTGAAGTTTCCTGACAAAGAGTCAATGAAGAAGATTTATAAACTGAGTTTAGTGTAATCACGTTCTGGCTCGTATCAGTATTCAGGATGGATTGCTTATCCTAGTATGAAGTGATGTGTTAATTTGACTTGGAAATGGAGTAAGATGTGGACACAGAGTAAACAATTTAACGAATTAAATAAAATCCTAGCTACAGATCAGTGATTCTGCTATAGTGTTTTTGCTATTAAGTTAAAACAGAAGGCCCTGCTGTTAGTGCATGGGAATCTGCAGTTTGTCAGCTGCTGGCAGATCACCAGCCCTGTGGCCAAAGTGTGCAGATCCCCACTCTGCCTGCAGGCTGGCAGTGACATGGGGACACCGAGATCCTTCTTGCCTTATACCATTTTTTTGGGCTCTCAGCATGCTGCAGTGGACTGACTGCTTCTATATATTTATATCTGTTATGCTCATAGGAAAAAAAATTGGTTTATTTAGCAGTTAATCCATAGGAATTCAAATCAATTCTGCTCTTTGACCCTTTTCTTGTTTTCAAGTCTGGAGTGTTCTCCACCCTGTCTGTATTAACCCAGGCAATTCCCATTGAGGTGTCAGTGATTTTTATTACCTGCAGTAATTTTCTTTGTTTAATAACCTCCTCTCAGCTTTTGAAACTGAGGCACTCTTGTGTAATTTACTGAGAATGTCATATTAAACTCATCTTGTCTCTTACAAGCAATGTGCTCCATAGAGATGTTGGTGGGTGCAGTAAGGATCCTGAACTCAGCTGGGATCTCTGAATAAGCTGCTTTTATCCCAAGTGGCACAGACAAAAATACTACAAAGTCACTGCCACGCACTGTTCACGATGAAGCTGTCCCAAAATAACCAATCCAGAGCTGATGATAAACAGTGTAGTGGGTGAAGAGCTCTCAGGATTAGCTATTGTTGAGAGAAGGAATTGGCAATGAGCTCCAGGGGCTCAAAGAGCAGCTTCCAGAGGGAATACTGAAAGTTTCTATACTAGCAGTAGAAAATGTGAAGAATCTGAGAAGGTTTTCTGAGCCATGTCTTGGGTTGCATGGTTAGGGAGAGGTTTCCACCTTCTCAAAGGTAGTATGGGAGGTGTGATCAAAGAGACAGGAGCTGTTCATCAGTCTGTGTTCCTGGCATGCTGTGTGCGTTATGTGCAGCAAAAGTGGAGTTCAGCCAGGAGCAGCTGAGTGTGTGGACAGCTTTGAGTCCAAAGTCACGACAGGACCTGCTGGGATGTCTGGGATCCTCCCCCAGAGCATTAATGAGAAATAGATGCCATATGGAGGAATTCTCTTGCCAACAGTCTCTGATGCCATCTTTGTCTTCCAGTTCTCATCAATTACAAATGACTTTTAAATAGATTTTTGTTTTACCTTCAGTTATATGATTTCCTCTTCTCAGCTACTAAGGACACTGACCTTTCAGTAGACTCTTCTAGAATTAAACTTTATTTCTGATAAGGACTTTTTTTGCAATAGCTGATCTATTATTCTTTTTGTTCACCAGTACATCCCCTCTTCCATCATAGTTGACTCATCCATTCTTCCCCTTACCACTGTATTTTCTTTTCTTTTCTTTTCTTTTCTTTTCTTTTCTTTTCTTTTCTTTTCTTTTCTTTTCTTTTCTTTTCTTTTCTTTTCTTTTCTTTTTTTTTTTTCTTTTCTTTTCTTTTCTTTTTTTTCTTTTCTTTTCTTTTCTTTTCTTTTCTTTTCTTTTCTTTTCTTTTCTTTTCTTTTCTTTTCTTTTCTTTTCTTTTCTTTTCTTTTCTTTTCTTTTCTTTTCTTTTCTTTTCTTTTCTTTTCTTTTCTTTTCTTTTCTTTTCTTTTCTTTTCTTTTCCTGTAGGTGCAAAGAACAACTTTACCTTTTATATTTTTTAAAACTCAGATGTTTAACGATGTAATTTTGTTTTTATTAACAATTTTGCATCAACTTGGATTTTTTAAAAAAAGCAAGTGCTGTAATACTTCTAAGGCTGGAATTTTGCTCACCCTTGCTATGATTGTATGGTGTGTGTGAGAATGTTTATAAAATCAATTAAATATACATGAATAGCACATTCAATACAGTAACTGTCACAAGTTTTATTGATGTGAAATCTAGTTTGAGTAGATTGTCCCCTTGTTTTTAACCACCTCTATATAATTCAGTTTTTAATCATGTCCATGTATAGTTCAGTGTTGGACTGCCCACACCTCTTAGCTATGATAATTTAAATGTCTTTATGCCATTTAAATTTTCAAGGCTTTTTCTACTGTACCCATAGTATTAGAATCACTTAGTGTTTACTGCAGGTCTAGCTGTGAGAGCTTCCTAGGCTGCAGAATCCCATATGTATATATATATATATATGCTATATAACTATGGAGTTATATGGCATATATATAAATATGTGGACATAAAGACACTGTTTAAAACAAGTCACTGCCTTCATAGTATCTTGAGTTTAGTTAAGTAATATTTTAAAATCAACAAACAAATTAATTTCTTCACCAGAATGTTTCTAATATGTTGTGTAGCAACATACAGACCCCAGCTGAGATTTATACACCATTCCTAAGTTCTATATGGAGTAGCTGCTGCCTGGTAGTTTTTTTGCCTGGTAGCCAAAATGCAGAGCACAGAAGAGGAAAACGGGGCAGGGAACCACAGTTTTACAGATGGAAGCTGAGACACAAAAGCATTAAATGTGATTTGTAGCTGAGCATGTAACACGCATGTCTGGTTCTATTTTTGAAAACATCCTTTTCGCTTTCTTTTTAGTTCTGGAATAATGATTGGAACTGTGGGAAAATTGTCTTTTTAGAATTTTAAAGTAGCTTTCAGAGTTGTCTTCAGAAGTGCTCAGAATATGAGAAACTAGTAAAACAGCTGTATCTGAAATAAGTGGCCTGGTGTCAGGAAGTGGCAGGGTTAGGAAGGCAAGACTAAAAACAGTATCAAGTTTTAAAAAAAATATTTTTAGGTCAGTAGTAAGAACATGTTCAATGCAGGTGTGGAGAGAAGGAAGATTAGGCTTAGCTTTTATTATCTAGCACTAAATCCATTTTGTCTCTAACAACTAAAATCCTACTGGGTGGGGTCTAAAGAGCTCCTGCAATTGGATTTGCCCAGACTGCAGGGTATGTAATAAACAGTGATTTGTTTATTGTCCCTTGCATCTGTCCACCTTACTTAAGGACTTAAGCCTGCCAGTGTAATAAGGCAGCTGCTTAACTGCTTCCAGATTCTGCATTCTGCCAGCTTGTTCTCTGATAGGGAGATCCCTGGAGTCTGTGAGGGATTTTTTTTTGTTGTTGGGGTTTTTTTTATTATTTTGGGGTGGGGTTTTTTTGTTGGTTTTTATTTTTTGTTTCCCACCCTCCAGGCTGTGATGTGGCCATAAAGTCACTTGATGAGCAGCAGTCAAATCTCAACACTTGCTCTCCTTTGCAGCACACTTGGGGAAACAGCCAGGAAAGAATCCTTTAGCTCAGCCACGCTCCTTCATTGCCAGCACTGTAACAACCTCTGCACTCCCATTTTCTCTTAGAACATAAAAATAAATTACTCCTTCTAATGGAAGTATCCTCTGAGCCACCAGCCTGGAGAAATAGGATTTGCCCATGTTGGCAATTTAAGGTAAAGCTCCTTTTCATTCTTACAGGAGTTTAGCTGGGGTTTAGAGGAACATATGTACCCCAGGCTTGATGCTCCCTCAGCTCACTTCCGAGCTTGTGTTTCAAGTGTGTGGCTTGTAAATGAGTGATATGAGCTTGATCTGAGGAGAATGTGTGTCCCCACAGAGCTCTTACACTAAATAGATCTAAACTCCAGAGCTTTTCTATGCTCTGTTTAAATGCTCATACCATTAAAACCATGAAGCAGTATTCTTAAATGTACTTTGGTTTAGGTCTCAGTGGCATTCATAAATCAAGATGCCATGATGACTGAAAACCAGGCCTTTGCTGTGGAAAAAAAAAATTTCTTTATATGTAAAAAAGAATATGTAATTATTTGGGGCTGGCTACTTTTGGCAATTTTTACAGTAGTTTTATTTTTCTTGAGCAGACTTTCAATAGAAAACTGTATCATTTCAAGGATTTATTCAGAAACAAACTTCAGGCATGACTTTGGACAAAAAGCATTCACTCTCTGATCATGCTAAACCTGGCCAAAAGCTGTGTGAAATGTCTTACAATATAGTTGGGCTTTTAACTTTTACCTCAGCAGTACTTTTATTAATGAAGCAAAGTTTGAATTATACAACATGCAACAAAATCCTCCAAAATAAAAGAGAGCCCATGCTTTGCGAAGGGAAAGCCAGCTGCTGAAGTATGATTTGATTTTTAAAAAGGCATCTCTAGGATAAAGATGACATTAATTAGTTGTCATGCTAGTCACAAATAACACAGAAGTTATTGTGAAGGTATGCACTGAGGATGGTGACAGGATTTCTTCTGCTGTGTGTTTATTAGACTTGGAGTAAAATGTGGGCATTAGCAACTTCCACCATCTCTTGTAGTAAATGTGCATTTTAGCAGGGCAGGGTACTTAGGGCTGTACAGAAATAACACTTCGGTGTCACTGTTTCACACAAGCAAATGAGGACTGACAGCCACTAAGTGCAGTCCAGGCTTTCTGAAGAAAAATATAGGCCATGGTAAACACAAAAATACATTCCAGCCTGCAGGGCCTAATGGAAAAATGAGCCTCTTGAGAGGCAAGATTATTGTGCACCACCAGAGCACAGTTGCCACTGACTTTCCTGGCAATGCTGGAGCCACTGGACTCGGTTTTGATCTCTAGGTTTACCTCTGTGTGTCTGGAATCAGGCTGCTTTTTCCCTGCTTTTTTTTCAGGGAAACCTGATCTGCCCTATAATCTTGCTTAGCTTCTGGGCATTAGAGCATCAGCTCTGTGCATAATTCAGCAGGGTTATGCAGCTCTCTTCTAACATTCAGGGACAAGGGGATAGAATATAGCAATTTTTCCTGATTGGTCAATGAAAGGCAAAGGAGATGCAGTTTTGCCAAAGTGCTCCCAAGGTGGCCAGCACCTGCAGGAGGGAGCAGTCCTGCTTTCCCTTCCTTCTTGCTTGATGCTCATACTCCTCTTGTTTGAGCATTAGAGAAGGTGTGACAGCACATTTGGACCAGCCAGAAAAATTCCCCAGTGTTGTGTAATTCAGAGATTTTTGCTTTACCTAAGGAGCAGGGGTGGTGGCAGATAAAACCTTCTCTTTAATTTGATAGAAAAAGATTTTCCCTTCCAACATGTCAGTATGAAGCAAATGTGGACATGTTCTTAGTAAAGCAGAATATTTATTAGCAACTAACAGTATGAGTTTAAATATATTCAAATATATAACTGCTGCAATATATGAAAATATATTTAAACAGTAGATCAAGATATCTTCCTTGTTCCAGAAGTTGAATGTTGATTATATCTATATTGCAAATGGCATTTGTCTACCCGGTCTGAAATCTCTACTAGAGCTTCTTGAAAGTAGTTCAGCTTCTAACTAACCTTTCAAAGCACATCTGCACATTTCTGTTCCCAGCTGCACAGACAGAATTAAATAGAGATTGAATAGCACTGAAAACTAGTAAAACTGGATCTCACAAATCACAGTGAGATTTTTTTTTAAATTTTATTTTTACTGTGCATGTTCTTTTGCATTTGAGTTTCTAGGGGCTTAGCTGTGATTTTTAAACCCTTTATTATTTTTTAAAATGCTAGTCAAGAAATTGTACAAAAGCTATTGATTTTTCTTAGTTATTTGCTAAAGCACCTGTAATTTAGAATTATTATTCTTCAGTATCAGTTAACAAGCCATGCAAAATCACTGTATGTGTTCAGGAATGGATTTAGAACTGCTGCAAAGCCCTATTCAGAACTTTGCATTCACACTCTTGGTAACATGGCAGTCATTTTTTAATACATAACACTTACCTTTGTTTTATTCATGATAATAATGATGTCTGAGCAAATGTCAGATGGAAGAGATCTCCTAAAGTCAGATTCCAGACACTGAATTTTAATGTTTACTCTGCAATCTCCAGCATAGTTAAAGCAAACAATTTCTGTAGTGTTTGAAGTTGCAAATATTAAAGTTACCCAGCTTCAGTTTTATCACCTGTAACACAAACTGTAATTGCAGGCTATACTCAACAGGCTTGGCTTAGCTTGACAGAGACAGTAAACTGGACTTTATAATAAGTACAATTAATCTAAGTGGAAAATTAGGTACTATATTTTGAATTTTATCTTTCTGTCTGGTGCATGTATTTAGCAATGTATTCCTCTCCCCCCCACCTCCCAAATAAGACTCTTGCCATAATTGTTCCAAGGAAAAGTTTTGTAAATAATACAAACCCTTAAGGGTGAATTGAGAGCTGCTGGTAAGGCATATGGGCATCATGAATATAAAAACACAAGCTGGCAAGTTACACTGGCCTGTCTCTCTCCTGATCTCAGTCAAGGAACTCAGAATAAGAGAGCCAAGAGCAGGAAATGTGTGATTCTATTTCATAACTTCCACCTAGACCATCCTCGTCTATCTGCTTCTACATTTCACCCACAATGCTGGAGATTGGATTTGCCACTTTCTGGAATACTTTGCCCCTGGCATTTTTTTTTTTTTGCATGCCTTGCTGCACAGCCAGCAAAGTGGGATTCATGATGCTGTCATGAGGACAGGGAGAGAGCTGGAAAATAATTTGGGGAGACCTTAGAGGACCTTCCTCAGAAGAGGTGCTCTTTTCTTCCTACGAGTCTTTAGAGTACCTCCAGGGGCTACTGGAGAGGGACTTTAACAAATATATGTATGACAGGACAATGGGAAATGGCTTCAAACTGAAAGAGGGCAGCTTTAGATGATAATGGGAAGAAATTCTTTCCTGCAAGGGTGGTGAGAAACTGGCACACACTGCCCAGAGAAACTGTGGATGCCCCATCCCTGGAAGTGTTCAAGGCCAGGTTGGATGGGACTTTAAGCAACCTGTCTAGGGGGAGATATGGCAGGGGTTGAAACTAAATGATCTTTGAGGTCCCTTCCCACCAAAACCTTGCTAGGACTCTATTCACTAGCTGAAAGATAATTAAAATAATAAAATAGTTCTTGAGCTTGCGGAAAGGCAGCAGATGAAGCAGATCTGTTCTTTCTGCTGGGTTTCATTTCAACCTGAGCTGCCTCTCCAGATGGTGTGGAAGAAGAACATCCTGGCACAGCCTGACTTCCGTGCCATAGCTGGCAGTACCAGGCTCTTTGCAGGAAGAGATGCACTCCCTTCTGGGAGGGGGAGCCTGGGCTATTTGGCACTTTGCACAGGATTCTGAATTAAATGGGAATTTCACCAAGGGTACTGACTTGCAGGATTTGCACAGAGCAGATGTAAGAACTTTGCATGGTCTTGTATCTCCCTCTGTAAATTAATGAGGGTTCAAAGGAGTGCATTTCATCCACTAGAACTCCTTAGAGGAAAAAAACTCTTGTGAAAAGACTTCTAACTGAATTCAAAGCAAATACTTCAGGGAGCAGGAGATTAAGTCCTGTATCAGGACAGCATTATAGGAAAAGCAGAAAACAAATATTTAGCAGGTAGGTGAAGACACTTGTGTACCACAGCCTGTGTAAAAGCTACAGTGACTGTTTCTGTGCAAACACACCCTTTAGCTCTTAAAAGCATCTGATGAGCTGGGGGACTCTGCTTTTGACTTCTGTACTTTGTCTTTAAATCAAGATGCACTAATTTGCACTCCTTATCACATAATGCCATGACTTTTACAGCAGTCAGCAGGGATGGGGCCCTGTTTCTGCACAGCAGCTGAAGAAAATGTCAAGTACAAAGACACACACTGCTCCCTTGATACAAATTAGCTGATCATGTAAATGGGGAAACAGGGAACTCTGACCCTATTAGAGCAAAATGTGGATGGTGGATTAACACTCCAGACTTCTAATTAATCACAATGTGTCTCATCCTTCTGATTGCAGCTGAGTAGGCCATTCTTCTAATTTAAGCCCACAGCTGCCCAGGGTTAGCACTTAGCTGTCAGCCCAGCTCCTTGTTCAGCTTTTGGCTGAGGAGACAAAGGTGCAGTCCTGAATGTCTCAAAAGTAGGTTTCAGAAACACTCAGCAACATCCTTACATGTGAACTATACTTTTATTGTGTGAATACTTTAAAAAACCCCATACATCTTAAATTCTAAGAACTGAGTAACACTCTGCACTGTTTATGCTATTTTCCCATACAGAAAAAAGTACAGACCAGTACTGATCATAGTTCTTTTTATCTAGAACATGCACAAAGTGTTTCATACAAACTACAGTAGCATTGAAGTTTTACAGCTTTACAGAAATGGGAATTCCAAAATTTGTTATGCACACACCAAATTTATTTGAAAATAACACAGATTATTCTAAGTTGTTATTATTTCTCAGGTAAAACTTATGTATCACTGAACTGCTACAAGAAGATATATATTTAACTTATTTTTTATCCAACTTTTAGACCACATTTTAAGAGGAATACAGCAAATGCATTGAGAAGTCATAAAGTCAACAGACACTATGCTGCCCCCATAAAATATTTCATTAACAGGATATCTCTTCTCAGTTTTAAGGCATCTGAAATTCAAACCAAACTGAGCTTCTCACTGTCAAAAGCCAAACTAAGAAATTCTCTCCACAGAAAGACACAGCATGTTTGTTTCAAAAAGAGCTATCTTAAGGCAACATGCCACTGCTCCAGGCTGCATACAAACCACAGCTATCCTGTCCTTCCCTCACCTGTTTTGGTTTCTAAAATACAACAGAGAAATCTCAGTGATGGAAGAAAAAACATGCACAATACATATTCAGAACAAAAGGAGTTAAAAATTTAATCTAAAATCTACAGACTCTAAACAAGCCCCATGTAACACGCTTTTACTATTAATAAAAGGAGTTCCCCTTTCCATTTCACACTACAGAAAAACAGCACTGCACTGTAACACTGATTCTTCAGTTATCTACAAAACAGTGGAAAAAATAAGAAAACTAAAATCTAACTGAATTTGTTACATAGCATCACTGGACTTTGGACCCACAAGGATTTCAGTAGGGATGGTAACGGGGCCCTGGGTTGTAGGAGTTGTAGCCATACTGTCCATAGTGGGAGTAGGATTGTCCTTGTCTGTGCTGCTGGTAGTTGTTACCCCAGCCTCTGTCTGGCCTCTGATTAGATCTGTAGTCACCTTGCCAGTTGTATCTGTCCCCTCTAAAGTATCTGCCATCTTGATACCTGCAATGAGAAGATTGATCAAAGTCTGACATAAATTATATCAAGGCTAAAAAAATGAATTATAATGAATTCTACATTTGGCAGTTTTCATGAGACTATCATGTAACTGTTAATACACTCAAATATTTATATGTATATATGACAAACTCATATATACATACATACAAACTCAACTGCTGGAAGTTTTAAGAGAGACTCAAACAGACCATAAATCTAAAACTCAACCCCAAGGCACATCTGTAGTGCATCAAAGCCAGGTTCCACCCAGCAGCTTCAGGGCTGAAAGCTTTAGCAAAGCAGGTTTCAGTACAGTTACAGCCACCTAACAGCACTGAGTCCTGGAATCTGAATATTCCCTCAAATACATACAACTGCTGAAACACTGCTTCTTTATCAGTTGTACTTAGCCATTGTTCAGTCTCAATTTTGTCTTTTCAGCCCTATCTCAATTCCTATCAAGGCTTGAGCTGCCTCATTGTCATTTTGTTTGCAAATGGTGTGGTGCAGAGAAACATTTGCAAAAAGTTCACTTTGTGACCATAGTGTAGGTGTAAGAGTTCATCAGTTCAAAGAACCACCAAGTTTTTGAGAACATCTTAAACTATCACCTGTTTTTAATCTGATTTAATGACAAGCTTCAAAGGTGAGGAAAAGTTACAATGTTGTCCTCCTTTTCTTCAGATAAGGCACAAATCCTATTTAGATATTTAGCTAAGAAGTTTTTCCAGTTGTTGGCTGGACTGAGTTTAACTACTTTATATTAAAGGCTGATGTTAGAATTCCCAAATGTACTACATGCTGTAATTGTTGTTTTTCAGTCCCTCAAAAATCTGTCCAAAATTCAGTAAAAGGCTGCAATTACATCTTGAAGAAATAATTCAAAGTATTTTGCTTTGGCAGGTAACAATGTACTTGCCAGACAGATTGGATGATTGATTTTACAGTCACTTCTACTGAATAAAAAAATTAGAGGCTAATCTTGAAAAATACAGCAAATATTTAGCTTACAAATGAAATGCTTTCTGGACAGCTAGTAACAGATAATCACACTAGCAGCTTGTTCCTTTGCACATCTTCCTGCCAGTTATCATCCAACATAAGACAGGCTGCTTAGTTTTGCAGAAGTCTCATATTTCCCCTCTGGAAAAATGTTTCTGGCTGAGCAATAACAAACCCAGGGCAATGGGTTCAGTGGTTCCAGTTCATTCTTTACTAAAAAGAAAATAATTTAGTTCTTTTATGTACAATGTAAAAACTTTGCCAGTCAGGAGAAAATGTAAAACCTCATTACCTTTCAGAGAAGACTACATTTCCTCTTAAACAGACTCTAGAACAGACTCCTATATTTCTGAAATCAATTATCATTTAAGTGTGCTTGTGAAATGACCACCATTAAAAAACAAAACCAGTACCGATCTCTGTTTCTCTGGTTGCCACCAGATCTGTTTCTCCATTCTTCAACTATAGGAGGGGGGTCTGCAGGGCGTTTTAGATACTCTTGGTATTCCTCATCATCCGACGTGAATCGATGGGCAAACATCATCTCGTAATTTGGGGGCATGTCAGCCAAGGAGGTCATTCTGGCAACTTGGAACACGAACACAATAAGAGTGGCTTTAGCAAGGTATGAAGACTCTAATTGTAATAACTGCCAAAATCCATGTAGTGGAAATGAAGGACAAGGAAAAGTTACACGCAGATTAACACAGCTGTTGGGTTTTGGGAAGACAGCATAGATGCCTCACAGAAAAAAGCACTTCAGAACATGCTCTCCATCTACTCCTGACACTGACTTTTGACAGGAAAGCAATTCCTACAATCAACTTCAAAATTTTGCTAAGGTAGAATACCATGCAAAGCCTACAGATACACATAACCAGCAGGACAGGCAAAATATTCAGATTTATTCACAGTAATTTATGTGTTAATAACTTGATTCAGGGAAAGGTCAGCACCTAAGAAGATGATGAATTACCTCATAATATGCCTGTCTGATGGGATTTGTGTTTAAGGCCTTAGTTCCTTTATTTTTGTATATATGCATTTGCCATTTACATGTTGGTGTTACCTGGTACTATCCATCAGCAAAATCTCCTCTTAACAGTGAATCAGAAAGGCTCTAAGCCCACTGTTTTAACGAGCCCCACAAAATTTAGAACATTTACACTATCTGGCTCTGGACTACCAGAATAAGCTCTTCTGCTGTCTCCCAAAGACTTGCTGGCAGGACCCCAAGAGCTAAAATACACAAAATAAACACCCGCAATGCCCAAGCCCAGCCCGGCTCTCAGGTCACTGGGGTGTTCCCGGGGAATCCTGCGGTGCTTCTGCGGCCCCATTGCCCTGCAGCGGCCTCAGCCATCGGGGTCCGCTGCTGCCCCAGAGCCTGGGCAGCCTCCCCCCGCCAGTGCCAGCGCGCAGCTCCCTGAGGCAGGTGTAGGAGGTATTCCTGCAGGAATAACTTATCCTCCGTTCCTCTGCCAGCAGCTAACCTCGTTAGTTTTTCATTACGGGCTATCTCTAAGGAACTTCGCTCCTCAAGCCTGAGGGCGGCGGGGGTAGCACTGCCCTGAGGGGACCCGCCGCTCCAGCTTCCCCTGAGCAGCTGGAGGTGCTCCCCTCCATAAATAACAGTTTATCCCGTTAATATCATCTTCATCCCGCGGGGGCCCGTACCAGGGACTCCCGGCACCCTCCTGCACCCAAGGCCAAGCAGAGAGCGACGGAGGGGGTTGGCTGCCCCAGGGCGGCTCCGCCGGAGCCCCCTCCCCTCACAGCGGGCCGGACCGAGCTGAGGGGGAACGCGGGGGTCGCTCCCGCTCCCTTCTCCCTCACAGCCTCCCCTCCCTCCCCCGCATCAGCCCCGCCGCCCCTCACCGCGCCTCAGCCGCCGGATCAGCGCCGCGATCCCGCCTCTTCCGGGCCGGGCCCCGCCGCTTCCCGCGCCGGGGCGGGACAGGGGACACCGGGGCGGGACACGGGGCACACCGGGGCGGACACGGCACGGGGCGGGACAGAGCACCCGGGGCGGACAGGACACCGGGGCGGGACACGGGGCACACCGGGGCGGGACAGGGGACACCGGGGCGGGACACGGGGCACACCGGCGGGCAGGTGTGGAAGCAGCGGTTCCCTGCGGTCAGGGTTGCACACCAAGCCCGTAGGCAGGAGCAGCATTGATTGATTGAGGTTTATGTGGCGCTGTCCTTCGCTGCCACGCGGGTTTAAGGAGGTGACACCTGAAATGTTTAGGTTTTCACCGAAAGGTGCAAATGAAAAAGGTGAAGTCAGCATGGCGTCTGTGCCTACCAAAAATCTTCACATTGAAGACATATAATATGCCATTTAAGTCTATAATGCCATTTAAGTGTATTTCTGGTATAAAAAACCTTCGGGATGTGAGGAAGGTAAGATGACGTGAAGCTTTTTGGCAGGCAAATAACTCGGTGTAAACCAATATAATTCTATGGTGGCGCCTGCACCAGCAACACGTTCACCCAGTGCTGCAGGTAGCGGTCAGTCTTGTCACCCTTCATAGAGATAAATTCTGTGTGAGCCTCAGAACCTCAGCCTTGTCGCCTTTAATGCGGGTGAGATTTGGTCTGGGGGCACCAACACCTGCCCGCAGCAGAAGTGGTGTCCGTGTCCCTGGTCCCAGTTTGCCTTGTTCCCACAGCGCCCGTGTCTTTGCAGTGCTGACTAATTCCCACAACATTTCAGCCAATGATTTCTAAACGGTCTCTTGTGCTTTGTATAAGAAATTGGTTTATTATGGACCCTTTCAGAAAGCAATGGTTTTTTACAAGCTCTGCTAGAGATTCTATTGCTCGCAGGCACTAGCAAAGCACAGAGACTAATAATCAGGTAGATCACTTGAAACAAAGTACCCCAGCAACAGCAATAGCAGTAACCAGCTCTCCAAAAACATTAGAACGAACAAGTGCCTTTTGTTTGATATAAACAGCAATAATTACAATCTGCTCTCCTGTGAGTTCTACAGCAGGGCTGTATTGTCACTTGCAGAACAGGAGAGGATGACCTCGATCCAAATAGCATAATGCCAACACCTTAGCCTGGACAGCTAGTTCTAAGCCAAACAAATTGTCATTGAGGCTGAAAAATAATATCTTTTCACTTAAGTTTTCCCCTTATAATCCCTCTCCTACTGACTGCCTCTTTGAAATGGGCAGAGGTAAGTAGGATTTTATTTCTTCTCCAGACATGTTTCATTTTGATCACTGGATATTGCAGTTTCAGGTGTGTCTACAGAGGATTTCATGCATAAAGTCAAGGAGATGATTCTTAATGAAAGGTATACACTTCTTTTTTTCTGATGCTCTGGTCGGCTGTTTCATGGGTAACATTTTTCATTAAAAGATCAAACTTAATATTAAACCTTTAATTATAGACTCAAGTCACCCATACATGTACATAATCTAGGCATAAATATAAGTTCTGTTGAAGGTATGGGCCCCTTGTAATCCTATAAGCAGTATATTTCACAAATTACAGTATTGGAAAGGTGCTCTCATCAGCATATTTTGCATAGAAAAACACTTTAGGGAATGGCTAAACCAGAGTGGCACACAATTATAAATAATATATATTTATACATGATACTTTTGCTTTGGTTCTTTTTTGTCACATGTTCTATGGCTGCTTTGGGTTATATCAAGAAGGAGATCATGATCCAAGCAATATCCTAAGATTTCTCATAGATGTTATTCTGAAATTCAAACTGCAGATATAAAACCTGAAATGACAGATGATTTTTAAAGGAATAAAGGCACTCAGAAATGAATATTGTCACCGAGTAGAACTTTCAACACCCACTGAATGCCTCACATAGCACATACCTACAGACTAGGTGCCTGAGTGCTTAAAAGGTCAAGCTCCAAGTGTTGTCAAGACAGAGAAATTGATAATCCACTCTTGCAATCTTTCTGCTCACTTCAAGGCTCTCTGGGTAATTAATGTGTTGTTTTTGTGTGAACACGATCTCATAATCAGCATTTCTGAAGTCTACTGCAGAGTGATAAAGCCTCAAAGGGTTTGCTTTTTTTTTCCTGTGGATTTCATGATGTTAAATAATGTGCTGTTAGACAAAGTCTTATCTTCTAAATTTTAAACTAAGACTTTTTCCTTGTAGCCTATTGGAAATTAATTAAGCTTTTGTGGAATGGATCTTCCTGGCTGAACAAAGGAGCATGTGCTAAAACTAGCAAAGTCTTGTTTGCCTTGAAACAATGGAAAATGACAGGTTTTTTTGTACTATTTGGCCTTGATAACTCTTGCTGTTCTGTCACTGGACTTTGTATTTTATATTTCTCCTAAATCCCCAGTTTCTGGACTCATGTATTTTCTTTATACTCAACATTCATTTGAAAATTAATTTCTAGCCCTTCTTAAAACAGACAGCTCTTAGGTAAAGAGGTGGGTCTGCTCTACAGGGTAACCAGCCTGTACCAAGGAGCAAAAGGAAAACATTGTTCCAAATTTATTTGTTTTAAATCCTATATATTTTGCAATTTTCTGTTATCTTTAAGACTGTGTTCATTGCTGTGTCTCAGTAGAGCTTGACAGCTGTGACATTTTTAATGAAAAATCAGCCTGTGTCTATCTCAGTAGCACGAGAAAAAGAGAACTAATTTATTTTTGGGAGGGGGGCATTTCTATATCTTTAAACAGGAGGAATTCTTTTTCTCTAGTGTTAATATCTACTTTGAAAAATCAACTAAGAAACTAACATTTCTTGTAATTGGGGCCTGTCTGATTGAGGGAATGTTTGTCTATAAACAAATAAGCAGTGAAGCCTCCATAGATGGTTATGGATCCTGCTGAGGATTTTTAATAACAAAGTAACATTTCAGAAAATATTTTGGTGAAAATTTGTCTTCAAAACCCTGATTTTTTTTCTTAGCTTGCTGAAACTCCTCAGTGGTTTCCTGTCAGCCAATTTCCCTCTCCCTCTGTTATTTTTGAATGTCTCAGTTTCTGTGTAACTGAAAGCCTGGTTTGTTTGTACAAGGAAACCTGATTTCCCCAGGTGATTTATTCTAGGAAATGGTGATGTCTGGCACAGCTAGGGAGAGCAAGACTTTGTGTTCTGGCCCCAGCAGGTACAAAGGGCATGCGTGGCAGCCTTGTTATTGATTAGCCATGAAGGAAAGCTGTGTTTCTGTGGGCACAGGGGCTGTCACACCACCAGGGCACAGCTGAGCAATGACGAGCGCCAGGTGTTGGCTCCATCATTCACTGCCCTGCGAGAGAGGTGAGCAGAGAGCCTGCTCAGCCAGGCTGCACAAATACTGGGGGTTGTGCTCTTTCTCTAGGACCATGATGAGTTCTCATCATGGCATTTTATTCCTTTGTCTGGAAAGGATTATTGCCTAGATGAACCTCGCTTAAATAACAAGAAAGACGGAAATACAACGGCTGCTGCTGACAAATGCCTCTGAAGGCCATGCAGCTCCTCTGTCAGAGCTCTGCTTTGCCTTTGCTGTTCTACTGTACAGTATCACTGAGCTTCAGAGTGTCTTTCACACACCTCCATATGGTGTTGTAAAGTGAAGTCCATAAAGGAACAGACTGCACATTTCTAACGACTTCACTAAACTTAATACAAGAAATGTTTCCTTTCCATAACAATGACCTTTAAATGTTAACTGGCTAAAAAAAAAAAAAACAAAACATTGTCCTTTTTAAAAAAAAGGGGAGAAATGCAACTCTTGGTGCTTGATTGTGTTACAGAATAACAATTTTGGTGCTGCGGGGCCCAATTCCTTTGCATAAAGTTTACAAGAGTGCTTGCTTCCTAACTTATGCCAGTATGAAAGAAGGCCTTTAATTTCCCTAAGAGCTACTTTTGTTGTCTGTTTTTTGAAAATCACAGTCACATTAAATTATATTTCTAGTGTATTGCTCTTAAAATCTGACTGTCATTTATCCATATTTATAAACATATATACAAATTTAAAATCACTACATACATAGCTGCCTTCTTTTATTTTCACCTTTTAAACTGACTAAGCCAGCTATGCCCTTTGGGGTCTATAAGAATGAATCATTTTTATTATTTTTTTCTCTCTTAGACAGTAATTACAGGGTAGTATGCTGTCTCTGGTTTTTAATATTACGGTGCCATTTTAATCCAAGGTGCAACACCATTAACTTCAGCAGAGTTACACTAGCAATGAATTTGTCCCCAGGAGGCTTTTCCAAATGTTCAGTTCTTTCCTTGTGATTACCCAGAGGAATGGAGAAGAAGAAGGCAAGACAGAGGACCCTTTGATGGGAGGAATGCAGTTGAAAGTGAAGCCTTGCTGCTGCCATTCATGGTGCTCCATATGTTCCTCATTTGGGGTGGAGGTGGGTTGGACCCCGTGGGGCACACACGCTGGGGCTGGGGGGCAGGCAGAAGTTTTGAACAGCACATCTGGTGCACAGGTTATGTCATTTCCTAGATGTAGGTGCTGTACAAATTGGAAAGAAAAAAGAAAAAAGAAAAAAGAAGAGAAAAAGTGGGAGGAATATTCAGGCACTTTAAATGTGCTTCTGTGGAACTGCTTGAAAGTGGAGTAGCCAAACGCTCAGATATCAAACTCATCATGATCATCACGCTGTCTCAACTCCAACTCAGAAGCTTTTTAGATGTCAAGTAATTCTGCAAGTGGGGATGTGTGAATCAGTGCTACCATGGATTACCTATTGTTAAGACAGTTGCAAAATATAAAGAAGGTACTTGCAGAAGTTTCTAGCACTAGATTTTATTCCTACTCAATTTTCTTTTACAGTTGGATATTTCATTTCAGTTTTGTCTCATTTCTTTTGTCCATATCCAGTCTAAAACATTCAAATCCTCTGCAGTATGGAAACACCAACTTTTGTATTTGTAAGTCAAATACAAATGAATAGCACCCATCTGAGTTGGAAAGGGGAATTGAGAGCATTTGCTCTTTGCTGTCAGGGAGCAGAGAGGGGCAGGAGGGCCATGGCTGGCAGGGCAGGAGCCCATCCCACAGCTTCTGAGCAGGGCTGGCCAGGCTTGGCAGAGCTCAGCAGGGCAGACAAGTTCACAGGGATGAGACAAGTCCAAGGCAAGGCAGAAATTCAGGTCAGCACGTGGGTCACGGCCAGATGAGCAGGCACAGCAGCCTGGGCAGGGACTGAGGGCCCCATGCCTGGGGCAGGGGGGCCCAGGGCTGGTCACACCAATTAAGGGCTGTCAGTGTGTTCAGGGCCTGACATGCACATCTGGTAGCAATTGCTGCTGTGTTTAAATCAGAAACTCAGATCCCTGCAAAGCCCAGGATCTGGCAGGGGGGAGTGGTTGTGCCTTTCAGCAAAGGTGTAGCATTTCTCCTGGGCTGGACACTTGGTGCAGTGTGCCTGTGGCACTCTGATCAGTTGCCTCGGATACAGTCAAATATTCAACCTCTAAAGTGGAAACCCAGGTCTCCTGTTTAACTCCCAGTCTCCCTTCTCAGAAGGGTGACATTCTGTGGGCACTGGAGCATTGCCCTGAGGCTCCTGTGCTCACTCTGAGGCCCAGGTCTGAAACCACAGATGCTCCATGGAGCCCCTGCTCCTGCCTGTCCTGTCCCTGTGCAGGGATGAGCACGGGTTCAGGTTCTGCTAAAGGCACTGAAATAAAACAGCATTTCAGGGTCCTGCTCCCTCTCAAGGCTGAGGTCAGTGGAACTGGACTAAATAATGCACCCTCCATCATTTACTAAACATGGCTCTTCCCAGATGGCTTTACCAATAAGCTGTTAGTACTGGAGCTGATCTCCCTTCCTCGTCTTGTAAGGAGAGTTCCTGAATGTTCTTTGCAGCTCCTCTTAAGTTTAAGGGCCATTAGAGAAAGCAAGGGCTGAACTATAGGCCAGCTTTGTACTAACTCAAATTGAGGGTGTCTTTTTAGTGTTAAGTAACTACTTTTAAAAGTTGCAAATCAGAATTTTCCAGACATACCAATCAGCACTGAGACCACACTGTGCTACAGTGAAATAAGGTTTAAGTGAATTAGCTGAGCTGCAGAGAAGCCTGCAGGATTTTGCAAAGCTGGGCTGAGCAGCCTGTTCCCTGTTGGGAGCACTCCTCTGTGCTTCCCTGCATTGTGCCTTGCCCTCCACAGAACCTGGAAACTCTTTGACAAGTCTCTATCTCCTCAGTTTATGTCTGTGCTGTGTGGGGCTTGGTGCTTTCCTGGGGGTCTGGGCCAACACTGCTCAGAGCAGTAACAACTCTCCCTCCTGTTACTAAATTAGGATTTGAGATCATTCTTTCCAGCAAACAAGGGTTCCTAATCTTTCAGGAGATTATGAATTGGCTGCCACCCCTCTGCACCCCCTCCTGGGGCACCCCTCAGCCTCAGATGTCAAGGCACAGCATCCTTGCCTCCCTTAGTTCTGCTGTAATTCCTTCTCCCACCTTTTCCCCAGCCTCCTGCAGCAGTTTCCTCTCCTGGACCATTTCCACAGTGCTGTTGTTCCTGTGGCCTTGCTCACCCTCCCCATTTCAGGTCTCCCTTTCCCATTTTCTTGAGTTATGGCTGTTTCTTCCCTTTCCCCACTCCACCTGCAGAGCTCTGCTGTGGAGGCAATCAGCTGCTTAGCACGGCAGGGCTCAGCTGAACTTTCTGATGCTGGTGGGGAACTAGTGCAGATCTTGCTGACTACTCAACAGTCTAAACTTAAAAAAATATAGAGATATTATCATAGAAAATTCATAGTTCTGATGGAGCTTCTGATGAAGGCCCATTAAAAACAAGCTAAGAAAATCAAATCTCACTTATAAATGAAAAGCACATAGTAGATCGTGGTGATGTGCTGAATATGATTGCTTCTTATTATGCTATGGCTGCCCATTTTAGGAATAATACACAGTTATTTTCTTGGTCTTAAATGGTAGTGTGGGGATATCACAAGCCTCTCAAGTAAAAACTTTAATTAAAAAGCAAACATTAATCTCCAAGCAGTAGCATCTGCAGCATATTGCCAGATAAGACTTCACCAACCTGAAGAACTAAGCACGATTCTAATTAAATCAGGGAAAAAAATGATGAACTAGATATAGGATTTATTTAAGGATAGCAGTTATATAAGATATCAAAGATCTCACGGTTGCTATCTGATGGGAAATGTTGCTGCCAGATCTCACAGACTATTTCCAGGGAGTGAAATCCTTGTTCCACTGGTTCCAAGTACTGTTGTGATTTTGCATTCCACGGGGTCAGGACTTTGTGGTGGCTCTCAGTGGGACATGGGAGCCCCTCTGGGCCTGCTGAAAGCTGCAGATGATCCAGAAGGAAACAAGGTGCTCCCATGGCATGAGGAGCCCCCACAGTGAGCGTGCTGCTGCTCTTCCAGTGAGACACCAGTACAGAGTCCTGACTATTTATGGTTATTTAAGGTCCCAGAGCACCTTTTGAATATTAAGTCTCTTAATCCCTGTATGCTGGCCAAAATCTATTTTAAGTGATGCCACTCAGCATTTCCTGTATTGTTCCAGATGAACATAGTGTTGGCTGTTGCATCCTGTTTCAAACTGCATGCTGGGCTCCTCTGTTTTGGAACAGCTGGTATTTTCCAGAAACACCATGCTGCACTGATGTGTGAAGGGATCTCTGTGTATCCCTCCTTGTGCCACAGGTATGGAATGAAGATTAATCAGTTACCAAATCATGATCCCAGTGAAGTCAAAAGAAGAGTTTATTTCCTTGGGTATCATGGGGGCCAGGGCTGGCTTCTGTTTGGATGCAGTTGCTTTGGGATGCCTGCATGTAAAAACAAAGGAAAATGCAAAGCATCACCTTGTTCAAGGTGTTTGTGTAGTGAGAATTCCTTTAGCTGGAGATGGAAATGCATTTTAACAGCTGTTTCCTCAAGAGTTTAGTTACTTGTCACAGCAGGCGTTATTGAGCTCGAGGAAATTCTGGTGTGTTGAGTGTGGCTTTAAGCATGTGGAGCTGGCTGGCATTTGTGGCTTTGCATGTCCTGTGCATTTAAAACATGCTTTGTTATGCTTCCAGGGCTGGCTCCTGCTCTTTCCCAGAACAGCTTATGCTGTGGAATTGTATCTCAAAAGCCATGTTCTTAAATCCAGCTACAGTTCAGCTTTAATATTGGAAAAACATTGACTACTGAACAACAATAGCTGCAGGTTATTCTCTACGACCAAGTTTATTTTGGGCAAACAAACAGGATCTAAAAAAGAGCAATTCTGGCTAGATTTCTAGGAGGCTGCAAAATATTTCTTGCTTAGATGTTCTGTCACATACCGCTTATGATGTCACATTTAGAACTGTAAATCCATTTACAAGCTGGACAAATGATATCACTGAGAAATGTTTTTGGAGGATCACCTAACTTCTTCCATGCAAATATAATAATAGTACATCTCTCATGCAAACATAGGAAGAGTGGTCATAAACTATTTTGGGAAAAGGGTACGCACCAGATGGACATAGAGAGAATATTCAGTCAGAGAAGCAGAAGAACAGTAATAAATGAAAGTGAGTATGGATGAAGATTAGCCTCTTCCTGCATGAAAATGATCAAATTAAACTTAGAAAAATGTTGGTACATTCACAGCATAAATCATGTGCTCTTCTGCAAAGAAACAGTAAATGAAAAATAGAGGATATGTGTCATCCATACTTTGTAGTGTTGACTTCATCTTCTCAAGTATATAGAAAAGGTTTTGATTTGTGTATATTAATATTCCTCTGTTGGCTAAAGACTAAATTAAAACAAAACACAGTTAAAAGCTTTTCTGGAAGTTGTAAGTGTCCTGCTCCCGTTTGTTCAAGTCCTGTGGTGTTAAACTGAATTGTTTGGTGTCCTGTCCCATGGCTCCCCTGGCTCCAAAGCCCAAAGTGAACTGAGGATGAAAACCTTGGTTTAACATTACCCATGGCTGCTGCCTGCCAGCCTTTTTCTTCTAAACCCAGGAAAGGACTCTGGATCTAGAGAGTGCTCCTCTGGGTGCTTGAGCTGCAAACTGTCTCTAAAAATGTTTTTTTAAAAAAACATTTGTATTGAATGAAGTTTTGCTCTGATTTTTCAAAGAGTATGGATTTTATACATCCCCCAAGGACCATGATATTTCCCAGGAAAAGTGGAATCTGTGCTTACCATTAGATACAAGAACTTTATAACTTCTGTTATGTAGAATTTTGCAAGGTTGAATTTAAGAGTGTTGGCAGTAGATATTTTCTGAGAAGAAAAATACTGAACTGAAAAAAGAGATCATCAATTATGTTTATTTAACTAATTGGTAGCATTTATGTATTTTGTCATCCAGGTACTGTTGCAGGACAAAGTAATATTGGGTAGAATTGGGAATGCAGAAACATTCCTTGAACTATCCGAGAAGATACCCAGCCCAACTTGCAACCCAATTGAGGCTTTTAAAATGCACTTTCTCATCAAGGTATTGCTGGTATTTTTCTTTGTGGAAGCTGCAATCTTGCTATTCTATTCAAATAGCTATTTTTTACTTTTTGAGATCTGAGTTTTTAGTTATTTGTGGCCCTCTGGCTCCACTTTTATTATTGATTAATTATTGTAGTTCAGCAAGACTTAGACAAAAAGACTGGTATAAGTCAAGGTCTTTAACTTTTCTTTAACTTTATTTGAAAGTGATATAAATTAAGGCCGGTAGGGTTTGTTTATTTGTTTGTGGGTTTGGGGGATTGTTTGGTTTGGTTTTATTGTTTTTCTTTTCTAATGCATTTTGGACCTTATCCTACTTCTTAAATGCATCTCAATTGCTTTCCATAGGACAGTCTGCAAGGTGAAAAGCTCAACACTTTTTTCAGAGGATGGTGCAAAATACAGCTTTTGTGGTGACAAACAGTTTTCTTCACAAATGAAAACCATCCCTGTTTGTGAAAAACACCCATAGCTGATATCCTGGGCCCTGCCAACTTCCAGTCTCCGAGCCAGGTCTGACTTCTCTAATTCAAGGTATTTTTTACAACTGGAGGAGAGAAACCTTGTGCTGTGGTGCCCCTTGTGTCCTTCAGAACTCAGGCGAGTTGTCTGGGGTATCACCACTCCATCTCAACCATCAGGTTTGTAAATAGGTTTGAAATTCTGTGTATCTTCACTCCCACCTGGCACTGTCAGTGCTGCTCAGTCCTTGGAGAATTCATCCAGGCAAAGAATCCCCACAGCTCAGCCCACAGGGAAATACAAAAGCTTTGGGCATTGCTGGGAAATAGAAAATCTTTGGGCATTGCTGGAAATTAACCAGACCTCTGCTGTGCCCAGGAAATGTCTTCCCTTTCCAGTCGGGCAAGCAAGGAGCTGATTGCAGGTTAAAGTCCACCAATGAGTGAGTCCAAGTGAAACACAAAGAATGAGGTATTTTGCACCAGCCTGAGGTACAAACTCCCACAAGCAGCCAAGGCAGCCGTTCTGGGAAACGAAAATACTCAGAAATGTCTGGCCCCAGCCTCTCTTTCTCTATAGAGAGAGAGACAATTGGGACACAGTGATGAGTGACCCTTGGAGGTAATGAGGGATAAAGACCTGCCTGCTGGCACTCACAGACCCCGGGAGAAGGGCAGGTGGGAAACAGGATGACTTGGCGAAGGGCAGGCTGGAAAAAGATAAAACCACATTTCTCACTACAGTCTCCAGGAACATCCCACATTCCCTTCTCATTCCCTCCCCTGGCTCCTGCCATGAGCATGGGGGGATCTTTTCCAGCTCCCCATCTCTTTCTGCCCCCATGCAGCAGGACCCCCTTGCCCAGCTCAGGGCCCAGAGCAGACACTGCTGCTGTCCTGGAGAGCCAACCCAGGCAGCACAGCACAGTGGGCAGATTGGGAAGGGAGTGTTGAAAATGCCACTCTGTGGTTGCTTGGAAATGAAACCCAACTTTAGTATTATTTTTGAGCTTATATTTTTGAATCCAAAATTCCATCTGACGGAAGAGATGGGTATTTAAACAGATGTCTAAAATTTCTTTAAAAAATAGAGATTGAGTTACAGATGGTAGAAAGGGCCTGAAAATCAAAAACTCCCAAGCTACAAGGAAATTTACATGTGAGCAAAATGTTTTGCTGAAATGTATGGTCATACAATTCTGCATGTTTGAAAATTAAGCTTTTTTCACCAAAAATGTGAATATCTTTTCCCTTCCCTATTATCTGCTTCTCTGCTGCAGCCTTGGCTGTCACCAGCACTGTGACAGCCAAGTCGCAATATGAGGGTCCTGTTGCTAACAGACAAGACATACAGTTCTTCCCTTCTCCCTTCTCTTGTATAATTTGGCCTGCCAGGACCAACAATTTTGATCTGAATTAGTTTAAAAGAAAACTAATCTACCCCGTTTGCATAATTGGTGCCTGATTGCTCTAACTCCCATTTTATAAAATGCAAATAAAAGGAATTTTGTGATATAAGCCTGGAAGGAAACCAGAGTCAAAATCTGTATTTGCAGATGAAATGGAACCTTTTTTCTTTCTCTGGGGATTTAAAAAGAAAGCCCCCAAAATAAATTTTGAGTGAAAAAGCTGATAACTTCTAAAGTGCCATATGAAATGCAAAGCTTTGCATATTGGAAGGGAAAAATTGAACATATTTGGTACAGTTTTAAGCAGCAAATCAGGATCTATCTCATCTGTGAGACCTGTACATGCCTTTGAGCAGCTTTATGAAGATCTTCACTCATGCATGTGTGCCCAAAAAAGCAGTATTTTTGTGCATGTGAACAAGTAAATAGACTCAAATACAAGCTGTGAGGATATTCACACACAGCACTCATCACCTGCAGAGTCCCAGTCTGTCCCTGCCAAACCAGTTCAAACCAGCATGATTCCAGAGCACAGCAGCAACTCCCACTACATACAGAAAAAAGCTGTCAGGTGACCAAACTTATTTCCTTTACAGTGGAGTGGACACAATCAAAGTGCCTACATCAATGAAAACATTAAGAAGGAGAATTGGGATTGTCTGTCTGTCTTATCTGTTAAGTACAAAGGAAAAGATCTGATAAGGGTCTGCTCCTAGTATGGCACCACCTCTACAAATGTTCAGTGTGCACTCCTGGATGTGTCCCAGGCTGGATTTCTAGCACACCAAGGCACAAAGAAGCCTAGAGGATCTGTACTGTTGTGTATTAATGCTGACAGATGCTCTGACTCTGCCAGTGGTCAGCATCTTATACCCCCAGCAGCCTCTTACAGTTTTGTAGCCTTCAACACCTTGCTGGGTACTCACATCTCCTGTGGTGACTGCAGGGCATTGTTCTGGTTTTGCTGCCTTTCTTTATGTGTCCAGGTCTTCTCTCTCTAAGATTTTATTTGAAATTATTTTTGGTTGGCTGCATTTGTCTTTATTGAGAAGGCAACATATACCACAGTGTGACAATGACAGCTCTTTGCATTTACATAAACCTCTGTTTGGATTTGGTACTTGCATATTTCACAGGATAACTCTTAGAAAAGGGAAGTAGAAACTGGGCATGAACCTTCTATGACTCCAGTTAGACAGGTCCTTCCTGGTACTGAGTAAATATAAGAATAAACTGCACAAAATAATGAGAGAATTGCAACCCATAATAAGATAAATGCAACCCATTTTAAAGTAGATTGACAAATTGCTTTTAAATTACTTTCTCCCCTTTATTTTTTGCTTGTAAAGACACAGAAAGTAATCCTAGTATTTTGGCTTATTTCTGAAGGGGACTGGAGAGGAAAACTTTTTTTTCTTAGAAATCATATGTCTTGCTGGAGGACTTGTTGAAGGTCTCATGTTTATTGTGAGCTCTGATATTTTAATTGAAAGGACAAAAGTGTTTATTATTTTAAGCAAATAGATCTTTTGTCCTAATTATTTATTAGATATCAGATTAAGTAGGTTTTAAAAGAAAATACTGCAAATCAGAGTGTTTTCAACAAAATTATTAAAATCCTTTCTTTTCTCAGTTGCTCACCTTTAACATTTTATATCCAGTGATATTATAATTACATTAGTTCTCCATTTTTCAGGAGATTAAAAAAACGAACTCTCTGTTTCAAATGTAAAAATCAAGAATTCCCCCAAGCTTATTTTGGTTAAACTCCTGGATAACATTTAAAGATAGAAAATGGTTGGTTACTTGTCAAAGGGAGGAAATTGCACAGTCCTGCTGGATTAAAAAAATGCAGATTTGATCAGTCTACTTGGAAAAAAGAGAAAATAACAGTACTGAATATTTTACTTAATACTATCTGCCATGAGAAATAGAGAGAAAAGTACCTTGAAGTAGAATAGCTTAAAAAGAGCGAACAGCAGGTTTATTCTGCAATAAAATTACATCTAAAATAAAATAGAGTGGCAGAAGACAACAATGGTGAAAACCAAACAAAAGGAGAGAACAGAAACCCAGAGAGAGGAAGAGCCCAGTGAGCTCTGTGCTTTTCAGAATGCTGGGTACATAGTCCTGATTGTTAGATCAGCTTTCTGAAAAGGATATTCACCCTGTATCTAGGAATCAAAAAATTATATCTTTAGGAGGCCTGTGGGAACAGGGGAAATTTCTCATCTAAAGAAGTTAGACCCATTTACAGAATGTGGATATTTTTATTCCTCAGCTTGAATCCTACCAAGGGATCCTGTGCCTTCAGTATTTTGAGTGTTCCTAAGCGTGCCCCAGCAATAAGGGCACACTTGTGAATACTAAATGAGGACTGAATTACCCTCCCTTACACATCCTGTGCCTGAGCCAGCTCGGAAATGAAAGATCATGTCACACATGAAGCTTGAGAACTGATTAATTGTGATAGAATATTTATAGTTCTCATTTCCAGAGAACTGAAAATACCTTAAACAACTGCAATACTAAATTACACAAAAATCATGTAAATCAATGGGAACTATACACAAACTAGGACACAGTGCTGGCTGAGAGGTTCAAGATGGAACTGTCTGTACAAAAATTGCTTAATTCAATATTGATATTGTTAAATGGTTTGCATGAAATTTGGGCCTTACTCAAATCCCTGGGACTTTTACCATGGACTTGAAGTGAGGACAGGGCTTCATTCTCTTTTTGGAAGAGAAAGGAGGACCACAACAGTGTGCCACACTTCAGAAGGAGGAGTATCTCATCCATTTGGAAGAATAGTGGGAATTTCAGATGAAGGGACAGCACTTATCCCAAATACTCCCAAATAAGAGCAGAAAACTGGGTTAACTTGCTGTCTGCGGGGAAAATGTCTCAGGGTACTGAAGAAATGGGACTAAAACCTTTTATCTCCTAGAAGACAGCTCTACAAAGAGCATGAATGAAGTAGGAAGATCTTATGAACAAAAGTAATATACAAAATTTAGTATCATGTGAATTTCACAGGCAATTATGCTTCCATAAACTTAAGCTTTATTTTTACAAATGGGGATGAAAGCACAGTCTTGAATGCAAGATTGGAAAAGATTAAGAAATTAGAAAATGCTAAGGCAACTGCAGTTCCAATTTCCAATTCTCATCTTATCATGACACACACAGTGAGTGCATTACCCCATTTTGATCCCATTCCATTAGATACTTGTAAGTCTCATGCAGCACTGGTTCATAAAACACAGCTTTTTGGAAACTCACCAAAATGAGCTAATTAGAGAGGACCAAGACAACTTCTCTCTGATGAATGGAGGATGTAATTTAAGAAAATGAGGTAAATGGTGTAAAAACAGTGTAATAAAATGCTCAGATCCATGGTGAGAGTTTTTTCCACAAGATTTCTAGGCTGCTGGTTTTACCCTCAGAAAATGTTGGCCCTCACTCTCTCCCCTAGAAGAGAGGAATGGTCACATCAAAGCAATATCCAAGGATGCAGGTCACCATGAACATGAAAGGTTTGTCATTTTCGCCATGGCTATCCCAGAGGAAATGGAGCCTCACCTTCAGCTGGCAGAACGGGACATAGGAACATTTACATCAGTGATTAGGTAAGGAGTTAAGTTTCCTTCAACACCCACAGTAACCCTGATTGTGGTAAAGAGAGCAGGTACATTGGAGAGGTGTCATCTCACAGCCTTGTGATAATGTGTGTGTTTACCCTGCTCGTTTTTCCCTCCAGTGACATGGACTTTGGGTGTATGGGACTGAAATTCCATTTTGGTGTTCCAGACATCAGGAAATAGCTGTCTGTCAGAAAAGGGGTTCCACTGTCCAGCTGTTTGGTTGCTGGCTAAGTTTTCCTTTCAGGATTCCCATGATGTCCCAAGGTAATACTAGGGACACCCCCAGGTATTAGACATGAAGTAAAAGCAAACAAACATAAAATCTTTCCCACAACTTCTAAACTTCCTTGGAAAGAAAGGATAAATCAATGTGAGATTTAAAAAAAAGAGAAAAAGATGAAAACAATCACTCTTGATGGCAGAGTATTAATTATAACTTTGTGTGGGTGAAGTTAAAAGCCTGTCTTATGTGTGAATTGGGCGTATCTTCTCCACGAAAGAGTAACTGTGTCTGTGTACAGTCCTGTGAACACCCGAACGAGCAGGTCCACGGCCGTGCTATGGATTTGTGTCCTGTGACTGCCGGTCAGATGCCAGTGTCACCCTCGTGCTTGGGTCGCCATTACACGGCTCTTCCACACTAACCCAATTTTTCCTTCCCTGGTTAGGAATCGTCCCTCTTAATTTCACGAAACCTACAAAATTTTGGGACCCTATATGGCACAGACTTGCAGCTGAGAAGCGCCAGAGGAGGTTGAGCCCTCACGGGAGGGATTCATTCCAATTTGTGGGCAGAGCAGGGGGATGCTGCCCGGCTGCGGGGCTGAGCCGGCCCCGCAAACTCCGCACTCACGGCCCGGTGAACGCGGGCTCGGACCGCGGGGAGGGCGGGACAGAGGGACAGAATCGCCCGCTCGCGTTTCACCGGGCATCCCCGGCGCGGCATCGCCTCCAGTGGGAAGCGCATCCCGGGACCCGCGCTCGGGGCGCGCCGCGGAGGTGGGGCTGGCGGGGGGATCCCGGTGCGGGACAGCCGGTCCGGGACAGCCGCACCCGGGGTGGGCATATCCCTGTCGCTGCTGAGGCTGCCCGGCCGCGGGCGGGGCCGCGTGGGGACACCCCATAACTTCACGCGAAGTTTCCTCGCCGCCTCGTCCCCGTCCGGCGAGGGCACCGTGAGGACGAGATCCCGCAGCCCCGCTCCTCCCAGCGCCGCCGCCGGGGCACATCCCGCCCACCGGCGGGGAGCGGAGGGGCCCGGGGCGCGCCCACCGCCCCGCCCCGGCCGCCGCCCCCGCGCTGCCGCCTGGCAGGGCGGCGGGAGCCGCGGGAGCTGCTCGGTGCCGCCGCCGCCCGGGAGGGAGGTTATGTAAGGGGGGAGGGAGGCGGCGGGAGGAGGAGCAGGACGGCTCTCGCCGCCGTGCAGCCGCCGTGCAGCCGCAGCCAGCCGGGCCCGGGGCGGCCGCATGTGCGAAGTGGGGACGCGGCCGCCGCTGGCCGCCGAGCGCGGGGAGCCGCCCGGGGGAGCCGCCGCCGCCGAGAGGTGCCGAGACATGGGGTGAGTGCGCCGGGCCCGGCCCGCGGGGGCTCCGCGTCCCGGCCCCGCCGCAGGTGCGGAGCGGGGAGAGCGCGGCCGCCCCGAGAGCGCTGCCCTGAACGGCAGCGTTTGATAACGTAATTAATCATTTGATAGCGTAATTAATCATTGCCGCCCGCTCGGGAGCCGCCGGCGGAGCGGGCACGCCGTGGGGGCAGAGCACCGGTGGCGAAATCCCCGCTGGAAGGAGCGGGAGCAGCTCGGCATGCGGCGGAGCGGGGCCGGGTCCGGTCCGTGCCCGGTCAGCCGCGGGATGTGCCGCGAGTTCATTGTCAGATCTTTCACTCGCTGCTTCTGCCGGAGCTCTGGCTGCTGGAGGCACACGGTAAACTTGCCTGGATTGTGCCAGGTGGTCCCTAATTTGTGTAAATTTTTTTCCCTTTAAATTTTTTTTAACATGCCAGAAGTCTCTGACCACGTGTGGTGGCCTCTGGGAGAATTCAGCTTGGTCTTTCCAAAAATTAATCCTGCATTTTTGCTATCCTCTAACTTATATGAGGGGACAAAAGACAAATGCTGGCATTTGGGCAATTTGTGAACTAAATATCAGAGAAGAGAGGTTAAGGTTGTGCCTTTGGCTTGAACTATATATAGGTTTGAGATCCTCTCGACCAGAATGTCTTGGGGGATTCCAAACCCACACATTTAATTTACTTTATTTTTATCCTATTATGTTCTCTTACACCTTTTCCTTGCCTCTCCTCACCACCATGTGGCAAGGAATCATTCTCCAGTTTCTGAGCTTCCTCTACTGCTTTCAAATGTCCAAATTTCCACTGTGGATTTGTTAATTGTTGTCGAATTGTGATACAATTCGAGGCTGTATGGTTAAATAATGAATTAAAATGACATGCACATGTCCAAATTTGATACCCAGGAGTACTGAATAGAAGTACAGGGGCAGAGGGAGAAATAGGATCTAAGTGAGTATCTCCCCACGTTTCTCTTCAGGATTACAGGGGCTCATCTGCTTCTTAATTATGCAAAGTTTCACTGGAAGATAAAAGAGAAACTATCCTTGGGGTTGGAGAAAGAAGTATTGAAACCTGTTTGGAGCAGCACTGCCCCGCAGAGTCCAGGATGATCAGAAACATCCATCCACGGAAACTTGCCTCTGTCTCTCTGCCTGGGTGCCTCTAAAGGCAGATATTTTAGTTGCTGTCATTTTTAACCGGTTCCATGCTGGTAGATCAGTTTAGCTGTGGCTTGGAGAGCTGAGTGGAAGGTCACAGAGCTCTCCACCCCTTCTGTCAGCCAGGTGGAGTTCCGGGCTCGGTGTGGTCCTGCTCTGCCTCCGGAGCTGCTCAGGCTGGGAAGGACTTTGGCTGCAGAGGCTGCTGAGAGCTCTGGCTGTGCTGCTGCATGCAGTGTCAGAACGTGCAGGCTTGCACAGGGAGCAGGCACGTTCACTAGCCCAGCTCAGCACCCTGATTTAATGTGTGTCTCAGTCTCTTCAGCCTTACCCTGGTGCATGTGAGATCAGGCTCCCAGTGTCATTCACTCCCCGGGTTCCAGCGTGGGTTGTGCCTTCTCTTGCACTCTCTGTACAGAGTTCAGACAAGGTGTTTGGTGAATATGCATTTTCCCAGTGTCTCACATAATTATCTTGCCATTCACCTTTCTGATCCAGAGAGCTTGGAGGCACATTTGTGATAGCATTACTGCAGCTGTGATAGCATTACTGAGCACACATGACACAGGAGCAGCCTCCCCAGTTTTCTTCCGGTTCCATCTGTGCTGCAAATCCCTCACCTCTGCATGCTCCAGCTTGTCCTTCTGTACTCATGGGCACCTCTGTGCTCAAGCAGGTTGTGGTCAGAACACAGAGCTCAGTCATTCTTACTTGGATGAATATATTTTGGCCCAGGCATTTGAGTGGGATTTGCTTCCTGGGCACATTTTGGTGTCACATATGGGGGATGTACTCATGGAAATTGTGGCAATGACTTGATTCTTAGCTCTTAAAATATTTTTTCTTTTACTTTCCTTTTTTTTCTTTTTCCTGGGGGTGACCATTGCTAATGATTCATTTAAATGCTGCCTATGGATTTGGCAGTGACTGATCGTGCTATGAAACCTGATACAGCTACTTGAGCTTAGCAAAGCAAAGCTATTTAAATTGCTTATTAGCTGTGAGCTGAGCTATTTAAACTGTTGGTTTAGTTCAACTCACTAGGCAGCAAGGTAGTGTCAAGTTTTACAATTTATATGTTTTTAAAAAAACCTAATGCCTGTGATACAAGGGACATGAAAACAACCTTGTAAAAAAGTCACCAGGAAAAAAAAATCTGCTCCAGTGTCCATAAAAGTCAATGTGAAAGTTGCTGCTGACTGAAAACCACTGTATTTTGGTCAAGCCACTGTTAAGAATCTCACTGGACAAATGTCTGCTTTGAAGGGAATGGATCTTTTCCCAAATCACCTCTTTCTTCTACCCAGCATATCTGCTCACTGCTGTTACCTCAATCCTCTCAAAGTTTAAACTTCAGCTATTTGAAAACCACAATGTAACACACTTCCAGCTGTAGAAATCTGTGTCTGAAAATACCTCCTGCTTTGTCTCTTGCTGTTGCAAGCCAAGGGCTGACACAATCAAGGAAGTGTCTCTGATGTTAGTGGGCTGTACCTACTCATCTGATAGCTGTGGTCTGGCTCACCATGACCTCAGTTTCAGCAGCCCAAGTTAAATTTACAGTTATAAGGATGCTTGTGGTTTTGGTATTAGCTGATTTTAAAAGGTGTTGGATAGCTGTTTCATCTGTGCCTAAATTCTTTTGTTATTTTAATTTCTTTACTATCTTTGTATTTCCTTATCTATCCATAACAAATAATTTCTGTTATGAAGTGTATGACAAGTATCCAGTTTGGATTAGACCTGTAAATCTCTTCACTGCTGAAGCTGATATTTATATTATCTGTTGGATTAAAACTCAACTGATTTAAATGCCCTCTAGCATTAAAATTGTGTTTTAGTTCTGTTTTATAAATCATATCAAAATGACAACCAGGTCTTTGAGTGTTAGAAATAATTGCAGAAAGCTGTAGGACTGTAGAAGTGTGTGTGATACAGGTTAACGATGAACTAGCTCACAGCACACCTTTCTTTTGGCTGACATGAGATGTCTTCTTTTTGCTGCTTCCTCTGGGGCTAGTGGGGTAATTTAGTCCCCTGCAGCTGGGTTCCATCCATAACTCTCCAGGTGAGCATTGAGCCAAGCCCCAGGAAGTTTGGAAAAGGCAAAACCTGTGAGGGCAAGGTTTCCAAGCATGGATCAGGCCATGAAGGACCCTCATCTTAAGGAGCTTGGTCTGTTGAACAAAACTCTGTTCCCTCTGTGATACTGTGATATATTCACAGAAAGGTGCTGTATTGCTGAGGGTGTCCATACATGATGTTTTTATTATGCACTGACATCTAAGAGCTCAGGGAAGGCTGCCTTGATCTCCTTCCTCCTGCTGCCAACAGTGCCAACATCCATCGGCCAACACGTGGCTTTATTTGGGGAGTAAAAGGCAAAACCTGATGTGAGGGCAAGGAGTGAAGGAGATAAACAAAGGAGAACATGTGATGAGGCTCGTGTTACAGGAAGGCAGTAATTTTGGAGGGTGTTCACTTTCTGGTACCAGCAGCACTTTAGAAACCATGGTGACAAGCTGAGCCTGAGAAGCTCGGTGGCAGGGATGGTGTTGTTGCAGAGGAAATTCACCTTGGCTTTCCTCCAGCTCCCACTGAAATCCACGGGAGCCTCTCACCAGCTCCCTCCAAAGTTTGGCCAGGCCATCTGTCTGCCAGGGCAGGGGCAGGCAGGGAATGGCACCTGGCTGTCCCTGCAGTCCCTCAAAGCAGGGCTGGGACAAGAGTGTGCCTGAACACAGCTGAGTTGGTACTCTGAGCTCAGGGACTCTTCTTTTGAGATTTCAAGGTCAGCAGCTTAAGTTTGGTTCCTAGCATAGCTCAGGGGGGCAGATTATATCCAGCTGGTGGTGGTTTTGGTGTTCAGGGAAAGGGACTGAGCTCTGATAGGTGCTGAGACTGCTTATCTCATATTTTTGAAGCTTGATTTTTCACAGCCTTGGTTCCTGACATGGCTATTTCCATTGTGCAGGGTAGATATAAATGGATGTTACTCTGACTTGGAGGATTCTGTGTCTGTGTACAAATACAGGTGTCTGTACAAGAATCTGTGGAAAAGTCAGGTCCAGAGAACTTTGTGTTCTGGAGCAGTATTTGGGTTCACTGAAACGGTGAGGAAACTCCATTGACCTCAGCAGAGTGTAGTCCCTTATGTTAAACTCATTTATGCAAGGTCAGAGAGGCAGGGAGCTTGGTGGGGTGGGTGGAAAAGAAAGGGCCAAACAGCTGGGGCCTCATAGTGATTTGTGGGTGTTTTGAGTTTTGGTGTGGCTGGATTCAGGTGAGTGAACAAACCTGTAACAGTTTTTTGTCCAAGTGACTTCACCTCTCACAACTATGTGAGGGTTCACAGCACTGCAGACACATGTATGAAACTGAATTTATGAAGTCTGCTACAGATAAATTCACTAAATTATGAGAGGAGAAATCTGCCAGTACCACAACTAGTTTGAATGTTCTGCTGCAAATTTCCCAGGCATTTGCTCATGTAGAAAGAGTGGACAGAAGGAAAACTTGATACCAAGAGTCGTGAGTTACATTGCTTTCAGCTGCTAACCTAATTAATTACCACTGTTAATTTAATTATCACTTGAGAAAAATCTTATAAATAAAATATTCTCCACAAAGCTGGGATGTCCCTCAAGCCCTTCTTTCTATTTGAAAAGAGAATGGTGAGTAGGTCTCCTGATAACAAAGGCATCATTTAAATTCTTTTTAAATGAAAACATTCTTTTAAAATGTTAAAAGGAATTATTTGATGTTCAGTTCCTTTAAACTGAAACTTTAACTGATCCAGGATGTGATCAAGTGTTTCAAACTGTTCAAGCATATTCCCAGCATGAACCAAGCAGAGGACAGTGAGTTTGCTGAGAACCGAAGAGCAAGGGCATCAGCCTGGTTTTGCATGTAGATTTTGTGCAGTGCTGTGTATTCGTTTTATTCATTCATTTGGCTCTGTTATTGCAGTGCCTAAGATAAATAGCCTCACCCATGAACGTACACTGAGGGACTTAGGCGTAAGCATTTTCAATCAGCTGTTGGTTTTCCTGTTGACTCTGTGATAGGGTGTGTGCAGAGTGGGAAATCCTCATTCCTCAAGGTTGCTACATGGTCAAATCTCTGTCTGCTTTCACCTTGAATGCTCTCCATCGCCTTCTGCGCTCTGTGCACTGCAAAGACAGCGTGTCACTTGTTTATCCTGCGATTTGGTCATGGCTCTTTAGGATGTAAATGTGCTCAGAGGAATGTATTTTAAGTATGTTTCTCTGATAACTGTACACTGTAAATAGCTGATGATCCTGTTCTTAAACCTCAGAATGTGACGAGGGCATTGCCTTCAAAGGAAGACAGGAAGTGTTTAAGCTTGAGCATTAAAGAAGCCTTTTGGATGGCAAGAGCAATTAGGCAGGAATATACAGTTAGTACCTGGGAAGGTTGCTGTCACAGCCACACAGCACCCAGCGCAGGTTGGGCACGGTGTGAGTAGGGCTTGTGTAATACACACTCATGCAAAATGTACAAGATGAGATGGGATGATGCAGTTGATCTTTGATTGTATTTTTGGTGACACATGCTGGCTGCTCTGTGCCTGTTTGTGAGGGATGTGCCCGTGCTGCCGGCTCGGTGCTGAGCTCATGTGTGACACCAGAGCTGCTGCTCACTCCTCATTGACGTGGCAGCTCTTGGACCCTCTGCATCACTGGCAATTGCTTCCTGATGGTAATTTTGCCACCGGGGTCAGGATGAAAATGAAGATAATATTTTTAAAGAATGGATGCTCGAGGTGTTTCAGGATTTGTTTAGAAGGGAGGGATGTTGCTGGCTGACATCAGCAGGCGGGACAGGCTGCCTAATGACTCACAGGGGAGCAGGAGCCTCTGCTGTGTAGGTGTGCTGCATTTGTGGGCTTCAGTGTGAGGGCTAGCAAGAGCTCTAGCTGCAAAACAACAGGGCTTTGTCATGGAGCAGGAGTGTGCAGATTTGAGACAGGGGAATGAGGAAAGGAGGGTGATGGAGGTGTGAGCAGATAGTGCTGCTTGCTGTGCAGACCTGCTCCCTTCAGAGGCACCACGTCCTCCTTTCCTGCCTCCTCCATGCACTGATCTGGTTTTATTTGTTTGACGTGGCTTATCAAAATGCAAGATTGTAAGAATTCCTGAAGGGACAAACTGTTTCCTTTCCATCTGGAAGTTTCACTGCAGCCTACAGGATTTAGAAACTCAACCCTTCTGTGAGTCAGAAAGAAGATTTCTGTAGAAGTTGCACTTTTCTGCCTGTGCATCAAGAGGCCTGGGAGAGCCCTCCAGAGCTGCCAGTGCTGTTCCCCATTAGCATTTTCATTATAATAATAATAATCCTGCAACTGCATTCTTATCAGGCAATGTTTAGTACCTCAGTGCAGCAAGACAGCAAAGGCCTCTGTGGAATACATTAAAAAATGCGTAGCCAGCTTGTAAAATATTTTTTTCCTAAAGCTGCTTCTGCTTGTGTTGAGGCTCCTTCCTTGTGGAGCTGTGAAATGGTGCTCTATGACTGCTTACTGAATAAATACTTGTTGTTTGCTTAATGCTTTGCAGTAGATTCTCCTCAGATATGGAACCACTATATTTCTTGGGGGGAAAAAAATACAAAATTTTATTCTTGCTTGGCTCTGAAGGGAAATCTTAATTTTATTTGTGGAGGTATGAGCATTTTATTTTTAGTATTTAATTACTTATTGTTTCATCCCTGGAAAAAGGGCAGTGTAGCCAGAGCTGGGGAGTACTCAAAGCTTTTCCTTTTGAAAGGTACTGTACTTCAAGGTGCAGTCTCCCATCATATTAATTGAGTTGCAATGACTGACTCAAGTTCTCTGCTGTTGGGAGTTGCTCTGTAATCTGGAACAGCAGCACTTTATTGTTGCCTTTGTTTCACTCGCTGGTTTTATCAGGCTTTTGTACTGCAGCTCCCCACTATGAATCTGTGGCACTCATCTAAAATGTTTGTGGGAATATGTTTGTGGGAATATGTTTGTGGGAACATACATTGTTTTGTGATTGAAAATGTTTAATAAGAGCATTTGATAAAAGAGGGAGAACTTCTTTGAGATGAGAAGTGCAGAATGTCCCCAGCCAGCGCTCAGGGCTGCTTGGAGGATGCGTGGGACATGTGGGGAGAGTCTGGCGCCTTTTTATCAGTTATTTCACAGATGGGGGTGTCTAAAGATGAGCTCTGTTCTGGTGGGTAGTTCAGACACTGGTGCAGAGATGGCAGCAGTGCAGTTGTCCCTGTGCCACCCAACCACCCCAACTCCTACAAATCACACAGATGAGTTTGCGTGAATTACAGACTTAAAATTTGTTCCATGCCTCCAAGAGGCAGATTTGGCTTGCAGAGCTGATGACAATGGCCCTTGGAGGATCCCCCCTTTTGGGATGGAGCAGTTTCTGGCATGCAGGATGATGTGATGCCAATCCTGGAGGTGATGTCGTCAGTCCCCATTAGCTTAACTTTCCCCCAGAGCTGTCACTTTGGATTATTCTTCCACCGTGTAGCATGTCCTGATGTGGAAGTGGCATTTCATAAATGAGAGCCACAAGGTGGTCAGTTTAATCTCCTTCCACCTTCGTACAAAGGAGGAGGTCTATCCACTTCACCCACTCCCTTGAACACTAACACAGTATATCTGCAGTTCCCTTTTTTCCCCTTCTTTTTTCTTTCCTCTCTTAATATTACTTGAGCTGAGTCTGTATCTCCTATGGTCTGTACATAGGATGTACCTAAGCCCTTCCAGGTAAAGTCCTTACTTCTTACACCCTCATGTGATCCAAACCCCCAATAAAAAAACCCCAAAGCTGAAATACTCCTCCCTAACTTGCCAGGAGGTTTCTGCCCAGCCAGGACAGAAAGTGGGCAGTGCTCAGGGGCACAGTGTACTGCAAGGGCACAACTCCTGCCCTTGGGTGCACAAGGAGGAGATAAAAGTATCTTTGTACACAGTCCATGTTAAATTCAGTGATGTCATAATAATCCCTCCTCCAGCTGTGATAGGGACAAATTTATTCTTTTATGAAACAATGAAGGAGGTTTAGTTGCCTAAAACTTTACAGCACACAGGTGAATGAGAACTCTCTCTTTTCATGATTATTTTATGTTTGACAGCTGTTTGTCACTTTCATGGTCCATTACAGGAGATAGATAACCTTCTGTTGCCTGCTGTTTATAGAGGTGTTCCTCATAAACTTGTATTTAGTGTCTTCTAAAAATGTTCATTCATAAAACCCCATCTAATTTGGTTTATGGTCCTTTTAAAGAAGAGCAGAAATTGGCTTGACTGAGAACAGGGATCTGTCACTTCACTACACCCACCCAAATTCAAGGGGATAGAGTTGAAAGCTGGAGTCTGTAATCTCAGTTACAATGAAACACAATAGCTGTGAACAAGGACCAGATCCCACGCTCCAGGGAGGGAATTGTTGCTTTAGGAGTTATTTGGAATGGATGGGAAGCTGCTCATCTCCCAGGCAGATCCAGAAGTGTATCTGTGCCCATGTTCCCTGGGGAAACTTTTCTTTCCCCTCTGTGCCTCTTTCACCTTCCCGTGTGCTTTGGAGCAGGAAAATTGGTATTTGTGCGCAATGAGAAATTCCCCTTTATCTTTTGAGAGCTCCAAAGGACAAATAATATCTTTAAAGTTTCCATGTGATCCTCCGAGGCTTTCCCGAGACAGAAGGTTCTGAACATGTGTTTTCTGAGACCTTCAAAACTGCACATTATGGGAGATGCATCAGCTTTCAAGGACGTGGCAGTGTGCAGCCTGGTTCTCCTAGCAATCCCTCTCGCCCTGCTTTTCCTCCCCAGACTTTTCTGCAGGGCTGTGGTTTTGCAGAGAGCTGCAGGCACATTTCCCTCATCAGCTGGACCCAGGCCTGGGGTAAACACCTCTCCTGTGGCTGTGGTTACCTGCCTTTCCCTCCACAGGGAAGGTCTGCTCTGAATTTTTCATCTGCAAAGTAATAATCCTGCATACGCATTGTTCAGATCTTTGGGAGAACTTTTCTCCATTGAGTTAGAAATTAGCATTTCAAATTCTATGGGGGAGAAGTTGCCAAAGTTTTTTATATTTTAAGCTTAGAGTTTGGAAAGGAATCAAAATATCTAATCCACTTTGCATTCCCTGCCTGGTCTTTCCTCCCTGCCTTATGAATTGGCATCCTTGTCCTTTGGAGGGAGAGCAATATTGTGCAACTCTGTACAGCTTCTCTTGTGAAATACCAAAGTAATATTGCTGTGATCCCCAGCACCCTTCCCAATAGCTGTTAAATTAGCACAGGTGACACAAGGTTGTACTGGAAAGGGTTTATGCTCATCAGCTGCTTTGCAGGATGACCTCTGAATTATTGGCCAGAAGATAAAACCCACACACCACTGCTGGGAGCAGTTTGGGATGTTCAGTGCTGTTATTCCACTAAAGAGCAGCTGATTTCTGTGAGTTACACAGGTAGTCCAGACTTTGCACCTTGGAGTAAAGTTACTTTTCCCCTCTTTTTCTTTTTCCGTCTCCTTTTTGGCACACCTCCTTGCCCTGTGCTGAGGCTGGAGCTGCTGCCTGGGGGCACAGCCTGGCCGGAGCCCAGGGTGGCCGCAGCTCCAGACCCAGGTCAGTGCTGGCAGGGAGGCACATGGAAAAACACAGGGCTGCTCTGCGTTGTCTGGGGGGAAATGGGCAACTGAAACGTTCTTTTGCTGCCTTCAGGGGTAGTAAAGCTTCCTTAAAAAACCTGTGTTTAGTGAGACCTGTGAGAGAGGCCTTAAAAATGAAGTTGGTTTAATACTTCGGGTGCTAAAGTGTGAATGTGTGAAAAGCATAGTAAGAATTTCTCACCAGTTGGCACCTTGTCCTCAGTGGGTAAGCAAGTACTTGATCCATTCTGCATACCAACACCAGGCATTAATTTTAGATCACAGGCACTGTGAAGAGTGCAGTTTCCAGCTCTTGACTTGCTGTATTTTACTTATGGCAAATAGGGAAAACTGATACCTGAACTTTTTTTACCCCCAGCAAGGGAGGTGGCTGTTTCCACTAGCAAGGACTTTCCTATCATCAAAGTGCATGCAAAACAAATTACTGCAGAACACAAAACATTATTCTGAATCCTATTTTAAAACAAACAAATGTTCAGAATTTTGTTCTGGAAGCAAAGCAAAAAATCATTTAACTCATGTGATACGGGTTTAGTATTCTAGCATAAACATCTGTGGAGAATTTGAGCTGATTTTGCTCGGATTTGTTTGGTATAAATTAGCAGTAACTCAGAGCAGGAGAGGATCAGGTCTCCTGTGTGTATTCTCCCATTGTTCTGAAGGGTGGATCCATAACTCATAAAAGGGATGTGTAGCAGCCTGGTGTGTTCTTGGGCAGCTGGGACACGCTGAGCCACTGAGGCAGCACTGCAGGACTTTGCCATGGAAAATGGTTGGCAGTGAGCAGGGTGAGCCTCTGGTCACTGCTCAGCTGCTTTGGTTTGTTTCACAGCATTGCTGGGGCCTGGTTCTGTCCCCTCGTGGTTGATTTCTCTTTTGGGAGCACACATAGGGATAGCAAAATGCATTTAGTGCATGTGTAATCACAGAATGGTTTGGGTTGGAAGGTGCTTTAAAGGTCATCTGGTTCTAACCTTCCCATCTATCCTTCCACTAGACAAGGTTGCTCAAAGCCCCATCCAGCCTGGCCTTGGACACTTTCAGGGATGGGGCAGCCACAGCCTCTCTGAGCAGCCCATGCCAGTGCCTCACCACCCTCACAGGGAAGAATTTCTCCCTATTCAATCTAAACTTGTCCTCTTTCTATTTGAAGCCATTCCCCCTTGTTCTTTCACTACATGTCCTTGTAAAGAATCCTTCTCCAGCTCTTTTGCAGCCCTTTAGGTACTGAAAGGCTGAAAACTGAACTCTTCCAACCTGTCTCCAGATGAGACGTGCTCCATCCCTCTCATCATCTGTGTGTCCTCCTCTGGACTCACTCCAACAGCTTCACATCCTTCTTACATTGGGAGATCCAGACCTGGATGCCATAGTCCAGGTGGGAGCAGGGAGAGGGGCAGAATCACCTCCCTTGACCTGTTTTTGGGATGACCCAGAGCATGGTTGGCTTTTTGGGCTGCAGGTGCCCATTGCTGAGTCAGTCCTGCTCCAGGGATCCTGTGATCAGAGTTTGGAGAGTTCTCCACTGGATTCTCAGGGGGCAGGGCTGGCCATGTGGCTGCCTTTAAAAGTGGGACAATAACTTCAGAATCTCTTCAGCCAGAGGGAAGAGAAGGAATGAGAAGTACCAGGCAAAGGAAGAGTGCGTGTCTCAGTGCTGGCAGAGAGTGGCACTGATCAGGGGCCGTGCAGAGCAGCAGAAATGAGCGCCCTGTGCTCCCAGAGCCCTGGGCCAGCACACAGCCAGCTCCATCAATATCCCCTGGGGCCCTGGGAGGGAGCCCAGCCCCAGCCTGCCCGCCCTGCCGGCCCTTTGTTTGTATCCACGTTCACAGAAAAATTATTTTAGATCATCTCATCATTTTAAACATTTGGTAAGTGTTAATATACTTTCAGCTCAGTGGAAATAATCACCATATGGCTGTAAGATTTGCCATCTGTCCAGAGATGCTGGAATACAATTAGTCCATGTAGTCCATTTATCAATCTATAAGTGACAATATTCACAGTCCTGGCAACTTGGGCTGCTGACAGAATCAGCACTTGCATGGGCCTACCTGTCTGCCCTTATTACATCAATATATAAATGAGATGGAAAAAATCCCATCGTTCAGCTGTGTCCTTCACCCTTGACAGAAAGGAAAAAAGGCTATATTAGTGTAAATGAGACTGAGGAAATGGTATGCCTTAATTTTTATAGCACTAATTGGATTTTTTAATGTCTAGTAGACCTTAATTTCATAAGGCAAAGCCAGATTTAAGTGCAGTCTTTCAATCAAAAAATACCAGCTGGACAGAGTATATCACAGGCAAAAAAAAAAAAAAAATTACATCCTCTCCTGTTCTATTAATTTCTGAAGCACAAAAAGCTGAATTCTACAAACATGAGAAAAGTCATCATTAGCATCATACAGGTAAGAATTAATTTCCAGGGTTTCTTGTTTGACTTCAGAAAAAGAGAGTTTTTCAGCACAGTGAATATATTTTTTTAAAAGGTCAAGGCCTTTTGGTTTTAAAACTATTAATGATCTGACATTTAAAGAGTTCTGACTTTTGACTGCTCTTGCCAATCTCTCCCCTGGCCTGTGTCCTAGCCTGGCCCCTCAGGACTGTCACCTCCTTAAAACCAGGGTTAAATTTGGAATAGCTAATGCATATCGAGAAAATAATTTGAATGTTTTATTTGGTTTTGCATATTACCCAAATTCATCTTGCATAATAAGTTTATAAAAGGCATGTGTGCTATGTTTTGTTTATTCTACAAATTTTCAGCCAGCCCACACTAATTTTTGAGACTCTGCTGACAGGAAAATATAATTTTTTGTCGTATTTGCTTTTTAACTGTTGTTGTGGGACCTGCATAGCATGAAAAATGCTGATACTTGAAATTAAATCCTTTCATACCTCACATTTTGTATAACCTTTGCATAGCCTACAAAGTTGAAGGCATTGACATGCAGAAATCAGGAGTGCCAGGGAACAGGTCTGTAGGAATCAGAAATTGGTGGCTGTTGAGCTTCAGGAAGGTCTGGGGTAAGTTCCCCCCAATATCACCTGCAAATAAATATTGCAAATATATATTTGCAAATATATTGGACTTTACAGTGCAATCAGGTTGCAGGGATTTAGTTTTGTGGCAAGGGAAGTGGTGTTTTTGTGTTTTGTAGATCCTGTGTTGCCCATGAATAACCTGATGGTTGAGTTTTTCAGGTTAGTAGTTCTCTGAAACTCAGGAGATTGCCAGAGGATCCTCACTTTTGCACCAGGGCTGCTGACAGCTTTTTTATACCAACAAATAATGTACATATCTGAGATCTGTACTGTAAATCTGACGGCTACAGATGGTGTTATATTTTTAAAGATCAAAGTGAATAATGTTAGCTTCTAAATGTTTGAAATTTCCTTTGTATTTTTAACTTGCAGCAGAAGAAATGTGTCATTCTGTTCCCTTATTGGCTGCTGGGAAATCCACGGTGCCAGGAGCTGTGTCCCCCAGTTGCTGAGAGAGCCTGTGTGCAGGCAGCAACCAAACACTCTGCCTGATGATTCTGTTGGTCTATTGAAATCACCAGAAAATGGGAATCTGCTTCTTTTCAGCTTGTCTGATGTGAGCTGCACTGCGTGGGGACTGAGGCTGGCTGTAGCTGTACCTCTTTGTGCCCAGCACCTTGCTCTGGGGTCCCTGTGAGCACAGGGGCTGTGCTTGCACTGGAACCTCCTTTTCCTGGTTTTAATACACTGGCTTTGGTGCTCTTGGTGACATTTGGTGATTTTCTGTCTTCTGGATGATCTGCTCTAGAAGGAGGCTGCTGAGATCAGCCCCATTTAAACGTGGCAGTGCTGGAGTTGTTCTCAGCACAGGCAAGTCCACACCTGCACTGAGTACCCGGTGTGGGCATTGCTTTGCATCCTTCTAATCTCTCACTGAGCACATTGCTTAGCCTTTAATTGCTTTTAATTTTTACATCCTTAAGTTCCATTAAAGCCGTGCAGCCTTGCATTAAGCCATGTGTTGGCACCCTTCTCCTTGCAGTGAGGGTGTTGCCAGCCCGGGGCAGAGCCCTGTCCTGCCCCTGCTGCTGGCACGTGGTGGTGGCCACCAGGGCAAGCGGGGCCCTATCGTTTGCTTCTGACCTTACAGCTGGTGGAATTCCTTATTTGATCCTTCAGGCAGCAGATCAAAAACAGTTATACAACTTGTTCTTTAAACTGAACTGATTGGCTTTTTTTTTTTTTTCCTCCCCTAGTGTAAGTGGAAGAAAAGCCTCAGGGGAGAGCATTTGAATAGGGCATGGGAAAGCATATCAATAATTACATGCATGGATTAGTGCACAAAAGCACTCCCCTCCAAGGATTTGCTTAGTGCTGTGCTGTTTGAAATAATGGAGTGTTTAATCATATTATTTTGCAATACTGAGGCTTTGATTACGCCACTGATTGAAATCAGCTTTTCAGATTGCTTTATGTGGAGATATCCTCATCAGCCATGCAAATTCCTATAGCATGGGAGGGGAAAAAAACTCATAAAGATGCTGCCCTGGTGGTGTCAGTGGGTTTTACATGCACACACATGGTCTCACTCCAGTCTTCTGTTTGTAGGTATGGTGTGTTTTGATCATATATCCTCTGACATTTGCTCTCTTCATTTTGTAAATACACATGAAGTAGCCCATACAACCTCAAAGCACCCTGAGCCCTCTGCCATGCAGAAGTCCAAAGAATTAAAAATAGTAAAAAAGATTCCACTACTGCATTGAAGGAATTTTCTGCTTGTTTATAAAGGCAAAATAAATTCCTTCCCAAGGCCAGCTGCCTGGGGCAGACCTTGGTGCATGCAGGCATGCCCTGATCCAGAGCTGGGGTAGCATCTGGGCCATCCCCTTGTGTCCCTGGGCTGTGCCAGGGTGGAGGCTGCAGGGGAGGGAGGGAATGTGCTCCAGAGACCTGCTCTCTCCACTCCAGGGTTTGCACCTGCAATTTACAATGGCATTTCTCCCTGAAATATTACAATGCCAGCATTGTGCTGCAGAGGAGGCTGTGCTGAAAGCATTAACTCCACTGGAGCTGGGGTGAATGCAGAGGATGTAATTTTTACAATCCAGAGCAATGGGATGGCTTTGGGGACTGTTCATGTGCTGATCCAGCTTCATTTGTCACGAGGGTGGGAGAGGTGCTGGCTGTACACAGTACAAGTATTTTTTCCTATTTTCAGAGTTTGAACTCACACCTTTGCAAAAGGGAGGGTGGTAACATTACTGAGGTGCAGATTTATGGATCCCCTTTAAATGTCTTCTCAGAAAAAACCCTCTGAAATGATCAGTTACACCACCAGTTTCATACACATGTGCCTCAACTTGTTTTTTCCCAATAAGTAACCTTACCTATGGAGGCTTAGTTCAGAGTCCTTTCAGTTCCTGTCACTTGTGTATGAGTGTTTATTCACAGTGTCTTGAAAGGTTAATAGACCTCTAGAGATGATCCCAAAATAAAGTCTGAGCTTCCTCAGTGCCCAAGATAAGCCTTTTAATTTGGATATTGGCTTGGTAAAGGCGCAGTGGTGTTGTGAGACCTCACAGATGTTACAACGATTTTCATACTGAGAGCTTTTTTCCTGAAAATTTGTTCTTTTTGGATTTACTGAGCTGCAAATCAAAAATGAGCTTAATTGATGTCTGTGGTTTTAACAGACAATTCTTTAGCTACCTACTTTTATTCTAATTTTTTTTGTCTAAGTAACTGGAACTATTATGTTCCCTAAAAATGCAAGAAGCACTTTTGCTAATTATATTCTGTTGAAATAATAATGCCTGCAAGTGGAGGGAGCTAAAAAGATGGATTTTTTGCACAAATTTCATATATTTCTGCAGGTGAGTTGATATCAAATTTAATATCAAGTGGGCACCAGAGAATCATGACTGGGTATTTGAACGAGTTGCATGACCTTGCTCTTGATTAACACTGCTGCCAGATTCAGCACTTCAGCCAAATCATGAGGAGCTTGGTCTCCTTGTAAAATAAGAATTTCAAGACTGAAAAGAAGGACTTTGAGTAATTTTTATTTTTAAAGCAGCTGTTTGTTTCTCGTTCTGTCTCTTTTAGGGGCAGTGTAATTTTTTTCCTAGCAGCCAGGGTTTTCCAGAAGTCATTCCCTGTACCTTCCACCACTTTGGGAGGGAATTCCACCTGGGAGCACAGGGCTTGACTGGGGAGTACTGACAGTGGCACTTTCAGAGGTGCCTGCATTATTTTAGGGATTTTTTTATAAAGAGAATAAAGAGCAGCTAAACCTGGGTGTAATTGCCCACTTCTAGCCCAGCCCATCACTCTAGGCCAGTTCTCCCACCCCCATTTACAACTGATAGTAAATCCTCCCTCTCTCTGAGCTCTTTACTGCTCAGGGTAATGTCTCCATCCTTACAAGTCATTTTTGCTGTGGGAATGAGTGTGAGGAGGAGGAGGAAGGATTGTTTGCACTGCAGGAGCAATGGGAGCTACACCCATCCCACCTTCCTGCACAGTGAGGAGGAGCAGCTGTCAATGCTCTGAGAGCTCCTCTCTGCTCTGGACAGATATTATTCTTTTTTGTTGAGTGGTGAATATTCAGCTGTTGATTTAGCCTTTTGAATTCACGTAGCCAAAAGCTGCCCTGGGTAGATGTGGTATAAAAGTGCCCTGCAATGGCAGTGAGAGCAGAGCTGCAGAGAGGAGGGGAGGTGATGGATTCTATTTCCAGGCTTGCTGGTGGCTCTGTTATCCTGGGATGCCATCTCGCTCTGCAAGGCTGTTTCCTCAGGTGTAAAATGGAGCCATTACCCACCTGCTCTCCTCATGCTGGGTTTTGCACCCTTGCAGGTTGCAGCAGGCTCTGATTGCTGTGCTGTGCCCTGGCAGGCAGCACCAGAGCCTGCCCGTGGCAGCTGATGGGGTCTGAGTGACCTGGATTCATTGGCATATGGTGTTTGGGAAGGGAATGAGCTGCCTGCTCTCCTCATGCCAGTCTGCTGCTGCCACATCCCAAAATGGCTCAGATTTAGTGTCTGCCTCTCCCCAGCCCTGTGTGCTGCCTGTGCTGAGTGAGCCCAGGCCATGAGCTGGCACTGATGGGGCTCAGCACTGGGCTGAGACAGCTGAATTTGCTGGGTTTGTAGCACAGGGGGATGCTCTTTTCTTGACTGGAGCGTGTGCAGTGAGGTCAGAAGGGGTCCTTTAACTTCATCCTTGGTCATCACTAAGAATGATTTGCAAAGTATTTAAGAACCACACCATTTGTGTGGTTCTTTTTTTCTGCAAAGATTTGATCCAAGATGGCACAAGTGTTGAATGCACAGAGGTAACAGGTTGGAGGATAATGAACTCTAATTTTGGCTTGGAGCAAAGATTAATATTGTGTATAAACTGCAGCCACTGTGCTAATTGCTATGTGTGACACCATGAACTGCAACTTCTCCCCACAGCAGCTCTGTCATCATCCCAGGTCTGCCTTTATTTTGATTTTGGTGTTCTGGGGAGAGGGGTTGGTTGTTTTTCCAAGTTTGAGATGTGCGTGTATACACAAGTGAGAAGAGTTAATACATAAACTGTTTTCACAGGTAATTTTTAGGCATTGTAATGGGCCTGGACTTTCATCAAGATGAGTATTTCAAATAGGAGAAAAATCTCCATCCATGATCTGAATAAATACAAATGGCACTGCAAACTACAATATATGTACATAGAGGATTAATTCTTTTCAGTACAGGCAGTAGTAGCAATGTTCAATCTAAATAACTTGGCACCAATTTTATCATGTTGTGTTTAGCAAATACAGATTTTTGTTTCATGACCAGTGATGAGGGATATGTCACAAAGTAGGATTTTGCATTTGCTTCTACTCTTTTCTCTTGAGAGATCCTCATTATCTAATACTTGTTACAGCAAATCACTGCAGATCTGCTGGCACTGTCAGGTATGATAAACTCAACGTGTGCATGATGCTGGGCTGCAGCAGCAAGCACCACGTTCCAAAATCTCTGCAGGCATCTGCATCCTCCACCAAATGGCAGATATATGAAGACATGTGCTTTTAAAAAATATTTTTATTTCAATTGGGCAGTTAATGCAAAGTTGTCTACAGTTAGTGTGGAGAGAGCACAAATAATCCTGGGCTGTAAACTAGAAATCCTTATCCCAGAGATGTTAAGTGATCTGCTAGTGAAAGTTTTAAAAAATGTGTAATTAGTGGTTTTGCCTCTGGTGAAGTACCAGAGCTTCTGTCACAAACATACTTGATGTTCCAGATCCTACAAAGATTATTTTGTCCCAGTTTCTTCATGGCCAGTGCATCCCCCTGATGTGCACTGGGCACTTGGTGCATTGGAACGTCTGGGTGCTGATCCCAAGGGAGTTTTATTTGTTTTATTTACTAGCAGGAGGGATAGCTGTAGCACAGAAGTGTTCAGTGATCAGTGCCTGGTCTGGAGCTGGTTCCAGCATCCAGGATCCCTGGCTGTCCCAGGTGCCACCAGCTGGAGCTGGCTGTGTCACAGCTCCCTCGGCCACCAGCATCCCACAGCCCAGAGGATGCTGGCTGCCACCAGCAGGGACTCTTTACAGCTGAAGTGATTTAAATCACTGGTTGTGCTCATGATTCAAGTGATAAACAAGGAAATTTGAATTAAATAATTTGAACTTTTCCTAAGTGAGAGCTCATTGCCGTTGATTAGGAAGGGTAATACAAAACACATGGCTTGCAGCTAGTCGCACACTTGTGAAATTTGGCATGGTTGTATATTAACCAGAAAGTGATACTGTATCTAACACAGCTGTGAAGCACTTGGTTAGCTCGAGAATCTTGTGGCTTGCTTGTTAAATTCTTTGGAAAAGGTTAATGACATTGGAGGAGAGTGGCTGTTTTTTACATGAGATTTTGCTCTTATGAAGCAAGGACAGAAATTAAAGTTTGACTAAAATGTGTAAAACCATGACTTGAAAATTGCAGTTATATTTATAAAACATGCTTGCCAGATTTAATAATAATGAAAAAGCATTTTCTGTCTTAAATTATATTACCAGATAAAGAATTATTAGGTGTGATTTTCTACTTTTCCTGTTCGACTTTTCAAGCAGCTTTACTCTGAGCAGTGGATATTGCTGTCAAATTGATTTTTAAACAGTTGGGATTTTTTAAAGAGTATTTAATCAATCATTAACAACTTTGGTTAAAATTCATGAGATTTTAAATATTCATAAATTCCCTTTGCCTTCAAGTGAGGGTCCAAGCCTGGCTGGCAGCGCTGCTGCTCCCCAAGCAAGCTGGCAGCTCACACAAGGAGCAGCTCACAGGGCTCAAACAGGCACGGTGTGCTCTGCAGTCTCAGGTTAGCATTGCTGTTAGTTTATCACAAAAGCTGATAAACCTCTGATAAAATGGAAAGGAAAGGAACCCTGGGAGATGAAGTCATTCCTTTACCAGTAAAGTGCTTTCTTGAATGTAGAAAAGTTACAAGTAAGGCAGAATGATCATTCTCAATTTGGAGCTTTGTAGGGTGAAGGGTTTTAAAAGTACCTAATTTAGCATTTCCCTTGAAAATTGAGTGCCACAGTTTCGCAGTTGCCTGAGTGTGCTTCAGTGGTCAGAGGGGTTTGGGATGCAGTGGGTGTTTCCCCTGTGCTGAAGCTGTGCCTGGAGTTTGGTGGCTTTGCCATCCTGTGGGAACGTGGTGGCACCAGCTGAATCGTGGACTCTTTGGGCTCCTTGGGGCACAGAACTGCAGCAGGGCACACACAGACACAGAAATGCATCTTCTTTTCTTAATAACTATAAGGCAGCTCCAGGAAATGCAGGAGGTTGTTCTGGGGGTGTTTCCTCTTGTTCAGGGCATCAGAAATCAGTCTGGGCGCTTTGCTGACCTATAGAGGCACCTCTGGAAGGCCAAAGGCATGTGGAGCATCCCACTGGCCCTTCCAAATCTGAGTCACAACTAAAGGTCAACACATCAGCTGCCTCAAATTATTTAAAATGTTTTAGTTTGCACATTGCATTTTCTTATTTTTTAATAATTTATCAACTAGCACGCTTATCACTATGACACAGAAAGACAAAATGCAGGTGGGCTTTTTTGTTGTTGATAATCATAGGAATAGAAACAGAGGTTTTGCTTTTATTTCTTAATGAAAGAATGAATGGAAATATGGATATTTGCACCCTCGAGCTTCACTATCCATTGCTTTATCCACCTGGATAGATGTGTACAGCTCCTGTTTCAACAGCAGCAGCTTCAGTCAAGATTCCTGAACAAATAGGTAGATAATAGTGGGGACTTTGCCTTCATTCTGCTTTTATTGTCTCCATATTTACTTTATATGCTTGCTGCCCCTGCTGCAGAGCAGCCAGGCACAGTTCTAACAGGGTTTTCTGGTGTAGTTAGGATAATGTAACAGAATTAAAGTTGTTTGTGGAATAGGTTTTTATGGAGGAAAATTCTAGCATTTAGAGTAAAATATTGGGTTGTACTACCTTGGTTTTAGTAGAGTCAACTACAGAACTTTTTAAAGGCAAAAAAATTCCAAAAATATTTTTTCAAGTAATGTACATTTTCAAAGAGAGTAAACAGCTTGGGGGAAACTTCCCCTCCTTGAATTTATTACAGGCAAACTCCATGGCCTCTGTAGGTGTTACAATGCTAATCCTGTGTAATGGATAAGGAAAGTGTTTAAAGTGTTAAGGAAGGCTGCCCCTTCTTTCCACCCAGCTGAGGATGGCGTCGATACTGGCCTGTGAAATGAGAGCTGGCTTCAGCAAGGTAGTGATAAGGGAGAACTGAAGCAAATGCTACTCTGACAGCTGTAATATGACAGTCCCATTGTCATTTCGATGTATTTTGAGTAAGTATTTTACATGGTTCAGCACAGCTGTCTGTCCAGAAACCTGCAAGCCCCTGGAAAAATGCAGAACTTTGTGCATGTCTTGCAAGGAGAAAACCACTCTTTCATTTTCTCCCTCCTGAGGCCTTGCTGGGCTTTACAAGTTTACTCCATATTTCCTGAGATAATTGTACTCTTAAATCACTTCATTTGTTTGATATTTGCAAATTTACTGCCCTCGATTTTAATTTAAATTTCTGGGTGGTAGCTCCATTGCAGTACCATTGGTTTTGGATCCTGTAGTAATTCTGTCAATTACCTATTCATGATGTAATATTTTGTATGGGACAAGAATATATTGAGTGGTACACTTAATATAAAACATTATATAACGTAGCTTTTAAAAACCAAAAGCATGAAAATGCATTTAATAACTCAGTAGAGCTTGCTTTGCTGTTCACTTCTGCTGCTAAACTTGGATTAAAGGTATGGTTGGTGGTGAATTTAGTTTTATGGCATTTAAGAAAGGCTTAATTCTGATCTTTAACCTAGATGACTTTGTATGTATCACATTTGGTTCTTTTGGTCCTGAGTCTTCTCTACTTTTCTGTGTGATTTGCTTGGTCAAACACTGAAGGTAAAACAAAACCCCTCCATTGTGTGCACAAATATTGAGGAGAAAGAAGCTGGTGTTTGGGATCAGGATTTTGGGGTGCTGCATCACCCACTGAGAGCTGAAAAGGCAGTATCTGCATCAACACTGGAGTTTGGTTCAGTTTCCTTTCCCTCTCACTTCCCAGGTTGATTGACTGGTTTGCATCTAATGAAATTTTCATGCACATCCACAGAACAGTGGGATTCTGAGGAGAGAGATGAATATTTCAGTAATTATCCCATGCCTCTGTGTCACTGGGGTGCTTGGTGCACCCACACAGGAGCCCTGGCTGTGGGTAGCAGTTCACAGGAATTTCAGCAGGAGCAAATCCAGCTGTGAGGGTTTGCTTTCACAGGAATGGCAGCAGGGGTAAATCCAGCTGTGGGGGTTTGCTTTCACAGGAATGGCAGCAGGGGTAAATCCAGCTGTGGGGGTTTGCTTTCACAGGAATGGCAGCAGGGGTAAATCCAGCTGTGGGGGTTTGCCGCCTTTGGCAAAATATGAGAATGGGGAAAGAAAGAAAGAATGCCTGTGAATGTCCTTTCCTGGAAATAAGTATTGTGAGGAATAGATGGGTACTGAGGTCATTTAGCATGGGGAGAAAGAAGCCAGTTGTTTCTTGGGCTATGGCAGTAACTTTAGGATGCTGAATGTCACTGAGTGGTGTCAAGCAGAGGTGCTCAAGGCTGGAGTGTGGCTGGGCAGTGTCACTGCTCTGTCTTTGCTTTTGGGGCATTGCCAGGTGCTCTCTGCCTTGTGCTTTCGGGCTGGGCTGCTGGGACGTTGCACCTTCCACAGACTCACACATCCCTTACTAATGTTCCTATTCCAGAGAACAGCCCATCTTCACCACCAGAGCCCATGTCTTCCAGATTGACCCCAGCACGAAGAAGAACTGGGTTCCTGCCAGCAAGCAGGCTGTGACTGTTTCCTACTTCTACGACAGCACGAGGAACAGCTACCGGATAATCAGCGTGGATGGAGCCAAGGTAGGAGCTGGTACCTGGTGTGTGCACAGTGTGGGATGTCAGCCCTGCCTGAGCACACTCTGGGGCTCATTTAATATTATAAACACTTCTTTTTTATATAATCCACCCAGGAGATTTACAGCGATAATTGGAAAAACACAGGGCACCCTAAAAGTGATTTTGCCCTGCTTAGTTGATTTTATTTCTGATGAGTTTGACTTCATGATAAGTGAGCTGAGAACTTTAGGTGTCCAAATTGAGTCAGTAGCATGGTATCTGAAACAGCCGCCTATATCAGGATGAGGCCTTTTTGGTGATAAAAATGTTCTTTTTTAAAGGAAAAAGGAGACAGGTGGATGAAGACTATAGCTTTTAATGTAAATGTCAGCTGCATTTTTGCTTTTGCCTGGCTGAACTATTTACTACTTAATTTAGTAGTATTACTTAGTAATAATTAAGTAAGTAAAAAAAAAAAATTAAGTAACTATTTAGTACTTACTTTTCTTAAGCTTTGGCACTGGACTTCATCAGCCTTAGGTGACAAGTTAGGCATGAAGGCTCTTCCCCCAACCTTTTTTGTTAATTTGTTTCGCATTACCAGAGAGTGTGCTCAGGTATTTGCTATAAGAATCCAAATCAATTGGACTGAATAGGTTGCTCAGACAACTGTTTTTATTACAAACTACATTTATCCCTCTGATTAGTCCCTCCAAAGTCACTTGATGCGTTTCAACTTTCCCTTGGCAGACCCCAGTCAGAGGTATAAATGAAAACATTTTGCTCATGTACAACAATCATTGGTCATTTCTGTCAGAGCACAAACCACAGGGTAACAAGATGAGTTTGCAGCCTGTTTATCTGTGTTCCTGTTTGGATAAGGATGTTAAAATATCACTGTTCTGGGAGATAGAGATCACAGAAATCATCCCTTAATAAAGCTTTTCTATTTGTCATGCCTGTTTCACATACTTGTTTTTCCAAACATCTCCTGTGCTATATTTGGTTACATATTGGCTTATAAATCTGCCATACTGCCTGCTTTAATTGATGGTAATGTTTCATTGACACCAGTACAGCATTAATATCTCCCCATCAGGAAGCTGTTTGTGCCAGTGAGTTAATTCCCAGGAATTCTGCAGTTTGCACACACAGCCCTGGGGGAAGCTGAGCCCCCCAGATTTCCTTGTGCTGGGGCTGCTGCTGGGCTGGTGGCTTTACAAGCCCTGGCAAGTGCAATTTCCAAGCCAAAGCTGCTGCACTCACAGCAGTGGCTGGCTTGATTTGTGGCTGTGCATGCATGCATTAAGACCAATTAATGAAAACAAAGTAATTACAGTGTGTTGGGGGAACTGCAGGGGCAGCGTGTGGCCACAGCCAGAGGTCCTGCCCAGAACTGTAAAACGTGTGCAGAGAACAAGCTGGGCACCCAAGCTTTGCTCTGCCACCTGCTCAGGAGACACTCAGAGGGAACATTCACCCCCTGTCCCCTGTTTTAATGTGTCCCAGAAGAAGGTGAGCTTGCCATGATTAGAATTCTCCCCTGGGGCTTCCCAAGCAAGAATCAATTGCTGGCCACATAAATTATTCCTCTTGTATTGAATCTTTGCTGGTTAAGGAACAGGTCAAGAATAGATGTTACCTTCATGCTCACCTCTGGAGAGTCCTGTGACCCTGCCTGTCCATCTTAAGAGTGCTAACTGGGGGGAAAAAACAATGTTTGTGCCAAAAGAAGTTAAAAGTTGCATTTTTTCCTTCAAACAAACTATTGTTTAGTGTTTTGACCTACTTTTCTAGGCAGAAATGAAACTGGGTAGAACTGTAAGGAAGAATATAGATGCTTCAGATGATGGTGTCCTGCTTTCTGTACATCTCATTAGAACAGTCTTCCATGTGCTGGCAAATACCAGATGGATTAATGTGACAGCATCACTGTGGGCATAAGTTATGTCTGATTTAAGGACAGAAAAGCTGAAGCTCAAGTAAATGTAGGGACTTGGTCCTAGAAGGAAGGCAGTGATGAAGGATGTGTATCTCTTACAACTCTCCATCCTTGTCTGCTCTGCAAAGGGGCTGTTCCAACAGTTTATTTTAGACAAACATGTATGATTCACATTGCAGAGGAATTTCAGGTAAATCCAACTTGTATGAAGATGTTGGATTAATTTGGGGTTCTTTTTTTTACCTTATGTTGACATTACATACTAATGATAAAAATATTTTGAAGTGATCAAGAATATAGGGTACTTCACCAATATAAATATTGGTCATCACCTGGTTGCATAAGCTTGATTTTCCTTGCAGCATTGAGCCTGTCACCCTGGGCAGTGCTGAGCTGCCATGTGAGGAGGAGCTTGGAGCTGCTGAGAGCTGAGCTGAGGCAGGGCAGGGCAGGCTGGGCAGTGTCACCCCGATGAGCTCTTCCCTCCTGATGCAGCCCTGACCTGATGGGCTGTGACCCTGCAGGAGTGGCTTCCTCAGGCAGCTGCTGCTGTGCCCAAAGGTCCAGACCCTCACAGTGCCCTGTCCTTCAGTGCCATCCTCTCTCCTCCCAGCAGGCACAGCCTGTCCCTGTCTCCTCTTTGTCCCTGGTCCCCACATCTGGGATGCAGGGCAGAGGGGAGGAGAAGGATTTAGCAGTGGGTTTAAGGTGGGGATTAAGGGAACTGCTGAGCCATGTGTTTAAAGATGTTTAGGGTACCAATATTTATTGGTAACTCAGTTTGTGAGCCTGGCTGGCAGAGGAGCTGCCTGGCCCTGCTGCCCAGCTCAGTGCAACACTCACTGCCTCTGCCTCAGCCCCTGGGGAGGGAGAGGAGGGTCTGGATGCTGCACATGGGGGTGGTGAGGCAAATGGAATAGAAAGAGAATAAGGCAAAGATAGGAGGCAGAGTGGAGTCTAGGGAGTTTAACTCTTCCCTTGCAGGAATATTCAGGAGTCCAGTATGCAGGCCAGCCAGGAGAGAGCATACACCTGCAGGTGCCAGGTTCCTTTCAAATTCTCCCATCCCAATAACAAACCCATTGAAATACCTGGGGAATGAAGCTCTGCAGAGAGGAAACCCTAGATTCAACACAGCTTGTACCACTTTAATTCCTTGTGTTTGCAAAGCTAAAGACAGCAGCTCTTCTAATTCCTGTGTGTTTCACAGAAAAACAGGTGCTGTGGACAGGAGCTTACAATTTATAGCAGAAGATTTCACAGATACCAAATGAGAATTCACTGCATGATCTTAACCAAGATGCCATGACCAAACAAGGGAATAGATTAGTATATCTTTTAATTGCCTTCTAATTGACTTGTATGTTGTTCAGCAAGTAATTTCATCATGTTTTAAGAAGTTTCTAGCTAGAGGCTAACTGCAGCAAAATGAATGCTGGAGGAAATGATACAGTAAAATGCAAGGGCACACACTGATTCAGAGTTAATGAGGCAGCCAAGAGATTTCACCATATGAAAGTGCCCAGTGTTGTGGACAAAAGTCAGCCCTGTTGAAAGAAGACAAAATATGGTGGTGATGCAGGGAGAACATGAAGTTGTAAATGCCCAGTTGCTGTGCAGGATGTGGGGAAAGGCACACACAGGGCTCCTCATTAAAAGTGGCCTACATTGGCTTCCCTTTTAGAGGCAAAAAGGAAGTTTGACAGTGTGAAAATTATGCAGACCAATAACCTCTGTCATCCTCAGGAATAATGCATGACAGTACCCTGGTTGGTGGGTTTATTTATTTTTTATAAACTGAAATTACGTGTTACCCAAACAGCAGAGAGAAGAGGGAAAGGAATTTGAGATGGAAATATAATCCCTCAGAAACAAGCCTCTGCCCTCTTCTCAGATGTTCATGTTGTATTTCTATAAAACTTGGGATTGCAACAACATCATTTTTCTCTTTTGAGAAACGAGCTGTTAATAAGGAGCATAAAGCTAGCTTAAAAATTAATAGCCAGCAATAAAGTGCATAGTGAGACATACTGAGCTGGCAGCAGCAAAGTGATGCAGCAAGAGTCATCACAGATGCCAGTCCCCAGTTGTCTCTGAGAGATGATTAAACAGATGACTAGAAAAAAATTAAAATCAGGCTTTAAAAAATTGCCAAATTGCAAGAGTGGTTGTGGAAAATACTTGATAAAGAAGTAAAGACTGTGTTTCAGAGGAAAAAACCAGTCAGCTGACACTCATTCCCAGTTACTAGTTCATTTAAGAGTTTATTACCTGATAATTACTTCAAATATTGGAGATCAGCAGCTAAGTTGGGCATAAGTGTGTGAAAGTATTGAAGGGAGAACCAGAAAAATTGCCGTGCTGGGAAAGCAAAATCAGTGGGTCTGTTTCTGAAGTAAATTGCAATTAGTAAGAATAGGAATTTGGGCCAAACGTTGCCAATCAGTATTCACAGAGTGTCCCCAAAGTGAATACAGTGCATTCTGTGTGTGATGGAGTGGCATCAGTGCAGGGGACAGTGTGATTTACAGGGGACAATGCAGCTGGCAGGGACACAGCCCCAGCAGCCCGTGGCAGCAGATATTTAGGGAGGTAAATCTGCTCATATTTGATGTATTCCTGGCTTTCTCAGTTCCTGTCCCAGGGAACTAATTGCTGCCTAATGTAATAGCTGCCCACCTCTTTGTAACCACACTTTTCTTGTCACGACTGGAGGCAGGTGTCCTCAGCACACAAAGAGGAAATTGAGTTCTTCCAGTGATGTGTTCAGAGGCTCAAAACAGATCTTTTTCTTTGCCCATGGAAAAAGAATTATTTTAAGGCATAGTTGTTAAAAATATCCTAGAGTATTTTGCCAAAAGGTGACTCTTAGGTTTCAGAATCTTTTCTTTCAGAGGAAAACAATTACAGGGTATGGTACCACAGATGAAATTCCTTTATCTGACTAGATATTTTCATTCTTTTTTTTTTCTTCCATTGACGTAAATTCAGCCATTAAACCAATAGCAACTCTTCCACAGGGGAAAAAAAACCCTACCAAGTAATTTATATATTACAAAATTTTTGGCACTGAATTCTAAATGGCTTCTGGCAGTGTGTACCTCACCAGGGGTCTGCGTTGGTGTGGCAGCATTTAACTCTGCCTCTGGGACCTCATGGGTTTGATTTGTGAGAATGTGTGGCAGCAACAATCAAAATATTGCCTTCTCACTTGGCATTCAGAGTGTCAGTGTGTGCTCACCAGACCCCCACCCGAGGAATTAAGAGCACTGATATAGGCTGTTTTGGGTTTTTTAATGCCTACTTTTTCTTAAATACCTACGTTTTTTATCTACTTAATTTTTCAGGTTTAATAGTTTTGTAGTGGAACTACAGAGAATGTTTTACAGCCTTGGGTAGCCAAAGATAAAGGGATGTAAAAGTAAATTAAAAGTGACCTTACAAAGTGGTGTGTTGGCTTTTCTTTTAATGTCTATAAATAAATCCTGAATTGCTATGAAAGGTGTGGGTGAGGGTATTTGTGTGTGTTTTGTCAAAGGGAGGGAGATGCTTTGATTTCTAGTTTTGCCTGCCTCAGTTTTATTTCTGGCCCTTGCTTGTCAGGAGTGCAGTGTGCTGTACCCTGGGGCAGTGTGGTGCTGCTGAGCCCCAGCCAGCTGCCCTTTCCCTGCCCAAATGCCAGCAGGTCCCACTCCTCACCCTGAAAATTATTTTGCTGACTGCAGCACTGGCAGGACTATGATTTTCAGAGTCCCTGCTAGCAAAATCTGATTAAAATAATTTTTTTTTCCCACCAAGATATTAAAACTACTTCTGCCATGCTGTTTTTGCCCTGCAGCTTCTTCCAGGCTGGGTGGGAAATGTTTCCTGGTGGTCCCAGGACGTGTGCCAGCCATAGAACGTGGATTGGGTGAGGGGAGGAGTGTGAGCTCAGTGTTACTGTGATGTCTGACACTGAGAGCTAACATGGAAAGGACCTTTCATTAAAGGCAGCATGTGACACTGGTGACCTTTCCTCAAAAGGCAGCATGTGACACTGCATGAGGGCAGACCAGTGCAAAGGAGGCCAGGTTTTCACCTCTGAAGGTCTGGTTTCATTGATCCAGGATTTGTGCCTTCTTGTCCACATGTTGTAAAAGAAGATTTCCAGTACTGGTCTTGCTGATTACTGTAATACAGAAATGTAAGCATATTTTATGGCCTTCATCCCCTCTTTATCATAGTGTGTTATTTCATGAACTATTTGGGTTAATTTCAATGTGAATTTAAGCACTATAGATGATACCAGAGTCAGCAGATGGAACTAATTAATGCCCTATATAAAAATTATACTCAAAATATGGTATAAAACACAATTTTAGTGCATAGTCCTGTCTTCCAGTGAAGAGTTTGTGTGCATGTTACAATAAACATCTCATTGCTTTTATGCTACTGAGGTGCCTATTAAGTAAAAACATTAGTTGTGGCTTTGTGATTTCATATATACATTATGTAATCACAGAATCATAAAATACCCTGTGTTAGAAAGGACCCACAAGGCTCATCAATTTCAACTCTTGGCTCTCCACAGGACCACTCCAAATAGGTAATAAAATATATAAGAATAGGGATAGACAAGAGACAGAACAACTACAATAGTATCAGTGTGTATATACTGTTAATCCAAACTAAAGCCTTTGCAATAATTTGGTGTCATTTCATCAGTCTCACCAGGTGTGTTTTGTGCTTTTCCTGGCTCAGATTTCCCAGGCCTTGCTGGAGAATGATGCTCATCTGCTGGAGAATGCTCTGATGCCAGCAGTGCTAAACAAAAGACTTTGTGAAAGATGCTTGAGGAATCTCAGGCTGCTTTTTGTGGTGTCTTTTGGTCATGTTGTTCTGTAACTAATGAAAGTGGATAGAACTGCTCTCTGAGATGCAGCTGCTCCTTTTGTTAGGAGGTTCTCCTTCTTTTTTACAATGATATTGTACAATATTCCTCTCAAAGACACCGTGGAAGTAAGAGTGAGTGAAATTAAGGAAAACAACAGTCTCTGATGGTCTGAAAATATTTGTGCTGTCTGTGCTAGGGATGTACTTGGCTTGATTAAAGCTGATTGAGTTTTAGTTTCTCTCTGAACATTCAAAATTGAGAACATTTCCTTTGGAATTTGGTGAGGGAGAAATAGAGCAGAAAGGAGAGGCAGAGCTGTCAGCCAAGGATGAGACTCCTCACCTGCATCTTCTTTTGTTTGCTTAAGGTGTTATCAACTATCCAGAAATTCAGGCTGAGGGGAGGTGCAGGTTTAATAACTGGGAGGAAAGGACATTGCCTGGAGTTGTGTCTGCAGCAGAATTTCCAACAGTTGCTAAGACAGGTTCAGATAGCTGGAACTGGTTTTGTTGGGTGCACTTGTGTGAACAGGTCTTTGAATATTCAGAGGATGAGAAAAAATGGTTAGGGCTTAGCTGCAATAGGAATTTCAGAACTGGTAATACTGGTGGAAATGAGCCAAGAATAGAAAGAAAAGTTAAAGATGTTTGCACAAAAAAAGACCTAGAACTCCTGATGAAAAAGTGAGCTTGTCCAAAGCTGACAAAGGGAGCAAAGTAAATGCCAGGAACTTTGGTGGGTCACTTGAGATTGAATCAACCAGAAACCATGACCATCTCCTGAGGTTGTGCTCTGGTTTAGAAAAAAATTCAAGTCTAGAGCTCTAGGTCTCATACCACTTAAACGTTTCTATATTAATCTCTTTCCAAGTTATTAACTTTGAAATGTGAAAAATTCTCAGTTCATTTCCTGGATTATTTCTGGAAGTAAATCCTTCAGAAGCTGGTTAGTAATCTTAGGAGAAAACATACCAGAGTGCTGTCAACAGCTGTATCCTTGACAGGAGAGCAGAGGCACATCTGCCACTGTTTGTTCCTGTCTGGCTCATTTTTCTGCTTGTTATGTGTGTTGTGTGTGTGTGTCTGTGTCACTGACTCTGCAAAGACCACACACAGCTGAATCCACAAGATTGCAAAGACCTTTGCAGAAATGAAATTTCTTACTCACTAAAAAGAAAATATACAAATCCATGCTAAGGATCTCTTGCTGCACCACTTAGCAGCAAGTAGGGAAACTTTGGTCTGGTAGATTTTTCCATTTTGAAACCCCTCTGTAAAATGACTCAGAAAAGCTCTGCCAAAACAAGTGTTTCAGTGTCTGGCCCACTCAGAGTGGTTTGTGATCACCAGACTCAAGGGTGATGTGGAGCTGTCTGAACGTGCCAGACAGGTCTTGGAAACCATGGGATGTCTGTGTACAGAAACCTGGGCATCCTGTTACTCCTAAAATAATGTACCTGTCCATCATGGCCACTGCTCATGCCAAGGGACAATTTTACAGATTTTGAAGCTCTCCTGTTGCTGACCACTCCCAGGGTGTGTTGGTTTTTAAAGAGCAGACAAGTCTTTAATGGTGCTGTGTGCTTGTGCCATTTCTGCCTTTCAGGAGGGACCTTCAGGCTTCAGTGAGGCTGTTGTCATAAACTTGAAAAATGCAGAAAATGATCAGTACTTAAATAATTAACTTAGGGATGTGCTTACGCTGCACACAAAGATGATATGCTTTTATTAAATTTTCCAAAATGTAAACATGATATATCTATGGGAAGTTTTATAATTTTTTTGTAATTGTAGTCAAAGCAGCCTTCTCCCTCACTCCAATATTAGTCACTAGGAAAAAAAACCCAGAATCTCCACTATATCCTTCTCCCTTTTTGTGATAAGTTAGGAATCTTATTTCTCATATGAAAATAATACACAAGCATCCTGCTTTATATATTTTGTAAATTGTTGCATGAAATTCCTGGGTAACAATTTGTTCCAGAGGGTTTGAAAACCCTTGCTGTAGATTTTCTTCATGAAACAGCTGCTGGTGCTTTGAATCGTGTGGGTGGGTGGATGTGTGTGCTGTGCCTAAAAGGAAAAAAAAAAATTCTAGTCAGATGTCAAAGCAAAAATAGGAGATTTTAGAGATTTAGACTGGATGGAGGAGGTGGGAAGCCAACTCTGCAGAGATGTTAATTACCTTGGGAAGAAAAAGAGAGCAGTGGAGTAGGTGTAGCAGGAGATTTACTTAATAGAATTCACACAATCATGAACCCACTTTTGTTGCATTTAGACAGGTTCTTAGTGAGGGCTTTGCAACAGAGGTATTTTATCAGAGGAAAAACAGTTATTAGTCTTTTTATTGGGGGGGGGCTATTTTTACACCCCTATTTATGAAGAAGGACAAAAATTGTATGGGAATTTTTTTTTATTTGTGGGGTTTTGGGGTTAAAAATGAACCTCATAATTCATGGAATTATCCTGGGGATGCAAGGCAATTTAAGAGAAAAAACCACTGTGCAACTATGGAAATGGCCCTTTTCTCCATCAAACAAGCAGCAGCAGCACATGAGAGGCTTTACCCATAGGAGTCTCTTTTCTGCAGAGGGAGCTCAGGATGGGAGGGAAATGCCAATCCTGTGTGTCTTGCAGGATGTCCTGGTGTCTCCCTCTTTGCTCTGTGGTTCCTCTGCAGTCCCATCTCCAGCAGGAGCACCTGGTGTGGCAGAGGAAGGTTTTGGAGCCCAGTGATGGGTGGAACAGCTGCTGTCCTGGTTAGCTGTGCAGAACAGGAATTCCTGAAAAGCAGCAGCACTCAGTGCACTTAGGGGGGAATGGGGGTACCCAGAGCAGGAGCCTGGCAGGGCTCTGCCAGCTGTGCAAGGGGCTGTGCCAGCTGTGCCTGGGCTTGGTTCCTGTTGAGCACCAAGGGCAGGAGGAAGAGCAAAGTGGAGAAATTCTGTGCTCCTCTTAATATGCACTTACAGGGCTCCCAAGGTGGTTATTCATACCCTCAGCCTGTGCAGGAAAAGTGCCATGTGGGTGTCAGCTGCAGTAGACAAAGCAAAGCTAGAACAAAAAAACATTGCTGTTCTTGGTTTGTGTGTCCTTGTGCTTCCCTGGCTTTGCTCAGCTTGGTGGGCTGCTCTTTTTCCCTTTATTACCGTTGTCTTGATTAACAATATGTGTGTGTGTGTGTACACATGGACTTTCTGGGACTTCGTCATTCCTAGGGCTACAAATGAGATGAGTGGTTTATCACCAGTGACATCCTGGTGAAAAGGTGGTACATTCTCTCTAGAGGCACAGGTAGGAAATACAGAGATAGTAGATAGTGTACAGGATAATACAGATCATGGAAATGTAGGTGGGCTAATTCGACAGAAATGCTGCTGAATATTTGGGATAAAGGAAGAATTTGTCTGTAAATCCACCTCTGACTCCTCATCCTCACATCCTGTGTCACAAGCCCTTCTGATTCATGTCGACTTGATGAGCTGGAAGAACCTGCTGAGCCTGTGATAGCTATGGCCAGAGGATTAGCAGCTTCTTTCCTTCTGCAATTCTGTTTTTAGACTGGGACACATCTTTACTGAAGATTAGCAGCCTGGTGGGTTGAGGAAATTAGATTTCACAAGGGCTGCAAACTGGAAGCACATATTCAGAGGTGTGAAAATGAAATGGGGAGGTTTTAGTAGAGTCTTAAGGAGTAGATCTTATGGCTTGGAGCCTTGGGGTTTTTCTGGAGGTGTGGTTATTTCAGAGTAACAGGTGATGTGAATTTAAAGGAGAAATTCCAGAATAACTCCTAATCTGGCATTGTTGTCCCAGAATAAGGTGTCCTTTTCTGATTTAGTTTGACACAGTTTGAAGATACATTGGCCAATACATTTATTAGCTATTTCACAGCTGTTATTTCAGTCTTTTTCTGAGTAGACAAACTGATGGCAGGGCTGGCTGGCTTGACCATGGGAGTGTGTCCTGGCAGGTCCTGCTGGTGTGTCCATCCATCCATCCATCCATCCATCCTCCTCCTCCTGGGGACTGTGCCAGATACCCTCTGCACTCATGCTCTGCTCCCCTTGGAGCTGAGCTCTCTGTCAGCTTTTCCCTGCTGTGACCCTGGCAGAGCTGGATGGATCAGGAGGGCACTGGAGCCAGGCTGGCAGGGCTGGATGAATCAGGAGGGCACTGGAGCCAGGCTGGCAGGGCTGATGGATCAGGAGGGCACTGGAGCCAGGCTGGCAGGGCTGGATGGGTCAGGGATGGCACTGGAGCCCATGTGTGCCTCAGCTGCACTCCCTGCACACTCCAGCTGCCCCATTCCTGCTCACCATGTGTGCACAGGGCAGCAGCCTGGGGACTGCATTTCCAGGAGCCACAGGGGCTTTTCCCCTCCCTACACTGGTGTGGGGTGTGCAGGAGTGGAGCCCTTCAGACGCTCCAAGTGTCCCCTAAAAGGAGCAGCAGCTGCATTTGTGGGCTCTGCTCGTGCATCATGAGCAGCAGGAGCTGCCAGCCCGTTTTTCTCCTTCTACACTCTCAGGTCGTCGTGTGACCTCTCCTTCTTGATTTATTTGGCAGTTTCTCTCCGTGGGAAGGCAGCAGGATGGGTGTGTTTCAGCCCATGAATGTTCTGCTCTACACCAGCCTATTTGCATTCATTTTTATCTGATGAATGCACCCAGTGCTTTCCTAAATGTCTGGAGTCATTTCTGGGTGAGGTGGCAGTGCCTTGTGCTGTGAACGTACTTCTGTGTCATCTGCAGATAAAAATTTACATCTCAGGTTTGATTTTCTCCCAAAGGAAGTAAAATTAGTGTGAGATTTTGCTTGGCTCATGCAGGTGTATCAGGAATGTTTGCCATCTGATACATTTGCATGTAGGTGAGTGCAAAGGCAGATTTTATTTTAACCACATGTAGACAAGTGAGTTTGATGAATGGGTTTATTATTCTGGAAGGTGCTTATTATATTATACTTCTCTTTGCCTTTGTCTTTAGGGAGAACTCTTTAACCACTTCAGGGATTGATTGCATCTGATTAGAGAGTAGTTTGTCTTCTGAATCCATTATCCTGGATGAAAGTCCACAAGTTTATTCCATTTTATGGTGCAGCTGGAATTTCATTGTGTGTGTATTATACAAATGAGGACCAAATGCAAAGTATTCCATAAGGGCTCATTTGAATTGATGAGTGGCCTTTTCTTATAGAATTATCATGCTGGATTGCAGGTAGGGATGGAAAAGAGCCTCATCCTGCCTGCAGCAAAATAGTGCCCTTTTACTTCTCTCCTTCTTTTGAAATTTGAAAATTCTGGCTCATACTTTCACCAAAAAAAGAAAAAAAAAGAAAGAAAAAAGAAAAATTTCCCAGTTTATTTGACCTTTCCCATTGACATGATTGTTCCCTTGCAGTGGGGTGTCAGTGCTCTGCAGATGGCCAGATCTGGGATAGTGAGTGTACAGATGGGGTGAGGCTGGGCAGGAGGAGCAGGTGAATGAGCCCCATGTACTCACAGCCTCCATCTCCTCTGAACTCACAGAAACATGAGCTCTGATTTAATCTCCTAAGCTTCTACTTAGGTTTTCACTTCTCTGTAGGAATGCAGCATTTCTGGAGTGCCTGACTGGCAGAGGAGGATTTGAGGGGAAAGGGAGAGACAGCTTCCAGGCAGTTTCACTAACAGCAGCTTATTATAAATTTAACAGATGAACTGTCAGTTTCTCAGGTGTGTGCTCACCACAGCCTTTCCTTGGATTCTCCACTGACCATAGAAAAAAAATAATTTCTAAGGTGCTCAGCTAATGTAGTGCATTTAATTTCTCAATAAGGTGTTCCTTGGTTTAAAGTTTGCAGCCTTCATTATTCCTTTTATCACATCTCATAGTACTGAACTGTCTTGTAAAAGATAACTTTAGCGTATTTCTTTTAATATGTTTGTATTTTCGCAATGATTATTGTAGGAGGCATGGAAGAATTTTATTCTACTCAGGGTCAGCTGTCAGTGAGTGAAACTTTTGCCTTTCAGTCAGACTGGTCACTTTATTTTTTTTCTCCCCCAGATGTCTAAGTTGATAGGCACAGCAGGACTGAAATAATACTTTCTATCACTTGAAATTTCTGGGAAGTTTTTAGTTTTAAAAATAAATTCTGTAACTTAGGAAGCTAGACGTTTTCAAGTGGTTCACCTGTCTGATGTAAGATTTTTTTTTTTAAAGCAGACATATACATATAGCACTTTCTTTAAAGTTTCTGGAAAGCACCCTGAATTTTGGGGTTGGTGGTAGCTTTTCCTCCTGTTCTTTTGCCTCTTTATACCATGCAATCCTTGTATTATCACAGTCCCTTTGCACTGTCAAACCCCTACATAAACCTCTGATTTTCTTTCAATTTACATTACTGAAATGACATTTAGATTTTATGTTGGCTGTTCCTATGGCACAGCTTAGCTGGAGGAGAACACCCCTGGGCAGCTTTGCTCCTGCCTCTGCCTGTGCTCTGTTTGTTCCCCTGCAAAGACATTTTCAGGGCTACACTCACCTGTCTTGATCCTTCTGGGGAGACTTCCAGTGGTGGGGAATGGCAGAAAATCATAGGTTTGTTTGAAAGTGATGATGCAAAAGGAGGGAAATAAGTTGGGCAATTTTTAAAAAAGCAAATGAAAGTGTCAGCACAATGGTCTGAAGTCAGGGAGGGGATAGAAGCAAGGAAGGATCTTCCTCTGGTAAATTTATTTTCAAAATTCACACTTTTTGCTAAATGTAAATGATAGCCTAGGAAAAAACTGCTTGGAATACACAGTAAATGATGTTGCCAGGATACTTCCTGATCATGTTAATTAAACTGTCCCACAGATTGGGCTTAATTACTGCATAATTTGCATTTTGGAAATGATGGTAGGCATTACTAAAGAAAGCTCTTGTTCTGCTAGCAGAAAGAACATTGTACATGAATTAATTTCCAGGGGAAGAAGTCGCCAGACTAATATAATGGTGTTGCTTGAAAGTAAAGTTAAGATTTTTGATAATGAACTGACACATACCTCATTCCTCTTAGCAAGATGACATTTTATATTTGTTCCACTAAGTTCCTCAGAGGCTTCATCCACCAGCCTTCCTCTTGTTGGCTATTTCTTTAATTACAAGAACCACTGTTGCTTTCAGGGTTGCTGGTGATGAAGCAGATATTAGTTAACATGTGTAAAAATGCAAAATATTTGTTCCAAACCCCAAATCTGATACTGCATATGCATTGCTGGTGATGTGCCTCATCACCCTCCCAAGTTAAACTCCCTGTTAAGCTATCAGCTTCTCCTTGTCTTGCTTTTTATTGGCTGGCTTTGTTTGAAACTTCTGATATGTCTCTGGTTTGAAACTCCTGATATGTCATGCTGCCTGTGGAGGGCTGAGGACAGATGGGAAAATGCAGAAATATCTCTGTGCCCTTCAGGTCTGAGTTCAGGTGTTACTGGGGGTGCCCTGCCTGGAGGCCTCAAGCAGACAACTCTTGGGGCAGTGGCTGTGTGGTTTCCTAGTGCTAATAAAAGGATTTTGCATCTGCATTTCTGCCAGGGTAGTTCTGTGCCTCCTGACCCTGCTTTGAGTTCAGTGATGTTCCTGCAGCCACGTTTAACTGCAGGGCTGTGATGGGACTTTAAAAAACAAGACAAAGCACCAGAACTCCTGCAAGAATGAAGACAAGAAAACAACTGTTTTATTTTGGAAAAAAAAGTCTTCTGAACACAGCAATTTCCCAATTTAGACTGCTAATTGCTTTGCATGATACCGTTGCTAGGATATGCATTTCCGATGTGACTTGCATGTTTTAATTCAATTTTTTTTGTTTGCTCTGTGACCAGGTGATCATAAACAGCACCATCACCCCCAACATGACCTTCACCAAAACATCACAGAAGTTTGGGCAGTGGGCAGACAGCAGAGCCAACACCGTGTTCGGGCTGGGCTTCCCCTCCGAGCAGCAGCTGACAAAGGTAACAGGGCTCACTGCAGGGTACAAGGGCTCTTTGCTTATGGGAAATGCAGCCTGGCACATCTCCAGAGGTAACAGGGCTCACTGCAGGCTGCAAGGGGTGTTTGCTTCTTGGAAATGCAGCCTGGCACATCTCCAACCTGTGTGTTACTGCAGGTCCTGCTCAGCACTGCAGGTCGCCCATCTCTGGAATTCCAGAATTACCATCCCTGGAATTACCAGAATTACCACCTCTGGAATTCCAGAATTACCATCCCTGGAATACCAGAATTACCTTCCCTGGAATTACCAGAATTACCATCCCTGGAATTACCAGAATTACCATCCCTGGAATACCAGAATTACCACCTCTGGAATTACCAGAATTACCACCTCTGGAATTACCAGAATTACTGTCCCTGGAATTCCAGAATTACCATCCCTGGAATTACCAGAATTACCATCCCTGGAATTACCATCCCTGGAATTCCAGAATTACCATCCCTGGAATTACCAGAATTACCACCTCTGGAATTACCAGAATTACCATCCCTGGAATTACCATCCCTGGAATTACCAGAATTACCACCTCTGGAATTACCAGAATTACCGTCCCTGGAATTCCAGAATTACCGTCCCTGGAATTACCAGAATTACCGTCCCTGGAATTCCAGAATTGCCATCCCTGGAATTACCACTGCCTGTGGGTGGCAGTGAGTGCTGCTGCAGGGGATGAGTAGCCAGGGAGAGCTGATATCAGGCTTGCTGACAAAACTGCCTCTGCATTAGCACCTCATCCTGAGTTTGGTATGAATGAAACCCTTCCCTGGACTAGGATCTGGGTGCATTAGCAGGCTTGGAAAGGCTAGAGCAGCCTCTTGTTCTGGATAAGCAGCACCTGAAAATACTCCTGTGTCACTGGAGTGGTGGTCTTGACAAGTGCTTATCGAGCAGCTGAGATGATTGTTTGTTCAAAAGCCCCACTTATCTCACACATACTTGACTCCTGAGGCATTGGCTGCTTGGCTCTGGGCTTCATGAGTGACCTCAGAGGGTGTCCTTGGGCATGCCACAGCCTCTCAGGCTGCTGTGCTCTCCTTGCTTTAATAAGAAAAGGATCAGGAGAAGAAGGTGTTTCTTGTGGTATCTAAAGCAGCAAAGGCAGAGCACTGCACTAGAAGGACTTCCCCATCAAGGGAGTTGTTATAGGAATTTATTTTAGTAAGGCTGCCTTAATAAGTTTTTGCATTTTCTAGAGAATTGCATTTTTGCAAGTGTTTCTTAAAAGTTATTTTAATTTTCATATGTTAAATTATTTTTGGACTTGGGATGCCCATGGCATTAGTCTGTTCTTCAGGGATGATAAAGGCATGATGTGCAAAGTTGGTTTAAAAATGAGTTGCTGGAGATGGATATGTTTTATGATGCTTACTGGGGTGTACAGGACTGCTCATTTCACCCATGCATTTTCTTCACACCTCACTTGGGAGTAGAGAAGGATTAAAATGGACCTAGGGAATAATTTCTTTTACTAACAGATAAACATATATAATAATGATATAATGCAAACCTTTGGACACTGAATGGAGAATTAGCCCCTCTGGATAGCAGTGTTTAATCCTGGATTACTGCAGTTACACCTCTGTAATGTGACAGGAGTGCCTCAGTGGCAGACTGGGGCTGAACTTGCACCCTGTGCCACATGGAGCAGGTGCTGCTGGGTCTGGCTCAGGAGAAGAGAGGTAAATAATGAAATAAGGCACTGGCTTCACTCTAGTAAGGCAGGGGGTACATTTGGAGGACTTTGCACCCTAATCTGAGAAATTTTACCATGTTCTGCAGACCTTATCAAACACACTTAGAAGAAATGCGTTGCTGATATCAGCTCGTGTTCATGTGGCCAGTCTAGAGCCAGTGTGAATAACCTGGTTTGTTCATGTGGGCACAGGGGCACCACCCCAGCTGTGTTTCTTCCCAGGTCATTTTGTACATTTGTTTGCACTGCATGATCTGCTGAAGAGCCCACTGCCCAAAATGCAACCTTCTATGTGCATGAAAGGCTTTCCAAATCAGCAGAAAGTCTTTTCTGGTCAGAATGTTGAGAGGGAGTTCAAGGAGGGTACTTCCAAAAAAAGCTTGAGATGATTTTTTAAAAAAGAAAAAACCCCAAACTCTGACAGTTATCTAGCTGAAAAATATAGGAAAGCCTGTTTTATTATCACCATGTAAAGCAATGGGACAAAGACACTTCTTTATTGTCTGTGCTTCTCAGTTTAATTATTGAGCCATTAGTAAGCAAGATCAGAGTTGAGAGTGAGATTACAGCTATATAAGTGTACTGGGAATAGTAAAATCAAGTTTCATTTTATATTAATATCATTATGCTCTTATAAAATATATAAATTAAAGCTTGCCTATTTTACAGGAAATAATTGAAGTGCTTAGTCAGGAATTGGAAGGGCACACTAAAACCTCCCTAAACCAGAGATCAATAGCCCTGGCTTAAAATACATATAAATAAATAAAGCTGAAAAATGTCTGTTGAAAGCAGCGGAAAATAATGAGGCAGGAGAAGAGGTTAGCATGCCTAAAATTGCCTGCATTTTAAAGTATATTGCTTGGCCTAATAAAAGATATTGCCTCATTCTGATGCTTTGCTTCTCTTGAGATACTTCAAGCATTAATCCATACCTGTAGGGAAAAGCAGTTCAAATTAAACATGAGCCATTAATGAAAACTGCATTCTGTGACCCAGTAACCTAATTACCATTCCCATTGATTGAGAGAATCCCCGGGCTTAGGGCTGGTGTCCTACTCAGGGTCCTGTTCCCCTTCTGTAGGAGCTGCTGACCCTCCTTTCCCCACCCTGTGCTCAGAGGGGTCTCAGGGCATCATTCAAATGTTGTTTCATCCAGGGAGGAATCACAGAAAGTGACAGCGTGTGTGGGGTGAGCAGGCAGGGCTGGTGCTGCTGGCAGTGCTGAATTTTGCGCACCAAGGGCTGAATTTTGCACACCAAGGGGTTAAGGAAGATTTCTGCTCTCCTTCAGGGTGCCGTGTGTGAGGAGCTGCAGGTATCCAAGGGCACAGGGACAAAGATTTACACGGGTGAGAAACCCAGTAAAGCCAGACTCTGCACATCATAAAGCAGCTGCCTTTGGCCCCTGGGAAGCCCTGGACTTTATTTCTCTGCACATTTTGTGTGCCAGTCCCTGCATTGCAGGGCAGAGGCTGCCCCTGTCTCGGCACAGCCCTGGTGCAGCTGGGATCAGAGCTGGGCATGCCCTGGCTGGGACACAGCAAATCACTGGGCACTTTCTGGGGTGAAAAGTCTTGTTGGGAGCCCCTGTGCTCTGTGCTGATCCCAGGAGAGCCACAGGAAAAGCAGGAGTGTGCTGTGGGTCATGGCACAGCACTGCTCCCCCGGGGCTGTCACATCACCCAGCCTTCTGCAAACCCAGGGGGAAATGAAATATTTATGAGCCTGCTTTGGGTGGGAGCAGCTGTTTCATCTGATACTGGCACAATTTGTCAGTAGGAGACATAAAACATAATGCCAGACCAGGAGCTTAAAATTTATGCGTACAAAATCATGCTTTTTAATGTATAAAATGCTAAGGAGCTCTATTTGAATATATATATATATATTTCTCCTGGTGACAAACTGACTGTAGATTTGAACAGCCTTTCAATAATTTGTGCAATGCACAGTAGCATCCTCGATTCCCCATTAAATTTCACTGGCCAAGACTCCTAATCAAGCAGTGCTCATAGCTGCAGCTTCCTGGCCAAAGGGCTGCACAAGTGTTGGTGGCAGCAAATCTTCTCCATGATGCAGCTTAGTCACAGTCCTGGGGCAGGGGAAGGCACATCCTATAATCTATGATGGATTATTGGGGTGGGATTCGGTTGTCATCTCTCCTACTCCAGTTTTTGTGGGGTTTTCTTGCTGATTTTGGGAACTTTGCCAGAGGGCAAGCATGGACCTAAGGAGAAGAAACGTGATGAATTCTTGTAGTTGGTTTTGGGTATTTAGATTTTCATTGCCCCTTGAGACCACACTTACCAAGTTTTCATTTACTGAGCACACTTTTTATTAGGAATTTGACATTCATTAAGCACTCCCTTTTTTTGTAATAGTTTGATGGCTCAAAGTCAACGTAGATCTTGGAGGTGGAGCATGATTTTGTGATATTAATTGTCAATTATTTGTGTTGGGGCAGAAGCAGTTGGTTACTAGAGGGAAATGTGATTTCTCCTGGTGCTTTGTCTGTGCCACACTGTTGGACAGCCTCGAGCCCTGGGTGGCTCCAGAGCCTCCTGCTCTGCTCCTGCGCAAGGGATGCTGCAGAGCTGGGGCTAGCACTGCCCCTCTCAGAGCAGCAATCACTTTCTCAATGCAAATGTGTTTAATACAAGTGTTGTGAACTAGAGACATGACTGATATGGTTTATGCAATGAGGTCATTATTGGGTTAGTATTGAAGATTAGCATTGCTCAATCATATGCAATTTTTCATTATGGAAATGTGGGAAAATGTCCTTTTCTTCCCAGCTCACATAATTTTTCACAGCAGTCTCCTGTGTGCTTTAGGAAGATAGCTGCAAAAATAAAATTTGATAGATCACTTCCAATTCTTTTTGTCTGTTCATATTTCGTATCGTCCATGAAGAACCCTCATAAATTTTTCATACATAAGATGAAGAGATTTATCATAAAAGAGAAAGATTTATTGTAAATGACAGACTCAAAACAGCCTTACACTATCCACAAGAAACACAAATGCAGAACTTACTGTTGATATAATATTTTAGAAATAATCAGCTGGTTATAGCTGCTCTGTCACAGCAGGAGAGACGCTCTGTGTAAAGTTAGAGTTAAATCACTAAAGGCACGAATGTAATGTGGTTGTTCTTAACGATCTGTGCAGTGCTGGAGAGGCAATCAAGGCATTTGTGCATGTAGTGACTGCAGTGCCATCAGCTGGAAGTGCTGCCATCCCAGGGCTGGCTCCTTGCATGTGCAGTGCCAGCTCTGGGGCAGGAGAGCTCATCCCACAGCTCCATCCTCACCCCAGCCCTGCATGTGCAATGAAAGCTGTGGGACAGGAGAGCTGATCCACAGCTCCATCCTCACCCCAGCCCTGCCCTGCATGTGCAATGCCAGCTCTGGGGCAGGAGAGCTGATCCACAGCTCCATCCTCATCCCCAGCCCTGCCCTGCATGTGCAGTGCCAGCTGTGGGGCAGGAGAGCTGATCCACAGCTCCATCCTCACCCCAGCCCTGCCCTGCATGTGCAATGAAAGCTGTGGGGCAGGAGAGCTGATCCACAGCTCCATCCTCACCCCAGCCCTGCCCTGCATGTGCAATGAAAGCTGTGGGGCAGGAGAGCTGATCCACAGCTCCATCCTCACCCCCAGCCCTGCATGTGCAGTGCCAGCTCTGGGGCAGGAGAGCTGATCCACAGCTCCATCCTCACCCCAGCCCTGCCACTCACCTCAGGGTGCCCCCACAGCATCACTCACCTGCCAGAACGTGCTCATCCCTGGGGTGTAACCATGGTGTGTCTGTGTGGGTGTTGGAAATTGCCATTTGTGTGTGTTACACGTGTAAATCCAGATTTCCTTTAGACCAAATGGAGAAGATTTGTTTAATCAGTCTCTACAGTGCAAATTTTACTGAGGGAGCATGCTAAATACCTGCTGTAAATCCAAAGTTAGAAGGCAAGATTGCTAAGTGGATAATGTTTCTTTCTATTCTTCAACTGTAAATTTGGATGGTTTTTTCATGCTTTTATTTACAGTTTTTTCATAAGTGTTCTGAATTATCCAAGGGTATAATGGCAATCCTTTTGTCACAAACAAGTACATCTGTTTATATTTTTACTTCTAAAGTGTCTTGCCTTTCTAGCATTTCAAATTTCTCAACATACAGGCAAGCAAGACCAAGCAGTGTTAGCTGAAAGATAAAATTACCAATTTTTATAGTGGATACATCATAATTTTTAAAACAAATTATGCATTATACTTTTTTTTCCATCTTTGAAATCCTCTTAAAATTTTAAACACTGTTTAAAGTGTCTGAAGCCCTGCAACCTTGACTGGCTGTGATAATAGTTGTATTTCAAAAATGCCAGGCTGGCTTTGGAGGAGATATCCTACAGCAACTCACAGATGTTGGGATTGTTACCTTCCATCTTTATCTTTCCTTTCCCTCACCTCTCCCAGTTTGATATATCCCTCTTACAGGAAGCATTCAAGCCTTTATCTGAAGTCTTCTACCTTTATTGTTGAAAGTAATAAGAAAATTAGAGCAGGAAAGCTCTGGTTTTGTACAACTCCATCATACATTGAGATCTACCTTCTTCTCCTTTTTGCTATATCTTGAGAATCCCTTGCTTACCTCCTGCAGATGAACTTATTTGCATTCTTTAATTGAATTCACTTGCTCTTAGGAATAGAAGACATTGATACTATTTTTATCCAAACATATGTCTCTAATACTTTTGTCTTTAATACACTGTCAACACCAAGGGAAACAGACAAGGGGGAGGAAATAAACAGAACCAAATCAAACCAGGAGACACCAACAGTTCCTTTTCCTCCATGGGCTTTTACTGTGCTTAGCCAGAGTTATAGAGATGCTACTCTTTTACAAACACCTACGCTTCTCTTGGAAGAACTATCCTTCCAAAGAATTAAAATGTTTTCTCTTGCCAAAAATTCTAAATTAATAAAATTAGTTGTTCACTTTTGGACATCTATACCATATGAAGATAGCAATCTTAATGGCTTAATAGATGATAAATCATGTTGATAAATATCTTTCATGCTTTTTGTAGTTTGCCGAGAAGTTCCAAGAAGTAAAAGAAGCTGCCAAACTTGCAAGAGACAGATCTCAAGAGAAAATTGAAACCTCAAGCAATCATTCACAGGTTAGTAATTTAGCTTTAATACCTGTACATATACAGGATAAATAATTTAAAGTTAAATTTTCAAATGGACTGTGCCAGCTTCTGGCAGCCAGATTCAAGTATATAAAATGGAGATTGCTGAAGGTAATTGTCAGCTGCTGGACATTAGCATTGTCACAGGAAGATTTTTCATCCATCCACGCTCTTTACTTTCATTTAAATCTAATTTTTTCAGCAGTCCTTGAGCTGTTACAACTTTTTTAATAACAGACAAAGCTATACATCCTTTGATTTGTACTGTTAAACAGAGTTTGAGTCACTGGGAAGTCAGACAGTGTAGTGCTTCAGCAGACAGTAAATGAGATCCATCAATATCCTTCTTTGTCATCTGTCCCACCCACTCCTGTGGCATTTGCTTTGCCTGGCTTTGTGTCCAGTGTTCCCTGGGCAGCTGTGGTGTGGGAACAGGAGGGTTTTAGGGGTGTTGGAGGAAGCCTGTGTTGTAAATCTGCACAGAACCCTCTGCTGGGAGCATCCTGGTGCCACCAGTGCCCAGCAAGGTCTGGATTTCTACAAGCTGGAGAATTTGAGTGTGGTCCCAGGCTCTCTGCGGGGCTGGCTGTATTTTCATGTGCATTGCTTTAGTGAGAGTGGGCCCTGCTCAGCAGGTGTACCTGGCCTGGGCTAGTGTTTGGAGGAAAGTTAGACAGATTTTGATCAGAGAGGAATTCAGAAGAATGATCAGAAAAAGCTGCTGAATGGTTTTAGTGTTGCAACCACCCCCATTTGTGGGGCCCACAAATATCAATCTGAGTGGCTGATTTTGGACACTCATTTTGTAAAGAATTTTGTCATGGTCTTTGTAGTTCTCTTTGTTTGTTCTCTGTTGGTGGTCAGCACCAAGCAGTGTGTCAACAGTATGTCTTTGTAGGAGCAGTACGATTTTTGTTTGTTTGTTTGTACTTTGTGTGTAGTATTGTTTCATTATCTTAAAAAAAACCAAACAACTTTTGAAAAACACAAGCCTTATCAAGGAAAAAAAGCTTTTTAAAAGTTTTGAACTCTTTAAACTTCCATTTGTGTATCACTGTAATTTTTTCATTCTTTTTAAACAGACCAGCTTTGCAGCCAAGATGAAAAGGGTATGTGTGTGTTACTACAGTTCTGCCAGGAGAGCCGAGGTCTCAGCCAAGTGGTGTGGGATCAAGATTACAAAGAGATTGGTGTTGTGGTCTTGCAGGAGGTGCAGGAGACACCCAGTGTTGGTTTGTGTGTTGTGCTGCAGGAGTCTGGACGGGAAACGCCCTCCTCCACCCGAGCGTCAAGCGTGAACGGCACCGACGACGAGAAGGCATCGCACGGCGGCCCTGCCGAGGCACATCTCAAATCTGAGAATGATAAATTAAAATTTGCTCTAGCCCAAAGGTGAAGTTCCTGTAGAACATAAATTGCATTGGAAAAGTGTGTGCTGTAATTATCCGATGGATAATGATATTAACAGAAATTATTCAGATTGTAATTAATTTGAAATGGTGCTGCAGAACGGATAAATGGACAGATTTTAGCAAGTATCTCCTGGTATCCAGTTGAGAAATATTTCCCATTTCATTTATTTCTGATTAGTTTGTGAAGAAATAAGCCCTCTTTTATTCTGCTGATGCCAACTCTTATAACCATCTTCTTTCAGGAAGTTTTAGAACTACAGAAATAACATTAAAGCCATAGGGGAGCAATTGCTGCTGATAACATGTGAAGCCAATCTGTCTTTGAGTTTGCTGCACTTACTTTGATGAAAATAGATATGGATATTTAAAATTATGAAAGGGAATGAACTCAACCATAAAAAGTTGAAGTGAGAAGTATAATTTCATCAGAGTGCTTGGAAATCTTAGGGGATATTTCTAAATTGTGGACAGAGCCCCTTGAAATCACATTTTTTGCTATTTGCTTTGATAAATAATTTGGAAATGCTGAGAAGAGTAATTTGCAGCTGTAGTGAAAATACAGGCGTTGCAATATGCAAAGTTACAACATTAAAATAGAGTAATTCTCTATTGGGATCTTGCCTTGTCTGCCTCTTGCATGTGAATGTGTATCTGTGAATGGAAGGAAAATCTAACAAGATCAAGCTACTCTTAAAAAAGTATTTAAAAAACAAAGCATCACTGTAAGCAGCATTATCCAGTGAGCAACTCAAGGTTGCATATATTATGTTTGAAGTACTACTTCTCTCTTTATTGACATTTCAGTAGCTTAACCTGCTTCAAACAGTAATGTGAGCTCATTCCTCTTGCTGAAGACACCTCCACAGGCAGGCAGCAAGCAGCACACAGGGAGTTTCAAAGCCTTCCTCCCATTCACCCTCTAATCTTGTGCTCTGTGCTGCAGCTCAAAGCTTTGGGGAATGAGTAGTTTAATTCTGCAGCATTATGTAACACTTTTATAGTTAAGACTCAGCATTAAAATAAATTCAAATATAGATCATGTCAAGCCCCTGAAATGTTCCATTTGGAGTTGCTGTGCCATCTGCAGATGTGCAGAGTGGCTGTGCTGCAGGGCTGCAGGTGCCCAGCCCCAGGTGCTGCAGCCACACAGCTCAGGGGTGCCAGGGACCTGTCAGGGTGAGACCCCTGTGTGCAGGTGGGCAGCTGGACCCTGCAGCCTGCTCTGGCAACAGGGCTTCAGTTCCAGACACAGGCACTGCTGCTGGAGCTGGTGGATCCCTTTGTTTTGACAGAGGCAGTCAAATGAAGGCTTTTGTTCTCCATAGGAATGTCATGGCTAAAGGCAATTCCACACATCTGAGTGCTCTTCCTCCTATTGCAACAAATTAATGGTGAACTCTCCGCCGTGGGGGAGTTTGCAGGCAGGTAGAGAACAGCAGCTCACAGGGACACAAGGTGAAACCAGCTCATGGTGTCCTGTTTTCCTCAGTTCATCCAACGTGAAGAAGTGGGAGACGGAGCTGCAGTCGCTGCGGGAGAGCAACGCGCGGCTCTCCACGGCCCTGCAGGAGTCGGCGGCCAGCATCGAGCACTGGAAGAAGCAGTTCTCAGCCTGCAAGGAGGAGAACGACCAGCTGAGGGGCAAGGTAGAGAACAAACCCACAGGGGAGCTGCCCCTCCTGCCAGCTGCTGCCACCAGGGCTCTGCTCTGGGGTCTCTGCAGCTGCTCGCTGTGTGTGCTGGCAGGTGGAGCTGGCCTGTGAAAGGGGATGGATGGGGGGCTCAGGCAGCTGCTGCCCTCTGCACACAGCAGGCAGGAGGGAGCAGAGGAGCTGCTGCATCACCTGAAGCTCCCTGAGTCAGGATTTGGGAGACTGGGTGTCAGCAAGGCTCTAGAAGTAGGACTGCTATTGCATATCCCTGTCAAAGCTCACTCAAATACTGCCAGATATGGATGAGCAGAAGGCAAAGTTGTGGCCTGGCTGCCCACAGGAGCCCAGCCTGGGAACCAGTCAGGATTAGAAGCAAATCCCAGCAGTGTGCAGGGCAATGAGGATGTGAGTTATTTCCTCAGCACTGTGGGCTGTGAGCTGGGACCTCCAGCACTAACGCCTGGCACATCTCATGCAGAAACTTGCCAACAGGCATCATCAAAAACCTTTCCTCTTCATTACTGAGCACATCTCTCAGTTGTGTAAGATGAAGGGTTAGCAATAGCTACAGCAGAGAACAAGTCAGAAATCTGTGAAGGTTTAGAGTAATCATCAGTACCATCTCAGATAATGCTGTGCTATCTGCAGCAGCCCCTATGGGCACAGGGGATCCTGGGCATGGGGATCCTGGTTTCCATGAGTGCTGCTTTTGCAGAGATATTTTCACCCTATTAATCCTAAATGCTTTTGGAAAAGCTGCATCCTTTTCTTGCTGTTTAGATGGATCACTGGGGCATTTGAAGTTGAGATCAGTTTGTATCTGTCTGGTGAGGATATTTTTTTGTTTAGTGCTTGCTTTTGAAGAGGGAAGGAATTTCGTGTCTTTTTGTGTGTTGGTAGGCTGCAAGTAGTATTTTGGTGTTGGAGGGAGTTTGGATTGTTTGTTGGCACTGAAAGTCCTTGTGGAACAGCACCCTTTTTTCTGAGGCCAGCATTCACTGTTTATTCACTGCTGTTCTAGGGTGAATGGTAATGCCAAGATCAGACCAGAGCTGTATTAACTGATATTACATTATCAAATTAATATTAGATGTTATATGATTTGGGTTCCTATATCCAGTCTGTTGTGGATAGGGGAGAAGTGAGGGACTGGAACAGTGTGTTATGGGAAAATATAATCATTTTCAGGGTAGTTATTTCCCTTTCTGTACTGTTGCAGGGAAAACTTGTTCTCATCAACACCTGCCACATCCCAGTAGCTGCAGTAGAAAAGAGGAGATTATTAAAGCACCACTGCTCTTGCTGCCTCTGCAAAGTCCCCATGCTGGTGACCAGGCTGTGCAGCAGTGCTGTCTGTATAATGTGCTGAATTTCTCTGTGCAGGGAGGTTTTCTGAGGTTTTTCCCCAAGTAGGTTCCTTGCTCAGTGCTCACATTGCACCACTGCAGTGCCCTGGGAAGTTCCTTCTCCTTTATTAATTGGGTCAGAGTTTTTTGCATATTGCTCTACCTTCAAATGAGGGAAGTTATAATCCCAAAGCAACATGGAGCTGAGAATTAAAGTACATACTTTAATGAGCTGGTCCATTGGCCTGTGGGAAGTGCATCTCCTGGGAGCTGAGTCCAGAGCTGGCAGCAGGAGCTTTGGAGAGAGCAAAGCACATCCCTGGGCGAGAGAACAAAGCTGCAGATGTTGCTCTGAACTGCTTCTCCCCACAAAGTTTTGATGTTGTGTCCCTCAGACACCAGCTAGAATAATAAGCCACCCCCAAGAGATTTCTTATCCTAGTGTGTTAAGAAAAACCATTCCTTGTAGCCTTGTGTTGGTTTCAGAGGAGTGAAGTGCAGATTTTATCCCCAGTTCCACTTATTTTAGCAGCCCAGTGTTTTGTGCATTCCTGAGTTACAAGAGAGACTGTAAGAGAGAATAAATACAGAGCCAGGGTTTCCTAGTGGATGTGTAAATTGACTCTTTTGAAGGAAAGAAGTGATAATTTGGTTGCAGTGAATCAAATGCTGTGATTTAGGAAACAGATCCCATGTCCATTTCATCAGCTGTGTTCTGCCCCAGATTTTCAGAAATTTGAAAAATTTCACCTAATGTCTGACGTTTCTTAAAGATTGAAGAACTGGAGGAACAGTGCAATGAAGTAAACAAAGAGAAGGAAAGAAATGCACAGTTGAGTAGACGTCTCCAGGAACTGGAAACAGAACTTCAGGACAAAGAGCTGGTGAGTGCCCTGGACACAGAAATGGCACTTTCATGTTTGAGTGGGACTGCCTGCTTCTCTCCTTGGGTGTAGATTTATGGAGTGGCTCACCTGCCCCAGAAGCAGCCTGATGTGCTGCAGTGTTGCCTGTTTCCAGGTTTTCCATGCACAGTCCCTTGTTTGGGAGTGTTTCTCCATCCAAATTCCATGATGTGTTATGTCCTGTGGCTGCACACTGTAATTTGGCAGGGGTTAGAAAAAAAAGATGCTTTTATGTACACAGCACTTGTCCTTGCAGAAGAGCCAGTGGTGAAACTTGGTGCCCAGTGCCAGACAGATGTGTGCTGAGAACAGATTCATTTGACTCTGCCCGTGCCAAAAATTCCTGTAGGCATCAGGATTGCCATTAAAAAGACATCATTTAGAAAATAATTTGGCATTTGAGTAACAAATCCTGTTTCTTTTCTGGATGGCTCATAGGTTGCAACTTTGCTGATTTATGGTCTCACTCTGATCTCAGGACTAATGCCAGGAGTGAGAAATTCAGATTCATGTTGAGTACCCCAGTTTTTGACATTACAGGGTGTTAATTATTCTAAGGAGGATGATGGCTTGGACCCCCAGAATAGTGGGGAAAATACTGAGAAGCTCTTTTTTTTTCCCATTGTCACACTGACCAAATGCTCTGAGCTGGCTGAAGAAGAAAAGTAAAGTTTGCCAGTGCAGTAAAGTTTGCCATGTTGCCATTACAGCATCTCTGCAATCTCTGGTGCTCTTAAAACCTCTGCTGTTGAAGGGGTTTTGTGGTGCTAGGAGGAAATAGTTTAGGGAGATGGATTTTGATACACTGTCATAAATACAGTGTTTTTCAGCTCTTTATTTCAAAGGAAATTGTAATGCTGTCTTCCCAGGCTTTCTGTGGCAGTAGCATACAGAACAGCCCATATTCTCTCCTAGAATTCTCCTCAAGGTTCACTTTCTACTCTACCAAATGAACCAGAAAATTGATCGACTTGTGAATTTTACGAGCCTGTCTTCCGTTTACACTGAAAATACACTAATCTGTTTTAAAAATTCATGCTTACATTAGCATGTTCTCAATTAGCTCTAAACTACCCATAAGTAATCTTTCATGGCCTGGAATCCATGTGCTGATGGCATTGCCATGTAGGAGCAGCTGCTGAAACCCTCCTGGTGCTTGTGCACCAGGTGGTTCCTCCCCAGATGCACATCTCTGATTCTGGACAAGGCTCCAGTGGGGAGCAGGGTCAGATGCTTTGCACAAGCCCAGGTGGTGCAGGGGAACACCCCTCTGCATTCTCTGGGGGTCATCACCTACAGGGGCACTTTCTGGAGGAGGATCTTGCACTTGTTTTCAAGTCAAGCTGTCCTAATTTCCAACAGAGACATGGATTCCTACTGTTGCTTTTTCCATTAACTCCCTCCATCAGGTCTGCCCAGTTTGGGCAGTGAGGCCAGAACCAAACACAGATTTTGGGGAGGGGGGAGGTGGTGGTTCTCAGAGCTGTGCCATGTTGGAAAGCCCATCACATCTGTGTGCTGTAATAATGTCTCTCTGTGTGCAGCTGGTAAAACCACTGGCCTTTTATCATTTTTGCTGTCGTATGTCATTGAAATAGTCTAATTTGCTCTTTGCTACCATCTATAAATTGCTTGTAGCATTACAGCCATTCAGATGTCTCTGGTATTTAATACATCTTTTGCATAGTTACATGGTTTAGTTTAACATTTTATTAATAGAATTCATGGAATTCATGCAAAAGATGGGATTACATTGCCTGTTTTAGAAATGCAAAGTAAAAAATTTAGTGAAAAAATGTATTCTTGTGGAAAATTAGCAATTTTAGAATGCAGGCAGGTTATTTTGATTATTTTCCATCCAAATACTGTGCAGAATACAATAAAATATGCAAAGCCATTTCATCTTTTCAGATTTTCATTATGTTTTAAATTGAAGCTTGCACTAATATTTTTTCTTTTATGTTTTCAAAGGAACTGGAAGAGCTCCGAAAGCAGGGTGAAATTATACCAGAGCTAATGTCAGAATGTGAATCTGTATCTGAACAATTACAGGTACAGTTAACAGTGAAATTAGTTTCAAAATAGTTGGTACCTTTCCTTGACTTTTTTTTTTCGTTGCAGCTGTATGCAATGAAAAACTATTCAAACTTCAGTGTTTCAAGGCAAGAGAAGTCCAGTTTGTAAAAACAAAAAATGCTGATTACATGCAAAATGCACAGTGCCATTCCCAGCACAGCAGTGATGAAATAGCTCCACTGCAGACATTGGTTTGCCTGGGATCATGGAGCATCCATCTCCTGCAATTCCAGGCTATATCGGTAAAATCCAATCAATAAATAAGCCATCAGGCCAAGCAGAATTAAAAAAAAAATACCAATAAATCCCAAAGTGCTGAATAAAGCAACTTTATTCCTCAGACAGTATTTCCTAAGTTTGTTTTTCAAGGTTAAACCACCATAGATAATTGTGTATGTAATTGGTGGCACACTGTCTAATTCTGCCACTGTAGCAGTGACACAAATGTATGCACAGTTCACGTTTAAATCCAGCTGAATTTGAAGATATCACCCAAATGACAAAGTCTGATGCAAAGCATCTTTTCCAGTTAATCTGTGTCCTTTCCTGTGTGGGTTTTTAATCTGACACGCTCCTGTCACTTGCTCTCAGAGGTGCTTATGTTAATCAGTTTACGAAGTTGGAGCAAACTCTCCCAGCCCAGCTGCCATTTGTTGCTTTAATTTATGAAATGCTGCTCATCCCTCTTCTCTATGATTCATCTCATTGTCCCTTTTGTCTTTAAGGCTGCTGAGAAAAAGAACAAAGATCTTGAAGAGAAAGTCAGAACGCTAAGGACAGAAGTCGAAGAGAACAAACACAGGCAGACCAACCTTAAAACTGAATTAAAGAATTTTTTAGATGTACTAGATGGGAAGATAGATGAATTACATGATTTCCGACAAGGACTGTCTAAACTTGGGGTTGACAATTAGATGGCAATAGATCTTTTTTGTAATCTAGGGTCTGGATGTTTGATGTTTTTGTTGATCCCAAACGTGTGTTTTACAAAATATAACTAGAATGTTCCACTTGTTTGCATTGGTTTTGTACATAGAGCCTGAAAATTTGCTGTGGGTTTTTTTTTGGTGGGTTTCTTTATTTTTTTGTTTGTTTATTTACCAAACCAATCATGCTGCTCACTGAGTTCTGTTGACATTAGAAACTTTCTATATTGCTGCTCTGGCTTTGTGGGGTTGGGAACAGGTAGAGGGTTCTGTCTCAGGAATCTGGAACTAGATCTACCTTAAAATGAATATGCAGTTAGCTGTTGCAGGGAAATTTATATCTTTCTTAAGGGCTGTTGCAACCATAGAAACAGAAAAGAAGTCTTTTTCTTGTCTGGACTATCAGCACTCTTAGCAGAATTGACTTTATTCTGTGGTGGAGCAGAGAGATTAGCTGGAGCCCCTGCAGTTTGTAAAATGTGCCTGTGATGAACTGCAGTCAGGAGAATCACTTCTCACAGATACCAGGATCTTTAGGGACCATGTCAGTCAGGCCCAATTCAGCCAAAAAAATGCAGTGGATTTCAGATAACCTCTGATGGAGGTTTTGTGTGCTTGCCTGTACCCATAGAGCACAAAGTCAACAATGCAGAAATGAGTTCCAGCTCTTGAAGTCTCACCAGTCATGGGAACAGCTTCTCTTGCTTGGCAGCATCACCTCTCTCTGGCCTCCAGTTCTGAACCCATGTAATCCATCATTATGTGCATCTCTGAAAAATGCCCACCTGAGTCTGGGGACCAGGTATTTATTTTAAAAAGTGATATGTTCCTGGTTTGCACAGGGCTCATGCCCCTCTGCATGCAGCTTGATTGTTGTTGGTCTGCAGCAGTGAGGAAGGAGAAATGGATCTGAAAAGCATCATCAGGTCACTGGAAGGTGTTGCTCAGAAACAAATTTCTGCCCAAGAGACTGGCAGGGCAATGGCCATGGGAAATTAAAGTTCTTTCCTAGAATTTCTGCATTCTCTTGCAGTAGGGTAGGAATTAGTCACCAAGTTAGGTTGTACCAAAAAAAACCCTCAACCCCAGAGGCAGAAATGCTCTTTTATTCTTGAACTGATTATTCAGCAGCTCTGAGAGTGTGTTGAGAAATTCAAGGTCATTCACCATGGCCTTCAGTGAGAAGGAAGTTCAGTTCATTACAACCAGGGATGTAAAAAGGGAGGGAGAGGAGAATCCAGCCCAAGCCTTGCTCTTTCCCCAAGGAATTCCTTCAGCTTCTTTCTCTTCTTTCTCCATAACCTGTATTGAGAGTGTTTAATTAATTAATTAATTCAGGAAAGTACTTCTGTGCCTATGACATTGTAATTTGCTTCATTCAGACAACAGTTTGGCTAAGCACTGTTGTAGTGCTTGCCAGCAGGGACTGATATAAACTGGCCATGCTTTCCTTGGAATTCCAGGGCTTTTTCCTTTTTTTGGCACATCTTGATTATTAAAGTGACCTTTAAAAGAAAGGTGGGTTGTAGATGAAACATGCATTGAATACTTTTTTGCAGATGAATGTATAATCCCCGAGGTGGACATAGGATCTGCAATTGTCCCTTGAATTTTCATTTCATCTCACTGTTACATTATCTTCATTGCCTGTTTTTTAGAATGGACTTTGAGTATTTTTGCTTTTACTCCTTTGAAACAATGGATGTAAAGCTAGGACTTTTCATAACCATTATGACCATTTACATCTCTTTTTTAAAAAATTGATTTAGGCTGTTGATATTTAAAAATAAAAATAAAAATCAGGTACATAGCATGTAGGCGTGTGAAAATTAGACTTTGCCAGCATGGAAGATTCAACAGTTGCATAATGTGGGGTTAGATCAGACTTCTCAAAATTGAAAATGACGTCAGCAACTGTGTGGTTGTGCACAAGTAGTCTCCATTTTTAGTCTTTTTATTTGATAGAAAGTCAAATATACACCATAATTTAGCAGGCAGCTCATCCTGCTTCTCCTCTCCTCCCATGCTGCTTTTTGGTCTCTGCATCAGCTGGGAGCCACAGGATAACACAATTAAGAGCTGCAAGCAATACTGGCAGCCAGGGCCCTGCTCCTCCCAGTGGTTCATTGCTTTTGCACCAAGGACCCTGCCCTCTCTTCCTTTTCCTGCTGAGTGATCTTGGGGCTTCTCTGTTTGTTTTAACACAAACTGTTTTTAACACGATGCTGGGCAAAAGGATGCAAAAGACTCTGTGAAAAAATTACATGATCTGGTTTAATCCAGACCTTTGTTTTCCACTTTAGTCAGGTCTGTCTCAGATCCAGTTCATTAGGAATGTATTAAGCCACTCTTAAATTGCAAGAGAAGTGTTTCCATGGGATTGCATCGATTAAACAGATGGAGTTTGATGGTGGCACATTAAGCCAGTGCAGAGCTGTGTCACAGGCAGTTATTTCTGGGTGCCTAGTGCCCACCACAGGAGCAGTGGAGAGTCCTTAAAGAAATCCTGCCCTGTCTCTTCTGTCTGCCCCAGATGTGTGTATCACATATCTGCTATTGCTCTGATGTTGGGTCCTTAGGGATGCCTGTACACAGCTTTATGCTGTGGGAAATTCTGTCCTTCAAGCCTCCAAGGGCTTGTTATAATTGCCTTCTTTCTTTTTCCTTCCCAACAGCAGTAAGCTGAGAGCTTCTGCTTATAATCACTTAAACTCCCCAAAACTCCATCTCTCTTAAGCTTTCCATCTCCTTCCTTGGATTTTCCTCTTCAAGAGAAAAAAAAGAATGGCAGTGCATGCTCTCAGGAGTGTTTGGGCACCAGCTGTAGCTGCCCTCTCTGGCCTGTCCCTGTCCCTGTCCCCAGCCCAGGGCACCGATGGTGTCACACACTGTGTATCCCTTGGTGCTGTCTGGTGGCCCAGCACTAACCCCTGTGCCAAACTGGGAGCCTCCCACTGCTCCTCTGGGGCTCCTCCCAGCACTGAAATGCCTCCTGTGTGCTGATGGGAGCCCCAGGGCAGCCAGCTTTCCCCCAGCAAAATGCACACGCCATGCTGTGGATGCACTGGCCCTCCTTTTGTGCACAGCTGGAATTTCGTCTGTCCTATGGGCACCCTGAGTTCAGCTGGCAGACACCTGCTTAGGGATTTCCCTAAACACTGCCAGGGCCAGGAAATACTCATCCCTGTCCAAGAGAGGATCTGCAGAGCTTGGTTTTACTTGTTACACAGTGCTGGGCTGATCCTGGTCTCCCTGTGCCTGTCAGCAATGCCTTGGTCAGCGCTCTGCTCCCACCCAGCCTGAGCACATTTACAATTCACAGGGGCTGTGCCTCACCTTGGGTACAGCCATGAGTTCCCTTTCTGAGTTCCCTTTCTGGACACAGGTTTCTCCCTCTGAGTGGTTTTTATGGCAGGATCTCTCCTACCTCACTTACATGGTCTTTCCTTGACAAAGGACGTGGGTTTCTGTCAGCTGCACCCCAGGGTCCTGCCACACTCCATCCTGCCTGCCTGGCATCTCAACCTGGTTGTTCCAACAGGAAAAATCTGTGCTGGCCTCCTGTGGCACCAGGACAGAGTGTGACTTGCTGACCTCTGGGTGTGATGCTTCTTTGAGGTGGTGTTAGAGCTGCTGAATAATGCCAGGGTTTGAGGGGTTTTGACAAAATGAGAAATAAACAGGTGTACCCTGTGTTACATAAAAGCAAAAGTGACATAAAAAATAGACAGAGTTATTTTCAAGGGGAAAGAATATTCCATTAGATATATTATGTCACTTTTTGGAAAAAGACCTTAGTCTCATATTAGGAATAAATTATTTCAAAATGAAAAAATGGAAATTTGTTGCACAGCTCAGAATAAAGAAGATTAACCTTTTTGGGGTTTTATTTCTTGGCTGAATATTTCTTTGCCAATTCTGACTCAACTTCACAAGTAGTTCTGTTTGGCCTAGAAGTGCATTTTCAGCAAATGCAGCACTTTGCAGTGCTCTGTCTTCATTGGTGTCTCCTTTACTAAGTGAGCTCACTGGAAGAAAACTGTATTTTCTTTAAGAAATTCAACACCACCTGTCCTTTTCTGTATCCAAGCATTCAAAAGATGTACTTTCTAAAAACAGCTTTACACTGGGTTCATCTGTGGCCAGACAACAAATATTATTTAGACATTATCTTTTTTTCTGGACAAACGCCTGATTTGGTTTTTATGTGAGTGATTTAGGGAGAACAATTTTTTAAAGCTGCTCGTTGGATTAAGGTGAGCAGGAGGGATTTCTGCTGTCCCTGCCCTGCCATTGTCTTACAAGGGTACCAGCCAAGGCACTCGTGGTGCTCCCCTGCCCTGGCCAGTGGCTGCCCAGTGGCTTGTTGGGCACAGGGAACCCTGGCAGCAGGGCACAAATTGTCCAGAGATTTCTGTTCTCTTCTCTGTGCTGTTTATTTTTTTTTTCCCAAGTCTTCATTTCTCTTCCTTATTAATTTTTTGCCGCCTTTGGCTGCGCCATAAGTGACAGAAGGAAAATTCCCTGCTACTGTCACCACCTTGCAGTGGTGGGAGTTTCTCAGCTCTTCCTTAGGCTCTTCCAAAGAGTTATCTTGGCAAAACTCTTCAAAGCATCAGTGGTTTGTAGGGAATATAGTGCTGTCTTCCTGAGGCTCTGGATTAACAGAGATAAAACCCCTGTCAGGGTGAAATGCCTCCCTCAGCTCAGTGTGTGCCCGGGGCTACATCTGAAGGGAAAGGGTGTAAGGGGAGGCAGCAGCAGCAGCATTTTTTTTTGCTATTATTTCAGCAGAGATTTCAGTGAAAGATGTGCTCTGCCCACGAGCTCTGGATGGCCACACTGATCCACCGCCCCCCTGCCTTTGTCCAGGCAGTTTCAGGCTTGTCAGGCCTGTAAATATCAGAATTTACAGCATATCACACGGGGGGGTGGCAGGGCAGCACAGCTGGGAGAGCAGTGCAGCCACGGCTCTGGTTATGGTCAGGCACTTCCAGCCAAAAACAGGAGAAGCTGTTCCTGTCCCGCAGGGCTCAGCAGGAGCAGGGACCTTGCAGAAGGGCAGAAACAACTTTTGGGGGCTGAGGGGAAGCAAGGAGCCCCAGGCTGGGCTGGCAGGCTCTGGTTGTGGGCATCATTTAGCAAAAAACAGAAAGCTACCCTAAAGTCATTTTTCTTTCCATGGATGGTGCTCAGCAAGCACCTGTGTGTCAGGCAAAGCCATCCACAGCCACAAGGTGAATCAGACACAGGCAGAGAGCCCCAGCTGCCCCACAGCCTGGCCAGGGATGCTGTGCCGTGCCCCAGGAGCTCAGCAGGGCTTTGGGCTCGTTGTTGGAATGTAAACCTGACGTGAAGTTTGCACATCTTAAATGCCATGCTCTGCAGCAAATGAGAAGTGAAACAGAGTCAGGAGATGCGTGATAAATGTGATGAAGGTGCTTCCAAAGGAGGGCTCTCCTGCAGGCTGTGGGCAGAGCTGGTCCTGGCCAGGAGGGCTTTGCTTGCATCCCTAGGGATGTTGGATGTCCAGCCTTTGATTTTCTACTGTGTTTTATGTTTGCTCTTCTTCTTTTTTCTTCTTTTTTTTCTTTTTTTTTTTTAAGCAAGTAGCCTGAACATACAATCTTCAGATGAAGGTGCCTATACTTCCAAAAATTTTATATGCACATTTTGAAAGTTAGTTAATTTAGTTACCTAATAATAATGGTACATAAAAGAAAGGCACTTGAGAAAAAATTGTCTGCTATTGTATTTTTGTTTGGGTTGGGTTTGTTTGTTTTTTTAACACTGGTCAGCAATAATTATTTTAGCCATATACTAGCTAAAAAGACTGATAAGCAAGATTTGTGAACTAAGCTTCTAAGTTTGCAGGATTTTGATTAACCTGGGTGTTTGATGAGGAAGCTATGCTCAGTAAAAGAGTATTTTGCAGCATTTAGATGTTTTCATTTAATTGCCTAATAGTGATCATGAACATAATATTCTATAAATCTCATCATGAATGACAAACAAAGCACATCGTTTTTAACATGAATATATCCCTTGTAGTTGAAAGTTCTGAGAGTGTACTAGTGTGGTCTGCTATACCAAAATATTTAGGTTATTATGAGGTTTTAGTACTAAAGATAAACATACACCCTGTTTTTACTGTTTCAAGTAAAGTTTAGTGAATGACAATTTGTTGATATACAACTGTGGGAAAACACTGCAGTGCTCTAAATGTATATTTTTATTTGGGTTTATTATATTTAGTATATGTTTCAATGAAAACTGAAGTGTTTACTACAGTTGGATCATTGTAAAAACATCTCTTACCTCATTTTGTCTGCTGTAAAAAAGTACTATCCTCTTTTTTTTTCTTTTTTCAAATTGACCATAGACAGTCAATGTTAATATTTAGACTCCTAGTAGCAGTAAATGCTGGGTTTTATATCTATAAAATGAAAACTTGATTTTTTTCTTTATGAACTTATTATATAACTTTGTGATTTTTATCTGATTTTATTGTAACATAAAGTTGTTTTATGTAAAAATATATAGTTTAAGTAAAATCTATTGTCTCACTGTCTTCATTTACTTCAGAAAATGGATATCTTTGAGGCTGCAAGAGTGAGCTCAATGGAATGCTGTCCTTTGATCAGAAGAATGTGATTTTGGTCTGTATGTGTGGTATCAAGATTTGGAAATTTCAAGAACTCTTTTTCAAGTGGTGGAGCTTTAAAATGTTTGTCTTGGTTCATTTTGTTCCATTAGCCCAGTCAGAGGGGGTGCAGGATCAGTGGTACTTACATGACTGGAAAAGGAGAATTTATAAATAATTGGAGATGAAATTTTGGATTTATTGAGAGGCGTATTGTCAGGAAGAGGCTTTTTGTTGCCCTGTTTGGGGTTTGGTCAGGGCTGAAAACCCTCCTGTGATTGCTGTAAGTGATGCAGCTTCTCCTGGTGCTGTCCCTGGAGGAGTCACCTGGGACTCAGGGTGAGGCTCTGTGTTGGAACAAGGGATGTTTGGGCAGCTCTGCAGCACAGGGCAGTTATGGGAGCCCTGGGGTGAGGCTGCTCTGTCACAGACACATTTGATGAAAAACCCTTTCCTTAGGACTTTTTCTCCTGAGAAGCTGAGAAGCCTCAGAAATGAGATATAAACAATGATTATCTGCTGCTGTGGAATGCAACAGGTGCATCTGTGATTGGTCTCATGTTATTGTTTCTAATTAATGGCCAATCACAGCCCAGCTCTCCGGACTGTCTCGTCAGTCACAAGCCTTTGTTATCATTCTCTTTCTATTCTTAGCTAGCCTTCTGATGAAATCCTTTCTTCTATTCTTTTAGTGTAGTTTTAATATAATATATATCTTAAAATAATAAATCAAGCCCTCTGAAACATGGAGTCTCTTCCCTCATCCTAAGACCCCTGTGAACAACATCACAGCTGCTCCCTAAGGCTGCAGCCCAGGGGCACCTGGAAGGGAGCAGGGCATCCGTGGAAGGGAGAAGGACATCCCTGGAGGGAGCAGGGCATCCCTGGAAGGGAGCAGGGCATCCATGGAAGGGAGCAGGGCATCCATGGAAGGGAGGACATCCCTGGAGGGGAGCAGGACATCCATGGAGGGAGCAGCACTGTGCTCAGCACAGACAGTAAATACACCCTGCTGCTGGACACCGATCACACAGCAGCAGGGTTTCTGTCCCTGCACCAGGCCAGGCTTCCCCAAAGGAAATGAGAGGTTTGAGGACTGTAAAGTGGCTGTGGCTCATTGTGCCTCTGTTACTCTGGGCTACAAGGCTGCAAATGTCAGCATTGGGGTGAGCAAGGAACTCATCTGCCTTTAGTCAGAGCCTTTCTACCAGGAGCCATCAATAGTTCTGACGAGCTGTACAGCAAATTCTTGCAGTCTCTGAATAACCAGGGACTACAAACCAGTAGCTACAAAACCAGCTTATGTGCATCACAGTAAAATGCAAGTAACAGTCTCTAATTCTTAGCAAAAACCACCTCCATTTATCTATTTGAATCTGCATAATTATGAGTGTTAGTACAACAGAAGTATCTGTGAGTACATCCCATCCCCTACAACTATCAGAAGCCAGCCCCATTCCGTCCCTAGCAAGCTGGTGGTCCCACAGTGGGCATTCCCACTCCTCCCTGTGGGCACTGGGCTGGGCACAGAGGCACCTATGTGGTGCAGCCACACCTGGCACTCCTGTATCCTGTCTGCCTCATTAGGCCCAGGGTACATTTTTAGCATCAGAAGGTCCCTGCTTTGTGTGAAGGGCTGCTCCTTGCCAGCTGTTCATGGTGCAGGTGACCAGAGTTCCAAAAGGAGGAGCCTGCTCTGGGATGTGGGCTGAGTGGTGCTGCCAGCAGCAATATCTGCTGCTGCTCTCTGTGAGCCTTTAATTTTCATATTTGACTGGATTCCTGTCAGAAAGCTCAGGAGCCTCCTCAATGGACTGTGTCCTTCTACATTCAGACATTAAAAAGTGTTTTACCTGACTGTGGGCTGCTGAGCTGTGATGTGCCACCTCGGGAAGGCTGATGGAAACATGAGGTGAACTTTAAATCAAATGTTTGACTCTAAATGAATGAACTACCCTTTAATGTGTACTCCTTTTGGACAGTTTGGATTCCTTCAACAGCACAGGGAAAGATAGGCCATAATTTCCTTCTTTTTAGAAGAAAACCCCCAGCATGGCACCATGCAGGAGGCATGCTGTACATCTCATCCTGTACTACCTATAAAGGTAGTACAGCATGAGATCCCTGAGCAGGAGCAGGCTTGCTCTCTTCATAACACATGTAGATGGTGACTAGGTTGAACTTACATAAAATTCAACATTATTCAGTCCCACACACCTTTAATTTCCCATGCTTTTCATCTAAAGGCATGTCTGCACCAACGAGGGAAGAAAGGAAGATATGTTAATTATATATTATTAGCTGTCTCCCCACTTCCTAGAAGAGCATTTTTTCAAATTCACTGCATAAATTTTCCTTTATTTCTTTTTACTCCTGAAAAGTAGCCAAAATCTTGTATAAACTTTTAATTATTTACAACATTAAATATCCTTTACATAATCAGCATTGCCAACCAGAGCAGAAGAGCAGCATCAGTGAGACTAATACATAATGGGCTGTTCTCCTGAGAACAACGGGAATGTTAATGTTAGATACAGAAATGTGTCAGGAGCAGCTGAAAAAGCAGAGACAGGTGATGGCAGGAGCCCGGCCTGACCTGCAGTGGTGCTGCAGCTCTGCTCCAGCCACCCAACCCACTGGAGCCAAGTCCAACCATCCTTCAAAAACAGAAAAAAAATGCCCTGCCAGGTGCACTGCCAGGTTTGATTTCAGTGAGCAAGGCTAAAAATGGCCATGCAAGCTCTGAGAGGCTGTGCCAGAGCCTGCCACACACTGCTCCACTTTGTCACTGACAATGTCAGGGCAGCGCTGCCGTGGGGCTGCTCAGGATGGGCAGAGCTGAGACCTGGTGGGCTTTAGAAGCAGAGCCAACCTTTGCCAGGCAAACATTCCCATCCCCTTGCAATAATGCATTGCTGGGAACATGCAACAGATCCCTGCAGCCGAGTGCTGCCCAGCCCTGACCTCTGCCTCTGAATCTTTCAGACAGATCGTCGTGCTATGAAATCCCCTTTGGGTCTCAAAACTTTTCCTGAACATTGAACATATTTCAATAACTTCAGAAATGTTAGATCATCTCAGAAGCACTGTCTGCAATGAAATGATCTCTAGACAAAAACTACATGTTGAAAATCAGAGATTTGTGTGAGTCGGCGCGAGGCCCAGCTTCTGCTATTGAGGCTGCATTCCAGTGTTACTGGCACAGCAGCAAGACACATCTTACTGAATCAATCATGCTCTAGCAGAGCTTTGGAGACCACTATTCTCCACCACAAAATGGATCTCTGCATAAACACCAGCCCTCCTGGTAGCAGTGGTTGTACCCAGGACCCCAGGGCTAAATGCCATGCAGCTTTCCAGGACCACACTTCCATATCCATGGCTGGATGCCGTGGAGTGAGGGCTTAAAACCCCTGAACAACATTTCTTGACAACGGTTTGCATATAATTAATCAAGTTTATGAGCAGATACATCTGTTGGCACACGAAGCACATTTGAATTGAGTATTTTTGTTTTTCTTTTGTGTCCTCTCCATTCATTAGTACTGGCAGTCTATGAAAAAGAAATCTTTGGCTGCTGTAATCAAGAGAGATTGAGCTCTTGCTTTTCTCCTGACTTTTCATCATTGAATATGATTTGTGGCATATGCCCTGGATTGTGCTTAATGTATGCTGGCTGGAGGGAATTCAGACATTTTGGGAATTATAAATAATAGCAGCACTGGCAACCTTTTTGCATTATCATGTCACACTGAAAACGTATCAGCTTTCAAAGCTATTTACATTTAGTCTTTTGCCACTTATTTCGTTGCTACCATTAGCCGTGGCTTTAATTTTTCTCTGGATGCAGGTTTGTGCTGTTCATTAGCCTGAAGATGAATGCTGCAAAACAGGATGCTGGAGTTCCCTGAAGAGCAGAGACCTTTCCAATCCTGCTCAGCTATAGCAGCGCTGGGTTCATTTATAAAGATAATCCCTGGCTCTGAAACCTGAGCAATTGCAGTGATTCACTAATCACTGCCTAACGCTGTGCAGGTCCCATGGTCACCGGCACAGTCATTCCAGTGGGTGGGGAACGGCTTTGGGACAGGGATGGGGGCAGAGGAACGATGTGTAAAAGCCAGGAGGGAAAAAGCAGCGCTGGTGTCTGCACAGATCCCGGCTCACACGGGCAGAGCAGAGAGGAGGCACTGCCGGCTGCTCACCCGTGTGCCCGCACAGCCCTAAACAGCCCTGCACACACCTAAACACCGCGGCACGGCCCTGCACGCTCCCACACATCCCCAAACATCCCCGCACACCCCTCCATTCCAGCCGAAAGGGCTCAGGAGGAGGGGATGGCTCAGAAAGGGGGGAATGGCACAGGGAGGATGGCACAGGGATGAGGGGATGGCACAGGGAATGGGGGATGGCATAGAGAGGGATGGCACAGGGAGCAGGGAGGGATGGCACAGGGAGGATGGGGGATGGCACAGGGAAGGGAGGGATGGCACAGGGAGGGAGGATGGCACAGGGAGGAGGGGATGGCACAGGGAAGGGGGAGGGAAGGATGACACAGGGAGGATGACACAGGGAGGGAGGGATGGCACAGGGATGAGGGGATGGCACGGGGAGAAGGGGATGGCATAGGGAGGGAGGGATGGCACAGAGAGGGGGGGATGGCACAGGGAGGGGGATGGCACAGGGAAGGGAGGGATGGCACAGGGAGGATGGCACAGGGATGGGAAGATGGCACAGGGAAGGGGAGGATGGCATAGAGAGGGATGGCACAGGGAGCAGGGAGGGATGGCACAGGGATGAGGGGATGGCACAGGGAGGGAGGGATGGCACAGGGGGGATGGCACAGGGAATGGGGGATGGCACAGGGAGGATGGCGCAGAGCTCCCCCGTAGGCCGGCAGCGCGGGCACTGGATCCTGTTTCGCTGTCACCCCTGCTCGCAGGAAGGGGCTGTGGGCAGGGCAGTGACTCACCCGCCGATGAATGAGCGATCCCAGCTTGTCCCCAGGGGCGGGACAGACTCATTTCCTCACCCCCGTGTCTGCCGTGCCCACTGCCACGGAGCACAGACACACGGAAACCACACATGGATACCAACCACGCTGCTGAGCCGGAGCTGGAGCCGGAGCTGGAGCTGGAGCTGGCAGCCTCTCCGCTCCTTCTGGGTGAGAAGAGGATGGGAACCAGGGCTGGAGCACAGAAACTCCTTCGCAAGGCTCTGCAAAGACACCCGTGGGATGATGTTTAGACTGTTGCCTTGGGATAGAAGGGAGCTGCAAACCTGTGACACTGAGAGTGATTCACTGATGCTCAAGTGAGGAGAACCCCAGTTTCCAGGAGGACAGGAGGTTCTCTCCCAGCCTGGCCACCCAGAGTGCTCATTTTGGGTGTGCTGTGGGTCCTTTTTGCCAGGAGGTCCTTGCTCAGGGCTGGCCCCAAGCCACAGCCCCTGAACGTGACCACCTGGGAGGATGCTGTCCCCCCCATCTTGGCACTTTTATGGGGATTCGGAGCCGCAGGGGGATCTAGTGAAAAATGAACAAACATAATTTTGCTAAATAAGTGTACTTTATGTATGAGTTTGTGTCTCACCCTTACTGCAAGAGCAAAGGCCTGCTAAAGATGGCTTGTTTTACAAAGCATTTTCACAAGTAGCTGAGCTGTTAATGTCACTGTTACCTGAGCAGATTTAATTGTGTTGCTTCTTGCTCTCAGCTTAGTGTGACATGCTGAGAATGAAAATCACATACCTTTTTGCCAGGAAAAAAATGCCATGTTCTGGAGCAGCTTTGAGTGTTTCCTCCAGGGATACATTCACATATTGTTCTGAGCAGTTTTTGCTGCCAAGGTTTGCTGTGGCATTTATTAAAAAATGCTTTCAATACCATTCACCTTTTATCACCACCATGGGTTTAGCTGAAATGATGTGTCCCTCTCTCCTACCAATATCACGTTGTTATTATTGCATGTAGCGCACAGATGTGCTCTTGGATGCAAATACAACTTTTGTAATTAAATCCATGCTTTTTGAGTGAGGGCATGCATAGCCCTAAGTCCCCTTTTCTCCAAAGGGTGCACACTCTTATCTTCCAACCATTTCCCAGAGGAGAAGAGTGAAAAGAGAAGCAGAGACTGAAAACAGAAGCATTCCCCAGCTTTTTGTTAGTTCTAATCAATGTCTTCATACTCATCCTCTTTGTTCTCCTTTCTCCTGGTGTACACGTGCATCTTTTTTATTTTAAGGGACAAAAGAAGGAATTGATTGAAGGATGGATCATGGGTGCCCTGAAAACCTTCACCACTTCAAGCCCTTCTATTCAGTTGTTCCATGGTCCCCACAGTCCCACAAGCTTGACACACTTGCTCAAGCCCCTTCAAGTCTGGGACACTTCAAAGTGTTCACACTCAGATTTGATTTGCTTGATTCAGTACCATTTTGCAGAAAAGAAAAGGTCAATATTCAGCTTAAGGGCCAGCCCTGAGCACTGAGCTGGAGGGTTTGTTTTGGAGAAGCTTCATAAATCCCAAAAAGCAGCATGTGGACAGAAATGGTGACAAACCCAAGGCTGCACTGACACCACCTGCTATGGCCAAGGTGCCCAGCACTGCTGCCACAACACTTCTCTTGCTGTGATCAAAGCACTGGTGTTTCAAAGAGAAGTTCTTTGAGTCAGACTAAATAGCTTTTTGAATACATTAGCTTTAAACCTCTGTAAAAATACTGGCAGCTGCTGTCTGGACTGCCCTCATCATAGTTAGAAAGATCACAAGCCACAGTGATACTGATTTATAGAAACTGATCTCTTTACCTCCTGACTGGGATTTCCAGCAAATTTGTGCATCATTAACTCTTTAAAGCCAGACAACTGTATTTTTTTCAGTTTAAAAAAATCAATGTCTGCAGATGAACAATTAGGGCCCACTGTTCCCACCAAGGGATTCACTTACCAGCCCAGAGCGAGGTAGTTTGAGAAAGGTATTTAATGTCAAAAAGATGTCCCAGCATTTTTCCAGGTTACTGTTAAACCGGTCTGGTAGAGCTGGTTATCACAGACCCAACCCATCAGTCCAGTTTCTCCTCTTCTGTCCATCAGCCCGTGCACTTTGCTGTCACCAGCAGTCAGCATGGCACCAGCAGCTGCACCAAACAGAGGTGAGAAGGCATCTGCTGATGCCTGAGTTCAAATCCAGATTAATTAATCCTCTCTCCTTTGGCACTTCCAGGTGGTTTTCTTGAGTCCCCACCTACCCATGGCACTGGGGCTATTTCTTACCCACCCTCCCCTCCACAGCCCACTGTGGTCATGGTCACACAGAGACAGGAGAAAAATCTGAGGGCAACTTAGTCAGGTTTTTTGCATGTCCTTGTATTTGGGGATTTCTCAGAAAACAGGCAGTGGCTTCCCCTGCAGAGCAAACTGAGCCTCCAGGCAGCAGGACACTGAGCTCACCTGGCTCACTGGGCATGGGCTGCAAACCTCTCCCTGCCACAGCAACACCAGCATCACCCCGAGGTGTTTGTCTGACCTCCTTAGAAAGACTTCCAGTGACAGAAACCACCTTTCCAGGCAACCTGTCCCTGCACCTCTCTGCTCTCTTTGTTTGTTAGAAAGGTTTTCCTACCATTACCCTGAATCATTTCAGCTGTAATTTAAGCCCCTTATCTCCCTGTGAACACGCAGAACAAATTACTTCCCTCCTCTTTGCAGCTGCTTCTTATGTATTTGAAAACTGCTCTCCCACCTTTTTCTCTTTAGGCTAATGCCAGTGCTTCTGTTGTTTACCTTGGCTGTGCTTCTGACATCCAGGAGAATTGGTGGTGCAGCAGCTACTCTGCTGAGTAGGATCCATTAATCTTGGTGGTGAAGCAGGCAGTGAGGATTACTTGATAGAGCTGAAATCTTCTACACCAACCAGAAAATTGCAGCAGCCCATTTTCCACAGAGCAGATCTGACGGCTGTCCGGCAAATAAAACAGGCTTCAGAAAACATGTGGGTTCAGCAGCTTCTGAGTGGATTTTCAAGAATATTTTTCAGTCTGGGACGTAGAGCTGTGTTGGACACAAGATCAGACCCAGATGAGTTTCAGGCATGGTTACAAAAGAAACTCTTAAGCAGAAGAAATCACTGTCCAGTGGTGCTGATCCTCAGATGGCCTCTCCTGAGTGAAAGTGCTGCTGTTAAACACACAAAAGCTGTAAGTGTTGCTGAAGAAATTGCAACTCACTTAATTCTCTACATTAAGCTGTGTGCAGCTTCCCAGGAATGCAACAACAGTGAATCAGTGAAGGGCTCTGTGCTGCTGGCAGGAGGCAGCAGCCAGGGGGAGGCAGCCGAGCCTCTGCGCCCTTCACCAGCTTTAAACAACTGCCCATAAAGGGCACGGCTGGGACAGCTCTCAGCCCCAGCACCACCCCTGGGCTGAGCACCCCCTCTGCCCAGGGTACCCTTGGGGAAGGAATCTTTGCTTTCACAGGATGATTTTGTCTATGGGAAGTGCTCAGTCAGTATTGGGGTGGATTCTGCCCTGCTGCCCCCAGCCCAGTAACACCTCACCTGTGCTCATGTTCCTTTTGCCTCTCCTTGGTTTCATAGCAAAGGACCAAAACCAGTGGTTTTTCCTCAAATCCAAATGGCAGTAGGTGCTTAAACCATAAAAAATGAACCCCCAGCTGCTGCTTCTGCTTCTTGCATGAAAACTGCTGCATACATATTTACTGTGCTGATTAAACAGATCTGCTGCTCTACAGTGGAACAGGGAATTAAAGCACTGTATTTTCAATTCTGTTACCAAATTACAATTCATAAATATTTGGGAAAATAAGGGCATTTACATATACCATTAGTCAGAGTGCAGTTGCTGTATGGCTGCCACTTGCTATCCAAACCCAGGGTACCAAGGTATAAATAATGCTCAGTTCACAGCAGTATCCTAAAATGACAGCACACTGAATCTACTTCTTCTGTCAAGATATATTTTTATTAAGGGTCAGTATAAACTTCAAAAAAATAACTTTAATAATTTGTGCCACTACCTACCCAAAATAGCAAGAGTCTCTAAACTGAATGTAGCTGAATTTTGAAATAGTCAGTTTCCAGGCACAGTGTAAATACCTGCCATTTGTAAGGCCATCAGGTAATTTAAACTCATGAGAGTAGCTATAAACATGTATTGAAGTTCTCAGTGGAGAAATGCAGCCCTGCATTACAGGATTAAATCCTGAAAAATATAGTATACAGTATTTTGGCTCTTTCTTTCATGTCAACAGGTCACTGTAAATGCAGATGTATGAAAGACATTTAACATCTAAAAGTTCTCTATACTTAACCTTTCAGCTAAAAAAGTAAACTTTTCAGTAATTACTGCAGTAGTGTTTATTTCAAACTTGAAACTGATTTTCCCAATCAGCATTATCAAGTCATCCATAAGTGCACACTTTCTAATATGATGATAAATGGAATACCCAGGCAGTGATTTAAGAGTGAGCTGTATTAGACAAGCAAAATGCTTCAGAATTTTCTGGACAATGGAGGTAGGAGTGAAAGATTCCAGATTATGCTACATTTTTTGGTCTGCCTCTGTCACACAGATTTGCTTCTACTTTTATCTGACAAAAGAGATTTTCAGTTATATTTTCACTCCTTAAACTTTGTTGTGATAGCATTACCCACTGTGTAGTAACAATCTAAATAATATATGTTTAAATCCAGCATTTCAGCAGTCTTCAGATGTGGTGAAAACACTACATGGTTGAGCCAGGAACACCTATTAGTGCAAGCATAATTTGGAGTATGATTTATCATGCAAAAATATGAATCTGTAGCTCCTACAGAAAATCAGCAGGACTCTTTTACTTAACAAGACATTTTGGACTATGAGAACACCACACACAACCACACAGTTCCTTCATTTTGACAGGGACAGTCCTCTACAATGTGCAAAATGAGGCACACACTCTGTTGCAGTCAGCAGGTCTGTTAGGCAGGTTAGTTGTCCCATTCTCCATTATTCTGATCATTGTCCTCCTCTTCTTCAGAATCAGCAGACACTTTCTTAATTCTCTGCATGGCTGCCTTAATGCTTCTCTCCAGCTCATTGGGGGATCCTCTGCTGCCATCTCTGTCAGCATCTCGATTCACTTTCCTTAGTTTAACCCCCTGCCTGATGGCAGAGAGGATGCTGTCCTTCACAGAGGTGTAGGGGTTTGGCTGCTCCACCCTGCGGAGGTGAACTTCACTGCGCTTCAGAGAGGCCAGAACTTCATCCATGGACCCTGCAACACACCCAGCTACTGTTACCACAAAAATGAGACAACCATGGAGCTCTACCCAAGTGCTCAGGGCTCTTCTTTTAAGCTGTGCTAGCCCTAGGATGGTCTGTGCTGGCACAAGAATGGTCTGTTCTGGCACAGACTCCTTCAAGCTCTGCAACAACAGGCTCTGGAACTGCTTTTAAAAAGCAGTTACAGCTTTTATATCTTGAATTGAGAATCCAATGCCTCTTCATTATATAAGGCTGTGCTCTAAGGAAGAAATTATACACAAAGGATAACACTCTTTTTCATTACAACTTTATGGGCTTTCAAAAAAATTTCACTGATCCAAAAAAATCTCTTGCATTCTGTGTTATAAACAACCCACCATCCCTCCTAGCTTGCCCAGAAGCCTGCTGAGACAGCCAATTGCATTTTTGCTCAGCCAAGAGAAAAATGGAAGGATTTGAGTAGAAGGGCTTTAAAGTGCACCACTGAAGTCATTGGGAGCCAAATCAGGACTATGCAGGCAGCTCTTTTCTGCATGGACTTAGAAAACAATTCCTATTTTACAACATGATTTAGATCTCAGGTGTATGTTTCTGAACTGCAGACCATGAAGGAAACCATACTGAGAGTTTCCACTAGAGCTCCTGATACACACTAATTTGAGCTTTACTCCTGCTGCACTCTCTGCTGCTTGCTCCAGACTGTCAGACAGGGAGGCTGTTTCCCTGGACAGCAATAGGTCCAGACCATCTGTGCCTCACAGCTAGAAACATTTTTGCCATGCGCAGTGCACACAAGGTTATGTGATTAACATCAACCACTTGAAATGTAACAGGCTGCTAAATCCTGTGCTACCTTCAGAGACTGAAAAGGTTCAAGCAAAGATCCACCAGATTGCCTTACAAAGCCTACAAGTAAGAGAGTCTTAAGTCTGCTACCTAATGGGCTGCCTGGTAAAAGATTAGTCAAACAAACAAATTATAAATGAAGCCTCTCCTGGCTTTTAACACACAAAGACATGAGTAGCCCATAATTAAACCAACACGTTTATGAAGCTGTTTCAGTAAGTTCCTGTGGTAATTTAGCAATTACAGTTACAGCTACTGACATGATGGCTTTCTTCAAGAAACAGGTGTAAACAACTAATCATATCTCTTCAATAAACAAAAAACCCTATTTTCTTATCCAAAAATAATGAAAAGACATCAATGTTAGGCCATGAACAGCAGCAAATACTAGCCACCAGAAAGGCTGTTCCAATAGTAATCAGACTACTCTGGTGTACAACTCCTGTTGCTAATCAAGGCTTCTTAAGAATATCTGTGGTAGTTATCCCATGGATATCCCACACTGAAGTCTGCATTGGATGCACAGTAGTTTGGCATGGTAACTCAATTGTGTCTCAGCCCTTGAGCTGCTTGTACTTCCCCACAGCTTGGAAGAACTGAAAACACTGAACTTCCCCTGGTATTTCTGCCTGTGGTTTGCCTCTGAACTGATAGGATACAAAGGCTGCTTGCATGTATTGTGAAGAGTTGAAAAGGAAAAGGAATGTACCACTTTTAAAGACACTGCTCATTCTAGCATAAGCTCCACTGTGAAAAACAACAAAAAAAAAATCGCTGCTTTCCAGCTTAGATCAATCTCTCTGACATAGTCAAAATATCCGCTCACCTCAGAGACAAAAATAAATCTGTTAGCAGGATGCACCCAGTGCAGCCCTGGGAGGCTGCTGAGCTCTATTCTCATTCAAACTACTCCTACAATTGCCAAGTTCAGCCTTCAATTACACCTGCATGATCCCTCTAACAAAGCAAAGGTGTAACAGAGCACAATTTCTTCCCTGGGAATGTATGCCAAAGCTATTCACCTGCCTTTCAAATCCTGGTTGAATTCTGCATGAATTCCCTCCCTTAGGAAACCTTTATTTAAAACCAAGCAAATTTTAAGTGGACAAAAGCTGTGCACATAAGCAGCCCAATTACCAGCTCTGTAGTACATACATCATGAACACTAAAATGTAGCCTTAGTACAGCTACAAATTTACCCACATTGGTGTTCTGACTGGACCATCAGGACCCTGTGAAGTATCTCAAACAGGAAACACAAATCATTGTTACTCATTTAACATCCTGAGCTATGGTCAGTGTTATTTTATGTCGTTTCTTAGACTAAGCTTTCCAGGAGCCTCATTCTCCTGATCAAAACTACATGCTATTCCTGTCCATAAGCAGAGGAGGAGGGAGACCACAAAAATACAGGAAATGCATTAAAAAGCAGCAGTAGATGTGAGCCTACTTACCTATGCAATTATTTATAGACCTCCTGGATGAGTCATCCTGATTGTGCAGTGCAGGGCTTTCTGAGGGGCTATCAGAGCTGAGGGGAAGTGGTTTATCCTCTGTTGCTGACGGTGTTTTTAACTGGAAGGGTAGGGGGGGAGGTGGGGGTGGAGGGGGCAAGGGAGGAGGTGGTGGAGGAGGTGGAGGTGGGGGTGGTGAGCATGGAGAGCCCATCAATTCCTCGCTGTGCTTTTGTTCCTCTGTGTCCCCATCAGTAACAAAAATCTGGACAGGGATGTCTGCTGGGGTATTCTGACATGAAGCTTTTGGTTCCTTGTCTTCCACAAGGATAATGCTCTGTGGCTGCTCGAGAGCTGCCCTTACTCTTGGTGAGGGTGCAGGGGGCAGAGCTGCTGGGGCTGCCCCAGTGCTCAATGCAGGGGGAGGGGACAGCACCACAGCCTGCTGAGGGATGCCTCGGGGCAGCCTGGGACTGCGAGGCTGGGGACAAGATGTCTTCAGAACAACATGAGCTGGACACTTCTGGAAAAGAAATCATAAGGCAGAAGGTCACATCTCCATTGGACTGGGCAAAACATTAGCCCCAATGAGATAAAAAGCCACACAGAGCACAGAACTGTCCCACTCACCCATTCAAGCAGAAAATTCAACCCTGAATAAATTTAAATGAATAATAAAACATTTACTTCAAAGCCATTTCCTCACCTGTATTCTTTGCAACAAAGTCCACACCCAGAAACTGTATCTTTAGGAGATTTAATCACCTGCACTCACTATATATAATCCTATCTTAGGCTATCCCAACAGCTGTCTCTGACTGGGACCATGCTCACATGTGAGCTACAGCTGCTTTCTGACATGTTCTGACACTGGGCTACTGCAGTTACAGTACTTGCCTCCCTGAATACTTTCAGCCTCTCCAGCGTTTTCTGACGTTCCTGGCTTATCCAAGCTTTTTTCTTTTTCTCCTCTTCTTTTTGTTTGTCTCTCTTCTGCATTAAAACACAAGTAAGTGAGCCTTAGTGTGTGAAAACCAGCAGCTGCCAGACTCCCCAGGGCTGCTGTTGGGTACTCACTATCTGGATGCTGTGGTGCTGCTGGAAGCGCTTTCTGCTCTCCTCTGCCTGTTGCAGTCTCTGCCGGTGGCTCGCCTCACACTGATCCTGGGGGAAGAGCAGAATTCATGCAACTCTCAGTCAGTTCACACATCCTCTGCACCAGCTCTGCCAGTAACTCCTGAGCACCAGCCACTAAACAGCAACCACAGCTGGGTGCTCGGCAGTGCCAAGAAAGATGGCTAAGCTCAACTAGTGTCAGATGTGAGACCCTCATGGTGAAGTCTGTGGGACTCCTTCATGGCTAAAGCAAATATTCTCCTAATCAGCCATATTTTTATTCATGCTGGAGCAAAAATGATCCAGATGTAACCCAACCCCTGTCTTACAGTTTATTAAAAAAAAAAAAAAGAAAAAAAAAAGAGAAGAAAGGGAGATGAAAAGAAGAGAAGAAATGAGCTCATGCAAAGACATGAGGAAGGCAAGAAGGAAGCTAGCAAAGCACTACAAAAATACAAAGCTACTTTTCCCCCTCTCCCTCATTTGCCATAGCTCCCAAGTACAAAAGGCAGGGAAGCAAAGGTATGGGAAGCACAAAGAATGCCTGGCAAGGGTACTCTCTGTTGGTAAAAAGTACCAAAGAGAAGCCGCAGGTTTCAGTATTTTCTCTGGGAGTTGCTTTTTGTCTCTGTACAGAGGGGGATTATCCACATGGCTGGACAAGCATTTGCAAACCATGTGGCATTTGGCTTCAGTGTTACACAACCAATAGACAGCAATTAAGTAAATGAAAACAGAAGCAAAAGAAGTGTCTGCCAAGGAAGCAGTTGCAAGCAAGAGACAATGATGGCTCACAAAACATTTCCAATGTAATTCCCAGTTTGTCCAGGCTACTGAGAGATAAAAGGTCAGACAGACTCGAAACTAAACTCAGCTCTCTGTCCCAGCAGAACTGCAGGTGTGAGGTAAACTCCTTTTACTGAGAAGGTTCACGAGAATCAACTTTTGTCTTCCTAGTGTTCTGCTCTGATTGGGAAACAAAGGAAAAACTGCCCTTTGCACAGAACTGAGAGCTGTTGAAGTTTCCCCTTCCTCCTGTTCAAAGGTAAAGTATCAGTGTGTGAGTTGTCCTATCACTGCAGCTTCCTCCACAGAAGGTCAGTTTCCTCCTCTACTGCAGCTGCTTTGGAAAAGGCCGCTAGGGCAAAGCTCCAGCTGGCCCCACAGAGCTCAGGTAAGGTCTAGCTGATGGGAGAACACCTGGGTCACCCAGGTAAGTTTGTGCTCTCTTTCCAAGCCAGACACACTTGCACCACACCACGGAGTTTAAAGCTGTTAAAATCACACTGCCCCTCTTTCAGCTTGCAGGCCTTGGCACTGAGTCACAAATCATCTTGCACGCTCCACCCAAACTTCCCTAATTGTTTCCTGTCCATCCCTCGTGAGTCAAGACATCAGCTGAGGAAATGCACATCTCCAGGACTGCATTTACTTTTTTGTTCCTGAGGTAGGCTCTCCTCGCACAGACAGTCCCACGCTTTGTCTCCAACTGCTTTGTCTTCTGCCTCAGCACCGTCATGGCTGACAAGTTAGCGAAATGTTGTCCCATGCTCTGTTCAATGACCTTGAGCTCCTCAGGATTTTCACATGTATCATAGTAAACAACTTCATCCTGTTTCTCTAAAAAGGCATTTGGCATTTTTTAAGAAACTAAAAATTGCCACAGTTATTTAAACATTTAAAGACCTAATGACATTTTCAAAGCCATTGAAGGCAGTGAGTTAGTTATGAGTAAGTGTAAAGCTCCAGAGCCGAGCTGGGTCCTTCACAGTCATATGCAAACATGTCACGTTACTCACAGGGCAGCTTTGCAGGATCAAATTTATGCTGTTAGCATTTGTTATTTAGCTTCCTCTTTCAAATGTCTCCCTGTGTTCCAACTCCTACCTTCACCAAGTGGAGTTTTTCCTGGAAAATGTAAGACTCTTCTGATCAACATTGGGTGTCTTGTTTTACTATTTACCACACTTCAGTTATGTAACAAGTGGCAGCAATGTTTACCTCACAGTGTACGTGGTAAACTCATGGAGAATTTATAAGCACAAATAAGAACACGACTGGTGCCTAACTTAGGGTAACTGTGTCACAAAGAGACACTGAAACTGGAAGACATTAGTGTTCAGGTACCATTCTAGCTATAACCACCTCTTTTTGTCACTAGAGGATGCATTTTGTAATTTGTACATGTTAGATTAGAATAGATCATGACAAAGTACAGGACCTACTTCAGCAGGTTCATGATACCCAGTTTCTGTGCATAGATCTTGCAGCTATTAGAGCAGTTAAGTACTGTCAATATAAATTACTCCATGCTAAACCAGGGCATGCACAAATCACAGCTGCTAGCAAGAGGAGCAACCGCTGTGGCTTTTTTTTAAACCTTGTGTTATCAAATTAGTGCCTAATTAATTAAAGTGTCTAATTAAAGACAAAATATCAGATGGTACTACAGCATTAATGTTTTCCAGCAATGCTTTCTATTAGCAATGATATCCTTCTTTTTAATTGAAAACAGAGCAGACTATGTCACTTCTGTGTTCTGAACATGTGCTTAAATAATATTTTATTCTCACCTTTAATCTGTCTCTTTATAGTGTCCAGCTGTACAATAAGCAGCATCTCTTCATGTTTCAATACTTCAAGCTGTACATTATATAATTCCAGCTGTATTTCATAATACTGTATTTCCAGCTCCTCCACTATACCTAAATTCTCTTCTTGTTCACCAAGATTCTCCATCTGTAACAGAAAATAAAAAGCATTAGTAACAAAACATGCACACATGAAACATGTCTGGATGCACACATGCCTGTAAGGAGCCTGGTCTAACTGGCAGCTGCTCTGGTATGGAAAACAACAGATCATTAGAAATGGCTTGGAGCAGAAACTCAGAGGAGCAGAGAACCTTATTAACCTAAAGTATAAATTTACCTTCATTTTACCAGGAAAGACTTCATTCTAATCTGTACAAATGATACTGCTCCTGAAAACAATTATACATGGTACAGTACACTACTCTTGGAAAATAAATATCAGGTACTCCCAGCAGCAGTTAGGTGGCATCCAAGATTAGTATTAAATAAGTATCTTAATTTTTCAGTGTCCTCTGAAAATAATATCTGGTCTTTATCTCCCTAAAAGGAAACAATTTCAAAGATTATTATCACAAATGCTCAAATGATACCTAAACTCTGAAAGCATGCATGTTAAGCTTTGCAGTGTCCTCAAACATGCAGCAGCAATTAAAAAACTGCAGACATGCATTTTCCACAACATAAAACTGTGCTGAAAACCTAAATTGTTGCATAGACAGACTTGAAAAGCCTACTCTCATGACCATTTTGGTAGGTTTTGATCAGCCCTTCAAAGAACAGTGACAGAAAAGGAGGCTTTGTAAGGTCTTACAAGTTTCTGAATGCCAGTTCTCTTCTGTTTCAGGCACAGCTCTCTTGCCCTCAGATGCTGAAGGGTTTCTTTTGCTAACATATATTTCAGGTTTTCTAGTCGTGGCAAAGCTGATGCCCAGGTGGTTTTACCAAATCTCTCCTCATCTTGCTCCATCTGTTTGTGCATTGCTGTAGATTAAAACATGGCAGTAAAGCATGAGAAATGAAGTGTACTAATAGCCCTTGTGTGTTTCTGAAGTATTAAAAATGCTAATCTTATTAAACTATTTCTGAAGCTTTAGAAATTACAAGACTACAAGGTTGAATTTGTGACCTTATACATGCAAGCAATGAAGTAAAATACTTCATTGCACCATGGAGTAAAATACTTCATTGCACCATGGAAATACACCCCAACAGTTGCACAGCAACATATTCTGTTCACATGCTGAAATCCCTGAGGCTTGCACATCAAGCATTAAAAGCACCCATGGTTTTTGTGCAGAGGTTTGCAGCTGTAAATCTCAGGCAAGTCAAATCCAAGTTGTAAACCAAATCTTAAGTGAATTAAGTATTTCTTTCTTAAGTTGGACACTCACCCAAACCTCAGGTTCTGCACAGAGATAAGAGGTCTCAGTCACTTAAGTTAGATATTTACACAACCTTTTGTGTAAGTCATTCAGATTACCTGCCAGAGCCTTTACAGTTTCCTTGAAGTAGTTCACTGTGATATCCTGAATGGAGCACACAGCACTCTCAGCTCGCTTAGTCCATTCATCAGCATCCTTCTGCAAAGCTGCTACTCTTCTAGGCCCCAGATTATCATACTGCAAAGATTTCTACAAGGACACAAAACTCTCAGTTACCACCTGGTTTCCACAGAGGTGCAGCCACACTATGCTACACTTGGAGATGTTTCAAGAATGGTGGCAAACATGACCTTCCCCCACCTGTCACAAAGTGAATCACTGCTCATTCCTATTTCTCATTCTCTAGGCTGATTCAGAACCTTTGTTCCCCAATCCTGACCTCACACTTGGATTAATTTACTTCTTAAAATATTTTTTAAACTATCATCTTTAAAATGACATCCAACACAAGTGTTTTTTATTGTTACTAAAAGTAACACTTCTATGTGCAATGTTCTCTTCTATTTTTCCCCACGTGTTGACAGCACATTGCACCAGCAGGTTCTCCAGTTTGGCAGCTCTTTCACACAGGAACAGGGATACAGAAAAGAAACAGAAGAGAATGTTTTCAAGTCCACAAAGGAGACACAGGAACAAGCCTAGTATTCAAATATATTTTTAGAAGAATTATATTTCAAATGAGCCTAAATATCCCTTACAGGGTTTTTTTAAATATAATCACTGTTTCATTCTTTCCAATTTCCACTTTAATTTTCAGAACAGTACATTGAACATTTCATTGTCACAGGTTTAGACCTTCAGTATCCCAGCACCTTAATCTAAACTTAGAAGTGTTCTGCTCTCTTTGGGAACATTAACAGCTCACTTTAATTTTAACACACTATTTAGGGAAAATCAACATAGTAAATGCCTGTTGTTTCCAGGGGCATCATAACTTTCAGAATGTGCTTCCAGTTTAAGATGGACATAAAACAAAGTGAATGCAGGGACAAATGATATGTTTTCATCTGCAGTTCTAGCAGGTTGTAGCAGTAACAGAAAACTCCTTTGAGTGGGAAGGTCTCCTCCACAACTGAGTTAATCTGGTGCATCAGCATTCCTGGGGATGAGACTCTCAATGTAAAAAACTAATCCCATGGGAAGGTGGCACAACAAAGGCTACTTATAACACAGTTAATTCAGCCTCCCAGAGAGTAAACCCCAGGGAGGTGGAGCCAGGGGATATTCTCCTTTTAAGCTGGAAGTCAGTTGCAGTTCTAGTCAAGCCATTATCATGGACTCTGAGATCCTGAGAGTGACTCTGCCCTAACTCTGAATTTATCAGTCATGTTCGGTGGTCTGGCAGAGGGAAACAAAGCAGGTACAGCCAGAAGTAGGGAATGGTACATGATTTGAGCCTGAACTGCTCCAAGAGCAGCTGATGCCCCACTGTGTAGCCTAGCCTTTCACTTTGTACAGGCAGACTCACCAGGATTTCCAGTTTGTACAGTGTCGCCAGCTCTCGCATGTCTCTGAAGGGCTGCAGCAAATACTGGTAGAATTGTGTTGCCATGGTGACCAAATCCTGATAAGCTTCATCTTCTTCTTCATAAACCTTCATCAAAGCCACCATTGTGTCAGCACTTTTATGCTGCTGCAGAACCTAGTGGGATAAAAGGTAAATCAGCCACGGCTGCTTTGCATTCGTGTGTGCTGGATGCTGCCAGGCTCCAGACCTGTCCTTCCACTGCCAACACTTCCTTCCCTGTGCCAGGCACTCTGCAGCCACCCCAGGTGAAAATACCCCCAACTCCACACTGTTAGAGGCACTAATTGCTGCACATTCCATCAGGAGCCTGCAAGGAGCATCCTGCCTAGGGCATCTACCAGAAACATTCTAATAACTGTGAGCAGATGACTTGGTTGCTGCTTTTTATAAACATAAATGGGAATCTTGGGAATTCTGTACTGGAAGGACAAGCAAGGTATTCTTAAACTGGATGTTGCATTGCTTCCACAATTACTAAATGCCTGCTAATGAGTTTCTGGATCCAGAATTTCTGACTTCAGGCACAGAAAAAACAGACTGGCATTTACTTCTGATACTCCCTGCAGTTAAATTCCTTTAGCATTTGTATAATTTATAATAGCTAATTCTAACCTCAGTTCTAGTGGTATTACACTTTGTAAGTCACAGTTCTTCCATGGAATTACTGCCTTTTGATACAGTAGGCCCTATTTGTTTCCTTCTGTGACAAAATAAAAAGTTGGGGATTTCCCCTCAGTTGCATTTGTTTACTGGTACCAATCACAGCTTCAATGGTTTTCCTCTGACACCAGCTGGCAGAGCCCATGGCATGCTCTACATGCCAGGATAGTGAGCTGGCTGAGAGAACACAGCTAAGTTCCACTGAGAAACAGACCTTCCTGGAAGGACAGCATGTGCTCTGCAGCTCCATAAAGAGGGAAGGGGATGGGAGGGGGGGTGTGCCACCAGTAGTGAGAAAAAACATTAAAAAAAATAAGCTTGGGTTGTGTTGTAACAGAAAAGCACTGAAATTAAACCATCATGTTTGTTGTTGCCAGCTGAGTCTGGGTAAGACAGCAGAGTTCCCATGTATGGAGGAACTTCCCCAGGGAAAATCTGTGGAAGTCAGCTCAAGGGCATTTCCCACCCACCCTGTCTGCAGGCCTGGCACGACAGGGGAACAAGAGAATGTGAACTCCAACATTTCTGATAATCCCATACGTGTGACAGCCTCTTGGGCCTCCCAGGAGCTTGTGGCAGCTCAGACACAGTCCCACCAGCAGCAATTTCAGTCTGTTTTTGCCCCACTGTGGAAGCCAAATACAAATGCAAGAGCTGACTTTTTGATTTGATTCCTAGTCTAAAAGCAACAAGTGAGGGTCATGCTGCTCCTGAAGGATGCTTAGAGTGAGTAGAGGGGAAGTGTTAGTGAAGGATATTAATGTAAAAAGCAAAAAAGAATACTCTGGTACTTCAGGTTGGTTTAATGTCTATTTCTTAAATTTTCCATAACTTGGTCTAGACTACAGCATAAAGAATTTATGTCCCTGTTAGGCCTGCAAGTACAATAACACTCCACAGCATGTTTAGCCATGTCTAAAACATAGCTGGAAATCAGAGAGTAACTGTGAGGCACCAAGCTGTACCTCACCAGCAAGCCCCAAACTGCCACAGAGCTCAACAGGCTCGCGCTGCTTCCAAGAGAACGTGGTGGCTGGAATGTATTTCTAACTGGGCTGTGAACTGTTAGTCAGTGACAGACACTTTTGTATACAACAAGGCACATGTTCATGTAAACGAAAGCTGTGTTTTTAAAAACAGTGTCTTTCTGAAAAAGTAGTGTGTTTCATCTGTTGAGTACTGCAATAGGAAAGAGAAGGCTGAAGTCAACTGTCATAACTTTCCTCCAAAGCATGATCAGGCTACTTTGCCAGAAAAGAAGATTGTAAACAGGTACTGCAAGAAACAGCAGCACCACACTGCTGAGCCTGAAGTGTCTGTAACTCGTCAACATTCCGATGTCCTAACTGCAACTCTGTCACTACACACCACCCTTTGAATCCTTGCTTACAAGAAGGGGAAAAGATCCAGGAACACATCTAGAGCAAGAAGAATCCTAAGGCACCAAAGGAACAAAGTGCTAATATAATCATTACTTCAATCAGTAGGGCAGAATTTGACACTTTAAAAACCAGCAAAAACCCACACACAATTTCTTAGAATACAAACCACTTATCTGTATAGGACCAGGACTAAGTTTGGTCTTAAAAAAAGACTGAGAATCCCCTAGTTACAAGCATTACTGCAAACATGTAGTCTGAGACCTTCTCAGGGAGGTTAGAAAATTAGCACATGATTGTATTCTCCTCTTCGGTTACTGTTCCACCCATTGCCCAACACCCCTGGATGTTTTTAGCAATGTGTTTTGCAGGAGTGCCTGCAGCTTAAGTAAGAGCCCCAATGTCTTACAGAGACTGCCCACGTGGACGTGGCTTATTCCCCACTTAATAAAGGTGAACCTGCAAGACCGATGACAGTATTTCGGAAAGTGACTTTGTAGCTTCCAGACAATAAAAAAGTGTGTGTGTAAGCACAAATCTGGACATTGGACAACACCAGGAGCGAGCTGGTATCAGTGACTCGGTCACCCTTGCTCACGTGAGTCTGGCGAGCCTGCCCGGATCGATGGAGTCCCGCAGCAGCAGCAGGGACTGCCAGGTTCTCCTGCAGCTCGCAGGGGAGCACGGGGCGCCCAGCCGCAGCTCACACAGGCGCACCCATGAGCTGAGCAGCAGCACCGAGCACTGAACACAGTCCCGCACCGAGGGGCCCCTTCCCTGCCCGCAGCGCGGCCCGGCAGCCCCGGCCCCGCACCCTCGGGCCAGCCCCGCGCCCCGGCTCCCTCCTCTCCTCCCGTACCCGCCTCAGGGCCTCCTTGGCCCGGGCCAGGTGGCCGCGCAGGGCCTTCCCGCGGAGCTCGTGCAGGCTCTCGAAGTACTCGTCGTCGCAGCAGCGGTCGGCGGCGAAGAGCGCGTCCAGCACCACGCGGGCGCCGCAGAGCTCCAGGGCCCAGCCCAGGTACAGCTCCAGCGCCCGGCACAGCTCCTGCAGCTCGGCCTCGTCCGGAGCGGCGCCGCCGGGGAACAGCACGGCCCAGAGCCCGCCGGAGGCCGCGCCGGGCAGCGCGGGCGGCAGCTCGGGGAAGGCGGGCTCCAGGCGCGGGCACACGGCCGACAGCTGCCGGTGGACGCCGCGCAGGGCCGGCGCCGAGAAGAGCCCGGCCCAGCTCTGCGGGGCCTGCTCCGCCGCCTCCGCCCGCCCGTGGCAGGTCACCGCGAACGCGCCCTCCGCGCCGTTCCACCCCACGAGGAAGCGGAGCCGCGGCGGCGGCTGAGGCTCGGCGAAGGCGGTGTCGCGCACGGCCACCCACCCCTCCAGGCTGTCGGGCTGCGGCTCCATCGCGACGGCGGCGGCAGCGGCCCCGCGGGCCCCGGAGCGAAACAGAAACCGAGCGCCGGGAGGGGCGGGACCCTACGCGTCACCGGCAGCGCCCGCGCCCATTGGCGGGAGCGGCAGGGGGCGGGACCGCGGTGTCGGGGCAGGGTCAGGGGGCGTGGCCGCAACAGAGGCGGGGCCAGGGCGGCCCTCGCGGCGGGAGGGGAAAATAAACAGCGCTGTAGTAAAAGAGCGAGAGGGCGGCCCGGCAAAGGCTCTTTGTCCTGGCGTGGGTGGGGTTGGGAGGTGACCCCGAAGATCATGTTCCCACCCCTCTGCCATGGGCACGGACTCCTTCCACTAGGCCAGGTTGCTCAGAGCTTCATCCAGCCCGGCTTTGAGCCCCTGCAGGGATGGGGCATCCACACCTTCCCTGGGCAACCAGGCCAGGGCCTCACTACCCTCACAGTGAAGAATTTCTTCTCAATATGTAACCTAAAACTACTCTCAATTTGAACCCATTCCCCCTTGTCCTGTCAGTATATGCTCTTGCAAATAATCTTGCCGCATCTCCCATGTGTGTTTCCTTCAGGTACTGGCAGGCGAAAGCTTTGTGGAATAAGCCGCTGTTCCTGTGAGGAGTGGCGGGTGGGAGCAGGGCATACACAGCCCCGCGTTTGAGCCGCTGCATGAGGGGCAGCTTTCCTCACTGCCATCGTTCCTGTGGCCCTCACAAAATTCCACGCATTGTTGCATTCTACAACAGCAAGCAAACCCCTCACTCCTTCCCCTTGAGCCTGAGCCCTGGGGCTCTGTGCCCACAAACAGCCCAGGGTGCTTGTCCTGACATCCAGCTCAGCCCCAAGGTCACCATGATCTGTATAAATGCCACCCAAATGCTGCCTCACGGGCACCGAGGGAGCAAAGAGCAGCGGGGTGATGGAACAAGAACAATGTCACTGCTCTTATTCAGGCCTGTGTCCAAGGCAGAATGTAATTCACTATCCACCAAATGTTATATTCCAGTCTTTGGAAGCGAAGTACTGCTAATTTTTTGAGAAATTAAGGCATATAAGATAGCGTAGCTTAACACAAAGCAAAAGTAAGCTCTCAGTTGAAAAATTAATCAAATCTGTCAGACAGCATAAATGTTAACATTTCAGCAAGGGCTGCGTCACTTCTGCGAAAACACTTCTGCTCTAATCTCACAGATGATAGAAGCACTGTTAGCAGTAATGAGATCGTGCCTACATGGGCAATTAACTTGTGATTCCTCACCAAACAGCAAACAATTGCACTGCTAGAAAAGTGAGGAAATGACACCAAGATAATTGGAAAAGGAGGAAAAAGCAGAGCTGTGTCAAGATCTAATAGACATTGTCCCTTGTGGCGTCCCCTGAGCTCAAGCCATATATAATTCAGCATTCTCAAACGTGCTTAAAAATCTCCTGCCAGCAGGGCTGGCTTGGTAGCACATTCACAAGCAGCAGCCTGTGTGTGCTGGGCAGCTGTGGGTTTGAGGAGATTCACAAAGCTCCAGTGCTACAGCAGCCACAATAATCAGTGGTAATACACAGCCTGTTATTTATCAGGTGGACCCCTCCTGAGCACAGACTGCAGGGATATGTTCCTGTGAAAACCTCCCTAGTGGGGCCATTGCTCACTTTCTTCACCATAATTAGCTTTCCAGAGGTCTGGCATACACACACAGGGTGTATAGATATGTATAATAAGCATAACTAATGGTATGATTTTTTTTTCTAAACTCTAAAATTTCTTTCTAATGTATGATCATGATTCCAACTCAGCCCTGTAGAAAAGCTCCTGCTAATTTGAGAGGACTCTACCAGTAAGTGTTTGCAAAGAACAGAACAGGCACTTCCATTAAGTTGTGCAACTCTGTAAACACATGTCCAGCCATGTGAGTTGTTTGCACGTTTTGTGTATCCCACACAGGACACTCTGCCTAACACCCCAGCCTTGGAAATCACACCCAGAGGCAATGAATGCACTCTGCAGTGTTCATTAATCCCACCTCCAAGAGTGAGAGGGTACTCTGGCTTTAGTGAGGGCACTCTGTAGCTGCTCTCAGTACTTCAGAGCCTGTTCTCAGTGTGTGACATTCATCCTGGTGACACTCAAGCAGCTCACTGCTGAAGGACAGCCAGGGCACATCTATATTTGTGCCATTGCTCATTGCTGGCATGCCCCTATCTGAGCAAAGAGGCAGGGTAAGGTTTCTGCAATAAGTCTCCCAGCTGCAGTTACAGGAAAGTGGCAAGGAATTGCTTTCGTGTGAATTAATTTTTACTAGGGGGAATAGAAGTTAACTTTGATGCCATCTGAGCTATCAGAAGAATTTATGACGTCTTAAGATAGAAGGCAAGTTTTTAGGTAGTAACATTCTTTGTTATGTATTTATGATAACTGGTGGTCACGGATCTAAACGTGCTTCATGTAATTTTATCTGTGCCTGCAAAGCAAGCAAACACTGAGCAATCATCTGAAAATCTTATTTAGGCAGCAGGATTGCAGACAAGCTTAATTATGCTAATTTTAATTTATTTCATTTCATTTTGGTAGGAAAAATAAATGTTAATTCATTGTTCTAATTAGTAGTAGCTTCTAAAGCAAGCCTTATTGTTTTAATTATGGGGAAAAAAGTCTTTGCAGGAGCCAGACAACATTTTCTGGTATGTGTTAAGACCTTTTCTCTGTTTAAAATGTTAGAATTTGCATGATTTATTTTATTGCCTTCAGCATAAATAGTATTTCTGCCTAACTTTTTGTCCATAGTAGGATATTGCTAACTGTAGAATCCACACCCATGTCTGCAGTGCCAGAAGACAAGCTATGAACTTCTGTGTGGGTTTTCTTACAGATTTGTAGGGCTGCACTCAGCAGGGATATAAAACCAGAGAGTGCAAAATATCTCAATATTTTTCACTGGTTTGGGAAGTTGCTTTCTACAAATTGTGTTGACTCTGTGAGCTAAGCATTTCTCAGGAAAATTAGTAAAATATTGATGAAATAAATTTGAGGTAATAGCAACTACTCAAAACTAAAAAGACCATAAATAGTAGTTTGAAAGCAAACTTATGTGAAAGCTTATGCAGAAGCTCTGATAGCACTGATGTCTGACTGATCTTTTGGCTTTTTTCTTCTGTGAGAAAGTGATTTTAAAGCTTTCATATCCTTCACTTACCTAGGACTAGATGTAACTACAGATTAAGTGATATTCAGCTGAAATCTTTCCATGAAGTCTTTTGCTTGTGGTATTAAACTGCTGAGTAGTTTTGTAGCTATGATTCCATTCATGTTGGTGAGCACTGAAGGGCTGTGGGGACGTTTCAGCTCAGAGAGAGCTCTGACTCTGTACTGGCATTATCTCACTGCTGTTAATGCAGGCTGATTGGAAAGAGTGCGCTTGGGAATCAGCATTAAAATTGCCTTTGCACTTTTAATGTTATCCCACATGCATCTGCTTTATCATACAGCTTTGCATGTCACCTGCACATGCTCTTTTCACACCTCCCTCCTTGCACAGAGCACACAAAATGTGCAAGGTTTGGGTCAGAGCAGGCATCTCTGTCCATAGGTCAATGGCCTGCCTTGCTCCCTAGTCACTGGATGCTTTTTATGTTAAAATGTATATTTTCCACAGCACATGAGAAGCCCCAAAGGACAGTATGTTTTCTCTGTGATATTTTTTAGAAAGGACCCAAGATCTCAACTCAAGTTTCAGTATTAAGAATGGCAACTTGAAAAATACAGAACAGGACTTTCCAGGGCATTTACTAGTGTGTTCTGTGGCATCAGTGGTCACAACAGAGGACATTCTACATTATGACTGACTGACAGTTCAAAAAACATGCTTGACAGCAGCTGAAGAGTGAGCAGGCTTCAAACCAGGCCATTTCCAATTGCACAGAGCAGCACGAACTGTGCCTGAAGCACAGTCACAGTGTTTATCTGAGGACAGGACTGCTCTACAGTTGGAAATCAGGCGTCAGGGTCACAGATGAGGTACTCAGAAAAGTGGATGCACACCAGAGACAGCTCTCTGCTGTGCTTTGCACTGAGGTGAGAAGAAAACAAGCTTCCTGTGGCATTCCTTCAGCAGCTTCACTTGGGGAGTGAAGCTACTGACTTTGGTCTTTCCCATGCCTACCTCCAGGACTGAGCAGTCCTCAGCCAAATCTATTCTATCCATATACTTTTAAGCAAGAATAGCTACATACTTAGATATCAGGACTGAGATTAAGATCTTTCTTATCTTTTACAAGCTTGAGTCTCATCATCTCAAAAGCCTCCCTGAGGATACCAATGTCATCCAGATCTGGCAGCACGAGAGACTATGGGACTAGCAGCCAACGACATCATTCAGCTTCCCCACCAGCCCCAGACCCCAGTGACACTGAGACTGAAGGTCTGATCTTCTATCACATGGATCTTTATGGATCAAAGGAGAGGTTTGATATCTTTCCTGAAGAGCCCTCTGGTCGAGGAGACAGATCTCTGGGGGATACGAGAAGGGAATCTGCACCGAGTAGTGAAAAAGTTCAGCGCCCGCAAGAAGTTGGCTATGACTTGGAAAAGGAGGTTGCAGAGTTGGCTAAGATGTATGGACTTGATGAGGATAGAGAAAAAGAGCTTGAGCTTCTTGGAGGACGTCTGGAGAAGGTGGAGAGCAGATGGCCACCAGCTCGCACAGAAAAAGCAGGATTACAAGGTTCCTTATCTAACAGATCAAAAAGCAGCTCTTCAGTGAAAGATCCAAGCCAAAGCACAAAGCAGCAAGGACTTCCTGATGAGGCTTCTCAAGGTGAAAATCAGAGCAAAGCCAGAGCAGACGATGAGGCTGAGAGCAGCACATGGTCCAGAGGGGGACTGAGCAGTGGTGGCATATCAGACGAGTGGAACAGTCAGGCTGTCAGTGAGGAGGAGGTAGAGGAGGAGGAGGAAGAGGAGGAAGCAGCAGATGTTTTTTGTTCCACCTGCAAGATACCAATCCGAGCTTTTGACAAACTATTTGGTGAACACAAGGATCATGAGGTTGCTCAGCTCCCCAGTGCTGTGGAAAGTGAAAAGGTGAGAGTAACACAGGTGCACTGTGGTGCCTCTAAAACAGTCTTCAGACATTGTAAGAATCATACTGGGTGTTTTGTAGGAGGAGATCCATAAAAACATGTGCAAGTTGGAAGAACAGATTGCTCAGATGGAAAATGTTGCCAGCCATTTGGAGGAAATCTTCATCACTGTAGAGGTAAGGCATTTTCTCTTGGGCTAACTTTATGGTAGTGGGGTTAAACAGTTTTGACAGTCATACTGACATTCATAGTATTCAGTTGTTAATGGGTTACTTACAGTAACAGAGCACAGAGTTATCTTGGGGTCTGTCTAGACTGAAGTACTCAGGAAAACTCATCCTAAAGATTTTTTAAAGTGGGCTAGAAAAACCGCATTTATAATTTGCACAGAGGTTTGCATTCAGAAATAAAGTGACCTCCACTCAGGTCATCTTAGCTTTAAATGGCCAAAGAGCTGTGATCTAACTAGTCCATCCAGAGTGCAGCCCTTGTGTTCCCTCAGCTTCATTCACAGATGTGTCAGATCCAGGCAAATCCTTGGACCAGCTGCTTCAAGCTGATGACGTTAAGAGTTGTGCTCCCACTCTGCTGCTGTCACTTGGCCCCAGGGGAAGGAGGTCAGCTGGCAGCAAGTTCAAACTGAAGCAATAACTCAGAGCACTGCAGGCTTTTCTCTGCTGCATGTGGCACAGGAGGACATCAGTGCCTGAACAGTGAGCAGCTGCTGGGACTGCTTCTTGCCTTGCCTGCTCCTTAAATTTCCCTTCCTAATGCTTTCTCCAGCTGTGAGTGAGGATACCAGCATTAGCTACCCAGCTGTCTCAGCACAAATCCATGGATCCCACTGAGTTGCCATGGTTTCTCTCGTGGAAGGATGTGCTTCACTGTGTTGGTGGAAATGCTTCTGAGATTATGCCTAGGATATATCCTAGTTGTGCTCCCTGGGTTTAGGGGAGCATCATTGTTCCTGCTGTAATTTCTGTTGCTCTTATGTCCGGAAGAAAATCCAACACTTTTGTGCTTTAGTGGGGGGTGAATGATCAGAGTAAACCCCTAAAAATACATATAAGTCAAATTACAGCTTCTGTGTAGTGGTACTGTGTCCTAGTTTTGTGAATTAAATCATGACATATTGCCTCTATGGTAAGAAGAAATTTAGGCAGACCAGAGTAATATTTTCCTCTGCGTGACCTGTGGATCAGGCTTATGCCAAGGTGCAAACCCTCAAATATCTTGCAGGAAAATTTTGGGAGGCAGGAGCAGAACTTTGAGGTGCATTACAATGATGCAGTGCAAGTGCTTGCTCAGAAGTATGAGGAGCAGCTGGAAGCACTGGGAGAAGAGAAGAGGCAGAAACTGGAAGCTCTGTATGAGCAGCTGGTCAGCTGTGGGAAACATCTTGACACCTGCAAGGAGCTGACAGATGAAACCCAAGAGCTTTTCCTGGAAAATGACAAAGCTGAATTTATGAAGGTAAAGAGTTTTAACTGTTGAAGTGCTTTTTGCTGCTTGCAAGTAGTCTCTGTCTGAGAATCCCAAGCAGCCTTAGTGCTAAGGAGAATTTGGGATGCTCAGTCCATGGTGCTGTCACTGCTCCTCATGCTTGGCATGGTGGCATTGACTTAGTAGGGCAATACAATAGGGGCAAAATGCAGAAGCAGAAGTTTGTAATTTGGATGCTCATTCATTTGTGAGTCACACTGGGGTTCAGAGAGAAGATATCTTGCTGAAATGCTTATCTGGGGAAACTCTGGAAGCACTTAGTGTTCCTTGCCTTGTGCAGGCTCAGCTCTCTTGCTCTATTCTGGGCTCACAGCAGGCAGGCTGATGTAATCACTTAGGAAGATGTTTCCTTTTCTTGCTCATTTTGGAGGAAAGTTCAGCTGAAATATGTCAAAAGCTCCCGCAAAGTGATGGATGAAATCCCACTCTTGAGGTGGTGTCAAGAAGATATTTTCCTTTGGCAGGTAGAAAAATAATTGGAGAAAAAAATCAGAATTTTCACTGATGATGTGATTGCTCTCACCTGAGTTGTCCTGTGACTAAGGTGGGTGGGAGCATTTCTGTAGCACAGAGACAGTAACTTCTGAACTGGACAACAAACCAATCTCATAACACCAGTGTACTTCTGTAGGTCAGTTTGCTATGACTCCAGCCTGCTGAGTTCTTCTCATGAGCTGACTTTTCCCATTCCTCTGCATCTCTGGAATAAACTTATTTTCTCCTTACCTTGTAAACAGTTTACATAGACCCTAAGAACTATTATTTATCAAAAAGTGAATGTTGGTCTTGAGCTCTCAGGGGCTTAGGTTTTCTCCTGTACATCTGTCTTCCAGTTACATGCACTGCTCAGACTCCCTCCAGCACAGATCATTTATTTCATGAGTTCCTTTGCCCAGCTGATTTTGGTTTTTGTTTGTGAGGGATCTGTTGGCACTTTGGACAACCAAGGGCGTAATTGGTCTAAAGTTCTCAATGGGCAGACACTGATGACTACCTGATATTGCTCATTATCTTTCTGTAAATTCAGCCAAGATCTGTCCATTTCAGTAGAAAGGGCTGGCTTTGTTCTCAGAGTTGGGTGAGAGCCAATTATTTCACTCCAAGTATTGCATTTGGGGCAATTTGTGTAAGACAGGTCAACTGCATGAAGTAGTCTGACTCTGGACTTTCCTACCTCTAACACTGTGTCCTTTTTTTCCAACAGGCAGCAGTAACCATGGTTGACAGGTAGTATCGCAGTCTGGGATTTTGTGTCACATTTCTTCCTGCTAATTGGATGGGTTATTGGAGATGCTTGCATGTTCTGGACTTTGTTCAGGCACACAAATGTTATCTAAGCCACTAGAGCTATTGAAATATTTAGTATTTTTGTTTTAAAGTGCATCAGAAAAAGTTGCTCTAAGAAATTTAACACTCAAAACTTGTTTGGCTCCAATTTCAAGAAACTCGAAAGGAGAGTTAGAGCCTGAATAAATCAGTGTTTTCAGCTTAGTCATAAGGAAGTAATTTCACTGAGAAACAGGATTGCTAAAGCTCTTGAAATAACCACTCTGGATCCAAATGAGACTAAAATTGAGCTCCCTAAATATACTGTGATGGGCTTATTTATGCATTAATATAGTGAGGTAGAAAATCAAGCTGTGGGAGCTCAGAACAGATACAGAAAAATATTGGAGCAATTGGAAGAAGTCTTAGGGCACACTAAATCATAGGCAAAAACCACCCTATTAATTGACTGTTATTGTTCATGAAAGCACAGAGAAAAGATACCCCTTTCTTTCAAATTTACAACACCTAGAGCCATGAGGTCATGAATTAATAATAGTGTGAATTCAAAATAATGGAAGTTATGGAGCTAATAGAGTGCTTCCCTAGGGAGGTGCTGGGCACACCCCACTCCCCAGCTCTCTGCAGGAGCAGGGCACGCCAGGGTGGCCCCCAGCCCCAGCAGCAGCAGCCAGCTCTCTTTGCCATCTTGGGGCACTGATGGCCACGCATCTCCAAGCTGTAGGCAGAGGAGGCTGAGCTCGTACAGCTGTGAAAATGGTGTTTTAAGGAAATAGATGGTAATTTGGAGTCTGCTATTCTCTTAGAAATAGGCATGATAGACTTATACCTCCAATAGTATGGTACTTCCAATTAGACAATATTTTTTCCCCCTACAATTACAGGCTGGAAGAATTCTTAAAGCAAGAAGTGAATTTAGAGCTTTCAACACTGCCAGACTTTGAAGAGCGGACCATAGATGTCTCTGAAGTTGAACAACTAATGAACTCCATTAATGCTATTCCAGGTACTTTTCCTAACTGGTCATTATTTCACACCTATTTACATTTAAGAAAGGATATGTATTAAACATTACTTCTTTTAAAGGAGATCTGCAAAGGCAGAATTAACTTGTCCCTAGTTTTCCTTCTAGGTTTTTGTTTGTTTTTTTTTTTTTTTTTAATTTGCCTATATATACAGGGACACTGGAAGATATTTTTGGAATTTTTTTTCCATTTGTTTTCAATATAAACTTACCAGAATTACTGCTAAACTGGGACTTCCTTGCTTTTGCTGGATGATTTCCTAGAAGACTCATGAAGATTACCCCCTTGTGTTGAGGGGTCAGGCATGCTTAGTCAGTGATAACTTCTCTTACCTTGTAGTTGCTTGAAAAAAATAGAGAGGAACTCCAGACTACTTTAAATAACTTACCCAGCTTCTCTTGATAAACAGATTTCAGTGACTTATTCCTCTGCTATTCAGCAAGCATTTTTTCCCCATAATCCACAAGAGACAGTGCAGCATAAACAAATTTTGAATAACTAAAAAAATACCTAAAATTTTAAATATTTTCTGGTGTATCACAAATGGTCAGAAAGAACATTATGGTTTTTTACACCCAATACTGTGTTTTCTTAACATAAAACAGCATTTGGTGCTTGTTTGGCTGTGCTGATGCCCCCTGTTGTACAGCTTTTCCCTGATCCCTGGGTGCCTGGCAGCAGTGCTGGCATGGCAGATGTTGGGCTCACTGGAGCAACCCTCAGAGGAAGAGTAGGCTGAGGTTTATTTATTTCATTGGTTTGACTTTGTTTTGAAGCAAGGCTAGTTCTCACACATCAGTGACCTGATTACTATCTGCAATTGCAGAGTCAGCTCCTGACTTTTCTCCGTGTGGGAGGAATGGAGGAACATGACCCTATTCAGTGCCAAGGCTTTGTGCAAACACCTTTGTGAGAGGAGAGGTACAACAAACCATGATTATACATTCAAAAACTGACCTGTTTTTTCCTCTGCAGCTCCTTGTGCCCCTGTGATCAATCCCCAGGCTCCCAATGCAGCAACTGGCACTTCACTGAGAGTTTGCTGGGGCCTCTTCTCGGATGACACTGTGGAGTGCTACCAGCTGTGCTACCAACCCGTGAGCAATGAGAGGCACAGGGATGGGCAAGCAGGTAAGGAGGCTGGGGCCCAAGGGACACCTCAGCCCTCCAGTGGCAAACCCAAGGGACACCTCAGCCCTCCAGTGGCAGAACCAGCTGATGCCAAAGTGCCTCTGCATGCCTCGTGCACTGTCTGCCACCAAAACTGTCATATCTGCCACCACCATCCGCTTTGTCCCTCTTCCCCTGCCAGGTCTGCCATGCTGCCAGCTGCAGCAGGGCCCATCACAGAGGCAAAGACAGGATGTGGCAGCAGCAGGGACAGCAGGAACGAGAAGGGCACAGTGGATGGAGTCACGAGGATTTCTGGAGGGTGGGCACTGTGTTAGAACATGTGCTGCATCATGTATTTTTAAATCACAGTATTTTTAAAGAGCAAATCATCACATCATCAGCACTCCGACTGAAACCCCCAGATGATTTTACAGCTTATCTTAGTGCTAATAGTAGTCTGTAACTCCCTAAGATGCACAGGCACACAAAAAACCACAGAACCAAAATGTCTCAGCCTTGTGACAAAACTGCCTTTGCTAATACTGTTCTTGCAGTACCTTCAAAAGTAGAAGCCAGTAGAGTGCCAGTGGCCAGTTCAGAAAGAAAAGCAGAAACTATTGGAATTTTATAGGATGAAGAATGAGAAATGAGCAGTAAAATAGCTTCAGCTCTTGTCCCATCTGATTTCTGCAGCTTTAGAGGATGGCACTGTGAAACTGCCTGAGAGCTGATCAAAGGGTGTGGAGCACAAGGAGCTCTCCTGAACTCAGCACCCAAAACAATGCACCCCAACTCCACTGTGTGATGCAGCTTTGGGGAAGAGTGGGCAAGTGTGTAAAGGCACTGGAAATGCTTTGTTGTTGTCATTTCAGAGCATACACTAAAAGTGAAGGAAACATACTGCACCATTACTGATCTGTTGCCAAATACACAGTATGAATTTTGGGTCAGTGCTTTAAATGCCTCTGGAATCAGTCCACCAAGTGAAAGAGCAGTTTATGTAACAGGTAAAAATATTTTGTTCATACAACTTTGTAACTTTCATAGTGAAATTCAAAATAATGTCTGAATTTTATGCAAGTAATGCTTTCTGGGAACTTTCTTTCTTCTGATGTAAGCCTACTGACTGCATGGGAATTCCCCACTTTTATTTAGAGAGCCTCTCATGCCAACTATCCCTGTTTTAGAGTGGCAGAAACAGAAGCAGAGAGACAAAATAACTTATTTAAATGCAAGCATGTAGACCAGCTGTGAATAAGGTTCAAATTTCCTGGTTCTGCCAGATGAATCCCAGCTCTCCTTTCATTGGCCTATAGGTATTTTGTGGATTCACCTGTTATGCTGCTCTTTTTAACTGCAGTTCAGTCAAGGACATTGTGTGAAATCCCAACATCAGATTGAGCAAGTCAGCGTGAGACCTTCAAGTGCTCGTTCCAGATGTCTTTGACATCTCAGAGCACAGAAGAGATACACTTTTATGACAAAGATAAAACTAATAAACAGTTGTGTAATCAGTCTTTATGCTACTTCTCTTTTTAATTCTCTTGGGACCTTTATAGTCTAAATGAAGTCTTTAAATAGTACTGTTAATCACTCTACCTGCTGTTTGTTGTCCATTGGGGAAGCAAGTTTCTTTACCTACCCAGTATTAGTTAACAACATATTTCTATTTGTTTGTCTTCAAAGCATGTGGTTTGCAAACATCTTCAAGCAACAGCTCAGAATTGTTCTTTTTTCTACTTTTTAGCTCCTTTACCACCTATCATAAAGAATAAAAAGATCCAAAGCTGTGAAAATGCAGCACTGGTGTGCTGGGAATCCAGAGACATTAATCCTGTTGATTCCTACACAGTTGAATTGTCCAAGCTGACAGATGAAGAAAATGATGATATTATTACTGAGTGAGTTACTCTTCTATTGAGCCCATGGCCTGTAGAGATGAAATAATTTCAATTCTGTGGCATCAGATAGGACTAAGAAAAGACCCATGACCTTCTGGTGAACTTACATTTACAAACAATTCTCTAAGTAAAACTAGTTGTGAAATGCTAATCAGAAATTACTATATGAGAATTATGGGTATGGGAAAAGGGCAGAAGCAGATGTAAAAAGCTGCAGACTGTGACAGACTGTGTCTTGCCCTGCTACAGACAATTGTACAAGATAAAATGTTGTTGACTGGTTACAAGACATGTTGAAGTGTAATGTCTTCCTTGTTGCTCAGAAAAATAATTTCAATTTTTTTCTACCTTTGTTTTCTACCCTGTCATTTTCCATGGATTTGTTTTCTGCAGATCTATTGTTGGGATCCCTAACTGTGAAGTCCTAATTCACCTCCAGCCAACACAAAAGTATTACATCTGTGTCAGAGCCCAAAACCTGGGTGGCTCCAGTGAAAGAAGTGAACCAGTCCTGATACACACCACAGGTACTGTACACATTGGAACAACTCCAGCAGCTTATTGGAGCATCTATTGTCTAAACAGAAAGATTCCTGCTGGTTTCAATGGCCTCTGGACCAGGTCCTAATTTCTCACATCTAATTACACACCTGGTAACATTTTAGGAATGAAAAAAGCAACATCTTGTAACAATAAGTGCATTGCTTTAGCTCTGTAATTTATGTTATTGCTGTCTGCTGCATTTGGTACTTGAAAGTTACTAATTTCTGCACATTTTAAAAGACAGTGTCAGCTCAAGACCCACATATTGCCAGCCTGCAAACTACTGACACACTAAAAACACTTTCCTACAGTGAGGAAAGCTGTAGTGTGGTTTTACTTCAGAGATTACCATGTAATGCAGCTGCTGCTGGAAATCATGGCTGAGGCAGCACTGTCTAGAGCCATTTAGCAGACATCAGTGCTCACCTTCATCACTGCTCATCTCAAATCTCCCATCCCACTCACACCTTACCTGTTGTGTCTCTTCTGCCCTTACCTTCGGTGAGACATTTGAAAATTGTATTTATTCAGCAGGATGACCACACAAAGTTATGTTTTAGTAAAAAACCTGTCTGCCACACAGCAGTGACACCACAGAAAAGAAATGCTCATCCTGAAATCCCTGGAGAGGAAAACTGTCATTGTGTTACCATCGTTTGTGTGTATTCCAAGTGCTTAAATCAAACTCAATATTTGAAATTGCCCATTCTGTTTGCACAGCATGTGTTTGTTTTCAGCAGCACATGCCTGTAATTGCCCTGTCATTGTTTGTATTGTATTTGCAATGAAGTAACTTGCAGTTTGATTACAATGATTTCATTTGGGATTACCATGGGGAGATTAATCTTCTCGGAGTCTACATTATGCAAACAGCTGATGCAAATTGATCTGTTGGCTGCAAGAACCCACCTCCAACACTGTGAATGGCCTTTGATCCTTTCTGGGGTGGGTAAACAAGCACCAACTATAAACAGCAGCTGTGCCAATGGTGGCTGCTCCTCAGGCCCCAGTGTGTCAGAGCTGCTCTGTGAAGTCTCTGCAGGAAGAAAGGCAGAAGCCCTTTTATCCTGGGCTGGACTTACCTCTCTGAGGGCTGGTCTGCCAAGGGAGTACTGAAGCATGAGGGATCTTTTCTCTTCAAACTGCCCAGCATTTTGGGGGATGAGTGAGGCCATGGAGAGTCCTTTACACCCCCTTTCTCTTTTCAGTGATTAAAAACAGATTACTTGAAACCAGTAGATTGCAAGGAGAACTCATCTCCGAATAGCTGCTTCCTAATGCCTGCAGCTTTGAGCCCTGGTAGGGTCCAAAACCAAGCTAAGTCCCTTGCTTTTCACCAGGCTGAAACTAAACAGTCTTAAGCTGTAAAACAAATATTTATTAAAAAAATTTTAAAATATGATCTTGTCCTCTCAATGCCAGCCACAGATTCTTTATAGAGCATTGGTGAATCTTTTTGTGTATCCAAATAACATTTCATCACACCCTTGCTGCAATTCTAATGTTATAAGGAGAATACTGGAGTTATCCTTAGGCATTTTCTCTTGCAGGCACCTGCTTCTATCTTAATGAGGACACAGCCCATCCTTTACTGGCAATTCTGGATGATGGATTTACCATTTCATGTGATGAACTGGAAAACCCAGAGTGTGATCTGCCTGTCTATGATAACAGCTTTACAAGGTATACAGGGGCATTTCAGTTCCTTTGGTTCTTTTAACAGATGCCAGGAAATGTCTAATGGGGCTTTCAGCAGCTCTGATTAATTTTTTGAGTTGAAATCTCTCTCTCCAGCTGCTCTTTGGAACTTGGAAATTAATGCAAGTTCTTAAATAGGATTACAGATGCAGCAGCCACAATCATGTACAAGCCTACTTATGTCTGGCACACTGAACTAAATTTGAACAGGTATTTAGGTGCCACAACAAATGCTAAGGAAAGGAGAGGGATCTGAAAACTTACCTCTTGCTGAAAGATATAACTGATACTATTTGGACCAACAGGTATTACTTTTAAAAAGATTATGCCCTTTGCCATTGAAGAGAGAGACTAAGCTTGCCAAAATGCATTTTCCAGTCAAAACCACAGAAACACCACATAACTAGGAAAGGCATTGCAGGATAATACAAGTCTACAATTTATTCCCTCCATGGAAATGCAGTGCTACTAGAGGGCTTGGTAGAAAAGAGTTGGGAGACTGGTGATCCTTTTCATTAAAGCCATTATAGTAATCTTAAATGGGATTTCATCCCACTTCCATGGGATGCTTTGATGTTTCACATCCACAGCCAGAGCTGGCACTCATCTCATTCAAAGGCTGAGGTTTTGGTACCACTATGAACTTTCACAAATCTCCTTCAAACCAAGATACTGAAAAAGGAAAAATAAAGAAAAAAAAAAAAAAAAAAAAAAAAGAAAGAAAAAAGGGGAAAAAAGAAGAAGAAGAAAAAAAAAGCTCCCAAGGAAGTTACATGGCAAACTCTTCTTTCTGAAGTTTGTGTGGTCTCCTAAGTTTGGGTAGCTGATGTATTTCCTAAGTAGTTCCTCAGTGCAGCTCAGGTTTGCCTTGGTGGCTTTGCAGCTCTCATTACTATGGTTTTGTTCACAGCTGTTTACCCATTATTTTGCATCATTCCTTTTCCTTCTCAGGCTGTAGCAACACAGCCTCCAAATTATGAGTGCAGCTCTCTCTCAGCATTGCCTAGAAGACCTCAGTGTCTGCCAGCAACATCCTTTTCCTTTGTAACTTATAACTTTACACACTACCAAAGAAACATAAAAGTTGTGTGTGTTTGAAACCTGCCGTCCCCCTTGACAATGACAGCTAATACACCATGTACTTTTCCTAAGAAAAAGCTGAGATGGAAGCTTACAGGACTCATGCTGCTCTCCCAAGAGTGTTTCAGAAGCATTTGGAGTGGGTTATTTTGCCCAATTTTCTTGCTTTAGAACCTGTGTTTTTGCAGACTTGCATCTTCAAAGCACCCAGTTCCTTTGATTTCAAGACTGTGCCAGTAAATCAAGCTGAAGGGTCTCTCTGTAGTACATTATCTTTGTCTCTACTACACAACTTTCAAGAGTTATTTTCTGCATGGTTCCAATCATACATTTCATGGCTCAGGTACCCAGCATATTACAAGTTCTCCTACTGTGTTCAATTCTTCCTAATCTCTCCAAACCCAGAGGGAAGCAGTGTAGACAGGTTCCCTCCTCCCCAGCTGCCCCAGGAACTTCATGCTGTTACAGTGCTCAGTTCCAGTGGTGAGTGATGTTCAAAACCCTGAGCTGTTGGGAAAGAAAATGCAAAATCTGTACTTTTTTCCTCTGCTATGCAGGAGTTCACTAGAGCACTCTCTTTTCTAACACGCATCAACTTTCCCAGAAAACCCAGGCACTATGGGATGCTGTTCTCCATCTTCCTGGAAGTGCCTAAGGCACTCATTTCTACAAAGCTACCCACAAGTAAAAACAGGGCAGGTGTCACAAAGAAACCTGCAGGCTGGGTGTCCACTCCTCAACAAGGGGATTCCACTGGAATCAAAAATCCAAACTACACTAAGGTGACAGCAGAAGTGGCTTTTGTTTATTGCTATGTAATGTCCAGGCATATCCATACCTGAACATATCTAAACACTGTAAAGAGAATTATAGAGGCCCTGCCAAAACACCTATTCCTGTCTGTCTCCCACAGATGCATTGCAATCCTGGGCAGTCTGATCCCATTTCCAGGAAGGCATTACTGGGAGGTGGAAGTTGAGGAAGATACAGAGTACAGAGTCGGTGTGGCTTTTGAGAACACTCCAAGACATGGTCACCTGGGGGCAAACAACTCATCCTGGTGCATGAGGCACATCATCACACCCTCCAGGTAAGGGTCAAGTCAGGAGGCTGCAGGTCTCCAACAGGAACAACTCTCACACCTGCAGGCAGGGCAGCAGGGACACCAGAGATTTTCTATCAGCTCAGACCAGGCACTGGGGCCTCTGACATCCCACTGCTGCCCCTGTAAACTGGTGTTGGAACGATACTGCTTAAGCAAATCCTCCTGCTTTATTTAGGGTGTTTCAGAAGCATTTGGCATGGGTTATTTTGCCCAACTTCCTTGCTTCAGAACTTGTGTTTTGGCAGATTCGCATCTTCAAAGCACCCATTTCCAATGACTCTGAGAGGGTGCTAGTGAATCAAGATGAAGGGTCTCTCTGTGATACATTGTCTCATTGCAATGAGACATTGTCACATTGAAACAAATTGCAGGAACAAATCTGAATAAAATCAGTTACAGAATTTAGCTGTAAACATTACCAAAACCTCAGTGAGAAGACAGTAATAATCTATGTAATCCAGAAACTACATATCTAGCTAAACCAAACTGGTTTTGATCTCTGTCCTACCTATGGCAGTATGTCACACCTGCCTGCAGAAATGCCAGCTCCCTCCTCCCTCAGCTGCACTGCTGGCTCTCCCCTGGACATGGTACATCAACACCACTGCCTTTGACTCTCATGTGCAACCTGGGCACCTGTGTGCATAAAGTGCTTCCCTTTGAGAGCAGCCAGGGTGCCTTCAGCTCTTTTGTTTTTCTCGCCTGCAGGCACAAGTATGAATTCCTGCACAGTGGGATGACACCTGACATCAGAATTACTGTTCCCCCCAGAAGGATTGGCATCCTGCTGGACTATGAGAACTGCAGACTGTCATTTTTCAATGCAGATATTGCCCAGCACCTTCACACGTTCAACTCACACTTCCAGCATTATGTCCACCCCTGCTTTGCACTGGAAACACCTGGTATCTTAAGGATACACACTGGAATTACAACACCCCCATGGACTGCCCTGCCATAACCTGTGTTCTGCAGCTGCCACACCCCTGTGTAACCTGCCCTGAGCAATGCCCTCTTTCAGCATTAACTGCACCATCACACTCCCTATGAACCAGCAGTTTCCCCCTAGTAAGAGCAAAGCAACCCTGACCCAAACCAGCTGCCAAGCTTGGCAGCTTGGAATTTACATCCTCTTGGGAAGGATCTTAGCAAAAAGCCACTGTGGTCACAAGAGCCATCAGCATCTCAGAATTCTCACTAGAAACGGACACCTTCCTTTTCAGAGGTGATTCTGTCACCACACAGCAGTGGCAGCTGGATCACAGCTCCCCCAACACCCACCTGAAGCCTAGGGAACTCCCCAGTTCCAAAGCAATCATTGATTCTACTCCTGAGTCTACTCAAGAGCTAAAAACTCAAAGAAAAACAAAAATAGCAAAAGGCATAATCACTGTACAGCTGCTGGAGCTGAAAGCACTCCAGTCACGAAGCTGATCTCCCAATCAAGTGTTCTTGTTGTGACACAAGATAATCAAATATGCTGCCCCTATGTTTGTGCCTACATACCCAGTAGGACTTTCTGGAATACCCAAGCCTGCACTCCAGTCTCAAATGTAAGCAAAATTTTTACAGAATGCTTCTCATTCATTCACCCAGGGAAAAAAAAAGATAAGACTTTTTGCAGTGCTTGATTGTCCTTGTAGAAAAACCTAAAGCAACATTTTTAGCTGCTTCCTTTTAGCTATGCTCATCTCCACTTGGGTGTACCCTCCCTCCACACTCACAAATCTGATCTCCCCCTCAGCATGGAAGAATTCCACTCCATGCTGTGCCCTAGAACTGTGGGTGTCCAGGGAGGCTGGCAGGACTCTGGCCCAGCATGCAGTTGAGACATCCTTGTTTGGGTTTCATTCCCAGACACCAATCAAGACAGACCCTGCCTGGCAAGCAGGCTTGGCCAGCTCTGAACAGCCTCAGCCATCCATGTCAAAACTACCTGAACTCAATCAAGAGTCATTAACAGAGCAGCTTTTCCAAGATTTATTGCACATTGATTACAAAAATCATTGGTTCAAGTTTCCATTCTAGGGAATCACCAGGAATAAGCAGTGGCCTCTACAATATGCAGGGTCTCTACAAATAAATGCCATTGGCAAAACTAAAGAGATTTTACATAGAACTGTGTATCAAAACCTTGTCTGTTCTTTCTCAAATAGCTTGAAAAAAAGTCTTACCAAAACAGGCCTTTATAAACCACAAAAACAGGAGCTGACTATGTCACTACAGCACTGATCAGTACCAGCTGCTCTTGGATAAACGCTTCAAAAGCCTCAGAAGATGGGTTTAGCAACACTGAGCTATACCAGCACAGCATCATTTCTCAACCTACCAGGAATGAAGGTATTTTCAGGGCAGAAAAGGTTGTTATGGTCACTTTGCAACACCTGCTGTAGGCAGGCCAGAGACCTTCAGTTGCTCTGTTTGCCAGTGAGCAGAGCAGCTTGTGGCCACGTGTACCCTGCTGATGCTGGCATGGCCATGGGAACAGCAGCTCCAGGGTACAGCTCCTGTGCAGGGGATGGAAGTGCTGAGATAGCACCATGCTTTGCTTCAAAATGTACTCCTTGACTCTGGGGCCAACTTCTACCCACTGGAACATGTTTTACCCCTATCAGCCAAAAACTGAGAGCCCCACTCTTAGATCCCTGAAAGAGTGTAACACACAGGTATCAGAGCAGAGGTATAAGGACATCTGAACCTCCCAACAGAGCCTCTAATGCACAAAGGCTGCTGGTGAACCCATGATGCCACTACCCACCACCAGCTTTCACCTCAAGTGTTTATACCATAGCTGTAACCTGGCAAATACTTTCCAACTGGTGATCTGAACTGGCAGGTCCCCAGGACCTCACAACCCTCTCACTGGACAGTGCAAGGGCAGGTTTTTTGAGCCAAATTCAAGGTGCTCAGACACCCCTTCAGTGGGACTCCACACACAGGTACCAAACAGCTCTGTTGTTGTGCTGCCAGTGGCTGAGTACAGGAGAATGTCTCTCTCTGCTCAGGAGAACAGCCCCATGGTGATCACCAGGCATGGCACAGGACTGCTAAGGCAGTGACAGAAGTATCTGAAAGAAAGAAAAAATATGCACTATTTGGCTTCTAGGTTAAAACAGTAAGGGAAATGAGGTTGTATGTTTCTCTTTAATAAAAGCTTCACCTGTTGGCACTAGCCCAAGCTTTTCCTCCTTTAAGAATCCAAACCTCATCACTTAAATATTTATACAGCAAAGGAAACTTGACAATGTGTGTTTCTTAAAATCAGCTGTTGCTCTGAACAATCTCTATATAAATCCTTTACAGGGAGGCCACCACTTCCACTGCAGACGTCTACTAAGCTGTAAGTTTACACCTGCATGTCTCTGTATTCAGTTTATTCACCAGGTGTATTCAGTTTATTGGAACCCTGAATATACCACTTACCTTGGACAACTGTGTTGATCTGAGATCTATTACTCTGCATTGAAAGGTATCTCAGATAAGGCAAAACCTGTTCTTATCTCTGGCCTGTATACAGGAACTCTGGCTAAACTACATCATGTGGTAAGGCAACAGTCAAAAATGAGTTTGTTCTAACATTATGTTCTGCGAGCTGCATTTTTCCTGGTACCTGTTGGGTCTTTTTCCTCCTTGTTCCTTTTCCTTATGGGCGTTTACTGGCACACAGTAAAATCCATCCTCTGCAAAGGACAGAAACTCATGCCTAAAGCTCTGGTTTTGGCCAGCTGAAGCCCACAGGCAGTCCTCATGTGCAGCAGTGATCCATGCATCCCTGCAGGACTTGCAGCATCAGGAACTGCCAAAGGACAGGGCACCCCTACCATCCTCCCTCAGCAGCTAACTGGGGACTTTGCCAGGGCTGCCCAAACCCCTTCAGGCCAGAACGATCCCTTTCCCAGTTCCTGTGATTTCAAATTCACATTGTTGCCACTGGAGGGCATCACGTGAAGCCCTTTCAGAAGGCCACACTGGTCTCACACAGGTTTCTGAGGCTGAAAAGAGTTTTCAAACCAGTTACCGTAATCCAAGGGATGTCCAGTGTCCCTCCTCACCCAGTGCTGGAGCCGGGAACAAAGGGCCTGTGAGCAATTAAACAGGTGACACATGTCAAAAGCACAAATACAAAAGACAACACAATAGCGGGAATACATTTAATCTAGATTTAAAACAAACACATCCAACCTTTTACTACAGAAACACATGACTTTTAACCTGCTCTCTCTCACTGCTAATAAAACACTGTAGGTAGATCAAGTAGGTCCTGACTTTTATCTCACAGACAGGCCTTGTTCTCCCACCATTTAATTTAGGAGGATAGTATCAGTGGAGTCAATATAGTGCCACTGGCTCCACTTTCTTAGTCCTCCAGATGAATCTCCACAAGAAACTCCTGAAAAGCCTCAGACCACACTGAATTCTCCTAAAGTAGACAGCAAGGCCTAACCAGGAAGGCAATTCCCTATTCCTGTCTTCAAACCCAGTTGAATCTTTTTACTGTTCACCTCTGTTTCCCAATATCATTCATTAGCAGCACACAGCACAGCAACCAAGGACCATGCAAAGGTGAGGCTTTGCTTCCTGCTCACACTTTACTGCAGTCCTGGGCCAGTCCAAAACACAACACGGCCTTTTATTGCGTTTTCTCTCCATCGCGTTCACGGTGGTGTGCTCAGTTGTCAATATATACTGGGACTCAGCTTACCCACCTTACTTAAACCTTTTCCAAACAAGCTTACTTTTCAAGCTTTACTTACTCTGATGGAAGCGATACTGAGACATAAACTGCTTCACAAAATGGCTGTAAGGGGCTGCACCCTCTGCCAAAAGGGTGCTCACCCCACAGCTAAATAAAAGCTAAATAAAATCCAAACACCAAGCTATGTCTTAAACAGCCCCAGAAAGGCTGCACTAGCGGGTCCCGGGCTACCTGACTAAACCACCACCACCACGAGCAGCCCCGGCCGGGCGGCAGCGGGCCCGGCGGGCAGCGCTTACCTGGGCCCCGGGCAGGAGCGCCTCTTCACGGGCCCCGCGCCGGCCGCGGCCCGGGGCTCCCGGCGGGACGGGCACCACGGCAGCGGCTCCAGCAGGGGACACGGCGCTCACAGGCAGAGCCGTGGGCAGCCCGGGCCTCGGCGCCACGGCATGGGAGCCGCTCCGGCCGCACGACCACGGGGCCTTTCCGTGTGCGAGCGAGCGCGGGAGGCCGTGCCCGAGCTCCGCCGCTCTCCCGCTGCCGGCCGGCCGCACCCGCGCACCTCAGCCCGCAGCAGGAGGAGCAGGAGCGGGGCCGGGGCCCCGCCGCCATGAACTCCCCCACCTCCCCTCGTGGCGCCGCCATTTCCCGCGGCGCGGTCGGAGCGCCCTCAGAGAAGGCGGGGAGAGGGCGGGCGCTGCCTACCTGCCTTCCTTACTTCCTTCCTTCCTCTCGCTTCTTCCTTTCCCTGCTTGTGCCGGGCCAGGGCCGCGGACGGCGAGAGACCGCTCGAAGTTCTCCCCTGGAGTGGGCGCTCTGTTCCCGCAGCCCCGGCCTCACTAACGCAGCCTTTTCCCGAGACATTACGGACCGAGCCGAGCTCACCACGCTCGGCACCCACTGGAGCCCTACCTGCCCTGGGCTGGGCCATGGAGCAGCTTCCCCAGTGATGGCTCCATCCACACACAGCTGAATTGTTGCCTCCAGCAGCCACCATCCCGTGCAGCACCTGCTGTGCTTGTCCACATCCATTCATTCCCATAACATGTGCTTGATCCTGCAGAGTGAAGCACAAGAATAACATCGGCTGCTAGCACAGCCCTGGCCAGGCTGAGGGAGAGCCGCCAGCTCTCAGCAGCTCCTAGGTGTCCAGCAGGATTGGGGCCGGACAAAGCTGCTGATTCTCACCCCTGAGGTGGGTGTTCCACAGATCCCAAATCATCTGCAGGGCACCCTCATCCAGGCTGGGCTGAGCCCAAAGGTATCTGAGGTATTTTGCAGACAGTTGACCACTAAAGCTTTCTGTCAATATCTAAATAAAATCCCTTTAACATTCCCTTTCTGACATTGGAAAGTGAATAGTCAGGTGATGCCTGCCCCCCCCCAACACATCCTGCCTTGTGCCCCTGTGCTGAGGTGAAAGCTGCAGCCAGGCTGCTGTAATAGAACTATGAATTGTGCCTGTGCAGTGACAGTCATATATTTCATGGTCTGTGTAATAAAATGCTTGATGAAGGAAACATTTTGCCTCCCATGCATGGATGCATGTCGTTTACAGTGAGCATTTATTATGCCGAAAATTTCTGAGCATGCCCAAAGCGATGGCTTGTATTGACATACAGGAAAGGACATTAAGAATCAGTCTGACTTCCTCACAGCCTGCCCAACAGAAAAAAAAAAAGCCTTTGTTTCTGGTGGAGAATTTCAAATTCAGCATCATCATTGTTACAACCTGTTCTCTTGCTTTGGATTTCTCTGTGCACTAATCTTAGAGTTCATATCTGACTCTTAAAAGAGTTCAACCAAAAGGCCAAAGGATAGACAAAAATGTAAACACCTATATAAACAGCTGTTTAAATTAGAAACTGATGGTTTGGTTTTGTTTGTTTGGTGGGTTATTTTGTTGGTGGTGTTTTTTGTGGTTTTGTTTTGTTTTTGTTTTGCTGCAAATGGAAAAGCAGCCATTGGCTTTTGGGCCGTGCTGTCTCAGTCCCTGTGTGGAATTTTGCACATTGTAGATATTTCATGACTGGGTCAGCACAGTGGCACAGCAGTGAGAGCAGGCCTGTGTGGGGCTCTCTCTGCTTGCAGCACAGGAAGAAAATCTAAGCTCAGGGTGCATCTGATCAGAGGAGGTGGAACTTAGCTCAGCCATAGCACTGTGGCATTTCAGCTACACACTATAATAATGTGACCATATATTTGCAACCGGGCTTAGGACGGATTTCCTTCAGAAAGACAAAATAATCTAAGAAGTGGATCCATGGGTAAGAAGTAACACTCATGAGGCAGATTATGAACAGAGCTAAGCCAATGAAGTAAATATAACTTCACCAAATTCAATGCATTGGGAAGAACTTTTAAGTCCCAAAGTGGGGCTACTGGTAGGCAGATGGAAGAAATAAAACCCCAAATCCAAAGTCCCTTTTCTCAGACCACCTTCTACAAACACGATTGACTCTTGTTACAACAAAACAACACAAATACACTTTGCTAATACCTACTGAGCCAGACTCAAACATGTCACTGATATTTACTTAACAAACATTTACGTATGTACTCTGCTGTGGTTCAAAGAACACTTGTTTATTTAGAAAAACTTATTTTAAAACAAGGCTTTGAATTGTTTGTTTTGTTGTTGTTGTTGTTGGGGTTTCTGTGTGGTTTTTGGTTGGACGGTGGGTTGGTGTTTTGGCTTTTTTTTTTTGGTTTCTGGCATGATAGAGCAGCTAAAACTTAGTGCTTTCTGACCTTGCCTTGTTGGAGATCTGGCCTAACAGGGGACAGCACATTGGCACTGAGTCTGGCAGCGTGGATTTTGAGGGGCTGGGAGAGACCATTCACTTTTAGGGCTTGGTTGTCAGGTGAGGAGTACTTCATAGTACTTCACAGTACTTCACTCTGCTCTCACAATGTCCTGATAACTGTCTATATACCAGAAATTGCAGTATTTTTCCCTCATTAACCCCAAAAGCCGTGTCTGATGTTACCCACCGTTCCCAGCCCAATCCCAGAGGGGTGGCTGGGAATCTCACCTGCTCCTGAGCACTCCCATTCAGGCTGTGTCCTTGTAGTCTGCCTTACTTACAATAAGCAGAGTGTGAAACAGCCGCACTGCCTGGTGACAGAAACTGCCAGTACTGCCCGGTAACAGAGTGTGAAACAGCCGGTACTGCCTGGTAACAGAGTGTCAAACAGCCGCAATGCCGGTAACAGAGTGTCAAACAGCCACAGTGCCGGTAACAGTGTCAAACAGCCAGTACTGCCCGGTAACTGAGTGTGAAACAGCCGCAATGCCCGGTAACAGTGTCAAACAGCCACACCGCCCGGCGTGGGGACAGCGCTGTGACTCCGTGCCCGCCGATGGCATTCGGCTCTCCCGCAAGTCTCACCGAGCCTGGCACACAGTGCAGTGGGAGGACGAAGCTCTGCCATCTCAGGATCTCTGACCAGCATACCAGAGGCAAGCCTTTATGAAAGCACCCACTTTCTACATTTCCTCTTCCCATTTTTTGGCGAGATTCTCACCAGAGCCCTCAGCAGCAGGCAGGCAGCCCCAGGACTAGGCCAGGGATTGCCCTGGTGTGGGTGCCCACAAGCCCCTGTGCTTCCCTGCAGCTCATTTCACCCACCTGTGAAAGGGCTCTGTAGGTCTGCTTGTAAAGCTTAGAGATCTGTAAAGGAAAATTTTCTTTTTCTGTGTAGAATAATATTACAAGCAAATTAACTTTTGAGGTTTTTTTTTTAAGGCAAAAAGGGACAGTTCTTTCTGGAGGTAAAAAGCAGTATTCCTCACACATTTTACACTGCAAATACCAAGAAAATCTTATCAAGCATATTCCATTTTATCTTTAGGCTGGAGACAAAGCCATACCTCCTCCCCCAAGCTGGGGAGCTGCAGGATCACCAGATTGACGTCATTCTCCTTGGTGATAAAACATGCTGCATGCTGAACTTGGCATTCAGCATGCTCAGGTTGAGCTAAGAGCTAATGTAATGAACTCTGGGGAAGGATTTACATCAAATACCACTCTGGAATATTAAATACAGACAAGACTAACTTCTCACTTGAATAATTACACACTGGCTGAATTCCTCCTTTAGTTTCAAAGAGGAATCACCTTTCTCACTTCCTTTTGAAAATTGTATGCATTGGTGCACTGTTTCACTACCTCTGTAATAAAAGGATGAAGTGATTTCTGTTAAGTACCACGGGCTGAACTAAGATGAGTTTCAGCTCTAGCAATGACTCTTGCCACTCGACGGGGGGAGCAAGCAAACCGAGAAAAGGCAGATTCAAATTTCAACAAGTGTCCCCAGCTGCTTGTGCTTGCTAACATAACCTCAAAGGCAGAGGTGCCTGGGAACACTCCTGACTTCACTTTGCATGTGGGAGTGCAGTACTAAAGCTTTGCACACATATTCCCACTGCCCCAGCAGCACTGCAGTGCTCACAAGCTATTTCAGTTAACTGTGTTTGTACTCTCCTTCTGCCTGTGGATACCAATGTAAGGCTTTCAGCCATTGTAAGATATTTATCCAGGCTCATTTTGAGCCAGAAATAAAAAGATTTTCTTGTGGTAAAAGCTGTAGTAAGCAGCAAGAGTCAGTTTGAAAGACAAGGTTTAGTCTCAGCATTGTGACTGTGTGTTTGAGGGAGATGTTTAGCCAGTGGAAGTTAAAGGAAAGACTCCCAGCGAATGAAAAATGCAGGCAGAGAAGCTGGAAGAGAGGGGGAAAGTGGAACATGAGAAGACCAAGACTGTTTCCTAGCCTAACACTGTTAAACCACAGGCAGGGCTTGAAGATCCAGGACTTCAAAGATATTTAGAAGCCTCAAAGCTACTTTGCTTAGTGGCTGTGTGTTCCTTGTCCTTTCCTAGCTCAGTTGCCTTGATTGCTAAAGAGGCAACTGCCTTCGTTTCACAGGGTTTGCAGGGCTGAGTCCACTGAGGTTTGCATGGGAAATGTTGGAGGAGAGTCCTGAAGATGTTGAACAATGGAAAAAAGGAAAACATGAGACACTTTGTCCAAGTCACATTCAAAGCAGGCACTGAGAGAAAGCACAGTAGAATTAAGCCACAGCCCTTTGGTCACAGAGCCAAAGCTTCAGCAAAAACCAGCTGAAACACCTGGACATCCCCTTTGTTCTGAACCAGCAGCACAGGGCTGCACAGGGACATGGCACCGATTTGACAGCTTGTTTTCTGCATCTAAACACCATGTCAGGACAGACTGCACTCCATCCTGCTATCATTTAACAGCACCCCTGGGACCCCTGCACCTTGGAGGCATGATGTCACACATGAGCAGAGAGATTATTTGTTTTGAAGCTTCTGAATAGCTCTGAGACCTCATTTCAAAGCACTCCTTGCAGAGTCATGACTCAAAGCCTTCTGGTCTCACTGAAGGGCACAACTACTACTGTTTGCCTGTGCTGTTTCTCAGCACACAGCCAGTGATTATTACATATCTATTATCCTTTCTTCACTTTTATGCAGGAATGCCATTACTCAATTCCTTCATGTTCAAGACACATTTATTTTTAAATGTGCATTTTAAAATTTTAAAATTTTAAAATGCTTTATCAATGATTCCTCTACTGAGACAAGCAGAAACACCCAGAGAAAAAGGCACTGCAACAAAAAACAAGGCATTCATTCAATTGCAGGAGATTTAAAATTTATATATTAAATTATTTATATAGCCACTGGGTAAACTGCAGTATGAAAACCATCATCAGACTTGTGATAAGGTAGCTGTGCTTTTGCTGAAAAGACAACATTGTTTTTACCAGATCATAATAATTCAGATTTACTTGGAGGCATCTACAGTGATACTCAGGTTTAAAAGCAGGATTACCTGATAGAAAATATGCAGCATGGAAAATAGAGCCATTCATTCTGTCATTTAATGCTGAATTGTTGAACCTTATTAAGTTTTAAAACACAGAGCTTTTTACTAAAGCCCTGGAGGTGCATAAAGGACCTCTCCTTCATCATGTCTACATTGGAATTTACTCTTGTATTAGCATTAAAGCAAGAACAAATGAAAAGAGCAGACATTGCATAAGACTGCCAGCCTAACTGAAACTGGGAACACTTCAATCCCACTCAGTTTATTCCAGTGTTCTCCCTTCCATGGTGAAGGACCATCAGCAAAGCCATTTCTGTCCCCAGGAAGCTGCATCACTGAGTGAGAGTTCAAAAAGCTGGAAAGGGTTCAGAGCACAGGGCATGTGATGCTGCTGTGTAATCTTGGAGAATAAAGGAGGGAATCTGGAATGGCTAAAGCATGTGCAATGGGAGGACAGACATCTGCATCCTGGAGCAGTGAATATCAGGTTAGAGCTATCACTGCTCCAACAGCAAGGCCTTCATGCTCATGGACAGCAGCCTGGAATCATCCCCATGGAACAGGCACAGCCTCACAGTGCACAGAAAGCTTCAGAGGTGTGGCTTGGACACAGAAGCTCAGTGGGAAGAAAGTCAAGATCAGGCATCATGGTTCCAGATTTTAGTTATAATCTGTCCTTGGCAAATTTAGATGGACAAGAGAGTGAACAAAGCTGCAGTAGCTGAAAATCAGTGTTTTATGTTAAGTGAAATTATTGTACACCAATACGGACATAAATCTGGCTTACAGAGAATATTAATTAGCACAGTTCTACAGTCCAAGTAATGGAAATAAAGATGTAGTGTGAATTTCAGGGAATTAATCATATTGATCCCATCTTTTCAGTGATGATGCATCAGGCACTTCTATAGCAGATAAAATTAACTGCTTTTTTACCATATATTAATATAACTCAGAATATTAATTATGCTTATGAATAAATATTTTTTCTGGGCAGTTTAACATCTTTATTGATGATCTGGATGAGGGATCAAGTGCACCCTCAGTCAGTTTGCAAATGTAGCCAGGTGGGTCAGTCTCTCCTCCCAAGAAACAAGTGATAGGACAAGAGGAAATGGCCTCAAATTGCACCAGGGGAAGCTTGGATTGGATATTAGGAACTTTTTTTTATTTCAAGGGTTGTCAAGCACTGGAAGAGGCTGCCCAGGGCAGTGGTGGAGTCACCATCCCTGAACGGATTTAAAACAATGTGTAGATGTGGCACTTGGGGACATGGTTTAGTGGTGGATTTGGCAGTGCTGGACCCCAGGAATGGCTGGACCCCATAATCTTAAAGGTCTTTTCCAGTCTAAATGATTTCATGATTTTTACCTGCAGACAAGTCTCTGGACCCACATGCTCATGCCTACACTTCCTCTCCCATCCTTACTGCACAGATAAGCAGAGGAGACACTGATGGTGCCATGCAGTTTTCCTCTAGTGGAGACACAGGAGCCTGCAAGGAACAGGAGACATTAATACCACGTGGCAAATTACAGCTGGTTACAAGAGATGCAACATAGGGAAATACAATGTGACATTGCCAGGAAAATTGTAACTCTCTCTTTCCTTGCAAGTTCCCTGTGAAAACAGGACACTTGTTTTATTGAGCTTCAATGAAAATATATTTGCTCCTTCAGCTTTGATTGTAGAACCTCTGGAAGACTGACCAGAGAAGCTTCTGTCCTACTACTGTCAGTGGGACAGTGGCACAGTCTGGGCACCCCTCACAGGGTCTGAGCCCCCTGGCTTAGGCAGCATGCACACAACAATGAACTACATGGAATTATGAAAGGGAACTTCCTGCTCCAACAGCATATAACTGCATTCTGAGCAGGTATAGAGACCACGCAAGGGCAGAAGGGCATGACACTAACAGGAATAAATGGTGACAGCCCATCAGTCTCACTGGCTTGGAGAGGAAGGAGAAACAGAAGCAGCTAACACCTGGAGAGGTCACCTCTTCCTTTCTTACCTTAAGGCTGCTACTGCAGTCCCTGAACTGCTCCCATCATCCACCTCTCCCCAGCTTCTGCTTCTTCAGAAATGGTTCAAAATGTCTCTAAAGTCAACTCCTCTGCAGTAACAACAGTCAGCAGCCCTTTCAGTGCCTTTGGATGCCTTTCTGTCGGCTGGGAAGGCTGACAGGATACTCCTCCAAGTCCTCCAGTGAAACACAGTGTGGCACTGCATGGAGCTGCAAAGAGACTTGTCCCAGGGTACACAAGGGTCTGATGGCCTTGCCAAGGGCAGGCCACAAACACAGGGGCTTGCCAGCTATACCTTTCATCACCCGTATGCCATTCAACCCCCTCAACCTTTCCTTCCCCCCAAAAAAAGGATCTTAGTTAAATAAAAAAAAAATTAAAAGAATTTCATGTGTTTGTTAGTCTGCAAACTACAAAGTGCATATACATTTCAAATGAATTGGGTAGGACTTGACACTTCTTAAAATATACATTTTATTATTTTCTGGTAGTTGCTATGAAGGTTTCATTCAAATCGTGAAGGTACACAGCCTTTACAAACTTCTTGAGTTGAAGGTTTGTGTTGGTAGCTTTATGTTCTTTTTCTTTTTCGGCAGAGGAGAATACATTGGCTATAAAATGTTGAAATTCATTAGATGCTTAGTATCACCTCTTCATATACGCTGTGGAATGCTTTGTAGAAATACTATATAAAATAAGGCAGACTTTAACAGGGAGTTCAGTCATAAAATGTCATGGGAGAAAACAAAGAGTTCCAACACATTATTATTTTTGTAGCCAAGAGAAGATCAGGTGGTCCTCACTGGTTTGTGGGAGAACTACTGCAGTTCTGGTGCTCAGACAGTATACAGTTCTTGTTTATTCTACTATTCTCAAGTGAGACCTTTTTAATAAAACTTACTTTAATTAACATAAATCAGACAATATTTAAACATACACATCTATCCTTACAGTGCAATAAAAATGTATCATTGTATAGTATTTTGTATTTGCATTATGAAAATAAAAGGTCTGTACATCAATTAAATGTATATTAATGGGTATGAATCATGTAAATTTATAATGCATCTAAAGTTGGCTTTGGCTTTTAAGTATTTATAAATTCATAGAAAATATTGAACATCTAACAAAATAAATAAAACATAACATTTTAATCATAGATGCTAACGATCAACCTCAAAAATTCTTGTGTTATTTTTTACATTTGCTACTAAATTTCTTAAGGAGAACTCACTTTCAGTAGTGCTCAGAAGTGAATGATTGCACCTTCTGTGATGTGAAAAAATACAGTACATCTATTTTTCATAGATCAAAAAATTCTTTCATAGACAGTTGCATTTTAAATGTCTGATTGTTCTACATAACTGTCTGAAGTGCTTATAAAAAGCATGTAGCTTTCTCATAAAAGCTGTGAGTCTCTATTAATAGATAAACTTCTAGTGAATGTCCTTTTCATGAGGATTCTCTTCAAGGTCTTCCAGCTTCACGTGCTGGTATGAAGATATCACAGAAGCATGTTCGTAATAAACCCTCTTCAGTACAAGTACTGCAGCAATCCAGTGTAATTCCACTTGGTGGGCTTATTTCATCCAAGTCTACACACGGGACTTTGGGAAGTCAACTGCTGACCTCGTGTTCTCTTGCATGTGAAAGTTCCCCAAGTGCATGGGCTAGCTTTACTGTAATACTGAAGAGACCAAAACAAATCTGAATTCACACAGATAAAAGTGAGCTTGAATAAATATCATCTGGCTAGTGAATGACACACCATGGTCTAACTGCTATTCTGGTGGTGGTCGGAGGACTCGCAGGTTCCTTCCATCCAGTCCTTTCCAGTATTTAATGTTATTATTCAGATGCTCCATCAGATTCGGCAGGTCAGCAAATGCTAGGGAAGGAAGGGCAGAAAGTATTGAGCTTGCAGAACTGAAACAGTCACAGATTCTGTCTGAAATGTTTGGGCAACTATGTTAAGTAGAAAAGCTTAAATCTGTCATCCTGAGTCTTGAAATAGTGTTGGCTGTACAGGTCTCAGCACTCACGTAGCACTGGGGCCACTGAGAACTGTTCTGCAAATTTACTTAATACTGGTATTGTGAGTCCCAGCAAAGGAACACAGTTTTCCAGGAGGGGCATAGCTAATTATGGTTGTAATTATCCTGACCCATCAAACCTCAGTCACATGTCATGATCTGGCATTCAGGGGAGTCACATTTCTGACCACTTTTACCATGGAGGCAGCACTTGGAAGGAAACAGCTGCTCCCCCAAGCAGTTTCCAGACAGCAGAAATTTGCCTTGAAGAATAACCAATATTAACATAGTCAAAATGACTGTGCTCAAAGAGCTATCAAAGAGAATGTGTTCTGTTCTCTGTTTACAGAGAAGCAAGTTTAAGAAGTTAAAGATTGCCTGAATCTAGTATATTATAGGCAGGCCATGAGAATTGTTTGTAGCCGTACTTATAAGCAATAATGAAGTTATTAATCTTACTTGAACTGCAGGAATCTTCCCTTTTCTCTCCCTTTATTTAGGAGCCATAAAAAAGACATTTTGTATCACAGCAGCTTCAAATGTTCACATCAGGAAACAGCAGAGTTTTGCTTACCATCCCAGGCATCAAACATATCAATAATGAAGTAATCAATGAATGATAATTGGGATTTGGGGATGCTGCAAGTATTTCTGTCAAAAACTGGCATCACAACTGGTAAACCTTGCCTCCTTTCTTCATCAGTCTGCAAAAAACATTCGTGATTATTCATCTAAGACACATTCTTTTAATGGGCTTCTTTTAGCAGCAGATTGTTTGGCACTGACTAGAGCATGCATCTGCTAAATCAGAGGAGGAACCTGAATAAATCTGAAGCAGCAGCAACTTAATCTCAAGTAGCTAGTTGTTGTTCAGTTTCAGCAAAACAGCAGAAAAATAGTGCCTTCCAGGGTTTCCCAGAAAGGGATATATTTACCTTCTCTATCTGCACACAAGTTGACCCTAAGTAACTTGGCACACTACCAAGATATGACTGCTTTGGATCTAAGAGCTGCTCAACCATTGTCAGCCTCTGATGGAAGCAGTGATCTGTCCCCCTCAGACATGGCTTGGGGTGCCAAGTTCCAACTGCAGCGTTTGCTATATAATCTGTAATGATGACTGCCCTCTCCTTTTCCACATCTTCCTAAAGCCTTCCCTCAGCACAGTGTGCTAAGGGCTTACAGCATTTCTTGGAGTGAGTGCTGCTCCCATCCAGACACTAGAACCTGATGATCCTAGGCAATGATTCTTGATGATCCTTCCCATTCCAGAGGCAAAGCCAACATGTGGGTACAGAACACATCCTTGCTCTGTCCTATGGGAGTGCATTTGCAGACAAGGCTCAAAAAGCCCAGTTCCAAACTGAACAACCTGAAAGCTTAGATTTTTCAGAAATTGCACAATAGAAGTTGTCAACTTCCATCTCTCTGAAGGCACCTAGTTGTGTACCAGCATGAGTAATACCCATCATTTAAAATAAAAAGGTTATTATTCCTCACATGACACAATGCAGCCTGAGACATTCTGTGACACCCTCCCTTTTAAAGAGGTGCTCACCTGCAGTTTCAGCAGCCTAGTTGAGCTGCCTTACCTGTGCAAAGTACTCCTCAGAGATGCGCCCAGCCCACTCTATGCACTGTTCTCTGGGTCTGCACGGGTTGGAAATGTCAGCACACTTTATCAACATGCGCTTGATAAGGATACGGTTTTCAGGAGACCTGAGAACAGTTTTGATTGACTCTCCATCACCATTATTCTGTAACATTTAAGAATAAAAAACAATCCATTAGCAAGGTCTCCATGCACTAACTCAAAAACTTTTGTGCTTTGGGAATGCTTTCAGCACATCCTACAGGGATCAGTCCTGCTACCAGCTACCAGACTTGATGTCTAACTCAATTTATGGGTGGATTATCAAAGTTATCCACAGCTCTGAGCTAGCACTGAACTCCAGTTTCTGGATTCAATCACTGGCTTTGTGACAGATCTCTTTGGCATTTTTGGGCAAGTCATCTAATCCCTCTATTCCTTATCTGCCTTCTCAAAAGTGTGGAGAGGATCAATTCATCACTACACACAAAGTGATGAGGACCGTGTAGGCAGAAAAATGTAACTCTCTGCTGAAACCCAAGGATTAATGGACTTGCACATTAAGAATGGAATAGTTGGTTTGAAAAGAGAGACTGACCCAAGATGCAGAGCCACTCTTGGCACACAAACCCCATCAGTGTACCAATCATTCTGACAGCACTGCCACTATTCAGAGAGTCAGATCCCACATTACCTCCCAGCATGTTCCTCATTCTCTTCCCTTGCTGCTGGACTCTTTAAGGATGGATAGGTACAGGAGTTTACACTGCTGTCTACTCAGAATAGAAACTCTGAAGCAAGGAACATACAAGACTTTTTGGCACCTAACAAGGTCTTGCTCCACAGTCAGAGCAGGGAAGAAGTAACAAACAGTAATGATAATAATAATGTGCTACCAGTTCCTGCAGTGTTTTGTACAAAGAGGGAGATACAAAGCAGCAGAAACATTCTGACCTTTTATTAGGTCAGAATAATCATGACATTTTTCAGAAGAAAATTCTTGTGGGGAAGAAAGTTCTTCCTAAAGGAAGAAACTGACAGTAATAAAAAAAATTTGAAAGTACAGAAATGGCTCAGAAATACCAGCTCCACAGGTCTCACTAAAATGAGATGCCTAAAGCAATTCTTTTTTCTAAGTATGTGGAAGGGAAAACAGAACAAACAAGGTGAACTTCCAGATGCATGGGAAAATGATATACGAGAAAGCCAACATAAAGTGATGGAAGCTCCAGAAACACAAATATGGAACTGAGGTATGGGAAATTAAGATTGTTCAGTTACAGATGGTAGAGAATATCCCAGTAAATAAACTACCAGGGATCAAGAAAGGATGTTCACCTCTGAGATCTGCTCAAACCAAAGGCACAGTTGTACTTGCTGGATGCAGATGTCTTGGGAATAAAATGTGTTAACTGTGCTTATTCCCAGCATCCTGCTCTGAGTGCAGAGGTGTCTCTGCATGTCACATGTTGGTTTCCTGTCATAGCTGAGGTGACATCATGAGGGGAAATGGGAGGATAGAGGATTCTGGAGCTGGAAAGGATTTTTTTCAGTTTATGAAACAAAAGCAGAAAGGAAACAAACAGAGCAGCTTCTCAGCATGGCTCTTTGAACAAATTTGTGTAAAAATAAAAAATAAATTAAAAAAAAAGAAGTGGAACTGTCCCATTTGGAACAGGCAGTTGGCAGCTCAGCCTGCAAACACTGCACTGAGTCACCACCATGACTGGAAAGCAGGCCAGAAAACACACACTGCTGCTGCAGCCAGAGGGACAGCAGCCTTGAAAGAGGGGCTGACAGTGTTGTTCTGCTCAGCACAATAAATAATTTGCTTTACCCACTCACACATTACAGGCCTTTTCACAGGAACTTGCCAAACTGAAACTCCCAGCTGAAAGAAGGGAAACATTTTGCTTCTTGTTTTCAATAGAAATTATATATTCTTTGTCTTCCCATCCTTGGGTACAATTTGCTGTGAATCACAAATGCCTTGTGGGGCACATAAGTTCCCTGCAGTCTCTGGGGCTAAAGGGTAGAACTAAAGTTTTGTTTCATTTTTCTATGTCCCTGTTTTTACTCTCTGACTGCACAGGTCCAAGCCCAGTTCTTCAGCAGCACCAGCTGTTCAGCTCCCTGTGATAGGCAAGAAGAGGAGTTTTGCTTCTCATGGGTGAAGGAACAAGACCTGTTTCTCTCCCACTCTTAGATAATAAAAAGACTGCCTTCCCCAATTACACACAACAGTCATAAATGTGGCTTTCTAAAAAACATGGCAAGAAACTACAGAAAACCATTACAGCTCCTCCATGACATTGCCACTGATGCAAGCTTTATCATAACCATTTCTGCAAGTCTTCTCTTGGCAAAAATTCCAACAAAATTATACACTGCTCTTACTGGCAACAAAACTACTGGTTGAAGCTGTTATTGAAACTGGTGTGGTTTTTCAGAAAGAGTTCTTAACAGGCAATTTCTTTGTGTCCATGGGGTTCCAGATGGCTATTGATTATATGATACATAATGTCACCATCATCTATTTTAAAGATTAAAAAAGAAAGCACAGAGAAACCCCATGAATGCTGCCAGGCAGCACTGGAGGCTGAGGGCCCTTATTGCCAGAGAATGCAAAACATGCCAACCCACAGACCTGCCCTTATGCTGCACCCCAGCATGTCCCCTTGGGAGGGATGTAATTCAGCCTCTGCTTTGAGGCAAACCTCGCCTTCTTTGCAGAAACAGCCAACAGCAATGCCCAGTCTTGCCACTTCTTCCATGGGAGCAACTGGGTTAATCAAAATAACATTTTTCCATGAAAAGATACAGCCCAGGGTCCTGGTTCCAAGTACAACATCACAGCACTGTGATATTAATAGGATCCAAGTGAGTCCCACTCACCCTCAAAGTGAGTGACAACCATGTTAAGCAGAAGGGGATTCAATCCCAGAGGTGAAAGATCAATATCCAGCCTCTCTTTCTCCACATTTCTGATAAACTTTCTCAGAACACCATGTGGGAATTTCCCACTGCCAAGGGTTCCCAGTCCCTGCCTAGGCATTTTAAGCAGGACTTGCAGTGTTGCTTACCCCATTTTCTTCTAGTGCTGCCAAGGGTTTATTAATGCTGTTGACAAACTTGTTGACATGCTCAAAGTGCTTTGTCATTTCTGTTGCTAAGACCATGTCAATAATGACTTGGCGAAGGGTTCGATACTCATTCCTGTTTAAAGAAGGAAACAATTAAGAATGCTGGCTGGGTCACAAAGGGCTGGTTGCTAAAACAAGTCTAACAAAATTGCAACAGACCATTCCTGTTTGAGAGAGGTGCTAGGGGAACAAAGAACAGCAATAAAGGCTGGGGCAGCTGTGTCTCTGTTAGATGTAGGTGTGTAGGGACATATGTGCTCCAGGCATGACTGGATCTCTAGGAGAAACAGTACCTGGGCAGAAGCAGAGGCACCAGCTGCTTAGGAGGCTGCTAGGACATGCCACACCTGCATGTTCCCAAGGCTTTTAGCACAGACACCCAGCTGTGGCTCACTCCCCAGGCAAGTTTTCAGCAATGTTTTTCTGTTGTATCTTGAGAGAACCACGGCAATGGTCACATCCTTGCCCTGAATGCTTCTCTGAGGCTGCAAGAGCAACAGGTCCTTCATTATCCTTCACAGTGCTCTGTGGCTCTTTCTCTCCTTGTTCTCTACCCACCCAGCCATAGCTTGTTCTCTACATTCAGTGACACAAAACAACTCTTCTAGACTTGCTCACATTAAGATTTACACTAAGTTCCTTAGATAGGGTCTGCCTTTTCATGGACAGGAGAAACTGACAGTGGGGATTTACTCCGAGGTCTTTGCAGGAGAGACAGAAGCACTCTACTCTTGTAGAAGCAAATTTCTCAAGGGCCACGGACAGTTCTCCACCAGGCAGTGCCCTCCTCTAGGATGCCTGTTTGCCTTATGGTACACAGAAGGGAGTGAGAGATGTAGGTGGGCACACAAGGACCCTGGGGGTCAGAATTACCTCTCCATGTTTTTAAAGATGTTGCATTTTCCATCCCGGGTGGTGAGCTGGAAAGCCAGGGCAGCATGGTGGCTCTCCAGCACGGCCGTGTCGTTGTAGAGGATGGCGAGCTCGCTGCCAGCATTGCACAGGAAGGAGTTTGTCCTTCCTGGGTGATCCACATCGTGCACTGTGGCAGCAATGAGCGCGGCAACCTCGTCAATCGGATCCAGGGTTTGCTGAAAATAGAAGGGTGCTTAGTTTTCCTGGCAGACTCATTAGGAACCCTATTCTGTCCATAAGATTAAGCCAAGTCGCTGAGGAATAAAAGCCAAAACTCTGGAGATCAGCAAGGGTCAGATGTTCTACACAGAGCAATGGAAAATTCATTATAAGCTTCACTGAACATTGCGTGACTTTTTTGGCCATTTTGTACCCCTTAAATTTTGCCTTAACCACACCTTTGTCACAGCACATCAAATTAAACAAATGTAAAGTAATAAATTAGTTTGTGTTTTCTAGCAACACTGAAACCACCTTCACTTGGAGTTAAGGTATTTGGCTTGGAAAAACGACCACTACTGCTAAAAATTATTCTATTAACACCCTTTAATTTCCTTTGTCAATTTAATGTGTCCTAATCATGTTCCCCTTACGTGCTGGCTAGGTTTACAATTTGAAAGAAATGTTATCCAGTTCCTTAATAACACTGTCCTGGGTTACAGCTAATGCATATTCTATGGAGAATATTCAATGTTTTGTATCCATGGATAAATTACATGACACATGTTCTGTACTTTCTGTGTCACATTCTGATTCTGGTAGCACGCTGCACTCCAAGCTTTAAGTCTACTTGCAATGGGCATTGCTTTATGCCTATTTTTATCTACCCTGTCATGAAGTACAAACCTATTTGACTCTTAAGATTTTACACTTAAGTGCCAATACTTAATAATAGCATAAAGGAGAACAAGAACTAAGCATCTCAGAAATATTTTGTATACATTTGGAAACCAGCCTTTATGCTGTGTTTATACTGGCATTTGTGAAGGATCAGATACAAACAATTATATTAAAAATTTTAATAAAATTAAAGAGACACAAGAGCAGAAATATTCCCATTTGAATCCGGGAGCAGAGCAGATAATTTTCATTCCAATTTGCTTTTATTTGAGGTCCAAATTCTCTGTGGGCCCACTACTACCATTCAGAATAGTTACACTTGGTAGGTGAAAAGACAAACCCTATCCTTCTTCACACCTCCTGAAATTATGCAATGACCTGACTTTGCACGAGCAGGTATATTATTCATTGAGGACTAAGAGAATCTCATGGAGAAAAAGAGTAGGAAAATAATTCTTTCTGCTCTAGTTCATAGTTAGCATTGTCTGAAATACTCTCTGCTGTGTGTTAACTTCTTCCTTCTTTCTTTCAGCTGCTGCTCATGGGATTCTATTTTTGTGGTATAAATGTCAGAGAGAGGGATTTGAGAGAGGGATTTCCTCAGAGGGACACACTGAGCAGCATTCAGTCTGGCTGAGAAAGACCTGTGCAGATGGGAAATGGCCAGAAACATGAGAATACCTGGCCTGAAGGACCACAGCAGTCTACCTGACTTATTTCACAGGGATTCACAGCACTTTTACACCCAACATCAAGGCAAGGATTCTAACTTTGTTATCTTAACTCCATGAAAATGTTTTTTTCTCAGAAAACAGTTCTGAGAATATGGCTTCAATTTCGAAGCCAGAAAATCTTCCTAGGCAAGTTGAACTGAGTTCAAGTTACCAAAAAAAAAATATTCTCAGCATGAATTTCAGTGGCAGAATTGGGCTTTCTGTTTAGATTAAGCTGAACTCTGTGCAACACAAAAGCAGCTGGGCTATAACTTTGAAAAGATGAAGAGAGAATTTTGAACTTTGATTCTGCTCCTTCTGTTGCTGCAACATTTTTTTCTCTTCCTATGCCTACAGAGGAATGGAAATAACACTCTGGAAAAAGAGGAGGCAGTCATGCTTCTGTGGCATTGAAATGGATCCAGATCTTGTCTGTTTTTCATAGATATTCTTGTGAAGACCAGCTAAACCTCTGGCAAATCAGGGGCTGAAAAAATCCAGTGACATTCTATCCCCACTTGGCATACAGTATTTGTAAATCAGCCTCTGGAGAGCACACTAATGAGCTGCAGCTCCAAGTTAACGGAATTACTACAGTTTAATGAGCTGTCAGAAGCTTGTTTACAGTCACAAATTTCTCAGCCAGGTGCCCATCACTGGTGCTATCCTTAGGCAGGCCAGTTCAGAACTTTTACCCAGGACTGTGACTCAGAAATATGTGCCACCACTCTACTGCACACACACCAAGCACTGCTTTATTCCCCTGCTCCAGTCTGGGCATGTGAGAGCAAAAGTTACTGATTTATTCTGGTTTTCATGGTTCTAATAGCCCAGAGGGTGTTATGGTAGTGACAAGTAATTCTTTTCAATACTTTCCCGCAGTGCAGTCTCTATGAGCCTCAAGGCATCTTCTCCAGTGGGAGATACAGCCTACTTATGGCCTATATTGTCCTGGGAATTTTTTGCAAAATGACCATCACAAGACATAAGAGATGGTAATTTATCACATTAAATCTGTATTTGGCATGTGCCATCACAAAAATAATTATGTTATTAGCTCACCTATCTGAGAAGGTTTAACTACATGAAGGAGTTTTACTTGAAAATAAAGTTTTCTTATTCTCCTGTCAAGAACTGTTCAATTCTGTAATATTAGTATCCATCCTCCTACATATACTGTAAGAGAGATCCTAGAGTTCATGCAAAGCTCAGTTTTTTTGACCTCAGAGTTACCAAACTAGTTGGCACTGGGCAGACATTTGGCTTTTGAATCTGTTTCTGAGAGATCCTTCTTTGATTGCATCTGTATTCCCCACCTACATTGTGTCACACAGGTGTGGACTCACCTTCACTCTCTCTTTAGACAAGAAGTAAGCAGTAGCATGTAGTACATCTGCTGAATGAGTGGAATTGTGGTAGGAGTTGGAGGAATGGTAGTTAGCCTCAATAACTTGTAGCCATGACCTCAGAGTGGATTCTGAACAGTTTAGGAATTCACAGATTCCAAAGCGAGCAAATATTTTGAGACCCAGATAAACCAAAGGCCTGTGGAAAAAAAATAAACAGGAAGTTTTAAAATGAATGCAGCTGAAAGAATATTATATAGCATAAACAGTGTGAATCCACACAGCATTTTTAGCTAATGACATATGTAATGATGTGTAAGGACTTGCTACAGAATTACTGTGACATATACTGGAATTGTACCATACATAAAGTCCAATCCCCCTTAACCCCCCAATGTCAGACAAAGGTGTCTCCAGGTTTCTCTGTCAGGGAACTGCAATGCACTAAAATTCAATTAATTATCCTGGCTTTATTACCATATGTCTGCTTGGACTTAAGGCAATACTAGTAATATATTCATACTTGTGAGTCATTGAAAATCACTGTACTTATCTTAACAAATGAACTGCTGTCATTTACACACAGTAGGAAGCAATCATAATTACACTGCCTTTAATAAGAGTACAGGCAACAAAGTACCTCCTTTGTCCCTCTGTGGTCTCTCTACATCAGTGAGAACAGAGAAACCTACCTGGTGATCTCATGCACTCTGGCTGGGATAATTAATTAAGTTACTGCAATGTACCCATTAAACGCTGTAAATCACACAGACAGACTGTATTTTTACATCTTTCTTTTTAATTACTTATCTCTATTACTTCATTAGAGATCAAAATGCAGCAAAGAAAGAAGATCTAAAGCAAGCGGATGTAAATACTTTCATTTAAAATAAAATAATTTTAAAGAAGAATAAAACCCTAGGTGGTTTTGCACCTTTTTGGCTCATAAAGCCACAGCCTAATAATGAACTGCATATTTGTTAACTAAGTGCCTGACATCTTTCTTAGACTTTGGTTTTGAATAACTTTCAAAGCTCTCACAGATCTGGGATTTTGACAAAAGGTTTAAGATAGTCAATTAATTGCATGATCTGGCCTCCAAATTGGTGTCTCACTAAAGCTTTTACCTAAGACAAAGCATGATACATGAAACTAGACCCAAAAGGGGAACTTTTTATAAGCATGAGAAAATAAAACCAAGGATTTAAACAGAAAGAACAATTTACAGTCTTAGGGGGAGCCTTTGCTACTAATGAAGTACAGTCTATCAAAGCTGCTGATCTGCTTTTGAAAACTTCTGTGATGGAAATTAGTATGCCCTGCTTTTTATCAGTAAACGTTTTCAGTTAAGCTTATACATAAAATGTAACCTGCCAAAATTTTAGAATAAAGACCTTCCTCTAATCCCAGAGAAAGGTAATGGGAATTTTGCTGAAAAGCTATTCAGGAATAAAACCTTTCCAATCAAATGGAAAGAAAATAAAACTTCATCTGTATTAACTGATCAAATCAAGACCAGCATGTTGATTCTGTGTGCAGTTTGCCATAATAGGAATTTGAATCCCCACAAGAAAATAATTTGATTTGTATAACTTTTCTATTCCTGAATAAAGGAAGGCTTTAAAAAATATGCTGTATTGTCATTATACCATACCAAAGAGAAATAATCTTCACTTATATCCGTTGGGGAATTTGAAGGAAATAGTGCACGATGAAACAGAAGCTATTTAAGATGCATACATAGCTAGAAATGAGAACATTTCAGACATCTGACATTGAAAATAAAATTAATTCAGTTGTAAAAGCACAGGTAGAGAACTTAAGGATCTGATTAGAGGATGACATTTAAGTCAATTTTCAGCAACTGCAGTTTATGAGCTCTTGCATTTACTGACCTTTTATGGGTGGCAGCCTCAAGTTCAAAGATATCAAAATCCCACTGTTCCTCATTTTCCATTGCCTCTGTTATCCGTGGGGGTATGTCATTGAGGGAGATTGGAGAGCTCAGACTGCCAGCAACCTGATGAGTTTCTTTTGAGAAATACAGTTATTACTATATGTATTTATTATCAGTATATTAAGTAGTATATTTAATAGTGAGATACAATTTTACTGAATGACTATGCATTCCCTACATTAGTAACACCTGGCTCAGTAATGCTGCAGAAAAATGCTTACAGATAAAAGCCCCCAAACAAACCAAAAAAGCTTATTAAAAATGACATCTAATCACATTTCCCCCATTTCTTAAATTTCTGAACATGCTTTAGTATCTCAAATTAAATTAGCTGCCAAATTAAAACTTACGTTTTGCTGACAATATGTACTCGTTCCCTGATAATCTTCGTAAGCCATCCTGTTAAATGAAAGGTGCAAGGTAAATGGAGGGTATTGAACAATAGGTCTAGGAGATGATGAGTAGTAGTAGCACAATAACTTCAGAGAAGCCTGACTGCAGCCTGTCAGAGCCATCAGAGCTGCCTCGCCCTTATTTGCGCTGCTCAGATTCACCCGCTTTACGCAGAGCTCGTAACAGAGGAGGAACTGCAGGCTAGGGGATACAATATGGACTCAGGCAGGTAAAAACTCAGGTTCCTCAGGTGCAGATGGAGGTCTGGAATTGCAGCCTCACATCTGTCTTTGCCTGGCCAATGTGCACACCAGCTGTGGGTCTGTGCCCCAGAGCAGACACGGCGTGTCCACACACTGCCAGCCAGGAGCAAAGGTGGGAGGGAGAGGATGGAGACATTGCCCTGCTCCCCTGCCCTGGGACTGGCACATCCAGTCACCTCAGCAGCGAAACAATCTCAGGAGAATCTCAGGAACAAATTGCTGTGAGGCTTCTTTTCACACAGAACGTGAACTTGTTTGTTCTTCAGTTCCGTACCTCCTAGGCTTACTTCTGGCATGGTGCCTAGACGTGAACACTGAGATGATGGATTAAAACTAACAGAATTATGTATTTACTTTTCGTTTTATAATTCTAAATGCTGTGGCCCAAATCCTGCTTGCTCTTTTGAGGTTACAGCTGTCAGCTCATGTCTAGCCCATGATGTAAAAAACAGTGTTTAAAAAAAAATATTTCTGAATGCATCTTATTAAAAATGTTATTCACACCAATTATAGCTGAAGTAAAATGTGGATCCTGGATCTGACATGGAATATCCACTCTTAAAAGAGCTGTTATATCTAATTCTTATTTTCACATTTGTAAGTAAGTGAGTCTGGAGTTTTTTGATTTAAAAGGAAAGGGAACAGTGACTGTTCAATAGAACTGCTATGACACAAATATTTAGGTCACCAGATGCTGCCTATCATTTAGAATCAAAGATTACTTTTTAAGAGTTGAAATAGCAGGTGTAATTGTATCTGGTAAATCTATCTTTAAACTCCAAATACCCTTCCTGCTCGAGAGTTCAAATCCAATAACATATTACTTGTTTCCTTTTCAGATGTAACTTCTGAACACAAATGGAACAATATAATTTGTTTTCAGCAGGCTCTTTGATTGAAAAATGTTTCTCTCCAATAACTTTAAAACTCATACCATGCCATATACTCTGAAATTAATTTTCTCAGCTTTTCTTATTGCTCCATAAAAAAGCCTTGGGCTTACTTTTAGTAAAGATTTTATATTTTGCAATATTGTTATCTTCATGTTCATGGACCAAATACAACAATCCACAAAAAGAAGAAACCAGTCGAGTTTATGGACTCTTATTTATTCAGCAGGAGAAAAGATTCACTTCAAGAGAAAAGATTCTCTTCAAGACTAATGATTATATGTATCAATGTTCTTCCTATATTTTTGTAGTTAAAGTAACAATAAATTTTGTCTATTCAGTTGGTAAATACAACCCAGTATGAACCATTTAGGTCTTCTCCTGGAATTCTTGGAGTCTCCAACATGTTTCTCCTGATTAGGTATTTGCTGTGGTATTTTTAAAAGTAAAAATACACATAAACTATTTGAAACTACTGCAAAGATGTCCTGATCGTTCCAACATGAAATTATAATAGCCCAGAGACATCTCTGAAAAGCTCACTTTGTGAGCCTTTTTTCATCCAACACACTGTAAATTTTTGTCCTGACGTAGCCTTTCACATGCAACCTACAGACTGATGAGAGCACATATCCTTAGGGCACAGGTAACATTCATCTAAACTCATCTGTCACCATCAGAGGGGTCAGACTCCAGGCTCTGAAGGTTTGGGTTCAGTTCTTGCTTCACTGTGTGCCCTTTGTTCAACTTTGGATACTGTGCTACAGGTACAAATATAATCCAAGAAACAGCAACAAATATATGTATTGTGCATCCTTTTGAAAACAATCTTTGGTAGATTGAAAAGCCCCCCAAAACCACGTCATTTTAATCCTCATTAATAAATTTTTAAAAATATCTGGTCCTCTTTCTTTCTTCCTCTCCCATCTATACCTTACTCAAACGAATCACATTGAAAAAAATTTGGTTTTACTTTCTATTTTTAGCTAAACAAATGTTTTAAAGGGGCCGGTCAATTTTCTTCCTATTTTCAGAGCTACATTATTCAAGTAGGGGGAGAAAGTCCACAAAAAGATATGTGCAGTTTTTCCTGAAAATCTGGCATTGTAGAGGCAGAGCACATGGCAGATGATAAAGATCAACTAACTGGGAAAATCAGGCAGTGAACATTAATCAAGAGCTGTTTGTGGCAGTAAATACTTACTGTCATTAACCCTCCAACAAGGTCACTTGTGTGTGGATCCTCATCTTTTGTCCCCAGTTGTGGAGAGTACAATTCAGTGGTTCTTAAAATCTCCAAAGCCCGGTCTAAAGCTTCTGCAACTGGCAAGGGACTGCTCTCTTGTGCAGCATTGATGATGTTTATTACCTAATGTAGCATCAGAAATATTGTGAACTTTGAAGTGATATTTAAAAAACAGAGACACTCATTAATTACTATGAAAACCTCAGGAAAATAACAAGGCATAAAACCTTAATCTGCACGGGGGAAAACCAAAATGAAAGGGATGTTACTAAAATGCTGATGTTTGCTACTGACTCTGAAAATAAGATATTGGCCTTAAGGACAGCGATCTTATTAATGACTTTCCCCTCCAAGGCATGGCCTCAAAATGTCTCTGAATGGATTTAATGTAACTTTCTCCCTTTGTTAAAGAGCTGGTTTTTGACAAATCTTTGAATGGTTTCAGAAAGCAGTTGACAATAAGTTTAAAGTAAGAAGGAGGAACTCCAGTCCCTCCTTCTTAAACAGGATCGTGTGAAGGCTGACTCCATGGATGACACTCTAGCAAGCAGGTTTGGGGGATTTTTGTTCAGAGTATCTGCCTTTTGGGAGCCACAGCAGTGGGAGGGTGGTGCAGCAGAGCAGAGCTGGGACATTACCTTGGTGATGGGAGCCTCGATAGTCATGGAATGGACCCTGGCCATGGAGGAGCGGCGCCGCTGGGAGCTGCCTGTGGCAAAACAGAGCAGAATTTGTACCCTGACTGCACAGACAAGGCTCATGGCAGGATGAACCAGGAACTCCTGAGGCCCTTCCTGCACTGCTTACCCTGCTGAGCCTTTCAGAGGCAATCTACTGCAGAATGCACAACTGCAAAGAGGCGCTGGCTGAACCACTGATGTCCCTGATTAGAGGTAAGTGGCTGTAACAGCATGGCAAAATCATGGCTTTGCTTTATTATTTTAAATATTCAGTTATAAACTCAGTTAAAGGACTAGACAGATGTGGGTGTATAAACTGGCAGGCACAGGTAGGTAACTACTGAATTCAGATTATTACAGGATGTATCTACTCTTGCTGCCTGATGCAATAGGACAAGTCATAATGAGTCAGCTTCCAAGCTGAGGGAAATCACTGAAGCTTTTTTGAAGTGGGTACCTATGCCAAATAAAAGCAGCTGAGGTTTTGGCCTATTACATTGGAAATGTAAAAACAAATGTTTTATACTGGTTAGCAATTTTGGTTCTGCAAAGAAAAGGCCAAGATGAGATTTTCCTGGATATTGTGCTACCTATGAAATGCAGACATCTCTATTACTTATTGTGCTGAGCAGTTCTTAAGAAGAGTCAATGCTATTTTTGCTGCACTGGAACATGACTGTACTCTCACTGGCACAGACATGCTTCACTAGTGTTTGCTGCCCAGACTGCGATGAGAGATGATTTAACAAAAGCATCTAAGTGTCAGCAACAGCTTTGAGTATGTGACTCATCTATCAAGTTTGGGGTGATCTAACAGAGCAAAAAATACACCACAGTGAAAGTAAACAAAATTAAGAAAAAAATATCTTCAGATCTCTATCAAGGGAAGAGGTAAGAAAGGCAATAATTTGTGTATTGGGTTTGCATGACAACTCCAACTCAGCCAGACCCAACAGGATGAGTTGTTTCACATACCATCACTCCCACGAGATGTTGTGGATCTGACATCCAGGGATCCTTTCCTCATGTCTTTGTGTCTGCAAGTCTGAGTGTCTGTGAAAAAAATGATATTGCATAATGACACAAAGTTTTGCCTAAGATGTATGTTAAAGGAACTGAAGCTCAGAAAAGCCTGGCAGCAGCTGACACTGACCTCAATGCTTCAGCAGATGAGAGCTGATCAAAGTGCCTTTTAAAGCTCTTGCCCTATCACACTGTCCTGAGCCCAGCCAAGCTCTCAGGTAGAACATGCCTAAATGTCTGTGCAGAAGCAAAGTGTGGAGAGAAGAGCTCCTCTCTCACCACTGTGACACAACTGCAGCTGTGAACACAGCAGCACACCTGAGCTCACACAAGTAACCACTGCCACCAGGTGGGCCCAGCAGAGCACAGGCCAGCAAGGGGGGCAGTGAATCCCAGCTTCCTTAGGGACTCCAAGATTCAGCCTGTGCTGAGACTACAGTTGACAACAGCAGGGATGCCAAGGATGTCCTAACTGAAGTGCTGAAATGTGGGATGAGGGTGAATGACAGTGTTGGTCATCCTCATTCCCACCCACATGCAGCTCAGAGCAACGCAGACACAGGTGCCATGTGCTACAGAGCAGCCACAGCAACAGCATGACATGAGGCATCCTTCTCATTTCCAATTCTGTCACAGGGATCCACCACCCACAGCTGAATTGTGGCACTGAATCCAGCAACACCAGGACACCAATTTGGGGCCCTGTGACAGCATTTTCAAAGGTGGGCTGCTTTGTGTCACCTCTAAAGTGAGGCACGTAGAGGGGGTCGTGTAATTACTTTCCTGCCTTTTGAGTTGGATTCCCAGCTTATCACTAGGTAAATAGGACTGTTCTGTGAAACTGTTTTTTCAGTCAAATCACTAAAATGGCCTTTATTCTCCCCCCAGGTATGTTCTCCAGTTCTTGGGACACAAGAGACATGTCTTACCTGTCTGAGATTCAGCCTGAATACATTCACATGTCTTCTCCACCTACAATTCAGTATGAGAAATCCAGTTAGTCAGAACTCTGCCATTATTTTGTTATACTTAGGGCTCAAACTAAAGCGAGCGTGGCACTGTTTTCACTTACCTTATTGTTGTCATTGCACAGTCTACTAATTGACACATAGTGTCTAATCTTTCTGCAGGCAAAAAACAGCGAGTTAATTCCCATCCAAACCTCAGCTCTAATTCAGTGTTGACACTTGGGTGCTCCAAAGGCTCGATTTGGGGACCAGGTGGAAGTTGCATAAAAATCTGGACATGCTTGAATCTTGCCCATGATCAAAGCCCCCAGTGACCTCATCCCATCACAAGCCTTGGTGAGAGCCATGGAAGGGGCACAGAGGAGTGAGCGTGGCAGGACACAGTACAGGGGCTCAGTGACACAGGATGGAGGTCCTGGTGACACCAACACCAAGCACAGAAAGACCAGAGGGTGCACTTGCACTTCAGGGAGAATTAGAAGAGTCAGTCACAACTGAGCACATCTGCATCTTTGGCTCCTTTTGGGGGAGAATTAGAATTTCACTTTCCCTGCACACAACATATAAAGTTGATTTTGCCCCAAGCAATTAAGCACAGAGGTCTGAGGCCTCCTTCCTTGCATAAGCTTCCATTATACTCAGCAGCAGGATAATCCAATATCTGCTAGAGGCAACTGAACTCTAAACTGAGCCTTCATTCAGACACAAATCAGACTTCAGCTTTCACACTTACCCTCCCTGTCCAATGACAGGTAGTATCTTCACATTTTGTTGTATGCTATCTCCATTTTTCTTTTTCGCATAGTACATTCCTTGCCATTCCTGAAAAAAATAATTCAAGTGGAAGGAAGTTCAGATCAAACATGAAGAGAAGCTGTAGCTCCATACCTTCTTCCACTGAAAGCTGCCTCACAATACAAAACCAGGCAGGGCTGGTTAAACTGTGCTCAAACCCTCAAATTTCTCCCCTGTAAGTAATCTGCAGGTCACTGTGCTGCTGCCAATGCAGGACAAATTCCAGGGGAGCAGCCTGGGAATGCTGTGATGGCAACAGCTGAACTCAGGAGCTGTGGGAATTCGCTGCATTCTCTTCCCCATCCTAGAATAGCTGTTGGTGGTCTTCTTTTACAGATGCATATTTTGAGCTGGGCATTTACTAAATACCAAGTGATTAATGAATAATTAAATCTGTCTTCTATGTTCACTTAACACAAACTGCTCAGGCCAATTGCTGTACTTCAGTTGAGCTCAACAAACTGTAGATCAGATCTTATGTATGTGAAAACACCCTCGTGAGGCACACAATATGTATTTATTTATGTGAGACTGACAGATTTCTCAGTCAAGCTGGCCAGAACACAGGTACAGAGAGAATAGTTTTACATTTATGTGGATGGAGCCAGCAAATAAAGACTCCAGCCCACAGAGAACTGCATGGTGACAGGCTGTACGGAAAAGAAAAACATTAAAGGCTTTTCTGAGGATCTGTCAGAGAAGAGAACTGTGAATAACAAACTGTGTAGTGAGCATAATGCCTTCCGTGAGCTGCTTGAGGAATACAAATGAAGATAAAGCAAGCACCACAAAATTCAATGCTCTCATAATTAAAAGTATGCACATCAATAGTTTCCTGACAACCAGGATGAGGTAGAGATGAGTAATTGATCTCTAACCCAGGTAATAAACCCAGGATGTGCACAAAGGGGTGAAGTCATAAACTACAGATTGGATAATTCCCTCATTGAAAGCATATCCTTTTCAAGGCAGGTTATTCACTAATGTGTTCTTCTTAGGCAACAGATCGATTTTTTAACTTGTGAATTTCTAAAACCTGTGAAACTGTGGCAGGAAATGTGTGAGGGAAAAGGTCAGTGCAATTCTGAGAAGCAGGAGGTCCCAGCCAAACTCCTGCTGGTAGGTGAAGTTCTCCCAGGGATGTCACTTAAACATATTTTAAGAACACCATATGCTCCCTCCCAGAGCCTCTGTCAGCAATCCAGCAGAGAGGAGCTATTCCCAAGATGTGCTGTCACTCAGGCCCATGGTTGTGTCTGCACTGGAGCCACACAAGCTCCATGGCCAGCTCCTGCTGTGGGGATGCTGGGATCAAACCAGAGCAAAGAGCAAACCCCAGACTGCCATTCCTGACAGAGGGCATCAGAGCTGAGCTCCCAAACTCCATGAGGAAGGCACTATCCACAGTGAGGAACCCCCCAGCTCAGCCTTCCTTTTACACTGGGGCTTCCTGCACCACACAGCAAAGTTCAGCAAATGCTTGCAGAAAACAGAGCAAACCAAAATAAACACCATGAACGCAGTCCCACAGAACTGCAGGCTGAGCTAAAAGGCGCTGCCACAGACCTTTATCAAACACCATGGACACAGTCCCACAGAACTGCAGGCTGAGCTAAAAGGCGCTGCCACAGACCTTTATCACAGAGTGGGATTGCTCTCCCACCCCCTCTGCAAAGACCTTGCCAACAGTTCCCAAAGGGGGAGAGGAATTGCATGGCCTGTCTGCTTCATCAGTAGGTGTTCATATCACTGCAGAAAAAGCAAAACTAAAGCAGGCTGCAGAGAGCAGAGGCAGCAGGAATTCTAGTCAGAACTGCACATCTTAATGGATGCAATTTGAATCATGAAACAGTAGAATGAAGGAAAGCACAACTCCTTTTTAACTCCTCAAGTATGGATGGATGAACATTTCAATAACATTGGCTTGTGGCAAATTACAGACAGCTGTAGTAACAAAAAATTAACTTCCAGAGATATGTTTTTTGCTAAGAGAACCTGCTCACAGCACTATGCTTGTCAGCACAAGAGATGAAATGCTGCAAGAGTCCATCTTCCTAAATTCCATTTGAAGACAAGATAAATTTCATGCAGTTTAGATTTTTCCAAAGATCAGAAAAACTTGCTTTCTATTATTTTTATTACTCTGTATGTATAGTACCATATTTGTTCAAAACAAAAGTCAAACCTGTTGACAGGAGATTATCACAGCAGCAGACAGTTTCCTTTTTTTGATGTGCTGTAACCTACACCAACCTACTTTGCTGTAGCCAAAATATGACCTATTGTAGTGAGAAGCAACTTCTAAATTTAGGATATAAAGAAATCACAAGTCTGAAAACTACACAGAGACCACATCAGAATGATCCAGGTAACTCAGGAACCTCTGAAAATGCTGTAATATCTTGACACAAATGATGTCAAAACTTCAAGTATTTCAAAGGTTGTTCCTCACAGTTAACCTCTACTTGCAAATGATTCCTGTAATAATTTAATTGGCAATTCATTTTTATATTAACACATAAATTTAAGGTTGTATAGATTACATATTATACAATGTTCCAGAGGGAAACACAGAACACCTGCAAACAGAATATATCCACCTAAAACAGCTTAGGCTGCTGAGACAGGTTTAAGTAGGCAGCATTTCATTAGCCCTCACTGTTAAAGCCACACAGTCAGGAGTAAAATTAGTACAAGGAAGGAGATGAATTAGATTTAGATTTCTATCACTCATAGAGTAAAATATATTTCCATTATTAATGAATTTTTTATCAGCTCACTAAAATATTAAAAAATTTTATCACTTTATATCTTGAGAATTGATGGTGTGGATTTAAAGCCTGACACATCTAATGCATTTGAATTATAACTTAATAAATACTCCCTCCTAACATCAGTTTTGTACTGCACACATTTACTGAAATAACTTCAGTCAGGCAACCAAAGGGTGAAGCACCATAACCCAAATTACTGCCTGGGACCTCTTCCAACAGGCCAACACTGGTGGAAATGAGCAACACAATCTCCTTGAAATGCACCTGGAATCTGCACCCAGCTTTTGCCACTGAGGCTGTGCCAGCACCCTGACCCCCAGAGCAGGACTCACCACAACTCTGCATTTGTGCTTTTAGATCCAGAGTGACTCCCTTGGGCACGCCCTGCCCTGTGCCAGTGCTGTGCTGCCTCCCAGGACAGTGCCCCTGACCCTGGGCCATGGAGCATCGTCCCACACAGCCCTTCCCAAACCCCTCTGTGCAGCCTCCATCCCCTGCTCCTACAAGGCACTCTGTCATGTTCAATGACAGCAGGAACCAGCTCGTCTCTGAGCAGTGAACCCTTCTAATGGAAATCCATTAGACAGCTCCCATGCCATTAGGGAATTAAACAGACTGGCAGCTGGCACTGCCAGTCACTTCCAAGTGATATTGCAAATGTCTCCTTGGTATTTTTACATTCTGAACTTGCAAATCAGCTTCCACATTTCATGGTGAAATTCTTCAATATGGTACTTTTCCAATTTACATAGCACCAGATAACATGTGCATCCATCTCATTTTTCTTCAATACTCCCACACCATTTGCTATGAACAGCATAAATTATAAAGAAACACAGCAAGTCACTTATTTTTGTAAAACAAGTATCTCTACCAAGCAAGAAAAGAGAAAGAAGCCCTTAAAAATGAGAAATTTTTTACTTCCTGTTCTTGTTTTAAGTTGCAAATGCTGTGTGTCTGTGAAGCTGCAAGTCACAATGTGTTTCACTGCTGGACTACAATAACTTATACAGGTAGCAAATAAAAGTGATTCAATTCCATTACTCACCTTTCCTATCTTTATGCAGGAATTAATAGTATCTAGGAAATCAGCTTTTTTTTCATTTATAGGCACTTCTGTTAATTCCTTTTCTATTAGTTCACCTATTTGATAGCCCATCATTGTTTCAAAAGCAGGATTGACGTACTGTGAGATAAAAAAAAAACAAAAACAAACACCCATTCAACAGAATACTTAAAACACAAGAGAATCCCTTGTTTTGCTAGCTTAACCAGGAGGTCTCTTTCCCAGCCCGAAATAAGTGTCTGCATGTACTATTCCTGAGAGAGATGCTCACATTTTTTTGTTGTGAAGCAAACCAGGAATTTCCATGCTAGAGCAGTTGTGCAGAGTGTGTGCATGTCAGCAAAGAGAGGGAAATTACATAAACAGCTGAGTATCACATATCCACAGAGTTTAGACAGACAACATAAATTCCTGAAAAACTGGCTCTGTCACTTCCCAAACCAATAAACCTCAAACCTACCTCAGTGTTCCTAAAAATCACCAACTGGATGTTGGAATACCATAGGAATATTATCCATATCTATTGGCAAATTCATCACCTGATTCTGTGTCAGGGCCAGCCAGCCCTATCCCCCTGTCCAGGCCAGGCCCAGCCAAGCAGAGTGGAAGCAGTGGGATTTAATAAAGCAGGCTGCTCCCTAAAGTGAATGTTGCATTTCACTGCAGTTTTTGGCCCTTGCCCAACAAAGCTGAACACTGGTACCCACAGTCCACCCTTCCTGGCCTCTCACTGCTGAGGTACAAGCACAGTCCTGGCACAGCAGCTTCTGAAAGCCTTACAATATTTTACAATATTAAACTTACAACTTACAATGTTTTCATGTGAGAGAAAGGAAAAAGAGCCACTCTACATCTAATGTTCTCCTCTAAAAGCTCCATCCCAAAGGATCCCTTCCTTCCCCTCCCTGTGCCTGCTGCAGCTCCAGGACTCCTGCAAGTGTCACTTCTCTCAAACCCTGGGGCTGTCAGCAAGTCTGGTCTGCAAAAAGTGTATTTAAAACAACCTCAGGATGTGTTCTGTTATTTTTGTAAAAGGGATGAAGGAGGCACATCCTTCAATGAAGTTGCCATTGTCAAGATTTGGCTCAAGAAGGCACAATTTGTATGCATGTTACAATTCCCAGGGGCTTAGACTCAAGCTCTTTACTGATAATAAAATCACTTGTCACTGCTTCATGGCTAGGGATGGAACTAACTCCTTTAAAAAGATGATGGTTTTCAGAACTGCAAAACTAAGCACAATTTCTTTTCCCTGTTTTAAAGATATTTCTAAGAGAGGATTACATTCAAAAACAGTTGGCCCAAAAATTCTGATACATCAAACAGTATCAGATTTTAGGAAAAAACAAGTACAATTATTTGAATAGAACATCCATTCAATTTTAAAGAGCATCAAATTAACATCAAATATTTTTGGAAAAGAGTGCACATAAGCCAGCGGCTGTATTCATTCTTGATACAGAGAAGGAATGAATAATAGAGATAAGGAGTCAATACAAAAAATAGAAACAAGAGAGTAAATTCTTATTCATTCAGAAACAGCAATCTCCATTAGAATTTATTTGATTTATGCCAGACACTTTAAATGGAGAAAATTCTACTCTACAGCTAAAATCACTTCAATCTTTCAGAACCATTAAGTTAGATTAGATTCTTGTGCTGTAAGAAAGAGTAAGTGTAATCATAGACAAAATAAAACACAGAGGAATTTTTCTGTAGTTATGACTGGAACAAACCTGTATTACATGGTCTTCACTTGTGATCTCAATGGCTTCTTGACTTTTCTCTAATGCTGTAAATAATGAATTACATGCCCTGGAGAAAAAAGAAAAAGGCATCAAAAGAATTTTATCCACTTTATTCTTCTTATATATGAAAATAAAGTATTACAACTCCATACTGAATAATGTTGTAGTCTAACAATTAATGTATTTTCTTCAAGTAACTGACATTCTATAATTAACTACTGCAGATTAAAATAAATACTCTATTAAAGATCTGGCAAAATTGAAAATTCTTTGTTGATAATAATGTTGGTAAAATTACCTTAGTTTGAATTGTGCCTGCACCTGTCCAAATTCCAGCTGAATCAATTCATTGTAACAGGCCATTCTACTAGAATTTTCTACATATCTCTGCAAATAGAAGGTTAGAAATATTTCATTAATACACATTCCTGTCTGCAAGGATTTGAAGGTCTGATTTCTTTTGCTTGCTAAAGAACCAGAAGAGAAGCAGATATGCCAAAAATGAACATACTGGGACAAGAGCAATGAGAGATTATTTTTTGGTACTAGCAAAATTTTTCAAGTTACTGCATTTTGAAAAGGTGACAGATCCTCATGGCAATGAGGTTCAACCGTCCTGTTTATTCTCTGTGATTGTTGGCAAGATCATTGTAATTTTTTTTAAATCCACTTTTAGCTTTCTTAAAATAATAATGAAATGTTAAAATTTGAAATTATTATGAGTTTCCAACTGCTAATATACCAAATTTTCTATACAGATGACAATAAAATTTTCTGTGAAATACACCTTTATTGACCTTGGGGTTTTTATCGCAATGATCTCAGTATTTTCACTTTTTAAAAACCATTTCATATTTACCAGGTATGAGCCTGAATGTTAAATCTTTGTTCACACTAAACTCCCACAGACATGGATATTTTGGGCAGGACAACTGATTATCACAGGTAAGCCACCACAATCTAAGCTGCTAAACAAAATTTTCTATGCTTTGCCATTAGCCCCATTTCCAAGGCTCTGAGCCATAAATAATTCAGAACCTGTGTTGAATTACTTATGTGCCCTCTGGAATGACTCTGTTCATATAAATGCCATTATCTTCAGGCTGTAGCATTTCCTGGATCAGGCCCATACTAGGAATAAGCAGATGGGCACAAATGGAACGTGATGGAACAGCAAAAATCTGGAGAGCACGCAACCAAATATTTGGAATTGTGCTGTGAACCAGGCCCAACCTTGTTCTAGTGTCAGCTGAAGGCAATAAGGTGCCCATTTAACTGATGCACTAATTAGCACCTTTCCTGCTCAGCTGGAACAGTTGCCAAGGAACAGATGCAGTGCAGTGCTTCTCAGGTGCCTCCAAACAATAGCTAATAGCACTTGACAGTGTGTGAAACCTGTTTACAATGGGAATTGGCATTTGACAGAAGAAATTTCCCACAGCGCATTCTGTTGTTCACTGCAAGCTGCTCTCTGACTCTGCCACTAATCAATTTGTCAATGTCAACTTTTCAAGGGAACGATCAAGCATTTAATCTGAAATTAATGCTTGAAGTAGAGAAGTCAGTCCCACTCCTTACATCCCCAAGAGTGTCATGTCAACGCTCAGAATTGGGACACAGAAGAATGAGCAGCTCAAAAAGAATCTACAGGTCGGATCACTGTCACAAATGGTGACTGGCAGCCAAACTTCTGGAGAGCTTCTTGCATGGCAATGTTGGAATGCCAGAGCAAGGCAGCCGAGCACAGCACATACCCTTGTGAAGCCAGCAGAGATCAGGGGCAAGATGGATGACTCCTCACGATCAGGGTGCCTTTGAAACAAGGAGGATAAATCAGAGATTCTGTAATTCACTCAGACCAAATTTCACAATCCATTCATCTACTTGTACCCCAGATGTCACACTGAGCCTAATACTGCTAGATCCTTACAGGATATAGGAATAAAACATATTTTTTGTAATTTTTATAAGCTTTCGTCTTTGGCATAGATAAGCCAAAATGTTATTTTCCTTCGTGCATGTAATGAGCTGCTTACATCAAAAAAACTCTAATGCTTCAAGGAAACCAATTATTGAGCTAGATAATTGGACTTTTTCTGTACTGGATCCTTGTTGTTTATGCTGGCATTAGTCAGCACCTGAAAGTCTGCACAGCCAAAGTTTTAAGAAATTACTGTTATCTGAATGTACCAAATCTTAGATGGGCAACTCAAGGTGCCTGAATGAAGATGGATTTTCTGGTGTTGCCTACCCACTGCCTTCTAGTAATTCACATTTGGGACACATTCCCAAATGAAGTATCTGAATACTCAGGCTATAACTGTTAAAAAGAGCCTTCAACATACATGAATGTATGGCTGGAATCAGGAAGAAAAGCCATTATAGGAAGGGTTTGTCAATAGGCAGATTGAAGCTGGTCATGTTTAGCACATGGCACAACAGCTTTGATTTATGCAGGAAGTTTTGGATCTTGAAATGTTTAGGGTCCTTTTTTTTTTGGTAGAGATGGTAGTGTGTTTTTAATGGTAAATTTCAACACCTCAGAACTGCTTGTCAGAATTAATGTGTTCTGAGAAATGGCCATTCCCAAATTATACTTGGAGGAAATTATCTTCCACTTATTTCATTTCATGAAATACACAGAATTTCTTTATTTTTTACATTTACATTATTTTACAGGTAATGATTTCAAAGGAGGGGGAAGGAAACAGCACATGCAGTACTTTACTGAGATGTCATAATCTCTTTTGCTTTTAAAAACTGCTGTGGTCAGATAACGCTTTGTACTGATCAAATTGTTCTATGTCACTTTTCACACTCAGCAGATCTCTGGTTTTCATATTGAAAGAATATTGAAATATTGAGATTATTCATATTGAAAGGTAGATTAAGAAAGGTTCAAAACACAAGAGAGTTTTGTACAGGATGTGCAGAAGTTGTTTGAAACATCCTGTGAAAGCCTGCAGTGATGGGGGAGTGTGAGGAGGAACCCAAAACAAAACTCCAAGTGAGATTCTTGAGTTAAAAACCTAGAAATTAAAAAAAAAAACAATTTCTGTCCCAATCCTATGGTAAAGTATAGTAAAAACTATGGTACAGCACATTATTATTAGCACAGTAGGAAGATCTAATTCAGGTTTTTTAATGTTAATGTTTTTCAGGTTAACTTTTACAATGGTAAGATTCACAGTTTTGATCACAGGGAAAAGGAAAGATATGAGTATTTACCTTTGTACTACACAAATAATGACTGTGTTTTCTGAGGCTTTTGTTGTTCTGATAGACCTTTAAATAAAAAACAAACCATTTAAATTCTTTTTAAGTTCACATTTCAAAAAACATGACTTTATAGAACCTTCAGACAGCACTTTTCTTAAAATATCTTTTTTTAATCATTTAACAACAAACAAATGTCAAATCCTGAGCCTGCTGCTAAGAAAGGAGAATAAATGATATCTGAGACTCCATGAACATAGATTAATCTACAACTCAAGTACTCCCAGTGGGGGAATAGCAAAAAATATCCTCTCTGAAACAGCATTTAATGGACTTGTTTGAAGGGCTTGGCCTCACTCATTTAAGGTGCATTTTACTGAATTCTGGGGCAGATTGGTAAAAATGGAACACAGGGAACAGCACTGCTACCTAGTGCTGGCCTGACAAAGATCTCACCCACTTGTCCCAGCCCAGCGAGAGCCTTTGGCCCAGCAGAGTCCCCAGGGCACACAGTGTGACCCTGGCACCCACCCCACAGCCTTGCTCACATTCCCAGGGCGATTTCACTGCGGAGCCTCTGGAGCAAGGCACTGCTGCCTGCCCAGGCTCTGTGGAGAGAGACTCAAATCCTTCCCTCCTTTTTTCACACTTCACAGCAGTTTCTAAAGTTATTTTTGGAATCTGTTTGCAATTTTGCTCTTCATAACGTACTTTCAAATGTTGTAGGTATGGAAATGTGCACACCAAACATTGCCTGTTAGCACTGGGAGTTATTCAACAGGAAGTGACATTCCAAAAAAATTAGAACATTAATGAAGTTAATTAATTAATTTAGGTGCTTTGTGGCACATGCTATCTTTGCAGTTTATTTAGTGTGAAAACAAGGAACCAGGTATTTGAAAAAAAAAACCACCAAACAACAAAATGAAACACAAAAAATATCCAGCAGTTCACTATGGCAACAAACTTGTACACTGTGGCTCCAAGCCAGATGGAGCTTCAGAGACCCTAGGACACAACCAAAAATGCTGCTGCTATCAGATGTAAAACACTGAAGTAACAGTATTTGATGCTGCCAGTGCACACCTGTCTAAAACCAAAAAAAAAAAAAATCACTGCTCTATAGAGTTTATAAAAACATCATATAAAAGCAAAAAACCTGATGCTGTGTTAACTATATTGTTAAGCATTAATTACACTGAAATGGTGCTTACCTGCATAATGCTTCGGCATCAAAGTATCTGGAATGCCTATGGTCAATGATGATAATGTCATGGTGCTTATCTAGAAAACATTCCAGTGCAGACTGGGGTGTCCTGGCAAGGTTGCAGCGGAATCCAGCCTTGTCACACGCCCAGCGGAACCCGCTGCTCTGCTCGTCCTCCTCAGCAAACACCAAAAGTACCTGGGTGGGGCATCACAAACAAGCCTTACACTTACAGGGGATTCTGTGACCTTTTCCTCTTCTAAATATGGCTTTTAAAGCCACTTTTGAGGCTTAATCCATTGTTTTTAAGAGAATTGCTTTCTACAGACCACTGATTTTCTTATAGTTGTCTGTATACAGAGGTGTTTCAAGTGGATGCGACAGTCTGCCCAAGCCATGGCATATCCACATGGGAAGAACAAGTTTTGGAATTGCCTCTCTTGTCATTATCTATAGAAAGAGCTCAGGCAATCTGAGACAAGATGCCTGAGTGTACATGAACTGACAGTGAGTCCACTTCTCTGAAACTGTCTCACATGCAGCCTTTTTCTTGGGGTTTATTTTTCTTGCCAGGATCATATTTCAGAAAAGGGAAAAAAAAAAAACCCAAACCAAACCCAACAACAACAACAACAAAACCCCACAGTTCATCTTATGTGAATAAGTATTTAATGCTGCTTCAATGGCATGACAAAAAAATCTGCTTTCCTTTCCATCTCATCCTAATCCCCCAAAGTAGTGGATGCTGCCCACTCTGTGGGGTTTCTGCAAACTCTGGACAGGCTGGTCAAAAGGAACTCATGCCAGACTGAACTCATAAGCAGTACCACTGTATACGGAGTATGTCCCTATGTGACTCCTACACAAAGCCTGCCATGGGATTTATATGACAGAAGGAGATTATCATAGCTGAAATCCAGAACTGGAGGTCAGACCTGGGAGCCACTATTGGCTCTGCCCTAACTTGCCTTGTAATTGCCAGTAACTAATCTCTCTAAGCCTTTTTAAAATCAACACAATGCCTATAGACTAAAAGTATGATAAGGCCCAATTCCTTTAAAATGTATTTCCAGTTCTAGGATTTAATACAGCAAAGAAGATTAACAAAGTCTGCAAAGGAAGACTCACTGCTGTAATTGTACTTTGTGTCAGGATAATGTTTGCAGAAGAAAACTTCTCTTGCCTGAAAGGATACAGCAGGGCAGACAATGGATCTGTGCTGATTTTGGGGATGGCTCAGCACATGCAGCTTTTTGGGAGAAATGGGTAACTAAGCCAGCATTTGGTCTGTTGTCCCAAGACACCAATCTTTCAGAAGTTGAATCAAGCCACACTCAGATATGTTTTGGTCAGGCAAAGTGAAGCAGGTGTGACTCCCATCACATCCCACTGCTGTTTATCTTCTGTGTGATTTTAGGAACTCCAGTGCTGTTACAATTTGGACCAGGCTGGTGAAATGTACACCAGTAAATCTTAACAATCCCATGTACTGCATATTTTTGTAAGAATGAAGGATTTTGCACACATTCAGTTCAGGAGCCTGCAAAACTGTTTGCAAAAATTATGTCATGGCTGTGTTTAGTGAAGTTAATCTATAACACTCCTTAAGAGGGGGAGAACGGATTTCAATAATAGCACAGAAACTCAGGAGATCTGAGTTGTATGACTGACTCTGGCAAGAATGCAATGTTGCCTACCTTCTCCCTCCCTCACACCTGCCAGCTATATTACCAGCATAAATCAGCAGCATTTCAGAGTGGTCTGTGACTGTACAAAAGTGACACAATCACTAAAAACAATACAGGTGGCAGAAATACTCAAGGACTATTCTGATTTTGGGGAACAGCTGGATGAGGATGTCCTAAGATCTGATTTTTGATGATATTGCTGTTCTGACAATGGCTCGAGAAGAAGATGGTTAACTGCAGTTCTTAAGACAGACATTTTCAAATTATTTGGTCTACATTGCCTCTGCTGAGGAGTTCTGCAGTTCCTGACAGAGGAACACCTGGGATGATTAATGGTTCAGTATGCCTTGGGTTATGGGGGAATTTCCAAAGGATTCCAAAAGAATCACAGATCTCTAAACCTCATGTCCATCCCAGGCAAAGTAAGGGAACAAATGACATAAACCATTTATTAATAAAGGGATAAAAAAAGATTAATTATTGTCAGTCAGTAATGAACAACTAAAAAATATATTTTGCTAAGCTCACTTCATATCTTTTGTAATGATATTACAAGTTTGGTTGGCTTGGTATCAGTTTGATGAGATTGTGATTAAGAATTTTACTACCAGTAAAATACAAAACGAGGCACAAACTAAGCTGATTACAAGGTAACTGATAGCAGAAAAAATAAATAGCTCTATTTTTATGAGCTGAGAGATGGTTGGAGAAAACAGGCAGAGGTTTTAGGACATCACATAGACAGAATGCCATTATAAAAATCTGTTATGTGCACATTATCTCTTGATCAAAATTCTCTGTGAAGATCTCTATAATCCAAGAAGTTCTAGTCGTAAATTTTAACATCTATGATATTTTAGAAATCAAGACTTCAGTTTGAACTGCTGTGTTACCTGAAGTTGATCTTGATGAAGTCTCATAGGGCCAAACTGCACATCTGTTACTGGTGCCTAGAAGAAAGAAGAAGGGAACTCATTAATGAATAATACCTAAGGAAGAAGAAAAATGATCTCTGTTATCTCCCTCCTCCGTGGGAAGGAGGGCAATGACCACAACAGCTTCTCTTTTATATCATTAATCAAACTTCAACATGAATGACTCTTCAACTGGTATAAGACTACTTCTAAAGGAGTTAAACACATAAATACAGAGGGACACTCTAATGAGATTACACAGGTTTGGTTCTTTGAGAATTCCCACCAGGCAAGCATCAGCACTTTCAATGTACTTAAATATTTTTTACCTCTTGTCCCAGAAATAAAAGCTAAAAAGCAGGAATAACAACGTTCCCCATGCAAGACAGGAAACAAAGTCCAACCATTGGTCCTTGGAGTCACATGGACTCTTCAAAAGTAACTGGAGTTAAGAAATCAGAAGAAAATAATACTTGGCAATGCAGTAAATGTAAGGTATCTCTGAACTGAAACATTAAAAGAAAAGGGCTGTTGAGCACAAAGGTGGCATTTTTACATTGTTCTTTTTCAAAATTAAAACCCACTCAAAGATCAGATTTATTGCTTTGCAACCTATAATTTTTCCAGTAAGTAGTTTCAAAGAATCATCAGCACATCCCACAGAAAAATCTTTTAGAACTGCACACTCCACTCTTTCCATGACCTTAATGCTCCATTGCTCAGCCCTAAGGGTATGTAATTTGTGTTTTTATTTATTTATCAACTTGGAAGTCATCACTGCAATATTAAATAAGCAACAAACACAAGTCAATGCAAAATGGCAACACAGTGCTTACAAAAGCATGCCAGGAACCAGTGTTTGCTTGTCTTGCTTAAGTGGGTCTTTAAGAGATGAAATTAAAATGACATGGAGGGGTTTCAGATTTATTCAGCCATTGGGGTCAGATTGGCTTCGTTTAAATACACTCCAGTCATTTCTGTTTTTCTGATCTTGAGACCAAAACTCTCTCTTCAGTCGGAAAACTCAAGCTGCTTTACTCTCCCCTGTGGTACACCATACAATTATTCAAAATCTGCACTACAAAACAGCAAAGACTTTTGCTGGTAGCACACATAACAGGGGAGAATCCAGCTCTTTGCACCAGTGTTACTGGGTTTGCAGTCCTGAATCAGTAGGATCAGCAGAAGTGCCTGAAGGCCATGGAGAGAGCATGTCACTTGAGTAAAAGACACCTAAAAGATGCCTTTTTACAGTTACTTCTCTGACCAGAACTGCACTTCTAATCAAAGCTTGGACTTTTTGACTTCTACCTGGCAGCATAAAACAGGGAGTGTTCCATGTCACCAGGCAATGGCCTGAGCTGGAGGGTTCAGATCCAGAGCTGAACCTCACTGGCAGCTGGGGGGATGCAGAATGACTCATGGAAAGAAGTGCCAGCATACCCTTGGACCATCAGTCCCAGCTCAAAGGGAATTTTAACAAATAAGATAAACACACTATTGCCATTTACTGCTTTTCAGATGCTTCTTTCTTCCAGTTTATGAACAAACAGTAATTGAAGTATTTAAAGGACTGAGCCTGAAAACCACTTTTCTGGCAGAAATCTGTGGCTATTGCTGCAATGAAAATACCTGTCTATGCACCATTTACGCCTAAGTCACAAGAAGTGACCAGATGAGATAACCTGGCTTGTTACACATTAACTTGCTGTCCTGAGTAGAATCAAAGCCCTGGTCTGCATCTCAGCTGGAAAATTTTGGTGAACTCCAGTTAATTCTTAATCCTCTTGAAATCTGCTCAAACAACTTGATTAATCATTTAAACTTTTTGTGTGCTGCAGGTAGCACTGAGGAGTAACATGCCAATTAAGGATTGTGTCAAAAATCAAGGCTTCAGCAAGGATTAACAGAAACTCTCAACTATTGCTGAACTAAATGAGCTTTTAAAATACCTCTAATGCTGCAAACTTATAACAAAACCAAACACAGCCAAAGCTCACACTTGTAGTAACTGCACAAGCACATCTTTATTCACTCACACTTTCTTCTACTTCTTCCTTGGAATTTCTTGCCTAGTGGAAGAGCCCGAGTACATCTTCAGATCGGCAGACATGACTCAGGCATGTGCCAGCCTTCCAGGCAGGCACAGATTGGGAAGAGTGTCTGAGGAGGCAGAGGTGGGACTGGCTGTGGGTTCCTGGAGCTGGCTGTGATGGGCTGGCTCTGCTGCCAAAGCGCTGCTGACGCAGAGCCCGTCAGCGCCGCGCGTGCGGCTCCTCCAACACTCACAGCACCTGCAGCCCTCTCACACCCTCCGACCCCTCAACTACTGCTGGTAGCACTCACTGCCCCTCAAATTTACCCTCCTTATTTGAACACTGAAATTTTTTGTCCTGTGGAACCAGCCCTGCCTCTGGCACAAAGTGGGATTCAGCCCAAGGCAATAGCACGAGCTGTAAGTGACTGACAGCTGTCAGCAGGGAAGGTCAGCCCCTGACTGCTGTGAGCAGCTCAACACTCAGAAATGATCTGTGTGTTGTAGCAGCTGCACTGCAAACACTGGAACTGCTGATAGAAATAGTCCATGTTTCCAATGCCCTGAGAAAAGTGAATGTTGGGTAAATAAAAACAAGTGAAATAAGCTTTAAAAACACAGACCTACACAACTGTGACTGATCTCATTAAAGTACAACAAAGTCAGCCCTGACCCGATGTAACCTGCTAAAGTACTTCTTTCTATGAGTCATTCTTCATATTTTACCAGAACAGAACCTGCAGGAATAGTCTGTTCATCACTGCTGGATTGTTTTTTCTTTCTTCCTACTGCTGGAAAAACTTCAGATGCTCAATGAATAAATGCAGAAAGGAATAAAGGGTGGACATAAAGCCAGCTTGATTCACATGCTCCCTTTGGTGATAAATTGCCTGGCTGGTGACAGGGACAGATCTGTGCAGCCCGTGGGTCTCCTGTTTGCTAGAAGTGGTGTATCCTGGCATTCTCCAAAATATCTCTTACCATTATCCATTGAGGAGGAGAGCACACCTAACATTTTGGGCAGAATTAGCTCCCAAAAGATCCTTTGGCTATTAACCTTCATGCAATACTCCTACTATGGAGGTGCAAATACATTCCTTCTGGAGGCTGATTTTCTTACAAGATCTCTTAGCTGAAGCTTTAGTGGGATGTTTTAAAGCAGAGCCCTGTGCGGCCCAGGGCAACACTCGGCACTGCCCACCCACAGGAGGGGCTGCTGGTGCCTGGGGCAGCAGGAATGACACCCACAGAGCTCCATCCCTTCCTTTCTGCCACGGCAGGAGCTGTGCTGGTGCCAGGAGTGGCTCCTGCTCTGCCCATTCCATGCACAGCCTGGCAGTACATCCCCCAAGGGCAGCTGGCAGCACTTCTGCTCCTCTGCCAGGTGGGCACTGCTGCCCTTTCCTGCAGCTCACTGCAACAAAGAGTGCCATCAACTTCTGCTGAATGGATTGCAGATGGGAGCTGCTGCTGGAGGGCAACATCTGCATTCAGTGGGCAGACAGTCAGAATCTCTGACTCACTGTAATATATGACAAATAACCTCAGTGATTAGACACATGACTTCACTGTTAGTCCTATTGGAATACAGCCAACAAAATTCATCATTTTCCTCAGATTAATGTTTTAAGGTATCATCAAAATTTTTTATCTGATTTTAAAATACATACTTATATTTTCTACATATACTAGGTACATGATATGAATCTGCATGAGTTGACTCATGACACAAGAATTAACAGTCTTCATTATCAAGATATGCTGGAAGCCACAGGACTGTTAACATAAACTTAATTTTTGTAATTCTAAGAAAACCAGAGATGCATTTTACAAAGGAGAAAACTCCTTTCTCTTAATCCACCATTTTAGGCATAGATTTATCACCCCAGAAAACAAAGCTCAAATGAACTGATAGACTTATACAATTCCTTAAACTTTTATTGATTCAGGTTCTATTTGCTGCAAAGAATTGAAATCTGCATGAGAATATACTTCCTCAGAAACCTTAGCCAAATCTTCCTGGATGCTGAAAGCTGGGAAATAGACAATTTCCTACAAACTGGCATGGCAAGGTGCAGGATCTTGTCCAGCCAGGTCATGCCAGCATGGTTCCTCTTTCTCAACAGGGAAAGGTGTTGTGACTTGTTGCAGCTCATACTTCTGGGCAAGAAAGTCTCCATGTTCAGGATCAAGTTTTCACAATTCACATTTTTCTTTGCTTATCATAACACTCATCACTTTTTGAAGTATATGAACACGAATCCAATCCATGTTCATTTACCTACTCCTTTCTCCAACAAAATGAACATCTGTAGATGACTTAAGACTCAGCTTCCTATTTTCCATGTGCTTTCTGCTGGACACTGAACATCACTGTTCATGTCTTCCTTGCACACTTTGACAGCACTCTTTTGTTACCAACTCAACATCAGTGCAAGTAACATCAAATGCTGCCCAAGCAGATCTTCCTAACAGGCACAGCATAAAATTAATTTTATACTTCACAGACTGAATTCCAACCTGGTTAGCAAATCCAGTGAAATCCAGAGCAATTCAAATACAATGAAAATATACTGGATTTACTTCAGTGTAAATGGAATGGGAGTCTGGCCCTGTGCAGCTATTTCTTTTGTTGTTTGGAGGCCACAACAGTTTGAATAAAGAATAAAGAGAACAAAGTGTCCAAGGTTTCTGCCTTTGCTCAACAGACTCAAGGACAAAGGTAAACTTGGCCTTCAAAGACCCTGTGCTGAACAGTCAGTTTATTCTTTGCTGAAATACAAAGACATGAGTTCTGAAGAGTGATTAAAATTTAGCAAAACTGCTCTTCAACCTGGATGAAACCAGTTATTCCAGTCCTTGATATTTTTTCCTATTTCTGCTTCATGAAAGATGTAGACAAATGTCACAGACTCTGAACTCATAATGTTGCATCCTGACTCAGTGCTTTGATAAAATCTAGCATTTAGATTAATCTAAATCGTGTTTTCACTGATGCATCTCTCTCAACAAACGAATACAGATTTCTATCTGTATCACAAGGCCTGCAGATCACTCAATGTTTTGTTCTGGCATAATTTTTCTTTTATCTATTTCCTGGTTTAAATTGATTCCTAGAAAAATTACCTACAATGCTGCCATGTAACAATACAGCAGACAGTAAGTGATGGGTAACACACCCTCTGTTTTCTTAATCTTAAGTTTTAGTACCGTTTTCGGACGCATTTTACATAAATGAGCTCTTGAGAGCCCAACTCTGGCCTCCAATTCACATCATTCGCAACACACAATTTTGACAGCTTGCAGTTTTTGTGAGGAGAAAAGCTTTATTGAGTGTAATGAGTTGCCAGAGTTCTCACATGAGGATGCTGGCCGTTCTCTGGGCATGTAACCAGACACGAGACCAAATTTCTTATTCCCAATGAACTGGCAACACCTTCCCTCTGCCAAAATCCAGCAGCTCTTCCATTACTCAGCCTGGGGGCAATTTTTGTGTTAACCCAGGCCCTGAGGAAGCCTCCCAGGAAATTTACACCCTGGTGGAACTGGGACTGCTTTATGGGAGTGCCATCCAAGCTCCACCAGGGCTCTCCCTGGCACAGCTGATTTTTGGCTTATGTTCAGCTTGCCAACATGCCAACCACTAATATATATGTTTGTTTGTTTGTGTTCTGGGCCTGGTTGCCCACTGCATTTCCTCAGTGCCAGAGTGAAGCCAAGTTGAACTGAACTGCAGCAATGCTGTTGTGAAATCACACTTGCTGCACACTTCAGACATAATCAAGAACTCCCATTCTCTACTGTTTATAAGTTCTCCCCTTATGCTTTACAGGAAACTTTCAAACTGCAAGCGTAGCACATGCAGAAGTGAATCATTCTGTTTGGCTGGGAATAATTAACAGTGCTGTCCCAAAGTTACTTGGATTCTCATCTGCGCTGTGGTGGGGCCTGCATGGCCTCAGGCCCAGACCAGGGGCCCTCTGTGGTCACGTTGTACAGTGACAGCAGAAAAAGCCAGCCAGCAGTGCCTGCCACTGGAAAAGGGCTGAACTTTTACACAGAACAGCCTGACAAACTGGGGGATGCTTTTAGGTCCTGATACAGTATTGAAATGATAAAATAAATGTCATTATTGCTCATGTCTATGGAACAGATCTTCAGCCTTGAAAAGGGAGGTTGCTGGTTTCATTTTGACATTCAAAGGAACTGAGGCACTGAGAGAGAGAGACGACTCCATCTCCCCTTGTGCTGAGCCCTGGCATCCCTGGGCAGGGTGTGCAGTGCCCCTCCTTGCTGGCCAACTGGTCATACTGGGACCATTATACTGGGACACACCCACTTATTTCTGAAATTCAACATTGTGTAGGTGATAACTCAAACAAGTTATATCACATCTCAGTAATCACAGCAGTACTGCAGGTTTCTAAGCTAAGCAGGTACAACTCCCACAAAGCAACTCTGCAAATCTCACACTACACACTTACACAAGAGTGCTCACTGTCAATGAATCACACAGCAAAAAGGGATGGAATACATCAGCCAAATCAGAAAAAGAGAGCCCTTTACTCATTAATCCACACTGACTTTTCTGTCCAGTGAGAACAAAGTTGAATGGAAACCAGTCCTCATATCAAATCCAGCAAGTTATATTTGCTGCAGCATCCACCTGATTCAAAGACCCCTTTTAGACCTGCATTTTATCAACAAGTACACTGGGCTTGAAATTTCATCTATTTGTCTGAGAAAAAAAGTGAATCATACACTCCACAACAACAAGTGTGAATAACCTTAACATTGGTCTGTCTGTGCTTCATGGTTGTCATTTTGCCAAACCCTATTCTGACCAACCAGCCCAGAATTTAAAGTGCCCTAAGTCTTCATAATCTCAAGATTTGAGATGGCTCACTGGGGTCTTCATTAAGAACACCCTTTCTGACTGAAAGTGCTGGCAAGAACTTCTCCATTTGGGCCAAATATGCACAGAGCTTTGTCTGGAGGCTGTGAGGTCTCCCCATATTGAATCCCTGGGCTGCTCACTGAACTGAAGTCAAGTATTTCTGTGCGGTGAGGGCATGCTGTGGAGCATCTGTAGTTATATCCTGCACTAAGAGAAAACCAGCTTAAATGATCTGGCCTGTACTTTAGAAGAATTTTTTAAACCCTATAATAATGGTTTTCTATACATAGGTTGCAGAAATTGATGCCTTTATCAATGCAAAAAAAAAAAAAAAAAGTAGTATGAAGATTTTCAGCTGTTCAAACAGGAACAGATTGTGCAACATGGAGAAACTGAATTGCTTCAGATGAAGCAAAAAGAAAGAGGTCATCTTTAAGGCACTAGCACCTAATTCCATGTTTTATTAGTTTCTGACAAAATTCAAGGTCAGATACAACACCCTGCACTTCAGAGTGAATGCCCTGCCAAGTCAGGCACCCCTGGCACTCTGGGCTTACATGAGGGGAGGGTTGTGATTGCTCTGTGAGATGGAGCCTCATGGGCAGCTGGACAGCACATCTGGGTGGGTATTGCACCTTGCTGAGTTTCCCTGTACTCCAGCAGCCCTGAGGCTCCTCCGTTTTCCCCTTTGCAACCAGGACCAGCCACGCTGCCTCTCACAAAATGCTTTAATGGCAGCCACATAAAACAATGTGCCTAGCAACTCCCAGAAGGCTGAGAGTCTCCTTTCCTCTCCCCTCTTCCCCTCAGCTGACACAGGTCTGGTTATTCCACTGGCTGGGAGAGCTGTAGCTGAGCTCTGGGGACCAGCTCAGCCTCCTACACCAGCATTTTACAAAAGTTTCACTGTGCTGTCCTCTCTCATCTGCTGGCAGCAGTAACTTTCACCCAGATGCAAAGGCTGGCCAAGTCAACAGAGAAGAAATTGGTCTGTAAGTCTTGCAGGTCATCAGCCAAAACATGTTCCAAATCAGAGCATTAAATATATTGGGGTTCATGTAACTCCAAACAAATAAATGCAGCCTTTGGCTTTACCAACACCTTTGTCAAATGGGAAAGAAACTTCTCACTTGTCTGCTGTTGCCTCAGGTGTATTAATTTTACAGGCAGGCTGTGGCTGACTTTCCATCCCCCCAGCTTGAGCAGACACTTCAGTACAAATACAACATTCTTCTGGCCCTGGGGGAAATTCTTCCTGCCTGCATTTTAACAGTTGAACTGCACAGCACTCTGGGAGACTTAAATATGGCACAGTAGTTCTATTGTTTAATATGATTAAAACTGCTTGCTCTCTTGTGATTCTGTAAGATCCTGAAGTATAGCAGTAAGTGCTAATCTGTTTCCTATCTATCAGCTAATTCTGTTTTTTCTGGCGGATACCACTTATTAATTTTATTTTAGAGAGGATTAAAGATGCATCAGAACACAACAGAACTCCATTATCAGTTTTCATTTTTTCCTTATGCATATGAATTTCAGTGACAGTTTTCTTTGAACCATCTGGATTTGAACAGACTCATCTGACTAAAAGGAAGTTCCAGTCTACCAGGAAGTTTTCCAGCTACTTTATGCCAGACAAACTTTTCATGGCTTGATCTACCAACACTGCAATCGTCACAAACAGACCAAGCAAAGCAAGAGTGTACAGCCCAAAAATAGAATTCAGTCAGTAGATCTGCTGGGCTTCCTAGAAATTCTCCATATTGTCCTAAACCTCCATTTGTTAAGGAATAAACTTGCTTTTCTATTGTCAGTAGTAACATATTTTGTGTGCTGACACAGTTCAGCCTTTACTGACCACTGTAATTTTTTCCACCTGCTGCCATCTGTTATCTTTATCCCCATTTCTCCAGCCTGTGCAGAAGTGGGATCCTGGATGTGCCAGTTTACTGCTCCAAGACTGGATGGTGACAGCATGAAGCCACCTCCTCCTCCTCCTCCTTCCCTCTTCTCCCAGCCATGTGGCACACACAGCACCCTCACACAGCTCACTCAGGGGTCTGGGAACCTGCTGGGCATCACCAGAACTCTTTGGGGCTCCAGGGGTGTGCCCTGCCCACCCTCAGGGCACACAAACCCACCTGTGCTCATCCAGCGCCCGCCTGGGAGCTGCTCTGAGCACCAGCAAAGGTGCTGTCTCTGGGGTGGGATGTTGCAGGTAGAATAAATGCAAAGTCAGGGGACAGCAGCCAGCAGAGCAAAGGAGAAATGTTAATTACTGATAATGAACATAACTGTATTTTTGTCTATTGAGTACATGTTTCTCAGACTGAGTGGAACTGTCAATTGACACTTGAGAAAACCAAGAGGAGTTCTTGGCAGTCAAACCTTTTCTAAATAGGGAACTTTGTCTCCAGCAAATGAAGACTTGAGACTGCAGGCATATTCAAGATGTCTTGTTTTTAAAAACTGAGGAAATTCACAGTAGAACATTCTTTTTTTCACTCTAAAGTTTAGCATTAATTTTGCTTGTTCGCAGCTATAACCAATGCGACAAACTAACTTCAAGTTTTAAGATAAGGATGAAAACAGACAAAAATATTTAAGAGTCTTGGGCATCCCTTTCTTTTGACCACTGGGAACTCCACTGGCAGAGGGGAGGAGTGACTGGCCCCTAGTACAGATGTCTCTTCATTGCTGAGGACCTACAGGGTAGTCTGAAACCCGACACCGTTTTTCTGCCTGACTCCTGTTCACTAACTCACAGTGCTGCTGCCAGCCCACAGGGCTCGTTAAACATCACACGCCTGCGATGGGATCACGGGGTTTTTTTTTCCTTAAGTATAAAACCATTTTATAGTTATGCCAATCCTCCTAACTCTGCATGTCTTTAATAAAGTGGGATTTTCATTATGATCAGAACTGCAATTAAGTAGAATTTATTGCAACAAAGCAGTTTTTCATTCTAGTTTTCTTGTAAATATAATTTCACTCTATCTGGATTTGTGGTAGGCACACTTCATTTTATTTCATTTAAATGAAAGAATCTGTGTAATTATACTATTATCTTTGATACAAAGCAATCCTGCATCTTCTGCCTACAAGTACCATTTCCTTTACAAAAGAACTGCTGGATATGCCAAAGGAGATGCGGCTGGTACAAAATAAATTATTATTTTGTACCAGCAGCACAATTTTCTCCATAGAAACGCAGAAGCAATCAATACATTACCAACTCCTAGTAAAGTTTCTCAGTGTTAAAGCTGGGGCAGGCCTCAGCCCAGGAGCCTCCCACAAGGCAGCTCTTTAATAAACAACCCATCATCAAGGAAGCCCTTAAAGCACTCTGACATTGCTTTAACTGGGAAACAAATCCAGCTGGGTATCAAATATCCACTTAAGATGAAATCCTGCCCTGCTGTCCAAACATACTCTCTCCAGGTACCATGTTAGCATTCCTCAAACTGAGTGCACAGGCCATAATTATCCAGATAACAATCTATACGTGTTGAATAGCCTCATATAAATTATTTAACCTTGAGATTTCCAGGAAAGAGAGATAACATCTGGAGATACTTGCATCAAATACATTTACAAGTTGCATGGCATCAGTGAAGCTTTGTCACAGAGAGCTGCTGCAGTCACAAAGTTTGAAAGATTTGCAAAGATCTGTAACATGGGGGGTAAGAAGAGAAGATGCAAAAACACTGAGTAAATCTTTAATGTAAACATGTGTTCACCTGCAAACTGCCTAGCATAAGTGCTCCATAAACTATGAAAGCTTATAAGCAGTGGTTGAAAGGTGCATTTGGTCGAGCAGATGTGGACTTTTCATGTGTCATTTGAAGAGACATTATAGAGCAGTGCTTGTCTTGTCTATAACAAGGGTAGGTGTCAGAAATTTTTTTCTCAGCTTTATGAGACTCCTCAGGTTTCCCACTCCTCAGACCCCTGAGTGGGCCCTTCCACAGGGCCTGTCTGAACAGCAGCATCATGTGCTGCCTCTGAAACAAGTAGATTCTCTGCTCCTCCCTGCAAGGACTGCCAAAATGTGAGCCGACACTAGGGCAGCAAAAACAACTTCTCAGATATTCGGATCAGCAGGTGCCTTATCACCTTCTGCACAATTTTATTGACACCTAAATTTATCTGTCTCATCTAAAAAGGTCTGATGTTGCAGCTGAGAGTGGCACAAATACTTTACAACAGGAACCAGTGCTGGGGCTGTGCACGGGTGGCTCTTGTGTCACAGGGAACAGAGCTCCATAGGGCACTTCCAGCCAGGCAGTGACATCCTTATTCCACTTGGACAACAATGATGAACTAAAAGAAGGAGCACCATGAAAGAGAGAGGCTCCACTTACTCATTAAATAACTAAATAGTGTCCACTATGCAAAACTCCCATAATTAGCTGCAAGGAAAGCTGGCCTCTATCCAAAATCAATCTCCCTCGAGATCCGAATTCTGGCATTAACCAAGCCTGTCTAATCTGTTTTGCAACTACCCAGAATGTGTTTCTCACTCTGCTGGCTTTTCTAAGGAGAGGATGCAGCAGCCCTGGGCCTTCTATTGAGAGCGTGAAAGCTTTATGCCAAAGAACAAACAAGAGAAAACAGACATTAAAGCCCTGTCTGGCGACACCATTAGCAAGTTCACAGTCACCATTTCCTTCTTCCTCCCCTGCACCAAGTGCTTCTTCCCAGACAGTGATCCAGACTGCTGATAGCTCTGGCTGGGAGCTTTTACCAGAAATTTTAGCAGGAAATGTTAATTTGCAAGCCTCGGTGTCCTCCCCTGGGGAGGATGGATGCTGTATCTGCATGACCAAACTGTGGGGACTCAGACTTCCTCAGACCTGCCTGCACCAGGCAGAAGAGAAACTCCTCTGTATCTGCAGCAGAGCCGAGTAAAAAACCAACTGTACTCATTTATTTTCTTTTGCCTTTTCCCCCAAGCTACGAAATACTAGGAAGAACGTCCAAAGCAAACAGAAAAATTCTATTAATGAAATATGCAATTTAGTGCAGTTCCGTGGGCTGACTCTGAGCTCAGCCAGACTTCTAGGACACAAAACGTAGCTGGAAATTCACAGAACTAGAATAAAACAAAACTATTGCTTTGCATAAAAATTATGCTGCATTTCTATAAACCAGTTTAATGGGAAAGATAGCCTATGAGAATCAGTAAATATAAACCATTACAAATAAATTCAATATCAAAGATAAATAGTTTTTTAGTATAAAGTGTAATGTCTCATGTGCAAGCAACAGAAATGAAAAACCAGACTCACTTTATTAACAGTTCCAATAAAACTACAGTAAATCTATAGGTTGCTTTGAGAATTAAAAAATAAAAGTAAACCTATAAACTCACTGAAGAATGACATAGATCTGACTCTTTAAAAGTTTATTACTCAAATATTTCACCTGATTTCTTTTTCTTCCTCTATGAACTTTGAGCATAAATCTGTAATTACTTAGTATAGATGCAGGAGAGAACAGTGTCCTTAATTATGGAAGCTTTTCTCAATCCTGGGAAATTTCATTTGGCTTGTTTTATGTGTTTGCATGCTCCTTTAAGCCAGGACAAATGTTCTTACCACATTCATATTTGTGTGGTTAGCAGCTTTTTCTGCATGTTTTTTGTCCCCATCCTCTAAAGACAAAACAAATGGTGTGCTGCTCAGTGTTGAACTTTATAATTTTTGTAATGGCTTGCAGCAGGAATATGTTTTGACTAACTCTATAGCCACTACCACGTACAGTCTGAGCACCTACCATGGAACACCACAGTTCTAATTATTTCCTTCACTGCTTAATTTGAACCAATATGTCATACTCTGGATGACTTCAGAATATACTGTGAGACACATAATTTAATCCACTCATATTCTGTAATCTAATTTTGCTAAGGACTTTCAAATATATTCCAAAAAAAAAAAAAACAAAAAACCGCACTCTTTATGTGAAACAGCAGGAACACATTAGAGGTGGCATCAAACCACTATTCCATTGGACATAAATTACTCACAGTATGTTCCCCACCAACACAGAGTAACAAGATTTGTAGGCCACAGTATGAGGTTGTACCCAGAAATACTTTCCAGATGAAGCAAGCAAGATTTGCAGCGGTTTTGTGACAATTTCCTGCGAGTGGCAGAGGTTATCTGGGGCATTTGCTGCTGGGATTCTGTGTCCTTGCACATCTCCTTGTCTGAGCTCCACAGAAAGCTGCAGAGGGCACTTGTACAAACCAAGGCCCATCGTGACTCTGTGTCCTTCCCTCTCTGCCCAGCTGGCCCTGAATGCTCAGTAATTGATCACCTGGGAGTTCCTTTGTCAGACAAATCCAACAAATCCATTGCCAACCCACTGTGTGTGGTATTCCAGCCTCGTGCCCTTACGTATTCTTAAATAACACAGCCCATTGCTACCCACGTGCTCTTCAGGAAGGAAGTGAAGCATGGCCTGCTTGTACCATAAATGAATGCTGCTTACAACATTTAAAACAAATTTAAATTTTTTACAAGATAAACATGCCCGTGTTAGGTAAAATATTTTTCTGAGACTGTAAATATGAAGCCATGGGTGCCACAACTCACACTGCACATATTACATTTCTGCTTCAGACCAAGTTTCAAGACAGAATTTTACAGTGTTTATGACAACTTAATAGCTTAACTGATGATTTTGCTTTGCAATTACACTGCTCTGTATTTTCAGCCCATTCTATTTTTTTCTAATCTACATGGCACATAGGGCATGTAGAATTACCAGGTCTACCATTGGACTGCCTTGCTATTTTCTTCTAGAGTAAGAATAATCTCTTGGCTCTGCCAGTCAAAGAAAAACACTTCCTCCCCCAAGTCTGACTTGGAGAATTAAGCCAGAGCCTTTGCAAGCAGCACTGTGCAAATCAATGCTTCCCACATAAGAAGCTTTTCGGAGTCAGCAGCAAGAAGCACCTTATGGTAAGTATAGACCTGTTTTTTGCAGTACATGATTGCATACTTTCTGAAATGCTCCATTATTTCCACTTTTTCTGTCATACAAGATTATTTTAATTTTCTTTTAAATCTAGTTACTACTATTGTGTCATTGCAGTGCCAGCCAGTTGTTTTCTCAACTCAACCCTCCCAGTCTCATCTGGAACTCTCTCAGCTTCATCTTATTAGAAAAACTTTTGTCCCTTTGACTGCAAACCACTGGCAAAGGTAAGCATTCATTTCACTCTGTCATCTAACACAAGACTGAATAACTGGAGCCCCAAGCTGATCATATCAGCACTGGAGGAGTTAGAGGCAAACATCTGGAATTGATTTGTTAGAAATAAAACGAATGACATCTTTTCAGGAGCTTTAGCTTGCACCTGTACTTATAAATCTCCATGAGGGCACGTTGTGAATACATTTAGGCAGGAGCAGGAGGCAGAGGCTCAGATTTTGAGCCCAAGGGCCCCAGGAGGGAGCTTGGTACTCGGATGCCCTGGTGACACAATTTGCTGAGCTCTTCCACTGCAGGGTAAGGAACAGAGTGCCTCAGGCTTGCTGTGTCCCCCAGGCTGGCAGAGCCCATGTGCAGACAGCTCTGCAGGGCATGGGGGGCACAGCCCCCCCGTGCCCCCTCCCCAGTAATGCAGGGCTCCATCCAGCCCTGCAGTCCACACAGGCAATGGGGAGCTCTGGCCACCTTTGCCACGGGGGGAATGTACCCCTGAAGGTTGTTTTTGTAGGCTGTAGCACCATTAGAGGTTCAAACTTGGCAGAAGGGGATAGGGAATGGAAAAGGGCACAGGAGAAATTTAAGGGGACAATTCTGCCAAAAGAATAGTAATGGGGGGAGGGGGGCAGAGGCCAAAAGAATCCAACACCAGCACTGTTATCAGATGGGAAGGCACAAAGATACAGGATGAACCTCAGAAAACATGGAGAACAGGGAATACATAGACAGGAAGAAGGGCAGAGGACAAACAGAGATAGAAACCCCTGACAATTGTTTGGACAAAGCCAAGGCACTGAACTCATTGTCTGCAGCCATCTCCTCACCTGCTTCTTTCCTGAGCCCCCTCAGCAGACAGAAGGTGACTGATGTGGGTCCTGCACTATGGGCAGGTCTGTACCAGGGACTAGATCAACTTCTTTATTTCCATTTGTGTGCAGTGCAAGGTTTGCACCACAAGGGTTTAACTGACTGAGGTGCAAGTCTTGGAAAATGTTCATGTTTGGGCATTGGTATGATTTTATTGAGACAAGCCCATTCAGAATGCAAGCCCACACCTGGAGATGTAAGGCAGATTCTCACAGGTACCCAAGGCTGGGTACTGCATCCAGCCCAGCTCTCTACATGCTGACCGTGGGCCCCATCCTGGATGCAGGATGCTGCAAGAACAGGAACCTGATATTGCATAGGAACCCTCTCATATTCCTTTCTCATTATAATGGAAGATACTCTGAGGCAAACAGCATTTTTGTCTGTGCAGAGATCCAAGCATGAAGATGTCAGAAGTGATGACAAGAGCTCAGCATTTCCAGGAGGTGCCAGCCCACATGCTCCACACTCAGTACTTCACACACTCAGACTATTTCCAGTCACTGCAAGCATCAGTGAGACACTGCAACAAAACTGAATTTAGTAAAGAAATGCAGCAAGCAAAATGTTCTGGCTCTACCTTAATAAAAACCTTTAAAAAATAAAGACAAACTCAATGCCCCCAGTGGTGGGATAGTTCCTATAAATCACTCCAGCATACCCTGTAGTTCTGTCTGTCATCAGATACTCCTGCATTTTTTCAGTGCTCTGCAAGTTGACTCCAAATGTTCTATGTTGTGGGATTTTTATATTTCTGGTATTTGGGTGGGTGGGGCAAGGAGGGGGGGAAGTGCTTTAGGTTTGTTTTGTTTTGTTTCTTTGGAGGGGTGTTGTTTTGTTTTGTTTTAATAAAGGATGTTAGGAGAATCCTTGCAAAAATTGGTTTTGTGTAGTGATTAAATGCTCTTTGGAGAAAGGAAAAATTGAATTTCAAGACAGAGCAACACTAAGTTGGGGGGAGCATGACAGACCTACAGAAGAGAGGGGAGCACAAGACTCAGCTAAAGGACACAGCATCCCCTATTTCACAGAGGTTGGGTGGGTTTCTAACAATAGATGCTCCCTCTTGCTATGGATGACAGGAGGCCAAAATGACAATGTTGGTGTTATCAATGAAAGCACCCCAGACTTTGCCTGGAAGACCTGTTGAACCAAAGCCTACTCTGCTCATTGCTGGTGCTTGCCCAAGTGGAATTTAATGCCCAGTGGCAGTGGCCAGAATCAAACCAAAAAGGGAAGGGATCAGCCCCTGGCAGTGCCAGCACCCCTGGGCCCAGCACCAGGCTGAGGAGTTCCTGATGGAGCTGAGGAGTCACTGAGGTGTGTTCCTGATGGAGCTGAGGAGTTCCTGATGGAGCTGAGGAGTTCCTGCTGGACACACTGCTGGCAGCCCCTCTGCCTGCACAACTACAGCTGTGAGCACCTGACAGAGGTGTTTTCACACCTACATCACACAGCACCACATCATAAACTATTTCAGGCTGCTTCAGGAGGCTGCTAACAGAAACTCACGGGAAAAGATCCAAAAGCCATTAAAACCCCCCACAACCTGAAACAAGTATTTTATCACTGCTCCATGTTTGAGCTGTCAGCTTTATCCCCCTAGTTCACAAGTGAACACCTCCTTTATTTATTTAGCTCTGCTGCATTTAACCCTGCATCCTGTCTGCTGGGTGCATCCGCTCCACGGAGCTCCACGCAGCAAAGCCTGAGCAGAAGGTGGGGGAGCTGCTTTCCACAAGCCAAAAAACAGGAAATTTGATGACATTGTTCAGTGAGCAGACGTCAGCAGAGAGTGATACAAAAGAGTAAACAACTTCCTAGCAGCAGCAGACAAATGGGCCGGAACTACTGGAATCCTGTGATGTCTGGTGTGTTTTGCATGAAAATTACTGTTTCAATGAAACAGGGAGAGATCTTTGGCTGATGCAAGTTGGAGCTGCTCCTTAGAAATCTAGGAACTGCATCTTAATATCTAACTCCAAGTCCTTACCTTTCTGATCCTGAAAACATAGTTTTTGAGAATTCATATTGATATTCTACATATTTTGCAAATATGTACATGTTGATATTCTACATATTTTGCAAATATTCTTATTATTTTAGAACACTCAAAAATTTGAGTAGAAAGGATAAACTTCAGTGAAAATATGGAAGGCAGTACCAATAATGCAGGTGCCACTTCATTATGATCATATCACCATCAGTCTTGTATATACAATGGATATACAGACACATAACCCATAAACTTGTGTGAATACTTTGATATGATGGAAGCACTTTGCTGGTGGAACTACAGCAGACCTACACTGTAGGTCTGACATCTCCCTTTTGGATTTCAGTATTTGCTTTGTGCAATCTGCTCTCATATTTTCCAGCTATGGGCAAATATCAAACGTGATCCAAAATAATTAACCTCTCAGGTAGGCATGCAATGAAGGCTGTTCAAAGCCAGGTTACATCAGGCAGGAAGGAAATGTAAGGGAGGATATTTCTGCTCCAACAGAATGCCATTCTGCCCATCTCTTGACTGCAAGAAGTAATATTTGACCAGTGACCTCAACCATGGAGCTTCACCAATAAATTCCAATCAGAAAGATGGTAACCCCTGGAAAAACTCTCTTGCATACACATCTACTTGTAGAGAGACCACCAAGGCATGTAATTTTGCTGTTTGTACTATCTCTTTCAAAGGGATGTAGAAAAATTAAGTCCTATTCTGAACTAGTTTTTAAACTGTTGACAAAGGACTTAGCTGGGGCTTTATAACCTGGAAACATCTGGGGATCTTACAGAAAATACACAGGGATATTCTCAGTATCCAATCCAGTAGGTACCAAACCCTGGATGCTCATCTCATCCAGGTATCCCTCTAGCCAGAATCTAAGCAGATCTGACTCCTAAGACAAAAATTGGCAGCTAAATTTAGAGCTGTCCATGAGGCTGCCCTACTCCCAGTAACAGAAAGAGAGAACAACAGGAAAGAGCAAGATGCTTCTCAGCTCTCCTTGCCAAATTCTCCTCTCTTTGGAGACAGAAAATGTCCCGCATAATCGTGGGGAGGAAGACACACCAATAACCATGTCAGCAATGCAGCCAAATGACAAGGCAAGCACACTGGGCCAAAGCTATCTGCAGTATAACCAGTGAATTCAGCAAACTTTGTTCTTCCTAAATACTGGCAAGTAGCTACAGGCTAACAAACAAGTAGGCAAAAATAAATAAATACAAGCACTCAAAGAGCAACAAATGCCAATAAAACCCAGCAGGTCTATAAACAAAACAAAACTGTTTTTCACTCATCACTCTACCTACATCAGAATCTTCCTGGCTTCAATTAATTTGTTCTTTCAGCAAAGTATGAGTTTGCACCAGTTCTGTCATTCTTCCCTGACTCCTTGAATGTAAGAATTCAGAGCTTAGAAAACAAACTTCCCTTTGAAGCTAATCATTCCCAATCCTCCTCTCTTTGCTAACAAGGTGAAATTAGAAGTACATACATCACTGGCAAAAACTTCCAAGAATAAGCAAATCAGCCTGGAGGAACTCCAAAGTGTTTATCAGAGAATGATATTCACCTGGGCATGCCAACAATGCCAAGTCAGTCCTGTCAGAAGTCAGGTTTTGTGCAAACCCCACATGGCTTCAGGATGAAATCATTATTTTTCTGTAACTCCCCTTCCAACTTTTCCTTGCCCTAAGGCTTGTGGCTAGGGAAAAAGACCCTGCTCTGCCCTGCAGGAGCAGTGGTGATGGTGCTGTGACACAACCTGAGTGGAGATACCTGACTGTCCACGCCTGTCTACCACAGGCCCCACTGATTTAGGGCCTTCCATTGTTAGGGTGTGATTTATACCAACAGAGGTGACCCAAGGCAGCCAGCCTGTGGTTTTAAATCTGAATGAAACCATGGAATCCCATGGTGTGCAAGCACAGCATGGCAAGGGTGGGTGGCTGTGCTGAGCATTCTGTGGTGGGGTTAGTTACTAACTCTTCTCTATAGGATCTGGCACAAAGGAAAGCAATTTCTACAGAAATTCCCTCCCCCTTTCAATGGTCTGAGGCCCCAGACCAGCAGGTATGCCACAAAACACAAAATACTTCCCAGTTATCTCCACAATGCCATGCTGCTAAGATTGATTCAGCAGCCACCATTTACCATTTCCTGCTTTTTCCTGTGCACCTAAGCAGAGAACTCCTTTTAACTTTCTGTGCCTGGGATCTGTTATCATCCTCCATGTTCAATTAAATTTCTAGGTATGATTTTATTTCATGGAGGTGTATTTTGGAATGTTATTTCTTCAATGTAATGTAAAAGCACCTTTTAATAAGATTAAATTAGTAATAAAAACCCAGCCTGGGTTTAGAGGGAAGTGAACCTGAAGACCACTAACTATGGCATTTCCCCAATTTCCCCTTTTCAGGTCACTTTACATTAAATTAGCAAATTGACTGAACTGAAATATGTTCTGATATAAAGAAAGTTCTTGTCAGGAAAAGCAAGAGCTCCAAGAGTTGGATGCACCTACCATGTGCCATCCACAAAGGGGAATGTGTTTCTTACAGGATCACTGCACAGTGCTAAGCTTTGTTTCTGTAGAGATTTTGACATATGGCTGAAGTTAGACTTAAATTAGAATATTCCTCTTTGAATTGAGAAATGATCTTTCTGTGCAAATGAATAGTGCATTCAGTGTGAATAAAGCTTCTGCTATTGCACAGTTCATCTTATCTACTGATGTCATTTCCTCTTAGCTGCTTCTGTAATATTAATAATCACCATACAGCCAAAGAGGTCATACACCAGGAATGTATACTTAAAAATTCTTCAACATCACAGAGGAGTTGGTACAAAACAAATCTATGTTTCTGCCTACATGAACACACTGAATGACTTGCAAGAACATGACGTTACGCCATTTAAAGGTGGGGATAAAGAAACCTGTCTGCTCAGGGGAAAAAGACTCCACACTGCAAGAGAAACACAAAAATTGAACTGAGGAAGGAAAATCATGAATGAACAGTGAACCTAAGCTTCCTAAAAAAGGGGCACAGATAAAGTAATCATGCTGATATAAGTAAACATTTGAGCCAAATAATTAACTCTCAAGAAATAGCCTCAGAACACAGTAACTGGAAACTTTCAAGATGGGCTGATGAAAAAAAAACCCTAAGAGTATGATCTAGCAAAAATTGCAGTGATTCCTTAGAATATTACAGAAGGACCAATATCTCACAAATATGTTCTTTTTATCCTTTACTTTGGGTGAATCTGAGTCCATGGCAGACACTGTGCTCTTTTATGCACTGGACATCATTCTTTTATGCAATTTGAAGCATACTGTTCTGAAAAACTAATTATTCCCTCCTCAAATTTGAAGGTTGGTTGGTTCATAGAGATAAAGGACTTGCTATTTTTCTTTAATTCAAAGCATTTAAAAACATTTTAAAAGCCACAAATAAAGGTTGTAAACCCTGTTATGGTAGCTGTATAAACTACAACTGCTGAGCAATAGTCCAAACTAGTTTGAGCAGAATTGTGGGAGGGATTGCAGAGGGGTGCAGGCACACACAGCTGGACACAGAGGCTGTATCTGACAATCCTGAATCCCAGTTTATAGCAAATGCCTAGGGAAAGCACAGTTCTCCTAGGGAGAGCTGACTCCCATGGAATTCATTTTGTTGAAAACCAAGGCTCAGCATGTCCAGCACACAAATGTATCTTATTGCAATCAAGAGAATTTTAAGTTAAGCTTGTGCTTAGGTTCTTGCTGAAACACAGCTTGGTGTTGCACACAACAACAAGTTTGTAACAAACATTCATTTTCAATCAGACAACCTAGACATTGTAGGAATGACATCTTACTCTTAGGATTGCACTTGGACTGATTTTGTCAGTCCCCAAAGAGAGAATTCCACTGTTTATTACAAGAGCTGGGATTAACTCTGCACTCTAGTAAACACACTAGAAATCCTAGCAGGATGTAACTGTATAATTACATTTCTCACAGATATCTCAGAACAAAATACAAATCTCAGTTAGTGCTTACTGACACCCCCAGAGCATTCAAACTCATAAATGAAGTCTTTGTAGATTTATAAACAGATAGAGAAAAGCTTTTTGGAAAACAACAGACTAGCCACACTTACCACACAAACTCAATGAGGTTCTGGCAAACTAGAAAATATAAAGGAAATAGTTGCATAATGCCTAATAACTGCTTAAAATGGAAAAAATGTTTCTTTTATCTTGGCTTGTTCTAAGGGGATGGTCAGAGAGTACAACTCTGCTCCAATATGAAATCATGGCTATGATCAGCTGCAGCTTTTAAAAGCTGTGTGCAGGTGCTGCACAGACCAGGTTAGCTTTGAACCATGTTGAAAAGAGAGTAATTTCTATTTGCTGGGAAGCTGTGGTTTTAGCTTAACAGCTCAAAAGCAATACATTGACTTTCCTGCAACTAAGCCAAGAAGGATGGAGTAAGTTATTCTCAGGATAACAGGAAATAAATCTATACATACATTTATATCTCTGAATCTATTTAATACTGATACATCTATATTCCATTTCTTCATTCTCTGACTTTCTATACCTTAAACAGCTATTGAAAGCTACCAAGAAACTGTCATTATTGTATAGTTCCAAAGCTTCCCACTGTCATTTATCCCAGCTTCTGGAAGGTGCTATCATTGGAGCACCAAGAATGCAATGAGCAAGGTCTCTGTTTGCCCAAGGGGAATCTTTGTGGGGAGCAGTCCTTGGTACTGGCCCTGCTCAGGAGATGTGAGGCATGTGCTGCCCCTCAGCACAGCTTCCCTGAGAGTTACAGTGCACCTGTTTCAACACATGCATCAGAAACAAAAAGGTAAATGTAGTCCTGGACACAGCTCTCACAGTCCTGTGTCTGAGCTGTCCCAGCAGAAAACTCTGGTTTATACCATATAAATAGGTTTTGAGTGTCTACAAACAATATATTCATTGTTTGCATTGCAATATTGTGCCTTATATTGCATATGCCAACCATAAATTCAGGCTAATGTACCTAGATTTTTCAGCTTTCATGCTAAGAAAAACACCTCCAGTACTTCTGGTCTTGAACCTTGCATTTCTTGTTAACTTCAGATCCATGTCTTCTGAAGCCAAAGTGCTTCTAGTGCACCTACAGTTTATTGCTGTTACCATCACTCAAAGAGGTCTAATTAAGTGGGATCAGAATATTACATTAATGAGTATGAGTAGTGGTAGTAGCAAAGACACCCCCAGGTGAGGACCTGACCCTTGTGACTATTATTTTGGAAGCTGCACTTTTCACAGCTGCAACTAACTATGGCAAACAGCTTTCTACATGTGCTGTAAAGCTCAAGACTCTCTAACAGATGATAATAAAATTAACAGTCCTTAAAAATAAGAAAGGCAACAATGGCAACACGCAGGCTCAGCATCCATCTCATCTGTTTACACTGGAAAGCTATAAAGTCACCATTCATTATTTCACTGCTTTAGCAATTATTAATCCCTAGATTTTAAATCCATTTTAACATGGATGGTGAGTTTTTAGTACTTTAGATTCTGCTGTGCAACACCTTATTCCTTGAAAGTCTGGGCAAAATAAAAAAATTGGCAAACCTGATCTAAACTTGAAACTACCTTGGAATATTCATTCTGAGTGCAACTGCAGCAGAAATCCTTACACGCAGCTCTACAGCCCTGCAGCATTTCTAACAGATATGCAGGAGCAGTCGGCACAGAGCCTGCCTGAGGGATGCAGGAGAGCATCAGCAGCTGTCACTGCAGAGCCCCCAGAGAGCCTCACAGGGGCTGTGCTTCAGCACAACTTCAGTTCTGTGTGAGTGAACTCTTGTTTTTTCCTCACTAGCTGCACACATGACTTAGCAATTCCATTTTCTGGAGCGCCCCCAGAGCAGCAGGCTGCAGTTCATGGGGTCAGCGCTGTGCACACCTGTGGCCAAGGCTGTGCTGCCAAGCCCTGGCTCAGCAGGGACCCAGGGATGTGAGACCTGAGAGGGCCCTGGTCGCATCCAGCCCAAGTTCAGTGGCACTGCCCTTCCTCCTGCTCAGTGGGGAGGAGCTGCTCACAGCTGCCGTCTCCCAGGAGCTGACAAAATGTGAGGAGTTCCACCCAAACAACACTTCACAGGTGACAATTCCTACAGAATTCAGTTGTGGGGCAGTGTGGCAGGCACACCTGACCGCAGGCTGTGCTTTGGTCCATGCTGATGAAGGTGCAGCAAGCCCTGTGTGAGCCTGGGGGCTGGCAGTCCTGGCTCACACACACGGCACTGAAGATGCCTCAAACATATTTTAAAAGGTGGTCTCAAAGCCCAAAAATGCCAGATAATCCAAGTACAGAACAAGATATCAGAGCTAAATCAAAATAATGTATTTTTTCTATACTATTGACTAACAGCCAACTACTTCACTCTATAAATATTGCCCTGAGCTCCCCTGGAGCAGGGATGCCTCTCCAGGTTTGGGATTCCTTACCCAAGAGAGCCTTCCCTGCCCAAGGCACAGAGATCCCCTCAGTGAGTGACTGGAAGCACACTGAATTAATTCTAATGAAACATTATTAAATCCGTGTAGCTACTCAATATTCATTAGCATAAACTTAATAGAGATAATTATTTCATTTGACTACATTATATCTTTGCCCAAGTCTGAGACTAAGATTGTCCCAGTTGCACCTGCAGTCCATAAGGAGCTTAGAAAGCAGGGGGGTCCACTCTGAACCTTGTGACTCAACAGGAAGGTCTGTGGTCTCTGTGTGAATCATTCCAACCAGATTCTAATCCAATTTTCCTTTTGATGTTTCTTCCACACAGTAATTAATAAGGTGAACCTTGTCATCAAACTTACTGACCTGTAGCAAACCCCTGTTAATTTTTATTAAATACTATCCAATTTATTGAATGCTGTCGAATTATTATTTCACCTTAATAAAACATACTGCTGCTTCTGTCTTCTGAATGAGGTGCATTCTACTCACCCCCAACAGCCAGAATAGCTCACATTCCATGACAGAGTAAGAGCAACTAAATCTTCATTCCAACATTTTGAACATCTTTTTGGGCCCCAGTTTTGTCACAGGTACTAAAGGCCTAAGGCTGTCCTGGAGTTAATGCACCCCTTCTCAATTCATATCCTCCACCTGGATACTGTCCCTGTGACAGATGAAATCCATCCCTTTCCTTTGTTGTTTGTCCTCAGACAACAAAGAAATCTCACAAAGGGTCAAAATGTATCATCTCTGTTGCCAGCTAACAATTCCTTATCACCATTACTCATTTATTCTGTTTATGTTTTCTCATTGCCATAGTAACAACACAGCTACAAAAGGCTTGCATGAAATAAATCAGGGGAGTCTGCAGACGTGAAAGCTGCTCAGTTAAACAATGGCTCACCTCGAGGGGAGAAGGTGAGGCACAAAACCTGTAACACAGTAATGCTCTGACAGTTTTCATCACGCACTGCTAACTGACAAACTGTGGCTAAACAAAACACTGTCTAAAGAAAACTCTTTATTAAAATCTAAGAGAGAATGTAATACAAGGAGAAAGACTTTAATGAGATGATTATGAGTACTTATCATTGTTGTAACATATTAATTAAGCATGGATATTACATGCAAACACCCAAAATTTGGCCTCTAGCCTAATGACCCTGCAGTCTAAGAGATCCAGCCCTCAATCTTTCCTTATACTAATGTCCTTTTTTATATGAACAGCCTCACCACATGCGATGCAAAACTTCCACAATCAAAACTTCACAACAGATAACACATACAGAGAAAAATAATCTATTTTTTTAGATTCAAATGGTGATCTGTTAAATACTTTGAGGAAAGCATGGAGAGAGGCTTTTGTATAAAGGGCACATAGGCAAGTTCTGTTCAGTTTGTTTTAGTTTTTAACCTGCTCTCCCTGGTTTTTCCTTTACTACAAGTCTCAAAATACATCTACTGTTAGTCTTTGTACTTATAATTAAGTGCATCACAATGCTGATGCACTAACAAAAATGCCCAGAAAGAGAACTTTTAAGATCCACGGACATTTTAATCTGAGCACAGGCATTTTGCCCCATTTGAGGTGTCCTGGTATCTCCCACATGATGTTCCCAACTGGTCCAGTTGTGTGCTATGTGCACCATGTGGCAGCCCAGGAGGATCAACTGAGCTACAGCAGGACCAAGTGGCCTCAGGATCACAGTCTAAGATGTGAGAGAGATCTAAACCAAGTGAGGAGATCTAAATCAAGTCTCCCTTTGGTGGATTTGCTCCTTGTAACAATCTTTACCGCTGTTGTTGCAACAGGAAAGCCTCAAGTGCCTTTTCAGCTCTGAGGCCCCACCAGCTCCTCTGTTGATGTTTATTTCTATCACCAGTATATCCTGGGATGCTGTTTTGCTGGATCACCAAAACACAATGATGGGCAACACCTTCCAGATCAAGCACAGAGGGAACAATGGGGTGTGACACAGGGAAAAACACAGACTGTGACACAGACTGGAGACAGCCATGCTTCACTGGGCCTGGCATGGCTGCTATTGCCAGCAACACTGGCAAGCTTTCAGGGCAGCAAATAAACACAAGCAGGTATCAGCTCACTGTAAATAAGTTTAGGTTTGAAATAAGAAGGATTAGAAACCCTCAGAAAGAACAACCTTCTAATAGAAACAGGGAAAGGCTGAAAAGGAATTAGCTTCGAGACAGTACAGGATGCATTTATCAAAGACATTTAATGCTGTGGCTACCCATAATAGCAGAGGGCTGACCTTCATGACCCAGGTCATCCTCCTACTCCAACAACTGTATGTCCCCAGAACACAAAAAAGGCCAAAAGCCTTTATTCAAAGCCCTTTTTCCTCTCTGTGCTTGTTGTGTGCTTAATCCACTTCTCCAGTGGCCAGTGAACAAGCAGCTTGAAAAAAGGTTTTAAATCCAAGAAAATGCATAAAGCAGAAACAAAGTCACTATATCAAAACCCCAAATATGTTCTCTTTGAAATTTAACTTTTAAATCTTCCATCTCCAACTCCAAAGCACAAGAGCACAAAAGTGATTGGGGAACCAAATCTCCTGGTTTTATGGTTGTCATTACACAGGTCATAAAAATTACTGACTCTGGCTCTTTACGCCTTTAATACATTAAACATAATTACAGCCATGCCCTGACTGAACAGCAATCTCACTAGTCAGCATGTGATTGTAGGTTTTGAAGGAAATCAACTGCTCAGCAGCACACAGAGCTCCCTCATCCCAGAGCAGAGGAGCAGGCAGCTGCACAGCCTCGTGACTGAGCATCCCACAGCCCTCTGGCCTGGCTAAAATCCTTCTTTACCATCATCACCTCAACAGGTAGTTACTCCTGGAAAGTACAAGCAGGTTGCTTGAATTCTAAAGAAAAAGGGAAGAAAGAAAGTTTTTTGGAGAGTTGGGAGGAAAAGGAAAAGCTTTTCTTTATACTCACAGTATAAAGAAAAGCTAAACTCCCTTCAAGAAGTACATTCACAGCATGCTCTAAGTGTGCTATTCATTCCTGCTCCATACAGAATTCCCACAGGTACTGAAGGGGGAATGGGACTGAGTCAAACATTCAGACAAAACTTGAGAAATTACTTTCAGTTCTAGGTGCCTTCCATTTTGAGACACTCCTACAACTGATACTTAAAAGGGTACAAATTCACTGTTTATCTTCTTACCTTCTTACCCAGGCAGTGTGATTCTCAATTTGGCAGCTCCACACACAGGGAGTCTGTTAGATCTGCTCTGGCAAAGTAAAGCAAAACTCAGAGACCTCAAGTTCCCTTTCCACAGCTGAGGCTGCCTTACTTCACATCTGTTACATCTTTACATCTGTTCAACTCAGCTAATTCTGCTTAACTCTACAATGACTGCAGAAAAAAATTTATCTTAATTACCTTTAAGAAAGCAAATAATTTAGCATCAATCCTCAGAATGAGAAGATTTGTTTCTGTTTACAAAGTTCTATAAAGCCTAGTTCAAATTCAGGAGCAAATGACAAAGGCACTCAAATGACATTTCAAAACTAAAGCACAGACAGCCCTTGGTGCTGTCAGCATGCTCAGCAAGAATGGGATAACTCAGCATCTAAATAGAGTATTTCTAGGTTAAAAAAACTCAAAATCCATTAATCTTTAAGTCCCTCTTTAAAATCACATCATCCACCCTTGGAGTTAATGCCACATGAAAGTCTTCTCTTATTTCCTCTTAACATTTCATTCCAACTGCCTAACTGCAGGTTTAAAAGCTCTTCCATCAACACTTAGTTTAGAAAATTGCAGTAATTTACTCTCACCTGAGATCATATATAGTAATCTGCTTGTTACCTCTTTGTTAGAGTGCCCCACTGTGAATCCATCAGCTGCAAGGGGTATTCCTGCTCTCCATCCCATTTTAGGCATTTGCAATTTTATCAGCTTTTGAAGAAGTTGGGCTGGGCCTTGGCAGTGAAGCAGGAAAGAAACTGGCTTTCAAGGACTTCTAGTGTGAAAACCTCAGCAGCTTTTTGTTCATAAAAGTCTATTCAAGGATGTGGATATTTAAGGTGCTCTAAAGATGCAGTTACAAAACCTCTCTGTTCACTATTAGGTTCCTGTGGGGTTTTTTTTTTCCACATGGTTCAGTATCTGGATCACAAAGCAGTTAAGACTATTTGACAAAAACATTTATCAATACTAAGCCTTCTTTGTAAGTACATTGATATTATCATATTAACTTTATCATACACAACCACATCAATGGCTTACATTTGCTCATGGCACAAAACTACCTGTGTCTCATTTTATTGACAAAGGAACAAAGATGTCAGTACTATAATCAGCAGAAACATTCTCCTTCACTTGTCAGTCAGGGTTAAAGGGGGATCCCTGTGACATCTGCATCACTTAGGCCATGGCCAATCAAGAGGAGACTTTCTGTTCCTCACCCTCATTTTTGGGCTGCAGATGCTGCAAGGGTGAAGCAGCAGGAGGCCCAGAAGCAGCACTCATCACCATGGGACGTGTCATCTGCCACAGCATCTCTGGGGCCCTCTCAGACCCACAGCTGAGCAGCACTGCACCCACTCCACCAGAACCTCAGCAACTTCTCTGCACTCTTCCTCTGGACAGATGAGTGTCTCCAACCACACAGATGGGAACTCCTTCCCTTAGCTCTTCAATCCACCTCAGCATTTCCTGGTTACTCACTCTTTTGTTCTTTGAAAAATGATTGCCTACTAGCTCCTGTCCCCGGGTCATCACTTCCCATCTGGCAGAGAAGCAAAGCTGCTTTCTGGCACCAGCACAGCTAGTGCTGCAGCTGAGTGACTTCCCTGGAAATCAGTCTGCCTGGTTAGCCCCTGTCTCTCCTGTCCTACTGCAACAGAGAAATATTTCTTCCTATTTCTTCCCATCCTCAAGCAGCATGTCATCCACATGGCACATCCCTTCAGCAGAAAAAACAGGTTTTCCAGTTAAAGGCTGAAAACTAAATTACAAAAGAACATAAAAATTCACACATACCCAATTAATGATCTTTGGCAAAGTATTGCTTGAACACCATGATGGGGTTTTACAAGATTATTGTTATTGTTTGGCAAAGCTTTTAACTGACTGTTACATTATTTTTAATAAGTATTAATTAAAGGGGAGTTTGCTACTGAATTTTAATTTGAAAGACATTTTTCTTAACACATTGGTATATTTAATTGGCACACAGCAGTCCAGGTGAATGCATGCACACAGCAATGCACACCTTTCCCACCAGCAACTGCACTTATCCTGGTGCACATGGCTGTAAATTTCCAGGAAAAAAAAAAAAAAAAAAAAAAAAAAAAAAAAAAAAAAAAGAGAGAGAAGCAGAACAGGAAGGAGACAGTCACAAGACACAGGGCCCAGCTCTGAGACCAGGCAGTAAGATCCATAGCTCAGGTCTGCCAAGAACAGGAAAGCAATAAGTAATGAATCACAAACAGCTGGGGGTAGGGGGGAGTTTTGGACCGGATCCTTTCTAACCCAGTCCCAACCAAAGCAAAGTCCACATTGCCAGGCCAGGGGAACAGCAGGAGGAGTCTGACACGACTTTGAGGCAGGAGCTCAAACATCCATGGACCTTGAAATGACTTGCAAAATCCTTCAGTGCTGCAAACCATATTTACCACCCTGAGAATGGTCTTTAAACCCATTCTGACCTTGCCTTACCACAGCCAGTGGTGCCTCTGTGACAAACAGTGCATCTGCTTGCCACAGAGGACAGGTCATGGGGAGGTAGAGATGCTTCAGAGCTGGCTCAGGAGGGTCAGGGCAGCTGAGGAAGCAAGCATTCCTGTTCATTGTTTGTCATACTCTTGCTTCCCTTTTTCCTCATTGCCCACCTTTTCTCTCCTCCCTACCTCAGCGGTTTTTCCTCTATTTTTTTTCCTTCAGTGCTTTTTCCTTTTTTTCCCCTGCCTCACCTCTCCCTTTCAGTCCTATTTATTTGCTCCCCTTTTCAAGCACCCACTTGTGCCCCTGCTCCCATTAACCAGGATGGATGAGGTCCCAGCCAGACCAGCAGCAGCCTCAGCAGTCAGGGGCACAGAGCTGCAAGCCTGTCCTTGGCCAGCACAGCCTGTGCCACCCAGTCCCCAGCAGGCTGCACCCAGCAGCACAGCAGCTGCTCTCACATAAATCTGTTCCATTTCACTATTTTTACATTCTGAATGCCTCTGCTTCCCAGCTCCATCACTACAGCCAGGGATCATCCTCAGTCACTCATTTTCCTTCACAGGGAATTTCTGATACTCTGGGCAGAGCCCAGGAAAGAGGATCTACCACAAGCAGATTAAGTTGGGATTTCCCTCCCTTTCCAGCAGAGCCTGCTCTCCCTGACCCGTGGCTGGTGATGCTGGCAGACGTGTCAGAGACCGTCACCCCTCCAGCAGGGCTGCCCTGCAGCTCCTAATCCCTGTCCCTGACAAAGCCTCCAGCTCTGGCAGCAGCCCCAGTGCTGGGTTATTGCATGCACAGACCAGTTCAACACATACAGTCTCTATGGCAGTAGCTGCAGTGGAGTGTGATTCTATAATCTTAAGAAGGCTATCATATTTGGGGCCTCTTGAAGATCAAAACTGAAATCTCCCCTCATAAATACTCAACAACCCATTATCAAGATGCAGGTTTGATTTGTGGAAAACTATTTTTCTCTTATTCCCAGACAGCACTAAAATCCTGAAAGATTTGGCTCTGAAGAGTCTCCCTCTTGGAAACACGACCTTTGGGTAGGGCAGAACAAAGACTTTTTCAGTTTCCTCCACGTGTGCAAGGCATCTGCCCTGCTGGACATCAAAAAGAGCCACCATGATGATAGGAATCTTTACTTTGGCAGAAAATGGCATGTAGCACACAAACAACATGCAGACTAAGAGGAGAGCTGCCCTGCTGGGGTTGTGTGCGCTGTCTGTGCTCCTGTACATGCCTGTGTGCTGGCTTAATTTTGATTTACTACCTCTGCCTCATTTGTGTGGATTCATTTAAAAAATTCTATAAAGCAATAAATAACTAAACAGCTAAGGGACCTGAGGATAACTGGACACAGAATGCCTCATTTATACCACATACTTGTATTCCTGCTGACCACTACGTGTGATTTGTTGCTAAACCATAGAGATTCAGCAACTTGTGATTGTATTTAGTCTGTCTGACAGTGCCTGTTTTGCTGACCCCTGGGGCTCCCTGCAAGGCCTGTTTGCCCACACTCCCAGAGGGGTGCACAGAGCTGAGTGTCACATTCACTGCAGGCTGGGCAAAGATGAGGCCTTTGCTCGTGGCTGACATGTGTCAACTTTAAACCTGTAATAAAGGCATTTTTAGAGGCACAACTGTCTGGGTGCCTTTGTCTGGAGCTGTGCCACGTGGACAGGAGGCACATGAGGAGTGAGAGGTTACATAAAACTCTTTTATGGCAGTGAATCCATGGGGCATTGGGAATCAGCTAATTAGAAAGGAAGAATCTGCGTGTACACAGACATCTTGCTAATTGGTGATTATGGGAAAGAAAGGATCAAGGAAATACACAGCAGCTAAACAGGATTTTAACATGATACTAAAGAGACAGAAAGACTCTTCCCTCAAGGCCCAATAAGCATAAGAGTGGCAGATATGGTTGGTAAGAGCAGGCCTGCCCTTCCATGAACAGCAGGGTTGAGCTCATCTGAAGCTCAGGGCAGAGGATGGACCTCAGCCACCTCAGGCCCTAAAACAACCAACATCATGGCAAGGGCCCTCAAAAATATGCTGATTTCTGTTTCAATTCCCACCAGAGGACAGTGCCCCACTGCACAGATGTGACTTCCCATTCACATGGGATAATTCTTGGGGAGAGTCAGGGACCCATCAAAAGCTCCAGAGAGCCACTGGCACTGTGAATTCCTGAATGGACCATGCTGACACAGTGAAGGCAAAGAGAAAATAGATTACATCTCTGCACAAATACCCCAGCCAGGGAGCTTCAATCTGATTTCTCTGAGAGTCTTCTGACTTCCATGGTGTTTATACACTGACTGTGGCTTTTTTCACAATGCTACCAAGTTCTCTCTCCCTCAGGCAGATAATGCCTTTGAAGTGGTGTACAAGACTGTGTAAAATTGTCCTCCTTTTTCATTTTTTAATCAATGAGAACAACAGATCCTTAAAACACAGTATCAGACCTTGAAAAAACAACTGTTCCATGCTACAAAAGAAGACCTTTCAGCACACAGCTCCAATAGTCTGTCCCTGCACACAAAACCTGAAGCACAGGTTAAAAAGATAAAGCTAACATGCAAAATAATTAAGCAACAGTAAAATGTAGCACGGGTGAAAGCAGCAGAAACTTTTAAGTTGACATCTAAGACTAAGTAGCAGAAGTTCCCCTCCCCAAGCTGAGTGTTGAAGCGTACAGGGTTTGTAGAGCAATAACAAGAATTGTCCCAGGAGGAGATGCAGAGCCCTGGCTTTGCACCATTCACTTGTGCAGGGCTGTGCTGCTCACAGCCTCAGTGGGAGCACACTCACCCCAGGGACCATCTGTTATCCTCTGCTCAGCAACCACTATTAACTCATTGTCACTGTCTTACTAACACATGGAGCTGGCTGTTCTTCCTGCAAAAGAAAGCTGTTCCATAAACATAAGGACTTATTTCCAACCCTCAGCATTCAACACTTGCTTGCTTGCCTATTCCAGAGCATTCATTTTTAAAATCTCTTCTTGTGATACAGACTTTGAGGAAGAAATAATTTATTCAATAGTTTGCTTCTGGTCTTGAACAGCCCTGATGAATAAAAAAATCAAATTAGTGTTCCCTAAGCTACTTGTCAAAGTGGAGGCAGAAAATTAAAACATAGCCAGTCTCTGACAATGACTAGATAGAACTGCCTTCAGTGGCAGAGATTTACTCCTCACCTTCCTCTCCATAACATTATTTACTCAAGGAATGTTTTTTCACAGACTGGGACCCTTGCTCATGCAAGGATACTTGTGCACAAGTATCACTTTATCTCAGTGGGATTCATTCAGAGAGATAAGTTTGCAGAAATCAGGGCTACAGTTGCACTTCTGAATGCTGCTGCAGAATAAAGACTGCAAAACCAGACACAGTGTCAATAAAACCTCCAGGCAGAGCAGCTCCTTGGCTGTTGACTGAACTGTGTATCTCTAAAGGACTACAAATGATGCAATCGTGGCATTTCCATTACTGTACAGCAGCACTCATAGCTGGAATGGCACTGGCAAAACCAGACTTAAGGTAAGTCACAGTCCCCAGCACCCCTTTAAAAAACAAAACAAAGACAAATAAACAATTTGAGACAAAATAATAATCTGAGCTGACTTTGCAGTATTTGACATGTTTTCAAGACCATTTTGTGTTTTTAGAAAATACAGTGGATTCTGTACTCTGTGGCGTTTCCAGCGGACACAGCTCTTCCTGTGGTATTAGACCTGGCACTGCCACCAGAACTTTGCCCCTGATTGTCTCAATGAAAACACCACAAAAAGGAACACTTTCCACCACTGACTGAAAAATCTTAAATATACATCTGTACAGGGATACATTTATGTAACCAGGCATGAAGAAAAAGAAGAGAAAAACCTGGGAAATAGATGAAAATGCAATGAGAGATTTTACTAAAATCAAATAAAAAGACAACGGGGAATTGGGGAAGGATTTGTGTTTGTTTGTTTGTTTTTGAGAGATTCCAGTCAGGCTCAAAAGCTTTGCTCATTTTTAGCTGGTGGATTTGAGCCAGAGCCTTTCCTTGGCTCTGACTCAACTCCACTCTATAGCTTTGATTCACTGAAATCAGCTGCAGCTGGGGGAAGGGAGGCAAGCTGGTGCTGCTCCTGCCAGGGCAGGCAGGAATTGGAGGCAGCAGCTCCCCCAGCACTGTCCCTCTCCCTCCAGCAGGACATGGGGTCCCTGCTCCTGGAACCCACTCAGCTGTCCCTGCCAGACAGAGCTGCTGGATCATCGTTATTTGATGTGAGAAAGCAGAGTCAAAGGGAATCAACCCAATTATATACAGATATCATCGGGTTCAGAGAGGTTCCAGTAATGTCACACCCCATGGGAGCTGGTGAGGATGCTCTGCAGCCACCAAACAGGGACCTCCACAGCCTGGAGGGACAGGGCACTCACACGTGTCCAGAGCAGAGCTTGGCTTTTTCTGTCGAGTGTAAATCAGTGTTTGGCTGCACCAGGTCCCCAGCACAGCCTGCCAAAATGCCCCAGCCCTCCCCAGGAATGACCAGCTCCATGGATGGAAGTGATGTCTCTTCACCTCGTGGGTTCAGGGATTTGGCTGTGCCCTCTCCAGCGAGGCTCCCAGCACAAGCCCAGCAGGGTGGGGTGTGTGAGCAGCAGAGCCAGCCTGAGAGCTGCTCTGAGCACTGCCTGCCTGGAGAGGACACTGACTGTGCAGCACAGCCAGATATGCACTGACAATACAGTCTACAGCTTTCATTCAGCTGTTTAGTTACCCAAGTCACACATTTCCCTCTGTGAGCTCAAAAAAATACATTCTAGAGAACGAAAACTGTAAAGGGAAGCAGGTCAGGCTGAGACAGACACGTACACTCTGGGGCACGTGGCAGGGAGGCAAGGAGAGACACACAGCTAATTGCAAATTGCTGCCATTGCCATATTAGTCATGCAACATAAATGCTGTCAAGTAACAAGCTTTATGGGAACAGACTGATTTCTCTAACAATGCCTGAAAGTGGCATTGTGGCTAAAGGCTGTAAATGAAGCATTGTCAGGGTTAGCAGCAGTTTGCCAGGATCTGTTGGCCAGCAGGGGAAATGGGCTGGAAATGTATTTAAGAGCAGGCTCTTTCTGCAAGCATGGCTGACTGGGATGGTGCTTGGGATGGGGAAAAGGCAGAAGGCAAAGAGAGGCAGCTCAGTGGCCAAAGCACACACATAGTCCCAGACTGATTCTGTATGCAGAAGCCCTGGAGAACTCTTTCTCTGTGAAAAGTAACCAAAATCTAAAGCTGCTTGGCCAAATACTTCCCTTCTTTTGGTGAAAACAAAATCCACATTTTTTTACCCACATTTTTCTCTTCATTAAGCAAAACTCTTGACTTCCCTTATGCCCCAGTGCTGCATCAAGAGGGTAAAGGTACAGCTGTGAGACTTAGGCAAGTTGTGCTTCCTTCAAAAGAAATTATTTAGAGATTTTTCAGATTTGTTTGACTGCATAAACAGTTGAGCTTGCTGCATTTTGCTGTACTCTGCAGTAATTAGTATCATGACTCCAAAATGCCAATTTACAGATTCTCACTCAGGAAGTCTTGAAGAAGATGGGAGTCAGATATTTTGCTTTCTGGCATTTATCCTCATCCAAAATGAATCTATTCTTAACACAGAGCCATGTGGCAATGGCAAAGAAATACAGACCCTTTCACCCCAAGTGGGCGATTTCATCAGAATTAGCATCTCTGAACCTACAGCAAACTCATTTTTGTGCTGCTGTGGGAATCCTGGCTGTGGGACCTTTCCCAGACTCCCCAGCTAGGCTCCTTCTCTAGTTTTGACAGCAGTACCCAGCCATCCCACTCTGGTGATGAAAAATTCTAGAAGTGTCTGCAGAAAACACCAGCCAGTAAAAACAGAAACAAACAGAAAATGCAACGTTGAGATTAGAGTTGCAAAACCTGAGAGAGACCATCACTCCAGAGGGGTAGCTAAGCAACAATTGCTTTGTTTTGTTTTGTAATCTATATGAGGAATAAAAATACCACCAGTCCAGAAAAAATATTCTCTGTTCTGAAGAAGAGCTGGGGCAATGTCAACCAGTCCAGCTGCCTGCAGTGCATGAAAAAATGTTTTAAATCTGTTTTAAACCTGCCATCCCAGAGCTGCTATTTACAACCTTGCATCTGACTGTTCAATGTGTCAGATAACGATGGGATGGCTTTACTGAAGTTTGTGTGATGATTTTTTTGAAAGCATTGTATTTAAGTTAGGTGTGCTATTCTTGAAAAACCTGATAGTAAGTCTGATAGCTTAGACTGCATTTACCAACAGAAAAAAAAGCCTCCCTTAGAAGGGACATGTTTTGAGTGGGTTAATTAACCTAATGAGCACTACAATAAAACCCTATTAAACCAGGATGCTCCAAACATCCATCAAAGGAAACATTACCCTACCCAAAGTCAAATGTACTCTTAAGCTCATTAAAAGCCAAAATAAATGAATTTCCAGCTAAATTCTGCTGGATGAACTCTGAAACTCAGGCCAAGGGTGAGACACCTTATACAAGAAAGAACTGGAAAGTGCTGTGTAATTGTTTCAGACAGTAATGAAAACTTTTACCATTTCAAAGGACAAACTCTTCCCCACCAGCTAGCAAGTCCAAGCATCAGAGCAACACTCCTAGCTCCTTAAGCCTCAGGCATGGCCACCTGACCAGCCAGGAGCCACAGCACATCTGTTGCCATGCAGCAGAATTCTCTTACAGAGGAGAAAAACACTGAGAAAAAGGTAACAAAAGATATGCTTAGCCTCCTAAACTGAAATTCCTAGATCTGAGTTGAAGTACACCGTTGATATCAAGGTAGCTTCCCAATTAAATCTTTACAAGGTTGAGATTTTCTTAGTGAACAAATACAGGGATAATCTTTATGGGTGTTTGAGCACACAGAGAGGTGACTCATAACTTCTTAAAGCATCCAAGAGAATTCAGAAGATGAGTATTGCTGAAAATCCTAGCTGGTGCCCACGTGCATTTCAGGAACCTGTCAAAGCTTGTTCTTTAATCTCAACAAATAATCAGAGAATGGTTTGGGTTGGAAGGGACCTTAAAGACCATCTAGTTCCAACATTTGCTTTCAGGCATTTACTAAAATCTTTTTTACTGCTGGACCATTTTGAATATTGTGATGGATATAGGAATATCTGAAAACTGAATGAGCTTCTCTCATTTTTCTACCTTTCATACGGGTGTAACTGTATCAGTAGTAATGGAAGAAAAGAACTCATCCCAACGTTTATAGGCAGAATTCTGCCTTTATCACAGGAGCAGAAAAATACAATCACATATTATTTTAACATTTAGAAACACATTTTGCCCAAATGGCAGAGCTGCCCAATCCCTGCTAAGTCCTGTGGTGTCCATGACACGCTCCCTACCTCAGCAGGACAGGCAGAGGTGGAGAACTCTCCAGAGAACGTGCTGTAGGGTTAGGAGGGAAATCTCTCTGGGGAGGAAGATTTTGAGCAATCAGGCTCTGAGGAGAGCTCCTGGGAGGCTGCACAGCCCTCTCCAACTCCAGCCCCTGGCAGCAATGCACACTGTGCAGTTTGGGTGAAGTGGGACACAAACTCCTCCTATTTCCAAGGCCCAGCTCTGTTCCTTACCAAAGTCAGTGATCGCTCTGATGGGCACTGGATCCTAAGCAATTTATATCCCACGTATTTCTGAGTACTTCAGCCTGTCTTTAAGGAGGCAGAGTCTGTGTTTGAGCACCTGAAGAGGTCTTGCCACAATTGTTATTTTCTAGCGAAGACAAACTTCTGCCTCCATGGCAAAGCACACCATCAAGCCACTGCTGTTGCTGATGTTGGTTAAACTGAACAGAGTGCAAGAAGACCATAAAATAAAATTACAATTTCCATGTGATGGGCCCCAACAAGAAGCCATTGGGGCTATGCCCTTCTCATTCCAACAGATGGAGACAGAGACCTTTGGGTTTAAGCACCATGCCTAAATCTCAATATCTACAAATTTAGATATCACCCTGATTTATCCATGCACTCTCCCAAAAGATTTAGATTCTCACTAACTTTCAATCAAAGGAACAACAATAATAAAGGGGAAAAAATCAGTTCACAGAAATATCTATAGAAATAAAATGGAGGCATAAATTAAAAAATTATATATATATATATATATATATACACACACATATATATCTTGTCCTGTCCTATACTACATTACACTCAGCCGTAGCCCAAAAAGCAGTGTTAGGATGAGAAGCAATAGGTTTTCCTAAACTGTATTTAACTAACTTAACTAAAAATATTTGTGAGTTCTGGGAAACAGTCTCATAGTTGGAGGAAAAAACACAAGCCAAACATTTTCCCTGTTTATTGTACTTTAAAGGTTTGGATACTCTTTGTGCTTCATAGCTGCTGTTTAGGGAACTGAAGCCAGTGAGGGCTCTGAGGTGCTCAGTGCTTCAGGAGAGCGTGTCACACCCCCACAGCATACTGGGTTCCCAAAAATAACCTTAGGAAGTGGAGTCTGTGCATCTGAGCCAACCATGGAAATGTTGCAGTAGGCCCTGTTGTGACAGTGCCTTCTCATGGGCTCCAAGGAGCCTGTCCTTCTCCTTCTCTCTTTGTCTGGGCTATGTGAGGTTACTGAACTCCAGATACCTTTCAAAATATATTTATCTGACTTTTTTTTTTTTTTCATATAGCTCCCTGTGCCTTTTCTGGGAATAGCAGTGCATGTGCTGCCATTTGAACCATGACATCTCCCTCCTTTCTGAAGTCATCTGTGTAAGCATTTTCTGAGATGTTGCAACTGGCTGTTATTGCAACACGCACTTCCCCCCTCCCAGTACTCTCTATTGCTTCCAGGTTGTGACATCCACCAGCAGTTTGCCTCTTTCCTCCCTCCAGGCTCAAGGTTTCACCTTCAGGAACCTCCCAGCTCCTCTGGCCCACAGGAGAAGGAACATGGGCTGGTTCTGTGCTTGGTTTTAATGAAACAATCCACAACACTGCCAAGTTTCCAGGCTGACCATTTGCAAATCAATCTAGTGCTATACATGCCATGTACTTCTGATCTGTGCAACAACCCACACCATGAAGCAAACAACAGAAACAGTTCTCCTTTGATACATCTATTACTCTACTTTCTGAACCTTTGCTGGATTTCATCTAAAAATGGCAGTGCTGATTAAAATATAGAAAAACTTGTTTTGACTATTTAAGGCTGGAGGACTATGCTTAAAAATCTTTGCCTTGAGGCTGAAAGCAAAACTTACGGTTGTTTACCATATCAGTTTTACAAACAATTTTCAGAACTAGACAATAAATTCACTCTCTAGGTATGTCCTGTGTTTCTCCTCTCCAGCAGCTCTAAGCTGTGCACTTTCCTCACTGCTAAAACTCTTTGTTACTGGTTCACCATCTTGACTGTTCAGCTTTTATTTGTCCAGCTTCCCAACCTCCAGGCTTTTCACTCCACCCTAAACTGAGCAGCTAAAATCTCTGAATTTCTCCAGGAGTTTCCTGTTACTGCTGCAAACTAAAGAAGCCTTTTCCTCACAGTATTGTCAGTACTGTACATGTTTTTCACACCATCTGCATCTTTGCTCCCCTCCAGCTCCTTCCATACCATTGTCCCCACTATTATTTTCTCAGCTTTCTACCTTTCCCTCCAGAGTAGCTTCTCACTTTTCTTCAGCCAGTTTATGTAAGACCTTTTTTTCTCTTTACTCATTAACCACCAATACTCAGATTGTCCCCTAAAGTACTTCTTCATGGCTTGATTTTGTCTCTCTCTACATTAACTTCTAACTCTTCAACACAAGAATCCCATCCTGAGCATAATTTCAGCATTTCTTCACAGGGAAGAAAAGGTTGGAACAAATAACCGCAATGCTGTAGGAGTTTCTTGAAGGTAAATGTATTGAATCCCACTGGGAGTTCAAGTTTCACATTAGAACACAGAAGCAGCTCAAAATTAAAAAATAGAAGCTACTTCATAAAGGCAATCATTAATGTAGTTACACAGTTACAGGAAGAAATTGTGTGTATGAGAGATTTTACTTAACTGTAAGCAAATCAGAGATGCACATCTCATATATTAATCACCATCACTGTACTTTTAGTTTTTGCTCAGGTGGAAATTCACAGCTCTAGATGGACTTACAAGACAGCTCCCCTTCCTGAAGTGTTGCCACCCTTGAAAAGCTGATCACATCACAGAGGAAAGAAAGAATATATTTTAATAGCTTCAGTGTAAAAGTAGTCCCTTATTTTTGATTTCTAACACTAAAGTATATTTTTCACTTGGCATTGTTAACTAATTTTATGCTCTTTTTTATGCAGTGACCACAGAAAGCCAAAACAAAGGAAAATTACTTGAGCAAGATTAATCAGTCACAAAGAATGATACTTATTCTGGAAGCTCATTCTATTGTCTTTCTCCAGCAACCTATGACTATGATTTCATTTGTAAGTCTTCCTTTTTTCTGAAGGCACAGTTGAAAACTGAAGATGAAGAAGTTAATAAAAGGCAAGCTCTGTGCTTCACCAGGGACACTTCCAGCTGGTCTAAATCTGCACTTGTTCTAGTGCAGCCAATGCAGTGATGACAGTTCACCAAGGAAGGTTAACTTTATTTTTTGCCTTCAAAGATGTATATTTCCTTTTTGTTTTGCATTTTATTTCATTCCACAAGTAGTATTGATTTTGGCAAAGCATCCAAAGTATTGTTGTCCCCTTTTAAAACTCATGTAGACTGCTGAAAAGACAGGTCCAACAGGAACAGTCAAAGCTAAGACAAAACCACAGGATCAACTTCCTGATAAACAGAACCAACAAAGATGAGGCACAGCAACCTAAAATGTGCAAGGTAATAAGCATGACACAGCTGTCTGAAGAGCTTGCTGCAATCCATGAATAGGGTGTAATGTAACATATTAAAACACACCTCTAAAAGAATTAATCATGATTGGTTCCAGACAATTGTTCATGTAGAGACTGCAGCAGTATTAAGCTTTTATAAAACCTTGAAAGCAACTCAGGCAGTGGTTGAGTAAGGCTATGAAATGTGGGATCAGTAAGGACTACCAAGGTGTCACACGTGCACAATAAAAACTTATTGAGAATACACTCAGAGACAACTTTCTAAAAAGGTAACAGTGATCAAAATCAACACTTCGCCCTTTACTCAAGTAAAAGATAAATAGATATCGATTTGTACACATTGGGAACACAGATGTTCAAATCTGCCTTTTTTTCTAGCCATAAAACACCACTGTTTGTGCACAGGAGAGAACAGACAGAAACAGCCTCACACGTGTCCAGAGGTGGAATGCTGAAAAATGAAAGAGGAACCTCCACCCCTCCACTGCTCACTCAACAGACTGTCAGCCCCTGGATTCTGGGGATGGGAAATGCAGAGACAGCAAATGCAGAGACAGCAAACGCAGAGACAGCAAATGCAGAGACAGCCTGCTGCTGCTAACATCGCACCATGGGCTCAAAGCACCAGGAGGAGGTGAGGGCACCAGGCCCTGGGCACAGCCTGGCTGTCTGGCCCTGCTTCCCCTTCCAGAGTGGTGGCTGTCATAAAAAGGTGTCCCACAGCCACCAGGGGTACAGAACAAACCTCAGGTCTGCATGTGACACACGGCCCATGACAATGACTGAGCAAGCATGAAGTGGAGCAGGTTTGATTTTCATGGTAAGAAAAGTGAGCACAGAAGAGCTGCCAGGCAGCTCAGGAAGGCAGGGTTCAAGTTCCTGGTCGGCCAGAGATTGATTTTGTGTGACCCTGGTGGAATTGTTTATTCCCTGCACGCCTGAGCAATAACTCCGTGGGTGGTGCAGAGAAATTCATTAAAAACCAGGAGGTGTCTGGACACAGGAGTACCCAAGAGCTCTAGGACTGGCATAGTTATACATACAGAGAACATTCAGAGACAGTCACTCAGAAAGCATAAATGCACTGACAGCAAATGTTAAAGTAAGCATAAACAGAGGAAACAAGGAGGGGACACAAGAACAGTGATGATTTCCCTCATGGTCCTAGACCTCAAGAAAAGGTCTTTTCTTACAAATCTAGCTTTTTTTCTAGGTTGGTTTTTTTGTTTTTGTTTTTTTTGTTTTGTTTTTTTGGTTTTTTTTGTGAGGGATTACAGCTGCCCATGCAAAGGATGAGCAGAAGCACACCTGTGTGCTGTGTCCTGTCTGACCTGGGATGGCTGGAAGTGGCTGCAGAGTAAATCAGGGTCACCCTGCAGCTGCAGCCAGCTTTGTGCAGATATTGTAAAGCAGAGAGCAGGAGTTCAGCTCTCCTCCCGATGTAAACACAGGCTGGCTCCTACAGCCTCTGCCCAGCAGCTAGCAAGAAATCCTCATTAATCAGAGAGAATACAACTCTCGCCCAAGAGCTCACTAGCATTTCTTGGGACATGCCAGCTGAAAAAGCAAGACTAATATATTTTACAAATACACACCAAGGATTTTAATTTTTGACAGCTTTTATCTTAAGTGAAAAAAAATTTAACAATTACGATTTAAATGTGGGAGAGATTTTGAGTTCAAATATTGTAATTTGCCATACCAAAAGCAAACCGTAAACTTATTTAAAAATTAAATTCTAATTGAAAAAGGGAACATGTGCTTTTCAAAGTGCACTTCTTTTCTCGTTGATAGGGTAGTTTTAAAAGAAAAAATATCACAAGAGAGAAAAGTAGTACACAATTACTTTTTTGCACCCCACAAAAGTTATAGGTTTTTCTGGGAAAATGTATATCGTAGTGTTAAAGAAGAGGACATTTTCCCAGCATCTTCATCTTTGTTTTTAAGCCAAAGGAACATGATGTTAAATTCTGTGCAAATATAGCACAAACCACAGTCCTTTGTGCATGTTCTTGAACTGTTTCAAGGAGCCCTAGAGATATCACACATTATCCCATGATTCAAACCTTTAACCTTGAGGGAAAATACACAAAGCAGCTTCAGATTTTTTCCAACTCAATACAGCATTGAAAGTACTGTAGCAGCTATTTGATAAACACAATGGAAGGGCTTTTAAAGTGAATACATCTCATTGGCCATGTTTATAGTAAATGCCTCAGTAAAAACTGTTTTAAAATGCAAAACATATTTAACTACTCCAATATTTTTACTGTACTGATTTATCTGCTTTAAGAGAAATCCAAGCGTGTCTCCAGTTTGAGGAATGCAGTGTCACTCGTTTACTAAAAAGCTGACTGATAATTTTTAAAACTAAACAAACTTGGTTTTAATCATCTTCACCTGATATAAGAAATATTTTAAACAAAATACATTTATCCCAAGTACCTAAAATGATTCTAAGGGCTGACAGAGTGGAAAATCTCCTATGGCATGAACACAAATGCACCCCCTTTGGGCTCATGAAGCTTGAACTGCAAGGTAGCAAACCTTCCATAACTCACAGCCACTTACTTATGTTTGCTTGTATTTAGCAAAATAACTGACATAGCAACAAAGTTTTCAGAGTAAAACTATACTGAAATACCCACAAGTAGAATATTAAAATATTTCTAGTCATGGTGCCTCACTTCCTTATAAATGTGAGTCTTTAAAATTGAAAAAGGCCCCCCTAATATTATGCTGCTTTTAAATTCGCTGTTATTGCTTAGGAAATATGTATGATTCTTCAGGAATTTTAAGGAACTTAAACACATTAATTTTCATTTCATCATCATTCACTCAGCCCAGAAATGGCAAAGTAACAAATTCCCTTTTTTCTGCCTTATTCTGCAAATTACCTTCCAAAGGAAATGCAGAAGTCACAACTCTCATGCATTTGAAAAAATAAAAAAGAAAACAGTAGCAGTGTGAAATAATCATTGTTATCGTATTTCTACAGAACTGTGAATTCTATTGGCTTACTGACATGGAACCCTTGGTAAAATATTTTTAGATGTCTGTTATGTAAATGTTAAAAATCAAGCTAAAGTTTTAGGCAGTTTTTTTTTCTTTTTTTGGCATGAGATATGGGAACCAAGATATTGTAGCATGACAATAACTTTTAACAAACTCTTCCTTCTGCATCGTTTTTTCACTACGCCAAATAAACATCTGCGATCCACATGAAGAGAAGCTGGTGGTCTCAAAGAAAAAAAAAAAAAAAAGGCTTCTGAGTCTGAAGTCTGTCATAAAATCAGTGTCTTTGGAGGCCCCAGTGCACAGAGCTCACACTCCATCCACCCTCGCCCATGCCCAGCCTGGGACAGGAGCAAGAAATACATTCCATTTTAGAGCAAGCCAGACATTGCAGAACCACTACTGTATTTATTTCCTCCTAGAATCATTAATAATTTACCATCTTTTTTAAAAAAAGCAGCACTGGAGCTGCATCACTGCATTCTGAGCGAGTTCTAGGTATTCATACAGTTGTTTGTTTTCCTTTATCTCTTAGTTCAGTCCTGAGTTTCAGCCCCACTGGCCTTTTGTAAATCCCTGAAGATAGCTAGATGGAATGGAACCCAAGGTTTTATTAAGCTACAAAAGAAAATAAATTATGCTTAAGCTCATGTGAATATTTAGAATTTTTTCCAAACGCGAGGATAAATATGCAGGACTTGTGATGAGATACAGGAAAAAACAATTCCATTAAAGGGCCACTTATGCCCAGAGAGAACATTCAGAAAGTTGATGGGGAAAAAAAAAAATAAAGCAGATGACAATGTCAGGGCTTTAAATACCCACTTGCCTGTCCACCAGGGACAGGACAGAGCTTTCGTGGGAAGTGCTCACACCTTTGGCACAAATTGAAATATGTTTCTTCTCCACTACTTTACCAGGAACCCAGACCTTCATGAAGAAAATGGAAAGCTCCCATTGGGCTCTGCTGGGGACAAACCAGACCCTCCCAGCCTGGCCTGAGAGCAGCCAGAGGGAATGTGGGCACCTCACAGCTCCCTGCCCACGGGCTGTGGGCACGAGAGGGTGCTTGCAAGGCTGGGAACACAGCATAAAGCTCCAGACAATGATTAAAAGTCTCAGCTGTGGAGGAGAGATTCTTCCAAACAAATCCTTTCCTGTTGTGAGATATTTATTTTTTTTCTTAGCAGACATCAGAACTCTCTCATTTGCAAATGCATGTACAAGTCTCCAGAGGGAAGTTTGAACTTATCCTTAAATTGCTGAAAGTTTATTATTATTATTTTCTCATGGAAAAAGTCACGGATGTCTTGTAATCCCTCATGTTCCCATCTTTTATAATTAAATGCATCTTGACCCAGAGAAAAGCTTGGGAGCCCATTAGAATAGGAGGTGAAAGACAATTCTGAAACAATTTACAAGATGTTCTTTCCTTCCAGACTTCAATGTTATGACTCACAACTGGGTGCTGGAAGTACCACAAGAGCAGCTAGGAATCTATACATTCAGTTTATGAAGTTTCTGGAGCAGCAATGGGCTTTTTCTGTGTTTTACAAAGTGATGCAAAACATTTTTTGTCAAAAGAGCTAATCTGCCCCATATCTTGGTAAGCACTGCTCAGTCTGGGGTACAGATCTGACATATTTGTATTTCAGAATCACAATATCTATATATTTTTAGGGGATGGAAAGAGAAATGGTAGAGGCTGGGAGGCAAGCAGTGTGACAAAAAGCTTTGTCTCTTCTGTAAAATGTCTAATGTGTTTTCTTAGGGCCTTATCCAATCCTTCTTGAAACTAATGGGAATCCCTGCAGAGTTTTGCTTTTACACTGCTGTACACATCCTTATCACCTCTGCAATTACATTCTTGTCACATCTGTGGGCAAAATGGCTGAGAGAGGCTCTGATACATAAAATACATCTATGAGAGTTCTGCCAGAAGAGTTTGCTTTCCTGGCTTCTGCATGGTGCTGTTCAGTGCCTTGGTTAAGCAAGCAAAGAAGATTCTTGCTTTCTGTCTCTTAAAAAGACTTGAGGGAGACGCTATAAGACAGTGAGTAACAGGACTACAGCTGATCACCAAAAATGCTCATGCCAGTGATATTCTGTGCATGGATGGCAAGTAATTTTGCTCACTTTACCATAAAAATGCAGTCACATCAGCTGCACAGGTGCCCTGCACCTCCTGCATTGCAATGCCAGGGATGGACACACTTTGCCCTGCAAAGGAGGTGCCCCCTGCCCAAATGTGTGCGTGGTGGCTGGCAGCAGGCATCACGAGCCCAGACCCTTACAGAAACCAGATAAAACCACCCAAGAACACAGGCTGCTCTACTTGAGTGTTCAAGGAACAGCCTCCTCTTGGGGCAATCCACCAACCAGAACGTAATGCTAAGAAAAATCAGTGTACAGGATGAGATAGTCTAACAAAAAATGCATTATTTAATTATTTTGGAAATGCATGATAGACTCATGTAAGACATGGTGTAAGGGTGTTTTGGATCTCAGTTGGTACAGCCTGTGGAAGAGCTCAGGATGGAGCTACCACCGACCAGGTTCCAGTGAGCTCCAGAAGTGCCATGGCAAACATTCCTGCATTTGGTTTGGGTTTGCTGTGGTCAAAGAAGCCAATGCAGAGGTTCAGAATTAGCATCAGAGATTATGGGTACTATGTAGGTGAGATCTTATCTTAGTGATATGACAGCTTGTGGAAAATATGTAAATATATCAAGTTACAGTGCACACAAAAGCATTTCACAATTACACCAGATATTTAGACAGTTGATCCCTCAGACAACAAATGCAAGTGATACAAGCTCTTAAAACTACATGAAACAAGACTCTGCTTTTTTGCCAAATTAGCTGTAAACTAACACAACAAGCTTTATCTTGTTCTTATTAGCCCACCTGTCTTTGCCCCTTTAATGTCGGGCTTTAAAGAGGAAATGAGTAGTTAACTGATACTGTCTCTTCAAAGGAAATATTTGCTTCAGTTACCTTGCATTTTTAATGAGACTGTTTAGTCACAGCTTGGCATCAGTTCATAGTATGCACCATATCAAAGCTTTCAGGTTTTCAAAGCACAAAAACACATCAAGCAGTTTGAGCCAGCAAAAGTGAAATTCTTCCTGGTTGGCATAAAATCATGGAGATGTTTAACTCCTGTCCTTGGTCAGTGCAAAGACAGAATCAACAGGAGAAAGTTATTCCTTTAATAGCAATCTCTGTGCCATTTTCTGGGGCCTGTTCACAGAAAATTCTCTGCAGTTCAGATTCAGCTGAGGAATCACCCAACCAACTGCAATTTGCTTACGTTTGGGATGAGGGCAGGAGGTGCTGAAGTGGCCTTAGCACACCAAGGAGCCTGAATTTACTGTTATGTCATGCTAGTGAAAACTTTATAATAATGTAACCCTAGGTAGCCTCTTTTTGTTAAAGGGCACCATAAAAGACATCGTATCTTTATTTGCTCTTTGTTTCCTTATAGGCCCCAAATCAAACATTTTGCTTTGTATGGCTCTGACTCAGCACACAGTACACACATCTTTGACAAGCAAGGCATCTTCTGTACACAAAGACAGAAGTCCTGAGAATATTTACTGACTTAAACCAAAATTACAGCTCCAGCCATCATCTCAAACCCTCTCACAGTGCACATGTAGGCAGGTGACCTGCAGCTGAAACATGAAGTCTTGCACGCAAAACTTTTTTTTAAAAAAAAAAAGAAACCACTCATTAATATTTTACATCAATACCCATGTTCAAAACACATTTCTTCTAAGTTATGCCCCTTCAGTAAACACCAGAATGGTTTCATAGGGGAAATGATAAAAAGCACTGGAAGATTTACAGAAAGACAAAAGCACCCCTCTGCCTTTACACCTTGCCATTCAAAGAACAAAAGCTACAGCAGCAGCTGAGGAGGGTACCCTCCCTAATAAGAAAAATTTCCTATTTTTTACCTAACTTTTGTACACAGTTTCTGTGGCAAACACACATGCCCAAGAGCCACCCCCTGCCTCATTTACTCTGGAGCAATAATTAGCAATGTTCATCCTCCACTGACTGAATGGGCTCGTTCATCTGAATGAGGCATGGAACAAGCAATATTTAGGAGGGAAGTGCTAAAGGATCTTTGAAAGACAAAATGAATGCACAGGTAGAAAAGCAAACGAGACTCCCTTAGACACAGCAGCCACTGCAGACCTGGGCTGTTTCTGAGAAGCTTCATCTTGTTCACTACCACAAGTGCTGGGAAGAAATGTATCCTGACATCCTCCTTCCCCAGAGGGAAGGCAATATGATGTGCTAGAAAGGGTGAATGAACAGAAAATAAACTATTTGCACATGAATACACAAGTGTCTAAAAGAACATTAATGTCTCAATATCCTATGTAGCAAACAAAGTGCTAAAGGATGTCAGAACTGCTAACAAAAGAGGTTACTCAATAAAAACCCACTCATTTCAGGGTACTGGAGTATATTACTCATAGCAAACATTTTTGGGTTTTTAAATCAATAAGCAATCTTGGAAATTTAGACCCATGAGCTCCTGCAGTTATGCCCAGCTCAGAGGCCAAAATGGTGGAACCAAAATAGCATCAGGCCTGGAAAAAAGATTATATAAAAACCAAGGAAATGTTCTGCAAAGTACCCATGCTTCCACTCAAGTTCTTTGAGCAGTATATTAATGTACAAAAAACCCAGTAAATTCTGGATACTGTAGTTGTGGCTTTGAAACTACAAACAAAGGAGATGCACCAAAAAGAAACCATGGGCTAACTGAAGATACCACCAGAGATGAAAAGGGAGGAAACAAAACCAGAGGATTAAATGCACAACTCTCACCATGTAAACAAAATGTGTTGCGTATCATTTTGCACCAGTATTTGCTTTCAACACTTCATTTACCAGCGGCCCCACCAACACCAGCCTGGCTCTAGGGAAGGTGCACTTTGCCTACACCAGCCCCCAGAGCAGCTCCTCTCCCTCCCTCTGCCCACACTGGCCAGGCTCTGGGAGGATGAGTGCAGGGGCCTGCAGGGATGGCACAGTGTGGCCATTTCCATGCAGGCCGAGACACTCTCAGCAGCCTCTCACAAATGCATTAGCCATTAGCTCCTAAAGCTCCTTCAGCTTGTTTAATGGTGTGTGATAGAAACGCTTAGGATAACAGCAGCCAGAGAGATCCACATTAAATAACAGACAACTTGACCTGCAGGTGGGATGGGCTCAGCCATGTGGCTGGGTCTTAATCAGCAGAAATTGGATTTCAAACTCCTGCCTGTTGTGTTGCCTTTTCTAATTGATTTTGCAAGGCTGAACTGAATCAAGTCTTATGCTAAAATGCAAATAGCATTGGGACTTAATTTAACATGTACTTTTATAATTGATGAAGCTAAAAGCAATAATGTGTAGTAGACATGGCGGTGCATTCCCTCTACCCCTCCACAATATCCACCATAGTGTCCTGATGGCTGCACTCACCCTAGCTAGGATTTTTGGGAAATGAATGGTAATTCAATAGCAATAGGCTGTCTGGAGCAGCAACCTAGACATTTTGCTAGTATGTAAATATGACTGTAAGTCAGTTATCTTACTCTATAAACAGTGGGCAGCCCAGGGCCCATCGGGCTCTCCCCTTGGGCAGGGACTCACCCAAGGTTCTTCTTCCAGGCTGAGATTCCTTCCTGCAGCAGATCCCCAGTGAGTGGCTGAGAGCCTGCTGAGCTTCACTAACACTGCATCTCAGTGCACACCTGATCCTTGAGACAGAAACCACTGAGCCTGTCTGTGCCTAGATGGACCCAGCCGACCTGGACTCCTCCACACAGGAGCAGTCTGTGTCTCATCACTCAGTGAATCTCCCTGACACATGTGATTTATGCTACTCTCTATGCACTAAATAATTAAGTGTACCTTGCCATCAAATCTTGTTAAACCACTGTCACATTCACCACTGAACTTTGTTGACTCCCTGTATCAATAAAAGATGCTGATCCTCCTGTAAGTGAAGTGCCTCACTCCATCTGGGACAGCTGACAACCCCAAAGGTCTCAGAGAATGCAAACACAAAAAGGACAGAAAATGTTTTGCACTGATTTAAAAAGGTAGGCTCAGATTTCTAATTGATTAGTGGTAATTTAGGCAGCATTGTTAACTTTCAAAGCCAGCTCTTAGAAACACTTGTGTGTGCGTAGCCTCAGGAGGATCTAAGCCTTATGTGCTGTAAAGAACTGAAAAACTTCCTTCAGGCAAACAGAAGTATTTCATTTCCAGGCTGATGCCAAAGGAATTCCAGAATATATGTCCACAGAAGAGTCAGGATATCCCAGAGAAGCCAAACAATACTATTGTCTTACTTACAATTATTCATTACTGCTGCATTATTCATTCTGTGATAGAGGCAGGGACCCAGCCCTACGCCAGAGCTCATTCAGGGCTGGGCAGACACAGAAGTGAAGCCTTTAGCCTGAGCAGTTCAGTAGTGAAGTCACTCAGGCACAGACAAGTACAATCCTCCTCAACCATGAACTCACCTTTTCACTCGCTCTAACAATGCTGCCCATGTCACAAACTAAAATAAGTGACTTCTGGATTGCAGTGTGGTGAAAGAGTTAATTAAAGCCTTGCCAAGTCACCCAAATGTCTGAGTACCTGTAAGCACAAAAGAGGCACCACCTCTAAAAGCACTTCCATAGACCAGCTCCTCCAAAATCCTATTCCCTGTCTGTCCCTGGGCTGCCCTCTTTTTTGAAACACAGCTAAATTAGCATCAAGGAGCATGACAAAGGGCAGGAGACAGTAGGCATTACTCAGGCCTCTAATTCTTGGTGACACTCATAATGATACATCAGATGATTATAATTCTTTTTAAGGCTCTGTTCACAGTAAATAATTTTTGCAGTGCTGCTGCATTTCTGGTAACACACTCATGAGCACACTAAATCCACTTCAATCCTCCCTCCATCAGACCACACCACACTACTAATTACATTTATTTGAACTTTTCTGAAAATACTTTTCTTACCAGATAACTCATCTCTTCAGCTTGAAATATTGTTTTCATCCCTCAATGACATTTTTATCTCTACATTGAAGAGTTTATCCTAGCAGTTTGCTAGGCAAGTAGAACTAAAAAGAAATTAAAAAGCAGCCACAATTCCTAAAGTTTTGATCTGTTTTTAAATGTATCTCCATAGCTGCCAGTCTACAACCAGGAAAACATGTTACCCATGGCACATATTCAGAAAAAGTGTGTGTGCTCTGCAGTATTCAAAGGAGACAGAGCTTGAGGTCTACTCCAAATCAAAGCTGAAACAGAAATTTTCAGATTTTTTCCCCTTTAGCATCTTCCAAATCATTGGTTTGTTATTTCTCATGTGGGTTGGTGTACTGCTCATTCCATACACTCCAGTCTGCTCCCTCCTCTCCATCTACTTTCCATAGCATTTCTGTTCATTTTCTCCAGTTTTCATTTTCCATCCCCACAGATTGCTTCTCATCTTTCAAAATACTCTCATCTATTTGGGTTTCTTTCCTTTTTTATAACCACAGGGTCCTTCCCTCACTGTCCCTGCCCACAGTGGGAGCTTTACCTGGGCAGCCTGGCACAGGAGATCCAAGCACCTTCCAGGGGAGGAGGTGACAGCTTTGGTGCCTGCTCTGCTGACAGAGCCTGAGCTGGCTTCCCATTTTCACAGCAGGCCACTTTCCCTGTGCACTGGAAGGCCTCCTGCAAAGCTGAAAACTGCATCTTTTAGGGTTGTATAGACTGAAAAACCTCAAATATTTTCTGTGGGATAGAGCCCTAACTAAGGGCTCTATTCACCAGAAATATGATGCCATGGACTTCCACAACCCAGCATGTAGGCAGACTGCACTTGATAAATGTGTGTTTATCATAGCTGCACAACTCAGCTCTGCTTTTCCAACCTCCTTTTCCCTTAAGATTGGGAAGATAAAGGTCACATTTTAAAAAGACAGGCCTTTAAAGCTATTTTTAAGTGCTAGCAGCTAAATTCTCAGTGTGAAAATATCCCATCCTTTTCTATTAAATTAAGCTGCATTAAATCAACATGTTTTTAAAGAACTGGTACATTACTGACAAGAGCTTAAGAACTATTTAGTTACAGTGATACACAGAGGGTAAAAGAAAACTTCTGCTACTGAAAAAGGAAGCCCCAAAATACTGAACTAGAAATTCCAATATGGGTATGCATTCAGATCATATTCCAACCAAAACTCCTGTACTAATTAGAGATTGATTTTTACAAGGCTTCAGATCCTCTGTACCTCAGGGTTACAGAACTACCAGTTTTCTCTCTTACTCTTTGGACAAAGATTCATTTTCTGCTCAAATCAACACAATCTGTTGCACTCCAGCCAACTCTACACCTTTAAAATACACACTCATACTCCATTTTAAAGATAGCCAAAACATCCTCACCACCATCTTTTTCATTTCAGCAAAGGCAGCACTTTGGAGTGGCACAGAGCAGAGGCAAAGCCAACCTCACCCTTGGGGGATGGAACAGAACTTTTATGTTCCCCACTCTGCACCCAGCAGGATAATTGGGTTTATTTTCACAATCTCTGCTGCCCCTTTTCCTAACACAAGGTGTGTTTCTTCTCAACATGTAAAATATGCTCAAAGATTTCCTTATTCTTTATTTACACCAAAATCTCAGAGAGCAAAACTGCTACCATTAGGCAAGAGGTGAATTTTCAGTTTCTTAAGGGAATGTTTGCCTGCTTACAACGCCATCCTAATCTGCTGTCCCTCCTTGTTCCACTGGATATCTCCTGACTTTCCAGGCAAGGAGTACGAGGCCAGTAACTCTGTTCTCCTGACTGCCTTGGGCTCTGGCAAAGAGCAGCTGAGAAGAAAGACATGTTACATATTCATGATTAAAAGATAACTGATAACCAGGATCCAGATGTTGGTCTCTGCTGGCCAGCACACAGTGCAATTATTATTCCGTTTATAGAAAGAGAAGTTGTCCTGCCTTTTCCAGCCAACCCAAAGGTCTTCCACAAAGTGCTCAAATACTCTGAAGAGAGGCATTCAAAACAAGGAACGAAGAGGGAACTAATCATATTTGCTCCACAATTATTGCATTATAAAAAGTTAACGTGGCCTGAGCCCCAGAGCGTTACCCAGTCCCACAAACTCCAGGCTCACCATGTCAGGGTGAGCTGGGATTTCCCTCTGCAGCCCAGCACCGGCTCCCACACGGTGCCTGTGGACAGCACTGCAGCCCCCAAGGGAAAAGCAAGCAAAACGTGGGCTGGGAGAGAGGGGAGAGAGGTGAGAGCAGCCCCTTCACACCCACAGCCAGGGCGGCCGCCAACGGGGTCAGCGGGAACAGGCACAAATTGTTTGAGCCAAATGAAGTCCAATGGGGTTATTAAAGCTCTTCTCCCTCCGAGCTTGACCTTGGAAAAACTTCCAAATTTGTTTAAAGAACTGAATGGTATTCTAATTCCCTGCGTTCCTGACAAAGAGCAGGACAGCCAAAGCATAGGCTCTCTTTTGGGGTTTTTGGGTGGTGAGACTGGGCTGGAGGAAAGGGAGGGAATAAAAAGCAAGTGAGACTGAAAGGCAGAAATTTCTCAAAACAGTGACTGTATAAAAATTATAGTTACCAGGCTGAAGAATGACCCACAGCTTTAACAAATTTTAACTGTTTGACATCTGGCTATCTGGCTATAATACTTGCATGATTTGTTTTAATAAATTGTCAGTGTATTAAGTCCAGTCACGAATTATACCAGTAAGTAATACATTTTGGCTAAAAGCATCCACAATTCCATAAAGAAATGCAAGTGAGAGAGGTTAGAAATACTTGAAAAATTCTGACAATCACTATGAAAGAAAGCCTGTGAAGTGTACAAATTTACACCATCTACTCAGACTCTGCACACTAATACATTAGTAATCTTATTTTTCAGCTGTGGACAGGAAAATATATAAACTGTTAATCCATTATATACAGCCTTTTCCCTAGGGTAGTTCTAAACAATGGGAAAACAGAACTTACTGAACTTTTAAAATAACTTTTTGTATACCAACATTTCAGTTTACTTAAAAAATACGCTTTTTGCAGCTGTAGAATCACTATGTATGTAGTGGTGATTTGTTTACTTACTATCATAAAAAGTAATAATGATGAAATGTTGTGGTTCCTATTAACATCACAGTTTTATATTTATACTGTGCATGCCATTTCAAGCATTAGTGGAACTTGACACCAATATGATTTTTTCCCAATTCTCACGCATTTTCTCCTTTCTCTGTCAACAGTTTATTTCCTAAAATGTACAATATGCAGCAATTTCTGCTTTGACTAAATAATCTGATTTTAATTTTTTCCTCCTATTATAAACACTGTCTGTTCCCACATAACAGTAACATCATTTGTATGACAGAAAAATATTTACAGTCAGATCATTCAAACAAAACCCCAAAATTAATATAGAGAGCTACCCATCAAGTTGTTCCTCCTTAAAGTGCCTTTTTTTTTCCCCCATAAAGCCTCAAATGTGTTTAACTCCTTAATGACAGCACAGATCCACCAAACTTCAGATAATTATCAAGTTTCTGGTCCCAAGCTAATCACAGATTTTAACAGTGAACATTTACAGGAGTCTTGCATGGCCCAAATTCATATTTTCATGACACCACTCTTAGAAACAACAGCACTATTTTGGCTGAAGATTTTACACACAACCAAACAGAAACACACACTACCCCTGAGGCAGACCCCAGACTAATTAAAGTCAGTGCTTGAAATCTGATGAAACAACAATAAAACAAAATAAAAAACCCCAGAGCTTACTAGTGTACTGTGTCAGGAAACATTTACAGCAGTGACTCTACACACCCCACCACAAAATAAATTCCTGCCCAATTACGTTTGCTTTGGCCTCTGTTAATTTGAGGCAATTTCAGTTGGATCTTGGTGGTTTGAGCTCTGTCAGCTCTCTCAGGCTTCCTCAGCAGGGCAGGGAAGCAGGGGGACCTGGATGAGCTGCAGGAGCAGCTCAGGGCAAACCCTGCCTGCCCACCCATGGGTGCTGCCCCTGTCCCAGGCGCTTCCCACACTGCAGGAGCAAAACCCTCAGCCAAGCACACACAGGTGGGTGTGATACAGAAACACTGCAGGGGAAATATCAAGGATTTTACCCTCCCATTGTTTCAATTTAAAAAAAAATTTAAAAAAAGGAATAAAGAAACATAAAAGGGCAAAAATCACGATCTATATCAGAGTTCTCTAAGGAAGCAGAAGCTCCTGGTACTGCAAAAATATCTCAGAAATTATAGCTTATAAAATAAAGCTCATTCATTAACTCATTTCCTCAAGGCAGTATTTTCTGAGTATTCCCTTTCTCCTGTTTTACTCACATGACATTATATAACTATTTTATTACTGGTCTTATTTAAAACTTAGAAACTGAAGCTCCAGATAGCAATGCAGTCACCATTAGCTCATTTAATGGCAAACTCTTGCAGGAACTGTAATTGAATTCCAGCCACTTTCCAAATTTGCTTTGTTATTCTCCGTATTTGAAGAATTAAAATTTTACAAATTATTTTTTTAAATATTCATATGAATGATTATTCAATATTCCTTAATTTTAAAATACATATTTCTAAATTTTATTTTTTAACTCAGAAAACTCATCCAAACCATTTTCTTTGAACATTGAATTGTGAAATAGCTCTAAGGTCTCTACTATAAACAGTTCAAAACATCAGAAGGAAAAATTTAATCATTTAAAAGTAGATGCTGTAAGTAGCACTTCCATTAAAAATTGCAGCTCAGTTGTCTATACAAGATTTCTAAAATAACATCACAAACTACTATAAATCTCAGAGTTTTGTATATTAAGAAATTGTATTGCCAGTCTCAAAAATGCTCTGTTTAAAAGAGGAAAATAAATAGTCTTTAATTTTGTTAGAATGAACCAGCAAGTCTTACATTACATACACAACTGGGTAGCTGCAATGTTTATAGAAAGACAGTCATTTAAACCTCCACTGAAAGTACTTAAATCTTTGTTGCTGACAGTTCAGAAGACAGGGAGGAAAAGGCTTTTGCCAGAATCTGATGTTTTAAGAGAGCAAGACATTCCCCTTTTGCTAAAACACCGCCTGAGATTGTGTAGAAATATTTATGATTATCAACAGAAAGCATGCAATGGAAGGTGTGGGTGATTGTAGAAACAGAAAATTAATTCATAAATTGTCTTCTCAGCCAGGTAGCATTAGCTTCTGTTTCTGATTTCATACTCCCTAAAGAAACATTCCATCTCCTAAAGAGAAAACACTGGGCTTGAGGATATACCACTAACACTGAAAAATGAAAAAAAATTAGCTGCCCAGGATTCCACTAAACTGCAAGAACTACAAGAATTTGTAATCTCCTGATGATTTCACCGCTTTTTATGTTTAACTGTACATTTTTCAGCAGAGAGTACACTCACCTATCAGCTTCTCACGTTTGGCTGCACAGACAGCTCCTCTTTCCCAGGTACAGCTCCTGTTTTACTTAAACACCTTACCACCTCAGAAGGCTTCAAGCACCTGCCCATGCAGAGTAACACCACTCCACTCCAGAAGCTTTCAAGCATCAGCCCATGCAGAATAACTCCACTCCACTCCAGAAGCTTTCAAGCTCAGCCCTTCTTGTTCTTTAGCCCTTCTCGTTCTTTAGCCACACCTTTCATCCCCCTGCTGTTGCTGCCCTGCCCCTGTGTGCCCTCTGTTCCTGTGTTTGGTCAGTGCCCCTGGGCACTCCCTGGCTCATTGCTGGCAGTGCTGTCAGTGCTGCTCACAGCTGTGCCCACTGGGGATGAGGCTGCCCCAGCCCCACTCCCATCACCACAAACTGGGGACCTACAGCACAGCCCCACTCCCAACTCCCCCAAATTGTGCCCCCACGCTCTGTCAATGGGTGACACAGGGAGCTCACACCCAGCTCTCCACTCCCTGGGTTCTGCCTCACCCCACAGCCCTTTCCTTCCTCCTCTCTGCTTCCTGAAGGTTATCTGAATGCAGGGGTCATCATCCAGAGACTCTGCTTTTTCCCCCCAAACAATCAGTGTTTTCAAACTGCAGATTATCTGTACTGCAGCTTAGGTGCATGAAAACTGGCATGCTGCTGTTTAAAATCCCCTTTTCAATAAAATGCATCAGCAAACCAATGTCTATTCATGTAAGGAAATGATGATCATTTTTATTTTGGACATAAACCTAGTATTTTATCAAATATAATTTTGTTTAAATCTTACTAATGCTGAATGATTAAATCTTAATAATGCTGAATAAAAAAATGGGTTTTTTTAGTCTTAGAGATTTACATGCTTATAAAACTATTCTGCTTTAAATCTCAGGCCTGGCATAAAGTAAATTTCTGCTCTGCTTGGTTAAAAAAGGTATCAGTTTACCAATTCTTCTTCTGGGTACAATAATTTCAAGACAAAATTAGGTTTACTTAATGTAAAGGCTCAAATTACTTTAAAAGACAAGAAAAGGGATGTATTTCACAGCCTTATGTCATCTTTTTTCCTACGAGTTAACTTTCTCCTTAATCAGTTTCTTACTAAACAAGACACTGGCATTTTGCATCTCTTCTTTGTGTACATAAGAACTTCACCAAACTGGACTCAGTTACAAAATGCTGCCTTTTCTCAGCGACATTTCCCTAAAGTGATAATTTTTCATGGCGTGCTCTTGAAAAGCAATCATATAATCTTGAAAATATGCCCTATTTGAAGCTCTTTTGCTGCACTTGCTGCATGGGAAGGAGGAGAGCCCTGTTTTCCACAGCAGCTGTGGTTTCCATCCATGGCACCGAGGGCACAGAGCCTGGGCTGGGCTGCAGAATGCCACTTCTTGTTGGAGCCACACGAGACTGACACACACCAACAGTCCTGGTACAGGGCTCATGCTGATCAGCCACATGCACAAACAAGAGTGCTCAACCCACACAAGTTTTTCCAATCTGCATGGCCCAGAAAATAGCTGCTCATATCCAGAACGTTGATTTTTAGGACTATTAACTATTTCTTCTCTGTTTTTTTTTTTTTCCTCACAGTGGCTCAAGAGCCACGTTTAATTCCCTGCCATGAAACACCAAGTTAGTTTTCATTTAACAAACCCATCTTCTTTTAATACTAGACTGTAGCACCATTTGATCAAGGAGAGCAGCTAAGACACCAGCAGCCTTCTTGCACTCAGCTGCAGATGACCCTAATTCAGACAGAAAATCAGGTACGTGGCATCTCATCAGCAATGTGGAGATGCTTGAAGTTAGCTGAGACTGTACAGCAAATTTTTAAAAATCTAGCTGTTCTTCATTTCCTGAATTTCTCTCTATTTGAATAGCAATGAAAGCATCAATGTGTCAGCTGAAAGGTTAATGCCTCATCAAAAAGAAGAGCATTTGTCACACTGAGATGGATCATCAAAAGCAGCACTTTGCCGCTGTTTTATCCAGAAAATGTCATCTCCTAAATCAGGACTGTGTACACGTTTTAATTCCATAAGTGAAAAAAATTAGCTAATCTTGAATAGGAAGAAGAGGTATGTATCACCATGCACATCCAAAAGTTTGAGATTTTTTTCAATACAGTAAATTGTGGGAGTCTGCAGAGCTTCTCCAGTATTTTATAATGATTTAGGACATGGTTAAGAGGCATCCACTCTTAAATTTTTCAAATAGTGTTCACTTTCCAAAGGAAGGGTATCAGTACATTGAGTGTCATGAAGAAATAGTTTGCACAGAAGCACTGAAGCAGTCTGAGCCAGAAAGTTTGACTGAACTCTCAGCTTTAGTTAAACTATGCCAGAAATAAATGGGAATAAACAAACAGATTAGGCAAAGAAGGCAGAAGAAAGTAATAAGAGTCGTTAACGTAATCTTCACTTGAGGAATGGGACAAATGTAAACTGAAAGGGTCTCTGTGTGCAGCAGAGACTATAAAAGGAAGACTGTTTGGTATTAAAACTGTTTTGTGTAGGTTTTTGAAGAAAAAAAATATCCAACTAGCCATCCAAAACTTTACACCTGGTCTGTGAGCAGGTTTGGTCCCATGAAGAGGAATAAAGAAACCCCTAAACCTCCCCTAGAGCCTGGAAACTGGGGCCTGTAGGCTTTGCAGGAAAACTGAACAATGGTAGAAAGATCAGAGCAAGCAGGATTTTCCCTGCCAGAGTCCCAGCCATGGCCTCAGGAACAGCCTCTGCCATGGGATGGGAGATGCTGTGGCAGCACAGTCGCCTCCTTTCACAGCCGGAGCCCAGGAACCACAAGGGCCCTGCACAGGGGGAAACCTCAAACTGGCAGTGTCTAATTTGGTTTTGTTTATGTTCCTATGTCCTCATTGATGTGCACAGGACTGAGAATCAACAGCTAAGGCCAGCAACCTCCCCAGCACAAACTGCAGAGGCAAAGTAATCTCAGAATAATTCTTGCTGCTCCAAATCAGAGGAGACAATCAGATCCAGCAGCTGGCACTGCTGGAAGGGGCCCCAAAGCCCACTTGTGACAAGGCTCTGCACAGAGATCAGGGTGTGTTTCAGTCTGGTGTTGGGATCTCTGTTGATCACAGCAGAGGCTCTCCCAGGCTTTTGAATGAAGCAGAACAGGCAGCATCCACGGAGGCAGTGCCTCAACCCCATAATGAGGTGAAACAGGTTCTCAGTAGAACGAGTGTCATGGGGAGGAGAGAGAGCAGGAGAACAACAATGTTGAAAACAATCCTTTGGGAACACTTTAACCCCCAAGTGCCTACTGCCAGAATCTCTAATTAACAGATACACTGACTGCAAAACAAAACACGGATATCTATCCTTTAACAAGAACAGGGACTGAACAGCCTGGACATGCCACATGAGAAATATCTGACAGTCACTGAGACGTGTCCCACTAGAGAAGCGTTCACAAGCTCCTCAGGAGACCAAAGCACACAATATCTGCACAGTAAGGCATAATCCTGCTCTCACCACATCATCTCATTTTTTCCACAAATCTTAGACTCTTAACAGCTTTCTATAAATTCCAATACAGAAGGCACAGCACATCCAGTGGTTAGAAAAGCCCCTTTGTATTTGCTTAAAAGGAAAACAAGTCAGTTAAGAAAGGCAAACCAAAATATCCTGCTTGCTGATTTTCCATTAGATACTTGTGGGACTACCCCAGGTCTGTGACCAGGCAGCACGTCCACCAAAAAACACAAAACATTTTGGAAGGTCTTTTCTTCCTAAATAAGAATACTGCAGATTTCAATGCTGTCAGTCTAATTTACAGGATACAGATATTAGTTATTCTTTGAAACAGGAGCCCTTCACACACAGGGTTTCATCTTACAGAGAAATCAGACTAAGAAATCTTTGTGGTGGTACAGATCACCCTGCCTTTATGGAGCCCCTGGAGGGCCACATTCCTTCTCTTGTCACTTAGGAAGAAATTCATTCATCCCTGAGCAAAACCCAGGCACCAGATAAGGTGCTTTTCCAGCACATGGTGTGTGCATTCCCAGCCAGCAGGTGCCTATGCACCAAGGTATGACCATCATTTACCAGATGAATGCCCAGTATTTGCACATGAACCAGGGTTCTTCACAGTACAGAATAACAAATAGCCTTCAGCCCCTTCAGAAAAGAGAGCAGTGAAATATTAGAACAATTTAACAAGTCCATGGTGTCCAAGATCCATGAAAGCATGCACACTTGATGTTGCAGCTCTGTTCCTAAGCTGTACACAGAGCTTCTCAAAGTAATTCTCCTCCCCCAGTTCCATGTTGTATATTCAGGATTCAGAGGCACTGATGTATAATATTGTAATCTTTTCTATTTTTATTTTTCCATTAAAGTTTTTTCTCAGTGCTATCAGGAATTTATTTTTAAGACAGTTGCAATGTAGGGTAGCTTGCACAGTGCATGGGTTGGCATGACCAATTCTCATACTTTCAGCACTACCAGGAACAAGTGCCATGGCTAAACAGCCAGGAGAGATCTCTGTCAGCAGCTGGAAAAACCCACCACACACTGCTACTCTCCAATAAAAGATCAAGGTAGCAATCAAAGAAGAACTGCATCACCTAATTGCTGCCACCGCCCCCTCCATAACTGATGTTTCATCCATAGCTTCCAAGGACATTCTCAAATCACGAATTTTATTGCACTACAAAATACTGGCCTTGTTCATTCCTAGAAGTTAGAGGTGAAAGGAAAGAATAAACAAGACCAATGGCTTTGGAAATACATTCTGACTTCAAAAGGGCATTTGTATGTTGGTGCCTTCGGAAACAGCGAGAAAACTGCAAACAGCAGGAGGCTGGGAAGACAGATAATTCTGGGGACAGACTGCAGAGTAAACAAATAAAATTAAGCAGATATATTTTTCAAGTTTCTTTAAACCAAAGTTTCATCTTTACTTGTTGCCTCTACAAAGGATTAATCATAACAGAAACTGTCTGCTGTCATTGAAGTAAGGAAATAAGAGAAGTGAGAGGACACACAGGAGGAACAGAGGCCATCAGAATTTTAATAGAGCTTTGAAAATTCTATGAGGAAAAAATTACTGGTTGATAACACATGGTTTCACTTCAGAGATTCAAATATTGGCATTGAAAACAAGAAAGGAGAGGAAGCATGTCCTATAACACGAGTGTTTTTGTTGGAATAGTCAGTAATACATGGCAAGTGGCACAATAAGCTTCATTAGTGCTTCCACAGCCAGAATCTCTTCTTTACCCATGCAAGGCAATGCACAGGGGCTGAGGGTGGTAAAAGAAACACTCAGCTGTTTCAGCAGCGTTTGGTTCAAGCTAAGTCACCAATAAAAAGAAAGAAAGAGATTTTTCTGTACATCTGCTGTCAGGGTGATGTTTCTCTGAGACCTAATCTACTAACTTGGTGAACAAAAACAAGCTTTTACTACTCTTACCTCTGCAAAACCAAAATAACCATGGCTGAACAAGCTGGAATTTTTATTACTGGCAACGAAGTAAAATTCAGACAGAAAACAGCTTGATTGTCAAACCCAAATGTGTGAGTTAGAGAGACTGTTGCTACAAAAATCACCTTCTGACTTGTAAACTTAGCAGAGTTTTATCAGAAAGAGACAGACAGAGTGCAGGATCCCGTGCTGAGATTGTCACAGTTACTTCTGGAGAGATTTCTGCTGTAGGGTTACAACCCTGTGCCCTTTCTGCCAGCCCTCATCCAGCACCCACACCTGCAGGAGCAGGGGGCAGAGCTCTGGGCATTCCTGAGGGGTGCCAAGACCATGCTGGATTACTCAAAGAGGGAAGAGATGGAGAAGGAAAGGGCAGCCTCTGTCCTCTACACTCTGAGCACTGCCCCCTCAGAGAAAGATTGCCCCATCTTCACCAGACCTTTAAAAAGTCTAGAAAAGCCCCTTAAAGACTTGCTGACCCCCTGTAAGACTCCTGCACTCTGACCTCGCCAAGTTTTGGGATTTAGTCTGCTCCTGACAGGGCTGGAGCCCTCATGCAGGGCTGGGGAGCTGCTGTCCCAAAGGCAGTGCCCACTCAGGCTGGGCTGAGCAAAACAGGCAGCTCTGTGCTCCTGTCTCACCTCCACCTCCTCAGCTTCTTGTGAGGCACCTACCCAGCAGGATGCAGGTGGTGCCAAAGGGAGCTCTGGAGCTGCATCCCCACAGGACCCTGCCCACACCACACAGCTCCCACTGCTGCTGCCCAGCTCAGTCAAAATAACTCATGTTGTTCTGGGTATTACTGCTCCACCTCTGCCCTTTAGATACAGTGAGAGATTTCTTCACTGGTTCAGATGAGGAAGACTCAAATTGGAAAAAGCAAATCCCATGAATACAATCCACTACACCTGGATGTGAGATAAGTCTCTCCTGCCTCTCTGAAAACAAAAGTGTGTTGCCACTTGGCCCATATTAAAATTCCTTCTCTATCCAGGAAACAGTATTTTAATCTCTGCACAGCCTCAGATTGAGCCAAGAACGTGAGCTCAGCAACAATCTGTTATGTATCTGACTTAATCCCAATTAAATAACTTAAACCCTAAATAAATAACCTTTTTTCCCAGGGCATTAAGCCACTCTAAGGTCAGCGTTCTGTTTCAAGAGGAGCTGCCAGCCCCTTTATCCATCCTTCAGGGACTCCTTCCTCAGATTATCTGTGGACATTGCCCATTCCAGCAGGGAAGAAAAAGTTGTTATGAGAAGATGAAGTCCCAATTTAGACCATACTGCTTGAGACCATGCCTTTGGAGATCTTCCTATCAAGATGTACTTCAGGTTATTCTAGCACTAGCCTTAGGATCCAAGATCTTATCAAAGAAACCTAAGATTTTAATTTTTAACCATTGTTTCTTTTCTAACTAGCAGACCTAGCATATCAGGTACTGAGGCTACCCTGGGCTTCAGGCTCCCAGCCCACATCCAGGCCAGCAGAGCCCCAGGGAGGAGGCAGAGGCAGGGAGGAAGCACAGAGGATGCTCCAGCCAGCCCCAGACAGGAGCACTGGCAATGCTGGGGTTAACTCTCACCTGGCTTTGTTTCTGAGGGAATATCAGCCACTGATTTTTTTTTTTGCCTAGATATTTTTTTTCTCACCAGTTGACACCTTCAGTTTGATGCCTTTATTATTAATTTCCTTTTTTTACTGTAAATATCTGGGATAGTGGATACCAGTGCTATCATCAGTTATGGAAGCAGACAAGTCATCTATTTCTGAACTAAATTACTTCTAATTGCACATTCAACTCTTGTGCTCTACTTATGCATAAAGAAGTTTGTGTCTTTTTTTAAAAAGTGCATGTCATTACAGGGAGTGAATTGACAGAGTTCACTTCCTGACATCACCACCACTGGTTTTATTTTATTTTTACATTTGTACTGTGTAAGCATTGAAGTGTACAACAGCCCTATAAACAGAGAGGAAAATATGAACCCTGTCCCAGTGAGTTTGCATTCCAAGATGGGATTTCTTGTTAGCACTAATTCTTTCCACTTTCCTAAACTAATTATCAAAAACAATTACAAAGACCTGTGCAAACTATGTGTGCTGTCGCCTGCTAACACAAATAAGATGTATCATTACTTGGGCTTTTTCCTGAATCCATTTTCCACAATGCAGTGTGACCCTCTCCTCTCTGCCCTCCCCAGCAGCACCCTTGGAACAGAAGTTTCCCAAATGAGCTTAATTCACTGCCAGTCATTCCTGAACACCAGCAATGGCATCTGAAATGCTCAAACTATAGCACTGAGAAACAGTTTTTACATACTTTTTATATATTCCCACTTTTTTTTTTCTAAATATCACATTGATAAAGCTTTTGAATAACTCATTGGTTCAGCAAGATGTGGTATTATTTGTATCCAGAAGAAAAAAAAAAAACCACAGAAAAATAAATAACCACAACTCAAGTTAAAAAAAAAGGTTCCTACAATTTAGACAAAGCTAAATAGCTAAATAATAATTTTTAATCTAAAGACTGTGTGTAGTCCTTGCACCACAGTTGCTTATCTGTCACAAAGCAGACAAGCTACAGCACAGCCTTGACTGACCATTATACATCATTCCAAGTTAACATTTTTCTATTTGACCATCTTATCTTCCTTTATCTCCCTGCCTGGGTGAGGAGACCCACGAGTCAGTATGTGAAACATCATTCTAGATCCCAGAAGTCTTTGCCAAGGCACAGTGTGGTCAGTCTCAAGGATTTTTCAAAGAGGAATCTGGTGGGTTTAAAGTGATGGCTGGAAATACTGAAGGCCTTTCCCTGACAGCTCTCTTTGTTCATCTGTGCTACATTTGCTGCTGCTAAGTTTCTTTGGGGTAATTTCTAGTTCTGTGATGCTAACCTTCTCTGGGGAAGGATTATAAAATTTGGAAATACCTACTCAGTAGTCCTAAAAATCTGCTGTTTGACTAAGAGCAGTTGGAATCAAGAAACTGCTTTCTCTAAAGAGAGAGATATTCCCAAAGAGCAAGGAAGGGCTGACCCAAAGATGTAACTCCCAAGTGTGAAACAGCATCAAGTGACATGGAAACAGGGAAGGGACTCCTGATCCCAGGGCATACGAGGACAGAGTGGACCACAAAAGACTGAGCTTGCTTAGTTCCTGGTTGGAGGGTGTTTACCCTGAAAATGCAAATGTATGATCTGTGGAACAACATTGTCATGAGCTTCAAAAATTTAACAGCCTAACATTTATAGAGGGCGACACGTTTTGGAAGGATGCTATAAAAATGGCAAAGAAAACTTAAAGAGGAAAAAATAAAACAGACACAGTAATTAGAGTTTAGGTTTGTTTTCCATGGACTGAACTGGAAGATGATGAAGTGTAAAAGAAACAAGTGCTGAGGTTCCCCAGAGCTTCCCCACAGCACACAAACCTGGGCTCCAGAATGTGGGTACAGAGACAGGGGTGAGAGTCCTGCACATGGCTCTGGTTTACTTGCAGAGCAACACCAAAATGAAATATCACCCCACCTTCAGTGCAGGCTGGATGAGAGTCAGGTCTCTCAGTCTATTCACACACTCAAAAGAAAACAGAGTGCCAGTTTGTAGCCCCAGATCAGAGCAGGGAGCTCCTGGGTGAAGCTCCATAAGCAAAATAGCACCTGTGGGCCACCTTCCAGGAACGGTCACCAACTCTCCAAGTGCAAGAAAGAATGGATATTAAACGTATAAAAGAACAGTTATTTACATTAGAGACAGAGTGAACATGACCCCATTAAGAAAATGGGAATTATGGCAGTTATTGGGGGTGTATCTGGAGGAAAAGTAACAATTTCTTTCACTCAGTCCTTGTCAAAAAAAAAAAAAAAAAAAAGCTGTCACAAAACCAGCTTGAGCTTCAATACTTTGGGAAGACATTGTAAAATTTCTAGTAAGGAGAAAAATCAATTTCCATTTCAGATCAAAGTTCAGTTTGATCACAACTATTCATGCAGATATTCCCTTTACACAGCAAGTATCTGAGCAGACATGTTACAAAAATAGATGAAAAATGTCTAATTTTTATTATGAAATTTTGTCAGCACCAGCTGAATCATAAGAGACTAGGAGTCCATCATTAGTGTCATTTATGACAGTTTCTATTCATGGTTAAACAACTAAAATTCATGTCCACAATCTACAAACAAGCAATTTACCCATCAACTGATTATTTATGTTGTGCACTATGAAAAAGAAAATTATTTTTCCCCATAATATTACTTCTTTCAGTTAAGCAACACAAGAACACACCTACAATTTAAAATGTCAGTACAGAAAACATCTTAAGCATACAACAGCACCGCAGTTTTGAAAGCTTTATGAAAGATGAAAAAAATCATTTTTCTAATACAGCAGATTAGAAGGAAGTTTACTGCATTTTAGCTGAAGTTAGAGAAAAAAAAATTACTGGTTTGTTTATTTGTGTTTGTGTACACATCTATGACAATACTTCTCCAGTATCAGATTGATTTATAATAATGGCCCTTTAAGGGCTATTGACCTTGCTGCAAATGATTAAGAGTACACCGTGTGTACTAAATAAAGATTTTCAGGGAGACATCTGTTTACTAGCTATGCCTCTTTGTAAGCAGGATTCTGCCATTGCCAGGATAGTGTCCTGTGCCAGAGGGTGGGAAGAAGCTGGACCTTCCTCAAAGACCTTCACCCACAAAAGTACTTAATGAAAAAAAGGCTTCAGAGGATTAGTATCAGTTTTGTCAGTGAGAGGACACACACTGTTTGTAACCCCCCAAAATTATAGATATATGCACTTATGAGCATTGGAAACATGGCAATGGCAGCCGAAGGTAGAACACAGTGGCAAAAAGAAGAAAAGGGGCTGGAGGAAGAAACTTCTGCTATGTGTGACTGAACAAGTTAAAGAAAAACTACCAACTACCATGGATGACAATGCCAGAAGGTTAAGCAGAAACAGGCAGTAAAATGGGGGAGTTGGCACAGAAGCAGCTGTGGGGTGACAACATTTCTATCCCAAATTGCCACCATTTGGCATAACAATCAAATTGTCACCAAATCACACCTGATAAATCAGTCTCTTCCATACTTACTTTTTGCATTATTATACGTACTTGCCCCATACTCAAGCATAAATCTGGAATAGTTTAATGAGATAATTATTAACATTAAGTTGGTTCTAAGCAATGCTATTAATTAACTGATACTTCAGCTTTTCTCTAATAATCTGAAGTCACAGAATGCAGAGCCACTTACAGCCTGTTCTGAAGAGCAAAAGGCAAACAAACAGCAACAGAGGACAAAGGCCATTAACAATCATTTATTTGTCCTAATTCAAGGACTGTTCCCTCCTCTGTTTGTTCTACTGCCTAGTCAAGCCTACAAAGTCTTGCTGACAAAAATTACATTTACTTCCCAAAGGTTTGCAAATATTCGCATCGTGATTTCACACCTCAGCCAAACGATTTCCTGTTAAATCTGTCTGTCCAATAGAGGTAAAATTCCAAAAAAGCATCAGTGTGGTGGTGGCAGCATTCAGCGTCTCACAGAGCTCCTTGGAGCTCTCACAGCTAGCAGTGCTGGCTGTAAAGGCCCCATAAAAGCAGGCAAGTGGCCCAAAGGCATCAGCTGCCAGAAACTGTTACAGTCCAAAGGCTCAACAAGGAGCAAAAGGCTCCATGTGCTCACTCCACTTCCATTTCACTTGCACAGACCTAAATTCCTGGCACAGGAATAACACAAATGTCCTGGGAAACCTCCTTATTACAAATGGAGCTAACATTAGCAGAACTGGTTTTGCTGGTATACTTTATACCAATTCCTCAGCTGAAACAAGCTATTCTAACAAAAACATGCTTCCCTCTATCCACTATCACTGTATGCATTACAGACATCTTTTCCAAAATAAAATATAAATAAAACCCAAATCCCTCACTGATATTTCTAATCTAGGTAACATTCCTCACACAGTCCAGTCCTTGACTGTATTATCCTTTACTTCACCTAAACATCTCCCAGGTGCAGTTCCACATGCCAAGAAATACCCAAAAGCTTTCTGATGTGGAAAAAGCTGTACCATCTCCTTTTTACTCTCAAATGGCATAAACAATGCTGCAACAAGCACAGTAGTATCAGTATTGGTGTAATTAGAAGAGGACTTTACCCTACTTATGTCAGTAAGAAATCTCCTGAAGAACAGGAGATTCTTATCTCCTGTTATCTGAGTTATCTGATAACTGACAATACTGACACTATAACTGTCACTGACACTTGAGGTGAGAGGAGATGCCCCAGCAGCTCAGACCCTAAACATTTGTTTCTGTAACATCTGATGGGTCCTTTCAAGGTCATGGGCAGAAGTTTGCAAATGTCTGCAAGAGTATTTACTCTTCCTCCAAGGAGAAACTGAAGAAACCTTGCTAACTGAACTTCATCAGGTGCTCAGACTAAATTTTCTATACTGTCAGGAGAGAAAGGTACTCAAGACAAAGCACAAAAATAAATATCCATTATTTTATAAAGAAACAGATAAGAATTAAAAGAATTGCACTTGTATAATCATTTATAAAAAGAAAAAAAAGTACAGTGGATCTTCAATCAGAATCACACAGGAGCTGAAATCCACTGACTGTTTTAGAGTGCTTATGGTTTTTAGCAATCTAAAAATGGAAATAATTATGAAGCTCCCCAACATGCTGGGAAAGCCAGGGGCTTTCTTTAAACACTTTGCAAAATAACACTCTCTCTTAACACATGAGCTCTTAATTTCTCAGTTCAGAAAAGCACACAGCACTTCCCTACAGTGCATAGCTGGGCAGTTCCAGAGCCTGCTTCTTCACACAAAATCTTTGAAAGAAGACTGGTAACTAAACTTGGCTTAATTAAGCTGACAATTTCACAGCTACTTTGAACAGCTCATTAACTGCAGGCTCCAGCTTCTTTGCAGCCAAGGCTCCACAATACATCACACAGAGAACCTGCTGACAGGAGCTGCAACTTCCAACTCACATTTCAAGAGATCAGATTTATTACTGAAGCCCTGCTTCTTCTAAAACCAGTTCAGACCTCCTGTAACAATGACTGAAAATACTTTTCTCTGCAGTACAGTGCTACACATCACTGCAGAGACACTGCATGCTAAAGGCAATGCTGTTTTACATGGGCTGCCAGGCTGAGAGTGGGGCTGGGGTGAGGACAAGTGGCTGTGGCTGAGCTGCCTCAGCTGAGGGTTTACTAAGCCAGAGGGTTGGATTCTACTTAAATTAACCATAAATTAATTGGCAAACATCCTGTACATATGTATATAGCCCTTGGACAGTATGCTCATGTCTGTTCTAGGACAAAAGTATCTGTAGTTGTAGCAATCAATTACTCTGTGTTTAAGAACTTGTGTTTTTGTAAATTACTACTGCTGGCCTCGGATCATTCCTCAGTACAGAGGTCAAAGTTTCCCAAACCTAACTCAGACTCTTAAGGATATGAAGACCTCTTGCAACACCCAGCAAAAGCATAATTGTGGTGTAAGCCATAATCCCTTTACCCTAGAAATCCTCTGTCATGCTTTTTTTTTTTACATGATTGCTTTATGAGTTTTCCTTAAAATCATTAAACTATTTTAGGATGGACTAAAGGACTCTCCTTTAGAAGAATCTCTTAGAAATTCTACCTGCTGTCTTGGGACACCTTGATGTTGGGAAAGATGGCAAAAAAATGCCAAGCCCTTCACCCACATCCCTCTGCAAAATGGAGGAGAAAAAAGAGAGGAAAAAAATTAGGTATGACACAAATCTTTGTACCTCTCACAAAGTGGCAGGAAGCAATAGTAGTCAAGGATTTAAAGATTCCCAGGTAATATTTCACATGAGTATTTGCTGAGTGTACTGTTACAGGGGTAAGTGGAAAGCAGATGCCAAAGCAGTCAAAGAGATTGGCCACAGCCAGGGAAGCACCACAGCTCTCAGGTGAGCCCAGCTCATTTCCTTGGTACCTTTGTCCTGGAATGGAGCAGCCCTGGCACAGCAAATCCCAACAAGTGGATGCAGCAGGGTACTTCTCTGATCAGTCAGCTGGAATATCAGTCAGCTGGGGAAAAAATGTAAGGGACCATTGACCAGAAACATCAGGTTTCCTGAAGGGGGTTGATAGTTCTTCTTTGCAGGTCATCCGTGGAGAAAGGGCAAGAGACTACACGGCCTCTCTGCTAAACACACACTTGAGAAAACAACAGTCTGAAGGAGACTGTGTCCTGCTCAAACTGATGATGGGAGAATTTATGAGGTTTCTCAACTTTTTGGGATAAATCACTTTTTCATAACTAGGTAAATATCCCTGCGGAGACAAGTGTGACTTGTGCAACTAAACCATACCTCAGAGAGAGCTCTGAGCCTTGCAAGTGCTGGACCCCACCACTCACACTCTCCACTGGCCTCTGGTCTTGGTGTAATAATTTCAGAGGGACTGAGAGAGCAGTGCATCATATCAGTGCATCCTAACCCACAATAAATCCTGTGCACCCAGTAAAAGGGTGCAAATCACAGCTACCTCTTAACACCCACAGCCTGCACTTCCCAGCACAGCTCAAAGGCTCTCAGAGGAAATGGAGGAAAATACTGCCATCCCCTGACCCTGCACCAGGTCTGGTTCATTTCCACAGTCTTAGACTTTGTAAAGCAGCCAAACAAGGTTACCCCACAAAGCAAAAACTGCTCCAAGCACAGTGTCCCACAAACCCAGCAGGGCACAGCAGGAGAGGGTTTACATTGCCCAAAGAGCACAAGAGAGCCTTGTAAGAGCTCTCAGCAATCACAACAGCCAAGATAAAGTTAGCAGAAAGCTTCAGAGCTACGCAACCTCCAAAAAAGAAGTTGCTTTTAGTTTAATTGGCAAAATAAGAGATGGCCATTTCAGCTTGCTTTTTTTGACAGTCCAGCTACACATCTCACTGTAAGTAATTCATAAGAGAGCTCAGCTTTTTAGAAAATGTGAACTTCAGTCACGCTTCTCTGAAAGTTTGGTGCTTGGCACTGTTCCCATGGTCACACTGTGAGCAGAGGCTAAGCCTGAGGATGTGACAAGCCTCTGGACTTCCCACACCTCCCACCAGCCCCTGGCAGGGCTGGCACCCTCTGCCCCACTCCCACTCACACTCTGAGGCTCTGCACTGATACAAACAAACAAACAAGGGAAAAAACCCTCCCAACTGTGTTGGGAAAAAAGAATTCCAACTTACAAACCGTGACAGCAGAATTGTGTTTCTCAGAAAACTATCATAAGCTGATACATCAATATTTAGCTCTCAGAACCACAAGTAGAGAATGCCCAACAAAATTTCCTTTTTATCATTTGCTACCAAACCACGAGGCTGCCACTACTGCCTGTCCTTCAGGGACAGACAGACACTGCCTGTACCCTTCTCACCAAAGCCAAGGGGCAGAGGGATGGGCCAGTTTCCTCACTGAGCAAATCCATAAGTTCAATGAGTTTTGGTAGGACGAACAAGGATCATAAAAGCTAAATCTCTCTTCTCTCCAAGAATCTGGTTTTCCTACTATGTACCACTGCCAAAGGCAACTGCTTTTTGGACAAAACTTGGTTCCCAACAAGCTACTGCTCTAATACATTCATTTTAAAGAGCTGTAACATGCAACAAATTTTCAGAAAACTCCAAATAGCAAGCAGCTGCCCCATAGTAAAACATTCCCTACTTTGGAAGAGGCACAGTGTGACATTATCTGCTGAGGGAAGAAGTGTCACTGGGAGGCTGAGGGCTGTGAGTGACAGCAGTGCCACAGAGGTTGAGCTGACTGTTCGTTCTCCTGACAGATCTCAGCTCCACTGCACAGCAGGGAACACGACCAGCACCTCCAGGACTGAGGACATGCAACGCCATCACTAATTGACAGGAGGAGCAGAACCACCCTCTCATCTGGAATTCTGCAGAAAGCAGATCTGTTCCTGCCAGAGACAAAATAGAAAACCCCAAGTTTTAAGTAAAGGAAAAGCTCCAGCAGCATCAGTGGAAGCATGAAGCACTGTCTGAGTTCACAGGACTTATTCTTCCTTTTGTTAACAAAACAAAACCTGTTTGGGTTTGCAAAATCCCCTCTGCCTGGCTTTGAAATGTTTAATTCCTCTAAAAAGTCAATTTTACCCTCAGGTTTTTCATCTGGAGGACACACTGACCTATGCATGGAAAAATAACTAGTTACCCTGGTCGTGAAGTCCTCTTCAGCATACAAACCCATACTTAGTTTCAATTCATGTCCCCTGCCTTCTTCTGAACTCTTTCATTGTTTGTTTGTGGTCCCTGTAAGAGTATCTGCAGAAACAAATACATCAACCATCCACACTAGTGGTGCTGCAGTGATAAGTATGTGCCAACACAGGTTAGGAAATTAATTCTCCATTCACAAATCCCACTCAAGAGTTCAATTTTTCATTGCACTCATCAACCAAGTTTTAAAGACATAAAACTAAAATATTGGCATCATACTACACAAAACTGCCAAAATGGCAAAAAATGAAAAGTAAATCAGTTTGTTCAGACTAAAGCCAGAAGAGGAACATGAAGAACTCCTCTCAGTTTTGTACCTTTAAATAGACCCCTTGCATCTTGTGCTGAGGGCAGGGACAAAGCCCTGCACATGGGGACACAGCCTGGCCTGAGTGCAGCCCTTGTGCTCTGGGTACATGGTGGCCCTTAGCCTGCAGGACACAGAATTCCCACCGGGCATCCAAGTGGAAAGAGACAGCGAGCTGGCCGGTCAGGACAGCTCAGCAGGGCAGGTCTGGCTCCTGCTGCATCACTGCCACAGAATGAGCCCTGGGGGTGAGGGGGGAACAGCACAGGTACAAATATGGGGGGAAAAATCCTTCTGAACGCTCAGAAATTAAGGGTCTAACTTCATGAGTCATCACCCTCCAAGATCTTAACAGGGTTGAAAGTGTCATTTCAGTAACTATTTGGCCCACTAATAAATCTCTTCAGTATTTGAAAACAACACTTTGCTTTGGTTTGGTTTGAAAAGTAAAAAGCAGATATCTCGCCAGCAATCCCAGTGCCATCCACGCTTCAGTACAAACTCTGGATTCCAGTATTTATGGGCCTACACTCTGATGCTCATCCTGTGCTGAAATATTTATCTTTGAGTTAAAGCTCATGGAAAAGTGCAGTTTTTACCAGGCAGTTAAACTGTATGCAGGACACATCACTTCTGCTTCAAGTTACCAGAGTAATAGGTGTGGCTGTCCTCAACCATTTGTGGAATTTCTCACCAAACTTATGAAAAGTTATGAAGGAAGGAAAAAAAAAAAACCAAACCAAAAACCCAAAACAGCAATAAAAAAAAATTAAAATTGGAAGGAAAAGCAGACAGTATTCCAAAAAGAACACACATCTGCAAATTAATCATCTCAGCTCAACACTGATTTTGACCTACCTACATATCCCACAGATATGTTTGTGCATTTAAGCCTGGAATTAAAAGCACTGCTGTAAACAGAGCTCTACACCTCAGTGTCAGAAGAGCCACAACCCTGATAACTCAGTGGGAATGAGGAGCATCTTTCTGATGATGCAAAAGGGCAGCTACTCCTAAATAAAGGAAGACTGCTTTCAATGCAGATCAAGGTTCTTTTGTTGTGCTTTAATTAACAAATTACCTTAGTTTTTTTTCAAAGAAAATTCTTATAAAGAAGGTCTACTTTGCCAATTACTTACTGAGGTTGTTTTTCTGCTTAAATTTTATTAGAGATAACATAACCTCAGACTCAAAGGCAGAACGGGGTAGTAAATGTGTAACTTTAAAAATAAGTTGTCTTTTAGTGGCAAATAAGACGAGACTCGTCAAGTTTCCACCACATCCCTGCAGGGAGCTAAAGGTCACTGCTAACTCAAATGAAAACAATGGGAAGCAGAGGATGCCATTCTTTCATTTTTGTCCAGTGATTCTGTGTTTTCTTTGCATGGATTTACTTAGGAAACTGGGAAGTTTAAAACACAATGAAAAGATTTCAATGTCACCATTTTCCCTGTAACAAGACCAATAATCTGTTCATGTCACTTTATAAAATGTTTGATTTACAAAGCAGATACATCTTCCTTGAAATAGGCATATAAAATGTTTGGTTTCCTATGCAACTTTCAAATTAACATGGAAAATAATTCTGCTCTTGCCAAAAAAATAGTGAGTTCTCATTTCCAACAAAGAAACAGACAGGCCTTAAATATGTTAAAACATTATTTAACGAACAGACTAATATATATCTTGATTTTTAAAACTCCTTGAAATAGTATCAGTTTAGTTCACTCAGAAATGAAAGACCCATCTGGCCAACAAAGAGATTTTCTTTACACAAAAAAAAAAAATCCCAATTTCTCAGGATCTATTGCTCAAAAATTGTCTATCAGGTAATAAAGTGGCAGAACCAAAGCCACATTTCCTGCCACTCCAAGCAAGGGTGGGAATCCTTATTTGAGTCCCCCATGCCGGAATCAGTCTTCTTCATGAGCAACATTTTACTCCCAAAACTGCTTTTAAATCTTGAATATCCCTTTTTCATTCCAAGCTCTTCTGCTATGCAAGGACATTAACTCTGTACATATATCTGCAGACTACCTTTGAACATTGAAAACACTATCAAAACCCATCTCAGATTATCTTGTCTACCACATTCAAAACAGATATCACCTAATTTATGTCAACACATTTCCATGTCAAAAAGCAGGTTCCAGCTCTCTCCCTTTCTCCTGGAACAAAGCCATACATGTGGGAGCTGGCTTACACAATGCTAAGCCTTTCACTTTATGTAGAGTGACAGAGTTACAGATTTTACAAGAAACAGAAGAAAAGGGCCTGGGAGTTTGATGTGAGGCCAACAGCACAACCCATGGCAAAAGAGAACGGTCTGGAAGAATGCACAAATTAGAGACTCTGCTGTTTAACTTCACAGCAAGTGTAACACCATCATTTATTACATTTTGGCCCTAAAGGGGGTATCAAGAAAACCTAAAAGGGGCTGAATGCTGAAATGTTTTTGCAAAGCAGAGGACTTAAACATCACTTCCTCGGTGCCTTTGAAACTTAAAAATCTGACTCTGGGCAATAAAACTATTTAGTATGTCATGCACATTAAAGCTATTCAGTTTGTATCTTGTCATCCTGTGCCAATTTAAATTACAGTTCTATGATGATACCTAATTATTTTACCCAAAGAGCAGATAACAATGTGTAGAATGACACAGGACCAAGCCAATTCTTACTGAACCTCCACTGGATGAATGGGTCTTATATACAACATTACTGAAATTCACATGGAAAACTGAGCTTGGGACATTGCTAACAATGTCTTAATTCCATCCATGGCTGGTAAAGCAATTTCAGACAAGTACATACACCAATATTGCAGTGTGAGCATATTATATCCATATACAGCACCAAAACAGAACACAATGCAAAATTGTTCTCCTACATCTGCCAGTGCTTCTGTGGCCCCCTTCTAAAATGACAATGTAAATCTTGCATTGAAACTATTATATTTCACCTTGAGGCCACTCTGCTCATTATCATATTTTCTTTAAGCTTCTTTCACTTTTTGCTGAGAACTATAAAACTTTAGCTGTCCATATCTCAAAATACTTATTTCTTCTTTGAGGACTCATTTGAAAGTCAGTTGAGATTCCAACTGCTCAAGAAGTGGAATATTTTCAGTGTATTGTTACTATTCCTTAAGTAAGCCATTTCTGGAGTCCTTTCTCAATGTGACAGCCAAGAGAGGTGAACAAATGTTCATAAAATAAAAAAACAAAACAGCTATTTATCACTGTTGGTAGTGGCGACTGCTGGATATAACAATTTCAATGGATGTTAAAAATAATTCTCACTCAAATACCTCTCCCTTTCTTGACATGGACATTTACTTGAACATGAGGAACAAATATAAAAGCATGCAGAATGGAAAGCAAAAGTTTCCAAAAGGTATTTTTTTCTTAGATTCAAATTAACTATGAACGACTTTCTTAATAAGACATTCTTCATTGTCACATAGATTGTAAGCATCCTCCAACCTACAATTCATTGAATGAGAAGTATTTGCAAGTGGGTGTAACCATTTTGTACCTTTAATTTATACTTAAACTTAGCATTTTGAATGTAAAATCTGAATTGCTGGTATATTAAATAGCAAGGCAAAGCTGTTAACTTGCATTGGAATTTCACACCACATGTAATACTGGGAATGGTAAAAACTCATTAATGCATCACCTCCTGTTATTCTGCCTGGCTTATAAGTACACTCTACAAGTAGAAAATTTCTCTCTGTAAATGTACTTACACTTCAATCTGAGCCATACAATTAGGAATACAAAAGGTACAACGCAGTAAGAAAAATATCTAGAACTAAAGAGAAATAAAGGCTTGGTTTTAATACTTCCTCTATTGACGGATTCAGGTGGCAGAAAAGGAAAAGCTTAGTACTTAACTACATAAAATGGCCAGGGAAAAGACAGAGCAAACTCAGAGAGCAGCACTGAAGAACAGAAAAGGCACAAGAATTTTCAGCTGAGTTTCAGTGAAGTCTTTACCAACAGCAAATACTCCAAAAAATTCAGAGTCTAACCTTGCTCATCTCAGGCACACCAAGAATTGCCCTCAGAAGCAGTGACACATTTTGCATGAGTTGGTTTGCACGACAAGGAGAGGCACCAACAATAATGCTTTGAAAATTGAAACCACAGCTTATGCTGTCTTTGTAGTTTAGCCATCTATATAATGTGAGTGATTTATAGTTTGGGTTTTTTCCAATTTACATAACAAACAACAGGAAACTTAAAAAGATAAAAATTAGACCAGTTCACATGTTACTATACCACTTTATACCATTTAAAAATTAGACTCCCATCCCCTGGAGAAAGGATTCTTGCCTTACAGCAACAGCATTAAAAGTATCAGTCTGAAAGTCTGGAGCTGCAAAGACTGAGAAGAGTTCATGGATGTCAGCGTGGGAAGGATCCTCTCAGTGCCAGCAAGGATCTCTGTGCAGGAGAGCTGACGTCGGTGGAAGTGGGAGGGAATGGGATGGGAAATGATTGAGGACAGCTTCGGTGGGAGCAGGGAGGACTCAGCAGAGGGTGGATGGCCTCGCTGGAAGCATGGACAGAGAGTGTGGGAGTATCAAAGGAGGGAGTGCTGGTGTGTTCCGAGGGAAAGGAATTACCAGACAGGGAGGAAAGGAGCAGACAGCTTAATGGACTAAATAACGTGTGCTAACTGCTGAAATGAGATCCACTGCAGGTGCCATACAGCACACAGCCATGCAGAATTATGCAACGTGGGCTTGCAGTGACTGCAAAATTCACAGGCAATTTCAGGGTTTGAATGCAGAAAACTTACTGGCTGTAGGGGCATGGATTTTAACTGGTTGCCCCACATCAGCTGATAAATCAAAAGACTATTTCACATTCGGTCCTTCTGACTTGGGAGTCATTTTAATTTCAAGCAAATGAAGTGTGGATTCACTCTCTGATCCCCTTGCAACAAAATGCACATATTTCTGTATTAAATGTACCAACAGGGAGAGTTCCTCAAGGAAAGAGGAAGGAAATCTTGCATACGTAAAAGAATGACAGAGCAAAATCAAGGTGCCACAGTGTATATTAATGTGCTGGAGAAGAGCCACACACACAGGATGTTGGGATAGCATATGATTATGAATATCACAGCCAATTCTAAATAAACACCCAAGAAGTCCTTATGCCTTTCAGCATTTACTCCATTTATGTTATGGATTAAACAGTTATTATTCTAGTGGTGTTTAAGCAGGTTTCTATAAATCCAAGTACCTTTATCACAAATTCAACTATAAAAATATCTGAAAATCATAACTAATATATATGAAAAGGACAGACTGTCACAATTTTGAGTCCACTTCCTTGAGATTTTTAGAGTTAAAAATCAGGGAAACTCCTCTTTGCAACAGTACTGGTTAAGTGTAATTTGACATTCTTTATGTAGCACTGGATAATCAAACCCCAGTCCTTGCATCCAAGTCCTGCTCTTCTTTCACTTAGTACAGGGTTTCATCTGCAGAGGCAGTACGTTGAAAATTAAGGAAGAGTTTCCATGGCTGGTTCACTGTTTAAATATGGCACTTAATCCAAGATGATCATAATTGTCAAATAAAAGCCACATATGAAAATATTAATTAAGGAGGGAAATACAGGTGCCATGACCTAAAAGAGGATTTCCATTTCTCACATATTGTCACCATATTCATACATAACAGAAATAGGTATTACAGCATTTACCTCTGCTCACACACACTTTCAGGATTATTCTGCAAATTTGGGTGGATTTACTTAGGGTTTCCCATACTAGAAAAGAACATGTCACTTTTTTAGCTACAGTTTATACACTGATGCAAATCACAAAATACAGTATGCTCACACCACCCATTCAGAAAATGACCCTCTGCTATTTGGCCAGGAGAAAGATAAAACAAGACATGAACACAAAACCAAAGTCAAGGGCTAGTTACCAACAGATATAATGCCATTTTACAACTAACATGGGACTTTTTTTTCTTTTTGATACATTTTCTGAATTGAAAAATGTGCACTATAGCTAGCAAACTGATTCAGTAATAGTAATATAATAGTAAATATTATTGCGCTATTGAAACTATACATGTTTTAATGAACTTAGCACTAATGCCAGTCAAAGTGAAAACATGAAATTTACACACAGGCCAACTTCTGTTGAGAGCTCTAACACAGCATTCTGTTGGCTTTAATTTGAGACTATACAACAACTTAAAGCACCCTGAACCAAGTGAAAAATCAATCAGGAAGATTACTGGCAATTCACACAAATTGTGGGTGACACTACCAGTGCCCAAAGCACACCAAGTTTGCATTTTGGGTTTTCTGAAGGAATCCCCAGTGTCATAAAGAATGTACTATACACTCCAAGAAATAGCAATGGTTCTTAGTAGCACCCTAACTCTCAATTCTTCCTAAAGTCAAAAATCCTTTTAATTACAAAACAGCACAACATCCTGCCCAATGCTCCTGTTGCCTTCAGGAATTTCAGGCTCCTGCACATTGTTTTCAGTTTTCTCACTCTTTCCAAACTTCACTGAGTGGTGAGAACTGCTCTGCAGTGATCCCTCTCCAGCACAATCTCTGAGACAGCACAGTTATCCAGCACTGCAAATCTGGTCCTACTACACACGCTAATGATAAATGCAGAGAAAGAAATACCATGCTGCCTGACAGCTCTAAAGATTATTACAGGGTTTTGCACATGAAAATAATGTAGATTTGATGTGTCCAACAGATTTTGTATTCAACTGATCACAAACAGAGCTCCATTTTCATTTCTCAGAACCCATCTTTCACAGAACTGTGCTAAAGAGTGATGACAGGGGCAGAAAATGTGACTGTGATAAAAATCTGAGTGGCTGTCAATGAGATGACAGCATGCACACAAACCAACAGCAACCTATGGAGTCTGGCTGAATTATCCAAACCTAGTAACAAGAATTTGTTCAAAGTTCTTGAAGGTGAACAACAAAATTTAACTAAATTAAGACTGCTTCCCACACATGCTTCTGGAAACAGGTTTGAGGGATTTTTTTTTTTCCCCTTAAATAATCACACAAAACAAATTCACAGAACAAAAATTTGAAAAGACTACTTTTGATTCAGGTTTTGTAGCATTCAGTTATAATCCCTATTACAAATTCAGCTAGCAAAACAAGTGTCAGGACTGAGATGACAGCTGAAGCTTGCTCAGCGTGGCTGCTGTGTTAAACACCCGTGAGCTCATCTATCGCGTGTGAACAGGGCCGTAAAGTTCATTTCCTGTGCAGGGCTGTTAACACTGAAATTGAGTTTAGTACACCACCATTCAGCTTCATGTTCTTAGTTAAGTATTGCTAATTCCTCCCCAGCTCACTACTCTCAAAGTGTCTGCTAATTTTCAAGACTTTTTTTAAATTATGAAACTTACTAAACTATGACCAAAGATTGCTAAATCTGAAGGAAAACAATCAAAGAAAATCACCCACATAACTGAAGTAAATTATTCCAGGTCAATACTCTAGAAGTTGTCTTCATAAGCAAGTAAAAACCCTAAGAAAACAACAAACCATTAGATTTTCTGTTAGTCTGCAAAGCACTAACAGATTCAGCTAGATCTCACTTGCATCTCAAGCCTGTATCTTATATTTACAACGTGTGTATCTCAGTTCTTATCACAGCAACCAGAAGAGATCAGCCATGTTATATAATATCCCCAAGGCTGCTACAATGTGATTTTTCTTACATTTGCAACTCATTTTTACAAAATGAAAAAAATAGTTTCCAAAAAAAAAAAAAAAAAGCAAAGAAGCAAAGATATAATACAAACCTATAACATTAGGAGCTAAAGTACAACTCATAGATAAACAGATAAAGAGCAAACAGACAAACACGCACTCTAAACCACGAACTGTCTCACTTCCAAGAAAATAATCACAAATCACAATTTTTTTCAGTATGTGTCTGTCAACTCCATACAGTCTTGTGCTGTTCCTCTAAAGTACGGGCGCAAACACACGGAAAAAAAACCGCAAAAAAACTCCCTATTTGCAGCAACAGACAAGGTCAACAAGTTGTTAATGTAAATCAGGACCCAGAGCAAAACACGCTGCCGCTCTCCCTTAACTCTCCAAATTGAAGGGCTACGAAGAGCGGTCAGCCCAGCTGGCAGACGGCGATGTGCCCCCGTTTGCAGCGGCGACAAGCGCGGAGAGCCAGGCGGGCCGGGCCGGCCCCAGCGCGGGGCTCGGCGCATCCCGCACGGCGCGGCCGCTCCATGGGGACATGAACACCGCTCTCCTTGCCGCAATCAGCAAAACTCATTCTGCGGAGCGAACAAAGAGGCTTGGGTACCTCTGCAAAGTCGCCAAGACACGGATTAGTGTATAAACGAAAGTAAAGCCCAAGCCGGGAAAAGCTCCCGCACAGCGGCCGGGAGTGCCTGGGCTGAACCGCTACAGCCAGCGCCTGTTCTGAGAGAAACCGTGCTCGTGTTTAGCACCCTTTTTACCTTAACATTGGGTCTGCCGGTCTGGGCCTCTGCCTCCATGCTCTGGCTGTTCTCCCTCTTGTCTTTCTTAGAGGAATTAGTCCTCGCCTCATAAGTGGATGTGTTGTAGCATTTAATGAATAATCCTGGGACGGGGTTGCCTTGCTGCTGTTGAGACATGGTTGTGTTGGTCTGGTGAGGGAAATTGTACTCCTCAGACTCATTGCTACTGTGACAGATCACTCTGCTGTCAGAGAGGTTGGTGCTTGGAACACAGCCCATGCTTTGTGGCCACCTGGGGAATACTTCTAAATTGTATATATATATACGTGTATATATATATGTATATAAATCTTTCCTTCCCGTTGATATTCTCCCCCTGCTTAATTTTTTTTGTTAACAGGTTGAATCTCTGTCCTGCGTCTCCACTACACTCTGAAGCATTGCCATCGGTCCCTTCTACACCACCAGAAACGTGTCTGTTCTCCTCGTCCTCCAGGAAACAGGTCCTTTTAGCTCAATCTCAGCAGTGGGCTGGGGAGCTGGAGGGGAGGGAAGGGGGAAATCAAGAACCGGTCGACTTCGTATTTTCACAGATTATTATTAATTTGTCTAAGCCATCTGAGAATCTTGGTAACGTTTTCTTTTCCTTCTTGTGAAAGCAGGAAAAAAAATTGGAGAAAAAAAAGGCAAAAACAACAAAAAAGGCAAAAATAACAAAAAAAAACCCCAAGCCCCAAACCACACACACCTCGGCGTCGGCTCGGCGCTCAGAGCGGCCGGGGGCACGGCACCATCTCCTCCCCCGAGCCCGGAGCGCGGCGCATTTTCCACCCGGGCTTGCTCCGCGTTACCGATTAACCCGGGACCGGGCCGGGGGCCGCTCCCCACCTCCGCGTCCGCGCTCACTCCTCGCGGTCCCGCTCGGCGCTGCGCTGTGCCGGGGGTGCGCTTTGCGGTGCGCTTTGGGGCCAAAAATCAAAAAACCCCAACGATTTATTAAAAAACACCAGCGAAGAGCGAGAGCCGCCCGGCCGCGCCGGGGAGCGGGCTGCGCCCCTCACGCCGCGCTGGGCTCGTCCCGCGCCGCCTCGGTCGCGGGCGGGCGGGCGGCCGCCGCGGGGGTGACATTCAGGTTCCCGTCGGAAGGAAGGAAGGAAGAGCCCCCCGTCAGGCGGCAGCGCGGCTCTCCGGCCGCCGCAGCGGCATCCCGGCTCAGCGCCGCGGGGCAGGGGCGGCCCGGGCCGCGGGGAGCCCCCTCGGGGGACGGGGCACGGCCCGCAGCGCTTCCCTCAGCCGCGGGGGCAGCCGGCGCGGCGGGCGGACGCATCAAAGGGCCTCCATGATGCGGCTGGTTTTTTGGGCAGAGAAGTGATGCGAAACGGCGAGAAGGGAAAAATTTAAAAAATAAAAAAAAAAAGGGCGAGGAAAATCAAAAAGAGCGAGAAGTAGAAGGAGAACGATCCTAGCGTCCCATCCCGGCGGCAAGGGCTGCAGCGGCGAGAGCTCTGGTTCCCGGGGCCGTGGTGTCTGCATCCCTCAGCAGGGAAATGCCGGGCTCCCCGCAGCCGCCGTCCCTCGCGCCGCGCTCACCTTGTTATTATTGATGTTCCTCGGCGGCGGCCGCGGCCCCTCCGCGCCCCGCCCGCCCCGCCGGCCCCGCCCCGGCTCCCCCCGCGCCGCCCCGGCCCCGGGCCCGGCCCCGGCCGAGCCAATGCAGCGCCCGGCGGCGCTGACCTCCGGCCCGCGCTGGCGTCAATGCAGATCAGGGCCGCGGCCAATGCCGCGCCGGCCCCGCCCGAGCCCCGCACCGCAGCGCAGCGCTCCGAGAGAGGGGCAGCCCCGGGACAGCGCCTCGGGGAGGCAGCGAGCCCCGGGAGACACCTGGTGTCCTGCCTCAGAGAGCGGTCAGCCGCCTCGGTTGGTGCTTCCCATCGTTTTCCTTTTCGGCTCTGCCCATGCCAATTTCTTTGAAAATATTTTTGAGAGCGAAGCCTGTGAAAAGGGAAGATGGTGCTATGGGTGGAGCCAGGCCCCGGGGCTTGGGAAATCAACTGCAGGCAGACTTTTCCTGGAATATGTATGTAAAATAAACCTTTTCTCTTTCTGTATCATATGAAAGTAACCATGCTTCCTTATCCTATAGATGTGCTGGGAGACTAGATGTCTCAATGTACTTTTAGAGAGAACATGCTGTATTTAAAGCCCGTTAGACGCCATACCCAGAGCAAAACAAGTTACCACCATAAACAATTTGTGTTCCAGAAGTACCAGCTCAAGTGCAGCCCAGATTCAACGACAGAAATACAACAGTGTACTCTACCACAGACCACACACAGCCCATGGCATCTTCACCTGCCTTTCGCTTTTTTCACTATGTCATTCATAGCTTCTGCTACCTCTATTCTCAATGACTGACAGAGGTGCTTCTCCAAGCTCCTGCCTGTTTTCACTAACTCAGTGGCAACAGCAATTTAGGGAAGGCCCAACCAAATTTTAGATTTAGGAACATGGTGAAAACCAAATATCAAACACGTGTCTTTTATCAATAAGCTCCAGCATTTGAAGAGGGGAAAATGATGTGTTACACGAGGAAACTGTTTGAACTACTCCTGCTTTGTGCCATGAACACTTCTGTGGTCCCCTGGCAGAATCACTGTGTTTCAGAAGAACCCAATTCAGCAGGAGCACATTTGTGTGCATTCAGGAAAGCCACACTTTTAACAGTACCTTAACTACATGACAAATGCCATCAGGTCATAATTAAAAGTAAAACATGCAGATAAGTGATGACTATGGACAACAAGAATGGCAAGAAGCAGCTTTTCACTCATACATGTAACAGCATCACTTGATCCAGATGAGAGCACCTTGCAAAGTTGAGAGATGCAAAGCCAAAAGTCAGTGCTTTTGAGAAATGTGGTTTTTCAGGATAACCACAGTACTTGCAATGCAGAAATGCTTTTATTTACTTCTCATAATTGCTAGCATTAAAGGCTGGAAAATCAAGTCTTTCCTTCCTCGATGTTCCTGCTACTGTGCAGTTTCAAGTATAAGCAATAGTCACATAAACTTCACCCACCCCATTAATTTAGCTGATCTATGGAGCCTGTTATAACCAGGAGAAGAAGTCAGCTTCCTGTGCCCTCTCATCACTTTGGAGAGCCACTCAATATAAGCATTTAACAATAAATGAAGGGAAAGGCTTACCATACCCATTTGAAACAGTGGGCACTGCTTGGAGATGGATTTCATCCTCATTCTTTTCCTTTATATTAAACATTATTTACTAAATGCCATTAATAAGAACACATTTATGTGCAGCTAGAAAAAGACTGTGGAAGAAGAGAATGCTACAATTCCTACTTGTGCTGTTAATTCCTACTTGTGCAGGCTCCCTTCCTCAGCCCTAATGGATCTGTCAGCAAAACTGCTCTTGCACTTTATTTTGGTGGCCCTGGAGGAGTCAGAGACAGCAAAACTTCATTTTCAGAGCTGCACATTCAGTTTGCAGTGCTGACACCTAGAGTTAAGCTTTCTACTTTGTAAAATAAATGGGTCTGGTTTGCAGGTACATAAAATGTACAATTCATGGTGTCATTTAAAAAAAAAATCAATGTTGGAAAAATCTCTGCTTTCCACTTTGAATGCAAACAAATTCCCACTCAACCAATACAAAATATATGTAAATTACAGGCAAATACTGGGGGGGAGAGGAAATGCTTTGTTTGATAACAACATGACAAAACAAGAAAATGTACATGCAGATATGATGTGCATGATCACTTTGCTCTTTTAAAAAGTAGTCCCACAACTGTCCATTGGCAGGTTATTACTGGTTATTTCTACAGCCTAACTTCATTAAAAAAACCAAACTAAAATGAATCCATTTGCAACATTTCCAGATGAGAACTCACACTGCCTTGAATGGGAGGATGAGATGAGACTGAATAATCCCTTAGTAGTTTAATAAAAGCCATTGAAAAATCACTGGGGTTATTGTCACACTGATAAAAATTCAACTAAAGACAAAAAAACTGCTCTTTGAACAAGACACTGGAATTGTCTTGTTTCTCTACAATTTGGAAACGCTGGTGCTGGGTTTTATTGCCAATAGAAAAATACAGTTGAAAGTATACATTTACCCAGAGCCTAGAATCAGAGAGAAGGAGTAAAAGCATCAAAATTGTTGGCAATGGTTGTCATTTGTCACTGCACTGTATGAAGTGTGTGGATAAAGGGCCTTGTTCACACTTACTGCTGAAATGCAGCTCAGGAAATGGTGGACCCTGTTATAAAAAAACAAAAAAGTCATGCAAAATAGCAGAGGAAGCCTAGGAGTGTAGACACTGGCAGATTAGGGCTGTGGGGGAAGTGCAAGGTCAGTACAGAGTCAGTAAGGGAGAGGTCAGAAGCGAACCAGCTCTAGGAGACAGCTGGAGGAATGAGAAAGGTTATTTATGGATAATAAGGTTGAATTTCATTCAGGACTGCAGAATAAGAAAGAATGCTAGGAAAGAGCTTGGAATGATTGTTATCAGCTTCATCTGCAGACAAGTGGGTGCTGGGGAAGATCAAAGTATTTGGAGAACAAAACAAGTGTCAAAATTAAAAGGATTGAAAGGACGCTATTCAGCCACATCCTCATCCTTCTCACAGAGAAATCACATTGGATCCTGCATGTTTTTGAGAAAAGACTGAATATACTGCCCCCCAGATACCCCCCACTATTCCCCATATCTGCTACCTCCCCCACATTTCCATAAGCAAAACCCTTTCTGTGCCAGCAGTGTCCATCCATTTCCCACTGCACATTGTAGGAGTTCGTGCTCGAGCACTGGGACAGTTCACTCCTGTCCAGTCACACAGAGATGCATGCAAAGGCCCAGAGCAAAAATTTGCTGCCAAAATCCCAATTCTGATAACACTTCAGTACCTGAGACAAGGGCAGGCAGAATGATGCAGAAGGAAAGATGGGCTAACATCTGCATGAACAACAAATATCAGTGGATACTTCGGGAAAGTGTCTGTCCAGCAAAGGCAGAGTGAGCATGACTGCAGTCCTGTGAGCACAGGCAGCAATCTTGGTAGGAGATTGCTCTGTGTGGTTTTAATTGCTTCTCCCCCCAAGCCAGCTGTATGTTCCAACTGTGTCTTTTGGCCTTCTGAAGAGTTAGGCAATCCTGTTGGTCTCTAGGCCAGTGAAGGAGGCAGTGGGGAGAAGGAGAACTGTGGAAAATGTGCCAGCACGCCAACAGCTGAATGGACTCTACAACACTAACTACTGACACGTGCAAGCTCTGACAGAGTTTTCCTACCCATCCCAAATATTCTAGAAGAGGAAACAAGGACCATATGCTGCCTTAGCCCCAAGTAAGTATCAGCATTACACCCCACCAGGGTTATCTGCTTGTTTGTGTTTGAGCATCAGGTATCCTGGAACAGGGTGTTTCCAGGTGGCACAAGAGTGAAATTTGTCCTGAGAGAGCTCATCTCCAGCTCCTGGAATGTACAGAAGTACAGTGAGTTTGTTTTGTGCAGCACTTTGCTGATGTCCTGAAAAGCCCCAAAGCAGCTGAGAGCAGGCTGTCCTGGTGTCCTGGCAGGCTGTCCAGCTGCTGCTGTTGTGTAATTGCAATTGCAGAACACAGACAGCTGTCTGTACCACTTGGAAATCAGAGCCTTCAAGGCAGCCTAAGTCAGCAACTTTTTCAACTCTAGCACTAAAAACATTCAAGTCCAAAGCTCAGATACTTCATGTATGTACAAGCTCCATCATCATAACTGGTGTGAGAACAGCTTTTACAGCTGTAGTTTACACATCACACTCTGCACTGCTCAGTGATCAGCAGATAGACACACTATTTCTAGGAGAAAAGTGTACCCCCTTCTCCACTGCACCTTCTTTCCACTTTGACTACCTTCTTTGCTGTCCATCTGTCCAATGCTTCTCAAGTTTCCCTCAGCATTTTACTTTCTCTGCTTTGTTTTTGGTGGGCTCTCCCCAAACTGCCCAGGAGCAGCACCTGCTTCCACAGCAGGTGCAGAGTGAAGGTGAGCAGATCTCTGCCACTCAGCTTCAATGGCTGGGCACAGACCTTCAGATGCTGCTGCTCTCCCTCCCACTCCTCCCTTCCCCAGCGTCCAGTGCCCATTCCTACCCCACATGTTCCCAGTGCTTGAGCCTGGACCCTGCACAGCCCAGGGAGAGCAGCAGCTCTGGGTGCAGGAGGCTGCCCTGGATCACCCAGCTGCTCCTGACCTGCTGCCAAAGCAGCCTCCAGCAGCTCCTACTGCCCGGCCTCGCCTCCAGCTGACCAGAAATTTGTGGGGAAGGGAGGAACAAAGCGCTGTCGTCCCCACCCAGTCCCCTCTAATTACCCAGTGCTTCACAAGCAGTATTATCTGTCTGCATACACAGGGCCATGCAGCCAGCTGTGACCAGAGAGAATTAGCTGTTCCCCTCTTGGAGAATTTTCCCTTCTCTCTTCCTAAGTTTTTTTAAGCCAACTTACATTTATCGAGCATGCAGCCTTTTGAGTTTGTGATTTACTAAACCAAGGATGACAATTGGTGCCTTTAGGTGGAGCGGTATACCCAATTCTTACACCCTGCAAGTGCCTGTTCCTCTGCTTCCTAGGAGCATTGGATCCTTTTCTTAGTCAGCCTCAGCCCAAAAGTGACCACAGCCTCAGGACCCTTCAGACTCCTGAACTGGTTCCCAATGCCACAAGCCCCTATATTCCATTGTGGCCTGCCTGGATCCAATAAGATAAAACAAAACCAAAAAAAGATGAGTAAAAGAAAGAAGCAACTTGTGTCCTCCCTCAGTAAGTCAGTTTTCTTTGTTCATCAGAGCTAGAAGGACAAGCTCTTAGTCTTTATTGTCCACCCCAGCAACTAAAAGATCAGTTCAGGCTAATGAACTCACTCAGGACAGCCTCTCAATTCCAGACTCCTTGCCCCTGAGTCTCCCCCAGGATCTCACTGTCTCCTGCCCAGCAGCCACTTTCTTGTTTGCTCCTGGTTAACCAGAGTGCTAGTGACCAGCAGCCTGCCTGCCTTCCTGTGCCAGCATCCTTAACCCTTCCCAAAGGGAGACAGAGTAAGAATGGCAAAGAGAATGACAAAATACGGAGCTAGAAGCTCATTCTTGCTGTATGGCAGCAGCAGAAGCTGAAAAACTCTCAGAATTAATCATTAAGACTAGACTGTACACCTGCAAAACAGATGGCTTTCATGGTTGGTGAATTTATTATGTAAGGAACAGATACATCATCCATGGTCATACTGAGCAGTGATTTATTATATATTCACAATAGCAAAAAAATCCCATGTCTTGTCTGTGAGATTTATGTTCTTAGATCACTGAAACAACTGAAGAATTTATCCTACAAAGTTGTCTGAATATAACACAGGGAACTCGAACTCATTTGAATACTGAACAGCTCCTAGCTGTGTTCTCAAGTACATTTCTTTTCTTTGGGTCAAAACAGTATCTTTAAAGACATTCAGTCATTCCTGGCTGTGTACAGTCCTTCTCCAATGTAAAGTCTTTCTGTGGATCATATGTGCAAGCAGCTGAACCCTTAATTAACCAAGGGGATCATACCCTACCACCAACAGGTAACCCAGAGATGACTGTGCAATTGAATATATCCCTTTTCCCAGGAATATTCCAAATCCAATCTTTCATTGCAGTCAGGCTCTGATTTTCCAGCAATGGCAGAGCATTTGTCCAATCCTGTTCTTTCCAACTGCATTCTCATTTCTGTAAGCTCCCACCAGGGAAGTTGCAGTCCTTGTCTCCTGCCAACATGCAGTTCTGCCTGCAGACAGCTGTAAGGAGGGATGTACAAGAATCTCTGTGGTGCCATGGCACAGCACCCATAGATCATGGTTCTTGTAAACTCCATTTTATAGCTGTCTGCACATCCAGCTGGGCAGCAGGAAGAGCAACACCACAAGAATTGCAAGAGGAGATGACAACTCAGGGGAGAGATAAGGAGAAACCACACTCAAGGGAGAGGGCAGGTGGAAAAAACCAAGCCATGGAAGTTTTCTGGGGATAGCTATGCAAAAAAAGAGAAACAGACTCAGGATGCGTCAGGGAGATAAATCTTGGGAGTTTTTGAAAAGGGGAAGGCAGCGCTTGCAGGCTCACTCACCACAGCCCTAACAAACATAAATCTTTCTCACATGGGCACCATCCTTCCCAGCACATTCACCAGGGCTGCCTGGAGCACAGCTATCACGGAAGGATCTGTCATATTAAGCAGAACAGCACTTGGCAGTTTGTGTGAATTATGGTTAGGGCCAGCACAGCTGGGTGCTGCAGGGGTTGACAGGCTCTGTAACACAAGCACAATAGCAAGCACTAAAAAAAAATTTAAAAAAAAAATCTCCAAAATGTTTTGGGAACAGAGTTGAAAAATACTTTTAAAACACGTCCTTTAAAATGCGTGAGAGACTTCCAAACAGATGGGGTGGGGAACGATGTGATGAATTGAGGGGGCTGATCTCATGGTTTAGATCTGCCTTGGCAAGATCTCCTGGGTCTGCACTTACTGTGCCCAAGTGGGTGGGTGCTAGTGCTCCATCAAGAGGCTTTTTAATCTGTGCTCACTTGCAAGAAGCTGCAGTGCCATCTCCGTCCATCTCTGTGTCCCTGACAAATCTCCAGGCACAGCTCCCCACTTCCAATCCCTGCACACAAAGGCCCCACTCTGGTGGCTGCCGGAAACCAGGAGCAACCCTCATCTCTCACAGGGCCCCAGTGCCAAACACACCTTCCCCCAGAACCCAGATCTGGTTTACACTTCTGCTTTTGGGGAGTTTCAGAGCAAACCATTCCACACATTACCTTTACAATGAATTAATGTAACCAAGTCAAAACAATCACTCCTAAATTCACTACCACAACAAGTATACCAATCTGGACACAGCAATTGAAGATATATCCATCTCCTTGCACTCTTGGAAGTTCAGTGGGCAAGTGTCAGTGCACTTTGAGAAGGTCAGGATCATACCATGCATGTAACATCCCTTCAGACCCCAAGCAGACTGCTTCCCTCTTGCTCAGCTGCTATAAACACCTAAAGGTCACATTTTCCTTTCAACAGTCTTGGGCACCAAAAAAACAAGCACTTTTTAAAATAAAGCTGAGTCTTTAGGACTTCAAAAAACTGATCTAAATTGAGTATTCTTTTAAAAGGAAACTAAATAACTTCATTTCACAGATTCACAGGGGGAAAGCTATGCGGCCTTTTAGGAGGAGGGGGTGAATTGAGAAAAAAAAAAAAAGTATGTATATAAAGTGCCTATTGTAAGACAATCTCACTATAAAAGTTTTTTCCAAACACAGCCACATTTCTTTTTCAGGAGGAACAGCAAATCTCAGAAAAATCAGTCTTTCTCTGGGGAGAAATACAGGTATTCAAGAAAACTTTTACAAGAGGGAGCAGTTTAAATTCAGCTTACCTGGTGCAGACTGCATGGACTGGTGCTGCACAGGGCAGGCAGTGGTGGTGGCACTCTGTGTGACTCAGCTGAGCCTGGCTCTCCAGAGGATCACTTCTGGGCAGCACGAGGGTTATTCCCCTCATCCTGCACCCAGAGCTGCCATCTGACTTGATCAGTTTTCACTCAGTGCCCTGACTCACCCATACATCACACACAGGTGAGCAAACCTTGCTGCCCACTGCCACCCAGGGGGAATTTTTAGGAAGTTCTGGGAGAGGGACATCAGGACATTTTCCCCCAAAATAGCAACAGTTATCCTGGACTTATACCTGCCCCTGACTGAGCAAAGCATCCCCCAAATCCCTACCAAACCCCCAGAGAGATTGAAAGAGGAGAGATATAACAGGCCCTGTACACCTGCAGTTAATTTAGTGTCTAGGCAGCAGCCCAGTCTCACAGCTGAAACTCTGGGTCCAGCTGTGAAGTATTTCACTGATTGTGTAATGATGATAAAAAAGAAAAATTAAAGAAGTAAATAGCAATATAGCAAGTTCCATCCCTCATAGCATTTCCATTCAAGTTTTTATTAATATTATAAGCTAAATAACAGAAAACAGTTTGTATACAAGGGATGTTTTGGAAGCACTCTGCTCAGAGACAAACTGTAGGTGTACATGCTTCAACTTCTTTCATGTAAATGCTGTTTTCAGAAAATAAACCAGAAAAATGCAAACTCTCCTGACTGTTAGCTCAGGTTGTTGAACATTTGAGAATGGAAAAGGGCATTAGCCTACAATGACAGTTAAGGGATTTTCATCACTGTATGAATTACCTGCAAAATTACATACACACACAGGGAAATCACTGACACAAAGGTTTAAATACGGCTGTAAGTGCTTTGTAAAACACATTTTATATACTTATTTGTTTGCTGGCTGTGTTGGCTGCTTCTTAACATGTGGAAAAGAGAAATGAAATTATCACCCAAGGATGGCTCTGGGATACAAAGGACCCTGTGGAAGTGCCTGGGCTGTCCCAGCATCCTGGGCAGGGTGGGCAGCTGCAGCTGGTCCTGACAGCAGCATAATGGCGTCCCCTCACTGCAGCCCTCCATACTATGTGAGGAATATATAAATAATCAGTGTTTCCTCCTGGCAGCCCTAATTTCTACTTCTATCTTATTCTTTCTTTTTTTTTCATTTTCTCACTCTTTTGTCACATGACACATTTTAATTATTTTAATATAAGACCCTTTTGATAATATCGACACATTAATAATTACAGTTATATTTTCCCGTCTGAGGCATTTATCTGATGCAGAGATGAAAACTGCAAAAATTCTATGAATAAGAGAAAGTAAATTAAGCAGGACTTTTCTACAGAGAGACTGGAACAAAAATAAAAGTTTTTTGCAGTGCTGTAGATTTCAGACAAAACCTAAATCCCCAGACCAGCTTCCTGTCAGAGTATAAACTGCACGTACTTTGGCCATTTTCTCATCAGTTTAAAGCCAGCATCATATTTGTTACAATGACAGCATATTTACTGATGAAAGCCATTTTGGGAAGAGAAACAGAATTTTATCAGACTAAATTCACATTGCACAAACAATGTTTTTTTCAATACATTTGTGCCCCCTGCATTATTGAAATAAACCTGAGGCAGCTCCCACATCACAATATTCTTCAAAACAAAAAAAAAAAAAAAATAAAGGCAGGAATTACCCAGCTCTTCCTCCACTTGAGGAGAATGTGAACTTCTGATAAAAAGTTTACTTTAGTTGCTCTGCCAAGTGCTGGGTCCAGAAGTTGGGAGGATTAATAACAGGAATGGGCTGGGGACACGTGATGGAGCGAGCCTTGTTTGCAGCTCGGCTCCTTAGCAAGGTACAGCCTGACCTGAGGTGACTGTGGCTAAAAGGAACAATTATGGAGCTCAGCAGTGGAAAAAAAGGTAAAACAAAAACAGACAGACCGGAGCCATATAACTGAAAGAATTTAAAGTGTTCAGCTAAATTAGGCACATTAGGTTAGAATACATTACATCCAAGCTTTGTTAACCACTTCAGTGAGAAAAAAACTTCAGATAAGATTATAGAAATCGTGGATTTCTTCTAGAAAAGATGCTGTTCTGCTTCCTTCTCTCTCTTAATAACAAATAAAAGTAAACTTTCTTTTATCTAAAGTTACATGGCCCTATCACAGACATAGTGGAACACATCATAAATACTGGTTGATTTATGATCCTAATTCCTTAGAGATGGGAAAATATTGAGTGATTTGCTCTTAATGACCTGGGAAATACTTGTCATTGCCGAGAAGCAAGGCTGTAATCTGACCTCTTTCATCAAAGTCTCCACCTTTTGAAGCTTCAGTGGTTTCTGGGAAATCATATATTTAAGACAGTATAGCCAAGTAAAATTCTGTATTTTTTAAGTGCATATAACATAACATATGATTCTGCAGCAACACTTTGCCTCTTCTAGAGTTAGCACATCTTGCTCTGCACCAGTGAAAAAGCTTGAGCTGACTAATGAGCATCTAAAAGGTTTTAAACAAAACAGCTTTCTGATAAGAGTGCATTTCTCTGAAGGTCAGTTTATCAGGAAAATGCTAGTAACAGTCAATTGAGATGACATTTAGTGTAGCAGGTTTGCTCCTAGAGGAAAATCTCCCAGCTTTTTTCCAAATGGGGAACCACTGCAGAAAAAGGAGTGGGTGGCTGTGAAGGCACATGCAGAGAGTTTATTCATATCTGACTGGTATTGGGGGAATAACCTGACACTTTTGAGGAAGCTCAAACCCGGAAAGAACCTTTACACAGCTGTACAAGGAAACAATTCTCATCTCCATCTATTTTCTTAACTCTGCTTGTTTAAAAGACTTCCTAATTCTTGTTTGAGTATGGAACTGTTGGCATTTTCTGTGCATCAGCTCAGTTCCTGTTCAGGGGAGCAGCGTTCCTGGTGGGATGGAGAGCAGGCCCAGAGGTGTGCTGTGTGCTCCTGCAGCCAAAGCACCTGGAATGCCCAGTGCTGGTACCCAGGCAAGGAGCTCCTGGATCAGGAGCAGCTCCACTGAAGCCACTGGAGCTGATTTTGGTTCTCCACGTGATGTCTTTCAGATGCTGTTTGTGGGCACAGAAAAACACCAGAGACATGGCTTTGGGATACAGCCATCAAACACAGGCATCCTGGGACACTCATAGATGCCCACTGCAAGCCGCAGAACACAGGCCTGCTGCCTGCCGATCTGCTCTGGGGAAAATTGCTGGGATTGAAGGAATTTATTTTGTTCTGTACTTCAAGGGCCTCCCGTGGGCAGGCGGGCGGGCCGGATGCAGCTGGAGCTCTCCCTCCCTTTCCTGGTGGGAGTCAGGGAGGCCAAGAGGGCTGCCCAGAGCCCTGGGATGGCTCCCTGCACTGCCTGGGACGTGGCATTCGGGGGGAAAATCCCCAACCCTTCCACAACCCAGCCAGGCAGGCAGGAAACTGCTGGCTGGCACCCACAGGCCCTCCTTCTTCCCACCTAAAGCAGCCATTTTGTCCTCTTTTGATGGGTGTTCACAGTGTGGAGTTGGATGAGTTTAAAGTTGGGCTTAGCTAGCCACAGTGAATGGACCCTGGCAATGAGCTTTGAAGCCTCCTCAGTAGAGACAGCTGGTATTTTAAGGGACAGGTTAGGACATGACAATAGCTCCTTGCACTGGTGCAACTGGTTGCTGGCTGTAACTCTCAGCAAAGATTCATACAATAGATTCATGCAGCCATAAAATTGAAGAGATTTATAAGAAAATTCAGTGTTACCTATGAAGACAAGACAATGCAATGTATTAGCTGGGGCTGGGAAGCCAGTTTCACTGGTGCACGGCTCCCTCCTCACATAACTGGCTGTGATGGAGGTCAGCTCATCCTCCTGGATATCCATCCTGTCTCAGTCAGACAAGAAAGTACTGTGACCTGATCCAACCCATCAAGCCCTGATCCAAACAGGAGATACAAGGCAAAGGGCTTCTATATAAGGAAAAAAAAAGGAGCTGGTGGAGTTCAGAAAAAAAAAAAAAGAAGCAGGATCAAAAGGAGTATTTTGTAGCACAGTTGAACTCATCAACACAGCCTGCACAGTGCCATCTTTGGCTCATTATCCCACAGTATAAGAACAAAGCTAGATCCAAAAAGACAATTAAAAGGAAACCAGACTATCTAGACAGGACATCTCTTCTGCAGAGCACTAATGATTAACCTTTGGAAACCACAATAATTTATCATGGAAGTAAAAAGTACAGTGAAGCCCCAAAGATCATGGACATGAACCAGAAGTAGCCTCTGGGAGATGTCCTGCCTGCAGGAAAGAATTCAAATACATACAGGACGTAGCCAGGGTCTGGACATATAATTATGTTTTGAAAACAAATAATGTTGCACCTTAAACAAAAAGGAAATTTCCATAAGATGAAGCTTGAATATTCCCTGGAGCATACCTTGAGACAGCTCTCAAGACACAGTGAGTCACAACACTCCAATTTAAGGGAGTCCCTCAGTAAATGCAAACAAGCAAGGTTAGGTAGCAGAATAATGTCTGAGCCTGGGATCTCTTTGCAGAAAGCATGACCTCTCTTACTGTAAATAGTGTGATCTGGTGTGACCAGTGGCTGATTGCAGAGTGCTGTGTCTTGTTAGCTCACCTCTGGCCATAACAGGTAGTCGTCACTTGCATGGAAAGGAAAACAGAAGTTAATGGACTAATTCATTCAGCCTGTGTTTAAAAATCCCTCACTGCCCATGACTCCTAAGTAAACCATCAAGAAAGGGCTCTGATTCCCCTGCATGTCTGACTCTGAGCATGCACATAATGCTCCCTGCTCACAAGGTTATCTTTGATGTAAAGCCACTGTGCACTGGCCACTAACTCTGCTTACATCCAATACAGGAACCCCTTGTATAAAATGCACCTTGCTTCAGCGTGCAAGACATTTGGTTCCCAAAAACACATAGGATGGCTGGAGTAACCACTAACCAGACATGCTGGAATGCCTGGAAGTGTCCAAGATTAGTCATTTGGCAGCAGTCTTGAGGAAATGCAGCTTTACATATCCCGCTCTGGACAGAAGGGTTTAGTGCTCAGGCCCTTCTGGCAGGTCTGACCCTGATTCCTTCCCTTGCAGAGCACAGCAGAGCTTGGATCAGCTGTGGCTATGACAGCTAGAGCTGGGATGCGACTGCCACAACAATCTGCATCACTCACTTTGTCAAATCAGTCTCCAGCATACTCTTTACTTCACCAAGAGAAAGAAACCCAAACCGAAACAAACCCTATCCCTATGCTTGGCCTTGGTATGCATTTTTCCTGGATAATTTCAGCTTCAGTGTTTGTCAACTGAAAGGAAAATGCATGTGTCACACACTCATGGGTATGCATGTGTGACATATGAGTGTTCCTTTCAGTCCAGAAATCTGGTGGGTGTTTGTACATTATACAGGAAATCAAAGATTGGAGAAGCTTCATTCTAACCTGAGGACAACAAAAGAAGGTTGCTGAAGAGCAGTGTGCCTGCTCATCAGCTGTACAGCCATTTCTGCCCAGGGCTGCAGCAAATGAAGCAGTTAAAGCATGCAGAAACCAGCAGCTGCCCTGGTTTGCATGCACCAAGCTGCAGAACTGGAGCCAAGGACTCTGCACCCAGGAGTGCACAGATGATATTGCTCCTTCAGTGTGTGACATTCATGGGGCATTCCTGGGGTGAAAGAAACCAGCACGGCCAAATGGAAAAACGAATGGCTGCAAGTTGATTTAAAGGAGATATTTAGTCATGCATGGGAAGGAAAAGAGAGAATAAGTGACCAAAATAGAACGAAGCAATTGGAAACAGCTGATGTTTGATGAAAAGAAAGATATTTTCTGGGGTGAGAAATTTAGAAGCCTTGAGTATTTTGAAAGGGCAAATGATGCATGAGTTTTTAATCCTTTCAGTGATGCCAGGTTATCCAGAATCCACTCCAGAAAGGTTTCTGAAGCAGTTTATTCTAGAACTAAGCCAAAACCTTCAGCCAACTCTGGAAAATCTTATTTAGAGTCAGACTAACATATTGTGAGCTCATGTCACTGTTGGAAAACTGCTCCAGCTGAAAGCATGAGGGAATAGTTTTGCTAAGGAACCTCAAAGTTTAAGCCTTTTTTTTTTTAATTTGCAATAAGAAAAGGCAAGAAAGGAAATTAAAATCCTTGATAAAAGAAAAAAAATTATAGAAGGGCTGAGTTTCATTTTCTTATATTGATTACTGTGTTTCTGTTTCACAAAGATTGGATAAATTTCATGCTGTTCTGTAAGTGAAGGGTTTCCTTTCCATGAGGTTGACATTAGGGCAGTTCTCATACAGAGGTGACAGTTCCACAGTCCCAACCCACAGAACTTTGTGACTGCAAATAGGATAAATCCAATTGTTTTGCTCCAGCCAGTGTCCAGATCACACCAATTGCCATTGAACATCTCTGCCAGAACGGCAGCTCAGACAGTGCACCCCCCCAGGCAGCAGGAATTCAGGTGTCGGACCCCACAGGGCACCATGGGGGACACTGTCACAGCCACCAACAAATAGATTTCACAAAGCATCCTTTTCCAAGGCTTTGTGTAAGCTTTTGGGAACATCCAAGTCTGAGGCATCCTAGTCATTCATGTTTCTGCATCTTCAGATGTTCTTTATGAGCTATGAATGTTTTGCATTTCTTTCAGTTTTGGGCTGGGCTGCTTTTTATTTTAGCTTGGCCAAAAAAAAGTTACTGGATAAATGACAGACACTACCTTGTCCTTTTAGTAAATCATTGGCAGACATGGGTCAGCATTTTGAGATGAGAGGAACACAGTTTAGTGGTGGACTTGTTGATTTTATGGCTGAACTTGATGGTCTTAAAGGTCTTTTCCAACCTAAATGCCTCTCTGATTCTATGTATGGACACAGGTAGGAAGCCAACCAGACAGTATATTACTACCTTTTATAATATAAATGCTAATGTTTTGCTCCCATGAATGTCCACATCTTCTTAAGTCACAAGTGTGCTGTAATAAGCAAATATAAAGTCAAACACTTGTGGTTATATGAAGCCATGTGGAAGAAGAAAAGAGAAGCTATGTGGAATCCACGACACCTGGATTTCTACAGGGACAGCATACATTGCCAGCCCAGCACAGAGGACATAGATTTCCCAAATAGAGGCCTAAGAAAATAAAAAGCAGTAAATACAAAGTTGATCCCAAAATAGTTGGGGAGGGAACACAGATCTGTTTAGAAATTCAAGCCAAATTTGGGAAATTACTGTGGACACAGATAAAAATTCAAACCAGAAATGTATAGCATACTCAAATATGCTTTGGGCAGAGGGGTTGAACTAGATGATCTCCAGTGTTCCCTTCCAACCTCAACTATTCTATGGCTCTGTGAAATGTTTTGCTTTGGTATTTTCTAAATGAAATGGGTTGGGTTTGAGTTTTCTTTTCCAAAATGAAAGGGGACAAACAGAAACCGCTCTTAAAGCAACTGCAGGCATTTTGTTTGGGACTGAATAAAAACATTTTGCAAAATTTAACAATTTTCCTCCTAAGCCTCCTCAATTTTCTCCAAAGCAACCTCTGCTTTTAGTTTCATTAGACCTATATTTGTATTTCAAAGCTGAGGGGGAAGGGTCAGAGGGCAAACAAAGAAAACTCACCATTGCTCCAGCTCTGCCCTCAACTCCTATTTTCTTATTCACAGATAAACCCTCTCAGATGTACCCCAGTTCCTTCAGGGCTGGAGGTGCAGAGCAGGCATCTCTGCAGCCAACAATAACAAACACTGACACCAGCTTTGCACGTTTCCATGGCCATGGTGCCCCAGAGACCTCCTCTTTCCTCCACACACTCCTCCCCTCCAAAGCCACCTCACCACCATCTCTCTGAGGCTGGGGAAGGAGGGACAGCTCGGCTACACCCTCTTACCAATACATTTTGTTACTAGGGGGAAGAAGAAGACGGGAAGAAAAAAATAAAAGGTGTTTCTGTTTTCTCATTCTTTTCCCTCCTTTCTTATTTGCTCGGGTCTGGCTACCTGCCCCACGTGGTTGCTGTGGAGGATAAGATGTCATCCAAGTGCAGAGGCAGCACAGGGAGCTCTGTTGCACAAGCAGCAGCCACCAGGATCATGCTGCTGTCCCCAGGGCAGCACGGGCAAAACGGAGCAATATTTTCCGATAAACACTAAAACCACTTGCAGCTAAACCTTGTGCTTGGTCTGGCATGGGAGTGCATGACACTGGCACATCAGCCACACCAGAGACTGACTGGGGTCCATTTGGGGTCGATGACAGCTTCAGCCAACCACACGCAGAAGGTGCTGCAGAGGCTGGGTGGGACTGACAGGAGGGGCATCCCAGGAACATCCCAAGGGCAGAGGAAAAAACGTCCCAGGCCTCTACTACGAGCAGAAAGGAGCTCCACCACTCCTAGGAGGGAGTTTGGGATTGGAACAAATAGAGGAAGAGTCGAGGAGAATGCCAGCCTTAGGGAGGGGAGGCAGCGGAGCTCAGCTCATCATATCAGCACTTGTTCGCTCATGCAGCAACACTTCAGCACAAAGAAAAGCAAACTTCCATTATAATCTCTCATTTCTGAACTAGTCTCCTGCATATTAATTCCTATTGACTGACAAGTGGAACAGCACACATCGATCATCTTGTTAATCAGGTATTCTTGCAGCAAAGCGTGATGCAGTTTAAATAAGCCAGGGTAAGTTCCTTGTGTACACAAGGAAGCTGTTACAAGAAAATGTAATGATGAAACCATTTTTTGCAAGAAGCAAGCAGAGCTTGAGCACCTTATATGCTTTGGAAAATTTCACTTCATTTACATCATTTTTCATGACCTTTTACTTAGCATGACATGATGTTGTCCCCCAGCTGTGCCCAGTTTGGCTTGAAAGTCAAGATTTCGCAAGCCTGACTAGTGCAATCTCCTGAGGCTCTGAGCTTTCAGGGAACTCAGTACCTTCCTTTTGAGGGGGCATCTCTTCTATATAGGGTGTTTTGGTAGCTCAGAATAATGCCCACTCTTGAGCTATTGCTCAGATGCACAGCGGTGCTTGGCAGGCAGGACTGCTGAGTCCTGGGGTCCTGTAGGAAAAGGCCCTTCCTCCCCATGGCCCCGATGGGGACACACCAGCACTGTCCCAGAGCAAGAGCACTGGTGACAAACGAGGCTGCCCAGCCCAGCTCTACACCCCACTGCTCATCTGACCCTGTTGCCCAACCTCCCAACACAATCATATTTACAAAAGCATCTGATTTGCAGAAACAGTGCTCAGGCTCAGCTCCAGTATCGACAGGGACTATGTGCGCTGGGATACTGAAAAACCAGCGCCGTGTCACCAGCCTGTGCTTCCCCTCTCCCACTTTTACAAGGGTGGCTCAGCCTCTAAGGGGCCATAACTGAATCTTTATGAAGCCCTTGGATGGGTTTTACTGCAAAACAACGCTGAGAATGCACATGCACCATTACACCAGGACAATAGCCTGGAGTTAACAATCGCTTCCTGCAATTGTCTGAGGCAGCCTGTAGAACCAAGAATCATCTCATGATAAATCCTTGTTGGTCATTTACCATCATTAATCTATACTGTCAGAATGAATTAGGTGCAGAGGAGCATATTAATTACAATGCAGATGACACTCCAGCTTTAATTATCAGGACTTCAGGGTGAGCAGTGCCAGTTAATCAGTGTCAGCACCACTGGGGCTGTGCAAGGAAAGGCTGCTCAGCTGGCAGCACTGACACCCAGCCTGCAGGGTCTGCCCTCACAGTGATGCCATTCTAGCCTCAGTTTTCCAAATTGCTCTCTATTTCTATCCACATAAGTCAGGTCTATGGGAACACTTTTTCCACTGCCTATGACATGCCTTAAATTAGGGGTGACCAGTTTTGTCAATATGTAGCCACCTAGCTTTATTTATAGAACATTTCATATTAAACAGCAAAAGGTCCCACTGTCTTTTTATGCCTGTTGCATAAAATTTAGCATTTAACAGCTACTTACTCATTTTACTTACCAGCTAAGGCTACATTTTCACAGGTTGTTGTTTCCATGTCAATATTATTTTATGCCATTTTCTGGAGGGCCGGGATTATGGAATAAACCTAAATATCTGAACAGTTTGTAAAGCGGTGGTAGAGGAGCTAGCAGTGTTGCAAAGGCCCCCAAATCCCATCAGCCAAATGCAGCCCTTTTGTTATTGTAAGAGTAGAGACAGAAACTCTTAAAGCCCATCAGATTCTTGCTGACTCTGTGTGATTCCAGCAGGCAGGCTGACCACTCACTCTGGCTGGGACCCCAGCAGCTCCTGGGGAGAACAGATGAAGCTGTTCTGCGCCTCTCCTGCAGACAGGACATGAGGAGGTGCCCTGCACAGCACAGAGACAGCAGAAATGCAGTGCTGGAGCTGCACAGGTGTTGGTGTGGCTGCTCAGTGGGGCTGGGATTTCCAGCAGCACAGACTCCAACAAGCTGGGTGTGCACTGCTGAGCCTGGGGGGACCTCACTCCACTCTGCTTCTTCACACACCTTGTGAAAAACACTTAATTCTTCCCAAAACTGGTGTACAAAATGCAAAAGCCTGAGGAGATCCAAGCAGCTTGAGAAACGTCATCAAGGAGAGCAAACCAAAGAAATAAGGAGTTACAGAAACAAACCAATAAAGTAAAATTACTGTGGGGAATTTAATCACCCAGGAGACAGGAAATTCAAGGCTATGGTACCCATGACAACTACTATTTGTCCACAGTGTATGGAACATTAACCTTACCTCCATATGCGGAAACAGAAGAAATTATGGGACATATCAGGTAGGAATGCATACTTCATGCACAGGGTACTCTTTGAGGGCTGCTGTGGAAGCAATAATTAAATTTCCTGACTGCAAAGCAAGTAGGTTCATGCACAAGCAGCTCTTCTGAGACACGAGTGAACATCACCAGACAGAGCTCCCAGCTCACCCCATGGCTTAGGGAAGATTCCAGGTCTCAGTTTGGTCACAGCACCATCCTCTGCCTTGTAAGCTTCTGGCTGCTGTTCAGACTTTGTTTTGAGAATTGCCATGTGTTGATTTAGGAAATGTTGTGATGTTTCTTTCAGTTGTTGGGTCAACAAGGATTCTGCATTTCTTGTATGTTTTCCTTTTGAGCAACTAAAGCAACATTCATCCCTCAGCAAGGCACAAGTCCAGGTCCTGCTGGGTGATCAGTTTACTCGAATGCGAGAAGCAGATTATTGCTGAGTTAGACAGTAAACAAGTTATCAAACCTTGAGAGAGTTTTGCACTTGTCTTGAACTGAATTTTAACCCCTGGCTGGAATCTGTGCAGTCAGAGCCAAAACCAAAGCAGCCAGATAGACAGCAACTCTCTGGGTGGAACTGCTGTCCCTAAAGTCTCAATTTTTACATGATCTTAGACAATTGCTGGCTGGTATATCTATTGGTGCTAAAATTTGGTAGACAAGATTTATGAATATAGAAACAAACAGCAAAAGTATAGCAGCTGAGAAAAATAATTGCAATCAGGTGGAAAGGGGAGCTATTGAAACAAGAGGTTTTTAATAATAAAAGTTAATTTTATCTTTTGTCACTGCTAGAGGACATAGAAGTAGACAGTCTGCTTGGTTATGACCTATCACTAGCTGACTCTGGAGGTGCCAATATGCTGTTTCCTCTTTGGGCAGCTAAACCCAAGGCCCAGCATCTCTCACACAGAATTTTGCATTAGAAGCGGGGCCAGATGCTAATCCAGCCCATCACTCTTAATGAAGTGATTTAACACATCCACAGCACCAACCAGCACAGCTCAGATCTGACATCTGTCACCAAATGATGCCAAAATCCAGCCACGCTGACAGGGGGCTGCAGAGTCAGGGTCCAGGGCAGGCTCAGGAGCTGTGGGGTGGTGGTGCCTCCCCAGGCTCCCCATCCCTGCTCGGTGCCTCACTCTGTGGGTTTGGGGAGCTCCCTGCTCCACGGGGCAAGGAGGGAGCACTTCCACACAGTGAAACTCTCTTTATCCCAAGCAGCAGCAGCATCTTCAGGCAGCACCCTGCCAGAGGGCTTCCATCCAGTTTTGGACATATTTAACCGAGTCAAGGCCACATTTATTTAGCAGTAATTCAAAGTGAGGAGATCTCCCACTGTGAAAAAGGTTGGTGTTTCTTTCACCTGCACTTCAAACTAAGAGTGCTCCCATGAAGTCCCTCTGCCAGGAAAGCGTCCCAGGGCTGTCCCAGCCCAAGGGCCAAGCCCAGGGGAAGGCATGGCTGGGACAAAGAGCCCAAGTTCGCTCTGCACAGCCTCGTTCACACTTGCAGCCTGCACACGTGGTGAGCAGAAAGCAGCAATCCTCTCCATGGCTGACCTACTTAGAGGTCAGGCTTGCCCAGGGGCTCTGAGCCATGTCCTGTGGGCTGCTCACCACTCAGATATGCACTCATTCACATCCTGATCTTGCTTCTTGCTGAAGTCCCTGAAAACCTCAGAGTCAGCTCTGAAACAAAGGCTGATGGCCCCTCACCAGCAACAGCCCACTGGTTTGAAACTCCCCACAGGGCCATAAAATCCAGAAATAAGCCATTTTACAGGAAGGAAAAAAGTATGATGCACCGTTCTTGTAAATCCCCACTGAGGGCAGCACCAGAAGGGTGCCAGGGTTAGCCCAGCTGATCAGAGCCCTGTGATAACACCAGCATCCATCATGCAACATCCTGCTCCAGGAAAGGAGGGAGCTCCCAGCAGTTTTTCCCTTTGCTCTTGGAGGCACAGGCATGCTCCTGCAGCAGAGTTTTCATCACTATTGCAAACCCCAGACCAGCTTCAGGAGGGCTGGGCTGAAATCACCAACCTCATTTCCAGAGAGTGGTTAATAACCTTGGACTCTTCTCAGTGTGTCTTAAATCTGAGCTGTTCCTCAGCAGGGAGAAATCAGGACTTGATGCTGCACAGAAATGAATAGCTGAACTGCCCAAACCTTGAGAAGTGGCTCTGCATATGTTTTCACAGAAGTCATGGCAGGCTCTGGAATTAATCAGGCCAGAAACCACCAATATATCTGCATGCTAACCTGAGCTGAGGCAGGTTTGAATACTGCTGAAAAATCCCAGCCTGTGAATGATTTCCATTTCTGAATCTCTGCCCTGCTGTTTATGGAAAGGCAAAGAAGTACAGTGATGAGGAAAATGTGTTTATGAATGCACTACTGTTACCTTTCTACTTTAACAACTCACAGGAATGACTTTACCACCCTTATTTATTGCTAATCAAGCTCAGCACTGGGGGAGGAGAAGGAATAAATTCTGCCACAAAGTTTGTGCTAAGTCATGTTTTCTTCATTGCATGAAAGCCATAGCCCAGGCAGTCTCATTTGAAGCCTTTTCATGGTTAGAAATACCATTTTTCTAGGAGTTTGCTCTTCTTTCTCGGAAGTGCTCATACTTTATCCAGCAGCTCTTCTGCAGAGCAGCAGAGCAGCCTGAGCTGCAGCAGAGCAGCAAAGTCCAGGAGCTCAGCAAGCTCCCCTGAGCTCCTGTTTGAGGAGTTTCCTCAAAAGCTGCACCAGCTCCTTTGCCAGCTAATCTTTCCAGCCTGCAGCTACAGAGCAAAGCATAGCTGTGGACCTGTGTCAAAGGTACATTTGTTAACACATTTCCCCTGGAGTGCTAATTAACATTTACATCGAGTACTATGAGAGTGAAAAAGCTTCAACACAAACACACACTGCAGGGAAATGTGGAGAGTGGTGCACTGTTTGCCCTTCAGGAGCTGGTGAAAATCCAGTTTGTTTTGTAATCTTCTGTTCTCTAAAATCAGATATTTCTTCAAGTTAATAACTAACCCGTTCTTTTTCATTTAAAAGCCCCTGGGTGCATTTAGAATTGTGTGGCAGCAGGGCCCTGCTGGCCCTGGTGCAGGCCAGCCCACGTGCAGGTCTCTGTGCTCAGCCACAGCACAGGCACAGCCCGGGCCAACCACAGAAAATGACGGGATTTTATGATCTTATGATAAACATAAACAAAAGAACATCCACACACTTTTGCTTAAGATTCAACCCTCTTAAACTAAACACTAAGGAAACACAAACAGAAATATTTGTAGCTGGCTCTTCAATTACCACATTTTGGGATGCTGACAAAAAGCTCTAATGAGTAACACTTGTACCCACAATGAGAGGCAGACAAAGTTATTTGCAAATACAAATTTGCACTTGAAAGATGTGAAGGCAGTTGCTGAACAGCTGAATTATGAGCTATTCTCAATATTATTTCTCAATATTTATTGAGAAATAAATGTGCTATCACAGTGAAATAAAAATTTTAAGACTGCAACCAATATAACTAAAATATGGTTGAGAAAATCCTCTAGATTTTTCCCAGGGCAGGGGGGGAGGTTTTCCCATTTTTTAAAGAAAAAAACAGAAAATATCAGGGCCACAGAAAGAAAATCATAATCTATGAGCCACTAAACAATAGTATGTAAACCTCCACCTACTCTGTGAACTTTTAGGCCATGATAGAGTGCATGTTGTTATTCAAGATATTCTTTCCTGCCACAACCATGCATCCTGCCCAGGCTCCCATGAATCACAATCTGTGTCTAAAAAAGCACCAATAGGCACACTTGCAGATGTAGCAAAAACTGACTGAGCACACAACTCCCAGAAATCAGTTTCTAGCCCTCCACCTCCACAGAAATCAGGATCTGAGATGAATAATATATACTACAAAAACACAGACTTTCTGATTGCAGACTGCTCTAGAGTTCTGTAAACATATTTTGTTACTGATGCCAGATATTTGAGGTGAATAATTTTCAGCCTTCATGCTTACAAACTACTCTCATTGTTTTGTCCCTTTTTTTTTTCCCTGAGTATTGCTTCTGTCTTTTCACTGGATATCCAACTTTGTAAACAAAAAATAAGCGTGGCAACCAGCAAATGCAGCAGTAGGGTTTTTTTTAGTTTTGGTTGGACAGGCTGAATTGAAGAACCCTCAGCACTGATGAGAATGACTGTCTGGGCAGTGCCATGGGACATGCACCAAGCAATCAATGCTGAGATGTCCCAACAGGACAAAGTGTTTGTGTTTCTTCTGCTTGACCAGCTCTTCAAACTTCTTTTCATTAGATACACGTCTGTATTCACTAAGAATATTTTTCAATAAGTCACAAGCACGCAGATATTTTCAGATTTCCAGTTTCCTCAGTTCCCTTAGTTTCCAGTAACTCCTATGAAGAAAAGGCAACGCTGAGCTCGAATCTAAACTGGCGCATTTCTGACATGAGCTCCCAGAAACTCCTTCTTCATAGCACAAATGGCTGAATTGAAACCCTGGCCTCAGGACAGGCAACAGAAAATCTTCCACCAGTCCCCTCTAAAGCTTGTGAAGACAACAAACCCCAGCATTTTGGGGGGAATCAAAATGGAAGTAGAACATCCAACTTCCAAAATGCTAATGGTTTAATTTCAAGTAACAGGATGAGATTAATATAAACAGGCCAACCTGCCCAAACTGGAAATCTTTCAAACATCAAGCACAGGAATCAACAAGGTGTTTTTTTTTTAGGCAGGATGTCAGAGTTACCCCCGTGGTTAGATGTGAGCCGAGGACAATGTTATTACACGAGATCAGATTACAAACACAAGCAAACAGAAAACAATCTCTGAACGTCACTGCTGGGGTTTGACAAGAAGCACAGCTGACCCGTTCGGGAGGCTGATGCTCTCCAGTGAGCGCTGGGGGAGTAGGAGGAATTGCTGCTGGACACGGAGTTCCACGCAGTTAATTTGCCAATTTGTTTGCACAAGTTAATGCTTATCTTACCCTGTGCTTGCTATGGTTTCACTCAACATATTTGACCTGCAAATCTTAAAGCAGTGGCTTTGCTAAAATTATATGGAGTTTCTGGATTCGCCAAGCACCGAAAAAAACCTATTTTGGTCGTTTCCACAGCACAGAAACCTACAGTTAGTCAGATATTTGAAACTTCCAGCGAGGTGGATGACAGACACTTAACCACACACATCACCATTTCATTTCTGTGCCTAATGTTTAGCACAGCCTTGCTCTAAGGAATTTGTGAAGTTGTTTACAAAGCTGATGCAGAGGTTGCATTCAGTCTGGTCCAAGGGCAATGGTTTACTGAAGTCACTTGTAAACAGCAGAAAGATAATATTTTCTGTGACTGAGGGAGGAGAGGGAATAAAAGCTCTCACCTTGCACCAAGGACCATTAGAGACAGAGCTGGTTTCCAAAATATCTGCTCCTTCATATTCTTCCATGTCTGAATAGTTGCCAAACTTTGTTCTCCAATGAAAAACATTAAATCATCTTCCAAGCAAAAGCAAAGCAAGCCATGCAGGCTCCAGTATCCCGGTTTGTGAAAGCCCTGCAATAAGTCACATGTTGATTTTATGGTCACTGGTCTAATCCAAGGTTGCAGATCCTGGCTCCGTGCTGGATTTCACAGAGCTTGGCCTTTCTTTTAAGCCTCAATAGTTCCTCTTGTCAGGGATTTATCTCCTCCAGCCCTTCCTGGTGGATCCAGGTTTTCACATAACAAATGGCAAACAGCTTCCCAGGAGAGCTGACACTGGAGCTCTGATCATCTCAGGAGAAGCTGACAGCAGAGTGAAGTACGTGGCCACACCTCTCTGCTGCCAGAGCTGGCCTAGACCATAAAATCAGAGGCAAGGTCACCCAGCAACCAACCACCCAACGTCACTGCAGTAATAAAGCCAACTTACATTCAACTTCTTGCTTGGGTAGATAAATGTTTTTATTACAAGAAGGCCCAGAGAAGATGGCAGGGGGCTGAGTGTTCTGAGCTGACATAGATAAATTCTGATGGATGCAAAGCTTTCAGCAGACATTCACAGGCCACATACAAACCACAAGGCTCTGTTTGTGAATGCCAGTGGGGCCAAACCCACAAGCATTTTTCCCTAAGGATGCATAGACCCTGTACCCCAACAGGCTGGGTGGGTAATGTCCACAGGATATTTTCCAGCAGAAATCACAAGTCCCCATCCAGGTGCCCTCAAGACTTTCATCTGCCAAATGCTCATCTTAAAAAAGTTCCACTCACGCTCAAAAGTCTACATAAAATAGGGATGCACTTACAAAATAGCCTCCATTCCCTGCCAGAGTCAGTGAAAATCAGGTCACACCATAAGAGTGCATGCAGGAGCTTTCTCAAGCAAATGGAGTATTTTCCTCAGGAGCACCCACGTGCCTGGAGGAGCACACTCCGTTTAGGAAGTGACGTCTCTCTCCAAACAGACGCACACGTTAGGCAGAAGGGCTACAATAAATATAAATAAAAGCAGATAACAACTGATCGACCCTCTGTGTTCTGTTTGCACTGTGTATCAGGCAGTGCCACTGCAGATAGCTGGTGCCCTAACATTTCGAAACCAACTGTGATCTCTGACATCTATTCAAAGACAAACATGGCTTCATGTTCTGGGCAGCCACTTGGTCTGTCTCAGGAAAGGCCTCTCTTTAAAGACAAAGAGAGGAATCCAGGATTGCTGGCTACTCTTGGAAATTAAGGCACTTTCCCCCCTCTCTGATATGCAACTTTTCTTTCTATATGGCAGGAAACAATTTTAATTTTTTTTTTTGAGGGGGAGAGTGGCAACTGTGCCGGAATATTAAAGTGAATTCTGTTCAAATATAACATATTCTAATCCAATGCTCATGTTGGCAGCATCATTAAAAATTAGCTGTGCAGGAATCTAATTTTTAGACCTCTTTCTGCCACTGACACACAAAGTGTACAAGTGATTTGGTAGAGTTCGCATGCTCAATTATCCTCATTATTGGTCACATAGGGTTTCATGAGATATTTCTCAACAGTTTTTAAGTAGTTTGAGATTACATTTTATCAAAACTGTCAGTAACTGTAAGTGTCTGTCTTGTTGGGACATAATAGCTACAGGCCCTCAAACATTAGGGTATATCCCACTGACCCCAGTGTACACACTGCTTGATTATGTATTTATGTCAAGGAAGTGAAGACAAATGTGACAAAAAAGGCAAGAATCAAGAGGGCATAGGTGTGTCTTTAGAGAGAGAGCAAGGCAAAAGATGAGTGCAGATTGGGAAACCAGCAACTTGGCTTGTCTCTACCACTGATTTTTGAAATTGTGATTTCAAGGGGTAAATTAAAAGCCCTGTGCCTCAGTTTCCCCTCCTATGCTGTGAGACCAGCAATACTCAGCATTAATATCTTAACCACAGCTGGTTGAGCAAACCAGCAAACAGTGCACTGGAGAGGTTTGATATCTTCACAAACTTGCACCTCTCTCTACTGCCAGGCAGGCTGCTTTATGATTTGCCCACAGAAACTCAGGGAAAAGCAAAGCTGGCTTAGCCCCACATGCACAAGTGCAGCAACACACTTCAGCACACTGCAGCAACACTGAGCAAGTTTTGTCTGTTTTGGAATCATTCCCACAAACTCAGTATCCAAACCAGCAGATAACCAGGTGAGGAACTCCCTTCCCAGCTAGGAGATTCTGCTACAAATGTGCACCAAGTTTAAATGTCCCTTTCTGTGATTTTTTTGTGCCCAGGTCATTTTCTGAGAGTCAAAGAGCTTTCCCAGCCCAGAATCCCAGGGTTCTCAGTCCTGGCTCCCAGGGCCCCTCTGGCCAGCCCTCCCTGCCCAGCTGGGAGCCAGCTCAGCCTCAGGCTGTGGCACAGGAACAGGGAGGGACTGTAGCAATCCTTGCCCCAGTTATTCACAAGGGCTTTTTATTCAAGGACCCCTTTTCCCCTCCATTTAATTCTCTGGGGCAAAATAATCTCTGCTCACTAATTGCCATTTGAATTTTAAGAGAGCAGGCAAGGGGCCTGATCAAAATATCAAATTGCTTTGCATTTTGTTTTTTCTCTGGTTTCCCTTCACAGGTCACCCATTTAGTGACACATTAGCTATGTTCCAGAGGAGGCAGACCCAGCCTTCTGAAGTTTGCTTGCATTAAATACCAGGCAAAGTGCTGTAACTCATTATCCACGTAGGTGTCCATGTTATGTCTCCTGCTTTGATGACATTCTGTGGCAGCAATTTTCACAGGTTTTTTTGGTTTTGAATTGGCCATTTCCTAATTTGAAACAGCAATCAAAGGAAACACTTTCCACATACGCAGCATAACATAAGATAAACTTTCCTATGGTTGCTGCAGAGAAGCAAACTCACAAGGTTTCCAGCTCCAACCTTTAGTGTAAAGCAGACATCTGTTTCGAGTTGTGTCAGATCACAGGAAGGAGAGCCCACAGCTTGGTTTACTCCAAACTAATTTAGGAAATCAGAACTCTCCCCATGGATGAGTCACGAGCTTCTTGGGCAATGACAGGCCAGACACATTTGTCTCTGAGGCTTGCTGGTTTCCCTGCACCAGGGGTGAGGGCTCTTTCCCCCATCTGGAGGCGACTTGCAGCTGGAGGATGCAGCCCCAACACCAAGCCCGTTTGTGCATCTGCAGTCCTGATGTCAAAGTCCACCAGGAAAGGAAATAAAGGATGAAAAAGAAAAGGGAAAGTGCAGAATGGCTCTAAAGATGGCTTTGAAGTAGAGCCCAGGAGCGGAGATCAGGAAGTGAGAGCTGTAATTGCAGCTGGGTATCAGTTTCCTTTTTTATTTTGGGATCGCCCACAGCCTGCTGGAGTTTGTGTCTCAGACAGCAGCAGGAGCAACACTCACCTCTGCAGGAGAACAGGAGCTGCTGGTAAATGAAGAGCCACACAGACAAAACAGCTCTTTGCACTTCTAATGCAGAGGCAAACAGAAAGTACCTTGAACAGGTCTGAAATTGCTTTTACTACTTCTGGACCAGCAAGGAAAGCTAAAAACTGTTTCTTGTTTTGCTTCCTAAGGAAGTTGCACTGTATTGCTTGTGGGCTCTGCCTGAGTTCCTTGAAATGGGGCCAGATTCAAGTAAACTCAATAGAGAGGAAACATCAGGCTCACGAAAGTAGGTGGTCCAGCAGACCAGAGAGGTCCTGCAATATCCCCAGAGTGGAAGGCTCCAGGCTGAGCTCAGGCCATCAAGGGAAGGCAGCAGTGTCACAGACAGGGGCATTTGACATCAGGCTGGGGCAGGTTTATCCCAAGCAGCCTCGAGCCTGGCAGTGCTGGCCATTAGTGACAGCCCAGCACTGCTCAGAGCTCACCAAAGTGCACCTTCAGCTGCTCATGGTGGGTGCAAACATAAATCTGGGACCTCGGGTCTGGCAGGCCTTGGCCCAGGCCCTGGAAAGGCTCCCCTTCATGGAGGCTGCCTCAAGCAGATGTGTCAGAACAGGGTCATAGACATCCTGCTGTCACTTCAATGCTTTTAGCAACATTAAACAAAGGTTTAATTTTTTTTCCTTCCCAAGATAAGACACAAGGCAGGGATCAGGGCTGCTGTGAGAAAACATGGACTCTTGGTATATTGAAATAAACCTGTTTGTTCCAGTTACAAAAGGCTGTGAGCTGAACTCTGGGGCCCAAGTTATCAGGGAAATGACAGCAGCTTGAAGACCATTGCAAAGGATTTAGGTTTTGGTATTTGCTAGGCATACCTTGAGTGCTTGACCATTATAAATCTTTTCTTGTTTGGGAAAGAAATCTCATTTTTCATGATATTGTGCTTATCTTTTAGCAGAAGCAGGAGCAGGATATGATTATGCTGGTGTTTGCAGACAGCAGCGGTGCACTACAGCCTGTCTCTCAGCTTCTCAGTCAAGAAAATGAGCTACAATTGTGAAATCATTGCCTAACAATTGATAAGGACAACTGCTGCAATCCTCTCCCTGCCTCCCCTTGGCCAGCATCCCAATTACCACATTACTGGACATATAGAAAAGAGAATGGCAGTGTGGTTAAAGTACAAGCCACACACATAAAAGACAGAATTTATCTCCATGTCTAGTCTGGTTTCCTCTTTCACCTTTGGCCAAGTAATTCAGTCTTGGCAATAATTCTTTTGCCTCCTTTCATGACAATATTTACCATCTTTCTGACAGCCCTTGAGTTCTCCCAAGAAATGGGGCTTTGTGAATAGGGGAGAAACCTGTCCCATCAAATAAAGCCATGTCAGGTACCTTGTGCAAGGTGCTGCAGGAGACTCCTTTAGGAGGCCTTTGCTTTGCTGAGGAATGAGGTTTCTTCAAGCCTTGTTTCAAACCAAGACCATCATTCCCATTTCACCCTTCTTTTCAAGGGCTCCCTATGGTACCATAACACCTTGCAGCATGAGCTGCCAGCTCTTGATGTCAGCAATCCCCAGAAAACTCTAGCCCACCACAAGAACAAAGAGATTTGGTTTCACACATTCTCACCCTGAAATGGAGAGGGATATATGCAATTTCTCAGTCTCCAAAATTTCTGGCTCCTGAGAGCAGCAAGCCCACACCCTCTGTTGCCACTACCACACTGAAGGATGCAATGACCATTTTCTCCCATGAGAGAAAAGCTTGTGGTAAACCAAATACTTTTATGTATTAAGTATTTATCTAAATACTGATGAAGTGTTAAGTAATGGTACTTTCAACGATATTTTAAAAACCCCAAATGTGTTATCACTTCCTATTCCACACAGATGCCCCTGCAGCTGTATTGCTCACTAGACAGCTGCAGGACAAAAGCTCCCCAGTTCTGCATGAGCTGAGTAACAAATCCTGGGTCACTGAACTGCAGCTCCCCTGAGCACAGCTCACTATTACAGCCAGATAGGGCCAAACTCTACCCAACAGCCCTATAAACATCACCCCTATAAACCCAGCAATCATTTCAGTGCCTTGCTGACTCAGAAGTAATATAAACAAAAGAGGAAACAGGAGAGGTTATGTTTGGATTTAAATTTGCCGTTCAAAAGTGCAGCATAAATGAGGTTCTACCAAGGTAGGAAGGTATTAGGTATTTCAACCTGCAAAAGAAATAATGTGCAATTTGCAACCAATTCCTGCTTCTGTAAAAACTTAAATTGCATTTTGTCCCAATGAGTTGGAATTCCTTAAGGGTAATCAGAATAGATTCTAGTTAATCTTAAATTCTAGTTTTTCCAAATACATTTTATGTTTAAGAGCGAGTGGTATTTTTTCATTAACTGAATTAATCTGACAGAACATGAACTACCAAGACAGACCACACCATCCACAGAAATCTCACCTGTATTGGGTCTCAATAAAATACCACTCTTTGGTCTTAATTTCCTGTAAAGAAGGAGGCATAACTGAAACCCAAGAAGTTATCTAAAAGAGCAGGGAATGACCCTATAAATGTGGCTTTGGGGCCATAATTTTAAAGTTAATGGCTATGTCAGAACATGTGATGCTCAGCCCATGTGAGGGAGTATTAAAAAGGCAACAATTGTCCTCATTTGGCCCTGATTTGATTTCTGACATGCTATGTAAGCCTGAACAATCCAGCCAGCCCTTAAGGAAACACCCAAGTCCCTACACTCAGAGCCATTATTTGCATGTACTTTTTTGATACTGAGAAATAATACTTTATGTACCATCACAAAAATTATAACTACAGCTGGGAAAAATCTTGAGGTGTTTTCAAGGGCTTTGATCCAAACGTCAGCAGAAACAAGATAAGTAAACAAAGAATGGTTCTAAAACATCCCTTAGGATAGGCTGGAGGAGAGCTACTGGTGTCACAGCAGCACCCTCTAGTGCTGCTGTCACTGAGCTTTGCCAGCCTTTCCTGGATAAAATTTGTCATTTAGGGTCAGGATTAAACTTCTCTTGTCCTGGACACAGCTCACAATAAGGTCAGAATATCAACATCATCTTATGGACAAAATGAGGCATAGATGTCTGTGGAGACAAATCCACCATTCACTGCAAATATTTTGAGAGAGAGCTTGCAATTAGCTGTGTTAACAGCACCTACAGCCCAGTAACTCCCAAATTATGGAAATAAAGACCAGTGCAAATGCAGAGGTTATTTTTTGGTTTTTCAGTGGAAAAGACTCCAAATAATTCAGAGAAAGCCCAAAATTAACAATTGTCAGACTGCTGTGTTTTACCCCAGGCAGCAGTTTGCTGACTTTCCCTGGTGGGATGGGGAACTGAAAAGGTAAAAGTGACAAAGCTCATGGGTTGAAATAAGTAGTTCAATGGTAAAGCAAAAGCTGTGCACACAAGGAAGGCAAAGCAAGGGATTTATTCACCACTTTCCATGAGCAGGCTGTTCAGGAGAGCAAGGCTCCATCAAACCTAGCAGTGACTTGGGAAGACAAACACCATCACTCTGAACATCACCCTCTTCCTCCTTCTCCCCCCATGCTTTCTATGCTGAGATAGATATCCCAGATAGTCTGGGATATTACTGGGGCCAGTTGGGATCAGCTGCCACAGCTCTGTCCCCTCCCAGCTCCTTGTGAGAAGCAGAAAAGGCCTCGGCCCTGTGAAAGCTCTGCTCAGCAATAACTACAACATCCCTGTGTTATCAACACTGTTTCCAGCACAAATCCAAAACATATCCCAAGACCAGGCTACTGTGAAGAAATTAGCTATGGCCCAGCCAAAACCAGCACACAGTCACTTCAAAATAGGTACATAAATGAGTTAGATACTCACCTGCCACAGTGGTGAACACAAAAAGATGAAGGCAAGATTGAGCACGTGAAAAAGGGTGGGTGAGACACCAAACTTGAGGAGAAGAAGGTTAAGCATGACTTTACAGAAACAGTTCATGCTCTCCTGAAGTCATGGAGCAGCTGCAAGGCAGCCAAGGCACAGTGCTCACCACTCTTTCCCCAGCTCATTCCCTGTAAGGAAAGCCCAGGAGGAATTGGGTTGCCTTAAGAGCCACATAGACACACCCACCCAAACCTGCTAACAAGCCAGCCCTCATCCCATTACATGCCATTTCCAGAATATGCTTTTCTCCAAGGGCCTCACATGGGACAAGGCCGCAGTTTTAATCACACTGGGTTTGTCACTGCAGCATCCAATGCCCCAAAAAGATGAGGTGAACATCCAAAACTCCCTAAAAGTGAGTACTGGAATGTTAAGAGAGACAAGTCTGTTCCCAAACCAGTCAAGAGATCCATGGGTAAGGTAAAAGCACTTGTATTACTGGCAGAAATAAAACTCAAACAAGAAACATAATGGTGGTGTTCAAACTGAAAGACTTGCTACTGTGCACACAGTTTAAGATTTTTTTTTTAATTAATAAGGGATAAACAAAACAAAAAGTAACTGGGAAAAGGCTGAAATGTTTATTAAGCCAGAGTGTCACATATAACATGATACAAAAATATAGTCTCCTAAATCATGGAGGCACCCAGAGTGCACGTCTTATTAATCCACTTTTAGCCAGTTTCTGGTGGTTTCAGCCATAGCTGGTGGTGTGTTATGCCAAGCACAGACCCACAGACATTTTGGCACTGCAGCATGCAGAGCAGTGGGAGAGATGACCTGCTGTGTGTGCTGCTCTAATGCAGCTGCCCAGCTCCAGTGCTAATCATGGAAAACAAAGCTTGGTTAGAGGAAGACTCAGACAAATTTCCAAATTTCCATTGTCTATAAAGCCTTGATTTTAGAGAGAAAATAGGCACCATCTTTACCTCATTAAGTGCTGGCAGCCACCTAATTACCTCTTTCCATATGTCAAAGCATTCTAGATTGTTGATATTTGACCTGTTTAGCCCTACCCAACTCTAAAATATGGCCATGCAGCTTGTATGTGAGCATGTTCTGCCTGACATCTTTTCTGTCAGGGTACACTGTGTTGTAAGAGCAGATTCCTCCACAATGTAGCAAGAAATATCAGTGGTACTTTCCCCTACCAGTCTCACCTCTGTGAAAAACAGAAGTAGAAACATGGTATATGAATAATACACTACAAAGTTTTTCTGCATTATACAAGAGTTTAAGATGTTACCAATTTTCCAGGGGCAAAGAATTCCATGTGTATTTTGTATTCATCCAGATATTTTATACTTACAGATTAACAGAAGGGCAACACATTGAGAATGCAAAAAACTTTATTAGCATAAAAAGTACATATTCAGGAATCAAAACTGAAATTCCTCCATGGCATCAGGCATGTTTGATACATATTTCTGTATCTGCTACAGCTGAAGGAAGTCTGGGTTGTAAAATGTCAGAAGCTTAAGGTTGGGGGGGGAGTTATTGTTGGGGTTTTTGTGTCTCTTTTTAAGTTATGTAAACAACTCAGAGTGAAACCTGTACAAGCAGATTATTACCTATCATTTGTAAACTTAAAAGTTAAATAAAACTCAATTTCAGCAATACAAAAAGCAATATAAAAAATACTCAGGTGCATGACATGCATCAGAAGAAAATGTAGAAGAACATGGCAAGTAAGTGAACATGTCTTTAAAGTTAGCTCATACTGAAGATTCTCTGTAAATATCAGTATGGCTAGACATGAAAAACATGATAAAATTACTTGGTTCCCTAAGAGATCTATACAGTTGCATCTATTTCAACTTCATTAGACGTGAATATATTAGAAAGTTGAAGTGGTTAAAAGGAATAAGAAAAGTTTACTCAAGTTTCACATTTCAAGCTGCCTATTTGATAAGGTAACTAGACAGAGGTAGATATCCAGTTTTAGTGGCCAAGCTATTCTAACAAGACCTTTTAGCTATCCTGTCAAGATTTTACATTCAAAGCCAATGTGAAAAGGCTTCACAGATGAAGGATGTCTTTCAAAAAGGCAGCCAGAAACCCTGTATTGCTGATGGAAGTCGTTTCAAATCATCTTACTGAAAGCGAAGGGTATTTAAGAATAAAACATCACCCAGACCATGATGAGGACACCACTTACCAAGCACTAGAGCTCATGCAGCCATTTTAACAAGAGTGCCAGTGATTTGCTCATTTCCTATGCCTACTTTAGAAGCTGAACCCTCGCTAGCTGCGGGCCCTCTCCTAGTCAAGGTAGGACTGCAGGGTGCCGCGGCGGCGGATGTCGCACGTCCAGCAGTGGAAGCCGCCTCCCAGAGAGTTGGCGTGGCGAATGTTCACTTTGACTGTAGAAATGCCTGCAGGAAACACGCAAGCCACGTTTTAAAACTGGGTTATCAGCTTCACGTGGCAAGCTCTGATCAGAACGTTAGGTGATGCTCTGTCAGATCACGTGGCAAGATGTAAATGGGGAAGGTATTTGCTACTGGTTTGTTAGGAATTTGTTTTCCCAGATTCTAGGCAGAGAACAAGCTAGGAACACAGCTGACTTGTCTGTCCTGGTGATACCCTCAGGATTACACAGGGGCTGGAGCGCAGCCAGTGTCTGATGTGTTATAATGTGCCAGTACTAAAAAGATAAATTTAGGCTTTGCAGTATGCGAAGAATTAGCTGAAATTCTGCTACAATATATGATCAGGACACATTTTCATAAATATGTGTAAGCACTTGTGATTCAGACACTGAATGTTCTCTTTCAAGTGCCTCTCAAGAAAAGAAGTATTCAAGGTAGATAACTCTGACTCCCTTTTTCTCTGAAAGGGAAAAGAGGCTCTTACTACCCAGGTTAAGCTTCCTACCTGCTCTTTTCAGCTCTGAGGGATGTTTCAGCTGTGGCTCAGCTAATTCAAAGTCCCAAAAGAAGGATCAGAAAATTTCTCGGTTACAGAGTTTGCCTTTTTTGCTTCTCAGCACTTTCAGGAGCTCAGGGGCAGCTCAGTAGAATCTGCCTCCCAGGTCAGCAATACTTTTGCTCCCAGTAGACCCATCTCAGTCCTTCAAACTTTCTGACTACCAGAGCAGTCAGAACTTTGAACTGTCAGAATATTTAGAACTTACATAGACTGTGAAGTTCGAGGGTGAAAGATAAGTCATGATTAGCATTAATAGCCTCATTCGTTAAGTACTTTCAAGTATTTTTAAATCCTCAAATCTTCGCTCACACAATAAAACAACCTAAGACTGAGCAGTTGTGCATAATTAGACTTCCATATTTTATATTCAAATACAATTCTCCTGTCACTGCATATCTGAAGGAATTCCATGCTATTATGAAGTTACATCTCACAGGACTGAGATTCTCCTTAAATGAGCAGAAATACTTGGGTTAAGAGATTTTAATTTGACATTTTAAAGTACAGTGGGTTTGTAACTAGAAAAATCTGAAAGAATTTAGGCGATGATGGATTCCCAGTTCTATATCACTCAGCGATAGGTGCACTCAACCTCTGCAAGACAGATGTTGACCTCAAACTGGACAGTTTACATTTAAAAAGCTCATTCAAAGAAATCCTAGCAATAACTTTAGTTGCTACTCATACCTTTATGTGCTGCAAGCTGCAGGGGGAAAAAGAAGACCATATTTCTATGACTGGAGTATTCAGGAAAAAAAATCATTGAATTATTCTTACTTGCTAATCCAGCTGCTTAAGTACTTTTTCCAGTGCTGTCTGCTTTGAGTGAAACCTCCATTTACCCCAGCTGGTAGCACAATAATTTTCTTGTTAGTGTATGTAGAAGTGTGTTAGGACGTACCCAGCTTTTCAAACATCTTCTGAATTGATGTCTCATTGGCATCCACCATCACACGTTTCTCATCCAGCATTAGGACATTCATGGAGAGCCACTTAGAAGACATCCACAGAGGGTGATCTAAAACAGGAGAATAAACCTTGTACCAGTGCTACTCCTTATTAATACCCTTAAGAGTACTCTTGGAATCCTTGGGAAAGGAAGGGTGACTGTACCATCTGGGATGAGTGGCACTGGGGGTTGAATCACAGTCCAGCCAGCTTTCTTGAAGAGCTCAATCTGGAAGAGCAATTTAAATATATTCTCAAGAGGGTTCTTAGAGTATCACATTATTTCCTCCAACCTATGCCAGATTTTCCCAGAGTACTCCAATATGCAGGACATCCCCTGCCCTCAGTTCACTATTCTGGCCCTCATTCAAGCTTCATCTACAAACCCAGCTTTCATACAAGCATTTTTTAAAGTCTTTTTAGATTTTGCATACCAATAGCATTTATTTCTATTGGTTTAATATAAGCTAGATATGTTAAAGACAAAAGGCAGCATTTACATTTTGGATCTTGTTAAGTGAAAGCATTGGTCATATTCAAACATATTTAACCTTTTTTTGGTGTTATTTCTTCCCATATGATTATAAAAAACATTAATATGAGTTACACTGCTGTTTCTAAAAACAAACCCATCAAAAATAACACAAAATTACCTTTCCTTCACACTTTATCAGAAAAATAATTATGCAGTTCATTTAACAAAGAGAACAATGTAAGGGCATCCCAAGGAATAATTTATGTCTCTAAGATTTACACAATTAAGTTAAAATTAAGAGAAGAATAATTTGGCCAAGGAGAACACTTTTCATCTTCACTGTCAGAATAGTTGGCAGAGTATTGGCGAGTGCTCCAGCGTTACCACGAGGTGGAGCCCCAGTCCCGAACCCTCAATAACCAGCCCGGCCTGCCAGGATTTTAGAGAAAAGCTCCTTTTCATCAGCACCATTCAAGAAAAAACCCCTTTCATCGGCGCCATTCACACACCCCCATCGCTCCCCGGTCACCCAGAACGGCCAAACCAGTTTCTGTGAAAGCAAGCTGCATTTATCTTTTCTATGGACACAGACAGCAATTTTTCCTGAAAAAAGGCCCAGAACATGGGTTTAATATAAGGAGACCAAGAAGAACATCCTGTTGCAAGTGACACTATGAAAAACTGCGGAAGGGAAAATGGGAGGAAAAAATAAGATTGTTTTTTAAATTATATTCTCAGAATGGATGCTGAAAGAGGCAGCAATTCAATCAGACCGCTGGCATTGAAAGCACTGGCTGAGAGGCCAATGCTGCTTTCAGGAGCTCTGTACATGCTCCAGAGTGGCAGCACCCAGCTCTGTGTCTGATTCAGCTCAGCTCAGCCATCCCTGTGCTTGAACAGCTTCTGAACCACAGGCACCTCCAAAACCCCTCAAGCACTGCAAGGCAGTGACACAACTGTAGCAGAGATGAGCTCTCTCTCTGGAAAGTTTTCTGATCTCATTGTGCTGCTCAGCAATATTAGATTTTTCTCAGTGTAGTAGCAGGTTTTATGCATCTCTCCTCTTCCCTACCCTTCAGAAGGTATTCAAAGCTGGAAGCCTGAGCAACTATCAGCTTCCTGCCATTGGTTCAATTAACATCTAAGGAGAGGCTTCCAAAATAGGAATAAAAAGGGAGATTTGTCATCTGAGCAGCAGAAGCCCTTCAGTTTCTCTTAGGATACAATTAAAATATTTAAGCAGTGGAAGTGTTCAGAGAAGTAGTATATCCCAGGTTCTTGCTTTGATACATCATTAAAAATTAGATTACTTCCATCATTTTCAACCATGGGAGCAGCACCCAGTGGAATGTGTGGAACATTAATTACCCAACAGGGAATGAACCCAGCTGAGTGGGTTTTAGACACAAAACACTTTCCCCCCTTATACACTCACCTGATGGCAGGGACGGTCTGGGTTGGAAAGCACAAGACCAGGCCCGATGATATTGAAAGTGGCATCAATGTGCATAGGGTTGGGATCCTTAAAGGATATTATATGCACTCTGTAGTCTGGTGCAAGGTGTCTCCTCATCCATTCAATACCCATGTAGTTTGTAACCTGAAAAGCAGGACAAATTAAGCTTTAATAGGCTAGAATATAAACTGCATCCAAGTTTACTTTGTCCAAGGTTTATTCATTAAATATTTAAAGCAAATTCAATAGAGAATTTTGTGCCTTCAGCTAACCCCTTACCTGGAAGGCGGTCTTATCCTGTAGATCAAACATTCTATGAAGAGCAATTTCTTTTGCCAACTCTCTTACTTTAACACTGCTCAGGAATTTTAAAAGACAAAGCACCAGTCTCTAAGAGAGATACCAAAACTGTTGAAAGAAATCTTTGTTTACCTGGCTCCTTTGTACAAAGATATCTCTTCCAGCTCTAATGAAGTCAGCAGCATCAAAGCATGGCTCAAATTCAGTAGTTACAAATTTTCCCTGAGCAGCCAGTTTGTGCCTGTCTTCAACAGAGTGGATTGGATAATTCTAGTTGTAGAGAAGAGAACAAGTTATTGTTGGTTGGAGATGTTAAAAGAAAGTTCTCAAATAATTTGCTAGTGGGGAATAATTTGAAATTAGGAAAATGTGTTAATATTGATAGCTAGTGTGTTCCTTGGAGGTGGTTTTGGTTACTTCTTGTTAGAATAGAAAAGAAAATCTAAATGTGGACATAAAAGTGAAAGGCTTTAAGCACATTCAAGAATAGGTCATGAGATAAGAGACAAGAGTTATATCAATAAATTAATTGCTCTTCAGAGCCAGATCAAAAGTATTCATTACCAGTGGAGTTTAATACCAGTCCAACAAACCACTGCACACTGACAGAAATACTGGACTGGAAGCTATTTCCAAACAGATCTGGGCTCCTTACTTTTCCACATTTTGGAATGGAGAAGAACTTTAAGCTAGAAGATTGATCTTTATTATTACAAATAATCTTAAAATTAAACAAGGCAATTCAAGTGAGATGTAAAAATCCAGCACAAATGAAAATACCATATAAATAATTACAGGCTCTAGAAGTTTTCTTATACTGAAGGTGACTCTAAGGTAATTTTGTCAAACAAAGTCTCCTTTATATCATTGATGACACTGTTCCTAGAAAGCTGCAATCATTTCACAACTAGTTCACTGCATTTGTTGCAAATACTGTCACCAAGGTTCTGATGCATTTAGGGGCTTATAGCAAACTACCAAAATTGTCCAAGTCAAAATTATTAGGAAAAACATTTTAAAAACTATTCACTAAAATATTTGGAAGGTAAATACAGTTTAAATCCTTCATTACTTATTTTATGTAACTTTCAAAATACCAATCATCATGCAAAATAAAGATTAGGAGCTGGGTTTTTTACTGTGACAAAATATATATTACTTTCCACTTTCCCAACGCACCCAGGACATATGGACATTCTCAGGGAATTCTCTTTATTCTTGAAAGTAATCTCTGTGATGTTTTTCTAGCATTCCTTCCTCTTTAGTAATGCTCAGTTACAGCCAGTAACCAAAACAATTCAAAGCAGAGGAATTTAATAGACACAACTTCCTGATCCTTGTTCTCTAACTTCACACACAGAGTTTCAGCTGGAAAGGCTGCAGCATGTTTGCATACAGTAGAAAAAAAGTCTCCAGAGTTGTTTTGTGCCATTCCTCCTCACAGCTTTGTGAATCCTAAATGTCACATTGAAACTATCAACAAAATTCTGTATCATGGGAACTGAAGTTCTGAAGGAAAATTAGACCAGTACCTGATCATAGAGCTCATCTGCCATGGTGGGTTTGGGGGCAGTTGTCCACTTAGCACCACTGTTGAAATAATCTTTGATTAGTCGTCTGTAGGCCCTGTACTCAAAGAACCGAGCACGCCAGGCCATAGGTGCTTCAATAATTTCATTTCCCACCACTAGCAGGATGTCTCTTGGCATGGCACCATACATACCTGAAAGGAAAGTGGCCATTAATGAGACAATTCTCAGCTCTTTCTGCTCAGGCACTTTTCCCTTTAGGTTTACCATTATTTCTATCCAAAATAATGGCAAAAATAATTCTAAGCAATGTAAGGAAGCCAGCACATAATGTCAGGTCCTTAAATCTTCAGTAATTTTTCAAAGTAATATTTTTCATTCAAAATACATGGAACTTTTGCAACAAAGCCCCACTCATAACAGATTCACAGCTAGGTGAAGGCCATCCACCATCAAGCCTCCACTTCATAATTTGGCTAATGAAAATTAACTAGACCAAGGCTTATGCATTACCCAGATGACTTTAAAAAGTGATGATGGGCAGCAAATCTACCAAGTGAACAGCATTTCTTTATAAACTATCCTTTTTAAAATAGCATAGAGGAGGAATTTGATGGAACACAGCACTAGTGCAGAAAGCAGTCCCATTAGACTTTTCCTTAACATTATCAGTTCCTCAATGAATTTGAATTCCACTAGAAAAAATTAAAAATATATTTTACATTAAAGAATCCTGAGGACTAGACTTGATGCAAAGCTGGGTGAGCCAGTGTGCTCTCACTGCAGATAACCACAGGTGGAGGAATGTGTGTAGGTAAAGGGACATTCACATTTCCCTGTCACTAGTGAGGATCTTCCTGGTAAAGCATTGCCTCCAACTGTTTTGTTTTCCATAGTTTAAGATGGATCCAACTCCAGGATCCATCAAGAGCTATCAAGAGGGTCAGAGGGGCTTTGAGCACTGGGCTTTCATGGAGGGGACAAAGCAGAAACATTCTACAGCTACTTTGAGGGCCATGACACATTAACACTTCTTGGCAGCGGCAGTGACAACACAGAGAGGGAACCTGGCAAGAGGTGCTGGTGTGGGAAGTTCAGGCTGGGTGTCAGGCAAAGGTCTTACCTCAGGAAATTCACCCAGCACTGAAACCAGTCACCAAATCAGGTGGCAAATCTCCATCCCTGGAGATCTTCCAAGTCAGCTACAGAAAACAGTCACTGACCTCCCTTAGTGCTGGTGATAATCCTGCTCCTGGCTGGAAGGTAGACTAGATGACATCCAAAATATCTCAGACAAGAGTTAAACAGAAAAGACCTTCAATAATGGAAAAACATTTACCTGTAGACTCAAAATCAGGTGTTTTATACTTCACAGACCAGTCAATTGGATCAGGCCTCTTGACAATAACACCTTCTCCCTTCAAAATATTGCACATCTCTTCAATTTCAGCAATAGCTTTTTTTAAATGGTCTTTGGGGAAACCCTGGCCTCCAAATTTCTGGTAAAATCCCCAATATTTTTCATACGTGTTTGCCTAGAACAAAAGGACATGAAGTGACAAAGAATAAGCACCAGTTATCTTGCAGTGAAATAGATGCATAAGATGCAATTCTTAAGTTTAAAGTTTCTTGTTCTTGATCCTGATATATTGGAGTGTGCATTTTATCTGTTCCTGCAATATTTTGACTGCATTACACTTCAGTAAGTATTGAGTGGCCAGTGTGGCCAAGTGGCCATTTGGTTCCTATTACAGAACACTTTTGCAAACACACCAAATATGGCAAACACTGTAGACTCTGCTATTTAATAAGGCTATCAGACATGTTTTTTAATTAAAACAAACTTGAGCTCATCTGCAAAATGCACACATCTGTAGTCACCTTCTTACAATCTCACTTCAGTAATGTCACAATGGTGACATCAGAAATTCTAAAGCCATCCCAAGTGCAGGTAATATGCTTTGTTTGCCAGAAGGGGCCATACTCCACGTGCAGCAGCAGTCTAGAAAAAGCAAAAGATGCTAAATTCACCTGCCAGGATTGGATTAAAGCATGTTCAACATTTACAGACCTAAATCCTCTGCTGAAATGCTGTGATAGCCTTCTTAAATTACAAACAAATTCAAATAATGTTCCAGTTCTCATGGGTAAGTAAAGTCAGACATATAATCAAAACAAATGATGCTGCTTCAGTTTGATGTGTCTGATGTTCCTCTGTCGTATCAGAGTTAGCTGAGATGCAAGTGCACATGGAGCCCTTCTGGAATGACAGCAAGCTGGAGGGACAAGCAAGGGGATGCAGAAGAACCTGCCCTTCAAATATGAGGCTGTCTCCTGGCACTGCAGTCCTGCCCACCTCCTAGAACACAATGCTCCCCAAAACCAGAGTGATGGTGTTCCTTTGTGCTAGCACTGCCCCTGAGCAGGCAAGGCCATCCATCTGAAGGCATCCCTGATCCCCTTTAACAATCCAGGCTGTTCCCTCTGCTGTTTCTGGAGATTTGCCTCATGCTATACAGGTAAGGGAGAAGAAATAAAATTCAGCCTTAACATTTACTCAGAGAGCCTCAGCATGGCCATCCTGCTCCTCCGGTACTGAAGCTTCTTCCCATCCTTCCTGAGGGAATTTGTTCTTTTTCTGTGAGTGAGGGCTTGGGTAATTTGAGCACCTCAAGCTTGCCAGCTGGTCAGAAGTCACATGCAGATCACATGAAGTGCTCAGCATTCCTATGGAGACATGTTCTGCTAATGAGATAAATTCTTCCTGTGGATTGAAGCTGGTTATTTTCAGAGCCAGCCGTGGTGTATGTGAATATCATCAGTCCCTAAGAGGTGCAGCTCCTCTCTGCTTTTTTCAGACCTGAGGAACCACATTTGTGTTGCACTAATGGATGGTGTAATCTTAAAGTTAGAACAGAAAAAAGGTTAGCACTGTAACACTGCTCATCTTCCCTGCCTTCCAAATAACTGGGAAAAGGGTAAATGGCTGGGACATGTATTTCACAGCAAATCAGGGTTGACATTTCAGGCCCCTTTGGCCATAGACATACAAGTCAGTTCAGAATGTTCAAAAAGGACCATGGATAGGACACAGAAAAGACAACATTTAAAACAAACTGTTTCTTTTCAGAAATAGGATTTTAGGAAAGATTGCCCTTAAGAAACAGCATGATTGTTCCCTATCCCTATTAAATATTTGTCATGGAAAATAATTAACATTATCAAGATACACCATTAACCTAGTAAAGACAGTTAATAAATTTAGGATATTAAAACTTAAATTCAGATAAAAATTCTTATTGCCTTATTCAGTAGTAAACACATGTATACACTCTCATCTTCTTATTCAAGATATAAGGATCTGTGTTAATAATACTCCTCACCCAGAATGCATTATTATTCACAAAATGTACTGAAAAGCATTGCAGAATACAAAGCTATAAAGTTCAACTGCTGATTCAACTGCTTCAGAATACATCTCAGTTGTGGGATTTTTCATTGCAGTGCTGATTCAAACAGGACATCTTCCTAATTAATGTTAAGATTTTTCAAGTTTTCAAATATTGTATTTACCTCTACATAGCCTGTTTCAAGCTCTGAAAGGGATATACAATAAAGTGTCAGCTCATTAATATTCATCAGAGATGCAGGGCTTCTTATTCAATTCCTTCCTTCCTCCTTCTTATGCCAAGCACATCATTCCCACATCACAGCAAAAACACTTGAGTATACCAAACCCTTGTCTCAAAGCAGAAAAGAGTGCTGAATGCAGCCATACTTGCTGCATTTAAATATTTAGCAAATAAACACACATGCAATCTTAAAACACAATCTCAATACAAGTATTTACCACACTGCTATAATTTGAGATACGTTTTTTGAAGTGTCTCAGGTCCAAAGCTTCGAATTTTCCTTATGAATTAGAATTCATCAGTTTTAAACTGCATTTTTCCTAAGCAGTGCCCCTCATGCACTCAGCTGACAGCCCATGATACCATCAGCTCTGGTTTTGCTGCTCACAGGGGCAGGAACAGGACACACCTCACCTCTTGGCCACATGGAGATCAATACAATCATGTATCTATTAATTAATAATAATAATAATGTCAAGGTAGGACTGGAATACTGCTTGGATTATCCAGCAACACCCTCCCAGTGTTACTGTTGCAGCTTCTTCAGCAATATTTAAGACAAAAGCAGAGAAAATTAGAGGAAACCACATCTCAAATTGGCTCTGTTCCCATTACATGTTGTGGACTTGGCAATTGACATAAAGCAAATTTAAACCTTGCTTTAACTCTAAGTCATAAGTATTTGAAATGCAGAGGTAAGCCTATCCTTTGACATTCCTCACTGAGCTTTTGATATCACATGTTAAAGAAAGTGAAGTTCTGACCTATTGTGAGCAGTTATGGCTTAATAGCAGTAAAACCTGTATAGCATGTGGCACTTCAGCAAGTTAGACGCTTGAAATATTTTTTTTTGTGCTAAAGCAAGCCCCTGACCACTGCTTAGAAATTTAATTTTGCCTCATTTAATGTGACAATGTAAAATGTTAGACATTTTTTCCTTACTCTTTCTGTACATTCATTATGTCAGTACTACATAAATGCACTTGCATATTAGAAATGCTAACCCTCATTCATCTCCTTCTCTGAAGCTGCTAGGATATCTATAGAGTCTGAAAAACATAACATAGATTCTAAAAAAAAAAAAAATATATATATATATATATAGAGTTAAGGGAAGAGAAGTCTTCTACACAAGTAGATCCCAAACTTTCCCTAAACAACCATTTGCAGCACTTAAACTTATTTTTAGTATCTTTGTTTGCCATTCTTTCAATGTCAGATATTTATTTTTTTTTTTTTAACTGAGTCAACTTTGTCAGGTTATCCTTTAAATTTTCACTTGGGTAGAAGCCATGTGCCAGCTCATTTTGCTGTGATAGCCATGGAATACATGCTGCCCTGCAGGTAGTGCTGTACTGTAATAATGAAAGATTCCAAAACATGCCCACAAATGCAGGTAACACACACACAGCAACTTTAAAGTCCAGGTGAAGAACAAAAAAATCTGGAGCAAGCCCATCATTTCAGTATTACCGTTTTAAATACAAGATTCCAGAGAACAAAGAATCATGGATTTATTGAGGTTGCTGATGCAGCTTTAGGCACAGAAAATTCCTGAAAGAATGGTGGACTATGTATTTCCACAAATTATTTACTGTAGCACACAGGAGTTTCAGTAAACTACTTCAGAGCTGTCTGACACAATAGTCCTGTTGGTCTACAGCTACAGAACTCAATCTTGCTCAGACTATTGAGTACAAAACAACATTTTTTTTTCAATTGTAACCCTACTTAACTTCAAGCCAAATTAAAATTTCATCAGTGTAACCGTCTCAGAAGTTTGTGTGTGTACTTTGATAACGTCAGGGCTATATTACATATATTAGAGGTTGTCTCTGCTAGTGACTTCTGTTAAAACAGGTAATTCAGTTGAAAGTCCAAAGAAAAAAGCACATCCCTCACCAACACGGCTATGCTGTAAAGTTTCACAGATGTAAACAGCTACCTTGAAAGCAGAATTCCCAAGAGTAAGCACCACACCTTATGCATTGTAAAGCTTAAGTAAATTTTAGATATAAATTCTACATTTTCTATTTAAGGTTAGTTCTTATTGTTTACCTTAACCTCCACAGAAAAAGGTGGGACACAAGCATTTTCAGCCCTTCCCACGATGACCTCTTCCAGCGGGTCCCATTCATTGTAGGAGCAAACAGGGCAGTCCTTGGGCACAGGGCTGGCAGCCTTGTCATCGGCAGCGCAGGTGTTCTGCGAGGCCGCAGCTGCCTGGGTGCTCTGGAAAGTTCGCTGCACCCATCCTGTAAAGGCTCCTCGAAGCTTAAAATAAAAAAAAGAACGAGAATTATGCTTCCCTTACAAAAGACAAAAAGCTCTGCCTCAGCCCACAAATGCCTTAACACTATAATCCCACAGCAATGTATGTTATTTGGAGTATTAACAGAAACACGGCTGGTTACAGCCATTCTAATTTATTCACAGCCTAGCAGATGCTTAAAGGAAATTCTGCCCTTTAAGATACACTCAGCTGAGAAGGGTAAGGAGATGAGAACACGGCAGACTGGGGCGGGAGGATGCTGGGTGAGCCTCAGCCTCCCGTCCCGTCCCGGAGCGCCCGCGAAGGCACCAGCGGGACCCGCCCCGGAGCATCCCCGGCCCCGGCTCCGCGCGGCACCGACCCTGGAGCCGATGTAATGCGCTGCCTCGGCGCCCCGGCTGCCCCCGCGCAGGCACCGCACTCGCAGCATCGCCGCTGGCCCGACACGACGGCACGGCACCGCCCGGCCCCGCTTTATGTGCGCCCGACACGGCCCGGCCCGGCACGGCACGGCCCGCCCCGAGCGGGGGCAGCGCCCGCAGAGCCGGGCGGGGCCGGATCTGCTGCCCCGCTCCCGGCTGGGCTCCCCCGCTCCCGGCACGGCTCCCCCGGCACGGCTTCCCCAGCTCTGCCCGGCTCGGCTCTCCCCGGCCCGGCTGCTCCGCTCCCGGCTCGGCTCCCCCGCTCCCCACCCGGAGCTGACCGACGGCCTCTCCCAACACTCCTGGATTTCTTTTCCACGCAGAGTTCTTCAGCAGCAGCCTGGTTTGGAGAAAGTCACGTTTCAAAATGTTTCTCTAAAACGTGTACCGAAGTGCATCGTATGGTTACTTCTAGTCATCAAGCACACATATTACCAAAAATTCCAATGTTTCATACGTTAAGAACTCAAATCTTTAGACTACAGCCTGAAGAGTTTGTGATTCACCTAAAAATATTCAAATTCTTTAATTGCTGAAGAGGTGTTTGAAGAATATCCCAAACAATTTCAAATTCTGGCTTCTCAAAATCCATATTGTGGTATGATGAAAAGCCATCCTAAAATTAAAACCTAAACTGCTTAGCTCCTAGCAGACCAGTACATAGGTTTCCCTGCAAAAGCTCTCCATGGCAAAATCAACAGACTTATCTTCAAAAATACCTCTATCTCAACAGAAACAGTCTACAACAAGAAATATGTTTGCAACCAGCTCTACTCATATTTTGTATACCCCACTTAACCTGTTCTACATTTGCTCTGCTTTGCACATAAGTTCACTTTTAATAATTTCACTTTGCCATGTAAAAAGCAGACATGCCAAAAATCATTCTTATCCAAATTATTCTGTATGAAGTTGTAAAAAATCCGTATCTTTCTTCCAACATGATTTTTAGTTCTGCCTTTATCGTCCATGCAGTGCCTTGCTCAACACTCCTCCCGCCTATGCTCTGCTCTCCAGGGCTCCTACACTGGGGCTTGAACAGACACAACATTTAACATTATTTCTACATGCACAATTGCAGGTAGTGCTGGTGAAGTCAGCACACATTTCCATAGCAGGAAAAGGTAAATATCACTACTGGTTACATACATTAAAACATAAGCTATGGTCTTAGAACACATCAAATCAGGCACAGTCTTAACATGCCTTAGATACAGAAGCAACTGTGTTTTATTCTGCTAGGTAATTATTCATTCAGCAGTTTGTCTTTTTGGCACAGGTAAACACTACACCTTCCCAGGACAAATAACACAGTACGAGTTCTCCACGAACTTACACAGTTCTCAGAGAAAAGATAATTATTTTAATTGGCATAATACCAAGTATGCATTACCCTGTTTCATGCAACTGCAGAATTTTCTCATAACTCACTCAGCTTGTTAGGACTCATTTGTAACATAATTACATCAAACACTATTCTTGTACCAAAAAGTACAGCGGGATTATTTTTTCAAGTTTCAAAAAGAAATTTTCTTTATATTTTTAAATTCCTAATTACCATTTTTTGTCATCTAATTTAAAATAAATTTTAAAACCAATACAAAAAACCCCATGAAGTTTATGCTAGTTCTGCTCAAATTCTTGCTTTTTGATTCAGTTGATTTTGCTAAGGTCACTCTACTCACATTGACCTAAAAAAAATTAATGATTGGCTTGTGGCTAAATCCAAAGGTCTTGCTTCCTTTTCTGTCCTTTTCAACTTATCAGATAGTTTTGGACCTTTGAGTCATTCTTTATCAACTCAGTTTACATAGTTTTTCTGACTCTGCACAGCACTTCTTTCCCCACTTACTACATGGGTCTGATGCTTTTTAGAGCCCTCACCATCACTGCAACAAGTTTTTGCTGCATGCTCTAACATTTTTTTCTTTTTTTTTTTTTTCTGGGTTGCCTTTGTTCTGCTCAGAATTATTTTTAGTGGAAACATTCTTTCCCCTATCTCATACGTCTCTCTTCCCTTTTTAGGGCTAGCTCCTCATGGATTCAAGCCAATGTTCACCTAAGTAAAACCAAAGCAGATGATTTTTTTCCTTTTGCTAACTGGCAAATTTGCAGTCTGACCATGAAGCCTTGACTTGTGGTAAATAGCATTTCCCTCCCAGCCTTTCTGACCCCCAGACTGCCCTAACCATCCTCAGTGCACTCTAGAGCTGTCACTAACTTCTGTCCTCACTTGACCATCTTCTGGATCACTGGAATAAAACACTCATTTGTCTCCTTAAGCAGTTACTTACTGTTTCTTTGCTTGCATCTTTTTATTCCTTAACATCAAATACAGGCATCATCAGTTTGCATTTGTGGAGTGTGAGTGTCATTCCTTACAGTTCCCTCTGGCATCAAAACCAGAGTCCTCTTCCTTTTTGTATGGTAGGCAGCTCTTTATTCCTCTACTTCTACAACAAGGACTTGATCTAGCAGTGTATATTTAAATAGAGACATAAATCAAGGAGCAAAACACCAGCAATGATTATTCAAATTTAGAGAAAGCCAAGTTCATTCATTCAAATACAAGATATTTATCTGAACATGTGGTTGTCTGAGCAGACAGGGAGCTTTTCGTATCAAAAATCTTTTTATAAAGATCACATGGTTAGTTTTATTACACAAAATTGCTAGAATTATTGTAACACCTTGAAAGCTCACCTCACTAACCAAAAGCTTGCCAATTATTTTTAAATTATGTGCTGATCTAGTAAAGATACTTCCTTCCTCTGCAAACTTCACCTTTGTATAGAATTTTAACTTGAAACAGAAGAAAGAGTTTCACATTTCTATTGCTGAGATTTGGCCTATGAATATTAATTAGCAAGTAATGGCGTTTTTTTAAGGGGCTCTATGCATGCTTTTTAATAGTCTACCCATCATTTTTAAATGACACAAGGTGCCTTGAATGGTTTATGTAAAATCACCTCAAAACAGTATAGTTCCAGCTACTGAAGAGAAACATTCTGGGCCAACAGCATGACAGAATGAGGTACAGAGTAGTAAAATTCAAGTTTAAAACTACAGAACTAGAAAAAGCAGCAGGAGACACAGCAGAGAGAAGTCACCCTTGGCAACGAAACCAGAGTTACTGCAGTTCAAAGTATAAACTCATCGATTTTTTAGGACAATGTCTTGTCTTACCCTCACCTATCTTGTCTCTAACACATCTCTATTAGAGAAACAGAAGTCTCAATGGATTTTATTACTGCTTAGATATGAATTTCCATCTACCCAGTAACTGAGGTCCTAAATTGTTGTTTTGATTTGTAGTGTGGTACAGCAACTTGTGTGACTTGGGAGATATGATATTAAAGGCTAAGGAGCAGCTTACCCTTTCTTACCAGGACTTCTGCTATATTACTGATTTTTAAAAAATTGGGAAATCTAGTGTTAGCTGACTCAACATTTACATCTACTCAACAGTTTTTGTGTTACTTACAGAAACTTAATCTGCTCAAAAATACAAACGTAAGAGACTTCAGTTCCTTCCTTCTACTGCCTTGTCAAGGATATTGCTTGCTAAATTCCAACAGACTATCACCCCCAGGAAGAGAATTTGGCCCAGCAAATCTTATCTGTCAGCTATCAGAAACAACACAGAAGAGTCCAGTATGCTTCTTAGAAAGCAAGTTTCAAACTTCCTGAAGTTCAAAAGTCTGAACTGTTCCAAATGGAAAGAATAAATGCACCTCAAAACATTAAAATTACTTTCGCCCCTCCTTTAAGCTTATAATTTTGTAGTTAACTCTGAGCTCTAAATCAGTAAAATATTATTATACACAATTAAAACATTTTCACTAATTTGAAATATCTTTAACTTGTGACTTGTTATAGAGTTAAAGCAGCATACTATTGTCAAGTACTTTAAAAAATATTTCTATTCTAATTTAATAATACAAATCTTGCTTTATCATTCTTTACACTCAAAAGATAAAATTAAATGTATCCAACTAAACAAGTTACATATATATTAAATGGCAGGAAATTCCTTCTCCCTAATTCCAGCTTCACCAAACCCTATTTAATTTTTAAAAGTTGTAATAAACTCTACATAGCTTCTGCCTATTTATCTTATGTAGTTATTGAAGGGTCCTGTAGTTTTTCCCAAATGCGAGTTCTGGATACTTGGAAGATTTTCTGTTCTTCCTTGTCAGGACATCCTTCCTGTGTGACATGCTAATGTGAAATTGTCCATCAGACTGGACACCATCTGCTACAATGCAGCTTTGAGTACAGAATGAAACACCCCTGTGAGCACAAGAGCTAAGATGAAACTGACCTCCTATATTTTCATACAACTCATATGGTAAATGCTAAATCAGAAACATCAACTTTTATTTCCTGTGTTCACATTCACTGAAATCACAGATGAGAGTTTAAAAGAAATCTCCATTATATGGATGCACTGGTATCTTGCCCCTTTTTGCTAGGGGATTTAAAGAATCTCTTTATTCCTATCCAGCTAGTTATTATCATGAAATTCATGGAAACCTAATACCATTGAGACCTATGACCCTTTCCCAAACGTGCCTGAAAGCAGCCAGCAGGTTCAAGTTGCAGGGAGGGAAGGAGAGAACAGACACATATAAATGCACATACACAACCCATGGCCATGTAATCTCCTGTTCTTGGAAGCAAGGCCAAAACCTTCCTTGTCTTTGAGAAATCAAACCTCCTTTGGTGAAAGTAGATGACTTCTGTAGATGCTTTCTACAGAAAACTTAGGTAGCAATAGATCAAATTTTTGTAAGTCTGTTGGTGTGAGGCAATTCTTAGTGCATTTTTCTATTTTATATAAGCAAACATTGTTCTTCATACCTATTAAAATTTCTTTAGAAATTAACTGCAAAATGCACTCAAAAACATATATAACACATTTCAACATATATAATTCAAAATAATATATCAGTTCACCAAACCCCACTCAAAGTAAGGCTCAGTAACTGAGCCAAGGAGACAGCACAGGTAGTAGAAATATATAAACATGAGGGGCAGGACATCGGCCAATGAGGAGATAAAAGTTGCAATGAAATAGAAAACACAATGACAGAGCCATGGTGAGATAATTGTTAGACTCAATTTTTGGCTTAAAAGTAGTAAAAAACCACTTTGGGACTTTGAGCAAATAAAATTGTCCTTGTTGACTGAATCCACCTGATTTCAGGAAGATAAGAGTTTCCACTGTCCTTCTGGCCAATCATAAACTATGTTACATCAAAGAAATGACTGACTTAATAATTAATTTCTTTTCCTCCCTGAGTTTGCAGAAATCTACATTCTGATTAGCTGCACTGTATGTGCATATAAAGATGAGTTTCAGCATACATGTAAATACCTGTTTTAATTTTAGATGCCACGTTTCTATTATAGAAAGGTGACAGAGCTGAATGAAGTTCTATGAAGGCAAAGAATGTGGTGTTCATAATCCCTGACATTTTACACTCTGTCATTTCCAGAGGCACTGCAGTGCTGACTACTGAAAAATGCTGGAGGTTCATGCAGCAAGAGGCACATCACTTGGTGGGATAGATTTCCTTCAGCCCAGCAGTTCCATGCATACAGTAACACGATCTGCCAGCATTTTCTAGGGTCAGTACTGTGACAATACTTTCTCTCAGGGTTGCCAAGTGAACTTCATGGCTCCAGGACATATGAAATTTCTTTAATCTCAAATTTATGGTAGTGCAGTGCAGCCTGTTGTACGTAAGCATTTAAAATTTGAAAACTGCTTCACATCTTTCTTAAAGAATATTTATAGAAATTGTTCATATAGCTTTGCTGTGCCCCTGAAAAAACAACAGCATTCAGTTTTCTGCTCACTCACACTAGTTAGAATTGCTGCCATATCATATTATACAAATTCTGGCTTCTTTAACCATTGTGTGAGTGGCAGCTGTAAGCAAGCTACTGTTCTCATAATTTGAAGGGGTTTGTTCATGTGAAGGAGGCTGAAGAACCCTGCACTAAACCTGATGGCAGAGCTTGTCTATTCACTTTGCTGCTGCCCAGGCAATGAGGCTGTGAGAGCAAAGCCTCTTCCTCCACCCCTCTTTCTAGGAAATCACTGCTCTTTGATAAGCACACCCTGTCATTTGATGCTGCTGTTGGCAGCAGCTGGGAACATTGCTCATACTGTACTGCCTTTGAAAAGTTTGCTGAGTATAATCTTGCCTTGATGGTAGATAGCAACAAATTATACGTATATATTTGATTTGAGTGCCTCCTTCAGAGGATTTAATAAATTCATGGAGAGTTTTATGCTGAATCTGAGTCAAGCTTAAGTGAGTGGTTAAAAAACCCACTGGATTTGGACACATGGATGTCAATTACTCTTCCATCATAAATGAAGAAAAAATGGCAAAATCAAAATTTGGTGGAAATTAATACTTTAAAATTCTCAGCTAAGATTTCTGCTTAATGCTTACCCTTTCATGTCCCCATGGTCACTCCAGTTCTTGACAGGTAATTTCTCAGCAGCCAAGAGAGCAAAGAGCTTGCTGTGACTGGGGTGCCTGTACTAACCCAGCTGACTGAGCTCTGAGCTAACTCTGCTGCTGTAGCTCTGGAATGAGCTTCACTGTGTGTCTGTGAGGAACCAACAGAATTCAAAATCTGCTCATGGGATGGAAGCATTTTTTGAATTTCATGAAAGAGAATTGAGAAAGGCTCCTTTAGTAGGTTCTCTACGAGGAGAGGAGATAATTCCTGAGCTTTGACAGCTCCCTCCTCCAATCCTGGAGAGCACATCTGTTCTGATGAATCCAAACAATGTCTATCCAAGAAAGATGAGGATGGGCTCAGTGCCAAGAATTTAGTTACCATCCAGCACCAGGAATCTCTCACATGTCTCTGCAGAATAGTAAAGTTTTGTTCCTAGAATTTCATAGCAGTTGCTTCTACCTCTGCAACAGAAAGATGAGTCTCACTGTGACTCAGCTTCACCTAGAATTTCTTTAGCCAGTCATAAAAGAGCAGAGAGCAAAACCAAAGCTCTCCACTCAATCTAAAATAGTTGAAGAATTTTAGCTTCAGTAGCCTGGAAATCACCACAATATCAAAGATTCCATCCTCTGAGCAGTGGGCTAAATGACAGGTGATGATATGGAGTAGCTGAGATCCATAGTCAGTAAATGCATACTCAGTAATAGCATTGCCATTACCCTAGTTACACACCTCTCATCTCTGTGGAGTGTAGCAGATTACCTGTCTGTCTCCACTTTTAACACACAAATCTGGACTGTCTATATGACTTTATCTAATGAGTCATGACATGTTTATTCCCAGCCATGTTACACCATTTTATGTCATTAACACAGAGGAACATAAAAGAGCTTGTAACAGAGTGCAGCACAGTAAAGGCACCCTGTAACATCTAAATTTCTACATTTTAGGAGGGATCTGGGTAATCCACTAGACAAGGCTTCCTTGGAAATTCTACTCACAGGAGTGGCTCACTCCTTTAGAAGGAGACTTTTTTTGAGGTTGGTGATTGCAAAGTATTCCAGTGATGTCAAATCAGCTGCAACTGGACCAGCAAGTCAACTCCCCTGGCTGACCTGCTAGAAATCCTGATGCATTACAGATTTGTGAGCATCATTCTCAGAAGTGGGGAAAGATATGGAAAAATACCAATAAACTGCTGATGTAAGCACAGTTTCAGTAGCGCCAGAGCATGTATGTACTGACCTTCATCTCCTGAACCTCTGCCAGGCACCAAGGGGGAAAATGGAATGGCTTGAACTCTGCTGTGAGTAGATTCATCGATTTATCTCTGCACAGACTGCAAACCTGCTTCTTACATTTACAAAAATTATTTTGGTCAAGAGATACTTTACACTCCTTCCCAAGTGGGAAGGGAACAGAAGAAGAATTTGAGATGTAGGTATGTAGGAAAGGGAGATTAAGCTTATTGTTTCCTTATTCCTTCCTTTGTATTCATCCTAGTATTGGTACTAGTATGATTCCTCAATAAGCCAGTTCTACTCAGTGATTCAACTCACCCTAAAAATACAGGGTTTTGCTGCCTTGGTGAGCTGAATCCATCACAAAACTGTCAGAAGGGCATCAGAGCTGGAGCGAGGGAGGCAGTGGAACTAGAGGGTCACATAAGGAGGACAGGGAAACAAAATGACCCCTTTTGGCAGCACCAATTAATTAGATCAGGTCAGCCTGTCTCATCTGATTGAAACCTTAGAGAAAAACTGTGGCAAATCTGCAAATAAACCTTTAGTAGAAACTGTAGTAGCTATTAATTTAAAAGGTGACAGAAGGACATTTGAAACTGAAAAATGAAGCTTGAAGGCTTCAATTTAGCACTCCTGAAAAATACCCAGCTGGGATTTTCCATGGGAATGGTCAGGTGAAACAAACAAAGAAAGAACAAACCCAGCTGACCTGTTACACAGGTTCACTGAAGCCACCAGTCTGAGTCCCATCTCTCTGCCATTCATCAGCAATTAGGTAAGTGTTGCTTTGTGCTGTGATTATTGTCCCTTGAGCTGGCTGGAATGGTGCATCCTGATTGGAGCAGTGAAGGCTCCTGTTACACCATAACAAAACAGAGAGAAGAGGCTGTCTGCACAGAAAATGCTGCAGCCTGGAGCATCCCATGTCAGCCAGCATGAGGAGTGCTGGGCTTTCCCATATTCTCTTTCTAAGTACCTTTCTCTTAATTAACTGTATATTGAGCCTGAATCCAAATTTAACACAAACTTCCAGTTACTTGTTGCCCTCTGGTGGCATCTCGTGGATCACAGCAAGGTGTCTTTGCCTTTTGGCAAAACCTGCAAAGCCTTGAGCTGAAAACCTTTGTGAGAAACATGTAGCTGGAGAACAGTGGAAAATGTTTATGTCAAGGAGTAGCTTAGAAAAATATTGCACATCTTGTGCAAAACCAAGTATTTGTGTGTGAAGATTTACAAGTGTTAAAACAAATTAGCCCTGAATAATGGCACATAATGGTCCTTCAAAATGTCACGTTCACAATCAATAAACCTGAGGGTTTCAGCTCTCCACGCTGGTGATTACAACTCCCTACTGAAATCACAGTACTAATGGCACATCCCATGTTAGAAAGTCAGAGATGTAACTGAAGAAATAAAGGTTACACACAAAAACTTCTTCAGAAAGCCCATTGAAGGACCATAGCACTAAACTGCTACACACTCTGAGCAGGAACCTGGAATTAGTTATGGAAGTTCAGCAATGCTTTGGAAATACTGTCTGTGACCCTAGCTAACAGGGCCTACTAATTTCTCCTATTTTTCCCAGGCAGTTGCCATCACATATGAAGCTTCAAAAATGTTCTGTAGTGTTTACAGCTGTGCAGCAACTTCTAAAAAATTCCTGTGGCACCAGGACTCTGATACAGGAGAAGTGCAAAACCCCTCTAATTTATCCAAATGCTAACGTCTAGCGATAGTCCAAATTGATCCTAGACATAAAGCAGTTGATTTTCTCAGGCTGGCTCCTGGGAGCAGTGTGGGAGCAGGGGAGGCAGCCCTGGCTGGGCCACCCCAATCCCCGGGCTCAGGTTCCAGCTGCAGGGAGCTCTGAGCAGCTCTGAAGTGCAGGGATCTGCTCCCACCCACCCTGCTTACACACCCAGGGCTGGGGCTGCACCAGAGCTGGCCACAGCTCACCAACAGCAAAGGGAATTTACCCCGCAGGGGAAAAAAAATCTGCAGTGGAAAAGTTTCCTGGCAGATCAATGACCTGAATCTGCTCACCTTGTGCTGGAAGGTATCAGATTTTACATAAGAAGGCAGTAGAAGGCTGAACAAGAGAGAAGGAATTTGTCCCCTTAGTGGCACATGGCAAAATATAAAATGAAAAATAATTATTTTTTAAAAAGTAAGAAAGGAAAAGCCATCCTTATTCACAGTAATGGCTGTTTAGAACCAAGAAGGACTAAGCCCTGGTCCCTAGGTCCAGTCAGAAGGGCGAAATTCCTGCAGTTTGCTTCAAGATTGTCTGAGTAATTAGGAAATAACTATGCTGAACTCAATAATACAGTTTTTTATGTCATTAAAGTAACTTATCTCTATGATAAAATATGGATTTCAAAGTTTATTGAAGGGTTATTTATCTCAGTGAAAGTTTATTGGGGGTTATTTACCTCTAGGGTGCCAGGTCATTAGATATTTGCATAGGCTACACAGTGTGCCTCAGGCATCATTAAACAACTTTTCTTGTTGTTTGCTAACTAAATAACAGGGAACATTTGTTACATTTTGCTGAAAATCTAACCATAAAGGAAAGGGGGAAGACCAACAAAAACCTCTCCTAATGAGGTCTGTAGTCTCTCACTGCAAAAATGAACTTTTTTTCAAGGAAAACAAAGGACCTTTTGGCTTGAATTAATCATTCCCTTGCATAGGGGAGCAATGGCAAGCCATTAGCTGACATTCTGTTACACTGGATAGAGAAAACACTTACCTTATGTAAGCACTTCAGCTGCTCACCAAAAAGAAGAAGTTCTCCAGAAACCTATGCACCTGTGGTTTGGGTAGTGTGAGTTTTGAGGGTTTTGTAACCAAAATATCCTAACCCAAGCCAGGTGATCCCAGGTAAAAGTGCTAATGTGAGTGTTTAAAGAGTGATGCACTTAAGCTATTGTTTGTATGGGGTAATTACTCATAAGTGCTTCATGGATGGTTTGGATCACTGCAATTATATCAGTTCCTCCTTCATTTCAAAAATATTTTTGCATAAAATGAATGTCACAGCAGTAGAACTGCAGTTAGAATTTAGTAAGGAAAGAGGGAACAATCAGTCTCTGTAGCACCTTATGATAACCATAAGCTGGGACAGAGAACCAGGCCCACAGTCTGCTTGCAATTTATGCACATTATTTATCTTTGCTCAATGCTTCAGATTTCTTTCTTGAATCACTCCTTGAAACAGTGTTTTGCAATTCTAGCATTCCATGTTCATCTTTGACTTCTACCATCTACTGCATTGCCCTCTGCCCTGTATTTCCTGAAAGCCATAGAGACAACATACTTATTCTGCATAAATACACATTCTAGTCTTTGCTGACAGAAAAGTCTTATCCTTTCAAGGAAGTATTCCAAGTTAAAAAGCCAATATATATTTTGAAAGATTCTTAGTATCTAATAAAATAATATTAAATTACATAATAAAAGAAACAGTTGGAGGAAAGCACAGGAAGTGGGGGAAAAGACTTTCCATAATTTTCTAAAATTCTATCACAGTTCTGTTACTCACTAGCACATTAGATATGTTTATAAATTACAGGGCAGTACTTCCTATTGCTGAATATAAATTTAAACATCTAAGACTAGGCACAAAGGGACTGCCATCCTCACTGTGTGTTTATTGCTTTATTGTGTAAACAGAAAGATTTAATAGCACTATTAAAAGTGATATGAAACATGGTTATTGATTTTTAGCAGAAATAAAGTGTGAATAAGAGATTGTCTTAATAAAGCAAAAGTACTGCAACTCCACCTGAATCTTAGCTGATTTTGTATAAGGGCCTAGGCACTAACCAGGCTCATTTTTTATATAACCTGGGAATATTCTGGATCAGAGGGAAGATCCTTCTGTCTGAGTGCACTGCCTTCAAGACAGGGTGACTGTAGGTGTCTGGAAACAGCTACAAGAAAAACATTGAGCATCTAGCAGTGCTTTCCCAGAATAAATCAATCAACATGTTTCCTGGCTCAACTGTACTATTCCTAAATTTAAATTTGTCCTTAATAGATTTTTCTCCCCCCCGATTTTTTATATACTTAAATCACTGGTCTCTTGTACCAAAACATTTGTTTGCTGTATAAAGACCCTTTATTATAATGCCCCTTAGTTCTTCGTTATGAGAGAGAAGGAAATATCATTCCTCCTCTCTTTCCTCCTGCATTTGTGGTTTACAGACCTTAGGTAATGCTGAGAAAGGCCACAGGTGCTGTGCAAGGGCAACTGTTTTGTAACATGGTTGCACAAAGCCTCCCTCAGCTGATTAGAACAGGTGAACTGGAAGGGCTGCTGCGCTTAACTCTGGGGAAATTGCCCTGCTGCAGCAAAATCTCTTAGAGAGGTTATATCCTTCTTTTTGCACTGTTCAAAACTGATGTTGGCATTGACTGCACACACAGATCCTCACATCAGTCTAGAGAATGTAAATCAAGGTATCAACACCCCCTCCTCAAAAAAAAAAAAAAAAAGGAAAAGAAAAAAACACCACAAAACCAAAAACCAGAGATGCAAATGGAGACCTGGATTGTTTATCACCTCCTGGGGCCAGCATACTCTGTCAAAGTGGTTCCAGCCTACCAGCTGGAAACTGTCCATTACCAGCTCTGGTAAGGTAGAAATTGGCATTTTCTTTACCATAGTCTACATAACAGAAGGTTTTCATGTTATAGGCCTATAAGGTTTATTTGATATTTTAATCTATAAATACATGAGGTTTTCACCAGTAAAAGCACAGGCATTTTCTCAGTGGTCATTGCCACAGCTTACATTTTGAGCAAAAGAACATGTAGTATTGCATGTGAATAAGCAAACTTTGGTTCTCTTTCTAAGGACCAAGCTCTCTTACTTGTTAAACAAGGGCCTGCAGAGGACAACAAGGCAGCTGAAGGCCACACTGAAAGCTACACTCTGGAAAACTTGGGACACTGTAGAATTTAATTAGTTTTTTGAAGGCACCTTTTTTGAACATCATCATGTCTTCAGGCAGCCTGGAAAGAGCTCTGGCATTGGCACGAGGCTCCTTCTTGTCAGTGGCTGCTGCTTTGGGGTTACACTGCTCCAGATTACCAGTCACTGGCACACTGGTGCAGCTAAGGGAACGTGCTGTCTTTTTCTTGCCTTGAACAGATAAATAACTGAATAAAAAAGAGGTTAACTTATGTTTGGTAACATTTTGGACATCTTCTGGAAAACAGTCATCCAGAGGATCCTCTTGACCTTTCACCTGCTGACTAATCACACACTTACTGGGACTTACTGATAATTTCTTAGGCTGTACTACTGTTTTTCTGGGAGGTGTTTTGTATTTCCCTCCATCTAAGTAAAGCTGAGGAACATTGCTAATGGCATCAGAAGTAGGCTGAACTATTGTAGTGGGGATTCCTGCCCCATCACCAGAACTGATGCAGTGCAAGCCATAATTCTGGCTGATGATTTGGGCTGCAGTGTGTTGAATGATGCTCCAGTCTTGCAGGATATCTTCCCTGGTTGTGAACTGAGATGTCACAGTAAAGCGAATGATGAACTTGTCATGGATGGTTGCTGGAATGAGGAAGAGCCTGCCAGAACTGCTCAGTTCTTTCAGGAGTTTTTCTGTCAGCCAATTGGGACCCTGTTTTAAATATGAATAATAAAAAATACTATAGTTAGAATTTCCAGTGACATCCAAACATATCTCAGAATTGCAATCACAAATTCTTAAATGGAAATATATTCACAGTTATTCATGTCTGGGAAGAGGTCAGCTGTGGTCAGTTCATTCCAAAGGAACATGCAAAAGGGCCAATCTTTACCTTTAGGCGAAATACAACCAGCCCAAGATGTCTCTTGGCAGGAATTTCAAAGAGTGGGTCACTTTTAACCAAGGATTCAAAGAATTTGGCTGTTTCTGTACCCTACAATTAAGGGAGGAAAAAAAGTTATCTGTTTGTCACAAACCCGCTGGTAAGATGCTAAACTGGGTAGTTAAAAGGAATTCCTTTCCTTACTAAAACACATCACTCCAATGCATGAATAAGAGCAAACAGAAAAATTACACCAAAGCTAAGAATTTTAAAGTCTGTCCCTATTTGCCCAAAGCCTTGACAATGAACATGAGTAACTGGCCTATAGATAGGGATTTTCTATAGGAGGTTTGAAGAGAGAATGTGCCTTCTCATATGAGAGTCCTTTTGCAGCAACCACTGATCCGCAATGTGACCCTTCCTATTTACACTCCATCAGAGACTTAAGCCTGTCCATTTTCATAGTGGTGGGTTCAGTCATTCATCATAGCCCGCCCCAAACAGCTGCCACTTGACCTCAAAGAAAGCTTCTGCAAACTATGGCTCAGTAAAGTGCAGAAAGCAGTGATCAAGTCCCTTTCCATTGTCCAGTGCTGTCAAGAAGGGGACAGGAAATGTTTTGTCTGCACAGTCAATCTTCACAGATTATTATAGAATAAAACCAGCAGGCATTTAGAATTCACACCAGCGTTGCATGTGAGAGGATTCCTGTTACTCCTCTCTGCATCTCTGAGTGTACTAATCTCACCCACCAAGAACTGAACATAAAACACTCTGGTAACTCACACACCTGTCTGACATGAGCTTGAAGCTTTTTCACCCCAAAGGAGCGAAGCACAAACCACAGCTTGAGAGAACGAAATCGACGGCTCAGTGGAATTTGCCAGTGCTGTGGAAACAGAACATCAGTGAGTGCAGAAACAACAGAAAGGAGAGTTCTCCTTCCACTGCTACATCTCCTGCTTCAGACTCAGGTCAGAGACCTCTCTCGAGATGAATAGTGTCATATTGCTGAAAATCTGCTAAGCCTAGGAAACAGCCATCAAAGAAACACTGTGTCCCCATATTTTTCCCCATATTTGCAAAAATAAGATTTTGGCTATTCCCCTTAATTTATGGCTTAGATATGCTTAGAATTTTAAATTAATTACAAGCTTATAACAACTTTTTGCATTTAAGAGCATAATCAATTCAGGATGTGGCCATTTACACTTTAGGACTGACTAGTGCTGGCCTCAGCTCCTGTAATTTCCTGAACATTTTCCCAAATCAATTATAAACAGCAAGATTTGATACTGGGGTAGGCAGTTCCAAACAAAGTAACACCTATTCCAAGGAAAAGAGTGAGAATACATGTAAAGGAATATTTCAGGGAAGCTGCACAACCACGTGCAGAATCCAATTTCACCACAAGAGGGACTCAACATCCTTTTTTTCCATCCCTCCCTGTCTCCACTCTAGTGAAAAGCACTATTGATTTCAAGAAAACAATTATCTTTTCAGGACTAGGGTGAGATCATAGCAGAAATAATTGGCAGTGAATATTCCTTTGTATTACTGTACTGAAATCTGCTGTAAGATGTATCTGCAGTGAAATGCCTCTTAGCTTTCCTATGAATTCTTTAATCTGAAGAAAAAATGTAATTAATTCTCCTGCTGTTTCAGAGCATGGCTTTTCCATTGCTTACTCGTTTCTCTCTTTTGTTACATGTACAGATAAAAGAAATCCAGCCAAAATGGCATCAGTAGGAATTACTTCAGCAACACAATAAACAGAAATGAACCTTTGCATTAGAAAGGCAAGGCTGGATCTGCACCTGTGTAAAAATCTTAAGTACTTCAATCTGAAAGCAATTTTATAATTAATCCTCATAACCAGAGCTTACTGCAAAGTTTTGCTACTTTCTCTGCATTAGGATCTTAGTATAATTTGGTTTACATAGTAAGACCAGCAATAAGATAAACATACTCCAGAATGTGAGAGGAATTTCACAGTCTGATTGAAAATTTTATAGGCAATACAAAATATCAGCTTAAATAATAACTTACCATGAAGTCAATTGCAGCTCCTGAATTGGCATGTCTGAGGTAGACAGGATTAACACTGAAGGTTTGATGCAACTTGTATTTATCTTTAACCCTATGATTGTAGAAAGAAGTAGATTTAGCAAAGTAAGTGCAGAGAAAAACTTTGCAATTTGCATGTTATCCTTTTGGTGTTGTTTGTGTTTTGACTATACTCACCAAAATCCAGTGCAGTCAAAATGGACCATCATCCACTTAGAAGGATTAAAAGTAAAGGAGTCTGCATATTCAATTCCATCCAAAAACAACCGAAATTCAGGACATACAAATGCTGTTCCTGCATATGCAGCATCAACATGAAGCCAGAGTCCCTCAGCATCACCTGTAGGAATTGAGACTGTTGTTATGTAAGGGATATAGGGAATCAAAGTGCATGCTAATCTCTCCTCCCTGCAAACCAGGTGCAGTGACTTGGAGGAGGCTGACAAGCAATTGACAATCTAGTTCTATTCTAAAGGTGTAGATCCATAATGCTAAAATATAGGATAACGCTGTCTTTTTAACATTTGATTTCTCTGACCCACCCTTTCACTAAGTGAAATTCCCCAGTACCCCTCAGCTGCACAAAGCCAAAATAAAGATATAGTGGCTAGCAAAAAAGGACCCAGAAATAGAAGCCACATTCTGACCCATAAGAGAAAGCTCCTCTGTCTTCAGCAGCTACTGGTCAGAATTTATGCTGGAATAGACTTTGCAACCATGTCAAATTTACCTGTGATACTGATTGATCTAGAGGATGTCCTACCAGAAACTACCTTCAAAACTCCTTTGCTAGATTAAATATTAATGTATCCATCCTACAACAGTACCACACAGTCTGTATTTCCTGAATAACCACATTAAAGATTTATCAGTTGGCAAATTTCATCCATCTCAAATAGAATGTATTTTGGCATCCTAATCTAATCTTACAGAAATCACTGCAGTCTTGTACTGACTTCAGCCATCCCTAAGACATGTCTGAAACACTCTGCTCTACTTCATTTTGGCATGAAAAATCTAAGAGTATCCTCTAGATACTTTCACAGAGCAAAATTAGGGGGGAAAAGATACTTACAAACTGGACCCAGTTCTGAGAGATTGTCAAAAGCACAGACACCAGTTGTACCCAAAGTTGCACAAACCTAGGAAAAAACCAAATCTGTTAAAATGGATTTGGTTTCTTTTAATATATGGATGCAGCACTTTAAAAGTGGGCACTTTATTGCAAGCAGTCAAAACATTAAAACTTTTTATTTAATATAATAGAAATTCCTGTATACATATGAATCTTCAACTAATGTATTTCAACACAATAAGAAATTTTTATATGTAATTTCATTTTGACATAAAGAATATAACACTATGTCAATACCCCCAACCAGAAAGTTGAACATACAAAGACTGGCACTAAGCCTTTCTTTCTGTCTTCTGCAATGGCTTTCTTCAAAGTTTCACCTCTGAGGGAAAAGTTCTCATCCACAGGCAGAAATTTTATCTTCACAAGAGAAATCAAGCCAGCCTTTTCTACAGAGGAATGTGCCTTTAAAATAAGAAAAACAGTAAGAATTCAAGCTCTGAGGCTGAACAGCTGTGATAAATTATGGCTTTATTAAAGACAGTGGTGGCAAGAAATGCAGAGATAACAACCTTATTGTAATCCCTATTAATACAAGTCTGAAAGCATCTTCTTTGTGAGTAACTGTAAGAAACTGTACCCTGTAATTCTAAAGAATGCTTCATTTACTTGGGTAGTGGTTTCTAAAATATAATAATAGGCATCCTCATCTTGTGTTTGGAGGGACATTTATCAGAACTCAGCTCTTAAAGGAGCCTCTAGAAATGAATCAACCGCAGTTTATTCCCTCCTCCCTGCCATAAGAAGATAAATGCCCTGAAGTGTGTTTACTTCTGGATAGAGCAAAACACCTTAGAAGATACAGTCCTTTTAGTTAGACTAAGAGAGAATGAGCATGATGTCTCTCCTGTGGTAGTTTTCCCAGGGGAATGTAATGCCCAGTTCAGGAGGCCAAGGACAGAACAAGTTTGCTGGCAAAAGCCAACAGTGGAGCCCACAGCCAGGAGCAGCATTCAGGTAACAGTGCTTTGAGCATGCCTGTCTCTGAGGGGAAGAGGCTGGGAAGAAACACGAGATGAAGCAGCATGAGCTCAGCACATAGTTCCTGGATCAAGGCTTTGTGAAAAACAGGAAGGAAATGCAGAACTCAGTCATGTGAAACAATCTCTTGAGGACTGCCAAGGCCCAAAAAACCTCGCCTCACACTGATTCCATTTCCCCATCTGCAGAAAGCAGCAGCAGGGGAACTGGTCCATGCTTGTGAGACATTCCTGTGTTGCTGCACAGAAATATGACTTCACATGGCAAAGGCTGAGTGAGACAACAGAAGCAATTTGTCCTCCTTGGAACCATCAGAACCTACTTGATCAGACGCGTAAGCGACGAGGCGAGAATTGAGCGAGGACTCATCAGTGTCTGGCTCAGAAACCTTCAGCTCCAGAATTTTGTTCTTCCTTGCTGCCAGCAGTGCAACCAAGGTTGATTCACTCACAGTGCTCTGCAAAGACATTGCTCATTTACTGCAACTGCTACTTCATTGCTGTTTTGCCAGGGATCTGCAGAAATCAGTGAAGTGCCCGGTGCCCACCCCCTCTTTCATTGCTACTCCTGATTTCTCTGACGCAGTGGAGAGTCATTAGCAGATGAGCAGCTCTCTGGGCCAGCAACACAAAACAAAGCACTTTAACTGCTAGAGATTTTAATATTCAGCACTGAGTTCTGGGCAGTAAATAAACCACATTTTCCTTTTGTTCTACAAATAAAACATAGTATTTCCCATAAATTACAAACATGATCAAAGCCCCTTATAATAACAAAACAGCACTGATTCCAGGGAACTCTTGCTTACACTTTCTGGAAGGAGGTAACAGTTCAGGCCTTGACCTTGCTCCTCTCAGAGACAAAAAGCAGACATGAGAAAAAGGAATAGAAACTTCTTGTGTGGCTAAGGACTGTGGCAGAAGGATAGTGACAAGGATTCCTTCTCCAATTAAGTAAGAATCATTTTAGTGCAAAATTTGGTGATGTGAAAGATTGGAAACAGATTAAAGAAATGAAATCTGACTCATTTATCCTTAAAAAGACCACAAGAATACCTGCTGTTTGTCCATAACACAGTAATAAAAGCAACAGCAGTTTCTATTCTATAATCTACCACATTTAATACTAAAATTTGGGAAAATAATGCCAAATTTGGATTCAGAGCCATATAGAAAATTTTGTTGGTTTTGTCTCTAGTAAAACTATCACCCAGAGAGCAATTCACTTGAAAACAGATGTTGATAAGACCGTCTCTAATCTCCCCTACCTGTAATACTCCTCCACCCACACTGTCAGGATGGTGGTGCAGGAATTTATCTGGAAGGCCCAGCATTTTAGCCAACCAATCCATCACATTCATTTCCAGTTCTGTACAGGCTGGGCTGGAGGCCTAGAAAAAATTGAAAAAGGAGAATCAGGCTGTAATTCACCCTGGGCACTGATCCCTCGTCCAACTGAGAGCTAAGAGAGGCAATGAGCTAATCTGATACAGCTACATGGAGACCACACCAACCAATTTCTTACAGGTTTATGAGCTTCTACTTTCTTACACAGAGACACATATCTAAAAATCTGGGCAACTTTGGCACTGTGGAAAACACTGGCTTCAGAAACTACTGTGGTGTGCAGAGTCATAAGCAAGTAGTGCTCTGTAGCTGCTGCAGGAGGATACAAAGCATGCAGATATTCTGGCCCAGGATACCAAACAATTATTTTCACAAGAGGAAAAATAGGAAGTGTGTTCTCTCAAAGGAGCAGGAGAACTGGAATGGAGCCCAATCTAGCCTGCAGTCATGGCTGGTGGCTGCTCTATTGCTAACACTGCTTGTGTAAGAGTTTTGGCACTGAGACCAGATGACAAGGAACAATGCTCAGTGGGATATGCAAAGAATTTGAAAACAGACATTTCTAGTATATTTTCTTCATTCACCTCTTACTACTAGGTAATGCTTGTTCTTATATGTTCTTTTGGGTTCTTTTTTTTTTTTAAGTGACAATTTTCATTTATGCAACAACATACACTTGGTTAAAACAAATAATTATACTGACTCAGAGAACAAGAAAGAATGACTAAGACCTGCTCTTGCATGTTACACACAGGACAGGAATGTCTAAAATAGCCCTAAAAAATTTACCCATGTGAATCCCAAGCAGTTAATTGCATCAGCCAACATATCTCCAAGAAGTGAAGGCCAGGAAGTTAGAGCTGGAAAGTAGGCGTGCATGTGTGGACTTTGCCAATGGACTACCTAGAACAGAATTATGTAGAAATTCAGTCTGAAAATGTCACAAAACTTTCCATGAGGTGTAGTGGTTCCTATCTGTTTAGAATGAGAGAAAAGGATTACAGCAACATAATACATGCAACTATATATCTGCAGCAGAGAGCTGTACAGATAATACCAACAGGGGAGCAGCACTAGCAGATGATAACACTGCATTATTAACAGATAAATTACAAATAACAGCAAAAGCATTTATCTGAATTAAACAGGCAGACAAAGATTCTGAACAGGAAAGAATGTTGTGCCCTGTTTGAAAGACCAGAGGCAGAAAGATTTATCAAAATATTTATCTTTATAAAGGGAATCCTTGCAACAACGTTGCTCATTTTGTCAAACAACAAGTTACCTTTAGCCACACACAGCAATTTACAACTATATAAACCCTTCTATACACCTGAATGAGCTGGTGTGTGGGACACCAGCATAAGTGCATGTAATCTGATTGCCTCTCCTACATCAGATCAAGTTTCTGCAAACATCTACAAAAAAATTTGAGAACGGGCTTTGAAAAAGTTTCTTACATAAAACATGCAATTTGGTAATATGAATTCCCTTAGCAGAATCTGCAGTATTTATGTACAAGAGGAAGTAGACTTTTACATTCAAAGCACAGGAAACAAGCTTTGCATGTGCATGAAGCTGGGCAAGAATTGTTTCACCTGGCTGTGCCCAGTTTCCACATCTCTGAAATTAAGATTATATGGTTCAGCAGGTAGAGACATTGTGAAGCTAATGATTTTCTCATACTGCTGAATTTGTTTCCCTATAAGCAAATATGAGTTATATACAAAGTAGTTTAAAAATACACTCACAATCTAACCCTTAAAATTAGTTAGGAACACAACTGTGGAGATAACATCTACAAGATTCATGCTACATTTTTGGGTACTTTACTTATTTAGAACAATGTTCTGCAGAAGCTGTGCATTCCCAGGATTTGGTGTTCACCCCAGGTAGTAATGGCTTTTTCCTGCCATGATTATATTTTATTTCTTACCCCTGGCATAATAATCTTCTCTATATCTCCAAAGATGTTGTCCCAGCTGTCTGGGTCCATTGGGGCAGAGTCAGGCAGCTGGGCTCTCATGTAACCTGGCTGTACATCAGGAGTCACCCGTCTCTCTCTCACATTGCTCAGGTACTGGCAAATGTAATCCACCATCTCTTTCCCTGCAAGAGGCAAACCAGTGGTTTCAGCTTCAGTTATGGAAACGCTAACTAGCAGTACAGGCACTGCACACAATCTGTCCTTAGCATTGGACAGAGGTTCTAACAGCATTGGAATACTGCTCCCAGCTCCTCCCTCCTACACCCTACTTGTCCCATCCAATAATGTTCTAAAACAGCCTCATAGGGCTTTTTCAGTACCATCATTGAATAGTTCAAATATACCTTTAAAACACAATCATGGTACAAGTACAGTTTGTTTGGTTACTGAAAGGTTAGATTTTCTTGCCTACAAATTAACTGAAACTGCATTTCACAGGTATTAAATTTTCATGTCCTACACTTCCTTGTCATTATAGCAAACCTGCTTTTGCATCCCCTGAAATCAGCTGCATTGCTCCACACCCCTTCTCCACTTTTTAAGGCAATCTCCCGCAGCCCTAGAACCAAGGTTGGCTCTCCATCTCCAGAACTGTCCAAGTCTGGAGTCTCAGGGTGTGAAGCCAGTGAAAAGCTATTGTGCACAACCCCTTAGCACAAGTTTATTCAGAATTATAATTTTGCAGCTTTCCCACAGCATCTTAGATGTATGACCAAAAAGGCTAAGTTACCCGCAGACACTAAATCCATTAATTTAAACTCAACCCTGGGACACATTTTTGCCTCAGCAGATCCAAGTCTCAAGGCCAAGTGCACATTTAAAGAGGATACAGCCCATCCTTATTTTGGGTATCACTCCCAGCCCCACAACAGCTGATCTCCATGAGCAGATGTTACCCATTTGCAAGAGGCACAGATCACTCACCTCTCTGTCTGTACTCCTCAGGCTCCATACTGATTCCTTAGGAATGCACCTCTCCAAACCTGGGCCACAACCTTTTGGGAGCTGTGGTCAGTTTGGTCTGGTGCCCTGCCAGCTGCTTCCCCCTTTATAGCTCCCTTTATCTCTCAGACTCACACATTCTGGAAAAGGTTTAACAGGCAGGTCATTGGTGAGTGTTTATCTAACTCCTCCCAGCTGAGGGTTTTTACAATCTCTCATGTTCTCATCTGTGCTCTTTTGATGTGTAAGATAGTGTATCACTAAGAGGAGCTGCCTCTGCACTTTCCCATTTTCAATCAATTTTTTAGAAGTCTCACAGTAATCCATGACATGAATACAAGGCATATTAACATAAGACTTGTGGGAAAGAAAAAGTTCAAGAGCTTTCAAAACCAAATAAAAGCTAGCAGATATTAGACCAGCACACCTGGCTACTGCGCTAGCAGTAGCCATGAAAACAAGGTACCAGCACAGAACAGATTTGATATGGGAGACAGGAACTTTTCCTAAGAATTGTTTTGAGAACTCTTTTTTCCCCAAAAAGAGGATATACCTACATCCCCACAAGTGTTCAGTCCTTATGCTGTCAGTCCATGCTGCTAAAAGGAAAGGCTTCACAGCCCTTGCCAGTTCCAGAAGCACAATGTGAAGCAGCAGCAATCCTCTGTGGATGTCCTGCCCTTCAGATGAGAGCAGAGCAGGTTACACTGAGCAGGGTGATGTTCCTCCAAGGGTAGCACCTTAGACCACTGAGCGGGGAAAAGGCACCTCTTCCCTCACTGTGCTTTCCCTACTCCTGTATGACATGCATAAGCACTGGGATTTAGTCTTGTCTCTCCAGAATTCCTCCAAGTCCTCCACTTGGATCATTCTCAGTTTGAAAGAACAGCCTTATAGATTGCCTCTTGTTCCAGTTTTAGGACCTGAAAACACAGCCTGACCTCTCTGTGGCAGCACAGTCTTTGACACTACTCAATGTTGAATCCTTATCCATCTTCACTTGCTCCACACTGCACCAGGCAGCTCTGGGAAAAGACAAGAGGGAGGACTTGTGGATTAAGCACCAGAAAGGGAAATTATTTCCCATACAATAAATTCTTGCCATTCTTTAGGCTCCTGCCTGGGGCTGGCACTGCTGGAGACAGGATGCCAGGCTGGACCCTGTGTCTGACACCTCCCAGCAGTTTTGCTGCTCTGTCACAGGAGAGAACTGGCTGCCAGAGCAGCTTTGATTCTCTGCCCCAGGTACTGTAATGCAGCACAACCACTTACATAGTTCTAGAAAGTTTTTACATTGTTCTCACACACACTGTCTACAGAACAGTGTGGAACCTTTTCTAGCTTCTGCTGCAAAGAGATACTTGAGAAGGAACTGTTTTATAGATATGAGAAAGATGCTCTGACACACACACATCAGATTAATGTACTGAAACAAAAAAACCCAAATTGATAAAAAGGCATTGAGAAAAGTGCAAAAAACTACTATGTTCATTTGGTTTATCTCATATTGCTCTGGAAACATTAGGACAAAAGTACCAAGCTGTCAACATGCTTAATGGGAATTTATGAACATCTCTTGGCTGCACTGTAAATGATCCCATACAGGGGAACAAGCTAAGAAGGGACAGGCATCAAGCAAAGGACCAACTCAAAATGAGCTCAAAGTTCTCAAAACACCTGATTTTAGCTCATTACAAGTGATTAATTTCTTTGAAATATCTTTCAAAGAAACAGATGGTAGCTAATTACATTTATATTTTTAATTTGGAACAGCAAATAAGGAACAATATTTTTAACAATGTTTTCAGAGCTAAACTATATAAGAAATATTTCATGTAACATATACCCTACACTTGAGCTCACAGGTGATGGCTTCATTGGGTTCATCTCCTGTTCTGTGCAGAAGAGAACAAACAGCAGGTCCTGTTCAGAACTAAAATAAAATAGCTGATAATGGATTACAGGCAAGGTAAATACTGCTGGTGATAAATAAGGTTTTGTTATAGCTACACTGCACTCAGAAGGGTTTTGTTATGGATAATGAGGAATAGAATATTTGCTCACAGGAAACAGAATGAATAGAAAAGGTTCATTTCATTGTTTGCTGCCAACATCTGCTCTCACAACCGTGGGAAACTCTCCACTTGGATGTTGCCACTATCACCACTCAAACAGTGCCACTCTTATCATTATTAAGAAATCACTGAGATTACACTGTTGTTAAATTTGCGGGATGTGAGGACACAAATATAATTTTCATCACAACATAATTCACTGCAGCAATGCCTAAGCAGCACATTTCCCTTGGTTAACTGGTTCCTCAATCTGCTAATGACATAATGGATAGTTCCTGAAACAATCCCTAAAATAGAGCAATTTGCAGTTAACCACTGCACAAGATTTGCTTCAAGTCCTAGTACTAACATGTCCTTGAAAACAATTCTTCTAAAACTCATCACCATAGATTTCCCATTTCTATCTTTTGATTATTTTTAGTTTGAATTTGCCAATCAAAATCAAATTTACCAAACATATTAGAATACAAATATATTTAGAATTTTTCCTAAATGCCAAATCTATAAACCCAAGTCAGATTTTGACCGGTTTGACAAAGTTTTGTATGGTACAATGCAATTCTTTTCCCATTCCTCCCTCCTACCATTTAAAGCCATTTTATACCCAAAACTGTTTTTTCATGTTTTTCCAGATGTCTAATACAGAACAGCTTTGACCTTCTCATTCACACACAAACCAATTGAACTGATTCTACACTTTATATATGTGGAAAAGATATTTAATTGTAAAATAGAAAAAGTAGGCCAGAGTACAGTTTTAAGGGTAATTCTTCCGTGTACAGTATAGATAAACCAGACATTTTGCTTAAGTTTATATAAACAATTCCATAAAAGCAGTGAACATGGAACAACAAAGCAAAGCACAAAGAGTTTTATCTTACAAAAAACGGATCTGCACAGTAGTTCAAAAATTTAATGTAACACAGCACTGAACAATCTTAAGGCAGCTCAGTCTAAGCACAGGACTAGAAGCCAGGAACTCCTGAGATCCATTCCCAGGTGACCACAGGTTCACGTGGTGGTAAGCCAGTCATTTAACTCCCTCATGTTGCACTTAAACCAGTTAAAAATTGAGACAGTAACACTCACTTACCTGCCTCAGGCAGAGCAGTAAGGGTTCTTTAAAAGATTTTACAATGCTCTGAAGATGTAACGTGCCATATAAATTTTAAGCATAATAGATCACTGCACAGACACACACAAACACAGTATCACAGTGAGGAACAATGATGCTGGCTAGGAAGAGCATCACTACAACATAAAAAAAATTACTCATCCAATTGCGTAATTAAAATGCAAAAGTCCGTTAAAAAAATGTATCACTGAAGTCATTTCAAGGCTATTGGGGAAGAGAGACCAACAGGGACAGTCTAAAATAGCTACTATTTGTGTTCCAGTGGAGACATTCCTTTCTATTCATTACTGAACTTTAAAATGTTTGTACAGGAAAATCATAAGACACACAAAGTGAAGTTTTGACGCCTCCACTACCAAATTTTGCCTCTTAATATGTAAATTAAAATACTTTTTTGTTCTCCTTAATTACAAATTACATTCTTCCAAGAAATATACCATCCACAATAAAACTGGCTGCTAGCTTACTTCAAATGACCTATAGGCTAAACATTTTTCTCATAATTTTTCTCATCTTTGCTGAAAAATACCTATGCAAGATGTATGTGTAGAAATTATAAAAACATGCAGCATATGTACAAACTGAAAAGTTTAAAAAATATTAGCTTCATATACATGTAAATCTACTTGGATATATCTGAAATTAAATATAAAAATTTCACCACCTAAAATAAAAAAAAAAACCAAAAATGGTTTTCAGAGAATCTGAGACAACTACTTAAAGCTGTACAAAGATTTCCACCTGGAAATGTCTTATTCAGAGAAGTTGAGCTGTTATCATGTAGAAATAACTGTTAATTAATTTTGTCACATAATCAAATTTCAAATTGTCAGCTTAAATCAACATCACCCTTAAAACTGTTCTGTTTTTCAGAAGTTAGATTCATACTAAAATCAAAAATTTCACAAAAACATTGGCTTTTCATGTTTCTGGATCCCTTCAAAAAGATTTATCAACTCATTTTGAAACTGTAAAAAAACCAACTATTTACAGTATTTAATTTTAAATACTTTTCACAATTTCTAAATTCAGAGTTTTTATGTTACAAGAAATCAATCAGAGCTCACGGCTTAAGTCCAGTTATCAACTTGTAGCATCTTCTCTATCATGAAATCCCATGGCTGTACCTATATAGTGTACAGTTCAAGATTGTACTGCAGGTTTTTGAAAGTAACAGGCTTTGCAGTGTGTTCATTTTTTATTAAACAGCTTCTTTATTAGTCTGGAGGCGGTTCATTGCCTCTAACTTCTGCCGATAGGCCTCTGCTTCTTGTTCCTTCTTTAGAAGCTGCTGACGATATTTTTGTGCTTCTCTGTTTGCCTCATCCAGCTGTTTCTGAAGAGTTTCTCTTTCCTATTAGAAACAGAACCAGCAATATTTTGTCAAAGAAGTATCAAATACAAGCTAAAATGGCAAATACTTTTCCTTTACATGCAGTTCAAGTGTTAGGGTATCATGGAGAAGCTGTTCAGTTCAGTTCTTACTCGGGCAAACCTGTAAATGCTGCTGTGCAAATTAGACCCCAATTATCAAGCAGCCAACTCCCCACACAGGGCTGTGGAGACACCAAACCCCAGTCTACTGAGCTGCAAAGGTACCATGCAAATCTTCACCAAAAAAGAGCTAAATGAAAAAAGCAGAAGTGTGGTGATTAAATACTAACAGAATATATGAACATTTCCCCAATCATCCAATCTAACAGGCTTGTCCCTTGCTGTTGTATATCTAATCAAACAGTAAAAATGACAAGCTGCTACCTATCAGCCATCTGCACTGGAGAGTGTCAGCTGCCCACTGACCAAAGCATAAACTTAACTGTTTCCAAACAGGGATTGACTCTGCAATCCAGAGGTCTAACCACATCCCCAAGGACACTGTATCTTTATCAATTAACAGGCAATTAGTCAGATAAGCTTTTTTTCCTTTTAAAAGCAGCTAGTAAAGAAATCCTTAAGTCGCTGCAAAAATCCTGCATACAAGTTTGCTGAGGGTGGATATAAAATGGTTTCCAAGCAAAATGACAGGGGAAATGCCACATCCTCTGAAGCTGCCTTAGGAACTGAGGAGAATGCATTTCCATCTCTCAGTGATGTAGGTACTGACTGTCATTTTGTCTGATTTTCTCTGAGCCCAATTGAAAAAGCAATTTGCTTAGGAAATAGTTTTGTTTTGATCAAATATTCAATCAAATACCATTTCATTGAAGTGCATCATACTTTTATGAGTAAGGTAGTATTGGATTTAAAAAATCATTCTTTCCACTGTAGTTAAGTAGGAACAGTAAGGAATGTTGCCAGAGAAACAAGCCTGCTCCCAGAGAAACAACTTATCAAAAAACCAAGGTCCAGTGAAAGCAAGTCCTCTTTTCACTATATTCCCAGCAGTTCAATATCACATTCCCATTCAATACCTCTAACAGTTGTCAGAAGTTTCAGCCCCCCACACTCCCCTAAGAGCATCCCTATTCTTCTTCACTCACATATTCTCATGGTAAGAAAAACAGAAAAATACTCTGCCTCCCTTCTGCTTGCTCCTGTTCTCAGTACTTGTCACAGTCACATGTCAGCTGAATGTGCTTAAATACAGTGACAGAAGTGGTCAGATCACTGCTAACAGCAAAACCAACAGGTGAAGGAGATGATATTAACAGGTTATAAAGAGATTAGCTAGAACACAGAACAAACTGCAGTAAGTGCAACTTGATTTTCAAATGGGTTTCAAGAGCCGAAGGCAGCAGGCTAGGGTTTGCTTCATTTGGAGTATATGCTGATAAAATGAGAGCTCATCTGATTTTGCCTACTTATTTGAAAAGGAAGTTCAGCTTCCACCTCTGAAAATTTGGATTCTGCTTTTAAGGCAACTTTAAGGATGTTCATGTAGCAACTAACATGGCAGATGCCAAATGAACAGCAGAGCCTACACCTCAGAGGATCTGAAACACACCAATGATCCTCCAGCAGCAGCCCAGCCACAAGTTCTGTCTGTAGTATGAGGGGACCAACAGCTTATGTAAAACAGCCTCATGGATTAGAGCCTTGCTGAGCAGAGCTACAAGACAATCCCAGTGAATTAGTCAAAACAGTTGATCCTTCCACATCTGGAAAGCAGCCTTTCCTTTTTGAAGGCTGGGAGGATCTGAGCTGGGCATTATCTATCCCATGAATTGGTCTCAAAAACCATCAAAAACCTAATACTGTCAAAAAGCAAAGCTGCTCTATCTGCTGGCCTGCAGAGAAATAGGAACCATTGGTAGTTCACTGGCAAGAAGTCCTGTGGTGCATTACAAACAGCAAGGGGCTATCCCTGCTATGGAATGTGTGCAAACATTTGGGGGTGGAATCACTGCTGTGGAGTGAGGGCACACTGCAAACATTTGGGGATGGAATCACTGCTGTGGAGTGAGGGCACACTGCAAACATTTGGGGGTGGGGAGGTTCCCCTGCACAACATTTGAGATATTTCGCATGAGAGAATAACTAAACTTGGGGATACCAAAAGTGTACAGCACATTAGCAAACATGGTAGGAAAATGGATAGGAAAAAAATAACACTCAAGGCATGGGCAGAATGAAAACCCTATTGATGAACACTGCATGTGCAGGAGGGTTACACAGCTAACATGGGTGAGGTTTTACACATTTAACAGTTTCCCAAAAAAAGATGAATTAAGAGTGCAACCAAAGTGGGTAGCTTGCAGCAAAAGCAAAGGGATTCCTGGAGAGAAAATAACATAACAACAATAAACTACTGTCGCAGCTACAATGGTTTCCCAAACAAAAAAGGCATCTTCTGAAAATTTGGGGCAAAATAACTATGTGGACTAATGGTCAAATCTTTGACATCTAGGGAGGAGGACTGTATCTCATCTACCAATTTAATCAAACCCAGAAAGCGTTCTTGGGACATTCTTCAGAACACAACCAGAAGTGTTCTAAAGATCTGGAGTCCTTTTATATCATCTACTCAGATAAAAATCAAATTAGAGGATGCTCAGTGCTCTAAAGAAATCTTCCATTTTACCAGGGAATTTTCTTCATACATGTAACTTTTCATCGACAACAGGAATACCTATAACTAAAATAATCAACCACTCTTTTAAACAACACAAAGACACAGGATATGAATCCATGAATATAATTAGTTTACAATTATGATTATTTTTTAGTCTAATCAAATTATTCTCCTGGTTCTAATGCATGTCACCTTTCAAACATGGAACATGGGAGAAACAGTCAAATTAAAGAATGAAAATAAAGATCAATGTATGTTAATGAATTATGCATGAAAATGAAAAACAGAGTATCTGTGTGACAGGGTTTTTTTGCTGCCATCCCATGTTTAAAATATCAAACTGCTTAGGAAAAATTGCTGTCAATCTACAAAATGAGCTGAAATGTTTTAACTTAACAGACCCAGAATAGAAAATTTAAAAACACCACTACAGCTTTAGTTGTTCCACAATACTTTCACAGGAAAGTTTGTCACCTCACATGGATGAGAGGATTTTCAACTACAAAAGCTCTACAACTACAGTAAACTGTTCACACACTATGAACTTAAAACAGCTGAAAAAAGCATTCAGCCTTGAATCAACCTTCATAATAAAATCAAGGAATGAATTAGAGTGAGGCAAAGAAAACAAACATTTTTTGTATTTCCACATTCTAAAATTTTTTTTTAAATACTTTAATGAGGGGAAGGGTCCCACTCCAAATTTAAATATCTACTACTGTCTGTGATGAAGAAATTTTAAGTGAATCAATTTTGTGTGCACTTCTTTAGTAGCAGTACACCCCTGTGAACCACCACAAGGCCTTCACACACAGGCAGAGGTCTGTATGTGCATTTCCAGTTGTACAGGCAAGGACAAGAAAGTCATCAAAACTTCCACTTAAAAGTAAAAGACCAAGTAACTCATGTAAATCTACTTCTTTCAATATTTGAGAAATATGTTTAGCATATATAAATAAAACTGGTAATTCCCTTAAAAAGAATTATTGGTATTTTTATACCAATTATCTGTACTTAAGAACACATCAATTTATCCCTTAACCAATCTGGATTTTTTAAAAATTAATTTAACAAAATTACTAAAAAGCTTAAGGAAATGTAATTTCCTTTATGAATAATTCAGGCAGATTTTTAGAAGTGTGAACAAAAGAAATGCTTTTATTTTAACAGTCATACATTTTAAAAAATGCAGCAAGAAAATTTCAACTGTCAGGATAATCTGTAATGACCACAAAGCTGCAAAGGCCAAAAGTATTTGATGCAACAACTTAGGGACATGGAAAGTAAATGATGAGGGGTGGTAATTATTGTTATTAGACATGGATAACATATAGCACATACTGTACAACAAAAAGTATTCAATTAGGCACAATTTGATAATATGAACAGAAGTTGGAGAATACAACCTTGGATAAATGAAATATCATGGAGTTGACAAAATGAGAACTTACAGTCTAGTCAAAGCAGACAGCAATTTTCATAAACTTTTGACCAAAACTGGTCAGCACAGTTAGAAGTAACCGGAAAAGGAATGAGATGGTTGACCTTTTGTGGCTAGTATAAAAAAAGCTACAATTTTAAACTGAACCATTTGTCATATAAAAAGGAAAGAGCTCTCAACATTCTTAGGTCTTTTGCAGTATAGTTTAAAAAAAAACAGATGGTGCAAAGTTGTGTAATAATAAACTGCTTCAGAATTTAAAAAAAAGGTGGGGGACACCACACAGATAAAAATTAACAAACACAGAATCTTACTGTTTCACACTTCCATCAACAGTTATCTAGATACCATGAATGGAAAGGAAACATTGCTAAAAATGATCTCCCAATCAGAAGCATGTGGCTGTAACAGAAGGATGAGGGCACAGCGCTCTCATTCACTCCTAGCGGAAAGAGTCAAGTCACTCGATAACGTATCAGCACCCAGTTTGAAAAACCAGCTAGTGATCTTCAAGAAAAACAAAAAAAATGTTCTCACATACCTAAACAAGTGTCATTTTTACATGCATGACCACAGGATCAAGCAAACAGCCCTCCTATTTTCTTTTTACAACAACTTTGTAAAAGATGAGTTTCAGTTACAGGAGAGACTGAACAAGTTGAACGTTTCACACACTTCATTCTGTGGTAACACAAAAATTAACCTCCTGAACAATACAAAATCCATAACCAGATCTCAGTCCTGAACACTGTTCAACACAGATCACGTAATATACTCCTTACTTCTATTTCTGCAGACTCCACACGATTTTCAACAATCTCAATGCACTGTCTCTTCACTGGCGGTTCTTCACTTATTACAGTTTCTTCAGCAATGTCTGTTGCTGGAACTGTTAGCACTGAAAATGCATTTGTACATGTAAATACATTTATTTCCAATAATATTTGCACTACATAAAACTTTTATTATTTAAGTAATTTTATTAACAGCAAAAATACAAATACTTTTGCTTGTGAAAACACATCTGTATAATAAAGTGCACAATAAGATCAGTGAAAATCTACTAAAAACTTTAGTTGCTTGTATGCTACTTAAGAACTTTAAAATTCCTCATTATTAAAGCCTACAGTAATTAGCTCTGGAATAACACTGCCATTTTTCTGAGTAAACAGACATGGCAGAGAACTGCAGCTGAGTCACCAGCCTGTCAACTCTAACTTCTATAGAAGACCATTTATATAATATTTCTTGAATAAATACTAAATACAAATCTTGCTTTTGTTTTAATATACATTAAGTAACCTAAAAATCCAGTAGTTATAATCCAGTAGTTATTAGCCACGAATAAGAAAATCAGGGTTCTCAGTGAAATCATACTCTAATTCCTCACACAGCCATCTGACAAATAAATGTAACTGTCACCTCAGTTGCCATCTACAGCCACTCACTCATAATGATAACAAGGTGTACTAGCTCAGGCAAACTGTGAACCAAATCATTTGCCTCCTGTGTACAACTCTTCAAGCTTCACACTGGGAGTCCTCATGAGGAAACCAGAGAAGGGATCATTTTTATCTAAATAATGCCAGGGGTCTTTAAAAGAAACCACCCAAAGCATACACATCACAAAAAAGGACTTAGCACACTAGCAGTACATATGGCCCAAAACCAAAGTTGTGTCACTCTGGCTTCACTGGTTCTGCCAGTGCTGCTCTAAACTTCAGGCTGTAAGAGCTGACATTTGTCAGGTCAGTGTGTCAGTGTACCAACACTCCATGGAGCCTGCAGACATTGCTTCATGCATCAGATTTCCAAATCCAAGCCTCACCTCCCCACGGTACTTCCAGCAATGCAACAGTGTAAGAATTAGGCAGGTTTTTGTTTTACTCCATCATTTAATTTCTGTAACAAGTTTGCAAAAATCAAACTTAGTGAAGGCAAAGCAATCTTAAATGTCCCATGTTTTCTCCACAGTTTAGTAACTCTTCTACTCTGTCTCCTAAAGCTGAGGCTCAGCTGACATGTTAACCCACTGAACTGCAGAGGTTTATGTCTCAGCCTTCTTTAATTTAAGAATTCATAGATGTACACAAAATGGTCCAGGCTATTTGCACCTAAAAAGTCATTATTATTACTGTTATTATTACAGCTAAAACAGTTCCTCAAGCTGGAATCATACAAGTGTGCACTCACCTTGCTGCCCATCTGGCATGGTGACAATGATGGGCTGCCCTATGCCACTGGTTGGAATGGAATGCAGGTTGCCCAGCTGAATGCCATCTGTAACTATGGTAATAACCTGCTGCCCTCCAGAACTGACCACCTGCTGAATGGCCCCATCCACAGATTCTGCAGTCACAACTTCTTCTGTGGCCACAACTAGCAACAGATTAGTAAAGGAATTAAGTCAATTTATAAATGAAATTTTATGACTTCAAATGCATTTTGGTACAGCTAAAGAAACATTTATTCCATGGCTTTCATAACTTGACCCTCTGATGAATACTTTACTATGTATTATATTTTAAATAGAGTCTTTTATCAGGCCAACATAAAGCACTCACATTTTGACATTTACATGCAACACCATCCTTGCTCAATACAATAATATTGATATACCCCACTCAAAATTGATGCTTTGGGGTCAGTGTTAACAGGTCAGCAAGAACAGCAGCTGCTTTTAACAACACAATGAACTTCTGCATTGTACACAAGCTGGACTAAGTTATACTAATAGCAGAATGAAATTAACTTGTAATACTACCTTGAACCAATGCCTTGCCACTGTATGTCAGGACCCAGCTTAGATTTCTCTATTAATATAATGGTCTACAAGACTAAAGGACCCCTAGAGAATCTTAAGTTTTGTCTGCACCCCATGAGTACTTCAAACAACTTTATTTCTTATACAAAGTATGAAACAAGACTAAAGGAAAAGTTCTGCAGAGCTGACATTTTTACACCTTCGAAGAAGAAAGATAAAGCTTAAGAAGTAAAATAAACCTTGTATGTATATAATTTTACAGGTGAAAGTGAAAAAATCCAGCTCAACTATTTGAAATTCATGACTCAATAATGAGTATAAAGCAGTGAACTCTCACAGCTCTGTATCACTTCTACAAATCAAGGCAGGACAAGGAAAGCCTGCATTCAGAGCTACAGCACACAGCCCAGCTTGCACTCTATGCTGCAAATGGGGTGCTGTGCTACCATCCAACAGGATGCTGAGGCAAAGAGCAAAACCAGTGGTACCACAATCAGGGAAACTCAAGAACACTAGCTCTGTATTTTATTTTCAATTTGTCATGGTAAAAGCAAAGCCTTTGATTTAGATAACAGACATTAGAATGTTCTCTATCTGCAGAGATGAAATTAAAACCCTATAGACTGTGTTGTGATGTTCAAGATGACAGAAGGTAGATAAAACTCTGAAGCTTTCATCTTTTAAGTTAATTACAATGTAACATACACAGAAAAATCACTCTGTAATTGAAATAATGATTGCAGACATTGTCTTCTGAAGATCTTTATGTTTAGAGATTACTGTCCTATAACACTGCTTAAATATTCACAGAGTGTTTATTCAGGAAACCAAAACAGCAACTCCCACATGAATAAGTGGTGTTGTATTGAACTTGATTTGGCTTCTAAGTACAGGCTCAGCAGTAAGAAAAGGCCACTGTCACAAAAAAGTCTCAATTGGAAGTGCCAATTGAGGTGCTGTGGCAAACAGCTCTGATCTTTCAGTGTCAAACTCAGTGTTGGGTTTTAGTTCTGGAAGGAAACATGGCTAGAACTTCTTCAAAATCTTGAAAGAAAAGGAAGATTTTGTCTAAAAAGAAGCTATTCTGTATAAAAAGAAAAAATAGCCCCCCAAAAAATAGTCATTATTCCTTCCTTGCTCTCCTTCCTTATCTATAGCCATAGAATCATTATTTACTGCACTACTTCACGAGCTGACAGAAACTTGAAGTTATGTATTTTAAATTCATTAAATGAGTTTAAATGACTTAGCTTTCTAACCTGGTGTTTCTGAAGAATTAGACAGTGGAGCTGATGCTTCTGCCAAAGCTGCCAACGTAGCTAATACTGATGTTGATGAATTTCCAAACTGTACAGCAGACACTCCTGTTTCATCTAGAAGGATGAAAAAAAAATTAGCTGATAAATTTAAAACCAGCAAAGTCCCTTTTTCTATTTTTATTGCACTGAAGCTTCTAGCACACACTCCATTTTCAGCAGCATTCTGCTGAACCAAAGTGCTATTCTGAAGTGAGGTTTGTTAAGCAAATAGAATTTCTGACAATTTATGCCTGTGAAGATCATTGTTTTAGGTATGTACATATTTACAACACACAAAAACCACTGACGAGGAATATGGCAACTCTTCTTAGCACTGTTTTTCCTCACACCTTTCCACTAAAAGGTGAAAATCAGTGAAAGTATAAAATCCCACAGCTATCCTTTAGGCACCTAAAGAGCTGTTCTATTGGATGGATGTGCAGAAGATACCAGACCTGTCAGGTTGACCACCCCTCCAGGCCCGATGATGAACTGCGGCGTGGCTGCGTGTATCGTCACCGTGTCCGGACTCTCGGGGTTCGTATTGATCTGGTTCTGCATTGCAATCTGGGACACAAAGGGAACAACATCATCCCCACTGCAGCTACACAGGAGCTGCTGCCTTGTGTAACAGCTACAGTCCTTGCATGCTTCACACAAACAAGGAGGAGCTCCCTCACTGCACCCCTGCAATACACATACATCGTGTCCTATCTCCAAGTGCATAAGAAACTTTTTTTTTGTTGAAATCTAAAGATAGAAAATCTGTTGGAGTGAAAGAGTTTAACAACACACCACTACTTCTCCCTACCAGTTATGTAAACAATGAGGACAAGGCTCTTCTGCAGATATGCAAGCTCACTTATCTAAAAGAGAAGTGTGAAGAACCAAGACTGCTGGGGCAGATACATGTCATGGAAAGCTACTCTGACAGCTCTGCAATTGCCACGAAATGGACGTGGCAGTCTTTGTGTCTTTCTATGAATTATCACTAACTTCTGTTTACTCCACCCTTTCTGCAGTCAGGAGGAGGCTAAAGGAACACACCAGAAGTTCAGACATTTAAAGACACAGGGAGGTTACAGATTTATACACTGGCCTAATTCATACCGTGGATATTTTTCATTTGCTTTGCATTCTTTCTCAGTAAGATTTATCACTTAGTTTGCTTTTAACAACACTATTGAACAAGGAGCACACATTTCCATGGAATTATCTATTAAAATCAATTCTCCAACAATTCAATCTTAGCTTTTCTAATTCTGGAAAAATTGGCATCTCTTCTGTCCTGTCTGAACTCCAACTAGGAAATTATTATCCATATATGAAGCTAACTGAATACTAGGGGATAGTCAGAATAAACTGTCAGAGAAGGGAGGGTTTTTTTACACCTCAACTTTAAGGAGTCCACCTACCTCTGTGTATTACATCACTCATACTTAAGAAAATAAAGAATACTTATCCTTGACTTTGTAGGTGGTGAAAATGTTCTTTGACCAAGTAATGTTTACTACCATTAATCTCATTTCATGTATTGAACTAGACTGGAGTGTGGCATTATCAATAGATGGTGTCATAGCTGCTACAGTAAAAGCTGAGTTTATGACATGGGTAATCAAGTACTTTGCTGCAAGTTCCCTTAACATGAGGAATTAAAAGTTACCTGTAATATTTCTGCAATGTCTTCATTTCCATTGTCTACTGCAATATCTAATGCCGTTTTGCAAAATTTACTCTGAGCATGAACATCTGCTCCATACTTTATCAAGAGTTCTACAACTTCTTGGTGGTGATGTTCAGTAGCCCAGTGAAGTGCAGTCATTTTGAGCATGTCCTTGGCATTGACATCAGCACCATGCTACAAACAAGATCATTGCATAAATTATGTCATTACAAATAGCTCAATTAAATAATGCTGGTCACAGAATGAAGCCCTAAATTGTTTTTCTCCATGAGGAATGCCCTGCTATCTTACAATTACATTTTTTTAAGTAATTCAATCTATCTACTAAATACATTATTTATTTCAAAAGAATTACAGATTCTCTAAAGTACATGTTACTTCTAAAATCTATTACTAAACACAACATCAAATTAGGGAGTATTCTTATTTTGAAACAGCAGTAAATAATTCACCTGAAATCATGATGATTTTAATGTAAAATAAATTACAGTGTAATTGGAAAACAAAGCTCCCAATGCACACAGTTTAACTATTCATGTAATTTCAATGCTGGTTTCACGACCATATTAATTGCAAATATCTGATCATAAACCATTGCAATAACCCCACTTCAGACCTGTTTCAGCAGTTTGTACCTTAAGTAAGACTTCTACGATGCTGGCATGGCCTTCTGATGCTGCCATATGTAATGGAGTTCTGTCCACTTTGGTTCTGGCATCCCGACTCACTCCTGCCCGCAGCAACACCTCTGTGGTGGAGTAATGTCCATACTGTGCTGCTAGATGAAGTGGAGATGTTCCCAGCTGTAATGAACACAAAACATGCAGCTCTAACAGATGGCAGAACAAAGCATTTCTTCTTACTCTCAAGATACCAAACCCAGGTGTCAAGCTGCCATTACAAAACCATTTCCCCTTGTAGTCTCAAGAAGAGAAGATGTTGAGGCTTTTACAGAATATGAATGGGGGATAGAAGTTTGTTGTTGCTTTCTTTTTACTCTGTTTTTTCTGCCTTTTTGTAACATTTCAAGGGGTCTAACTCCATTTTTAGGGTTGGTCAGCAGGGACCTTTGGAAGTCAATTAAGTCCAACCTCCTGCTCAAAACAGAGTTAATTTGGAAGTTAGGTCACTAAGCAGATTAAGGCTCTTAAGAGCTTGTAAACACCCTAGGAATTTTGGGTACCTGACCTCTCTCTACAACCTATTCAAAAATCAGCACACCCAAAAGACAACTCAGTATCCCTATGTCAGGAAACTCTCAGCTGCACATATTAGGTAGTTAGGACTGTTTTCATCATTCAGACCTCTTACTACACTAAGTGTATAAACACAGTAATGAGGAGGATGATTGCTGCTTTTCCTCATTAACCATTCCAAAGCTCATCTTGAAAGTCACCACAATGAGCTCACTCACAGTCTGTTACTAAAATCAGTAGGAGGACATATGAAGAAACAGACATGTTTAATTTTGAATTAGAGACTAGATGATGAGAATGCAGAATTCCAAGAAGAACTGTAATATAAATGCTGAATTGTAAGAATAGTATTTCCTTCTTCAGGTGAGCAAAGTAAGATTTACTTTCTCCACTGGAAAAGTTGTCATTACCCAGTCTGTGGTGAAAGGTGCTCCATTTGCCATCAAAATGCGAACTTCATCATCTTGACCTGCTCGTGCAGCTTCTAAAAGTTTCTTTCCCAAATCTACTAGTGACATCTAGTGAAGAACATAAAGGAATATAAAGACAAAATAATAACATTAACACTATTTTAAATATATACATGTTGCCTTTTTTTTAAATTATTATTTCTGAACTACTCTGAAAAGTTCAGAAACCGGAGTTGGTATTTTAGCCATGAGAACAAGCTCTATTGATTGCAAAAAGCACTTTGATTTTAGAATTACTTTTGCCAGCCAAACAGAACTGATATTATTCTGAAGATTTCAGTATGACAATGCTGTAACCACTGCAGCTGTAAAGTTAAACAAAATTTAAACTGAACTGGATGAACATTTCTTATAGCAGAAGGCAGTTTCAAAGCTCTCACCTGATACTGCAACCTTCTGCAGCTTGGTCCAGCTTTCACACAGTTCTACATCTTGGCTGCTGTGTCATGCACCCAAAGGCACTAAATCCACTTATCCAAAATGCCTACATGTATTTAGGGGGTACCACTATGTAAATGCACTGAGATAGGTATGAAACACAGCACCTTTCTGACATCTTGTCCACCACTATTTTTGTTCACCCTAAAATTTAATTTCTGTATCCCTAGATGCAAAACTACACAATAAGCACATTATTGTCCTACATACAACAGGTACCTGAAATAAAACCCTTGCCTGAAAACAAATATTACTGCCTGCTTTAACTACAGTTACTAAAACCATGTGAAGTGCAAAGTTTTGAGACCTGACTGAGACACTAGCTGAAAAACCTTCACATCACGATTGGATAACATCCCTTTCACACCAAGGTTCCATATAATACTTGCAATAATATATGCAGACAAATTACACCTGTTTCTGTTGCATCAAAGATTTGCTAGAAACACAACTTTTTTAAATTGCCCCATTTCATACTTGTTATTAAATTTCTCTGGTAAAATATTAGAACTAAACCATAACTTATGCTACTAACCAAAAAATACTACTGCTACTACTACTAACATTTTAGTATTCCTATAGCTATGTTTTCTACTACCAGGATGTTAAAAATGGAATTGCTTTCATCAGTTTCCAGTCACAAACAAAGTTAAGCCTGTATTACTAATAACAGCAGTTGTGAGGCCATGCAGCCAATGTCCTGCACAAAGTGAAGAGTGTATCAGTCCAGGAAAGAAATCCCATTAAACATACAAATCTATCACAAAAACAGTATCTTTAGAAATTTCTCTGTTCCTGGCTCAACTGGCACATTGCTCAATAAACTGAAAGCTGTTGACTTTGGAAGAAACTAGAAAGGAGACCAAAATACTGCACAAGCAGTACTGAACACAGATCAGCAGGGCTGTGAACTAGGGCAGATGACCTCTGTCTGCAGAACTGACTGCAGGCAGCAATATTCCTGCCACCAAAATACTCCATTTATGCCCATCCTTCTGGTACATGTGAACACACTGATTTGTCTCCAGCCAGAAAAGGGAAGAGAAGCAGGAAGGTGATGGGACAGGACAAATACTAACAATGGGAAAAGGAAGGAAAAAAGGAATACAGTCAGATGCAGAGGAAGGGACAACAGCTGTCTCTTTCCCATACAGGAAAGGAGCAGAAGAGAAAACCTAGGAAATATCCTAAGAAATGGAGTAAGAAAAAATCTGTCATACCTGTTAAAAAGGGACACTAGAAGTAATAATACCAAACATAAGGCAAGAGCTGGCACTTGGCAAGTGCAGCAGTGAAATGAAGCAATAGAGCACTCCCTTTAAACGGCTTTTTTTTCCCCAGTGGGGATTGCAAGTCAAGGAGGAAAAGTACACTCACAGACAGACATCCTTTTTCTGGTGGTCTAACACCACCACATCAAGGCCCTCAGAAGCAAAGGCAAGCTGGGAGTTACTGAGGTTACAACTTGCTCAGAAACACAACTATTCATTTTCCTTTTATTTTTGGTTTAAACAGCAGTAGAGCAAAGGAACTAATAAAATCCCATTTTGGAATTGCTGAATAATTAAGGCTGAAGGAGACCTGTCAAGATTATGTAGCTCAATATCCCAGCCAGAGCTGGATATTAATAGGGCTCAGTCCTGTTGAGTTCTGAATGTCTCTCTAAGGATGAACATCCCACCACTTCAGCCTCATTCCAGTGTCCAACCACCCCCATGGAGGGGGGGAGCTGCCTTCAGGGTATATCCATCTTCCTCCACTGACCAAAAAGATACTCATGATAACAAGTTACACTTCATGTCTGTTAAACTGAATTAAATTAGCCTGTACATTTAGCAGCCTATGCAGAACCCACTGCCCACATCTATACACTACTGAAATGAACTGCAGAGCTGTTATGAAAATCCTGTGCAGCAAAACTCGAGCCACCCCCCAAAAAATATCAATTATGGTGACCTGCAAAATACCAGTCTCAGTCCCAGGAGATGTTAGGGACAAACTTCGGATCCCTGAACTCCCTGAATTACTGTGGAGCAGTCAATGAAAGCACACCAGTTCTCTTCTCAACACAAGACTAAACAGCTTTGATAAAAAATGCTCTAATCAAGGAAAAAATAACCTTTCATTACTGCATATTCCTTCCATTGACCAACACTCTCTTGGTTGATAGGTGTTTGTATTTTAAACAAACACAAAGCATCACACAGGTTGGTATGTGCCTCTCAATGTAGAGTTTTTACTTCAGTTAGAAGAGAAATGAATCAAGTTTCAGTTCTCATGGGGTACTTGGAAGCGTGCTTGGGCCATCTAGTGGAAAAAAGAAAAAAACTCACAAAATTCCACTGTTCAACTAAAATAATAAAAATCCCTTTGCACACCACTAATGCACTAACAGCAGCAAACAAAGAGGCATTTCCAACAAAACTCATGCACGTTTAATCACTTTGAACCAATCACTTTTAACTAGCACTCACAAAATTTCTGAAGAGTTGTCAACCCAAGGCTGATTTCCACTTGGCAGCCCATCCCAAGGACTGGCACTGTAAGAAACCCCCCAGTGACAACATCCAACCTCCCCTACACTCACCCACAGTCCTGGACAGAGTGAGAAGGGTGTGCAGAGCCCCAGCCTCCCATCCCACCAAACCCTTCCAGCTGCTCTCTCAAGATGGCTCAGCAACTCTACAATAGTGCAGTGATACTATCACAAGCAAGATACAATAATACATTTAAAATTGAAATGAGATTGCTATTTCAAAGAGCAGTCTGCTGCTACTCCACAGAGCTAAAATCAACTCTGCTGAACAGTGTTTGAGGGCTCTCTTCACTGTGTCATTTCCATCAAGCTCTGCTAGCATGACAGCTGTGTAACACTTTGCATGAGGACTTTTTTGGAGAATAAAAGCATCACTGGCTCTGAAATAAAGACTTGAGACTGTTGGAGTTACTCTTATGGCAATGTGATAATGTTTTCAGACTTCTAAGAGCTCCTACACAAATGTGTGAAGAGAGGGTTTTGTCTACAAGTGAGTAAATAGGGAAGAGCTTCTGCTGGGTTTAGACTTCTCTGATTTAATCAACTCCTGAACTTCCACATTACTGCAATGTATTCTGCACAGTCTCATTAGCCAGATGCCACAATTAGCTGGTAATTAAAAATAACATCAAATTATTATTGCTATTTTACTTATGTTCAAAGGAAAATGATACTACTTTTTTGCATCCATCTTAGATTTAGGTTTTTATACACTCAATAAAGATGACACTGTTACCAGAAGGGTGTAGAATAGCACTCAACAGGGGTTTAGGTGGAACTGTGTGTGAAACAGGCTCTGTGGGAAGCAAGTGGAGCTAAAACCTGGCAGCTTGGGATGCCTGGCTACCACACCACAGTCTACAGACAACAGAGCAGCAGAGACTGCAGCCCAAATCAAAATCAAGTTTGGCTCCAAATGTTGCAGCGTCTCTCAGGGTGGTGTCCTGCCCCCAGGAGCCCAGACCTGCTCCTGAGTGCTGAGCATCAGCTGGTCAAGATCAACAGGCCCAGACCAGCTGCTGCAGAACATCTGGCAGCATGGAGGTCTCCCAGCCCAGTGTCTGTCCCCAGGTGCACCCCTGAAAGGGACACCCTTCCTCCGGAGGAGCATGGACAGCAGCAGTGCAGCTGATCACAGGTACCTGAATCAACACAGTGTCTCTGATAAGGGCTTGAAATCACCAAGTTCCATTAAAGGCTCATTAAACACTTTTCCCTGCTCAAGTGACAGATGGCAGAATTGCACTGAGAAGATGGCTGGAGACCCATCATCTCTCACATCCATTACATCTGGGAAAATAACACCCTTTGAGAATGTCTTTTTCTTCCCACTACTGAAGAAAAAACCAATTTAACCTGCTTGCCCAGACCCGACCTTCAAAAATGCTACCACCCTACTGATTTCAACATCTCACAGTATTGCTAGAAATTCAGAATGGCCATTTCTAGCTAATTTTATGTGCCTGTCCATACCAAGGTCAGTAATATTTTGAAGTTCAGCATAGAGTAGTTAACCTCATGAACACTTTGATATCACTTTAATGTACATTACCAATTATCAGTGATTATAGCAACTTACAAACTCAAAAAGTTCCTGTTTCCTACATGAATCAAACATCTTTTGATAATGATTTCACAAGCAATACTTCAAATATTGATATAGATATCATAGACTTAGACTATCCACACTGCTATCATGACAGTGAAAATTACACTAATATGTTAATTGCAGTCAGCTTTAATTCCAGTGCTTTCTGCTTTCCTCTGACTGTTTTACTTGTAATTAAATTCTCTCTAGTCTGCTTGAACAGCAACATGACCTTCATGTCACACATGCATCAGATGAAAAATACCTGATCTGAGAAAAGCAAACATTGTTGAATAGCTTAGTGGCAAAGACAGCCAGGCCTGTTAGTAATGCAGGTCTGTCCTCCTATTAGGCTCACACATTAACTTAAGCACCAATCAGCAAAGAACTCAAATAACTCAAATAAAAAAAAGACTTTTCTACATCTTTTTTCACATAGGAGAGCACAGATTTGGCCATGATCTGTAACATCTAAAGAGTGTTATGCAACAAGGGTGAACACTGGCACCAAGATTTGGATTGGCACTGCCAACAACCTACAGTTTTCACAAATAAATTTGGCACTAGATACCAAAAAGGTTAATTTGCAGCAGCTGTGATTGATATGAAGAATCCAAGGGCTTGTGATGTAGCCTTTGAACTGTACCACAGCCTTAGGAGAATGTCTCAGGTTGATTAAGCTTGAAAACACCATCAAATCAAAATCATCCACCTCCTACCAACAACATCCATTTTATCATGAGGAATCTTCCTCGACAGTTTCTGTCTGGCACACAGGCCTAAAAAAAATCCAACTAGAAAACAAAGTGTTTTCAGCAAAAAAAGTAGGTCATGAACAAGTCTCTATTTAGAGTATGCTGATCTGCACATATACTCTTAACCTTACTTACATGGCACAGTTATGTTCCCTTGCAAATACTTGTATGTACAAAACTCAGCTAGCTGCACAGTCTTACTAATACTTCAGAAGTAACGAGTAACTTAAAATAGGCTGAAGAACTACAGGGTATGCATTCACAACTGTGAGCACATTTAACGCTACTATGAAGCATTCGCCGTTAAATCAAAGCCACCTTAGCAAGCAGGTCAAAGGAAAATACACAAATGCCTTGAGAACTACCACAGACGACTTCCTACAGGGGATTTCACCGACGTGCCACCAGCGTCCCACCAACGGAAACTACTTCGACTATTTGGGGAAATCAGAACAAAAAAAACGACAATCCGCACTAACTCATCGTATCCCACTGTTATGCTCCCATAGTACGCTTTATTAAGAGTCCAAAGCAAGAGTTACAGACTCCGGGCGAGGGGCACTGCGGAGGGGAAGCCGCTCCCTTCCCGCCCGAGCCGCCTCTCCCCAGGGCACCTTTGGCGCCAAGCTCGCGCACGCAGCCCCGCCGCCTCAGGAGCCCGGGCCGCGGCCCCGCCGGCCCCCCCGGCCCCCGCGGGGCTCGGGACCGTGCCCACGCGGCCCGCACCGCGCTGCCCGCCGGAGAAACCCGCGGGACCAGCCCGGCCCCGCTCTGCCCCGCAGCTCCCGGGTCCCTCGCCGGGCGCGTCGCGCTCGCCCGCGCCCCGCGGGCCGCCCAGGCCGCCGCCGGGGCCCAGCGCGCCGCCCGCGCCCCCCGCGCGGCGGGGTCCCCGGAAGGCCGGCCGGCCGCCCGCTCTCCCCGACAGGAAATCCTGGCTGGGCTGGGCGCTGCGGAGGGAGCCGCGGCGCCGGGTTCCGGGGGAAGTGGAATTATTTTTTACCAGCGAAGAGATCAACTTCCACATCCGGTAACAGGGCCCTATACAAAGGCGCAGACTGACCTGGAAAAGCTTGGCCGGCCCGGGGGGGGTGAGGGAGAGACGGGGCGCGGAGACGGGCCCTTACCGTGCTGCCGGCCCGGCCGCCGCCGCCGCCGCCGCACCGACCCGGGGCTCCGCAGGCCGAGAGCCCCACACGAGAGTCCGCGCCGCACCCGGCGGAGGGACACGGCGGGCGGAGGGGAGTGGCGCGGCTCCGCGCGGCTCTGCCCCGCCGCGGGCGCGCGGGCGGGCGCGAGGCGGCGCGGGGCGCCCCGGGCGGGCCCGGAGGGGCGCCCGGCACTTACCATGGGCGCGGGAATTACCTTATTAACACAGACATCGAGGGAAAAGGGGCGCGCGGAGGGATACGGCCTCACCGCCGCACAGCGCGCATGCGCGCCGCCGCGGGGAAAGGCGGGGAAGCGCGGGATGGAGGGGCCCCGCCATGTTCCGTTCCGCTTCCCGCCCGGCGGGGGCAGGGTCGGGCCCCGTGCTCTCGGCGGGCCCGGGTGGCCTCCCTAGAGGCAGCTTATGAAATAAGGGCAGGGGTCGCTGTCCCGGGTTACTCTGTTGCACAGGATGGTGGAGCTTGCGTTTCCCGCCTCGTGGCTACTGGAGCTCTGCTTGTGCTCCCAGGCGAGGGTACAATCTCTGAGTATGGACTTGCCTGCCTTGCCTGTGTGAGGCAGAGCTGTGGAGATAATCACGGAGTCAAATCGGTTGGAGAAGGCCTCAGAGATCATGAGTCCAACGTGTGACCCAACACCACTATGTCAGCTTAAAGCCACTGAGTGCCAGGTCCGGTCTTTCCTTCCAACACCCCCAGGGACGGTGACTCCATCACATCCCCATTCCAATGTCTAATCACCCTGTCTGTGGAGAAATTCCTAATGTCCAACCTAAACCTTCTCTGGTGGAACTCCAAACTCTATCCTCCTGTTCTTGCGATGGTTACCTGAGAGAGACCAACTCCCTCCACATGGCCACAGCCTCTGATCTGGGAGTTGTAGAGAGCATAAAGTCACACTTGAGCCTCCTCCAGACCGAACCCCCACTCCCTCAGCTACTCCTCACAGAATTTGTGTTCCAGGTCCCTTACCAGCTTCATTGCCTTTCTCTGGACCTGCTTACAGCCCCAAAATGTCCTTAAATTAAGGGTCTAAGAACTGGATTCAGTATTGAAGGTGTGGCCTCACCAGTTGCAAATACAGAGGAAGCTCCACTTAGGGGTCATAGAAATAGGACTTGATAGGATGACAGCTCCAAAATAGCCTTCGGTTGTTGCTGCTCTCTCAGAGGGCTCTGGCCCTCAGTCCCAGGCTCATACTGAACCTGACAGCTCAGGCCTCGAAACATTTCTCTCCCAGTTTTGCTTCAACAATGCACAATGGTTGTGCTCACATTCTCCCCAAAGCTGTTCCAAGTCATACATCTGCTACTGTGAAGCATGGATCTCAGAATCGTCATCCTTCAGGAAAACATACCAATGACAAAATTCCAGCCTGTTATTTTGGAGATTATAATACCCACGAGATAATTAGAGGAATACCTGTTATAATGCTGTTTACAGAGCCATTATTATTTGCCTTTGACCTACCTAATGCAGCTTTGTACAAAATACAAATAACATTATTCCAAGCAGTAACCATTTCTTCCTGTCACCTGTGGACTGGTTTTTCTGGGCGTGCTCAGCCAGAAGGCGGCACTAGAGAACAAATCCAAGCACCTCGGGGCTGCCACTGGTCACCCAGGGCATGGAACCCTTGAATCCAACCTTCAGCACACTTCTCTTTCATTCTGACAAGTGTCTGTGTCTCTCAACAAGGATTTAGGGTGTCATGTTGGCTTTGGTGTCATGGCTTTCATTTATGCAGTAGCGGTAGACACAGAAAATGTTACAATGTCCTCACAGGCGTGTGCCAACAAAACAGGAAGACTGTGGTGTTAGCAGCAGTGCTACAGAAAAGCCAAGCTTTCCCATATTAATGACAATCTCTCATGGAGGTGAACAATGCAGTCTGCATTTAGTCCATTAGCACTGTGTATCAGTTCATTATTATGATCCCAAAATAATCATGTCGAGGTTTTTAAGGCATTCACCAAAACTCCATTGTAAGAGAGAGACATTGGATGTCTGATGTAGGCAGTCAGAACATCTTTCAAATCTGTAAAGCATGGTTTCTATTTTACCCTGCTTTAGAAAATGTAAATGTTTTTTTAGCTAAAAATCTAATACATTCTACTAAAAAGCGCACCAATTTCTACTAAAAAGCACACCAATTTCTACTAAAATTAATTTCTTTATTTATTTAATACTGCTACACAAGAACATACATGCTGATAGGGAAATGTGTTCTAACCTGAGGCAACCACAGCATGTTATAACTTAATCAACATTATTAGCATGTTTTAACAAGCTCTGGAGTGGGGTAAAGCTAATTGCATAGGCAGCTCCTCCCCACTTTTCTATATATGGCTGGGGTGTGCCCATACAAGTAAAACCAAAGACTGTATCATGGAATTTTTTCATATAAGAGAAACAATAAAAGGGTTCTCTGAGTCCAATTTGGACAGCAGTGAGTATGAGAGTCAACATGAATTTGTACACATCCCAAGCTCTGGCATCAGTGGACTCACTCCTTCCATCTTGTCATAACTTTTTGGCATCACCCACCCTGGCTAAAACACATAGAGCAGGTCTGAAAAAGGCACTTACAAGAGCATGGTGTTATTGATACTCAGTTCAGCTTAGAGCTATTGGAATCTATTGACTTACTTTGGTATTCACCTTTCTGCACAATAAAGGAGACATATCACTGTTCTCATTGCTCCCAGAACCTTTCACATGCCTGATCACTCACACACCCTGCAAAGATAAATTGTCTGTGCCTTTCATGTGGCCAGTACCAACCAACGTTGCTGTGCTAGGGGCTGTGATATAATTCAACTTCCTGGGCAAGGGATCAGAAGTATTTTGGAACATGGAGACAGGCATCTCCATGTTTTCTAAACTTCCCTGTTTAGGCTCCAAGACCTCCCTGTTTTCTAAAGTCACTGATGCAAACTGCTCCAGCTCACAAGACACTTCCATTGGCAAAACTGAGTCCCAGGTTGAAATGTAGCTGTTGAATCCCCTCACCCTCCAACACAGTTAGGGGACAGGTCAGGATTGTGGCAGCATAGAGCATCTTCTCCATTTGTGTAAGATCTCCACGGCAGGACCAGCCTCTCCCCTTTTCCCAGCACGACTGTAGCAGCATGTCCACACATACCTGCCATCCCTGAGATACGATGCTTGTAGTAACACAAGGTGCACAGAAAACACTGCCATCAGCAGAAAACTTGGAGTGTCCCCTAGCAACCCAGTTTTCTCTAAACTAAAACTAGGATATTTTTATAAAGCGAGGTGTCTCGCATTCCTACACCAGATTACACAGTGCAGTGACAGTTTAACACCCCATACAAACGCTGGCATGTCCTACACACTGTGACAGCCCCCAGAGCCCGCTTAGTGCCCTGGCCACAGTGACAAATGTCCCGCTCCCGAGACGAGGAGCGAGCTCCGGCGGGCAGCAGCCCGTGGAGGCCGGCGGGGCACGGCGGGTAACGGCAGGTAACCCGGAACGCTCTCCAGGGCCGGCCGTGCTGCTGGGCGAGGTCACTGCATCTCCTTCCTCTCACACCGCCCCGGAGCCACCCCAGCTCCGAGGCGGCTCCACGGCGTGTGGGTCTGCGTCCCGCGGCCGCCCCGGCGCTGCTGCCCCCGCAGGACCCGCAGGACAGCGGCGGGGCCGGCCCGCACCCGCACGGCCCGAGCCGGCCCCGCGGCACGGATAGGGCCGTGACAGTCCCCGCCCCCGTGGGGAGCGGAGGCCGGCAGGAGGGAGGGAAGCGGGGAGGGAGGGACGCCGCCGAGTTCCGCCCTAGCAGCCATGGCCGCGTAGCGTCTCCTCGGCAGCCGCGCTCGGACATGGGCCTGCCCCGGGCCGGCGGGCGGAGGCAGCGAGTCCCCGCGGCGGTGAGTGCGGGGCCGGGGCGGCTCTGGGCCGGCGGGGAGCGAGGCCTGCGGGCAGGGGGACTCCGGCAGTAACGGGAGGGGCGGGCGCCCTTGGAGGGAGCCCCGGGCCCAGCCCCGCCGTGCGGGGGGAGCGGCCCTCGAGGGGCTGCGGAGGGCAGGGAGCCGGTCTGGGTCTCGCGGGGAGGATCGGGCCTGGCCCGGCGGGGAGCCGGCGCTGTGACCTTGGGCAGCCCGCAGCCTCCCAGCCTTACCCGGCCGAGTGAGGAGCGAGCGGGGCCGGCGGAGCCGCGCCGAGCCCGAGAGCGGCCGGAGGAAGATGGCAGGGAAGCGGCGCTTCCCAGAGTGCCGCACTCCTGCGGCCGGCGAGCTGCGGTGTCATGGAGATCGCCACAGCCCGGCCGGGCCGCCGCAGCGCTATTGACCGCCCGCTCGGAAACTTGAAGGAGTTTTCTGCCTCCCTGTCACCTCCCCGGCTTCTTATCACCTCTGCTGTTTGCCTACGCCTTGCAAATGTTCATTTATCTAAATAACAAGTGGAACTATTTGTGGTTTTACTTAGAATAACTTTCAAACTTCCTGCAGAAAATGCAGTGTATTTAAGAAACTTTATAGCGTGGGATGGTTGTCTGTCAAAGCGTTTTCTCACTGCGTGGACAGAGTCCCTGCGAGGCTTGGCAGTGCGGGCTGGTGCGGGTTCCAGCAGGGTACATGGCCCAGAGAGACCCGTGATGTGTTACTGCCCTAGAACCAGAACAGTGAAAGTTTGGGTACTCTCTGTGAGCATAATGAACTTGCCATAAGAAGCCCCAATGGTTATAATCATCCTATGCACATTAGGTTACAGGACCAAGGCCTGTAGTATTAACAATATCTGGAAGAGAGCTAGAGGACTCCCAGAAGTCAATGTGCTTGATTGTGTAGTTCAGTCATTGAAAAATTCTCAGTCTCTACACTCAAATTGATAATCTTAAAGAAAACCAACTCTTGTGTACTAAGTGCAGACAGTTTAGCTTAATTCTGAGAAGATTTAGCAACTTAATGCTCATGAGAAATCCATTTCTCACTTGCTCAAGTGCTAGAGAGAAAAATAAGTGAATAATACTTTATTACATACCTGAATTGGTGATGCACTTTACTTGTGTCTATTTCTCAATGTGTTAGTGTGTGCACTGCTTGCAGTGTAACTACTTCAGTGCATTGTTCTTTCTGTAGTCATTCCACTTAAAGCTTACTCATATCCTTAGTAAAACTGGCATGATAATTACATGTTGAAAAACCTGTTACCAACAGGTATGTTTCTCTGTCAGGGTAAAACTATCCATTCTAAGTGTGTCAAATGCCTATAATCATACAAGCATGACTTCACTTATATTTTGGGATATTGGCCTTGTTTTCAGCACTCATAGGCATGAAAAAGGAGCCAGAGATAATACTTCAGCTGGGGGTAGAAAAGATCTCAGGTTTTGAGTTTGATCTTAATTTTTAAGATAAAATTGACAAACCTGAAATAGGTTGTTGCTTCTTCCTCATAGGGTCGACTAATAGTGGATTTAGCTATTACAACTTTTTCAGTCCCTTTTATTCATGGTTTTATGATCCAGTTTTCTTTGATGCTGACTAGTTCCAAACTGCATTTGTGCAACTGGATTTTGCTGTATTCCTCCACTGAGACTAGGCCAGTTACGAATCTGATATCTGCAAAAAAATTGTGTTCAAAATCAGATGGCAATATTTATCAGTGAAGGAGCTGATTTGGACTCTGAAATTATAGTCTTCCAAAGCTTGCTCAAAAATTAAGGAAATAAACCATGTTCATTTGAGTATGAGGAAAATTAAGGTAATGCACATCTTAAAATTTACTAGAAGCTTAAGAAATTTTAAGTGTCCTTAGGAGCTAAGACTGAGCAGTCAGCAATGGTCAGTCTGTAGTAACTAAAATCCACTTGGGGCATTTGTGATGCATAAACCTGAAAATGTTAGTTACAGATCCAAAATTAAAATTCTGCATAGAAAAATGTTTTAGAAACTGCAACTGAAATCTCATATCAACTTATCACATATGCTGTGTGTATTTCAATTAAGTATGTGGTTGTGAATTTGATTTTTTAAAAAGTTTAGAAAATGCTATTCCTTATCCATTCTTTCTCATTTCACTGCAGCATATTGTATGAATTGTGATGCTGTGGGAGGTCAAAGGGTAATACCTCATTCATCAGCTACTGTGGTTAGAAGCTCATGTTTTAAAAAAGGTATCGAAATTTCTTATAATCAGAAAATAAAAGTTCAGCAGTGAACTTGCATGGCAGTTTAAAGACCTGCAGTTATAACTTAGTGACCACAGAAAAACGTGGAAAGACAATTTTTGTTTCAGGCCAAAGCTCAGAGGTGGCTTTTACTTACTAGTTCTGCATTTGTATAGATGATGTTCCAGAAGATCTGCCCTTTTCAAGGTGTGTCAGCAACACTTGAGAATTTACTGACATCATTAAATGGTTCATCTTCCACATAATCTTGAGCTTTTTTTGCTCATATGCACACAGCACCCTAATGCTATGTGCATATCTTATTCAGACTGCGTATTTAGTTACAATATTCTGTCAGAACACAACCAAATGCTGCCACTTAAGATTAAGAAAATACTGGTTACATAACCCAGCAAACATTGAAGATATATTTGGAAAGGACTTAAAAGCTTCAAAGGAAAAGTCTATTTACAGTTCCATGGTGAAAAAAAAAAAAAGCCAGGTAAAGACATGCTCTGAAGGTAGAATGAGAGAAGCAGTACTAAAATCTTCATAAGAGTGAGCCTCTCTTTATGAGGTTGCAAAAAGTATGTCTTTGTTTTTAGGCTAAAAGGCTTTTGTACTGGAAAGGTCTTTGGGGCAGGGAATGTCTGTGTTTTGTTTCTACTGCATGCAGTTCTAATGAATTATCTGCCTTGTTTTCAGCTCCTAAGTATCCCCCTGAAAGTTACAATTGGATGAATCATCATCATATCATCATCATATCATATCATCATATAGAAAAGACAAGGTTTTAAGATGAGTTAGGTATGGGATATGTTTTTAATTGTATGTATTAAAGATAGTATTTGAGGACTTCAGTACTTACGTTATAGAATTATCTGGAAATCAGTCTACTAAGAGAGGATTTTTAACAAAATTTTCAGTTTTAAAAATATGATACCTAGTTATCAAGGAAAATAGCAAGTACAGCATCTGTGTTGAAGCAGTAAGTTATTTTGCTGGATGTTGTTTAGTCTGACCTTGGCATACCAGACCTTAGACCAAAGGCTTGTGTTAACTCAGTGTTTTGTCTGATAACCAGTTCCCAGCCCAACAAGAGTCAGCTTGGCAATACTCTGTGCAGCAATACTTCAGGGAGTACAGCAGCTCTGAGCCTTGGGAAGGATCCCATTCCCACCTTAGCCTCTCATTCTTGACTGCACATGCCAGCTGCTGCCCTTGCACAAGCTGTGTCGCCTTTCTGCTTCTTCAGCAGGATGAATTGGCCCAAGAACAGATTGGAGAAGTACCAGACCAGCATGAGAAAGAGGGAGGGAAATTGGGACTACCTCATTGAGTGGCTAATGATCAATTTGGTCAGGTGAAGCTTCCCTCTGAGGTCACTGTCTGGTTTTTTTGGTCACACTTGATGCTGATCGCATTGCGAGTGCAAGAGAAATGCTCTGCCTTCATCTTCTCAAAAGCCTCTAAAGGCTTTTCTCTACTAGGAAATAACTTCCTTGCTGATACCATTTGAGTGTCTGTCTTCTACTGAGTCTCCCTTCATTCCTTCAGTATTGCTCACATCTGAATGTCTCCCCTCTTCCTTGTGAGGGAGCTCAGTTCCTCCCCTGCCACCCCCAAGGCTACAATAAAATAGCTCACTGTGTACTAGATGCCAAGAGTTTTGGTTAGACTGCAGGAGACTTCCTGGACTTCCCTGTCTCAGATAACATGATGTAACAGCCCCTTGTGACCAAATTCTGCTTAACTATTTCATGGCTGCCTGGAAACCACTTCCTAATGAAAGCACAGAGTCAATGGCACCAAGGGGTTGAAGACCTACAGAATGTCCAAGATGTTTCAGTAGACTTTAATGGTAGCAGCCTCCCTGTTCTCAGCTTATCTCTTAGCAAGACTTTAGAAGTCATTTTTCAGGGGGAGTAATGTGTATTTGCAGAGTACAGAGGAGTCAGCTATTTTTTGATAGTATACTTGCTGGCATTTCAGTGGAATAAATTTGCTGGATATGATGATTTTGAACATTCATGAGTCAGCATTTTTTTTTAAATTTTCCTGTTAGCACGGATATTGCTGAACATTCTTGATCAATTACATGAAGTGATTTCAAATAATTCTGTCACTTTGAAATATTAATTTATACTATTAATTGTTCAGACACTCTGCTAGCTCACATAAGGTGAGATAAATTAGGTAATAAACCTACACAGGTAACTATAACTACTGTACTAAAAGGAATTGGAATATAATTTGGCTCTTCCTACCTTTTTTGCTCCTCCAGAAAAATACTGGTAGAGACTTCTAAGAAGCTGTAACATCCTAGAAGGGACATAAGTAACAATATTAACATGCCTGCTGTGGCATCTGTACCTAAGGAGCTCTACCTCTCTACTTCATTGAAAGATCTCAACAAGAAGACAGAAGTAAAACCTGAAAAGACCAGTACAAAAAGGTATATATGTTATAATTGATTTTGAATTAATACTTAAAATATTTGTGGTTCCAGAACAAATTTGTTGTGGATCTAAATTTCCTTCGTTATTTCTGCTAGATACAAAATCTTCCATAGTCTTATATATGGCTCTCAACTGTCACATTGGATGTGCTTACTGCCTTCAGAAGTCACTTGGCATACTGCCAAAACATGACTTGGACAGAGCACAATGCCCATGAAAACCCACATACTTGGAGGAAAGGCTACATAAATGCAAACCTGTAAAAATGACAAAACCTTTAGCAATTGTCTGAATGCTTTGCCTCCCTCTAGCATTTTTAGACAATCAGTGATTTAATTTTGTCTTACTATAACTTAATTTTTCCTAGAAAGAAAGTTATTCTTAGAAGGGAAGGGTACCTTTTTCCATATCTCACTATGGTATTTAATTATGGAAGACTTTAAATAAGGCTGGTAAACAAACTGGCAAAGATAAACATTATTTGGAGGAACATGACTGCAATTCATATTTAATGAAAGCTTTATATTAAGGTGGTAAAAGCAGATGCTTAATATATTGGTGAAGTCTGTAAACACTTAAAATGGCATCTTGTAATGAAAAGGTGTTTGAGGACAAGTCAACAATTATGTGCTTTACTCCTCTTCTTCGCTTTCAGTTATGTGCAGAGTGCCCTTAAGATTTTCAAGGCAGCAGAGGAAAGCAGACTGGATGGAGATGAAGAAAAAGCTTACATCCTATACATGAAATATGTGGCTGTTTATAACCTTATTAGAAAGAGACCTGATTTTAAGCAGCAGCAGGTACAAAACCTTTCTGGCTGATCTCTTCTGCATTGGTCAAAGTATGAGAAGTACAGAGAATTACACTAATACACATTCAAAGGATCACACTGATATTAAGTAAACTGTCTCACTTATGGTGCTATTTTTTTCTTTCTTGATTTTGAGAAGTCTGGTGTTAATTTTTTTACAGTTTTCTTTTTTATGTATGAACTATACAAATTGTCAGATCTGTGAATATTTTTTCATGGAAAGGTATTCCCATAATTTTTATCAGTCAGACTTCTTTGGTGAAGTTGCCTTGTCTAGTCTTTAGACTAGACAAGTAAGACTTTAGTAAGTCTTAGACTTTAGTCTTTCTTACAAACTCATATTTGAATGGAAAATGTTTTGATTCAAACTAGTTCTTTTTTTAGCATTAATATTATAATATCAGCTCTCCATACATTAGTGACTCTTGACATGCATAGAAGTAAGCATTGTTAAACTGCATATTTATATTATGTGATGCTTGTCATTTTAGGATTATTTTCATTCAATTCTGGGACCTACAAATTTAAAAAAAGCTCTTGATGAAGCTGAAATACTGTCAGACAGCCTTAAACTCAGGTATGTAATATAGTTGATGGCTAAGACATTATTCCTTTTACCTTGAGCCTGTATCTGTGCCAAGTGCAGATTTTCATGCTATTTAGTAGTAAGCAATTGCATTTGAGTAAACCATAGGTACCTGAAACTCTTGAGAGCTTAAATTTATTCCCAGAAGTGTTTTACTAGAGATAATTTTCACTACCACACACTCCAATAACTTGCCATTTTGTACACTGTCTGCTAATTCCTTGGTTTGTTGGCAGTGTCTCCTGGTTTTGTTAATTGACTAACAAAAAGAAACCACAAGGTCTGAAGTACATACACGGGAGAGATGATCAAGAGCAATTTCTTCCTCAACCTTTTAAAATAATACATTAATCAACATTCCTAATAATCAGATATGCTAAAAAGTCCTCCTAGTCTGGATGTAGTTTCCACTAAGAAATGCCAGGTTTTGATTCTTTAGCCACTTGCAGATGTGTGTGTGGAATGCAGAGTTCTGCCAGTATGTAAATGAGCAGATGCTAATGGCCTTTTGGGTACCTGATTATCAGCTGACAAGTTACATCTTTGTGCCATAAGCCATGAAATTGTGTTAGTAAGAAGTTGTAAGGTAGGGTCTATCTTTAGGTGATATTTAGCACAGTAGTTCTTATTTCCAGCCTTCTCTCTTTCTTGCATCCTTAGCAACATTCTCACTCTTTTAACTCTCTCTCTCTGCAGCTGGGCACATTTCCCTTCACAAGTGTCTTGTCCCAGCCCCTCCTCCCAAGTATTCTTGTGAAAGTGTATTTTATACTTCCAAAGTGCTAAATCTATAAAGTTAGTTCAGGTGAACTGTGAGTGTAGTTACATGTATGTGAAGACTGACTTCACAAAGATCTCATGACACTGTGTATGAAACAATCTTGAGATTTTCTTTGTTTAGATGAGTCTTACAATTAAACACAATTAAAAACACATTTTAAAAGCTACAAATTCACTCTAAGCATTGATAGAATCGGAGAAACCCAAAACATAGAGACTTGTTGTTTAAGTAACTTATGTCTTTTTATAAAAGGAGCAGAGTTTTGGAGTTGATGCAGTAACTTTTAACTACTCTGGCAAAATGTGTAAATATTTAAAGGTAACAGAAATGAAACATGACTCCTGTGTAACTACAGAAGTAGTTTCAAGCAAATTATTTGTATAATTTCTTCCCCAGGCAGTAGGCCAGCAAATAGTTTGAATGTTAACAATTAACTAAAAGTAGAGGTGATGAAACTTGTATAGGAGCAGGAATGCTTGCATGAATGACCTACTACGTGCTTCAGAGGTATAAATAGGAAATTGATGGGTAAATATTTCATACTGACCAAATTGAACTAAAATCTGAAATATGCTTTAATGTCATTAATTCCAAGTGGGAACAAAATGCTCGGTTCTAACTTATAATGCCTGTGCCAAATCAAGAAGCCTGTTTAAAAATAAAATTACAGACTTGCTGCCTCCTTCCTCTTAGTGGACAATTAGTGCAGTAGACTTGGAGGTGGAATTTGAATGATCTAGGTTATTAACATACAGCTGTATTGTCATTGTTATTTTAACCCTCATTATACAACATGTGGTTAAAATGAGCGCTTACTAACACAGTTCTGAGCTCATGTTTTACTTCTTGCTTCAGATCCAAATTGTTAGGTCAAACATTCTCTTTTTGTTCTATGATACTAGTAACCCTTAAACTACTCAGTTATGTTAAATATAAGTGAATACTGTTGAACAATGATGTCACTGTACAAACCTCCAGTGGGTGATCTGAAAACTGTAGTTTGGAGATCACTGCCTTACAATACCATGATTGTCCTTCCAGTGGTGAAAGGTTGGGAGGGTAATTTTCAAATCTGAGGCTTTATGAAAAGGACAGTTGTATGCATGACCTCATCCCCCAAAACTCCTGAGTGAACACAGGTCTTGCATGGGCTTCCCTGTAGGCCCAGTGTTTGAAACAAGCACCAGGCACACCGGTGAGCACATCATGGAGTCAGCTTACATTCTGAAGGTGATTACTGTACAAGTAGTTCTGATCCAACTTCCAGAAAAAGCATATTTAGATATCTGAGCTAAATTACTCTTCACTGTCTCAATTGCAAAATATTGCAATTACTGTTGTGATATATTGGAGTTTACCTGTAAGTTGCCAGTACATACAGTTGTCCGTGGAAAGTGAAAAACATTCAGAGACACCATAGCTAAGCATGACACCAGGTTTGAAGAAAAAATAGCTTTACAATCAGTGGCTATGTAATAGGACTCAAACCAAGATTTAGCAATAAGAAAACCAACCCAAAAGTTGGAGAAATAAGACCACATAGTTAGGAAGCTGTATGGAGTTCGTTGGAATACAAAAACAGGCAGTACTTTAACTTTTTAAAGTTCTAAATCCTTCTTTTAAGGTTTTTGACTGAAGACTTAGTGATTTTGATATTAATAATCCAAGTTTAGCCAACATTGAAAAAAAGGCACTTTTTTCCCCCCAATAGATACGAGGAAGCTGAAGTTCGGAAAAAACTTGAAGAGAGGGACAGACAAGAGCTGCAGAAAAAGCAAGAACCAAAAGATGATGGAAAGAGCTCAGCCAAAAACTCCTCAGAAAGTGCTGTGGATTCCAAAGGAAAAAGCCAAAGGGTAAGTGAATATGTTTACAAACTCTAATTCAATCTGAATGTATAGTTTCAATGTAGAATTTGGTCTCTGCTAGTAGCTATTTCCAGTTCAGAATCAAGGTGGTGTTTTTTGAAGTAATGTACACTCTCCATAACCCTTCTTTGACATTTCTTTGGAATATGTGAAGTCCTTGTAGCCTCCAAGTCTGGTTTAAGATAGACTGAGCTTCATGACTAAGTCAAATTCTGTTTTATGCCAGAATTAGCCCAAGAAATCCAAGGTAATGTTGACAAACTGATACTAAGGATAACATGTCTCCATTTTAGGGGAAGGTTGACTTTTTAGCAGTAGTGTGGAAACAATTAACACTTAATTCTCAACAAATACTTAAAGAATTTCTTCTGTTAGATGATGGTGTCCTAGGTTGTGTTACCTTTGTAACTGTTTTCTGTCTAGGCAGGGCAGCAACCTCAGTATCTTTTGAGTACATTTGTGAGCACATCTTCAGATGCAGCTCCTTTGTGCTGTGTTTGTTCCTGTGGCTTAACTGTCTGACAAGTTTCCTTCAGGCTCTGTGAGAGTCATTGTCTGTTGGCCACCTCAGTTCTCAGTATTACATGCTAATTTTTTTTTCCCCTTATACAGATTAATGGTGAGACAAAGCATTCACTGGAAAGAAAAGATCAGTCTGATAGCCTGAGTGGTAAGAGATGCAGTGCTTGCACAAATGTGAAAAAGATTTCTGTATGACTGTGCACTAACCACCTCACAGCTGCAGTCCTTCTCAGGAGTTATTTCACAGTTAAAATATTTTGATTAAATTCTAGTATCCTGCATTTCAGTTATAACAAATCAGTAATTCGTTAAACTTTGTATTAAAGCCTTCATTACTTCTCATAAACTCAGAGATCTGTAGTTAGTTTTTCAACTGTTCAGTAATGGAAGATGAACTAGTCCTGAATTGGTCAGGTTAGAAAGAAAAACAGCTCTACTGCTGATTGGAAAAATTTTGTATTTAACTGAGTAAGATGTCATATTTCATCCTTGCCTTTCTCCTTACAACCTTCTGCTTTTTGTTCTTGTAATGAGTATATGAAAATGTTCTCTGGAGTTCTTAAGAGGAATATCTGCAGCATATAGTTCACAAATGCTTGCCTATGTAGCTTGATTTAAATGAGACCACAGTACATTAAACTTGTTTATCACTAAATATTCAGTATTGTCTAATCTAACAGATCAGGTGCTGATCACTACAGCAGTGGGAGTAAAAGGCCCATGCTGTAATGTCTCACCTCCATGACTTTGTGGGACTTCTTAGTTCTGTTTCATCTGTTTGCAGTCTTGATTGCACCAGTCAGATACCATAGCCCTTCATAGCTATCTTCATTTATAATGTGGCTTCTTACATGTAATTGTTTTTCTCTTTCAAGGAGCAGTCACACCTGAGAGACTGTTTGCAATGATGTCAGACAAAAATATTGAATTGCTTATAATGGATGCTCGAAAATCAAAGGATTATCAGGAATCCTGTATTCCAAAATCCATCAGTGTCCCAGAAGAAGCTATCCATCCTGGGTAAGATATGATGTTAAATGAGAGTGAAATATTTAATTTTCTAAAAAAGTACATGCTTTTAAACTTGTACACCTAGTGTCAGAATCCCTGCTGTATACCAGTGGGTGAGATGTATCTGCACAGCTCTGTTCTTGCATGTACTGACTTCAACATAATGTTTATTTATTCTATCCAAGCACATAAACATCTATAGATTATATATTGTTGGACAGAATGTTACTTGTACATGAATCTTTAAATGCATGTTAATACATTTCAGAGATACTGCTTACCTGATTGAAGCTAGACTCCCAGAGGAGTCTAGGGATGCATGGAAGAGGAGAGGACAGTTCCATTATGTTATACTGCTAGACTGGTTTAGTTCTGCTGAAGACTTAAAGCTGGGAACAACTCTACAGAGCCTGAAAGATGCACTTTTTAAGGTTGGCAAATTTCATCTTTTAATTTATTAATTAATTCATCTTAGTAAATAAGGCCTTGAAGCACTTATATTTAATGACACTTGCTTGAGTTTTCAAAGCTTGCTTGTTTTGATAGCAGAACTGTAGTTTGAAGTTTCATACTGTACTCTAGTAGATGACAGTATAATTTATTAAACAGGTAAACAGCAGAATGATTCAACTCACTTCCTCAACAAGCAGCTCATGAACTTACAGTTCTTTGGGAAAATACTTTTAGTCCTGTTTCCCAGGAGCAGTCACCTTCTCTCTCAAATTAGCAACAGTAATTCTTTATCCCTGGAAACTGGTTGGCCACCTACACTGCAGTCCTATCAGCCCAGGTACTTCCTACAGTGGAGGGGCTGCAATGAAGCAGGCTCCAGAAATATTTTCAGCACAGTTAACTTTTCTGCATTTCTGGATATAACTGTTAGATAAACATTAATTTAAATTTGAGTTTCATCAGTGCAGGAAGCTTATAGACTCCACAGTGAGCAGACGCCCAACATTCAAGTCAAATTCTCTGTGGCTGTGTTGTCCCTCCTCTGTACAGTGGTGGCTCTTGTGAAAGACTGCAAATCTTTCTGTTACCTTGACATTCAGGACTGGGGTTCAGAGATAGTTCAGCAATTCTCCTTAATTGCTTTAGAGACTGTTCTCTAGACTGTCTTGTTCCTGTACTAGTACTGAACAAGTACTGAGGACAGCAGGAGGAGGGCAGTCTGAACCCTGAACTCTCAAGGGGTTTCAGAAAGTCAGTGTTATGCTTTCTAAATCACTAATCCCTCAGCAAACATACCAGATAAGAAACTGAAGCAAATACTGTAATAAAAATACTTTTCTGCATGGAAGATTGTTATGTGAAGTAGCAGTAAGTGGTTCTTTTCTACTGGAAATATTCACACCCTGTTGTAGGTAAAGCCAGGAACCAGCTGTGCTGCGCATTCTCCAAACACAGAGAGGATCCCTGTTTTTGCAACCATTAATTCTTGTTTAAAAATCTCAAAAAACAATCTCTATATGTCTAGGCACAGGAATTTAAACAATACTATTAAGCTGTAAAAGCTTACTTTCTATTTTTAAATCAATTAACTTTAAACTTTTTTTCCATGCAGTGGGAAAGCAAAACCATCCTGCAGAATGAACCTTTAATTCTAGAGGGAGGTTATGAAAACTGGCTCCTTTGTTTTCCCCAGTACACAACAAATGCTAGAGTAACTCCACCCCAGCATGGCAGGACTGAAGCAGTGACTGTTTCTTGTAAGTACAAAGGATAACACTCCAGCAAGCATTTGTGCTTACTGGATGAGTCTTTCATTCATTCAGGTGTTTTTAGCAAAGTCTTGTTATGGCTAAAAGCTAAATTTTGAATTGGAATGGAGAGTTTATTTTGCTTTTGTTTTGAGAATTCTCTTATGGTTCCCTCCTGTCCCCCCTCCTGCAGTGGATTTTACATATCCATCTCTGGAAGAGCCAGCTCCTGTGCTACCTGTTGTTGCTGAAAATGAAGAAATGGGAGATAATTTGGAAGAGAGACTAAAATCACTTAACAGACCAAACATACAAGATGCTGCTGTTCCAAAATCTGACAGTTCCTTTGTAGTTAATCCCATGTCAGTTACAAGAAGTATCCCTGAGGTAAGCTTTTTGACCTGTTCCTTTTTTTCAGTTAGTATATGGTTAATGTGTTAGAGACCCACCACACCCAGAACTCAAAATCCACAAGTAAACATAATACATTTGTTTAAGCCTTGTACATGAGTATATTGGTACAGAGACTCTTGGTGGTCTGTAAAGTTGTGGTAACTGATCTACAGAATTATATGAAACTAAATACACTCAACAGAATAGCAGAACTTTTCATAAATGTTTTTACATGAGCATGTGAGAAACTCAAGGTCAGCAATTGATCACTAATTCAGAAAGTTTATAAGTAACCTTTCTACTTAAAGCAACATAGGATGAAATACAGAGAGGACAAGCCATGGTTTACCTTAGCTGTTCCACAGGTCTGATTTCCAGCCACTGCATCTTCATTCAAATAATAAAACATTTAGGTGTTTTGTCACTCTGGGCCCAGTAGTGAAAGTATAGGAATTTGTTTCTTCCTTTCACGTGAATAAGACTTTATAAAAACACCTTTGTAGAATTCTTACACTAAAATAGTACTTACCTTAGTAGACATGGCTAAAAGCTCTTCATTTTCTAGATGCAGCCTTTAATATAGATCTCATTCAAGAGACCCTATACTGTAAAATTTAGAGATCTTATTTCTGTTTGTCCCTGAACCAGATGAGGTTTTATTTCTTCAGAGCACTCACTCCAGCCTCAAAAACAACCTACTGGCAACAGTTGAGCATAAGCCATTCTTAAATACCCCTTCCCATCAAGCAGATCTGCCTTAAACATGTGCTTTGTCACATGATTGAGAGGGCCAAGCCCAAATTAGGCTGCCTGATTGCCCTAAAATGTTTACCTTTGAAAGGTCAAAAATAGAGGGCTGTGGTAATCAGTGCATAATGCTGTCCTTATGGTTCTTCAGGGCTTGTTTATTAGTTCATACCTGGAATGAATACCTAATTTTACTAACAAGCACTTTGAATGAGAAGATGTAATGAAATTGAAAGATCTCTCTCTCTGGCTGAAGTCAACTTGATATAATCTTTATTCTCTTACAAATCTCACTTAGGAAGAGCTTAGCAAAGAGAGTAGTAGTAGCTGTAGTGAATTGTTCTGCACTCTGTGTTCTGCACCTGTGTTACAGGTGGATCGTTCTAAAAAGCCTTCACTAAAAATCCTCGGTGATAACAGAGCAAAACCTGCAAGTACAATCAGTGACAGCCAGTCTGGTGAGAGTGGAAGAATAGTTCCAGACCGCTCCACAAAGCCTGTGCATGATGGGAGGAGCACTCTGACAGAAGAAGAAAAAAGTCGGGTCCATGCAGAAACTGCTGCTCTGTTAGAGAAAAACAGACGGGAAAAGGAACTGCGGGAGAGGCAGCAGCAGGAACAGAGAGAGAGGCTCAGGAGAGAAAAAGAAGAACAAGAACGAAAAGAAAAAGAACAAGAACAAAAGGCAAAAGAGGAACAGAAGGAGAAGGAACACAAAGAAAAGCTACAGCAATCTAAAGAGGACAGAGAGCAGAAGGAGAGGGATGAACAAATAAAAAGAGAGCAGGAGGAAAAGGAACAAGAAAGAGCACACAGAGAAGCAGTAGAAGCAAAAAAGCAAAATAAAAATGAACCAGAAAACATTGGTGCAAAAAGGATTGAGAGTGACAAAATATCCATGGAAGAAAGAGAAAAGGGAACTCGAACACCAGAAACACAGAAACGGGCACTGGGTGATGCATCTCAGACCTTTGTGACTGTTCCAGGCAAGGTCAGTGAAAAGAAAATCATCATCACATGTTGAAGTAGTTATGCACTTAAATCATTCTGAATAGTCCAGTTTAATCTAGCAATTTGAAATATGTAATTGGATGTGTATTTAGACCACATTTTACTTTAAAGTAGAGGAGAGAGTTAAAACCAAGACACAAAGAGATTTTTTTCCCCCAAGACAAGCTTGTTTCTTTCTTGTAGGAGGGCAGCATGTAATCCCCAGGGATAACAAAACTTCCCACTCACGTGGAGCTAGAAGGGATGATGGTTCATAGACTGCAACCCTCTGTTTCCAAAATAGAAGCCTGGTGGTATTTAATCTTTTGTGCCAGCTTGGTGCTGTATGTGGTGTTAAGGACGCAGTGGTGTCATAAGGAACCCTTTAGTGCCCCCAGCTGTAGAAACACTGACAGAACAGGATTTTGTTACCTGGCACAGGAAGCAAAGCAACATCCTCATCTAGGATTTTTGCTGAAAACAGTCCGGTACCAAACCTTGGGGGGAAGGGAGGAGTGTCACAGTTCTTTCTTTCCTCATTCTTGAAAAAAACTGCAAAATTTCTCAATGTACAAATCAACTGATCATAGAACTAGAGCCACTTGCAAGTTAACAATGGAACTGATGTCTTTACAACCACTTCTCAAGAAGTTGAATTAGGATATTTTTCTCTGCTTTTGTGATTGCAGTTGTGATTTGATCATATTCTGATGTTCGTTTAATCCAGATGCACAAAAAAGCAAAAATAAATCTTCCTGTGCAAATTTAGCACAGTCATTCATGAGCTTTTGACTGACAGAGAAACGTCACATAATCCCAAAATGATGGCCTGTGATCAACCAAATTCTTGTTGGCTTCACAGTTTGCCTTTTCCATGGAGAGGTTTGATAAGTGAGGAGCAAAAGGGAAAAAAGCCTGAAGTTTAACAACAAATTATAAACCCCACAACTTTTAGGGTGGAAAGTAGCATAGGTGGAATATCTGCATTTTATTTCTGAGCTGTTGAAACTACAGAACAAACTGTGATACAACATTCAGTTTCAAAAACTATTCCAGTGAATTGTCTAGAGTATGCAGAAGGAACAAAAATCACCTGCTTTAACCACTTTGTTGTGGTACGTGCATTTAACAACCGAAAAAGAAAGTGTAACTCTGCTTTATCAGCATTCTTTACTGACATGCCAGATGAAAATTGAAGCCTTCTTTCAAAATCTTTTGCAGCAAATGGGGGTTAAAGGACAACCAGACAGTGAAGCTCAAAAGCCAGGACCCCTTAGAGAGGATTCTGAACAAGATACTGAAAGACTTAAAGTAAATACAAATGTATTGTATGTAGTCAAAATAATTAAGCACAGATGCTTTATGATTATTATGTTAAACTCCATTTCATTTCAGTTTTTAAAGTCACCATCTTAAGACTATGCCATGTTCACAGTGTTCATTTGCTTTTTTTCACTTGTCAAATGTGAATGAAAAATACTTGAAACTTCCATTAGAAGTCTTGATGTGTTTCTGGTGGCACTAACAAACATTCTCCATGCATTCATCATCTCATGCACACACCTTCAAGTGCTGCTTTAAGAGAGAAAAAAGCTCAGCCTTATGAATTTAACAGAAGCTTATACTCCTACTGTTTCCTGATTCTTCAGGGAAAAAATTGAGTTTTATGACTTTCATGAGACTAAATGGTTGGTTTGTTTCTTGTTTTTTTGGAATGTGTCAGAAAATGTTTTGTTTAGGTTCCTGTGTTTTTTGTTTAGATTGAGCAATAGAAAATACTAAATTACCATTACAATACATTTTATTTCTATCTGTAATCAAGGATTTATTGTACTGTTTGCACTGAATCATGTAACTCCATAGAGAAGTCACAGGCAGCTCGTTGCTGTGCATAGGGAACTGTACATACCTTACTTTTCTCTTTGTTTATTAGTCCCAGCGGGAGCCATTAATGAGAGCACGAAGTGAGGAAATGGGAAGGATAGTCCCAGGGCTGCCTGCAGGTTGGGTAAAGGTAACTCCTCTTCTGAAATGAAAATTAAACTGTTCTGTGTCGTTTTGTCCTGTATTTCAGCTGTGTCTTACTTCTAAGTTAGATCTTGTTTCATTTTTTTTTTACTCCCCTTTAACTTTCACACATTTACTTTCTGAATTTTAATATTATTTGTAATGAAACTAGGACAGTTCATCTGCTGTTCCTGGTTTTTGCTGTTTAATAGGCATTTTGGTGAAAATTCCCCTTCTACTAAATTTAATCCATTGAATGTTGAGGCCAGTCACAACTTAATATCCCAATGTCTGAAAACCTCGTGCTGTTGTTAATAGGTAAGTTAATGATGGATTTTCACTTGAGTTTGAAACTATTTGTTTTTTTTCCCCCAAGTTCCTGGATGACATCACTGGAACCTATCGTTACTATCACTCACCAACCAACACTGTTCAGATGTACCCACCAGAAATGGCTCCTGCAGCCACTCCTCCATCCACCCCTCCCACGCGCAAAGCCAAGGCCAAGGTGGCAGCTGAGCGCGAGAGGGAACACTCCAAGCTCAAGCGCTCCTACTCGTCCCCAGATATCACCCAGGCCATCCAGGAGGAAGACAAGAAAAGAATTCCTGTCACTCCTGCAGTCAATCGTGACAATAAGTATGTTTGCTGGATAACTTAGATCACAGCTCAGGCAGTATGACAGCACAAAGGACTTTCTTTGTGTTTAACCAGCTGAAATTCCTTACTGTTTTCTAAGTGGGTTTGAAGGATGCATGAGTAATAGACTGAAATTTCACTGCTAGAAGTTCAATGTATAGAGCAGTTCTCTCATCATAGTTATGTATTAGCAGGAATTTCAGAGGTTACAGTCTATTAATTGGATGACAGTTGCTTTTTAAGTTCTGTTATTTGTGTTATCATACTAAAAGTCTGTCTTCTGACAGTTTGTGAAATGCAAGTTTTCACATTTTAGACTGTATTAAACAGCTAATTCTTCATCTGTGAATTAAAGAAATAAAGGAAGAAAATATATCAATCTCACAGCTGATGGTGCCTAAAACTCAGCCTCATTATAGGGCAGTGTATATGGATTTCTCACTGTTGCATTGGCTGGTTTTGAGTACCCTAAATGGTGGTGTTTGGTGCCAGGATGGTCCAGTCCCTGTGGGTGGTGGGGTGAGGTGTGCTGTCTGTTGGTTTATGTGAACAACTTTATCAAGTCTGAAACTCCTAAAAAATAATTTTTTGCTTGTAGACCTGCATGTTACACTAAAGCAGAAATTTCCAGGCTCTCTGCATCGCAGATTCGCAATCTCAATCCCGTGTTTGGGGGATCGGGACCAGCTCTGACAGGACTTCGTAATCTAGGGAACACTTGCTACATGAATTCCATATTGCAGTGTCTGTGCAATGCTCCTCACCTGGCTGAGTATTTCAACAGAAACTTGTATCAAGCTGATATTAACAGGTAACAATCTCTCACCTGCCTTTATACTTGCCAATTCAAGAAGATAAGATGACTTAATGGGGCTATTTTTTTAAGTAGGAGGCAAATGGTAACTTTAGGTACCTTGACGGCATTTTCAAAATTCATGTGTGTCACTAAATAGGTTTTACTGGACTGTGATAATTAAATTATGGTCACCACATTCATAAAATACATGTGTGCTAGAGTATCTTAAAACCAAACTGAATATTTAAATAGTTCACAAAACATACTGTACCTTCCATCTGGAATATGGTACCAAATTACAGGGCTGACACAGATGAAAATTTAACTCAGTCTAATAGCCAGTTTTCCTTAGTCTAAAGAAATATTTTAAAATTGGGATCATGTTTTGAATTAAAAACATTCATATTAAAACCCAGTTATTTGAATGGCTCAGATTTTTTTTTGTTTCTTATTTTATAGGTCAAATTTCCTGGGGCATAAAGGTGAAGTGGCTGAAGAGTTTGGTGTAATAATGAAAGCTTTATGGGCAGGACAGTATAAATATATCAGTCCAAAAGACTTCAAAATTACAATTGGGAAAATTAATGACCAATTTGCAGGATATAGCCAACAGGACTCCCAAGAATTGCTTCTCTTTCTAATGGATGGCTTGCATGAGGACCTAAATAAAGTAAGCAATACACTTAAAACAAATTATATATCTGTCAGAAGATCAAGAGAAATTTTTAAAATACTTTCCTATTCCATAAGATTATGGTACTGCAACCTTGTATAGAAAGAAATGTGATTATTCAGAATTGAAGTAGGAATTCTGAAGTAGTAGGTATAAGGTGGTGGAGGGAGTCACAGAAGAAGCCTCACTAGACAAGAACTGGATGGCAACACTGACATGTTTAAATATTCTTGTGAATAATCAATCATATCCTTGCCTGTGTGAGATTTCTGACTTACATACATATTAATAAATTGCTGTCATATTTAAACTTCTGCTATCCAGGCTGACAACAGGAAAAGATACAAGGAAGAAAATAACGATCACCTGGATGACTCAAGTGCAGCAGAAATAGCCTGGCACAAACACAAGCAGCTCAACGAGTCCATCATTGTGGCACTGTTCCAAGGGCAGTTCAAATCCACCGTGCAGTGTCTGACGTGTCACAAGAGGTCCCGAACCTTCGAGGCTTTCATGTATCTGTCATTGCCACTTGCATCCTCCAGCAAATGCACTCTGCAGGTAAGGGCAACTGGAGAGAAACAGAGAAACTGCTCCTGCAGTGCCAGCTGGCACTTGATTGTGATGCTGCTGCTGCTCACCCTCTGCTTGAAGGGGTTGGTCAGCATTCTGCTTAATTTGCATTGACCTGAAACGTGAACAGAACCGAATCTGCGGTTTTTTTTCAATTCTTCTAAAGTTTAAAGAAATAGGTCATCCCTTAAAAGTTTTAAGTTAGAAGCAGGATGGAAATACTGAAGCTGCAACAGCAGCATGTATATTACTTGCTTTGGTAGGTCACAATGTAAGTATTCTGTGGTTTTAAACAAAATATTGTCTGTACATTTTGAAGGACACTAATTAATATCTGCAGTAAAACTTGCTTCCACACGTAGATTTAAGTCACTTTTCCTCAGTGAAATGTAGGATGTAGATAACCAATGCAGGCTAACAACCAAATGGGAAACAAGCATTTTTGTTATACTTGCAAAAACACCTACCATTCACAATCTCTGTATTTTTTTTTAGGAATGCCTTAGATTGTTCTCCAAAGAAGAAAAGCTCACTGATAACAATAGATTTTACTGTAGCCATTGCAAAACTCGAAGGGATTCTTTGAAAAAAATAGAAATTTGGAAATTACCACCTGTTCTTCTTGTGCACTTGAAACGGTAAGGAAATGGCGATTGGTGGATATTACTGGGGATTAAATGACCAGGCTTTGATGGAACTGGATTGTTCCATGGTAGTGGCTGAGCATTTTACCTTAGAGAAGGTCACAGATACATTACCAGTTGTAATGTTGCAAGAATTTGATTTTCATCTGATGCTTCTTTTATAAGGCTGTAACTCCCAAGGCACTTTCACAAGTGATTTCTTGTTATTTTTGCTAAGAGACACATGAGCAAATGTTAACAGAACTGGGGGCTTTAGTTGAGATCACATCCTGGTTAAAAACAGGGAAAACAAACATGCTTAATACAGTGGAATAGCTTGTGAACAGCCTGTAGCTTTTCATGGTGCTTTTTAATTCTCTAGATTTTCCTATGATGGAAGATGGAAACAAAAGCTTCAAACTTCAGTAGATTTTCCACTGGAAACTCTTGACCTCTCTCAGTATGTTATTGGTCCAAAGACTTCCTTGAAGAGATACAATCTGTTCTCAGTATCGGTGAGTAACCAGTCACGTTTCAAACTCCAGCTGCACTTTATGCCAGGACTCAGGGTGGCCTGTTGTGATTCAGCCAGGCTGCATTGTAGTTACAGATTAAGTTGCGTTCTGAAAAAGAACAATTTAGTAAAAATTTCACATTCTAGATGATTTCCCTAAGCAGGGAAGAAATGGCAGCTTTGAAGGCCACTAACCCTTGCCTTACATTCACAGAATCATTACGGTGGGCTGGACGGGGGGCACTACACAGCCTACTGCAAAAACGCTTCAAAGCAGCGCTGGTTTAAGTTTGATGACCACGAAGTGTCCGAGATCTCGGCGTCCTCGGTGAAGTCCTCAGCTGCTTACATTCTCTTTTATACATCCTATGAACAGCGAGCAGTAGACATGGCCACGTAAAGGGATGTGGCTTAAGGAAACTGGTTTTCTTTCTTCAAGAGCAAAGTAGGCCTGGGAATGCACACGAATATGCAGAAGTGCAGCAGACACAGTCACTGGAGTGGGAGGAGCAGGGTGTCTGCCAGCAGGGCTCGCTGGGGCCGTGGCAGTGCTTCACAATCAGACTGATGGGCAATGCTTGTGGTCATACTGCCATCTGTGGAACCATTTACAAGCATACTTGCATTACTGTTTATTTAAAAAAGAACTATATTTTTAGTCTGCTCCAAAATTAAATTCTAGCTTAGTCATCTGAAATCTATTAACAAGTAGTTTAAAATGTCTTAAAATCCCAAGGCATATCTTGGTTTATTTTTTTCTTTCACTGTTAATGGCCTTTTCACATTTCTAACCTTAAGCTTGACTCTACTGTGAATACTCTAGAACGATGTAAACAGTTAGGAATGTAAGTGTACATATTGATTGCATACTTGCACATCAGAATTATGTATATAATAAAATGTTGTCCTTTTTGTGAGAATCTCTAAAACTCAGAGGATTGCATTTATTTGCCAGCTCTAAGTAATTGCAACACTACTTAATAAAAAAGCAGAGCTGTATTATTTTTTCTGTTAGCTTTTGTCAATATTTGTGCACTTCAGAGTTATTCTAAACAAGATTTTCCTTTTTAATTTTTTAATATAAATTTTCATGTACACATGCATTAAAAACCTTAATGAAGAAATTATTTAAAAATATATCCTGTTAAATGTATGTTTGGGTTTGGTTTTTCATTCTCAGCTGTTATGTAATGATCAAGATTGTACATAATAACAATCTGACTCACACTCACACAGTTTAAAGGTTCTCCAGATAAAAATACTGTTTTGCATAGAGCTGATTAGTTTAAAAACTTCTTTTAGTTGCATCTTACATATTTCTCTGCTATGGATTAGGGTTAGTTTTCCTTTTCTGATAAGGTTGGCATTCAAAAGTCTTACATTCTGAGCTTTTACCTGTCTGTCTGTGTCTGTCTTGCTGGTGGAATTAAGGCCAATATTGATTGTTTTCCAGAAGCTTGCAAGTTGCAAACAAGTTTGAAGTGCTGGAGAAACAAAAATTACATCAGTAGAGCAATGCCTTTTTCTTTCTTCTGTATTAATGGTCACTCCATCCTCTCTTCTGTAGCACAGTCTGGTCTGGTTGTGTGCTTTCACTTTGGTATCCTTCTGTTAGTTTCTGAAAGGCAGCTTAGAACAACCTACTATGCTTAACCAGCAGAAAAACAAGAATTTCCAGGTAAGTGCATCTGTGTGCTCAACATCCATGTTGTTTTGAGGGGTGCAAGAAGGGTGTCATGGAAAACAGCCCTGGCCCTTGTGCACATGGAGCAGATGCACATTCCGTCATGGCTTAGGGCTGTAACTGTCCTTTCTAGGAGTCACTTCCTGAAAGACCACAACAGCTGATCAGTGGTGCACATGCTCTAGTTTATTGATGAAACAGGAGTTGGCTAATGCTGCTGGTGAATTCTAGGTGCTGCCCTACCTAGTGTTCCTTTTCAAGACTAACAGGGTGTCAGTAGCCTTGGGAGATGTAGAAGAGGAGGTAAGCTGTGTCAGCCTGCACTGCAGAGTCTGGGATCTTGGTGACCTGGGCATCATCAAAGCTGTACCAGTGCTGGGTGATTGAGTGCTTGCAGAAGGCCGTGTAGTGGCCATAATCCAGATCTCCAGCATGGTTCTGTAACAAACAACACAGTCTGTTAAAACCAGACTCCTGTTCTGTCTCCTTACAGGCAAAGCTAGGAACTGGCAATGGTTTCATGTATGCATTTGGAAAAGATGGCACTGAGGGTTCTAGCCCCTTTTGGCCTAGGGCAGGGAATGTTAATTCAAATAAATTCTTTCAACCAGAGTTAATGGATGATGATCATGCTTATTTATTTTGCAGTTATATTTGCAATCCAACTATTAGCCCTAATGCAGGACACTATAAGAGGACCCCATTGTTGTGAGCTATGGCCTTATTTAAAACCAGGATTCATGCTGGATCAGCCTGCAAGTTTACTCTGAAGAGGCATTATGTGCCAGGAGAGCATTCTTTTAAAACTGGGATGTTGGGGAAGAAGGAGAAATAATGTCTCTGTCCTTCAGTTATGTACTGTTACTGGATTATGTCCACGGCTGGTAGAAAAAAGTGTACAACAAAACATACATTAAATTATAATTCATTATACATTCAGTCCAAACCAACACAGGCTTCATCTGCTCCATGAGCCAGGGCATTCCCAATAAAAGCAGGAAGGGCAAAGCTTACCACTACAGCACACAAGCTGTACTCTGTATTGTTGTTACACGATGTGGAGATGTAGGGAGAGAGATCCAGATCGCTGAACGGATAGCAGACAGTGGTTGAGAGTTTCCTTCTGTTCTTGTCCTGCCAGGCAAACCTGAAATGAATTTTTGGACGATTTTAAATGACCCTCAGCTTCTGATTGTGTTGTGGTCATTGCTTAACTGACTTTCCTGGGAGGAGGGAAAACCAACAACTGACTGCCCAGCATTTGAAAGAAAGATCTCTGGTAATGTTGTGTATTGCAGTAAACTCACAAGAAATGCACCAAACCCTCATGACATGTCCAGCAAGAAAAGCAAAGCTCTTGCCTCCTGATCCTTTAGTCAAAGACTGAAGTCATATCTGTGCATCACTCTCTCTGTGTCCTAAACATTTTGGACTGGACTGCAGTGCCAGTGTCAGCTCTTCTCTCATGCCAGACTTCATCCCTCTTCCCTCTGTAACGTTGAGTACATCACTGCATTTTTAAACATTCACAGTGTGGCCAACAGCTGCAGCTGGGGACCACATGTCCTTTGAGAATGTTGAGAAAAGCAGATGCTGAATGGAAAATTAAATAAGAACTTCAGATACATAGTTCTGGGAAGTCAAATCATCCCAGAGTAGTTTTCTTTATAGGTGGAAAGTTGTTAAGAAAAAAAATTCTTTAGAATAAATTCAGCATCTGGCTATGTGTGGCTAGTGAAATCTGCTAACCCAGGTGCTCCTTTGCTGAGGCATCACTCTGTTTAGGACTGATTTAGAAAAGGGATAAACAAAACCAGAGTCTCAACTGCAGCAGCAGCAAGCAAACCAGTCAGTCCTGCTTTTGGAAGCCAAGGCACAGGCTCTGAGCTGCCACAGGAATTGATTCACAGGGATCATTCAGGGACTGGATGAGCCACTGCACTGGGCTGTAGTCAGTCACTGCCTGGTGCAGTTCTCTTCCCTCTGGAGAGGGGATCCCAAGTATAGGGAGAAATTTGGTGGGCTGCAGGACACAGGCGGAGCACCGTACATGAAATTCAGGAATGCAACTTGCATGTTTGACAGCTGTATTTCTGTAAAGGCCCTTTTAGCTTTCAGGTATCTAAAGTACTAAACCCACTTATTTGCAGTGATTTGTTTCCATTCAGGCAAACACAAGTGACTGTCCTTCATGACTCACATTGCCCAGGAGCTGGCCATGTCCTACCTCACTTAGACTATACCTCTTTAGATGAAAAATGATGATCTGTGGTGCCTTGGTTATGGAGGCTGTTACTGTTGCATCTTGGTTGCTTCCACACCAGTGGCAGTAGATTTGGTTGTTCCGAGTCAGTGTGTCTGGCTGAAAAAAGCATTCCAGGCAGTCCTGTCAAAGGAAAAAAATCCAATCATCACTTGATTGAACAGATCTCCCTCCACCCATGGAGGTGCTAAGCAATATAAGAGATGAATTTGCTCCCCCTAACTGAAGTGTGATGCAGCAAGGCTGACAAGATTCACAAGACAAAGCAGCCAGGATTGGCTTCCATTCTCCCCACCAAGGCAGAAATATCTGGATGATTGGAATAAAACCTTCACGGCTGCTATTGAATAATCTTAATATCCTTCATCCCCTGGCAACTCTTGAGCATTGCTCTTGTAACCTTACCAGCCTCCATGGTTCTGAGACCAGTAAAGACACCCCACTTCTCTAGGGACCAGATCCAAGACTATCCATTAGTGCTCAGGAGACCAAAGTAACTAAAGCAAGCCCTGCATTTTTCCAATAAAACTTATTAGTCTAAGCGTCTAGTCCCAGCTGAAGCAGAAAGCAGCAGGAAGGTGCTGGCTGTTGTACCTGCAGAGAGCACACTCTGGTGGAAGGGATGGGCAGGGAGAGGACGGTGAAGCTCTCGGGTTTGTCACTGAGGGCTTTGCATGTCAGACACCTGATGGCATAACTGAGCTGTCCCTCAAATAAGTGTGTTATAATAGATGTGCCACTGCTACTCCTTGTGCTTGCTCCTGCAGCAGAGCTCCATCTTTCTTGGCTTGGCTATACAGAAGGAAAAAGATTGACAAAATGTAGATAAGCAATTGTTTTGTTAAGTGCCTTCACTGGATTTTAATAGGTGCTGCCCACTCCCTGGGTTGATCAGTTGTTAGTCTTGCCACAGAACATGGCTCTAAAATGCTGTTACTTGATGGTTCATACATGTAGACTAAGATTGATTCATTTTCTGAGAGAAAAGTAACAAAAATACAACAATTCAGACATTTGATAGCATTAATTGCTTGAAAAGCTCTTTATCAGTGGCTCTGCAGGGGAGAAAGACATGGGGGCATGGCAGACATTTTCAGGCAGATGAGAAAGTGGAAGAACATTAACTGTGGAAGGAGAAAGGAGAGGCAGAGGTAGGACAGTGAAGCTATACCAGCATTGTCATTTAGGTGGGGCTGCAATTTGATGGAGCATTAGACAAGAAGCAAATTAATAATTGTGCGTCCATGGGTCAGAAACAAAGATAGAAAAGGAAAGTTATTAGTGGCCCCATCATAGAGTTCAGAAGAGGATGATAGGCAATTATTACATGGAATGCCAAGTCATGAAATGCAGAGGAAACAGCTGTAGTTCCCAAAACACCACAGCTGGGCTCTCACCTGCTTGAAAGCCTCATGGAGGTCATCCAGCACACAGATGAGGAACTCCTGAGCATCATGCTGAGTCTTGCTGCTAAAAGCTGGGTGCCGCTTCCCAAAGACAGAGTGAAAAGCCTCAGGGGAAACAAAGTCAAACTCTCCAAGCCACATGTCAGACACCAGACAGCCAAAGGCAGTCGCAGACTCTCCGATCTCCCTTGGAAAAAAGGGGAGAGTTTCAGGTGATGGATGAAAAAAGAGTGTCTGCCTTCAAATGGGAGCACAGTACAGAAACTGAGAAAACAGATGCTGGTACAGTACAGCTCTGGCAGCTGTCACTTGGCTTGAGGGACTCTGCAGATCCCAGAAAGTGGTAGGAATCATGATCAAGACAACAGTAACAGGTATTACCATCAATATGGGAAGAAAAGTATCATGCTGAAGGACCGGCAAGGAAAAGGGCTGGGCTCTCAGAGAAGGAAACCAGCTGGTGGCCAATCTGACTGGAACTGCCTGGGGGAAGCTGGCAGGTACCTTGGACATTCTCATGACAGCACATATCCTTTGGCAGGAAAATAGTGCCAAGCAGAGAGCCCTCAGTACGGAGAACAAACGGACTCACTGGTGCAGGGCTGGGTTCCACTTCCCTGAGAGGAAATACTGCACGAGCGGGGAGAGGCTGCAGAGGCACTGCAGCACCGCGTTCATGTAGCACGTGTTCTCCAGGTTCTGCAGCCCTGTGAGCCCTGGGTGCAGGCTGCTCATGTCCTCCAGCTGTTCCTTGGGGGAGTACTTCCATTTCCATGCCATCCTTCCACCTACTGTGAGAAAAATCCACACCAGTGGGAATCTAAAATGCTACGGTTTCTTCTTTAAAAATTACATTCACATTTATTTTCACCAGGTTTATAGTGGCAAAGACTCTTCATCTTCCCCACTAAGCCATTATGAGGTGTTACTTAAACACCTGAGGTTTTAAGACTTATTCCTAAAATTCTATTCACTCTTTTACTGCATACACAATTACTCAAAAACTACCACCACTTGTGAATAGCCATTTTTAGAGCAAAATGCTTAATAGTACATATTACATTATATTTCATTTCCTTGGGTACAGTACTCACCTGTTTTCTAAAACCATAGGTTGCAGTCCAGATGCTACTAGAAGCAGGTTGTTCTTCAGATTTTTGCTATAAAATGTTACTTAATTCATGCTAGGAAAATTTTAGTACTTTTGTTTTCTGGCTGCATAAGTCTGTCCTGGGCCAAAGTGTCCCCATCCCCAATCAGACAGTTGAGATGCTGAACACAGACTCTACACCACCCACACCTGCTCACCAATGTTGCTGTTCTTGTTTAGAGGCTGATGTTGTATTCTGAGGCAGGGCAGAGAACTCTAAACCCGCAGCAATCTCCGTAGAAAAAACACGAGCAGTGCCCTGTGTTCAGTCCCGTGTTCCATCCTGTCACCCCAGCATCTCCTGCCCCAGCCCCTTGTGATGTCACCTGGTAACACTGGCCAGGGAACACACCTGGCCAGCCCTGCCTCTATCTCCTTCCCTGTGCCAGCCAGAACAGAAAACTTTGGGAAGAGAGCTCCATTCCACTGAGCAGGGAACTTTGGCCCAACACCTTTATCCATGTTTGCTCACTTGGATTAGGATTTATTATTGCCATGCTCTGCTGGAAGGGCAGTGATGACCGAGAGTGTTGATCATAAAGGGATGGAACTACCTCAAAACATCATAATGAATTAGCTTCTTGGTGTTATGAGGATTTTCCTGAGGGAAGAAAAAAGGTATGGCAGATGGCTTTTAATTAGCTATGTTAATGCAGTTCATCTCTAAATTCCACATGCCACTGAGAGCAGCAGTTTTTCCCTATTTAACAGACAACCTGGAATGTAACAAGTACCCACAGAAGAGGCCCATGAAGTGATGTAAAACACCTCCTAATCATCTTGTAAAACTTCAAAGGATGTCTCCAGCACTCCTGGGACAGCTGTCACTGCTATTGACCCCTCAAAAATCTGGTTCAGTTTTGTAAATGGAACTGGATATGTTTATTCCCACATTTTGTGTAATCTGAATCAAGACTTTGACTTACTATTTTAATGTAACATGATACACAAATCCACATGGATGCTACCAACTGCAAGCTCTGCGGCTGAGAATTAACTTCCCATTACTCTCACCACAAAATGGATTATTGCAAGGAAAAGTGTTAATCGAGAAAAGAAATATTAAACCATCAGAACTTTTTTCAGAAGCCTTGTTACATATTAAGAAGTGCTGTTTTTTCCCAGCTGGTCTTTTAGGAACATTTAATATGAACTGTTATTACCAAGTCTCCAGCTGTAGTCTTTTTCCCTCTCAAAATTCCTGCAGTGTTAAGAGTTATGGCATTAAGTGAGATGCAACCCAAAGATTTAACATGTAGGAAATCACTGTCAAGCATAAAAACCAAACCCCTCCTTTTCCAAACCACAAGGCTGCTGAGCAGCAGCTAAAAAACCAGTTCCCCAAGAGCTGGTTGTATATATTTTACCACAGTGAATTTAGGATTGGTTTTCTCTGAAATGTTTCACCACCTAAATACTGCAAGAAAGCAGTCAACAAATGACTTTTAATTAATCCACCAAAGTCTAAATTATGTAGCTTATTAATTTCTCTATAGGATAAATACCCTTTTAAATACCCTCCTAGTTGGAAATTCACTAAAGCATTTCAGATTTTGACTAAAAAATAATCAGAGAGGGTTTGAATTATATCCCTCTATTTAAAAGCTAGGTTCTAAGAAGATATGCCAATACTTTTTTTCTTGAATAGTTATCAGAAGTTCCAGTTCCATCACTTTCCTCCTTTTTGGTAAAGAAAACTTATAAGCTAAAGGATCACAACACTTCTCTATTTATAGAGCATTTCTAGACTGATGAGGTTTCAGCAGAGGAGCCACACTTGATGTTCTCAGACAAATTGAATTCCATGGAATAGTTTTCATATTCCTACTGCCCAACATCAGCAGGATGTGGCACTGTCCAAACAGAGTCAGGCTTCGTTTTCAAACCAACTTGTTTTTGCCCTTTGCCACCACACTTTTCCAATTCCTTCCCTAAAGGGTACTTGCCATTTATGATTTTTTTCCCAGCAAGTATGAGGCAGATCACTTCTGGAAGTTACACATTTCTCCCCTCTCAGTCAGTTTAGACAAACACTTCTCATGTAATGCAAGCTGTAAGTCACACAGCTCATGCCAGGCAGATGTACAGAAATGTGAACAGTGGTAACCACTCCAAATCTTACAGGCATTTCCCAACCACATTTGTCCCTTTTGGTCTTGAAAAAGCTCCAGGCCTGAGTCACTGCAAGACTGAGCAGAAGGAGCACTCCCCACGATCACTCACACCCATCACAAGGTGGTCACATCTGTTTATTTTGCTAAGAAATGAGTCACAAGCAGAACTACTGAAGAGCAGTAACACAGCTACAAAATAACTGTGCGTAGTTAAGTGTTTGTCAAGAAACAAAGTTTCCCAGCTTTTACTTGCAATTTTCTCAAAATGCTTTTCTTTTTTCCTACACTGAAATTCGGTCACATTTTCAAAACACCAAAGTCTCCTCTGGAAATCTCTCTCAATTTGCAGAGCCAGTCACGCTTACAGACTCAGTGCTGCTGTTACTTTAGAAAGGTGCAAGTACATTTGGAGTATCTGCCCATTCCCTCCCAGCAACAGGAGGTGATGCAGTCAGAAGAATTAAACATTGTGAAGAGCTATTTTTGACTCATTTACTCATGAATCCCCTCACATGTGTTTGGCAGCTATGACAGTTTTCACTTTTTTACCTCCCTAGTTTCTGGTGTTGGCCCAAGCTGTGATACCTCAAAGGCTAACAGCTACTTTGATCCAGCGTGGCAAATTCTACTTTTCTGCATAAAGAGTTAAATTCACCAAAATAACCCTTCAGACTGAGACGGAGAGCAGAAGTCTGTAAACAAGAATAAATTTATTTTAGATTCTTTAAAGATTTAATGATATACAAAATGTATACAGTATTATATCCTTATAACATTTTACCTTTCCCCATCAAACATAAAACACCATTTAAACAACTATTGTGTTCGTGCCTTAGGTCTGTATCTATAAGATACACTACTGAATAAAAAATTTATAGAGCTATATACTGCCCTTTTAATTAAAAATTACAAATTAGTACCTATGTAACAAAAAAAAAAAAATCGCAGCATGAAACTTCAGTTGGACAACAGGTTCTTTTCTTGCTGAATGCTCAACAATATTTGGGACAGTTAAATTACATTTTATTGGCATGAAGGTGCATTGCAATCTCCCGTACTTTACACAATGCTAATCCAACCCTAGTCTCTCTTAAGTAAGTACCACAAATAACATAACATTAAAGATGTTTTCTACACAATTTTAAATACATTTACAAGTTATGTGTACATTCGGCTTCGATACACTGGTTGTAGGAGATCTTTGGAAGGCAGAACTTCTGAAGCAGTCACTACGTACGTACAAGGGAAAGCACTTCCAACTTGTGTTCTTACAAGGCAACTTATTTGGACCAGCACAAACTAATTCTTCTATTAAATATGATTATACCAGTCTATCATGGCTTTGTTACTATTTGACAGTGACTTGATAAAATTGAAATGTGTAAAACAAGAAATTTCATTATGCACAATTCAGGCTCTATTTCACAAAACAAAAGCAACCAAGCCCAGTTGTACAGTCATGAAGCTGAAAGAATCCTGATTCAGGAGACTCTCTCTCTCTTTTGGAACAGATCAAGTTCCTACCTTCAACTTCAGCCTATTGGCATCCTATATACACCTCATTTGGCTCTGTCCTCTTCAAAAGGTCAGATTAAAAGACACCTGGTGAGAAAATATTAGTGGAACACTTCCGAAAACACTCTAAGAATACTCTGGCTTTACAGAGGTAGGTGCTTTCTCCTGGTTTTGCTCATTGCCAGTAAGACAAATGCCAAAAAGACAAATGCTTTACCTTAAAACATCAACTACCAAAATCCTTTTGGTGGAAGGCATATTTCCCACCACAGGACTACAGGAAGAAAATCCTCCACTAAACCAAAATAAAATAAAAAATAAAACTTTCTGCTTAAAAAGCCCCTTTAAAAACACATCTTAAATACTTGTCATTATTCCACCTTTAGAAGGATCAGCTGCCACGCTGCTCTGTAGATGGTTATCACAAGGTAAAATCCTTAGATTATGGACCAGCCAAAATTCCACTTATGAGACAGTAATCCTTGTTTTGACAAGTCTTTCTTTTCATTATAGTGAGGAAAGGTAAGTGACAACTTGGTGAGGTTCCAGGAAGTTTGAGCGAAGCCACTGAGTTGGTCACATCATCAGAGCATCAGACGGATGGAATTGGCCGGATCAGAATCTTTGGTGCAGCTTCCAGGCTGAATTGTCAGTTCAGGGGCATCGTCCTGAGGAAATATGATCTTGTCAGGTGTGTAGTCATTCCTCTTCAGATCTGTACAAACAGAACAAAGTCATAATGATTACTATTTCTTGAGCTAGTAGAATCAATGGGGCATAAATGTCTAGCAAATAATTGGATACACAAATGCACTTTTGAAGAGGAATTCTAGGATATGCACTATCAAAAAAGGGATTTTTTAATCATAGGTGCAATCAGAAGCCTAAAGTCAAATTACGTAATTGCTGTTTATGACTTGTTAAACTTTCACAGCATGCCTTGACTATTTCATTACGTATCACACAACATCTCATGACATCAGTGTCTCAGAAGGAGGGTCCTGCAGCTCTTACCAGGAAGTTTCAGTTTCCTGCAGCAGGAATTACAGTGGTGCTTTGCTCTGAAGTTTTTTATTGCATCCTCTCCCAGATTGGCTGGCCCAAACACCATATCATACGACCTTGGAGACAAAGTGCACACAAACATCACTTGGCATGTGTTCTCTTTCCAGGGAAAGTTTTATCTAATACTTTCAGTCTTTCTTAACCCTTACCTTTTTTCCCCAGCTTTTATCACAGAGGGATCTGTCAAATTTTCACCAACACCTTCAGACAGCACATGAAGAAAAAGTTAAATCTGATACACTTCTGATTACATAAATATATTAATATTAAAAAGCCTTGAATCCTTAGCTATGACTTCTCAGCTTTTCCAAGAATAAAACCAGAAAAAAACCCACAACAAATGCAACCCAAACTACACATGATTCTCTACCCTTAGAAAATTGCTCCTAAGCAAGCACTTTGTACTGCTCAGATTTTTTCCATCTATTTTTTGCATTTCCTAGCTTGAGTTTTCACCCATGAGAAAAATCTCCTACACAGTTCTCACTGCCAGAATATTTGGCACAGAATTCAGGATAAAACCAGCTTACCACATTGGCACTACACAAATGTGCCAAAAAATAGCATTTCTTATGGCACATTTCATTAGGAAAATGTATATATTTATAGTTTCTGTGTTGCTGCAAGATGTAATACTATATTAGAGCTAAAAAGCTGGAGCACAGGTCCTGTGAGGAGCAGCTGAGGGTGTTTATCCTGGGGAAGAGGAGGCTCAGGGGACACCTCATCACTGTCTAGAACTACCTGAAAGGACACTGTAGCCAGGTGGGGGCCAGTCCCCAGCAGTAGCATAAGAAAATGCTACGGGAGGTTTAGGTTGGATATGAGGTAAAACATATTCACTGAAAAGGCTGTCAAGCCCTGGAACAGCTGCCCAGTGGTGCAGTCACCATCCCTGCAGGGATCTAAAAGCTGTCTGGGGTGGTTTCTGGGCACATGGAGTGTGCTGGATTTGGCAGTGCTGGGTAAAGTTGGACTCAATGCTCTTAGAGCTCCTTTCCAATCTTTATCATAATATGATTAAATAAGAAAATCATAGATCCTAACTAACTAGAAGAAGCAGCACTAGATAATCCTTGTTGTTTATTACAAATATACAAATTCTTAACAAAATGCTATCAAAATAAAAACCCACATAGACCTTGGCCCCAGTCCAAGTTTCAAAGTCAGGGCCTTACCTTGCAGATCTAATACCAACAGTTCTCCTCTTGTATACTCATAAGTCCAGTGGCTGAAAGCCAGCATAACCTCCTCCAGCATGTTAGTTGGGATTATTTCATCCCCATTATTGTTATTATATTTTCTAAACTCTCCAGTCATGCACTCTTCAACTGCAAACCACTGGCCAGCAGAGTGGCAATATAACAGGAAAACTTCCAAGAACCTGGAAAAATTACAGTTAATTAATATAGTTCCAAAATAGCGATCTATCATTATGGTTAAGATTTTTATTTGATTCTAACAATTTAAATACTTTTAAACTATTACACAAAGCCATTTAGATTATCTCACTAGATTAGAATCAGTGCAGAAAATATCAGTGGAAAATACTGCCAAGGACAATTCTGCTTGCCACATTCACAGCAATATTCCAGGATATGTCTACATATCAGTACCTTAATATATGTGATGCATCTATTAACATCCTGTAGGCATTGCCCTGAGCCAAAAGCATGCAATATAATGGCAGTTTAAATACACTCACCTTGGAGAGTATGGGATGGATTTGGGCTTCATCTGGTTGAATGCAAAGGTGAGCTTCTGTGCTGCTCTCTGCTGCTGAATTTCCTGTGAGTCAAACCCACACCTCATTAGCTGCTTAACAGAACAGGGACCAGCAGTGGGAACAGTGTCTATTCCCCCAAGGCAGAGTAACAGATTACTTGCTTTTAAAATTATATCTGTATTTTAAGAATTTGAGCTATTTGATTAAACAAGCCATCCTGGAGTAGAGTTTTTAACACTTTTGCTCATACAGAACCCCACACTAACTTTTTTTCTTATTCTAATAAGTATATACTAGTTTTCAGGTGGGAAAATAATTCCTGTTTAACATACAATGCCTGTCCATGTTTAATAATTGACAAAGACAGAACTTACTCTCAAGCACAAGTGCAACACAGTGTCCTCCTTATAAATGCTTGACCAAGTGTTCACAACTTCAGGAAGAAAAGACTTGATGATGTAAAGATGTCCTGATTTCAGGATATCATACTCTGACCACGTGCACACAACTTTGAGAGCTCGACGTAAACCTCCTCCCATCTCCTCTTTACTTAAGAATTCAATTTTAGCACAGAGCCCCAGCTGTGACCAGGAGGACATGCTGTTGTTCAGGATGCTGGGAGAACTCTCCTCAAGGCGATACACAGTGACTGGTTCACCTGCAGACAGCACAAAAGCCATCACTGAGCCAAACTTGCCAAGTTTGAAATTAAAAGCACTGAAAACACATCGCTTCTTACAACAAGCTGCAGTGTTAAGTCATTACAAACATCTTGAATTAACAAAAAATGCACCCCTCTGCAGCTTTTTTCACAGAGCTGCAAAATTTGTCCTCCTATTTAGACCTATTAAGGACACTGTTCAAAGAACACTAAGAACACTGAATAAATGTTTAAAGTTCAAACAAGTGAAGACAACTTAAAGGAATCCTTCAAGAAGAGTTTGTTATAAAACTGTTAGTACAATACTCCCATCACTGTAACACCATTTCTGAGGACAACTATAATTAAATCTACATTTCATAATCAAGTGAGTTGCCCTAGAAAAGGTGTCATACTCACATATATTTCTGAGTGCTCTAAGACAGACTTCTTTTAGTTCATTAAGACTTCAGTTTCACACTTGCTGTGACAAACTGTGAACTTTGCCTTGATCCTTCTATATCAGATCCTTCTTGATCCTTCTATATTAGATATATATAATATATATCCTTGATCCTTCTATATTAGAAGGATCCAACCAAATTAGAATCCATATAAGGTTTGCTTTTCTTCCCCAAAAGACCACAGTGAACCAGCAAGAAGAAATACAAGTCTTACCTCTTGGAGGCACAGGAGTGAATGGAATGCTCTGTGATAATCTCATCAGGTTATTTCTTTCTACAGCTAGAGGAAAATTACAGCATTTGTTGAAGTTTAAGGATCTTACAAATGTCAATAAAAATACAAGCATTAGTTTGTAAGAGGGACTGACCTGAGTAATAGTAATTGATATCCATGATAGGCTTGAAAGGAGAAGCAATGCCTGAAAAGAGATTAAGGTGAAAAAAAGAAGAAAAAAAGAGATACTCTAGCTACTAATTTATGTACTAAAATACCACACTACAGTTTGAAAAGGATCTGCTGTGAAGATAATTAAATATTGCACTTGAGACTGTGGTACCTCAGGGGGGAAAAATGTAGTGCTTAAAGTTTGGCTGCTTATTTAAAAATTGTTAAAAAATTTTTTCAAAATCACACTTTTGTGTGTCCAATAAATTCCAAATTACCATCAATTAAACACATTCCCATACAAACCCAAGCAGTTGGTTATACATAAAAATCTCTCACCTTCAGAGCAGAAAGAAAACTTACCATTCAATGCATCTTCTTCCGATGGCCTGTCAAATGCCAAACACAACAGTCACCTTCAAACTTACTCTGCATTCCCTGATTTTGACACCTCATCCTAGGTCACCTTGTTAACCTCACAGTACCACTTTTATCCTGTTATCCTATTTTTCAAGGGCAGTACAAGTTTCTTAATTACTAAATAGTAATGGAAAGCTGTTAAGTAATCTCATGTTTTTACAGCTACACTTTAAATACCTCCAAGTCATGCACAACATTATGCTAAGTTTGCATCACAAGAGCTCGTTCCCACAGAGGTGCTTTAATTAAAACTTGTTCACAACAGTTTACCCTTCTGTTATCAGATAAATAATAAGGTAATGGCTTTAACAGTTAACTCAGGGGGTAATTGTTAACAATGCATAATTTCAGAGGTGGTTACAGTTGAAAAGGCTGGGTAAAGACCTGAGCAGGAAGGGAGCTGTGTCCACACATTCTCATGCTTGCCCTCCAACGTGTGACACCATTAATCTAAACAGAACCTGCTAAAGCATGGTGAGAGCTCAGCCTGACCCCCCACGAGCCCCTGCAGCCCAGGGAGCCAACCCAGCCCTGGGCTGCACCCCAAAAGAGGGGCCAGCAGGCTGAGGGGGTGACTCTGCAAGAGACCCCAGCTGGGGCACTGTGGCCACCCCTGGGGCCCCCAGGGTAAAGGGACCTGTTGGGGAGAGCCCAGAGGGGCCACAGAGATACTGGGAGGGCTGCAGCCCCTCTGCTCCAGAGACAGGCTGGGAGAGCCTTCCAACCCAAACCATTCTACAACTATCCTACGATTCCAATGAATACATTTGGTTATTTATTAGAAGAAAAAAAAAGTCTTGTGGGTTTTTTCTTATTAAATGCAACTAAATATCACTATAGCCAAAGACAACCAAAAAGAAAAACAGATCAACATCCAGAGTGAAAATTGCTCCATTAGTAGAAAGCTTACTTACATTTGACTGCTATTTGAAGGTCTACCTTGCAGCCAATCCTTTAAAACAAAGGAGAGGAAAGAAAAGAGGGCTTCAGTTTTGTAAGGAAAGCACAGTTTATTCAGTTGGAGGTGGAGTGGTAATGTGTATAATGTGTTTTAAGCTCTCTGAGTAAAGCCTGTTTATTGGAAATAAACCAGGCTGTACTGAACTGCAGTTGAATGGAGAGACCCAAATACAACCAAGAAATGGTAACTACAATTAAAAGAATAAATAAGGCTCTATATTCACTAATGTTTATGGACTATATAAGTAATTCTTTTCCTTAAAAGAAAAGAATTTTGATTTTATTTCTACAAACAGAAAACAGCACAGATTTTCATAGTGAGAACATACACAACTTCTTCCCTTAGTGAAAACAGGTCTCCTGTTGCCTCCTAGAACAAGCAAGTCCACAAATCAGTATTACTCTTTATCTGTTTCTTCTCCTTTATTTGTTCAGCTTCTAGTTTTGCTATAATGTCACAAAAGATTGATACACACCGTCAGTAAAGCTGCTTTGGAGTCAACTTGCTGTGTGTCTTCACTGGATGCTCTCCTGCTCTTGCTGTACACTGCAAATGAAGGAGATTTGTAACTGGACAAAGAATGGCAGCTGTCACTGTCACCCATTTCCTAACAGTGAACAAACACACAGCTCAACAGAGCTCTCATGAAACAAGGCAGACCCACAGCTCTAGAAGAAGTTTTCAGTCCTAGCTGGATCACTTTGTGCTTTACAGCTCTGGCTGTCCGTGGTAAACCCAAGGCAACAGGGCTGAGCTAGCACAGCAAGGAGAACCACAAGAGGCAGAAGAGTCAAGTACTACCAAACATGAGAATATTTCAAGATTATTCAACCATTTGTGTTCCCTCTGCATCTTAGGACAGCCATTAGCAAGGCAAGTTAGAGACAGCATTAGGGGACCTGAGCAGAGCCCAGACTTACACTGCTCTGAGTGGGCTGTCAGAGGGTCAGTGAAGCCACCACAAGAACTGGATTGCTGTAGATCACTGTCAGTCTGAAGACCCTACAAAACAAAAATTTGTAAAAAAAAAAATTACCATCAGTCATCATTACCATTATTGCTTTCAACTACTGCTCTTGGAACACAATCTGGCCAGGATTCTTCAAAATTTCTGGATGTACTTCAAATACCTCACTGCACAGAAATGCACAAGTTGAGTGCATTAATTCAGTTAAAATGCTCTTCTCACAGTAGCCACCAGCTGTAATATTTTCAGATATTTCACACATTAAGAATCCTGACCCAGACCAAGAGAGTTCTTTGCAAGGCAATGTTACAATAGCATAGAACTACAGAAATGTCAATTACACTGGATCCCTACAAGTACCATGTTCTGCTCATCTGTTTTGTGCCTTTGTTTGCTATCAATTCTTACATAATTATATGGCTCTGGCAGAAACTAAATTTCAATTTGCACCCACTTTAAAGACCAACAAAATGTAGTAAACTCTTGTAATGTAAAAAACCTGTGGGTTATGAATACAACTTCCTTATGGACATACTCCTTCACAGCAATTACACACTGTTGGAATATGTACTGAGGTGGTCAGTGTTTGACAAGAAAATATTTCTTTAGCAAAAAAGGAGAAAGGTAGTTTCATCACAAACTAGGACTGTGTGTAGAGTGGCACAGGGCTTACTCATCTATTAACTCCAGTGGTGAATAAAATGTAAAAATTCATTGTGCCCTGCGTTTGATTCCTGAAATCATAACAGTTAGGATTGTTGCCACCCTTTTTCACCCTTCCTCTTACAGAATACACCCCACACTCAAACATACACAGACCTCTGTGAGTGTGTGTGTGTGTCCAAAATGCCTTTCTGGTGTGTGGTTGTGTGCATAAAACCTATTTCTTTACATCCCTAAACACTAGAATGTCTTAGACCTCTGCCAAGGAGACATCCAGTTTGCAGATAAGAACAGAGACCCTTGTCTTTACTGGAAAGAATACTTTTAGTACCTGTTGAAAATAAGATTCCTAATAAATGGAAACTAACTTTACTTACTTGAAGTCTGGTTGTCTCTATACCTTCCAATATAGCTTTTTTGAAGTCTTCCTGCTGCTCCTATCAAAGAAACAAAGCAAATTTTTAAGAATAACACCAAAAAACCTGTGCCAAAAATACATACAAAAAGCTTTTTGGTCACACATTATACTCATTGAAAGGTTCAGAAGCAGCAACTTAGCAGAATAGAAGCATTTCAAATGGTCACAATGCAATTCTCAGGTGTATTCTCCCCTGAATGCATAACTGCAAATTTGTATGTACTAATTCAACAGCTACATAGCAAAAACTGTATTGATATACATATATATAGATACACACACTATAATACTTGGAAGGCAGGTTTATGATTAATTACTTTTGCATTTGAGTAATTTTTATTATTCTCTAAGGAAATTTCTGTAAGGAAATGGAAATGACTCATTTTAGTTTATTAAAGAGCTTTTTCTTCTTGGAAGCATAATGAACAATTTTTGTCACTTTTGAAAATTATATACACTGTCACCTTGCTCTATAAATTATAACATAAATTACTCTAGTCTTTCTAAAGGCTGATCTTGAAAGTTATGAGTGTAAAACATTTAGTTGAACACTAATTATGGGATACTTAATTTTATCTCCATTCACAGTTGTAGTCATCTTAGCTTTCATAACCTCAGAGCTTGGTTATTTCACTACCATCCTATTATGAAGCAACAGTACTTGATGGCAGTTAAGGTTACATGAGTTTTCACCGGATTTTTTTTAAATCATGAAACAGATGCAAAGTGCAGTCTGTAATGATTGTGTTTTTTGATTATATTTGGTCTTAGACTATTTCCAAACATACTGTGACATCAAAGTTTAAAAGAAAACAATCCCCATTAACACATTTGACAAAGACTTTCATGCTCACCTCAATATCAGCACTTCTCTCCCTCATTTTGCTGGCTGCCTCTTTGAACCGCTGTAGGTCCATGCTGTCTCTGTGACCTTTGACACAGTGAATTCAAAAAGAGAATTCAAAATCAAAGGCAACCTCCAACGTTCTGACCATGCCAACAGTCTGCATCACCATAGCAAAGGGTTACAAACCACCTAGGGTCTGTGTGCCTGTTTGCACTAGGAAAGACATTACAAACATGCTCAAGTGAAGATCAGTGTAACAACATCAAACTACTGCCTTTCCTGCACTGAGGTGTGGAGCACCACCATTCAGAAAATAAAGCTAATATTTTAAATTTTTACTCAAGCGTATGCTCCTCACAGGAAAGGAACAAGGCCTGGATTACAGCACTTTCATGTATGCTTGACAAATGAAGGGAAAGCAGACAGTTTCCTGGAGGTAGCTTTTACAATATACCCTTCATCCTCCCAGTTGAAAGCAATACTTTTCAGAATTTTCCCATTCATGTGGCTCTATAATGAATGAAAACCTACTTGGCTTCACAACTGAAACCTGCATGGTATCACAAGTGATGCAAATTGTGGACAGTAAGAATGAAGGGTATGTTCTAAATGCTAGAGATGTCAGAGGACCATATACAAAAAAATCTGGCTCCAGTAAATAAGTATAGTTAGTATTCAAAGTTATTAGTGGTGAAGTACATTTAAAGATTAGATAAGAGTTGTACAATCACTGTCCATAACTTCTGTTTAGCCTTGCTTTCTTTTTTCAACCATGAGGCATTTATACATAAATAGCTAATGTAGGTAACTTCTTAGAAATCCAAGTTTCACAGCAGTAGAATAAACTCTTGTCTACAGATTTAAATTTATACAACCTCAGCAAATCTCTGAAAAACACTGAGACATCCCTAAAGAACTTTAGCAAGACAACACCTCTGCAGACAACCTGACAATTCCAGATTACAATCTTCTACTAAACACTAAGCATACTTAAAGCATTATCTACTTTACAGGGATCAGTTAGTAAACCCACACCTGTGTTTTGCAATGAATCTGCCACTGTTTTACCATTCAAATAGATAAGTAACTAACCAAAACCATCCACCTTTTTACTGTTAAGCAGAACTTGAGGGGAGGCAAAATGTTGTATTGAATTAAAGGACTTTGGAAGCTTCCAAAATGACAGCCCCAACCCAGGTTAGCCTAGGCAACAGTGGAAGATCCCAGCTGTAACAGTGTTTAGAAATAAAGTATAGGAGGAACCCTCAGCTTGACACAGATACCACAAAGATATTTGTCCAGGACTCCATCAGCCTGAGTAGTGTTCTGTATTACGTCAAGGAATAGACAATATTTTTGATTTATGCAATCAGAAGGCAGGAGCTTTATAATGAGCCACAAAAGGTTTGTCTACAGTGCCCGTACCAAGTTGTAGAGCTGCTAATTGCCCAAAAATGCTAGACTCAACAACTGGATAATGTTTTTCAGAAAAATATTGTCTATGTGACAGAATTATGGAGAAATTATAATTTCAGTTAAAAAAAACATTCAAGCAACATAGGGAAATTAGAGATGTTAAATGCAAAAAAAGCAGAGCAAAATGGTAGAATAAAGTCACCTGCAACCGGAATACACCCAAAATACCATACAATTCTTGATAAGTCAAACCTTGTGGCTTAGATTTGGTCCACAGTTTATGAAGCAGTCCCATAAGGATGTTAGAACATAAATCTCGGGTTTGCAGTTCCATTGCATGGACATGCTGACTTTTGGAAAGTTCATCTTTAATATTCAATTTTCCATGCGAGCCGCCACGGTTGACTGTTGCCATCAAGTCGCCCGTTGACAAAGAGAACTTCGTTTGGGGCTTGTTCTTCTCTAACTTGGCAGGGGACTGGTGAGCACTTTTGTCAACTCTGCAGCTGTAGTTATCACTAGTGTCACTCTCATCATGAATAAAACCACAATTAACGTATCCTCCATTTTCAACACAAGGTTGGGTGAAAGCAAGGCAAGCAGAGCCAGAAGCAAGAGGATAAGAGCAGCTAATAATGACTTCAGGACATTCAGAATCTACTTTGTTATACTTACCCACAAATGCACCAAATTCTACATTATTATCTCCTTCTGTAGCCTTAGAGAAAACAGTCTCTTCATGCTTTGCTGAAGAATCCAGCTGACTTTTGCAACTGGGTCGAGATGGAGTGCTAACAAAAAACTTTGTAGTTGGGGATGTTACATGAGGCATGCTGTTGGATGAGTTGCCTAATTTTTTACTTTTACTAGTGGATTTCGAGATCTCTGCAGCCTGTATTCGTTGGCGAAGTTCTGGAGGGGAAACAGCATTTGAAAATAAGGCACTGCCTGAGGAACCTGCCTCTTGGAAGTTTTTTTCTTCTCTTCGGGGAGCCAGAGCCAACTCCTGACCAATTGTCTTATGCTGGACTTCTTTGTCATCACGGATGGAAATGTTACAGAGTAAAGCATTGTTGCTCTCAAGGCCTCCTTGCGGAAAAGAACCAAAGACGTTTCCAATGCTGTGCTTCTTCCACACAGAAGATCTGAGAGAGCCATCCTCAATGAGGTTTTGTGCCAGATGCTTTGAAATGCTCAATTCCCGGGTGATTTCATTATGAACCTTGCTGGCTTCTGAAGCTTTCTGGGCAGTCAGTGTTTTCAGAGTATCCACAGTTAGAGCAGACAGATCCTGGAGGTGGCCAATCTGTGAATCTAAAGACTGTAATGACCTTTTAATGTAGTTGACACGATCACCAACTTCCTTTATCTGAATGCACATTTGTTCCACCCTAAGAAAAATCAAATAATGAAGTAGATATGAATTGTATTTTTCTCAATATGCAAAAAAGCCCATAATTATAACCCTTTCTGTCCATTTAATTAGGAGGAAGAATAACTTTGAAATGTCACAATAATATAATAGCATTGGACTGTTTCGTAATACAACATTTGTACATACTTCTGAATCACAGCATGAAAACAGCTGTCAATTGAGGGCCTACAGCACTTTCTGAAATCTATCAGTTTCTTAAAACTTCATGGGAAATTAAATAATACAATTGCCTCAGTTTACTGAGTGCTTCTATACATCAAGAAGAATCAATCACATTATCAGTTTCTGCTCAGCAATGGAAAGATACCATATAAAATTTGCATAAACACTTTATGTTCTTCAGCTGCATTTCTCCCCCTTTAAAGTACATTTAAAAAAAACCTGTAAAAGTTCTAATTCTCTATTCAGAAATTATAATTGTAAATATTCTACCGTTCGAATGTGACTCGAATCCTCTCCTCACTTCCAGAATGAAATTTATCATCCTTTTCATTGAAATACATCTCAACACACAGCTCTTCAAAATCATGAAGTTTCTTCTGATCTTCTTCTGTCAGGTAGAGTTCTAAAGAGATATCAACATTTAAGATGACATATGTAGTGAAGCTGTATAGGTGCTGAAAACTAATAGTCATAACTCTACAAAATATGTTAACAATAAAACTGCAATAAAATAAAAAATAAAAAAAATCCTACCAGAAGGCCACCTAAGACCCTTCCTCTCTCATTGCAAAAATAAGTTCAAGGTCAAAGATTGACAATAAAATAAAATGAAAATAGTAATTCTGAGAGGATCTGTACACAATATTATCAATCCTTACACTCTACCCTTTAATGCCCCTTTGAGGCAGAAGCTAGATTCCTTAGCTGGATTTTATTTTTAAAGTTTCAAAGAAGCTTTACAGAAAGAAAAAAAATATTTCTCAATTACAAATAACAAGAAATCTCATCTATTTGTTTATGTGATAGGTTAGTTTTAGTGGAGATTTCTAGGGGTTAGCATTAAACTCCAGAGAAAACCATGGTGATTTTCAAAAAAATTACCAATATTGAAAACACATAAAATTAAGACCCACTTTGACTTTCTTCACAATACACATTATAGTCAAGAACACGGTGCTTTTCTGACAGTTGGCTTTAACCATATCGAAAACATTACTGAATTTTTCGGGTAACTGTTCATACTTGGCCCATCTGAAGCCTTGTCTGTCTTTCTTCTTTTACATATACAGCAGAAGAGGGAAGCCATGTGGCTGAGAATGATCAGTGGCGGAGGCAGAACAGGTTTTTCATGGTAGGCCATAATGAAATGATAGCGCTGATACTTCCACACGATGTTTGAAATTGCCTTGACTTGTAAATACACGTTGCTGAAAGGGAACAGAACAGTATTAACACATTAAGGTGTTTTTTGGGGTGGTGGGAGTTGTTGGTGTTTGTTTAGTGGTTGTTGGATTGTTTGCTTTTTAAGACTTTGATAACAATCTTGAATTCTGAGGCCTAAGAGACAAAAGCTTAAACTTGTTTTTTGCAGCAAAATTATTTTTATGGAAGTGGAAACACATTCAAGAGAACACCATGATTCAGAGCAAGGAGAGGGCTAAAGGAATTCTCCCACCAGGTAACAACTCAGTATCTTTACTCAGAAAGAAGTTACACTGAGAGCAAATTTTAAGTTTCCTGAACAAAAAAATTAATTATTTCTAACTAAACCCAGAATTTTATATCACACCATGTCAATTCTGCAGTCTGCCTTCTTCAGTGTTTGTGCCCATATGCTGCTTATGCCCATAAATCAAACACTTGCAGAGAACTATAAACTACAATTAAACCCAACCAACTGGAGAACAATAAATGAATTTAGGAACAACAGTCAATTAAGACAAAGAAACAAGTTTGTTTTGTTTGTTTTCTGACAAACAGAAGGTACAAAATGCCTTCAAATTTCCTTGAACTTCTGATTCCCCTGAGGTCACAGATGGGACATAAACCAGTCACATCACACGCTTCCCTAACTTAGTCATGAGCTTGCAGTGAGGAAGAGACAAAGACCAGCCTTAGAACCTGAAAAAACTTCCAGGAAATTGGATTGCTCTGATTTGGAATCAGATCTTATCTTATTGCAGTGAGATAGACACTTGTCCAATTATTAGCAAAAACTAACTATTATCTACACACTTACTTGAAAAATGCAATCAGGAGATTAACCATGATTATGTACTGTACAAAGAGGTAGACAGCTTGAAGAAACGGGGTCAACCATGTTCCTGGGCCACAGAGATGAGCAACCTTTTCATCAGAATTATTTGCACACACTGTGTTGGGAAAAAAAGACACAGAGATGACATGTACATCTTTTAGAACTCCCAGCAGGTACAGACACAAAAAGACCCCCAAAGATCACTTACATTTTGCAACAACCAACTATCACGCAGTGGTTCTACAGTTTGAAATGTCTCCAGGCATTTAGAACATGGTAGAAAAATACCAGAGACAATGTTTCTGGCTGATACCATGCTGTAATCATATTATTGGCTTTTTAAAAAAAGCATAGTACATCATCACAGCCAGAACTTTGTCATGATAGCTGTGGGGCAGAATTCCAAAATCTTGCTAGGAATAGCCTTGAGAGAAATTGTAATTATGTAATTTTCATTCTTAGCCAAACAAGTTTTTAAAAAGAAAATGAAGAATCAGGTCACATAGTTATACAGCTGCAACCCACAAAAGGGAAATATTCCATTGAATGGAATCAATACCAACAGTACTGGGACTTTGATAAAATTGGAATTTCATAAGATTTTGATAAGACCTTATCAGAGTAAGCTCTCTCTTTACTTGCTTCATAATTGCAGTCTCTTACCATCAATTTCATAGGCATAGACTTCACCAAAAATCATCCAGTATGGATGAAACACAATATCTCTAGCAAGAGTCCAAGAGGGTGCCTCATCAGGATAGAGTATTGCCTTCCTGGGAACACCAAAACTAAGTAGTACAAGTGCCATAATCACCACAATGTAAAACATGTTGGCCACCTGTTAACACAAAAAAAGTCAGTTAATCCAAAAGGCCATAAATATGATCTCAGAACTCTAAAAACTTTTACAGTGACAGGTTACACTTCAGAAATTCTATGTATTATATAAAGAAAAGAGTCCAGGACACAAATATTTCACTCAGAAAATTTTGTTAAATAATTTTAAAAACCCACATTTTTCCTGTCCTTTTTTATCATGTATTTAGTACCTTTGGCCAAAGGCAACTGAGCATTTTTCCCTTTCAAGTTGAACGCTACTAGGTACACAAGGAAATATTCCTTCATATAGGTACTCAACAGCTGCACAAAAAACAGAGGTAGATTTCCAAGGGCAGGAACAGAGAACCTATACCTCTTGTAAGAAATCAAAGTGAGAAATGAGCAACTTGATGCTCTTGTTTTTAAGGAATGAGAGGATGCAATTTGTAAGAACCATTTTATAGAGGGAAGAAACACGAAAGCCCCTTCCACATTCATATATACAGCTCTGAAGCCTTAAAATGGTTTTTAACATTTACAATAGCTACTTACAGTAGAGATAGGTTATTTAATTTTAAGTTTACACAATTTTAGTATTTTTTGTGGGAGATGACAAGAAGCACAATCTATTCCCAGTTTTCCATAGCACAAAACAATGAAGGTGCTTCAGGACACTAAAGTTAAAACTTTTGGCCTAAAGAACACAAAGGCTACAGATTTCAGACCTAAATGGGAAGCTGCATCAAGACAGGTTTCATCATATTCATTTAAGTCTCTGACATCTGAGAACAAAACAGACCAGAGAAGGAAGATTTGCCATTTTTTACATTTATGTAACAGGGATAGCTCCATAAAGGAAGCCTTCTAATCAGTGCTTCTTTTGAAACCCTTTAAGGTATATTCCAGCTGGCTAATTCTGCATATCAAGTTGTTATCCTAGTACAGAAGGAAAAGAAACTTCTAACTAAATAAAACTACTGAGAGAAGTTGTAAATGGATTCAGTTGGGGAAAAAAAAAATCAGTAACAAACATAGTACTTACCATTTTCCCAATCATCATAACATAAGGGCCAGCCTGTTGATTTACAGCTAGAAAATCCAGTAATCGCACATACCAAAAAATGATATTGAGACAGTATGTTATTCTTCCAGCAACAAAGATGTAATTTTCTCTGTAAGTGTTTTCTCCAAAATTCCCCTTGGCTCCAAATCTTAATGCAAACCCGATGAAGAAAGTGACAATGGCAACTGTGTCACTGATATTGAAGTAATCACTGAACCACACTTTGATCTTCTGATTAATCTTCCCAGCCTCTGACATAAAAATCTGTAAAAGAAATGGAGGTCAGGACAGCTCATATTTATTGCACAGGGATCAACAGTAAAATATGTGAATCACCAGCATTTTTATACTTGCAAAAATAAAATAGCTATTCAAATGGAGAACTCTTGAACGCTGAGCAATCAAAACCAGTGTTTAACTGTGCCAGCTTCACAACAAGGAAAGGAGGAGTTTGCTCTGTCTACACAATTTATTAAGGAATTTTGGATTTAGTGGGTTTTGGTGATGTTTTTACTTCTTTTGAGGCAGTTACTGTGACAAAAATGAACCCTAGCTGCCTTCAGTTGAGCCTGAGGTACCAGGTTAAGGGACTAACTTCATCTGTCCCATTTAAAAATGATCACAGAGCTTCCATACAGTCTCTTGCTGACCAGGAACATTGTAGTTGTGATGGCTCTCCTGTGTCACTAAAGCTTTTTCTTTTTTGTTTTGATACCTTGGTCATAGCACAGTGGTAGAGCCTGCCAAACAAATTAATACACATTTTACAAAGCCTCCATTTAGCAACCTATACCAAGCTTTAGGATAAAGGTATTAAATAATGTATTCTGATGCTTGAAGTTTCTTCACTTTTCTTGTTTACAGAATCACAGTTTAAAGCATACTGCTTTAACTGACAAAAAAAGGCAAAAACCCCAGATTGTTACAGGCATACCTCACGAATTTTCTCAATTGCTGATGTGAAAATGTAAGCAATAACAATCCACTCCTGAACAGATGGCAATTCTTCCATTTTTACGAGAACCACAAAAGTGTAGAGCATGAGGAATCCTAAGTATGCCAACTAAAAAATGAAATAAAAAATATACATATAATTACTGAAGGATCCTTTCAAGATGTACATTGAATCTTTTGATGTGGTACACAATAAAAGCTTCAAGTTAAATTACAAGACTATATTTACCCTTTTTAGCAGACAAGTTATTATTTATAAGGGGATACAAACATTTTCATCCTAGAAAAGGAAAAATAGCTGTAACAAGCTATTTATTGTTAGCAAAGCTTTGCTCTTATTACAGCTATTTTCCTTTAGAAAAAATTCTAGCATTTCTATCACAGTGATTGAAACGAAGCTGTGCATGCACTTGAGACTAATACATGGTTATAGAGCTCCTGCTAGCAACTGATGAAAAGAATTACTCAGAACAGAATTAAAAAACCCCAAACCACAGGGCACAGCATGTGCTTATGCGGTTTCATAAAATGAAGTATTTCTCATTTCCAGCTCAGCAAGGTAAGGGGGTTTCTGTCTGCTTTTTGGATAGTGCTTAACATTGACACAATCAGAGCTACATGTTGGGAAAATAACCCAAAAATCTGTGCTACATTTTCAAATAAAATACACACTGTACAGAAAAAAACTCACCGTGTTAAACCAAAACTTCACAATTGGAGCATGATAAAATGCATAAAACTTCTGTGTTATTGGGAGTCTTTTAGGCTTTGCTGGAGTCTCCATATCATGCTTTTCGTAAGTACTGTCCAAGATCCTCACTTCTTTAAAAACCTCCTAAAACAAAAAAACTGTTAACTTCCCACACAAAAAAATGCATGCTTTCTGGCACTAAATTGCACTTCTTTGACTTGAAAATTTAATTATTTAAGCAAGGAATATTGTTTTTAATATCTCCCTCTGCCCCACATTACCATAGGTATTTCATCTGCTGCAGTCTGGAAGTTGTTCTCACTGTCATCCATTGCCATTTGATGTGCATCTTGAGACTGAGGAATGTGTGACATTTCAGCCTTGGTCTTATATTCCAACAGCAGTATAGCAGGAGGGAGCAGAATACTCAGTATCACCTGGAAAAAATGAAGACTAAGCGTAAATAGTTCACAACTCCATTAAAGCATCAGAACACACCAACACACAGAATAGCCTTTGGAAATGTATTATCTAAATTTCACTTGCTTGCTATTGAGGGGAAAAATATAGAAAATAATTAGTTGTTATTACTTGTATGTACACCTAAGAGCTTAGGATCACATACACAGAGTGTTTCTTGACTTGAAGGCATAGGAAATGGGAAAAACCAAAAAATTCCAAAATTCAAAGCTATTAGAAAGAATGTACTCCAAGCCTGAAGACAGAGATGTTCTGTTCATACTCTGTTATTTAATCCACTCCCACAAGCTTTGGAACAGTGTATTGTTAAAGTGTACTTTAAAAGCCTGTACCAGATTGTGGTTTGTGGGGGGAGAGGGGAGTGGTGTATGTTTTGTTTGGAGGTTTTTTTTCAATTTATGGTAAAAAAATGAGCTAAGGTACAGATGAAGAGAGTAAGTGAAAGCTATTTACTGTCATTAGCCTGTTAAAAGCAAGCAGGAAAATAGTTAATCAGTTATCAAAGAGGATTTTTAGTAGGTCACAAGTTAAATGATGCTTGTAGGTATTTTGTAGGAAAGTTTTCTTTCATTTTATTTCTAGCAACGATTAAGTTTTGGTACCTAATTTTTCAAGGAAATATTTTGGTTCAATTGATCTAGACCAGTTACCTCTGTCTAGATCATAATTGATCTATATCACACAAAGGGCACCACTGGAAAACCTGTCCCCAATTTGCCTACCCTTGTTTCATTCTGTGCCCTGCTTTTTTGCTCAGTTCCTCCAAAATAGGATATTCATAAAGCTTTTTTACATCAAGTCTTATGTGCTCCCTGTAAAAAATCAAAATGCATGAAACTACAGTCTTACAACAGGTTTTCCATCTGTTAAGGATTGTAACTACTATGTTTTTAGTAGTGGATTAGTATTCACATGATCTCTTTAAGCCTCTGATTAAAGGCTACTTGCCTGGTTTTTGCCTTCTATATTTCTGTACCTTATTTAAAAAGATAATAGAGTGTCAAAAGAAGCAAGTTTACAACAAATATTCCAGTTTTGATTATGTTACAGGAGACTGGTTTATAGGATTTATTAATAAAAGCTATAGCTGTGAAAGCTTTACATTAACAGCATTTAAACACACACTTTTCTATCCTTTAAACATAAACTCCACTGACCATTTTCACATGAATAAACTGCAACAGTGCTTACTTTGTACCATGAATTCTTCCTCATGTTCAGCCTCCCCATCCACATATCCGACAGCAACATCTGTGTGCAAGTGTGTGCGACGAACGGACGGAGCCTCGAGGACACGGCCAGCTTCAGACAAGTGGAGTTGCTCCAGTTCTTAAGTTCATAAGTCAGTAATTTCATGGCCATAGTTTCATCCTGTCGGAAGGACTGCTCTAACAGCTCAACTGCCAGCTGACCAAACTCACTAAAATGAAGAAAAAATCAACAAAACAAAAGATCGTATCTATAGAAATGGCCATGAGTGAGTTTTCTTGCACAAATTCCCAACTTGCATAACTTGAAGGGACTATTATTTGTCCCTTCTGTACAGATATGCTGTAATTTCTAACCACAATACATCAGTCTGTGACTTCTGTTAAAAACATATGCAAGCTAAAACAGCTATTAAAACATGCACAGAAACTACACAGAAGAAAATGGCAAATTAGGAGTTTCCTCCTAATTTGACTATAAATCAAGACTTCTAATAAACAGCCTTCAAGAAAGAGCAATATCTAATATAAAGCTTCTACTAGAGTTCCACTTAAACCTTTTTGCAAAACAGAATTGTCTTCAAGTGTGCTAACAGGATAATTTGTGTTTTGTTCATACGTAGCCCACTACTTTTATCGCAGAGGTCAAGAAAATATTTTGAACAACAGGAATGTAACTTACTTGGAATACTGTTTCAGCTCTTCTGAAGTATCATCAACAAGGTCACTTTGTTTGGCCTCGTATGCCATGGACCGATAGACTTTGCAGGCCACCAAGGCTTTGGCCATGGACTCCTCGCCGTGCTGCCAGAAGAACAGAGCCATCTTCTGCCTCTTCATCAGCACTGCCCACAGCAACAGCTCGTTCAGAGGATAAGCAAAACGTCTCGTTTCAGGGTCATCTATGTCAACTATTTCATCTTTGGTTCTTTTCTTTTTTCCCTCTTCTGCACCAGTGTCAATCTGTAAAATAAAATCACAAAGTCACATTTTAAGTCGCTATACTTGGTCATTATGTAAATTGAAATAAAATGCTGAGTGATCAAATAGCAGATTATAAATAATTATAAAAAGAAAAAAGAAAATTTTTGAGAACTTGAAAAGCAGCAGCAACTTTTGTTCGCAAGCTTCAGTTGAGTACAATTCATTTTAATAACTGTGAGACTGAATTAATTTGAATTCTAGATCAAAGAAAAGCTGTAATATACCTACATACAAATAAAAAAATTCTTGGTAACTGCTTGTAGTAGTAACACATGGCCAAATCTTGCCCTATCTACCAAGCTGTGTGAGTCCCACCTACAACTCTGTCAAAGATAAACTTTTTGGTCCCTAACATACCAAAGATTATCCACAAGACTCCTATACAGAAAGAGAAACACCCTTTACAGAACCCTGTAAAAAAGCTGCAGGTTAGAAACAGTACAAAAGCAAGGTTGAAATTCCAGCTTTACCAAAGTCAATGCAATTGCTGCTATTCATACCCCAGTGGCACTTGGCTTTCCAGCAGGCTCCCCACTCAGCTTCTTGAAACAAACCCCACTGTGCTCCCCTCACAGCCCTCACCTTTGGTTTGTACGGCTGCGCTGTTTTGATGAAATGATTGTGGCGCATTTTTTCTTTCTTGTCTGCCCTATTACCAAAAGACTCATGGCTTTTACACATCTGTGGAGTGGTACTTGAAGGATTTCGCCCAGATCTCTGCAACAAGCAAAAGGATTTGGTTACTGAAACATGGATGAACTCAAACAGCAGAACCAGAATTCTCACTGGATATTTAACTTGGTTTGTTGTTTGTTTTCACTGCTTCTAAGAAGTCACTAAATGGGCAGTTACACTTGTTGGTTAGCGTAGCTTGCACAAGAAGCTAAAATATCTGCATCCCAAGCCCTGGTGAATCTGCATGTGTACTGTCCTTTCTTCCCCTACGAGCAGGAAAAGAGGAAATCACAGAGAAGGAATTATGATATGCTAGAATAAGGTTGAGGAGAACAAAACCTGTTGTTTGCCCTCAATCCCAGGACAGTTCTCAGCTGCCCTCATACACCTTACTACTGCATTTAAAAGAACCAGTCCATTGACAAGAAGAACAAACCAACATGGATTCAATGATTGCACAAAACACAAAGGTTTGGGGTTTCCAGTTGGGAACAGATGGCTGTTCCCCATGCACGTACCCGGTTGTTCCCGCTGAGGCTGTTGTATATCGCCCTAAAGCGCTTCCTTGTGTACGTGCATCTGTAGGTTCCTCCCATCAGATACTCAATAACCAGTCCCACATCAATCAGGTTGATTTTATACCCTGGAGGAAGATTTCCCTAGGAATACAAAAGGTATTTTTACTTTTTCAATGTATAATATTAAACTTGCTTAGAGTGTTTCTACATGTTATATCACAGCTCTAAATAATAATTTTTAAACAAATAAGCCTTTCATGATTAGAAAACCCTCCAACGTAAAACCCAAAAAGCATTCTACATGATGCAACAGTTATTATTTTTAAAGAAAGTCCAGGTTATATCTTTTCTTCATGAACTCCCCTAACAGAACAGATACTCATTCCATTGGTGGGGGAGGCACTGGGGGTTTTTGTCTATTGTTTTAACAGCCAAAATTTCTCCATGCTGGAAGCATCAGCTTTCAATCCCCCCAAGAAGGAAAACAATCAAAAGAAAAATGAAAGACAACACTCTGGGTTTAACATCTTTTAGGCAGCAGGGCACCAAGCATAGAACAGGAATATTGAAAACTACCAAAATGTCTGCAGAGGTAGCTTAATACTTTAAATAAACTGCAGCTGAAATTGACAGTCAAACACAACAAATTATTAACAAAAAAGAACTGCTAGTTTGACAGATTTTTACATGGAGAGCATACCTGCTTGACGTCCCGAACAAGATGAAAGAGTGTTGGGTTGGTTGGGCCTTGTTTCTTTATAACAAAAGAGAGGGAAAATTTGGAATGAGACATTAGCATGCAAGAGCAGCCCCATAAGAGGTTAATTTTAAAAACTCATTTAGAATATAACAATAAAATATAAATAAACGAAATAAATAAACTTCTCAAGGAGGCTTCTCTACAGAGCTTCATTAGCTGAAGAATTTTTTTTTCTTTTTTTGTCAAAGCAGATACTGAGACTGTCAACACAAACCTAAGCCATATTTGTGTACTAATCACATCAGCTTGTTTTTGGTGGAAGGTTCTTTGTTCTGTCTTTGGATACTGTTATCAAAATTACCTTGGAATTCTTAGATCAACATCAACAGTAACAAAATTTTTCCAAGTAATAATTATTACTATGCAGGTTGACAAATTAAACTCTTCCTAGAACTACTATGATGTTAACTGCTACAGACATCCATCCAATGAAGCCCTTTAGAGCTCAGATTCTGGGCACAAGTTTCACCCACATCACTTTCTCTTGCTCTCTTCCCCACTGTGTTTTGCACACTTTGTGTGTCCACAGAGCTGCAATTTTCCCTTTAGTGTCCATCCCCACCATCACACACAGATGAACACCCTGCTGACAGACAATTCTGGTGCTGACAGACAATTCTGGTGCTGCTGGGGCTGTGCCTACCAACACCCCACAACCTCCAGACTGCTGCACACGAGCCAGGACACAACAGGCTGAGCAACTAAAATGCTGCTCTAAAAACAGCTTAAAAAGCAATCATTTACTTACTGTGTTATAAAGTTCTTCCAGCCTGGGAATTGTAAGAAATTTGTGCATGCTTACTCCATTTTCAATCAGAAGTTTCACAAATGCAACTCTGTCCATCACAAGGGCATCCAGCATAGCCTGCTCCAGGGAGCCAACCTACAACAAAGAAGCAAAAAGGTGGAGCCTAGAGAGAGCCACCAAAAAAGTGAACTAAGATACTGTATCAACCTCCTTCACTTAGAGGGCTGGAAAAACCTCACACGTCTGTACAGATGTCACCCTTGGTTCAGAATATCCCCTGAACTTCACACAATTACAGATGGGAGAATACCCTGAAGACTTGAACTGTTCTCTAGGTACTGCCTACTGAGGCAGTGGGACTAAGGAGACATTTGGTTTAACATAATTGAAGTGTTCTCATAGGCTGATATTGGATAAAAGAAAAAAAGACAAAATTTCTAAAGCTCAGTTTGGTTCAAAGATGTCAGAACCGTCATGGCAATCGACAAGGCTTACACAGTACGTACTTCTGAATGCACACTCAGTAAGCTCATGTTTTATTTTTACACAGGGAGAAAAGACAAGAGCCACCAGGTAGTTCTTAAACTCATTTTCAAACTACAAAACCCAGACATTTTGTCCCTCCCTCAAAAGACATTGCAGTGCTGCCAAGAGTGCATTTTACCAGATGCTTCTGAAGAACTTTCTAGGGCCATGCAACTGTAATGAAGGAAGAGCATCTGACTAACATGAATTCAGCTTCCACCTTTTGTGTTTTCTCTGCCAGTTATTCAGAACAGTTAGCACATTTCTATAATTTTTTTACTATTTTCAAATACAGCAAAACACCTTTAAGGCTATGCAGGATACCCAAATTACTGTCTCAAAATAAATGCATAAGTATTCCAAAGTCTCTCTCTACAAAAGTCAAGATTAATCTTTCACAGTCAACTGTGCTTCTCTCTATTAGGATTTATCATTCTGCTTAATCCAGACCATTACATACCAGCCATTGTTGCCCATAAACAAAAACATGATTTTTGGCTATGTCAACTCTGTCCCATGCCAGTGTAAGAACAAGCTGGTCAAACGCAGATGCATTCGTGCCTTAAGAAACAAATACAATGAAGAAAATTTAAAATTAATTATAAGACAAGATAATAAACATTCTTGCTTCCTAAAAAGGCCAAAATCATCATTCATGTCATGTTATAGCATGATACAATGAGAACAAAGATATTTGTTTAAAAACTTAGATTCTATTGGTATTTTATAAATAATCCATTACATAAACATTAATCAATAATAGCTGAATGTTCCAAATGATCTTAAAAAATTAAGTCTCACCTTTCAACAATGCTGTAAGTATTGCAACATCAATATCCTGATGCTCATCTGACCCAATATGAAATACTGTAATCTGTCCAAAATAGCAAAATGGGAAAAAATATTTAAAGTTATTTTCAGGCAGAAGTTATTCAGTCTTTTAAATCTTTTTTAATTCCTGACATAAAAGACACCTCATCTTCACTGCAACTTGAAGCCTATGTTCAAATTAAACTTTTAGTGTGCATTCTGTGGGAATCTTCAATTAACTTGAACTTCTTTTCCTCCCACGATTATAATTCATTGCTCTCTATAACACAGCATCCTGTTTACCTCTCCAGTCCATTACAGATCATGAGATTAACCTGCCAGCAGACATGGTTAGCTGAATAAGGCATTTTTTTATCTCAGAACAGCACAATGTGATGTTCAAATGAGACACCAGTCCCTGAACTCCGGCTACACATTACCTCTATAAAGTGGTTTTGCTTTAAGCATGCAGTGATACTATACATTTATTAGTAGTCAGAACTAAAAGATCCAATAAAAGAAGAAAATCCTATCACATATCCACAAATGCATGCACATTGCATAGAAAAGTTTATGGCAAGATCTACTTACAAGTTCTTTTTTTTTCATGCACTCCAGCAGTGTCTGAAACAAATGAACTGCTTCACTTTGACCAAAGTTAAATGTCTTTTTGATGGTTGAAATGATTTCAGGCTCAGCACCCTCAGGAACATTCCTGAGATTGAAACAAACACACAGGAAAACAATTGTTTTAGATGAACAGTAATAACAACAATGCATTTAATTAGTTTCAACATGTCCATTCAAAGTCCTGCTATCTATAAGCTTATTACTGTTGCTGTGGCAAAACCTTGGGTAACCTTTAGAAAGAACTACAAGCTACTTAACCTACAATTCTATACTACTGCCTCCTAAAAGTAACTCAACTCTCTCTCCCTTTTCTTCCTATATTGAGTTCTGAGATATTCTTAACCAGAAGATTTTGGCACAAAATAATAAGCAGTCACTCATCTGAGCAAGACACATTTGTGATCGCAGGCTGGACAAAGCTGTGTGGTTTACAGCTACATTAGATCCCTGCCTCCCAAGGTTCAGAGGCAGCCCCTGCAACAAGGACCCAGTGTGTTTAAGGGACTTATGCAAGCCTGACACTAACAAGAAATCACCAAATCACCAAGTACTGTGGAGCCCAAGCACATCCTTTTTATTATTTGAAGCTACACTCGAAACAGGCATGTGTTTTCTGCACTAAACAGAAAAGGCTTTTGTACAGATTCAGGAAGAAATAGTCTCAAAACTCATCTGTGGATGACAAGAACTGTCTGGACACAATCCTGGGCCACATGCTCTGGGATGACCCACTGTGGGGTCCCTTCCAACCCTCTGTCCAGTGTGGCACTGCTGGCACTTACCCCCCCTCCTCTGTCTGCTTGTGAACATAGGCCAGGATGTCTGCAGCCCTGCCCGTTCCTTCACACACCACCACGGGCACGGGAGGGCTCTCCTGAAGGAAGTCGAGAACTGTCAGGATGACGTTGGGGCCGCCTTCAAACACAAGGGCCACCACAGGCACACCTTGGCCAATTCCTGGAAAATGGCAAAGATAAAAATCCAGATAATGCTGCAAGTGTATAGTGAATGCTAAGGCCAGTTTTAATAAATTAGGTTTGTCCTATTAAATTAGCATTAAAATACTGTCTGCCAGACATTAGCTGTTGATAACGCACAGTTTCAAGCACTTTATGTTCTGGGCTGGGACACAAGCACTGCCAAGCTGGTTAATACAACAGGATACAATCTACAAAACAGAAGATTCCTCACAGAAACATTCATGAACTAATGCAGAAAACTGAAGAATTTTTCTTTTTGAAGCTCGTCTTCCAACTTCCCCCCATAATTTCCAAAGGTGACAACACATACACAGCTTGAACGCAGGTACATGAGAACCCTCTACTGATGGGAAATATTGCAAGAGCATTCCTGTAAGGGTCAAAGTACATGTGTTGCTCCACAACTGGGAAAACACTATACTGCAAACTCTGAAACTGCCAGCGTCAAAACCATTAATTAATCAGACCAATCAGGACTTGGTGACAACACCATTAATTAATCAGACCAATCAGCATGTGGTGACAAGACCTGAAGTGACTTATATTTGTTTTTACAAAGTAAACAGACAACTTCATTCATAAGGGATTCCTCTGTGGACCCAGAGAAATCATAAATCTACCAGCAATAACTAGGGTCCAGAGCAGCTGCTGAAATTTGCAATTTAAGACTTGAAGTGTAAACAACAGTTTAATTTATTTTATTTTCTCATTCAGACGTTTGGTGCAAACACCTTTTTCATTAAGCCATAGTAACAACCCTCAGGCACCAGAATTACTTACTTGCATGGATCCGTTGCAAATTAATAGTTTTTTCCAGTTCTCTTCGCAGTTTAACTTCTGCTCCATATTTTCCAACTGTTCCATCATCCACCAGAATGAAATGGGAATGGAGGTTATTTAGGACGTTTAGTTTACTTAATGGATTTAACAAGGTCTGATATGGAGCAACCACCTAAGTGCAAGCACACAACAAATGTCTTTTACTTGCAAAGATTCACACTTGTTTCTGTGAAACTTAACTAGACACAAGAACTGGTGGCTCAACAAGAAGCACTGACACATATAAAGAAGCACTGACACATATAAGCATGCCTTGGATCAGGATACACCAACAGCTGCAGCTCTGAACTTGGTGCAGGGAAGCAGATAATTGTATCACTAACGGATGCTGTTCTGAAGGGTAACAAAGATCCTTTGAAAGGGATGTCTTTGGGGAAAATCTGTGACTTCTGAAGACTCCACATCAGAATTTTTCAACTTATTGTCTTCTCTAAATGTGAATTCTCTGTAATACTTTGGCATATTTGTTATTTAACTCAATAGTATCAGTGGGGGAGGAAAAAGGATTGTACTTAAGAACAAGCTCCTCCTGTAGCACATTTGCATTTTGCAACTTGTTTACAGTAACGATCTTGCACAAGTCACAGATGTCAGTGTATCTTCATAGCAAAGCAAGTATTCCAATGATGCAAAGCGAGGGAAAAACATGCTTGAGCAGATGTGTCAGAAGTAAATGAGGTAAATCATTATTTCAGTTAGGTAATTCCTCCTTACATCTCTTCCAACAAGGTCGTTTCTGTTTTCAATCACTCCCCACGGAGCAATCCCAATAGTGCAAATCTTTCGAGATGATCTGGAAGCGTGTTCTCTTAGAGCATCACCAACATGTTTTGCAACACCTGTTCGTGCATAAAAAAGATTCCAGTGCATTGAATGGCACATTTTACTAGGAATAAAAATATTTATTTAGGTGTTTAACTGTTTTATTTAGATAATCAGGCCTTTAAGGAGCTGGAAACTTAGTGACACATTACCAAAGAAAAGGCACCGTGCTACATCTACTAGGAGGAAACCAAGTCATTCAACAAAACAAATATTAGCCTAGCAAGAACTCAAGAGTTTCCAGCACATTAGTGTACCTTTTAATCACATTACACTCTTCCTTGTTTCAAAAGCAAAACCCAGAAAATCAAGCAAACAAAACAAAGCCCAAAATCCAGCCCCTCTTTATCTTATTTCTTTTTTCAATACAAAACAGTAGCCCACTTTCAAATACATATGTTCAAAATGTATTATTTTAATTTCCTTTGACCAAACTCATTCAAATTTCTTTGGTTTAGGACATAGCAATGCATCCCTACATTAAATCTTTTGGCTCTTATAAAACTGCAATCCAGTTAATTGTGCACAATGTTTGCTAGTTCCTTACCTGTGTTCACTCCTCCAGTTATAATCCAGGCCCCTGTGGTCACTGCAGCTTTGATAAGACCTTTGCCAAGCAGCTGTTTGATGCGTGGGTGAAGTTCAAATTTCTGCATGCCCCCATGGACAGATATAACAAGCTTTGGCAACTCCATCTGCCATTCCTTGAGCATAAGTTGCAGAATAGCTTCAGGCTTAGTGTCATACGACAATCGCACATACTGCAGGCACAAGAACAGAGTTAAAAGGTTCAGATGTGTAAAAAGAGGAACCAGGATGTATTTCAGGATATATTATCCTACTCCTGTCTATGAAAACTGTAATTCACTTTCTCAAAACACAGCAGATGCAATAAATGCACAAGCTTCCTTTATATCCTCTGTAGTCCAGATGTGACAGTTCTGAAAGCAAGTTTTGGAAAGGAAACAACTACAGAAAGATCATGGTATTCCATCCTACTGGCAAAGTGACCTAGGAAATGACTCTATGAAAGCACTGGATGATCTCTAAATTAGATGAAATTCAGAAGTATCTATAAAGCTCTGCCATCTGCTGGGAGAGGTTTTTGTGTCCCCTGCAAAGAGTTTTACAACTGCTTGGTTTTCCTTCTCCATTCCTGGTAGAAAGGAAACCTAAATTTTTCAACAGACAACTTCAAACCTGGCAACCTTTTAACACTATGTTTAACAGCATAAGATTAAGTAGATGGTTGATCAGCTACAATGCTGCCACATCTTCAGTATGAGCTTTTGAATAGGGATGGGGACAGCAGGCAGAAATGAAACCTTTTCTGAATAAAGTTCTAAATTACAAAACAACACTACTCCATTAAACTGGTTTGAGCAACCCCACTTGCACTCTGCAGAAGGAAGCAGAAATGAGAGTGGGCAGCCTGGTGTTTCTGTGCTCCTAGGAAAGAGCTCACAGCAATTTTAAGCTACACTAAGTACAAAGGAACCCACACACTGCTATTAAGAACATGAAAGAACTGTGCCAAGGGCCCTCCTCTCACAGAGATGATCTGACCTGGAGCACTGGACTGTCCTTGGGGCTTCTGCCAGCTGCAGAAGAACACAGCTCCTCACTCAAGCACTTTGGTTTGACCACAGAAGTCACACTGTACAAGCACTCCCTGTAGCCTGTAACTGCATAAGCTTTAAATAACTTCTACCACAACTAAAAATCTTTTACAAATAGAAATTAGAAAGAATTCAAATCACAACAAAAATGCTAGAATAGAAAAGGGCACTGGTTCGTCACAATAGACGTATTAATATTTTCAGCCTTCAACTTCAGAAGTTGAATTAAGCATGGTGAGAGTAAGAAAAAAAGAAACAACAAAACATCATACATGCCTTAGCCCTGTAAGAATGAGAGCCACCTTGAAAGTTGATGACACCATAAGCATCAGTAGAGGTCTGTTCTGTGTGTTTTTCCACGGACCACTCTTCTATGTCCTGGTTGTAGTTTTCACCCAGCTTCACATCGGAGTATTTCATGGCCAGGCTGGCAGTGAAACAAGCGTGTTGTCTGACCAGGCGGCCACAGCAGCACCTGCACCCACACCAGGGACAAAGCTTGGTAAATACTGCCATTGCAGGTGAAAACTGCTTTTATTGATAACAGCAACAGAACAGATTCGGAAAGCAAAGATTCTAGACATTACATAAACCTCTGTTCCAGAGCGAGCCTTGTTGTCATAAATATTTACAGCAATAGTCAATTACAATACATATTATTATGCAAAATACTGAAGCTCACTAAGGCAGCGAGCTGCAGGCCAGGAGACATTACTTCTTTGAAGCCAAGTAATTTATATAACATTTATAAATCTGTGACCTACTTATTGCAGACAGTTCTTTAAACATTAGTTATATTTATTTTACATCTAACCTTCACCAACTTGTCACTCATAATATTGATCAAAACTTTTGAAAACCTTACTATGAAAGCACTTAATGAAAAAATATTCATAAATATTGTAATTACAAAGACCTTTTTACCTGACAAGTTGCTGACAAATCTGACATCCTGGAAGGCATCTGTAAGAAATATTTTAAGATATGACTTAAACTTCTCACATAATTCACACAGTGAGCAATTCACCAACAACCATAGGCCATTCTTAGAAACTGAAGGACAAATTCTGGTGGGAAAGTTGTAAAGTCCATTGTAAGCTACAAATAGCTTAAACTGAAAGGGCAAGTGTTGAAGACCATTCTGTTCCTTGTTAAATGCTCTGGAAATTTTAACAGCTTCCTAATTACTTTATTTGCATTTGCAAATTTTCCATGTGCTGCAATTGTGGCTATAAATTCTAAAAGCTTTTAATGTCACATGATTTCAAGGAACGTGGTGAATTATTTACAATAATTTGAAAATTCTACAGCATTTAGTTCCTTTTCTGTTTATAAACAAAGTACTTAAATGAAAAATAGTAACCTGCCCCAGTATAACAAAAGAGATTAACAAGTGTTTTTTAAGGAAATGAGTGAAATAGAAGTTTTTTCAATCTCAGAAGAAAAAGGGTTCTCAGCTGCTGTCACATATGTGAAGTTGAAGAAAAAAATGGTGATTTTAAATCCATAATTACAACAGTAAATATTACAGGGGGACAAAACTGCCTAAAAATACCAACTTTAAGTCTATTTCCATTTTGTCTTTATTTTATCTGCGACACAAATGTCATGACTATGCATGTCAAACTCAATCCTTGTAGGAACTCTTAAATTATACCTGTAACACTTGGTGAAAGTCAGCTAGATATGCACTAGAGTTAGCACTAACTTGCTTGATTTCACACCTCTAAGTTAAGATAAGGTAAAAACAGCATGTGAGAGATGCTAAATATTCTTAGCCTCAGCCTCCCCTCTAGAAATATATTACCCCATTTTTCAGCCTAGTTTTTTCTCCTTTAAGAACTTAAGGATGAAATATTATTACACATCATATGAAATCTGAACAGTTCCCATTTATCTGTTTTCCCTGGAAGCAAGTATTTTTTCAGCCTTTATTATTTTTTTGTAATTTTCTCTCCACCCCAATTCTTGGTTTTCTTTATTCTTCTATGAATTCTTCACCCTTTTTTTCTACACTGTCAGGTTGATTTTCACACTTCACCCTACACTTACAATGGTGTTGTTTAAATTCCAGTAGAGGACATCTCTATGAGACTCTCTAACTTCAGAAATGTCTTTTTCACACCCCCCTCACTATAAACAGATCACAGACATCAGTAGGAAGAGTGGTAAGAAGCAGCAAAGGGAACAGGAGAAGATTTTTTTTTGAGATTTCTGCAATGCCAAAGTCCTTTCAGAAAAAGAAAATCCAGTTCACAGAGCAACAATGTCCAGTCACGAAAGCACAAACCCAAGACAGTATTTCATACAAAAAACCAGTCCAACACTCAAGAAAATACTGACTTTTTAAATATTAAAGAGCAGCAATGAGTTCTTGCATCATTTCTCATTTACCTGTGGGGGTCTTTTGAACTCGGTATAATGTACACACACTCCCTCTTGGTGAAAGTATTTTCTATCCAGGATTTCTGGGACTGGAAAACAAAGAATTTAACAGTATTATAAAATACAAATCACATACCTTTGCAATGAATAAAGCTTTTTAAGGAAACAAGAGCTAGAATATGAGGGGTTTGCTCTCTCAAAAAACTAACAAAATCATGTATGACCTTAAAAAAGCATCTCACACAACTCTCCAAATGTTGAGATAACCAGAATCATTATGTAATTTATACATAAATCACCTAAAATTAGAAGTAATATTTTTCAAAGCTAATATAAATAGCAAAATTTTAATACATAAATAAATATATACCCCAAAAAAACAACCCGTAAACAATTTTAAGACACACTGTTATTCTATCTTATTAAGAAAAAAAAATCAGGTAAAATTTTTAAAAATTACCTGCATTAAACTCAGATAGTATTAATTTCATCTATTTCTTTCTTTGATGAAGTAAAATTTTCATCTTGAAACTGTGGGTAAGGAAGCTTTCTAACAACACGGGCAATCTTTTCAACTAGCAATAAATAGGTCATAATCTTTGTTCTTCATCAAAACACTTTTCATTCCAGTAAATAAAATTAATTGGGATCTCTGAACTGTGTTCTAAGGTTAAATTTGAAACATGTTCTGAAACATGAAATTAAGGATGTTCACTACTTCAAATGCTTACTATTCTAATCACTGGACATAATTTCTTTCAGTTGCTTTAAACAACCACATGAACTTTATCTCACATAATAATCTTAAGTTAGCTGCTAAACAACATCATAATGTGTAACGTCTATGTCATGTTTCAGCAATACATTGGGAAAGACAGACAGGACTTTTAGAAAATAAAAACATGAAAAAATCTTGGAATGCTAATTTGCATCTTATGCAACATTACTTTAAATCCTTACTGAGATGACACAAAAATTACTTCATTGCTAACAGCAATGCTCTACATTTACATTTTACCTTTAGAAAACTTTTATTAATTTCACAGTTTTATTTTACAAGAAGGGGAAAAAGACTGATGGATATTATTCACAGGTATCTAATCAGAGGTCTGCAGCAGTGATGAAGAAATTAAGATTTTTTTTTTTTTTTTAGATTATAAAAGAAGTTAAAGCAAAGATGGATGAATTTTTCACTCACTGTAACTTCAACATCAGTTGAAGATTATAACAGTAAAACATTATCAGTTTAAGATAATAACAGGGCATTACTTTAAAACTGCAGTAGTTTAAGCTTAACTCTGCAGGTCCTGCAGAATATAAAAAGATACAGAAGAGTAATTTAATACTTAGATGTTTCAGCCAGCTGGCTAAAACCACACCTTGAAGCAAGAGATCACAGGCATAACACGCTAGATGTTAAAATCCAAAGAACATAAACCACAAGCAATTGCGTCAATTGCTCCACGCAATATTGTTTTATTATTGAGTGGTGATCAAAGCTGGGGACAAGGAACTCTAGTTCACAATGTGCAACACCACTTTTCATAATAATAACAATAATAAACACTTCCCAAAACAGAAAAAAGAAAAAGCCCCCAAAATAAAACAACTAACCATCAATTTTTCTCTTAAAGAACGTAGTTTTAACCCCTTACCAAGGATTTCTCTCAATTTCTCAACAGTGCAACTATTGTCACATCACTACTATTTTATCAGTCACCCCAAAGCCACCCCAAGTCAGTTACTTATGTACAAGCTCTGTAATGCTATTAAAATGTACTTGAAGCTTCTTGGTAAAATAAGACTTCCTCCAGAAGCATGCCTGTATGCTAATTAATCTTTATTGCAGAAGAGTTTCTACAGAAATTGCTAATTCCAGAGTCTTGTTTTCTTTTGAGAGAGGAAAAGAAAAAAGAAAAAAAAAGAAAATACAAACCAAGAAGAGAAGAGAACTGAGTGAAAGACAATTCCCATAAATGGGTAAAAATCACATTAAAAATGCAGGAAGTATTGCCTTTCATGAAAATAAGAACAATTATTACATAATCTTCCTGTGATGACCAGAAAAAGGAAGATGCTATGAGGACACTGTTGAGTATAAATTAGTTGCAGCAGTTACCTCTAAGAAATACTCCTCATGAGCTAAAGATTAAGTTAAAATAGAGATCCAGTCTGAAGTCAAAAATCAATACACAAGTTAATCAGACTGTTTAAGAAAAACTGCCTACTCCTATTAAAGCTTTTTCATCATCTGAACAGGATACACAACCCCACCCCCAAACTGTTTCCAGTAAGAGGCAGCTCCTGCTGCTCCAAGTGCTGTTTTCCCAGTGTATTTTTAGCAGATGCACTTTACACCACGGTTCTGGGTAACATGGGTCAGCAGCCTTTTAGCAAAAGGCACAAGCAGCATCAACACAGAGAGATCTACTTTTCAACTACTTACTTTATTTCTTTTCAAAATTGTGGAAGAAAAAAGCTTAGCTTCCCATATTCTTCCCTGCGCATTCTCAATATCTCAAGCTAAATAAAACACTATTTTAAATAAATACGTCCTCTTCCAACAGTTTCAGCAGTAGTGAAATAATTCTAATTGCTATTTGAAACAACTTACACAAGTACTTGCTGAACTACAAACTCAAGAGAACTTGCCCAATTATTTCCAACTTCTGGAAGTATCTAAATGCCAAGATAATCCCATGGCCTTTTGTAAAAGGTGGAAGTTTTACCATTGCCATTTTATTATTAATTATGTTTGACATAGCAATAGCATTAGCACTCCAAAGCCCCAATAACAGAGATTATTTAAATGTACCTGCTCAAGATTTATATGTTATCTTTACTGAAATTCACACTGGATAACTTTAGCAAGTCTCTTTGTAGAAAGAACTTTTTACCACAATCATGTTTTGTATACAGCAGGTGAAAAAAGAAAATTTATAAAAAAAGATAAACCTCCCTGAAGTACAGTATGAGATCAGGTCTCAGAAATAAAAAACAACTCCCTACCACTCTCCTCCCTTCAGCTCATGTGTTTCTAAGAGCCTCTCATTTAATATATTAAAATAAAAGGACAATTAAGTTCTAGCAATTGATGCATTGGCAATATGGCAAAGCCTTATCAAGCCATTGTGAAATTCTCAAAGTTTATTCCACAAGTTTGGTCTGAATTATTTTCTCTATAGAAAGTAATTTGCCTGCTTGCCAAGATCTCAAAATTACTTTCAAGATTTTCAAGTAACATAAATATGGCAGGTATAAATAATATTTGTAGTTGGCAATCCTGAACTACTTCATGCACAAAACGATCCCAGTTTAATTTTTCCTGCTCTATTGTGATACTGTGTACTGTTGTAAGATAAAAAGTTACAATATTGTAACAATGTTTGTTACAAAACTAAAATTTCTCTTTTCCCAACTATATTGCCCTGGAGCCTGCCACAGTGCATATCAACCCAGCAGTTCTCCTGACAGTTTTTCAATAAAGCTCCCCACTGAATCAGCAAAGTGACCTGAATTAATAAATAATTTGCTAAACCGTGACCTTTTTTGGAGGGCTGGTAAAGGGGATTTTAGTTACTGATAGCATAGACTGAGCTTCAAATTTAGAAATCATATCACTTTCCACACAGTCTCATATTTCATCTTTCAAATCTCTGCTTACACCATATGGCAGTTCAATACACGCAATACTTCCTCAAGGAAAAGATCCGCCAATTTCATTTATCCTTTATTTAAAAACTAATATAGACTCTATATTGTTTCTCCACTACCTCAAATTTTGCAAAATGTTTATTTTCCATCTGGACAGAAGAAAATACAGGAAAGTTTTCAGTTTCAGGCCTGAAAACAAGAAGGCACAGTGGAAACTGTGCAGCAGGAACAGTCGTGCTAGCGCTGCCGCAGAGCAGTCCTGTCTGCCCAGGTCACTCATAGCCAACCAGATAAATTTCAAAACATTTCTAAGAGACACACTGTACTAACAATGTCCTTTGTCTTGTCTATTCAAGGAATCGTCCACTGACATTGTTCCAACTTGAAGTTACTGCTCCTTATGTAACCATACATACCACAGCACCCTTCGTGACTTACCAGAGGATCTCTTATCTGAGAAACCCACTCCATTATCCAAGCACGTGCTACACCATGGGACTGACCTGTGATCCCTGCCCAGACAACCAGCCCCAGCCAGGCACTGGGCTCCTGCAACTATAGCTGAAAGGCAGAAATTCCAGACAAACCTCTATCTTATTGCTTTTATGCTAGATACATTGAATAAAGCCAAACAGCCCTGATAAATACCATATTCAATTAGGTTAATGCGTACCAAGTAGTTTAGAATTCAGAAAGCTTCTTGTGGGAAGAGGAGCCATAAATAAAATGAACCAAATGAAAAGTTTCAAGTATGTTTTAATAATGTTACAGAGCCTCCTCTACATGAATAGCTCACTGAAATGATTTCTAATAAGTGCTTCAAATCCTTAAGGCGGTAAGAACCACACTGCATGTAAAGCACCTGGACTTGTTTTTAGGACAAATTAACTGAATGATACTGAAAATGTGCACCCCAGGATGAGCTGAGTAGCCAAGCCAATGTGTATGGGGGGCAGAGCTAGCTGAAAGACAGTTACATCTATCTACCAAAGAAAACACTTAAAATTTTGTATTAAAGATATCAGCAGAGCACATCTCAGTTCCTCAAGGAAATATTTATCACTTGAGGAAACTCTTCAAAACTTCAGCTAACTAAGCAAATAAGCAGATAGAAGGAAAAAGAGTTAGATACTTTAATGTCATATATTTGCTACCACTTGTTTTAAACTCTTGGCTCCATCAAACCCCAGACATTTAATTTACTGGCTCTCCCTTCAATTTAAAGTTACATACTTCTATAATTTTAGCTTGAGGGTTTTTGCTTTCTTTTTTAAAAGAGAGGGGAGAAAACAAAGCATTTGGCCAGCTAGTATTATGAACTATATTTAAAAGACTTTGACAGAGAATAACAGTGCTGTCTGTCCAGACAAGGCACAACACAGAGCACCTACAAAACTTGTTCCTGAATCAGAATCTACAGTATCAGTCAACCTTAATTTTTTGTACTAACTTGTATAGAAAGTATGGATATGTGCAGTACTCAAAAAACAGAGGCTCAGACACGATCCCAATGCCAGAAGATATTTCTGCAGTGCTTTAATGTATCCCTGTGAACAATGTCACCCTAATGACAAGGACTGTGCTTTAATCTTAATTGTTGTTTAATCCACTACAAATGAAAGTTTTTGCAAAGATATTTCACCTGCTGCATCAGGATTACTTATTAGTCTAAAACCAGCTTCATTTACAAGAAGTTGGTTCTTTTCTTTTTTCTCCCACATGCATTGGGGCATCTCTTGTCTCAGAACGTACCCAGCTCAGACAGACAAACAGACCCATCATGCACAAAAGGGGTCTCAGCTATGCTGAAGATCCTGCTCTCAGCAGAACAGCTCACCAGGCTTCAATGGGCTCCTAAGAAAGCAAACAGCTCCCATTTTCTGGATTGAAAAACTTTTCTAGTGAAAGTATCACCACAGTCCTGAAAATAGACTGTTTGACAGCAAAAAAAAAGACTGGGTTTATGTTAAATAAAAACTGTTGAAGCAGGCAAGGAAAGAGGGCAGTCAGAGAAAGCCCTCTGTCAATTCTGCACATGGGAAGCAGATCTCAAGTGAGCCAGAGAGCAAAGATAAGAATCTTCCTCTCAATGGCTCCCTCAGTGCTGAAAACAAACCTTCAACAATCCTATTTTTTATTAAACAGTTCAGGAGATTTGCTCCGAACAGATTTCACAGCAATCCAGGTCTGTAACAGAGCAGCTATTGTTTCATCAAGTTCTTCTCTGATGTAATGAAGCCACCACAGAACTCCCTGAGTCCACGTGCAGTTCTGGATGCAAAGGGTAATCAGGATTTGTCAAAAGGGATTTTTACAGCTCTCTCAAACTTGAGGAAAATTATTCCAATCTGCTATTTGGAGAACAGGCTGGTTTTGAGAGAATTATTTCACTGTACAATTACAAAGCACATAATTCAGTTGTTTACGGATAATATTTTTCTGCAGATTCATTTAATTAAGAATACCCTAAATTCATGAACATCATTTAGCACTATGAATTGGTGCCTTTTAACCCTGATAGAATAGAAGAGAATCCACAGACCTAATATTTTTGGTATATTTTTACTACATTCAAACTCAACCAACTTTACCCATCTTGTTGGGAAAATTTTCTTCTAACTGCAATACAGGTCTTTCAGTGGAAAGCTCAGAGTAAATGCATATTTTAAAATAAATAATAAATTTATTTACTTAATAGTTTAAGGTCTGTGCTGTTCTGCAGTTAGACCAGCCATAAAATGACTCCTCTTTTTCAGAAAGTACTAGATTTGAAAATGCCTACACCATCCACACAAGGCATAAAATAAATATTAGTATGCACCTAGAAAATATTTCACCACTGATTCTACAGTATGAGATAGCTCAGGTCACTATGGAATGAACCAGCAGTTGATTTCAGAAGAAAATCACCCACTGGTGATTTCACACTGGCTTTTTCTCAGCTGATGTAACAATAAACACCTTCAGGGTTAAGTGCCCAACTATACCAGCTACAGTAATTAAACTTGCCAAAACCAGAGACTCCCTGAGACTGTGTCAGCACAGCAGATGGCAAACTGTTCCTGAACATGCCTTCAGAAAAGCCGAGGGGAAGCAAGGAGAGAAATGCATTTTCATTTTTATTTTCCATCAACTTTCATTGACAGAATTTGCAATTTTGGTAGGAAAAAGAAGATACAACAGAAGGTAAACCAGTTTCATTGCTGTGAGCTGAAGTAAATTGATTTCTAAATAGTTTACATTCACAGTCTTCCCAGCTAATGAAACACTAAGCTAAAAAATTTCACTCCTGCTAAAGAGCCTATAAATTACTTCCTCTGAGTTCACAGACCAATCACATTTTGATGCATTCCATAAAATATTTCAAAGCATATACTGAATTTATGACCTAGAAGCAACAAACTAGTGAGTTTACAAAGGAGATGAAAATAATTCTTTACTCCCTAAAACTTAACTCCATGGATGAAAGAAAAGGATAGAGAGTGTGGCTGTAACTACAAGAAATATAGCTACAGCTTTTCAGCCAACATTTTCACTTGAATATTCACTTTGTTCAAAACAAAAGAAAAACCAAACAAAAAAATTATGGCAAAGTACATAGGGATGTCTGCAAGCCTGTCATACAGTCCCTGCTTCTTTCTGATAGGGATCCTCACTTAAAATCCACTTTTAATAATGTTGAATGACCCATATAAACCAACCTCAGATCTCTTGCATTTTCAAACATCCAGCCTCCTTTCCCTTCCTTATCCAGTGATACAACTGACAGTCTGCATGCTCCTCACCTCTCGCAGCACCAGAGATTTTGCTGCAGTCTGTGATCATTCTGACCCTACCAGATGCAGATGGCAAGCCTACACACTCTCTCAAATAGGAGCAGCAGGAAGGCAGAGTCAGCATTCCTACTCACCACACACACAGAACGGTGCCAAGTCTTTTTAAGTCGCTCAAAACATCTCTGTGGGTTTGAGGGCTGGTGCCTGTCCCTGGTCCTTTCTGCAGGGACAGATGGACACTCTGTGCTGGCTGCTGAACCCCAGATCTACATCAAAGCACTCGTTTGGCTCAAACCTCACATTTCTGGCAAGTGCTGGGCTTACCTTGCACGTGCCACAGAGGGTGTAGGAGCAGACAATCCTATAAACTCTGGATTTATTTTTGCAAGGAATGAGGCTCGGGGCATGGTTTCAGCAGTAAAGCCACTCACACAGTCTGGATGCAGTTGCTGTCCTCCTCCAGTGCCTCCCCATTGACACAGGGAATACAGGTCACAGGTGCAAGAAAGGAGGCAGTGGTGGCCACCTCGGGAAATAGAGCAGTGGGAAAGGGCTCCTGTGACCAGCCAAATCATTAATCCTGCCCTCAATTTGCTTCTGCTTTGTTTCCTGATGAGAAACCTCAGCTCTGGCAGCCACTGTTCCTGGACAGCTTTAGAGGCTGCAAACCCCTCACCTCGTGCAAAGGATGTACTCCAGCCATATCTGAGTGCAGATTTAAGCAAAGTCCTCCCTTTCCAGTTCATGAAGTGCATGAACATCTGATTAATTCAGTATGTGCTGAAGCACATTACAACTACAAAAAGGTGGAAGGGTGGATGCTGTTTGTCCTGCTCTACCACTTTCTTAGCTGTTCAATTTACAGATCTGACTTATTTTTCATGTTGTACAAAGAAAGACACTTCTCTATCATCACAGCAAAGATTCTGGTGCCTCCTGACTTAAGTAGGCTATTATTAACTCACTAGAGAAATGGAAACTTGTTATCACTAAGGAATTTTTGACATAGCTGGCCTCAGACAACTCTTTGAACATCTATTAAAAAAATAAAAGGAAGCCTATGCCCACATTAATTATGGTAGATCAATAATATTTCTCTGAACAGCATGAGTGAGAAGGAAGAGCAACAGAACATACTAGTGGGCACATGATATAGGAGATGGAAGCAGAACACTGCTAAGGATTATGAAATTTCACAGAACCTATGTTTAGACACAGTATCTGGGAAAACAACTTTATTGTTAATATCGAAACTACTGAAACTAGGAAAGAGACCCATCTGCAAACCAAAGAGCCAGCTGAAACAGGTCTGGAAGTTTGGATTCTCCCTGCCTGTACACACGTGCACACCAATGTGCCAAGTATTTGTTAGGCACAGGAGGGGAAGCAAACGTTTTGGTCAGCTCTAAAGTGATCAGAGTTCTTGAATAATTGAATAAACTGGAGAAAGTAGGATGAGCCGGCATCAAAGCAAGCCAAAACAAGAATTTGCTATAGCTCACCTACTGCAGAATTACAAAGACTTTAAGCATTTTTAAATGCAGCTCGTAACAAAGAGCTGCTGGATTCAGTTACACTTGCACTCCTGTCAAGACAAAGCAGCAGCTCCCCTCTCACAGCCTGCAGCCCCACCTCGGGGCACAAGAACCCTGACAGCCTGGGAGAGACACCCATGAACCTAAACACTTGTCAGCAGATAAAGTTCCCCACTGAAACTATTCAAGTGGTTTCTGTTTTCTACACTAGAAAAGTGCAAAGAAGAAACTTAACTGGGTTTGTTATAAAGAAATGTGAAAGCAGCTAATTACTGTTTGAAATAATATACAATGTGTATTTAGGCACTTTTTAAAAATTCCACCCTCTTTTTGAGAGTTGTTTGAGCTTTTGATGCTTTCAGAGGCTCTTCTGTGTTAAATACCACAAGTCTAAATAATTACTCAGAAACTAAATATATTATTTTTAGAAATAAAGTACCCTCTTTTTTTTTTGGTTTGTTGGGTTTTTTTGATTTTCTGTCTCTTTTTTCCCAGCATAGGGGAAACAACTAATTAAATAATATTGACAGACCACAACACGACTTCACATGGAAAATGTTTTCTATTTATGGCAATTTCTTCCAGCATACTAAAAGCCAGTACAACTCACCAATGCTGTGTGGTATGTGGCACAAAGGCCTGTCCAAGCTGGACTAATACCTGGGCCAGGCTCCTCCCTGGCCTGCTGGGAGAAGAGTGAAGACAATCATTCTAGAGAAACAAAAGACAGCAGCAGGGAGGTGGAGGTCCTGGCAAAGCCAAGAAACACAGCAGAAATATTGGCTTTCACAGATGCAATTCTTCAAATGATAAAGTGAGGGTGCAGTCAGAGAGGACAAGCTGAGGAAATTCCTGCTCTGCCCTCCCACCCATTCTCCTGCTACTTCTCCCCCACCTGCAGTTGTGCACTCTCCCTCTGGGAAATTGATTGAGCTCCCCAAACCAGCACATTACCCTCAGGGAAAAAAAAAATAGGTAGCTTTAATGTCAGAATGAACAGATTCAGATGTAAACTGGACAGAAAACTAAAGCACAAGACAGAATCACACAGCCATGATCAGGGTGGGGAGAAGGGAAGTAGGACATCCCCTTTGGTAGCAGAAAGATACTGGGTTGGCAGAGGAGCTGAGCTGATCTAAGCATATTGCCAAAGTACATCAAAATAATCCCCAAAAGCACACAGGCTCTAGGCACACAGGGAGAGACTACAGAGCTATCACACAAAAAGATTCATTTTTTTAATGTACACACATCCTGATATTCAGGAAGGAAAGGAAGTTAAGACTGTATTTCTTTATTTCTCAGAGAGGTGACAATGAAGCAAGAACATATTGCCTAAGGTCACATTTTGGAGGGGCAGATACCCTGTGTTTAAGAACACCATTCTCATCTGGCATTGAAGATTTGTTCTAATTCATGGTATAATTAACATTCAACTCCTAATACATTAATTACTAAAGATTTTCCTTGTCCTACATGCAAGATCTTTATATTTGTCAGAAAACCCCCAAAAACCCAGTAATGACACTCAAGAGGATAGTCAAAATTACCAACCTTATCTCAGTTGTGCTAATTTTTCTACATCCTCTTTGCAGAGAGAAAAGAGCTGCTCTGAAACCCCCCTGGTCTCCACTGAGCCAGCCTGGGGACTCACTGCCTAATTAGCTCTTGTGAATAATCCTCCCCTCTCTGCACAGTCTACCTGGATGCTGCAGATTGCCTGTGACCACAAAACCTCCTCCTACAGCCTAGAACAGGATTCATCTGAAGGCAGAAAAGCTTTGTTCTTGCACATTTTCTCCACCAGGAAGAAAGCACAGCTGCCTGAAGCTGACTGCATTGTGCTGTCCAGCAGAGAGCTGTGATGTTACAGGACCAAATATTCCTCTGGAGGGCCAGGGAACACGGGGCAAGGCAGAGGATACATGCACACAATGACTGGTTTGTTAGCAGCCCTCAGCACCGCAGAAGGTTCACCTGTAACTCAAGCTGGCAGCCCAAACCAGGACAAGGGTGATGAGAGGTTTCTGCCCTCTTTCCCTACATCAGCAACATAAAAGGCCACTTTGTTTCACTACAGCATTTGAAACAATTACAGGGAATTTAATGGTGAAGAGTCACGGAGTTGCACATGGAGCAGTAAAATTTACACTGAAAACTGCGTGCACAGAAACCATGGGTTTTCTACAGCTGAAAATTAAACAATCATTTTTCTGCATAAGACCTTGATAAAAGAAACCAAGACTAAGACAGATCAATTGCTTAATGAGGCATGGGCATAAATCCTCATCAAGAGCATTTCTGAAGTTGCACAAATGAGAAGGGCGAAGGTTATTCAAGTGGCTATTTCTGTTTTTCAGTGCCTCTGGCTGCAAAGCCAGTTGATGCCAGTTTAAGAGGTAAAAGTCCATCCCAACCTCCACATCTGTGCTTAGCGGCCCTGGCTGAGGCCAGGTGAGGGCTCACAGGGCTGTCCCCAGGGCAGCAAAGCCAGGAACACCTGCAGCAGTAACGGGGTCAGCAAAGAGGAACCTGTGAAATCAGGGGGACTGAGCCTCTTCCAGCTCTGCAGCCAGAGCCATTCCTCACCAGACACTGCCACGCTCCCAGACAGCTCTCTGGGACATTTGTCAGCTAAGGTATCAGTCATTTATTGCTCTTTCCCTAGTGCAAGGTTACTACCACAAGCAGGAGTTCCTTCAAGATGAATCTCTCTCATTCAGAAAATCACCTTCAGCCATATACACGCTTCTAATCTCCTTCATAAACTACAGCTGAAGTTAATAAAACTTTCTGTTTAACAGGATTCTGCAAACTACAGACAATAATGCAGCCAGGGAACACAGGAGAAACTGGTAAGAGTTTGACATTTAAAACATCATTAACTGCACCTACTCGTGTAGATTAACTGATTTTTATAATTGAAGAGAAAGTTGATTAACAGTTCTGTAATTACACAACTGGTATTTTTAGGCTCTAATCATGTGTCACTTAAGCACATGCATAATTTAACCTATCCAGGTGACTGAAGTTATGCCTAAAGACTTGCACGACCTGCAGCAGCACCAGGGACAGGCTTTGAAAGGAAACAGCTTTTTCAGAGTGGCTCTAGCCACAATCTGGAATACGGCATTACACTCACAACACAAAGCCAATCTACATGCAATTTTAATAATGTTTACAGCACCATGACTGCCTTTGAACCTGTCCACATGGCTGCTGTGCTGAGCCCTGGCACATACATTAGTAGAATGCAGCTTTGCTTTCTCCTAACTCAAAGAAACAGGTTCAGCTTCCTGAGAAAGTCAAACAAGAATGGGAACAGCACTAAAAAGCAAATATGCTGCATGCTAAGAACACTGGAAAAAAAAACCAGCAATATTCTGTTACACAAGACACGTTACCAGCAGTAAATCATTTCCCAACAGAAAAAACCTGATGGGAGGGATCAAACTCATCTTGGTGCAGCTCAGTCCAGAGACAGACTGGAGCACAGCACATCTGGTAAAAACAAGTGATCCTGAATCTGCTAGCACACATTCAGAAAAGCAGGTCAAGAAAAACATCCTCTGTGAACAATGATTTAGATACAGGAGTACTCATGAATAGCCACCAAGTGCCCACAGTACAATTAAGGCTACAAATCAATTTGGTTTATACTTTGAAGAGGCCATGGAACCTGACTTGTGTTGGCACAGCTCCATCCATGCCTGTGCACAAGGCAGAGACCCAGAAAACATCCATGTGCCGTGGGTGATGCACAGAGGAACTGAACACTCCCTAAGGCAACAGCACAAACCAAATCCCAGGCACCTTGGAGGAGGCTTCAGTCCAGCCTCACAGCTCCTGTCAAGCCTGGGCTGCCACAATCCCATTTGCCTAAGCCTCTGCACATGATCCCAACCTATCTCATACCAGCAGCAGCATTTGTGCAGTCACATGGAAGCTGGTTCAGGGAAATGACCAACAAAATAATCCACAAAAAAAAAAAAGGAAAGGAGGTGATGGGAAGTTTATTCAAATCAGATCCCCAGCAACTGAGCACAAGGAAGCACAAAGGGACAGGTGAAAGGGTGAAAGGGACACAGCCAGGTTTTATAGGAGTTTTGACTGGATTACAACACACCTTTAAGAAGAGCTTTGGCATATATGGGAACAGCCAGCAAAGGGCCTGAACAGCAACCCTTACCCTGAGGTAATTACCCTGCAACACATCTCAAGCACTCCAGGTCAGTCAGAAAAGATATTGCCAATAAAATGAGTAAGAGTGGGAAGGACTGGGCTGCTAAATAACACTAGCTCTAGGACAGCCCAACTCTAGAAATTTTTAAGCAATAAGTGCTTGTGTAATTAAGTTTTCCTAATAAAGCATCTGGAAATCCATTTGCAGAAGGCATAAATTTAGATTTGTTTATTAAACTTAAACTTTTAGAGCCAAATTTTTCAAGTCCACATCTCACAAAAACTGCAGCATTAGAGAAAAAAATAGCAGACATTTGGGTAAGAACCATCAGCCAGGGATAGCCTGCAAAATTCAACCCAGCATAAGGGGACTAGGACTACAAAGTGAAAATTCTGAGCAGAGGTGACAAGAATCAAGTAGATAAGGTAAAGAAAATGAGTAGAGGTAATGGGAACAAAGCAGGGCACAAAAGCTGGGATTCAATTACAAAAACCATTGTGCTACCACTGACTGAGCTGTAACAGACACTTTCCCAGCCTTTGAGGATTACAGAGTTATGGTGAAAGGCTGAACACCTAGATTAAACTCATTTACAGTTGTAACTGAGAAAATATACTCAAGCTAGAATGATTTAGTGTAAAACAGCAAAAATACACTTCATTAATCACCCAAAAGGTTGTCAGTAAAAAAATCAAACCAAAAAATTAAAATCAGCAAACCAGAACTTAATTGCTATATGCCAATTCTCAAAACTACAACTTCTTTCTTTTTTTTTTTTTTTAATCTCCTCAGTTTAGCAGTAAACAATTACAGGCAGAATCCAATAGCACTGGGAGTCATAACAAAGAAAAAAAACTAGACCAGGCTGTTACAGATCTTGAAAAAGAGGTGCAATGCTCACCAAATCAAAGAGGAGCTGGTAAATTGCTAGTAAATTCCTATCAGTAAGTGTAGACATTGGTAAGACTCACATACACGTGCATAGTTTTCAAAAACTAGAAACACACAACTACACTTATAGAAACTGTGTATTGGCCTGGTGCATGCTCCTTGCAAAACACATGATTTGCATTTAAACAAAATAAGCACTTGGCGTTGGACGGTATATGATGTAAATTAGGGCTCTCCACAGACAGGCTGAAGTCCCATTAAAGCTTCAGAGGGTTTGCCATAGCTGTTTCTGAAGCTGGATGACCTAAAAACATCAGTTGTCCAACTACATGCAGCACAGTGCTAACTTGATTACTGAATCAGCCTCTACAATTCAGATTTTCCAGCTATAAAAAATCAACAGATATACCATCACACAAATCTTACTCCATCCTCTTTGAGCTGAGAACAAATGAAACAAAGATGGCTTGACATACATTAACTCAGCAATTGCACATTTGCAATACACACAGTGATCAAACATTGCAGAAATCATGACAACAAAATGCTCAAGCTAGAATGAGTTTGTACAAATCTTCAGGAAAAAAAAAACTTACATGGCTCTTAATAATATAAAGATTAAATAAACTAACTGTAATGCAACTCTTAGGATTTTTTTTAAGAAACACAGAAATCCCCATAATTAAGATTCAATCCAAGCCTACAGTTTCAGTAGAATTTGAACTTTGGTTTAATTAAGGGGCAAAAACTGCACAACTTATAAACCCAGCTTGAATGTGCTGTTGGTTTGGTACCATACTTAAAGTTCTCCTTGGCAATTAACCACATCTATCTTACAGACTAATCCTGCAACACCCTTATACCATATGCTGTCAAACCACCTGCCACAGCTAAATATTCTGCCCTTTCATAAAGCAGTTTTCAGACCTACCAGCACCACTATTAGCAATACAGTTATTTTACTCCCTGTATTCCCCATATGTTCAGGACACTTTTCATCCAGTTTTGGGAAGGAAAAAGAAGTCGTATACAGTTTATCTCTTGTATTTTTATATTTTATTATCCCATCAGAAGTTCACTGGCCTTTCCTTCTTAGAAAGAACACAGGAGTAAAAACTGTCCTCTGCTCACCTAGCAGCAATTAGGCTACCTGTGTGGTCCCTTCTTCTATGCAAAAATTATAATAGCTGGGGAAAAAAAATCAAACTCAGGTTGTTCTCTGGGTCCAGCACACCTGGCAGTTAAAGAAAGTGGCTCACATTCTACATGCTAAGCAAAATATAGGTGTAAAGGCTGAAAGAAACTCACCACGCCTCAAGAAAGCCAGCACTCCATCAGGGGAACAGCTGTGATGGAGACTGCTCCTGGCACCCACTGCTGCTCAGGGCTGTGGTCCCACCCAGGAAGGGTGCAGCTGCTCAGCTGCTTAATGACTGGCTGCTACCAAAAACTCAAATAACCACCTGCACATCCTCCCTGCCCTCCTGCACATCCTCCCTGCCCTCCTGCACAGCAGCAGGGATGCCCAGCTAATCCTGTGCTGAGCCAGGACGGGGAGCAAAGCTGGCCAACACTAAGGTTTTGGGAGTTTACTTTTTCTGTTCTTTTGTTAGATTAGTTTTCTGTTACTTAAAACACAAAAACACCTACAATTTAAGCACAAGAAAAGCCAAACTTCCCATAATAAAAATAACAGAAAGCAAAGATTAGGCAGACCACTTTCAGTACTGGCTGTATCACGATACATGACACCACCACCTCTATGTTCTCATTATGTGAGGAAAGCAAAGGGATTAAATTTAAAAAAAAAAGACAATAACAAGACTGCAGAGATTACAATAGAGGAAAGAGGGCTTCAGGCCAGAGAATACAAAGAAAGTGTGCAACAAAAGTTCAAGTTTACCACAGGTCAAGTGGAGTATTTTTTGTAGAACCAATGAAGCACAGACTCACTGGTCAGGGGCCACAGCCATTTGTCAGTATCAGAGGTAAAAAGTGACATAGCTTTAATAATTATGCAAGTATCTTATCCAAATACACACAGAGAATGAGATTAATCAGTAATTTATCTGATGAAAAGTCAGCTGCTGAAATTTCAACCACTGAAGGTAAAATGCACCAAGACAGAATTACTCACAGACACAATGAACCTCACCCCAAAACCAAAATCTCAATTCTGAAAAACACACACACTGATTTTACTATCAGTCTGCCCTTAAAAAAGTGAGGAAAAGAAACAGAACTAATGTTGCTTGTTTCAGGAAATAAACAGGGCATGTAAATGTCATAGTTTCATGAAATAAACAGGGCATGTAAATATCACAGCCAACATAGACGTTGCTGAACGAAACTTGAAATTCCAAAAGAAATAAATATCAGCTAAAAAAAAGACAAAGACATTTTTCAGGTTAAATATTTTGGCATGAGAAGTATCATTTCATATTGTCTTGGTATTTCAAAGCCCTAAAACACAGAAATCCATTGTGAAGCCTTTCAAGACTGCAAAATTCTATCAAGCATCTCTCTTCCCACACAATTTTTGACAAGTCTTCTTAGAGATTTATTTGCAACATTTCTGGTGTCAAAGAGCAAACTCTATCAGTCAGTTACTGAAGTTCAAAACAATATTTTTCTATTTAGAAAAAGTTCATCTGTCATGACTGTCCACAAGGATTGAATGGTTAACAGAAATGCACCTCATGAATGGGCCATGAAAGAGAGGCATGAAAAATTTGGGTGTTGGTCCGAAGTTTCCAGGAAAGGGAAGCACAGCAAGTGGTGAAGATAAGGATGAGAAAAAGAGAGGACTTTAGATGCTGCAGTCTATCACCAGCAGAGCAGAGAAAGCTGGGCTGATGTGGTAAGAGAAAATGGTAATGCAGCAAGACTAGTTAGGCAGAGCCTCAAGGGACAAGAAAATAAATGAAAGTTTAAAACACAATGGAGCAACTCTCTCCAAGACAATCCACGTGGGGAGATAGATGATCTGATACAGATAGTGAGAGATAACTGTCAAATGCAAGGTGATGTTTCAAGGTGCCTTTGTATGACAAGTGAACATTACCCTTCCACTGCTGAGCTCAAGCAAGCAAAAAAGTATCAAAGTACAACATCAGGAAACCAAGGTACAAACAGTCCAAACTCAGCCGAAAGAGCTCCACATGCACAAAGGTTCCCCCCTCCTGCCTTGAAATAGCAAAGTCAAGAATGGCCTCCTACCAGAAGGTATGAAGGATGATCTAGCAGACATTTATCTCACCCACACAGACACATTTTTTTTAAGACTGAACAGCCGGAATTGCCACATTGAACGACTCATTCCTTAGAATAATTCCTGATTTAATGTTGGACACCGTCCAGCAATTATTCAAAGTTGCTAAATAGTCATGGAGCAGCAGGGAAATTTTTAGCAAAATGAGCTTGCATAAAATGTCCTATATTCATCTCAACCAAAGCACCTGTTTAACAGAGGTTTCAAAACATTTGGTAAACACACAGCAAATATTAAACGCTGCAAACACACTACAATGCCAGAAAGGCTGCTGAGCCTCAAATTTACAGAACCATGATGGTTTAAAACAATCTGTACGTTTCTAGGCTATGTCAGCACCAAAAAAAAAAAAAAACACCTACCAGAGATAAATTTAAAAAATTAAATAAAAGAACCCAAATCCTCTACTCCTCAAAACAAAACCCAACACCAAACCGCTCCAGGTGAGAAGAGTAGGTACCACGCAAGTGGCAGATGCCAAGCACTCTTTCAAGTCAGAATGGAAGGTTGCATTTGCAGCTTCTTCCTAGAAGAGTGCTGGATTTGCAGTTTCTAGAAGAACACAACCCTACTTTTCCACATAGTTCACAGATATACTCAGAAATGGAAGATTCGTAGGCACGAATCCCCATGGTTTTTAAGAAAACGCCGTGAAATAAAACACCTTTATTTAAAATGAAACAAAGCATCTTACTAGAAGTTCAAACAGACTGTAGAAATCCATATATTTAGACTTGTCACTTATATTTTCAAAATTACTTGAAAGCACTTGATGCGATAAACCACCCTAAATTTTTTAAATATTACGGAACAAACTTATAGGGATGAACAACCGTTTAACAGCCAGAATATAGAGCTGGATTTGAAACTGTTTTCTTTGGAGACACTCATACATCTCTAAGTATACATATGCTCCCTTACGCATAACATGTTGTAACTGCAAAAATGAAATATGAAATAGGTGTAAGGATGAGAAGGGAAGGACTGCTGCAGCCCAGAGAATACACCGTGCGAATTCCGGTTTCAGACCAGACCACCACGGCGAACAGAGACAGCACTAACGGGGAGTTCTCGTTTCTAAGCGCTGCGGTGCCACCGCTCAGGGCGCGGAGGGTGCGCGGGAGCGGCGGCTGCCCCGGGCACGGCGCGATGAGGGCGGCGGCGGCGGCGGGAGCCTCGCCCGGCGGCGCGGGGCATTCCCGGCCGGCAGCTCCGGGCCCGCGGGCGGGAGAGCAGCGGGGGCCGGCAGCGCGGAGCCCGAGCGTCCCCTCCGGCCCGGGCAGCGCGGCGGCGGCGGGAGGCGGCCGGGACCCGCAGCAGCCGGCTGGGACAGGTCTGATCCGGCGGCCCCGTCCCTGCCCCCTCCCCGCCGGGCGCGCCCGGCCCCGCCGCCCCGGCACCCCCGCAGCCCGCGGCTCTCACCATTCTCCTCAGGGCCGGGCTGGGTCTCGGCGCCGACTCTGGTTCTCCTCCCGCCGGGCAGCTCCTGCTCGTGGTTCGGCGTCGGCGGTGGCGGGGCCTGTCTCCATCTATCGGGGCTGGGCTCGGCGGCAGCGGAGGGCTGGGTGGGGAGCGGCCGGGCGAGGACGACGCTCCGGGGACGAAGGGAGGCGCGGGACGCGGAGGACGGCTCTGGTTCGGCTCCGCACCGGGACTCAGGGCTGGCGGCGGTCTCGGCCCGGCGCCTCTTTCTCATAATTGTGCGACTCGGCCGGCGGAGGAGCCGCGGCGCTGCCGCGTCAGCGCGCACCGCCCCCGGCAGGAGGAGGGGGCTGGCGGGGCGGTGCTGCCCGCCCGGGTCCCCTCGGGGCGGGCCGGACCGGCCGCGGGTGTTAGGGGGGCTCTCGGCCGCTCCGCAGCACCGGTGAGCCCCGAGCGGGGTCCCGAGAGACCCGGAGAAAGCGTCAGCCGCTGCGGGCGGGCAGGCGGCCGTGCTGCCCTGTGCTGCCGGTGAGGTGAAGGCGGAAATGTTAAAAATGGAGCTTCCGAGAGAGAAACCCGGCTGGCTGGGGAGGCGCGGCTCGCAGAGGAGCCCCGCAGAGGCAGCGGCTCCGCTCGCGTGGGGCTGCCGTGCGTGTTCCCGAGGGCACGGAGCCCGCAGGGACGGGGCTCCTCGGCCCGGCTCCATCCCGTGGGCTCTGCCCCCTGAGGGGACCCGGCCTTGCTCCTGTCAGAGCCGCAGGGCAGCGAGCAGCCTCAGCTCACATTAGTTCACGCTTTTCTTGCCAGCCCTGCTCGCACATGGCACTGCCGCCATTAGCTCCGCGTCGGAGGCATCTTCTAACAGGCCTGAGCCAAACTGGAGGAAATTCCGTTTGGGAGGGAAAAGGAGGATGCTTTTCTTCCACTTCAGTCCACTCAGTTTCCCGTTTAGATTAGGAAGTGCCCAGGGGAGGAACCTTGTCTTTGTCCCTGTATGCAATCTGCAAACTAGGAGAATCAGTTCCACAAATTAAAAGCTTCATACAATAATTTCTGCTATATATGTCATTATACAGCTTTTGCAACAACCTCTGTGCTAGAGTAAACGGCATTTGTAAGGGAAGAATAAGAGATTGGATTTGGCGTAAATTATTTGTGTCCCTTAAATAAAATAAAATAAAAAAAAAGAGATCCTAGAAAAATCTCTCGTCTCTTTCTGAAATACCATGACCATACAAGAGCAGTAATTATATATAAACTCAATCCAAACATTCAAAGTCATTTAAAACTTTTGGTTTTTCATATCAGGTTTGATAATTTTCAGCTGGGAGTTATCTCTCTCCCCTTGCTGCAGAATGCCAGCATTAGCGTTGGGCTGAGCTGACGTGTGCTCTCACCTGGACCCTGGGCTTGTGCATCACAGGGTAACAGAGTCCACTCCAATGATCAGACAGGCACGATCAGAAATCAAACCCAGCATTAATTTGCAGCAGTCACTTTAGCCTTTTTTTTTCCTTGCCCTTTTTTTTTTTTAACACAACTGTAGCTAACAAGAAACAAAACATTCTTGCATTAACAGCCATTTAGCAGGGCAAGTCCAGTTGTAAATTCTGTGTCTGAAGACCTTTGCTGCAGACAATAGGTGCAAATTTGGGAAGCCCCAGCAGCTGAGGCATCCTGCTCAAATTAGTGTGTTGCAGGGAGTTCCTCAGCTGCAGGGGAGCTCCTAATGCTTGTTTTAAGTTAACTTCAGAAGAATTCCTGCTATCTTACATAGATATGAAAATTAGGCTCTTAGGACTCTCAATTTCCATAGAAATGGAAAATTAGGCTTTTCCAGGAAAAACTGTTCTGAGTACATGATCACACAACAAAGAGGCTCCATTCACTCTCTTACTGCGTAGAAGTCCCAAGCCTGCTGATCTGCCACTACTTGTTCCTGCCCAGATTCCCATGTGCTAGTTCTTGGCGAAGGGAGCAGGAACAGAAGGAGCAATGGAAGACCAGTAATTTTTTTTTTTTTAAATGGTTCAAGAATCTTCCAAATTAGAGAAAATGGGGGATTTTTGAATTCTTCAGTTGATACCATAAAGCATTTATGAGAAATCACCTCATTCCTTCTCGCTCTCTCCCTCTTTTTCCCTTTCTGATTAATTGATCTAAAGCTCACATCCCACATTAGATGAATGAGTCAGTTCTTCTATTACAAGATTTTCTTCACCTCATCTCACAGCAATACTTGGGCTACACTGATTTGATTATCCTGATTGTCATGTTGGCCTCTTAAGTTTCATATTTGTAAATCCAAGAGCTAGAAGAAGCAAGGAAATTAGGAAAAAATAGCTGAAGACCAACCTGGGTATTAGTCTTCTCTGGTACAAGCTATTAGTTTAGGAGAATGTGTGTAAGGTGAGGAATTTCCATGCCTTGGTTTCCTGTTGATCCTGCAAAACTGAGATCAACATCAAACTGTTTCAGAGTTCAGCTGCGATAAGCTCAGTTGGAAAGAGCACATTGTTTCAGGAACAGCTTGGGATGAAAATGAAAGGAAAGTGAGTCATCAACATCCTCTGTGCCTCGTGCTGTCTGGGGGAGCGTGAGCCTTCGGTGCTGCGGAGGCAAGGCCACGGCAGCAGAGTGACACACATCCCTGTGACCTGGCACTGAGGCACAGTCACCTCAGATCCTCCTACTACCTTGATCAGCCCGTGCAGAACATGGCATGATTTGACCCTAAACTAGCAGTTAGTCATTCAAAAGGTGAATTCTTGTACATTCAGATGTTAAATCTTGTATTTGCTACTTGTCTTCTAAGTGTTACCTTTCATTCACACCAAAAGTCAACTCAAAATTCCTCTATCTCCTTCCAAATCAACACTCTTCAGCTGTGAATGACAAGGAAATAATGAATCATTATTTTATACCTTATGGCAGTTAAGGGCCATTAACCTGAAGCAAGCTTCTGCTATCTCAGATTGAATATAACTGTTTTTAAAAAAACTCCTTTTGTTATGTGGTTCCCATATCTTATTTTGATATCTCAAATCAAGCTATCAGTCTGTCCTTGACACATTTATGGTGTAAACATCACTAGACCTAGTAGAGTTTGTGATGTCAACTCCAATAGATTTTATATCCCATTTAACCAACTGTAACTGGATTTCAATGTAAGTGCTAAAGGATAAGAAACCTTTCTTGGGAAGCTCTTATCTCAATATTGCAATGCCCAGTAGCCAGGATGCTGCCCTTTGGTTGCTCACCCTCACATGGATTAAACACTGACTCATGCTTAGGAAAAAAACCACAGCATTCCAATTGATGGGAAACTAAATGAGTTACCATTAAATGAAGGTGACCCGGTTTTGATTTTGTTTGTTTGACACTATTAAAAGTTTTACTAGATATGTGCTATAACTCTGAATTTGTTCAAAATAAATTCTAGAGTTCAAGCAGTTAAACAAGTTGCAAATGCTAACTGATAAGGAGATCTAGTTAATGTCCCACTCAAAGCCAAACAGATTCTCTGTAGAAAACATTTTTTTGTCCCACAGTGAAGTAATCTGTGGCAGAAAAGAGTTATTATTTATTCACTTTTCATATTTTTGAAACAGGGGTGAATTCTCCCAAATGCCTTATTTTTTCTATGGCCACAGGTTTGTCCTTTTCTGACTTACCCAGGTAAATAATTTCTCCAGCTACAGCTGTAGAGGTAACTCAGCAGTTTACATTCAGACTGCTACTCCTAAAAACTGAAGATAACTTTTTTTTTTTTCCTCACATGGAACTTTAAAATTTGTCAAGTAAGGCAAAAACATACAATGACACAGATTAACGGGATCTGAAGGTCCCCTCCATTATTTGTGGAAGATTTTCTGTGCTGATGTTGCTGATTTTTTGTGACATTTGTCCAATACCTTTCATATAATATACCAAACAACATTACAATCACATAACTTGGCAACAATTCAAAATATAACATTTCAGAATGGGATGAAGAAAAAACAGCTAGGAAGAGGCTTCTTGCCATTGAAACTGGGGAAAATAAAAGTTAAAAAATTTGTAACTTCACAGTTTTTAAATGGTTTAGTTATTTCAGTTACTTTGTTGGTTTGTGGTACAACTCAGAGTCACACATCTTCTGAAGAGGTCCTGAAGTTTTAGTAATATCTTTGCATTATATCAAGGTTCCTTAAAAGCAAAAAGCAGTTAAGCTAAGCAATGTGTTAGCTTTAACAGCTGAGATATATTCCCTCAAAAGAAACAGGCATACAGAAATAGGTCATAAAATCCAGGGTAAATTCAAGCCACACCAGAAGAATAATGTACAAAAAGTTAATTTTGTATATTTAACAGTCATTAAACAAATTATCCCCTGTGACTGATTCAGACTCCAATCTCAGAGACAATAGATGTCTTTAAATTCAAATAACAAAATTGCTCAGGTGTTAAAGTCTTAAAACATTGGCATCTCTGTACCACACAGCCCCAGAGAGGGGGGCATGGCTTTGGAGATAAGAGAGCTGATCTGCTGTCACCTGAAGGCCACCAGTGCAGTTCAGCTCCTCTCTAACAACTGCATGTAAGTGTTAACTAAGGGCCAGAGCATAAGGCAAGGTCAGACAGAGGCTTGGGGACGCAGATGCAGGGAATGGCACCTGAGGCTTCTCAGTTGTTCGGTGCTTTGCTGGCAATGGCAAATCCCCACTAACCCAGGGAAGGACTGGAGGGTGGCTTTCTGATTTCTGCTTTCTGATGGCTGCACAAAGGGCTCGATGACCAAACACACCAAGCTCAGAGTGCAAAACCAGTAACTCCAGTTCGACTTTGTGCTAGCACTCCTCACATCCAAATTATGCAACAGAGAGTGTGGGTTTTCAGTTTAAAAATCTGCATTAAAGATATTCCATAGTAATAGCAAGGGATATCAAGTTAATGAGGTTTATTGAGCACAGGCAATTCAGAATGTTCTTTTTACATGCTCCATGAGTGCACAAAAAGAGATACATTACCCAACCCATCATCTAAAGCAGAATGTAAGCAGATCCTGTATTTGGGAATATGATATGTTACTTCCTGCTCAGAAAATAGTGAGAGCTTAACCAACATAGGCCACAGCCTTGCACAGAACTGCCAAGGGTGTGCCTCCACACATCTCTATTTAGATGTGCAAAATCAGTAGCTGCCAGGAACTGTATGGGTGCATTTACAACATAATGGTGACCCTTTGCAAGATTTTATCACTGCCTGCCTTCAAAAATACAAGGAAAATGACTTTATCTCAGTCTCATTCCTTCTGAACCTTCTCCTCCCTTTAGCTTCTTAGAAAAGCTTCCCTGTGAAAATTGTTTCTGCTGCAATCTTTGAGCCTGTAAATTCTTGTGTTTTCATTGGCAGTGGAGCAGATGGTCAGCAGTGAGGTGGCCTTTGCACAGAGATGTTCCAGGTGCAAGACACAGACGTGCAGCATCTCCTTCCAGGACTGTGCTGCTGGAATCTTGAGCAGGGAAAGCAACAGCAGCTGAAGGTACCAGAATTTTACCAATACAAAAAGAGAAAGTTCACAGAGCTCTGCTTCTTGATGTTTTTGGTTTTTTTAAAATCCAAGGATAGGTAACCCAGAGTCAAAACATAAAATTTTATGTGACTCTATATGGGATAGGTCATAATTGTACAATTTGAAATTCTTACGAGATCGTGACCATGACAAAAATGTCACTTTGTCCTGCAGAAGCTTGCTCCTCTATTTCTTAGAGAAAGAGGTACCAGTGGGCATGCATTTGCTCTTGGTTCCATTGCTACTATAATGTAAATTTACTTAAATTTACTTTACCCAAGTTCACAAATTCCAACAGCCTTTTTGCAAAATATAGGGAGAACCAGCATGAACACATTTCAGCCTGATGAAACCGCAAAAACCCTTACTTTTTTTGTTTCCAAATCTAAGCCTGGCAGTTACACCACCATTAATGGAACCCCAGAAAGTCAGTGGGACCATCACATGCAAAAGATCAGCTTGTTTTAAGTTCCTGTTACTGGTGGCTTGAGCTGGTGGGCACGATGGCTGTGTTTGTTTTCACAGAGTCCAAAAGATCAAACCTCCTCATTTATGGTCTCCATACTGGAACAGAGGAACATATTATTGTCCAAGATTATGTGCAAAGTCACTTCAAATCACGCTGGTACTGCTCCAAATAGAAAAGAGGAAATAAAGGAGGTCCTATGTTCATGGGCAAGGAGAGAGCACAGAAACCAGACAGCAGAATACCCAAGAGCACACACCTAAAAAAAGCTGAAAGCTCTTTGATCTAAGCACCTTCTTGGTTAAAAGGTCTTTGAGCTGCAAGCAAAAACCTATTCTCAGCTATTTGATGTCCTGAGTATTCAGAGAAACAGGATCTTGCACATTCTTTATCAGTAAGAGGAATTCCAGAGATACCTGAGCTTCCACCATCAACCTTTCTCAAGAACACAAAACCTTGAACTTTGATTGCTCACCACTGACAAAAAGGATAACAGGCTGAGTTGCCCTTCTTTCCTCAAAAACTGTAGAGATAAAGCATTCACCCAGAAAATGTGCTGTATGGGCTACTTGAAAACAAAACAGTGTTTTAGCTTCTGAAAGCATTAGAAATCCAAAGACAACTTTTAAATAAATTTCAATCTGACAGTTTAGTATAAATTATTCCAAATGGAAAAAAAAAAAAAACAAACAAACAAACCTCAAACTCATGTTGGGGTGATAAAATATGAGTTTGTCCATGAATTAAAAAAAAAAAAAATATTGCCGATCATTGGAGCTGGAAAACAAGGAAAAAAAAAAAGCAACCACTTTATAACCAGAGCAGTAGAGGTGGAATGCTCCTCTGTGGGTTGCCTAGTTCCAGCAGACTGCCAAGGTCTGCGGCCACTTGTATTTTGTCTGTCTCCAAGGATGGAGACTCTACCACCTCTGTGTGCAACCTGTGCCAGTGCTTGACCAAACTCACAGGGGAAAGTTTATTTTTGTGTCTAAATGGAATTGTGTTGTAAAGATTGGACTGATCTAAAGTGTCAAGTTTAGAAGAAACTGTCTCTTCTACTTGCAATTTTGAGATTTACAGTTTAGCCAGTGTGTCAGAGGGAGCAGCCTTAATAATAATGGACTGCATGGGGAACAGACAGTGAAAAACAATTTTGCTGATTGCAGCTATGTCTGTTCTTCTTAACTTCTACTTTTTAAAAAGAGTAAATTCAAAGAGCATTTTGGAGGGTTCTCTCCCCATTAAGCACTCCCTTACTGTGACTCAAAGCTACTGGAACCTCTAGTGTACAAGTAAAAGAGACTTAAAATACCTAAGAACATGTTACATCCAAAGCACTGTATGCAGGGCTGTAGGGATGGCTCAAGGATCACACATCAAATGCACTCAGGTTCAGTGATTTTTTCTTTTTCCTTGCCAACACTCCCAACCCAGCCTGGGTTTCAAAACTGGAGGCTTGGCTGTTTCCTGCCCTCATGGCTAAGCACCTTCAGCTGAAGGATGCCTCTGCAGCACCAGTTCCTGGCTGACTGCAGGGAACTTGTTTCCATCAAGAACTTTGCAGCTGTGAAGTTTCCAGCTCACTGTTTCTCAGGTGTACTTTCAGGCAGCCTCAGCACTAACAAATGTGCAACAAGCATTTCCTGAGTCACACCAGGAAAATTGATGTAGCTCAATTCACTTCACTTCCTCCCTCTTCATCCCAGGGGAGAAAACAGAGAAAAGCAATGTACCAAATGCATCACACAGGTACTTACAAGTGGAATCATAACTTTGATACATCAAGAAAAACTGGAACTACAAATCCATGGGGTTGCATTATGGATTTTTAACTTGGTATTATGAAGTGTTAATTGTTTTGCCATGAACATTCATAGTAGGAAAAGGATGAGTTAGAACAAAGCAATTACTCAACTATTTTTTTCCAAGTAACATTTATTAATAACATTTTTAAGGTGATAACTTAAGAGTCATAAGGAAGGGGGCAGTTGTCAGTAAACATACAATGAAAAGGTAGTAAGATTTTTCTATTAAAGTATAACTAACAAGGCTTTTAACAGTGTTTAGCTCAACCAAATTTAATATTAAAAACATTCAAAATTGCTAGAAGTGTTGCAATCAGTTCTACTGAACTTATAAAAACCTCATTTCAGTAGTCAATACTAACCTACTATTTATATAAAATTTTAAACTCCATTCATAATTTTTGTAAACAAAGCACCTAAGCATTTGAAAGACAAAAAAAGTTAGTTTACATCCCACTAAATGGCAACACGTGTGTGAAACCTCAGGCATGATCAGGCATGGAGTATTATTAGGCACAGAACAAGACAGAGCTTCCACAGCCAGCTGCTGAATACACTTATGTTGCCAAAGGTCTTTTTTATTTATACTAATTCCATTATCACTTACAGCTGAAAATTTAATAAATCCTCCATGTGGAAGATTTCAAAGAGACAAAGAAGTCATCTTACATAGGTTTGTGAAGCTTCTGAGGATTTTCAATTGTACATGATTTTGAATGAGTTATGACTTCTTTATCTGCTTCAGGAATTTCCAGAAACTTCTTCAAAACCACTGAACTTTGGCAGATACTGGGCTTGTCAAAAAGCATAACACATCAGAAGACACATTTTCAGTCTGCTATTAAAACACTGAGGTATGCTTTAATTTATTATGAAATGCCAGTTAAATAAAACAGAAGATGACCACTGTACTCCGAGGCTGTCAGTTCAAGCTCGAGTCAAGGGGGGAACTACTGACATACAAAAACTGCTTTTAATTTCTATTTTCTTAGGGAAGCTGCAAACAAGGTGAGTTATCTTACCCGTATCAACTGGCACCACGCTCAATCTCTGTGAATGGCAACAACTGATATCCAGGCTGTCCTTTGTCTGCTCCTGACTCTTGCAAACAAAACTTTAAACTTGATATAAATTAGGTAAATTTGCAGTTAGCCTTTGTTAACTGCCCATACAGATTTTCAGTTGTCTTAATTAGCATACTTCCAAAGTAAATCTAGCTAAACTAGATTTAATCAGGGTAAATTTTCCTGAGCTGACATGCCCCAAACTGACTAGAAAGGTCTAGAGGTGACCTTCAAACAAAGGAGGCGCTGCAGGGAAGCCTCCATGGCCACTGCCCAGCATGTGCTTACTCAGTTGTTTTCTCCAGGGTTCTTGAACTTGTACTTGCTATAGGAATGACATTCATTTAAAGAATAGGAAAAATGTTTTAACAACTACCTGACATGACCACTAAGTGAACTCAGTGGTCTCCCCTTGTTGCCTTCTCCAGTTTTCTTTGGTGTCAAGTGTTAGCATTACAGCTATACAAATTTTCTATGCCTAATCCCCTCAATTTGCAGTTTCCTGAAAAAAGACCAGGTGTCAAACAAACTCAAACTCTTCTAAATGCAAACTAATGATTTAAACTACTTATCCTTTTTCCACGTCCTCAAAAGCAAAAACAAATTAAGATTAAACAAGTTAAACACATGCATTTGCCTTAGCTAACACAAGTACTACTTTGCACTATTCAAACCTGTTTTGTCTATCAGTTGCAAAGAATTTTCAAAAATACTTTTAAAAAAAGTATGGTGCAGATGCAAAAGGTAAAAAAAAAAACCAACCAAAAAAAACCTGTCCTGTTTTCCCCTATCCCTCTGAACTGATCCACAGCCAAATGAAGACCACAAACACACACCTACTTCCAACAGGTGAGAGAACCAGGCCAGTGCTTAACATCTTATCCCATCCCTTAAAATAGCACCTTCTGAGCAAAAAACCTCTTGCCTTCCACACCATCTTGTCTGTCAATTATTCCAGGAGTGGCACAGAAGTATTCAGGACTATGTGTAAGTGCCTCCCCTCTTTTATTATTTTTAAATGTTTGGACATGTATATAATCCAAAGACTTGCATCAAAGCTTAACAAATTTCACAATTAAGGCATAAGCCAGTGATACAATGAGGGGAAGTGGGGAGGAAGAGTTCACAACCCCACACTTAATTTGCCCTGTTATTTATTTCATGGCTCACAATGTACATCAACATACACACTGTTTACTGAATTACTTGTAGTAATGGAACTACAGTTTCATTCTTCAGTTGCTATAGTTACATTACTATCCAACTTCGCATTCAAAATCTGGAAGGAAAACATATGAAGGGTACTTCATTATTTTTTTTCAAAGAAACCTAACTAGTCTTAATCAAAACTTTAAAAGAACATTTCACTTACAATGATATGGGCAAGCAACTTTTATAAAAATATACTGTATAGAAACACAGTTGGAAAATTGCATAGAAAATATCATTTTATTTAAATTGAAATAAGGCACGGTTTTACTAGCTATGGTTTGGCTGTAAAAATGCAACTCTATTTTGATTACTTTTATGTTATTAACAGTATTTTCCATAAAAATATAGGTGCAGGAATAAAAAACCCTTTTACACAGAGTGGGAAACACTCAATTGTAAAATTTCACCAAATTTACTGTAATTCAGCTGTCAAAAATTCAAATGCTATTTTAATTCAGGATATCCCACATATTATTGTCCTCCAGGCTGTTCAGTGGCTGATGCTGTGCTTTCTTCATTTCCTGTGTAATCCAGGTGCTCCATCATCTAAAAAAGGAAAAAAAAAAAAGGGAAAAGAGATGGCTCTTTATAAAGAAATACTGCTTTACCCCATTGATCTAAAGTATTTGTTAGCTAAGAGAAATATAATTAAACATGTGTTAGAGTGCATTTTAGCAGCATACATTTAGGAAGTCCTTTATAGATCAGAAAAGTATTTAAGCCAAATAATCAAAGCTGTATTAGCTAATGCTTTCCACTACAAAAGGAGTCTCCAACCAAGGACCTGAGTCCTCTACAAGAAAATGAACTTGTGAGTCACAAGCATCTCAATTATTAAATACAGAGAACAAAAAACAATTGAGGTTAAGCAAATTTTTCAAAGATATGGCTTGCAAAACTGGAAGTAAACTCTAGGATCTTACCTGACATTTACAGAATTTAACTCAAGCAATAGCTTGATCAGAAAAGACTTGCTCTTGTCATGGCTGTAAAGGCTACCTATATTACACTTAGTCAAAACTAACTGTAGTGTCACATTTCTTTGTAAATTTTCCTTTTATTTCAGAAAGGATAAAGGAAATGGAACTAAAGTCCTGCATCAGGAGAGAATCCAAACTAGATTATTAAATGGACTGATTCTACCTGGCATTGGTGTAACTGATTGGATTGCCTGAATAACTTAAAACAAATTTGTAGTTGCCCTGACAAAAAGCAGCCTGTTTCCCTATCCTGTTTCCCTATCCACTGCTGTACGGCTGGAGCCAATGAAGGTTCTGGGACAAGGCACTGAATGAATGACAGAGGTAATACACACATTTGTTAGTGTGACAAACTGAGCCTATCAGTTTGAGGGCTTCAGAATTGAGCACAATTAACAAGGGGCCAAGAACTGCACAGTTTGGGTAGCTGACAGCCAGAGATAGAAGACACAGAATAGTACAACTAAGGCTGAAAAAACAAAATGTGCCAAGGAGCTCATACCCAGAGTGGCAGGATTATTAGGACAAGAGATAATGCTTTAAGCATCAAAAGGTAGAAAACCCTACTTCTGTTCTTCCATAGTGGCAAATCCTGCCTGTCTTTCTGTGCAACAGCTGCTCACTGTGTGGGTTCTGATCTAAGGTGGGCAGATTTCCACACAATTATTTTCTTGTCTTACTAGCACCTGCTCAGAATCCTTGCCAGGACAAAGCCGGGCTCTGAGACTGCTGTGTTGTACACACTTAGTGTGGTATAATTCTATGTACAGGGTAAAAAGACTTGTTCCATTAACTTTTCTCTTCTCCTCTAGTTATGACCCAGCTCTGTGCCATTCCTTCTTTTATGCCACCAGAATTGTTTCATGGAAAGTACACAAACATGCCTTATCAAAGGCACTTTTGCTTAAATAAGCTGTTTCACAGTCCAGCCACACCAGCATGCTGTGCAGTTAAACCAAGATGACAGTTCCAAAAAAGAAGTCAGTGGGACTGGGGAATGTTTAGGAGAGCCCAGTGGCCACAATATCCATCTAAGACCAGAAAAGGCCTTTCACAACCCTCCCTTCACGTTCCACAATAATGACAGTAAGAACTAAGGCAGGCAGCAGTCCTGCCAATAGGCTTAAGGACTGAGTTAGAGCAGCAGCACACACTCAGTCCAGCAGTGAGTGCCCAGCTCTTGTGCTAATGACAATCTTGCATTTATTTCGGTATATCCAGAATTTTCCTCTACATTGACCCAAAATCCACATCAAAAGTCACCAAAATCAAAACACTCCCTACAATTACAGAACTCAAACCATCCCTTTGAATGAGGATTAAAGTATTCATTTCCAGGATAAAACAAGAACAACCTCTCCCCACAGTACCATATTACATCAAGTCATGCCATATATCTCCCTTCAGCCTAGGGAGGATCATCTAAGAGAAAGTAATCTTGCTAAGCATTTTTGTACACTCTTTTCCTATGCAATTGACAAGATGCTTCTAGAAATAAAAGTACTTGCAATAATTCAGTGTATTCCAAAGTCAAAGATTCTTCTGGTAATCCTACAACACTAAGCAGTAAAAATGTTCTTTTTTGTACAAATGCTGGAGATAGCACCTGTATCTAAATCTCCACTCAATATTCAGATTTTGAAGTTAAATTTAAAACCAAATGCCTTGTAAAACTCTAAAGGTGTTGGGGAGGGGAGGGGGGTGTCTTTTCTATAAATGTTTCAAGGCTAAAAAAGCCACCCCACCCCACTTTTAATCTTCCCTCCACACAGAAGGACAGCCCACAACTTCAAGCTGGGGACAACAGGTGCCTCTCTAAAAGGTGGCATTTGAGCAGCTTTGTCCATTCAGGTGTCTGCACTGTGGATGCTCTCAGGACAGCCCCTGCAGGACTCTTTACAATACCCAGCTGCAGGATGGAGGCACCTGGCCACACTCCTGGACAAAGCTGCTGTTCTAAGCTAAGAATGAGGCAAAGCAATCTGATTGTACATTGTGGAGAGCTCATGAACATCTCTGAAGTGGAGGAGACTGAGAAGCTTTGCTCTCACATCTGAATTTCTGACAGTTTTTAAGGGGGAGGTGTTAAGACAGCTTTGTAACAAAACCATTTCTGTTTAACCTATCTACTAACATGGTGAATCATTAAAAACTAAAACCAGCAAACTCACCCCCCAAAAATCCACTTCCACAGAGCCAAACTAGAAATGGCAGTACAAGTCTCTCCCTGCAAGAGCACACAGTACCTATGCACAGTTGCTTTCAAGATTCATGGCAATAATGTTGCATTCATGGAATTCTTAACAACTCCCAGTTATGATGAATTTTCAAGAATCTAAAAAAGTGATTATAAAACTTACTAAATAGCAGGTGCATGCTGTATAACATGCCAGTGACAAATCTGTTGATTTATTACTTCAAAGACAGATAAGAAGTGCTAAACACTTCAAACTGACAAACTCCAACAAGTTTCAAGACTACTCCATGTAGAAGACTTCAAAGTTGGAGTAAGACTTCAAAGCCTTAGGCCACTAGATTTTCCATGATTTTGCTAAAATTATTTCAAAGATTGCACTGATACAAAAATGAGCATTCTAAAAAAATCAATAACTGGAAAATAAGTATGAAATTAATTTATCATGAAGGCATCCATGAGGAGTATAAGCAATCCAGAAACCTAGAGAAACCTTTATTTTACACTTCACAGCAGCAATACTGCCAGTTAGATGGCAGGAGGGTAAGTACATTACTCTTTCAAGAAATCTCTGCACTTTAGTGAATAGTTAAAATGTTTTCTGTGCAGCAACTCTTTACAGCTCAAGACTACACCATAAAAGAGCCACACTGAACATAACTAGAATTTAAGACTGCATCATTATGCAGAAACAGAAATTACCTCAGCTATGAATTATGGGACCTTAGAGCTATCTTGGGGAGTCAAGCATTTGTCATACGTGTAAAGCAGAAACTAACAGAGTGATTTTAACCAACCTATCCAAGAACTGGAGTGTGCACAGCAGGACAGAAGAATTCTAAGTTATAAAAATAGTCTGGCCATCTGCTTTTAATTTGCACTTAACCCCTCCCACTTCCTAATATCATCTTTGGTTTACACCTAATTTCTTTATTATTAAGGCTTTTTAACAAGATTTAAATTGTTGAAGTACTCTTTCCTAGAAGAAAGGAGCTAATGAGAAAAGTACTTTTTATTTGAGAATTTAAGATAACAGGCAGAATTCACCAGCTCCAGTTGTCTTCAGAGCAGACACCCTACACTTTATAAATAGATGTATAACTCCAGCAACTATAATTCAAGATTATATTTAAATGCGTAAATTCCACGAGAAGCTGAAATTTGAAAGCTTGCACTGCTCTCTGCAAGCTGTGTGGACAGCAAAAATAAATGGCATCAGTGTTAGCAGTCAGGAGCTGCTGCCAAGAAAGGTCAAAGCTCGCTGCAGCCCAGACGAGCTGCAGCAGAGAGCCGGCCCCAGCCCTGCTCCCCAGCCCAGGGACACACAGGACAGCAGGAAGGACACTGTGCAGCAGGAGGGTGACACAAGAGCTGCAGACATGATCACTGAAGGCAAATTCACAATGCTCAGCGTTGTAACACAAGACAACAAAATTGTTGCTTAGCACTAAGCAGGTTTTCACATCTACGCTGTGACAGAAAAATCAGCCGAAGGACTGCAATACAGGTAACAGAAGAGCAACGAACACCAACTGCAATATTTGAAGGCAGTCCTAGGGTTTGGGAAGCTGGAGAGTAGAGAAGCAAACAAATCCTGCCTTCAGGCTTAGGAATCACGGCTTCATTGCTACTCAATATTATGTTTTCCTGCACTCCTTTAAAAAAGAAAAACCCCAGAAGACCTAAGTGTGACCCCTATTCACACCTAAGTGTGAATACAGATTTGTGTCTTGTCTTCAGTTCTACCCTCTTCTACCAAGTAATTTAAACAAAATTAAGAGCCAGATGCAAAAAAAGACTGAAAAGAGGAAGCAGAAGGGGAAAAAGAAGAAAAAAGGAACTGTAAGACAATTAATAAAGTTGCATTAAAAGAAGGCCATAATCACACCTTGTAGCAAAGGCGTCCTGGAGGAGTCCGATACCTAAATAAAATTCATTCCATTATTAAAATCATATACAACAAAACCAACAAAAAACCAGAAAAACCCCAAACTCCAAAGAGGTAACTAATGGACTATTATTATGAAGTTTAGTCACCTGATGCACTCTGCATGCTCTTCTACCCCTATTCTTAGGACACTTTGCTCTAACAACTCTGCAAGGTTTTTCTGTTCCCATGAGGGCAAAGCAAACCTCTACACAAAGAGCAGCTCTGCCTGAGCCTCAATCACTGATGTAGCAAAAAAATTGTCTTCTGACACCTTTCCATATCTTTCCTCCTCAAAGTGAGCACTGAAAGCTGGGGATTTCAACCCTGGAGCTGTGTGGGTTGGGGCTGCTTGGGGTTTTGTTTGTTTGCTTGGATTTTTTTGCATGTTTGTAAGTTCAGTAAGGACAGTTCAAAATACAGTTTTAGATAAGAAGGACAACACATGAGAAAGATCAACCCTGCAGTTTTTCAAGAGTGACACTTGAATAATACTCTCTGAGAACAAAAAATGAATATAAAAATATTCTTCAGAAAGTTATAGAAAAATGGAAGTTAGTAAAGTTACACACAGCTCAACTGCAGGCTCAGTTACAGACAAGTCTAACTCAGATGGTGGAGTGGGGGGTTGAAATCAACATTTTAAATTCTGCTAGAAATGAAGTCATCTAACTCAAAACAAGCTGAAGTTCAGAGTAGTTTAAATCCTTCAAGAAACCAGTTGAAAGGACATGAAATAACTACTATGGCAACATAATTCTTTCAAGTATGAGTTTTGCTACAAGAAGTACAAGAAATCTTTGTTGCTAAGGAGACCTGCCAAATTTACTTAGGCCAATCTTACTCAGAACTCAAGTGAGGAAAATAAATTGCAAACTGTTTTCCCCACAACAAACCCAGAGTCACTGGGCTTCATAAATGTGACTTTGTTTATTTTAGAAGATCAAATAGTCACCAATTTATATATAAATGCACAGTAAACCAAAGTCATTCTGACCTACAGAGAACATTTCTATTAACTGGACATATGAAAGGAGGAGTTGATTTTGTAAACAAAAAGACAGGGTATTTAGTTAAAGCTGAAAATCTGAGTAATTTCACGCCTAGGCCAACCTCCAGCTGAAGCAGGTGTAGTGTATTAGATCAATAAAAGGCAGCATTTTGCTGATAATACTTTAGGAGCTGGTGCCTGTAGTTTTACAAGAATTACTCTTGACTTCCACTGATCCACTTAAATTTTCCAATCCTGAAAAAGCAGGAGCTGCTTCTATCCACCACAAACCTGACACCCACCTTTTCCCAGAACAGACTATCCAAGCTCCAAGTTCAACATGCCCTAGATATAAGTGATGGTAAATTCAAACAATACTGAACTTAGTCTCAAGCAAAACACAGAATAATCTTGAGACTGCCCTGTCTGATGATAAATGCCAGCTCACAAGGGTTACTGGCACATCCAGTTACTACAGCACATCTCATCAGGGAAAACGTGCACATGTCAACAGGTGAGAGTTTAAGAACTGCAATTCCTGGGCAGTGTTAGACATAACCAAGGGGTCATACAGAATATCCAAGGCAGTGTGCCCACAGTGTGTGCTGTGACAGGAAACAGTTACAGAACCCAGCTATTTTGTTCCTAAATGCTCCATACAATCCTGATAGGCCATCAGTGATGCATGGAAAGTTTCTCAAGTTCTAGTTGTCACCAATTTTTTGGAACTGTCTCTAATACAGAACTAGTGCAGTTTGGAGTCTGCATGCTTAGTTCAGTGACTCATGTTATACCACATCAAGATGATAGATGGGGAATGTTAAAATACAAGAAAACATTTCAAAGTAAATAGAACAAATTACTTTTCCTCCCTGAGGACTGAAGCAGCTATTTCATCTCCCTTGAGCTTTCTTCTGCCATGTCAACCACTAGACTAAGATTTTCTAAGAGTAGACTACTTTTCCTTATTAGTTCCAGAAGATCACAGGAAAACTTGCAAAAACTGGGTTGCAGGTGATCTATCACCAAGTTCTCAGAGAAGCATATACTCAAAGGAATTAACAAGAGAATAAATAGAATACTCCAGGCCTCCAGCCTACCTGGTAATTGCTTCCTTTCCAAAACTTCTTCATCTCTTTGCGCCTCCAGGCAACCAGGGAGCTCGTGATGAGTGTACATGGTACAAGATAGAGGAGGGCAGGCTGCCCCATCTTCATCAGTGCCAAAACAATGAAAGTCAGCACCATGCCAACAGCATAAGCTATAAAGAGACATTCATACATACACAGTCAGGAACAGGAGAATTTTCAGATTAGTAAGGCAATTTCTTTTTAAGCAGTATTTTCCTCGTTAATACAACTGAAGAGACACAATAAGTTGCTCTATATTTCCAAGCAACTCACTGCCATAAGGAAGTCACCTTAAGTACAAGTAGGAACACTAAAAAGAGTTTCTACTGAGATTCTTGACAACATTGAACCTTACCTGAAGAAAACCATCTAGATCTGCCATTTTAAAAAAGCCACCATGAAGATCAAGCATGCTGAAATATCACAATTTACCTATTGTGCAGGAAATGTAGTATATAGAAGATGATCTTGTTTGTACATCAAATCTTCGACAATAGGCAACCAGAAGGCCTTGAAGAGAAAAAAAATTAAAAAGGAAGAGGATTAATGAAATGTTTAGTCATTATTTTTTTCCTCCCCAATTATCCAAATGAAAGCAGCATAAAAGAATTTATAGTAAGACTTCACATTATGGTATTTTATCTTCTTCCAATATCTTTTCTGTAAAGGCAAGAACCAGTCTAAGAAATCCTACAGTAAATGTAGTAAAAAACATAATGGAAACATGAGCCAAGCAAGTTTGGAATTAGAGGTTTGGGGTTTTCAAGCAACCTAATTACATTGTGCTATTTTCAGCTTTCTAACACAGAAGTGTAACAACCTATTTTTAATTTCTTCAATAGGATTCTAATGCTCACTCTTAACATTCAGCAATTTTGTCTGCACATTCTTGATTAAAGCAATTTGCTCAAGACTCCAATTATGGCCAAATTCAGTTCTTCTGAGAAAGATGGAAAAACTTGGCAAAATATTTTACATTACCTCACCTCTAATTACATAGTCTAGGATATGAAAATCCTACGAAGTCACAGAATATTTGCTTTCTGAGACTTTAATGATATTTAGTTAATACTGACAACTGGATTTACCTACAGGACTTGCATTTACTCAATCCAGTACAACAGAAAATGAAAAACCTTCCACTATTTAATTATTCTACAGCATAGTGAGCTCCTTCTCCTATGGCTTTTGCTGTATTCTGCACTAATTGATCAAGGCAAACTGCTGCACTTGATTCAGTAATTACCCTGTGAATAAACTCTGCAAGCCAGCTAAGAATAAAACCCAAAATATTTATTCATAAGTTAGTTACCAAAGCCATTTGCTCACCTGGGACAATGATGTCTCCAAAACCCAACAATGAAAAGGGCAAGTCACAGAGTGTTGATGCAGAGTGTTCAAGTCTAGGCACTCTAATAACCACGGGTAACTGGAAAACATTATTGCAGAAGCCACATAAATCTCATCTAAAGCACTCTGGTGTTCTGGGTATTTTTGGTTGCTTGAATTAATAAACAGTTATTAATAAACAGGAAATAAACAATAAACAATTAATAAACAGTAAATATAATTAATTTATTGTTAATGCAGACTTCAAAATAGGTAGAACCTGAAGTAAAAACCAGAAACCAACATAGAAAGTAGATAAAGCTTAAGGCAACTGGTAAGCTGGAATTTCAGATTTACAAATAATATGAACACACAAAAAAAAAAAGTTAAAACAATATTTAACCATGTAACAGGAGTAACAAATCTTGATTATTAACCTAACTATAGAATACTGATCAATGATATCCAGGCCCTAAAGAGAAATTTGGACAGTAAGGTTTTCCCCAAAAGAACAGTCTTTTCAGAGGAAATAATTTAAAAATCCAGTATCTGAAATACAATCCTTACTTTCTCATGGGGAGCTGAGCGTTCAGTAGGGACATCCACCAAGTTTCCATCACTCTAGGATCAAACCCAAGTCAACAGGCATTTAATACTTATAAGAAAATAGCAGAAGCTGGCTATATTTTGTGAGAAAGTTATGCTGAAAAGCACACTATGAATTAGCTACACAGAGTCAGTACTTTAATGCTGCACTTATTACAATGACTGTTCATACCTTTTCACTGTTTCCAAAGGGACCAGCTGCAACTTCAACCATTATACTTGCCCCATTCTGAAATTAAAGTTATTTTTCAAAATTAGTGGTTTAATGAACCAAAACTTTCATACTACATTGACAAAAGCTGCTTGTACCTCCACTTACAATTCAGGATTAGAAAAATCCTGAATATCAAAGGGAATGCCCTGGTATTGTACAGTATTATACTGCATTGTTTGACAATAAAAACATGTAGTCCAGCCTAAAATAATGTTAAAAAAAACCCAAACAACAAGTCCACTAGATGTAGCTGGAATTTTAGATTAAAACATGTCAGCTTTTTCTGCCATGAGCTTTCAGCTTCAAAATAAAAGCAGGTTACACTTGCACACAGTTCATACCACACTGCAAGTGATCACTGCAGAAAGTACTAAAGCATATTCCAATAAATGGGTGTATAAAACAAAAGAAGGACAAAAACTGGAGGGCAGTAATTTCTCATGATCACACTAGCCCTCATATGAAGTGGGAATGGTTTACTTTTGACCATGTGATTGCCATAAAAATTCAGGCCACTGCTGTCTTACATGGGAAAACTGGAAATCAGCTTTTCCACCTTGAGACACTGCACACACTGACCTGTTAAACCAAAATATTCTCCCAATGACCAGACATTTTTGTTCTCACTGTAAATTCACAGACATACCTTTGTGATAAATGGTGTTATGAAGACAAAAAACACATCATATAGAAGGAGGAGGCCTAGAAGTATAACACAGGACTGGCAAAAAAAGAGAAGAAAATATTACTGTGGGTTTTCAAGTATCACACAGCTACATTCTGGAACCATTGCAGTACCATGTGTTTTAATCTGGCACAACGTTTAGAACAGGATTAGTTTCTTTTAATAATTATTAAAAATGGTAAAATTTATGTTTGTTAACATATTTCTTTCATATTGAAAAGACAGTACTTCCTGACAGTAAACTTGCAGATTCATGGCAGTAGAATATTATCTTAAGGTAAGCAACTTACAGTACCTTAAAGTTGGGCATTTTCAGTGTTTTAATGAAGTTTAGGCAGAAAGCAACTCCCAAAATATCTTGCAAAATCCAAGCCCACCTGAAAAAAAGACCAAAACATTTTTACAGGTTGTTCAAACTGCTGCTGGAATCTAGATTTTTCTGGAAATACCACGGAAAGTTTCTCAGAAAGGAAGAAATAAATTGTTCTTTTTCAAAATAACTGCTAGCAAAACCACAAAAGTCCTAGTTTCAAGATGGTCAATTTATACCAGCTTTTGATGATAAACAGGTAATTGTTTGTGCTGGTAATGGCTGGGATAGAGTTCACTTCCTTCACAACAGCTGCTAAGGGCTATGTTTTGGATTTGTGCTGGAAACAGTGTTGATGGCACAGGGATGTTGTAGCTACAGCTGAGCAGAGCTATCCCCTGTGCTATTCTGCACCTCTTTTCCTCTGTGGCCATCATTAGCAATCGAGCTAGTTCTTCCTCATCTTCATAGTTTTTTTATAACTTCAAATTACCACACAGCTCATTTGCATTGCTTTGTTCTCTATTACTCCCATGCTTGTTAAGCTTCAAAATACTTTCATGACTTTTTTTGAAATTGGCACTGGAGTTTAGAAGGGTGCTGCACTCCAGGATTAGTTGTATGCTGGGAAGTTTATTAACACCAATTATTCACCTTACTCTTAAGGTAGAATGCACAACTTACCTGTCTTCATTTCGAAATACTGCCCAGACAACAGCTGCTGCTATGCAGAATATAGCAAGGAAAATAAGCCTCACTTCAATGGTTTTGTTGGAACATGTAATCCTAAAAGAAAATAATTAAATTAAAAGAGAAGGCCTGTAACAGCCAAGACACATGCCTGTGCTATCACACATCCTTAAGCTGACAAAGTGTTCTCAACCCAGCTCCTCTGCTGCCTGCAGCACAGTACTTGCTCCAAACAGGGTCAAATGTGCAGGATCCTCCCCTTACAGAGCCCCTTGATGAACAAAATAAGCACACATGACAGGCAACCAGAATTTTGTAAAACCAAGCTCAGACAGCCAACCAGAGCTTTTTAAATTTTATTACAGAATGCTTTCAAATAAAGGTAATGCAGCAAATCTACAACTATTTTAACTGTTGATTATGCTACAGATACCTTTAATATTTATTAAAGCAACTTGTAATTTTATTTTGTAACTACCCCACACACTAAACCAGGAAACGACTCAAACTGTTCTTGTATTTCCATGGTGCCTTGTGTAGCCATCAGAAAATACCCAGAGGAAGCCTGTCATTTTTAATAAGTGAAAGGTGCACAATACCTGCACTGCCCAAATGGGATCTCTCCTATCAATGCTGCAAGACAGTTGTACAGGCTCATTGCAGATGCCAGGCAGAAGACTGATATTATGACATAAACTAAATCAAAACAATGAAGACAGGAATCAGTGTCAAAAAATAGAAAACAGCAAATAAACACAATAACATACATGTGATATTTTGTGTTCAGGAGGTGTCTGACTGGCACTGGGTGATGTGGTTTAAGGGTTACAGTGCTGGACTGGATGATCTTCAATGTCTCTCTCAACCTTGAGGATTCTATAATTCCATAATATAAACTGCTAACAGTTAGAGCAGTGCTCAACAGTCACTGGAGATCACAGTCAGCTCCTGAGTATAGAAAATGCTAAATTCTGAGTGTCTCTGCCATGACAAAGTTCTCATCAAGCAAAAACTTGACTCAGAAGTGTCAGAATTGCTTTCTAGCCAGATCCTCACCAAAAAACTAAAACCAAACACCAAACCCCAACTAGAAAAAATGCTCCCATCAAGCAAGCAAAACCCAAACCACTCCAAATGTCATCAGCAATCTAACTACTAGGTTGTCACTGCCATCCTCCCAAGAATGTTGACATAAATCTTTTTTTTTTGCTCATCATTAGTCACCTCTCTCCCACATGACCTCATTCAGAACAAGCACTGTCAAGGCAGTCTTTGAAAGACAGCTGAAGAAACCTCTCCTTTAAGTAGCAACTTCATCCTTTCACCTGAACCCTGAACTCATGCATGGAGAGAATAATTTAAAAAATTGTATTAATTTTAGTTTAGAAACCGAGCTTTTTAGATTTAAACACTTCATAATATCATGTAGAAAAGTCAAATGAGATTATTTATTGTTTCTTACCTAACCATTTGTAGAAGAAATAAAGTAAGACCAGCATGACACAACAGATGACAACAAACAAGATAACTGTTACAGGGGTGAAAGTAACATTTTCTTCCTTTTTCCATCGTGTTTCTCTCTCCCCTGGACTTGCTACTGCTTTCAGATTCTCACTGTTTTAAGAAAACAACAAACACATTTACCTCAGATGACAGATTATAAAAATGTTTTGCTATGACCAGAATTGATGGTTATAGAACATTTAGACTGACAAGGTTTCAGTTTAGTCCTGCACATTATCATTAGACTTAAACCCAGAGAAAACTGTATGGTTATTGTTTGAATTTCTCTCCATTTTTAAGGAAGATAAGCACCTCCAACCTAGCACAGATCACAAAGAAAAGATTCTTAACTGTGCTCCTTTCCAATGGTGTGGTAATTGCCAACTTTAAGGGAGCATCCCCAACCAAAACCCTGACCCATGTGAAGAAAAGTAGTACTGCACTCTAAACTGCTTTTCAGGATGCACACACTGAGCTCTATTAGTGCATCACCTCTGATTAGAAAATTTATTGGGCTAAATGTGGAGAATCTGATAAATATGTCTACAATAAGTCAAAACCAGAGGTATTGCACACTCTTAAAACCTCATCTAGACATTAAGTGTCTGCAAAACCCATTTATGTTAGAGAATGAAACATGCTAAGTACTAGTTCTTTTACTCTTACACCTCATAATTACAGAGTAAGTGAAAGAGAGGTGGTAAAACTGGGGATTTTTCACTGGGAGTAAGATTCCTGTGCATACTCCATATTTACACCTCAGTATGCAAAATAAGGAGACTTAAATTGCTGTGCTTTTTCTTTGAGCAGAGAGCCCTTCTACTCTTTAGTACAGACCTGGTGCAAATTGCCCATCAGATAGTGTGCTCCTGAGGAATCCCAGGACCTACCTGCCAAATGCTGAATTCAGCACTGAAACAGCTACCTTCAAAAGAGAGCAACCCACAGGAGCAAGGCACCTTGTTAGATGAATCACCTTCTCAGAAGACATGCTTTGAATAAGCAGCTTTTTTAAAAAAAAAAAAAGCTTGCCCCAGATTTATGAAAGAGCACTTTAACTAGTTTAATAAATTACATCTAGGTATTTTTAATATGGGAGACAGCACCACATTTTGTTATTTTAGCATTCAGTACAGCCACACCCTGCAGCACTGCAGGTGAAAAAGAAGCATAATCAGATCCAACCTTTAAAAAAAGAAACACACACACCTCCCCTCCTCCTACTTCTTTAATCTCTTTAAAATAGCTCATTTGCATAACTGTGGGAAAAAGGAAGCTGTTGTTATCACATACAATCCTCTCCTTGTTGTGCTGGGGAGCAAAGCACCAGAACACCACTGAGACCCTGAAGGTAGCAACACATTTAGCATACACAGCCCCCTAAGAAATACTGCAGAATAATGCCATGCTCTCAAAGGCCAGCTACAGCCAGTTTAACCCCAGAGTAATAACTTAGAGCTGCACACCCCTCAAGGACAGAGCAGAAACCCCCAGTACCCCCAGTTTCCTCTGCCTTTGCCACATTGTGCACTGCCAATCCCTCCTCCCTGCTCAGGGACTGCTGCTGCCTCCTTGTCCTTGCCCAGTCCTACAGCTGCTGCTGCTGCCCCAGCTCTGCTGCTCCAGCAGATAAAATAAAAAGCTGAAGCAGATAAGCCAGGCTGGACTTTATCTGGAGCCAGCCAGACACCCAAACTGTGCTTCCCATTGCTCCCAGTGACAGCAGTGCTGCACAGCCAGCTGGGATGGAGCAGCTGAACACATCCCTACCAATGCAGACACTACAAACAATATGTATTTACCTCCTGAATCACTGCACTTGAAAGTGCAACTAAAATACCTAATTTCTGTTGTGGATATTAGAGAATTATAATGCTAGTTACAGAGTGTTTGGTAATTTGTCAAAATGTTAACTCATGCCTCCTCCCAAGAGCAGCATTATCCCTCAGGAACTTTTACAATCTGTGCTAGAGGTTCCTCAAAGTCCTCTGGTGATTTTTCAAAGGTTACAGTGCTCAAACATTTAATGACAAAGCAGCTAATTGCACTTAGGTCTCCTAATTTTTTAACTACCAACCAAAAAGAAAATAATTTCTTCCTGATCATAGTGACAGCTTTCACAAGCTCTGCAGTCCATGTAATTTAAGCAGTTCCATTTAACCAACTTACAGTTCTGCTACTCCACTCCAGTAGCCTCCCAGTGCCACTGTAAACACAGCAATTAGGAAGATGACAACCATACTGTAGTCAAATTCTGGCAAAGGTGGTGAATACAGAGTCACATTAACTTCATTTCCAAGCACCTGAAATATAACACACATGTTGGTTCATAAGGGGAACAAAGAAATTATATTGCTTATTTTCCAACAAGATGTACATCATGATTGCCTACTCTTAATCTATACAATGCTGAGAGGAAGTTTTTAACTCACTGCACAATGTTTCCCAGGTTACCTTTCAGGGTGGGCAGGTTTGGAAACAAATCTATCACTGTGCAAATCCAGAGATACCACAAGAGAAAATGGAACCTCTCTGCATTCTTCCCACACCTCTGAGAGGTTGTGCCTCTAACCCAAACACCTCCCCAAAATACACCAAGTGCTACTGAAGACATCTGCTCTGCAGGAGAGCACACCTAACCCAGTCACCTGGAAACACAACTCACAGTTCCACTGAGGTACCAGCAGATCTACCTCTGGCTCTCAAACCCACAGAACCCAGTTCAGAGCCTCACAAGAGGCTTCAGACAGAACACCAGTGACAGCTGGAGGTGGCAGGAAGTTATTTACCAACAGCTTAGCACAAACGTGTGTTGAGATGGATTCAAAAGAAAAGAAAGCAATTTCACACTATTTTAAAAATTTAAGATCTACAGAAAAAACACTATCAGCTGAAGTACACGAAAGAAAATGGGAGAGAACACTGAGATGTAACTGGTACTGAATTGTACAAAAATCCTGAAAGCAAAACCAAGGTGCTTCCATTTAACTGAAAGGTGAGATTTAAAAAATAAAAAAAGGATGATAATTTGACAGGAAATGGAAAGTAGTAGGGAAGACAAGTTTGCTATTGCAGTCAAAGTAAGTCCAGACATCTAAAGTAATTGTGCAGTGAGAACAGACTTCAGAGATGCAGAAAAAAACCCCAGATTTGTTTACAGTCTGCATGTGAGATAAAAGCAAGAGAGAGAAGAACATGCCAGACGGGTTTGGCTTCAGAAAGATCAAACTGGCACTAAAAAGGCTGAATGGGAAGGCCAGTAGTAGAATGGAATACAGTGGCCACAGATGAAGAAAGCTGAATCATTTCAACATCTAAATTTTCTAATTACAGATAATAACCTTTCTGCAGGCTAAAGAAGTCAGAATCATTCCTTTTGCCTGAAGTTATGGAAGTTCAGAAAACAAGGAATAAAATTAAATTCTAGTGAAACACTGTAGTTGTATGGAGTGGAACATAACATTAAAGGAAAAAAAAAACCTATTCAAATTACAGCATCCTCTGTGTAAAAAAAGCCAAACATAAAAACCAAACCACATACACACAAAAACCCAAACACACACCACCATGAAACAAAAAAAAAGCTAAAAATCCTAGGAGACTTATACATTTTTAGTTCCAACATATCTTAATCCAGTTTTTCCTTGAAGTTTCATAAATCTTACAAAGTACAATTCACATTAGAATCTAGGGCAATTGTTTCCTTTTGCTCCTATCATTCCTCTCTTCACCAAAAACTTCCTAAGTCTCAACTCCCACCACAGGGAGCACTAGAATGAAAGACTGCATCAGGTGACAAACCTGCAAGAGAGCTGTCCACTGACTAAAAGCTTTGTAACACTCTGCTATTGCCATCAAAACTCTTAACAGACTCGGCTCTAAGGGTGAAGGCTAACAGAGATGATTTACTTGTCAAGTAAAAAGAATGCTTATACAAACTACTTCCCTCAGACTGGTGCTGTCCCTCTCTTCTAAAAAAAAAGGAGGAAGCTGGAAGCTTTAAAGAGAGTTAAACAAGAAATACAACTGTAGCTGAAGTGTACAATGGCTGCTGGATTCCAAACAGTGCATATCATTCAAAATAACAGCTGCCAGTGACAGGACAGAAGGCTTTGGCAAAAAAGCAGAGCAGAACGAGGAAAGATCACTTGTAGTCTAGGCTGTGCTCCTCACTACTTTTATGAAGGCAGTCTTATTCTAAGACAAAAATGAATTATTTGATTCAGCAGCAGTATGAGACATCACCTGGCACACCAGCCTACAGCAGAGGTGCTTTGGTGAGTTACCCCAGCTGTACAGAAGTGATTCCACATCACAGCACTGCAAGCATAACTGGGCAATAAAGAAGGGCAGAGAAGACCCAGACCTAACCTGCCCTAGCTCCCTTTCATGTTAGGAGGGCATCCTAAAATCACTCCAGCAAGCAAACAACACCTATCAGACTGAAGAAACAAATCTGAAGACAGAGGACAGCCTGAACCCAGCTGGAGCACTTATCAAGGCTGTGGCAGTCTGGAGATAGCACAAACCTTCAGTCATGCCAGTGCCTATCTGCAGTGACGACAGCAAACAGCCAAAGTCCTGCCAATCAGGCAGTTTCAGCTTGCATACTCACCTAAGACAACCTCCCATGGCAGCTCTGAAGGTTAAGAGCAGAAATGGTGAAGTGAGCTTGCAAATTCAACTCAAGAAGCTAAGACTACACAGTGCTAGCCTCTGCTATCCCCAGAACAACATGCAACACAACTCCTGCTTAGCAAAACTATTCAAGACTAAATAAAAAACCCAAAACAACAATATAATAACAACAGAAAAAACCACGCTGATGAAAATATACTGTTTTCCTTAAAACCCTGTGCAATGTTTTGTTATCCTAATATTATATGCCAAGGAAAACAAACTCCAAATACTCCCAAAACAAATTCCCCTGCCTATAAAGTGTAAAAGATAGCACAAATGCTGTATTTTAATAACATTCATTTGGCATCTCACCAGCAGAGACTCAAACTACACAGCCTAACCACTCTTCAGCTAATGCTGTCACATTATACAGCATCTGGCAAAGGCAAAAAACTCTCAGTCTTTCCTCAAGATCCAACCTGCCCAGGTGCTGCTTGCCTGAAAGCTCTGGTGCCAGCAGCTACAAGCTCAGCTGTTGTAGCTTCTGCACTAAAGAACTTCTGCACTCCCAGGCTACAGCTCTTCATGTGTGTCAGGCACCTGCAGCTGTACCCATGTCTACTGGAGGACAACTTATTCTGTACAGCAGGAAACTTTTAAGGTTCCCCATCTCCAGTCAGGTATTGTGTTTCCCATTCTCAGCGTTCTAATCAATCTCTCTTGTTCACCTAATTAGGAAGACCAGTACTTTCACAGCTATATGTCCATCCTCTGTTAGGAATGAAAGCAGCATCTAAGCACATTGAAATCAGGCAGACATCCAGACCTGACCTGGAACTAAACTATTTGGTCAAATACCTAAGTTTATACAACCATAACATGCTGAAGTTCTGTTACTTACCAGCTGCATATCTACTATGTCATTGTATCTTATAAGAGCAATTGGAATAGTCACATCTTCAAAATCAGTCTTGTTATCTGAAACAGCCGACTAAAAAAGAAAGTGTAAGTGGTAAGTATGTTGAGCCTATTTACAAAGTAGGTTAGATCCCTAAAAGCAGATTATTCTTTCAATTTCAGTGTATTTGTAGGAAGGTAAAAACCAAAAAGCTCATTCATCACCCTTTGCAAAAGATTAGAAAGATAGATGTACTTAAATCAAACAAGTGATAATACCAACACATCTGGATTCATACTGCTGTTGTATTTTTATAGTATTACATGGGATAATCAAAACTGGTTTTAATTCCTACACTTCTAAAACAAGATGAACTTTTGGTGATGATCGCACAAATTTATGAACTGTACATATTTGTGCATACACTTTGCAGCTTCAATGGAGAACAAAAAAGCAATGAGATCTCACAAGACCTTTTTTAGTTTCCAGTTTTGGATTACATTTCCCTAGCTTATTTTAATTACACACATCTATAAAACGGTATCATCTAAGTTTACATGGAGTTCAGAATGCACTAAATTATGGAATGATAAAGACAAGTCTTTGCATTCAGAAACATGTCTGAAGCTACAAGGGACATGTAAAAATCCAGCTGTGCAGCTCCTCTGAGCTGATTTAAGCCAGCACTGCACAGCCAGGCAGCACAGCTCTGTGGGAGGGTAAATGACTGTGCTGCAATCCCACACGTGCTCAGGCTCCTCTGCTTTTGGGGCCTCTCTCAGCTGACCCTGCACAACTGCATGGCACCAAAACAAGACACTGTTTCAGCAGAGAAGAAAACTGCTTGTTGTCACTTACCAGCCTAGATTTACTGGCAATCAGCAGCATTTTAGCACCCAAGCTTTGTGCAATTCTTGCTTTCTCCAAGAAAGTGCAGTTTCCTTTCATCACTACAACTGCTTTGTCTTTCATTGAGCCAGAAGGAACTTCAGCTGAACTGCAGAGGACTGTAGAAGTCAGGTTTTCCAGAGCCCTGAAAGTCTGCAGAGAAAGAGGGACAAAAGGAATGTGATTAAAGTAGGAAATTTGATATTACAAACAAATTCATCCAGAGGACTACATTGCTATGCTCTTTAACTGGAGATTTGCCAGGAAGAGGTGCAACAGAAAAGAATAATTCAGGAATATAAAATCACAGCAGCAGTTTCTGCAGTCTGCAATAGTGAGGAACATTTAGAGCAGCACAGAGCTGAAATAATCTGGGTATTTCTAAGTGCAATTTCACAGTAGTTGGTATTGTTATTTAAATAAAAGAAACTGATTACACAGAAAAATCACCTGTTTTCAAGACAATTAAACAGTACATGAAACTGATGAGCCAATATAAGAAAAGCTTCGGAAGTTTACCAATTTTTGTAAACAAATAAACAGAAATTTAACTCCCAAATACAGTACTCAGACATAAGGATAACATTCAAAGGGAAAAAAATTAACAGGATAAAATGAATATATAAACACATAAATAAATAAACACAAATACAAAAATTGGTTCTAAGCACAGGGAGAGTATTCCCTTTGTCAACTCTAGAAGCCAAATCTTTCAAGGATAGAAATGTTCACTATAGATTTTTTTTTGGGGGTGATTTGAGGGGAAGGGGACAACATGAACCAAAACAGCAAATATTCAGTATAGCACGTATTTAACTCAAAGTTTTGAAGACCATTTATAGTTGACTCATATTTATACTGCATTCCAGTTCTCTTAGAGAGTGACTACAAGCTACTTACAGCATTGTCCAAGGTTTTTGGAAGAGATACCCAATTGGAGTTGTAAATGATGCAGTAATCCTTAGTTACTGGAGGCACTCCACTCCCAGAGGCGTGCAGGATCCCCTCATCAGCAGCCACCTGCAAGAGATCCCAGAGTTCTGAGTTCCACCAAGTTCAGAATATCAGCTAGGCAAACATTCTTCTAAAAAGCATATGAAGGGAAAGACCTGTTAGAAAAGAAATTTATTAAACTCATTATTTTACATAGTAACTGATTCCATGATAGAGGGGGAGCTTGAGAGCAGGCTGGAAATCTAGTAAGAACCTAGTTACTGTATAATGCTGCTTATCCTCTTGGCAAATACAGTGTATTTATGTATATGCACAGTTCATGTCACCAAGCAGAATACCAGCAAGAAACCAAAGCAAATGACTTCAGATTATCTTGTGCCTTCCAAAAAGTGTAAAATTTTACATGGAAAGCAATTAGAAGAGTACATGGAAAACAGGTGAAGTTCTAGAGTCTTCCTTCCTCACAGACTCTAAAATTTTCCCTACTAATAAAAGTAGGGGATTATATGTGTATATATGTATCATGTTCCAATTCCCCAAACGTTTTTGTTCAAGTAAACACAAAGAAACTAACTAGTGCACCTTAAGAAGAATTTGTGTAGTCAAGGAAATACTGGTGCTTCTTAAGATTAGAGCCCCTCACATAATATGACTCCTTTTATTTACAAATACAGCTGAATTTTAAAACTTGTGGTAATGTGAGGAATGTGTACTTCTCCCCAAGAATAAATAAAAGTCAGGTATCTAAGTGGATAAATGAACAGACTAAAGATTAGATGCAGCTACAGCTATAAAGCAGTGAAAAGAAATAAACGTTATTTGCATCTCAAAGAACTATCCCCATAAAAAACTGGAAGATGTTTTTACTTCAACTGTTTGTTTTGAAATTGACCTCAATAGCAAGAAGCATCATCAGAGTAAAAAAAAATTCTTTTAAAAATCCTACTGAACACTTCAGATTTGTATTAAAAAACACTAACATATTAAGTTAGAAGTAGGCATGGGTATGGGGGAGAAGCCCAAACAGTTAGATACACAATGCTAAGCATTAACAGTGCTAGAGAGGCATTTCTCCTCCAGCTACAAGATCTGTATTCTGCAGCAAGGGAGAGCTGGAGAGAAAATAAAGGCATGTGACGATATTGTTTCAGAGGTTTAGGTCTGCCTGGTTTGAATAGCAAAACCCCTTCTTCAGAGGAATCCATTCTATTGGCCTCAGCACACGAACATCTGCTGGGAGAACTGTGTCAAAGGGCCTGAGCACATTAACTGTTTAACACAGAACAGCTCTTCAGCTGTCAGCTGAAATCAATTGGTCCGTGATTTATGATCAGCACAAAAATGATCAAGCTGCCCTCTTAAATGCATTCACCTAGAACTACAAGCTAATGGTGAATTAAAAGCAGTAAAGACTTCTAACAGGTGCAAGCCCCAGAGGTTTACATCCATTAAAAGCTCTTTCTGCTTCACCAAATAGAATAAGAAGTGTTTTCTGGGTTCCAGGAAATCAAGTGTTAACACTGCACAAGATAAATCCTCCTAGAAGGAGTGATTACTTGCTTACATGATATGCATGTTTTGTTTGGCAAGCTTCCCTGCTCTGGGGATTAATCAGGGCACACAATTCATCCTCATCAGGTGGAGGGAGGCAGGGCCTGAGCGTGACGCGCAGCCACACCTATTCACGCTGAGCTCCAGCGACAGCACTGAGAAGTTAAAAATTAAAAGAAACACCACATGATATGCCTCACTTGGAACATCTCCAGGGAAATCCTCTTGCATCCAGCTAAAGTCCTGTTACTTTCTAATGGCTTCAGTGTCCTTTCACAACAGACAAGGGCTAGGTTCAGGTAGGTCAGCTGTGCCACTGAACAAATCCTACTCTCAGTATACACACATTTCTCACCAAGCACATTTTCAATTTTGTTACTTAAGAACAAGACTAAATGTGTGATCACAAAAACATCTCTTGAAAAGATTAACCTGCTTCCCTAGGCTGATTTGCTCTGGCATAAAAGCATTCCAATGGAGAAGAGGCATGACAGCTGTCCTTACTTAAGGGGCATCACCATCTCCTTTGCCTTCAGGTTCAGACAATTCCCAATAACTTCCAAACAAATTCCTTCCTATTTCTGACAGGTAGTTCTCTCATCATATTTCCTTCCCTTATCACCTTTGAATTTTTGTTGTATAATTCCTTATCTTTGATAGAGAAGAAGTCTCTTTCTGTCTCTTAATCCCTAATTTTCCAAAGGTGTCCCAGTCACTGCAGGGATATAACCCTGACTGCTGAGCTTTGGAGTGTCCCAGTAACTGCACCACACAGAATACAGGAAATCAGATGAACCAGGAGACACAGACACCAAACCAAGCCTTATGTTTACAACATCCATCACAATTAGTACCTAGATAAGCCATACAGAAACTCACAGGTACAGACTAGGGAGAAGGTAGTCTGTATGTAGCAAGTGACAACATAAAACCCACAGAAACATAAAAAGGCGGAAGGGGAAATAGCCATGAACAAAACAACCATGATTTTGTTGTTGTGCTGACAGTGGCCGTGTGACACACACAAACCAGCCCTTCTCCCTCCCTCCAGGCACTGTGACCCAGGAGAACAGGAGCCCACGCCCAGAGAGCAGCAGTGACCCTTCCCCAAACCCAACTCCCCACACTGTTCATGTCAAGACTGCTCCTGAGGCAGAATGACCAGGTCCAATGCTCACCACTGCTACAACTGCATCTGTAGAGTAAAGAAGGAGGCAGGACACGGCCTGGACTCTTATAAGAGGGCAGAAGCCCCTTCCCTTGTCAGCAGCAGCAAACCATTGGGGTAAAGGGCAAAGCCAAACCCCAACACGCCAGTGACAGCTACGTGGGACTCAGGAAAAGCCAGGGAGACAAGTTACTGCCCCCACAGGCATTCCCAAGGTACTAAGAGACTGCTGGGCACCTGCTGCTGAGCATATCCAGTGGTGACTTCCTACACAGGAAAGAAGTACTCTGCATCCTATCTTACTAAAACAAGATAAATTCTGTTAAAATTAAGTAAAAAAAACTAAAACTAAACAACAAAACAATTTAATGGAACAGCATTTAATGCAGACATGTCCTTTATATTGCCTAAGCAGAGTATGGAGGTTTCTGGCTTCCCCATTTCACTACCCCATTTGGCAGAAGGTGGTCAGCCAGATTTCCACGGCAATGTACACCCGTGGAGAGGGAGAGGCTGCGAATGTGTGCCACACCAAAACTGAAGCTGAACGAGACAAAAGCCAGGACACACACGCACACACACGAGGAGCCTCCCCCTTCCCCGCATCCGAATTTAAACACCGTGTTTATCCACGAAGGCACCCGTGAGATTTGTTATCTCAGCTCCCAAGGCGTGACCGGAGCTGGCCCGGCCTGAGCTCCCCGGGCCCGGTGGGGGGATCCGAGAGGCCTCGCCCGAGGGCCCCCAGGAGGCCCAAACCCTCCGGCCCGACCCCGAGGAGCTCGGGGGCAGGGGGAGCCCAGCCCGGCCCAGCCGCGGGAGAAGGGAGCTGCGCGGGCCCAGCCCGCCGCGGCCGGCGAGCTCCCGGGAACGGGCCCGGGAGAGAAGGCGGGCACAGGGAGCCCCTGGGCCGGCAGCGAACAGCAGCGACAGCAGCGCCATCCGCCAGCGCCGGCCCCAGTGGCGCCGCTCGGGCCCGGCCGGCGCGGCAGCGCGGCCCCGCGTCCGTCCTTACCAGCGGGAGCAGCAGGGCCCACAGCGCGGCCCACGGCAGCCCGGCCGCCCCCATCGTCCTCGGCCGGCTGCTCGGGGAGGGGCCTCCCTGGGCTCGGGCTCCGCACGCCCCCGCGGAGCCTTTCACCGGCTCCCGGCGCGGTGCCACTTCCTGTTCCGTCCTCGGCGGCCGCCGCTGCCGGCCGGTCCCGGGACGCCGCGGGCACGGCGGGCGGGGGCGGCGCTGCCGGCGGGGCGGCGCTGCGGGAGCCGGGCGGGCTCGGGGCCGCGCGTCCCCGCCCCCATGTCTGTGTGTGCCTCGGTACCCGCACAGAGTGCGTTCGCTCGCTGCGGTCCGCAGGGCTCCGTGGCTGTCAGCGGTATCCGCCCAGCAGCTCCCAGTGTTGCAGGCGCTGAGGGGCTCGCTGAAACTCCTCAGAGCCCCTACAGTAACAGGAAACGGCCGCGTTTGTCTCACGTCTCCCCGCACGAAGCAACCCGAGTGCTTCGCCTCGCAGAGCCGTGGGGAGAGGTGCGGTGAGGATAGCAGGGTGTCGTACGTGACAGCAACGAGTATGAGAAACAGAACAGTGTGACCTCTAACACAAGATTGAGGAAGTTGCGTTGTTTGCTCTTAAAAAACCAAACCAAACAAACAAACAAAAAACACCAAAAAACCAACAACAACCCAACAAGCGCATTTCAGAGATGTCTTCCAGGTTTCGAAAGTATTAGAAGGGCTGTGATGTATCAGATGTATGAACCAACAGGGATTTCCAGGAAGGAGATGGGCTGAAGCAGCTCCGTGATTTACCAGCGAAGGAAGTTGCCCAAGATCCCTTTTTTCATGGAGGTTTTCCAGCCCTGGTTCCGCGGCCAGCCCCCTGCCCCCTCCCGGGGCCTGCCCAAGAGCCAGCACAGGGAGGAGGAAGGGGTGAAGATAAGAAAGATTGTTGCAGGAAGAAGGGAATGTGGCTGTGACTGAGATGGCCGAGGTGTGAGGGAAAGGGAGACGCGAGAGTGGGAGAGTTGAGGTCAACTTCAGCATCAGTAAATCAAAGCCTTGAGTGGGTAACTCAGTTTTGAGTTCCTCACAAACAAAGTGTTTATTAGTTATTACGACTGAGGAAGGAGATTCCTGCGCGCATGGTTTTCCCCTCTCTGTGCATTTAAGGACAAAGGCATATGGAACATCTTCAGAGAAGATTCCCCCACTGCATTATGGCAAATTGTCAAGAAGCTGTTCTGTTGCTGTAAAAACTGAGTAATGTTTACATACCTGTACATACCACTATACATAACAAGTAGTGTTATGATCAATACCAATATTTTCATGGTAACAGACAGGATTTTTATTTCACTCAGTGACAATCTGCAATTCATCATTATATCAGCAACAGAACAGGCTTGTGCATCTTGTAGAATTGCTGACTTGCAAAAGTGTGTCAAACAATTTCATGTGCTTAAACAGTTAAACAGATAATGGCACACTGGGACACAGCTAATAATTAATATTCTATGCAGAACTGGTATTTAAAAAACAGGCTAGTACGTTGTCCATCTGTGTGTTTCTATTCTGGTGCTGTTGTCAGAGTAACCGTGACACTTTACGCCAACTACTATCTCTTCTTCTAAGTCTAACAAGATCTGGATGACAAATGAATACTGATTTACTTCAATAAATCTGCCCATTCTGTGATCTGTAATGAGCTATGGGCTATGGGTATGTACATTGCACTGTATTTTGGGAATGGAAGAAGTGTTTCATTTGAATTACAAGTGCGTAGCTGCTCCCAGCATCAGATTCCATGGCAGCATGTCCTGTCCTACCACATACTAATGCTTCTCCTTGTGTTCCCCAGGAAAACACAGCAATTTTGACTCTGTCTACAGATGGGAATAAAAATGGGCCAAGGAGAAAGGAAAACAATTTCTTCTGAAAAAAAGGAAATTGCTCTCTCAAAAGTGTACGTATGGTTTGATGTCCCCCACCTTGATGTTTGTTTAAAGACACTGCAAAAACATCTTTACACTAAACACGTATTCTGTAGTCCAGTGGGACTGTGTGAGTTAGAAATACTATGCAAATATTGAAATCTTCTTCATGGGCATAATGAATAATTCCTTCCCTCTGCAGCTTTCCACCCCTTACACACACTTCTAAACACTAATAATTTCACTCACAAGGAAAGAAATCCAAAATACAATCATTTCCCTGAAGTTTTGGAACTGCAGTGGACCAAAGTGGACCTTTTACTACTGCTAATTTGTATTAATGTTAGTTTTTATTTGGCTACTGGTCCAGTGGGTGCAGCAAGGCTTGCCATTTAGAGCATCTACAATCTCACATACAGCAGAAGAAAGAGAAGAATCCCTCTTGTCTTTCAAACATAAATGTGACATCAGTCTGCAACTGCTGAAAGCAGAGCTACCTTTGTGGGTGGCTCTGCACTTTCTGAAAACAGCTTTGTAAGCCACTGCAGGAAGAGGATACTGCCATTCATTAGAGTTATATTGGCAATCTGTGTCTCAAAGTCCCAGCTTAGTCATGCATTTAAGTGCCTAATTTCCTCCATATACCAATTATGCACATATTATGGGTATTTTCCAACTGATATCAAAGCTGTCTTGTGCATTGCAGATAAGAAACGTCAACATGAGCATGTTCTGCTCCTTCCTCATTAATGTGCACCACATTGCCCCTCTGTGGCTAAATCTCCCTCACTTCCATACCTCATTTTTTCCTGATCAGCCTGTTGGCTCTTCAACACCTTCCCTGCAGTAGGAAGAGTTAAGCAATAACAAGGGGATTTTATACTTTCCCATAGCAAAGAAAGACTGGCTTAGAGCTGTGTGTGAGGAAAGGTTTAATTCCACAGCTTAATGCTCTGTTGAGGAAACAACTGTCCAACAGAGCAGTTGTTAAAGAGGACCTGTTCTGTACAGGATGAGAAACCTTTTATGTGTACAGTGTAACCACATAGATATTAACAGGAGAATTACTGGTCTGAGTACCTTGGGCCTTCTGTGTCAGACAAATCTCTGTGTATGCAGGAGGAACAGTTGATCTGCAGAAGTCCAGGCACCAACCATTTACAGCATCTCTTTAGGCACTCAGGACTCCACCTTTATAGGTAAGCAGCTAAAATTTTGAATTTCAAGCATTAACCATAAAGTATCTGGAAGCCTTAGAGGAACCCACTCACCAGAGAATATCTTAGCACCACTGTAAAGCAGCACTGTTTTCTTCCTGTAGTCCCACAGCAATTATGAAAGGCAGACAAGATTGTTCTTATCTTCAGCTGCTGGCTTTTCAAGGCAGTGTCACAGTGCTGACAGCAAAGTAAATCCAAGCATGGTCAGGAGCAGCCATTTAATCACCTTTCACTGACAGATTGCAGTTTCTTTTCCCAGTGATACTATATTTAGTAACATATAATGAATTTCATGAACATGGATTTTAACACTGTTGAGTTGTGCTTATTCTTACTGGCATAGTTAGATGAAGCATTTTTTAATCTCTCAACATGTTTTGTCTCTACAGAGTGGAAGCTATAACAGCACCAGGTAGTCCAATATGGCAAGGGCATACAAAGGAATAGTGCCACGTGTGTGGGTTGCAAGTTATCATATCACAGGCAACTTGGAGCATAGCACTGACACCCTGTAATTGCATAAAGCTGCTCTGCAGGAGATAAAGACATGTTAGGCTGTGAAAAAGACAAATACATTTTCTATATACTGACCACAGGTGCCTGCACTATTATGGAACAGTCAGTAAAGCCTAGCAGGAACATCAAGGGATAAGACAGCAAGAACTAAAAATACCTCCCCATCCCAAATTCTTTTTCCCAAGGAAGCAAACAGTGCTAAGATTCTGCCAGACTACATAAAAACCAGTTGATCCTGCTCTGCTTGCAAGTTATTTTACTTCTGACTAAAAAAAGGAAACCATAAAATGGCATCATGTCAGAGCTGCAGTGTTTCTTGATTGTCTTGATGTAAGGTCTTCACAGCCTACAACGTAGATTAAAAAGTTTGATCAATTGTTATTATTTCTGTATTTTATTTCATTCAAGCTCAAAAATCCACCAAACCCCACAACGGAGTAAGAACTTGCATAGAACAGAGAAGACTTGATGTAAAATTGTGCTCTCTAGTGGAGAAATTTCATTCTGTGCAATAAAAACTCAAGGCATGCTGATCCATCCACTGAACCAACAGATCTTCAGTGCAGAGAAAGTATCAACATTTTCCACAATATGAAAAGACCACCAGTGCCCAGTTCAACATGTTTATTATAACTAAGATAGGCTCATAATGAGTTACATGACAGATTACAGGTATATAAGGTTTCTAAATATAGAACAAAAAATACCTAAGCCCTAAGACATGTGTCATGTTTGTTAGATTTTTTAAAGTTATGACACTTTTAATGTAATAGCAAAACATTTCTTTTTATTAATGTTGCACTTTATTATGATCCTTTATAATACTATATAGCATGATGAAAATAGGTTATTTTCACACCAGATAGCGCTACTTGGTTTACATGATCAAAACTAGGATTTTTCTCTAAATTAAGTGTTTAATAACAAATTTTCTGTTCATTTCTGTTTAGAGAGAAGAACTGAAATATTCACCAACACCTTTTTTCCTAGTTCTAGCACTAATTTTAAATCTGCTGAATGGGTCTTCAAGAAACCCTAACTCCTGTTCATGTGCTTTCTTACACTGTTAACAAAACACAGCCCATTTTCTACATGACAAGTGCCCTATCACCACTTTTTCTGGGCAGGTATAGATGACTGAATGCATTAATTCTGTGTAATAGCAGATTAATTAGAGTCTATTCTTTCAAACAACTTGGCCACTTTCTACTTCCTCAACACAATACAGGATTTAGATTCTTTAAACTCTGTATCTTAACTAGGCTGTTAGAATATATCTCAAGTTAGAAGACAGAAATGTAAAAGATTTGCAAAAGCTAAATGTACAGTTAACGATGCTAATTTATAAATATATTAAAATTTGGTGTGCAATCTAATTCAAGAATAAGGATCTAGCAAGACATGGATATTAAATTTCTCTTATGTGGTTACAGAATGCTATGATCAGCTGTTGACTGTTACAGAAAGCAATACTCCCTCTTCCTTTTTGGAACTAAAAGATAAAATAGGGGGGAGGGGAAAAGCTGTTTTTTTGAACTTATTCAGAAACACAGAGCTACCATTCATGTTTTAAGTTCCCAAGTATACTCAGAAAAGGCAGCCTAACAATTCAGGAAAGCCAGCAGCCTAGATTTAAGAAGTATCACATCTATAAACAGAATCATACAAGTTAAAAGATTTGCTATAATATATAATTTTTTTTTTTAATGAAGAAAAGTTTGTAACTGATCTTCTGCCAAGAGCAAGGGCAGAGTTTGCTGACTTCCAGCATAACTTGTGCTGATATGGCAGCAATTTAAACACTTATAATTAGTTAATCCCATGAGAGCAAGCAGATTTCCTGTTTCTACAATGGCAGTCATACAGAATTTTGAGCTGGGGAACAATTGTCAGTGATTGGGTAAGAGAAAAACCCAGTTCTGCTTCAGCAGTTTTGTCATGTCACTTAATAGAAAGATGAATAAGAACTAAGTAATAAACTGTAGTTTGAGTATGTCTAAATATTTATGGATATTTATTTAAATATTTATGAAGTGCTGGAACTCTGCAAAATGCTGTTCCCATTTAGTACTCTCCTGCAACTTTTCACAAGTTTCTTTAAATGTGTGTCCTTCACATGGCCGTATCACTTACACCACATGCAAGAAAAGATTAATTTCATATAAAACAGACAATCTTGAAATTAAGGAGCCAGAAAGACAAGCAAGATACCCCTTGAAGTCTTGTGTGGTTACTGCTACAGAGAGGTAACAAAGAGAGGGATCTTAAACGTGTTTAGTTTAAAATTCAGTGGTAGTCAAGCACAACTAACACACCCTTGTGAGCACACTGTAGCACCACTGCAAGTTAGCTGGCAGGTACAATTAGCTGTGTTGCAGTAACAGCTGCCAGTCACAGCAGTGTGTGTGCATGGACGGGAGGCAGCCCAGCACTGAGGGACACAGCTCTTGCTCTCAGTCTCATGTGAGAGTCAGAATGTTTGCAAAAGTTTCATTTTTAGATACAAAAGTGTTATCTCGGCAAGGCAGAAGTTTCACTGTGTTTTGCAGACTCAGCTAACGATCCTACATTAGAGTTCATTCACTATCAAAAGGCATTAAAAAATACCAAAGATTTATGCATTAGGTTGTAAAGCATCAAAAAAACAGATCCAAAGTTATCTGACAGCTACAAGGTCATACTTAGCCACTCAGTTTAGCCCATGTAAGAAGTGAAATCATGCGACACCTTCCAATTAAACATCCTCTGCATTTCCTGAGAGGAGAAAAAGATGCCAAAATCCCAGACAATTCATACTGACCTCCAACTGATATGAAAGCTTTGAGAAGCTTTTGGGACAGAGCTAGGAAGGCATCCACAGTGACAAATTACAGTTGTTACTACAACACTACCATGAAAGACCATTTTAAGGATAATTTACAATAACTCCTTCAGATGATATTGTGCAAAGAACACCAAAGCTTTTACTGACCTATTTTTAATTCAGGTGCTCTCCCTACTCCATGACAACAAGGTTTTAGAGAATATGAAAGCACAGTCCAAGGGGTCCTCATAAGACAGAGCAGATTTCAGCCTTCTCTCAGTTTTCTATATTTCAACAGTTGCAGAAGTGCCATTTGTGTAGCCTCCTTTAGACTTCATGTGGTCCTGAATTGACACAGCCTAGGAAAAAATAAGCCTATTAGAAGACATCTTATAAATTCTGGTTGCCAGAGCAATTATTAAAGGCATCAATTTGAAAGGGCAGGTGGGCCATATGTTTGCAGTGCTGAGTCCCAACAGTAGGGAGAAATAATAACTAAAGACAGGACTGTTAAATACTATTTTAAGGCAGTTTTGGGATCCATTTTGCTATACAAAATCCACTTATTCTTACATCCCTCACCCTCCACAGCTTTGACTTCAAGGTGATTTGGTTCTAGCATCAAGTGCATCCATAGAATCTGCATCCAAAAGGTTCTTATAGTGTGTAAAGATACACTGAGAATGAAATGCTCATTTCCTCAGTATCTCCCACAGTATCTCATATTTACAAACCAAAGACAGTTCTGTTCTGATGCTACTCTTAATTAAAAAATAAAAACCCTCAAGATTTTTCTCTGTGTTATAATTACCTAGTATTTTATTAGCTACCTGCTCTGCAGGTTGCTGAGGGGAGAGGTGTGCCTCTCCCCCCAGGGGTGCACACTTACTGAGGAATAGTCACTGCTCATCTCCCCGGCCCCGACGTGCGCCGTGTGCACAAAGTTCATGGGCTCTCCTATCATATTCCGGTCCAGTCTCCGGCGCCTCTTCTATGAGAAAACAAAATATCTTAGGGCTCTATTCAGAAAACATCAGCAGCTTTCAGCCAGAAACAAGTAGCCAAGATAAAAATAGATAGCCAGGACTGACCCCAAATGACACCTCATGGCAAGCAGGCTGAAGTGTCAGACTGTTCACAGTAGGACACTATGAAAGTCACTTTTATTCCTGCTAATTGAGTTCTAGCAAAAGCTTTCTTTGCTGCTGGAAAGTCAAGGCCTGAGAACTGCAAACAGTCACACTGTCTGAGTTTCTGGCAGAGAACACAGTTCAAACATAGCTTAACAGGACTGGTTTTAGCTTTTGCATTACTTTGCCCAAACTAATCAAAACAACAGTAATGAAAGTGTTTCCCACGTAACTGGAAGACAAAATTTCAAATCCAATAAAGGATGGCAGTTGTGCATCTACCTACCGGTGGGGGCTGTTCACCATTGCACCAGTTAAAACAAACCAGGAACTCAGTCATTATATTTCTCAGTAGGTAAAAAGGTCTTGTTGAGTGTAATTCTCTGGGAGTTCGAGCAGTACAAGGACAAGTGCAGTTCCCAGAGTGAGCTTAGAAAGGAAATGCTTGTGCAGGGTCACTGGTAGAGATCACAGAATGCATCTGATAAGTACACCTGCAAAGAGATTAATATTTAAATTTATATTGAAATATATCAAAGTTTTGTAACAGTTATTGAGCAATAGGCAGTTCCTAAGACTAAACCAAACCTGTTACATTCTTAAACATTCCTGTAGAGAAGAGGAGCATCAATTTAAAATTACTATGTTCACGTCAGAAATCAGGGTTAAGAACCCTGCATATTTACAGAGAGTACTGGAAGTTGTTTATAGAAATATGATAAAATCAATACTAGAATTAAGCCTTGTTTAACAGTCTGTGATCTGGTTGTACACAAAGTTAACCATTACTTACGGATTATTTTCATAAGTAATTTAAGTCATGAAACTTTACTGTTCTGTAAGAAATCAGCTTTGAACAGATTGATCTGCTACATTAACCAACTGAGGCCTTACATATGATATGGTTACTCTACTTAGATAGGACAAAGCTCAAAGGAAAGAGCCTTCTATAACTCCAAATAGGCCTTAAAAGAGAAAAGAAGAGCCTTGCATACCAGCAAGAAAACCATGCATCAGAGCCTAGAGCTTCCCAGAATGTATAAAAGTATTAACATAGCAATGCTGAACTGGAGACACAACCAGGAAACTCACTAAGTACCGTGAGACAGCCCAATTTTTAGTAGTTACTGACTTCTTTTTTTTTTTTTTTTTTTTAATGTATCTTTGTTCAAAGGAAGCCTTGGGTTATAGACTAGCCTTTGCTATCAAATTTTTCATACCCCAGATCATTAAACAATATCACAACATGTTCATTTAAAGAAACTTTTGTTGTTTTTCTGAAGCTTACAGCTTAACAGAAGTTAAACAGTATAATCTCATCAATTCAGTCTTTCTGAACCCCCACTAAAGCTTTCACAGCAAACCAGCATAAGCTTCAGAGGCATTTCCTCCTTCATAGGCATTTCTTATGTAGTCTCACAATTATGTAATTACCACATCTATTTCTTTCACTTTTGTGGTTTTCTAACATTTCATCATGTCTCACTTCAAGCAGATTTTTAAAATTTCTGCGATTTATCTTTCAAAGCATGCAATGTGTGCCCCTTTGTTTTAAGTAGTCTATATGATACATTTCTGCAGAATGTATTATTCCAGTTTGTCCTAGGTGGTTTTAATCCAATTCATTATCTGCCTCAATTATCATTTTTCACCTCATGCCCACCACCGAGAGGGACAGCAGTTCACACAACCATAAAGACAAGCACAAGTCAAAGCTTTTGCCAGCACTTCACATTAACTGCGGATTTTTGGGGTTTGTTGCATGTTAATGAGACCACATCAAAGCTAAGCTTTTCTTAAGTGTGTCAGTGCACAGAGATCACCTATTTGCAAAGCAGAGTGACTGACGGACCCCTGCCCTTCCCAAAGCAGCAGCTGAACGCCTACCGTCCTCCTGCCGTACCCCCGTGTGCGTGTCCATCTCCCTGCGTGGGGCTCCGTGCGTACCTCGGCGCTGCCTGCCGCTCCCGGAGAGTCCTGACAGGATGGTGTGTCCTCATTCAAGCGCTGGCACACTCCCAGCTCCCGTCTTGGCAGCTTCAGCACATTTACAGTTCATATTCCTGGGTTATAATTAGTCCTGTTGGCTAAGCAAGAACGCTCCGCTGCGCTCCCATGCCCTGCGGCGGCTCCTCCGCTCCGGGAGGTGCTGCTCAAGTCTCCCGTGCACTTCACGCGTCCCTACAGGTGTCAGAAACGCAGAGAGGAGACCAAAAATAGAGCCCTGCTCTGGCGTCAGATTTGTGCAGCCGTGCAGTTTTCTCAGCACTCCCCATGCAGCCTGTGGCTCACTTCCACCCTGCGGCAGCTCTGCAGGTGTCCTGCTGGCACACGGCGTGCTCAACGCCTTCCTGTTGTCTTTTACATCAGAACGCTTCTTTTCCTCTGCATGACTCAGAGAATCATCCCCCAGGACAGGAACGTTTGTGCCAGGGCATGGGACACCACCTTGCTCCCAGACACTCAAGGTTTCCACACTAACCAGAAGAATTTTAAAAACATCTGAATGTTTTCAGGCTCACCCAAGACAAGTAAAAGCCAACACGAATCCCCAAAGCAAGGAGAAAACAACATTTTGTCACAGTTGGCACACAGAGCAGAATGGGACAATATCCTGTTGTTCTTTCCCTCTGTTTTTCACCATGGCAGCAGTATCATCCAGGCCAGGAGACAAAGGGCCTGGGAATGGCTAGCACGCGCAGACACGGCCCTGGATGTGCTGGCAGGATGCACAGCCCTGCCGGAGCCCAGCACTTAAAGTGCCCCAGAGCTTTGGGAATGCTGAGATAAACCTCCCTGAGTGTAACAATCAACTTCCACCACTGCTGTTATTAAAAAGTATTCAAAGTCTTGCTGTATTTTACTTGTAAAATATCAACACAAAATATTGACCTGAATCGAACCAAAACCTGATTCTTTACATAGACAGGGGAGACACATGGTAATGTTGATAAATAACATCACTAAACATATTTATTCTTCCCAACGGGCCTTTAGACTCAAGGTCAGATCATGAAAAATCCTTGCCTCGAGCTGTTGGTGCAGGACAATGAGGGTACAGTTAGTGAATATTGTCTCAGGCTGCCACCCCCCTGCCCTAAATCAGTGCTAAACTGGGTTTACTGCTGGGCCCACTTGCTGTCATTTTCATTCCAGCTCTGGCAGTACCGAGTTCATGCAAGGAGCAGTGTATTTCAGCCTAAGTGCCTTTCTAAAAACCACCAGGCTTCTAATTTGTTCATTATCCCTCCTTTGCTCACTTGACATCAACATCATGTTAAAATCCTCAAACTGTTGTACGTTTACGTATTTCAATGACAAGGTGTGGCAAAAGACAGCAAAACTTGCATTAGTTTTGAGCATGAAGTTTGGAGAGTGCATCTTGCTTGGTAAAAAGGTGAAGAGTACAAAACAATTATTAAGAATTTGGAAGAACCTTGGGGCCAAAACAGCTAAAAGCTGCTGTAGAGTGAACTTAGCTGCCTGTAAATAGCATTCTGATTTTACCAGGGTATGTAAAATACAGATTACAGGGATGCACTCCTCAAACTATATAATTATAATGCCACTATGTATCATTAATTTATATATTGGTCTACCTTCCTGGAGCTTTGCAGAAAGCTGATAATAAGGTTTTACCTGCGTAGGATTTTAAGAATCCTACCTGTGTAGGATTTTTAACCTAAGAAATCGGGGTGTACTCTCTGAGGACATCCTTCTTTCCAAAGCTAAGTAGACATATATTTAAAAAATAATTTTTCAAAACCAAACCAACCAACCAAAAATAAAGAAACACCAAAAAACGTCCTCACACATAAAACCCCCCAAACCACAAAGGCAGTCCCTCTGTTTAAAAGTGAAAATGAGCTAAATTACCTTAATATTGAAAATAAAAAAATATTTTCAACTAAGTGTCTGTTGTCCTTAAAATAAGAAGAAAAGCCAAGAGACCAAAGTATGTGTTCTGTTTGGAAGTTAAAACAACTGCAAGAGAAATCAACTAAGGTTTGCTTGCAGTTTTACCAGAAAAAACAGTAAAAATAATGAAAAACAAGCAAATGGTTGGCAACACATTGACCGCCAATAATGTAAACATGTTGAACGGATTAAGTGGCTTCTAAATTATGAAATTCACTGTTACTAAAAAAAAGCTATGATCATAAATTTCCCTTCTTTACAGAAGGAAAAAAAGCCTTAACAAGAAAAGGCAGAGTTCCTCAGGCACAGCAGAGGAGCAAACACGATGGCCAAGGAAAAGCCTATGAGGGCAGCAGGAAAAGCAGGAATAGCTCCCATTTAGAGAGGGCTGCAGGACAGAATCCCTCGGTGTGGATGTCGCGGTCGGTGTTCCCCGGGCCTCCCGAGGCCCCGGCCCGGCCCGAGGACGCGCCGTGACCTTGACCCAGCGATGCTGGCGGGGCTGCCCGGGACAGCGGCAGGGGGCGCCCCCCGCGCTCGCGGCCTTCCCGCCCCGCCGCTCCCTCAGGAGCCTCGCGCGCCCTCACGGGGAGCCACCGCCGCTCTCGGCCCCAGCGCGGCCCCGCTCCTCACTGCAGAACCGGGCCGGTGTCCGGAGCGGGGCCCGGCCGAGCCGCCGGTATTGCCGCAACTCCGCCCTCACGGGAGGGGAGCGCGCGGTCCGGAGCCAGCAGGGGGCGCCACGCCCGCACCGGTCCCGCCTCCGCCCTTCCCCGGCACGAGGCCGTCGAGCGCCCCCGATCGGTCGCGCTTTAACACGGCCGGACGTGAGTGAGCGCGCCCCAGCCAATGGCCGCGAGCCGTTCGCGTCACGCCGCTTCCTATTGGCTGCGCGGCGAAGGCGGCCGCCCAACGGGCGCGGCGGAGCGCGAGGGCAAGGCGCGCGCGCGCGGGCACCGCCCCCCTTTGCGGAGCGCGCGGCGCGGCGCGGACCGGCCCTGCTGCTGCTCTGAGCGACCATGGCGCTGCCCAGCAGTTGACGTTTGGCTTCTCCCCTCTCCACCTTCTCCTCTTTCTCCGGCCCCTTCCTTCCCTCTGCCCGGGTCCCGGCTCAGGCACCTAGACGGCCGGTACCGGAGACACCGGGTCCCCCCCCGCCCCTCAGAAACAGGCAGTAGGAGTCGGGCCGGGCGGCCGCCGGACGCGCCATGAACATCATCATCGGCATCGGCGGGTGAGAGCCGGGACCGGGCGGGGACGGCGGCTCGGGCCGCGGGACGGGCGCGGGTCTCTCGTCCCGGCCCCTCCCGGTGCCGCAGTGGGGGTGGGGGGGTGGACCGGCCGCACGTGGCGCTTCCCGACGGCCGCACTCTCGCTGCAGGGTCACCAACGGCGGCAAGACCACGCTGACCCGCCGGCTGATGCGGGCCCTGCCCAACTGCAGCGTGGTGCACCAGGATGACTTCTTCAAGGTGAGCGGGCCCGCCGGCCCCTGCAGGCCGCGGCAGGGCGCGGGGTGACCCCCTGAGCTTCCGCCCGCGCTGCTGGCGCGCTGCCCGCCCTGCGCCGCCCTGCCCGCGGCTCTGCGCTCCCGGCGGGGCCGGATAAGGCTGCGCTGAGCGGGACCCCACGGCTTCCGCGCTCGTGTCCGTGGGAAGATAGAGCAGCACGCGGCTTTATCGTACCGCTCCTTTTATCTGCATGCAAAGGAACCTGGTGGAGGGTTAAGATTCCTCTTGAAAGCTTCAGGGTTTGGATCTTGAGTTTTGCTTTGAAACGGGTATTGAGCTTCTCAGTAGTTGACCTGACCAAGCAGGTTTGTTTTTTTTTTTCCTTCTTGTTTCTGTTTCAGCCCCAAGATGAGATCGAAGTTGAAGATGGGTTTAAACAGTATGATGGTAAGCCTTTGTTAATGTTTTCAAAGCATAACTCAAAATCTTAGAGTGTATTGATTCTTTATGTGCACTGCGTTGTACTGACTATCACTAGATGATATTTAATTGCTGCTTAATGAGAGTTGTCTGTTTTGTCTCAGTGATTAGTGCATTAGATATGGAAGCTATGATGAGTACCATAAATGCTTGGATAAAAAACCCAGTCAAGTTTGAACGTTCTCATGGGATCAATAACACACTGGATGCCCAGATCTTGGAAGATAAGGAGGGAGGAGATGAAACAATCCACATTCTTATTGTTGAAGGCTTCCTACTTTACACCTACAGGTAATCAATTGTGCCTTCATACATTTTAACTTTTACATTATTTTATCTAATGGGCAAACCTCCAAGGGAATGAAAAGACATTTCTAAACCAAGAGTTAGTAGCTGGCATTGACTACTGCCCAGTTTAGGAGTCACAAGTCTAAAGATGGCTCTAAGTACAGGAAATAGATAAAGTTTTACTTTTCTGGCTCTTGCTACTAATTAGTTGAGGTGTAATCAAGTAGGTGTCTCTTTCAGGCCACTGATTGATGTGTTCCACCATCGGTACTTTCTTTCCATTCCATATGAAGAGTGTAAAAGGAGGAGAAGGTAAGTTTGCCTCATTTCTAGCCCAATAACATCTAACTCATTCAAGTAATTTTTTCAAAGAGTTTAAAATTTAGACTTTAGTATTAGCCATTCAAGACTTTGTTTCTCTGAAGCTTTTAGATGAGATGGGATAGAGGCAAATATAGCTGCTGAGTTAGAATACTGTCGCTTCCTCTGACTTCACACCAAGCTGTTGTATTGTGTATGTAACACTCAGTTTCTGCACACACCTTTCACTAGGCTTTTTCCTATGCTGGTTTTCCAGTTACACAGTTCCCAGGTCTCAAACTGTCTGAGGTTTTACATTTGGCTGTGTTGTTGCACACACACTGTTCTTACTGCAAATGAAAACTTGAATTATATTTCAAGAGGAATAAGACAGCTAATTTACCCAAAATTCTGCTAAAGCTTTTAAGAGTTTATGGATCAATATTTAGATCTTGGGAACTCTTTTTGCATTTTAATCACTTTGGCCCTGCACATCAAATTTCAGTTTATTTGCGGAAGTTGATGCTTGAGCTCTTGCTAACTACAAACTTCTGATAAGCTCAGAAACCAAACTGGAGTCAGTGGGCTTAGGCTAATGTGTAGAGAAGCCCAATGAAGCATCTGTCATTTCCCTGAATTGTTACTGGAGTACTTGTGAGTAACAATGCCTTAATTGTTATAATTCCTTACAGTTCAAGGAATTACACTGTACCGGATCCACCTGGATTGTTTGATGGCCACGTTTGGCCTATGTACATCAAGCACAGGAAGATAATGGAAGAACTTGGAGTTGATGTGGGTAAGTCTTTAAAGACAAAAGCACTTTATGAGATTCTTTTTGAACCTGTGCAATACTACTGGTTAGATGCATGAGAGGAGGTGAGGCAGGTGGAGGGAGTATATTTCTCTGATACCAGCTGGGTGCATGCTTTTTAAGTGAGGATCTGGCAAGCTTACAGAGACATTGTTATAGTTCTCTTATTTTACTTTCTTTAAGTGCATTTGAATGGGACAAAATCCAAGGAGGAGCTGTTTAATGATGTGTATGGACAGATCCAGAATAAGATTGAGGAACTGCTTAACACCCAGGTATATGTCCAGGTTATGTTGCAAATCAAAGGCAAACTTTTTAAAACCTGTTTTGGAAAGTATAAAGCTGCAACTCAAAATATGTTCACATCTATTTTTCTGTTTAGAAATAAGCTGCTGCTGATTCTTGTGAGTGAAGATAATTCCTGTTTGCTCCACGCTGTCTACCTGACTGCCTCTAAAGTTCCAGCTTCTGTGAAGACTCAACTCCCAAATTCAACTTTGTTCAACCTTTCCCTTGAAAACGGAGTTCTGTATGGCCATAATTAAAAAGCACTTCCCCCTTGTCTGTGATCCTAAATTGTGCTTCAGTCTAGTATGCCTTCTCAGGTGACTCTTTTCATGATGTTCTTAGTGTCACAGGTTAAAACATTATAGTGGAACTGATGTGAAGTGGTTCAGCTATCCTAGGAGAGTGTGTGTATCTATATACACACACTGCTTTGACTTCTTTGCTTTCAAAACTCAGCATGCATTCCTCTAAGAATTAGACAGCAGGTATGCTTAGAGATTAGAATTTATGTTCTTCAAAAATAAGAGAACTGGAGGCTTTCAGGCCATTTTACTAGCATTGAATAACTAATAACATTGCTAAATCCATTGCATGCATTGATTTTGGATGCAGACAAATCAGTTTAGGTTCAGGAAGAAAATTTTGCATACAGAATAGCTTTGAAAGTATTTATTGTTGTAGCAATTCCTGTAGTAATCTATAAGGTAAGGCAAGGTCAGATTCCTGTGCAAATACAGAAGTAGTTTAAGGCCTCAGTTGACATAAAAGAGCATGGAAAGAGCACTAAAAAGGCTTTAATCCATAGTAGGAGGAAAAGTAAATTATTGACCAAAGCTTGATTTAAAAAAATGTCTGCCAGGTATTCCAAGAGGGAAGATATATACTGATCCCATGTGAAACCAGTCCACTTCTTTGGAAGGTTTTGACCAATGCTGAGAAGCAGCAGTTACTTCAAGCTCAGATGCATCATCTTCCTGACAGGAGCTGGTCCTCCCCAGTATCCCCTGGAAACAGAGAAAGTTCTTTCACATACTATCAAAGTAGGGCCTGGGGAAAGGTTTGTTTCTTATAAGATACTGTACTGTGAAGAGATGAGCATCAGAGTGTTGCTCTGATCACAACTGAGGATGTGCTTTGCTTGTATTCCAGCAAGGAACTAAACCAGGACAGGTGTCTATACCTGATTGGGTTTTTTTCAATACTTACTTAAGTAGTGCATTCCAATAGAGCAGAGGCATCATATCAGCTTTCATGTGGTACATGGTTCTTCTCTCCTTACTCTGGTCAATGGGAAAGGTCTCCAAAGGCTGACCATTGTAGTCAAACTCTGCCAGAATCACCTTGTTGTAGGCTGTCACTAGTGGGCAGGATGTGTATCCATCATACTGCAATGAAATATACCCACTGCTCATTATTCTGACCAAAGCCTAAAGGCCATGGTTAACATTCACATTCCAAAGTAACTTTCTAGGAGGTTTCAGCATTTCCAGTGTAAATATCAGCAAAACTGGAAAGCTGCTAAGCCTGTTCTGGTTTATTACCCGTAATATTAAGCCACTCTTTCAAATGTAGATCTGCTTAATATTGCTTAAATTAGATGTAACCTAGAACAAAACAGGGCATAATGTCATTAATGGCTGGTCAGTGTAACCAGTGGAACTGGTGACCAGCAGATCTGGGTGAGAGCTGGTGTTTGCTTCAACAAGGCAACGGGAACTGCAGTGAGAATTTCCAGAGAATTGCAGGATATTCAGGTTTGTGCCCCCAAGGAAGCCATGTGTAAAATAAAAGTAAAGGCTCAAGGACAAATTTGAACATAATTTAGGCTTAACTGCTGTCGTACAGAAGCTTCAGTTTACCTCCTTAGAAGATCATATCCTACGCAGGAGAAACAAGTTTGCAAGAGTTTTTCTGGAGCAGGTATTACCTCAACAGTGTAAGTAAATCACTTGCACTGATGAAAACCCTGACTAATCAGCCTCTAACCTTCTCTCAACTCAGAAGTCAGGGCTTCAAGGAGGTAATACTTTCAATGGCAGTATGATGTACTGTGCAATTCCATTACTACTCTGACATGCAGCAAGTAACCATTTAGCACAACTGCAGAGGCAAAGCCTTCCCTGCCTTTGGTTCACGCACTCAGCTGCTTGCAAGACTTCCTGCATAAGGGAGAAAACATTCAAGAGAATTTCTCCCTAAGACAAGAACTGTAAGTACCTTTTTAACTGGCAACTTGTTCTTCATTACCAGAGAAATGGTTTTATCAAGGACTCCAGACTGTGCAGCTAAATAAGAAAGAAATAGAAATGTACTATTTCAGCCAACAATTGTCATTACTAAAGCAAACAGTATTAGCCAGGCATTTTGTTGGACAATTCAGCTGCAATTGAAATTACATGTAAATTTACTGTCCCAGATAAAAAAAAAAAGGACTAATGCTTTAGCCTCACTATTTCGAACATGTTAAAGCTCAATGAAACTTGAGCTGATATTTTTAGCCTATGCCCATTCTGCTATGATAAATTATACTTGCTCAGTCTTATCAAACACTGACATTCTGGCACACTCAAGTTGTGTTTCATTTTGAGTGCTGTAATGTAGACCCATTTACTGAAGTTAAGTACCCCACCCTTTCATTACATCAACAACATACTGTATAGCCTGGGGTTTTTTCTACTCTTATTTACATTTTATCAGTTGTGAGACCATACACTTGTGGAACCTGTGACTACAAGGCCAGAACATGTGACTTTTTGATAGTGACTTATCAGTTAGGTGGCACATGCATGAGCAGCTAAGATAAAGCAGAATGGTTCATTACTGAATGATGATGTAATACAAGAACACGTCATTCATTATGTGACATTCTATGTACACAAAAAGTAGAATTAGTTAATCTGTGAGGCATCTGGAACAACAGAATTGTTGGGTTAGTGGCATCAACATGATCTGTAGGTAGCTAGTTGGCCCAGGAGCCTCTGGTCTTTTGGAAAGCTCAAAATTGAAGTCATGACCTCAGGAATAGCAAACTAAACAAAAAGCTTACTGACTCCGCTCTGGTCACTTACACACACAAACATACACATGCCACTTTACCTACAGCTGCAGCAGTTTTTGATGTTGGAAGGTTGGTACAGTCTCCAATACCAAAGACATTAGGATATTTTTTATGTTGTAGAGTCTCCTTATCCACATCCACCCAGCCACTTGCATCAGAGACAGGACTGTCGATGAGTACAGCAGGTGGCCCCATTGGGGGTGTGACATGAAGCATTTCATACTGAACAGAAAGAAAAGACAATGGTTAGTTCATCAGAACAAACTACCTGTTATACCTGTTGGTATAAGGCAATAAACAGAGTGTGGAGAGAGGGTTTCTTGGGTTTGTGTTTGTTTTGGTTTTTTAAACACAAGTATATAGAATGAAAATCTGCCCTCAAATTTCAAGTGCGTCCTTTACTTAACATGAACCTTATCAAGCAACTCCATTTGGAAGCAATTTGCCTTCCTCCATACACACCTGAGACATTCCCGTGGCATACAGGACTCCAGGCATTATTTATGAGACATTTTTTCTTCTCTCCACCTTGGTTTCAAAATTTTTAATATTCTGCTAAAGTTAGAGATAGTACTCTCAGGGGGAACAGCAATGCACAATGAGGCAGACTGTGTTCTAACAATGTAAAAGTTACTTTGCACTACACAAGGAAAAGAAATAGAACCAAATGAAGGGTCTGAAAGCTCCTGACCTGAAAAATTTCAGTCTCTCCAGGTATGTCCAACTTTTCAAACACAGCTTCTTGCTTGTCTGCTCGAACTTCGATGAGGTTGCGCTTGTAGTTAACAACAATGTTCTTGTCCTTTATTATTTCAAGCAATGCATCAGCATATTTCTTAACACCAAAAATCACACCAAGTGAGGTGTTGAATATGATGTTTGCTTTGGAACGTTTTCCTGTCTGCAGGAGGAGATCCAATTAGCCTTTTCTATTAAGAAACTGTGACAAGAAGAGACAAAAGAACTGCGCTGCACTACTAAAGAGCTGATAGAACTATTCATGCAGTTCAATTATTAATGAATGTTTAATATTTCACAGCATGTTAGAAGGTAGACTCTTTCAGCATGAGGTACTGAAGATATCTCACACAAACAACTCGTGAGAAGAGGTGGCTGTAAAGCACTGAGGAACTGCTGTATGCAGGTTAAATTCTTGAAGCAGTTTAGTGTTAAAAAGCTTTCAAAAATCTTCACTTCTGTGCATAATTCAGGTACTCACCCAGCCAGGGAGCTCATGAAACTTAAACACATATGAAGCTGAAGTTGTCTTTTGCTTCCACTAAGCTCACTTTAACAGCCTGGCTAAGACTCCTCCTGATGCTGAGACAATGCACCCCAAGGAGCAAGCATAGCCATTTTTCAGACTAGTAGACAAATGGCAACAGGTATGAAGTACTTAAAGTAACAAGAATGATGTAATTCCAGCCAGTATTCTTTTGGTGCACCATTTATAGTAATAAATTAGGCTGAGAACAGTTGTATCTGCTACTCACCAGATGCAGGGGAAGCCATTATTTCAGCATGAAATTCTGAATTGAATTTCTGAATTCTACAAGTTTCTCTGGTATTAAATATATGCTAAATATTTATGTACAATCCATGTACCTGCATTCCTTACACATTAAAAATGAAAAACCAACTCAGTCACTTCAATAATCCTGAGTCACAGCACTCTCATGTCTTTTATATTTGTTTTAAAGATAATATGAAACCCTTAGAACAAGCCTTCCTTCCAACTGTGAGGAAAAGCACTGGCAGAGAGGGTAAAAGACTTACTTTTCTCAAGTATGCATCTGCTAAATACATAATCTTCTGAGGAGCCCCTGCACACTTCACTGGAGTATTTGGAAAAGTGAAGATAGCATTTCCTTCGTTAAAATCTTGTAAAGCTCTCCATGTTTTCTCTACTGTCTGGACTGAATAATTGGAACCTATTTTAGGGTGTTTAAAACCTTCAGGCAAGCCTTTGATCTAGGAAAAGAGAAATCAAGGTTTCAAGTACAGATGGCAAAAGTTTTGTCATCATTGACAAGTATTAAATACAGACTGAGAAATAACTACATAAGTTTCTGTCAATAGGAAAGTCCATACTTACTTGCTACTTGGTATTTTTAAAAATAGGCCTAGCAATAAAACAGTTATTTCCTTTAGAATTTAGTATATGATTTTGTAGATGTACATTTAGTGAAATTGGTCTGCAACATCTGAGCCTAAGTCTTCAGTGCAGACCCAGTCCCAAGTTTTTGTTGACTGAAATTCAGAGTAAGAATATATAAAGTCACTGCCCCATCATCACAAATAAAAATAATGTTAAAAAAAAGCCTTATGAAAATGTATAAGGTGAATAAAACTTTTCTGTAGTCAGTTGCAGATACCTGTATTTGCCTAGGATCATCTTGTTTTAACCAATCTCCATCCAGTAATTATTTCCCTAATACTCCTACTGTGACCTGAGCATGTGATTGTGAGAAAGGAAGTGGTATCCATTTCAACATAATGGATTGCAGAAATTCTGTGAGAATTTGGAGTCATGTTACATGCACTGTCATGTGTGTGGGGCTTTCTAGACTGCACCAGAATACACTGCTGGTGAAGAGAAACCATCCCCCTTTTTCAAGAGTCTACTTTTGTTTTAAAGTTACTATGAGTTTGCATTAGAGTGTGATTAACTGTGTTACATGGCTTCTACTATGGAACACTGAATTTATTTTTATCAGCTTGTACTGAAGCAATGGATATGAAGACTGAGAGGAGGGTCACTGAACATGCTGCAACTCCTCATTCCACTGACCTAATCACCAGAGCTTATTTGTGACTGTAGCTAACTGAGACCAGCTCTTGCTTGACATATATCTTGAAAGCTTTTCAAACATGCTTAAATATATTGTCAGGTACTACATCATATTCAGGTCAGGGTAAAACCACAAGAGTCAAATTGCTCAGACATCTTGCCTTTGTGTTTTCCTCCTCCTACATATCACTGTGGTCATTCTTGCACCAACACTTTCCTCAGAGTGTCACTGTGTGCAGTGTACAGGAAACGTTTCAAAGGGAAGGGCCCCAGGGCCTATTTAAACACAAGCCTGGTAACTCAGCTGGCTCCTTCTGAAGTGCATCCTTTAAGAAAGGTGAGGGTAGCTCAAATTAATTCTGCAGGTCAGATTCTACTGACTGCTCTGTTTTCCTCATTCTGTGTACATCAGAGATGCCTCAGATTCCAGTCAGCACACCTTATTATCTCATTATTACAGCTGCCTTAAAGCTCTGGATTTAGCTTACTGCCCCATCTGCGGATATTGCTACAGAGATGCCACAAAGTTGTCATAAAAGGCTTTCCCAAGGGTAATTTGGGTTATTACACAGGGATTTGTGAAAGGAATAAAGTTATTAGTCTGTCTTCTAGCTTTTTAATTCATAGTGTTCAATACCTTGTAGTATAAACAGTTCTGAAAAGCCATTTATTTTATGAATGTACATGATGCTATTAAAACTAGTAAATATATGATTCTGTAAAACAAATACCTTTTCATAATGCAGACTGATTCCAAGAGCAATTATCAGATACTTGTAAGATACCTGTTGTGTAAGGAATAAAAAGAATTTTAGACAAAGAAACCAAAGCATTACATCAAAGTAAATTTCAGTTACCTGACAGCAACAGAGTCACAAGGAAGGAGATACAGGGAGCATCAGTAGCATAAATTAGGCTCTAAAAATTCTAGTTAAAATGCTAACTGCATTATGAGTTACCCACACAGCCTCTGTTATACACAGACCCAGGTATCTGGAGCAAAAATATTCTCTCTCTTCAGTTCACCATAAACAGGGCAAAGGCTTATGATAATAGTATTTTAAGTTGATGTTATTATAACCTAGTTATCTACCATAGTTTTTATTAGAAAAAGATTTTAGGACCAAGTATATAAGACTAATTGGAATTTGCCAGCCTCCTAAATGCTGGAGGCCTTGCTCAATAGGCAGTTCTAAGGGGATCTGCAGGAAAGGGACAGAACTCATGGCATAACATAAAGAATTTTTTTTTTCATTATTACCTTGATGTCATTCTCCAGGCAGACATAGTTCTTATCTGGATTAAATGCTGTAACTCGAGATTTGATCCACTCAACACCTGAAGGAATTAGACTTTCCGTGGGACGTGCAGAAGCTGCCAGCTGCTTTGCACCACCACCAACCAGGGTCCACAGGGGCTGATAGTAATGAGTCTGAAACAAGAGTTCAAATGGACATTTCAAAACTGTTTAAAGGGACTTAAAGGCACATCACTCCAAATGGGAGCAATGTGCTCTAAACATTGTACTATTCTTAACAAAAGAAGCTGTATAAACAACCAAGATTTTTCCATTACAAAGCTGCAGGGATGCACAAATCTCACAAAAAAGAAAGTGTAATATGTAATCTTTTGAAAGATGGTTAGTTGGCTTACTTTCCAGAGTTAAAAACTTGTAGGGCTGGAGAGGGATGAGAATCAGACCCATCTGGTCACATGTGAAATGCTTATTCTTTACAGTGCTTCAGAGCAGAGGGACACTCACCTTACTTGGCTCAACAACAGCCACATTTTCTGCCCCCACTCTCCTCTTCATGCGAGCACTCATGGAGATGCCACCAGCGCCTCCACCCAACACAAGAACTTCATAATAATCCCTGACAGCACACCTGGCTGCTGTGTGTAAGGAGCTCATCTGCTGCATTCCTGGTTTCAGCAGCCACAAACCAGAACGGAGACAGGAGCAGGAGAACACTGCTCCAACTGCTGACATCTTTCATTAAGTGGGAAGCTAGGAGATAAGGAAAGGCACCAGTAACAATTACAGGAGACAGAATTTATATCTATTTAAATGCCTGGTTTAGTTTTCAAGGCAAAAATTATAATAATAAATTCTTCAAGTCATCAGGCAAGAATTACAGCTTTTTCATTTATTTACTCATTTATGTTACTTACAGACTGGAATTTCAAAATTACACCTGAAACCTAAAATATTTTCAAGAAAATCTGCCAATGTCAGCTTCAAAAATTCTCCACTACACTAGATGTAGTTCAGCAACCCATTCTTCACCTTTATGTGCCATCTTGACATCCCTCATGTCTGTGTATCATGAATTCTTTATAATATATGCCCTGTTATTAATCCTTACAGTTACAATTTAGGACAGAGAGGGAAAAATCTCAGAGGCATCCACTGTAAAACAAATGTTAATAATTTTGTTTTGCAGATGCAAAACATGATGCAAACATTTTCTTTTCATCCCCTCCCCATTCAGAACAAAACACCCAAATCCACGGGAAGTTAGTTTAACTTAAGAAGGCTGTTTATCATCTGCGCAGGCAGCTATTTAAAAACGTGCACTTCCATTTATAGATCTCTTTTCCCTTTCACTCTAAGGCTATTTGTATGTTTTTAGACTAAGTCTTTTTAATAATGAAGAAAATGCACTTTAAAGAAATCATAGTTAAGCCTGAGCAGGACTGCTCAGTACCTCAGTATCTCAACTAGAGCCTAAACAAACACGTCACCCAAGCACGGCAGTTCCTGCAGAGTTCTTGCTCAGCACAACTGCAATTTCTTCCTCTCCAGGGCACCTACCGTATGCTAAGCTTCTCAGACTGCCCACTTTACCGGACCAGTTTATTGAAGGAAGTTGGAACAAATAAAGTTAGAGAAGTCCTACTGACAAGAAGTACAGATCATTGCAAGTGTTCCTTAGCAGATAGCCCAGATCAGCAGTGGAAGCACTCCACTCATGCACGTGTGCGAGCTCGGAGGGCAGCTCCTGCGAGCCCCTCAGCCGCGGTCACAGCGGCCCCGAGGCGGGGGCACCCGGCCCGGCAGGGGAGCAGGGCGCTGACCCCGGGGCCGGGGCACGACCCGCTCCCCGCTGGGCGAGGCCGCTGCGGCCCGCAGGCTCCCCGCAGGCTGCCCACCGGCACGGCCCCCGCCGCCTCCCGCCTCGGCCCAAGCCGCCACCCGCGCTCCGTCACGGCAGCCCGGACCCCCCGGGCCCGCTCCCCGCTCCGCACTCACCGCTCCTTGCGCCGAGCAGGGCGGGCACGGACCGCGCCGTCGGCCGTGTGCGATCGGCGCCGGTGCCGGGAGCGGCGGGGCGGAGCTCGGGGCTCCGGGTGCTGCCCAGCCGCGGGCAAAGGCCGCGGTCCGGCCGGGAAGGGCAGGGCCGGGCCGGGCCGGGCCGGGTGGCGCAGCCGGTGGTGGTCGCGGAGCCCCCGCGAGCGGCCGAGCCGGGCGTTCCGCTCGGGGCAGGTACCGGTGGCACCCGCAGCTCCAACCCCGTGCTTCCCAAAGTTTTGAAACTCCAGTCCTAACCTGGCCCCCTGCCAATCCCCGGTAACCCAGCCGTGCATTCGGCATTGGCCTCCGTCCCAGGCAGCAGCGCAGTCCCACCTGAACACACGGCACGGCACGGGACGGGTCACTCACACCGCCGTTACCGACAGCAGAATCACCGCTAATACAGTACCGGCCATGGGGGGAACACGGACACTGTAATAGCTGAACTTTCATGGAGGGAGCAATGATACTTCAATATCTCTTTCTCTTACCTGAGGGCGCCAGCCCTAAACTATAATCCAGGAGCACTTTTCCATAGACATAGAAAACCAGCAAAATTATTAAGCTTAGTAAAATAACACCAAAACACTTTAGATCAGATCAATAATTAATAATAAATGAGCTCTGATGGAGTGCATCCCCCAGTGATAGGCAAAGGCTCTCTTTTCAAAGCTGCTAACACCCAGAGTTCCTGGGTTTCACTGGACAGAAAATGTACTGAAAGAAGACACAAATCAGTATTTTTTAAAGGATGTCATAGAGATCAGACCTTTTGTTAATACAGAGACTTCTCTAAAGAGAAAAAAGCCCCAGGGTTTATAGTTCTATCCTTTAAAACACCCAAACTGCCCATTTTATAATTTTTATGAGTTTCTCAACTTCCTGTTTCCAGCTGCCTTTGTATAATCACAGTGCAGCCTTTTTTGCACATTTTTTGTTCTAAGAGGTTGATGCTCATCTCTTTCATGAGAAAATTGTTGGCCTGTTTTTTTAAATATGTATTTTTAAGACTGCCTTTAAACACTGCAGTATTTTCTTTAAGCTCCCATGCATATTTCCCCATAGACTGCTTACAGATATAGCCTGCAGTTTAAATTCAAAAATTACTCAGATGAATTCCATAATTCAGAAACTCACAAAACAAACATGATGGAACTCCTCACCTGCAGCACAGAGGCCTCCAGCAGCCGTAGGGAGCAAGCACTTCCTCAACCTTTCCAAAGTCCAGGCAGGATGAGAGGGTGGGAGCTGCTGTGAGGGCTGGGCACACACTGCCTAACCCTAACCCTGGACTACCACATTTATCTACTCCATAAGGAACTTTTTATAAAATCAAGCATGACTGAGTGCACACAGCAACAGAACTGCTCACTCAAGCTGTGCATGATGATGCAAGCACAAATTTTTACATGTCAGTATTGTTAATTTCATCCAATGCAGCATTTACTTTTATGCATTAAGACTTACAAGAGTATTTGGTAGAACATCCTATAGAACAAACTATAATGAATTATAGTTTTCACTGAAGTAATTTAAGAACACATTAATAGAAGTTATGTAAATGGAACAAACTTAATCCTATACATTTTTATGAATTTCCCCCTTTATTACAGAAATGTCATTTAATAAAATTAGGTCCTTATTCATAGAAAACCCAGATCTTAACACGCTTTTATGGGAAAATTAATCAATCTCATTTTTATGTATGTGCATGTGATTCCTCAAGTAAGCACCACTGTCAGCTTTTACTCCTTTGACTGGAAATTATCCCAAATGCTGAAATGTACCAAATTTCAAAAGTATCAATTTCTATGAATTTCTTAGAATTCTCTAGTTTTAATTAAAGTAACGATTTTTTTGAAACAAAAGAAAACAAAATCCCACAAAACCAGTTCTTTGGAATAAACCACACAGTTCTTGACAGAGAGAGAGAATATGACTTGATACAGTAAACTGGATTCTATGAGGGCACACAAATCAAGAAATATCAAAGGAATTCAATCCTGATTTGGATACTGAGGCATCCACTTTCATGTTATAGTTTAATGAGAACGATTTTAATTCCCAGAATTTGATTGTGAAATTACATTACAAAATAAAATACTTAGACAACATTTAGTTATGTACATTCTGCTCCAAAAAATGGACTGTGGAAATTCTTTACATTTCTCTTAGAAATACATACAAACCACAGCAGAGGCCAACAATCCACTGGCAATTAACAGCCATGAGTCAACTTCAGGGAAAAATACCTGGGGAAAGTTTAAATCTAATACTGCTTCACTAATAGCATTTCAGTTTGTTCTCCTTGTCCCAAAACATTAACCCAGTTTACCTTGCATGATGCCTGGGTACTTGTTAGAGTACGTCTTTCACAGAAGAAGATAACAAATATTAAGAACAGGAAATTAGGAGTTCAGAAAATGACAGTACAGAAAGTCCAGGCAGGTGCACACTGTGTGAGTCATCTAAAACAGAAGGAAAATAAAATTGACTGTGCTCCTGTAAGACATTCCTATACATATTTTAAGGAAAACTTTACATAGCTTACCCTTTATCTCACTTCAAAACACATCATTTACATTATTACTTAAGAAGAAACACAGATATACTTGAAAAGAAACACAGTTATAAAATAACTAGTTTGTTAGCCTGTAGGAACAAATAATTTAAAGCTCTTTCACTAGTCTAGACAATTTGTACATTCATTTGAATGGGAGTCCACACCAAGTGCTGCAAGATAGGAATTACATTCAGAGAAATGGGTATCAACCTCCATTCCAAATTTCTCATCAATAGACACTAATATAATCATCATTCTGGGTGAGGACTCTTAAAAAAATCTCTTAGATAGCCCTGAAGTGCAAATGATTCATTTGTTAAAGAAAAAACACTAAATGCAGTAGTTTTCCCACAAGTGGCTGAATTTCACATGAAGTGGAAAAGTTTAGTTTTGTTTATGTTTTATTTTGTCACACAAGATAAAGAAATTACAACTTCTAATCCCACAAAAATATGCTTAGACCACACAAGTCTTCCTAATAAACCATTAGAGAAGCAAAAGTTTCCTGGTTTGACTTAAATGTTTGTGAAAGCACAAATTCATAAATCTTTGCATAGTGCACACATCAATTATGACAATCTTTAGTGTTCTGCTTCTCCCCTGCCAATCATTTCAGCTGGGAACTTAGGAACTTATTCAGAAGTTACCTTAAAGCTGTTCTTAAGTTACTTGATGACAAAAAAGAAAAAAAAAAAGATTTCTGCAATGAAGTGAACTTTTAAGAAAATACACTGCTATTTTCTGCAGTTCTTTAGAGATGAATCAAACTGAGGCTGCACAAGCAATCAGTATTTATGATCAAAGACAGATCCCAACTGCATGAAACAAAGCAGTTTCAGTGAAAATGCAGCTGCTGAAGTCTGGTGATGAGAACTGAACTTTAAAAAGTTCTCTGCATTTTGTCTGAAAAACTTGTGCCAGTCATCAAATCTCTCAGAATTCTGAACACCAAAAGAACAGACGACAACAAAAATGGATAGATACTTAAAACTGTGATGCCTAGTTCTCCTATATACATATATATAAAAATTAACTTACATTATAATATCAAACTGCATAGCATTACAAAAGAAGGCAACTTGAATGGCTGAAATTAAAAAATGTGAATGTTACCAACTCTATTATTACCATTCTGGAATTTATAATACCAGAGAGTAGACTGTTGCTAGCAACAGCTGTAGCCCAATTTAAGCAAAGTCTGCCTTAATTCCAGTGAATGTAGAAATCATTAATTCAGACAAGTTGTTGCATGCTCTGTTTTCAGGTCCTCTTTGCAGGTTTTGCTGTTAACTGTTTCTCTCTTTCAAGTTCCTTTTCACGTTGCTGCTCCCGTTCCAACTCTTCCTTCTGCCTCTTTTGTTGCAGCTTAAGTGCCCTTTTCTAAGCAGAAAAGACAAGAAAATAACTGTAAGTTTTACAGATATATTTAATTTGAAGCAACAAACAAAATCCCTCCCATTGTGCCTCTCTCCAACACACCCTCTTTATGACTGAATGTAGCATAAACTGTTCCTTTTTGCTTCATCCCTCCCACTTTTAGCTTACTGTTCAGAAATGGGAAGTTTGTGATCCACACTGGGAAAACACAAACTGGAGCCCTTCAGTCTCACTAAAAGTCACCCTCTGGGTATACCTGACAAGGTTCTTACCATGCAATTTACTGCCTCCAAGAAAAAATTCTCTTGTTGAACACACTGACTAATCTTGCCAGAATGTAACCAGGCGGTCTATAGAGCATGAAACCAGTGAACTTATGCCACTGTTCATGGTACATTAAACAAAAGGAGAAATTCTTACATTGGTGACAATCTAGTTTCCATTGAAATGAAACTGAAACACCAAAGAGAACTGCTTGGAATGGAGTGGACTAAAGCAACAGAACAAGGGAGGATTCTTACACCACCTAAACATGAAGATTACACTGAAAGAGTAGTTCAGATGTGTAAGATGCTTGAGCACCACTAGGAGCAAGTGAAAGGTTAAAAACATACATGGCTTGGAGCTACTGAAAACATAATTTTAAGATAAAATGATATTTTAATCAGAATTTTCAGCATGCATCCAAAATAAAAGTTAGAAGTCAATAATACATAAGTATCTGTATTGGAAAGTAAAAATATTTATCCCACTTACTTTTAACTTTGATGTCTTCTCATGCAGCATCATCATTTCATTTCTAATATTCACTAACTTGTTGTGATAGTGTTTAGCTTCTGAAAACTTAAAAACCATAACTGTTAAAGCATTCACTGTCAAGTTAGAACAGTTGTTTTCTAAAGTTACACAGTAAAACAGCAATCAAAAACAGTGATTACCAGAACAGTTTGATAATGGAACAAACATGTTCAAGTTTATATATAAAATTTACATATCACATATATTAATATAGAAAACTACTACATCTCAACACTTGCACACAGTAATCTACTGAGTTAAGATTCATGAAAAAGAACAAAAATATTACAATTTTATGCACCATACAGAAGTGTTTCATGCACCATTCCTGCTAGTCTGGGGAGGTGCACAGAGCCCATGGTGGAATCTCAATACTACTGAAAAAATGTGTACATTTGCTTTGGCTGCTGGCTATGAACAGCCAGTGCCACCTGCCTGCCTGAGCCTGCACTCTTCCCACTGCCCTTCCTGTTTAAGGGAAACATGCTGCTTCCCACCCTCTCCAGCAGTTTGTCCCTAATATCTGAGCTGGTTTTCCTTCTGTAGGTCATTAAGAAAAAGGAAAAGACACAAGTTGCTAGGAATGCTTCAGCAAGAAAATCTATGCTAATCTAGAATTTAAAGGGCATTAGTGATACTTACCAAAGCATTGATATCAACAATGGAGTTACACTCTTTGAATTTTGAAATTTCTTGTTCTAATGTTTCTAGCAGTACCACTTGGTTCTGTCTAAAACAAAAAAAAGATGCATAAACCCAAAGTACAGCACCACATTTGCTTTTCAACCAGCCCTTTAAATAGACTTTTAATCAAAACAGTATCAATACACACTTCCCAACAGCACATCAGTGTACAAAGAACTCTTATCTGTTTAGCTGCCTACTTGTATTTTTCAAGTGTTTTGCAATATGGTATAGAGACTGAACAATAAATAATATATCTCACTACAAGCTTCCCTGAATACAAACTGCATGTCTCCTACCAAAATCAATCCAGCTTTTAGCACACTTTTCCACTACAGAAGTGAATAATCATTTAAGAAATCTAGGTCTTCTGCCTGGCTTAGGGAATTTTACTCTTCTAGTGTTACACATTCTTCAGCCATAGCGCTCACAGGCTGCACTGCAGCTTACACACCCCCTGCTACTCCCACAGATCACTGCATTATTCAGACTGCTCGAGTCAGGATACAGAAATGCTGATAAACTATATTCCAGTTAAAGGGAGCTGGCACATTATACTGAAAAGAGCAGCAAACCAAGTATGAAGCTGGTCCCAAAAATCTGCTTACGTAAGTTCCTGCAGTGCTGATTTTGATCGCTGAAGATCAGGCAGATAGTGGGAAATCAATCCTTCAGTCAGCTGCTCCACAGCTTTCTCATCGATTAAAGGCAGATCTTCTACAACTCCTTCATCTGGAGATGCATCACCGGGACCTACACCAAAGAACAGCAAGGCTGAATGTAATGTGACAGGTCAGCACACACTTCAAGCTTCACCTAGAGCAACTATATTTTACTTTTCAAAAAATGAAATGCATTAAATCACATTAAAATTCTCTGCACTTTTTCAACTAAACTTGACTTTCGTCTTCCTCCTCTTCTTTATTCCTTCCTTGTTCTCAGTCCTGTATCACAGGCTTCCTGGTAAACCCTTTGATGTGAACAGCAGCAGAATAGAAAGAGGGAAATATAACTGTTCATATATATCTTAAGAAAAAAAAATTGAGTATTCCAGTCTACTGAAGAAAAAAATGGGCAACATCAGTGTTCTAACTATGTATCAAGAGTACCTAAACATTAACAGCCCCCAACCTTTGCTTTCAAAGTCTGAAAGCCAGGCTATGAAAGGTCTTCGCCTGTCACTCCAAACACGAAGAGTCCATGCCCAACTCCAAGAACTGAACTTCACAGCCCGGAAGTTTTGTAGGGGCACGCTATGATTATTTTTGTCCTCTGGTGGAAGGTAAAACCCTTCACAGTCCCCGCACGGGGGAGAACGCTGTGGGAGGCGGCCCCTGCCCTGGGAGCGAGCCCGCCCGTAACCCCGGCTGTGGCGGAGCCTCCCAGCGGGCGCCCCGCTCTGACCGGGCCCGGCGGCGGCTCCCGCCTCTCCCCGGCTCTCCCCGCGTCCCGCCCGGCCCGGGCTCCCCTCACGTACCCAGCGAGCGCCCGGGGTCACCCGCGGCAGCCGCCTCCTTCCCCTCCGCGCCGCTCATCGCTGCCGCTCCCGGCGCCCTCTGGCAGGGCAGAGCAGGGCACGGCAGGGCAGGGCCGCCCGAGCCCGCGGCAGGCGGGTCCGGCTGCCCTCACCGAACAGGCCGGCCCGGCGCCCCCCGGCCCGCGCCCCCCCGCCGCCGCACCATAGAGCCGCCGCCGCCGCGCTCCGGGCCTGGGCCGCGCCGGGCACGGAAGTGACGCGGAATGACGATGGCGACGTTCACGGCCGCGCCGGGCAGCGGGGCCGCTCCCGCCCGCTGGGGCGGTGTCAGTGGCGGTGCCGGGCGCTCCTTGCCGCCGCTCCCCGGGGTGCCTGACTCGCCCGGAGCGGTCGGGAGCCGCCTGGCCCCGGGAGCAGCCGCTGGGGCCGCGGCCGAGCCTCGCCGTGCGCGGGGATCCCGCCGTGGTGCCGGGCCCTGAGCGAGCGGGGCGCGATGGCCCCGGCCCGGCCTGCCCGGGACAGCGGCTGCCCGGCGGGAGCAGCACAGCGCGGCCCAGGGAGCTGCTGCCGCACAGGAAACACCTACTGTCACCTAGGGACATCCTTGCTCTTGTATTTTATAGATTTGGATTCGCCAGAAACCGTGAAAAGATTTTATAGTACTTGTAGCTTTTGTGTAGGTGTCTGTCTCTGCATCCCCCCAACAGTGTGCAAAAGCAGAATCACTTCACGCAGAATCTTAGGATGTTCTGAGTTGGAAGGGGCCCAGAGGGATCATTAGGTTTAGCTCTTAAGTGAGTGGCCCATACGGGGATCGAACTGCCACTTTGGTGTTATCAGCATCCTGCCCTGACCAGCTTGCAAGTATATATATATATATATATATTCTTTAATGAAAATCAGTTTTGTATGGTAGGATTTACGGTTTTTTCCTCTTTTACCTATAAAGGTCTTTTCAGGAAATGCAGGTGCAACTATAGAAAAACTGAAGGACTACTCAGAAAAAAAAAAAAAATTAATGCTGTGTTTTAATATATACCCAAACCTTAAAGATTAAATTCAATTCAGGCAGTCCCCCTAATGCTTTTCAGAAATAGATTGAGGCAAAAAAGGGCCTTTTGAGGTGATCTGGCAACCTTAAAACTAACATTTCTAACAGCAAGATTGTTGCAAATTAATTTGCATTTTTCTTCTTATGCATATTCTAATTAACTTTTGCTCACAATTATGTCACTATTCTATCATCAGACTAAAAACCCATTTTTCTGCTTTTTTAAAGGAGCAACAAGAGGAAGTTGTTAATTAACTCAGAGAGACTCAAATACTTAATTCCAACTGGTTAGCCATTTTACTTAAAGTTTCTTTTGGTAGGGGGGAAAACCCACAACTTTTGTTGAAAGTTTCACTGGGAAAGACTTTGCAGTTTCCAGATGGAATTTCTAGTAAGAACAAGTGAGCTAATGACTCTGAAATAGTCTCACTTGAGATGTGGGAGTTTCAGATTTGTGCTCTTGCTTTGCCTGTTCCAGGCCTTCCCACGTCTTGCAGAAATAGACTAAGGATTGGAATAGAAAACTGCTATCTGGTTTTCTAGACAAATTAAAATTTAACTGTTTGCTAACCCAAATGTTCCAAAAAAGAGAATGATAGAAAACTTTTCTTGTTCCTTTTCTTCTGCAAAATGTCCTCTGTTTCACAGTAACTATTTCCCAAGTGCCTATGTTTGTAATACTGTTAACACCACATAATTGTGTTTCATTTTATGCTGTAGCAACTGTGTTCAGAAACCATTAATGGACACTGGCACATAGGCATTTTGGATTTTATTGCTTGCAACTGATTTAAGCAGTTACATCTATTGTAACCGTGCCCCACCCTAGAAGTGTGAATGAAAATGGAGTTAAGTTAGCTTGAACTGTATAGCAAATGGGATGTTTTAAACCATCAGCATTGGAGGTGCCACGTGACTTCAGGGATGACAACATGAAAAGGAAATACTTCACATTAATAGATAACCTCTCAGAGACTCTCTGTCCTCATTAAGTAAATGCGACTATAGAAAGAGTGGAGCCTTGGCTGTTACAATGAAGAAATAGAGTGTAGCTGGTACAAACAGTTCTGTTCAGAGAACAGAGGCTCATCTTTCCAATGCATGAGCTGGTTCTTGACTTGATAACACATCTGGTCTTAGTTATTCAGTAAAAGGTGAGCTGGCAAACCTTGGTGCCCTGGTTTAGCGTGTCAGCCCCCCAGCTAAACATCCTTCCTCAGTGCTGGAAGTTTCTGTTCCTGTAGATGTGGCAAAGCTCCAATGTAAAGCCCAACATTTTAAGACAGTTTTAAATGCAGTTCTTTTGGTGCCTCCTGGCTGCTCATGCCTGTGTATCCTTCACTCACTTTGTGCTGGTACAAGTGGTGAAACTCTTGAAACACAGAGTGAGTTAAATCACGCAGAGAGAACAGAAACATCCAAAATGGGTGAACTGGAACACAGCTGGGAGCACTTTCCTGAGCAGCAAGGCTGGCTTAACTGGTTCCTATCCTTGGCTGCTCATTCTGACTCCCACACTGTTCACTGCCCCCTCCTTGTCATATGGATGTCTGTGCAAGCTGAGATCATGCAAACAGTCTCAGTTACACACACAAATATATCCAAAACCCTCCCAATATGCATTGTTTAATTCTGACCCATTTCAGGGACTCAGTTCATTGTCTGGCCCCTGAACAACTGTGCTGATAACAATGCTGGGGAATCATGAGGTGGTTCAAAGGGCAGGAGATGGCACCACTTAAGTCACTTGAAGAAAAATAACCTGAGATTCACGCTCAGAAAAACAGCCACATTGTAAAGTGGCAAGGGAGCTCAGATAAAGCGTCATACTTGTCTGTTTTTGGACATCATTAAGAGAACAACAATAAGCAACCTCCACCCAAGGCCAGTTTACCACAGAGGACTCCCCTCCCACGGGGCCAGTTGCAAGAAGGGGCTCACTCCCTATCCTGCAGCACTACCTTGCAGCCTACCAGAATCTGCTATCAGCCTTTGACCAGGAAAGGAGCACCCTTCTCCAAAATCCTGCACTTCTGTACAGCTCTAAAGTCTTCCCTTGGTAACTCCCTTCAACCCAGTAACAAAGCATGATATGTACTTTCTCTCTGACAGGCATGATTTCCCAGAAATGTTTATGGCTTAGTAAACTGACTGAAGACAGTAATAGAATTTGGCCAAAGGTACAAACTGATGCATAACACGTGTAGGCTGAAACTCAGAAGAAAATTTCAAATACTCAGACCATGAGGAGCAGGAAAAACCTCTCAGAAAAATTAATAAAGGCAAGAATCTAATTGCTATTGTGTTAGAGCACAGCTATGAAAGGAATTATACATCAGCAGGGTCTCTGAGGTTTGTTTCTCCTTACATCCTTTAAGGAATGTGCAGAAAGGCATCTGAAACTTCCTACAACTGTACCTTAACAGAGTTACTGAAACAATGTAAAGAGCTGTGCCGTGACAGAAGAGAAAGACAAAAGCAATACAATGCAAACTTCTGCCGTTCAAAATCTGAAGCCAGAGCACGGAACTATGCAGTTCAGGCTTCCAGCGTACTGAACACAGCTTCCTGCCTATCAGGGACCACCATACCTGCATTGTATGGCTTTGGCAATTCTTAGCCTCTACCTCGCATGGCATTTACCCGCTGAACACAAAGGCACGGAGGGACGGGAACAGCCCCTCAGGCCACCCCGAGGGACGCGCGGGTGCCGCCGCCGCTCCGGGCGGACCCCTGCGCCCCCCGAGCCCGCAGCGCGGTCCCCCCGCTCCGCGGGCAGCGCGAGCGCGGCGAGGCGGCGGCGGCAGGACTCGAACCCGTGGCCGTCCCGCGCGGGTGGCGCAGGCGCGGTGCCGGCGGGGTCCGCGGGCGCGCAGGGGACGCGACTCCCACCAACTGCGGCCGCCGCCGCACGCGGGGCGGCCCCGGGAGCGCGCGGGGATTGCGAGGGCGGCGCGCTGCCCGGCCGCAGCGGAGCGCGGAGCGGAGGGATGTGACGCGCATGGCGGCGGCGCTCCCCCTGCGCCGGCAGGGAGGCGGCCCCGCGCCGGGCGCCGCCTGCCCGGCCGCGGCGTGACCGGGGCCGCGCCGGCTGAGCGCTGCGCGGGGTGACCGGGGCTCAGGCGGTGACAGCGCCTCGCGGCGCGGTGCCCGGCGCGGAGGCGGCGCTGCGGGCCGGCGGTGCCGGGGCGCTCCGCGGCGGAGCCCCGCGCCCCTTTCCGTCCGACCTGCGCGGGGCCCGGCGGGGCGATGTAGGGGACATGCCCTGACGGGACGACGAGCGGTCGGGGCGCCGCCTGCGAGGGCACAGCTGCGCCAGCGGAGCCGCCCGCGGCGGGTCGGCCGCGCCCGGCGAGGCCCCCGAGCGCCGCCGCTATGGCTGGGGCCGGGCTCTGGGCGAGCATCAAGTCCCTGCTAGGGAAGAGCGAGGACCCTCTGTTCCTGAACGACTCCAGTGCCTTTGACTTCTCGGACGAGGTGGGAGATGAGGACTTCCCCAGGTTTAACAAGCTGCGCGTGGTGGTGGCGGACGACGGCTCGGAGGCGGCCCCGGAGACGCCGGTGAACGGGGCGTCCCCGGGGCTCCCGTCCGATGACGAGTCCCTGCTGGAGCGGGACATCGCCCTGCGCAGCGCCCGGGCCGGCCGGCCGGACCCCTGCAGCGGCTGCAGCAGCCGGCGGGAGCGCTCCAAGCAGAGGAAGGTGAAGAAGCGGCTGACGCTCGCTGCCCTCCTCTACCTCCTCTTCATGACGGGGGAGCTGATAGGTGAGTCGGGGGCCTGCGGTGCCTCACAGCTCGTTAGGCTGCTCTGGCCTTGGCCTTGAACCATCAGTCCTTTAGAGAGACCACAGAGATGAGCTGCACGTGCAGAGAGTGAGAGGGAATTAAGTCCGCCTGTATTTTCCTTGAAAGAATTTGCAACTTTCCTTACCCGAATCTCTCATCAATTCCCCGGAGTGGCATAAAAGATACAAATTTTTCTTTGTCTAATGGATTTTATTTCTTCTTGTAAGTTTTAAAGTTGTTTTTAACAAAGGAGAAGTGGCATGAACAATTTCAATCGCAATATTTTTAAATCAACGGCCATCAAATCTTGCTGTGCTTGCAGCAAGAGAAGAAGAGGAAAATACAGTTTTAAATGTGACATTTACCATAATAATGAAAGTAATACTCGGGGGTATTTGTCTTTATCCAGATACAGCAACACACACTATTACTTAGAACTAAAAAGACAAGTCCTGAGCTGTCAACAGCAATCCAGTGGAGACATCACTCCCTTGAGAACTTCTTGATGTCCTGCTGTGCTCTGGACTAGCATGTGCTTTATCCAGACATAAATCATATAAGCACAGTCATTTAAAGTGACTATTACTTTAATGCTTCCTGCTACAACATATAAGAATACCAAGTAGTTGCATTAAATTAGTTGTGGTTTTTGTTAGTACTTGCAGAAGTATAGTGGGGTTTTACCTGAAAATTAGTTCCCAATATAAACACCTGATTGTTGAAGAATGAACCCATTTCTCAAGTTCAGCTTTTATTGCTCCCTCCCAATGGCTATGCTGTGTAGGATGAAGGATGAGGAGAACCTGTGCATTATACACCAACATTATACAACTATGCTTTATCAAATAGGCTATAGCAGCATAGACTTGAAATAAAGTATGAGTGTCCTTGAGATGCATGGATTAGCTGTTAAATATTATGCCTTTTAAGATTTAAAATGCCTTTGCTGAACTTTACAAAGTTCAGTATTTATCTGTTAATCTCTGTTCACTTACTGTGTCCTGTTGTTATCTGTGTTTTGGATACAGCCATGCAGTGCAAGTGTCTGTTGGGTGTGACTCAGCCTCCTGAAAAATGCTTTCATGTTCTCATCGACTGTCCCCTGATTTGGAGTTGTAAGGAACACTGCTCAGTGCCAGTACCTTGATATGTATGTTGAGCCAGGTCTCTCCATAGCAATTAATTGCTTTTAAATGTCTTAAATTTCAACATTCAAGTCTGAATCAGAGCTAATCAGATTAATTACTTGCCATAATTCAAGCACACACAAAAAATCAAATCATAAAAACTTTCTGGAAATGAAGAACAGCAGCATGGGATCTACATCCTCCTCCTGACTTCTCCAAATTGAGTCAATTGAGTACTTGTGTGAAGTGAGCTCATGCTGTTGGATGCTTTTGCTAGGACAACTGTGAATTGTGTTCTTAAGACAAACTTGTGCAAGATGGATAGGGAACAAAATAATTGCTAGAGGACAACTATTGCAGTTTGTCCCACAGATGTAGGGGGAAAAAAACCCTACAATAGATTTTCCATTTTTCAGAGAAAGACCATAATATTGCCTGTGTCTGCAGCAGTTTTATTTGGGGCCTTATTTCAGGAATGTGGGTTAATGGAAAGAAATGGCTTTGCCTTTCAGCATGTCTCAGTGTGTGGCTGGTCATTAATAACAGGCCACAATACCTCAGCTTATTATGGCTAAGGCAGTATGTGTCAAACCTGTGGGGATTTGGCTGAATGCCTCCATTTGCCCCCTGTCCATGTTTTTCCTCTGGCTGAGATTTTGGTTCAGCATGAACTCAGGTAAATTTGATAAACAATAGTGTTGTCTTTTAGGCTTAGACATCCTTTAACATGAGAGTGATGTTTGTTGATTGTGTCAGAGTTCTGATGTACACTGAATTTAGTTTATCTGAAGGGCCTCATACTGAATAATGTCTGAGCTGTTGGCAGGTTGATGCTCAGGTCACTGGGAGTGTTTCTGTTTGGGGCTGTGGATCCAGTTCATGCTGTTGGAGACCTCTCCGTAGCTAGTGCAGGGAGAGCTCTAGAAATAATAGATGTTGAGAGTAAAAAATACTCTGATCACTGTCACATCATCTTTGTTCTTCCCTCAGAGGGCTTGGGCAGGCTGGATTTGTCTGCACAGAGTGTTAGTGCTGTACTGTGGACTCATCCTCCTCAGCTCTGGGTGTGCTGTTCCCATCCATATTTTGTTCTTTGGACACAGAATCAGAGCACTGAGGGTCAGACCCATCAGATATTCAGGCATCCATCTTCCGCAGAGAATAAATAGAGGGTTTGGATATCTCTGTAATTCAGTGGATCTTGACCTGAATGACTTGTCACAGGGCGAGTAATAATGAGCAGAAGAGTAATTAGAGATACAGCCCCCAAGTCCTGGCTCAGTGTCCCACCTGTTTAATTTATTTCACTCCAGCCCTGTACTGTGTTGTCTTTGGTTGGTTTGAAATTTCCAAATTTTATTAATTGATCTGAAGCTCAGGTATTTGGGAAACTCTGATCATGTAGGGTATTTTAACTGACTTCTTTCTATGATCTTTGACAGATTTGAGTTTCTAAATGAAAGGCAGAAGATTCTATCAGACAATTAAATTTTTCAGTAAAAATCTTTCTGGTGTCTGTTACCAATGTCAAGATGAAGGAAATCTTGTTTCAGCAGCTTTTTTTTGTGAGATCTTGATTGGCATATTTTCTCCAAACTCATTACTTCAGCCTATCTCAGTGTTTGTTGCTTCATTTGATGACCAGTTAGATAACAATTTACACTTTGGGGAAACCATTGTGCATCAAGAAATGAAAAACATATTGCAAGTCCTAATTAGCTTTTCTCACCGGGTTTTGATGTTTTCAGCTATGTTTAGAGATTTCTAATTGATCATCCATGAGGAGAACTGCTGTCCTTCATGGGTCACTGAGAACAGTGGTGAGCCATCAAGCTATTTGTAAAGGTTACAGATGTATTTTTTTTCAAGTTGCCAATTGTATCTAAACAGCCCCTAGGCAATACCTTTAACCACGTGATGAACTGATACCTTTAGAAACAGAGAACCTTTGATTCCAGGGTTTCTTAAATGGCAATTATGTTTTCTTAATCCACATGCTGCATTATGTTTAGCTTCAGTATCTGAATTCCTTCCTTATACTTTTGTTTTGAAAATCTTTAAAAGTGGGAGGCTAGCTGAAGTGGAATTAACTCATCTTGGATGAAGTGATGCTCAAAATAATACATAAGAATTAACATATATACTGTAAATAATGATATATGTAAAGTGCTGAACTAAATGTCCTTACATATAAATTATTGTTTCTTTGTTGACCATAAGAGAGGTTGGGTTGCACTTTCTAAATATTTTTTTTAAGTTATGGGAGAACACAAATTAATTCAGAAAGGAAAGGCATTAACTCATTTTACTCAAAAAGCTGCTGAATTGCTAAATCTTAAAAAGTCATTGTTTTTGAGCTGCGATGGCCTTTTGGAGAATTTCAGCCTCAGAAGAATTTGACATAGAAACTTCTGAACAATGGAAGAAAGGGGCTGGAGGAAAGGAGCTGTGTGAAATGTAGTGCTTTTGGTAGGTGGCCACAGCACAAACAGTACTGCAGGGCAGCTGTGCTCTGTGTTTGCCTGGGAGGAGAGAGTAGCTCTGTCTGCAGGTGTGTACATAAGAACACCCACAGCCACACACACACAAAGGTTTTATGACCAGTCTTAAAAGCCATCAGCCAGTTGTGAATTCCCCTTTGCTGTTTCCTCTGGTCAGCCTCTTCACTAAGACAATTTTAATTGTATGTGAAGATTTCTTTATTTGAAATGTTAGTTGGAGCCTGAAGCCTGCCAAATGGCACACCAGATGCACACTTTGCTCAGTACAATTTACAGGCTGCATGACAATCTCAAGGTAAAAAGAGAAACCGAATATTAGCTGAGCTGACACTGAAGATTTGATCTTTTCTGAGATAATGGGCTTACCTTCAAGCATATGGGAGACAACACAGCCTGTCCTTGATTCCCCTCTGTATAAGGGATACTTAGGTGAGAGGTGCATTGTTTAAATCTCTCACTCATCCAGCAGCAGCTCTAGCAAGTGAATTGGAACAAAGATATTAACCTCTGATCTCAGGTTATTTGTCTCAATGCAGCTCATTATTACAAGAAAAATTATGGTAATCAATAACAAAGAAAAATGCTGTACAAGTGAAAGTCATTGTCTGCAATAGATATTGCAAGAACTTTCACACTTCTGCCTGAATGGGGAATAATTAACGTTAAATGATAAAGTAATGAAAATAAAAAGGTGACAGGGTAAATTTCATGGTCATCGAATCTATGGAGTTCTGTTCCCGTTCTGTTATGTCAGAGTGTTTAACAGATGTAGTTTAACAAAAGAATCAGTTGATTAAACACATGTGCAGTAATATGAAGAGAAAAGATACAAAACTGTTTTGGACCTGATCTTGCAAACATTATGATGCAAGTAGTCTCTGTTACAATAACAGGAGTGAATCCTTTTTATGTTACTCTTAATAGAAAGCACACTTGACTGCACTTTTAACTATGGTAGCTTTAAATTACAGCATGGCATTTTGCTTGTAATGGCAAACACCCCTCCATGTTTAGGGGTATAAGGAGGGCTCTCATATACTATTCTGAGAAGAAATAACTGTAAGCTGTGCAAGAGGATATTATGTAAAATAATTAAAAATGTCTCATGTCCTGACTTTTCCTATTATGTTTTCAGGTGGCTATGTTGCTAATAGTCTAGCAATTATGACAGATGCACTTCACATGCTCACTGACCTTAGTGGTATTATTTTGACCCTCCTCGCTCTCTGGCTGTCTGCAAAATCTCCAACAAAGAGATTCACTTTTGGATTTCATCGCTTAGGTATGTAGCTATCAGATTCTGCTGGTAAGGAGTATTTGAAGCAAGGACTGTAAAGAGCACCTAATTCTAGAAGAAAAGGTAGCTAGAAAGGAAGTAGCAACAAACCTAAGAGTTGCTTTAACTGACTCTCAATGTCCTGTCACTGGCCATTGGGGATGCACTGCTTAGGTTGTATTGCTACAAGTGAATAGATTAAAAAAACCAAAAAACCAAACTCAGCCAAAAGTTTGATGGCAGAATTTCATTCACTGGGAGCAGGGCAAGTGCCTCCATTTCTGTGGGACTGGCCCTTAGCAGATTGAGTTAAATTCTGAATGCTTGATTCATCTTCCTTCTTGAAGAGGAAGGCTGGGGAATTGAATTCATGGTGACATTGTTGGTGCAGGAGCTGTGCATGTCAGCCCATGGTTGTTCACAACAGATTATTGCCAGTGCCCAGGAGTTAAAAAATCTTGTTGACTTCAGCAGAATTGTGATACTGGAAAAAGGTCCTATTCAATGTGAAAAATTACATTTTAATCCACAGCTAAGAAGTTATGTAGAACATATTATTAGAGAGCTCTGCCCTGCCAAAGCTCATATAAATCAGGATTCCTCTTGCATTCCCCAAACCACAGAAAGCTGAGGTCAAAATGCCCCATGGTTTGCAAAATACAGCAAGTTACTTAACCTCTGTTCAGTTTAGGTGTCTCTAAAAAGAAGTATAAACAGAATTATGGACTAACCCTTGGAAGAATATTTTCAGGATTTATTACTTCATGTTTGGAAATGTAATGATGATAAAGGGTGTTTTCATGTGGTTGCTAACTGGATATAATACCCAGCTGCAGGTCTGTAGACATTTTAGCAAAAATTTCAAAGTATCTTTTTCATGAAATAGATAATTTCTAGTGTCCCAGTTTTCTACCTGTTTTCTATAACACTCTATAGCCTACATTTTTCAAGGAATTTCATTCTTGTGTAGTCAATATTTGCAATTCTTATTTTGGCTGCTAGAACAGCAGTAGAATTCAACAACTCCATCACTCCTTGTCATTTGTCATCAGTTAGTCACTAGCGCATGAATGCATAACTCTGTACACTAGCAAAGCTCTTTGGGGCTCTAGCATGAGAGCATTAGCAATGCCAGCTTTTCCCATTACAAACTTTTCTTTCATGAAGTTTTAATTTTGTGATAGGAGCTCCTCTGATGCTGAAACCTGACCTTGCAGGTATGCCCCTGGCATTTGCTCATACTCTCCAGAAGGATGTTAGCATTTATACATACTTTAACCCTATTTCAAAATAATTTGGGTAGTTTACATGTCTTTGTAACTTTTCTAAAATCAAATAGCAAATACCTTGAATCTGCCTAGCTGAAAACAGGGGTTTATCTTAAAAAAAATAATAGGACCTTACTTAACCATTAAAATATTCTCAGTTCTGTAAATTTTTGCTGACTTTTCAATTAATGTGAAAGAAGAAATCCCTGAGGATTCCTGCCACCTCATTTTCTGTATGTTTTTTTCTTTCCAGTTTACTGTCAGGAAAAATACTAGTCATGAACTAGCCAGACTGATCCAGTGGTGGTTCATGGGCCAGATGTGGCCCATAAAATTAATCTGTACTGCCCTTCTCTCTAGGAGCAGCTACAGGGAGCAGCCTCTCAGCTCTGCAACAATTGCTCCTCATTTTCTGCTCCCAGTGCTGGCAGGTGGTCAAAGACTAGAACAGGTTGTGGAGTGGAAATAGATGAAACCCACCTGGAAGCAGCCCTGAGCAAGCTGCTGTGGCTGACCCTCCTTTGAGCAGGACTGCACAGGTTCCAGGGCTTCCTTTCCACTTCAGCCATCCTGCATGAGCAGCAGCAGTGCAGCTCCCCCTGGATGAGCAGCAGGAGAGCCTGGGGCTGGGAAGGAGTTTCTGTGCTGCAGGAAGGAAGAGGAAGTGAGTCAAGGCTTTGCCAGGGACCCCCAAAGTACAGAAGATCTGATGGTTCAAAATTGAAAATACAGTCTTTTTAAAAATCACATTTGTGAAATTTATTTGCCTGATTTTAGGCACCCAGTCTGAATGCTGTGGCCTGAGGGCCCAGTTTCACACATCAGTGAGTGCTGGCAATGGAACAAAGCAGTTTCTAGGGTATATCCTTGTTGTAACACATTTTTCCAAGTAACCTATATGTAAGAAGCTTGTCAGCAAATAATATCAGTTCAACAATAGTTTAAACTTCACAAGAGAAATGTTAAAACATGTCAGGATGTTAGAAGTAGGGTACAGATTTGGTATCTGTCACAGAAGAATATGTGGTTTATTTCTTTAAAGCTGGGAATATGTGCAAAAACTGTGTCATCACTGACCTGCTCTGCATTAAGTTTTAAGATAATCTATCCATTCAGTAGTCATGAAAACATTCTAATGAACAATGTTTCTGGTACTTGTTATTATTTTTGTTTGCAGAGTGATGAATTTTCAATTATTCCCATAAATTTCACTTTGTAAAAGCAACAGACCTGTTAGTTGTCTAGTCAAATTCCAGAAGGAAGTTAGCACTAATTTTCGTTTATTTGAATTCTCTTTGAATACATAATATATAAGTTCCATCTTCAGTTTTATTCCATTTTCAGTTGTGAAAAGGAAGCTGACAGATTCAGGAATAGGTTAGAAAAGTGAAGACAAAATAATGGAAACTGTAGTCATGTTAAAGAAGAATTAAATTCTTGAAGCCAAAAATAGTTCAGTTTCCCCATACCTCCTTTTCAGCAAGACACTGAGCAGATTTAAGCACAGATATGGAACCTGGCACTCGTCCATTGCTGCAGAGACAATGTTAGTAATGACAGAATCAGCCAGTCCACTGAGACTGTGCACAGTTCATTTCACAAGAAGGGAAAGATCTCAGCACAAATCTACAATGCTGACATGACAGTGACTCTGGAAGAAACTGCAAGGAAAACACTGGTTTCCAATGCAGAAAATATGGGTTTAGATTGTAAAAGCACACTATATTATTTCTCTGGTAAATGCTAATGTGCTATGGCTTCACAAGTTTTTAAAAAAGCATTCTGGAAAACCTTCTAAGCAATGTATTGTGTATTTTTAGGACTGTTGCCCTGAATAATCTGCCAGCTTCGTAAAGATAACTTCCATTTCTGTGGCTATTTCCAGGATTTTCAAGTTGCTCTGAAATCATCTCAGATTATGACAGTTGACTTTCAGAGCCTTGTTACTCTGCCTGGTAGTGCTGTTCCTCATCCAGGCACTGACACACTACCCAGCAGCTGAATGTGTTGGTGTGAGTTTCTTCTCCCATAATGATTTTAATAATTCAGTGCACGGATCAACAGATTTTGGTGACATTAAAATGCTGATATAGCTGTAATACTCAATAAATAAAATTAAAACACTTCTGTGTTAGAGAAGACATCTGCAGTAACCCAAGTTGTACTTCAGGCTGACAGATTGAAAGCAGAGGAAGAAGAGAGGCAATTCTCAGATGAGTATTCTTAGAACTATGGTACAGCCAAGGGCAGAATTTTGCCCTTACTGGGGAATAAATCAGGGCAACATGTGTGGATCTAGGGGGAAGAACAACCATTACAATTCCAAGTAAATTAATTCCACCTCTGATCTTTGAGTTCACAGAGGAAGGCTGAGATCCCAGTGATCCATCTGGCAAGTGACAGTAATGAGCATTATGCATAATGATTACAGATTACTCAGGCATGGCTGCAGATTTATATGCAATACAATGGAGCAAGCATTAAGGCTTTCCCAGGGCTTTTTGTAAAGCCCTGTATTAACTTGATTATAACTGAGACAGTCTTTAACTGGGCTAATGTTTTCTCTGCCAGCTGTGTTGCCTTTTTTTTAAGTTTCAGCTGCTGCAGGCGATAGTTTTCAGAATATGAAGCTAGAGGGTAAAAGTACATTTCTGATAAAAGCAATCTAGTGGCCCATTTGGAAATACCTATTTTCTTTATAGTAGGACCTTAAAACTGTAGTGTGGACTCATCCTTCTCAGGTTTGTGTGCTATTACCAGCACAATTTCATGACTTGGGCACTGAGGCAGCACAAAAGTCCCGACCTATAAAATATTTAGCCCTGTTTACTCCCATCTGAACAGCAGGAATCTCATAGAGAACTGTAACCACATTCCACAGATGGAAATGGCAGCAAAAAGCACAGAACAATGAAATACGAGTTTTTATTAGTTTTGCAATTTTTATCTTTATTTAGATATGTGTTTCCTTTTGAAAGTCCCTGCTGATCAGATAAAATTCCTATGCCAAAAGAATACTCCTGATGCTTTCGTTTTTTGTTAAATAATAGCATTTGGTAAATACTAGATAATGCTCGAACAGCATATCACAGCAATACAGAAACTTACATTAAGCAAGGCTTTGTAGCTGAAATCTGCCTCAGATAACACTTATGAACACGTATGTCAAGGAGCTTAAGAGTATAGTGTGTGACAAATTTGTACTGTTTGATTTCTTTAACTTTTTGTAATTTCTTCTCCATCCTAACTAAAAAAAAAGGATATATAAAAATAATTTCTAAACCCAGCTTAATACTCTGGACACTTAAAATCAAGGTTTCCCTTATTTGTGGGTAGGCTGGTAACATGTGAGATCACCTGTCCTCCTCATCCCTGGACAAGGCCTTTGTCTGCGAATTTTCAGGCAAATGTTCTGGGTATCTGAAGAAGTCAGGATCATTACCTGTGCAGAAGTTTGCAGGGAAAACGTAATTTGAGGTATATACTGATGACAGGGACATGTGAAGGAGTTTATTAGAACAAACTCAGTTGGTTAATCCTATTTTACAAGTTTTAATTTAATTTAATTTATCACACAACTTGTTTGTTTATATTGGTATTATATGGATAAAATAGTTAAAATGAGGCCCTGTCCACATTCTAATTTGGAAATAGAAATGGATCTGAGGCACATTTTTATAATGTCTTTTCCTTTCTGTTTGCAGAAGTACTGTCAGCCATCATTAGTGTACTGCTGGTCTATATCCTTATGGCATTCCTGTTGTACGAGGCTGTTCAGAGAACAATCCATATGGACTATGAAATAAATGGTGATATCATGCTCATCACAGCAGCCGTTGGTGTTGCAGTTAACTTAATGTAAGATCTCTCTCTCTTCATTAACCCTCATAAATGTATTCTCAATAAGCTGCTAATTCAGTCATGGCCTGTAACTTTGTCATGGGATGTAATTTTGCTGGACCTCTTAATTTTCCCAGATAAGACAAGAAATTACACCGGGTATTATTTTTCAATTATTTGGTTTAAAATGAAAAAACCCTAACAAACCCACCCCACCCAAAAAACCCTAAAGCTTGTTTCTTGAAACATTTCTCTCCTTTCCCTTTCAGAATGGGGTTTTTGCTGAATCAATCTGGCCACCTTCACTCCCACTCGCATTCCCACGCTCACTCTCACGTACCTCAGGTGAGCTCTCCGAGCGCAGCCCAGGGCAGCGGCCACGGGCACAGCAGCCACGGGCACAGCAGCCACGGGCACAGCAGCCTGGCAGTGAGAGCAGCCTTTGTGCACGCCCTGGGGGACCTGGTGCAGAGCATTGGGGTGCTTGTAGCTGCCTACATCATCCGCTTTAAGGTAAGGAAAGGCCTCTCCTGGAGGCACGGGGAATCTTGGCGGTTCACTCTGGTGGTTAAAGTCAAAAGGGGCCTGTTTTTATAAGTTATTAAAAATAGCTTTTTAATGATATTTTATGATAAGCTTCATACATCATGCAAAATAAGCAAGACTGTCTCTACTATATATATTGTAACTATTCAAACCTGGAAACTTGGAACCAGAAGTAACTGTGTCTTCTGAGTCACATTTTTGTAAGTGATCTTGTTTTCATACATCCTTTGACATTGTGAAATTTGCCTTTTGCAGCCAGAATACAAGATTGCTGATCCTATATGTACATATGTATTTTCCATACTGGTGGTTTTTACAACAGTTCGAATTCTGTGTGACACGGGAGTTATTATTCTGGAAGGTAAGATCTGTGCCCAATCTGCAGTGCTTTACATGGAAAATAGATTTCTTGACATCATAATCCCCATCTCTATGTAGATTGTACCTGGAGACCTGTCTGTCTTGGTGCTGCTTTAGTCTGGTGGCTCTTTATGGCTCCTCTAAACTGTAGCAATTCTTAAGTGTCTTTGACTGTGGCCAGAACAACACAAGTCCTGTATCTGCAAACTCTTTACCATCAGGAGATGCAGATGTGAAATGTACAGAACTTTCTAGTGTGTCTGCAGTGACTCTCAGCTGAATCAAGTGAACGTTTGCCCAGACTCAGTTCTACACTCTCACTTCTATTACTTGTACAGTCAAAGTGAATGTGAATGCAGGTAAAAGGAGGCACCAAGCACAGGCAAATGGCTGGACATTTTGTTTCATGTGAGGCAGTCCTAGACACTGAACTTTCAAAAGAGACAGTACTGGAAATAATGTAATTTAAGAGACAGTAAGGCACCAGGTTCAGAGAAGTTATGCAAAAAGTCTGAAGAAATCTGAGAAGCAAGTTGCTGAACTCCTCACAGTATACATAAACTCCATAAATCTAGAAGATAAGCAATAAAAGCTGCTGTAGCATCAAAACTACTCAGAAAGAGTTTATTCAGTACTTGCATTTGTTTTTGACCCAAGTTGGTAATCTAAAATTGTGATTTTGCCCTTTGTACAGAAAAAGGATGTGGTGGTAAGTTAGAGATGTGCTGCTGAAAATACCAAAAGGACTTGATCTGTGATTTGCAGAGAGGACACTCTGTAAAACACAGTCCTCTGTGTTGACCACTGCACATGGATTACTGTAGCCTGTGAACAGGATCCCAGGTACCTGAAATGCAGTTTCAGGAGACAGGCCCTAGCTTTTTTTTTTTAACAGATTTTGACCCTGGAGTCCAGCCTAAGCTGTTACTAAGGGTTAGAAGTGCAGTGAAGTTGTCAACAAAAGTACATCATTGTAAATGATATCTAATGCTGCTGTTGCCAGAGTGTGGATTCTGGACAGGACAGATTCCACTGAGACAGCTCTGCAATTCCTGAACAACTTCTGTATCCATACCAGACTTAACTGGCCCATTTCCATATTGTTTTCTGTTGATAACATGGAAGTTACTAATCCTCTCCAACAGCACAAATTCTAATTTCTTTGACATTGAGATCTGTTGTAACATTTTAAAGGCTACTGAGACTCTGCAGAAGACAGAATTCATTTTATCTCATGTTTGGTATCACAGGAGTTCCAAGGCACTTAAATGTGGATCGCATCAAGGAAGACTTGATGAAAATTGAGGATGTTTATTCTATAGAAGATTTAAATGTTTGGTCTCTCACTGCAGGAAAAACAACTGCCATAGTCCACTTGCAACTAGGTAAGCTGCTGGATAGCATAATTCTAAATTAAATCCAAGTTTAGGAAAAACCCCACCACTTCCTCTTCATATTGTTATTTAAATTGAACCAAGAAATACCATTCTGGGGAAGGAAAATCTACTAACTCTGGTTTTGTACAGCAAGGAATAGAATACCTTGGCCAAAAAAGACATGGTGTAAATGAGAACTGTGCAAATAAAATATTTTTATACCAAAATGTCCAATGCAGGGAAAAAAACCAACACAAAATTTCTCCTCAGAAATTTTCTTACATGTTTAGGGAAAGAAAGGGTGAAGTTCTAATGTGGAACAATCAACACATGAAAAATAAATGTTTTGCCCAAAATGTGTGCTGATTCAGACATCTAACTATACTATGAATATTAGTTCCTAGTAGGAAAGCTCAGGTTTTTGGGGGGCAAGTATCAAATACACACAGAGTTCTATCAAGAGAGGTATAAAATGATGAAGAGAGAGTGCACAGTGACCACAAGAACAATATTAAATTAATAAAGTGTGAGCAAAAATTATTCTCAACGGTGGCACTGTGATAAGTTTGAGAACATTTGCATTGCTCAGGTTTCTCAAGGAGTGAATTTATTAATTCTTTTCTTAATTTTGCAGTTCCTGGTAGTTCATCTAAATGGGAGGACGTTCAGTCCAAGGCCCGGCAGCTGCTGCTGAACACGTTTGGAATGTACAAGTGCTCTGTCCAGCTTCAGAGCTACAAACAGGAAATGAGCAAAACCTGTGCGAATTGTCAGAGTTCCAGTGCCTAATTTCATATGTTTTGGGAACTGCTGCCTTATTCTTTACCTTGTGTAGTCAAAGACTGAGAGCAATAAATGCAAAATGAAAATTACCCAATAGTAACCATTAATATGTGGATTTGTACCGTGGGACATGCAGCAGGGAGAACTGGTGCTGCAAAAAGTGCAGTGGTTGCCCTACAGAACATTTATTTCACTCTCTCCGTTGTACTGGTTTATTCAATTTATTATGGTTTTGAGACAAAGCTGGGTTTGGATTATTGTTTACAAACTGGAACGTGGCTCTGCAGATACCTCACAAATTACAGTCCAATATTGTCCTTTAAACATTATGTACCACAAAGTACCTGCACTCCAAAAGGAGCATCAGGCATTCAGTATTTCAGTCAAAAGTCTCTAAAGCTGATCATACCAGGGTTGCACAATATATCATGATCCCCAAATTAATTCTTCAGTATTTTTGCAATAGTAATTTTCACACAGTATCTCAAATTATTAACATGTACATTAAGTTGAATTCTTGTGGAAACTGTCTCTTTGGAGAGACTGCAAATTACAGAATTTACTGTACCCAGACCAGAAAGTTAGCTTTAATCTGGGCATTCAGAGATCCAGACAGGAAGATCTTTGCCCAGACTTCTGGTATTTATCTAGACCCAACACTGGACCCAAAGTGTTTTAAGTGATCAGTTATCTTTAATGTGTTTTAGAATAGGATTTATACATTAGAAACAGGTTATTTATTTTATAAAGTTTTGACTTGTAAGAGGAATTTATTATTAATAATCTTGAATGTCTAAACCATCATTTGATTCACATTAGAAGGCCAGTTGATTAGCATGCGTTCTAATTGTAATTAATAAATGTCCTGTAATTGATAATTTTTTCCATGATTGTTTTGTTTTAAAAGAAAAGGCAAATGATAGAAGTGCTATTTGACTTGGAAATACTCTCAAATGCAATCTACAGATATGTGCATCCAACAGGAAAGTGGGGAGCAGAAGTTTTAGACATGCACAATTCCATCCATCACAATCTCTGACCTTTCATCTTTAAGCACAGCGTGGCAGCATCCTGACAGGAATGCCACTGTGATAGCAGTTCCCACTACTTAGCTTATGGATAAAGCAAAATCCAAGCAAGCTCTGTAACCTGAAGGTGTTGGACAACAATATCATAACAACCTACAGTGGCAGAAAGGCCCTTTTGTATTTACAGAGAGGAGGCAACCTGAAAGACTGTGTATTCATTTGGACAGTTCAGAGTCCAAAAAGTGGAATTGTTTGGCCTCATTGTGGAACCCCTGTATTCTGAATGTACCCAAGATAATAAATCTTTACACTAAGCTATCATTCACCTACAAGGCCAGATTTAACCTGCTTCTGACGTCAATGGCATTCAAGAAGCGAAGAGCAGCAAGAACATGATGTACAAAGTTCAGAAGATGGCAAGAACTTGGCTTCAAGTATTTTTTGTTTATTCTGTACTTTCACCTTATGCAGAACTTCCACTGACATGGAAAGTAGTTCTCTGTGTGGATCAAAAAGGAAAGCTTTTGCCAGTTATGGTTATTGTGATATTCAGCTGTGAATACTTCAGCTATTTTCTGTTTTGAAACTCGCTAGGGTTTCACATTTTCATAAGGCTGATTTGGAGGTAACAATTTTTGCTTCTTTTCCTCTTTCTGGAGGTAGGGATCACATGATGAATTTTTATTGATGAAAGCTGACAGCACATTGAGAATCTGGACAGAGTGCACATAACACCAGATTGTATCTGTTTGGGCAAGGAACAGGAACGCTGGTGTACAGCATGGGAGTGTGTGCAGCTGAAAAGCAGCACTGTGCTTGGGAAGGTAATGCTGCAATACAAACACTACCATCAATTAAGCCATATCACAGTTCATTAAAAACGTGCATCCCATCCTTTCAAACTTACTGGCAAAAACCACAAACAACAGGTATTTTGCACATACTAATGCTCAAATGGGTTTTAATTAAATTGGGGTTTACAGTTGATGTAATTAGATGTTGAAGTACAGTAGACATGTATTGTATTTGCAGTTTTTTAATAATTTACTATACATTTGTTTAATTGAAGAAAAAAGGTGTGTTGTTCTATTGTGGGTTTTATTAAATCGATTATTAAACTTCACATTGTCTTATAAAATATTTATTTGTATTTCTCTCTCTCATCATCTTTGAATTCCTACAGCAATCTGATTCTTAGGGCAGCTGTATTTTGAAATGTCTGAACACTCAGCTTCAACTCAGTTTGCAGATGCTATACATAGAATTAATTAAGTCTGTGTTTAGTCAGAACAACTTAAGACTTGTGATTTCACATGCAATAACTGCACTTCAGAAAGTATAAGCTGACAAAGCATGGTGAAGGATTATCATGAAGCAACTGGCAAAACATTCTTGAAACCCTACATTCACCCTTGAGGGGCCCTTGCTACCAAGGTCTGTAGACTGGAAGTTCAGAGAAAAGGCAACAGAAGACAAAATGAGAATAAAGAATAAAATAATCAGTAAGCTTTTATGGATACTCCAAGTATCAGCTTAGAGGAAAGGGGCATTATTATAAATAAGGTCTCTCTCACGTTTTTCCAAGCCAGATTTAATGTGGCTATGATAGTTTACACACTCTTACACTATTCTTTTCCTTCCTACAAATCCTTACCCTTCCTTCTTTTCCTTCTTACAAATCCTCTGCCTGAAAGGAAAATGCATATACTTGACAGAACTTCTTTCCAAACAAAAAACTTCCAAGATCCAAGCAGGTTTCCACAACCAGCATCCCTGGTTTCCAGAGCTGTGCTGGAATACTCTTGCTGACTGAACAGATGAAATCCCAAGGAGAAGGTTTTTCCTTTCTAAATCTGTGATTGTCACCCATCCTTTTCTGAAGCACAGATACAGTTTTGATGACAACCTACTCATATGAGTCAATTAAACATTTTCATATGAGTAGACTGCAAACCCTCACATCCTACTCTTCCCTTCTGAAGTGTTCTTATCCTAAAAAGAAAATTATCAGAAACATATTTTGTTTCTGAATGTTTTCCTTGCTTAATTATGTGGTTTGGTTTTTGTTTTTAATTGTGTTGACATTTTGTCTTTTCAATACCAGCAGCATTTCTTTCTTCACCAGCAGAATTACCATTTAAAATGTCATACTTGAATCTGGTCTTCAATTATCTCACTACTGTACATATCTGCTATTTCTTGCAGAATCACTCCCAAGTGGCAGAGTGACTCAGAAAAGCAGAAGGCTGGCATTTAAAAGTAATTTTCTGACATAGAAGCAAAAGCCCCAGAAGACACCCATCAAGTAATGAGTGGCAAGGATTCTGTTCAGGTATTTTGGTGGGATCTCATGAGGACACTGCACTGATGCTGCACAGGCAGGGCTGTTAAAGCATTGTTTCTACAAATAACTGTAAGAGTAATGAACAAAAGTGAGTGCTTGGGTAAAAGACATGGTACATTCTGCAGCAGCTTCCTAGTCCAATAAATGAATCCATTGCCAGAGAAGGTTCCCTTGGGATCTCAAGAGAAGGGGACAACCCCTGGAAGTATCCAGCTCACTTCCCTCTATCCAAAAGGGCAATGCCAAGGTCTTTTTTCTTGCTGGTTGCTCCAAACACATTCAGTTTTCCCACGAGTGAGCACACATATCTCCAATGTCATTTTTCACCAACTCTTTGCATTATGCCACTATTGCAATGACTTGATGAGGGTTCCTCAGGGTGAGAGAGATGGACGAGAATCTTGGTTCATGATCAGAAGGCTGGATTTATTAATACAAGATATATATGATACAATATGACTATACTAAAAGGAATAGAGAGAGAAGTTGCAGAGGCTGCTAAGCTAAGAATAGCATAGGAAAGAATGAATAACAAAGTTCTGTGTCCAGCAGAAAGCAAGGACAAACTCTCCCATGAGTGGTCAGCAAATCCAAACACTCACAGAAGACCAATCACAGATGCACCTGTTACATTCCACATCAGCAGATAATTATTGTTTACATTTTTCTTCTGGGGCTCCAGCTTCCCAGAAAGGACAAATCCTAAAAGAAAGGATTTTTATGAAAAAATGTCTGTGACAATGCCTCTGCTCTCAGTTTCCCTCTCTGTTTTCTTGCCAAATTCTGTCCTCTCCACAGTTTCATTAACAATGTCCAGCTCACACACTGGGCACTGCTGCTTCCAGGGTCACCAGGAGCGTCTCTCACTGCACCAGGGGTGGAACACACCCCAAGAACTCTGCTGTTCAAATACAGACCTGCCTTTGCCCCAAGATAATTTCCTCTTTGACCAATAAAATAAAAATAAAGCCTTCTAACCAAGATGCTAATTCACAGCAAAGACCTAATTTGAAAGCCTCTAGATTTCCTTTCTACCATAAAAAAATAATATAAACGTCCTACACATTCCCCACTCTTAATTTCCTTTCCAGTTTCACCCTCACCTCCCCTCTCTAACAAAGCGTGCTGGGCACTGACAGTGTCTGTGCTCTGGAGCTGGAAAATCCCCTGCTGGTCTACTCTTATTCCATTTTCCACAGCTGAATGCTCTAGGAAGGACCCTACATGCTCTTTCATTCTCTGAAATACCTGACACAACTTTGGAAGCTACAAGAATAAATATGGATCCTTTCCATTTTCTGTTTTGCAGCCACCACAGCAATCTGCTCTTAAAACACACGTGTAGCTGCCTTCTGTGTGTAAAGCTGTAAAATGATGATATCCTCATCATTATATTTGCTCTTTTGAGTATTTTTGCTCTTTTATCTCTGTTTTCTCTCAGTATTGCACAGTTTGAAAGCAACTGGTGCTAAATATGCAGAATAAAATAACTGCCTTTATTACAGCAATGAAGCATTTACACCTTTTATGGCATCAATTTATATAGGGGAAAAAAAGTGCCATTTCATAAGCAAAAGTATAATTTTATCCTTAGGATGACTGTTTCATTATTGCCTTATTATTATACATGGTAAAAAGATAAGTTGTTTCTCCAGGGCCATTATCAGCCAGTACATGAGGGCACATAAATCATCAGTGTTGTCTGTATCAAGTGTGTTCTGCATTGTTTTACATAGCAAACTAAGTCCTGATACACACAGGGATTTTTAGTTCAGCTGATGAATAAACAAAAGGACTCAGATGGCAAGCAGACTAAAAATTTGCATTTATCCCAGGTGCATTAAGAGCACCCAAGTCCCTGCAATCTTTCTATTTCTTTTCCCAAAGCACACACACAAAGAAATTATTTAATAAATCCCTAAATAAACTGATGAAACATGAACTTATAAAACCAGTTACCTAAGTCTAGTACCTGGTGTTTTAATTGTAAACAGGATTTTTGAGAAAAATACTGTAAACAAACACTTTCATAGTTAAGATGGTGCTCTATAGTTCAACGTAGCATACAATTATTCTGCATTTTTTTACAGATTTCTCGTGCTCCTGTTTCCCCCGTGAGAACAAGTGTGACACACCTGTATGGACGAAGGCTCTCCTCCCCTGGGAGCTTTCCAGGCCGTTCCCGGTTTTTCCAGACGATGGCGCAGCGCTCCCAGCGTTCACCGAGAGCTGAGTGCTGAGCGGAGCCACGGACACTCCCCGCTGCCAAGGGAATATATTCTATTACACGTCCTGGAAATGTCTTATTAGTCAGTAAAGAAACAGCAACTCAACTCCAAAACGCTCCCGCCCCCCCTAAAATAAACCCTCACCAAAACCCTCTTATTTTTTCCTAAAAAAGCCACAGGGGATTTAACTTTTTAATGGATGCAATAAGGAAAAGCACAAACCTAGCACTGACTGCCTGATCAATTACTGGGAAGGAGTTTAGACACTTCTTGAACGGCATATATGGGTAAATACATGGAATGCAAGCTCCAGTGCTTTCCTCCAGTGACAAACATCTAAGGAAAAAAAATCATATTAATAGCAATTATTTGAGGCTACAGATATCTGAAATGTAATTAGATTATATTAATTAATATTAATACTTAACAAGGTAAGTTATCATGCAAGCCCTTTGTTTCTATGAAGATAAGTATTCCTTCTTTGAGGTGCTGAATTCATGTTTCCAGGACAACAGATGCTTCCATCTGAAACATTCCTGACTGTGCTTTTTTCTGAAGAATCAGAGGACACTTCCAATCAAAAACATAAACCGAGGGAATAAATTTTGTTTCAAACTAGGCAGGTACAATTATAAATGACAAATATTGTTGTGTTTACATTCTGTAATTGCTCGTACAGTAGTGGTTTTGGATTTAGTGGAACAGACTTCAGAGATAGAAAATACAGATGAGGAAGGATGATGAACTCAGACCACAACATCCTTCCAGTAAAGTCTTCTTTCATTTCTTGAAGCAATTAAGCAATTCTGTATTTTCTAAGCTATTGCAGAAGAGACACACCTTAAACTGGAAACAAATTGCCCAACCAGTTACACACTGGTTTCTTTCTATTTGCTTGAAACAGAACCTAGATGGAATAAATGAGGATGGTTTTCAAGCAACCTAGCTTCCTCAACTTGCCACAGAGCAAAGTTCAAGTCATATAATAGAAAAATCAAAGTACAGTAACTCTCTGTTTATCAAATGTTAAAGGTTCATGGGCATTTAGCTGTAAATGAAGATATGTTTTAGATGTGAATAGCTATGCAGGATATCTCGTTACATTAACTCTGTTACTGTCTTTGTAAAGCAGCAATGAAAGCAGAATATTTTTCTTCCACAGACTTACTACATCTGAGATTGCTCTGAGGGGAGGATCAAGAGAAGAGCTAGTTCCTAATTTTAGCTGTCAGAGCTAGAAGGAAGCTGCTCACAGAGTTGGAGTAATAACAAAATTAAACCCTACTAATCAGCCCACCCCCTGCTATGGCTAAGTAGGGGCATTAATACTGCAGGGTTGATTGCATGGTTTTAAAAATTTTCTTTTTATTTTTTAAGAGTTCATATTTTGTTTATGATACAAGGTGTGTTTGTGTACAAAAAAAGGAAGGAGAGAAGAAAATATAAAGCCAGGTCATGTGGGTAGTGCAGATAGCAACTGGGAAACATTGGACTTCATCACACTACCATGCAACCAAGTATGGAACATACTACTGTACCTGGAGCAAATTGTGGTGGTCAGAAATTAAATCAATACCAATTTCCTTTACAGACTGCAAAGTGATCTGTTGTGCAGTTCAACTAAGACATCTGATGGTTTTACAGTCACTTTTCTCCTAAACAAGGTACATTTTACCTGTCTAGCCCACATCAAAGACTTTCATTACTGTATGAAAAAAGAATATTGGCGTTTCCCCCATCTCCCTTCTTTGTTGGGTTGCCATATTTTCTTTTATCTGTTTAATGAAGAAGAAAAAATCCCAGTAGATAAAGAACTTCATTTAGCCTTTGATTTTTGTAAATGATTACACTTCCTTTCAACAAATGTACTGTAGCTGCAGCAAAACCCTGTGCTGTACTATTCCTTAAGGAATGCAGGTTGTACCTGTGGCACTGCCAGCCAGACAAGTGTGGGGAATTCTAAAAGCAGACAGGAAGGTCAAACACTTTGGTTCTTTATTGAGGGAATCCACCTATGACTTTGGGGGTAATTCTGTTTATTGCAGAGGGTGTACACCTGTGCCCTTTACACCTACTGAGAAGTGACACCCTCAACAGTAAATCCTCAAACACCAACTTCCCTGTAACACCCTGATTTGTGTAGTGGAAACGCCTCCTCTGTGAACTAATAAAAATACAGGAACTTCAGCACAGACATGCCCAGTTCTTAAATGTTTTAATTTTTCTTGAGAGAGAATTTTCAAAAAGCACATACTAGTACAAATACACAATCACTGCAAACCTTACTGTATTAATTCCATGCTTCCCTGAAATCAGTATAAAACATTCACCTAACTTCAAACTGATGTTTTTTCATCTACTTTGTAAAACACGCTATTGTAACATGGAAATTATGGGCAAAAGCTTGGCAATGAGGCGATGACTAGAACTGCAAGTCATTGTGACTGGGATTGTGCTGTGGATTTGGATTTCTGCTTTAGGGAGTGAGGTGGATACTGCAGTCTTGAAGATGAATTAATTTTTTCTGGCCATAGCATGCTTCATTCAAAGCATCTGCCAAGAGGAAAACTAAACACAGTAATGGCAGCATAATGCTAACATATTTAATAATGTTAGCAGCATGGGCAGCACAGTGCTAACAGTCTTAAAAAAATTTAGGCTTTATTGAATTATAAAAGTCACAGCAGAAGGGAAAGATGCATCATTAAATGAAACAGTTTTAACAGCTTGAACATGTTTCCCTTTCTTTTAATGCAGTAAATTGGTGATTTATTAGCAGTAGATGACTGCTTTTCTTTGGAAAACTGATAAGATTTTTCTGTTACTACCAGGGATCAGGACTTTCTGCATTTACTTCCTTGTTTGTGCAGCAGCAGCATCAGATAAAGGACAGAGCCGTGCATGTCACAACCCCTGAACAGAGGCCATGGAGCCAGCCTGGCACACCAGGAAGTCTTGAAAATCTTAAATGTGAAAACCAACACCAAACCAAACCCTTTGTCATGCCCCTGTTGGTAAGAGATGAGGGCTTATTTAAACTATTTGGTAACCTGGCAGCGAAGGCCAGCACTGGTGTATATCCTGGTACCCAGACAAACTGTCTCTAGGGCCCCCAACCAGTGCTCTGCCACCCCACCCCCACACCTTGCTCACATGGCCCTCAGTCCTCACACAGGCAGGGTGGTGATGCTGCAGGACAGCTCTCCCTTGTTAGGGTGAAATCTGTCCCAGCCCCAGGGAGGGGGGGGGCTCTCCCATGTCCTGGCTGAGCCCTGAAGGGCAACACCTCCCCAGTAATGGCTCTGGCCAGAATGTATGCACAACAAAATTATCTAAAAGTAAATGCTAATTAAATTAAACCCCTTGTTCACCTGGGCAAGGTCCAGCATAAATAGGGCTGGCACAGCTTGGTGAGGGTGTGTGATCCTTGGCCAGGGCGAGGCGCACAGGCCGAGGTGCTCTGGATGCGGTGTCACCTCACGGCTTCCCAGGGGCCATTACTGCCATGGCTGCTGCCCCATGGAGAGAGCAATGGGCACACAAGCTGCCTGCTCCCTGTTCACACCAGCACTGGGGGGCAACACCAGTGCCCCAGGCCAAGTCAGCTGGAGTGCTTTGATTTCTATTTTAGTTACACTTTTTATGGGATTTCATTGTCCGTGTGCTCCTGTATGGCATTTGGATGTGCTGGACAGCAAATGCTTCAGACAGCAAAGGAAAACTGTGCCATGTTTGTTTAAGCTGAAAGCTTTTCCAGAAGTGTCCAACAGCAAATATTGGCTGGATTCAGTGAATCATTCCCATTACTCTTGTTTGTTTTCCACAGCCAGTCCTAGGGACAGCCACCCTCTGCACTAAGGCAGACAACAACTGCAGGATGAACCATTTCCTTCAACAGGTGCGTCAGCCCCCTCTGTAAGTGACTGTTTTCTGCACAAAGCCACCACTGAGGGAACCAGACAGTGCAGAACTGCACTAACAGCACCTTGTGGCAGAGAAATGCAGAGGGGCAGAAGGAGAAATGCTGACACTGGGGCTATCACATGCAAAGAAACAAAAACCCCCAACACACTCTGCCACACCACCACAAGATCTGCAGATTTAAGGCCTTGATGTACTACTGTAATAACAAAAATTAGAACTCATTGTATAGACACTGCAAAAGGCAGCCTTCTATTCTTTTCTTCCAGAAAGTTATTTTATAGACTACATAGAAAAATTTAGAGAAGCATGACCATAGACTCTAATGGTGGATTTCTAATAGTGATTAGAACTATTAAAACACATTTCTAATGGCTTGCAACCTATACTGGAAACTCTAACAAACTAGTGACCATTTTTATTAAACTTCGTAATTATTATGAAATTTGGAAGTGATATAGTTCCATGTAAATGTACTTGCTAGGGTGAGCAAAGGTAGTGATTGTTAAAAAACGTCAACATCAACCAAACCAAAATCAAGAGCAGAATGGAGTAGGAGACTAAAGACAGCAAAGGAAATAGAGAGAAATAAGAAAGTTGTTAAATTATTTCAACAGCCTCTAAATTGTTCATGGAATTAAGACTCATGGGTTTGCATGACATAGATCAGGGAAGCCTTACTGTTCTCATAAACATCAGCTCATAAAATTCAACCAGTTGAATCTTTACTGTTTGCAGAACAAGGAAATAACTTGTACATTGCTTTATGGATTTATGTTGAGTAGCTGATTGGGGAGACACAGTAATTGCTCTTGGTGTATGCTACTTATAAGAAAAAAATACTTTATGCAGGAGACAGATTTTTAGGGACAGTCAGAAAAGACACAAAACCCTAAGAGCTTTAACAATATTCATAATCTTTTTGAATTGCCAAAAAAAAATTTTGATTTCTTAGATTGTGTGAAAACCCTCCCCAGAAATCCATATTAATAAAGAAAAACAGAACAGTTTACAAAGGAAAACAGATTTATTACCACAGCTGTTATGCTTCAGGACATGATAAAATAAGCAACAATCTGTGACTGACAGCAGTCACACAGTGTGACAGCAGTCACACTGCTTAATGTGCTACTAGAAACATCACTGAAATGTGGCTAAATACAAAAATTAACTAAAATTTACTTACACTCACTTTCCCAATGTTGACAGATACTTAGGTCATAGTACTTGCAGCCAAAAAAAGTGACTTACTGAAGAACAATTAATGCATCAACTTGGAGCATGGCACTTTGTTTTTGCTACAGTCCAGTAGAAATATGGAAATACAGAGAAAGATTTTAAAATATTTTCTGTTTTAAAACACTTAAAACTTGTATTCCTCAGAGCTCTGTATTTTTGTGGTTCTATGATATTCAATCTTCTTGTAATGTCATTCCTTAAACACAAGCTAAGGACTTATTCTGAAGACTAGTAGATCCTCTCATCTAAAACATAAATGCTGCTGAGTCATCCTTACTTGATAAACAAATATTTATGCAACATTTAGATTATTTTTTTTCTCAGTTGAAGAAAACAGCTCCTGAAGCCAGGCTACCTTGGAATTAAGGAGACAGCTTTTCTACATGAAGATTGTCATTGCTGCAGAATAACCTAAAGCACTTGACTATTACTCATTTAAGGGGACTTTTCCCAATTAGCAGTTGTTTCACTTTTGCTCCCTTCCTCACAGAAAGGATTATGAATTCTGACCATCCACTGTGAAATAAACTGTGCAATAGATTGAGAAACTGCTTGGAAGAGGGCACATACAGAAAATATCTGCAAAAGGACTGTTCTGCCATTGGATGCACTTATTGTCTCATGATTTTACTGGGACCCTGCCCATTACATTCTTTCCCTGGCCAACCCATGATCAAACACACAGAAGCTTAAAGAGTCTCTTCATAGAATCATTCCTAATTTTAATCAGCTAGTTTCTATTTGATAAAAGAGATATACCTAATAGCATGTAGAAATCTTTAAAAATATTATTAATTGTGCAGTACATTGCAGCTTGCACTTGAACAACCTTGCACAAAGATAAGAAATTACCACTGTGTAGTTTTGGATGATGCAGATTTTCTAATTCTAGTAACTTCAAAAAAATTTAATAATGAACAATATTTACCTGATTTTCATTTTCCTTCTAGCCATGCTTAACCCTTAGGTTTTGAGGTTCTAAATCTGCAGTCTCAAATACAATAAGAATTAAATAAGAAGGTTAAAGAACCTGGACTCCTCAGTGGGTAAGTTTCAATATTTGCAGCACAACATTAGTTTTGTTAATCTGTCCCCACATCTAACACAGACAAGGAATGCAAGTGTACTGTATGACCACATATGCTGCCATACAAAGACATCCTCTGGTTATGCCTTTAGTCTCCATACAACATTGAAATACAGAACAGAAAGTTCTGTATCTCTGAAAGGAGACCAGGATTCCCAATTTAGAAAGGCTTTTGAATTTGCATGAAATGTAAAAATTTAGAATTTATTTTATTAAAAATTAATAAAATGGCAAAACTAATGTGTTTTGAAACAAATCCTGAAATTCTACAAAAACTATGAAGGCTTTTTTGATCCATAATCACAATCTGAATACTCAAAAATTTACATCAAATGCTTATTGAAAATGAGTCTTTTGATTCAGATTTTTGGACTATGTGGATGCTGTATGCCAGCTTCTAAAGCAACATCAAACTCCTCATCCAGAGGCCAAAAAAATGTAGGGAGACCCTAAAAATGTAGCAGAAGCATTTCCGCACACTGATTTCAGTAGTCAAGTTTGTGCAGAAATGATTCCACTAGATTCATAGGGTACCTTTGGGAGGCAACAGAAACTTCTCACTTCGTCAGCTTTTTGACCTCTTCCAGCTCTTTTATAGGTTGCCACTGCTGATTGATTGTTACCAGCTGGAAGAAATGGAAAATATGAAAGTTAGGAAAATCCCAGTGAGCATTTACTCCACTCCCACATCTCCCCATATCAAAGATCAGCTTATTGCTGAAGAAGTTCTAGTGGCTTTACATTTTCCTTTCAGAAATATGCAAGAGATGATACAATAATTTGTTGAACAAAATCACTTGGATATTAATTAAGTAATCACACAAATAATTTCACTTTTCCTTATCCTAAGTGCTCTAATAAATTAAGATATTTTTCCTTCCGGCTACAGTATTCAAACATTCTTACTCAATTCTGTAATTCAGGAACAAGGTAAGGGTAAACAGCACTTCCTTACACTCCAAGTTTCCACTGTTATCAGTGGAATGGAGTAAATGGATGTTTGGGGTGGGAATGGACACAGGACAACAACCAGAAGAACAGTATGAATTTAAGATCAGACCTACAGTGTAAGAGATCCCTATCATTAGCTAATAGAGTGAAGACATAAAGTAATCAAATAAGTATTTGTTTCCACTTTTAACTAGATACACATCAACTTTACACTTGTTCTCTTGTTCATATTTTACTAGTTCTTACACATTGAAAGAAGTGATTAATTGTGTTGGAAATTCATGCTATTTATACATATACTATATGTACAAATTACCTTTTGAGGCTTGGCAGGATCAATAGTTTCCCATGGTTCTGAACTGCCAATCTTGTGAATGCTTTAAAAGAAGATAAAACAGGTATTATGTTTTAAGGTGTGTCCTTGAACACATTTTCATATGAGCAGCCTATTGTCAGTAGAACTATTCACCTTAGTTAGCAGTTCCCTAAAACACAAGTTTAAAGATTTGGGCACTGTATTTTAAAACCTGGATAGGAATCAATGATAGCTTTCTTTTTTTGCAGCTTCTAAAGCACCAAGCCAGCCAGCACTGTTCACATATCACTGAAGGAAGCAAGCTGAAAAATCAAAGCTGAATAAAGACACAAGGGACTTTTACCCTAACACTTTTATCCTAACAGTTAAAATGCCTATTCCAATCACTTTAAAATAAATAAATGAACTCCCAAAACCTTTAAGAGTACAGGATTTGGCTCCAATTATCAGCCAAGCCATTGGAATACTATCAAACACTGTTCTTTATATACAAGTCAATAGCCTGGTTGCAATATATGTGCATCTCATCTACATATGTGATTATATGAAATTCTTGTTTAGAACATTTAAAGCTTCTTATACCTAAAGCAAAACCCCCCTAATTATTAAATCAAAAGTTAGGAAATAACTTGGACTACACTCCAAATTAATTATTTTCCTCACTATTTACAATCTGCAGATACTTTAGTCATTATCAGTACTCCCAGTACTCTGGAACATGTGCCTGGCACAATTTCTTTTTTTTCTGTGTGTAAAACATGATAGTCAAATACTTGGTTGAATAAAACAAGTTAAGGTAAGCTCCAAGGAATAAGGTTTTGCTTACATCACATCAGATTTGCGGAATAGGGAATAGATACAAAAAGAGAACGCCCCAGCTGCTGCGAAGGACAATATTCCGGCCAGGGGAATGAGCTGAAAGATAAAATAGAGAAAAGAGCTGATCTTATGTCCCAGCTACAGACCCACGAGTAGGGGAGCAAGGGTTACACAGAACTAGGCAGGGATTACCTGCTCCTGTATATTTCCTCGATATTACCCTTTACACCACTTCACTTTTAATATGTGAATTTCACTTCTACCTCTACATTACCCTTCTTCACACCTCACTTTTAACACATCAACTTTACGCATGTCCCATTTCCTCGGGAAACCAAGTGGCAACCCCGGTGCAGCCGCCCGAGCCCCCCGCATCCCTCCCGGCGGGCGGGTAACCACGGCCCCGACCCCTCCGGCCAACTCACTTCTCTTTTCGTTCTAAGCGTGTGCAAGATGCCCTTGCTCATGCTGGCAGCGGCTGCGGAGCGGCTCAGACAGCTCTCAGCTCTCCCCGGCTGCGGCAGGAGGTGCCGGCCGGACCCGCCCCGCGCTCTTTGAGCCCAAAGCCCTGAGGGGCGGCACAGCGCACCCCCGGGGGACAGCGCGCCCCAGCGGCCGGACAGAGAGGGCCCTGAGGGCGGCACAGCGCACCCCCCGGTGGCCGGACGGACCGGGCCCTGAGAGCGGCACAGCGCGCCCCGGCGGCCGGACGGACCGGGCCCTGAGGGCGGCACAGCGCGCCCCGGCGGCCGGACGGACCGGGCCCTGAGGGCGGCACAGCGCGCCCCGGTGGCCGGACAGAGCGGGCCCTGAGGGCGGCACAGCGCGGAGCGGGCCCGCGGGCCGGCAGCGCCCCCTGCAGGTGCCACACGGAGCGGCCGAACAGAGCCTGTGCCTGTCCCGCACCAACCCTTCTCTCTCCGCGCCTGCAGCACGCCAACCTGGCTTCTCCGCTTCTCCTTTGTCCTCCTGTCTGTCCCCTTCTCCAGGTATCTAGGCAAACGCCCCAGTGCTGACAGAGCTGCCTCTGCGGAGCTCGGAGAGCTGCTTATAGTGACCAAAAGAGGAGCCCGGTGTCACTGCGTCCCCTCGCGCTGCAGCAAAAGCTCAACCCAGGCCCAGGTTCTCATCACTGTCCTGTGTTCCACAGCTCCTCTCACTTCCCAATATCATTTCCCAATATCCCTCTCTGAGCAGAACTACCAGGGGCAGGCTGGAGGTGAGAGCAGGTGACTCCATCCATTGGTTTCTCCCCTTCTTTCTTGCCCACAGGAAAGCAGTGAGAGGAATGAGAGGCTGCCTGCACTGCATGTTCTGCTACTCCCAGCAGCAAGGAACAGACATGACAGGGCACAAACAGCTCAGCTGGTCCTTCTAGGGAGTGGGTGTGGAAATTCAGCAGCAGCATCTTGGAGGAGCTGGCAGCATCTTACTGTAACAACTCTGACATGCAGCAATTCCAATGGAAACTCTCAAACACTGGGCAGCCAAACAGACAGTTTTCATACTTTTTCTCAGCACTGCTGCTGAGAAAACTCTGTGTATTTATAAGCACTGTCTATTTGTTGCTACCAATAAAGCTACAGGATGGTCCTTTCTATAAAATGGTGATGAAAGCCAAGCTGTAGGGCAGTTGTCTGTAACTGAGCCCTTTCCTAGGTTACAACAGCTTTACTACTGCCTTTTGCCTTCCTCAGCCACCAACTGCCTTGGAAGTTCCTTTTGTGATCCATCTCACTATAAACCACACTCAGTGCAGTCCCTAGTGTGCCTGTTATGAGAAAGAAATAATTGTTAATGGGCTTAATTTCTGAACCTTGGCTAAAATAAGGAACTGTCTTTGACAGTGGTGTATTTTGTTCTCGAGCATTTTGACTGGGAAAAAGAAAAGGTAATAAACAATAATAAAAACCCTCCTACTCTAGTTAAAATGCACACTTACATACATGTAACACCAATTTCCTTAGAAGTGTCTATGTATTTTACAAGGCAACCCACAAAAATGTATTGACAAGGAATGGCTGGGTGGGGAAAATAATTCTGCAGAAATTGTCATTATGCAAACTCCCTTTTCTAAAGAAGAAATTATAGTTTGAGTTGATTACATACTTGGTATCTGCTTACTCAATCCAAATGTTTGTACAGTAAGCAGTAACGAATCCAAAATTACTCCCCAAACCCCTGACTTCCAGACCTACACCAAGGAGTTAAGCACTGGCAACCCTTTCACTGCCACTGTATTTGGGAATCTGCTTGATGATGTAGGAATGTAAGCCTAGACAGGCACATATAAAACACCTTACATTTTATATAGAGTGAGACTTCTTCCTATTTAATTTCCTGAAGGCTTTTCTATTTTCTATGTATTTGCTGTCTTTTGGAGACTTCACAACACATTTCACATTTTCTTCTTATGCCATTCCTACTTAAAAGTAGGAAATCTACAGTAACACTAAACTAAAACCATAGTGTTTCATCTAAGTATTTCAATTACTTGTTTCATCAGATGTAAACCTACCCAAAGCAAACAAGATTTTAATTTATTATTCATTATTTAAATTACAGAACTTTTTAAAAGTGACACTTTACTGTATTTCACACTCCCTGAAAACTACAGTAAGTACAGTGTTAAAAAGCAGGAAAGATGCAAACCTTTTCAAAATCTTTGTAATATATTTCAAAATACTTATGCCACTCCTTTATAGATTCAAGAGGCTAATTCTTGATTAGAGAATTTTTCATAAAATTCCAAGTCTTTTATGGTTAAAGATGGTTTTACAGTCTGCAATGATTTCACAAAATGTTCCTGTTTTACAGCAGTGGCTTCGAGTCCATTCTCTTGCAATGCCAACAAAGCAGCCTTTAAAAGAAAAAGAAAAACAATTTAGTCCTTATCATGTTTTAAATTGTAAAGAATACTGTAAGTACTCTAAAATATTTTACAAGGAACAAAGCATTAGTTAAAGCATCTGAAAACAGCACTGTATAACTTATGGTTATTTAACAAGAGATAAAGATCCAGGTAAGGTTACCACAACTTTTTATTTAAAGAATGAACCCTTGTTCAATTCTTCTGTTTTAACCATTCTCTTTGGATTTTCAATGCAAATTGGCAAAGCATCTCTACTACAGATGGCTCAGTAACATCTATGAGTTAGCTCTTTTTTCATTCAAAGTTGTTATTTAGAGTTTATCTCACAGATAAGCCAGGAATATTTCTTACCTCCTTGCACAGGTTTTCAATATCAGCTCCAGAAAAGAGGTTTGTCAGGACTGCCACATCTTCTAATGACACGTCAGTATCTAATGGAATTTTTTCAGTGCAGATTTTCAAAATGGAAACTCTTCCCTGTAAGTTGGTGCATATTATGCAAGAAAACAAAACCAAACAAACAAAAAATTAATCTTTCTTCAAAGCAGTACTAAACTTGAAATTAGAGCCAAAGAAAATCCAGAAAAGCACCAAAACTACCTGGTTTTGGTGGAAGAATAAAATGCTATTAATGGAGATAACACACTTCTGGTTGTCTCATATATTTATTATTCACAGTCACTCCTTGCTTCATGAAAACACAGTATTTTAGGCTGAACAGGCCTGATTTGGCATGCTTTGGGACAACTTTTTTTTGTGAAGCTCAGGACAAAAAGCTACACTAGCCTTAGGAACAGTATACAAAAATTACTTGAAGCAAGGACAGACAACTTATTTTGATATTTCCTGAATTGTAGCTTGATTTTGTAAATATCCATTTTCTCTATTTTCCATATGCAATATGATAACTACCCACACCAGTTAAAATGCTATTGGTGTTTAAAATACAAATATCTTTATTACTTTTAAAATTTTTTTCATTGTACCTTGAATTTGTTGACTGATCTCCAGTGAAACACCCATCAGTTGTGAAGGATGTTACAGACATATATCCCCTTTGCTCTTAAAGCATGCTGGCAATTAACATCTCTCCCTTTAAAGCCATGCATGGATGTGCAATACCTTCAGATCTGGAGGTGGAATATAAATCATCTTGTCCAGCCTTCCAGGACGGAGCAAGGCATCATCCAACATATCTGGTCTATTTGTTGCAGCAACTACCATGAAATCTTTGTTCAAAGTTTCCTGAAACTCTAACTGAGTAAGAGATCATGTAAACAAATTAGTGCAACATGGTTGAGATAGATATTATCACAATACATTAGTTAACTGCTAATGAGAAGAGGGGAAGGGCAAAAAGATAATGTAATTTTACATTTTACTTTCCCTTCAATATTAGTATTTTATCTTTTTTGAGGTAAAAAAATGCCTTGGTGCAGGGCAGATTATATGACAAAGAAGAAATATAGTTAGTATCTACCTTGGCAATACATAAAGACTTTCCTTTGGTCAGATTGTAATGAAGAACATTTTTTTTGCCAAAACAAAAATTCTGGAACTGTTTTCTTTATTATTCCCCCAAAGAGTACCATAATAAGAAAGAATTTATATACAAAAAAGCTAAATATTAAATGTTGTGAATAATTCATTGACAAGGGAAGGTACAAGTTTGTGTTTAAGTAACTAACAGATCATAACTGTGCTGCTTTTGTATGCATCATGTGAGAGAAAGAGCTGCAAATGAAGTAGGGGAAGGACTTAGAAAAAGTAAGCTCAGGGAGGAACTTATTGAGAGTAAAAATCACACAATCAATCTAAAAAATTAATTTAGTGTCAATAAAAGGATTTTTATGACAGAAGATGAACACTCAACTAGTAATGCCTGTGTGGGTATTTTGGTCAAACAAAGCCTCACTGAGGAACAGTGTATGTAAAAACAATCAGCAGCCTATATACAGTGTCCTCTAAAAACTAGTAATTATGACAGAGCAAAACAGCTTCTTGCATGTTTTTAAGTCCAAGGATTTGAAGATTAAAATGTGAATGCAAACAACTAAAATTTTTGAAACAACTGGGCAGCACTTCTCATTCTTCCTGTACAGAAAAGGGAGCATAAATACCTTTCTTTCCTCATCACTTTGCTCTTGGCACTGAGCCTCAAGCTGCAGCTTGCCTCCTCTTCTTTCTGTAACCTTCAGCCCAATCCCATCCAATTCATTGAGAAGCACAGAGAGAACCCTCTCTGAGACACCATGGCCAGTTCTGCAGAGTGCCCGAGATCCCAAGATGGAATCAATCTCATCCAGGAATATTATTGCTGGAGTATTTGCTCTTGCTTGGCGAAAAACCTTTTCAACAAATGGTAGTAAAATAAAACATTAATGCCTGAAAAAAGAATCCCACTTACATATACTCTGTATTTACTTTAAAGGTACTTTTGCAATGATTCTTAAGAGCTGTGCTGGCTTACATTTACTTTTGGCAAATTCTGCTTCTTTTTTATATTCCTAAATGAACTGAAAATAAAAGGGTAGGAATTTGAAGTTTGATATTGGTATAATTTTAGGGGTAGTTTCTCTCTTTATCTACATGTGAATCTGTAAGCCATTTCTATTTTATAATCAGATGAGAGCACTATCATCTTTTCAACAACAAAATTAAGGTCTAACTAATACTTTACAAAAATCAAGCAAAAATAGACTACAGAATTTTACATAAATTAAAAACCGTACCTGAGACAAAATCTTCTCTGAATCTCCAACATAAGGTGAGAAGAGGTCAGCACCACTCACAGAGAGAAAGGAACAGTGACAACTCGTGGCCACAGCCCTCACCAGCGTGGTTTTGGCACACCCAGAGGGCCCATAGAGAAGAATCCCCTTGGGATGAGACAGGCCCATCCTGGCAAATGCCTCAGGAAATTTCATAGGCCACTCGATACTCTGGCAGTACATAAAAAAGAGATTAAATTCTTAGTAACGAGCAATCAACAAAACTGCCAAGTAAATAATTTCCTCTCCTTGATACAAACATTAATTGGAAATCAGAGAATAGTGATTTAGTCTTTCTTCAAATAACGCCCCCTGCTTAAACTTTCCATTTGAAACAGAACTAAAAGCATTCCTGAAGAGATAACAGCCAAGAGCCATCCCTGGATAAATGGAATGGACAAATTATCTGGCTAAAAGTCAATTATTTTTCAGCTACTAAAAACATGCCTATTTTCCCATATTATTAGGCTTGGTGGTGGTATCTTGTGACTGCAAGATTTCTAACTCAAACATTGTAGTAACACTGTAATAATGTTTAAAATACAATTTATAATCAGGTAATTTGCAAAAGAAAAAAATTTCATAATGAAGGGTACAGAATACCTCCAAGTACATACTAGAAATTAGCTGTTAATCTAAATTAGTTTAATACATTACCTGTTTTAACTTTAATTTCACATCTTCAAGACCACCAATTTGCTCCCAAGTCACAGGTTTACACTCTGTTAGTCCAACTGCACTTCGAAAAGAGGATGGCTGTATTTTTTTAAAAGCTTCTTGGAAATCTCCCATGGTAATCATGTTTTCAGTTTTAGCTGAATCCTGAAAAATAAGCCCAGATACAGAATATTAACAACATTTTAATGTAAAATTTAAATGCTGCATTAATATGCAAAAAGCTTCACATAAGGCTAAATGCAACTAATAAGGAAGTCAATTCCTGACCTAATGAGCTTAAAAACTGCAGACACAAAAATGCAACATAAAGTAAAATATAACCTCTTCAATAGCAAGTTTTTATACAGGAAAACCCCCTAATTTTAGCAGAAATTTATGTTTCAGAGAAAACTACTAGCCTCTAAATTATAGCTCCATTAGGCAGTGATCTGCTAAATCAAATAGTTGCTTTCAGGGTTAACATACATTACATCCTACAATCTTATGAATAGAAAAAAAAAGTTGCAAAATCCATTTTCACCACATACTGAAGAATGTATTTTATCTCAAACAGGCTTATAAAATACCTCTATTAAACCACAGATGCAGTAACAGAACTAAGGTGAGAAGTGAAAGGATGAGCAAAAATAACGTATTTATATTTATAATATGCTTGGTGTGAGTATTTGTGAGTAATATGCGTGGTGTTGAGCTTTTCAAGTAAATTATTAATGAGGAAAGGGCAGTACCAATATTACTGGCATTGTTCTTGACTGATTTGCAAGCATACCCAAGAGCTGTGGGACACAGCCTGCATGGCAGCTTCTCTGCAGAGCGCTGTAAGGTCAGCTCCAACATACCCAGGGGTCATTTCTGCCAGCTTAGCCAAATCAACCTCTGCAGAAATGGGCATGGCAGATGTCAGCAACTGCAGGATGGATCTTCTCTGTGTAACTGTTGGGGTCCCAATAATAACCTAAACCAAACAGAATAAACAAAATATTTTAGGAGATAATTTGCCATATGCATTTATTTTACAGACCTAAGCAAGCAATTTTGTCCCTTCTTTATACTGGCTACTGAAAATTTATATATACTTATATCCCAACTAAAGAGTTTTACAGGAAACCTATTGCCAGCACTATACAAATTACAAGTATTTAAAATGCCATTTACTTTCCAAGGGAACAGTGTTTGCATAAAGAGCTTTCGATAAGACACTCAGATAGCATTTATCAAGTCCTGTAACACTGAAATAATAATTTCCTTATATCACAAGCACTAAATTAGACTAATATGATAGGAAAAAATGAAATAGATAAACATTCATATATTATTGAAAACTTGGTAAAACTTCATCCTAAAAATACATCTCAACTATCTATAAATCTCAGAAAATTAAAGAACTCGATTAAACTGGTGGAGGAGTGGGTTTAGCCAGGAAAATAAACAATACAAGCACAAGCACTGTGTGTTGTATAACTGCATGTGGTTTTCTTCTTTGGACTACTAGGCTAATGGAAGTTTTCCAGAGTAGACCCAACCTCTGTTACTGAAACCTGAATAGAAGTTTTGACACAACAGGTTACTAGTTCTCTGTCACAATAAATTTTTAAAGGGAAATACACAAATGTTCAATCTAGGATTTAAATGGAAAAAATCCAATCCTGTAAAGCTAAGCATCTGTAAACAAACAAACCCTCTGAAGATCAGGTCAATGTCTCTATGATAAAGGAATAAAAAGACTCCTCCCATCCATTTTCACGTATATGAAGCTCTCAGTGTTCTGAGTAAAAAACCCCAAAATAACCATACCAAATTTGCAGCAAACTACAGACAGAAACAAGACACCTGTCCCAACATATAGAATCTTGCTATGAAACATGACTAGAAGACATTAACAAAAACTATTAACAGCCCCCTTCCGCCTCAATAAGGAAAGAAAAATGCGAGTGTATGATCAGCAGGGTTTATTTACCTCTCTGTCAAATCTGCCAGGTCTCCTCAGCGCAGGCTCCAGGGCATCAGGCCTGTTTGTGGCTGCCACAATGACCATCCTGCCCTCACTCCCCACACCGTCCAGCAGCGTCAGCAACTGAGCAACAATCCGATCCTCAGGAGCATTGTTTGAACTTCCTCGCTTTGGGCATAAAGAATCAATCTCGTCAAAAAACAGAATGGTTGGGCCCTCGTTTGACATCTCTCTGCCCTTTTCAAAGACTCTTCGCAAATTCTCCTCACCTTCCCCTGGTCTTGAACCATGGAGGGCTGGGCCACTGATGCCCAGCAGATGCGCACCCAGCTCTTTTGCTACTGCCTTTACCAGGAGCGTTTTCCCTACACCCGGGGGCCCAATTAACAGCACTCCATTCGGGACAGAAAGACCCAGCTTCTTGAAAGTTTTTGGAAAGCGGAAAGGCAAATCAATCATTTCTTTCAAGGACTTCCCCACATCATCCAGTCCTGCAATTTGAGTTTTGGCAGCGTCTTCTGATAGATGTCGGTACCATTCTAAAGTGATCACCTCCTTAATTTTTATGCTTGTTTGGGGAGTTATCAATCCAGCTCCCTCCTCCAAAGGAGACGCAGACAGTATTTCAACATACACCACGGGATTTTCGGGACTTGGGGCGACAGTAACAACATAACCAGGCGAAACATACACATTTCTTAGCAGCTCTCGGATAGTCTCCTGCAACACCGCTCTGGGAGTGGACTTTTTCAGCGCGGCGCTCTTGAGGACCACTCTGAGGGCCGCGGCTCGCAGGGGTCCGTGCGGCAGCAGCCGCAGCCGGTCCAAGCTCAGCGAGAGCCCGCGCAGCTCCCGGCCCGGCAGCCCCGCCGTGCTGCAGCTCAGGTCGGCCTGCAGGTACCCGTCCGCCAGGTCGTGCCGGGGCCACGCCGTGCACACACAGCAGCCGCCGGGCAAGGAGATCCTCAGCGGGGCGCCGATCCTGGCTCCCAGCAAGGAGAGCGCGGCAGGTCCCAAGCGGCACCGCTGCGTGCCCTCATCTCGCGGGTCCAGCGGGAGCAGCTTTAAGACTGCCGCCTCCATCGCTGCCTCCGAGAGGGAGGGCAGCAACCCTCCCTGCTCTGCGCGAGCCCGTCGGCTCCTTACTCACCGCGTCTGGCCCTCCCGCGGGGCTCCCGCTCCGCCACCGCCCGGCGCACCGCGGCCGCCCGGCATTGCCGAGCCGGGGCGGGCGGGACGGGACCCCGGGCAGGGAGCGGACGGGCCGGAGAGCAGCCGAGCCGCGCGCGCGCTGACAGACGGCCCCGCGCATGCGCCACAGCGGAGCACGCGCACTGCGGCCCGCCTCAGCCCCCTCAGCATCGCGGAATGGGTTCGGTGCGAATGGAGCTCCGAGATCATCGAATACAGGCTGTGTTTAATACCACCGTGTTAGTCTGACCGTGGCACTCAGTGCCAGTCTGTCCTTGAACACAGCCGGGGACGGATTCCTGCGCAGTTTATTCAATAGCTAGTCGCCCTTCTTGCGAAGGATTATTCCCTAATGTTCAACCTAAACCTCCCCTGGTGTGGCTTGAGTTCTGTGGCCTTTTGTCCTGTCTGGGAGAAGAGGCCAAGCCCCACCTGGCCTCAGCCTCCTTTCAGAGAGTTGTGGAGACCTTTAAGGTCCTGCCTGACCTCTTTTATTCCAGGCTGAGCCCTCCGTGCTCCCTCAGCCATTCCTCATAGGACTTGTGCTCCAGGCGCTTCACCATCTTCCTTGGCATTCTCTGGACCTGCTCCAGTCCCTCAATGTCCTTCCTGAACCGAAGGGCCCAGAAATGGCCCCAGTACTCAATGTCCGCCATCTCCCTCACGCCCTCCCTCAGCCTCTGCCCTGGGCCTTCCCTTTTGAAGGGCTGACAAAGCAATGCCTGTGAGGTGAGTGCTGTGCCCTGGAGACTTCTTACACCCTTATCCCATAGATGAAATACATTGACCCCCTTTCTAATTGTCATCTGGCTCGTTCTCCACACAGCTGGTCATGACAGGGCTTGTTTGCCACCCTCATTTCTTTGCCCTCTTTTTGTCTCCTCAGCACTGCCTGTTTGTTCAGGGCTTCTGAAACATGCTCCCAAATGTTGGGCGTCCCCATCCCTGTGCCCCTGCCAGTGCTTCCCTTTGCTCCTCTGTCACCAGCGGTCACCATTGATTCAGCTATGGGTGCTGGTTAAAAGAACATAGGGAGCCACACCATTGGCTTGAGAAGCTGCTGATACAAGTAATTAAGACACAGATACGAATTCAACACTTGGTAAACCTGTTGCAGTATGTGCTCTGACAAATGCTTAGTCAGCATTTAAGAAAAGTTTTGGTGTCCCCCCCTTCTTAGATTGTGCCATGAATTGTGTGGTGCTTTTATAAAATCTTTCCAGGAGGTCTGTCAGCGTTGTGGGCTACAAGATAAAATTTAGTATGTGCATAGTTTTATTCTTGAAAGTAGCTTTGTTTTAAATAAAGTCATATGTGCTAAATACACACAGACTTTGAGACGACAGACATACAAGAATTGGGATCTCAAGTGCTTGATGCTCGTCAGACACAGGTAAATTCACAGAAAACCCAGAGAAGGTGGTTTACAGCACAACTGCAACCTGTCCTGCATTGTATCCTGAAGGTGTCAGGAGGGGCAGTGTAAGAAAACCTTTGTGATGGTGTCCTGGTTAATCACATTCCTTATTGAACCAAGGCTCTACACAAAATGCTTCAGTAAGCCATATGAATAAAAGCAAGTAGTGTGAAGAGAACCAGTTCATAATAGTTCTAAATGCTGAATAAGAACTCACAAATTTTTGTAGGGCTGTGTAGTCTGAAAAGCAGCAAGCCTTCTCTTTAAGCCTAATTATATGCAAAAGGACCTGTAATAGACTTCCTTTCAACTCATGACCAAATTTTCTCATTTCAGTGTTTATTTTCTATTCCTCTACTCCTGGATATCTACTTAATCTTTCTTTTCATGGCACGGTTCTGTACTGCACACATACACAAATGTTTATATGGAATATGCTCATATGGAATATTTAGACTTACCAGGTATTTGGTGTAGGACATACTAATGTCTGTCTGTCATACATTAGTATGTCTGTCCAGAGAATGTACAGACGAAGGATTATAAGGAGCTTTCGTTCCAAGAAGGCAAATGTATTTTCAAGCCAATGTCTTATAAACATATTCTCTTGTTTTATTTCTTTCCATCAAAGGTTCTCATAAACATGAGTGCCCTCAAGTACATACTTCATTAAACAAAAAACATACTCTGTTTAAAATGGCAGATTTCTGTTTCAGAGTTTCAAACTGTAAGTGGTAGACTCTCTGCTTGGTTTTAGAAAGTTGTGTTTAGGAAAGGAAAGTATGGAAAATTGAATATTTGCAATGAGTTCTGTGGTTTATATTCATACATAGTGGTTCCCTCTAACAGACTTATTGTATCTGGAATATCTGATTTCTTATGAGAAAGAAAACACCTGCAAATCTAATCTTAAGTAACAAAGTGACAAAAGTTAGTGTCCAATGTAAAAACTCTGCTATTTTTGCTTGATGAGCACTCTTCAGTAAATTTTTACTTAAACTTCTTTAAGTTTTTACTGTATTTTATTGCTGTAATACTGATTATTTTACTTTAAGACACTGATAGTTTAGTTCTTTTTAGTATAGTGAAGCCCCCAAAAAACTACTATGTCCTATTGAAAGAGCAGAGGATTGGCTTATTTTGAACAAATTGTGGAATCACATGTATATTATTCACCTATTTTCTTAGAAAACTTTGCTGAGTGACATGGCCCTCATGTCAAATGCACACTTTTTAGTAGCCATGCTCCTGAATAATTTACAGATCCCAAAATTTACAAAGTGGCAAACAATATTCCTCCAAGAATCTAGTTTAAATTGACAAAAACCTGAAAGTAATGTTTTCAGCAGTTTTCTCACTGTTCACTAGATGGCAGCTGATCTTCAAGAATGGCTGCATTTCTCCTTTCAGATCTGATAATTTGGAGACAGAAGTCATCAGTTCTTGGACAAATCAGATATTACCCAGCATTGTCTTAATTTCTAATACAAAACTGAAAAACTGGCACAGTCAATGTTCAGATAATTTTCAGCTTCATTACTTTTTCTTGTTGGGCTTGTTGCTCTCTATTTCTAGGGAATCATGTTCCTTTTTTTTTTCTTTCATACTTAGTACACCAGACTAACTTCTTTTACAATAGAACATGCAATTTTTAAAGGTTCTAAAAAGAAAGAACAATATTTCATTGGGTTCTTTTTCCCTTTATATATGTAGTGGGTTTTGGTGGACTAATGTTCAAAATTCCCAATTATTATAACTCAAGAAATAAAATAATTTTCTTGTTACAATTATTCCTTGCATACAAAGTAAATAAAATATTAAACTGATTCTTTTTTTAGGCTTTATCCTATCTATTGCTGGAATGGAAATTTTCATTTTAAATTGACAAGTTAACTGTTTTTAACATGGTCTTTTTTCGTGGTAGATGGATTTGAAGACGTGGCCTGATTGTTTATTAATCAAATAAGGATTGTTCAAAGTGAGTAGCTGGCATGTGTATGCTTTAGGGTGGGATTTTTGTATTTGTGGAGGTTCTTTGACTAAGTATAAGTTCTCTATGACACTTAGGCCAGATATTGCACATTTCAAACACCAGGCTTTGTTATAACAAAAGCTCATAAATAAATAGTAAAGACATGCTTAAAAATGGAATGGAAAGACCTTTTGTATGTCTGCATGTCTTTCTGGGAGGGCCACCCTCAATGTGTTTACTTAATGTTCCAGTGAGCATCCAGTCTTGTATCTTTCCATGGAAAAAGTTCCATTGCAGTGAGGAATCTGGATGGGCAAGGCCCAGGGGTGGCTCAGGCCAGGCCTCACAGGGTGCAAATCTCTGCCTGCTGACAGAAGTTCTGGTGAAGTCACCGACCTTGGGTGGACACCACTGGTGTGCATCTCCAGCAGAAGTCATTGCCAGCCTGGCAGGTGCATCAGGAAAATGTGTGCCTGCACCTGGAGCCTGCCAGGGGACACTCACTTGTCTTAAGTTGCCAAGGAAAGGATTTTATGCTCAGGCCCTACATTTCTGTGGGAGTGACTGGAGTCCCAACTGCACATTCCCTTCTCTTGAAACTTTGGGGTGAAAGCTTTTCAAAGCAGGGAGAGTGGACAGCTGCAGATAATTTAACAGGGTACATTTTAAAATTTGTCAGTGTCTGTCTATGACATCTTTTCATTACTGCTTAGGGATGCTTGGTTATCTGTTTCTGCAAAATCTATAATCCAGTGGTTCACTAAATCTTCTTTTGGATATGTAACATTGAGGTCCTTGTGTAGTGTTCAGTACAGGAATGAGAGTGGATTGGCTGAGAATTAGAGAGGGGCCATACGAACCTGAGGGACTTAGCAGCAAAGTGACATGTTAAATTCAGTATACAGCTATGAGAACAAAGGGAACAAAGGGAAGAACAGTCAAAGGGAAGGGTCACTTTTATAACATCAGGATAGATGATTCCATGGAAATGTCAGCTCAGTGCTTGATGTGCAAAAAGCAAATAATTTGTTAGCCTTAATTTAAAAAGGAACCAAGAATATAACAAAAACTGTCTCAGTCCTATTGTGTTTGTGGTATCCCTATACTTCTCCTGTCCTCAAAATACATATTAGAACTGGGAAAGGTTCAGAGAAGGCAGCAAGAATTATCAAAGATATGGAATGGTTTAAATCCAGGAAACGACTAATAGTAGGTTATGTCTCCTCAAGACAGGAGAAAAACTTTGAGGTGGCTGTGTAAGAGGTTTGCAAAATTGTAATTTGGATTGGAAATGCCAGTTTTAAAGGTCTCTTCCAATGCCAGAACAACTGATGCTACTCAGACCTTTGTTCAAAACAAAGAAAAGGAGGAAATCCATCACATGGTTCATGGTAGATCTGTAGAACTTCATGGACCTACATGGTTTATGTAGAATGGTCTTGCAGCTTTCTAGGGCTTTTCCCAGTGCTTCCTAGGAATATTCCCAAATGCTTTCAAGGAATTCCCACTGTAGTGTCTGGGAATTTCCCTTGTGCTATTATGGAATTTTCACAATTTCTTTTTAGGCTTGATAGAAATTTTCATGGTTCTTTCTGAAAGTTTTCTTTCCTTGCTTTGTAGGGATTTCTGCCAATGGTTCCTAGAAATGTTCTATTTTCTCTTCTGTTTTCTAGGTATTTTCTGAGTGTGTCCTAGGAGTTTGTCTGGTGTTTGCCCCATGTTTTCTAGGAATTTTCCAGGTGCATCCAGGAATCCCCTCTGTGCCTTCTAGGAAGTCTTTCTCGAAGAATTTCTAGGAATTCTCTCTACCTTGAAGGAACATTCCTACATTCCAAGAATCCACTGAGAACTGTCTAAAGATTGTACCCAGACACTCTGGAATCCTTGCAGTGCCTGCTTTTGAGCAGGAGCAGAACTCAAAGGCTTTAGGTCTGAAGCTGGTTGTTCAGTGGGGCTGTTTTCCTACCTAGAACTTAGTCTGAAAAATGTTTAACCATTTTTTTACACTTCCCTTCCTCCACACCACAGCTATGTGTTGTACTTTTTTCTCTCCTTTCCTCCAAGTCACATAGGTAGGTTTTCTTTTTTTATCTTTTTCAGGTTTTGTCATAGGCCATGGTACTTTCTTCAGAACAGCTGTTATCTCTTCCTTGCACAATCACAGAGTATTCATGTTAGACTATTGCTTAGAGTGATTTTTAGAGCAGGAATGTTGTTGAATCTTAACTTAAAAACTCAGCAAGATCAGGTAATTTACAATTTTAATTGATAGGAGTCAATTAAATACATTGATCTCTGAACAAATATTTTAATATAGAAGTAGCACAAAGACTAAATACTAAATCAGCAGCTAATTAGAGTAATTAAGAATAAGATGTATGTGAAACATCTGTATTACCCTGGCCAGCCTCACCTGCACTCAGGTTATTATTTTTTTCAGGTACTTGTTTTGCTCACTCCATTTGGCTTTGGTTCCCAATAATTTTTATTTATGGCTAGGTTCAATGCCCTTATTTAAAGTATTTTTGTGAAATTTCAAATCCCTTCCCTTTGGAGACTGTAAAGTTAGGTAAATGCATTAGCAATTAATCCATTTGTGTTATCATGGGAAACAATCAGCTTTTAGGAGGGGAGCTCAGTGCTTAATTATGTTAGAAGCCTTTGATGCACTTGGTTTTGCTTCCTTTTGTTTCAATGTTTTTGTTCCCAGGCCCTCTCAGGACTCAGAATCTGATGGGCCTTAGTTACCATGACCACATTTACCTGGGCTCCCCAGGCACGCCTCTGCCATGGGCCCCAGGCTCTAGTTCAGCTCAGACTTGGGCTTTGCTCTGGGATGCTTTGGGCTGTTGGTTTGTGTTTTTACAGAGCTCTCTGCAGTGCCTGCTTTGTTTTATGGACCTGTTCCTGTTGGTACAGTTTTATCTGCTGGCCTGGGCTTTTGGCCATTGTCCCTAGGCCTGTGTTGCTTGGGCTTCAGCTTCTTTGGGTGCACCTTGCCATCCCACTTAGCAGATCTGATTGCTGGTTTCGAACTCTTCCAGAGCTGCTGCTCCTTGTTCTCCAGATCTGTTTTGTAGTGTTGCTGATATGTTGATAGTTTGTAGCAATGTGTACATTAGAACTTTTCTTTGCATAGATGCCCTTCCTTGTTTGGGAACTGTTTCCTTGTAAGGTTTTCTGTTTTACTTGCATGCTAGCCAAGTTCTCTATAAGCCACTGTCAGTTGGTGTGGGTTTCTGAAACTATTTGAGTAGTTACCACACATTGTCATCTCTTGTAACTTATTGTTGTGGAGTCCCGTTTGCCTACTTTTATTCACAGTTTAATTATCTAGTGGAATGTAGAATATTCCATTTTAAAAATAAGGAAACAAATACATTCTAAGAAGTACTTGTGGTTAAATGCTATTATTACTATTTTTGGAGATACCCTGAAACTTGTGTCATTCCCTAGTGTAGAGTCCTTACAAAGCATGTTAATACTTGTCATAGCAATTCTTTAGTCTTTTATTTATGATTTTATACAAAGGGTGAGGGAGAGCACAAGAAAGCATGATGGTGATATTTCTTCACTGGGAATTAATTTTGTTATGGAAAGGTCATAGTTAGCAGTTGCATCTAGATTATAATTTTGATTAAAATGGATGGAACTATTCTTTACCTATTAGCTAGTTCTCTTTCTGTGGAAAGGTATATGAACACCTTCAATTTTCTGAGATATTTGAGGTCTTGTTATTATCTGAGAAATGCTGATGAAGTTGGCAAAATCTGACTTCACCTTAGTAGCAGTAATTTCATACAGTTATAGGCCATGCAGTGGTAAGTCTTGAATTCTGTTAGTCAAACCATTGTGTTCTCAATTAAGTGCAATGTACTTGTTTTTTCTGCTAAAGAAATTGTCTTTAAAGCATCAATTACGCTACAATATTTATAGAAATTATCTATGCGCTTTGAGAGGAGCAAATGCCAAAGTAGAAAGGGACTAAGAGTGCAAAAAGAAGGTCAGTGACTTGTGACTAGGGAACCTTGGGTGGGTTCCATCAGGGTAGTAAAAAGTAGGAAAGAGAGTATGAAAGGAAAGCAGGTGTTCTTAGAACTGAAACCTGCACTTTTTCTGTCTTTACAGGGATGCATGTATTCCCTTTGGGAATGTGAACTAATTCTACAGATATTTTTGAGCTGTTATATATCAGAATAGCTGTGTGGTTTATCCATATTTATGCACATCTCTTATACTTTAGCTGGAGAGGTATTTTTGAAACTGGAGAGACAGTCAATCCAATTGAGGAGTGGTCTGTGAGGAGTATAATAATTTTAGTCTCTGCCTTTGGGAGGGGTCCTATGCTTTCAGCATTCATCTTTGCTAAAACAAATATCTTGGAACATAGTCATGCCCAAATATTGACATGTCTTCCCTTGTCATCATCTCTTAATTACATCAATTATTCTAAACTTGTACGAATTTTTGCTTCACTGTCTGGGTTTTTGCATTTCTGTATTTAAGATGCCTTGTCTAGGAAGGTTTTAAGATATTTAAGACTACTGGAATGAGTTGTTTTTGTACTTCCCACTCCAATCTTTGATGACTGATCTTACTGATATGAGACTGTTACAACTTGACAAAGGGAATAGGAATGATTTCTATGTTAGAAGAGTTCCATACCTCAGAAAACTTTACAAAGCAAAATATTTCACAGAATGAGATCTTCTCTTGTAATATACTGACTTTCAGTTGCTGGTGGTTAAGTAATGTCACCGAAATACTGTCATGAACAAAAATGGAAGAAAACCATAGCAAGAATTTTCAGTGACTGATTTCCTTAGCTTCTGACTTTGGAAGTTGGAAGATGTTTCTTTTTTTTCTTCTAACAAGACGAGATTGAAAATTCACACAGAAATAATGACTAAGTCACATTTCTAGATTCCTGGGTGTGATATAAAGTTCCTTAGAGTGGGCCTGAATGGAAAAGGGTTCAATTATTGCTGCTTCATCTTTCATCTTCAAAGTCTTTTTTCCCATTTCTTCTCTTTCAAAGTTCTTCATTACCTGGGTTATATTGCTTAAAGTTAATTCCCCGTTACCCAGATATTGTTGTGGAAATTGAGTGTCTTAGCTACCAAAGAAACGGAAACAATTAGGTTTGTAAATCAACATTGTCAGTGGATATAGAAAATGTATTTAAGGCATTGGGAATTACATGAATTCTGTGTGGTTTTTTTTTCTGGCATTCAAGAGGGTGAAGCTGACCCTGGAGAAGGATGTTCTCAAGAACAAATGAGCTACTGCCTGCATGAATAACTTGAAGACATTGATGATTTTAAGGCTTGAAGTTTGCAAGTGCTTTGAATTTATGTCAGTGTTCAGGTGGTACCAAGAGCCACCCCTGTTCTTTTGCAAGAACTGTAGCAATGTATTACTTTGAAAAATTGCCATGAGGATTTCTTTTTCCTAATAAGGGAGTATTCTTTTCCTTCAAATTTTCCTGGTGTAAGAATTACAAACTCATCCTGTTTATAATGAGATCAACTTAGTGCTGTGATGCAGATGTTGTAATTAGACTTTGATCTTAACTCCAGTAGCTTTTTTCATTGGAGTAACTAAGCAACGTTCTGCTAATGGCATCAGTTTGGGGATCCTGCCTTGTGCTTTAGGGAACTGGCTGGCTAAAACTGTGCAAAAGAGGATTTGATTCAGTTACTTACATTGTTTTAAAATTTCAGCCTAACTATGTGTTCAGGTAGGCATGGAGTTAGCAGAACTGAAAACGGGGAGGGCTGGGAATATTTGCAATAGAAATACCTTATTCTGCAAAGGTTTAAACCTTTTTAACTGTGCAATGAGCAGACCCATTGAAGTATCAAGTCAGAAGCTTCAGAATGCTCTTCCAAATTCATGTTACATGGATCATGGACAGTGAAAACTTGCACTGCTCGTGCAAACAGAAATAGACTGATTTTTGAATTTCAATCTATCAAGCCAACAACGTGGCCATAGGCACAGTTTGTTACATCACTCAACCTGATGGGGCAGCTTGAAAAGCACCATGAATGTCAGTGGCCTGAAGGAAATGTTGTTTTTCCAGACTGTTTTCCCAAAGGAGATTCTTGTCAAGTATAACTTCGTTGTAATTGAAAATGATGACTAAAATTTGTGAAAGATCAAAGTGAATAATTAAAAAATAATAAAGCCATTTGTCAAATTGGGTCTTGTTAATGGTAAACAGCTGTTTGTTGTTGTGGTGAATGTAGGTCTGTGAGGAAATATCAGTGAAATAATTAACCTGTTGAGGTTGGTGGAGCTGCATCCAGTCACAGCAAATTGAATTATGATTTCAAATGTCCTTGTTGTATTTGATGATTAGCAGAGTATGAATATTTTCCTTTCTAAAATGCAGTAGGATAAAATTTATTTCATTTTTCATAATGGTGTAGCCTGAAAAGCAGGACTATTGAAATTGCTAATGCATCAATTAAACCATCTTTGCTGTCTTTCTTCAATAAGCTGGATTCTTTAGTTAGGAAATTTTTGTTGGTCTGCAATTTGAAGACAGAAACTATACAATATCTCAATTATTCTCTTAGGGAACTTAACTTTTTTCTCATTTTGGGAATTCTAAGAAATCAGAACTTCTGAAATAAATTAGAAATTAAACTTAGCTTTCATATGAACCATATTTGAGACCAGAGGAGTCGTCTGATGAAGGAAGATGGTGTAATCACTTGTAGCTGAGTGCACTGTTAGTAATTGCTAGTGCAGATGTGCAGGAAGTGTCCTTAGAGCATGTTAAGTCATGTGAATTGTGCCTGGGGAATTCAGCTCATGACACACATGTGACAGTTCTCTCCCATTGATCTACAAGACTGAAAGTGACTACTGATTAAATATATTTAAAGATTAATTATTTCTGAGCACTAATTTTTTCCCTCTGAATGTTCTGTGTAGATCTACTTCTTGAACAAATGCTTTCATAAAACTAAAGATTCTATTTTGGCTTTTCCAATCTGTTAGGAAATTAAACTTCTCAGTAGAAACACCTTTCCTCAAGTCATGGGGTTTGTTTTACCCACAGTGCTTTGATTCTTAGCTTTTTTTCATTTTATCAGCCTTTTTTCAAAGCTGTTAGAGATTGTGACATTTTTAAGATCTTCATTTTCACTTAAGAAAGCTAGAGATCAGGCCGGATCTCTTCAAAGCTCTAAATTCACTTCATGGAAGCCCAAAGCTACATAAGCCATAGTTTAAATTTCTGTAAAGGTGTTCTCTTGCTTTGGTTTATTTTTTTCTGAAATATTGCCTTTGTCTTTACAAAAAGGTGCAAGCAGGGAAATTGAAGTGTTTAAAGTATTTTCATGTTTTTGTATTTAAAGAGGACCTGAGGAGCTGCTCAGTCATGTGACACCTCTCTGGGATGACACTGAATATAGGAGGGGGGTAAGGAGCTTGTTGGTACAAAGCTTTTGCAAGACTGCCTCCCCAGATACATGCCCATGTTTTTGTTACACCCAGGTTTGGTAAAGTGAGTGGATTAACAGCCTCTCAGCCAGATTCCCACTGATACCTGACAGGGCACTTGGAAAAAATGAAATTACAGTAGTCTGAAATTAGAGGATAATGCATAGTAGAATTGTAAGATAAATCAAATGTCCTAAAAAGAAATAGAAAGGACAAGACAGCTGAAAAGAGAACTTTAAAATTGGAACTTATAGCTGTTGTAGCAGTTAAACTAAATTTATCTTGCAAAAAATTTAGAATGAGTTTAAATTATTCCTAAAGTGCCTTTTTGTGTGGGCAAGGGATCCTGTGCAGTTTATGCTCCCCTTTGCAATTCTTTCAACATACGTGCCTTCTCTGCACCTGCCTTGCAGTGACATCTGCTGGGAAAAGCAAGAAGCCATTATTGTAATTGCAACAGTTTGGAAAGAAAGTCAATCTGAAATAAAATGTAAGTATAATTCTTCCAAGCATGTGTATATTTCCCTATGCTAGAGTCTGGTATCATGAAGAGATGTAAGTAATATGGAAAATTCCAATATAAAATTTTAAATGAAACTGAAATCAGTTTTAGTAGCAGTTTTTTAGTTCTTATATACAGCCATATATATTTGTTGACCTATTAAGGCATAATTATAAAATACCCATAAAACGAATTTTGCGATTTAAAATATTTTAATTGTCATATTGATGTATGTGTCAAAGAAATGCTTCTCCCCCAAAATTTACAGTTGATATAACCCCATTTTTTTCTAAAATATGTTTTGATATTTCTTAATTAACAAATTTTGATCTGTTTTCTATCTGTGTAGCTTTAACACAGTGCTTTAAACCAAGATCTTCTGTGTTCAGGGATAAGTAGATTTTCAAAGGTAGTTTATAGATGACTGAATAGACTCTGAATCTTTCTGTTATGTGGTGGTACTTGTGCCAAATTAACACCAAAAATATTTGACAACTAAGGAAAAACTCTAAGTGATGTAGAGGAGAACTCTATTTTTTCTTTTTTTTTTTTTAAGGAGAATTTTAGAAATGAAAAAGTGAAAAATGCCATGTTTGGTAGTCAGGCAGTGTGTTGAGATGGAGACAAGAATTTGAGTGCTCTCTGTCCTCAGGTCACCTGATGAAATGACGGTGGCATTTTAAACAGTGGAAATGGGTACTTAAAGGGGGAAGTGCAGCAGAAGATGATAGTTATGAATGCTATGAGGTAACACCATGAAAATACTTTGAATGTGCCTGCTTTTATCTGCTGCTGCTGGAGCTGTGCAGATATTTCTGTGTGATGAAGGAGATGAGGGGCATGACCATGAGTGCTGGCCCAGGCCTGGATTGTTCAGCAGCTCAGGGCAGACATGTGTTTGCGTGATTTAGCCCCATTAGAGCTTCACTTCAACTGCCTGAAGGTTACATGTGGCTTGAGAACCACAAATTGGCCATGCCTACATTATGTGATCATAATGGAGCTTTCTGGCCTTTATATAAACAGATAGCTCTGACTTGCTCCAATTTTTAGAAGTGCTTGAGATTTTTAACAACTGAGATTGATTTTCCCTGTGTTTCCTTGTGAATGCCTCTGAAAACCAATAAAATACGTAACAAAACCCAGCAAGATGTAAGAAAAATCAGACCCTTAAGATATTAGGGGGAAGAAAAAAGTCTTTTGTCCATTTTTCCCTGTTTATAGAGAATTTGTGGTTTCTTTTCAGTGTGGGAAAATCTGTTGTGCCCATGGTGAGAGACAAAGTAATTGCTCTTGGCAGCAAGACAGGTAGTTAGGAGTTGGGGTCTCAAAGGTGTAGTGTGAACAGCACAAATGAGTTTTAATCTTAGACAAAATATGTAAAAGTATCAGGTTTGCTGTGGCAGGATAGAGCCCTATGTGTGAAATGAAAGCCAGAAACAATTCTCTGTGCTGCTACACACAGACAGTGTAGATACACATGAATTTCATGAGAAGCCACCTAGTCTCTGCAGCCAAACTTCTTTTAGAAAGTTTATTGTTCATTTTAGGAATTCAGCTCCCATAGCTACATTAACAGAACTTTACACTAACAGTGCCTACTAAATAAAATTCTGTTGGCTTAGAACATTTAATTTGACAGGAAACTCAAACAAGCTCCCTTTGTTACAGCTGCAGTTGCTGTGGGATCAGTTATTAGTGTACTTTTCTTGCATTATGTTGCTCACCAGCATAGAGTTTAATATATCCAACATGATTATTTCAGTGCAGAACTTAAATATTGAATTGAATTTATAATGTAGACTTCCCTTAGGACCTTTTAACCTACGTGGTGGGATGCCCTGGATAGGTGGAAACAGCAGCATTGTTTCTTGTGCAGGAGGGAGGAAAAACACACACATGGAAGTACTGAAGTTGGTTCTCTGCTATGTATGAAGATGCTGTGTTAGTGTTGCAAAGCACCACAAATGATAATCCCACCACAAGCATCCTTCTGAATGCTGTGTCCTGAAAGAAATACTGCAGCTGGGAAGCTTCCAGCTCAAGGCTTTGTTTAAAGTCACAGAAAATTGCTTCACCTGAGAATTGTAAAGTAGCATTATGGCATGAATCATGTCAAAACCAAGTTTTCTGACACAACACAATTTGAGGGGAATTTGAGTCATTGTTTTGGAGATATTTAATTGGAAAAAACTCAATAAATTAGGCAAAGCCATTTTCTTTGTAATTTTTTTTAAAGGAAGACAACTGATTGGAAAAGCTGGGTTGCTTTCCATTTTGTTCATGTGTAATGGTAATGTAGAGAGACTGATAGTAGTAGATTCCTTTGGGAGTAAATACTTGTTTTAGCAAATGGCTTCTCAAAAAAAAAGTTATTTTATGTATGCCAGCTTCAAAAAGTAATAGAAATATAATGGTTATTGGATGTTGGGCTGAGAATTATTATTTTTAAATTAAAGAAGTATTGACAACATGCATGTTAAAAATGGAAAAAGCCTGCTCTAGCCAGAGTTCAAAGACTGCTGGACAAGGTTCTTCAAACTTAGAAGCAGCAGTATATTTATTCAAAAATAGGCTTATAGCCTGAATAATTACAGGATTTAGCCCTTTAACCTGTAACTGGGCTGCATGATGAGTGGAAAACGGCTTCTGAGAAATGTCAAGGGTTTTTTAAAATAGTAGTAAACTAGTTTGGAAAATGTGGTGTTTGGTATGTTTTTCATAGCAAACCTAAGTTGTGTTCCAAACATTTGGCTGTAGGTTAATTAAATGAGAGGTGCTTTTGAGGATCTAAAAAAATGCTAAGTAATTTAATAGAATACTTAATGTCCCTAGGTTTGCATTCAGAATGAACTCTTAATCTCATGGGATGGGATTTTTTGTCTTTAATGGAAGTGCTACGTCTTCCTGAAATATTTTTCTTATGCTAGTGCTCACTTATCTTCATGATTAGTGTGGCAGTTTTGCCATAAATTGATAACCAGGTGAACAGCTAAAAATCTGAAGTGTTTATTTGCAACAATATTGCAGTTAATGACTTAATTTTAAACTGTAAGTTTATTTTACAAGTTTAATAACTATGTGTGTTGAATTATACATTTGAATTATATACTGTTGAACTATACATTTGAACTATACTGTTGAATTATACATTTGAAATTTCAAGTGATGTTTTCTCAGTTTGAATTTTGAACAAGTTTAGAAAACAATTGTGCTGAGAACTAATTTTAGGTGATTATGATGTTTTATTTTATTTAATTGTTTCTGTGATGCTACCACTCTTGAGCAGAGTGCTTAAGGCACCTCTTGTTATCATTGTGTACTGGTGTGGTCCTGTGGAGCTACTGTATTTTTCTGTGTTGTGTATAACCCTACCTTATTCTCTTCCAAAAGATAAAACCATCTGAATTTTTTTTCAATATATACAGCAATGTAGCTGGTAGCACTTGGCTTTCCATGTTTAATTCTCCTTTTATATAAACTTTTAAGGCAGTTAATGAACTTCTAGAAAAATTAGTCACAAACACAGACTGTCACTGCTCTTGTGACGGTCCTCATCTAACCAAACATTTTATATGTGCATCCCGGAATTTTTACTTTACTAAACTTGGATATTTCAGTGTGCTTTAAACAGGGGGAACTTTTAAAAGCTGTGCAGCAAACTTCTTGAGAGAGGTATCACCAGTCCTTTTTTTGACTGTCCTTAGGTGTGTGTTAGTGAATCATATTTGTGTGGGTTTTATACATAAAACTTATTTTTTATATAGAGGAGGTTAACAGAGCATTACAGTCCATGGTATTACATTTGTAGTCATTGAAGCCTTTGTTTTTATTCCTTAAGTCAGATAAAAATAAAACAACATACCTCATCTTAAATGACATTTAAGAAGCCTGAGTTTAAACATAAACCAACATTACTGCTTTTGTCTGGCAGTGATTTATGTGAAACAATGTATCCACAGAGAATTCACAGAAGTCTTAAATGTGTATTAGAGAGTAGAATTTGAAGCTGTTTTTTAGATGGCCCAGTTTCAGAAGCAGACTAAGGTTTGGCCTCTTAGTCACTTGCTAGTAACTGTTGTATGGCCAAAGCAGATGGACTGCTTGATGCACAGCAATTTTTCTTGTCTCTCTGATGTCTTGCCCTTAATCTTTCACCACTTGTGCACCACATGCAGCAGACAAAGCATCCATCAATGCAGTTAGTCATAACCAGATAAGTGAGATCAAAATTCCTGACTTCATCTCTGCTTTATTTGCAAAAGTTTTGCTTATAAACAGATGTTGGTGGTTCTTGTTCAAATCTTCTCTTAAAGCATTTTGCCCAGCATACTGTATTAAAATCATGCTGCTGTTATTGACACATGCAAGTCACACGCTGAGCAGTAATAAAAAGCAGTCCAATCAATCTTGAGTTTTGCATGCTGTCATAATTGCAATTATATTCTTTGCATCATACAAGTGAAATTGGAATAAATAGGATCCTTACTGGGATGAATATTACAGACAGTTTCTATTCCTGTGCTTTTCTTGCTTTTTGAGTGTTTCTCAAACATCTTGTCTAACGGATTTGACAGAAATAGCAACACATTCACTTTTTCATTAGCAACAGATTCTCTTATTAAATAGTTTGAAAATTGAATAATACAGAGCTTAGATCCACTGTCCTTATATAGCAAATGATGAGGGTAGTTCTCAATTTTCAAAAGCAGTTTTATATGTGAGTGTATTTGAACATCTGTCCACATGCATTTGTGGTGTAAGTGCATCTGCCCAGTCAAGACAGAATTTTTTCCATCTAACTCTCCTCTTATTCAGTGCACAAAGATAATGATAGTTTCTCATTTTATTAATTCTAACTGTTCTCATCACTTTGGTATCTATCTCAGTGTTATGACAGATGTGTGATTATCTGAGACTGGCTCCCTTTCTGGTGAGTGCTTCTTCTCTAGAGAGGAGATGTATCTGTGTGAAAGCTGAACTGATGCTTGGCTGTTACAATGAGTAGATTTCTTTGTGTTGTCCTGACCCTCTGTGTTCTTCCATGGAGTTTGAACAGCTTTATCCGTGGCCATGTGATTTTAGTGCCTTACTGGTGAAGGAGTCTCCAGGATTCAGAAAGGTAGAACCAAAGCAGAATTGCTGATGTCTTACAATATTTTGTGTAATGCTAACAAGGTGACTGATTGTGGACTTATAGAAATAGTACTTCAATTTATATGCACACTAAAGTTCAAAATACAATTTTTTTTTAATAGAATGGGAATGGATTTAAGATTATTATTTCTGATATACAATATTATTTGGTTTAGGTCATCTTTAGTTTTTAATCAAAGTATCTTAGAAATTTTAATTTCACAGACATAAACAGTGCCAGAACAAAATACTCTTTTTTGGAGAACCAAGATCCTTTATTCAGTTCACTTGGACATTAGATTTCACATGAAACTCTCCTTCTGGTGCAGTACAATATGTACAGTAATGTATCATTCAATGATTGCATCAATATCTGTCATAAGACTGAGCTCCTCTGTAATCAGAAAGCAATTAAGTAAATAAAACTGCATCACTGGCAATACCAAAGATTATGCATTATTTGCATCTGGAGAAGGGCCTGCTGGAGGTTATGCACATTTTTACAAGGCATCATAATTTAAGAGATGTGCAGAAACAGTTTTGTGTTTGGAAGAGTGGTTCAGCAGTTTCTGTTCACGTGGAGAACTCGATAGCACCTAAAAGAATTTTGACTACATGGGATTGATTTCTTGGCTGTAGTGGTGTACAACCACTTAAAGATAAAAATTAAAATCACTAGTTTAAAAATTAAACTCACTAGTCTCGCTGCAAGATCTTGTACATATGTACATATGCTTCACTTGAGAGTCTTTCAGAATCTTCCTCAGATCTTTTTGTTTCCAAAATTTTCTTTGGAGAGTGACCTGAGGAGGTGCCTGGTTCACTTCACCCTAATGTGCTCAGCATGGGGAAAGAATTCACTCAAGTAACTGGGCAAAGCTTCCTTTGGACTTGCCTAAAAATCCTCATACTGAGGGCATATGTTGAATGAAGGGTTATTCATGTTAGTTTCCTCAAGTGTGGGGGTTTTTGTTTGGTTGGTTTTGGTTTGATTTTTTTAAAATAATGAATTAAACCACAAAAAAGAATTTAAATACCTTTTAAGACTTTTTTTGGTCATGACTTTCTCTCAATTAAGAACCCTAAAATATTAAAGGGTTTGATTATGTTGCAATTTTTGAATTTTCTAGCATTAAATTTAATTGTTGTTCTTGAAGAGATATGCTGTGTTTGTAAAAGAACCTCACTGAAAATTGCCATCCTTAATCACTTTGTACATGGCTTAAAAGTTTTTCTCCAAAAGGTAAATAATATTGACAGTTTGAGTATATTCCTGTAACATCTCCCATTGCTCTTCTGATAGGCTAGTCATAATTTTTTTAGAGTTATTTTGACTTAAACCAAAAATATTCAAAACTTATAGCTCACTCTTCTGACTCTTAAGTACGCTCAAAAAAGGAAAGCTGAAGTATTGTCCTCTTGATGTCTCTAAGCTGGAAACTTTGTAAGTGCCTGTTAAAGAGCACCTGACATCAAAAGGAAATGAGGAAAGTTGAGAGGAATAGTCTGTAATTGGATACTGAAGTGGTAAAACTTGATTTGTGTTTAAAACTGAAGTATTTTGTTCCACTGCTGTTTTGTAATCACTGTAGATTTTTTCATGTCTCAAACATGACTGGTTGCAGACCTCTAGAGTGCTGGACTCTGGGACTGTGTGCCCAGAATAGGTTCTCTCACACTAACACCAGATGCCAGCACCTTTCTGACTTGCCCTGTTTCATGCTGAAGGCTCCAAGTTGTTCAGCTGCCCTTAAGTGTTCCCTTTCTGCAAAACCATTCAATTCCTTGTTCTTGAGTTAGTGGGGCTGGGATGCTTTGTCTGGCATTTCCATAGTGAGGATTTAACCTGACCAAAGGCTGCTTGGGTTTGCACAGGTCAGTTCATTGCCTTTTTTCTCCTCTGTGGCTGTAGGGGAGAGACAGAACCCTTGTCCAAATGTGCTTGGTACACAGGATGGAGTGTAGGGGGCAGATCTCCAGCTGAGGATTTGCTCATTGGAATCTTGATGATATACAGACAGCTTTGCTGATACTTTTGGGTTTTCTTTGATCCAAATTCTTAGCTCATGAGACATCAACACTTATTTTTCATTTTCACATCAACTGTTATGTTTTCACTCCAACTCCCTGACAGCTTTAGACTGTCTGGTTATGCTATAGGAGGAATGAAAATAACAGCTTTATCATGGACGGAATATCACTGGTACTGTCTCCTACTGCTTTTCCTGTTTCTTTTGGAATGGAGGACCTATTTCAATGGTTTGTAGGAGGTTGATGGGCCCCAGATATCTTTGGGGAATTAATAATAAAACACAGAAAATACAGCCTGTCTTGGAAACTTAGGAGAAAGCTGTTTTATTATATGAAAGGGATGCCTTCTCTTGTAAATTTGAATCCTCTCTTGCCGTACTAAAGTAGGTTTGCTCAGAGCTATAGGAGGAATTGCATTTGTAACATAAATTAAAATAGACTGATTTAAAGTGCATGTAGCCTTTTATAATTTTTACCAGAAAAGGAATGAAAGATGTTTCTGTATACTTTTAATTTTCTTTTACGTGCTGGAACATTATAATTTTATGAGCATTCATGAAATTGTATTTTGCTTATTGTTACTTTCTGGTAGAAGTTTGGCTGGAATAAATAGTAGTGTCATTTGGGCTATAAACAGATCAAAGATTTAAGAACTGGTCTGCTGCATGTATTTAATAGGTATACAGCTAGTTAAAAGCCATAAAAATATTGGAATGAATTAGATTTATAGAACTTATTTGAGCATATACTGTAAGTTCTGTAGATGAAGTGCTTTTAGTCAGTTTTGAGTCCATTCCATTTAGGAATGGAGCAGAATGACAAAAAAGTCTTTTGGATATGGTTAGTGCCCCAGGGTCACAAGTCAAAGCAGTCCAAATATTGTGTTGCAAAAGGTTATCAATGAGCTTGCAAAACTTACCAAGGGAAAACTGGTGCTTTTACTATGAATAAAAGGCTTTCATGGTCAGAGGTCTCACTGTTTAGGTAAATTTCTAAAGGTTTTCTGTAGATGGCCAGCATATATAAAATATTTCTTCATGATTTAAAGGAACATGGTCTAAAAAAATGCTTACTGAAAACTAACTTGCTTAGAAAGTGTTTCCAGGGGTGGGAGGTGTAAAGAATCTTTTGAAGCTTTGAAAATCATACCAGATGAAGAAAATGAATCTTAGATGCTGAGGGGTACCTGTATACAGCACTGTGGATAGGCTAAGCAGCCTGTGCAGGCCATTCCAGAAATTAAACTTTGCTGCTTCTAAATATGGATCAGTACAGAAGCAGGACATTAGAATATCTCTATTCAGCACTGTGTTGTTCTGCCCCTCACAAAAAGGAATGGATGGCTTGTGTTGAGCTATGAATGTCTTATTCAGGAGCCTAATCATTTCCTGTGAGGAAAAACTCAAAGTATTTGATATTTCACATGTAAGGATACTGATTTTCTGCTTACTGAAGCTGCTGTGTCGAACTTTTCTCAGTCACTGTGGATGTTTCAGTGATGCAGTGCTGTCTAGCCTGACTCTCCTGTGGAATTTTATGTTTCAAAGGGCAAATACAATACTATGAAATGTTTTTCATAGTAAACTTCAGACTTGGACTTGCTTTTTGAGCGAGCATGAACATTTGCCCCTTACAGTTAAACTGAACCTGTGCATGTAAAGGCTTTGTGTTGACTCCTTCCACTGTCAGTGTAAAAGGCCTTGAAGGAAAAAGCACTTTCACAGGTGGCAAGTCACAGTAAGAAGTTTTAGCATTGTGTTTATCTGCAGAAGAGTCTGCCTTGCTAGTACATTAATTTTTTTTTATCTTCCACAAGCTAGAGTCCTTAGAAGTAAATGCAAGGCTTTGTAAAGCACAGTGATGTGTTACTGTTTACAAGTAATTTTTTGTGAAGCCAGGCACTGCTTCACTGCTTAAGAGTGCTCTCCTTTTCCATCTATAAGAAAATAATTTCAGTACCAAATAGGGCTCTGTGACTTTGAGTAATCTGGCTCTGTTTTACAGCATCTCATGGATACCTGTTGATAGAGGGGAGCTGGGGTTTTAATTGTACTTACAGATTTTTTCGGAATGTTGTCTGTCAGGTTCCACGGTGACTTATTTCTTCAAAGGAGGGCAGTCCACAATTCAGTGTCTCTGTACAGGACTGCAATAGGATTGTGCCTAATTTCTGTATTGAGCACTATTTGGTAGCCAAACACTTGCTTTAATTGTTGATTTCATACTTAATAGAGGAATAGTCGATTGTCAAGGCAGTGTCATCCAGATCTGAGTGAGCTAAGATATATAGTATTTGTTTGGAATATAAAACTGAAGACTGTGGATCTGAGATCCCATTTAGATCACTAGTAAAGATTAAAACTTCCATCTTGAAACTTCTATCTTGACTGGGCTTTGTTCTACAAATTATCTGAAGAAATAATACAGAAGATAATTACATTTCCTACAGCTGTTTCTTTAAAGATTATCCAAATGCATTAGAGGACCTGTAAAATGAAATAAAATTAAGCTAAATATGCTGCAACTAATGTACATTTCCCCACTTAAGATAAAGTGCAGAAGACAATAGAAATGGAAACAGAGTGATTCTGGCTCTCGATGAAAATGCTGCTATTGAACTGTTTCCAGAACAACATGTACTTGGACCAGTATTAAAGGGAAGTATTGTGCATGTCCAAGCCAAATGACCTAGTGCATTGATAGTGCAGAGCATATTTCACAGTTCTATAAATACCTAAACTGGGTTTTTTTCAGTCTATAAAACAAGTAAATTAGAATATAAGCTAAAAGTAAAGGAAAACTGTCTGCCTTAAGTATTTTTGTTCTGAAATTGACTCCAGTAGCTGCCATATTATTGTTAGAGGGAAGCATGCTACTAACGTAATGATTCCAGGAAACAAGATATGTGATGTGGTCCTCTATTTGGCATTAAAGAGCCCCTCAAAGCTGCATTGTTACACTCACTGTGCCTTTAGGCAAAAATGTCAATAGGCTTCCAATTTATTTCAATTCTTAAAGTGATATTTAGCAATGAGCAGGTCTTTCCTCCATTATAAAGAATTCCAATGAGAAGATCATTGCAAATATTGGCAACAGGACATATTTTTCAAGGAAGTGAAAAAGACTGTTGTCTCATTTCTGCTTTCATTTCATTTATCTACATCTTTCACATTGCTTTGCTTGTTTTAATTTCCTTTCTCTGTCAACCACTATTTTTGCTCTGTGCTCATGCATGCAGTGGTTTGTCAAAGACTGTTTTAGTCTGTATGAATCACTGAAGAATCTTGTGCAAGAAGTTCAACACTTATGTCACCAATAAAAGAACATGACATTTCATACCTTCTTTTAAAGAAGGCTGTTAATAAATGAGCACAGTGTCTGTAGAGGATCTTAAGCACCCATTTGGTACTTCAGCACTAGATTTCTGTGCTACTGTAAGTTTAAATAACTATCTGTGACTTAAACACTAGTAACTGAAAGGGCTTTCTTTTACATAGATTGCAGAATGAAACAGGAGGACAGTAAGGGTGGCATCCTTAGGCATCTATATATGTAGTAGTGTTTGTTGCAAAAAAAAATTGATCAAACAGCAATATGACCTAGATAGTTTAAAGTCTTGAAAGTGTTACATGGATGTGTAGAAATGTGTAGAGAAGCTGCTCTTTTGTGCAGATCTACCACAGACAGGTGAGAAAGACTGCAGGTCTGCTCACAAACGTAGCAGTCATATTTGTCACAAAATCAGGGTGTCTTGATAAATTGCCATCAATGATGCCATGTTTTGGATGCATCTTTACTCTAGGCAAGTATTTGTTTACTGACAGAATTTTCACCGTATTTTTCTTTGCTTTCCCTTTGGTTTTCCTTCTGTGTTGTTTTTTTATTGGTCTGAGTGAAGGAATAAATGATTTGAAGTATTAAGAGCCCCCCCTTTTTTTTTTGCTTAATGTGAAACTTAACCAGTCTTCTCAAGCAATACTTCTTAAAAACTTGCATCCTAGGGTATTGTGTTTTGTTTTAGTTTGATAGTTTGGCATGAAATATTTACAAAATAATGTCTGTAAAATGCAATAAGCTTTTGGGCAATACTCTCAGCTAGGTTCACCCGAAGAAGGGATTGCTTTCAACATTAACACTGGAGGATAATAAAAATGAGGAGTTATTACACATTTTATTACTTTCTGATGTCCTCTGCCTTAATCCCCCCATTTGCTTTTCATTAATGATCTAAAGCAACCTTTCCCTGATTCAAAGCTATCTTGAGCTTTAACTCTCTGGCTCTGACAAGAAATAGGAAGCAAACTGTTCACCTTTCACTCTTCCGAAAAATCCCCAAAAAGCAGCGCAAGTGCAGTTTGAAATATGACTTACTGCTCTGTCAACACATAGGATTTTGTTATTATAATTTCAAATGTTAAAGCAATGCTTTTGTTAATATTTTATCTTTTTTTCTCACTCATATTGTCTTCTAATATTTTGTAGAGAAACAATGCAAACAAGAAGTATTTAATTTTTGGTGAAGTTTAAACTTTTGGATATCTCAGAAGTCTAAGTGATAGTCTTATATTCATTATATGTCTTTTGCAAACTTTCTGGAATGCTTGGTGACCTTTTACTATAACAATATTTAATACAAGTTGTGTTTATTACTCAAATTTGGAATGTTTTTAACTGTAAAGAGAACCAGTTGCTTAGGTCAGAGTAGGAGTCATCAGTTTTGTCATTGGGCAATCTTAAGTGTTATTGGTTGGGGTTTTTTTTGGGGTTTTTTTCCCCACAAAAATGGCTTAGTAATTTCCAGACTCTACAGTACTAATTTAAAGTTATCCTGTTTGTATACTTTATACTGGAGTACAGTTATACCACACCCTTCCATAGTATAAGTGCAAAATTATATCACTTGTCTTCCACAATAAATATTTTATATATCTTGTCTGCCAAAAATATGGTGGGGTTTTTTTCCTGTAGGGTCAAAACTCTTGGTCAGGAGATTGTGTAACAAACCAGCATGAGAGCACAATAATTCTTTCAATCAAAATACAAACTCATGCTGATATGAGTTCATACATTCTATGAACACACATCCTCAGTTATCCCATGGCATATGAAGCCCATACCATCCAGCCATGCTGGTAATGCTTTATCTCTTGTACTTAGCTGTAATTGAAAGCAAGGTTGTAATCCTTGAGTAGAGAATGGCTGTTTTGATATTCAGACTCACAATGTTCTATAATGCACTACTCTGTGGGACACCGATGTCTTCTAAGCATTTCATAGCTTGAAGTTTCACTCTCTGTGGCCAGAAAAGGGCATAACATAACTCCAGTTGTTCAATTTTAACTGTAATATGTTCCTAGTTCTGTTTACAGCCTTTGCACCACTACTCTGACCATGGAAATGATTTGCTAGGTCCTGCAATCATTCTCAAGAACATGTCTGCTTGTAACTATGAAATGCAAAAGGTAGACTTTAGTGATAGTTTTTTTGGCTGGTAACTTCCTATTAGTCCCTTTCTAGTATTCCTGTTAAATTTCCTGTTTATTTACACTTTGGCTGCACTGAAGTTTCTTTAACCTGTGAAATACAATTTAAAGAGACAAAGATTGGGATCCTAGTACAACAGTTTATCATAAGATTCACTCAGAAATGTAATTTTCTGTCTGTCACCCTCTTAAATACTGCTTCTTATTAGTTGCTGGCAAATGAAAAGTTCTCCTGGAATTTCCTAAGAAAAGGGTCAGGAAGCTGCAAGTGTATTTTTTGGCTAGGTGGATAAGGATGCCAGTGAAATAAGTGCTTGACTCGTAAACTCATTCAGGAGTTCACAAGCAAATTTTGTGGGAAGAATATCAAATTATTAGTCTCCAAACCTGTAATGTTTGTTTTTAGGATTTACAGATCTAAGTCAATGCTGGCCAGCACAAAGGGTTTTTTTGTAATAGCATATTTACAACCTTTTAATAATAATGAAAATATGAGATTGCTATCCTGAATAATTATCACTTTTTGATCTAGAAAAAATAAGTGTAGTTTTTATAAAATACCATACAATTGTTAAGCTTGTGCAGATACTTTTAACACTGGAACAAATATTTATACTGAACTGGAGTTCATTTCTTTAGTCTCCTATTAGAATTTTATAGGCATTACAGTTTACCAAGTAAGGGAAAACTAAAAATATCAGGAGCTTCACATACTTGGGTATTATTTCTGTGTGAAAGTACAGTATATGCCATTGTGCATTTAATACAGTCCTGTCTAGCAGTCTGATTTTTGACTGTTGTTGTGATCTGTTTTATGTAACTTATGGCAAGTTTACATATTTTCATGACTGTTAATACTAAATTCTATACTAGCAAAAGGTTTAGGAGTCCTTTACAAGGAACTATCCAATACCATGTGGTCATTTTGAAAATTCATGAAATGGAAAAGAAGAAAATAAACAGCAGCAAGCCTGACAGAGTTCAAGAATACCCTTGGGCACAAGGTGTGACTCTTGGGGATGGTGCTGAGCAGGAGTTGGACTTGTGGGTCCCTTCCAACTGAGCACATTGTGATTCTGTGATCTGCCTAGTGAAATATCCATGGTTTAGTACTTAATTCTCCTGATACCATGCATGGCTGGAAGTGTATTTATGTTTTTCTTCATTCAAACAGTTTGCAAGATGAAGAACCGACATAAAAAACTTCAGACTCAAATCCTTGTTTTTAAAAAAGAAACCATAGGGAAGGCAAACTCAAGTGGGACTTCAGCAAGATCAAACTTGTAAATCCCACTCTCATGTCCTCATCCCTGCCTGCTATCACCAGTCACTGGGGAGTTTTGTGCTCTTGTAAGTGACAAGGATGACACTGGATAAGTTATACTTTGTTAATGTCATGTGCCCTAACCTGCAGAGTTCATAGTTAATTCTTTGCTCTCCTGTGGTGAAAGCACTTAGCTTGTGTGCAATGTCTTTTGGGCTATATCTAAAAAACCTCAATTTTAGACATGAATAATATAGAGTGAAAAAAGATATGGTAAGTTATTTGTGTAACACTTCAAAGGACCAAGGATGCAATCCAGGAATTCTGGCTTGCAGTCAGCCCAAAGTAGCTGTGAACAGACCCCATTACATTTATTCTGCTATACTGTACAGTCTTCTAGAGTTGAGACCTCTAATAATTTGTTTTTACATAATGCTGGTGTAAAAAGAACCACTGAATAGCTGAGACTTTTGTATACTAAATAGCATTTATTTAAGGTTCATTTTTTAGTGGGACAAAAGTGAAATTTTCATGTGACTACTGCAATTAGCCTTGCTGAGGAGTCAGCTTCTCAGTCTTGTCCAGCAATAGCTCAGTGAAACTTTTACAGCCTTTGGGCTTTATCTTTACAGTAATTAGCCAGTGCAAACTTAAATAGGTGAGAGAAATAGCCATATATTAACAGGTTTACTTAGTACAGGCAAACAGGGAAATGATAGTCAAAGCAGTATGTTCATGTTTTTCAGACTTCCCTTTGTCTCCACTGATTATTTCTCTGGTTAAAAAAATTAAGGCCCTTCCAAAAAGCTGTTCAGTGCACACAGCTTAAACACCAACTCTGAATGTAGTTCTCCAGAGGAATTACATTGCTTGTGAAGAGAAAGCCTGTAACGCTTCTATCTTTAAAATCTGATCTAGTCAGACTATGCAGATTTCTAAAACTGAATGATGTTTGATAGAGCCTGAAACTAAAATTCTAAAGCTTGGTTTTATATTCAGATTTGAGTGTGATAAGTGTGGTATACATAGAGTTAGAACTTTTAGCAGGATGATCTGATTGGTATTTTTAAGTTTAACTCATATTTACTACACAGTTATATGAATTTACTATTTATTAATCTAAGAGTCAGCTTTAAAACACTGACAGTAGTAATAAGGAAAATAAGTAAGCAGTGATGTATCTAAAACACAAAATGCATAGTTCATGAAAGAGGAGTTTTGACTGGAAAATGTGAGAAGTGAAAACAAAATCTGCCTGTGATTTTTAATATAAAAGAATTTCTCTCTATCAAAATTAAACACATACTTTGAGGGATGTGTGAAAGCAAATTTGTTTCAGATTGTGTAACAGGAAATTATTGCACATTGAATTGAGCTATGAACTTTAGCAACTGGTTAACTGGTGTTAACCAGTACAGTTGACTTTTGACACTTTATATTGCCTTACACTCTTGAAATTTAGGTTATGCGAATTAAGGACAAATGTTTTGTTAATTTGGAACGAGTGACCAAGCTTGAGGTACTTAATACAATTAAATATTGTAATTTAATACAATTAAATATATAGGAAATTTAAATTTTCTATATATGTGGGTGGCCAGTGATTTCACACTCAGTTCTCTGTTCCTCCTACAGGCTGTAGGAAGCCATCTCTGTCACTGGAAAGAATTGATTCCAGTTGGCTGCTCCAAGTGTTAGCTTTTGTCTGGCATCAAAAGATGTCCAAGTTACTGTTTGTGGCATGTCTTTAGAATATCTTGCCATCTGCTGCACAGGACTATAGGTTTGCTGGTTTTTCCAAATTTGAGCGTTAACTAATTGGGATCATGGAAAAAATTAAACAAAAGTTGAGGAGGCAAAAAGTAATGGGACAGCTGAAAAGAATCACTGCCATTCCAATACTCTTTAAATAAACACAAGCTGTTTCATGCACTGTACTTGTTTTGAGCCTTAGTTTTCTGTCTGCAGTATGCAGAATTTATCTAGGGGGTGATATCTGTTTTTGCCAAAACGTTTAGAGAAACAAGAAGTGTTCTTCTATTTAGGCTCTGAAAATGCAGCCTGCCTTTGTAGCACAACGGAACTTGGAGCTTGATCAGAGGGAGAATACTAGAAATGTGAAATTTAAAAAATTCTCTTTCCTTCTATTTTCTTGAAAATAAGAATATTTCACTCTGAAAAGATTTTAGGGAAATGCTTGATAGGTTGAAATCTCAAAGGACTGGTAGTATAATTTCAGTCTCAATGCTGCACCAAGAGCAGCTTAAGCAGCAGGTTTTTAGTTATTGTGAGAGCAGCAGGTTTAGTTATTGTGACAGATGAACAGTGATGTTTCTCTAGGGGCTAAACCATCATCAGGTGAATGTGGAAACTGAGCTCTATAGAATGAGATTTATTCTTTGCTATGGGTAATCTATATTAAAATTTTCTGTTTATTAGTATTTGTCTGTGCATTTAACTAGGGCTCTTTTTGTGGTGCCTGGGGCTGTCTTCTCTGAGCCAACCAATGCAAGGAGCCTAGGAGGTACTCCCAGGAGTCAAATTTGGCACCTGATGTAAAAATTTAAAACTGAGCTAGGAAGCCCCAAAGTCAGTGGAGTTAAAAAATACACTTGGGCTATTTCTGTGTAATAGCTGTTTTTAAAATTGGTATGTACAATAAAAATGCAATTAGACCTGGGAGATCAACCTTTAAAAAACCCAATAGCAATGGCTAACAAACAGTGGTTTTGTTTTAAATTCTTGTTGTCTTTTTCATTTAGAAATCCCCATGATCAGGTAAATCTTTGTTGTAAAGGGACAGATAGCTCTGTGTTTGAACAGCTTCATCCAGCAATGGGGTACATCCAACTGCTTTGCTGTGAGTGCTTCTCCTGGGATACTGATTCAACACTCCTTAACCAGTCAGCATATTCAACTTGAAATAGAGGTTTAAAATATCATGTGGTTTGAATATTCTTCTTAATGTAAAGATATGCATAAGTGCAGGAGGACTTGTTGAACCAGAACTAGAATATTTTGCTGCAGAGGTAGGCAAATCCAAATTCTGATTAGAGCTAAATCTCCTGAAATAATATGGGTTCTGAGGTTTTATGCTGATATTTAAAACACTTAGAATATCTACATTGTGCAAGTAATCCATAGCTCAGAATTCCTAGCTTGAAATCTGTGAAAGTCTATGAACATGAATACAAATAATCCAGTTTCATGTTATTTTACAATAAGTATGCTCTCTGCTTGTTCTCAGGGGTCTACCCTAATGTGAACTTTAAATAAGAATTTTACCTAGTTTTCCTTTCTTGCTTTAAGAATTCATGTTCTCTGTAAGTGTCCATGCCTAATACAAACCATTCCATGATTTCTAAAATATGTCTGACATAACAAAACCATCATAACATATATTCAATATGGGTTACAACATAACTATTGTTTTCCTCTCTGTAATAGAGCTTTCTTGGCTTTCTTCTAATCTTTTCCAGAAGGCCAACATGTTTTATATGAAAACAAAGTTGGAATCATAAGCATCTGATTTTTTTTTTTTAAAACATTGCCTTAGATGATAGAACCTTGACTTTTCATTCTTCCTCTGCAAGGTTAAGCTTTTGTGTGTGGGTAAGGGAAGAAGCCATTGGTGTGGCTGAAACGCCAGTGTGCAGTGCAGCGCTCACACAGAATTAGGTGATGATGCTGGCAGTTGTGTTCCTTCAACCTTTCTGTCACGTTGCACCTGTGACTTCTGTCAGTGTCTCTCCTTTTTCTCTCTCCTCCTCTCCCTTCCTTCTGCTTGTCCCCCTCACACTTCTGCACATCTCTTCTCCAAACAAGTAGAGTTTTTCCTTAATGCTTCATTCATCCAGTTACAAAACTTTCTTTGTAGTTCATTAATTTTTGATTTTTAATGTTTTTGATATTCTTTTCATTGTAAATCTAAAACCAGAATTTATGGAAAAATCTAGATTCTTTGTTGTTAGTGGTAAAGCATACAACAGCCTGTTCTGTTGATGTGTGTTTAAGATGAAAAACATTTCTGCAAAAACATTTTTTCCCTTTTAGCAATGAAACTCCTCATGATCTTTGCCCTTCCAAGCCACTTACTCACTTAAAGCACCACAAGAAACAAAGATTTCTAGACACAATAATATTCAGTTCTGTCATGCCTAACAGTCCAGCAGCCATTCTACAGCTCACCTGTGCATGCACAAAGAACCTCTGTGCTTCTGAAGTTGTTCTATTGATTGTGGATTCCTGAGTGCCTTTGGACAGCCTGTTGGCAGAGCTGTAGGGCTCAGGAAGACTCAGCACACTCTCCAGAATTTGTGACCCTCCAAGCATAACCAATCCCTTACTGGCAAACAATTTACAAAGGTCTTGAACTGAACTAAGGATTATGGGGTTTGTAGTTAATACACTATAAATCTGCAAATAGAAAATACGTACTCGCAAGAGTTACTTTTTCACTTCTGCTTGTAATTTAAACATGGTATTGACAAAATTGTTGTATCAAAATACATAGTTTAGATTGTAAAAATCAGTTTTGCTGAATCAATTTCACTGTTTTGTAACTTATTTGAAATTGTTGTGTGAACAGATTTAAAATGCAGGAGGAAAACCTAGCACAGGTACTAATGATGGAGGTTTAGGACTTGAGAGAACATATGTTCAGAATTAGGTAAGAACAATATAAAATTCTTCTTTATCTCTTTAAAGTATATTCCACTGTTAGAGTTACCACAAAGACTGATCCTACATGCTAAAATATCCATCTCAAACTTGTTATTAGTGAGATTACTGAAGTAACTAGTACTACAATGTTATCAGACTGAATACGTGTTAACATTTGTTATATTCCCTGTTAGAGTGCCCGCCTGTCCACGGCGGCTGAACTGCCCACGCACTGGCATGGCCTGGTCGCAGTGCCGCACGCAGGCCGGCCTGGAGAGCGTGCCCGCGCATGCTCTGCTGCCCGCTGGGGCCCGCGGGCGCGAGGCGGTGCGCGCCCCTGCTCTCTGGGGCCCCCGGAGCCCGACGCGGAGCGGGAGCGCGCCCCTGCTCCTCTGGGGCTCCCGGAGCCCCCGGAACGGCGGAGCGGGAGCGCGCACCCTGCTCCTCTGGGGGCCCCCGGAGTCCCCGGTACAGCGGAGCGGGAGCGCGCACCCTGCTCCTCTGGGGGCCCCCGGAGTCCCCGGTACAGCGGAGCGGGAGCGCGCACCCTGCTCCTCTGGGGGCTCCCGGCACCGCGGAGCGGGAGCGCGCACCCTGCTCCTCTGGGGGCTCCCGGAGCACCCGGAACGGCGGAGCGGGAGCGCGCACCCTGCTCCTCTGGGGGCTCCCGGAGCACCCGGAACGGCGGAGCGGGAGCGCGCACCCTGCTCCTCTTGGGGTCCTGGCCACTGCTGCTGCCGCCGTTCAGCCTTGGTGCTGCTGCCTGCTTTTGTGCAAGCTTATTCTTTACATTGGTGCCTGAGCAGCCTTCTGAAGCACGTATAAATTTTTGGAAGAAAGCATCAAGAAATCATCCGTGAAGATAGCATCTGCCATGTGTTATAGGCTAGGCTCTGACACATGGCATAGGCTGAGACTAGTGTCCTTTAAATCTGTATTAAGATTTAAGAAAGTAAACAGAAATAATTTCTAGAATAAAACCAGCTAAAATCAAATAATGGGTGCTGGCAACACCTGTTAATTATTTCAGTACTGCAGTTACTAAAGATGCAAAAGGGGGCTAAAAGGTACCAATTTAATCTGATGATCTCCTTCGAGATACACATGAGCACACTCAGATGCGTCCTACAGCTGTAATCTACTTTATTGCCTACAGAGTAGTTTGGCAAAGGTGCCATGCCAAAACACTTGTAAGCTACTGTCATGCTATAGGAATTATGACAGTCTGTAATTGTGTTCCATCCAAGAAAGGCTTCTAAGTAACACTTTAACTTGGAGTAGTGCCAGTATGATTTTGGTGGGAGGTTTAATATCTTAGCAGTGTTTCCTTGGTGTTGAGAGAAAAAACTTCCTGGACAGAAATGAGTGTAATAGGCTCAGAAGGTTATCAAATAAGCTCATGTAACACAGTGCTTGTTTTACAGTCCTTATTTCTACTTCTAATTTTCTCCTTTCCTATTCCTTTCCTACTTAGAGAGCTTTACAGGATATTCATACAACAAACACCCTAACAATGCCATTAACGTTTAGTTTTAATAAATTTCTTTTAAACAGCTTTATCTCAGACATAGAGTTAAACTTGCAGAAAACATTTAGAGAGCAAAACCAAAGACGTTCCAGGCAAAAAAAATTTCTAATACTAAAATTAAAAAAGGAAAAAAGTTAAAAGCAAGAAGAATCTGCTGACAGACTTTCTGATGACACCTAAAATTATTCTCAAGTGGTCATGTTCCATCCTTACCTTCTTTTGCTTCCTTTCAAGAAAAAAATTAATACTCATTTTGACAAAATTAACAACTTCAATTCTCAGTCACTTTGTGGAAAACATGCACAAGTGAAACCAGGACTCATCTTTTTACAAGTCTGTCATTGGTATTTAATTAATCCCTTAGCAGTTAATGATTATGGTCTGGTAAGTAGGTTTATCCTGCCTTGTACTTCCGTTCCCAGTGCCATTGTGTGTGTTCTGTTTCAGGGTTTTTTTCCTCAGAACTGCTTCAATCTTAAATTACATTTTTAATGAAAAGAAATAAAATAGTATTCTGTACAGCTTTTTAAAATAAATTTTATTGAAGAGGGTCTTGTAGTCAAAAATGTTTCACACAATCCTTTCCATTCCTATTAAAATGTGCCATTGCTGCCATTCAGTGATTGTGTAGGAGTAACCACCCAGGACCAAGATAAATTAACTGAAGTTTAAGTAAGCACATGTAATACAACTTTTTTCCTCATTTTTCCTAAGAACAGACCTTGTGCTTAAAATCATTACTATGTCAGATTAATGTCACTGTTACCTCCTTAGTGGATTTTCTAAACACCAGCATTTTATGAGAGTGCCAAAGCAATTTGATTTGATTAGAGAATTTGGTTCCTCTTGTAAGAACAAGTCTGTGTTCCTCTTATGTTTGAACTTTTAAACAAAAAAATCTGAATTTTAAATTTTTTAAAAATAATTTGATAGGCCTCTGGGCTTCATTCATGAGGATGTGGCTGCATTAGAAGATACAGCTAAGTTTTACTCTTGGCCTGTTTGGGCTTTGACTCTGCAATGCATGCTTTCCTCATTTCTGAGTGTTTGTCTTCACGTTTCACTGCCATATCCTGTGATTTACTGCGTTTCAGAACTTCTGATTTTCCTATTTTTTCCTTTCAGAAAATTTCCTCTTGATATTTTGATGTAATCCTTTTTAGGATAAATTAAGTCATGTGATATATATGCAGGGCCACGGAACTTGTGTTCCTGGCCACACTCTCTGTGTTTATCCATAGCATTAGATACAAATCCTGCAGAGGATTGCTGGAGGTTATGTAATGATAACTTCAGAAGTTACAACAGGACATTCTTCCAAATACTGAGTCAGAGAAACACATTCCTGTACTAAATGCCTATTGAGTTGATAGTTCAATTTAGTAAGTCTTTGTTTACTCTTTAATCCTCAGAGTCAGCTGGAAAGCGGAATGTTTTTCTGTAGTAGCCAAGTTAAGGGAGTTGTTTTCTTTTTAGCATTCAGTAGGTAAAAGTGAAATCAGTTTTGCAAGAAAATGTGTTTTATAATATTGTGTTGAGATAGTATATGCTATATATGTATCTATGTACACACAAGAAGACAATTTATAATGTTGAATAGGATTCCGTTGCTTAAAATTTGAATTTTTTACAAGAAAAAGATACCCTACATATTAAATTCTGGGACTGATCAACATCATGTTGTTTTATAATGGTTACAAAACCAACTGACTTACCAAAAGTTTTCGAGCTCGTGGTATTGAGGCTGATTTGGAGAAAAGTCTTTGAACTTGACTGTCTGTCTAAGAGTGTGCCTGGCTGTTGAGTCAATCCTTTTAAAAATGCATGTCTCACAGCTGATTAGGAAACAGGAAAGAAGTTACTTTGGCAAAAGCACATAGAGCTAATGACATCAGCATGATCAAAAGTAAGGGCAAATTTAGAATTTAAAATGTCAATACAAATTGTGATTTATTAATGAATTTGTACTTCTAGCAGGCCCATTGCATTCTAATTTAAAGAATTACTCTTCCTTTTATGGAAAAAAATAAGACCTACTGAGATTGACCTTTATATTTGGCACTTAAAAGGAGCTTTGACAAAGAAATTAATTAGTTTGTGAGGGGTGAAGTTAAACTGAGCAAACCAATGTCTAATCCAAGGTCCTATCTTTGGCAGTGACCAAGAGCAGGTTCTTAGGAAAGAGCAAAGGAAGAGGACAACCATTCCAAATTCCTTGTGCAACTTCCTCCAGTCTCTGTGTCTCAGAAAGATGTGTGTTTTCTTTGTTTACTGGCTCTTGATGGGGTGGTTTTTTTTCTTGATGGTGTTTTGTTTTTGTTATAGTTTTGGTCACATTTTAGAAATATGGGAAATTATAGCTCCCACAAAATCTTCCAAATGGTTATTATTTTCCTAAAATGTATGTTTACTGTTACAAGTGTTTGCATTAAACATAAATAATGGAATATGGCTGAATGACTTGAACATGTTGCTGTGTTTCTCAAATGGGGGGCTGACAGCTGTTACTATTGCCCATTTTATTTACCACCCCTTGTTTTAGTGTAGGATGCAGCCCATGAAGCAACAGAGAGTATGAGCAGAGTTCTTGCCTGCTATCCTGGACATCCTTTTCATTTAAGGCATTTATTGAATACTGAATTGAGTCCTTTCAACTGCCATCCTAAAAGCTTAGCTTTTCTTGTTCTTTAAGGAGATTTTTTTCAGTCAAAAATGGTGCATCTTTTGCTATTAGCTGGAGTTTCTTTCATGGCTTTATTTTACTTGTGTCCGTGAATTAGGAATAAAAAAATAATTCTTCTTGTTACACAAAGATGTAGTTATTTTACCCACTGTGAGTTGAACATTCAAATGCTGGACCTGATGGAACTTCTACTGTTCAGGGGCAACATGAGCCTCAGGAGGTCGTACAAGATATCTGTATTAGGGCTCACTGAATTGCATGCAAGCAGCTCAGAATTAATGCTTCAAGAAAGCAGAGGACTGTTGTATTAGTCATTGTGTTTTGATAGCCTGTAAAATTTCCTAGCTGACTGATGTTCATACTAAGAACACAGTGTGGTGGGATTAGAATATCAGACACTATTAAGCATAGAAATGATTTACACTCAGTTAATATTTGTAACTGCTGGTTATTTTACTGTCAGATCCTTTTTATAGAACAATAGCTACATGAGACTATACAGTAAAATGTAACTTTCTAATTAATTGATGAGCATTCTTAAAATGATATAAGGTGACTTCATGATGAAAAATGGCCTGAGTTGTTTGCTTACATTATTTAATCTTGCTCCTACTAGCTTTGCCCTATAAACTTGTCAGAACCTTAAATTCCAGCAGCATATTGTTAAAGCAAGAGAAATAGCACAATAGGCCTCGACAAAATATTCAAGGAATGGATTGTTCTGTAACAGTTGTATTTTATGTTTTGCTATGGCCACCTAGGTCTGGAAAGGGTTGTAATTGGTATCAAGTTAGGTTGCATTTTCTTATCTGTTTTGGTGGGAAGAAGAAACAATGCAAAGGGGATTTAAACAGGATGTGTAAGGAAAGGAAGAGACACTGGCTTAGATAAAAAGTAATCATAGCAATAAATTATTTTGCATAGGTTGCTCCTTAACCATCCCTTGTGGGATGAGAGGGACTGTACAAACTGAGTCACAGAGCCAAGTGTTGATGTGAACTTTGATTAACACTTCTGGCACTTTTTCCAAATTTTTTGAAATCGAAGATAATGCTTTCCATTGGCAGTAATTGTATTTATTGTCTGAAACTGTCTATGCAGTAGCTTAATGCCCTGACATCTGGTTTTCAGCTGTTCAGTAGAAGTTGCCTCTCTTGGCTTGCAGGTGTACACATAGGAGTTGGCATCAGCGACTCGGATGGAATGGAAGCAGCCTTGGCCAGTGACTGACAGCCCAAATACCTCCAGAGGCTCTTGGAGATTCCTGGCAGGCATTCCTGTTTGAAAATATGCAAGTTCTTATGTTTTCTTCCACAAAAATTTGCTTTTGCACTGCTCTGCAGAAACAATGTTTCTGCTCTGTCATCTGTGACTTCTCTACTCAGGTTTGTTTCTGCCTTTTAAGTCTGTAAGTGAAAAAAACAGTGACTTGTACTCTTTAGATACCTAGACGTTACTGGAAGTCTGAAGAATGAGTTAGGCAATCTAAATATTTGAGTACAAGTTTTGGAATTAAATAAAATAGTTATTGTTTCTTTTTCTGTTTTGAAAACATAAATGTATCTGACTGCAGTTACTACACTTAATGATCTCCTTCATTTTCCCAGTTTGTTGAGACATACTGTTTTCATGTGTTATACACTTCTGCCTCATACTTAGAGAGAAAAGAGAAACATATGTTGTGCTTTAATGGTAAATCCCAGGGATTGTCTGTGTGGTTGCAAGGGGTGTGTAGATAAGCCATGACAAAATTACTGCCCCTATCTAAACTACATCTACCATAGAAGATATCCAGTAAGTAATTCTTTAATTCTACTAAAGACCTGTCTTGATATCTCATGCTTTTTTAGAGTCAACCAAGATTTCTTACTGTTTTTATGCTTGCTCTATAAGCATTTTTATTCAGGAAACATTAAGGACTTTGAATCCATGAAAACTTACAACTTTTGTTTGAATGAATATTTGAGGCCTGCAGATATGTTGCTACATCAGCTTTGGGCACTTGGGGGATTAGCTTTACATCTTTGATTCAGAGTGTTTCACATCACACAGCCAGCCTGGGCTAGGGCTCTTTGCAGAGACTTAGAGATAATTGCTGTGGACAAGACTCTGCAATATCAACTGGAGAGAGAGAGCCCCCAGAGCTGCTTCCATGGGGCCACAGAATGCACTGACCATGCTGTAAGCTCTGCTGCTGGCTGGTGATTGTAGCTGCACATTTTCTGAAGGTCTGGGCAAGAGAAGAGACTACTGCTTGTGTTTGGATCTCCTTGTTTCGACACTTAATTCAGTTATGGGCAATTTTTCTTAAAGTTTTTTGTTGACAGTAGAACTTTATTGCCCCGTTTTCTCCTGTTCTGTGATAAATGGATACAGTACAGACATTACTGGAGACATTTTTGGCCTGTATGAGATGTAGGGGGTGAAAAGCATCTTATCTGCTAGTGTTAAACACAATTGACTATAAAGAAGAGATAGTTAACAATTTTTTTCTCTTTGTTCATATTTAAAGAGATTGACTGGTAAAATCCAGCTGAGTAAGACCTGATCATGCTTTTTCTTATCAAGAGTATTATGGGAAACATAACATCTGAAAGGAATATGTATATCAGTAAGTCACATTTATCCTCAGGGTTATTGAGGACCATGTGGAACACCACTAGTGTATTGATAATTTACTTAAGGGAACAATAGAGATACTGAGTTGTTCAAGTAGTGACTGAAATCTGAAACTGACTTTGACAGGAAAAAACCCAATTTTTTTCAGCTGTTTATTTTGTAAAGTATCTTCACGTGTAAGAAATAAAGTCAGATAAGTCACTTGGCCCTTTCTGCAGATTAAAATTTTCATCAAAATTAATGTGACTATATAAGGAAAAAATTCAAGTGTTTGGTAAAGTTTTTCTGAAATTATACATTTGGTTATTAATTGGCTACTTGCACTTTTAAAATAATTCCATAACAAATTCCTTTTGTGGTATAAAGCAGCTGCTCAGGATTAATGTCACGTCAACGTCTCAGGCTGCAGGAAGAGGATGGATGAGTAAAGCTAAAACCTCAAATGTCAGTAAGCTCTTTATTTTTACAACAGAAGACTTTTGCAAGTGATCAAAACAGCTGTCAGCTTAGGTGAAGAAGAAAACCAATGACTTGAACACTATTGCTTAACCAGTGGCTTTTTTTTTTTTAAAGTTTTATATATATATATATATATATATATAAATGCCTTTTCTTGATGGCACATTAACATTAACTGACTAGGAACTGATTGCAATAGCAAGGACTGATCATCATCTACTTTACATGCTGAGCACTTTCTGGCATCTAATCTGGCTCATTGACATTGTTTTCTTACTCTGCATTGCCATATACAAGAGACATGCAAGCAATCCACCTGACAGCAAAGCAACATGCCTGATGTATCTATATGGGGTTTTATTACTGCCAGTTCATGGAATATTCAGGACTATCCATTGGGATTTCTTTTGAAGGCTAGTCATGACATGAAAGAATGGAAGGGGAAAAAGTCAGTTCCTGTCTTTGGGAAAGGAGAGCAAGCAGATACAGTGTTATAGATAAGTGAACTTTAGCTCAGTTCCCATGAAAAAAACCCAAACAAAACCCAAACCAAAGTGGTTAGCAGTCAGAACAAATTTTTCTTGGGGAAATTATACCAACCTGGTGGAACTTCTGACTGCTATGGCATTAGCCCTTCTCCTCTGTGACTAGAGGAGAAGCAGTGGGACATTGCTCTCAGCTCTGAGGTTCATATAAGCAGGCTGGTAAACCTTGGTCTTGATGCATCTTCTGTCAGGTGGGTACCAGTGAGTTTTGTAGGCGTATTTGGAGGTAGGTGCCAATGCTTCTTTCACTGGGAAGTTAAGTACTGAGGGAGGATTGACAGGAGTCAGTTCTGGGTTAGGTGCTGCTTAATTATTTTTATGAGTGATCTGGATGATGAAATAAAGACTCAATCACTGAATTTGCATTTGAGATGCAGCTGAAGAGCACAGAGGTTTTTTTCTAGGATAAGATTTAAATTGAAAGTTATCTATGCAAGTTTTGAGGCAAAGTCTGGGGCAAATAAACCCAAGATTAGGAGTCTCTGCAGAGATACTACAGCACCTATTTACCAACTCTTTTCAATTGCACAATTTACTCCTTGGTGACAGCTTTTTTCTGCATCACTTGTTTATCATTGTGATATTGCAATAATCATCCCTGCACTGTGAACTAAATTAATTGGTATTTCTCAACCACAAATGCAATCCAAGCAATTGTTTTTGTAATTAAACTCAGTTTCCAGTTTACTTTACTTTGCTTACATTATCTGGTTAGGCAATCATTGTCTGGAACATAATAAAATAATCTAAATTGCTGTTCTTGTAAAAATAAGCCAAACAATAATTAATAAGCCATTGCTTCCTTAGGGACCTTCTTTGAAGATTTCAATGAAAAATTGGAGAAAACAAAGAGAAATCAATAGAATGTGGGAATTGTGTTGCTATAAAGGCATATTTGATCACTTCTTTTCATTTGAAGTGCTTAGGGAATATTAAAGAATTAAATAAAATGAAAAGACTAAAAGATTTTCTATGGCAGGGAAGCCTTTGAGACAAAAGTGTAATGAATCACATGAGGAATATCATTCAAGTGCAATTCCTGTTCTTAGAACTGAATGAGTTAGACCTCTGCAACACTGTGGTGTTAAGTGTGTGTGCTTTTGTGCACATCTATGCTTGCCACATTTTTATTCAGACTGTTCTAGGCATAGTTAAAGTAGATTAGCAGCATTCTGCACTGCTATCCATAGCAGACTTGTGAAAGGCAGAGTAAATGCACAAACAGGAGCCTGCAGCCAGGCTTGCTGCCACCAACAGAGATCCTCTACTGGCTGGTTTGGAGGTAGTCACTACAAAGCCAATTGTATGAGTACCTGTAAGTCTAAACACTTTTCATAAGTCTGTCACATTAATTTCTGCTCTTAAATGAGGCCTTTAAATCCCTTGCTTTGCAAATAGTGACACCCCTGCAGACAAATGAAAAAAACCCCAAAACCCAACAAACAGCAAGAGATGCTAACCCTTCTCTAAAGCAGACTGCAAAAGTATTTCATTCTAGTAATGCTTCCCTGTTTAGAGTAGACTTCATCCATTGTTGTGATTGAAAAGATGGTGCTTTTACTTGCTGTACACTCCACCTGAATGGAAACAAGTTTAAAATGTTCTGTGCCTCATCATATTCCTCAAATACATTTTCCTTTCCCCTGACAGCAATGGCAAATCCCTGAAGATTATCTTGGTAAATTGTTGAATGCCGCTGTTCAGCTAGAAAGGAAATATGTTTAAAAATGCCTTGCCCCCGCCTTCCCTGACAAGTCTTTTTGTGCTTTGCTATTTTTTGATATTAATTCCTCAATGAAGGGCTATCTTCTTTTCCTGCATTCCTGGAAAACTGTTAGTATATTCTGTGAACAGCTATGGACAAATAGCACAAGTGTTGTGTTAACTGAATAGCTGCTAACAGTGAATAGCTGCTATTTTTAAAAAGATCTAATGTCTTATTGCAAAATATATTGCTTTATCCAGGAAACTTTGACCTGGAGTGGGCTATGTGTGTATTTTATAAATATTTTTTGTCCCAAACAAAGCTGTTGGAGTTCCTTCAGAATATAAGAAGACATAAGGATGTAGTTTAAATTGCTGCCAACTATATTGAGTCTGAGAAGAGCTGTGGAAAATCTTAATTTTCTGGAGATGGTTAGACTTGGATGCACCAAATACTAGTTGCAAGGGGATTTTAAACGTTTAAGTGTCCAACAGATACTGTGTCAGAAACGAAGCACTAGAAATTATTAGGTTGAATGCACCGTCCATGATCTGTGTGGAATGAAACAATAAAACTAGTGCTGTTATTACTAGGAGAATGAATGTAGATGTAGAAAGCAAAATCTCCTAAAACCAATTGTTCAAGTTCAGCAATATGGTGAATTATATGGGATGCATACTGCATATGAGGCAGCTAAAGAAGATTTTAAACCAAAAGAATTGTACAAATGATTTTCAGTAATTTACAGTTATCTGTCCTTTCTTAATGGACATAGCACTTGTATTCAGAAAATACATGTAACTAATGAGTTTACTGACCTGCAGGAAGGAGCATGATTGTAACTAACCTTATACATGTACACTAAAGTGTTTACTGGCTCTCCTTCTTAATGACTTTTAAATTTGTTTTAAGACATAAAGCATGGTTATTCAAAATTATTTACATAACTAGAATGTTCCAAGACCACAAAATTCAGAAGTATTCCTGTGGTTTTGCTTATGGCACCCAAAAGAATGTAATCAATTAACCTATATCACATCCTAGTTAAAACCATATAATGAATAAATGTATCTGAATTCTTCAAATGTTGTAGCAAAGTTTCCTGTAATTATTCTTTCTGCTCTACAAATGGAGGACTTAAATTTACCCTATGCTAATGTTAATTATCTTAGGCAAGCATTCAAAATTTAAGTGTTATTTTTTATCAGCTCATTAACTTGATGTAGTGACTGTAGTCTGTTGGATTGTACCTAATAATACCCAGTGTAACTTGGACCATCTGGTAAATGTGCTCAGAGGAGGGTCAGGCCTAAAATAGGTAAGTTTGCAAGTGAAATGATCTCATGGGAGCTCATGAAGCTCCAGATTTAGACAATGCTGTGTTTCATTAGCAAAAACTTGAAATAATCTCTAGCTCTGTAATGGAAACAAAGAGAATATAAGAGAAAGAGCAGTAGCATTCAGCTTCAGATCCCATTCTGGCTTGATTACAGCCTGTCTTTGGGCTTAGGATGAGTTGTTTTCATTTTAGGTTGTTGATTCATGATTCTGAAGAATCTTTTTCTTTTTTTTTTTTTTCTTTTGGGGACAGCTACATTAGTGAGTTTAGAAATATACACAGGTTTAGGCTGTGAATAAAGGTGTTACAATGATAAGCTTACTTGAGGGGAGAAGTAGGAGTCTGAAAATATGTTTCACAGGCTTGCTCTCAAGCTAAAGTCTGCCAATTTTCAAAAAATTCTTATGGAGATTTGGATCCTGTTGATTCTAGGCCTGCCAGAACTTTTACTGCTTTTGCATATATAGAGATAATAAAAAAGACCTTTTCTTTCCCTCAAAAATGACTATGGAAAGGATTGTATTAACAGAAATTGTAGGTTTAAGGGTTTTTTTAATCAATGTGGTCTATTCTGCACAAATTTCTAGAATAACATTTCACTTTGGGGCTATAGTGTTTGTCACTTGCATGGTATTGAAGCAGTGATAGGTTATGGAGGAGATCTGAGGATTAAGCCTTTTTAAATTTGGTATATAAATGAAAATACCATTTCCAATATAAAACTGGAATCTAAATTCAAAGACCAGATGCTGGTCTGTAATGCTCTCATAACATCAAAGAATGGAAGCTGCTAGAGATGACGTATAGAAGTGACTACAGATTGAAGGCCAGTGCTGAAAACCAATTCTTCCTATATTGTGCAACCAGCACACAAAATATTAGAATGTTCTTTGGGATTAATAAATAAAATGAGAACAGTGCCTTTCTGACCTTAAAGGAATCTAGAATACAAAAATTACTGTGAGTTAAATCTTTTGTTTCTTAGACTTGTATAATTCCATCAACCCCATGGGGTAGAACAGGATATAGGTTAAGCACTTCCAGAGTCTTTTTGCTTCTCCTTTGGGTTACTTAGAACTCGCATCAGAGGTATTCTGTGTTTGTTTCTGTCCTTCCTACAGCAAATGGGCAGGGATTAGAGGGAGATTTTGCTTTACTTTACCTGCTACTCATGAACCAAGCAGAAGAGATACTGCAAGTGCATTGTAATTGCTGATAGTGAGGAATTATTGCCTCTCTCCTCAAAGACAGGAGAGAGCTATTAATTGTGTATCTGAAGCACTTTTTCTCTTTAATGACGTTGGTTATGTATCTTCTCAGAATTGTAAAAAAACCCTTCCAGTTTTCTGTAATACTTCACAAAAAACGTACTGTAAAAAAAAAATATTTTCTTCTAGTTTTTGCTGCTTTGATGGCCTGAAAATATCATGTGCACGCGTGCAGGATAGAACTGAGAATTCTTTTTCCCAGTGAAGGTGTTATGACACTTTTCTTTGTAGAATTATAAATACTGCAGTTATTTTTTCAGTCAATTAAAGTTTTTACAGTTGTTCCCAGCTTTGCTCTAATGCCATGTGTATATCTTTTAAGCAAAATGTACTCTGCACTAAATGGCTTTGTTTAGTGTTTCTAATAGAAATGTCCCTGACACATGTATCTGCTTGGTCTGTGTAATCTCTTGTAGAATGTTTTCTGGCATTGAACTGACCATATGTTTAAGCAAACATACTTCAGTTTTTGCATCTCTGCTAGTAATTAATGTAGCTTGGGGTATCCCCAGTTAATTATGGGGACAACCAAGTTTTATGATGTCTGCAATAATGCATTTGGTTGTATATAATATTTAAACAAGCATTGCAGAAAACCCTTTGAAGTTATGCGTGTGTGGTGAAATATTTGTTTCCCTTTTAAAAATTGTTCTAATTGAGGCTAAATGTCAGGTCCCCTTTATTTGTGAGAACATTCATGTTGAATTGGACAGAAATAGTACTTAGATGAAACTGAGTCAGCTTCCAAGGTATTTCCCTTATTCTCTGTGCCTACTATTTTAACAGACAACATTGGATTTTAAGGATATTCTGGAGTATCAAGGCATGCAGGTAAATTGAAATAGTTCAGGGAAGCAGAATGTAACCCTTCAATCACTCAAACTGTTTTGAAAGCACAGGCAGGGTTTGGGTGTGATAATGTCCTTGATCCAATGCTCAGCACAGGGGGACTGTAATGCTTTGAAATGCAGTTTCCCTGAAGTCAATGGAAATCTTCACTGACTGCAAGGTAGGGCAGTGGTGATCTAGGACTTCTGTGGATCACCATGTGTAGCAGGGATATGTGTGTACAATCAGACACATATATTTATAGGTAGATATATGAAATGTTTGTATGCGTATGTGTACTAAGGAGGAAGAGAGATGTTCCTTCGTCTGCTTCGCAGAGAGGGTTCATTTCTTTCTTAATAAAATGCGCTTTATTCACATGCAAGCCAGGAGAAACAAAGTGTCCTTTCCTAATCCTGCAGTTTTGTTATTGGTTTTCTCACCTCATGTGTGAGTGGAATTGAGGTTGTCACCTCATTGTGGTCAGTTCCACACCTTTTTCAGAGTAAACAGCATGCAAACTTGTATAAGCAGCATCTGAGCCAAGGCCCTTTTATAAACCAAACTTTAATTTGTTATTGTTCTGGCATGTAGGAATGTGTGTGAGAGACCATGTGGGCTGGCTGTGGAAGGCACTATAAAAACTAACAGTGGAATGTTCATCTGGAGATGTTCTGTGTTATTTATGAAAACTTGGGGCCCAATCCTGCCACCTTCTCTCACGCTAACCATCCCACTGAGGTCAACCAGTGATTACACCTCTTTAAGAATAATGTAAGTGCATAAAACTTTACTGGATTGGATATATGGATGGAATTTTCAAACTTCAGAGAAACTATGTCTGCAGACATCCATTGGATATTGAAATTTGTGCCTTTAAAGTAAATAAAACGAAATTTCTATGATCTGGACTGGAAAAAAGTCTTTGCATTTAGTTATATATTCTGTTTTAGAGGTGTTCACAAGAAGAACTTAATAGTGAGCACCTATAGTGTGGGATTTATCAAAGAAATGTCATGGTAGGGAGTGGGTTGCACTGTCCTCCTGGTGTCTAGTCCTTGGTAAAACGTCAACTAAAGTTGAAAGGGAACATAAGTTGACAAAAAGCAAAATTCTCTGCTGAACAATACAGACAAGCCAGGGTAGCAATAAATGTTTGAAAATTATATATAATTCAAGATAAATTTGTAATTTGTGAATAATGTAACCATATTTATTCTGAAGATTAATTTGTGTCAACTAAATATGATTATCAGTTTAGAAACTATAGCAACTTGAGCTTTAGGGATACTCCATACTTTTCTAGCTTCGTCTTTACAAAAGCAGATCTAGAGAAGTGCTTTTGACTCCTTTCCCAAAAAGTTAAGCTTTATTTTTTTTTTTAGGGCACATATGTCATGTGTTTTGGGTTTTTTCCTGCTGCTTGAACAACAGTCTTTCTTTTTGTGAAATGCATTATGTATGGCCTAAGACCTATAGCTATTATAGGTATAAAACAAAACTAATTTTAGTAAATCCATTGAGACATATGGTAAAAAATTCCATTGACAGCATGATAAATGTGTCTTATATTTGGCATAGCTTTAACATACCACTTTTTATTATTTTTCCAAAATAATCTCTCACAGAGACTGTAATACTGTAATCTAAGATTGTTTGCAATGGGAAGTGTGAACTGATCACAACATGCAAACAGGACTGTCTGCAGCCTGGAGCTGACAGTAACACTGTCTTTGAAGCTACTGTGTTCATTTTGAGGCCTTGCCCTGGGGACAGTATGAATTTGGTAAGAGAATTTGTTACCTTCCCAAAACGGCTGCCTCTGACAACTAAAGGTGCAAAATTCTCCCTGCTGGTTCTGAATTCTGGCTCTCCATGTAGTATCACATTGCATTAATGGCCAAACAATAGTCAAGAGCAGTTGTCATTCAATATAAGACGCATTTTGAAATAATTCAGATTTGGAACTGATTTCAAAGGCAGTTAGATTTCTATAAGGAATTCATTAAAAAAACTGCCAAACACAAACAACTAGTTTGAATGCTGAACTAATTATTTATGTACATAGGCTGCATATTGAAACAGTTTTAAATTTGAGCCAGTCCATCTGAAGCAGAATCAATTTGGTAAAGGTATCCAGCACATAACTGCTTCATTAAACAAGGCATTTTCCCTGCCACTTGTTGCCTTGCCACTGTTGCATCCATAAATCATCTGAAAAGTGTTTTTTATATTACTGTGTATGATAGACCGTTCCACTGTGGAGGTAAGAGTGAATGTAGTCCTCTGTGTTCCACATCATGCAGAACAGGCTGTAGCAAAGTAATTTTGTGCATTTCTTTTCTGCTCTCTGTATAAAGGAAAAATGTTTAAGTGCCTTTCATAGCAAGGAGGATGTTTGAGCCCTTCCCTGGGCCACTCTGCTGAGTGTGTGTGTGCATATGTAAAACAACAACTGTTTCCTGGTATTTTTATTTACACACAAACTGTCCAGGATTTGGATACTTTGAGTGGCTTGAGAATCCATAAACAATGAGCTTAACTTTTAGTGTTAAATTGTTAAACATCTATGCTTCTATGAAAAACTTTCCTTAGATTTTGATGAGCTTTAAGAATAAGTTACGTCTGGTCTGATGTTTTCGGTTTTCTGGTTTTCCTCACATCATCCCAGCGAGAGACTTCACTTGGGTTCAGATGGAGGCAGCTCTGTGCAAATGGTGGCAGTGACGCCTTTGTTTAGCACTAACTCTGACCCTGGCCAGATCAGCACAATGGTGCAAAGCAGCTTTCTGTGACCCCTCTGCTTGCAGGTAGATGGACAGAGGTGTCTATTGTGTATCCTCCCTGGTTTGGCCCTCTTCACTTTCAGTAAGTCATAGGGAACAATCTACCTATTATTTTTTCCATCTTGAAGGGAGATTGTGGGGTGTTTGCAATTGAAAGAGCCTCATCATCTAGGTTGGGGGCTTCAGTTGCATCTTCTTACCTTATTAAAAGGGATGGTCTTTTTTTTTTTTTGATGAAGAAGATGAAGCAAAACAAATCACTTTCCATGTAGTAAACCACAGTGAAGTTAAGGGGAGGAAAAATTACAAGCCATGATAAATGTCAGCAGTCAATATTGTTTCTCTTTACAGAACCATAAACAAAATCATGCAACTAGTCTCTAAAAGGTCTTGATGACAGCTCTGGTAAATTTAAGCAATCTGGCTACAAAGATGAATAGTATTTTCCTGTTACACATTCTCTCTCTCTCCCTGAAACTATTTAAATCTAATTAACCTAGTGTCAAACTCTCTGATTTCCCTCCAATGTTCTAACACAGGGCCTTAAACAATGTTGATTTTTTTTTTAATTCTGACTTCTCTTAAAATATTTGGTTTTAACATTTATCCTTTTATTTGCCTGTGTACCAAAATAAATGATTACCTCAGTTCTATGGCTATGTCACTGAATCAGATGGTACCCAGAGAAGAAAAACAGTTTTTTGTCTAGTACAGAGAGCATGTGTATACAATGGCTCAGCTTGGATATTAGCAACTCTTGTTTTTGCCAGTCTTTCATTTCCTTCCACTGCATGAAATTTCACTTCAGTAAAGCTAGTAAAGATTTTGTTATTAAGTTCAGTAAGGAAAAAATATTACATACCTTTAGCTACAAAATATTAATTTTCTAGAGTTGTATAGGAATTCCCAGAATGACTGCGTATCTTCTCCTGCAGTACTGACAGTGGACTAAATTCTCTGCTGTCTGTAACCAAGGAATCAGGAGAGCTGCCCTGGGTACACCTTGCTCCAGCATTTAGATCATTGATATTAAATTGGTTTTGTATCTGTTACTCCTTTGGGATAAAGAGGATTTTATTCCCTTGCTCAGTTTAGTTTGGTTTTTAAGCTTTGAAAGAAGAAAAGTGTTTAAAGAAAGAATAGTATAAAGATAACTGGATTTCCAAATTGTTCCATTTTGTTAAGTGAAGTCTTGAAGTTGCTTGGCCTTTAGGCCAAATACCATAAGGGACTGAGAAACCCATAGTTATCTGGTTTGAAAATCTTTTGTTGGCAGAACAAGCACAAAACAGCTGCAGCTCTTGTTTAAATTACTACATACCTACATAACTCTTTTGAAGGAATCAGTAATTATTTTCTTAATTCCCCAATGAGTAAAAAAACCCAACAAAAACTGCAAAGAAACATCCTACAAGTATTAGATGTTGGAAACAAAAAAAGCCTGTAACAAAGGTATATTCTAGTGGGGTCCAAGTGAACACAAAGTTCAAACAAAACATCCTTTTAGTGAATATTTTTGAGGCTACCTCCACTTTGAATGAGGAACAATAAATTGAAAATATTTTTGAGCAGTAACTTAGAGAGAGAGATGCATGGTACTTAAGCATTCTTGCACAACTTAACAATGCAGGGAGTCTCTGTTTCAAACATATTTTCTTTTGAAGGGAGCTGAAATGTTGGACCTGTTTTCCAGTTCATGTAAAGTATATGCTCATCAGTGCCCTACTTTACTAAGGGGATCTGTGCTGTAAATTCCTGATATAGCTGTGAGCAGCGCTCTGCACTGTCCATGTTATTTGCAAGTGGGCTGGCAGTGAACTACAGGCTTGTCAGCTGATCCACAGAGGTAAAAAGTAAATTATTCAAATACTGCAGTCTCAAGAAGCACCTTATGCTGTGAGCCACTATTTTGGTATACATCTTTTCCAGCATTTTTCCTCCAACAAACTCTTAAGGTTCAAGCCGCTGGTATAAATTTTAATTACTTTTGAATGTATTGTTTGAAAATTTATTAATTGAAGATATTCATTATGCTCTTGTTAAGAGGTTTCCATCAATTATCTAACTGATTTGGTTTATGGATTTGGCTCTGGTTCTCTAATTTGTGTTCTGGCATCTGAGCCCCAGGGAGGGTCATCCACAATGTTATTTTATCTGATGGCGTCACAACTTATCTACACAGATATTTGTTTACTTGTTATAGGTACAAATCAGTAGTTCTGGCATATAATGACTTTGGCAAGAATTTTACTGGTCAGGTAAGGACAGCAGAACAAGTTTCTCCTGTGAAAGTACAGTTGCATTTAAAAAATAAATTTTTGTACTGTAAAGATAGATTACTAATGTAACAAGGCAGTTCAGCTCTCCTACATGACTTTTCCAAGAGACACCTAACAGCATTTGATTCCTTAGGATTTTATCTGGATTTGCTGTAGTATACTGTCTTTAGATATTTAAGCCATCCTCTAAAAATTGATTCAAATACATATGAGCATTTCTAAATGCAGAATTTACTTGAGCAGAACCTTTTAAGACCTCCCTCCTCAAGGGCTTAGATTGTTCCCAGGATGGTCCCAAAAAAGACATTTTACTAGACCTGCTTTGGCCTAGGCAGGACACCAACATCAAAGAGTTCTCTTTGCTCTCACCTGCCTTAAATACAGTGCAGCCAAGGGCAATTGGAATTTTTAGTGAATGTATTATGTACATTTAACTTCAGCCTTGCTTTTTTTTTTTTTGGCAAATGCTTGATCAGTTATTTTCAGTGTGAAAAATGCATTGTCACATCCTGCTGCAGAAGGATGTTCTGTTTTATAAAGGGCTTTATGCCAGTCTATTTTTTCATTCTGAGACTGAACCCTGCCCTGTGATTTCTGTTGCAGCACACCTGTCAGAATTCAGAGCTGAGAAGGGCTAAGGAAAGCACTTGCATAACTGGACAAATAGTCAGTGTCCTTTGCTATCAAAGTTTGAGTTAAAGTCTATGTCTTGTGGAACAGAAAAAGTGCCTCTACTCATGTCTTGTTTAACTTATTTTTTCTAACTTTTTTCTCTTATTTTCTACATCTGGTACCTTTTGTACAGATGACCACCTGCTCTTATAGACCAAACCAGCTGTTTAACAATGTTGTATTGTTAAGATAAGATTTTCTTTTTTTTATTTCTCTGAAGTACTTAACAATTTTTAGCCTCTGATGCTCTTTAAGGTTCAAGTGCTTTTGAAGATAAGGCATATTGCAGACACAGCATGTGATGGAATAAGTGAACATAGAATGCACTTTAGTCTCTGTTTGATCTCTCTAGATGCTGGTAATTGGTGGTGGCGTTGTGGGGCTGACTGCAGCAGTAGCTGCCAAAGCAATGGAAATTGCTGTCAGGGGATTTGATACCAGGTGGAGTAAGAAAATATGGCTTAGAATCTAGAACACTGTTAACACTTTATAAAACATTCTGGTTAAAGTTCTGCTTTGCTTTGCACTGAAGCAAAACATTGTCATTCAAAAACAATCTGGAAGGTTTCTTTCTGTCATGGGACTACCAGAAGTTGTAGTTAATTCATTGCTATGTCCCCATTAGCATGAAATGCTTAGTGAAATATGCATGTATCTAGGTATTTACTAAAAACTATTAGTAAGTAATAGCTTTGTGATTGTTTTACTTGTTTTTAATCAGTGATTTAGAGTATTTGCTTTGCTAATGATTTCCTAGTAATTTTCAATTCAGATTCAAAGTAATCAATTTATTGTATTTCTTCTGAAAGCACCCATGTGTATAACATACCTCTCTATTTACCCTCTCTAGTAGTAAGGGTTACCATTTCTAATAAGAGTTATTAAACTTGTTTGGTTTGCTTTCTTAAATGTGAAATTGGGGAAGAAATCTTCAATTCTAAGCAGTAGGAGTAGGATGGAGTCAGTGAAAGAATGATCTGTAATTATATGGAGCTGAGGCTTTGGAGTAAGTAGAAATTACTCATCCTGCAGGTGTAGATTATACACTAGTATTTAGAAATAACTGATGTGCAGGGAAAATACAAATAATGTCAGTTTTGCTCTAACAAATTAAAAAGTAGTCAACATTGCAGTAATAAAGATTGTCTTTCCTTGAAGTCACTGCAAGTCTGTCAGGGAGTCCTTACAAAAGTGTTATGGGGTAATAAAGCAAAGTCTTTCAAAGTAATAAAACCACAAATTGGAATATTAGTCAGAGATAATTCCGTCTGTTTTATGCACTGTGACTTTTATAAGCATGGGAACATCCTTTTAAACAATGACATCCATAAATGCTTTTAAACTAATTCCTTCATTAACAAGAATTTTGTGTTCAATTTGAGATATAGGAAAAGAGAAACCAATTCAGAGATTTGCCTATTTTCACAAATTTAAAGTAGTGGTATAGATCAGTTTTTAATATTAATGGTAGCTTTTATGGGATTATCATTGAAATGAATATAATTTTCAGATGGGGACTGAATTCCAGTGTGATGTGGAAAAGCAAAGTTGGGCAGTGTATAATGGTATGATGATATAAAGGTGCAACTATATGTTTGTAAAGACCCATTAGCTGAAGCAGTTTAAAATGCTGTCATTTCAGTATTTGTGAATTTACCCAAAAAGGATAAGTCTCATCAGGAACCACCCTGGACCATGGGCTGTAAAGCAGAATTCTTGCCACTGTCCCCCAGGTGGTAGGTCGCCACAATGGCCTGTTCTGGAGAGCCAGCTACAGTATTTCAATTTTACCTTGTATTGATGATTTCTGGGGCTGCCATACTTCACTATGATGTTGATTTACTCCAGGATGTGTATGGAAGCCAACATGTGTGACCTCATATGAGATAAACCAGCGAGTTTAGTGTCTAGATGGCTATCCTGGCATGGTGTAATGACAGAAAGAAACAAAAACTTAGGGTACAGTGTCCAAGGTCAGAATTCAATGTAAATTGTTTTCAGAGCATGGCATTAGGATTTGTTTGGGTTTTTTTTTATGATCTGCTTTCATAATAATACTAAGGGATATTAGAGACGTGGTATTAATCTAGATGTACTTGCAAGGAATTTAGGTTTTGAAGGTATCACTATCTGCCTCCTTGGGATTGTCTAGAGTGCAGTTAATCTGTGAAACACATTGTGCAATGTGATTCTTATCAGACAATCATGAGGTGTTTTTTCATTTGAAGAAGTACTTGATTTCTTATTCTCAAAAATAAGCACCATATGGTTTTGTAACCAGTTCCCTGACTGGCCTCCCAGCTCATTTAATCTCTGGCTTCCTGACAAAATTGCTGAATTTCTTTGGTCATGCATCAGAGTAAGCTATTAGTTTTATACAGAAACCTTAACTTGTAAAAGAAAGCTTTAGTAACTCATGTCTGTAGTAATATGCAAATTTGATTTACTAGCCTGTATAAAGCAGGCATCAGATCTGTGGAGAACATGTGAAAAGTTTCCAGCACATGAAAGCTTTGACAACTATTTATTTTGCTTTCTCATCAGGGTGTGGTGAACACTGGTTACAAGGACTTGCCAAGTAGAATGGCTACTCAAGCCAGTAGCCTTTTTTCCAACAACATCTTGAAATTATTAAAGCTGTTTCTCCTGAGAAAGAATATTTTCACTTTGAACAAAAGGACGATTTAGATTATAAAGCTATTGATCATGTCATTAGAGGAATTTGGGTAATAAAGGTAAGTTTCAACACTAAAACATTTTTTGATAAAAAACATAAAATATGTTGTCTGAAAGCAGTGATTTTGTTAGGGAGTTTAGTCATTCTGAGGAAATGTTATCATTCAAAGTCTACATGATAATGTTGGGAAGGGAATTTCTTGCTGGTTTCAAGCAGTAAAATATGGGGCAAAAATACTTATAAAAATGTCGATACTCTAAAATTACTTCTGTCCTTTGAACTCAGGTTTTAAAAGGATGTGTTTTGAGAATCAGCCCATCTCCTGGGCTACTGAGCTCTGCCTTAGCAACTGAACTTCAAGTGCTAGAGTTGATGGACTCAAATGAGCACATATTGAACACAGGAGCTGATAAATAGGAATAGGTGAGCTCTGTGTGATGCACAAAAGGACTTCAAGTAGTGCAAGTACTTCAAAGGCCAAATGTTCTGGTGACACTTACTACATCTTTGCCCCAAGGTCAGGAGAGGTGGAGCATTGCTAAAGAGACAGTGGTTTTCTGCTGAAACAACCAGGGGTTTAGCCTGAAAATAGCCAACATGTTTCAACCCTGATACGACATCATTAAGCTATACCCTGTGTAGTCTCCATTATATAGTCTCCATTATATATGCTGCAATAACAGCAGCCCTCATGCCTTCCTATAGCCTTCAGCCCCTTCTTCTGGAGGAGAAAAGGAACTAAATATGCAGTTAAATTAGGAGACAGCCTTAAGGTCTGTAAAACCTGATATTACTTGTGGGCTGACTGCAATTTTTAAAATTTTTTTGTATGCAAGATATTTCTTGAGATAAACTGATTCTTTTTCAGTCAAGTTTATTTTGGATGTAGTTAAGAAGAAAAAATAATTTCTGTAGTCGTCGTGAATTGAAGATTGACAGGAATCCATATTTGCCTGCAGGTAGCATTAAACCAAAGCACAAACATGCAAAACATCTAAGTATTGGCAGACTGGAATTATTTTTCAGCTAAGGAAGTGTTTGCAAAGAGAAGCATATTCACGTTAAGTTTTAAGGAACACGGTTGAGGATTTAGGTATGTTATCTTTCTTAATGTTTGTTTTCTGTGCTTTCTTTTGTGTTTGCTTTGAGTTTTTCTTGACTTTTTTGTTTGATTTTTGTTCTTCCCACTTCAGTGGTAAGTGTATTACATCTGAAATATATATCAGGCCAAAACTGGTTTAGTAGAAACACAAAATCGTTTTTTACAACTGTCTGAATTTAGTGGTTGGTAGTATTTTGCAGACCAAGGGTCATAATCAGTAAAAGGTAAAGGCCAAATCCCATTTTATTGACTCATGTGAGTAATCCCACTGATTTCAGATGGACAAATAAGTCATCATGACAGAACTTTGCTGAAGCAGCCAGCCCATCATATAAAGAAAGGTAAGATACAATAGGAATCCAGCATAACAGTTAATTTTCTGCAACAGGAAGGTGTAAAGCATTATTTCAATAACCTTTGCCAGGGGCAGCACTCTTTTCTATTAAAAAAAAAATAAAATATGAGCACAAGATCAGGAAGAGGTACAAAATAATTTTATGTAAGAGGTACAAAAGAATTTATATTTCTTGTTATTAGTTGGCATTTTGATGATGAGCCATGCTAGGAATAATTATTTAAACATCAAGTGAGCTTCAAAAAGGTAGTGTGGTGTGGACTAACCCTGAAAAACCCCAGACAGTGGTAAATCAGGTTTGCTAATGTGTCCTGTTGATTTCCAATTAAATTAAACACTAACAATTCACTTTTCAGGATCCTTGGTGAATCACCATATGCCTTTTGTTAGCAATAAATTTACTCTGATATTAATTATGTATGAAATAAAGAGCCAGTATAGTACGGGCTAGGAACCCAACCCAGGGCCAATTGAAATGAACATAGGCTGTTCTCAAAAGCTTTTGGATCAGGGCCTGTGTATACTGCATAACTCCAGATGTCATTATCTGTGCTGAAATATATGTATGGAATGGATAAATGAATCATATAGCAAGGTTTTGATTATGTTCAAGAGTATTCTTCTCATAAACAAGATTGTTATGCACTTTACATTAAAAATAATGATGGAATGAAAGAATAATGCAAATGATAACAGAAAAGGATATGAATAGCTCAGCTTTTCGAGGGTTCACTCCCTTCAAGACTCCTGTTTAAGTTGAATGGGTAACAGTAGAAATATCTATTAGTTCAAGGAAGGCAAATTCTGGAAGTATTTTAAAAGTTGATTTTAAAGGAGGAAAGCAGAGAAGGAAGTCTGTTTCACTCCTTAACCAAACTTTGCACAGCAGCTGAAAGTCCTCTCTTACTGTCTTCTCTCAGGTTCATGGACTTACCATGTTTTGTCCAAAGTATCAACCTTGTTTGAAGATCTGTTCTGTTAGATTGACAGTGGGCAATTTTGTATATACATTTTAAAGTTTTTGTCAAAAACTTTCTTAAATGACAGTACAACTGAAAATTAAGCTGTCATTTCTAAGAGTGAGATTGGAATATCTTGCTATTTCAGGCTTTGTCTTGATCAGAGAAATTAATTCTGAACAGTGATTTGCTCAGAGCTTACTTGGGTATATTTAACAAAACCTTGTGTGAGTGATGACAAAATATGGCTCCAAGTAGAATATCATATTATCTTGGATTAATGAAATGATCTGGTCTTTTCCTAAAGAGGGAAAAACATTTCCTTAAACCACTAACACATATGGTCAAAGACACTAGTACTGGAAGCAATAATATTTTCTCCCAAGGAAGTGTTGTTGAACTCTTTGTGTGGTCTGCATCTTTTAACAACGTTCAGATGCTACACTGTGGTCTTTATTTCTACTAATGCAGTAACGGTTGTGAAAAGCCACTGGGGAATTTGTGACATATTTGATTTTGGAGTTTTTTTGGTGAGCAATTTCTCCATATTTGCCCAAGTGGAATATTTTTTATTTCATAAATTTAGTTTGGCAGTCCCATGTGCATCTGCTGAATCCTGGGGTGCACGCTTTGTTGTCACGTTAGCCAAGAGTCTTTTATTCCAAAATTAGTTTTCTGGCGAAAACAATGTACACAAGTTATGCATGCAAAGGCATGAGCAGGAAATGCCTTCTGCTATCATGGGTGTCTGTGACAACTTCTGTGGAAGAAGGGTTTGGGTTCTACGCCTGTTTTTATTTTAGGATTAATAAAGAAAAGTGCTTTTACTCTAAGTGCATAGTTTTCTTTCTTTTAGGTTTGGCAGGTAATTTAGGACTGATGCTTCTTTCTCCCAATCCTTTTTAAAATCAAATAGTGAGCAGATTTATTCTTGCTTGGAATAGTGGTTATCACACTACCCAGGGAGTCACGCCTGGCCTTCCTTTGCCTCTCATACCAGAAATTGTATTTATTATTCCCAAGTGTATTGTCTGCTGCCTTCTTCACTATGACAGATTTGAGTTCAATTTCATTAAAAGAGACTTATAGGAAATCAAAACTTAATGACTTCTCCAAAATGAATTACAAATGAGATTACAATTTTAGTTTCTGCCTCAAAACTTTTATTCCTGGCACTTACTGATTTTTTTTCATATTTAATTTAAATTCATGATGCATATTCATGCACAAAAATCTCCTGGCAACCAAAGGACTGTATAATCATCATATAGGAATGCCAACATAAGCATCAACTTCATGTTTATACCCATTGTCTCTACTGTAAATACACATAATTTTGTGAGTAATGACGAATGAAGAAAAAGTTTAACATGATTAATGGAATAGTGAGAAGTGATGGTAAATTTTGATGCAACCTCAGGTATATCTGTCTGTATCCTTTGCTTTTCCCTCTGCATAGGACCAGTTCCTTTCTGTCTGATTAGTCCAAAAAGGAATACATTTCCCAAATAAGGGAGAGTGTTTTATCAACTGAGGAAGCTACTAGGTTAAATCTGACATCTGGGGATGGGTTTGTCATGCTGATTAGCACTCCACACTTACTGTTATTTGAGCAGATGTAACAGATTTTTATAAGCTACCTAGCTGGTTTCCAAGTCATGATTTGTGGTGAAAATCTAGACTCTGAATCATAATTGAATATTTTCAGTGATTAAAGTTAAGAAACTTCACTTTAGCATTTCTCTAAAATACTCCCCAAAACTGCACGTAGAGACAAAGTCTGCAACCACAGAAAAGAAAGAGTTGGGAAACCTATGGAATAGATAGAGCTTACAGCAGCGGGATGGGTTCTGTTTATTGGAATGTAGAAGACTATTGACTCACTAGAGATTATGGGGTAGTTTTCAAAACACAAGACTGGGAAAAGCAGATAAATTAGACAACATAATCTAGCGTGAAGTTCTGTAGCTCTCAAAGTAAAGCAAAGGTAGAATTTGTTCAATAGCTAAGTAACCCAAAGCTAGGAGGGTGGTCTTGGCTAGTAAAATGAGTAATATGAGCAAGTAAAGAGCTGGATCCTGAGTGAAATATTAGTGCTACACGCAGTGAGGAACAAGGCGTGTGTGCAGAATCAGGCCCTCTTGAAAAACAGCCCTCTAGGAAATCCATTCACTTATATGGGCAAATATTTGTCATCCTTCTTCATTAGACCATGGAATCTGGTATCCCTAGGGCCAGGGAAACAATTTTATAGCCTTTTTGTTTTCTACTGTCCTTATTTGAGCATATTTCTTTTGACTGTGCTGTTTCATTCAAGAGAAAACAGCTTTGCCTTTCCAATTCTGTAATGTTCAGTCAGTCATAGCAGCAGTATTCACCAAATAACTTAATACATTTGCTCAGGTACCAATCTCTAGCTAGTTTAGACTTTATCAGGAGACCATATTTACCTTTATTTGCTATTTTTAAATCCACCCCCTAATGCATTTAGTTTGTATTTTTTAATCCATATCCAGATATGTGGGTTGTTCAACACTTATTAAAACTGAGATATTTCTTATTAGAGGTAGAACATAACTGGCATCCATCTTTACTAAATAGAGAGAAAGGAAATATTTTGGGAAGACAACAATCTGATAGTAATCAGACTGAACTGTTTTTTACCTGCCCTTAAGGCTTCCAGCCTCCTAGAAAATCGTTGAGCACTTACTCTGGAAGAAATGAGGTGTTGAATTTCATTAATTCTTTAAAGTTTTTCAGATGGTACCATCACTGGAAAAAATCTAAGGGATGTCCTGTGTTTTGCGGAGAAAAGAAGAAACCTCACAACTTGTAAAAGTTGTAAAGCCCGGTATGCTTTATTACGACGCGCGCCGGACGCAAGACTCCCCAAAAGGGCATGCGTACCCCTGAAGATTTCAGACCTCCTTTTATCCCCCTTCCAAATGCATATGCATACAGTTTCACAATAAGTTCATACATATTCATCTTGCATGACACTTAGCACTAATTCTTCTTTATCGGAGGAATTCCTAGGTCGGGGGCAGATTGACCTCGTGGTTTTTCTGTTTTTCTTTCTCTGTCTCCTCGCTGTCTCTGGAACGCGGCCTCTCCTTCAGCTTTAGCTCCACAGACCCTTCACCTCTCCCAGACACTTCACCTACTCTGTCTCATTCCCCCCTTTCCTAGGAAATAAGTAAATTCTTTTACTTAAGGAAAATTTCCACGACAATAAGTGTCTTTTAGCGCTTTACCATGTACATTCGACAAAGAGGTTAGTACAGCTATTCGTTGTAGCATCCTACAGTTCCAAATTAACAATATAATAGACAATCCTAAGCTTATCCCAACTAATATTAGTAAAACTACAATGGGGTGACACAACTTATTAAGGACTCCATCCGCAGTTGGTGACCATCCAAAGATCACATCCCACCAGTGATGAGTCATATCTTGTCTTATTCTTTGTAGAACCCTGGTTATCTCCTTTGTATCATGTTGGACAGTAATTAAGGTTTTCTTTCCACTTTCTCGGATTTCTTTCAAGACTTCTAATAGGTCTTGGTGCTTAATTAATTGTTTTACCAATGTAAGGTTCACCCCAATAGGGGTAGGTGGTAGTCTGTGATACATTGTGTAATTGGCTGTAATCAGCTGGTGGGATGTTACTGGTACCAAATACGAAAAACCACACCCAATAATCTTAGCAAAATTACAAATACAAATACAGAGATTAGAATGGTTTCCACTAGACAGAATAACATCATTGCTATCAATTTGTACAGCAGCATAAGCAGTTCTCAAACATACACCCTTTTCCAGTATATACGAGCACAGTTTTCTGGTCAGTGACTGGATGAATTTCAAAGTGACAAATACTCTGTTCAATGTCCAAACACATCCTGGGCATTAGCAGTATTGCTTTCACAAATGAATCCCATTTGTTCTCTAGTAATGCAGGATTCTAAGTTTACTACCTGCCACTTTTCATTCATCTTTTTGTGCCCACACTCTATGTTCTGAAGGATAGAGTGTTGTTTCTTCATGGTTTAATCTTAGGGCAATGATGGGATGGATAACATAAACAGTGGCATTACATATGGTAAGCACAAAGGCAGTGGCCACATTAGAAATAGGATCATAGGTGAAATTCACCATAATCCACCAGGATTAAAACTTCCTTTCAAAATCAATTGCATTATCCCATTCAATTTTCTGAATTTCAGCTGGAAAATTACCTTCACCCCTTTCCTATATGATCAGAGCTGCTGTTGCTTGTATCCATAACTGTGCTTGTATACAACTGAAAGCTAAAGACACATTATCTTGAACTATACTAAGTGCTTCTACTATCAATTTGTGGTCTTGGTCCCCGGCCTGTTCATACTTCTTTACTTTGGCAGTACTTTTGAAATCTGTCACTGGCTAGTTCCTAATGCCAGTAGAGATTACTATAAAGGCTGCTTCAATTTTGTTAGGCTACCTGCTGCAGCAGCCAGTTTATTCATCAGTATTTCTGAATCAATTCTATTTAAAACTCCTAATCTTGTCCCTAATGTGCCAGTTAGATGTTTGTTATGGGGAACAGGAACTGCTTTCTGTCCATGATCATCCCTCCCTGCCAGAGGGATGTGCTGGGCTCTTACTACAAATTCAGACACACTTCACAAGTGTATCTTACAGAGGTTTAGGTCATACTTGAGACAGATGTTTGTTCTGAAATGTAGAGACTTCAGGGAATCTAACCCCTCCTCTCCCTCCAAAGCACCTGATTTCCCAGATGTGTGGCAAGCAGGAATGTCTCTCCTGGTCACCCACCTTGCCCTTAGCTAAGATCAAGCTGTGGACTGTGTTCAGGGCAGAAGATAATGGAGGGGAAATCTTGAGAGAAAAGCCTAAATTCATTGCAGTGCCTCAGAAGAAACTGGGATCAGGTTTCTGCTATTTGAAACACTCAGCACAAAAGTGATGCTCAAAATCCTACAGCCTGCTGCTGAGCTCTGAGGGGGTCTCTCTCTCTCTACCTCTTTTAAGCAGAATCCAACCACCTCAGACTGGGACAATCACTGATCCAAATCTCAGTAGGAAAAGGGATAGCTATAAATAAGGAAAATCACCTTATAAGGCCCCGCTGTGGTAAAAAGTGCAGTGTCCACTTTGAATTCAAATGAAAATCTGACAGTAACTTGAGCTCAAAGGCAGGTCACTTCTACAGGCTGTGTCAGGGTGAAATTACACCAACAGTCTGATTCACTTAGGTCATCACAGACTTCCTGGTGCTCATATACACCAGGGGAGGTTCAGACACTAATTACATCTGGTCTCTCATAAGCCATCCTATTGATGACTAAGCACTTTACTTTGATTTCTTCTCTTCAGATTCCTTGAAGTGTTTACAGCTCCTGTTCTTGCTATTTTTACTGCTCACATACTTGATTCTCGTGGATTACTACAGTAGATATGTTTAATATAAACCTTCTTTATCTCAAAAGGTTTTCCTATGGATCCAGTATACTGATTAAATGCCAGGGACCAAGGCCATTCAGCATTGCTTTGGGTAGAGGTACTCTCTAGTTCTAAAACTTCAGTTATAATTCCATACAAAACAATTCTGTACATTAAAGTATGGGCTACTCCCGACCGCAATATACTCATTTTGCCCGAGTAAGTTTTAGTCTCAGATGTGTGTTCTAGAAAGCCTGTGGGAATTACTACTTCAAAGTCAACACTTCATTCCAGTGCACTCTGTATCACTCGCAGCCTTGGTCATTTTGAGAAAGGAGCCACACTCTATAAAAGGCTTTAAGTAATTAGGCCCTAGTGTGTTTTCTAGTGCCCTTCCTTCACTAGTAACCACGAAAATGGGAAGGGATTACTAGCTCTCTTTCAATGGTAGCCCACCCCTTGCAGTTGTACGTCTCTTTTGGTTAGTATTATTGTATTATGGCTTACCTTCGAGGAAGATCTGTACCTCACCCTTTGCTGCTTTCTTTGCCTCTCCATCCGCCAGCTCATTTCTTTCCTCCAATTTTAAGCTCACTCTCTGGTGTGCCTTAATATGCCTTTTCAGGTAACTGAACTGCTTCCAGCTGCTGGATTGTCTCTTCTTTCCCTGTGAGGTCAGCAGTCCCCTCTCCTTCCAGATGGCTCCATGTGCATGCACAACTCTGAATGCCTTTTGCTGTTTCTAAGGCATGGGTCCATGCATTTATCTCAGCATCCTCTGCAGAGGTACCTGTTGGTAAGGGTCCACACTCTATTACCTCTCTGCAGGTAGTCACTGTGAACTTTGCAATGTCGCTTTCTTGTCAGTGAACCAGGTCTCTGCATCGTCCAGAGGAGTGTCCTTTAAGTCTGGGCGGCTGGAGTAGGTAGCTTCAGTGGTCTCTAGGCAATCATGGTGTACTGCTTCTCCTTGATTCCACTGAGAAAAGAAGCTGGGTTGACAATATTAGTCACCACTATCTCTCCATCATCTTGCTCTACCATGATGGCCTGGTATTTCAGAAACCTCTCTGGTGAAAAGCCAGTGGCCACCCTTTACTTCCAGTACTGCAGACACTGTGTGGGACACTAGCACAGTCATTTTTGTCTCAGGATAAACTTGTGTGCCTCTTGAATGTTCAGCACAACTGCTGCTACAGCTCTGAGGCAACCTGGCTATCCTTTGGCTGTTGCATCTAGTTGCTTAGAGAGGTAAGCAACTGCCCTCCGGTATGGACCCAAGTCCTGAGCCAATATTCCCAGAGCAATTCCTTGCATGGAAAAATAGAAAGAATGCTTTACTTACATCTGGAAGTTTCAAAGCTGGAGCCGACATGAGGGGACTCTCTAGCTGGCAAAAGGCCCGTGTGGTGTCTCTTGTCCACTGGAGATCTCAGTTCCCATTGGCAATAAGAGCATAGAGGGGTCTGGAGAACAGTCCACAATTATGAACCCACAGCTGGCACTACACTGCCATGCCTAAGAAGGTTTGGAGTTCTTTCGTTGTCTGGGGTTCAGGGTTTGGCATAGGGCTTCCCTGCCTTAAAGTCTGCTGCTCAGCACTCACTTCTTACTCCAGGTAGATTACCTTCTGTTTCACTACCTGTGCCTTTTTCTTTGAGACTCTGCATCCTTGGAGTCCTAGGAAATTCAAAAGGCTTACCGTCCAGGCTTCTCTTGCTTCCCTCGTCCGAGTGGCTACTAGAAGACCATCTATGTACTGCAACAGCCTCCTTTCCTCTTGTGGAGCTTCCTGGGACTCTGGGTCCTTGCAAGCTGTTCTCCAATCGGAGTGGAGAATTTTGAAGCCTTCAGGCACATGGACTGTGTGAGCTTGTGTTTGAATGCAAAAATGTTCTGGCTGGCTTCATGGATAGGGAGGCAAAAGAAGGCATCTCTTAGACCTAAAACAGTGAACCAGGTTAGCTCAGGTGTTAAACAAGTTAGTAAGGTCTATGGATTTGCTACCACAGGGTACAAATTCTGTGTTATCTTATTGACAGCCCTTAATCCAGTACTACCAGTTATTGGACTGATTCCTTCCTTACCTTCCTTTTGAGGGTACTACTCAGTTCTCACTGGTTGTGTTCTTTCATTAAGCTTGATGGGGGAGCATCCCATGGGGGAGCATCCCCCACTCTCCCTGGTGCAGCAGAGGCCCATACCCTTGAAAACACCCATTTACTCACTCTAATATCTCCCCACCAATGTCTTTCTTAATTTCAGTGTCTGTTAACATCAAGCCTAACATCTTTATATTATTTGCCTCCAGAGTAACCTTTCTCATTTGAGAATGTTTAGCAAATTGAGCGAATTGTACAAAAGCTTTTAGGTACACATAGTACACATGTTACTTTAAAGGTTTGCAAAAGTATGCCTTTTCAGACTGGCCAGTTGTTCATTCCCCACACTACAACATAAACATTCTCCACAGGTACTAAAGCTTTATTTAAAACTGAACACATGACCCTTGTGCTGACAAAAATTCTTCCCTTTTGGGAAGGTTACCTTTACCCCTCCTCCCTTACCTTGGGAGGAAGCCTTTACAAATCATATGTACTCATTTTGCGAACTGTGATTGCTTCGCATTTCAGCGTGATAACCCTTGCCTGATTTCATACGTTGCTATCTTATGCTGCATGCTGAACAACATGTTTGATTTGCTTTCTCTTTGCCTTGTTTTCCTTTTCAGGGGCCAAGACCAGAGAGCAGTCTGATCTCACAGTCTCTTTGTCATTCTGGGTGATTTCTTAAAACAAAAGACATTTCAGCATACAAAAACTATCCCATTTATCTTCCTATTATAAAACAGTACTAACAGCAATGAAGCACTATAAATCTTTTTATTTTCTGAGCTGCTCTTACTGGCAACCTCCTCCCAATGAGCCCCTCCCAAAAGGGGCTAATTTAGGAACCTGTTTGCTCTGGTCAGTTCTTATTATTTATTTCTCCTTGCCCTATCCCGCTTCCATTCAAACCTTTTTACAGACCTTCACAGTAGTTTCTCAGTTTTCCTCCTATACACACAGCTCCAGGTGGCAGGTATCAGATGTGATTCCCACACACAAGCTCTAAGACCTTAGGTTCTGAATCCGCTTGACCAGAAACCTTTAATTTACACTCGGGGCGTGTACCCTGACACTTATTGGAACAGCAAAACAGCAATACCAGTGTTTCTCATAAACACCGCACTGCAATAATACCTGCACATCCAGCTTTTGCCCACAGGCCATTCCCGTGTTCCCTGGGGAGACAGGGCAGCCAGAGCTGTCCCTGTGCCCAGGGCGCAGCCACTGTCACCTCACACAGCCTGCTAGCCTCTTGATGTACCAAAGGCTCCCCAAAATTGCCCGCAAAGGCTGGCTATTCTGTTTATTACAGAGAACTTTAAATCCTTTCAGCAGATTGTTTCCAGTAAAGACTTACTGCAGTACCAACCGAAGTCTCATAAATCTCATAAGTCTCATTAACTAATTCATCTCATTCATCCCTTCTATATAAACTCTGTTTTACAAAATATCAGTCTTTTCTAGTTCTCTTCTTGCACAATCTAATTAAGCATTGTGTCTACTTACACTTGTTTTGCTGCTTTGCAAAAGGGCTGTGCTAGTCACAGCCAAAACTCTGATATACCTGCAGACACAGACACACGCACCCCCCCCCGCCCCCGCCTTATCTCAAATTCACTAGAGCCAAGGCTTGAATTGCTGTGAGGGGGAGAATTCTTGGAATTCTTTTAACTCACTTTATCGAAGTTAAACATAAATCACCGTACTATAGCTCTCCTATGTAAAATGCTACTCTTGTTGCAACAAAATCTTAAAATCTCCACAAACACCACTATACAATCTGAGAATCAAATTACCACAATGCAGCGGAAGAAAATCACCACACAAAATCACTGGGGAAGGGCATATTTCTCAAAGTGCTCACTTTTCTCAACACAACACAGCACACCATAATTCGGCATTTACTCAAATCAATTTTTCCTGGACACAATCAAAATAACAGCACACAGTCTAGAGATCAAGTCCAAACATCCAAGGCAAAAGAACTCTCTGAGCTCATACTCACGGTTAAAATGTACCAAATCTACACAAATCACTACATTCAAACACGATAAATACCATCACTGACATTCCTCCACTCACTTCTCTGCGGGGCACTTCTCTCCCTGCCCCCGCAGCCTGCTGCAGCCGGCGCCTCTGGCCTCACTCGGCTGCTTCAAACACGGGGAGTACTGACCCATCCCCGCACTGTAGGGCACTGTAGATTTACTCTCTTTTGTACACCATACACATATCACCTGCACGATCACAAACACAGTGCACTGGCCACACACATTAACCATACAGCAACACAGTGTCCGGACACCACTCACACACGCACAAACAGAAGAAACATACGCGAATTCAGCTCTGCCCTATCAGAATCTGAATTCTAATACACGCATACACGGGTTCACCCGGCTTACCCCCGGAGCCGCTGGCAGTCCTGCTCTATCAGGACGACGAGGCGACGAACCCCGTCTCTAATACAGCCGCTCTATCAGCTGCAGCTAGCTTACCCCGGAGCCGCTGGCAGTCCTGCTCTATCAGGACGATGGAACGAACCCCGTCTCTAATACAGCCGCTCTATCGGCTGATCCCAGACGTCTCTGGGTCGTTAATTCCCTTGTTCTTTCCTTGTTCTTCCCCCCCTGGGGCCCCATACATACCGTATTCTCCTCCGCAGGCCAGCGGGTCGTTGTCTGTCCTCGCAGGTGGCAAGTTGAGACAAGCGGAGCCCCACCAGGAAAAAATCCTGGGGCGCGCCTTGGAGGTCCGTCTATCCCCCCTGCCCCCGCGGGGACAGAGAACTCCTGCCTTGGCTCGCCAAAATGTTTTGCGGAGAAAAGAAGAAACCTCACAACTTGTAAAAGTTGTAAAGCCCGGTATGCTTTATTACGACGCGCGCCGGACGCAAGACTCCCCAAAAGGGCATGCGTACCCCTGAAGATTTCAGACCTCCTTTTATCCCCCTTCCAAATGCATATGCATACAGTTTCACAATAAGTTCATACATATTCATCTTGCATGACACTTAGCACTAATTCTTCTTTATCGGAGGAATTCCTAGGTCGGGGGCAGATTGACCTCGTGGTTTTTCTGTTTTTCTTTCTCTGTCTCCTCGCTGTCTCTGGAACGCGGCCTCTCCTTCAGCTTTAGCTCCACAGACCCTTCACCTCTCCCAGACACTTCACCTACTCTGTCTCACCTGGGACTTGTCAGAATGTTACATAAGGTGTAAAATCACTGAAGCGAACTTTTTTCAGTTGTCTTACAAATGATGCTTGAGAGATGTTCAAGTGAATTTGTGTTGCTTCTTGTGTTGTGTCCCTTCCAAAAGCCATAGCGATACAGGCACACAGCTGCTCTGTTTAACCCCAGATTTCCTCAGGGTACAATATCTATAAACCTGCTCCATCTCAGGGTTCTTTCTATCCTTATGTGACAGTTTCCCTTCTCTCAGCTTGAAGCCTTTGCACTTAGACTCTTGAAAAGCCCATTAATATTTCTTGCAGATACCAACACATGGTCTTTGGCCTTTGCAAATGTTCCAAGAATGTTGTTGAATGGTTATGATTTGAGCATCGTGGATTTTTCAGACTATATTGTTTTGGATCATACTTTCAAATCCTTCAGTGATGTAGGTTAAAAGACAGTTTATTATTTAAAGTTTTCACCATGTGCTCTTCAAATATCAAAAGGATGACTGCATGTTTACTAAATGAGGTCATGTAGGAATTTTAGAGAATATTTTATATCAAAATATCTAAAATCAAAATGTGAAAGAATCAGAACTTCATATTTACCTCGATAAAATATAAAAATTCTACCCATGAAGAATATAATGGCCAAAACATTTTTAAATGCACACAGCGCACAGCAGGGCTAATCTAGCAAAGGTATTTTTTCCATGTTTCAACTTGAACTAATGTGCTAAGGATTTTTCTATAAGGGCAGAGTATTAAGAAATAAGCCTGAAAACCATAAAGACTAAGGCAGCAATTGAGGCATTTTAAACTAATATTAGAAAACAATGCATCAGTGTTGATGATAATTGAAAACATGTACTCAAATATATGTCAATGGATCCTGGAGCTGAATTGCTGGGATGCTAATTAGTTTCATAGTTGCTCGCTGAATTAGTGTCATAAAAAATACAAAAACCAGAAAATGTTGAGAGGAGTGTGCAGAAGTCTAATAATCAAAAACGGATATTCACTCACAATAACAAACAAAGAAGAAATCTTTCATCTTTAAAGACAAACTATTTGTTCTCAGTCCTCCTGGCAATTTTAAAATAGTTTGAAGTATATCCATACTACATGGTTGATTTTTTTCTTTTGTCTTTGATTTTTGTGTTTTGGTTTTTTTCACCTAATGTATTTGAGCTCAATTGCATGCTGTGCAGGAGGGATGGCAGGGCTGTCTACTCAGAACACTTCTGGATCTGGGAATACCCCTGGTACCACTGAGGTGTCAAAACTCTAGCAGCAAGCAGCAGTAGAGCCCTGAAATCTTCAGCAGAAGTTCTGAGTGTAGCTCTGGGTGGCACAATGGGCATGTGCACTTCTTGTAAGGTACATGTGCTCAATCCACAGCACCCTGGTTATTGATTAATTTACTGATCTTTGAGAGGATAGCAAAATATGTAGTATGAAGCCATGAATTTCTAAAAATAGCACTTGTATCTAAGGGGCAAAAGATCTCAATTGCTGATAAAAAGTTTGTTTTGTTCAAATCAAAGATTGGTAATTGTTCACCAATGAGAAATTAGTGTTTAAAAAAACACTGATCTAGTTAGTTGTTTTTGGAACTTCCCATTTGTTTTCTTACATGAAACAATTTTCTTGTTATGAATTTACCAGCTGCCTCAGTTGATCTAAATTAAAATAAATTTATGGGAAAAGAAACATTTGAAAATTTTAAGTTAGCTTTAATGCTGATTTGTTAAGGAAGATTTTGTATCCAAGACTGTGGAGGCCAATAGAAATTCTCCAAAGCTGAGCCTGAAACTTGGTAAGAGAGAGGAGGGGGAGGCACTGCTCTACCAGTTTGTCACTTAGATTGTAGCAGTCTTATGAAGCATGCAGAGCTGTTTAGCCTGCCTTGATTCTCTGTAGGCAAAATGTGTTTGGAAACTCTGGCGGGTACATCCACACAACTCTCTCCCATCCATGAGAAACTGTGGCTTCAAAGGAGCTGTTCTGGCTCTGTTTCTTACAAGCTGTCATCCCAAAATGTTCTAGCAATGTATTTTTGGAAAAGACTTAAATTAGGTTAAAATTTCCTATAACTATTATATTTCTAATTCATTGTATGAAGAGGAAAACAACATAAGTAAACAGTCCTTTCTTGCTCAATGGTCTGTTTATGTTTTGAGAATGAAACACAATGTAATATTTTATTTTGGATCTAAATAATTTAATTTTGCAGGTCTTACCATTGCAAAATGAATTGAAATCTCTGACCTTCCTCAGCCTGTAGCTGCATTTCACAGTCTGGTTGGTTTGGCAGCAGCAACTCCTACATGAACTGCCAAATGTGGAATTGAATATCCACACCTTGAGATTCACCCTTCTGCCAGTGTTCTCAAGATTGTGGCACATCTGGGCACTGTATTGGGGTGTAGTTTCAGTGCTTCTTTAGTGACTTTTGTCACATTGCTGGGTACTCTGCTGTAGTCTGTCATATGAAACTTAGAATGCAGTTCACTAGAGGACCTTTTCTGTTTTCCTCAAAATCCAGTTGGCTTCTAGGAGGAGCCAGGGCATAATTATCTTAGGCCCTTTACAAGGGAAGTGGTCTTACACAATTTAGCTATAACAAAAGAAGACTGGAATACAAGGAAAAAGAGGTTTGTGCTGATTAGAGAGATGCTGATGTTGGTCTCAAGGATTTTTTTTTCTAGATTTGCTAACAGTATTTGTTTAATTGAGAATCTGACTTAGGAATAAAGCTCTATGGAATCTAAGAGAATGTGAACAATTGTTGGCTAGAGGAATTGTAGAAAGAGATCTTTTAGGTCCCTAAGTAGCAATTATTTCCTACTGTGAAGATATACAGCTATTCAAACTTCATGTTTTGTGTAGCTGATGTCCTATTTGGTATTACAAAGCAATCATATCAAACTGCTTTTGTTTTCTTTGTTTTCTCATAATTAACAAGGCTGACAGAAGGAGTCACAGACTGTGACAGGAAAAAGAGGCTGGAGCATTTCCATTTCTGAGAATTTCTTCAAAAAAAATTCCCAACTTTTTGTCTTCTACCTGAAATTGGTGGATCTTTCCTTCAGCTTAACCAATCACCAGGAATATCAGTATCTTTGGTAATTTTTTATCTGTACTACACCTTGTCTTAATTTCCGGGGCTTTAGCATTAAAAATATTTTAGTGCTAAAGGCAATACAGCATAAGAGCAGCTGTGCTCACTCAGGGGTGCTGAACTCAGCACCATTTCCTCCTTGGGCACCACTAGCTGGCTTGCTGGCAACATCCATGGCTAGTGTAATCAATTTTTGCATTGGGTCCAAGCTGGACCCCTGGATTAGTACCCTCTGTTGATACAGGATTCTTCTGAATTCTGGTCTCCAGAGAGCAATACTTGAACCATTTCATTGCAAATGTACGTTTTTTGCATGCACATCCAGCACTTGCTGAGTGCTCTGCACAAGGGAGTCTTGCATGTCAATGGAAAGAAATTGGCATAAACTATGAGGAATCAACAAAGCACTCTGCAGAATGTTTATTTCTACAGCCCTATAGAAATTCCCTAACAAGTCTGCAAGACCTTGTAGGATCCCACTAACCACACTGCAGAGTTCCAAAACTTTCTAGCCAGCAGCAATGCTGTAAAATAAGCTGTGGATGTTTATCTAGTCAGATGTATATGTAATCTTAGCCATTGCTGTAACTCTGGATTGGTTTTGGAAAGAAATAAGTGAGTAAGGGTCTTGTCCTGCAAAGTAACAAATTATTTCAGCTCCTATTAAGCCTGTAAAATCTTTGAGCAAAAATTCTAAAGGCATATTTGCTTACATGACCAAACCCTATAGAGGTCATAAGTAACAATCTTTTGCTAACTGGGTGATTAAATGAACTTTTATTTGCTTTTATTTCACTTAGTAAATATTTTAGGAATGATATCACTTCTTGAAATATTAGTTCAATTTTTATTTCCCTTATGTGGTGCAAACTAGATTGCAGGGGCTGACAGCTGTAGGTGGAGCAGCTATGCCTGTTACTCAAATATCAGTCACTCTGGCTGAGCCTTGTGTGCAGAAGGTTTTCTTGACACCAGTCTTGACAATTGTGGATGTCTTGATTGGCTTCTCTGGATGGAGCAATCCTGTTGTGCATTGTGTGTGTGGTAAGGAAATTCCACTAGTTTGTCCTCTTTTCTGTGTGAAAAAAGACAAAGGCATCTACTTAGGAAACTTTTACGAATAAGATGTTGCAGGAGATTGGATGACTGGACTGGCTCTGTGACAGAATTTTCCTCATATTGGTAGTATAAATAATGAAGTTATGACAACTGGATATATATGTCTGGTGGGTTTTCTAGAATTAAAACCTGGCAGAAAAAACTCCAAAAATGCCAATGGCAGCAAAGAAATCAAAATATGTCTGGGTTGCATGATGTGTAACACTGTAGAGATATCCAGCCAACTGAAGGATTGCAAGCCGTGTATTTGTGCCAGGAGAGCTCTCCCTCATTTCTGCCCTGCTTTTAGTAGCTCCTTTACCCAGAGCTCAAGCACTTCCACGTGGCACTTCACTGAACATCAGTTCACTGTGCCATCAGTTCAGTTCTGCTGCTCACACCCTGGGTCATGACTGGCCCTCACATGTTGGCATGCAGTACAAACCAGTGGCCTTGAGAGAGTAGATTCCTTCTGATTGAAGTGGTGATCTTATGCCATAAGAGAACTTGCACATTTTTGCACGAGTTCTAGCCCTGCTGTATGTACACAGTTCCTAGTGCACTAAATCTAGCAACTGAACTTTACAAAAAACTAGAAAAAAACAATAACAGCAAAGTGATTTACTTGTGAAACCAGCCACATAAGTTAATATTTTATAAAACACTGAATGGCCTTCACTGAAAGATCTCACCCAGCAACTGGCCATGAGGAAGTGCAAAATGTGCTGTTTCATAACATGCAAGATGGGAAATGCTATTTAAACAAAGAACATCTTTGTTTTGCCAGGGAAAAATGTTAAGGTAGTTTAAGGGGAGAAGAGAAATAATTTAAAAATATCTGAAAAACAAAGTTTTCTCCAAAGCATATCTGAAAATCTGTTTGAAATGTAATTGTTATGCCAAGTGGGATCCTGAAGCTTTAAAAAAAAAAAGGCAATGTAATATTAAACTGTTGAACTATTTCTGTATCAGCTTCACAGCTTGTTAAAGTAAACTTTAATGAGCTGAAAAATAATGCAGTCTGACTTCCCAAATAAACTACATGGGAACTTACAGCAAATGAACAAATGAACTATTTATTTTGGGATTCTTTTAATGGACTTGGAACTGTTGTTTTGACCAATATACTCATTTAATATATTCTCATTTGAGCTTGATCTTTGCCAAATGTCACTTTTGGGTGGATATGGCACAGCATCTACAGCAGGAACGAAACCTGTGGAAATTGTTGGAACTTGCGCTGAAGCTGGCTTAGACCAACTTATTGAAGAGATAAAGGAGTCTGATTCCATCATTACCCTGGGTGAGAGTTCAGATATTTGCTGTTCAAATTACTCAACAGCAGGATTTCCAAGCTACTTCACGTCTTGAGTAACACTGAATATTTCACTGTTCACTTCATATTAATCACGTCAAAGTCTTGTTCCGGCTTCCTTTGCATCTATCCAATTCACACTTGTAATCCAAATATTAAAATTCTTAAATACCTATTCTCTCCTTATATGTCATCTGTATCTCATCTGATGTTAGCAGTCATTCCTTTCTTGGTTTTGCCCATAAATATAGACCTTTACAATTATTAGTCAGCTTCAGAGCATACATCTTGTTAGTACTACAGTGCTCACTCTTCTGTAATGATGCAGCATAAGGCAAAAGGGTTCATCAAGGCCCTGAGACTAATTTAATCAAGTTTACACAATTTGTCATATAGTGAGATTTTGAAGTTTTGCAGTTGATGTGTATTCCACCTCTCATGTAAGTCAGTCCTGTTCTTTATGAACAGACCTTAATGAATAATGACTCACTTGATGTCTCTGAACTCTTCTGGGAGTTTTCCTCATCTGGGAATAGGGGAAATACAAAGAACTGGACACAAACCTAAATGGTTTTTGTTTTTTTACCCTTTGAATAGTAGTGTTTTTTTAGCAAAGAAATGTGAGATGAAGTCACTGACGTTACTTTACTGGGCCTCCCTCATTGTGTTAATTCTCATTAAAAAACCCTCCCAAACTTTTTTCCTAAAAATGGGTAACTCAGTACTGCCAAGATTTAGGCAGGGTAATCAGCTACTCAGTCTGAGATTTCTCTAAGAATGGCAAGCTTTGGCCAACATCCATTTTCAATTGCAACAATAACAGAAAAGCTCATGTCATGGTGTTTCAGGACAGTTTAATTTCTGTAGCATAAATATACATGGAAAATATTAATGGAAATCAGGAAACATTGTGTTTTCATGCATCCCATCTACAGCACAGTATAAGCTGCTAAGTTGAAATGTGCCAGCTAATCATTCTTCTTTCATTATAAAAAATTGCAAATGCCTATGAAGGCATGTGAACAAAAGACAATGGTTCCAAATATGTAGCAGAAAATCCTTAAATATAATAGTTTTTGTACACTGAATTGCCTGAAGCAATTGAGCAGCTGCTATGTAGCCAGCTGAAATGTTCTGCAGCTCTGCTGCAGCCCGAGGGGAAGCCTGGGTCTTCTGTGCCCCAAGTCCCAGGCGTTGGAGGTGCTGTACATCCCTGCAGCTGGAATGAAGCTGACTTCTCCAGCTGACCCAAGAATACAGTTGGCTTCTTTCAGAGGCAGCTGCATGCAGCCCGTAGCCAACGGAATGGGTCATCACGATGAGGGGCCTCTGAGAGGAGAGGGTTATGGAAAGAAAGGAAGAGAATTGCCAAAGTGCCTCCCCCAGCAAAGCAGGCTGCTGTAGAAAGTAATGTTAAGTGCAGTTCATTTGGGATAGTCACATTAAAAAAAATCCAGCAGAAAACACTCAAAGTCTTAGAAATTTTGATAAAAATAGAAATGTTTAGAAATGTTGATATACTCTTCCCCTGAAGATTAAAGAAATTATTTTTAAAAGGGTCAGGGGCTTTACTTGTAATAAAATTGTGAATTCCAAGTTGAATGCTGCATTGTTAAAAATATGCACATAAAATTTTCAATGTTTAGGGTGTTAATGATTTGTGGTTTTAATTTTCACTTACTTAATGGTCTCTTTTGGATTTTTTTTTGGTATAAGTCTTAAGTTTGTAAGGATGGCAAATATTTCCTAATATATTCAATACTGCATAAGCAAGGAAGGCTGTAAGAGCTGTGATAGTGTCTCTGGAGAGGCACATGAGCTGCAGCATTAGGAGGAAAGGCAAAGATGGCTCTATAGTACCTCTGCCTTTCACTTCCTTCTGAGGCTCTCAACTCTTAAACTAGAGACTATGTAGGCCACTGACAGATGGGGATGTGGTCATTTCAACGACACCTTTTCAGATTTTTGTATCACCTGGCACACACTGTATTTCCCTCACAAAATTCTTCACTGTTTTATCTGGTTTAGAGCTGCTTTGCATCTCACTGGACCCAGCTTTAATAGATGAGAGTCAATCTAGATGACTTTGTTATAAGCAACTATGCAGGAGATAGATCATAAAGGAAGATTTACAAGCTAAGTTTAGTACCAAGGGATCTTGAATTTACTGCTTCTAGAAGACTCAATGTCAAATGTTTTCAGCTGACAATCTTAAAATGTTTGACTCACTTTTTATCCTATAAACTCAGATTGAAAAGACAAGATTATGTATCTGTGTTTCATAAACATCTGAAATAGGTGTATCTTCATTGCTGTCAATGAGGATAATCTGCTTGCATTGATACTGTAAGTTTGTTGACATTACATTTGCATGGACTTTAGAACCTGAAACAGCAGGGAAATCAGACATTTTTGTTTAGATTGCTTTTATTCCCTTCTATGCTCAAAGTAGAGCTATGGTTGCCCTAGATCATGTTGCTCTCCATGTAACAGTACACTAAATTCTTTTGGCTCATGCCCCTCAGTCACTTGGAGGACTCTTGCAGAAGACAGAGAAATGGTACAGCCAAACATTCTTCTCTCATTCTTCTCAGGTTGCCATGCTCCTGGGAAGCACAGCCAGCCCTGTAGTTAGAAAGGTCAAGAGAAATGGAAGCTCTAACATGGTGCTGATTTTAATAGACTCTAGGAGACTAAACAAATGTACACACAGTTAAGCTTGACTTTACTGAGCTAACTGAACAACTTTGGGAAAAAACCTAAACTTGGTAAGCACATGGGTAAGTATGTTGGGCCAAGGGAGTAGTGCTGCCTCTGCAGATATTTCACAGGCCTATTAAGAGGTCCTTGAAGGATTCAATAAGCATGAGGAGGACAAGGGAAATCTATTTGATACTGCTGGTGCTAAAGCTCTAAACGAAACCCTGTATTTTTATCAGTAGGTTACTCTTAGAAATATACCTTTCATGAGCAGCATGGCTAGAGGTTTTAGGAATTATAAGGAATTTTTAGAGCTGTGTTCTACTGCCTTAAGTGGTGGAATCTTTTGAATAACTAAAATGTTAATTCCTGATGCTCCAATGCATTCGGTGTAAATTCCACCTTCTTGCATGCAGAGCCATGGAACTGAGGAGCTGATCAGAACAGATATTGGAGGTTTGGCCTGTGAGTGAGCAGTGTTGAAATACTCTATGTGGTATAACATAATGCACGTCATCCTCAGATCCCACACATGGGCTCTGTTTAGTGACCTCACCACAGCCTTGCGTAACACTGCCTCTTAGGTCCTAGGAGTATTTATTTTTATGATATCTTGCATAGAGAATGCATGAAATTTTTTCAATAGTTTTCATTAGCACATGGAACTGCCAAGATTGGATTCTAGGTTTGAACACCAACAGATGGATTTAATTTTTTCATTCAGATGAAACAACAAACTGTCATCATTTATTGTATGCTTGATTAATGTGCTTTGGTGTTGTCTTGATAACTTGAAGCAGTGGCTTTTCCTTTTATAATAACACATTTTGTAATATATTTCCTTTTTGTCTGAGATACAGACTTGGCTCTGGTCACTGGTGCAAATGACACAGTAAACTCAGCAGCACAGGAAGATCCCAATTCTGTTATCAGTAGCATGCCAATACTGGAACTTTGGAAAACAAAACAAGGTACTGAAAGACAGTGACAGAATTTAGTACACAGTAAGTTATGATCTATTCATTTCTTACAAGAAAAGTGCCAACATATGAAAATATAAACTAGAAATGTATTTTCTAAATCATTGCCTCAAAGATGAATATACAAAGGCACATGTTTAGCTGAAAATCCCTGCTGTCTATATAGAAAGGCAGAACTTTGCAGAGGCCTAGAAAACCAAACCCTGGCCATTGCCATCAGACCATCCATATGTTGGAACAGCTCAAGTATTGCATGTTACCTTGATTGTTTGAATCTACTGTGTTAATTTTCATGGGCTTTATTCTTTTTTCAATGAATTCTTTTAAAATGAGCAAAATCAGCTCAGCCATGCCCCCGTTAGAGAGCATTCTGCATTCAAGAGTTTGACACTATAATTTTGCTGGTTTTGCCAATTCCCTGGCAGCTGCCTCAGGCATTGGTTTTAAACCAGTTTTCTGGAAAAAGTAAGCCATATTCAGAGAACAGAGGAAGATTTTGGTGATGTAAAGCTTTCTATGTTATATTTTTTTGCCAACACAGTCACAATAGAATAGAATGCAAGCACTTTTATATTCTTAACCAACACAGGTATGCAGAGTAAAGCCAATACTGTCACCACACAGACATATGTGAGGTTAAGAGGAAGTAACGTGATCCAACTGCCTCAAGTAGACTGAGGTGTGTTATGTGATGCTTCTGACAATGGAAGCTGTATCAAGTTGCTTCCTTGTCTGCTGTAAACATGAAAAACGAAAAAGACTGTAGCATTAATTCTGCTCAAAGGAAATAGTTTTCCTGCAAACAGAAAAACTATACTGCATGTTTCAGCAGTACTATCACTAGAAAATGAAGTTTCAGGTCAGCAGAAATTCATGCTGCATTTGGCAAACTATTTAGTCATGAAACTAAAACCTCAAAAATAATTTTTGAAAGAAATAAAACATTATGATGTTCTTGAAATACAGAATTTTTATTTAACATTAGGAAATTAAATGAAGGCTGAGTTTCAGCTTGAACAAGCTTCTTTTGTTGGAACCCAAAGTATTGTTCTTCTGTAGAAAAGATAAAAGGATCCTTTTTTAAATCTAAAGGAGTTTGATTCTCTTCAGTTCATTGGTATCCATCTCCAAAGCAAATACTTTCACGAATTGTACTAAAGCCCTTAGATTTCATGCCAGTTAAACTGGCTTATGGGCCCAATTTCATAGATGGACACTTTATTCAGAGGCAGAAATTACTTTTACAAGTAAGGGAAGCTCAGTGCACAGGATGAGAGAAGGAGCAGGATTCAGTCTGGGGTATGTTGGTGGAGCACATTCTCTTCTGTTCACTCTTCTGTGGTATGTTTCTAAACATCCTATTGCAACACCAGTGGTCTGAGAAGTCAGCAGTAAAATCATGTGGCAACCGCACCAGTATTGCTAAAGTTAGACAAAAATTTCCACTTTCCATGAGGTGAAAATACAGTCTGCTGTCTGTTTTGCATTAGAGAACTAGTTCCCACCTCTTACTCTGGAACTTCAGAATTATTTGAATTTATTTCTGGCAGACAGGGGTGAAGAAATCACACCACTCCTGAGTAGTTTTATGTGATAAACTACTTTTTAAATTCCACAGCATCTCATTTCTTTTCTGAATCTGTAAAATGGCAGCTACATGTTATCTTTCCCAACAAGCAAACAGGAAGAATCTGGTAAATTTTTCATATAAACACTTCCTTTAAATGTTGGTATTACTAAGTTTGATCAGTCACAATTAACATTCTTAACGACAGCATTACAATTTTACTAAGATGGTGTCCTTCAAGACAAGGAAAAACAGTTTAGGAACTGTGTTGAGTCCTTCAGTACCTTAGTAGGTGGCTTCATATTCTGGTATCAGTGGATCAGGAGTTTAACTGCCACATATTTTGATCTGTGTGAGAAAGCTTTCCTGCTGGAAATGTGCTGCAATCACCATTAACTTTTGTATCCCAGAATACTCTGAGACACAAGTTAATGGCACCTGGGAGTGCATTATAGTAACTTATGGGAAATTAATAGGAAGTTTCCCTCCCTCCCTTCTTCTTTTGGCACTGTTGAAGGTAGGGGTAAGTAGGATGGATTTTCAAATCACATTACATTTTGTACAAGTATGCTATAACTATCATTTATGTAGACAGATATTTAGAGCATTCAGGCAAGTACTGAAACACAGTTCAAGGGCAAGGTAAGAACAGAACCTTGTATTACTCTGCAGTTGGGCCTGAAGAACGCTATGTGGAAAACCAGATGGACTCAAAAATTGCAAGAAGCAGTAGCAAAGGATTTAAATCAGGTAAGATTACAAGTGCTTTGGGAGGTTGTGCTGTAGCTTCCAAGTTGGCATCCCTTTTCAATCTCAATGTATCTTTACCCCATGCACTGTCATGACCCTTTATTCAACCTCGGCTTGGATGACATTTCTGCTACCTTCCAGGAAAGGAATTGTTTTTTGCAGCAGCTCCCTCTCTTATTCATTTTGAGAAAAGGATTAAATACTCCCTCTGACCAAGCTTACAGGCATGCTAAAGTGAAGCCACTTCATGCTCCTGGCCAAACAAAGAACAAAAATACCCACAATAAGCAAAAGCAGATGGCTTCAGTGGCAGGAAATGAATGAGCCAGACTGCAGGTAAAATGGTTCTCTGAACACATCGTGGAGGTTTGCACTGACAGGTTCTTTGTTATCTGGGGCCTCCCCACAGGAGGCCAGATGTCTCCTGTTGTGAGAGGAGATAGAGATGCTCTTCCTTTTCCTCCCCCTTTAACTTATGGCTGTTTAAGTTACTGCTAATGGAAGCAGAAGCCTGTTTTTCTCTCTTGGTCTCTGATGTTTTTGGAAACAGAAGAGATAGTGAAGGGGTATTCTGATATGAAAGAAAAGGCCCAGAAATGGCCTTTACCTCCCCATGACCCTCCATTTAAAGAACAGGGAGGTCAGTGCTGCTAATTGCACTTGAAAGGATTTACCACTTGATTGCTTTCATTTAGTGGAACAAATTTTTCTTTAGTCTCAAAGCTGGGGAAATGTATCAGTGGTACTAAGATGCTTTCAGTGTGAGATGGATGACTTGGTTTGGCTTCTTATACCAACATCAAAATTAAATAGAGGATGTAAATATTTTTATATATATGAGAGAAAGGGCAACTCCATCTGCTGCTCAGACAGGGCAGATTTGCAGCAGAAGTGACAAAAACCTCCTTCCTGCCCCCATAAAAGGTTATCAAAGGAACAGCAACAGACTGTAAAGAATTACAGATATTAGGTGTGCCTCTGTCCCTTGGTGTAACAAATGACTCTTGCATTACACTGAGGTTGCACTGGAAGACAAAGAATCTGAACCCAGTTCCTGGACACAGTATGCCAGATCTAAAATGCTTTCTGTACATTAATTTCATCTGAGAATTAAAACTAATTTTCTTTTGGAAAAGGTTCTTAAATCCCATTGTTCAAATAAAGTTAGATACACAAAACTTAAATTTGGAAACAATTTTTCACCTTATGAAACTATTTTCCAAAAGTAACGAAGAACAGCTTATACAAGCTTTTATCTGACCTCTGCTTCTTAAATAAAAAACATGTTTTCAGGGAAATGTGTCTTGGAAGTAACTCCCCATCTCCCCCCAGATTTTTCTCTCTGGTTCTTGTAAAGCATTAGGTCAGTGGGTTAATTTTATTTTTGTTTGTTTAAAGTGGGTGAAAGTTTCCTTCTCAAGCTATTATACTTGTGTGATTTAAAAAAAAACAACAACAATCTTTGTTTAAGAAATACAAGAACAGTTGGAAATGTCAAAAGACTATCAAAATTCATACCAAAGGAAGTAACATGAATCATTTTAAAACAGCAAAATAACCTCTCAATAGCAGTAAGTACCAAATGAATAGGCAGTGTTGTTTCAATAGCACTGAGACACAACTACTGATTGTTCTCATTGCTTGATACATGAGCTCAATATATAGGTAGATATAAAAATTATCTTTCTAGTTTTGACTTCAAGCCTGTGTTTCCTGTGGTGCTGTTATAGTTCATGCACATTTCATAATTTCATAACATAACTAGCATTTTGTTCTGCAGATGGGGATATTTTTGTTGTCCACTGTGACACATTTTTATATGTGCTTGTACAGATAAGCACATCAATATGAGGTATGATGTAATGTTTTACATGTGTATTTACAATGTGTATTTGTATCTTGTGTTTGAAACAGTATTAGGATTTCACCTTGAAATGCAGGGGTTTTTTCACTATTAAAAACACAAGTTTGTTTTTTTCCAAACCAGCTATTTGAGCCTGTATGGACTGCTGTGTAAGTATAAAAACATTTTCTTGAAACATTTCTATGTTCACCAGAGTGTGTGTGAGTGCCCTCCTAGAGAGTATGCTACAAATGATAACAAAAACTCTGATGTTTTGTTTAAAAAAGAATCTATTGTAATTTTTTAGTCTGTCACTTTGACAAGATATATTTTATCTTAAATAACACATTTCTAAGAATATCCAGAAATATTTATCCATCTTATATTGTACCCTTAATAATTTTTTTCCTACTTTAGGAATATAATTATCAATGTATGATCTAAAATATATTCATATAACTCTGCTGTAAAGCTCAGGTCTGTTCCCTCTGCCAGCACTGGCTGTGTTGGTGTAGCCTGGCAAAACTGCATTCACACCTGATGACTCTGACAGCAGCACTACAACCGTGACAAAACTGCCATCAGCACAAAGCCTTGCTGAGACTCTTCTAATCTGCTCCTTCACTGCAAAAGGAAAAGCAGAGCAGATTCACAGCCTGCCTAGTTTAAGGAAGCCTTGTCAGAAATATTGTGGTCAGAACCAGTATTTGTGGTGCCTACAATATGCCATAGTGACATTTGTTAGGTTAGTGCTCCCTCAAATAATGGTAATATATAACAGTAATAAACACTTAACTAAATTTGTTTGAAGAAGTCTAAAATTACCCAAGAATTTGAGAATAATCCTAATATAAGAGTACATGAATGGTACTACAGAAATCATACATTGTATAACAATGTTTAAAGAGACCATTTTTTTATTACTAGAAGAATTTTCCAGAATTAATCATGAAAATATATAATTCATATTCAATTAATGTGCTCTTTCATTCTCTATTGCTGCCACTCACCCCAGCAACCAAACACCATCTGCTCGTTCAGTAACCCTGTAGCAAAATCAGTATTGCTGTGTAAACCACAAAGAATCCATCTGACAGAAGTATCAGTAACAATGGAAAAGCAGGCAGGCTAATTCCTTCTTACAGTTAAGAGATCACTCCTTACAGCAAGAGGGGTCAGGTCCTCACTCCCATGTCAGGAAATGTGCTCATCACAGTGAGCACATCAGGCCTGTAGGTTGAAGTACAGCAATATTTAGGAAAATGTAACTGTTTTCAAGTAAGTAACTCTAATAAGACTGCTCATGTGAGCAGTTCTACCACCTCAAGCATGCAGGAGGAGGGCTGCAGCTCACTTCTGGACATTATTTAGAGGACAGTCTATTTCCAAAAAAAAACCCCTGGTTATGTTTGTGCAGGTTATTATTACAAAAAAAAGTAGTGTCATGCACCGACAGACAGCTTACTTTTTTCCTGCACAACACTTGGCATCTTTAATCAATGTATACATAAATGAAAAGAAAAAAAGCAGATTATCATATTGTCCTTTGTAGCTCTCTTTCAAAATCTCCTGATGATAGTCCACAAGGAAATAATAAATTGCTTCTATTGTGGAAAGGTATGTATCTGGTGTTCCCTTCTGATGACGCCAAAAGCAAGTTTTCCTTGTCTTCAACTCAATTTGCAGTAACCCTGTCAAGGAAAAAAGATGACCTAGATTAGACAATGTGAATTGGTGGCCAGAATGTCAAACAAGACTTTAGCACCAAGACTTTAGTTTTGTTTTCTGATTTTGCTGCTAGCCTGCTCAGTGCCTGCATGAAAATAATTTCTCTTCCTGTACCTACACTTTTGATCTTTAAAACTGAGGCAATAATTTAATCCCCCTTTTTGGATCACTTTGGAATTTGATGAGGTGCTGTAATTCCTAGGTTACAATCTTCAAATCTGCAGTTAATTACAAGTTATCCTTTCATTCAAACAGCCACACAGCCCTCAGTAAACTGCAGAGTTGCTTCATATGGCAAGAGTGAAATCCACACCTACCAAGACTCACCAATGTTCAGAAAATTATTTCATCTTTTGCAAAGTTAATACTTTTCAAGTGTAAAACAGAATCCCTTAGACTGTTAGTGTTGCTGAAGTGAGGACTATTTACAAGAGCCAGTTTGTAATTGTAATTGTATTTATGCTTGTAAAGTAACTGAAATGTCACTGAAATGACTCAGGAGTAAGTATGACAGCATCTTGCAATTAACTTTATTAGATACTAAAAGCATTCCCACTTAAGATGAAAGAGGGAATTTGGTGTCTGTATGGCACAAAAAAAATCTTTTATCTACTTTAGTCTCTGTAACTATTCTATTATTCAGATGCATTTTAAACAGGATGGACAGTTGGATCATGAAGAACATGGTACACACCTGTCAACAACATTAGAAGCAGATTGTAAAGTTATCTTTTTCTATCACAATCTGATACTCTGTCTCATGGGAGAGTTTAATACAGGTAACAGTACAAAAACCAGTATGGTCTAAGAACTGCTTGGAAGTTATGGATAGGGAAGTTTCAGAAAGGTCAAATTCAGGCTAGAGCCTAGCACTTGTAATTGTACACTTCCAGCCTACAAACTGTGTTTACTTCTTTTCAGTGTAATTGCAGGAGGGATTTAGTTGTTTGCTTTGCAGTGAGTAAAGTATGGTATCCTGCATTGTAGAAGAAATCTCAATTACAGCATTAAAAAAACCCCAAACCTGAACAGGAGAGTCTGTCCCTGAATTTCAATGTTATTATTGACATTTCAGAACCAAAACCTCAAAACAGCATACACAGTCTAATTATTACCTCTAATAATCCTACACATGTGAAACTTAAAATAGCAGGAGGAAACTGCATCAAGCTTGTTGCCCTCAAGAGTCTTCACCACCTGAATTCTCAGGCCTAACCAAAATGAAAACTTCCATCAAATCCACAGTGCTTTCACCCTAAAAGCAGTGAAGAAAATCTCAGGGATGATTCCTCCAGCATCAACTCCCACGTAGTTGTGGTTTGAACACAAACAAAAGTTCACTGAAGGCAAGACCATGGACACTACTGAGCTTACCACAAGTGCAGTGTCAGTTACTTTCAAACATAAGACTTTAGGACCCTTCATTAAACAAACCCCAAAACCAGAGGGGGTTAAGGATAAAAGTTTACTGAGAATTTTTCATCTCTACTGGATCTGTGTACAGCCAAAGGCAATGTTTGCTTACAAATACTCACCATTCACATGAAACCCCACAATGCTAATGAATAAGCTAATAAAATATTTGGCTGATACAAAGCAGTTACAACTTACAGGGAAAAAAACCCAAAGCAATCAGTTTCTTTAACAATCATGGTGATGCTGCCAATAAGCTCCATCACTCATGGGAGAAAGTCATCATTAACATTAAATTCAACTGTTTGTTTTCTAATCTAGAGATCACTTTTAATGAAGTAATCAATCCCTAGACATTACCAACTCTCCTGTATTTCTTGTCTTTAACTGATTTAGTTTTGTTTTCTTAAGATATATTAACACTTCTCCAAGATATAGAACTAATTTTGTTCAAGTTCTCCCAGCTTATTTTAAGATTGATGTACTCATTTGCTTTCTCTTGCAGCACAATTTACTAGATTTACTGTCTATATGAATATAAGCTTACAAAACACAACGTTTTTCTTTATGTTTTCTTGGCTTCATTAATGTTTTCCTTCAATATTTCTTGTAACTTAATCCTAATAAGTATGGCAATTACTTTTTATTTGGAATTATGAACACTCCTTTTTGAGCTTTAACATATGATGGATATTTTGTTGGATGATGACTTCATTTGCAATTGAACTGAAAAATGAAAACAGTTCTCTATTTTTCATGTATGTACAACATAAAAATGTCATCAGTTTATGCCTAAGGAAACTCTGCCCCATTCATCTTGGAAGTGAAAACTGCAATCTCTAAAAGGGGTATTAATGCAATTTATGTTCCTTATGACAGGCACTAAGGAAAGCAATACATGCACAGGCTGTGCACACTGTTACACCCAATGTGTGGATGGGTAAAATTCTCCCATACTAGAAACTGACTTGCATGACACTATTAAACCTCACAGCAATCCTGAAAGGTGCTCAGGAACCCAGGGAGCTGCAAAACAGCTGGAAAACAGCTGGAACCGAAATATTCTAGAAAGGAGAGAGTAGTACATCAAATCAGCATTCTCATGGGGAAACTGGAAACCATTCAAGAGCTCCAAAGTAACACCAATTAAGACTTTTTGACTCATATATGCATAGGTTTCCATGGAAATTTTCACTTCCCCTGGCTGCCTGTTATTTTCCTTGAATTTGTCCTCTTAAAGTAAGTTTCAAATGCCTTACATTAACATGCAACGTGCAATTCCCCTAATCTTTACAGTAATACTTCAATGGAGCTGATAGAGTATGTTTTGTGTTAAACTAAATACTTATAACAGGATTTTAATTGGCCAATACATCATACTAATGTAGGATTCTTTAATAAGCTGACTAGACAAGGCAACATCCATCTTCTATGCAAGAAAGTCTGTGAAATTCCTTGTAGGATCCAGTGTGAAGCAGTAGTAGTGTATATGTGCGTGTATACATATATATGTAATGTGTATACATGTATATGTGTATATTGCATATAAACTTGACAACCTGCCTCCCAGCTAAGTACACTTTTTGCACTAATGAAAGTATTTTCAAACTCCTATTAATCTCAAAGGAAATGGAATGCTATTGCTAAATTGTTTTGTCTTTTGTGGTTTTAATTAGAATGCTTAAATGTAAACTTTTTGTAAAGAACCTAAGACAAAAACTTTCTGCAGAATTACCAATTTCTGCTCTCAGAGTTGGAAGGGTGTGGAGGGCAAGCAGCCATTCCTTTTTTGTCTGGAGTAGTGAGATCATGGAAATGTCCATTAACAACTGGAGGAGAAAGAGAACCCAAGGCATGACAAACCTGTGCTGAACCTCCTAAATCCCTTATTTACCCTCTTGGGGCCTGTCTGCCACAAACTTGTACACAAATGGTCCCATGGGTCTCTGGAAAGCAGGCAGCCACCTGCAAAAAAATCTTCCTGGCTTCCCTCAGAGGCCTTTCTAACTACTGTTCTACTGTCTAACATGACAGCTTCCATTCTCTGAGACTGAGGAAATTTGCTCCAACAGAGAAGTGAGACAAGTAAATGTAAATGCTTTCTTAGTACTAGTATTATCTTTTTGCAAAATAGATTATATGCCATGAAAAGTAATGGAGTCTTTGGCTCAGGAAGTATTTTACAGCCCTGGAACAGGTTGCTGAATCCTTCATAGACACTCAGAGATAGGGGTACATACAAGCTTACATTGTGCTCAGGTCTGTTACAGACATATGTCCCTTAATCATTTATGCAGCAATAATGTCTCAGTATCAACTTGTATTTTTTACCTTGAAGTCGTTCATCAGTTATTATCTTGTTAGTTTGATTCCAGGTACTGTCAATAAATATTATTTTCTTCAGTCTCGTGCCTTCACTCCTGCTGCTTGAGATGCATTCATTTGGATTTTTTTCTTCTTCAGGTTCTATTTTTGCTTGTTTAGGAAGGGGCTCTCTGGAACAGTCATCGTCACTAGAACAGACACTTTTCTTGGTGTACTTTTGGAGATGGAAAGCAATATCTTTAACTGAAACTGAATTTGGGCCAGGAAATATAAGTGCTATCTGAATGAAGAAAACAAAGAGATCTGAGTGTCAATAAAATCTAACAGAACAACAGGAATTGTTATATTAAAGAACAGAAATTTTCTAACCTGTCTGTAAACATTTAAGTCAGGACAAGATTAAATAGTGTCTCTTAAAAATATTCTGTTGCCCAACACAGCATTAAATCCACGTTAAAAACATGTTAATGAATTAAGATTCTTAACAGAGATTTTTAATTAATGTTACTTCCATGCCTCTACTACCAACTCTAACACTTCTGTATAGAAAGATTTTTCAGCCAAGACAATGGTGTCAGCCCTGAGGAAGTTCAAATGTCACTTGTCACTGCAGTGTATGGGGCAGGGGGGCCAAAAAGGATAGCTTACCATTTAGATGAACATACATATCTGAGTTCATAACTCACTTCTTTTCTTGTGCTCTATGCTATGATAGACAAGACTTGAATTTTAGTTGTTTTCCTGTGTCATAGTGATTGTTAAAAATTTTAAGGAGGTTGTGGAAAGGTATGTATCTGGTTGCAGCTGCTAAATGTGAGCACAACATTCAACTGCTGTTTAACTTGCTCCAAGTTGAATACTTTAAATATAGGCAAAATATTTCTTCAGATACACAGTAAATCCAATTCTCCATTGTGTGAGGAGATGAACATAGAAAATTCAAGGTGGTTAAATAGTGCTGCAGTCTTTCTCAGCTTTGGAGAAAAGGTCACAGCCCATAACTGTGTGTTTGCAGAGCTAATCTTTGAGAGAGCACAGGATGGGCTGCACTAATGGAACAGTGGTTTCCTCCCTGCAGGGCACTACCACTGCAGGAGGAAGCTGCACTCCCCAGCACAGAGCCTGGCCATCTCTAGAGAATCTCTTACTTCGTGTCTCTTCTCTTCATACTCAGGAATGCAGGGGTATTTATAAATTGTAACATCATCAGGTGCCAGGAGCTTAGCGTGCACAGCCGTGCTTTTGCCGTCTGTTTCGTTTGGGTGTTTAATAATATCAATCTTCAAAGGTAACTAGAGCAAAAGGAGAAAAAAAAAATAAGTTCATCATCATATTTACAAACACCTATTAGAAACTTACAAGAACTTATCAGAACTTACTTAGAAACTTATTAGAACGTACAAGAACTTATCTATTAGAAACAAACAAGAACTTATTCAAAATTTGGAAGAAATTCCTATGGGTGTGTAATTAAAATGTATGTGATGATTTTTTAATAGGTTTAGAACTAAACTAGAGACAAGTTAGAAGAAGCACCTACTACATTCAATTTATGCAAATAGCTGAGTAAGCAGTGATGCACTTTGGAATGCTGCCAATCTACAGAAATCTACCTTACCATAAGGCAAGCTGGATGTGCTCTTAATTTGAGCAATATAATGGTTCTATCTCTATTAGTTATTCACCCAACTGTGAAAATTACAATTTCAATGAAAATATACCTAAGTTTACTAGGTCAAATTTCAAAATTACTTCTGAAGTATTTTTATGATGCTTTCAAACTCCACTGTCTTCAAAACGCATCTTAGATCCTAAATGATTTTGCAAAATGCCTCAGTCCTCTCTGATAGCTTCCCCAAGTAAGTCAGCAGAAAGGCATTTCACTATTTATATTTTAACAGTGTTATCTGAATTATAGAACCATGACATATAGGAATGTCTTTTAGGTCACATTTTATGTAAAATTCATCCTTGGTTTTGGACAAATTTTTTGTTCCCAATATAACGTTTTCTGGCCAGAGTTATTAGAAACTGAAGAATGTGCAAGAGCACCATAAAGAAACTTTCTACAACTAAGTGGAAACACAGTTGCATGAGAAGCTGAGTGACTTCAGCCTATATTCTCATCTAGAAGACGCATAAATGTTTATGTGAGGATTGGAACATTTTCAGTGTTTGTACATGTAATTCCTCCAGTAAGAACAGTAATTTTATCTAACTGTAGTTTATTCATACTTATAGCTGTGTTCAAAATGAATGTCTGTAAAGAATGAGTCAGAAAAGAAATGGCTGCAGACAGACTATTCTCTGTCCACAGTAACTAAAACCCCAAAAATATTATAAAAAATTATTAAGAAATACTAACCTTCACAGTTGGAATTTCTTTGGTAGGGACAGTTTCGACAGGAACAAAGCATGTATAACAATAAAACATCCTTGAACTATGACACTGGGGGCATTTTGATCTCCCACTCTTTTTTGCCTTTTCCAGTACTTCCTGGGAAGCTAACTGTAATTGTTGAAGTGGATTATCTTGAACAGATGATGGACTCTGCAGTAGGCTTTCCAAACACTCAGTATTTCTTTTTGCTCCTTGAGCATTTCTTTCATTTAAAAGTGTAGATGAATTTAAAGACATGGTTAGCTGAAACAGACAAAATGTTGTTAAATAAAAAGCCAATTACTATGAACTAATCTACTGGAAAATATTCAGCATTATCCCATTTAAGAACAGGTTTCCTACAACAGAAAGAATAATAAAATCATCTGATTCAAGAGATTTGCATGAGATAAACTGGAAAGAACTCGAGATCTGCATCCTTAATGCACAGATGCACATTCACTATCCCACTCATTTAAGCCCTGCAGAAGTCTATTATTTCTCTGTTGTTAAGATTTGTGCCTAGAAGTTTATGAAAACACTGTAAGCAGTGTTTACCTGGATAAGCAATCCCATTTGTCTCCAATATGACTACTGACAAGGAATTATATGCCTACAGGATAGAAATTAGTAAGACAAAAGTTAATTGTGCTAATTTAGATCTTTATCCTAAAATTTATTGTGTGTGGGCCAACCAAATAACCTGAATGAAATCCCTGTTGGATAGAACTTTGTGAAATAGAAGAAATTTTCCAGGAGAAGAGCTTGAGGCTGAAAAGTAACAGCTAGAAAAGGGCTTCGGTGCCCCATGTTCCAGATAGTAAAGTGCTGACCCAGTCTAGACTTCCACAAGTTTGTGGTTTTTTAGTACTATTGATGGATTTTTGTCAGGCTTTCCTCAGGACAGCTGTTGTCTTACCCTCTACAGCTGGCACAGAATTTTCACCATGTAGCAAGGCAGGAGAAACATGACCATGTGCCCACCCCGGGGCAGACAGAATTAGTGCTGCTGTGCTGTCACAGCCCCCTCTCACTGCCCTCAGCCCCAAAGCAGCCCCAGCCAGGAGCCTGCCCAGCCTGCAGTAGTTCTAAACTGCCTTTGGCACTTTGTGCTGCATCACATGCAATGAAAGAAGTTCTTCTCAGGATTTACTTTCAGCTAATTTAGGTTTACTTTTTCATGTCAAGGATCACACTTATGAAATCGTGTAGCGAAGTCATGTTTAACAAAAACAAACAAACAGTAAGTCCTGAAATGTAATCCAAAATGAAGCGTTTAAATAAAATCAAGTGTAATGTAATTGGAAAGAAACAAAACCAAAAAACTAAGCTAAGTTTCCAACACCAAATTAAAATCAATTCCAGAAAAAATTGTTATTTTCTGGTAAAATTAAATACTCATGCATGCTATGATACCTTCCCCTCTGCCTCTGCCAAGGTCTAACTTTTGAAAGGGTCAGAGAAGTCCACTCAAATAAACACAAAATCTAATATGCACACGAATTTTCTAGTGCAATTTGCTTTCAAGTTTCTCTGAGATAAAGCCAGTATAGTTTACATCTCAGAGCAACCTGTGCTATTATCAAGTTTCCTCAAGAAGCAGAGGGCGAGAGGCCCTGGAATTGGACATGCATTCCCAGCCTGCAAACTGACTCTCTTCAGTGGAATGTCTTACACTCTGTGCCGCTCAACGGTGACACCCTGGAGCACTTTTGTTATCGATGCTGACAGGGGATACACTGTGGCCTCAAACTAATAGCTGTGCCCAGGCTGCAGCACTATACATACAGTACAGTACACTTCAGAAAATGACAGACTAGAACTTTGAGATCCAAATCTCATTTCAGACAGGTATTTTTAAGATTTAACAACAACTCCACTTGCACCTCATCTCTAAATCCCTGGTAAATCGCTGCCGGTGGGGGGTACCCTCCACACTCCAGCCGCAATTCTAGGACAACTCAGCAGGTCGGCCGGTGCACCTCGGGGGGCCGTGTACAGCTCAGGGGTGCCACAGCCCCGGCCATGCCGCAGCTCGCTGCTATCAGCCCGGCGGGGTGAGCGCAGGCCGGCTCGGAGCGCAGGTTCTGCGGGCGGACAGCGCAGGGCGCTGCCTCTGCCCCGGTAACAGCGCGGTTCTGCCGCTCGGTGCCTGACCGGCCCCGTCCCGCCGCCGCAGCGGCACCGCGGCCCCCGTGGGCGCAAAGCCGCTTCCCACCGCGGGCCGCCCGAGCCCGCCCCGCGCACAGCGCGGCCCCTCGGCGCTCCCGAGCCGCGCTGCCTCCTCTCTCCTGCCGCCACCGCCGCGCCGGGGCGAGAGCTCCTCAGCCGCTCCTCGCCCGGCTCCAGCGCCCCCGCACCGCCCGCTCCTCACCCGCCGCCCGGCGCGGCTCCCGCGCGGCCCTCGCAGGCCCCGGAACGAAAGTGCCGGGCTCGGAATCCGCGGGGAGGCGGGGAACGGAAACAGCCCGGGGCTGAGCGCGGCTCCCGCGGGCCGCCTCTGCGTGAGGGGGCTGCGTTGCTCTGGGCGCCTCACGTCCGCATGGGCTGTTCCGTGCTTTGGGTCACAGATTCTGGGCAGAAACCTCTTCCAGCTCCCTGGGCAGGGGGGGGAAACCCCGCCGTTCCCAGCTGGGACCGCGCCAGGTGTTTCCTGCCCTGCGTCCCCTGCCCAGCGCTGCCCTCTCCGTGAGGCGGCACAGCCTGGGAGCCGCTGGGCTGTGAGGCTGCGGCTTTCACTCCATCAGAACTCCAGGAAAGATAGATCAGAATTTATTTTTTTTTTACTCTGTATTTTTCCCGTCACCCAGTAGAATCCTTAGAGCATATTTATTGGCTGGAGGAATTGTGCTGCCACATTCTTCTGCTTGTTTTGAATCTCTGTCTAAAGGGAATATGGGATCTCTTCTGTGGGATTCCTTGGCCTGGTTGAGGATGCTGCTCCATTGTAGCATTTACCCAATATTCAGCCTTTAGGGTGAATTTCGGCTAATCTGCAATCTTCACAGAGCTTCCAGCTTGTAAACAAGTTACTGAATACGAGAGAATAGTGGCAGATTTGTCACTTTTTCTTCAGTGTGCACTTTTGAAGTGCATGAATAATAATACTAAAATATTGTGGAGGTAGTGAGATGGAGATGGAAGTTCTGTCTTTGTGATCTCGTGCCTTTACGTATCTTTCACATATTTTGTATGTTTCTTAGCATCTAAGGATATGAAGTAGTATTTTGTGTATTAGAAGAACAAAACCCTATAAATGAGAATTTATAAACTGAGAATTAAGTTTGAGTGTAGGTTGTATTTCCAAGACCCTTGGGCGCTGCAAAAGAGGTTTGTAGAAATGGCACACTTTAAGAGAGCAGCCTCTCTGCTGTTAACTTTCTTTTTCTTGCACCTATACCATAGAGGAAAATGCCTTTGTGCTGTACAGCAATTTTCTGTGGTTGGAACCTTGCTTGAGTCAAGATCCTGAATCAAGCTTTGTTTAAAAGATTTGATCAGGCCATGCCGTTACTAACATAAGAGAAATCCTGAACCCTGAGGCAGAAGGTTCTGATGAGGATGAAAAGTTGGTTCTGATTTTACCTTTCTCTCTTTTCTTACACTAGTAGTACTGCTAGGGAAATATTTGACTATAGATGCCTTTCTGGTTTGTTGAAGAATTCGGTACAATGTGGTTACCAGTGAATTGTCAGAATGACATTCTTTTTGGAAGAAGCAGGACATTCCTTTTGACCTGCCTACATTATTTGCAAGTATGAATTCACTCAAATCTTTTAAACCAGAAAATTTGCTCTTTTGAGCTTTGAACCAGAACTTTTTCCCCATTGGAACAAAGAAACAAAAAATGCTTGAAAAGATACGGAGCATTTCATTATAAATTTTTTTTTAAAAAACAGTAGATATCTAGGAGGAGGAACCTGACATGAAAATGGAAACACATTTAGGATAATATCAGAACAAAGTATTGATTTTTTTACATTTTAAAGTTGGTTTTACTTAACCATTTTACCCTTTAATTGCAGCATCACAGAATGAGCCTGTGTGTGTTAATAGTTTCAGTGCAGTCAATAACATTTCATTGATTTGCTTTTTTAATGAAATAATTTGCCTTTCTGCCCTGCTGTTACAATAGAGGGTGTCAATGTCCTTCAGCAATACCTTCAGCTTAAGAACACACTGATAACTCTGTTTTAATGCTTGCTGAGTATTTTCAGTGAAGTGATCAATTTGACGATTAAGTTCAAACAACTACCTTTGGTTCCAACAATTTGCTCAAATATTTAAACTGCTAGTTTAAATTCTTTGCTAGATCAAGGATCAGTTTCCTCTGTGCTTCCAAGGCTGTTCTCAACAGATGGAAGGCATTACTGGCCTTTCCGAGAACTTAAATTGCACATGATTTTATTTGTCTCTTTAGAAACATAATGACCCTTTTTTCTTGAGTTATCTCCTTCTCTAACTAAAAAGTTATAGTCTTTTTAATTACTTTGTGTCTGCTGTAATGGGCCTCCCTGGTCTATTTCTGTTTTTCTGGCTCTTTGAGATGATGTAATCCTCTCTGAATGCAGAACATGAGAGAGGAGGAAAGCACAGTCTGCATTGCAGTGTTGCCAGAATTAGAGATTCTTAGATGTAAAATGCAGTTATACTTGTATTGCAATTCTTTATGCAAAATAAAGTTCACAGATTACTTAATTTAAGAATTACATTTCTATAATTTCCAGAACAAGCTGTTTTTACAATGTACTGGTTGCAGGAGTGGCTGAGTTGTATCTCTGTTGATGAGCTTTACTTTTTGCTGGGTAAGTTACAAAAGGATTATTCCTTTAGTGTTGTATGTAAATATCTGTGTGAACATCAGACCACACTCAGGCTTGGAGAAGACAATAAACACATGGCACTGAGGCACAGAAATGTGCTCAAAAGGTCTTCTCATGCCAGTGTGGCCCTGTGCATCTAGAGGGGCATCTCCCTGCCCTTGAACAGAGCACCCAGCAGGCATTGGCCCAGCTCAGTGTTTACAGCTTTCCCTCAGTCTGTCAGTGTGAAGTGTCAAGTTCAGCATTTGAAAAAACCTAATAAACTAAAGCCCCAGTTCTGCCTGGGTTTTAGGAGCATTTTGTTTAGGCCTAAACAAGATGCAGGCAAAAGTCTAGGCAAGCCTGTTCTCCACAGTGTTAAAAAAGGCAAGATGAGCCTAAAACAGCAACTTGGCCTGTGCAGTGTGTTAAGTTTTGTGTGTTGGCACCTTTAGGTGTAGATCCAGATATATGTAAGGTCGTTGCCTGCTTGGAGCTTTTAATCAATAAAATCATCAATCCAGCCCCTACTTCTTGCTAAACCTGGCTGAATTTTAAAGACATTGTTACTGAGCAAGTTACTACAGAGAGAGCTCTGACTGAGACACGTGAGATGTGGAGAGCAAAGGAGTATTAAATAATTTTAGTTCTTTTTATGGATAAGACAAGAAATATCAAATTTTCTTTTTTTCCCCCCCTTGGATACAGAAATAGAATTACATCTATCTCTGTATGTTTTTTAGGAGGTAAAAAGCCCAGCTTGAAAAACTACTTTGGTTTCTTTATATTTCTAAGAGTATCTTATAGTCACCTAAAGTAGCTGTTTTACATCTTTGTTCCTTATCTGAAATATATTCACACTTCGTAGTGTGCATTCTCTTAGCTGAAAATACTGTTTATTTCGTGTGTGAAATAGAATTAATTATGAAATAAGTATTTATAATTTTTTCAGGTTCCCGGATACATTGCTGAGGAGTCAAACGGTAGAAATGTAGAGGTGAGTTTCTTTAGCTTGCATGTAAAAAAGTACACAGCTTTCTGTCTGATGAATATGGTTTGACATGGAAATCAAAAAATACCTCTGACAGCAAACTAAGTCATTCAGTTTTTGTAAGATTACATGAATTCAGATATATTGGGTAATGGAAATTCCAAATACTGTGTAAATATGAAGACTGGCCACCATAAAAAGTGTAAATTCTGGGGTTTTTTACTCATCTTCAGTGGGAATTAATACAGCAGGTGTGACTGGATGCCTTACTAATTTTCTGTCAAACAAGAACGTTTTTGTGGTTTAAACTTCAAATGTTTAGACTTTTAGTCTTATGTTTACTGAAAATGGAAAAGAAAAATCAGTAACAGGCTGAGAGACTTGCAGGTATCTGGCAAATGCAAATCAGTCCCTGTGTTTTGACAGCCTGATGTTGAGATACCTAAAGAAGCTGCTTTTGTTTCTCTCGGTAAAAGTTAAACATTCCCCCTGCAAGTTTTTCCCTTCAGTACTTCTGCAAGCTGAAAGAAGTTCCTATGTGCTTGTGGATCATGTTTCAAATTAAAATCCTTGTACTTTTTACCTTTGTCCAGTTATGATTTGCTTTGTGGCTTTAGGAGTTTTAAATCCCTGCATTCATTGTACTGAATATTTTTTTGTTGTTTTGATAGAAAATTGTTCTCGAAGTCTGTTTCTCTCAAAATAATCTATTGCAGGGCTTCAGGATTCTTTGTGGTCATGGTTTCTCCAGAAGTTTAACATGTAAAGTAATTTTAAGTGTTGTTATGACTTTTATTATCAAAAAAAAATCTGCATATCCCACAAGTACAAAAATGTGTTTTACTCATGCAGCTCAACTGCACCAGCTGTAGGTCCAAGTTACCTTTTCATGTAACTTTGGGAAAGAATTAGTTTAGTTGGCAGGTTTTTATCATGAAGCTTAAAATAAACTTTTAGATGAAATTGGCTGTTTATTTTACTTTGCTTACTTTGTGTAATGGTGCTAAAATTTATAAAAGGTATGAGTTTGGAATATTTAGGTTAAGAGCATAAATCAAAATTGTGTGGGTTCTGTTACCTGAGATGGTCACTATGTTCTTTATTAAGAAGAGGAGGAAAATATTCCTGTGGCAGGAGGCTGTGATTATGTGCACTGGCTTTGGTTCAGTACCTCACTTAGATTCTGTCTTAATTGTTGGCTGATAAACTTAACATATGCTTCAGATAATTCATGTTTTTCAGTGCTGTTCTGAATCAGGAACAACTTCAATACACTCAGAAGCGATTAAACACTTAGGAGTTGTTAAAATGTTTGGAAGAAGGATGAGTTGGAGTAAGAGAGGGCAATAATTTAGGGATATGTGTTTTGGTGCTGTTCCTTTGTGTTGGCAGTGCCTCACCTGAGGTAACTGTGTTGTGCATCAATATTTGCACACAGCCATATCTGAATTTATGTAGGTATCTTTGCCCTGATTTTTTCCCCTTTGAAGCTTAACCAAAGCACTTGTTTGACAGAATGGCAGATTTTGTGGCACATTTTCTTCCTGTTCCCAGACATGCTAAAGATGCTTTTTCTCAGGTAAGAGTACCAGTGGCATTTTCAGTGATACATGGGTACCTGCTGCATTTTGGCACATAAAAACATTAATGTGCCACATCAGCCAATGTACCTGCATCCAGATTGGCAGCTTTTGGCTCCAGAGGACAGCTGGAAGCATTTGCATGTAAGTACCTGAGAGAGAGAACAGCCAGGACTGGTGATGAAAAGCTGGAAATTATCATGGGCGGTCATTAAAGGGAATTTTTTTGGCTTATATAATATGTGAATAGTAAAATGGAATTATTAAATGATGTGCTTTTTAAAAGCTTTTTTTTTTTCTCTAAGTTCGTTGCAGTTGTGACAGTTCACTTCAATATTTTCACATTAATTAAAAAATTACAATATGAATTATTTTTTGTAGACTTTTTGGATATGGTGTTATTTTGTCAGGTGTATCCTGATTGTCACAAGTCATTGTGTTGCTTTTTGGGCAGTATTTCCTGAATCTATTAAATATTTTGATGATGACTTTTGGGAGGGATTGGTAGATTTAGTTTTTCAGTGGGTATCAGATACTGGTAGTTTTTTCCTTTTCCTGAGGCATATTTTGTCCAGAGTACCAGCTGTGCATTTCAGTGAGATTCTGTTGCCTTTATTATCTGTTGCCTTATGTGTGTAATGCCATAAATGCATACATACATAGAAAATGCATTACTAGAAATACTGATGTCAAAGCTGGCTTTTTCTGCTCAGTAATAATAATTATGATGACTTCTTAATCCTGGTTGTAGGTGTATAAATATGAATAAATATTTTAAAACAGTATCCTGGAAAGGAATCTGAACTAACTATCCATGGCATTATTTCTCCTTAAGAAAAACAACACTGGATCAAACATCTCAAAATGTTTTTTGCAAAAGCAACTGTTTGTAGGTGGCCTTGAAAGTATCTTTCTATTTGTAAAAAGAGCCACTTTTTACAAATATTCTTAGAGAATTCAGACAATACCTGCCCTAGAAATTTCTATTGGAAGTGGTATTGCATTACCATTAAAGGAAGTAGTATTATATTACCATTAAATACCTGCATGTTTTGACAGTAAAAGTTTATGATTTTTAGATTGCATATGTCATTTGATATCCATTCCAAAACTTAGATTTAGAGCAGATTTCTATCTTTAGTGCTCATTTATTTAGATTTCATGACAATGTGGATTTCATTATCTTATATGTTGAAACTGATTGACAAATGCAAAAGAAATATGTTTTTGAAGTAAATGGAAAATATAGAAATATTTTCTCAAAACCTTTCTCTGTGTCAGTCACTGTGCGTTGGGCAGAATTCTCTTTTTAGTTACAGACAGAGAAAATTGTATGTAGAAAAAGATCACCCTGAAAAATTTAATTTAGAGAAGGTTTATATACATCAAAGTTATATATGCTCCAAACTCCTAAAGGGCCTTTAACTTGGAAGAGCTGGGTGAGCCCACAGCGTTCTCTGTAATGTGTTACCACTATAAACAGATAATGGATGGATTTAAGTGAAATTTAGTCAGAGCAGAAAAAATCCCAGAGCTCTGGGAGACCACTGCTATGGCACAGAGTCTGTGTCTGCATCAAACTTACAGTGTGGGAGCTGTGTAAAATTTGAGTGGAATGAAGACTGAAAACCACTGAATAAAGTAAATTAAGTATTGCTGTGAGAGTAATTCACAACCTCAACAAAATATATGCAAATGTATTAAATTACCAGAACTGGAGCAACCACAAAGTAAGGACATTCACCCATGTGCAAACCCAAGCAGGAGCAGAAGGGAGATAGCAAAAACTGTTCTGGTTGACTTTAGGTATATGTATGGAATTATTTTAGTTAACAGGCTTGGATCTCATGCCTAAAGTTGACAGTGGCATAAAAACTTGCACATTGGAGACAGGAAATAAAGCAATTTGAATTTCATTTGGGGATATTCATAGGGTGGTTTTCAAAATTCACATAAATGTTTTTCTAAATTAATTTTTAAAAAATTTTAGGTCTAAAACCAAGGAAATGTGTGTGGAATAAATGGAATCTCAAAAGCCTTAAGGCTGACACAGTAATTCATATTAGTAAAGATGCTACTGCTAAAATACAAGCTGGTGCATGTGCCAGTTCTGCAGCAGCCAGTCAGTCTTGTAATTATTTTAAACTCATAAACCATGTGACCATAGACTTTGGGATGAAACTTATGCTATGCTGCAGAATCTTAATTGTCAACATAGATTGGTATTAATACTTTGAGTTTATTTTGCACAAACCCAAAGTGTTAAAGCAATTCAAAATTAAATGTAAATTTTGATCAACTCTGAACATATATCCTGCCAATGTATTGATAAGTCAATTTGATCAGGCTGTGAACAGTATGACAAAGCATTTAAAGGAGCTGCTGATAATCCATCTTGGTTTGATTTGTCAGTTTTCTTACACTAATGACAGCCACTCATTTTCCACTCCTTTGTCTGGTATCTGGATCCCATTTTCAGTATGTCTTGCACTGTAGCCTCTTTTACCCTCTTTGCACTGTCCCAATGGATCAGACCTTGATTTTTGTTCTTTCAGTCAAGACTGTCTTCTGTCTCGTGGCCACTATTTTAACTTTTCCCAACCTTCTTGTGTTGCTTCTAACTTGCTCCCTTTCTGAATGTTACCCAGCATTTTTTCCCTTCAGGGCAGCTAGTTTCTTCCCTTTTCCCCCTTCCTGAAATTACTGTTTTCCTTCAAGCATCTACAGCCACAATTTTATGCAACCAATGTTCTGTTAATCCCTTTTGTCAATTTGCACCAACCATAACCATAACTTTTCCTATCCTTGCCTCTTTCCCCCCTCTTTGTTTTGTTTTCATGGGCTCGTGTTCTTTTTCTGAATTTAGATCATTCCCCATTCATCAAGAAAGGAAAATCTTATTTTTGTTGTGAATAATTCAGAGGAAATTAACTGAGCAAAAATTTGTAAGTTTGCATTCACAGTTTTCAGTGACACCACTCTGAGATGTTTTCTCTACAATTAGGTGAAATGCTTAGGAAAAGATGCTGGGCTCTCTCTGTGTCTGCTACCATTAAGGGGAGGAGGTTTGGAACACGCTGTGCTCAGAAATCCTGAATTAATGAGGTACTGCAGGCACATCAGAGGATGGGAAGAGCCCTGTCATGTGCCATGATTTCCACAAAGCTTTCTCCTGTAATGTGGATGTGAAAGAGCTGTGGGAGGCTATCAAAGCAGAGGGGAGTGGAGAGTTCCTTGAGACCTAGCTGAGGGATTTAGTGTCTACAGATGGGTCTGGCTTTATAGAATCTTTGCATGGATTGCCTATGCACAGTTCACTTCATAAAGTGAACTATTTTACTGTCATTGTGTATTGCCTGTTAGCTTTCCTGAATAATTTTCCTTTTTTACTTTAGTGTTTCTTTATAAGTACAATTAGTGTGGTTTCTTTAAAATTGCAAGTCTATGTTACTCTCATCAAGTTACAGTCTTGAAAGGAAATTCTTGTTTACAGAATCCTTTTTTTTTGTGTGTTGCTCAGTTTGCAGTAAAGTGTTTAGAAACAGAAATGTATCTGTGTTTTTGAACACAGGAACGTTTGGGTGTTTTTTTGAACCCAAGAATCTAAACCCAGTGGAAACATTTGCCTGATTTTTATAAAATCTAGTGGTTCCATTCCAGTATAATCATATTTCCTTTTAGAGCTTGATACTTTACTAGTATATAGAAACAAGAATAGGAAAACAAGTAGAAAGTGATTATTTGTGAACCAAGGTCAATAAATCACCTCAGCTGTTGATTAACACTTCTGACCTCAGGGAGCCTGTTTTAATGACAGTAATTTTGGAGTCACTGCAGCTGTTTATCTTGATTTTTTTGCCAAGATACAATGACTTTTTTTTTTCCTATGACACTAAAATAAAAGGAAGAAGCCTTACTATTTTAGCCCTTCCAGTAGTGATCTACCTTAGGCTTTCAGGGTGCTCACAGTTTTTTTAATAATCACTTATTCTCTTTCATGGCCACTGAGAAATTAGTACTTGTTCAGATCCACTTTTGTGCCTGGGTTTTGGTGAAAGCAATAGGAAGTTAGCTGAACTGTTCATGTATCTTACACAACAATTGAGTGTCCGTGGCTTTCAGATGTTCCCTTCCCTCTAACAGTCTCATCCCATTTTGCTGTACTGTGCAGTAATGTCAGAGTCACTCCAGAAGATATAAACAGGCTCCCCCTGTTTGCTGGGGTGAGCAGAGAACTGATCTGCTGTGGCACAGGGGTGTCCTGTAGCAGCAGAGATCACTTGGATGGGACAGACAGACAGACAGCTGCAGCTCCTCTGCTGCCCTGGTGTGATTAGGTAATTTCATAACTCACATCATTTGTGGATGTTTGATGTTTTAGCAGTGCATACCAGACTTGAACTTGTTTGTCTTTCTTATCAAACAGGACATTAAAAGTGGCTTGCTGAAAGTTATATAAGAGATCTGTAGCAGAGCAAGGTTTCAAAGGCCAGTAGGTGAACCCTGAAAACTCAGCAGCCCTAACTGAGGGCTGAATTCTTACCCATCAAAACTGGTGCTGTCCAAGGTAATAGTGAATTGTGTTTATGTTTGTTCAGCCAGTTGTAATTGTAAAGGGAATCGGTCCTGAATTCTGATTAAAATTGTATGATATAACATGATAAAGAACATTTCTAGGGGTAGTAAAGATACTCCTAGATTAGCTGGAAGCAAAGGGAGGTGAATCTTCTGTTCTCCACCACGCCTGGAGTGCTGTGTTCAGTTCTGGGCTCGCAGAGCAGGACAGACACGGCCAGAGGAGAGCCCGGGGCAGTGGCACGAAGGTGACTGGGGGGAATCTCTGCCATGAGCAGGGATGGGGAGCTGGGACTGCTTAGCCTGGGGATGGGAGCCTTAGGGGCAAACTTAGCAATGAGTACAAATTCCTGAAGTGCAAAGAGACCTGAGCCAGGCTGGCTTCTGTAACACTAACCCTTATGTGACAAATTGAGGCATCTTCATTCTAATTCCTCTGCTTTTCTGGTTAGTACTAAAGTAAAATAATGATTTTCATGAGAAAGTAATTTCATTTGAAGTGAGTAATTTTGTTTTTCCTTCTGTATTGGGTTGATCTTTTCAAGTGCCAGGCCTCTAAATTAAAGTGTTTCCCTAATGAATCAACCAATCTTGGTGAGCTAGGATTGGCTTCCAGGAAATGGAATGGAAGGAAATCTCCCTTTTTAGGGCTGGAATGTAAGCAGCTATGGAATTTCAGTATCTGGAATGCTTAAGATTTACAAGCTAGCTTTCCTCAGACAGGTATTGTGAAGTTATTTACAGAGTTCAAGACTTAACACTTGGTAGTTTTAATGCTATATTAAGCCCCCAACCCCCAAATATTTAAAATTAAATTTTGCTGTTTTATGAATTTCAGTGTGAAAAAACTCTTTTAGTATTTTTGCTGGGGCAATATTTAGAAAGTTAGGATAAACATCATGTTAAAAACCTTGTTCAACTCTTTGAATATTTTTCCCATCTAGTTTCTGCTTTGAGTACAGTCCTAATCTTCAAAATTATCAGCATAGAAAATTAAGCACCTTTTTCTGATAGTAAATTCCCCTTCTCTGCTGTATTAAGTAAATGTGTGATTTAAATAACTATAACCATTTAAAACTCATCCAGTGATGTAAACAATTGTACTTCCTTTTTTTTTGTTATTAAATGTTTAAAAAAATATTATTTCTAAGTGAGGATCTCACCTCTGATGATGGCTTATCCTAATTTGTGGAAAGTCATCTAACCTGTCACTTCCTTTTTCTACATGATAAAAGTTACAAAATCATTATGGTATTTGAAAAATTAGTAGTGAGGAGATAGATTTCATAGGTTTATGAAATATTTAGACTGCTCAGATACTGGTCACTGAGTGCAATGAAATACTGATGTTTTTATTTCTTTATTGATTTAACATCAACTTACATCTTGCTTCAGCTTATTAAAAGAGAATATACATATTTTCTTCAAAAAGTAATTTAAAACACAGACAGGTGTATTTTAATAGTCAATTGATCAACCATTTAGTAATGTGATTATTACAGATGCTATGCAGAGCCGTGTTTTAAGGTACCTGCAACAGAACTAAAAGTGAGACTGTATTGTACCATATAATATATTTTAAAGGTCATGGATATTGTCCAATTGTCATTTTTATTGTGTATGAAATGTATTTACACCATTTTGCATACCTTTAAAGACTCACAAATTATGAGACAAATGTGGAAGTATCTCCCTAACAAGGAGATGTGTTTTGTGTAGTTGTTTGAAGGGATTGTTTCAAGAAAAATAACTTTCTTATGGAATCCTGGACTCATTAAAATAGGGAGAGCAGTACTGCAGGTCTCTTGTCCAATGTCCTGCTCAAATTGGGGCCCACACTGCTTGGACTGGGCTCTGTATTTTAAAACCCTCCAAGAAAGGATCTGCCGTCTTCTCTGAGATTCCTCAGGTGAGATTTGCTCATTTGTGCCCCAGAGTGTTTATCAGCAGTGATACAGGAGTACAGAAGTTACAGCTGCTGTGTGGTGGAGCAGTTTCTGTGAGGTGGGAGTGGCTGCTGTAGGTGCTGCTTTGACCACAGGAGTTGTTTCACTGACACTGTGTAGTGTCAGTGGGAAACAGAGAAAAGCTCCAAAGCCAGTGCCTCTGAAGGGAGGGCAAAGAAATGACACTTGAGCTTGGCTTTTGTATCCCTTTTTGCTTGGGTTTACTTGAACTTTTAGTATAATACAGGTTAGTAATGAGCCATTTCCAGCTGTGTATCAGTTTCTTTATGTACAAACATGTTTCCCTCCGACATGGTATATGGTATGTTGGCACTCAGATTGCTTTGGATTGTGATGGAATTGATGTAAGAGGCTTTTGGGAAGATTTCTGGCATCTTTCTGAATTGCTGTTAAAATCTAATAAATTCTTATTATCCTCCTCTTGTAATAGTTTGCTACTGGAGATCATCACTGTAAATTTTCTGATTATTCTCTGGTTTAAGCACTTAACTGATTTTTTTTTGAGTCAGTATTTGAGAATAGATTTTCTAAGATAAAGATACATTGACAATTGCTCAGTTGTAAGGACATGTGAGTGTGGTACTGATGAATTGCAGCATCAGAACAATTCCCTCACAGAACACATTTCAGTTATGACAGCTGTAAAACATAAGGCAGCCTTGGCTTACCTGAAAATGGTGGTAACATTGTGATTCATTATATAAAGCATTCAGCAGTAAGGGCTAATTACAATTTGGATTCAGGATTTGTTCAACTGTATTTCTGTGTTTTTGAATTACATAATCAAAAGATTGTTTAAAAGAGCCTGTGTGCATCTGGTTTTAAGATTTTTTACATATATATTTGTATATTAACGTGCATACATACATTTTAATTAAAACTTCAGTAAAGCTTTTAGGCACAAACAATCCTAATGGGGTTTTGTTATTTTCATTTTTATTTCAAAGCTTCTGCTAACCTAGTTTAGATATAGAAACTTCTGCTACTATGTTAATGTTGATCATAAGTGTGAGCTTTGTTTCACTGTTACATATTCACAGAAAGTAGTGCAGGGAGGTACCAGCAAAAAAGCTTCCTTTATAGTACAGTCTGTTGTGTTCAGTGAACAAGTAATAAATAAAGTAGCAAAAGCACAGTGAAGGTTTACTGATAGAGCTGTACTGACACATTTTTGCATGGATCTGTTTATATCTGTTTTGATTTTTGACTTGCAAATATCACAATTTGATTTTAAATGGCACTATTTGTTAAACAAGATTTTTTTAAAAGAAGAAAATATTTGTCAAAGGAAATTGTTGCCATTTTCTGTGAGTGCTCTTAAAATGAAAATGTTTCATGTAGGAAGAAATGGTTGACACTAGACACTTGCTATTCAATGCATAACATTGAAACATTTAAGTCCATTTTAAATTAACTTTATCCCAGTCACGTCACTGCTTTAGCTAGTTTTTGGTGATCTCTATCTAAGTGCAATTATCACAACCCAAGAAAAAGTGTAGGGAAACCGAATTAAATTATATGAGGAGGCATAAGTCAAGTAGTGCTTAACTGAGTACTTTCATGGCTAGAAAATTAGGATGTCTTTTCTTCATCTGGCCCCAGGGATTTTAGCTGTAGTTTCACACTGGTCATGCAGGCTTGCACGTATTTCTGTATCTGTGAGGGGAGGTTCTACCACCTTTGGATTATTCACAGTGCCTGCTGGAACTGTAACCTTCTTTTACCTGGCATAACTCTGAGCATGCCAGTAATTCAATTATCCAGAGTATGTGGCACAGATTTTTAAAATTTTTGCATTGTTTCTTTTGAGATGTCCATTGTGTGATTTGCTGCAGGCTGTCATTTTTGTCTGCCATCCAATGTATGTTGGCAGGAAGGTTGTATACTAGGCTTTGTGTTGGTCACAGAAAAAAATTCATGCATCTCAGCCAGACCATTTTGTTATTCCTTTAGAATTAAAGGCATATGAAACAGATGCAGCTTAATAAGTATCTTTTTTTTTATAAATAACATTTAAATAACTTAAAACAATAAAGTTCAAATACAACTTAAAATAAAGTTTAATGCTGTAACAACAGAAAAAGCATGTATAAGAATGGAAAAACAATATTGAAAGCTGTATGCCCTAACAGGAATTATACAAAAGATAGGATATGTTACATAAAAAACCTTAATATGTCTGAATTTTTGCTTCATTGTTATATAAAATGTTAATTTGTGAAAAGTGAGATGAAGTACATTATTTATTCCTATTTTTATTTTACATACACTATTTGAAACATCTTTTAGAGCAGCATTAGGTATTTGTTTCATTAATAGATAGGAACATTTTGTGTTAGAGTAAACTTAATTTGTCCAAACTAACTCTCTTATCTGAATACAACAATAAACATTTACAAGATTATATTTTTTTGATCATATAGTTTATGTATAGGATATGAGTTTCTTGGGGAAAGTATTTAAAATACTGCTCAGCCTCCACATTTTCTATTGACTTGATAATCTGACAACTCATTCCAGCAGCCTTAAAGTCTGACATATTTTACACAACATTATCATCTGCTTATTATTATTATAGCAGCCATATTTAAGAAGCAGATAGTTTTTTTAAATAAAATATTATCAGATAATCAAGTAATGACTTATTCTTCAGGGTAAATTAATTTAAGAAACTACCCAGTTACAATGACTAAGATAATGATTGTACAACTCTTTAGAATTTTTTACAACTTTTAGTTAGTAAATCTGGTTTTGTGTATATTTTCAAATCTTTTTCATGTAGTCTCTTAAAAATAAACATAAATGCGCAAGTCCAGCTTGTTCAGTTTCTCAGTAGTATTCCAGCCTCTCTTGGTATCTTGTCAAACAGTCTTCTTAAAATTAATCTTCCTGCTGGAACTAGTTCTTTATAGATCATTTGTGATTAGGATATTGCCAGAGGAAGAAAGTGGGATGCTCTGTGTTCTTTCTTTGTTTTTTTACCTTTCATTGGAACCCCTTTGTGGTTTAGTGTAATAAACATCTCTTTCCCTTTGTGTGTCCATTTTGCAGAAGCGTAGGTGTTATAATGGTTTTCTTCAATCAGTTCAATGAAGTTGCAGTCCTCATTGCAGACTTTCTGTTGAGAGTAAAAAATAAAATATGGTAAGGCAAGAACAAAAGTGTCTTTTAAAATACTTAGATTAGTGAAGGTGGGAGAAGAATGGGCATTATAGACCCTGCATGTTAGGAATATTTTAATAAATAAATTTGGCCTCTGAAATCCGAGTATTGAAAATTCTAGCTTTGTGTATTCCCCCTTAGTATTCCACATTTTGAAGAAGTATATAAGGCCTAATCATTGAATTTATTAAATGGACATAAAAGTCCAATATGGAATGCATGGGATATTCCAGAATACATTTTACTTCATTAGGAATCTGTTCTATGAAAAACCATACAAATGTTACATCTCAAAATACCTCTAAGATTGTAGGGATGTACACAGAAGAGAAGTTTGCATCCATACCTTTCCATAGAGTCGCCCTGACTTGTTCATTGCCAGAAAATATTCACTTTCCACTCCTTTGATTGCCACTATTCCAACTGCCACCGTGCGGATTTCTAGAATACCTGCAAAGGTACACAGCAAGGGCTGTAAATGCTTGGTGGTTCTCCAGTTAACTCAGCTTTCCTTGAACTAACATTCTGTACTATTTCCACATTTATTGAATTCTTTTTGGAAAACAGGAAATTTAAGTGCCTTCATGAAAGAAAGGGCTTTTAAAATTAGACTTTTTTAGACTTTTACAATTCCCTGTGTGATCATGTCTGCATAGAGCCACTTTAAAATTGTTTGGTGGTAATTTTTAAGTATATACTGAAGTTGTGATGTCAATATAAGTAATTCCTCTATTTTCAGAGAATCAGTGTAGCTTAGAGTTTATCAGGCTCAGGGTTTCATTTGGAATATGTAGTTAGCCATCAAGGTTCACAGAATTTGTGTAAATCCTTTATTTTGAAGTTTTGTGTAGCAGTATCATCCCCTTGAAAGAGTGTAAACCTTAGAACTTGCGAGTGATAGAAAACAGACCACAGTGTCTGAAATAAGATAAAGTATTTGCTTGACCTTTGTGTGCTTTTATGACTGATTGGAGCTGTAAAGATACGTGTATTTGAAAATCATTAAAGGCTGCCCTGAGAGCCTATTTATTCAAAACCAGAAAGCCTTTAGCGTTGTTTTCTAGAACCTGATTTATTTTCATCTCACTGGAACATATCAGCAATGCTTTTCTGTAGTCACTATGATACATTTAAGTTACCTGCAACATTAAAAATATTTTTTTGTTAATATTAAAAAAAAAGTGAAGACGTGGATTATGCAAGTTATTAAGGAACACCAGGTTGTTTTCAAGCTTAAATGTTATTAATGTTTTCTTAAGCAGTAGTTTAGAGTTATATATCTGAGTTTGAGCTATTTCTTTCAATATTGAGTCACTGACAGAGCTCTGCCATAGCAGCTGCACTATGGCTCCGTCTCCAAAATGGGGTCTTTCAAAGGCAGCCAACTTGAGGCAAATTGCAAGAGCTCAGCATGGGGGAGACAAGTGAGGGAGGTGTTAGGTTATCACCTGCATGTCCTCTTTAACAAAGCATTTCCTGGTTTTCCCTTTCAAGTTGGCATTGGCTTTTCACAGCCACACGGTAACAGTTTTTTGTTAGTTAGGTTTTTAAGAAAGGCATTAAATATCTATGATATTTCTCCTTCCCCATACATTTTTATCTCCTCTTGCCTTTTGCTTTCCTTCTTGTTGTTTTGCTTTTCTCCTTGATGTTACTGATGTATCAGTTGTAGAACATATGGGTATATTTTTCGTCCTTTTTTCTTTAACAGATCAGTTCCCTCTTCTCATGGTGTGTGCACTGCTGGGCATTCAGCTCAGAGTGTTTATACTTCTGTACTCCCCTATAATGCTAAGCCAGCTTTTTTTAAGTAAAGCTTTTAGAATTCTTTGACAAGTTCCACTCTTCTGCAGGCCTAGCAATAGTTCTAACAAAGGGTAATTTGTAACCGAAACTTACAAAAATTATAATAACTATCATTTCAATTTCACTTTAGAAAAACCACAGTGAGGCTGAAAAACAGATGAACATCTGCATTTAGCCTAACAAAGAACACAACAGTGGAAGGGATCTCTGGGTCATCAAGTCCAGTGCTCTGCTAGCCTGGGAATTGCATCAGATAATTCTCTTTTCATAAACTTTGCCAATACTAAATTGGAGTTGTTATTTCTTTGCCCCCAGTGTTTCTGCCGAGGGCTGCTCCAGAGGTTGATTTATTTTAATGGCTAGAGACTTCGTAGTAATTTGCAATCTGCATTTCTTCAGTGACAGCTTATATCCATTTGTTCTTTTGCCTCTGCTGGCCATTAATGTAAGGGGAGTTTTTTAAAAAAGTCCATGTTTGAGTTTTCTATTTATACAGAATTTTAAAAAAGTAAAAGATTCAGAATTACTTTTTAAAACAAATAATGCTAATAGGAATTGAGATTTCCTTGAGTAAGCTGATGTTGGCTGAAGTTACAGTAGTAAGAAATCTTACTACTTTAAAAAAGGAAATGCCAAAAGGTTTTGTCCAAAGCAATATTATTATTGTTACAATTTCTACATTATTTTTTTAGTTTTTTTCTTCTTGCCTGAAGTAGATTGTGACTAACTTGATGGAGTTACTTTATTTTGGTTTGGGGTACTTGTTTTTCTACTTTATTCACAGTTGAGACATCACTGTCTTTCCTTGTCTTAAATGAGAAGGTCTCTTCTTATGTGCTTCCTTTTGAAGTAAAGGTGTTTAATCCTTTCAATATCTATTCGTGAAAAGATGGGAAAGAGAAAATTTTTATACATAGATTCTTTCATTGAAATACTCTTTTCATACTCTAGTAACCAAAATTACTTTAAAGGCATGCTTAAATTATTAAGATGTTGATGAGGAGAAATTCAGAAGGCCAAGCTTCAAAAAGATCTTAAATATCCCTGATTTCAAAATTAAAATGTAAACTATGTTCAGTTGCTTTATCTAAAGCATCCCCAGAGAAGTTTGGAAGAAGTTTAAGAAAAGACTTAATATACCACAAAGTAACTGAAAAGAAATCAGATTAAAGCTAGGAAAAGAAAAAAAAAAACAACCTAGAGATGGGCATCCAAAATTGAAAACAACTGTACTTCCTATAAAATCAGCATGAAATTCCAAACAATTTTATATGGTTGTATGGTCAATGTATCAAATATAGCTTGAAATTCCTGTAGTGAATGAAGTTTCCTACAGAGCTGAAATTCCTCTGGTGTATGTAAAAGACACTCAGCAGAGATGGGTCACAGTTTGTCTTCAGAAAAGATGCCTGTGGATGGTGGCAGCAGCCTTTGGAACCACTTGGTTCAAATTAAATAGCACACAGTTGATATCCAGTAGAAAAAAAAAAGTAAACAAAAATAAACAAAACAATCCTTTAGGCTGACACAACAGTTTCAGTGGGTGAAATATGTATCAGGTTTTGGAGCAAATTTGTGTCATTAATGAGGTGAGTTTCCTGGCATTCTGGTCTAGGTACTTAGAAGCAGACGCTTTTATGTGCAGACTTATTCCATAACTGTAGCCTGAATGGCAGGACAGTGCCTCAGGCTGGAAATTTGTGCAGAAAAATGGCATTTAGTTATATGATTGCTATAACACTGAGCATTGCCACATGAGATGATTCTGTCCTGGCAAGTAGTATTTGATAATTTTGTTTTTATCTCCTGATATTGTGTGTTTTCTGATTCAGTTCATATTTTCAAATCAGCATCTTCGTTTTATTTGTTAGACTCCTTTTTGCTTTTACAACACACTGACTTTGTATTTGTTAAAACAAATCTTTGCTTTTATTGCAAACGATCTGTTTGCAGACTATATTAATTTCCATCAGTGTGCAGGCATAGTTGAATAGGCAGTTTCTTTGTGTTTGCCCATAATATCCTCGGATAAAAGTATCTTATCTATAACAAAGCAGCAAGAGCCTTGTGATTTAGCAAAATCAGGGCATTTCCCTTTAGTCACCTGTCAGCTAAGAGGCTGAAAGAGCAATTGCAGCTCTGGCTCCTGGGAGTGTGAGGGATTCAGTAAATGCTGCCCATGCCTGAAGATCCCACAGGCAGGTGTAACCTCTCAGGAGCTTTTGGAAGAGGAGGGGCAGCAGAACCACAGAGGGAGATCTCTTTTCATGTTCTAGGAAACTGCCCCAGTGTGCAGGATTGTTCAGGAAGGTTGTGGGAAGCACACTTTGAGTTCAGTCCCCGTTCAGCTGGCTCTGTTTCCAGACGTTTCATATGTTGCAGGTATCCCCTCAGTGTCTATCACATGAGGTTTCTGGCCACTGCTCCTCAGTTTGCCCCAGTCAGTGTCTGTAGACATTCATTCAGAGAGACATTTTGGCATCCATTACATTTTTCAGAAAGCTGACAGCAATTTCATGGCAGTGCTTTGCTGCCAGGTACATGTGTTGAGGGAGCACATGTGATACGTACAGCACTTTATTTCTTGTGGCTCTCTGTGCAGTTGAAAAAAAGCAGTCTCTTGCTGATTTTTAAGGGTAGGGAGGCTGGCACTGACAGTTTAGCACTTGTGAGGAATGTTTTTGTGAAACACTCTTTCCTCAGCAGAATTGTCTTTAAAAATAAAGTATGTGAAATCTTAAATAGGGACAAAGGGGCAGAAAAGACTTGGATGGAAAATGAGTCAAAACAAAATGTAACTGCTAAATTTCACTAACTTGTGTTTCTCATTAATGGAATTTGGAGCACATATTTATGAATTCAAATGACCTTTGCAAATGATTCAAGGCCAAGGAAAATTATCTTGTCTTTGCTTAGAAGACACTGTTTAATGATAAGTAATGTAATTTGTTCTTTTGTTCTGGCACTTAATAAGTTAATTTTTGTGCCTGTTAAAGCCAGAAAATAAGGTTCATGATGGTCAGTCTTGGAAGACTTTCATGATATTATTGGTACATGTGTGCATTTGGTAAGCCAGCACAGTAAATAGCTGGTGTATTACACTTAAATGTTTTTCCAGAAGAATCTTATCAGTGAAATGAATACTTTTATTGGATAGTTTTGAAAGTAATTTGTTTCAGGAAATATTTTTCTTTCTTTCTTTTTTTTTTTTTTTTAATATGGTGCCTATATTGTAAAGTATTTGTGCAATTTAAGTTATTTTGAGTCTTAATATTTTTAAATGGATGCATCGTGAAGTTCATTTTTAGGTAAAACAATTTGTGTGCTCTTTCTCTCTCAAATATAAAAACTAACAGTAAAAAATTTCACTGCAAATAAAGGTCTTGATTTAAGATATTTTGTAATATGACTTAATTGTTACCTTTCCCTATTATTAAATTAAAATTGATAGGAAGCAGTATTTGCATTTGTATTGAGTACTTAGCAGGAGAATGAAGGAGTTTCCTAGATTTTAAGTAGAAATAATTGTACAGGTATATGTAAAATATGTTACAAAGCAGTAGATTTCTCCACACCAGGAATTTTCCGTCTGTGGATGTGATTTTAATGAAGAATTAATTAACAGAAAACGAGTTGGTACATACATTCACTATCACTTTCTTCTGTCTTCTCCTTGTGATACTTGGAATTTGGATTTATGTCATAAACACAAATATGTTGTTATTTGCGGCATAGAAGGCTGAAAAAGGTCTTCAGGGGCTTTTTGCTGTATCCATGTGTGCATTTGCTGTGCATGTGTAGAGTCTCTGAAGCACTTTAAATATGAATATGGCTGTAAAAATGATCTGAACAGAAATGATGTATCTGTCAAGGATTTTCAGGAGAACAGTTGAAGCTACTGCTTGAGTGAGATGCCAGACATCTGGATATCATGGAGACATACTCAAAACTCCCGGGTTTGTCCTGTGTGTCATTTCCAAGCAGGAAAAATTGTAGTTGTCTGAGGAAACATGATTAACGATAGAGAGGTATTCCCTGAGGACCTGCTGCAGCTCAGGGCTCAGCATCCTTGAGCAGCAGGATTTGCTGACAAGATTTAGTTTGTGTTACAGAACATTTGATTAAGCATAAATAGCTGATGTTTAATTATCCTTTTGCATTTCATTGGGCACAAAAAGGAGGCATACTATATTAAAATCAACTAAGTGCTAAACAGAAGTCCATTAAAGCATTTTTTGTACTCCATTAGATTATAATTTTAAATTTTCTTTATTTGACATTTCCTTATCCATAAATGTCTCCACTGTTTTCCAGTCAGACAAACTAATTTATATGTGCATTGCTAGATGCAACAACTTTATGATAAACCATTGTCCTGGTAATACTCAACATGACAGATAAGTTAGTTATGGAATATGAGCCATGTCAAGGTGTATGAAGGAAACTGCTAACCTGATCACTCTGTGAAAATAGTATAAAAAAGGCAAGATAAGAACCAAAAATAAGAGGGAAGATACAACAGGGAACTAAAATGATTGTTTAGAAATGCTGTTATTTTACTTCCAAGATATATTGTTGCATGTGCACTTGGACTTGTGGGTGTTTACCTTTATTGCAGAAAAGGAAGGGGTAAGCCAAGTTCCACTCTTAAGTCGGCATTTTTCCAAGTATTTACACATTTTCTTATGCATCATGAAATGTATAATCTGCCCTTCCAACCATGGTTGGCTGATACTGTAGTGTGAAGAGTGTGATTTGAACTATGTTTGGAAATACACCTTCCTTTTTACTTTAAACTTAACACATTTCTTCTGCAGTGGGAAATATTAAATGCCATAATACCTATTTTTAGTCATTTTTCAAATAACAATAATAAATATAATAATGAATAGATTTAATGCAGTGCTCATCACTTTACAACTCTCTGTAAAGTCTACCTCCCCTAATTACTGTACTGGGAATTTCATTGACCCTATTGCAATTAATAATTGCTAAAGGGAAATACCTTAACATTTTCAAGTATTTTTCCTTACTGTACAACCTGTTTTGCCTCAGTTTTGTATTAACTCTCTGTTAATTTTGCAGAGTTAGGAGATAGTTTTATAAATCAAAAGCTTCATTCTTCATGGAAAATGGTGGCATAGTAAGAGTTGGTGTAGAATGTTCTGACTCTAAATTGATGCCTTCTGTGCATGTCTCTGTTGAACATTAGCTATTCAGACCAATCTATTTCCAATATTTCTGTTGATTTGATCTTTAGAACTAAAGGGTGTGACATTTGTCACTTAAGTAGATTGCAAAGTTATGGAGTTTTTCAGTTTTTGAGGTGTGACTTGTGAATAGCAGTACATGGTAACAACTGAATAACATGCTGCCCCAGGCAGTCCTTCTCTTGGCAACGTCTCATTAAACTTAATAGAAGTCCTTACTTCACTGATCTCCACTGCTTTATATAAATATTTTCTTGATAAGCCTCTTAGACAGCATGTAGTCATTTCTCATTTTTGCAGGAAACTACATTTCCCTCCAATAAAAATTGCCCTGAAGCTAAACATATGGTTATAATGAAGAATAATATTATTTTTTAGAATTAATACTGTCATGTAAAATTCAAGTCTTAATCCTCAGTCTGAAAAACTGATCTCTTATTACAGCATTAATAATTTACTGATATGAAAAATGGAAAAAAAGAGTGGAATGACTGTTTACAAAATGTAATTGTTTCCAAGCAGTAATAAAATTAATGATTTAATACTTTAGAGTTGAACTTGTACAACAAATGCTTTCCCTACAGCTCAGACGAAGGCTATTTCTAGTATTTAAATATTTTGTGCCAATTTTAATAGAATAAATGATGTTTTCAAGCTCTGCAGACTTTCAGAATGTAGAATCAAAATACCAAAAGTAAATGTAAAATGTTGCTTATTAACCTTTCCAAAGCAAAATAAGATATATCCAACTAAAGGGAGAAAACTTCCCAGACTCAGTTTCAGTGTGCACAGCTATTTTGGTTATCTGAACTTGGAAAATTCTACATAAGACCAGAGCCTCCTTTTTTTCAAATTCTTTCATAATGCAGAAGTCTTTAAAAAGATTACTTTGTCTTTTTAAAAATTTTTCGTTATTATGCTATTTTGTGTTTTTATCTGGTGATGAGCTGTGTTTGCTCCTTTCCTGAGTTAGTGATCACAGCTGACCTAAAATGATTCATATCATTTCTGTGGAAGATTTTTTTTCTTCTGTTTTTCTAAGAAAAAATAGAGTGTCTGTTAACGTGCCTTTTCCATGTACAAGTATTTCATTCTCTGAATTGTGTCTGAGGAACATTAAATCCAGGTGCATTTCCTGTATATCACCTGGATGAACTGGCTGCAGGCAGTTGTAAATCAACTTAAATATAACGTGGCAAATGGTGCTGGATTTATTCAGCTAAACGGGGCAAAAATAAATCCAGCATAGAATCTGCTCTTTTTATATGAAATTTTCCCTGAGCTCAAGGCCTTGCTGTTTTGTTCTGTGTATTGTCTCCAGCTGTTCCTGTGGCAGTTTTTAGAACAGGCCTGGTTCCTGAAACAGGCTTGACAAGAGGAAGAGCAGAGCCATATTCTGGGGACAAACTGAGTCTAAGAACTGCCTTCCTGTGTTCTTTGAGGAAAACTTAAAATTATACATCGTTGAGACAAATCACTAAAAGCAAATATTAAATTCCTGTAGATTGATCATAATGAAATTCTGCAATGTGTTATCAGTTAAAATATATAGTACAACACTTTTTAACTGTGAAAATGGTCCCAGAAGTAGCTAATAACAAAAATTATTTAAAATAAGTAAAATTCAGAAAGTGGTTGCAGAATAAAGAAGGTGACTGCAGTTTTCTAGAGCTTGAAGATATCCAGAGGGGCCTATGGAGTAGAAGCAAAGGGTTTTAAATGGTTTGAAATTTTAGACATTTAAATTTTGTTTCACGTAGTTAAGAGCTCATTTCAGTCATAAACACTGCAATCCTTTTGAAGAGAGACATCTTTTCCCACTCTCAGTAGTTATGCAGAATGTAGGGCAGGCACTACCCAAGTGCATAGATTTTAATTCCATTTCCAGACCAGATCTGCTATTTTGTGCAGGAAGAGCTGAAGTTGGATATCTAAATATATCAATTACAGTGTCTAGAAGAACACGGGCAGGCGCTACGTAATTCCTTCCAAGGTACAAAATGCAAGAAGCTGCTAAGAAAATTGTGCTAACCCCTTGCTGCCTCACAGAGTGGGAATTGATAGAAACCAGCTGGCTCACTCCTGCCTTCAAAACACTACTGGACATATATTTATATGGATGGCCGCTCAAGTTATTCTGGTTTACTGCTGACAAATAATTTAGATTTAGTTGGACTTTCAAAATCTGTATAAGACCAGATATTAAATTGTAAACTTATAGAAGGAGAAAATTTAAATTCCTTTAAAATCAAAACCAATCGAATAATCTAATTAAATTCTGATAAATAAATTTGGATTTTGTAGCAGATGTTTCTCCTGTCTTGTTCAGCATATGGATCAAAACTTGTGTCAATTATCCTACCACTGTTGTTTTTTCAAATAGCTTAGCTCATTCCTTGTCTTAATTTTGCCTAAAGTAAATAATTTCCTTCCTTCAGGTAAACAACCTGTTTTTACCAGTCTAAAAATTTAAACCTGACTGGAAGCCTGACTTTAGGGAAATCATTAGAATATTTGCCGTTACACACAGGCAGCACTTTGAAACCTCTCTGTTTACATGACCAGATATTTGTAAATGTGTAATTGTCATCCACTTGTTACCTTTAGTTTTTAGCTCGCTTTACAATTCTATATCAAAACTGAGGAAAACAGCAGCATCAGCAGCAGCAGAGAAAATTGTTCCTCTGCTACAGGACCAGTTGCTGTTACCAGAGCAAATAGACTGTAGGAGCTCAGCCAAGCTTCTCTTTTATTCTGTATTTATTTATGTGACTTTTTAATCTGCCTCTTAAAATTCAGCTCAGTTGACCAGTTGGAAAATCTGGATTTATTTCAGTTTTGACTGCAAATGCCAGGATGCAGAGTAACCATCTTGAATCTGGTGATAAAAGTATCCATGCACACTCTTACTTTTGTCCATGTGCATAATATCAGGAAGTCAGTGAGAAAACTATTTCAAATAGAATAATGTAAACATATTCTATTTTCTAGAGTCCACAATCTTTCTGTGCTTTGCTTTATTTGCATTAAATAGGAGTAATGGCCTCATTTTTCAGTGTCAGTTAATTGTGCCCTGAAAATAGAAATCAGAGCTCTAGTACTCACATTCCAGTGTGTTGTGACAGAATACTATGATGGTATCTTAAGAGAAAGAGTTACCAGTCATAGCTAATGTAAAAAAGTAATGGAATAAGTACTGAACAATTAATAGAGCATAGGATTAGACAAATTATATGATATTTCTTTAAATGTTTTAATTAACTTTAACATATTTTAGTATACTGTTGGTTGTACATAATGCAGTTTCCCATTGCTTTTGTTCTAATTTTATATCCTCATGTATGAATCAGCACAGTTATAGTTGTTTTAATTAATTTATGGGCTTATATTAGCTAAAAATATATAGAGGGAACATAAAAAATGGCAACTATGAAGTTAGAAAGCTGCCTTGTTGTCTTACCCTGTGTTCCTTTGCATTATCCCTGAGAACCCCGCATGAAGTATTCTCTCAATTAACCTGAGCATGTAAAAAATGGTAGAAATCAGTTCACTTTCTTTGCCTTTGCCTTTGCCTTTGCCTTTGCCTTTGCCTTTGCCTTTGCCTTTCCTTTTAACTAAGGAAAGTTCCTTGTGGCCCTGAGCAGCCTGAGGAAGGATGGGAGCTCTCCTGTGCCTGCAAAACTGCACAACTTCGTTTTCTCAGCTCCCAAAGCCCACGGGCACTGCTGTATCACTATACAGTGACTGTTTGTAATAAAGATAGCTGTGACCAGTCTGTAAAAGGATTTAATAACTTAAAATCAGATCCATCCTGGCATCCATATTGTTATATTGGTGGAATTCCAAATTTCCATCTCTGATGATAATCGACCAACCTGTTTGATAGACAACAGTGCTGTGCATTGGCATAAGTGTAAAGACATACTTTTCTCTTGACCTTGAAACAAATGGCAGATTTCATAGCATTCAAGCACTAGAGAACAGCTTCAGTCAGGAGCCTTTGAGAATGTTCCACTTTTCAATTTTTTCTGCTACAGTTTTTTCTTATATGTGGTGGTGTCATGGAAGTTTGATGAGCTCCACAGAAGTACTACATCAGCAACCTGTAGCAGAATATGTGGACCCTCTTAAAATCTGGGAAACAGCTGGTCTGTGAGTTATAGATATTTGAAAATATACATTTCAGTAGTGGGCTTGAACAAGGACCTTGTTCAAGAAGGGAAGAATAAAATGTTCGTTTTAAGGAATCAGAGTAAAATAAGATTTCTTCCATAGGTTTATTAAATTAGATTACTCAGGTAATTGCTGGTGGGGTTTTAATATAGGAATCTGGACTGGGTAGCAGATGCTGCATGTGCAAATAAAGGGTTTGCAGCTCTTACATTTTTATTTTGTCGTGGATTTGCTTTAGGTTTGCATAATTCTGTGATTGGCAGACTCAGTTTGACAGCCTTCTTTGAGTCTGCATTATATTTATGATAATTTCTACTCCTTATGGTACTGTTCTCTCCTAATGTTTGTTCCATAAAATAGTGACTCCATAACATTGAACTTAGCAGGAATTTTTGAACTGCCTTGAAGAGTGTACAGGGCTTGGCTGTGCCCGTGGTGGTATGTTTTAAAATATATAAAGGAAACCTGTTCTTAGTAAAGGATTTGCTATGCTTTTTGCTCTGACTGAAACAATTATGGCTATTCTAAGCACTTAAGTGGTGAAGAAACCTTTTCTTTCTTTGCATAAAATATCTGTGACTTCAGCTGTATTGCAGCAAAGAGCCAGGGAAACCCTACCCAAATTTACTGAGATCGTGGGGTTTTTTAACCGCACAAAATGAAACAAAGTAATTCTGCTGTTCTTAACTTCTTTTTGTGCCACCTTAATTCCCCCATGAGTATCAACATATTCTTGATTCATATGTAAATGCAAATGTTCTATGGTGTGAAAAAAATCTCACAAAATGAGATATACTTCTACTATTGAGTATATATTCACTATAAATAATGCTGTCAGTTTTTAGTCAGTATAGAAATGTGAATCTGTGATTTTAATATAGGTCAGAAAAACATAGAATAAACTTCTTGTTATATCTTTCATATGTAAATATAAATTTGCACATATATTTGAAAAGTGACATCTAACTATTTTTTGAGTATCCTAAATTGGTATATTCTGATGTACTCCGCTTCTCAGACCATATCTTAAGAAGGATAATTAGTGATAGCAGTGTTACTCCTACATTGATATTGGTAAGATAGAGAAGTCATTCTGACTTGAAAGTCAGGAAGAGATTAATAGTGGAACAGGAATTTCATTTTCCTTTATGCCCAGTATTTATTACCAATGTTATGAAACGGTGTCTTAAAGTAAAAGCACATGGGTTTGGAGAAGCAATAGTTATTATTTGCCATCTTTTAAAATAAACTCCTCAGCCATGGATAGGCATCAGTAACAAGACTTTTACTGATTTCAGTAGAGACAGACTTTTACAAATGGCATGTATTTGTCTCTTTCCTAATATGGGTCTTTCAACTCTTGAGCAAACTTTTCCTAATGAATCACAGGGTTAGATAGCTTTTCCACTAGTCAGTAACTTAACTCCTCCACAGCTGTGCAATATTCTTTACTTTCAACAGCAGCTATTTAGACCATCAGTGATAGTTTTCCATAGTTCATCCCTAAGTCAGTATGAATAGAAAAGCCATATTTTGCCTTTTTTTTGGAAAGAGCTAATGCTGTACTTCTTGGCAGTTACTTTCTCATGTTGATTACATCTCTGTGTTGTTGAGAATTTATTTCAATCAAATACAATGCACACAGAGAGGGAATTGGTTTTTTTTCACATAGAAATCAAAATTAATGAAACAAATATGGCATGGTCTGACAGGGCTCAAATCCGACTTTTTTGTGCAATACCACCTGTGATGTAGATTGCAGCACATGTGATTACAAAAGATGATGTATGCAGAATTCTTTAGGAATCCACTGACAGAGGCTAGTTTGGGGTGCAGCTGCCAGATAACTCTTAAGAGGAAAACAAAGAAAAGAACCATCCTGCTGTGACGGGTCTGGTGTTGGAGAGTAAACTCGGGAAACGAGCACTGTAACAAACAATTCTCCTTGCTAAGCTCAGTTCAGCTGAAAACACCCAGAACTGCATTGTTGAAGTATGAACAAGACAATATAATAAATTGTGATCCAAAATCCTCAATATTTACAGTGCTGTATACAGACAGAAATAGCCTTCATTTTTCTAAATCACCTTAAAAGAGGTGACTACCTTTGGAATCTGGGTAGTCTGTTGGGGAAATAGTTCATACAAAACTAATATTCTATTTTCTCATACATGAATAAGGACGCCCTAAACAAAATTATATCATGGACAGAAAACAGTGAAGAGCAATGTGAAGAGGAAGAAAGGGAAGAAAGATTTTTGTAAGGGCAGTCATGACTTTAATTGAGCCCCCTAGCAGGAGAAAAATGTCTTTATCTATGTATACAAGATTATGACTTAAAAGTGTATAGGACAAAGTCAGAAAACATGGCTTCTGTTATTTTTGTCTCACACAGTTGAATAACAGTGGCAACTTGTACATTTTTGTAGATACCACCTAAAGTGATGCAGAAATGTAAGCACCATATATATATGATGTGGGGTTTAGGCTTAAGTATTGCCCTTTTTTAAGGTAGCTTGAAGTGTCCCTTGAGTGTTTGTCAGCCCTTTTAGAGAACTGTCTCTGGGTTGTCTACAGATCCTATGTGAAAAGGACAGCATACAGATACCTACCTGTATTTATGGAATATTTTGTTATCTAAGAAGAAAATGTCTTGTTTTAACAAACATAGAAATGTAGTCTATTTCAAATGTTGAACAGTTCTGAATAATTCTCCAATAATTTCTTACTATAATTATGATAAATGTATCTTTTATCACTAGATCATTTTCTGCTTAGATGATATAGCCATTGTTGCCCATTTGCTTCTCTTAAATAATCTCCCTGGATCAGAGTTAGGCTGTTCATCACTGAACTAAATTAATGGGGTTTGCCTTGCATGTTGTAAATAATTTGAAACTTCTCCTTTTGTCTAATGGTAGTTTTATGGTTTTGGTATAGACTGGTTTTGCTTCCAGTGTTCTTTCTGGATGAAAGTGCCATTTCAGAAGTTTTCATCAGAATGTCCTAGAAGAATATGACTAAATTAGAGGAATTCAAATTCAAAACACTGTATTACTTAGCTAAAAAATCAACAGAGCATGATTTCTGCGAAATATGTGGTAATAGTTTCCTAGAAAGATGTGGTAATTTCTTTTTCTTTAGTTTTGTTGCATGATAGTTCTCTTCAGTAATATAGACTGAATTTCCCAAGTCACATAAGGGTGCAATCAGAAATAGAAGCATGCTAAGTAATTTTAGTTTGATATTTGGTAAAGGAGGCTGAGTGCCAGTTTGCTAATATAAACATTCTGATTGAAGTTGGTGTATAATAATCTAAAAGCTTGGCTTTATTAATAGCTGTGCTATTTTCATTGCTCAATTTAGAAGGCATTTAAAGGGACGAGTATAAGTGGGCTAGGACTCTTGGCATTTACTCTATCATTTGAGCAGACTCTCCTAAGGCTACTCTCAAAGTTGATGTAACATTTGATTTCCTTTGAGCTAATAAATATCTTCTACAAAGTCCAACACAAACTCACCCAAATATGTGGCTGTTGCACTGTTAGTAAGGTAGAACAACTTGCCAGACTGTCTTTCACAACTTCAAAAAGGGAGCTTTTCTGGTTGCTGAAGCAGATGCTCAGAGAAAATGCTCAGCCCTGTGAAACAGTGTCAGTACTGATGGGGTGGCAGGATGCAAAACAGAGCAAGAGACTCAAGGCAGCTGTGTACCTGATGCCATGCTAATGAGAGGAAGGAGGGCAGAGCCAGGCCCTCGTGGCTGGCCAGCAGTCAGGAGAGGACTCCTTACAGGGAGGAGGCTCTCCATCCATTTCCTATTGGGGTTTTTGCCTCAGTTCTTGTCTCGTCCCTTATCTGGTGTGGTAGGTGGTATTTTGTTTCCTGAGTAGATGAATTGTCTTTTTGGAATCATCATTTGGGCATAGTTAGTTTCTTTTTTTCTGACTGGTTTGCAGTCATTTAGAGTGCTCTATAGAACTTGCTTGCCCTGGGAATTATGTACCTTTTTATTTGGTTTTGGTTTTCAGTCTTTGTTGGAAATACTGAATGGAATCTCCGTGCTCAGTAAAAGACGTAAGAAGTTTGGTTAGAAGAGTGGATTTTATTTAAATAGGAAGAATGGCTTTTTTTCGCTTGTTAGTTTGAAAGTACTTGTATATAATTTTGCTTTTGATTAGTAGCAATGTTTGTAGGCAGAGTGCTGTGTGAGCTCTGTCACATTTGTAGTTCAGATGTGGTCAGACATGTACATGGCAGAGAATTCTTTTTGTGCTATGTTCTAGTGTGGTGTTGCTAAGGTGATGCTGAACTAATGCAGGCACTCCTGCTGTGTGTGCAATTCAGTTGGGATGAATCTCACTGGACAAATGCACAGGTATTTGTCCCTGTCCTTATGTAAAGGTACTGTTACAATTTTTTGCTGTAGCATTGGGAAGTGACATGGCTGTGATGACTTCAGGACTTTTCAGGTGCAGTTTTCCCACAAGCAAACATCAAGGGCTGCTGCTGAGGGAGATCTGGTACTGGCCTTTCCCACAGCATAAATCTCCCTTGTTGTAAGGCAGCTCTATCAAGCAAGTTCCATTATTTGAATCACTCTGTGCCAGATTTACATAGCTAGTTCCCTAAATCCTTGTAAAGTGTCACCAATAAGCACTGAAAAACGGCTTGGATTTCTGTGTATCATCTTGCACATTATGCACAGTCCCCAAGCTGCCTGGGCTATTCCAAAGGAAATAAATTAGCTTGGTGGAGTTAAAAGTTGCTTTTGAAAGCTGGTGAAAGTTGCAGTTTCCTATTGTGTTAGTACTGACTGCACTCTCCAGGATTCAGTTATCCTTTCTGGTTTAGTTCAGAGTTTCTGTCAGGGAGTACAGCTCTTGTTTTCACAAGGACCTACACAAACACTGGATGGAATCACTCCTCTGTTTGCTGCCTTTTTCCCTTGACTAGGTCAGCATTCTCTCCCAAATGTATCTGCTTAGTGACTAGCTAGAGGGCCTGAACATTGGCACCCTTAGAGTCCATGTAGACCACTCAAAGGACAAGTCTCTCATCACCATATAATGTTGTGAATGTGTTATACAAGAAGCCAGCAAGCTCTTGCAATGAGCATTTCCACACACCTGGCATGTAAAACTCCACATTTGCCATTGCATTCCAGCTGTGCACACAAACAGCCACTGAACAATGGCTCCAGTTCACCTGAGCAGCTCAGGGACTGCAGCACAGATTCACGTACAACCTTTTCCTAATTTGATGTTGATTGTGGTTATTTTTTCCCTCTTATATTTTTTCAGCTCTAGATAATATGTTAATCTAAAAGAATTTCTGTGTTTTAACAGTCATAAAGTTATCTTTTTTCTTTTTTTCTGTAAACATTTACTTCTGATTGAAATATCAAACCACATGTGACATTTAAAGGTCATAATAAAACATAAAATCAGCAAGATTATTAGGGAAAATATGCTTCTTTTTTGGGGCTGTTTTTTCTGCTTTGAAATACAATACCTTCTCGTTAGAAAAATATTAAAAATGCAAGGTATCAAAATAGCCAAGGACAAGTCTGATCACCTTCTTTTTATAGTCTATAGCACCTCCCAGTGTCTGCTGACACGTTTAAGAGGGAGCAAGCCAGCTTACCAAAAATGGAAGTACTAATGCTAAGAAACACCTTAAAAAGAAAAATCCTCCAGGTTAGGGGGGTATTCAGAACATGTCATTATTGAAGAGATGGACATGAGTGGTGTGTGTTGGTCCCTGTAGAAGTCACTGTGTTTATCAATGCCATGGAATGGTCATGTTTGCTGTTTTCTTTATAGTTTTGAGTTGATCTATCCATTCTGCCTGGGCTTAATTTTGAAAAACTGGATGCAGAAGGAAGATTTCAGTGTTTTCAATAGAGTATCTAGACCCTTTAATAATTTCATCCTGGTTTTGTTCTTTGTTTTAAAAGCTAAATAATAGTCAAAAGAGCCTATTGATTGCATTGGTATTTTTATTGCTTCTTTGGTGTCTTTTCATGAATTTGTGGGCCACATCTTGAATATCCACTTCTAACTTTTCAACGCCAATTGTTACAAAGAATTTTTTCCATCTGAATAAATGATGTCATGTGTTATGAAAGTTTTAAAGTGTGACAATTCAGTGCTATGATTGTTAACCTCTATTATGTTACTGCCATAAAAATTTTCACTATTAACATTTTATTAATAATGTTTCTAAATTGCATACACCAGAAGGCTAACTTGATCTTTCTCTCATATCCTGATTTAAAAATAATGTCAAAGGTCAAACAAGACAATTGAAATACTGTTGCCAAATATAGTCATAGACAGTCAATTATGCAACAAAAGCAGTATGCCACCCATGAAGAGTAACAGCCTACATTTGCCTAAACTTTGTTTTGATGAGAAATGTGTTCCAAAATATACTGCTAGTTGATAGAACTTGTAATGTGGACAGTGTAATCACATGGTTTAGGATGTCTTGGTCTTCCCAAGCTTTAAGGAAGATGGGGAGGAAAGCCACCTCTGTTGTGTATTCCAGGATCCTAGAAATCTGAAACAATCTCTTTCAGATACTCAAACAATATAGAAAGTGGGAAAGTACAGAAGCTGTGAAGGGGAATATCTGGATTTGGGCTTTGTTTTGCAAGACTGACTGTATAAGGAATTAAATTTTATACCAAATTCTGTTTGCCTGTAGGGAAATTGTTTCTTTAAGATTCATCTGAGCTCTGTGTTTTTGTCTGGCTACTGACTTCAGGACTTCTAGTTCATTCTCAATTAGTCAATTAATGTTCTATTATCAAATTATTTAATTTTGAAAATAGTAACACACAATTCTTTTGTGGTTTGAAAGTTTTTTGCTAATACTTTAAAAAGCTCTTTATGAAGAGGTGAATAATTCTTTTTCATAGAGGCATAGAGAGTTTGAAGAGTTTTCCCAAAGTCTGTAAGCAAATTGCTTAGAAGTCTGGATTAGCCTCAAGTCTCTTGAGTCTCAGGTCAGGGCCACTTCAGCACATTTTCTTCAGGATGGAGCAATAACATATTTAATGATACAACACTGAATTTTTTGAAGATTTAGAAATTGTAAACAATGTGGGGGGGAAAGCTGTGGGGGAAAAGGAGCTGCAATTTATCTTTATATGTATCCTGTGACTGCTTCTGTAGTTTGCTGCTAAATTTGATTGATAGTTCTATAAAAGTGCACTATTTCTCATTTCTGATAAATTTCAGTATTGAGAGATACAGAAAAACTGCCAAGTCACAGCTGAACTACGAGGGTGTATCAAGGTGGAAGGAATCCATAAGGGCAGTGTGCACACACTCAGATTTTTTCACTGCTCAGACCGATGGTAGCTCTGTTTTGAAGCTCCCCCAGGCAGGCATAGCCCTGTTGGTGTATGTTAACTTGTGGAGCTGCTGCCTGGGCCTCAGGCCAGAGGTTTGAGTTTTCCCCCACAGAGCTTATGCAATCATTTTTGTTCATGAGAGTGAGAAGAAAGTGAGTGCAAACTGCTACCGTCTGGCTTTACACATATTTTTCAGCTGGCAAATGCCTAAGAATAGACAAGGTGATGAAGATTCAGGAGGTAAATTCAGAAGTTGTAAACAGTTTTAATTGTGTTCTGTGTCACCCCTCTTATACTATGCCAGTTGAGCAGTGATCTGGATGTTGATAGGTGAGACTGAAGAATTGTGCTGCAATCCTTCAAGGCTTCACACCTTGCTTTCTTCTCACCTCCCCAAAGGCTACACTCACCAAAACACTCTATAGAAGCTGTAAAACAGGTATAACTCAGCTGCTTCTGTTATCTGCATCTTTGCTAAAACCCATCTTCATCAGCAGCTGAGGGTGAAAACCTGGCATTTGTCAAAAGGCATAGACTGAGGGGTAGGCATAGATCTCTCTGTGGCTACTTGAGGGTACCCCAGTGCCAGACAACGAACTGGGGAGGTAGCAGGGGAATCTGGTATATTAGGTTTGGTTAGTTACTGTGAGAGAGAAAGTCATCCTTGGTGCTGTGGGTTAGGTTTTAGAGGATATGTATCTATTTCCATTGGAATGAAATCTTTCTGTTATAATTGGAAAGATTAGCAGAGTACTAATGTGAAGCAAAACCACTTCCATGTTAGTGAAGGTTTGTGTTGTCCTGGCACCAAAGTGTTGGTTGAACCACAACTTCTTGAAAAACCAAGAATGCAGCTGCAGAGACAGACTTTCTGTTTGTCTGGAGCACACATAACCCTTAACTGCATCTAGTCCATCAATACCTGCCTTGAAATACCTCATTTTCAGGAGCTGAATCTTCTTGGCTCATCTATGTAATATGTATTTAAGCAACAGCAATAAAATTTATACAGTAACACAGCATACTTATATTTGTTTTTTGCTAAGAAGCTTATATAAAATACTAGTAATTCTGATTTCTAAGCAAGTTAGAATATTTAACCACTAAGATGCGTATAAAGTGTATTTTGTCATCAGTTAGGGTTTACATTTGAGCGAAACTGAGTTGAAGTTCATTTAATATTGCCAAAAACTTTGACTTGCTGGATTCTGGTCAAAATAGAAGTAGTTTTCCAAGATAAAATTGTAATCAAGATTTCAGCCATTTTATGTCAAGATTTCACTAGAATACTTTCTCTGCTTTTTCTTTGGTTGGCTTTACCCACTGAAAAAGAAGAGGAAATAGGCACTTTCTGGGTTTAGAGCACACGTGGAATATGATAGGATCAGACAGGATTCAGGTTCCGGGAAGGCTTTGAAGTCTTTAAAATGAGATTCCAAAGGCAACAGAGCATGGAAAGTCCTAAAGCATCATCCAGTCATAGTTAAAAATCCTCTTGGAGAGAGTCAAAACAAACTCTGATTTTTGATGCCTCTTTTCTGAACAAAATTAACTAAATCTGGCAAAATTTTGAAATGCAGACTGAAATGAAGGCAGGAGTAAACAGTGATAAGGAGTGATTAATTTTTCTATCAAGATTAAGAGTTAGCAAATCACCTTGTTATCTCCAAGATTTGTTCAGTCAATTTCACGTTTTACAATCATGAATTTAAAAAGTGCTTTTTGTGTGCACACTGAGATTCTTTTCCTTGAACAAGATGCAGAATTTATTTTTTGTTTAAAAAGTTCAGGCTTTGGCAAGTTATAGTAAGTTTTTGTAAAAGAGAAATTTTTTTATGAATAATGACAGATTTTTCTGGGTGACCTAACCTCTTGGTTAGGTCTTGGCTGCTGCCTAATTCTTGCTTTAGTTTTTCAGTGGGTGACTCTCAACTCTCCCTCTGCCATTTGGTTTTCAGATTGAAAGCAAATCTGTCAGGTGCAAATTGATTTCCCCTACTCAGTGGAGATCACTGTCCTCTGATTTGATTAGTTCACTCTTGAGTTATCACCTTTATGTCCACCAGAAGGCTCTACTGCTTTCTGAAATGTGCACAGAACCATGTTCTTTGGGTACCTAACAAGGTCAGCACTGTTGTAAATGGGATTTAGCAATTTGCTTGCACTGAGGCAGCACACACAACTAAGCAATTAAATTCTAATATTTTTAAGAAATCAAAATTTGATAAATACAGATTTTTTACAATTGGTGAGTGAAGATTTGGTTCAGTATTTAGTTCTGATGTGAAATTTGAATCCACACACATTTAATACAGTGGCTGTTAACGGAAAACCTTAGAAATTTTAACACTTTCACTATTTATGCTGTTACTTTCATAGTATGTGTGTATATATTTATTCTGTAATTAGAGAAGTTTGAAATACAAAGACCTTAATTCCTCACCATTGGTGTTCTTTTAGTCCCAACTGGTAAGAGAATCTTTATGAATTTTGGCACTTGCCAAAGTTGTGATGAAGTTATCCTTCCACAGCCATTTCTCGGTGTGAAGATTGTTCTTCACAACGTTCATGCTTCACACCTCATGGGCTGAAAGGAAGTAGCTCACTTGATCTACACAACTGTCAGGACAGCTTCCTTCATGAAGTTAAGTTATGATAGGTAAAAATAGGGTTTTGTTCTCATTTTATTTCAGTAGCACAAATTAGCAAATTCAAAAGGGACAAGAATTCCTTTTATTTATTATGTAAGTGGGAAATTGGGATAAAATGAGAAGAAACCTCTTTGGGCAACACTTTTCATGTCCACTGATTAGTTTGACTGCAGCAGTTCTGACATTCCATCCTAAGAAACAGGTTTGATTTACCTTTTACTAATTTTCAGAAATCATGGAACAAAAATGTTTGAACGCACAGAAATACATCCTTTTCATCTGTATGGTTTTAAAATTACGCTTTTATCCAGAGAACCTCGATAAAAATAGCTGGTTTAAAGTTTTAATGTTAATTTTTTTTCCTTAGGGAAGAAAAACCACTAGTATGCCTTAGAGAAGGTGTACTAGTCTAGGTGGGCATTATTTTTTCTGGGTTTTTGTTTGTTTTGCTTTTTGCCCCCTCATATAATATAATTTTCTTTATGATTATTGATTTTAGTAGAGAGCCAGAGGCACATCTTCAGAAAGGCTGTTTACATCTTTTGTTGAACCAAGGGTATGACAAAAAGTGTTCCCATAATACTGCTACAGTACTAATTTCTGTAGTTTCTCACAAAATCCAGATTATCAGTGTTCACATTTTTCTAGTCCTCTTTGTCTATATTTGCCTATCTACTTTTGCAACAAAAGCATTTGGGTATTATTCCTTAAGATACAATAAATAAATTAGAGTATTAAAGTTGAGAGGGTGGGAACTTCCTACATACTTCTGCCAGTTTAAAGATAGTTAATCACAGTGCACATCAGTTACCAGATAATTGGTACAATTCCATTTGGTTTTTCTCATCATACTCATTGCATTTTCCAGAAAACGGATTAAGGGTTTTTTCCACTACAATGTAAACATAAGGGTTTAGTGACTCAAGTTTGCCTTTGAATAATTTGTAATAGTTAGTTACCATTATTAAATTATCATGAGGTGTTCAGGAAACTGCAAGAGACTGCATCATTGGCACAAGAGGATGTGGTGTTCTCTAATGGGCTCACTACAGAATGTTTAAAGGTGTCATTAATGTGCTTAAGCAGAACGGGATAATTCAGAGAACTGAGAACCTCAGCTTGAATTTGAAATAATGCTAAATTGCTAACAAAGTTTTACTTAAACATCATGGAACTAAAAAAGCAGCTCTGTATAATAAATTACTTAGCTCTAGATGCTGTCATAATGTGTTTGTAACTAATAAGAGAAAAAAATTGGGTACTGTGAATATTCACCTCTTCATTAATTTAGAAGAATCACAATCAGTAACATTTTTTCCGGTGATTTTTAATGGGAACAACATTTCACTTCAAAACTAGTCCTATGGATCTCTATTGTAGCAATGCCTTCCTGAAACTCCAAGGGAGTCTTCTTGAACATGGACCAAATAATTTAGTTGGCTGCTGGCCATGTGTTGTCTTTCAGAGGAATATGGTTATTCACTATGTAATAGCGTAGAAAGAAAGGAGACATATGGAAACAAATTTTAAAAGAAACTGTAACATTAGTCAATGCAGTTTTAGCCACACAAGTTGCCAAGCATTAATGTAGTCATGAAGCAGAGGGATAAATGCTGAAGCCCACTGGCCAGGCGTGGAGCACGCCAGAGTGCTGCTCTGCTAGAACACAGGCACTCAGCTTCAGCCTGAGACACACTAACAGTTCTTCAAGTTTGATTTATGGATTTCTTTTGCTGCTGCTATTATAAAAAGCACACTATTATATACAACAAATTAAATCATTTTTAAGCAGCATTCTTGGAAATATATTTGTCCTTTTATTTGTCTCTAAACACTAGACCAGCATGTCCCTGGCCCCTTTTTGTTATAATTTGGTTTTGAAATGTGTGGTATAATCCTATGTATTTTCCCATTGCATCTTAATAAAGTAATGCCTTTTCAAGTAGATGTGTTTCTCTAAATAAACAATACATTTGTAACAACACAAAAGACAAAGTGGAAAAATAGTGACTGGAAAATTTCATGTCTTCAAATATTAATCAAAGATTATATAGGTATTTGTGTGGAAAATACATATTAGTACAACAATTCCTTTTCCAGATCAGAATTTGTACTTGGTAGAGCTTCATAAAATATTGTATGTCCATTCTCTCTAGATGAGTCATAGTTTTGGAAGAAAGGGGGGAGAATATTTTTTCAGCATTATGATCATTGTAATAATGAACTGCAGAAACTATAATAGATTTTGTTCCTGGCTTGGCAAACTATCTAAAAGATTTTGCAAGAGAGTTTACATAATTCTTTCCATTTAACTTTCTAGTATTTCTATGTTTTAATTGTTAACTCAAACACACCAAACTTTTAGGTAGTTTGTGCTCTATATAAGTGTGGTTTAATGTTTCAGGAGTATTTTATGAGGAGAGTTGGTGGCTATACATTTTCATACATATAACCTTAGTTCACTTGTTAAAATAGGCTCTCTGTTTGCTAATAGTTCCCAGCTGTAACTAATACATTAACAGATCTACAATGCAGTATTTAAAATGACGCATTTCAAAATCAATAGCAAATGTCCTGCTGTACGATTAATTGGAAAACTTGTTTTACACAATGGTCAGTACATGATAAAAATCTCTTTAGGAATTATGGTAAATCAAGGAATAGGAAACAATGATGTGTAAATTTCTAAAAACTTAGGAAAAGCAAAAATAGTACTTACTGTAGTTGTTGTTTGCTTCTCTTGTCCCTTTCACTTTGCCTCGTTTATCAATCCTCATATACCACTGAGTTCGACAGAAAAGTCTTCTCACTCTTACATCCCCCCCTTCCATATAATCATAGCTTCTGGTATGTCGCTCAGGGCTGGAACAGTTCACATTTGTAGCCATTTGCTCTGGAGTCATGTCATTGCAAGCTAAAGATATAGTGCCCATTAGAAAGATAATGTAAAAGTATGATCTGTAGAGCAAAATTGGCAGGATCCATGTCAGTATCCATTTGTGCATTATAGTGCAGTGTTCTGGGTGTTCATGAACAACATAATGAAAATTAAATCTCAAGTAGACTGTTGCTCTTAGGTCACCGACCTGCCTTCTGTCTTTACGAGTTACAGATTCATTTAAGTGAGATTGCTCCCTCTTCTAGAATTCTGATCGTTATTCCTTAATAGTTAATGGCGAAATAGAAGAGCTTCTTAAATATCTCTTCAGTCAGAATATCCTTTAAAGACACAAGTTATAAAAACCTTTGTTGTTGGGACCTTCTTTACTACTTGAATTTGCTGCTTGCACTGAAAGTAAAAGATCTGTGAGAAAAGGTGCATGTGTAAGTCTTTATGCTCAATTGTTACAAACGTGCAAGGATACATTATGCTAATGAAAATTACTACACAGAAATACATGACATGCCGAGCAGATTTTTAAAAACATGCTAATGCATATACAATAGATATCTCTCATACAACTTTTTACATAACCAGACATTTACACTGATTGTAAACACAGTTCTCTCCTCAGTTTTAAGTCCTTCCAAAAATCTCCTATTGATTCATTTCAATTCTCATGCATAATAAAATTCTACTGATTACTTCATACCTATATTTTTACTATTAGCACAACCTATCATACAACTTTTCTCTAGTTCACGTTTCAAAACAGACCTCATGGCTTTAGCCCTGTGTTTTTATTCTACCCTTTTCAGATTATTAGTAGAAATAGTTTTCTTCATTCTTATCTTAGCATCTAGCATATAGAAATAAAAACAAGTTATTAGCTGTTAGAAACTGTTGAATAATCTTATAAAGGACAGATAACTTACTTGTTCCTGTTGATAAGAGCTGGATACCCAAGTACTCCATTTCTGTTGTCTCCTTTTTGCAACATGAGACACTCTACTGTAGCTACAAACTTTCTCAGCTCAGAAACACTCCACCAGAATTATAATTGTTTCCATAAATCAACAGGCTGGAGAGATGGTGTGTATGTGCTTATGCGTGCGCGTGCATGTGTGTGTTGAGCCTGTTCAGTCCTTTTCGATAAATACCTTTGCTGACCTCACTTGGAAGCAATTAGAATTTAACCAGTCAGCTGTCAGTTGAATGCACGAACAAAAGTAAAAGGAGACTTGCATTGTATCGTGTCCAATGGTCATCAGAGGGAGCTATGTACATAGTTTATGGTTTAAATCTCCAAGAATCTTCTTTCTAAAAATGTATATTTTGTGCTGCGTGGAGAGAATTGCTTCACATGCTAGTTAGTGTTTCTGTGCTCTGGTTTAGGTCAGTATTCTTCTGTCCTTAAAAAATTCCTCCTCCTCTCTTTTGTACTCACATGCTTATCTCAGTGTGCTTTCAAATCTCTTCTGCAGTTTGGTGGATTCATAGTCTGCTTAGTGCCTTTCTGAAGGATATATGAAATGTGGGTCTGTTACATACTGTGGAGAAGGGTGTGCTGTAGCCCTTAGAGATCATGAGGTACATTTTTATACCATGAATTTGAAAAGAGAGACCACTGCACTGAGGTTTTATTTCATCAGCCACTAGGTGAAAATGAGAAAGTATATTTGGATGTTTCAAAGTCTGACATTCAAACAAAACCTTTATCAGCTTGAAAGAAAAATTGCTACTATGAAACAGCCTTTTTTTAGCGTATGTAGTTAGTTCTGGAAACTCGCAAAGGGAGGATGAAAACTGGCAGCAATGTAAGAACACCCCAGGTACTGCACACCAAGCAACGGGCTTAAAATCTAGGGAATGAAAATAATGAGTGGATACACCCAGTTTTCTGCTTTTGTGTACCTGTTTCCCTCTCTGACACCAGCCTGCCCATGTTCCATTTCACCCCTAAATTCTGTTGAGTTTCTGGTGAGTATATTTGTAAAACACACTGAAGCAAAGTTTGCAGTAGCTCTTTATCCTTTTAACTGCCCCACTGTTGATGTGAGCACGCCTCAATCCCTTTAGTAAGCAATACCAACAAGGAGAGTTTGGAATTAATCCAGTTGTTAAGAATAGTGTACTTATGTTTAATAGTTTCTGCCTAATAATATAATGCAGTTTATCATTCCATGCTCTTGTCCCATCCCCACTCCCTTCCTCCCTCTTAATTAAAAATCAAGTGAGCTGTAGAGGCAGTTAAAAATCCCAGGGAGTACGTATGTGCCACCTTGTGGTGAGGGGGACATAAATAAACAGGGCATTTCACTGGACTGATCCAAAATTAACAAAAAGCTGCACCAGGCAAACTTGTAGTACTCAGCCCTTCCTATACACAGAGAGAATGAGTAATTTCCTTCCTTAACATCAACAGCCCCCTTGTCAGCACTCACAGGGATCAGTCCCATTTGTCACTTGCTTTGCATTCTTTTTTAACCATTTTCACACATAGTCCAAAATGGATAGATTTTTCTTGTGGTTACCTCTATTTCAGCATACTGGGCTGTTTTCAGTGTTCTGTAGCTCATTTTCCTACTTTAGCAAGAGACTCAGTGTATTCACCTTTCTGATATGAAAGTTGTGCTGCTGAGGACTTTCAAAGGCTGCATACCTGCAGCTGATACACAGAGAAGTGGCTGTCATTAGTTCACTCTTGTAAACTGTGATCACAGCTGTCTCCAGTTTGACTTCTGTCTTGTCAACCCATGCCACCATTCTGACAAGGAGTGGGGACTGAAGTCACTTATCCCAGTGTGCCTTTTGCAGTATGTTTGCTGGATTTATTTTATTTCTTTTTATGCATGTTCTCTGACCCATTCCACAGTCTGAATTCAGAATGATAGCAATGAAAAAAATTTGTGGTATTCAAAAGGCTTATCTCTTGTGTATTATAAAGAAAGCAATCAAGGATAAAAGGTAATCTGTGTTTTACTCAGCAGAATAGGATGCAAGTAGAAATGTTTTTGTAAATATTCTGTGTCTTTTATGTCCAATAACAACCTGTGCTTTCAGATCTGTACTGGCTTCAATTTTTCTTTCTCCTTGCTTACTTACTGTTTCTGACAGTTAGTACCAGGAGAAAAAATACATACCTGAGGTTTTGGTTCCAGAAAGCTGGAGCTATTTGTGGTCCAGGCATAGGCAGGCATGTATTTCTCTTGGCTCTGAAAAAATAAATCACTTGCTGTAAGTGACTTTTCTTAAGTGGCACCTCACTTCAGATCTCTGGAAACTTTTGTAGTTAAGAATAAATTAAAAGTGGCTTAGATAAGGTACTAGCTCTTATTTTAGTTGGTGAACAGTGCAGTTACTCTTTAATTATTGCTGCTAACATTCAAAATACAGGGATAGCCTTGTATTTTGTAATTATAGAATAATATCTTTCCACTGTGCTTTAGCTGCAGTTTTCTTAATTACTCATTTTTGTGTTTTGCTACACAAGTCCAGTTCTGTATCTTTTAATGGAGGGATGCTTTCTCACCGTGCATGCGTACATCAGGCTTCTCTGCATGAGTTGCCAAGCTCTGAATGGCCCAACATGCATCTGATAAATCAAGCATAACTGTTATGTCTGTTTAGAGAAGTTTTATCTTAATTGACATTTGGTTCTCTATCTGTTTAACAAATTGCATGCCCAGGTCTTTGCATTACAATCCCAAGCAAATCTTTAGTAATACGTAAAAATTTTCCACCTAAAATGCTTGTGATTTTCTGTTTCTTTGGTGATGTGTTCAAGTTTCAGGACTGCAGGAAACGTGGAAATGTGCAATATGCACATGCTGTAAGCCATCCTTTAATACTTAATGCATGCATTGGTGCTTCATTCTCCCTGTTGATGAGAGTTTTCCACAGCATTATTACTGTGCCCATACTGAAAAGGAAAGTCAAAATGAATTGCAAGCACTTTGCTTCTCATTGTAAAGATTGTGCATTGGTCTCCAGTTAAAATAGAACTCAATAAAGGGTATTCCCTTTTTCCTTACATAGGAAATTGCTTTTTGTCCTTTCAGATCAAAGCATGACCACAAGGACCCATGCTTTCTTCATCTCCAGGCTGGCCTGCTGCAAATTTACTGCCCAACTGTGGCATTGGGTCATGAATGTGACTAAAAAACCCTCCATTTTTGTCCAGTTTGCCCTTAGGGCAACACATCACTGCTAAGAAACTTATCATTCTCTTCCTCCTTGTTTCCTGATCCATTTCAAATTTGCTTTAGAACATCTTCCAGAATTTCCAAAGTTTAAGACAGTAGGAAGATAAAAATCTTTGGCTCAAACTTTAAATCCCAGATCTTGAGTTTTAATGCCCTGCAGCAATAGCTAAACTGGGATTGGAAGGTCCCAGGGAAAAAATACCATAGAAGCGAAGGTGCTAAATATTCTTGTGGTTAAATCCTTATCCACAGCTTCCAGACCTCAGAAATCAGCATCAGATCAAGGCTGACTGTTACTACACGCAAAAGATACGAGGAAAGTGCTGCAGTTGGAGCAAATCTTTGGTCAGCATTGTGGTATCTGAGAAACACGGCAACATGTGTGGAAAATAAACTCATATAACGAGGCAGTAAAAACAAGAGAGACAGGGAATATTGCACTTCAGTTTGGATTTATCTTTTCAGGTTGTAAGGCTGAGATTAAAAACTGTAACTATGAATCCTTTGTCTCCCTGACTATAAGAATGTCTTTTTGGTTTTGGTAACTGCTATGGGTTATTAAAATCATATTGAAAAGACAACAGCTATTTTTTCCTAGCAATTTTCAAAACAAATCTCTTCAACATCATTCCTTTTTTTGTTTCCTCCTATTCATCCAGTTCATATTGAGCTGATTTAAATTTACAGGAAGAATTGAATGGGATGCGGCAGATACTTGGAAAAAACCTCCGCTCAAACTATCAAATAGTTTGACTACTGCATAACTCATTCCTTTTCTTTTAATTAGTTACAGCAAATGTGTTTTATATAGCTTACTTTAGGGAAAACAAAGGCTGGGAATACCTTAGCTCAGTCAACAGTCAACTTAAAGATAAATCTATCCAGACTTTTCACTTGGACAATGGAGTATCATGATAGTGACTTTTGAAGGAGATAGGATAAAACCAGAATACAATGACAACTGGATGAGTCCTTCCTTTCTGAATGGAATGGTTATGTTAGATCTTGGTATTCATAGCTCAATAACCCTCAGCCTTAGGAGATTCTACTTGTAATGACATCAGGACATTCAGGCTATGTTTACCATAACCTCAGATCTTGATGCAGAATTGTAACAGTACATTTTTGGTGGAGATACAAAAAATAGAGAACTGGTATGAGAAAATATTGAGGAGACCCTTTGGTTCATCTTATTTATTACTAGGTATGATGTTCAGAGGTCTCTCTTCTCTCGAGCAATCCATACATTTCTAGTCAAATGTTTTTTACCAAAATACTTAACCATTCAGTGGTTTCTTCTGCCTGACTTTAAATATATTCTTTTTGCAAAATAAATAACTTGTAGCATCTTTTTATATACCCAGATGGTTGGATAAGAACCAGCTTTAAGACCTGGATTTGTGGAATCTGTGTGCTTAGTCACCTCCTGCAGCTGTCTCCAATTAAATAAGTGTGATACATCCAATATCTACTGCCTCTGTTGAGTAGTGTAGGTGTCAAAATACTCCTGTGATTGATTTCTAAAAACCTGGGCTCACATATGTACACACCATACACTGAAACATTCCTAAGGCTGTAAAATAAAATACTCAAAAGGCACAAATTCTAGCTATGTATCTCATGCATTCATCAGGGGGGAAAATATTGAAGAGAACAATAATGGTAAAGCTTAGTCTGTATCATGGTACATACACGTTCAACCAAACCAGTGTTTCTCAAAGTAAGCTCTTGGCATCTCTGTATAATTCAGTGAGTCCAGGATTTCACCCAAGGTTTAATGTAAATTCCTTCTTTATGGTTCCCTGTTATTTACAAGTGTTGAGATTTAACTTGACATTTTTTCAGTGGCTTTCTCTGTACAAGGCAATAAAGCAGGTTGGTACCATCAATGCAACAAATACTAAATAACAAAAGGTGGGACTGTGTATGGCAGAAATGCTACTGGAGTACTACTGTATATTTATTATTTTATGTTGGGAAACAGCTGGAGTAAGACCTTTCCTAACTTTCAGGTAATTATATGGGCTATTGTTACATGTGTTCTAAAAGCAAAATAACCTACAGGGAAACTGCCCTATTCCCCTGTAAAGCTGTAATCCTTGTAAAGTTCAAAACTCACCAGCTGACTCAGAGTAAGAGTAATTCTCTGTAATGAGTGCTTTATTTATTACTCATCTTTCAGAGACAGGGACACCACTTAGTCCCAAAAATGTAAGATTTTCCAGCTGTTTGCCATTTGAGTGGTAGATAAGCATTTGCTAAACTGAGGGAATCTAATAAAAGGGTGTCGTTCCTAGGGAATCTGTGTTAGTAATTGGCTTACAGAGTGAACTCCACCACATTCCCTCACTTTTTCCATTCCCTCACTTACTGATAATGAAGTCCGTGATATCCTACTAATTCCTATGTAAATTCAGGCCAGAATAGTCATTTCATAATCTGGTAAGGGTGTGAAAGAAGGATGAGAAGTGCTAGGATCTGAGTGCAGTTCAGCATATCAAGTGCAGGGTTAGAATGAGCATGTCAGCATCATTCCTGAGGCATCTGGTGTAGGCATGGACTGGTGAGCCAGTTTTTCTAATTATAAAAGGAAGAAAAGAAAGTGTCAAAATACCTTTGTACTCAAAGGGCAAATTGAGGCTATGTCAAAACTGCAGTTTCTTTCAGAGCTTCCTCAAGAGATTTAGGCAAGAAGGGACACTATTGATTTCAAACTGGCTGTAATTTAAAGATGCCTAGACTGAGAGTTACCAGATAGTGCTGTTTGTTTATTTGCAATATGAACCATCCTGCTCCTCTGTATGTATAGTACTGTAGATTGCAGGAGTGATCCCTTCTTTCTGGGAATAGCTGTGCTTGCAAGAGTTGAAATGCCTGCCAGTGCAGCTGTTGCTCTGTTAGATGATTATTTACCTGGCTTGTGGCATCAGCAAGGATTGAATTTTGTCAGGGACTGACAAGGGTCAAACGTTGAAACAGATTGTGACTAGACTTGATATTGTTCTGATCTGCATCCCAACTCCTGCCTTATTTTGCTTGACATAATTATCACATTACTAAAATAATTTCTACCCTTTTAACAGTAATGCCAGTTGCTAGCTTTTCATACCTTTGACAACAACTGTCCATTGCAACTGAAGTATTCTCCACAAACTAAATATTACTGTTCTGTGAAGCTGGAATGTGTAACATTTGGGAGGTGATAGAAAGAGCGGGGTAAAGAGCTGTGACTAAAGAATCTGTGTATTCCTTCCTCACATGTAAAAGAGGGGGAAAACTTGATTCTCTGATAGGAATTTGTCTAGTGTAGTGGTAAATTCCCTTCATCAGCCTTTTATGATACTGGGTTGAGTGCAGCATCTGTCTAGCTTGTGTACCTCTTGCCTCTCTGATATCTCTCTCATGCTTGACAGCGGGTTATTGCAACAGAGGCCTTTTCTGGAGTAGAGAACTTGTATGGACATGGCTTTGTGAAAGCTTTTCTCACCCTGACTGTGTGTATTGGCTGAAGTCACTGTGCTAAACTCCACCATGCTGAGGTACAATGTGGTAGTCCCTTGACACTGCAATCAACTGAAAAAGTTTTTGTGGGTTTTTTAATCCAGTTGATTGAAAGTCCCAGAATAAGAAGATGAAAATATTAAAGGGAAGTTACTGAAAAGCTATTTAAAAAAAAAAATTTGACATGCAGTTTTTTGCTAGTCAACCACATTTCAATAAAATTCCTCTCTGAAGATCATGTCATTGTTTGTTTGTTTGTTTCATAGCATTGTTAGACATGAACAATAAGTTGGCAGTGCCTGGTATGAATTCTTGGTCTCTAAAAAGTCTCTGATGAATGGTTTATCAAATTGAACATATGTTCTATAATCTTAAATTACAGATTCATTTTTTTCAAGTAAGTGTGTTGTGCCTCATTATTCCTAATGGTGACTATCTGTTTTTATATCTTTTATTGATGAGAAACCTGTGGAGGAAAAGACAGCTCTCTCAATGTGTCCTGAAATTTAGGGGCTTGTTACAATTCTGACTCTTCTGTGAGGATTGTGAGGTTCTATCAATAATCCCCAATACCAACATGATTTGATAGCCATTACTTCAAAAGCAAAAAAAGGTATAGGAGTCTCACATTATACAGATGTGGAAAAAAAAAGTGCTAATGCAAAGGATCAGCTGTGTACACATGAGTTGATGTAAGGGTTCATGAAAAATGTTAATTCTGGTTTTTCCAAAATTCTGTGTTTGACTTTATGATCTTCATTTTCTTCTGATATTAGAGTAATTGATAGTTGTAATTGCTGATTTACACAGTTGGCACCAGCATCTCAAATGTATCAGGGGATGTCTCAGAAAAGGGAACTTTGTTCCAGTACCGGTCTTTCAGCATTCACTAGTGCTGCTTCTCAGGAAGGTTATTGTCTGAGTACACAAACTCTGTACACTTCTGCATGAAGGCAGTGGTGGGTTTCTTGAAGTACCACAAGGGGCTGGTAATTCACAAGTGGGTGCTGGCATGTGGAAGAGAATGGAGAACCAGCCAGGGCAAGAGGAAAATTAGGAGCACTAAAAATTGTGGAAGAGAAGAAATAATGGACAAAAGTTGGTGAACTCTCAGGAAGAGGGAGAGCAATACAAGATAGAACAGAGGAAAGTAAGGAGGTCCTAATGTATGCAGTATGTCAGAAGGAAAAGGAGCTAGGAAATAGGGGAACCTTGGAAGTCACTTTAAGAAGATACACAAAGAGATCGAGGAATTTCTCATACAAATCCTCTTTTCTTCTGTCTGTTGCTTTTTCAAAATATATCTAAAAGAAATAACATAATTTGGCAAATCAAATATGTAGTAGGCTGTAGTGCATGAAATCTTTCATTTCAAAGTTTGTATTTTGGCTTTGGTAACCTGCAGTGAAGGACTTCTAGGGATGGAGTGATTGCTGTACCACATGGTGATGAAGATTTGTATCATTTGCTGAAGCATTGCTGATAGCATGTGATGATCATTTGTTATCAGATGCTGATAGCTAAAAGAGATAAGTTATTTCTAAATTATCCTTTCTACCTTTATATGGTGTGCTATTTCAAGTTTTGCGGGCCTGATTGTGTTGCTTGCGCATTTCCCTTTGTGACGCTCAGCTGCAGCAAAATGACCTGGCACTACTGGGACAGTGCTCATTAGAATTGGTGCTAACCCAGTCTCTCTTCTAGTTCTTTTGAAAATAGGGCTGATATGTGAGAGAGAATTTTTTAAAATCTATTTTTAAAATTATTATTTTAGCTACGCAGTGAGGAAATCCCTTCTTCTCCATGCTTGCCAAAAGAAACTGCCACTCTTCTCACTGGTCTCTGGTTCCTGGCCTAGATGTAAAGGTTCAAGGGAAAAAATATGGCTTCATTAGGGCCACACTATCTGCAGTAGAATCTGTGATATTGAGGAGTGGTCCTTTATTTTCCTTTGTGGTTTGGGATCCCTGTTCCTTTGTGACTCGAAATTTTGTTCTTTTCTATTCCGTGTAAAGAAACAGATGGTCTGCTCTGCAAAACAGTGCTGTTAAGTCATACTTAATCTTCAAGATTGCAGATACTGGCCTGCATTTAGCAGAAAAAGCTCCCATCAGGATTGGCACAAAGATCTCCATTTAGTGCCTCTCTGGAGTTGAAGATTGATATGTAGGTTCCAAAAAATTTATCTTACAGTCCAGTAAACCAAAGTGGTATTCCTGTAAAATGCTGAGGTCTAAATGTAAATTAGTCGTTTTCCTGTGAGCTTTATTTCTTGTGGATTTATGAGCAAAACTGAAAATAGAGATTTTTCTTTGTTTTAGTGTTGGCCAGTATGCCCAGTTTTAAGATAATGGTGCATTGGAGTATAATCAAAATAGGTGTCTAAAGAACTAGATTGTTTCATGTTTTTTAGGGATTTTTTTTTTGTGAAAGAGGAGATTTCTGGGTTTGAGTGTTTTTCAGTTCCTACCCCACCCTTCTAAAAGATACTTACACTCTCCCTCTTCAGTTTCGAGAAACACCCCCAGGGCATCCTTTTTATTTGAATTGATTTTCTGGTTGTTTATCTTTTTCAATCTGGTCATGAAAAGCACATCTGGTTCCTATTTTAATCAGTATTCCAGTGGGAGCAACATCATATTATAGAAGGCTAACAATGCTAAAATAATAATCCGTAATGATGCAACTTCTGGTAATTTAAAACTGTTTTATCCACTGTTTGTAGAAGTGTGTTAATGATGTTGGCCAACTGATCTCTTTGTAGATTAAACTCACTCTGGGTCCTCATGACAGAGAATATCTACATCCACATAGGTGAACCCTTCGAACTGTCAGCAATTCCTGAAGTGTCTGAGCATTTCAGTACTTACAGAAAGTGCAGAACTGACAGTTGTGCAAACTGAAGCAATCACTTGACAAAGAGGTTGGGTAAAACAGCCCCGGTGCTGGTTTAGATGTCTTTACTTCTGCCTTTTATTTTACATAGTTCTGCCTCTAGAGGTGGCAGAGTTGGAGGTCTTGCGCTTGTTTTTCTTCACTTTGTTAGTTGATTCAATACTCAGCGTTATATGGTGAGACTGCCAGAAAGCGACAGTGGTTGTTTTATTACAGAGCTGTGTGTTAGCAGATAAACTGAGATGGGTTGCCAAACCGCCTTCAAGTGGTAGGACTTGTTTTCTGTATTTCCTGTCTTGGTTTAAGCCAGCAACAAAGAGGAGAGACTTCTACTGTTTCTCTAACTAATGCATATTTAGCAGTTATGTAAAAGTGAAACTTTGTGTCCCTGCAATTTCCACAAGGATGATCCTGCAAAGCAGCTACCCCCAGTACTTTTGCTGACCAGGTGTTTGTTGAAGTGTGGACCTCTCAGTCACATTCATAACAGCATTGCCACTTTAAAGTGTATCATTCTGTAGCCATCTCCAGACTAGAATTCCACAAGATAGCAGAATAAACTGAAGAGACTGTCCTTCAAAAATAGCTTTGAGAGGTGGGGAAAATGTGCTCCTGTTTGTTGGGAAAGAATCCTCTGTTATCAGAGCTATCTAAAAATTTCATTCAGCCTTCCAAATATTTATTGGAACTGTCTCATTGATATACACCTTGGCTCTTCAGCAAAGTTTCTCAATGAATAAGGTTGTAGCATATCTTAAATTGGTAAGATCAAGTAAGTAATGACATTCTTGACAGGATGATAGAATTATACATTAATTATTTTAGAGACTAAATTTACACGTTGATCTTCATGACCTTCTTTCTCCTCTAGCCTGGTGTTAGGAAGAGCTAAAGCCCAAAATGAAAAGAAACATTAAAATTTTGCAAAATCAGTTTTTAGATAGGAATGGTTATGTGTTAGAGAACAATAACTGCAGTCACTGTTAGTGGAATCCTCCTTAAGGTCTGTGTTCTTGGTAAGAGAGTATGGAGAAGGTGTACAAGTGAAACTCAGCAGCAGGTTTCTCTAGTTCTCTAAGAAACTGCTCTTAATTTATCAACTTACTTTCCCATCTTAAGACAATTGGTTATTATCTTAACACTTCCATGGTTTTATTCTGTGTAATAAAACAAGCCATTTTCCTCACAATTCTAAGAGAATAAATGATATAAAACATCAGAGCAAAGCAAAGCAATTTTCAGAGGAGCTAAGTTTTTGAAACTCTGTCTGAACTTCTCTGAATGATCTGTGCTCAAGGTCAGAACACCAGGTCAGGGATATCCAATGACTGCACATCAGAGCAGGGAGCTGCAGTATCTCTCATCACTGAAGTTTTTGGTTTGCATTTTTAAATAAACCAGGAACAAGTGCAGGGTATATATAGTACCACAGCCTTATGCTGGCAGAAGGAATATCTTTGCATAATTTTATTCCAGCATCATGAAGTATGGAGTTGGTTGAACTGGTGAAATGTTGTATTTTCAGCTACCCATTTACAAGAGAGAATCTCCAGAAGATTATCAAGCCATATTCCTTGCTCTCATTTGAAGTTAAGCTACATTCCTGGTTGCTTTTGTGAACTGGATTTCATTATTTGTTTTAATTTTTTCCTGTTCTGACACTGTTTAATTCCAGTATTTAATCTGTATTTTAAAAACCGTTCTCATCTTTAGAATGTTTTATTTTGAAAGGACTTTCTCGAATCAAAAATATTTTTGTTTCCGCAGAAGGAGGGGGTGGAGAATCACTGTACAGTCCCTTTGGCACATTTAGATTTCCCTAGTAGCCAATTTCAAGCTGTGGATACTGAAACAAGTTTCCAGTCTGGCTTGCTCTTCAAGTTGTAGATGATGTGCATTGTTTCTCATGTTGAAATTGTATCCTCAATACAAACCAAATTTGTCTTTCCAGATCCTTTCCAGGTTTAATTTCTTGTGGTCTTCTTTAAGTGCCTCCTCTTGTATGTTTCTCATATGTATCACAATTTAAATTCCATATAAATATTTTAAGGATACTTGAGGAATAACTGTAAATAATGAAAGGGAAATAAAGCTTTTTATATGTAGATATATGATTTCTGATATTTAGTAGTTTTCTTCAGAAGAAGAGTTTCCTGACTGCATAGCAAGAGGCATATGCAAGCAGCAGGCATTCTGAAGAAATGACAGAGAAGGTCCTTGTAAGTTGATATCATAGCTGGGGAAAGTGAGGTGCAGGGAGGAGATGTACATTTTCCATGGCTATGAAGTGATGTAGCCATAGATCTTGGAGTTAAGTGCAGGTGGCCTCACTGCAGGAGGTTTTAGAATGAGATCAACTGCTCGGGCTGTGTCTCAAGTGTGCATTTTGCTTTCTGGTTTTCCCCTTGTCATCATATTTTTCCTTTTCTTGGTACTATTTACAGAAGAAGATATCTGTTCAATTTTCTATGTACACGTACTTAGGAACAGCACATAAATTGTTAAATAAAACACATTTCTGGAATGGGATAAAGGCTCAGAAAGTTATGAAGTCATGGAACTTCTGCAACTTTTAAGAACTACTTTTATGTCCCACCTCACCCCCAATATATTGGTAAGCTGGTTGCAGCTCAAGCATGTAGTTTTTCACAATTCTCTTCTTGACCTCATTGTCAGAGCAGATGTTCTTTTTGCAATTTTTTTCAGAATACTTCCCCTCCTTTTCTCCCCCATGAAAATAATTAGCTCCACCTATTTTGAAAGATGCTACTGTCTTGTTTACGGAAGCCAGTTCAATTTTTCCTTTGGCTCAAGAAGTGTTTGGTTTCCTAAAATTGTTTTGTCTGTGTGCATGGTGCCAATTTGGAGTTTTGTTGAATAAATGAGTAAATAAGTTGTATGATTAGTAGAAAACATACTAAAAGAAGTATTTGGTGTGTACTCACTTTCTCCAAGTAGATACTATGAAATATAAATTTGGGCTTAGTTTATAAAGCAAAATTTCTCATTTTCTTAAAGGATAATCTGTTCATAAACCAGTGGCATAATACAGCCATTTCTGTTTTGTTGATTTTCTTTCACTTTCTCACTACAAGTAAGAAGATAGTGGATCACATAGTTCCTCTATTCTGAAATAGAAAACCCACCTGACTTCAATGATTTTCCTTAAGAACTGATGATGTGATAAAGTCACTCTATTTAACAACCAATATTATAAGATAAGAATATTAAGAGCAGCTTTATTGTACAAAATGAAAGCAGATAAATTATCTCTGCTTTATCAAAGCTTTACACGTTCTAGAAACAGATGCCTTTTTAAACCAATACAAAATTCCTAGATATTAACTTCTCAAACAATAACAGCTGTTAGAAATCAATCCCTTTTGATTAACTACTCTTGCAATATGCCAGATTTGTTTCAAAATTAAACACTATCACAGAATGACTTTCTAAAATTACTGTGTTGTTTTCATACTTAGTCCAAGGAAATTCATGGTAATTCAGAATTCATTGTATATTTAGCCCATATTTCATAATAAGGGAAATCTTTTGTAACCTAAGTTAAAGTGTTACTTTTACATTTCCTCACTATTTAAAGGCTGTGTAATGCAGCTTTTCTATTTAATTATTTATGGCTGTTTTACTCTATTCACAAAAGTGACAAGGGAATTAGGGCTGCTATGGATTCAGTCAGTTGTATTCCTTGATAGATTAAATTTTTCTGGCATTGTCTTGAAGAAATTAGTCAGTTTAGGAGTTTAATTTTAATTACTGTTTTTGCTTGCAAATAGATAAATGTGTAAATTAAATATTTGGAGATAAAGTTTCAAGTTGTAGGAGAGTGCCTGGTGTCCCAGGGCTGGACTCTGGCCTGATGCTGTGCCACATGCCAGTGTACACATGCAATTCCCTGCCCTCTGCACCTGTTCCAGCTTTCTGCTATTCTGAGAATACATTTGTGTGTGTGTGGCAAGGAAGCTGCTTTTTAAATGGAGATGGATTTCTGGTGCCTCTGGGCAACAGTAGCCAGTGTATTCAGAGACTGGAATAGCATCATGCTTTCCCAGTCATGATTCATTTTAAAGGACAAAATATAATGGTTCTTTCTTGCTTCCTTCCTCTGATGTTACTGCAATTTTGGACTAAAAGGTTTTGGGAATTTTGGATGTTCTAATGTATAAAGTGATGGTACAGTTTAGTGAGCACTACTAGGAATAAGGAGCAAAGCTGAAATTATATTTTATCCATAACCTTCATGCAAGACTATGATTTCTATTAACCAAAACCAGCTTCCTGCACTTCAGGTGATCAAAAGCAAAATGCAGATTTACATAAAAAGGAGGAGGATGTGTGCTTTATTGATACAGATTTACATAAAAAAGAGGAGGATCTGTGCTTTATTGTCCATCTTGGGGAGTACTGCAGTTCTAACTTCCCCCTCCACTTAGAAGCAGCAATAGCTGCATGACTGCACTAGTGAAGTTACTAATTGTCACTGCCAGAGATACTGTCATTTACAGGGATGTAAATCTTTGCTGATTAACTTCATTACAATGTTTTTCTTTTACTTTGACACTGAAGAAAAGTACAATCCACATTTTATTTGACGCCTCATACTGGATTTAAGAATGGGAGCCAATAATATATCTACAGAAGTACATGCTATCTTTGCTCAGATGTTGAGTCTGTATCCAGAAAATAATTGTGTGTGAACTAAAGTGTCAGACCCTCAAAATAATATAGTCAAGTATGATTAAATTTGTGTTCAACTTGTATGCTTCCTAAGAGAGCATATCTGTAATAAACTCTTCTTCTGGTGGTGATCTTCTAAAAGGACTCAGATTGCTGTATTAATGGCAATAATTATTAATGAAGGATTAAGAACTATAAATTATCTTCTGGCATTCAAGCAGACAGGGAGAAAAAAAAGCAGACTTCCCATTACCGTGCAAGAAATACAGAAGTGTGGAAAATCTGATATTATGTGTTTGCACTTTCAGGAAAGAAACATTAAGTTTTAGGTATTTGCTCTAAGAAAAGTAGATCTCAGAAAGATTTGAGTTCCAGCTACTGCACCAGTTCTTTTCTGCTTCCATCTTCAAAAACTGGGGAATGTATTAAAGTGTTGCCAGGTTCTCATCACCTGATAATTGTTCATTCAAAATTACTGTAATAATTAGAAACAGAATTTTAGCTCCTTCCTTTTTCTAAGCCTCAAATAGCCTCAGAGAATAGAAGGGCCTTGGAGTGTTTCATAATTTAATGAAAAAATAGAAGCAAGCTGAATTCCTGAAGCCTCTTGGAAGTTGCTCTTTCACTCAAAAGTCTCTTGAAATTTGAGTGGCAGTAATGGGGAACAGAAATTCTGTACCTGTTTTTTGAGGTGTGGGGGTTTTATGCATGCGTATTTGAATGACCAAGGTATCAGTCCCCACTTTCCAAGACTCCCATATAAAAACTTTTGCCACCATATTAAAAATTCATCAGCTTTCTCTTGCCAGTACTGTTCCTGCTGTTAGTCAGAGGGTTACATGCAGTATTTAATCAGAAAGAAATAGACAATGCACATATATTCTACTCCTTTTATTCTTCTTTCATGCAAAAATATGCAAAGCACTTTTATATAAATTACTTCATGGCCAATAAGAGAGCAAAATTATTTTCTAAATTTTTTATTTGGACTTAGCCCATTTCTGTTCCCTAAAATTGCTGCTCTAGATGGTTCAAATATTTTGTTAGTACCTCCCAGGATGAAAACAAAGAGAGACTTTTTTTTCCTGCCAGCATGCAAGTGCTGCTTGGAGAGGTTCTGGAAGCATTCATCCACCGTGTAATCTCTGACAGTGCACACAGTGCTGGTGGAATTTCCTAGATAGGCATGCAACACTCATTTGCCTCATCTCATCAAAGGAGCAGGGGAACTTGACCCATCAAAATTGTCATACTTTTTTGACTAGGTAATTATAAATAAAGCCTCACTTTCAGTTGTTAATAATTCCTCATTTCTTACTTTCATTTGTGGTTATTTCATGGCATGCTGCAATAACTAATGACAGCCTAGGTACTCTGGTTTTTAAATCAAAAACATTTTTAAGAGTTAAATGCTTTCATTTAAGTTGGAAAAATCCCAGCAGAGTAAAAGCTTATATAGTACAATTTGTGCATGATATTAGAGCAGACTCAGAGTTCATTCTAAGTTTCTGCATGCTAAGCATCTACTGAAATCAATGACAGCTGCACATGAAGAGATATTGCAGAACCCATCCACAGCTTAATGATAAATAAATAGTGAGTATGAGATAATCTGACTCAACTTCCTTTTAATTAGAAAATTTTGGTTCAGAATTTGGGGTGAAATTGTACCTAGACTTCCATATGACTTTCTAAGGTATGAATTTACCTCTGAATATGTCCTGCACAGCAGGATCAAGTACCCATCTCGAGCAGTTTGCTCATGTGGCTTTTCCTCTACACCTTCAGTTTATAAGTCTGTTTTTGAATTCAGCTCTTTGTACATATGAGATATTTTCAACAAATTCCTCTGAAAATTTATTACAGCAAAAGTGATATTGTTTCCAGCTGTTTCTATCCAGAACTGATATTAAATACTGGAAGATAACACAACCAGATCACTTTCTCTATCAGACTTTGACACTAGGTCATGGAAATTAATAATGTTCAAAATGTATCTCAGATTGAAGCTGCAAAGGCCAGTCAGAGGTATCAACCAGCAGCAGATGTTAAAGCCACACTCTGATCCAATTATTACCTTGCACTGCAAAGGAGGCAAAATCTTCTGGAGGGCAGTCACAAGGTCTGCTCTGTCTGGGTGGCCTGCGTGTCTTCTCTGCAGCTGATCTAGACTGAGCATCACTCAAGACACTTTCAAGTCATTCAGATAGGAGCATATTTCATTCCTTCCCACCACACATTAGGATATTGGTGAGATAAGATGTGGGTAAGATGTCAACTAAGACACTGAGTTAATAGCATCAGATTTGTTTCAAGTTTTTACTCTTACTGCCATATTTTGTTAGGTCATATAGCTGTAGGTCAAGTTTCCATATTATTTCCTAGCTGTGTGGGAGATAACCCTAAGGGTGATATATAAGTAACAATGTTGAAAGCACAAGAGCTCCCAACGGCTTGTTCACTGAAAGTAGCCCATTCAAAGTTATTGCTAATAACCTCTAGTTATTTCTGACATATCCAGTGGGATGAAAATACCAATAGCCACTAATATGTGTCTGCTTAGATATTTGGTCATGAAATAAGGAGGTTGTTTTGCTCATATGCAGTAGGTAATTTGCAGTACTCTCTGAAGACTTGACTTAAAGAACATTGTTCCTGAAACCACTCTGGAATTGAGGGCAGTGCAGTAGCTGTGCCACTGAGATGAAGCATCCCTAAAGCAGCCTGGTCTGAAAGATTTCCCATACTTGCTGGGAGGCAGAATTTCTTTTTTCAAGGATCAAGGTGATCACCAAACTCCAGGTGGTGTTTTACTTATTATGTGCTGTACAGTAAAATTTGGCTTCTAAGAAACAAAGTAATTGAGGGGAGAATAAATCCTTCTGTTGATAGCAACAATATTGGGTCTGTAAGGCAGAAGTCTGGGCAGCAGTGGTAGCAGCAGGAAGGTATTAAACTGCAGTAGCTGGCTTGCACAGAACACTCTGATGGTATTGGGTTGTTGTGGATTGAATGTACCTGAATGCCAGGTAACACACTGACCTGTCTGGAATGGATGATTTTTGTCTGGCTAAAAGATGTAAAATCATCTCTCAGAAAAGTATCGTCTAACATCAAAATGTTTGATAAAAGTGTTATTAAAAGTTTTGTTCATTGTATAAGAACTCAGAAATATTGACTCCACAAAATGGAAATTGTTCTCTATAAATTTGGGAGTATTAAATGAGCAAAATCAGGAAAAGGAATGTGTAATGAGAGAACAGCAAGCTTTTGTTTGCAAGACATCTTAATATACAAAAGTCTTCAGCTGTCTATAGCAAGATCTTATGTGTTACAAGAAGTCCTCTGATTATTCCCTGATTTTCAAACAAGCAAGACTATCAGAATATCAGATTAAACTAAAATAAAAGAAAAATGGCTCTTTGTGCAATATTATTAGGCACTAAAGGACACTGTAGATATTAAATTTTAAAAAGTTCCAAGGATTAGTGAAGTAGTTTGAAGAAACTTGTACAGAGCTGTCAAATAGAGTCACTGCCTCTGGTTCCTGAGCCACAAAATGCTTGTGGCCATGAGAGATTTCTGTGGAAATATCACTGTGTGCTTGCCGTGTTCTTAGTCTTCCTTAGGCATCCGCTGTTGGTCAGAGCTGGAAATTGGATCTTACACTCTGTGTACCTTTGGTTTGACCGAGTACAGCTATTCTTGTATTCTTCTGTTGTAACAGGAAACAATCCAGATATCTTTTATTTTTTGTTCTGCTGAGAGAAGTCTGATTTTAAATAGAGGAAAGCATATGCAGCATTAAGATGTCTGGTGACAGTCATATTGTTAATTTGTTAATTTTGATTTTTAATGTCTTCTCATCTGCAGATAAGCAGACTTATTAATCTATGGATTCTACATTTTAATAAGAAGGAACTGATAGCAAATTTTATTGATTTTTAAATTATCTAGTTCTCCTCTTACTCAGAGCCTGCATGATTTGGCTCTGTAGGCTTGTTTTGAAAGCCATCTTTCTCTCTTTTTTTTTCTTAAGGGTTTGAAAAGACTCAGAGGAACTGAGTGGTATCCAATGGTTGACCAAGTTGTTCTTTTGTATTAGAACTGTGTTAGAATGATGTGTTGGTTGTGTTGCAAAATATCCTCCTATCAGTGATCTCTTCTTGAACATCAAATTTTGAATGCCCAGCCCCTGTTTGATGCTTTGTGATTTACTTAACTTGCACTTACTCCTTTCAGCACTAAACATCTTTCCCTTCAATATTCCTTGGGTCACTAGTTCTTCTTTTAAGAAATCAATGTTTCTCCAAGACTCATAGGAGCTGCATTGTAAATCATTTCAAATAGGAGAAACAGGTGATATGATGTGTTGCAGCCTATGATGAAGTTGAGATGGCCATGGTACACAGAGTGTCATCATACAGTTTCAGAAAGCTTCACCCCATACACAGAACATCTTACCACATCAGAAGGCTTTGAGCTCTGCCCTTCCTGTTCTTTAGCCCAACTTTTATCCCCTCACGCTGCTGCCCTGCCCCTGTGTGCCCTCTGTTCCTGTGTGGTTGCTCAGTGCCCCTGGGCACTCCCTGGCTCAGTGCTGTCAGTGCTGTCAGTGCTGCTCACAGCTGTGCCCGCTGGGGATGAGGCTGCCCCAGCCCCATCACCACAAACTGGGCACCTACAGCAATGTTTGCATCCCATAGAATTTTGTGTCCCTTAGAGAGTGAGAAAAGATAAGTTACCCTTCCATAGTGAGGATAAACTCTTCAGCTTTTTTTGATGACAAAATAAAAGATTGTGGATCTTAATGTAGTAAAGCAGGCTCTCATCTTTAGAACCTTTAATGCTTGTTTAATTCTATTTATGTAAGTTATTTAATTAGCTAATCAATACTACTCTTTTCAGATTAATTCTTTTTCTGTTGGGAATGTAAGGAGTTAAAAAATGTGCATCTCCAGGCCTAGTCTGACAGTAGACTATGACCAGTTGTGATGCAGAAAACCAGATTACAATTTCATTTACACGGCTGTCATGAAAAAGAAGACATTTGGTGTGGGATGCCAAAAGGGTGCAGATACTTCCTGTGAAAGAGTAGTTTAAAATTTCCAAAGCTGTTTTTACAGACTTTTTTTTCCTTTGTAAGAAAAGATCTTGTGAGAAGTAGTGGCTGCCTTTGGTTCTCTTGAGTCTGTTCCATAATAGGCTGTGTGAATGAGGTGTCTGTGTGAGGCAGTTGTTGCAGCTCACTTGAAAGCTGACCTGATTTAATTTTTTACTTTCTTTTCAGAATGGCTTTTGTCATCCTAAAGGGAACTTTGTAACCTTTTCACTAAGCAAACCAAATTTTTCCTCTCTTTTCATTCCACTTATTTTTCCCTGTTAGGAACTGAGTCCTGTTGAAAAGAAGGCACTAATTCCTTACCAGTAAGGGAGAAATCGGATAAAATGAAAGCCTGTGAGTCTTTTCTCTGTAGGATGACAAGTTGTAAAAATACAACTCTATGCTGAAAAGTGACTGTAGAGATGGCATCTTGGGAGTGAGTGGGGGAAGGTTATGTTTATTATCTGTTAATGACTTCCAGATCAAGTTTGCTCAGTTTGTGAGTATAAAAAAACTCACCCTTTTTTAACTGCCTTCTCTACAGACTCAATTGGGGATTTAAAAATCATGCTGTGCTAATTCTAATCCAAGTATTGCTGTCAGTAATAAAAAGGTTCTTCAGGGTATATTGTGCCTTTAGTTAAACTGTCCATCACTGTACTGGAAGTGAATGTTAATGCTGTTGATGAGAAGCTTATCAAAATCAGAATTTGTCTTGTCCTGATTAGTCTTAATTAAGTCTTATTAACCCTTTTAAACACATGTCTGTTGTATTGGTTTCTGGACTTGTCTACTGTGGAGGAATGTCAAAGAAGAGGAATAAACCTCAGAGCTATTATTTTTGTATTGCACATAAGGATTGTTGGGTGAGGTCATCACAGTTATAAATTAAGTCCCGTTGACATGCTGGCCATCTTGATAAGTTTAAATTTCTCAAGGATTTGAGTATCTAGCGCTCATATATAACACAAATGAGAAATTCATGGGAAGAGTCAGTCTTTTAATTAAATCAAATGATGTAATTTGAAAAATGTCAACTTTCAGGCTTTCAGGTCCTTCTTTAAATCCAATTGGAATCATAATACTCATAATTGGAATCATGTTATCAGGTAAAGAGCCAGCAATCTGGAAAGTGTTGGGGTGCATTTAAGTGTGGCCTCTGAGGGTGCTTTGATGGCAGCACCACTGAGCTTGGTGGTTATAGTAAAGGACAAGAGGGATACCCGAGGTGATCTTGCCCTCCTTCCTCTCTCTGACAGATATTCAGGGATCCAAACTGTACCCAAATCTTGTCATCAAAGACCTTGTTGTCAGGCTGCAGGCTCAGCCATGCTCTGAGATGTGACTTTTCCACTGCTCTGCTCGCTAAGAGTGGCAAACTGGGCTGGATTTTGTCTCTGTCTCTCTTAGCCTGGTACCCTGGGATACTTTCAGGATCAAGGGAGGAGGAGAAAATGTTCATCTTCTTTGTCATACTTTTCTCATTTTGTTCCTGTCAGATCATCTGGCACTCTTTGATGACAGTATCTTTTCTTTAGCCTCATGTTGTTGGTTACTGGTCCTGTTCCATTCTGTCCGTTTGCTTCTTTCCAGGGACAGCACTGCTGCTCAGCAGGAGAGCACTGCAAGGATTTGAGATCACTCCTGGTTTTAAGAGGCAGTAAAACATCTGTCCTCAGTACCCTGTCAAAGGGGCTCCTCGTTGTTTCTGGTACCAGGGTGTTTCCTCCTGAGCTGAGCCCTGCACCTTTGACTTCTCCATTTGTTCCTCCTGTTGCTCAGCCTTCCAGGCCCTTGTCTGCCTGCTGCTGCTGCACCTTCCCATGGAGCTGTGTGCTTTGTGCGTGTCACTTCTGCATGCAGTGGGAGATTTTCGTGGAGCACACAGATTCCAGATAGTGTGTCTCCAAACCCCAAATTGTAAGGTTAGATTATAATTCAGTTTAAATCAGGACATTGCTTTATCCCTTTTCTTTCCTAAACTCTCATTTTGGAGCTAAAGAGTTTCTATGCTTATGAGTTTCAAAAAGTCCTGGGCTAGATCAGGAAACTCAGGCCTTTTCTAAGATCTTTTTAAGAATTCAAATTAACTGATTTGGAAGCCTTGGTACCTCCTTCCCCCTCTTGCTAATTTTCAGCAATCTGGAACATTGTTCTCACACGTATTCTTCTTGTGAATATATAAATTGTTTTGAAGCCCTATGGGATAATTGTCATTGCTGGAAAACTTTTATTGAATGGTGTTTGTCTGCCAGCATCAGAACTTGAGGAGGTTATTTCATCTTGGCTTTCATTTCAGTTCTATTTTAGCAGTTCTTTGTCTTCAACTCCATCATCTTCTCTGTGCACTGAGCTGCTGTGTTCAAAGACATTTTTTGAAATAAAATTCTTCATTTTGTGGTTCTTTTTCAATGATGTTATTTCTCATTTTAGGAGCTTTTGTATTTCTTTAAGGCAAATGAGACATGTTAGTGGTTCTTTGTAATTCTTTTTTGTTCAGTGGATTTCCTGTTATGCAAAAATGTAAAGCTTTTCTCACTGTTCTTCCAAACTTTTGTTTTCCTGTCTTGATAGTTTTGTACATCTGTATCTGCTTTATAACCTGTGGCTAAGATGTATTTGCCTATTTAAGATCTGGCTTTGTCTTTGTGGATGTCTGACAACTTACTGTAAAACTGCAAGTTAGAGCTCCTGCTTGCTTGTTTCAAGACCTTCAAGAAGTGAACAACTTTGCTTTTCTTTAACAGTTTTTCTGAATGGACACGAGGGTACTGAAAATCTCCATAAAATTATCAGCATGTTGTTCTTGCATACCATAGTTGGAGTAAGAATTTTATTCCTTTGTTACTGTAAAAAGAATCCCAGGGGAAGCTTTAAAGCATAAGGCTTGCGCTGCACGAAGTGCCAGGTTTGTTTGTGGAGCACAGGACAAATCACAGCCACAGAATGGTTTGGGTTGGAAGCAACCAAAGGTCATTGAGTCCCAACCATCCATCCAGGGACACCTCCCACCTGCTCACAGCCCCATCCAGCCTGGCCTTGAACACTTCTGGGATGGGGCATCCACCACCCCTCTGGGCAGGCTGTTCCAGTGCCTCACCCCCTTCACAGGACAGATTTCATTCCTGTTATGTAATCTAAACCTGCCCTCTCTCAGTTTTAAGCCGTTGTTCCTTGTTCTGTCACTTTGTTTCTTTCTAAAAGTTTCCTCTCCAGCTCTCCTGGAGCCCCTTTGGATGCTGCAAGGCTTGGCACACACCTCTGCTTTACAGTTATTTTTCCCTTATGGGCAGATGGGACAGGGACAGACAGACAGAAAGACATCACCTTGTGAGACTGGATAAATACTCCTCTTTACCACCACAGAAATCCAGGACTATTCATGCCAGTCTGTCCAGACACAGTCTTTATAAAACATCTGAGACAGATCTAAGTATCTGTATTTTATTGTTAGTGTTTTAGTAGATCAAATAACCTTCTTAGCACCATTTTTCATTAACCAATTCATTATCTGCGGAGAAATCTCTTTGCATAGCCTTTTGTCTGGGAAGAAAAAGTGTGGAAAATGTACTAAGGAGAAATTAAGTTCACTGGAAGGCTGATGTGCATCCTAAAGTACAAAGAAAATATTATGTATGATTTTTATATTTTTGTTAGAAGAGGATTCAATTTGCAAAAATCTACCTAAAGATAGGAAAAAAATGGCAGATGAAGAAATAAGTGAATGTTGTGAACATATAAATACTGTGCCAAAGGAATCCAAAGCCATAACAGAGGTTTGCCTTACATACTTCTGATATTAAAAGGATCATACCATGGGTAACATGCTAACAAAAGCCATGATTCTGTCAGTATTTATAAACTATAAATTATATAGTTATATTCTGTCAAGTTATAAAATGCTTAACAGAATACAGAGCATTACGGGGGAGGAAAAACAACAATGCATGTAACTGAAGAAAAACTCAGCAACAAAGTGTTTCTTTTCTCCACTGGTCTGGCAGTTGCAGTAACATTAGGTGTGATATCTTTTAAAAACTAAGCAGAGAAGCCAGAGGTGAACATCATCTTAAAGTTTGTTGTGTAGGTTAAACTGTCAGAGACTTTGAACAGTGCTGCATTTATGTTGGGCTTTTCCTTTTATAACTAGTATTTGTGCTGGGTTGGGGTTTTTTAGTGTGTTTTACATGGGGTTTTTTTCCTGTTCTTCTTTCTGACATCTTTTTATGCTTTCAATGTTCACAAAAGGAAAATGTTCTTGCCGGAGATAAGAATCAATTAGATAAAGCTAAGGGCATGGTTGTAGTAAACTGCAGCCTAAAATGTGATACACTAGCTTAATTCTTGATAAAACTTTATCACACACCTTGATTCTTCTAAAATAGCTGTACACAAAAGTCAGCATTAGTTTTTAGAATAACTCAGGTTTGCAGGTGTTTATGTTCCATGCCTATTGTCATCTGCAGTTTTTCTGCTTGAGATGGAGAATGGTCTCCTGTAGCCTATTAGATCATTGCCATCAATCCTTGCCAGAAATTCTGACCCCTTCATACACTGCACCACCATTAAGTAGTACAGTACTTCATTTTTGGTGAAAACCAAAAATCTTAGTTAAAAAAAATCTCAGTATAAATATTTTGTAATATGACTGTAGAATTTCTTAGTCCCTTCTGCTAGTCTTCTCAGTTTGATAATATCCTTTACTGACATTTCTCCCATTTTTACAGCCCTCTTGTATGGGCTCAAAGTTGAATGCACCTCTGTGCTCCTCAGAATTCAGTGGCCAAAGTCCTTTATCTCCTACTTTCTTCAAGCCCACAATACTGATAATGGTGTGTCTTTCCCCTGCACTTGAAGAGTCATTGTCCTCTAGTTTACAAACAGATATCCTTTTGGACTCCCAAACCAACCTGTATTGTGTTTAAAACCTTTCTTCTTAAGTTTTTGCCAAGGTGGTTTAAACCAGCTGAGGCAGGGAGGAGAAGAATGCATTACTCAAGTCTCACCCATTTATTTTGTTTCCTTTTTCTGCTATGATCCACAATAGCTGGGACAGTTTTCTCTTTTCTAGACTGAGACAGACCACAGTAATGCAGACAATCTCAGCAAGTGGTTTGCCTAAAAGACAGAAACTTAAAAATACAGAAAAAAGGTTTGATTGGTTCCTCATCTTGTTATCCTTTAAACTAACATATGATTTAAAATGTCTGAAGTGAGACTGCACTTCAGCTTGGTTGCTTTATTTCTGTTAGATTTTGGGGAATAAGGCTGAGTGAGAAACATAAATCAAACCTCCCAGAATGTAATGAAATTCCTCTCATATCTGGATTCTGGCTTTATAGATGGACTTGGTTCTATTATGGCCCTGAATTATACTCTTTGGATTCAAATATCTATAAATCTTGAGGAAGCTTAGAGTGTTTTCTGAATGTGGACATATTTCTATCTGGCATGTGTCCTTCTGAATGTAGAAAGGACCTGTCTGTTGTGTGGTACAGATATTCAGAGCCCTTTGTTCTTTTTATCTTAAAACAAAGAGGTTTCACAAGCAAAGATTTGCTAATTAATTAAATTCTTTCCCTGACACACATAGGACTTCGTTAATTACAATGTTTTTGGAGGATTTAATGAAGACTTACTTGAGTTTCTGTGAAACCTTTTCTCAAGGGATTCTTAGCATTTCAGTTTTCTGTATATTGAAGAATTTGCACTCAACACATTAAAGGAAAACCAGTTTCCCACTGCTTTTCAGCATATTCAGCATAGGGATGCCTCAGCTTGCTTGTAAAACCTCAGCAGCTTCTGTTACAGCAGGCCAGCCCTCATTCAGTGGATTCAGAGGTCAGTTTGTGTTATGGTACTTTAACTGCACTGACTTCAACACATTTCGCAACATCATATAGAAGAGTGGAAAACTTCTTTTTTGCTCAACTTTCAGTGTGGCATTTTTATATTTGTCATTGTTTTTATGAACTTCACAAGGACAAATTGTAAAACTTGTTATTAGGCTGACTAATGGGATAAAAAGAAAATTTTAGACTTCTTGTGAAACTGATTATGTTTTTCTCAGCAGATTTTAGGTGACTATTCACATTATGAGCACAATTCTGTCTAAAAATAAGTTCTGTCCACTTTTTTATGGGTTTATTGAGAACAGAAATTTCCACACCATTCTCCCTTTAATGTGACCACAATGGGCAGTCATAATTTGTCCATTTATAAAAAAGAATAAAGTAGCAAATTGGCCACCATAAACTGTTAGTATATCCAGTTTTGCTGACATGTTTATTGTAGTTTGCAATATGCATGATGTTGATTTTCAAAAATGTTCCATTTTCTTTTTTGAGAGTATTAATTATAAATTCATGAATCACAAAAATCAAGACTGTAATACAACTCAGGAGTTGGAAACACTACATAGCACTCATCCATGTCATCCTCAAAAAATGGGATTGTTGAAATTTTTCATAGTTTGAATAAAAGCCTAAAACCTTCTATTCATTGTACTGCTGAAGCTGAACAGGTCAGATAGTTTTTTATGCATTTATATAATGAACACGTCAGGAAATGTTTAGACAAGACCTAGAAAGGGACAAATATGTGAATTTCAGTGCCCCACCTGAAATCTCATATAGCATAGGATCTCATAAAATAAACATATAACTTTGCCTAAAGTCTGAAAGTATTTTTAGTGTTTTGTTTTCATGGTATGTTTCAAAGGAAATGAACTTGACTCCAAAAAACACATCTAGGAATTAAACATGGCCCCTAATGAACAGACAAAGGAATGAGAAAAGCAGAAGACTTTGCAGCCTTAAATTTAGAGTTCAAAATATCATCCCTCTTACAAAATATTTCCTGAAAATAGGCTTGTGGAGCACAAAAGTCAATTCTGGAAATGCGAGAACTATGAAAGCAAGTCCAGTAGTCGGCACTTTCAAAAATAAATAAAACCATCAGGCAACAACTGTATGCTAATTGCATTTAAGAAATAAAAGACCACCTACATAGAAATAAAATAAATCTCATTAAATGGAGCTAAAGCAGATAGTTGAGATTGAAACTCTGCTAACCAAAACCAAGCTCTCCAGGAGCTTGTGCAGTCACTGCCATTTTCCTTGGGATGGGGAGAGCCCTGCAAGCCCCTCTGTGCCCCTCTCTCAGCCCTAGAGCCGGGTGTGCATTTCCTGTCTGGCTGTGCCCTCGCTCCCGACAAGCCAAGCTGGTTGTTCTTGTGGATGAGCACAGCTAAGGCAGGAGGAAAGGGCACCCAGAGGAGTTGTGTGCAAGGGGCTGATAGCTGAGGATGGTACTAAGAAATCCCATAAATCTTGACAGTGTTGTTCTGTCCAAAAAAATTTATTAATTTAACCATTTAATTTGTTTTATGAAAAATCAGCTTTAGGAAGGCATACCACTGCAATCTTAAAATCAAGAAAGTTAAACATTTTATGACTTTTAGGCAGGACAATAAATTTTGAAGGTTTTCAGTAACAATAGCAAGAGGGCTTTAGGTCCAGCTCCTGAAGCAGCTCCCAAAAACCATCCTATTCCCTCTAGAGGAAGTATTGAAAATCATTTGCAGCCAGTGACCCCTCTCTCCCCGCTGGCCATCATCGGGTTATAGATCTTCAGAAACAAAAGCTGCCCAGGCCCTCACTCACTCTCTCAAATGGCCTTCTGAAAATAAATGAAAAAAACCAAAATAATTTTTAAAATCAAGGCTATTCAAAGCTCCTCATCTGTTTTGCTGCTGACATAGTCAGATTGGCTGTGGAAAGATTGCAGAGGAATTTGACTGGATATATTTGTAGGGCCGAGGTCTGACCATAACCAGCTTGGGAAAAAGCCCAATAGGTACTTTTTCCTTGACCTTTAACCCTTTGTCCCCAAATTTTTTTATTCACAGATAGTATTTGAGTCTGACTGAGTTTATGATTCAGCTGTGGAGCTTTAACTTAATCTGACAGAAGTTCTGTAAATCCTTGCTAGATGTTTTTGGTTCTGATTTTAGCTTCTGGTTTCGGTTAGACTTTTTAATTCAGCTATGAAAGTTAGAGCTTTATGTTCCTAAATAAAATTAAGTTCAGCCCTTCATAAAAAAACTTCTTATTCTTGGAGCTGCTATAGATGTTTAAAAGGGTTGCTCTGATTTTTAAATTTTTTCCCCTCAAGTACAGGGTCTTGTCTGAATTCTCCTCTAGACTGAAGCCTGAAAAGGAAGCAGATAGGAAAGAATGTTCCCAGGGACAAAGTCAGTAGAAAGTGCTTCAGCATTTAATCAGAACAATTTCAATCTGTTGATAATTGATCAGTAGAACACAATTAAAGAATCCTGCTCAATGTCAAAACAGCTCAGCCAACAGAAATAAATGCATGTATTTGTCACATGAGGGACAGATAAGAAACCAGAAAATGTAGAACAACATGAATAAAACCTTCCACCATATGGAATTTAGCAAAAAAGAAGATATTTAATAATATTCCTGAGGAATTGCTGTAAGAGCTTCATACAAACCTGCTTCAGTATCCCTTGAAAAATTAATTTGTATTTTAGAAAAAGAACCCCACACATCTGGCTTGATCATTGGCTGATAAAATATATTTTTATTCCCACCCCAAATCACATACAGCTTGGCTGGAAAGAAGACAGCTGCTTGGGCACTAGTTGTGTTTCAGTCTGAAGTACATCTAATCTTTATTGATGTATTTGATTCTCATGTGCCAAGTGCAGAAAGTTGTGCTTTAGTGGGAAGATTTTTTTTCCCCTTTTAATATTTATGTGTAATTTTGGCCAACAAAAAAAGGTTTAGAAAATGATAGCAGTTCTCAAAATGCATTAGACTTAAAATCCAATAAGTATACCCAGTGCTTTTGTATGAATCCTCCTCAGTTTGTTGCTTCTACAGGAAGCACTCCTATTGGAAATCAATCTCAAGCATTTTAATGATCAATTAATTCTGAAAGCTCCTTACTGTCTTCTCATCTGAAGCTTCAACATTTTTCCATTGTCTACAGTTTTTTTCCATTGCTAGGTCTGACACCTGTGATGAATTTGGTCTGAGTGCCTTAAGTTACTTGTGAGATTTGGGTACGTTAGCTCTATGTGCAAATCCTCAGTATTTCTTATTGTATTGCTTGAACTGTTTGCAGGGAGTATGGGCTGGGTAAATCCACATTGTGCTGAAATCAGTGACCAAACCTGCAGAGGCTTTGGGAGCTCCAGAGAACCTTCACCCACAGGTTTCACTGCTCAGACAGTCGTAGGTGACCAGAGGAAAACCACGTGCTCAGGAAGCAGCGGTTGCCAATGGAGCGGCTCCAGCTGTCCAAGGCAGGGCAGCACTGCAGTGTGGGGCTCAGGGAGGCTGCAGAGGAGCAGGCTGGGCACTGCCCACCCTGGGCACAGTGACAGCTGTCTCTGTGAGCTCAGGGCTGTCACGGGAGGCTGTGGTCTGTCTTGTCTCAGAGAATCTCAATTACTTGTGACACAAGTCCAAAAGCACAGTATGAGAGATAAGACCAGTACCAGAATTAAATCTCTTGTCTCTATTTTATGAGATATTGAATCTCAGAAAAGCATCTGATGAAAGAACTGGCAGAACTGCAGAGCTGAGGGAGGACAGATGTGTCGGCAGCATTGCTTGGCAGTGCTTCCTCTGCCAGTTCTCTGTGCACTGGGAAAATCTGTCAAACGGGGCTGTATCAGAGTGAGCAATTGGCAGTTAGTTTTACATTCCCCACTGTAGTCCTTCCTGCACTGTGAACTAGTCTCTCTTATCAATTCCTAGCCTTCAATCTCAATTTAATGTGCTGCATGATTCACAGCACAGGTTTCATGACATTGTCTTACCAGTCCAGTTTTCATGCTACTGGTACTTTTAGTAGAAGTTCTTTTATAGAGGTCGTTTTTTATTGATGAACCTTATATTGGGGAGCACTACTTTAGTCCTGCCCAGAACAGATATCATTTCCAAGGTATCCTTTTTTAGAACAGGATACTCTTGTGAATGTTGGGTATCTTTAACTAGACCTAGTTGGGATTTAGCACACAAATAAGCTTCGTAGTTAGCTGAAAATACAAATGTTTCACTAGACTGAAGCTGCAGTGCACCAGTTGCTCCAACATTTCAAGATGTTATTAAAGAGACACATGGACTCAAAGAGGAATTTCAGAAGGATTATACTGACTGAGTACTCAGCAGTTGCTAAAATAAAAGTTGGCATTCAGATCATATTAACTAGGAACCAATATTCCCGAAAATGTTATGTAAGTAATTATTATATATTAGGTTGCCATATGTCTGTGTGTGTGCTGTGTCCAAGACAGCAAACGTCAAATGCATGGTCCTGATCCCCTCCTGTTGAGTGAATGGTAAAATTGCTCTCGTGCTATTTCAGAGGATGAGCGTGTTCCTGTGTGAGAGACACAGTCAGCAAGTGCAGTGATGAATACATACATGTCAGTGGGATTACCCTAATACAGGGTATTAATATGGCACCAGGCAATGATGCTGCACCCAGATGTCTAACAGTGTCTCCATTCCAGATCCTTTTTGGAAATGTTTAGAGCCCATTTACTGCACGCTAAGATTAAACTCCTGATTGAATGAATTACAGTCAGGCCTAAGATAAAATTACACTCCATGGATAATCATAGCTTGTGCTAACCTTTATTGGGTGCAGGGGGTAACAAAGGATGAGGAAACGCCTGAGGCACTTAAGGACTGAGGCAGAGAAGGCATTAATAGTAAGAGCAGTTGTTCTCAGAGTACCAAACCCCCTGAGCTGGAGGAGAGGGACAGGGATCAGAATGAAGCACCTGTAATCCAAGGGAAGATTGTCAGTAACTTCACTGCCACTTGACTTCCACACTCACAAGTTTCTGGGGCTGGATGGATCCACCCAAGGGAACCGAGAGACCTGGTGGAAGGGCTCACTGAGCCATTCCATCATTGATCAGCAGTTTCACCAGAGGAGGTTTAGATTGGGTATTTGGAAAAAGTTCTTCATGGCAAGGATTGTGAAGCACTGAAAGAAGCCTGCCCAGGGCAGTGGTGGTGATCCCTGGAGGGATTTAAAAGATGTGTTGATGTGGCACTTGGGGACAGGGTTTGTGGTGCACTTGTCAGTGCTGGCTCAATGGTTGGACTTGATGGTCTTAGAGGTCTTCTCCAACCTAAACAATTCTATGATCTGATTTACCAATCAGCGTTACTCTAGCTATAGAAGAGATTTTTAAAAGGTAGTCAGGAAAAGCCACTAAAAATACAGGCCTGGAAAGCCTTGCTTAGGCAATATGCTCATGAGCTGCTGCTCTAGGCTTAGACATTTTCATCAAAATCTTCTTGCTTTATTGTTAGAGATAGTTGTAATACCTTTGCCACTTCTCATTGTCATGCTCTGATCACTGGGGAGTTTTACCATTATGTAGAAACAGGTCTTTAAAGGTTCAAAAAGCAAGCAAAACAAAATCCCAAAACCATTTTTTGTTCGTTTAAAAAGAAACATTTACTTCCTGTATACAGTGAGTAAATAAAAATGCCTGAGTGCCCTTTTTATATGAATTGAATTCTGTAGGTTTTTCCATGGAAATTAGGTCTAAATTTTACTTGGAAAGAGATTCATCAGAAGTTTAGAACTTTTGGTTTTATTCTTTTATACTGTCTTCCTTTTATATCTGGTTTCCTTTTCTTTGTTTATGAGAATATAATTTATAAGATTCATTGTCAGAAAAATTTTGAAATGTACTGCAGCCTGTGTGTTGTGGGGAAGATCCTATGACTTTGTGTGTCATGCTTAGTTTAAAAAAGAAGAAGAAAAAACCCCCATAATATATTTTTATTCTGCTCATATGCTGATTACTGTTTCCATTAATCCAGCTGAACTGAAGTTTTATAAGCAAATATCTTACTAAGGGACTGGTATTTACTGTATTCTGCTCCATTTTTATGACAGGAGAATAAATAGGAGCTCACTGAAGTAAGCTCAGGATTGTATTTTGTTAGGCAGTTGGTAACAAAGCAATAACAATATTTTCTTTAAAATAGCAGTGGTTATTTTACACATTGTTGAAGATACTTATCTGATTTTTCTACTTTTGGGGGTCCTATAACTACAGGTTTATTTGAATGCACAGTATATCTACTACATTACAAATTGGTTATAAGGTAATAAATTTCCAAGATGGCAAAAGGGAATGTTTAAGATTAGCCCATTGTATTATTCTGCCAATTGTTCAGAACTGTTTCACCTCTCCCTCACTTTCCTCTTCTCACATTCATCCTTGTAACTGTCCTGCAAATCGTCTTTTCATCTCCCCCCCTTGTGCCCAGAGCCCATCCTTTTCCTCTTGAGTGTTTGATTTACTTGACCCAAGCATTCTCTTCCATTCTTCCTGGTTTTCAGAAATAAGAGATCTTCTCTACTGATATTACTGCTATGACATTCCCCTCTGAGGTTCCTGAAAAGATCTGGTAGTTTGCATTGGCTGTCGTTCATCTGCTGTGCTCAGATTTGGCAGAGTCTTCTCACAGAATGAGGAGCTTCTGAGAATTTGGGTTTGGCCTGAATTAGCATGGGTAATGTACAGAAAATTTGAGAGATCTCTAATTTGATGCAGACTTCTGGACATTAACTTGTGCTTAGCATCACAAAAACGTGCCCAGGGCCAACTCTTGCTGTGTCTTTTATGGCTGCAAGGGCTGTGACACAACAAAATCTCCTCTTTGGTTTTCTTTGGAGAGAGCAGAGAAGTGGAAGTTTGTGCAAGAGAGAGGCCACAGGAGCCTGACTTTCCCTTTGGGAGCAGGGTTAGGACATCTTTGGGGGATCCTGATGTACAGTGCCCTTTCTGCAATCACAACTATTTCTCCTGCTGAGGAGGCAGGTTATGAACTGTGGTTCTGTACTGCCAGAGCAGCTGTAGGAGATGGCAGGAGCAGACAGTGGTAGCAAGGTCAGAATTTGTCAGTAATGTCAATGACAGTTTCCCTTGGTCCTACCTAGGACTTACTTTTGCCTAGTACAACTCAGTAAATTCTCTCATTAATTATTCCTTCTACATTTTAATTGTTCTTTTACATGGTCAGCAGATCGTATTTAGTCCTTTATAATAGTTTTGCATAAAATGAAAATGTTCTATGATGTAGATGCACAGCTGGGACTCAAGCATGAGAGTTTGGTGTTTGGATCACTCAAAATCCATTGACTTCATTATTTGCTCATTCACTTAAGTTGTCACATCATAGAGCTCATGAATAGCATTTTCAACATTTTTGTTGAAACTTTCATACCTTCACAAAGACACTAAGAAATATCCCTAGGAGAAAAGTCCTACTCAACATAATGTATTCCTAATGCTTTACTTGGCCTGCAGGTGCTCCTTCAATATTATCATGAATTACAACAGTAATTATCCTACTTGTGGAGAAAAGAAAACTTCAAATGTTTAGCAAGGCCCTTCCAATTTTTTGAATGCTTCAATTTAATCTTCCTTATTTACAGAACACTCCAAAAAAAACCAATGCCCAGGACCTGAAGAGGAAAAGCACTGAACAGCCCTGCAAACACTGCAAGGTACCCTCCCTCCACTGAGGCAGCTCATTGCACACCTCATCTCTCTTTTAATACAGTAATGGGAAAAGAAGAGAGAGACACTCTAACAAATCATCATCTTTATTTCAATTTCAGTTTTCCCTGTCATTAGGTTTTAGTAAATCAATGTTTATACTGAAAGATATATTAATATGGGAGAAAAAAAGACTTTTATAATCAAAGAGTTTACTTTTAATTGCTTCTTCAGAAATACATTTTGATAATAGCAACTGCTCATTACAATACAAACCAGAAAAAAGCATTCATGTACTGTGGCATGGGAAGTACTGCCAGTTCTACATGCTCTACATAGTTTCTTTAAAATTTTTACGTTCTTTAGGCCTCAACAAAAACCAAAGCTCCTCTTCCAGGTTTGGTAGCAAACAGACTGTTATTCTCCACTGCTAACCTTTGGCCATCTGTTTGGTAATAAGCTTTTTTTACATTTTTTAGGAAAGTGTTCAGCTTGTCAGTAGGCACCATTGACACAGTGCAGCCACCCCATCCAGCTCCAGTCAGACGTGACCCAATGGCCCCAAATTGCCTAAAAGAAAATAACAGGGGAAAAAATCATGTAAAATACACCAAAAAGAGGTACTTTGTCATATATAAATTTTTATAGAAAACTCAGATGTGTTTTGAGTATTCCCATGTCATCAGATTTTTCTGATGTTCACGTCCTTGTATGTAACACTACAGAAATTTGCAGTTACCCTTTTGGACCTAAGAAAAGTACTGATGCCTTAAACTGCAATATAGTAATTTCTGTCAGCTCCAAAAGTCCCCTTGTTTTCTAAAGCTTCAGCATCAGCTGTTTTTAGGATCACAGCACAGCTGAGATGAAGAAAGCAGGAGAAGAAAGGAATTGTGTTAGCAACATTCATGAGACATCAGAAGTGAAAACAGAAATACATGACAAAAATAACAAAAGAGGGTTCATAAACTAATTGCACAGGATGTAGGCATGCAAGCCATTTTCTAATGTGGCAAAGACAAATAGCTCTATTCTTCCAGGACAGATCTAAACCATGCTGAAGATTCACAGGCTTCTGCATGACTACTGAGCATGCCAGTCAAGAAAAGGAGAGTTCAGAGACTCTCAAAAAGTCATAGAGTCACTGCACTCTGTATAAATAAACTCACATAAACTTGTGTTTATGCTGAATGGACATAGGTGGGTATCTCTCTTTAGAGGAACCTCAAGAACTTAAGACTGACAGCAGTAGAGGTAAAGTATGAATGTAGTCCCAAAAAAAAAAAGAAAGCTCTTAATGAGGAGTGTGAACAGAAAGAACAATGACAAATAAATGACATGCAAAATATAAACCATTCCCAGCCTCAAGACACTGGCCTGCTAGAAATGTCCTAGAGCAAATCCCATGCTGTTACACTGCAGGGCTCAGATGCCATCTCATTAGAATTTAGCACTGTTTTCAATAGTTTGCTTACCTGTGTTCCTGATCTTTACTTGGAAAAAGTAGGAAAAGACCATGTAATGAGTTACTTTGGGGCTTTTCTAACTTAATGAGAACAGAACCAGTCAGATTTAGAAAACTCTTCTGAAATCTTATTCTTGTGGGAGATCTAATCTGACTTACAAACAAATACTTTTGATGTGTTTCCAATAGCCATGCATAGAGAGATTCACCAGCCCTAGAATATGTTAGAGGGAGAGACAATATCATGTGAATAGCATTGGAAAATGACAGCTCATTTAGAGTGGGCTGTTGTAATTCTTCATGTGTGCATTTTATGTTAAATGAATCTGGTGTAGTGCTGGGTTAGTAGAGGTTTAGGTCATATTTCAAGCAAGTACTTGCATATGTGTTTGATTCTAAACACACATCTCTTCTTGAACAGAAACACTTTCTTCAGTGTGTCTGTGTGGTGCCACCCTTCATATTGACTCGATTTTATGTTCATTCTGCATTTCCTGTTGATGTTTTATTTTACTTATTGTTATTCCTGTAAGCCACTCATTCTCTGATGCAATTTTGGTAGTTTCTAGTCCATGGTGCAACCTCCTAAAATGAACAGGACCCAATCCAATATCAGTTGCAATCAATAAGGATATTCCCATTGACTTTATAAGGCCCAATCCACTTTTCAGTGTCCGTTAAATCAATTGTCTGTACTCATTTTGTCTGTTACCTCAAACAGAACTTCGTATTTCAGATGGTGTCTGGCTTTTATTTTGGTAGGCAACCGAAATCCCTTCAGAATTGTTCTGAACCTTTTATTGATTTCATAATTCTCTGTGGTCATGCTCATGCCTCATTTTTACTGAGTCATTTTCAAATACTTAGTAGAAATAAAGCATAAAGTAGACAGAAAATATGCCTGTTGCAGAGCTGAAGTCACTGTGTTTCAAAATACTGTGGCTTAACAGTGTCAAATGTGGTGATAGAAGCCACCTGGGGCTGCTGAGGAACCTGATGGGCAGTGCTGCACCATCTGAAAACCAGGTACCTGGTACTACCTGGATCCAGGAGGGAGCACCCAATTCTATGTCTGCAGGAGATGTGGTGCCTGGGAGGTTTCTAGATCAAACACAAGGAAGTTCTCTTTGGAACAGGTCTGAAACTGCCTCATTAAAGTTTTAATCAGTTCAGTACTAAGCTGGACCCCTCTGGTAAAGTGGGATTCCTGGCCAGACACTCCTCTTGTGCACTGGGATCTTTGAGAGAGGAGTCTGAGCAGACAATCCCATGGATGGGGAGCTGCCCCACGCAGTGGGAGCTGTGGGTTTGATGCTGGGCTGTGCTGCAGCGAGCAGGGTGCTGGGGCTGGAGCCCAGGGCTGGGGCACTCAGCCCCCAGTCCCAGGGTCTGGCCTTTGCTTCTGCAAATGTTTGTGTATCTTGTTCCAGTCTTCACTGGACATAAAGAGAATTAGCTTATGGGGGTGTAAATGAGTAAAAATATGAGTAGGGCAGCAAAGGAAAGAAGAATAAAAGAATAAAAGGAGGGAGTAAATAGGAAATCCCATAGTTTGGTATATGGAAACAGTGGGCAAGACATGGTAGTAGTCCATTTTAAAAATAACTGTGCTTTTAAGAGGTAAAAAACCCCCAGAGCAATATTGTTAATTTGAAATACTTAAAATTATGAAGTAGCTTTTCAGAAGGCATGGAGTTAACATGGTAAGATTGAGATATATAAATGGAGAGGATTGTGCTTATTCTGCTTTGTAATTTAGTTTGCATTTGGATAGCATCTTTAACTGTTTCTGGCTTTGTTGAAATTTCAAATTATGCCATGACTGCAGGCTCTGCTGCTCTAAGAAAATCATCAGTGGAAATGGTAAGAGTCTTGATAAAATGCAGGATTGTGTTTGCTATCATAATGTACCTGGATGTAATGTACAATCTGTATGTTTTAAAAGTGGTCAGAGAGGATTCATCTGTCTGTCATGTAAGAGGCATGGCTGGGAACACAAAAATTATCAGGATTTATAGCACCAAAAGATGGAGAGTAAGAAAATGAAAGTAAGTTATGTGCAACACTAAGGACTGAGAGATTTTCAAGAGTACCTAACTTACTCGGGAGCTCACATCAGATTTTTTGTCCTTTAACTGTTTAGTAATCTGCTGTGTTACCTGCTTTAGAAGGCTAACAGGTAAACCAGCTACTAAGAGCATGAGGAGGGTTAGAGAAAGCACAAGTCTTCAATCTTTGCAAAATGAAAAAAACAACTGACCAACTCGTGGTTACAGTTTTCAGCACTACAAACCACAGCAAGTATGGATCCCTTTCTTTCTTGGCAGAGGTTATACACTAAAACATAAAGATCTAGGCAAAAGAGAAAACATCTGGATATGCAGATTATTCTTCACAGTTTAAACCTTGTAAGGAGAGAGCAGCAGTAGACTCAGGCAATTCTGTGGAATGTATTTTTGGAAAAGCTTTTGAAAGTTACAGGGCGGCTGTATATCATCGTGAGTAAAGAATGTAATTTATGTAGTTCCTGACCATTTCTATAATCACATCAGCCAAGTCTTCCTGGAGTGACTAGTGATTTTATGTTCTTTAGGTTTTTTTTTTTTTGTACAACTTAAGAAAAGTTAAGACTTTTTTTCCAAAAATTAAATGGTGGCTTAAGCTGCATTCATCCAGAAGAGCTATACACTTTTAGAAATCTAACTACTGAATCAGAAAAAGATTTAATACTAAAATTCTAGAGAAGAAAGATGCATTTCTTAGGAAATACTCTTGATGGGACAAGACTGCAAAGAATAATGAACAAGCAATTTACTTTTTTCTGTGCAAAGAATACAATAAAAAAACCTAGATGAAATAATTTTAATATATAAATCTGAAATCATTCCATCTGAATGACACTCCACTGTGGTACTTAGCTCTGCCATCATATACTGTGGGCTCTTCTGCTGGTAAATCAGAAATCTGATGTTACATGGGCACACACATCATTTTTTTCCTTTACTATTTATATTTTGCTCCCTGGAACTGAAATGCTCCGATGAGTTTTAATTTAATTTAGAAAAAATCCTAACTGCTGCTTTCCTTTTGGTGCTGTGGCTGTGCTCCTCCCTGCCAGCCAGTGTCCCCCTGCCTGAGCTGGCTGGAGCTGTGTCACCATGGAAGCACAGAGCTCAGCACAAATGGGGGGGACAATTTCCATTCCTGTGCTGAGCTTCCTGCTGCCAGAGGCTGTCACTGCCGTGCTTGCTGCTTTACTGGGACATGGCACAGGTAACTCTGTGTATACTGGAACGTGGCACAGATAACTCTGTGTCTGCTGGAACATGGCACAGGTAACTCTGTGTCTGCTGGAACGTGGCACAGGTAACTCCACACTGCAGAGCACATCTGGCCAGGCTGTACCTGCTTGTTGTCCCTTGCCCAGGGCAGGACAGTTTCCTCCCAGCTTTCCTGAGAACAGGCCCTGTCAGAATGGGTTCCTCAGATCTGCCAAGTGCATTCATTGGATGGCACTGACTGAGGCACCAGCTCTGGGCAGTTACTGTATCAAAAGCAATGCAGATGTTAATGTAAGGCTCCTGCCCTGCCAGTGGTGCCTCAGAACAGGCAATGCCAATGCCTTGCACAGGATCAAGACTTTGTTGCCCAAGATCTTTGATAATTCAGTAGAGCTCAGTCTCTGTCTCCAGCTGGCCCTGGAGATGGTTCTCCCCTCTCACACTCAGATCAGCAGTTCCCTTTGAGCAGCTGGGGTAACTCTGGTGGAACTCTCCTGCTGAGTGACTGTCACAGCTTATTGTATGATGTGGTCACTATGTGATACAATAAACTGAACACAGCCTGGGAGTTACACCCTGGACTGGGTCCCAAGAGAAGAATCAGAACTTGTTCTGCTCAGTTGCTATCAGTCTGTCCAGTGGCTATCAGGCTGCTTTGTGTTTTAGCACAAAAGAGCACGTGTATCCCACATGCAAAATAATCTGTCAATGTCCAGAAGTCTTCTGTTCAGTTTTTACGTTTGTACCTTTCTGCCTCAGAAAGACATTTTGACTTGCACACATTCCATCTTGTCTGCAAAACAAATGAGACCCACCTAAATAATCATGTTTCATACTCTGTTGATTTACAAACCTGATATATGGTACTGCAATTTAAAAAATCCATGAGTGCAGAAGAAAAATACATATGGTAAATTGCATGCTTGTAAAATTGATATTTTCATTCTAAGCCAGACTAATTTCTAAAGGTGGTAAGGTATTAATTATTTAAATTTTTTAAACTTCAAATTGAAACTGTTTATTTTCTTCAAGACTGAAAAGATGTAGAGAGAGGATGGGATATCTGCTTCTAAAAGACAGTGAAACAACATTTCTTGACCCAGGCCTGCAAACACATTTCCCTTCTGGCAGGGCCATAATGCTCTGGCTTAGGGCTGTTTCCCAAACTAAGCACACCCTTCGCCAAGGAGAAGAAGGAACAATTAGGGGCACAGGTTAGGAGGGTGGCATCACCAGGGAGCCATTATGGGACTGTGGGGAGCAGGTGGGTCAAGGTGCTGGAGCAGAGGCAGGGACAGCCCAGCTGGGCAACTGTTTATTTCCCCCAGCCACTGTTAAAATGATCACCAACCACTAAATTCCTTCTATAGGCACTGGATTTAGATGAAAGGTAGTCTGTCCTGTGATTAAATATACCAGAAAAAGAGAAATAAGGAAGGACTGAAATGTGTCCATTGTTCGATGCTGACCCTGCTGGAGGGATGAAATGCTGTGTAGGATGTGAGTACTAAGTGTTTGTTTTTACTTTGTGGATTAACACACGATTGTACCAGATCTCATTGTCCCCTGTAGCTGAGCCATGGAAACAACAGCCCGTGTATGAAGAGAAGGGACAACCTGTGTGGGGGAGACAAGAAGGGACAAAATGGCACTCAGAGAATGTACATTGGAATTGAGATTGTTTCCTCACCACCAAACTGAGTTAGGAAGGGATCACAGCTGAAAGATTAATGCTGAGGCAGAGATGGGGACTTAATTATATGTGGAAAGCTCAAACAGCACAGAGAGAAGCAGAGTGTCAACCCCTGTAACAGCACACTTATTTCTTAAACAGCAAAATGCTGTCCAACCTATCTGATACCCTGGACAACTTATTTTTTAATTGAAAAAATGCAAACGGCATTTCACTACATTTCATTATAAATCCAAGACAACCTAAGATTGTAGAACAGCTCATTTATGCCCTGGAACTCCTGTGGCAGCAGTACTGAAATGGTTAAGAAACATGAGAAAGGTAGATTTAGATTAGGTATTGGAAAGAAATTCTTTCATATGAGAGTTGTGAGGCACTGGAATAGGTTGCCCAGAGAAACTGGATGCCCCATCCCTGGTAGTGTCCAAGGCCAGTTTGGATGGGGCTCTGAGCAGCCTGGTCTGGTGCAAGGTGTCCCTGCCCATGGCAGGGGAGTTGGAACATGATGATCTTTAAGGACCCTTCCGACCCAAATCATTCTATGGTGCTGTAATTCTAAGAAATAGAGAAAAAGTAGCAGTTCAGATAGAACAAGTAAGATGATGTTTTAAGAAAACTACTTATGACTTCTTTTGCAACTTAAAAAAGAGTAGCCAACAGTCTAACGTAACACTTGTGACGATGAGTCAGACCAAAAGCAAAATCTGTAATAAAGCCATAAACCGTGGCTTTCATCTGAAAGTATTACACAGATGTCAGCAGGGAAACAATTGACCATGTAATGTCCCTGCAGGAGATTAATTTTGTAAGAAGAGACAAGAATACTTTCATTTTAAGATTGCAATAGCCAAGGATGTGATGTTTTCTCCTCAATCCAAACCGTATTCTCCACAGGCGATTACTCTTCCTTGTGGTCACAACTTACAGGCAGATGTCGACCAGGCGGTCCAGTTCAGGACAGCTGCACTCATACATCTCCCTGCAGCTGATATGGCTCTGCTTCATTAATTCTCCCAGCAGCTGGAGTGCATTGGCAGGTGCTTCACTGCAAATCTTCTGGAATTCCAGCACTCTGGCAGCCTCACTGTACACGTGCTTTGCACGCTGGTATAACTTAAAGGTGGAAACTACACAAAAAGAAAACTGCATTATTATTTGCTACAAAAGCAACATACAAAAACATAACAGAATGGTGGGGGTTTAGCAATTTATCCTTTATATGAGAACTCTCTAGGCTGAAAGTCTTCTGCAAAAGTTCTCCTACATCTTCTTTCAAAGCCCTAATAAAACTTAATATTTAGAGGTTATCAAAATGCGATGTACACATCTTTTTTCATTTTGACAGCTTCATGCACATGCTCTGATTATTTCCTGTGCCACTGAACAGGCTCAGTCTCTCCTCTTACTTTGCAGAGGCAAGGCAGAAGCTTAAGGGTTGGCAGTGACAGCATTAGGGCATTAATCTAAAGCTCTCAGGTTTTCAAATAGCAGCAGAACACAGGCAGAATATCAGCAGAACACCTGGAGGGTCCCCAGTGCCCTGCAGGCAGCTGTCAGCCAGCACCTGCTGGCCCAGGGCCTTGTCTGTGGCTGCTCCAGGCCAAATCTGCAGCAACTGTGGAACTGTGCAGATGGACCTTTACTTGGGAAAAGACAACCACCAAACCACAAAAAACACCACCCAATTTTTTCTTTTTTTTTTTTCCTTTTCTCAACAATGCAGGCTTACTGTGACTGTAGTTAATACTGGATTAAAGGTACCGTGAAGAGAACAGGTGCTTTCACTTTGGTTTTCAGGGTTCACTTTTGGTACAGGTTACTTGCCAGTGTCAATGCTGCCTGTGTGGATGTGAAGAGATGCCAAGCCCAGACAGGTTAGTGCTGACCTACTAAGATCAAAGACTAGTGCAAGGATTTTGGCTAAATTTTTTCTGTTGTGCCATGAAAAAGCAATTCTGCTGGGAAGGGTCAGGGGGGTGTCCAAACCTGTGTGGCCATCAGCGTAGAGACCTCCACCAAGCCTGAATAATGGGGCACAAAAAGGAAGGAGATGGCTGTGGTTAAAGACACCACAAGCCACCCATATTTACAGGAAGGTTTGGTTTGCAACTAATATTTGGGAATTGATCTGCTGTTCCCAAGCTCGTGCTGTAGTCCATTGTTTTCCTCTCCCAATATAGTTCTGTTTGCTTTAATACCATGGCTACTATTTAGGAAGTATTGTTCACCAGAAGCATGCATGACATAATTTAATTTATGACTTAATTGGTTTGTGTGAGCTGTTTGGGTGGTAAATATTAATGGACTTTAACCTCTATATGGAGCACCTACTGCACTGTTTCCTTATTTTAGCACAGCAAAGCCTTGCTAGAGCACTTCAGAACATCCTTCATCTTCTTTTTTTTCTGCATGTAAATTCTCCTTTAGAGTGAAGTTTCTCTCTCAGTTCAACTCCTGGTCTCTCTTGCTTTCTAAAATGGCTGATAAAACTCTCAAATAGAGGTAAAAGGAGAAGCAAGACCAGCCCTGTATTTAAAATAGAACTTGCTGTCTGACCCAGTCCCACAGAGTTCCTACTTGGCTGTTCTGTGGAGACTGCCAAGTTCTGGAACCACTTCTGACACTTTCAGTAATCTAGATTTGCAAATACATGTAGAAATCTTCCTTGAAAGACTGGAAATAAAATTAGGTTCAGTATGAAGTCTCTCGTGTTGAACACTCCAGGCAGCAATCCTTACAACCTAAAACTTCATCAGCACCTCTATAATGCCTTTTTTTTTCTCCAGAGTATTTCACAACTGTAAATGCTGAAAATAGTGCTGAGACAGAACTAGTCTAAAATGAGACAGAAACATTTAACATAGCAATGTTCTGCTACTGCTGATATTGCTTCTGCTCCTATTTATTTTGTAATTCAATACAGCCTGCTACTGAGAAACCCTGTGCTGTTTGTCTTGTGAACAGGCCTTCTGAAAGCATTTCAAACTAGGACAGAAATGAGAAAATTGAGTGCCCCCCAGAACCATGGACTTGAGAGTATCACACAGGAAGAGCATATTTTAGTTTCTGATTTTGTTGCTGCTGGAGTTAGTTGCACTGTGTTTTGCAAAGTGGTGCCTCTATTTTGAACACTGAAGAAAGGCAGCTTGGCCTATTTTTAAGGATGGTTTCTCTTTAAATATTTTTTTCTTATGAGGCATTGTTTTAGAGCAAGGAGATTTCTAAATGTGCATTCGTTTAGGGAATATCTAAAGTTGCGTGAGAGATTGCCATAGCTCACACTCTCTTGTAAATCACCATAGAACAGTAGTAACCCAAAGAATGAACTGAAAACATGTCTGGTTTCAATTGTCAGGCCACAGACTTGCCAAAGGCTGTGATTGATTCGGAGACCACCCTTTGGTAGAGCAGTGCTCTACTGGCCAGATTACCTTAAAACCTCTGGGGTTGTGTTGTGCTCGTCACGATGGGAATTGGCAACCACAATGGGCTCTTGGCTCTGGCTGTGAGCCAGGGGACCTGAGCTGTGTCCTGGGCAGTGCTGGCTCTGGGAGAGCCTCTCAGTGGAGGGGGGAATTTGCTACCTTGCCACAGCTTCCTCTGGCTCCTTCCAGGCAGCAGAGAGTGGCTGTGTGTTATTTGCAGACTCCTTTGCGGACGTTTACCAAATGTACCAGTTAAAGGCTGGGATCCTGGCATTAGCTATGGGTCTGTTATAGGCAGCATTTTATTTCCAAAAAATTATGTTTGTGTTTAAAAATTTTTGTTATAGCTTGCTTTTCTTCTCAGGCAGTTTTCTTTTCAGGCAAAATTATCTTCAGGATAGCAAAAAGCCTTATTCTAAAATAATGATATGATTCACACATTTTCAGCTTTCAACACCAAATGCCTCTGATAATACAGAAACTTTCTTCTATGTCTTCTGTTTGGATGGGTAGTCCAAACAAACCCTCTTTACCTAACTGAAGATAGAGTACAGATGATATTTCTAAAAGTCGCATCTATATTGGAATCTGTTTGCTGCATCACAGCTTGTATATGAGCTCCATTGATTTCCTAAGCCATACTCACTCATTTCCTAAGCCAGTCACAGTTAAAAGAAACAAAACCAGAGGGTCCACACCTGATTAGTTTATACCTGAGCCAAGGCTGGAGGGCTCTGAAAGAGGAAAAACTGAAGCCCTCAAAGAAACCCTTGCAGTATTGCACAGAACTGGGTTATATGGTCTCACCTTCTGTGGTGCTCAAAATAGAGCATAAAAAGTAGGGTTAGGGAACAAATTCTTAAAAGCATGATTCTTAAAAGCCAGATTCTTAAAAGCATGTGCATCCTTAAAGCTACTGTAATGTATGGAATTAAGTAATTAATTAGACCAAAAATGTAAATATACTTTCCTAATCCACTCAACTATAATAAAGGCCTGGTTTCTTCTCCCACTTCCACTTCCAAGTTCTCTGAGCTTTGCTCCTGCAGAGGATTTCTGTCAGGTCACCCATGAACAGGTAAATTCAGTTCACTTACAAACCACCAAATGCCCTTGAAAAAATGGTGCCATTTTCCAGGGCACTAGTAGATAGCACTGCAGCAAGAGCCTTCCAAGTTGCTGTGACCCAGCAGACTAATGTTAATGAAAGCTGGTCCAAAATCCATATAAAATCCCTTAACAGACAAAAATCTGGGCTAATAGACCCAAGTAATTGTGGGCTAACTAAATAAAACAGAAATGTTTACTGTGGATTTTCAACCGTATGGTCTTATTTTTAATTTTAGCTTTACAAAAATTGTGCAAACCTGTCCAGTCCATTTAAAGGATTTTTTTTTCCTGTATAATTAAGTGTTGTGGCTTCTCAGCAACTCCTATTATTTGTTACAACTTCAACTTCAGCAGATTCCTTTCTGTAGAGGCTTCCTGTACAATTCTATCTGACCTTTAGCTAAAGACCAACCTCTCCAGGCAATATATTTTTTTCTAGTTGCTTTGGCAGCTTCTAAAGATACATTTCACTGGAGATTAATGAGCTACACATGGCTGATGGGACTGTCAGAAATTTACAACCGGAAAAACTCACGGACCCGCAGTTGTGTAGGGGACAGCTTCTAGCACCATTACTCACGTGGAATTGTACCCTTCTCTGTTAGGCATCCTGCTGATTGAACATGATGAGGGTGAAGGTTTCTGGCTCATAATGTATATAAGAAAACGCTGCCAGATGGCTTTAATTTGAGCCAGATTGTGAACCCCCTACTTGAAGTGGGGAACAGTTACTCTACTGGGACTGCTCAAGTAACTGCTTGCAATCCAGCTTTCTGAAAATAAACCAGGGGACGAGTCATCACTGGATTCGGTGACACATTTAGCAGACACCTGTTTTGAGATTATGATAACTACTGGTTTGAAGTGATTTTTCCTCCAGAGGACTGATGGCTTTACAGACTTTTGCAATTAATTTGGACTATTCAGGGCCTGTGCCTAACCTGTGGCACACCCCAAAGCCTCCATCTTTTAGGTATGGCATCTGCCTGGAGTAGCCATATCTCCGTTTCTGTGGTATATCCCAAAATTTCTCCATGACATGGATCAGGGCAAGGCTGAACTAGGCACCTGGACCCTTAAACTGGAAAGTGCTCTGAAGCCTGTCAGTTTGGAGGTGTCATGCAGGACATCTGGTGCACAGAGAGAGCTTTTTGTGCCCCTGAGCTGCCTGACAGAACACTCGAGACCCCCTCACCTGCACCCATCAGTGCAGGGAGTGTGGAAACTGTTCCTGCACTCAGGTCACCATCACCACCCATGAATGGCTGTTCAAGCACCAGTGGAATTTGCAGCACAGATTTAGAATTCTCTTTCCAGGGGACAAATAGGAGTTAAACAGCCAAATCCACACAGAAAATGGATGCCTACTCCTCCCATGGCGTTTTCATTCTCTGGTTTAAATGTCAGAATTAGATTAATTTTTTTTTATATGAAGAGGAAAAATGGGTTTTAAAAATACCTCATTTAAGAAGAAAAAACATTTCATGGTTAAAGGAATACAGTGTTTTACAGAAGAATATCCTTTTGTGGCAAAGCTTATAAATACTTAATGTCCCACAATCACCACACACTATGTGTTCTGTGAAGCAGCCGAGTCCAAGCCAAAATTATGGCACAGTGCACCTTAGAAAGTAATAAATATTATTTTTCTAGAGATGTTCAGAAGCCACAAGTGCAATCCATGTGTAAACATTTTCAAGGGAGCTTTAAACTCAGGATTTTGAGCTGACCAAAGAACAACTGCAAAAAGTTTAGAGAGGATTTACACACCATCTGTAGTTCTCCAAACATGGGGAACGAATGGGCTGTACAGTGGGGAACTGCAGAAATCCTTGAATACTTGCTGTAAAAGGGATGCAGAGTTGCTGTGGGCTTCCAGACCTGGCCTGGGACTTGACCAAAGCCAGTCCATAGAATGTTCCTTTGAGATGTGGACTTTTTATCTGGTCACCCTTGCATACTGATAAAACTTTATGTGAGTATACAGCACTGTCACTGGAGGAGTAGAGAGGGAGCTGGACTTAAGGATCATTTAGTATGTACAGAGCACTTTTAGATCCTTAAACATGAGACATAATGCCAATACAAAACAGTATTTGTAACGATCCCTGGGCATGAAAAGATCCCCTAAATGTTATGGTTTGTTCTTCATGTTGAACAAAGAAAATCAATGACACTCTGAAATCCTCTGAAGAGGTTACTTATTTAACAGGATGTTTTCTCTCTCACATCAAGAAGCCAGGCATTGTCATTAAAGTAGAGTGGGAAAGTAGAGGGGAAGTAAGAAAAATGTTTTCTTCAAACAATTCCAAAGCCAACATAATGTGTAATCTGTATAGTGTGTAACAAACCCAGCAGATTTAGATTCCTTCTATGTCTGTCTTATTTCTTCTGCATGTTTTACAGAAATCTGTTATTTAATTTTATATTGTACATGCAAAAAGGCTTTCAGCATAATCCTTTTTAATTGGTCTTATCAAATGAAATCACAGTCATGCAAGTTTAAGAGATTGTGTTCAGCAAACATCTGCAAATGGTATTCAGAGCTACAGTATAAAATTTCCTTTGAGTTTCTTCTATGGCTTTTATGTCTAAATTTTTCATCTAGACTTTTTTTTTAAATACCAAGATAACCTGTATAAGCAACTCAATTTTGCAGAACTGTAGAATTTTGTTTTATAACCAGGTGTAAGGAGTATAAACATCTGTAAGTTAGTAGTCTTGCTTCATGAAGGGGAGAGTGCATGGACTGTGTAAGATTTACAACCTTGCAGCTTCCCAGGAAAGTGCTGCAGAGTGCAGGTACATGGTTCCTATATTCCTCATGTACAGACAGTACAAAGTTATCAAAACTCTTTCTATGGAGATAAAGAGCTGACTTAAGATATCTTATTCCATCCTGATATCTGCTGGCAGTGTAATTAGACAATAAGATAATCTTGTACTGTCTGATACCACTGGGGTGCAAAACAAGTTGAAGATTCAGGACCTGGTCCTTGGTTAATATATAAAATTTACAATCACTCCAGATGAACAGATTATTTAAGTGTCAGCATAGATAGGTATGTTACAGATCTATATACATCCAATGTACACATTCCTGAAAGTAGTCTTGGAAAGGACTGATAAGGATGTAATTTGGCTCCAAGAGAATACAGGTATTAATGCTACAGAATGGAAACAAGGAAGAAGGATTCTGTGTAGTTCTTAAAGGAAAATTCTGATCTCAACTGGAAACTTGTTATGAATGCAAACAAATTATTCCATAAATTCTCTATTATTTGGTATTATTAGCAACCCTACTATATGAATGCAGGATTTATTTCATGTGTGACAATGCTCATGACTGCCTGGTATAATCCTAAACAATAATACATGGGAAACACTTTAAACAGCAAATTGTTCATCTCCACCAACATCTTCCTAGAAGAAAAAGTAAAGTGACAGAAACTTTCTCAGGAAAGACTGAGACTTGCTGCCCAGTGACTGTTTTAGGAAGTGATCATGTATTTATCAGTTAAGAACAGAAGCACAAGATCATCTCTGCTGGTCTTGAACACCAGTTAAGCGATCTGCAATTTTCATCATTTTAGAAACAGTTCAATCAAAATCAAAGTTTGCTCAATTTTAGGTTAAAAGTTAGAATGAAAATATCAATTGATGATGGTATCAATTCTTTCACTTCCCAAACAAGATTCCAGCCAAGTATTCTGGCAAGACTTCCACTTGAACTACTTATTAGTGCATAAAACTTTTATATAATACAAACATTGTACAGTAAACCCCACCATTTCATATATGCTCACCATCTTGCATGTTTTGACTAAGGATCTGAGAGTGGAGCTCCTCCAGGCTAATTCCCAGGCATTTACAAATTTCCTCTGTGCTGTAAGGCTCAGGATGTAATACCTCCTCGACAATGGTCAGCATTTCCTCTAGGCTAACTCCCAGCTTGCTTTGCACATCATGGAGTCTCAACATTTTTCTCCACTCCAAGCCTTTTGACTTTGAGAGAAGCTAAAATTAAAAAAAAAAAAAACCATAAAAATTGTGCTTTCCTGTTTAAAACTTTTAGTTGTCCATAAGTACCTTTAAGGCCCATTTTCTCTTTTCACTTCTTAATTGAGAACCTTCAGAACCTACTTGCTATCAGTAAAGAGCAGACAATACTTATATCTATTATTAAAGGTCTGTGAATGACAGGTATTCTTCCCTCAAATCAGATACTGTCTGTAAAAGCCCTACTGGCATTATTTGTTTGAAATCAGATCAGTGATCTATCCTCTTCCATGGACTTTGTTACTTCAAGCACTTACCAACCTTTTACAATCCCATCTGGACAACTCTTTATACAAATGCTATGATGCAGTAACACTAGAAGTCCTTAAAAAGTTTATTTCCATACTATTACTCTAACATTTTGGTTTGACATTTCCAATACACCCCTGGAATTTTCTGATGAACATTTGAGGTTGTCATTACAACCTTTTCTCATAATAGCCTTAAAAACATGACAGTGGTCATAAGATTTGTGGGGAGAATAACCATAACCTTTCTCAATCTCTGGAGTTTTAAGTAAAATTTAAGTACTTTCTTTAACATCAAATTTAAAGGAACTTCTGAGCCTTTAAAGGAGTGGTACAGTGTTGGTCTGAATCTGTTCCATTCCTACATGGTTGCTGTGATATTTATTAGTTATAGATGGATCTGCTTTCCCCACTCCTGGCAATGATATCATGCTTTGTGTATCTTTGTGATGTTTTGGCAGTTGACAGTCGTTACTACAACACACCAGAATCCTGAAAGACAGAATGTCCAACAGGCTTTTCTCTGGAAGGCTGAAATATGTGTTGATGCTCCTATGCCTCTAATGAAAATGGTAAAGTATTTTCACCTTTCCTCATAAGGTGAAATATTTTGATGTTATGAATGATAGATGAATAGTCAGTGGTCATTGACCTAGCACCTGTAATTTCAGCAGATGACAAAGTAAAACAAAGATTAGCAGGTACACAGCAATGTCATTTTATTGTGTTCACAGGCACATGATGTGTGTCCAGTGCTGCACCATTTAAATTGAGTTTAAAACTTCCAAATCAAGCTGTATGTCTGGAAAGAGTTTAAAACAGTGTAGAAAGACCAGGGAATAAATCCTTTTTCTATACAAATCAGCATTCAAATCTTTTATTAACAAGGCCAAGATTTCACCCAATGTGTTTTATTCTTCTCAATGAACACCGGTTCAGAATGAGATTGGTTTGAAATAATTTCTCTTGATACATATCTGAAAAGTATTTGTTTTGTTTTGTGCAAAGTTACAGCATGAAATTTAAGCAGATCTGCTGCCCAGCTATCTGGTGTAGATTCTTGCTCTCCCCCAACAGAGCTTTTTTTGCAGGGGCCCCTCCAGTTTTGCTTTAGTGCAGTATCTAAAAATTAACTACTTTTGGTGCCATCTAGTGACTCGCTGAGATTTATGTGAGGCTCAGCAGAGCAAAACAAACAAGATCCTCATCATATAACTTTGTTGCCATTTAAAATACAATTTTACATGTTCAGTGGTAGGGAAAGAAGCAGAACTGTTTAGTGCCTAATGCAGAAATCAGCATGAGACAATTTTTTCTGTAAAAGACTGGTTAAGTCACTTCTGGTCTCCTTTTTAAAGACTCTGAATACCTAGAACTCTACAGCCTTTATGTAATTTGTATATTAGCTTACTTACTGATAAGTCAATAAAAATTACTGCTTCATTTTAGTTAAATATGTTGTATGGTGGTGCATACACATCTTCTTCAAGGTGCTAAATGAATGGAAATTATTTTCCTTATGCTTTAATCCCAATATTTAGCATCCCCTGGACTTCATTCTGAGAAGTTAAACAGAATTTACAAACAATACTATTCTATAAGGCAACAAAATTTTTTCTACTTTCTTTTTTAATAAATAATCCCCTGCAGAAATATGCCACATGCATTGTCACATCTGTTCCCATTCTTGAAGGGAGATGCTGTATTTCAGGCAAGCCACTACACTGGGGTTTTACAGGTCAAATGTTCCAAATGGAAACTGACCCTGCTGGGCCAGTGGGCACAGCTTTGCTGGAAAGGTCTGTCCTGCTTAGAGCAAAGGTTTGATTCTAACAGCACTGGGAAAAATATTATGGGCAAACAGAAATGGTTTTTGAAAATAGTTTAGCTGCAGCAGCTTGAATTGTAATGGACATGGAACAGAAATGGGGGGAAAAAATCCCATCTCTTTAATGTACAAAAACTAATCCCAATACTTCTTCCACAGTTGGATATTTTCTTGATGATCACTGACTAGATTGATTAAAGATATGGACATCAAGCAGCTCTTAACTGCCAGGATATAGAATCTTTGGGCTTTATTATTCTTTATTGTTCAACATAGGCACACTGGAAAACTGTGAGTAACTGAGAGGAAAACATACTTGGTAAATGATGGGACAAATATAAATACAAGAAAGTCTGACTAAGAGTAAGTCCAGGAATACTTTTATAGCAGCATCACTTCCTTACACTTGGCATTTCTATAATGCCATCTGAGCCCTGTGCCCAGGAGCTGATGGTGGCCCTGCAGCTGCAGCCACTGCTGGCCCCACTCCAGGCTGAGGGTGAAGCAGGGGGTGACATCCCCAGCCCAGCCGGGGGGAGCTCGGAGCAGTGAGGACAGGAAACGTCTTTAAACTGGAAACTCACTGTGACAGAGTGCAGGAGAGCACTCAGAGGCTGCTACAAGAACAGAGAGAGGGGAAGAGAAAGGCAAAAGAATGATTCTCTAGAGGGAAAGGAAAGGAACCGAATCTAAGAAAGATAATTTACCAGGATGATCAAGAACTCGCTGACTGATAGCAAAATGTTCTACACTAATGCTAGCAGGGATATGTTGTGTTGGCATCTTTGCCTATGCAGTATAGCAGTATGAAATTCTAGAATTACCTAAAGCAGAAAAGGGGGGGAAAAGCCTATCCTAAGGCACTTAGAATGAGAATTTCTTTTAAAGCATCATTGCAAGGCCCAGCATGTTAGTTCATAGTTCCATTAGCTTAATGGTGCTTAAAAGACTTCCCTGTTTCAACTTACATACCTGCCCTCCTTCACCCCACTGTGACCTCTTCCTAAAGACAGACTTTTCCTGGCTCAATGTATTTTTATAGTGTGTGCAGCTTTCCATCTGGGTAGCATATGTTTAAAAACAGACAGGTGTATGTTGTTAGTCTCCTTACAGTCGAGCATCTGCTAAAAGTGCATTTTTAGAGATTGCATCATAGTTAACAGAAATGTAAAAGAAAAGATGTTTCCTTACTACCTCTTCAGTATACTGTACAGGACTAATAATTTAAAGCAATTTAGAAAACTGTGATTCAATTCACAAAGTCTGGTATATGGAACAATAACTTCAAAAGCTCTCACAGCTTAATGCACTCATTGTACAGTGCCTTTTAGAATGGATTATCTGTGAAGGCTCTCTATTCCTATGCAAAAAAAAAAGAAGTTCCTCTTAAAAACATATATTTTGTCCATTAGCAATCCCAAATTAGAGATTTATCAGTTATAACAGAACTAACAAATAGACAGGTCCTTATCTTCATTTCTTAATGGCTTAAAAATTGTGTTAACTTCAGTGACAACAGCTTTAACTGTGGTCATTGGTGCTATTTGTTTTACCACATCTTAGATACAATGGAAATACAACTATTCCTTTGATACTTGAGTTTAAAGCCCATTTTAAAAGTCATCTGAAATCTAGCTTCCCTCCTCAAAAAAATCTCAGCACATTATTTTTTAATACATTTTGTCAATGTCTGATCAGATCTTCAAGTATTTTTTAGCACTAACTAAGACTTGTAAAAAATTATTTTTTAATGGAATCATGACACCAGCAAGAGTTCAAAGTGCTTTTGAATATTGATCAGATATTGGTCTGATATTCTGTGGCAAGGAGTTTCATATTGCATTTCAAAGCTTTCTTCTAGACTTTGTGACCCACATTCTGTTCTTTCCCAGAGCACCCTATGTTGGTGCAACTGCAGTGAATCTTTATGCTTACTCCTCCTTTACTCTTATCAAAGAAAAATGTACTGTCTTCTCATGAAGAACTCAAATCAAACCCTACATCTACATGCTCCTAAACATACAAAATCCAGAATTAAAGCAGAACTCAGATTTCCCCTATTCAGTTTACATACACCTTAGAGATAATTTCAAGCTGTAAACTGGCAGTACACCCTAAATATTGGGGTTTCATTCAAGCCTGTTTTTAACTTTATGCTGAGACACATGCTGCTATTCAGCATTTCTAATATTACTTCCTGGCCTTCAACTACTAGCTTGGATGCTCTCTAAATCCTAGAAAATACACATCTATTGCCATATGTACATATAAACATGTGACCATAGTGGTCGCTTTCCATTATTTGTCATTATTCAGCTTATTCAGCTTTAATTAGAAACAGTCTATCTTATTAACTGGGAATATTTTTTTCTGAAAAATAGACTTATTTCCTCCACTGAAATACAATAAAAATAATTTAATAGAACTAAATCACACAATCTTCTATATAAGGACACAGTCCTTGTACTTCCATTAAGCTCAGCAGGAGTTCTGTTCCTGCATATGGAAGTGTCTGGTTCTGGAAAGAAAAATTATATAAGAGTAGCACCTAGCCAGGTGTTAAAGACACAACTGGTCAGAAGTGGAAAAAAGCACATATTTAGATGAAGGTTTCATTAGAGTTTGACATAAGCCATGCGTTACCTTTGTAGCCAGCCGACACTCCATTACCCTAATATTGTAATGAGAAGTTGCTGCTTTATTCATTTCAACACAACTGTTAGCAATAACAAACGTTGCTCCACTTGGAAGTCTAACATCAGTTGCCCTCAGTGGACTGAACTCTATCAACTTGGCCTATTGAAAGAAAAATGAATGGTTAGTTTTAATTTACTACTAGCTAACAGTGCACTTAGTTCTATAAATCAAATGCAAATTTGCATGTTTTTTCTCTTGAAAATCCAGGCACAGTTAAGGAAAGAAAACTGACATGAAACAGGAAGAAAAGAGATTTAACCTCATTGGTCAAGTTACACATACACTTCAAACCCTTCCCTGTAGCTGGATTTTAAAATGTTTCCATTAAGTCTTTGGGTCTTTTCAGCATTTTACAGAACCCCACCCAACCTATTTTTCTTGCCTGTTTAAGACAACAGTTTCACTTTGATCTGCAGAGAAGTACCAGGCCTGGCTGAAGCTAATGTGCATGCCCCTAGAAACAAGGGGCTTTGCATTCCCTGCCCCTTCATCACTGTCCATCTCCCCCTCAGTCCTCTCATTTTGCACTGCAGCAAGATTAGTACACTGAGGTACAGTATGGGACCAACATTTTCAGACTGATGTGAGGCAGTGATCATGGTACATACAGACAATCAAACCAAGAAACTAAATAAAACTAAGTGTAAGAACGTAGTTACTGTTTCCTCCTTTCTGACATAAGAGACTGCCTTGCCTCACACATGCTTACACAAGCTGTGTAAGATGTTCCCAACATTTGTGACCTTTTCATGGAATAAGTTAGGCATCCATTAATTAAATAATTCAGGATGAAATGTAATCAAGAGATTAAATTCACATCTGGTTTTTTACTGGGGTAAGTTGTAAATCATGTGCCCTGTTTTGGCTTCTTAGAATAGACTGTAACTGTGCAAGCAGGGACATCTTACTGGTTTTGGCATTGTTCAACCCCAGAGAGTCCCTTGAGCAGCTAGAGTGCTAAATAAACAATGACAAATCTGCTTGTACATTATGTACAGCATATGTGTTACTCCCTGCCATTGAGATTCTGGACCCCATCACAGAATTCCTATCAAGACACACAGAATTGCTTACATTTAAATATACTCTTTAAGATCTGCTCCATTAGACCACAATGTACCACTAAGCTGGTCTAGTGTCCTGATTCTGACAGTAGCCATAAATGGCTATTTAGGGGGAATATAAAGATAGAACATATACAAAGCAATCTTTTCTAGGGGTATGTTTTTCCAGATTCCCATAAACAAAGATTACAATGGTTATACTCACACTGGAAGAAACATCTATTAAATTAGATAGCTACATACAGTTTAACACTCTCTTAGTGTATCCACAAAGGTCTTTTTTGAATCCTTTTAAAACTTCTGCCTTCCACAATGTATGGTATTTCTCAATTTAACAATGAATATTTTGGGAAAAAACCCAAACTTCCTTGTTTGTTTTTTACAAGCTGCTTGCTAATGTCATTGTGTTTCTATTAGTTCTTCAGTTATGAAAAACATTGAATCCTCCATTTACCTTCTCTTTACTTGTTTAGGGAATCTGCAAACTTCAAAGTATCACCCTCAAAGCTTCTCATTTTCCAAGCCAAAAAGTTTTAAATTGTTCAGTCAATGCTCATATTTTAAAAAATAGCTTTGATAAACCTCAGTGTCCTTTACTGTACTTTTCTCTTTTTTTTAAGATGGGTGGCTCAAGCTTCATTCAGCTGCAAATACACTGAAGCAAGGATATTTTTCTGGTTTGTTCACAATTCTTTTCTCATCTGTGCTAACGTTTTCTTTGTCTTTTTGGTCACCACTGCTATATATCAGAAAAGCTTCCACTTACATAATCGTGTCTGTGTATGGCAGGAAAATCTGCTGCTTCCTTCTTTCATTATTCATGTCACTGTGTTTTTACTACTAACAGTAAAAACATGAAGGAAAGGTGTAGAGTAGGTATAGTGATGTGAAGTTGAAAATATATGTGTCTCATGATGGCATTAAATGTTTGGTGTAATTCTAGGAAATAGGGGTTTTTTTTGTGTAAGGCAATCCAAGACATCTCATTAGGAACAAAAGCTGTGAGATATAATGCCACAATCATAAGGAAAGGAAAGGTTGTTATGAAACACTACATTAATTCCAATAAAAGTACTTTGACAGGTCTGAGGTTTGAACAGTTGCAGTCCTGTGCACCTTCTGGGACAGCAGATGAACCTCACTGTAAATTCCTCTGCAAGCACTCATGCATAACTTGGCAGGCCCTGTTTATCACAGCTAGTTCACCTTCTGTCACCACGTTTAAGACTGCTAAATGCCTTCTACATCAAAATTCAGCCACAGAATTGTCTGGAATTAGCAAAACTGGTGAAAAAAAAGTCTCCATTGTCTTTGTAACTGAACCTGGCAAAACTTCCTAGAACTGTTTGGTTATAAGAAGTTTCAAGAAAGCATTTTTGTAATAATTATCCCATTTGCACTGAATACAAGGCATGCCGACCATTCAGATTTCATTATATGGGAAACATTCTAAGTTCAGCATGAATTAGCCAAATAGTGGAACCTGGTGCTCTTCTAGAGTGCATCTTTCCCCCACATCTTTTCCTTCCTCCTTGCCATTTCTGATTTTTCTCATCATATCCATTCAAACTTGTCATACTCCAATGTACCCAAGTTTGTAAGTTTAATTCCTGATTCATTTGTATACCAATGGTGCTTGTACTGCTTATTAGGGTATTCTAGTTTCTAGTCTTGTCTTCTACATACTAATGAAGGTATTTTTTTGCTTACATTAATTAATACTACATTGTTAGCTTAGATTACAAAGGTACACATACAGTTCCTTCTTCTGCCAGAAAAGAGATTGACTGGTCCATTCCTCCACCTTCTGTGCCAATGTAACGTTCGCTCTTTGTGCAAATTTCTGCAAGTTCCACCTGGAAAAATATTAACATGTGAACCTTCAGCCACAGTTAAGGACGATACTTTTATTCTGCTTACATATTAATTAGTGAGAAAATGAAGGAAACAATGTCAGAGTTCTGACACTATTATCTCTCACAAGTCAAATAACATATGCTGCTATCAACCAGGATGCCACATGGCCCCTTTTCCCTTTTTTTCTGAAGCAAAAAAGAACCAACTACCCAGCCTCCAGAGGACCCACCACAGCCAAATGCTTTTCAGAGTATCCTTGTTTAGACACTTAACTCTTGTAGCTGTCCTCCTCCCACCTTCCTTGTGCACTTCATATCCTTCCATCCCAATAGGCAATGATTTGTTGATTTAATTAGATGAATCCATCTACTTGTGAATCTCAGCTTAGCAAAAAATTGCAAGTTATTATTCCAGACTGTTTTAATGTACTGATTCCGTAATCAGAATTTACTCCAAAACTGTTTCTCACTGCAGATATTCAAGTCAGTGATGCTTGTTGTGTCTCCTTAAGATACTGTACTCTGCTTATCTGAACTAACTCATAGCTGTATGTGATGTGCATTCCTTTGTGACATTGTGGGCATATCTTTGTGCATTCTAGTACCTGCAGGTCAGAGGATACTATGGGAGGGTGGAATATCAATGTTGTAACAGTCAAAAATAATAATTACCAGTAAAGTTTTCGGCTATCAGGCTAAGTCAAAACAAAACACAAGAGAAACTTTGGAAAATGGTCAAAGAACACAGAGTAGTCAAAAAGAAGTGGATTAAGAGGAAAGTATTTGTGTCCACCTACTATGACCCCTAGCAGTCAGTTTTTCTAAGCACAAGGTAACCCCAAGGAAGATGGGAAAAGAACTTTAGAAAAGCCACAGGCGTTTTTTCAGTGGCAAAGTCAGATTCAGATTCCACAGTAAGGATGCAGCATTACAGGACTGAAAAAAGCTAAGCAGCAAGACAGGGACACTAGCCAGCACACAGCTGTAAAAGGCAGCAGATAGAGGCAGTAAATCACGATGCTCAGAGAGGTATGTGCAGGGTGCCTGCCTGCCTGCTTGCTCAAGTCCTTTAATGGCCCCACTGACACAGCTGTAAAATTGGTGCTTGGATGAATGTAATCAGGCTGAACTGTTTGCAAATGCACTAACAACCAATTTACTCAGCTCACAGTGCAGTTATAGCCAATAAGCCTTAGGCTGATAAGCAGAAGTTATCAAAAAAACATTAACAAAGGTACTCTAAAACTATGCAGAGTGGATCTCTTTGACTCAAACATAGTAAAAGACATGAAAAATACCATTAAGGAGAGAACATTGAGAGTACAATCGGCAAAAATACTCTCCCTTTTGGCACTGCCTTTCCTTTGTGTATTTTAAAGATGAGCTGAAACAATGTTTCTTTTATTTTTCTTGAGAAACCATAGAAACTTTGAAACTATAGAAACATTGTGGCTCTCTCTCTTTTTAACAAAACCCATTTCCCAGGTTAATGAAGCTTCATTTTTCCTCCCTGTCCCATGTTCACTTAAGTCCCATTTCCAGTCTGAACCTCAGATCTCTTCATCCCATCAATGAAAGTTTAACATCTAGTTACCATATCTCCCTGCTCCACTATGAGCTGAAAATAATTCTGAATTAAATGCTGATGAAGGCAATGATGCTTTTTCCCATTTAATGCTAAAGTACTCAAAAACAGCTCCACAGAAAATAACAAACCTCCAGACACAACAGTTTCTAGATGCTCACTCCTTTCTACATATGAAGGTGTGCCTATTTAAAACTGTTGCTGTGACATGGGAATACCTGCATGTTTCAGTCAGTTCTGCTGAACCTGCCTTTTGTCTCTCTGAGAACACAGCAATACCACATCCCTAACTGTTGTTGCCACTGGCAGGAGCTTTCAGACTGGAGCTTATGGGTATTACTCACTGTGTGAGAAGAACATGTTGGCAGATGGGCCATGTGCACTCAAGTAGGAGCTGTGGCTGTGCAAACCTGGCCTAAGTACAGCTCCTGAGGTACTCCCAACATAAATTCTGTCCTTGGGTACAGCTGCCTGAGCTATTCATCTGCAGCTGCCAGATAAAGCTTGGCAAAGTCAGAAATGAGGCATTTCACTCTTCACTTAGTCTGGCTGCATCTCTATCTCCACATACACATCAGCTACCACTTGATTGCCTAAATTGTTTAGACTTTATGAGCCTAGGCTTATTAAATGAGTATCAGGAGAAGCCTTGCAGAGGAGGAATGTTAACAATTAGGACAGTGCCACTCCCCTGTCCCTTTACAAGGTCTGGTGAACTGTGCCTGGTTGAGCAGCAGGCCTTGCTGGGTCCCGGCTCTCCAGCTGTCCAGCTGCGTATGCCGGGCAGGCAGCGCTGCTCCGGCTTGAGCAACTTCTGTTTTGAAACTTAGCAAGGATTGGCAGGACCACCAAGTAGTAACTGGCAAGGGTTGCAAAGAACCCTCTCCACAAGACAGCCCAAGGCATCCCTGAAATATTATTTGGTTTCTAATTTAAACGGGCCCTTGCTGACACAGGCTGGCTTTAATACTAGGATGAGAAGCATGTGAATGGAGAGGAAATTGTCATTGTATAGAGAGCAGTTTCTACTTACTATTGAGACAAATGGGCAAATGTTTGCCTTTTGCTAAAATGAGTGAAAGGGCAAAGTTTCATTGGAAACTAATGTGAAGACTAAACTGGAAAGCCTTGTGTACATATTTGATACTTGGAAAAGGATGGCCATATGACTGAAAGAGTGAACTGAATTTCAGGAGGTCTGGGCTCAATTTCTAGCTCCACATTAAGTTTCTTGTGAGTCAGGGAAAGTCTCTTTAATTCATCACGGCTCCATTTCTTCAGTAAAATGAGGAGTATCTTCCCCCTCTTTCTAATTAGTAATTGCTACTTGGGATTCTTACATGATAATGCTATAAATATATGTGACTTCATTGCTAGAAAGTGAAAAAATCCCCATTTTACTACACAAGTTCTTAGAGTTTAGACTTCCACGGAAAATATCTCTAAGGAAAAAAGTCTGTGAGAACCACGTAATAAAAGGAAATAGCTTTTGCCTATCTCAGAGCAATGCCTTGTCTCCATTCAACTTGCAAACCCAGAAGGTCTTTAGGGCAGAGACTGTTTGGATCATCTACTATTTATACCTTTTCATTGTATGTCTGTAAAAATACAGAGCTTCTCAGACCCCAGATTTCACTGCATAACTTGGCAACATCTCAAATATCTGCCTGAAGAATACCTGAGCATAGAACTTCCTTCTGGATGCACTGCAGTTTCTGCAGAGAAGTAACTTGGAGCATTCTCACAGTCACATTTAGGGGAACTGCACCACAGCATCACCTGTCAGGCTGGTAGGTTAGAGGGGCCTGACACTCCTTGGCAGACTTCCAGTTACAATTGTTATGTGTATAAAATAAACAGTGTTAGCCTCTTGAGTTCTGCAGAAGTCCTAGAACAGGTTTTCTCACTGAACTCAGGCGGATATTTGTTCCTCATGAGGCACCATGAGAAATACAGAGAATGAAAAAACCCCATCTGCACATAGACTCCACTTGCATCCCACACATTCTGATTCATATGACAGACCACTTTGAGCCAGCCACAAAACATAGCTTGTTCTATGCACTCAAGGTTCATTAGCATGCTTTTCCTTCCCTAAAGCAGTATTTCAAAAATACTAGTAAATCACAATTTAAATCTTCATAGAATTTTACATAGTTTACTTTAAAAGCATTCCTATAAGGCTGCTGTTATCTTCAACTTAGAGACAGCACAGATACTTACATGATTTGTTCAAAGTCATGTGAATCAGTCACAAAGATGAAATGAGAATTCAAAACCCTCCCTATTTCCAGCATTGTGGCTTATTCTGTAAGGAATATAGTCTCATGGAAACAGCTGCAGGGTAGATGTAAAATCTTATTCATATGATGGTAAGGAAAAGAGGAACAGAGAGATACTAAAATCATAGTTAAAATGGGTCTGAATAGTAACATTATGACTCTGCAAAAAAACTACTTAGATAAATGAAAAATTTCCTTAGCTCACCTATTGTGAGGTCTACATATGTTACTGCCCTCTGAATTTCTGTATTATTGTTTCAGGAAGTTGTTCCAACAGAACTAACTAGACCAAGTAAACGATATCATGCAGACAGTAAGCCCTAAGCTGTCATCTACACTATTAAACAAGCAAAGTGATATATTTAATACAGTAATTCAAAAAGCTCAGACATCAGGAGATATTTCCTTTGATCTGACCCCCCTGCAAAAACCTCCAAAGAACCCAACAACCTAGCTAAGAAGGGAAGTACACATAATCACAGAATATCCTGATGTGGAATGAACCACCCAAGGATCTCCAAGTTCCTCTCCTGGCCCTGCCAGGACAAGCCCCAGAATCCCAGCATGTGCCTGAGCCTGAGCCTGTAAGTAAGTAAGGGCTTGTCAGCTGGATAAATTCATTAATAGACTTGAGTCAGAATAAAAATATGGAATATATGAAGATAAAGGCAGCCTCTGTGGATCAAACCAATACCACGTCTAGTCCTGTATCTTGTAATTGAATGTGGGCTCTTAGTATGGACCAAAGGCCAAGTAAAGATCTTATTTCCCCAGGACTTTATGTTGTGATCGGGAGTTCCCTAAGCTGAATGTCAGTTCTGCACCCTTAGTTACCAACAACTGATTTTTATATGTGAATTTATCCAGACTGCCTTTTAACTTATGCATAACTTCAACATGTAGATCTAGGAACAAGGACTTCTACACCTTGTCAGGTGAAGAACTGTCTCCTTTTGTCAATTATTAATGTGTACCTGATTAGCTTTATTTCATACCTACTGGCTCTAAACACTTGAGGGAGCAACAAACAATGATTGCCACCCACTCAATCAATTAAATTCATCATTTGATGGATCTCTGACCCTTCCTCCTTTAGGTGATTTTTTCCAGAGTCCTAACATACTTTTTTATGGTGGTCATTCTGTACCTTTAATTGTTCCATGTGGCTTTTTCCTAAATCTTTTTCAGTTTAACTATCTTGGTTGGTAAGAAAGGAGAAAGGCAGACTTACAGCACTTCCTAGACACCTTAGGGAAAATGTCACTGTATCATTTGCAATTTTAATGTGACAAATGAGCCACATAAAATGTGTGTTAATTAGTGTTAACATAAGCACATTGTAATGCAACCTCAAGCAGTTCAGCACTACTATTCCACCCCTTTCCCTGAGGTTGGACTGCCAGAGTCATTATGTGACCACATCTGTGCAAAGTCCCTTTGTTTAAACCTGGCAGTGACATAGCTGAAGCCAGCTGTTCCCTTCTGCAGGCTGCAGGGAGGTGGGTGAGTGGGGCAGCTGGGATGGAGACTGGAAATACCTGCAGTTATTCCAGCAGTACCCAGAGCTGCTCCCACTCGGGCTCTGTTCAGCCTCTGAGCGTAACGGGACAGCAGCAGTAGCTGGCAGGTGAGTAAAACCTTGAAGTCTCCCTGGTGATCTGTCAAGAAACACTAAATATTGCAGCTTGTGAATGCCAGGCCAAATATCATCCACACAAACACTACTTTTATAGCTGTTGGCAAGTACACATACCAGGTTGGCTGTGCTTCCATGGGAGATGTTTAGAATCAATGAGTTTCATGATATATTAACCTTGGGGATTTTGCTGTTTATCCAACAAAAAAAGATACAACACAATAAATTCGAATGTCTATAATTAAAACAATATAAAGCCACATCACTAGGAAAAGAATCTCAATACATACAATTCACTAACAAACAATTAAGTTTTAAGAAATTTATGTAAATTAATTACTTAAGGAAGCTGCTCACATGTTTTAGACAATGTTAGTTGGAGCACTAGGAAATATCTAAAACTAACAGTTTTTAGAAGGTACTTTTTAGGCTGTTTGTTTGAGAAGCTTAATTCTGAAGTCTGTCCAGAATGTATCCTACTGCAGAAGGTAACACCCTAACAGGCAGCTGCCTCCCCTGAGCAGACCTAGGCTAGCTTTTGATCTAAGACTCTACTAACTACCCCTGCTTTTTGTTTGAACAATTTAAGGTTCTCCCTGATAAGGAGCAAGTCAGTCTTGGGTTACGAAGAAAGAAATTACTACCACTTAAATCTGTTTTATCTTTGAGTCACAAGATTTCCTATCCAGCATGCAGAGAGTCTAATCTGGGAAATCATATCAGTGGAGATATAATTTAGTCTGACAAAGAAAGGTTGTGATTTTTTATTATTAATTGCCTTATGTGTAGTTACTCTAGATGGAGAGATTTCTTCTAATAAGAACTCATCAGTAGCTCTGCATCATATTACCTTGTTTGGGATTTTTAATGGAAAAAGTGAGTTTTCAGTAAAATGATACTTTTCATTAATATGTGCTTTTCTATACTTATATTTCAATATGAAACACCTCAAATTCAGGTTTAGATTTACAACTGAGTCTTTTTGGTCTTTCAAGTCAAAGAACTGATAAATTATAACCCACCCCATACAGCTCACTTGATTCTCTGTTGCCCCATCATTTATTTTACTTTCTATCAGTTTGATGTTAGTGATAATGAGCATGAAGACCTAAATGTAGAAAGGTATTTAGATATCCTAGGAATAATGAAAGTGAACAGATGATCATTTAATTATAAAAAAAATTCCTAAAAATTAGAAACTTAATGAATTATCTGAATGAGGACAGATAAGGGAGTTTCACCTTTAGTATTCCTCTTGCTCACAAAGAGGCCAAGGGCCAACTGCTCTGATTTTGACTCATGCAATAATGGGTCTGGACAGTGTGTAAACTGTGACAGAATTTGTCCCCATATAACTGTCACTGTTAATATGTTCCAAATCAGTGATCAATCCCTTTCAATCTCCCACAGCCCTTCAAAGAAGTAAACTTGTGTAAGAGTAAACCCCTTAAAAGAGTAAGACAATTAGTGAGTAGGAGACAGGCAAATATTTGTTAGTAAAACAGAATTAGTGTTGCTTAGTATTTTTTTGGAACAGCTCACCCTACATTACACAGAAACTTGATATACACAAATCCAGAATGACAGCAGCCAAAATAAAGCAATCTTCTCCATAAAATGATAGTATTGAATTACATCTGCCTCAGTGGTTTAATGTAGTTCATTTTGGCCCAAGTTAAGTGTGCTAGATTTTCTATGCACTACAGTGCAGTAGTAATGGTAACTAATCTTTAAAATTTAAAAAAGGGCATTTTTCTTCTTGTTTTAAATTTTATTGTTTGTGACTGGAAGGTCCATGAAGAAAATGCATTTGTTAATATAAGTTATTTTTAGCACTGTCTTTTTCAGTGCTCCAGAATTCTCTTCATCATGCAAATTTAAGTAACTGGAGTATTTAAATATCAACTCAGTCAAAAGTGCTGTGCATATATTTACTCCCTCTATAGAAATAGATTAATGGTCCCCCAATGAACATTCCTTAGCATTTCAGCAAGTTAATCTGAAAAGTCAGACACAGTCTGCTGCTTTCCTTTACAACAAATAATGTTGGTAATTTGATGGCAAATGTAGTGTAGATTTTCTGTTAAATTCTACAGCGTTTGGTTCACAACACACAAGACTGAAAATGCAGAAGAAACATTTATAGATAAAGATGAGTGTTTTACAGTAAGAAGGAAACATTCTCCATCATATATCATATTTCAACTCTAGTTAGACTGTAATTTTTTCCAATCTTTGCACATTTTATATACATATATACAGGTATAAAAATAATTTCTGAAATATAAAGCACTGTGTTTAATTTAGTAAGGTATAAAATGATCCTCAGATTTTAAATATTATTTTTACCACCAGGAATGCCTTTATTTTTAATATCTCATCTTGACTAGGAATAGGTTGCTGAAAGTTACCATCTGCTTCCAGTTTGCACATAAAATTCCAATTAGCTGAATTTCATATATGTTTTGCAAGGTAATTATGCTTACTTTTTTCCAGAATGGGAATATATTTGTCAGATAGTATCTGGATGTCCTCATAAGCACAGCAATCTTAGCTTGACTTTGTCTGCCCCCTAACATGCTCAAATAGAAGGTTATCAATTAGGTTGATGAGAGATTATGGCCTTTGATTACCACAGCTCTAAAGTACTCTGTTTCCCCTTGATTACAAACATACAGTCAAGCTTAACAAGAACCCTGGTTTTCAGTTCCACAGAGAGAGGAACTTTAGCATTTCTCTGTATTAAGAGTACTTTAAAATACAGTATCTGTGTGCCATTTTTTGTGTAAACAGTTTGGTTTCTTACATAATTATCCCGAGCATGTACCTATCAAAGATTTTGATAGATCAAGAAAATAAATTATAAAAAGAAATATTTTAAAAATAAAATAAATTATAATCCAATCCTAAAGAGTATTATCAGCACAAGTTGCTCATTTCAAAGTCACACTACCAGTGTGGCTACTCACAGACAGCTATGGATTAGGAGTGGTAAAGGGCTCAACTCAAGCACTTTCAATATTATACAGAGGCTTCAGAAACCAAGCAGAAAGGATTCCAGATGGCCTTTCTATTCTCCCACTGCAACCAGTGACAGTAGCAGGTACAGTAACTGTTGAAATGCTGTTTAAAAATGTTTAACACCCACACTCTAATTCATCTGAGCCATAGTTTGGGAAAAGTGAAACCAATGGACACTGTGCCATTACAGGTTAGGTTTAAGTCCTTTTTTTACTCTGTCTGACTTAGCTTTTTCTCAGTCTAGATAAAGCTAAATATGATTCCCCTTCCTATGCTCAACATTTCATATTAAATTACATAAACCCTATTCAGTTTTGATCTCTTCTTCCCAATAAGTATGTGCACAGATACCCAGCCTTGATGTAACAGAATGTTAAGGTGGCTGAACAGAGCTTATTTTCACACAATCTAACATTTGACAACAACATTATTATCACATCTTTGAAGTAAATCTAGTTACTCAGTCCTAAGTGATTTTCTGTACTCGTTAATTCCTACCACAAAACACAAAGCTGGGACAGTTTAGAGCATTATTATGTTTCCTTTACAAAAAGTATCATGTCCTGATGAAAAGTTATACAAAAGATTGATTTTGTAACTGTGAAATAAAAATCACTTTAAAGTCAAGAACCACTACTTCTGAGCATTGCTGCTGTTTGAGTGATGCCAACACAGCCTTAGAGTGGGATCCTGTTTGGAGGGGAAAAAGGGATTCTTTTTAAAGATTGCATTCTACATTTTCCATCTTGTTATTTGAATGCTATTGCACTGCTGCAACTGGTTAGCAGTGCACATCTGTCTGAATTGTCTTGAACTGGTATTTTCCCTAACTATTGTGTATGATGTTTGGTTTTTTTCAATATTGTATGCACAGTGAAACAATGCCCTGTTTCAGACTGCTACACACAATTAGTGAGAGCATGTGTTTTCTGATTTTGTTTTCAATGTCAAAAAAGTGCTATTTTTAAAGTTAGCGACCATGAAATTCTAGCCATGCTTTTACAATGTTTTTTAATTTTGTGGGACTCTGACTCTTAATCTCATAGGCCTGAACCTCACACTGGAAGTGTTATCTCATAAAAGCTCTAAATTTCAACGGCTTTTACTCTACAGCAACTATTTTAAACTTACATTTATCAGGAAAAAGAGCATGTAACTAAAATATTCTCATAAAAATAGTTTCACAGAAACAAAACAGATAAATGTTCCATTCAGTAAAAGGTCATTTTTTCATAACTTTGGCTACTGAAGCCCTACAATTCAGCCAAATTTGATTCCAAAGCCAGAAGTTTCCTGTCTTCCTGCTACAAACCATCACATTAAGATTTTGCAAAGTCCATCAGACTAGTGAGGGGCAAAAAGTCAATATTTTCTCATAAAATTACCATCATAACCAAATATTGTTACTTATAAATACCACAATTTACAAGTTTCACAACTATAAAGCGTTTGGGAATAAAAAGATGGATGGGAGGGGTAAAGTGATATTTCTTATTTAAAATAAACAAACACATAAATATCCAGAGCCTCAAAAATACACGGTCTTGGTTAGCTTTCTAATAGAAAGGATCTGGAAGGCCCCTACTTGTGCTCAGCTAAAATTTCCCTGCCATGGGGGAGCTCCCTACTGACACAGAGCCAGCAGGACTGGATCCTGCACAGATCCCATCTGACACCAGCACAGGATGCATTAGGAGCTGGCAAGAAGTGGCCAGAGCACGTTTTATTCTTCTGAGGACTCACATGCCTAAATTGCTCTAATTTATCCTCTGACTAGCCCTGCCTTTTACCAGGCAGTTCTGCTAGGCTAAGCATAAATCCAGTGCAACAGAGACTCTGGATTTAGCTACATATAAGAAGTCTCTAAGGGTAAATCATAAATTAGCAAAAAACAATGAATGAGTTTTTACTATCCTGTAAGATTTGGGGCAACTTAAAGCCTGAACAAAAGCAGTCAGTCTTCAGAGCTGCCACCCTCTTTCCTAAGCATGACAACCAGGTGCCTTGGTTTGTGCAAGCATTCAAAACCTTGGATATGTTCTTAACTGCTCCTATGGAGGCTATTCAGAAGTCTCATCTGTACATTAATTGCTCATTTTTCATCGTAAGTGCAAAATATCTGGCTGCAGGCAGCAGGGTTTCCTGACAAAAATGTGCAATTGTGTCTCTTGTGTTTGTCCAACTGTATTTCAGACACAAGCTTAACGTTCAGCACATTTTTCAACTAGCAAGAAGAGGATTGAACAGGACACATGAGGAGAAGAGAAGACACTCAGTGGAGTCTCTGTCTTCCTTCTGTTCTTCCATAATTTTCTATGAAAATGACAGAAGGAGTTTTGCACCTTTCTTTACAACAAATCTGGCATAATGCTGGCTGGCACTCCCAAGCCATGTGCAGGTTCAGCTCAAGATACACACTGTATCTATCATTTGTTCTCTGAAGAACACTGTGCAGAACTGGAATAATGAAAACCTGGCTTCTGGTTTTCCAGATACAGATTTTTACTCGCTAGTAAAATGTGGGCTTTCTGACCTCTGCCAGTTTTATGCTTGTGCAGATACCCAATTTCTGAACATGTGCACTCCAGTGATTTTGCTCAGTTGTTCCCAAGCTTCACTCTTGAGTTGACCACCATGAGAGACAGTGATGACCTGTGGTAGGACCATCTATGCAAAACCAGAGGCTTCTTGTCAGGCCAGGTACATATTCAGTCACCTCCAACCCTTTAATTACAGTCTCACTCATCCAAGAAGGATCCCCAATTCTGTGTTTTCATCTACCACTGCTCTCAGCTCCCAAACCAGAGCCTCTCTTACAGTGTCCAATCCCTTACTGACCTTTGATTGGACACCAACACAGTCAGGGTGACAGTGACTGGAGCCACATCCTCCTACCTAAAAAGCTTCCCCACCTCTCCAACCCTGCTCCCTTCTGCCTGAGCCCTGCCTGATGCTCCTGAAGGCAGCCCTGGGAGCTGGGCAATGTGGGATTGTGCACTCACTGCTGAGAGCATTCCTGCAACTGCAGCCTCAGAGAGAGTCTCAACAGATCAGCAAAAACCTTCTGTGTGGATCTGTTCAATTCATGGCTCAGAGAAGTGCTTGTTACAAGCAGAGTTAACAGCTGCCATCATCATGTGCCACTTTCAGTTGGCTTAGTACCACAATTTGGGAATGTCTGTCTTAGACAATAGGCACAAATATGTGTAACAGTCACATTTAGATCTGTTCTTTTCTCTTCCTGACAATGTTCTAATTTAAGATCCTAGTTTCACTTAACCAGACATTTTTAATGGAGAGAACTTCATTCCCATATGGCACCTTCAAGGACCATGACTCCTCCAGAAATCTGTATTACGCAAGCCAAACAGTGCTAACAGTTGTACTGCTAACAGGTCACATACTTGGGGTTTGTTTTTAGACTAATGTTTGTTTAAAAGTGAGGAATACATTTTGGATTGTAAATATGTGTTCCAAAAAAACTGTGAAGAGAATAAGGAGAGTCAGATGGAAGAATTTTACCTCTACTTTGTGCTGATTACATAATTTATCAAGAAATTGTTCCACAGGCCTCCAACAGATGCTCTGTTGTTAAAGCCATGAAAAGTCATTCAGGGAGAGAGTAAAGCCTCGGGGGTGTGGTCCACATGCTTCAGCACATATATCCTCAGCCCTGGCCTGCAGATAGCACATCTGGTCCAGGCATGGACCTGATGGTTGGCCAAGATACAGGCTTACAATAATGCTCCTTTTTTCAGCTTTAATGTAAGCCTGTTTTCTTGCCAAATTCAAATCCTGCCAAAATTTGGCCAAAGATGTTTGCTCGATTGTGCAATATCTTAAGTTTATATCCAACAACTCTTTGCAAAAACAATTGTATCGTGTTTTTAATGTTTACAGGCATTAACAATATTTAATTTTAAGTAGAATTTTACTGCTGACACTCTCGTGTTTTACAGTAAATTACCTTAGAGAGGGTTTTTCCATTAGCTCTGAGTGTCACGAGTCCTGCACAGCACACCAAAGCACTGGAGCTAGAGAGACCAGAACTTGGAGGGATGGTTCCATCGAGCAGACAATTCATTCCAGTTGGGTTATTGAGACCAAAATGTTCCTAACAATGAAAAAATAAACAATCTCAGTTTCAAGTACAGACAGGCTCAGGCTTGCAATTATCTGATACTTAGAAAGAGAATCCTTCTGCTGAATTGCTGGAAGCAAGGACCTGCTTCTGGTATCTACAAAATAAAGCAAAATTTTCATTCTGTTCCTTAAGAACAAAGGCAATGGTGGGGCTTCAGCCAAAGGTATGTCTGCAATGGCTGTACACAAACATATAACTACCCCAAGCAGAACTCAGGATGGGCTGCATGCCCAAGAATTCACCAAGCTCCGTGGGTGGGTTTTGCAGCAACTGGCTCTGCTTTGAGCTGCTGTGGTGACAATGCAAAGTTACCACTCCTTTTATACCCTACTTTTGTCCTTTTCTCCACAGCTCTTCATTTAGGCACCACAAAGAGCTCAAGGCCCACTTTGTGCTTCACTTCCAAGGCTGGCACGTGCTATTAGGCAGCCACATGACACTGAGGGGGAAGCAGTAGCCATGCAGGGTTTTCAAAGCAGATACTTGTGTCCTGAAGCACCCACAGGACTGACACTGGGAAAACCACAATGGTACTTAAAGAACTCTGTGCTTTAGGGTCACAAAGACACACCTACCAGTGGGGATGTTCTCTGGCATGCTATTTTTTGAATGAAGTTTAAAATATTCATGACTGATAATACAGATAATACATTTAATCCAGAAGTCATAAATCCTCATGTACGTACTCTTTTAAATACTCTTTAGTTGCTTTTTCTTTTTATTTATAATCACTTTTATATACATTTCTCTCTGCTATTAGTTTGAAACAAACATGCAGTACTTATTAAGAAATCATTGGATATGGGGGGTATATGAATAGCTAACTTCTGATGCAATTTACACATCAATAAACTGTTACAGTGCCAATAATCAGAAAAAATAACAGTATTTCTATGAAGAAATGTCCATCTTGAAAAGATTTCTGCTACTTCTTCTGAAACAACTTCAACCATAAATACCAATGGTAGAGATCAGCAAACACAAAGAGCCTCCTTTAAAGTCTTCTACCATCACTTCAAATTATATTTTGAATTTCCTGTTTTACAAATAAAGGAAATTCATATCTAGCATACTATTGCTGCCCATGCCCCTTTATGAAGAACACTAGACAGGCTTGTTCATAAACAGAAAATGCTTGAGTAACCAGAAACTGATCCACAGTTTCTGGATCGTCTTGAATGTGAATCAGGCTCGCAGACTTATCACGCGATGTTTAAATAGAAAACGTACTTCAGTTTCAAAAATGAAAATGGATTTTGCCAAGTTCTGCAACAGTTCTGTCCCAAAAGGATAGCATGCTCAACTTAATATAAACAGATTATCCCGCTGGACCCTCTGAGTACTTGTATTTCAGACTTTCTTAAGTCTGTAACATTTATGCTTATTCTCTGCCAGTACCAGAGTCTGCAAACCTGCTTTGCAAATTAACCTTCAAGTATGAAAGCTTGTCCTTAGGAAACAGATCTCAGTAGCAGACTGCAAAATAAATAAAGTCAATTGGTCATGCAAGCCTTAATATAAGAAAGGATATATTGTAAAGAAACCTAATCTATATCTCTACATTCAGTGCAGTTTAAATGCCTGTCATACTGAGCAATGTAAAATTGAAAATACTCATGTTACTGCATGAGTAATTTATTTGGGTCTATGCATAGGAGCAGGGGGCGGTTTGGGACCTGTGAATTGTAATAAAGTGATTTGTGGCACTGATTGTTCTGAATATTGTATTCAGTGGCAGGTGTGAGGGAGGCTTTTCAACAATCTGCAGTCCTTGTCTATTGGAACATCCTGTGGGGTGACCTGGACGGCCTATCCTAAGGAAAACTTCATGTGCTTTAAAAACCAAATTTACCCATAATTTGGGCTGGCTGTGGCAACCTGTTCCTGACCTGCCATCACTGTTTAGTCCATCTGCCCTTCCAGAAATATCATTAGATTGACATCAAGCAGAGAAGACACCTTTTTTTTCCCCTCAAAGGGCCATGAATTCTGTGAATCCTGTGCCTCACCTGCAAAGAGCAGGTGAGATTTGCAGGAGCCTCGATGGGGAGCTCAGGCTGCTCCCAGGGCAGCAGTGAGGAGCAGCACCTGCTGTCACCTGGGCCTTGGGGCCAGGCTGCTGCCCAGGGGGAGCTGCCCAGGGAGACAGAGCTGGAGTGGGCAGACAGGAGAACATCTGGGAGGTTGTGCTCCTGCCTTTCTGTAAGTGTGCCCCCTTCTGCACAGCCGCACTTTTAACTCAGGACATTCTGAAAATCCCATTCAAATTCCAAACCCTGAAAACCATGATGAGTAATGGTTCTTAATGAATTATTTCTTCTGTGTGCTGTTTACTTGGCTTTTGCATTTTCTTTTGCCTATTGCATGAGTCAGTTTCACTCAGCTGTTGTGCACAAATTACAGGTTTTCAGCTTTAATGGAAGTTCATTGTTTTTAAATGCTTCCATGGAAAGAAAAGGGTTAAGATATGATCTTCATGTCCTGAAAAACAAACCTCTAAACCTTTTTCAAAGCAGCTTTTAATTAAAGAATCCATTGGAAAGCATTCCATTTGACTTCAAAATCCAGAAATGTCATCCTGATAATGTTTGATCACAACTTTCCAAAGCAATTATTTGCTACTGTAATTTGTTTTATAGAGATGAAAATAGTGCTCTGCCAATATTTTAAAGCAAACCAAGTCATATCTCCTCTTCAAGTTTTAACATTAAAATACTTAACTTTATGTTAAAAAAAGCTGTAGAATGCAGGAAAACATTTCAAGGGTAAATAGGTATTCTTGTTGTATTTTACTTCTACAGTAATTTTATAAATTAAATGGATTTGGCTTACCTGAATACCCTTCAGTCCACACAGGAAGTAGTTATGCCACTGAGGTTTGGTTTTGTTAATCTGAATGTTATTAACACTAGTACTGAAATCCCTGCAAAAACAGAAAAACCTTAAGGCTTTAATTTGTATTAAATTTAGTTTGAAAAAACATGGCTTGTTACTGCCACCTGCTGATGGAAAAAACTGGCTTGATGGTTTTCAGTGCAATGTTTTCAGGCTTGGTTTCTTGTTTGATCTTTTTACATATATTCTTTATTAATCATTTCTATATGGTTATTTTAGATGAAAACATAAGAATTCTTGAGCAAGTATAAAGAATATATTAAATAAATCCAGAAATTAAGCTGCCTTTGACATCCTTAATTAAGGCAGGATGCCTTCTATCATGTACATGTATGCTATCATGATTTCTTAGAAGTGGAAATTCAAATAATCATATCTGTCAAACCATGACTAGAGACAGATAAACCTCAGGCTCTCTGGTAATTCCTGCTCAGGATTTCATCTTCATTACCTTTGCTCTGAATGGCACTTCACTAAAACAAGCCTAATGCTCCAAATTTATATTAAGTATGTTACAAGACAAAAATTTTTAGTTTAAATATTTTATCTGTTTCCTCCCAGATAATTCCTACTCCACCTTTCTTTCAAAGTAATAAAAATACTGAGCTTGAATGTTCTTAAAGAACAGCCAGGTGCTGTCAGAATGGGCATGGGTGACACACAGAGGCCTCAGGGAGGTGCAAGTGTTTTGGCAGTCTGTACCCTTGAACATCCAGGAATTTCATCTGCTTGATGTTGTGACAGAAGGTGCCCAATGCAGAAACAGCAAAGGCACTGAGAACAGCAAGAAATCAAATTAAAAATATTCAAAAGTTCCAGACTAACATGTGCTCTACAAGGCAAGGTCTGCTAGAAAATATGAACAGAGGCAGCTGAATTCCTGGAAATATTTAACAGGAATAAAACCAGTTTCAAGAAATAATACTTCAGGGGATAGTCTGTAACTCCTAAAAGCATGGAATTTTTCTTTTTTACACTGGTCCTAGTAAAGTACATAGATTATTGATTTCCTGGGTTTATTTTTGTCCAAAAGGACAACACTAATTAATACTTGTAATGGATACCTGTGAAAAGATGTTTTTATCAGTTGATTATTCTGTTACCCATGGAGAAAAAGTTATACAAATCTAAAGCATCTTTAGACATTCAAGTTCAACCTTAATTACAGAGCATCAGTTTGGTGTGCAGTTTAATGTGTAAGCTGCTATCTTAGTGCCACAAACAGGATTTTAACAGCAAAGATTGCACAAAGCTAGAGTAAAAAGTTACCAGGTTTTGCTGAGGAACACAAAAGATATGAAAGGGAGTACTGAGATTAGAGTACTAAGGAAGTTTGAGAATGGCTGTAAATTCTTCCAATTTGAGATTCATGTGTATTTAGAAGGATCTCCAAGAGAATAAAACTTGCTTATGGTTTTTGAATAAAATAAACCCCCCACGAGGTATTTGTAAAATAGAAAATACTTGTCATAAGTAATGAAGATTTTAAAATTCTGTGTTTGTTTATGCTTGCTTCCTACAATAATCCTAAATTATTGTTATAAAAAACAAGGCTGGTAGAAAGCAATGGATGAAAGTGATTAAGAGAAAAGGAATCTTAAGTCTTCTTTGCCTCAAAGAATTCTAAAATATTTTACCTTCATAATTCATTTTACCCTCTCAGACAGAGTAAAATTTCAATGAACAAGAAGACACATATTATAATTATATATTTTCTGGTTCTCAAGATAAAATAAAATAATGACTTCTTAAAATGCATTTTGCTATTTTTTGCAATCTTCTCACATAGAAAATGGAAGAAAAATATGGCTTTGATTTTGGCAGGTTTTATATGAACATAATTTACACAAACACAGAATGTTGGACTGTCAAAATTCCCAGAATCCTTAAGTCTATTTTTTGTTATGATATTCAGTTTTTATAAAAAACAATTCCTAAATATCCAAGCTTTAAATCAGTAAATGTTTAGGCTTGCCTTTGAACCTCCTACTGAAAATTAGGCTATTTAAGATCATAACTTTATAACAAAATAAAATAAAATATTGGGAAAAACATACCCATGAGATAAAAATACTCTGATATTGTCTCTTCCAGCCTTTCTGTTTTAAAGAATGCTTGGGGGAAAAATGCCAGTTCTCCATAAGCAGACATAAAAACTTCAATTTTTCTGTATAATTAGAAGAGATAGGATTTTTAAGTAGTGTGTCTGAGGTGGTTTTTACTGCTTGAAAAGAAAATAATCCTTATTTTTGGGAGATCAATTTGGCTCTTTCTCACAGAACCTTATTGTCTTGTCAGTCTGGTAGCTTATCTGTTTGAGTCTTCTGTACAAATACCCTGATTTAAAAACAAACAAATAAAACTTTCAGGTTTTGTTGTGAGATGGAAACTGATTGGTAATTACCATCCTCTGGTACTTCTGAAGGCACTTTGAGAAGTATAATGTCAGATATTCTCTCTACACATACTTCTCAATTACAAAGATGTTTTGTGAAGGGAAGGTATCAGGAACTTCAAAAGAATGTAAGTTTTGAATACCTTTTTAGTCCCAGTAACATAAAAGGCATGAGATCAGTTGAGATAATTTATGATAAAAAACAAGCAGGTGTTTTTCTAGCAACCTGTTCTCTGTTCTATTTCTACTAAAAGTTAACATGAACTATCAGGGTGGAAGAGTGTTACAGAACTGTTCCACATTTTACCAGTTCACAAAATAAGAATGAAATAGGAAATTTTAATTCTACAGAGGATTCTGGTTAGTCCTTGGTCACCAAAGGCCTATAGATACACATTCACCACAGGCATAAATCCACCAGTGGAACAGGCTGGGAAAAAAAAGACATACTGTCATCAGTTTTGTTGTGTGGTGTAACATTCAAAGTGTTGAAAAATATTTCTTTGTTATGAAATTATGGACATGTTTTAGCTTTGTTTTTAAGCAACAGTGTCTCAACAAAACCAAGATGCTTAATGCTGTGTTATGAGATCCTTTCTTGGTTTATGGTTTAAAGCATATGATTTTAAACTGAAACCAGGACAGATGTAAAAATACAATGACAGTGTCTGCAATTTAATTCAAAGGCTGTAATTCTACATTTTGTGGAACTGTCCTGAGAAGGCCATTTCAATTGCAATATAAGGCAGCAAAGCTTGAACACCAAGTGAAAATGTTTACCTTTTCATTACTGCTTTATTTTGTGTTCACTATAACATCTTGTCCTAGTCAAAACTATTGTAATTCTGAAGCCATTGTCTCTTGCAGAATGCTTTTGCAACACAGCTTAAGCCCTGGTGGGAGGCTGCAGTTGAAGACAGAGAAAGGTCCCAGGCACACCTTCCATTTCCCTTCCCTGTTCACCACTGCTTGTTCCCACTCTTTACCCCAAGTCAGCTTTAGTGCTGAGTGCATGGCAATTCACTAAAATGACAGAAAATTATCCAAGCAAAAAATGGGGAATAGTGAACTTTACCTTAAGATCGAACAAGTATTCTACGCCTGCTAAAAGGCAGAGGCTGAGTTGATCTTAGAAGCAGCTACAGGGAGACTAGAGGTAAAAGAAGCCAAGCCATTGCTTTTTGCCAGTGGCAAACTCTTAATTCAGCCCAGCTATAATGTGAAAACATATTCCACAAAGTGAAAAATCTCTGAGTATTTATACTTAGCATGGAAGTAGAAATTCCTTTGAACTGTCTTAGTCACAGGCAGCAGTTCAGAATGTGTTCATAACAAACTGAGTTTCAAGCAGGAATATGTGCTCAAATATTTCCCACTTTTGACAGTGTGTTCCTGTCCCTGTGCTGCCACACACTGTGCTTTCAGGAACTAATTTACCAATTAAACCAATGGCTCAATAAAAATGGCTTTAACTAAGCTTTTGCTGATTCTCATTTTTGCAAAATGCCCACAAAAGCTCATGTGGGTGAGTGACCTGATCTGAACTGCCATGCAACTACACAAATATCAGTCTGTGACAAAGAGGCAGGAAAACGTGCCTGAAGTTGAGAAGAGTGGCAGGATTATTTCCCTATGTTCAGCACTTGTGAGACCATAGCTGGAATATTGCGTCCAGTCCTGGGGTTTCCCAATACATGAAAGACATTGGCAGGGAGTTGACAGAAGGCCAACAAGATTATTTACAAGGGATCTTCAAAGGTCCTTTCCACCCTAAATTGCCCTCTAATTCTATGAGCAGCTGTGGAGGAAGTGGAAGTGAGGGAATACAGGTTTTTTGAGCCAGGATTGTTGCTAAAGCTGTTGTGCTGCGAAAACACGGGCCCAGGTTCTCCAGAGCAGGGAGTGTTACCTTACTTTTGCAGTAATTGATTACAAAACATTTCACTCCCTTCTCCAGGGGACACGGAGCTGCTGCCAGTTATGGAGATTATATCAAGAAAGATGAGATAAAAGAAGGGAGGACAGAATTGCGGAGTTTTAGAAGGATTGGAAAATCAGAGGCCTTACAGAGTAATATGAACAAACAGGTGGGAGACACAGCAGCTGCAAAGCTATTGCTCTGAACTAATAGACGTGGCATGGAGTCAGTCTGTGGGATTCCATCTGCTGATATAAATTGTTTACACAATCAGACTCTCTATTGCAGTGGAAGTCTGTCAGATCTCTGAAAAGGTAAACTGTATTGCAGTGCATGAAGAGGTTCATAAAAAATAATGAATAAACAAAGTAATTACATACAAGTACGAAGAATTGGTATTTGCCAGTTGCACAACTTGAGTTTGTGCAGGTTCTACTGCAATCAGGATATCTTGTTCTATAGCCATGGGGAGCACAGCATAACCACAGTAGTCTATGTGTTCTCCTAGCAAAGAAACAAAGAAAATACTTTGTAATAATTCTTTCTAGAATAGCAGTAACACAATTTCTACAGGGCTTCAGTGTTGTTTACTGGATGAGACAATTTCTTACTGTAGTTTCAACTCCTATTACCTAAAGTTTGGGGTACGTTTCTTCCATTTCTTATTACTTCACAAAAACTTCTTGTTTCTTTAGTGATTTTTATCTATTGCACCTGTTTATAAATGTTCGTATTTTAACACTGGCTTACAAAAGTTCTAAAAAACCCCCACCATGTAGATTACTGTCCAAGAATGAGAACTGTGTTGTATGTACAATTTATGGACCTTTTTCCAAGAAGATAACTACTATTTTAAAATAATTATTAATACAGTTGCATACAACATATAAAGTAACATTCAAATAGAAAATGTATGTAGTAAACATCCTCTCCCTTGGGAATAATTCCCAGTTACCATATGCTGTCCATTTAGTCTATATGAGATGTTCCCACAACACTGAGATAAAAATTAACATCAACTGCATAATAAACTAATTGACTTTTACTGCTCTGTTTCTCAGGATCCTTTTACTAGGTCTTCAAATGTGTAGGATTATTTTATGCAAGAAACTCAGCTCCAGGGAGACCACAATCCTAATATGGACAGACAATCTAAAAAGTAAGGCTGCTACAGAAATAAAAGTAAGTTCTAAACACAAAATAATTGTGACTCTCCAGTCTGCCAGTGAATCACACCCACTATTTTAAGTTCTGTGGACACATCTCTATGGAAGAGAAAATAAGAGATGATGGTAGAATAATTTTATGCTTTATCATGTATATTGCTGTGGTTATATTTGGTAACTTTAACTGATTAAAAAAAAAAAAAAAGCTGGCAAGTTACTCCAATTTTCAAAAACATCACTACTGTCTATGAATGTTTTTCTCCAAAACTGATATCCATGTAGAGTTGTTTATAATAAGATACAGTAAAATCTACTAAATTATATATGATTTTCCATTTATCACAAGAATCTTCTCTGAAAAAATAAAATTAAGACCAGCATTTTCATTCTGTGTTTTAAACTACTAGGTTTCCATGATGACAGATGAAGTAAAACAACATAAGGTTAATTTTTCTCTTTTACCTATTAAGTTGACTCGTCCTGGTGCACGAGCATAAAACTTGGGAGCTGATCCAAACTTTGATATAAACATCTCCTTCAGTTTCTGCAATCTGAAAGGCAGGTTAGAAACATTTAGAAGGACTATATTTGCATAAAAGGCAGGAAGCTTCAATGCTTCTTGAAGCAAATTCAGTTCAGCTTCCTGAAGTATGTGGAGTTTTCTCTGCTACCTCAGGAGTGACATTAAGCTGGTTATTTCTGCTTTTCACATAAAATTGAAGACTCTACTTAGATTTTGATTTTTATCAATTTTCCTATTTGGCACACCCCATCTTTGTATAAATACATACACAGAGAACTAAAATTCCAAACATCAGATTATCCCCTTGACTTATGACAGTATTTACTCCACAGGATTCCAGCAAAAGTACTTCAGGTTTTCCTCCAGGTTTTAGAGGTGTCTGTTGTGCTACTGAAAGTTCAAAGCAAATAAACTTTGTCATATTGCTTTACTTTCTGCAACTGTAAAGGTACCAACCTTCTGCCTGATGTTTGCTAAGTTGGAATACTTTAGTGTGTCATGCAGAACAGTAGGAAAACAAGGGCTGAGAACAGATGAAGTCATTTATTTTAGTGAGGCATAAGAAACTTGATAGTAATTCATTTTGAAACTACCTTAGAGCAAAATTTCAGTCTACTGACAAAAATCTAGTAACAGGAACCCTGATAAGGTTTCTACATTTAATCTACATCTAGAACTGGAAGCCTAGTTAATGCAAAGTAGAAGTAAGAAGACTGCAATGAGAAACAGATGTTCGAAAATTCCACAATTACTTTGTTTCTACATCTTTGTAAAGGCTGTGTTACTGTTCAGCTACGTGTATGCAAATGTTTCATAAGGTTTTTATAAATGGAAAGCTACAAAATATGATTTGTTGTGATATTTTTTAACAGATCTTTCAGCACCTATCTTTGTGCCGTGTTACAAGGCTGTATTAGGTGTGTGATTTCCCCTTCTGATAATCTCCCCTACTATTGACTGGTATATTGCTCATCCAATTAACAAAAGCAATTTCTGCCATTTCATTGTTCAATCCCTTCTCTAGATCACATTAATAATATTATAGTCCACAGGGGAATCTGTTGGCAGAATTCTAGGTGTTAACTTTATTCATTTTTGTGTCAGTATTTAGAATGCTGCTTTGTTTCACAGATATTTTTATAGTAGTGTTGGTACCAAGAGACAACAAACAAAGCAGTCATGAGGGCATGTTTATCTAAGTGCTGACTGATCTCTTTTTTTAATGTGGGTTTTACAAGCAGGCGTGATGAAAGGCTATTTACAGGCTTTGGCCTTGATGTTGCAAGACACACACTGCGTTTCAAGCACCTCCATCAAGAAGAAAATTGTCAGAAGCCTTAAAGCAAAGGTACTCCTCACAACTTCACACTTCCAAGTCTGGAAATGCTGGACTCGTCGTTTCCGTGAGATTTATGGTGCAATCATATGCAAGTAAGCGGCGTTTTAAGAAGTGTCCCTTCTGCAGCGCTAAGGCAAGCGGAAAGGTTCGTGTGTGTGTGCGTGTTCATTGCACACACCCAGCAGGCACAAAGGTTCGTATGTGTGTGCGTGTTCATTGCACACACCCAGCAAGCACAAAGGTTCGTGTGTGTGTGCGTGTTCATTGCACACACCGAGCAGGCACAAAGGTTCGTGTGTGTGTGTGTGTTCATTGCACACACCGAGCAGGCACAAAGGTTCGTGTGTGTGCGTGTTCATTGCACACACCGAGCAAGCACAAAGGTTCGTGTGTGTGCGTGTTCATTGCACAAACCGAGCGCAACTCCACGGGCAAGGAGCGGGCTCTGACAGGTGCCGCAGCCATTCCCAGGACGGGCCAGGCTAGCGCTGCTCCAGGGCTTTTCCAGCAAAAAGGACGAGAGAATAATTAGCATTCCCCAAAAACTCTGGGGGGAAAATGATGTAGGCGAAATGATGAATGACTAAATGAATGAATGAACGAATGAATGAATGAACGATTCCTCCTGCAGCCCCAGCGCCACCCTGCGAGGGGCGTCAGGGCGGATGTGGGTCAGCGTCAGGGATGCTGTGGGTGGAGAAGGGGCCCGAGGCAGGCGCGCCCCGGCCAGCGGGAGCTTCCCGAGCAGTCTTTGGTCGTGTCAGGGAAAAACTTGCGGAGTGTGGACGCGACGAGTCCACACCTCCTCGCACCTCAGCCCGGAGCATGAGGACGGGCTTTCCCACCCATCCTCCCACCCCCCGCGGCCGCCCGCGCACCGCCCACCCGCGCCGGGATAAGCGGCGGCGGGGTCGGGGTGCGACCCACCCACCTGGGCTGCTCCACCAGCTGTACCGGCACGGCGCTGGGGCTGTCCCCCGCCATGGCGGCGGCACCGCGGGCCCGGCTGAGGCGGCTCCGGCGGGGCCGCGGTCACGGGGCAGGCGAACGCCGCGTCCTTCCGGGCGGCAGCGCTGGCGGCCCGGCCCCGTCCCGCCCCGCCGGCAGTGCTCGGCCCTGGATACCCCACGGGCCGCCCGGCCTGGAGCCGCTCCGCCCTCGGCCCCGCGGCCGCCACAGCCCCGCTGGGACGGGGACGCTGCTGCGACGTGCGAAAGAAATGTTTGGGGGTTTCCGGTATTCCTGCCGGGGCTCCTGCAAAATGCACGTGAGATGAAAATAATGGACAGTCGCATCCCTCATGGCCTGGAGGGATGGGTGTCTCTGTCCCCGTGTTTTGTGCGGTGTGTGGTTGCTCCAGCTCCCCTCCCAACAGGCGGCCTCGTGGCTCCTGTTACCCTTGGATTAATGGCTACGGATACTTGCAAGGAACTGAGCATTTCAAAAGTGTTCGCAGGCTCACTCACTCAGTGTTCTGGTGTATATCTTTGTCCTTTTTGGTATCTGTATTACTGTTCCTCATCCCATTCTGGCACCTTTAAGTGCTCAGACTGAAGGAAGCACAGTAATAAACCTCATTGTGGGTTTTCTGAGGTAAAATATTTATTTCACCCTTAGTACAGTTGCAGAATACAAACACAGCTTTTTAAAGACTTGTCAGTAGCTGTAGGGGAAAAAAAACAAACAAAAACCCACTGTCAGAAACCGTAACAGTGTAAAATGACCAATAACAGGAAAACCTGGAGACCTAGTAAATATTGTAGATGCATCTGTGTGTCTGTGAGAAGCCCAGGCCTTGTGGAGATGGGAAAGCAGAGCTACTCACTTGGGGGTTTTGCCTCACTCCGTTGAAGACAGCAGCAGAAATTAGCATGTAAAAATCTTTATAAAGCTATTGCTTTACAAGGCCTGTGGATTCAGAGTTCGGGCCTTTAAAACTGCTGCTCTGGTATTATTTGTTTATGGTAAACACAGCCCAGGTAAACTCAGCAATACTGAGTAAAGCAAAATGGAGCTGAGCAGTGGTGCTGGTCACAGCAACAGGCCGAGCTTTCACAGAATGGGTCAGGGTGGAAGGGACCTCTTCTTGAGACTGAACAGGCCTGGCTTCCTTAGCCCTTCCTCATAAGAGATCTCTCCAGACCCTTGGCCAATTTACTAGCTCTCTGCTGGACTTGCTCTAGGAGTTCCATAGCTCTTTCCTACTGTAAAAGTCCTAACTGCACACAATACTCCAAATGCGGCCTCATCGAGGCTGAGTAGAGGGGCAGGATCACTTCCCTCGACCTTTCCGGAGACGCGCCAGTCACCAGACTCGCAGCCTCCGCGGGGAACCCGGGCTGGCAGCGCCCCGCCGGACCCACGGCAGGCGGCCCCGGCGCCAGCACGGCGCACTCCGGGTAGCGGCAGCGCCGGCCCCGGAGGTTCCGGCGCGCAGTGACCAGGCCCCGCCCGGTCGCCGTTGCCAAGGGCCGGTCGCTAGCAGAGGGAGGGAGCCGGCGGCGGGGCGGCGCGGATTGGGCTCCGAGCGCCCCGGGCCGGGGGCGGGAGAGGCGCGGGCGGCAGCGGGTTCCGGGCGGAGCGGAGCCACATTGGGCAGCGCCGCGCGGGCTTCTGGGAGAAGGGGCCGTCCCCGCCGCCGCCCCCCGCCCGTCCTCCGGCCAAGATGTCTGACATGGAGGATGATTTCATGTGCGATGATGAGGAGGACTACGATCTGGTAGGGCGCGGGGCGGCGCGGGGGCTCAGCGGTACAGCCGGGGGTGCCGCCGGCGCGGCGGCGCTGCGGGCCGCTGCTGGTGCGGCCACCCGCCGCAGCGGCCGCCCCGCCGGGTGCTGCCCCGGCAGGGAGCGCGGACATCCAGGATGAGTTTCCCTCCCGAGGAGGAGGATGCGGGCAGGGGCTGCGAGGGCGGGTGCTGCTGTCGGAGCAGCCGCTCGGCCGCCTCTCCGCGGAGAAGCAGGCCAGCCCGGGCGGGCAGGTGGATAGGCCCGGGCTGGTGCCCCGGCCCCGGGCTGGCCCCGGTGTCCCCGCAGGGCTCCCGCTGAGGGGAGGGCTCGGGCGCGCTGCCTCCGTCCCTCTCTCCTCCTGCCCCGGCCCGAGTGTGGGCACGGAGTGAAGTGATAAAGTTGCCCGCCCTTCTCCCCACCCGCGATGGCGAGAGGCCCCTGGGGCAGATACCGTTCGTGTGCTTGTGTGAGCCACAAACTGGGGAAAAGTAGGGGGAAGAGAAAGGAGAGTGAGGAGAAATGGCCTCACAGCCGGTTTCTGATCCAACGCGCCGAAGGGTGCGCTTATTTCTAACTTTTTGTCTTTGTAGTGTTTGTAACCTTTCTACCACTCCCTTTTTGGTTTTAATTGTAAGATTTGGGGGTTTTCGTGTTACATTTAGTTAAATGTTAACATCAAGTTTTGTCCTAAGCTTTTAAAGTTTAAAAATTGCTGTTTGTCTGATTAATTATATTTCTATTGCCCTTACGTTATATTGGAGCTTGAGGTTTGCTTGTTTGGGTTTTTTTTCTTTTCTGAACTTTGATTGATTGATTTAGAACTAGAGACTTTTTAAAAAAAAAACAAAAACTGTATGGTAGAAGCTTGAGAGTCTATTTAATTAATTTCAGCTAAACCTGTGTTTACAGTGTTGCAGTTACACTGAAAAACTCCAGACACTTGCTTCTGGAAGACTTGCTCTCTGACACATTATTTGATAGTCATTGCCGCTTAGGAATTCACTTAAAATGTTTACCTAATTTTATTTGGAATAGTTTCTGGGCAGTTTTTGTTAGGAACTGCTTAGAATGGTTGGATGACAGTAGACATAGAATAAAAGCATCTGCTTTTGGTTTTGAGGGTTCTTTCCATTCATGTAAGAGTGCTTGCTTGACAGGCATTGACATGAAAACCCTACGAGCTGCTCGTGTCACTATTCCAAAAACTGTTTGTGTTCCCCTTTCAGTCTATCAACGAATTCACATACTGTAGAGACAGGGTTACTGAAGGAAATACACAGAGACCATTAAAAAACATTTTGTTCCAAAATTAATTTCCATCATTTTTATTAACACTGAAATTTGTGTCCTGATGTGAAATACTGTGGTGTTCTTTTTCCATGTAATACAATCAGAATTCATGTTCCATATCCTTCCATAACATCAGAGCTGGGCATGTAGAGAAACCATTGGAATTGCATTTTTTAAACCAAACAGATGTGAATAAAAGTGCAGTTCAAACTTACACTGCTTTATGTCAGTTTTCTCCAAGAATAACTAAGTCTAGTGCTTTTTCCTGTGTTTGTTTCTTTTGAAGTACTTTATTTCTCATTGGAAAAACCTTCCTGAAACACCTTGCTTGTGGCAGATTTCCACTCCTGACTGGGGTTACTTTTACTGGAACATTTTCATTGTCATTAATTACCCTTAGCTCAGACCTTTCAAAATTTTTAAAATACTGCTTGTAATAATTAGGAGCACATTCATTTTTTTCTTTTCAGCGTGTAACACCCATGTAAAGCATCAACTAGTACCCAAGCTTCAGATTTTTAAAATTTCAGTTCATAATTGATGGGGGGAAAAAACCCAAGAGTTGAAGAGTAAAAACATTCCAGCTAGATTAGCTTCAGCATTCTGGGACTAACAAACCATGATTGACTGTTGTTTTCAAAAATGCTTGAGACTGTAATTGTAGTGTTCCACAGAACTGTTTCAGAAAAAACTTAAGGGCCCTGAAGATAGGGCCTGATTCCTTCCTTTCATGTTGGTAGCTTGTTAAATTAAGAGAAGACTGTGAGGGGATTCTAGAGTTGAGCATCACGGCTGCTGCAAGAGGCTTTGCAACAAAAGAATGAGTACAAGACATAATACTCCTATCAGTGCAGAATTGAAAGTAAAAGAGCACATGTGAGTGCTGTGAATAAGAACCAGAGGAAAAGCAGTGATTACAGAAACAGTCAATGAAAGAAGCAGCTATTTTGTCAAAATATGGTGAAAGTAGGTTCAGGTCTCCCAGGGTAGCTGCCATCATAACAATTGCAGTGAAGACTCCCCAAAAAATTAATTTTGTCAGCTTTTATTAGAAGTGATTATGGCTGTTCCTCTTCAATGTGCACTTGACCTGCTGATTATGTAGAGCCAGTCAGTTAAATTTCCTTAAGTATGCAAATGTTTCACACTTGAACTGAAATGTGAGCAGATATTCCAAAGTCCCAGATCTTTCCCAGCTTCATTGTGGAATTTTATATAATTAAGTGTAATTACTACATTGTTAAACAATTGAAGACTATCCAGGTTGTATTGGATTGTTTCTGTTTAGTTTTTCAGTAGGTAAAAAGTCAAAGTTTTACATGTAAATGACCTCAGCTACTCCTACAGAAATGGAGTTTATTCACTGGAGTCTTGGTATCAGGAAGAAATTTCATTTATATTTGTGGGTGGATGAACCTAGATTCACAATTTGCTAGTAATGTGCTGTGACAGCTTTGATTATAACATGAATTATTCCACTTTATGCTTCAATGAACAGAATAATGTTTACTGGTCATTATGAAAGCCGCTCAATTTTAATTTTTAGTTTGGTGCTGCTAGGTGCCTTTCATGATTTCAGTACAAGTTATTTTTACTAGATCCAGCTTGAGGGTGGAGAAGTACAAAGAGGGAAGGACCATTGTAAATTCCATTTTTGTTTTCAGTCTGGGACAAAAGACTATATTTAGAATTGACTTGGAGGCTAAACTCAGTCTTCCTTCAGAAATTGATTGTTCCAGGCACAATGACAACACATTGACAGTTGTTGTAGTACATCTACTGGTTTACTTGTTTTGTTTTAAATAAATAAGGAATCTGTGGTGTTCTGAATGAGTCATTTTAGTGTGTTCTGAAATGCAACTTTAAAATTAATCCGAGGAAAGACTGGACAAATATATTTCCAAGCTACTGGTCTTTTTACCTTACAAAGTTGTATTGTTGCAGTGACTTGTGGGAGATCTGTAACAATTCCAATGAGCAGCCATCAGTTTGCTCCCTGGAGGTGGCTGCAGGTTCATGAGGTTGGCACAACTCAGATGCAGCAGCATCCCTTCGGATTGCTGAGGATTTCCTGTTTTGGGATATGATGATATTGGGACAAATGCAGCCTTACTACTCATTTCAAACTGCATGAGTTGGCTGTCTCTTTCTTCCCAACAGAGTGAAATACAGAGTCCTTTGCAAAAGGAATTTTTGTTTGTTACCAAACTTGATAAACAATCTCATCAGTAGACAGAGACATTATTCTGTCTTTTATTGCTGGATTTTAGTAGATACAGTTGAAATTTGATGTGGATGTTGTCTCCTCTTCCCAATTGCTCATATTTCATATTATCATCATTTTATGAAATACATATATATGTTGCAAACAAGAATGTGGTAATGCTGCAAAAACAAGTATTCATATCTAGGGAAGTACCAAATGAAGCGTATCCACTTGGCCCTCTTCTGTTTCTTAGTGGAGTTTAATTACGGTAGTATGTGATTTTAAAAAAAGTGTACTTTACAGAGGACATAGGACATACTGTTCTCTAAATTAGTTATTGTTTCATATTTTATATGGATTCAGCATGTGTTGTGATATTTTTTATGCATTCTCTTCAGACTCGTCTTCAAACACAGAATTAATATATTTGAGGCTTATTTTGCTCATTACCATAATGTCTCAGAAGGAAGTATTGAGGCAAAAACCCTGAGAATAATTAGTCAGTAAATTCCTTCTATCTAAACACTGACTAGTGCTGGTAAGTTCTGGTTTTTGTTGGCTTCTTTTGACAGTTATTTAGGGCTGTATTTAGAACGGTGCTCTCCAGGATCTGATATGCAGTTGGTGTTAGAGACATAAATCTGTCTGTTTAACACCAAACTTAGGTCTAAGTTATGCTGAAAACTGGACTTTGAGAAGACTACAGAGCTGCACAACAGAGGTAGAAAGAAAAAGCACTTTTTTGCTGTACTCTACATGTCATAATATCAGGTTTTTCTTTCTGCAGTCTCCTGTCTCATTTCTGTGCATCTTCCAACTGAAAAAAAATAAATAAAACAAAGGCAGAGCACTGTCTTTCATGGAACTCTCGTGACGCCATTGCAAATCGCTGGTTTCACAGACTTCTGTTCCTGGTGTCAGCCCTGGTGTGAGCCAGCAGGCACGGGATGACTTGCAGAGCTAGGGAGTAGCAGCAGAACAGAGACCTGCAATGTGAAGAAAAAGAAACCAGGACTCCCAATGCATGGCTGAGCTGCTGCAGGCTCCTTCCACAAATCACACTCTGGTTTTACTCTCAGGATTTGCCTCTGTTTTTTTCCTCTTTGCTATTTTGCATTCCAGTCTGATTGCTGTCTTTCTATTCATGTGCCTGGATACCAACCGGCCAATGCAGGTAGAACCTGGTAGTTGCTGCTTGTCCTGGTGCCTGCAGGTGAGGAGGAGCCAATGCAGAGAAAGTTGTGCTTAGTAAACCGCATAATGCCATGGTTATGAAACAAAGTTAGCTGAAGTAAAACCAAATTTGTACCAGAATTGCTCTCAGAAACAATTGCACTTCATAAAAAAATTGAGTCAGTCAAATGGATGAAATTTGGTAAAATCACCAGCAACTGACAATTAATAGTAATAAGCATTTCAACAATGTCCTTGAAAGATAATTTTTTACAGAAATAGAACTCTTTGTATTGCCTTTTTTTCTGGGAAGTTGCCTGTATATAGCTGCTTTCCCCCTACTCCTTTTATTAAAAAAGGTTTGTAAAGTAGGAATTCAGTTCCTGTAGTGATGGCAAATGATAAACGGAGCAGCACAAGTTTAGGTAAGAAGTAGATGTAGAAATTAGAGAAGTGCTTCAGGCAAGAGGGGAGACCAGAAAATTGGTAACAACAGTAGATTTGACAAAATACTTGTATCTTTGTTTTTGTTCATGTAGAACTTTAGCAGGTCAGTGTGCCACTCTAACAGAATGCCAGACGTGTACATTGAAATGTCACTGATACACTGTTACAGTCTCGTGTCCCTGGCCCTGTTCCGGCCCGAGCTCAGGGGCCGCGATAATCTCTGGAGGCCACATTGACCCAGCTCCTGGCACAGTTGTCAGAAAGCAGCAAGGAGCTGAGCAGCCCAGGGCCCTGCCTGCTGCGGGGATGGAAGGGGCAGGCCGGGAGCAGCCAGGGATGGATAGGGCAGGCTGGGAGCAGCCAGGGATGGAAGGGGCAGGCCGGGAGCAGCCAGGGATGGAAGGGGCAGGCCGGGAGCAGCCCAGGGATGGAAAGGGCAGGCTGGGAGCAGCCAGGGATGGAAGGGGCAGGCCGGGAGCAGCCCAGGGATGGAAGGGGCAGGCCGGGAGCAGCCAGGGATGGAAGGGGCAGGCTGGGAGCAGCCAGGGATGGAAGGGGCAGGCCGGGAGCAGCCAGGGATGGAAGGGGCAGGCTGGGAACAGCCAGGGATGGATAGGGCAGGCCGGGAGCAGCCCAGGGATGGAAGGGGCAGGCTGGGAACAGCCAGGGATGGATAGGGCGGGCCGGGAGCAGCCCAGGGATGGAAGGGGCAGGCCGGGAGCAGCCCAGGGCCCTGCCTGCCGCGGGGATGGAAGGGGCAGGCCGGGAGCAGCCAGGATGGGAGGAGCCGGAGCGCTGGGTGCTGTTCGTGTGCCTTTGCTGCTGGACACTCTGCAGATGGAGCCGGGCACTGAAAAGGATGACTAAAGCTGACTCGGGTGAATTGACTTCTGTGTGTGCTCATTTTAGAAGCTGAGGCTCAATGTTTTAAAGCTGTTTACTAGATAAAATTCTATGAAAATATGTAACATAATAAAGGCTGCTTAAATAAATTGGTTTCTTGATACTAATTTAACTTTTATTAAAACTGTTTGAAAGAACGACGTTCCAGACAGAGTAAACTCCATCAGAGGTTTTATCTCTGTTACAATTGAGCTACTGTAGTAATTTCTCTTCCTCCAAAAAGCAATGGGATGGCTTAGGATTGAATATAACTGATTATATTTACAACATTAAGATTTTCAACATAGCAATGCTTTAATAATATCCTGATTTATTTAACTGCGTTTTTTCAAGCTCTTACCAGGGCTTTCAAATTTCTTGAGTGGTGATAAAAACCCCAATTGTTTGTTTTGATGATCCTCAGAGGAAGGAAAAATTCAATGGGTTTCAAAGAGCAATGGGTTTCTGTGTAATCATAGTGCCCTTTTTTTTCATTTGTTCTTATAATGTTCATGTTCATTTAAAAAATATCAACAGGACCTTAGTTTTAAAAATTCCTAGGCCTCTTACTTTTTTTTGCATCAGCTAGAGATAAATTATATCATCCAGCTGCTTTTATATCTCAGAGTTCTAATTAAGTATGTTCGTCACTATGCAAATTGTTAGGTCTGGATGCTGTAGTGGAAATTTTTAGAGTTATGTAGAAATCCTATTAGTAAACCATATATTTCTACCTGATTTGCAGCAAACTTTCTACCTATAAGGTTTGAGGTTCCTGTTCAGGCAGGAACAAGGGGTGTTGAAAATGAGGGTGAGGAAAGAATAGGCTCTTGCTATCTGAATTTATTGTTAAAAGAACTTTTCTGTTTTCAGAACTGAGAAGGAAATTCATCTTTTTCTTAATTGGAACTTTGAGGACACAGCTTTATACTTTCCTCCTTTTTTGCTTTTGGCAGAAGCTTGATGTTCTTGCATTTGTATCCTAGTGCACTTATCCATCTCTGCATCAAAAGAAGACAGAGTGCTTGTCCTTCTGAATATCAGCACTGGCATGATGAGCATCAGTGCTTGAAATAAGATTCAGTATCTACATTGCTGATCTTTGGGGTTTTTAACATTGTTTAAAGATTAATGGCATCCACTCATACTTAGTTTGAGGTTTTAAAGTTTTCACAGCCATTAAGTCTAAATATGTCTTTTTTTAAATAAACCACCTTACATTTTCTGGAAGTAGGAAAGCCTTATTTCCATTGCAGCTTTGAGTCCATATCATCCTAAGTCTGATGCACATAGGCATCAAGTGAAGAAAAAAATATAGCTGTGAAAATGTAAACCAGTACTTTTTATGAATTTCAATGCATTTCCGCTGGGGGGAAAATATCAGTAGACTTAACACTTCTTTATTATGTATTAATATTATAAAATTATCTTTATGGGATATTTAAGTAGCATTGAGAAAAATCATCTGAAAAAAGGCTTCCTGCATGAATCCACATCCAGAATCATTGCCAGAGCTAAGATGAAAGTTCAGATGTTTCTGGCTTGAGGCTAATGGAGCACGTTGTCTCCTAAAAGGAATTAATTTAGTTTGCTTTCCTTTTATCTTTGCAAACAGACACTTCTGCCAAAATTATTCCCCATTGTCCAAGTTAAGCATAAACAAGACATCAGCTGATTACACATATCTTAAATGCTTTGTTGTTTATTTTTGGCAGCCTGTGTGTATAAGGTGCCCGATACAGCTGTAACATCAGGTGTGTACCCATGGCTGCTCCACTGGAGTTGGATGGATAGGATAAGGAGTTTACAAAAACAAGCCAACCAAAATGAGAGACTGCCCAATTAAATAAGACACTTGCTTCCTGTTTTCTTTGCTGTTTTCAGTATCATGTTGTTATAGTTCTGTGGGAATTCAGAAAACAGGTTTGTGGAATTCACAAAACTTTTCAGTCCATTCATTCTCACTAATGATAGTACTTTGTTGGGTGAAAATAAATACATACGTGGGCAACTTGCCTACATGTTACAAATAGAAGCATTAAAATGCAGAAGGACAAATATCTCAAGCACCATGTTTATTAAAACTTGGTTTGACTGTGGGCTCCCATAATTAATTTTTGCTTTAGAACTTCAGTAAAATTAAACTTTGAGAGATTGCTTGCAGTGCAGGGAGGAGAGAGCTAATTTAAAACTTTTGTCTCATCTTTTTTCATTCCTTCCTATGGTTTTGGAGGAGTCCATTAATAGTAGGAATATACAAATGAACAAAAGAATAAATGTGCCTGACAAAGTACAGCAAGAGTAAAATCCACCCTAAAGGAAGGAACCTGACTGTGCATTGCTTATGTTGGTGCAAGGAAAGTTACTCTGACAGCAGCAACTTTGAGATTTAAACGATTCTGTTAGAACAGTTCATCTCCTAATAGCCAAAATCCTGTTCAGAGAAGTTAGCTTGAAAATGCAGAGGTGTGAAGTGGTTTTGAATCATGTAAATATCAAATGAAATTATTATTTGAGCTTTATTAGTGTTTTGTAATTTGGACATACAGCATTGTCCTTTAGCAGAAGAAGATAAAATATGCAGGGATTTTTCATCAGAAGTAGTCTCAGAGTACTTCTTAAAAAATTAAGTAGCAATTGTTAGAAGTAAATACTTCAGTTTCTTTGGCACTAGTGTACATGATGGATAATTATTTGATTAAATTATTGTGCCCCAACATCTTTGGCATAATTTTTAGCATTTTCATAATCATCTCCTGCTTCTCAGGGCAGAAGCAGCTGGTGTTATTGTCATTATTCTTTTTTTAAATTTCCTTAGACAAGGATGAATCGTTATGGCATAGAAAGGCAGATGATAGAGACATTCATGGAAGCATTTGCTACCCTCCATGGCTGAATCATCGCTTGCGTGGCAGCTGACCAGAGCCCTTTCTGTGGCTGCCAAAGGCTGCATCACTGGGTGCCCTCAGGAGGAGCAGTGGGCAGCGTGTTCTCCCCCTCCCAGAAATGCCTTGTGCCCTTGGGCCTCTGTGCTGAAACTCCAGCGCTGGCAGAATTTCAGTAATACAATCTGTACTTGTCATAAAGGTGAAGTTGGTGGAGCTCTGAGTTCATGCATCCAGAAAGAAACCTGCTGGCAGCAAATGTTGGTGCATGGGGAGTCTGGCCTGGGAATGGGAGAGAGGGAGAATCCTTATGTGGGCCCGTACCTGTTCTGTGCTCTGAAACCAAACACGGCCTGTTCAAACAAGCGTTCTGTGCCAGCTGGAGTGATATGTATTACTAGTTTTCAGCAGATTTTTTTTTCTGATTATTTTTTTTTCTCTGATTATTAATTTTTTCTTGAAATGTAGGAATATTCGGAGGACAGCAATTCTGAACCAAATGTGGATCTGGAAAATCAATACTACAATTCCAAAGCTTTGAAGGAAGATGACCCCAAAGCAGCATTAAGCAGTTTTCAGAAGGTTGTCTGTCTTTATATTCTATCTCTTCTTTTTTATATTAATTCACATTTTAAAATATTTGGTACCATTTGAGTTATTCTCTGAAATTTTAAGAGTAGGATTTATTTTTTAAATTACTAATGTGCTAAGTTTATTATTGAGTATCTTAAACTCCTGACTGGCTTTCAGGATCATTCTTAGGGAGAATAAATAGGACATGGTATAGTCTTATCACAGATTTGACTTTTTAATCTTCAGGATTTACTAAGTTAATTAAACAGGTCTAAATGTGTTTTCATGCATCAACAATAGAAACCAGATCCATTTGGGTTTTTTAAATGAAATGGTGTTTTCCCCAGTGTCTTATGTAACATTATATTTGCTTTGCTATCTGATTCCAAAGCTTTAAATGTATAAATACTAACTAACACAGTTTCTTTTGTTCCTCTCAGTTTTAAAATTTTAATGTTTGCACACTGCTATGAGAAAGCAGTATGTTAGATGCAACTTTTTAAAGAAAAAATAGATTTTTGCATTTCTTTCCTCATTTATAGTGTACAGCAAAACTATGTACATGACTTCAAAAAAAAAAGTTTCTAAAGTTTTTACTTACAAAACATTTCCTTGCATTGTTGCATTAAAACCTAGAAGTGTTTCTCCTCTGTGAAGGAATCGTCTTCATAGTAATTCAGAAGAGCTTTTTAACTTAATTTGGTCAAAATTTAGTTGCCTCAGTTTTGCAGGAGGTGTTACAACTATTTTTGCTTACATGTTTATGGAGTGGTGTTAAAATTTAGTGTTTGGCATTAAAGGGTTTGCTGTTAGATGATAACAACAACAGCAACAATCAGGTTCACCCTCCCTATGTCAGCTAAGTTGTGAACACTGAGGAGATTGACTCTCACTTTTTCAATACTACCAGGAAAGAATAAAATTGAAGAACAGGGCAGAGTCAAACATTACTTTGTAAGGAACAAAGTGGGAGGGAAGGGCACGTATGGGATATGTGTATTTTAAACAACTCAAGTTTGAGTAAAGCTTTTATAAATATTGTTTTTAAAATTCTTCTTTTTCAGGTTTTGGAGCTCGAAGGCGAAAAGGGAGAATGGGGATTCAAAGCTCTGAAACAGATGATTAAAATAAACTTTAAATTGGTAGGAATTACAGCTATCACTTGGGAATAAATAGCATAAATATGTATTTGATCCAGAGATCTTAAATTAGTGTTCTAATTTATGGCTATGACAGCTAAATCTATCAGAACTTGCCTTTTGCAGCCTTTAATGGCTACTACAGATATGGAAGGGAAATGCTGTGGTGTTTGCAAGACAAAGGCGAAATGGATGGGAAATAACTGCTGTAGGCAGCTGGTGCTCCATGAAAGTGTGAGGCTCAGGGGTCACACCACTGACAGTGGTCATGGTTCTCTGTGTGTACTGCACCAGGACAAATCTGGGAAAAATTTATATGCTGTGTATGCAGCCATTCCAAAGAGTTGTCTGGCCACCTCTGTTTTCTTCATTGAGATGAATATTTTAATTGTGTGTTTTATGCAGTCCTGAGCTTATTGCTGATTCTGCAGGTTATGGATAAAGTGGTGATATGAAAGTTTTAATAGCAACCACTACTGCATTGTCTGTCTTTAAGCATTTTTTTTCTCCTGTATGTAAACTTGCAAGATATCTCAGTTTCAACAATTAAGACAAAAATTCTAATGTTATTTTGTTTTTCTTTTAGACTAACTTTCCTGAAATGATGAATAGGTATAAACAGCTATTGACCTACATACGGAGTGCAGTTACAAGAAATTACTCTGAAAAATCCATCAATTCTATTCTTGATTATATCTCGACTTCCAAGCAGGTTGGGTCATCAATTATTTCATCTTCATAGTTTTCAGTTTTGCATTTTTAACTGTGGACAATTTTTATGTTTGTTTTGGGCTTTTTTGATCTTAATAGAGGAATTTTGAGTATTCATTTGCTGTCATATGTAAAAATATATTTCCCACATGTAGTGGATTCTGTTAACACAGATCTTCATAAAGTTGTCCTTTTTTGGCAACATTTACCTGAAATTTCTATTTTTTTTTTAGCATAGCTACACAATAGAAGTACCCTTTCAAACATAATTTTTAATTAAATAATGTGGGGGTTTTTGGGGGGGGAGGGGAAGGGGAATCTTTGCAGTGAAGTGTTGGTGTGAAATCCTGCCTGTCCAGTGCACTGTGCTGGTGAGGTTCATGTCCATCAATGCACAGCCCAGCTCCTCTTGAGTTGTTGTAGAAGCTTTACAAAGAAAAGGAAGCTCCCTCACTGACTGCCTAAAGTAGCACATTCCTATGGAGGATCATTGGTGATCAGTGCTGAGTCCTTGGTCATTGTCACAATCCTGCCACTCGTAGAGGTGGAACTTGAATGCTGGGTTACTCTGAGGTCTAAAGGATTGTCTCAGACTGTCCCTTCTTGGCAGAGCTCAGTGGCTCTGGTTTGTAGCTGAGCCAGACCTGCAGGGACAGTCTGGAAGTCTCAACTTAATGTATAGTCACAGATTTGTTATCTCCAAAGGAACAGTGGCATGAACAATACCAATGCATTCTTTGTAGAACCCTTGTAAAAGGTAACACTCAGCACTTTAATTCCCATTTCAGATGGGGTTGTTTTGGTTTTATGCAAAGAATTATTTTGATGCACTCAAGAGCTTTCTTCCACTCAGCATTGCCACTCCAGAAAGAAGAAGACATCTTCTCCTTTGACCATATTCCTCTTTTTTTGTAAAGCATATTTTCTTTTTGATATGTAAATTATTTTTATTCTTTTAAGTGGGAACAATATTGCCTGTGTTTGTTACAAAACATCAGAGTTCTGTGCCTTGGTTATATAAGATGGGTTTTATAAGGTGGCTTTCATTTTTCACAGATGGGTACAAATCTTAAAATGTGAATACTTTTTAATTATATCTGTTTCATATAAGAAAAGGTAATGTAGTTAATTTGGTTATTTTAGAAGCTGTTTGCAGTTTAAATGCAAACATAAACTAAGATGCAGATACCTTTCTTATTTTGAAGTTCAAGCATGCACTTTTAGTTTGTTCAGATTGACTTTATTAACAGGTACAAATTTGCTGTTTACAATTATAGAATTCTGATTTTTTATGTCAGATGGATTTGCTTCAGGAATTCTATGAAACAACACTTGAAGCTCTGAAAGATGCTAAGAATGATAGATTGTGGTTTAAGACAAACACAAAGGTAAAATATATAACTTCCTATTTTTTGCTTTTCTTTGACACCTTCAGCTAATTCTTATAATTTATAATTGTGAAATTTTAATAGACCTCAGTACTTCAACTTTCTTTTCATTACAGCTTGGCAAATTATATTTAGAACGAGAAGAATATGGAAAGTTACAAAAGATTTTGCGTCAGCTGCATCAGTCATGCCAGGTACCTTTATATTCTAAATCACTGTCCCTTAGTAAACAACATTGATGGGTTTTTTTTAAATATATCTGTTGTTGGCCTTTGAGGCATTTTGCTGAGCTTTAGTACAGAGGGAAGAAATACTGTGTCTGATTTTATTTGTTATCTGCTTGGTAACATGAATAAAAAATGCTAAGTGCTTTATTCCTTTCTTAGAGATGATTTTTAAAAAATTATTCATGATTGCTGATTGGGTTTCTCTTCAGGTGCAAGGATGAGAAGCACATATCAATAATCTATAATGCATGAACATTCATTTGAAAATATAGCAAAGATTCCAAGTGAGCTTTATTCAAAACTGAAAGTGCAGTTGTTACTTTCCCATCTGGAAGGGGAAAAAAATAAATTACCAATGCAGTCTGCTGTGCTTGTTTCTGACACTTTTCCTCCTTCAGTATGGAAATAGGTTACAGATATCTGGGAAATGGTTCTGTTAGAAGTAGCAAAAAAGTCATATGTGTTTTTTATATATATATATATGTGTGTGTGTGTATATATATATATATATATATGCATTTGTGTCAGTCATTGTATTTATATACTGAGAGTGTGGCTTAAGGAATGTGGAAAAGAATTAAAGTTTTGAGAAAAACATTTAATAGAAAATAATGATGTTTTAAATAAAGGGCTTCAAAATGTAGCCTGTGGTAAGTTCTTTGAGTACTATGTTTTCTCTTAGTAGTTACATCAGAATTTCAGGAATATCCTTGTTTTTGACAGGAAATTACTGAGAGTATTTGGTTATCAGTATTTTACTAGTATAAAACTGAAATTGCTGTTCTCTTAAAATTTCACAGTATTTATTACTTAATCTGTCCTAGACTGATGATGGGGAAGATGATCTAAAAAAAGGTACTCAACTATTGGAAATCTATGCTTTGGAAATTCAAATGTATACAGCACAGAAAAATAACAAAAAACTTAAAGCACTATATGAACAGTCATTGCACATCAAGTCAGCCATTCCTCATCCACTGATCATGGGAGTTATCAGAGGCAAGTTCATCTTGAATTTTTCATTTGTCTTCTGTTGCAGAGATTTGTTCCATGAAAATCTGATAACCAGTGGTTTTTTTCCAGTTCCACCTATAGAGACAGAGGCTTCTGGAGATTCAGTCTCATCATTTTCTTCTTGCAGGACTGCAGCTCTGCAGTTTTGGTGCCCAGGTACCAGAGGCACTGGTCAGAAGGGCAGGACAGTTGGCTAAATAACTGTTAGGAGAGAAGCAGTAGAAAGACAAGGGGAGGACTTGCTGTTTGACACCAGGGGAGGCAGCGAAAGAAGAATGCAAAGGCATCTGCAGGGCATAAAAACAAAGGCTTGACAGGACTGCTGGCAGAAGGGACTGCTGGCAGAAAGGCTGCTGTTCCTGCAATCTCCTTTTATAAATTTGTGTCTTACCTCACTAAAACTCAGCAGGAACCAAAGGGCTTTAAGATGTGTTTGAAAATATAATTCATTATCTGCAATAATGAATTGTAGTGGAAGCAAGCCGTGTGTCTTGAAAAAAAACAGCTTTCTTCAGAACATTGTTATGCCTTCCTCCTTTCCCTGGTGTAGATGCTGCACAGACAATCAGGCAGCAGTGGGCACTTCAGAAATAAAAGGATACAGAAAGTATTTCTCATTTTTTCTGTGTGTTTTTCCTTAACAGATAGGGAAAATTCCATAAATATACAAAGTCTGTTGCCACTGAAATGGAGATAAATTCTATCTCAGTTTTTGCAATATTGTAACATAATGGTGATGTAATTATTGGCTATGAGGATTAGTGTTCTTTAAGTTCTATGGTGTAGGCTGGGTTTTGTTTTTTCCTCTTTGGAATGGGTTTATTCAAATGGCAGTGCTATATGTTAAGGCCTTAATGCTTTTTTTTCCTAATGATTTCTGAGAACTAAATCACTTCTGAAAATGTTTCAGTAATCTATTTAGAAATAGCATGGAACTTGAGTACAATTATTGCAGCCAGCAACAAGCACACAGTGTTCCTTTTCATCTGTGTTTTCTTTTCAGAATGTGGAGGCAAAATGCACTTAAGAGAAGGAGAGTTTGAAAAGGCACATACTGATTTTTTTGAAGCATTCAAGAATTACGATGAATCAGGGAGCCCCAGAAGAACCACTTGCTTAAAATATTTGGTCTTAGCAAACATGCTCATGAAGTCTGGAATAAATCCATTTGATTCTCAGGAGGTATTTTTTTCTTTCTCCTTCACACACGCACCCACCCCCCATCCCCTCACCCTTTTCTGAATATATAGAGAAATTACCCAAAGGATGGAAATGGAAAAAAAAAATGTGAATTTGCATATTATGCTTTCTGTTCTGTGTAGGCTAAACCATACAAAAATGATCCAGAGATTCTAGCAATGACGAATTTAGTAAGGTAAGATTTTAATTTTTTTGGAGAAGGGAACAAAATAATAAAAAGAAAAAAGATATACTGTCTAAACTTGAAAGGGAACGTTTTTAGAAATGGCTTTTCTCTGCACCCTTAACACAGTTATTGATAAATATTGGGCAAATATTCAAGGATTGTTTTTCTTTAGAAACTAACTACGAGTGACCATAGTATAGATGCCACACTATGTGGGGGTATCGAAGCTGTGTACTTTTGCCACTTTATGGTGGGACAAAACCCTCTTTTCTCCCCTTAAATAAAGTTGTCCCATCTTGTACTGCAACTGGTCTTTTTGGGCTCTGGCTGATTACATAAGAGAAATTGAGTTGAGTGACATCTCATACCAAAGCCAGTAGAATAATTTGCTGCATGGATATATCATGGGTTCCTAAGTTAGGAATATGAAACTTAACGCTCAGTGATCTCCTGTATCCTTCAAACAAGTGAAAAATCAAAAGAAAGCCTCATTATCTCTTAGGCACCTCGTTACCTGTACCTCACAGGCAACTGTGAGAATTTCCAGTGCATGAAGCTCATTAGGTCAATGAACTGAGGCAGGTTTTGTACACTGGGTTTTGAAGCTCACCTACTGTGTCCTCTCTGGCCTGCCTCTGCTCTTTTCCCATATTTTCCCTCCATAAGAAGTGATGTCTGCTCACATTTTGAAACAGTTGATCTGGGTGGGAACAAACTGCTGTGATACTGCTGTTGTGCTTTACCATTGTATACATACAAATTGTTTCTGAAAGTGAGGACATTCATCCATTACTGACATGGTGATTGAATCAATTATTTGGCAGTTTAGTAAGGGATTATTTCCAGTAACTCCTTCCACTTTAGATGTGTTTTTTTCTAATTCACTGTCATAGTTTCATGTGAATTTGAGGCAGAAGGAACTCCAGATGGTCTTACGCAATCTGATTTTATTCATGTTTCTCATTTATATCTTTTATCTTGACATTTGAGTATAACTCCTTCTTTAAAATTAATAACACAGTTAAAGCAATATTGATAAGGAATGTGTGATGATAAAATTAATTTCAAATATTACAGTTATGTTTTTAATCCTTCCTGTACTCTACAGTGGGAACTTGCATGCTTTACATATGATAAAAAGACTTATGAAATAAACAATAAAATATACAGAAATGCAATTTCTTTTATTATGAAGTAAAATTTACTGGTTTCATGTGATACAGTCCATGCCACTCACATAACTATTTATAAGCTGCTTAAGTTCTGCCTTAATAGGCCTTTTTCTTGGCCATTTTAATAACAGATGAATCTTTTTTTGACCAGTTTCAAAACAATCTTAGAATGTACAGAATATGAAGGACAAATAGATGTTTTTATTAAAATGTTTGATGTTAGTATTTAAACAGAAGTTGAAAGTTTTGTTTTGAAAGAATGTTTTTCAAGAAAAAGTCCTTTCTTCAGAGGTTGAAGCTCTTGGCCTTTAAATGACACTGTGGTGGCACCTTCTTTTTGCAATGCTTTCTTAGATGACAGGATTGACTCATGAAAGGATATATACACAAATAAGCTATAAATAAAAATCTAAAAAGTAATATTATGCCAAAATTAGTGATGAATAATCCTGGAAGTCCGTATTTCTTTCATCTTTCAGTATTTTTAGCATTCAGCTTAAGCTGGACATTGTAGAGACAGCAACAGCCCTGTAGACTCTTTTTAGCTCTTATTTGTTCCATAAAGTATGACTTCATGAAGCCAAAATTCATGTAATGATACTTTTCAAAACAGGGTATTTAAGAATAGCTTCTTAAAGTACAAAAGTTTTTAAACTAGAGTGCACTTGTGGAACAACTAAATGTTCATACCTTCAGTAAAAGTTCAAACTTCAGTAAATGTTGCTAAAATTGAAACAGGAGAAAGGTCATTTCTGCTGCATTTCATCTTGAAATCGAGTTTTTGCATATAAAGGTTCTGAATAGAAATATTTTCCACCAGTGATTAATACATGTTTTTTTAGAAATTGTGGAACATAATCTTATGAGTCTGTTTTACTGTTAAAATGAATAATTCAGTCCCTTGGTTTTTTTCTGAAGTGCCTATCAGAATAATGACATCACTGAATTTGAGAAGATTCTGAAAACAAATCACAGCAACATCATGGACGATCCCTTCATAAGGGAGCACATTGAAGGTATTTTAAAGGCTGTTATAATCATTTTTGTTTTCACTACTTAGTAAGCTCCTTTTTTTTTTCTTCCCCACCTTGGTTTATTTTTCTTTTTGGCACTGAGTTCCTTGTAATTACTTGTGGATTATTCCTTTACAAGTTATTTAGAAGTTGGTCAGGGCTAACTTGCATCCAGGCATGTGGCATGACTGCAAAGATATGCAGAGTTGATGGAGAAAGTTCTAGAGGAGTGGATATTGTAAGATATCTATGGTGGTGTTAAGACACTTGAATACTTTGAATATTGTTTTTGGAATAGTGAAATGAGAGCAAGCCTCATCTCTGAAGGTGGTTTGTATGAGTCTCACGCACTTTGATGTTTGCTAGGTTATAATTTACTGCTTCAGATTACACAAAATACATAGACAGTGTAATGAAGGTTGCACTAATAAATATATAGTAATATAACATATTAAAAGATGCATACTTTTCATTTCTATCTTGTAAACAATAGTTGGAGTTATAGTACCTCTACTTAATAGAATGGGAGCACATTAACACATGCCCTTCTGTTCCATTAATGTGACAAAATAAAGTTACCTCACCCATTTTTCATGTATCTGAGAATTGAAGAGTCTCTTCACTTGAATACAGTGCTCAGTTCTTCAGCTAACTGTTGTTTTTCAAGAGTGGGTCTGACTGTGGCAGTGCAGGATCATTTAGCTGGGTAGTTATTGAAAGAAAAGAGTTAAATCCAGAGACCTGGTTTCCTTATACTTGTTTGTAAAAGAGAACAGGGCAAACAGCAGGGGAAACTAAATATAACCCACTGCTGCTGTTCCATGTGGACTGCTGGTGAGCTGCAGTCTTGGGGGGAGACTTGGTAAGATCAGAGCTGGATGCTCATGGAGGAAGGTGTGCCAGAACTGGAGAGCAAGAGCAGGAAGCTGAATTAAGGCATTGAAGGGAATTGAGTGTCACTCCTTATATGCTACTGATGTCTCACCACGTTCACTCTGCAGTGATACACAACTTGTTCATGGTTATGTTTACATACCTTGCCTCGTTGTTTTAATCTCCATAGTTTATTGAGACACATAATCTGGTGTTCAGTGGTATATTATTATATAAACAGTCCTTGTTTAAACAAGTAAAAATGGATCTAGGGGTTATTTTCTCTGTTAATTTATAATTTATGCTTTCATTTTATCCCAACTGTCTTTAAAAAAACTACTGCACTATTTTATCTAAGCAAAATGAGCCTTTCCATGCAGACCATTTTATACAACTTCAGTTCCTCATTGTAATTACACCATTAGGCCCTGACTACACCATTAGGCCCTGACTTTTAACTTTAAATGTGAATACTCTCTATGAAGTTAAATGCTCAGACATTTTAAATTGCATGGCTTTAAGCCCCTTTTCACTTTTGTACACAGCAAACATTCTAGCCATAAATTAGGGGGCCAGACATACCAGGCAATGATTTTTATGATCTATCCAGTTAACTTGAATAAATAAAATTTTTACCAGAGAACATGTTGCTCCATGTTTGAACAGTTTTCAGCTCTGTCTGTCCACCTTCAGAGTTCCATATTGCTTGGATCCCTGGAAAAGGAGGGTCCTTGTTATTTTGCTGGGCTTCCCCACCCACTGAATTACACTAAACACCATGGTCTTGGAAGGTAGCACCTTTCTGTATGGAGTGGTATTGCAGCTTTATTTCAATACTGTTGTTTTTACACTGTTTGTGTTTTCTTCTCTTACAGAGCTTTTGCGAAACATCAGAACACAAGTGCTTATAAAATTAATTAAGCCTTACACAAGAATACATATTCCTTTTATTTCTAAGGTATGTGTCAGTAGCCTTGCATTTGCTTAAGTAAATTATTAAGTGTGAATAAAAGCTTTTAAATAATTTTTTTTTTTAAATAAAAAAATTTGCTTCCAGAAATAGAACATCTGAAATACACTCTAAACCATAAAGTACTAATGATGCACTTGCTGGCAGCTTTGCAGTGCAAAAGTGTAAATTTCAAGTGTCATCCAACTGCTTATTATAATATGTACTATGATATACTTCTAAAATACTCAACTACCATATTCTACTTGGTGTAGAAAAATCACATTTCTTAGGAAAAGTATAAGAAGTGAAATTTGTATAATAAAAATGTAATTATGAACATAAATTTTATGTACATAAAAATCAAAATTTTAACCTCTTTTGCTCCTAAGCTATGTTCACATATGTAGTTACAGAACTGTGGTAGTAGAACAAACCAAGTATTACCATAGAATCCCTGATTTCACTGCCTAATCCGCAAAGAATGAAATAAAACCCCAGTGGTAATATATGACTATTCCCATCTCCTGTGGGTCTGTGATTTTGCCTGCAAAAATTCACAGCATTACAAAATACATCATGAAATATTAGGGATGCCTGGTTTTTTATGCTTAAATTCCTTTTAGAACTTGGTATACTTGTTTTTGTTAAGCTAGACTTAACATTTGCAGAACTTGCTTGAGCCAGAAGATGCAATTATGTCTCTAAATGGTTTTGAGTGGAGATCCATTCTTTTCTGATAATTATTGTCTTATTTTATTTCCTAGGTTTTTGTGGTTGTGGTTTATTTTGTTGTTATTTGGTTTGGGATATTTTTTATCTGTTTGTTTTCTCAGTAAGTCAGTAAAGGAACCCATTTCTGGAGCTTCTATAATTTTGCTTTTGCCTCTTTAGTTTTTTCTGAGAGGTTACTGGTCTCTTGATTCTTGGCCATGTGTCCTTTGGGTGGAAGTCTTTTGCTTAATTGATCATTACTGAATTGATACTTATGAACAGTAAGAAACAGGTTAAACTAAATTCTGTATATGAAAATAAAGATTGGGGGGTTTTAATGTTGCAGAACATAGTAACAGCATAATGAGTTTTATTTTTGTTTCAGGAGTTAAACATAGATGTAGCTGATGTGGAAAGCTTGCTTGTGCAGTGCATATTGGATAAGTATGTACCTGATTCTTGATTATTGATTTTTGATTACTTTAAAATAATCAAACTGGAGAAGTGGCAACAAAACTATTTTGGGGCATTGTGATAATACTGTTTGATTCTAGAAGTGAAAGGTAACGGTGCTGATTTTGTATTTGCTTGGTTTCTGAGCAGTAAAGTATGTTTGAAGGATGGGAACCAAGAAAATTATACAGGGAGCATCTTCTTTCTTTAAATATTAATTAAATAGTGAATTATTATAAAATTATGAAAGTTGTTATTGTTAGTAATTGCTGCTTACACCCATGAATATTTTTGAATTCATTTTCAAGTTGACAGATTGGTAGTCTGCTCTCTTAACTAGAAAAATTTAACTACAATTTGTAAAACCTATTTTTCTGGAGAGTAACTTGTTATAACTACTACAAATATATAATACATATATACATGGGCTTGTATTGTTTGACTTCACATAAATCTCCATTTTTCATGATTCTTTGACTTTCAAGAACTGTTTATGTCATATTGCTTCAGACTTTGTGTGGGGTCATAGCCAAGCAGATAAAACATGCATTGCCCAATGAATTAGTTGTTTGATTTCCAGTCATGATGACAGCTTAATAGGCACTACTGCCCAGGACAGTAATTATAAAAGTGCTGAATTCTGAAATGGACTTTGTGCCTCTCTTGTATAAGCCCTCTTCTTTTACCTCTGATTCATTGTTAGCTCCTATTTCCATGTCCATTAGCAATTTATAGTTTTTATTTATTTGCTCCTAGCACTATACATGGCCGAATTGATCAAGTCAACCAGCTCCTAGAACTGGACCATCAGAAGAGAGGTGGTGCACGTTATACTGCGTTAGATAAATGGACCAACCAACTAAATTCTCTCAACCAGGCTGTAGTCAGCAAGCTGGCCTAACAGAAACCAAGCTTCTACAAACCTACTTAAGGCAACTGTGCAGTGATGTAAACCTTAAAAGAACTGGGAATGGCAAAACTACTGTCGGTTGGTGTGCCCTGAAATTATTGGAGTTATGGCAGAAGTGCTTTTTTGATCAGCTGGTTTGTGTTTTGCTGCTGCATTTATCCCAAGAAAAAAACAGCTTTAATCTCCAGAAGAAAACCAAAATGCCACGGGATTTATGCTGTATTGACATCTTGCCCTAAACATACAACATCCTAGTAATTTGTCAAGGGGCAATTAATGACCAGAGAGAAGATTTTTGTCATGATTTTAAGTACACTGACACGTTACTGTTGGTTAAATTTAAACATGTTTTACCTGCAGAAATTCTCTCACAGAAATAACCTGCAATAACTTGAAATGCTACCCTTTTGAACACTTCCTTTTCTCATGTATAAATTGAAATGTTTGCTGCATTTTGCAAAATGTCAATTCTCCAAAAATGTGTCCATATATTTCTGTACCTGCAGTGTAGTAAAGGTTTAGAAGAAACCCCATAATTATAGTGGCATACTGTCACTTAGGTTTCAAGCAGCAAAATAAACAGTGCAGTTCAGAAATTGTACAGTTTGTTTCTTGATGTGCTTTCATTATACTTGAATTTCACTTGTGTTATTTTTAAAAGAAAATAGGTATTACTCAATCTCATCACATTTGTGAAGGACAATATGGAGATTCTAAGTCTGACCCCCTTGGTATGTGTGCTGTTGATTTTTCATTTTATTCCCCTTGAAATAGTGAAACATAAATACTAAAGAGCTGACATTTAGCAGTGTTGCTAACTAACTTTTAGCTTCAATATGCCAAACTATTATCAGTCTAGGTATGTTGGTGGGTATTTGGCATTTCTCAGGGATATTCTTGGTTTTCATTTTGCTACTTTAAGAATAGAGATTTTCCATGCAGCTCGGTGGGAACAGAGATGCAGACCCTGATTTTTCTCTCTCTTTGCCTAATCTGTGCTCTTTTTGAGCAGATCCAGTGTACAGAAAATGACACAATGTGTGTATGTGTGATTGCTGTGTATGCAGTGACCCTGCTGGTAATGGAATCTGTTCTGTCCCAAGTGTTTGAATGCACAGCAATCCCTTCAGAGCTGCTGTTCCCTACCACAGTATTGCCACGTGCCTTCTGTGGCCTAAGATTTTGGGATCACCAGATCATTTTAAAATAAATAAAGTGTTGACCACAGCAAATTTTATTCCTGTAGCAGATTGGAGCTGACAGAAAAATTCTCTTGCAGGTCTCAGAAATGTAGTAAAAAGGGTGAAATTTTCCATAAATGCAAGTATTCCAGTTTAAAGCAGAGAGTAGTGGGTGATGGTACACAAGCAGTGCCACACACAGGCATTGTAACAGTAAAAGGAAAAATCTGTATGTAGAGTAATTAACAACACCTCAAAAATAATGAAAAAGTCTAATAAATTACAAATGTTCATCACATACATGAAAGGCAGCGTGGTAAACTCAATGTTCTAGGGCAGGATTTAAATTGGTAACAGGGTATAATTAAATAGGATAAAATTAACTTCAATCTAAGGAATAGTTATGTCCCTTAGAAAATTATTTTGTTCTGCAGTTGTCAAAGCAAGTGATTTTTTTTTACTAGTGTTTACACCATAAAACTTAATGTGTACCATGAGTAGCATGTTATTGAATCTTGGGTGAGAATTTCTTCTTCACTCATGTATTTTTTTACCAATAGGTGTTTTTAATTTATCCACTTACTTAAAATAATAGTAAAATTTAAATTTTTAAGCAAAGGTTTTTTTTTCTTTTGTAAAATTTGTATATAACATTTGACTAAAGCACCTTGTATTTTGCTTCCTTATAATGCTGTGATGTGTAATGTAGTTTTTACGTGGAAAATTCCAGTAATACCTGGTGATGTGAAGTTGAACGTAACAACAGTGCACAGTCCTTGGGACCCTTACCTACACATCCAGAGATTTTATATTGGATAGAGATCTTGCAGGGTTCTTCCTATTATGGGGACAAGGATTGTCACAGCTCTGTCAAGGTTTTCCTTCCCATGGGGACAGTGTTTGAGTATTTGTTTGAGTAGATTTCCTGTCTGTGCCATTTCCCACCACCCTTGCTGTGGGAAGGAACAAGTCCTCTCTTCTAAAGGAGGGGGAAAAAGAGAACTGTCCATAAACTTAAAATCACTGAAAATAAAAGTCTTCTTGACTTTGTGTGTTGTACCTGATGTAACCTTTTCCATCCCAGATATGTCTGCTGGGGAGGCATTTTGGCATTCTGGGATTTTTTTCAAGAAGGAAATGGGAATACTGCAGTACATCTTGTCATGTCCATCTAGTTCCCTTGTTTTATGTTTTTCTTCTGAAGGATTAATTGTTGTAGGACTATTGCAAGTAGTCAAGGACTGTCAGTCTGAACAGTGAGGGCTAGCAATGTTTTGAGACAGAAAAAGGGTCAGTCTACCTCTAAGAAATGGTTGTGTGTTTTGGCATTCTTCAGGTCTTACTGATGTGTACAGTGCCTTAGCATCTGTGCTCTAGGCACATAAGGAAGATTTATATAATCCCTAAGGGATTCTACCCCTTTTCTGAGTTCTCTCAATTCTTAACCTGGAAGATGAAGATTTTCTCTGGGGAAATACTGAGGAGTTCTGTTGTCAGACAAGTGCAGTAGCAATAAATCACCAACAGTTGCTGTAGCCCTCCTGTAGTCCCTGGTAGATCTGGTTCTGATGTCATTTCTGTCTCCTCAGGAAAAGTGAACAAGCATTTGAAGAAGAGGGTGAATGATTTTTTTTCCCAAGAAATACCATTGCACTGCAGGTTGTTTGAGACATGGTAAGCAGCCTCACTGCATTCTCAGTCTTGGGTCCAATCATTAAATTCCTGCAATTGTTGTTAATTGTCAGACCCACACTTGTCACAACTTCTTGGGTGATTTTATACACCTCTTATTGCTGCTGGTACAAGACAGACTGGCATTTTAGCTAGTTACCATAACACTGTTTGCAAAAGAACATTTTAATGGCTGTTGTAATCTTATGTAAGAATACAACAGTGATTAAGCTGTGTATATATAAACCCTTCTTTTGAGTCGCTGGCAGCTTATGCATTAATGCTGAACAAGAGGCAAATCTGGGAGGATGTGGGTGCTTTGTCTGCATTTTAGATTTTTACTATTATTTTTAGTCAAACATACTGTGAAGGAATGTATTTGTGCATCTCAAAGTCCTATTCTAATGGATTGGATCTGAAACCAATTTATTTTCATTTTCCTTTTAAAAAGGCCTGAAAATACATTGAACAACAACAACAAACCCCAGAAAAACAGCAAGGCAGCTGAAATGCACCTAGCAAAATAAGAGAATGAAGTTATTTGAATATTAGTCTGTAAATAAACTCTGATTTTGTAATTATTCAGGAGCTGACAGCTGTAAAACATTGTCTGTAATTGAAGATTGTATTTTCATATTTTTTTCTTTGAGAGGTAGTGAATTAATTTGAGTAGGAGCTGTGTATGTATGGAGTAGAGTAAAATGACATCACTTGGGGCAGTACCCCTTGCTTTCTCAGAAATACAGCCTAAATACAGAAGTAAATTTCTTTATATAGATGGTAATATGGAATTTAAATATAAAAGTGTAGCTGTTACTTTATTATTTTCAAAGTGCTAAAAATGTATTTTAGAACCAGGTTAGTGAACTAGATAAACTACATTACAAGCTAGTCAACTATTTAAATGTTAATTAAGATATTAAGAAAGGATTATCACCATCTGAAATGCCTCTGTGTGGTAAGATAGGTTGCAAACTATCTGTGATAGAATAATTGCATATGTAGTGCTAAATTTTAGATGTAATAGTGCAAGCATTCCAGCAAGGGTGAAGGCTGATCCTTCCCTGGCCGTGTTAGGAGGAGCTGCATGGCAGCTCTGTCCTGGCTGGCTCTGCTGCCTGGCCCTGCAGCTGCTCTGGGTGGGAGAGCTGGGCTCTCTCTGCCTGCTGCCAGGCAGTGATCGCTGTTGAACCGTGATTCTCAGCTGCCTGGAGCAGCTCCCAGCTCACCTTCCCGCTTTGGGTCAGGCTCTGTTCCCTGCTGGGGCTGCCTGCAGGACACCCCCTGTCCCGTGCCACGTACAGCTTTATGTGCCAAGATACACTGTGGGCTTGTCTTTTCCAGTAATTATGCTGAAGATTTTAGTCCCAGGCCAGTAAAACTGTGTCATTTTGCAGTCTGCTTTGTTCGTGCTGCCTTTTCCACTTGCTCCCCCCTGGTGCTGCTGCAGTCCCTGTTCAGGTGCTGCTGCTGCCGTGGAGCTCGCTCTGAGGGGGAGGCTGTTACTGAGCAACCCTCATTCATGCTTCCATGCCAGTGCCACTAAGCCTGTACAAATGTTCAAGCTTTCCATATGAGAAGCTGCCTTGAATTCAGTGAGATGTGTGTAATCAAATCCTTGTGTTTCACAGGACTTTGTACCCACTAGATGTAAACAGAGCCCATATAAGTAAGGGTGTGAGTAGCCACACATGTGCTCTTAGATTTGCTTGTAATCCTATGATTTGAATTCTGAATACAGTCATTACCGAGTGCCTTTCCATTTTACTGACATATTTTGGTTTAGTCTCCCATTTTTTATTTTTGTGTCAACCTAGATTTTCTTTATTTGGTTTGTTTCCTCCATTGTGTTCAGGAAGAATATCTCCACTACCCAGTAGATAAAGTCAAAAACTTAGTAGCAAAATTGCAGTCAGCACATGCTGAGCTCAACCATCGTTTTTGCTTATGAGCTATTCACTTACTCCATGTTGGAGCAAAGAAGTAGCAATAATTGTTTACAAACTGCCAGATTTGAGAACTGGACCCTTACAATTGAGTATGAAAATTCAGCTGCCAAGGATGTTCAAATTCAGCCATGTGCAGCTACCAAGTGTTTTAAAATTCAACAGGGTTTGTAGAATTTTTAATGGCTTCCTTAAGAATTTTGACACTGTCAAGTTCTCTTACACAACACTTGATCAAGATGATGTTGTAACCAAATACCCTGGCATATTTGTGATAGCTGTGGATAGAGGAGCTAACATAACTGGTTCTGAGTGCTTTGGTTTGTTTTTCTTTTTGGTGATAACACATTTAAATTTTACAGGAGACTTGAGTTTTTTTCACCTGAGTGACCACTCAGGTCAGCCACCATGACTTTCTGTATTCTGTATATTGTATAGATTTATGTAGATCTGATGTCTATTTAATCACTGCCCAATTTAGATCTTAGATATTCCTGTTATTTGAGTGTGCATAACAGTCCTTTCAAGTGTGACCTTTCTGTTGGTATGTATCTTGGGAACAAAAGAAGAATTTCATAACGGACAGCCTTGCCATAATGAGTCATTCTTTTTTAAAAACACAGCAACTATCTTAAGCAAATGTCATAATATATATTCCATGGTCAGCATCAATTTGAACAAATTAAGCTGCATTCCACACTGAAACACTGGTGTGATAATACAAGAGGACAATTGTTCTAGTTGTTTCAGTGGGATTTTTTCACTGTTTTCTGTCCAGTCAGGCAAGTTCTCCCACATTGGAGATGAAAAGTTATTAAGTTTGAAATAAATCTACCTAATTTCACACAAATAAGTAAAACACATTCAACTACTAGGATTTTTTCTCAACTACTACATTTTTCTCAGTAGAGATTTGTTGTTTAAGTGAGATGAAGTTTAGGTAGTTTATGTTTCATAATTATTTATCTGTAGATTTCCATCTCATATTTAGGTTCATCAGTTACTGATGAAATGCTGTTCCATTGCATCAGTTGAAAGCTCTGTGTACAACCAGCTTAATACCTAGTTTTACTTTCATGACTTGTGTTGAAATAACAAATCTCATTGTGTAAAAGCCCCTGGGAACACAACCTCATAACCTCAAATTAGTCTGTCTTACCACCTTGAAATGGCTTCCCAGCATTATAAACACTTATGTGAGTTCTGCTGACCATTTAATCTTGTCAAGAAACGTGCTGGGTTACAGAAGTGCATATAAAGCACACAACTGTTGCAGCTTTTCCAGTTCAGATGAGGTTTCTGTATCAGTTAGGACACTGCAGCAGCTCTCCTGTTCTCTCCGCTGGTAGTTAAACACTGTACTCACTGAAGTTAGTAGAAACCTGTAAGTTCAATTTAATTGGGGTTACAACCTGGCCCACTCCCTTTCCCATATGCTCAGTGGGACCTATGAATTTGTGTACTGTGACCTCATGAAAACTTAAATTACAGAACATACGTAATATTGCAGACATCTAGGCAAAAGTTACACTTAGATGGTGATCCTGCTGATGTGGATGGAATAGCACAGAAGGCAGTGACAGTCTGCACAGTTCTCTGTTCATCTCATCTGTTCACAAGATGAGATCTTGCTGTGCCATGCAATAGCCCTCTTCATAATCCCATATGGTACATATGAAGTTATAATGGTGAAAAGCAACACCAAAGAAAGTACAAAGAGATTATGTTGGTTTATCCAATAAATAAAATTTTATAGGAAAAATTATTATGTGGAATAATAAATCTAGAAAGATTAATTATAAAGGTTCAATCTAGGAAGCTATAGCAAGATTGGTCTGTCAAGACGTTCTTGATAGCTTCTTCTGCTGTCAAATTCAGATACAGGCATTCTTGCTTCTTTAAAAAGCAAGCCATTTATTCCTCAAAAGAATATCAAGCAGGAACCTGACTCATGTATTAATAGGTAATACTTTTTATAATGTATTTCACCCGGAAGCGCTCAAGAGTCTGATCTGGGATATCCTTTGTGTATTTCTTTTACAAAGGTACTTAGTCTATTTCTGCTTTTTCTTCCCCTTGCCATGAATCAACCAAGTTGTAAATAAATCATGCCTCATTTCCACTAAACCCAAGGCAGCAGACCTATTAGCGTAATGAAATGCGGGGACATCCCCTGCAGAACACACTACGGGATCGTGTGTTGTTATGGGATCATGTGCAGCACAGGCTCCTACATGCGTTTCCCATTCTCCAGGCTCGGGTGAACACGGTCTCACGGATTTCGCTGGCGTTACTCATCATTCACCACATGTAAAAGCCGGGCAGCAAAATAAAGGAACGTCACACAAGCCTCACGTCTCAGAATCCCCCCGCTCTGCTGCCGCCCCAGTCCCTGCACACACGGGACCCGCTCCACAGCCCAGCCCTGCGCTCCAGACGCTGCTGGGACATTTTTAGATTTCTGTCTCTAAATAAATCACAGGGTTTTTTGTTTGTTTTTTTTTTTTTTTTTCTCTCGGCGTTCCAGATAATTTCAAGGACACCGTCGGCCAGAGCCTCCCCCGGCGCCGCCCGCGAGCAGACGGGCCCGCCGCGCACCTGCCGCCCTCGCTGGCCGCAGGCGAAGCGGCCCCGGGCGGGGGGAACAGCGCTCTCCGCGCTCATTGCCGCGGCTTTCCCCCACACTGCTGTCACGGCCTCGCTTGTTTTCGGGCAGCGGAACGCGGGAGGGGAACGCCCGCCGTGGCGGGAGCGAAGGCGTTCCCGGCCTGAGCCCGCCCGGCTTCCGTCTCAGCTGGTCCCTCCCCGCCGCCCGTCCCGCCCCGGCCGTGGCGTAGCCGGTCCCGGTTCCCGTGATAACCGCGAGCGGGGCCGGCGCCGCTCCGGGCGTGTGCGGAGCGCGGCGGGGGAAGCAGCGCCATGGGGGAGGCGGCCCGGGCCCTCCGCCGCCCTCATTAGAGCCGCCGCCCGGCGCAGCTGGAGCCATGGACAAAGCGGACAAGGTACGAAGGGACCGCGAGCGGCCGCGGCGGGAGGGGCGGCGGTGAGGGCGGGGAGCGGAGCGGGCCCGGCCGTGTCAGCCCCGGCAGGGCCCCGGCAGCGGCCGAGCGGCGGGCAGGGCGGGGCGCGGCTCGCGGCCTGCGGGGCGGGGGGCGCCGGGACCGCGCGTGAGGGCACCGGGACCGGCCCTGAGGAGCCGCCGCCCCGCGCCGGCCGAGAGCGGCCCTCGGGAGGTGCCGACAGGGCGTTCTGCGGGCTGCAAGCCGGAGCTCGGTGTGTGCCCGCCGCCGCCGTCCCCTCCCTGCGCGGGAGGCGTCAGGCCGCGCCCGGCCCGGCTGTCCGGGGGAGCCGGGAACCCGCGAGCGGCTGCCCTGGGAATTCCAAGGGAATTCAAAACTCGGGTCTGTTCTTCGCCCCCCTGTTCCTTCAGGCTTTGTTTCAAGCTTAGGGAAGTATCGCAGTTAGTGACATTTAGGCTAAGCCTGGCTGGTCGGTAGGAGAGACTTGGTTTCTGGAGAAAGGAACAGGTTTCTTTGAGAACTTAGCAGCACAATCGAGGTGTCACTCTTGTTGATTGCTGTAAATGTCACGGTTGGGTTGAAGTTTTCAGTGATAGGACACAGCTGATGGTCTCATCGCTGAGTGGGTGTAGCTCACTAATTCTACAGGTCGCTGTATTTTTTTCTTCCGTATTAAACTTGGCTTTGTGAGGTAATCAGTTTGCATTGTTTTTATGAGCTTTTATTAGTGTAGGTATGAAGAAACAGAAGCAGGGACTTAAGAATTTGTATAATTTGTTGCATATGTGCAATAAAACATTTCATCATCAGGAGGTAGTTCTAAAAGATGTATCTGAAATGAATGATGTCATCTGCTAGAGCCCGATATTACTTCTAAGCTTCTGTTTCGGCCGAGTGTGTTGAAAATTGGTGATTTACAGGTCTTTGTTTCCTAGTTTTCAGCTTTGGTGTCTCCAGGGGTTCTAATAGTAGGGTTAAGGAATAAAATAACACAGGTTCCTGTAGCAAAGTAGATAATGACTAATAATGTACTCTGTAAAGATACACTGCTTTTCATTCTGTACATATAGCTAAGGAAGTTTGTGAACAGTGTGTGTTATTACAGTGTGGCTCCCACTGTGGCTTTCTTCCTGGGCTTTTTGGTGTGGTAATCATTTTAATTTTTTAAGGCTTTTTATTTGGTCTCATATATAAAACCTGATCTTATTCTGTAAAATTTACATTAGCCCAATCTGTAGTAGTTTTTGCTTTAAAATCTTGGATTTTGGTGTGGTGGGTTTTTTTCCCCTTTGTTTCATCTGCAATTAGTACTGCAGTACACTTGTGAAATATTTATTCCTTGTTGCTTGAGCTCTTCAGTACTGGAGGTTCACACGCGTGTCCTTATCAAACCACTCTCTTTTCATCTGTCAAATAGTTCATGAAAACAGAGAGTTATGTTATTTACAGTATAAAGTGTTGGCTTGGAGTGATTGTCTTAACTAAGTGCAGTATTTCAACTTGAAGGTGTAGTTAAGCTCTGAAGCAGGAATCATCTTGTTTATTATGTTTGCAGCATATCAGGTCCTGTTGGTTCCTTATCCCCTAGTAAGGGGCAGACAAATAATGAATACCTGATTAGTTTCTAAAATGATTCAACAATCTTGGTGCTTTTGTCTGCTCATTGTACAGCAGCATCTTGATTAGGAGACTCCTATGTGCTTTGGGTTTGACCCTTTTGTGCTGTAAGAATTGAATGTAATCATTTGTTACCAATGTAAGTGTTTGGTCAGGTTGCATCAGTTTTGGGAGCCATTTCATTTTTTCTTTATTTGGGCTCCTTTCTGTGCCTGTACTGCATGACATCTGATAAATGAGCATTAAAGCCTCCAAATGTGTGTTAGCAGTACTGATTCTCTCCTTCCTTTCTCTCAGATTGCTCTCTCAGGCACAGTATAGTGACTGTAGGTGCTTATAGGAGTAACTGCTGTGGAATTGGAGTATGAGCAGCTACAACTATTGTGCTGTGTTAGCATGGTATTTCAAGAGTAAGGGAAGATCACAAATGCTTTTGTGGTGTTGGCTTAGTGAATCAGTATGAGATTTCTGGTTGCAAGATCATTTGGACACCTAATTGATAAAAAATATGTTGCTTTTGAATTGCCTTTAAGGTTTCTGTTACCTAATTTTTAATATTACTTGTTTTAATATGCTCAGTGATATTTTGGCAGCTGACATAAAGGAAAATTGAGTAAAGCTGCTTAAACACAATTATTTTATGATAAGAGTCGTTGTAATTTTTGTATTGGGTGTGTAAGTTTACTTCTGTCTACACCAGAAAAAAATTTTCCCATTAAAAAGTGTATGGATTTCAGCAGTTAAGTGTAGGTTATTTTCCTACAAGAGAGAAAACTCACCAGATGATGCTTTCTGTTTAAGCAGAATATGACAGAAAACTAAAGAGAAACAACTTCCCCTTTCAAAGGTACTGCTGTGCTTTGATTTTTCTCAGTCTTATACTTTTGTCTTGCTCTGTGATTAAGACAGTTGGTTCCTTTAGTACAGTTGAGAAATCAGGTGAAGTTGCAAAATCAGTGACCTGTGTTTTGTTTTAGTATTGCTTAAAGACAGCCTGTTCTGCTTACCTCTGCTATTCATGACCACTCAACAGGTGGCTTGATAATGATTGTCATAGAAGTAGATCTAGATCAGCTTTTGTGCTCTTTTATCCTGTCCAGTTTCCTTCAGTGTTTCTTACCCATGGCAGATTTTTCAGCTGAGGAAAACTGGAAAATGCCTGGTTTCCTGTAGGTTGCTTTCTTTTGAATCTTGAAAGTGCCAAATAGTTTTGGATTTTGTGAGTTTTGTGTTGTCTTATTTTAGAATATGTTCTTTGGTGAATTTAAGTGTTACTGATGTGATTCTGTGAATATCTTAACTGTTTGAGTACAAAATTATTTGTCATTGACTCGTTTGTGGAGATCAGGAGACTGATTTGCATAAAGGGGTTGGATTAATCCTTTTAGTACACTATCTACAAAGCACTCAAATATTGCTACTTCATTTGGATAGTATGAGTTTAGAAGTTTGTACTATTAAATGCTGTAAAGTAGGCAAGTGAGGAGGATCCTTTTGGTAGCTTTTTTGTGTCTTTGGACAAGCTTTGTGTGAGTTTTAAATTTTAGTTTCCCCCTCTTTTTTCTTAGAATAGTCTGGCTTTGAGTTTAAACATGCTAGCTTGTCATGTTGTGCCACTTGCTTGTTTCCTATATATAGGTTAAAATGTTAAATATTTAGCTTTGTTATGCTCTGAACATGATACTTAATCCTGTGAAAGGGAAGAGAGTTATGCACAATTCCCTTTTTATGAGCTGAGGGAAAAGGGAAGGAGTCACTTCATAGTGTATTTGCTTTAAGTGCTCTGTTGAAATGACTATGTCAAATGTAAATAGGGAAGATTAAATTTTGTGCTTCGTTAAATGGCCTGCTGCTGGTGTTTCCAGTTGGACTGCATATTTACCATTCCCGAGGTATCTGCCACTTAGAAGCAACTAATTATAGAAACAATGACTTCCATATTTGCAAAGTTTATCTTAAAATAGATGAACTGTGACTTGCCTTGCTACTAACATGGCGTTTAAATGATGAAATCCAGCATTCAGAAGCAGGATTGTTTTTCTTAAAAAAAATTCCCAAAAGTTTGAGCTCTGCTTTTATTTTACTTTGGGATGAGACTTCTTGTTTCCAGACTTTGAGACAGTAAACCAGCTGATTTTATTATAGCCCTCTGAGATGTGGCATCTGTGTCTATTTTCTCACCCTGTAAATGGTGAGATTGATATCTAAGCATTCTCCTCTGAGAGCAGGATGACAGAGATCCTATTTAATGGAAAATGCTGAATGATATTAGGCTACAATGAACAAAAACTTTTCTAAGATTAAATGTACAGTGCTATAACTATAGGACAAAGTTTACCAGTCTGTTCCTGCTTGTGTCATCTTCTGTCTTTGCAGCTGTTGATGACTACAGTAGCTTTTATATAGGAAACAAAGGAGCTCTTCAGTATATGTGCTGTCTTGAAAGACTTGTAATTGTTGGACTGAAATATGTAATGAGCTGCTGCAAAACGTTTTGTAAATTGAAACTAGGGGTATCTACAAAAGAGGCCTCTGTCTCAATCTTGGTTTCTTTTGAAGGGGTGTGTTTCCATTAATAGGCAGCTGATTGAAAATCTGATGTTTCAGCATGACTTAAATTTATGTTTAGAATTGAGTTTGGTTATCAAAGGTTGATTTCAATAAAGCTTTGTTTGGTTTTGTGATGTGAAAGGTTGAACAAACATGAAAAAGTTGCAGTCAAAAATAAGTTTGGTCTTGCAGTGTTTTCAGTGTTTGCTTTTAGATGGCGTGATCAAACCACCTTGCATTTGCTGATGGCAGTGGCAAGGCACTAATTTGTTTCAGAGGATGCAGACTAGAATAAATCTCAATACTGTGAGAGCAATTAAAGCATAAGCTTGTATCACAAGTGCTCTGTTGTAAGGACTAGGGAAAGTGAGCAGCCTTTTCCCAAATCTTTTTGTGTTTGACAGATCTTTCTTGTCTGTGGTTGGGAACCAGTGGCATGATCCTGTTTGTGCTGTTCGTGTGCACTTGGCACTCCACTTGTACTGTGTGGGTGAAATCTCTGAGGAATTGTGTTCACGTATATTTGCATGCACTTTGTTTTATGCATTTTCTTGTTTGCTTCTGAAACAAAAAGGAGCTTGTCTTGTATTCTGGAGTTTACTTCATTTGTTATTGGTTGCATTTTCCCCTGAGTCTTAAGCAAATCAGTATTTAAAAAACCAAACCCACCGCCAAACTGCTTCTTTGGCATTGTTGTTTCTGTAGCTCACCAAAGGAGCCTTTCCTGTTAGAAGAAATTACAAGTTTCAGTAGGAGACACCTTCTGTTTGTCCAGTGCAATGAGAAATTAGCAGCACCTTTACTTGAGACTAAATTGATTGATGGCTGTTTTTTTTATTATTGTTTCAATTTTTCTCCTTACACTATGAAGGAAGAAGGCCATTTATCAAAAAGAGGAGGTACTTTGCTGTCTGTCCTCACCAACATTTCCTCCTAGCTGAGAAATCTATGGTCCTGAAAAGATCTGCTAAGATAGCTTTGGACAAATTACTTAGCGTGTCTTTTTTGTTTCCCTCCCTTGTCCAGTGAACCCACTGGCCATCTGTGAAATGTGCTGAGATGTCTGGAGAATCACCCTGCAGAGTTGATTCTGTTGATGTTTTGGTTTGGTTAGCAGTCTGACCTGACTTAGTACATTTGTTCCTCGTTTTGCTTCAAGGTCGGTAAATTTACTGCCCTCGTCTGAACACACAGCCTGTAAACACGGAACTCTTGAAGTATTTTTGAAAGCCTGGTAGAATGCTCTAAGGAAGCAATATGTTGAAGTTAATTTAGTTTAGTTGGTAATACACTTGAGCTGCCTTCCTGTTTTCTACCCCAAAGTGAAAATGGGGCCCTGTTGTCTAAATGTATAAATGATGTGAGAATTGGATGTATTATGCTTGCAGAATGATTTTGAAACACCTGTACTGAGGTTTCTGAGTTTTCAATTGCTCTTTTGATGAGTTGGCATATATATGTGTGTGTGCATTATAGAACAAAATGCAAAATCTGAAAGCAGAAGTTTGCCCTAAATCCTTTGCCAAAACAAGTTTCTTGAAAGGATTAAAAAAAACCCCAACTGCCATAAACCAACCAAACCTGTAGGTGCAGACTGAGCTGCGCAAGAGAAGTGTGTGAGGTGTAAATGCATGTGAGGGGTGTGTGGAACACAGTTCTGATTCCTTTAAGTAACACACACTCCCCAAGTTCTTCTGTAAGCAAAAAAAGGATTTAACTTTCTAATGCACCCAGATGTGTTTATGATTACAAGATCTGCTGTATCTTTATTTTATCATTACAGGTAAGCTAAACTTGTTTTGAGCTGTACAGAAAATGATAATTAAATATATCAGGTAATTGCTCTGTCATAGCAGTAGTAATCATAACCTGTATAAGGGACTGACAACAGGAAAGGAAGAATTACAGTTGTCTTTCTAGTCTGGGCATCTCTGAAATGTTTGAACCTGATAAAATCAAGCAGAAAAATGTGCATTATTTTCCTAAAATTATGAAATTACATTATAAGAGTGTTGAGTCTTCTGGAGGTTTTTAATACATTTAAAATAAACAAAACCCAAGAAACTCCACCATACCTTTTTTTTGCTGGACAGATTTAAATAAGTCAAATTTAATTGAATCCACTTTGGATGTAAAAGTAAGGTAGGGATTATCTTTGAGAATTGACAAGAAATATTTTGCTATGGCAGCCTCACAGGTGGGAATCACTCGCTCCCTGCTTGGATCAGCTACAGCTCTGTTTCTAATATCTGATGTGAAAGACACAATCCTAATAATGAGTGATGATATAGCACAATATCACATAAATCACTGTCATGAGACCATTCTGCAAGAGATTTGTCAATAAAGAATGATTTTTGTGTTTTCATTTTAATCTCCCAAATAAGGGAAAGAGCAGACAGCCACATAGGAGAGATCCTTAAAACAGGAAATCTGGTCCCAATATGAATGACAAATAGAATGTTTTGACTCTTTTCTGAGCCAGTACTAGTTTATTTTTAGTATCTTGGCTAAAGTTCACTTGGCATGTTGTGGTAGGATAGTGACCAGCAGGTTAGGAATAGTTGTTTGGCAGTTTTCAGTGTTTCCTTAGGAATGCCACGTTTATAAAACACTCATGCCAGTTTTACTCCTGTGTGTCCTGGGATGAAGCGCCCTCGGTGTGTTCCTTTAACGTTTTGGTTGCTCATGGATTAGAGCAGGTGCTAAGGGCACTGAGGTTGTGGGTTCAGTCCCCAATGGGCCATTCCTTACAGAGCTGGGCTCAATGACCCTTGTGGGTCTCTTCCAATTCACAATATCTCTGATCTAGTGTTGTAGGCCAGCCCTTAAGTGAATTTATTCTTAAGCAAATATTTTTGCCTCACAGTCTTGAAATAGCATGGAAAAAACCTTCTTAAGTTCAGGGAGGGATTTCAGTGTTGGCATTTCTGATACTTATTATTTGTTCACTGTACATAAACACTTTAAAAAAAATTGTGAGAAGTTTTTCTCTTGTGTGGAGGAGAATGCCTTGGAGCTCTGCAGAGGGGTAGGCGAGTCACGAGGCAGCTGAGGGATGTGCCCGAGGCCAGAGAGGAAGCTCTGGGTAGAGCTGGGTTTGATTTGTGTTGCACAAGTTCGGTGCTGCTGCTGCAGCTGCCCCACAGCCTTTGCTCTGAGTGGAACTTCAGGAAATAGAAGAGTTACTGTAGAAGAAAGGAATGTTCACCCTCTACTAATGATAAAGAAATGCATTTAATTGATATAAGGTAATTGTTCTGCTGTAATGCAGATCTTGTTGTACAGCAGGAGTGATACTCCTGCATCTGTGCTTATGGAATCAGACTGCCTTACACCGGAACAGACCTTAAAAATGGTTTGGTTCCAAACCCCTGCCATGGACAGGGACACCTTCCACTGTACCAGGTTGCTCAAAGCCCCATCCAGGCTGGCCTTAACACTTCTAGGGATGTGACATCCTTTCATATGTTATATTCCATCTATGTTTATATATGTATGTCCATACTATAGCCATAAGCATTTTCAGAACAGTCATTAAAATAAACTTTCCTGCCAAGAACAGTGTATCTGGTCAGTTTAAAAGATATTTTTCATCAGGACAACTGTATTTTCAAAAAACTTTTGAACTTGCCCTTCCTACCTCTTCCACTCCCATGCTATGGGATCTTATTTAAGTAGCAGTTTTGGAGAGTTGGAGATTCAGATATTGGGTGGGAAGGCTGTCTCAGGATGGATTGTGGATGTGACACAGAGCAAAGGCACGGAGTGAGAAGTGTGTGGTAGGTGTGGGACTGCTTGCTATGATCCTTCCAGAGCTCCCATTTAACTGTTTCAGCTCAGTGGTGTTCTGGAGGCAGTACCAAGGATAGAAGATTGTCCTCAGCAAACATTTAGGATTTCATCTTTCTACTATGAGAGCATGTACTCATATAGGTTATGTGTTACCTTTGAGATTATTTTATAGGCATATGGAAGGAAAAATGTTTGGAGCTCTTCTCTGCTTTAGAATAAATCTTCTTAGTATTTGGTACTCCATGAGGTAGTAATCTGAGACACATGTAATTAGGCTGAAATATTTGTACAAAAAAGAGATTATTTTCATCTGAATGTAAGTTATAGTGGAGTGTAGAATTTAAGGAGTCTTTGGTTCTGCAGTTGTTTTATTGACTACAACATTTTTCATTGTTTGAGTGTAAGAAGCTATGTTGTACAAAACCAAAAATGTGAGCGAAACTATCTTAAACTAAGGATACCTTTAGGATTGAGGGAGGTCCTTTTCTTTGAAAGCACAGTTGAAAACCTTTAATCATAATCTTAACACTTTAAAATGCATCCAAGTTGTGCATCTAGAGTGTGTGGGGAGGGTTCTTCTGTGGTGCATCATCTCTTAGCAGTTAAACTATGATTTAGTGCTGAAAAGTCTTTTTTATAATTGCCTGGAAACATGGTCAGTTCTGTAGAGCAGGCCAGCATTACTATATCTTCCATATGTTGGTTTCACTTCTGAAAGCCTACACAACTGTGCTCCACATGCAGTGCTAATTTGGTTTCGTTCTGTGCTCAGACTCATAGATCCTCTGCAGGATCTGGGCTTCAGTCCCTTTTCAATTAATTAGTGCTCGCATTGCAGTTGTAAAGGTTAACACAAATGCTAAATGTTAGTGATCTGTGTTACACCCTGCATTGATTGGAAGGATGCAATAAGCTCTTGCCAACTGTTTTCCACCTCTCTTGGTTTGCTGCAGAAATCCTGTAGCCTTGTCATCCGTTTGCCTGCTGTTCATGGTTCTTTGCGTACAACTTTATGAATCTAAATTTTCCCAAGCAATTTATGATTGTAGTTAATGAAGACATTGTTTCTTTTCTCTTAAGAATGTCAAGCTGTCAGCTGAAGTAGAACCATTTATTCCTCAGAAGAAGGGTCCAGAAACACTAATGATCCCAATGGCACTTCCTAACGACAGTGGAGGAATTAATGGCATGGAACCAACTCCAATCCCTAGCTACCTGATCACTTGCTATCCATTTGTACAGGAAAATCAATCCAACAGGTAAGAAGTGGTTGTGATCTTTGTGGAAGATGATCTGGTTTTAAATGGGTTTGAACTTGCAGGCTTGAGAAGAGTCAGTGATTGTGGGCTGTCTATTAAGGTTTTTGTTCACCACATTTAACCCTTCATGTATGAGGAGGAAGTTTCTCTGCCTTCAGTCTTTTACCTATATTCTTCCCTTTGCTTTTCTCTTATCATATTCTTTGTTGCCTTTTCTTTTTCTTGGCTATGAAGGTCTGGTACAAATCCCTCCCAAAGTTACCTGCTGTGCTCTTGGATCATCTAGGGCAGTCAGGATGGTTTTTTTGTCTGATTCTCTGAATGAAGCAAAGCTTTGGGTGTCCAGCTTGGGTCCTGCCATGGTGAAACATGGTGTGGTACTATGTACCTGATTCAGTATTATATGTAACTGTATCCAGTTTTCTTCACATAATTAGTGAAGAATATGTTGAGTTTAGGAACTTATTATAATAAGCTGTTATTTTTGAATAAGGCCTGAATTTTCTTTTTGTTTTTGTCTTTTTTTTTTTAATAGGCAGTTTCCATTATATAACAATGACATCAGATGGCAACAACCCAGCCCAAATCCTGCAGGACCATACCTTGCTTATCCTATAATATCTGCACAGCCGCCTGTTTCTACAGAATATACTTACTACCAGCTGATGCCAGCACCATGTGCTCAGGTCATGGGTTTCTATCATCCTTTCCCTACGCCCTATCCTGCACCCTTTCAAGCAGCAAGTGCTGTGGGTACAGTTACTGCAGAGTGCACTGAGCGTCCCAGCCCCTCAGGCCAGGTCTTTCCATTGTCCACTCAGCGGAGCAGAAGCACTAACAGGGGACCAGTCATTCAAAAAGTAAGTCTGCTTTTGAATAGGATAAGTAGAAGTGTATAAAAAGAAAATGTCTTTGCAAAGGAAGCACATATCTCATTTTTAATCAACTTTTTTTTTTGTGTTTGTGGCAATGTTTGAAAGCAGCAGCAGCAGCTACAGATGCACATAAAAAGTAAACGTCCTCCAGTGAAAAATGTTGCCACTCAGAAGGAGACCAGTTCATCAGGTCCTGAGAACAGATCAAAGATTGTTTTGTTGGTTGATGCATCACAGCAAACAGGTAATTTTATTTTTAAGTTCTGGGTGTATGAAATAACTAGAACTACGTGTCAGTTGTCATCTTTTCTAAAAGAGGGTGGACCTGATTCAGATGCAGCTTTTAAGAGAAGTCTTTGCAGTTCAAAAGGATAATGAAGAAAAGGTGCTGATGGTTGCAGATACCTTCTCAGTATGTCACCTTATATGTTGCAGTGACATGGTACTCCTGCAGAGACTTTGCCAACTCTTGAAGGAGTTTGTTATCAATAAAGTGGGACCTAGATGTAATTTGAATTCACTGCTGGTTTAATGCAAAGACTGACTCTTTATTTGTTTTTATGATGTGTAGCTTTTTCATGTCTCTTATGAATTCCTATACAATTATTTTTATTTTATTGTTTCTTGAAGACTTTCCTTCTGATATAGCCAATAAGTCACTTTCTGAGAGTGCCTCCACGATGCTTTGGAAGTCAAAAGGCAGGCGCAGGAGAACCTCTCACCCTGCTGCAGAGTCCTCCAGTGAGCAGGGAGCAAGTGAGGCAGACATTGACAGTGACAGTGGCTACTGCAGTCCCAAGCATGGCAATAACCAGGCTGCAGCTATGGCTTCAAGAAACACAGATTCATGTGCAATGAATGTATGTAAACATAACTGAGTAACTTAACTATATTTGTAGCCTACAGACTAATGAAAATTACTAAAAATAATTGGTTTTTTTCCTTTTCAGGTTGTAGAACCATCGATAAATACAAGTAAGCATTGCCTTGACTGGTGAGCTTTTTAAAATTTGGCTGGGTTGCATTCGTATTTTTGCTTTCCATACCTCTTATCTACTTGAGCATGCTGCTCTAACTGATCAGATACTTCTGAGGATGCATCTTTACTGTGATTTCCAACCACCTCCACTAAGACACCTGTTACTTGCTGAATGAACAAGTATATAGCTATCACTAATAATTTATTAACAGCTGCCTTTCTTTAATGGGTTTAAAAAAAAGCTAGAGACTCCAGTGGCAGCATTCAGACAAAGCTGTGCTTCTGTTTAGCTTGTCCTCAGGGGCTGCAGTAGTGGGTAGTAACAGAGCCAGGGAGTTCTTACTCTCTTATTTCAGAAGCACTGATACTTTTTAGAAGCTGTACATATACCATGAACAAATAGTTTGATTAGCCTGGAAATAGTAGGTGATACCAGGGACTGCTATTTATGACTGAACAGAAATAGATATGGATATGAACCTGAGATTTCCTTTCTCACTGCTTTGTGGGGATCAATTCTTGGCAGCTTGAATGTTCCACAAAGGTAACTGAGAATAGCTGCGGAAGTCAGTGTTGTCACAGGAGAATTAGACTTTCTCCAAGAACTTTATTTGTATCAGGACTGTGTTCCTGGCTCTGGTGGCATATGAATCATTATGATATGTTCTGGGTACTAATTCAGTTTTTCATAGATGGCACTTCTCTTTCAGCTGGTATAGGCTGGACTAATGTAAATTCCCAAGCAACTCAAAAAAAACCTTGGATTGAAAAAACTCCAACCTTTTCTAGAGGTGGAAGACAAGCTGAGCAAAGAAATAATCCACAGGTATGCTGCCAGTGGTTCTCAACTGAAGTATTTGGGGCTTTTTAAAATATGGAGAAATAAGGAATTCGGAGGGAATTATAAAATAAACATTCTGAAACTATGTAATGAAAACAGTATAGAAGTTAACCTTAAAGTCCAGTTGCACATTTGTTCGTTTCCACATTTCTAACTGGTCTGTTTTGTAAGTTAGCTCTATATCATATATATAGATCTATAAAATTTAATGTCCTTGACAGTTCTCTGCCTATAGCCTGTGCTTTATCTGTATCTGCCTAGGAAGAACATTGGATATATAAAGCAACCTGTGAAATGACGATAGTGTGGATGTGGAAAAGTTGGTTCAGTTTTTGACCCATTCACACCTCAGAAAAAAAAAATTCTCCAACTTTCTAAAGAAAGATTCTGATGTGTTGGTGAACTAGAATCCTGTGTTCTCACTCCTGTTGTCTTCAAAACTTTTTAAAATTTACATTAGCATACCATTTTTAAAACATTTTTTATTATTTCTTAATGGCTTAAAATTATTTTATTCTGAAGCTTGAATATCTTTCTGTGAGACTTCCTTCAGCTGGCAGAGGATTTCTCTTATTGGTATGTGAGGAGAATGGGGAAGGTTGTCTTCCTAATTTTGAGAGACTTTGCTGGGACAGGTGATCCAGAGGGGTGCAAAGAAAGCTGAAACATTTGTCTGTGTTTGAACATAGGTTTTGCTTGAATTCTGTTATTGCAGACAAGAAATCTGAGCTCCAAGTGGGAGCTTTGTATAAACGTGCCTGTTTGTGCAAACATATGTGAGCCAGCTTGGCCTGTTTAGGTTTTTAGATGGAATTCTTAAATTGTCTTGAATCTTCCTGTTTGGTAACTGTGGGTTTATTATAGAAAGAAGTTTGTGGATGCTTGTATCTGGCAGTGTAGCAGTTCTGAATCTTTTTATAACCTGCTGTCAAATCAGAGGCTTTGGAAGCCACTATTGTTAGTTTGTGGCATTGGGAGAGCAGGAAGAACCAGACTTTCTTTCATCCAGTCACAGTTTAGGCTCTAAATCTGGCAGCTCTTTTAGATATTTAAAAACAAAGCTGGCACAAAAAGTTTTAAATGAGGCTGCCTCAGCCAAATTCACTGTACCTCAAGGCAGAATTGTCCTAGAAACTATTTTCTGTTGAAACTAAATTGGTATGAGGTCTGTAGGAAATTTTCTGGAGAAACAGGTAAGTATAAAGGTGAAATTCAATTCATCCACTGGTTTTTGCCAACCACTTGCACATAGGTTCCCACCAACCTGTCACATAATAAACAGAAGAATGGTTATACCACTATGCTGCTGTCTCTGGCCTTTAGAGAATTGTGTGCATGGGCATTGTCATAAAAAATGTGTTGAAAAGGCAGTAACTGCATGCAGAATAATTATGTAGTGGGAGGAAGTTCTTTGGAGTGATCATGGTTACAGACAGTTCCTCAGGGTTCATGGCTGTTAGTCACCAGCAGCTCCTGAATTTTTTCATATTTGGCCAAAAGAAACCTTTTTATTTAAGTTACAAACCTGAAGATTAACTGTCTTGAGGGGCAGGAATAATGTGGTACTCTCTATAGAACTTCTGTGCAGGCTTTAAAGAAAAAGACAACCAAAAAACCACACCAGAAAGCCCCACAAAAGAAAAAATCCCCAACACCAAAGCACAATTTATCCTCTAGAAACTGTACCTAGTTGCTGATTAGCATGGATGAGACAGCTTTATGTGCATGCACATACATAACTTGAAATATTGAAATTACAAGATGCCAATCACAGTTTGTTTTTCAGTCTGGTTTCAGATGCAGAGACCACAGCACATCTTCAGAAAGAATGCAGAGTTTGCAGAAACGACACGAAAAACCTTCAGCTACGAGCCAGGGGAGCAGGGCAGAGCAGAGCCCTGAACCTCTGTATTTTGAGGTACTGGTGTATGAAAACCCTTTCACATAGTAGCAGTGCCAGTTGTGTGTGGAATAAGTGATGTTCTCAATGGGAACTTACAAAACATCTGGCTCCAAGAGGTGTACAGTCAAGGTCACGGATTTATTAGATGATCCTTGCAGTGTGTACACAAAGAGACTTGGATTTGGGTGTTGTGGAAAGTGCAGTAATAGAGAACACTGTGGTTGACAAATTAAATAAGCAGCCTTCAATTAACTTTTTCTGTTCACTTGTGAATAGAAATTGGTATGTTTGCTGGCTTATCCCCTCTGATTGTAATAGGATTTTTTACTCTAGTGTAAAAAAACAAAATTTTTCATTAAAAGTACTATTTGGATACACGAATGCTTTCTTAATTTTGCATTATTTTCTATTAGTGTCACATAATCCCTTCTAGTTTATGTGGGACTTAGGGATTCAATTTGTTTTCCTACTTTAAGCAGTTTCAGTTGATGCTTCTCAGGTGACTTTGGTTCCATCCTTTTTATTCTTAACTTCTGTATTGTTTAGGATGAAGATGAGTTTCCAGAGCTAAATAGTGACAATGGCAGCAGCAAAAGTAGTAGCATCCAACAGAAGATTTCACCCAAAGTTGTAAGTATTTATTTTCTTTTGCAAAGCATTGTGTTTTGAGACTATTCAGTTTGTGTAATTTTTTAGGAATCTCTGCTACAAGACTTACATTGCAGTAATTGTGATGATCTTGGGGTGTTTGTGTTACCAGCCTTGGATGCTAAGGAAGTACCAGTTAAAATAAGTAGTGAAGGGAACCCATCGTAAAAAAAAAAAAAAAAAAAAAAAAAAAAAAACCAAAAAAAAAAAAAAAAACCAACAACCCAACTTCAGGATTTTTCTCTTTTAATGAGATTGTAAGATACATGTAACAGACACTCAGTATCACAGACTGTCCCAGGCTGCATCATGATGCTTTCATGCAGACGTCTCTTAAAATTGTTAAATCTGCAAATATTTAGTAATGGTGTCAATTTTTCAAAATAATTACAGTTTGTAGATTTTTTAATTTCAATCTGCTTTAAGGCTGTGGAAGCAGTTGTTGGAAAGGTACTTTTTTTTTTAGTATGTGATCTACTTAAATATTTTGTTGCAGAACTGTGCCTATAGACTGCTTAATCTATTTGGCTGCTTTCCAGGAAAGTCAAGTCCTAAGTGAAAGCTTGGGGAGGGGAAAATTGTTTATTTAGTAATCAGATTGGAAGACCTTCTGAAGCCATCGTTGGAGCTAAATAGAATAGCTTTCCCAGACAAAAATGAAATATAAAGAAGTTTTATTAACTTGCTTATTAACTTGTGTCATCTAGCTGTAGTTAATTAGCATGTCATACTGGTAATCAAAACCTTGGGTGATTTGATTTCTGAAATGCCTCATATTTGGTAGTCTGTAGAGAAATGTCTTTTAACTGTGGCTTTTTTGCATTTTGTTTAAAATTCTAGTTGGATGACTTACCAGAGAATTCTCCAATCAATATAGTCCAAACTCCAATTCCCATTACAACCTCTGTACCAAAGCGTGCAAAAAGTCAGAAGAAGAAGGCCTTGGCTGCAGCACTTGCAACAGCTCAAGAGTATTCAGAGATAAGCATGGAACAGAAAAAACTTCAAGTGTGTAGCACCCTGCCCACCCCCAGCACTTGGTCAAGAGGAGGATTAGTTATCTGTTGCTCCTCTTAATCTCTAATAGCAGTAATCCTTTGTAAAGAATGTTGCAGGCACCGTTTCTTTGCATTTATTGTATGTGCTGTTCCTGTTGTAGGAGGCTTTATCTAAAGCAGCTGGAAAGAAGAGCAAGACCCCTGTTCAGCTGGATTTGGGGGACATGTTAGCAGCTCTTGAAAAGCAGCAGCAAGCAATGAAAGCTCGGCAGATCACCAACACCAGGCCTCTCTCATACACAGGTATTTCTGATGTGCCTGACAACATTTTGTGCCAACATGAATGTGATTGATCTGAGCATCTTCAATGTTTTTCTTTCTGTCAAGTTTTACCTGTTGAATATAAGTGTGATAAAAACCTGGGAAGATGATTTTTAATGCATTTCTCAATAAATTACTTGTGCTATCATCCTCTGAGCTGCTGTACACAGTGGTGAAAATCCATCTAGAGCTGAGGCTTTTAAGATCTGCTGTTCAAAACTCAGTTGTGTCCTGAGAGTAATTCAGTGCCGAAATGAATATGTGAAAGGAACATCTCTACTGCAGATGTTATAAAATACTCTTTGGAGGGGATACCTTTGGCTGTGATGTGGAGGGATATGTCACTAGGATATTCTTCCCATTTCTGCTGTTTATAGTTCAAGGTCTCCTGACTCAAGGCTTACTCAAATCAAATTTGTTTCTTAAGCTGTCCATTGTTTTTACCTTATGCTTTTATCATGCATAATGTCCAATGGCAATGAATTGTAACCTTACTACATCCTGTGTGGAGAAACTTTTCTTTCTGCTGTGTTTTTTTGGGATGGAGGTCAGTATTGGGATTTTTTGTGCTGTAACTCAAAATTTTGCTAGCTTTCACAGCCTTTGTATTACAAAGACTGAGTAGTCATTCCCTTCTTTCCTCTTCTGATCCCTAGATGTCTGTCCAGTCTCTGAGGAGTCCTAGTCTATTTAGTTATTTAATTCTGGAGGTATCTTTTCTGAGAATCCATATTTCTTTTTCTGTACCTTCATGTAGTTCTACTATTCTTTTAAAAATAAGATCAGACATACACAGATTAGGTTATAGTTCCATCATGAATGTATACAATGGCTTAATTATGCTTTTCTCCTATGTCTGTATCAACACAACATTAAATTAGCTTTTTTAATACTAGCTGCCAAATGCTGACTTGACATTTTTGTAATTACTTAAAACCCTGCCAGTCTGATTCCTAAACTCTTGTATGTAGCCTGGAGTCCATCATTATGCACATAGTTACCCTTTTCTTTCTGGTGTGTTGGTTCCTTTACCTGCTTTGAGTTTCAGCAGTGTTCAAACATTAATTCAAGTTGGCAAGGTTATATCAAACAAAGCTCAGCAAAGAACTGTTGGCATTTCCATTGGAGACAGCACTTGTTTTATTCTTTCTGGCAAAAGATCCACTTAACTACATGCTGCACTCTCTCATCTGTTTTGTCCTCTCACCTATTCAAGTCTTTAACAACTGAAAATCAACGTTTGGATAAATATTTGCAATTTATCTTACTATAGTCATCTAACTAATAAAGCTACGTGTGGTCATTTGAGAGAGACCCCTTACCATTTATTAAAATAATTCCTGGAATCCACAGTTTCCTAAAACATGAGGCTAAGTTGAAGAAAGCTTAAAACCATCTGGAAGCAACAATATCTGATGATGTAATTTTCCTGTCATTATGAACTGCTTTTTTTCCAAGGAAGGAAAATCTACTTAGAGAATTCATCAGTGGAAATTCTGAAAACAGTGTTGAAATAAAGCTGACATGGCTTTTGGTGAAACTAATATCTATCTTGTATTTAGTTGGCAGTGCCGCTCCCTTTCATACCAAAGAATCTGCCAGCAGAAAGTCCTTCACAAAGGGACAGCCCTCTATGGGTTGCCTTAATCCTTTGGATTCGACTGCCCCAAAAGTGAAGAGAGGAAAAGAGAGAGAGATTGCAAAACTGAAACGCCCTACAGCACTTAAAAAGGTAAAAATGAGCCAACCTTAGAGTGTTTTGAGCCACACTCATACTTCAAAAATAATATTAAAAAACCTCTGTTGTTTTCTTAGTTGAAGACTACTTGCCATGAGCATTGAGCAAGGGAATTATGAGCTTCTGCCTCCAGTTCTGTTAAATTGATGCTCTCTCCTTTGGATCTAGACATAGAACATAACTTTGATATCCACATAATCAGTTGAAGTTAATAAAAATGTATCTCAATACAGATTGCAAGGGTGTTTTCTTATTTTTACTACAGGCACCAGGACACATGGAAAAGCTTCCATAGTTTTTTCATGTGGCTGATTCCTAGTCTGTAGTGTAATTTAGTATGGCAACCTTAGTTTTTCTTACTCCTTTTTATAGAGATGGGTAAAGAATTTGAAGCAAACCCACAATTTTTGAGTAAGCTTAGAAATAATATTAATTACCTGTATATATCTGTAGTCACACAGTCATAAGCTAGATATGTGCAGAAGGAATAGGGTATGTATATGGAGATCAGAAGGTAAAATATAAAAAGTGACCCCTAAAAATGCTGGCCTTTTTCTGACTGGCCTGTGATCTGAGGTAGAGGAATTCACCTGTTCAGAAAAGTTTTCTAAACTCTTTGTTGTCAAGGCTTTTATGTTTTTGCTATTAAAAATGGTAGTAATACCAGTATATCCATGGCTACTTACCTTTGCACTTTCCTTTCTTGTATGGAAAGGGTTGTCTTTATTGAGGTGCTTCATGAAGATGATTGGTATGCCTGCATTAGGAATTCTTTCACAGGCATGGGGATGAGGAATTGTTAATGAGTGAATGTTATGTATCAGAAAGGAAGCTGTGAAAGTACTTAAACTACTGAAAGTACTATTTATGGAGAAGTGTGTGAGTATTGAGTATACCATCTGTAAAATGCTGCAGTGAAATACTCTTTGTAATCCAAGAGGAAACTTGAAACGATTTCCAGGATTTCTAACCTGGCATGAGTAGGAGGGCTCAAAACAATTTGCTTAACATTGTGATGTTCAGTGAAAGGGGTGTTTTTATTTACAGGTATATCTAACTTTCAGATGCTGACAGCTGTTGGTTTTGTTTCTAGATTATTTTGAAAGAGAGAGAAGAGAAGAAAGGCCGTTTATCAGCTGACCACAGCCTTCTGGGTTCTGATGAACAGAAAGAGGCTCATCTAAACCTGACTGCTGACCAGTCTCAGGAGCTGGCCTCTCAGGAAGGTTGGTCTCTGTCTCTAGATGCCCATCACTGCCCCTCAGCTATACTCATCTGCTTATTCTCATATTTCCACAATTGGCATAAGAAGAGAAACATAAAATATGTTTCTCTTCTTAGCTGTCCCTCACTTGTGGAAGGCTCAATACACTGTCAGTACATGATCTCCATACAGCATTTTAATTATCATCTCAAGTGGCTGTTCCCACCACATGTCAGAGTTGATAGTAGTTTTGATAAGCAAGCAAAATGTGGCTCTTGTCAACCATGCTGTGTTGATAACAGTACTTTTTGATGAACATACTGAAAGTTTTCCAGATATAGGAGTTGCAAACTGTAAATAGATTTTTCCAGTTTGTTGAACATGTAAATCAGCTGCAATTTCTGAATTGTCAGTTTGTAGCAGCAGGCCTGAGCAACTGAGAAGCTTCAGTGAATGTTCAATGTCTTCAATGTGTTTGGGGCAGTGGGAGTGGGGGAAGGAGGTGTCTGTCAGAATTCTGCATGTGCTGCTTCATAACTTTTTCTTCTGAATGGACCTGTCTGACTAGAGTGGGAAAATCCCAGATGTTTTAGGAATAAGTTAGAGTATTTTATATATATAAATAGTAAGGAATTATTTGGAGAAGTAATAACATTTAAACAGGTTTTTTCTTCTGTTTTATCAAGTTCCTAAAGTAAGCTCAAGATATTTTTTAATGAATATTCAAATACTGCTTATTTATCCAGTCCATGCTAAGTGGTGGATGTTTGTTCAGTTTTTTTCCCCTTTTCCCTACCCCTCCAGAAGGGGAGGGAAGAATAATGCTTAGTGTTTCCAAAATGGAATTTGGAGAAAGTAAGGGAGTGATAACACAAGAAATGTGGTTCTGTTTCTTTTACATTAAAAATGTATTTGTATTTTGTAATGTTGAAAAATTGCCTTTCAGAAACTGGTCTGAGTATGCCTAGTGATACTTCACTTTCTCCAGCAAGTCAGAATTCTCCATACTGCATGACCCCAGTGTCACAGGGTTCACCTGCTAGTTCTGGAATAGGCAGTCCAATGGCATCTTCTGCAATAACCAAAATTCACAGCAAGAGATTCAGAGAGTAAGAGTTTTGCTTTTTTTATATAAATTCAAGGCTTGCACTTCAGTCACCCTTGTGTTTCAAGTGTGGGTAGATTTAGTAGACTTAAGAGCTTAATGAACATAAGCTTCCCTTTCAGAAATAGAAGGTTCTGCAAGTATTTTATTTTTTCCCCCTAAATGGATTGCTTGTGTTTGCACACAAATGTGTGTATAGATGAACAAACACTCACTTGAGACGTTCTTTCGTTGCCACAGGAAATAAGCAAGGTTGGGAGTCTTCTCTGCAAAATATTTTTTGAAGGAAGGCTCTGTATGCTTTGAATGGGAAAGGAAGGAATACTTAGGAATGCTTAAAATACTGTAATAGTACCTCTTAATGTGTTAGGGCTTTTTTATTAATGTATCTTTGTAATGTACTAAATTAAGTAGAGGAAAATACTTGTGGCACTTACTGCAGTATTTGTTTGTATTTTTAATATTTTTGATTGGCTTCTTGAAGTAAGGGATATCACTACAAATATTTTATGGATGTGTTTTTAACTTACAGTTTGCAGTCTGATTTCTAAATCCTTTTAGTGACTTCGGTAAAAGCTAAATAACTGTTCTGAGGAAGTAAAATTATTTTCATTTGCAAAAAGGCTGGGTGAAACATTGGTTATGCTAGCATTTGTGAAGTAGCAATGCTGACACTCCTCAATGTTTTGAATTGACAGATACTGTAACCAAGTTCTAAGTAAAGAAATAGATGAGTGTGTGACTCTGCTATTGCAAGAGCTTGTCAGCTTCCAGGAGCGGATTTACCAAAAGGATCCCACGAGAGCCAAAGCCAGGAGGAGACTCGTCATGGGGTTACGCGAGGTTACAAAACACATGAAGCTAAACAAGATCAAGTGTGTCATCATATCCCCCAACTGTGAAAAAATTCAGTCAAAAGGTATAAATGATAAAAACAAGTGGTGCACTTGGCTCTTTACAGTTTTCTTGTGCTGATTAAATGTGTTAATTAGCAAGGTTAGAAGCATTTGTTATTATGCATGATGTAACATTCCAGACTCCAACTGGGTAATTGCCATTCCACATTTATTCCTTTCTGTTCTGTTCTGGAAGAAACTTGTTCATGAGGGTGAAAAACTTCAAGAAGAATAGGTATTGTGGAATTGAAATTTATTCTGTGTGTTACTTCATTCTGTGTTCAGTACACCTTGCAGAGAGTTCTGGGCTCTCGGTGCTTTTTAGGAAGGTTCCTTGAGAAGAATGTGATTGTTAGTTAGCCAACCAAAGCATTTTGCCACTAACAGAAGTATAAACAGAGGCTTCCTGAGATAGGAGAATAGCAAAGCTCTCTTAAGAAATGACCTGTGAAACTCTGGTTTGTGTGCAGGACTAATAGAGAATACAGAATATCACCTTCATCTCTACTCATTCACTACCCTTGAAATGTATTGTGTGTTATCTCTGGGACATAGGAGCTGCTGATGTGTGCATTGAAGTTCTACTGGCTAATTGCAGTGGATTAGAGAATTGTGTAGTGCCATATGATGACTTCAAATGACTAGATATCTATTTAAAATTGCTTTCTTCAAGGTGGACTAGATGAAGCTCTCTATAATGTCATAGCCATGGCACGGGAACAAGAAATTCCGTTTGTGTTTGCTCTGGGCCGCAAGGCCCTTGGCCGCTGTGTGAACAAGCTGGTTCCTGTCAGTGTTGTGGGCATCTTCAACTACTCAGGGGCTGAGGTGAGTCATTCCAATCACACAAGTGGCTGGAGTCAACAATTATCTAGTAAAGGATTGGTTTGGCATTGGAGCACACCTAATACACCTTTGATAATAACCCTGAGCTCATCTATATTATGGTGTCTTTTCTTTGAAATTCAGTTTTATGGTACTGAGAGACTGTGCTAAAACACTTTGGTCAAATCTCATAGTAGATTTTAAACAGACTTAAACTGTAATATGAAATTCTCTGGAAGGCTTAAGAATGTTAGAAAACGAGTATTCTAAAGTATGGCCATCTCCTTAAAGTTACATAAACCTGGAGTGATGTTTTTATTATTTAATACAGAGAGGAACTAATTCTTAGTTCAAGTTGAGGTATTTGGTGCTAATCTTGAGGTTGATATGTGGTAAACCTTGGACTGAAAGGCATAAAGTGAAAACTGTTAGTAAGAACTACTGCTGATAAAACTGCCTTTGTACTTAGGATCTGTTTAATAAGCTGGTATCCCTGACTGAAGAGGCCAGGAAAGCCTACAGGGACATGGTGGCTGCAATGGAGCAGGAACAGGCAGAAGAGGCCTTGAAGAACGTCAAGAAAGCCCCACATCACATGGGCCATTCTCGTAACCCTTCTGCAGCCAGTGCTATCTCCTTCTGCAGTGTTATTTCTGAACCCATCTCTGAGGTCAATGAGAAAGAATATGGTAAGTCCCTCAAAGCTTACCTTTGGAAATAGAAGCTGGGGTTTTCCAAATGATGTTTGTTGTGAAATGTAGCTGAAGATGCAATCCTTCTTCCTAATTTACAGTATTCTACAGTGTCCAGGGATAAGAAGAGATCAGCTAGATTTCAGTAAATTTCATAAGTAATTCTTTCCCTGAAAAAATATAGGAAACAATAATTTCCATCCTCAGGAGTGTTATAGGTATCTAAGATCAGGGTAGGTGGCTTCTCCAGTTGTATTGAACTGTTCTGTTGAACAGAACAGAGTTGTTCTGTTATTGAACATATCTTGATCATATGACTGAGGAAGAACTGATGGCAGCAGGAACTAAAATATGAGGTCTCTGAAGATAGGACATGTTTAATGTAGCTTACATTTTTAAACTTGAGATGGCAGTGAGTGATTCAGCTGTGAGCAAAGGAGAGTTCATTTATCCAGTTGCTTAAGCCCAGATGAAAAAGAATATAAAAGGGAGACTACTTGTTAGAGTCAAAAGCCTTCTTTTTTGATTCTGAGAGTGAATTAAAGAGGATGTTGTCTTTTTTAGTGAGTTCTTTTTTGTGGTATCTTAAATTCATTTCAGGAGTTAAGTGTTTTATAAAAAATCATTAAATAATAACTTAAGATGGTGGCAATTTTCTTCTTTTAATTTATACTTGAGAGTATAAAAAGAGTAGCCTCTTTGAATATTCCTAGTACTACATTTGGTGTTTACACAGGAAACTAAGTGGCACAAACTTTCAACTTTGTAATGTCTGCTTTAGAGTACGGTAAAAACCCAAAGTTATTCACAGCTCTTTCTGTTGTCTCTCCTTTTCCCTTCTTCCTCTTTTTTCTAGTAGAAATGTTTCTAGAAAGCATAGAATAATATTAATATTAGCTCATTTTGCTATTTAGGCTGTTGTTGCATGCTCAGGAGAGATATTTTTATGTACAAGGAATTAATGTTTCCTACTTCAACTTCTTTCAAAATTTGTAGAAACAAACTGGAGAAATATGGTGGAAACATCTGATGGGCTAGAGACCTCTGAAAATGAGAGAGAATCTGTGTGCAAGGCTGCAGTACCAGAAAAGGCTGGCAATGGCCAAATGGAAAAAACCACTCTTAATAAACAACCACCTCTGGCTACAACTGGCACTACCTCAGCAACGAATCACGGGAAATCCACCCCAGGTGACAAAGATGAGGTGAAACCAGATGACAACCTGGAATGGGCCTCACAGCAGAGTACAGAAACAGGATCCCTGGATGGCAGCTGCCGAGACCTTCTGAATTCCTCCATGACCAGTACCACCAGTACCCTTGTGCCAGGAATGCTGGAAGAGGAGGAGGAAGAGGAAGATGACGATGATGAGGATTATGCCCACGAACCAATTTCTGTAGAAGTTCAGCTTAATAGCAGAATTGAATCTTGGGTTTCAGAGACCCAGAGAACTATGGAGACGCTGCAGCTCGGGAAGACCCTTAGTGGTGCTGAGGAAGACAATGCTGAGCAAAGTGAGGAGGAAGAAATGGAGACCTCAGAGCAGGCTGATCCTGGCACTGATGGGGAGGAATGGACAAATGATAAGCACGCAAGTAACACTCAACATAAACCCACCATCTGCAGTTCTTTGAACAAAGAACACACAGATTCCATCTACATGCCGTAAAAATAAGCAGGAACTCAGGAACTTTTTAGAAACTATAGTAAAACTAACTGTTGTAAAGGTTGCAGCCATTATTCCATATGCTTCATCTCAACATTTTGCACTGTTAAACATTTAATACTTGTATTTAATTCACAACAATATTTTTGTAGCTGTCTGTTACTTTTTTGATTTAAAAACGATCTTAGCTCTTAATCAGTATTGATTTCCCAGATTAGAAACTGTGTGGAAAAGTTGTCAGTAAGCATTCATTTGATGTTTTGTAAAAGGAAACATCTTGTAACTGACCAGTTTTAAGAAAAATTCTTTCAAGTTGTGACTCTTAAGCTTATTTTCAAACAGGTAGCCTACATTAACACTGACAAATGACCAGCAGTTCATGTTGGTGGTGTGGTGTTATACTAGGCCTGTCAGTGTATTTGGCCATGACTTTCTAATTCTATCTAGAAATAAAAAGAAAATTTTGATTCTCTTTCATGAAAAGCTAGAAGAAGCCATTTGCAATCTTAATGAGAATTAAATAGTAGAGAAATTGTGTGTGATTCTTATGCTAAGATAGATGCAGCTTTTTAGTTCATCTTGGTGAATGCATCATTAAAAAGCTGCTGATAGCTGAAATGGTTACAATAAGCTATAATAACTTTGATTCCAGAAAAACTTTAAACCAGAGGGATGCAATTAATGTTTTGCAGGTTTTCTTTACAAGGTAGAAATATTGCATTAAAAAAAAAAAAAAACAAAACAGGAAAGAAAACAAAAAATGCCCCATTCTCTCTGCAGTTGCTGTCTGCCAAACCACACTAGTGACTCATTAACCATAATCCCTATTCAGGGCTTTTAGTAAACTGATGACTTCCTCTCTCTCCTGTCACTTACCTCAGGAATGCTGTTTTGCATTTTGTATTCTGCATAACACTGCAAAAAGCAAGAATAATCCTTTAACAGCAAGTGTGAATGATGTGGTGGCTATCTCTGCCTTCACCTGCATGCTGTGATCCTGGCCAGGATGGATCTGAAGAGCTGCTGCTGAAAACGTGACCTCTCTGTCTCCTCTTGCAGTTGTAACAGCTTTAGGAGTTGACCTCTAGATAGAGAAGAAAGTAGTTATTCCAGGACATGAGGAAGTGCCCTGTAGTTTGGGGAAGTATTTCAGTGGTGCAGAGGTAAAAGAAACAAAAATATGCCCTTTCTGAAACATACCTGTTCCTAGAGAATTGTTCCATGTTCTGTTCTGAATACTGAAGTGAAATGCATTAACTGGTGATGAATTTGTTTCAGACTGAGGATGGAGGGTGTGTCTAAACCTTGCACGTCAGGAGTCTGTTTTCCATCCTTGGTATTGGCAAGGGATATCCTGAAACTGCCAGCAGCAGGAGCTTCACCACAGGGGTAGCCAAAGAGTAACTCACGTGAATAACACTTTCGTAGCAAACATGTTTCTTTTAATTTCACTTAATTTTTTTGATCACTTGTATCAAAATGCATGAAAAGCCTCTGGGTAGGCTGAAAACCACAGGAAACTGAAATTAGCTGAGTTGGGTGTTCAGTCCACACTTAGGAACATGGGACCAATGTTTATAGCAGTAGTGATGCTGGTGTTTTAAGTTGCACTGGGAAAATAAGACTCCAGGTTTAGAAGTCATCTAGCCCTGGGTTTTTGGATGCTAATGAGAATAATAGAAACTGTGTATTATGTAAATAATGCTTTGATAGCTCTAGGCATAGCAAATGCTATGTAGATAAGCAGTAGAGAGCTGCTGTGACAACTGGCTGTTGTGTCACGTTCTTAGCTCCTTAGTGTAATCCTCCTAGGTGTAGAACAGGCACTTCATAGGAAAACAAGGACTAAGGAATGATGCCTCCTGAATGTTAAACCTTTTACTGTCCCCATGGCAGATTTCTACTGTCTGTATGTTTTAAGAGTTTTTGCTTTAGGACATGACAGGTGTTTGAACTGCTGACAAGCAAAACTTGCCCTTGGATGTGTAAGCACATCTCGGCACAGGTGAGATGAGTGCATACACTGAGGGCAAAACTTTGCCAGAACATCAAAAAACAAAGGTGTTTGTAGTTTCTCCTTGAGCTTTTTCAGTGCCAGTGATTCAAATAACTTTTGATCTTGAAGTATTAACATCAGAGGCGCATCTTTTTATATGTCTTTCTGAACTTGGACTGTCATTTTAAAGTTTTCTGACATTTATATCAAAGAAGTCTTGTAATATTCAGCCCACTATTTAACTGCAATTTTGCTACAAGTTTAATAGAGTTCTTGAAAGTGGTACAGCACTTATAATTATATTTCAATTTGCCAGCAAATAAGGAACTAGTTTCTTTTTAAAATGTGGCAGATCACCCTTAGGGGAGCAAACTGAAACTGAGTAAAGAAAACTGGGTTTAGTGCTTCCTTTTTGATAAGCTGGGAATAAGCAATAACTGTAAGAATGAAATTGCAATTGCTTTGGGAGTGATCCATTTGCATCGGAAATTAGGGAAGTTCCTTGCCACTTGAAGCACTTATGGAGAGTATCTCACTGTGGTAATTTTGGTTCTATTATCAGCAGAATTTAAGAAAAAAGCATACAAATGTTCTACAATACCATGATTTTTTTAAAAAGTAGTTGAATTTCTATTTCAGTGTAAAAGTGTGCAGTTTATACAGGTTGTTACTGTCCCCATGAAAAGATGTTTCTGTAGTTATAGGTGTATAGATATTTTTGTTGTGAAAATAATTATTTGGGAAACAAATCTACTTTTCTTAAGGCATTGTTTATAGAAATGATTTCACCACTTACTTTATCTGGTAAAATCAAAAATAATGTATCTGTGGTAGGGGTAGGGATCTTTAAAACTCATAGAGGTGGCTATGTATACAACCTATTTATATAAATACTCTTAAGTGTCTCTGTCAATAATAAAACATGGATTACAAATCTGTAAAAGGGAAAAATTCTGAAGAACTTCAGTCCTTAGTTGGACCAAGTAGCAATGTCTGATTAAGGCCAAGGCCCTGATCCTGCTCACACATACTTTGGAGTGTTAGTGCCACTGGCTTAAACTGGTGGCCTGTTTATCTGCTTAAGTTGTGTGCAGGCTGTTGTAGGATTGGAGCTGAACAGTGACAGATAGTATTGACCTGTGTTTTAAAAATTCATTATAGAAAATGTTCAGTAATGCACTTGTTGGTGTTCTTCTGGTAAAGCTAAGAGGTGTCTTTATGGGTGGGTGGGAGCTTACACAATGTGGTTCTGTCCAGTTCTTTAACACAAGCTTAAATTTTAATAATGTTACTTTAAATATGTATGTAAAAAAGTATTATTGTTTGAAAAGCTGCTGTTGCTGAAACTGTCACTTAGTAATTCTTGTGAAGTTGTGCCAACTAATGAAACTGTTCAGATGATTTCAGTGTCAGCCATTTAAAAATTAGACATGGCAATTTGTTAACAGAACAAAACCCAGCAGAAACAAGCCATAGAAACCAGGAACAGGGGGCTCACCCTGCCACACACAAGGAAACATGAGAATGTCTGACCCAAAACTTCCTCACCAATGAATGCTAATGCTGAAAGTAGAAACCCAGTTGGCACAGCCCACGTTCTAAATGTTCATCAATAGTTCATATAATTTACTTTTTAAATAGATTCTAATAAGGAAAGCTGTTTAATCTTCAATGTCTTAAAATTTATAGTAATATTTAGGTTAAAGTAGTAGAAAAAACATTATAAAATACAATATGAAGGGGTTTGTTCCATTTCTTTTTTGCTGTATGAAGGATAACTGTTCTGTCTACCGTACTTTTTGGAGTAATAACAGCTTTTTTGCACTATGTAAATACTAGTGGGGATTCTTGCATAACTAATAAAAATGATTGTAGAAATTTATGGCTTTATTCCAGTGCTGTGTTTGTTCAGGACTCTGTGGTGCTGAGGTGGGACAGGTGTGTGTCACACTGCGGCCACAGGGTGGAGGAGCCGTGTGGTGGCACTGGGGGTGACACCGAGTGGGAGTGGCTGAGGCAGAAAGCAGGGTGAGCAGAGGGCTCTTCACATGGATCCCAGCCCTCTGTTGTCACCCACCGTGTCACTGACAGAAAAACCCACCCTGCTTCAGAGGCCCTGGGACTGAAGCAGGTCCACAATATTGAGTTGGAAACAATGTTTTACTTAAGAGGAAATGGGCAAGGATAAGCACAGGTACTTCCAAAAGCTGGGATTTCTCTCATACTCTACTGGATGAGAACTTGAGTTGATCTGCCTTTATTGTTGGAGAGATGGATGAAGTCACATCTGGAAAATAACTTAAGTTCCCTGCATGTTGTCCCCTGTTTAACTACTCACACCTCTGTGTCAGTAACAGTGACCTGTAACAGTGTCATTACCTGGGCTGCAGCTCCCACATGTGAAAATACCTATAGCAGTTCAAAAAGGATCAAGCTTTGTCCTGTAATTCTGAAGTTTCTCTTTATGTACCTGAACTTCATGTTTCAGTTCTGTTATTGCAGTTGTCTTCTGGTGGAAGTGCTTCTGTTACAAACCTCACTTTGGAGGTTCTGTGACTTGCAGTCAGAATTACTCCAGCAATTACTCCTCTCGTCTGGGGTCAGCCTCTGTCTTCTCTACCTGATAGGAGTTTGGAAAGTACAAGAAAATGTGGGTGGCACAGTGTGACCTGTGCTATGGAAATGACCAAAAATTAGTTACCCTTATGCCTTTACAAACTGAATTTTTTTACTCCCTCTTCATTTCTTTGCCATTTAAGAAACACTAACGTTGAGCAAATTTCCTTGCCTCTGGTGAGTTTTTAAGTGGTGCTTTGCACTTTTGCACATACCAAAAAGGCACCACAAGAAAATAATTGCTCCTGCTAAATTCCTTCAGGCAGCACTGCCCTGCCTGTGCTCCCACAGCAGCATGGGCTCTCCAATACCAGGCTTGTAGGGATGGGGCTGGAATTTTCTGAATCTGTGTCCACGAGGTATGGAAAGACCCCAGTCAGTCAAACTGCACTAAGCAAAAAGGACAGCTCCTTGGACTTGCTTTTAGATTTTTGGGATCATTGTGAATAAACACAGGGCTTTATTAATTTTTTGTTTGTTTATTGTTGTGGGATTTTTTTTTTTTTAAGTGCTACTGGGCAAAACCAACCCATCCCAGAGGAGCTGCTGCCAGCTGCAGGCTCTTTACCTCAGGGGCTCTTCTATGAGTTAGCAGGTGCAGGGGAAGCTGAGCTGGAATGCACTTGCTGGGCCCAGCTGCAGCCCCAGCGTGCTCCAGGCTGGTGAAGGAGTTTTTTCCAGGGAGCCTGGGGAGCTCCCACACGAGGCAGAGGCGTGGGGGCTCTGTCTGGGCGCCAGGGGAACACCCAGCTCTCTCCTGTGGTGGGCAATTACTCCTCGGTGAGCAATGAGGAATTTAATCATCATGTAAGGCTGATAACAGACTTGTTCCTCTGCAAAGGGAAATGGGAGAGGGGCCCTGGGATGGACTGCATGTCCCACACTTATCTGTGTGCAGCTCTGTTTGGCTTTGGCTTCCTCAGGAGACTCTGGAGGTGCAGCAGCACTGCTCACACCCACAGCAATTCAGTCTGTGTTTACAGGGAAAGTTAATGTGTGTCCACACCAAACGTAAAACAACTTCAGCCTTCTGTAAGGCTTTGTACTTTTGTAGGCTTCGTTTCTTGCAGTTATAAAGCAATAATAAATGTTGTCACTCAAAACCTTTGGGGGTTTTGTACAGTTTTTGAAAAAATTGTAGCAAAAGTCTTCCTGTTAAGTGGCATCTCTCAGGGAAAGGAACCCTAAATGTATGTTTATCACATTAAACTCCTTATAATGCTTTTCCTGCAAGTGAAGGTCACGTTTTCAGATGCATTCTGCCCAAGAGTGCTGTTTCAAGGTCTTGGGGACTTCCTGCCTGCAGGTGTGATGGTGTCTCTTCTGTCATTGATTGTCTTGAGTGATAGGTAAGCACCAGAGAAGTGAGGATGCTTGGCAAAAAAAAAAAAAAAAAAAAATATATAAAGCAAGAAGCAGCTCTTGGAAAGTTTTCGTTATGGAGGAATATTGACCCTAGAGGAAGAGAGCAAATTAACAAAAAGAAGTGATTGGAAATGCCCCCATGTCAAGGTTTACTTTCTGATTTTTTCCAAGTTAAAGGCAATGACCAAGTATAGAAGTGGCAGATGCTGAACAAGGGTACTTCCTTCAGTGTTTCCTTGGGTCTCCTCTGCACACCAGGAGACACTGGGAAAATTCAACCCTGTGTGGGATTTATTATTTCTAATATGGGCTAGAGGATTGCCCTACAAAAATACAGCTTTAAAGATAATTGCAGGAAAGGATGGTTCCCTGCCTGCTACCACGAGGATACCAAGCCCTGTGATGACACTAAAGCATGACTGCTCCCAGCTTCCTTTGGAGCTGACTGGTTTGGTGATGCTGTTGCTGAAATTTGTTTCATGTGGTGGGTTATTCTGTTGAGAGGAAGCTTTAGGCTGCTTTGGGCTGAAATTTCTCTTTTTATTCCTCCTGCAGTGGGCTGTGTTCAGATTTGGATCCAGTCATTAGACTCTTAGTGTGCTCTCTGAGGACTTTATGCACCAGATGCCAGGTGATGCTGGGTTTTGCTCATGGGCACTCAGCCTCCTTGCAAGCAGTGCTGAGGGAGCCCAGCAAGTGCTGCTGACTGTACCTTTGGGCTCTCAGTCTGCAGATCCCTTCAGGAAGCAGTGGTTAGGGCAGTGTGGTGTTTTCTGATGTGCAGCAGCTCTCACGAGCTCTTCTGTCTTGGAGATGGGACAGCTGCAGCACCGGTGCCCCGTGCTGTGCTCTCCTCCCGTGCTCAGCTCTCACTGTTTATGTTTGATGGCTGCTTTCCCTCAGAGCTCCAAGGCCTGGCTCTGTGCTGGCTCTTGAGCAGCCTTTAGGCTGGATTTTGGGCTTTTGCACAGGACTCTCCATCTCATTTCTGTTCCCCTGAGCTCTGGGACTGTCCTGGGGGAAAGGACAACAAAGCCCAGCAGTGTTTGAAGGAGGAGGGGAGGAGGTGGTGGTCCTGCCAGGCAAAGAGGATGTAAAACCAGAGGGCATGGAGCACATCCAGCTCAGCCCTGTTGCACAGCAGGCTCGGTCCTTCCATGCATCCTGCTGGGTGTGAGCTTTGCCCAGGTGGAGCTGCCCTGTCCCACTGCTGTCTCAGAGCTGCAGTTTTGGAGAGAGCAATGTTACTGTGGCTGCTGAAACTGGGCTGAGCTAAACACAGCCTGGTGCCCAAGAAGGGAAATTGCTACTTGACTTTTTCACCCTAGATTTCTGGGATTAGCTAGAATAGGACAGAATCACTGATAGTCTAATCTCTGATTTTTGTATCTAGGGCCCTGTCTTTGTCCTCCTCAAACCCAGTAGCTCTGATCCCTGTGTTTTCAGCACAAGCAAACCCTCTTGGACTCTCCTGGAAAGTAGGAGGGGCTGCAGTTGTCAAACACACTTGGTTTTATCTCATTCAGAACAATGGATGGGAGATACAACAGTGAGAATGATTCAATGTGGGGGAAAAGAAATTTCTCTCAATTGAAATAAAACAGTTTGTGTGTGTGACTTTCTCTAGTGAAAATAAACTGCTTCAGGCTTCCCAGAGGTGGCTGCCACCATATTGCTACCTGCCACGGGATTTTCCTGCCATTCTGTAACAATTTGCTGATTTCTGCCAGGATCAGCCAGGCATGTCAATGAGGAAGTAAGGCAGATCAGCTCGGTGCACCTCAGCATGAGTTGACTCTGCTGTTGCTATTTATAAAGGGAAAAAAGTCCCTTGGTTAGTCCATACTCTAACAGAAAGGCCAGGCTCTGATGCACGGGTTGCAAGCAGCATGTAAAGGCTTCCTCTGGGCTCCTGCGAGAGGCAGCTGCTGGCGGGGTGTGCTCTGCAGGTGTGCGACAGCGCTCCTGCCCTGCGTGCTGCCCCCTCACTCCTCAATGTGAGACTGCAGGGCCGGGCTGGGCCCAGATGGGATGGGCCGGGCTGCCTGCTGCTCTCCTGCCCTCTGCTCTCCTCTCAGCTGGTCTCCAGCTCACTGCGAACTCTCCCGCCCCCAGCGAGTGCTGAGTGCCCCGCACTGAAGGAGCAGGTGGGGTGGTGCCATTAGGACGAGCCCTGATTCCACAGCCCCAGATCTGAAACGGAGCCACTGCCACAGGTGCCCGAGGCTCCAGGCTGATACTGCTGCTCCAGCCAGAGCAGCTGCCTGTGCTGATGCTGGGGCTGTGGCTGCTGCTGCCTTGCCTCCTGCTCTGCAGCTCTTTGAGGGTGTCAGCAGTGGCTGGAGCTGCTTCGCTGCCCCAGCCCTGTGCTTACACCTCCTGTCCCCTCTGGCAGTGCCTGCCTGGGGCTGCTCACAGCAGGCTCTCCTGCAGCATCTTTGAGGCTGAGAGGCTGCTTGGGGCTGTAACAGGGGGTGCTGGAGGGCTGGGGTGAGATGGGTAACAGAGATTGAGGCAGAGGTTTCAGCTGTGCACCATTAGGGCATTCCCATGTGTGGCACAGCCCTTGGTCAGCAGCCATGGGAGGGGAAAAATGGTTTTTCCCTGTGTCCTGCTGGGGCAGCAGCAGGGGTGGGCAGAGCTGGGAGGGTGAGGAGCCCTGAACACAGTGAGCAACAGGGAACTCAAGCTGTGAGCAAGAAACACAGGCTCCTTTTAGACAAGGCTGTAGGCTCACTTTCACCAGTGCTTAAAGGAGCTTTGTTCTCTGTGCTGGTTAGAGGCTGATTTCCCAGTATCTTAAACAGAAATCTTGTTTTAGCCTTGAAAAAAAAAGCTTTTTAATTTATAAAGGCATGGCATTTTTCTTTTCCCTGCTCTCCCTCCCCACAATGGCTGGTATTGCTTGGACAATGCTGCTCTTTGCAGCCTTGTCCAAGGGGGTTCTGCTCTGAGCTTGTATTTCCTGATCACTGCTGAAAGCAGAGCTTGTCACAATTGCATTTTTCTCTGGAACCTGCAGTAAAACACCAGCCATTCTTCACCTCCCACACTGTGATCACACTTGCTGGTGCCTGTGAGCAGAGAAATGCTGATTGAAGTGCCAGCCTCCCTTGTGTCTCTGGAGAAGCCACCCTGAGCCCCCTGGCACCCTGAGAGGGCAGCAAGGCTTTGGCCATGGGGTAGCAGATGCTGGTGCCGTGCAGGGCTCCAGACACAGCTCATGGGGGACTGTGAAGGACAGGCTGCTGCATTACTGTTTCTTTTTCTTGAAAATGTCCCCTTTCACCTCACAGGTTTAAAGCCTGCCCCATTAACCCTTTTCACCTGCCAGCTCCTGTTAGCTGCAGTGGGACATGGAGGGGATTGCAGCTCCTGCAGGCCCAGCAGGGACCCCACTGCCCATTTTGTCACTCACACAGGCAAAGAAGGCTCAAATCACCTCCTGAGGAAGAATCAGCAGGCAGGCTCAGGAGATGAGGACCTAATGCACAGGGGAGTGTCCTGGTCACCAAGTCATACTCTCCTGGTGCTGTCATCTATGCCAAGGGGCTGCTGTAAGGCAAGGAGACCCTTGCTGTGTGCTCAGAGACAAGGTAGGAAGGATGCTAGGGCTGATCTTGCATGAAGAGGAAATTTGGCTTGTCTCTTTGCACGTGTTTCATGGCAGTAGAGAGAAGGCAAATCTGGGAGGTTCCCCAGTATGGAAGCTTGGGGCATCAGCGTCTCCCAGAATGCTGATCCTCCATGGGAAGCACAGTTTGCACTCCCCTCCTCATCACCAGTGTGGGCCCCATGGCCTCTCCATCCCAGTTTTCCTTCCAGCCATGTTGATGTCATGTTTAGCATGGCACTGAAATGAAAGAAAAATGCTCATGCCAGGAGAGATTCTGTGCTTTATGTACAATCAGTAGTGCTGCTAGTCACTTCTGAAATTTCTGTTCCTTTGTGCTGAAAGCCATCATTAAAGCTTCATGAGAAATTAGTAATTCTTTGTAACTTGTGGCTGGTCCAGGTTTTGCCTTTGAGTTTGATTTTGTGAGCAGTCTGAGCCATTCTCACCAAAATGGGCTCATTCGAAGCAGCCACTGCCCCTTTGAGCCACATTTCACTAAAAGAGTTTGGACTGGCTTTTTCTCCTCTACTTTACTGTGGCAACTATTGCATCTCTAGGATTAACAGCAGCTTTCACACAGGGGTAAAACCAGGGAATGGCTGCGATGAGGCTTCTCTCTCTGTGACAGAGAGCTGTCATTCTCTCTGCCTGTCACGGGCAGGGCGATGGCAGCACGGCCTCTCCTGGGGCAGCCGCAGCTGATGCACAGCCCTGAACACCAGCGGGGAACGAGGCCGCAGCACCGCGAGCATGGGGAGGGTGAACTCAACACGGCAAATGTGGGGAGAGAAATCGCCTCAGCTGAGCAGGGAGCGAGGCCCTCCCGCCGGGTTTCCGAGCCCCGCGGCGCTGAATTTCCCTGCCCGGGGGTCGGAGCCCCGCACGGGGCCGAGCTAACGCGTGCCCTGATATTTTCGGAGAGTAAAGCAAACCTGTCTCGCTCCTTGGCTGCCGGCGGTGCCCGCGATGCCTGAGGGGATGCCCCGGGCTGGAGCTGAGGGCAGGGAGCGCCGGACGAGCCTGTCCTTTCCTTGGCGCCGGCCGGGCAGCCAGGGAGGCATCGCAGCCCCGGCTCCGGCTGGGCCCCGGCCCTTGGCTCTGCCGGTGCAGCCGCGGAGGAGAGATGGCCGCAGAACGGGGATTTCGGGGATTTTTTGGGATTTTGGGCATTTTTGGGGTTTTGGGCACCACCCCGAGGGTCCCTCGCGCCCCCTCTCCCCCCGCCCCCCGCGTTCCCCGCGCGCTGAGGGCGCGTGAGCCGGCGGCGGGCGGTGATTGGCTGCGAGGCGCCCCCCGGGGGCCGCCGGGCCGCGGCCGCGCGCCGAGCGCCATTCACGGCGCTGCCCGCCCGCACGCGCCGAGCCCATTCACAAAAACTTCATTCATAAAACCGGCGGCGGCGGCGGGGGCGGCCCGGGCGCTGCGGAGCTGCTGCCCCGCGGCGCTGCGGGAAACGGCCCCGGAGCCGCGGGAGTGTTCCGCTGTTTCGGGATTATTATGGTGCTGAAGGACCTTCCAGCAGGAATTAGCCAGACCGACGCTGCTCAGTGTTTTTGGAAAGAATCCTGGGTTTGCGCCTGACGGCGGGGCAGGAGCTGCAGCGCAGGGATGCTCTTCGCCTCTGGGGCAGCGGCGGTGGAAGTGCAGAGAGCCGGGCACCTTACGGGGTTCATGCCGGTCTGAAAATACCTTTGGGCTTGTAGCTGCCTTGATCTGCTTTGTGTGGAATATGCTTGAGCTTTCGCTGCAGCCAGGACTCTGCAATTATTGATGCTACAGCTGTGAATCTTCAGAGCTAGGTGGGATTTAGTGCCTGGCTTGAGGCAGCAATGAAGGCAGGTTTGGATAGTGGCTCTTCACCTTAAGCTGCTGTACCACCGATGTGCTTTCCTGTATGCTGCTTTTATTTCTGCTTACAAAATGCCAGATGCCCATGCAGTTTTAAGCCTTGTTCTTTGAGGAAAATAAACCATCCAAGAGGGAGTCAGCAAAAATATCCTATAGGTTTCTGTTTTAAAAATTGTTTGACTTGTTTGATTTCCATATAATTTATCTACAAGAGCTAATTTATGCAAGAATATCCAGTTACAGACCTGCCAAGGCTATGAGAGAACGCAGCCAGCAGAGCCTCGGTGGACACGTCCTGTATGTAGGGTTATTCAGACATCCAGGAATGCTGCACAGGGCTAAGTACAGCCGATTCAGGAATGATTCCATTACCTCCCTAGATGAAGGTACACAAAATACGTCTTTAAATATCAAAGGTTCTTCCTCCTCTTCCCACTCTTCAACACCCAATTTACTGGCAGAAGATGTGTCCCTGGGGCCGCAGGACACCTGCACCACGCTGTGCACGCTGATCCCCCGGATGGCCAACATCAAACTTGCCAACCCCTCCAGTCTGCCGGGCCTGAAAAGCTTCTGCCTGGGAACCAAAGAGGTGCCACGCATTAAACTCACCGAGTGCGTTACCATCCCCAGCAGCCCCACCTCGCCTGAGATCAGCTGCCTGTCGGCCTCCTACCCCCAGCCCGACCTGGACAAGCTGGTCCTGGCCCCAAAGGCAGCGGGTGACTGTGCTGAGGAGGCTGCTGTGGGCAGGCAGGACAGGGGCCAGGCCCAGAGCAATGACAGCACGTACAGCCAGGAGCCAGGAACCACCTACAGCGTGCGGGTGAGTACATCCCCTGGGCTCCCATCCTCTGACAAAGCAAACAGCTCAGCTGGCTGCTGGTCACCTCCATTTTCCTGCCTCTAGAGTCCATGCCCCAAACCACTGCGTTCTCCCATGTAGTTCCTGTCTTTTGGTGTCCGTAGGGCTGTGGCATTGAGCTGAGGGAGCTAAAAGCACCCCAGCTGCTTCCAGAGGTAACACAACATCCAATTCCAAAGGACTGTTTGTAGACTCTCTGAGAAGTGCTGCTGAACCACAACTGAAACGGGTTACTCTGCATGTTGGAGGGAAAAGGAGGCCCATGAAAGGGCCTCCCATCCCTCACAGAGAGCAGCTCCAGGCATTAGGTGTGTTCTGGCCCACACTGCTGACATTTGTCAGGGAGGGTGTGGGGCAGGCACTGCCCAGGTTGTATTTCCAGTGTGGTTTTCTGCTGGTCTTCCTTTTGTGGGCAGTATCTCCTAAGGGGCTTCACTGGCAGGAGCCTCACAATGCAACAGGGAGATTTTTTTTTTCCCTTCATCTTCCTGGTTATGTGGCTCCCATGGCTGTGGGCCTGCAAGATCCAGCCCAAGGAGAGCTGCAGGAACATCGCTGACATGTCCTGGCCAAAATCTTGGTGGTTTTTTCAACTAGCCCTTTCAATAGTAACAGCAGATTGGTAAATAAGTAACATGGGGATTTGGGTGTTTCAGCATCAGAGGATGTGCAAGGTGAGAGGATGAGCAAGGCACTCATTTCCCCAGAGACCACCAGGCTTCTTCAGTAGCTGGTGATGAAGGCTCAGATGGGCTGGGAAGTGGCCAGGGCTGCAGCATGGCAGGACTATGGTGCAGAGGAATGGTTTTACCTGAAGGCAAAGCGGGGCCAAGAGACCAAGGGCTGGGCATTTGGGGCTGCTTCCAATCCTCTAGCCCTGGCCCTCCTGTGTGTTTGGAGGCACTCACTCTCCCCATGCAGCTTCTTGTGCCCTGCTGGGGTATGGGATTGCTGGGATCTCCACAGAGACCCTTTTAGGAAGCAGGGCAGGTCCACGTTATTGGGATGGCTGCTGCCAGAGATCTTTGTCCTTAACAGCTTAATCAGAGTAAGAGGAGGATTCAGCAAGTACATGGAGAGGATCTACAGTGATTTTAGAAAGACAGTAATGTGGTGAATTAGAGAAATGTTGTAGGGCAGAAGCTGTCCCCTGCAGACTGCAGTGAGGCAGAATTTTCCTTGGTGCTGTTTTAACGAGGGGCCGTGCTGGGCTCATTGCATCCCCTGGGGAAGCAGCTGTGCTGGGTGAGACTGGTGGTGGCAGGGCACCTGTGTCACAGCCACGTGTCACCCGGGCCTGCTGGGGAAGCTGAGACCCATAATAGCACCTGGTCCCCCCAAATGCTCGTGCAAATAACAAAGAGCCCAAATACTGATATTCCAAGAGAAGCCTGGACAGCTCTGATTCTCATGCTGTTGTGTTTCAAAACATACTTTGTATGCAGATTGCTGCAGGCTCTCCCAGGGGGATATTCACCATGTCCTTGTTCACATTCTACCTGTTAAAAACCTCCCACAATGCTGCCCATCTGAGGCTGAGGTTGTCTCTGAAGGGCACCCATAGTGGCCATGGCACTTATCTTTCCTGATGGTGTTTGTTATGGCTGTGATGAGCCTGAGGAACATTCCAAGAGGCACTTGCCATCCTTTCTCTTGCTTGTTGGGGAGTGCCAGGGATGTGGCTGCTGCTGGGAAGGAGGATAAGATCTGTCTCTCAGCACTGTCCTGCAGCAGTGGTTTATCTGAGAATAGCAAGGATGATGTTTACTGGACCTAACATGGAGTAAGGCTCTGTACCTGAGATTAAATCAAAGCGTGAGTCTTTGAAAGATGATTGGTTTTTAAAAATTATTTAACTAAAATGTGAAAAGGAAATACTATTGCCAGGTATTTCATAATAAAACCATTATACTTTATAATAATGTGGTAAAGGTTGTTTGCAGCATCCTTTGTTTCAAAGGGCTTTTAGCAATGTACTGGTTGATCCTCTGCTAGTGGCTTGATGGTGAATGCATATAGATATATGCCAGCATGTATGTCTAAAATCAGCCACGTGTCTCTAGATTAAAAGGAGCCTGACCATTTCCAGCACGCTAGTTCAGAATTACATGAACTGCACCCTGAAGCACGTGTGGGCACCAGTGCCCTGCTCAGCCCTGCTGCTGGCCACCGAGGATGCCACAGGTCAGCCTGGAGCAGCTGCTCCTTGCCGGGGTGGGGAAGGGTCCAGCACAGCCCTTTCCTGTCCTAGCTTGCCACCAGCGCTTCTTCCACGTTCAGGGCAGGGAAATATTGTGGTGTTTGAGCTGCAGCCACCTCCGTGGCGCGCAGCACCCGACACTGTCCCCGGAGAGCTGCTCTGCATCGCCCGTCGTAAATAAATAACTCCGGGCGTCTGCAGAGCCGGGCTCCCGCAGGAAGGAGCCGGGCTCCGGTGATTCATGGCTCCAGCCGCAGCTGTGAATCATGAGCGGGGTGCCGGGCGGTGCTGCTGTGCCGGGCTCGGGTTCGGGGTTCCGGCAGCCTCGTCCCACGGAACGCGCCCGGCACCGGCACCGCCCGCGGGGCGCCCGCGCCTCTCGGGGATCGATCCCCTCAGGAACCCGCGGGTTTCCAGGGCATTCCCTTCAGCACAGCCGGAGAACCGGGACAGGGTGGGTTGGGAACAATTCTGTTAGAGACCTGGCTGAGTGCAGTGCTGCAGAAATAGGTTTTTCAGAAAACAAACTAAAATATTTATGTATATCTGTATTTATAATTTTTCCTTAGTTTTCTTTTTTAATTGAAAACCTGTGAATGAAAGAGTCAGACTTTCCCAGAAAAAAATTTCATTTATCAAAAGGTATTCTTCTTCACAAAAAGCCCTGTCTTGCTGCCCTCAGGCTGTGCTGCGTGGGCATGAGGAGTGGGACAGACCAAGGGCCTGTCTGTCTGTCTGTCTGCACTGCAGCTGCTGCAGGGGGGAAGATGAGAGCAGGGCAAGCACATGAGGAGAGTTAGGCTAGGTTTGTGGGTTTGTGTTTAATGATCTTTAATGGGCTCCTTTGATCCTTGAAGGTATCTCGTCTGTTTTCCAGCTGGTTCTGCCTGCATTTTGTGCTGTCTCACAGGTGCCCTGGGGGTACCACCCACGTCTGCAGTGGTGTGCTGGGGGCTGCCTTGGCCTCTGCTTCCCGTGCTGGGGATGGCAGAGGTTCTGCTGCCTTTGCTTTTGCATCTGGATGGGGTTGGTGTTTGCTGGAGGAAACCAGTGAGGTTCAGGCGGAGGAATGAGCCAGTTGAATGTCCTGCAGGGTGCAAACCTGGGCCAAAGTTCTCATTTAGCTGCCTGACTAGAGGCTGCTTACAGAGTTACAGAGCACTTACCCCAGCGCAGTGAACCCTGCTGTGAGAGGCAGGATGAGCACTGAGCTGGCTGGCACAGTGCAGTCTGTGTGCTGGCAGGAGCAGAGCCACTGCCAGGGGAGCCCTGGTGGTCTCTGCTTTCCAGTGGACACAGTGCCTTTCTAACCCCAAGGCTACCACAGGGAGCATCTAAGGAAGGGCTGAGAAAACTCCCCTATCAAAACTCCAGTAATCATGCTTTGCTCTGTCACCACATCCCTGGCTGGCTTCTGGTATTGTCCATGAGGGAAGGCAACACTTTACCTTCCTGCTAGGGTGAAAGCAGAGAAATCTCACAACAGGTTCCTGAGCCTGGCACTCTGCATTGTCCTGCCATGTGCTGCTTATTCACATGGGCCCTGCCTGGTGCCTTCTCATCTCCTCCCACACAGTTCCTCATCCTGTTTGCAGGCACTGTCATCTCATGTAAACAGATGTGGAAAGGTGTGTGCATCTTCAATAACTGCTGTTCTCTCCTGGTGGTGTGGGGAAATGCAAGCCAGTCCCAGAACACCCTCTGTACTCAAACACCAAGGGACAAAGCAGTCCTGGTGCCAGTGCTCTCACAGCCCTTTGCAGGCAGATGGGATATCTCTGCACACATTGCCATTAGTGAAGCCCTTCCCTTTCCAGCAGGGGCCAGTGAGTCTTTCCTTTCCTTCCTAAGAGCTGCTGCTTGTCTTGGCAAGAGCTCTCCATCCTGCTGCTGACAGAACAGTGGGTTCAGCATCCTCTTTCATTAGCCATGTCAGATCTTCAGCACTTGGCTTGTTTCACTGTTGCTGTCCTGTTTTTCTGTAGGTAGCTGAATTCTGCAGTCACGTCTGTGCTTGTTGCCCCAGGCTGGTTGGTGCACCCTTGGGCCTGTGTCCAGCTTTCCCCAGCTTGCCCAGCAGCTCAGTGAAGGGGGCCTTGCCTCTCTGTGGGCTTCAGAAGATGAACACCCCTCCCTGTACACCCCCTTTGGACCTGGCTTTCACAAGAGCACCTGGTGAACAGCTTGCACTGGAGCAAGAGCTGTGGGCTGCTGTGGCTTCTTCTCCCAGGCACCTGTGGTTGCTGCCCTGCTCATGCTTTAGCTTAACCTTCCCTGCAGCAGGAAGGATGGAGCTGGCCTTGGCCCTGCATCACCAGAGAATCCCATTTTTGTTTTCCTGGGAGGTGCTGTTTGGGGTGTACAGGACGGAGAGTGGGGGCACCACCTGAACTGGAGTGTGGGTGCAGAAGTCTCTGAGACAAACATTGTCCTTCTCTGCTGCCTTCCCCTTCCTCTCGTGCATTGCTTGTGCTGCTTCTCATATTTTGCTGTGGAGGGGTTAATATTTTTGTTTATTGTTATTTTTTTTTCCTCCTTGGAGAGCGTCTTTTGTTTTCTTGAATAGGCTTCTGGTATTCCATTGTCCTTTTGTGTGCTCCATGGGCTTCTCCCAGGCTCTGTGACCCTGACTTGCTCTGCCCCAGCCCCACATTGTCCCCCTGCCCAAGGCTCTGCTGGTTCTCTATGCCTGTGATGTGAGTGTTCAGCCATTTCCAACTGTGCCAGTTCAGATAACCAACGACAGCTGAAATAAATGAGAGATGTAGTGAGGTGCCATGTTAATGCACTTCCCTACTCAGGCTTTTAAAGGGAAAAAAAAAAAGGTCTTTTGTGAATCATTGATAAGTTCAGCTTCACTCAGGGTCACTTATGCAAAAACCTAATATTGATTTTTCATCTTTGCTTAGAGTAGCTTCCCACGCATCTGTTCAGGATGCAATGGGGACTCACTTGTCAGCATATGACTCACCTACTTCTCTAAATTATGTTTTTTTCAAGGATAGAGGAGCAGCCAACCAGCTTACAGGATGCTTGACCTTATACTGTAGGATCAGAGGTCGTTGCTGTGCTACAAGCTGAGGCTCTAGACATATTTTCCACATTTGCTTTGTTCCTGTTAAGCAGGAATATCTTTAACAAGGCAGATAGCTCTCAAAGTCATTAAATGTTCATTAGGGAAGCAGTTCTGCCAACCTTTCAGATTCTTATTGATGTCCTTCCAGGTCTCTGACCTAATTCTGGAGTTCTCCCAAGGGTTACATTGCTATTGGAAAGAAAGCAAAATAGGGATAATACAATTGTTGTGGAATCCCTGACTGCACATATAACATTCTCTTTTTCACACACTCATTTCTGAAAGTCTGCAAAGCTGAAACATATACCTAAATCCAACCCTCTCTGAATGGCCCAGCAGAAAAATTGATTTACGGGCAAAGTGAGGCAGAGGAACTAAATATGGGCCCTTTCTCTGACACAGAATGCCTCCTCCATCCGTTCAGACAAACCACAGAGCATGCATGACCCTGCCTGGGTTTTCCAAGTTGTCTCTGTCCCAGAGGCTTTGACTTCCTGCAGGAGAGGTCTGCACAGGCATGCTGTGACTGCAGCCCTTGGGCTCTGTGTGAGCACTGCAGGATGGTCCCGAGAGCAAAAATGAGAGACCCAGACCTGTGCCAGCCTGTTGAAATGAAGAGATCAGACTGCTTCAACAACAGAGAGACTGACGTCCATAGAAATGCTGAAGGATTAGTAAGATATGGTTGGGGATATGCCATCACATCCTTGATTTTTCTGGGAATTAGTTTTATACAAATCCCAGATGAGAATAGAAAAAGCCCCAGCTCTGTCCCATAAAACAGAAATGTGGCAGTCAGCCTTTCATTTAAAGCAGGTCAGTTTATAGTGTAGGCTCTTAAGAGCTGTTGCTATGAGCTGGAATTGCAACTTCACATCCTTCATCCTGTGCAGAGGTTGTTTGTCATCAGACATGGAGCAGTGTGGAGCCAGTGGTTTACCTTGTGGCCTGTAATGCCTCCTTCTCTCTGAAAGGACACTCAGCTCTTCTGCGTGGGGGCTCTGAGTGAATTGGTCTCGAGGGGCTTCCAGAGCCTCTCTGCTCCTGAGGACTCTTTCTCTCCAGTATTTCCTCATGTATTCCTCCCAGCTCAGTGTCACAGGCTAATAAGTGAGAGTAAGCAGAAATGGGAAAAAAAATGAATAATTGGATTTTGTGTTCCCAGAGTGCTTTGCCTTTTTTTTTTTTTTTTTTTTTAGTGCTATGGTGTTTAAGCCGTTGGTATCTTTATTGCTCTTCTCTACACTTTTAGTAAAACAAGATCTATTTAGGAAGCAGCTTTAGGATGGCTGATTTGATTTTCCATTTAGACTGTGGTTCTGCATAAACTTAGCGGACAATAATCACATTTGCTTCCTCCTGAGATCCTCCTCTTACTTGTGTACCAGATATTAACAGTCCTCCCTTTTCTCTGTTTTCCATAGTACATGGGCTGTATTGAGGTGCTGCAGTCGATGAGATCCCTGGACTTTGGCACACGAACACAAGTCACCAGGTAGGTGGTGTAAAACTGAGATTCAGCCCAAGAATGAAAAGCCTGAGTGCTAATTTTTGTATCAAGCTGAGGGTGCGTGCCAAGCTCTGAGACAATTCTGAATAGGAGTTTGCATGTTTTGTTTTGTCTTTTCCTAAGTGATGATTTGAATTATTTGATCATTACAATAGGCTATTTGCATTGGAAAATGAATTGTTTCAGGCACAGACGTAATTTCTCTCCCAGCTCTTGCTCAGAGCCTCCCCCTGCAGTGGCAACACAGAGCAGACGTCCCCAGCCAGCTGGGCACCAGCAGCAGCTGGGCTCTGCACGTGGCTCAGCGCTCCCCAAGGCAGGGGCACACGCACTGGTGCTGCTGGGCCTGGGCTGCCATGGCCAGGGTGCAGGGCCAGGACCCTCACGGGTCTCTGTCAGCAATCTGCATCTGCTGCTTCCCCCCTGGTGCAGAAAGTGCCATCAGCCCCTCAATCCAGCAACGTCATCTAAGGGATTTTTATCAGATGTTTGACATCGCTTGACCCCATCTGCACCAAGACCAGCCTCAGCTGGAAGTGGAGTCACAAGGAAAACATGTTGAAATACAGCTGTTTCCATCTGCACTGCAAGCCTAAGTTTTTAGGCTGCAAATCAGAGAAAGATTAATGTTTCATTCTTAGATACAACTGGGGATGTGGTTAAAACGTGAAATATTTTGTGGTCTTTTAAGAACTTTGCAACTTCTGTTGCAGGTTACTGCCAGTTTCTGGGTGTAGATTGTTAGTACCCCTATGCCTGTGGGGTGGCTGAAATGTCCTGTCAGAAATAGAAAAGCAGATTTTTATTTTTACATTTATTCTTATAAGTCTGGCAGTGCAGGAGTGTTTTAGTTCTCAAAACAATCACCTTCTATCCAGCTCTGAGTGCTGTGTGGTGCTGTGATGTGCTCATGGTCCACCAGGCAGCCCCAGCAGCCACTCAGCTTTTTGGGGGGTGGGTGGCTGCAGGTTATCTTCACCTGGCCTTAGACATGTTCCTCTCATCTGCTTTTTCATTAGTTCATGCTGAGGATGCCAGGAGTGTGTTTGAGGCTTCCTGCACCTGCCCAGCTCTTCCTTCCTGCTGGAGGGAGATTTTCAGATGCTGTTTTTCTTCCTCAAGTTTGTATCCAAAAATTCCTGGAGAAGGGAAAGCAACCTGAAGAGATTAATGTTACATTTATACCTTCTGGCTTCCAAACTTACAAACTGAAAAGCATGAGTCCTTCAATGCCTATAGACTTCACTTGAAAGCTGTCCTGTTTGTTTTATATTAAAACCAGCAGTTGTTGAATGTACAACTGGTACAAGCACACACTCACCCAGTTCCTGCATGAGTGTATGAAAAGGTGCCTGAGATACCAATATACCTCCCTCAGGCAGGTCCTTTACAGACCAAGAAGAGCCATGTAATACACCCAGCCCAGGGCACTGTGTTCTTCACAGCTCAGCCAGAGGGCGAGGTTATCTCCTGTTTGCAAGAGGTGTGTGTGCTGCTGTGCTAACAGAGCAGAGCTTTGGCTGGTTTGTCAGGGAAATAATGAATATGAATTACTGCGTGACAAGAGCTTGCCAACTTAAATTTGGGCTAGATAGTAAGGTTTTGTTAAGCAGAACTGTGTCAAAACTTAACAATGGAAATATTTCCATCACCTAAAAAAAATGGCACTGCTGACCTTAACGGGCTCTTTTGTGCATGAGAAATTCTAAACTTCAACTGTTTGCAAACCAAATGCTGAAGTGCTGAGCTCACACATGCAGACTTTAAAGTCCGATCGATGACAAGCTGACTGGAGCAAAGATAACATTGATTATTCCCCTATTGTTCTCTCAGGGGAGGAAGTTTATAGACACATGCACAATGCACCAACCAAGGAGCTGCTGGAAATTACCCCTTTGTAACCATGCTTGTTATTTGAATTGGGGTAAAAAATATTTTTACTTGGATGGCATTTCACTAAACAAAGAGGCATCTTCTGTTTTAAAGTGATGTAGAAAGGGTCTCTAGTTATGTCTGCAGCCTGCCTTGATTTATGTGTATGTGCATGCTTCGTTACCTCATGGTTTCTAAAATTGAAGATATTATTTATCTTTGGAAAGAATGTTTGCCAAAGTGCAGTGAGGAATCCAAAGGAGAACGTGGAGAATTTACTGTCTACTTCTTGCTGGATTTGCATTTTCAGTTGTTTGGCAGGCACATGGTCAGGGAAGGCAGACAGTGTCCTCTCTGGCGCTGTGAATGACCATGGGATGCAGAGGTGCTGTGTGGCCAAATGACCCCAGCACAGCAGGAGAAGGGTGGGCACTGAGGTGCTTCTACCCTCCGTGGCTGTGGGGTGGGGAGGTTGGCACAGGAGATTCCACTGCGAGTTTTCCAGCTCTCTGCTGTTGCCTGCCCATGACCCCGCTTGTTCTTATGGACATTCCTCCCATTTTGCAGAAGTCTGTGATCTCAAACTCCATGTAGGTTACAAAGTAACACCAAAAATAATAAATGTAACAGGTTCTTCTGCTTGAGGGTCTTTGTATCTTTTTTTTTTTTTTTTTTTTTATTCCTGTGCTTGCTGCTCTGGATACAAGATGTGTTTGGGTTGTGTCACCCTTGTGCTGTGGCAGGTCCTGCCTTTGCTGGACCCTGATGTGTGCTTCTCTTGTCCAGCCATTCAGCTCTTTTCCTCTTACACATTTCTGTTAAATCAAGCTGATTATTAGTCATCAAATTTGGGCATTTCTGGGAAAAGAGGTTCTGTATCTTGGACTAGGGCATTAACTTATAAACTCGAAAATGATCAGGCAGTGAGGGGTGAAGGGTGTCTGAAATGTGCAGCCAGGGAGGGCTGCTGGAAGAAGGCTGACTTTGTTTGGAAGATTAATTTCAACTTTGTTGAGCCACATAATCCCTTTCTGTTACATGGTGTAGGCAGGGCCTTAGATGCTTAAAAGCAAATCCTCAACAGCATGCTTGCTTGCTTACATCAGCCCATCCTTCGTCCTTTATTCTGGTTTTGGGGGAACAATGAACAAGGCGGCTCAGTGTTGCTGCCCACAGGCGCTCTCCTCACGGGCAGCTCTGCGGGCGGCAGGAGCTGGGTCTGCCACAGGTTTCACTGCAGGCTGCAGACACAGAGGGAACCTGTGCACTGTACTTCTGAGTGGGCCTGAAAAAAAACCCCAAAAAGCTGGTTTAAAGGCTTGTGGATGCCAAAAATCGGTCACTCATTTCTGTTTATCGTGAGCGCATCCAGAGTTTCTTTTCTTCCTAGTGTGTGGAGCAGTTTCTAGTTTGTGGAAATGACTGCATGTAGGAAGTGTTCAGTTGTAGCAGCAGGTGTTACCAAACTCCTGCTTTTCACACCTTTCAAATAATATTTGTAAAGTTTTGCTAGATCACTTAGAAAATCACCCAGAGGAACGCAGCAAGAAATGTCTGTACAGCTATTTCCCCTACCAAAGAGAGGTAATAGAAACTATTAAATGGTTTGCTACTTTTTGGTTCCTTTTTACTGGACACTTGCTTCAGAGCACGGTGAGGTGGGCAGCCACCAGACTGGCTTGTACAAGAATTGGCTCTGTGGCTGGCAATTCCTGATTTCACATGGGCTGCCTGATATGCAATAACTCATTTGTCACCAAAAGAGACAACTTCCCTGTTTTTTCAATTTGTTCTGTATCTGGTTTTCTTTCTAGGTAAGGCTAGACTTGAAGGCTCCAAGTAGCCTTAATGTCTTGGCTCTGATTTTAATTTCCTTTAATATTGAATGAGAAGATGAGTTCTCATTTTCCAGGCTGATTATTGGAATCTGCAAGATCATCCTGCAGGATGCCTTCCCCCTTTTTTTTTTTTTAATTTGGTCATGTTTGGCCTTCCTCCTGATAAATAAAACAGGAGCTAACCAAGAAAAGTATCAGAAATTTTCTTAAAAAACATATTTTCAGTTGTGGAGGGGGAAGTACTTTGCTTTTAAATGCTAAGAAGGGTCAGTGTTTAAAAGGCTGGGTTTCTGATCTTGTGTTGCCCACAATGAGGCCCCTTTTCTTCCCTGATGCTTTCACTCAGAAAATATTAATTATATATTGCTGTGGGTGAGATCTCCATTCATGTGACAGCATCCAGGTTGAATTTCTCAGGGTGTTCCCTCAGTGTGTATCACTGATCCTCAGTGCTCCAGCACACAGCCCACTGGTGTGGCAGCCCTGGGGCCTGAGCAGGGGCAGCAGCAGCTCTGGGTTCACCCATGCTGGGCTGGCTTTGCTTCCTCTCTCATCTGCAGGGTCCTGGGGGGACCACACTCCTCCTCACTGGGCATCTCTGCTTCATGGGACATACCTGGCTGGAACCTCTTGTCATTGTGTGCTTTCCTGATAATTTTCAGCCCTTCTGGACTAAACATTTCTCAGGAGGTGAAGGCCAGTGGTGTTTTCCTCCCACACACACGCTGGGATCTGGAAACAGACAAGCTTTCCCAACCAGCTCGTTTCCTAATTAGCTCTTTGGATAATAATTCAATAATACAAACAAACAATTAAACAAACTCCCTTCCCCTTTAGAACCAAACAAAATCCCATCCTGGGAAGGTAAGTCTGAATTTAGCCACAAGAGAAAGGCTGAGGCTTGGAGTGCCCAATATGGGAGCCTAAGCCTGAGAAGACCCAGCCCCTGTGGGACAGGGCCAGGGCAGCTGGAGATGCTGGAGCTGGGTGGGAAATTCCTACCAGAGAAGGAAACATATGGATAGCTCTGAAAAGGAACTGGAGAAAGTGATTATACATCCCCACTGTTGTTTGGGCTATTGTGTTTTTTGGTTTTGATTCTGGGTTTCTGGTTTTTTGGCAGGGGGAAGGTGTTGTTTTGGGATTTTTTCTTTTTTTTTTACGGGAAAAGAAATCCCAAACCCCAGAAAGTCAATCAGAGAACCCAGGTGGGCTCACTCAGCTTGCACCTGCTGTGCTAAATAGGAAGGATTAAGTAGGGAGGAGCCCCTCCTGCCATGCAAGGGAACTATCAACCATTCTGAAAAAAAGGATTTGAAGGTATTAAGTTGCTTGTCTTCTGGTTAGTTATGTTTGAGGGTTTTTTAATTAAAAACATTTTCATAAGGTGAAATGGATGGGTTTGATGAAGAAAAAGAATCCAAACCAGGCTGCTGAATCGCTGTATTTTGTTCAATAGCTCTTTTGGTTGTTGTTTTTAGTTTTTTTTTTGTTTTTTTTTTTTTTAACAGTGGGAGGAAAGAAGAAAGAAAAACAACTGTGAAAGACCTTCCAGAAGATTTAAGAGTTTATAAGTGGGCCGATAACAATAAATTGCAGAGTTGCTGGCTCTGTTACAGATGGTGCATGTGAAATGATCCAACAGTTTGTGCTGTATTTTTTATTTGCAGGGAAGCAATAAGCCGACTGTGCGAAGCTGTGGCGGGTACAAATGGAGCTATAAAAAAGCGGAAGGTAAATCCTGTTTTAGCTCAGCAATTATTTTTCTATATCTGCTTTTGATAAGCTGGATACATGATTCTCTAACAGGCTTCAGTCCATGCTGGAATTAGTGCATTTTAATCCATCTGAACTGAGCCTCGATAACATGGAAGTGCTGGTAGCAGGGTGTTTATCCTGTTTGGTTTGGGGCTGAGGCTATGCCCTACTTTATTTTTCTCAGGATTAATGCTTTGCCCAGAGTTCCTGCTTCTACCAGCCCTTGCAGTGCAAGAGGGAGCTAATTCACTGGGATGTTATCTGCTACTTATTTATATATATTAAAAAATTAAACACATTAAACTAAAATGGCAGTGTTTAATGGATTTTATTAAGTAACTGGGATGCAGTGAGGGGCAACATCAGTGGTTGCTGTTGGGTTGTGTCCAGCAGAACTTACAGATTTCCTTCTGTAACTGTGGAGCTCAAGAGGAATGAACTTGCTTCTGAAAGAGGAATACATGAGAGAATTTCTTGCTTTACCCAGAAACACTTCATCCTCTAGAAACAAAGAAGAGTTCAGAAAGAAAACTGCACATTCTAAATTACTGAGCCAGCTATAACATTTAGCTCACTGGGTTTTTTTTTCCCATTATTGACATAAAACCCATTCCTACCAGTATTGCATTCAGAGCTGATGTTTGTTAGAAGATCTATTTGCATTTGATCAAGCCATTATCCTTGCTCCATTGAAAGTTTCAATAAGATACCATAAAACCTCCTTGACTTTCATATGTTTCTGCCCCTCACAGACTGGGCTGACAGCCTCTTTCTTTTCTTTCTTTGTTCAAAGCCTCCAGTGAAGTTTCTGTCTTCTGTACTTGGCAAAAGTAACCTTCAGTTTTCTGGCATGAATATAAAGCTGACCATTTCAACAAGCAGCCTCACTTTGATTAATGCTGACACGCAGCAGGTAGGATCCTTGTACTCAGGGTCCTTTTCTCCATGCTACAGTTTTGTCCTAATTTGTGGCTTCTGAGGGAAGGAAGTGCCCTGCAAAGGGAATGCAGCACCCTTTAGCAGACCTGGGCATGCCTGGTGAAGCTGAAGTACATGATGCCTCTGAATTTAAAAATGAAAGCACACAGGTCCTTTTTGTTCATGATGGTGTGTTCCATGGGGAGGGATCCTTGAGCACTTGGCAAAATGTTTCTCTGGATGTGTTTGCCTGTCAAGTGCCAATAAACAAGTCCTGACTGTAGTTTCTGACAAGTCATAGGAGGAAAAAAGAATTGATATAGCTATTAAGTCAGAGCTTGGCTTTGGTATCATTCAAAGCTATATTACAGCTGGATAAAACACATGTACAATCAGTTATACTGTGTAAAGTCTCTAGGCTCCATTGAGGTGTGTTCCTGAGAGCCTGGGTTTGCTTGGAACTGGGCTGTGCTCCCTTCCTTCTTGGCAGATATGATGAGGATCTTTGTCCTGCCCACCGAATTCCTCCCTCAGCTGTTGGTATTGCTCCCTGGGTGATCTCACCTCAGGCCAGCAGCAGGTTTTGCTCCAAGCTGGAGCAGGGGAACATCAGGGAGGTCATTTTGGCTCACTGGCTCTGAGGAATGCTGCACTGAGCTGGTGCCATGCTGAGCATCAAGGAGCTCTTAGGGGCTGTCTGTAGTGCAGAGGTCTCCTGTCCATTGCACATCCTGGGAGGGGATTAGGACACCAGGTTTCCCTTTCTTCCTTTTGGGTACAATTAGAATTTGGTGGTTGAATTCATTCTGAAGACTCTTTAAGGAAGATTACTCAGGGATCTAGACATTGTTAAACATGAATGGGTAGTCTCAAAAATATTCCTTTTTTTATCTCTTTCCTTCCTAAATGATACATGCATAAATTAATAAATGGGATTGCTATGAATTTAATTGCTTGTTCTATAGAGACATATGTTCTGATGTCTTCTAATGTGTGGCCCAAGAGCATGTTTAATTAGCCTGTTATGCCTTTCAGATTATTGCCAACCATCACATGCAGTCCATCTCATTTGCTTCTGGAGGTGACCCAGTAAGTATTGATTTATAAAATATATTTCTGCAGGTATGATGAACTCATGTAATAATTGCTACCTGCAAATACTTTGCTTCATCCTTTCCTTCCACAAGCACTAACAGAGTACACTGCATTTCTGGATCATGAGCAGTAATACAAGAAAACAGGGGGGCTGACATTGAAAAGGAAATGTGGAATAGTGACTCAGTGCCTATTTAATAGATACACAGTTAACTTTCCTGTCGCCCATCAGTGAGTGTCAGTCCATTCAAAAGCCCTCTGACTTGGGGATCTAAAAATAAGAATGTGAACATAGGAATTGATCAGTTCAGTGGTCCCTGTGATCCAATATCTGTCATAAAAGCTGTCAGCACTGGCACCACTAAATTTTTAGATTAATTTTAACTCAAGCCAACAGCTCCTACGAGACAGATGTGGCATAACCACCTTCTTCCTGCAGATAGGGCTGTTCTTCCCAGTGTCACTGCCATGCAGTCATGGATATTTTCAAGTCAGAGGGTTTTTATTCTATTCCAGACTCTACTGTAATGATTGTAAGCAAGAAATGCATCTATCTGGGTTGGATAAGTAATTCCTTAGGGCTTGTTTACCTTTTATAGTGTTTTTTATATTATTATCCTGCACGGGTCTTGCACAGTAACCTCAGATTTCAGAGGCTACACAGGGCTGGGTTTGGTCAGTGCTTAATGGCAGGGCCAGCAAGAGATGTGCGTGCACAGATGTGCTGCAGGAGATGGGCTTGGTGGAGCAGCTGCTGACACTTCTTACTGGGAGGATAATGCAAAATAGAGGTCTTGCTCATCAGTGATAACTATAAATCTAGTGGCCCTTCACATAATGGGCAATTTTGTTGTCCTGTTCAGGTAATTTTTTCAAAATTCCATTTACATTTAAAATGGGAGATAGTTTCCACAGGACCTGTCTTTCCACCTGCCCCACATTCAGGGTCTAATTGAAGTTCAGTGTTGTTCTGGGCTGTGAAGGAGTAGCACTATTCTGCCTGATAATTGAGCCTATTCTGGCTTTATTTTGAAGCAAAATCATCCAGGCAGCTACATAAACATTAAAAAGACATAAAAAATAGCAGGTGCTGCTCCAGTTACTTTAGTTTCTCGTCATTCCCTAGATCTGATTTATTTTAAAATCTCTATCCTGAAATATTTATGAACTTTAAGAAAAACTTGAAAGGAAAAGGAAGGAAATTGAGTTCACTAGACACATAAGAAATATTTAGCTTGCTTTGCTTTAGTGATATTAACTTTAGAGATGAAAAAAAAAAATCTAGGACAAGTTCTGCTGGCCCTAAGACCTGCCTCTTGTGTCATTCATTGTGAATTATTAAATGATTGTTCTTGTGCATATTGCAAATGGGGCCTTGTTTCCTGCCAGCTGATTGCCTCTTCCCCCAAGAGAACCATGCCTTTAAGCTGTGAATTGCATTTTCCCTGTCCCACCTTAAAAATCCAAAATAACAAAATGCATCTTTAATAATTAAAAGAATGTTATTCATTACCTCGCCAATTTGACTATAACACAGAATTATCAAGCCACTCTTTGCTTTTGTGGTATCATTAGAAATGTTAATTTTCCTATTCCAGTTCCCTTTTCAATTTGACTAGAAAAAGAGGATTATTTCAGTGCTGGCTAGAAAGAGAATCAGAAACAGAAAACTGATTATACTGAGGTTGTCTGATCTCAGCAGCAGCTTTGAGATCCAGGGTAATTTAACCTGATTGTAGCCAGACTAAAATTGGGCAGGAGCAATTGAGATCAGATACCCATTTTATTCTGCGTAATTTTAAAGTTTAACTTTTCTCTAAGATGCCTTCAAAACTCAATCTTATTGCTACAAATTGGGAACATTGGAAATTTGTCCTTTGCAGTATGCTAGCACTATTTTATCTTCCAGTGAGTCTGGCAAGGACAGTCCCAGCCAAAAGCAGCAGTCACACAGCCCTGATGTGTTACATGGGAAGGGCTGTGAGCTCCATGGGGAGAGTGGAAGGGGAGTGGATGAGGCACCAGTTGTGTTTCTACTCCTGATGCAGAGCTGGAATTGAATACACAGTTTATTGAAGACCCAAAGAATGACAAATGGTCTAGTGCATTTTTTAGAAGAAAAAGAATATGAGACAATTACTGTGTTGATAGCCACCAGTGTGTCATTGATATTTTCCTTGGCTCACTTTGCTAGTACCTCTGGTTGTTTTTCCCTGAAGGAAGCGTGCATTTTAAAGCTAAAAATGTACCTGTCTATATGCAATTGCTGTGCTGTGGTGGTAGAGTTGTTCATAATTACAATGTTCAAGACCTTTGTTGTCTTCTTTCCTGTAGGATACAACAGACTACGTGGCATATGTAGCAAAAGACCCTGTAAATCAGAGAGGTATTGAAACACGTTTCCAATTGTTATGTATTTATAGGATTGCTTTATTTGTATGTAACAAGGAATTGTTTGAGTTTTAAAATAAGGAAGCTACTGAACTCAGCTGAATACTCTGTACAATTTCTGGCCTTGCTGTATGTATAGGGGCAATAATATGCAGGCTGAGGCTTTAAGTGTCATGTTCTTTGTGCAGTGAAGTGGGGATCTGCAGGTCAGACTGGAGCTGTACTAGCTGCTGGCTCCATGAAGGGGCAACAGCCTTTCTATATATAGCAGTATATAGAGTCTTTACTTTCATATATAGCAATATAGCTTGAGTCTTTACTTTCTGGTATAAACTGCATTTACTGAATTAAAGTAAGGTGTCTCTTTTCAGCATGCCACATCCTGGAATGTCCCAATGGGATGGCACAGGAGGTGATCAACACCATAGGGCAGGCCTTTGAGCTCCGGTTCAGACAGTACCTGAAGAACCCATCTAGCCTGGTTACATCTAATGAAAGGTCAGCACATTCTCAGTCACTTAAATGGCAGTTTCCTTCTCTTTGGTACTTTTCAGGAAAACAATACACTACAAAGAGTGATCCATAAGTAAGATGCTTTGAATATGCTTTCTGGACATAGGATAAGTCTAATGTATGCCTGCCTGTACGTGCAGTGTATAAGGTACCAAAATTAGCTTATTCCAGTGAACTCCATTGATTTTTGTGACATTTGTACAGGTGCAGAGCACAGAATTAAGCTGTATTGTTCCTTAGATAAAGCAGCCTTATTTTAAGTCATGCAAGTTGAACAAATTACTCTGCCCAAGTAAGTTCAGCTCTATAAATAGCAGACACACACAGAGACTGAGCTCAGTCCTGACCTGTGCCAAGTTTAAGCTTGCTGCAGCTGTGGAAAGTGTGTGGTGGGGAAAAAAGCCATTTTAATTCACCTTTCTGCTTCTGCTCATGTTCTGGCAGCAGCCTCAGTTTTCACCTGGCATGACTTACATCGGCCTCATGAACTGAGATAAACACAGCCACCACCTGGCATGTTAGTGTGAAGCCCTGTCCTCTGCACATTGCCTGAAATACAGGGCCTAGATTAGTTTCTGGACCACAATTCCCCATTTCAATTACCCTTCTTCCATTGCACTGGGGACACAATTCTTGCTATAATTTATGGCTCTCCTCACAGATTAGACATGCCTATTTTTCTCAGGCTTCTTTTTACTGTAACACCAAATTTGATTGTGTGCTGCTTCCCATGAATAGGTAAAGCTGTGCCACTGCTTACCTGCACCCTGAGCACAGGAGTCCTGAGCAGTCACTGGAACAGGGCCTAATGCATCACAGCAGAGCTGGTCTTATTGCATAAATGCAACCCCAGTTTATATTTATTTCAATGTATATGATGCTTCTTGCCATTCCACTGCTAAAACTGATCTGTTTTTCCTGGGGAAAATAACCAGAGGAAAAGCCTTTTATTCCTGAGAAATCCTGCTAGGTTATGTCACAAGCAGCATAGGAGCAGGGAGGAATGGAAGAGGGTAATTAGATTTCCTCCTTGAGCATAACCCACAGGCAGCCTCTGAGAACGGTCCTCAGGCAGAGGAGTCGGATATTGCTGCGTGAATGAGTCACTCCCTTCCAAACTACTGTGAATCACATAATCAAATACTTGCACTGCATATCACATAATCAACTACTTGAACTTTATCTCTTTCCTGCTCATGGCCTTTTATCCAATTATACTCTTGTTAATCAGAGAAGTAAGATTTGAGATGAGTTTTTTTATTTTGGGACCGGAGACAGTACAGGAAGCACCTAGTTGTTTTGCAGTGTATCAGCTGTACATTTAAACTATCATCATTCTGGTTTAGCTCAAAAAAAACATTGTGTGCTCTCCTTCATGTCATTCAGTGTTCCTTCAAGCTGAGCCAGAATATTGATTGTGGTTATTAAAATCAGAGTAAATGCCTCTGAGGACAGCTACTTTTTTATTTAGTTAGTTATTTATTTTTTTGGTAGTAATATTTGATTTTCTAACACAGTTGCAGGCTTGTCTGACTAAATGCCATGAGGTTTTAATTTTTCTCTTGAAGTCTGGCTGCCCCCCAGCAATCTCTAGATTTATAGACTTCAGTCAAGAAGCCATAAGAATTAGTTTTACAGTCAGCATTTTGGATACCTTAATGAACAATGCATTGAAATTCTTAAAGTTTCAGTGGATTCCTCTTACCTTTTCTTTGACTTGAAAATATATCTGGGCTGCCTGGTGCTAATGAAATGACTGCATCTCCCTTTACCCCAAACTGTCATGACTGTTTTTAATTCAGGAAGAAGTAACTGGAAAAATAAACAGCTCTGAAAGTTCCGGCCCAAAGCCCTTTACAGCCTCCATATGGCGGATCTGTGTATTGTGCGTTGTGCAGACACTGGGGATGTTTGCCTGCACTAGAAAGCAATTGATTACATCAGAAGCTTCATTTTTTTTCCCCCCCTCCCCATATTTTTTTCAGTGAGGCAGCAAATGCTAATGGAACAGCTGGGAATTCACAGGAGAGGGAGGATCATCATGAATATTACAACGAAATTCCAGGGAAGGAGCCTCCCACCGGCGGAGTGTTGGACATGCGAATGAAAGTGCAGACAGACCCAAGGGCTAAGTGTCCTGTCCAGTGCAAAAAGCAGTATTGCTCAGTAAGTACAGCATCTGCTGGCATAAATACTCACTGCCTATTATGGGAATGAATAATAAAATGTTTCTGTGGTGTTAAAGCATGGCATTAACATCAGAACTAGGTCCTGATTATCCTGGGAAAAGTTTTTTTAGGCTAGATTTAATGATGCTTAGTACATAATTGAATCCCAAAGCACTTTCTGAATATTAACTGGTTTGTCCTTAGAGTACTTTCAGGAGACCAAGTAATATTCCCTTGTTCACTCATTAGCTCTGAGAAGAAAATAGATACCAATTTAAATGGCTTGTTGGAGAGAACATCTGCAAAATCTGGGACCTCCTGGCTCCCTATTCTGTGATCTAATAAATATTTCATCCTGTCCATTATGCTCTACAACTTACACATACAACATTGACTGATTGCAATATATATACAATATTCATTACTCTTGGATTGTTTCAAGAAGCTCTGTTAAATCAGCAAAAGAGATCTGTGGCTCTTGTCTGGCATAGTGGGAAATAAAAACCAATCAAGGAGTAAAACAAGCCAAGTTCAGATGGCTGCACGGATTTCAGAGTCTGCTGTGTGAGGCCTTGGGAGCACCATCCTTTCCCCACACAGGAAAGAAGGCACTACCACTTTGCTCAGAGGGAGCACACTCAGATGTGCCTGCTGGAATCCAGTTGGTTCTGTCTAAAAGCTTGCTGCTCCCAGGTGTTATTTGTGTTTGGTAGCAACTGCTCCTGGGCTGCCGTGTGTTCCTGTGCTACTGCACCATCTATTTTTGCTGACATGAACCATACTCTGCAAATCAGGTCCCCACCTCCCCAGCAGTTCTCTAAATCAAAAAATGTTTTACTATATCCAGAGTTTGCACCTGATGCTCACCAGTGTTGTTGCAAGGAGTTACTCTGCATGTTAATGCAAATGCCTTTTTCCCCATGGGGTATTATTTTTTGGTTTTCCTTTCTCTTTCAGTGCTGTTCAGACAATTTAGCAACCATTTCACCATTTCACTTTCAAACCATGATAACTGTAGTTGATTTTATGATGAGGGACACCTACTAGAAAATCTGAGCTTTCTTACCTAGGAGTTATACTGTATATATAGTAAACATTAGATACATAACTGGGCAGTTATGAGACTCACACTGGAGTCCAGACGTGACATCTAAAGAAAGAAGAGTATCAGTGTGAAATATTATTTGAGGAGATGGGAATTTTTTGGTGAAGAACATGTTTAATTACCTGTATATCTAGTAACTAATGCATGGATGTTTTGAAGTTACCCGGGTTTTTCTAGGGGACTACTTTACGTGACTGATTTTAAAATTTTTCTGCAGACAGGCAGCCCAACCTTCATCAATATATATGAAAATTGTCCAGAAGAAAACAAAACTGTGGGTATGTACTCTCTTTTCCTTCTCATGCATATGCAGAATTAACCAGGGCAGGCTGCCTGGAAGAGCTGCCCCTTGGCTTTCAATACAATGGTGAAAAGTGTTCTACTTAGTGGGTCATTTTTAGTTCCCTAGATGCAGGGCAGACAAAAAAGCCTTACAGCTTTTCTAAAGGCCACTTATCTATCTTCATGTCTGCTGGCAGACTTACTCATTTTACTTCTCATGAAACTGTACAGTAGCTCTTTGTTTTTTTATTCTTTTTCATACTCTTTGTTGTTCCTTTGTTGTTCCCTTTCTTCATACCATTTGAAAAACGAAGATACTTCATTACATATCAGTCTCTGAGTATATCCCCTTCTCCTACAAATGCTCAATGAGATCCAAAGTATCAGCATTGGATTTTTCCAACAGAGTCTGGCCCCTTGGTTCCAGCATCCCTGGCTTCGGTATGGCTGTGCCCTTCCCCTGCCTCAGGCAGCTTTGTGCCCAGGATCAATTTGCCTTTAGCAAAGTCTGCTCTCAGGGACCCCAGGAGATGATCAGCCTCCATCCCTTTCTGGACTTTGCCACAGCTGATGCCCTGAGCACATTTGCTCAGCTCCTCTCTTTCACTGCACAATGGGGTCCTTTCTGAATTCCCACCTGCACGGCTCTGAAGTGATCCATTACACTGTCTGTAGGGGATACTTCAGTTTCTTGTGTTATTTCCAATTCAAGGAAAGGAGAATCAAATGGTTTCTACAAAGAGAGGGAGAACAAATAAAAGAATGAATGAATAGATCTATGAATAAAACGTTTGTTGAAGAGCAAAAATATGCCTGCTATTTGGCTAGCTGAAGTGCTATTATTTTCATACCCTGCAGGGGATATTCTGTTAGCCTGTTCCTAGGCTTGGATCCTAACCTGACAGATGTGGCTTGGGCTCTCCAGGCAGAGCCTCAAAGCACCAATCTCCTCCATCTCTCCCTTCTCCACCAGAATAGCAAGAGAGAGAATTGCTCAGCTTCCCACAAGCTCTTTTTGTGGTGCAGAGGAGAAGGAAAGGATTTTGCAACAAATAACATGTATGGTTTGTGTTTTTGTAGAGGCATATGTATTATTTTCTTTCCAGTCTGTGGGGGGTTCAGTGACATTGATTGGAGGAGAACTGGATCAGTGCAGAGCGTTTCTGAAAACTTCATTCTAATTACTTTTGGACCTGATGCCTTCTAGACATCAGGAAAAATAAGTTCATTTGCATTTTTATTTTCCTTCTGAATTACTTTAGTGGGCTATAAAGAAGAACATCATTCCTATTTCAGCTTTTACAGTTACTTAAAGCTGAGTTAAAAAAAAAAAAGAAGGAAAATCTGTGCATACTATATACTAATTGCAGGTAATTGCGATGAGAGATCACAGAAGACAATAAAAGAGGCAACCTCATTGAAACCTGCCTACAAAGCAGATCTCTTTGATGATCCATGTTACATCAACACGCAGTCCCTGCACCCTGCAGCCTGTGCAGCCCGAGGTGCAGCAGCAGCACAGAGCCCTGGGAGCCCTCTGCGCCAGGCCAGTAGGTCCCACTGCGGTGCCACACCTGTCTCAGCATGGGAGGAGGGGGGCTTCTCATTTCTCTGCATGCAGAAAGATTTGGCTTTTCCATAACAAATACAGAAAAGATGGGGGAAGAAATCTATCCTGGTTGTTCTTTTTCCTTGTGAGATTCAAGAGAAACGGGATTAAAGAGCAGAAATAGTGATGGTAAACAAGCAGAGTAACCTTTCATCTTCTGTAGTTCATTGATGACAATGAATGGAGTGCCACAGGTATTAAAAAACAAGTCTTTAGGATGACAGGAGCCTGGGACTGCACATTGCCTCAAGGAAGAGTATGCTCAAGGTCTTAACCACTCTAAGGTTCAAATGACCTCAGATGCCTTTGCTTCACAGGCAGTAGCATGCAAGGTTAAAGTGGAATTATTGTGACTGTCTTTTCTTAGTTCTTCCAAAACTGACCATTGAATCTCATCCAATAATTTCGAAATCAAACTGTTTGATCTGTCGTATCAACGTAATGTACGTCCAAACTTGATTAATGGACTCAAAGTGGAGGATATCCATTAAATGATTATATAGTTGCTACTGATTGTCCTCATTATTGAATATACTTTATTAGCCTTGCCTTTTATGGTTTCCCACTGAGTGTTTTCTCTGTCAGAGTTGGCTCCACACAAGAAAGTGGAAAAAGGACTGGACAATAAAGGAAACACAATAAAGAAATCTTTGACCATTGAGACATTTCCAACTTGGGACTGCATCATTCTCTAAAAGGAGCTGCCTATATCCTGAGGAGCCTTAGGTTGCACAATTCCATTGAAGAAGTGGTATCCTCATATTTTCCTTAGAAGAATCCTGCCTGCCTGTGAATCATTTGCAGTCTGACTGGCTATATCCCAAACCACCCAGTTTTTTTAGTACATTTGGTAATTGTTCGTTTTTTAACAGCAAATGTATCATGCTGTAATCCTTCCCTTCTGGCTACATTGGCTATGTTGTCTTACATTCCTGCACATAGCTGGAGCCACTCAACATGACTCTCCCAATGATCTGTGACAATCTCTTCAGAGCTTGTTAAGGAAGAAGGAAAAACAAGATCTTAGGGGAAAAAAATAAAGCTAAAAAGCCAACAAAAATCTCGTTTTTACAGGGAAAATTTGACTATTTCATACAAAGAAATGTAACCCCAAACCAGTACAGCATCAGAAAAATTCCTCTTTCTAATCCCTGTTGCCTAGCGACCAAAGGCTTTCCCATCTAAGGTAGGGGAAGAGGTGGTGTGATAATTTTGCCTAATGCACTGAAGGGTCATGAGCATTCATGTGTGCATATTCTTACAGTCAGTAAGGTTGGTTTGCTTCAAGGCTGAATTGTTTGAATTTTTTAAAAGCTATTAAAGATATTGGCTTGCATCCTTTTAGGATGAGGTTTTAGGTGAAGTGTCCAATACATTCCCTTTCATTTAATTTTAGAGTTACCGGAACCTGTTCAGCAGAGTGCCACAAGCAACACAGCTGGTCTCTGTGCTCTGCCACAAATAAAGCAACAGCTCAAGAATGAAGATTGTTACCATGGCAAATTGAACAGGAAAGCAGCAGAGAGCCTCTTAGTCAACGACGGGGATTTTCTGGTACGAGAAAGCACAACGTCACCTGGTCAGTATGTCCTCAGTGGACTTCAGGGAGGGCAGGCAAAGCATCTACTCTTGGTGGATCCTGAGGGCAAGGTATGAATATTTCATATAATGAAATTTCAGTGCTGCTCAGATATTTCAATCAAAATGCATGGCTGCATTCCATCAAGTGGAAGTGATTTGATTCCATTCAGGTTAATTTAAATATGGCCAGTGGCTGCAGTAGGTTTAAAAGTTCAAAAACTTAAAAGCACTGAAGTACCATGGAAGTAGCAGTGAGGAATTTAAATACTGTTAGTCCAGGTGCTGATAATTAGTGTATACACTTAACACATCCTGCAAACCGTTAGTGCTAGAAAAAAAAACCCTATCCTTAATGATGAATTTCTGGATACAAAAAGGTTTGTTGTCACTTCAATTCTACTTTCTTCTGCTGAGAAGAGCAGTCTTGAGTGACATTTTTGAGAAGAGAGCAAATCAAAAAAGTAATCCTCAGTGGGATTTAGGGAAAAATGTCTCTCTTCTTTGGAGGAATAAAAGGTTATTTCTTTCCCCTGAGCATAATCAGCCCAGTTTGACATACAATCTTTTCACTTTACCACTACTTTTCTTGTGGGCCAAAGGATAGATCTGAATTGCTGTCTACAGTCTAATGATCCTGCTCAAGTGAGTTCAGTGGCTTAAGTGCCTTTTGATTTTAATGTGTTAGCCTCATGTCCAACCGGTTATAAGCACAATCTAACCTAAAATATATTCTTTTGCTTCTTCCACTAGGTGAGAACCAAAGATCATATATTTGATAGTGTGGGTCATCTTATTCAGTATCACATGGAAAATAATTTGCCAATCATCTCTTCTGGAAGTGAAGTGAGCTTGAAGCAGCCTGTAAGGAAAGAGAGTAATATGGGACACACGCAGTATCACAAATAATCCCTTGGATCTCACAAATCCCAAAACAATTCATACCTGAACTTTCTATTATGAAGACAAGTCAAAAAAGTATAGACTGCACTTTCTGCTGCTGTTCCAGAAGAAGCCCTTATGTGTGTGTATGTATGAATATATGTATATGTGTATATCTATGTAGATCTATAGAGATCAACAAGCATAGTTATATAGATACACATAATCTTAATCTTAACAAAATTACACCTTCAGAGTGTGAGATTCATTTGTGAGAAGGTATTTTAGACATGCACAAATGTCACTTTCAAGGTCATACTGAATCAGTAACTATTTAAAAGCACAATTAAAACTACATACAAAAGCTCACTTGAAAGAACTGCTGGAACATTAGTATGTGCCTTTTAGCATAGAATTATTGAAACCAATGTTATTTATACTGAATTAGTTTTGGGTGGTTAAACAAACACGTCTATGCTTTTAACTATTTGCCAAAAACAAGTACAATTTGAATATTACTAAAATGTCATCTTTCGATAGACACTAACAATTTCATTTTGCTTGTAACAGCACTTTACTAGCAAGTAATGTTTGAAATGAATGGCATTCACAGTACAGAAAGGTTGTCCAATTTCTTAATAATTTTTTGTCACTGTCTGGCTACTCAAAGATTTGAGATTACGAACATTTACAAAGTTTAAATTAATATATGTAATATAATTTTGGAATAGAACTTGTTAAGGGACAAGCATGCTAGATCTTAATATTTTTGTCTTGCATATGATTTTACTATTATTATCACTTAATACTGGAAACATCTTTTTAAAGGTAGGCTAAATATATTTTCATTGATTACATAGTTGTTTACAAACTAGAAAAGCTGAACAAAACTAATGATACATTTTGGGAGAAAGCTATTTAAAGGATGTTTGAACTTTGCATGTGTCCTTAGTCAGTGTTCTTTCCAAAACAAGATAGTTTTCCCCTCTTCACATAGAGTCCCTTTGTTCCTAAACATGGAAAAATCTTTTAAAAGAAATCTATTAATTGTTTTGCCACAATAAATACTCTAAACATGAACAATCCTATATTCAGAGTGAACAGTGATTTATTTGGCTTCCTGTTGAAGAAACAGTAATTTAAAAAGTGACTGAAGAAAGGCAGGGGAGATTTGGGGAATGAACTGGTAGTCCAGGTGATGGCCTGAGGGAAATGGTGCATTTGAGACAAGCAATATTCTCTGGCATGAACAGACATAATTCTCTCTGTCTCCCAGCCCACTGGCTCAGTTCCTAAGGCAGACAATTGTGGAGTTCAGCAGTTGCTGGAAATCTTGACCATAAAAAATACATTGTTTGTTTGCCAGTGTTCATGGTAAAGGGAACACTGTAGTATGAGCTCCTTCTTCTAGAAAACAAGAGGAGAGGTCTTATAAAATTATGGAAGACAAGCTTCCTTGGAGGGGAAAATCTAATGTAAAGAGCCACACTTAGAGTCTACTAGAAAACATATTTATTTTTATCCTCAGCTAATAGCCTAAAAATACATTTCATTCTTTGATAACAATATTATTAAACTACTCAATTACATATACTGAAGCAGTGGGAAGGTTTAAACATTAGTAGTTCATTTCCTTGCTAATAGTCTGGCATTTTCAATACCCTGAGCCTTCAGGGCTAGCAGCCCAAACTTCTGCCCATTCTCTCCTGCACAAGGTGCTCACGTGTGAAGGCCTCCAGCAAGAGTTCATGCTTTGTACCACAGCAAGAAACTGTAACTGGGATATCAACCCCCTGCATAATATCATTTCTATTCTCACATCTTGTCAAACTTCAGAATGTGCTTGATATGACTATGGAGCAAGCAATGAAGCAAACCCAGCTACTTCTGTGGCATGTCAAGTGGAGAGAAAGACCTGTTCTGATTTTTGTATCAAAGCTGAGTTTTATGACAGGTCATAGAAGGAAAATATGCAGAACTCCACCTCTATTTTTGGAACAAATCAAAGTTACTCAGGACTTAAATAACAGCATTTGGAGCTGTGATAGTATGAGATCAAAGTTTCTTGACTCTGCCAGTCAAGATGCTGACTCAGGGACTTTTTTCTCTTCATCAGTTTTCACTTAACCAGTGAATAAGGACAGCCAGAGCCAGTGTGTGATGTGCATCACAGTATAATGTGTCTCTCTCTTTGAATATCACCAATGTAAAACATTTAAAAGACCTGGATCTTTGTTCTGATGCTCCTGCATATTTTTTATGTGTGTGAAGTAAAAAGGAAGGAAAGGAAGATAATTGGGTGCTAGAGCAATAAAGAAGTATATCAAAATCTTGTGATGTGGGAGAAAGCAGATAATCCAATTAATTACACATAAAAATCAAACACAATGCATCCATGCATTTTCCTAGAGAAAACTACATTCATTCTCAGTTTTTGGTTTCTGGCATTTACATGCCTTCATTTAAGCTATTAATGCTGCTCTGTGGCCCAGCTGTCTCATGTAAAATACTCTGTCAGCTCCTCTGTGGAAGTCTTAGAAATAATCATGCTAAAAAGAAAAATAATTGTCTGAATTTTGGAAAGTTTCCAAAATATTGTTCATAAGAAACTCAATATGAATTGTCAGACACATTTAAACCCTTTCTTGTTTGAGTCATTTAATGCCTGTAAAAATGATGAGAATTGGTTAATATCTCTTTGAATGGTTACTAGATTCCTCTGGGAAAAATGGCTGATTTCGCCTATAATGTCACGTTTACTAGACAGCCTGTTCGTTCCTTTTCAAACTTCTATAAATTTCACTGAAACACACGAAGTGTTTGCTCCCATTAATAAAAATCCTCCAACAAATGACCCAAACGTCTCTGCCCGGGGTCCTTTCCCGCTGTCCGGGCTGAGGGCGAGGCACCAGGTGGGGCTGTTACAAACGGAACCAACCCTCGGTCAGAATTGCTTCCTGCGACTCTGCGCAATAAATCTGCTCCTTCTGAGGAGGTTTTAACTTTTTAAAGAGAACGAGCTCTGGAAGCAGAGAGGGTTCCCGAGCAGCCAAGCGAAGGCTGCCTGGGGCAGGGGCTCGGGCAGCAGCGGTGACCCAGCGTCCCCTCAGCACCATCGTCACACCGCCGTGAGGCGCAGCTCGCGGGCTGGTGACGTCACCCCGCGGCCGCGCGTTGCCAGGCGACCGCCACGTCCCGCTGCGAGATGGCGCCGCTGCCCGCCCGCGAAACTCCGCCCCTCCGCAAAACTCACACTATCATTGGTCGCCTGCTTGGCCAATCAGCTCGCCAGGCGCGTTCCCGCGACCATGCGCGCCTGCTTTCAAACAATTAGCGGGGGCGGGCCTGCTCTCCTGCGCGACGGGCGGGCTCTGGTCGCGGTTGGTCCCTCGGGCTGTCAATCATCGCCGTTCCGTGCTGTTCTGGCCGCGGGTTGGTGCCCGGGGCTGTCAATCAGCGCGGCGGGCGCGGGCCGGGTGTGATGAGGAAGTGCGGCGGGCCCGCCCCGGTGGTGGCTGTGAGGTCGGGTGGCCGCGGCGGCTCAGGTGGGTTCCGCTGTTCGGGCCGCGTTTTGCTGCCGTCCGCGGCCCTGGGTCCCGCGGGAGGTGCGCTGGATAACGGCAGGATCGCCCCGCGCCGCCGTCTGAGCGGACTGAGGTGGCGGCGGCCGAGCTCACCCCGCGCCCCTGGAGCTGCCCCCGGCCCGTCCAGGTGCGGCTCTCCGGGGCTGGCCGCGGCTCTGGCGGCTGTGCCGGCTGTGCACTCTCGGCCGGCTGCCTTCGCTCCCGGGGCTGGGGAGTGCCCTAAGGAAGGGGAAGGGGCCGGTGGTTCCGCTGGTGCGGTGTGGGGGCAGCGGGAGCCTCAGAGCCGCCTGTGAGAGGGGTCACGGGGGCACAGCGACAGGGGCTGCGTTGTGAGGCCTCCTGCAGCTCTGCTGGAGAGATTCCATGGACGGCTGTGGGCAAAAAGGTCCTTTAACCGTGATGAAGTGACTTTTAACTTGGAGATAATGCTCCTGTAGTGTTACATTATACCAAGTAAAGACTTCAGTGTGTGCTGCACCTGTGTGCCCAAACAAGTGTCCCTTGAACAGGGAGTAACTTATCTTGTAACCAGACCCGGGCCGGCACTTACACACAGCGGCTTTCTGTGAGCACACTGCTCAGTGTTCACAGGCCCTTGGGGTCAAGACTCTCTTCTTAAGCAGTGAAATCTGCAGCTCATGTGATGCTTTTCAGATTTCTGTGATGCTTTTCCTATTTTTCCTTTTGGAGCTGTTATACAAATGAACAAGGAACAGCATACTTTCAGTTTTTAATACTAACTATAGTTGTTTTCTAGAAGACTATGAAGCAGAAGTAAAAGTGGACCTCACTATCATCATGTATCACATCTTAGGTATACTGTGCAGTACTTGCAGAAAATAATGTCTGCTTGTAAGTGAACTTAAGAAATTACGTCCGTCTTATTTTAAAAGCTAAATTCTTGGAAGTGAGTAGGCTTGGATGTATGAGGAACAAATAGTGTGCAATGACTCTTTCAAGAATTATATTTTCATGCTGAGTAATTTGGGTGATGCTTTTTGATTCCTCATGTATTTTACTGACATGTGATGTTTTCCTGTCCTGTGGTAGGTTTTGCTGGATACACAAAATCAATATTAGAAAACAATGTCCCTTGACTTTGATAGTGCAGCTCTACAAACCCAACATGAAGATGAAGACTATGACCAGGAAGATTATGCAAGAGAACAAGAGGTGAAAAAGGATTAAGTAATTTAATCTGAAGGCTTATGAATTTAGCTTCTTCCTATCTTTTAAGTGTATAAAAAGAAAGAAAAAGGTTTATGTAGTCTGGTAAGAGCTAAAGAGGGTGCAGACTGTTCCACTCTTGAAAAGCATAAGGAGTGAAGTTTGGGTGTGTTTTAGTTGTGGTGTTTTTCTCTGTTTGTGTCCAGTTGTGCAGAGCACTAATCATTGCAGTGATGACTTCTTGAATGTAGTGGTACTGACTGGCAAGTTCTTACCTGGATTTCCATCCAGACTTCTCAGAGCGTGTTTTGAATGTCCAATACCTCTCTACCCTGGAGATCAGAGAGGAGAAATCCTGGCATCATCCATTTGCAGATGATTCTTTGAAATTAGTCTGTCCTGGAACATGTCTACTAGATGGCATTTGCCTTACCTCTTTCTGGTGCAGCTCTTTTCTTAACAAGAGTTTGGCAGAAAAATGCTTTGGTTGGTACTCTAGTAAGCATTCTGTGGTGAAAGTCTCTCTGAATTCCAGTGTTGTGAATTCCTCCTTGGAGGAAGAAAACCAGGATTTTGTGCAAGTGGCCTGCTTTGCCAGTGTTTTTGGGCTGAAATTGTATTAATTTTCCTGAAAAGTGTATAATGAATGTTGTTCTATTTCAGTTGCAGCAATTGTTGACAGACCTTCCCCATGATATGCTGGAGGACAGTGGAGACCAACTCTCCAGTTACTCAGACTGTAGCATCCAGGACACTGAGGATCAGTAAGGCATTTGGCACCATCTTTTTATTATTTATGTTGTGCTTTCAAGAATAGAGCAAAGTCTGAGTTGATGAGGTGTGTAAAAGTAATCCCAATAAAAGGGGAGTTGCAGTGCAATTTGCAATAAATTAGATGTGCCTTAATTTAAGAGAAGAAGTTTGTTTTTTCCCTGAAGTTATTAGTACATGGTTAAGCTGCTTGTGTCTGTCTAGGTCACATGAGCCTGGGAAGCTTGATGGAAGGTGGAAGGATCATCCACTGATCAGTGATCCTCCAAATGTAAGTTTGTATGAGCAGGGATGTAATTGCTGCTTGTTCATAATAACATGCTGAATGTTGTTTAAATTAATTAGAGAATTACATGTAGGTGAAGTGTTTTGGTGTTCATTTGAAATATTTCTAACTTGAGGGCTGGTAACCTCAGGAAGAAGAGGGTAGGGTGGGGTGAAATCTGAGTTTTGAGAGAGCAATTCTAAACCTCATATCCATTCATAGGGCTATGAACAAGGACAAAATCTGTACCCTGAACAATTCTTGTGTGAGCAGCAAACTGATCATGGTGAAAAACATGGGAAGAATTGGAATGGCCTGCATAATGATGAAGAGAAGAAACATTTATATGATGTTAAAGAAGATTACTGTGGCCAGGATGGCCAAGATGATCCAGATCATGTGTATCTTGGTAGAGATGGGTTTAACTCTCCAAGCTGCTACCAAGACAACAATGTCTATCATCTTCCTGAAAACTTCAGGCCTTATACAAATGGCCATAAACCAGAATTTGACAATCAGCAAAATAAAATACTAAATTTTTCAGATGATCCAAAGGAACATCTTAAGGTATTTTAGAAGCTGACACATTTTTCTATCTCTTTGAAAATTTTCACAGGATTTTAGCTATGGTAGTAATATTTCTATATGCCTTTATTCTCTTACAATCAGTTCAAACAGTAATGGGAGGCTTCTGTAGCCTATTTAAAAAATGAGACATTGTTAACTAAATTTTCGTATGTTCATGTTATAATTTTTGTTCTTTCTCCTGTTGTCTTGGTAGAATTCCATGAGGTAGAATGAATGTGATTCACTTAAGTGTGTGCTTACTCTATTTAAGTTAACATTTCACTGCTTTTCTAAGCTGGAAGCTTTCATGAAGAATGAAATGGTGTGCTGGATTGGAGCCTCACAATGAAGAGCTACTAGAACTCTTCTTAATGTCAACCTGTAAAATGAAAAATATTTTTTCATTGAGCAAGAGTACTGTTGTAGCTTTAATGTATTTCCTCTTATGTATATATTGTCACAACAGCAATTTGTTGCATCTGATGTTGTCAATGGCCAGTCACCAGAATCTTACAAAGTGGCTTATAAACCATACCAAAATGGCATTCATCAAAATATTCCAGGAATGCAAGAAGGAAACAGAAGAAATGAAGTGTTTGAAGGTTTGCAACATGAATTCTTGGGCAGTGATGAAAGTAAGTGTTTGGTGCTTAGACTGGTAATAAACTTGTGTAAAAAGTTCACTAGAAACAAGTGAACATGTTGATTTCAGTAGTTTTTCAGTAAGAGGACAACTAAAAGTGTGTATAGAATCTTTTATATCTAGAAATGATCTTTTTTTGTTCAGGGTATATGAGTTTCAGGCATTGAAAATGCAGTTTTGATTGGTGAAACTGAAAAATTATTTCTGGTGGCTTGATGTCAAACCTTGTTGACACTTTGCCTCCTTCCATAATATTGGAAAGTAACGACTCACTGTACCTTGGGAAGTGCACTCTGAGTGATGTCACGTTGGGCTTTTCTGTTAGGTGCCCTTCAAATGGCTGAACTGCTTTGTCAGATGTTGTAAACTTGAACTGGCCACAAGTCTGTGAGTTCACAGCATGGAAACTTTTATCTGGGCCTGCTGTAAGGTTGGAATTGTGGTTTGCACAATCTTTCAGCCATTGCTGCCAGAGCAATTTGTGTGATGTAAATTAAATGTGGATTAAGGAAAAAAAAAAAGATTCTGTGCACCAGCAATGAACTTAGCACTATAAAAAGTATTTTGAAGTAGGAATTACAACGATGACTTTCTTGGTATCTCTGCTGACTTGTCTGCATGCTGTTTGAAATTTGGCAGATTCTTCAGAAAACATGCAGATTCTTCAACTTCAAGTTCTAAATAAAGCAAGGGAAAGACAACTGGAAGAACTTAATGAAAAGCTAGAAAAGAGTGCACAGCAGATTAGATATTTGAATCATCAGCTTTCAATGGTCAAAGGTAAAATGTTTTGTGGTAATTCTTAGATTTTATTGATATCTAGCAACTTTTAAATTCTGAGATTGATTTAGAAAGCGTCTTTGAAGGTATTTATCATACTTGTAAACTTGATTTGAGACTATTTGTGGGGACCCTTGTGGCAGGAAGGAATGATGGATCTGACTCCATGTTCTCAGAAGGCTAATTTATTATTTTAAGGTACTATATTATATTAAAGGACACTATACTAAACTATACTAAAGAATACAGAAAGGATACTTGCACAATGCTAAAAAGATAATAATGAAAACTTGTGACTCTTTCCAGAGTCCTGACACAGCTTTGCCCTGATTGGCCAATGAGTGAAAACAACTCACACCAGAATCCAATGAAACCATCACCTGTAAACAATTTCCAAACACATTCCAGAGGGGGAAAACACAGGAGAGGCAAATGAGATAATAATTGTTTCCCTTTTCTCTGAGGCTTCTCAGCGTCCCAGGAGAAAAATCCTGGGCAAAGGGATTTTTCAGAGAATGTGAATGCCACAATGTGAGGTTCTCCTGCTGCCAGGATGGGGCTTGTACCTTCAGGACCCTCCTGGATGCAGTGCATTGGAGTGCTCCCTGCTGCCAGGGGGACACCGTGGGTGCTGGATGGAGACTGAGTGGTTTTGTTCAGTCTTCTGTTGTTGTTCACAGCACAGGGCAGAGTGAATGGTTCTGTAGAGCAGGTACTGAGCAGTTGTGTTGCATGAAGCTCTTGGGTGGCTGGCCATGGTTCTCACACAGTTATGTCTGTTTTTTCAGATGAAAAGGATGGTTTGGCTCTTAGTCTTCATGAGTCTCAGAAACTCTATCAGAATGGAAAGGAGCGGGAAATGCATCTTGAAGGCCAAATCAAGGCCCTTGAAACTCAAATTCAGACTCTTACTACCAAAGAGGAGCAGGTACTGTAAATATTTTTAGACTGTTGATTGTGGGAGACCTCTGCAGTTCAATGTGTGGTGCATTAAACAGAAGTGCTAGTCTCTTTGAATGCTGGTCATGATCACTGCAAAAGCTAAATACATGATGGATGGACAGGATTCAGTGTGTGTGAAAACACAGGCATCATCTGAGGACTTGTGGCAACTTCTGCACAGAACAAAAATGAACTGATGTACAGAATATTGGAGCAACAGTGAAATGTATGTAACTAGGAACTTCTGTCATACTGTTCCTACAGATACTGAAGCAATCCAAAGTGGCAGAGGTGGCCATGGAAAGCATGCAAAAGCAGCTGTTAGAGCTCCAGAGATCAGATGCCCTCCAGCGAGCCAGAGAACAACATGAGGCCATTGTTTCTGCACTCAAGCAGAAGTATGAACAGCAAGTATTGTCATTAGAGCAGAAGCTTGACACTACACAATCTGCACTCAGAGAGCAGGTGAGAAATTATTTTAGGATGCTGAGTACTGTACTGGAGACACTGACAGCTCCCCATGTTTCCTAAACTGCATTTTTTGACCTACAATTCTAATAACTCCTTATGGAAGCTGCTAAGAAAATGGAAAGTCTCAACATTGAGGCCTATGTGGTATGTTTTCATTAACATCTGCAGGCAGTCATAAATTCAAATTGTGAGTTTGTACATAGCAGATGCAGAGGAGGCAGGAATTCATTGTCTTAGTTGCTCTCCTGAGCTTTCCTTCTGTGCACAACTTTTTTTGAAGGAGTTCTGCAAATAACTCTGGGAAAGAAAAGGACTAATTAAGAAATAATGTTTTCTTGCAAGAAAAAGACAAGAAAAACTTTTTATTGAACAGTCTGCTAAGATTTGGTCTCAAAATGCTGAAGGATGACTAACCATTCAACAGTGACTTTATTTTAGAAGTAAGGATTTAAAAACAGAGAAGGGGTAAAAGGCTGTCTTTAAGATAGAGTTTGATATAGATTGTGTTACGTGGTTGTAGAGTTTACTGAAATTATTCTGCTTGATATGTCATAAGAATCCATTCCACTATCAGAAATATTCAAGCAATGTATTCCAGGCAGTTCTTAATATATTTTCCTCTTATTTCACATAAAGAAAATAAATTTAAGTTTCTCTAATTCTTGTCTCAACATATAGAAATAGAGGGGATGTATATTTGGAAAGGTGACTGGTACTTGCTTCTAAACAAAATGCACTGGTGAATTTTTGTCTGTTAGTACCTCAGCAAAGCTTATACAACTTTGTCTCTGGTGTAAAATATAGAGTAGCATTTTTGGGGTATTCAAAGAGGGAGATCTGTTTTTTGAGAGAAGATAGAAAAGTCAAAAGGTGTAGATACAAAGCACTGTGTCTCCCAGGTCTGTGTAGGTAACTAAGTAATGTTATAGAAATGTCTACTTTGTGTATCCTGTGAAAAAGAAATTACAATTCCTCTTATACAGAGTATTGGCATTTGCTAGCTTGGCTTGTGCTCAGTTAAAATAAACTGGCTTGATATCATGTGAAGGCTTGATTTTTTTTTTTTTTTTTTTTTTTCTGCAATAGACTAAGTGTATGTGATTAATTACAGGAGATAATCTGATTTGCTGAAAAGTAACTGCTCTAGGAAATATGAAATGATTCTCATCCATGTATGTTTATATATGAGTACAATTACTGCCTCCCAGTGAAAACTGAACTTTGATGCTGTAGGAGGTCACTTGTCAGCCAAGGATAGTGTTTGGTCTGTGATTGATTTAACTGTCCTCTACCCCTTTAGGTATCTCATTTATTTTTCTCCTTTATCCTGTATATATTGAATTTTTCTGTATCTGAAACAGTTCTAGATGGTTAAATGTTTGTGAAAAGAGTAAAAATATTCTCTTCCTAGAAAGAGCTTTGCAAAAATCGAGGAGAGCACGTTAAGCAGCTTGAAAAATTGTTGGAAGAAACCAAATGTGAAAAAACAGAAATAATAAATCGACTGACAAGAAGCCTAGAAGAAAGCCAAAAGCAATGTGCAAATTTACTGCAAACAGGTCAGCCCTTTACTCATACTATTACCTTTCCTTGGAGAAATATCTTCATTTTTTCTAAATATGAAATTGATGTTTCTGTGGAAGTGGAATCAACATCAATTCAACCTAATTGTGTTCTTGACTGTTTCCTATGTAGGGGATTAGTCAGATTGAAAGTTCATTCTAGACTAAGATGTAAAAACCAAATAGGAATAAAAGTAAACAGCATCTCCAAACCCCAAACAACAGTGATTAAAGTGTTTTCATATGTATTTTGTGCTGCAGATGTTTAACCTTGTTTCATACTAAACAACAGACTTTGGATGCAAGTTACTTAATTTTCTATTAAGATGCTTGACTTGAATTGCCATTCTGAATTCAGGTCCTAGTGAGAAGAATTGTTTTGGGAGCTGGAGGCTGATTTTTGGAAACCTGTATCATAGAAATAGATAATGAAATGTTTTGCAGTTTGTGTGTTTGACTTTTGCCCACCTTCACACATTGCAGTCTTTTCATAGTAATGTGTTTAGTAACTGTTAGTGAGCCCAAGGAAATGGAAACAGTCATGTCTATTGCCAGAATCAACATTGCTATTTTTAACAGACATCTTCAGATTGCGTGGACTTTCTTGCATATTTCTGACTTGTTCTTTTTCTCCCTTTTCTTTCCTACAATAGGCTCAATGCAGGAGACAAATCAGTTACGGTTTCAATTGCAACAAGCTCAGTCTGCACAGATTATAAGCAACAACATGAACAAGGCTTTGCAGGTTAATTTTGAGTATTTTATGTTTGAATGAAATGTTTTCATTTGATGGTGGGGGGAGAGGCATTATTACTAAGATGTTGGTGGTTGAAACATTTTAAATTTTTGGAGGAAACAAGTACATCATCTTTGACTACTTCCTCTCCCAGTGTTGCATGTTGGTCTTCCTTCCTTCCTTCCACCAATTAAAACACAATTGGGCAATTGTATTGGCACAAATCTGATATCATACTTCTGTCCAGCCTGCTTTTGGACAAAAAAATTGAATGTAAATTCTGTGTGCTTGAAGTCTTGTAATTTAATGAGGAGATATCATGTTGTGAAATTTATCTTTTGTCAGCAAAAGGGAATGCTACAAAGTCCTCTGTAAAGCATCAGTGGAAGTCTGTGTTTCCAATTCATATGTTTGATTTAAATCTGTTGTCTTGGAAACTGTGAATCCTACTAAGTACTAGAGTAATAGCTGTTTCCCAGGTATGTACTTCTCTGTTGTCATCCATTTTGCTGTGCAAGGACAGCAGGAATGCAGAAGAGCAAAAGAAATAATGCTTCATAGATGGACTGTAACAAGAACAAGAGGGAATATTTCTTGTATATTTTAACAAATTTTTAGTTTTAATATATGCTTTGCCAGAGGTATCAGAAATGAAAAACAAAAGTATAAATAAGTTAATGCTAGACCATTCAACTAAATGCAGCTAAATAGAATTATATTTAGAAGGAAGAGCTCCATGTGTTTATTTTCTTTGGTAGAGTTATCATGGGCCTGATATGTTGGCTTGGAGTCTCTCTGGTCAGTGTGATTTTTTTTTTTTTTTTTTTTTTCTGTCTCTTCCTTTCAGGAAGAATTAATGGAACTGAAAGAAGAAATAGCTTTGTATGAATCTGCTGCCAAGCTTGGAGTATTTTTGAATGATTCAGGTGGAGAGCGACCTACGAGCCTGGGTGATTCCTATGTAGAACTGGGAATTAAAAAAATCACAGGGAAGAAGCCAAAATTCTGCAGGTATTGAGTGATTCTTGTTGAAAGAAAAACTTTAAATCCTTAAGAAATCATGCAAGTTATGTGTAAAAAGAGAGTTCTGCTGGATCAACACATAGGTTTTTGATAGATAATTGAAATACTGCTTGTATTGCCAGGTAATCTGAGAAACAGAAACTGTATTAATACCATAAATTGGTTGCCCAATTAGTAATCTTGGTTAATAAGTCTTCAGATTTTATAGGGACTGTATTGCTGTTCCTTTAATTGTTGAAGTATATTCATGGATACTTTTCTTGCTCAAAGACTCCACACAGTTGCTTAAAGCTAAAGCTGTCTTTTACATCAACATCAGTGGAGTTGCTTCAAAACTCTTCACATCATGTGAGAATGAATCTTTTGAGGAAACAGCTGAATTAACAAGTTCTCTGTAAATTAATTGCTTGATGGAAAAGCTTTGATATTCATGTCCTCTTATGCTTTTTACAATTAGATCTTAGACATTCTTGTATTTCTGGTAGCATTAGTTACTTACTCTTCTCTTTGCTGCCACTGCCTTTCAGCTAAATGATTTTTGTCTCTTAAATACTGAACTGGTTATGTCTTTCCTGATAGTGCAATACAGAACAGAGACATGGATAAGGAACTCTCTAAAGATGAAATTATTGTAGAATTAAAAGCTGAGCTGGAACGTTTATTGAACAGTAATAAAATGAAGAGAAACCAGATTACTCAACTACAAAATAGTCTTAAGGATTGCCAGAAGACAGTAGAGAAATACAAACAGTTGAAAGCAGAAAAAGCATCAAGAGATTCAGAGGTTTGTTGTGTTACACTTCTTTAAAAGTCAAGCATTCCTGGTTTTTGGGGAACAAAACCAAAGCTGCTTATGAGAAGAGAGCAAAAATTTATGCATAGCTGAGTATTCATAGCAATTCTGGTTTTGTATCTTTGGTTGAAAAGAAAACAACTGAAGCAGAACCTGGGCAGCCTGTGCATTATTAAGTGAGTCCTTAAATGATGACTTACATGCTTGAGAGTGCCTGATGTCTGCCATGCTTATGTTACAAGTAAATTTCATTGGAAAAAGATGGTTTTCTTTAGCCAAAAGGACCTTGTAATTTCTGTAAGAGGGCTGACAGTACCATTAGATGATGCAATCAGAACATTTAACAGATTGCCTTCAGAGGGCCATCATGGGTAATTTCATCAAAATGGAATCTCCTTGATATTGCATCTCTCTTCACCCCATTATTGCCTTCCCTCTGTGGATTGATCAGAGTTGCAGTATCTGTACATGGAGACCTGGCTGTGGGGTAGGAATCCAATGTCTGTGGGAAGTGTGCTCTCTGTTGGATGACTGTTGTCATTCAGCTTGCAAACACTACACTGAGCGTGTGCTTCTGCAAAGCTTCACAATACTGAGTTTTAAGAATTCATCTAGAACAGCAGTGATTTTGTGATCTTGCAGTGCAATAATTCCCTGTATTTCTTAAGTACAATTTTTATTTGACAACTGAACTTTTTAAGCATTAACTGCTAAATCATTTATGTCTTGAAAGATATCATCTTAATTTTATTTATTTTTAGACTGTCACAAATTTGAAGGATGCTTCTGATAATCTAAAGGAAGAAGTTCTGCGACTCAAAGAGGCTAATGAAGCTTTGCTGCAGCAAGTTGAGGTAAGACAGATGCTGCTTACCACTACAGGAAAAAAAAAATCACAAAAAACCCCCACCATGCTAAAAATCTGTTATTAGAAAAGGTTCTTACTACCCCATATTACTTGACCCTTGTTTGTCCAGGCCCATACTTCAACTATTGAAGAACTGAAGGAAAATGAAGAAAAACTGAAAAGCTTAAATCAAGACCTCTGTTGTCAGATGAGAAAGATGGTTCAGGAGTTTGATCATGACAAGCAAGAGGCCATTGACAGGTAAGTCTGTTAACTTAGTTTAGTTTAATTTGTGCATTTTCATCCTGCACATATAATCTTGTTCCAGCTATCAGGTAGAAGAGGAGGTCAATGTTAGAAAGATATTTTCTTACAGAAAACTTGAACCTAGGTAGTTGAAATCAGGTAGTTATTTTTCCTGTCTTGGAATTGTAGGTGTGAAAGAACTTATCAGCAACATCATGAGGACACCAAAGCACATTTTGAGAAGGAGCTGATGGAGAGGTTTGCTGTGGAAAAGCAGCTGCTGCTTCAAACTTCTGAAGAGACAATCTCGAAGTTAAAGTAAGACTTAGCATTATTTCCATTTTTACTGAAACTTTCATGTTTCCTGTCTGACTTTCACTGCTAGTTACACTTATTTTAAAGCTGGCTTGCTGTCCTCTGAGGCCAATGGATAATAAGTAATCTGTCCTTTGAAGGGATAACATAGAGGAGCTGAACAAAGAGATTACTGCAGTGAAGGAATGTTACATTGGAGTTTGTCAGGAGAAGGAAACCTTGGAAACTACTTTAAGACAGAAATTTCAACAAGAGCAGCAGCTGAAGGAAGAGAAGGTACAAAGGAATTGCCTATAAACCATATAATTTCACTCATTAATATTGCATCTTGAAAACAGTGTGTATTTAATTTTGTTAATGTTTGCAGAACCTACTTGGAAGAGATGCAGCTGAATCAGAAAGCTCATACATATAACTTGGTGACTTTTTAAATTAAGCTGATGTTGTGTTCTGGGTTTGAAATACAGTACAAGTAAATTCTTTCCAATAGCTGTTTGTTTTCATGTAGTGAACTGCCATAATTCTGACTTCTGAGGATGCTTAGTCAGCAGTATGAGCTTTTACATTCATAAGACATTTTCAAAAAACCCTGAATGATGATACAAGTTTACTTCTCCCTATATAAAACTGATCTAAAAAATTCTGTGGTTTTTTTAAGTAGTAATGAATTTAGACTGATTGGATTAAAAACTTTGCTTGTCTGAAGATATCAGTGTGCAATGACTGAAGTAGATCAACTCTCTGGGTAAGCAAGTACAGCAAAGAGGTGCTCAAAGTATGAGGGGAGTAAGAAAACTTGCTTTATGGCAATAGCCTATAATAATCTTTGATATAATATCTTAAAACACCTTTTTTTGAGAGTTAAATCTCTTATCTAGGTGTCTTCTGTAAGATCAGTGCACAGCCTCTAGAGAGTTAATCACGTGTCTCATGCATTCTCATAGTTTCGTACCAGAGCAGTTGTGCCTTGGAGAATTCTTAATTTATTTTTTGGTCTAGCTCAAGAAACAGCTACTAGAAGAAAAAGAACTCTCCCTTAAACTTCTAAGGACTGAGCTTGAAGAGGAACACATCAGGTCTATGACAGCAGCAAAGAAGCAGTGGCTGGAAGAGAAAAACCAGCAGGTTCAAGAGGAAGTTGCCTTAGCCAAAGTTCACTGGGAAAAGGAAGAAAAGGAGGTATGAGACTTAGATCAGGGAATTTAAATTTTTTTGTTGTTGTTTTGCTGTTTATTTTCAGAAACAGAACTTTAGATTTATGTGGCGCTATTCTGCCATTGGAAGTGGCTGTTAAGGATTTGTCATTTTAAAAGCCTCTGAAAGAGTCATTAGGCATTATACATGTTCCATATTTTTAAAGAAACCCAAAACCTAGATCTTGCAAAGTAACAAACAGAACACCCTGAGTGTCACAGCTGGTAATATGCTGGAGTTTTCCCCCCTGGTGCTTGAGTGAAGGGTTATGCTTTCTGTTGTTTCACTCAGGTATCATATAGAAATCCTTTGTGTATCCCACCCCATAGGAGAAAGCTCTGATGAGTCACCAAACTCTCTCTGTGCATGGTTTTGTTTTTCTCCTGTTAGGGAGTATCATTGATGTGAACAGGGTTTCATTTGCTGAACACCAGTGAAATCTGTTTATTGAGACACTGGGGAGATTTTTCTTAAAAATATTTTTTTTCCTTAGAATAAAGAACAAGTTTTTGCCAAATTAGAAAGAGAATGGCAAAGTAGGCTGGAAGAAGTGAGAACTGTAGTTGAATGTAGTGACTGCAGCTGCCAAACTGACCAAGCTGTGGATGAAGCTTCAGCTAAAGAGTTAGAAGGGACTGTTGAAGACCAGAGGCTGCAGATCCAGAAGGCTCTGAAAGAAAGTACAGCCTCTGAAGAGGCCTTAAAAGAATTTCAATTAGAACTGGAAAATAAATACTGTAAAAATCTTGCCAGCCAGGTAACAAATAATTGTTCTATCTACCTGGAGTCTGTGAAACTGCTGTGTCCACTTTAGACAACTTAAAAAAATAAGAAAGTGGACTCCTTCACTATCTTCCTCTTAAGTTTAGTATTGATATTTGCTATATTAGAAATAGAGTTCTTAAAGTTCTGAAAAAACTGTAGCATGTGGTTTGTTTTTCACACTGTTTTGAACAGAACTGAGCAGCATTTAGATTTTATACTATTTTGTTAAAAATAAATTTAGTATTTTTAATTTTGGCATAATTTTTGCATCAAGAAATGCATGAAGTGCTGCTGGTCTGATTCTTTTAATTTCTATAAACATAGGCAATCCAAACTGAAATATGTTCTTGCACTGTTACATGAAAGTAATAACAAAAATGTATTCAGTGTACCTACCTATGCACTGAAGCAGGTTTTTTATCTGTTTAAAGGTAGATGCAGCTTTAGCCCAAGCTCATGCCAAGTGGCTGCAAGAGTACAAACTAAATCTAAAGACAGAGCAAGAAAAATGGGAAAAGGAACACCAAAAGACTACAGCAGAGCAGGTAGCCCAAATTACTGCTATATGTGTGTTGATAAACAGTTAAGTCTTCCAAATCCCATATATTACTGAGGAGTGGGTGTAGACACAGACACAGGGAGTCACTAAGGAAAGATGTTTCCTTATAAAAGGAAAAGCCTATATAGGTTTGTTTTTTATTAAATAAATTGAAAAGATCTGAAATAGATTTTAATGACTCAGAGTTACATTTTGTCTATCTGTGAATGTATGTATGTATTTCTAATGACTGTGTTGTTTATTTGCCAGTTAGCCATGGTTCTCTCAGCTGCTGAGGAGAAATGGAAGAAAGAATATGAAAGTACAGAGACATCTGGACTAAGAGTTAAAGAACTTGAAGAAAAGATAATTTCTCTGAGGAGGGAACTGGAGCTAAAGAAAGAGGAAATCCCTGCAGCTGTCAAAGCAGAACTAGCAAAAGCCCGTGTGCAGTGGAACAAAGAAAAGCAAGAAGAAATTCTGCAGATACAAGAGCAAAATGAGCGAGACTACCAATCATTCTTAGATGATCATAGAAACAGAATTAAAGAGGTCCTTGCAACAGCAAAGGAGGACCTTGCAAAGCAGAAGAATGATCTCTCCATTCAGAAAGAGGCAGAAATCAAGATGTTACTAGAGCAAAAGCAGCGGGAATGGGAGGCTCAGGAAGCCAAGAGGCTGCAGGATGAGATGAATCAGTATGAGGAGAAGACTCTGCTTGAGCTGGAGTATTTGTTGAGTGAAATTCATGAAGAACTGGTCAAGTGCGCACAGAGTAAACATTCTTGGAAGGACAAGGGTTTTGATTCTCATGTTCAATTAGCCAGTCAAGGCAAAGACAAGCTGAAGGCTTGTTTACAAAAGGCCTATAGAACCACAGTGTGCACAATTCTGGAAAAGAAAGAGCAAGAATGGAAAGAGGTAATATTTCTGTTAGTTATAACTGCATGTCAGAAAAGGGATTTGAGAAGTCACTCAGGCTTGTTTTCTCCCATGAAATATCCGTGGGATTGTGGAAAATAGAAAAGTCAACATTTGTGTTCATTAATAAATGTATTCTAAAACTAAAAGGAGACTAAATCTACTATTAACAAGTGAAAAGGAAAAGGATGTAGCTTTGACATCTTCAGTCTTTAAAGAAGAGAAGGTCAGGTTAGGAATGTCATTTATGCAAAGACTTGTAAGTTAAGGAGATCAATCCACCTGCTTGAGTTTGGGAGCCTGTTAAAGGCTCCTTGTAATCTCTTTGATGGGCTGTAATGACAGAACCCACCTCAGATTTTTGCATAGCTGCAAAATCCAGTTTGCACTGGTGATTGGACAGTGATTTTCGATCATGTTAAGCTTTTTTTCCTCCTCTTTATACAAATAAAGATGAAAACCTTGCAGAACTAAAAATCCTTTTTGCAAGTTGCCTGCAGTAGGTCAGTTTGTCAGTTCTGTTTTGGGAATAAGAGTCTTGCCTATTTTATTGTGCCTCTAGGAAATCTTTTTCAGTGTGCCTGCCCAAATAAGGAAAGATGTCTTACCCTCTTCTGGAGGAGTTTGGGGCTAAGTCAGGTTGTGTCCCAAAGCCCTTGTTTCTGTTGTTTTAGCAGATTCCTCTTCTTGCAGTGCTTATGCTTGTAATAATTTTTTTGTTGTGGGCAGCATCCCACCGGAAATGCCATTGCTCCCCAGCAGTTAATAGCTGGGGAATTATCTGAGAATAAGACAGAAAATGACTTGTTTTTCAAGACAAGATGGGATGTTACCATTTCTTTAATGTTAATATATTTCTGTTCAGCAAGTGGGCCTGAAAGGTTTTCATGGCACAAGTTATATCCACAATGATAAAGAGAGAAATTTTTTCCTGTGCCTTATGCGCCTTCTGCAGTGGAAATGAAATGTCTCTTGGTAAACTGTTTAATATGCCCTTGAATCTCAAAACATTGGTTGGCTTGAACCACCTTATCTAATGAAGTCTTTAATTTCCTAGTAATGTCTTTTCTCTTCAAAAAGCAAGTTATCTTCAGCTGTTCAAAGACAGGATATAGTTCTGCAGTGTTAAGGGCTACTGAATTTCCAAATAATACTCAAGATATTCAGGCACTGCTGTTGCAATGATTTATGCTAAATACAATTTCTATACCATAGAATTGATGTTTTCTTCACGATTTGACTTGTAATCTGTGGTTCTACTGCAGGTTTAAAGTACCTGTGTTAAAATTACGTGGTGACCAGGGCTGGTTGTAGTGTGGAGCGCTTCTTTTGCTGTGTTGTGTTTTCAGGAAGTGTTTTTCAATTGCAGAAATATGAAGAGCTAGTGAGTAATGCAAATAAAGAATCGTACCCTCACCCACAACATGGTGCAGGAAACACTGGGGACGTGGCAAGGCCCCCTGTGTGCAGTGTTGGACACCAGGCAGAAGCACAAAGGAGACTGAGAAGACAGACACCCTTGCAGGAAGCTGGAACAGGCAAAGGTATTGGGTTTGATCTTAATCGGGCAGATTGCATATCATCAGATTGATCTTGTTAGTAGCAGTCTTTAATGTTCAATGTCCTATTGATGACCCCAATGCCAAGTTAGTTAATTAGTAAATATTTGGGTGATAGAGGAAGATACAGCTCTTCTGACTGTAAGGTTGTTTAACACTGCATAACCTAAGTTAAAGTCACAAACTGCAACTAATGGTACTGGTCTCCAGTTTAATGATTTAATGCTGGCTTTGAGGTTTCATTTTATGAAATGCTAGTAGCTTTCTGCTTTTTAAAGCCATTCTTTAGGAGGAAAGAAATAGCTGTCCCATCTGCTAGAGGTGTGTGTGTTCTTTGGGGGTTGTTAGCAGCACAGCCTTTGGAGTATGTAACAGTTCACATGCAAGGCAGTGCTACCATGATATGCAGGGTATGGTCTAAACTATGTCTTGTAAATGGGTAATACTAGATTGGAGCTTCAGAGATTGAATTGTACTGCTTGCTCTTGGCAGTACACAAGACAAGGAATTCTGCATTCATGTAAAAGATACTGTTGTGTCAAGAACTTGACCTGGCATGGTAGTCTTCTCTGGTTCTTTTGGTCAAGAATGTAGTTGAAAAAAGTGTGAATCCCTGGGTGGTGTTTCTCTCTGGTGTTTTTTTGTTTTTCCCCTTCTTCCCTTTCCCCCCACTCCCTGAGCCTAGTATGTACTTTGGCATTGTAGCTCTTCCCAGGGCTGTCACGTGTACCATGGAGCCAGTGTGGATGGGAAAAGCTTCATGGGAGGGACAGATGTCCCTGGGGCTTTCTGTTTAGTTTGAGGTCTTACGCAACTGAAAAACATAAAGCAGCAAAACCCAAGAGAGGTTTTGGCTCTGTGCCTGTAGTGTGGCTTGAGTTCCTTCAGCACCAGCATCAGAGTGGTCTATTAACAGAACAATAGCAGCACTGCAGTGCTGCTGCCTCTAGAGCGCCCTGGCCTGGCTGTGGGGAGCAGCCAGCGCTGGCTGGAAGGAGCCCAGTCTTTGTGTATCCCTTAACCAGGCTCAGACGTGTGTGAGGCTTTCCAGCTGCGACAGTTTCCTTCCACTGACTTCAAAAGACCCTGCTTGGCTGTTATTAAAAAAAAAAAAAAAAAATCTAAAAGAATTTAACCTGCAAGTTTTTTTGTTGACTGAAGAACTCAGATCATCGCTGATGGAAGTACATTGAGGCTGTGAGGGCTCTGAGTTGACAGATTGATAGATGCTGCTGTACCTTATGGAACAGGGTACCAGCCTCTTGTGATTAGTTTAATTGGGCTAAAATATTACACACATTCCAGTGAGAAGAGGACTAAGTAGAACACTGAAAATAGGTTGGGCTTGATTTTTTTTTTTTTTTTTTTTTTTTTTTTTTTTTTTTTTTTGGGTCCCGTGTTGATGTGTAACTTTTAGTAGTTACTGTTGGAAGTCAGAAATGAACAAAAAGGAACCTCGGGTCTCAGGAAGATTTGTGCTGCAAATGCTGCTGCCCGGAGCTTGTAAAAAGAGGCAGTGTGGTGTGCCAGGACTTGAAAAGAGAGCTGGAGATGGCCCCCAAACATCTTCAGCTTGCTGAGAAGGAATATGAAGCTAAGTCAGGGCAAATCCAAGGTTAGGGTTGATAGTCACCTAAAGACAACCTTGATTCTCTCATCTGTAGGATCTTCTAATTTTCAGTGGATACTGGGGTTTTGGTTATTGACTTCAAAACAAACAAAGAAACCCTCACCACAGTAAACTGACAAAACCTACCAAGTTTTATCTTGTATCTTTATATCTCAAAGGCACAGTTGCTAACAAATTAATAATTCTTTTTTAATGTTTGTCAAAATCACCCTTGTTATTTTTTTATCCTGTCATTTCTCTCCAAGTATACTTGATATTTCAGTGTAGTGTTAGTAATGGCATATGAAGGCTTTAAGCTTATTTAATTACTGTATGAGATGATTTTTATATTCAGACTTCATTGAAGTGTGTCTGCTTGTTACTGCAACAGCTGTACTGCAACTAATGATGCTTTGTGACATTGGGGTCATGTATCAGAGGCAGCAGTTATTAATAAGTATCTCTTGAACTTGGATTTAGAGAAATACAGTGAAATATGGTTCAGCTGTTTGGTTTTTTTTTAATAGAAAATGAGATGGTCTCAGGAGGTCTAATTGCACAAAACTCTGTGGTGAAGACCAAATTGAAAGACCAGGGATCACTACCAAGGTATTTAAAAAATAAAGATGATGATTTCTTATTTTGGGAAGATACAAGTTGCTTCTTTTGTGCAATATGATGTGTATGCCTTTCAGGTCACTGTCCAGTGAAGGCATCTCAAAACCTTGTGCATCCTCTGACTCTGTGAAAGGTCTGGAAGAAATGCGTGCTCACTACATCAAAGCTTTGAGCAAGATTAAGTGTAAGTACTAAAGCCTTAGTTAAAGATTTAGTGGAGGAAAATAAATTACTTTGTTGCATCTTCCTTCAGCCAGCTTGGACAGGAATCTGACAACCAAATCACATGAGAAGTAAATTTTTCCATCTTACTAGAGTGACTGTGAGAAATGGAATTGTCACCCTAAATTCAACATGTAATTGGGATGGGCAAAGCCTTGTTTTACCATCCTTGCTTTGTTGTACTGTAATGTGTCTTTTAAAGTGGTAAAGTGTGTTTTGAGTACTGATCTTGTTTCTCCAGGAAAGAAAAATCTATCTAGATTGCAGCTTCTCCTGAGAGAAAATCTGCTTTTCTCTTGTGCTGTATCCTGCCTTCTGGCCTAGTCAGCAACTTTCTCTCTGAGGAGAAAGGATTAAGTGTAGCACCAGCTCTTACCTGAGTGCAGCAGGTCCCAAAATTTCTTCATGGCCATTGAAAAGTTTCTAGACCCATGTTTTTACCAGCCAACATTCCTCCCAAATCCCTGTGACTGCTTCAGATACAGAATCAGATCACTGAATTCCTTTCTGATGCTTCATATTGACCTGCTGGGGTTTGCCCTGGCATTCATCCAGTAGGCAACAACTGGCACGAGGATTTGGTGGAATGTTGGCAGGTAAATCCATGTCCTTGCTGACTTGTTCCAGGTCTGCTAGACAATCCCAGTTTGTGGTGTTGGCTTCTTCCCCACTCTGGGGGAAAACTGGTACTAATGAAGTGTGTTTGTAGGTGATATGCTTTGTTATATCCGTGAAAGTAAGGAACGAGCTGCTGAAATGATTAAAGTGGAGGTTTTAAGAGAGCGCCAGGAGACAGCACGGAAAATGCGCAAATATTACTTGACATGCCTTCAGCAGCTGCTCACTGATGATGGCAAACATGAAGGGTGAGTTCAAGGATGTTTGGAAATGGCTGTTGGCTGTGCAAGAGGTGTGTAGATCTCAGGCTGGTGTTTGTCCACCTTGGAGCAAACAGTGCCTGGCCTGAAGTCTTGCCAGGGTGTGCGTGTTGGCGCCAGGTCACTGCTGAGCTGCCTGGCACACTGTCCTGTCAGTATTCTCTGGCTCTCAGTAGCGTTGCCTTGAAGTAAAACATAGAGTTGAATTACCCTTAAACTTGGTTTTGGTTTTTTTTCCCCACATGTTCTGCAATTCTTGACAGAGCTGAAAAGAAAATAATGGATGCTGCCAGTAAACTTGCTACGATGGCTAAAGGGCTGGAAACGCCTCTGCGGCCCATTCCCCAGCGCAAATCTGCCCGCCCAGGTGAGCTGGAGTCTGTGCTCCTGCTCTTCTTGAGCATACTGATTTAGTGCATGTAGTAATGAAATGCTTTTCTTCCAATATTAACATTATCTTTAATTATCTATCTCTTTCTCTCCTCTCCTAGCTCTGCGTTTAAATTCTGATCCTGGAGGTGAGTGCTCCAAGAGAGATTGTGTGCTTCAGACAAGGTCACACCATGTGGAAAGCAAATCATGTAGTGAAGGCAGTACTGAAAAAGGCACTGATAAAGTTGTCCAGCAGCGTGTTCCACGTGACTTGAGACAGCAGTTTGATGCAACACAGACCAAAACTCAACACGTGCTTTGTGAAACAGTGACTTCAGATATTCGGAACAGGAATAATTCTCAAAATCTGGATGGTGCATCTAGAGGTGTTCTACCAGGATGTTACCCAAATGAAGATGGAAGAAGAGAAAAATATGGCCCCCTTGCAAATATAGACAAAGGACCATTGTGTGCTGTGAGTAATGGTGATGCTGCTCCCTTTGCTGGTCAGGGAGCGCTACAAAATATGGAAATATGCAGGGCTACAAATGGCCACAGCAGCTCTGGGCCAACTCATCATGTGCTTAAGAGCAAGAAGGGAAGAACAGGCTTGAAAGAGGATAAATATATCCAATCATGTGGAAAATGGAAAACTAAGTCTAAGAGAAGTCAGGAATTTGATTTTAAAGACCCTCCAGAAAGAGATGAAGGAAGCAGTAGTGAATGGAGTTCTGGGAATGGAAGCATGTATCTGGATTGTGGTGAAATGCCTCTCTTGTATCCTCAACAAAAAGCCAATACTAATATTCAAGCACAGACTGTGTACTGTGAAGAGTTTCCTCACCTCAGGTCATTTTCTCCTGCAGATGAAAATGTTACTTCTCAGAGAGACATTTCTAGTGGCAGTGGCAAGACTCTGAGTACAAAAAGCAGCACAAAAGTTTACAGTAGAGGCCAGCAGATAACAAACCCGGAGCATACTTCATTCCTCAACTCTTGACAAATCAAATTCAGTTCTCCCACTTCTCAATGCAACATCAGATTCAAATGTAGGAAAATGCTGCAACATATGCTTGGAGAAAAATGGTGTGGGATCCCCACTCTCAGCAAGATAGTGTTTTTTAAATAGCCCACTCTCTCTCTAACTTGAACCTATACCAGCAGTCCTCGTTTGAAGGAAGAAATTAACTTGATGTTTAAATAAAGTGTGATGATTGAGGAAAATCTTTCCTGTTGTGTCTATTTCGTGATCAATGTTACCTGAACAAATTTTATCAAGTTACTTGAAATATTGCTGCAGACATTTTTTTACCCTTGTAATAACACTTTGATAAATGTTTATAGTGCACTAGATACAAATTTATGAAATAGAATCTATTTTTATATTCAATTTAGCATGCAGTGTTTATCTAAAACCAAACTACTGTAATTTGTGGTCAGTTTTAAAATGGTTATCAAAATTCCTTCAGAGCGTAATGAGAGATGTTTGAAGTTAGTATTTTAATTGACTTTCCCATTTTGAAGGACCTCCTATAACCCTCTGTTTGTGTTCCCACAACAAAAGCAAATATGGTTGCATTTTTTCATTAAATTATCATAACAAATCATGTTTCAATTATTCTTCCCTTTGATACAGCAAAAAAAAAAATCTGATACTGGGCATAAGAAAGGTATCTTAAGTTAGAATGACCATATTCCTGTAGGTGTTTCTTAATTACTGTGTTATCAGGGTAAACTGAAGATGTGGTACTTTGTCCTCCTGATGCTTAGAAATCTCCTATTTTAAAGGCCTGCTCACATTTTAAAGAGAATTGCAAAATGTATCTTTTTTCCTAGACTTCCCTTTCTTTGGGATGGCATTTCATTTCCAGTGATCCTGTGATGAGCAGAGGATTTTGCTGCTGGTTATGCAGGGGGTGATTAAATCACACTTGTTGCAATTCATAGTTATGGGCCAGCAATTCACAGCCGCAGTAATATGGGAGTTGTAAGCAAAAAGGTTTTGCTTGCTATTGTTCTGTGACATTTGAAAAAAAAGTCTGACTGTTCTCTCAAGGATGTTCTGTATCCCTTTCATATGTAACATTTAACTGATTATTTGTCAAGGTTGCTTATTTGTTATTTTGGAGTTGAACATCACAGTTCAGTTTGAGAATCTTTTGAGTTTTAAGAGGAAAATAGTACAGAATCTGAAGACAAATGTGCTTCACTTCCTTTACAAAACTGTCCTGCATGTTTATATTCCAGGACAACTGGCCAGGCAGAATGCATTTTGGCTCTTGGTACACAGGCCTGGGTTGTGACTTGAGACTTTCACAGGCACTCTAACAAGAGACTTCTGAATTTCTTGGTGGCTTTCATGTTGCCCATAAATCCAACCCCACTTCCTCTTTAGTGAGGTGGGGTTTGTCATCATCAGCGGGAGCAAACCGAGGCCATGAGAGACCGCTGGTGCCTAAACAAACACGGGCCGTGGTTAAGTTCAAGGGCCAAATTCCGAGCTCTTAGCTGAGGAAATAGCTGTGGCCTTGTCTGCAAAGGAAAGTTTTTACTAGTTGTCCTCTAAGCCCCAAATGGAGGCTTTTTTCCTTTTCTTTTTCCAATGAGTGGCTGTTTCTGGTTAGCTTAAACATTTTCCCGAATTCCACATGGTAAAAAAGAAGCATGTTTAGTCCTGTGTAAGATGTTTGAGTGTTTAAGCCAATACATCAGACTGATTCAATCATTGGGCAAGTTCAGAATCCGACCCAGCTTACAGATTTGATCTGTAAAAGTAAACATCCAGCTATCCATGACATCCCTGGCCATTCAGACAGCAGCTGAGGGCCCATCATCTCATTGCTGTGGACCAAATGGAAGTTTTCCAAATATTCCATCTGAGGTGGGTTCAAAAGTTTCTCTGTAGTTGCTCCTCTTAATGTCACAGTTAGTGACCATGTGCAAACTGCTTTTAAAATTCTAAAATGTAACTTTTTGTAACACATTTCTGTTGCTTTGCTCAGTGTTGTGTACCTAACTCTTACTGTCAATTTCCACAGCTCTTAACAAATTCCCTGTGTTTAAAAGCTCAGTGATTTCAATGCAGAGTGAAGTGTTTACTGATCCTATGTATTAAATTTAGAAATTGGGGCCAATGAGGAGGGACCTTCCACTTGACTGACTGACTGCTCTTGTACTGCTGTTTCAGTTGTATCATACTGGACAACTTCAGGCACCAAAGCTGAAATGTGTGTGAGAATGTGAAGGTAAGTAAAGATTCAGTTAAATTCTTGCTCACCTAATGTTTACTTTGTGTCTTGTTGCAGTGACAACTCCAGGGAGCTCCAGAACTGCCAAGGAGATTTTAAGTTTTGCTTAATGAAAGTCAGCAGTAGAGGCCAAGAGGGAAGATCTACCTTGAAATAGCAGCAATCATTCCCTGGTGAGTAAAGTTTAAGGCGCAAGATGATCCTTAGCCCAAGAATCAACAACTCTTAGTCAGAAGTGTTCCTCAGCCCTCCTCCTTCCAATGTCAGTAGGAAAGAATGAAGCAATAAACAGAGTAGCCTAGGGGGTGGCAACTCCTGAAATTGGACAGCTGACCCCAGTCAGCAAGGGGGATGTCATGTTGCAATATGTGTGCTTGGACTTGGATAGTTGAGCCAAGATTGTAGTAGAGTCACTAAATGAATCTCTTAAAATAAGCCTGTCACATATTCCTACCCACTAGGTTGTATGGCTGAAAGAACTTACCTGCTTTATTCAAGAGCTGGTTGCCTGCTGTTAGATGGTTTTGATTCAGATGATTCCTTTTTCAGCACTGTGTTTATGCTGTGGGAGCCAGATTTCTAGTAATGTTGCAGTTTGGCACTATTTAACTTAAACTTCCTTAACAACATGCCCAAAGTAGCAGAACACAGTGGTATTCTTCTGTTTGCTGTATTTTTGCTCCCTATATTTTCTTTGGCTGATTGATCTTGCAAATGATAAATAGAAAAAAATTAGACCCAGCAGTCTTGGTCCTACCATTCTAGATAGTTTTCAGTCTGGTTCAGCCAGTTGTCCATTCTGCAGAATTACTGCAATCTTTGCAAAATACTCTTATCAGATTGTGAAAGCCTTTCAAGACTGCTATGATTAAATTCAAGTTCCCTGAGTGTCACCTGTGGATATACAACTAAGGAGATCTCTGGCTTGCTTGCATTCCCAGGCTTTACTAACCACCTTTGCAGTTTCATATCTCATTTGCCCCCTACCTCTTACTTTACTTTATAGGTGGAACTTTGCTCTGAGGTTTGAAGATCTGTTTACTGCTGTGTCATGTTCCCTTTTCCATAAAATCTCAAACTGGGTACACTTCTCAGAAGTATTGAGATACACAGTCACATATATATATTTCAGTCATTCATCCTTAAAATTTGCTGTCAAAGCTATTCTTCTGCTGTTGGAACTCTGTTCTCATGTTTCCCTTTGTTCTGTGGGAGTTGCTAAGATTTCCCATTGAAATTTATTTTTCTCTTTTGTGCAGATTGACTGTGCAGTCCTGTCTCCCACAGTGAGGATGGCTCACAATGGAGACGATGGCAACCTGGCAGTGATACAGGAGCACATTACTTGCAGCTGTAGTGAGATTTCACCCAGCATTCTGATGCAGAGTACTTTGCACTTCCAAATTAATCATGCTCCTCTCTGTTCTTGTTGCTTGGGTAAATATTTCACTCTTGTGTAGAGTTTGATGGTGATCTGTGTGAGAACCAAGGTTCTCCATTTCCCTCCTGTACATGCTTACCTACCAAGCAAGCTTTTGAGCCCAGTGCCTTTTTCACACTTGGTAAAATGAGTCTGTTTCCATCATGCAGCATTGCTTCTTTGTAAATGTGAATACAAGTAAAGAAATACATGTCTATTGCCAAATGTTCTGGCTGAATGCCATCCCTGGTGTTCTGGCTTCATCCAGATGACGAATGTTCCCTGTCAGCCTGCAGCCTAGTGAGAGGGGACAATGGTACAGAAATACTGTAATTATCTAATCAACTTTGCTTAGAATGTTAAGCAAATGCAATTCTTTAATACTCTGGCTTTACTATAGCTGTTAATTACCATGTGCAAATGCAATTTGTACAGCAAAACCGAGTAGAGGAAACATTCACTTGTAAGTTACTTTACTCCCCTCTAGTGGTCTCACACCACACGAACATTTATGTAACACTTCATCACCATATGTTTAAGGACAGTGTTAGTATTCTGTAAAAAACAAAAGTCTCCTGGTAACTTCTCCTTCCTTCTGCTCCTCTTCTCTTTCTGTAGAGAAACCTCTTCAGGGATTGGGGTTCTATCCAATGAAGGTCTCTAAGTGAAATTTTTGTTATTTGTTGACTTTAATTGAAGGCCAAACTGTACCCCCAGCTTTAAAATCCATACGTGCAGAAAAATCTCAAAGCTATGTAGTAAACATTTATTTTCTGTGCCCTCAAAGGTCCTCACAGGGGGTGTTGGTGTCAATGTCATTGTGACCAAATTCAGCCAGGGCTGTAGAAACAGCAGCAGAGCCCAGTCCTGACTGCAGTGCTGCTCTGTGTGTGTTCTGTGGCACGTGCCAGGTTTCGGTGCGTGTCTAACAGTGTTCGGGCCTGTGGGAGCTGTGGGACATAAGGAGCCTGTCAGATGACTGAGTTCCTCCTCTAAGCTTGCCAGTTGGCCATTTTGTGTAGTATGCAGCTTTCATGAGGTGGAAAGCGGACAAGAACCTACAGGATCAGAATGGTAACTTTTTATTTTCCTGTATTTCCCTGGTTTGTTGCTTAAGTTACTGATGTTGTAATCCAGGTGTGCAGCACAAGCTACATTTAGCAATTGTTAATTGGTAAGTTCTTATCTTTTTCTTTGGTTCCTGGAATCTGTATTTTAAACATAAATTACTTGCTAATGTCCTTGGAGAAGATAGGGTAACTAGTAAGAGACTTATCATCTGTTTCTGCTTTAGGCAAAGGGTATAAAAAAATGTAGATAGAGGATTCACTTTTCAGAAGTTAGTTGCTCTTTTCAAACTTCCGACTAGAAACATTTCCATTTTCTTCTAGAATGCTTTGGACTAATATTTTGAAGAAAATAAAGGGGAATAAAAAGAATATAGGGTCAATAAAATGTTGACAATTTTCCATTTGAAAAAATACAGTTCTTCTAAAATCCTTCACAGAATTGTGTTTGTCTTCATATTTAGCTATGGGAGAAAAATGGAAACATTCCAAGAATGAAAACATTTTAACACTCTTTGACTGGAACCTTTTGTTTTAAAATGAGTCTTGGTTTGTAAACTTTTGCAGCTCTAAAAAGTCAAAATTGAAACTAAACAGTTTAGGAGATCCAAATCCGGCCTTTTTTCCCCACGTGATTTTTCTTTTGTGGAAAACTTAAGTATCTCAGTTTCCTTCCAAACTGGAAGGAAACCAAATGTGAAAAGTAAAATCCTTCATAAAACGTAACTCCTGTCTTCCTGCAGTGCTCTTGCTAGAGATTATTTGCCTGTGTCAGCCATGCATGCTACAATAACCAATAGCTGGGGAAACCATTTCCTACACTTCTCAAGATTGTTCCCTTTAGGTCATTAGCAGATAGTTCTAATAAACATGAGCTGAGCCAGCAGAGGCTTTGACTCTATTTATCACTGCGGATGTCTGAGCAGTCCCTGTGGGAAGCTGTGACCAATTCATCAGCCAGGGAGTTTAACTTGTTCTTAACTCTTCCCTTGAACAGCAGTGTCAGCAGTCAAACGAAATCAAAATCATCCCCATGTACATGTAGGAAGCAGGTAAGACATGCAATGTTAAAAAAAAGATCACCTGTGTAGCTGTAAAAAGCACACAGGCAGGCAGCTGGTGCAGAGTTGCTTTACTCAATGAGCTGGCAGGCCCTGCCTTGGGGGTGTGTGGGCCAGGGCAGGGCCTGCTGCTGTGTGACCCTGTGTGACCCCTGGCAGTTCTGCAGGTGGGCCCAGCCCAGCACTGCTGCTCCACACTGCAGTGCAGGCACTGGGGCTGGGCTGACACACACTTCCCTGCCTCCTTTGTGGTATTGCTGTTATTCTTTGTGGGTTCCATTTGTCAGCTCTCTGCATCCAGTCTGTGTCTAGTCCCATAACCTTGCAATTCCAGGCATATGCTCCAGCACCTTTCTCCAAGGAGCAGATGTAGTTATTTAAGAGCTTAACACATGAGTCAAAGTAGGACTGCAGGGTTCCTGTGCTTAGGAGAACAGGGAAATTGGCCAGTATGGATTCAAACTCAGTGATTGTGGGTTTCTGAAACAGAAAATCTGTTGAAACACCATACCCCATAGAAGTATCAGAGAGGAGTGACTGAATAGATTCCTTTGAATTACCTAGAGCCTGGTGCCCAGGATTTGGAATATCTCCAGTGATGGAGACTCCACAACCCCTATGGCACTACCTGTTCCAGTGCTCAGTCACCTCCACAAATCTCTGAGTGTAACTGATAAATACTTGCTAAAATCCCTAACAATGAGACACATTCAGCCACCCTTATAATTATTCTCTTCCGTTTTTTAGTTTGAGAAGAATGAGGCTGTTGACGAGGAAAACAGGTTTTAAAATGACTGTGTAAGAGGCCCTATGCAAAAGCTGTAAGATCCTGTTATGGCAAATGAAGTTCTGGAGTAACCCAAGGGATGGGCTACTTGCTGCCTGTGTTTCTGCCTTGCTGTCCAAATGTCGTTGCAATGCTGCTGCACCTTGCCTAGACCTGCTGCCAAAGGCAGTGCCCACTTGTCTGGAGCTTGCTTTCTGTCCTGTTCATACTCTGTAATAAGCCAGTCTTCCCTGGGCTTTCTGAGAGCTCCTGGAGTATGAACAACCTTATAAATGAAATCACCACGCTGTCTGCTGAATGCTTTCTTGCAGAAGTGCTGGAAACTGTGGAACACATTTTGCTGATCATTTGAGGAACAGCAGCTTCTACACCTGGCAGCTGCCAGATGTTGTTCTTGACACACAGCTGGCTGCTGGTAGCTCAGGAGCAGGGCTGAACAGTGCAGGTTCCAATGGGTTTATAGCTGGGATTTGCAGATTAACACTCTGTTGTACTCTGCAGCATCTTCCTGGGCTACATCCCACCTGCATTCTTCATGAAGGAAAGAAATTCCTCACGTTTTCTTTCTGCTCTGGTCCTTCAATCACAGTAAACAGAATTCAGTTCCAAATGTTTTAGAAGAGCTGTCTTATTCAGCATGGGGTTTGGATAAGCACAGGACTAACATTTCCCATATAATGGGTGTAGCCAATGGCATAATTGGTAATAGTCAGTTTAAAATGTTTAAACTTTATTCTTTTCTTTATTTTTTACTTGCAAATGGTATTATATAGTTTTTGACTGCAGGCAGGGGGAGGACAGCTTGTGTCAAAGCAGGGTAAGTAGCTACCAGAGTTGCCTGAGTCAACTGCCCTTAAAATGGAGTTTGTGATAGGGGGAAAGATGGAAACCAAACAAAAAGAAATAACACAAAAAATAATAGATTTCAAATGCTGAGCTGCCTGAGAAGAAACAATTTCTTCAGGATTCTGTGGGCAATGACTGTTGTTGGCACATACATATCAGTGATCTGCTGAACTGATACAATGGTACAGTTGTTTTTATAAGACATCTAGCTCTGAATTTGACACTCTTGAACATGTGTATTAGAGCATGATACATATGTGAATTCTGAATACTTATTTTTTACAAGTGTGAGTAAATTCAAAAAACAGTTATTTCTTGGTTTAGAGAACACTTTTGGAATTTTGCTTTGTATTTTTTCTGTGTAGGACTTTGAATATTTAGTCAGCAAGACTGCACAGGCTCTTTGTTCTTAGGTTGCTGTTTGTGACAAAACCCCAAGTAGGTAAAGAGCCTCATGTACAGACCAATGAATGCAGAGAATTGCGTACTTTGAACAGGAGGAAAGATTTTGTAGCCAGCTGTATGGAAGGAATTGTTTCCAGCTCTCCATAAAGCTTTCAAATCTATGTAATAGGCTCTTTTCAGAACTTTCACTGCTCTAGCTCAGCTTAACTGATGGAATAGCATTCACCACACTGAAGTCAGGGCATGCTCTGAACTCCACTGAAATAAGTGGAGAGGAAAAAAAATATCTTGGGCTTGGACTAGGCTTATAGTGCCAAGGGAAGCTTCTCCAGATCATTGCAGTGCAGGGAAACTCTGTTTTCCCAATAGTTTATCATAAAATGTGTCCAGACTGGAGCCTCTGAAAGATTTCCTTATCTTGAAAAGGCACCATGAATCTTCTTATTGACATCATCCACTTTTCAGCCATAAAATTGCACTTCCTTCCTTTTACTGATGAACAGGAGTTGGAAAAGTCAGCCTTAATATATATCCATGTATCCATAGATAGATATAGATGTCCTTTTTCCCAGGCATCTCCTGTCAAGTATTTTCCCTTGGCTCTCTCTCATGTGTTTCAAGTGACATTTCCTCTGCCGACTCTGCCTGTTTGACCTTCATTCTTATTTGTCTGAAGTTGTGTGGTATTTTTCTTGGTATTGAAAGGAGTTCATGAAGCTAGAAAAAGTGTTCAATATCTTTATTTCAAATTTGCAAAGTGTCAAAACCTGACTCTTTAAAAAAGAAATGTAGCAACTCAGTCTCTTCTGAACTCCACCCCATTCATCACAGTAAAAGCAATTTTGGGTGGACCTGGTGTTGGCAATTTGTAAACCATTAGGGACATTCTAGAGGCAGTAATTCTGTGTTTTAAAAAAAGCTGAAAAGATTTTTTTATTGTTGGAATTTCTTCCCTCATTTAAACATAATCTGAATAATTTTTCTAGAAACTAGTAAAAGTTACTCTCATTTCAAGTGTTCTTAAATAGATTTTAACTCTATCCCTGTATCTTAATTTTCTGTAGGAGAGTAAAAAAGCTTTTCAGCCTCCAAAAGGCATGCAGAGCTTTCTTCCTGTCCCTTCTCATTCCCACTTTAAGCAACAGTATGTGGAATCTATTGCAACTTCCTCCTCAAACAGCTTCTTTTACTTAATTTGACTATTGGTAAAATGAATATATTTTTTAATTAACTGCAATTTTTATTTCCAGTTGCCTTATAAGTAAAGGCATGAGTTGAGCCAATGCATAAATGAGAAGGGGCTAAAAATGAAGCAGAATACTCTGTGAGTTAATCGGAAGCTTGCTATTGATGTCTGTGGGCTGAATTTATCCAAGTAACCGTACTGGAAGTGTGCAAGGCAATACATTAAAGATGTATGTATTAATAAATGGATCATGTCCTATCCAGTGTGGTGTATAAAGACCTTGCATCTGATGGACATTTGGAGGGAATGAAGGCTGGCTGCTGAAACTTGTGAACTGATAAAAACCCACCCAGTGATCCTCAGTAAGTAAATTTTAATCCTTTCAACAGACAAAAGTGGGAGGGAAATCCCCAAATGATTTTACACCCGGGAAGAAATCACAGACTCTAGATGAGGTTGTCTCAGTTTACTGGTATCTAGAAAACCTGAGGAAATGAAGTCAGCCTTTAGAAAGTTACTGAATAAAGGAAAGTGCAGATCAGAGCTGTTCTGAACTCTTTGCTGGCCAAAGACTCATCCCTGTCCTCCGTGAGTCAGCGGCGCTCTCGCACAGGGGTGGCCAACTGCACATGGGCTGTGCTGTGGGACTGCAGGGAGGGGATCATTTACCTCTCTTGCTGCTTTAGAAACTGCATCTGCAGTGCTCTATCCTACTCTGGACACCCTGGCACAGAAAAACCAGGCCCCAAACCCTAAACTCAAAAGCCACTGACAACTGGAACAAGCCTGGCAGGGGACACCAACGTGGTGAGGGGCTAAGGCAATGCTCTCTGAGCAGAGGGTTCATCCCAGCTTAAGAAGCATGGGTTAGAAAGGAGACATATAGCCTGCTGTCTTCAGGGTATAGAGCAGATAGAGCCTGAGCAGTGGTAAGATGAAGAGCAGGCACAAATTCTGGGGAAGGGAAATTCCTACTAAGTGTAAGAAAATTTTGTCACAGCAAGGGTTGTGAAACAATGGAGTAGGTTACTCCAGAAAAGTGGAGTGTCCATCCTTGGAGATATTCAGAACTTGTGTGGACAGAGACTGAGCAGCCCATTCTTAAGCTGGTCCTGTTCTGAACAGGGAATTGGACTGAAGGACTTTGACAAGTCCCTTCCTATTTAAACTCATCATTGATTCTATCAGAGCTGTATGCAATGCTCTCATAGTGCTATTTCTCAAAGGAAGGGCCTTGCAAATGGAATGTGGTGGGTTCAGTGTCTAATCCCTGGTCTCCTATTACCTATTTTATTATTTTAACTGCATCATGGGGCAACTCCCTATCAACTGAGACATCACATAGCCAGAGGAACACTGGGATGGAAAACAGAGGCAGAGACACCCAATCCCTTGCTGACAGTGTTTGAAGGAATGTAGGGCCTGATTCAGCTGTCTTTGTTGGAGTCAGTAGGGAGTTCTGCATAAATCAGAGTTTAAAGAAGAGGCTCTTGGTTACTGATTTCCACCCACTTGGAATGTATTAATTTGGATAAAAAGCTATATCCATTTGGCTCAGTGTTTTAGCCTGAAAATTCACCCGACAGTTGGCATTTTATGCTAAGCAATGAAAGTTGTTTCACTTTGCTTCTGAGTTTACAGGTGGGATTTAAGAGGTCATTGGGGACAAATGTAAGACTGAGGAAGCTTGGCTTGCAACTGTTACTGTGGCAAAATTCCCATTAAATTTGACAGGGTTATTAGCTGACAGAAAGTAGTAGTATATATATTTCCTTTTCTTGCACTAAGGGTGGATTAAAATTCTGATTTTTAAATCAAGGAAGCAATTGCTATTGTTAGATTTTCTAGCAGTACACATAGAATTAAATACATCACTGTATGTATATTAGATTGGGATTAAAAATAAAATTCCACTGTATTTGTAGTTATATTTTTGTTCAGCACTAGTCTTACAAAAATAGGTTGTGCTTCCCCTACCTGGAAGATAGAATGAAAGTCTTTGGATTTCTTCTGGTTTAGTTCTTTTATTTAGGACCCCCTAAAGAATAACCCTGATAATGGATCTGCCTTCAGCAAAGGGAGACATAGGATAAGTTTCACCCTTTCTGGGTAAGGGTTGATTCAAAATGAGATCTAGCTTAAAAAACAAAACCAACTAAAAAAAAATACTGAGAAGGGAATGTCTGAATTAGGGTCTGAGTTTCCTTGTACTTTCTTTGTCACTGATACTGGGGAATCCAGGTTCTTTGGAGGAGAAAGAGCATCTGTTTTATTCAGACCTTAGTAAAGAGAAATGTATGATTTTGGTGGGGTGATAAAAAATTTGCCTTCTTCTTGTAAACTGAAGATTTTTTTTGTTTAGGACAACATATGATCTGTGTTAAACTGTTCCATAGAGGTATAAATAGGAGAGATGTGTTCTGAATGTAATAAAATGTAATAGGTTTATGCTCACTTAGGATACAACTGAGATAATACATTGTAATTTCTGCAGAAGCACATAGGCCCTTATTATCTTACCCAAGAAAGAACTTTTTTATTTCCTCTCATATTTCTTATATTACAGAAATATTACAACAACACTTTGCACAGTATCACAAATTATGGAATTATATGTTAATGTAGGATGGATTTCTTTCTCCATCACTGTAAACTCTGCTGATAGATGAAAACTTCAATTAAGCCATTTGTAAGAATGAAGTAAAAGTCTGGGGTGAAATATGTTTCCATATCTATTAATAATGGATTCCACAGCTACTTATCACAGCTTGTCTGACCAAACAGCATTAAGGAAAATTGATGTGTTTTATTTTGAGTTACCTAATATTTTTATTTTTTTAGATTTAAACCAGTTAATTGCTTGTCTGGATGTAATTACTGTTTGTGCTTTTAATGTACTTAAAAAAATACACACACTAAAACTTTCCCACACTATTTGTTTTCATTGGCATAATAAAGGCCCTCTTAATAAAGAAATATGGAAGATGGACGTACTTATTTTTGCTCACTTGGATTAGAGTAAATTTGCAGATTAAAAGAAAATGCAATTATTGCAGAAGTTCATACAAATTGAAATAAAGAAAAACTTTTTGAAATGAGCTCCCAACTCATCATAGTACTTCTAGTGATAAGATTTTTTTATTTGCAACAGTTCAAAACAGTTTGCCTGAAATATGACTATTCTGCTAAGCATCCTTCAGGAGGAGAGGAAGGAGTGTTTGAGTAAGATGAAGAGGACTGGCCAGCCAAAGGCCTGCAAGGAGGGAGACCAGTACTTTGCATCTCAGCTGCTGAGCATGAAGATCACCAGCACTGGAAATTTCAGTCCAGTGTTTTTTATGTAAACCAAACAGCAGGACAAGTAAGTGTGTCTGAGGATCAGTTACATGTTAATAATTTGGGCACTGTGTAAAATGATTTATGTACCTGATGGTGATGAGCACAGGGAGGTACACTAAGGCATGGTTAGCAAGTAGGATGTCTTACTAGAGGAATATACTAGACTTGATTTAAAGTGTGCGTAAAGTTATGTAAATATTTAGGGTCACTGTTTCCCAGGTGATAGCCTGGTAAAGCGTGGTTTTTGTCTTTTCTATCATTCCTACTTAGAATCAATCTACCTGTAATTATCCTGCCCTGATTTTGACCCTGCCACCACAATCCATGCCATCTACATCCTTCAAGATACGCCTGTAAGATCCTCAAAATCACCTGGAAGAATGAGCATTGTGGAAAAAGAGTTGCTTAAATGTTATGGAAAATTCTGCTGTGCATGTAGTAGTGATGTTATATGTCTTGTTCTTGGTGTCTTTTATTTTTGGATTTGATTCCATGGTTTGATCAAGGAACTCAAATATCACTGGTTAATCTGTGAGTTCATCTTTGTTTGTCACAGGAAATGGTGATCAACTGGATCATCAGAATTGCTTCTTAGTTGCCTTGGTTTTTTTCCCCTTAAGTGAAGCTTCAAGTGCCTGACAAGTGTTTTGGAGACCATATAGAAATCTGTTTGTCTAGATGTTCTTCAGAGTCCAAATGTTTGCAGAAACTCAAGTGGCTGTGGGAAAGAGTGTGGATGACCCTTATTAGTAGGGCCTGCTCTGTTCAGCAGCAGAGAGCAGAAGTTAAGTCTTTGGCTTGTGACAGTGTATTTTTCTGGTGGTTTGAGAATCCAGGTGGGCACCATTTTAAAGTTGTCAACAATGTAAATACTTCTAATGTATAAGCATATTCTTTAAAATGACACACCAGAAGCTGATGATGTGCTGCATGTTTCACTAGATTAATGAACTTCCAGCCCACATATCATGTAGCATTACTTCATATAGTGTAATCCACATTTCTGCAACCATGCAAGATACCAAAAAATACATCATAAAATGTGCAGGAAGATATGAGAGTCACCCCATTAGCCTGGGACACAGACTAGATATTTTTCTAGTAGCTCATCCACAAAATTAAAGTGGTTGAAACAGAACATGTTGAAACCAAAAGAATGTTCGAGTAAATAGCAACCAAGAATTCCTTTCATAACTCACTTTTGTTTACTGGTAAATTCTATTTTCACATTGTGAACATAATTTGTAAATATCTAGTGTCATTTTTGCAGGTTCAGTTTAACTTCTATATTAACTAAGTAAATGCTTAGATTTTGCTGTATGCATAGGTGATAGTGAAGGAAGAGAGCTGTATAGCTTGTCCTGAATTTCTTAATGAAAGGGATAATTACTACCACCTTTATCCGCATCTCTTTTTGGTTTTGAGCAAAATTTAATTTGACACTGCAAAAGAAATATAAAATACTTTAGGCAATGCTATATTGTCTCTTCAACAAGCATAGCCATAAAAAAAAAAAACCTTAATGTGTCAGACATGCTTATGTGTCAGGCAAACAAAAACTCTGAAAAATCAAATTCCTATTTATCCTATTTATTCTGTTAGATTGTAACATAAAAATCCATATTTTTCATTAATCACAACCCCAAACTTCTGCTTACTACAAATCAGTAATACTTTGCTTGCAGAATTGAAGTTAATTAGTTCATTTTGTATAAGTAACAAAAGAGTGGTATAAGGTGTGGGCTGCTAATGTCTTGAGCCTTGTTCAGGCACACTGAGGTGGCATAGTCTGTACCCCATTACTTCTTTCTTGGGCCACTATCTCATAGTATTTCACATCTACATTTTACCTTATGCTCTTTATCTGAAACTCTTAACACTACACTACTAAAGAGTGACATTGAAATGGTCAATATCAAATGACTGTTTTGTAATTTGCAGAACCTAACACTTGGTGATAAAAATCAGCCAAAATTATTAGAAAGCTGCTATTGTGGCCAGTACATAGTTTACATACTTCCATGTATGTTTAGAAGGACAATACATATTTATGTATGTAATATATAAACTACTGGAAACTGATTCACACTGTATATTTCAACTAGCATCTGTCATATCTTGTGACACCATTACAATTCAGCTGTAAACACCCTGGTACTAGGAAATCTCACACACGACTTCCTTTTTTTCTGATACTGTTTTAGTGGCAGAATACACCATGCATTTATCTGGTATGGGTGGTTTGGCAGCTGCTGTGCCTGGTCAGCTGCTGGCTTATGAAATTGTGCAGCTGAGCATTTGCAACATCAATGCAATAATACAGAGCCACTAACCATCAGTACCTACCTGAAACTAACAAAAAGGGAAAATACCTGAAAATTAGGAAATCCAACATTTCTGCCAAAGTATTTATATGTGAGCAGCAGCAGACTGCATCATTTACTTTCAGCCTAACTTTTTTGCCTGTTTGTTTTGTTTTTTTTTTTTTGTATTTCCTGTCTATGTTGAAATGGGATAATCCTGGTACAGAGAGTTACTTGATAGGAGTGTATAGAATCTGGGCTTGAACTCTGTTGACTGTGTTGTGTTGTGTTCCCTGCTCAATTATTTCAGTATAAAGCCTAAATACCTTTCAGGTGTTGGTAGTGGTTTGCTCTTTTTGATTTAAACCATAAATAAAAACTGCAGGGCTTTCTTTCCTTGAGAAGGATGAGGCGGGCATTTGTTCTGGAGCTGGCTGTGGAGATTTAGGAGTAGGTACAGAAGAGTTTGGTGCCTTGGTGTCTGTGCCATGTTAGTTGCTAGAAAGCGCATTATTCATTCTGCAGCAGCCTCTCCGGTAAAGCCACCATCCATGCTATTTTTCCTTATAAGGGAAACAGATACCTTTACGTTATTTTCATAAACTATAGATGCAAAATGCTGCACCTCTGGGAAGTAGATGCCTATAGATATGTATATGTAGAGGTATTTAGATGGAGGCAGAGGCGTGCACTACCTTCGGTTCCCCATTCCCGTCTGACACACTTGGCTCAGCACTGAGACTACCGCAGGCGCTGATGCCTCTGCCGCCGTGCGAGCCGGGGACCCGCGGGGTAACCCGAGCTGGCAGCGCTGCCTGGCCGCAGCTGCCTCCGGAGCGGAGGGAGCGGCAGCGCCGCGTCCTCCCGGGCAGCACCGCACGCTTCCCGCGGCGCCCGGGGAGCCTCTCGGGGCCGAGCATCCCCGCAGCCCGGGGCCGGCCGCAGGTGACCCACGGCGGGGCTGGCCTGGGGCTGGCCAGGAGCCGGCCGGGCACCGCCGGGAGCCCCCGGCTCGGCGGCTCGGGGGTGGGGGAAACATTTTTATTCCCCTCTCTCTCGCGAGAAAGGGTTGGGCGGGCGATACTTGAAGAGGAGGGAGGGGGGGAGAGGAGGGGAAAAAGGAGGAGGAGGAGGGAGGGGGCAGCTGGAACCGCAGCTGGATTAGCGGCGGGTGCAGCGGCCGCAGCTGGAACAGCAGCGGGAACGGCAGCCGGCGGCGGCGGCTCCAGCGGGTGCGCGCCCCTCGCAGCGGCTTCTCCCGGGGCGGGCGGGCTGGGCGCGGGGCTCCTGCCCGCGGCGCTCCGGCCGCTGCGGCTCCAGCGCTGCCCGGCTCGGGAGCCGGGAGGGTTCGTGCCCGGGGGACGCTTCCCGCCCCGGAGCGGCTTCGGGAGCGGTGGCGGCGGCCGCGGTCTGTCCGCGGCGGTGCGGGAGCCCCCGCGGATGCTGCCGAGGGGAGGCAGAGCCCGCGCGGCCGCGGGCAGCCCCTCACCGTCCCCCGCGGCCGCCGCCTCTCGCGGGCGCGATAGCGCCGGGCTGGCCGGGGGCCGGGGCGCGGGGGCAGGCGGCGGGGGGCGCGGGGTGGCCGCGGCCGCTTTTCCTCGGTCTCTAACTCCTCTTCCTCCTCGTTTGTCCCCTCGCAGCTCGCATTGGAGAGGCTGGTCGGAGACAGGGCGGCGGGGACCGGCAGTCTTCGGCGGCGGAGAGGAGGCAGCGGCCGCTCGCAGCCCGGGGGCTCGGGGGACGCGATGTGGCGGGGGCGGCTGCTGGGGATCGCCCTGGGAGTTGCCGTGCTGTGGGCGTCCCAGGCTGGTGCCGCCGCCGCCGGGCACACCGAGGGGGTGAGCGCCAAGGAGAGCCGGTCCAGCCGGGCCAAGAGGCGAGGGCACGGCGGCGGGCACGACGCGCTCAAAGGGTAGGTGCGGGGTGCGGGGCCAGCCCCTCCCGGGGTGCCTCGGCGCGGGCCGGGCAGCCGGCGCACATCTGCCTCCGTGTGTGTGTGTCTGTGTATGTGTGTATCCACGGCCAGAGCCCCTTGGCGATGGGGGCTCTGGGGGTGCGAGAGCTCCCCGAGCCCCCTTGGGGCTGCCCTTACGGAGGAGCGGTTTGGGCTGGGGGGCGCCGGACGCCGCCTGCAGCCCGGCAGGGCAGCGCCAGGGCTCGGGGCGCGGAGCCCCGCCACCCTGCCGGCCCCCCCGCCCGACAGGGTCCTCTGCGACCTGCAGCCCTGCTTCAGCTCTGGGTGGGCGATGCTTCGTGAGGATGAGCCGCAGCAGCGCGGAGGTTGCTAATTTATCTTCTAGGAAGGCCTCAGATAAGGGCACACTGCGGGTTCGTGCATTCCTCCCGCATCCCGCGCTTCTGCTTTGCATAAAAGCAGAATAACGGTGATGCCTGGAGCCCGCAGCATGCCCTTGCCATCAGCTGTCCTCTCTCATCTCCACCTTGAGCCTTTTGTGATATCCATCTTGCTCTCGTATGGACTGTCTAACTCTCTAGTACGAGTATGAGTGAACTCAACATACCAGAGTTTAATTTCTTTAGAAACATTGTGATACATGCCTAGAAGAGAGGTTTTTTTAAAGACTAAATCTCCGTCAGGCAAACTTTTCCCCATTCTAATGGAACACCTTTCCAATGCAGAAATAGTTGTGAAGTCAGCTGAAAGGCATTGCGTGCATGTGCAGTTGAAAATCTAGTTCACTGAAGGTGAAAACTTTGCAACAAAGTTATAAAAAAGAAGTTTCCTTTCTCAGGTGATCCAGTGTGCATTTTCAGCACATAGCCAAATTTTTTCTGTTGTCAGACAGAGAAGAAATGTAACAAAAAATGTATTAAAATACTTAGGCTTCTGTAAGGGATACAAGCTATTGCTTATTTTGCCCCCATTTTCTTAAAAAGGAGCTATTACAACTTGTTAGAGGCCTTGATGAATGTGCTTTAATTTCTTACTAACTTCCTCGTAGTTCTATAGTATTTTTTACCTATATTTGGATTTACAGTCTTGGCTTTTTTAATGCTTGCCTGATTGAAAAGGATTTATGTTTTTAGATCTGCATGCTGCAAAAATGGATGCAAGCTGTCAGCATTGTTTCTCATGGATCTGATTTTGCAGTCTCTCATTTCCTTATACCTTGTCTCAAAAGAAATGGTTGGACAAAGCAGATCCAAAGTAGATGTGACAAAATCTAGGAGGTGTGGAGGACGTACAGTAAAGTTTGAGGGGCTAATTGTAAGCAATAAAAGATGATAATAAAAAAAACATTTATTAGAAAGTGCCTGCATTCTTTAGAGTGTTTTAATGACCTTTGTTGTTATAGGATTCTGAGATAATATCAAACTGATAAACAGAATTTTTTGCTCAGTGGCACAGAATATGCCATCTAGCACACTGTGCTGACTTGGTGGAAGTTAGAGGCATGTTGGCTGAGGACAAAATTTCTTTGGTGTGTGTAACTGTCACTCTGAACTATGCTGCTTAGACATAATGCATCCAGGAATCATATTTAATGTGTTAATTATTTTTGGAATCTAAAATGGGTTAGGGTGGTAAGTATTTAATCTTATGAGTTGATTCTTATACTTGACAGAAGCCTGACATCTTTTATGTCCTTTGCAATAATTCTTCCTTTTATCGTATGTTATCTATGAGTTATATATCTGCTTAGTAATCTGCAAATCTGGAGATAGTGTCAACATAAATTTTAGTTTTTCTGTATCTTGGTCAGGTTTTTGGAATATTGCCAACATGAATGAGTGCCCCTGGGAAGCAGATTCTTAACAAGGATGTAATAATTTGCCAGATGAACTGAGAAAAAGACAAAACAAATTATTAATTTGGTTTCTTGTTTGACCTTCTTTTGTAACCCTGATTTGAGGCTGTATATAGAGTTCCCTAAGTGCTTGGAGAACAGTAATTTTGATCATTGTTGGGTGAATGCTGCTGGATATTTCCAGCTTAGAAGTTGTGAGCACTTTCTTAGGTGTGGTACTGTACTTTACAATGTGAATAAAAAGAATTGTCATTCTAACGACAAGGTTGGAACAAATTTGGAAGGACAGATGGAAAATATATTTTGAATATATAGGAAGTGTACATATATTAGTCATTGTAATTGGAGGACTAAAGCACTAAAAATATGATTTTACAAGAAGACATAGTATTTTTTTAACTTGTTCATCAGTACAAATACATTTGGGAATCTGTTAATTGTAATACAAGTCATAACAGATGCTGGGAAACTTTATTTCCATGTTATTACAGTTGACTAAGACTTTCTTTTCATTTTGAAGTGAACTCCTGCTCTGGTTGTAAGGCACATGGGGATATATTTTTAAGGAAAACCCTTTTACACTTCAGTCATTTTGTGTGTTTGATTATAATAACTATTGGAAGTCTTAAAGCATTTGAAAGTATTGAGGTTATTCTGTGTGTGAATACTGGTCTTGTATGTTAAAATGAAGAGGCTGAAGATCTGTTTCAGTTCTCATGATTTTTCCTAAACATTTTTTACTGCAAGCTGTTGACTGCAGGAGATGTTTGCTTTCATCTATGTGACCTTTGCCTCATTGTTTATGGCAATGAGCTGTCCAAATGTATAATGTGATTCTAGAAGCATATTTTAATAATTATAAATTACTTGGAAGTGCCTCTTAGGGTCTCATTTTAAGATGTTACACTTGCCGCTCATGTAGTGTATTCAAAGTTTGAATCAATCCTGCTTTGGAGGCATTAAAGGTGAAGTCCTTTTAATGCCATCTGTGTTTGGCCTAACTCAATGGATATTTATGTGCTGGTGCCTGATGCCTCTAAGTGATCAGAAAGCAAGCAGAATAAAGGCAGTAATTATTAAAAAAATATAACTAGACTCTCTGGTCATGGAAATGGTGCTGCAATCCATTACGAATCAGCAAGTTAAAATAATAAGCTGCTAGTGAGACACTTCTCCAGATCCCCAGAACTTCTCACAGTTATTGTGACTTATACTTACTGTATTGAGCTGTAAGGCATCAAGCCATTATCCTGCTACCCCTAAGCACCCAAGAATGCAGTGTCAAATTCTGCAAGAATTAAACTCCACAAAACTGGCCATGAACAGGAAGTTCATTTTAAACAATATATACTTGAACACAACCATTCCTATGTGTTTCAATCATTTGAATATAAAGCAAAAAATAATTTACTGGTGATTTGATTAGTATTTGTCTGAATACAAGAAGTATTGTACCCAAAGTCTTAGAATTAATTAGGATTTCTCATTTTCTGGTGATGCTAGAAGACTTCAAACACTAATGAGTATCAGTCAGTTCTTAATAACATTTTAAGCAATGTTTGTCTTGTTTATCAGTCTCTTCTCAGTAGAATGACCAAAGAAAGCAATGATTTGCTTAGCAAATAGCAGAAATTTTGAAAGAACTGAAATTTCTTCAAGATAGCTGAATTTTGACATGTTTCTAATTAGGAGACTAATTAAATGTACTTGTGCAAGAATTATTTAGTTTCTTAATTTTTATTAAGTCAAAATGATAGTGAATATTGGAGAACAGAATAGTTGGCTCCAAAAGGATTCAAGTCTATTAAAGTCTTGCATTAAAGGTATTCAACAGGAGATTGAGCTTTTTGGACCAATTTCTTTTGGGTATCTCAAATGAAGACCACTGATACACTTTCCTGAGTAAACTTGGTTGGATTTGACCCTTTTTATGCATCAGTGCTCCGTGAAATAGAATAATCTTATTAATCTATAACTTAATTCTAGTGTTCAGCTATATAATTAGGGCTTCTGGTTTTAGTTTTAAACCAATCTTTACCACTAAAAGCCTGCTGAAGAAAAGCAGACTTTCTGTACTGGTAAATATTTGTTTATACTGAAAAACCTCAAAGATTTTTCTTACCACTTGTGGCCTGCACACCTCTGTGCAGCTGCTGGTGCCACACCTTGTCAGTGCCACTCTGCAAGTGGGGGCAGCCTGAATACTTGGAAATAAAAAACTTAATTAAAAATACATGCAGGTTGCTGTAATACCCCATGTGCTGGAGCACTCACCTGGCTTCCAGGTGGCCTGGCTGGCCTCCTTCCAGTCCTCTGTGCCTGTGGGGTAAAGCTTACTTGGAGGATGAAGACCTTTTTTTCCAGCATATCCTTGTGTGAAAACCGAAGTCTTGGGCAATTACGCATAGTGTTAACATTCTGCACCTCTCTGAATATATTTGCCAATGATTATGGTACTGTTCTTTTGTTATTACATGATCCTTTGAAATCTAGTTCTGGAGTGAAATGAGTTCACAGACATTGGCACTATTCCTCATATATGTGTTTCCTCTCTTTTGGTATGATGTGATTTGGTATAGGTGTGACTTTGTGCAGCAGGAGAAAAACAGTAAAAAGGAAATCATCTTCAGGGCTTTGTGGTCCTTGTAGTCCGAACTGTGTTGTTTGGACACCATCTCTTTGGAAGGCACAGCCTTAATCCAAATTCTGGTTTATCAGTTTTGGGGGAGCGGCTTCTTGGCCTGTGTAGTTTGTAGGGCAAAATTAGGACTTTATTCATTTTGGGCATGCCAGTGCAACCTGTGGTTAAAACTCTTGGTGAATACCATTGTGGTCTCTCTTTCAGTGGGAGGCTCTGAGGCACATGATCTGTTTCTGACAGCCTAGCCAGTCTTCCTCTTTGTAATCTTTCTCATATTATATTCTAGCAGAACACAAATGGTTTTGAAGAGCCATATGCCTCTCCTAAAATACATTAGATAATGACTTTTTGCTATTTGATGGTAGTAGGTCATAAACAGAGAAGCAGAGGAAAAAGGCTACAATCAACAGTGTAGCAGCATTCTTGATGGACTGTCTGAAACAAGATTGTTTCGGAAATGTAAAATCAGCCTGGGAGACTAAGATGCAGCAGGTTTCCTATGACCCAGCACCACTGCGCCAAGTTGACATGTTGAACATCAGGAAGGCAAGACTGGATGTAATTCTTTTCCTTTCTTCCCCTCATTTATCTATTTATTCATTTTTGTCTGCTTAGCTGTTGGCTTTATCAGGCTGGCTGCCCCTGATGCTGCAGGACCAGTCACAGCTGGCCTGTGGTGGGATTTGTGTATTTCACATCAGGGTTGTCACTTTGTGTCCCATTGCAGGAAGGTGCATTCTGAGGGGTCCTTTAAGGGTGATTGTTGCTATGACATAATTGCTTGGCAGGTTAGAAACAGATTAATCCCATAGCCCTTACTCAGACACAAGGTATGTCATGGATAGTGTTTGCTTTCTTTCTTTGTGTTTCAGATAATAATTTTCTTCTGTGGATTTGGTGTGCAGTTATCTCATCTTATATGTGGTGGTGACTTTCTGGAGACTTTCTCATCTCAGTTTGTTAGTGTTTAATTGAACTTTTACTGACAGGGGTGTACTGTGTTTAGAAACTGGAGGCATAAAGAGTTGGGGGGAGAACAGCACCTGCAGGAAGTGTGTCTTGTTGGAGCAGGGTGCAGTAATTTGCAGTTTGCAGTGCAGATTTCCTGAGAGAATTGCTCCGAGGAGACAGAAGAAACTCTGGCTTTGCATAGCTGCACTTTCCTCAGTCAAGATCCTACTTAAGTATTATGAAAGTAGACTTCTCTGTTGTGAGCCAGCAGGATACATTTTGTGTTCAGTGGTGGTTCCACAGGTTGTTTATCAGATTCTATATCTCCTGGGTCAGTTACCCTTGGTCACTGGATAAGTTCTGCTCCATGTACACCTTCACACCAGTGTCAGAACCTTTGGGGCTGTGCTGGCTCGAGGATGCAGACTTGAAGTAAGTGTAGGGCTGCTCTCAGTTGATATGGGAGCAACGGGAGGATCTTTGGGTCAGAGCTTGGCAGGAACAGTCCATCTGTCAGCTTCACTGACAGTCATCCTTATCAAATCAGATTACAGCTTCTGTTTCCCTGTATGTTTATTTTCCTTTCCTGTGGTGTGTTGCTCAGCATTGCTGCTCACTTAGGACAGTCTTTGTCATTCCTCTTCCATCCTGCAATCTTGAATGTTTAGTGTATGAACTTCAATACAGTTTTTGACAAGGGTCACTTTAAATATGTTCATGGTCTGAGCAACCTGTGATTGTTAGAATTGTTAGTATTACCCAAAAGAAGGACCCCAAATATTTAACTGTATGGATCACTAGGAAAATTTCCTCTTGGTAGAAATGTGATAGACACTGGGTAATAGGAGACCATCTCTACTTAAATAAGATTTTCGGACCTTGAGATCTTTGAATGTGCACATATGAAAATAGTAAGAAATGAATCATTAACTTTTTTGTTTTGCAATGAGAATGAATCCCATCTCATTCTTCTTCTTCATCTCCCTGCTGAACCCTAAAGATGAAAAGGATATAGAAGCATGTCTGTCACTTTGGTCTTGCTCCCCAGACTCAGTAATTATTTTTGAAGAATGGAGCAATTATGGCCTAGAGTGTTTCTGATTAACCATTGCACTGTGCCGGGAAATATATTTGTAGCCTTTCAATCTTATATTTCTCCTTTGGTTGTTTACTCATCCAATCTGACCTTCCCACCTAGTTTTATTTGTTTAATCTTTTTAAAAGGATTTTAGACCTACTGAACGGCCTCATTCATGCTAAGGCTGGTGTGCAGATAGAGGCATGAGGACAATAATTTGATCTTTTGTGACAGTTCAGTAAAGTCAGGCTGTTCTTTGGAAGGTACATTGGGATGTAAAATATAGCCTGTTAAATTAAAACCTCTGCCTTCTGGTTTTGCTTATAGATCTTGACTGAAGTATGAAGGAGGTCTAGCTTTTATCTGGAAAAATATTTTCAATGTTGACTTGCTGGAGAATCTGTTGTTTTCCTTTCTACTTCTCATTTTATGAAATGATTCATGACCATTATAGCCTCAGAAATGCCAAATGAAAGCCACAGTTCTTTTGTCTACAGGCTTAATCATTTTCATCCTCTTTTTCAAGCTTCCCTCTCTCTCATATTTTGCTGGAGGACATCAGAATATCCAGTGATGTTCAGCTGAGGTTTGAGACTAAAATTTGTTTCCTTTCAGGAACATTATTTTCCTGTTTCTTTTCTTCTTTGTTTTTCCCTTTAATATTCCATCTTTTTCTCTTCCCTGTGTACAGAGTAAATTACCAGTGTCTGCTAGGGACAAGTTGAGCTAAAGCAAGGTTTTCCTATTTCCTTATGGCAGATGTGCAGGTAATTAACCTTTTGAAAATGTGGAGTCACTGTCCCAGCAAGGAGAGAGACAAAGGGTAGAATATTGTGTAGTGAAGGGAGGAGAAATACTCATAACTTACCTAAAATAAATCTTCAGTAGCCTAAGGGAGAGCACTTAATACACAAATTAATGGTATTGCTTAACACCTAAGTGCATTCTCTGCCAGTATTGATGCAAGTGTCAGGTATAGGAGACTGCCTAAAGGATTGATGTCCTCCCTGAGGGGGATGGTGGGTGGGACCAGCACAACTTTCAGCCTCCAGGGAAGCCTCCACAAGGGCCTGGCTGGCCTTGGGTTTGTCTGGCTGGTGTGCCCACACCAGCCCTTGTGCTGCTGCTCAGCTTGGGCATGGGTGGTGGAAATCCTCAGCTCCCTGGGTGCTTTCCCTTGGGAAACTCTTAGAGGTTTGTCCCCTCAGGAGCCATTAGTGGGTACATGGTGAGTGTGGAGAGTAGACCTGGAGATGTGAAATTATCTCTCCCTGTTCCCCTCTTGGAAGTGATAGCTAAGCACTGCCTTAGCCCACAGTTACATCCATTTCCCATGGGACGTTTTTAGTGCTACCAGATAGAAAAGACTTCTTGTCCTCTGAATATATCTTTTTAGTTTGGTTTTTTTTGGAGTGTGTTTTAAGAAAGTACCTGAGGGATCCTTCCTGTTTATACCCTCACTTGTCCACTGGCAGATGGTTTCTTTTGATGATGTCCTTGTACTTTATGTGTCTTACACAGCCATGTAGATGGGTTTTGAACTGGACCCGTTGACATTCTCAAGTGGAACAATGAAGGAATACATGCCAGAAACGCGTCTGTCCCTGGCTATGAATGAGAACAATGCCTGGCTGTCAGGTTAGATGAGCGTGTCCCTGCAAAAGACAGGGTTGGATTTTCAGAGCAATTGCGGAAGAATTCTCTTAATGTCAATGCTGTTGTTGGATTGCAGTATTTAGCTGTCACAGTGTGATGGAGGTTAGGGTTAGAAAAGTGTTCAGGTTTGCTGCAGGAAACTTGCATGTCATTTTGAACTTTAGGCCAGAGCCAAAGATACCCGTAGAGCTACTCAGCGTGTTATTTTTTTAGTTGAACGGAGCCAGGATTCTGGACAGCACTATCCTCACTGTCAGAGTGAGAAATAGTTATCATATTAGGCTCTCTGCATGGCACAGCCTTGCTTATTGCAGTGTAAAAATGAGTACATCCCATGCAATCCTTTCTATGTAAAAATACATATTTTGATTAAAAGTGCATGCTTATTCTTTATAGTATAATAGAAGCTAAATTTTGTGTTTATTCCAGAGTATAGCATCATTTCCTAGGGCTTCCTTTTATATGATTGAAATAAATAGCTTCAAGAATCAGATCTTCCCTTCCCAGTTCTGCTTTGCTCACTGCTCCTTGGAGGAGGGGGTAGGTGCAAGCCCAGCTAAAGGAGGTGCTTTAGATACTGACCTCTAATTTATGCATGCTTGGCTTGTGTCATCTAAGTGAGGAGGGATCTTGGAAGGCCACGTGGTCCAACCCCCACTCAGAGCAGGGCGAACTTAAATCAGGTTGCTCATTGCTGTGTCCACTAAAGTTTGGACTGTATCTGTTGATGGAAGTTCTTGATTCTGTAGGAAAGATGAGTAAAACTCCAGTGGAGTCAGCAGAGCTGCTCCAGTCTGTGCATTTAGTATTAATTCTGAGACACTGAGAAGTTTAGGTAGGTACATAAAGCTGGCTTACAGCAAAAAGTATAAATCTGATTTTGTGTCTCTTGAAACCTACTAGTAAAAGCAATTCATCATCACATTCTGGAGCCTTAGCAAGCACATTTTTAAGACCAGCCTCCCATTTTTTCAGGTGCAGTTTGTCATTCTTTTTAACTGCCCAGTGCAAGCATGGAAACATTACTCCAATTTTATGTGGACATGATCAGCAAATACTTCTGGGTACAGTTTTAGCAGCTACAAGTTACCCACATAAGAAGGAAAATAGGCAAAGCTTTCTCTAAAAACAACCCCTGGCTGATGATATTGCTTTAAATGCTATTTTTCTGCCAGAAAACTGGGTCATATGCTAACCACTGCAGCCAAATAGTTAATAGAAGTTGTTCATTTGCAAGGAAGAGTCCCCGGGTGTTTTCCTAGGGAGAGAAAAAACGAGTTGAGGGTGCTATGGGAAACCCTTCCCGGTATCCCTGCATCCCAGCTCTCTAACTGGTGGTCAGCTGTTTCTCTTGCTCTCTCAGCTGTCCTCTGCCCACTCTGTCTGCTGTCTGTGTAATTTATTTGAGACCTGTGCTTTGGGTTTGTTTCAGCGCGGATTACGCCAGCATTGGCAGTGCTGCTGACACAATTTCTGCCTGAAGCCTCGCTCACAGCAGTGCCAGGAACTCTTCCTCCCATGGGAGTTGCAGATGGGCAATGCTTTCTTCCGGAGAGGGCTGTCATTTCCTCGAGGGGTCACAGGCAGGGCAGAGTGGGGATGTAGAGAATTAGCCCTCCCCCCTGGCAGGCTGCAGCACGGGGCTCTGCTGAGGACAATCCCAATGCCAGAGGTGTCCCTGCCATTCCCGGGCTGGATGTTCACTGCTGCTGGCTTCACACAGGGCTTTTGAGAGTCTCCCTCACTTCTCTGGCTGTCATGTACCCTCGCTGCCTGGTTATAGCTGATAAGAAGAGTCTGCCAAGCTTAGCATGATTTGTTTCTCATTATTTTACCTCTGTGTGCCCACTCTGCCAATCCATGTACAGTGCCTGGGTAGTGGCTGCAGGTTGGGGGAGCCGGGCAGCCTCACGTCCCTGCTGAGCCAGGGCTCTGGAGGCATGGCAGGGACAGCCCCAGTCTGTCCTTTCCGTGGGTCACATCAGTGTTGCCCTGTGGAGACAGGAGACCTTTTATTTGAGAGGCTGTGCCAGCCAGAGGCAGGGGTGCATCTCCAGGAGCCGACGCTGCCGCTCTGCCCAGCTCACTCTGCACACGCTGGGGAGGGACCCACACGGCTTTCCTTGGTAACGGCCGTAGGGCCCCGTGGCTGCTTCTGCAAAGAATATCTTCTAGTTTGGTGCATGCAGGTGCTGTCAATATCCATGCAAATCTATCACTCTCAGGTGTTAGTTATCAGAATTTCCAGATGAACCTTTTTCTCTCTGCTGTTCCAAGATTTTTCTAGCTGATAACTCATGTCTAATGTCTTTTGATAATTCAACTCACTTTGCTACTGAATTTCTGCTTGTGTATCATTAATCAAAGACATAACATCTTGTTTAATTTAGACATCTTTGATGAAAGTCTGGGCATCAGCCATCCTGTCTCTCAGCACCATACCATTACAGAAATCCTTTTATACTTTACAAGTTCATTAAGTGTCTCTAAAATAAAATGTAAGACTTTTAAAATTTCAATGGTAATAGCTTTGTTCTGAGATTCTCTGTTCCTTATCTGGGCTTTGGAGTGAAAGGAAGGTGCTGTAGGTAGTTTCAGGGTATACAGATATGTTTTTGCTTATTTTATCATTACAAATCAGATTTTATAACTGCATTCTGTTTCTAGTGCTGTTCAGGAAAACAGTTTTATAAGAATATAAAACACTTTTTTAGTATTCATAGCTTATAATATCAGCAGGAAAATATGCTCTATTCAACACACAGTGGGTAACTGTTCAAAGCAAGTGCCATGATAGAGCCTTTATTATTTGATTGATGGATTCCATGATTTTACATGAGGTAAATTATTTATTATTGCCTTGAATGCTTTATTTATGGGGATTTATTGCTATAGTGTCTGATCACCTCATAAATATCAATTAATTTAACCTTCAAAATTAATTATTTTCAAAGTCATTTTACAAATATGCACAACTTAAGAACACTCCCTTAGAATGTTCTTAGCCTCAAAGAATCAACGTTCAGACTTTAATATAGGTTTCTTTTATAAGCTAGACAGCAGCTTTCTGACGAAAAAGTGTTCCACTGGAAAATGCACTTGTCAGGCTCAAACTGTTCCATGGAAGTACAGTTTGATGACTTTTCTTTTTTTTTTTCTTTCAAAGCTAACCTCACTGCACTGAAGTTGGAGGCTCCTGGTTGTATGGCTTAGCCTACCCTGTGGACAGCTTCAAGGCTCTCAGGGTCTCTGACTTCATAGTTGCTGGCACATCTAGGTTTTCCAGAGTCCCATTTGGAAAAAACCAGGTTTCTCTGTGACACAGAAATCTGCTTTTGACTCTTAACATGGACCAGATGGTCCCCAAAGCCACGTACTTGCTGAGACTGAAATTTGGCAGAGTACATAAACATCACTTTATGGTCAGCCTTCTATAGATCCTCACCAGCTGGAAGAGGAAATGGGTGGTTTATGCCATAGGTTGTAACAGGTAGCAAGAAACCCACTCTATCTGTCTGGATAAGTTCCATTATTTCTTCTGACTGGAGAAGGTGAAAAGCAATCTCACTCGTGTGCTTGCCAGTCTTACTTGGCAGATGATTGTGGAGCAACATTTGGCATTGATGAGCAGGAAACTCTAGGAAAGTTACATGGTTATGGCCCTGCAGGGAAGTGGCTGACATACTAAAACTGAATACCTTGGAATTAAATGAATAAGACTTTGAGTCTGTAACAGCAGTTGCAGGAAGGGAAAAGGAGCCTGCAACAAGTCCAATTGTGTTGCTCACATTCTCTGTTACTACTTTGTAATTATCCAGAACCAGTGGAAGGTAATGGTAGTGCTTGCTTTGACTTAAGCAGATTCTGGCCATGGTTGGAAAGAATAGGTGTCACTGAAATTGGTGTAGTCAGAATACTTGAAATTGCATTAGTACTGCATATCCCTAAATAAACAGAGTATATAACTTTTGTTAGTTGGAAAACGTGCATAAAGAAATGTTTGTATATATTGAGATTGTTTGTCTTAAGTGGCCTCACCATATGAAGTAACTATTGTTTACTTAAACGTTGCAATACTAGCAATGAAGAACTTTCTGAAAGACCAAGGACAAAATAATAATAGAGAACCCTTCTTAAAACAGTAAACATTTCAATCTGTCTCTAACTGTATACAATATTTTAATATAGCAGTTCCTAGGAAGTTTCTAGCTGCATTAAGCCATTGAGTAATTGCTCACAATATTAGCAGAGTTTGTAAAATTTTCCTGTGCTAAGATTACTAAGTGTAAAACAAAAGAAGGCACATGTTCCCATTTTTTAAAGTATTCTTACTAGCTTTATTTGCATGGATAGATAGATCAAATAAATGGGACAAGATAGATTAAAAGAATCTACTGTCCCTCTATGTATCAGAGATATAGAATAATTTCAACTTTTCTATTTTTATCAATAAAATCATGATAGGAATAGTGTCATGTCCTGTCATAAACTCAGCTGTCATGAACTCTAGTAATAAGGTTATTTGACAGGGTAAATGTGGATGAGAGGAATGGGTTGGAAAGGAAAATTCCTGTAGATTCCTCCTCATTTAAGGAGAGAAGTAGGCCCCTCATACTAATTTCATAGCACCCTATCACTACATACACCCACATCCTTGATTATTTTTGGTGGTAATTTTTCCTAATGAAGAATTAACATATTAACATATTGTTAATTTTTCCTAATGAAGAGTTAACATATTTTGACTCATTTATTTGGCCAATGCTCTTTTTGGCATGTTTCACTCACACATACATAGGTTTCGTTCATGGACAAAACAGGGAACAGTAATAATAAATACAGCTTTAGAGTACAGAAAAAAAAGCAACAGGAAGATTTAAAATTCCTACTCAAAGAGCACTAGATTTAATTTGTGATTATTAATGATGCTGGATGCTAATTTTTTATTTAAGTGTGTGAGTTTTGCTCAAAAAACCTGGATGGTTACTTCTTCAGATATGGAGTGTTGTGAGACAAAGTTTCCCCATTCTATTCTTGTTGTTCAGATATTACTGATTTGATTTTGTGCTTGTAATGTAATCTTTAATTTACAGAAGTGTATGTTACCTAAAAACCCCAAAAACTACAGGCCAAAAACATACAACACTTCTAAATTTAATTATTGAAATGTATATTGTAGTGATTTACCTTTGCCATTTTAGGTCTCTACTTCTAAAACATATTTCTGAGTAAAAATAAGAATTCATCCTTATCCTTTTTATTTTTTCCCAGACCAAATGTGTGTGGATCACGTTACAATGCCTACTGCTGCCCTGGATGGAAAACGTTACCTGGTGGAAACCAATGCATAGTCCGTAAGTCAATCTCGTTATGACTGATGTTTATCTTTGTCCTTCGATGTCTCAGGGTGGTTTTAATTGTATACCAGAACTGAAATGTGTTTCTCTATGTTTTCAATAGCAGCTATGCATGATTGCTTTACCATTTAAAATATATTAAGCTAATATACAAAGTTTCATGGGCTACAACACAGTGATGTGATACCAATATTTAACAAAAGATTAATCTCGTCCACATGTTCTGTTTAAGTCTCTAGTAAAGGCTTCCAAGGGGTGTGTAAACTCCTGGGAATGAGTGCAATATGTTAATCTATGTAGGTTAATGGAAGGAGGCAACAGCATCAGGCCAGCAAATGCATTTTCTCCACTTCTTTGGACCATAACCCTGAAATATGTAATGTATGCATACATCATAGTGCTATATGCATATTCATGTGTAGTAGAACAGTGTACCAGAAATAACTCCTAAAGGCACTTTGCCCAAGGCTGATAAGACTCTCTCCAGAGATCCTGCAGCAGCATGCTGTCAGATGGGAATGTCTGCTCTTGTCTGTGTGTGGTGCAGAAATAAAGGAAGCATTATGTTGCTGCCTCAGTGCCATCCTTCCTCCAGGAAGGTCTGGTAAAATGGAAAACAGTTTCACTTTTCCAGGGAAATCTCCCCATATCTAGTGTGGTCTGTGGCATGTACCCAGACCTTTTTATAGCAGATGGTGAAGGTCTAGGTCTTAGCTGCCCCCCATAAAGATGCAGATGAACAGGAGGAACTGTTTTGGGATCTGTTATATGCAGTTTAATGAGTTTGTGGGTATTTATGTTATGGTACTGAATTTTCTGTCAGGTGTTTTTTTATGTGTTTGAGGTTTTTGAGACATATTTTAAAGGCATTTATGTTTTCTTAATAGCAATCTGCAGACATTCCTGTGGGGATGGATTTTGCTCTAGACCAAACATGTGCACATGCCCAAATGGTCAGATAGCCCCCTCCTGTGGTTCAAAATCAAGTAAGTATTTCTTCTGTGTCTCTGATATTGCTCTTTTGAGTCTGTGAAGCTACTAAGGTATGTAAAATAGTTCAGTGGTCAGTATTTAAGACAAATAACCTCTGAGTCACCAGACATACTTTCACCACAGGAAGGGAAGTGTAGCTTTCTATGATGAAACTGAAGAATGACTCAGAGATGGGCTTTTGGAGATGCTTCTTTTTTTTTGCCAAATCAAACCCAAAGCAGTCTTATTGGAAGCTATTTTCATTTGCCACTTTTTAACAGTAATTCCAGTCCTCCTTGTTTTCCAGAAAATACCTTATTTCTGTTCACTGGAAGACATGAGCATGTATACGACAAAAGTTGTAGTGATAGAGAGACAGCTCTTGACAATTGGCTGATCTTGACATGCTTTGGAATTTCCTTCAGATTTCAAGGATTATAGATCAGACACTATGTGTGCTGTATGTTAATACCTAGGCCTACAAGCTTTAGAGCATTTCCTTGCCAGGCTCAGTACATATCTTCTGAATCTAATACTGCTGACTTTCTTCAGGTGGGACTTCTGTAGGTACTAGAGGTACAGAGTCCATTTAAAACCTTGCCCAAGGTTTTAAGTGGAACAGCTTTTCATCAGAAAAACCAAGATTCTTTGAAAATGAAGGTTTTCAGAGAGATGACTTTTCCTAGAAGTGTTTGTATTTCAAGTTTTCAAGGAAGGTTCCCCAGAGCCAGGGAAAAATATGTACAATTAAATTCACTCAATGAACAGAGAACTCAATGGCTAAACATGAGTTGAGTGTTTGATATTGAGTAGGATTCATATCTGAGATGCCAACTGTAAAGTACTCTGTATTCTCATTTGAATGTGGTTCTTGTCTCTTAGAATGTAGAAGATTGAGATTTTTTTACGACATATGTAGTTTCTGGAAAGAATTTTGGGGGAGACTTGTTCCCACAAATGCCTGTAACTATCTGAACAACATATTGACAAAAGTCAGTGGGGGGATGCACTCAGCTGAGGTCTCTAATATTATGCAAAGTAGTTATCCTTTTACTTCTGAATATCTTTTGAAACTCAGTGTGTGGTCTGCTTTGCTTCTGTATTTTTTATTTTGCCATTTTTTTGCTTTCCTGGTTGATAAGAGTTTTCCCACATAACTGGCCATTTCAGTTTGTGGTTTTAGCATCCTTTTTATGCAACAACAGTGGAAAAACATTAACAACTGCAGAATGTAATGGAATGGCATGTACTAAAATGGTAAATATTGTTCTTTGTAGTTCAACCCATCTCATGCTCCTGTGATGTATGTTAGGGAGAGGACAGCATGAGGAAGATGTGGAGCTATGGAGTTCCCAGAGAGTAGTGGAGGGAGGGAAGGGTGCAAAATTCTGCACAAATGTGTGTGGTGGTGTGCTCCTGCCTGGGTTTGCAGCTACTGTTTTACCAGGTGCTTATGCCTTAGTCCTATAAGGCAGTAAAGGAAGGTATGACCTTCTCCCCTTACCCTTCAGGCACAGAAGGAGAGATACATCCCTGTTTCTGTTACCTGTTTTGGCACCTTTGATAGGAACAAGTGGGCCTTACCTCATGTTTTTCTTTGGCCCCACTGAAGTCTTTTATGAGTCAAGACTCAAAAGAAACATAGGGTAAAGTTTTTTGTTCTTGTAGCTTTTCTTCTGAAATACTCCGCCATTGTTCTCCATAGTTTTAGCCTTCATTGGAGTTGTTCAGTTTCTGCAGTAACATAAGACACATTTTGTGTATCCCCTTAATTTATTAAAACATACCAATTCTAAAAGCAAAAGTGTTTGGTAAGTTGTGGAGAAAAGATTCTCCGCTGCTTCTGTGCACTCATGTGTAATGTTTTTATGATTTAGCACGTCATTAGTACTTACAGAACATACTTTATGTAAATCATTTGTGCTGTTGGCACTGTAGACAAAACCCATGAATATGTATTTACACAATAGACCACAATGACTTAGATATGCAAATAGAAAACAAAGTAAACAGTTTGTTTAAAAGTACTGTTTGACATCAAATGGTTACAGTTAATATTTTGTCAGAATATTCATTCTTTAAACCTTATTTTAAATATATGTTTTTAAAATAAGAAAAAAATCTAATTAAATAATTAAAAATCATGATTTCTCAGAATTAAGTGTATAGCTTCTGATACATGAGATGTGTCTGAGGTGTCCTTTGGATATTTTAAGCTATGTGTGTCTTTAGTATTTAAACAATCAGTAGTGGGCATAGATTTTCTAGCAGGTACATCCATAGATAGAAACTGAATTGGCAGTGACTCATACTCTGGTTGTCTGTCGAAATAAAATATTGAATGTGGATTGGAAAGCATGTGGCTTTGAGAGTAAAACAAAGCCTCCAAGTTTGATTCTCATGCAGGTCAGTTTCTGGGGCTTTTCTGGTTAAGAGTCAGCCTTAGGAATCTGATTTGTGGTTGAAAAGATCAACCGGTGGTTTTCTCAGCAGGGATTTTAGTGACATCAGTAAACTTACTGGCTGAGTAGTGGTTATTGCTGTGTAATTAATGAATTTTTGGGTGTGCTTACAGCAGGCTTGGAGATGAGTGCCAAGTGTGGAGGCCTCCCTGCCGCTGGCTGTGATGCTGCGTGCTCTGACGCTGCAGGTGCAGCTGTGTGTGATGTGCTGTGGGAGGTGTCCTGTGCTCCCTGCTCTGCCAGCTCTGCTGTGGCAGCGGCTTCACTGCCGCCCCCAGAGCTCCCGGGCTGGGGCTGCTGTGTCCGTGTGTGTGGCTGCTGCAGGGTGCTGTCACAGCTGGGGCTGCTGTGTCCGTGTCTGTCACTGCTGCAGGGTGCTGTCACAGCTGGGGCTGCTGTGTCCGTGTCTGTCACTGCTGCAGCCCGGCCCCTCTCAGTGCTCCATTCACGCTCTGTGATCCTGACGTGTGTTAGAGGTGCTGCTCTGCCTCTGCGCGAGCACGGGACAAACGAGGAGGAGGGTGTCAGGTGTCAGGCTGCCCCCAGGGTTATGGGTCAGGTCTGTCTCTGAGCTGAGCCCCTGGTTTTGCTTCTGTAGGCAGCATCAGAGGCACAGCCGAGGTCTGAGCTCCTGCCCGGAGTCTTCCTCAGAGACTGCCCGTGGTGTGCGGCTGAGCCCGGGCCTTGGCTCCGTGCCCCGGGACCCCACTCCTCCGGTGCTATGGGAGGCGTCTGCTCAATGACAGTAAAAACTCAGCCTTATATTGTGCTACTGTTAGATGTGGGGTAAGGTCTTGAATTTCGAATGTTCCCAGAGTTGTTGAGGGTACTGCGGATTTTGTCTATGCCTTGTGCAGGGCCGTGGAGCAGCAGGCTCGTGTCCCGCCTTGGCGCTAGCTGCCATCTCTCTCCTGAGTCAGTCACTTGACAGAGAAAGCACGCTGAGCATCTGGGATGCGATGCGGCCGTCATTCCTTGTTTACAGCTCCTGGCAGGCAAAGCCCTGCGTCATGCACGGCCGGGGCTGGCCGCGTTTCCTCGGCAGTGGCACAGAGGCAGAGCCGGCCTCTCCTCTCCCGCGGTGCCCGCTGGCCGCGCTGCCGCCCTCAGCCGGAGGGGCCGCCGGTTCCCCCCGGGGAGGGCCGAGCCTCCCGCCTGGCGGTGCTGAGCTCGGGAGGGCAGAGTGGACAGCCCGTGGGCTACCTCTCGTCTGCTTGGTGAGCTCCTGCACGCTTCATGAGCAGTTGTGTTTGTGGCCGTGCTCTGGGTGTGATGAAGTCTTTACTCAGTTTTGCTGGGTATTTATTTAAAAAGTCAGGAATTGTTGTGCTTAAGAGGGCAGCACTTTGATAAAAACCACAACTTTTGCCCACACGCGAAGCCTGTGTGGATATGTATGGTCTTGCTGGCTCTTTTGCAGGTTTATAAAGTTGTGTTCCTGCAGTTATTCCTGTTTTGACTTCAGGCATTTCCAGTGCAGACTGTTTACAAATTGGATGTGAAAAAGAACAATAATTGATTGAAAGCAACCGTTTATTGATGTTAACATTTCCTGTGCCTGCTAGATAAGGCAAAGCTATATGCACTGATTCACCAGCCTTATGGTAATTCCTGTGCTTTTTCTTTGAGTCTATGTCAGTGTGGTATCTTGGAACAGGTTGTTTCATTTACCGGAATATCTCCACTGACATTAATGGAATTGTTGATATAGCTGAGAAAAGAGAACCTGGACCTGCATTAATATGCTAGTTTTCAAAAATGCATTTTTAAAATCAACATCCGAGCTCCAGACAGCCTTTGAATGTGTGTCTGTAAACTTTTGGAAGGATAATATTACAGAATAGTTTGTATGATTTTGGAAGTACTCTTTCCAACATTCCCACAAAAGAGGGCAGAAAATAAGTAATTAGTTTACTGACTATGTCAGTGATCCTCTTGCCTGGTAATAGGCAAGAAAGCTCATTGCTTTAAATGGCTCATTTTAGTAAGGATGACTGGGTGTCCCAACAGTCTCCCATAATGATTTTAGTTTTTAGAGGAGGAAGAAGTATTTTACCTTGAAAAAGTTATTTTAAGAAGCAGTAAGACAAGTTATGGAAACTTTGTGTGTGTGTCCCCAAAATGAGGAAATATACTTTATTTATACATGAATAGATAATATGAAAATCATCATTTAAGCTACTGTTAACCTTTTAATCTCAAATGTAGTTCAAACTACTTAAATGGCTTTGGTCTTCATGTGGGAATGGAAATTAGCTCTTGGCATAGCTTGCTCTAATTGAAATCAGTTTGTGGTTTTTAAGTTCCTTCCCTGCTTGACAGATGATATCATTTCCTATGCTTTTTGTAATCCCCTCTGTTTTTCTAAGATTGTATGAAACTAGTTGAACTACACATTTTAAAGTAACTTTTAAAGTAATTGTATACCTTTTTCTGACCTACTTAGGACATTGTCCAAAAATCTTCACCAGATATTCACTCTGTATTTGCAGACAATTTTACTTTTTATTGAGGAATGTTAGTACATTTTTGTTGCTTGAGGTACTGAAGTACATCCAAAGCAGAACAAAGACGTATAATAGCTATTAGACACATACGAAATGTAATACACAGTTTTTGCTTTTATAATTGAAGAATTAAGGTTACTAGTGTTTTAAATGCTAGATTGCTTTCAATTCTTTCTCCAGTTTTATGTTTTACTTCTGTTTTGTGGAATCATATTGTTATAGAAGGCAGTACAGTTAAAATTATTATTGCTACTTGAAAATTAAAAAAAATTCTGTTCACATACTTCTGAACTGTTAAAAGCCAAATGATGCCTAAGAGTTTTGTGTGAGATGAAAAATTTGGCGTTTGGCATGGCACCTGTTAGCTGCAGGCTCTGACAGGACATGCAATTTGCATTTTTCAGTCCTGAGCAATTCAGACAGCATGGTATAGGTATCCACTGCTCCATCACAATCTACTGAAGGCTGATCAGACTGTAATCCTTTCTGGGGAGGAGCCTTTCATGTGGCTCCTGGGAGAAGGAAAACCATTTCCCAGCTGCTTACTGGAGTGCAGGCCCCAGTTCCCAGCTGTGCTGGGCAGCAGGACCTGTAAGGACTTTGCTTTCTTGGGAGACACTAAAAGTATGTCAGGCTCTTCATAAGGCATAGAGAAGTGGGCAGGTCTCCCAACATCTAGTTAAGAAATATATTTGCCCTTATTACTAGAAAAATTACTCAGAGACATGGTGTTTTACTGGCATGGGGCTTCAGCTGCCTGTTAACCATTATAAGTGGTGGGGATGCAGCTGGGGAGAGAGTGCTGCTGCTCCCCTGCCCCTGCCCTTGGGAGGGGAAGGCTGTTGGCTCTGGGGAAGGGCTGTCTGTGAGCTCTGCAGCTCCCAAGCACAGCTGCTCTACTAGTGGGGTGAGCCCACAGTTGGCATACAGAAAGAAATCACTCTGTTATGTCTCCTTTTTATGCAAGAAATCCTGCTTGGCCAGGTCAGCTTCTGGTGTTGCTTGTGTTAGCAGAACAGGGCTGTCTGCAGGAGCTTCCTTACATGCTTCCCTTCAATACTTCCCTCCCCCACTTCCCAGATGATAAGGCTCCTTTCTAATGATGCTGTCTGCCAGAAATTTAGTACTTTCCCTTATTGAAGGCTTTTTCTCATAATTGCAAACTAGGAGAGGAATGTTGAGGACTTATGCTCATATGAACTGCCTTTGACTTCATTTGAATGAGAGGGTTCATCAAATTCTTGCACCATATCCTATATTCCTTAGGAACTGTGAATCTATATTGTGTTCTGTAGTGCCATTTTCCATATCTGTCATAAAATGTCCATTCTTGACTTCTAAAACTTTCTGGTTCATAGTGTCAATCCCTAAAAAAAAAGTAAAAGTAAATGTTTACCTTTAGCAAACAGTAAAGTGTTTCTGACTCAGATTCAGTTTTCATTTTATAGCTAAAATTAGGATTTTTAATAAAAAGTTTGGTTTGATTTAACTGAGGAAAATCTTTTTCCTTTCAAGTCCAACACTGTAACATCCGGTGCATGAACGGGGGTAGCTGCAGCGATGACCATTGCCTGTGCCAGAAGGGATACACAGGAACCCACTGTGGGCAGCGTAAGTACACTCCTGGAATGCAGATACTCCTCTGTGGCTCTGTGATGTGTGGGTTGGACACACTTTAGCACTAAACTTCAGCTGCTGTTGAGCTTGTTTTTGATCAGATATAGTGAAAAATACAGAAAAATACATGTCTTTGTAATGAATGCTGAGTGAATTCTTACTGATCAAGACTATTAATAACACCATGTGACTTCATAATAATTGGATATAACTTGACACTCTAGTTCTCTCTGCTATAATTCCCATTGACCTCCAGGACTTCTCACCCACTAAAGCAGTAGATCATACATCTAAATTTTACATGAGATTCAGTTTTAATTTTATAGATAAAATTAGTATTTTTAATAAAAAGTCTTGTTTTCATTACAGTGTTTGCATCAGACTTAGCTAGTATGCTTTAGAAATTTTGATGTTGTCTTATTAGAGTTGATTGACAGATGTTTTTATTTCCTCAATCAGTCCTTAGTCAAAAGCAATCCTGGATGTGCTGCTTGAAATCTCTCCCAAACTGACTCTGGTGCTCTCTTGTTCTTGGCTGGAATGCTGTGGAGTAACTCAAATAAGGATGTAGACACTGCTTTTAACCAAGGCTGTCACGTTGCTATCTAGTGAAATATTGGTCTGACACAGAAAATGTGTTTAGCTCATTTAATGAAAACCTTTTGTGCTCTGTCAAAATCAATGGCACACTTTACATGAACTTCAGTGGGACCAGGAATTTACCCTAATAATCTGGAGGAGGATCACATGGTGAAAGGATTAAGAATTGTATTTCTGCCTTCACTGTGAAATATCAAGTGGATAAAAGAGGATAAATGGAAATCTTCTTTCTACTGAAGTGAATGTGAAATGGAACAAAGAATAACATTACTCAATGAACATGAAATTGTATTTAAAATCTCCTTTTTCATGTGCATGTTGTATTTTCTAATTATATCTGAGAAGAATTTCTTTTGGAGTTTATTATTAAAAATTGACTTCTGAAGCTAGTGACAACATGATACAGAGGAAGAGTATCTGGAATTAACATGGAACAGATATTGATTCAATTTTGCTTTCCTAGTTAATAGCCTTATTTATTTAACATCAGCAAACAGCCTTTTAATACTGGGTTATTACAGAAGGAACAAACACATTTGAGGATTTAGAGATGAAATATTCCTCTCCATCTTCTATCTGCAATCTCTATCAGTGTTTGTTTGTTACAAGTTTGAAAGATATTATTTTGAAGTTATGGGATTGTCCAGCTATCCCAAAGGGAAAGGCTCTGAGAGGTCAGAAAAGCTGTGGTTGTTCCTGTATTTGTGTTATGCTCCACTGATGATGAGCCACGGTACTAATGAGGCCAGGAAGTAGTAAAAGGTCATGAAGTAGATTCTAGGAAAAGAGTTTGGTCTGTTCACCATTTTTACCAGTTTACCTAAGTTGGCCAAGTACATACCTTCATGTCTCTCTGAAAAAAAGCTCAATAAAGATTCCTCTTGCCTTCCCTTTGCTGCAGCTGTCTGTGAAAATGGATGTCTCAATGGAGGGAGGTGCGTGGCTCCGAACCGCTGTGCCTGCACGTACGGCTTCACTGGACCCCAGTGTGAGAGAGGTACGTGCCCTAAGCCAGTGGCAGTGATTATGTTCCAGCACCTCCAGCAGCAGGGCTGTTGGGCCTTTACCTATTGTGTTCTATGGCTGAATTGCTTGTGTTTGTTTTTTGCTGGTCTCAAGACAGAAAATAAATTATAAGTAGCATTTTTAGAAGAACTTCATAAGGATAGAGGCCAGGATGAAACACACACGTAGCTGTTTACTTTGTTTGTGATGAAAACACTCCGGTGGAAGAGGTGGCAAATGAAAGTGTTTGCATGCTTTTGCTCAAACTTCAGTTTCTAAGTCATCATAAAAAGTCTTTGAATTTGATATATGTGATAAGTAGCATCTTGCCTCTTTGTTATGTTTTCTTTTGTAGAGTTTATTAAATTCTCTTTTCCATTTTGTACAGATTTATTGTTTTGAATTTAGCTTTTTAGTTGCATATCCATAGTGATAATCTTCAAATGAAAACGCAATGATACCAACTGCCATAAGGTGGATTTTTCTCAGGGTTATTAAACCAACTTAACATTTCATTTGTGAGCAGTGGACAATGTTTAGGTATAATCCTGTTGAGTTTTATAAAACTGCAAATAAAATATTTTCATTTGTCAGAGCAGTTGGTCTGTGTAGTTGAAATTCATACATTCTATTCATAGAATAGGTTATGTTGCATCTCTATGAACCTGGGGCAGAATAGACGTCAATAACCTGATTTTGGGCTTCCATGTGGAGGATGTTCTCAGCACGTGAAATTTCTGTCAATGAGTGTGTCAGATGATCTCTGCTGTCAGTGCTGCACCTGGAGGAGTAACAGTTGGCTTTTATTATGTGGCAGTATGGATGGGTGATACAGAACAGCAACTCTCAGGGGACAAAAGGTTTTTTTTTCCTGTGCTTAAACTGATGAATCAGGGATTTCCAACACTCCCTACAACAGATAGAATTGCTGTGTTGGCAGTGTGTGGTCATGCCAGTTATCCACTGAGATGTTATAAAAGTAGTAGAAACCAATGGTGAGATTTTTCCGAGGATTGACAAGTAGCTCAGTTCTGAATTGTGGGATCTCCCTGCTGGAGAGGAGTAAGAGGAATGGGCAATTAGGTTAAAGTTCCTAATTTTGAAGAGAATAAATGCTTATAGGTGAGAATTCACGGAGTATTTCTGCAAAGACTTGAATTTGCAAGTAATTACTGTGTGTTCTTCATGGGTGAAGTTTTTGAGCCTTCAGTCTGGTGAGGAGTATCAAGTGTAAGTTCAGAAGGATACTGTTCAGTGCTACTTTTGTGTTGCCTGATCAGAGCCCAGTTTGACTCCACATCATTAGGGCAAGTTTCTAGGCTGAATTCTGGTAACAGCTTCAGTCCTGTCCCTCAGGGCTCCTTCCTAGTGGTGGGTGGAGTGAGAAACTGGTGGCACAGAGCCATTTGAGCCAAGTCAAGCTGTCCTGAAATTACATGCATGCTATTGAGCACAATTGATGTGGAAATCTATAACTTACATGCCTAGTCCATAGGCAGTATTTTACTTTAAAACACGTGTTTGATTTTATAGTTATCAATAAAAGAGAAAATAGACATTAATGAGCTGTAGTATTCCTGGTTAATGCTCGCTTGCTGTGTTGAGGCCAGATGATTGTCATATCTTCCCAGAAAACCTCTGAAATTTGGCTGCTTTCACAGATTTTCTGCAGTCTCTCTACCTAGCTGAGCTAATATGTTCCCCTCCTCTAAAGAGGGTGTGGTGGTTTTTGGTCTCAGAATCACATTATGCCATGAGAAAAACTTTTTCTGAAGATAACTTTTCAAGTATAAACTAATCTTGGTCTTAGAATAACTTGCCTTGTTCAGCACATGCACCTGTGTGGTCACTGGGGAGTTGTCTGGCTGCATATGATTTTACACAGCTGTCAGCTAAGTAAGAGGTCCATATTTTGAATCTAGCTTTGGAAAGTTCTGTGGCTTTGACACTCCCTGGTGGGCTTCTGATGTACATGTGAATGGATGTTAGCCAGAAAATTGACAAGATTCATGCCTTGTAGAGTAAAATGGTGTGTTTATTAGAAAGAAAAGAAAGAGGGGAGGAAGCAAAACAAAACCAAAGCATCTCTGTGCATGGAATGGCCGGGGGGGGAGGAAAATACTCAAGAGAAATGGTGTCTTAAACTATGCCATTTCTGGCAGAAGCAGGAGAAACAGATTGTTTTGAAAACACCATTTCTGGATATAAGCGTAATGTGCAGTGATACAGTTTTGTGGCATACACATTCTCCATCTGTTTGGCTGTGATTTGACTTCTAGGTTATGCCATCCCACAAACTAAGAGTTATGGAAGTAATTTACTGCTCTGTATCACCCAGTGCTTTTCTCTACAAGCATCAACTAACAGTAACAGTCCAAGAGTGTTTGTGGCGCATATGTCACACGCCAAAGAATATTCCAGCCTTTGCTGCATATGTCATAACTTACAACTGACTTGAATAAAATGATGTCGAGGCAACCAAACACGTGGGGTTATTCTAATAATCGGATAGGGAAAATATTTAAAATGTTGCAGGTGGTTGGAACAAAGTTAGATCCAGTTTCTTAGCTACAGAGACAAGTTGTGTAGTTCTGTTCTGAAACAGTGTCTACTGTTTTAACTAGCTTTTCCATACATTACCTCAGTAAATGTCGGCCATGTGGTTGTTAATGAAGACAGGATTCCTGTGTAGGTCAAGGGCTTTATCTAGTGAACGACCCACTGTTTCAAAGTGTAACAAACACCATCAAATTTGTGGCATGAGTATTTCTATGTATTTATTCAGTCATTCTTTGAGAGGATAGCAGGTGGCCTTGGCCCATTTTGGCACACAAATCGCTTTTTTTGTATGTCTTAAAAGTGTTAATCTTAGTGTAAAACACTATAAACATGAGCAGAAGGAATTCTGAGATTCGCTAATCAGTGGAGTTCCTCTCCATGTCCTGGGAGTGTATGCCATGTCACTGGTGAGACAGGCTTCACCAGAGCTGCATCAATCACTTCACCATGGTGCACATGTATCATTAACTCCTGAGCTGTTGTGTGAGGTGTTTGGCCCCTTTCCAGAGCAGGAGAAGCTGCCTGGACGTACTGTCAAATATATTCAGCTGTGTCATAAAGCAACAGACCTGGCTTCTCTGTGCAATAGTGTTCAAAAAGGTGGACTTGACATACACTCAACAGTAAAAGTGTAGTGGAGTTGGGAATGCTTCCTACAGCCATTTAAGACACATTTAAAATACATAGCCCAAGAAGGAAAGTATTTCACAGATATTGGCTCAGTTAAAAATCAAACTTCAGGGACTGCTTTTGGGAAGGTGCTGAGTTCTCTGGCCATGGTCCAGTGATGACCTTTGACGTGCCTTTAAGTTCAAACCCAAGATGTCAATATGCTTAGAATTATGCAAGTGCTTAAGGACCTTGCTGGATTTTGGCCCAAGCTTTCAGAGTTAGTTAAGATCTGAGAGATGCACTCAGCTTTTAGTTTATCAGTAATCATATTATTATTAATGAAATCACAGACAGCAGAAAATGAAGATGTGGGCAAAGCAAAATTTCTCCCGCTGGTTAAAAACTGGATGCCATCCTTTTGCCATTTTACTGTTAATGCTGAATAACTTGAGTGAGTTACAGATTCTGCAGTTTCTTTTAGAGTTGCTGAAGAGGCTGAGAGCAGAGATTTAGTTTATGTTCCCCTGAGGATGATTCAGAACATTGACAGCTCTTTCTATTGTCTCTGAAAGAGCCTAGAGGATTTAGCTGGCTGTGGGAGATGCCCACGTTTGGGTCATGTGAATACATCCCTGTATCTTGCACTTTATGAAAGTCCAAAGAAAAATTGATGTTAGGACCTCAGGAAGATCAAAACACAGATTTGGTAGAGCTGCCTACAAATTTGTGCACAAAGGTTTTCTTGACTCTTTGAAACTGTTTCTCTTTAGACTTTTGGGTGATAATACTTTAGGAGGGTGAGTTCTATATAATATAAAGTTGTACATTGTTGTTATCCTTGTATTGCAGATATGCAATGAAATGTGCTTTTCTTTTTCTGTCTGGATTCATTTAGAGGAACACAGTGGAAGCTTAGAATGTGTTACAGACCTGTTTGTTTATTTGAATGCTTGTGACAACATCAGGGGCTCAATCCTGCTGCATTCTGGAGTTTTGCCACTCGCTTCACATAGGAGCAGAATTGGGCCTGATGTAGTTCAAATATTAAAAACGTACCACGTGTGTTTTGTTTTTTTATGGACTCAGAATATGAGCAAATGATTGCTTTTTCTTCAAACAGAGTCGTTTCTGTACTGCTCTCTTCATGGCAGGACTTTTTGCATAATTTTTAATTATATTTGGCCATTATTAAAAGTTCCCAGAATTAATGCCATATGTAAAAATATCTTTCCCGGAGCCTCCCTAGGAAAGTGCAGCCGCTGAAAGTGGTCAAGAGTAATGTAGGGCTCTGTATATTTTTTTTTCTTTCTAAATACTACAACGGGTAGAATGTTTTTACGAAGAGGACACTGCACCCCTTAGTGTGCCCCGTCTCTGGTATTTAGTCTAAATGGAAAGTAAATAACAAAGTGTAGATAGCAGTAAAAGTATGTTCCCAAAGCCTTATGTTGCATTTAAAGTAGTATTGCAGCATATGGTAGCTGGCAAACATTTGAATAAACTTGATTTCTGTTGCTTTCTTCCAAGAAACACATCTGTTGACATAGACATGTAGTTTCTGCAGCCCTGTAACATGAATGCATGCATGTACAGTGTTATAGCAGCAAACTGAAGGGTGGCTGGACTTGAAGGCCTGCAACAAGGACTCTTGCATACATTTTTCCCCCCTGAAAAATTATGAAAAATGGCTTCAGACTGAAGATCAATATATTTAGTCAGAGTGATGTTTTATTGACTTTAAAATAATTTCAGTATATGTTGTCACCTTTGATGTCTTTCAGTTTTAGAATAAAAATTCCATTGGGTTATCTTCTCTAAAAACGAGGTTGAGATAAGTGGATGAGTTTTTTAATTTCTAAAATTGAAGCTGCAACTTTATGGTCGAGAAGTCAGCCTCTACAGAATGATTGTGTGTGATTTGGGTGGTTTTTAATACTTAGCAATATAATCAATAGATCTCTGGGTCAGAACTCAGGATTCAGTTCAGTCTGTTATTTGATGCCAAAAAGCAGTTTCAGGGATCTTATGTGTAGGAAGGCTTTTATCCATTGTTCTGATCCTTGCCTGTTCACTCCATAACTGGTCTTGGGTTGCTTTCTCTGTGCTCTGTGTTTCTTAAAATATCATATAGCCAGTTCTAAAATGTTTCTTCAGAGATATATGCTTGTAAGCTTAATCAAGATCCATAAATGATTAAGTACATATGGCTTAGGTCTCTTGTGAGATGTGAGGGCTCCAACTTTTGTACACGAAGCTGAACATTTACATTTTGTTCCAAATTGAGTTTTGGTTTCAGTCAAACAAATCTAAAGTTTTCATTCAGCTATTTGGCAGACCTTTTTATATTTCCATGCTTTCTTGATTGGCTGCTAAGGACACTGACCTTTAGATGTGCAGTAAAGTATTGTTTGGACTTTGCTTTGTTTTGGTTTTAGTTGTAGCAGTGGAGATGCATACAAATTTAATCACAAATTGTGGAGCCCATAGTTGGTATAAATTATCACCAAAACATTTGAATGAAATAGCTGCATTGTTGTAATCTGTAAGATTTGGTTCTTGTATGTAGGGCATTGAAAGGACTCACAGGAGAGTCGCTAGATCATTCTTCTGGTACTGCAGACAGCTTTGTTGTTGAACCTGACTCCTGCCTCCAGCTTTGCTGGCAGCTTCTGGCTCCTGCTTGCTGTGCAAAAATTGGGTTCAGCTCTCACTGCAGCCAGGCTGGACCCTGTGCTGGCTGTGCCTGCCTCTGGTTCTTGCTGTCTGCCTTGCAGTGCCTTGAGAAATGAAGGGTGGAGGCCAGTGGAGGAGAGGCTTTCTAGAAGGTACCTACACGGAGAGGTTATGGGATGTTGCATGCAGATCATCCAGCTGTAACTTCTACATACACATGCAGACAGTGGAAAGCTGTGGCTTCCCTGACTGGCCTTCACTGCCAGATCTGTGCTCTGCAGTGTTCCAGGGAGAATTGGAAAGAATCCCTCTCATGTGTTGTATCACGAGAGTAATTTTTTTTGTGTATATGTGTGCTGAAAGATTAAATCAGCTTTTATTGATATTGCTTGTCATTGCAGCGTGGTGTTACATTTGAGAAATTCAGAATGTGTATCTTAGGGCTCATGTTCCCCTCTTAGAGCCATTTTACCAGGCCCATTTTTCTGATTTCAGCCAAAACTTGTAAAAAATAAAATAGCTGGCCACAGCTGATTTCTCATGGAACTTTCCAAAGAAAAGGTGCCTTTGACATGGTGACTCCCAGAGTCAGACATAATATAGGGAATGAATAAATGCAGCTGAGAACTTACCTAACAATGCCTATTTAGCTGTTTATGGAGAAAATTACTTCTTCTCTGGGCTGCAATATATTTAGATATAAGAAAGCACTGCTACCTGAAATCCTCTCATTTGTTACAGTGAAAACAAATGTTTTCCTTGTAAATCACCCATTCATAGCTTTTTTTCTTGTTGGGCTGGTAAGCTGAGAATTTTTGCTGTAGTTGCCACAGAAGCAAGTATCAGTATGCATGATGCCTCAGTTGAGTTTGTGACTTACTTTTTTTTCTTTGTTTTTACAAGAGATCTAAAACTTTTTAGAAGGCCAGTTCTAAAAAAGAAAAGAAACCTCTTTTAAAACATAGATCTAACCTAATGAAAGGGTAAACTGATGAAGGCATTTCCAAGTAAAACAATTCTTTTATGTAGGTCAGCTGCAAAATGCTAATGAAAATGCATCTTAAACAGAGGTGCTCAAAGTGGTCAGTGTAACTGTTTTGACACATGTAAGATTTTTTGCTATGTATTTGTAATAGAGCTGTTGAAATCTCTGTAAAAAAAAAGACTTTTCTAAAGTAAACTGTTAGATTTAGAAAGAGATCTACCCTGTATGAGCATAAAAGCTGCAAAAAATTGTGGGAAACAGCTACCTAAGAGCAGCTGTAAGGACAGACACATTCTCACTTCCAGTTGCCCTTGAGAGGTTCATGAATAATGACTGAGTAGTTTTTATATATATTTTTTTTATGATAGCTTGTACAGTTTGGCACTTTAGAGAAATGCTGTAGGAAAAGAAAAGAGGCCTAAATAAGGTCTGAAAAGAAAGGAGCCCTGAGAGAAATATCACTCTCCAAATTCTGCTCTGCTGTAAAACAGAGCTTGGCTTTGCACTCTTTATCCAGAGGAAACTTCTTTAGGAAAAAAAGGTGGAATTTTGCTATGTGAAGAAACCAAGATTCAGTATTTCCCTTCGCTGTGGCTAAGTGTGTAAAGGCTACATATATGTAATTTTAAAAAGCATGAAAGTTATTAAAAGTGCATGTGTGTTTACACATATATACAGGTGGGTTTATATTTTAAGAAACGTAAACCTTTTTAAGCACCTGAGTTTTGGTTGTGGTCTTATACATTTACTTTGTATCTGTTGCAGGCATTACCCAAACTAAACTAGCGCAGGTAGGTTAATGGAACTGAGTCTGCTGTGCTGTAGCCTTCATTTCTTTCCATGGGGGTGTAATTCACATTATAGGTCTCCCATTCTGAAGGAGGGGTCTCTGCACTGTTTTACTTGTCCCTGAATCTTTAACTTAGTGTGTGCCTTAATTTTTAAAAAGCATTTACTGGAGTAAGCCTGGCTTACCAAGTGATCTCGGTTATGTTTTATAATGATCCTGTCCTCAATGTTTATGTTTTTTGCAAAGTTTACCCAGTGATTGCCAGGTGTTCAGTGCTGTCCCCATTTGCTCCTTACTCCTTGGAATGAATGGTCTTCTGTGACCCTCTAGGGCTTTTTCTTCTGGCACAGAGGTTCTGACAGTCATGGGGAAGCAGGAGCTGAGGAGAAGCCTGTATGCTCACGGTTGTTGCCTCCTTGGGGAGGTGGTGGCTGATGCCTTCATCCTGCCCCACTGCACACAGCATGGGACCAAGCCAGAGGTGTCCTTGCTGCCATTGCAGCAGTGGTCATAAGTTCAGTGATATTTTACAAGATTTACCATTTTCCTTATTTCTGTATGCACAGGGACCTCATAGTACTCTTTCGTCTCAAGATTAAGCCCTCAGCTTTTGCTCTAGGTCATTTTATCTCAGTCCCATTACTTACAATTGCTCCATTGAATCTATTGGTAGCTGAATTTTCAGCAAGGTTTGGAAAAGCAGTTTATCTCTGGCAAAAACAGGCAGCACAACAAAATGCATATCTGCTGGTTAGTGGGGTAACTCCTGCCTATCAAACAATGCATTCACATTCTTTCAAAAATAGAACTGTAAGATTTAAAGGGAGAGAGGGCAATTTCTAGCTGTATTTCAGCTTACAGAATTGCATAGAGTGGAAGGGACCTCTTTAGATCACCTAGTCCAACTCCCCTTCTCAAACAGGATCAGTTGGAGCAGATTGCCCAGGACTGTGGAAAATGTGCTAAAATATGTGTTAGTCTGTGATTTGTGCACCTCCAGCTATACTAATCAGACCTATTAGCTATTTAATGAAGGTCCAGTGTTAACATTGTCTAAGTGCTCATAATTCTGGATCTTCTGTGGTTTTTTTTTTCTTATTTGTGTGTTCTGTTATCCAGAGAGTGTTTTTCCTGTGGCAGTGATTGATTGAGTGCTGTGAAATGAAAGCACATGTTATGCTGATGAGATCTAATGTACTTGCCTAATAAAATTTTAAAAATGGAACAGTTAGTTTAAAAATGAAGAATAAGCTGACAAAACTACAGTGGTTCTTGGGGTGTGGAGTAGGGAATGGTTTTAAATCCAAGTAATACTAATAACTACAGACACACTGTCAGGAGAGTTTTCCTGTTTGCACTTGACACTAATTGTAGTTACTTGCTTGTCACTTAATACAAAAAGATGGGGAGACCTATTAGGTACTTGCTAGTTCCACCTGATTTAGGAAGCAGCTGGGTACCTCAGTGATGGAGGGTTTTAGGACCTCAGCAGCTCCTGTTTGCTTATGTTTCTGAGAACTACAGCAAGAAAAAAGTGATAAACATGCAGTGGAAAAAGCAAGCTGTGCACTTTCTTTAAAGTGCAATTAAGGTGACTCTTAAAGTGAGACACACCTTGAACTGTTTCTTCAAGGGCCATTGGACTGGTCTCTCGTCTGGATTGTCCAGATGTCTTAGCTCAGTTGAGCAGTACAGTGACAGAACATTACTTGGACTTGAAATGTTTGAAAGAAGTAATAGTAAAACCAGCAAGCAGTGAAGTGTAGTTGTCCTGCTGGGATGTGATGAAAGCCTTTATGAGAATCTCCATGTCCTGGTGGGACAGTATGGGTGGTAACTTGGAGAGGTTTGTAAAATGCAAGTATGGCAGCTTTACAGTTGGATTAATACAGGCTTCAGAAGAAGCCACAGGGTCAAAAATTACTTCCAAGCCACAGGCTTCAAAGGCCAGAAGATCTGCAGTGAGAAAAGAGGTGAGTGATCCACCTCTGCGAAAGGAGAGTTGATGTGAAGTTACTTTGGCTCCAATAACCTTTAAGGTAAGATATAGCTTAATGATGCAGGTATTATGTCAAAAATTGAATTACACCCTGGGGTGTGAACAAATTCCAGTTACTTGATTCTTGAGTTGAGGGGTTAAAGAGTAGTAAGAGGAAAATTTGTGAACTTTTTGAGGGATTGAAGTAAGGAGATGATAATGTTTTAATACACTAAAATTTGGTCAAGTTATAGGGCTCATAAAGCAAAGGCAAGAGATACAGGTGAGAAGGGAAGATAAGGCAAAGAAGATGATGGCAGAGAGGATCTAGCCAGTTTTCACATATGTGGGGAAAAGAGCATTGGAGGCAGGTTGAGACGTTTTCAGACTGCTGCTTGGGCAGGGGAGACTCAGTGAGATGTGCATTCCATTCATCTGAATGGCTCTTCTAGTGAAAACATTGCTAGACACCAGCACAGGCCAGGAATGGCGAATGATGAATGACTTAGCAAGCTATCTTGCTGGGTATTTAATCTGTGTGGTTATCTAAATAATTTGAAATGCTTCTCTTGGCCTGAGCCAGGCTGGACAAAATGAAGTGCCATGCATTAAACCTTGTGCTATTTCAGTTCTCAGGTCCCAGCAGGAGCCCAACAAGATATGGTTTAATGAAAGGTGATACTATATTAAAATAACAGTACAAGTTGTATCAAACTTGGTTCCAAATTCAATACAAAATGTCGTGGTTTTAGAAAGCATTTTAAATCTAACACTTCAGTCACTTGCTGATGTCAGTACAAAAAAAGTGCTTTGTACAGCTGCTGAGTGCAAGGAAGATGAGAGGTTAAATTGGGTTAGCGGAAATGAAAGACGTGCTGTGGAAGAAGTTTTGGTATCAGATTGTTTATGGAATTTGTCAATAAATAACAGAAGTGTTTAAATTGGAGGCCAAATTTAAAGCATTCCTTTTTATAAATTGTTCCCTATTTATGTGCAATTGAAATTATTTACAGAGGTGTACAAGGAAACATTAATTTCTTTCCCTCTTAAAAAGGAAAGATGATGGCAAATCCTTCTTAGTCTCTTACTGTTCAAGCCTTCTTGAGCTCAGGCCTGAGCCACCGGTGTGTATTAAAATGATTCTGCTATTCTTACTACAGTTGATTACAGTGCTCTGTTATAAAGGGTGGAGGCACTTGGTGGTTCTCCAAAGAAAGTGAGTAATAATTGACCTAATGTACAGAGCACATGAATAACATATTCTTTTGGTAAGAAATTTATGTTTTACAGGGTGTGCTAGAGTTCACATCCCTTTTTCACATCTTCCAAAAGATTTTAAAATACTCAGCTGCTCTATTAAATTTCTAATTCAACAAATACTCAAATACAAAGTATGCATTAGATAAAGCTCTTGAGTTGAATCCAAACATTGAAAAATCTTTTAATCTGCCTTGAAAACAGCTGTTTAGAATTTTGAGCAGAAATAACAACTTCCTGCAGCCTGCCTTGTTGATGTCCGTTTCAGTTCAAGCTGGGAGGAATTTCTCTTTGTTACTGTGCAGCAGCAGCAAGCCTTTGCATCCATGATTCGACTATCCCCAGACATATTAGGACTGATATCCTGGTCCTCTTTGAAATAAATGGATGAATAAATAAACTCCCTTTGAATTCAGCATAATGGAGGAGAGACTTACTGGGAAAATTTAAGGTAGTTTTGATTTTTGACACTTCAGTGGGAGTTGCCTGGAGTGCAGCTTACAGGAGCTCCTTTTAACATCTCCCACTACCGAGAGACTGCTTCATGTTTGTCTGCTGAAGGAATTCTTGATATGGGAATTGAGTTTTTCACTGTCTGAAATAATTTAAACAGATTTGATGGAGTTTGTGCATATGCATGCATAACTTTTATTCTTTGTTCATAAATATTTAGGTAGTCTTATAAGATATGCAGTGATTTGGCATCAAATACCACATACAAAATTTCTAGGCAGCTGCCCATTGCACCCCAGGAAATACCAGAAGAGTTCAAGATGACTGGCATTTCAAGAAATGTCTAAAGCAGTAATGATTTGCCACTTAGTGTAAACTATTGCCAGAACCCTGCAGGGAATGGCTTGTGTTTATTCTACAGCCTGTTTTGCTATGTCCAGAGGGCAGGTTATACCTGCATTACACACACACACACACACACACTTGTGCCTGTATATTAGTTTTATATTCAGACATTCAGGCAGTATTTTAAACCTAAAGGTAGAAGTCTTGACATTGTTCAGAGAGGTGAAGCCTGGATGAAAAATTCACAGTCACTCTTGAAGTGATCCAAAACCTACTCACATAAAATAAAAGGATGCCCAAAGACTTAAGTGGGCTTTGAATCAGGGGTCAGAAACTTTATCAAATCTTGTCAGCCAGATTTTAATAATGTTATTGAGAAAGCAATTAGAGCTATGCTGTGCTACCACACAATAATGTCAATCAGTAATTTTGGATAAAAGTCAAAAGTGCTTAAATGCATAAGCCACAAATATGAATATGTTTAGTGAAGATTGTGGTTATAGTGGATAGAAAATACCATTATATGGAATGGTATTTATTTAACTACAACTAGGGATTCCAAGATGATGAGTGAGAAATACTCTAGTAGAGTAAATAGCAAAGAAAATCAGTACAGCCTCTTTCAGTTTTATAATATACTGTTCTTTTCCTTTTGGGCTTACATGCCAGAAACAGAGTCTTTCATGTGATATTTTCATTTCTAAAGCACTTTTAGAATGCTAGTATGTTAATGAACATTGATTAACACCTAGACAAGTTTGTATATGTGTCTTCCAATAGCCTCTGATGAAGCATAAGTAGCTCTTTTAAATCTAAAGAAAATGTTTGCATTTTAGTAGGATTTAGGTTATGCTCAAATTTGAGCAGATGTAGAAGAGTTTTTGACTTTCCTTTTTTGCGGAGGTGATGCCCTTGTGTGTCTTTTTTTAATGTTTGTTGTTTTTATTGAAGTGGTCAGTATTGTGTGTGGTTTGCAGTGGGGGATGTTGGTGCAGATGCAATACCCAAGGTGCTGGTGGTTCTCCACACCTTTTCCAAAGTGGAATGAGGTCACAGCAGAGTTACTGCCCTGCAGAGGGGCAGCCTGATGCTCATGTGAAAAATAAACAAGATAATTTCTGTGAACAGGGATTTTGATCAGCTGTTTGAAAGTTGCTGATCCATTTCAAGTTGCTAATTAAATGAAATGGGAGGAAGAAAGAGATCAGCATGCTGCCAGGCAAGAGTTCCAATCCAGTGGTTATCTCATTTCGAACGTGTGGGCTAAATATATTTATAAATTAAGCTTATAGTATATTCACACTAATAAAATGTTCTTATGTAGGGTAGTTTAACCACCACAAGCTTATTTTATTTTATAAGACTAAACTATTTGATGCTCTAAAAACATTTTTCTCCTGTGAGTATTATTTATCACAAGTGTAGTTGAAACCTGAAACTTAATTATTAAAACAGATATTCAGACACTTTCCTGACAAAGAATGATGTGGATAAAAGACATTATTCCTGGAGGAAGTCCTACTTGCCTTTTGGATGTAGTGCAAAATATTTCTGATTATCAGGAGGAAGTTTCTCCTCCACTGAACTGTCTTAAATTATGAGCTTTCTACTGTTTTACAAGAATATTTTTAAAGCCACCTAAAAGTTTTCCCACAGTGCTGGTTTACAAGCAGCTGAAACTTTAGACACCCCACAGAACAGTCTGTTGTTCCACTAATGTTGCTGGAAGTGAATCACATATATATTGATGACCACCTGGATTGTTAAATGTACCCATTCTAGTAAAAATTAAAAGAAAATATTTCCTATATTTTTAGGCACAAATTTATATTGGCACTGCAATTGCTAAACCTTGCAGCTTAGGCAGGTACCAGAGCTCCCACAGAGGAACTTTAAACTGCATTATGCTGCACTCTGTGTGCTCCCCCTCGTAACTCCCCACTGCTCCCTCTTCCCTCCTGCTTCCCTACCCCTCCCTCCTCTTACCAGCTGTGGGAACCCCAGGGTGCTGCCTGGCATGTGCTGCTCTCTTGCACTTGGTCCCAAGCAGAATTTGACTTTTACTACCTAGAATATCATCTGTCTCAGCTGTGAATCTCTTTTGGTTTGAGGGTAAGGCAGTTTCATGGATCACTGGCTTCCTGATGGCTTGATACTTCATTCAGAGCCCAGTGAAGTTAAACGGAAAAACACACTCAGGAGTTTTGGTGGTGTGGAGCAGGTCCTGTATCCTGAAAGGTAAGGTAAACGTTGAGACACTGCCCACACCTGGATTACGTCCCTTCTGTTCTTTCTCTGAGTCCTGATTCCTTGACAGGATCACCCATTAATTTAAGTACCTGCTTTTTATGATGCTGATTTACACCAGGAAAATGTTGGGGAGAAAAAAATGAACAGGATGCACGTAACAGTCTGTTTTGACTGTGAAATGAAACTTGTTCTTCTCAGAAATAATATATATATATATATATATATATACATACGTACACACACCTTACTGCTTTTTTAAAAAAATAAATTGTAGCTCTGAAGATAGGAACACTTAGACCTTGTCATGGTTTATTCTAATCCACTAAATTGTTCAATTATTGTTCTTTTAGTGTAAAAAGTCTTTCAGAAGATAGCACAAGTTTTTACTATCTAGTAGAAATCCTTTAGTAACAGCTTTCAATGTTTTTCTTATTCGGTATAGCTAATTTTATTTCTTTGAGATGGATGGATTGGAGCTGCCTGACTGAAGAGATAAGCAGAATGTTGTCACTGCTAGATTAGGCCATTCCTCATGTAGTTTGTAACGCCTTTTTAGCTCATATTTTTATTTATCACTGGCCTGGTGTTTGTTTTTCTTGATTTAGGATTATGACATTTAACTATATAAATAATATTGGGGTACATAATTCGTACTGTGTCATCTTGAAAATATCAGAGTAGACAACAAATACAGATATCAGCCCTACAAATGGGAGGAAGATGCCTTTTGGGAAAAGGGATGGTTAATAGCTGCAATTTGTGTAGTCATTGTTTATTCATATTTGGCCACCCAATGATCCTAGTGGATAGTATTTCAGAGTGCATAGCCAGATGTGTCAGTGAGATGCTCACTCTATTGCTGGGATGTTCTCAGGCATCTTTTTGCTTCTTGCTCGCTGCTGTTCTTGGAGCTGCTCCTGCGCATTCCCCCGTGTGGTGCTTGCTGGGCTCCCCCGGCTCCCGGGCGCAGCTGGGATTGTGCCCACCCTGCTCCATGCACAGATTCCTCTCCCGGATGGCTTGGGCTGCCTGGCTGCTCTTTGCCAGTTGGCTCTCTGGCCCTCGTTTTAACCCAGGCTGGCCAGCCTGTCCTGGCAAACTTCCCTGTCCTGGTCAGCTGGCGAAGCTCTGGGGCTGGCCAGCCTTTTCCTCCCTCCCCTTCCCTTTTCTCCCCTTCTCACACATGGTGTCTGCTGGCTCCCACTGTTTATCTCTCCTTGTCTCTGTGCCTCCCACTCATTTCTTAGATTTGCTTTGATCCATCCCGTCTTTGCTGCCTTCCTGTTTTTGGTCCCTCTGCTCTTTTGCTGTTTTGCTTCTTTGTATCCTTGTTTCCTTCACACTTGTTCCCTGAAGGCTTTTTGCTCTGGCTTTCCCCTACCTACAAGCAGTATGTGTGTTTTCCAGAGCTTGCTGTCTCTCGCCTGTCAGTTCATCTGATCTAGCAGCCGCATTGTTTGAAACAGTTACTAACAGAATACTGATTTGTGGTACAGGTTGGAGAAACTGTAATGTTTATCACTTTTGATTTGCTTTGGATATTTTTATAAGTTCTTTATAAATCTAGTCTATGCTTCCATAGAAACACCCATAGTAAAACCCCAATTGAAGCACTTTATTGTGCTTCTGTGCCTTTTTTTCCCATAATTGTGGACTATCAAGTGTCTGTGTATTCTCTATAATTCACTGTCATCTCCCTTAGGACTCTTAGAAATGTCACAACTCACTGTTTTAATCCAGACATCACAATTATAACTCTGGTCCCACAAACACTTCATTATGTTAGTGTGGAATAAGGACTTGTGGGTGATCACAATGATGGGAAAGGAAGTGCAGAGAAAATTCATGGCAGTTGAAAATTTGCTGCTGTAAAACCCTGTGAGAGAAGGCAAAAAATTGGCCTGGGTATTTTTCTCTTGCTTCTTTGAATCTTTGATCCAGAGTCCTTATTCAGGCAGAGTGATGCTGATTGAAGTTTTAGCTGAGTTAGGACTAGAGAAACAGATACCTGTTGTTGGGTGCTGTAGCACATCTGATGTAATATGTGGTTTAACCCCCTGTAAATAGCTACATTTTTTGTCCCTATTTAATTCAAACCTATGTGTCTTTTTCTCTCCACATGTTTTTATTCTCCCTAGTTATGGGGTAACCTAATATCATAAATTACTCTAAATACTGATTAACAAGTCAGTCCCTAATGGTAACTACATAACCTTGTATGGGAAAATACTCTTATGCCCCCCATATGTGTTTTCTCCCTTCATGACAGAAATATGAATTCCATGTGAGAGAACATTGCTCCCATGTAGCAGCCCATTTCTTTCAAGTGAATATCATCAGTCCTTCTCCTCTCCTTTTAAAAGTTTTTGGGTTGCTTTTACACATGTGTGTAGATATATTTCTGAAGAAAAAAAGTTCATAGCATCTATTGAGTTGGAAACTTAATTAGACGACCTAATTGATTGTGCATGAGTTGCTCCATGGAATGTGTTCTGCTGCTGTTGCACTCACCCAGTACAGAAAATGTCAGGAGCAAATTCCTCGTCTTTTACTAGAAACTGACAATTAATTGAACATTAAAAACCCCCATAAAATGCCACAACCATCCCTCCTCCAAAAAAGAAAAAAACCCAAACCCAACCACCATAAAACCTTAAAGAATCAAAACACAAAAAACTTTACATGAAAGATCTTTTCTCATTTTATTAGAGTAATTCCAAGAGGCCTGAACTCAGCTTGAGGCTCCCTTTATCATTCAGAGAACACACAAGTCTGCATCCCAAAGCCTGTGTAGTCTAAATAGGAAAAAGCCCCACCAGCATCCAGAAATATTGGCAGCCCCATGTTCCATGTGGGGAGCTAATTTACAGGGAGATTAAGTCACTTGTGTAAGGATGTACTGGGAGTCTGCAGCAGAGTCTGAAACTGAACCCAGGTCATCCCAGTCCCAGCCAAGTGTCTCAACCACAAGACTCTCCCTCCTTTTCAGTATGTCAGTGTAGAAAGTAGGCCAAAAAGCAGTTTCCAACCTTTAATACACAGCATTTTGCAAGGCTGTGAAGTATTATGTATTAGACAGGCATCTGGATCCGCAGCAGTTTCTGCGGATACTTTTATCTGTAAACAGAAGCAAAGCCTGTAAGGGCTTTGTAAAATTTACATAAATTACTATTTTATCAATAAATAACATAGTTAAATGTATAAGGACTATACTTAAGTTCAATGCATTTTAATGATTTTTTTAAGAATGGAAAATGTGTTTAAAGGGCTTGTGTTGTCTGTGGCTCTCTGATTTTCATGTGTTTTAGGCTGTGGTGCTGCTCATCCATCAGGATGCATTAGCAGTGATGCGTGGCTGTGCAGGGCACTGCGCCGTGTGCTGCAAGCTCAGAGAGGGAGGCTGGGCTCGCATGACAGGCTAACGCTCCAGTGCTATGCAAAGGTTAAGTATTCCTGTGTTGGGAGTTAGTGAGGCTTGCAGTTTGCTGACCTAAATCTGAGTGATTCCTATTATGTGGAGTATTTGCTTATCTTTTGGAACATCTCCGTGTAGCCAGAGTGTAACAAAACTTCAGCTTGAATCTGTACCCTGAGTGGAGGAGGATAAAAGAAGTGCAAGTGTGAGTGAATATGTGTACATATGTAACCATCCCCCTTCTTCAACTGGGATCTCCCATTTTGGGCCTGAAATCAATGTTAGTGTGTGGTAGTCTACAAAGAACAGGCCAGAGCTTTTTTGTTCCCCTCAGTACCCTGGTTAGTTATTCACAGACACCTGCCTTGTTTGCTGAACCCCTGATTCCTTTCTCCTGCACCCCCCCCCCCCCAAAAAAATTACTTATTTAGTTCTCACTGGTTCTCATGTATATTCTGGGCCACTTCAGGACCTCCATTATTTGAAACTATTAATCCCAGATGTTGTGTGCATTTACACAGATAAATTTCAGTGATTGTCATAGAAAAAAACCCATCAGCTTTGATGGGATTTATGCAGCATGAAGGTGAGAGAGACATTGTTTTCTAAAATAAATGAGAAATTATTCAAAATGATGATCAGTGGAATGGACCATTCAGTACACACAGCAGTTTCCAGGATTCTGATGCTCTTCCTTGTAAGCACATAATTAGTAAATTACAACTGGAGTGTGTCACTTTCGGTTGAACCACTGTGGCCCAGCTATTGACAAGAGGCCTCTGAAGCTGGCTGGGTCTCTCTTCCCCAAACACTGGCTGTTTTCTGTGTGAGGGAATGTTCATACAGCCACAGGCAATGGGATTCCACCACTGAATGATTGTTCCCTCATCAAAGTCAGTGAGTGTAACCTTTCCCTTGTAACTGGGACCCGGGCTTCGTGCTGCGTGTCATGGCTGGGCATTCACAGAACCAAGCAGTTCTGTGTAACAGAGAGGAAAGAAAAAACTGCCAGGACTGGAGTCCTAGATCTTGAATGTTCCTGTTGAAGGCACTCAGGCTGGTGACTGTTTCCAAGTTGTAATGATTTGTCCCACATGTGGAGGCAAATGAAAACTTAGGACCTGACATTCCCTTCAACAAGTAGGAGATGCCAGTTTCCAGTGCTGAGGTAAAAATAGATTTGCAGTATCTGTTGGACTAAAATAGTGTGTACAGAGCAAGTGTGATGAGTGAGAAAAGGCCAAAGGCATCAGCGCAGCTGCTATTAAAACTTAAAAAGTGTTAAACAATACACTAAGAATGTGGAGATGTGGAGTTGCTTACACTTTCAGTAAATGTGTGAAACCTTTCCAGTATTTATCTGGAGTGTTCATGGTCATTCAAAGTCTTTTAGAAACACTTGCAGTTCTTCTTGACTAATTACTAACTTAAGCTAAAGAACCAAAAAGTGCTCTTCATTACATCATTAATGGGAGTCAGTAGAGACCTTTTGCTCTTCTCTCCAGCTGCTTGCACGTAAGAAGAGAGCTCGACCCTTAGTTTGAGAATTGTCTGTGGATTAACATCCCTCCCCATCACCATCCTTCCCATTTTAGGATATTATTATTCTGTACTCTCTCACTGCTTGGGAAAATCAGACTTTTGATGTGGTTTAATTGACAATTGTTATAAATATTTTCAGTAATCATAGATTAAAGATGTGAGGGTCCTCAGTCACTTGAGGCCTGTCCTTTACTGATACTGGAGGACATCCACCCATTAGTGCTAAGCAAAGAGAAGGCTCCTTCAACCAAGTGGTCACTGAGGACAAGAATGACAGAAGGCATTAAACAATAGTAGGAGTAATGAAGCACATGTATTAGCATCTCATGTACTTTATATTGGTGGGTATAATATCTATTTAATAAAATTACACTTGCTTAATTGAAAACTGGTGAATCAAGATTGGATCATTTGCCTTCTTGGTTTTTTACTTCTAGTAATAGAAATTGAATACATGTGATAATTCTAGCGTTATGGTATGTCTTCTGTAACATTTCAACAGAGACACCTCAGGCTTATTCAGAGTTAAATAGTGCATGTTATTGCAGTGTTTATTTTTGGACCACAGTCTTAATGCAAATTCCATATATGTGGTTATGCAAAATGATCCAGATTCTGGTCATGATTACACTGATGTACACACAGAGTGATGCCACAGTTTCATTGAGGAAGGAATGTGATCCTGTAACACAGAGGGTTGCATGGTATTTCAATTAGGTAGTTGATGTGTTTCACCATGGAGTTAGAGGTGAGGTATTAGTGTCTGAAGCAATTCTTGTATGTTATGACTTACATTTTTAATGCTTCCTGAGATTTTGGTGGGTTATTGTGCAACCATGAAGTGAAATAATTGTTAAAATATTTCTGTAAAAATCAAAAACTCTGTGTTGTCAGTGTTTTCCAAATATTTTTCATGTCTTATTAGCTGGCTGTACAAAATATAAAACTCTGTGTTACAGCTTTACACAAGAAGAACAGTATTAGTTTTTCCAAAGTCTTTAGACTAGTGTAAAAAAAAAAAAATATTTAGATCATATCAAGTCTGTCATCGCTAAGATCATATCACAAAAATGCATATATATGAGAATACAAAAACCTGAGTGAGTGTCTGGTTGAAGAAATTTGGCCAGGGAGCTGTCTGCCATGTGGAGAAGAGTCTTTACAGGGATACAATCTGTTTGCCCCTTCCTTTCATTCAGCGGAAGGTTTCCACCGTTATAATTTCTCAGGAGTGCTGGCCTTTTTGGATTATGGGAAAGAGGGAGCTTGCTTCAGACAAGTTTGATGATTCCTCTTTTAAAGGAATAAAAGATATTGATTGTTCTAATCAGCTTGTCAGAGCCAGAAGAGAGCTTGTTCAAGAGCCAGAAGTTCAGGGTTGTGTTAGCTATTTGTGCATGTATCATTAAGTTAACATTTCACTGCAACACTCAAACCATCATTATTACACTTAACGCTTTCCTATGCTGAAAGCAAGTCAACTTCTCTCCATTCCTGCTGTGTGTTTACTCCTGCTGGGTTTCACTGAGCTTGAGCACTGAAAATCAGTTCCCTCTCTCCCTCCCATCTCCCTTTTTTATTTGTAACCAGCTTTCTGTTCTGGACTGAGTTCCATTCGAGTGCTCTGCAATTGCATTTTGTTTCATGGCACTGCAAAGGACTATTTAGATTTTAGAAAAGAAAAGGTTAGTTCTAGTGTATTGTACCACTCTATCTCCTTTGTAAATGTGAGCAGTATCTCTTTAAATTGTACATTGCATTGTCTGAAAGCATTCTCCCTCTCTTTGGATGCCTCTCTATGTAATATTCTGTAAGTCATTAGGTTCTATTTTTCTTAAACTACGTTTGGATAGTCTTAGTTACTTTAGTCAGTGCCTTTTGAAGCCAAAGAGGAAAAAAATACCCAGAGCTTGTCTACTACCTTTGTCTTCACCATGCTAGTGAATGGTTAATACTTAGTGGTATGTAAAGAGGGTTTCTATAACTTGGCACTCCTAAGAACACTTTTGAAAAAATAGTGATAAACTTCAGTCAACTCGTTCTTATTAAGTGAAACGTGCAAGGTTCTGTAGTAGAATCCATTCTCCTTAATAATCATCTGGTCTTGGCAATAAATATGTCACCAAAGCTAGTTACTTTTTAGCAGAATGGAAGATGAAAATAAAGCCAGAATTTTATTTAGTTGTTGTTAGCCTGTGAAAGATATTGGAAAAATTAAAATCTGCAAAGCCTTGGTCATTTGCAGCTTATACAGCAAAGTAGGGTAGGCTAGAGTTTGTCAAATAACTGACTTCAGAAATGAGAAGTTATTCTACATTTAGCTGCATTGCTTACTGTTTTCTTCATCATGGAAAAGAATAAAATGTGGTAACAATTTTCTGTATTTGGATTGCTGCTGCACATAATTGGGAACAACAGAGCTAAGGCTTTGATTTTGGTGAAATGCTTAGTCTGCATGTTGGATTAAAATGTGTGCAACAAATCACTCCAATTCTGTAATAATAATTTTTGAACACTATTTTTTTTATTTTATTACTGTAATGTTATTACTTTTCAGCTACAGACTTTGAGAACTGGGTCAGTTGCAAGAACAAAATTGGCATAAAAATCGTTGTATATTTGTTCTGGAAAATAGATTGCCAACATACTTTATAAAATAGTCAGCCTGAATTTTTCTGTGCATCAAATCTAAGTGATAATGTTAGTCTCATATTATTAGTAAGCTTTTATTTCAAAGTCCTATACTTTAACCAGTGTCCTAGGAAGACTAGATAATATTTGCTAGATAGACGTGTTAAACAGATCATCTGTGCAGAAATGGATTTGTGAAGCAGCTTACAGAATGGAAAATAAATTTAAGCTGAAGTGTGCCAGCAAGTCAATATATGAGAACAATTTGCAGCAAGCAAAGGTGAGGAAGACATGAAGAAATGGGGTCATCAGATTAATGAATTAAAGGGTAATATTCCAGGGGTTGGGTTATATGAGGCAATAACTAACTTTTTGGCTGCCTAATACAGAATAAAGAGTTATGGTACCAGTGTTAGATATGCTTCCTTGGATATTTTTTACTCTTGTGAAAATAATGAGAAGCAACTTGGAGCTGTGATCTGTCCTCAGCACAGCTGTAGTAGTTTGAGACATTTCTGCTGCCAGGTTTATATCCCTGCCAGAAACTGTGCCTGAATGTTGCACTCTGAGTCCCTAGTTCCAGTGACATCTTAGCACTAGCCAGTGTTAAATCTCAGCTATTTGAGCTCAGGGCTGTGCTGTGCACTGCAGCAGCTGGGGAATGGTCTTGCTTATATGTGAAACCATCTCTGGCACTGGAAGGGAGCAGACAGAAGTGGCATGGTGATAATTTCTTCACATACCACGTCCAAACCTACCAAACCTCGTTGGTAAGAAGTGTCAGACATCATAGGAAATAAGTTTTTAAATATTTACAGAGTTTTGTTTTCTTTCCTTCTGAACACCCTCTGATATCTTTGCCATGTACTTTCCAATGATGACACATTGGGATCTGACTGGGGTGAGTAATGGTGTCTGGCTGGGGGGAGGAGAGGACAGGGAGTGCTTAACAGTGAGTAATTATTTAAGGAAATGGTCTGTGTGGAAAGAAAAGTGTGTTGTGATTGGATGCATTTATCAACTGGCCTTTCAGTGTCACCTGTGGACAGAGCATTATTGTGTCTGAGTTTTAAATAGTTGGAAGTCAGTTTATTGAACTGACTTGGGAATGTGTCGGGGTCTGGTCTTGATTTGGTCTGTGAATTGAGATGTGAGGCTGTCCCCTATTAGAAAAGATGGAAGTAAATGATAGTTATCCCATGGTCATCCCTGAGCATGGCCATTCACTTTTCTGATCAGAAGTTAAAAGTTGTAAGGTCTTGTATGGAAAATATAATTTAACGATCAATGCAGTTTCAAGTCTACAAGCAACTGACAGGAAAATTTTGCAAGTGAAGATGAGTTACAAGCTTGTTGCTCTTCCCTATTTTCTTTGTACAGTGACACACAGAGGTTTGCACTAACTTTTGATGAGGTTCGTGTATGTAGAGCCTCTTGTTTGTTCTCTCTGTCCTCTAAAATCAGGAGATTTTAGTATGTTTTTTACAGTTTGTACCATCTTCTGAGTTTTGAAGCTCCCTGTGGAATTATTCCTTATCAAAATAGCCAAGAAGTATGTAAAGAAGCAGATAAAATTGTTAGATAATGGTGGCTACTGCCTTACTGAGGGCTGCTTGCACGTGCTGAAGTTTGCATTACAAATGACTCAAAAGATTTGAATTACCAGTCACACATCTTAAATCATTTTACTAAAATCATTTCAAGCCTCAACATTCTTCAGTTAAGTTGAAGTTATCCTTGAGTAAAAAAAAAAGCAACCCATACAAATTGTGTAATAGCTTTTCTGGATGTATTTTCCTTCTTTCTCTCTTTCCAGCTCCTGACTGGTCACTGATACCTTGTGTTTGAGCTTTACTTATTGAAGTAGTTTGAATAATCACAAATGACACGAATGTATAAGGAAACTTTGATGTTACAAAATAAGGATTGGTGTTTTAAGCTCATATCCTTTTTTCATTTTGCTACTGTGTTAGTAGAATCTCATTTTCTTCTCATAGGCCTTCTTCTTGTAATAAATAAAAAATCTTGCTATTTAAACCACTTGAATTTTAAAGTTTTTTCTATTTGGCCTCTGTATGAAAAAATGAATTGGTGTGTGGATTTCTCTGAGGCCTTAGGCTGGCATGTACATTCAAATGATCTTTTTTCATATGGGATTTTTGACCTTTAGAATTTTTCATTAAGAATAGAGAAGAAAAAATCATAGTTGTGAAAATATGGAAGACTGTATTTGAAAAAATAGAAGGGAAGCTGTATTTAGAAGAAAACTGAGTACTACGAGTAAAATTTATCCAGGCAAAGTATTCGGTGAAAATTGAGTCTGTAATTCTCCATACTGAAGTGTTATGAACTTGATTAATAACAAACTGGACTAGCTTGGTTTTGAGTGCATATTCAACCCATGTCTTGTTACTGAGACCTGGTGGAAAGATTTGCATGATTATGAAGTTAACTTCATTGGGTTCACCATATTTCTAAGCCATATTAGCCCCTGCTAAGTCATTTATAGCTTGAAAGCAAACAATTGTAAATGCTGATCCATTCATATCCCACCATAAAACACAAGATGAGTTATTCACTGCTGTCTGACGCGTGCTCCCACTGCGCCCGAGAACAAAATGACTCCTTTCTAACCCATCTATATATAAACAGCAGAGGGACAATCTACAATGGGGGATTTCATTCTGGGAGGTACCCGGAAGATTTCCTGCTGCCAACACAAAACTGTGGCATTTCTAAAGAAATTGTTGTCTCTTGTTTTAATATTTGGGGTTACAGCATTGGGAGTTTTGCATAGAGTAAAGCCCATATTCTTATTTTGATCAAAGATGAAAAATCGATCTAGGAAATATTTTTTTTTTATTTGATAGGTGTAATTGATCATGAATTATTTGTATTAATTTAGGTAAAAACTTAATAGAAGCTGCAGTGTGGAAAATTCATATGGGATATGAAGGGACACAATAAGAAATACCAAGCCAAAGAAAGTTAAGATGATGATAAGGAATTAATTAATCAAGGGCAAGAGAGATATCAGAGATTCTGACTTGTTTCATGATGCGACTGATGGAATTGCTAGAGGAAGATGAGAGAAGTGTTTGGTAAATGTAGCTGTACTGTTTGGAGGGAATAGGGCAGGAATTTTATACTTGAAATGTGATAACCTTTAAAGCTGAAATTAAGTAGCAGGAATTGGATTTAAGTATTTTTATACACTTAGTCCAGCTAACCAGGTAGGCTGAAAATAGTTAGTGGGTTCTCACAGGTTAATTCACCATAGAGTTGGAAATACAAGACAAATTTCCAGAGGCTGAAGGAAGATTTTTGTTGATCCAGTATTTTAAAAGGAAGAGATTATCTGAGTGATTTATAGGTGTGTTAAACAGACAAAAGATAGAATGGCCGTTATTGGAGTGATACATAGTTAATGAAGAATAAGTGGTACTTAGTGTCACTTAGTATGAGTTCATCAGAGAAAGGTCCTTTTATCTAAATCAATATCCTTTCTGATACCATCATGTTTATTGATGAAGATAACAGTAGCAATATAGCATTATTGTTTGCTATATTTCTGTAAGCTGTTTTATTAATTGTATCAGAATGGCTTGATGAGTTATCAGAATTACAGCATATGGAGACACCAGCTCTGGTTGGCATGAAGATTTACTAAAGGATAGGTTTCAGGGTGCATAACTGCTTCAGGGTGTGTAACTACTTCAGTACAAAGAAACAACAGGTTCATAATTTGGTGTCTGTGCTTACAGGATGCTGGACTCTGTCCTGGTGCACCTTAACAAAAAAAGCATTTTAGAGTTGCTTGCAAAGAATTAACTGGAGTGTGCACCCTGGATGTCCAGGAGACAGCAGGAGCTGGCACTACCACTGTGGGTTTTTGCCCTTGGAGGGTGGAACAAAATGAAGCCTACTGTTTTTTTGTTAATGTCTCAGTTCGATTCTGTCTGTTGGCTGTGGCCTGTCCTGCCATAAACAAATCAAAGCAGATGTGTTCCACGTGCCCTCTGTTCAGCTATAGGCAAAGCTTGCCCACATATCTGGTACAGCATATGCCTGAATAGCAGTGAAAACTGTCCTCAGAAAACTTTCTGTAGTCTGTATGTGCTTCCCTTGAGCCTCATTTGAGAGCAGGCATCCAACCTGTGGAAATAAACATACCCTAACTCTTTTATATGTATTCTTTTAAATAATGCACTGAATATCTAAAAGAAACTGATGAAAAAACCCTTGGAAGAATATTATGAGTGATTAAATAAGAAGCAGCACAGGGGACCTACAGATATAACATTCCTGGTAAAATAGTCACAGTTTGTTTTCAGTGGACTTGAATTAAAGAGAGAGAAAAAAATCCTCTGTAGAACACTTCAAACATAAATTGTTGGGTTGGTGGGCAGTTTGTGTGAAAAAGAAGTGCCTAAATGTGCTGTTGTGTTGCTTTATTAGGAGTTCTGTTGTGTATTTCTGTTGCGAAGCTGATCAGGTTTCCTGTTTTTGGCACAGATTACAGGACTGGCCCTTGCTTCACTTTGGTAACCAACCAGATGTGCCAGGGCCAGCTCAGTGGAATTGTCTGCACAAAAACCCTGTGCTGTGCAACTGTTGGGAGAGCCTGGGGCCACCCCTGTGAGATGTGTCCTGCCCAGCCGCACCCCTGCCGCCGAGGCTTCATTCCAAACATCCGAACCGGGGCCTGTCAAGGTGAGTTACCAGCACAGCTTCCCCAAAAGCTGCTGAAATTGTTACTGGATTAATCTTAATTGAGTTACACTGCTGTGAATAACCTGTCCTAAGCCATTCTCAGCTATATGTGTGAAGAATGGAAAAACACTGTCAGATGCATTACTTCATGATTCAGTGAGTGCCTGATGTTCAAGTGAGTACATTAGTAACTCAGGTCATGTGAGAGCAGCCAGCATCTTAATGAATTTCTCACTGCCAGCAGTGCTTTCCCTTGGTTCTGTAATGGTGTTTTTCTGAGTGTACCACACGATCATTCTGTGGAGGAATTTGTTCTTTCAGAGAGCACTCAGGACATTCAAACATGAATCTGTGGCAATAATGCCCCAGTTACCTGGTGTGAGATTTTTTAGCTAAAAGTTGTGTAATTTGGATTAATCTTGGATGTCTTATCTCTTGAGCTCCACTGCTTTGACCTGGAAAAAAGTGCCTGTCGTGCCATTTGTAATGCCTTATTATATATTTTATACAATTTTGGAAATGCATTTGCATTTGTTTCAAATCATAAAATCCACCCAGATGTTGCTTACTTCTTTCAGAGCATGCCTTACTGTAGAAAGTCCTTACACTGCTTTTGGCTTTTATTCTAATACTTCCAGCTGTATAAATTCTTTTATTGTCTGGATGTCTGACAGGAAACAGGAGAAAGTTAACAGGGGCAACTATGTATTAAACTGATGTGGATTATACATTCCCAGCACCATATCTTTGGGGCCAGTTTATTTCAATCTGTCTAACATTTTCTAATAAGTTACAATATTTTTGAAAATAGGGAAGATAAAGATTCTAAATCTATGAGTAATTTTATATAATCATGAAATTCCTATGAAGGGACTTCAAGGCATTCCATTGCGTTAAAGATGTAGATACCCTCTGTCACATGCCAAGTCATGGCTGGTGCCTGCAGACAGACATGATGAACTTCAAGATAAGCAACATGGTTGTGTGCACTGCATGAAGTGCCCATATTTTGACCTCAGTGATTCTATTCCCCCTCTCACTGTAAAGGTCAGGACTAAATTGTGCAGGAATTTGTGAAGTGAGATTGTGGACACTTTTGAAAGCTTATGTACATAAATATGTGGCCCACACCCCTGAAGTTATGCCACACCTAGTTATATCCCTCTTGTTTGTGTCATGGGAAAGCTGCACTGAACTCTCCAATGGGTTTGTGCAGTTTGGAATAAGAATACTTCTGCTTGCTGCACATTTCTTAGCAAGCAGCTACGTTGATGTTGATCTGTATGTGGTGCCAACACAGTTTTGGCCCAATATGTTTGACTTGCATTTTCCAGTTTTCCCTTCTTAAGTATTGCGTTTGTAATTTCAACACATCTTTTATGGAATCACATATTAGCTTTATTTTTCATGCATTTGTATTAAATCCTTTTGAAATCAGATAACATCCATTTAGATTGAAGGCATTTCAGGGATTTCACATCCATATTCAATCTAAATAAAGAAAAACAGGTTAAATAAAATCCAGGTTCTCTGAAGAGAAAAAGAAATCATTATTATTGTGTGGGGAAGTAAAAAAAAAAGTAAAGAAATAGTGAGGGTAGGCAAGGTTATTTTCAAAAGATTTCAAATAGAATATCACTGCCCAAATTTTGACTTTGGCTGAAAGTTAAATTAATATCACAGCCGAGATTGTTAAAGATACAAAGAAGAAAAATAAAACCGAAAGGTGGGATTTTGAAACAGACATCATGACTCAGAGGCGTTACTTCTGTTTCTTTAGTTTTTGAGGTTTTTTAATTCAGTGCAGTGCCATGAAGTCTGGCCGATTGCTGTTGCTAAAGCACAGCCCATTGCTGCAGCTCGAGTCCCAGCAGCTGTGAGGCTGCTGAGGCTGTGCTGGCTCTGTGACCTCCAGGCACAGCAGTTTCCCCAGGGACAGCTCTGCTGCTGCCCCTGGCCTGGATCCCTTCAGCCAGGGATCTTTGCAGAACACTCTGCCATGTGGTGCAGATATGCTCCTTGGCGTTCCCGAGACTTCCTACTTGTGGCTCCCAGGAAAATTGCCTCTCAGCCTTTTCTACAGACATAATATTTTGCTTTTCAGACTTCAAGACACGTTACAGAAATGTCTCTGGGATTTATAAAGAGATATTTGAAGGCATCATCTCCTTCAGCTCGTGTCCCTGCATTGAAACCTATGTCAGTGTGAAGCCCAAGAACTCAAGCAATCAGTTTTTAGCAGCAGCAGCTGGTTCTTCTGAGGAGATGAGAGAATCTGAGAGTGGAGTGCTCTGTGGTCCAGAAGGAATTCCTGAGCAGCAGAGACAGGGCAGCCCCTGGGGACTGTGAGCCAGACTTCCCCCGTGTCCTATTGCAATGCCACTCCTCTGCCTCCTTTAGCCTTGTTTCTGTAGCTGTTATTAAGCCATAGCAACACTTCTGCAGCTAAGTGACGACACACATGTTGTTGTGCTAAAATAATTGTGAGGCCACAAACTGGGGCCTCTTGAAAATGTTTGTCTTGAGCTTACTACCTAGCCTGTGATACCATCTTTGTTGTTTCATTTTCCTCCGTGAAAAAATGAAAAGCAAAGAAAGAAAAATAATAGGGAAAAACCCCTCAAATTTATGTATGTCTAAGCAGGTCCTTAATAATTCTTTTTGAAACATTAATTATGGCTATGAAACTTTTTGAGTCAAATTCTAACCACAGTCTAATGTCATTGATGCTGACCTTGCTGAAGTGTCAAGTTAATAATTTCCATCAGAAATGCCTCTGCAGTTGCTGTGCCTCTCCATGAGGCCCCTTCCATGCACAGTGCAACTGCTCCTCTATGCTGGTGGCCTCAGCCCTGGATGGAATTGCCAAGATTTTCAAGGGGGCAAGTGATTTTGGGTGACCAGCTTTAGACACTTCAAAGAAACTTGAGCTCTGGCAGGCTGTGTTTTCTGCACACCATTCCCCAGATGTTTTGGAAAAACAAAGCAATAGCAGTTAGATATTTAATGTCTGTAACAATAATAACCATGTGATTTCTTGCAGAAAATATTTAGAGTACTGTACTTAATCATATTTTGCATAGAGTAATTACAAAATTAGTGTCTGTCTTCCCAAGCAAGTATCATAATATTATGATGGGTGAAGAACGGATTTAGGCATATTTCATTTCTGTGTAGACAAATTATTATGGCTGTTCTTGAGAAATGAAATAAAAGTGGGTGTTTTTTCCTTTTTTATATCACAGATGTGGATGAATGCCAAGCCATCCCTGGGATCTGTCAAGGGGGAAATTGCATTAATACTGTTGGATCTTTTGAGTGCAAATGCCCAGCTGGACACAAGTTTAATGAAGTAACACAAAAATGTGATGGTAAGAACTTCTAGAACTTTCTTCTGAAAGGGGAGTATCTTCTTTTGGAGGACCAACTTTGTTTAACAGTTTGTAACAAACTTACTGTCTTTTCTGCCTTGAGCCTGCAGGTAGCATTATTCACAACAAATACAAATAGAGGTGCTTTCTCTCAGAGCAGAGAATGTTAAATATTGGCCCTGCAACCTTTATAGCCTTTTTATTCATGTAGCATTTCAGACTTGAAGGTACATCTACCATTAAACATGAAAATACTTTCTAACTGACATGTTGCTTTAGAAATGCTTGAGGCACATGTTTCTTTGTGGATCTTTTGACCAAAAAGTGCATATGACTGGAAGATTCAACACATTCCTACCTACTCAGGTGAATCTATTTAACATAAGTGAGGGTTTGACACTGCTGTGTGAAGGCTGCTGGATTGTGCTCTAAACTCAGCCTTACAGTTGCATATGTTCCAGAAGGACAAACATTTTATCTTCACTTACTAGTCATCCTAACTTGGGGGTACAGCAGGTGCTAGATATTAGTGTGGAAATTTGCAGTGTGTGATTATGGAATCGTGCTATTTTTTTTTACTGTGATTTGATGGGATTTTTTTTTCCTTTCTAAGATAATAAGCATAGATGTCACCTTTGCTTTAAGAGAATTTTGAGTAGATAAAGAACATAGTACTAAAATGTGTCAGTTACACATTATCGATTTGTATTTACAGTGAAGTCCAGATAATGTTTAAACTTCTGCAACTGATTCTACTTTCAGTCATTAGACTACAATTAACTTGAGTAGACAAGTTTCATAAGTGGCTAGTGATTTTGGAATGCCAACTTTCAGTACAATAAAATTATTTGTGAGAAGAAGGTGTGCATCACCATCCTTTCTTTAAGAAGCACTCAAAACTTTTTAGTCATTTTAGAAGAATTATTAATTACTCTTTCAAAAGAAAAAGAGCTATTTTAGGCAAAACTTTATAATTTATTTGCAGGTTAGGGAGAGCAATTTCAGAAGAGCTTGTACACAGCATGGTTTACATATTGCCTGCCAATAATTTTGGCAGAATGTAACCCACATTTAGAATCGAGCAACATTGCAAGTGTTTCCTTCTGTGGATGAAGTACCAAGAATGTGGTGAATAGGAGAGACTGAACAAGTGCCTTGTTAAGTATTAGTACATGAAAAGCTGAGAACTGTAGGCTGCATCTCATAAACATTTTGATGGTATTTTTCAATTGCTGCATCATTTTAAAAACAAACCCCAACCAACAACCAAGTAACACAAAACCCCAAATAGCAACGACCCTAAGAGCCTGCACTTGCTAACATTAAAGGAAGGCAACTCAAGAACCTGGTGTAGGTTGCTGTGTTCCCAAATCCTGCCACAAATTTCCTCCCCTTTTGTGAAATCCCCTTGCAGTGATCACCTGGCTGCAAAGATCAGATGGATTTTTCCTTCTTCAAATTCATATCTATTGATTTTTTGAATCTCTGCAGAGAGTTACTTTCAGTACATCTTCATATTGTATGTACCAAGCAATTTAAGTTAAAACTATGTAGTATTAATACAATTCAAATAATTAAAAGCACCACCTTTATACCAGTGGCATGAAATAAGATAGAAACACAACATTTAAAAGCATGATCATACAACAACAGCCCATCTGTCCTGTTCTTTCTAGATTATCTTTTGAATTTTATAAGTCAATATAAGACACGTTTTTTGGTTCACAGTAATTAGCTATATTTTATTCTGATACATAATGAATAACATCTGATTGTTTGCTTGGTTTAGCTTAGTATTTAGCAAGTAGGACTTCTAGCAGTTGTAACATATCCTTGGTCACTGATTTAGTTCAACTGGGAGCTACCTGCTGAATTACATTACTGTTTTTTTAGGGGGTCTCCATTAAAGTAAGATCATAATAGCAATTGTCAAGGACAGGTAGAGAATCAACACGATAGAAAAGGGGAGGGGTTGACCAAAGTTCTCTTTGTTAGCATTGCTGGTGGAAATCTGTATTTTAACTGCTACATTATTTCACTGTTTGATATTTCTTTTCGATTTGCACTGCTGCTGAGGTAAATTCTACTTTTTGTGGTGACCGGGGGAGTAATTTTTCCTAGAGTCACATTTAAGTCTGCAAGTACATCAATTATACTTACCTTTGTAAAACTCACATACTTAGCAACAACAATGTTGCTTATATGGATGTCAACACTAATATAAATAGTGAAATACTGTTTGGGTTAGGCTCAACCCTAAAATCAAGAGCAATGATTTTGCTTTTAAAAAGGTCAGACTCTATATAAACAGTGGCAACATTGACTTTAAGATAAACATTGGTGAATTTGAGTCAGAAAATGCTTGAATCTGATCCATTTACGATTGCATTTTTCTCTGTTAATTAAGGGCTTTATTCAGACCAAAATTCAATTTCCACATTTTTTGTCACTGAGACTTGTGGGACTCCTGTGGTGTATAATCTTGGAGCAGAAGCCAGAAGTCTCTTAGCTGTGCTCCCAGGGCACTTGGACTTGAGTCTTTGGCAACATCCTCGAAGTAGCAGTGAAAAAAAGGTCACACCCCTCTCACACACCCAAGTGAGGAATGTGACCCACATCAGGACAACCAGCAAGATGCTGGGGAGGAATGTGTGCACAGGGGACCCAGAGCCCTGCTTCTCTTAGGATGGCTGAGTCTGCAAACTTGGGTTATCCGTGTGCCATCCCAGTCCCTCCACTTCTTTCCTGCAAAGGCAGGAGGCCACAGAAATATTGCAGCATCCCATGCTTTACCTAGGAGACCAGGAGTTGTTAGTTTTTGTATTACTGTCTTCACAGAAGAAGTAGAGCTGAGATCCTTTCTACTTGCTAAGATGCTCATTAATGGTCCTGTGGGACTTTGGGTGTTCCCCCATCTGTTGGGGCCAAATTCCAATTTATGCGTTACATTAAACTCTTCCAGTCCTTTTTAATGACTACAGTATTATTCACTCCTTGCCTTGGTCTGTTGGGTGGTGTTGAAGTATTTCTTCTCAGAAATTTTTGTGGTTGGTGAAATCATTATTACAGTCATGTGTCTGTTTTCGTAGCTCTCTGGAGGAGAGGTTGGGTAGAGACCTCTGATGCCATTATTTCTAGCTGGATGCTCCCTGTCAGGAGAGCAGCTGGGTGATTGTAGATGGCTGTGACAAGCAGATGTCATTGATCAGTCTAGAGAATAACCTCCTTTTCTGCTCTGTTTGCCTGATTCCTCTTGTAGGTACCATGGAAAAGAGTGAGCTGTTTTTAGGCTCAGCAGAACTCCAGGTTCCTAGGAGATGAGGGCAGTGCTAATTAGATACAGCTGCATTGTTAGGACAGTCACTGGAAACCAAGGGGAAAGTAACTACACATCCAGGCAGGCTACTGCTGGTAATTAGGGAACACTTGGGGCTGACATAGGTCGTTATTCACATAGCTGCAGCTTATATAAACTAGCTGTGGAAGAAAGCCTTCAAGTTCCCTCTGTGCAGCTATGATGAGTTGTAAGAATTTGTTAGGTTTTTTTCTCTGCAGATTTGAAATTTTTTTTACATTGGATCTATGATGATGATGATTTAGTATATGGATTGACATTTGTTAGTGGGGACAATCATGATATGGAAACTTCATTTTAAAATCACTGCCAAAATGTAGGGAGAATTATGGACGCTGCCTGGCTTCTGCAGTAGATATTTTGGTTACACTCTAGAAACCTGTTGAAACTTCTGAACATTGATTTAGTGGAGAAGACAGAGAAGACAATTTTTGTTGCCTGCAGTCATCTTGGTCAGAGCTGTAATCCTGTCAGATTGCATTAACTGAACAATACCTAGCTGCTCAGTGCTTTTGTGTGGGGTATTTCCAAGAGAAACCCGAGTGCAGGAAGGACAGGCAGTCCAGTGGGTGGTTCATGTCTGTCAGTCTGTCCTGAAGCCGTGCCTCAGGGTGTACCAGGAGAGGCTGTGCTGCTGGAGAGAATGGTTCCGCTCCTGATCACTGTGGTCATTACACAGCTGCTCCCAATGCAGTTTTCTTCATTCTAGTATGCAGAATTCAGACTGGATGAGTTACAGTTTTGTTAGAATTAGTAAATTTCTGAAGTTTTAAGATGTTCATCCATCCATATTAAGCAGTAAAACTTTTGCAGTTTACAGATACTGTATTTTAAATTTGCAGATGCATTTTTTTCAATATTCTGTTTAATTTCTGTTTATAAAATACCTAATGAAACATACTATTTCAAAACTACTGATTATGCCCTGAATTTGATTATTGCTACTAATTATAAAATTATAAAACCTTTTCTTGTGCCAAAACTAATTTAGCTAACCTGCCTCTGCATCTCTTTTTGTCTTAAAGATATTGATGAATGTAGCACCATTCCTGGAATTTGTGATGGAGGAGAATGTTCAAACACGGTTAGCAGTTACTTCTGCAAGTGTCCTCCAGGGTTTTATACAGCTCCTGATGGCTTGAAATGCATAGGTGAGTAGAATCCTGTGAACAATAGAACAGTAGGTGTTATAACAATTCATTAATATCAAGAATGGGCAACAATGTGTCAGAAACATATTTCAGCTTGGGGACTTGAAATCCTTCTTTTATGTAGAAGTACATCACATGCCTGTATATGTATTCTGAAATGAGTTTTCCATGTGCAGGATAGTTGTTTTTTTGGTCTTCTTTGAGACCTCTTTTATTTTTCTACTGCGGCTTTTCTGTTATGTCATATTTGTTGCCTTAGAACTTGTTTAAAGGTCTCCTTGGTATTGTTGCTCTCATGCTTGTCTTTAATTTAGTCTGCTTTATATTCAGCGCTCATTTAGAAAAGCCAATTTGCATTCCAACTGTTATAACCCTGTTGCAGGCCTTTGTTATTAAAGGAAGTAATGTGATAAACTGAGTATTGGATATTTTAATGTGCTTTTATGACATTGATGATTTGGCAGAGTTGTTCTCTCTGGCTTTCACTGTGGTAGAGCAGAACCCATCTTCCAGAGGCTGGACTGGGAACCAGAGAGCTTTGTGAATGAAATGATTGCCACTGCAGTGCCAAAGCCCTGAAAGAACAGTGTTAGCAGTTCATTCTTCTGGGAAGCATTAACTGCCTGCTCTGAGGCAGGTGGAGTAGTTAATTAATTGGATTTTTTCTCATTTTTGTGCAGTAATTTATTTTTTTCAGTGCCAGTGCTGAATTTTGAGCACAAATCAAATGACAGGTTTATTTCCTCAGTTTTAGTATATTTATTTAATGGTTCTTACACTGTGCCAGCACTAGGAACCAATACAACATCCTGTTTAGTACCTTTGGTAGGAAATAATTTTGGAAGGAATCCCAAAGTTCAGAGATCAGTACCAAATAATACTAACTTTCCCAAGAGATCTGCAAGTACTTTGGGTTACAATTAATTTTGCATGGTGCCATTCAATTTCTTCAGGCTGTAAGAAATAAACTGCCTTTCTTCCATCATCAAGAATGGCTTTCCTGTAGATTTCATCCACACTGTACACTTAAAATGCCAATGGGAGTTGCTTTTATTGCTTCAGATTAATAGCTTCTAAATTGCTATGGATCATTAAATCATTGATTGCTGCCTGTACTTAGTATTTTTGAGCAAGATTTACCTTTCCATAACAAAAATTTTCTAGAGATGCACAACTTGCATTTGCTTTTTACTTTTTGTAGTCACCACTCTGTCAGAGCTGCCCAACATCCAGACCCATGTCATATTCTTGCAGTTTCTCAGCATTTTTACCCCCTGTGTTTGTAGACTGAAATAATTCAGCTAAAGAATTGGGATTTTAAATGGTGACAAGGTTTGATAAATAATATGTCAGACTATGAGCCATCATTGAAATTTTGGGTTTGTGTTCAAGGCAAAATGTGCTAAATGGGAAGCACTATCAATTGTTTGCAGATATTTTGGATTCTTGTGTAATTTGCAGACACATTCTTGCCATATTCACAGGGACAGAGCCCAGATCTGTGTTAGTGCTGGGCAAAACATGTAATCTTGATTTAATTACAACATGCCTGTCTTAAGTGAAAAGTGTTAGCTGGACGTGTCTGTTCTGTTAGAGAGGAGGAAATGCTTCTGAGAAATGTATCCCTTAGGGGACTCCAGCTCAGCAGCACTGGGGCCAGATATCCAAAGGATGCACCAGGAGCTCCATTATTACAAATCTTAAAAATAAGAATAGACAAAGCAAAGATATCTCCTAGAGCTGCAGAGCAGAAACAAGAGCAGGGCATCTCATCCCAAGTGCATGAAAAGTGCAGTGAAGAAAGTTGCTAGCCCATGCTTCCAACTGGCATAAATTTGTTTGGTCTGTGTTACTTTTTGATGGCCTCTTTTTACATTTTTTATTTTTGAGAGACACATTTTTATTGAAATTTATTCTTGTGGTGATTTTTTGCCTTTTCAGAAGACTGTAATTTTTCGTAAAAACAATAAATACTGACAACTGAAACAGATAAAGGTAATTTCCTGCTGTTCTTGTCCTGGTTTGTGTGTTTTTACCATTTGAAACAGAAGAGGAAGGGGGAAAAATTAAGAATGATGCCTTCTGATTAGAATATGGAAAGATTTGGTGTTTTTCTCATAAACTTGCTGAGTTTTTTCTGAAAATGTTGTGGCTTTTGGACACACTCTTATAATTGTAGGTAGATAAAGGTGTTTGCTGTGTGCTTATCTTTCTGTGCCATATTGTGTACTTGCAAGATCCCATGTAACTTCCTTTTCCACTTTCCATTACTGCTTTTTAATGTTTCAAAACTTGGTACTGACCAAAATGGAGAAGGGTGAATTACGAAAGATGATGATCAGGTCTGTTAGATTAAATCCTTCTTCCCATCCACCCCACCATCGCTCCAAACCACTGAATATCTCTCCAGGAGTAGTGGAGAACAGTTTTAACTCCAAGGAGTTGTATTTGATTTTTAAGAGGGTAGATGAAGAAGTAAATATGTGTGGCAGTTTAGCTGGGCACCAAGAGAAAACAGAGAACCAGTAGTAAAACTGAAACCTGATTTTTTGTTCTCTCTTTCAGGTTTCCATCACATGATAGTATGACTGATCTAAATAAAGTTGGAAATAAAGGCCAACAAACTCTTTTAGCTGTATTGTCAGTAATATCCATGTTTAGGGTTCCGGCTAATAAAAGACAGAACTATCACAGATTCTCACAACATATCACTATATATGTCAGTTTCCTCAAAATAGTAAGAAACTCCTCTGCTTTTTTTTTACATCCACTTGTGTAGCTAGTGAATTCTGGAAAGCACTGGTACTAGACAGATAATCCACCAAGCCCTGGGTAATTGAAGTACTGTTTTTTAGGGAATGATGTCTCCTGTTGTAAGACTAGATCTGCAACTTTTTCCACTACATCTTGACTGCAACTCTTTGTATATTTTAGAAACAAACTTGGTCTGGTTTATCATGCAGTGTCAAATCACATTACTGCTAATATTGAATTTGACATGATATGACATACTGTGAAACAGTTCCTCAAAGCTTCAGATGGTATCACAGGATTATTTTTTATTATTTTTTTAATCCCATCCACATTTTCTCTAAGCTGAGCTATCTCTAACAACATTGCACAGAGCTGAGTGTATAAAATCTGGGTACAGGACATTCTTTGTACAGCACATGCTTACCCTTTCAGACAGGAAGCCAACAGATCTCCATAAACAGTGTGATTGCACCAGTTAAAACTGTGTTGCACTTTCTTGCCTTCAAGCCTATATCTTGTCAAATCACTACATACTTCAGCTGGGGAAGCCATGACTAATGAAAAATGAACTAATGCTTTGTGAATTGCAATGCTGTGAATTTATTGCTGTGCGTCAGTGCTTTCAAATCAAGACTTAATTGATCTGCTCCGATCTTTAATAAGGATGACACTGCAGTTTTTCTTTAGGGTCATAGAAGCATTTGTTGTTGCATACTGAATGTATGTTTTCACTGCATTTTTGTATCCTTTAATGCATTGCAGCTCCATATTTCACTGCTGCTTTCTCACAGGTTATGCTTGAGTCCAAAGCAGCCCAAATATTGTCTAATTTTTCTATTTTTCTGATTCTTGTGCTGTTGCAAGGGCTATGCCACTGATAATACAAATCCCTCCAGAACAATGGCACCTTTCCCTTTTGTGGAAGCCCCGTTTCTCGTTGAACCGATGCTCACCCATCCATTCCCCTCTCTCTGCAGACGTGCGCCCTGGGTTCTGCTACTCCACGCTGAGCAACGGGCGCTGTGGCGGGCAGCTGCCGCAGCCCCTGTCCAGGATGCAGTGCTGCTGTGACAGCGGCCGCTGCTGGTCACCCGCCCCCGCCGCCGCCCCGGAGATGTGCCCCATCCGATCCACCGGTAGGAACCCCCTGAGCTCCGCTCAGCCTGCCTCGGCACTGAATTATCAGTCGTTTCCTTTTGGTTGGGTTTTTAGCTGTAATGTTTTCATTGAAGAGCTACGGGGAGTGGTTGAGGCTTAAGCGCACCTTGGCAGATTGTTCAGTCCAACTCCCCTGCTCCTGCAAAGCCTCCTATGTGGAAGAGTGCTCAGGATCCCCAGGAGGGCAAGCAGACAGAAAGAATTATTTGTTGCTTGTTTTTTAGTCAAGTTATTCTGACCTTACCTGCTTCAGATTTGTTTTCAAAAGCCTCTTCAAGATCAAGTTACTTCCTCTAGACCCTTTTAATATGTCCCTAATCCCTCTGCATTTTCATTCTCTTTGGGAAACAGGGATTTCCTTCCTCATGACAAGGTTTCTGTGATACCATATATTTCCTGAAATTTGACACAGAAGATGATTTCTCTCTGCTACCAAAATTCTTTATTGTCTCCTTGGGTATTGAGATCCTCAGATAATGTATCACTTGAATTGAGAGAAGATGGTGAGGGAGAAGAATGTTAAACTAAGTATGAGGGACTGGACGGAAGCTGATTTTGAGATTGTTTAGGACTAGAGACCTAATAAAATCCTTTAGAAGAGGAGAATACAAGAAATTTAAGAATTTATAGGAGGAGGTTAAGGGAGGTGCAGAGTTTATGAAGGAATGGGATTGTAACACTATAGCAGTGTAACTGAAGAAATTGTCAGAGTTCATATATGGGAGTTTTTATTATTCTTATTTTTAATCCTTTGAGTGAAACTGCATAATACTGGAGCAGAAATCTGCAATCAGAACTGTTGGAAGACTTTCTGTCACTCTTATTAATAATATTTAAACACGTTAAAAGTTCAAAACTGGCTAGAACAATGCTAAAACATAGTGCACTCTATTGACAACCCTCTGAAATAGGAAGACAACGAGAAATCTTTCAGTCTTAACACAGTTCTTGCTTTCTTCAAATGCTTTCTAATTGTTCATATCTAACTGGTGAGTAAACTGGGTGGAAAAGTAAGGTAATTTGGCCACAGCTGCAGACTGAGACGTCATGGAGAAGGAGCTAGAACCCAGGACTTCCTGACTCATAAATCCATGCAAAGTCTTCCAGATCATGGTTACATGCCACTTCGTTTTTGGTTTTGCTTCCGACCTGAGACATACATTAAGACTATAAATTACTCTTTTTAAAAGTGCTTTGAAATTCTTTGAAAAGCTTTACATGCATTTAAGGTATTGCTGTCATTATGTAATTAAGGTCAAATATTCCTTACATAGTATATCCTGAGAAGGCAAGACAAGGATATTAGAGCTGTCAGTGGCCCAAAGCATCTTTAACTCTGAAATGGAAATTTACTGCAATATAAAGGGGAGCACTAGGTGCATAATGTAACTGAGTAGTTGCATTTTAAATGTGGACATCAGACCCAGTTGCTGCTGCAAAGTGGTAACTATAAAATTGCTAGGAATTACACATGGAAATTGAAGTTGCAATAAAAAAGGCTAGCACTGTAATTTTTTATAATATGGTGGTAATTGTTTATGTGGAATAACAGGGTTTACCATTGACACTATTTAAAGACTAAAAGGAACAACAGAGTGAAATGCAGTGACACATGAAGCAAACTGATCACCCAACAGCATGAAATAAATGCAAACATCATAATCAGGAAAAGCAGAACTTTAGGTCAAGTTTGTTGAACAAATCCTCTGTGATTCAAGAAGAGTTTCTGATGTGTTTGACAGGTGGAAACAGATATGATGAAAGTGTTGAAGGCTGAAATACCCAGTTTACTTCTCCCAACATTTACTTTATTTTTCTGTTCTTGTTTTTCATATTGTTTCAAGAATTCATTAATTTCTAGATTTTTTTCCCCTTATATAATTCTTCTTCCCTGTTGTTCCATAGACTTTAAATTTTGAAGTTCAAAGATATTGACTGCACAAATAACTGCTTGTGTGCGCACAAATTGTTAACATTAATTAGGTCAGCTGGAATGTGGTCTTTAATTGTGATACTCTGTGTGCATATTTTGGATTGGAAGTTCCAAACCCACACTTCCTGAAGACAAAAGAGTCATGGGCAAGAGGAAAAGTGGGGCAGTAGGGCAGATGCCACTAATAGAGATAAACAATAGGAGAATGCAACACATACACCATAGACTGCTCTTCCAGCAAAATAGATCATTTGTCATAGATCATTCCCATCACCTGGAAAAGGATGAATTTATGTGAATCTGACTTGGTTTCTCTTTGGCTACACTGCTTAGACTACACCTTATTTGGTTTCTGCTTTTATTGGCAAACTTAATTTTCCCAGGGAAATAGTGTTAGTGTATTCATTCTCTAATTGGTTTTGCCTCATTGCTTATATTTGTATTTCTTTGTTTTAGGAGGTTAACTTTTAAGAAACCCGTTTGAAACTGGGCTTTTTTCCCTGTTCAGTATTTTTCTAACTCTGTGGCAAGCTTTCTGTTAAATTAACTTGAGATCAAATCCAGAAGTCCTTCTCTAGGTAAACTTCACACTGAGTTCACCAAAGATTTTTGCTTGAAAGAAGACTAAGTAGATTAGGATCAGGTCCCTGCCTCACTGTTCAATTTCATGTCCAGAATATCAGTTCTGTTACCTTTTTACTGGCAGTCTTCTGACAAGTAGTGTTGAGATTCTGTGGATTAATGACTCAATTCAGAGAGCAAAGCTTGTTGCTATGAAGAAAACATATAGGCTCACATTTTCCAGATTATTTAAGGTTTGTTATTGCTAATCTGAAACACTGCAAAAAGGGGGAGTGTTGGATTAAATGGAACAGGCTGCAAGAGTCTAAAACAGCATTGATATTTTCTTGTTTCAGACGAGTACCGTAAATTGTGCTCAGTGTCTGCTATGCTGCCAGCAAGACCTGACCTTCCTCCAGCCCGTCCTGATGTCATCCCCCCACCACGCTTTCCTGACGTTTACCCTCCTCCCCATCCAGAGATCATCTATCCATCCCGGGCTCCACCAGTGCATCGTAAGAGAGACAGAAACAACCTCTCTGAAACAACCTCTCCTTGCACCATGTGCATTTAGCTTCTTTCAAAACATGCATTCCCCAGGAGCAGTGTGCTCCCTTCAGCTGTTGGTGTCTTTTACTTACTTTATGTGGACAGGGAGGCTCTGGATGTCCTTTCAATCAGAGCCTGCCTACCATGTGCCTTGTGGCAAGATAACTATCTCATTAGTAGTGTTTTCCCTGATAACATAGGCTTCAAAAATTCCATTCTCACTGTCTGTACTGTGGCTCATGTATCATAATAGTTACATTACTGTTATTTTAAGGCTGTTGTGAGTTCTGCTGCATGTCAGCACTGCATAATATGAATAGCTTTTTTACTAGGTTGTGACAGATATTTACATTAAAGAGCTTGTCTGAGAGAAAGCAACTTCTTTCAGGTTGTTTTCCTCACTTGCACTTGGCCAGGTATGAAATGTACTGATCAAAACTCTGCTGTACTCTGCTGGTCACTGAGACTGACCCAGTGCACAGAAAGAACTATTTTAGTGATACACACGGACACATGGATGGGTTAGTTTTCCCTAAAGTAAGGAGCAAGCCAGAGCAGACTACCAATATAGAGCAACATTCCAATATAATGTAGTCCTTTTTTGTCTTTGCTCAGAGAATTTACTACATGCCCATGTGGTCTGGAGTAGGCATGTGCCCCCTGAAATCATTTGGCATAACCACATACTCTTTTGCAAGTAAACAAGCTGGTTTTGCCCACACTCCGTGCAGATGCAAGCAGTCTCTGCTTGCACTGGCACCAGCTGAAACTATTTAGTCTTGGTTCAGCACCAAGCTGAGCTAATCAGCCTAAGAGGCAAAGTATTTTAGCTTAGGCTGACACTGCACTGACGTAGTTGCACAGCTTCTGGTCAGCTGCTAGCAGGGACAGAGCCAGCTCATGCCTGCCTGCCAAAGACAGTATAGGCATATTCCCAGGGTTATCCCTGCCCTCCTCACTGCTATCTGGGAAAGAGAAATTAATGAACCAGTCTGCCTGCTCTTTGCTACTCCAGGCTTTTAGTAGAGTACCTGCAGTGCCACACATCCACTTTAGCTCTAGGTATGAGCAGACATAGTCCTCTTTGATAGGACAAAAGATGAAAACACCACCAGACTTGCCTTAATGAAAATTTCTGTGGTTAGCTGTTTTCAAAGAAATCTCTAAGAGTCCCAAGTGCCATTTTCTCTCTCCCATTTCACTATGTAATTCACATTACAATGGAAGCTAAATGTTGATTTTTAATGGAAAATCCTGCACAAGTTGTAGATTATCAGAAGCTATTATGATGAACTATTAAAATATTTTCCCAACTGTTGTTATTTCAGCGATCTTGCCGGTGAACTTAACTGACTATTGCCAAACATTCCGACATCTCTGCCGAAATGGGCGTTGTATTCCCACTCCTGGGAGCTACCGCTGCGAGTGCAACAAAGGATTCCAACTGCATGGTAGAGAGGAATGCCTTGGTATGTGGTTTTCTGCTGTAAATCACAGAGGGGAATTTCATTTTAGAGAAAAAAAACATTCTTCTCCACACAATGTAATAACTGAGCTCTTAAATAGAAGAGCCCCGCCTCCAAAAAAACCCCCAATAAAGAGACCTTGGCAAACGAATTGATTTCAGTGGCAAACTTATTTTTACAACAATTTTGCCTTTAAAACAGTATTTAACAAATCTTGTAACAAAATTACACAGAAGCAAGGATTTCTTATTTTACTGACCCATTACTATAATGTGTTTATTAGTTATTGAAAATGGTTTCTTTAAAATGCTACTAGCTTTTTGAGTATGCAATGACCTATTGTTAAAAAAATCATAAATTTGACTTAGTAGGATTTACAAGTCCTTTTTAACTTCATGAATAGTATCTTGTTGGGCTCTTGAGACCTTTAGGCTTGGAACTCAGCAAGAGCTCAACAACAGAAGCACAGATTAACTGTATCTTATAGGCAAGATTTTGGTTCTGTCAAAATCTTCAGTGAAGCTGAGAATGTAGAGATGTAAGATTAAGGCCTCAGTCTCTCACACGTGCAATATTTTACTAAAAATTCATTTTTCCCAGATCCTATTTATCTTAAAACATGGGGTCTTTTTTTGGGATCTCAGTGATGTCCCCTTTTCTTAGGGATTGAAAGGCACTATTTCTCCAAGTACAAAATAATAAAATGCCCCTGCAGGCAAAAATAACTGGCAGACAGTGTGATAATAAAATTGTATTGTCTGTGTTCCACAGATATTGATGAATGTGAAAGGAATCCATGTGTTGGTGGAGACTGTGTGAACACACAAGGATCCTACATCTGCCAGTGTCGTGTTGGGTATCAGAGCACGGCCACCAGAACGGAGTGCAGAGGTAATGTGCATACAGCCACATCTGCTATTGTATCAGGAGGGAAAATAGTTTGCAAGCAAAATTTAACAGATGGGTCAAATATGGGAGTTTTAAAAAAAATGAAATTCAGGTATGGTGGTAAAAATGACTGACTTGCTGGAGCTTGCTGTTCACTGACTGGGTTATGAGAAGAGGCATATTGCCTTGTGTTAGAAGGATCTTGGCACTGTTTATGGCTTTGAAATAGAATAGACATATTTTCTTGGTTTTTGGGATTTTTTTTTGTTTTTTTTTAACATTAGACATTATTTTCTTTTGCTGCTCGAAGATCTCAAGGACAATTAAGCATCCCTTCACTTGAGAAACACTTTATGTATGAAAGACCAAGGAAGTTAGGGAGAAAGATAAAACTTCCACTGAGTAAATATAAGGTTACTGTTATCTCTGCTTACTGCCAGAGAAACAACTAAACATAACTAACAGCAATGAAAGCTTAGATATGGAAAAGTAGTGGGAATGTTTAGATGGGGAAGCCTCAGAATCCTCATTATAGTTATTCTGAAGATCTGACTCGACTGTAGTTCTGATGGTCCTCATCCTGTCTTCCTATGGGAGTGGGACCACATAACTCCTCAGCGGTCAGCCGACCCTCTGTCAGGGTTTTGTGACTCCCAAATCGGGGTAGGCATTCAACTGTAAAGGTAGATAGATGTGGTCCTTTATAATTAAGGCATGATGAGAGATTTCTGGCAGAAGAATAAATGATTGCTTTGATATTCCATAAGAAATGAAGCATCTAAATGAAACAGGATGTTTGAATGCCCAGAGTCACAGCTTGTCTTCATATTTTGCTTTCTGCACTGGATGCAGAGCAGGCCCTCAGTCTGAAGCGGAAAGTTTTGAAAAAGCCAGAAGAAAGTTACCTGTGTTAGTGTGCATTTCTTTCCTTCTTTTTGGGAATCAGAAAGGTGTTTGTGGTAGAGAAGCTTGCTCTCTGGTCCAGGAAGACATGCAGAGCCAGCAGCACTGCTGCCTGTTGCTGGGGAGTGTTTGACCTAATTGCTGCCAAGCAGCCGTGTTGCGGAAGCATCTTCATAGCTCAGCTGACTGGTGGTGAGGGAGTGCTGAAGGGGAGTCTCAGCTGTGATGAATTTACTCATGAGTCATTTTTGTCACACACTTTTAATTTGACTGATTCATTACACAAACACATGGTTGTCAGAAGCCCAGTAGCTTAATGGCATTTAAGTGTGGTCACTTAGCAGTTCCTTTGCAGTCTATGGGAGCCGTGCCTGCTTGACAGCCAGAGCAGAAAGTGCTGCGATGTGCAGAATCTTGTTTTTCTAAAGGAATTTTTAGGACCAGTGTAGGGAAAAGAAAAAGGCTGGTGGGGTGCATTTGGCAAAGTGTACATATAGCACTGGTGCCTGCCAAATCAGAATTTGCTGTAGAATTACTTTGCATGACTACTTTGGATGTAGAGATTTTATTTTTTGCATGCACAAATGTGTCTGTGCTGATGTGCTTTTGGAAATGTGTTCCTTATGAAGTCTCTCAAGCTCTTGAAAAACGAAGTCTCCATAATGACCACATGTTTATCTGTTCCTTGCTCTGAGGTTCCAGGGGAGGATTTTTTCTGCATGATGACTCTGATTGGTGACTAAACATTGCAGTCTTTATTACAAGCTACTGATTCATCCCTTCTTAGGATCCCTTATAATTCTAATATGAGCTTGGCTGAATTAATATCTTAATTGGAGACATAGGGGAATAAAGTCACATTGTGATTAATAATCTGAAAAAAATGCTTCTCAATTGCAGAAGAGAGGATATGAAATGGACCTCAAAAAAAGGTGAAATTTTATTATGATAATCTATCAATGTGTGATTTAACAGCTAAGTCTTTGCTATAATCTGCTCAACATTTCTGATGAGTGGAGGTCAGGTCTTACAGAGAGATAACAGCAATTTTGGGTATATCATTGAGAAGGATACTTTGTTTTGCAAGTTTCTCAGAGGAGAAAAGAAATGGTGATGTTATATTGGACTAGTGGTGGGACTCTGATCAGCTGTGTGTAAGTAAAGAACAGTGAGGTTCGGTATTAATTTTCAACACATTTAAATGGCATCAGATGCATAAAAATACAAAAACAAATGAGCTCTAAAAATTAAAAGGCCTTGAGATTCCTCAGCATTTCTGCCTGTCCTAAAGAAGAAAGCTGGTGGAGTAGCTGAAGCCAGACACGGGTGCAATCAAGGGCTGGAAAAGTGGGGTGAAAAGGGACTGAGCAGAGAGGAAACCCACATTTATGCACTGCTACCTGATGATGCTTGTTTATTGAATGAGGTTTATCTAGCCTGTACGCTTTTGGTGGAGGGCTGCAAGCTGCTGCTGCGGTGAGTGGTCACTGAGCAGCTCGTGCCTCTGCTGGCATGGTTACTTGCTTGCAATACAGTGATTCTCAGGGATTTCTTAGACTCTTCACAGAACTACCATGCTGCTAAGAAGGCAAATATAGATTCACAATTTTATCGGCATCAGCTCCCCTGGCCTAAGTGTCCAGAGAGCAGGGGCATTTGGGAGCACACGCTGTGCTCCACTTCTTCCTGAAGTGCAGCAGTGCATTTCCACAGAGAGGGCTCGGGAGGGGCACCCCCAGGGTATTTGGGAAGTGTGGGTGCAAAATAGACAGGTCTGCATGGGCTGGTTGTGAGCTCTGTGAGCTGAGTCTCCTGTGTGCAGGAATCTCTGGGAGATGGTCCAGGCCCTGATGGAGAATACTGAGCAATCTGAAATGTCTAGACAGTCTGTCTCAGCATCTCCTCTCCTCTGCTTTGGAGGAGAGGGCGAGCTGCCAGCCTCGTGTGATATCACTCTTCAGGTCCTCCAAAACACTGGCCAAGCACCTCCCGCAGAGAGAGGGGAAAGAGGATCTGATGTTTCAAATACAAAGTAAGCAGGAGAAATTCTTCTGAGGTGGGAAAGTCTTGAACTTTCCTGTTATCTTACAAACCAGCAGCAAAAGACAAGCTTTCCCACATATTTCCTTAAGTAGTTAGGTACTGTTAAATTAAATTAAAATTAAGTAAAAACATTTTAATGATGAGCAAAAATTTTAAAAACCCGCCAAAATTGTGATTCTTGTTTGAGAAAGCTGCAGGGTGGTATGCACAGAAATTCTTTCACAGCAACTTGAAATTTCAAGCTGACAAACATTTTCCACCCCCATAATGTACAGTGATGGAAATCAAAATAAATCATTTTTCAGCTAATACAATTTCCATGGAGGTTTAAAGACCTACGGGAAGGGAAAATGGGAAAAATTCCTCTTGAGTATAAAAAAGAATCTCCCAAAATGTTATTTTTCTTTCTGGTTGGCTTTCAGACATCGATGAATGCTTACAGAATGGTCGTATCTGTAATAATGGACGATGCATAAACACAGATGGCAGTTTTCACTGTGTGTGTAATGCTGGCTTTCAAGTGGCAGTTGATGGGAAAAACTGTGAAGGTAAGACTCTTCTGAAGTCATTCCATATCAGTAATTACAGTTGCAAGAGGTTATTCACATCAATGAAAAAGAAAAGGACCACTGGTGGGGGGAAGGGAAGGAACAAGGAGTCAGATATCCAAATACCTTTTGCTGTATCTGGGAGGGCAAGTAAAATGTCTTTTGCAGCCAGTTCTGGAGTCTTGGCTTGGCAATCCTCAACGGGATGTCTGTCCAGCAGGAGAAATAGCACATACCACTATCACAAAATGCAGTTGCTTTGATGGGAGTGGTACATTTTAAAACACAGCACAAGTCACATGCTGCCTGATTTTACTGTGTGCTTAACAGCATGCTTTATGGGATCTTGCTGGGTGACTAGCAATGTGGTTTGTGTAGATGCAGGCTGGTCTGACCTATAAAAATTGTTTTAACAAAAATTTGTAAACATAATTGATGTGTTCCTACCTCCCAGACCTTTAGTAAAGGGGAAGAAAAGAAGAATGTTCTTTATCATGCTTCCCAAGGTCTTTGGGAGGGTTCCCAATGATCTATTCATACGTTAAAAGAATTTCAAGCACTGTTCTTAGAAACATTTTTGGCAGAATATTATCTCAGTGATTCAGCTCAAAGACTTAATGCCAAAATTCCTGGTTGGGATAGATACATGATTTTTTTTTTTTAAATCATAAATTATTTTTGTCTGACTTAGCCTGTAAGTAAAAAGAAAACACACTATGTCTAGAAGTGTAATTTCTGTCCAAGACAGCTGCAATATTAAGGAAAATAGCATGATTCTGAATATATTGTAATGTCATTATGATCCAGTGATTTTATGTGCTAGTAGTGATTCTGTTAATCCTTGGTAGAGACAGACATTTTAAGACTCTATTTTTCCTGACTCTTTTTTAGATGCAGTTTAACACCATAAGCTGCTTTTAAAATATCTTATTATGGAAGTACATTGACTAAATATATTTGGAAATTAGACTATTTGGGGAAAAAACTCTTTATTCTGATTTCTTCCTTTCCCACCAAATACCATGTGCTAATAGTAATAAAAACCAGGACATCGGCAGTCTGGTAAAACATTTTTAATTCCATTGCATGTGCTGCCAAAATGTCTGTTGCATCCAGTTATGAAACAGTTTCATCTCTGGCATTGTAATGCATTGAGTTGTATGCACACACACTAATCAGTAAAGAGCATGGCGTTGTGCCATACCTTAATGTAACTGTGTGTAGTTCTTTAGATGTAACTGGTAAATACTACTGATTTTTTTTTGGATGTAACATCCGAAACTGATTTCATCTGTGCCAGGACCAAGTAAAGACTGAGAGGATATAAAAGCTTACTCAAATCAAGAACAGAATTCTCTGTACTTGCTTTTTTTTTTTTCCTTTCCCATTTTGTGAGTAACTGTGCAGGGTTCAGAATAACAGTATCTGAGAACCTCCACCTTTTCCTATTTGAATCCTCCATGATATCCCATTTGGTCAGAGGATGAATAATGCTTTCATGAAGCTGTAATTACTAAGTACCCTTCTGTATGGCCTGTCATGCTGAATGCAGGGGCAGGTTTTATTTTAAATGGAAGTTGAGGATGGCAGTGCCCATAGAATTCATGCTTGAGCACAGTGCTGAGAATTCTCCCATACCATAAATCTTAGACTTGTCCAGTGGAGGTTATAAAAGTTTTCACTCCAAACCCAAATGTTGTCTCCTCTTCCTTCAGGTCTTCTTAGTAACATAAAATTGTATTTACATTCCAAACAGGAGGCTGCTTCTAACCTAGCTTCTATTTAGATTAAGATATCAAACCCTCTTTAATTACATCCCTTCTCACTTTTTGATGACTTTTACCAAGTGGAAGTTCTTAACCTGTCCAGTTTCTCATCCGTTTTTTGTTCTCTTTGCTTCTTTGGATTCATTCCTTTTTATGTTAATGATTCATTGTGAAAAATGGAATCATTGCTTTGACACATTCTCTAGGACAGTGCAGTCTGTCCCCTCATATGTTTCTGATTATCATTATAGCTCTGACAACTAAGAAAAAAATTAAGGTGTATCTTTTGAATATAACCACTAACAGTCCTTATGCTTTAACATTATGAGCATTATGTCTATTGTCTGCATTTTCAGATATGGACGAATGCAGCATCAGGAACATTTGCCTCAATGGGATGTGCATCAATGAAGATGGCAGTTTTAAATGCATTTGTAAACCAGGGTTCCAGTTAGCATCTGATGGACGCTATTGCACAGGTAAGCACAAGAAATTATGGGTTCCCGAAACTTGTGAGTCTTGTCTCTCTGGGTAGCTTCAAGAATAGCCTTATTTGTGATTCTTGGGAACAGGAGGTATGGGGCAGAGTTCTCAGCAGGTGTGCTTTTTTAATCAGCTGGAATTTTGTCATACTGCAAGACAGTCCTGAGTCTTCTCCACATTGTTGAGCAACTGCCCCAACCAGCCAGTGGGAAATATTCTTTGAACAAGAACTGCATGATCTGACCTAGTTAAACTCTGGGGTTTTTTTGCCTGTGGTGTCTTCTGCAGATTGGTTCCAGTGTATCTTACATTTTGTGTTTGGTCTTTGAAAGTATTCTGCCTTTGGCCACCCAAACATCCTGGCTTGTTGCCATTTTTGGGCTTTTCTCCTATTCCTGTCTGGGTGCTCCTAGACAATACAACATCTCTGAGGAGTGCCCAGCACTTGGTGTGACCAAGATGCAGACATGAGCACCACAGCAAGATTGTCTTTTCCATTTGCTGCATGGATGCAAATGAACTATTGTGCATTACCACACAAGTGTCTCCTTAGCTTCACAGCTGCTGGCTGTGTTGGCTGCAGCCTTCACACACTTCGAGCAATGGCATTTATTTCAATTCTTACCTGATTTCCATGTGGGATGTGTGTGGTTTGCCAAAGCTTGTTTTCCAGCTGGTCTATGTGTGGGATGTCAGTGAGATTTCAGTGCCCATCAGGCCATGGCACATCAGCCAGTTGTGTTCCCAGAGATCTCTGGCTGCTCTCTGTGTCATTAAGAAGGATTTGACTCATGGATGGAAGCTCAGCCAAGCCCAAATGCTTCTCTTGATTTTTGCCTTGAGTATCTTCTGGTGGTTTTTAATTTTTTTTTAAATTACATCTGTCTGTGCCCTGAAATACCACCCAAGAAGATGGTAACTCTACCTGACTACTTAAAACACAATGATGTTCTGCCTCTGCTATGTGCCTCCTGACTAAGAGTGTGGATACAGTCAAAATGGGTTTCTGGCCCTAGAGAAGTGTTACTTCTCTGCATCAAAGGAGGAATATTTGACAATTATCCAGAATTGTAGAGAACTCAACTGATTCCTACAGAAACTTGGAACAAATCTTATAGTAAAAAGAAGGATTTCTCCCACTGCTTTTTGCACTTGTGCTAAGCCTTGTTATTTATGAATGAGCATGAAAACATTTATTACATGGTAAAGTTGTTATTGGTGAAAATCATACCAGATTTTGAAACCTGGACACCCAAATTACACTTTTTACCTTCTTCATATTTATGTTGTTTCTTCCATTCACCCAAACTATCATGAAACAATTCCCAGGTCTTCAGCAGTTAATATTATTAGTGATTCTGAATATGTTGTTTGTATCATAATGTTAATACATAGAGTTTTGTAAAGGGATTTAGCTGTAAAATAATTATTAGATGTTACGTATATGCATTCCTTTGGTTGTTCGTAGGTTGTTCCTGTTACCATTGAATATTTAGCTACCTGTCTGCAAGAAATGCATAATTTTAAGAAAATTTCCCAACTGATATAGATAGAAGTTTGCTTGAAAGATATTTTAGGGAAACCCTTCCTGTCAAGGCCTAGGCTCTGGCCAAGCCCTGGTCCTGGCTGGTTGGAAAGCATGCCAACAGACCCAGGTGTTTCTGCACTAAAAATGTTATAAAGTCACTTTGACTTGCTGATATGGTCTTATAAAAGCTGGACCCCCTTTTCAAGGTAAACTTGGAAAGCTTTCCTGGGAAAGGTCCTTCAGGTTATCACTGTGAAGTGGGGCTCCCCAGTGATTGCAGACCTTGGGTGATGGTAAAGTATTTAGGCAGTTGATGATGTATTACCTTGCTTATTTGTGCTTGGTGTGTGCCTGTTGTTTTATTAGATGCATTGTTTTACTGTTCATAGTCAGAGAAGTGCATGTTATCAAAAAATAAAAAAGGGGAATATGGCTCCTCAAGAACATTTAGATAATGCAATATTTACACTAAATTTTATGGGTGCAGATCATCAGTTTTGATCCCTGGCAGAGTGATGCTGCTCTGAAGATCTGTGTGCGTGGAACCAATTTCCAAAAGTTTTATTTAGGGATCCAGAATTGGGTGTGCAGTGGCAAGGCCCTGCTAGGGGATAAGGTGTGCCTGTGTTCTATCACCAGCAGGTCCAAAGTGCTCACCTGCTCGTCTGGACAAACATTGTTTGCCTTTGACACAAAGCCCAGTGAGAGGAAAAATGGCCTAATCACCATCCAGGCCTTGTGGCCAAAGCAGGAGCAGGGTAGGGCTGCCAGGAACATGGCTGTGCCTGAAAGCTTGCAGAGGCAGCTTGCCAGTAGAGACCTTGTGTCTCACTGCACTCACCATCATATTGTTATGTTCCTGCTGACTTTCTTCAGTTATTCCCTGCTCCATGCTTCCAGAAAGACATTCAAAACCATCAAAGCCAGCATTTCCAGCCAGTGGACTCCCTCCTGCCTAAACAGCACAGCCCCTGAGCCAAGGCCCTGAGAACTTTGGAACAGTAGCCATTTATTTCCAAATGCAGAAAAAGCAACTCTTCCTGGGGACATTGGACACTGTCTTTTTGTTTTCCTAGGCTGTGGGTCTCTTTGTCAGTGGCATAGTTATTTTTGCTGTGTTTTTATGGATTGAACAAAGAAGGGGAAGATGTGGGAGATAAGAAATCCTGTTCTCTTCTGGTGAGCAACAGAAAGCACTCTGGGAAAGGTTCAGCTAAGTTTGAGGTAAAGAACAGGTCATATAACCAGAGATGGGGTTGCCTGGCTGGCCTGTGGTTGCCCTGTGCATGAGGCAGTGGTTGGTTGGGGAGACACACGGACACCAGAGAGCTCATGGGGTAAAAGGACACGTGAACAGCCCCACTGCAGGGGCAGGCAGCCTGTGCGTGCCTGTTTGGGTGAGGTTTAGAGCATAACAAGGCTTCATTTGTAGCAATAAGTGATCTTCTCTGGAGCAAGCAAGAAGGAGATCCGTGTGTCTTTGGTCCTCATTGCTACGAAACTCTAAGGTCATGCTTGGATGTGCAGGGAGTGTTTGCACAAATGGGCATTTCTGCAGCAAATTCGTTTCCTGCCTGAGCAGTTTTGATAGGGAATTGTACGTGTGTTTTTGCAGAACTAGGGAATCAACAAAGGAATGGAAGAGTGCAGCTCATTGCATCTGTAACTGTCTGGTTTGATGTCCTCCAAGCTGAGTTTTCAGCTGTTAGGAAGGTCTTCTAACCCAAAGATGGGGATAATGTAATTAACACTTGGTTCCATAAAGCTGGAATTTAAGTATAAGTACAGGGTATATGCTTGGCTGTCTGGTAAAAAATTCCACTTAGACTTTCTGAAATAACTTGCCAAAAAATAATGTTACACCATAGTCTTATATATTCCCTGAAATACAAGACATGCTAAATTTATTCACCATTAGCTTCTTTCAATGATGATTTTCTTGATTTTTCAGAAACACATATCAGGCATACAGAAGTTTGAAGCATTAGTTCTATTCCATACATTGTTTAATCTTTAGATCAGCAGGAATTCCCCAAATTAAAAGTCATGGCAAGACAATTGAAAATGGTAGTTTAGTAGTCTGAGTAAATTTTTCCTGCTTAAAATTACAGAACTTTGTGTACCCAGCTAGCACTACTAAGCAAGCTAAGCAGAAAAGGCAAAACTTATTGAACATGGAGAATTAATCCATCAGTTGGGTTTCCAGAACCAGGTTGAATATATTTTAAGTCATCCAAATGGTGACTTTTACCACAGAAGACAGTGGAGCATTCTCAAGGTCAGAAATTTGGACTTTATTCCTGTGGGTGAAGTTGATTTACTCTGTGGAATCTCAGGCCTGGTAAAAGCAGAGGCTTTTTACTCATCTTTACAGGAACCAGGTTTTCAGCTGACTTGCACCATTTTATGTGACCCACTTTACCTTTAAAAATTTTATAGTGGTATTTCCAACACATTTGTAAATCAGTACAAAAGAAAATAGATGACACATTTCTCCCTTTACTAGGTTACAAAATCTTTTTTAAAAAATGTGAACTACAGAACTACAGGAAATGGGAAAGAAGTAATTTTGCCTTTCTGTTTCTAGAAATAACCTCTAAAAAGGAAAGCTTTTTTTTTTTTTTTTTTTTTTTTCGCTTGTATGAGAATCTGTAATAGGAGTTCAGTGTTGTTCACCAAAATAGCTGTCTACACCATTAAATAGCATGGGCTCATTTTGAATCCCAACTCCGGTTTTACCTGCACTGAGTAAATTTAAAGTGGGAAAAACATCTAAGATTTGTCTTAACACAACAAAAGATTGTAGGATGAAGTAAAAATTATTTGAGCCCATGTACTTAAATATAGCTTTTATTTTAAAATGCAGTTTGAAGAAGGAATCTTGGATCATACAAGCTGTTTTTTATGCCAAACAACACAAACTAAGTAAAACACAGAGGTGTTTCACTCTCAATTTGCCCTTTTAAGGTCAGAAAAAAGGAAATTGTCACACACACTGTCTCTTGTATATAATATGGTGAATTCTTATGAAGTGATTATTTTATAAAGGTTATACATCCAAACAATATTTATGACACTCATTTTCTTTATCATTTCTAAAAGGATAGTATTCTCTCTGCATCTAGAGAATGATCTTACTATTATCAGGATACACAGTCTATATATAATTTAACATGGCTATGTGATAGTTTAATATTACAAATTTTAGTTCCTGTATTTCATTGCCATGGGCCTTATTGTCCAATGTGCCATTGTTGGGCAAAGATGGTGACTTGTGCAGGACTCAAATCATTAATGAATTCCTTTCAAGGCTGGAGTGCACTCTGTTCATTGAAAGTTTTTAAAATGGGCTGTAATGAGCATCCGATGGGAAAACCCATTGTGATGCAGATCACCAGAGAGACAGGGACTGCAGGCAGGGGCTGGCTGGGGAGATTCAGATGTGCTGCAGGAGGAAAGGAAATGCTTTGGTGGCCCTGTGAAGGCACCTTGTTGGAGGGTGAAAGATTCAATTTGCTATTTGGACTGATTTCTTACAGCATGAACTGTTAGTATGGGAAGGGAATGTCCTGTTATATACTACACAAGTCCTTTGTCTCAGCAGCCACAGTTTCCTCCTTCCTCCAATTATGATTTTGCCTGAATGACCCTTAAATCGGAACATGTACCTCTTGGGAACAAGTCAGGAAAATGTAGTCCCTTTTATTCTCCAAGGAGAGGAAAATAATTTTGTTCTGTTTATTTCTCCTGAATTTGGCATTTTCCTATTCTATTTCAAAGAACAAATTCATCATTATTCCTAACAAAATCTTTACTTGAACTACTTTCCATTTACCCTTGATATTTTTCTATAGGATACATTGAAAATAAGCTGCACAAATGCAAGTTTCAGCCAGGCATCGAACACTATGTAGTTTAACTTCTAATAAAGCTCATTCTGTTCTCCAACAGACATCAATGAGTGTGAGACAGATGGAATATGCATGAACGGGCGCTGTGTGAACACTGATGGCTCTTTCAGATGTGAATGCTTCCCTGGCCTTGCAGTAGGACTGGATGGACGTGTCTGTGTTGGTAAGACAAACTTAATGGAGTCACAGTTAACCAAAGTTAAGATAATAGTGCTAGTCTGAGGAACAGATCAAGTTTGAATGTAGAATTTACCATTTTTTAATGGAATGGTGGGTAGTAGTTCTAATGGCTAATAATAACTCTGTAGTGTTTACTGTAATAGGCCAAATTTTTAATTTCCTTTTTATTTAAGGAGAAAAAAAGTGTGGGTCAAATCACAAGGTCAGGTAGACTATACAGAGTAGAGGTGACTATTGCTCTGTCAGTTCTGAGTAGGTGAGAATTTGCCCTGTTTCTGTCAATGTAAAATTCTTCATTTGTCACTAAGCTTAAAGACGTAATTACTCTGTCACGTCTTTTTAACATGGGATGTACCCGATTTTCTGCCCATTTCTGTACAAGCTCAGTGTTGATGGTAAAATACTAATATGCATGAAAGCTATTTATGGGCCAGTTCGTAAAGAAAGAGAAAAATCACCCCTGGACCTGAAAACATAAACATATCAGGTCTTACGTACCAGAATAGCATTAATGACTTTTCCTTGGGTTTTTTATAAGCAAAGAAAGAGCAAAGACTTTGTCCATTTTCCCCACAGCTTCTCACTAGTTCAGGGTTAAGAATTGATTGTTTGCCTAGTTGTTCACCAATGCATGTTAAGTCATTAAATACAGTGACTATTTGAATGCCTTAATTCTTGGGAGCGTGAGGAAGAAAAATTTCTTTTCCCTAGTAGAGGGATGCATACAGGTGGCTGGAAAGCAGAGGGAAATAGTGAAAGAGACTTTGTTTTGACAGCTATTTTATGGTGTTTATGACACCAGAGCTCCATTTAATGCTTGCTGTAATTTATGGCAGGATAGTTGGCTATGGCAGGATTAAGAGAGGTTTCTTCCCCCAGATACACACATGCGGAGCACATGCTACGGCGGCTACAAGAGAGGACAATGTGTGAGACCATTAACGGGCGCAGTTACAAAGTCAGAATGCTGCTGTGCCAGCACTGACTATGCCTTTGGAGAGCCTTGCCAGCCCTGCCCAGCACAAAACTCAGGTATGCCATGTTCGCTGGTAAATCTTCTCATTTACAAATTCTGTTCGTACACTATTTCTAGAAAGGTAGAAGAAAGTTTCATATTAACATTGCAACTTAAATCAGGAGATTACATTGTTATATAATATGTTACATATTTTGAGCAATCTTTTATTTTTATATGTTTTAAGACTACAGGAGATGAGATAATTTTTTTAAGCAACAGTAAATTACAATATCTGGCTCCAGATTTGATACTCACATTAAAAACAAACAGGACATTTTCAGATAACAAACTGCATTTTGGTAGATGTAGATAACAAAGAATGTAAATTTTAACCCAAGTTATTAATGGAAAAAATTTGCTTAATTCATAGCTTCAACTCCATAAGGTACACCTGCCAGTCATATGTTTGCTGCACGACTCCTATATCCTTCAAGTTATCTGAAAGTAGCTTATTCAGTACCTTGCCTTTGGGTAGTCAATGCACAGACAAATGTCCAGTTCAGTTTCTTGCAAACACTTGAGTCTGTCACTGAAATCCCCACCAAGTGAAGTTGTCTGGGACATAACTTCTCTCTGGCAAGAAAGCAATCCTAATGATTTCAATGGGCAGAAGTGTTTTAGGAAAATTCTTCCAACAAGACTCTGCTTACACAGTCCTTGCTGTGAAGGCAGTAACTTGATTTTGTGGAGAATGGCTGCAGGGAGCTGGTTTGAAACTTCAATTTATTATGTGTTTCTTGTTATTCAGCAAATTTGTTGTCGCACATAAACAAACTATACCATTTGATAAGATATCCTTGATCTGTTGTGAACTCATGAAGACACTCCTGCTAAATGTAGTTAAATATGGGGCAGATTTATAGGAAAAAATGTTCTGTTTCCTGGTCTCTTTTAACATGCACCTTGGGCAGGGACTTGGGCATAAAGTTCTGGAGAATCTTGCTGTGAATGTGTTATGGTTCGTTTGTGTAGGAGGACCAGCATGAAGTTTATGTCTATTCTTAAATGCCACAGTTCATCATGTGAAGTTTTTACTCATCCATCTTCATAAGCAGATTCAGACCCTGAATCTGCTAAAATGCTTCACAGGTTCAGAATACTGTGAGGTTATTAATGTTTTCAGAAGAATTGGAAAGCATGTTACTTCTTTCAAATAATTAATTGCCATACTGTCAATGGTGATGCTGAATGAGCTAAGAAGGAATATTCCAATAAGTTTTTTAATCATTTTTCCAGCTGAATATCAGGCTCTGTGTAGCAGTGGAACTGGCATGACTGCAGGAGGAAATGGTAAGATCACCTAATGTTATTTAAATTTATATATAGCACTTTTGTCTGAAAGTGTTACCTTGATATCCTTAATTTGTTAGCTGTGCTGATGGGGATGGTGACAGAAGAGAAGGGGAGACAGGTTTAGGGTGAAATGAATGGAGCATGGAGTTTCAGGATCATGCCATTTCACCAGTGGGGCCTCTCTGGTTTACATCATGGAGTGTATGTAACTGTCATTATAAAATAGTGACAAATTTATGAGAAGTGTCATTACCTACGTGACTTTATATGTAAGTCATATTTGCATATTTCAGGTGAAATCATCCTGAAGAATAAAGCTGTATTGAACATTGAGCTTACTCATGTTTTCATCTGTCAAAATAGGCCAGGGTTTGTTTAACTATAGAGAAGAAGGAAATTATTACAATGAAAGCTTTGTAGTCATAGAACTGTGAAACTGCAAGCTCTTAAATCAGCCAGTGCTCACTAGTAGATTTGCTGGCAGTAGATAGGGAAAAGCACTCAGAAAGGAGGGATATTAATGCTTTGGCAAGTGATGCCATCTGGAAATGCTATGAATCAAGAGATATGGGGAGTATTAATACATGGCCTCTCTAAATCTAATCTCTGATCCCCAGTTTAATATCCCAGTTCTTCCCTTCAGTTGAAGCCTTCCTAAATGACCATGGGCTAGAGATAAATCAATGATCAAGAGAAGCTTTTTTTCCCTTGAGTGTTAATATTTAAGTGTGAATTTTCCAATCAGAACGACATAATTATAAATAGGGAGTTGCCAACGTTAAATGATATTGAAACTGTCTTTTTCTAGCTTGGAGAATTAACCCCTACAAGCCCGCAATAACTGCTGCTCTGATGTTTGTGTTTTTTTACCTTTATGTAGATATTAATGAGTGCTTATTGGATCCTGATCTCTGTCCAAATGGAAGGTGTGAGAACCTGCATGGAACATACAAATGTTATTGTGACCCTGGATATGAAGTAGACTCAACTGGGAAAAACTGCATCGGTATGAAATGTCTTATCCTCAAAGTATTTATAAAGAATCATCATATCCTTTCTCAAACTCTGTTGGCTGAACTATCCAAATCTGTACTTCCATTCTTTTCATACAAAGAGAGGCTGCAGCCCTCTCTTGAATATGACTGATCTGACCAGTGTACAGTGCTCTGATGAAGTCTGACTGGTGCCTTGTATAGTTGTGCCAGAAATTCTCCATTTCCCCATGGAATATCCTGCCTAAACTGATTCTAGTGTGCATTAGTCTTTTCTCAAATACATGTTATACTGTGGGATCAAAGTCAACCTCTAATTGAGACTTACGTCCAGATTTTGCTCACTAGCCTTCAGCTGATGAGTTCTGGTTTCTAGCATGTTATTGTTACTGGTCCCTAATTGCAAAGTTTTGAATGTTGGCGATTATATTTCATCTTATTTTTCTTGTTCATGTTGTCAAGATTAATTTAGCCTTGCCTGAATCTCTGTATTGGCAATAACTTCCAGCTTAGTGTTGTCCACAACTTTTGGTTCAATTAGTTTTTTACTTCTGCCTTAAAATGAATATTTTATAGGATCAGTCCCAAGTCTGATCCCTGAAAGCATTTCTGATATCCTTGCTTCATCATGATTATTCTCCTTTTTAATATATCCTACTGTAATCTCTCCTTTGTCCAGCTCTGGAACCACCTTAAAATGCCTAAATTCCTTTCTATTATCTCCAGCTTACATAATAATTTTATTTGGGTTCTGTATTCTCTACTTAAACCTAAATAGCTTAAGTCATGGGTGTTATCCCAGTCTAAACTATCCATTATCTTAAAAAAAAAAAAAAAAGAAGAGTTAATCTTTCTTAGATAAAAATCACACTGTAATTCATCCCATTTTCCCTTTTGCTTCTTTGGATTTAATTATCCATGTCCTATTCCAGTGTTTGCTTGTAGCTGATGGCATCTCTTCTCTTCTCCCAATCCATCTGTGAGTTTTCCAGATGCTCCCCAGCCCACCCTGTTGTAGCCCACATCCATGCTCCATCACAGCTGTTTCCCATTCTCCTGTAATGTTCCACCTGGCCCTCTCTCAATTTTTCTGAACTCCTGTGAAGCTTCCCACATGGTCTGCTTTATTCTGCAAGTCTCCCTTCTTTTCCGAGCACTTTTGCTGTTCCCAGCTGCTGCACTGACCCTCTGAGTCTTCCCAACTTCTCTCAACACTTTCTAGGCCTCTCTGACTTAGCCAATTGTTCCTGTCTGCTCTCTGGGTCTCTTCTGGTCTTCACCTGCTATTCATGGCCCACTGCCACCTTCTTGCAACTTCTCCCTGATGACCACAGTTCTTCCAAAGATTTCCTCAGGGTTCTTAAATTTAGCCCTAGCAATTCTATTTAAATTTTTCATCTCTGAAGCAAGTGTAGACTTACATTAGCCTTGTTAACTATAACATCTAAGTTCAGAGCCAGCTTGGAAAAACTGGTGATTTAAGGACCTACCTTTTCAAACCAATCCTCTCCTTGTTTCTGTCATGACTGTGGGTGCTGCTGTGCAGGGACTCAGAGACTGCATAGACCTAATCCATAATAAAGGCAGGATGAAAGTGCCTTTGAACTGTATCTTTTTGATACAGCTTTATTTTGAACTGTAGTGTGGCTGTCACATACTATGAATATGTGAAGAAAGAAAGTACAAGTTCTTGTGCAAACCTGTTGTCTACAAAAAGAATCCAGTATTCATATTCCACATCCCCCTGCCCTATCTGTCTCCTCTGAAAAGTGGCTGTTGGGAGTGAAATTCTGTCCCGATTTCTATTCCAGAAATGTTTTATTTCTTAAAAAGTTCTTTATTTTCATTGTAGATATCGATGAATGTGCTCTGAACATGCTGCTTTGTGACAATGGACAGTGCAGAAATACCCCTGGAAGTTTCACCTGCACCTGTCCAAAAGGATTTGTATACACTCCTGATCTAAAAACATGTGAAGGTAAGTGGCAATGCAGCATTTCATCCTAGTTTTATTCATATGGATTGTTCTCAGATTGTGCCAGAAATTCTTTGAACCTTCATGATGGTATAATGTGTAAAACAAAAACAACAAAAAAATCACAATAAATAAATTCAGTGGGAAAGTAGGAGAATGAGGAGAGAGGGACAAAGCCAAAATGAACTTATTAGATAACCTCATGGAATAGCCTGTATCTACTCTCCCTATTTACTGCTACCAGTATGCCAAGGGTGAGAAGAACCAAGCTTTACAAATCTCTTGTGTGAGGAGCAGAGCCAAAGGGCCCCTAGTTTGACCCCTTTTTGAGCCACAGACAGTTCTAATGCATTAGTGTGTCTTTGGGACACAGCATTGCTGGTCTGTTGTGAGGGGCTCATAGCAGAAAAGGGGAATATTGGCAAGATTGGGTGTGAAGAAAGCTTTGTCCTCTTTGTCCTAAACTGAAAAGAGCCATATGTATTTTTGTTCATGTTTTCTGGCACTAATAGCAGTGTGTTTCTTTTCTAGATATTGATGAATGTGAATCCAGCCCCTGTGTTAATGGAGTGTGCAAAAACACACCAGGTTCTTTTGTTTGTGAATGTTCTCCTGAAAGTACTTTGGATCCAACCAAGACCATCTGCATAGGTATTTATTCCTCTGAAGATTTTGTGTTTGCTGGTTAAAAATATCTGGTGACATGTGAACATTGTAGACCAGGTTAAGAAAATACTTTTAAATTAAACTTGTGTAGATTAATTTAATGAGAAACATAACAGAAACAATGTTTAAAAATGCTTTATTTCACCATTACTCTGGGGGCATGGAGTGCACTTGGGGGCTTGGTGTGCTTTCATGCCAAATTTGAAAGAGAGGTGAAAATTTTTTTAAACCAGCACAGAAATCCTATGACCCGTACTTCAGGTCTGTGGTCACCCCCTTAATTTCTCCTGTAATAAGCTGAGCATGTTCTAGTTAGTATCTGCTCTCTGGAAAAAAAATTGTGTTTGAGATGGAGCATGAACAAGTTATGCACAGTCCAAACCAGCTCAAGAGCATCCATGGACAATGCTGTGCTCAGATGCTCTGTGGGCTCATAATTTCCTTTCTTGCCTGTTTTGTTGGGACAGTAATTTGTAGCTCTTTTCTAGTCAGTGAGGAAAGCTGTAGGACTACAGCTGTCTCATCCTTAGCTAACTCCTGCTACTCTCCTACATGGGAAGATATCCAGACTAGGGGATCTAGTAAAATAATGGAAGGTGTAGCAAGGGGTCTTCTGCACAGGCTCCTAATCTGACCCATAATCAGTACAGGGACTCAGATTGTGAGTGGTATTGACATAGTCCCTGTTAAGCACAGTAAGCATAAACAAGGATTTGCAAGAACTTTGTGCTGGCATGATTTCAGGCTATAATCCAGTTTAGAGAAGGTTAAATTAAGAGATTTTAAAATAAATTTAGCTCTGATGTGGTAAATTCTAATGAAAGGATGATTCTTCTTCATGGTTAAAGCACATGTGTTTGTAAATACAGTAGTGCATAATGCTAGAGAATCTGCATGAAAATATATTGTTTTTTTCCAAACAGAAACTGTCAAGGGTACCTGTTGGCAGAACATAGTCAATGGAAGGTGTGAAATAAATATCAATGGAGCAACCCTGAAGTCCCAGTGCTGTTCCTCACTAGGTGCTGCTTGGGGAAGCCCATGTACACCATGTGAACGAGGTAATGCCATTCATTTTCCTCAGGAACCCAGGAATTTTCCTCTCTGAGCTTGGTTGAGATTATTATTGTAGAAGTTGGGCACAGGCTAGACAAATAACTTTACTTGTTCTGTTGTCAAGCAGTCATTCCTTATTCAGTCCCAAAAAAGAGAAGTCTTAATATTTGAGAGGTAGCATGTAGCTATAGAAGGTTCTAACTGGATTTTACAGTACATATTTTACAAGTTTAAGTGCTGAAGGGATGGGACCACACCTACAGTCTGTAACTGGCAGCCTTACTTTAGCATGGTTTGTCATAATTAGTGATCTGGAGTTCCTAATGATGTAGCAATAAATGCATGTTCCCCAGAGATCCCAAGGAAATGTCTGCAACAAATGGATCTTTGGTGTGGTAATGAAGGGAGGAGAGGGAGTAGTCCTTCTTATTATACTCTGTAGATTAACTGATGACCTGGAGAATCATACAATTGGTGAAAAAATGGGTTGAGGTTGCTGCATATTCATTTGATAACTTTACTGAACTGTGGGATGAGCTGGGAACCCAGGGATGAGCTGATGAATGCAGAAATGTGTGTGGGTTGTTATTTCTATATCCTGAAAGCTGCTAGTTTGCTCAAATCTTCGGTTAATTTCATTCTGTGTATCTTAACAGAATTCATCCTCATTCATCCATGGTAAATAGGATTGTAATGTGCTGTGATCGAGTGAAATGAATTAATTGGTTCAAATGAAACAGAAATCATAACCACTTTTAGGCTAGCTAGCTGAGACACATGGGAAGCAAAAGAGGATAAAGGCTGACACAGTTTATGTAGTTGCCCCATCTTATCTCTTTATTATTTCAGAAATACTGGGATACTGTCTAAGCACTCAGACTTCTCATAGCAATAAACTAGATAATGTTTCACATGATCAGTTTTGCACAATAAATTAATGGTGAGTTTTGGACTGTAGTATTCTGAAACTTCACTTCTGTTTGTTTTACAGACCCAATATGTCAAAAGGGATATTCAAGAATAAGAGGAACATTGTGTGAAGGTATTTATTGTTGCCTTAACATAAATCAGAGCTTGAATAAAAAAATGCCAGTGTTTTGATTTAAGTGGTTAATTTATCATAGAGGAACGCTATGCCAAGTTCTTACCTTGTGTTGTTCCATTGACTTCATTAGGGTTATGTCAGGGATGAATTTGGTTTCAGTTTGTTTAGCATTCCTGCATACTCACACTTTATCTCAAAGTACAGACTTGCAAAGACAATGTCAACCAGTATAAGGAGGTGGCTCTCTCTCTTCAAACACTGTTAACCGAGTAACCTGTTTTTACAAATCATGTATTTTATATATATTACAAAACATGGCATAAGCACTAAAGTGGTATGATAAGCCATTACTATGCTTTAGAAAAAGAACATTCAAGGACTGTAGTTCACTTTAGTTTTCTTTTTCTTTTTTCCCTAATCTTGGCTTTCTCCCATATGACATTATATGAAATCTTACACATTCCAAAATGTATTTTTCACTGTCCTGTAAAAACAAACAAAAAACATCAGGACACAGTTATACTTTGGTTAAAGAAAGGTTAATATTTTAAATGTGTATTTTTTTGCTTGGTATGGGATGACTCTATACTATTCTGTGAGAATTGAAGGTCCCACCCTATTTCATCTCTATTTGAATTGATTTGAACCCTTGGAAAAGTACTGCATATTTACATAATACGCAGAAGCTCAGAGAGTCTCAAACTGCTGTGGGTCATCCTGACTGACAACATCTGACATGACACTGCAGTTAAAATATTTTTTAAAAATTACTCCCATATGTAGCTTCCATAAAGAAACATTGTTTTTTCCCTTAAAAAAAAAAAAAAAAAAAGAGAGGAACACCCTCACACATACTCTTTGCTTTCCAAATGATGACTGAATCCCTTGGCACGTCTGTGCTGCAGACCCACTGTACATAACTTATCTGACCTCAGCAACACTTTGCAGAGTGTGTAAGTGAAAGAAAAAGAAAAAAAAAAGTGGGCCCACCTATCTCTCTTCACAAGGAAAGTCTTAGAACATTTTCAACACTGCTGGGATGGAAAGTTTATCCTTCCAAGATGCAGACAGAACTGTTTTCAGCATTTCCTTTACCAGCACATCGGATTGCATCTATTGCATGCTTTAATCTTTCTCATTTCTATGGGACCTGGATAGCCCCAGGTTTTTCAGAGTAGTTTTCCTCCCTTGTAACCTTAGTGAAGCCTTACTTGGTTTTCAACCAATGTAAGCATTTTTCAAGACAGGGAAAAGTTCTCTAGGACATTTACTGGCAAGTTAGAGACAGGAGTAAGTTTAGTTCCCAAAAGGTGATAGTCAGTTCTCCCATACACAGCCTATGTAAAATGAGCAATAGATCTTGTGCAGGGAAATAAGCAAACTAAATTGACAGCATTCCTCTCCTTTACGGGTGAGCCCAGGAGTTGTCAGCTGCACTATTGCTCGCAGGCTGTGAGCAGTGTTTCAGTGGTTTCTAATAATCCACTGCTTTACTTCATACCTTCCAGTCAATTTACAATATCTGTTCAGGGGCAGAGGCCACTGCTTTGCCCCCCAGCGTTTGTCCTCCATCGTGCTCCATGAGGTTTGAGAGATGCAGTCTCTGCACCACGAGTTTTGTCTGGAGGCCTAACCAGCCCAACCTTCCCACTTTTTGGTTACTCTATACATGAGTATTCATCTACAGATTGCCAGTCATTCTTTTTCCATTTCTTGTTCTTATCCTCTTCTGTCCTAAAAGTTGTCACGCTTCATCTTGGAGCATGTTTAATGCTGGAAGCTTTTTCCCAAAGGCAGTTGTGAAGCATATGCTTTCCACAAAGGACATGGGTGGGAGGACCTCACACTTAGATTACTAAACATTTATTTAAGCTCAAGCCAAGCTAATGCATATAATCAATTTTTCCTTACCAAAAAGTGCTAAATTTGCCTTTTAAATATAGAAATACCGTTTTTATTTAACAAAGTTAAACTCTGTGTGTAGTTGTAAGTAGGTTATTTTAATATATATAATGTTGCTAATTGCTGACAAGGCCATAGATCCAGATTTCAAATGTTCTTGGAGTTTCCAGATGTGCAGCTAGAGAAAATAATCTTTAAAAAATACTGAATCTAGTTGGAATAATGTATAATGTAATTTGGCACTTATTTTGGTCTTTCTTTGTCCATTTGCTTCAAATATCTGGCCCACAGTGAGTATGGAAATGGATATAGTTTTTAAACACTCCTTCCCTTTCTGTTGCTTTTGAATTTAATTTCAGTATATGTAGGAATCGCTAATAGCAACATGTATTATTTCTGATCATCAACAGTTTTTTGTAATTAATTGGATCTGGCTGACTTACTTTGGGAGTTGTAAATGTTTTTAATTTTTTCAGGCCATATAGACTGCTGTAGTTTTTTATTTTATCCTAAAAACATTGCAATGTTATAATTTTTTTTATATTTTTGCTAATTTGTTCGTGTTTAGCATGCTAGTGATTACTCTTACTCACTTCCTTTTTTTCTTTAATAGATGTTAATGAATGTGAGGTGTTTCCTGGAGTCTGTACAAATGGGCAGTGTGTCAATACCTTGGGATCATTTGTTTGCCAGTGCCCCAATGGAATGACTTTAGATGCTTCTGGACGGACTTGTCTTGGTAGGTGTTAATTCCATGTACAGGTCTGCTAGTGAAGAGCAGATCTATGCAGTGACCAGTGGTTGCACTGCGTGTTTTCTAACAGTAAAGGAAAGTTATTTTTGCCCATTTTTCAAATTGAATTAGTCAGGGACATGAACTTGGTTCACCTGGAATAGCAACAGGTTCCAATGGTAGTAGCTAAAGCCCGTCACCATCTGTTAGCTGATTAATAGCTGTCATTTAGTTCCAGATTGTTCATCTGACAAATCCCTACAGATCATGCATGTTCTTAGCACTCTTCATTTGCAGCCCCACTTTCCACAAAGGCTGGAATAGTGGAGGCTGCACCATTGTGGTCTGCGGCTTGGCCACGCCATGCACCTTGATGCAGTGTGCAACTGAATATCCCAAGTTTTGTATGCTGTCCCCCCAAAGCACCTTTGTCCATTTATGACAATAATGCCCAAGGTTTGCCTCTGAACAAGGCATAGCTTCTAGTAACTAAAAGGCCTTATATAAGTATGGCGAGCTGGAATGTTTAAAATCCTTTTCTGATCCAAAATTTTCTTTAAGTGTTGAACACCATTTTTCAGAGTGGTGCTTTAAACTTACTTCAACTGTTAATTTCTGAGTTTAGCGTTAATATTTTGCTGTTAGGAATTATGCAGTGAACTTGTTACGCTCCTCCGAGTCCACAAAAACGTGGAGCGAGCTGTCCTGTGAAGGGATTTTGAAAAAAAAATTCCTCTGCAGTGAAGTAAATTTTCTCTTTCTTCCTCAACATGTTGTTAAATTGCCCAACAGACATCCGGCTGGAGAGCTGCTACCTGCGGCACGAGGACGAGCAGTGCACGGCGCAGATCCCCGGGCGGCACCGCATGGACGCCTGCTGCTGCTCCGTGGGGGCGGCCTGGGGCTACGAGTGCGAGGAGTGTCCCCTCAGGGGAACCCCCGAGTTTGAGGCGCTTTGCCCAAGGGGTCCTGGCTTCTCCACGAAGATAGAAATAAGTGGGAAGCCTTTCTCTAAAGGTATGTGATCCATTTGGGGTTGATGCTGGCAAATCCCGATGGCTTCTGCTTTTACTGTTCTATCAGACAGCTCCTCTGGGTTTGAAAATTCTGGTGATAGGCACTTCACTCACCCTAAGGCAGGTTTGAAAATCCAGTTAGATTTCATGGCAACTGAAATCCAAATAAAATACAAGAGAATTTAGTTTGTGATAGAGGGCATTAAATGACATATAATACTGCAGGCTCAAAACACAGAATTTGTGTCACTAGAGAGGTTAAATGATGCCTGACTTTGCCTCCTGGCATCTCGTAGTACAAGAACAAACTGGGCAGTCAGCTTTGAATGTATTGAAGGAACAATCCTTACTTGTGAAGGGTGCAATAACTTTAATTCTAATGTGAAACAATGAAGAAATGGTGAATAATTTTGGGAATTTCTTGTGAAACTACTTGGAGAAGTAGAGGAAATAGCTTCCAGGATGGCTCAAATCAGAAAATTTTATTTACAGTAAACCTAGTTGTGTTATGACTCTTGTTGGTAAACTTCCAACATTAAATGGGAATCACACAGTGACACCCCAGCATCATGTGCTGAAAGCTGTATTTTCAGGATTACCACTGAGGTTAAGCTGGACAATGTCAGAAGACAGCCAAAAACTAAACATTATGATGTCTGAAATGAGGGGAATATATATATATATATATGAATGACAATTGCTGTTGTTTGTTTCAGCCTTGTTTTATAAACAGTTACTAAGCCATTAATTGTCCATAAAGAAAGTGACATGTGCTTTTACTTATGTTCATTATGTTTTCTGTGACTCATGGAAGTCACATTTCTTTTCTCAGAAATTAGAAGACAGAGTGCTTCCTTTGAAAGCTGTCTTTGCCTTCATCCTTTGTCCACTGAAATCTTCCTGAGCTGCAGATCAGATCCTGCAGGACAAAGGGGAGACTGATACTATTCTGTAGCAGAAAGGGTTCTTGGAAATTCCAGCACAGAGTATCTGTCTACACTATTTGTTAAGGGGAAGTCAGTATCAGTTTATGTAGTGTGGTCCAATTTTCCCACAAGGAAGGATCACTGCCATGAAAAAGGATGAGCTCTGATGTCAGCATTGCTCTTGTGTGCACTGTTTTTGTATGCAATGGTAACATCATATGTCCTTACTATCTCGTTTTCAGATATCAATGAGTGCAAAATGTTCCCCAGCCTTTGTACCCATGGAAAATGCAGAAATACCATTGGCAGTTTTAAGTGTAGGTGTGACAGTGGATTTGCCCTCGATTCTGAAGAGAGGAACTGCACAGGTAAACTGCATGGATGTGTCTGTCATAGCTGGGAATTGAAAAGGGAAAACTGAGCTCCTTTGGAAACCCTGCGGGCGTGTTTTGTCTTACAGATATCGATGAATGCCGCATCTCTCCTGACCTTTGTGGCCAAGGCATCTGTGTCAATACTCCCGGAGACTTCGAGTGTGAATGCTTTGAAGGCTATGAAAGTGGATTTATGATGATGAAAAACTGCATGGGTATGTTTTTACAGACTTTAGATGTACAATAGTATGCTATGTGCTAGTATGCTATGCATAGTTTCTTTGGGGTTTTTTTAAGGTTTGACTGTGCTTGGGTTTAGGTCTCTCTTATTTTGTGAACCCTATTAAAGCTAACTTTAAATGAGAATTGGCTGCTTGTGCAAGTTGCCAAAGCATATATAAGTAAGCGACAGGATTTTAGTAGGTTAAATTTATCCCCACAATCCCCATCTTGCTGAGTGGGACATCATCCTGAACTTTGAAGTTAAGGTAAATTAAAATTTAGGAGAAGCCTTTTTGAATTTATTTTCTTTTCCTAACTGCATTATGGTGCAAAGGATGACTGACTCTAGGACAGGCTGCAGGGTTGATCAGGCTGTGGTGGGTGAGGGGCTGTGCTGAGGGATGTGCTGGCCCTGCACTGATGTGCCTCCTTTGTCCCCACAGACATCGACGAGTGTCAGCGCAATCCCCTCCTCTGCCGAGGTGGCACCTGCATCAACACTGAGGGAAGTTTTCGGTGTGATTGCCCTCCAGGCCATCAGATATCACCAAATATCTCTGCATGTGTAGGTGAGACACGCAGGCAAAATCAAAATTGTGCACAGCATTTTGTACCTCTCTTGTGCTGTGCATTTGCAGCGTTGGCTTTAGTACCGTTTATTTACCTCTAACGTGTTCCTCTTTTTCTTTTGCAACAGATATTAATGAGTGTGAGCTGAGCAGCAACCTGTGCCGCAATGGCCGTTGTGTCAACCTGATTGGAAAGTATCAGTGTGCCTGCAACCCTGGCTATCAGTCCACACAAGACAAGCTGTACTGCATTGGTAAGGACAGAATCTGCACAGGAGCTCTAGCTAACAGGGAAGATAAAACACACAGGGTTGTTTCAGTTTAGTAGATATATAAAGTAATTTTTAACCATGAATGAAAAAATCTATTACAGTTTGTTGAAATAGTACGCAAAATCTCCAAAACATGCACATCTGTTTTTGAGAGAATTGAATGAAGTTATGGCAGTGCTGCACTTAGCTGAGTAACAGATTATTTTCTCTAGTTAATCAATCATGATGCATAAAATCGCATACTATTTTTAGTGCCCCAAGACTTCAGACTTCGATGCTTAAGAGGGAGTAACTTGTTAGATTAGTTATATATTTAATTAAAAATCATCACTCTTGCTGGACCATGAAATAAAATCATGAGGTTCAGTTGCATACATTCCTTCTACTGTGCCATGGAAAAATCCACTGGCTTTAATTCTGCCAAGTAATTTTTTACCTTGAATCTTACAAAAAACTTTGTTGCCCTAATGATCTGTGGTAACTCAGTGCTATTTCTATGTGTGGAAGGAGAAGCACAGAAGTGTTTGTATATGCAGTCTTTCCATCCCTGGTTTGTGTGAATCCTTCCCAGTGCCTTTGCAAACACTTGAATGTCAGTGTGCAAACACCAAGTGTAGACTCTGGATTGATGGTGTACTGGAAGGCTGACTCTAAATATGTCCTTGAAATGCGCTTTAAAGTAAAAAGTGTTGTGGGTTTAACTGTTATTTTCTCTTTTTTTAGATATTGATGAGTGCCAAATAATGAATGGTGGCTGTGAGGACTTCTGTACAAACTCAGAGGGCAGCTATGAATGTAGCTGTAAACAAGGCTTTGCCCTCATGCCAGACCACAGGACATGCACTGGTAAGGGAGATTTTGGGAACTTTTCTGCTTAAAAGGCTTATTTCAATAGTTTAAAAACTAGCCTTCTTTTTAAGGTTAAAGCTATTGTAACAAATGCACTATTAAAAAAGAAAATAAATAGAAAGTTCTTTTTCTGAAGTAAATATCTCCAAAGTATCAGAACTGGGGAACTGCAGAAACAAGTGCTTTGAAGAGAATTGGTTGCTGACAATTTCAGAAAGTGTGCAAGTTGATTCTGATTTTAATAACAAATATCTCTAATTTTTTCAGTAGGATATAAATTTTCCCCTTTAAGGTATTGTAGTCGATCCAAATCTAAAGCAGGTTGAAGACCATTAAAAAAATTATCACGAACAGAAGCCAAGATGCTGTGCATGTGTATTGTATGGTTATGTTGGAGAGAGGATAGACAGAGATGCTAGTAAAGAAGCTGATTGCTCTGTTCTGTTGTTTTGTGGTATCTGCTATTAAGCAAGCAAAAAAATTCCTATTTTTAGTTCTTTGTTTAGTCAAGTGCAAGTATGCTACATTAAGTCAGAGCTAAATGACTTGCAGAGAAATCTTTCTTAGGAAACAGGTCTTTTGCACTCTTAGAAGAGTTTGTGAGAAAATTTTTAGAGCTCTGTTATGACCAACTGTTCTCCTTTGGGAGTCTCAAAGTCATAATCCCAGGAAGTGAATTGTACTTGGTGATTTCCACATAGGTTACTGGAAAGACAATTTTCTCTTACTTCTTGCCTCACAGGCACTGGCCTGATGAGGCATGTGAATATTTGCCAGCTGTTTGCCAATTCCATCTGAGAGCTCCTTGAAGAGCATGTGAATTATAACAGGATTAATCCCTTGGAATAGAATTGCCTTTATAGTTGAACAAATGGAGAGTTTTCTATACTGGATTATTAGAATGCTCACATTTAGAATCTGTAAATATTTATGGACCTTGAACCAGGGTCTCAATTACCCTGAGCCCACCCACTACCATTCCAGAAGATAAAAGAGCCCTAAAGCACAGCAAAATGTAGTTTTCTCCCACATTGTGGCTTGCTCTGTCAGAAAGATTTAAAGTAGCCAGCCTTCAGCAAGTATCAGACCCTCATTCAAATAAAGAATTCAACTAAAAAAGTGCAGATTTGATTGACCCTGAAAACCTAAAATATTTAGATTAGAAGTAGTTTGCTTTAGCTCAAGTGTCTAGAAAAGGCAAGCTTTTACAAAAACTTGCCCAAACATTGGTGTTTGGGGCACTTTTTAAATGCAAAAATAAAACTGGCTGATCAAAACTGTGCCTCAGCCAGAATCTAAACCCAGTGAGAGGATTAGAGTGACATGAGAGGGAAGGGAGGAGGGAGGGGAGCAGAGTCTCTGAGCCACTTTTCTGTTTTCATCTTCTTTATTTGACTTGGACCAAATGACCCAAATGTCACTTCAACAGTCTTTGGGATCTCAAATCTGCTGGCTAGAAACAGTTCTCTCTTTACTCCCCCTTATCCTTTGCCACCCAAAACCAGAACAGATCATTTACAGCACCTTCCTGCATATTGAACTAAAACCCTTGGAATAGGAAACTTATCATCTTTCTGTTCTCAAAGTCAAAATGCAAGCAGCTCTCTTTGCTGTGGGGAGGGGACGGATTCTCTGTGGTTTGTCCACACATCAACCTGACCCTGAACACGTCCATTGAAGCTGGTAGTCAGATCTTACTTCAGTTGTGAATTTCTACATATCGATTTCTACATATCCTGTCTTGACTCTGAAAAATAGAATTTCCTTCACAGACCAGCTGTAATAACTATTAGCTATTCATTTTCATACTATCTTCTTATAAGGACTTGAGTGCAATATAAAAAGGTTTAAATAGCAGAAACACCAGACAACTTTGGATGTCAAGTCAAATCTAAGAAAATATCCAGAGATGTGAGGGGTCACCTTCACTACCCTATTAGTATTGACAGCGCTCTTTCCTTTTCTTGAAAAGATGTTATTTACATATGTAAACATCTGGTGAGTATTCAAAATCCACATACTAAAGTTTTGCCTCTGCCCAAACTAAGAAGAAGAAAAATAATTTGTAACTTTGCTTTCATGGCACTAAATACTTGGTTTTACACTGTTAGATTACAAGATAAAATAGGACTGTGACCTTCAATTGTGAAACACCTATTTTCAGTTTTCAGTTTTCTCTGTGCGTGAACATGTCTTTTATCTTTAACATCACACAAAGCTGGAAGCCATCACAGAATATATTTGCTGATAATTGACCTGGTAAGAATGCTCTGCAATTCAGTAGTAGGTCATGTTTGAATTGGTGAGGTTATGCATAAATAATCAGCTCAATTAGGAGAAACAACAGGTTCTTTGTCAGCTGATTTTCCCCCAACTGTGAAATTGGTACAGTGGCAGGTTGGTAAATAAAGTTCTTTATTTCTGTCATTATTATTCCCATTTCTAGAGCTTAAATTTGCATGTTAATTGAAATTCCATTCCAAATTAACATTTTCAGGCTAATGTCCATGTCAACATTATTTGCTTGTTAAGACAAACAGGGACTGGTCAGCCTTCTTCCTTGCGGAAGTTGTGTATCCACACAAGCACTAGCTGCTGGAAATACAGCAGAATAATGAACATAATATTTTAAATTAATGTGAGTTCATTTTCTGCAGCTGCATAATTACTGCAATCCACAATAGACTGCTCTGATAATGAGTTACACCCTTTCTCTTGGAGAAGATTCCTGAATCTTGTCCTTTTTGTGCTGATTTTTTTCCCATGGTATACTAGGCAGAGATTCTGATTTTGCTCTTGCTGGTCTGTGTTGGTGCTGACACAGGAAGATTCTGGGGATTTTTACAAGTAACACTAGTATAACCCCAGGGGCTCTGTAAGATTCCAGAACTTAGCATGATTTCCTTAATAGAATACAGGATCTGCTTCTGCAGCTTGGCTCCAATCAGTGATGGCAATTTTATCAGTTATCAATTGAGAAAACAACTTTTCATCCTAGAGGATGTAACTATATTGCTGGCCTGGGCAGTCAACTGAAATACTAAATAAGACCATAAAAATCTCTTAGTGAAATAAATGTATGTACTGTAATTATTCCCATCATGAGTTGAACGGTTTCCAGTTTGTCACCACCTTGAGATCTGTAGAGGTACTTTGCATGTATGATCCTTTTTAAAGATCTGTAAAGTTTGATGTTTTTGTTGCTGAATTTGACTTCAGAGCTTCTTTTGATTTCAACAATGATGGCTTGTATCCAAGAATGCCCAATTATATGTGGCTTTGTGGTACGACAAAAGTTCTGTTGGAGCTCTTTTCTCTGAAGAAAAAGTTGGTTCCTGTTCCTCCCACTTGACTCAGAAGGGAATATTCTGCCATTGACTTTAGCTGAAGACAAGGAACTTACTCATCAGCACAATTTTGCAATGTACTGCTCAGTTATTTACAAGGATTCAATCTTCACCATGTTTATCAGAGCATTAAAATGCCTACTTGCCATGATAATGGTTCATTGAACTGGATAAAGGTAACATGTTTTAATTTGATTTTCCCCTGTAGATATTGATGAGTGTGAAGACAATCCTAACATCTGTGATGGAGGCCAGTGTACAAACATCCCAGGAGAGTACAGGTGTCTTTGCTATGATGGATTCATGGCATCTGAAGACATGAAGACTTGCATAGGTAAGTGAAAGTACATATATTCCAATCTGCATTAAAAACTGAAAAAATATTTATTAGGGCACTCTTTCCAAGTAGACAGACAATGATATTTGAAGAGTATTCCTCTTATTTCCTAGTTTTGGTCACCTGACCACAGAACCAGCCCTATTGCACAAGTGCAAATGTAATCTGTATATCCCTGGAGATTGGGGTGCAAACATGATCTGTAGCCTTGCATCTCTGTGTCCTCTTCCAGTGTAGTTTTTTGTGCAACTTAGATAAAAGAGCGCCTGCAGAAGGATATCTAGCAAGATAAATCACCAGTGCTGATTTAAACTTGTCTCAGACAAAACTTTGTGGAAGTGTTGTACCTTGGTACAACAGAGTTGTGAAACAGCATATCTCCAAAGCCACATTTTCACATTTTAATTTAAAATCTTGAGTGTATTTCGAGAGAAATGTCAGACAAAACTAGACAATGCATGCAGGCATATATATAAATGTGTACAGACATATATATGTAGGAATTATCAATAATCACAGCCATTCTTTGGATATTGTACTGCACCTTAGTGTCTATTTTTACAAAAAGCTGGCATTAAAGGTATGTTAATGCAGATATGGTTATTAACAGTTACCCCAGATCTCAAGATGTGTGCTTGTATGCTAGGTAAGGAATAACTACTATAAACAGATTTTTCTTTGCGTATTTAGACCTGTGTTTGTATCAGAATTAATATCTAAAGAGATCTTTCAGTTACTTTCTAAGACATTTTAATTCTTGGGGTTTTTTAGATGTTAATGAGTGTGATCTGCATCCAAACATCTGTCTGAGTGGAACCTGTGAGAATACAAAAGGCTCATTTATCTGTCACTGTGATATGGGATATTCAGGCAAGAAAGGCACGACTGGTTGCACAGGTAAGTTTTAAAGCTTAATTATTAATTTTTACTTAAACTCATGAGTCTGCTTTTCTGGTGTTTAGAACCTCCTTTCACTGTGCTTCTTTTCACTTACTTGTGCTCCTATTTTACCTCTCATCTGAATTTGCTGAGCTTGTGTTCTGCTAAACTTCAGTGGTACAGCATTCAGCCTGATGCTGCTTCTGCTGAAATGAGTGGAGCAAGGATTGGGATCACAACTGGGTGTGTTACTGCACAGTTGTTCATCTGAGAACAGAAAATGCCATTCTCTGTAACTTGACAAACTCCTGAGGACCTCAGTGCATTTGGATTAGTTAATTGTATACTGTGCAAGCAAATAACATGTATCTGTTCAAAGTATTATTTGGCAAATACAGATGGTTTGAAATATATGCTAAAATATATTTTCAGTTTTTGCAAAGTGTCGACAATACAGTTACACAACTACATTCTATCAGCTGAATCAGAATTTGCTTTATTTCATGTATTGCCAGCAAACAGAAATGAGATTCAAATATACAAGCTCTGAGGCCATGATATATTAATAATCCAAGTGCTGGTGTCTCAAGCCAAGGTGTTGAGAGTCTTAGACTTTGCCCAAATATGAATGCAAACATATGTTTAATATAATTTTTAATGTAGACTTAGGGTAAACACATTTCTGGCAATGTCTTTGAGACACACTTTTATTCTTAGTCTGCACTTATTGTACAGATTTAATAATATATTTTTTTAAGTGCCCCAAATATATGAAGCTGGTTTTTTACAGCTCTCACAGAAAAGTCTGAGAGCTGGAGTTGTATTTTGTATATTGGGCTATGGATGAATAATGGTGCATTAGTAACAGCTGCCTTTACACATGAACTGATCTAAATCCAAGAAATCCCTAATTGTACTCTTTAGACCAACATTTCAGTGTTCTTTGTTTCTGTGCTAAATGATATGAAGATTTTCAGAGCTCTGGACCTGAGCACCCTCTCACTGCTCAGTCACACATGGCGCAGCTGTCAGTCCCAGCCTAGGGAGCAGGCTGGGAAGATGAGGCAGTGAGTTGAAGGCAAAAGACAGAGAAAGGTCGTGGAGGCAGGGGAGGAATCTCAGGTATGGCTTCTGGAGAAGTGCCTGGAAATAGCCACCATTCTGGCATCATGTGATTCAAGGGGGTGGCAAATGTCCCAAGCAATATTTTTTGTTAACGGAGACATCAGGAAATCCCTCTGTCCTAGTCCCAGCCAAGCCCTGACCTGTGGATGGACATTGTCACGAAGGCTCTTGCCACCTCCTTACATATTTTTAACCTTTCCTGCTGCTTTTGTCTGCATGCCAGTATTTCAGAGAGTTTGGCACTCACAAGGAAAAACAGCAGAACACCTTAATTCCAACAGATACTGTAGAAGGGCTCAGTAATTTGAAAGATCCCCATGGTCTAAGATGAAAAAGTGAAGTATCAGTTATGCTGATACAGTTGAGATGGGATCATATTCAAATAATGAATTTTTAAAAAATGATTCAAATAAGAAAGCAAGAAGCAGAGCAGGAAATTTCTAGATTGGTTAAATAATGAAAAAACTGTGGATACAGATCCCATAGTGATTACATTGGGTAGGTTCTCACATTCTGTTTTTTAAAATGTCTTATTTGCTGCTGGAGAATTTTGAATTTCTCATTTCTTGTTTGCACAGTATTAGAGCAGAGCTGAAGTTCCCAGGCTCAGGTACTGCAGACCATCAGAGCCTCCTTCAAGATTTTCTCAGGACGGACCTTGCCAACAGCATTTTGACTCCAGAACCCAGTTCTTGTCTTACAGACAGATCAAAAACATCCACAGTTTTTAGGAATTCCCATGGAAAAAAAAGTTACAAAAACATGTACAGCACTTTGAATGGGAGATCCTCTGTTTCTGAGAACAACTAAATCATGTCCTTTGGGTTCCATTCCAGTTTTGTCTAAATATTTCAGCTCCCTTGTCATTACTGAGTGATTTCATTTTAACAAATAAACTTGTTTTTCCCCCCCAATCTTTTAACAGTGTTCAGAATCCACCCACTGACTTACATTCCCATCCCACACAGATGTTAGTTGCCCTAGTTCTCCCCTCTCCTTGGTTCTCAGTAAGAATGTGGACAGTTCAGTAACAAAACCACGATTTTAAAAATACTATGCAAAAATACAGGTTGTAGATGCAGCTTTCCAACATCAAGTGCTGTGAATGACTTAATTTCCATTCACAGGGCAAACTGTGATAATCCAGGCTTAGAACAGTTCATTTTAGATTTTCCTAGGCAGGCAATGGTATGCAGCCACTAGAGAGGAGATTGCTGTGTTTTCCCCTATCTCAGTTCCAGATCACCGAGCTTTATGACAAATATCTTGTCTCTGCTTTTTCTGTCTATAAAGTATACATGTGCTTGTGCAGAAATGAAGTCCTGCTTTGGAACTTGGGTTTGTATTTTGTGATTCATCACCACTGAATTACTGCCTGTAAATCTGCAGTATTTCACTGTTGATGTAGAGACTTAAACTTGCTCTGATATTTTCAAAGAGAAACAAATTCCTCTCTGACTCTCTCCCATCCATCCTTGCAGTTATGGCTGTGTGCACACCCCCACTGGTTGTTCCTGGTGGAGGGGGGCTTGGACAAGCTTAACGTGGTCTTCACAGAGTCAGACTGCAAGAGGTGAACTTGGCAGTAATTTCCCAACATAGCCAACAGATCAAAAAGGAATATGTTACAAGTCAGCTGGATTTCTCCTTAGCAGGCTCAGGGAGTTGGGAGGCTGAGACCAGGCTCTGATTCTGCAAGGGCCATGCTGTTGCCATGTGGAGGAAGGCTGGTGGGAGTTACTCAGCTGCAGCCTTGGTGTGGGCTGTGAGCTTGGAGGGTTTGGTGTGAAGCATCTTCCACTGATGACAGCATTAGTGGATACAGGAAGAGTGAGTGCACACTGCATGCTTGCATGGCTGACAGGAACTTGGGTCTAGAGAGGTCAGACATCTGAGGCAGGGAAAGGAAAAGGTGAGCCTGTCATTTGCCCTCAGAAATAGAGCCATAATATTTTGTGACTTGTATAATGTACTCTCCTCTCCATTATTCGTGGCTTCTGGCCATTAATAATACATTGTGTTTCAGGCTTGGTGGCACAAGAGAGTTCTGGTACCAGTGAAGCATATGTTTGCCATCATGAGTCTGGGAGCTGGCTGTGTCAGGCCAAATACCAGAGGATGATAATGAAATCCTGCCCACCAAAGGGGGGTATTACAGGAGGAGTGTACTGGCAGTAGGCATCTGTCCAGCAATAACACGCTGTGCCTCAGTGTGCTGATGATGTAAGGATGGATAGCAGGCAAGAGCTGAACTGTCCCATGTGAAACTCCAAGACTACAGTATGCTGAATAAAATCTGAGAGTGATTCCAAAAGAGAAAACAATTTTACATATAGGAAGATGAGAATAGGGAATTTTTTCCCATGTATTTTTCAACTAGTATGACCGCCAAGATGAAATTCACAGTCTTTTCCCTCTAAAAAGCCTTAGTTTTTCCTACCTGATTACATGGGCAGCAGCCCAGGAGGAGGAAATGCCTTGTGACTTCCACCAGACGACTGGCCCTTGGGGAACTGGGCCCAGGCTCACGATGCCAGCGAAACGTCAGTGCAGTAAAATGCACAGATATGCAGAGACTGCCAAAAAAATGTAAAAGTCAGAAAATGCTTAAGGGATTTGCATAATTGCTGACAAACAGTACTGATTTATAGGTGGAGTCTGAATTAAATTTACAGTTTGCTAAGGATTCTTGTAGACCATTGAAGCCCAATGAAACCTAATAGAAAACAGTACACAGAGTACCTGGAGGATTTCATGCCCAGTGATGAACATGTGAATTTTCTTCAGTTAGTGTACACTATCATTCTGTTCAAATGCAAAGGAATGTTTCTAGAATGTAGGTGAGGAAACAGTGACTTATTGCCATGCTCCTCTCTGGCCAGCTTCAGTGATCCACTTCCAGAGTGGGTAAGGGTGTGTTGTGCAGTTTCTTTCCTTTGGTTGCCGCATTTTGCGAGCATAGGCAAAGGGTGACAGGTATATATGATGTATTTTTTCTGCACACACATTGAGAGCCCTAAAAGTTTGTGCCACTGTGATTAATGGGAGAGACACTTTATTAATTGGCAAAGGCTCGAGAGAAAAAATATTTGTCCAAAGAAGAGAACTGAAGGAGCCAACAAAACAGGGTGACTGACAGGTTTGTTTCCCCAGAGTGCTTAGGATTGTTATGATGTCAGACCTGCATATTATTTATTGTGCATATTCTCATCTGTTGTAGGCAGACAACTCTCTTAGTAGGAATGGGAGTTGTGCAATTGCAAAGCTGAGAACATGTGTGCAGCAGCACTGGGGCACAGTGGGACCGGCTGAGGATGCAGTGTCAGTCTCTGACTGGAATGTCTTTATTTTCCTTGGCTTGTCACGGACTCATGCTGGAGGCAGAAGGAGAAGGTTGATATAAATCAGTGACTCACTCCTTTACTCTGTAGTGAAAATCCCCATGAAGTCAGTGGGAATAAGCCATCATTGTGTGAAACCCTGACTTCAGTAGTGTCCTCGTGGGTGCTCTTTGGGTCATGATACCTTTACTCAGAGCAGTGCCTTTGTCTTCAGACAATTAAATGGAACTAGCTGGAGTATTTGAAGAGTATAGTACTGTTTGTACTGCCATGCAGACAGAACAGGGAGACAGAACTGGACTCATGCTTTTATTAAAGATCTTGAGTTAATTTTTCCCCTACAGAGCTCAACTTCTCCTTTCTGTTTCATTCTGTGAAGCCATAATTCAATACTTATGGCAACATAAATCCATATTAAGCTCCAGTATAAGAAGGCATAAATTCCAATGATTTCAGTGCACTGTTTACACAGAGCCATGTTTGGTCTGAGATCTCTTTTGCCTTGGAAATAATGGCAGCATAATAAATGTAGACTTACAACTCAGCTGTGCAATGAAAGGAAAGAATTGGGATTATAGCAAAACAACATCAGAGTTAAACACAGGGGAAAAGAAGTAAAATCTGGGATGAAGCCAGTGATGGTATTTTATATGCCTCAATCATCTTTCATTTAAATATCTGAAAAAACTTTCCATACATCATGGAAATAAGCCCTGCAATGTGCCTTTAAAGGTAGATGGCATTCGAGAATACAATTTGCATTCCCTATTTGATCTTTACCCAGGCAAAAAAGTGTGGAAATCTATTGAAAATTTTTACTGGAGAAAAGATATTTTTTTTATTCAAAGCAACTGGAATGACATTTCAGTGGTTGATGCCTGAGAAAGTTGAACCCATTATAAATACCCGTGTTTGGGTATAGATTTATATTTGCAGCATTCATTCCAAGGAAGATTCTAAGCTTTTTAGAGTGTGTGTCAAACAGCTGATGGGGAACAAGTGTCCACTGCAAGGGCCCCAGTGTTGTGGTGCTGCTGTTCTGCTGGGAGGTGTTAGCGGGGATTCTCAGGTACAATGTGTCAGTGGGTCAGTGCTTGGTGGGATGGAGCCCACAGTCACTTTATGGAGAGTGGAAAGTTTGGCTTGATTTTTCTTAAATCTGAGCCTGAGCATGACTTCATTGTGGTATAGCTGTTGCATGCAAGTTTCTGTTTGTGTTTGCTGGTGGTTTAAAAAAAAATTCTTGGCAGAAACCTCTCTTCTGGTGATGGGTTTTTTTTGTGTTTTGTTGTGCTCTGCAGGGTATAAGGAAGCTGGTGATTGTATGTTTAAAAGCACCAAACAATCAAATACAGTGGAGTCTTAATGTGAGCAGTTTAACAGTTTGGAGTTTAAAATCATGTAAAGGTTAAAATATAGAGTGTTTGTCTCAGCTTTTTTATGTCAGTGTATACTGTAGCTGACCTCTCTAAATTCCTTCCAGTCTTTCCCCAAGCCAAAATGAGTTGCATTTTTTTCAGGCCACCCTTAAGATTTTTTGACAGATGCAAGTTTCCTGTTTAGTGTGATGTTATCTTCATGAGTTTCTGCACATGCTAAAGGCAAAACTGCTCTGAGATTATTTGCTCCTGACCCTTTTTTAAGTTTTAAGAAGTAAGTGTCCATTTGCATGTTTTCAGGCCTGGAGTTAACATTCATTAATGGTAGATTCCAGCTGCCAGATTTAGATTCATATCTAGATGTCAGCATTCAGATTATGGGAATGCTCATGTCTGGAGTTTTGAGTCAAAGCAATGCCTTGCTTAGAAAGAGACTCAGAAAAGCAAGATTGGATTAAATTCCACTTCAACAGACTACAAAAACTCCAAAGCATTAAAAGCCAACCCACCAAAAAAAAAAAAAAAAAACCACAACAATACAAAACAAAACCAACCCCAAACAAACAAAGCAAAACAAAAAGCCCAAAAACCAAATCACGAAAAACCCCCAAAATCTCAACAACATAAAACCTCAAGCAAGCACAAAACTCACCAAACAAACGCCCCATCCCTCCCAGCCAGCAGTCATTTTGGGTGTTTTCTGGCCTTGAATATTTAATTTTAGGATAATAGACAGATGTAGTCTGCTTTTTGAAGTCGTATGTTGCCTTTATGAAAAGGCAAAATATGTGTACAAGGCATAGTGAAAGGACACAGCCTTTTGTCTAGAGAAGTGTGGACAGAAAAACTTAAGAAAGTGTTTTAAAGGAAATAGTTAAGGTGATATCTGGTCACTTTCTGCATTAGCTCCACAACTTCACCGTCTTTAAAGAGCTAATTGTTTGCAGGTAAAATCATAGGGAAATTGAAGTCTGTGATTTTGGGGCTGGAAATCCCAAAGGTTGTTACATATTTGATGGCTGATGCCTTTCTGGAGGGTCTGAGCTGGGTTTTTGTCTGTGGAATCACATAGAGTTATGAGCTTGTTTTGCCTTTCCATCAGCTGTTTTACAGAGGGAGATGGTTTGGCTTACAGCAAGATCAAAGACACCTGGGAAGGCTGAGAAATGGGTATTAGTTTTAAGTGGTTTGATGTGGACCCTAGGTAGATTACATCCTGCATGGAGGTAAAGTGCAGTTCAATAGGGCAGTTACAGAAAATACTGTAAAATCCAAAGCTCAGATAGGCAAGAAAATCCCCACCAGTTTTGTTTCAGTTACCAGTAATAACTTCTGAAAACATCACCTTTTAGTTTATACATTCTTCAACTACTTATATGGAGCATTAATAATGCTTAGTGAGAAGAGCAGGAAGAATGGAGTCCAGTTTGGGTTTTTTTTGTAGTCTATACATTTTGACATTGCCAGAGAATGCCCAAACATGAAAATAACGTGAAAATAGCAAGTACTGAAATAGAATGTGCTGGCATGACCATGCATGTTGAAGACTGAATGACTTGCTGCCTGGTGTCTCCAAGGATGCTGACTTCTCACTGAGTTCCTAATTAACTGCCTGCCTGATGAGCTGCTCAGCTCTCCTGGTAAATGCAGTGGAACAGCCTGTGCCCAGCCTTGCACACAGCCCCTGGCCCAGCAGAACCTGCTTCGTTCCCTGCCTGGGGACAATCCTAGGGGCAGCCAGCTGGTGGTGCCTGGCTGGAGTTCATCAGCATCTGTGCTGGGGGCTGTGGGAGTGCTGCATTCCAGGAATCCCTGGGCAGCAGAGTTTCCTTTGACACTTTTTAGCAAACTCTGCAGTGTGGAGCCACTGTTGTAGTCCCTCTCTGCAGACTCTGCCCATCTCTGCAGGATGGGCTCTCTGGGAAGGCTGTTTCCTGAGGTACTGTCTTCCTTCTGAAATATCCTTTGGAGTGAGCTGCAGCAGCACTGCTTTACGTGCCTATCAGAAGAACAGGTAGTGGGGCAGCATGTTTGAAATGCGCTACGTGCTCCTTTTTCCTTTCCTTTCCTTTGTTGTGATTTCATCTTCAGCTTCCTTTTTAAATGTCATGTTGTAAAAAATGCAGTCTTGCTTTCATGTTCACATTGCCTTTCTTGAGAAATTCTAGTGTCAGTTGTCTGGATATGAGAAAGTGGTTCCATGAGCTGCTCAAACATCTCTGTTTACAGATATCAATGAGTGTGAAATTGGAGCCCATAACTGCGACAGACACGCCATATGTACAAACACAGCAGGAAGCTTCAAATGTAGCTGCAGCCCTGGCTGGATTGGAGATGGTATCAAGTGCACAGGTGAGAGTCTTATGCATTTGTATTTATTTGTAAGGCCAGACCACAATGGGGTTCTAGCAATTTTGAAAAAAGTAATACTACACCTATAAAATGTGAAGGCAAGTGGTTATTGAACTGTTAGGTTGATTTGACATGATCTGTTGGAGGACAAGTCCTGCACCATGGTATCTGTGAAATCAGCTTTATCTCCTGTTTGGTTTGTGAAATGACGGGAACAGACTGAACCATGGACAGAGATGCTTTGTGCTTGAGGGCAGCTGATGGGAGGCAGTGAGGGCCTCCTGGTGCTCCCCTTGAAAACAAGGTACAGGCCTTAGTACTGAGTGCCTGGAGCTTCCTCACAGTTAGCTTGTCAGACTTCTTTGGTGGGCTGCAAATAACCTTTCCCCACTTTTTCAGTCAGATGGCCACACATATGTATGGGTTTTATTATGGAAGATTATTTAAAGTAGAGCTTCTGTGTGCCATACACTACTTAAACTTTGTATTCCTGTATGGGTTTTTAACTAATTTTTTCCCCTGTTTTATTACTTTAAAGATCTGGATGAGTGCTCCAATGGAACCCACATGTGCAGCCCACACGCTGACTGCAAGAACACGATGGGCTCTTACCGCTGCCTGTGTAAAGAGGGTTACACTGGGGATGGCTTCACTTGTACAGGTGAGCTCAGGAGAGCAAAGGATCAGCTCCGTGCAGCCTAAGTTATTCTGTGATCCAATGCACAAAACCAGCTTTTAAACATTTGAAATTTTCATTAATATGTCATCATTAATTGTCTTCTCCTCACCTAGGCTGCCACAGCTTAAAAGAAATATTATATATTATACATAGTCTAACTCAATCCTTTTTTTCCCTTGATAAAATGTAATTTTTCATTCTGCTTTTCTTGTTAGTTTAAATGAGTGGCAAAATTTCTAAAACAATGCTTGAATATGTAATTTGGCTAGTTAGTAAACTAGTCCATTGGCTACTCACCTTAACACTTAAATAGTAGGGCATATGCATCAAAATTACTTCACAAAATTGCCTAAAAAGTTTGTCCTTTCCTCAAGTGAGTGTGTGATGTCTGTCTGCTTTGCTCCATCATCCTGAGAGCTGCTGTCAGGATGCAGTGCTGGCATGTAGAATGAAGGAAGTAGCTGCTTCTGAAACCTCATTTTATAAACTGTAAATGAGATTATAAAACTTTGCTAGGGAGACGTTTCCCACCCACACTTCAGTCTTCTGCTTTGAAGAGCAGATTAGTTCATGTGTGCTTAGTCATGAGGAGCCCTGCTCTTGCACTGAGGATTGCAGTGTGGCTGGGATGTTGCTGCCTGGAGCAGAGCCATGTCACAGAGCTGGTGGGCCAGCTTTTCAGCTGGTGCAAATCAGCAGCTCTCTATCAGCTGCAGCAGGTTTTTAGAGCATCTGAGAATCTGGATTATCAGGTTTAAGGCTGGGTTTGAATAATTCCAAATTCTAAGCAGACCTTGGAATTCTGTTTAATTCTCTCAGTGTAATTTCATCTTGAATCTGATTCAGCTTCCTTAGTGGCCATCCTAACCCAGTGCTCTTTGTTAATTTCCTGTATGATGATTTCCAGGAGTCTGTAAGCTACACCCTTCAGATGAACTGCTTACAGAACTCTGCATTCAGTAGAACGTTTTTCTATTTGGATTCTTTATTGTTTGTGAATTCAAGAGGTGTCTGGGACTCAAGCTAGAGCACTCAAATGCTCTGTAAGCCCTCTGCCAAAGTGTGCAGTGTGCAGCATTCTCCCTGGTAGGTGATTTTTGATTTACCAGCCATGGACTTTTCAGAACTCTTACTGCCAGCCAGACTGTGTTGCAATAAGGAGGTGTTTTGGTGATGTGTAACATTTCAGCTTGAGAGTAAGGGCCATGATCTATCCAAAGGTGAGTGGAGTCCGGTAGGAAGGCTGTTTCTCTCGTCAGCTGTTAACCTGCAGTTTAGTTTTGATGAAGTTCTTTTTGTCAGTGTTTTGATGTTTGGCATGGAGAACTGCCTATTACCCTGTGTTTGCTCACTTGCTCACTGCATAGTAAACCTCCTTTTTTTTTTTTTCCAATTACTGCCTCTAGGCTTTGCTGTAATAGAAACAATAGCTATAATAAATTTCATGTGCTCATTCTGAGTCTAAATTTGACCCTGTGACTGCCTCCAGTTGTTATTAACGGGAGCTACTATACAAGTCTCCTAAAGATTTTCCTTTTGATTAGAAGCTGTATTTGCAATATGTCAGGAATATACAGAGCTGTTACATATACACATAGCTAGATTGCAGTTTCTTCTGCACATGTTCAGATAGAATAATTAAAATTCTTGGAGCACTGAATGCTTCAGCTCAAATGTTGGTGAGAAAAACATCTTTACTGCTAACTTGCAATATCCCTTCCTTTTACAGACCTCGATGAATGCGCAGAAAACTTGAATCTCTGTGAAAATGGGCAGTGCCTCAATGCCCCTGGAGGCTATCGCTGTGAATGTGAAATGGGATTTTTGCCAAGCGTAGATGGGAAAGCATGTGAAGGTAATTCTTTGTAAGCTTTGAACAACACTCAACAGATTCTGCCTTAATACTGTTTTAATGTTCCAATTTTTTACAATTGTTTGCTGTTGTGGTTGTATTGAGAACTGCATGAATTTTTTTAATGTATTTGCTTTTTTGCACTTGATACATTTATTATGGATCTGTAGATGTTCATCTACCTGCTATATATAAATAGAACAGCTTTTGAAAGCCTATCTTATGATATTTTATTTTGGGGTCTGATTGGTGATCCAAATGGCACTGATAGCTGCCATTTCTTCTTGATCATTGATGTCCAGATCTTCATTTTATTAAAAACAATTAAACAGAAAAAGTTGTTAGTTCTCGTTGGTATGTCTGAAGCTGAAAAGCAGTGATTTGGTAACCAATGCAATGCAAATGCTTTGATGGCTTCTGTGAGGTGCAGAATCAGAGTGCGAAGCCTTGCAGAAAGTCTGTATGACTACACCAAAAAAAAAAAAAATCCAGTGTGACTATTTGTTCAATTTCAAAAGTGAGCTGTTAATAGTTTACCGCTCATTCATAAGAGCTTTGCATATGCAAAGATTCAAAACAATCAAATAATAAACATGTTACCAATGTGATTAAGGCAATATATTTGATTTGAACATTTGAAATCCTCATTTGTTATAGCATTAATGAGTTAAGTCAGTCAAGGAGTTGCAGCCCTATCATCTGACATAGCAATAACTCATGACAACTGATATTTAATGGCGTTCATAAGTACATCACTTTAAAAAGGATTTTTCCCCTGAAAAGTGTTCTGTGTATTTTTTAGAAATCTACTGAGTCAAATAATTTAAGTGAGTTTCTTTAAACAAAACCAATATTAGGTTCCATAATGTTTCACGAAACAATTTACTTTCAAATCTTTTAGCTAAGTTTAGCTTTTTGAAAGGCTAGCTCCTGTTGCTAAAACAGACTTGCCTTCATGTCTTAGTTGTGTACACTAAGTGCAGTATTTTAAGGTCCTTTGTAAACACACACTTTTTATTGTATCAAATTAGTTGTTCTTTGTGCAGTGCATGTGGCATTCAGTAAATGCTGGTTCAGACTCAGTGATTTGAAGAAAAGACACAAAAGTGTCTGCTTGCCAAGCTTTGAAGTTCCCCTTTAGACACAGCTCTTGCTGGTGTCCAGCTTTCTGCAGATGACTGCTGATTTTTAATAAACTTCATTTTATTAAGACATGTCTTCTGCTATCTTTAATATTTCTACTTGTCAGATTAGCCCACTAATAAGCTGGGATAGTTTCTGGCATAGCTTCCAGAGATATTGGAAGGAGCCGTTTTCTCAAAAAATCATTATGGATTAGATTCCTTAGGCTCCAACATAAATTTTCCATGTTTCTTTTTCTTGTCTTACTTGATGTGCAGAAGCTGTTGTCTTCCAGATCCATGCTGCTGAAAATGTCTGCAGTTCTCTATGTCTCAAAAAGATCAGGAAACCTCATATTTTTCTCTTCCTGTTCCTTAATCAGATATTGATGAGTGCTCACTTCCTAACATCTGTGTCTATGGTACTTGTCATAACCTCCCTGGACTCTTCCGATGCGAGTGTGAAGTGGGCTACGAGTTGGACAGAAGTGGTGGCAACTGCACAGGTAAAACTCTGCACAGCATGCCTTTTAATCTGCTGTCAGTGCCATAGTCAGCTCCTTGGGAAATTCTTTTAAGAAGCTGTACAAATCAAACTGGTTGTAGGAAAATACAGACTTCTCTACTGTATAACACAGGATTCACCATATCTTTTTTATGCTCCTCTTTACTGTTCTTTGTCCACCTCTGATATCCCCTTAAGAAGGGGAAAAACAGAACAGAGAATCCCTCTGGCAGAGATGTATTGTGCTTTGTGCAGTACTGGATGGTAAGCTATGGCCTTGTCTTGTATTTTTCCCTTAAGTTCTTTTTTAGTACTTTATGTGAATCTTGTTCATAGATTGATTTTTTTCAGGAAAAATGCTTTTTTTCTTTCTCCTATGAAATGATGAATTCATCTCAGACTACTGTTCTTCTAAGATGCCTGTTTATTTTTTAGAGCTTTCTGGAGACCACTGTCTCATAACTAATGGATTTGTGATGGTCAGCATACGGTATCTGATGTATCACAGTGCTCTTGAGTGTCCTGGAGTATTTGCCTAGGACATGCTGTGTTTTTCTTGCAGATGTTAATGAATGTGCAGACCCCACAACGTGCATTAGTGGCACGTGTATCAACACTGCTGGCAGCTACACCTGCGAGTGCCCTCCGGATTTCGAGCTGAACCCCACGCGCGTTGGATGCGTTGGTAAGGGACCACTCCCTGTGCTGTTCACAAGGGAGCTTCCAGAGAGGGGCTCCAAGCTGGCTGCTTAAGAATAAAGTCCTGGGTCATGGGAAAGGGCTTGATCAGGCTCTTCAATTCCCATCTCACCGCCCCTGGCTTAGAAGCTGGAGTAGGGCAGCAGGAGCATGTCCAGAATTGATGCAGCATGCCAGCAGTGCCCCACTGCCAGAAGCAACCCCCTGGGGCTTGTAAGAGCTGTCCACAATTTACAGCAAGCAGGAGACAATTTTAAAATTCAACAAACTTTAGTCCACATCCAGCTGGCCCCAAGATGGCAGGCAAATGAAGCTGTGGCATGAAGCCACCCATGCTCTTGGAGCACTGAGTGCACTTGGCTGGGTGCAGCTTCATGACCAATGGAAATGCTCTTGTATTAGGCTCCAACTGCTTAGTAATCCTAATATTTCCTTGGTTTTGTTTGTTTAAGTGGGTGTAGGATGCTTCTCAAATTATAATGTGTTTGAAATTCCTAACATTTAGTAGATGCTTTCCTGCTTGTAAACCTTGAGTAGAGGAGAGAGTAGTGGATATCTGGAACTGGAAAGATGTACTAATGTCAGGGAAAATGTGAGTGAAAATGAGAAAAAGCCTCGCTGACATGCCCTTGGACTCAATAAGTAAATTTCCTACTTTGTGAAAAGTCCAAAAAAGCCAAGATATGGAGCAGCAGCAACCTACCTAAGTGGAAATGCTGGGGCCCGCTGGGCAGCACAACTCACTTGCTTTTGTGTCCTGCAAGAAATGGCAGCCATCTGTGGGTGTCCCTCACCCCGGGAGGATGTGCTGTGTTTTGCTCTCTCCTAAGATGTGTTTGTCATTGTGTGCATTGTGAATAGATACACGGTCTGGCAACTGTTACCTGGACATCAAAACTCGGGGGGATAACGGCGGCACCTTCTGCAGCAATGAGATTGGAGTGGGCGTTTCCAAGGCCTCCTGCTGCTGCTCCCTGGGCAAAGCCTGGGGAGTTCCCTGTGAGCACTGCCCACTGGTGAACACAAGTAAGTCTGCACTGCCTGGCTTGAGCACAGCCATGTGTTTGGCGGGTTTTTTCCTCATTTAGCCAGGAATAGCTAAAATAGCTCAAATACTGGTGTGCATTTATTGTGGGCATGCAAGGGGCTGGCTTCCGCTGGTCTTCACCAAAAACTTTACCATTCTTTCAGAAAGATTATTTAGTCAGAATATTATTGTTTCTTCTGAGAAAGTTTGCTCTTACACTGAAGACTACTGAACTGTTTATGAAATGGAATAACAGATAATGTTACAGGGTAAAATCTAGTGTCTCTAGCTGGTTACTTTGTAAATTTACATTTAAATTATCTGTAATTATCTGATCTATTTTCAAAAACAATTGTGCTGAAACTGTTTCTACTATCATATGCTCATAAATCTGTTTTGTTTCCAGCTGAATATAAGGTTCTTTGCCCTGGAGGGGAAGGATTCAGACCAAACCCTATCACAGTTATATTAGAAGGTAATATTTGCAATTATTTATGTTTACATGTCTGAAATTGTAAAACTCTGTAGTGAGGGTCTTTTTTTTTTTTCCATTGCAAACATTAATAAAATGTTTATGTGTTTGTTTGGACAGATATTGATGAATGTCAAGAACTGCCTGGACTTTGCCAAGGAGGAAAATGTATTAATACATTTGGGAGCTTCCAGTGTCAGTGTCCATCAGGATACTACTTGAATGAAGAGACTCGAGTGTGTGATGGTATGGAGCTTTCACTTAACTAGACTTCTGCTTTATTCTTTGAAAATAAAGACAGATCAATATGCAGAGAATGAATCTTTCCTTGAAAAGGAGCACAACCAGACTAAGCACTGGAAAGCTATAGGGTGGTAAAATTGAACAAGTTGAAATATTGCATTAAGAGTGTGAAAATTCCTTCTTGACCATGTTGAAATAGATGAAAGGGGGTTTTTTATTATCATATTTTGATCAAAACCTGAAAGTCCAAGCATTTTTTTCTGTAAGACATAATTTGGTAACTGGCTATAAAAAAATAGCTGTTTGGTAATGGGCAATGAATAAGCAGTCAGATAAAAGAAATTTTCCCCATGAATCTGGTGGACTGGTGTGTCCATGTATTTTTCCACTGCTTTTTCACCCCTGCTTATCAAGTCATCAACTGAAAATATTGGTTTTACTGCAAAACATGTTCCTTTCCACAGCACAATCACAAGTATGTGTCACATCATGTGCCACTCTCAAGGTGTGCTGGATATAAAATCTTAAGCAACCCATCAAGTTCCAAAGTTTCCTGTTGTCCATTCTGTCTTTGGTCTTCCAGATTGTTAATAATGTTAATGTAGTGCCCATGAGGTGCAAACCACTGCAGAAATACAAAACATTCAGGTCCTAAATTAAAACTGAACCAAAGTGCTTCATCCACATTATGCTTATGTAGCCCGACAGATGCTGAGTGGTCTGTCAAAGATACCCTAAAGTTTTAAGGCTGGGAAAATGTTTTTGAACTTTTGGGAACTGAGGTGTTTTGGAGTTGGTTTGATTTTGGTTAGATTTTTTTAAAGAAAACTTAGTCTCTTGATGAAGTAAATGTGACATCTTGTGTTGAAAACACGGCTCACTTTCCCCACTCAGGCAATGCTCAGTAGGGACTCCACAGGGAGCCACCTGGTTCTTTTCTAGATCTTAGAGTCCAGAATGGAGAAGATTCTCAAACACTATTTTTGTGCAACAGATGCAAAAGTCAAATTGCTGTTTCTGAGCTTTCACACATATCAGAGTTCCCATCTTTGCATCACAGCTGGGCTTTCCATGGCCACCTGTGCTGCCACTTCCTTTTCTGTGTGGCTTCGCTCCACCATGACCTTCCTCAGAGCCCCTTCAGCTCTTCTCCACCAGCACCTTCCTACCTCAGGCATTACTGAGACATTTTTGTTCTCAGAAGCACAACAAGAGAGTTTCTGTGGCCACTCACTCACTGCCTGTTTGTTCTCTTCTAGATGTGAATGAGTGTGAGACACCTGGCATCTGTGGGCCTGGCACGTGTTACAATACTGTTGGAAACTACACCTGCATCTGCCCTCCTGATTACATGCAAGTCAATGGAGGAAACAACTGCATGGGTGTGTGCTGGGGTTTCTCTAAAGCTTTAGCTTAGTGCTTTGGGCCAGGGAGATCATCTCCCCTGAGAGTTGCCTACTGCATTGGCCTGAGGTTTTCTTAATTTTCACAGATATGAGAAGAAGTCTGTGTTATAGAAATTACTATGCTGACAATCAAACCTGTGATGGAGAGCTGCTCTTCAATATGACCAAGAAAATGTGCTGCTGTTCCTACAACATTGGGCGTGCCTGGAATAAGCCTTGTGAGCAGTGTCCTATCCCAAGCACAGGTACATTTTTGCATTGCAAGGCCTTGGTAACGTCATAATCACTCTTAGTGAGTGTAACACCATTAGGGATGCTATGTCTTTTTTTGCTCTCATGTGTCTAAAATGAAGGGATTAGTTGCCTCTTTGTCCTGGAGATGACCAGCCCTAGTCATGATGCAGGCATACGTGGAGTGGTTTGTGTCTGTGCTGCTGGGTTGTGCCTGCCTTGTGCCAGTTTCACTGTCTCAGAGACTTCATGCTTTATATTGATTAATCCATCTCCTTGCTTTGTTGATCCAGTGTTGAGGCACTGACCAAGACTTTATTGGTGTTGCTCCAGCAAATACAGGATCTGCTCTGCTCTGCCTTGATTGCTGTTTGCCATGAAGGGCCTTTGTGCAGGCTGGGGGCTGGCAGAGATACCTTGGTGTGCTCTGGGAGTGATCTGTGTTGAGCAGCCAAATGTAAAATGTAGGAGTGTCTCTGCTAATTGCATGGGCACACAGGACTCTTCCACACTGGGTGAGACTTCAGGACATCCACTCTGGTTTGAGGTGGTTTGCTTCAAGAGCAACTTCCTAGACACTTGATTCTTCCCACTTACAGTTCAGGTTTTTACAAGTCAGATCTGAAATTGTGTGCAAACATTGTAGTGCACAGGGATAGGCATAAACAGAGCAAAATCAGCATGTGATCCCAACTGAATGAGAACCCAAGGGAACAGGCATGGTGAGTTTGGGAAAGGGGCTGCCTACCTCTGCATGCTCCGCACGTTCTGAAAGAGTAGAAGAACTTTCTTGGCCAGAGCATATGATGACTTTTTGACTGTTGATTAATTCCAAATGCTTCAATCACTGCTTTGCTTTCCTGTTGCAGATGAATTCTCCACACTCTGTGGAAGTCAAAGGCCTGGCTTCTTCATTGACATTTATACAGGATTACCAGTTGGTGAGCTGTAATTTATGTTTTGAACTAAATTCCATGCTACCTCTGCCCAGGGAAGAGGGAGGGGAGGTTTGTTTTCCCAGTTTTGTTTGTTTTTTTCATGTGAGGAATAACAATTAAACAGTGTGATGGAGTTCAACCCTCTGTTTAAGTCAAACTTGAGTGCAAACTGGCTACTCCTTGCTGGCAGCAGTGACAGTTGCTGCTTGTAATCAAGGCAACACAGAGCTCCAAAGAAACTGTAATCAGGGCTACATGAGCAGGGCACAGATAGTGGGAATGAGAGGTCTGGGAGTAAGGCCAACCAGCATTTGGTCTGAGAGGAACTGGGAGTCTTTCCTTCAAACTGAAGCAAGATTTAGTCTGACATTTCACATCAGTCCCCCTGGGTATTGGTTTGACACAAAAATCCTTTTTTCTGCTCAGCTGGAATATTTCTCACATATGTTATTGTGTGTTACATTTGAATCGTGAGTAACAAATTGCAAAACAAAAAGAGAGAGAGAGGAGGAATTTTAGGACAAGGAATTGAGTAAATCCCTAATGGGACTCCCTTTTGTTTTCATTTACACTAAAATGCAAATGAAAAGCAGATAATGTACCCTGTAACAAACAGAGATGGCATATAGGCAGTAATCAGATGCTTTAGCACGAAGCTGTTCTGTCGTGCAGTGTTTAGCTAGTTCAATGAAAATGTTTCTAGTAAAGTGGGGAATGTAATTTTTAAAGAGGTTACAGAAATTCACAATATTTATTTACAAGGTCATTGCTTGGAAGCAAAGTTTCTCTTTGTAGCTATTAGCATTAGTCCAGATTGTTGCAGAGTCTGCTCAGCTAATTGGGCCCAGCACCAGCAGGGAGCCCTTGGATGTTGCTAGCATGCACAGGTAGAAGCTGCAGCTGCAGAGCTTGGCGTGTGTGCAGGGCTGTTGCAGGCTACCACAGCACAGGGCTGTGCAGTGCAGGAGCCAATGGAAACAGCAGGGCTGTCCCACAGAGCCCCCAGCACTGCCAGTGCCTGCAGGCTGTGCTGAGACTGGTGCACGCACAGCTTCTCACAGCTGTGCAAATCACAGCTCTCCCTCTGCTTTGGGATCCAGGCTGTAGCCTCAGCTGCTGCTTTGGGATCCAGGCTGTAGCCTCAGCTGCTGCTTTGGGATCCAGGCTGTAGCCTCAGCTGCTGCTTTGGGATCCAGGCTGTAGCCTCAGCCTGCTGCTTTGCACAGGGGTCACTCATGTCCCATACACCTGCAGGCACAGGATCAAGGGAGAGCCCTCTGCAGGGGCACTGCTCTGTGTACCCTCTAATGTTTGCTTACAGTCCAATGATGTTACTCTCTATTTGGATTAAAGTTTTATATAGTTACTCCAGGTGTTTGTTTCAGAAACAGAAATTGTTCTGGTTTTATTCGCCCTGTATATGAGAGGACTCAAAATTACAGAATCTAATGTAGAAAATTAGGGGTTGGATCCAGCAGAAAAACAAAGCAAACAAACAAAACCCACCAAAACCCCAAACAAACAAAACCACATTATCTGATGGAAACTCCTGTCAGCTGACAATTTCCCACCATATTCTATGACTGTGTACCTCAGTGCATATGTCAATGTTTACTGAAGGCAGAGGAGTCTCTGAACTCTCTCATGTCAGAATATTAAGATGTTTAAGGACCCAATAGGTAAACCATATAATTGTAATAGCAGCTGGGTTTTTTCCTGCCAAAATCAGTTACTTAACTGGGGTGTATGTAAAGCATTGGCAAACCCTGGCTGCCTGGCTTAATCAATCTAATTAATAGCATGTTGGCAGCACTTCAGATGTTACCTGTCATTGGCACTTTCAAACTCTTACATAAGACCCTGAAAGGCTTTTCAGATTAACTAGGGTAAAATAGTGCAAAACTAATTCTGATGGGTGTTTTCATTCAATCATGCTCTCCTGTGTTAAACCAAAGACAGTTCCATTGTCTCTCTTTGACTCTTCCCAACAACTCCACTGTGGCACTTGGGAAGGTGATGAGGTTCATCAGGGCTGTGGGTGGGAGACATGAGGAAGGACGTGTCTTCCTCTGTATTCCTCTGTAGCAGAATATACCTTCAGTACAGAGAAGAGTCAGAACCTGAGAAAACAGGAAATACCTAAATTTCCACAGTGTGGAGTGACTCGCTCAACTGTTCAGTTGGGAACATTCTGATGCTTGCATTATGTTTGATAATTATCTTAAAGGCAAATGCATAAGGACATACTCTGTAGCAGAAGATTCCATGAAGTTCTCAGTACAAGCATTAAAAAAAATTATTCTTGCAGATATTGATGAATGCAGAGAGATTCCTGGAGTGTGTGAAAATGGGATCTGTATAAACATGGTTGGCAGCTTCCGGTGCGAGTGTCCTGTGGGCTTCTTCTACAATGACAAGCTCCTGATCTGTGAAGGTAGAGTGCTCCTCTCATTCAGAGGAATGGTGTTTCACCAGTGGCAGCTCAGACACTGCCTAACCAGAGCCTGGAAGGCATTTTTAATGAGGGGAAAATACTGCTATCAGTGTAATAAGTCTGTGCTAATTCAGACATTTTGAATTCTTTTGCATAGAAAATACCATATTTTCTGTCAGACATCTAAGGCCTTGAAGGCACATGAGTCAGCAGTACTGGGAAGTAATGTCTTTTTTTTCACATTTGACAGTAAAGCCAAGAAAAAAATAGTAGTATTGAGTCAGATCATGAGCACAATTTTTTTTTAATTCCAAAATAATTTTTTCTAATGGAACAAATATTTTTGTAAAAAATAGAAACAGATGGTTGTTTATTTCTAGTTTAAACATTCCCTAACATTGTATTAGTCAGTTTAATGAAGAAACTGAAGGTAGCATATGAGTTGCTGTCATTCTCTGCTGTGTGTTATGACTGCTGGCAACAATGGGAGCTGCAGGCAAGGCACTGAGAGCTTTGAGTAAAAGCTTCTTCTTTGTGCTGCTTCTAAGTGAAAACCAATTACATTTCTAGGGAGATAAAGTTCTCCTTTTGCAGCACCTGAAGTAAAGAAAATTGATCAAGTTTTTTTTTGCCTAAAGCTTTCTTATGGTGTTTACATTGAAAGCTACTAATTAATACTTGCATGCTAAAAAAAATGCTTTTGACATCTTTCCACTTACTATAAAACTCAACTTCCTCTTTGTCTGGGCAGATATTGACGAGTGCCAGAACGGCCCAGTTTGCCAGCAGAACGCAGAGTGTGTGAACACAGCCGGGAGCTACCGCTGCGACTGCAAGCCGGGCTACAGGTTCACATCCACAGGGCGCTGCACTGGTGAGTGCTGCCAGCACCAGGGGCTTCTAAAGGCCTTGGAAAACGTCTCTCCTCCCCACAAAGTCGGTATTTCAGGAGATGAGCTGAGCTTCAAGAGCTCTTTTAAAATCTTTTAGGGCATCCCGTAATCATTGAGGTAATTCCAGGCACATCCCATGGATGTATTAGTGGGAGTTAAAAACCTAAGTAGTTGTTTGTCTTTCATTTTCTTTAGCCCTTGTCACATCTAGGAATGGAAGACCATTTGGTGCACTACCTTTCTGTATTTTCTGATTTTCATTATGATTTTCTATATGTGTTTTAGCAATTTATTTTCCACTTGTATTTTTACAAATAATTCCCTGCTTGCTGCTGGAGCCTCTGTGGATAAGGTAGACTTATCTTCCTGCCTGTATGCAATAACTGACTTGAAAAGCTTATTTTTGAATTTCCTAACTTTGATACAGATTTAAACAGGGCCCATAACTTTATTTTTAAATACTCTTTGAGTGGGACTGAACTTTTCTAATCTATTTGCTTTTTCTTACAATATCTTAGTCCAGAGAGGCATTCAAGTTATCTTACTTGAAGAATTGCTGAGATTTTAAAGAGTGCAGTGGGACAAGCTGCTGTAAATATTATATGCTATATACATTTCTGAACAAAATAAGAATTACAATGGAAGCTAGTTACATGATCCTTGGGATTTTGCTTCTCAGTACTTGAGTTTTAGGAAGTGCACTTTTCCTTGCAGTGCAGTTTTTCATTGTTTCATGTGACCCTTGTGGGAAAAGGGTGTAGTGGAAATCAGAACACTACTATGAGAACTAAAACTTTGCTTTGTTAAGCTATGCAGTGGCACATGTAAATATTCAATATGTTCCTAATGTAATTGTTGTTGTTAAGGGTTCATTGCAGGAGTACAGGAAGAGCAAGGGGAGGTTCTGATATGGGTTACAATTCCAAAGATGAATTGGCACAAATACTAATACTTCCCTGTATTTAGCTCTTATTTTATATGTGGTGAAAATAAAGCTACACAATTAGAGTAAAAATACAAGTGGTTGATAAAGTACATGATCCAGCAAAGGAAGGAAATTCCCAACCACTCTGCTGGGAGCACCTTGGATCAGCCATGCTACTGCATGGAAAACTATCACACCCCTGTAGTTTATGTGCTATTGAGTCAAAGCCAGTATATCACAGCCACTAGCACTAGCAGTCCTGCATTTATCTTACCTTCAAGATAGCATTCTTCTGGTGCTCTCTATTGTGGTAAACTAAATAGTTTTTCTTATAAATTAGTTTTTCACATGACTATTCATTTACCCACAAAGCACCAGAGAGTCATAGATTTTCTTTTGTCTCTGCTCTCCTGAGCTGAAGATTAGGAGTTCTTAAGACAGCATTGGCTTTCCTTCTGCCTCCTTTAAGCTGTAATTAGCAGTGCTCTCATCAATAGCCTTGGGACAGCTTGGTCCTCAGTGCACACCCATCCAGAGTTACTCACAGCCCCATGGGATGTACAGAGGTCCTGGGGATGGGGCTCTCAGGGTCATCCATGACTGTCTAGGATTTACTTGGTAATATTTTTGTCATTAATAAATTAAAAATACTATTTTAAGTTAGGCCATGCACTGTATACTGTCTTGGTTGCTGCTAACACATCTTCCCAGCCTTGTGGTTTAGAAGCCTTAACTTTCACTGCTCCTCTTTGTTTTCAGATCGGAATGAATGTCAAGAAATCCCCAATATCTGCAGCCATGGGCAGTGTATTGACACTGTTGGAAGCTTCTACTGCATTTGTCACAATGGATTCAAAACCAATGATGACAGGACAATGTGTATAGGCAAGTATATCAAATTAAACTGAGCTTAGGCTCCCATTAAAATAGTTACTAAGCCTGTCCTCTCTGTAATAAGGAGTTGCATTACAATATTTGAGATTGTGAGCCATTTGCCACCAGACAGAGGTGCAAAACTGGCCATTAGAGATGACTAAAAGCTGATACAGAATGAAAACCATCTCAGTAAAATAGAGTGAACCTTTAAAATTACATATCCTGTCTAATGAACTACTGCTGTTTTCATTTTTGAAGAAAATATTAATCTTAGAATTTTCTGGAGCATCATATCTCATTTATTCCTTTAGGCAAGAAATTTAATAGATTAATATTGCAATGCAGCAGTTATATACAACTTACTTGTTAACAGAGTAAATGAAGGGTAGATTTCTTGCCAGGAAAAAACCTTTTTCAGAAACAGTCATCTTCATTAACAAGGAGATTTTGTATTTAACCCATTCACAGCTGTCAGTTGTGTGTTGTATGAACAAATTGAGATTTCAGAATGCTTACAATTAAAGTAGCTTACACTTACTTTGGGAAGGGTGATAGAGGAGCCATAGTAAAGTAAATGATTGTTGGACCCTTCATTATTTTTGTATATGTTAATACCAAGGTGTGTAAATGTATGTAAAGTCTTCTTTTTGAGAGCTGTGATAATCCTTTGCCCTTGTGTTCAGTGTGGTGGCAGTGGGTTATTTCTCTGCTGTTCCTTGTAGATATTAACGAGTGTGAGAGAGACGCCTGCGGCAACGGAACCTGCAGGAACACCATTGGCTCCTTCAACTGCCGCTGCAACCTGGGCTTCATCCTCTCACACAACAATGACTGCATAGGTGAGGAGTGCTGAGCACAGGCACGTGTTCCTGAGGCTTCCTCCTTCTAACAGAAGTGCCATAAGTACCATTAAGTAACCCTATGGTGTCAGTCTCAAAAGGCCTCTGATTCTGCACCGCTCCCTTTTCTAGAGCCACTTGAATGTTGGCCCAAGATACAGAAACATTTGTGTTCCACTCCTGCTGTGACAATTTTATAATAGAGTAATTTCTTCTCACTTGCTTTTGAAATGAGATTGTGTTACCAGTTACTTTGTTGATATGGTGGAAACAGAAACCTCACTTAGCCAGTTTCCATTGTTGCTGATGTTTCTGACATCTTTCAATGTTATTTGTCCTAGACGTGGATGAGTGTGCAAGTGGAAATGGAATGCTCTGCAGAAATGGTCAGTGTGTGAACACCATTGGGTCGTTCCAGTGTCTCTGCAATGATGGCTATGAGGTGGCTCTGGATGGAAGGACTTGTGTTGGTGAGTGCTTTCTTTTAGGGTTGAAAAAAAGTGTGGCAAACCTTGAGCAGATATGCTTAGTGAAACAGCGGGGTCAGAGAGAACTATCACACTGCCATCATTGTACCTGGCAGAAAGAAACAATGACAAGAGGACAAGAAGATGACTCCTCCCACTCCTGAATAGTTCCACTTTCAGTTTGATGGAATCAAAATTAAAGTGGCCATAGTCAGAGATTTATTGAGATAACAGCAATTACCTCCAATAAATTGTCTTTCTTTTCTTCTAGATATCAATGAGTGTGCACTGGAGCCTGGAAAATGCTCACCAGGCACATGCCAGAACTTGGATGGCTCATTCAGATGTATCTGTCCTCCTGGATACATCCTGCAGAATGACAAATGTGAAGGTGTGTACAGAACAATCCTTCTTCTGTCTATTTCTTAGCTGCTCACAATTGTTACCTATTCTCTTTGCATTTAAATGTGAGTAATGTTTAGTCCTTTCTGGCAGTGTACAGTTCTGAACTGTAGCCACTAGTAAGTCTCTCATTTCATAGAAAAGGTCTCTCCAACATTTGTTTGAACCAGAACTACTTGCTCTGAACCCTAGAAAAATATAATCTCAGGCTGTTTCCTTGGTGATACACTGCTAAAGTTTGCCTACTGCCTGAGGATTTGAAAACTAACTGTGGATTTTGCACTTGGGTTACTGCTTCTCTTTCTTTCTTTTTTTGGACTTTTTTGTTTGTCAAATATGATAGATATCAGTGATGATGTAAGATAGCCCTTTATGTAGTACAGCTGCCAGTGTAAATATTATTGTTTCTCATCTCTTTAATTACTTTTCTTACAGACATTGATGAGTGTGTGGAACAGCCAGAAATTTGCGCCCTGGGCACATGCAGCAACACTCCAGGCAGTTTCAAATGTCTGTGTCCAGAAGGCTTTGTATTGTCTTCCACAGGAAGGCGATGCCAAGGTAAGTTCATTCCTATTTTATGGCATTTCAAAATTTGTTTGCTGTTTCATAAAAGCCTTTTTAGCGAGCTGTTTGTAATACAGCAAGAAAGCTCTGGACTCAAACAGTGTTTTTCATAGGGAAAACATGATAATTCTGTAGCTGGGGCCAGGTTCTGTCTTGCCCTAACATCTGTTTTTCATTAAACAGAACACTGCAATAAAAGGGGTGAAGTTAATGTTAAATGCACCAGGTTAAGCAAAGAAATTATGTTGTCCTGAAATCCTTTGTTACACCCCTGGAAGAAATATTGGGGCTACCTGGACTCTTGGTAGACACCAACAAGACAGAGATGGAGCACGAACACAGGCAGGAGGCTCAAGGCAGCATTTCTGGTTTTAAGACTCTCCTTGGCACTCATCATATTCACCATAACACTTGTTATATGCTGATCCTCTCTGCAAACGTGGGTGGAAAAAAAGATTATTGGAAAAAATTTGCAAACAATGTTGTGTGGACAATAAGTACCCATCTGCTTAGGGAAATCTGAAGTGTCATTTGGCTTCCAGATTACTGCATACACAGTTCAGAGCCTAAACATGGACACTAATAGATGAGATGCTAAAAGCTGAATATCTAGTAATTAAAAGCCACAGGTTAGTTTATTTTGTGTATAAAGAATAAGCACAACAAATTAGGGAGTGAGTTACTTTAAACACTTTGGAAATTATTAAATAGATGCAGCATTAAATGTCTTATACACTGTGCACAGTGGGAACCACTGATGAGTAAGACCTTTATAAGGACCTCTGTAGTTTTGTTTGGCACAGAGCAGTGATGCTTGTTGACACCATAGCGAGTTCTTCCCTTCACAGTGGGCTAAATGAAATTGTGGTTTTGGTAAAAATGAATCCAACCTGCAGTAAACATTCATCCAAGTCTTCAAACCACCATGCAGTTTGGCACGGTTACTTCACTCAACATCAAGAAAGCATGTTTTAGCTGTGTTTATGTAGCTTGTATAAATGAAGTTTCTTTAAGTCTGAGGGGTTTTTTTTCTTCAGGTGAGAAGAAAAATATCACAAAAACCCACTGAGAAACAAAATCCTAAAAACGAATGTCGCCCAATCTTCTGCTTTTTAACATAGGCCACTGTTCCACACAAAGTCAGGGGAAAGTGCACACTTGTGTATGAATTTCAAAAGGGCTTCTTTCTATGCCCTAAAGAGGACTGTTCTTTTTTTCAAATACCTCAGGCCAAGCAAAGTTTTGTTTAAAACTTCCCATTACCTAGGACTTTGTTAAAACCTGGACATTGCCCAGCATTGATGCTGCAGCCGGAAAACTGGATGAGCAGCTGCTTCCAGAACTGCCCTGCTGCTGTCCCCCTGCCAGCACAGAGAGCTGCCAGCTCCCTTCCTGCTGGATGCTTGTGGTCTGTGATCTCAGTTCTGTCCAGCATCCTGGTTACCCAGCTTCAGGGAATAAAATGTGGTGCCACAGGGAGAGTTTGCTTTGTTTGTGTGTACCTCCGGAAGAATGAGGAAGGAAAGGGCTGTTGAAAATTGCCTCTCATTTTAGCACTACACAATATTGTCTTTGCAAGTTGATGAAAATCTCTTGACTTGAGTGATTCTTACTAGTAATAGAATATAAATTCATGAGGCAATATTCCATTTTTTCAAAGAGGAATGAGGATAAGAGGACAGTACAGCCCTTCCACTTCTGCTGGGCCAAAGAGAAAAACCCTTGCTTTTCCATACTGAAGTAGGAAACTGTTCCATAGCTTTTCTTTACTGAGGTAGGGAGCTTCCCTCCTTATTCAAATCTTCCACAGTCAGAGACAATGATGGTCCCTATTAACAGAGCTAGATGGAAGTTGGGTGTTTTGGTGGTGTGTATCTTGTAATTTTGCAGTTAGCACCTTCAAGTGAAAATTGTGCCAAGGTTACTCTAACTGCTCATAACAAATTTTTTTCTCTGTGCAGATCTGAGAGTGAGCTACTGCTTTACCAAGTTTGAAGATGGGAAGTGTTCTGTGCCAAAGTCCCGAAACCACTCCAAACAAGAGTGTTGCTGTGCCCTGAAGGGGCAGGGATGGGGAGATCCCTGTGAGCTCTGCCCAGAGGAAGCAGATGGTGGGTTATTGACTAGGTGACCATACGGCCTCTCTGAGCAGAAAGGAGATTGGGATTCTTATTAGAAGGAATTTAGAAAAATAGTTTTCTAAAAGTGTTTAACCCTAGTAATTGTCATAGGTCACTGTAAAGTAGATGCCATTGCAGCCTTAAAAACCATGTCCCTTGGATAGTCAGATATCAAACATATTTCTTCTTTGCTTATAGTTTGTTACAGTGTTTAGGTGCTGGGTATTTTGCTATGGAGGTATCACATACAGGAAGTGGAAAGCAACAAGTAGGTCCTTGATAGGCTCTGAGTAGCAATTCCTGCAAGATGAAAATGGAATTCTTCTAATTTTAAATAGCTATAGGAAGAGGTGCCATTAACTTGAAATCTAGTTAAAATAAAGCCCCAAACAGTTAAACTGGATCTTTATCTGAATTTTTTTATTAAGACAATGTAAATTTGCAATCTTATAAATATGAATGACTTGCAAAAATAACAAAATACAGGCCTTGAGGAAGGAAAGCCTGCCTGGACCATTGCTAAAGAAACACTTTCCTTTGTTGGTATCCTTTTTAAGCCTGAGTAACTCAACATCAAGCAACTCAACAGGGCTCTGTAGCATGGTGGTGCAATTTGCTGAACAGACTGTAATTCGTGCTGACAAATGCGGTTAACAGCGTCACTGGTTTCAGCAATACATGATTGCAGCTCATTTCATTCATTAGTCATGTAGATTTTTTGCAGAAAATCCTCACAAAAGCTGAGGTTAGAAAAGAGAATTAGAAGTGCCAGTTGCAATATTCCTCCTAGGCCTATTGCCTGTGCATGTTTCACTCCATTGACACAGACCATGTGAACCAAAGGCAGTTGAAAAGCGCAGCTTGTGTTGCAGCATTTCCTTGAAGTGTCAGCATATGTGTTTTTCACAGTCCAAACTCTCCCAAAGGGTATCAAAGCCCCTTTTATCATCTTTTAAAATAGAAATAGCTTTAAGATAGCCAAGTCTGGATTAAATTATGACTTCTTCAGAAACTATAGCAAATTTTACTTTTACAACAGAAAAAATGCAGTCACTACTACTGATACTTCTAAAATAGAAATGCTGCATTAGTTTGTTTCTTAAGGAAGTTAAATACTGCTAATTATTAACAGGATTTTGTACTTATGCATAGAGGAGATGTATAGCAAACATACAGTTTTTGCATGAATATAAGATGATAAGTTTATATATTAACATACTTTTTTTTCTGAACATGAGGAGGATGAGCTGATAGCAGGGGTTCCAGGTAGTTTGTGCAGAATGCTGATTGCTAAGCTAGAATTAAACATATGGTTTGATTTTTATGGGGTTTTTTTTTCAGAGGCATTCAGACAGATTTGTCCATTTGGAATTGGCATCCTTGTTGGACCTGGTGATGCAAGGCTGGGTAAGTGCCTGAACTGCACAATGCCACTTCTACATCAGTGTGCCTTTTCCACCCATAAGCCATTCTCCATTCCAATTGAGAATAACACCTCTGCAACTATTTCCCAAAGCCATGAATTCTGGAAACTTCTATACCCTTTTATCTTCCCCAGTTTTACATACTGATTTCAAATGCCTGCTTGAATATTTCAAACATCAGAAATTAAACTTGTTTTAAAGCTAGGAAACTTGTGTAGGATCTAGAGAATAGATCTAATGTCATGTAGCATACTTGTCTTTTCTTATACAATATGTGTAGCCTGTTTACTGTAAATGGTTTTAATCCTCTAGAAGTGCAAACCACAGTTTCCCAGATCCCTTCAGTACATTCTGTTCTCTCCCAAGACAAACAGCACTTCAGCCTTATTGGCAAAAGTTTGCATTTAAGGAGCACTGGATGACTACTGCTTTTCGTATCTGCTGCTTTCCCTGTAGCCCCAGTCAGAGAGGTTTATATCTGACATTTAGAATCAGTTTCTTTTCTGCATTGCAAAAGCTGGCCTGCAAAACAATTTCTGTGCCCTAATCCTAATATGTCAGAATTTAAATATTAGTATTTTTTGTGATCTCAGAAATATTTCTTGCCAGAACACTTGTTCTTTGAGAGAAGTCTGAAAGCACATGAAGCCAGTTGCACTTACTGTGTTGTTTGTATTTCTGGTTAAGATGTGGATGAGTGCCTTGATCCTGATAACTGTAAATTTGGGCAGTGTATCAACACAGATGGGTCTTTCCGCTGTGAATGTCCATATGGTTACATCCTACAAGGAGCAGAATGTGTGGGTAAGTACAGATCTTCCAGCTTCCATTTTAGAGATTCTCCTGAGTTGCTAAGTATGGCATTAAGAAGCAGTGGGGTAGTTTTATTCTAACATTTGGGGTCTTCATCCCTGCTAGTGCTTAAAGCCTGCCAGGGCAGGGCCAGAGCAATCTGCTCTAAGTTGGCCCTGCTCTGGCTGAGTGTTTAACCCAGATAGCCTCTAGCAATCCCACATTAATTTAGGAGTCTGTGGTTCTAATTCAGTATTTTCAGTTCTTGCATTTTCTGTTTTTCTGGTTGTACATCAACAACATGGATTTTTTTATCATTTTGGTTGTGTATAACCATGTATTCCTGCCTTGGTGTAACTCTTGCAGATACTGATGAATGTGCTGTTGGAAACCCATGTGGAAATGGAACTTGCAGGAATGTGATAGGAGGCTTTGAATGCACCTGTGTAGAAGGATTTGAGCCTGGGCCAATGATGACCTGTGAAGGTGAGACTCCTGTGTGCTAAGGACTGTTGTTGTAATTGTGTTCCCTCATTTTGAAAACAGCTGAGGGGAGTAAAGCAGCTTTAAAAATAAAATATGGACACTTGGAACAGTACCTCTTTATCTGAAATGGGAAAATGGGCTCCCCTTCCTGTATCCACCTTGAACTGTAGTATGTTTTTCTGACTGGGGCTGGGGTGGACAGACTTTCAGGTGGTAAATGTAACTGGACTGCCCAGAGAGGAGCATGTTGGGCGCAGTCTCTTCAGAACAGTTCCCAGAAGTGCTGCTTACTGTGTGCATGGTTTTTGCCTACCTCCTTGAGTGAAGAGACTCACTGTGCATGATGAAGATAGGAAATGGGCTGCTTGAGTGAGTTAGGGAAGAAACAGGAAAATACTAATACATTACTCAACAATTACCATGGTACCCCTAGGTTGAATATTTTTCCTGCTTTGGTGTCTCATTTCAAAAATTAAAATTTGAAAATGCATGAAGAGAAGTAAGGAAGATCAGAGGTATAGAAGAAAAATAAATAAGAATTTTTCAGTGTGGAAAATGTGGTTGAAGAAATATATGATTTTATAAAGCCACAAGTGGTAAAGGTACCAAAAATAGAGGGACCACGTTAGAGAAACCAAAGCAAATATTTTTGTATGCATGGTACTTATTTATGTTGTGGAACCCTTTGCTGCAGAATATTAGCAAGGCCACAAGTATAAATTGACCCAGAAAGAGATTTTACAAATTTGTGGGGGAATCCATCAGTGGCTGTGGAAGTCCTTAAACTGAGAGGCTGTGTCAGGGGAAAGATCTCTGCATACACGGGGTGAGGTTTTTAATATTCATCTCCTTCTGTTACAGCCAGGGAGAGGAGAATGTCCTAGGACGTTCTGACACTGTCTTCTGGCTTGACACAGCTGTTCCTAAATAATCTGCCACAATCTATTTCTTTGCAAGCCCATGCAAAAGAATGCCTCTATTTTTGCATCAGATTGCAAATGCAAACTGTGTTTTTGAGTACAGTTAGAGCTTCATTTGCTTCTCTGTGGAATTTGGGTAAAAGCTCGAATTGCAGAGGAGGAGCTAGCTGAGTGCATAAACGTCACTATATAGCAGTAATAGCTCAAGTAGTCCAGGCATTTTTGTGTAAATGTACTTCAGAGTAATGTTTCAAGTAAGGATATTGTTTTATGGAATTCAGTTTATGAAGAATCTGAATTAGTGCATGTAGAATTTAAATATCCAATTAAAAAAACTCAAAAAGATGCAGTTTTAACTGAGCAAGTATTTTGGCCCCATGGATCTGGAAATTATTTCCATTGGCTGCCTGCTGTTGAAATTATTGAAACTTCAGGTAGCTGTGCAAACATCCTGGTGTGTCTGTTGCCTGCTTCTCTGCAGAAATCCATGAAGAGTAGAACCAAGGGTCCCCAGCTATTGAAATCTAGTCCTCAGTAAACGGGGATCTGTGGTATTGCCTGTACCCAAAGCCTGTGCACTCAAGTTGGCTGAGTTTTACACAAGTGTTTCCCTCCCCCCTTGGTCTTTGTCACCCCAAACCCAGATGTGAATGAGTGCATCCAGAACCCTCTGCTCTGCGCCTTCCGCTGCGTGAACACGTTTGGATCCTACGAGTGCAAGTGCCCCGGGGGGTACGTTCTGCGCGAGGACCGGAGAATGTGCAGAGGTAAAGCTCCTACCACACTCTCACAGTGCTGAGATAATGATTTCAGATCCTGCAGGGGCAGGGCTCTGACTCACTGCACTGTTGGGCCAGAGTTTTAATCCCAGGAAGTAACTAAGTCAGAAAGAATTTGGGATGAAATTCTATGGTTTGCATTATGCACTTGATTGTACTAGGCCTTTCCTGCCAGTAAATTTACACATCTTCCTAAAGTGAGATCATATCAGATGATACAGTTTTGTCTTGCCCTAAAAAGGGGCATTTGGGAGAAATCAATTTGCTCAGGGCTAGTATATTTTATGGTTGGTTGAGAACAATAAATGTATGTGTAGGGTTTGATTATGATAGAGATTCCAAAGTCAGAATTTACTAATATGAATTTCCAGGATCATGTCTCTACATAATAAAGTCTAAACCTTGTGTTTTAGATCAGAATGAGTGTGAAGAAGGAATTCATGACTGTGACTCAAAACAGATGGAATGCAAAAACCTAATTGGCACCTATATGTGTATCTGTGGGCCTGGTTATCAGCGCAGACCAGATGGGGAAGGCTGTATAGGTAAGTGACACTGAAGTGGTGAAGCTCTTGAAATACACAGTTCCTCAGCACATCTAAAAATTTTGGATTTAATGAAGTGTTAAGAAACTCAGGGGCAGAATTACACAACTACCTGTGTAATGGATCTATTGGTGCTGTACACACTTGGTTTTGCTGTTCAGGTGTACACATCTGTGGGTTCTGTGGGTAGTAAGTCGAAAATCTGGGTGTGGGTGTCAGTTTGTACTGCTGCTGCTGACTGCTCTGAGGGAAGAAGGTGAGGATTTGGTTGGTTGCTGTAGGCTTGTTTATCTCTGCTAGCAGGAATGAGAGTAGATCTGAATTTTTTGTAAACCTTGGAAGACATTTAGAACAGCAGCTGTAACTATGAAAAGTGTTGAAAACCAGTGAGGAATGCAGATATATATATTATACTGCAGATATAATATATATAAAAATTGTGAGCTAGATGGCCATCTTTCTTCTGAAAATTGAATTTAAAAAACCCTTTAAAATATAAGAAAAAGAAAAAAAATTGAAGTTTAACCAGGCATAATGCACAGCATGAAAGCTCCATACCAGTCTGTTATCTACATTAATCTAATAATAGCCTTTTGTCATAAATTTTCAAAAATGCAGATGAGAATGAATGTCAGACCAAGCCTGGGCTCTGTGAGAACGGCCGTTGTGTGAACACAGTGGGGAGTTACAGGTGTGAGTGCAACGAGGGGTTCACTGTCAGCGACAGCCAGGACGAGTGCCTTGGTAAGTCCCAACTTCCACCTGGATGAGCTGTCACTTGAATAGCTGCAATGAGGGCTGAAATTAAACTTAAAATGTATGGTGAGAAAACCCACTCTTGAATTTACATGCCTTTGGGAAGGGGCCCTCCTGCAAGTTCCTTCTTCCCATGCTCACCATGTCCCTGCCTCAATCAGTCCAGCTGGGGTGAAAGCTGAGTGTTCCATGGTTTCAGTCAGCCAGGAGTTGCTCTGACATTTCTTTGGTCCTGATTTTCAGCCAGTCCTTTTTCTCTAGGTTCAAACAGAAACATACATTTTATTAAGTATATTGTAACTTCTTGCCTTCCACCTTTTGCTAAATTTCTTGTCTTTGTTTCCCTTAGATGTCATTCTCTCGTTCTTACTGCTGGTAGTCTTTCACTCTCTGTTCCGCAGTCTCAGGGTGAAGTATGCCCTTTCTCTTACATTTCTGACTAAATTCCCAACATCTCTTGACCCTCTGGGATTCACCATTAGGATTCTCTGTGATGCACAATTTGTTTTCCAGACAACAGGGAGGGCTACTGCTTCACTGAAGTCTTACAAAGCATGTGCCAAATCGGATCGAGCAACAGGAACGCTGTCACCAAGTCGGAGTGCTGCTGTGACGGGGGCCGAGGCTGGGGGCAGAACTGTGAGGTCTGTCCCTTCCCTGGCACCGTGGCCTTCAAGAAGCTTTGCCCTCATGGCCGAGGATACACATCCAGTGGAGCAGGTACTTCTCATTAAATGATCTCTTAGACTAATTTATGCTAAATTAGGTGATAAATTATGAACTCTCTTTTTGCATATTCAAACACTGTAATGTCCTAAATGTTTTGAGTATCAGCTGAAATTTTCTGAGATTTTTCGTGTTGACTGAGTATAGTCCCTTGGGAGGATGGTGCACAGCCAAAGGTCCTGGATGATGAGGCATCCATCCCACCTTGGCAGATACTTTCTTTATGTCCTGGTTGACTCTGACATGCACTCAAATGGGAATTTGCATCTCACATTTGAGTGTGTTGCAGGCACATATTGAGAGCTGTTTGTGTACATGAAGGCAAAGGGATGTTTGATTTGTGAAGGCTGATTCATGATCAGCTTCAGTTGTTTCCTTCCAGTTACAGCTTGCATCTTAACTAAGAAAGTTAAATTAATGCTCCATTCCGTATTTTTCCACTTGCTATTTCTAGTTAAATCTGTGCAATATTTCACTATTTTATGTAGTTATTTTATGTATGGTGTGTGTTTCTCTGTGTCAGGTCACAAGAACCTATTGAAGCTGCACAAAATCAGTTTTGTTCCATTGAGAGCTAACCCTTGTTTAATTGCAGATATTGATGAGTGCAAGGTCATTCACGACGTCTGCCGCAATGGGGAGTGCATCAACGAGAGGGGCACTTACCATTGTCTGTGCAATCTGGGCTATACCACAGATGTCACTGGCACTCTTTGCATTGGTAGGTTTTACATTGTGGTGTTTGTATATATAAAGTTTATTACTAAGAGAGGATTTGAAGAAAGAAATAGAAAGCTTTTGAAAAATGAGAAAAAAAAAATGTCACTTGTTAGTGCTTTGGGGATTTGATTTTCCTTCTGATCTATCCTGAACATTTTGTAAAACATTATCACAAATCTTGATTACCAGCAATGAGGTATCTGGTTTTGTTTCTTGTAGATCTGAATGAATGCAATGAATCTCCAAAACCTTGCAATTTCATCTGCAAAAACACAGAAGGGAGCTACCAGTGTTCATGTCCAAAGGGATACATCCTGCAAGAAGATGGGAGAAGCTGCAAAGGTAAAAATCAAGAAAATAATTTACTGCAGAAACTGTGTTTCTCAGGCAAAAATAATTGCAAGGACATTTAAATGATTCAAATCTGTCTCCTTGATTGATGTGAGTATTTCCACTAAAGACAGTGGAAGTGACTTGCACAGGATGGAGCTGGTATTTCAGTTAACTCCTTTTTAATTTGGATGAACAACAGATGGATGGGAATTTTTGCAGGTTGATGGCAGCTGATCTTCAAAAGATTTTGTAATTAATAATATATAGGATTGTTCTCATTTTGGTAAGCTTGTTGGTTTAAGCCATATCATTCAATGATAAATGAATCTTATTGGATGCAAAGGTGATTTGCAGTACGTTGCCCAGCATCAACAGAACTTTTACCATTGCTTTTGCAGCATGCTGGATAAGGCACAGCAGTGCAGGAGAGATTTTGGAGAATTCCATACATTTATGTGTCTTGGTAACTAAGATTTGATTAAAACCACACAAATTAGAGCAGCAATTCCAAATTTGGCATGCAGAATGACAGTGTACTTTGTTGTTAGCATTTCAGTATTTCTTTTGGAGTAATAGTGTGCTTCAGTGCAAGGCCATTTTCCAGTCTGCCAGATCTCATGAAGATGGTAACTTCCCATTTATTGGCTGAGCTGACATTTATTACATCACAGAAACTTTCAGACAAATGTGAGTGATGTCTGCAGTTCAGTGTTAGCATGGACATTGTGTAGCTCCCAAGTCTCATTCCTTGAATGTGGGGCTTTCACGTAAGAGGAGCTGGAAACCAGTGTGATTTATTTGTAATCACTTATTTCTGAGTCCAGGGAATATAATTGAAAGATGTTTTCTTGGGTTTTTTTTAGATCTTGATGAATGTGCAACAAAGCAGCACAACTGCCAGTTCCTTTGTGTCAACACTATTGGGGGATTCACTTGCAAATGTCCTCCTGGATTCACTCAGCACCATACAGCCTGCATTGGTAGGTGACATGGGAAGGTGGATAGATTTGGGATTTATTATTGACCCTTACTCCAGAAGCAACGTAGCAAGGAGGTAAAATCATCTTCCTGAGGAATCAAATGGAAACATAAGCCAGATCACTTTCTGCTCTGCAAGCTGGGTCCTGTTTCTGTATCAGTTTGATGATCCCGTGGTATTGGTGTGAATTTGCAGGTGTTTGGAGACCAAACCATCAAACTTCATATTTTGGTGAAGAAAAGAAAGTTTCCCTTCCAATTACTTTTGTGTTTCCAAATTCAAAAGAAGGCAGTGTAAACTGTCCTGTAATGCAAAGTGAGAACCTGGGAGGGCAGTGGGACACCTATGTTACTGATGTGCCTTTACCTCCTGCCACAACCCCTCCATCATCAGCATGGCCAAAACATCAGCTTTGAAATGACAGCTACAGACTAACACTGAGCTTTGCTTTCCCCCAGACAACAACGAGTGTGCTACTGAGATCAATCTCTGTGGGGCAAAGGGCATTTGCCAGAATACCCCAGGAAGTTTTGTTTGTGAGTGTCAGCGTGGCTTCTCACTTGATCAAACTGGGCAGAGCTGTGAAGGTGGGTACAGCACAGTGCATTTCACTTGGCCTTCTCGTGCTTCCTTAATCTTCTTTCAGCCATAATGTCACCCAAGGAGTAAGCACCAAAATCTGCAGAAGCAAGCATGTGTGGGTTGAAGCGAGGGGGGTGTACAGAAATTTAGCAACAAGGCAGTATTTCTCTTCATGGGCCAGAAAATATTGTGGATATATTGTGGGATTCTAAAGAGCTGGACAGATATTTTCTGAGGAGATGTAGCCTGGAATTAGTTTAAGTGTCATAAGTTCAGTGAACTTCTTTTGAATCCTGCATGGGTTTCTGAGGGATTCAAGGACAGGAAGTCTTGCATCTCCAAGGTGACCTGCTAAAGAGAGAGTTCAAGGGCTGTAGACTTATTCCTCTGGGTCCTTGGAGCCTTCTCCTGGGACAGAGTTTGGGTTGAAACTCTGTTGTTTTGAAAAGAGGTATCCTGGGATTTTTGGGTTGGATGCCTGGGTAAAAGCAAGGGTCAGTCTGCTGTGGAGCTGGGACCCTTAAGCATTAGGGATCCCATATACAAATGGCTTTCTACTGTCTGCTCCACAGCAGAATGCAAAAACTGAAAATTTTTGCTGAATGTGAGCACTTTCCATGGTTTTCAGCCCTGTATTACTTGTTGTGGAGCCACAAATCCAAACCAGAAAGGCCCATAGTGGTCAAGTTTTTGGGAGATCATGAAATATATTATATATATTTATGATAAATGAATATATATGATTATTTGTAACATATTTTCCAAATACAGCATAATTTGAGCTTCTCTCCCAAAACTCAGAGTGTGTTTCACCCTTTTAGATGTTGATGAATGTGATGGTAACCACCGGTGTCAGCATGGCTGCCAAAATATAATTGGAGGATACAGGTGCAGCTGCCCACAAGGATATCTCCAGCATTACCAGTGGAACCAATGTGTTGGCAAGTCACTTTTGTTAATTCATACATTAAAATGCATGTTACTTTAGTTAGCAGCAAGAAGTGAAGGGCAGTGGTGCAGTTGGCCATACTTTCTGTGGTGATTATAATTTGCTAAGTTCAGCAGAGTTTCATTACAAGTGTGGTCTCCTGTGAAGGCAGAGTGGATATGAAGCACACAGTAACTCATGGCCTGGTTCAAGAAGTGTTTAGGCACAAAGCTCTCCCTGAGGGTGCTAGAGGCTGTATTGGCATTGAGGAAACTCATGTTGCTCATTTATTTTGTGATCCGAACAAAGGAAGTCTTCCTCAGCTCTGCAATAGTTTCTGCTTGGACAAAGGTCCTGTCTAAGAGTGGATGGTGGATTGAGCCTGGAACTCTCAGAAATACAAATTTGGATTGTTAAATCATAAAATTCAGCTTCTGGCTCCAAGAATCTCAAATTCCATTAAAATCCTACTTGATCTGTGCTTTTGTCATTCTTACATTTAATGGGCTTCATGCAAGTTAGCCTTCTGTGGATACCCAGAGTTGTGTTCTCTTGAGAACAAAGAGCTTTATAACTTTTTGTTTGGCTTTCTTTGCTCTCAGAAAGATAGAAATGCCTTACCTTGTTATCACTGTGGTGCTCCAGGGAGGTCTCTGCTTTTAATTGTGCTTACCAAACCTCCTGACATTATATGTAGGCCTTGCTGTGGCATTTGCTTTGCTCTAGCACTCTATACCCGTAACATACAAGAAACACAAACGTGTGGGGGTTTTGAATGTTAATTCAATTAGCAGAGTTTAGGGTCAAATTAGAATTTAATCTGCAGGAGGATAAAAATCCCCCAAGAAACCAGCACTGTCATGTCTGGCTGCTGGAGGACACTGCAAAATCTGAAGAAGTGCAGTGCTGAATTTTGTGAAACATCTGGGCTGTTTCCAGGTGTTCCTGGGTGAAAACATTTAACTAAGTGTATTTCCAAACCAGGTGTACACTGCTATTCCAGCTTTTGAGGCCATTGACTACTGTTTAGATTTATACAGGGAATACCAGTTTCAAAATGCACAAGCACTGAGTATTTGCCCCACTGAAAGAAAGGTGCCAGCCTTGGCACCAAATCTACTGGTCCACCAGAAAATTCACCAGGGAAGATTCTTGAGGGCCACACCTGGGGCAAGCCTCAGCCAGTACTTCCACCTTCGTGGACATGGGGCAGTCCAGGCAGAAATCCAAGGCTGCAGGAAAGGAGGCATGGGTCCCTGTGTCCTCGTGGCATTTCTCCTTCCTGCTGAAACTGAGCATGACAGAGCTGTGTGTTACAGAGCACAGGAGAGCAAGGCTGGTGCCTGACAGCACAGCTTGTGCAGTCTGAGGGTCCCAAGACTTTTTCTTCCTATTCTTTTTCTTCCAACACTCACCCAAATATGGGAATTATTCTCACTAATGTCCCCTTTCTTGCCACTGTGGAGCATGGTGAAGTGAGCGTATCTGCTCTTGGTGCAGTAACTTCCTGTGGCCCAAACAAGCATCTATGATGTTGGTATAGTTGCTCTGAGGTGTGAGAAACACTGAAGCATCTCTCTGAGCTAATGGCAAACCCTTACAGGCTTTGGGAACACAGGATTCAGCCCCAGGTTTTAATACCTTGTGGTCTCCACATTGTACTGTCTGTAACTCTATATTCTTAAGATACTTATCTGGATCTGCTGGGTGTACCACAGGGGAAGAATTCATGTGCTAGGATTTTCCGTGACAATTCCTTCATATTCCTTGGCAATCCCAACTCTGCAAACAGTTTGTGTCTTTTTTAGCCTATTTAATGAATCGTTCAGGGATTTTTTATGTTGCTGCAACACATTTAGATAATCACTGAAGAATGCTTTGGTTCCTCCCATGTCTTGTGCTGTCTGTGACTGCATCCCCTGCCCAGGCCCTTCCACAGCACACCACATTGTGAATCAGGCTGCAAGAAGCAAAGACATTGCTTTTAAACAAAGAGCCACATTGTTTGGAAAAAGACAATAATGCTCTGACTTATTATTCTCCTGTAACCTGGATGTTGAGGTCAGAGATGCTGCTCTGTACTTCCCAGATGGAGTTTTTATGTGTGCACACCCACAATGAACATATACATTTATCACAGAAAATGGAGAACAATAATATTCAGAACTTTTTGAAGCAATTTGCCACATCAGACATCAAAAATCAGACCAGCTTCATTTCAAAAAGTAGCCATTTTCAGTAAATAAGCCTGAAGTGACCTGAAACTCCTACAGTGCCACCCTTAGGAAGTTTGGAAAAGGACTGGTTCAGAGTATAGCGGTCTTTTGTATCTATAGCTGCTTTTATTTTTACTTTACTACTTCCCCTATCTTACCTATGTCTAATGTTTAAATGTAAGTGTGTAGAGAGGTATTTTCAATCCCTGGAAAAAGTATCAGAGCTTGATTCCTTACTCTTCCTTTAATGTTGAATAACACTATGAACAAGGGATTACTTGACCAGATTTTTGGCTGTACAAAGTTTTATCCTTCTCAGTTATTTCTGTAAAAAAAAAAAAGCTATCTTTGTTTCACTGCTCTCCAGAGCATGACCTGACATGGCCTGAAATATCTTCTGTAGAGCAGCCCCAGTGTTGCTGTTGTGTGCTTTGTAGTCATCTCCCAGGGAGCAGTGCCCCAGCCAAGAGGAAGGACAAGCCCAGTTTGTGTGTCCCTCTGAGGTGGCAGCACATTCAGCCAAGCAGGACCCGTACAAGGGGTAGGCTGGACTGTACCTGGGTAAAAGTTAACATGGTATATTCTGCTTCTTTTCCAGATGAAAATGAATGTCTCAGTGCACACATTTGTGGAGGAGCATCCTGCCACAATACTTTGGGAAGCTATAAATGTATGTGCCCTACTGGATTTCAGTATGAGCAGTTTAGTGGAGGTTGCCAAGATATCAATGAATGCGGTTCTGCACAAGCCCCGTGCAGTTATGGCTGTTCAAACACTGAAGGTGGCTACGTCTGTGGGTGTCCACCTGGTTACTTCAGAATAGGACAAGGGTAAGGGATTCTCATTTTAAACTAACAGATACCAAGGGGATGTGGCCCACTCCTTTCCTAGCAGTGTGGAGCAGCAGAACCAGGGGGATTGCCAGCCATTAACAAGGATAGGTGCTCAAGAGTTGGATGCACCTACTGATTTTGGAGACTGGGGAGGGGAGGGTGGGGAAAGGTAACCATGGAAAGGGAGGGGTTTAATGCTTGAAGTTTGGTCAGGGCTACCAGGTTTAATCCTCTGTTTTAAACTACTGCTTTCACCTCTCCTGCACACCCCAGCAGGCTGCCAAGTCCTCTGAGCTTGGCACTTGGGAGCTCATACTCCTTGTTGTGATTCACTTGTCTCCTTAAAGAAGAACAAAACAAACATTAATAATAACACCCCCTACCTGCTGCAAAAAGAAATTACATTATACAAGAGGTTTCACCTGCTGGTTGGAATAACAGCTCTGCATGCTCTTAGGTTCCTGTATGTTCCATATTCTTCTGTGTTTCAAATTAATATTTTTTAAATAAATGCTTTATCAATAAAACAAATTTTCCCTTGCCCCAGTGGGTGTGCTAGGGCTGCACATCATATAGGACCAAGCAACCCAAATGGAAAGCAGAAAGATTGTGGTTTAAAGTTTGTAAGTGACTAAAAGCTTTGGGATGCATTATGAAAGACCTCACTCTCCAGACTTTTCAGCAGTTGTTGAAAATTGGTCTCTTTAAATGTGTTCCAGGCTGGATAACAGAAAATGCTAACAACAACTCAGAGCTTATGCCTGTGTTTTTAAGACTGTTAAATATTGGCAGGTCTGTCTTGGGCAAAAACACATGAAGGCAGATTCTTGAAATAAAGAGTGGCTTCATTGTGATTCAGTGAGAATTTTGTCTGTTGACTTTAGCAGAAATTTTTCCTATGAAATGAATGCAACATGATTGCTTAATTATTTGTGCTTACAGTCCCCCAAATGCAGCTTTTGGTACATAGATCTCTATGTCTCACTGGAGTTAATTTTGAATTTCTTCCTTCCTCAGACACTGTGTTTCTGGAGTGGGGCTAGGCAGAGGTCAAGGACAAGAGCTTTCACTCAGTGGAGAAGTAGATGACAACTCCCTCTCTCCAGAAGCTTGTTATGAATGTAAAATCAATGGCTATCCCAAGAGAGGAAGGAAGCGCAGGAGCACTAATGAAACTGCAAGTGAAGCAGAGGTAATTGACCCTTTCTGGGGGGAAAGGGTTTGTGGCTGTCTTGTGAGAGCTGGGCTCAGAAGGGTGTGTGCCAAGAGACAATCCCTCAGGGAAAATCTACACCCTAAAGTAGATCAAAGCTGGTTTTGGATGTCAGGTAGTGTTTTTGTATCAGAAGTGATACAGAGCTTCCCTTGCTTTCCAAATGAAAATGTTACAGTTTGTGCTGCTGTCTCAAATGTTACCACCCAGCCAGAGGTGAAGGGTGAGGCTGCTTTTCCAGCACGCTGCTGCACTTGCAGGCTGCCCTGGCTCCACACTTAACCCAAATGATTGTTGCAAAGCAGAAAATCCCCATTGAAATGCTGTGGCTCCCTCACAGCTGTTCTCTTAGCCTGTGGCTTCCCTAGCAGAGAGGAGGAGAGTGCCTTGTTTGCTCTCTTTGCAGGAGGCTGGTCACAGGCTCCCAGCATGCAGGGGCTTCACCTGTCAGGCAGCAAGGCACGTGCACAGAAACTTCCAGTGTGTGTCTCAGGCTCCTCTAACCCACACAGCAGAGGTGACAGGCTCTGTACTTCACCCTGAGGAGTCCTAGGCCCATAAGAGTGGATTTGACAGAGGATGTTACAGAACATCCTTTTAAAAATTGTCTAGTTAGTAATTATTGACCTGGGCAAGAAATACACACAGGCATGTGTGAAATGCTCTCTGACAAAGCCAACTGACATCCTTTGTCCTTGTGCAGGATCAGCAAGAGCTGGAGCCACCGATCAGTCTCGCCAGCTGGGACATTGAGAAAGCAGCGATCTTCTCCATCAACATCTCGGATCTGAGTAACAAAGATCGCATCCTGGAGCTGCTCCCTGCCCTCACCACACTGACAAACCACAACCGATACTTAATTGACTCCGGAAATGAAGATGGTTTCTTTAGAATCAATAAGAAGGACGGGATAAGTTACCTTCATTTCACAAAGAAGAAGCCAGTGCCTGGAAATTATTCATTACAAATCAGTAGTATTCCACTCTATAAAAAGAAGGAACTTAACCAGCTTGAAGCGAAACATGACAAAGACTACCTCAGTGGTGAGCTGGGAGATAACCTGAAAATGAAAATTCAGATATTGCTTCATTAATTCATCAACCAAAGACCAAATAATTAAACCAAAGATAGATAGGTAGGACTGAATATTCCTCCCAATCAGATTCTCCATATCATAGGTACAATCTTACATGAGTACATTTGTATGAACAAGCACTATTGTATTATTACATAAACAAGGTACAGGATGAATACGTGAGCTCAAAACTACCACTTCCTCAGGCTTTTACGTGTAGCTGAGCTACCTTGATATGTTGAATCTTGAAAACTGGGACTTTTATCATTGGAAGTTGGCCACTGATGCTGAGACACGTCATCATTTCAGCAGAGGTACAAGAATGTGCTTTCAACTGATGGACAGCTCTATTTTTGTAATTCTTAAACTTCGCTTCTCCAACTACAACTTACTAGGTCAGCCATTTATGATATCCATTTGGTGCTAGTAAATTTTCAACCTAGATTTATAAATGCACTGTAATATTTACACAACTTAGAAGCCAAAATTGCCATTATTCAGTCTAAATACTTCAATCAACCAAAGTTAGCTCAGTAGTTTATCTCAGTTATGCCTATAATACATTACATGTAAATTAAGTGTGTGTATACTGTAATCATGCTATTTTTATCAATGAAGCATTTGTAAACTAGATTAATAATACCCTTAATGTGAGGGTTTGTAATGGTGCTTATAAGACCAACTACTTGTTAACTGTATACACAAACCTGATGATAAAGTTTCTGTGACTTGCCAAAATGCACTGAGGTCAGTAGGGACCATTAAACATTCTCAAAAGTCAGATGACAATCAGTGCCATCCTACACCATGACATATTGTAACATGTCAAGAGTACCCATAGCCATTCATATCAACAAGGGTTCAATGTCATAAATGTCACAATAAAACAGTTTTTTTTTTTAGTTTATTCTGTGGCCTTGTGTTTTTGCTAAAAGTGTGATAAACTGCATACTTCAGGCGTTGTCAGTAGGGTTGTCTTTGTATGTGTCTGTGTGTCCAGGTGATTCCTTCTTGAGGGAGCTGCTACTGTTCATTCTGCATGCAGAGAAAGAACAGAAGAAGTACAGAAACCTTCACAAATCTAAACAGCAGTGGACCTCTCTCAAGTTACTGTATGGTTGCAGAAAGGAAGCGAGAACATTTCCAATGACTTGACCTGAGTAGTCTGGTCAAAAAGTAATCTGATAGCCAAAACACGCAGAAGTGGATGTTCAATCATTATACAGAAAACACAGTTAAGGTTGAAAAAACCCACTATTGTTTGCTAAAACTTCCTTAAGATGTTCCTTCTTTTACCCCCAATTCAACAGTTACTGTTGTATAACCCAAGACTGATAACAGAAGAATAATCCAATACCAGAAACCATCACAAGCTTTAGATGGGTTATAATATCAAGTGAATTATTCAGTATGTGGGTGTACTTGTATATGCAAATGCCATGGTGTATCTTTCAGCAGCAATGGCAGACCATTGTACTGAGGTGTGATGCTATAAAATCTGGAAGAAAGAAGCACTGAAACTGCTGCTGGGACAGCACTGTAGGTGATAGAGGGAACATATATTGAGCTATAATAGCTTTGGAAGGGAAATGTACTCCTATAATTCACCCCAAATTGTATTATTGCTCTCTGTGATTTCGTCTGCATAACAAATACAACTATATAAAAAGTAAGCTTGTGCACAGGATTACTTTGATATTTTTAATAGACCATGTCTGGATTTTATTTATTAGTGTGCCAAAATGTTGAACAGTGTATTTTTTTCCATATGTTGCGTAACTATGGCGAGATATAATCAGAACTTTACAGTTGTAAATGGCGCTCCTATATCAGCGGGTTTGGAATGATTTTTAGTGCCAGTGTGCATGATTGTATAGTTTATAGGTAAGTACCATTTAAGTATTTTTTCTCAGCCCCTAAACACTGAGGGGAACTGAGAAGGACGATTTCAGAAAGACCTGTCAGGAGTCTATCCAGTAGACTTGGTTTACATTTAAGCTCCATGTAACACCTTATGATGCCAAAGGTTCTTTGACTGTGTTCCAGCAGCCCCAGTGTTGCCCACACCGTTCTGCAAATTGCCTTTGCTATGCTTCAGAAACAAGAAATCTTGACAGTAGCTCTTTTAGTAATTTAAAAATGGAAGACCCAGACATGCTGTACCAATCTGCACATAAAAATCCACTTTTTTGTACATTATTCATCTGTCTCTTTGCAGCAATGTCCTTTAATTGATATATAATTTTTGTCTTGGTTTTAGTTTGCTGTATGTGTATCATCATTTCTGTTAGTTTGAATATTTGCAGCTTCCTTGGTGTCTCAGTGAAGCACAAATGTTGCACAATAACATAGCATGCAACCTGCAATTAAAAAGTGGTTTGTAACTTGCAGTGTGATTTTGAACTAATTTGCTGTATCTCATTTCATAGTGGGACACCAGAATGACTCTAAGCACTAGACAGACTGAAGTAGAGGTTTTTCTAAATGTGTATCCTTTGGCAATTAAAGGATATTTTTCAAATTCAAGGAAATAACAAAATGCTTTAATTGCTTGAAATAAGTGTGGCTGCCCTCCACTGCGATTGTGCATATGACTCTGCATAGATGATTGCATGGATAATAAACCTAATTTTTGGTTAACAGATTTTAACAAAGATGGCTTGTTACTGTACACAGCAAATCATTCTCTTATTGTGTGTTGTAACAGTATCTTGTAAACTTGACAGCCCACGTGTATTTTGGCAGAACACCACTGTTTCCACAGTCTCTCTTTTAAGCTGACTTTTAAAGAACCCCAAGTATTTGCTTTCTTATGGCAGGTCTTGAAGGGTCATACTCAGGTTTTCTCTAAGATAAATATTCTGTGCTGTGATTCAAGTTCAGCTTTGTGCTTTGGAAGAGCTAATCAGGTCAAGACTCCTCAACACAGACAGGCCTGAGCTGTTTGGATCAAGATGCCACAGTTCATGTGCAGCAGCTGCCTGTGCCTTCCTGGGCCCAATTGGGCACTGCCAGTCCCTGCCAGCAGCAGCACAACAGGTAAGTGCATCCCAAGGCACCAAACCCGCTGCTCTAGGCCGAGGAGGATGTGGTGGTGGTGGCATTGCAAAAGCTTTCTCACCACTTTTAAAAATGGATGTTGGCTGTGAAGGAATGGCCACTTGAGCCATTAAAGCCTCGCAGTATTCTTGTGGACCTGATGGTCTCTGCCCAAATTAGCGAGGTTAACAGCCTGTGTTGTGCTGCTACTTTCTGAGTAGGCACCAGGTGAAGAGGAGAGAGCTTCTCACTTCACTGTGATGAGAAAATTTTGTCTTTTCAGTTACAGAAAGGAAGCCAGAGTTCTGCATTGGATGAGGCTGGAGCTGCAGGAGCTGTGCACCCCTCTCAGTGCCCCCTGGCTGCACTGTGCCAGGTAGGACAGGAGCTAATGGGACACACCAGCTTCAGAAAACTGGGACATCTGAGCCCAGGATCTTGTCTACTTCAGTCTTTCCCCAGAGCAAATCTTGCAGCTTTTCTGCTTGCAGGAGTGGCTGGGAGCTAAGGCCAAGATATGATGTACACCAGATTAATCCAGTAAATCCGGGTTGGCAGTGTCCTACCAGAGTAGTTGCCCAGAGTAAGCCCTCATGTTATCACAATCTTGGCAGACTAGCACTTGGCTAAAACCCTTGTGTTCAGAAAATCCCAGAGCTTCTAGTTGTTGCCTGTGGCCTGAGCATGTTGGATGCCTGCAGAGACCTGTGCAGCTCCTGTGGTTACACAGAGCTGCCTAGAGAGCTCTGTGTGCAAACCCCATCACCTCAGGTCTGGGCTGTCACATCACCTGTGAGATTGTGTCGGTTTGGAGTGCTGTGAAAACTTAGGGCAAACAGGCAGGTGTGATTTGGGGTGAAATATGCCATCATTTACACCAATGAAAATGTGAATGATTGTAGAGGTTGCAGTAGGAACAAGAGGGGAAGAAATAGGGAGAGGGTAGAATGCTGCAGTAATTCAATGGCCCAAAGTGCTCCAATGCGTGCTCTGTTTCACTCACATGTGCTGGTCCTGCACAAGCCCTGGTGCTTTGTGCTTCTGAGTTGTCCCTTGCAGGTCCCCAGGAAGGTGCTGCAGGGACCAGCAGCTTCCCCCACAGAGCAGGACATGCCCAGGCTCTCGGAGCAGGCAGAGGCACTGCTGGTGCCAGGCTGGTGGAGGTGGTCCCCAGTCACCAAGGCTGGTGCTGCTCTTGGAGACTTTGAAATCCAATCCCACAGGAGCAGGCTGTGTGCTCTGGTTTGCCTGAAGATGAGACCCTCTTTCTGTGCAGCAAAAATGTTGAAGATGTTGATGACTTCAGCTCTGACAAATTCCAACTATCTGCTTCTGTTGTCCTTAGAACTTGCCAAATATTTCACACCCTCATAAGAAATGCTTTTGAGGAATATCACACCCAAGCCAATTTCTCAGTTATGAGCTTCCCATTGAGTTCAGGAGAGGAACCTTGGGGCCAGAGAGGTCAACAAAGTGTTTATTTTTGTATTTTGGGCTCTCCTTTCTATTTCTACTGTGCCATGTGACAGAAAGTGTCTGCGGAGGCCCAGGCTGCCTGACCAGTGGGAGTGTGCTGGCAAAGCTGGGCTGCTGCCCTGTGCTGGTGCCAGCCTGTCCAGCGTGTGCCATGGCTGCTTGTTGGTGTGCAGCCGAGTCCTCAGCCTGCTTAGACACGTGCCCTTGTGTGCACACAGCAATGTAGGTGGTTTTGTCTGAAGAGTCGAGACAGATGCTGTGTCACAGGCCAAAGTGATGCTGTGGTAAGTCTTTGTTAAGTACAAGGAAGGGCTTTTCCCCTTTCCCTTGCACGTGGCAGCAGTGCTGGCCCAGCCTCTCCCTGGCTTGGCTCTCACATCTGCAGGTTTGTTTGTTTATGAGCTTCTCTATGGCTCCCAGGGCTGTAGGATGTTCCTTGCTACACCCTTGTGAGGTTGGGATGTGTTTGTCATCCTTGTTTTACAGGACAAGAACTGAGAACCAGATGTTTTGGTTTGGGAGAGCTCACAGGCAATGGCCATTCTGCCAGGAGTAACTCCAAAATACTGAGGTGTCCTTGGAGAGGAGGACAAGAAGCCACAGGGGCTCATCAGCCATGACAGCCCCAGCAGGCATAAAGCCATGGGAACTGCCCCTCTTCACTAAAGTGCATCTCAGATGGAGCCTGCTGGAGCTCTGGCCATTCCCCACACTCTTCAGAAAGCCAGGAGCATCACCCCGTGCTCTAGCACAGAGCCCCTGGAGAGTCTCTTCCCATGGGTGCCCCACCCAGAATTGTGCCACTGCAGGTGCAGCTGCACCAGTTTAAAAAAAAAAAACTAAGCAAAACCAGTGTCAGTTCTTGATAATTTACTGCAAAAAAAGATTTTGGGTAGGGCCAGCAGGCTGCATGGAGATAATCAAAATTGGCACTGCTAGTGGGCAGGACCTGGGCTCTGCCAGCCTGCCTGGCTTATCTCTCAGGCTGCTGGAAGGACCATTCAGAAAACAGGGCTACTGCTTAGTTTTCTTTGGAGATTGATTCTTTATCCCTGTAATTTCTGTGTGAAGTGCTTCAGGGTGATTTTTTTTTTTTTTTTGGTCTTTGACAACTCAGGAGAATATATTTTTTTAAATCAGCTCATCTGGGTCTGAGTTTGACTATAGCTCCAGTCCAGCACATGATTGAGCTGGTGAGCTTGGACAGGTAGGAAAGCTGTCTGGACTTCTCTGTGTGTGCTTGCAGCTCTGTATAAATGTGTTATTATTATAATCACAATAAATACTAGAGCCTTGAGAAATGTCTATGACCCAACCCAAATCAGGTGAAACTCCCCTGGTTTTGGGTTTCATTACAAACTCGAGACTTGGGCCAGGGTTGTGGAGGTTCATGAACCTCTCTGAAGCTGGGCTCAGTTTCAAGCAATAATAGGCCAAGTTTCAGGCAAATCTAGGCCAAGTTTTGCATAAATTTGGAATGAACTTTAGGTGAATAAAAAATGATTTATGGTTTTAGGTTGAAACCATATCAACGATGGACTTTTTGCTTGGTTTCAACCTGTAACCAGGAAATCTTGGCACTTTGGCTGAGTTTCACTTTGGTTTTGATTTTAGACCATAAAAACAAAACAATCAGAGCAAAGAGGTGAGTCTCAAGACAAATCATGCAGAAACTGGTTTACAGTATGGGAGCCCAAAGCCAGGCACTGCACTGAGCACCAGCACTGAGATCTGTTCCCCACTGCAGGTGGAGTCTCAGGCCATGAGAGCTGCTGTATGCCATGGAGGAGGTCCTGAAGAGACCTGGTCTTTATCTGTAAACCATGTACCATCTGTGTGTTTCATGGATTAACACTGAAAGCAGCACCCAGAAATGGAAGGGAGAAAAAAAGGCTGAGAAAATCCACTACACGTGTTCAGGGCAAGGGTAAGGAACCAGGAAGCAGCACTGTAATTCAAAAGTTCAGTCTTCAACAAAGCCAGCTCTGTGTGAATTTTTCTGTTATACATTTGCCCTATAATATGATTATATCATTTAGGAGACTGAATTTACTACAGATCATGTTGTGGCCCATACACAGGCAAACTCCACACTCCTATATTCCAAAATATCCTGGGAACAAAAGTGTTTTCTGCAGCACAGATAAAACCATGGGAGGAAATTGTGGGTCCCAAAGCGGCTGCCAGGCCTGGTTTGAAGGCCAAGTCCACTGGAGTTGCACAACCCTCTGGTCAAAAAGACCAACTATTTGTGTTGGGCTCATTTGTGCTAACAAACAGCACAGTCTTGAGTTCCCCACAGACCAGCCTGGAATTTATTTAAAAAATAGAGAATTGGTGAAGGATTTATGCAGGGGCACCTCCCCATCAACCCTCTAAGCATTAAATATCTCATGTCCTGCATGATGTCTAACAAAGATCAGTCCTACAAGAGAAGCAGCTGAACATTGTCTTTGAGCACCAGCTGGGAAGGGAGGGTAAAAAAGTAAGAAAATAATGCTGTCTTTGGTGTCAGCTGAACCCCCACCCTGCAAAATCTGCCATTAACCAAACATCCTTTGCTGCCAGTCTCAGCAGTGCCACCAGCCTGTTCCCGCCAGACACACTCTTCAAATCTACAGCAATAATCCAGCCCTGAATGACAAATCCACTTATTCTGCCACATCTGAGCTGCTGTGATGTGTGCTAAAGCTGCTCTTTGTAGCCTGTGCTGGTTCAGCACAGTCACATGCCAATGGTACCTGTCCCTCCTTGAGCAGCAGGAGCCAAGTGCCCCAAGGCTGTCCCAGAGCTGCCTGGAGACAGCTCCCACACAGAGGCATCAGCCATGGGCCTGCAACCACTCGGGTCATTAATGCAGAAAAGGCATTTGCATGGCAGTACTGCAAAGGTGAGTGAAGGAACTCCAAGTGCCAGAAAGAAAATACAAATTAATGCATGGAATTATGTTCTATGTGTGGATGGATCCTGACACTAGCTGTTGTCCCTTTTTATTTACTTGGAAATGATAACAAAAGTCTAATCCAGGGGTTATTAGGTGTTCCATTACTCTAGATTTATCCAGATGTGCCCTTCTTGGGTAGATACCTTTATCAGAAAGTAGGCTTGGTGCAGGATCACTCTGCTTATGCTTCACTGCTCCAGATATATGTCAACAAAGTGATCTCTCATGACCCAAGGTCCTGCCCAGAATAGTTGAGTTATGTTTATAAAGTCAAACAAGAAAGATGATGTTGATCAAAGTAATATAAACTATGGCATGGAAAATGAATTTTGAATGAAATGCACAGATAAATCATTTATCCTCACCAATACCCTCTCTATGTTTCTTATCCCAGTAATTGAGACCATGTGTTGTGCTGCAAACAATAACTATGGGAAATTACTCACAATTCTTCCTTCATAAACATGGGAAATGAAAGTGATGGGAAGTATGATCATCTTAATTATTTTTATGTTAACAGCTCTAAATTATTAGGGTGGGAAGAAAATGTCAATAGAACATAAAAGTGCTTTGTATAGTGTCCACATTTGCTCATACTTTCAAATCCACTGTGGCTTATTAGTTCATGGGAAAAATGACAAAAAGGAATAAAACCCAGAAAATGAATCCAGTATCAACATCTTGCTTCTATAGTAACAGAAATGGTAACTTCTGGGTAAAAAGTGACAATATTAGGAAATGTTTGTTGGGCAATTATGGTAATTAACCCCCTCCTTTCCCCAGTACATCCAACCTCCCTTCAGTCTGACACATCCCTCCACATGGAGTACCCACTGCTCTGTGCTGCTTCTTGTATTAAAAGCCTGGAGCTAGTGAGGGCCTTAACCTCTGTTTCAAGACTTTATTGCTCAGCTGTAAAAATTCTCCAAGGGCCGAAACTTGACAGAAAAATGTCTCTGCCTGGGAGGAGTTTCTGTTCGGAGTTTGGTTTGAATTAGTTCAGCCCTTTTCCACTTGCAGTAGGACAATGGAGCAGGATTCCCTCTCTCCTTTTTTTCTTTTTTAGAACAGTGACCATGGTGCCAGGGCAGTACAAATGGCAGGCAGCACTCAGACCACAGTCCTCTCTGCAGCTTTAGCACAGGGCCTCTGCTGGCTACTGCAGCAGGGCCTGGCCCTATAACGAGCCAGGCTCCATCCCTTTGCCTGTGCAGCACTGGCTTGGATGGTGGCTTCAGCCAGCTTTGTCTGAGGCTGCTGAGGCCAGCTTGGCCATGGTGCAAACTGGCAAAGTCCACCCTTGCTGCTATTGCTTGAGGGCCCAGCCCACTGTGAGGCAGAACCACCTGGGCTACACCTCCATGGGGCTTTTGGGCTTTCCCAAGGCTGGGCAGCACGTATGGTTATACTCCTGTGGTGGAGGCACAAGTCAGTCCCACTAAGCTGCAAACTTACAGTGCAATACTGGCTTGGTAGGTTTCCCAGATGAAGGGCTTGGCACAGGGAAGCTGCTCTCTGCAGACCTTGGCCTGAGCCAGGGGATTCATTTCTAGAAGCAAGAGTGCAAGATCTATTACACTTCTGCATGGGCTGCCTGCAGGGCTGGTAAATCTATTAAAACAGTCAACACTTTATGAATGAAGTCCGGCCCCACCAAAGTCAGTGGCAAAACTCACATTGATTTCTGTGCAACAAGACTTTACCCTGAATCCTCAAAGTGCCCCTGGGATCTCACCCATGTTCACCATAGAGGAAAGGAAAATAAAGAGCAGAGAAGTGCCCTGGTGCTTCCTTAGCTGAGCCTGTGTCCTGCTCAGATGGCTGAGCTCTGATAGATATGAGAATATCACTTTGGCAGTACTGACAGGCTTGGGTGTGAGATAGGTGCTGTGCAGATACTTTGGCTCAGAAGCAGAATTTCATAGGTCACTGGAATTTTGCCCTGAGCTCCCAGAGGGTCAGAGCATAAGTAACACACAAAAATTTTTATGTATGGAGAGATGTCCCACCCACCCAGTAATGCCTTGACCTGGTGCCAGTAATCCAGCCTCCAGAGTCACTTCTTTGTGTGCATTTAATTGACTGAAGAGCCACTTGCTATCATCCAGAACTGCTTATAAAATTGAATATTATTAAACATAAGGGCAGACAAGTTTGCTGATGCTTATTTCAATAATTATGCTCTTCTTGCCACTCCATAGATCTGACCTGTCACTTGAGAACTCAAATGACCCATAACTTAATATATTTTATCCAGCTATAAATTGAGTCAGTTTCCTTAGCTGGACTTGGCACTGTGTCATATTTTGCCCGTCTCTTTTACAACCATTTAACTGCTTCCTGCTCTTACACTTTCCTATCACCCCTGCACACAACCTCTAGTGACAATATTTTACCATCTACCTCAGTAAATGAACAAGATCAACTAAAGAAGTTAATTGCTGTTATGCAAGAACTATTCCACTGGTTTCAGGTTTTGCCAACTCTTCCATACCTTATATTTTGCTAAGCTGACTGAAAGGTTTTCCCCATTTTTTATTTAAACAAAATTATTTTCCTTGACAGCAAAATAGAGTTGCCCTCCCACTGATCACAGGTGAGCTCATCTTTAAAGTGTGCCGTGCAATTTCTGATATATGGAGCTCTTTCAACACTAATATTGGAGTGGCAATTCAAATCTGTAATAAGAGCAGTCTGGCACCCTAAAGACAAGACTTATATGTCTAGGAAGAGCCAAGGTTCAGTCAGGTCCAGTCCCCACAAGGACTTTCAGTTGCAGCCCCTTCCTATTTACTGCAGTCTAATACAGGAGAAGCTCATCCTGCTTGTTTTCATTTGGGTGGCAACTAATCCAGCCTCTCCTTGTCTGCCTTCTTTCCTGAAGGGTATTTATAGGCTCAGCAGCTGGTTGACATTTAGCTCTTGCTTGAGTCTGGCTGAGGCTGACCAGTGGCTTTGGGCTTTGCACTCTTACTAGAAGATGTTTAAGTACATACAGAGAGAAAGCAACAGTGAGTACATGGCTTATAGTCACTGTGGAAAAAATTCTATTGAAGAGGACTTGACATAATTTCAATCTTAATACTATGCAAGAGGTTCCTTTCCATTTCTCTTTTTCATTATAGAAGCTAATTAGAAAAATTGTTTCCTATTTATTTTCCCCCTCTAAAGTGCTCTAAAGTGCTGGTATTGGGATATCCAGAGAAGGATGATCTATTGTAAAATAACTTTCTAGTTTAGATATTGTGGTTTAACATTTAGAACTCTTCAGAAAACAGATTACTACAGAGTAGATTAGCAGCTATAGCAGAGCTCAGGCAGACTTTGAATGAACTCTCCTTACTAGTTCCTTGTCAATGAATTCAGCCTGTCTTTTATTCTGCAGTCATTTGCAGATCATCACCAGATACTCATGCTGGTGTATGTGCCACTGCCCAGAGGAGTTTGGATGGGGCACTGAACAGCCTGGTGTAGTGGAAGGTGTCTTTGCCCATGGTAGGGGGTTTGAACTAGGTAATATCTAGTTTCTAGCCCAAAGCATTCTGAGATTCTGTGACTCTGGCAATTAAAGGCAGGAGACTGGCTGGCACAAACAGCTGCAGTCAATAATTACAGACTCTTCTCATTGCCCTGGTTCCTCAGCATTGCTGGGTTGGTGAAGAGAATATCATCAGTGTGTTCAGGATTTTAAACTACTGAAGTAGTAAGTTCTGTTTTCCTCTAATTTAACCTGTTGTTACAGATGGAGCACAGTCTCTCTTTGTGGGTTATGGGCTGCTTTGGTTGCTTAAAGACTACGAGAAATAACCAGAGTCATGTGAAGCTTAAGGAGCAACTCAGAAGATCCTTCTAGCTTAGAAAAAGACTAATTCGGTTTTTTAAGACTGAAAGGACTTTTCAGGAAAGTTTTATTTTATCAGTGAGGTATGTGGGGGAGAAGGAATTGCTCTTGACTGCTGTTGCTGTTTAGTTTGTATGCTGAAAACACAGGGAGAGGGAGTGATATCCATTGTGAGAATGATACTCCTCAGTCACAGTAAGGCAAGCAAAGCTCTCCAGTGCCAAGGCCCAGGTGCTCTTTCCACAGCTGGAGATTTTGAAAGGCCCTGCCTAGGGTGCATCACTGCAAATTAAAGGCTGCATGTAGATTCCTTTTCTTTTTGTACTGTTCATGGCTGGCAGATGGAGAATTTTCCTGCTTTGTGTGTTGATAAAGTGTTTGTGATTCTAAAGGACAAATCACCCTGCCCTGAAATTTAAGCCCTCATGCTCCAACCTCCTGATCCTTGATGACTATTGCATTAGTCAATTTGTGGCTAGCCCAGTAACTCGATAGCAGTGAATTATGTAGTTATGTGGGAACTCTGGGTTTTGGAAGAGGCAGATGTTCCCAAGCTCAGGCCCAGCTAGGGTGTGTCATCTGTGTGAGACATTTAGCGGAAAGGGAGAGCTGCGAAGGCACAGTCTCTGGTGCTTTCTGGAGCACAACATATAGCAGCAATATTACATTAGGGTAAGAATGGGAACAAACATAACTCTTTCAGCACCAAGAACTTTTCTCTGTAGTGGGTGACTGATTGGTATTAGAATGCTGCTGCATTCAGACTTCAAATTTACTCTGGAGAGTAAAATGGATTGTGATAGATCCAAGAAATAAACGGCTAAATTCATAAGAAACATTGAAAAAGATACCAACATGGCCTTTAAAAAGAGCAATTTAAATGTTACTAAGTGCCAGACTCTGTTCTGCCTTCCATATGTGTTGCAGCATGATTCACTGAATATTAGGGATACTGGTCTGTGGAGGACCTTACAGTCAGCTTTCAATTCTGGAAGGTTTTTCCAAAGGGCCATTCTGCAGCACATGGAAAGGTCTGGATTTTAAGATATTCTCCTAAGTCACACAGCAGGGGTATGTCTGTCTGTGTAGGTCCCCCTGAACTCCAAGAGATATAACTATTATAAGTGTTGAGGTGTTCCATTTTATACAAGAGCACAAATGTTGGCTTTAATTTTGTGCTTATTGATGTAAGTAAACACATGTGCTTTGTAAGAAGTGCTTGAATTATTGTATAGTTGTGTCCAAGGCTACCATATCAAACATGTCTCTCAGAGCCAAGATTCTTGTCCAAGAACCCACCCAAAACTTTACTGTTGAGGTATGAAGCAATAATGGAACCCACTGATTCATCTTTTGATGAAACCAGGAGTGCCCAGTATTGCCCAACAGAAGGTTACATAGGGCTCTAATGAAGTGTTTCTCTTGCATAAAAGAGAACAGATGTGGCCAATCTCATGAGAAACTGAGCTGTGACCTGCTGTGAGTTCCCACTGGGCAAAGTTTCCTTCAGATCTGAGAAGTTGCTCCAGCTGAGTCAGAATATTCCTCTGGTTCCACCAGTCCTCCAAAGGCCAGATTTCTAGATTCAGATCTGAGTTGCTGTAGGCTACATGCTACCATATTTCATCTAGTTAAGGTATTGGCAAAATATCTTTTGGCTTTGCAAACCATTGGAAATCTGACTGCTGGCTGAGGACCTCGGCCCCAGGGACCAACAGAAACTGCTCACAACTGGTCCTGCCTTTGGGGCTTCTGGTGTATCTGCTGTGGAGAAGCAAGTGACCAAGCTTTGGGTGACAAGAGAGATTGTCAATCTTCCTGCTGTACCCTGAGGTAGAATTGGAACTGTGTTTGCCCCTTAAGTAATTCCAGTGGCAACAGAGGAAGAGTAGAAGGTCTGGTCTTCAGACTGATGGATAAACCTGATAAAGAGGCTTTTGTGAGCTTGTACCAACTTTACAAGTGGATGAGCTATAGAGAAGAGGCTTCTGGTAGGCACAGACTAGGTGAAGAGTAGAGAAGAAATACTGACACATTTGTTGCAGAGTGAGGATATCTAGATTAGTTTCTGCATCTCCTAATGAACCAAAGCCTTGGGACCAGGTCAAACATGTGAGCTTATAAACCCAAACAATATCTTGGGTAAACAGTACAATAACTGGGTATGCACCAGGGTTTTTCTGCTCTGAAGTAAGCAGCACGCTGACAACCATTGCAATTAGAATGCATTGATGCAAGTGTTTCAGGGGATCCTGGTGTTAAAAGCCCAAATAAACCCAACTAGCATGATGGGGTATGTTCCCACTGGCATTCTTTTTGCCTCTCACACCACACTAGAATAATATGCTCAGTGGTATTAGTTGTATTTCTGAGTTCCAAACCAGATCCTTATTAAGGCTTCCAGGAAAGCAAGAGCACTGTGCATGTCCACAGGGCCTTCAGTATCAAAGCCACAGAAGAAAATTATAGATGGAAAAGATCTGTCAGGTCATCTACTCAACCTACCAGCCAATGCTGGGCTGTTCTTGGTGCTATGCTTTTTCCTTTCTTTGTCTGCATCAAGCCAGAGGGGTTTCCACAGCATCCCTAGGGAGAGTATGACATAGCTGACTAGTTACTGCCCTTAGGAATAACTTTGAGCCTCTGGAATAATAGAAGCATTCTATGTTTCATTTTGGTGGAGAAAAGGAACTCTGAGAGAAGGTCCCTCAGCCTTATGACTATACTGTATCTCAGATGTAATTCTATATTAATAATTTTTTGTATGCAGATCATATGAGGCCAATGCTGTGTCCCACCCCACAGTTGTCTCTTTTAGTAATTATTCCTTAGACAGATTTTTGTCATCTCTCAGTAGTAAATAGTGCAGAGACCCTGATTAATTGCATTTCATTTGGCAAGCATTCAAAATTTGCCCTTACTAGTGTTTGAAGTGTCTGTCTGACTCTCACTCCTTTTAATTGTGCCAAAGTTCTTTGGCAATTTGTGAGCTCATGTCCCAGAAACATGTAAAAACCCATAATTCCAACATATTTTCCTTAGGTAAATTAAAACCACTCAACACATGTTTACTAAAACCAACTGCATTTATAGATAGAGGAATCTTGTCAGCTATTGATTTAATACTTCCAAATGTTTTCAATCAAATCCCTTGGGCATCTACTGTTGATCAAGTATAACCTTCTGGCATCTTGATCTCATGCAAAGCCATGCTTCTGGCCAAATATATGAATGTTCTTCTTGACCTTGAGTATTGGGCATTAATAAACATGAACCCAAATATTTTTTTCAGAGGGAATAAAATATTTCCATTGCTATTAAAACATGCAATCCTCTGACTTTTCTTGAAGACATCTGTGCATAGAAACTGTTTGAGTATGGAGATAGTTTTAAAGCAATGCCAATACCCTCAGCATTCTGATGAGGGCTGTAGCAGTTTCATAGTTCTCAGCTGCTGAAAATTATATTTACCATGCAGGATAACTTTAAAGATACTAGTTATAGAGTTATGGAAGGCCATGATTAATACCATTTGATGATTGTTTGAATTGTGCTTCACACAATGAGCAAGGGTTCAGAGGAAGCCTTTGTCTGACGGCTACTTTGGCTGTGGGGAAGGGTAAGTCTGTGTTAGCAGTTGGATGTCATTTTCTTTTGTTTAGTATTTGCACAGTGCTCTGTGTAATGTAGGATTATAATAAGGCTTTGCCAGCAACAGCATCAGACTTTGGGAATATGCACAGACCAGTGAGACCATGGAATGCACTTTTATCAGCAGAAGAGGCAACTTTTAATGGACCTATGATGGAGTTTAAGAAAAGAGTTTTCCCTGGACTATTGGCACGTACTTTATAGTGCTAAGCCAGGAGCTTTGCTCTTAGGTGTAATTTTTGATTCTAATGCCTATCTTATAAGCACTTTTCTTTTGTACCAGCTAAATACAGCTCAAATTATTTCTCTATTGTTCATTAGAAGTGAGTAAGTTTCACATGAATTTTTCAACCTCCTATTTAATCACTCCTACCATTGCCTGCTAGCTGATAGCACACCTGGAGATGAAAGTTTGGTGGTCCAGATGGTAGAGATCAATGAGCAGTGGCATGAGGAGAAAAGGATTTATGCAAGGAGATCCTAAGGCATCATAAAATACGACTTTAGCCTTAGCTTTCTCCCTACCCACTCTATTTGTGCAGTCACAGTATTTGTAATAAACTCCACTCATATCATGTCTAACCTGGGTTAGTATCAACAACACTGTCTTGATTAATAAATCTATCATGGTTCTGATTTTGATGCAGTGTTTTTGCTGATCTGTGGCTCTAGAGGCACTTGGGGCTCTCCAATGGAGACTGGAGGAGTAACTCATTTTCTGGGCAGATGTTGTTAGCATGGAACAGTGCACAATGTTGTGCACCAGCTCCACAGTGGGATAAAGCTGAGTCTTCCAGACACCCATGGCTGACTTTGCATGAGTTCCTTTAGCCTGAGTGCCAGCTTAAACTGATCCCATCCCTCTGCTCATCCAGCTGTTTTATTATTTTGGCAGCTACTCAAGATTTCCTGGAATAATTGCAAATGAGTAATAATTTCTCATTTAGCATATATGCAGCTCTGGAATCAGTGATCATTTGCATGCTGTAATAAATATCCAGCCATGCTTTGGACATTAGTTCTGTACACTTGAATAGCAAACTTCAGGAGGAGGGGGACAGTGGTAGAGTCCCATTTGTTATTATTGTTATTAGTTTAAGTTCTTATAGTTTTAAAATCAACTTTATTAGCAGAAAATAAACGATGTAAAAATAAATAGGCAGGTTCTGTTGGCAAGCAGGTGGCCAGGAGCAGGCAGAAAAAAAATAAAATCCTGTTGTAGGATCCAAACTACCTGGAAGTGCCTGAGTGTTTTTCTGCTCAGTCCAGGCTGTCCCATAAATGCTAAGCATCTCAAAGGTCATCCAAATAAAAAGTAAATGCAAACAGAGGCTTCTTTCTCCCACACAGCAGACCTCCAGCCTGCTCAAGATACAATAGTGAAAGCCTGCCTGTTTTTCCTATTAGTCAGTCTTATTCAACTGCCTTTTGGGAAAGTTATGAACAGCAGTCTGGGGGCTCTTTGCAGGTGACCTAGGGTGGGACACAACATCTGTCAGGCTTCCAGAAATATGAGGCCCCCTTTAAAGCCACTCTTAAAGCCTTTCTTGGCTAGAAACTGATAACAAAGGGTACAATAAGAAATTATTTTTGACAAAAAACCCAGTACCTTGCTGCCTCCCTGGTGCAGCAGTTTGGCTTTATATCTGGTGGCAGTCTTCCAGGCAGTGAGTTCTATCCAGTTTTTCCTGGAGAACTTTTAGTAGCTTAATTGATATGATTAGTACTAAAACCCAACTAACCAGACAAAAAATCCCATCCCAAACAAAATAATCCTCACCAAGATGAGTGGAGCTCTCAGTCACCTCCTCTTCATGTTCAGGGAGAGCAATGAGTTCTCTGCTGCTGAATCCATTACTTCCTCTTGTCACAGCTCCCTTTTCAGTTTTCTCACGTTACTAATGACTTAAAAGCAAGTTGAGAAGAAAGGTAAGGACAGGACTGAAATACACTTTCTCCCCTAACAAAACACCTCCTTCTCTTTGACTGCTCTAGCCTATACATGCTGCTAAGATACAGCATCACATATAGGATGAATAAAAAAACTATTGCAGAATTTAAATGGCTTGAATTACCTGTAATGCTGATCAGCTTGGCTTGCTGCCAGCAGTGACTCCTATGTGGGATAGTGAGACTGGTGGTTTTGTGTTTGCTGCTGTGAAAACCTGACAAGTGGGATTCCTTGATGCTCTCCTGCAGCCTAAGGAAGGGACCCTGGAATTTGGCAGTGAACAGAGTGTAAGCTAAGCAGGTGGGAAGGTTGTCATCAGGATTGAGCTGTATTAGCAGACAGCACTGGATAACTACTGTGCTTGCCAGACATGGCACTATCAGTTTAGCTGCAAAGGAAAGATGTTTCCTTCCAAGGAGAACACATAGTTATTTTGTCTTGGACACTTGGACACAACCTTTCACAGTAGGAATTCATAAACAAAAATATTCATGTTAAAAGAATCTGGCCAAGGATGCTACATTCATGTCTGTTTGCTTTTCCTTTTTCCTTTTACAAAATGAAAGCAAATTAATTCCTTTGCTACAATCAATAGTAGACAAAAGATAACTTTTTTCAGTTCAAGGCTATGAGCAGTATTGATTGATACAAAACTCTTGTTATGAATTATACTGTACAAATGTTCTCTAAAATGCAGAAGGTTAATATAAAATTTTTGTGACAATGAAAAAAAAACCCATCAAATTCTAAGGGGAAACAAGTAGGCATACAGAGCTCACATGTGTTTGTTTAAACACAATTTACATGTTAAAATACAGTAGTTACTTTCTGGATAAGAGCTCTCAAATTATAAAATTAATCTGTCAAGTTTTCAGACTTGGCAGGGTAAAAGGCTTTCTTGCTGTGTTCTGAGTAGGGGAAAAGCATCACTTCAGTGGCAAAGAGCTAAATAACCACACAGTTAATGGAGGGAAAGTTTAGGAAAATAATTACGTAAATTCACTTCAGACCCGATCCTGCAACCTCTAACCATGCAGTGACATTCTCTGGCCAGCAGCAGACCCGAATTTACACTTTGCAGAATCACATCTTTACTGAGCTAGGACTGCCAAATAGCTGTTAGTGAGGGAAGTGCCATGTGTGCCAACTCCAGAAACCAGTAAGCAGTACAGTCTGCCCTATATTTTCAGGCTTTCAGTAACTTACATAACTAGGTGCAAAATACTTATTTTTATTTCTGGTTCTTTTCTTTGGAAGTGCAGTCATGTGCAATCAGGTGGAATAAGTGTGCTGATAATTTTCCTTCAGAAACTGTAATGGTTAGCCATGTGGACACTTTTCTTTTTAGGCAAAAACCATGAGGTACTGAAGCAAGCATTCACTTTTCTTGCACTTGAGGTCACAAATTTATGCAAGTCAAAAATGGCGTGCCTGCCAAAAACATCATGCTACACTCCACCAAATAAAAGGACACTGTTATTCTTACAAGGAAAGGTTTGACAGGACAGGAAATAGGCAGGGTCATAGAAGTTTACTTAATACCAAAACTTACTTAACCATCTTTAAGCCAAAATACAATGATAGTTATTTAACACAAAAAAAAAAGAAAAAAAAGAAAAATTAGAAGACATACAAGAGCTCCAAACTGTGTTACAGCAGCAAGCAATACAGAAACTAGGGAACCTTAAATTAAATCATTTAGGTTACTATATATCACCCACCCTTAGTGAGTTAACAGGTATTAAGTAGGTTTTAATTTATATCCTGACCTTGCAGCCACAGGCATTTGATTTGGAAAATCCAATGCAGAGCTGACCAGGCTATACATTACTTTCATTACAATGCAATCCTTAAGTAGTCTGCATTCCACTTAAAGGAATGGAGGAAGAGAGAGTAAGAGCACAGTGAATACGAAAGACAGGAAAAATGTTGCTGTTCATTACAATTTTCCATTTTTGTTGAAACGCAGCAGGAGAGAAAAGCCACAGGCTTCTCTAGTGCTCTTGCATGCCAGGAGGGATTATGCAAACACTGCAACCACCCAAATCTTATTTAAATTATTGTCATTGTTCCCCCTTTAATGGTCATACTTTTGCCTGCTTTCACTCAAATATTGCTGCATCTTTCTTTCCACCAACATAGTCCCAGTGGGAGTCATCAACTCTTAATTATAGATGAACAGATCTTTGAAAAATACCTCTGAAAAAGAAGTGGAAAAGAAAGCAAACTTTAAGTGCCATCTAGTGGCTGATGTAGAAAACATTAAACAGATTAAAAAATTCCTACCATGCCATAGAGCAATATAACAGCTGAGCTGAGGAAGCTGTGCCTAAATTCTCAACTACACCAGGTTAACACTCTGGGGGAAAGAAAGAACTAAAGATCAATGGTAGCAGTGGTATTACTGCCATAATTTTTGTTTTAAGATTTTGGTCCAAAAGTGGAGAGTTCAAGTGGTAGGAATTGTATAGGAATCCCATGTTCCTTCAAAACCCTTGCTGTTCCAAGTGAGGTCTCTTGTAGCATCTTTTTTTAAAAAGGACTTGCATCAGTGGAACCCCTGCTGGGTGCTTGCTTTGGGAGGTAGAAACTAAAAACTGCAGCAAAACTTTGACTTACAGTCCAGAAGAGGAAACAGCTTTTCACAAAAGGATCATAGATTTTTCAGCCCTTAAATAGCCTTCAAGTTCCTTTTTGGCAGGGTATAGAACTGAATAGAATTAGTGTCAAGCTCAGCTTCCCCAGTTCATTTAGGCTGCATTGGTATGATGAGCTCTTGCTCACAGGGGCCTTCTGCAGGATGTGCCTGCTCCTGATGCTCTGTCTGGGGGTACAGATCCAAGCACAGGCCTATGATGAGGGGTAAGGACCAACAGCAAAACCCCTGATCAGCACATCATGCACTTAGAGGAAAAGGCTTCTACCCTAGACAAAGATGAATCTACTTCTTGTTTCAGCACTGCCAAGCCAGTGTAATGCCTATCCCATGGCTGAAGGGATCTGAATGCTGTCACACTGCTCTTCTATTTTCCAGCTCCAGGGGCAGGCAGGATAAAATGTACAAAATGTGAAGCATTTTAGGCCTACTTCACTAAAAACAGTCCTAGACAGGAACATGAAACTAATACCAACAGGATTATCCTGAGCTGAAACTACCCAGCAGAAGAGCAGTGTGAACATCAGCCTACAAAGGTGCCCTTTCCACTGCTAAAACTTAAAGCACAGAATTTCCTGTGATCTTCCGGATAAGAAAATCTTAAAGTACAGACAGCTGCAGGAAAAAAGTGAGAGCTTCAGAGCCTTTTCTAATTCTTTTATGTAAAGTGGGAAAATAGTCACTTTTCTTTCTTTTTTTATTTCTTCTCTCCTCTATGTTCTTTCACCTAAAAGTCAGAGAGTCATTTAAGAAATTCCACACACTTATTGAATCAAGTTTAGGACAGATTCAAAAAACATTCTCTGTTAACTGGACAAAAGTGACTTTAAAACACCAAACTGTGCATTGTTTCAATAATTCAGAATTTTTCTTCCATACAGAAACATATTGATAAATTTGTAAAAATATTCCAAAAGTGTAATTCATAGCTCTTGTTTACTACATAGAAGCTATTTCCAGGTGAGTTGTGTTATTTAACTCAAACTGTATTACTTTGAATATAAGAGAGCTGAAAACTTGGTCACTTGAAGATCAACTAAGGATCAAAGTCGGAACTTTAGCTTTGAACAGAAACACAAGTATTTGGACAGGTTGTAGAGGATGCAATATTGAATATCTTTGTCTTATTCTGATTTTGGTGTCACAGTGGAAAGTCCTACTGGTGCTGTCACTGATGCTGATGAAGCAGGGTCTCAGTATGAAATCCTGAGCCATGGGGAAGATAGCTTTCAGAAGTCTAACAAAAATTGGCAAGGGAACAATTGGCTGTTGTAGGTTAGGTCAGTAAAATAAAATACATCGTTATTTTTTTCATTTATTACAGCATAATTGCCACATAAACAATATGTTCTTATTGCTGAGGACCAAACTTCTTGAAAGAGAAAATAATACATTAACTAGTAAGTCAAGCCAGTCATGCATATTTCCTCATTATGCAGACAAATTCACTGGAGGATAGATACAGAAAAGTCTCAATAAAACTTGAAATATTCTTATGTACTCCAGAAATCCTACTTCTAATTCAGATGAAAATTTAGAAATAGTATAACAAAAAACAAAAACAGAAAGCGTATTCAAGTGATTTTCAGTTCTTTCCAGTAGAGCCAAAGCCACCTTCACCACGTTCTGTATCATCCAGAGTCTGAAAGACATCAATTATGATAAGCTGGTTTAGTGCCTTAACTTATTTTTATTTCTATACAAGAGATATTGTCTATCATTTACTTGTAACAAGTGCTATAATTAAGAAAGAAAACAATGTATGCAAGAGACTTTAGAATACCTTTTGTACAAGCTTAAATGCTTGTGAGACAATCATTTCTAGTATATACTGAACTGTTCCTCAAAAACTCTGAAAACTTACCAAAAAAGGAAAAAAAAGAACATCTATGCAAGTATGTACAAAGAATCAAGACTTTCATTCAGGTAGTACTGCTGCTATGCAGTTTTACCACTGAAAGCAATTTCAGCCAAGTATTTATCTGTATAATAAGCTTCCTCTTATATACAAGTATCTTAAGCTAATAATCATTGAAAAGGCAGAAATATTTTCTTTTGTCGACTTACTTCAACTTCTTCTAGCTCAGGATAATAAATGCGTTCACAGATGAGCTGGGCAATTCTATCCCCCTTTTTAACTGCAGAGAAGTTAAAATATCGTTAGTTCCTTCAAAAAAGTGAACAATGAATATAGACTTTAGACAATCTCCTTTCAAGAATATCAGAATATATAAAAGTGAAAGCACTTATTTGAAACTTATCTAAACAGAGGTTAACAGACACAGAAAAATATAGGTTAAGATAAAGTTTAGCTTGGTCCTTCTATGTTGAATGTCATCAGCTGTACCAGCCCAAGGCCTTTCCATTCATTCCTGCTGCCACACTCTGGCATCCCACGTTCATTATGTACAAGTACTGCAGAGATGGAGACACAGCTGGATGGATAATGGAGCTCCTTTTATGAACTAGACCCAGGAATTTGGGGAGAAAAAGGCAAACTGATAAAAGGAACACTGAGTTTCTCACTAAAAACCAATCAGGCTCACAGAACTTCCATAAGCAGCTTGTGATGTGAAGATGCAGGAAAGGCCACAAAAGCACTTCTTGCACCTGGGCACTGCAACTTAAAACTGACTTTTTGCAGAAAGATGGTGTAATAAAGGGAAAATCCTTTCTGTTACTCAGGTTTCCCAGGACTCTGCAGAAGGTTTTTCTCAAATACTGCTTAGGTAATTTTGTTTTTCAGAGAAAGGCAGTAACTTGATACAAAGTTGCATTTCAGTACAGCTTGTGAATCTAAAGCTTAGCTAAGTGGGGATGTTTTGGTTTGCTTCTGTGGTGGTGTGCTGGTTTTGGGGGCAGTTTTTTTGCATGCTGCTTAATTTGAGTACAATCTTTACAAGTTCCCTTGACAGGACATTATTAAATATCTATGCTTTTGTTAACTGAGAGAAGAAAAATGTTCCCAGCTAGTTCCACCTCTGCATAAACTTTTAAAGAAAAAATTAGTTTCTTGTTCCCAGTCATTTTCATGGCTGAAAATAGGCTGTGCCAGGCTTAACACCTACCTTCAAATGTCTCCTTGCCAAAGTTGAACAGTACCACACCAACATTTCCCCTGTAATCCTCATCAATAACACCAGCTGTCAGGAGAAATTTTGAGAGGTGCCCAGTTAGTAAATGTCAGTGTATGAGATAACTAGATTAGATTGAAGTTTAGATTAAAAAATGATTACAGTATCTCATAATGACAGGCTTAATACTTCTGATGCACAACTAACAATATATATGCAAATAATGAGATCTAAAAATGCTAATCAGTCTTGAAAAAGGAACTGAAAACCCCCATCACATGTCAAGAAGTGCTTTACCACTGTACTACTAATTTTAGTAGTAATACCCTATCTGAAATCAAGACAGCTGGACTAAATTCAGGCCCCATTTGTTCTGCTAACTTCAGCTCGTTCAGTGTCAAGCAGAAATCTGTTCTTAACTCTAACATTTCATTTGAGAGCTGTGATTTGCACAGATCCAAACCCTGTACCTCTGGCAAGGTAACAGAATCAGACTCTAAGGAAATGGCAGTCATACAGCTGCATTCTAGTACCAAGACTATATAACAGGCTTACTCTTCTATTTTGTATGGCTGTATTAACTGCATAGTTCAGAAGACTAGCTACATTAAAATAATGATATTCTGCTTCTTTAGAGTTTTCCTCTCAGACAGGAATGCATTTCCAGTAGAAAATATGAGTTTGGGCCTCCCTGTGGTCCTAAGTATGTATATTTGGAAGTCTAATTGCAGAAATAATTTAAATACCAAAATAAAATTATTCAAGTTCAAGACATTCCCCAGTTTATACAAAGTACTACCATTAGAGATGACTAACACCAGAAGAAACTGTAGCATGAGTGTACCTTGAAGTTTTCATGTTTTGTGAACCACAAAATGCACATTTAAGAAGTAAAACCTACTTTGTGAAGTATTTCCTTCAGCTTTTGAAAAAATTGTAGTGCCTATGATCCATAGTTCCCATGCAATCTCTTCATTAATTCCAGTGTGGAAAAAGTATTTACACAGCTCTCCTATGTAATGTTTTGGGTTAATCCAATGGCATTGCTGAACAGCTTCCTAATTAAGGTGCTAGTAACACTGGGAGTATCCCCTGAGTTTTGAAAATTCAGAAAAACAAGCAATTCTCAAGTTAATTTGCTGGTTAAAAAAACGGAGAAACCAGCATGTAAGAAGTCATTTTTAATGCCTAAGCCAAAAAGTAACTTCTATGGCAGGCACTGCCTACAGAAGTATGATACAGTTATTAGTTAAAAAAAAAATCAGTAATCTTTCTTATCATTAAGAAAGTGTTAACATAATTATGATGACCTGCCCAGGAAGCCATCATTTATTTGCACACTACAGTGTGAAACTAAGGCACTTCTGTGATCAGTACTTACCAAGTCTTAATAAAAAGAACAAAAAGCTTACCTCCAACATCTATGAAGTGCTTTGCAGCTAAACCAGAACGTGGTGCTAGAAAAGAATTTTTATTAAGTATTACAATTTATTTCTTTAAAAAGACAGTATTTACAGGTTATATAGGGTGCTTGCACAGAGTCTTGGGAATGACAATTGTTTCCAGTCTTTTTAAAATAAACATATTACAGGAATTATGTTAAGAGTTTACATATACATTAAACAGAATAACAGCTGCAACAGGCAACAAAAAAATTGCAATTTTTAAGTAATGGAAATGTATCTTTATTTGACATGTACTTGCAGAGTAGGTTTCTCCAAGGAAGGCAACTGGAGCAGACAGTCTGTCTAATCTTGGTTTATTTTTGGCGACTACCACTGGTTCAGCATCATCTCAGAACAATATTAGGTCAATCCATTTAAGTTATGAAGGAAAACAATACCTGGCAAGGAATTTCCTAAGCAGTGTTATACACAGAAAAATTATGTGTGGGGATTTCGGTTTTTACTTTACGATCTTTACAATTTTCTTTGGGCTAAGAGAAATGCATGTGTTCTTTTACATAAAAGGACATGGCAAACTCTGATCATGTTCTTCCACTGCTTTTTTACATAGAGAATTTCTACATAATTCAGATAAAGAATGCACAAAATAAACAAAATATCTTGTATATATATCTTTCTTATTCTATCACAATATGTCATCAAATTCTACAACACTGATGCTCTGGGGTTAATTTTGAAACAACCAGGGATGCATTTTCTCTATGTCCAATACCTATTAGTCTTTGTGGTTTGAATTCTGAAGCTGCATACAAATAATGAACTACTGTGGGGCCTATAAGGTTAAGCTGTATGTAGAGTACAGACATTTTTGCTGATCATCCTTTGGCCACCTGACATACACCAAACCTCAAATGTGTCTGACAACAGGTAACAGGAAAACACCACAAGATTAAGTAAATCACACAGCCACGTGGCATCCCTTTTTTGTGCTGACTAATTCTGAAAGCTTTAGGCAGAATCTAAATGTGAAGATGCTGTCCAACCTGTTCTAGAATGCCTCTGCAGCCTCTGACAGCTGTGTACTCACCCACTCGGCCATAGCAGCCAGAAGGAAGTGCTATTTGAATGTCTGTTTTCACCACAGCCTTTTCCATGGGGGGGATCACACAGTCATAGGCACTACATTAAAGGAAGAAACATTAGTTTATATAGAATATTTTTTAAAGTTTCTTTATTGTAACTTAAGGTACAAAATTACTCAGAATTATCTGTCAGGGAATTTATACCATGAAATTTAAACAACAAATATTTACAGATTTGCAAAATTGAATGCAGATCCTAAAACACAAGATGCTTCAATTCTGATGGTGTTGGTTTAAGATTCCAGAAGTGTCATTTGAACAGCCAGTTTCAAATGTTTTTTAATTAGTAAGATATAAAAAAAAATACAAATTTAAAATAACCATTAGGTGAATGTGATTGTACATTTTCTGTGCAATAGCAAAAACTTTATGAATAATACAATCTGATTAAGCAGATGAACTAGTTGTAATCAAAATTAACAATCTAGTAAGTTAACTTTTAGGCAACCATGTTTTTTTTTTCTGAGCAGTCTGACAGTTCATGATTCACACAATTCTCCTGGAAACTCTGAACTACAGAGATTTTAAGAACTGGCTGAAGCTACCCAACTGGAGGCCTAATGAAAAGCAGTGATGACAATACTTGTTATGTCTTGACCTTGACAAAGAGCTGTTTTTCAAATGATGGGAAGCACTGAAAGGTTTTCTATAAAACAGACTTTTCCCAGGTCTACAGTGCAACATTGGAACAAGAACAAAAACAAACCTGGTGAGATGAAAGGGATAAAAAGAAAAAAGGGTAAGGTGTAGTGCAGTAAATCTTCAGGAAAGTCAGAGAGGTGAAGGAAGAAAAAGGCTGGTTATTCTACGTAATACTAAAAAAGGTAAGTTAGAAGTGGCAGCAGCAAAGTTCACTCGTTCAAAACTAGTGATCACAGAAGCACTATGCAAATAACCACAAGTCTAGCTAGGGGTATTCCTGAACATAGTGAAAGCCATTGAATAAGGGCCATTGTTAATGCAAACCAAAACCTAAGTCTGTACATGAACCCACGCGGTTTCCAGCCAGGAGCATTATCAAACTGCTCCAAGACCCTTTGGCAGGCAGCAGCCCCGGAGCCAAGAGGAAAGCAGAAAAGCACAAGTGCTGGCAGGGAGGGCCCACGTGCGCTACCGTATTTTCCTTTCAAGAGGAACAACCTGGCCGATGTGAGCACCAACAGCAATTCTGGATGTTCTGTCAAGCCTGACTTTTAGCCAACGACTGCATCTGTGCCTGATGCAATCTATGCTGTAACATGGCTGGACCACAGATAACGGATCCTCCAGGGATGGGGGGAGCAGCGGAGCTAGATCAGTTCTGGCCTCCTCTCCTGCACGGCCAGCGAGACTGCCCGGGGACTCAGCTCGGCCAGAGGCCACGGTGCCCTCCCAGCAGCCGGAGCCCCGCGCCCAGGGCTCGCCGAGCGGGGCGGAGCTCCCGCCGCGGATGCCGTACCCTCACCTGTACAGATCGTAGCCCGCAGCCCGCGCGGAGCCCCTGGACGGGGCGAAGGCGTTCTCGGACAGCTTGGTGAAGCGCAGCCGTGCGGAGGCTTCTCCAGGCCCCGAGCCCTTCTGCCTCTTGCTGGGGGACGGCTGCGGCACGGCCTCGGAGGCGGGCATGGCTGAGGGAGCGGCAGAGACGCTGTCAGGGACGGCCACCCGCACGCCAAAAACCCGCCAAAACGCGGCGCGGCCCATGAGGGCGGGAGCGGGGGGGGAAACCGGCCTGTCCGCGGCCTCTCCGCGCGCGTAGCAACCCGTTTCCCCCCTCGGTAAGAATGGCCTCGCCCAGCTCCTCCCGGGCACCCCGCGCCCGCACTGAGGGTCCCGCCCCGTGTGTCAGGCGGGGCTCGCCCATCGCCCCAAACCGCGGCCACCGCGTCACGGCCGGGCGGCCCCTGAGGGGCACCGAGCGGGCCTACGGTGCGGCTGGGGAGCGTGTATCCCCCAAAGCCCCGGAGGGTTGCGGGCAGGGCAGTGTATGCTGCCCCGCAACTCCACCACCCCTCCTTACAGCGCCCGAAGGGGTGCCGGAGCCACCGGAGGCACCGGGCCAACATAGCGCTGCCGCCGCCGTGTGGGAAGCGCGCCATGGACAGCTCGCCAGGCGCTCCCCGCCGCGGTCCGCGCAGCTCATGGGGGGCGGGCGGAGGTGCCGGCGCCCCGTTCTCTCCGTGCCCGGGCTCTACCTGCCGGCGCAGCCCCTCAGGCAGCAACCCGGCCCGCGGCGCCCCTCGGAAAGCGGCGGCGGCGTTGCCGCAGGCTGGCGGGCGGACCCCGCGGGCCGCGCGGCGTTGCCGGGGGACGCGATTGCGGCTGCACGGGCGGGCGGGGCCGGGACCGGGGCAGGCGCGGGCGGTGGCGGCGGCGCCCTCAGGAGCCCCGGGGCCGTTCCCGCCCCGCACTGCCGGGAGAGGCTGAGCACAGAGGGCTGCCCCGCGGCCAGTAAACAGCCGCTGTCCTCCACAGGCACGGGGTGCTTGGGGCGGAGGGACCTCTGGAGAGCACCCAGTGTAATCCTGCTGTTAAAGCAGATCTTAGAGCACGTTGCACAGAGTAGAGGCAGAAAGAGACTCCTTCAGAAATGGTCAGGCCACGACAGAGGCGTTTGCCTTAAGGGAGGAGAACAGTTCTTGATGACGAGGTGGATGGGAAAACCTGCCAGTGCTAGGCCTGTCCTGTTCTTCTGTCTTGGAGCACAAGACTTATTTCATAGTCTACAATACACTCTGCCATCTTGCCATTCGATTTATGATGTAATTTCCCCCCTGTTTTTCCTACATTTATGTCTTTCTATCTACATATAGATATATTCTACAGGACATATGTATATCCTTAGGAATAGGGAATTTCCTGCATTCCCCCATGGCTCTCTGCTATGGGCTGAAAAGACTATCCATTGGATTCATAGTTCCAGAATTGTCCCCGGTGAGGCTAATGGAGGTATTTGGCTCTGCATAATAGCTACAGGCTTTTGGATTCTTTTTGCTGGTCCAGATTTTGTCAACTACTCTCTGTGATTTTTGTTTTAAACTCTTAAGTGTATGTGATTGTCTCCTTGCTATGTTATGTTTTCTAAATGCAGCCAGATGGCAGTGAAACCTTTACTACACATTGCAGTTCAGTTGTGAAAGGTATTTTTAAGAATGTCCCAAATTGGGCTTTCTTTTATTCCTGTTCAGTATTTTCAGTCTAAATAGTATGCACTGTTTTAAGGAGAATATATATGTAACAGACCCATGTGAAAAAGCTACTTAAAATATTTTATGGCTTCTGATGTAAGCTATCCAAAAATTGAAGTTGATAGCATTAGTATCAGATTAGTGTCTAATTGTCAATGTTTATTTATACAAGCAGGACTTTATGGAGTTTACGACTGCATCCTGCATCATAGTGTAGAAAAGGACCATTTTGATGAGTGGCCAGACTTGGGGAAGTAGGCTGGGTTCTAAACTCTGCTTGAGGTAGCCTGGAAGCCCGTGAATAATAGAGAGGAAAGGACTCAGCTGAGTCACACTTGTTTTTTCCCCAGATCTTTACAAGGGGAACTCCCCCCTAGCCTTATGCTGGAGGTCTAAAACCAAGTTTACCGTGGTTCTGGGAATGTGTTGCTTGCTTTGTAGAGTCAGTAACCCTTCCTGCATTCCTGATGGCTGATTAGTGCTGCTGTCCATTGGTTATTTCCTCCTGCCTTTGGAATACACTGCTGAGATAAACTGAAATCATTTGCCTTTTTGCCTGGACTGAGAGCAGGAGTGGAGGCTGCTTTGTTGTACACAGAAAGAAACAGAGCCTCTTTTGGGGTAATAGCCACAAAATTCTCCCCATTGAAGTTTTGGTGTTAAAATGAGGATTTTTACTAGAAGGAAACCCTGGCTTTAAAAGAGCGACTTCCCACCCCATTCTTACTTAGCACAGCTGTCTCTTTCCCAATGATGAAGGTTTGTAATTTAAAACGGCTGTTATGATGTTGTCTGTTTGTAATGAAACTCTATTTTTGATTGCATGTTTGCAGCACAGCATGGGGGTTGTGGAATTTTGCCATTGCTTTTTACTCTGTTCCAGACAACCTGAGTGAGTTTGATTTTGTTTGAAATTCCAGCCAATGGCATGATGGCACTTGTTTGTGGAGAATGTGTGCTGCAGCTCCCTGTAGTTGTTTGTTGCCATTTTCCTTGCAGGGTCAAGGCCAGTGTGAGGTGTTCCCTCAGCAGTGCTGGCCTGCACAGCTGCCAGGGGGCTCTGCCCTGGGCACCAGCATGAAGAGACGTTTGAGCAGTGGCCTGACCTCTGCTGAAGCACAACACTTGCAAACCTTGACTTTGCTCATCTGTAACTCGAGGGATGAGTCACTCATTTAGCAAAGAGCTGCAGCACAGGAGGGTTTTGTTCTGCTGCCAAGAGTTGGAGAGGTAACAAGGGAGACGGAGCAGGATCTTTGATCCACACCCACTTCCTTGATATCCAATGACACCAAACCACCAGAGGAGGAAGCTTGAGGGAGACCCCTGAAAATCAAGGTGAAAATCCTGAGGGTTACTCACAATCTGTCCCCACAGCTTTGCTGGCAGGTCAGGGACCTCTGCCTGAGGGGAGCTGACAAACAGCTAAGGGGAGTTAGATGAGTCAGTAGTTGCTAGAACAGCTTGTAGCTGTTTGCCCTGTATGTACAACTGCAGTGCAGATTCCTGTTACCTGCTGATGTCTCTGGCTTGTAAACTACTGATCAGGTGCTGAAACTGCTTTTGCCAAAATGATCTTGAAATCCCACATGGAATTAGAGAAGGAGAGAAAAAATGAGAAATGTTCAAGTTTTCTGAGGATTAGTATTGCTCAGTCAGGAAAGCTTTTGGTAGGACTTCTCAAAGATGTAATGAAAGTTACTGAGGTTTAAGACTGATGAAATTTCCTATGCTGGTGGCTGGAGCTTTGTAGTTTGTGATGATGAAGATTGAGTGGAAACTCCTTCAAGTGTGAAGCAGGATAACAAGATGCTTTTTGCAGTGTGGTTACAGTTGTTAATCCTCACAACTCAGTGCCTTTTTGGTTAGGTAGCTTTTCTACTTGCACTGTTGGATAGCTGATTTAAAAATAAAATAAAGAAACAATCCATTGAAAAAGAATCTCTGTTGTGATCTAGTGAAAAAACACTGGAAGAATACTGTTCTGGACAGCATAATCTGGACTGTGCTTTAGGGGTGATCAAGATGGGCAACTTGCCAGTGGTTGTAAGAAGATTTAAGGAAAGTGCAGTCTCTGAACTATGATGAAATGCCTTCTGTGATACCTGTTGGAGCTCCACTAACATTAGAAGGGAAAGGTAAGATTCACTGATGAGAGGAACAGTAGTGGATCATTTTAACAGGCCCTTAGGCACAAGCTTAGCTGTGCAGGATGCCTGGGCTTTTGAACAAAATTCAGAATATTCTTTGTCCTTGCTTCATAGCAATGGTATTTTCAGACTTAAATGTCCCTGGTCACCTTACCCATGCTTGCTTTTGTCGTGACTGACCAAATCCAGCCTAAATGATATAAACTTGTGGAATTGGTAGTGTGATATAAGCAAAAAATGTGCTAGACAGCATTAGAACTGTATTTTTTCCTAGAGATGTCAAACATGTAGTTTAGTTACTAACTTGATTAAAATTCAGCAGTTGTTTTATGCATAACTTACATAAAGAGTTTTGTGTAGGTCTCCAGTTTGTGGTGATTGGGAGTGGGGCTGGCCCAGCCTCATCCCCAGTGGGCACAGCTGTGAGCAGCACTGACAGCACTGACAGCACTGAGCCAGGGAGTGCCCAGGGGCACTGACCAAACACAGGAACAGAGGGCACACAGGGGCAGGGCAGCAACAGCAGCGTGAAAGGTGTGGCTAAAGAACGAGAAGGGCAGAGCTTGAAGCCCTCAGAAACTGGGTGGTGTTACTCTGTGTGTTGTGGCTGACTCAACTGCAACAGTACTGTCTCTTATGGAGTTGGAAATGAGGTAGGTGGACTTAACAAAATTTTGCCATCTAAGTTGCAATTTAAGGTAGTTCATAATTAGTATACTCTCCAAATTGGTCTAGAAACATTCAGAAATCATGGTGAGGAACAGAGTAGAAGCTGCCAGGAAAATACTTTGTTTAAATTACTTGTGAATTTGTGGAAATAACACTTTCAGGTAGTCAAGTGCTGTGCATCCTGAGTTTATCCCATTCCACTGTTGTGTAGGTATGTCTTCTAATTAGTCACTGTAGTGCAAGCAAGAAATTTTACAGAAATGTGTATGTCAGTACTTAGTTTTTGATGACCGTTTATTTAGAAAGGTATCTCTTGGGATTTATTTTTGCAATGCCCACAGCAGTGTGTTTGTGAGAGAGAAGTGTGAGTAGTTTTGAGAGTGCCATTGCTGTTTTATTTTGTGCTCATTCTCCTTTTGGACCTGCTTAGGGTCCCCCAGCACATTTGGGTCCGTGTTCCCTGCAGGTTGAGAATTACAGTACTTGGGACTGTTTAAGAAACAATCCCCAGTCATGTGCATTATTAAAGGGCTTAACAGAGGTGTAGAATTCCTCCAGGTCCTTGTGTGATAAGAAACCCACAAAGCCTAAGTGGAGCCTCCCTAAAAGCCTGGCTTTGGCTGGGTGCCATTCAGATGTGTCTGTGTGAGGTGGGGAGGATGGTGACCACTACAATTCCACAAGGAGCTGGCACCTGGAACAGCTCCAGTATCACTGCTGACATCTCTGTGAGGGATGAGAATAATCTCCTTGTTTTGCATGTGCAGAATGGGAGCTTTGGCTCAGAGTTGTGCAGGAAGGCTGGTATATGGAGGAAACTTCTGTGTAATGCAGTTAGGTTGTGAAATGATCCTTCAGCCTGATTGGAAATGTGTGAGAGGCAAAGGAAGAACATTATGAGAAAATATCAATATTTAATATCCTGCCTTTACTAGATAGAGAAAATAAAGCATGGATTACTGGGCTACATTACCATGTTCTGCTGAATTGCTGCTGTTGCACTCAGAAAAAATATGAATATTAAATATTTGTCATTTTTGGAGATGGAGTGCTAAATCCACTACAAGTCAAATTCTAATAATTCAAGCAAGATGGAAGCTGAGGCCTGCTTTAAAATATACAATTAGTGAAATCCAGGGTTCCCTGGCTTTCATGATGGTTTAATGTTGGTTGATCTCTGCAAAGGAGTTGCAGGACTATAGAAAATAAATAAATAAATGTTCCTTGATGGTCTTTAATTTAAATAGTGCTTACCCATAGGATATAGCTTTACCCATTAAAAAGAGAAGCTGCTTTTCTTGACAGCTGAAATTATAAAGTACCATAACATTGCAGAGTAGAAAATAGAAAAATTACACAACTTAATGAATTGCCTTTATTTGAAGTTTGTGTGTAATTAATATTATTTAGAAAGTCAAAAAAGAGAGAAATCTTTTATATAAATCAAAAGTAAGGCATTCAACTCAGCTAATGAGTTTTTGTTTTCTAATCACATAAATCACTGTACATATTATCCCAATGTATAATATCAGATTGTATTAACCCTAACATTCATAGCAAAAATTGTCAGAATATTTAGTGTTTTACTAATTTTCTGGTGAAATTTACTTACAATATTTATTTATTTCAATCACATATTCTATTGCATGTCAGGGCTTGAAAATGCATTATCAAGTCTTGTAATAAAGTCCATGTTTTTATGCATTTAATTTTTTGTGACTAAATTAGAAGTGTTTAATTCATTTAAATTAGCAGAACATTTTAGGTAAAAGCACCTGCTGTAGGCAGATCCTAATTTGGCAATATTACAATCAGAAATCATTGCATATATTCTACTTGCATTCTATCAGTTCATGGCTTCCACCTGATGGATGCCATACAGGTTTTTGTCTCACAAGTTGGTGCATTTCATTTGAATCCTACTGTGTGCCTGTCAGCAGCTATGATAGTGCAGTTTGAAAAAATTTAGAGATTTAATCCTTTCAATTTTATCACAGTTAGGTTTTGCTTTCTATGATAAATATCAAAGACTTTTTCAATACTTTATAAAATCAGAAGAATTTCTTCTTTGTGTGCTCAAAATATTTGCTGTCTCATGTGACATATAGGTAGATTTTCCATCTTTTGCCTGTACTGGAGTGTAGCACCAGCAGGGACCATTTACATTTTTTTTTCTAATTCTTTGCTTTGGATTTATGAAAAAAAACCTTTCAATTATGAAAATTTTAGATTTCTATTAAATGAGTGTGTCTTTGATGAACCATTGCCATTAAAAATGTAGCTGTTGGAATCAAGCAAGGCATGTTCCAGGCACTGCTGTTTTTCTAAGAATAGAAAGTCAGTACATTTTTGTGGTTGCCTCTGACCATTAAGACTGGAGGAAGGTTCTTGGAGAGAATTTCTAGCCAAGCCATGTACAGGTAATCAGACACTGCTCCTTTTCTTGCCACAGGGAGGCTCCTGTTTGGGCAGAGAGAAAAATAAAATTATAATTATGAAGGCAGGGGTAGCCCAGGCTTCTCATTAAATACTAAGCAGAAAACATCACTGTTCATATACAACTCTGATAGAATTACTCTAAAAGATTGCAAATTAAGGCCTTAGGATGTGAAAACAAACCCTTGCTCACCTGATTGTACTGGATATTAACTGCTTTTGATTGTAGCCTTAAACTGGTAAAGACTATTTTGGGGGTTATAAAACTCACAAATAGTATGATTTTTTAAAAAGGATAAAAATGCAACACATGCACAGTTTTGCAGTCCATCAGTCAGTTTTCTAATCTGCACTTACTGTGAGATGGGAGTTTTAAAATATGGTCAATTTGTGGTAAGCACTATATGACCACCCCATTTTTGAGACTGAATTAATAGAACTGTAGAGGTTTATCTGTGCATCACAAGTGCAAGCTAATTTATTGAAGCTGTGCACAACAAATGTGTCTGTAAATAAAAATTGATTCTGCAAAGGGCCTTTTTGGGTAATTTTATTGGTGGCCTCCTTTCCTTTATACAATTGCTTCATCACCAGGAAGGATTCATATTCAGTGCAGTCCCAGAGAAGCATCAGTCCAGATGCAAGTCCTCCAGAAGGTACTCAAAAGATCACTTTTGTGCTCAGTGAATTGACACAAGGGTTTCTGTAGCTGCAGTCCAGAATCCCATTCCACATTATTCTTAGGATCACAAGTGTTGCAACTCACAGGACAATGAGGTTGGCTGCTCTCGAGTGCTCCTGTAAGAGCTCGTTCAGACGGACTTGGCGGTAACTCTGGTTAAACACACCAGGAAAAGAAAAACATCAGTCAGGTCAGTGATCCTCAGCTCTGGTGCCTTTGGGACTTGTGCACTCCCCCTTGCCTGCAAGATTTTCTGCTGCTGCTTTGGCAGCACTGGAAGCCAGGTCTGCTCTGGGGTCCACAGTCTCAGCCATGGCAGAATATGAGGCTCAGCCACACTTTTTGATTGGTGTAGTTATATTAGGGCCACTCTAATGGTTCACCCCTGGGGATAGGGATTAATTTTGTACTGAACTTACTTTATGAGCTCAAGCCCTCCATATTTTTATGGCTTAACCACAAGTCACAGGGAATAAGAGACCAGGGCAGGTTTATGTAAGATAGATGTATCTTAACTGATTTTGTAAATTATTTTCTCTTTCCCTGGAGAAAGTAAAAAGCAGATTTTTCTCCATTCAGATCTTAAATTTTCCTTCTATACAGAAATGTCACTGTTCTTGTACATACTATATAGGTAAGAACCCTCATAATGTAGCCAGCTGTTACCTCATGAGAATCATCCTATAACATCACCCTTTATCTGTGCTGCCAGGTTTTTATCTGTTAAATTGTAAAGGTGTTCTAATGTCCTCTGTACAATTCCTAGAATTGCCCTACTTCTGAAGTTAAGAGGCATGTCTTTCCAGATGTGTAAGCTAAACTTTTTGTTGCTGTTCTTGTTTTACAGAGTAATTTGGTATTTTAATATTGCTGACTCTCTTCAACTTTTGACGAAATTTTCTGGTTCCTTAATTAGTGACCTAGACCAGGACCAAGCTTGATCACATATTTTCTTCCTGTTGTATCCTCATTAGTTCTGCATGTGAGTGTCTGTGATTATATTCCTGTTATCTTTTATACTGAGGTGTTTTAAGGGCTCTGACTCCCACTTTTTGATAATTTAAGGGGAGAATAATTCTGAGGTTTTTTGCCCATAGCTGACTATATAACCTTATGCTGATTATCAGCTCCATGAGCAGTCAGTCTGCTTCCCAGCTGCTGCAGTCAGTAGTGTAGTGTGCTATCTTAAATCATCATTGATTTCTGCTTATGCTAATATGCCAGGCTGTGACTTCTGGCAGCTCTGAGCTCAGAGTTGCAATCCTTGCTCTGTTGAGGAAGTTACCAGCATCATAAAGTAGAGATAACTAAACTCCCAGTGTACTCAGGTTAATTCCACAGGAACCATAACTAAAATTGCTGGATTAATTCTCTGTGAGTTACAGGAGAATTTGTCTCTTAAGGGTGAAGGAGTTTGCATCCTTTTGTCACTGGCCTGATGAATCCTGGTGGTTCATTGGTAAAAAGGTATTTTTCTAACAAATGTAAAGAGCAGGCCAGGCTGTAATTCACCCAGTGGATCAGCCAGCATTGGCCTTGAAGTTCCTCTGCACTGCAGGAAAACTTCTGCACCGTAGACTGGTTTAGTCTTCACTCTGCCATTGAGGTAAGAATTCATGCTCAACCCTGCCTTTGGAGAAGTTTCTAGCTTAGTTGAAGTGTCTGGATTCAGTTCCAAATGGCCCAAAGTGGTGAATGTTTGGAACTGCACCCTTTAAGAGATTCAAGCTCCAAAACAGTGGAGCCATTTAAAAAACCTCAGCAGACCCAATTAGCTCAGGCTCAGTGCAGTAACTGTGTGGCTTCTGGTTCAGAGGTGGTTTTCATCTGGCTGGCTTTGATGTGGGCAGAGCTTCTCACCAGCCTGGAAAATACTGTGTAAACATGCCAAGGTCTGAGAGAGCTCAATAATGCAATCATAACACACCTCTGCAGTGTTTACAATGTAAATCCAATCTGTAAATATCAAATACAGGTTTGTACATGTCGTGTTTTTAATGCCATATCTGCTGTTTCACTTTTTCTTACTAATCGCTTCAGACATCTGGAGGGTAAGAGAAGGCAGACATGTAAAAAAGTAGGTGAGGCTTTACCTTCTCCTTGAATGCTTCCAGCTCTGCATCTGTAATTTTCCATGGAGTCTCTCGCTTTAATTTCTCAGCAGTTGGCATATCTTTGCAGCTTTCATGGAGGCGATATGGTTCAATCATCTCTTCAAAGAATTTCCAGCTGAAACAGGGATTACAAAGGAGGCCTTGCTGCAGGGTATGAACTCACTAACTTATTTCACAGTCACTGTGGATGAGGGGCCTCACTGATAATAATTATGGCTGAAAAACATGCAAAATCTTTAACTGTTCTCTGCTACATTGTGCCCCAAGTTATAGCTGTGCCACTTCTGTATGTTTGGGTTATTTGAGAATAATTAAAAGGTTATTTGAGGATAATTAAACACTGCATTTAGCAGAGAATTTTCTGCGTTGTCCTGGTTCTAGCAAAAATACTGAAATGAGTTTTACAGTAACTGCAAACTGCAGAATGTTGGTTGCTAACATTAACAATGAATGTGGTCTTCTCATGAATACTGAACATTTTATTATTGTTTCAGCACTAGCTGGACCAATCATTCACCTCACTGATGTGGCTTTAATGCAATGGATAAACAGGTGATACAAACTGCCTGTTACAAGGGCTGAAGGAAGCACTGTAGGGTTTTTTGCTATATGTGGACTTGGAATTGTGTTCAGATTTTCTCTCTAAATTTCAAGTTGTTTCTTGAACTTTTGAATGGTTTCATCTGGAGAACCTTATTGTCCTTCAGTACTTCCTTGCTTGCCCATTGTTGAAAATTCACAGAGACCTCGGGGAGTTTTTTGTATGGGTGTGAGTCTGAGTATTTCTCTGAGCACTTGGTGCTGACAGGCCTTGTTGTGAAGTGGCAGACTGGGCACAGGCTGGCCTTGGCTGTATGGCCAGGAAGCCCAGAGGTGGGTTAAAGGCTGTGAAATGCAATATTTAGTGTTGCTATTGCTAAGCTGTCATTGTTTGTCAACATCCTCACTGTCTGTTTCAGTATGTAAAATAGTGATAATCCTCTTATTATTCATTAAATAGATGGGGTGCCAGCTGGAAGAGAGATACAATGGTCTGCCTAGCAAGTGTCTGGCATAGAGCTCACTTGTTCAGTTCAGACAGTGCTGATGCAGCAAATGTGTGTGGCTTTTTATGTTAATGCCAGATATTAATTCTTTTTGATAGCTTTTATTTATGTAAAATCACTGCATTGTACTGGAGGAAAAACAAGATTTGTATTGCACAGTTCTTTATATGATTAAAAGATTTTACTTGAGAGATCAGGAGAGCACTGAAAGGGGACTTTAGGTATCTAGTTATAAAACCTTTTATATTCTTTAGTTGCATTTCTTCAGTCAAGTCTCCAATGGTCTATAGAAACTCTTTCCTTTTTCCTGCTCTTGATACTTAGAAAATGATTACAATGAAGTGACAGTGTTTTTTGTGTTGTGCTTTGTTGGTTTTTTTTTCCTTTTAATTTTCAACATAAAAGAAATAAACTCTAGATAAAGGCTGGCTGCTAAATAGTGGGTTTGGTAATGCTTCTTACCTTTCTTTGTTGGGCTTTATATTGATATCACAAATGATATTAATATCAGCAAATTTTATTCTGAATTTGCTTAGGAGTGAAGCCATCCTGAAAACAAAAGAGAGAATGTTTTATCACTGTACTTTGGAGTGCCTTATATCAAAGAACACTTGTAAATGAGTTAGACAACTGCATTTTATATTTTTGACTATATGACAAATTACTTTAAATGCTTTAGTGTTTCAATTTCTAATTGCGGAACTGGATTAATGTGATTGCTGTAGCATATTTCATTTAACTGATGATTGATGAAAATCACAAAATAAAAAGAAACTAATAGCAAACGGGGGGGGGATGGTTTACATTTTGGGAAAACAATGGTACTTTAAGTATTCCCAAAGGCTTGAGTTACAAAGAAGGAATATTCTATATACAGTAGGTCAGAATTCTCCAATACTTACAGGAGGCTTCTGTTACTCTGTTACTGTCAGAATGCTGTGCATGGGCCTTTACAGTACTGGTAGTGCATGTGTTGGTCAAAATTTGATCCAGAAGGTCCAATACTTAAAGAATCTTCTTTTTTTTGGAATTTATGAATTTATATTGAGCTACTCGCATGGTGTCTTTACACATGTTCATTAAAAAATAATTTGCTTTTCTGCCTTTCCTTGGCAGAAGGAATAGCTGATAGGTTTTTGTGTGTTTGTGTTGAGGATAGAGAGGTTTAATTAGGTCAGTTTTGGCCTTGTTTGAACCGTGGTTGGGATCTTGTGGTTCTTCCCCACACCTCCTTCTCCCACCTCCTTTTTTGTTTCTATTTCTGGTAGAATATCTAGCTTTGGATTTTGAAAAGGTCAGAGAGTTCCTAGGAGCAAACCACGGTAGAAATACATATTTGTTTATGACCTGAGAGTTTACTCTTTCTTGTAATGTGTTTATATAAAAAGAACATACAGCTTGTATAAATCTTGATGTCCCTGGTGGCAATCCCTGTTTTGAACACGTTAAAGAGCAAAATCTCAACTTCTGTGAAAAGGTTTTAATATTTGGGCAATTACATGTTAGTAAAATTCTGAATTCAAAAAACATGGCTGAAATTGTACTTGGATGATTTAGTATGAGCTCTACCTAGGGAAGGGAGGAATCAGCCAGCCCAGATTTGTCTCTGTGAAGGCTTTTGCTTGTGGCAGGTAGGCATGTCCTGAGGAAGGCTGCTGTTTAGGTAGCTATACACACATACTGTTTTCTTGGGGACAAGCTGGGCCTTTGTCAGCTGTCCTGATCATGCTGGTTACTCTGGCCTTTGTGGGACAAGCAGGGTATGCAGGTGTCAGAGCTGCCTCTGTGGAAACTGTTGTGTTTTTACAAATCCCATTTGGTGCCACAACTTCCTACTTCCAGCAAAATCAGGTGACATGGGGGTTCAGGAGCCTGCTTGCAGTTCTGAGCAGCCAAGACTGGGCAGACTCTGGACAGGGGGCAGAGAACACTTCCCAGTGGGTCCTTGAACAGCTCTAGGGCTTTTTTAACCCAATTACGAGGATAGTTTGTGCAAACACTTGTGAATGTCTTCTGCAGAGGTACATTAATTTTAGGGGACTGTTTAAAACTGAGGGAACCAGAGTGAGTAAATTTGGTCTATGTGTTCCCTTTTGCTTTAGGGGAACATCCTGTGGCAGCTGCCTTTCCAAGGCACTGTGTTGTAATCCTGGTGAAGCTGCTCATTCTGACTCCTGTCCTTGTACCCCTCTCTCTTGTTTGTCACTGAAGTTTTGGCTGGAGATGTTTTTAACTTCCTACATGGTGCTTTTGCTCTTTGTTAAGCAGTCACTGACTTTCATCCCAAACTGAGCTGCTTCCAGTGGTGCTGAAATGGCTGTGCTGTAACGTGTGAAGTGCTTAGGAAGGAAAGGTCCTGCATGCAGTAGTGATAAAAATAAATTTGTATTGATACCTTTCATTTGCTCAAAGGCAAATGATTATGAAATGATGATTATGAAATTTAGACTTTCTTTAAAACACTGAGTAAAATCAACTTGGCCTTAAAGTTGATTAACTTGCTCTTTAACTTCTATCCATTTTACCACAGTAAATCACATTTATGTGAGTTATCTGTCTATGCTATTTGCACGTGAGAGCTTCATGTGCAATTTTACTTCCTGTTACCTGGACAATCTCATGTAAATCCCATAAGAGTAATCATATTCTCATTACAGAGTGCAGACTGCTCTTCTCAGAGAAGGGAATATGAACTATTAATGGGAAACAGTGCTGGATGTGAGTTTCCTTTGGTAATCACCATTTGCAGAGCTTTAAGGGCCATGCCATAAGCTTAACACCTTTCAATCAAGTACTTTTTTTTTTTTTTCATGATGCCCACAGTATAACAAACCAGTTGTGCTGAAAATTTCTCACCTTCCTGCTGTATATGCATTATATTCAGCATCAATTCTAATTCTTTAAACAAGTGAGACAAATAAAGTTATATTTACACTAGTTTTTCCTCTTCAATCCTATTGACTTTTCCCCCAGTGAAGATCCTTAATTTACAATTCTTCCACTTCTTCCTGATAGTTAGAATGTAAGGAATCAGGATTGTTAGACCTGGAAGAACACAGAAAATTGGAGGAATGTCAAATTAGTGCATTGTATGGTAAAAATTCTATCTTTCACTTAAGCAGTGTTGGATATAATTTAATTTTAAAACATTTAATCCTGACAGAAAATGGATTATGTTAGCTTAATAAAAAGCAGTTTTATGCAACTTCCCAAGTCTGGTTTTTATATTTAGTAACAGAGGAATGTCTCTCCCTGTGATTCTTACTCAAATTCCTTACCTCCATCATCGAACAGCCACCAAATGTCAATTGTACCTTTTCCTTGCTTCTTTTTAAATTGAGTGCTGGCTTCTAGCAGCCTCTGATTGAATTCACCCACATGCATTGACTGTATGGTGTTAATGGTGCTCTCTGTAATGAGAAAGAAAAAAATGTGGAAGGATGTCTGATAAGTGAGGCAATAAGTAGCTTTAGGGAGCCAAATGGAGGGAAAGCTTCAGGAAAATGAACTGTTTCTGACATAATTTCTATCCTTTAAATCTGAAAAAAAGGTACAGAGTAGATGCTTTGGACTTTTAATTTTCTCATAGACACAGAAACCAAAGCTTGTGTAACACATTGTCACTAGATGATAACATTTGAAAGAGGTTACCTAATAATTTGTTCTGTCTCTTTTTAGTTAATGTGAAATTCACTGGGGCCTTAAAAAGCCACTGGGAAATACCTGATAGATTTTAGAAGTAAATGTGTCATTTTGCATCATTTACAAGCTCAGCTGTGTTGTAAAATCCAGAGCTCCCTGAAAGGCACAGGCAGAGTGGATGCAGTGAGCTGATGGGGTGCAGGGCTGGTATGGGGAAGCTGGAAGTTGGAGAGCACAAGCACACATGGCTGTTTCCCTATGCTGACATGGTCACTGATCACTGGAAACAAATTTTGGTTCTTGCTGTTTGCTTGGCTGGCTTGAAAAGATGCAGTCCTGACTCTGTACTAACAAAACCTTCTCTCATTCCACCTTTTGAGGCCTCTGGCTTTATTACTGCTTCTCTTTCAATGATTTCAAAGAGATGGTGTCAGAGCAGTATTCTAAGTGGAACAAACAGGCTTCTTTAGAGGTTTTACTCTGATCTGCAGGGTTCTGAAAATGCTTTGTTTGGGTTTTCCTGTGCTTCTGGACTGTGTACAGGATAGTTCCAAAGCAGTTATTGGCTTTCCTCTACAGTTCTAGCATCTCTGCTGGGAGATGGAACAACTCTGGGGAGTATAAACATAAAAACAAAACAGAGAGGTGGGGCTACTTATTAACACGATCTATCTAATACAGAGAGCCAAAATTTTTAATATGTATTTACTTTATGCATTTCTCAACAAAATCAAAAAGGAAGCTGAAACAGGGGCATGCAGTCTTGGAATTGTCATAAAAATATGTTCTACTGAAACAAAATCAACTGAAGCCTGCCAGCTGAAGAATAATGGCATTTTATGTTCCCAGTTTGTAGCTCTTCCTGGCACCTGTGGGAGTTGCATGCACAGCCAGATGTAATTGTCTCTGCAGGTGCAAACTCTCAAAATACATGTCTGTGTACAAGCATGGCTTCAGGTGGGTCATTATCATTACAGCCTAGCAGTTGTGAAATGAGACCTTAAATTGGGTCTGTATCATTTCACTAGATCTGAAATGTATAATTGACTTCATCACCTACACATCAATGTGTTAGTTATTTGACAGTGTGCTGTGTATGTACTTTCAGTACTTTTTACCACCTTCACTTGTGCATTCTTATGAAATTATGCTTAGACTATAGAGCAGTGCTATTTTTACCTGTTTTTCAGCTGTGTACTAAGGTTGTGTGTGTATATTAAGTAAGAATGCTTGTTCCCTGCATACTGTGCATATGTTCCTATTTTCTTTAGAGAGGAGGGGAAAAAGCTTAAAAGCTTTTTTTCTGTTTAAAAGCTTAAAACGCCCTATTAAAAAGACAAAAACAACCCCAAAACCCCCTCAACCAACTTGTTCTGAATTCCTCAAACTTTAATAACCATGATCTGTTTTTGTCAAGTAGCAGTGAAGATAAGCTGAGCTGAGAAGTTTATCTAGCAAGTGAGGGGGAGTGGTTGTGCTGCAGACAGCGTGTCCTGCGAGCACAGGATGTCCCCATGTTGTGTTATAAGGTTTGGCCACCACAGTTTGCACAAGAGAGGTTCTGTTCCAGGGGCTTCTCTGTGGCTCAGGAGGTTTTGGCTTGGAGAAAATTCCAGTTTTCATGTTGGTAAAAGTGTAATGCATTGAAGGGTTGGAGATAAGTTGTCATTTTGGAACTTACCCTTTGTTTCGTGTTTTGAGATATTCAATGTGCTAGCTTTTTTGAAGAATCCACAGATACCCCTTTTTCCTTCTTCAAAGTCATTTTCTTTAATGGTGGCCTCGAGTGCCAATCTCTCCTGCTCCAGCTTCTCTAATTCCTCTGTATATTAGAAAAAGTAAGAGAACTGGTAAGACATTGCTGTCTTTTAAATTAAATCCCTTACTGAGCTAATGGTGATGATATGATTGCTGTTGTGGTAGTTTGTAGACAATGTCAAGCTCATGGTATGAAAATTTCTGTTAAAATGCTTTTTCTTTGCCAACAAGTAGGGAGAAGTAAGCAAAATTCACCTCTGGAAGCCCTAGCTTGGGATGCCTGTGCCTACAGCACTGTGGTGTGCCAGCTGCTCTCAGGTTGTTTCTTCCAAATTCAATTCAGTATTATGACATTTTATAGTTACATGAGATATTATTTATTGTGTTATGTTTGTGGATGTTTAGTTGGTTTCTTTAGCCAAGAATTTGAAAAGACATAAGGAAAGCTGTTTTCCTACACTGAGGAAGCTGAGGTATTTAGTTCTAGCCTGTGGGTCTCTTTTCTTAGAACAAAGTCTCATGGTTTGTACTTTGAGATTCTCAGAAATACATAAGGATCCTGAATATGCAATCATTCTCCATGCAGAAATATTTTTCATGGGTTTTTTTAAAGCATTAGTTGCAAAGATGTAAGATTTAGCCAATCAGTTCTATAAACTTAGTAATATAAAAGAACAATTTGATCTTAGCATTATTATGCTTTTGCTGAGAAAAAGGTACTATGTGCTATTGTGGAATATATTATGGTGAGGCACTCATGATTCAAATTTGCCTGCAGAAAACTTTTTCATAAGGAAATCTTCTATTTGAGTAATAAATTAACTAAATATGAGGTCAGTTAATTTAAGACATTGTGTTAAAAAAGTAGAATAAACCCTTGCTAGCTAGTCATTATTAGCTCTGTTAGCACTCTCAGCTGCCAACAGAAACATTATACTTTCTTTTAGTTTTTAACCAATGACAGTCTCATACTTCTGATTATTAGACACAGTGATAGCCACAGACTTAATGGCTACTCAAAACTAAAATTTCAGTTTTTCTATTGAACAGAATGCTGTACCAAGTATAAGAGAACACAATGACAATTCTTTTCCACTACAATGATTCTGTATCTGCTTCAAAACATTTCATTGTATTTGAGGCTCCCCCCCTTGATTCTTTCTTACTCCTTGTGTCACAACACTTGGATAACATTTGCTCATTTGTTAGATTGCAGAGTTGTTCTCACTGTGTTTTTACAGGTGTTCCCATGACTGTACATTTTGAGCCCTCAGTTTCTGACTCGCAGCAGGCACAGATAGGCAGATGCCTCTCAGAAATCACCGCGGGTGAAGAAAAGGTTGATTATTTTGGAATATTTTCTGCGTCTCTGCAGTTTTTCCCCGTGGGTCTCCAAGCACATCGAGCTGCCGGTGTGACGGAGTGTTCACGTACCCTTGTTCCTTAAAGGAGTCTCTGGCGCTTTTCCCTCTGCGCTGATTTGCTCCTTCCCGCGGTGCCGCGATGGCGGCGGGCGGGCGGCAGGCGGCAGCAGAGAGCCGCGGGCCCGGCTGTGCTGCCCCGGGAGCTCCGGGCCCGGCCCGGCCTGGCCCAGCCTGGCTGCTCCGGGCAAACAGGGCCGGGGGGAGAGCGACCCTGCCGGAAACCTGGGGAACCATTCCGCCTTGGGCACACCAAGGCATGTCTCCTGAAATGGTGGTGGCATGGCGGAAGGGTTGCCCTTGCCCCCTAGAATATGCGCTGCTAAGCTAAGGAAGAATGAATGGAAAGGGGGGAGAGAGAACTGATGATTCCCTGCGGATTTCAGATTTTTGTAGGGGTGGGAGCTCTGTGAGACTCAGAGTTGCACAGAGGTGGTACCAAAAGTGCAGCTTCCCATTTCCTGTCTGTCCCAGAGCTATCAGGTAGGCAGAGAGAGCAGTTGTGCCATGAGCAGGAAGGAAATCTGTAGCAGGGTAACCGGTTGCTGTGGCACAATATGATTTTATTGCTTTAGCCTGTGCCTGTGCTGCAACTGCTTTGGGAGTTGAGTTCTCTGGTGTGCAGAGCCCCTTAATGTGTGAGGCTTGGACTCCTTCTGTCACTGCTAGTGATCAGCAGGAATTTCAGACAGGATTTAAACTGCACAAGCAAGGATGAACTATAGAAGTTGTGAGTGTAGGAACTATTCTAGAAAGCAGATGGTGACTCTTCTGAGTGTCAGAGTCCTTATGCTGTGCATCTAACCAGCAGAGATACTCAGCTGTCAAGTCACCACATACCTTGAACCTGAAGGACCTGAGATATATCAAATCCTTGGCTAATTCTGATGATAATTACACCGAGCTCAAAATCAAAGGCATCACTGGAAAGAAAGAAAAGGAAGAGAAAACATGGTTTTACATCATGCATGTTGATGAGGAAAGCTGTTTTGGAAAGATCAGTGAAAGTGTTCACAGAGAGGACAGACTAGGTAAAATTGCAGAAGGAATTGTCCCAGATAAATTTATAGTAGTCCTCTCCCCTCATTTAAAAAAAGGTTTGACTGGGCATGGGAACACATCAGCTATTCCTGAAATGGGTCTTTCAGACTGCACTTTTTTAGGAATTAGGTTGCTACAGGGTAATTTTTTTCTCCCTTCTCTGAGGAAATAACAAAGCTGAGGTAGGTTTTGATGCTCTGTAACTTGCTTCAGCTTTACAAGTGAATTTTGAGCAAGCATCTATGAGAAGCCTGTTCTAAAATGACTGTTTCCTAGCTAAATCCCAACCCACAGAGCTGCTGAGCCTTAGGCACACATGAGATTTGAAGCAAAGCTCTTCCTCTGTCTCTTAGGCTTAAAAGAAGAATTCCATGATGTTCTCTTATTCCCTTAGTATGAACATTAGCATTGTTTTTCTCTGAGCCCCTGGCCACTAAAAATGGGAAAATACAGTTCTGCAAAAGCACTGCTGGCAGCAGTGCAGCTTCTTCAGCATTGTCAAGCCACATCAGCTCTGATGGTGCCAGGTGTTTGCAAAGCAAATCCTACAAGGTGTGGGGAACCCATGAATCTTTTTTGATGGGCAATAACTTCAGCCACAGAGCTAGGTCTGTACCTGTGTCCTTGCATTGTTCCTACACATGAAATTCTCTATGGAACTGCTGCATTAATCTGGTCTAAGAGGAGTGAAAAGGGAGGTACTGAGCTGACTTACTGTATAATGCCCACATAGTTCTCAACTTGAGTGGCAGGTGCACTTCTCCAGTCCTTCTTAAATCCAATCACCAGGGTGTTTGGTTTCATTCTACCCAAGCCTGAGGCCTGCCAATAGTAAAACACTGCTTGAGAGAGGTGCACATACATGCTTTTACTGTAAATGAAAAGTAATGGCAAAAGATAACTGAAGTAATGTTCTGGAGACACAACTAGATTGCATTTCATAAATGCCCTTCATGCTCATACCCATGCAAAAAGATTAGCTTTAAATCATTCCAACTATAAATTATTTTAGATGACAGAAGTGTAGTTTTGCTAAATTAGCATTCATTTGCATTTCTTCTGACATGCTCTCATTAAAATGGTTCAATAACTTGGAATCAAGAGGGAGTTCAAGAACTGTTTGTATGTTCATTCTGATATAATGTCACAAAGCTTTAATCAGCTTTGGAATACTCAGTAGATGAAGTGAGTCTGTAGTCTTTTAAAACATCTCAGATACACAGAGAAGGGATGGGCTCCTAAGAATATTTTTTTGCCTTGAATTTGAAAACTGTTGCTGTTTCATTTGCTGTGTTCTTTTCAAAGGATGATCCAAAATCAGCTGAGCTTGCTTTGTAGATAAAATTGTGGTTCATAAATGGGAAAAAGAAATGGTTTGGCAAAATATTAGTTTGCCTTCAAAACTGGTTCTGGATGCTGAAACCTGGACAAGTAAGGAAAGTCAGATCTAGAGTCAGCTAACCTAGTGTTTATAGAAATCTAAATATTCAGTGTATTGGGAACCTCTAGGTGGAGACACACAAAACACCAGCTTGTAAAGTTGTTACTCTTGCCAACTTTTTACTGCTAGCAAACAGAAAATAGGTAAAAATGGATCCTTGGATCCTTGGTGGGTGTTTTGAGTAGCACTGTTTATGTTGAAATCAGCAATTGTCGCTGATGTCCTTAGGTTGCAATAATGATGATATGGTTATCCTTCTGTTTGCTGGAAGAGAATTATTTGGGGTCCAGTAGTTGACTTTGTCAATAGTGCTTATGTAGTAATGGAAAGGAAGAGATCATCAGACTGTAGCAGTTCTCAAAAACATCACAAAGATCTCCTACTGAGACAATGTATAAGCCCAAGATGAAGTGTCTTTGTGAGGCTTTTACAGAACAAAGAGATCTTTATTAATCGCGTTTCATCTCGCTCAATTGTCCTGTCCATTCAGCAAGTGTACAAAGAGCCCTGGTAGGACACCAGTGGGTGACTTACCCAGAGTATTTTAGTTGGCTCCCTACTGTCTCACTTGGCACTGTTGTTTTTTCAGCAGTCTATTTTGTGAAAATGATATGAATTTGCTCTATATTTTGCCTCAGTACCTACGTGTTTAAATATTCATATATATGAGAGAGGAAAGGAGATGGGAAAAATGAAAACAGTGTCTCTGTGCCTTCATTATGGCCATTTTAAATAGACTGTTGGAAATTATCTCCTGCATTCTTAGGGTAATAGAAAAATATTGCAGACTTTCATTTAAATGACCTTCTCGCTATTTGCAGAAAATGTGCCAAACATTCTCAGATATTCAATATGCTGTGTAATACCAAACAATAGAATTGATTTGAAGTGTATCAAGTGTCAGCTGCATAGACATTGATATGTTGCCCTGTAGATGCTTCTCTTTTTTCATAATAGTGTCTCATTCATTTAGGAGAGAATCAGTATGCCTTGTCTCATAATTCCATAGCCCAGAACTAGATCTTTATGAAATAATCTGTGATAGAATATACATGTACCCCCTTTCTGTCTATAACATTACCCATGTGTGTGTAGAGCTTCTTCACAAGCGAATAGTAATGTCTCACATAAAGGATGCTTTGATGTACGCTCTCCTGTGTGTTCTGTAAACAAAAAGCTTACTTGAAGTAGACTTTTGACTCCATCTCTGAAGCTGTCAGCTGCCACTGCTGCATAAAAGGCTTTTCTTTTGTTCTTTGTGAGCCAGGCCTGCTTTTTTTCCATGCCACTGTTCATCTCCTTAACACACAGCTTGCGTGGGCCCTGCATGATACAGTAAAATATTATTATAAAGGCTTTGTATTGTACATCACACGGTGATTTTGAAGGAGTTACCTAGTCTGCTGTGGGAGCAAATGGAGAGAGTCAGAAAAATACCTTTCCAGAAAGGGTCCACAGAGATTCAGCCCTTTGAAAATATCTGGGCTGCAAACATTATTCACATTCTGTTTGAGAGGGCTGAGGCTGTTAATGCTACTTAAATGCAGTCATTCTGACAGAAGGAAGGAGTGCTATGGATTGTAACATCTTAAAAAAAATCTAAGGTATGATAAAGCAGCTCAGAGTGAATAAAGTCCCTCCCTGGCTTGACTATGTAAAAGAGTGTCAGCAGATCTAAATATACATGGTGAAGTTCCTGTCTACTGACATAAGAGAAAAGAGTTGATGCAATACAATTAAAGATGCAAATGCCTTTGTTGCCAGTTTTCTTTCTGTGGTCATCTGGTAATTTAATGGGAAAAAATCCGTGTGCATATCCAAGTCACAAAACATCAATATAACTTAAGAAGGATTTGATCCTGGATGTATGAAGAGCTGGGAATAATAATTTCAACAATAAGCCTGATGTTTCATTGTGAGTGAGGAGGGGAAATAAACAAGTTTTGCCCTTCTTCCCTGTCTCAGAGGAAAGCACCTGAAGGTGGTTTTGTAACTGGCTTGCACAATGTGTTTCTGCTGGCCCAGGGGCCTGTCTGTGACCTCCCCTGCTCCTCCTTTGCACTTGTGGAATGTTTGTGCACTTGTACAGGGAGTCCTGTGAATTTGCAGGCTGAGGACTAACCCTGAAAAAGGATTTTACGTGAAGGCAGGGAGTAAAAGCAGAAAGAGTCCCTTTTACTAAAGTGCAGACTGTTCAAGCCAACATGCAGCCATAACCTCAGAGACAAGTAATCTTGAAATCATCTTTATGTTCTGTTATGATCTTTATTTTGTCCATTTCTGAGCTATGTATCACCAAGTTCCTGGAAAGTTTCTTGCTGCCTTTTGGAAGAAAAGAACGAAGATGTTCTCTCTGGCATGGTGTTTCAAACCTATGCATTGCTAACAGCATGTCAGCTTTTGAGGCAGAATGTGCTGGGTGTTACATTTATGGCTGAATACTCTTGCTGCATTTGCTGTGATATTTATTGCAGGCTGCTCTTCAGTGTGATTGTGAATTTTATCATCTGGTTTTTACCACAATTTTGCAATTCATAGAGGTTCATTTTGTCACACTTTTATTACCAAGGAAATTAAATTTCACTTAAGTTGCTGAAGAAATAATTAGAAAGCCCCCCTAAACAATTACAAAGCTTATACTAATGAAATGGTCTTTGGAGTTTTTTGTATCAACAGGAATGAAATCTCAGTTCTCCATAGAAAGTATTAATATTGGAAAAACGTGCCTAATAATTCAGAAAACTTGCTGGAACTTAACTTTAGGAAGCTGCATAGTCTCAGGGTCTTGTTGGGATTTGTTCTGTGCTTAGTGAATTCAGTGGGAAATGGAACAATAATTATAGTAGGGAAGAATTAGGACCATTCATTCTTTATGGATCCATTTGATTTGGGAAGAGTCACATGTGGATCTTCTGTACTCTGTTTCTGCAGTGTTGCAGCATCAAATGAATTATTCCTTTACTGCTATAGAGGAATACATTATCTTAGCTGGACTGATTCTATTATCTAAATTCTGTAGCCTCATTTAGTGCCATGAGCTGTTCTGGTTTTTTTTCCTCTCTCTCAAAATTAAAAGGGCAATGTAATATTTAAAATACATTTTCTCTCTACACTACAAATCTATCTATTTTTGTTCTGTCCTGATGAGAGACTAGATCTTCATCCTCCAAGATGCATCATTTGCTGTGTATTTATATCTAGAAATACACTTTTCTCCTCTCTTTAGATCTCAGAAGAGCATGTTTATCCTCAAAATTAGCATTGTAACAGTTTTGGAGGAACCACTGCAAAGAGAGCTGAATTACTTGCCAATCCCCACCTCTGCAAATCAGTGACAAAGCTGAAAATAGAACCTGGGTAATTTGACTCTCACGCAATAACCCATCAGGCTTTGTGTGGTTTGGGGGTTTTCTGTTTTCTAAGCCTAAAATCTTTCCTTGTAATGTTTTGGTTTTTTGGTTTTTTTTTTTCATTCAAACCAATTTTTGTTCACCTACTGTGAACTTTGAAATGCATCTCAGTGAGGCATTTACCAGCAGGCTTTGTATCAGCCGGTAGCTTTCGTGTCACGAATTGTGACGAAATTGATTCTCAGTGCAGATCTCTCTGGTGCTGTGCACGGCTGCCAGCCAGCCCCAGTGGGAGCACTGTGTGCTGGGTGGGAGTGGGATGTGGAACAGAGCCCTGCAGCCCCACTGGTGCTGGGGTGCAATGGGGGAGCTCCCTTACCGTGTACACCTCACAGCAGATGCACAGCCCGTTGTTCTTCGTGAAGGCGTGGGTGATGTCCAGCAGAGCAGGCCTGACCATAGGAGCTCCTGTTAATGCTAAGCACTGGGGTCTGGTGGGGAAAAAAGAGCTTGTTTATAATTGGCTGTGTACAGATTCAGGACAAGCCATTCTACTGTCCAGTAGAAATCTTACCTGAAGTTTTTAACATGGTCCTCCACTGTCGTTAAAGCCAGAGCGCTGTCTAAGGCATTAACAAAGTACAGAGCCTGGGTAGAGGAGCCCCAGTTTACTTCTGCATATGATAAAGATAAATAATGCACATTAAACCACAGACTTCTCCTTACATTCTGTCACAAAGATGAGCAATGGTGTTCTCTATGAAGAGCAGAGTATATTCTCTTGTACTTCATAGATACAGATCTGTTCTTTGTGCTTCATAATAGAAGGGATTGGTTTTGCTTGTGTGATGCAGAAAACCCCATGCAAGTAAATAGTTTCATTCTTTATATAAATCTTGTAGGGAATGTTCTTTCTGTGCTTAAAAACTATTCTCTTATTTGTTACATTAACTTTGTGTCCTTCTCCCATTAGAAAATGGACAGCCCCGAGTCATGTATGTGGTGGGGAATTCCAGGAGGTGCAAATGAAACCAGTAGGAAGGAACATTGCTGGTGCCAGTTTGCTCTGTTCTACTGTACAGGCCAAAAATTGGTCTCCTAAGCCCATTTTGGCATATACATATTTTCTCATTATTGTGCAGCTGTTTGGTCAGTGCAGGCATATAAGAAATGGCTTTCTATGCTTTGAGATCTACATGAATGCAGATCAAGTCCTGTTATGCCAAGATACAAAGCAATATTAAGTGCAACTAAGTGGAGGTTTGTGTAAAGTCACCTTTTCTGAGGAATATTAGTTTTTTCTGAACCCTCCAGTTGCTGGTAAATTACTGCTGAACAAAAGTCACTCTGTTAGCAGGAGGCAGGGCTTTTGTACAGCAGCTTCAGTGAATTTAACCAAGCTTTAATGTGCTGCTTTGCATTAGGGACCATGGCAATATCTAAGAAAAGAGTAGAAATCCTGGAATGTTTTTGACAACAGACTGGAGATGGGTGTGCTTTCCTGCAGCTGATGATACATTTACAGGAGAGAAGCACAGACCACCCCAGTGGGTGTGAGAGAGCACAGATAGGGAGGCAACAGCAAGAGAAACAATAACAGTCTCAGACCAGGTGTTGCTGTCCCAAGATAACTCCAATAAAAGTACATCTGTTGCTGGGAACTGTGCTTCTTTTATTTGTTGGTTTTGTTTTATGTTTTCTGCTGCAGAAGTAATTCAGGTGGTTAGCACCTAAATCTGGACCTGGGCTAGTTTTGTCCTGGATATGAATAGCCAGACTGTCTGGCTTGTACACGACACAGGTTTTTGAGGACAGCTCCTGTGATTTGCTGAGCTACAAAGTGGTTTTTTTCCAACAGTAAAGTGGGCCCCTCTGTCTTGATTTATGGGGGAATTGTAGGGAGGTGCTGGAGGATGATCAGTTCATAAGTAATTCAGCTTGCATTTTTGTTGTATAATGGGCAGCACGTTTACATTTTGAGTGAGGACCCTGCTTGAGTCAGTGTAAGAGCACTGCAAAATTCAGGTAAGGTTTTGTGCGTGGGTGGAAAAAAATTATGAGTGCTACTCAAGTAAAAGCCCAAATGTCAAAAAGATGTGGTGGGAATAAACCAGTCTGCTGGAATGTTTACAGAAAACCCTGCACCACACTTGAGCTGCTTGTTAAACAGGCAGTCACCAGACTGTCAACTTAATCTGTATTACAAGGGGTTTAATGGGATGCTTCAGACTTCCCCCTAAATAAAGATAGCACAGAAAAATAATTTCTAGTTCTGTTAGCAGAATTGATTCCTTTAAAATTCAGTCTAACAGCACAACATGTATATGTAATAATAGTGGGGTTTGGCCTTACCTGGCTTCTTATATGTTACATAAATATATAGGAAGAGCTCAATGGCATAAGTGATGAGAGCTGCCCACCAGTTGATGACAAACATCACCCCACAGCACAGCAGGGCTCCAAAAAGTGACACCCACATGTTATAATATCTGAATGCAGGTCTCCAACCTGTTTAAAGAGAATTGAGGAAATTGGAAGAGCATAAAATATATTGATAAAATGATGATCCATGATTTTTGTGGATAAAATCCCATGTATAGTTTGTTTCAGGCTCTGTCAGAAGTAGCTATTCTATTTATATGTATTTGCAAAAGTAAAGTTTATTGGTTCAGAATATTTTAGGACATCAGGAGATTACCTGTAACTCCAGGTAATTGATGATTGTATACTTTTGATGCTTATACACAGAAGTTATTATCAGTAGCTAAACACTTGCTGAGAGGAGTGTTTATCCCAATACTGTAAATGCACCTGTCTTAAACTTGGAAATTGCCTGGCCTTGTGGCAGAAAAATAAAATCATCTGCAATTGACTTTAAAAAGATATTATTCCTGCTGCTTTTCAGCTGCAATACTGATTCCATCCCCTGCTACCAATTAAAATGATGAGGCAAGCACTGAGCCTTCATGGTTTGCAGGTCTCTGCCAGGTGTTCCACAGAGCAGACTTTGGAGAGGGAGAAAACACAGAAGATACAAGAGGCTGAGCAACCCCATCTTGGATCATCTTTATAATGAGGGAATAGGAAGGACCTGCTGGGAAGAAATTGTCTGTCCCGCAGCCTTGCAATTATTGTAATCTATCATTGTGAATTGGCAGAAATTAACTGGAGGAAATGAGAAAAGAAAATGGCTGCAGTTCTGTGTGAAATGTTAAGTAGTGGCAGAGCAGAGTCAGATGTAGGCAGATGAAATCTGTAGAGGTAATTGTCACTCAGCACCAAGGCCACATGGAGCAGATCTGCATTTGTTCAGCTGTGCAGGTAATTAGCAGAAGTGCTCATCTTTTCTGCCCTCTAAACAAATGGCACTCTGCAGATCTATAGGAAGGAAGTTGATGCAGGCATTTATGTCACTACTGCAGTTTCTTCACACTGGAAATCAAAAATGTATTCCTTGCTCCTTGAGTTGAATAACTAATTCATAAAGCAGGAAATTGTCTTTCCTGTGTGCCAAACCAGTGTTGCTCAGCTGATTGACTTCATTCCTGAAGGTGTCACCCCTTCCTTTATGAGATGGTGAGAATCATTCTGCTGTGGCAGTGCACAAGTTTGACAGCCAGAATGTTCCTTTGCTGCAAGTGTAGAGGGAGGATCTCAAGTTACCCCTGAACAGGACCTCATTGTGCTTCACAATTGTGCTTTACAATTCTGCTTGTAGGCACTGCAGAGCTGGGCTGGTGCTGTTTGATGGACCTGCTCTTGCTCTGCATGTTCCCCTCCAGGCAGCATCACTTGTAGCACTGTCACTGTGCTTAGGAATCTCCCCGAACGTTTTGCTGTAGGTTTGGAGAAGGGAGTGATGATTCCCCACTGTACCTTGCAGCTTCCTTGGCCAGAGTGGGCATAAGCTTTTACCCACACATTTTTTAATAGTAAGGGAAAAAAAAAACCACTTGGAGCAGAAATTTTTTCTCCAGTGGGATGCACCTTTCTCATTCTGTATGACTGTAGGTGTTGTAAGGACTTAGAGCCATTATTTTTATGTTTTGGAGATAAATAAAACATCATATTCAGTAAGGCATCAGATCACATAACTTAGATACTTTACACATACTGCAGTTTTCTCTGACATACAGTCTAAACCTTCCAGAGATCAGACTATAAAGCCCATATTTAAATCACTGCTGAATGCAGACTCACCTGGAGATTTTGCATATGAGGCATGAAAGCAGGAGAAATTAATCAAAGCGTATGAAGCCAGGAAGAAATTGGAGATGATGGGAGCAATGGTATTCAGTTCAGCTGCAAGACACATACACAAGTCAGACAGAGGACCAGTTTCCTGGGCTGCTGGCTAGCTGTTTCCTAATGATGCATTAAATCTGAACATTGTCTGCATTTATCATCCAGGAAGAGCTTGGGTATTTTTGTGTATTACTAATTTAAGGCACCCTTGATCTACATTCATTCATATGAATTATGTCTGCTAATCCTGATTTTAATAACATTATGTGCTATGCAGCGTTATACTTGATACTGTGATTCAGCATACTGTCTCTTAATGATGTAGATCTCATGTAAAGTCCAGAATTTTAAATACACAATTGACAGGATGGATTCATTTAAAAAAATACTTGTAATTACAACTTCAGTGGGAATCTGAATTCTCTACTAGACATCCTATTTACTTAGCACAAGACAGTTTGAATTTCAAATCTTAGAAAAACTGATAACAATACCTGCACCCCTAAATGTAATAGCTGGGATTTTGTTTCATCAGTCCTGGTAAACTGGGATTTGCTTTGGAGCTGACTGTGGGAAAGGCTTGGGCAGAATAGGCTTCTTAAGTATTACCTCAGAGCTATGTGCAATATAAACTGGAAAACCATTTTCAAAGATTGTGACTTTGCCATTTCTGATAGAGTTCTGAGCACTGCCCTCTTCCAGCAGAGTGAGCAGGAATTGCAGCTACTCCACACTTGGAGAATGAGGCTGTGGTGATGGAGGTAAGTCACTGGAATCCCTGCTGCCTTCTTTTTGCCTTCATTAGGAATAGTGGGACTGCTACAGGACTTGGGGTGTGCTTATGCCAGAGCTTACCCGACTGGAAATTTTCCAAACTGCAGCTACTGATTGTATTATAGTGTGAGTTTGTGTCATTTCAGAGCATGACACTGTAGCAGCTGTGTAACCTGATACAAACCAATCAGAATGAAGGCCATGGCGATGGCAAAGGTGAGGACATATCCCCTGATAGGCTCGTTGTTTTTTCCATATCCTTTGGCAAAGAATTCTAGCCCTTTGTAGACGTTGTCCTTGCAAAGAGCCTGGTAAGAAAATCAGCACATAACTCTATTAAGCAGCACTTTCTTGCACCAGAAGTCACTGTCTGTGAGTGGCAGCTTTCCAGGCTTTCGCTAAACAAAAGTTAAATCTCAGTGCTTCAAGTTCATCAACTGCTGTGGCATATGAACATTTAAATAAGGTGATAAGACAATGTGCTACTATGTTATTATATCATAGGAAATAGAATCACAGGCATTTAATGCTTATTCAGTGCTTCAAATGAAAAGGTAATTAAATAGCTAAATAGAGTCTAAATTGTGAGAAGTTGAAGCATAAATCAGTGGCTTGATGTAATTTGTACAGCTTATCTCTCCCATGCCCTCTGCTCCCAGTCTGTCGTCGTTGCTGCTGCCTGTTAAGGGCACACCTGACAGCACCTGAATCTTATGGACCTGAGGGCTCCTGCTGCTCCTGTGCTTACAGGGCAGCTTTTTGTAAGAAGACAGAAGTGGTCCTGAAAGTACCCTTGGAGCTATTTATGACAGGCACATGAGTATCCCCTGCTCCTGCAGCAAAGCTGAGCTCTGACCAAAGGAACATTATCTCCCTTGTATGATGATAAGATTTGTGTTTTTCTGCTGAAAAACATTCTACATATTGTTTTCCCTGCCTCTTCCTGCCACATGTGTCAGTGTTGCTTAAATATACATTTGGCACACAGAGTTCAACTTTGTCTCTGAAGTAAAACCAAGTATAAGGAAATGGATGTTTTAATTTTACCTGGAAAACTTTGGGTGCGCTGACAAGAGATGCTAGAGCTGATGACAAAGTAGCTGAGAAGATGCCAGCTGTGATGAGAGGACCAAAGCCAGACACCATGCTCATCACCTTTAGGGAAAAAAATGAAGGTAAAAAGAACAGGCTTGCATTTGGATGCACTTTTTAATGACAAACCCATTCAAGTGCTCTATGTGTCTCTACTTTTCGTGGTTCTAAATTTAATCTGCCACAAACTGTACTATTATTTTGGGTTTAGTTGAAAGCAATGGAGGCAAAGCCAAATTCTTATTCAAATATGCAGCTGTCTGCTGGGGCAGATGAGTACTCTGAGATTTCCTCACTGCCTTTACTAACTGACTGCTGTAAGTAACAGCCTCTACTTGATGAGTAAATAGTCAGCTTGTAGCAGACAAGAAAATGAAAAGAGCAGGAAAAAGCCCCAATGTATGAAATGTGGTTGGAGGCACTTTATATTATGTGGGGTTTTTTTTTCCCTTGATTATTTAATATGGCTGAAAATGAGAGAAAATGCCTGATGAAGCTGCAGTGCTGCAAACAGTAATGATGGTCACTGTCAGGCCTCCCTCAGCCCTCCCAGGAGTGCTGGGCTGGCCTACTGAAGGGAAAAGATTGTCGAGAGGCACCAGACAAGGAAACTAAAAGATAGATGGATGTGATTGGTGGTATGTGGGCAGTACTTCAGAGAAGAAACCAGTGCATCCTTAAGATTTGTCAGATGCAGTCATAACATTGTATGGCTCTAGTCTGGCAGGGGTAAATGCAAGAAGTGAAAATTTGTCTGGCTGTAGGGAGGTTACTGATTTTAAGGGGTGCCCTGAGTGTGGGCAGCTGAACTGAGGTGGGAGTAAGGATGGTAAACGATCAAGGAAGGAAGGGAAAGTAGTCTATGAAAGGGACAGCAAATCCCTTTCAAGGTGGTTCCCCAGCCCTGTCATTCAGCAGAGCCAGCTGGGAAGAAAGCGAGTGACTTTAAAAGGTACAAATGACTCGTTGAAAAGCCTGTGCATGTGGGGGGTGAATTCCTCTCACTGGCCATGAAGCACAGGGGCTGAACAGAGATCTGGAACCTGTGGCTGTCAGGCTGCAGAACTGCTTTACTTTGATGCTTAGCCTAAGCTTTATTTTGAAGAATAAAAATGGCAGACAGTTTCTGGCCTAGGAGAAAGACTCCGTTACTTCTCACTTGATTTTTTGCTCTACTGTTGGATACTTTTTTAAAAGAAGTCAGAACTCTGGTTTTTGTGCTGTGACACAACCCTTTAACTGTGACCACAGCACCCCTGAGGTAAAATCACATCCATGTGTCAAGAGCAGCAAGGTGAATTCCTCATCTAACAGGAGTTCCTGAGATCTCTGTTAAGCCTGGGCTTTCAGTTTGAAGCTGTTATAACATATACTGCTGCATAGTACTTGTTAAAAGAGGAGATAAAGGCCTTACCAGAGAGTTAGGAAGGCTAGTGGTGGGCAGTGTGAAGGTAAACATGCAATGCAGGGGATTTTTGTCTTTCATCATTCCTATAATTTACTTTTTTAGATAAAAGTGGTTGTCCTGTTGTAGTTGTCTGCAGACAACAGTTTTGCATGTTTGTACTTATGTATTCATGTACTGCTTATTATGCTAATATATGCGTATATGCTAATCCATATTATCACTAAAACCTGAAAATTATTCATCAGCCCATAATCACATGGCTGACTTGCACATCTGGAAAAATCATAGCCTAGGCCACAGGCAGATGATCCATTGCAGCTCATTCCAGGTACAATTGTATCATTGACGTTCCCAGTAGCATCTCTTACAACACAGGAGGCTGTGGAAAAAATGATATATTGTTATTTTGCTTCACTGTGACATTGAAAGAATGTTCTTGCCACACTTTGACTCCTAAACTGCACACTTGTTGTACAGCTGTTGCCTTAAATTCATCCCAAAGAGCAACATTTTGTGTTGGGCAGGGATTTTTTTGTATGCTTGTAGTGAGAATTTAACTGCATAATCCTCCAACACATTTCATAGCTTTCAGTACAGGCCTCCTTTTCACTCATGCCCATTTTGTTACCTCAAGCCCACTACTGTAGAACATGTAGTTGTGTAGTTCCTTTGAGACTGGCAACTGATTTCTGTCTTTGACATATAATGTACAATATGTGTGTGTAACCCTGTTCCTGTGATTCTCATGAGTGTTCAGTAAGAAGACAAGCAGAAGCCATGTGAAATTTCAATGTGAACCAGGAACAGATCAGCAGATTGATCAGAGGTTCATTTGATCTTTATTATGCTCATGGTTGCTATTTGCTGGTGGTCTTTGTCACTTATGCAAAAATAACCTTACAAGTTACCTGAAGGTCCAGCTGCCACATGGGGACTTTTGTTTCCATTGATTGCTGCCTTTTAAAAAACCGTTGTTGTGACATACAGTAAAATCAAAACTACTGTCTCTCTAAAAAATAAATCCATGGCATGCAAAAGCAGTGAGGCTAATCATTCACTTGCATGCCAAATTTCAAACTTAACTATAGAAGTGAAGCAGAGGTTCTGTACTTACCTGCACATATTGCAACAGCAATGTAAGCAATTGTGGTGATCAGAATGGCCAGCATTGTTCCCTGGGGTATGGCACTTTGTGGGTCCTTAAACAAAGCAGTGACACAAGAAATACTGAGTTGTGTGCTGCAGCCTGATTGCATTTGCATGCTGGGAGTTCTGTCACAGTGTGGGGTGAAGATACCCCAGAGAGCAGATTTTTATCACTCTGACCTGAGCCACATTTCTGGTCCCAGCACAGCAGAGCTCCTGTGGGGCAGCACTCCTACCCTGCACACAGGAAGGACATTCTGCAGGAGCAGAGCTCACATTTATAGCAACAGAAGTGTCCTGAGGTCTGCATTTCTTGAACTCCAAACTCTTCACATTGCAATTGGCTTTATCTTAATGTTTGATGATGTAGTGGGTAAATACTGAGCCATCAGACCCTTGTGGATGACAAGATGGGACCATTTTTGGTTAATTGGTAAGATAGATGGAGTCACCCTGTACAGAATACAGAACTTCTGTGCTTTGTAACCAGTAATTGTTAGTTGGGTCTTCAAAACAGCTACTTTCTTTCACTGTATTGACTTAATTTAGATAATTTAATGAGCCTGGGTTATAATGCTTACAGACTGGCTCACAACAGCATCAGCCTTGATAATGCAACTGTAAGTAAGAGTCCAAAGATCTGCACTGTACATTTTAAAGGGATTTTTAATGCTAGATAACCTTACAATTTAGGGTGTTTGTTTATGCTAGGAAGAATTTTTTATTAATTTTCTCCTTAAGTTGGTTTAGCATGGTGTTTTTAAATCCAAGATTTGTCGAATGCATTTGAAGTCACAGACTCTTTTTAACTATGCTTGTTGCAGGGTGAAAAACCAAAATACAAATTTGGAGTTTATTGTGAGGCATACATGAATTACCTAACTGGATTAGTAATTAATATAATTTTTAAATAAGGTAAGGATTTATTGAGGGGGAAAATGTTTGTGGAGTCACTTCTGCTGCATAAGAGCCTTTGCACTCAGAGCATGGTGACTTTATGCAGTTCTGATGTGCATGTTTTAGGTAATTGTTTTTGTGGAATCTTGTGGTTGTCCTAAACTCTGTAACATTACATGTTAAGGTTAAAGGTTCTTACAACTTAACAACTTTTATGTTTTCAAAATTTCAACCCATATTTACTATGATGTTAGAACTTTAGGGGCTAAGGCCCACTGAAGTCAGTAGGAAGTCACTAGGAAGCTGTCCCTATAAGGAGGCTCTGGAGTAGGACATAACTCGAGTGTGTAGTGGCTGCAGGAGCACGGACAGAGGTGCTTGCAGCAAATTCTAAAGAAAGTTTGATTGGTAAATTTTACACTTTTAAACGCTCCTTAGCTTGTATTTTAGATTCTGGAGTGGCTGGTTAATTTAATCAGACTTGTCTAATGCATCTAAACATGCTCAGTGGGGAATCTGCTGCCTGGAGGACTTGGTTACAGGAGTCCACTTATTGTGAGACTGAAACGGCTGCAGAGATCCAGTGGGAGAGCTGCTTCCCTAGGTCTGCTCAGACTGTGTCAAACAGCTGATGAAAGAAGTGCTGCTGCTTTGGGAGTCTGCCGTGCAGACAGAACACCATATATGGCTAAAGAATTATTTTTGTTTGATGAAAGGATGAAGATTGTGTGAGGCTGGTGCAGTCTCACTGGGCAGAAGTACAATGGTTTTTGCTTTTTTAATTAAAAATGGAATCTCATTGACGCTATCAGTGGCTCAGGTCCTACGTATTTTCTCTGTGCTTGGCTTGAAAAGCAGTCCTCTGAAAACAAAGGAGCTGAGGCATGCAGCTCAGGGTGAGGAAAGGAAAGAGAATTGGCTCTCAGGGGTGGTAGGATCTGGTGAACTTGTGACTGCTGTACCAGTACAGAAATAGAAGAGCTTTGGTTGAATTCTTTAAGGTTTGCAAGGCAATGGATTTATAGGATAAGGCCAAATAACTTCATTTGACATGCTGGGGTTATCAAGCTGTGAGTCTTGTTGGTGACTTTTTTCCCTTTATTTATTTTGGTTGTTTTCTGAGTGTTTTTGTCATGAAAACTAGAGAGCACTCAAAACTAAATTCCTGTCTCTAATTTACCTGTATGTTTAAATACTAGAAATTCCATCTCCTATAACTGGTAAACTACAAGAGGAGAATGGGGAACTGACAGATTGGCCACAGCAAGACAACTGGGCACCCTTGGACCTCCTTACCTTTCTCTTCAGACTATTTTTGGTCACAGCTGCATCTTGCAGCTTTTCCTTTCTCCCAATCCCAAGTCAGTATTGCTGCTCATTCTTTAAATGCTCTGTTTGCTCTGCCCTTGCTATGACCCTGAATATGAAAAGCTGGTCTCCACTGATTCTTGTGAGTACAAACATGGGCTTTCCAGGGATGCTTTTTGGGCTGATGTTTACAGAAGATGAGCTCCAAGAGATACACATGTAATTTCTCTTATAGCATATGCTGCTAATGAACCATTAATGATATATTATTACAGGTTATTGAAACATGTTTTTAAATTATATAGCAACCCAACTCTAGCTACAGTAATTTCTTGAAATGCCCATAATGCATTACAAGAGAATTTGTGAATTGATGTTTTTAAATAATAAAGCAGGTACTTAAAAGAGAGAGCTTAATTTGGAAAGCAAAGACATTATTTAAAACTGAATAGACTGTTGATTCATGATTGGTTTTCTTGTTATTTTTCCAAACTGTGGCTAGTATGATGAAGTTCATGAAATACATACTTTCAGATCTCCTGAGATGTTGGCTCCTGCAAGAATGCCAGTGGCAGCTGGGAAAAATATGGCAAACACCGAAAAAAATCCTTCTCCACTTCTGAAATCTGGTCCAAAGTTTTCTGCAAATATTGATGCTGCAAATATAATGAGAATGAAATATAACAACAGGATTTGATTCCAAAGTTACTTAATGAAGGAGGTAAGTAAGTCAGTCATTCACATCTGGACAACTGGGTTTGAATCTGTCTCACATCACATCACAAACAAAGTGAATTTGATTTCCTTAGTCTGCTCCTCAGAAGGGATGTGCTTGTCTGCATCTCAGAGCTACAGATCCATGCTGAAGTGACACAAATGTCACTGCAGCACTTGCTCTTAGCTCTGTGTTAAAGTTTGTCTGTGCTCTACTGCTGTATAAATGACTCAAGCTGCATCTTACTGTGCTGTCAGCTGCAGCAGCAGAGACAGACTGAAAATTAGAGATGAAACCCATTCTCTGTGTTTGCAAGCTCACTTAAACTTGGGCAGAAGATTCTGATCTTGTGACATTTTTCAATGGAATCCTTAGCAATTTATTAAGTCAAAAGAATGCAAACATAATTTTATGACATAATTTTTGCTTACCTTGGTAATTAAAAAAGCCTCTTGCCTTCTTTTCAGTGTTGGTAGGAATGACTGTGCCAATAAAGAAATTTACAATGGCAACAAGGAGAACAATAAGAAGAATAACTTGAGCCTATTAATAGAAACAAAGAGATTCTCCTGTAGTTTTTAACTTTGTTGCTGTGGAGATGGCTATATAGTAAGTTATCTGTATCTGTTCCCTATAACAGGTTATTCATTTCTATAGTTTTTGAAAATACCAGGAGTCAAGACAGCTGAATCAGCTAGTGACAACAGCAGATGCTTTTTACTAAGGGGGTAATGAAATACAGAGTTATAATTTAATTTTAGGTTAACTTCCTTACAGCAAAAGGCAAAATGGAACACCTAATGCATTAGTATCAAGTATAAGACGCTTTTATATTGTTATAATTTTTTCTTAGTTGCAGGGGGTTGTCACTTCAAAACTTATAATATCAAATTGTTTTCTGATCTCTTTTACAAGTTATTCTAGTCTCCATCACAGCAAAAACAAGGGTACTGTTGAACCTGATTTCTGGACCTGATTTCAATAGCTGTTATTCCACTCTCAAGTATTTCCATTTGAATTTGCATTCTGACCTTTTTCACAGGTGAAGGAATAGCAGAAATCTTAGAGATTAAAGAATGGGTAACAAATAGAGCTCTTCTGCTGAGTAGGGCTTGAGAGAGTACAGTGATAAAACCATATATTGGTTTTGCTACTGTTTATTCTATCAAGCTGCATCAAAAATAAGGACAAAAGGGGCAGATAGCCAAGACTCTAAATGATGCCATGAATAATAAAAATGAATATAACCAAGTTGTCTGCAAAACCCAAACTTCCTCTGTGCTTTTAAATGTTTGTTCAAGGAAGAGTTTAGAGTCATTGTACTTTCATTGAATGTAATGATTAAACTGCTATTGCTTTTAGAAAGATTAAGCATAAACTGAAATTGAGTGCTTTTGAAAATTCCATCTGTTGAATAACATTCCTCACACACTAATGGTGTACAGCAGGTTAATATACTGCTTGCTTTTATATTCTTTTAAAAGTTTACCTTTGCTTCCCATTCCATGCCAGCAACAGAGATGCCAAGAAGACACACCACAGTGATGGTCCCTATGATTCTGATGTCGTTGGACTCATCTACCATCAGTGTATCACTCTCCTGAAAGTGGTTAGAAATGTTATGAGAACCAGTCTCTCTGCCCAGCTGGTGGGACCAAGTAACAAGGTGAAGTAGAAAGCAGTGAGCTGTCAAAGTTTCAGAGCTTTGTGAGACCAAGTTGGTATGTCACGTTCCAACTGACTTTTTGCAGTTGGGGTTATTTGGCTAATGGGATGTCTGTTCCTATTCTGATTTTGAGATTCTTGTCAAGTAATGTATGAAATATATTCAAAAGGTAGAAATAATGAAGCAGCACTCTGTGGCATATTTAGGCAGACCAGCTTCTTCCCTGCTAAAGATCCCCCTCAAGCCTTAACTAAAACATATCACCACTTACACAAATACATTATGTAAAACAAACACCACCATCACCACCCTCCAAAAAAAAAAAAAAAAAAAAAGAAAAGCCACACAAAACAAAACTGAGCCAATTTAATCATATACATGAAACATCTGTATTTACCTTAAGAAGTTCCACAACAGTTTCAGCAAATCCAACTACATACATGGCAACTGCCACTGCATTTGCAAATGCAAAGATAAGGCCGATAGATCCACCAAACTCTGGGCCCAGACTTCTTGAGATAAGATAGTATGCTCCACCTGCAGACAGAAATAATTGTTATTTCAGCACAACTAAACACTCAGATTTTGTGCTTTTTTTCCCCCTCACATAACTGTTACTGGAGAAATCTGTGCCTTTTCTCTCACAAATATAATCAGTCTTTGCCCTGTGTTAATAGGGGACACTGCAGAAAAGCAATGTGCTTTATACTGGTTCTGCCTTCAGGCTTTTCAGTACGCTTTTCTATTCCAGAAGTCTTTTTAGTGCATATTAGCATGCAAAACTGGACCTTGTTATAATTTTTCATGATGCATGATATAGTAACATAAAGGAGAGAGAACTTCACTTCTAAAAAGTGAAGTTAACTAACTTTTAACTAAGTTCTAACTTGCATGGGTCTGTCCCAATGTTAACATGGAATGTCACATTTTGTGGTACATTGTTTAAGTTCCTGCATCATAGTGATACAGTGAATCTTTAATGGTTTTTGCATTAATTCTATACCCATTTCTATTTGCTGTTGATTCACTGGGAGAAATCACTGCAAATATACATATTTTTTCTTTGCTTATAACAGTTATCTCAATTCCATTTATTCTTCTAATTCAAATCTGCAGAGAAGATCATATTCATGAGATCATATTCACTTACCTCCTCTTACTACTCCATTAGTGCAAATGGCAGACATGGAGATACCTGTCAATGTTGTTACTACTACACTCAGAGCAATAACTATGATTCCAAGACCTGAAAGATCCGAAAAAGAAAGTACATGCAAGTGTATTCCAGTACCTGTTCTCCTTTAGGGATGTAGTAAGAACTTTCCATTTTCCCCAGGGCTTAGACCAGACCAGTTAAAACTTAAAGGCTCTGAAATGCACCAAAACTTTGTTTCACAAATTACCTGACATGGACTTCTACAGCTGAATTATTTACCCGTCTTCCAAGGAGGGGCTGAAATGTAAGGAGGGTTATAAAGAAGGCATTAAACTGAAGATATCCACTGATCTGCATTGGTCTTCAAAATGACAGGAAGAGATGCCTCATGCTCTGTTTGTTGAAGAGTGTCCAACCTGGAATGCTCTGAATAGGAACGACCGGCTGAAAGGTGAAAGAACTCCATGAAAAGCCAGAACCATCCCTTGCTCAGCAGTTGGCAGGAACATCTGAAATGTACTTTTCAGGCTGAACTGAAAGCTGTGCTTTATTAGAAATGACAGCTGAAACACACCTGAAATTGTGATGAGAGGTGGCTAGAATTGTTACCTTCCAGTTCCACTAGCTGTGCCCTTTGGTTTATGGTCCCTCTGGTTTGTCTCACACAAAAATAATACATAAATACCTTCTGGGGCTTGAAAGCATTAGTAACCCTAAGATTTTTACCTCCACGGACAAACCCATTAGTTGCTATTGCAGAAGTTGACAACCCAGTAATTGAGGTTACCATCGTGGCCAGAAGAATTATGATTACTCCAAGACCTGTCAGTAATAAGAAGATAAAATATTTTACTCATGTTCCATGTTTCCTACAAATCATTCTTTCTTTAAATTGAATTTTCAGGCCAGAATCACAGTAGTAAACTGAAAAGATGGTTTGTGGACCACTTGCAGCTTGCAGAACATTTTCATGAAGTCTGTGTCACCATAGTAAATTATTCCCATCAGTCTTCAAGCAGTGATTCTTTCTGATAGGAGTACTCTGTCCAGGAATTCTTATCATTTCCAAAGGATGGAGGAAACAAACAAACAGGCATCCCTTGACATGGATGCTTATATCTACCTTTAACACACATCCTGGCTGTTTAAAATTAAGAGAGAGGCACATGAACTTTTGTGACAATGTTTGTGACAATGCTGTTGTCTTTCATCAGTTAATGAAATGTTGAATCAGAGGAAGACTGACTATAAGTTCACAGTGCATGAGAACAAAGAGTCTGTCAGGCAGAGGGACAAGACCTGGAGTGGGAGCCTTTTACATCCTCATTTGCTAAGGTATCAAATGCTGGGCTTTCTCACTCTCTGCTTTCTGCCTCTTTCCCTGCAAAAAGTAGTTTTACTCTAACACAAAAAAAACACTTGAAAATGGAAATACTGCTTTTTAGATGCCATTTACTTTAACAGGTGACCTGTAATATATACTCATAAAGAACTTAGAATATTAGCTGATAACACAATGATAATCAAATATCAAAATATCAGTGATAGATGATTAGTTATAGGTAACTGGGTTTCGGAGTAAGACTGAAATCTGATAATGTTTCCAGTTTTTGCCTATATGGCTGGGTTTCTTTAAACTTTGTAAAACTGCTAGAAACCATATGAGCAGATGTGCTTTGTGTGATTCAGAATCATAGAAGCTTTGGTTGGAAGTGATTTCAGGAGGTCTGCAGCTCAACCTCCCAGTCATAGCAGAACTGCTGCCAACACAGGATGAAATCAGTGATGACCTTGGCTAGCTGGCTCTTGAAAACCTCATGGATAAAGATCCCACAAAAGATCCTCTTTGAATTACATGTTCTGGGGCTAGACTACCTGCCCAATAAAACGTGTACAAACTGCACCTCCCAAGGTACAATTGCAGCCTTTGCTGTTACATTTCTGGCACTACCTAGAGGAGTTTGTCTCTGTAGTTCCAGATCTCCTTTTTGTTTCAAGTCAGGTGAAGAAATAATATAATGTTTTTCTCTCAACTTTATTGCTTTTATTCTCACTTCTGTCTATGAGAAGGGAGGTAGAAAACCAGGAGAAAAAAGTAAATAATTACAGTTTGGTACCAAGCGTGGAAACAGTTCTTAGTTTTATCTGAACTTGCTGAGGCTTATGCAATAACTGTCTTGTTTCCATAGGGTACATAGGCATTCACTGTGGAACTGGGAAATATACATTGCTTGTAGCTGTATTTATTGGCCAGGGCTCATCCAAATTGAAACTTAGATCCTACAATTGACATTGAGCTAGGAGTGCTGCAAACTTATTGATTTATCTGCTGTATTTCTACCATCTGACTTACAGATCAGATTCCTGAGTTCTGTTCATACTGGATGGCTACAGACATCCAGTCCCTGAATTAATGTTCTTTGCTGCTTAAATTACAGCCATGTTATCACAATCCTTTAAGATAAAGCAATGTAATGTGTGAGCTATAAATGATATATAACATAGTGTAGCATATTTAAAGTGATTTGAGCCTCTAATAAATCATGTTTATCTTACTGATTTCTGAGCTCTTACTATAGCTAGTCATGAAAGTGTTTTATGTGCAGGTCTGTATAAAAAATTCCAAATGGTCATTCCTTTTGGTCAGCTGCCATTGAGCAGGATGTGCTATGAAGGATATTGTTCAACCATGCAAATTTTGTGTCTGAGAAGGGGACTGACTTTAAGAGCTGTTAACTCTTAAATTGAGTAAGTTAGACACATAATTCTCAAAGCAGTTTTAAAATTATTTGCTGTGTGCATCCTAAGGATACTTTTCAAGGGTGTTCTACTGCATTTCACAATTCATATTTTTATCATGTGCGTGATATTGTAGGGTCAGATATTTTGCTAATCTGATAGTAACATCTTCTTGGGAAGGCTTTAATGATAATTTTTTAAAAAATATTTTATCATTTAAGAAGAAAAGTGCATAAAATGAAGTGACTCAACCAAAACATCATTGTTATATAATGTAATGTAACATAATTCTAATATTTGGTGCCATATTTGCAGGTAGCATAAACTTGGTTTTCCCTGCCTTTGTCTAACCATTCCATGTCCAGGTACAAATACAGATTTCAGAGAGTCCTCAGGTATTAGGTGGAAATAGCAGACTAGTTTTGGACCTGGAATCTTGTCAGAACAATTCTGTCCCTTTTTTTTTTTTTTCCCTAGCTGATGATAGCCAGAGAACCTTGCAGAATCCTATTTTTTCCCCTGTAAGAGCTTTTGCCCAAGACAGCCTATCAGGGTATGAAAATAATTGGGTTGTCTCTCTTTGGCCCTCTAATGATGGGGATGTAAATGGTGCCCAGATGGTGGTTTAACTGTCTCATTTAATTTCCATGTTAGTAGCAGTACCCAGTGAAATCCCTGAGCCTTGGTGATGATGAGCTTCCATCACTGTTCTCCTTAAGCAGCTTGGCTGGGGACTTAAAGCTTATTGCTTTTAAGGCATTCCAAAAATGCACTGAGAAATTATTCAAATGGAATTTGACATCTCATTTTCAAAAGTAAAAGTAACCCCCTTGCATAACACATGCAATTTAAAAAAGCAACAGCAGAGCAATAAACTGTAAGAAAGAAGAGCCTGCTTATCAATGAGTTAAAGTGGTAAAATTAAAAATGAAAGCAGGAAAGTTGTAACTGATGTTGGTGCAAATTAATGTTAAAATCTGATTAAAGTTTAGATTGAAATCCAGGCATATGGCTCCTAAGTAAGTTGTTCCAAAATGAATTACTCTTGCCCATGGCTATTCTCACACCTCAAAACAAAGTAATACTTCTTGATGATCTCAATAAGTTACTAAACTGCCCTTAAAAACTAATTTTGCATGAAACCCTAGAGCAAAGTCTTGGCAATATTAAGATGCAGAATTTTCATGGCAAGGCATATAGTTATGAGTGCCCTGGGCTGTATGTGCTCATTTGGTATGCATCATAAAATCAGAAAGCACCCTTTTGTCAGGCACGGTGCTGGAGCCAGGCATGGAGCACGGCAGAAGTAGTAAAGTTCTTCCGCTTAGTTCTGGATCTTTTATTGCTGGGTTGTTTTTTCTTTTCCTATTTGTGTCTCTGTAAGTTTGTGATTTTTTTCTTAAGTGTTTCATTGTTATTTTTTTATTAAAAGCTCAGTCTTGCTCAAGTGAAACTTCTATGAAGTTACTGCTTTTTATTGGAAATGAGACTTCAACCATGCAAAATTTTGGAGAGGTTTCATTTCACTTCCATTGACAAGGACATAAATGATAGTATAGTCAATCTGATTTTGAGCAGTGACTTTTATCCAAGTCCAGCAGAGCTGACACCCCTTAATATAACTGAATATTTCCATTCTGTGATTATCCAGACTGGACTATTTGCTGTCCTGCCTTTGCTGTTTTCTGAAACATCTCGATGCCAGTCAAAGATCAGAGTCCCATTGCTCTAATTGTGTGATCAGGCTCACAGAGGGACACTGCCATGGCAGCTCAGGTTTCTGTGCTTCCCCAGAGCAGTAGCTCTGAAGGGGGAGTTGTAGCACCCAGCTCTGGGACACTGCACCTTGCTGAGCTCCTCTTGCACTGCTGGGAGCTCTTCCCTCTCTCACTGGTTTCACTGAACACTCTGCAGTGTACTGGATGGAGGCCTTGGGGCCCAGTCTCCCAGGGATCTGGAATTTGCATTAATCAAATTGCACAATGAAGAAGCAAAGATACAGCACACAATGAAATGTGCTTATTTCATTTATATAAAAGCTGTAGCAGAGTTTTTAAAACTTAATCTTTCATAGTACACTAGTATCAAGTGCTGTTCTGTAGTTAAAAATAACAAAATCCTGATGAGATGAGACCTCCTTCCAGTTCTGTTTTCATCTTGGCAGAGAAGTGTGAAGAAGTGTTGTTTATAGTATGTAGATGACAAGGTTTGGGTTTCACAGATAAGCAAAGTGTGAACTCTTAAAGGTTAACTCTGTACGCACATATTAGAAATTGGCCCGAGTCATAAAGTTTACATCTGTTACAGGATCTAAATACAAATTTCACTAAAGCTCAGAAATATTCAAATGTGATGATCATATGCATAGTTAACAGATCTATGCCTCTAAGCAGTAATTTGGCTGTGAGTCTGGAAAATTCCAATAGTTTGGAGGATTAATGTCTTTTACCCTGGCAAGCATTTGAAAACATTATTTAGTTCAACATGCAAATGCACATCTCAGATTATATATTAATCATGATCATGTATAGTTTATCCTCTTTATCCCTTTCACTGTTGAAAATGATATTAAATAAGATACATACCAATTCCTGCTTGACCTACAATCCAGGAAAGTCGAATAAAGAGCATCACACCCCAAATATTAAGCATGCATCTTACCTAGGTTTTAAAGAAAAATTACTGCATTAGTTCAAGGTTGAAAGTAATGTTTAAAACCAGAAGGGTGATAAAGTGCATTTCACCCCAAACATCCCTGAAGTCTGCCTCCCTCTCTTAATTCTTCAATGATTTAAGTGTAACACAACTGATTTTATTTTAATTTTATTTTCTTTAGAAATGCAGGTAAGTTTCTCACCAGCACACCCTTCACCCAGCCGAACTTGACAAATCCTGTTTTGTTTTCTTCTTCCTTGCTGGCTGCTGTCTCATCTCCAGCACTGCTTTCTCCATTTGCTACTCTCTCCACGGAGCCGGTGCTCACAGCAATGTTCTGAGGGATCACACAGAAAACAAATACATCTCTGGGCCAGGCAGAGGAAGGCATGATAGAAAAGAATTCCAAAGATCCCATTTTACAGTCACTGGAGTAGAGAGCAATATTCTGCTCACACCAGGCATCAGCAGGTGGGCTTGCTGACAAGGGGAGGAGATGAAAGAATCACTTAAGCAGAGTAAATACATTATTACCTGATCTGATACTGACCTGTTTTTATTGTAAGCTATTCCACATATATGTTGTGTTGGCATGTTTGTAGAGTGTCTAACATAATGAGGGTCTTGTGGTTGGCCTCTGCATGCTCTAGCACCAGTGTAGGATAATGCTAAGTGTAGAAATGGGGATAATTGCAAACAGTGAAAAGAGACCTAACTGAGTGCAGCTTGGCTAAGTTGTGTGATGAAATCTAGTGTTTCCTATTGAATGAAGTACAAACATGACTGCAGCAGCACATGGGTAACATGTTCCTGAAAACAACTAGAGAAATGCCAGTGAAATGTAGAAATTTAATAATCTTTTCTGTGGCTTAGCCACAACTGGTGTAACCATAGTAGATAGGATTAGGAAATGCCATATTTATGGTGCAACAAGAGTGAGGAGCCCAGAGTTTTAGATTGTTCACATCTGTTACAGATATAAATGTGAATTTTATCTCTTCAGTTCTCTTGCCCCAGAATCTTTGATATGTTATATATATTTCTTGTAGCTTGAATAGGAATTGGTCATGGTGCTGAGATTTGTACTTATTGTAATTGTCTTTTTATTTAATTTGATTTTTTTATTCAGAGCTCACACTGTTTCTGTGAGAAATTGGCATTAGGTTATCAATTGCCTGATTTTTGTGAGTCCTCCTCAAAGGTCTTCAAGAAGGACTCTGCCCGTTGCCGTAGTCTGGCAGAGAGTCAGGAGCGGGTACCACTCCTGGAGAGGAATCAAGATGCTTTTAGGCTTTGATAGGTGATGAAGAGATTTTCAGATTAACTTAGCAGGTCAGGGAGGAAAGATATTTGTGATTCTGTGAAACATGAGATTTTAAATCTTGGTTAACTTTAAGGTTGTTTCTATATTTTGTCCATAAATTTAAAAATAGCCAACACACAAACCCAAAACAGACATAAAGACCAGCTGTATATGCCTCTTATACAGCTGGTCTTTTATATGTCTGGAGCTGGCTCTCAAGGAGGGAGGCTCTAGCCAAAATGATATAAGGTTTTTGAATGCCTTTGACACAGTAAATCCCAGACTGTGCTCACAAATGAAAAATAAGTGACTGGATAATATATTTTGACATGGGCTAAGCTTGGTGTCTATTGCCCTTCTGGCCCAAAGAGTGGGAATACAAGATCTGTTGGAAGCCTGTGACTTTGAGCTCCTTTGAGATACTTAGATAATTTTGAAAATTCTTACTCTGAAATAATAATGTCTGTGTTTGCTCAAAATACAGTAAATGATTGAAGTCAATGAAGGAAGATTAGCAGAATAATATGACAGGCTTTTGCTACAGCGATTAGAATTTCAAAGACAAAAAATTAAAAGGGCTTGGTCTTTGTACTTGAAACAAGTTGTTTCCTCTGTAGTTTGAATTAATTTGTGCTCTCTGTGCCATTATCATAAATTATGGCCTTAAACCTTCCATAAATGCATTTTAAATTGGTGTGCTTTAGTGAATGATTGGTTATTTACCAAGCAGCTGTACCTGTGCTACTCATGCATTAAGGATGTGGAATAAAAGTGACAGAACATTTTGAAAAGCTACTAAAATAAAAAGTTTTTTGCTTTAAAAATCCCCCCAAAAAACCCTAACCCAAACATTTTCCTTTCCTTGTTTCAGAATGGCTTAGTCTTCATCTCTCCTGGGGCTAAAGATGATGAGCTCATCAAATCTCCATAACAAGTGTGGAGAATAGCCAAGAGGAAGAAAGGTTAGATTATTTTTTATGTAGGGTAAATATTAAGCCCAAGTAATTATCACCAGCCATCAACTGTGAAATAGCACTTAGACTATTTTTTAGGAATTTAATTGGCTTAATGTGTGCAAAAACTGACACATCTTGCTAAAAGATGACACACATTTGACTCCAGCAGTGTGGAAACTAGATATTTGAAGTTCCTTTCAGCCTGTCTTACGTTCTGACATTTGAAAAATTACATATTAAAAAATGTATTAAATATTAATATTTATCTTCTGATGTTAAGCCCAGCATCAAAGCACAATGGGAATGCTTATGTGATGTTTAGCAATCTGAAGTCAAACATATGCCACTTCTTATCAGAATCTCACAACAGGCTCTGACAGAACAGTTGTCTTCAAAAACTTGAGTTCCAAATCGGGGGCAAGGGGGGTGGGATTGCCTTGGGGTATGGTGTGGTAAACCCAGACTTTAGTGGTTAAGTAAAAAAGGAATAAAGGATCTGCTTCAGGAGTGCAGCTTGGGCTGTCACTGTGGCTCCTGTCCACGCTCAGTGTGGCACCCCCTCCCTCCCTGCCGGGGCTGGAGCCCCACCGGAGCCTGCACAGCCTGTGCCTCCTGAGAGGGGCTCTGCCTTCCCACACAGCTCAATTCCCCTTCCTACTGAGCTCCGGTTTGGTGACCTCGTGCTTGTTTATTCCTCAGCAAAAGCTCAGCAGACAGAAGTGATTTGTCCAAGGTCACCAAGGGAGATCATGGGACAGGCAGGAATGGGCTCCAGCCATGCTAATGGGGCATCGTTTGTTCCAGAGCTGTGCTTGTGCTCCCAGACCTGGGCCACAACCCACAAAAGGGCACAGCAGGTTGCCAGTGTAACAAAAATCCCATTACCTATGACATTCACCTTCCTGTTTTGAAAGACATAAGATTATCTTTCTGTAAGATGCATACTGGATACTGGAAAAAGTCTGGAAATCTCTAAGTTAGGTTATGCTTTTTTCTCTTTTTTTCTAACAGTCTCAACACATGAAACAATTATCTCTTCATTTTACTTTGTGGTGTGATCTGCCTTCTTTTTAATCATCTCTAAGAGGAAGCCTTAAAAAAACCCTAAAAAAATTATCTTTTATTTAAAATATATAAACTATTGAGAGATACAACAGTAAACCCCCCAGAATTTTCTGGTTACCATCAAAACTGAAAATCCTTTAATGTGCTGATGTTCAGTACATGTTCATTCAGCATTATGTTCAAAGCCAATATACAATTTTACTCCTATCTGGCCACTACTGAAGTAAATTATTTCTATAAGAGGATATTTCTTCTGAGCATGGAAATGTGTTTACTCCTTTCAGTAGCAGTTTGTGCATCTGCAAATGAGTAGGCATACTAAATTGGTATGTTCCCCTTTTTGTATCCGCTTTGTTTTCATCTTTGGAAATGTTTGTCCTTTTAAGCCATTTGACACAGGTCTATGGACAGCTTAATTTGAGTAAGTCAGGCCAAAACTAGGAAACTGCCCTAATAAGATCCTAAAGAATCAGATCCTAATTTACTAATGTCTATATTTTTTCTTGATTTCATTACTTTATATTAACCTCCATAGGAAAGAGAAATTGCCAGAGAACAGAAGTCTGAACAAGATCTGGGCAAGCATTCAAAAACCAGTATTCAGACCTCAAAAGTATGAAGAACTGAGCAGAATGGGGATGAGAGCTTGTTTTTGCTCAAGTTTTCTCATTTCACAATTGTCTAACTCAAAAAAAGAACAGGAGGTTTTGCTGCATATTGACACTTTTAGTCTCAGTTTAACTATAGCAATGGTATTTCTCTTTCCTGCCCTGCCCTGATAAGTGCATATTAACCTCAGATTTTTTCACTGAAGTGTTGTCTGCTATCCCTCAACACCTTTGTTCTTGATTCCTTCTTACTGTTTGGATTTGTCACAGCAACAAGCAGGTAGTGCTTTGGATATCTGATTCACTGAAATTGCATTTGTTTCACATAATTTTTTTTACAATGCTTATATTGGTTAATGAGTAAAATGGAGGAATCTGTCAAAATTAATATGCATTGATGTAAAATTCAAGTTCAGAATAAGTGTGAATTGTGTAGCTTGGTTAAAGTATGAATTGACATTCACCATCTGCCATCCTAACTCTTATGTGAAACAGAAGAGATTTGGTAGATCCATACTTTGAGACAAGATTAAGCTATGTGTTTCTGCTTATCAAGTACATTACAAATACCTTTTAATAAAAATCTTTTCTTTGAGCAGGGTGCAGAGCAGAGAACAAACTGCAGCTAGCAAAGGAAATATGGTAAGTAGTTACTTGCGCTTCTTCTCTTGGGCAAGGTCCATGAATTTAAGGACTTTCTCTTATTAATAAACAGAATTAACAGTCTGGAAATGGAATAAAGAAAAATTATATCTTTCCTTTTCACTTACCTTTGCCAGTTGTTCATGAATTTCTAATAAGCTTGGTCTGTTGAGCTTATTCCCACTGACGCTGCCAGTGTTTCTATAATAATCAATTTTGGGAACTGGGTCCATTGTGTTATGGCCAAAAGTTTGTAGATAATACATTTTACTGTGAGTATCATAGGGGTGTAAGCTAGCTTCTGTTTTCTCCCCGTTTTGACGGAAATTGTCGTATAATTCTCGTTTTCCTGGTCTGTAACTGATTCTTAGTCTGTTATGTGTTTCATCAGTAAAAGACGTTTCTTCATAATGTGGTGGGTCAGAGCCCACATCCTCTTGGGCTGTTTCATTGTTGTCATGGTCTTCATTAATGATGTTAACTTGAAAGCGGTTTGCGTTTGGATCCAAGAAAACATTTGGAGTGTTGTTCATTGACATCTTCAGGGGTGCCACAGACTTAGGTCACTGATCCCTGACTCTTCTGTGGCTGCAGCCACACAGTTGCAGATACAGCAAAGGTTTAGTGCTGTTGCATATCAGACCTTTGCTTCTCAAATAATGAAGGGCTGGGAATTTTCTCTTGAATCTCTAAGCAGTCTTCCTGATGTTGGCTGCAGGTTTACTGCTATAAAAGATACAAATAAACTATTTCTATTATCTTGCACGGTTAGATAAGTTTTCCACCACAAGCTCTCACCATGTATCCCTGAGACTGTCATCCTGTGACTTGAGTAAAAACATAGTTGAAGCCAACACAGAGCTTGTGGAGATGTTCCATCTGTGATGGATGCAGTTGACCCTCTAACCAAACCAGCAGTATTTTGGTACAAGCTCCAGAGGAGGTAAAGGCCTGAGCTGTAAATGGGCCAAGAACACCTCTAGTTTCAATCTGTTTTATGAAAACCCACGAAAGAGCAGGGTGGCATGGTGAGAATCCATGCACACAAGCTTGGAACATGATCATTCTGTTAACACATGGATAGTGTGGGGCTCACTCCTCTGTAGCCTGCTCCCCCAGTCCCTTCCAGGAGGGTTGCTCCCTGTATGGTGCCAATGTTAAAATCTGTTTGAGGTACAGGATTTGCATTTGTCCTTGTTGAATGTCATGAGGTTCCTGCTGGCCCATTCCTCTGGCCTGTCTGGGTCCCCCTGAGTGGCAGCCCATGGAGAGGTGAACACACAGCTGTATAATCTGCTTCTCACCTCCCCTTTCCCACACAGTTCTCCTCAATGAAAATACAGAAGCAAACAAAAACTCCAAGAGAAGAAAGGGTATGTATATTTAAGGCCTTTTGTGGGTTAAGTACCTTTGCAGCAATTTAAAGTATGGCTTAGAAAGCTCTGAAATGAGCTATTGAAATGATGGCAATCATTTGTCTTGAAACATATTTCTAAGGAGATTAGGGAATGTGATTGTATAGACTGTATAGATTGTATAATTCAGGAGGAGCCCAGCTTGTTCAAAACCAGAGCATGCTTAGACATTGAAACTTTGAAAGCATTTGTAAAAGCAGAAAGTTTTAGAAACAAAATGTATCTAATAAACAAATATATGACCTGAAAATCTGGATAAATAGGCCCATTGCAGACATTTTTTTAAAATTCCATATTTTTGCAAGAGGTTGGACTAGATGAACTGGTAAGAATTTTTCAATTTAAATTTCTCAATGACTTGGACCTTTGGCACAGAAAGATAAAATACGACATCAATATTTATAGCTTAGCACCGTAAATTTTCTCTAAAATCACATATCCAAATTATAATTTGAAGAGCTGATAATCAGATATCTTCCATCTTCAGTATGAGTTACAGCTAAAGCATATTTTCTTATTTCTTCCATCAGCTATAGGTAATATTCTGCTGTCACCTCTCTGCTAAGACTCCACTTTGTCACTCCTCATATTTATGTTAGTTTTCCTGCTTAATGTTGTATAAGCCTCACAGCAACATATTACATTTATTTAGTTTATTTTACTTCTACTGGCTTTGTATTGTTATTGTTATTATTATTATTACACATTTATTATCATAGTATTCTCCTTCCTTCAGCCTTTTAAAGTTGCAAGGAAGTGTTTCATCTTCAGGCATGAAGGAGCAAAGACAAATCCTCTGTCACTGAGGTCAGTGAAAATATTTGTTTCCATCTCTGTGACTAAATGAAATTCTGATTCTTTGATGACAATGAAACATTTGCTACCAAGTAAAATGATTCTGTCATTTCATTGTCTTATTACCATATTATTGTTTTGCTATGAAAAGTAAAATCTCTTACCTTTCTGTTGTTCTTGAAAATAATACTTAGGTTTTCACAATGTATTTCCAGAGAGCTCTGAACTGTTATTTGTCATTAACTTTGTGTTTAGTTTTCCAGCATTATGCATATATAATCAAGTCTACCTTATTCAGGGTAATTCAACTTACCATTCAATCCTGTGTTTTTAGGGAAGGACAATCTGCCTCTTTTATTCATGCATATAGTGTGACCCTCTCTTTGAGGCATTACAGACTCTGCCTTATTGGCCAGATTTTTCTCCTGTTTAATATACTGAGTAGGCCATCCAATCCCTCTCTTTCAAAACATTTCTAGATGGTGATTTAGAAAGGCATTCTAGCTTGTTAACTTTTAACCAGCAAATGTACCTATCCATTACAATTACTGGGTTTATGGCATTGCGAAATTTCTGAGGGGGCCTGAAAATACTTTTGTTATCTCCATTTCCCTCCCCACTATGCCTGATTCTGCACAGATCATACTCTGTCTTTCAGTTCTGCATATATAGTCATGCAGATAACAGGAGTTCAGGACAGGATCTGCTCAGTGCTTATGCAGAAGATTCAGTGAAGTCAGTGGGATCATTCTTTTGGGGTCCTCTTGTCCTACATGCAGTTTTAAAGCATTTACTCCTGACCCTATTTAAAGTTTTACTCTGTATGTTCAATAAGCCTTTGAAAAATTATGTTCTCTGTATTGTGTCTGGGAAGGCTGACTTCCTAATCTTTTTGGAATGAAGAAAAGAGCAGGCAGGAAATTATGAAGCTTTGTGATTAGAAGGGAATTAGATAATTTGCTTCCAGCAATAGATTGGGTCAAGAACAAAAATAATAAGACAATATTGGGGTTCTTTGGATATGTTTGCAGTGTTTGCTGTGTAGTTTAGAGATAACTGAACTATATTTAACCCAGATAGCTTAAGTACCTTCAGCACTCTAACCTGACAGCCCAGAGCTCAGCTGTGCTGATTAGATGTACATAAAAAGAATGGCAGTGTCAGGTCTCTGCAGTGGATGATCCTATCCAGCAATAACAGATCACATGAATCATTGTACTGATATCTACCTTGGATTTTATGGCTAAATTAACTAGGATAAATGCAATATACTGAGTCTCTGAGGGTCTGGAATTTTTTCTTGTGTATAATCTGAAGCAGTTGAAAGCCCTTACATTCAAAAAATTGTTTATGTTTTGTAATTTAAATGGACCAGGGTAGATTAATATTGGCTGTTCATCTCTTGTATTTTTCAGACAGGAGATTAATGTCCTTCTCTGTACAATCGAGTATTTTATGTTCCAAATGGCACTTGAGCTCTGCTGTTCCACTGTCTGCCTCTGCCTAGGATATAGGGCAAAAGGAATAACATGTATTTTTCAGAATACAGGGAAAAGAAAACAACTGCTGTAACTGATCTCCTTGTCTTAGCTCCTCATTGCAAACAGATCTGTTTAGCAAAAGTGACAGTGCCTAAAATTCTAATGCCAGCCTTCTTAAAAACGGAATTGAATTTCTGTCAAGTACTGTCACACTTGCTAAACAGCTGTGTGTATGAGGGTGACCTTGAATATCCAGATTTGAATCTCTGCTTTTGCTCTTCCACTTCTGCTTTGATAGGATCTCCCATGACCAGTTCATCAGTGATAGTCCAGATCATACACTGTGCACAACGGCTGGAGCACAAGGAGGAGAACCAGCTGTGGAGAGTGCTGGAGTGTACAGAGCTCTGGACCCCATCCCTCCTTGAGGGCTGGGTAAAAATGGGTAAGCAGCATGATTGTGTCTGCTTTGGCCTTGCCAGGATGGTGTAATTGCTGCTGGGAGCTGTTAACCAGACAGTTTAAGTTCCACTTTAAAGTGAATCATATTCTGTAACCAAGTGGAATACAAACATGGACAGACACCTCATCTAAGCCACAACCATTTGTTGTCCTCCACTTTTGTATCCTCAGTGTACATGTACAGACACTGAGTTTCAGAAAATTGTGTTGAATGAGGAGGGCAGGGGGCTACTACTTAAACATTCACCATTCATGAGCCTGTCATGAGACACAGTAGACGTGAGATCCTCCTCTGAAGAGCCAGATTTCATCTGATCCTTTAAATACTGGCCATGGTAACTTTCTAGTGATTTTTTGGTATTTTTTTGCTGTTAGCCATTTTTTATCTACCATTCCACTGTTGATCAAATAAAAGCAACATGAAGTACCTTTTGAGTTTGCAACAAATATTTATTTAACAAAATGGATGCCACCAACATATCTCCAAAATGCAGGTATGTATAACAAATGTAACAACAGTTGGTTTCTAAAATGAAATCAACATCAAATTTAAGGCAGGATATTCTGTGAGTTTTCATGCAAGAGCATATTCAAATGTTCCTTTATCCAACCCCTCAACTTCATCTTCCCATGTGGAAGAAGGCATACTGCTGTAGGGGTCTAGCAAGATTTTGAAGCATCTGATAATTAGAAGTCCCAGGAAAACACACAAAATCCCCACAAAGGCAAAGCCAGTTTTTTGTTCTAAAGTCAGAGGGAAGGCAGACATTTCGTTGACACTCATACTGGCTGAAGTGTTGCTGCAGTAATTACTGCTCATCCTTGGGCATCACATCCTGGTGGCTCTGTGGGATTTTCACCTCTATTGCTTCTTTGCCTGCATAGAAATATCAAATCAGTGTGGTTAGCTCTAAATGGGGTGCATGCATCTGAGCTGTAACATATGAACATTTGAAAATGAAAACCAGCTTGGATTTTAGAAGTGTCCTGTTGTTTTTTCACATTTAAATTAATGTGATAAAATTGCAACTATTAGCCTCTACACACCATTCACTTACTGGCCTCTGTTTTGAGACAGCAGACTCACAATTTTCCTGCTTTCTGTCTCCTCAAAACAGAAATTTCAGTTGTTGCAAACAGCATTTTGTCAGACTTCGCACAAGTGTACAGATTGTGATTTGGCAAAACTCTCTAAGGTCTCCACATGCAGAAAGCCAGTATGTTTCCTGAAATGACTTTACATCTCTGTACTTAAACTAGTTAAACTTGCATTGACCTCAAAGGCAATTTCAGCTAAATAATGTGGATTTTACTCATTTGATTTAGCTCAGAGTCTACATAGATAGATCCAACTTGTGAAATAAAAGACTGTGTGTGCACAGTCTGAAGTCTTGGGCTCCAGTTTCAGAAAAAAATATTGGGTGTATTTTGAGCTTGTAAGAAAGTGAGCAGATTGCTAAAATCCCTTCACCTTTCTCTATACACGTCCACTCTTGTGTATGAGTAAAGATTGGTGGAAGAAGAGATAAAAGAATCAATTCCCTTCCCCTAAATCTTGCTTTCATTTGTTTCTTCTCCTTGGTCTTCCCCATACATACCCTGCCATTTTCCCAGGCACAGTAAACAGGAGATGTGCCCCTGCTCCTCGGGGGCTGACCCTGACGTGTGTCCTAGGGAAGCAGGATGCTCAAGCAACTCCACCCCACTGCTGCCAGGAGAGCTCTGCATGTTTCCAGAAAGGAGAAACTTCCTGTATTTGTCTTTTTAAGGTGATTTTACTTATAGATTTTAGTTGGGGGTGAGGATAATTTGCTTTATTTCACGTTTTCCATCAGATATTGCAATCACATCTTTCTTTTGTATCTGTAGACAGTGGGAGAATTGGAAGGCTGGGACATCAAAAGTGCCAAAGGACAAAGACATTTTTATTGTAAGGTTAGAACTGGAGGCTTTCTGGCTCTTGCTAACACCTATTTAACGAGTGTGCCTCAGGGGAAACTCTTTTTATTAACAATTCAACCTCTTTTTCCCCAGGGAATTGCCAGTATCCATTTATTTCTTGGCAGAGTAATTAGGCCACTCAGAGCTCTGTGCTGCCATGGCTACACAGCTTCAGGTGCCTGCACTGCTCAGCCAGGTTAAAGGGAGTTCCAGTGTGTGTGCTCTGTACTGCAGCCATGGCTGAGAGGAGCCATACTCTGAGTCAGCCTACAGGTAAAAACAACAGAAAAAGTAAAAATAACTTTTGGTATTCCTGAGTAGACAGAAACGGACAGAACTTTTATCTTCTTTGGTGTCTCCTTTCTCACTTCAAAATTTATGGGTTTTTTGACTGTTATCCTAAAGAACGAAAATTTTAGAATGAAGAGCAAAAGGGCAAAACAGAAGTATGTCTTTTTTCTTCCAATAAAGCTCAGTATAGTAGATATTAAATGTTTCCTGTTAATCTTTACACATTTACCAGAGCATAACAACCAATGCTCTGTTTATTCTGTAGACCTTTGTATGAGATCTTTCCTTGTTTTGAATTATATTTGGCTCTTTGAGTCATGCTGTTTCAATTCCTGTTAAGCTGGAAGCAAGATCCAGATACAGCCTATAGGAATTAGAAATAATGTCAATAACCAATATTTTCTGAAAATACATCATAGGTAAAGCCCACCTGCTATATGAATTTTCATTTGGCATACTTCCAATTTTTCTAATTAATTTGACCTTCTGCAGGAAAAAAAAAATACAGAAAGTTCAATACCACAAATTTATGTTAGAAGTCAGTTGATTTGAGCAAAAGCCAGTCAAGGAAAAAAAAATACTTTCCAGAAGTTCTAGAGTAATGGGTTATAAAAATTAAAAAGAAGGTTTATACAGGAAAATTATACCTAGTCACTGATTGGAAAAGCCAGACCCAAAAATGCCAGTTGCTCTCTTGAAAGATATTGAGAAGAATGTCAGGGGTAGGCTGGCCATGGAGAACCTTGAGTTTGAGCTGAGTCCAGACAAATAGGTTTGTGTTTGACATAACATTACTTCACCACAAAGTAATTTTCCAAGAATATGACTTCCAGTCTTAGTAATTTTGCAGCTTACACACTGGAATTAGATGAGATTTGTTTGTACATTATGTGCTTGTCAGGAGACATTATGGGACAAATCTCTGTGCAAAGCTTGACTGATGCTGAAATGTGGAGAAATTGATATCTTAGTCTTATTTAACAATAGTTTGCCTGAAAAAGCTGCATGAGAAAACTGTGTATTTTGCCTGGGGGGGATTGGTTCTGGGAAACTCTAATGTGCAGCTTTGTGTTCTGTTCCTTGTCCTGAATTTCAGAAACTGCAATTGAAGCCCTAAAGTTCACAGGAAATTTTGTTCAAATTATTTATCCCCAAACCCGTGGTACCTTGAGTACCTTTTGTTGCTTTCACATTTCAGTGCTGCACACAGGTTAGATGTCCTCTCCCAGTCAGTCAGACACCTTTTCATTTGCTGCAGTGTATCTGTCAAAGTCCTGAGTCAGAAGACTCTGAATGCTAACTAACCTGGCCTGGATCCCAAAATCCTCCAAGATAGCCTTTAGGACAGCATTGTGGGGACAGGCATTGTATCATTTATAATCTGCAGAGCCATTTTGTGGGGGCTAGCCCTAGACAGAGCTTGATCTTTTTTTTACAGGTGAGAATTCTTCTCCTCCTTTGGTTCATTACCCATATAGACACAGGCAAAAAGAAAGGCTTCTTAACATCCTACTGTGAAATAAAAGGCCACTGGAAGTCCTTCTGAGGCCAGAAGAAACAATCTGAATCCTCAAGAAAATAGGAATGAGGAAAACAGCTTAATACTGAGCTGAGAAAAACAGAGGTATGAGCTGGTGATGCTGGCTGCACCTGTGGGGGGATGAAGGGGAACACCATGGGCACTAGGTTTTGTGAGGCAGCTGGAAGGAAGATGTTGAAATTCTTATTCTAGCAGAATCACCACCTCAATTCTACCAGTGTTTGGTGTGAAGATCCCAGCCTCAGCCATTTGGGGTTTGGGGTGACAGGGTATCATTTTTTCCGGACCAAGCCTTTACTCTCAGCTTTACAGAGAGACTTGAGAAGATCAAGAAAATAACCAGGATAATCTTCCTGGGGTTCTGGGTTTCAGTCCTTCTCTCACAGAACCCCCTACAGGATTTTTTTCTAGTGGCTGAATACTCAGGAAACTGGTATCTTTACACCATCTCAAGCTGGGAATATTCATCCTCTTGGCATGACGAAGCCTCAGGTGCCTAAAAACTCACTTCCTAAATGACAGTTTGGAACAAAATTGACCACATTAGTGGCCATCTGTTCTCTTCTTGGATGTCTACAGCCCAACTGCTTGCATGTTCATGGATGTGGTTATTTTGAAAGTACTTTGAATAGCTTCAGTCCTGAGCTTGTGCTTGAATAACAGCAAACCTAACTTGGAAAGGGACATATAAAAACAAGAATTCTCTGGGAGCTTTGAAAGCACCTCATTTGCCCTTAGCTATCTGTTCAGGGAAACAAAACTATATTCCAGAAATGCTATTACAGAAATTGGTCATAGAAGGTGGTAAGAAAAAATTATTAACAATGAAGAAGTCCTATAAAATAGACTAAAAATATAAATCAGCATGAATATGAAAATCTCTGAAGAGTCTGAGCTACCTGAGTTAATAACACATGTGCAGAAATGCTGCAAAAGGAGCACTGTGACCACACAGCTGACTTGTCATACTCATGTGCTCACTGCATGCTTGTATTCTCTAAATTGCTGGGGAGAGCACAGTATCTTCAGGGTATGGGTTCTGAGACATTCAGGGAGGTGAAAGTAGGAAGGCCATGGCACGGATGCTCAGCAAATGAAGGCATGGCTTACAGCTCTGCAAAGAGAGCCCCACACAGTGCTTTTGCAGCATGTCTGGGTGCAAGCAACACTTTTCCACATAAACAGCATTCCCCTGCAAAGAAGCAGCAGCCGAGCTGTGACACTTCCAGCCTTCCAACAGGGAATGAATTGCCAAAATGAGATTTTATCTGTAGCAAATATATGAGCCTGGATTCTTCATTGGATGAGAGCTTCTGTGCTGTGAATTCATATACGTGGTCTAGATTTGAGTAATATAGAGATGCAGGAAAATGAAACCTTTACTAGCATCATCCTTAACTTGGGAATGTGGAAAAGTGTTGCCTGCTTCCCAGGGGATGGAGGCTGAGACAGACCGAGCACCTGCAAAGCAATTGTTGCTGTAGGATGGATGGCGCGCCCAGCCTTCGCTTTCAGCGGCCCCGCTGCCCCGGGGAAGGCAGATTTCGGCGCTTACCCTGCCCTGCTCCCCCCGCCGCCCCGGCTGCCTCCCTCCGTGCCTCCCTGCCCCGCCGGAGAGCGGCCGGGCCGGGCCGGGCGGCCCCGCAAGGTCAGCCCCGCGCCCCGCCCGCCGGCCCCGCCGCGCCGCCCGCTACGAACCCTTGTCCTGCGCGCCCGCGCTGCCCATGGTGGCGGAGCGCGGGGCTGTCCGCGCCTCCGCCGCCGCGCCGGCTCTGCAAAGTCCAGGCTGGAGTCCCGACGGCTCGGGGCACGGGGGGGTCCCGGGTGCCCCGCTCCCGGGCGGCGGGGGCAGCTCGCCCGGGCTCCCCTCGCCGCCCGGCGATGCGACCCCGCCGGGAGATGCTCAAACCGCCCTAATTAAAAAATTAAACACGGCCGCTGGTGCTACCGCCTCCTCCTCCACCTCTTCGCCCGCCCCTTTCCATCGCTATTCAGCCGCGCTCCTCTCCAGCCCCGCTTTTCACGGATTAAACCCAGGAGCGTGGAAACTTCCTGCAAAACACTACGTGCGGTGCATCGGTAAGGGCCGGGCCGGGGCCGCTGCGGAGCGCGGCGGGAGCAGCCCTCCCTCCTCCGTTCCGCTGCCGCCGCCCAGGCCGGGCACCGGGGCCTCGAGGGCCGGGTGGTCTCTGCAGTGCTGGAGAACGGGGCTGCGGTACCCGCAGGAGGGGCTGCATCCCTGCCGGCCCCGGTACCGCCGAGAGGCGCGGCCCCGCCGCCGGCGCCGAGCGGGACCTGTGGAGCCGCGCTGGGCGCGGCGGGGCCGCTGCTCGCCCTGAAGCAGCGGGCAGGGTTTCACACGCTCGGCTGAGTGCGCCGTGCTGAGCCGAAAGCCTCTTGGGCTGTGCCCGCAGTGTGGCCTCGGGTCCTCCCAGCAGCTCTAATAGTAATAGCGATTAAAGCATAGAGCTCGCTTTATATCCTTTCATTAGCCGCGTTTAGCTGATGCTGGTTGTATATTAGAGATGTTTCTATTTACCACAACAGCAGGTGTTTAAGTTAGATCAGGAAAGAAGATTCATTTTCCCAAAGCTGGATGTGTATATATTGCATTAATAAATCACAAATCTGTTTGAAATGATAGTGATTCCATATGTGTAAATCACCAGGGTGAATACGCCCCTGCAGGGATGCACGTGGGTCAGTGACACAGGACTGTATCACACTGCCATGCATCATGAGACTTATGGGACTGCTGTAGAGCTACTAGCAGATTTGGTTCTATGGAAAATAATTTTAAAACTCCTCATGTTTCTTGCTACATGCAATAACACTATGGTAGGTTAAGCCGCCTTCTTGAAATAATCTGGGGAAAAAAAGGGTTTTACCTTGTCTGCCATTTTAATGCCTGATTTCCTCTGCTGTGACTGCAGTGAACTTCCAAACACTGAGTCAAAATACAGCTTTCTCCTGCTATTAAAACTAATGGTTAAACTGATAGTTAACTATCTACTTGCTAATGGTTATTGGTTTGATTTTCTAATGCTGCATGATTAGTCATGTGATAAACAATGTCTGTAAATCAAGCTAATTTTTGAAGTGCCTCTCATATTTAAAGATCCATGAAGACTTTATAAATAGATAGTTTTAAATAGTATAAGATTGTGCTTTCTGAATATGTATATAGAGCCCCAACTGTTCCTAAGGAGCTCTAGTTTTCTTTTTTAGCCCTGTCCCTGATTTGCTTGGGGACCCCATGAAGGTCTCTCACTAGACTGAAAGCTGTAGTTTGAAATTTTGGGAGGAGCAAATAGAAGATCTCCGAATTTCAGAGTGCCTCCTCAACCTAGCATAATTCAGGGAGAGTGACAGAAATCCAGGGATTCATAATAATTGCTGAGCTTTACTATACTTGGAGAACCTTATTGGAAATATGACTTGGGGAGTAGCCAGGACCACTCTGACTATTGTGGCTGGGAATGAGGGACAGCGCTGACAATAGAAACACATTCTGAGGGGGTGCTTCTTCCCTCTTCTGCCAGAATTTAGGCATGGATGCTGGGCCTTTCACTACCATTTTCCTGGGAAAGGTTTACTTGTGGGAAGTCCTTATTGATACATTATCCTTTTGTCTTGTTATTCTTAGAGGATTAAACTTAAAGAATTTTTTTTAAACATTGAAATAATTGTCCCTCTTGTACTCTGGCTTGGCAGAAGTTGCTGAAATTGTGTGTTTATTTCTAGGAATCTGACACTCACGGTCTATTCTGAAGACTTCTGACTTTATATATTGAAGATCTACTCTGGAATTGAAACTGGAAAAGAAACTGGCAGCCAGCAATAGGGCATGAATCTCCTTCATCTACCAGTTGTCAACAGAGCAGTAGCACTGTTTTTCTGTTCAAGATGGTATATTTTAAAATGGAAAAGTGATGGAATAACAATCTTTTTCTACATTTCATTTCTTTTTCACTTGAAATTCACAAGTTTTTCTTTTGCATGGGAGAAGGTTTTTTGGTAAGGCAAATGGGTAGCAGTGTATGTGAATCATTCTGGGTATATGGATAAAGGGAGCGTTCACTACTCTTTGCTTTCAATTTCTTTATCAGGATCCATCTTTTGTATTCAACTGACAGTTACTCTCACTTTCATCTGACTTCAATCATATTTGCTGTTGATTTGATCCTTATTTAGGCAGTGCTGTGTTTCCTCAAAGGAGAGCCCTTGATCACAAATAGAGATTTTCATAATGATCTAGTAATTTGTTATGTTGAGTTGGCAAATTCAACTGGCCTAATTTAAGGTTGGGCAAGACACTTAAAGCCAAGTGGGTGCCAGTGAGTGAAAGGCAATGTGGAAGTCTTAGAGCTATTAGCTGGTCAATATGGTCAATACTTTTAAAGTTTAAGGATCACTTGAGTGGTGTAGGTGTCAAGAAAATGTAACTGTTTTGAGGGATAACTAACTCCCTTGTAACTTGCTTTTCAGCTTAGCTTTAAACAGCTCTTTGCATGTTCGTTTGCAAGCAAACTCTCCCTTCAATTGCTAGAAATTTTAAATGGGCTGAAGAGGGTAGAGTCAAGGAAGAATATTGTGCACAGAAAAAATGGATCAAGTTGAAACTCCCCTCCCAAGCAAATTTAAGCAAGTTTTTTGAGAATATGCATAATCAGGAAGCAATAGTATATAAGGGAGATAAAAGCAGTAATATAAGCACACAGCAAAAGCAGGTGGATTATATACTAATTTATGTATTGATCACAGTTGCAACTTGGAATTATTTAATGTAATTTAATTCAAGGTATTTAGCATTTTTAAAAGAATAAATATCTATTCTACCATGGTTTTTTTACATAGTCTTAAAAGGTCTGAATCTCTATTTGTGCTTGTTCAAAGGCTGTGCTTTTACTAGACTCTGACTTTACCAGCAACACAGAGTCTCTGGCCCTGAGGGTCTGTAGGGCACTGCTTTGGTGACTGCTGGGAATGGGGCTGAAAAACAAGTCCTACAGAGCAGTCTCCCCATGTTAAACGTCTGACTAGGTCCACTCTTCAGTTAGGAAAAGTGTAGGGATTCAGAAGAAGGTTGAAAATCACCCCATTTGAGTCCAGTCAGTGCCAGTGTTGAGGAAGGTGGAAGAGTGCATGAATGCAGTGAAAACCAACAGTGCCACCTTGTGTGGGTGGGACGGGAGAGTTCGTCCATGAGGAGGCGAAGGGCCCCCGGTGCATCTCCAGCTCTGCACCCCGGCCAGCTGGGACAGGGCACAGGGAAGGATGAGTTCCCTCAGACCTGCAGCACGGAGGTGTTTGCTGCCTCACTTGAAAGGCAGAGGTGGTGGCTATGTTCGGGACACTCAGCCTGACAGTGGAAGAAGGACCAACACAAAAGCAGGTTGCTCAGTTTTTTCTTTCATAATTCAGCAGCTAGAGTAATGTCTGGGGGAAGAGGGGTAATGTGAATTGTTTCCATGTAGGAACAGTAAAAGTGCTATCAAAATCTGGTCCTATGCAGCCTTTTAGGGATAAAAAGTGGGTGATTAACATTGAGACTCAAGCTGTGGTCAAGGGTTGCGCAACACTGAAGAAAAATTTTATGAGACTCAGGGAGATGTAGGCCTGCTGTGGGGGACAAAGAAGTTAGGTCCCTGCAGATCAAGTAGAGCAGGTCTCCTGTGTGACTGATACCAGGCTGTTTCTCTGCCCAGAAAGATAATGCTTAAAAAATGCAAAGAGAGCCTTTGGGGAAAATAGTATTTGCTTTACTATAGGTTCACTATAAGTATGCAAAAGAGGGTGCCAGTTGCAGAGTAGGGTTAATTTTATTTTTTTTTTAGCACAAAGTAAAGCAGTGTAGGTTGGGTCCAGCCTTAGGCAGTGCAGACTGGTCTGGAAATACTTGTGTCTCTGCAAAGAGGAATCTTTAGATAAGGTATGAAAGTAAAAAATATTTACAAAGCAAATATATTGCTAAAGGAGTCCTTCTCCAGCTGTACTTGGGGCTTCCTGGAGAAGGGACAGGGTCTAAAAAATGCTAGGCATGTTTAGGTACCATGGCAAACAGAAGAAGAAAAATTATGTGTGACATATCCACCATGCAGGTTGCTCTGCTCTCTCTCATATAGGTGACAACTGAAAACAGTAATTTACAAGAAAAAAGTCAAATGGATTTAAAAGCTCTGAGACTCAAAGTTGCCATTTTATGAAGTTCCATACAAACTGACTTTCAGGAACATAGAGTTTTTTCACAAGTTCTACCTGATAAAAGTATTGATGAACTGCTTTTGATCATGATTTATCCAGAAACAAAATTTTAAAAAAATTGAGATAAACAAAAGATGAATGAAAGTGGTCCTTTCTAAAAGGATGATGATACATATTTGTTCATTAGCATATTGGATGCTATGCCTTGTTTGTTACTGAGGACTTGACACTTGAATTAACTGGAGAGTTACTGTTTTGAAAAGAATGCTGATACTTAAAATACACATAATTATTTTACCTCAGTAACTACTTGTGCAAGACACTTTCAATAGTAGTTTCTTTACAGTTGCTTATATTTACATATATATGCAAGAACATGAATAATATTCCATTAACCTCAACTCTGTGTGTAAATTAGTGCTGTCAACTCTGTGCTTGCCAAGACTGAACAGCCATTATGCCATACACCCTACCTATAAGTGTGAAACACTATTTATGTTAGGGGAGGATAAGAGGAATTTGTTAGGACAGGAGATTAAGAACACTTGTAACAGTGTTATACTAAATGAAGGATCCCCTTTTAATGGGAACATTTCTCAGAAATCTTGTCCGTCTTCTCTAAGAACATGAATAGAGGCAGAAGAGATGTTGGAAGCCTGCATATCAAAAGATGATTTAACAATATTCTCAGGAGGGACCAGTAGTGTGTAACAAAGGAGACTTTCTAAGCACAGGAAATGGCATGGAAAGACAATGGTTCACTTAACTATGGTAAGTAGATTTAAAAAAAATAATAATTATTTCAATCATTTTATACTAGAGTTTTCCTAGGGAAAAACTTAAATATTTTTCAACACAGTTTTGTAGACCAAAGAAATTCTACTTTTTAATTCCAGTTCACCCCTGGAAGGTCCCTAACAGCTCTTTGTGGCATTATTCTCCCATTTTTATGATTGTTCTTTGTAGACAGAAATACTGAGTGATTGTGTGTGAGACTTGTAGAATAGGAGGCAAGACTCCCATTAAAATCCTGACACAGGCAATTGAGCTGAACAGAATGCTCTAAATTGGAATTGTGGTGTGAGGGAGACAGAGCAAAGCCACCATAACTCCTCCAGGCTTTTAGCCAGACTTTGCCCCAGTGCAGCCTTAATACAGAACACCTCTTCATCTTGGGATGTGTATGGATTGTGCAGTTCTGAGTATTTGCTGCAAAACCCATTATGTGACAGCAGTTTACGGGTACAAAACCGTGCACTCTGGGCTGTGCTGGGTCAATCTTGTGGAATATCCCTTTGGATAGTTTGGGTCAGCTGTCCTGGCTATGTCCTGTCCCAAGGTCTTGCCCACTGGTGAGAGGGGAATGTTGGAGACACAGCTGTGATGCTGCCCCAGCAAACACCAATGTGTTACCTACTCCTTTCCAGCTGCCAGTGCAGAGCACAGCACTGAGGGCTGCTCTGGGCAAAACTGACTTCACCTCAGCCAGACCCACGGGCCCAAAAGGCATACAAACCTGGGAGGCAGCAATTGAAACAGCCAGGACATTATTCAGAACAAGTGGGCAAACTGTGTGTAAGAAAGTCAGCAACTCCTGTTACATCCACAGGCCCATCAGCACAGGAATTCAGTGCTTGGTGCCATAATGCTGCTTTAGGGAGTGGAGATTCCAACACCTGAGATGCTCTGTGCAAAGCACAGTCAAACAGAGGGGCTGGTAACCTGAACATGGGAATTACTCCCCTTCATCCCAAAGAAGTGAGAGCTGTAAAATGTAATGACAGCAATATCAAGTAAACATTAACTATTCCAGCAGTGATCATTATCACAAATACCAAGATATTTATCTAATTATGGTTAATATGTGAACAGAATTACATCTCTTATCAGACCTCTGGACATGCCTTTCTACCTTCACCTGGAATGGAGGTTACTGGGTGTTTTGCAGCAGCTTTGAGTGCTTTCTCCAAAATCTGACATGTTACCAACAGCTGCTGTGACAGTCATGAGGACAGACAAAAGAGAGTCCCAGCAGTTCATAAGGAGTTTACTTCCAAAAGCCACATTATCCAAAAGCCACCAATCTAAATTCATTGTAGAGGAGTGAATGGCTTTCCTTATATAATAGATATTTATATAATATTTGGTTCCCACTTTAGAAATGCTTTTGTACTTGTGGTTAGTAAAATGATTAAACTTTGTCCAAATGATAAATGCTTTTCTTCTTCTTTTAAAAATACTGCGTATTAGAGAGTGTCCAAAGGAGGCAGCAAAGATGGTGGAGTGTCTGGAGGCCTTATGAGGAGTGACTGAGGTCACTTGGTCAGCCTGGAGGAGACAGAGGGGAGACCTCACTGGGATCTTCAACATTGTCACAAGGACAAGCAGAAGTGCAGCTACTGATCTCTTCTGTCTGGTGAGCAGTGACAGGACCTGAGGAAATAACACAAAGCTGAGGCAGGAGAGGTTTAGGTTAGATCAGGAGAAGGTTTTTCACCCAGAGGGTGGCTGAGCACTGGAACAGCCTCCCCGGTGAAGTGGTCACAGCACCAGGCCTGAGAGAGTTCCAGAGGAGTTTGGACAATGCTCTAGGGCACATGATGTGACTCTTGGGGAGTTTTGTGCAGGGCCAGGAGTTGGACTGGATGATCCTGATGAGTCCCTTCCCACTCAGCATATTCTATGATTCTATATTTGGTCTGAACTGTCTCAACAACAGTTTAAAGGTCCAAATCCTTCAGAATTCAGGAGCCTTCAGTTCACGATGAATGTGGGGATCTTATTAATGTAGAAGGGTACTGAAATGTTTGGAAAACAAGCATACAGGTTATTTTTAATTGGAAATGGTGTGGCCAGCAGGACTAGAGCATCCCCCTCTACTCACACTGGCGAGGTTGCACAATGATTCCTGTGTTCAGTTTTGGACCCTTCACAGCAAGAAGGACATTGAGGTGCAGAAGTGTGTCCAGAGAAGGGCAGCTGATCAAGAGCCCGGAGTATCATAGCATGGGACCCTAGCACGTAATAATTAGCATTGACTCCACGATTCCAGAAGGCTGATCAATTGCTTTATTATACTCTAATAATTAAGAAACTCATCCCCTTACAGACAGTCTGATACAGATAGACCAGATTGGTCACTTGAATCCAAACACCATCACCACTGGCCAATTGAGAAATCACCCTTTGGTAAACAAATCTCCATAATACATTCCACATGTTCACAACAACAGATGCAGCAAGTGAAGATAAGAATTGTTTATCATTCTTTTCTCTGATCATCTCAGAGCCTTCCCCAGGACAATGCCTGCTGCTCTCTGTGGAGAGAGCTGTGGCCACGTCTGGAGCATGACTCTTGTGAGGAGCATCTGAGGGAGTTCAGCCTGGAGAAAAGGAGGCTCAGGAGGGACATTATCGCTTCCGACTGCCTGAAAGGAGGATGTAGCCAGGTGGGACTTGGTCTGTTCTTCCATGAAACAAGTGATAGAAAATGGCGTGAACTTGCACCAGAGGGATATTAAGATATTAAGAAAAATTTCTTCACGGAATGGGTTGTCCATCACTGGCACAGGCTGAACGGGGAAGTGGTGGAGTCACAATTGCAGGAAGGATCCCCCACCTGGGGACTTGGCTTAGTGGCGTACTTAGCAGTGCTGTATTAAAGGGTGCACTTGAAGATCTCGGGGTCTTTCCCCACCGAGCTGTTTCTGTATTGTGTGTTTCAGCGCCTCACTGAAGGCGGCTGTTGTGAGGGGCAGGGCCGGCCATGCCCGACCCCGCGTCGCCATGGCAACGCACAAAGCCTCGGCGCGCGTGCCCTCCCCCGGCCGCGAGCGGCGCTCTCGCGAGACTTCGCGCGGCGCGGGGCGGCGAGGCCGAGGCGTTCGGGGCCCGTTTCAAACCGGCGGTCGCTGGGCCGCGGCCCGGCACGACATGGCGGAGAGCGACAGGGCGGAGGCGGCCGCGCCGCGCCGAGCCGAGGAGGCGGCCGGCCAGGCGCCACAGCCGCCGCCGCAGCAGCAGCAGCAGCCGGCACCGCAACAACAGACACCGCAACAGCCGCCGCAGGATGAGGAGGCGGCGGCGGCGGCCGCGGCAGCCGGTAGCGGCGCGGGCAGCGCAAATGGCGTCAAAATGTGTGTGAGAGCAGGGCCAGGAGGGCGGCGGGGGCAGCGCGGCCGGGGGGCGGCGGGAGGAGGCGGCCGGACCCCCCCCGCCCCCGTGGCTCCTCCTCCGCGGGGCCGGGGCCGGGGCCTGGGGGGCCCTCGGGGAGGCCGCGGCCGGGGCACGGGGCAGGGGGCGGCTGTGGGGCAGCGCCGCTGAGGGCTGGGCGTGCGAGGCCGCCCCGCAGGGCTGGGCTGGGCTCCGAGCCCCGGCTCTGGTACCTGGCGGGCCCGTTCCCACGGGATACCCGTCCGGGAGTGTTCCGCATCGCTGCTGGCGCCGGTTACGTTTCCACTTCTTGCCGAAACGATTTTATTTAAAGCCGTTGAAGTAGTCTTTGTTTACGTGAGAGTGGTAGGACAGCCCTATAGTAATTTACTTTCTAAAAACAAACCCCGCACATGCATACATGAAGTTTTCTTGGAAACGGTAACATTTTCATACACAGAGTATGTAAAATTGTGCCATGTATAGTATGGCTAAAAGGAACTTAGAATAAGGGAGCTGGAAATACCGGCTCTCTGGAACAATACCGTGAATAACTTTGTGTGCGTGGTTGTTCCTGATGTCAGGCTTGGAAGGTTGTCATTCTTTACATGAGCTGGATTTTGGCCTCAGATCGTTGGAATTTCAATATCTCTTCCAATCTCATTCAGATCTTGGAGGGAAAATACATTTACAGTAGACTTACTGTTACAGTACATCAAAGCTGCTGGCGTCTGTGAAGTTTTGACATGTTCTAAGCAGCCCTGCTCTGATATTGTTGTGTTTAAAAAAATGCATATGGGATCATCTTCTATATAAAGCTGGAGGAATAAATATGTACTTCATGCCTTTACTTGACTCCCTGTAAAATTTAGTTTAGTTTACAAGCTATAAATTCCACTTCACTGTAAAATGGAATTTGTGGATTTGTTTTCTTTTTCCCTAGTCTGGCCCTCAGCTTCCAAACTGCACAGATTAGAATTGAATTTCACAGGATGATTGTCACCCTTTTTGTCCTTTTTAGGCATATTAATTTTATTGCCTTTTAGGGTTGCTGCTGTTGAAATGATATATTTTCTCTGTATCCCTCCTGTCAACAGTATCTTCTTTTGCCTCCAAAACCTCACAAGCAAATGAAGAATCCCAGTCATTCTGCCCGGTAGAAGTCACAACTTGAAGTTTGAAAGTAATGGCAGGCTCTTGTTAACAGAGATTCAAATCTTATTCTTATTTCTAATCTTCCCGCAAACGGGTTTACAAAGGATTAAACTGTCAGTCTGTGGGTGAAATGTGTTACTTAAAAGAATGATTTTATTAACCTGGTTTGCTTAGCATTCATTAAACTGGAGAGGAATCCTGACTCGTTTTGCACACTTCCCTGAGTTTTTTGTATTGGGCAGTGGAACCATTCAGCACAGCAAAGCTAAAGTGATCCATGTGCTTTGAAATCACATGTTGAGAACTTCTTCCATTTCTGTCTGCTTATCTTATTATGGACACTTGTGAGGAGGAGTAGAAGTTTTTTTTAAAAAATCAAGTTTTAGGGCTTTCATGTTGATGTATCTTGTGCTTATTATTTATAGGCTTCTAGTCTGGCATACGGAAAGCTTGTCTTTTGTCTTCAAAACTTCATGGAAAGTTCAAAAGCTTTTTTTTTTTTCAAAAGGTATAATGGTCTTTCAAATCAATGAGCATATGCACTTTTTTTGAGAACTACTTGTAGACATCTTTTTTCCAGTCCTAAGAATAGTGGTGGTCTGTGATATATAAATATTAATTTAATGTATGAAATTTGTAGCTCATACAGAAAATAAAGATTAGAAATTACTGTTTTCCCCCCATGTAAATGTCAGTTTAGAATTTCTGAGTCTGTCTTTTCTGTGATCTGTAGGTGAGTAATATGACATTGCTTTGAATGTATTTATGATTGAAATTATTGTTAATATTCAAGGAGGAAGGTAGGAGTTGTGAAAGGATTTCTGCCTCCAGCCTGGCCTGTGTTGGTTTTGGCAGATGAGTTTTGCAAGAAGGATTGTTTCTTTAATTAATCCTCTGTTTTCAGCAGCCTGGCTGTGATTCCCAGACCAAGTGCAGGGGCTTTGTTTCCCAGATTTGGGAGTTTATGCCAGGCTTGTATCTTCTGTGCTCTCTACTGATTTGTACAGCCAGGTCTTGCAGAGCCTCTGGATTCCCTGTTTGGAGACCTGTCTCATCCTGTGCACTGCACTGAGCACCAAGGGGCTGTTTCATAATCCTTTAAGTAGGAAAGAGCTTAAAAGGCTGAAGAGAATCCATTGCTCTAATCCTAAAACTTAAGGAAGAACTCAGGTTTTTACTGGGAGTCTGGTTGGGCAGGAGTTTTGCATTTGCAGGTGGGGTTGGGTTGGAAGGAACTGATACTCTGCTCTTTGCCTCCTCCCCTGCATCCCTCCAGTTGCTGCATTGTTCCCTTCATTTCACTTCACTGCACAGCCACACAAGAATTGTGTTGTCACACAGAATGGTGTGGAGGAGGGATGATGCAGCAGGACTTGGAGAAAGCTTGAACCAGATAACATGTTGTTGACTTGAGATGTTTTAAATTTTACAAATACTTGCCCCAGGGGAGTATCCATGCATTTCCCAGTTGCTAATCCACTCTTAATCCACATATAAACACAAGGACTGTGAAGTTAATACCATGTGACTATTTCAAAATTGGGGAAAAAGTCAGGGGAGAAATATGGATGTATTTGAATGTACTCCTCCCTGAAAAATGCCCAGGCTTCAGTAGGAGCTCCTTGCATGTGCTTTTGAGTGCAGGACTGCCACTTACTCACTGTTTTGTTAACTGTGCAGAGAGCTGAAAACTTGTCAGTTAATCAAAATCACTGCTTTTGCCATATGTTGTGGTTGTAAAACTGAAATGCCTGAAACCTTCCAAAGTGTCTCAATGAGATAAAAACTAAGCCTTCTGAGATGTGAGAAATATAGTAAAGATAGTGATGTAATTTAAAAGGAGGGTTCACAACCATTCACTTCTGTCAGTCCTGTAGGACATCTCCTTCTAATTGTTCTAAATCAAGATGCTAATTCTGGCTTTTTAAAATACATGCTTCTATAAAAGTACTTTTAAAATTTCTCTTTAAATAGACACTGATGTGTAGTTAAAGATTCTAAGTAGCATCTGTTTAGTGGATCACATTTGTGTGGCTTTATTCAGTGGATTCTTTCAGTTCAGCAGTTCTCTTTTTTAAAAGTAACAATTCAGGCTCCTTGAGCCTCTGTTGGCATGCTAAATGACCTTGTGATAATAACAATATCAGGAATGCTGAAGAGTTACAGATACTTCTTCTAATTCTGTTGAAAATGTATGGTCTTACTGAAGTTGAGATTTGGACTGCTGTAAAGGAAAAGCAGCCAATTTTCATCTAAAATATAAAAATATTTTAAAAGGAAGATTTCAGTGCTATTGGTGAAGTTTTGAAAGACCGAGGAGGTGTCTGCTTTGTTGTTTTAATGGATAATACCTAGTTACTTAATTAGTCTTAGATTCATAGCATGGCTTAATACAGCTGTTTCCTATGCATTTAACAAGTTCTAAAATTCTAGTAGTGTTAAACAGTGAAACTGAAAAAACATTTGTTGTTCTTAGCTGGATTTTAATTTCTAACAGTAGTCTGACACAAATTGTGAATAAAAGTCATTTATGGGGTAGATAAAACATAATTTGATATAAAACCTCTTGGAGTTGATTTTGATATATTGAATTCCATTGAATTAAGCATCTTGAGCTGTTTCAACTCTCAAGCTTAAACTGTTTCTACTCCCACCCTTCTGTGGTGAATATCCTGTAACTTGTCCAAGTGAGGTGTGAAAATTACCAAAGCACCAAGGCATGGGTATTTTAGGTCATTTTTCACTCTTTCTTGGTAGTACTACTACTTTGTAGTAGTTTCACAGTTCCATCTTTCTGAGTCTTGACAGACAGGATGTGCTGGCACAGGTTGCCCAGAGTTGAGGATGCTCCAACCCTGCAAGTGGTAAAAGTTGGATGGAGCCCTGAGTAAGGTGATCTAGTGCAAGGTGTCCCTGCCCATGATCTTTAAGGTCCCTTCCAACTCAAACCATTCTAGGATTCTATGATTCTGTGAAATGGAATGAAAGTTAATTAGTAAGATGTACGTTCTTTACTTAGCATTGGAATGTTTTTTTGTTCCTGATAAATCAGTGTGTTTTGGAATTACTCTGATAGCATGAATTTATTTTTCCTAATTTGAAAAGCTGCATTTGACATCCTGGGAATTCCTATAGCATAGGAAATACTCAGTTATATAAGTAGGAACTGGGATAGTCTAATGGTCCAACACAAGACTAACAGTGTTTTTGTTTGGATTTTTGTTTTTTAATGTAGGGATAATGATGAGACAGCAAAAGAAGGGAAAGCACCTGTGAAAGAAAAGTTTGTTGCAAAAGCAAAGGCAATCCCTTCTCTTGGAAACAAGAATAGATTCCACCCCTATGCAAAGGAGAAGAATGCAGGCTCTGCAGACAAGAAGGCCGTTAACCGCAATCGGGTTTTTATTAGCAACATCCCGTATGACATGAAATGGCAAGCTATTAAAGACCTGATGAGAGAGAAAGGTAACTTACTCCTTGTAATACACTTCACACAGAAACCAGTGGGGCTTAAATGCAACCCATGTGTCCTTTGAGCCACACAGATTTGATTTGAGTTTTTTTGTTTTGGGCTGTACTTGGTACATCTATCTCCCTTCCCCCTCTTTCATCCGAGACAATTGCATTGCAGGGTAGGCTGGGTAAATGAAGTGCTCACAATCTTCTGCCATTCTGGTGTGATAGTAGAGAGTATATGCATGACCTCATGAGTTCTCAAAGAGATTGTGTTTTGTCTAGTTGTAGATCTTGTAGATTTTTTTTTTCTCTGAGGGCTTTTGTATTTAAGCAACACATGAAGTGTGTTAACCTGAATAATAAGGGATGTCTTTCAAAAGTTGTTTTGTATTTCTTTGGTGGAATCTGGCTGTGGCATTAACTTGGTCTGCATTGTCACTACTGCCATGACTGTTTGTCTGGAGCTTTGTATTAAAAGCTTGTTCCTATTGTTGCAGTTCTGATAGAGAAACCTGACTACCCCAAAAATTTTATTTTAAATTTGGGGTAAAATAATAATAACATATGGCTTTTGTAAAAAGTTAGTTCTGTGTTTTCCTTGAAAAATTGATTCTTCAAAAGTAATGCAAAGCACACTTGGCTTTTAGGCTGTGAAAAATGCCAGAGCCCCCTTCTGTAACTGCTGGCTTATCTGTTGTAAGGTGACGTGACTATTTGATTGGTTTATTTACTTAAACTTCCTACTTTAGAAAGTGAGTCGCTTGCTGTGAAATATTTGATGTGTAAATTTGGTTATTATTGAAGGCAAACTTTTGATTGAAGATATTCAGGTAGAAAGTCACCTTAAAACAGGTGTTGAGTAGGATGATAAATGTAACACTTTTCAGTGAACGTTGACGTTTCATTTGTTAGGTTAAGGGACTGTGTATATCTGAATTTGTTCACCAACTATATCATACTGGCCAAAATATGATCTCTAGTATGAATTAGGTTAAATATAGTTGTTTGTTTTTAGTTTTGAGAATGTGGCTGCTGCATATTTCTGAAAATAGCTAAATTATATAGCCATTGACAGGAGGTATGGTTGGTCTGGTTTTGATTGTTGGTGAATAATAGGTGATTCTCTGTAGACTTGTGCACAGGGGCACAGTAAAGAAAGATACTGGTGTTTAAATGCATTGTCTCTTGGTATTTTCCCTTTGTATGTCTTATGTAGTTGGTGAGGTTACATACGTGGAGCTGTTTAAGGATGCTGAAGGAAAATCAAGGGTAAGTGCCGTGGGCAACAATCTGCTAGAGGTTTAAAAGTTCCTCAGCAGTTTTATTTTTGTATAATACCTGTACCAGTTATTGGAAAGTAAGTTTCATTTTTACACTGATTTTCATTAAGGTAGCCTTGAGGATTCTCTATTAGAAGTAGTCTGACACCTTCATGCAACTCCCACTAGTTGGTTGTAAGGGACAAAGTACTTCTGTAAATGTTAACAAATGGCTTTTACTTAATCCTTCTTTTTAGCCAACACCTTTGTCTTGGTACAAATCTGTTTCATATAAAGGATGTTCAATAAACCAATCATTCTATTTAAATTTTGTTAGTGTAGTATGCTCTTCTTGGAGCCAATAAGTATAAAATGTTAGCTAAGAATATACTGGGTGAAGTGCCTGATTTCACAGCTTTGCAGGATCGGTACTTTTAAACACTGGCTTAATGTATTTACTTTCTTAAAACTAAATGAATGGAGATGGTTGGTAGCCAACAGAGTGCCAGCAATGAGGCACTAATAGTGAAGTTTGTTAAAGTTCCTTTGTCTTCTTAATAATAGTCAAAAGTTTGGCCAATAGCAGCTCCAAACCTGCAGTGAAGAACATGAGAAATGCAGGTTTGAGTTTTAACTGAGGTTGGATCAGTTGTTGTAAATTACTTTCTTTAATACTTGTTAAAACTAAAACATGCTGTCAGCTTTGCTATGCTTTAAGAAATCCTCAACTCTTTGCTTGATTAGAAGGATGCTGGTGCAGTCAATAAGGTTATTTTCTTGTAATTGTTCAATTATGTTGTAGTACTGAAGAGGTATGCAGACTGCTTTTTCATTGTAGTGGTGTACTTGATGTAGGTAGATTTTAATTTTGTGGTTAGTGGACAACTTTTAATGACGTGATGAGTGTCTTGATTGGTTTTTGGTTGTTTTGGGGTTATTTTCTTTCCACCCTTTCCCTCCCACCTCCTCTTCCCAGTTGTCCTTACATGGATCTGTGTGGCATTTTTCCAATTCTGGTTTGACTCAAAGAGCATAAGAGACAATGTATTCTCTTGCATTTGGATGGTATGTATGCTGAGAAAGTAGGAGAAATTCAGATTGGCTACCACTAAAGAGCATATATTATGCATTTTGAAGCTGAAAATAACTTGTATAGCTACTTAACAGTGAGCTGGGATCTTTAACTGGAAGCTTCATTGTTCTGTCATATGTGCTAACTGACTTCTTTTTTTTCTTGCTTGTTTTCTCTTTACATATGATGACAAATCTCGTGGATATAGGGTTGTGGGTAAGTTTCTTTTTTTATGTGTGTAGAAGCACACTGCTATCCAAACATTCTATTAGATTTGGCATGTTCAACTTTATTTTAATACTCTAAATGTTTTGATCTCTTTCTAAGTGTGGTTGAATTTAAAGATGAAGAATTTGTTAAGAAGGCATTAGACACTATGAACAAATATGATCTTAGTGGAAGACCCCTGAATATTAAAGAGGTATGTTTATTGCTGCTGTTTTGAATTGGAAATGGTGAAGATACTAAAGCTACTGAGATGACCATATAGGGTTTTGAGAGTCTTAGATGTGCAATTTCCAGTTTCATTTTTTTGTGAATTTTTATTGATGAGCTGAACTGCCTGTTGGCTTGCAGAAGGTTGGATACTATGCTGAGTAAACTGACAAAAAGCATGTCCTAAACTCAAAATAATCTAATGCTGTTTTCTGTTAAAACAGCTTTACTTCATATTCTTACCTTAGGGTTTTTCCAACCTAGGTAATCTATGTTTACATTGTGTCCCTGCTTCAAAATATGACACAGAATGAGCTAATTATTAGACCACTACATATGTGCAAAAGTGGGGCTGGAAATAGAGAAGTTGTGCTGTCTGGAAAGTGAAATAATGTCAACATTTCTATTGTAGTGCTGTAATATGATGGTATCTGATGCAGTTCTTCCTGTCCTGTTACAGTTTTAATAATGGTATTAATAAATGATACAAAACCACCACCTACTTAAATGAATTCAATTCTTGGAGAAAGTGCTAGACTGACAGTCCTTTAGCTTGAAATCTTTTCTACTTGTCCATAGGCTAGGTACAGCATGTGAAGTGGCAGTGCACGCTTCCTCAACAAGTGCTTTGCCAATATGCCTCAACCCTCATCTGAAAGGACCCACCTCTAGAGGTGAGGGAATTAGGGCTCCATGCTAATTCAGTTCATGATCCCTCTGACATGGACAAGTGTATTTATTAGTTGATAATTTTGATGGGTTTATGCAGAGTTTCAAATAGTACCATTTTGTTTGTTGCCAGTCTGGTTGTTGATGGTTAAGTGGCTTTGTTTGTGTCCACGTTTCAGGATCCTGAAGGGGAGCATGCTCGTAGGGCACTGCAGCGGGGAGGAGGGCAGTTTCCAGGAGCACATGGACCTGATGCAGCACCTGGAATGATGAATTTACCACCTTCTATTCTCAATAATCCAAACATTCCTCCTGAGGTTATCAGTAATTTGCAAGCAGGCAGGCTTGGATCCACGATTTTTGTTGCCAATGTAAGCTTAAAACTGTATTTTATAACTTTATTGTTTGATCTTTGTAAGACATCTTACACCTGTGTAGTTCAGATTTAATATTAAGAGGAGGTTGGAAAGAGTTCACAGTTAGTGTATTGAATTGAAAGTGTTGGGTATGTATTCAGATTTTGGACATGGAAAGATACATTAAACTCTTGAGACTGACATGCACTTCTAATGATTGCAGTCATCTGTTGATTCAAAACTATTTTATACATCTTTTCACTATTTACAATTGCATTTGTTTTTTATTCAATATATATGTCAGCTTACCTAAGTTTACTTGCTAGTTACTTTAGACTAACACAATCAAGTTCCAAAAAATGCAATGGTTCAAGTTCTTTATTAGCACAAAAGACTATGTATTTATATGAGGTCTTGTGGAATTACAGCTGCTCTTCTCAAGAACCAACCCAATGGTAGTATGTTAATTCAAGTAAAATACATGTACATATTGTACATACGTGTTCAAATGGTGATTTTTTGGACTTTGACACAGTGCGTGTATTGCAAAATCTCAACTATTTACAATTTTCAACCATTTTGTCAATGAAGAGTTAACAGCAATGCAGAAAATCTCTTCCAAATGTAATAGCAAAACAGAGATGTGCACTGACATCACTGATGTATTTCTGTGTTTAAGCTTGACTTCAAAGTTGGCTGGAAGAAACTGAAGGAGGTATTCAGCATTGCTGGAACTGTGAAGCGTGCAGACATCAAAGAAGATAAAGATGGCAAGAGTCGAGGAATGGGGACAGTTACCTTTGAACAAGCAATTGAAGCTGTTCAAGCAATATGTATCCTTGGCTTTGGAAAACAATTGATCATATATTGATTAGTCTTTAATGGTTCTGGCAGCGCAGTTTTACAAATGATGCCTATTTGCTTTGTAGCTATGATACAGGGACTAGAGTGTAATACTGTCCAGATTGCATTTGTAATGCCTGAATTTACTAATAAATTCTAAAACTTCCTCATGATGTTGAACAAAATTAAAATACCCGGCAGTGTGACGATTGTGAAATTAACTTCAGTGTACCTAACAGCTTGTGTTGCATCTTCTGGCCATTGAATTGGGTTTCTTAAGCTACAGTAGGGAAAGATAAGACTCAGAGCAATTGTACAGAAATATAATAAGTTATTACATTGATTCTTCAGAAACAGTTCAGTTGCCTTCTTAAGACTCCTTGACTTGCATTTCTTCAGCTATGTTCAATGGACAATTCCTGTTTGATAGACCCATGCATGTAAAAATGGTAAGTTGCTTTCATTTCATTCTACTTTATATGTCTCTGCCAAAACATTGAAAGGATCACAGCATTCCATGCTTGTTTTTTGTCAGGATGACAAATCAGTTCCTCATGAAGACTTCCGTGTTGTGGACAGCAAAAGCTCTCAATTACCTCGTGAGTGCCTGCTCTGTTTTCTACCCCTTGCACTTAGTATATGGTGATCTGTGTTTTCACACTTTTGCTTACTGTGGTCTCTGTGATGCAGAGGAAGGTCTCTCTTCTGATCATACTTTTTTTTTGTTTTTGAGGTGGTCTTGGTGGCATTGGTATGGGACTTGGACCAGGTGGACAGCCCATCAGTGCAACACAGCTGAGCATGGGTGGTGGAATGGGGAGCATGGGTCCGGGAGGTAAATCCAGATTCTTCATTTTTAAGTTATATGGAGCTTGTTTAAAGATTTTAAAGTTTAAAGTTGCCATTTGTGCAACACAGAAACTCTGACTTTTAAAAAATCCATTAGGGTGTACTAAGTGTTGTTTATCTTTTTGGTTTAAAGGTATGGGAATAGACGGCCCAGGATTTGGTGGAATGAGTAGAATGGGAGGCGGTACGTGCAATGAAGTTTTTTGCATTAAATATTTCTTTAATACTATATAGAAAACACTTTTCCTTATTTTGCAGGACTTCCTGGATTTCGTGGGATGGAAGGAATGCCCAACATGGGAGGGTTTGGAGTCAACCGAATGGGAGGTAGTTGAACACCGTTCCTGTACACCTACTAGTTTGCTGATATTTTTTTATTAAAATCTCTCCATTTAGGGGTGGGTAATATAGATCAGTTCAAGGGAAGTAGTTGTATGAGTGGAGGCCTGGGAACTGGCAGGGGAGTTGAGTGTGTAATAGGTGCCTCTGACTTGTGCATTAGACTCACTTCTATTTAAACAAGTGGCTGTGAAAGAAGTATTGTAGGAGCATCAGCTCAGGTGTGAATAACAGAATATTCCAGATTTTTGCTTTGTTCTTTCCAGAAATGTTCCGTGGTGGAATGGGAGCAAACATGGAAAGAGAATTTGGTCGTGGTGACATGGCATTGAACCGTGGTTTTGGAGAGTCTTTTGGAAGGATGGGTATGGTAACTGTTAAATTTTCTGTAACATAGTATTGGAAGAATTTTGCTAGAAGGAGACCTGGTTTCATTTGGTCATCTTCTGTTTCTTCTCCCCCAGTCACTGCTGTAAGGATGGAATCTGAATATTCATTACAGTCACCACTTAAGACAAGGGTTCAGATGTGGAGGGTTTTTTTCCCTCTGTAAAATATAAATGGAATAGCTGTTTGAGGAAAGCATTTATCTTCATGCTGTATATTTTGTGGGGTATTAAATCTGTGGGGTGTTGAAATACATGCTTCTGATAATGCTGAACACGGTGTCCATGTACAGCCTTTGTACCTTCCATGAGCCTGTTTGCAAATGCATGGTGGGTATAGTACTGTTTCTACTGCAGATCAGGTAGCATTGGACAGGAGTGTTGGATTTTGGTGCCCTCAGTTTTTGTCCTGCATTCTGAGCTTCTGTAGCTCAGAGTGGTATTTATTGGCCTCTTCTGTAACTGCGCCGGGATTATTTTGTTTATAGATGATGTCTTGTTGGCAGTGGGCTTCCCTCGGATGAGTTACTCTTCCATCTTCAGAGGTGTGGAAGAGCTCAACAGCAGAGCCTTCTTGCCCTTTGTTAGTCTGCTGTTACCTGGATGAATCACAGAATCCCTTAGGTTGGAGAAGATCACCGAGTCCAGCCTTTAACCCAACACTGCCGAGGTTGGGTTAACCACTAAACCAGGTCACCAAGAGCCACGAGTACACGTCTTTTAAATCCCTTCAGGGATGGTGACGCCGCCACTTTGTTGGTCAGCCTGTTCCTATGATTGACAACTCTTCCTTTGAAGCATTTTTTCTAATATCCCATCTGAACCTCCCTTGTTTAACTTGAGGCTGTTTCCTCTTGTGCTATTGCTTGTTACTTGGTAGAAGACAGTGACCCCATGTCTCTGCAGCCTCCTGTTAGATAGTTACAGAGAGCAGAAAGGTCCTCCCCGAGTCTCTTCCTCTCCAGGCTGAGCACCCCAGCTCCCTCAGCCATTCTTCACAAGGCTTGTGCTCCAGAGCCTTGAGCAGCTGTGTTGCCCTTTTCTGGACACACTCCAGCACCTCTGTGTGTTTCTTCTTGTAAAAGGCCTGAAACTGAACACAAAATGCATCATAGGAGACAGCTCTTCTTCCTCTTCCGTGTTTCTTGTACTTTTCCATTCCCTTAATTCACCACCTTGAAAGAGAAGAACTGCTAAGAGCATAAGGTTCATCTGGTATAAAAGTTGTTTTTTTTTTAAAAATTGGATTAGTTGAGGCAAGTCATGGAAAAGGGTAACCGTTGTGTGCTTGTTTTCAATGCTGATAATTATGTAGAAGTGGTAAGAACATAATAAGCTTGTCCTTTAAGCTAGTCTTAATGCCTTGGAATGAATGTCTTCGAAATCAAGTGTATGCTTTCACTCTGGCTACTTGCATAAACATCTGTTCCCTGAGTGAAAATGCAAGGCCACTCAAGTTATAAATGTTTCTGCAAGCAGAAGGCTTCTGAGTCTTCAGGTAACACGTTGGTTTAAAAATTTATGAACATGGCCATTGTGAGAAACTGATGGGGGTGTCTTTCATTCAGTAGATCCAGCACGCTTCAGTTTACAAACTATCAGTGATCTGCCCATTTGAATAGTGTCCTGAGAACCCAGATTAGAGATTCCCAGCTTCACCTTAAATAATGGAAGGAAATTGTAGGGACTTCTAATAGATACTGTGTTGATCAGGGAAGGCCCTGATGTACTCCTGTTGCAGTATTTAGGTTAATGGTATCTTAGAAAAAAATACTGTGAAGGCATTTGGTTTTAGTAACCTTGAAATCAAGGAAGGTGTCTTTGATTGAGCTGTAGTATCAGAATGGAATTGAGGATGTTTGATTTGCAACAGAATTGTTGGCTTTTTATACTATCAAGTTCATATAAGATGCAGCCTTGAATTTTGAAGTTGTTTTTCCCAATGTGGGAAATGGCCCATTTAGTTTTACCACGTTTGTGCTGCTGGCAGGCTGTCAGAGGGGAGAAAAGCTAGAAAAAAATCAGAGTAGCTTAAATCCTGTAGTAGAAAAGGAGAAACTAACTTTACTTACAAGGTGTTCCTATGTAGTTTGTATGGTAAAGGCACACGCACAAGTGTCCTTATAGAAGAATATTGCCAGGTGACACTGAGAACAGTGCACTTCATTAGCGTGTGCTTTGTTTCTGCACTAACTGCTGGTTTCAGTGTATGTCACTTCATTATTTTTCTCTGTTTAGGTGGTGCAATGATTGGTGTTTTTGCAGGAGGAATGGGAGCACCTAGCATGGGCCCAGTAAGATCTGGAATGAGTAGGTTAACTTGTTTCAATAGAACCTAAATGCATAGGCAATGTAACAATGCCATGTACACCTACTTGTGTCAGAGGAACTTGGTGTAGTGTAGTGTCTTGCTGTTGAGGGAAGTGGAACTCTGTTGCATGTGACAAGTCTAACAGTTTTCAAAGCTCTTATGTTTATGTAAAAGTTCACAGGAAAACTAGCTAATAGAGTCTTTCCCTAAATCTTAGATTTGGAATGGTTTCAACTTGTAGTTTGGAGGGAGAAGTGATTAAAATAAACTTGTGTTTCAGAAAAAGAGACAGGCAGAGTTATTTGAGTAAAGTTCATGAAAGCTGAACCTCAGTAATGTCATCATTGAAATAAAAAATCAGCCTTGAATTTCAGATTATCCCCCAGTTTAATTTTGTGCAAAGCTCCAATACTGAGTTTGTGTTGCAGCAACACTCTGAGTTCCTCAGTCTAGAGCAGATGAGAAACTAAAATCTTGCTAGTGCCGATCTTAGAAGGCATAAGGCTTAAAGACAGGGTCCCTCATGAATGTTCTTGATAGTTTTACTGTACATTAATTTTTAATTATTAATCCAGAAATATTGTAGTATTTGAATGCTATTGCTCTTAGTTGCTTATATAAATGAATTAATACATTTTATTCCGTGGTTGTACTTTTATTGGGGTTTAAACTGTGACACATAGGAAAGTTCATGCTCTTTGCAGTACTTGCAGTAACTTCTGTTGTTGGCCAAAAAAAAGCCTTCTCTAGAAGATTTTGCAGTTAGGTGTGGGCACATCTGCATTAAGTTAAGCTTAATGAAGGAAAAATGAAGGAAGCCAAATAAACAGTTGTATATCTGGTCCAATTACCTGTATCTAAGTATTGCCACAATTATTTATTTGATCTTTTTGGTAAAAGATATAATTTTTTTTTTTTTTAATTAAACAAGACAGACTTTGAATTCTTGTGTTCAACATTTTGCTACATTAGATGGTATGACTTATAGCCTGATGCAGTTTGGTTTTACTATTTTAGAGCTGACACTCTAGATCTTGTATAATACTTTGTCTTAAAATACTGGCTGTGCTCCTTGATGTACTGTGCATGTATAAAAGTTACGGTTTATATTACAGCACTTTTAATAAAGTTATTCTTCTCCTGACACAAGAACTTTATCCCAAATACTTGTGTGTTTATTGCTAAAAGGAGATTTTATTTTATCCTCCATCTCTCTCTGTGTAGGTGGTGGCATGGGTGGTATGAACAATATGGCTGGAGGAATGGGAATGGATCGGATGGGCTCCGGTTTTGATCGGATGGGACCCGCCATGGGTGGAGGCCTGGACAGGAACATGGACATGGATCGAGGATTTGGGCCTGGCCCGATGGGAGGTGGCATGAGAGAGAGATTGGGCTCCAAAGGCAACCAGATATTTGTGAGAAATGTAAGCAATGAAATATATAGGAACCACAAGCTTATTTTGTGGGTATGTTTGATTACATGCTCTTATTCTCATTGTAATATTTTGTTACCAATAATACCTTTTTATTTTAGCTTCCTTTTGACTTGACCTGGCAGAAGCTAAAGGAGAAATTCAGTCAATGTGGTATGTATATGAACCTTACCCTGTTCATCTCTATGGACTTCAGGTGTTATGTGGTGTTTATTAGATAATAACAGGAAGACTGTTGTCTGGCTAGCTTAATTTTCCTTGTTTCACCCAGCTTTCTTGAGTTATATAAATAATCTTTAGGCATGACAGAACACAAGACCAAGGTACAGTATGTGCTGTGTTGGCTCTGAGTGCTCACTTGCTATGAACTTTAACCTGTTCCTTTAATAAAATTACGCTTTGATTTTTTTTCTTTTTTTGACGTATTCCCTGGCCAGTAGAAGTATATAATGTAGTGTTTCCTATGAGTTAAATATGTGCAGGAGCCTGGATCTGTCCAGGTCATGCATTACTTTAGAAATGGTGCTGCATCAAATCAGAGTTAGTAATTTTGCCAGAATAGCATTACAGGTTTTATACATATGAGTGATCCTGATTAGAGTATTTGCAGGCTGTATGTTCTCCTTTATCTTAAAAAATAAAAGTTTGCTACAAATATTCAATATTTGGTTTTATCTAATTCAGAAAAGTTGGTCTTTTCACAGAAATAAGTGAAAAATAAAGCTTGAGTGTCAAAATACATGTTTTGAAAACACGTTTTCAGAACGGAGAGCTTTAACTGAATTACTGGATGACTTCTTATTTTGGATAGACTGAAAAGATAAATAATCTAAAACATACTGCTGATGCCTAAGGCAGTCATCATACAGCTGTTTAGAGATATTGCTATAAATTAGACCTTGCAGTTCAATTATGAAAAATTACAAGGTGTTGATGTTTTCTTTGTAGATGGAGGATATAGCACAACAGGTTCTTTCCTTTTTTTCTAAGTTTTAACCTCCTGGGCAACTTTCAGATAGTTCAGAACTTTTTTTTCAGTATCTCTGTCAGCTAATAGATGTAGTAAGTATGTTCAGTTGCTTTAAAGAATTATAAGCAACAGATTGTGTTCATGTCAGTATCATAAAGAAATACAGAGACTGTTTCCCAGTGTACCATTTCTTTCAAGACTGAAAGGACAGTCTTACATGATATTTAAAAATAAAAGGCTTTGTATTTCAGGGAAAAGTTTTTTCTTCCTAGTGATGTTCAGGGGCTCACGAGGGGTGTGCTACAACATACTATAACCAAAAGCTCATTAACTCCAGGGAACTGAACATTCTCAGAGGTACATCTTTATAAAAATATTTCCTTGTGAGTTGAGTGTCCAACCTCAAGGAAGCTCAGCAGGAGTTGGATCGTGCATGCTACTTTTCCACCACTCCCTGCCTGGTAACTTCATTGTTATTGCTTTAATTTTGCTCTGCAGCTTCTTAGCAAAATTGCTTGGTTGTGACTATTGCTTTGGTATGTTTTTGTCATGAACAGAGTGGACTGGATTAAGCTACAGTTCAATACTCACACTTTTGTCAGTATGAAACACAAACCTTTCCCTGAGTCTTACAGGGCACTTTGTTTCAAACTTGAGGTCAAATACAGGCACACTTCAGGAAAGATTTGAGATAGCAGATCTGGATTTGGATTCTTTGCTGCTGTTTTGTTTCATGTCACCTTGCCTGAATGAGTGAGTGTACCGTCAGTCTGAAAGTGCCAGTTTCATATGTTCCCCTAGATTATGCTTAAGTTTTTTCTTTTATTACTTCTGAGTTAAGTTGTTAGTACACTGAGGACTTGAAATAACTGCTGTTTAACTTATTTATTCAGGTCATGTAATGTTTGCAGAAATAAAAATGGAGAATGGAAAATCAAAGGGCTGTGGAACAGTCAGATTTGACTCACCAGAATCTGCTGAAAAGGCCTGTAGGATAATGAACGGCATAAAAATCAGTGGCAGAGAAATTGATGTCCGCTTGGATCGCAATGCATAATTTAAAACTGTGTGTTCAGGAACATTCCTATGTCTGTTTAGCTTCTCTGTCTTAGTAAGTCATTTTTAGTAACATTGTATGCTTACAAAAGCTGTAAAAAGGAACTTTTAAATCCCACCAGCCTTTAACAGTATAGTGTTTAATATACTGTGATACTTGTTAACTGAATCTTACTATGTTTGGTTTTTAAAGACAATTCGCCTGATTTTTGTTGTTTTTTTTAGAGGCACTGAGCACCTGCAGGTCCCTATAAAAGCAGGGGATGCTTTGGATGCTCAGTGTCTTTGGAAAATTAGGCCAAGTGTCTCTAGTCATTCAGTTTAAATGAATGGTTATACTGTTTTTAATAAAATAAGCCATTTTCTCTGTTAATCTCCAGATTGCATAGTGGGATTTATTTAGTGTTTTCTGATCTTTTTTTTTCCCCGCCAAACGTGTGTATCAACATTGTAATGTAAGAAGTAGATGTCTTTTTCAGAATTTTGGTTTTATATGTGCGTTGTAGTCATACTGTAATTCTTGACTCTAAAAGAAAGGGCTCCAGTTAGGCTGTGATGTTTTTGTTCTACTTAATATTACTTTAATGATATGACTTAGTTCTGTATATAAGATTTAGAGCCCAATGGGAGTTTGGAGTTGTTTTTTTAAATTTTATTTTGACTAAATGAAGAAACCGTTTTTTTTTTTCCTGCTTTTATTTTTTTCATCAGCATAATCACTGATTAAAACTAGTTACCACAGACCCTTGTAGGATTGTTTCCTATGATGCCAAGTTCATATAAAATTGATAATACAGTAAATACTAAGTATAGGACAAGACAAATTGTCCCCAATTTTTTATCTATTTTCCAGCCATTCAGGTGAACTGCCAGAAAAATGAAACCAACAGAACAGATAAGGGAAATGGCTGTGTATGTCAGACCACTGCTGTTCACTTCTATGGGTCCTGATGTATTTATGAAGGCAGTTTTTATAAACCAGGGTATTCCCAAACAGAGCATATCAAATACATTGGATCCTACGATGTTAGACATAGCCATATCTCCATTTCCTGTAAAAGAAGAAATACAGATAAATTGGCTTAATTGTATTGCATGAAATTGCCAAACTGTTTTGGAGGAACAGACTCCCAGCCCTCAGTTTCTCACAGAGCACCCTTTTCAGATTTTGCATTGGAAGAACTATAGTCACAGATTCTACAGAACATGGGTACCACAACCATAAAAGTCTCCCTAAATCACCAGCATCTGCACAGCTGCACTTAAAATTAAGCTAGACAGGCTATTATAAAATCCATTTATGCTTAAAATACTGAGACCTACAGTTGTGTTCTGCAGTAAAACTGTAATATGTAATCAACAACAAATAAACCAATCTAGAATACTTCTCTGAGATACTATGAGAAGTTTTTAAATGTCTGAGCCACAGCTTTTTCAGGTAAGCTATTTATTTATTTTCAGTAAACTTAAGCTCTAGAATCTGAAGCTTGGATTTTGAGGTTACTCCTTGAATTTATCGAAATGTTGACTAGAATTCTTTCTTTTTGTAGTACCTTTTTAAACACATCCATTGGCATGAGCCTAAATACGAACATCTTTACCTTTCCGAGCCACCAGCACACTTGCAACTGTATCTGGTACACTGGTTCCTGCTGCCAGCAGGGTGAGACCCATGACTGACTCTGGGATTCCCAGCGTTTCACCTGCAGTTGAGAAATAAGGGTAGAAAATGCAAGTGTGGTTTAAGTTAGGGCTCATCCACTGAAAATGGTTTGGACTTTGTTTGCTGGAGAAAGAATCAATCATACAGTAATTCCATATGGAATGTATCAGCTAATGTAACTACATGTGATGTGACAGAACCACAAAGCAGTTCAAACAAAGAGTAACAACAAATATCCTTTCCTTGTTCTTCAAGTCTGCAGTGGTCAAGACAGTAGCAATTAAGATTTTTTTCTTGCAGATAAAGTAAAAGTTTAAATATCTAACAAATTACTATTCCTTTTTTTTTCCCTCAACTTCTAGAAAATACTATAGTCTCTTACAGTTTTGGGCATCTCCTTGTTAGTGTTCAAAAGTCTCATGAAGCAATAACTCTTATAATCATTCTTTTTAATCCCCTCAGGGGGAGGGGAATAAGCACATGAATTACCTTGGGGAGGACTGTCATTAAGATATTGTGAGAATACTGTCTCAACTACATGCCTTTACTATTTCATTCCAATTAGAAAGTGATTTGGAAGAATCAGAGTGCGGAATTTTTATAAGACTTGTAAGTACAAGTAACCCCTTAGAAGTGTGAGTTCCTTTAGGGAAATACTCATTTAAATTTAAAGAAAAGTTTTAAACTGTTATTAGAAGAGCAGCGTATTTTTCCCTAATCTCTATTTTTCTCAGCCCCAAATGTCTTTTAATCATATTAATTTCTGACTTAAAATACAGGGATTCTTCAAAACTGTTTCAGCAGTTGTACCATTCAGGTGCATCAGTATTTGATACCTCTAGTCAAGCTACAAAGTAATTAATTTTTCTTAAACATTTTGGTTCACTAAAAAGTATCTTAATATTTTTTAGTGTTGAAATCTGAGTTCTTACATGAAATATTTTGACATATTTAATAAGAGCAGTTTTATTTAAATAAGAGGCAGTACACTAAGCTAGGTCAGCAATGCTTGTCTATTACTTACCAGCTTAGTCTAGAGCAGCCCAGTAAATTTATATTTGAAAATGTTTGTTGATTTGAGGGGTACTAACATGATCCTGTTGCAGAATTAGTATTCTTTTTATCCTTCCATCACTTCTAATAGATTTGTAGGGTGAGGGACCAACAAATCAGCTTTTATAAATCATCCAGGCTGGAAAATAATGGTTCAAACCAAGGTGAAATACGAATGAACCAGCCTTATGTACCCAACATTAGTTTCTAGCCCTCTGAAGGTTATAAGACAGAATATAAACTCAGGAGAAGTTAGTTTTTTTTTATTTTATTAGATAGATTTATCTTCTATTTAATGTGTAGTGGTTTATTTTCTAGCAACTGACCATTAAGACAGAAAAGTCTTATTTTTCTAGGCTTTTGTTAATTTTGTGTATTAGTAGCAATGTGTTGCTATAAGTAGTCGAATTTTCTTTGCCAGCAACAGAAAGATGTACTAAATTAGGTTTGTTCTTGACCATCCCAGTTTAGTGCCCAGCTATGATACTTTTGTGACATTCTGATAGACTGATTATGCAATGGTAGAACCTTTGAGTTCTCAACCTTCATGAGAGCCTGGACTTGAATATATTGTGTGTTTAACTTGTAGTGTTTTAACATGTAAATAGAATATAATTTACCTGGAAGTAGTGGGCCAAAGACCCCAGTACTACCTGTGATGACTCTGGAAAGTGAACTAATACACTCTCTCAATCTCCACCATACCTACTTTCATTTTAATTAATGCTTTGTCTTGTAGAACAGCAATAATGTTGACTTGAATCCTGTTTCAAAGGCTTTTAGCATCCAGACAGTGAACCCTTGCTCTTTGGGTACAAGTGGAAAATTATTTAACCAAGGAGTTAACATGGTGGGTGTAATATCCAGTGATCTACTAATAATTTCTCAAAGGTTTACTGACTGTGTAGGTCTGCTTCTGCACTGAACAAGGAGTTATTCATGTCTGAAGTAGTAGAAAGATTGAATAGGATTAGTGAGCTATAATGTGAAAATGGCAAGCTTTGAAACATTCTGTAGAGTTTCAGTTTCATTTTCTGCTTGTTCTTAAATATAAAAACTGGATGTCTTTCAAGCTGACTGGAGAAACAATGAAATGAGGAGACCTTTAATACCTCAAAGTACTTTTAGGAGAAGGTTTTTACATATAAGTCCATACCCCTTCTCTCACTTAAATGCAATCCTTTTACTGACCCACTTTATGATGCAGATTTGTAAGAGGTCCACATATACACACTCCAAATATGTTTATAAACACATTTGAGAGGTTTTTTGGCAGTGAATTTAATGCCAAATCTCTTACTGTAACATTTGTGAAAAACACAGGTATAGAAATTATGGATTTTTTCAAAAAACTTTGACCTCTAATTCCAGTCTTGGGGGATTTCATGTTTGTCAGCCTTCAGCATGACAAGTTTATTGCTGTGTGTCTAATTGCTTTGCTTAATGAAGCAGTTTAGTGAAACTGTTTTTAAAAATAGATAGGGTTTTTTGTAGCTACATCAAGTTCTCCTTCATGTGATGGTAAGCAGTGTGAAGCAGCTAAACTCTATAAAAGTGTTCCATCAGTGGATAGAAGAGGGTGGCAAACTAAGCAGTCAAACATAAGTTTCTCTTGTTTTTCTTGTGTTTTTTTACAGCACAGTCTGAGTTGCTAAATTGACTTTTAAAGGGAAACCTCACAGGGAAACCACACAACTTTTCCCGTGATTCTTGACTGGTATAGCAACACCACTTTAGGTACCTACCTGCTATTGTTACCATCCATACAAGAACATAAGTTATTGCAGAAATCCATGCTGCTGAAATTAAAAATGTCACCATGAACCAGTTCCTCCAAAACTGTCTTCTGCAATCTGGTATAGTTAAATAGAGTAGTGTGATAATAGGAAGGGATAACACCCACAAAATTCTCTTCATATCTGCTTCAGGCATGGTAAAGACATTTGGATGATCTGTTGAGGAAAAAGCAACTTTTAAATTGTGGCATTAAGTTTGAATTCATAGCGTACAGTATGTTACTGTCCTCTACTTGTGAGAATACTGAAAAAAGGTGAAAAATACTTCTTCCTCAAGTTTCAGCTGTAGTATTACCCAGTACCTACATCTGTCTGGACAAAGTTCTGAAATCAATTTACTTCTGGGGAGATTCTGCTTGCACACAAGAAAAACATTGTTTCACAATGAGAATAATAACCAATAAAATAATCTCCCCAGGAAGTTGTGATTCCCCAGTGTTGGACATTTCTAAGATTCAGCTGAACAGGTGCTGGCCCATCTGGGATCATGCTTTTGCCAGGAAAGGTTGGACCAGATGATCCTTGAGATCTCTTTCCAGCCTAATATTCTATGATTAAAATGTTTTATATTACATCACCAGGGGTGAACTAAGGTGGATGAAAAATGAATTTCTTTATAAGGGTTTGCCCATAGCATTTACCAAGAGTAAGTACCAACTGCTCTTTTTTGCCTGAGTGGAAACATGACCTGTGGCCACATCACAGCTATCCCTTTACTTTTGATATTATGCATATTTTGGGCTACCAACCTGCCACTGTCATATGGAAAGAGTATCTATTACTACAGTACCTGTGTGGCTTTCAGCTGATAGTGCATTTTACAGGCAATGTTGCTGGGAAGTTTCAAATACAACAAAGACAGAAGTTCTACTACTACACAAATGAGCAACTATCCTTGCATTCCTCTAGCAACTGACTTCATATAAAAACCATCACTCTGATTTTGCTCAGTGTTATATTCCACGTTAGAATAATGATTTGCTTAAATACTATGCTGGAGTTCTTTTGTGAGCAAAATCGTAATACTGTCTGAGAATCTGCTGTTGATGAGAATTGATGCAGACAGGCATGCAGGGTGCTAGAGACAGCTGTAACAAACCTGTACCTTCAGAGATTTCATCGAGCCCGTGTAAGCTTGTGGAAAGTTGAGAGTAGTCCAGCTCATCTTGAAAAATGCCGCTGTCTGTCCTTGACTGTTGGCGAATGAGAGGTCCACTCTCGTCCCTCCATCCAACCAGTGGCTGCTGCTCCGTGCTCTCTTCCATGGCTTTTGTAAAACACGTGCAGCAGGGACTGAACTTTTTCATGAGGTATTGGTTGATTTTAATGTCAAAACATAGTACCAGAATATAACACCCATATATCAATAATAGGGATGCACTTTCATACCTAGAATGAAAAACAAGTTTTATATAACATGTAGTATAAAAGAACCTAGTTGTTGGCATAAGAAGACAGAAAAGATTTGCATGAGTAGCAGAAGGAGAACACACAAAAGCATCTATTTGCAATTGTATGGCTAATGTCATGGAAGTTTGTGAGTGTCCCCATGTCTTTCAGCAGTTTAATTAACTCCCCTCCTCTGCAGAATCTTGTTTGTGTATTGTATAGCTGCATGTTTTTTCAGGGGATCTTACTGATTGAACATTTTCCTGATATTTGCAAAATTGAGTCTTCATGTGATGCTTAAATTATAAACTTCAAGAGACTTATTGCTGGACCTGACTGTCTTGTTGAGGTAACAGGAGTTTCAGTGTTGATGGAAGAGTTAAAACATCAGAAACTCATGATCTCCTTTGGCACACAAAAGTTTTTCTGAACAATGCTGGTATGAAAGGAAAGGCTTAAAAGGAGTAAATGCTGAACACTAATTGCCATGTCAGAACAGTTGTGATAGAAATTGTGAAGTCTGTACAGACAAACCTATGCAGGTCAAACTTCAAATATGCAGAGTTTGAATGTTTAGGTAATAATCTTTACAAGCATTGTGACTTTTTTTTTAAAGCCTACAGGATGTTTATTTCTGTTAGTGAACGGCAGTTCAGGCTACTTGAAGTTTGGGGCTTGGGGATTTTCATTTGTTTTTCAAAACACTGTCTCACAAATCTCCAGTCAACAGGAATTCAACACTACTTGTGCTCTTACCAGTAAATTCTGCTGTCAGATATCATGGCAAGGACGGCTGCTGCACTGATGGTATATGCCAGGCAGTCTCTGAACAGTGGCCAACAGGACAGCCTGGAAACCTGCAGATCAGTCATGTACTTTTCTTAAACCTCTCTGTAATACTTTCACTAAGTGCTGTAAATGCTGCATCAATATGTTGTTTCTATATTATGTAAAAATTAAAGATTCTTAGGAATGACTTAAGTATGATATTCAACAAGTTAGTGTTTTTAAAAACTTTCATAGCAAGTTATCTTAAAACTGATTACATGCTGGTTTTGCTACTAAATAATAAACTTGGCAGTTGTCATAGTAAGTCTCTCTTGGCTTTTGTTGGCAAATGAGAAAGGATAACTCTTTTGCCCTTAGGAGCAGAACTATCAAAGTTATACATACCACACTGGAAAACAGCCCACAAGCTGCAGAAATACCAAGAAGATTATATATTGCTGATCCAAGGATGGTGCTGACGCCGATGTCTCCCTTTGTCACAAAAACTCCTGTAAGGAAAATGACTCTGGTATGTTTCAGTTTGGCATGCAAGGAAAAGAGCTCCAAGTTATAAGGAGTTATAAAACACATCTCTTACCTAGAAAAGCAGTGACAAGCTCTGGAGCAGAGCTTCCAGCAGCCATGAAAGTGGCTCCAGCTACATCCTGTGAGAGGCCAAGGCCTGAGGACAGAACAAAAGGAATTGCTTTAACAAAACTGATGCTGAGTAGCCTGTACCCTTTGCTCTCACCAGTACATAATGTTAGCTGCTGCTACAACAGTTTAGTAGATTAAAGTTTATTTTCATACAGTCAATACATTTATATGAGAGTCATAAAGTAATATACTGAAAATTAGCCTGATCTATTGGGCTAGTTTATTTCTAACTTCATTACAGAAATTAGTTTAAATCTTGTAAAATCAGCATTTGTATGCAGGATTAAACCTTGTTTCCTATTGGTAATAATTATGGGGAAATTCCATGGACTGTAGTGTGATATTGCTGTATGATCCATATCAATTCTATCCATCTTCCAGGGAAATCTGTACTACTGTGTCTTCACATACCAGAAACATTAGTTAAATTCAAACCACTGCTGTGATCTTAAAATCAAATTTTCATTTTGTATGGACAGCGTAAGAGCCTGTGTGTTGCTTAAGAGAAATGAGATTTTTGTTCTGGCAAATTGACTTTCTGGAATGTAACTCACTCTGTGGATCAAGTCCTGCACACCAAGTACAGGGATGTATGGCTGACCATGGCAAAAGTCTGACAAATGCTAATTTATTGCCAATAAACAAAACACCAGCTCTTATGGCAGTGTAGAAGCTTACATTTGCTGTAAGTGTTCAGATTTGGAGGAGGTTTTCCAGTTCAGGGATGAGTTTCCCTAGAGAATTTTATTAATTCTTGGCAGCGAAAATCTCAACTCCCTGCCAAGACCATCTCTTCAGTGGTCTGCTGGAGCCTGGGGAATTGTTGCAGGTTGATTAGATTTCTTAGAACCGTGGTAACCATAGAATTCCTGTCCCTCCTGTGTCATACCTTTAATATGTTAGCAGTAGCTCATCACTACTTTTAAAGAAAAACAAACCCTAGAAAGAGTTTTGGTTTCACCAATCACCATCCCTCCTAATTTTTTTTCTTTTACTAGTAGTTACCTGGACATAGTACTGTGCAACTGAAATGGAAATTGTCAGTTTAGTTAATACTGAGGAATCTTAAGATTTTCCTCCAGGCAGAAAGAAAGCAAATATTAAATGAATACATGTGCACTGTAATCACTAGGTTTTTTTCAATAAAATATTGATCCTGTGTATCAAATTAAATAGTCTATGGACACATCTGTGCATGGAAAGTGAAACTTGTTCAGTTTTCTTTCAGAGCACTCTAAAGCTTTTTAAATGAGAAAGTTTTATGCCAAGCTTCTCAGTTTTTCAGGAAAACAGTCAGGATGTCACTTACATTCACTGATGATCTCTAGGGAAGGTAGGAAGTAATCATCGCACACAATAGACACGGCCAGAAACATGTACAGTATAATTATGAAGTAGATAACGATTCCTCCATCCTTCCTCTCCTGCGGTGTGAAAAATCCTTCAGGAAACTCCGATGAAGACGAGAGGATGCAACGCGTCCCGTTCTCTGAAAATTGAGCGCAAAAGTGTTACACATCGTGTATGGCACCTTCCCATTCCTCAGGCCCCGGGACGTCTGCGGATTCGAGCACAGCAAGGAGCGCTGCAGCGATGCCGCCAGAGCGCCGCACACCTGCGGCGGGGCAGAGCGCCTGCGGGACGGGCTGTGCAGCGCTCGAGCGGAGCGCGGTGCCCTCCCGGTGTCCCGGTGCCCTCCCGGTCCCTGCCGGTCCCGCCGTACCCGCGGGGTCCCCGGGGCCCTGGGCCCGCGCGCCCCAGGCCGCGAGCGCCGCCAGCACCATCAGCGCCGCGCGCCGCCGCGCGCCCGCCCGCATCGCCCGGACTGCGCGCGCGGCGAGGGCGCGAGCGGCTCCAGCGCGAGCGGCAACAGCGCGAGCGGCGGCCCGGGCGCCAGCGTCACATGGGGCCGCGCCCCCCCCCCCGCCCCTCAGAGGCTCGCCCCATCCCGCAGGGGTCCCACTGCCGCCTGCCCAGATCCCACCGCCTCCCCAAATTCTACCGCCCCTCAGAGGCTCGCCCCATCCCGCAGGGTCCCGCCGCCCCGCTCAGCGCTCCGCTGCTCGCCGCCGGCAGCGAGGGGCTCGGGGTTCGCGGGCAGCGCCTCTGACCCGCGTCCCACAGGGAGCCGCGCTCCGGCCCTAGCCCCGTCCTGCCTCGTGTTTGGGGAGAGCGAAGGTTCGGCCTTGGTGCAAGGTGCTGACCGCGATACCCAGGTGCTGTGTAATGTCTCGGGATGCAGAAGGTGCAATACCTTTTCTTCTGCTGTGACAATTTCTGTTTATTCCCACCGATTCCCAGGATTTCTGTGCCGGGCTGTGTGAGCACCGGGCTCTCCCCTCACTGGGCAGATGGCCATGCCAGTTACGTGAATGGTTTGCATGAGCAAAGCTGAGACCCACTCACAGTTCCTCCCTTCAGACCCAGTTCACTGAACTCCTTTGTCTGGTGACCTTCTCACAATGAAGTCATGTGTATAACCGAAGATTAAAGAGTAAAATGCAGTCTTTAAGCTTTGTAAAGTCATCACCCCTGCCCCTTCTGCAGTCACTGGTTTCTCAGGAAGGGAGCTGTTTCCCTTGTATCACTTTCAGACATGTCTCCAGAAACATTTGCAACCCCATGATGCCAAATGGAGTTTTGGGGTGTCTGTTTTATTATTTGTTTATTACATTTGTGAGCAAGAAGTGCAAACAGAAACAGATCGGTTTGCTTCATTGCGTCTAATCCCTCTAAACTCCTCAGGTTCCTTGCATCCATGGTGTTTGGCTAATATGTGATCAACCCCACTCTACAATACAGGAAATAAGGTGACAAAGTGGGTATTTTCCTTTTTATATTTATAACATACATACAGCCACTATTATAGCATGAACAATGAAAAAAATGGCCTGGAACAACAAACTCTGCAGCAATTGCTGTTGCCCATTTCTGATCCCTCTGTGGTCCAGGCTGCTTTTTACTAGAGCAAGAATGATTTTAATAGATTTTTAGGGGTGTCAACAAACTTTCACAAATGATTCTGTGTGCTCTCTGAAAATCAGACTGCTGCAGAGAAGATGCTGCTTCTCTTGCTTTACAGAAAAAAACCAGATCATTTTGGTCTGGAAAGATTTAGGGATTTTCTTCTGAATCCTACTGTCCACCAGAGACAACAGTACAAAATTCCCTGTCTAAATTACTGGTGGCTCTTTCCTTACACAAGCCAACAGAAAGGGTTTTGCTATCAAGGTAAGTGGCTTCCTTGCCACTGCTTCTCTTCCTTGAAACATATCATTGGCTTACTCTTAAAGCTCCTGCACAGTTTTTTATTATCAGCTGCTTCATTTCAAAGTAGTTGTTTTTTGCTGGTGAGCTTTTTCTTTAATTGCTTTAGAGTACTCACAAGCCTGCCTTTCTGATGAGAATGAGTTCCCTGGTACAGCAACATGTTCACTGCACGGTTAGGAAAGCTCAGTCATGTGATTTCAGGATTTGAAGGTTTTGCTCTGCTCTGCTTTTACTCTGTGTTCAAGCTCTAATTCCCTTCTATAGGCACCCCCTCTCCATGCATAGCTGAAGCAAAGCCAGAGCTTTGATTTTACTGAAGGCTTAATTCCACTTAGTTTGCTGAGAAGTTATTGAGTGAGGGTGCTGCACTCGCACCCTCCTTGCCAAGAGCACCCCTGGAGAGAGCAGCAAACAGAAACCCCCTCAGTGTCCCAGCATGAGGAACCACGTGCTGCCTGTTCTGTGTGCTTGACCCAGCACAGAAGCACAGCTGCCAGAGCAGGCTTTGGGCTCAGCATTGCTGGCTGCCAGCTCTGGGCTATTGCACCGTGACACAGCATTCTGTGAAGCTGGGGTCAGGCAAACATCAGTGCACATTTGATGTGTGCTTCTGCATTTTTTGGCTGTGTTAAGGTAAATGTCTACTCTCTGGTAGTAAAAATAATGAATAAATAAATGTTTCTGAGCTTCTGGAGGAGAGAGATGGGTGACTGTTTGCTAGTCAGGTTGCTAACACTGATGCTCCACCGGGGATGTGCTGAAGGCTGCTAGGGCTGCCTGAGCACAGGCCTTGGAAAGGGTAAGGGAGCATCAAACTGCAGCAGCTGCAGCTCCTTTCCAGCGATCATAATCTGGTGTGAACTGGCTACACTGCATCTGAATGTCCCACACAGCTCAGGACAGGCAGTTGGGTTGCTGCCCAACAAAGCAAAAGGAGGTTGGGCTGTCTAGAGGCGTGACTCCAGCTGAGTCACAAATGTTATTCTTATGGTGCAATTTAGGGAACAGGTGGGAGAGAAAATGTTAATTGGAATCAGCTGCTGTATCTCCACAGAACAAGCACTCATTTTCTTGAGAGGAGAGTGGGACTTCAGTACAAGACCAAGGACTTTTTCTATAAGCAGGGAGTTTGCTTAGGATTGTTTGAAAGTTTTTTTCTTCTACCTTTTTCCACAATTTGAGCAGACAGACCATGGATAGCGAGGGGAAAAAAGCAGGTGGGTTTATCAGAACTTAAGGGCAGCATTAGTCCTTGTTGGTAGGATCAGTCCTTAGACAAAAGAGATATGAGAATGGCATGATGAATTCATGACTAGCTTAAAATAACAACAAAAATTATTATTGTGTGGTGTGGGGTCCAGTCTTTTTGAGGGAAGGAAAGAGTGGTATAGATCCTTGTAAGGAATCTGTGGTTAACTTAGGTATAGGTAATCACACCTGTGTAGGAATCCTGAGTTTCTCTGCCTTCCTTTTTTATAAACACACTTCCAATCTTTCTTTTAACTCATGCTGCAACCTACTGCTTTAATCACAGTGATTAAAACAGATCAGTGTCTGCATCATCCTTGCCTTGTGGGTTTGGTTTTGGGGATTTGTTTGAGATTTTGTTTTTGGTAGAGCTCTGTATAAAAATATTCTGGTCTGTGTTTAGATGAGGGTGCTTAGACAGCCCCAGGGCTGATATGAGTGTGGTTTGGTGTTGGCTGTCCCTCAGTGCTCTGGCTCCTACCCCAGGATGTAGAGCCTGTGCACAGCTGTGCTTTTCTTGTGTGACAGCCTGTGCATGCACACACCACTTATGCTCCCAGTCACAAGGCCTAATGTGCTGGGAAACAAAATAAGTGAGGATGTTTTCATCCTCAGAACATACCCCAAACCTCAGTGTTGTGAGAACCTGGTGGTATCCCTGTTTGGCAGAGAAGAAGTTGAGGATGAGCAGGGCACTGAGTGCCTGGCCCGCTGCTGCAGTGGGAGGCTGCACGAGGGCTGTTCAGGAGGTCAGTTTCCATTCTCTTCTGGTTGTGTAGCTCCTGTAGCATCTCTGGAGTGTTAAATGGTGGCCTTTAAAAGAGCTGATAGAACAAATTCTCTTAGCCTGAGGTGCTCAGATACCACCCTAAGGTGATGAGATAAATGCTGTTGCAAAGTTAAAATGAGTCTCTCCAGTGTAACTCCATTATTCTTCATTTAAAAGATAAATATACCGTCATTGTCAGATCAGATATTCCCCTTTGTCAGCGTTTCATGGCTCACTTCCTGGGTCTAGATAGATTGATGATAGCTGTTTAATATTCTTTCCTCCATAACCACCAATTTGAGAGTTGCCAACTCTCATGATGGCTGCTGTTTTTCTTAAAGCATCAGCTTGATGTTCATTAGCCACACAAGAATCAGAGCTTGCTTTCTCTTTTTTTCAAATACATAGTTGTAAAGAAAGCTTGAAAAGAGGAATCTGAACATCTAATGCTGGAGGCAAATAAGCACATGACAATACTATTTTCAAGCCGATCTCATGACTTAGGAAAGGGGTGATAGGTTCATTCATGGTTTTAGAACAATGTCAAAGGGAAGGATTTGATTTCTGACCCTTAGCTCCAAGATCCAAATGCTCTTGCTGGGAAAATCTCTGAAGACCACTGGAAGATATAACTCAACTGCAATCCCTGGTGACAGCCAGGAAAGCTGCTGAGCTAAGGAATGTTTTGTGGTAGCTGGTGCAGGCTGATGGGAGTCAAAATTATTCTTGGTCTCCTTGCCTTTGTGTTCTGACCTTACTCATGTGACAGTTTTTGTTGACTCTAAGCTGTGAAGTTGTGAACACTGTATGTTTTCAGGTGGTCCATAATTAGACTGTGTTAATTATAGGTGAGCTAAATGCAGGGAGCTTCCAGTTTTTCAGCAGTGCTGTCTGCCTGCTTTCAGAAGAATGTGAGCAAAGTGGACATTTTTGGCACGTGGCCCATGGAAGCATTCAAATGACATAATAAGGGGAGGTGGGTGAGGGTGGGGAGCTGTTGAGATTGCTCTTCTGTGGGGTTTCAGTTGTGGAATATTTTTTGTGTATGCTGTGGAGTACAGGCCTCACCTGTGACAGAGTGGCTCACAGCCAGATAAAGGTGTATCTTATGGGTACCCACAATGTCAAAAAAGCTAAAAACCCCTTAGCAGAATGTTTTTGCTTGGTGGTTCTCAAGTGAATTCAAGTTCAAGGGAATGCCTGCTTAAAGGAGGGTGCACTATTTTTAGTTGAAGAAAATTGAATCTGTTCATTTTGGTGCCTGGGGATTTCTATTTTCCCAGCAATTCAAGTGTATAAAATTGCACCTTCCATCTTGAGGCCCAAAGACCTCCATCACTTCATGTGCTGCCTATGTGGTAAAGTTCTACAGCAGTTCTCATGGTCTTAGCTTGCTCACCAGGTGGTTTGTTCATCCATTTAGGACATGGAAGGAATCTCTCAAACTGAAAATGAAACATGTCTCAGATTAAATGTTGTTGAGATTTAAGATAGAACTTCTCCAGTATTATTTGAGTGCTCCTCCATGTTAACTGCTTTCCTTTGTTACGAGTTCTCATTAGGACAATTGAAATCTTGTGAATGTCAGTGTTTGTGGTATCATGAAACGGAATGGTTTCATCATGAAACTGATGATGGGTAACTAGCTTGATCACAACAGAAAATCTTGCCACAAAGGCTTGCTACACTTATATATAAATACCAATACGTATACCAAGAGAGCAGGCCTATTGCTAGCCAGTAATAAGGCTGTAGAGAAGTTTCTTTATGTAGCTCTTGTTTTGTTCTCAATAGTGCCTTTAGAACATCTTAAGGCTGTGAAGCTCAGAAGATTGCACACAGTCTAAAAAGATTTCAAATAGAGCCAGCCTGCTTCAAGAACCTAAATCAGGTGTTTCAGTGCAGGATGACCAAAGAGCAGAGCAAAATGATGAGGTTTGTGAGGCCATCCCATGGATAACAGTAATATTGCACCATGATCACTTCAGGTTGCTCTGTTCCATCCCTCAGGGGTTTATGAATAGCCCAAATACACATTCACTTCTATTCCTACACTGTTATGCCAGGGCATCAGGTAAATACACCACAGCACATACATGGGAGTAGATACTGGCAATGAGTGAGTCATGGACTTCTTTGCTAACACCTTGGGGGGCCATTTTCTTGATTGTTTTGCTTTCCTTCTCTCCCTCAACTACTCAAAGTCTTGTTTCTGTGGACTAAAGAGAAACAGAGCAGAAAACTCCTTCCTTGCCTGCAATCTCTCAGCTCCTGTTTTCTGCCAGGTTTGTGCACCAAGGAGTTCTGGTTTCTCAGTGACTTTTGCTTCCACTTGCTTTCCTCTTCCTGTTGACGCAAGCACTTCAGTTGTTGTGCGTGTACATACACTGGAGTAGAAGTTTGTTTTTTCCTCTTTGAAGTCCATGTTTGCTCTGAATTTTTTTCCTTCAGTTCTTGCTCTTGGCTTGGCTTCATCTGCTACCTGCTGTCCTTTCAGGGTAAATTTCTTGAAGCATTTTGGAGAGCAAGATGTGAGTTGAAGGCTATGTCTCACAGCCTTTTTGGTCTCAGTGCATCTGCTGAGTTTGTTGAAGTTTTGCTGATTTTCATTGCATTTGTAATGAAACAATCCAGCTGCTCTGGCAGCTTTCAGTTGACCTTGAAGTTTCAAGTACTTTGGAATTTATATTCTACATATATAAAATGGAAAATATTATTCTTATGATTAAAAATATTATTCTTATGGTTATTGCCTGCAAGTTCTGTAATCTCAGTGATATCTCAGGAGATAAAATAAACTCTCAGGACATAAGTGTCTGTATAAACCACATCCAATCATGTTTTCTGCAACACAATTGCTTCTTTTCATGTATTCCTATAACTGAACAAGCATTAGAAAAATAATTATTATTGACATACTAGGAAAGGGACACATTCAATTCTATCTTATAGGCTACCAAGTTATTTCACCAGGTAGCATCAGCATGTACTAACATTATTTACAATGTAATAGATGTTGTTGATTTGAGGATGTTTCTCTGTTTCAGAAATGGATTGCTACAAGGCAGTGTGTTGCAAAATTCGACTTGTGTGTGTTGGGTTAGGTTACTGTGCATCTGTCTAGAGAGTTCTTTGATTTTAAAGCACCTTCAGTTTTTGGTGCAGTAACTGTGGTGCTAAACCTTTGTTACTTTGTGCGTGTTGTGAGATGTTCATGTAAATTCTCTCTTCCTCCCTTCACTCCTGTGTAGCCTTAGGGGTGAGGCTGACAAGGAAAAAATCAGCTTGGCTGCTTTTTGGATGTGCTTTTGCTGAGGCGAAGAAAATAAGAGTGCAGAGTTTTCTCAGGGCAGAGACCTTTGTTGCAACCTGGCTGGACAGTGGAGCATGAGCCTGTTCTGCAATGAATGGGGGGTGTTTGGGGCATCAAACTGAAGAGAACCTTCTGGCAAAGCATAAATGAACAGCTGCATGCCAAAAAGGTGGTCTAGATAGATAGCTCTGTGAACCTGGAGTTTAGGAAAACTGGCTGAAATTCAACTGGAACTTCTTGGTAAATCAGTTCTCTCAGTTTATATTTTGGGTAGAGTTAATGCAAATTATATTCTGACTAATATACAAGTTCTGCATATGTGCAGATGCCTGCCTTTCCTCTGGAAATACTGTAATGTTTACAGGAGGACAAAGGAACAAAATCAATTCTGTGCTTCTGCAGAGGAGATGACAGAGCTATGACTGCTCAAACTGAGCAGTGCAGACAAGTAAAGATAGAATTATTGCAGTCTTTGAGAGTGTGTCTCTTTAGAGAGCTTTGGTGCAGCCCCCTCTGCTTCCTCATGAGACATCACCAGAAATGCAGTTTGTGTTTTGTCAAAGGACTGAGCGTCTCCAAAGCTGACATAAACTTCTGTGGAGTTCCAACTGATTCCTTCACAATGCTAGCTTTAAAAGGCTCCACTGTGAAATGGAGAATATTTAAAACCTCATGCATTTTATAGTAATCCTGTCATTGCTGTATATGCTAGAACATAATGTTTTCAATATTGTAAGGCAACTTTTAAGTTTCTATCAGACCTTAAAAAATGAACATATTGATGCCTTAATTGCTAGCACAGAATATATAGATAATACTGTATCTTTCACAAGAATCATGTTCTGCTGACAGAAGAACTGATGTGATAGAGCTGAAACTTTTTCCCTCAGGATACAAAAATTATTATATCCTTCTGTTGCTAAAGCAGAAATCTCATATTCTCACATATCATGAAATCTAAAAGCTTCTAGCTTATGCATCTGTTCCCTGGCCACTAGAAACATCATTTCATTGTAGTAATTTGTCACTGATAAACATAATCAATGACCATGGAAACAATGTGCACAGTATATGCAAGTTTATATAACTTCTTTCATGGGCCATTTTTCTTGTAAGCAGGGGATGGAAATGGCAGCCAGGTCTCCTGCTGGTGTTCTCTTTCTGCTATCCAAGAAAGCTGTTTCACTACTGACTAGTTTACTCACAGTAAATTCTTACAAACAACGATGACTTACCTTTTCCTGGATGACTTTTGGATGTTCCCACCTATTGCCAAAGATTTCTCAGCTAGAGTTTGCCTAAATGAATAGTTGATTCAGCATAACAGGCTGAAAGCCACCAGCTGGGATTAAAAAATAGTGGGGATATTGCAAATCAGCTAGAAATTGAATACTCTGTTGCTACTCTGTTAGTAACAACTGCAGAATGGTGAATCCAGTGGACCTACTTTCAGATGCTTTGGCTCTTATCCATTTTGTCCACTTTTGACCCTCTTCACTCTCAATTTGAGTGAGAACAGCTGGCTCAGAGGTTTTTGTAAATGTTGAGCCATGATTTTGCTTTCTTAAGTCTGTTGCTGCTGGATTTTACCTGCCACACTGAGAAACATGTCGTTAAATGGACTGGTTTTTCTCCACCCTTTTTTTCCATTTTTTCCCATTTCTTTGAAGAGGAGCAGTCATGAGAGCTTCAGCTTTGTGAACTGCCTCCACACTTTTGGCTGGAAATACATCTTGATTTTTTTAGTGTTTGACAAACTTGGGCTGGGTTTAGACTGTGTGAAGCCTCTCATTTTATTTTTCTGGTGTTTATGCCCACTGAAGCCAAGTCAAAATCACTTGGGACAAGGAATGGCTTTAGATGGGTTCTTGGATTTTCCTGTGAACTGGTCTTGGAACCAGAACCAGTCATTTTCTAGTTAGAGGAAACTGATTTTTTTTTTAAATTCTGTATGATGCTTATTTTGATTCTCTGGCAGAGGGGTGTATTTATGTCCTAATGAGTTGATGCTGTTGGTAACATACCTAGCACAATCTGTAAACTTTAAGACAGGACAAGCAATTGGCAGTAGAAGACTTAAGGCTTTTAAAATCTCTTACTGAGAACAGTTTTTCCCTAGTGCTTTCTGATCTAAATATTCTTTCAACGTTGAAGCAATAAAGTAAATGATGTAAACATAAACAGACTTTAAAAATATTCAATTTATTAATCCCTGAGATATTGAATACTGAATCTGCTTAATGGGATTTTCTGCTGTCCAAGAATTTAAAAATGTTATAAACACCAGTCTGGTTCCATAATTGTGAGTTTTTGACCTTTGGATGCTCAAGAGTTTCCTCAGCTTTCCCCCTGCTGCTCTGAATAGGCCCTGCTATGGCTGCCAGCCTCACAGAGTGTCTTGGTTACTCTAAGGTGCCAATTCTGATGAAGATAACAAATATTTCAGCAACTGAGTTGAGCATTTAAGTTATTCTCATTATTTGTGGTGTTTTGATTTTTTTTTAATAATCTGTTTCTACTCTCAACCCTGTTTGGAGCAGAACAGCACTATGGATAGGACCTTGTTTGCAGCAGGAAATTGTGAGCTGTTAGCATCTGTTAGAGCCATGAGGCCATTTCTGTGCAAATCAGCTTACTGCTGTGAAGTTGTGCCAATTCTGACCAAACCACAAAGGGATTATTAAATATTCTGAAAGGTTTCATTGAATTCCTACATGCCTCTTTACCATGCTCCCTGCTTCCCAGGTTCTAAACGGTAAAAGCCAGCCACAGGTCAGATCCAGTAGCTCTAAAGTACTTTGGCAGTCATCTTTGAGCAGATGTAGAGCTTAGGGAAGAGAGTACAGTTGCAAACTTGCACAAACAAAAATGTTCTTGCATTTGTCTTCCAGCACAACTTAGAACACTTCCCCCTCTCTCCCTGCTCCCACGTCCCCCACTTTAGCAAAGTCTGCATTTGGGAGTACTACAGATTTTTCTGTCTGAACTAAGAAAATAGAAATGTGCCTGTGCCTGCACCCAGATCTGGGACCAAGCAGACTGTGACTCTTGGCTGATGGAAATACAAATCCCAGTGTCTGGAAAAACCACATCTAAATACAGCCCTAAAGAGCTATCAGTGCAGGATCCATAGCGTTGGAGTGCTATGAGGGGAGGGAGAAAAAATGTCATTCCATGGCTGTTAAAAACGAATGGAATATGCTGTAGAAGGAATTTAAAAAACCTCAGACAATACTCTTACTAAGGTATTTCCTGAACCTACACTGAAACAAAATAGTTTAAAGCTTAGTCTGTCAGCCTTCTTGTGCTGGCAGGACTGTGAAGAGAGCAAAGTAAATCCATATGCTTAGAATCTGTAAGGAGCAAGCAGAGCTACAAGAAACCATGTTGTGTCCACTTTTACTCATCCACTCACTGACTTGGTATCTTTCTGGTGTTTGACTTTTGATTTTAGTAAGAGAATGGTGCCTCTTACTGTCTCTGATGCAAGCCAGCCCCCTCAGCAAGCAGGCTTATCTCTGGTTAGTGCTGGTCTTACACCCTGTGAATGCCTCTCTTGGGCTGCAGTTCTGTGGTTATGGTGTGTTTTGCTTGGGCAGTATATTTAGCAAATTGTGTAGTCAAATGATTATGTTAGACTGAGTGGTTGACATCTAGTACACAAATAATTATGACACTAAACTTACTATGTATGAGCTGGAGCCATAGCTGATTCCAGTGACAGATGGAAAACTCCACTGAACCTTTTATTGGCCATATGCCATTTCTGAGTGTTGGCCAACAACAAGATTTGTTGCTAATATATAATGATTTAAACAGTAAAAAGAGCAGCTGCACTTTGATTTTTGGTGCCTTTACTACAGGTTTTCCTGGAGCTTTTGAATATCTACTGCTGCTTTCTAATGCAAAGCTGTCACTTCTAGTCTGTGAGAAGAGACTTTATCTTCCCAGCCCTATGTCTGTGGTAGAATTTTATATTTTGATACTTATAACTAAAGCTCTCCTCTGCCTTTTATTGCATTATTAAGTTGACAGCATAAAAATCTCCTGCAACACGGAACTGGAAATGGCTTGTAAGAAATTGGCTCTGTTGTGTAGTACTGCAACAGAGCTTCTTCCAGGCTGTCAGTAAGTCTTTAGTTTTATGGCCTGTTTGAGGACTGGGAGAGCAGCATTCCTCCAGCTGTTCAGAGAAAACAACTTTCCAAGTGTGGTTCACTGAGAGGAACTGCATGTCCTGTTCATGGTATTACTGGGGCAGCACTTGCAAACGCCTGTGTGAGTATAAACTGCAACTGTTACCTATGCAGAACATGCTATGGCCTTCCTCCTACTGCTGGTGGAGCAGGAAACCTGCTGCCATGCCATGTTTGGACCTTTGTTTCTCCTAAAGAGGGTTTAACTGCATTGTCCTTTGTCAGTCTGCTCATTCCAGTATTCATCCAGAGAAAACCAAGACTGGAATCTGGAAAACAGAACTGTTCTGGCATTTGGCCCAGCAGCAAAAAGCATGGTAAGTGAGGCACACGGCAAGCGTGTTCCAATAGAACTTTATATATATACATTGTGAAAAAAGAACACTTTATTTTACAAAATTTGTATTATGAAAGCTTGAATACAAATAAAGTTGGCTAAATATTTGATCATGCTGAGCATCACCAACCTGCACTGCACCGAGAAGAGCTCTAGAGGTTTCTGGGATGTGTTTGGCTGACCCTGTGGGTAAGGTAGAAATCATCATGTTGCTTCTGTACCAAGAGAAGCATGAAGTGCTCATTACATGAAGTGATTTTCATTGTTTAAGGCAAGCAGGTAGGGAAGAGAGTAGTTTACACCTGTATTCACCTTCTTTCATCTCCTCAGAAATCAGTGAGAAATGAGATTAATGTTTCTGATGAGCCATATGGAGAGAGTCCCACAGCTGTGTGCCTCTGACCCTGGTTTGTTTCCTGACCAGCTCATGAGATGTACTGTGGCTTGGGCTGGCATGAGGACAGAATTTTACATGGGCTGGCTGTACCTGAGCTCTGCTCTGCATGGCTGGGCTGCCTCTGGCTCTCAGGCCTGGTTGCTGATGTTCTGTTATGATGCTGCCTGTAGTGCTGATATGCTCTTGCCTGTGTCAGACTCTCTCTCTCATCTGCCTAGGTGCTTTGCCTTTTGTGACTGGAGCAGTTTTTACCCAGTAGGATTATCTGTGCAAAGCTTAGACTGCTAATTTATTTCTTCACCCAACAGTAAAAAAGAAGGACCTTTCTGCATTTACTGCTGCTTTGACCATTTTTTATAGTGTTTCTTGCCAGCTGACTCCAGGTCAGACAGGTTGGATTGGTTGCTGACAGCTGCATCCTCTGAAAGTGTCAATGTATTAGCCCTGCTCCTCCCTTTCTTCAATGGACCAATGTGTTTGTTTACTTATTTATCTTGTTTCTCTTCCCTTAGCCCTGGGAAAAGCATCTAACTGCTGGCTGCAGGCAGATTGTCTCTTCACAGCTAATAGCTTCTCTCTTGTGGTTTGAATGTTTGTTGGGTTGCTCCTTCTCTAACTCATAGTTTTTCTTTCCTGTCAGATTCCTCCTACAACTCTCTTTGATCTTGCCTACAGAAACCTATCTGTCTCAAACAGCCAAGCTGAGCTATGCAAAATGTTCATAAAGTGATTCAGCCATTTCCCACTTTGTCACATCATTTGAAGTGTTGGACCCATGTGAAACCCACATCAGCCATAGGGATAGAAAACTGTAATTTTTATTTGTATTGGAATTGAGAAACAATAGAGAGATCTAATTCTGAAAGAGGTTGGTAGTGGCTGTGTTATCATTCTGAAATGATACCTAGTGGGGAAAAATTATTGAGTGATGTGGTTGTACTTGTGTATCATCTCAGAGCTGTTAGAATCAGTGTCCCACACATGTTTTTACCTTGCATAGCTACTGCCTGACACCCCAAGCATCTGTGCAACAGAGGCCAAACCCTCTTTCATTTCTGTGTTTTTTACAATTTTTTGATGCTACTTTATTTGCTTCTTTTGGACTGGGATTTTTTGTGTTTGTTTGTTTGTTTTCCCAGAGTTAAAAAATCTCTTATCCAGGTGTTTGTGGTTGGGTGCAAACTGTTGAAAATAAAGCACTTTTGCATTCCTTATGTTGTGCAGTTCTCTAACACCCATTAGTGTCACCAGCTACATCACCTGCCCTCTTCATAATATCTGTTGGCTTCAATATGTGTTAGTTTAAAAACAAGTTAAATGATGTAGTATCATTTGCTACAAGGAAATATGTACCAGCTTATACCTTGAGAGCTTAAAGGCTACAGCTATTTTTCAGATAACTTATGTCCACATATATTATCCAAAGCTGAGGGAGAAGAGGGTAATTCTAAAAGCTGATGGGAAGATTGGTGAAGGTTGTTTCTCCCCTCCCCAAGTTGTCATTATGTACTTCCTATTGATGTTTATAGGCAGTTGTGTGTGCAGTCAGTCAGGAAAGAATCAGATAACAGAAAATGATTATGGTAGCAATAAAGCTCTACAGTTTACTTTTTTCCCCTCAATAAATTGGTTCTTACTTCATATAAAAATTGAATTTATTTTTCGGTCTGACAGGTGTGCTGTGGGTAGTGTTTAGCCATGGTTAGAAACATTTCCTTGTGATGTTATTTCATAGCAAGACCAGTGATTTACAAGTTCAAGATAAGAGTCCTTGGCACCATCACTGCAGTGTTTGAAGCAATTAAAAATGTGATGATTCTTGAGGTGACACGTGCAAAAGTGAAAACTCTTCACTAGAAAGCAGGACTTGCTGGTGTCAACTGGTGATTAGTATTTGTTGTCTTAAAAGCCCAAGGTTATTGCAGTCTTGTCTGCTTTAACGTAGCAAGCTGTGTGTGATGGGCACGACATGCTTGGCTGAGTGCTGTGGCTGCAATTTCTGTTCAGCTGGTACTCACACAGAATGAGCCTGTTAAGATCTTCAGGCAGATCTGGTTGAGCAGTCATGCCAAGCATGTCTTTAAAATCCAGGGGTGGGAGTAGAGACTTCCAACAGCTAAAGCAGCAGTGTATGGTGACTGTTTCTGTAACTGTTGTTAGTGTACTTGGATTTTCTAAGATGGGAATAGTTTTCTGTATTGAAGATCTGTGATAACTTGGGGGGGGATGAAAACGAATTCCTACTGCTCTTTTTGGCTGTTCTACATCCACTGTGATTTCTAGGGTTTGTGCTATTAGTGGCCTTCACTTGGCAGTTGAATGGTAGGAAGTGGGTCTCTGAAGCAGTGCTGTGTGGGGGCCACTTGGGGTTTGCTCCAGGCACGTGTGTATCATTGTATTTACTCCTGAGCAGTTTGGTTTCTCCCTTGCCTTTCAGTGGCTCACCATCATTTCCTTGTGTGCCTTGTTCCACAAGTGCTGCATGGATCTGTGCTGTCTGTCTGTCTGCAGGTGGATACTTCCCAGCTGTCTGGAGGCAGTGACCCTGCAAAGCACAGAGGGCAGTGTGAGAAACAAATGCACATTGCTGCCTCTGCTGGTGCTTGCAGGATGAGTTCAGCAGGTTCCTCCCATATCTGTAGCCTTTAAAACAAGGACAGTGTCAATGTTCTGTGTAGGAGTAAAATAATCATAATGTTCTAAAGATTAGTGTTACTTGAGAAGTCATTTTCTTGATTATGCTGTACATGGCAAACAAAACCGGAGCAAATGATCAAGTGTTTTGTAATGGCTGAGACAGGAGGTGGCATCTGTTGCAGTCCATGTGGATTTATTAATGGAGTGACCCTGTCTCCCTAGAGCTTGCTTCTGTCACGTGCTGCCTCATTCTGTGCTCCCTATTGGAGTGCATGCAAATATGCTGTGCAATTGATACTTAATTATTGTTAACATTTTTAAGGAAAAACTTATGTTCTTAGTTCCATACCAGTGTTGATAATGGCTGTATCCATACCAATACAGGCAAAAAAAAAATCAAGATTATTCATGCCTTTGAGTACCTTACCTTGATTTTTCTCTTGTTGCACTGAATATGAAATATGAGTAAAATATTGAATGAGAGAAAATTTTACAAACCAAATCCTGGTGACCTTCTTGTTCCTAATCTCAAAGCTGTCAAGAAAAATCCAGATGCTTTGGAGCCATATCCAAATGCAGACGAATCTCAGGTGCAAGAGGAGTGGCTATTATTCAGCAGCAGTGCTTATCAACATTTTTCATTATTCTGCCTCTAACTGAAGTGATAGGTCCTGCATGTTTGCAGCTGATTTTCTATCAAGTTCTGAAGGAACATAATCTACTTTAGTAATAAAATACTTAAGTTGCTAGGTCATTATGGATCTAATAATTTACCTCTGTGTGTAAATGATACTTACTACCATAATACCTTGTTTGAGATAGAAACAGTTATGGCTAGATACCCCTAAATATTTTGTTCTTAGGAAATTAGCTTGGTTGAGTAGACTGTAAGGTTGTGATGTTTTTCTGAGGTTTCTGTCTGCTTCAGGTATATCTCTACCATTACATACCCAAATATGCAGTGAGGACATTTGGTGAATTTAAGAGCTCTCAGAAAGCAAATGTTCCATCACAGCTAATGTTCTCCTCCTGCTGGTTACAATACCTCAGGATATCAAAATGAATGGCAAAAATGAAAGCAAAACAGCATTTATTTGACCACTAGTGTGAAGCATCAATGTGAAATAAATTAGAACTTGTGCCTGCTTAAGACTTTTCTTTATATTTTTGATTTGTACAATTTTATGATCTCTTTCCTCTGTTGACCTTGAAAGCACTGGTTATTTATTAGCATAATATGATTACATTCCTTTCTGCAGGGTTTAAGATGAAAATTGAAACCTTGCATAATTTGACTAAAAGCTGCTAGAGCATTCAGCCAGCTGTTGAAATTTTAAGAGAAACCATATTAAGCAAAACTAAGCTGTAGCTGTCAAACTGATACCTAAACACAGCCAGCACAGCTACCTGGGCAGGAGGCACTTTGGCTGCCTTAATTTGCTGGCTACAGATATGAAATATTAGCAAAATGCAATTTGGTGACAGCCTACACACCGTGGGCCGTGGACTCTTCTCAGTCCACATGTGCAGCTTGTACTATAGCCAAATTAGATGCATTCATAATTAATTCTCTCCCTCCCCCTCTCTCTCTCACACATTCTGTTCTGTACAATCTGTATTTGTGACTTAGATGGACCAGGGCTTTGTTAATTACGTGTCCAGGAAAGCATTGCTTGCTATCAGCTTATTGATTCTTCAGTGATATAAGGGGCTAAGGACTGATTAAAAACTCGTGGCAGAAATAGCAGCAGCAGTAATCTTACCTAAAATGTGACCATAGTTTGTTTAGATGGTGGGTTTTACCTTTAAAAAAAATTCTACTTTGGATGTGGATGACTAAGTGTTGCTAATTCCCATTTGACCAATGCAGTGGATATGTGCCAGAACTTGCTTAATATCCTTTCTTGGTCCTAAAGGTAATTAATTTGTTAATGCAGAAGCAGTCATTAGTACTGGTAAGTGACTCATTTGCTTTATTTTGCTTTATTTGTCTTCTCTTGCAATAAAAGTTGTAATGGCTGTTGATATCTTTAAATCTATCAAGACCATTATATTCTCAGAATCTGGCTTTGAAAGTATGTGCAGCCTTGGTGAGTTGCATGTTACAGAATTATCTCGTTTGGTTTCTGTTGCCTGTGGAATGTGAATTAATATTTCAGTAGAATAAGGACAAGTTTGTTCTTTTGTAAGGTTGAACAAAAGGCCAAAGTGGTACCAGTACACTTGGTTACCTACATGGCAGTAGTGGATGTTTGAGGAAATGGTCTCTGCTACAAGGTTTCACCTGAGTTTGAAAACCTTGAACTGCTCTGTGGTCAGAGAAACTTGGATATCCAAGCAGGGGAAAACAGCTTAAAGCTTTTGTGTTGTCTGTGGTGGGGTTTGTTTGTTTTAAATGGAGGCTGTTTGGTATTGAGCTTAGGAACTGTAAATGCCACTCTGTTTCCTCTCTGGTGTTTCAAATATTCCCTCTGAAATTCTACATACTGAGTACTATAGACAGATGATATTTTACTTAGAAACACTTACTGTTTTTGTTTCAAAACACCAGCTGAATCTGCAGCACTTCATAAATGTATGTGCTATTTTCTCAAATAATCTCTAATACTGTATCAAATATTTTAATATTTGAAAACTAATTCTGAACTGGACAGAAACTCTTGTATTAATAGAGATTCTGTCCACTTCAGATCTGTACAACATTTCTTTTTAAGCTCTTGATATGCTACTATTTTACAGTGGTGTAGGAGAAAACAGCACTGAGGTCTGTTCAGTCATTTAATGTGCATTCTCTGAAGTCCAGATTTAAGAGAATGAGGGGGAGAAAGGACAGTAAACAAGAGATTAGCTATCAGTGGCTAAACAGTTCAGAGAACTAGTTGTTCTCCTGCTGGTTTCCATTTCTGAAACCAGCTCAGATGGCCCAGGGGTGATAGATAGCATAATTTCACTTCATTCCACCATTATTTTGTAGTGATATGTAACTAAGCCATGCCTTTTTTCTGCCTAAAAAAGTTCTTGTGTTATTCAAACATTAATTTGGTTTTTATCTTGGTTTTGTTAAAGATTGTGCTACAGGCTGTTTTGTGAAGAGAATTTTAAATGGGCCTCAATCCTGCACTATGGTGCAGGAGGGTTGATGATTGAGCTCATTCAGGCTTTGTGAGGAATTCTGAAGCTGTGTGTTGTACAGCCAGGTCCACCTTTTCTGTATTTCTTAGTCATGTGAAGGTGTATTTTCTATTAGAATTTGTTGCATATGCCTACCTTATTTCTAAATTATCCCACATAAAAGAGAGAGATTTGCCTAAATATAGGTGTAATATATAGAATTGTAAAGAAATTTGATGGTAACTGGTGAATATAACCATTTACTATGTTCTTAAAGGGTGTTTAAAAACAAAAAATCATGTAATCCCACAACTTTAGCTTATTTTAAACTGTTGTACTTAGTTGAGCATTTAATGAGTTTCTTCATCTTTTCTCATATTTTCACTGCTTCTGGATCTTTCACAAAGATCAGTGGACTCCTGGTGTGGTGGGTTGGTGCCAAATGCTTCAGTTACTGTTGAAGCTGTGTAGCATTGATAATGGTCATGCCTGATTGTTGGCAGGGTTGAAGTTGGGCTTCATTGTGCTCAGCTTGGCCTCTCTTGTAGTGATTGGCTTGTGGCTTGCCCTGGTGACTTCTGGCTGGTTTGGTTTTCTTTTATTCCCATTATTCCAGAAAGGATATGTATTTTTGAGTCTTTTGCTAAACTTTTGTCAACATTGACTCAAGTTTTGAGATAGAGGGCTATTTTAACTCAAGCCTTGACAGTTGAGTCAGTGTGATGGCTGTTTATTGATGACTGTCCTTGATGACTTGAGACTTTCATTGCCCCATCAGAAAGACAGTAGGGAATTTTACTGCATTTGCAATTTGATTAAACAGGACTTCTTGGGAGGATGTTTCTGGCATGGGAAAATTTTTGTCCTTAGAAGACAACTTCTTTTTCCTAGGAAGTTTGTGTTACTCCATGGAGCCACCTTTTATTGTAGGTAGCCAAAAGACAAGTACTGCCTTTCTTGTATATCATGTTCATTCTTCCACCCACCTTTAAGCCTCCTTTCTGGCAGAGAATTTTGTTCAGGCTTTAACAAGATAGTCTTAATTGAGTTGCCTGCAATTTCACTAGCAGTGAGAAAAGTATAATTTTATTATTTTAAAGCATCGATTTAAAGTTTTATTCATTGGGTTGCTCCAAACAATGTCTTACTGAGATAACTATTTTCTGAATTTATTTGGCTAGTGTACCATCGATTGCTGAGGTGCTATGTAATTAGCAAGGACTAAAGTAAGCATATCAAGCTTATGCCAAGCTGTCAAGTACTTTGTGAAAATGAATTCAGATAGACAAAGGAAAACTTTCCTAAAGGTGCAGAAAATCACCATGGGAAGTGATGCGTGTCTCCAGCAGCAATCCTCTTCCATGTCTAGGAAGACAACCTTGGAAGCTGTTTAGTGCTTTTACCAATGGTAGACTTGCAGGTTACTGTCTTCAAGTAAATTTCCTCCTCTCATCCAAGCTGCTTCTCAAACCCAAAATTTCTCTGATTTTGTTTAACACTTCTCTCTCTTTCTTCGATTCAATCTTCCTCTGTGGTCTGAAGTGCCCACCACTAGGTCTCATCAAACCCGCTGGTGTTTGCTGAAACAAGGCTGTCTGCCTTGGCTTCTGTGTGCCCAAACAGCTGCAGCAATTTCCATGTCACTGCCTGCAGTAATTTGTTCCTGTCTCTGCTAGAGGTTGCCCTCCTGCAACAGAATTGGTGTAGGGGAACGCAGCCACTCCATTTCACAGTCCAGCACCTTAGAACAATTCCCTTTTAGTTCACACTAATCCAACCCATGTGTTTCACACATCACTGTGTGTGCTGTTTTGTGAACTCCAGTGCTAGAACAAAGGGTTGGAACAGGGAGGTCCACCTTAAAGCATCTCTAGTTCCTGCCCATGTGCTGTGCAGTTGTAGAGAAACAATCACTGTCATGGTAAGTCACTCGCAAGGTGCTGTGCTGCTTCAGATGTTTGCAAGGTTATTTAGCACTTTGGGTACCCCAAGAAAATACAGCTTTTGCATTGTAGACAAATTATAGTCCTTTCTGCTCAATACTTAAAGGATGCTTCCAGAAATGAACACTGAACTGTGTCACTGACAAAATTCTGCCTACCCAGAATCTTGTTGATTTAACAGTAACCTCAGTCACCATCCAGTATGCATTGGAGAATCCCTTGGATTCTCCTACCTGGCAGGATTTGAGATTCATAAGAATTCCTCCAGCTCTGGACCTTTTGAAAGCAGGATTCTGGCTGATTTCTATACTTCAGTCATTCATAAAAAGTGGACTTGGCAGGGAAATTGGAAGGCTGGTGACAAATGCATGTACTTGTCTGTGATTTAAACAGTATCCATATTCTGGAGTCCTCTAACTAGAAGGCTAGGATTAGGTGAGTTTTGTAATTCCCCTCCTACAACTGTGCATTTGCCCTCCAACAGCTGTCTGCTCACAAGGTGCAATGGGCTGCATCCTAAACGAGTACAACTGAAAGCATAGCAGCTGAATGAAGGGAATCTTGTGCAGTGTTATTTTTCAAGTCTGGCACCTTTGACAAGAGAGAGAGTTTCATAATTCAACTCGGTTTTTCAAGGCAAAGGCTTCTTACCCATGGGCTGTGTGTGGTCTACCAGGGTAATTAATCTGGCCAGCTTCCTGGCATAACTTGGAAGAGGCTTGCAGGCAAAAGAAGTGGCTCTTTTAGCTGGGGTAGTCTGCTCCTAACTACCTCTGTTCTGCTGTCCTTCCCCCTTGTCAGGGTATGTGTGAGCAGGGGATGTTTGTGATGGGGCCCTGCATGGCATGAGTGCCATGTTACAGCTACACAAAACTGCATGGATTAGTTGGGAGCCTTCTGATCTTCTGACCACTTGCAAGCAATGGGGCTTAAACAGGATGTGCATCAGTTTTCCAAAACTGCAAGAAAATAGTGAAAATATAACTGAGGTAAATATATTTTGTCTACCAAAGAGGAGCAGGAAATTTATTCAGATGAGTGCAATTACCTGTAAGGGATGTGTATTTTCTCTAACAGCAGCACATCTGCTCAGACACGCAGAAACACCTTCCAGGTATAGGCAGAATCTAAGCCTAACCCAGTGCTGTCTTCCCACCTTAACTCTGTGGGTATTTCCCTAGGTATGGCAGTTCTCAAAGAATAGTTTTACTTTATTTATTTACTTTATTTATCCCCTTCATTTTCTAGACTTTATAGATAAGGAAGGCTGATCCCTGGGAAGGATGTTAAGCTACTCTGCTTTCAGAAGCTAGGATAGAGAACTGGGGTAGAAGCAGTGTAAACTATGTACTGTTGCAGCAGTGGGAGTCAAAGGAAAGTGTTTTCTCTCTTTTTCTTTACTTTTGATTGAGAGTGTTTGCAGAGTGGATCTGTTTAATGATTTCATTTTGAAAGGTAATTCAGATTAATATTCTTCAGCATGTGTTGTTCCTTCATTCCTGTCCTGTATTCCTTGCTCAGGACTTTAAATCTTGCAGTATGGCAAAAGCCTGAAACCATGAACCACCACTTGGGATAGCAAAAGCAAAAAAGGCTTAAGAGAGTAGTGGAAAATGGTTTTGCTAACCCCACGTTCACCTCCCAATATTGGATGAATTGCACGTCTGTAGACCCATCTGGCACTGCAGAGGAGTAATATCCTTTATGACAAAGACATTTTACTTAAGCTTTTCTTCCAGCTCTGGTCCAGAAGGGGGAAATTGATTTAGCCTGTGATGTTAGAAACCAAAATCAAGAAGTGTTGAGACAGAGGGCAAGCTGCACTGTGACACCTTCTGTGCATTCAGACTAGAAACTGGATCCTTTCCCTATTGCAGTGATCTCTCCTTCTCATCTGTTGTTCCCTTCTTATCCAGACACATGCAAAGTCACATGTACTGTGCTGACAGCACTGCAACTGTTCTCCCAGAATCAAAGGGCTCCTCATATGAGCTCATCTGCTCTTGCTGTAAATGCCAGCCTGCAGAGGACAAAGCCTTGGATTTTTTTCATCCCAAAAGGAAGCCTTTAGAAGAAAAAGATTTTTGCTGGGAGTGTTTGGGAACAATATCCCAAGGGAAAATGTTTTTTTCTTCTGTTGATGCCAGTCTGACTTACTTTTGCAGCTGGAAACAGTCTATGAAGCTGTTATTTCTGAATGAAAGGGCAAGGATTTTTGTGACGTTTATTTTGGTCCCTTTGGCTCACATGGGGAAGTGGGACAGTAAATAGATTGTATGTCTGATATTTAAAATGATAACAACTGTTTCGTAAAGTACCAGAGGCTCTAGTCCATTCCTAAGTAGAAGATTAGCATTTAAAATACAAGGTTTTTGAGGTTCTAGTCAATGGTTGTTTCTATGAGAGACACCCTTGTGTTACTGCATTTGTGAACATTGTATAGATCCCAGTCCAACAACTTCTCTTTTCCTCTGGTGCAATGGTTGGAAGCTCCCTGGGTGGCAGGAGGGCTGCACACTCAACACTCATGTCTGGACAATACTTGTAGATGAAGGGTTTTGTTTCAATTTCGTTTTGATCCCTTGGGCTTATGTAGCTTAAGTGATCTCTTCAGTAACCAACAGCCTCAGTGTTCATGAGTGTAGTGCATCTTGCATTCTTTCTGGAGAGCAGCAAGCCTGCCAATGCTAGTCCCAGCTCAGAGAGGAGCATGTTTCTTGGGAGCAAGTACTTTGTATGAACCAGAATATCTTGCCAAATTAGGTTGATTAGGGATGTTGGTTTTATTAAAAAAAAAAAAAGAACTTCTGGTGAGAGGTCACTCCTGTAGGGGGATAGAATATATGAAAATAAAGATAGTGTAGAAACTAATCTCACCCCTAAGGAGTTGCAGCTGGGCCAATTAGCAAAGATCAGGAGCAGGCCTGACTTTAACAGGCCACAGGTGTAACCAATGAGAAGCAGATGCTATAAAGAGTGGGGTGGCTGGGTGGGGAGGGAGCTGGAGTCAGTTGGCTGCTTTGTGAGGCAGAAAGGGTCAGTGCTCTGAGGAGCTGCCCACGAGGAACACCAAGAAGGTATGGAACTTTTGTGATAAGGAGACAACAGTATGGAACCCCTGTGATAAATGAGAACATACTCCCATTTTACTGTTTTGGAATAGATAGAAAGTTACTTTTAAAATTTTTTTCCTCCTCCCTTTAATTTTTTTTCTTCTTCTAAACTGAAAGCAGCTTTTCATTTTAAAGCTCTTTTTGTGCAAGAAAAGCATTAAAACCAAAGTGAAACACAGACATTTAGATTGAGTTGTAATAATTTTATGGGAAATTGTATTATAAATTCCCATTCAGACTTGGCAGAAAGCTGAAGAGTTGAAAGCTCAGAAGCTTTCATGAAACCAAACCTCTGTGCTTCACACACTTTTCATGCCTGTCCCTGCAGTGGTTTCCCCCCAGGTGACTGCAGTGCACTGCAGCGGGGATACCTGCACAGAGCAGCAAAGGCTTCAGCGTGGTGTGGTGTGTCTGGTCCTCTCCATATGAGCACCTGTATTTTCATTGCTGTAATGCTGAAGTTTGGCAGTGATAATTAGCTGACAATATGATTCTGTTGCTTGCTGATGACTGTCAAATTTTGTGGCTGTCATGCTCAGAATGTGAAGCATTCAGCGATTACTTTAAACAATTGTATGAAATGAAGTTTGAGACATCCCTAACTGTTATGGTATAGGCTCATTCAAATAATCTGTCAGAGCAGTGCTTCAAATGTACCACAGGAGAACTCACCTAAAAGAGGAACTGAACTTGATGTTCCATGCTATTAATGCTGGAAATTTTCTCTCTTAAAGCTTGGACTTAGCTTGTGAAAGGTGTTTCACATTGTATGCAGGTGGAACTCATTTCATGACTATTAGGGGAACTGTGCTGGTGGGTAACTCTTAATACTTGTATTTTTTTTAATCTGGAAAATAAATCTGATGGGGTTTTTTTTGTTGTTGTTATAGCTTCTCCCAAAATTGTGGGGGAACAAAATACACACAAAAGCAAATGTGACCTTCATGCCTGCTGTCACAAATAACCCCTTGAAAAATCATAATAGGAAGGATGAAGATTGGTGCCTTTGTTAGGAGAATCAGTTTGCTAGCAGGACAACATGATGTGCAATCTCCTTCTTGTCAAGGCTGGTGGTTCACCTGCAATAGCACATTTATAGTCTCTGAGGGATAAAGAGGAAGACTCCTGAAAGGCCAAGATGTCCATTATGAAGCTGTCAGGCTGGAAAGCTGCTGTTAGATTAATATGAGCCCAGTCAACTTTTCAAAACACACATTATAAAATGAACAATGCTTAGTGTTTAATGTTTTCAACCATCCATTAAGTCATCCTTTGAGGTACAAAAGATGTACTGGAGCAGAATTTGTAAATCATTTAATTCAGGATTTTTTCAGTAACTGCAGAAATTATTAAGACTGGTTCTCAAACATTTTTCTCTTCCTTCCTTTCTCCTTGCCCTAACCTATTTGGGTCTTGTAAACACAGTGGGAGGTGCCCTATCAATACACTGTTGCAGAACCCCTAGGAGATGGGGGCAGGACAGAGATTGCTGTGGTCAGTAGGACTGGCTGGGAGAGAAGGTGCCCTGCAGCAGAATGTTTTACACGCTTCTGATTCCCTGTTTCTGGGGAGTCTTGCCTGAGCCTCTCAATCAATTCCTTCATTTTCCAGTTTTTCTTCAACCTAGGACCAAGGAGCAGGGCTGGCTGGTGGGGCAGGCAGCCATTCCAACTCCTGAGATCAGAGGGGACTGGAGTGCCCCCCAGCCAGGAGCTGCAAGGGCGGGCAAAGCAGTGAAGGGGCTTGGGACGGTGCCCTCCCCGCTCGATGCTCCCCGGATTTCCTGCTGCCGTTTGCGTTTGTGGCTGGGCTCCGGTGCCTCCCTGCAGGCACAGCCCGGGCCTGCGGCTCCCGATTTGTGCGGAGCGCCTGAGTGCGCTGTGCCCGGCAGGGAGCGGGGCTGGCCTCCCACCGCACCTTCCAGTGCAGAGCACAGGGCCGTGGAAAGTAATCCCGCGGTGTCAAATGGTGCCTGCTGCAAAGCAGGCTTTGCTTTAACGATTGCCCTTATTTTGGCATTACCGGATTAGGAAAAAAACTGTCACAGTATTGGAATGGGATGTTAAAGACCTGAAAAGTGGAAAATGATGCTTCAGGTGACTCTGACAAAGGGCATTCAGAGACTTAACACAACTTTTAGACTGGTTGCTGAGTTGCTTCATTCTTTGGGTTCTTTTTGTCTTGTAAAAGTGCTACAGAGATTAAACTGTATCACACTTTTTTCTCATATTGTTCACCATTTAATATAAACATTGTATGGATGAACCAGGAGTGTTACTTTGCGTAAGAAAGTTGGCAACATGCAAAGTTTTAATGAAATTTTCCTTACATGTTTAGAATAGCAATAAGCAGCAGAATTTCATCCTGTTTTAATGATTTGGATGTGTCTGCCTGGAAATTTAAACCCCTGGGAAAATCTTGCACTGCTAAATGTGTTTTCATTTGGTGTCAGACCCCTCTTCTCTCCAACCCTCTCCCCCATCTATAAGTTTTTCACTGAATGGAAAGTAATTTTTGAGATGTTCAGTATTTTCACTTTATGAATGTAAAATCATAAATATAATCTTAATAGTTTGGTACAATGAAAATCATATCACTGGGAAAAAATAATAAAAATTTATTGCTTTAATACTGATCAAGGAGTTAAGTTATTGAACTATTCTTGCAAAATGTTTAGTCTTCTGATAAAACTACATTTCCCACAGAGAATGTAGTTTTGGCTTACTTTGCTTTTCTAAGATTAGTGCTAGCCAGCAGCAATCCTATTAACTTTGCTTAAGATCTGGGGCTGAGTTTAAAGCAAAAGCTTCAGTGTGTTTACATGTTGTGCATTTCTAGAATGTGATTTTGTGCAACTTCAGGGACCTTATCAGCAAGAAAGAATAGAGAAACTGAAGCAAACTTGGGCTGCTGACTGTAGGGATATATAAAATAGTGACAAGAACAAAATTACACATTGATAGTATTGGCAAGTGGGATTTTAAATTGTTGTAGTAGCCTAAATTCATGGTTTTATGCATCATGATAATTGAAACCAGTTATTAATTTGGAACTCAGAGTGATAAGGAGAAAGAAAATTGATCTGTAGTAGCAAAAACCCAGTCTTGGAAGTCAGCTGGTGGTAGTATTTTTTTATCCCTGGTGTAGGTCACAGATTCTGTTCCATTAATTCTGTAAGCTTAATTTCTTATTGCTAGCATATTTTTATGCCTTCATTTTCTTTTAATTTGAAGACTTAGAACAATATTTTACTGTCTATAAATGAGTGTTTGTTTCAAATATGCCTTGATGTAAAATGCTGAGAGGGTTAGCATTGGCTTTTTTCTTTACCTACTGTATACTTTTCCTGACATGTTAGATTAACTTTCAGCCGCAGGCCAATCTGTCAAAGAAACAGGGAATGTCTCCTGCTATGACAGATTTGCCAGAGGCTGAGGTTTGAAACAAGCTGGGTATTGCTTCTTACACAAAAGTAATTTCTCCCTACTGAAGAGAGCTATCACTGAATCAGCTGAACAGAGCCTCTGACTTGCATTACTAGGTTCTGATCAGAAAATCTGCAACAGGCATTTTTTCTAATAAACTTATATGCCACAAAGGAGCTCTGTCAGTATGACTGCAGGAGAACTTTCAGCAATATAAGGTCAAAATAATTTCCTCAAGGATATCAGGAATCCAATATATATTTTAAAAACTTTCCCTGGTTGACTTCAGTATTGTTATCATGTTGGATGAATATACTGCTGCAGAGACAGACCCACAGGTCAGGCTTTACCATAGACACAGGATCTGCACTGTCATCCTGGCATCTGCTCCAAAAATAACCATCTCACTCCTTAAACCTGACTCAATTTTCTGTACGAGCAGAACAAAACTGAGCTCTCTGCACTCTGCTTGTCCTGCCTTGCCTGTGGTGCTGAGGCGCTCAGAGCTGCTGTACATCCTGAATGTCCCCCTGCAGCACAGCTTCTTCCAAGGTGGTGTTGACAGCCAGCTCCCAAAGCAAGTCCAGGCGTGCAGCAAAGCCTGGCACCTTTGCACAAGTGGCCAAACAGGAGGCTCTGGCACAGGTGGCTCCTGAGAAGGGATCTGGGCAATCGCAGCCAGGCAGCTTGTCGGCTGCAAGGAACTCACACTTCATTCTGTCCAGCTCCTTTTGGGACAGACTGCCTCCTTTTTGCAGGACTGACTGGCAGAAGGTGTGTGATGAGAGAAAAGAGAGGATTTGGTTGGGGATTCCTTGCTGCTTCTTTTGCTTTCTGTGAGAGGAGCATTCAGTGCTGTGAGCTGTGCACTCTGCAAACTGGGGAAGTGGCATAAGTCCTTTGTTTTACCAGACTGCAGGACCCCTTACATGCAAGTCAGACTCTAGGATAAGATTAGGGCTTAATGAAGGAATTAATACATATCCTCCTTGGGCAGGTGTCATAAAAAAGAACTGACTTAACCCATATAATGGACCCCTTATGGCACTGGAATAGCTGAAGCTATGCCCATTTCCATAGACTAATTTAGGTAATTACAGCAGTATTACCTTATGCCGGCCAAGGATCTGACCCAATTAAATTGGAATAACAAACCATGTTAATTTTAAGACTTTCTCCAGGAATGCATGTCTGCCTTATTGCTTATTACTGATTGCAAAGTTCATAAGCTGCTGGTTATAATTTAATTTCCCACTTATGAAGTGGAATCCCTGTTTGGATTTACTTAAATATGTATTTATATATTTTAAATGTGGACAGTAAATAGATGTGATATCAATTTATATTATCATAGTTCCCAGAGGCTGTAGTTTCCCTTTACAGCTGCATGAAAACACAATATAGTTCAGAGGGCTGTGGCAAGGTGGGAAGTGTAGCACAATACTGTTTCTTTAGTGAAGTCTGGGTAGAGTTCTGGAGTACATTTTAAGAAGAAAACACGGTTCATCTGTTGAAATGTTGTGGCCTTCTGAGGAATAAGAAAGCCTAGAAGCTTGAAGGTTTAAGGGTTCAAGAAATTTTAAAAGGTACAGTTTTCATGTGTACTTGAAGTTGCAGAAAATGAACTGTCGTGAAGGCTGAGGATCTCCTGCTGGATCTGAGGTAGGTCCTCTTTGGTTTGAGGTAGTTTGGCTGTGCCTTAAGGCAGATAAAACTTTAGCCCACTGTGGGTACATACACGCCTGCAGTCAGAGCTGAGCAGTGCAAGCCCCTTTGCTGACACACACATCAACCTGGAAATTGTACCCTGTGTCAGAGCTTCGTGCTGTAAAAAAATTCAGCAGACAACTGGCAGGAAAAATAAGAACAAAAATACCTGAATTAAATGTACAGATTTAATCCTTGAAGCAATATCCATATTGTGAAAATGCCTCTAGCCTTGCAAAACTTTAAACTTGATAGTTCTCACAACCTCACAACCTCCCTTGTGGCATTGCCCCAGCTCTCTGCAGTTTAGTGACTGCAGACAGAAGTTTTCTAGTTACTTTTATGTTTATGCTGCCCTCAGATCAGGAGAGGTGCAGCTAAACCATTAATACTGACTCTACCCTGTCTGTTCTGCTTCAGACTGTGCAACCAGCCTTTTGATAGTCACCATCAGAATTAAGCCACAGATACGTTATACTGACATAGTTTAGTCTAAACTCTTTGTGGTTACTTCTGCTTTGTAAATAATTAATTTTTTGTGACAATACTGATTGCTGTTGGTTGAACAGGGCACTTGATACCTTCTTGTGGACTGGAAGGCACCTTAATCATCTGTAGACATTCAGTGTAGCTGCAACACGTGCAGATTCCAGCACACAGTAGTGGTGCCACAGTGATTTTTGTTTTTCTGAATTGTGTCTAGGAGCAAAGTCTTAGCTCTTGAAGCAGGCTGAGAGGACAGGATTGAAAAACCTAATAAACAGACATGATGGTGGGGGCTTTTATGCTTTTTCTGGCCACTACTCTCCGTGGTATGCTGTGGAATCTTAGGAGACTAAATTGCCCTTTGGAAAAACAAATGAACAAAGTAAATGATGTGCTGTGATACCCTTGACTGGGCTTTTTAATAAGGTTTGTTTGCTTACTTGCTAATTTGCAAGGTCTGGTAATTTGCAATTGGCCTCCCAGTCCTTAGCACTTGGAATTAGTGCAGTCCTACTGTATCAGAGGGACAAGCAAATCAAAAAGAGAAGCATCCCATGTTGAGGAAGCTACAGGAAAATGGCTTGAATTTCTGGCAATTTTTAGTGTGGTACTTATGACAATTTCATTTTTGTTTACTTCTTAGTTTTGTTTAGTTTACATTCCCTTGCATGTAAATAACTGTCTAAAAATGAAAAGTCTCTCCTAGTCTTTAGTGAAGGTGATCTCTTGTTATTGTTACTTTGAATGCCTCCATTGTGGGTCTTTTATCATTTTTATGATAGTGTAAGTAATGAGTCATCTATGTAGCATCTGCACAAGGTTTGCTGGAAATTAAGCTGGTTTAGAGGATTATATTTCACATCTGTCATAGCAATTTCAGTGGTGATGTTCTTTTATTTTCAACAAATTATTCTGAAGTTCTTATGTATTCAGTTGTTTGTTTTTTTTTTGAGGGAGAGAAGAGATGGGGAATACATTCAATTTGAAACTCAGTAAAATCATTATCATATGAAACCTATCTGGATTTTAAAAAAGCATTAGTGGATAACACATCAAATGTCCTGTCATCAAGCCATTCCTACCTGACGCTTTGCATGAAAGGATGATTTTTTTTTTTTATAAACAGTGATTTTCTTTTATTGTTCATCTAAGAAAGAAGAAAGTAAGGTGAATTCCTCCTTCACATATTAAGATTAGCTGGAGAAAGTGCCAGATTCTTTCCCTTCTAGTCTAGGGTTGGTTATGGGCTGATTTACTCAAGTTTTTCTAGTCTGATTCTTGGCTTTATAGTTTAAGATTCTCCTTTATTCATGCTTCATGGGCAGAAATAGAGTAAGTTATACTGCTACAGGTCATTTTGTATGAGTTTAAAACTGTGAACACCTGGGAATGGAAGGGGATGAGTTGTACTCATTGTACCACAAAATGTATTGGTTTTAGTGGGAGTTATCTAATATACCTGAGAGCTTTTTCTGTTTGTGAATGAGGTAGGCAATTCCATTACTGCTCTGTCTTAGCCTCTTCTTATCTTTAGCTTTTTTATACAACCCCCATTATTACAGAACCTAAACGATCCATACTTACTAATGGACTGTTGTTACCTTTTGTCTGGAAGGCCACTATAAAGATGGAAAACAGGATCACTTGACTAATTAAAGGCCAAGTTTGGACCACCTAATAGCTGTGCCTAGTTTATGTATACTGAATTTAAATGCGGGAAATCAGTTGGTGATTAAAACTTTGTGCTGAGGCTCTTCTCATGGTGCCCCAAAACTGCAGGTTGATCTATTGAGATGACAAAGATTTTTCAATTTTATTAATTTATTGTAGGGAAAAAAATCAATGTGGGCTATGCTATTCAGAGGAGATGCTTCACAGGAGCCTGCCAGAAATGATCAGGCTTTCATGAAGCTTAAAGGGAAACTGGACTGGATTACAGTGGATGCTGCAAAGCTTTATTTTCCTTACTGCAGAGGTAATCAAGGCAGCCCAGGGCATCAAGGAACAGAGATACTCAGTTGAATGCAGATGGGCGGATTAATTTGTTTCACATATCACAGAAGCACAGAATGAGTCATGTTGAAAGGAACCACTGTGGGTCACCTGGTCCCTGATCAAGCAGGGTTGTTCTAAAGCACATGGCAGAGGATTGTATCAGACTTCTGCAATGCCTCCCCTGAAGGAGAATCCACAATCTTCTGGAGAAATCCGTTCCAGTGTATGGTCACTGCCCAGTAAACAAATTCCTCTTCATATTCAGGTAGAGTTTACTGTCCACCACTTTCTGCCCATTGCCTTTTGTTCTCTTGATTGGCAGCACCAAAGAAGAGCCTGATTCCATCTCTTGACACCCTCCCTTCAGGTACTGGTATGGGTTGATGAGGTCCCATCTCAGTCATCTCTTCTCAAGGCTGAACAGACCTGACTCTTTCAAGTTGTCCCAGTGAGAGAGATACTTCAGTCCCTTAATTATCTTTGTTGCCCTCTGCTGGACCTGCTTCAGCAGCTCCATGTCTCTCCTATGCTGCTGAGCCCAGAACTGGAGCCAGCACTCCAGACCTGGCCTCACTATGGCTGAGTAGTTAGAGATCACAGAATATTCTGAGTTGAGAGGGACTTATAAGGATCATCAAGTCTTGCTCTTAAGTGAATGGCCTCTAAGGGGACTGAATCCACAACCTTGGTGTAATTAGCACCCTGCTCTAATCAACTGAGCTAATCTAGAGGGGTAGAATCATGTTGGTTGACCTGCTGGCAGTGCATGTCAGAATACCATGGGCCTTCATGGTCACAAGGACACACTGCTGGCTCAGGGACACGTCCACCAGGACTCCCAGCTCCTTCTTTTTCCAGCAGGCTGGCCCCAGCCTGTACTGGTGCATGGGGTTATTCTTTCCCCTTTGAGACAGGGGAATCCTGTTTGTTGCCAGCAGGTTTGGTGTTGTATAACCAGAACCATGATCAAACCCCCAAAATTCTGCTGGTAGCTGCAGTCTTGAAGCCAGGTGTTTGTCTGCATGATTTTATTGTTTCTTGCCCCATTGTTCCCTTCAACTGGCAGCCTAACTAAACTGAACAAGTATATATGTGTGTGCATCTGTATATATCAAATGTATGTGTGCATAAAATTCTTGTTCCACTTCCATTTGTAGACGTTATTGTACTTCTACCACCTCAATATAACTACTGTGGTGTTTACCCAAGTACATATGTCACTGGGTTTATTCTTCTCCTTGTCTGACTTCTCTGTAAGCCTTGTTCCTGCATGTCTGTCTCTTTGTTCCACCAGTCTACACCCACCCTGGCACTATCTTTGTCTTTTAAAAAAATATATTGGACATCATAACATTAAACTGTAATCCTTTCCAGTCTGTAAGTGTTCTTTCTGTTCTTCTAATGTGCTGGTATCTCACAGGTTGGTCTGAACAGACTTTGTAGACAGCACATCTGCTGCTGTTCAGAGCACGGTGCTCCTTCGATTGCAGCACAGCCAGGTTTGGAATAATTTTCTCTCTTCAAACCAAATATATTAACATTTGAAATGATATTATGCTGTATGACTCACTTAAAAAGATGAGAGGAAAAAAACCATAATTAGCTAAATAGTATGAAACTTGTGTGCAACATCTGTGCCAGTTTTTGAGTTCTTAGTTTAACCCTGGCATGCCAGCCACTGTAGGTATTATTGTTTGGCTAATGTCTGATGGTATGGAGTGGCTAGGGAAATATATGCCTGCTCTGTGTCTAGAGAGATTGTCTCTCCTGTGGATTCTTAAGGAAACATTTATGCTAGCAAAGATACTTTGGGGTTTTGTGGGTTTTGGGTTGTTTTTTTTTTTTCATTACTTGGTTGTTAATTTGAAGGTGAACCTCAGTGATGGCCTTGGCAGGGAAATGATTTCTCTTGTTTTTCCAGATATATACCTATGCCTCTTCTCAAACTCCACATTATCCCAGGCGGTTTTGTTGAGTGATATTTAAACTATTTAAAAGCTGTTTTTACTGTTCGAGGATTGTGATACTGACTCATGTGATATTTTATGCCAGTCATGTCATCTGTAGTCACTAAATTTAATGCACTTCCCAAAATTGTCTGATGGTGACCTTGTTCCTGAGGTTGTTGCAAGTTCTAGCTAAAATTTGCAGTGTGTTTCCAGATTCTGAATCAGGGTGGTGATGAACTATATCAGAGAGATTCGAGAAGAATCTGCATTTCTACAGAGCTTGTGAATCCCAGATGTATTAAACAATACAGACTGAGAAAGATGAGAAGGAACTAAACAAAACCTTTGTCCCCCAGCCAAGGACAGTTTAACATTTGTATTAGCATCTTTTAGACAATGGATAGTTTGATGTCTGAGGTCATGAATTTTTTAAAGTAGCCATACCATGTCACATTTCCTTTTGATCTGCACTTAAATTTTCATTTCCTTCTATATGTTGCTGGCTGAGGGCCACTAGCTTCTATCACGAAAAATGGATGCTGAATTAGATTTGCTTTTTTTACCCAGCTCTGAAAAGATGTGCATTATCAAAGCAGTTGTTTGGCTCAGAATAAGAAAAGAGATAGTTCTGTAGGGAATATGCTTAGCAAAGCAATGCCATAAATAGGTCTTGTGTCAGTGTTTGCTGTAATGTCTTGATATGTGTCATCATGAATTATATATTATTTCAGATTTATCACTTCTTCCACTGATAAGGGACATAGCTTCTTTGAGTGAGTTTTCTTCATGGCTTAAAAGATTTACTGATACATTGAAATTCCCTGTATTGGAGATTCAGATGAACTTTGGAAACTTGAGATAAGAACTATAAATCTGCTATGAACTAGGATACCATTTCTCAAAGTGTGCATTTATTGACAGAGCTTGTACTAGCTTATTCTTCTGCTTCTTATTTGGGTGCATCAGAAGAGATTTTCTTTTCAACAGTATGGACCAAAAATAAAAAATTAAATATGGGTCATATAGTGTATGTGTGTGTATGTATATTATATTCTGGGGGAGAGAGAATTCATTTAATTTAAGCTCTTTATGCAAAGTTGTCTTCACTTGAGCACATCTGAAGATAAGATTGCTTGGTGGATGGCATAAGGGCAGCAGGAAGGGAAGCCACTAGAAAGCTTTTATCAAAAAACCCCAACTCTACTTTTTACATGAAAGGAGACCTACTATATCCTTGATTTAGAAATTCCACCTGCTGGAACCTAACCTGCAAGACTTAGCTTGCATGGGAGAATAAATGGGACATTATTAGTCCATGTGGCCTGCCACTGGATCCCCAACAGGACACTGTACCTGAGGGGATGCCCATATATGTGAGACCCTTGAACAGATTTGTGCAAGGAGATTCTGAAAACTGTGTAAAACTATTTTTCTTTCCCAGTATTAGTGGGAATGTAATCAGTATAAAGCTGCTGATAATGAGATACCTGAACTTGACTTTTGAAACCCTAAACTTACAAAAAAGTCTTTATTAAAGGTGGGGCTTTAGAAAGGAATGAGTGAAGAGTACCTTATTTCAGTAGCTGTTTTTCTCTAATCCCAATTGAGTTACATTTTTTTGCCTCTTTCTAGCTCCTTTTATTTTGTAAAATATTGACACAGAAATTGCTATTGAAATTTCGTAGTAGAATTTCATAACAAGCAGCTTAGTTATAGAATCTGTCTTCTGTTCAGGTCTGCTTTCTTCCCATTTTATGGTTCAGCTGAGTTAAAGATAAGACTCATATAATTTCCTCTTGGGGCCTATTATATCTAGCAGGAGATTTCTTGGTATCACTTCCCTGGCTTTTACCCAAGGGCAGATTAGGGGCTTTTTACCCCATTTTACTGCCATGAAGTGAATAATAGTTCCACTTGCAGCTCTGCAGAGGTGCTTTGTATTGCTGTGATTTCATCTGCTCTGTTACTTCTGGCCACTGAGAAATGTGGCAAAATCAGGTTTTTACTTTGTTCATATTGCCAGATATAAGACAATCTAAGCTTTAAGACATGATCCCAGTATTAAAGCAGTAAGTCTCAGTCTTTTTGCCACTCCCTCTTCCCCAGGCACTGAATCATTTATCAGCTGAAATGGGCTTTATGGACAAATCTATTGCAACTTGGAGTCATACTGCAAAATGCACATACAGAGCAGAGAGATTTTCAATTACAATTGTGGGATAATTCAGATAAGTCATCTTTGATCCCATTATACAATGGGGAGGGATGAGCAGAAATCTGTGACAAGGAATTCTCCAATTTAGCAGCTGATACTATGGTATGGAGAAAAAGAATGTAGGAATGCTTCACCCATCCCCAGCTTCATCCACAGCTTAAAATCCTGTGTTCAGTTTCTGGCTATTTATCTATGAGACTTATAAAGACAATCAGTACTGATTAAATATTGAAGCAATCTAAATCAGGACAGCACTGCTTCCTTTGCTTTCTAGTTACCCAAGACCTGACTCTTCAGCAGCAGTAGCAGATCCATTGGCATTTGTGCAAACTGTCCAAGGCAAGCACCAGTAGCTCTGAGCTGCTGCTGTTTAGCTTGGGTGCAGGTCTCTGAATGCATCTTGCTAAATGTCAGAGGAGCCAACTCCTGCTCCTCCAGTTTGGCATGTGAGCACCTGGGCTTCTCCCCAGAGATGTGAGGTTAGTGCTGTGCCTTGGTTTGGGTTCTGGGCTGCTGCAGTGCTTGTGAAGTCCATGGCTGGCACTTTGTGCACATCTTCCACTATTTGAGAGGCCTCTGATGCCATCAAGTCTAGTGTCAGATGGGTTTTGCTTCTCAACATGACTTTGCTATTTGCTGAGACTTTCTAACTGCCAAGACTTTGATGAATGGAGGTGTTCTGATTTTACACTTCAGAAGATGCCAATCTGTAAGGAAGAGACTGAATCTTGGACAGCCATGATCAAACACCCTGTTGGCTGCTTAGCTGGGGATGAGTGGTAAGCTTAGAATGATGGGTTATGCTGATGCCATCTTCTAGTACAATAACAGCATTTGGATGGTCTCAGGCTATTAAATGGTAATAAGTGATAGACACAATAAAGAAGTTTTGATATTTTAGTCTCTTGCTGATCTCACAAAGAAGGAATGCCTAAGCTTGTGTGAGCTTTAGATGACTCACTGGGTACTGGTTCAAGAGGAATTGATTTTTGGCTACAGCAGGTGCCATAATAGGCAAACAAAGATGTTTCCTTTGCTTGCCCATTATGGCACCTGCTGTAGCCATAAAGGATGAAAGCACTCAGTGATGCACAGCAATTAATTAGAACAGTGATGAACTATCTGTCTGAAAATGTGGTGTGTGTTGACTCTCTCCCCACCTCCTTTCTCTGAGGGAGTGGGGAGGGGCTGTGCTTTTTCTGTGGAGAGGGTTGTTTAGATCTACTGCAGATCTAAACTTAGGTGAATACACAGGGATGTATTTTGAGATGAACTTGTCCCAGCCATCCCAGCTCAGACTGAGAATAAGTCAAAGCTGCTTTTACTCTTTTTGACAGACTTTTTCACTGTGATTTTTGGTAGGAGACTCATGCAGATGCAGTGGTCTGTCTGTATAGAGCTGCAAACAATATCAGGAGCTGTATTTTTTCATTTTGTCTTCCAATAATTAGAAATAAATCCTCCAGATTGAAAAGAGAATACATTGCTTGTTGCCTATAGGGGAAAGTAATAGTAATTATGCAACAATGTAATAGTGTTGTATTTTTATATTTTCTGAGATTAATCAATTCACTTTTTTGCTTTACATTTGCAGAGCCACTTTCCAGCTCTGCTCAGCTGGACAGGATCGAGAGAATGGCATCCAAGTAGCAGTGTTCTTCCCTAAATCTGTAAGCTCTTTTCAGCATTCCTGTTGTGCAGACTGCTGTTTTGTTCCGACACAGATAGGTGAGTTTAAATTAAGAAAGCTATCAATGAAATTTAAAAGGCAGAATTTGTTATCCTAAATTTTAGTGTTTTGCATTTCTGTGAATCAAGGCTGATTTGTCTTTGACTTCATGTTGGCTTTACTTAATCCAGGTTACCTGCCAGTAATCAGTTTGGTGAGAATCAGCAAAGTATCTTTTTTTACCCTACTGCAATGCATACATTCACATTTCTAATGTACTAATAGCACTGACGCATTTGTCTGGATCTGGATATATGCAGAGAGATAAAGGTGTTGTTTATGGGTGTAAAACACCCACAACAACACCTGTTCTAGGCTTAATCTTGTTGCCCAGCAAGGTGTAATCTGCATATGTAGCCCCGTGGCATGAGTGTGATTTAGGTAGTTTTCTGTGTCTGACACAGAAGGTGTGAATTATTATAGCCACTAAGAATGAGCATTGGTGCTTTAGTCAAGCTGGTGCATGACACGCTTTTAGCTGTGGAAATCCCTAGTGTGCTGCATGTGGGTGGAAGTTGTCTATTAGTGTCAGTTATTTTCATAAGCAGAGTACAAAAAATGTATTTTATTGAATGGTACTCCAGCTTTTGCAGTTGTGAACTGAAACATGTGAACACAAAGGGAGCATGTTGCAATCTGATACACAACTGATGTGCTGGCATTTGTGCAGGCTGTGCAGGGAGTGCCTCTGAAGGATGCTGTAAAGCAGAATTGAGGTAGGGCTGGCTGCCCCTCGCCCAGCTCAGCACACAGGCAAACAAGCTGCTCCACACATCCACCTCTCTGCAGGAGTGCTGTTAATGCTGGTAGTTTCTGGAGTGCTTGTAAAGTTCAGTGTGCCTTTGCAGGTAGGTCTCTTTCAACTTTAGGAGTCTCTTTGTCTGTAAAATTTAGGACTAGGGCTAAGTTTGCTGCCTTCTTAAAATGAAGACTTGGAATGCCAGATTTGGCTGTTGGAGCAGATGAGGTTCCAGTGGCTGTCCTAGCTCCATAGCTATTTACACAGGAGGGAATAATCTGCTGTGTTAGTTTGCAACAGGCAATGTGGGAAGAAGGTGCCCCCTGCATTTGTAGATTACTTGTTTTATTTTCTTTCCCTGTGGTGCTGGTTGCTAGTGTTATGTAAAATATCAGTTAATCAGTCACAACCCACAGGAGCCAGGGCAGTTCAAAGCACAGCTACTTTCAAGAGACTCCCTAATGCCTCAAGGGAGTAAACTTTGGCAGACTTTGTAGGTTTACTGTGTCCCTAGTCAAAAAGTTGTGCTGTTTGGTATGCTGATGGGAGTATTATTGAATAAACATAATACAATATTTACACTCTAATTAAAAAAAAAAGCAGCCAAATACACTATTCAGAGAAAAAGGCTCTGATAAAAGGTACTGGTTTTGGGGTTTTTTTCCCCAAGACTTCTTGTTTTGTTATGTTTTTTTTTTACTACAGTGTTGCATGGTAATAAGAATATAAAATTGTAAACTATTGGACTCGAAAGGTGAGTCTTTCCATGTTTCACTGAGTGCTCTGTAAAATAGAGGCCTTCTGAATATGTTCTTTGAATATGGAAGTTATATGCCCAACCCCAAATTCTGTGTGAACCATCTTTATATAGACTACTTTCTTCCTCTACAGTGCCAATTTCTGTATTCTTTTAAGTATCTTCTTAAATAATTTCTCTGTTTACTTTTTCTTGAGCTCTTTTTATAAAGAACTATGCTTATAGACCCACCTTAGGACTAAGAATAAGGTTCATAAAGCTAAAACCTGCAAATTTCCATTAACTTGCAAGCTGAAAGTACAGCCATGAGAGGTGTTTGGGCCTCTATGAATGTTGATATGACCTTAGATGAGGATTCATGGACTTATTTACAAGAACAACTTACTCTCATCTTTGCATCATGGGGATGGAAGTGTCATGCGGTGAGGATTTGAGAGGTCTTGTATTTCCTGCAGTGGATCTTTGCTCTCTAAAGACTACAAAGCAAAAACTCTTATTTTCTGCAAAAGATGCTGATTTATGTGCCTGTGTTGCTCTCTGAACACGACACTAAGAAACGGGATGAAGCATCTCTCTGGCAGGTAGCACGGAGCTGGGGGTCTATGGCAGCTGCGGGGTCCCTGCCCCTGGTGGGCTCCCACGGCTGTCATTTGGGGCTTCCGGGGACTCCCACCTGCAGGTGGCAGCATCTTCCTGTTTTATGGGATGTGGAGCCTGTGCCCGGCATCCCAGCGTCATTGGGAAACTGAAAATTAAAACCAAGAGGTCCCCACCCCTTTTTTAAGGTCAACATTCTGCTTTTCTACGGGTAAATGTGAGGCAGGACTTTTCTGACATCTCTGTCAGACTCGCTTGTTCTTTGTCCATTTGCTTTAAACATGGCTTTTTCCTTTGGTTTTGGGTCGGTTTTTCTCCATGTCCACCGTGTTGTCAGACTTCCAGTCTAAGGTCTGTTTGAAGGTAGAAGCAGGGACTTGGAGAAGGGCTCACTGAAATGTCATACTGGCAAGTTGGCAAGAAAGAGCAATTAATGTGCATTGAGAAAACTGTGCATCATTTCTACTCCTGTTCAAATACATGTTGTGTTTTTGGACCTGAAAAAGCTCCAAGATAGCTGGAAACAAAACAAGTAATGCTTTGACTTTTAACAATGTCATTCTGATTTCCTTAGGATCTTCATTCTCTGGATTTAGGCTGTTAGAAGACAGACATTATCAACTTGAATAATAAATGTGTTGCATTAATATATGAATATTAATAAGAGCAATTAAATAAAAAGAGTCTTAAATTTGTTCCTGCAAGATAAAAAAGCCAACAGAGCAATAGTAAAACAGTGGGATAAATCAGGATAGTGAGAGAATTAGTTTTAGAAAATAGAGAGAGAGGAATGAGGATTTTAAAAAAAATCTAACTACGTTAGCTACTAATAAAATTTGGCTGCTTTTTCACTAAAATATCAAATATGTAGCTTGTCTCAAAGCTACAAAGACTACAAAACACTTGTGCCACTGGGACACACTCCCATAAGGATCATCCACTAGTAAAGACAGAGGGCAATGGCTTTTGAATGGGGATTCCTTGGTGTTTAAATTGAAGTCTGGAAAAGGACTGAGTGTAGGCAGTGGTCAGATACAGAGGGGGTGGAAAGATGCTCACATGACTACTCACAATAAGGCAAATCAACCAAGACAGGGATGGAAGCAGGTGTCCAGTGTCTCCTGTATTGGCTCTCTGTGCCCAGGGTTTCCCTTTCATGGAGGATTTACAGCTACACAATTAGAGCAGCCTTGCAGTGCATGAAGCACCTAGAGAGGTATTCAATCTACTGTGCTTCTCTACTGGTGGTAGGTAAAGTTACTGTTCCAGAATGACACTGGCAATATTGCTTTGGATAATACTGTGGCTTTATCTGCTGGCTGCTGCCCAGTAACTGCTGCTTATCTCGGCAGCAATATCAGACTGCTTCTTTAGGTTTGTCCATTGCACTGGAAAATGAGGCCCATGTGTGTTCTCTACACCTCTATCAGGGTTTGTATTGTACACACTAAATCTTTTCTCTAAAGGAATGGGAACAGTACCCTTTTATTGTGCAAAGGATCCACGATACTCTGCAGCTTTTCTTAAGTAAGGTGAAACTAAGAAATGCCACAATTTTGGATTCTGATTAATCTTCCTTCATAGTAATGTATGAGATGAAAATACATTGTTCATGCTATGAGGAAGTAGCAGTACATTTGTGACAATGACAGATTCAGCCAGCAAAATTCAAGTGCCATGCCTTCTAGGAAGCTGAGTGGAGTGCAACAAAACACTGGTTGTGCATAGAAGGCTTTTTTGTCTAATGCGATTCAGTCTAGGCTGTAACAGATTTGGAATTTGGCTTCAGACATGGACTGTAGAATCCTTTGGAGGGTGATTAAAATAGGAGCTCACTCATCATCCATGTGTTTAAAGCCTTTTATTCTAACATCTTCAAACACACTACAAAAATGTTTTGCTGTAGTCTTCATGTTCAATTACCATCATCTGCCCTGTTCCACACCTCTTGTGCATATAACTTTGATGTAAATTACTGGAATTATCCTGCATGTGCATGCCTCCTTGTTAAAATATGTGGGTCAGTGCTGCTGTCTTCTCTACTAAACAGCCCTGATTCACATCTATATCAACTGCCCTTTCTAGAAATTGAAATAATACCCCTGGCCAGTTTTAGTGTTATGCCTAGAAAGTACATTATGCATGAGGATGTGTCCTGCCACAAAGAATTGTCATGGAAGTTAACACTATACTATATACAGTTTTTGAGGGCTTATTTAATTCTGTGTTTGCAAGGCATTTTTCTTTTTCTACATAGACTGACTATTGGTATCTCTTCTAGAACAGAAAATAAATTAAGAGGTACTCATTTCCCTCTTTGGTGGTGAGGTGAGTGCAAAGGTGCTTGACAAGATGAAACTCTCCTGTTGTGTTAGTACAGCTGTAAAATGCTGCCTCCTCTAGGCACCTTAATGACTCCCCATTGAAAATGGAGCTGCAGACCCTGGTCTCCTTGCAATTGGTGCTTCTGTTCACCAGGAAGATGCCCAATTGTGGGACTCCATGAGGATAGCTACAGCTTGTCATGCTCTGCAGGCTAGAAAGCAGGAACAAACAATACCATTGATTAATTCCAAGTTATCTTTAACAGGGAGAATCATTATTTGTCTACTAAAATTAGCAAATCTGCTAGGCTTATCTTCAGCTTCTCTATCTTGACTCTTCAAAGATCCCAGTACCCTCCAGGAACAGCAATATGTGTGCACGTAGATAATCCTTGAGGATGAATGTAGTTATTAGCTGTGGTTGTTTGAACGTCGCTATTCAGGTCTAGTTCCTATATATCACACGTAGAATAGAGCAGAAGATGCAATGCTTTGGTGATCAAAATAATAAAGGTTTGGGGAGAATAACTGTTCAATATCCTGCAGTCTTTCTCTCCCAGCCCTTTTCAGTCGCCATCTGTAATTTTTTATCCATTCAGCATCAGAGTTTTATCACAAGGATGTAAAGTAGGAACTACACCAGACTCCTTGAGGGAATCTAGTCCTTTGCTGCCCTGTGCCACTCTTTCATGTAATTCTGCTAATGAAGCTATCAAATTCTGTCTTTCCCATCTTGCCAGCTTTAACTTTTCTCCATCTCTTTTAATGTGTAGAATTCACCTAAGCTGCTTTTGCTACTAAGGCGTAGAAACATCTCTAAAGACATGTAAAAACAAAGAATACACAAACCACGTTTCAGTGAGACTGCTCAATTTTGATAAGGTCTGTCTTCTGCAAAGTCAAGGGGGAAAGGGGGAAAGAGCTGTTCTTGCTATGATTATTGAGATGTGAGAATGAGCCACACCCTTAGATGAAGCTGGGAAGACCACACTTCTGCTGTGTTTTGGTCTCAGAGTTGCTACTGCAAAATTGGTGAACGAAATAGAAGCATCAAGGGAAAAATCTCACATCATTTGCTTCTGTGCCAATTATACTTAATTTTTTTTTAACATACAATACTCAGTAATTTAATTTCTAAGTGCCATGTGAATTAATTCTGAAATAGGAGTTTTTGGTAAAATACCAGTGAAGATGCAATTTCTTTTACACTTACGCTTAGGTATACCATGACACTAATTTCTCTATCCAGCTACAGAACTGGTATAATGAAAATCTCCTTTGATCCCTCTCTAGTTTGCTGCAGAGGGCAGAATTTGGATGTGATGATCCATTTTCTGTGAATTGTTTTCTTCCAGAAGGTCAAATCTAAAACTGGTCTTATCTGGAGGGCTTTTCACTGGAAAATCCCAACTCAACAATGATACTGTGGACCCATGATGGTTCTATCAGTGTTTGACAGGAAGCCATGTTTTGTTAATATGAAAAGATTTATGTCTTGTACAATTTGGAGTGTAGTTACTATGAAACCTGTGCTGCAATATTTTGGGATAACTCCCAGGTTGTGACCCCTGGGAGTTGGAAGCTGGAATTGTCGGATTTTTTGTGAAGAACTTTTCCTTAGATGACTTTGCTGAAATGTGAAGCGGAGCCAAGCTGGTACTTAATTAATTCTGCAGAGACTATTCTACTGTAGAATTCGTTTTTCCAGGTTGTATACAGTTGTATGCCACATAAATATTAATTTGGAAGTGAGTCCAAAATGATGCTAACCATATTTTTTGTTTGTTTTTTTTTCTGGCTTCTGTGATTAGTGAAGTTAACACAGCATCTCTTGTGCTTAGGTCCTTCAGATTTCTGATAGAGATTCAAAAATATTTTTCATAAAATGCTTTCCCCAAGCTTTTCTTGTACCTGTAATGTTAGTCATGAAAGCTGATGTTTAAAAAAAAACAAACACAAAACTCCCTGAAATAAAATAAAAATGACTTCCAGATTTTTCAACCCCGCTGGCCTTTCATGGAAAGCAGGAACTGGGAAGTGTTTCAGTAGATAATGGACTATATTGCAGTCTGTGATATGTACATAGTGAATACATACCTTGTTATTTTCCTATGGAGAGCTGTTGTGATTTCAAGAAGTTGATGCCTTACCTAAATGATAGGATCACACATTCAAGCCTGCATGAGAAAATAGTGAGCAGTGACAGGTGTCTTTATTTTTTCATTCAGCTGACTTTTCTACCATGATCAAAATTGCAATAAATTGAAATATTGCTGTTAAGTCAGACACTCAAAAGAGAGTGTCACTTTGATTATTCAGAGGCCTGCTTTTTTAACAATGTCTGTGATGGTAAAAGAATTTGCAGGATCTAAATATTTAAACAGCATTTCACCAAACAAAAGCAGGGGAAGTTACAGTAATAGTTTCTGCATTTTTCATTGCTGTTCTTTTTAGATTGAAAGAGCAGGTCACTTTATGGTGTAATGTAAAAGCAAACACACTCTTGCCTCAATAATAAAATGGCGATAATATTGCAAAGGGCTGTTGTGGTGATTCCTCTTTATCAAGTTCTACAGAAATGGTAGATGTTATTAGCATCCCATGTGATTACAGTGACAGGATGATATGGTAGTTTGTCTGAATTGGTATTAAGTGGTACTGGAAGGCTCTCAAAAAACCTGTTCCTTCTGGTTTTTTTTCAGACATTAGAGATTTAGAACCATTTGGATAAACATCTGGAGTGAACTGAGCTCTATCTTTTTTAAAGGTTATCTTAAAGGACAGATGAGGGAACCTTATATTGTGGTAACCTTCTGCCTGAAGGATCTCCAAGTGCTACAGGAATCAATATGCAAACTATATATAGATTATAGCAGCTCTGTCAAGGTAGAGCACTGTTTGACAGAGCAGTGAAACAAAACAAAATGTTATAAAAATATAAATGGGAAAGCACAATGTTAAAATACTGGAAGAACATAGAGAGAAAGTAATCATCAGCTGTGTCCTGGGAGGAGGTTGGGTGGTGTAGCTTCTTTTTTCACATGATGTACCATGAGAATTGGGGTCTGAACTCAAAGGCTCAGAAGTGCCTTTATGGCTCATATGAAAAACTGCAGCTCCAGGGACAGGCAATTTGCTGGGATGCAGGTTAAATAATGTTTCATATAGAAGAATTGCAACTGCCTGTTTGTCAGCAATAACATCACAAAACCCATGCATTTTAAGCTGTTATATCGTTGACAAAAAAGTGCTGCTTACCAGACTGTTTGGAGCTCTTGCAGCAGCAATGTCTTTGGAGGAGGCTCCTTTCTTTAACCTTACTCAGCTTGGCTGAGCTGAGATTGCAGTCACTGGCTGGTATCACATATAAAGAAACAAAAATAGATGTTTCACAAAGACACTTCATAAAAAAAAATTAAGCATAGAGAGATGACTAGCTTTTAAGAAGCTGCTTTTATTACTTTTGACCTTGTGCATTTACCTGCTTTTGGCTCTTTATGCCCTATGCATCAGGGAATTGGTGCAGCTCATCTGAACCAGCAAAACCTACTTCTCATCCTCTCATTCTGGCTTCCTGCTCTGATAAACACACTGGTAGGAGCAGTCTTAACCAGACTATTGCTCATAATTTTCTCATCTTCTATCAAACAATGATGCTGGAGAAATTATGCTCTCTGCTTTTCAACCATGGAAACCTATTAGTGCTCAACAATATGGCAGATGACTTGGTGTAAATCTTAACTAAAATAAATGTCCAGGGTTTAATGTTTTATAAACAGGGGAGCTGCTCAGAGAGATGGACACGATAGAAGTTCTGTGTCTGTCTGCATGATTTCTATCTAGTTATCATAGCCAGCTGTCACCAGGCTGTTTGTATCTTAGTTCTGCCTGTGCCCGGGGCACATGACTGACTAGTGAGTTACACTGTGCTATGCTGAAATTTCTGCAAATGGCAATTTAGCAATAGCAATTTTGAAGCAGTGAAAGCGAATTGTGCTGAATCAGTCAAAATGTTACACTGTTTTGCATTTAATGTATTTGCTGAGATTAATTATTTAAATGTCCAATGATTCTCTTTCCAGCTTCAGAATAATCTGTTTTCAAGTGGTCCTAAATGAGTGTAACACATGTTTTCCTCCTGCTACCTTTTAAATATTTCACCAAGTTTTCCTACCACTGTGATAATTAAAGAAATTGATAATGTGTCTTTAGAGGAGGGCCAAAGGGCCCTAAAGGGTAGTTTCTTTTCTTTTCAATCACTGTGTAACATTCGCTGATAAATAAAGAACTGCTTCTTAAAGTCAGGAAAAGGTTTAATCTAAACATGCTGGTTGTTGTGCAAGGGCCCATCATCTGGCTCAGGATCTGGTGCTTAGCCCTTCTTAAGGCTGTGGCCCACTTCCAAAACTTTGGAGTTGTTATTGGTTCCTAAAAACTTAAATTTAAGATTTTGTTAGTGAGTAGAAAGGCATCATCAGAAGAGTGGTTAATGAAATTAGGTGGTTAAAGAATGCTCAATAGTCTTAAGTTTGTAAATGAGTGAATTCAAATACAGAAACAGCTCTAGAACTCCAAAGGCAATTCTTAAACCTGCAGTGCTCAATGGAGTGAGCCTGGGATGATATTCCTATAGCTAGCAACCTGAATCTGCATGCCTGACCCACATTTGTGTATGCTTCCTCTAGAGCAGAGATCTACAACTTGTCTGATAGTTTGAGAAGAAACTTCTGGTGTAACAGAGCCATTCTGGGTTCATTGGTGTCAGGGTCAAGCATGAGCCTCAAAGAAGACTAAGCAATGCTTTTTCAGGAGATAACCAATAGAGACAGGTTGATTTCATACAACTTAAAAAGTACAACTCTAAGCATGCCTGCTGCTGGTGGTGATGGCTCTGGATCTGATGGTTTGAAGACACCTGGGAGCCTTTGACATAAGAACTGTAATTGATTATGAATCATCTTACATTAGATGAACAAAAAACAATTTGTAGGCTCACAAGTTAGAGTGTGCTCAAACATAACCTCAAAACAATATTCTGTATGTTAGCTTTCTCTAGGGTTTTACAAAAGGAATAAGCTTCACAGAGTTCTATGCTTGAAGAGTGCAGCCCTGATCTAAAGAAGTATTTGTGTTCAGCCAGTCCAAAAGGAGGCAAGCACAGCCTCACAATCCTGTTTGTATAAAGGTAGTACAAACAAGTATATTTGTTAAAAAACCCAAATAGTGTATATTTTTTGGGCAAAAATTCCTTTATAGTAATATTTCTTACTGTAGACTGTAGTCATTGTGTCCCCTTCTTTTGCTTCCATGTATTTCTTTAACTCAAAGCTTGCAGTACTATGCTTTTTTCCAAAAAATCAAGATTGTTTGGTGTTTTTTCCCCTTCCACACTTGCAGAAAAAAAAGCTTGAAGAGGAAGAGACTACTTGACTAATTTGTTATGCTTTTTTGTAAAGGTTTGAAACTCAAATACATGTTTGCTGCACCACTGTGCCTCAGCCTTGTTAATTGCATTCAGGTGATCCCCATGTGCCCAGTCTAATTTCATATAAGTGTTGACAGGACTCTTCCAATTATCTGCTTGCATCTGCATGTTGTGAAATTTGAGTGAATAAACTCAGAGTCAGCTGAGGTGAGGTGTAAATCTGAATATATGAAGAATTCCAGTTGCTGGGCCTCACAACAGGTGAAGCTGTTGATATGTTTAATAAATCTTTAGAATTACATGCTAAACAGACTTTTGAAGGAATACAGGTAAAAATTTTTTTTTTTTTTTGTGAACTCAAATATTTGTTGCAAGCAAGCCTGACTTCCTTTCAGTAACACCATCCTTAACTTTAAAGACTTTCCTAAGAACCAGAGGGTCACTCCCGAGCTGGATTTGCCAGCCCATCACTTGAGTTCTCATTTTCCAGGGTCCAGATGGTGGCAAGCTGCAAATGGATACTCTGCAGCTGAAACATCTATCCCTTCAGCAGGCTCGAGAGACACTGGTTCTGGCAGATTTAGACTTGTCTCTGGCTATTTAGCACAGTTGTACAGTTAATGGGCTGTTGGACAATTTTGTCAAACTTGCTATTTTCTGGTGACTTGTTTATAATTCTGGGAAAGGAGTGCACGGTTAGTCATTTGTGAATAATTGGAAATCCTCTTGAGATCTCAAGAAAAACACTTTCATTGTTAAATAGGGTTGATTTGCCTGTTTATTTAGGTAGCCTAGATAGAATCTCCATATCGACCTTTGAATGCTCCATATATTTCTCCAAATTGGATTTTGCCCTTGTGTGTGTGTCTGATGTGTTTTAAGAGGACAAGGCCTTTAATTACTGTTATTATGCCTAGTTTCCCATATGATTACAGCTGATATTAATTAAAATGGAAACTTTGCAAATGTAAAAGACAGATCTACAGGGTCTATGGCTTGCAGGTACATTTTTTTGTGCATCTACAGGTCTAAAGATGAGAAATCTATGTTGTCAGCTGCTTTTAGGTTTCACTTCTGACCAGTTTACTGATCTGCTAATAGATTTCCTGGACATCAAAGTTCTTGACCAGCCTCAAACCAAAGTAAAATCTAACTTATCCTCCAATTACTACCCTAAATAAAAATCATTCATGAGAAAACTATTTCCAGTAACTATCAGGCTTGTGGATGGGAGCAGTGTCAGTGTAAAGTGATTTGCTCTAGCTTTTCACAGACTTCACCTTTTTTTCCCCACTGCAATACTCTGCTACAATTGGAATAATTTTGTATGGACTCTTTGAAGTTGTTTTGGACAGTTCTGTCATGAATTAAAAAGTGAAAACTTTCAGCTTTCTCCTTTATGATTGCCTGGCTTAACAAATAGAAATTTGTACAAGTAGCATTGATAACATTTTCAAGACATGTGGCCAATGCTCAATGCACCAGAATATAGCATTTAGGATATGTGTTGTCTCTGGATAAAGATGGCATGAATGACTTGCTTCTTTTCCTAAGCCTGTATAATGGGGATCTGACAATACAGATAACCTGATGCAAAGAGACACATTTAATGCATATCCACATAGAAAAACATGTGCTTGAGAGATGTTGTTCAGTGGTTGGAAAAAGACAATTTGTGTTTTCCAACAGAATTGCTTTAAAATTCTAGATGATCCTTGGATTGGTATTCTGTGCAGCACACTGGAATTTTGTTGTATTTTTCCTCTCTCAATATAGTTTAATCTGTATTAAAGCACTGTTCTGTCACAACTTTCATAAATTATTACACAGCCAGCCAATAGAAATTACATAAATACTGCAAATATAATCATCTGTTCTTAGCAGAAAGTCTTAAAGGACTTTTAAACTAGTTACAACAGCAAGTGGTAATCCTTCTATTAAAACTTTCTTACCATGTTATAAGTTTGCTGTTATGCAACATTTTTCACTTTGTCAGCTGAAAACTGTTTTTCTGAAAGTAATCTAGACCTTGCTTTGCTGAGATGGAAATAAAGGGAAGTTTGTCTTGACTAAGTGCTCTGTTTTCCTATGACTCTGAGCAAGTAGTAGTTAGAATGAAACATTGGAAACAACAGTAATTTACTAATCAGGAGAAAAATGGTTGTTATTGGAACAAACCCCATGTTTACTGCAAAATTGATTTAAAGCGCATTTTAAAATAACAGCTCAAGAAAAATAGGCTCACAGTGGGCTCCAAATTCTAAATGCAACATTTACATATATATGACTAAGTGCTGCAGAATGGACTTTGCTCACTGAGGTCTCTTAAGGGCAGAGAAGATAGCAAGGAATGTGTTGTTGAATTAAACTGCCTTTGGAAGTCTGAGGAGCACTGAGCTTGTGATCAGGCTTTTCATTGCCCTTGTGGAAAGCACCGAAGCAAAGAAAATGCAGGGAATAAACCTAAATTCCATGGTACCTTCAGCGAAGCTCTAGACTGCTTTTACTGGATTTTTAATGACTACAGTGCAAAAATGTAATTATCTTTAATTACCACTTGTACCCTTGCAAAATAAAGATGACAAGGGGAGAATTACCCAGTGCTTTTCTTTTATCAGAATGGATTAATCATGGCTGTTAATCAGAAGTAAACTGAGGAATATAGTCCACTATCCAGGTGGGTGAATAGCCGAAGAAATGAGATTGAGCTAAAAACTAAGCAAAGAGGAATAGTTCAGTATAAAATCCTCTGCAAAGCTTGCAAAAGGGAGTAGGGGCAGCCTGAAAGAACATTGGTAGAGTGGAGCCTAAAGCAGTGTGCCATGCTGGGGCCTTGGGGAGTAGGCAAGGACAGTCTGATGAATTATTAGCACGAATTATCCACCCCAAGATGCACAATCATTGACAAAAAATTGAGCACAAGAGTAACAGAAAGAGGAGATACATTGAGTTAAGTGTGTCAGCTGTAAAATAAGTTATTTATATTGGGTTGAGCTTCACTCTGATAGATCTGGTGATAGAGAAAAAAGAACTGGAAGTTGTTATCAGTAGCCAGTTTTGAAAGAAAATTAATTTCATACACTTGTGTGGCAAACAGCAAAATTTTCAGGAGTAGTCTTCTCCCTTTTTGCATTTGTGTACATACTGCTTTTAGAGCTCTGTGTACTTCATGTGGTAATAAATATTCAAAGATTGCTTTACAGTGGTTGCAGCCAAGTTGATGCTGGTTATTCCAGATGGAAAGATCATTGCTTCTCAAGGTACTGTAACAAAAGACTTGGCAGTTCATAAGTAGTGTTCCTGCTGGGAGCAGGTGTCTTCAGTTTGACAAGATTGCACTTTATCCATGAGTACTTGAAATGCACTATAGCTGGTAGCAGGTCAAACAGGTCTGAATTTTTAAAGAGAGTGTTGTAAGACTTCAGTAATGAGCTTGAGGTGGTGAACAATGACATGCAAAGCTAATTACCTGTTTACTAACGTCACAATAATTCAGCCATTTGTCTTGACTGGAGCCGTGCTGAGTCTTGGCTCCTCCTGCCAAGCCCACTTTCCAGCCTTTGAGTGATTGTATGTGAACTGTTTTGCTAGAAAGTGCCCAAAAAAAAGAAGAAAAAATCAGGGGAAAAAGGAATTAATTTAACTGCTACAAACCTAGATTTTAATTGACTGACCACATCTGAGATTTAGGGATTAGATTTGCTCGCATGCAAGACATGTCTCTGTGGGAGCAGTGTTTTGAGTAAAGAGCATAAACCGGACACCCAGCAGAAGAGTTAATTATCTGAGTGCTAATGTTCTCAGACAAATAGGGAATGCATCATAAGCACTAGCAATGAAGTGCTGGTGGCAGCGTAAAATCAAATTACCCCTACAAGTTTTATTGTGGAGATATGATTGCTGCATCGCAAAGATGCAAGTTACAGACACCCACGAGCAGGAGTCCCGTGAAGTTGTGCTGAATTGCTTTCAGTTGAAGAAATTGTATCTTTGTGGCTGTGGGCTGCAGTATGTGGGGTTAAATTGGTGCCTTCGTTTGGTTCTCTGACCTGCTAAACTCAATAGTTACCTCACTGTAAACCAACAAAAAGTCATTTTGAAAAAGTTAAAAGAGAATGTAAATGGGTGGCATTTTAGTCTTCAATGGGGAAACTCTTTGTCCACACCAGTTTATAGGTCATAAATCAGAACTTGGGTGATTTTGTTGATCTGGATATGCTGCCTTTCTTTGATTGTGTCAACAATTTAACCCTCTATAATTCAGTATAAAATTAACCCCTGAAGTAAATTATATGCATTTCAAGCTGCTAGGATTTAGTCAACAAATAGCTGCACACCACTTTGCTATCTGCTTGTTTCCCCACCCAGTGAAATCAGAGAATTTCTTCCTTTTGTGTTCAGTGGGAATTAGGTCAGATGTTAATTTTACTGAGTGGGAATGCTCTGTTACAACTGATGAAAGTAAGATGATGGACTTTACTTATGGCTAGCAACTGAGCAAAAATTGCTTACTAAAATCAAGGGAAATGGTTCATAGGTGGGAAAATGTTCATTTGTTTGTCTAATGGTGTACTATGGGTGTGTGCGTGTGTCCAAGGGATGTGTTCTGAAAGATCAGTACTTGTCTCAGAAATGAAAATCCTTGCATAGTAATAACTAAAAGCACTTGAGGCTCAATAGCAGAAGTAGGGTACTCTGAAGTGTTTTCCAGAAATTCTATTTCCAGCCTTTTGTAAATCCTTCATCTTTTACAAATCAATCTCGTGAATTATTTAGTATCTATTGTATGCAAATAGCTTAAGAATACGGAACAAGGAAGCATTTCTCTTAACTTACTCAAATGAGGCAGATAAGGTGTGCAGTTTGGAACTAGACTTCATAACACAAGATGTGCCTGAAATTGGATTTAAATTAAATTTTTAAATTTAAAATTTTTAAATTGGATTTAAATTCTGATCTAGCTCAGTTACTACCTGGCCCTAGAGTTGCCTCAGTTTCATGAATATGTTTTTAGTGATAACATTCCTGAGCTGCTTGAAATGTGCTGTGAACACCTAGAAGGCTCCAAATCAGAGCAGTCCATTGCCCAGGACGTATCCAAACATGATCAGAAGTGGACAGTGAGACTCCTTTGTCTGTCTCTCCTGGGAAGCTGCTTTGGCTGATGGCTGTAGCGTGTGCAGTGGCAGTGCTGGGCTCTGGGCTGAATGTGCACTAGGGAAGACAGTAGAGTTCCTGATTAGGGTAGGAGAGCTGGCTGTGTGAATATTTTCTAACTGGTCTCAGGCATCACCTGTGCTGTAAGCTACACCAAAGTGGTGATGGTGAGGTGGACAGTAACCTCTCCTTAGAGGCAGCTAGATCCAGAAAAAATATCTGTTGATGGTCTAATTTTTTAGGGAAAATAAGAGTATGCAGGAATGGATAGTGTGTTGGTATTAGGATTAGGGAAACTCGAGTTGTTGTTATTACTTGGGGATTTTATGCAATGATCCGTTTCAATGTTGGCAGTATTTTCTTTTTAGGTCGGTTTTGTTGAGAATGGAAGATGACATTCTGGTGTTGCAACACCATTCTAAGCTGTGGAGCATAATCAGACAGAGATATTTAACTTTAGTTTCAGTTTTGAGGAAATGTTTCCTGGATATCAGGTGCCTTCCTGTTATCTTACTTTCTCTTTTTGCTAGTACTACACAGTTTCTCATGGAGTATGCTGAGGTGCTCCCTTTTTAGTGTGGTGGCTCTTCTGAGACCCTTGTTTGTCCCCATACACATCCTCAGGACATTTGCTTTCCTCCTCGAACGGCAGCTAATTAGGTTAATGGTGTTGCTAAAGAAATGTTTGTGGAATCACAGACTTGGGCCCAAGCAGAACAACCAGTTTCTGTTATTCCCACAAACACTTCGGTCTTGAACCCAAGAAAATAAGAGAAGGAGAAACAGTACAGGATTTTCATCCTTTAATTTTCTTAAATTCCAAGCAAGCTATCTGCAGCCCTCTGTAAAACTTAAATTCACTCTTTTAGATTAAGTTTTGATTATGACTCTGCTACTCAGTCTAGAAATGAAGTTTCCACATTCAAGTGGGGTTTAAGAAAGGAGACTATTAAGAGCAGCTTTCAGGAAGTGATCACTGTTGCTCTTAGAGATATCATAGGTATTGTGTCCCTGGTTTGGAGAAATATACTTGTATGTCTTGAGTTCAAAGAATTTTCCTGGAAATGAACCAACAACAGAATTTCTCGTGAGATTTCTCTTATATCCTGGCAAGCTTCTTTCCTGGAGTGTGTTTACAGGCCCCACAGGAAGAAGCAGTAGGAAAATCTGGGGAAAAATAGACATGTAAACTCTGAGATGAAGTTTGAGGAAGACGTGGGTTGAGGTTAGTTTTTTTAACCCAATTCAGTCATTCATAGATTTATAGTTCTGTATAGAAAGGGGCAAAATAGGACTTGGTTATCTGAAGTTGCAGAGGGTATTCTGTGTGGGTTCAATGGACTTTAGATCTGTTTCAGTCTACAGAATCACAGCTTAGCTGATAAGACTTTTGCAAATTCCAAATGGTTTGCCTGTACCAGCTGCACTTCTCATCTTTGTCTTTGCAAAGACATTTGAAATTTTCCGTGTGCTGCAAATCTGGTAAAAAACAGTTTCTAATGTTTCTGATTTGAGTGGGAGACAGGAATTGAATGATACTCTAAAACACAATACATAATTTTCATCAGTGCAAAGTAGTGTGTTGTTCAGTTCTAGTGGATCGTTAATAAGAGACTAATAAGAGTTAAGAAGGAAGTAAGGTATATGGATTACTAGAATGGATGACTAAATAAATATTCATAGCAATATAATGAGAAACACATGCATGATTCTGTGCCTACAGACATGCAAAGCACAAATTTCCTTTTGTTCTGAATCAAAATGTTTCAAAGGAAACAAAACTATAGGAAGTGAGCAATAACATTTAGGAAAGAGGACAGGCAAGGAAATGAGCAGAAGAAAGGTGGTCCTAAGGTGAGTGGCTGTTTGAAAAAAATAGAGTTGGAGAGGAGATAGCAAAAAATGTAACATCAATCATGGTATTTTTGCTTTAGTTCCTGTGGAAGATACCCCAAGCACAACAGTGCAGAGACTGAGATTCAGCAGTTAGCATTCAGCACATTGACAAGGAGGCGAGCACCGACTGGGATCGGCCCAACAGAGGCCTGTGCCATACTGACCAGCTAGGGAAAAGCACCCAGGCTGGAATCACCTGTAAATCTAAACTGAAAGAGCACATGTGAGAGCACAGAGCAGTCACTGTGATGGTGCTCAGTCCCATTAACTGGAATTTACTTGCATGTGGCTCAGCCATATGAGAAACTGCAGGGGTACTGCAGGTCCTGTGATCATGTACAGGGAGGGAGCTATGGAAATCCAGCATGGATACTAAATGATGGATGTGGTTTAGTAGCACTTGGGAGCTGCAGAATGTCATGCTGAGAGGCAGAAATGTGATTATCTCATGATAATCTCAGCCTATGACAGCAGCTGCTGCAGAACACCTAGAAAAAGGGTAGGGAATAAGGGCTTACCTGAAATGATTGCATTGTTCATAAGAATCAGCTTCACCAAGATTCAGAGTTAGAAGGGTAAAATATTCTCAAAAAGGACCTTATGGAGGGGTGTTCTCTTGACTTGGGAGTATTTACAATACCTTGACAATGCAGTCTAGAGGTGAGATGTGTGATGGGTTGTACCACAGGAATGGCTGTTTTTATAGCAACCTGAAGAAAGGTTCAAGTCTTAAGGTGTGTGCTGCAGTTAAGCTGGATCTCTTCAGGCAGTAATGCCATGTCTGCTTCACTGTTGTTGAACATCGGGCTCCCAGTTTGTGTGGGGAATTCTTTCATGAAACTTCCTCTTAGGTCATCTGCACCAAGCTTCAGATACGACACAGAAGAAAAATACTAGATCCTGATACTGATTTGGAACCAAATCAAGTAAAAATTGCATGTCTTTCCATTGTTACATTTCTGGGTTTGGGTCAGACCCAAGTGTAAGGAAATGGAGGGCATGAAATAAAACCAGCATGATAATTGGCTCCCTTCTATAGGTTGCTACAAGTTGAAGAAAATTCACTTCAGTTGAAGATGTTTGTAACTTGACCCTGAAGGATACCTGTGAAAATAGTCTTTTTTTTTTTTTTTTTTTTTTTTTCTTTTTTCTCTCAAGTGAATGAAAACCAACTCCTTAACTTTGGAATGTTTGAAACATGGAATAAAATCATATTGAGTGTAGGCCCATCAACAACACTTGACATTGCAGGGGTTTTCACTAATTTGTGTAGTTCAGTGTTAGATACTCTCTACATGTGCCTACTGTTTACAGGGTGTTTGGTTGGTGGGATGTAGGTAATGAATTGATTTAGGTTTGATGGAAGAATCTTATCAGCATCTCTTGTGTATTGAAGGGAACACTACAAAGCAATAGACAAATCATTTTTTGCTGCTTCAGTTTCTTTTTTTCCTGATCTTATTCCTAATGTATATTAAAATTATATCAGATCTGAAGAATGGAAATGGTTGAGTATGATTTGAATGTTAATAGAATTTTCATTTTCTCTGCACTTTTCTTGCATAACTGTTCTTTGCAAGGATTGCAGATGAGGGAAATGTGACCCAGCCATTTGTTGTGCATGTGTATTTTAGGACTTCTAACACATAACAAAACAAAAGAAGGTAACTTTACTTTAGGTGTGAACATAAAATGTATTTACTAAATATTCTGAAGGTACAAGTTCAAACAGGAGGAAAAGGCGTAAGGACACCAGAGAGGTTCTGATCAAGAAAGATATGCTTAAGCAGAGATTTACCCTTGTACTCAGAGAACAGTGAGAAAGCAGTCTTGATTTTTCTTACCATCACAATATGTCAAGGGCAGCGAGCACATTTTGCCTCTTGATTTTTACAGGCAATGCTGACACGAGCAGAATATTATTAGAGTGAACTGGAATATTATTAGCATATACAGATATCTTTTCCCCTCAAACCTTATGTTTGATTTCTGTTTGGGAATCTAGTGCAGAATGCTATGTGTTTTTTAGCAGCACAAGCTTATTGAGGGCTGCAACTCAGTGGACAGATCCAGCTTCTCAGAGGTTTTGTGCACTAGAGGCAGAGACAATCTTTCACAAGTGAGGAAAGATGATGCAAAGCTGTCAGCTGTACATAAAAATTACCCCCAAATTGCAGAGAGCAGATGGCTGTTAATGGCAAGTGTTTTTAACATAGCTTTATTGTCCCATATTGGGACATTAACATGTCTCCCTGTGTTTTTTTGGTTTTTTTTTTTTAAAGTCACTTTGTAAAAATGACACCTTGGCATGACTTGTGTTTTCCTGTTTTGGTTTCCATGTCATGGTTGGTTGCCCAATTTTCTGCAGTAAGTGTGCTCAACAAGCTATTAGAGTATATTTCTGTTTCATACATGCTCAGTGATTACTATGAAAAAAACCCCTGTTTTTTAAGGAATACAGTGAGGTTTGTTTTTTTGTTGATGTGTTTTTTTTTTTTAATTGCACTGATTCTTACTGCAAAAGAAGAATAAATGTTCTTGTTTCCACATGCTAAGCTGATATTTACAGGCCTAAATACACAACATCAAACTTGCTTGGACTAGCAAATATGATAACAGAAGAAATAGAAAGAAAAATGCATACGGAACACCCTTAGCTTTTCTGTTTTCTTAACTGCAGGTTGAAAGCTAGCTTTTGGGTGATTAAACTTTTCATTTGGTTATTAAGTGATAGACATCTTGCTGAACCCAAGCATGCTGCAACAAGCACAGGAAGAGTGTTTATTTAAAACAGACACAAAAGATTGCACAAAGAGACCCTTAAACAAAACACAAATGTCAGCAAAACCAAACAAAGTAATAATGCACATTTAAGACTGATAGAGGCAGGCAGTAAATTGGTGACAGTTCCTGAATAATCCTTTAGAAAAGAGTTTCCCTGGTGAGTTGGGAAATCTGTTTGTTTGTTGCAGTTTCTTATCTTTTTCCTACAGGATATGTAGGAAACTTCCACATTAAAGCCAGTGCGCTCCCCAGGACTGGTCTGAAATTGGCAGGCTGACCTGTGGGCAGCAGTGCCATCCAGCAGCACAGGGCTCAGGTGTGTGTTCCTGGAGATTTCAGAGCCAAGAGGTGCAGCCCAGCGGGGGGCTGGCGTCGTGCAGTGAGCAGCCTGGCTGCCTTTGCCTTCTTCCCTGATGGTTTGTGCTGCTGCTGCCTGAGCTGCCTCGGCATTCAGGGCTGTGTTACAGGCTGCCTGTCAGAAAGGGCTGCCAGGCCACTGAGAAGTGGGGCGATGGCTGAGACACTCAGCTTGTGCTGGAGCTTTGTGCTGCCCTGGTTATGCTGCAGAGATCTTTGTTCTGGGCTGTCATGAGCAGAGGAGACTTGTAGGGACCTTGTGGAGTCACTGCATGAGTGGGAGCCAGATCTTAGCCAGGACTCTGCCCTTCCCTTACTGTATAGGAAAATCACCCAACCTTGCTGTGACTTGGTCTTTGTCCTCGGTGAAGGGGTGATGACATTCATTATGAGACCTGTGGATTAGAAATACTATGCAAATATCCTTTTTTTGGGGGGGGGTGGGGTGGTGGGGGTTGGACCTGGGAAAAGCCACGTAGCTGTTGATTACTCTGAAATCAATTATTCTCTCTTCTGAACAAAACAGTACTCAGCCTCTTGAATATTATCCAGCTTCCCTCTTCCTGCCAGTCTCAGCGTCTATTCTTCTCTCCAGAGCCCTTGGCACAGCATTTAACCACATCAGAGTTTCACCAGTTGCAACATGCAGCTCCTCTTGAGTTGGAGTGAGAGAGGCTCCAAGGATGTGGCAGGGAGGGAGAGAGTAATCACTGCAGAGGACAGAAAACTAGTAATAAAACAATGCACAAAACATCTTTTTTTTTAAGTAAAAAAATGGAGGAAAATGGATGGAAGAAGGTGAAGGTATGCAAGAGTGAGAGAGATACTTGTAGCAGTTGTTCCAAGAGCTGATGTAGAACAATTAATGAGAAATAGGAAAGAGGGTTCAAAGACTATTTTTGGTCAAATAGTCTTTGAAGGGTCATCACCACTAATCAGCTGGGAATCAGAAAATTGATTGGAACATTAAGATCACTGAGAAATCTGCTGGGCTGTCATCACATCAGGCTCATTTCTAGAAAAACAGCTCATCTTGAGTTCTTTCTGTCTGGATGGAAAAAATAAGTATTTCAGATGATTATCAAGACTTTTTCTTGTGTGTTAACCTAAGGCCTATCTTCTGTGTTTTCATTGCCAAATTGCAGTTCCAGAAAGCAGCTGACATGGAAGAATAGCAACTATATTGCATTGTACTGACACTGAATTTCATAAAGCAAGATGATGGCAATAATCGGTGTGTTTTCTTGTTCTGCTCTAGAAATAATTGTACAGCTGTCAAATTCTCAGCCAGGAAAACAGATCCAGGACACTGCAGCAGTGAGCATGTATTGGCCAGTACAAGAGCTGTCAAATTCTCACAAAACAAACACACAGTGCAGCAGTGGATCTCAGTAGACTAAGATAACTCAATTTCCATGTGCACCTTTGTATTTTCTGCTGCCTGCAAAGCATCTGCTCCTGTTTCATCAATCAGTAAAAGTGGCTGATTAGAGTTTTTCATGTATAGGCATAAAGTTACTCCATGTAACCTGCTTAACAACAGGAAAGTGTCTGTAATGGCACCAATGACCCATGTAATCTAACTTTCAATGGGCTGTTCTGGTACTCTTTTAAAATTGGCATTTTTAATTAAATTTCTTCTTTTTACAAGTCAGTGACTAAATTGCAATTGTGAAGTAGATACTGTTGTAACAAGTGCTGAAAACTGATCAAAACAAAAGGTTGGAAATAGTTGCACACACAAATGTTTTTTTAGAGAGCTTTAAATCAAATTAAATGGAGGATCAAATTTTTCAGTCACTAAATTCAGTGAAAAGCTCTGAGCGACCTGTGGTGCTGTATAGATTTCAGAATCATTAAGAACTCTAATTCTTGTAACACAGTATCTTTGCTTTCATTATGCACTACCACAGCTAGCAGCATTTTTCTTGACTTGACCTACAGTGACTGAAGTTTTATTTATTGTTCTTATAACATTGTCGCTCCATGTTTTGTCTTACTCTTTGGAATGCTTAGAGTATTTGAAAACTATGACTTTGAGGCAGTGAAGTGTTTACTTGCATTATGACTATGATCCTTATACACTTTACAAACTTTGTTTTGATATAGATCAGAAAAAGGTAAGGGTTCTTTTTATGGCTAAACTTGAAGGGTTTCCCTTGTATGTAGCAATTAAAGTATTCCAAGTTTCATACCACATGGAATTTTGTGGTTTGTAAAGAGTAGCCAACTCAGTGTTTCATCAAACTGCTTCCTAAGAAAATTTTGCATCTGACAAAAATGTTACCAAGGAGTTTAAAATGAAAATAGAAATAAACTGTAATTAATTTCCCTATAAAGAAGCTCCTGCACTAATATGACGTTATGCAGTTAATTTTTTTGGAAGTTAGCAGTATCAAAGAGTTGGTTGACTAGAGGCCTCAGTGTCAGGCGGTGTAGAAGCTCAAGCAAGGATGTGACAAGTGGCAGGGAAAAGCTACAGGTGGGGAATGGAAGGACTTGGGAAAACTGTGCCAGGCTATGCAGCAAGCAGTGGTGGCAGCTTGTCAGCTGTTTAACCATGGTTAAAATTGCACATCTTTCAATACTAAGGTGGTAAGGATGGGAGCTAGTTAGTTCTTAAATATATAGGTAATGATATACCATTTTGTGTAAAATATGGGTATTACTAATCTTTCAAATATACTTAAATCAGGGATTGAAATATGAAGTAGAAAAAAAAATTCATCATCAGACGAGAAGACAAAAAATATAGAGATGGGAGGTTTCTGCAGATGCCAGTTGCCAGTCATTTAGGATGAACCCTGAACCAGCTTTTGCTGTATGTGCTAAAGTCGCAGTGCATGCAATTTAATGAACATCTGTTAGTGTGCTCTCAGTTCTTTATAGTACATAGTACAGAGCCTATTCTGAACTGCAGTACAAGGAACAACACTTGTAGGTGTATGGCAGGCTAGGAGTTTCTGTCAGATGGTGGCAAGAATGTGGCTCTTCAGGTCTTGCTGGAGACTTCAGCTAAATTCAGGCTGTGGAGTATCTGAAACTATTGGGATCCTGTTATTCCAGACCCAGTGAGATTCCCTTTATGGACTGAAAGTCTCAGTGGATTGAAAAATGTTTTCATCAAAACAAACCTTGTAAAACTATGCCGCTATGATCACAGCATTGTAGCTTCCTATGCTAATAAATGCATTGGAAGAAATTTTAAAAGAAATTTAAAAAGCATAGGAAACTACGATGCTGTGATCACTATCTTTACTAGGTCATTTACCTGAAATTCTGAGAGTCAAATGAATTTTTTGTAACTCACTTCAGTGGATTTTAGCTCAGACTCTGCAGTAAGTTTCAAACTCTTCTTTTTTAGGTTAGGTTCTTCCTGCTTATGAAGTATTTGAAAGAGGTTACTGAGGCTATAAAATACTTACTAATCTAGCTTTTTGAACTATGAATATTTTAGCATAACAAATTATGCTTTCCAGTTCAATTTAGAAGAATGTTGGAATCAGAAGTCAAATTTCAGGTAATATGCATGAACAAATTGCATCAAAAGAAATGTACATGGACTTGAATTGATGGCAAATATTTGTTGTGTGCAATTTAGGTAAAGCATGAAAAGGTTTTCTGAAATTCTAAAATAAAATGATAATAAAATTCTAAAAATGTAGTTCTTCTGTTTTAAAATTCGAAGCATTTTAAAAATGTGGGCAAAATTAATTATTGCTGCAGTAGGTATTGCATGTTGGATCACTTGAGACGAAAGTGATACTGGTTAGTGCAGGTCTTTTGTCAAAGGAAGAATTGCCCAACTCCTTTGGTGAGTTATAACACCTGAGTATGCTTGATCCTGCCTAATTATCTCTTCAGACAAATTAAAAGCTTTATAGCTGGTTTATGTAGCTTGGGCTTGTGATGAAAGTTTTGCAGTAATATCCTGTGATGTTACTTAATGCATTAGATGTTTTTTTTTGTATGGAAAAATTAGGGCTTAGAATATTTTATAAGATTTTCATTTGAACAAAAGGATAATTTCTTTCCCTATTTGTTCTGAAACAAATTTTTTGGGGGGGAATTTTTCCTACCTGGTAGGGATTAAAGGTCTGTGTTGTTTATTGAAAAGATGCAAAATCTAGTCAGTGGCAGTACAACAGTGAGAGCAAGAAACCATCAATGTCATGTTTAATACGCAACACCTAGTTTGGGGGAGAAATATTATACTAGTGAAATTTGTTTTATATACTTCACTCTGTTCCAAGAGTGCTTTAAAAGAGCTCAGATCCTTACATAAGAGGATTTTCTGTGTGGACCTTAAAAGAAAGTATTTTCTATGTAAAATGCTCTTAAATTTATTGGCAGTATTATGCTCCTGCAATTGATGGGTTCTGAAGGACAAAGTCACTCTGGAAATGTATTGCTGAGGTCATTCTTCTGAAACAGAAAATACCAGGGTTGTTACTGATATGAACTTGTTGCTTACATGATAGCACATGCTGCTTGTCAGGAAAAGGGTCCTGCCTCAAAGAACTTGTAGTTGGGACAAAGAAAAGAAAAATGTTAGAGTGTAAGGGCTTGCAGATAAAACACAATGTGATCATGGATAAGGAAATGCAGGTCCAGTCTGCTACCTCATTTACATTGTCTTTGGGTGTTTCATCAGAAGTTTGATATTTGTGAACAACTGTAAGTTAATGCTCTAAATAATTTTAGACAAGAACTTGGGGCTTCAGTGGAGCAGTTCCTCTAATTTTTTAACCTGCCTAGGGGACAGTCTGGAGCTAGCTGGAAACTTTCTGCCAAAACAATTTTCCATCAGAGAAGGCAGATCCATTGATATCAAAATATTTTGCAGAAACATCATTTTTTAGTGACTTTCTACAAAGACATAGGATGAGTTCTGACAGGCTGCATGCCTGACTTCATGGCTCCTGGCAAGCTGTGAGGTCTGTGTCTCTGGGATAGCCTTGACATGCTGGCTGCCTCTGGAGATCCCCAAAGACCTGGGATATTCCATGGGTCCTTTGAGGGCTTCTGGGCAGCATGCCACACAACTGGAAGTGTTGGAACCATGATTCCCAAGCTCTGTGACTTCCTGCTCTCTTATGGCTCGCAGGGCTTTGAACCCCTTGCCGGTTCATTTGGGCTGATGGGGCAGGGGGAACCCAGGAGCACTTGGTGACATTGCTGAGCCAGGACTCTTGGAGCTGGGGAATTGTGCTTTCGGGCTTAACTGTGCTCTGAAATTATGTAAATGAAGTGCTGATTATTTCTAACAAATTGCTTAAAAAGTTCTTTTCTGTGGGAGATGTCGATATCTGTATTGCACAGGGGAGTGCACTGCCTGTCTTCCCTGCCACCTGCTTGGGGAATTACCTGCAGACAGGATGGTGACCACCCTGTGACTCCCAGAGCTTAGGTGCTGTCAGGGCTCTACTGCAGGTACTTGGGGCAGAAGCTGCTCAGGGCAGCTGCGGGCAGTGCCTTGGACTAGAGTTGGTGTATTACATATCACTCCACTGACAGTAAAATGGCAATTATAATATTTTGGTTTCACAAGGAAGTCTTTATGTGGGAGTAGAGTGCAAATATTACCTGTGTGTGTACAAACAAGCAAAAGTTAGACGTGTGTTTATCTATATAAATGTCACTTTCGGAGCAATATAGGGTCTGCAGATCCTTCAGGCTGATGTCAACATCAGACGAGTGGTGATGGTTTCTTTGTTATGTGTTGCAAGTGTTCCCGATACACTCCTATTGTCATGAGGAATGGTTATGATGTGGATTCTGATGCGGTCATTCTAAAAACCTCAGTATGTGCAGGAACATAAATAGTTGTGTTGTCTTAGATGCTGTGGAATGCTGTAAAGCCATAGGCACAGCACACTGAAGGACAGGGGTTAATTTCAGTAGTTGAAGGCCCTTGAGACTCCTGGAGGGCAAAACAAGCATTTGATCTGTGTTGTGAGTCTGTGTGTGTGTCTCTGTATGGGGTGTGTGCTTTAGAATGGCATTTGGTTTTACAATGCACAATCGTAGACACATGTAAGTGGCCATAGGGGGAGACTTCCAAAAATAAAAATGCCAGCAAAGTTATCCCATGCTTGCTGACTTCTGGATCATGGCTCATCAGTGAAAGTTAAATTTCTAGCTGCCATTTGGTGCCTTTGGCAGTCTCCCTATGTATTTCTAGCAGTTCACGTTTTGATGTTTGCTGAGAGTGCTTAAGGGTTTGCTTATTTCTCTTGATGTGAAATCACTGAAGTTGGAGATGCAGAGGAAATAGGAAAAGAGTCAAATGACTGTTGATTGCTTCTGAGAATTAATTCCACACTCCTTTCTGAAGGTTCAGTGTGTATTAAATGCAGTGCAATGGCATGACGGACTGGTAAATATCACTTACTAAGCCCATCATTCATTGCAGAAGAGGACCTGGACCATGCAAATTGGATGATGTTGTGTTTGAGAACCAGACAGCCCATAATTTTTATCTGTTAAAAAGGATTATGAATGACATCGATGAAATACAGTGTCAATTCTTTGCAAGTGCTTTTTCTCTGCGACAGCATCTGGAAGCACAGCCCAGCAGCAGCACTGAACGCCCACTCTGAGGCTTTCACCAACTTTGATCTCCTTTCAGGACTAAGATTAAAACAAAGTCCCATTGGAAACCAAAGAGGTAGAACTACTTTGCCTCGCAGAGAGTTGAACCTTCCCACACATGTGTTTATTAATGTGAACAAGATAATGCAGCTGTATTAAAATCATAATGTTCAGCAGCCTTTAAGCTGCCAACAAACTTGTTTGAAGATAGTCCAGTGCTCTCTGGACACACTTGACTCGCTGTTCCTTTTTGTAACAAGGTCACAGTTATGATGTTAGAGGAGTAGTTTCTACTTTAATTGATAGATTTTTTTCATAATTAACGAGTGTTTTCTTTATAAACTGGTAGGGAGAAAATTCTATTGAAAGTCACCACTTTCTCCTGACCAAAGAGTCCACTGCTCAGGAATATGGAAGGATCACTCAGTTTTCCCAATAAGCAGTTTTGATAAAATACTTTTGATAAAATACCAAGCTGTGCAGTGTTAGATTTGCTTCCTTTTGGAAAGAGCCAAAGCTCAGTTGTGCATGCATGTGACTAGATTGACTAAAATCTGCAGAATTTGAGGAAACAGTTGAAGCATAAATATAGAGTGCATCTAGCAATGATGCTCATTTCTCAGTTTCTGGTTATCTGTACCTTTAAAAATATTGTATAGTTGCATTTGAAGTCATATAAAAAAAGACCAACAAAAATACTTGAATAAGAAGCAGAGTCCCAGTTCCCTAGTTTTTCCTTAATATTTCTTCTATTCCCTACACTGTACTCTGAGCTTGTAGGCTCACAGTCTGAAAGTGGAGTGTTTCTAATGCCAGCAGTACCCAAGTCAGTGTCATAGAAATTGATGTGAACTCTGTATCATTGTGATACTCTCCTGTCCCTTGCAGGGGTTTGGGGATAGACAGTTATTAAGTGTGACTAGGAATTGAAATTTAAGGAGTGATCAGTTCAATGGCTACTTCTTGCTCAAGGCATGGGTATGTAGTCGGTTGACCTAGGCAAAGAAAAAGCAAAAAAACCACCCTGACAGCATGTGATATATCAAAGTACAGAATTTCTATGATTACTGTATCCTATCCAAAAGCTCTTTGACAATTAAAATATATGCTTCCATTGCAAATCTATTGTGTTAATAGTCTAAACCTAACCATAAATACACCTTTCCAAATTAATTTAATTAGCTATGAATGTTGTGACTGCTCCATCACCATTCAAGATCCTTTCTTGCAAATCTTAACTCATGTACATATGTTGTTCCAATCCGTGTGACTACTGAACATGAGTAAGCCTTATGTGCATAAGGAAGATTTTTCTGGGTAAGACCTGTAGCTGTGTTTGACTGGAAGGTATTGCCAAGATTTCAACGTGGGGAATACTAGTAGGACACCAAATACATACAGATAACTTGTTTCCAAAAATAACTGTTGTGGGTGTTTTAGTTGAAGGGAACACTAGTAAATATGACCTCAGGGAACTGATATCTATTTTTACACAGGTTGCTGTAGCAGAAATCAAGCAATTACTATATGGCACATAGGAACATCTACAGCTACCTGCTTGTTTGATACATAAGTGTCCATTCATGTGTAGATCTGAGCTTTTAATGCTTTTTTTTTTACAATTGCATGATTTTCAACTTTTTTGTAATTTCTGGATAATGTTACTTTAACCATACTTAGACTGAGAGATCCTTATGCAGTTTCTTCCAGCTGACAGTCCTGAGGCTGTGATGTGGCACACTAAACCAGTCCAGTGGACCTTCTCTGAAGGTGCTTCAGACCTAAACTGACAAGGCATAGTAAGGGAGTGAGAAGATCTGTTCATATGACTGGGTTTTGTGGAACAGAGGAACAGCTACCTTGTGCAATACTTGGGAAGACTGGTTAGCCATGCCCAGGCAGGAGCACTATGTTAACATGACTGTTGTTTTTAGGATCTAAGATAGCTGTGAATGAGTTATGTGGAGACTGAGTCATATTTCTCTGCTTGGCCCCACCTTGTGCTGTGCAGACAGGCCTGGCAGAGGAAGAGCTGCCTACCCCACGTCACACAGCATGCTGTACCTGCAGCAGCACCTGCCTGTCCTGCTCAGCCAGGTGCTGCACTTGCTCAACCTCTTGTCTCCATCGGGACCTCACTGCACAACCAACATGGGGCGAGCCCTCCACCAAACTTCTTGCCTTCTGTCAGAGCCTAGAACGGTGTTTAAATATGTGAATGTTCTTTGTGTGCAAGATAAGTTGTTGAAACAACTTGTGAAGAGGGCTATCAAGGTTGTTCTTGTTTCTTTGGTGTACCTTGCTGTGCTCTTTGTGGTGCCTCAGTTTTCAATATTATTGCATGACTCCCAAGATCAATGAGAAAAAAACCCAGCAAAATGCATCTTCAAACAAGTTGCATTATTTCTGGATTTGGCAAATCAGAGTCTTATCCTGCAATCATTTGGTGAAGCTAAGTGAGCATAAGATTTAAGAGCAAAGAACAAATAGCATTGTGGCAAACATCTCAGTGAGAGACATAGAAGTTCAAGTATTATCAGCGCTGCCTTATCTGCAGCATGCTGTGCCAGCAACCCAATTGCTAGGTTATTTCTGATGGATATGTGTCATGTATTGCATCATTTTAATTGCTCATACTCAGGTGTCTGTACTTGCTTTCCAAGAGGCCATCACCAGAGCCAACTCTGGGCCTTGGAAGAACAGGCCACCGCCTAATTCATCAGCCTGTAGCTGCCTGTCAAGTCTGCCCGGGGATGGGGAGGCAATGGTTGGCTCTTTTGGCTTGTGCAGCCCCTCCTGTCTGTGTGGGGAGGGGATGGAAGGAGTGGTGAGGTGAGGAACAGTTTACCACACCAAGAACTGCTCCTCTGTGTAGCAGTTCCAATCACCTTGCTCCTCTGCTTCCTTTCAGGGCTGTTCTGCAGCCCCTGGTCCTTCCTCTTTCACTTTTCTGCCGTGGAAGGTGAGGGGCTTCGTTGCCTCCTCTCAGCCCTAGTGGGATGTGTGACCCAAAGGAGGTGGGGGAGGTATGGAAGTCTTGCCTGTCTGGGAACACTTATCAAGACAGAGTGTCTTCTGAACAAAAATGTTTTTCACAGTTTTGCTGTTCCTTTAGAAGGTGTTTTCTGCTGGCTCGTCTCTAGCAGTTAACTTTGACTTGTAATTGCAAATGAATGTGCAGTGTCCAAGTCACTCTGAGTGAAATTGCTTACAAGGACAGTCTTCTGTCATTAGACCAGGACTGAGACTATATTTTAAACAACTAGACATACTGGTGAAAAAGCACACTACTGGCAATTGACTTTGTTTTAGGAGCCTTAATACCAAAGCAAGTGTTTTTTCTTGCATCTGTATCTTCTCACAAATTTTAGTTGAATTCTCTGCTTTAACAGTTCATTTTGCTTTTGTTCTTCTGGATATTTTACATGTAGCAAGAACTGTACAGAGGTAGGGAGGTCATGTTTGCTGTAATGCCACTGACAAAACTGGGGTTTCCAGGAATAAAAGCTTAGAATTAATTTTATTTCTGAGTGGGAATAATGACACTCTCACATTTTGCTCTCAGTATTATATTAGCTGTCTCCCTGGGAATTACCAAACATAGTGTTGTGGGTTAACATGTCCCCCACACTCCCACTTACCTCCTCAATAATAAGATGTAAAATCTTATTGTGGTGAGATAAACTTGGGGAGGTCACTTCCAGTTACCCCCACAGGCAGAACATGCTTGACATGGGGAAAATTAATTTCATCTGTCCAATTAAAACAGAGTTGGTGGTGAGAAACTAACCCCGATGGGCTGCAGTCTCTCAGGGTCCCCTTGCTCCTCAGGGTCACAGGGGAATCCCTGCTCCAGTCCCTGAAGCATCTCCTGCCCTGTTTCTCCTTGACCCCAGAGTGGGCAGGGCTGTTCCTCACACCCACTGCCTGTGAGGCTCTGCCTGCTCTTAAACATATTCCACAGAGGCTGCACCAGTAGCTCTGGGGCCTTGGCTGCACCCCACAGTGGGGGACAGGCTGGCACTCATTGTGCCCAGCCAGGGCAGCCCCCCCCCTTCCCTCATGGGGGTCCCTACAGTCTTCCTCCTGTTGGAACTGCGAGAAGGATGCACAAAACCCAAAAATTCTGGAGAAATGTGGCCAGAATTGCTGAATGCCAAACTCCAGAGGTACAAGGTTGTTAAATAGGCTTGGTCTGGAGACTCCTGCTCACATCTGGTCCTCATGGCATACTGGTAGCCAGCTGAACGCTGTACTGGGAGCTAAGGGAAGGATGGGCTGACCCCAAAGGGTTGTAAGGCAGCTGCAGAGACTCCAGGTTTGACATTCCCAGCCTCTGGAGGAATATCCTTTTGGCAGAGAGATTCTCACTGAGCAGGCTTTTAGCAAGTCTCCCTTGTCTCTGTGAGTGTGAACACTGATGTGAGAATATGTGACCCAGCTTTTTTGTCTTACTAAAGGCTCTTAAACACGCTCTGCAGAAAATAAGGTGGCCCAATGTCAGTGACCTTCATGCTGAAAGACAGGATTTCTAAATTTTGAGGTAATTACCCTGTTCTGGAAGCTCCTGGGGGGTTTTTGGGTGTTCAGAGAGGTTCTGCACAGGCACTGCAGTTGATTTCTATGAGATTTAAAGCAATACCTGGAGTGATCTGAACATACCTTTCCTTTGCTGTATAGGTTCTTTCAAATAAATCTTATTCCAGACTACTCAGCCTTAGGTCCTACTCCTGGGCACTCTTTTACAGATTTCAACCCCACTGCTGAGGGCAGGGCAGCTGTAATAGCAGATTTTATACTTCCCCCTGCAGTGTGTGAACCCCTTCTTGCTATAGACCCACCACTGAGAAACCAGAGGCTCGGAGGAAACACACTAAAGAGGGCTTCGGGAATTTCTGCCTTTTTAATAAAAACTTGCAGGTTGGGATGCAGCAAAATCTTCAGTCAGAAGCAAAGGGTTGGGGTGTGCAGCAGATCAGCAGGCAGCTTTCTGTCAAATGTGAGACAGTAGTCCAGCAATCAGATGTCACCACTGACACTGGTGAAACAGCCTTCTTGGCAGCAAGTCGAGCTTGACTCTGTTGAGCTTGTGAGTGGGGCTCAAACCCCTGCCCAAGTCAGCAATAAATGTGTCAGCAGGCACACAGCTTGCTCTGGGCGGACCGATGGTCACTCCCTGGCTGGAGATGAGGCATGCTGACGTGTGCTCATTGCCCAATACTGCTTGGAGAAAACAGCTACAAAGCAGCACAGTTATGAATGCTGCAAGGTGGTTATAAACTTCCTGCGTGTGATGACAGTGAAGAATGTCTTAGTTTGCTGGTTTCTGCTCTGGTGGTGTTTCTGAAACATTGGCTAAGCAACCCACGAGGTACTGAGGGCATAATGCAGTCATTGCCCTCCTGTTTCTGCGCCTGATTCTTTGATTTTTTTGCTGCATTGCATTTATCAAAAGCCTTGTTTTGTCAAGTGCAGCAGAAGCACAAACCTTTATTTCCACAGTGGAGTTAAGTAGGAAAGAGTACCACAGATCAGTGACCCTGCTTTATAGCACCAGAACATGCAAAACATGTGACGTAGAGAATATTTGAATAGTGAAGTGGCTGACAAAGATGCTTTCCTCATCAGGATACTTACTTATGCTTTCTTTTCCCTCCCAGTCTTATCAGAATTATATCTTGCTTGCTCAGGTTTAATTATATTGTGTCATTTTCTTACAATCTCCTATTTCTCCTTTTCCTGCTTCACATATTTTGTTTTTTGTGAACTAAAATGTTTCCGTCACCTGAATATGCATGCCCTTGCTTGACATTTTTGAACTTGGAAAAGGAACGTGTATCCTGCGAAAGTAAAGGACTGGGATGCTGTAAATTGTTATTGCTATTCTCTACCTTCCATGAGTTGTAAGCTGAATTTTAAAGGTAGTACTTTCACTGCTGTGGATGCATGGCCTGTTCTCAGTTCTGACACAGACATTCATGAGAACAAGTCATTCATGGTCACATTCTTGAAAGAGCTCTCTGCTTTTTCTTTAGCCACTTAAATGTGCTAGCTTTCTGTATCCAACAACCACAATAGAAGCTTTAAATCCTTTGAAAATTTTCCTTTTAGTACTTCCCTTTTTCATGGGGGCATTTTGAGGCATCTGGAAGAGACTGCTCCAATAATTATGAACTAATATAAATAATGGCTTCTTCAAGCCCCGAAATAAATTCATGCAGTTCAGCAAGGTTCCTTCTCACAGCCGTTCATTGTGAGAGTATTAAAACTTAAATGACTTAAGATGTTACAAAGGCAGAGCAAAAAGCAGCATTTTTCAAAACAGGAAGCAGAGCAGAACAATTACTATTTAATGATCCTGGAATTGGAAAACATATGATGAAGCAGGAGTGTCAAGTTTACTCTGCAGATTGCTACTAGGGCATGATGCTTTCTGGCAGAGTTTACCCTATTTCTGTTTTTCTGCTTATATATCTATTCTAGTGATATGAAAGGATTCCAGTAAAAGCTAATCCAATTCTTGGAATCCCCCATCTCTCCCCCCTTCACCAAGCTAAGGCTTGTTCATGGCACAGCTTCAGCTTTTCCGCTTCAAGGCCAGCAGGATGGTTATCCCGGCGGATCAGAGCGCTGCAACGCTGTAAGGCTCGGCCCTGCTGTGGGACGGTCCTCGTTAGGTGAAATAACCCAGAGGTTGTTGCTGCCTTGCAGCATCCTCTGACAACATGCCCTTTGCTTAAGCAGACTTGATTAAGAGTGGGTTTACTGCTTTGAAGGTCATTATATCAAATATCAGTCAAACCAATATAAAAATTTCTTAGTACAATTTTTGACTGGAAAGACAGTACAGGACCCCAACTTCCCCAAGACTAAAATATCTCTATGCATTTGTCAATAACCTCACCCAACCTGACATCAAGAGTAGCTCCATCTGAATAATGAACAATCTCTTTTTTCTTATATTTTCTCTCCCTGTAGCCTAAAAAAACCAAATTTAAATTTTGCCAGCAGCGAGGTATGTTACACCAAGCATTTTATTTAGAGGTTGCACATTTCCATGGCAGTTTTGAACCCCCAAATCTATTTCAAAATCTTTCTGCGTATACTAATGTCTATGATCTGTTTCTCTATGCTTACTGTCCACGTGCTTGGGGCATTCACTTGGAGAGAAATTTTCAGTTCCTTAACTGCATTTATATCATCTTCCAGTCCCTTACCTAAAGTTGTAATCCCTTGCATATGACATTGCAACTGTGGGTGTGCAGATGACATCTCCAGCAGGGGCCTGGCTTCAATTGAGGAATCAATGCCATGAGCAGATGAGGTCTTAGAAGACAGTTATTCTGCTTGAATGGGAATTTTTGTAATGAAGATTGACAGATGAGAAAATACAGAGATTTAGGGTATGTGGTATAAGAGCCAAAAAATTCTATTTACAGGTGAAGTGTACCATGGTTACTCATTCCGTCTTGAAACCTACTGTAGGTTAAAAAATTATCTTAATTGAAAATTTCTTAATTGAAACTGAAATGGATTTTGAATATTTTAAGCATACTAAGTTGTTCAGGTAGGCACTCAACAGTAATGTTCCTGTACTGACAACTGCCCTACCTAATTAACAGTGCAAGTAATAGGACCACTGTGTTTTCTCCCTGCTGGATGGTCAGTGGTTTTGGCTTTTACCACTTTGTTGCAGTTTTCCTTTACTGGATCTTCTCCCATTTTTATTTTAATCTTAGTTCTTGTAGCTCTGTGGTCTTCCTGAATAGTAATTTTTAGTCCAGATTTTTACAAAAATTATTCTAGAGGTTCAGAATCTCTAAAAATCACTGCCTGCTTAGGTCTGGTGGAAGCCTTGGGGGGGGGGGGGGAAATGTTTGTCAGGTTTATTTTCTGGAGAGCAAAGACTTGCTGTGAATATTATAGTGGGATTGAAATATAAATGTCCATTTCTTCTCTATAATCCCTTGCAAGAAATTGAACTGTCCTTTACGTTAACGTTTGCCTGGGTATATGCTTGGGAATTTATCAGCTTTCAGGACAGGATTGCCTTTAGCTTCAATCAGAATATCTCACTGATACTGGATCTTCCATAATTCTGCCAGTGAAATACACCCACCTCCACAAAAAAGCAGATTTTCTTCATTGTCACCAAGCTCAGTGACTGTCTCTTGTTTACTGGGGAGAGAAGCCAGACTTGCTAAAAATGTTGTGATATTTAGCAACATTAGTTATAGTCACTACATCACCCTGCTGCTTTGCTTTCTGCCTTTGCTCACTGACAAATGACAGAGTAGTACAAGCAATATATAACTTGGCTCCATTTGTTTTGATAAGGGTGTGATTTTTATTTTTATTTCAGTACAATGCATACAAAAAGAGGGTCAGTGCAATCAGGTAATCTGGTATAAGCTCACCTGCTTGTTTCTGAATCAGAGTTCAGTTTCATGTGATGCAACCTTGTTTTAAAGATCAAGTAAAGATGATTTGTCACTTCAGTAGTGACACCTGCCATCCTGGCTTATGCTGCTCTGCTGTTCCCATTTCAGGAGCTTGTGCTATTTGTGAAAATTAACTGAGTCACCATTGTCAGGGCATGATCAGGCTTTTATTTCCTCATTTTCTGTAGAGCTGCATGCAATAGTATGTTCTAAATGTAAGCTCTGTTTTGAATATCAGAAATACAGACAATAAAACAGAGCTCCAAGACACTGTAAGACCCAAGAGGCATCTTCACAGTCCTCATCAAGCCTTAATTCACAACAATAACGAGCCATATTAAGCTTCTTCAAAACATTGGGCAGTTGTTCATAAGATTGTTAGTTGAGAAAAAATTTAGACATTTTTATCTTTACTGGACTGTGTAAAGAGCCCTTCAGAGAGAGCTTTTGTAGAAGGAGGTGATGTGCTGGAAGGGAAAGTGTTGGTATGGCTGATACTGTCTTTTGTGAAAGCAATGGGTCTGTCACACATGAAGAGTTATGCTGAGGGTTAGGGTGGCAGAGATCATGTTGTCTATCAAGGCACAGGTCACAGAATTCAGCAAAACTTATATTAGTAAAAACCAATGTCCCCTCTTGACTATTGCATGGTCAGTCCGACTTCTAAATTGAAAATTTTGGGATTTTTTTTGGCATTTCTGTTAGGGACTTAGATTGAAACGGTCAAGAATCCAGCTTATTTCTTGCAGTGCTACAATAGCCTGTTGTCAATAGGACTCTAAACCTACTGTCTGTTTTCTGTACTAGTAGGTTGTTTTGAAGGTTTGGAACCGTGGTGCTGAAGGTATCTCAAAATAATGAACAATGCTGTGTGTTTTACTCCAAGGATTAATTTTTCTGACCTGAATTAATGTTTTCATTGATTTTGGGTCAATTTTTACCCAAATTGACTCAGTCTTGGAAAAATGTGGTTCAAGATTCCATAATGGTGGCTCAAGGTTCAAGATTTTTAAGCCTTGGTACAAAAATTTTGAAGATTAAGGTTCAAGAATTTTTTTCCTGGGTTCTGGACACTACACAGAAATGGGAGTCAGCTGGTGCAGGTAAGTTCTGATGAATTTGGGGAGCTGTTCTCTGGATATATCTGAGGAGTTGTCTATTTTTTTGAAATTGTTTTTTTCACTGAGATGGCTGACTAGGTAAAAATACCAGTTTCTCTGTATCCAATCTAAGGATTCTACTCTGCTTATTCCTATCTGATCAGATGATCTCTAGCCTGAGGAAAGAGCAAGGAACCAAATGACAGCTGCAGCTTTTCAAAGTCATAAAAGAGGGAAATGTGTGTGTATGTACTTATTTATTTATTTTCTCTTCTTATTCTGTATTTTATGCTGAGGCTATGAAGACTATTGAACTTTTTTTTGAGCCCTTAAGGTATATCCAATGTCACTCAGACATCAAAGCTCCAGAGCTGAAATGGAAAGAGCGACCAAATTGCATTTAAAGGTTAATAAAATAATGCTTGTGTTTTCTGTTGTCACAGAATACTAAAAAGAAAAACATTACCTTTGTGTTTACAAAGGTGAACAAAAAACAGAGAAATGTGAAGTCAGCTGTGATTAGCTTAGCCTTTGTTCTAAAAATGATACATCCTTGTGTTATATCAGAGACAGGATGGGCTCTTGAAGCTCTGCTTTTTTGTTTTGCCAGATATGAAATTATCTCAGTGGCCATTGATAACTCTATTGTAGTTTTTGCAAGTTTATTATGTCTAATTGAAAACTAAAGCTTTACCCTAACATGAGAATTTCCTGTCTTTAGTCTCTTGCAAGACTTTTGCATGTGTAAAGCTGAAAATTACCGTTCTTACACTGCACATATTGGCTGTACTTATAATGGGTGCAGGAATAAAATCAGGGAGGTTATTGCCATGTAGCAGAATTGAATGTAACCAGCCCTTTGACTCATCATATTGCTGAGTTTAACTTTGCTATCTCTCGGTCTTTGAAGTACAGATGCAGTTTTGTGGGCGTAACAGGGGAGGGAGCAGAGACTGTGACTTGGAAGCTCCACAGTGTGTGAAAACAAGTTAAAGCTCCAGAAGACTTAGCAGTTCTTTTAAAAGTTTCCCCTTTTTGGATACAGCCAAACATTTCCTTCCTACAGCTTGTCACCCTGCAGGCCAAAACCCCACGTTGCTCAATGGAATCAAAATCCTCTGGGACTTGCAGCACTACTACTCACATTATTCATGAAACAGAGGTCACTGAAGTCTACGAGAGAAGAAAGTATTAGCAGAGTGATCAGAGCTTATGAAGTTCACTGAATTATTTGAAATTCTTCCTGTGGTGAGGTCCAAGTGTCAGTCTGATTGACTCGACAAGCCTCATGTCTTACTTTAAAAAGAAAGAGAAAAGAAAGAGACGTATCATGGTAGTTTGGAAGTTCAGATGAATCCGAGAGGGAGGATACTGGCAAAATTTGCAATGCATCAAATGATTCTTTTTTCCCAGGAGTATTATAAAGTGATCTGTTATGTGCATCTGCTCGTTCTATTTCTGATCCTTCGCCTGAGATTCCTCACTCAGGAGGCAATAACCCTGTGCAGTGTTAGATCGTATCATGTCACACTGCATGTTGACCTTGGCTGACATAACGTGACATGCTACAGTAGAAGTAATGTAATGTGAGCCAATGTATCATGTGCTTAATGTTAATCTGAAGTTATTATGAGTGAACACAGCAAAAGCTTTGGATCCTGTGTTGCGTGGAACTGCCTCAGCTTCCTCAGGCAGTCTGAGCTGGGAGTGTTCAAGCTAACAACTGAAGCCAACAGGGAGAAAGAAGAGGGGCACAAACAGGGCCAGTGTCTGTGAGAGTCAGTAATGAAGGTACCAACCAGTTTAGCATGAGGCTGCAGCTAATCTACTGAAAGGCATTGCAGCCCCCTGGCCCTCAGTAACCACAGAAGTGTGACCATGTGATACAAGCACTGGCTATCAGTGATTCACCCGTGGGAGTTTGTGTGTAGAGAGCTGTTCATACTCATTTCAGAGTTGATTTGTTGCTGAAGGTATTGCTCTATATACTTATTGATATAACTTTTGGCAAAGCAGTTCACGTAGATGTTTGGCCTTATGAAGTCAATCAATTTTATAACATTTCATTTGTTCATCTTCTTGCTTGATCTTTTGACCCACTGCAAAGTTGTGCCCAAAACTATGTGGGCTATCTCTGTTTTTTTCCTAGGAGGACTGAGAAAACTTTTGTTGTGTTGGGAGATATTTTGTAAATTACATGTCATATTAAAGCATGCCTCAAAATTAATTGCTTAAATTTAAATACTAAAAAAAAATATTCAGACATAGAATTGTCTTGTTCCTTCAATGGTTTAGCAGTGCTCAGAGCCTGCTTTCTGTTTCTCTTGTCATGTGCTCCTATAACAGGATCATGTTCTTTAATGTGATCACAGGCTGACTTCTTAGTGCCACCTTCATTCTTAATCAGCCAGCTCTAACTGACAGGGGTTATTATTCTTGACTTTTTGTTAGACCAATATTTTCAATCCTTGGTGCTTAAAAATTAGCCTTATAAAGCTGTAATTGTGTATCTGCTTTGGTGAAAACCCCAGGCAGCCCAAGCTGGAAACATTTTAAAAATGAGCTAGTGGTATACCTTGTGGCATAATTTGATGAATGTTGGCATTGTGGATTTGCTGCAGATTATAAGCAAGCAGTTTTATTTCAAATAGGGGCAAAAAAGACTCAGATTAAGAAAATAAGAAGGTACCTGGGTACACAGGATTTTCAAGTGCTGTAAATTTTGAGTGCCATAAATCAGGCTTTGGAGTACCTTAGAGCACCTAGTAAGAAAAAGGGAAGATATATCTTCTTCCTTTATGGGATGTACCTTTCCTTACTCTGAATTGCCCTTCTGATCATAGATCAGTGCTGCATTCTCGGCTTTACTGGGTTTGATTGTGTTTACATTGAAGAGAACTAAAAACTCCCATTCTCTCCAGGAGCACAGGTCGAGGGTATAGTTAGGCCAGTAGAAGTGTTTATGGGTAAAGCTTTATTTTCTATAATATGCAAATCCTCAAGACTTTAGTAATTAAAATTATTTCATTAAAGTTACTTTGTCTCTTATGTCCATTTGGTTTTATCTATTGCTGTTAAATTAAAACTGTGGGCTGCTGATGGAAGTATTTGCAAAAATTTATAGCAGAAGAATAGCATTGCCATTACCTAATAAGATGAAGTAAAGGATGATAATTTGTCCTGGTCACTGCCAATATTCTAAAAAAGTAACTAAAAAGAAAGAAAATTACATGTATTTTCTGTGACATTAGACTAGACTCAGCTGTGGTGCAGACTTTCCCCCAGGTTTAACTAGCAAGAAGTGGATGTTGGCAATAATCTGATCTGGGTCACTGTGGATCATTGTGGGGCTGATCTAAAAACAGAAGAAGAGATAAAGCAGCATAGCAACAGATTTGCAAAGAAAGTAAAGGCTTTTTTTGATGCAGTTTTCCTGCTTTCTGTTTAAAACATTATTGGGAGCATGGGAAAATTCATTTATTTTGCTGGAATTAAGGAGGTTTTGAGATTGTCAGTGGCCGGGCTTAAGAGGGTCATCAAAACACACAACTCTGAAAGCTCAAGGTAAAACCTTAATGGTATTTAATGTAGCTCAAAAGTGGGAAACCATGGAGTAGCCAGGTAATTCTGAACACTAATTTCCGGAGAGCAGCATCAACCCAGACCTGAATGCAGTCAAGAATAAAAAGACATTTTTTTCAAATGTCAAGATGAAGCAAGGCACTGGCAGTATTGCAAGGACAGAACTATTATACATTAATTGTCAATTCTTTAGCACATAAATCAGCAGTTTAATTAAATATATATAGAGAAAAGGACTTTAGTCCTTTCTAGGCAGTGTAGCTCAGCAAAAGGGCTATCAGTGGAATAAAATATTGGAAGAAAGGCCACAAAATGGCATACAGCAGATTGTTGATGACACCTGGAGTAGCCAAAGAAGGCTAGAGCAAGTATGAGGAAGGAATTGCATTTCTGTGTACAGTAACCTCTGACCAGCCAGATAAATCATAGCTAGCTGGAAGTTATTCCAAGGCCAGAAGCTCTAGGGCAACATGCAAGGCAGAGCCACTTGAGCTGCTGTGAGATGCTTTCCATTTGGGGAAAATGGTACAAACAGGCAAAAAACTTCCTGAGAAAAATAAGATGTTTCAGTTAAGAGAGCCAAAATAAAAACTTGGAGGGGCGTGAACGGGGAAATATTTCTTACAGTTTTTCCCTCATGACATTATTCCCTCCTTTTTGAAGTTACTGATACCATTTTCGCTAAGACTGAGGACAGGAAGTATTGAGAGAGTTTAAGAAACTGTCCCTCTACAAAGCAGAGTGTTAAAGGTTTTAAAGTAATTAATGTCTCTGCAATTGTATATTCTTTGTGGAACAGAATGATGGATTTAGAAATGGCTATATAGAGTGTCAGTAGAGCAAATAATTCACTAGAACCTTTGTGCCACTGCAAATTCTAATAGCACATCTCCCCCACCTTTGTAATGTCCCACTGAAGTCAGCACGACTTTGCAGACCTGTGTCATAGAACTGAGTCTAGAAGAGGGATAAACACAAATATTTCTGGAAAAATGTTCCAAGAATAACATGGGATTACATATGGAAGAGGCATAGAGAATGAGGATTTTCATTGCACTTCCAAATAGGGTTAGACTTGTTCCCTCTCCTTTCTCCAAAACATCAAATTCTCAAAAGACTCATTGAAAACCCTCTTCCCAAATAACTGCTCATATTTTCATACTTCCCTTCCTTTATTTGCCATTAAAAATGTCTAATATTTATAGGCTGCCCAGAAGGTCTTGCCTCTTTGCCCGTGTAGCTTGCTGAGGTGTTTTTCATGTGCAGGGATCCAGGCATGATCCCTCCAGGGCATTGCTGCTATTCCTCACACTGAAAAGGTATCAAACGATGCTGGTTCCTTTTTCTTGTGCCTCTTGTGCTCACTGATATTAAAAGAAGTACTTTCCAGCCAAAAGATGAAGCCTAAACTCACCCCTCCTGCCCAGGCCACCTCTTTTAGTGTGGTAGGAGGCAATAGAGTGGGCTGAGGAGCAGCTGTGACAAGCTGTGCTTCAGAAGTGGATATTGCCCTTCCTTAAAGATAAGATATTTTCTGTCAGTTTTGTGTTTGTGTGTGCATTGTGCAAATGATAAATGTTGTCCATTTCCAGAGCATTTCCTCTGCTGAAGGATCCCAAAGCTCTTGACAAAATTGCTCACATGGAGGACTGCCGAAATTCAGTTAAACTGTTCTTGAGAAACTCTGAAGTTGTTGTCTTAAAACCCACATAAAAGCAAGTTTTCAGTTTTTCAGGTGTGGCTTGAAGATGAAGTTGGAATTACAAATCCGCAGGCACTAGATTCCCTCTCAAGGAAGGGAAAAAACAGATGGAGTTGCTTTTTGCGTGTGCTTGAAAACAACAAAATCTTGTCGATATTTTTCGTTTAAATTTTCCTTAATGGCTGGTGCCAAGAAGAAAAGTGTGGAGGGAGCAATGTTGGGGCAGGAAAATGTTGTGACTTTTACTGGCAGAGAACTATTTGAATGGTATTGACAAAGAACACAGTGCAAAAAATGTGCTTGAGCTAAGCAGAGTGAAAATGTTTGACATATTGGCAATGCAGCACAGGGTTGGGGGGGTGACAGATTAATGTTGTATTTCACAGTCCGAGCTAATGCTCTATGCATGCCTCCATATGCTCTTTGTTATTCCACACTTTTGGAAAGACAAACCAGCTCTGGGTTAGCTAAACCTAATCACTGCTTTTAGCACAAAACCGGCTTATTTTTGATTTAATTGGTTAGGTGCTAGTGGAGTAAGTCTAAGTAAGCTTTAAATAAACATCTTAGACTAAATTGAGAGCATCATGTAGGAATTTGCATTATTTTAATTAAAATCAATTAATTTTTTAACTGAATCAGGGCAGCAGTGAGTGCAGGAAGGAGGGAGTCATTCCCAGCTCAGTGATTCACAGCAGCCTGTGATCATGACCGTGTGGTCTAACCTTGAGAACATGTCATGGCCAGGCCTAGTGGCTCTGGGTATGCTTGGAAAATCTCAAGGCGTAAGGCAGAGATTACAAGAAGTTAAAAAAACAACCCATGAGCCCCTTAAAGCTCCACCTCTTGGCTTGATGCTCTCCTTGCCTGTCGGCTTCTGGCCTGCTCCCTGGAACAAGTAACAAAAATGAGTCTGCTTCCAACAGCAGAGTCTAGGAAGCCAGCAGATACTTTTCAACCCTCCAGATATGTTAAAAGAATGGGAGGTAGAGGACTGAAATGGAAAACAGATGATAGACAGAGGCTGGCGAGAACAGGAGGAATGCAGTGCAGGCAGCCTGTTTGTCTCGGAGTAGCTGGTGTGCCTGCCCGTGGAACTGGTCAAGTCTGTCAGCACTGCCATCAAATGATGGAATAGTAATGCACCTTCTGGAAGGTGCTGAGCGCTTTGGCTTTGTAGCACTGCTTCATGGCATCACAATGTGGTCCATTGTAGAGTTTTTTGGGAGGAACCTGCAGAATGCAGAATTTCATGCAGTCCCTGCAATGCTTGGTGAGATGGGCGCGTGTATGAGAACCGGCTTTGAGGGTTTGTGAAAGCAGAATGCTGCCAAGAAGGCTCCATGAGTTCTCATCTACAGACCCCCCCCTCCAGTCCATGGTTGAAGGTGGTTCTAAATGGATTTCATCTGTGTTGAAAAATGTGCACAGATTTGTGCATGTTTATATGTTTTATATCCAGAGCTGTTTGTTGTTTCTAAGGCAAAGAGTTCTTCTCCAGAGTAGTTCCCTATTTGTGCTTATTTCCTACATAAAGAGCTGACAACAGCAGATTAATGATGAGAAGTTTTCTTCTGCTGGCCCGACACCATATTCCTTAACAGGCACTGGAACTACATGTTAAATGGCAGCAAAGGGAGAGCCCACAGTGGGAATAGCCATGGAATTCAGATATCAACACTTTCACTGTCACGTTGGAAGTGATGTGACGCCTCTGACAGAAATAACATGGGAGGTATGGATCTGCTCTTTGAGGTCCAGGCAAGTGCAAACGTGAAGAGAACACAGTAAAGAGTTTATCTGAGCTCCTTTTAAATGCAAAGCAAAATGAGCAGTGCTTGATTACAGCCATCTGAGAGTGTGGGATGGATGGCTGACTGAATTCAGAAGGCTTTGCTTTGGAAAGACACCACCTGGTTCTTCAGCAAGAATAGCTGGAGCATATTGCAGTAACTACATAGCTGTAAGTGTGTGAAGAGGCTTGTAACCCCTTAATAACACTGTGTGTTTGTGTAGTGATCCCACCCTTAAGGAGCTCATGTGAGGAGAATAAGCTGTGATGACACTTTAAGGCCATTTTTTCTGTCAGTATAGTGCTGTTTCTGTGTTGGGAGACATCGTGGTGCTGCTCCAGACTGCATACCTAACTGCAATAGCAATGCTGGTAGAGAAGCAATCTGCAGTCCAAGCAAACAGCCAGCATGCAAAGTGGGTCTGCACTGCAGCAGGGATGAGCATCAGTCACTGGGGTGGGCTGCTGCTTCTCAGGGAGCTCCATCCTGCTCCACTCCAATGCTGTAATTGTAGTTCCAATTTTTGTGGAAAAATACACGTCTCTATCCATCCCCACTCCTCAAAGTCTCTTGGAGAAGCTTGAATTCTCTTCTTGTGCTTGCTCGACTCAGAAACCATAATGTACTTTATCACATACTATACCTTGTTTGAATGGAGACAATTTAAAAATTTTAAACATAATTTTCATTAAAAGAAAACCAATGGAATTAGGCAAGGAAATATTCTGTTTACTCTCAGGCTTGAAAGTAGCTGTTGACAGACAACGCAATTTAAAAAGAGAAATGAGCTTCTTCCCAGGACCTTTTATAAAGAGGCCTTGTCCAGCTCAGAATTTGGGAAATGAAGTCTATTTTCTGCAGCTTGCAGTTGAGGTCAGTCAGTCTGTGATTGCGAGTATCTCTAGACTTTGGCACTGTGCTGATTTAAGCCCTAGGGCATGCATTTAAATTGTCACATATAGTGTGTCTCATACTGACATCTTCTTCTGTAGAAGTGAAGGATAATACAGCACTTGTGCTGCAGAATAAGACAGTGCTCTCTCCTCAAGCATGAAAATTGTCTGCAAATTTCAGACATGTTTTCCTTGATTGTGGCGGCTAATCAAGGCAAAACCCAAAGTTCATTCTACTAGGGGATGAACAATGCTTGGCAGTGTAGTGAATGTTAATGCAGTTAATTATTCCTAATGCTGTGTCTGTCCTCTGAAGAGTTCAATATCTCTAGACAAGGCTTTAACGATCCACAGCCACCCTGTGGTTTCACCCAGGGAATATTGCCTCTTCAGACCAGTTTGCAATGTGCTGTCCCTCAGTCTGTGCTCTCCCCTTGCTTTGTGGCATGTCACATCTGTTATGGTGAGATTGGGTGGCTGGTTTTTAACAGGCTTTGTTTTCTTACAGAACTGTTATATTGTGCTTTCTATTGTCTCTAGACAATAGAAATTGCCTATAAGCTTTTGATACTGTTGATTTTGGGGAAGCTTAAAAAAAAACCAAACCCAAACATTTGCCTACATGGGGGAATGGAAATAGTATTTGAGGTCACCATGGTGCTCAGTGTTGGTGGAGTCCCTAGGACATGAGATAGCCTTTACAGACTTGTACACTGATGGGGATAAACTATCTTCAATAACACCTGTTTGCTGATACAATTCTACTGTAATTTAATCATTGTGATATCTTTCTCTAGGTTGTGGCTTCTATTAGATCTGCATAGTCTAGAACTTTGTGTTTGGGAAATCTTCATTTTAAAGTCATATGTCACTACGTATAAGCAACTTCTCTGATACTTAAAACAGTTTCTGAGAATACTAATTTTTAAATATTTCTCAAATCAGCTGCCTGACTGTATTTCTTTACTTGAAAACTCTTTGAATTTTCACTTCTGGGAGAGGTCCAAAATTTGTTTTACCCTGAGCATACTGTCTTTGCTACAAAATTATTGGCAGACCATATTTCTCTACCTGAGAGTCTACAGGGCCACATCCTGTAATCCTTTTTGTGTTGTAATTTTACAGCTGTGTTCATTGTTATTTTTGTTTTGAAAAAGCCAGTGATTGGAATTGCCTTAATTTGGGAAGTTGACCCCCTCAATGACTGTGTGGTTTGTTGACAGCTGAGTGTAGTTTTGCCTTCATCAAGAGCTTCATGCTCATGGAGTGTCTCAATTTTTGTGTTCTGTTAAAAACTACTACTTAAAAAAACATCTAGAAATGTCTCAGGCATCCTAGAGGAGTTTTTATTGGAAGCTCTCATGCAAAACTTGGAAGTAAAAAAATGTTTTCTTTATCAAGAAGTCATAGTTAAAAATTGGCTTCAAGGGATAGAGAATGATTAATGAAGCTCCTCTTCTTTAGTGCACTAATCCTTCTTGAAATTTAAATGTCTGCTATGGAAAATGTCCACAATTTGGAGTGAATGATTTATAAAAGAAATTAGGCAACAAACAGGGCTTGAGGTTTCTGTTCAGAGCAGAATTAAAAAAGCTTCTATAATTAAAAAGTATTATTATTTTATTTCTAAGTATTTTTCTTACTGATTTCTTGACATATGTACTGTTAATTAGGCAGTAATGATTTTCTTTCATTTGCACTGCAAATTACACCAATAATTATGCTTTTATTCACAGAATATATTTTGTTAACTGACCTTGGGTTTAGAGTGGAATACAAAATGAGAAGGAATTGTTGCGTTCAGTTGATGCTTTGATATTCCTAGGGAGTTCTGCTTTTGCTAACTTTGAATTTTAATTTTGGAGACACCAACAAAGATATACAACAGAAAGGTTTTAACGAAGTATATTACTTTGACAGAAGTCACTGGGTGCTACAATTAATTCTCACCAGTAGATCAATGCACTTCATAAGCTGCAAGTCATTCTGACAAGATGAAACAAATGCAATCGTTAGTGAAATCCTGATAATATGGAACACCGGGCTGTGAAACTGGGTCAGTTCGTGTCTTCTTTGAAATATTTTTTCCCTCCACAGTATTTCATACTTGGCTTGTGTTGATAATGTACTTGACGTCTTTGGTGAGTGATCATATGCTAATTTAAAGTCATATTGTATAGGCAAATTCAGAGTAACATTGAGAGATGTTTCAGCAGGTTGGCAAAAAACAAACCAGTGAAGGCGACTTCACTATTTTTCTGTTAAAATGTATGTTTTTTTCTATTCTGAAGAACATAAGAGTAATCTTATTTTTGTCCTTTGAAGATAGATATTTTAATAACTTCTCGCCTGTCCCATGAAACGCTGTTTTGAAATTTTTAGGGCACATTATTTGGAAGAATAAGGTCTTCTTTTAGAGGGCTCATCCAGACCACTACAGCCAAGTGCTAGGACTGCTTCCCTCAGGAACATCCATGGTAATTTATTGGCCCCAGTCTTCCTGGTGATGTCAATGGTAAAAGGATTGTTGACTTCAGTAAGAAAGTTCCATTATCTTCAGATGTTGCTATCTGGATTTTGTGATATTTCTTGGAGCATATATGCAACTTCAGGTGTTTGCTACTCAATTCTGTTGTGCACTTTCATTAGGAGAGCGCATAAAACTGCCATGCCCTTCTTCATATATTGTTTATCGTTTTCCATCCTTGCCATTTCTCTACCACAGGTTTCTTGCGGACTTTCAGAGGTGAAGAAAATGTTTATAAAGGCTTATTGCACAGAAAGGTTTCTAATAATTGCTAGTATGTTGTAAACTGTTTCAGAAAGTAAGAAATCCCTTTTTTGTTTCCTGTAAAAAAAGTTTGACTCAAGGTTAGATATCTGTTTTCCTGACTTACTGATGTATTCCATCTGTCTGTGTCTCTCCCTTCTCTCTCTCTCTCTCTTTTGGTTTTTTTTAAAGGTGTGAATTCAGTGAATATTTGCTGAGCTGGCTGCTGGTGAATAATAATAATAAGAGTGCCTGGGGTATACTATATATTTAATTAGACAATATAAAAATATAATATTCTGAAAGTTTTAGACATCTGTTTCTGTCTTATGTTTGCCTCTGATTTGCACCAGTTATTAATTTTTACTTACCACTTCGGGAGAATAAAAAAAAAGGTTTAGATTAAAAGTACTGCTGACTTAAGAAAAAGATAAAGATGTAGATGACAACAATGAAGATATTTATTGGCACTTGTCTGTGCTAATAAGCCTAAGGTATTAAACTGGTAGGACACGACCTAGCTTCTTGACTTAGCTTTTTAGAGGTGCTGACCAGTGAGGTCCCTCTTAGCCCCACAGATGAATCTGCTGAACACTTGGCTGCTTATGTTAAAAACACCCCAAACATGCAAACTCCGCATAGGGAATAAAGTCAAATTAAAATCCACAGATGAGGTGTTTTATGTCACCTTCTTTTTCTATCCTTTTTCTCAACAAGTGTTTTTGTGTGTAGTATAAAATGGCACCTAAGAGACATAATGAGGATAAATCTCAGGCCGTGTAACTATTTATTGTCCTTTGTAACACAACAGGAAGAGTTGGCAGCTGCTCAGTGACAGCTTTCCAGATCACACTGTTTCTGGTAGACTTACAGCCCAGGGAGACCAGAAGCAACCTGGCTCAGTAGGTTATGGCCTTTGCAGCATAATTTCACTAGGCAGAGATTGAATGGTGCAATGTCAGCAGTCGTGGATGCTCTTGGGAGGACCTTGTTAAGTACGAGGTACTGTTAGCATATTATCAGATTTGGAAAGAATAGTAAATAACATAGTGACTTGTAATTTTCTAGTGTTATGATAATATAGCTGCAACCTGATCATGTCCCCTTTCACAGATTTGCTCGCTTCCATGGCTGAATTTTTGGTGAGCCTCATGGGACTCTGGTTACAAACCCTCTTGCTTGTCACCTGCATGGAAGTCTAATTCTCTACTCAGTTACGAGTTCCAAATAGCAACTGCCTCTGACTTGGGATACTGGCATGCTGGTAATAACAGACTACCATTAAAATTCCAAGAAACCAAGAGAAAAGCACTTGCTTCCATTGCTAGAAGATGTTTAGGATTTTATTTGCTGTTTATTTTGGGGTATTTGTGGTGGGTTTTGTGTATGTTTTTTGTTTTCTTTTGGGTTTTTGTTTGTGGTTTTGGTTGGTTGGTTTTAATTTTTGTTTCATTTTCTTTTTTAAAGAAAAACAGACATTTTGCTAAGCAGATATTTTAAACCTTCCAAATTGTCCTGATAAATTATTACCTTCTCTCAGTACTCCTTGCCCTTCAGGATTTTCCACTGTAGTGTGTTGTCCCATATATTCACTGAACATTTGCGTTTCAGCCAAAGATATGTGTGTGCACTGAGGGAAGTGCTGAAGTGTTGCAAGCCATTGTTTGGCACCAGGAGAAAAATCCAAGTGCTGTGCTGTACTTTCAGATATAGCCCAAGCAACACAAACTCGTGTGAAAATGGAAGTCTTTGAAATGTGAATGGGTTTCTTTGGGTATCATTGTCCTGTCTGCAACTGAACTTCATCGGGGCACAGATGTGTGGGGCGGGGGGGCTGCACTGGGACGACTTCTCGTGAGGGTTTCTTTTGGCAGGCTAGGAAAAATTGCGATGTGAATAAAGGGAACTTGTTTAGTTCGGGTGAAGACTCTATTAATGAGACCCATTATTCCTATTTTTGGAGAGTGTTAGGTTTTTTTTAAGATATATACAATGCTGTATTATTTTTAATTACAACAGCATTCACTGGTCACTTTTATCTTAGTGTGTGAATTTCTAATTATACATGTTAGATGAGTGATCTTTACTGTAAATAGTAATGTGGTTTTCTTTAACTTGATCTCTCTGTACTGGATTCTGTTTCATTGTTCACTTTCTTCATCACAGTATCTTGCTTATTTTATCTTTCAACAGACATTTCTTTACATCCTCTCACATGGCCCTCCCCTCCCCCTTGTAACTTTTTGAAAAGGGCTTTATCTGAGCAGGCAGTTTCATTTGTCTTTTGATCTATTTTTTGATGGATGTGCATTCACTTCTGGTAGTAAGCCCAGTACTGAAGTCTTTATTCAAGGCTAAAGTGTGGGGGCTTGATAGTGGTTTCTGGTTAAGGCTCTTACCTACAGTTTCCTAGAGCTAATGGGAAACTTGGAGACCAGAGGTGTTGGCTGCTTAACTGCAAAGCTTTCGAAGGTTTTTCAGGGTGGATATTGGCAATTTCCAAAATTTGAAGTGATTCCGTTTGACACCTGAATACACAGCATTGGTAGCTGCTTGCCATTTCTAGAAACCTGTTTTTCACCCCTTGTGGGCCCTTCAAGATGGAGCATTTGCCTTGCTCCAGTGCTGGATCTGTCTGCCCGTGCAGCTGCACAGTGAGAAAAGGGCAACTGGTACCTCCTGATGGTCCCATGGTGCTTCATCACCCCTGAGCTCATCTTTCCACGTCCTTGCTGAAGTCTTCTGAAGAGCCAAAAACATGAATCAAGAATGTAGAAGCTGGGGCAGAAAAGTGAATTGTAAGGTTTGTAAACCCAAGTGGTATGAACACCAGCTTTAGGAGAAGGAATTGAAGTCCTGGAAGCAAACAGAAGAATCACTCATCACTTGGAGATGATAAATAGGAAAACCAGCAGTCATTCAGCCTAAGCTCCTCCCTGCATGTCTAAACCAAAATAAAGCTGAATTGCAGCATGACCAATGATTGGGAATTTAGGTATTTGTTTTGTTCTGGTTTTCAGATGCAAAATCAAAGTAAAATCCAGTTCTCCTACACAAATGCTGTACAAATGTGAATGACTTAAACCCAGCATTTGTATATTAAACAACTTGTTTAATATTGTATTAACATTTGGAGAGCTACAATGAAGCTTTGAGGTTAATATCCCACTAAGATGAATGGGAGATGTTCATACCTCGGGCTGCAGATTCAACAAGACAGCACAGCACTGATTTACATAGTGAAGGCTATATCTTGGCAAACAAGAAGGGCTGCAGACATCGTTTTTCTAAAGGGAAGCTTCAGTTCCAGGGAACACCTTACAGACTGCAAAAGGCCCCAGATCAGGAAGCCACTGGAGCTGGGTAGCCCCGGCTGTAACTTTAAACAGAATGACATCAAATGGGCCTTGCACTATAAAAGTCGAGATCTCAGCCAGGTGCTTCATACTCTTGTCTTGAGACTTTCTTTGCTTCCTCTTGCCACCTTTCCCCAGAACTGATTTTCAGATAGGAAATGTAGGTCAAGGATCTGGTGACCTTTACTGACCTTAATGTTATGCCCATTTTTGTTTCCTTTTTTTAACTGCTGTCTCCTTATTTGTGCTTAATCTTTAAGATTCTCCCATTCTTCCATCTGTTTTTTATTCTCGCTTATCTTGATGTATTGTAACATTAATTCTTTTTCTTCCTTAGTGCCACATTTTTCCCCACAGGACCTCTTCCACTAGCCTGTTTTCCTGTTTTTTGTCCTTGCTGTCTGGCATGCTGTAATTTTTTATTATGCATTGTCATCCTAAGGATCCATCCTCTTTGCACAGCCATATGTATAGATGTGGATTTTCTTTAGATCTCCCCCACATAAGCTCCCCTGCTGCAGAGTAAGGCTTTCCTGTAAATCCCAGGATGCTTCTGCCTTAAGCACACAGAGGAGCAAGACAGCCTGAATTTTGCAGTGAGGTCAAATTGCAGGCATTGTGCCTGCGTGTTTTGTCGCTGAAAGCCTTCATATTCTTTCTAGCACACACTGGCTTGATTTGGGCACCAGTCTGGAGTGCAAAAGATTGTGGCTGCATTTTAATTCCAGCTGGTTACATCACAAACTCAAAGCATCGCTGGTTAGCCTGGCTGGGGATTCAACAGAGGCTGGGAAGGGAATAGCAGAGGCACTAATGCTGAGGTGCATTTGATGGGGTTTCCCCAGTAGCACCTGCTTGTACTATGCTGTATATATTGTTTATGTCTTTTGTCACTGAAGTCAGTCAGTTCTTCTGAGTAGTTAATACAATTATCAGCTCATAGCAAGAGAGGCTAAACTGATTATTTTTTTAAAGGACTTCTGCTGGTGAATTTTTCTTTGCAGGGCAATGTCTTCATTTTTTACCAGTCCAGCTTGTGTAATTAATTACTTGGTCACAGATGAGTCATAGAACGTGAAGATTTTGTTTTTCTGACATATATTACTACATACCTTGATTTCTCTCTGTAGTACCTCAGTGGAGCTGGAATGAGGGTCACACACACTGTTATTGACTCCCTGTTGCATTGCTTTCAGCAGTTCAACCATCACGGTATGTCACACAGCCATGCATTTGAAACTCAATATACTGACTGTCTAATAAGCTTCATTTTCTGTGCCACTAGCTTGTGTTCTATAGTGTTGGTTTCCCAAGCATGGTACTAAGCAATTTTAGGAAATGCTAGTACAACTGTAGCAATTTTCCTCAATTTGTTCCTGACAAAGAACTCGCTTCAAAATTGAGTTGGCTTTCTTTTTGTTTGAAACACTGGTAGACACAATTAGCCTCATTAACCCTGGTTTCTGTTTCATAACAGAAAATTAGCCTACAATCACTGGCTTGCTGGAAAACACTGTTGTAATTAGTCCTCAGCAGTCTGATATGAAAATCCATTGCATTTTTAATTTCTCTGACATATACAGAAAATCTGCCTGATCTCTCACTTATCTTGGGGATTGAGATAAAGTCAAGGACCAAGTCCTTGGCTAGCTTAGAGCACTGTTGAACAGACTGGGCACACATCTGTCTAGAGAGTCAGAGGTGTACTGGTCTCACCGTGCAGGAGGGCGGGAGGTGGTTTCTGGAGGTCCTCTGCAATTCTGACCCTTCAAAGAGCACAAGACCCAAATAAGGACCACTTAAATCGTGTCCCCACTAACTGGATGTTTTTCCTTGCCAGTCCTCCCAAAATGCTGTATTATTCCAGATTTATTGCAGAGTAGAGTTCAACTTTGTTCCAACTCTGAGATTGTAGTGGCACTGAAGCCATTTTTTAAAATCAGCTTTGAGATGAAGCAGCTTAAAGGTGAAGCAGACTAATATTCTTAAGCCTCTGTAGATAATCTGAAACTGGTTGATCAAAGAGATTTATCATCACCTTTAGGACCTGTAAATATATCAATGAGTTTGATTGTGTTCTCCTGAAATAGTTAATTGTTTCAAGACTGTCATTCCAATCAGAGAAGAATGCAAGAGTTCATATGGGTTGCTAAGTCATTTGCTGGGATATTACTCAGAAGTTCACAGAACTAGTGCTGTGGTAGGGTGACGTGTACTAGATCAAACCGCTGTGAACTGGTGTTCAAATTGTGTCAGGTTCTTACCCAGACACTGTGGAGCAGAAATAGAGATCTGTGCACACCTGTATGTGCAGAAATGTACCAAAGGATTCTCCTGGAAATTTGGGTACCTCAGGCTAAATTACTTCCCGCTGTGAGATGGCAAAGGTTTGTGTGAATCCAGACACCTTCACTTGCCTTAAAAGCAAGAAGACAGCTTTCCTTATTTCGAATTCAGTGTGAAAACTCGAGGAGTAATTCCTAATCTAGGTCTGTCCTTTCCATGCCTCTTGTCATCCAGGAAAGAGAGATGGTGAGTGCCAACCTCTGACTGTGTCACGAGTGAGTTTAGTGAAGGACTTTGAATAAATGTTTAGTATTCTAGTGAAAGACAAGAGAAATTATTTGTATAATTAACAGCATCTTAATTCTAATATGCAGGAAAGAGCAGGTTTGCAAAATCTTCTAGGGCTGCTTGTACAGTGAGGAGCTGAAGACTGAACTGCGTCATTTGTGGAGGAAAGGGACTATCCCACAAGTCTCTAGTGCCTAGTGAATTTTTTGCCTAAGGGACATTTTTCTCCTGGATTAAAGGTTCCTCTTATTTCTCAGTTCTCTCTAAAAGCATGTGACACCCTGGAGGTGTCTCCATTTGAATTATCTCAATTGCTTCTGTGTCCACTTGGACAGTGAAGAGAAGCTGTTCTATCTTGATAGATATTATATCTTGATAGCTGAACTGCAAATGAGGAATTCTGTAATTCAAGTTCAGGTCACTGCATATGTTTATGTTCTTAAATAACCAAGCAGTAACTAAATAAACAGTAATTTAATTTATTAGATGCCCTGAGCATTTATAGAAAAATGTTAGGGAAATTAATACGATCTTGCTTATTCCACAAAGAAACACACAAGCACTGACAAAAAGCAAAGCCTTCAAATGCCATGTTCAGTTCATTCATGCATGAGGCACCCTGTGTGCACAGTGGAAGTGTTTGGAATGTCAGCCAATCAAGTAGTCTAATTGGCTGAACTACTTAAGTGGGTCTTCATATAGAAATAGGTTTTAACATTTTTGTGTCACACTTTAGCTCCTCCAAAGTATGCCTGAACTTTACTGTGCTTCCAGCATGCTGAAGAGTTTTCTAAGGCCTCTGTCTGGAGTTCTGCGTGATATGTTGAGCTGTTACCTAACACTTCATCTAGCTGAGAGCCCCAAGGCACACACCTCCCTCAGAACCTGATCTTGGGGGAGCTCTGGAAGTAGTCCATGCATAAGACATGGTAATAGCTCCTGTTTCTCCTATTCCAGTGTGGCATGGTTGTGCTCAACTGGACTTCAGGGTACCTGCATTTTCACATCTTCCTGCAAGAATGGATTTGGAGCCCCATTTTTGCTTGTGCCAACACAGCTATACTGCCACAGCATATGTGAAATAGCCTCATCACATGAACAGTAGGTGAGACGTTCAAGTACCAGAGGTCAGCTGAATGTGCCACAAATTACAGGTAGCAAGATGAGTGTGTAGGGCTTCAGTTCCTGCTTGCAAAAATACATCAATATGGGCTCCAAGCAATGTTCAGGTAGGGGTGTACTCCTGTGAAGGAAGCACATCCTTGCCAAGCACACAGTGGGGGATTCACACTGTGCAGTGTTATCAGTCTGCAAGGCTGAAGAGCAAAGATGATAATTAGAGTCTCATGAGCAGTGATTTCTATGTTGTACTCCCAGCTTCTTCACTGATTTTTTTTTTTTGTGATGAAGGATAAATCATCCAGACCATGTAAATCAATTCACTCTTCTGTAAAATGATTATTCTTGGTAGTTTCTGATTGCCACACTGTGCTGCATGTGACTGTTTGAAAGATGCCTTGAGATGCATGAACATTTCTATATAAAGGCAAAGCACTATTAAGTGTCTGTTTCAGAACAGAATCAAACTCTGCAGGGGAGCAGTTTCCTGTGCATGCACACACTCTATCACTTGGCCTGTATTTGTCAGCATGTGTTTGTCCATCCTCCCTTCTCTTGTCTACTCATTTGGTTATTTCACACTGCATTCACCCTAACCTGAAAATCAAGAGATTAGGTTAGATTATTTCAAAGATCTGCAAATGTAGTAGAATGCACAAGAGGCATTTTTGGCATTATTGTTCTGTGCATTTTGTTCAGATAATTAAGCATGGAAAGGTCACCTTGTGTTCTAACAGAAAGCATAGAGATATGGCAGAGAGAAAGGCCAAGTTTCAGCAAAAACACTTTAAGGAGAAAGGATCAGCATCTGACAATATTTATTACTTCTTTAGTGTTCCCTAAGATGCTGTAATACAGCAACCCTATGCCTATGCACTTAGTTTTCAAAAGCTAAATATAAAATATGAAATTGAATACAAGTTCAGGGCTAGGCAGCTCAAAGAGTGCACAATGGTGACAGCCATTTGGCCGTGTTTATCCTTTGGGACACACATCCAGATAAGGTTTGTTCAAAGCACATCAGCCATGGCACTTTGTAACTCTCAAGAAGAGGCCACATAAGGAGGTCCTTCTCTTGCCATGTGCTTATGTGCCTTGTCAATATCATGTCCTTAAATAAATTAAAAAAAAAAAATTAAAACCCCCAAGCAAAAAAACTTTTTTTTTTCTTTAAAGGAATCAGAACAATGGAGAGAGTTGGACTATGAAGTCCCAGCAACTTTTTTCCTGAAGCCTTTCCCATCTCAAAGGTGCTGCTCTGTTTTCACTTTGTACTTGTGGTTTTCTGTATGCAGCTTAACCCTGTTCATTATTCGTCTGGTGAATGCTCCCAGTGCAAGCCATTGACTGGACTCATAGGTAAGCTTGGTCCACCTTGCAACATCCAGAAATCCCTTCCTGAGTTATGAACATGGAGGAGGGATTCAGAGGGTTGATGTTCCCCCAGCAGCTTCGGGGTATGAAGTAGGACCAGATGTGAGCTGTTGTGCACACACACAAAACCAGTTTTTCCCTGTCTGACCCTTGCAGCAGCAGAGGCACTAAAATAGCATAGCTATAGTTTCTTGAGGGTGATCTGTGCTCTCAAAGTAGCTAAGATTGGAAGGTTGTATAGATTTCTGTTTCATGTTGGACAAATGAGTGCAATGGATGAATATAATAGGAATCCATTTTTCTTCTGTTCTTGGCTCTCACAGAAGATATTTAAAATTCACTCTTAGGAGACCTTCTTGCCTCATCTGTGATTGGCAGGGGGACTGTCTGTTCTATGCAGAGCTGTAATTTATTTATTCCTTCTATTTGTGACCTGGAGTTCTTTGAGCATTTTCCCTCTCTCATGGAAAAAGTAATTCTCTCTCCTACTTCAGTCTTACATCCTTTCTTATGAACACTTGGTAAAGATTTCATTTTTCTGCAATCTTTTTCATCTCTTACTAAATAACCCTAGCACTCTCTTAGAGTCCTGCTGACATTTTGCTCCTTATATACATGAAAAATTCTTATTTGTCTTTATTCCTTGAAAATATTTTCTACTCTTCCTTTCAGCCTTTCCTAGCCAGATTGTATTCTTTTAGTTTTTTTTCCAGCACTTGCTCACTTATCGATATCACATCCCTTGTCTCATACACCTTTCATATCTTTTAGCTACACATGCATTCATTTTTCTTTCTGTGTCTGTTTTTCCTGTATTTTACTTCACTGGATGGCCTTTGTTCTTCTAAATCTGCTGAATCACACAATGCTCCAGTCCATTTTTGGCTTTTCCAAGGCCAGGAAAAAAACCTATGAGAAAGGAAATAGTGAAGGCTTGGATTGCATCGTGTATCTAAAAGGAACAACTTCAGAAGGGCTGGCAGGGTTTCAGCAAGCAGTAGACCCTTGGTGATGCTTGTCCTCAGTGAAACTGTGATCATGTTTAAAGCTAAACTCCAGCACTTGCTTTTAGGGGTAAATGTTCCGAGAGGTTGGCTTCCCTATGAAACAGGAGCAATGTAAGTATCTGGGTTACTCTCCTAGATTCCTTCATGGAAAACTCACAGTTTGCTTGTAGATTTTTTTCCCCCCAAAAAAAGCCTGCTTGTTCTTCTTCTCCCTCTCTTTCCTGAGATGCTCTGCTTGAGTGCCCCTATTGACTCTGGCAAGACAGAGCTTCCACTTGGCCTTGTTTCACTCTGTTTCAGCCTTAACCCATCCCTGTGATTTCTGGGTCAGCTTGTGCTTGGTATGTGTGCAGTGTCTTGCCTGAAGTTTTTATGTCTCTCCTGATCAGGCCTCAGTATGTGTTTGCAGAGCTCTGTCACAAAACCAGAAATTCTTGAGTTAAAAATGCCAATAGAGCTTCTTTTTGTGACTCTATTCTCTTCAACCCTGCTACAGTGGCACAAGCAGATTTTCCAACAATGCAGGTAATTGAGCAGGTATTGAGGACTTTGAAAGTTCTCCTGCTTACCAGATAGGGAAGATTAAAGGAGGATGATGGTGCTTCCACAAACCCTCTGACAGTCATTACATGGTCTCAGGTGGGACTATCCCCTCTCCTGGTTTTCCATTTAACTTTTGGTTAAACCACTGTATTCTTGGAAGAGGACAGGAATGAAGCTACAGGGAAGCAGAAGAAGCCTCCAGTGAGATGCACTCCTCGCTGAAAAATCTTTTCCATCTCAGCCTCTGATGCTGCGAATTCAGAGCCGGAGAGGAGACAAGGCAGAAAGCCAATGGTTCAGGCTGATAGAATTTAGTCTTGCAGTAGAGGAAGAATCCCATTGTCTGCAACCACATAATCATCTTGCACGGTGTGTAATGTTTATAAAGAACAGGAGGTCACATATGGCTGGCTGTCAGCAAGAAACAGCAAGCTTGAATTAACATTAAAGGAGCTGAGTACTTAAGAAATAATATAAGTACATATAACAAAAGTAAATTGTTTCAGCTGTGATAAAAGAACAGTCTTTCCTTCCTTCAGACTTCACTCTGTGTTTCCTTCCTTAATTTCTTCTGTCATGTTAAATTATTTACAAAATGCATCCTGGTATTGAAAGGGTAGGACCTAAAGCAGCCAGATTCTTTACTAGCTCTGTGGATTAATTTAAAAAACCAACATAGACTTACAAAAGAAAAAACTCTACTAGCCTTTTTAAGTACTGCCACATCTAAAAAGAGGTTTAGGTTTGGAATACAGAGTGCTGTTGTACAAACAACTCATTTTGGGACAATTTCAGAAGCTCATGTTACTCCCTTACTGGCCTAAGCAGCCCCCATGGTCCAGTTGTATGATATCGGGGATGGGAACAAGAGCTGGATATAGATAACTAGGGCTGGCTAGCCTCAACTGTGTGGGGTAGTTGTAGGCAGGAAAGAAAGAGCCAGTTCTCAAGGAAAGAAAATCAGGCCAGGAAGAGCTGCAGGCTTCCCTCTTCATCTTCTGGTGCTTCCTGGGGCTTAGGGGTGTCAGTGTACAATGCTGTATTCTAACACTGACTGCTGATTATTCAAGTGACTATCAAAAAAATTACACTGCTGAAAAGAATATGCTGAAAATATAGTGCCCAGAAAATGCCATGCACTTCAATGGGGAGTTTTTGCCAGAGGACAAAAGGCCTGGGGGCTGCAAGAAAAGACAGAAGGAAGTACAGAGCCTGTGCTTCCCTGGGGGGAAAAAAATTAATTAATTTATATTGATTATATCCCTAAAGCACTATAATCTTTTTTCTGTGTTGTTCAGATCTTGCTCTTTCTAAGCCATGGAGAAGACAGAGAAAATGATGAAGAGCAAGGCAATGGCAGCTTTACAAGGAACAGACAAGATGAAATATGGACTTGTCCATCCCTTCCATTCTCTACCCTGCCTCCCACTTACCTTGTCACTACCCTCAGAGCCCAACACCAGAGGCTGGCCCAAGCTGAGGATGGCAAAGGGAATGGAGGGTGGAGAGGGATGGCTGGTGACTGAGGGGTTGCTTCCTGATAGCTGGGACTGGGCTCCTAAACACTTTGCCAATGATGATCAGAGCCCCCTCAGAGCACAAACCAGCTTTCTCTTCTTTTCTCTGCTGTATTTTCTTGATTATTCATGATTATCTTTATTGATTTGAATAAACTGTAAATATAGGCAAAGTAATGAAAATAATTTTCAGTTGAGATAGCAGCTAGAGAAAGCAACAAAAAAAGGGCTTGCAAGATCCCAGTCTGACAACTGGAGTGTGAAAGTGGCTCCCACATTGATGGGTCACACAGAAAAAATGCTGTTCCACATCACTGTTCACAAACCTCTCACAGTTATTCACCAGCAATTCTGTGTCCATATCCTTACCCCTGCTGCTCTTTCCCAGAGTCTCTGAGCCTGGAATAAGTTGGATTTCTGCTGATCCATTGGATCAGGGTGAATTCTGGCAGTCCTGCAGGAAGACTTCTTACAGCTTGTACTTTCTTGTAGTTTACTTCATGGCCTTTTCTTCCTAGCAGGGCAGGAAAGGTGAGGAAGAGGTACAAGGAGAGAGAGGTTCCTGCAGCGTGCCCGGGGCAGTGTGATTGCAGCTGTCCCTTGCCATATGAGAATGGGCATGTAGGTGACAGGCCTGATCTGCTCTCTTAGCACTGCTTGGCAGAGTGGAATTATGCTGTCTTGAGCAAGGCAATAACCCTTTGTGTAATTCTAACATTTTGAAAGTGCTCCCTATCCATGTTGCAGATTTGCAGGGAGCTGCTGTCTGCCTCCTCCAAACATGATGATCAGGACACGTTATTTGAGTGTGGTGTGATGGCAGATGCAGCAGATGCTACATTACTTTCTTATAGAAAAATAATATTTTTTTTTTGTGGTAGGGAGAAAAACTTCATTCAAAACACAAGTCACCAGAACGTGAAATAGACAGTATTTTAATCCTACCTTATGTTATCATTGTGGTGACTTTAGTTACACTTCACTAGATAAGTAAAACTTTTCCCATCTATTTAGTGTACTGGCTGACCAAGGTTCCTCCAGTCCTGGCTCTTCCCCATGGAGACAGTCTGCAGTAGCTTTGTTATCTGTCTCATCCTTCCTCCTCCTCCCCACTTTTGTCCCCGGTTTCCGGCAGAGCTCTGCCAGCCCAGCAGTTAGCCTGCCCCACTCTGCATCCCCAGCTGCTCTGCTCCCCTCTGTCCACATTTGGTTCACTCTGTTGAGACCAGGACCTTGGCATGTGTTTTACCCTGGGATCTGTACTTTTCTCCATGGTACTATTTATCACATTTTCTTTCTTTCTTTCCCAGTTCATTATTTATTCAAGCATACAATTCACATCCTCCCACAGTGGGGATTAGTGAAGGGTCCTGCTTGGTAAATGGGAGGGTTTTTTACCCATTTGCTTTGTATCTGTGGTGGTTCTTTCATTGCTGAAGTCACTGTTTCTGGCACTCCTGTGATATCCATGCTGTGATCCCATTCAAATGAACTCCTTCACATTCTTGTGCCTCTTCTCCAAATGTTGGGTGTTGTCTGTAGGTTCATGTGGTTTTTTTTTCACTCAGCTCCAGCTATAGGTTCCTTGCACCTTTCCCCTTTCAGTCTTGTTCTTCATGGTAGTTTACATTCTCTTTCCTGCCTGCAAAAGAAGAGGACTGTCCTCTCCCCATCAGTTCTGGTCTGGACTGACTGACTTCCTCTTGGCAAGTCCAAGAGGATTTCTCAGAAGCACTGGTGCCGTTATTGGATTGGTCCAAAATTTCTCTCTGTTGCCAGAAGCCTCTTTTGCAGACTGTTTCTAAACACAACTCTGAAATGTTTTAATCTTCCACGGTTGCAGCTCTGCTCCTGTCTCTGTCACCTCTCCCCACTCAGCCTTCTTTGCCCAGATTAAATGAGAGCTGTGAAAAATGTCATCTTCTTTATGACTAGCCCTGACCCAAAAAAGTTCCCTGCTCTGACAGCTGCTTTCTTTTTGGCAGCCACATTACTGTCTGCAGCACTTTTAAACCTTCTCCACTTGTATCACACATTCCCAGAGAAATTCCAGCTCTGACGGCACTTCTAATTGGTTTGTTTTTTCACTGTATGTCTTATCTTGTTTTACTCCAAGTGCTTTGTGTTGTCCTGAAGTTACCCTGAGCCAAAGAGGGTGGCAGGGATTTGCCTCATTCAGTTCAGTGTCCAAGCTCCAGTACCCTGGCATGGTGTAACATGAGAATTGGCGTAAATGGAAAATCAGTTTCAAATGGCTCATGCCAGTGCACGTAGCAATGTGTTGACTGCAGACAGTGTGTAGTGTGGATTGCACAGATAAGCATATTCTCTGCTATACCATCGTTCAGTGCACAACCTGCCATGACTGTAGGTATCTGCTCCTATACAGATGGACTAGTTCTTAATGCAGTTCTGTTTTCTGTAATGATCTCTAAAGTGTTCACTGTCTTTTTGATTTGGTCTTTTGTAGCCAAATCTGTCTCAAATATACCATGCTCCATAGGTATGTAGGAAAGTCAGATGGCTCTGTAAGGGCTCCTCACCAATTAAAAAATATCCCCTGTGGATCAATACAGTCAAGTGCGGTAGTTTGATCCACCAATACATTTATTTCCTGCAGCACAGCCACTTATTAAAGTTGCTGACCATAAGAATGGAAGGATTCTCTTTAGGAATTAAACCACCACCGAAAAGTCCTTTAGTGGGGGACATTCACCTCTCTCCACAAACAGCTCAAGTGACTGAGGAGGGCTGGAACTCACCTGCAGAAACGAAGAGCGGGTTCTCTGTAGGTGTTGTTCCAATTTAGACACTGAAAAAATGGCCTCTGGCCTCTGCCCTATATGGAAAAATAATGTGGGACCAGTGGATTTGTGTACACGTGGAGCCAGCATGGAGGAATAGAGAAGCATTTGTAAAGTACCTCCTTTACTTGCCTGGAGCTCGAGAGCTGTACCTGTTTATCACCACAGCCTGCACTTGGTGACATCTGCAAGGCACCATGCTGTGCTGTCAGACACTCCCAAGCTGGCTCTGGGGAGGCTTGAACCTGCCCATTGTCAAACTGCCCCAGATCTGGAGTCAGTTCAGAGCTGGCTGGGCTGGGAGGCTCCTCAGCATCCTGCCTTGCAGGGAGGACAAGCCTGCTGTGTTCCATGTGCTCTGTGCATCCCCAGGTGCTCCTAAAGTGTAAGCAAATGTCACTGCATGGCAGCGCCACAGCAGCACTGGCGAACAAGTCAAATGTCACTGAACTAGCAGTGATACACATGGTCTTCTGCTGGTCCAGAGTGGTTCACAAGAGAGCTATTCTGCCTTGACAGCCCTGAAAAGAGGACTAATGCCTACTGCTGATTGCCAGGGTTTTCTGACAGCAAAGCAAAGCACTTTTTAAAGACAATGACTTGTTTACTTTTCACTGAAACTTGAATTGAAGATATTTCATAATAGAATTTGAGCAAATTTACCAGATGTTTCATCCTACTGTGCTTTTCTGGCAGGTGTACAAGACATAATGCTGAGTAAGGCTAATAAATCAGGCTGCCTATGAAAGTCTTGGGGAAGGAATACAATATATATGCCTGAAACACTGGAAGATCTTACCCCATTGATCCTTGGGAATTCCTGATGTTTCCTGTGCTTTTCTTAGACACTGATCTCAGATACAGGAGGGGAAGGGGGTCCTGTTCTGTACTTGCAGCCTATGGTGAGACATAGCTTTGTCTAACAGCACTTCTTGTACTGGCATTGGAGATCACAGACATAAAAATGATTAATATATTTCTAGAGTCAGGCAATTATCTCTCCAGCTGGGAGAGAATGGGAAATAGGAGTTTAAGGTACATTCAAACTGGCTGTGACCCAGCGAAGTACTGTATTGCTCTACAAAATAATATTCCTTTCCTCATTTGTATCTTTCTCTCCCACTGCCTCATACCCTGTCCTTTTGCTTTGTTCAGTTTCTACTAATCTCTTTGCTTCCTTGCTGCCTTATCCTGCTGAGCTCTGCTGGTTCCCTTGGAATCAGGAAATAAAGCCACCCATAGAAGATTTTCTTCTTTTGGGGACTTGCATTGCATGTGCTTACCACACAAGGCTGTTTTAACTCCCCCTCTCTCACAGAACCCGATTCAGTTTACTGACCACTGTCTGTGCAAGTTTGGGGCATTCAGTCTACTCTTGCTTTCTTTTCTATAGGCTTGCTTTTATTTCCTCTTACTGCACTTCTGCCAGCTCTCTAGATATTCACCTCCTTGTTTCTCTCCCTACATATCCAGAAAAAGCAGATGAAGTTTCCACACCATCTCCCAAGCAGAGGAAGTAGTACAGGAAATGCTATTTGTGTTTGTCTGACTGCAGTAGGAAAACATATATCGAACTCTTCACTGAAACCCACAGAAGCAATACTTGTGCTAGTGATACCTGGTTCACTAGGGTGTAAGAGGCTTTGGGTGACAGCACAGCATCGTGTCATTCTATCCTTGCTTGGAGTGATTTAATTAACATGCCCCTCAAATCCATCTGCTACTGAAGGTTGTGCTAGCTGGAGTCTTGCAGTGCTGCTCCTCCTGCACGGTCATTTTTGAGGATTCTCCCTCACACCAGGGTGAGAGTGGTACCAGGCAACCCCTCTTTTAATATGGGAGATGTGAAATCATGATACTCAAGAAAAGTATTCATTAAATAAAAGCATGGTCAGATATGTACCCACAATAAACAGATTACCTTTGAGTAAAGTTTGTCCATCTGAGTAGCAGGGTCAGGGAAAAGAAGCTGCATTTTTAAATCAAAATCATACACTTTAAAAATGTTCTGTTATTCTGTGTGTTGCTTTTATCTGAAAATTGCAGGCATTTGTGATTATCTGTCATTTTATGTTCACGCAGCTGTTTTAATTCTTTTGAATAGGAATAGGTCACAGAAATTTGCCACATGGCAGTAATGGCAGCCATCTCATCCAGCATGTTACAGAAGAATGGAGAGACAGGGAGTGCTATGGCAAATTGACACACTTAGAAAAATGCTGTAAAGCCATTCCAGTCTGTTTTTAATGCTGTGTCACGACAGCCTATGCTCAATGAATTGTAGGATTTTCAAGTTATCTGTCTGTGCAAGATGAAGGGCTGAGCTGGCTGTGCAAGGATTAAACCTGTGCCTCTTTTGGCAGTAGGTATTCCTTGGCCTCTGCAGCAGCTTGAGGGTTAAGGGGCTGGAAAAGGCAACACTGACTATCTTCCAGCTCCTCAGGTCTTAAAACCATCAATACCCGAAGTTATTGTGATATTCAGCCTGTGTCTGCTGAGTGAGTCTGCACAGTTTGGGCACCACTCCAGCTGCAGCTGCTCTTTAAAGTTGAAAAAAAAATGCTTGGAAGGTGTTTGGGTTTTGTTTTGTTTTTTTTTTAAAAGTATTATTTTCTCAACTTTGAGAATAATTTGGTGTTGTGTCTCTTCCCCTTACCCCTTCCTTCAGCAGCAGTTTCAGTTTAGCTTGTGTCCCACCACTCATACTCTCACTGCAGCCCTAAAGGAGCACAGACCAAACCTCAGCAATTTTCAGCAAGGCCACAGAGTCGTTGGAAAGGTTCCCACTGCCTTCTTCAGTGAGCTCTAAAAGGCAGACTCCAGCACTTCCAGTACTGCTGTAAATAATGTCTAGAAGGGGCCGGGTAAGGAATAGGGGGTACACACAGCCTCGCTTCCAGCTCAGCTTTCATTTCCTTTGTCTCTTTTAAGAGAAACAAGGGAGCTAATTTCATGTAACTTGGCACATCATCTGATTGCTGGGCCTTTAGGGGTATGTTTGGGGCTGTCTCTCCCACCCACAGGATTTCAGGCTCCAGGTTTTACTTGGAGGAGCCAGAGAGGCCTCTCGAGTGCCTGGCGGGGAGAGCGCAAAGTGTTAACTGCAGAAGCAGCACTGGAAACAAGGGCAATTTTCTGGCTTTGATCTGTCGCTTGGCAGTTCCAGGAGACAGGCTTGTCTGGGGCTATCTCTGCAGCAGAGTTTGGAGGTGGCTGAGAAGGCTCTGCCTGGGGGATCAAAGTGCACCAGAGAGCAAGGGAGCACAATATTCTCTGAAGCAGGAGCTGCAGAATATAAATGCATTGTTGCTCTCTGCTGGGAAGCCAGCAGGGAGGATGAGCCTCCCTGTTGTCCCTCTTTCTGTGGATTTTTCAGCAGGTTAAATTGCATTTGGTTGTTAAGGACTGTGAGTACTGAGAACAAGTGCTGCATCTCCAGCTCAAAGGAAGGCAGTGTTGTTAGGGTGGGGTTAGTAGCCAGATGAAGTGGAAGATGTTAAGTTATTGATAACTTAATGTATCATTCCCTTAATTCAACAGAAGGTGACAAGGAGATGAATTAAATATGGAAAACAGACATGAAAGAACTCAAAGAATGTCTGTGTTCTTGTTCAACTCTAAGGTACAGAATGCATGATTTCATGCAAATCAGACTTCATTTATTTTCTCTTTTGCTTCTTCAGTTAAATATGAAATGAGAGCAAGAGTTTTTTTTCCAGCATCCCATACCTAGTAAATTCATTCTGGGAATGGAGGAAATAGAGTGAATATGATTCTGGACAATGACATTGCCAATGATCCAAAAATATTTGCACTGGGTGACCTGCATAGTCTCTTGAATATAAATGAGCCACAAGGGAAAATTTCTATTAAGAGCAAATGCAGTAGCTAAAAGGGTGATATAACTGAATTAGAAATATGCAGAAGGATTAAAGCTTGCTGGGTTGTACACAGGATTAAGTGAATTGACACACATGGAGAAAATAATTTCAATAATTAACAGGTTTTTGTTCTTCAGGAATTTTTCTGGGAAACACAGTCATAATTGTCATACTATACACAGTAAGTTACTACTGTAGTACAGAAAGATGGAACATATCCATGTGGTAAAGGGTGACTCGTAATCATATTGTTATGTGAGACAGTAAAAAACAGACGTGTGAAACAAAATTAAACTTAGCATGTTCAAATGGGTCTGTTACCATGTGTAACATACAATCTGTGGGACACCTTCAAAATGAGAGACTGCTCACTGGGTTATCACACAGCACGTTGTCCTTCAGGTTGGCCCTCGTTTACCAGTAATTGACTGAAACACATGCAGGGCAGAGAATGTTGCTGAGGTCATGCAGAAAGGACCTGAATTTCTTGGTTATCTTTCCTTTGAAACCCTCTATGCTGTTCCTTTACACAATAATCCTGATGAAACTGGGCCAAACAAAAGCAGTAGCTGGTGATCCTGTTGGGATGTAGGTGGTTGTGGCCATTACTGCTCTTCACCTGCAGTCTAATATCTGCCTAAGCCACGAGCACTCCTCTCAAAGTCAGTCAACCTGGGCCATCACAAAGGCTTACAGGGGTGGAGTTTAAAAGCCAGGAAGCTGGACCAGGCAGATTGGTGAGGGCTTGTCTGTCTTCTCACAGTTTCAGGCTTCTTGTATTGTTAGTGCTTGGTACTTTACTGTCAGTCAAACTGGTTAGGATTAATGTGCGTTGAAGGTTACACCTCTGTTTTTATAGCCTTACAGCTTTCCAAGTCACTCTCTGCCACTGAATGTTTTCATGCATGGTCTACAGCAAGTGTCACTCACCTCTTCATTGGCCCCTTTGAGTTCTTCATTGAAGCCAAGTGATTGAATCTTTCTAACTTACTGGGACAAGGAGTAGATCTTATTTCCCTTTTTACCATGACACAGTGTTTGCTTTTAGTAAATAATAACAGTGACAACTTGATCATTAATGGGCTGTTAGGTGTGCCTTATAAGACCAAAGCTGTACAAATTATGTTTAGTACATATGCTTAATCTTCCTATGTGGCACTTGAAGTTGTTAACCAACATGTAATCTCTGGTGTTGCAGCACCTGTGAGGAAGACAGTTTCTTGCTGAACATTTTAAACAGCAAGAGTTTCAATACCAACAATTCAGGTAAAGCATCCTTTCCAATAGCAGTAAGTATAAAAGATTGCCCTGAAACTGTTGTGACCTGCCTGTTTTGCATGGCTTGAAGGATTGGCAAAGTGTTTATTTGAATTGATAGTAATTAAAAAATGCTCCGTGACAAAACAACTGTTATTCACATGATTAAGAAAACCACTAATTGGGGGGGGGGGGGGTGAACAGCAGTCAAACAAAAGCGGTTTGACTCCAGCCCTGCAGTTGGTGCCAAAACATTGATGGGCAACATACAACTTTTAGTCACTGCATACAGGACTCTGGAGGAATGAAGGAAGGCTCTGATCCAGCATTGCCCAGTGCCTTCTTTGAGGCCATTGCAGTGGTGTGCAGAGAGGGTGGTTTGCTGGTTAAGGTGTCCTTGGTAGTACAGGTCCTTTCTGGTGAAAGAAAATGTTTATGATAGTGAGTAAGGATTTGATGTGGGCTTAGTTTTACAGTCTGTTTGCTTTAGTAAAACCTGAGGAATTGATCCTAAAAGTGCTAAAGGACAAAGGTAGAATGTTGTGCTAATGATCTTGCAGGATATGGCAGCAGTGCTCTGCTGTATAATTTTTTCCCCTTCCTTCATGTGCCTCCAAATAGAACCTGAAATAACTGTCTGTTGTGAATAGTATATTGTATCCTCTATTGCCTCCCAACAGCAGTCACTTGGGCTACAGGGGGCTGTTTAGGGTGTTTAAAAAGGGAGTTGGGTTTTTTGTTGCTCTTGTCATCTATGCAGGGATTTGGATTTAATGCTAGAAATGTGTTTAGCACAGACAGCGGGGCTGCAAGGCACTGTGCCTCTGGGGAGTTCTTTGCACAGTTTTGTCCTGGGTAGTATCCCACAGAGATGAGTTTTACTGTCATAGCCAAAGGAAAGTGTGAACCTGCTGGAGGAACACTGTTGGAAATTGCAGTTCTCAAATTGCAGAGAGGATGATCTTGAGCAGTTCTGTTGCTATGTTGGAGGGCATCAGGAATGGTCAACAAATGGCCTTGACCTATGGTGCCAATGCCTGCTGTTGAATAATGGTAACTGAAACTCAAATCACTTGAGTTGTAAATTAATTATAAACTATACTGCTGAAAGCAGAGTAGGAAACACTTTTCTTTATGTGAAAGGTGAATCAAATGCTGGTTGGTTGCAACAGAGCAGGAGCCCAGGTGAGTGCCTGAAAGCTCAAAAAACTATACAGAAGATGGCTGTGTCACTCTGAGTGTTGAAGCCCTGCTGAAGATTCCTGCAGCTTCATCCAGGATTTATGCTCCAATAAGGGATGGAGCTTCAAATGTGCATATCTGTGCTCTGGCAGTTTGGTGTATGGGGCTTTGGATCCCCTTCTGACATGTGCAGCCCTTTTCTGAATTTTGAGCACTGTGCCTAGATGGGCTTCTTGGGATGACACAGATGCAATTTATGAATAATTAATGGAATTTCAAAAATTCTGATTGTGCTGTCTGGGGAAATAGACTAACTACAGTTTGCTCCATTTAAAAACAGAAAGAAGTTTTTATGTTAAAACCCCAAACCATATTTGCATATTCCTGTGCTCTGCTATCTCACATCTCTTGCTCCCTGTCAATAAACAAGATCTTTCAGTAGGTTGCTCAGTAAGAAAGTGTTCCACATTATTTTCTGCAGAGGTTTCTGTTGAAGTGGGCTGGCTGTAAAGAAGCAGCAACTCCTTTACATTCAGTAACCATACCATTTTCTCTATCAGCATGGAGCATTTGACTCATGTGCCCTAGAAAATAACTCTTCACTCCCACTATGTGCTCATATACTGAGCTGAGATCTAAACCTGACCTTCAGTTCTGGGATGCAAACTCATGATCAAAGTCCCTGGATGCAGGAGGTCAGTGTTCCAGCATCCTTACTCTCTGGGGTGAGAGTCCACTATTTAAAGAGTAGTGTTGCGAATTCAAAACAGGTTAATGCTTTCCAAGGTCTAGTGAAGTTACAAAAACACACTACAAAAGAGCTTGTCTGCTTTAAATAAAAGCTTATTATAGAGCTCAATCTTGTTTCTATTAAGGTCAATAAGGGGATCGTGCTTCTAAATTTCACCCAGTCCAAGTTGGAGGCTTTTATAAGGGGGGAAAAAACTTCATGTGAAAAATTGAGATGCTTGTTTTCCAGCAAAAGCTGTAGTACCATTTGTACAGTAATGTGATGCAAGGATACTCTTCAGGGAGCCTTTTTCATAAAAATACAGAAATGGTGGTTCTGTCTACAGCCTTCTCTCCCACACAGCACCTTGGACTATGCTGAGTACTGGGCCTTATGAAGCAGAAGGTGAACCCTCCACAGGATTTTACATTCCCCATGGCTGAGGGACTGAGTTTTCATTGCAGTTAACAGCAGAGGGGACAAGTAATAGATTAAGTCAGATCTGGGGCTGTGAATGTGTAGCAAAGTTTTGTGTGATTTAATTCTCTTAATTTGATACTCTCAGAATGTGCACAATCCAGAGGTGATTTGGTTGTAAAGCTTGCAAATCGGCTCACCTCCTCCTGTAATTATCAGACAGTCTTCTGATCTATCAGCATGCATAAACTGGGTATTTGTATGTACACAGGCATCCACAAAGCATAAAACTTTTGAGAATTTTGGCTCCATTTATTAGTAACTTTTTGTTTCATGATTCTTGCTCTGATTTCTTGTTTGTTATTCCCTATTTTCCATACTGGAAACAGCTAGTAAAGGAGAAGTGTCTCCTAGCTTTTGGTATTCAGGGAGAGATTGTGATGAGGAGGCTGGGATTTCAGATTTCTGCAGAAATCTACCTCTGAAACCCATTTCTGACAGTGCCTCACTGTCACATGGCAGCACCCTTGGCTGCAGTGAGCTCCACTCATCCAGAGTGCCCTGACTTGTGAGTAATTTTTGTGTTCTCCTTAGCTACCTAGGGATTTGTTCAGTGCTGAGGAGCATATATTGAATGTATCCTGTTAGCCATATGGCTTCTCCACTGATTTTCATGGTGGCCCTCTGTTAGATCTCTTGTTGCTGTGGAAAAACTCAGTGCCTCGGAGTTTTGATTCAGGGATCATAAAGACCTAATGTCAATTTCCATGAAGGAGAGAGCAGCAAATGATTCCTGGCTGCATTTTGCCTTTCTTTTGCAGTGTATGAAGACAGGGAAGTTTATAAGCTTATTGTTATTTCAAATTACTTGGTTTGTTCTGCATAACATTTTTTATGGGTATTTCACAACATTTTTGGACATTCTCAGAAACAGAAACTAATATCAGGGTATGACCAAGTAAAGAAAATGCTTGTTCCCAAGTTCCTTTCTGTAGAAATTAATGAAGTATTTTATGGGGAATGAATTCTGAATGTGTTAATTTGCTGATTATCACCAGAGATTAACAGAGAAGTGTCAAGTGCAGTAATCCCAAGACAACAAGGAGAGATGGAGAACTCAGCCAGTGCTGTTTTTCTCAGCTCTCTTCAGGCATTGACTTGACTTGTCTGATCAGTAGTCCTGGCAAATCCAGAGGGACTGTGTACTCATGTCCCATGGTTCCTCTGAGCACACATGCACAGCAATATTCCTGCCCTAGGTGCCTCTTAAAATGTTAGGTGTTACCTTCAGAAGATTGTTTTCCTCCCACATAATCTCAGCTTTACCAAGGTTGGATCTCCTTCAAAGAGAGCAGCCTTCACAGTCCTAACAGGCTTTCATCCATGTGGCTTCTCGCTTTCCCCCTCCTCCTTCTGCTCTGCAGCTTGCTTGGATGTCTTGCTGCCTTGGGAGCTCAAGACCAAGGATTCTTTCAAGCCTTCTGTCCTAGCATGTAGCTGAATGCATTCAAAGACTCCCAAATGTGACTGGCTGTGAGTGTATTGCATGAGATGGGCTGAGGGCTGTACCTAAGCCACTTTCAACTCTCTCATAGTTCTCCCCATCCCTACTGGCCAAGGAAACCATACATCCTTTTCCTGGTAAGTAAGAAAAGAGCTCAAAGACTTACCCTGTGGTTTCCTTCCTACCATTAAATAGATCCATCTCTATACATCTAATACAATTTTCTTTTGCAGCTAGTCAACTCTCCTGATTGTGCTCTTTGCTGATCTGGTGGTTATTTTTGTTGCCTCTGTGGAGAGCTGCTCTCAGCACACCCAGAGCCAACGTTCCTGACAGGCAGCACAATCCTGGAGTGCCTTGGCAGGCTGCCTGCGTCTGTCCTGCAGGCCCTGGGGGGACTCTCACACGTTTTGCCGCTTACTTTCCTCTTTCCTAGAGATCTAACACAATTTTGCAAGTAGTCACTTGGAGCCATATTTCCCTTTGCCCTGGAATATTTTTTATTTATTTTTAGTAAACGTTTGTCAGTATTTCTAACATTGTGCCTCCAGCAACGTGGCCTGGACTGGAGCCACACAGCAGTCTGACAACCTGTTAGGCGAGTCTCCTATCAATTAGGCTGCAGCTGTCATTGGATCTATTCTCAGCCTCCTTGGTACGTGTTTGCAAATAACAGGGGCTGCTGTTTTGCAGCTCTTGATTTTTTTTTTTTCTCCACAGCCAGTCAAGAACATTTTGTCCCTAGAATTCCTTCTGTCTCCTTTGTTTTTGCTTTCTAATCATCCTCATTTTATTCTCCTAAGAATATATGCTTATCGAGGATATTATTGTAAGTAAAGTGTCCTCACTCTCTTTTATGTAATGCACAAAACAAGGAAAATGTCCCCCAAAGATACAAAAAAAGGAATATCTTACCCAAGGCTATACCTTGATCCTTTAAACATTTTCAGACTCTCCAAAGCATCCAGACTTCTTTTCTACCTGTGGGGATCTGCCATTTTGAAAGCCCATATTGCATGGAAGCTCTCCATGGGGGCTGCCTTGTTTCTGCTGATGTCTGAACTTTGAGGTGATAGTGTGCTTTATTATCAGGTTTTCCTCAGCTGGAGATAGAGTCCCTGACAATGTACAATCTGTTAGAATTTCTTCTTATACCTTCTGCAATTTACAGGTTTCTCTTCTAAAATATAATGAAGATGGCTCTGTAATTTTTTTTCCAGATGTTACACACTGCATGCTGGTACTTGATGCTAATTTTTCATCCAGCAATCTGTGGAGTACAGCCCAGTTTGTATTAGATAGAGGAGCCAGGCTTAGGTGTATAGTTTCTTCTGTTTTGCTTCCATGGGAAATGGGAAATCAGAATTAGGTTGATCAAGGAAGGCAAATGCACTCAGGGCATTTCGTCCTTGGGTTAATTGAAAGACAAATTTTGATATAATTTTTTTCATAAGCCCAGCTCCATTTTTGCACAAACTCAGTAAAAACTGTTCCTCCTTCCTCCCAATCCAGAGGTCCTAACAAGAGATCTCCAGCCAGCTTGCAGCTCTGGAGGCAGAACCAGCCCATCATAGGCAGACTGAAACAGTTGAGTTTAGATCAGCTCATGCTTAATTGGCTGAAGCCCCTGTGCCTGCCTGGTGGGAAGCTAAGGACAAAAGGGGCTTTTTTTCTATCCCCACAAAATAGCACACAATAATGCAAGAGCCTTCCCTATAATCAGTTATGTGTGCTCTGCAAGAATATCCACGAGGAGCCCACTCAGTGCTGTGGCTCTCCATTCAGAGCCATCTTGAAGCTCTTTTGTATAAAATTGTTCCATGCTGGCTGGGTGGCCCTGTGAAGCTCGTAGGCACTGTAGGTGTTTACACAACCCTGCCTGGCAATGCTGCGCCCAGGACAGGAAGGCTTCACCACGATCCCAGCTGCTTTGGGGCTAGTGCATCAAGGCTTGGGGCAGCTGGCTCCTTGAAGGGAGCCTGCAGAGCTCTGGGCAGCCACTCTGTAACGAGAAAGAGGGGCTTCTCTGGGGAAAATTGGGGAAGCCAGAGCACACAGAAGGGCTATGCAGGGCACTGCTGGATTGTCTAGGTGCATTGGCACCTCAGAAACACCTGAGAGCTTTTATGATCCTCTTCCTAGGAAGGGTGGCTCTAAATCCTTTAGGAAGCCTCTATTTAGACTAGGATCTAGGCTCCAAATTCAGGTGTTTCATGAAATACTTGTTGGAGATAGATCCTGATGAGCAGTGCAGACCTCTGGGCAATCTCCAGCTGAGATATTTAAGGTTTCTCAAGTACTTATAATGAAGAATGCATTTCATATGTATATAGAATTCCACATTGTTCCTGCTCAGCCACTGAGCTTTCAACTCCTTGAAAGTGTAAGCATAGTTAGAACAAACTGCCATCCTGCAGACAAAGCTTACTTGGCAAGAAGATGTAGTTTATGCAGTATTTATGTTCTCCTGGTAAACAAAGACAAGTAAAATGCTATACTTGTTAACACCAACTCAAAGGGAAAGCAAATGATGGCACTTGCTGTAATCATGTTCAATGTTCTGAAGGTGTCTCTGTTTTTCACCTTTATTCTAAGCTCTTGTTTATAATTTGCTGCTTTTTTTTTTTTCCTTCTGTTTTAATAGTGTGTGACTGCTTCTGAGAATGCAGCCTACGACTTTGTTTCCAGACTATATTTAAGGAGAAGGGTTCTCTCTGGATTTTACAGTGATAATATTGAGTGCAGCAGGAACATTGGTTAAATAAGCAGGAGAGGCCAGAGCTGACTGCTTTGGTGTTCATTTCGTTGTCAGCTGCCATTGGAATAGTGTTCAGATTAACGTGATTACTCTTTGCAGCGGCTGCAAGTTCACAGACCAACTGTGCACTTGTATCAAAGTCATTAGAATGATTTTAGTCCAGGTTTCCTACCAGAATTATTTATATAAAATGCAGTTGTAATTCTATACTGGCCATTTACACGTGAGGATTTCTATTTCAGGAAGCTTTGGAAATAGCCAGGATCTTCAACTGCACCCTTTCCAAAAGATACAAGATCCTTTTAACATTTAATGATGACTGAGAAGGTGCTTAAAAATAACTTAGAAGCACAAAGCACATTAGTGTGGTCCCACCAGTTATAGGACCAGACTAACAGTTAAATTTTGGATTCTGTTGGCTTTTTTTGTCCTTTCTTGCTTCATGACCTGAGGTGAATTGCCTGGTTTTCCTTGACAAATGAGCTTAATACTTATCTGTTGTCTATATTTACGTTATTAAATTTAGGAGGCGATAGGATCTGAATTCATCCTCTCTAAGGAAAGAACTGTAAAACTCTGTGGTTGTCAGGTAGTATAAAATATATCCTTCTACTTGACTGCACATGGTATTATCTGCTGTATAATTTGCTGGATATCAAGTCCATTTCACATGCACAAGGTCCCTGGTTAATGATGGTATAAGTTCTTTTGGGAGGGATTATGCTTAGGTATAGATGTGTAAAATAGTGAATATAATGACAAGCTAATCTTGACTGTATCATTTATGCTTTGCTAAAATTGATACAATATAGGTAATCAATTAGTCCCATTCTCCTGCGTGCTGCTAAATGGAACATGAACAGCTCATAATGGGCAGCAGTAAACAGACATTTGTATGTACACAGGTACCCTGTGCAGTGAAAGGGGCATGCAGGAGACAAGGTACTGAACAAAACAGCCTGCATAATACCAGGCTTTCATTTAAAGGAAGAAAAATGTTGCTGAAAGCTGCAAGATTATTAGCATTACTATGCATGAGCAGCAGTCAAAAAAGGTGTTACTAGAGGAAGAGAGACATTATTCAAGTGTCTAAGAAGATGGACCATCATCAGCAGTGGAGAGAGAAAAGCTTCCAAAGGAATAGCATAGCATTTCAAACATTAAATTATAAGGGGACTGAGGCTTTAAAAGGTATGTTGGAGTTTCTGCATTATTTATAATTTGAGATTGCCTTTCTCCCAGATGCTCAAGTTTTGTTCCATTCATACAGAACAGAAAAGTCCTTCTCATACTTCTCAGCTTCTGGACAGTGAAGCAGCTCTAAGTTTTAGGATGTAATTTACTCTAAGAAGACACTGATTACCTGCAGTGCTGCATTGGGCTGAAGCTGCTTCTTGGGAGGGTTGGGAAGTGAGGAAAGTTTGACTGCCATTACTCTGGAGCTTGGGAACAGAGGGCTTGAAATTCTGCATTATTTTGTATTTTTATTGCATCCATGCCTATGAGCTCCAGGCACTGACAGGATTTCACAGAGCTGGGTCCTGTCCTTTCCCCAACACAATTTAAGGTCTTGTGGACACCTTCTTTGAACCTAGTGCACAGCTGCACTGACAGTGCAATCACTTAGAGTACAGAAGCTCACACTAGAAAAAAAAAAAAAACCTGCAAAAATATAACTTGTATCAGTTGCCTGAGCAAAAGAAGCTGTATTGGCAAAAATAAAGTTTTTTTCCCCCCTTTTGCTCATATTATATCTGTGTCTACATTAGGGCTTTTGCTGGCATAGCTGAAAAAAATCACAGCTAGCTGACAGGGATATGCTGACAATTTTTTAAAATGGATGATGGATCAGTGTGTGTTTCTGTATGTGGGGAAGGGGGAGGGGTGAACCCAATTTAAAATAGAAGTTTCTAAAATTGGTTTGCACATATACCCTTTAAATGGCAAGTACTACTACCCTTGCCAATAACTTCCTGCTTCCTGGCCCTCCTGTCCTCACCCAGCTCAGACTCCAGCCCTGTATTCCCCTTCCCTTGCACCTTGTCTGCTCCACAGCCTGGTGTGCCCAGCTGGGGACTCTTGTGTGCTGTCCTCAGCTCTCCTGCCCTGGCATCCTCCCACCTTCTCTGGTGCCTCTGCCCCCACCTGCACTGAGGCTCTTGCCCAACACCTCTGCCGCCACCAGCTGCCCTTGCTCCCTGAAGTGGGAGTTTTTGCCTTCCTCCCAAGGCCTCTGTTGGGTTTGAGGGCTCAGGCTTTGCATGCAAACAGAAGTGCTCCATACACACTGTGCCATTGCAAAATGCTTCATTTCCTTCAGCCAAGCTGCATATTAAGCCAGAGAGCAGACAGATTTCAGTTTCTAACATGAAGACTTTCCAGAACATCTGGAGAATATCTTTAGGAAAAGATGGAGCTATGGTAAGCTCCCAGGACTAGAGGCACGAATGTTGGTTATGTTGCTGTTTCTCCTGACTAGACAATTACTATGTTTGTGTTGTTCCCTCACTCAGGTTGGTTGGTCCAAATGACATAAAAAGGTGTTTTATCTACTAGCTGCTGGGGAAGGAATTGATCCCATGAGGTCTTTCCATGTCATCTCTGGACAAAAGTTGCTGCTTTGGTGCCTCAGATTCTCTATGTAAAAAAAATGAGACTTCACAGTCATGGGGTATGAACCCTAATTTTATCAAAGTAGAGTGAAGTCCTGTGATGGTTGAGTCTGAAAGTGCAGGGAGCAGAAATTAGCTGTTTCTCAGATGATTAATACTCCTTTGGAAGCACAATTTTGTGAAAATAGGTTGCTAAATAGGCTTCAGATGGTGTGAGAGAGTGAGGGGTGAAAGGCAAGCATGCTCCTGAGCAGACAGCAGCCTGGGAAAACAGGTTCTTGAACCACTCACATGTGAGGATTTATAGCCAGCACCCCCAGAGTCCTTACTGATGGTTATTGAAGGTAATTCATAGGTTATGCACCTGGAAATGTAGCATATGTAATAATTTTTTTAAAAGAGCAGTGAGAGGACTTGTTTTATTTTTTTTTTTTTCTGAACATGAAACTTTAAGCATTTAAATAGCTTTTAAGTAACTACCCAAGCCCATTGGTATAAATTATTTGTTCAGAGTTTAAACTGACATTTCATAAGTATGTTAATTGATACCCCACTAACTTGCTATAGGTATCTTCCTAAGTGCCAATTATCTGCCTCAACATTCCCCACAATTTAAGTTTGTTAGTAAGAAGCTAATTATACTAGTTTATTGCTGATGGAATTACATGAAGAGTAGATTTCACTCTTACATACTTATTAGACCTCAGTAAGTGATCCTTAGCAGTCTGTTGCTATTCAATTAGCAAGTAATAACTTACTTAATGAATCTAATTGAAATGCTTATTTCAGTCAGGCACCTCATATAAAGTGCTTTACTTTGAGCACTTTCCTGAGTGCTAGTTGTGTTTACTTAACAAGAACTAAATGGGGCCACTGAGGAGAACTCAAGACTGTGATGAGAACTGAACCAGTGTTAGTAAATTCCTGCCAAACATGACTAGAAGCATCTGCCAGGTGATTTCTGTTTTACTGAAGTATCACAGGAATAAACCAAGACTTCTGTGTCTCTGAGGATTTCAATCCACGCAGAGGATTCTGCGGCATGAAATTCTGGGAACGCATCCTCCTGCAGTGGATGTAAACACACTGGCTGCTCTGCTGGGAGCTGCACAGCTCAGCTCTGCTGCTCTGCATGGATGCTGTCATTGAGTCCTTGTTCCAGTTCAACTCTCTTAAAAACTCACTCCTTCTCCCTGGGAGCCAGCACGTTTGGCTTGAGATCGATAGAAGTATGATGATGGGTACATTTAATGATCTAAAGCTATTGGTATAATTACAGCCCAAAAGGGGACACAACTGAAGGGTTTTATACTGTTCAATGTCCTTCAGTGAGACTGACACTAAATCACGGTAAATTTAATCTTAGCTCACAAGCATGACCTGCACTGAACTGTTGTGAGTGACCGCTCCTGGGCTGAGCAATACCCAGCTCCTGTGTAGAGACAGGTCCCTAACAGCAGTGACAAGGGGGTGTGTGCAGGGTGTTGGGCTGCACACACCGTGCCTGGTGAGCTGTTAGGTGGGAGGGCTGAATTCAACTGGGATTTTACAGTCTAGGAAAGGATAACCTGCTGTGCTCATTTATGGCATAGTAAGAGCCAACAATGGTTGGCTTCTGAAGCTGTTTTCTGCTTTAAGATTAAAAGTGTGCTTTCTTCTGTAATGAGGATTTAACAGACAAAACTTGTGTTTACGGATAAATGCCAGGGTATCTTCCCAAGCACTGCTAACAAATTATGCCATTTGGCAATATTAGTGTATGGGCAGTAACCTTTTCTCAAGAATTTTTAGCAGATAGATTTAGTGTCAAAAAAACCCATAAAAGCTGAAATATCTTCTCCAGTATATCAGGTTTGTTACCAACCTTTTAATGTATGCCTTCTACTCATTGAATTGAAAGACCTTATTGATCTCTTTGCAGCTGAACTGATTATTGGGGTAAGAGAGAGACTTCGTGAAAGAAGGCAAGAGAAATTATTCATTTAACATATTCTCATTTTAGTAAACTTCCATTTAACCTCCAGGGTTAATTAAAAAAAATTGCTGGTTGGCTGGCATAAATTTATTAAATCAGACAGAAACTGGGTTCAGGCTAGTACATTTAATGTCAACGTTTGTAATAATCTTAGGGGGAAAAGAATTCACATAGACTTATTAGTATTCCAGAATTGCTTTCTTTTAAAACAACAACCATAACAGCAGAAAAACTCAGTGAGGACAGTGACCCCCAAAATGGAAACAGATTCTGTAACCCTGGATAAGTAGAGAAATTCTTTAAAAAGGGACTTCGTAATTCTGTGGTTATTGGTTGGAATTCTGTTGTCATCAGGAGTCATTAGCTAGTCAGTGTCTGTAGGGCTGGGATTAGGGGATGTGGTGTGTTGTCCAGTGATGCCATGGGTCTTCCCCATGTCTACAGGGTGAATGTTACACATCAGAGCTGGCGACTTTGGTAATGTCTGAGCAGAGAGCAAGGATTAAATAGGCCTAACAGCTGAGGGGATTTTCAAAGGCATGAGTGGCATTTAGACATGGATCCTCTGCTGGTTTCTGTCAGTTTTCCAGATTTGCTTTCAGACCCCTGGTTTGGGTCTGTTGTCCCACTGCTCTCCCTGACTTTGTTATGGACAAGCTACTTATGGGTGTTTGATGGAGTTCTGGGGAAATTTTCATAGAGACAAATGTTAATACCTGAGTTACACTGATGAGAGGGAGGAGCCCATGCTAGATAGGAAGGACTTAATAGGGAAGCATCCTGGAGAAGGTTCTGCCTTGTCATTCATGCTGTGACAACCTTGGGGGTGAGACTGGGACATAACAAAGGTGCAGTCTCCCATTTTGAAGCTGAGCTTCTCTGATCCTGACTCCACTTTGCAGAGGGAAGTGGGGCTGGAGTATCCTGCAAAGCAGCTGTTCAGGAGAGAAGCCATCATTGGAAGGACTTGGTGAAAAAACAAACAACTACTAAAATAGTGAAGTGCAGCTTCAGTACAGGTTAGTTATTGTTCTGTGCAAAGCAAGTTAGACTATGTTTCAGAGAACACAAGGAGGAGTGTAAAGGCTCCAGTACTGGGTTTAGATAGAAACTGCTGATTGTTGGCTGGGTGGCATTTGTGCAAGATTGTATTAGAAGCCAACATCATAAAGCTGTCCATTCTGTCAACCAGAGTTTCAGGGCAAACATTTTCTCCTTCCTCCTGCCATCAAGGTGAGATGACAGGTTTCTAAATGGTTTTCATATGAAATGTGACAAAAAGTATGTTTTTGACAACTGATCTTGCTTTGTGTCCTATGTGATATTCTGTTCCTCTTGGTCTAGAATACCTTTTGTAGTTGGAGCCTTTTGAGACGTATCCCCTCCCTCAGAGTATCGGGAGCAATTCTACCTGGAGTTTGATTCCTGTAGAAGAGCAAATCCAGTCTTTTACCCAGTACTACAGTTTCACTGAAGCAGCAGGGACTGGCAAGGAATGCTTGTAATATGGAACATATCATGTATAGTAAAATGTCATTTTCAAGTACTTTCTGAACTGTCGTCCCAGTAATGAAGCAGCTCTGAAATATCACATGACTTTCTCAGTGTGTTGCACTCTGTCTAACCTTGCCTTTGATCGTGATGTCATTTCAGATGAAAGGCTCGCACGGAGAACCGTACGCTGTGCATTAGGAGCAGCAGAGATCCTCTGGGATCTGAACAGAGAAGGACTGTTTGAGATGTGCACTCTATGCTTGTCAAAGAGAAGTAAGTGCTGCAATAAAAAGAGTAGTTGGATATCTAAACTCCCCTCAGTCTGGGTAGAAGGAAGACTTCACCTGTCTGCTAGAAGACCCACCTAATCTGAAAGTTCTTTTAGGAAGGATTTTAAGGATGAATAATCATTTTTACTGTCACTCAGTCCAGGGTCCTAGCTCAGGTCAGTGATTTCCTGAATGCTTGAGTGGCTCCAGGTGGCCCTGCGTAAGCAGGGGGGCTTGAAACAGACGATCTTAGGTCCAATCCAACCTCAATCATTCTGCAATTTAGTGATTTTGATATTTAGATGTGCCTGACTTACCAGAAGAAGTGAAACAAACTCAAGACACCTTGTTCTGCTTCTGTTAGCAGCAGGAGTGCCCTCCCAGCAGTCTCAATGAGTTCTCTGGGTACCTTCACCTGGCTTTTCTCTTGTGCCTGGGAGCTCAGCATTTGGCACCTTATGCCCCAGTTGAGTCCAATATTTTATGGGATTTGCTAGTGAATTTAAAAGCAGACTTGCAGCCACACACACTGAGGTCCAGGCATGGCAAGAGAACTCCACACACAAAATGTCAGCTGGCCCAAGCAAGCCTGTTCAGTTCCCATGATGGCACCTGCTGGAAAACTCTCCAATGACCAGAAAAAGCAGGTGATTCCAACAGAGACATTTTTCTTACCCTGAAGCCTTGATCCCTATCAAACACTTGTGGCCAGAGATGATGTGGGGGGCTGCAAATGCTTTTCTGCAGATGTGCCTCCCATTTTCCTTTGGCCTTGCTCACACCTCTTTAACATTTGCTGGGGACAGCTGAGTGAGTGAGTGCAAAGGCCTGGCCCATGCAGCTCTGCCATCTCCCTGGGTGGAGGCAGGATGTCACCCCAGCAGCAGTGACAGACACTGAATGTCAGAGCTGCATGCACAAGCTTTCACAGAAATCAATTCTCACACGCCACATTAATATTGGAAGTGCTTCTCTCTCACCTAATTGTTGGCCAGGCACGATAACCTGTGACTGATGGCCATTCATAGTTATACAGCACAGCCTGATCATAAAAATTTGCCATTAGTCTCTAACAAAAAAAACATCTCAGGCTGTTAATTGACCAGCATGTATTCCTGAGGAAATCAGAGTAATCACATGGATATTCAGTGCACAGAAAAGGAAGGTGCAGCTAGCTTAAGCATTGCTTTTATGATTCATCTGCTCTGATCTGCTTCTGATTATTTTTTCCTCATGTGAGGCCAGTATTGTAAATCAAAGAATTTAGAAGTAACCCTGTGCTTGAAGTGACCCAAATTAAAAGCCAGTTGCCACCTTTCTTCTCTTACTAGGCAGCTGTCCATTTCTGTGCAGGAACAGACGTATGTTAGAGGCTGTCAGTACTGCTGCAGAAGCAAACCACTGAGCTCATGGACTGCCTCTGCCAATGGCTAAGGTCAGCTACTGGAAAAATTTACAAACCAGCTATTAGAGCCAGGTATGATCCTGCAGAAGGGCCTCCACTGAGAACTGGTATTCTCTGCTCATTTTTGTGCAGTTCAGTAAGTCTCTGCCCTGGAAAACAGCTTCTCATTCTCAAAACAAGGACAGCAAGATGTGTGCAGGTCAGTTTGGGGGTAGGGATTTATTTTTTTGACCATTAAGGTTTTCTGTCATAAAATTCCTTTTATGTTGACAAATGGGGATCATTCCTGAAAATAGTCAGGACAGCTTGTCTATGTGGTAGATTTTCTTCTCCTCCCCTACCCTTAAAGCATTACAGGAGCTTAAGCAACACTTCTGTCTGACATGGAGGGCAAAGACACCAGTCTGATAGGAAGGATGCAGTGCCACAATTGCAGACCAAGGAATTCTCAATCCTTACCTAAACATGGGGACTCTCTGACACCTCTGCTCTGGTCAGCAGCCTTCTCTGTAGGACACAGGCTGGGATCTAGTTACAATTTTAATGAGAAGAGCTCAGAAAAGTTATTAGTGACTGTAGGAGAAAAGCAAGTGAGGAGACCATAAATCAGGCCCTCAGATGAATTCAGAATGCACTAATAAAATCAGAACTTCCAATAAATTTTGTTTCAGGCAGAGTGGAAACAGTTTCTCAGTGGAGAGTTTGGGACAGATTATAATTTCAGATGTGTGTCAGGCCAATGCAATATGCCAGTGAAAATGTTTGCAAGCAGGCAGCAATGGCTGGACCAGAGTCAGGCCCTCACACCAGCTGAACTTTAGCAGGGTTGAATAAAAAGGTGAGAATCTCTACTTCTCTAAGCAAAGCTGAATCTAATTAAATATTTAATGTGTGGTTTTTTTCTCCCAAATCCTTTGCTTTCTTGCTCTTTCATACTGTGATGTGATGACATTTGAACAACAAATGCAGTCTTGGCATGTTGGTCTCCTGGTAGTACTTTTTATATGAAAAGCTTGCACATCCCAGCTGAAGTCCAGATGCTGCATTTATGAGGTATTTTGTCGTGATCAATTTTTAAAAAATATTTTTCCATGCCATGAAATTAATAGGCACCTGGGGAAATACCAACCAACTCTTCCCTACTCCTGCAAATACTAACCTTTCCCAGATGGGAAGGTATTTCTCTTTCCCTTTATTTACCTGCAAGATGTCCTTGCTAGCGCTCAGAATCACAGAGAGAGAAGGAAGCATTAGAAGAAAACAGTACAGAACACACCAACTGCACTAAACCCACTGCATTCTGAGGAGCCATTTACTGCATAAACCCTGCATAATCTTCCCAGGGTCACAGAGTGAGTCATTAGCAAGACAGCACTAAGACAGAGGCATCCTGATTTTTCTAACTACTGTGATTACTTTAAGACCCCAATTTAAAAGGCCATAGGTTTGTTCTGGCAGTGCAGTCATAGAGATAACTGCTCACAGCTTTACAAATTGGTTTTCTTGCAATCATCTCACTAGCACGGTCCTGCAGCCCTTTGGTGTTTTGCCTGTGTTCTGTTCAAAACTATTTTTTTCTACAAAACCCGAAGCAAGCCAGAGCTGAGCAGGAGCCTCTCCTCTTCTGGCCCGTGTCCACAGCTGCCCTGCCCCACATCCCTCAGCGCTGGGACCTCCCCTTGCTGGGGTGACCCCAGGCACAACAAGCACCCTTCATGTGCTCCTTTATCACCTGTGGCTTTGGATTGTTCCACAAGAGAGACCTTAGGATGCTTAAAACCAACTGGCTCACCCAGGAAAGCATTGAAGGAGAAAAACTCTTTTCTTGCTAAACTTTTCCTCAGTGCTGAAGTTCCTTTTCAGAATGGGGCTGCTGTAAGTGGCTGCTTTGGTATTGTCATTGGATACAAGCCATCTCTGTTTGTGAAGGGAGAGTTTTCTTGTACGTATTTTTCTAACAAATTCTAAATATTTATTTTCAGGTATTTAAAAATAAAAATAAATAAATAAAACATGATATTTGCATGCACCATGTAGCCCAACAGAGCAGCTGGGAGATGATGGTCTGGCTGCACCCATCCAGCCAGCACAGCACTGGTTAAGGGAAGGCTGGTTCAATACAGACCAAACCATGGAACCCCAGAAAATGGTCACTTGACATATTTTAGATAAAATAGAGACATTTTCTGAACAAAAATTATCCCAGGATTTGTGCTGCAGATGCACTAAAACAGCTATTTGTAATTTTCTCATGATGACCTTTAATGCCTGGCTGAAGATGACTCAGGCAGGTACAGCCCCTCCAGAGGGAAAGCCTTTAGCCACACTGCTGACACTGGTGCCAAAGGCATAGCTGATTTTAAAGTGGGAAAGCAGCATGTTGTGAGAGCTGTGTGTGTTTGATGCTTCATTTCATATAAGAAGACATCCAATGAAGAAAACCCCATGCTAATATAAAAAAGAGAATTTTTTCTGTGGTACTAGAAAATATATATTGAGCCATTATAGCTTTGGAACTTTTTAAGCACCATATTTCTTTTTCCTTCTGAATTTTGGTAAGATACAACTAGGTGCTGTTATAGTGTTATAACATGCACAACAATTTCAAATGATTAATACCTTGACAGCATAATCTTGTAAAAAAATCGTTTTTATCCACTATCTAAAATTAACTTTTAATTAAAAGAATGTTATATTTGTTTTCTGATACTAAATTACCTTGATTATTTTAAAATTCTGTGGGATGTTGGCACATACTAAATATACAGCATCTATTTTTCTGTTGGGCTTTAGCTGTCTGCCTGAAATGTGAGTTTTAATTATTAAGCATTAATAAGTATTTAGGAATGTCCTGCTATGTGAGTTAGCAATTAATTTGGCCAGGAATTAGCTCTGTCTTTGGTAATCTACATTGTAGAAGGAACACACTACCTCCTTTCAGAACTGTATATATTTGCACAAAATTGGTATTTTTTTGACCTTAATAAGAAAGGTTTGCAGGAACTAGAGCCCAGCTGGAACCTGGATGGAGCCCCAGGGATCAACTTCAGTGCATGGTGTTGGTGTTGTGTGGGCAGCCCTGACTCTGTACTGAGCTCTGCCACCACATGCTGGTTACTCTGATTTTTGTATTTACCTCAGAGGGCCAAAGGTCACTGACAGCCCCTGACTCTGCCCCAGGGACACGGCGCTCAGAGGGGCTGAAGAGGACACACAGGACCCTGGTGTGTCACCCCAGCCTTTGCAAGTCCTGCAGCCAGGCAGCGACTGCGCCCTCCTTGCAGAGCTGCTGCAGGCAAACACAGATTTCCCCCTCAGTAATCCCACAGCACATCTGCACCAATAATGAAATTACACACTCAGTACATGGGAATATTTTATTTTGACTTTACATGCGGTGTTAAAAACCCAAAGAACGTATTATTTACACATCCACAATACAAGTTTACAAGATATCTATACATGTTAAAGTACTCTATAGTAATAGAGCAGCTTCATTTAAGGGTTACTTTTTTTATGCCGTACCATTAAAAAAGATACAATCTGCGTTTACCTTTGCACAAATGGATAAAGCATCTTTTATTATTAAATTAACAGAATAAGGACTAGGTTGAATGTTAGAAATTTCAACATAAATACTGAGAGAACTCACATTACCATCTACAAGGCAGCACAATGTTACAGGAGGTTATCAGGGTTCACATACATTTATCTTCCGGGTCACACAAGTCTGTATTAATATTTGTAAAGTGAATTCGGATCAGTTTGTGTCTTCTGACAACTGAGTACATTTTAATAGTTATTAATCTGTAGTGTTTTAGTTGCAAGACAGAAGTGTTCAGGAAGAAAGATCATTGATTTTTGGATCCAGAGGTCTCAGGAAAGAAATGTCCCTTACAGCCTTACAAGAAAAAAATGACTACTTCTATCCTTTATTCTTTGTTCTGTAACAGAGATCCAGTTTTTAGTGACTAACCTTTTCTCCCCTTTGAACACATAATATAAATCTCCACCGTCTCTGAAACCTGGTGCAGTTATTTGTCCCACTAATTCATGAATATTCCTCTGCCATGGTTATTTCTATAGTTATGTTCAATAAACAATGTGGTAGTGTGTAGTTTGCAAGCTAAAATAGCCATCTGTGTTGAACATCAGCTGCAAGTGGATACTGTAAACCCTACTAAATAGCTTACACAACTTTAGCAGGTGTTCCATTACCCTGGAAACCTCATTTGATTTCACATTATAACTGTTTGATCCTTCAGAGAGCTGGAGTGGAATGTTTATCATGGTAAGGTGATTTAATGCTGCTGTCTTCTTGGATTGTAGGCTGCCTTTAGTTACCATTAATTATTCTTGTGTTTTATCTTTTTTTTTTTTTTGGGTGCTGTTGAGAGGTTTTACAACTGGCACTCGGGAGATATGTGCTATAGTGAGAACACTTGACAGATTTAATTTTTTTTTTAGTACTTTTATCATTTGCATGAATAAGGCACAAAATGCACAGATTCAGGTAAACTCACACATAATATTTACAGAATATTGTCATTACCTGCATGACTTTGGAAAAAAACAAACATTACTTTACACAACAAAAACAAATTGATTGCACTACTGTTGAGTTTTCACAGACTGCTTCTGCCAGGCCAATTAATGTTTCTCCTTTTTTATTGACAAGAGTCTATCAGCGTGTAGGGCGTTATTAAATGCAACAAAAACGTGACCTTCTCCAGTTACACCGGCGTTTGCCAAGTGAACTGACAATTAGCTGCCCTCAGTGAGAAGTACAGGGGCTCGAGTTCACAGTGGCCAGGTATTGGATGGAGGCACTGTGGAAACACAGCAAAACTCCCCCATTCCAGCCCAAAACACTGGATTTGAAATGCACAGCTCTGAATCAAATAGCAGCATAACAGAGTTATGAAGAATTAACCATATCTGCACTCTTTGACTGGGTGGCTCTTTGATCCAGGCGTTCCCCTCGGAAGGCTGTCAGAGATGCGCAGTTCATCCGTAGCTGGCTCCAGCTGAGCCCAGCGGGCTGCAGAAGGCAGAGTCATCTGTTTGTTCAGTCATGCTCAATGTAAACAATTCCATAGCATAAGAGATGCAATGGGAATCTAAGTACATCCTAGTGTGTACAGTACACACACACATCCACACACACGCACAGCTTTATCTGTGGCAAAAACAAAATGCCACACACATGGAGAGAAAAAAATAATGCTACAGTTGGGCCAGAGACTTAATTCCAGCAAATTGATTATTAACCCAGCTATTCATTGAGACATTACCATTTTCTGACATTTGTGCAAGAGGCAAGGTGAATGCATACATAGTAAAATGTTCACATTTAATGGGAATGACCACACTTAATGGCAGTCTAAAATGGAACCCATTTTTCAAGTATTTGCTTACTGATTTTTTCCCAACAACTGTTGTTTAGCTATTTAGAACAGTAACGTAGCCCCCACCCCATTGTGCTACATGTCTCCTTAGCTCCAAACAAAAGAAATGTAATGACCAGCACTTTCCTTTGTTTTTTTTTGTGTTTGCTTGTAGCAAGTACATGAAGTCTTGCTACAGCTACATGTGGCAAGACACAGATGTTGCTCAAGTAAAGACAGTTTCTTTGGCCACTTTGTTCTCCTTACTAACAAGCAAGTCTCTGCCTTATGTGTCTACCACAACATCATTTCAGAACCTGTACAGGTCAGTGCCACACTCATTTCAGCACAGACATGTCCTAGTAGCTGTATTTGTTCAGTGGTCTGACTGGTGTCGTCTGAGGGACGAATGAGGGTTTTGGTGGCACGTCAGGTTTTAGGGAGGGTGTCCTCTTTACTCCTGTGCGAGGCAGGGTGCCATTGCTCGTGTAGCTGCTTTGCCTGGACAAGGAAGGCTGGAGGTGAACGCTGACAGGCGTCCCTTGCATGTAGTCCATCTTAGTGCCTGCTGTGGGAGCCATGTACCCCCCACGATTAATACTTGGCTGTCTGGATAACAAAACACCATTTGGTGAGTTCAAGTTTTTAGGAAGGGCAGATATTGAGTGCCTCTGTGAAGAATTTTTGTGATAACCCCTCTGCCTTTCCAAAGAGGTCATTGGTACTCCAGGAGTGGTGGGAACATCCACTCGTTTTGTGGGACTGTTTCTTGGTAGAGTCGATGGAGGAGAGTATAAAGACGCCTCCCTGTTGGGAACCTTAGGTGGGATCTCAGACATATTGCCCATTGGATCCAGCATTAAAGTCTGGTGGGCCACTTGAATATCTCCCATAATTGCTTTGGGATTATTAGTAGTTTCATTTAAGTGTTTCAGAAAATCATTCAGGGTGTTCCTGGAATCAACAGATCTCCTGTGGTCTCTTTTGCTGGATGATTTTGTAAGTGGATGATCAATATGTTGCATCTTTTTGTCTGCCTTGTGTGCATTAGAATTTGAGAAAGATGTGTTGTAGTCATGGGTAGCATTGGGAAGAACAATAGCACTGGGAATATGTCCATGACTTAGAGGAGAGTGGGGTGGAGGACTAGAAGGAAAAAACTGAGGGCTTTTCAGGGGAGTTTCCTTTCGTGAAGCGTTGAGGTTACCGTGCGCTTTGTCCGACTGACTCTTCATAGCCTGCAGAGTCTTTTGTTGGAGAACTGGAGTAGATTCAGGAGTTGGAAGTGCAGCTAATTCTGGAGGCTGTCCCCTGTGGTCCATCATCATGGACTTGGTATCGCCATTTGGAGGCAACTCCTTCCTGCTGGTCAGCAGGTTTGTGTACAGTTTGGGTGAATCAATGTTCTGCTGATACTCCTTGACAGGGCTGTCAAACAGCCCATTCAGTTTGGCAAAGCTCCCGCTGGAGTCAGTGCAGGACTGAGCTGATTCCGCATCTTTGTGTATTTTCCTGGATTTCCGCACAAATATATCCCGGTAACAGTAAACGGCCACTCCCGCAATAAAGGCTCCCAGGACAAATGCAGCAAAGACACAAGTGATTAGGACATTCATATGCACCATTTGGTTGGACTCTCCTGATTGTACTTCCCACCTCACACCTGCAAAAGACAGGCAGGATATCATAAATCCACAGCTATTTCATACTGACACATTTCAGAAGAAGGCACCCTTCCTCATGGAAGTGTCTGTTAAGTGTTTTTAAGTGCTCTGGATGTGGTGTTGCTGTAACTCAGTAGGATCCTGCAATCTACTCCACTGGTGAATGCAAATAATTTTATAAAAATTATAAAATGACTGTGTGTGCACTGACAAGGCTAAACGAAGACTGTCCATTTTCTCTGTAATGAGGAATGCTTGTTGCAGTTTCTCTCCTTATATTGTTTTGTTTAGCCTGTCCCCAAATTTCCTTTAAGGCTCAAAAATAGGGGCCTTATGTTATTAACATTAATGATTTCTGCTGGAAAATTGAGGTTAGAAGGTCCTACTGGGCCAGACAGCAATTAATAACTCATGGATGGGTTTCTCTCTCACTTTCCTGCCCAACTCATAAATCAGTATCGAAGGAGAGACAGGATTATGCAAATGTTGTGTAAAAATGTATAACATATATACTGCATTGTTACAGCCACGCTAATGGAATACAGTAGAAAACTTGTAAACTATTCCACTCCCAGGCTGCTGGTCCTGGAGTGGCACACCTGCACTCATTATACATGTCCAAGTTTGAAGATAGATAATGTGATTCTGTTTTAGAGCACTGATTTTTATTTTTTACCAATAACAAACATAATACTTGCATAACATTATAAAAATAACTTAGGTTAAATTATTAGAGAATGTTAAAACTTTTAGCTTAGACCAAGAAATTGAATATTTGATTAATTTTTTTATTTGGGTATTAACAAGCTCCCTTTGATTTTTTTTTTTAGATTTTTTAAAGCAACCACAGACATCTTGCAGCTAAGACAATGTTAGTTTTTAATGAAAGTAATTCTGTTGCTATCCCAAGAGATGTTAAAATGAAAGAGCAAGAGGGAAGGAACAGAGTCACTTTTTGTTAGAGGCAAGGCCTTTGAATATTGTTAATGTTCAGGGTTACAGGTTTTAATGGCACTGTGCAGAGGCAGAAGGAAAATATGAGTAAAGTTCACTAATAGCTATGACACAAAATGTGATTCAGAACCAAGAGCAGATGATAATAAAAACTTAAAGCAAAACAGAAAATAACTGCAACAAATTAAAATGACAAATGCACGGCCATAATGGCTGATAGGAAACCTGATATGTTTTGTGAATGGTAATAAAACAGAAATGGTTTTTGGCTGGTGAGATTTTTTCAGTAAGTACAGAATTGTGCAAACATGTCTGTCACCTTGTTGTGCTATGCACTGAGAGAGACTTGTGGTAAATTTTGGTTAGGGGATTGGAAGCTTCTCAATCCTGTGGTTGACTGCAGTAGTCCTATTGAATTAAAGTCTCATTGCCATAAGAACCTAATCAAAGGCTCACTTAGCTGAAAGAATGGCTAGAGAAAGATGAACTACAGGGAGATTTGGTTTCTTGTGTTCAGCTTAAAACCTCTGGATGTCTCAGTATGTACTGAGATTATCTCTAAACTGATGCTCATATCCAGAGGATAAAAATTCAGCAGTTTCCTACTCTGACTCTTGCTCAGGACCATGTTCCAGCAAGCAGAGGTTGGGATATGCCCCATTTAACACACAGATGTCTCATGGAGCTCTGCTTTGTGATCTGTTTTGCCACCACCCTCAACCCAAATGAAAAAAACCCAAAACATAAGCAACCATTCATGAGGACTAACAGTCTAAACCAGTGTTTAAGTTACTGCTTAAACAGTTTAAGATTGGAAACAATAAATGGAGGCACAGAGGGTAATTTTTTAATGTATCCAGAACTGCCATTGATTTCAAGGGGAGTTTTGGACCACTCTAGGATTAAAAAGCTGAGCTTAGAATCTGTGTTTCCCATTATAAGCTCTAAGCAGCACTTTGTCCATGGGATAAGTAGGTATGAAAAACATGATTGCACTGTCTGCATATTCAAAGGAAATGGGTATAAAATAGAGCCCAACAATCATAGCTCTTACATTTAACTTAAGCCTTAGACAATGTTGAGACTATCAGGTTTCCATTCAGCTGCAATGTATTCCCTGGTAAGGCCTTACCCTTTGGGACACCTGATAATGGATCAGAATAATCAGAAGTGTTTGGGTCATCTTGAACTACAAATTTCCGAGAGCCAGTCACTTTAGGTTTCCAGGAACCAATCACTTTAGGTGATATAACTGGGATACTTGCCATTGTGGTAATGGAAGCTGAGGAGAACTCCATGTCTGTGGTGGCAAACAGATTTTTATTAATGTGTTTCATGGCACATCTAAGCTATAGCTGGACACAGTATTTTATGGGAGTTACATGTCAGAGCAAAATGTGACCCCCCCCTACACTCTGCAGAAGTACAGATGGCTGATTAAAATCAATTACTTCAAAACTGGAAGTATGAAAATAGTACATTTACACTTCAACAGCTGCTAGCCAAAAAGCCAGAGAAGTCAACTGTGAAAGCAGTGCAAAAGTTAAAGCAAGCAACTGTGGGGGTGAAAAGCACAACTTAGTCTACTTAATTGCTATATTCTTCACTGGAGACAACATACTTGGCTGCCTTTTAAACATCAAAAAAAAAAAGAAGTTACTTGGAACGATGCACACTCATGACAGGTTATGCCTGAGAAACCAGATCAGCTCCATTACTGCTATTATGGTATACCAGGAACTGCTGAATGAGCCATTTCTGCAGGTGGGGATAAAAGGAATGTTTTTAACCCCTATTTTGTAATGGCTCCTAAGGAACAATCCTGCAGAGATTCTGGCTCCTCTGTAATGTTTGCTGAACAGACCCACCACAGCCTATGTGAAAATGCACAGAAGAGGAAACTCATAAAATTGGGTTTACAGTCCAGTCTCATTTGCACCCTTGAGTATTTTGTGTTCACTGTCCCAGTAGGTTTAGGCAGGAAAGTCTATGGCTTGAGATCAGACTTGAGAAATGTACTTCAAAAGCACACTCATTCAGGACTTAAAAATAAGGTTCAATTGTATCTGTGTCATAAAACACCACTTTGAAAATTCAGTTGATAAGCACTCATAAAGCCAGGCAGCATTTCTGTGTGACAGTTTTGTTTTGTTTTGTTTCCTTAAGTGAGCTTCTAACTTGCATTGTGGGTAAATAGATCTGGAAAAATATTTGTCTCAAACGTTACTTCTTGTCAAGTTACAGAAGTGAAAATGTCAGAAATCAAACCACCAATAATGTTCTTGTGGCACTCTTACAAATTTAACATACAAATAGATTATTGTCCTATTTGTCAGTCAGAAATGTGCCCTTGGTTTGAAAGTGAAGGCCCAAGTTCCAAAAGCAAAGACTGGAAAGTAAGGCCTGAGTCTTGCTCCTGTTGAAGTCAACACAGGTTCTGCTCTTGAGTTCAACAGAGGAGCACTGGGTGTCCCTGAACACCAGGGCTGGTGGTGAACACCTTATTAGAAAAATCACTGGAGGAGAAAAGGATGCAAAAGTCCATCTGACAACAATGCACAACATTTTTTTGAAGCCACTTTTGTCTACACAATTTCTCATTCAGCTACACAGTTTGTGATGTTAAATTTTTTTCCACTAGCACAAACTACTTAAAGCATTTCAAAAATAAAGAAATACACATTTTAGAAAATGTGTATTTGTGCAAAAAGCTTGCTGGGAAAGAAGGAAAAGAGAAAAGGAGAGGTAAGGGGGAAGATGATGAAGTTCTGCCATTCATCTACTAGAGATGACCAAGAGGGGCATTCACAAACACATGGCTGGGGATCAAGAGTAAAGCTTAGTGGACTTCGTGCAGTGAAGATGTCATCTATGTTAATCAGGCTCTTTAATAAAAGATGTCTCAATAAATAATGAGCTGTTAACATGCGGCTACACAGGGTGAAGTGCTGAGTGAGAAGAGTCTGACTATCTTTACCATCAGTGGGAACATGAGTAAAAGCACAAAAATGGAGGATTGCCAACTGTGCAAAAGGAAGGAAAAAAGGGCTGAAAATGCTGAACTGAAGGAAAGTAAAGGTCATTAATTCAAAAAAATTAAAAAAAACTAACCAGATGTTGGGTCGCCAAATATTTTGTAATCTGGTGTAGCTGTAGTAGGCAAAATTTCTAAAAGAATTAAAGGAACAAGTAATCAGTAAAAAGTAACAAAAAGAAAGCAAAAAATCTCAAACCTGAGTAATGGAAAATAAAAACTAAAATATCACTGGTTACAAAAAATAAATTCTTCGATACTTTGCTGTAGACCCCAAATAGCTGTAAACTGGTGAAGGAAAGAGAAAAACTCTGCCACCCAGGACTAAAAAGCTCAGCTTTGTGAACATTCACAGTAACACCAGGTGATGTGTTCATCATGTTACTGAAAAGCTCATCAGAAATTTAACATCCACAGTGAGGTGTGGCCACAGACTATGGTGAGACATTCCAAAGGAGCAGCAGTGACTGTCCCTTACCATGGCAGTCCCCAAGCTGCGCCGTGTTGCCGTATTCGACATCTTGGACGTATCCTCCAGTGCTGTGGTTGTATGAAACAAACAAAGAGAACCTGCAATTAACAGTATTAGTAAGGATACAAATGGAGATTTTTTTTTTCCTGGAAGCAGCAGATGGAAATATATACAACAGCCAGTGTATGGCCCAAAGAATTGTACAAAATGTACAGGATAGTCCGGCTTTAAAACTATCTCTGTGTGCTTATGCCAGGAAAGAGAAGAAAAACAATCCCATTTTTTAACAACTACATCATGTCTTCTCCATTGGGCATGCTCTTGGGTTTAGATACAACCATCCAATTATACCAGTTAAAATTTGCACTGGCCTGCTACAAAGGCCTCTTTTTAAGATACAGCTGCTAGTGCACCATATATTACAGACTTGATTTGTGCAAAATGCCTTTGGTATGCATATATAACACCCCAGCTCCACTGCAGAGGCACAACCTTGCTCTTCCCACTGTGAATCCTGTGCTTTCATATTTGCAACTGCCTGTGCCCTGACCACGAGCATGTCTGGGAGGGGATACTGTGTCCTGTCCTCTTGGAGCTGCTCAGGTTTGCATGCTGCAATTTCTTGCCTTCCTGCTTCCAGCTGCTCTTCCTACAGGTCTGCCTGTCCTCCTACACATCTAAAACTCCCCCTGAATGCAAGTCTTCACCCAGTGGTTCCAGAATTAGGCCAGACTTAGTATTCAGTTTTCTTACAGATACAATCCACTGGGAAAAAAAATCTTTAAAAAACCAGAGATTTAGTAACTGTGCAAGGGAAGAGCACAGGGCATGAGCTCGTGTAAAGCATATTTAGAGATGCTGGGCTAACTTAGAAAGGAGTACTTACAGCATGCCTGGTGTCACTCTTCCACACGCCTCATGGTCTAACCAGCCACAGTATGGGTCCCGTGAAGCAATACACGCCCTTGCAAGAGAAAAACCCCAAAAGATCATGCATTTTTAACTTCCTTCCAAAGAAATGTTGGTGCCCTTGCTTTAGGGGGGATCAGGAAGGGAGCCATACTTTTTACATGACCCGTGACGCTCACACCGACTCAGGGGAATTCTAACGACGCAGCTGGAGAACGCCACGAACAGAGCATGGTGGTCTCTGTCCAGCTGGAGGGAAATGACTCTTCTGTCCTCCTCGCTTTCTGCATTACACCTGGTCAGCAAAAACAAGAGCAGGCCACTGCTTTAGTGACTGTAGTACTTTGTGCACTAAACATTTTATTTATTGTCTGTGTAGCTACTGAACAGAAACTTCTCACATACATAAATGTAACCTGTGACTCTTTGCTGAGACATTGCTAAACAAACCTCTGAGTTATCAAATGCTGGATTCTGGCTCCTGCTAACATCTAGGTGAGAAGTTTGCAGATCTATGTAGGAAAAAAACAATCTAAATCCATTTTCTTTGTTTTCTCAGTCAGCATAAGTATCATGAGAGAGCAGAACAGAAGTCCTGTATTGGATGGCTGTAGAGTTTAACTGGAATGCTTCCACTCCCAAATTCTTTGTGCCAAAAAATAAACAACTAAAATGATCAGATATTGGTTATACACTATCAGCCACTCTTGAGCAACCCTCAAGATAAGCACAGATCATTTCTTTTTAACATCACCAAAGACTTCTGAAGTTTCAGAAGTATTTGCGGGAGAATTAGACCATGTCACTGACGTCACTGGATAGGAATTAGATTGTTCATTCAACCCATGCAAAATGGCAAGTGACCAAATACTTTCAGGTTATTCAACATGAGGAACATGATGAAATGACAAATAAGTGGTGATGTTGGTGATAATGAGCTAGTTTACCATAATCTTTTTCAGCTAGGTTCCAAGGACTAGATGAAGAGCTTAGATGTTCTGGTAATACTTACTTTGCATGATTATATGCTTCAATCTCTTCCAGTAATATGCTGTCATTCAAAGAAAAAGGCCTGGTCTTTGCCAAGATTTTAAGTACTACTCCTGCTTCGGAGCCAACAAATATGACTGTGTAGTTCTGGTAGGGTCCAGCAGCGTGGTCTACAGCAATTGCTGTCAATCTGTATCTAGCAAGACCAGAAGGCACATCATTAACAGCAAGTTGTCTTGTTTTCCTTTTCACAGGTGTTACCTTTGAACTGTCATACCTGACACGTGTTTTGGTAAACCAGGGCTCCTCAGTGACTGAGGGAACAGCTGAGTCCATCAATGGATGAGATTTGATGAAGGAGAGCGTTTCGTCTGGGAAATCAATGGAGGTTTTGTAAGCCTCTGCTAGGCCATGTTTTGCACAGCAGCCAGGTCTGAAATGAGAACAATATTGTTTTCCTCTTGATATTTTAGTTAATGAGAGAAGGCAGCCGGTTAATGAGCATCCTTATGGCTGAAGCATCAAGCTCTGCTTTGGGTTTTACCCAGCGAGGCACTCAAGAGTGCAGCTGATTTAAGGTAGCTCTTTACAGGGACAATGTTATGACATTGTGAGTAAGAACCTTTTACCTTGGCTTTGGTACTTTGTCTTCAGGTACAGCTGTCCAAACAGAGTCAGGAGTCTTTTGTTCTTTAAATCTTCCTTTGAAGACTTTCTCAATGTCATCCATGCTGAAAGCACACACTGCTGAACCAGGGATGCTGTAAAATTCGAAAAATAGTTTCAAGAACTCAGATTACAATGGCACCAATCTCAGTGTAAGAGAGAACCTGAGATCTGCCTTTGATGAAAGGTTGCTCATCTCTTACCTGTTGAGCTGTGTGGTGAATACACCCACAACAGTGGGCACTCCATTGATTTCTATGATGTCTGTGATGGACTGCAGAACATCAAAGTAGAAAAATGAATCCCCAGGAACTGAGCAGTTGAGCCGAGCTTTCAGAAAGGATGTCCAGTGCTTCTCCAGGACCCTTTGGGAGCCCCCCATGTCATTTTTGCAGATGCGTGCCACACGGGAATACACAGCCTGTGAAAGGGAAAAAGAAGGAAAAAGGGAGAGAGGCTTGAGAGATGCAAGGGAAACAGTGCTTGTTTCTGAACTCTTAATAAAACACCAAGATAATGTTAACAGGAAGCTGCCATTTATCTGCACAGAGATGATGAAAGCAAATGGTGTTCAGCTTGTAGTGCACAGGCATCTTAATGTATCACCAAGCAAATGCATCTCCACAGTTTGCTCCCACCCTTTTCACCTCCAAAATCATATTGTTAGTGAGATTTAAAGACTTTAATTAACCATGTGTAAGGGATTTAATAATTTATTGTAGAATATTCTTCCATGGTGAGGCATGAGTATTATACTCTGTTCTGGCATGACTGAATTATTCAATATCCAGGGACATTAGAGAAACTTCTTTGAAGCTCTCCTTTTGTGTTGTTTTCTTTTGTTTCTTTAATAGGCCTGAAAACACCCTCAGCTTTTCCAGTACTTGGCACAAGAGTTAATGCAACAGCAGCACTGAGGCAACAGCACATTGAAAGACACCTGTAGCGAGCTCACTGACAGTGAGAACAGAAACAGCTTTTTGGTTGAAGAATGCACTGCTCTAGTTTGCTTTTTCTCCCCTCCCTGTAAATTATAACCATGGTAAAACTGTGCAAACTTTGTCCTAGTTCCTTCTTCATATTATGAACTGTACTTGTTTCTGATGCTGTTTTAGGATGAGCTCCTTCTGCTGTGACTCAACGCTCACGGTGCAGACACTGACCTTGCCTAAAGTGTTGTGCTCCACAGCAATTTCTCGGAAGAAGAAATAAACATAGTTCCCATATTCAATGGCATGGAGGAAGTGTGGCTCTGCAAGAAAGAGCAAGGAGAAGTTACTTCAAAGAACTGCTCAATGGGCACATGACAGTGACACTGTGAGACTTGGCAGCTCCTGCCCAGGTCCACACCAGCCAAGGTGAGCTCCAGTCCTACAGGTACTTCAGGATGTCCATGTACAGGTGTACTGGAGCTCAAACGAACTTCAAGTCTTTAGCATTGGCTAATGTACTGTAACAAGGCCCCACAGAAATTGTATTACAACTAAGGTATTTTGTTGCTACAAATTCATTTGTTGAAGGATTTAACAAAAATTTTATCTGGTTTTTTTTTGCATTATGCAGCTTTTTAATATTCTGAAAGCCTCATACATGCTGACATTGTAGCATATGTGTAAACCAGGCTGACTGTGAATAACCTGACCTTCTGTGCCCCTGAAATGACATTTGCCATGTGTATGGGAAAATACTCCCCAAATTACCTTTTATCCATTTGGAGTCATACTTTATTGTTCTTAAGGCAGATCCATCCCCCATGCTGCGATAAATAACAGCATCACTTGCCAGGAAATCTGCTACTGTTGCCGAATACAATTTTCCATCTAAAATGGAAGTTGAAAACATGGTATTAAGAGGCCTTTAATAATCTACAAAATTCTGACTAGCCTGTATTTTTCCCCATTTCTTTACTGTCACACTTCCCCAGACTGCTGTAACCTATTTATTAACAGGTCAGCTTCTAATCCTTTGGAGGCCCTTTAAAAAATTTAAGAGCAGGGGCACCATGACACCTTTAGCTTTCCTGTGCTTGCTTTAAAAGCTCTCTGTCTCCTTTGGTGTCATTAATCATTTAGACTCATTACAAGTAAAAGTTCTTACCAGCAAAGAGGGCGACATTGGTTTGTCTGGCATCAAATGGGCATCTTGCCAAACCACTAATTTCCTCCCCATCATACTCTAATGTATTCAACTAGAGAAGAAAAATAAATGGGTGATAGTGTCATTTCTATTTTGTGCACTGGCACAAAAGCAAAACATTGTCTTTCCACAAAACTTAATTCAGCACATTGGCTTCTGTCTGTTTTTATTTCACCTTGAAGCACTCTCCAGGCACACTGGATGTATTGGCTATGGCATAACCAGTGCAAGTAAAACCAGAAACAGATTAACGACATCTTTAGTACTCTTACCCGGTAGTATCTGCACATAGGGTTAAATGCATTTGTTCCACAGACAAACACCATCTCATCATTTCTTGGAACAAAGACTTTAATGAAGTTATGGCATTCATCCTGAAAAGAGAGTAAGATGTATAAATCACAAACTCCATGTATATAATAAATACTAGTGTCATTTTTCTATAATGTGCTAAACTTACTTTGTGTTTGCCTTTCATAGCACAGTTCTCTCTGTCCTGCTGCTTTGATCTCCACGTTAATTTCTGAAAGGAAATGGAACATTTGAATTCCTTGACACAGCAAATTCTTAAAACAACCCATTAAAATGAAAGAAAACACCTCTCCCTTTCCAGCAGGCATCTACTCACCTTGCTTGGGATAACTTCTGATTTTGGAACTTCATTTAAGTTTACAGTGTAAACCTGGTCCCTGTTTGCAGAGTAAAAAGACAGCAGTAAATTCATTAATTCTGTGCCTCTTTATTTGATAAGCCAAATCTATTTTCAGAATGTTATGTTAGACCAGCAACTTCTATGAAATAGAATTCTGTGTTTAATGTAAATGGAAGAAGGTTGTTCATGTGTAACATGAGGTGGCTTTGATTTTTATTGCTGTGGTCCTGAGATAGCACCTGCAGTGTCCAGCTGTCCATCCCTGTCTGCCCATTCTGCTGAGGACTAACCTGGGCTGTAAATATATAAGTGTGTTATCCTCACTTCCTACAGCCCTGATGTGTCAGTCCAAGTTTAAAATGATCAGGAGAGGTTTTTATCAGGCAGGGCAGTAATATAAAAGAGGGAAAAGAGCATTTGATCATTGGTTTAAGCTTAACTACAGTAACTGCAGCCTTCAAATCCAATTTTCATGCACTGGCCATAGATATGGTATATTTCTCTGGGAAATTCTGCCCCAATTCTAATTTTTATCATATTCTGCACACTTTTCTAAATGAATTTTACACATAAATGCAAAACCAGAAGAGAAAAGAATTTTAATCTAATGAACTGAATGAAGGAAAATTACCTGCCAGTGATATAAAGTGTGTCTCGAATTTTCAACATTAGTTGGAAGTCCAGTCTGTGCTGAGATTCATTGCCTGAAGGGCGTCCTCTAAATACTGGATATTGCCTTGAATCTGCAAGTAAAAATGGGCTACACCATCACTCAGGATTATAGAGCTAAAGAATCAATATATGGCATTGATTAGCTGTATATACTAGGTGTAGAAGGGTTTAAACTAAATTCCTTGAGTAATGTCTTGAATATAAATGAGGAAAAGATGGCTAATGTCAGCAAATGTTCTTTTTCCTGAAATTATTGCTGTATTTCTGATTGCTTTTTTAAGAAAATGATTAAGTGTTCTATTAAAGATACAAAGCCAGTAAACACATTTCAGTTTGAAAGGAATCAGATTTTTTTTTAATTTCCCATGGTGGGGGGCAAGGAAAAAAAAATAAAATCAACATTAGAACTTTTTCCCTGGTGTTTATCAGCACTTGATGCAGATTACTTACAGTGGTAGTCCACGACGTTGATGGGGTCCTCGTCTTCGGGGAAGCTGACGGCCCGGCAGGGGGACAGGCTCAGCAGTGTCACCAAGGCACAGAGCACGGGGAGCCTCATGGCTGGGGACAGGTGACAGCGCTGCTCAACTACCTGCACACAGGACAGGGACACAGCGGTGAGGCTGCGGCAGCATGGGACACTGGCAGCAGGGGACACTGCTGGGAAACTGCTGCGTGACACGGCCCCGCTCCAGGCTGCTCTGAGCCATTGATGGTTGCTAATTCTTAGCTGGATTTGCAGGCATTTCCAAAGAAATGACAACTGTCAGCCCATTTAATTCACAGAATCGGAAATAGAACATACAGGCTGCTGACCTGGCAAGAAATATTGTCAAACTTGGGATTAGAATTTTAATTAAACTGCAATCTCTTTCCATCCTCTCAATCACCAAATGTCATCCAACACACCCTTTTCCCATGCAGCACCTAAATCTCATCCACAAAGCGTCATGACACACACAATGTGTCTGAACATCCCTGCTGTGTTTAATGTCATTGCTTGTTTCCAGGCTGTGCCATCTCAGTGCTCAGCCCAACATCCCATTGTCACAGACCTGATGCCCAGAAGCAGGCACCTGATGCTCTGCCTTGTGCAGTGACTTACACATGTGCAAAGTAAATGCAAAATGCTGCCCCTGCAGTGTGACAGCACTGTCACACACTTCACAAGGGTGGCAAGAGACCCAAATGGGGATGCAATGCTGAACCACCTTCCCAAGATGCCACTTTCCCCCTCACTCCATCTCCTACTGTCAAAGGCTTCAGAGGCTTTCACCTGGGGGTTGTGTGTGTGTGCTCTGCAGATCAGACAGCACAGATCATGACAGCACCACAACATTAGACAACAAAGCTTTTAAGAGGGGAAGGGAAACATAACTTCTTCAATTAAACCACAGGGATATTTCAGTGAGCAGAATGTAACTACTCAAGTTGCCATTTGGGTAGGATGCGAGAAAACACATCTCAAAGTGAAATGCGATCCTTAATGACTGCAAGTGGACTGGGCAGGGGTCATATTTCTCATTAGAAACCTGGCAAATGTAGTATTATTCCCTCCTCCAACCTTTTGGAGGCATTCATTCAGCCCCGACTCACAGGTCAGAGCTCTGAGTCATCAGCTCAGTGCCTTGCAGTTGCTGAAATTGGTTATTAAATGCTTTGTCTAAACAGAAAAAAAAAACCAAAACCTTTCCATTTTAATGTTTTAAGACTTTCAGTGAGAAGAGTATGTTGCCAACACAAAGTGCCAGACCTGATCCAGCAAAGCACAAAAGTATTATTCATTTAATAATTTGAAAAGCAATTAAAAAACCCCTTCATAACAACACTTAACCTTTCAGTAATGCTTATGGGGGATGAAAATGCTGTATTTGTTCATTGATCCTATGGCTGGCTAGGGGCAGGGCTTCCTCCTTCCAGAGGCTGCTGAGCTGTCAGTTTGGGCTGCACTGTGAGGAGAGCAGCTGAACGCCTGGGAACATTTGGGGATGGGGTGGGGGTGTTGTCTGGATGCCTGCCCATTACAGACTGACCTGGAAAGCAGCATTTTCACTGTTAATGATATTTCTGTATCTCAGTCCACCAGTCCAGAACGAATGGGCTGTGCTCTTAGTCAAGATTGATGAGTGCAGTGGTTAATAAACACTAATGATTCCTGGCACTTTCCCTCTGCTCTTCCTTGTCCTGACATGGCCTCTTCAGCTGAAGCATCTTGCGTTAAATTACTAATGAGCAAACTTAAAACAAACTGGAATTAATAAAGTTAGTCAAATTAGTTCTTTCTTGTGAAAGCACCATTAGAGCAAAGTCCTGCAGCACTGTGGCTCCCAGACACAATAACAAATCATTAATGCTTACACAATCTTTTTTTTTGGGGCTTTTTGTAAGGAAAAGCAAGCTCCAAAGATCCAGCCCAGTCCTTTTCCAGTGAAAGAGAAAGGGGAGGCACATAAACTGCACGTTGAGTTGGTGCACAGTAACATCTATAAGGTGCTTAGTAAAAGTCTTCCCTGAAGCCTTGTTTTCTTGGAGAACAAATGAATACAAATTGCCAAAGAGCAAGAAGCTCTCCCAGACATGTAGGCTGCAGTCAGCATAGAAGATGAGGCTGCTTGTGGCCCAAATCATGACTCAAAGAGACCCTGGCCCAGCTTCAAACTGCACACAACTTGCAAACTGTACAAGTTCCACCTGTACCAAGCAGGGGCATGTAACAGGAAGCTTCTTTTCCCTTCCAGTGTTCCATCTGGGAAGAATAGACTGGGGGGACAATCACAAATCTTCCATGTAACCTGCCTTACAGAGGCAGATACTGACTTCTGGACTCCAGGAAATGGCTGCAGAAAAAAGGGCAATTTATATTTGTTTTTAGGTCACAATTGTCAAAGGGCAACTTGTTTTTAGGTCATGATTATCATGGCCAATATGCAGCAAACTGTCACAAAAGCAAACAGGAAACAACTGAAATGCCAGGTAAACAAAGTATCAGTTCTCTCAAACAGATTTAAATTTCAGGCAGGGTATCAAGCTCCCTAAAAGAATGCAAAGTTTTGCAAATGTAAATCCAGAGGATGTGTTTCCCCAGAGGTTGCATTCAGAGCAGAAACAAACTCACATTCCCCCCAAAACCCTCAAACACCTCAGGATACTCTAGAGATGAACCCTGAGAACACACAGGACAGGAATAGTTATGTTCAGCAATCTTTTCTAACTAAACATCATCTGTTGCAACTCTTTATCAAAGAAAATACTGACATGAAGAACAGACCTCGGTCACAACAAGACAGAAAAGCAGACAGAGAGTTGCACTAGATCAGCAAACCACAGGTAATCACTTCTCACCAGCCAGGCAACAAGTACAGATTTCTTTATTATTTTGCTTGGAAAATTACTAAAAGAATATTAACAGTAGCTCTGCTTTCCAGCTACATATGAAAAGAAAATTCACCTGCTTCAAGAGGCTCTTAAATGCAGCTTTTATCTGGTTGGACACAGGCTCGAGATCAGAACCACTGCAGAGAGAATAAACTGGGAAGAGCAGCTGTTTCCTGGATAATCAGAAAAATGGGCTCCATCTAGCCCTTGGAGCAGGGGTTTATGACAGCCAGGTGTAGCCTTCTGGTAGACACAGATAGACTGGTGTGAAAGACGTAATTCCTGCCACATTCAAACCTTTCAGTGGAGGCCACTACTGGGGACCACAAATAACAATGCTGAAATATCTGTTAGGCCTGAAATAGCTGATTACGAAATGCTGGCAATGTCTACCTTCAAGAAAATGCAGAAAACATTCATACTCTGGGTTTGATTATTTTCCCCTGCCAGGATTCAGCCCAGTCTTTGATTAATTTCTCTTATAAATTGCATTCCTAGCATTTCTGCTAGAAAACAATCCATGGCAAGTGCAATGTTTGGAAATTACCATATTGCTACCCTTGTTTTGCAGCTGGGGAATTGAGGCACAGATCAAGGCTGACTTTGTGGCCCAGGCCAAGCACCAAAAAAACTTTTTCAAAGGTTCTGAGCTGCTTGGGGTCAGATGCGCCCCTTCCCTGCAGCATGGGCACACTGAGCAGTGTCCCTCAGGTGAAAATGGGGTTACAGATCAGAGCTCCTCTGGCCACGTGGCCTGTGCCATAATGAGTTGTGTCTGCAAGGAGAAAGAACTAGAGGTATAAATGTTAACTGGTGGCAATGTTAACTGGTTGTTAACTGGTGGCAATGGCAAATGTTAACTGGTTGTTAAGGAGGAGAGCAAGCTGCCTGAGACAGGCCTCAGGGAGATGCTGTTGGTCAGATGGGAGGCAGGCAGTTGTCCCAAGTAATAAACTGGCTCTTTGTGGCTGCCACCTTTCAATCTCGGATAGAAATCCCATCCTTCAATTCCTGATTGGGGGAATCCAGAGAAGCAGGATATAATTCCTGTTAAAATATGAGCCTGCCTTCAAACAATCACACACGAAGGGGAACAGGCTGGTGTTTCTTGCCCATTAATCTATTCCAGCCTTTGACAACGTGCTGGTGACGCTCCATCAATCATCTTTCCGTGCACTGCCACGTAAAAGAGAAGGGGGAAGGGAAAGGGCATTCAGCCAGCTGGGGAGAAGCAAAATATAAAATGGCTCCAAACCAGACTGATGCAATATTTTCTACTTACTGGAAAAAAAAAATCTTAAAAATTTTCTTAACACGATAAATGCTTCCCAAAATGCTAAGCACAGACAGGAGTGCAGTACAGCAAACCCAGGCTCAAGTTCAAGACAGGTCAGAGCAAAAGATACATCCTAAAAGTGTGGAGAGTTTGGCAAGGAATGGAGGAAAGGGCTGCAATAATAAAAGCTGACTAAATGAATACATCACCTTCCTGCTCCACCAGACCCAGGCTGTAGGGTGAGACCAAGGATCCCCTCTGTGCTTGTAGTACAAGTTGGCCATAATGTTGAGGGGGGACAGGCAGAATTGATTAGTAATATGCTGAGCCTAGTCAATTTATGTTGATGTGGTTTCCCACAATCCCAGCTGACTGGACTTGGACAAATCAGGAAATCCCTGCTGTCCTCTGTTTCTTCCTGCATGCAAATGGCTCCCTGAGGGCACTAATTAGTGCAAAGGCACTGATTAGTGTCTTTCTCAGATGGCACCTTCTGAAATTTTGAGCATGAAACCACCCAAATAATAAAAGTCAAGACAAAACAAAAATTTTTTTACTGCTGCTTGTTCACAGATGTTCAACAAGTTTCTCAGGGCCTACAGCTGAGACTTCAGTCCCTGATGCAGAGCAAAGCTGATCTTGTGCAAAACTCAGCAACCTCCAGTGAGCCTTCAGACAAGCCCTGCTGAGGGGCTCAGGGCAGCCTTGGACGGTGGCTTCAGGCCCTGAGCCCTTGGCCAAAGCAGCACCTTGCAGCTCTTCAACCAGAAGAACACTCCAGCAACAAAGATCTATTGGCCAGGCTAGAGCAAGGCACAGATTCCACCTGCACCCAAACAAAGGCTGAATGGGAACTCACTTGTGTTTAGCATCTCTCCCCTTTATTTTGGATGCAAAGGACTAGTGCAGAAAGGATAAAAATCTTGTTTACTGCAGTCTCAGGGATTATCAGGGATTATCTTTTGATGTACAAATCACTTATGGTCTACAGCAGGTAAAAAACCCTACCTGGAAAGGGTATGGTTCAAGTTCTGGGCTTCATGAAGGTAGAGGCCTGCAGGCAGTGACTCTGCTTAGGGGGGCTCAGGATTTGCACCTGAGTTTACTTTACTTGCTGATGGTAACTGCTGCCAGGTGGGAGAAGTTCAACTTGAGCCAGCTGCGAGAACACAGCTCACCAGTGAGTGCAGAGTACACAAAGGGAGTGCTGCTCAATTTCAGATTGTCAACCAGGTCAATCCTTTCAGAAAACAAAATGTTCAGAAGAAAATACATGAAGGTGGTACAGGCTGCCTTCAGGGGCACCCTAGACTTGTAGAAATGTACACATTGGCAATCAGAGATGCACCAGAACATCCACCCAGAACAGCACCTCATCCCTGCTGTGACTGGAGTAAAACTCCAGAGCAGAGCCACACCTTGGGGAACCAGGCAAAAGTCTGTTTTAGTAATCAAAATAGGAAAATGGAACCTTTTTGTACCATCTGAGTTGAAATATAAAACCAGCATGGCCCAGGGTCTGGTGTTTCAAACTCTAGAGGGGGAGCCAACAATTCTTTTTCCTATCTTTATTTTTTGGTCTTGGTCTTTTTTTTTAATGTCTTACTGTGTGAAATGTGTATGATGAGTCATTTGCTTACAAGCCAGAAAGTATTCCACACAGAATGCAACATTTGCCTTAAAAATCTGTATCAGTATTTCTGATAGGAAAGGCAGGGGATTAGATTCCCATTTTAGGTCATATCTATACATAGGTTTTCCAATGATGCAATTGCATTATAGTGTGGTAAGTCCTCCCAAAACAGGGATACAACAGCATCAATGCAAGTGTGATTTTCTTTATAATGTCTTCTTTTTAATGTCATTCCAGTATGTGTTTCTTCTAATGAAGGCTGACTTCAATAAAGTTCCTGAAGGCAATGCCTGACACAGAGGTTTACAGTACATTCAAATCTCAGAGATTCTCTATGATGTGATAAATCCATGTTGTGGAATTTGGTAACTGATTATTTCAGCTAATTATCACATAACACAGGAAAATATTTGTGGCTATAATGAAAGAAAGGTACTGAATTCTTGCAGTCTTTCAGGAACATGAGGCATGATTTTGTATGAATGAATAGGAAATAACTCTTTCTGTCCTATAAACATACACCCAAATGTAAACTTGCAGTATGCAGCCATCCTTACTTTTTATAACAACTTTAAAGTCTGCAGCTCTGAGGAAAAAAAAATTAGGATATTTAGAGCTGAGATATTAATTGAGCATGAAAGTGCAAATAACAGGTCTGTTATTTTAAGATAATACTTGACTTCTTTTAAGGATTCTGCATTAACACCTCTTGATCTATGCCTAAGTAAAAAAAGATAGTTTAATATTAAAGTGATGAAACCCTACCAGTGAGTATCACAGCTTTCATCTTAATTGGCTTATGGCACTGCCAGCTACACTTCAGTTGTTTGCAGGCTTTGAACGTTGCAGCAAGCGCACCCCTCTTGCTCTAGAACAAGTTGACAGAACTTGCAAAATGGCTGGGGTGACTTTTAATGATGCAAGTGTTTAGTGGTTGATTAGAAGCACTTTGAGGGCTAAATTCTCCTGTGATCAGAAATTTACATGAACACCAGATAGTTTCAGCAGGAAAGGAAATAAAATGCTAAGCAAACTGTAAACGATTGCCTCAATTATGGTTATTTTAAGTTAATTTTTGAGACTGAATGTTAACTACCTTCTCTTACAAGGTTGACATGGAAGTCCTGCACCTGAAACCAACCTTGGATTTCAGCTCACATCTATGGTCACATCTGTTCTGTTTTGCAGAGCTCCTGCAGGACATGCTTTCCTTGCAAGCTTGCCAGGGCTGGGCTATCAGTGATGGAGTGCAAGGTGCTTTAATGCCAGCAGTGCTCTGGATCCACCATTTTAGCAGACTTGCATTTCATTAATTCAAACTGTTCATGCCCAGCTGGGACTGCCCTAGGATATACTAAATTTATTTGTGGAGGTGTCCACAGACTGGTGCAGAGAATGTCAGTACAGTGACCTCTGTTCCATACTCTGGGCACTGATCCTCCATTAATTCACAGCCATGGGCAGCAGGAATTCCTACCCTGGCTCTGACCCCAACCCCAGGAAAGCAAAGCCACCCTGCTGGGGAGAGCAGCTGTGGCTCATCAGGGTGAAGTCCTGAACACCTCCAGCTTCCAGTTGTGTCAGAGGTGTCTGATGCTTTTGATTAATGTGTTTTAGACCAAAATACTTTTATCCTGAAAACTAGGGAGAACCTTTAAACCATAATGGCAATAACCTAATTATCATCTGAAGTACACACAGGCTTGGATGTAGGTTCAGTAACACTCAAACTACCTCCCCTGGCCTGAAACAAAAGCCTAAAACCTGACCAAAGTATCACTTTTCCCCCCTCTAGGAGGGTTGGCTGCAAGTGTGGGTCAGTGCTGTAAGTGAAGGAAGTCAGTGTTCTTCCTGGAAGCCTGCAGATCATGATTTACATAGCAAAACTGCCACTCATTTCAGCATGGTTAGGCATCATCTGATAAGGTAACTCTGAGACAGGAATAAACCAGTACTTGCAGGTGAGGACACAATAAAGGTCTCAGGCACAACTTGCACAAGTCCAGCTGACGCCACAGCCCAGGGAGTTGCTGGCAGCCCCTGGGCCTGCTGTGTCCCAGCCCTGCAGAAAGCAGTCCAAGCAGTCAAAGCAGCCTTCCTTCCCCTGAGCAGGGCTGCAGCCCCATCCTGAGATAAGTGCTGCCCATCTGAGGCCTGGCTGGAGCCCAGGGTTTGCCTACTGCATGAGGTGAACGGGATGTTTTGAAATGGAAGGGAGGTTTGGGGGAAGGAATATGCACCAACAAGCAGGGCAGATGGAGAAAAAAGGGATTTGAACTGTGGAAAGGGCAAATCTGCTGTTCAACAGGCTGTGCCTCAGACAATGTTGCTGTCAACCTCACTCCAGAAAGCATCACTTCTTTCCACCCACCATTCTCCCCTGCTACAAACACCCCTCCAGCATCTCATCACTGTGCCTTGCTGGAGCATGGCTGGCTTGAGTTGCTGCTGCTGGGGAAAGGCTGCTGCATGTCACTGCTCTCACTCCAGAGAGAAGGTAAATGGCTGCGGAAAAGGGAGAGACGGGAGAGGACTCCACCGGCAAGAGGCACGCGAGAGATCTTAAACACTGTGCTGGTATTCTCTGAGTGCCATTCTCAGGGCTGGAACAGTCAGCCAGCCTTGCCTGCAGGAATACTGCCCACAGAGACTGGGGAACAACGTGCTTTTAACCAGCCTTGCCTTTTCTGCATGGACAAATCTGGTAGCTGGCCACCCAGTCACCTATTTGTATATGCAAAGCATGTGCTCTGCCCCTTTCCTGGGCACCATCAATTACATGCACAAAACACAGGCATGAAAACCTGGAGGAACCTTGAGCTCGAAGTTAACAATTGCTATTATCTTGTTAGGATTAAAGATTAACTATGCCAGTAAAAGGATGTGTTATGAAATGTCTTTCCCAGGCTTACAGTAAATAGAGAGTTTCGTTTTCTTGGTTTTATTTTTTTTTTCTTTATCTCAAAGTCTTCTCAGGATTTAGAGTAATTATTAAAAAGGGCTGCTTTTATTTACCATAACACCAAAATGTTGTCACTTGCCACGTGACTGCTCATACTTTCATTTGAGATGTCGTGCAGAAACACATGGAAATCTGGTGAAGGCAAACCAATTTTAGAACATGTTCCGAGCAATTGTTTTGCAGCACTGCCCTACAGTATGAAGTCTCTTCCATTTCTTAAATTGCCTAATCAAATGCAGACTCTGTTCCAGTCACGCTAAATTTTCACATAATGGCAGAAAAATACTTCTTTCTAGCCTAGCACTGAACAGTTGGATCACATTATCACATTTGCTGCCTTTGTAGTCTCCAAGTGTGTATGTGTATGTGTATGTATATACATATTCACAGGGGAGGGGGGAACACCGTGCTCATGTGACACCCCGGGGATGGTCAGAGGGACAGGGACACACCTTGAGAGGTGCCTGTGCTGAGGGTCTCTTGGGGGGTCTGGCTTACCAGAAACACAGAGCAGTAGGGAAAAATTTATTTTTATGTATTTAAAAATCAGATGTATTAGTGCAGCATTTGATCTGGCAGATTCCTGGCCCTGCATTCTGTTGAAGTTATTACACTGATATAAATGCACTAAGGTAAACTGCACCTATTTGTTGCCAGTTTGGGGCTGGAGACAGGCCTGGAGAAACGTGTGCCATGGCTCTCCCTGCTCTGGGTCCCAAGCTTGGGCACATCCCTGTGCTGATTTGGGGAACTCCGCACCACAGAACTGCCCCCTGTGCACAGAGCAAGCACAGCCTGCAGAGCCCACCCATGGCAGTGTCTGCAGCTGGATGCAGCCATGCTGGGCTCAGCTCTCCCCCCTCTCTGCTTTACTTGGGCTCCATCACCTCATAACAACATTCACTCTGCAAGACAGGGAAATATTTGCATCACAATACTTTGGCATTTTGACTTGTGAGCCACAGAGAAGTCACAGATCAGACCTTTCAGAGTAAAATGTTAAAAAAATATATATTCAAATCAGTAACACATGGACTGCAAGTGCTTGAATCAAGGTCAGAAGGAAATCTCTGCCAAATCAGGGAATGAGACTTAGGGCTTTAAAGCTTTCTATTACAGCCTGTTCCATTCTCTCTTCCACACTGGCCTCCCCAGATCCCCAATACAATTACAATGTTTCCTTAAATCCTTGGGTTGTCATAAGGAATATTAGCCAGTGTAACAACATGACAAGATAATCATACCTATCCCCCACACTATTTACGTCGCAGGTCTATTTTTCTTACCCCTCTGTGCCAAATATTTAGGTTTGTGCTGGCACAGCTTGCTGCTGAAGAGCACTGTTCAGCCATGAGCAGCGTTTGTTATGTTTTTGGTGAGGATGAAAACCTGATGATTTAGGGGGAGGAAAAGCCATAATCCACTCTCACAGTAAAACCTGTACAGTGGTATGCAAGACAAAAAAAATTTCTATCCATACCCTTGCAGGAAATCAGATTAATCCCCAAAGCATGAGATTTGATTATTTTTGTCTGAGGTTATCATCAAGGAAAAAAACTACATAATGCTAAAAATATCCACACAGCTTTTACTTTATGAAGAAAATATGATTTACTGAGCAAAAACAAATTACTGGCTTTTCGGTGTTAATCTTTGATAAACACGTGCTGGGTTAAAGAAACTGTCACAGAGAGAAGTTTGCAAATTGAAGGAAATCATTCAACTCTGCAAGATTATTTCCCCCCTCCCTTATTACTCCTTTCATGAGACACCTGGGGACATTGTTCACACACTGTTGACAGCTTTCCCACTACTGCTTTTCCTCTGTTATCTGCTCCCTTCTCTTCAGCACTCGTCCCCAGGTGGCAATACACAAAAGAGCTATATTTGCAAGGGGTGCCAAAGCTGGCTCTTGGACAGCCATTGAAGAGCAGAGGGCCCTCTCCTGCCTTCCAGGTTGGCTGCTTCAAGTTGTTTCCCCTGGGCCCTGACCCAGCAGGCAGTGCTCTGGCATTTCCCTCCTGGGAGCTGCCCTGCTCAGGGAACACCCGCACTGCCTGCACTGCCCTTTGCTGCTCTGGCTGGAGCACCAACAGGCAGAGCCACGCGCCCTCGTGCTGGGCTACATTCAAGGGCCATCTAAAATTGCAATACTTAGCCTTAACTATACATGGAGGTTTTTTAAAAATTAAATACACATTCTTCTTCTCTGTGGTCTCCCAAAACACAATGGTTACACAGCCCGATGGGGCATGAAGGGGTGCACACAACATGGGAAGGGGGTACCTAAATGGAGGTACAGCATAAACAAGGGTTTGACATACAAGCATGAAGATTTTCTTTCAACCCCAAAGTGCATCTGTCATGACAGACAGACACAGAAATAGCAGCAACACTTTGTGCTGGTGCTGCAGTCCCTGCCCACCCCCAGCGCCCGGGAAGCCAGGCAGCAGCACTTGAGGGAAATACCTTTTGTTTCACACCACAATAAAGCCCTGAGGAGGGCTCTACCCAACATAGGTGTGAGCTGGTTCTTTACCACTGCTTGAGAAAGCAGAGTCCCAGCTGCCATGACCATTTGGTAAAATAAAGATGAACTGTGTAGCTCACATTAAGAAAAACCTATTGTTGCAGTAATAGCTGAGCTGAGTGACCGGCAGATCAGCTCTCATCTCTTCTGAGGTTTCACTCCCACCGCTGGTGGGCAGCCAGTCTGTGATGCTGCTCCCCACCACTCACTCGTTACCCTTCTAGATGAGCAACTCTGTGCTTGCCTCCCTGCTGTCCCTCGCACACTTGAAGAGCCCCCTAGCAGGCATCTGCCAATTAACTCCTCATTCTCATCCCAGGCTCTCTTCAAAGCTCCCCTTTGCCTCTGATGCCAGAGCCCGAGTGCCCCCTGTCCCCGACACACACGCAGCTCGGCTGTGTTCAGGTGGCTCTGCCCCAGCACAGCCGCTGATTATGCAGGTCAGCACGGCTCTCCTGCTTCCAGAGGCCACTGCCCGACTGTACCCGTCTGCCATCTCTTCTTTTAAACCATCCACTGTGGGAACAGGATCCATCCCTTTCATTCTGTGTTTTCCCCAGTGCCCATCCAATTAGAAACTGAGCTGCGATTTGGCTCTTAGATGTAACGGTTAAAAAAAAGTAACGGCAACAACAAACCTTTCTGCAGGGAGAGTCTCTGTGTGCAAATACGACCTCTGTTATGTTACCAAGGTCAGGCAGACCAAGGCCAATCTGCTGTGTGAGAATATAAATCAAAGCTGTCCAGTGACTGATTTCGTTTACAAGGTTTGTAACCATTCTGGACAGAACAAATGTTACTTGCTTGCCTGAGCTCCTTGCTCCTCCTCTTCCACCGCCACTTCTTTGCTCCTCCACTCCCACCAAGCCCCTCCCTTCCCACTAATACCTCTTGACCTCCTTTGCTCTTGAAAGCAAAAGTTCTCTTCTAGCAAGAAAGCAGTGGATCACACATGACAGACAGCCATGCTAGGTCAATTTATTTAAATTATGCAAAAATCTCAACAAGTAAAATTAGCATAGAGTCACAAGTACATTCACCTGCTGGTTACCTGCCATTCAAAGCACACGTCAGAATTAAAACAACAAATGCCGTAACAACTTCTTTCCTATTGCATTCATAGATCTGCAAAACAAACCAAGGAAAGCATCTGTAGCAAGTATTAGAATCTGGGCACAGATCCTGTGAAATCACATGGTTTCCGTTGTGGAACTAAAAAGGCTTCTACAAGAATGTGTGAAATACACAGCCGAAATTCTCCATTTCTTTCTGTGCTCCTTGGCAGTTTGTGTGGCTAAGTTAAAGTGGCAAGTTCTGTTTCTGTAGCTGGCACTTCCCAAGCTCACCCCAGTCTGCACACTGAGCACACACAGGATGCAGCCAGCAAGCTCCCTCTCGAGTATGGACAGAGTTAATGTCATCCCACTCCAAACAACAGGTTGCTGTCTCCAAACTGGACCCTTGAAAAGCAGGAGTCCAGCAGTTGCCTCACTCCCCCCAGCTATTCTGCAGCTCTTCCTTCTGCAGGTGTGCACACCGAGCTGCAGTGGGGCTGGGCAGCGGCACCAGAATGAAAGAAACTTCATGTTCTGGATGTTAACTTTAGTTACCATAGCCAGACAATGCTGCCAGTGGCGTGGAAGAAAAAATTGCTGTAGCCAGCTGTGCTGTTCACAGTCGGGTGGTTTCTGTGTAGCTCCAAATGGTTATGGAGCCAGTAGCCTGTTGTGGCCAAGGACAGGATGATGGATGGTCTACACACACTGTCCAAGCAGGGAGAATGGCAGAAGTTCACTTCAGGGTTGTTAAAATGCTAATCTGGGTTACTTAACAAAAGCCGAATGGAAAAGAAAAGTTATGGAAATCAATACTACTCATATGTTGTATATATGCGCCGCAGATTTGATTTCTGTGGTTAACACAAACATTTGACTTTGGAAGTGGGACAATTCAACAGTCATCCTGTCTGAATAAACTGAACCAACTTCTGATATTAGCTGTACTGTAATTACTGTCAAGCCACGACGAGGGAAAGCAGGCTATGGCAACAACACACGGAGCTCCACAAACAGCACGGAAAGGGCAGTAACACTGTTCTCACTGCACACCTCTTCCATGTGACACGGGAACAAATCACACCCCACTTTCTTTTGAACTCAAGGCTGGCAGCTATTCACAGAACAAATAACAGCTTAATAAAATGGCTTAGATGGATTTTAACAGTAACTGCAGTAGCTTATCGGATGCATAAGAAGGGATCATCTGTTCGAGCAGCAGTTTTGACGAAAGCAACATTTGAACTGTTTTAATTACATACAGAGTTGCTAAGACTGAAAATAACTTGTGCTACCCAATGCCAGTAATATGCCTTATTCCATCTTTTCTTAATTACTTGTGGAGCAAATTGTTACTTTATCAAGTGGAAAGGTATCTGATTTTATCAATCTGGAATTGGAGGTATGTTCAACATATGAGTATGTAATCAACCATCATCTCCTCTGTTCAGTTAGCAAACACACAGCCTAAACCTTGAAAAATATCAGAGACTGCAACATAAGTAAGCTCCACATAAGCTTATACAGGCACAGAAGCTGTTGAAGTACCTGTTTCCTTTGTCTTACCAAAAAAGGCCAGAACTGAAAGAGTCTCTGTCATACCACTTTCCCACACCTGATGAAAACTGACCATATTCACCCCTAATCTCCACTTGACTTCAGATTTCAAACTGCTTTTTATTTTTCAGAAGGACAAACAAACATAGCATTTCAACATTTCCATGCAGGTTCTGTCCATCTAACTGGCTACACCTGACTTCAGGGGGATACTGAGTCCTGTGTTAAGCGCACTAATGTTTTGAAAGAATTAAAAACCCATAAAAATTCAGAACTGAAATCTGAATGCGACCAACTGTACTTAGACCGGAAGATACACTATTACAAATGCCTAACATACACTTTGAACTGAACTTCCAAGGTGGACTTTTCCTTCACACAGTCGGTCCTGTCCTCTCATGACAGGACCGACTGGATCAAAGATCAACCTCGAGTGAATTGCATCTATAATTAAGCATTCCATGTAAATGTGCTCTTCATAAATAGACAGCAAAGTTATGGCGGCTCCAGGGGCTGAGATATCTGCTCTAACAGTCAGCTCAGCTCCGGCATTCCCAGAAACGTTCAGATGGTCCAGCTCAAAGGGCGCGGGAGGCTGGGGGGAAAACCCGCAGCCACACAGCTGGTTTGTGGAGCTCTGACAGGGCCATCACTGTATTCCTGGCACACACTCCTGCATCACACAAAGCACATTTAGAAAATGATGTTATCTCTGTTGCATCTCACCATAAAGGAGAACAGGTAGTGACAGACTGCAGGATATGGGGGAGGAAGGTTCACTGTAACTAAAGGTGCAGATGAAAGTGAGAAGCTGGTTAAATAAACCAACGTAGAGCCTCTGGGTTATACTTTTTTGGCTGTCTTTCTGAAAACAAATCTGAGCTACATAATTCAGAATGCTAATAAATTCTTACTACAAACTTTTCCTTCCCAATTTAAAAAAACACGGAGCTTTACATTAGTTAACACAAAAACTGCTGAAGTTCATAATTATATAGAGAAGAAATCAGAGCACTAAGCTGGCAATTTGTTTTTATCTAAGCCAGAGTAAATGTTTATACAATATCTGCCAACATAACAAAATATGCCCGTCACTTACAACATTAAACATGATTCCATACAGCTTAATTTACTGAAAGGAACTCAAGTAGACTTCAGAGGTGCACAGAATTTTATAGTGTGAATAAAGCAGGGAAAACGTCCATTCTCTTTTGCCACAAAAGTAATTGCAAAGCTTTACAATGAGCTTCCTGTTGGACTTGGGAAAAGGAGAGAACCTCAGAAAATTCTCTGTGAAAGTATTTGTATGTGAGAGCAACAGACCAGCAGTAAATGCCTCTAAGACAGTAGGAAGCTGTTTCTGCAAATAATATTTAGGGAACATTAGTAAGACCAACAACTTGAAGCACAAACATATCCCAGCAAAGATGCATGGGTTTTTTTCCCCCAAAGGGAATAACCAGGAGAAAAAAATGCCACACATTTACAGAGCACTGAACAGCATTCTGGAGGAAGTTTGCTGTAATTCCTGCACATTATGTGTGAAGCGTGTGTGTGTGTGTACATGGATAAGCTACAATACCATCTGTACAGCAAGTGCCACATATGTGAGCATTATGAACCATCATTGCTGCTGCTATGCTCAAAAGTAAATGTATTCTAAGCCACACACAAATACAAATACAAATGACTTTACACACTGAGGGCTGAATTTTGCTCAAATTACTCACAGGCTAATGCCTGTGCTACAGACATAATCTTGACCAGAAGTAAGAAACAACCGAGAGATTGGCAGAAGCCCACTAATTTAAGACCAGTTATATTCATGCTAACAAGTGGGATTTCCACCGGAACTACAATTTTTTCAACACATCAGCCTAAAGCAGTTAATCCAATTTTTCAACTCACAAGGTAAAAACACAACAAGCATAAAAAAAAAAAACCTCCACAACCACCCCACAGCCTTTTAAAATACAGGCGTAATAGCCACCTAGATATATCTGTGTGACCTTTCATTTCCATTCATCCTTATAAATAATAAAGAAGGCTTTAAACCCTTTCTAATTACTCCTTGAAAGCAGCTGTATCGGTTTCTGCAAATGAAACGCCCCCACCCCGCCAGAAAAAAAAACCAAAGTTTCCCCGCTCTGCACCTGAGCATTGTTTTCGACAGGAGGGCGGGCGCGGAGCTGCCCCTGCCGCGGCACGGGGATAAGTCAGAACTGACTCCAGTATTTGTTTCCATCCATTATTGATGGGGAGCTGGAAACGCGGCTCCCTCTGCCTCCCAGCGCCCGGCTGCTGCCGGGGAGCCCGTAAATCACGGCTCGCCAGGCTCCCCGCCCCGCCGGCAGCGCCGAGCCCCGGCCCGGCCGGCTCAGCCCCCGACGCGGCGCCAGCCCCGACTCACCCCAAGCGCCCCGGGGCGACTTCGCCGGGGATAAACCCGACAGCTCCGCTTCGGCTGCCCCGTCTGCGGCCGGCGCCGGCTCCCGCCCGCTCCGCTCGGCAGCGCCGCCGCGCTCCGGCCGCTCTCCCCGGTACCTGCAGCCGCCGCACCGCTGCCCGCGGCCGCCGCCCGCCGGCGGGGCCCGCTCCGTCCGCCGTCCCCCGCCGGGCGCCCCATCCCGGCGCTGCGCTGGGAGCCGGGGCGGCGCGGGGGGGAGGCGCGCCCGGCAGAGCCCACCCCCGCTCCACCTCCCGCCAATGGGTTTATTCTCGCCCGCGCCTCGCACCGTGGCGGCCCCCGGCCCGCGCCCCGGCAGCACCGCGCACAACTTTTCGGGCTCACCGCAGCGGGAGCGCGGCCCGCGGCCGCCGGCGGAGCTCGGCCAGTCGCGCCATGGCGGGGCGGGACCGGCACCGCCCCGGCCGCTGCCCCCCGCCTCCGCCTCCCCGCCGCGGGCAGCGCCGGGCGCCGCCTCGACACCGACAAGGGCCCCGGCCCCGCCGGCTGCGCGGGGCGCCGGCAAACTTCGGCCGTAGTTTTACCCCTCCCAGCCCACCTCGGCAAACCTGCCCCCGCCCCGAGGCCGCCGAAGTAAACAGCTGGAGCGAAGCCATCGAGAATTTGTTTTGTTCATCGTCGACGCCACCTTCGCTTCTTAAGACAGAAATTTTCATTTCTATTTGGGAAGAAAAAGTCATTGCGAGCAATGCAATTTTGCGAGCTAATGAGACTCGATTTTGCAAACGAGTACTTTGCGTGTGGTGCTGGGGGGATGTCCTTGAAATGACATCTTTTTAAATGCCTGTCCAAAATCCCCTCAGATATTCCAGAAACAAAGGGTTTAATCCCAGAAATGAAGTCCAGGAAATAGCTGTCACTAATTCATTTTTCTTCACATGAAAGATAAATTAATTAAGGCTTAAAGTACCATGGAGTATTTTGGATGCCCCTGCAAGGGAAAAAAAAAAAGGATTACTTGCCAAACTGTTTCATCTGTGTTTTTTTAATGGAAAATAAGAAAAAAATCCAAGTAAAAGTAATTCAGATTTTTGCTGGGGAGTATATTTGCGCAGTTCCCAAATTCCTGTGCCTTAGCTGAGCACTGGCTCCACAGCAAAGCCTTGGGCTGGTTGCTTCCCACAGCTCTCCTACCCCTCTGGAAGACAAGCACTGATACTCCCAAGCAGCATTTTGGGCTGATCTGGCAGGTTTTTACACACGCACCACTCACAGCGGGAGCATTGCCTCTTGAGAACTGATTCATCTAAGTAAGGGCGCCAGGATTTGGCCCATAGTAAATTCTCTTTAGAGATGGTGCCAACAAAATCTCCCAGCCATGGGAATAGGACGTTTTTGGCAACTCAGTCCCCCTTGGCTGTCTCTCTCTGATGTTTCCTAGTGGTGACAGGCTAAAGGCAAGATCATTATGGGCTTCCTCACAGAGAACACAGCACAGCTATGTGGCACCCCAGGAGCTGCTGCCTGGTTAAAGGTGTAAGGACATTATTTTCTCTTTCTGATGAACAGCCCTAATCTGAAAAGCATCAAAATTTGCACAGTGCATGAAAATGCCACGATAGAGACCACTCGCTTGGTTAAGAATTGAATCACAACCTCAGGAGAACAAAGCTGGAAGTGTTTCCAAAAGAAGGATTTGTTTCACAGAATAGCTCTGTGGCCTTTGCACTGGAAGTGAGACACCCAGAGCAGACCCACTGTGGTGGGGATTTGTGGTGGGTATAGATGGGTGCCTAGGTGTAAGCTACCCACACCAGGACATTAAAAATGTGGAATTTGCTCCCTGGCTTTTGAAACTCCTGATGGTAGTGCCAGCCAGGAAAACTGCAGTGCTGGAAGAGCCACTTATATTTTCATTCAATGCACCCCTTTTGTGACTGCCATGTAGAAATTGCTCCTTGAGGTTGTTCTGCTGTCCCTGCTGGGGAGGTATCGGGTGCCCAGCCCTTGGCACTGCTGGGGCTGTGGCTGTGTGCTCCCCTCTGCTCTGACAAGGGCAGCCTGTGGGAAGGGACCTTTCTTCCCTGCCATACCTCCGAGCCACAAGCTCACTCAAGGTTTCCATATATCAGGATGAAAGATTAATATGGTTTAAATCTCCTTCTGCTTCAATTAGGCAGGTGACACAATGTTGAGAATGAGATCGCATTCCCGTAGGGCAAAGGGTTTCAGCTAGAAGTAGAGCATTTTAGAGGATTTTGGTACAGCCAAGACTAATACCTTGTGTCTACACTTATATATGGTAGTTTATTATCATTTCAGAATTTGCTGCATGGCTAGGAACCACTTTATGTAAGGATTTAAAGTATGTGCATTTACAATATGTGTGCAGTCAGGGAATTACACAGCCACAGGTTTTTAAACACAAATATATGCAGGCTCCTATTGATATGATAAACTATCAGTAACATGTGCTGCAAAGCTTCTTAAATCCTCATTGACACAACAGACCACTATTGTGTCAATAGTGTGCAGATTAATGGGGTATTGTCAGGCTATTTTAGGCCTTAACTTTCATTTATTCTAAAACTTGTTCTTCATTGTAACTCTTAACCTTTGGATTCTGCCAACACATTTCTTGTCACAAATATACTAATGGAATTAAAAGAAACCTGGCTTTTAAATGTTAATTACCCCTAGAATGATTGATTTGCAAAAGAAACACATCAGCAGGATCTGAAAGTACAGAGGCAGAATAAAATGGACTGAGTGTCAGCCCAAGAGCCTGGAATGCCCGGGGACCAGCTTTGGCTTCAATGAGACTGTCCCTGTGTCCCAGGTGGTAACAGAGCACTCACCCACCTGGTCTCATGGGCAGGGTGTACAGGTGATTCCTGTCCAAAGGACTCTTCACCCTCTAAGTGCTTTACAGACTTAAGCAACTCTTGTTCATGAATTTGAAAATATAAGCAAAGTGTTAAAAATTTACCTACTGGTAACAGAAGCACCCTGTGTTAGAACAACATACCTATTTTTTTATTTATTAAAATAAGGATAATACTAAACTGGTTTTAAATCAGGCATTTAGTTCTGTTTGAATGCCTCCACTGGGTTTATAACCAAAGCTGAACTGATTTCAGCAAGTAGGTGTGTTGATTGACATCACCACTTCAGCCACATGGTGATTTGGTGAGGAAGTGCCAGTGCACAGTGCAGGGCAGTTAGCAAGTTGGGGAAACCACCTTCAGATCACGGTAGCTCAGGAAGAGTTAGCTCAAATGGCACAACCCTAGGAAATACCAAATACTGAGGGAAATGGAATTGACAATTTACCCCTGGCTGAGCCAGAGCTCCATCAGTGACTCAGCATGCAAACGCACGGACACAGTGGTTTCTGAATGAAATATCAAACTTATATTTTGAGGACACGTTCATTTAAGCTGTGTCATTTCCAATAAAAACAGCAAATGTCATTTACAGGAGGATGGTCAAATCACAGCAGTGCCAAGAAGTGATGATGTTTTACCCTGAGTCATTTTGTTTTAGCTAAATATTTTCTTCCTCCCTTCTTTTTTCCAGTGCATACAGACATCTGCCTACTGCAAGGCATTGCATAGAAGAACTGGGAGGTAATTTAATATGGATCGATACATAATTCCTGATGAAGTAGACATGCAGTTTTTATATTCACTATCCTTAAATCTAAATTGCAAAGTGCGATGTTATGACTTACCTTTACTGTAATTAAGTTTGATAGTAAAAGAGAATAGAATTTATTTATTATGAGTGAATAAAATTAGTTGGACAATTTAAGATGCTATTCAATGAGTAATGCTCCCATAGAAAGGGTAAACATTTGTCTGCCTGATAATAGTTGTTCGTATTAACAGCCTAGAAAAGTTATTTTCATGCAGCTCTGGTTTTATGTGTCTTCTTGTCTTCTCAATATCCTGGGAGCCATTGCATGGGGCAGGGCAGGCATGTATAATACGTGAATAAATGTAGGACAATTTCCAAGAAAAACAGGCTTTTTATCTCTATTGATTGGTGGAGAATTCTCTCCTTTGGACTTTTAAGAACATAAATGAAGAAAATAGGAAGATCAAGCTGTAATGCCTCACAGCTCATGACCAGAACAGAGTTAAAGCCACATAAGCTGAAACTGATAACCCATTATGGTGTCAGCCTGCACAATGCAGAATTCCATGTTTCCTATTGCTCACCTCTGTGAGAGGGATGCCAACCATTCCTGGCTTTAGCACCCCATCTCCATGAGCCCTTTCTGTAGGTGTTGCCCTTCTTTAGCCACTCATTCCCCATGGCTTAGATCCTGAGAAGATGGGTCTTTAATCTGCCCCGAGTGCATTTAAATCATATCCCTGTTCAATCACCCTAAACCTTGTTGCCAGGGGGGATATTGGTGAAAATCCCAGTGTTTGGCTGGCAAAGCAATATAGCTGAGCCAACCATTTTCCTTCTCTGAGTCCTGAGCTTGCAGCAGTATCAATGCAAGTCAGAAGTGAGACATTTCAGAACACTGTTGCTCATGATTTACACCAAGTGGTTAAAAATAGCAAATTGCTAATATAACAAGCCTGTGCTGTGTTGATACAGACAAATAATTGTTCATAAGTCAAGTTTTATTTAAAGAGGGGTAAGTTTAAGAAAAGATGTAATAAATTTATCCATGTAAATAGTATCCAAGGTATCACATGAGGGTAGTTCTTTATAATGCTTAAAAGAGAGAAGATAATTTTCTCATATTTTCCAAATGATGGGAGACCCCTCTTTTCACCCTTGACAGCTGTCAGAAAATTATAGGAGGTGCTTTTAAGCAATTACCATTTTGTAAAATATAGGGAAGAGAGAAAACAACTCCAGCACTTTTTTATAGCATCTTCTTGGGTGCTGTATTGAGAGTCGTGTTTAAAGCATTTCTGACTGTCAAGAATTCATTTTAACATAGAATCATTTAGGTTAGAAAAGACCTTTAAGATCACTGAGTCCAACCATTAGCAACATCATTGTTCCCTTTTTAATATTTTTCTAATCTTCCTCCTCATTTAGAGGGATGTGCAGAAATCTCAGGCTGTATGCCTGTCACTTGAAGGTGTAGTGATAATTTTTTTGCCAACACTGATGCTGGGCTGTGCACCCCAACTTGGCAACTTTGTCCTGTCTCTGTAAAGGACCAGCATGTGCATGTGCTTTCATTCCTGTGATTTAGCTTCCTGGCTGGTGGAAGAAATGGGCTCACACTGTTATTCATGACCACCCACCATGATCTGACATCAGTTTGCCTTGAGAAGCCCACAGAACTACCTCTATATTGAATATTTAAGCGATAAATCTAATAGCTGCTCTCAGGCAAAGGTCCACCCCAAATTCAGTGCGTTGGCTCTCCAATTCCCCCATCTGTACTCTGGGGAGACAGGGGAGATGTGCCAGTAATGAATAAAAATAATTGGAAAACAAATAATTTTTTTAAAGCTTTGTCAGTATGCTGCATGGGTCAGACAGCAGGGATCCTGCAGGATCCTGTGCAGATGAACCTGAGACAGTGGAAAGCCAGAGACTCCTCCTCTGCTGAGGTTGTGGAGAGAACCCCATGTCAGCAAAGGCAGAAGAGACACAGACCCAATGTTTGCAACATGTTGTCCTGTGTATTTTACAATTTGAAATGTGCCTAGAGTGAAATCTGGATGAAATGTGCTTGGAGTGAAATCTGGATGACTGTATGTCAAAGCCAATAAAAGGGATTCAAGCATAAACATAACTGGGCACAGTCCTGTAAAACTGGTCTTTCCTGCCTGTAAGCTCCCCATCAGGCTTAACTCTGAAAAACCAACTCTTTCAGGCCAGTGGTTCTTGCAAGGATCACTGCAATAGTAAAACATGATTTATTCCTGGTCCTTGCAAAAGAATCATTTTGTAAAATAATCCCAGTGAGGGGCAGCTGTACAGGGCAGAGAGCTGCCAACACCAAAGCCAAGCTGAAGGCATTGCCATGGTGCCCTTTGGGTCCAGGTACAGAGCTGTGTATTGCTCACTCCCCTCAGCACTTTAAATGTCTGCAGGAATGATTGAAAGCAAACCAAACTCCATTTTCTGTACAATTATTAGCTTTTCAGTTTGGTGTATTACAGCACCCGTCTCTTGATGGGGAATTAATTCAAAACATCTAAGGTAATATCATCAAAATACTGTAATTAGATTTAATGGCACACTTCCAAGATTAATAGGTGATCTTCCTCACAGCCTACAATTTTAATTTCCAAAATTTCATTTGTCATACTGCTACTCAGTACAGATTCACCATCCCAGTGTTTACCTACACTTTTCCTCACTAGTAGTAAAATGTGCTGCCTTTTCCAGGCATAGACAGATGAAAAGACGTATTAGTAACAAATCTGTGTTCATGGCATATAATCACAAGATGACAAGACACTTAATGTTATCTATTTATATAGTATGTATAGCAACTTCTGTTACACAAAATCACTCTTCAGTCCCATTTTAGGGGATTACCTAATCCTGTAATTGATTCTGTGTGATGAGTCCCTGTTGTCCTGTGGAGACCCATTGACCTTCAGAACAGGAACAGGCCTGAAAACATTCCATTATTTCACTGGTTTTTTTAATGTGTAAATTACAAGAATATATAGGATGAGAGCAGATGTTTTTATCTGTTTATTTACTTCACTGGGCTCAGAATTCTAAGTGTTTTATGACTTGACCAAGAAGAAGAATTACTCCCTATCAGTAAGAATGACCAAAGACATGATTGATGTTTTCTTTAAGGTAAATCAAATATTCCCACAGAAATGTAGCCAATCATACACGTTCTCAAACAGCTAAGAGCTACAGTAAAGCTACTTTCTACTGTAACTGTCACATCTCAAAACTTGCAAAGGGATGAAGCAATTGCTCACTGGTTATAAATACCAGCAGATTAGTTTATCTATAGATCTGTATCATGTTACTCATTCCAGAGTCCATAAAATCCAACATGAATCAGCTTGACTTCGTACACAAACAATCACATCCTACACAAAGGTGCGTCCTCCACAGGTAGCATCTCATGACATTTTAGAGTCATGGAGGTTTTAGTATTACAGAAAACAAGTAATTGGACATGTGTGCATGTGCAGACAGACACACACAGACACACATAAACCTTGCTCCTTCACTGTCCCACCAAATATAACTCCATGGATTAAGGCCTTAAATAAGTCTCTAAGAATGTAATTTAGTGCAGTCTGAGTCCCCCTTGGGCAAGCCTGAGGGAGCTCCTTGGGCTGTCACAGCTCAGCAGCTGTCCAGCCTAGCAGTGACTCAGGAGCCAAAACCCTGCCTCATTTGGGTGGCAGTGAAACAGTTGTAAGGGATCAGACAGACATTATCCTTGGATGAGGTAGGGAGGGTGCTTAGAAAATAGTTAATACCAGTAATTACTAAGAATAGAAAGGTAAACAAACTGCTTGAAAATTTGTATCGGAATGAATTCTGAAATAAAGCCTTACCACATGGCATTCCTATCCAGCAAGAGGGTAGACTCTTATCCTAGGTAAGAAGAAAGATGATCAAACTCTTTACTTTTACCTCTGTGATCCACAGTAAAGTCCATGTCCTCCATTCAGTAATGACAGGAACTGCTGCCTGTGGCATATTACTCTGAGTTTCTGCTTAGTGTGTGCCCCTTGACATCTCAGTATCTGACTTCAGCCTAGGATATTTTGTTCTTGAGACATAGGTGATTACCTTCAATTAGTCTTTCGACACTTACAGCCTTGTCTAACATTACTGTTTGTTTGAAAAAAATGACTCCTAGCTTTGATGTACCTCAGTGTTCCTTCTTGTGTGCTGGCTGTGGGCTGCAAAACCCTTTCTGTTGAGTAGCTGTAACAGAGCCATCCATGAAACCTTTCCTTTCTTCTGTTCTGTGCTTTGCACGTTTGTGCAGAAGAAAAATTTCCACTTATGGAAGGTGAGCACACACACTATTCTCTGTATATATTCTCATACTACTCTCTGTATATTATATCTTCTCTCTATATGTTCTCTGTGCTGCTATTCTCTATAGTAAGAGGCAGAAGTGAGTGCAGATTGTTTGATCCTTTGGAGTTACTGTTGCTCCTTCCCCCCATCAACATTTGAAATGTGCGCAGTGTCTAAAGTCACTGATCCAGGGACATATCCTACTGCTTTCCTTTGGAGAATGCAAGATGACACATTTTCACCTTTGAGGTGACAGCAGGTGACAATGAGATAGGTGGCCCATTTCAGCCCCACATTGTCTCACTGATCACAGTATGCCAGCTGCTTGTATGACTGTGCATGTCAGCCCACTAATCTTGAGTGATGCAAAGCTCCACAGAGTCTGGGGAAATACCATTGTCTGTGACAACTCATGCAGGAAACAGTCATGCAAAGGAGCTGTCAAGGGAGGAGGCTTGCTCTAGGAGAGGGGGGTGTGTGGGGTCAAAAGTGTAGAAAGCACTTTGGATCCAAGGCAATATAAATTAGCCATGGCACCTATTCTATCCTACAAAATCTCCTATTTGCATCACATGCTGGAAGAATTAACATTGCAAAACCATACAACAAAGCAACAGCCAGTAATAATCAAGTTATAACTAAATACTCTGGATGGTGCTTGACTTGGAAAAACAGGCTCAGGTAGGAATGCCAACAATATTATCTGACATAGCTGGAAAAAAGAGTAAGCTGTGACATCTCCATTCTTGGCAAATCACAGAGACTGCTGCAGGCACTCTGTTCCCTCTGCTGCTTGGAGTGATGCAGTCGTAGCTGCTGTCGCTGTTAGCTACAGATCTCCTCTCTTCTGTGTCTTTGTGGGGAAGAGGAGGGCATGAAAAGTGGTTCACTACTTGGGAAGCAATGGAAGAAACAGTATTTGTGGTTCCAGTCAAAGTTTTCCAGCTCCTTTTATAGATTTGACTTTTTTTTTAATTAGTTGCATAACAGGGTGCCAGGATTTAGCAGCCATGTTACAGCAAATAAATAATTTTATAATAAAGTCTCTTCTGTCCACTGGCCAAAGATAACTACAGGTTATTCTCAGCTTTCTTATCAAAAGCTGTTTCAGACTTGGATATTTTATCTGAGTACTTCAGATGCTGCCTGAACATCTTCCCACGTTGAGAAAAATCTCAGTGATTGTTTATTTTGTGCATATGTACTTTGCATGCTGGCAGAGAATGCCTAGCTGGTAATTTCTCTCCCTGCCATTATTACCCATGTATGTGCACCAGGCCAAGAGCTCAGCACCAAACCAGAGAGGGATGGAAAGGTCTCCCCCTGAGTGTGGCCAGACCATGCAGAAACACCCTCCGTATGTGAGACCAGCTGCATGAGGCACAGGCTTAGCAGGCTCCCTGCCACCTGGCCAGCCCTGCTCTGCCCCAGGCACTGCCAGGGCAGGAGGGGAGTGCAGAGAGGGGGAGACAGGAAAGGGGGAGAGAGCAGGCTGTCCATGCTCAGCCAGCTGACTGGGGATTTGCAGAGCAGATCAGGGCCATGGCCAGCCCTGGACTCCCATCACGTCACACTGCCAGGACTCAGGCTCAGATGAGCTTTGGACATGTCAGAAGAGGCCATATGACTTCTTACTACAGACCCAAGCAAGGAGCTCTCTGCAAGGTGAATCATCTATCAGTCCTGCCCATCAGTAATGTCATGGCACTGATGTCAGGCTGACAATTTAGATTCCAAATCCTTCCTAGAAGGATCAGGATAGCACATGTGCATGTGTTCCTGGGGTTGTTGGCCATCTGGGCTGCTCTTAAAGCCATGTGGTTTTACACCCTGCCCACGTTTCAGGCGTCCTGTATCTAGAATGGCACTCGGGAGAGCTGCATGTGTTAACTTGCTCTCTGATCTACACCCCTTCATGAACTTTTGACAGTGACTAAGTCTGTGTTTTCCCTAGGATCTTCAAAAACCTTTCAAACAGACCTGATGACAGAAAGCCTCTTGATTTTTTGTTGGGACTGAGTGAAGATCCCTCTGTTCTCTCAGATGCCAAAAGAAAAAAAAAAAATATGAACTGTACTTTTCAAATGTCATCCTGGGGAGCCAACCCTCAAACTCTTCCTCACATATAAAATGTCCTGGCAGGATTACCATATAATATCCATTGCAGCAGTGGAAAATATCAAAGGATCATGGCTTAAAATTAAACAAAGCAGCACCCTTTCTTGTCTCAAAAGCAATACTATTCCTCTTCCTCTTTTTCCCTTCTCACTTGCAATTGCCATGCAGTTTGATAAAGTGGGATTAGGTATCCACAATAAACACTCCCATGTGAGGCCAGCAAGAGCAAATGGAAGCAATCACTTTACTTTTTAGCCCAAACCTTCTGTTACTGTAGCAAATGAGATTTTTCTTTTTTGCAGCTGACTAGCAGAAACTGATTTAGGCCCTTTGCACTTGCTGCCAGCAAGTGTTCCCACTCCAAAAATAGCCTGCTGAAGAAAGAAGTGTCAGTTGCTGTCTTCAACAGGCTGCTTTCTAAACCCATTGTTAGAAGACACCTACTTCAGCTGAAACCTGGCATGTCACCACGCTGTGGGCAAAGTGCCATTCCAGCAGATGGGCAGGGGTAGGCAGTGCCAGGAATCCAGTCTGGATATCAACCTTGAGTAACAAGGTTGTATTCCCATCTGAGGATGTCAAAGCCTGGAGCTGTGCTCTACCTTAACCTGTGTCCTTACACACCTTGCTGCTCACACACATCTATGCAGTATTTGAAAGGTTTCTGTTTGATTTGCAGCCCATTCTGCTCTGTTCCACTGGCACCAGGTTTAGGTTTGGGATGGGTGAGCCTGGCCTGCCATGCTCTGCAATGAAGGTGTGGGCAGGACCACGTGAGCAGTGCTTGGCTTTCAGTGCTTTTCTACCCACTGTGGCATTTAGTAGCAAATACGTGGAGAACACCTCAGGGTGCTACAGTCAAGGCAAAAACTTCCAGAAAGACCTCAACAGCTGTGGAACAGTGAAAAACCACAATGCAGGTACCTCTGAGTGGAGCTGCAGGAGTCCAGCAGAGGTTAATCACAGTGCTCCAGTGCCCCTACAGTTAGAGTGAACAGGTGCCCACGTGCCAGGTGCAGAGAGCAGTGCTGCAGTCTCACTGTTCCAGCCTCAGAAATCCCCACTCTCTCAAGTGCCTCACAAGAGCATCTGGCCTCGATGAACTGGGATTCATATGCCACAGCCTCGTGAGACTGACATGACAATGAAGTCTCTACCTTTCAATGTGTCTTGTACCAGAAAAAGCCTCTTCTCTCTAGTGAAATGCCAGCCTGTGTGTGGAGACTTTATCTAGGTTCTTCTGTGGTACCTGTTTGTGTTATATGTCTTACAGTGTCTCAAATTAAAGCCTGTAAACTCTACCTGCATCTTTTCAAAATCTCGTCTTATATGTCCCATGAAACTATTAGTTTAGCTATCACTTGGTATTAAAATTTAAAAGGGTCACTAAATGCATACTGCTAGAAGGGAACAACATTAGTTACACATTACCAGAACAAAACTAAATTAAGAAACAGCTCATTTCCTTTGTACCATCAATATTTTACTCAGCCATAGCCTGGATGCTTGTACTCACAAAAAGGAATTAATCATTCATGTGCTAATGTACATCCATTTTTTAAAAATCATCACTTAAGTAATCATTTTTGTGTGTGCTCAGATGTGTGATGCCTGCTTATGAAAGTGCAGGAAAAATCAATACAAATTAAATAAAATTTAAAAGGTGGATATCAGTGAAACAGATGCAAAAGAGTCCTCCATGCAGTAAAATTGTAATCAAATTGCTGTAAAATTCTGTTAGTGAGTCATAATTTGAGAAAGATACCGGTCTAATGCTAAACTTATTTATATGCCGTGCTATCCTCTTCATTTTGGTGCAAGCATACACAATGCAGTTCATCACAGATTTTGTCTTAAAACATGCATAAAACTGAAACAACAAAATCTTTACTGCCATCTAATTGGGTACTGCTGTTTCCCAGGAGTTTATTTACCGAGCACCACAGTGATTGTATCCTAACATCATCTGTGTCTGCATATCTGGGGGGTTCCCAAAGCCCTCCCCAAAGTGAGGTGCAGGAAGTCTTGTGGAAAGGCTCCCACCCAGGGCAGGGCAGCACAGGGATCCCTGCCTGGTGTCCCTGTCACACGCCAGGTGTGGGAAATGAGGCACTGAATGGCTCAGCAAAACCAAACTTCTCCTCTCCTGCAAAGTGTCACACAGCCTGCAACATGCACCCAGCACACATCCCAATAATCAAGGTTTCATTCCCCCAGCTCCCTGGAAAGGACTAACTGTATCTCCTGGGCTGGATTTGCTGCTGCCTTGGGCTTGTCATTTACACCCATGGAAAGTGCTCCAAATCAAGAGGCCTGCTTTGCTCAGATATAAATTACAGCCACTTTACTCAGCTAGAAATGTCTGTCTAAGGTGAAAAGTAGCAAAGAACAGCAGTTAGTGCTGGCTGCACTAAAAAGAGTTAAGATGGTCCTAGCAGATTGGAGCCCATGGTCCCAGGGAAATTAAATCAACTTTTACTAAAGATGTGATTGCTTCTTTTGGACTACCTACATCAGTGAAAGAATATGGAAAAGCTGTTAAATCCCTGCAAGAACACTGAATTTCACAGAAGAGCAGCACAATACTTAAAGTAGAATTTGGGGTAGCAGTACTGTAGGTTTTTTCTTCTATTGCTTCAGTAATTTTACCGTGATGTATTTTGATGAAAATATTTTAAAGAAGAACACAATTACAATTAGAATACAATTTAAAGAATCTCTGTGTTTATGAGACAATAACACAACCTGCAAAATAAATTCCAAGGCCAAGTTGTCTATTAATATATGGTATGGCTTCTTGTGAGTGACTAGAGATGAGCTGGAACAATGCTCAGGGAAAAGCATGAGAATGTGCACCTTGACTCCAAGATTTGTGCTCCTTTTTCAGGTAAGAGCTGACATTTGGACTGAAATGGAGAAAATGATCCAGCAGGCAATACTTCTATTTTGCAGAAACTTCTGAGAAACTAAGTAGTGGGTTCCCACTCATCTCTTCACCAAAAGCCATGCTTTTGGGTATTTAATTTTGAATAAAGGATTTTTTCTTTTTTTCTTTTACTCTTTCCCTTCTTACTAGTTCAAATCTTCTCCAGATGAAACTTTTGTGATAACCACTGTGGCCCTCTGAACTGCTTCTCCCTCAACAAGACATCATACTTGCAGCCGTCTCATCTGCAAATGTCTGAGTACATGGCAGAAAAAGAGCACAGCAGTATGATGAGCTTACTCACAGTGGAAAACAGGAGCAACATGAGCTGACCATGATTTGGAGATGCACCATGAATGGCTGTATTTTAGCAAGGAACTGAGAATTCATCTTTTCTTTTGGAGAGGTACCTGGTGGAGCTGGCTTTGGCCACAGCTGAGGAACTCCCTGAGAAGCCAGCAGGAGCTCAGTGCACACTGCTCAGGCAGCAAACCAAGCACACAATGTACAACCCCTGGCAGTGCAAAGCAGCCTGGTGCTACAGTCCAGGACGCAGCTAGGAGTCCATAACCTGGGAAAATTGGATTGGTTCTGCTCATTTTATTTCAACCCAATTAAGGGGCAATGCATCCTGAGCAGTGTACGAGGCAAAAAAGAGTTGCCAGATGAAGCATCCACCACGTCTGAAAGCCACTGCCAGTTAGACATGCAGGACAAGAACTTTTGCAATTACACAAACAGTTAAATAAATATGGATTTAAATTTCTCATTTTTATCAAATTCAGCTGTTGACAAGACCTCAGCCAGAGGGAGGAAGGGGACATCCAATGGTTTATAGTGGAGGTGACACAGAATCTTTGCATGAGCTGTCTGCATGGAGCTACCTGACTGCTTGAGACTGAAGTTGCTGATAAGAATGTAAAGTTTGACCTACAGTAGCTTCTTTTTCTGAGTGTCTAATGGACTGGGTTTTTTTCCCAGTTCAGAAGTTGCAGGTGGGCTGGGGATCATTTGAGAGAGATTCAGCTGTGGACCTCCACCACTCCCTGTGCAATGAGAGTCCCTGCAGAGAAACCAGAGTGGCAGTTTGCACAGGTGTAGAGAATTGCCCCAAATCTATGTGTGTGCCTCCACTATCTCAAAACACATACACATGTGCCTTCTTTTGCTTTTGCTTAAATTTAGTAAAGTGTCCTGAAATGCACTTAATATGGTTTGAAAGATAAAAACGTCTCTGTCCTACTTGTGCCAGTTTATTGCTAATGTGGGCAGGTGATTCATCAATGGATGAAATGAGATTTTCAAGTTGTTTTAAAATGATGAGGTAGTTTTCAGAGCTCATGCAGTTTGTTACTAGATACATGATTTATTAATATATTTGTCAAATAATGTATTTGACAAGTTTTAAAAACATTTCTGGATAATTGCTTTTATAACTCATCAATCTTAAAAGCGGAGTAGCAAGATAAGGTTGTATTTTACAATCCGTATTTTTCCATCCGTATTTTTCCAGTCTCTCCCTTATCTTAGCCCAGTGCAAGGGATGGAAATGTAAACACTGGATACATGATTCCCCAAGATTTTTCTTTGGTTTACTGTTGATTGTCTTTGTTCAGGACAGACTCAACCTTGCAAGCTAAACTAACCAAGGAGATTGGCCAGTTTCAAACTTCATAATTGATTGGTGTAACTGTGATTTCTTTCAGCACCATGGGACCTGTTAATAGCACTTGGAATATTTTGGTTTGATCTCACTCAAAACCATATATAAATGTGCATCTATTCCTTACTGGGTCCTGTTCAGAAATATAACTTTCAGGATTAAAGTTGCCTATTAAAGACTTGATTGAAAGATGGGTTCAGGGCTCAGACACATGCTCACTTAACAAAGCAGATGCAGCTTTCCTCAAGCTGTTTGTTACCACCTGCTTGTCAGACACTGTGTCCCACCAAGGGGTGGATGGAGCAGGGTGTGTGAGCCCTTGGTAGCTGCTTCAGGGTGATGTCCTGTGGCTTAGCTGAATTCCCTGGATGTTCCCTTCCATCTGCAGGTGGCTGAGCCATGAACATGCACTCAAGGACCACTGACACAGAGTGAGCAGTTTTCACATGAGCCAGAAGACTTCCCAAAGTGTGCTGGGCAGCCCTGAGGTTCTGCTGGGGCAGAGGAGTCTGCCAGAACCAGGGCAGGCCCAGGTGCTCAGGCTGAGCACACACATTCCCTCCCACGTGCTGATGCTCATTTCCAGGCCCAGCTGCTTTTTACTGCCCCTCTGCCAAGCAATTGCTCCCCATAACTGCTGGCAGAACACAGCACGTGCCTCTTCCCTGTGCTCTCTGGGCAAAATCAGGCAGGCAGCTTAACCACCTGCTAAACTATTTAAACCTCATGTAGTTTCAAAGCCGTAACAGCCTAGCAGAAAAACAGGGATGGCCTTGGAGACCATTCTGCTGAATAAAAGTGGGGGAATTTCTGACACTTGATTGGTAGCTGGGAAAAGTGAAGCAGTGATGCCTTAACCACTTAACCCAAAGGAAGGGTTTGTTAACTGATATTGTGGGTTCACAACCACTTTTCTGAGACTACTGGGCAAGGGGGGGAAGAGAGAGATGGGTTACACTCAGATGTAAATCTCTGCAAGATCAGCATGTACACACCCTTCACAAACCTGCTCATGCAGCTTGTGTATCAGCCTACAAGGAGTTGCTGATTCAGGGTTTTCTTAATAACAAAACCATATTTTTTGGAATTTAAGTTTTGGAACATGATGCAGCCTTCTAAACTCTCTTTTATTAAAAAATAAACTAGAACAACATCGAAAGCATAGCACCAGCCAGTGCTGAGAAGGCAGACTATTATATTGAGAGCAAGAGCATATACATTGAATAAACTTCATTTCTGAGATGTGCCATACTCAGACCCAGCCCTGCAAACACACTCCCACCAGGTTTACTGGCATGGCAGAAAGATCCTGCCTGATCCAGTCCTTACAGACAAGGTCCTTCCATCTGCAAGAGCTGTTTTCCTACCACTCTTTCTTAGTATTTCTCAGTATTATTCACCAGTCAGTTTGATTTGTGACAGTATGTTTTTATATTTTTATATACATTTTAAAGTTACCCTTGTCTTTAGCTGTGGTATTGTCATCCAAACAGCTCAGAAACACCAGCTACAGCAGGAAGGGTGAACAGAGGCACTTCGGGAACTAATGAGAGTGGGGAGATCTGCATATTGAGAGCAGGAGCAGCACACACAAACTGAGCCACCACCACCAATGGGCAAGATGATTGCTGTTTATTTGAGGGGAGAGAAATGAGTTATAACTGGCTAAGACACTTTTGTTTTCATGAAATGCATATTTGGCTACAGCAAATGGCTTCAAATCAGAAAAGTGACATTTTTGTGCTGGCTGTTTATAAACAGGATGTAGTTAGTGTAAGGCACCACAGCTGCAGTAACTGCAGCTTTTCAAGGCCAGACTGAAATGTATCATACTTTATCATTATTTTTCTCATATTTGCTACACTCAAGGCCCTGCAATTTTATAGGAAGCCAAGAAAATAACTTGTCTGTTGGCACTTAACACTATATGGCAGTTCATTGTTTTCAAGAGAGTTTGTATTTTCACCTGAAACTTCATTCACAGCATCACAGACCCAGCCCTGTTTTTGATAGTCAATGTCAGTGCCATGAGCTTTACTAAGTTCACAACTGAACTCAACAAAACTGAAAATATGAAGAGTGAGTTCAGCATTAAGAGTGCATTTAGCTGAGATGAGAGTCAGAAATTCAAAGCCAGCTGCTGACTGCCAATGGGTGGGAATGGGCAAGGAGAGGAGTAGCAATAAGGCAATGGGGCAGCAGCACAGGTACAGCTTGCTGGAAAGTCAGATGCAGCTTCAATCCAGATGTCTTCCCAACACTCATGATAAAGTTGGTGGGAGTGGTTTGAGGAAAACGCCTTTTTTTATCTCTTGCATAAGTGTTTAACAGTAATTCTTGTTTCCTACGAGAAAAACATTGTGGAGACTAGTGGTTTTCTACAGGAACCCCCCCCAAAGATGTGGGACTACAGTACTGAGAGCTGAAAGCAGTTGCTAGAAGTTGTTTTCCAAATTGGTATACACAAAGTTTGCTTTTGACTCCAGTAATAACTAAAGCAACTTATCTCCTGCCAGAAAAACACATTTCTTTCCAACAGAAAACTGCAATGAGTGTGCTGTGGTCTTCATCATTCTCCAACTTCCCCTCTGTGGACAACATTGAAAAGGCCAGCTTTTCTCAGTTGTTTTGGTTCCTTTTTCTTCCCTGTATCTGTCACTGACACTACTAATAAGTTTTGAAACAAAAGGACAATTTGTTACTTTAGAATTAGCACCATGACTGCTCTTTGTATGGAAATAAGGTTATTCTGCTCTAATGAAATTGCTGAGCTGAATGCTCAGTTTGAAGTTCATGACCCATTGAAATTATGATTTATGGAACTTTCTTGAAAATTACCTGTGTTAACATCATATGTAATGTATTTCTATCACTAGACCTTTGGAAAGAGTTTTCTTTTGCAAGATTCTTCTTGTTTGTTGGAAATACTTTATTCCCTCAATACTGTCCCATAGGAGGGTTTAAAATTCTACAGTACGCTAGAGACCTCTGAAGTTTCTGCTTTCAGATAAAAGCTTGACAGTGTCCATGCTCAGTGCACTTGTATGGGTGCTACAGTGGAAAGCCTTTTTTCAGTACTATCACCAATTTACATTTGGTCTCAGCTTTGGAAAGACAGGTCATATTGTCAAGATCTGCACCAAGATGTGACACAGAAAGTGGTAAGAAAAAAACCTGCAAGAGCTACCACAACAATTCCCCTTGTCTTCTAGTCTGTGCCAAATGTTAAACCTGTTACATGAGAAGACAAGGAAAATCAATGTGGGATCAAAGAGTCAGGTGGGAGATCATGGTGTATCAAGAAGCATTTTGTTTTGGAGGATTATGATATGAAAAGCAAAAATAAATATGTGGAATGAAAAATGCTGGGGAATGAGAATAGTGTGGTGTGGAATTCCCTCTTTGTCATTTTCACTGAATTTCATTCATTGAAAGTGCTCAATATATGGCAAATATTTGAGAGACCAGTGCCAGAGCAGTATTTTGTATATTCTGTAGATGGAAGTGTACTGGGAATCTGGTCAGCAGTGTAATTGTTTATATTCATTATAAACAATCTGTGTTATTTGGCAACAAAACCTGCCTTTCTGAGTTGACTCTCATAGCTGCTGAGATAGTTCTATCAGCTGGTTGTAATTTTACTTTGGGGGCATGCAAAATACATTGTATTTCTTCCAAATTATCTGTGGGAAAAACATGAACAATACACCGAAGGCCCCTCAGTCTTGTGGGACCTCTCTTGGCCCTTTTTCAATACTCTTTAAGGGCCATAAGAGGATGCAGAATAGGTTTAGTTTGCATGTGTCTTGTACCACTGTTACATACATCTGCATCTTCTTCCCTGGCTTTAATACCAACTAATCTCATCTCGAACAATGACAGCAGATAAAATAATTAAGAAAACTGCTACTGAGGGTAGAATAGGTCATAGAATAGGGTGAAAAGATCTTACTGTGAAAAGTTAATGCCCTACTTGGGTTAAAAGATGAAACAAATACTATAGAAGCCCTTTTCTGAGCTTTCCACACAAGGCTGAGTTCCTCACAGATGTGTAAATGTGGTTTCTGCAACATGAGACCTTGTGTTTGTCCAAGCTACCCTGTACCTGAAGGACCTCTTGTACCCCATATAAATATGTACTTGTGCTCCTACCTAGAGCAAGGGGAGCATAAAAGGTTTTCTCTCAGGTGTTTGGGAGGGAGATTCCCAATTATTCTCTATTATATAAGGAGGAACTACATCTTCTCTCACTTTTAGAAGAGTATAGAGAAGGCCTCACAATGAGTTACCCAGTAAGTTCATGGTTAGGATCTTTCACCTCATGGTCTCAAATCTGCTCAGAATGGGTCAAAGCAAAAACTCAAACCATGAACTTTTACATCCCACATACCTGTTCTAACTACTAAGAACTGGTCACTTGAAAGGAGATTTTTCTGTCACTCTTGAGCTGTTCCAATTTGTAGGAATAATTAAATATTATCCAATTTAATGAGAGATGGATTCTACAATCCAGCAAGTTTGAGCATTCACCTTTGGTGTTGATGATGCAGGTTTGAGTCTCTGCTCCAGTGACTCATCAGAGTGAACAGGCACAGCTGAATTGCTGGATGGGGATTGCTTTTGCTTGATTGACATTTTTCTATGAAAAAAAGAAACCCTAAACCAAACTGTTTGTTGAAAGAGGGCAGATGAGCTCTGAATGAGCCCCACCACATCCCCACTGCCTCTCTGGCCACAGACCTGTTCATACTCATGCACAAATATTATGAGAGCACGTCCCAGGCATGTGTTATCAAAGAGCATTTCAGCAGCAGGAGCAGCTTTAGCTGCTCTCCCGTGCTGGCAGCCTCCTCTGTGGGGGAATGTGTTTGTGCTCACACCTGTGCCTGCAGATCACAACTGCACACAAACATGAAAGAATTTTTCCACGTACATTAGGTGCTTTAAAGAAATTCCTATAATCTTCTGTTTTCCAGTCTTTCTCCCCTTGTCTATTTTTGCTAAGCCTGTGCTTGTCATGCCTGCAGGCTTCAAACTGAGGAAGACTTTTATTCTGAAAGCAGCTGTTTCTACTACAGGAGCGCCTTCACTCTGGCTGTGATCTTCCCTGTGCTCTCAGCTTACACCCAGGCTATCCCAGCTCCACTGAGTTGACCCAAGGACAGAATTTAGCTCTGGGGGCTGGAGGCTGAGCTTTTGCTCCCTTTTACCAAGTCTGACTCTCTTGTCATCCCTCCTGCTTTTGGAACATGCAGCAAGAGCTTCTCTAACTTTTAATCGGGCAATTTCATTTGTTCAGTACTTGAAGAGCAGGATTTATTTACCGAGGATTTAAATTTCTCCAAAGTAGAGAGAAACTAAATAGCGCTGCTCTTTAAGCATGCCTCCACATTTAGAAAGCATTGGGTTACACTTTCCATTTGAAGCTTTTCTTCTTAAAAAATAATTCAGCCACCCCTCCTGAGACTTTCCTGGCACTGCCCGCCCGTAACCCAATCCTCCCCCATCAGGGAGCACAGCCCGCTGCCTGCCAGGTGTGCAGGCAGGTTTGTCACATGAAAGACTTGAGGCATAACTGCTGGCAACATGAGCTCTGAAAAGGGATTCAAAGAGGGCTTTATATATACTTAAGTGTAAGAGATGTGCTATTTTGCTAATGGGATTCAGTACCTATATTTTACTGTAAATGCACCTTTAAAAGCCCTGAATAAGAAATTAATTTTATTGACTTTATGGATGGCTTTGGGTTGTAGATAGATCTCCTCCCACATGCATCCTTTGACATCTTTCCTTTACCTGACAGCTATCAGATCTAGTAGGAGAAAACCACCATTTCTATTTGAATGAATTCTCTTGTTATTATAGTGTCAGGCACTCAGCATTGTCTGACCCTGCAATCTAGAGGCCCAGAGTGTCTCCAGTCCTGGGGAATACTTCTGAAAAATAGTGATAACTAAGATAATAATAATTCTCAGCACTCCTGTAAAGCTTTTAATCCACTGATCTCAACCCGATACTGGTACTTACTACTAGAGGAAAGTTAAATTTGTGGCATGAGGGATCCTATCATTTGAAGCAGGAAGCCTGCAGAACAACATGCACTGGGCTGTTAGAAAGGACAATGGTCAATTGTTTTGGGTAACACGCTGATCTCACTGCACTTAATAGCAAAATTACTTCACTGGAGCCATAAACACAAAAAAGCTTTGGCAAAAATATTGTCACGGTCTCTGTATTCAAAATATGCCTTTTGTAACAAAGCACTGCACACTGTAATGCAGATGTTTGCTATTTGATGCTTATTTTGTATGTCAGACTATTTTTTTACTATGTGGCTTCTTTGTCTAGTTTCTTTCAAATTTGAATATACAGAGATACAACTTTGTAAAGAAAGTGAAATATTGTAGAAGTACTTTGCAAATATTGACATTATGTCAAATTGATTTACTTCTACATCAGATTTTTTGTTTACATTTTAAAGAAATTCAAGAAATGTCACTTTTTTGGCACCAGTATTCATGGCAAATAGCCTTCAAAGTGTCATTGTTGAGATTGTGATGAAGAAAAACTTTACATTTGCATGTGCACACGCTGGTATTTGCTCTAGAGAAGTAGGCAAACACATCCAAGTAGGAGGAAGACAGCTAATCATGTAGAATTCTGACAAACTAGCTAATCAATGCTATATGACTAGCAAGTACCTTATAGCCTCACCAAAAAATTACAATCAATCCAAACAGCTAAGAATTGGGGGGAAAAAAAAATCTTTTTTTAAAAAAATAAGTTTGCATAGCAAACACTTCTTAAGCAGCTGTGATTTATTTATGGATTTTCTACAAACAGAAGGAAAAACTAGATTTCCTTGATAAATGACTTATTGTTAATTATTCACTGAGTCCCATTCTCCCATTTACTTTAATGAACTCTAACATAGTGAATCTTAACACCCAATATAAAGAAAGTAAATTTTCACCCTTAGTGCAGTGTGAATGGCACAATTGCTTTATTCTTTTATTCACAAAGTGTCAGTCATTCATTTCAGCTCTGCATCATTCAATAGAACTAAGATGTGCAGTGAATGTGATTCCAGTCATGTCATCCTGTTAGTGCAAAGTGATTCTCAATAGCACTTGACAGCACACTGCTGGATTGGCTCAGTGCGTTAAAACAAACCAAATTATTCTGGTTTTATGTACATATCACTACTTGTTGACATACCAGTAAATTGTTTTAATAGCCTCTACTTATGAAGGTGTATATCTTTGTAGTTAAATTCCAATACATTGTAAAGTATACTTTTCATGGAAAATATTACTCTCTCAAGGAAAACTGTAAGCACAAAGTTTAGACTCAAAAAATGCAGTGATGGTAACTGTTTTATGTGCTCTTTGAGCAGCCATCACGAGCTAAACGTGTGTGACAGAATCGGGAGCGAGTGGCCCGAGACAGCTTTGGAGCAAGGGGAGTGTAACGTGCTGCCAGCTACAGCCCAATTAAAGGGTCTTCTGCTAAGCTACTTGTGGCCAGAACTGCAGCCTTGATGAAAACCAAACCAATATGGTTTTTTTACACAATCCTCAAAAATAATTTCGTTTAAGCATCTTGAGATCAGATTTTATATCTTATGTCAAACAAAGGAGATGATGAATACATGCCTCAGTTAATACCGCCTTCAAGAGAAAGGTGTGCACTGGCCTAGCAAAAATATAAATAAATCCACAGTGATGAATACTGACACTCTTTACTCCGTTTTCCCTGCCTCTGCTTTCAGCTCCATGCTGCTATGCCAAGTCAGACAGAAAATATTATGTGTCCTGTTTAGGAAGATTGAGCAGTTTCCCCTACTTCGTGGTGGTCCTTAAGCAGGAAATAATTCATCTCACTAACCTTTATGGACTTCAGTGCACAGATGACTTGCTGATGTTTTTAATTGGTTCAACAGTACGAGTTTGATGTGGTTTGCTACACTTGCTGCTTTTGTTATGAAGTATCAAAACACTCAGAAGTCTTACACTGATGCACATCCGACCTCTCATCTACCCACACAGCTGTTACTGGCTTGTGGTTTTCAAAATTTGATCAGAGGGTTCTTTCAGTTACCAGATGAATTAAGATTCATTCATTGAGTCCCAATACTGAGGGGCAAAACATGTTGCTGATGCCAGACAGAAACTCTGGCACTGGTGTATCTCACGGAGGTACCTATTCTTTGCTTGATTGAGTTCATATCCACCTCTCTATAGGACTTGGTGTCATCTCCCAAAACAGCTGCACCTTTGCCACTTAAGCAAGTGATCTGACTCCTTTCAGAGCAGAGGTAATCCTAAAAGCCCTAGAAAACTGCTGCCACAACTCTGAATATATTCAGCATTAGAAATTTCTGAGCTACATCTACTTTGGAAGGGAAAGAAGGGAATAGGGTGATGGGGCATTCCCAGAGTGGAATGGGTCACTTAGGGTCCTTTTATTTTAATATTGTGCAGCTTTTAGCTGGAGAACCAAAGTCATGATACAAGGGAGACATATGTGAAAATCTTACAGAAACAATCTGCAGGGTGAAGGAATGCTCAAAATTACTAATTTTAGCTGCAAGCCCATTGGTATGTTTTATTCTACAGCATTGATTGGGAATCACTATGATCAGGGAAGAGCTATAGAGCTACAATGGTTTGTATTTCACTAGCACTGATCAAATCTGGTCTCAATAAGCAATTCAGGTATCTAAATAGCACTGTTGTCCACTTTGCCCTTCTCGCCTGAATGTTTATTTTCTTAGCAAAGCATCAGACATCTGGAGAATTCTTAGTAAATGCATGCTTTCTGAACTTTTTCTGTTATTTGAGAATGTATGAAGAGAATATCAAATAATAGAACTGTATAAGTGATTGTGTTACTGTTTTATTTTATTTTCAATAAAATGATAATACAAGTCCTCTACAACTGCCACAAAACTGAAATCTGAGGATTTGAGGAGGTTTGCAAAACACCCAGAAATGAAACCTGATTGGTTACAGTCCCTCATGTGATGGGCTCTCTCCTTCAGACCTTGTGGATGCTTTATAAAAGACCCTCAAATGGCTAATGGTACATGCACAAAGTGCAAGATTCACCCTCTGCACAGAAACTATTCATTGTCTCCTAAAGCCCAGGCTGGCTGCAAGGATGCACTATAATCATTACAAAGAGAAAATGGGATTTGTTTACATTTCAATCACTGATTAAACAATACTATCTAAGATAACAATCTCACCTGGACTAGGGAAAGGGTAGAGGGTACACAGCTCTGTACACAGAATGCAGAAATCAGAGGCCCTTTTGCTTGCATTTTTTATGATGGGAATTAGATAGACAAATAATAATGATAGTGGCATAAGTGCAGTGGAGAGAATTCACTTCTGCAAGAAAGAAGCCAGACCACACCCAGCTTCTCTCATGCTATAAGCACAAATTATTAGGCACATGCAATTCTTGTATGTGTGAAACAAAGTGGATACATGAGCCAATGCAAATATTATATTTGCATTAGTATATTACACTTACTACAGACCAGTTGTGGCAGGAATATTATTATTTCTTTTCCTTTACATTAAGTATTATAACATTCTTTGAAGAATACCTAACTGATTTGGCTTTGTTCTTATTTCTGTTTTTCAAAGTTGAAACTTGTTCCCACTAAAATCAGTACATTTTAATTTTGGTTTCAGTGGTATCAGTGTGCAGACCCAGCACACTCTGCTTGCAGAATACTGTATTTATCCAATTTTTGCAGGCTAGTAAATACTATTGATCTCCTCTGCATAAAACATGTGGCCAGCTAAAGGGTGCTCATCTTTATTTAGAAATGAGCATACTTATTGGCTGAACTATTTAAAGGGTAATATATTCAAATATGTCTAACATGTACTTAGCAGCATCAGAGATTTTACAAATTTCTTAGTTTCTCATTTTTTAAAATGAAAGCACACATATACTGTAACAGCAGCAATGCCAACATCAACTGCTGCATTCCAAACTGCTCCTGTTGAATAAACTGATGGAAGGGAAGACTGAAGGAAAAGGGAATAACAGGGTTAGGCACAGGGGGAATGACACATCCTCAGCATGCTTCTGGTCTGGTCACTTAGACATGGACAAGCTTCCACTCCTGCTTCCAGAGGTAATGGCTTACTCTGATCAACCAGCTAAGCTTCTTCCACAGTCAGCTCACACCTCTAACCCCCCAAGCCTGCACATTCTGCACAGCAAGGATTTGCTTTGCCTGAGAGGAAGGGGGAGGCACTGTCACAGCAGCTCCACTGGCACACTGGAGCACTTGCAGTCGGATTGGAACAGAAGGCTGAGTCTATAGAGAATGTGAGCCCAGAACTGTGACTTTTTAAAAATCAGGATGGAAAAACAAACTAAATGCAAAAAACTTTTTTTCCTCTCCAGATTTTCACATAAAATCCAGTCTGAAGTTCATTAAAGTAAATAGCTTCAATAATCATTGACTCAGGCAGTCTTTATATCCAGAGCTGAATTACAATTCACTATTAAAAATTTCTGGAGTGGAACCAACCCCAAATCTCTGACCCACTGCTAATAGCCTGCCTGAAAATATTAATCCACCCTACTGCTCCACACAGATCATACAACAGGGAAGCTGTTCACGTGAAAACAGAGCCTCAGAGCAACCTCCTGCTTGCATCCCTTTCTATTGTTTGCTTTTAGTGTTGGCTTATTTTGCTTGCTCTATTGTTCACTAAAGCTGTGACAAATTACTTGCATCTTAAAATTCTCTTGGCTCCCGAGTGTGGTTAGGAGAAATTAGTCACTCTTCCCATGAGTGATGAAGACAAAAGGTGTGACTCAGGTACCTAACTCCAGCCACAGGCACTGGACTGGTACATGCAGCTGCAGGGGTTTTACAGAAACACAGAGCCCAGTGCTGGTGGGAGAGATGGGTGCCCTGAGCACAAATCACAAAGGTCACTCCTTTCCCTCTCCTGGAGGCTCCTTCAGGTCAGCCAGCTCAGCTGTGCCTGGGAGCTCCCCAGATTTATGCCAATCAAAGTGAACTAGCTTAGCTGGGAAAGGTTCATTTGAGAAGGTGCCTCTTTCTCCTGCAGATGGAGGAGTGCTACAAAAGTGAAGGTACTCCAGGAGACTGAAGCATTACAGCTGATATTGAAATATGGCATCACTCTTGCTAAATTATGAACAAAGCCTCACTGATGATTTTAATTTCCGTAACATCACTGTGAACTGAAGAAAGCTGTCTTATCTTTGTGGTCAGCATAAGTGCTGGTTTTCCTTTTTTTTCTTTTTTTCATTTTCCTAACTAGTGTATTTTCACAATCTGTTAATTCCAACTCATGAATATTTATTTTAACTCCACAAAACCAGCAACAGTTGCTTTCTGTTGCAATTACTACAAAATGGTGGATGGAGAATTTGATGAAGAGGAAAAGGATGTGGAAAAAAGTAGTTTCTCACTTATTCCAGCTTGATCCTTTCTCAGGCAGGAAATGGAGATCTGGGCATTTTTTGTGGACAGCTTTAATTGCATGACATGAACAATGTGGTCAGTCTCTGTTGGATGCATTGTTCCTATGAAAATTTGCAACAGTGCAAAAATGTAGGGATTATTTAAACATAATTATCACTCATCACAAATATTTAGATATCAATTTCATAAATCAAAATGAAATGTGTCTATGTGGATCTACTGCTTTCAGTAGCCTTAGAAGCTTTTCAGAGAAAGATGATAGGGACACACATGACCATCAGACTCCAAGCACAAAAATTACAAAATGCCTCCCAGCTCAGCTGTGACCAGAAGAATGGGATGTTTCTGGGAGATCTTCATCCATGGCCAGATGTTTTCACCCCCATTACTGAGCAGCTTTGCAGCTTTCAGATGGCCTCAGCAAATCCCTAGATCGCCCTCAGACTACTGGAGGATGACTTTAATTTGCATGTTAAAAGATAGGCAGGCTTGCTTTATGGGTTGTTTTTTCTGCAGTCCCTCACAGTTTGTCCCAGAGATAAGATCTTCCCTGCAGATGGCAAGAAAGAAGAAATGGGAATTTCTTCTTTGCAACCGCCTGTTTGTTCACCACACCATCTTCCAAGTGCCCAGTAACTCTCTTGGCAAGCAGATAGACACATACGTACACAGTTAAGTGCATATATATATGTACACACACACACAGACACACAAAAATACATTAATGGAGAGGTTTTTTTCATTCAGTTGCTGATCAGACCTCCAGGGGAGCCTGACCTCAGAACCTTTTCTTTTCAATGAGCAGGAGAATGTCTCAGGGCTATAAACATGCACTGTATAACTGCATAATATTAGCTCAAGGGCCTGCATATTGCAGTAGGAGTGGAACGAGCACCTAAACGTGTCTGCTTTTGGCAGCAAAAAGAGCAATTAGAGAGGCTGCTGGGCAGGACACATCAGGCAAAACAACATCCACCAGAGAGACAGTCCCCTTAAAAGGACAAACCTGGCTAAGGCGACGGCTGAGTCAATCACACAACATTCATCTAACTGGATTCATCTGCTAATAGGACATTTACATTAATTAAACAGTTTGAAAATCATTTGTGAAGTTTGGTTATTGACAAAGTGAAAAAACAGAACCTACTCTGTATGCCTTGTATCTTCCTAAATTAGCAACTAATGAAAACAAATTGTATTTAAAGGATTTTAATATTAATTAAGTTAATGATGACATATTCCAAGTAGTACACTTAGAATCAGTCTGTAATAGCAATCTAACAGATGTTGGCATTTTTATTATTAATTATACATTTCATTATCATGCGATGATTGTCAAACAACATTTGACAGCAAAAAATGTATAAATGATTCACACGTTTTATATTGTAAAGATGATACTGTGCTTGATTTTATAACATGCTGGCTTTAATATGCCAGATGATACAAAATATTCTTTGTTTTAGCAGCCTGGAATACAGACAGCTTCTGCAGAACACCAAAGACTGACTAATCTAATATGGGTTGAAGCTCTCAAAGAAAAACAAAATGAAACAGCTGTCACATTTGAAAGTGAAGCATGTACTTTAAGATTACCTCAAGTAGCAAAAGAAGGTAAAAAATATCAATGTGTATATTTAACAAGCATCACTTGCCTCTGTCATTCATCTGGTTATGAAACAAATATGTTGAGAAATATTGGCGCTAACAAGTTGCCATTCAGTCAAGATAAAATTGGGGAATGATTTATGCAATATTTGCAGTGTGAGTGCGTTTTACTTAGAATTTGTTTAAAATTCACAAAGTTTCATCTTTAAAATGAAGCACTGGAGTTATCTTATTGATTTCAAATCACATTACATGTATCCTCGAGAATGCAATTTCAGCAAAGTCTGCTGTAGGTACAGTAAATATCTTCAAAAGAACACTTGGGGAGGCAGAGTAAATCTCCACTGCATGTCTGAGCAGACACATCAGAGCTCTCCAAATCAACTACCAGCACACTTATCTTTATAATCACCCAGGATTTTTTTGTTTTTATTTTTGCTTACTGTTTTCTAGCTCAGCACAATCTTTGTTCATTGAATAAGTGTTAAATACTGTAAATGACAGTTCTCTGAGGGCCATGCAAGTCTCCAGACATCATTCAATCTAATACAATCAACCAGTAGTAGCATCTGAGATGTTACTGAGTCACAGTCTGCTTGATTTTTTTAACAGAAAGGCTCATTTAGTAATTGTTAAACAAGTCATAAACACTCTTGCCAAACTCCATCACTTCAAAAGGCATGACTGGTAAATGAAAATGGATCCAAATTACCCTCTCTGCTTCTGCAGGGCACGAAGAGCTCGGACACAGTAATAATTCTGTCTTCCCGTGTTCCTCACGCACACTCGCCATTTCAGAATTAAGTTTTTGCAATGATCTCTTTTCCTCCTTTGTTCAAGTTTCACAGTTAGGCTATCTTTCCCATTCTGTATTAGCACAGTTCACAAGAAGGCTATTTCAACTTCGTTTTTTAACACTTATCTGCCTAAAGTGCACATAATGTATGTCTGAAATACAGCCATTATCCAGAGCTCTGACTGTAGCAGATTACTCTTAGCTGACTCACTGAAAATTGTTTAACCCTAAAAACCTGGGGTTTAGTCACAGAAGTGTTTCTAAAATTTTATCAGATTTAAATGTATCAGATTGATAGAATAAACTTAATTTATTTTCAATAACCAAGGGACATTGTCTCATTGAAAATATTGGATTTTTAAGGTCATGGCAACAACACTGTGGTTGCTCCTCAGCAAGTGGCAACTAAGCCCACCAGAAGGACAGAGGCTGCATCAGCTGGTCATCTGTGTTCACACCCTTTTCAATTATTACTGTGCACAGATGTTAAATACCGAATTTCTGTTTCTCACTGCTATGAATATGCTCTCTTCATGTCTCTTGCATAGACAATGGAAAGTGAACAATCTTTTCCACACAGTATTTTCCATGCAGTACCATGATACTGAACCACTGGGCTTCCAAGTGCCCTGGAGGCAATTTGATTTGTGGCCCCCACTCTTTTAGCAGAAGATTTGCTTAAGGCTGAAGATAAGAAGAAAAGAATATTTGCACTGATAATTTCTAAGTTGTACCATTGCCTGAATGTTCTGTATTTGGAGGATTACTCCTAGAGGATCTATTTAGAGTTTGTTCTGCTCTGGTCTTTTTATGTTTTATTTACCCTGTGCCTGTTTATTATTTGCAAAATACACAGAGCAGGGAATCTCCAAGGGTCACTTTCCATTGCTGCCCTCTGCTGCATTAGCAGCAATCTGTTCTCCAGCCCATGCAGAAGCTGGGCATGATTCAAGAGCATAAAGAGAAATTTCTCAACAGCTGGTGGCCATAGCTTTCTCAGGCCATGAGGGCCTGTAATAATCCTCTTGGAAACATCCTAGGCCATTCCTTGTTTCTGTTTGCTGTGTGGGTATCACTGTTCTGTCCTGGACACTGGTGTTTGGCACAGGGCACCACCCCTCAGCCTGGCCCTACTGGTGGCACACATCCAGTGACATGTTCTGACCTGACTGCCCGCAAGCAGCACTGAAATTCAGTGGGGAGCACATCAACATCTACTTTCATTGCATTTGACTCTCTATCATGAGGAGCACTGAGAACCTCTTATCATAAGCAGTTACAAGAGTTCTTCTTGCATTTCTGAGCCTCAGCTGTACCAGGACCTGTCAGATTTCCAGCATAACCTATAAACTGGCTGAAGCTGAGTAAACAAATTATAGTGAATTTATAGTGCACAAATGTAGCCTCTCACTCTGTTTGTGATCTGTCAGTGAATATTTTACAGCTTGTTTTGCTTCATTCAGAAGATTTTGGCAAGTAATTCCATGCTTCTATGTGGTGAGTTTTTAGCAAGTCTTTGGGATATTCCAGTCTCAAGGTGTTGACAAATTTTCATGAAGGTTTTCATCCCTTTCTTTTCACTAGGTGTCAGTTAGTATTAAGCTTGCTCATATTCAGCATTACACAGTACTTTCTGCCTGCCTTTTTTGTGGGTAATGAGAAATGTTTCCTTAAAACATCATGAAGACACAAACATACATTACAGAAGGAGATGTCAAAGGAAAAAAAAAAAAAAAGCCCAACAAAACCAGTGGCCATTGTAGTAAGATTTAACTGCAAAATTGAGTCAGAAGCACAAAATCAGGCTTGTAACCTTAAGGTCTTTCTTAGAGTGAGGTTTAGCTTGTTGTGAAACCTATCTGACTAAACCTTAACAGAAAAAAGTGCTTAGATATTCAGTGTAACCCTGAGTATAGTAGAAAAAACTCTCTTATTTTTTCCTTTCCAAGCTAAAATCATATTCCTTACTGTGTAAACCTAAATCCTTAAGTCCTACCAGACAAAAGGTAGGACTGAAAATCCCATTGACAACAGCTTGGACTGAGTGAGTGCATTTCAGTGCAAAAGTTACATTCCCTAATGACAGATGTGGCTTTGCTGCCCAAGGCAGGGTGATGCCAGTCCCCAGTGAGCAAGGCAAACCCAGAATCAGAATCCACCACTGACTCTCCTTCATGCTGGAGCTGTTGGAAATCAGATCTAATGCAAGAGCTACTTCAGCTCTTCCCAAGCTCCCTTCGCATCCTCTCCTGTAGCAGAAGCTAAAACATGAATACTTAGAAATAACAGAAAAACAACTAAAACCATGCTGCTTGCTCTTGGTTGTACAATGCAGAAATTTTCTTTACATTAATACCCTAAATGCATCCTTACAAATAGGCACAGACCCTTAAATGTTCCTCAATTGCTACTATATCCTTCCTGTAAAGAGTCTGTCATTGGTCAAAATGACTACCCCAAGTTTCTCTATTTTACCAGTGAACCAGGGAATAATCTGCTTTCTGCTCTGCTTTACCTGAATTCTTAAACATCAAACTGGATAAAATACAGGTCAGTGTAGAATCAAAGAAAATACTGAGTTGCAAGGGAATCATCAACTCCTGCCAACAACGTAGGGCAGCCCCAAAAGTCACATCAATGCCCAAGAGTGTTGTCCAAAAGCTTTTTAAACTCTCTCAGGCCTGGTGCTGTGACCACTTCCCTGGGGAGGCTGTTCCAGTGCTCAGCCACCCTCAGGGTGAAAAACCTTCTCCTGATCTAACCCAAACCTCTCCTGACTCAGCTCCAAGTTATTTCCTCAGGTCCTGTTACTGCTCACCAGAGAGACGAGATTGGTACCTGCCTTTCCACCTCCCCATTGTGAGGATGTTCATCTCAAAACCTGCACATCTCTGAAGCTGCATTTAGATGTCACTTCAGGTCTATTTCGAAGACAAACACAATACTTAAATGATGCAGACTTTGTGATGGTCCTCTATACAGGATAAATCTATCTTAGATAATTTGCTATATCTTGAGCAAAGTGATTTATGTGGCTATCTGTGTAAAGAAAGAAGACACTGGAACATTTTCAAAGAGAAATCCTTTTAAAAAAGCTGATGCAGGCTAATGCAAGTATTAAAAGCAATTATCCAAATGTTTCTGTATTTGCTCAGCTGTAAACTTAGCAGAAAGATTGGTATAATACCCAAGTAAAGCTTTAGAAATGTTTTAATGACATACAAACCATGAAATTTTCAAATGATCACAATCCAGATGGTGCAATGCTTTGGAACATGGTGGTAGTAGTCTATCACAAGACACGACCATCCATCCTGGCTCTGTACCATCTGCATTCAGGAAAATCTAGCAGACCTCTCATCCTGACTCCCTAACCTGCTGCCAGGCATCCATGCCTACAGCAGGATGCATAAATCTATTAAATGCAGTTTTTGCTTCTCAAATTCTGCAAATACTATTCTGCCTACAATGGATTAAGAGGAAAATGTCACACTCTCCATGTCTGAGATGGTTGGGAATTCTAGAGGATCTTGAGTTACAGCCAAACTTGATTAAAGCTCTCATTAAGCTCGTGGCAACCCCGGGTCCAGTTCTTGCTCCAGATACATATAATTAAATGGTTTCATACATTTCCTTCTCTCTCTCACACATATGCAACTGGCAGAATCAGCTGATTGCTGTTTGGAGACCTGGGAACTGAACATTTGCTGCTGATATACATTTCAGAGCTGGAGGACAGAGACTAAATGAACTGATTAGCTTTTTAGATGTGCCTTGGAAATGGACTCTGACCTGAATTCACTTTTTGCTTGAGATTATTTTACTTATCTCCCTAGCCTACCATGAACAATAAGTAAATACAGTATTTCTAACACCCTTTCCCTCTAAAGGCAGATTTACAGAAAAATCTCATTTTTAGAGAAAATAATTACTTCAACAATATTGAAAAAATAGCATTTGAGTAATGACTTGAAAGGAATTGATACTATCCACAAGACTTTTTAAAGTTGGAAACTAAATTCACAGACTGAATATTTCCTTAAAATTAAAAGAGTCCTTTTGCTGTGTTAACATTTTTCCTTCTGTGCTGTTGCAACCACTCTCCCACTCCTTTATCTGACTGATATGGTAATAACAGGTCCTAGGGCCATATGTTCAAATACATTAGAATTCATGATGGCTTTGTTCTAGTTGCTTAGCTCTTATTAAGACTGACAATCTTCAAGGAAAATGGGCTTTACCAGCACAGCTTCCTCAGCACTGTAAGAGATGAACATACACAAACGCAGTGCACAGGTGTTTGTGATGGGGCTGCTCCTGCCCACACCCACTCCTGCTCACACTGGGAACAGTTGCTTTGCCTTCAGAGGAATCTCCTGGCAATGAAATTTACTGGCATGAGCAAGAACTTCCAGGATAAGGCCCTAGATGTGTGTAGATATGAGGGAAAGCAAAACCTTGTGGGGAGATAAGAGGATCAGAGTTGCAGAACAAGCTGGCTCATGAATTCTGAGAGCAAGAGACCCTACCCTGGCCTGATCCTGCCTGGCTGCAGACAAACTGTCTGGGATTGCCCTTGTTCAGAGCCCTGTGGGCAGCCTGGGGCAGCCCTCACCCCTAAAGATGTGCCTTTGCAGAGGGATACTGAAGCTCATACGGATCTTAGCAATGCCTGCATGTTAAGTAGAGGGGGTTGAAAATATTTTCAGGGTACATAAAATTTACAGATATGCAGTCTCAGAGGGAATGAAACTATTCAGAAAGTCAGATCATGTTGTAAAACAGTTTGGCCAAAAGAGTAAATTCGGAGAAGTATAAATGTTATTCATTGACATTTTCTAGGTGAAATATTTTGACTTTTTGCTCCAAAGTAACATTGCATTTTGAAACTGACAGACCCATTTGGCTTTTGGGATGAAAAAACCATAAACAACTCTCTTAGAAAATCAAGTTCTTTCTCTTAGGTCAGGCAAAATGTTTTGTGTCAGCTGAGACTGACATTTAAATATATTCTTTCCGGCCTAGACGCAAGCAAAAAAATCCAGCTCTAATTCTGACACATCCTGATAAATGTATAAAACTGAACAATTGCTTCCAAATACATACACTATTGGGAAAAGCAGCAGTTTTTGCTTCAGCTTTCAAGCAAGGATGTTGTTATTGAATTGGGTTACTTAAAAAGCACCCACCATTCAGTTTCATTAAAAGCTCTTTCCAATTAACAAAACAGATGTGTTTAGGATTACAAAAAACCAACCACAGACTTCCTTAGAGGTTGTCTAGTCATAAATATGCCATTAGACATGCAAAGATTTTCACCTCTCCTCATATAAGACATTCCAAGGTTCTCCTGGCCAGCCTTCAGGACTCAGGATCCCATTTTATGAAGTTAAACTACTTTAGTCTGTGACCTTTAAGATTAACTGTTTGGGGATTTTCTTCTCACACACATTTTTAATCTGTTATCCAATTCGTGCAATTGTTTTAGAGCAACTGTGCTTGTGAAATGCACTTTGTAGAGCTTGAAAAAAGAAATAAGTGCTAAGGAAGGCTTCTTATTTATACACCAAGGCTGTGTATTACATTTGCATAATATGATATCAGAAGAAATAAATGGCACCAGAAATAAGTGTATGGAGGGAAGTGCTAATGAGCTGTGCAGAACAGGCAAAGACAGTATTTTTTTACAGATGATATGGATCTGCATTTTGGGAGAAAGGAAAGTCATAGAATTTTTCTCAAATGAAAACCTCAACTAAGAGATACTGGAGCACATTTCAACCCCTCCTTTCCAGAATGTGTTAAGATGTTTACCGATCTCATTCTGAGTATCAATAAAACATGCACACTAAGCTGTACAGCCAGAAAACATGCACAGTGGAGCATGGCATGGCAGAGGCAGTTTAATGTGGTAGCTGTGCTCCACTAACATTGTGCAGAACACTGAATGTACCTGAAAAAGTCCAAGACACAGGTGCATTTGTAAACACTCAAGCATGAGACAAATATATCACTTAACAGGGTTAGCCCAGTTAAAAGAAAGAGAATCTAAAGCAGAGGAAATAAAGCCAGCTAGAACTGTCCTGTGCTGGGGACCTCCAAGAGATGGTGGTTAAATATAACACTAGCACAGGCTCAGCCCTGGGTTGTCACATCCTTCACATGTGATTTTTTGACCCAATCTATCACTGTGCTGTGTACAGATATTTAAGAAAGGGAGCAAGTTCATGCATCTGCTTTCTTCTCTTTGGAAGAAGATATTCTCTCCTGATAAGCATGCCTCCATCTCTGCTGAAGTCAATGGGAGTTCTACTGTTGACATGCATAGAAGCAGAACCAGCTCTTAGCAGCTGCCATCCTTCTCCTCTGGCAAAATTAATCATTGTTCCCCAAAGGCTCCAAGACCCTCTGACTGATGCTGCAGCAGCACAGCAAAGGGTCAATCAGGGCAAGGAAAGGCTGCACAGTTTACAGCAATCACACCTCTAAGGTGTCCCTATTACAAGTCTTCTGTATACAAATGTAGGAAAGCACAAAGATCTGAACGGATGTCAGAACACCTCTTTATTAAACCCAGTTGCTCATTGTGCTGCTCATTGAAAAGCCAGGAAACATTTCTTAAAATACAGCTACCACCACAGCACTGATTCACTGCAAGGCTTTTCTTGGACAAACACATTCACCGAAGAAACAAAACAAAACCAAAGCACAAACCAACAAGCTGTTCTCTCAATTTACAGCCCTTTTACAATACCTTGTATTATTGATGGGACATGGCTTCACAATTCTTTTTTTATACATTTGGTTTTTTGTATTACACAGAGATGACTGCATAGTGCACAGCCAGTGACTGCATCTGGTGGATAATTTTATATCCTGCTCAGATGCTGGAGTATATATGGTCCCACGGTGAGTACATCCAATAGACTTTTTTCTTCAATGGGGCTATAAATACAAGTAAAGGCAAAGTACTGCACATAAGGTGCCTATATATTGCTTTAGTGAGGGGTGAAAGATGCTGGTTGTGTGGATTCGTTCTGTCTTACAGCCTACCCAATAAATTGATATCTTTGTTCATGGAAAGGTAAATTTCTCCATAGCCAATGTGTTCCAAATTTTTTTCTGAGGCATTCTCTAAGGCAGACATCTCTACCTTCAGTATTTTCTGTCCTGCTATCACTACAATTGGGGATGCAGTTAAGACAAATTTTGGATCTGCCACTTTCTTCTGTATTCTTCTGGTGATATTCTGGAAAGAAGTTTCCTGGTATGTGTTAAGCCTGATTATGAACTATTTTGTAACTTTCTGGCCTCAGAGTTTACAGCTGTCACTCTCATTGTTAACACTGGTATAACGCCCATTCTGCATATCTTAGAGTGGTTTAGTAAGATCTAGATAAAACTGTGTGAGGAAAAGATTAAATTGTTCCAAACCTCTCTCAAGATGTAGTTTTGGAAACTAGGAAAAATTCTGAAAAGAGAAAATCTCCTCAAACCCTGTATTTTTTTCCTAAAAAGCCAGAGAGACAGAAACACAAAACTTTAGCCTACCACAGCAATACTTTAATGTCTTCTGAAAGAAGCAAGTATCAAATATTTTTGTTCACTTACATCTTTATGACTTGTTTTTACACGAAGTCAGGAAGCCTAAGTACATTATATTCTAACGGTCCAAGTTGGAATTGGAAAATTGCCTGATACAATGAATGCAAAATTCTTCTCTGTTATGAAAAATTTAGTCTAAACCCACTGAAGAGTGCTTTATTCCTCAAGTGAAATCACTATGGGCCCCTGTGATGGAACTGTTACCCAGTTACATAAAACTTGTCATCCTAAATCTGGAGCATAATATGGTGGCAAGGCAACAGTTTGTAATACAGTGGGATCTGTAACTGCCTATAGGGAAGTTTTCAGCTGCCTTTGAGTTATAGCACAGAAAGGAAACAATTGTACTGCAGGATAGAGAAGGAAGTTGTACTCTTGTTATTAAACCTCTGAAAAATATTAATATCCTTTTGAAGAGGCATCTATTTCCTTTCCTGGTCATAACTGAAAAGCCTTCTGGGTTTTATTTTCCACCAAGTTTAAAACTTACACTTTAGGACTCTGACTTACAGACTGAGATTTGTCTTCCTCTTTAAACAATTTAGACTGTGGTGTACTGATGAGTACTTAAAATCAACTCTAAGAAATCAGTCTGCAGAGAGAGGAAAGAGAGGTAATATCTGCACTGCAGCTGCACTGGGAAGACCTTAGCTGCAAGGGACCCCAGGCTGTGGGTCTGACAGGCTTGGGGCTCCCTGCACCCCCCTCTCCTCACCCTGCAGACGTGCCCTCTGGCAGGCAGTGCCTCCTTCTCTGCACTGCCCTGCCCTTGTGGGGAGCAGGCACATCCCTGAGCTGTACTACACAGGAAGCAGTCCTGCCCCTTGCTTCACACCCAGCCCATTTCTGTAAGGGGTTGCCTTCATTTTCATTGTTTGCCTTGCAAGGTGAGAGTCCCCAGTCTGAGGATGAAGTGAAACAAGACTGCGCTTTCTGTTTTCTAATCCATAATCCACAATATTTTTATCTACTTTTCAAGCACCAGTGTTTCTACAACCAGAAATTCTCAAAAACCACAAAACCCCCCCTTAAACAGCAATCTGGGTTTAGGCAGAAAGCTCTGTCAGCTCTGGCTCAGCAGTTTGTTATCCTGGTTAACTGGATCAATGGTGACAGCTGTAATTAGTAGAGATGAGATTGCCTGCACTGTAATTACACCTCAATCTTCAGTGTGAGATGGACTGTAGGACACACACTGCAGATTCTCCCAATTACAAACAGGTTATGGAGAGCATGGTACTTCTGTGCTAATCATGTTTTCTATTATATAGAATAAAAAAAAATATGGCACCAGCTAAAAGAATTGTTAATCTGAAGCAGTTTTGCTGATTCAAAGGCATTAATCCACAAATCTTTACAGCTACATGGGTTTTTAAGGTAGCCACCCTATAGAAACACAAGGGTTTTTTTTAACCTAAGTGGTTACTAACTCTACAGCACATTACATCTGCCAGTACTTGCTCCAATATTCATGTGCAGAATATTAATAACACATTTTTGTTTACTACAAAAAGGTCTTCCTTTCAAAACCATGCATTAAATGTAGGAATAATTCTTTAGATTTTTCAAAATCCAACGTAATATGGAAACACATGCTGTGTCTGTAAAAACTTAGTCAAAGAGCAAGGACTAAGAATAAGGAAATTGTATGCATTTGACCTTTGATTTAGGTTTGAATACATCAACAATGAATGTAACTTAAGGAAAAAAGGGTGTCTGAAGGTAAGAGGATACTGAAAAACTTATTTTCAGAGACAGTGAAACTATTAAAGACAATATTCTGTTCTGCTTCTCTGAATACTCAGCCTTCTCTGGTTGTGGACTCTTGTTTTTGCTTTCCTTGAGGAAGGATTATATATTTCTTTAATTAGGTTTAAAAATGTTATTGCTGATTTCAAACCACATCTACATACACATATTAACAACTTCTCTCTCCCAGGAAGGCCACTTTACCTTGTTTTTATGCAGCTCTTATTCTAATCTTGTTTATTTTTCAGTGCACAGAAACATCTATGATTCATGTCTGGGGGAGAGGGGACTGAGGGGAATGAACTAATATAACTTTTTCTCTTATTTTCTTTCCTTTTTTTTTTTTAAACTCCTGAGGCTCAACTATGTCTGATGTATTAAAGACCACGTAGGTTTAATGAAATCCATTTATGATTTTATGAGTAAAATCTGTCCCTCAGCACCACTTAAGCTCACACACAGGCCACTACAACAGAACTGAAGTGGCTTGTTCTGAAGTGGGGGGAGAGGTCCTGCTCTTTGTAGAGAGGTGGGCTGGGTTTCCCAGCACTGAAATCCAGGTTTCCATCACACTCTGCTCTGCGAGTGCCAAGGGATGGCACTGCAGGAGAGAGCACCATCTGTCTCACTGCACGGGCTCTCCATGGGATGCTCTGCACTGGAGGGAGGCTGCTCCTTGCAGGAGGCTCCTGCTGTGCCTCTGCTGCCCCTGGGCCGGCCCGCAGCAGGCTCGGGATCGCAGGAGGGCTCCAGCAAGGAGCACTGCGGGGGGGGAGCTGTGCCAGGAAAGGGCAGGGGCACAGCACAGCACCTCAGCTGAGTGCTGAGAGCTGACCTGACCCTCTGCATCAGCACACACCCCTGCATCCAGCGTGCTGCCTCTTGTAGATGGTGGCAATTGCACACACTGTCCCCAGATTTTGGGGGAAATCATCTGTGACTATTTCACAAGCCAGAATTTTCCAAATAATGCAGCAAACCGGGAGGGGAAAAGGGAGAGGTAAATTTTATAGTTCAGCTAAAACCTAGTTTGAATCTACTTAAACCATCACTTCATTGCTAGTTTAATAACAATCCTCAGCAGTATTTTACTGTTCCAAATAGATATTAAATGTTTGGATATCATATATTCTGGATAAAAATTATTTCTAATCATGACCATTTTCTTTCACTCTTATTTTTTGTGTATGACTTGCACAGTTTTAACACTTTGACTGAACACAGTGTTATGTAGTTTTGGAAGATTTTTGAATTAAACTTACATTATCTTATCAGGCGCTGTTACTGAGCCTTATATCATACAAGCTATTGGGGATATTGAATTTATTTAAGCTATGATTTCCCGAATACAAATAGGTTAATTCACAGCTGTCTATTTTGAAAAGTTTGTTATTTCAAAATGAATCTACGAAATCATGATGAAAAGAAAATACTTAAGCATAGATTCAACCTTAAGCATGTAATTCCATTGAAATAAATGGCTCTACTTTTGTTTTCAAAGGTAAGCATGTGCTTACTGCTTTGAGTTGGGACCTCAGACATTTCCAGAGATTTTAATATCACATTTGCAAACCAGATGGTAGCGCCTTAGTTTAGCAACAATGGAGCAAAGTGTCCTTCGTTTATACTTTAATCTCAGAAAATGAGATCAAGACATTTTCAGCAACTAGTTGATTGATACTATGTGAAAGCTGAACAACCTTGTTAATTAGGCAGTCCTGCTGGAGTGTCTGAAGGCATGGCAAACCATAATTAAAGCACACCAACACAGTGATCTGTGGAGGGAACCTGCCTGAGCCCTCCTGGAAGAACTGGCTTTCCTGAAGGCGCACTGCGGCACCAGAGGGGCAGACAAAAGAGCACTGCCATGTGATCCAGCTACAGAGGTTAGCAGCTTTCAGTTCTATAAAAGGATTAATCAGACTGGAAAACTAGACAAAAACTGGTTTCCTCCAGCTAAAGATCTGAGTATTCAGCAACCACATTCCGTTTTATTTGTTTGGATCCCCCAGTTCACAAACACAAACAAACGGAGTCACTTTGGGGACTCCAGAAGCCTCCCACTAAGGCCTGTGAAGAGATCATTTCTGGCACAGCAGAAAGACATGGATGGCTGAGGAAAGTTTCTCATCTGCACTAGCCCGAGGCAATGAATATTCAAGAGGTGCTTACCTTACTCAGGGAAAGAAATCTTCAGGGAGATTGGAAGCGGGAAAGGAGAGGCAAGGGGGTCAAGTTCATATAATCACTTGTCTTATAAACAGTGAATTTGTTGAGACTGCCCTGGAATAGTTTCATTTGGCTACAGTCAGAGCTGCAACGGGAAACTTCAGCACACCAACTTTATCTTTAGATAAGTTTTCCACAGCTACTTAGTATCTTGCTTGGTTTGCAGATCACATTCTGTATTTTCAACTCGCTCAGCAAGCTTAGAACAAAACTCACAGATGGATGCACTATTTTGATGCAATTAACAGTATATTTAGATATACTTGTATTACACTTCTGGAGTCCGTATAGAAATGTTTAGTTTAAAATAACACTGAAACAATTGGTATTTCCATAGTTTTAATTACTGTCAAATTTTGTATCCACTTTCTGAGATCTGGAGGCTGATTTTGGCTTGGACATTTGTTTTGTCTTTATTCAAAGACACTTTGTGCGATTGAAAATATCCTTTCCAGAGATGGCAAAATATCATGCAATAAACCCATCTCAGTCAAAACTCTGAATACTAGAGAAACTATAAAGTGTTAAAATAGCTGGGACTATATAGAATCAACCCCCTACATGTTCCTAAGTTTAACTGAGCAAATCTTTCTCTACAGCAATATCAGTCTCCTGTAGATAATATTGTTTCTAATTCATCACATACCAGCATTCAAAACACAGTCTATTTCAAGAACTGCAAAAGCAAAACAATGGAAGCATGTTAAAACCCTATTATTTATTTAAAAGCAGTAAAGAATGTGTCTTAAGTTATACAAAATTACCATATTTTTATTGGTTTTAGGCTCTGGGAGGAAATGTGTGTGCAATTATAGTATGTCTTCTACATCTGTCTGCAGAGTTTATAGTAAGAATAAATTGTGGTTAATCATGTACAGTCTTGTATTTGCTCATAACCACAACAGTGATATGTATGCATGGAGCATCCTGCTGTTTGTTATTGGATTTTTCCTAATTCATATAGTATTTCATGTTTTTGCTACTGACACCATAAAGCTTTCATTCTTGCATATATTAAATAAAATACCATTATTAAAGTGACCAGAGTTCCCAAACCTTACTAATTCTCACAATGTACATACAGATCAATTTGCACAGCTTTGGAGTGGGGGGTGTGTGTGTTTGTATGTTACATAAGTAGTAATGAATATTAGGCATGCCTCCTGATGAAATAGCCCAAAATAGAAAAGAATATTCTTATTTACAGGTTGACATCTGTGGGTTTTTCTCTCAATTTCCATGTCTAGATTTTTAGGACTAACCTTGCACTCAGTGAGGAAAATTCCCTTAGGCACTATGTGTTCTGAGGCTGACTCCCCTTTGTGGGAGTTAATTTGTGGGGTTAATTTTTCCCTCCCCCCATGCTCATGTCTTTTGAACATCTTTGATAGTTTTAGTGAACAGTTGAGAAGTTTGTCTTTTTAAAAATAAAATACTAAAAGGAAAAAATTTATATTCTCTGCTCATAAAATTATTTCAGTATTAAACATCACAGCCATGGCGTTCTTTGAATCTGGACCATGTGAAGGGCCAGGCAACCCACCAGGTCAGAGCTCCTCTAGCTCATGGGTAGGTAGTGGGAAGGACATGGCTGCCTTTCCATGAGCTGTGAGATGAGGAGGTCCTGGTTTCATTACTCATTATCAGGATAGGTCCTGGGAGATTAGTACTTGTGAGTGTAACCTGTCACAAACTGTGGTGCTACCACACATGTTCTACTAGATCCAGAAGACTTGTGATGTGCCAAGTGGTTATGGCCAATAATAATGGAATGTAAGATCTGACTCAATTCACATTTCAATTTTCTTGCTGGGAGTTTGTATATATAGAATTAAAGTATTTGGGGCTCTAGGCCTAAACCCATGGCACTGGAGGGAGGCTTGAGATCCACTCACTTTCAGAGCCACCTTCCTGTGTCTATGGATACACTAGAAATGCAAACACCCTCTTCGCACAGAAATGCCAGATGCAGAGAAAACAGTTTTCTACTGACTGAGTTTGCACTTCTCCAATTCCTTTTTTTTAAGGATATATTTAGATAAAGAATTAATATTCCAATTGGTTGATTTGCAGGGAGTTCTGCATGGTATTTAGATGCTAATTACTGCACAATTAGAGGGCTAAGGTCAGGCACATCTTCCAGTAATGGAGCACAGAAATTTACAGTGTTAAAATACCAAAATTATCCACAAATACAGATACAGGAAGACTTTTAAAAAGACTACTGCACATGGGTTTCTGCAGTTCAGAGGGCAAACCTTGCCCTTGTTAATCACACTTGAGTCAAAGGGAGCAGGATGTGACGGTGCTGCCTGCAGAGCAGAGCAGGGCAGGTTACATGCTCCTCACACTGAGAGCCAGCAGGCACACATTTGGGGTTTGGCACTCACGCTCCCTCTCACTCTCTTCTCTGGCCAAGCACCACATGTCCCCATTCAAAAATTTCACTAACTACCACATGACAGACCTGCATGTTTCTTACTCAGATGTTCAAGGGGAAATTACTGTATAAATAGTTAATAGCATATTTATCATGTCTTACATCCTGCTCTGAAATCTGGATGGAGGAGAAGAATTTCTGCATTACGGAATGCTGGCATCAGAACACAAAACAATCATTAACCATTTGAGATTTGGGTGCACAGGCAGGGCACAATCTGTTTTATTGCCACCACACCGTATGATCAGAACCTTTGCAAAAGCAGGCTATTGGAAATGCAGACTTTTATTCTTCAATGTGTTACAAAGAGGTAACTCAAGTTCTTTCCTAGTTTGAAACATCTAAAACCTGTCCTACATTGGGAACAGGGGTTTTGTTTCCTTCCCACTAACAGGCTAGTCCAAAGGTGCTACTATTTCACATTCAATGCCCCTGAAATTGTATCTGAACTGGAACGTCAACGAAATTATATCAGAAGAAATACTTTTTTTTAATCCCTGAATGGAAGATAACTAATGAGACCTGCAGAAGGGAAGGTGGTCTCATGCCCCCTGCTTCTCCCTGAATCACTTATGGGCAAAGGCAGCAGCACCTGGCTCAGGTCAGGTGCCAGGGCTGCTGCTGCTGCCCCAGTTCTGTACGTGTGGGAGAGGAACCAAGGTCTGGGGAATCTTCCTTCAGCCCAAGTGATGAAGGAGCCTTGTCCTGAATAAGAGGATTAGCTTCGCTACTCAAATGAATGGTGTGTGCTCTATTCAGCTGTGACCACAGCAACATTCATCAGCAACTGCAAAACACCTTCTTTGTCCTTCTAGGGAAGGAAACGGTCAGACTAAGTGGAACTTTTCCTTGGTAACTAAGGCCATGCACAACTTGGGAAATCAAAGGAAAGTTACACTACTTTTTGTTCTCCAGTATTCCCTTTTGCAGGGGAATGAGAGCATTTCCATTTCCATAAATCTTATCCAAAAAAATATCAGCAGGAAAGTAATTTTTTCTTTTCCGTTAAAGACCCCAATAATGTAAAGCTCCTTGTCTGACTGGGTGGGATTGGTGTTCAGTAGAGACTGGAAAAGGGCAGCATCAATGACATGAAAAGACAGCCTAAAGTTTTCCAAAATTCATGACTCCCTGAAAGTTTTGAAAGCACATGATCAGCCCATGCCTGTGAGCAGCAATATTTCTTTTAATTCACTTCAACTCACCAGGAACCAGCCTGTTTTTCTAAGTACCCTTCTCTTCTGAACAGATACTATGCAAAATTAATTCAGGAGAATCTTCAAATACTCATGGGAACAACTAAAAGACACTTAACAACTGCTGATATGTTCACCCAGATCTGATGGCAAAAACAAACACATTTGCTCAGCTCCAGCAGTACTGACCCCTTGGTGCAGGCATCACTGGCTGGGATGTTTCCCATTGCTTTTGTTAGATAAGATGTCATCTTATCCAGCAGCCCTTGGATGTCACACTCTCCAGGACAGGCAAGCCAAATGAAATAGCAGCAAACACACATCCTCACTCTGCACCTGCCCCTTTCCTCTCTTTCCTGCAGCCTCCTCTCTTTCAAAGTGTCACACTTTGTTGGGTGCCATCTCCCAACACATGGCCAACATATTCACCCCCTGTGGGAGCCAAGGCTTAAAGGCAGCTTGCAATATCTGAGCTAACCTCTGTTCCCTGGATCGTTCCCAGCTTTTGGTATCCAGATGTCTTCACCTGGGCCTTGCTCCTGCAAGAAGAGGGTGAATTTTCCCACCCTGCCTATGAGCTCTGCCACAGGAGGTCCCTGTGTTGTGTGGCCCCTGCTCTGCAATTTTTGACCCTTCACTGACCATGTCCATATGAAATTACCAAGGCTGTTTTTTCCATTTTTCTGTGGAACACCAGTCTGCTCAGCCTAGCACTGTCCACACTGCAGGCTCAGGCCAGCTCTGCTCTCGAGGCTTCACACCAATGTTAGCACAATGCTGGTACCAGTACCAGACTCAGAATAAATCAAATTTCTCTGGGCTTAGAGCTCTGCTTTGACCTTTCAGAGTGGAGCTGGGCTGCAACTGACCAGCATGGGCAGTGCTTGTGGCATACCCCCAGGCTCACAGCTCCTTGTGGAGGACTTTTATCAAATAGCACAGAACTGACTGCACTTGTTTCAGCTTTAAAAAAGAAGACTGATGTCTTGGTTCTGGGGAATGATAGAACTGAAAATCCAACAAACTTTCAATGCCTGCCAAGAATAAATGTTTCACTAACAGAAATATTTTTCCCTCTTGATCTTCCATAACATGGCTGCTCTGTGGCAGTCAGGAGTATGATGAGCTCAGGGCATAAGAGTCCTTTTAAAATCAGCACTTATCCACCAAAACTGGGGCTGCTAGGAGTTATATTGGACACAGGAGCCATTTTTAATATGTAGTCCACGACAAACCTGATTTACAGATTAAAATAACAATATTATGGCATTTATAGGATATATAAATTTAAAGCTGAACTGTACTAGCCATAAAATCTTGGATGCTTTTGTTACAGCTGCAACTAGCAGCAAAATAATACACCAGCAAAGCTCTGCAATTAATAATCTCCAAGTTTAACATACTAAAAAATCAGGGTCCCTTTCAGAGTGCATTACCAGGTGACATGAACAGGTGTCATGTCACATCAGGCTTTCTTCAGGCAATAGCTCAGTGCTGACATAAACAGATGAAAAAGACTAAGATGAGAACATTTAGTAATATGGATTCAAAGAAAGGCCACGTGATCTTATTATTCAGGTTTAATTATTGTTCTTCATTAAATATTTATCACAAGGCTTCCACCTTCCTTTAGCTTGATGTACAGGAAAAAAATGGTCCCTCAGAACTCTCAGTCCTTAAGGGAGTGTGTAATTTAACATTTCCACCCTGTTTTGGATCAGCACTTGTCCTGTGCTCATGCACTTTGGTACTCAGCCAGTTACAAACCCCTAATTTCTAGCATGGCCTGCTCTGCCCTGGGCCTGCAGGCAGATACTCCTGACAGCTTCCCTGTGCTCCAGCAGCCAGTCCTGCTCCTAAGGAACCAGGGAGGGCTGCACTGCTCTCTGCCTGCCTGCACAAAGGGGCAGGGAAGGCACTTTACCCCCTGATGGAGAAATGAGAGCTCCATCCTTTTGTACTACAAGAAAAGTGACAGTCAACACTACAAATACATAGTTTACAAGACATATTTTAAAATGTATGCCTTATTTATGAAATACTTTTTCCAGGCAAGCAAACAAGGACATTTTGGTATGCCAGTTCTCTCTCTAGCACGACTGAAGGTTCTCAACTCACTTCCAATAATGGGTATTACTGGATCAGTAATTCTCATTCTGGTTTGAATAAATTCACACTGGAAAACCCAACACTTGAAAAATGCAAGGGGTCAGCTGAGGAAGCAGACCCACCGTGCAGGATCTCAGCCAGGGATAGGTTTTAGTTCCACTGGCTGCTTCCCTATTTAGAGACCATAATAATTCTGTGTGCACTCTGGTCCATGCCAGGTTTGTGAAATTAATGATAAAGCTGGGTGCTGCTGAAAATAAAAATCCCCAGAAGAAATTCTCAGAAGAACATGCAAATTGATTTCAGTTAATTGTGGCTACTATGATGACTGTAATTTGCAGCTTCTTTAGATTGTATATGGTGAGGGATAGCCTTAAAATTAGCAAGTCAGAGAATTTGTCAATTCAACTGTTGTCAATCTGGCATTTCACACTGAGTAATTAAGATCCTGCTCACCTCGTTCACCTGAGCACTAACCACTGGCTCAGATTCAAAAATCACCCATTGGTCCTAAACCCTCTTCAGCACAAGGCACAGATCACCATCCCCATTTTGCAATTAGGGAACCTGAAGCCCAGGTTTAAACATTGCTGAAATGGCAGAGATGAGAATAATTACTATCATGGTCTTACACAATTTCCATCCAAGTCAGAAAAGTGAGAGCTCTGTAGTGAAGTTCCTGCCCCGCAAAAATCAATAGCTAAACTCCCTCCTTGCCCCTGTTCCTATTCAGTGAACCATAATAATGACAAGAGAGCTATTTGCATGTTTAAAGAAGCAGAACTGAATGCATATAGACTCCTTATAATTAGTTTCACAGCAGCTGACTGCAAAAACACGTAATTTAGGTTCAAATAATATATACTTTTTAAAAACCCTGAAATGCACCTTGGTCTGTTTACTGGCTCTGAAGCCATAAAACCCAGCACGGTGTGACTGAAAAGTGTTCCACGCAAAAAGGTAGAATGCTGGGCTTTGGATGAACATATTGTGAGTCTGAAAGCTGGATAATCAATTAGCATCCTACTGGAAGCCTGACAGCCTGTCGTGACCCATTAGGAGATATTCGGTGCTCTCAATAGCTGTGGCTATAGGGACCATTTACACAGATACCAGGTAAACCCCTACAAAGCTGAATATGGTAAGGTCAGCTCTTTGTTTTACTTCTAAGTGCTTTTCCAAGATGATTTTCTCTGGGGTGGAATGAACATTGCAGTTGTGCTAAAAATGGCAACACTGCATTTCAGGTAAGCGGGTTGAAAAGTCATTCTCACTGGGAAATGAACTCACGACCTTTTCAACGAAAGGTAAAGCTCAAGTTGTAAAAGTTTGCATGCAAAATGCACTAAATATATAGTTGAGTAATAGCTCAAGAGGGCAGTAACAACATAGCCTGCCTAACAGCTCATGCTAATGCAAACATAATGTGCCATGTAAAAAGAGATTAATCAAGTTTTCCTACAGGAAAACTGACAGTCTGTCATGACCCATCAGGAGGTATTCTGTGCTCTCAATATCTGTGGCTACAGGGACCATCTATGAACTGACAAATTTGGGTGACTGGCAATGCCACACTAGTACAAAAAAAAAAAGTCAGAGATGGGTGCCACATCACTGGTCCTTACCAGCACTTTGCTCATAGATATTTCCCTTTCATTCATATTCTTCAATGTATGTACATGGTGTGCACACATACACATACCTTGTGCTAGCTAAACATAGGGAATAACTGTGCAGTTAAAGCACAAACCTTTCCTAGTTCCCAGAGCCACTGCTTTTGGTGTATGATCAGAGGCTCATGGGCTCAATTTTCAGCAAGGAAGCACAATTAAAACTGGTAAGGTTGTTCAAACCATATCTGATTCCCTTCACAAAAAACAGAGAAAAAAAATTGTTCAGATTATAATTTAATGTCAGAGATGAGTAAATACGATTTAACAACAATATCAGCACGCTTTGATGAGGGCAACCTCAAGTCTCTGGCTCATCTCTTCTATAAATTGGAATGCACTGTGATTAGGCTCCATTTGGCATTCTGCTGTGCATTAGTCAGTGAATGCAGAGCTTATCCCAGCTATATTTAATGAGGCAGCAGGCGTGCCTTTCTTTGCAAGAAAGAGCTTATCTACATGTCTATAACTGATTTTGTAAGTGAGGCAGCAGATCCTCAGGCCCTGTTTGCTTTCATCTGGATGTTTGAAAACATTGTGTCCTGCAGTGGAAGGTAAAATATTGCTTCATAAAAGGCTGCCACACGTGCTATGTTTTAAAAAAACCCACAACAACACAAATCCCCACTCCCCTCCTGCCTTGCACTGAATAATAGTTTTAGAGTAATAGTTTCAGACACCTTGGTTCTTTGCTGTGTTTATGATTGCAGTGTTTTATCTCCTTGTGCATATCACATTGTGATTACTTTATTAGGGATTTACTGGATGAAGTAGCTAAGTGAACACTAAAAAAATTGAAACAATAGTTTCACCTAGCTATATTCTAACATAAAGAATGTTTCAATGAATTAGAATCTCTTGAGTTAATTTATTTAATGACTCTATATAACTCCAGTCCATCAAAAAATACTGGGAGTAACCCCCTGCCACTGCAGCTATTTACCCTATTGCAAGGCCAGTGTCAAATGCTGCCAGATCAGAATGAGAACCCTACATGTTTATTTCTGTAGGATGACAAGATATACTGGTAAGATGAGTTGGGATCTCTAAGTCAATCTATGAGGCCCATCAAGCCTTAATTACCCTTTTTATCCCAAAGACTCCACAAATCCTATTTTGATTAAAGCCAACATCATGCACTCAATTAGAAATGCTGGCAATGTAGAGGCACTATCATTGTATATTTTTCTCGATTTTTTCCTGACAGAAACTGTATAAACTTGTCTTAAATGTAACAAAGCACAAATGTAACAAGTATGAGATCACTCCGGGTACAGACATCTCCAACAGTAGTGCTGAGGCAGCTTAGGTGGGTATTTAGCACTGGAACAAATTCCTGGCTGAGTTTGGAGCCTCTTTTGGGTTTACATCTATAGGTATACAGCTATGGGGTCACTTTGTACCTTAGCTGAATTGAACCACAGAAAAGAAAAAATGAGGTTAGAAGGGGCCACTGAAGATCATAATCAAGTCCAAACTCTTGTTCAAAGCAAGTCTAACTTCAAAGTTATATCGTGTTTCTCAAGGATTTGCCCAGCTGTGTTTTAAAAACCTCCAAACAAGAGATCCTGCAGCCTCTCTGGGCAGCCTGCTCTCTGCTCTCACAGTGACAATTATTTCCTTATGCCAAACTAAAATTCCTCTTGCTGCAACTTGTGTTTACAGCTTCTTGTCTTTTCCCTGTGCACTGTGAGTGGGATCTGGCTCCATCTGTTCTGTAGCCCTTTCTTTAGGCAGTGTAACACTGATTCCAGCCCCTCCTCAGCCTTCTCCAGGTCAAACAAACCAAGCTCCCCCATACATTGTAGGCTCCAGCCCCTGACTGTCCTATCCTGGCTCCCCACTGGACTCTTGCTGTCCTCAGGCACCCAAACCAGCTGCAATGTTCCAGATGCAGCCTCAGAAATGCCAAACAGAAGGGAAAGATCAGTTCTCTTGTCCTACTTGCTCTCCAGCCAGATGTCCTGCTCTCACAGGGCAAGAGCATTACATCACAACCTTGAGCCTACATTAGCAATAGTTTTTGGGCAGTGTGTTGTTTATATGGAAACCAAGAATCTTCTGTAATCATATATATTTCATCCATTAGTATATTACCTTATTATTTTTTTCCAGTAAACTCTGACTGTTGTGACATTTTTGCAGGAGTATTTTGTGGGCAGTTCTTTCCCAATTCAAAGCAATGTGATGAGAAGCAGAAGAGATTGCAATATGCTAACATTTTAAATGTGCTTTTGAGAGGGCCTTTGGGCACAGATGTTTCATAAAACTGTACTTATTATTATAATAATCTGCTGAAGAATTCAGCTGTTTTTTCAGGGGTCTGAATATTGAAGACTCCCTAAATCTAATGATTCTGAGTCTGCCCCATTTACTTCACTTTCAACAGCAATAAGAAATACAAATTTGAAAAATCTGTATATACCAATGCATTTTTGAACGCCACAGAATAAACACTGACTTACAGTATAGATACTGCTAGAAGAAATCTTTCAGATGGAATCCCTTCAAATTGCAAGTGATGTCAAAAAAACTTCTAAGTAAAAGACTCAGATCCACAACACAGAGGTACAAGTAGAATTCAATGGCTAACCTACAGAAGTATATTAAGAGTAGATGCCTGTGAGTACCTGACTTGTAACAGCACCAAAACAGATGAAAGACTGGTTCATCAGCTTTCCTTGAGACACTGTGGAGATGCTATTTTAACTCCATGGGACTTTTTGGACAATGTTATTTCCTGATACTAGTTTGGAGAGGGGAACAATAATGGAAACAATGATTTGAACATCAGAAATGTAAAAAAAAATCCATGACAAAAGTATAAATATCACTTAGATATTTGGCAACTCCTTGCTCAAACACCTCCAGAACTGGATTGAACATTTTTCTTTCAGTCAAGGCAGATATGAGAGCAGAAGAATTAGAAAAAGTTAGTTTTAAGATGTGAACTATTCGGATCTGGACCCACAAACATTTTGCCTGACTGTAATTATCCATTCTGATTTTGTCCCCTGGAAAGTTGAATGAAACCCAGACCCCTCCTGTCATTGCAATGGAAATGCCTCAGTGAGAGCTTCCTTGGGAAGCTTTTCCTTCCACGCTCGGCTCTTCCCCAGCAATGAGCACTGGAGGTCTCTGAGCACCTGGCTCTTGAAACAGATGTTTGGCACAGGAGGCTGCGGGTTGCCTGCTGCAGATAAGCCTGAAAAACCCAAATCACAATAATTATTTACCTTTATTAGCCTCAACAGGGTTCAAACTGGCATCTATTTAATCATATCATATTTACTATTGTCAGGAGCAAGCTCTGAGGAGTCTCCAGAGGAAACTGCCTGCAGCTTTACAAAACTCCTTGTGAGCCTGTTCTTTTTATACTGTCACATTCTCAGCCCTTTCTGAAAAATTCTGATTCTCTGTATCCAAACAGTAATGAAAATGTGTTATTCTTAGAGATATTAAATTCATATGCTATTGCAATTCCAAAAACATTGTATTCCACTGTGGAAAAGCATTATTTGTTCATCTGTTCATGAACTCTGCAATCTGTAGGTTCACTGGGAGACTAAAATACTGCTGAAATCCTTTACCTCTTCCTCCTCATTTTTGCAGAGAAATATAATGGAAAACTGTTATTTTTTCACTTCACTATTTTATTATTAAATGCTCTAATTACCAACAATGCATGAAGAAATATTTCAATTATTTGCCTGCAGATGATTATGACAGAGGAAGTCACTATTCCAAATGGGAAAGGGTCCATGTCAGATTGTACTAAGATCTAACAATTCCCACACTTTGTGTTCCCAGGGTCCTGGATCTACTGTACTAAGATTCTCTGTGGAGTTGCTTGTGCTCCTTCCTGGTTTGGTGTGGAGGAGGTTTCTGTCCCAGCCAGGCTCTGAGGCGCTGCCCCAGGAGGCTGATCCATGTCCCAGGCAGAGGAAAACCCCTCAGGGGATCAGTGAGGCTCTGGCTCGCCTCCATCACCAGCTGGGACAGACAGCAGGACTAACAACCAAGTGTTCCTCACACGTACAGCTGTCCTCGCTGCCATGTGTGCACATTCCCCAGGATATTCATACACTTCAAGGAGGAAGAGGCCAGAAAAATAAATGAAGTTAGTCCAGGCAGAGGTGTTTCTGGCTACAGTATGTATTCTGTGCTAATAAAAGATCCAGAAACCAGCAGTCATGTCAGCAGAGCACCAGCTGTCTCCACATGCTGCAATAATAAGCTCTGCTCTAAAAACCTGGCCTTCCATATTCTGTGTGTCAAATATAAAATCAGTAATGGTCTACAAACTGCCTACACTTAGAGTTGTGCTTCTGAGTTACCACACAATTGATACAGAATAAAACAAAACTTTTAAGTTCTGTCTGCTAGAGCAGTACAGTAGTGGCTCAAATTTCAAGAAGCTTTGACTTGACAATATTTTATGCAATATTAGTGAGAGAAACATGCCAGGCATGGCTGGGTAGTATAAAATCATATTTAGCATAAGGTCTGACTCCACAGTAGATTAAGAGAGGGAGAGCTGAAGAAGCAGTAAAAGTGGCTGCAATGAAATGCATCTCTACTTTTTCTGGTACATAAATTTATCATACTTTCATTAATGAACTTGTTTTTCACTGGCCACAGAGCCCATTTGCTTTGGGAACATCAGCAGAGAGAGAAGGCTTCTGCTAAAGGACTTCCGTGAGGGAGCAATGGTTTCCAAGTGCTCAGCAAAGCAAAATAAACTTTTACCAGAACAGCTGAAGGTACCTCTTCCCCCAAACACCTGCCAAATTTAAGCTTCCTAGCCCTACTGCTGTGGCTTTTGTGTTGTTCATTAACAGTCCCATGCAATTTTTATAATGGGGAAAGTGTCCTTTATGCTTCATCTCATTCTCAAAAACAATAAACTTTATTCTCTGAAACTTTATTCTAATTAATTTTTAAATGTAACTAAAAACAGTGACCAAAGATGGGAAATTTTTGCTTGAAAAGCAAAAGGAAGAGATCCAAAAGATATAAACAGCTGCTCAAATAACCCCTGAGTGGAAATGGTCTTGGTCTCAGAAGGTTGGTATTTAAACTGGCATGTGATTTTAAGCACTTGAGTAATCCCTAAGAAACACCAAAAAAATTGAAAATCATGTGCTGCAAGTTACATGTAAGTACAAAATCTTGCTAACCTGGGACTGTGGACTGTAAACACAAGCCAAAACCAAGTAAGTTCCATATTAATGCTGAAAGTTACCCTCATTCATGAGCTTGGAGTAGACAGAACCTAATGCTGTTCTCAAATTGCTACAGTATTTCTGAGTGCTGTGCTAATATATTCTGCTGTATACAGTGTGATGTTAATTTTTATGCCTTGCAGTAGAATGTGCAGTGAAGTTGAATTACAATTGCTGTGGGAATCATAACACTGGAAAACATGTCTAAATCACAGCTTTAAGGCCGTGCTAATGTATCTTTTACATTTAATTTCCTTTAGGAAAGAACAAAAAAAAAGGTAAAGGCTGTTGTTGACTTTGCCAGTAAAAAGAACCAAGATATTTCAGTGTGGAGATCTCTGTCTCTGGTTTGTTGTCAGCAAATGCTGCTGTTGCAGACACCCCAATGAAGTGTGCTCTCTGACACTTTCCTAAGGCTTTATGGAAAGGAGGAACAAAGATGGGATAAATCTTTTAATCTTCACACATATCCTCAAGGTTTTCTGGATTCACAGTCCAGAAAAGAAATGATGTGAAGCAAAGTTATATCTCTCAGTAATCAGAGACAACTCAAGGCTCCTCCATGGAAGAATCAGCAGAGATACACTTAAAGCAAGGTGAAAAAAGGAGAGAGAGAAGGAAACCTGACATTCCCACTGAAAGGAGCCTTTATCATTCCTCATGTGATACAGGAGCAAGGTGCAATAAAGGCTTTTTACAGCCAAAATGTCATTTTGTTGACTACTGACCTCCTGTCTTCTTTGAACTTTGGAAGTGATTTCAACTGACTTTTGGATGCTCTCCTTTAGCTGCCTTCTCCTTTTCTCTTAGACTTAACAAGTGGCCTTGTTAAACCTGTCCTTTTCTTGGATTCCTGGGTGTTTCAACAGAGTATTACCAAGATCAGAACCCCTCTGAGAGTTTTTTAACTATAATTGTTTCTATAATTTCTGTATATAACTTGTAGAATAGTTTGGTGCCTTTTTCCTTCATAGGGATGAATTTCCATAAAAGGAGGAGAGCACCAAGGCTGAAATGGGAAGATCACTAGGTTAGAAAAGAAAGGTGATATTGTGCTCTTAGTAGCTAAAACTGGCATTCCCAATTCAGTTTGGTGCCATGAAAGATAGTGCTAGGAAGAGTCAGAAAGAGAGTGGGACAGGCCATCAAATTTTCTTAATGTGGACTCCATCTCTCTGAACCCTTTCATGACATTGAATTAGAGCAGTACAAAATGGGAAGAGGTGAGCAGGTCTGCATTTATATTTCTGAAACACCAAGAGGATTATACAACTCCTGTGGTTTTCACCTGATGTCTCCTCACGGGAATCTCACCAGTACCATCAAGCAGTTGTGCCTGCATCTACATGAACATGCACAGGTGCTGTGCATGTCTACTTTCCAAAAAACCATCTGTGAATATCTCACAGCTCCTAAAAATACAGACATGTTTTTGGAACTTGGTATTTTTACAGTGTTTGCCATCTTTCATTTAAGAGTTTCTTCCTTTTCCAAAAAAATTTAAGTTGTTTTGAAAAAAAGTATGAGTATTGAGGGTGGTCTCCCTCATAAAAAGCCACAGGGCTTGGGGCCAGCAAGCTTTTTTCAATTATCAGGCCCAGGTGGGAAGAGATCAGGTGGTTCCCACAAAGGCTGAGGGACTGCATGTGGAGTGGGAGGTTTCTGTGAAGTCTGTTTTGGCTGAGGGGAAAAGAAATTATATTTTACTAAGTTTGAAAATAATCTGACTCCTGAAGGTGTGGTGTTCAATGTTGTTGGGCTGGGGGCTCTTAACTATAGGGTCCTATGTGTACCTTCAACGAGTCCATTAGACTTGTTTGCATTATTTTACAAAATCACAGATTATGCTGAGTTGGAAGGGACCCACAAGGATCCTCCTTAGTAGAAAAATAGCAAAACTCCCTTTTCTCCCCCAAAAACCCACCTCAAACTAAGCAAAAGCAACCACTCAACTCCAAAGAACACACCACATACATATTAAAAATTCTGGCTAATGTACACAGAGCAGAAAAATAAGCAAGCAATCATCCAAAATGACTTCTGTGTTATAGACTGCTCTTGAATGAGGCCTAATGGTGGAAGCATCATTGCAAACTGTTTTCCATTGTCAACATGCATTTATGAGAACCATTTTGTCCAATTTCCTGTCCTTTTGCTGGCAGAAAGGGACAGAGCCCCTCTCCCTCACACCAAGCTTCCCCCAGGCTGCCTGGGCTGCACTGCACACGTGCTCAGTCCCTCTGGGCAGCTGAGGAGATGGAATGATGATTGCCACACAATAACTTTTTTTCCTTTATTTTTCGTGGTGGGGGAAAAAAAGTACAAAACTACAGGGCACATCTGCAGTGCACCAATTAGAGATAGAGAGGACAGGTATTCAGTCCCCATGGATGGTTCAAGGTTAGAGAAAATTACCCACTTTTAGCAGATAACAGAATCCTAACTATCTGCCTTAAACTGGGATTGACTGTGCGCTATCTGAGCTGATAGAAGGTACAATATTTCATCCAAAGACAGGCCTATTTGCCTTCTGGTTTAACCACTATGTAATACTATTTTGTTGACCTTCAGCCACACTGGCACAGGAATTGATGTAACATGAAGGGGTATGACAGAAGGCAATCAACAACACAACAAGATACGAAAAGCCTAAAGAAGAACTTATGTTCTCAAAAACAGGACACTGACTATCCAGCCACATACAGAGTTTTGAGTGGTGAAGAGCTTACAGAAGATACAATGTAAATCAATATATGTCCCCTTTATTCACAAAAAATGATGGATAATGTAGCAAGCCAGGTTGATCTACCTTAATTTGCAAATCAATTTCCTACACATTTTTTTTTTCCTTTAAATCCCACTAATCAATTTCAGATCAGAACAGGCTGATGCACAGGAGGAACTGCCAGAACCTTACAGTTCTGTGGGAGCTGTCCTGGGCACAGCCAGGAGGGCCCAGGAGCTGTGCCATGCCGTGCCACTCCAGGCCGCCTGCAGGCAGGACGTGCATCCCTGCACACACAGCTTCATCCCATGCCTGAGCTCCTGAAACCCAGCACCAGCTGTGCACTGGCTTTATCCCTTGGGAAGAAGGGAGAGAAGCCCAAAGGAGCATGGCACCAGCAATGTCAGCAATGTGTTAGTACTTAAATGACTGCAGTGTGCAAATTCACCTTTGGGAAGCCATGGATGCTGACTGGCACTGGCTGAGAGTATTTATGGATGAGCTGGAATTGCAACATGTGAACTTCTCTTTATCACTCAAAGAAATGACTGCAATGCAGGCAGATCTGAACAGGAGCCAGCCCTCAGGCTGCCCTCATCCCTCCCACCCAAGCACACAAACCATCCCAGTGCCTTTAGGTTCCCACAGCACTTTGTGGTGACCTCGTGTGCAGAATGTCACGTCTGGCCTGTGACACTGCACAGAGCAGCAGGCTTGTGTGGCACACAAGCTCCTGGCAAAGGGCAGCAGGCCAGGGCTGTCACACCCTCCTGGGCCAGGACAGCCAGACGGAGCTAACTCATGGCTCCCCAGTACTCTGGCTTTGCTCTGCTATTTCTATGGCTGGGTCTGCAGCTGAGGCTGCTCTTGCTACCCTACCCTGTGTTTTTATTTTAACAAGGGGCAGGGGGTGGCAGGCTGTGGACAGTCCTCTCCTACGTGGTGCAGGCTAGCTGACCTATGTAAATTATTTTTTAGGTCAAAGTTATTTTAAGACACAAAATTACAAGACTTGTTACATAGGGCTCTGTGGGATTTTACACTGGAAAACAATCTTGGAAATGTCCTCGAATATGAACAGAACCTTTCTGTGGTGAATCTTTATGGGAGCTACACCTAGTCTCACCTATCATGGTATTGTAGCAACAAAAGTAATTACTGCATAGACTTTTAACCAACACAGCCCTTAAAGGGCTTGTGAGGGTGCAGAAAGAAACAGATTTCAACAGACATGGAAAGTATTTCTTATGTGAGGATTTTAAAGGGAAAGCAGCTGTAAGAGTGAAGATATTCAGGAAGAAGAGCAGATCTGTTAAAATACTCAGATACCCTTCCATGTCTATACTCACAGCAGCACTTTGCAGAATACATGCAAGCCTAACTCCATTCATTTGTCTCATTTCACACTTGGCTTCTCTTCTGGGGGACTAGGAGAATACAGCTGCAGAGTAAAACACTTTAAAGCCTGAGCTCTTGAAACAGACATGGGTAATACTTCTCCATTTTAAAATACAGACAGATTATTTCCACAGATGATTTGCAGATGTAACATTTAGCTATTTAAAGACTAGGGTTTTTTTTTTTTCCACACTTTTGGAAGAGCAGTAGAAAATCATGTTTGTGGCAGGACTTAAACTGAAATTGTAGAGCTGTTCCAGTAGTACTCAGAGCACCCATCACATTTTTGGTCTTTGTTTTGGTCAAAGGTTTCCCTTTTTCTGTCTTTGCCTTTTCTGCCTGCGTCCATTGCAGCACCCTCTGGAGGACTGCAATGATGCTGAGAATGATTTGTGCCAGGCAAGGAACAGGATCAGTGAGCAACAAGCAATGCAGTTCAAGGTCATCCTGGCTTTTCCCCTCCAGCACCCAACCATTCTAAGAAGCAGTACCTGACTGTTCTTTCAGTCCTGATAATCTGGGTGAAGTGGGGCCCAGTCTGCTTTTTGTTTTATCTATTGTGTCAGTGGGATGCCAGTAAAATCCAGCTAACTAGTCAAAGTTTACTGCAACATGTGCTAACAGGTACAGCACTCAATGCCCAACATCTGTATTGCCTTCACATGCTTCTAGGAGCATTTAAAAAAGAATGAAAATGTTTGCTATTGTATAGAGCAGAGAAGGTGCACTGAAAGCATTTATATTTCTTACTATTTCTGTGTCTTAAGGAAGACAATGTGCAGGCAATTGCTGCTTATTAGGAGATTTAATCCTGCCTCTAAGACTCACAAAGAGATCACTGTGTAGACAAATACGTAGAGAAAATATACAAAGAAAACATGAGTATTTCTAGCTATTTGTAGACTCCATGTATTATGACATAAAAATAGTTAAACACTGCTAGGTCAAAGCTTTAAAGAACCTGGGATCATTAGAATATGTCCATATGGCTGAGTTGAAGATTTTATATATCCACATTGTAATATTTTGTATATAAGCAAAAAAATATTTGGGAAAGTGGGTGGGGTAGATGAGTGGTGAATGGATGTTGGTCATTCTTGGAAGACAACAGGCATAGAGGCAAGGGCACCAAATCAAATCCAAAAGTAAAATTAATACAAAGAGAACTAGTGGGACATGCCAGAAGCAGTATGCATAAAGAATGTCTTGGTTAGATGTAAGTACTAAAACATTTGGGGGTGTGTGAGATTTGAAAAATATCAGGACAAAAGGGATGAAGTGTGCTGTCACCCCAAGGAGTGGAACAGAGCCAAAGGAAGGATCATCTGAGGTGAAACAGCAAGTAAAGCTCACTGACTGTGCCATTTATTTGCTTCACATACTCACTTCTAGTTACAGACATCCATTCATAGTTGGCATGTGTCCAAAGAAAGATTTGTGAATCTCACAGATTAATAATTAAACCTTTTCTTATTCAATCACTGCAGCATAATTGCCAATAATATTCCACCAAAAATATCAAAAGAACCACTGCCTTCACCTACTACATAAAAAAAAAATCTAAACAAAAATCCAACTCCAACCCTTCAAAAATATCCCAATGCTCAGAAAAAGAAATCTTAACTATGACACATCCCTTACAGGCCTACTAATTGGATGTTTCTCAAATGGCATGAAGCAAATACTCTGAGACAAATGGAGTTTAGCAAAACCATTTCAAATATGGTTTTTTACTACTGCAAAATCTCCTCTGTTGAACTGTGACAATTACTTCTGAATTTCAAAAATTATCTCAACTGTCTTGAAATGTCAAGGAGAGAAAAGGAAATGTAACTTGGGTAGCTGGAGCTTGGATTGATGGAAAACATAAATAGGGATGCAAAGGGGTGGTTGAAGTAAGGACCACATGAAGTGGGTGTGTGATGCTTTCTCTGAAATATTCAGTTTAATATACAAAGCAGTGAGCAGGGAGGGGAGGGAGCAGTTATACATACCAGGCATTATCTTCCTTTAAGTATTTATAGATGGAAAATTGGAATCTACAGACATTTAAGGCTAAACCTGATAATCCCACAGTTCAGACTTGGAACATTTTCAAGGTTATCAGAGTTAACCACCAGCCAGTTTATCAACCACAGACTTGGCTCACTTCTTGCTTAGTCCCAAACCATTATTGCAGCCACTGCCTGTGTAGTGCTGTAAAAGCAACAGCAAGTTTGCTTTCAACTGCTAGAAACTCTGACAGTTCTGCAGGAAATGGGTAGCCCTTTAAAAAAAAAGAATGGCATGAATAAATTTGCAACTCAGCTATGCTATCACAGAAAGCAAACTTAAAATGATGTGACCAAAGGCTGAAAATAATGGCTGAGAAAAAAATTGTGAAGTTGCTATGGTAACTATTAACAATTCAGACAGGCTGTTGATATGAGATCGTATTAAATATGTCAAACTAAACATTTTATTTATAATTTAAAACTCCAACACTGACACTTTACAGTTAACAGAAATTAAAAAGAAATTCAAGATGTAACTTAATAAAGACTTGAAAGTTACGGCTGCGGCAACACTTTCATTTTACCTTGTCACTTCACACATTCTAAAAGACCTTCAGAAGTCCTTTTATGCTAAAAATTTCTATGCTAGGCCATAGCCTGGAGAAAGGCAGAAGCAAAACCATTTGCCTTCTTTTGAATTATCTACTTTGGAAGGGGGAGAGATGGGAACATCTTGATTTTTAGCCTTGACTTAATTGCTCTGGTGTTTAAAGTTCACATTGTGACTGTGCACTATGCACTGCTGCCCTTACCTGGGATAATTTACACTTGCTGCATTGCTATTTCCTCAGCGAGTCCAGCTAACTTCACAGGAAAAACAGCAGAAACCTTCCCAGAAAGCCAAACTTTCTCAAGCCTCCCATACTGCAAAGCACTGATACCTTCACCAGCATTACTCATGTGCTTGAAATCAGGTGTGAGATGAGTTCAAAGCCTGGAACACAGTGTGGACCCACAGCCAACTAGCTGGAGGATACCTAAATATCAAGATGTATCAGATGTTTTTACCTTTCAGTCCAAATAAATTATCTGTAATGTTACTGGGTTTATCTATGTGAATTGTATTCTTTTGAGCAAGATGCATTAGTAGAGAGTTTGGATTTCGGTTTAGTGGAATGTGCATTTTTCAAATGTCAAACTGCATTTTGCTTGAGCCTCAGAGTGGGCCCTGTGTGACAGTGTTTCCACAGGCAAGGCTAGCTTCAGAGATTTCCAACTCCCCCTCTCCTGAACCACCATGCAGTCATGACCTTGGTGCTCTAATTTTCACACCTTCAGAAATTCTACAGATATATCTGCTTGTGGTGTCACCCACTAGTTCAAGCTTTAAATAAAAAATGCAGTGGAAAACCTCTCATATGGAGACCTCTTCTAACCATCATGAACTTCAGCTTTCCCCAGAATAAAGTACAGAAACAAACAAAAAAAACCCAACAAATATGTTTTCTTTCATGACCATTTTAAATACAGCCATTCATTCCTTATTGATTTAAAACTCAGCAACTGTATATTTCTGCAAAGGTTCTGATTCTGTTTACTGTACACATATGGCAGGGCAATGCCTGCCTCTCTTCAAACAATTATTTGCAGGTGCTGTTAAATCCCTAGCAATGAAATAGCCTACATCTAACATTTCTAATTAGCTTATTTAGTAATCATGAAGGAAACACAGGAAACATTTAGTGGTGTCCTCTCAGATATCCTCAAAAATGAGGAATGTCACTAGGGGCATGTCCTGATGTGGGTGTTTTTTCAGCCCAGTCAGTATGCATCATTTTAATGTGACTGTGATCATAGCCCCATTGTGCCTGCCAATCCCAATTAACAGAATCAGCCATCCTAGGGCACAATTTATTGCTGCATGTGCAGCTTACTGGGACATGGAGCAGCAGCCTTGCAGGCTCCAGGCCTCTGCAAGGAGCCCTGCCTCTGGGAACAGTGCTCAGCTTTTCCCAGCTGTGAAATCTCTCTGTTGCAAGATATGTTCCTGTCACATACTTTTCCTTATGGCAGGCTGAATATTTCCCTTTTCTGATGATTCTAATGTCATCAGTGATATCTAGATACAGGAATATATTCAAGACACGGCCCTGCTGTTAATCCTGAAGTTACCATTCAGCCTTGAAAACTAGGGCAGGTTGGCTTATCGCTGAAGACATTTGGTTTGTACCAGCACAATGAGTTATTACATCTGAAAATAAAATGGCAACAGGCTTTTTTCACTCCAAACTGATGTGTATGCCATATTCCATTTGTCAGCACACAGCTGAGACATCCATGTTGTACCACACAGGTACAATGTAATTCACCTCTGAGGCTCCTCTGGCACAGCACCAGCCTCCTCCTGCCAGTGTCAAGCAACCTTACTTTTGGTGAATAGAGCAAATAAGTCACTTTTATCATACGAGACCTTTTTGGCAAAAAGATAGCACCAAGAATTTCAGCAGCAACTGTGCATAGTGCAAAAGGTATTTCATATCTTTTTGTATCCCCAGGGGCTTCCCCTACATTTTGTGGCAGAGTGCAAAGAGATTGCTCACAGTTCTTTTGTTCTTTGGTCTCTTCTCACCAACTTTCATTTAAAATCTAACACTTTTGCTGGAGACAAAAGGTATATTTTCTGGCTTCATGTCCAGAATTTCTGTAAATTGTTCTTGCACATGTCTGCAGCTGACATACAAAATATGCAAACTCTTCTCCTGATTTATGTTTTATGCTCTGCATGGAGCCTGTATAATTGTGGAAAAAAAAAAAAAAGACCAAAAAGTAGTTTTCCTTGAATTTCAGAAAGTAATGTACACTGTTTGAAAAAGAATCCATAGCTTCTTACTGCTACTCTCACTAGAACACTTCATTTCCACTGTATATCTTGTAAAAAAACCTGAAAGAAACCTCAGAACTTTTTTCAAAAGACCTAGTTATGAATTTTAGCATTAGAGAAGGCTTCCTGTTCCTACCATTGCACTTGGTAACAAGAAAAGATGGGAATTATGTTTAGGAAATTCATTAAAGGCCACTTTTCCAAATGGATTTGCAACCAATCTTTTAACTACAAAACTCTGGTCCAAATTATCAAAAGAGCTCACCTCCCATTTGGCACAAGATTAAGGACAGACTTTCAAAGCATTTAACCACTTGAAGTTCTCAGTGTGACACCACTGGCCAGATTTCCAAACTTTCCACTCACTTAAGGACCTAGAAATGAGCTGAACTCCTTTGAAAACAGTTATTGGTTTTGGACATTTCAAACCTATATTGTATTGAATGCAATCCAGAGGCTACACTACTTGAAGTATTCATAATTACTTGATAAAACACAAATGTTTCCTTCAATTTCTCCATACATAGTTTTTCTGCATTCCTCAGAAAACTTATGGATCTACAAGCAGAAAGTTTCCTTTCTCTTCAGAGCTCTTATTCAAGCTCAGATAAAAGGGCCCTTGCTGGTTTACTGATAACTCAGTAACTTCCACCCTTCTCTTCCAGATTCATAACGACCCTACAATTAACTCTCTTCACAAACAGTAAATTCCTTAATTCCTTTACAAAGACTTTGAAACAACACTTCTGCTAGGAACCATTTTTATCACTAAAATTACACTCATTAGAAGTTAAAGATACTGAATGAAATAGAGCAATCTCAGATCAAAGTAGCCTGCTCTTAACTACATAAAAACAAATTAGAGCAACTAATGAGAAACAGGCTAAACACATCAAGGACCAAAATTATTAACTTACATTTAGCAATTATTTTGACAACTTACTAAAGCAGGACTGAATAATACTGACCAGCTTTTTCTAAATTAAAGCTTATTATATTTACATGAAGGAAGAAATAATGGTTTGGTTATTTAGCAAGATCCTCCTTAGCAGCAAAGAAAAAGGAGAATTCTTATCAGAAATAAATTGACCATGAAAAAACATGAATCTCTAAATTATGTTTTCTGCATATCAGTATGGTGATACTATTGATCACACTGCAGTGTGATCACAAACCCAAATGTTTAGGGTTTGACTACATGCAGTATTAATTCATTTAAAATTAGCAAGACTACACTAAGCTTTCTATTTCACCATGATTTATCTCTACTATCAGGATGATTTTAGAGATAAGCTTCTTTTATCTGCAAGTTCAATAATATTTTTTACTTTTTTTCCCCTCCTGATATGGTTTCAGTTATTAAAAAGGCAATGGAAGATGAAGAGAAAGTTTGAAAGTACAGCAATACAAGACCAGAATGAATTTCAAACAACAAGAAATTAGGATTGAGACACAATAAGAGAGTTAAGAAATCCTGGAATTATACAGGTTGGAAAAGACCTTTAAGATCACAGAGCCCAACTGTTAACCTAGCATTGCCAAATCCACCACTAAACCATGTCCGCAAGTGCCACATCTACAGGTCTTTTGTACACAGGGAACATCATCCAAGCCACAAGCAGACAGTTTCTCCAAGAGAATGTTCATTCTTCATTTTTGGCAGGAGAGATTAGGGTTAGCATGTTAATGCTATATGGAATATAAAGGTCTATAGCCTCCAGACAATTCTATATATCCAAAGACAGACCTGCAAGTATATTTAATGAAACCAAGTATAACATTTAAACACATTAGTGAGCCCCACACTAGCTGTACTCTGTATTTTTAACAATAGAGTTTGATAGATATGACAGTGCTGAACAAACAATTCATACTTATCACTTGCTGCAGTATGAAGATTATTTGTATTCAGACTCAATTCTGTCTAGGATTTAACACACTCATGGACCAAATAAAGATATCTTCTGAGTTATCTCATAATATGCAGGAAGAGGCATGGTAATATGTATCTGCTGTTGAATGTCCACAGGCTGTCTATGATGGCTGTGGGTCCTGTGCAGTCTCTATCAATATATAATACAAAGCTATTTAATCTTGATATAAGAAATGAATTTTTTTACAGTGAGAGCAATCATTCATGGCAGCAACCTCCTCAGGACAGGCAGAGCTCCTGTCACTGGAGAATTTTAGGATGTGATTGCAGAGGGTGCCAGAAAATCTTACTTAGGTTCCCTTTACCACAAAAGGTTGGACCAGATGATCTCTCAAGGTCACCTCCAATGTGAGCTGTTCTGTGGCTCTCAGTGATAATGACAATGTTCTGCAGGTATCCACAGAGGCTGCTGTCACAGAGCAGTGTCCCCACTCCTGCCTGTCTCCCTCATCACCCTTCTGAAGCCCTGTGCTATCACAACAATGCTCCCTATCCCCTTACACATACAGATAAATTTAGTGTTTCAAAGATTTCTTTTCACATTGCAAAAGCTGAAGGTTTAGAGTTACAGAAAACCCTTAGGTTCTGGAACACAGTTACAGGAAATTGGAAAAAAAAATCCAACACCCTAGCAGTTAGGTGGTAGTTGGTATAGCAAATTACCATAATCATCTTAAAAATGCTTGCAAATACATCACCGCTTCTTTTCTTCTTGGTGTGCAAAACTACTCTGAGCCTTATAATTCTGGGATACTGATGAAACCTTTCAAAGAGTAACTAGAGCCTCAGAAAATACTTGAAGACAGACATGTTCAATTACCCTCCAAGTAGAGAGTGGCGTGCATCCTGAACTTAACAGTGAAGCTGAGAACTGAAAAAATCCAGAGGGTATCTCAAAAGGCTGGATGATTCGACTGATCAGTGAGGTATAGCTCCAGCCTGTGGCCATGTCCTAGAGGATATTCATTTTACAGATCAGCTACCAGTAAGAAATAGCTAAGGCTGATGAAGGGGCTGTGTGTGATAGCACAGACAGAATTAACTGCATGAACTCTTCCATGGAGGTGAAGGTTGTGCTCACCTTTTTCCCTGCTCCAGCACTGGCAGCCTGCAGAGCACTGTGGGCTCTGTGCAGGCTCCCACAGCCCTGCTCCCTTCCTGGGTGCCCAGGGGCAGTGGCTCAGGGCACTTTGTAGATTAATCCAGTGGATGCTTTAAAAAATGCCAGTAGCTGTCAGCAGCTCACCAGTCTGGCCAGGGCTGGGGCTGGTACAGGCACCTTGGACAAGGTTTGGGAGCCTGTCCCTGCTGGAAGGGCTCCCTCCCTGCAGCCTGTGCCCCACAGCACAGCAATTTCCCACTGGCAGGATTTTCCTGCTGCTGTCTCACGAGCTGCTGCACAGACAGGAGGATGTTACCCCAGTGCTGACGTGGAAGCCACACATCCCTTCCTGCAGCCAGCATCTGGGGGATGCTCTACCTTAAGAGAGCTGATGTCTGGATACATCATTTTGTATTTCCTCTGGTTTGTATTGTATTTTTGGGCCCCTGGCCCAGACTGTGTCTTGAGGAGACCTCAGGCCAAATTCTGTTTTCAGCTACAATGCAGCTGTTCTGAAGGAATTGCTTTGACTTTCACTGCAGTGTTCTGGATTAACACTGTAGTAATAAAGGGTAGAATTTGGAGCATTGCATTCTTTCCCTGCCATTCAAAGAAAAAGCAGGTTAACAGATCTGCATCACAGTGCATCAGATGAGGAATTCTGAAGAAACACAGAGCCCTGACAGATAAAAAAAGAATGCCCAAATCCAGGTAGCTCAATTCAAATGACAAAATCTGCTTTTCTGACTTTTCCTGGTTTCATCCGTCAACAAAATTTAACTGTACATACATTTTAAAAATAACAACTTTGAAGAATGCAAATATTTTTAAGCAATCTGGGGGAACTTTAATCACATTCAACTAAAATGCTCACTCAATTCTCAGATCTAGTTTGAACCCTTATTTTCGTTCTTCTGCAAGATTTATGTGAAAAGCAACTATAGCCTGGGGTTTTGAAGTTGAAAGATTATAATTTGGCTTTCTGGCATGTATCTTTGTCAGTTTTTTAATCTCTATATGCCGTCTTTCAGCTTTAGAGAGAGACCAATTGATGTTCCCTGAAGCATGTATATTCTTTCAACACCATAAAAGAAGTCAGCCATTATAATTTTCCATCTAAAAATTTTATTCTCTTTATTTTCAAATTAATTTGGCTTACTAGTTCAATTGGCCATGTCAGATTGAAAAAACAAGAATTAATGTAATCTGATTGCTATGGCTATCTATAGGCTGTTTGTCATACAGCCTGATATCTGAATGTGATACAAATATACTCAGCAAAACCAGACACCTCAAATGGCTTAAGAGATAAAACCCTTTAAATAAGCTTGAGACAGATCTGAATTTATTTAAATGTCTGATTCTAAATGTACTTATGCCTGGTAGTAATGTTTACCATCTGCCTGATTCTGTCTGATGAGGTAATTGTAAATCTATAAATAGCTTAACATATGTTGCACATATTCTGGCCTTATATATAACAGCCTTTGTGTAAAACAACTGGAAATAATAAGAAGGGATATTAGCTTGGGCATTATTCAGGGTAAGACGAGAAAGAAGAATAACGTGTTTTCACTTAGTATTATTTGTATCTTCTCCTGCAAAGGCCTGGTAAACCCAAAGCATTGTTTATAGGCCCAGTTCTAACGAGCTGTCAGTACTTCCTGTGATTCACACCTACCAAAACAGGCATTTGAAATGTAGAAAATCAATTACAGCCAGAATACTGTATACTGGAAACCAACATGAGAACTACATTTGTTTAAGATGAACAAATAGTTTTGATTTTCTTTCGCATGGCAGAAGACGGGAAAATGATGTACAGGCATGGTGAGCATTAAAGCTTATCTCGAAAGAATTGCTTTACAGCCAGATTAGGGGATTCTTGACACTACTGCACCTACAGCCATTGTACAAGCAGTCAAAGTGCTGCTTCATAATTACAACTAAGAATACCATTAAAGCCAATTATCTACTGAAAGAATTGTAATTGCTCATGTGCACTCACCTAGAATGAAACCACAGGAAAGGAACAAAGCACTCTAAAATCACACAGCTTTTGAAACCACACTTACTGGCTCAGCTTTTTGCCTACATGGAGGTGAGACCATGAGATGTAACCACAGAAGGTCCATGGTTGGGTAACTGGCTAATGCTCTCTTCTGGATCATTTAAAAAAATAATTTCTTAGTTCTTAGAATCATTTAGTTAAGAGAGATCATATTTTCTCTTGCATTGCTCCAGAATTAAGACTGCACTGCAGATTTCAATGAATTAGCCTGGGAAATCTGACATTATCCTGCTTATTCAAGCAATCATTTCAGCTGCTTACAATGGCACCCTAGTGCAGGTGGGGGAAAATGATACACTACCAAATTAGAAATAAAACAGTGAGTCACTCTGCAAACCTCACTCAAGTGGCATGGTCAGTCTCTATCTTGTCTGTACTGTTGATACAAAGCTAAAAAAAGGGCATAAATATGCATATGGATTCAGCTGCCCACTCCAAACAAAATTCTTAATGTGGAAAGCTACCAGCAGGGCTATTCTAAGGCTTCTTCCTGAACACTGGGTTCATTGAACAGGATGTTGGCTGTTGTGCTCTGAACTGTGTGTCACATGTGTAGAGAGGCAGTTATTGTATATGTTGCGCCATTAATTTGTCCCTGATGCTTCCACAGTCCTTTGACTTAATTCACTGAAAAGTTTTGCTCTGTTTGTATTTAATAAGGGTTCTTCCCAAACATCTGTTTCTTGACCTTCAAAGCCCTCACCTGGCCCAGGATTCTCCCTAGGTTATTCTGTATCAGCATGAAACTTTTGGAAAGTAGGTGAGAAAAAAATGAACCAATTTTCAGCTGTGTGCAACTATTCCTGGCCAGACATCTTCATACCATATGAGTGGCTGGACTTCAACCAGGCAGGACTGAGAAGCTGAATGGAAAAAGGAATTCTCTGAGAAAGCTCATCTCCCCTAGAACTATCATTATTTCGAGAGGGCTTGCACATATTATGTAAATCTTTACTCTGCTTTCCAATGCCTGAGTCTGGGCACCAGGTAACCTTGGATGAAAAGGTGCCCAGATCTGCCTGTGACATCACACAGCTCATCCCAGCCCTCCCAAGGAGCTCCCTGTCCATCTGCACACTCACACTGCCAGAGCACAGCAGCTCTGAGCACCTGAGGCAGCCCCACAGGGGAGCCACCACAGTGAGCAGGACAAACAATGAGAACAGCAGCAAGAAGGCAGACAGAGCACTGCAGAGGAGGAGAAAATTAATGAAAAATAAGCAGCAAAGGGGAATTTTATGGGAAGGCAAAGCAAAACATGGAGTGAACCAAAGGAGAACTTCAGAGCACTACTTATTATTTTTTAAAATACTTAAATTCAAAGCACTATCACAATACCAAGTAGTGCACTAAATTATTTGTTCTGCAATCATAAGACAAGGATACACAGATTAAAAAGTAGCAGATACAAAATGGTTCCAGAAATTCACTAAGGGTATTCCTGGCATCTTCTGTATCTCCATTTAGGGGGAGGTGTGAGCTCTGCATTGCCTGCCTTGGCAAGTGGGTGGGGGGTGGTGGAGGTGAAATAAGGAGGCAGGGTCAGGTGCCCCTTCTTCAGCAGTAAAGGAATAATTCAGTTTATACATCACAGAATTCATGTCAATTGAGCTCAGATTGTCATTCTGTTTCCAATAAAAAAGATTGTATGCAACTTTTTTTTTTCTTGACTCTTACAGGTAAAAGGCAGCCATCTAAGTATGTGAACCTCCTTATCACTTCCTGTAATTTTTTTACTACTTCACTATAGGGTCAAAGCCACTTTTCTTTTGTATGAAAAATTTCAGTGATTTTACTTAATTTGCAACTGTGAAGAGATTATGGCCTTCATTTCTTTTGTATCCATTGTTATGTAGCAATTTCTAAAATAAAGGCAGAATGGAGCTCATATCAAAGCAGACTGTGCTTCCTGTCCCTCTAAAATAGTGACATATACTAGAAAGAAAGTGATGAGGGCTAAGAAAATGAACAGACAAAACATGTGGAAAGCAAAATACCAAACAGTTCTAATTCAGTTGTGTGTCTCTACTGGCTTCTCTGTGATCTACCCATATCCTCAAGAAAACAAAGAGTACTAATTTCTTACATAGCTGGAGTGTCAGGAGAAACCCACTTTGGAGTAGGATGCTTTACAGAAACGTAATTAAAAGCCTTTATGATCTTTATGCTATGTTCAGATTGGGGAGTCACCATCCAAGACACAGTCCCAAAGGAATCATGATAAAGTTCAAGTGGTATCTGTCTCGCTGTCTCACTTTAATCCCTCAGTAAAGTCAAAATTTGCTGTGTTAGAGAGTGTTAATGGATGCAACATCCAGGCAGATCTAAAGGCCTTTTTGCCACATTGCCAATCCCTGATGTGAAGAAAAGCTCCTGGAAGATCCATTCAGTTTAAATCACTGTTGGTCCAGTGAAATCAACAGGATCACCTCAAAACTGAGCCAGTGTAAACAGAACATGAACTCTGGCTAGAAATGCCAGAATGTCTTGACTGTATATTCCCAATGAGTAGACCTGACCCACTATGATGAGGGAAAAGGTAGAGGATGGATTTGCAGGGTGCACAGCAATTCCTGAGGCCAGTGCCATTAAAACAAAATATTACTTTATTTTATCATAACTTATCATTGCCTAAATGCCTACACAGCAAACATTTGCTTCTGTCCTTAGTTTATCTGTCCCTGGGTAATTATTAAGATAGCTGTGGTTACAGTGCTGATCTAAGGTACTGGGCAAACATTTTGAAGCATTTAGAATGGCTTCATTTATGGCAGAAAGGAAGACAAAATGACTTCTTTCCTTGTTCTCCCCTATCAGTGTAATGATATGTGCTGGAACAGCCTGAGGCCAGAATATTAGATAACTGCTCTAACAGAACAATGACTTAGTGTCAAAGCCCAAAAGTGGGGGCTGTTCCACCTTCCTTTTTTTTGTAATGGCATCACAAAATGTAAGGTATTTAAAACAAGGCCATAAAGAATGAAAAATATGTGTCACTCTTTGTATTTCACACGCATTCCCACTTCACCTTTCCTTGCACAGTGACTCCACTTCTCCTTCAATTATCTTTTGAAGCCGCCTTCTCTAACCCTTCTCTGATACAGATAAATTTCACTCCATCTTTAGGGCAATGTGAGCTTGTTGACAAAAACCAGGGGTTTTGCAGAATCCTCAGGGCTACCTGCTGAACTTCCTTACACTAGTAAAGGGTTGCAAGAGTACAAGAATCCATCCTTGAGGGAGGCACAAGAGGAAGCAGAAAATGTTATGTGCAGTGATGCAAGGAAGCAGAAAAGTGTTACATTTCTGTATCAGTAACTAAATCACACTGTACCATGGATCAACTGTTGCCACTTATAGCACTCTATTTCAGCAACAGAGATAAGGATTTCAAATAACTATTACCAAAATCCAGATTGTTCATAATAACTAGGACACAAAAGATGAAATAAAATCAAGAATTTGTCATTGAGTTTAGAAGGAATAATCTAGCACATGAGCTATCTTGCCTTTGCAATACTTTGGGTGGAATTTAATAGAAAATTGTAGATCTCCCCCTTGCCATTTACCTGAATCTACCCTGACAGTTGCTTAAGGTCAAATGAAAAATTTGACTACAATAAATATTAAGAAGATCATTACATTTAATTAACTTCTAAAGTACTTCAGTCAGGCCTCTAACTGAACAATACTTTCCTTTTGAAGGAATATGGCAAATATTACCAGAGCTGAGTTTTGTTGTACAGTTAAATTAAGGATCCCATAATTCTAACATAATTCATAGAAACAACACCATGGCCTTTCAGCTGATACTCAGGGATGAACAAAAAATCAAGGATAGACTATGGGCTCTGGAAATAAGAGATGTATGTGTCGTAGAGAAACTCAGATGCAAACCAGCAAGACAGACACTGTGCTTGGAGGGGGCAGGAACAGATTTGAATTAAGAATTTCAGCAGCTAGAGGGGCTGGACAAACTAAAATGTCCTTCCTTAGAACAGCACATGCATCAGCTGTTGGCATAATCAACAGCCAGCCAGGGCAGAAATCTCTCTGCACACAGGCTGCCATAAGAATGGTAAATGACATTTGGTAGTCACATAAACCAATTGCTCCTGCAAGAACAGTTTCAAGTTATGCCATTTTGTGTTTGGTACATTCTTTATAATGAGCAGGTGGATTCAAAGTTTTAATCCTGCTAGCAGGTGACCTTTTCAAAATTCTGTATTTTTACTGCCTATCAATTTTGTTTCTTTCTTCCAGGCTCCTGAGATTGTAATCAAAGATGAATAGGAATTGCCAGAGAATTACTGAATACTGAAAAAGCCAAAGCCTTAAAGATGGCATTCACACAGCAAATGTCCTAATGCAGCCATGATATCTGATTTTTAATAGATTAGGTGCAACTATGCACATTAGCAAACTAAACAATGTAGTAATACCCACGGAGAGCAGGTTTATTGATTAAATCATAAATATAGTATCTTATTATGCTTTTGGGGAAGCAGAAATATGAAAAGCAATGCATGCATTTCTGAATTATAAGAGGAGAGAATATTGGCAAATCTTTCAACAGCTGTTTATCATGAAAAAGAAGTTACAGTTACCATTCCCCAGCCATGCACTCTGAAAAACTAAAAACTGTACATTAATAAATTATAACAATGATGCATGAAGCTAATATAAAACTTTTGAAGGCGGTTTCTTAGTCCAGAGGGAGTTGTCAAATTTGCTATTTGTGACTTTAATGTTACTTGAAATTTCTTCTAGGGCATTTAAAACTCCTTTTGTGACTCTTCATCAGCAGTTTCAGAGACAGCAAAGGCCTTGACAATATACATTTTCACTTTCTGCATGGCTGACGGACTTCATATGCTATATCCAATTTAAGGGTAAGGCAGTAGATTACACTGCTAGAATATAGAGAGCCATTGCCATTGAGACTGAATCATTGCTGTTTATAGTAATTCTTACTATTTGGTTTTTGACAGCCCTTTGTGACCGGAATAAAAGATGATGCTGAGATTATTGTCAAGCTACTGTAATAGCTAGCAGTGCATGAAGTCTGCAGCAGATGGACTTGAACTTATGAGCTCTCAGATTCTCAATAGCCTTTCAAATGAGCACTGTTCTCCTTGGCCACGTGTAAAGCAGCTGGCTTTGACAAACCCTTATTTCAGAAGATGAAATACTATTTCAGCCAGCTTTCTTTGTTCTATTTGAAATGTTTTATAGAGCTTAATTTGAGAGGTAGCTTAGAATTGAAGAGAACAAATTGATTTTCAGTTGCATGAGGTAAACTATGTTACAGGTACACCCAAGCTGAACAACAACAAAGTGACTTGGCATAGTCTGAACGCTTCCACAAGTGCCCCCCATTTCCATTACAACATACAATTTCTAGGTATCTTCCTTTGGCTAAAGTTGTGATTTTTCTCATGAATCCCACTAATTCACAGACCTTTAATCTGAAAAATAAGAGGCTATAGTAAAAATTTGTTTGGCATATGCTACCCTAGAAGGATTCCCTTGAAACACAAACAACTGCTATTGACTTGGATGCTCTTTTAGCTGCTGTCAAGAGCATGGATAGACAGCAATCAGCTTGTATTGCTGCAGGAATGTCTTACACCTGATTTGTCTCACTAAAGACCCCGCAAAAAAGCACATTTCTCTCAGGTCACCAGTTTACTGATTCTTCTGCAGTGCAAACTGTGTGTCCTTCATGCACAGTCAGCTGTTCATGCCAAAATGGGGCAACACAAACCCACCAGAGTGAGCTGAGCTTCAGCTGTTCTCTGGACCCAAACAATGCACACCAACAGCCCCAAAGTCAAATGAGAAATGTTCCAAAGGCTGGTTTGAAACTTTTCCAGATTATTTCTTTCATCAATATTTAGTATCTTTGTATTAGGATCCATTACTACTGTAAACTTTTTGCTCTGTTTTGCATATCATGATTCTTTCTTTATAACCTAGCATCACAGTTTGATCTTTTATTACATTGCTGCTGTTCAAGATTCTATAGTTAAAGTTGTGTCAGCACTTTTACTACAAAACTCATTTATGAGGGGTTTATAACACAGCTATAAAGATGTAGTATAGAATTGAAAGGTGGTGTACAAAGTCTCAGCATGGGGCATTGTCTTTTTTTATCACTTTTTAATAAACAAATTAGACTTGCTATTTTAAGCCTTTATGAGTGTAAAGCAATTCCAGTTTATAGGTTATTGCCTATATAACATGGCAATCAACTGTTATTAAAAAAAAGTAAAATGAAACAACTTATAAGTACTATGATTAAAACTGATTATGGAAAAAGTGGAACTTTGCAACAGTAAAGGCAAATATACCTTTACTTCTGTGAGTGAGCTGTACACTGAGAATGTGCTGAGCTTTACAAACCCACTTTCCCCAAGGCAGTGGGGGAGTCCAGCTTGGGATGCAAAGTGTGAACCTGGAATGAATTCCCCTGGAATTTCTTGTGCTGTGTTTGTGTTGCGAGGACACTGGCTCCCAGTGAGAGAGCACAGGGTAATGTATTCTTCTCTCCCCAAATGTCATTGGAGCTGGCTTCCTGAAAAAAGGTTTTCAAATGCTTTCAAAGGGCAGTGTGCTCATGCTCCTCATGGATGTTGTGTGTTTTAATAAAATCATACTCATGAGGGTCAATGAAGGTTCAAGAGTGCATGTTTTTTGGACTGTATTACTTGCCCTTCTACATATAACTTAGTAGTGAGAACATTACCTATCTGTTGGTTCTGCTTAGTCACATCCAGCACTATTTTTTTGAGGCTCCCTGCAATACCCCTCCATAGCTCAGAAGGTGCTACCTGGTTGAGCAGCTTTCCTTGATCAGCTGCTTCAAGACACTGGGGTTTGGTGAACAGCCTCAGCTTCTCACCTCATCCCCAGAATGAGGTCCTAGCAGCCAGCTCAGGACCCACAGGCTTAGAATAACATGGAATAAAGAGTCCAGAGGGACTGCCAGAGAAAGCTGGTCATACTGCTTGCAGTACTTGAACCAGCTTGGACTCTGTCTCTTCTGTGTTTCACCTTGGAGACATCCTTAGATACACACATTTCCCTAGACAGACTTGGTGATAGACTAGGAGTGCCCACTGAGTCACTACATCTGTGAGTCCATTCATGGCCCTGGACTTGGCTGGAGTGTGATGAGGCTGGGAGAGTGGTTTCCAAGTATGCTGACTACAAAAGGGGATTCATATAAAAAAAGAGCACTGGCTATGTATGTGGATGGGTGTTATCTGCAAAAAATCGACAGTAAAACTCTAAAGCATCTCATGGTGTCTCTACACTGGGACCACATGTAAATGTAAAGCTGCACCTGTGAATGTCCTGGATGAAACACAGCGGCCAATTCTGATACCAAGAGGGAATTGCACCAGCACAAACTTCAGCCCAGGCTGCTCATACCTTCCAAAGGCTTTGGGAGCTTCTCAGATGAAGTATGTGCTGCCAGAGTCTTGGCTATTAGCACTGTTACAAGTGAGGCAACAGATGTGCTACTGCCTGCAGTGCAGGGAGCCCTGAAGTCCAGGTTCTGCTGGCTTTTACTGAATCATGGATCTGAAGTCATTTTAAAATGTTAATATCTTGCACTCAGTGAAATTGGGGCTGTCTTGGATTCTGATCATGCAGGCACTACACAGATAACTTTACACATGGGACCTTCTCAGAGCTGCCTAAATTACAGTATGTTATTACAAACTCCAGTGAAGGCTGGCACAGAAATCAGGAATGATTTTTAAAAAACAGACCACAAATTCCAAAGGAATAACTAAAGGCAATGAGGGGAAAAAATTAAAAATCAGGTTTTACAATGGCACTAGCCACACATTAACAGAAGATCTCTTGTTGTCCCTCTCATAACTGCTGTGTATTAAAAAGAATTCATATAATACAAATATGCCTTCAGAGGAGATGAAACTTCAATTGTCTGTGATGTATTTAAATAACCTTTTAACACATGAACTACTAAATATATTTTCCAATATACCTGGGAAGGAATCACTAAATTAGTGATCTTTTCCTAAATATTTAAAACATCACTGCTTAGACTAACAATGTATTTCTACCAATTTAAACGGTTCTGCAATAATTTAAAACAAGCTTAAGTACCAAACGTAGAACTGCACAATCACCTCCCAGTGACCCTGGATTTTTCCTCTCTTTTGCAAGGAAGGTTGCTGGCAGCGAGGTTGTTACACGAACTGACAAAAGCAAGTGGAGACAGCGAGCTGTGCTTATTTAAGTCTCTATTCTTCCATGCCACTCAGCTTCAATCCTGTGCCTGGCAAAACATCATCAGTATTCTCTGCCTCTTTTAACTAAAGGAAGCAAATCAAGAACCAGACAGGCTAATGGGAACTGAACCTCATTTCTTGGCCTCTGGCTCAACCTGGGCAGCCAAACGGAAAGCAGGCACTCCTGCAGGCCCCGCGCTCCCCTTGCCAGCTGGGCAGCGAGCAGCTCCCTCCCTGCTCGCGGCTCCGCGGCCGGCAGCACGCAGAGCGCTCTCCCGGCTGCGCGGCCGCCGCCAGCTGGGAATCTGACTGCTTCTCCAGCTCTGCTGTGCACTTGCCAAACGGAATCTGCAGGGCTCCTTTTCCACTTGCCCCAGCCAGTTAGGAGGTGATCTATAGTGGTATTATCACAGCGAGCGAAACAGGCCAGAAATCTCCACACAAAAATGAAATTTTGGTACGGGTCCACAAGAAGGGGAACCAAAAGAATTTAATAAGGAAAGGGCATCCTCTGCACCCATTTTGAGTTCCCTGTGAGTTGAGCCATATTTAGGGGCTGCATTTCCAACCCTTTTCCTGTTAACACTTAATCTGAGGCATATTCAACTAGAAATACATGAAATAGAGACATGTTAAAGGGAGGAAACTGAAAAAGCAACAGCTACTGACTAGAGCTGGTTGAAATGTTTTCAACAAAACCTGAAACTCCATGAAACCCACCTCGTTTCATATTTCACTGCAACTTGAAACTCCAACCAGATTTGTTGAAAGGTTCTCTGAGGATTGTGGTTCCAGTCACAACTGGCCAATCCATTTATAGTACACAACTTAGACAAACCGAGGGCCAGTACAGCTGGGCTCTGTTTCACAATTTGGAAACCTAAGGGAGAAGGGCAGCTTGTCCTGCACACTGTCCTCTGTGGCCTTGCCAGACTGAGCCCAGGGAACAGCCCCACCTCCCTCACTCAGACATGCAATGGCAAGACAGGACACAGCCCCTCTTTTTCATTTCCTTATGGGATAACCAGACAGCTAAAAGACCCTCAGAGATTAGGAGCCAGGGAATGCACAGATGCAGAGAAAGTAGGATCCTTCTTCCCCATTAGGAGAGGACAGATTGTTCCTGCCATACACAGGCCACGGCAGCCTGGTGTTCAGCCCATTTCTCTTGCAGTTTGTCCAAGATTAAGTTACTGTAATCACCTGAATTAGCTGCTGCATTGAGTGACTTGACAGATGCAAGCACATAAATTCTGCCTCTGAACTTTTACAGACAGTTCCCTGTTGTCACTCATGCTCTGCGTCTGCACAGCTTCAGACAGTACAAATCAGACCATTTCTGGTCAGTGAGTCACTGGTCGTAATTTTTACTGTTTTGTGTTGCCACTGCTCATACACATAGGTGCTAGTAAACAAAAAAAAACCCCACCCATCCAACCTCGAGTACACCCACAAGCTTCAGCTGCCCCAAATGGCCACAAAGAGCAAATACACAATCATCCTGTCTGTACACAGATCATTTCACCAGCTTTAGTGGTGTGGATATTTAAAACTACCTTTTCCATTTCCCTTCTTTCTTCTCTCCCTCTGTGCTTTTCCAGGTCCAGTTTGAGTTTTGTTGTGAAGCACTGGATTCATTCATACATCAAAGGGAAAATTGAAGGCATCAGAGCCCACATAGACAAAAAACAAAGGCACAGTTTACAAGGCAGAAACTTGCTGAGAAAAGCAGCTGAGTTTTTCAAGGCTCACCCGCTGACTACCCCTTTGGAGGTACATCAAACACCATTACTTGCTCCATACAGTCAAACATTTTTCTTTCAAAGACTCCATATAATGGATGATTTGTATTACTGTAGTAATGAAAAGTCCCAGTTCTCTGTATGGAACACCTTCCTCTTTACTGAGTTTTGCTGGATGAGACATAGTCCAGCTCTATGGGCACAGAGGTCCCTGTGGGCTAACCTAGATGAAATTAGGCTGGAAGGAGCTGCCTCCTACCACAGCATCCCAAAACTAGGCACCCATGTTAAGGATTAACCACCCCTTTTCCAGGGTCTGTACCAAGTCCAAAAACAAAAAAAGGATCTTTTTTATGCTGATCAGTTTCTGTCATACTCATGATATACTTAGACTAACATATATTTGGCCATATTTTTGAGGTCCTATCTTCTATTTCTCATTTAATAAATGTTTTCCTTTTTGAGCAGGGTCAAAAGAGACTCTGGCATAGGCAAGCTGGCTGTTTCACACACAGAATTGCACTTTCCAAGCCAAGTGTGGAAAGCCACGGCATATTCAAAACCCATCTCCTCTCCATCTGGCAGAGCAGGAGCTCAGTATTCTTCTTATCTTGTAGTTTCACCAGACATCAGCCCTTGTCCTTTAGCATAGAATTATTAATTATTGTTAGAATTTTGCTTTTGTTTTTGCAATGTTTTTGCCTGTATGCCAGGCTGCATACAATGTATCCAGTATTCTGGAAATGCAGCTGAGTCTACCAGCCTTGCACTTTCCTTTGCTACACTAACCCTGACATAGCTGACATAAAAAAGACGGAATAAGTATCTAAAATTGCACTCAACTCAGTTTCCATACAATATGAATATTTTTCCCTCATTCTGGATAAATGTTTTAGCAATTAAGTGAAAAAACACACAAAATCCTAACCTTGCTACTCCAGAACTACAGAGTGCCTTGAACTGCAGAAGTACAGTGGACTTCCAGTCCTTCAGTCCTTTGCAAAACTTGGAAGAGCTCCTTGACAGCCAGAAACTTTAGTTGGTAAGGTTAGGTTAGTATCAATAATAACAAAAAGGCCAACTCTGATCACAACTCTGAGCAAGCAGACTCGAAGAATTTTAAGGATTTTTTGGGTACTATCAGTGCTATAAATGAGAACAAAATGGAGGGCACATAGCTGCTAGCTCTGGAGAGTTTTAGGAATTTGTTGTTAGTGTTTACTATACCAGATAAATAATGATGGCTTTCCTATTAGACTTGATTTTCTCCACTTTTGAAACAAAATCCAGAGTGTTTAAACTCAAATAAATTGTTCCCTTTTAAAATGTGGATACATGAATTTGGCTTACAGACTAATTGCTTTATTCAAAGAAATGCAGAATAAAGTCTAGTTCACAGAATGTGATTCCTAAGGAATGTTGGATAACAGCATAAACCACCCCAGTGCCTGGTGACTGTTCACACTGAGAAGGGCATTGCTTACCTTGCTTATACTTTCTTTAGGAGAGCTGATTACTGTTTGCAGGGATGGGGATGTTGTGTTGGCTTTACTGTGCTAGGTCAGTGAGCAAGAAGATTTGAGGCTTATTCAGTTTGCACTTTCATCAGAAGCAACATGTAACAAATAGCTATGAGGAGGAAATACAAGGAATGATGAAGAGGAATAAATGTTATATATAGAAAAAATCGCAAGCTAACAAAATAGCTGTTTCACAGTTTAATGATTCTAAAATAATCTGAAAGGTTTTAACAAAAATCTCCATCTTTGATTTTAGCTATCACAGAACCCCTGCTGTCCTTGTGTGTCACTACTCATGTATCACAGCAGACATTTCTTGAAGGAGATATTCAGAGAAGAAGAGCTTTTCATATGTTCATTAAACTAAGGCACTTTACTTGAAAAGCTATAGAGTGAAAATAGTGATCATGTGAGGATAAAGAACCCTGTGCTAGAACAACTGGTGTAAGGAGAAGAGCAAGGGGGCAACACAGCATTTTGAACTATTTTGCTTTGTGAATTAGGTCCTGTGGCTGGGAGGGAGAACCCAGCAGAGTTCACTGACTCTCACTAAGAGACTGCTGCTGGACACAAAGGAAAGCAGCAGGAAGCTGGAGCAGTGGCACCCTGGGCCAGCACCTCAGAACTGGATGTGCAGCTCCACTTCAGAGACAGACACACTCAGAGAAAGCAAAAATAGGAAACTGTTTTTTGTTTCATCAGGAAAAAGCAACTGGTATCATGGAATTGTTAAGGGAAAACTGAAAAAATCAAATCCCATCAGATCAATATTTCTGTGGATGTCTAAAAATACAGGTGTTGCAGCTTCCAAAAGCTTTAAGCCTACTTCACTCAATTTAGTATTACAATGCCAAGAACCTGACAATTAAGAGCCATCTTTTCATTCCTTTCCAACAAATCTGCTCCTGGGCAGAGAACCATGGGAAGAACAGGAACAGAGGTGGGGTCTATTGAACCTTTGTCCCTCTATGGCAGAGGACTGTGTAGGGGCCCATGGTCCCTCCTCTATCCAAGACATGGACTTAAACTCTCATTCTCTCTTTTCAAATATACACCCAAATCTTGTTCCATATGCATATCTAAAACTACACAGGTAATCTCAGATAGGTTTTACTAATCCTGATTTTACTAATCAGAGATGGATATTCAAAATTCTCATTGCATCAGGAGTTCTACTTCCTGCAATAATTTCTCCTATGATCTTTTACAAACTTGTACACTAAAGCCCATGTTTTCTGTAGCACCTGAAATAAAACCTGTATGAATCTGCTTTTCTTAAGAGAAAGTTATTGCTTTCTGTTATGGAAAGAAAATAAAAAGATACCACACTGTTTGAATATCCACAGTGAATACAGCATATACCGAGCGAATATGAAGTTAAACATTGACTCTCCCCTGAAATTCTATTACTTGGCTAAAAAAATCTAGCCATAAATATCTTAGTTATCCAAGATATATATATATATATATATGAATAAATATATATATGTGTGTGTAGGTATGTATAATCCATGTTTAACAAAGTTGCATTTATAACACTTATCATGGCTATTAAACATTTTAATTATTGATTTCAGCTGAAAAATTCCTGAGGCTGAGCATAAACAAAAGAAATAAGTATCTGCCTGATGGTTAATGTTTTCATTCAAGTGTAGAGGTGAAGCTATAGATCCAAGAGATGGAAAAAGCAATTTGCTATTCTCACTCATATTTAGAACCCTGTTAGTGGATTTGTGGAAAAAAATGTCATATACTTCAAAAAAACTGGCCATGAATTAATGTTTATAGATTTTATTGCTTTTTCCAGCTCTCTATATTTTTATTCTTTATTCATTTTAATAGTCTTAAAAAAAACCTAGAGTTATATTTTCTCCCTACAGATGCTGTCTTTTTCTATTAAACAAATATCGATCCCTTGCTTTTTCCCTTTTTTGTTCCTCCCTCTGTTTTTGTTTCAAATGGATGTAAAATTACCTCAGATATTTTTGTGCTTAACGCCAACAACTTCATTTCACATGGGTCTGATACGGAGTCCATAATCATCACACTGCTGTATGCCACGAAAGACTTGTTTTTTTCATTGCATAAGATTTCCTTTCCTATTGGTTTTGGGCTACACTTGAAAAGCACAGCCTGCTGTCCATCATGGGCAGCCCTGCAGGGAGCTCCAGCCCGCGCACTGGGAAGCACCAGGGAGGAGGCAGAGCTGCTGATGTGCTCCCAGGACTCTGCCCAGCACAGATGACCTTTCCCTGTGTGCAGGCCTGTTGTGAGCTAAGAACATCAGCAGAGAGCAGACAAACAGGTATCCATGGCTCTGAAAGCCTGGCCAGAGGCGCTGTCACCAGCAGACAGGGGCACATCAAACTGCCAGTTGTTCTGCTCCTGGAGGGTTTGTGGCATATTGGATTCATACAACACAGCTCACTTTATCAGTCATCGTTTTTGGGTTTTGCATTTGGCAAAGACCTTGCTCTGAAACTCAGGAAGGACAGCAAGGGTATGGCTCTTCTCAAATGCATCAGCATCAACACTGGGACAAACTGTGTGGGCCATATCTACTCAGATTAGGATCAACAGAAAACCTGATGGGGGATGTACCATAATCTAACAATTTAGGTTGTATTGAAACATCTTTAGAGAACCAGATCAAGGCAACTGAGCCTTCCTATGGAACAAATGTATTATGTTCCTGGGCTTTTGTTATTTTTATGATAATAAGCCAGGTATGATGATCTCCATGAACAGAGAACACACAGGTTGCTGAAAGCCTAGTTAGACAAAAATTCCAGGACTAGCACCATCCTGTAAAAGTTCTCTTCCTCTTTTAATTGTATTTTCACTAGAAAAAATTTTCTATTCAATTGAAATAATTTGCATTACACCTTTCCTAATCAGACAGGACAAGTTTAGTTCAAAAATGTGCTGGTGTAACAGGATGAAATAACTGGAGAATCACACCCCAGAATGTTTCTCTTCCACTCCTTTTTCTGCACCATTATTCTGAACTTATTTTGTGACAAGACAAAGACAACAATGCCCCTGGATTCACACTGATAAAACTCCACTGACTTCAGCAGTTAATGCTCGTTTAGTTGTTATTAAGTGCCCCGAGGGTGATATAAAGTCCACACCTAACATCTGAAACACATTCCAAGATCAACAATAGCAGTCACCAGACAATTTTCCTCTCTACTGAAGGTCACTCTAAACTTTAAATGCTTCTCCTCACCTCATGTTATACACATTACAAATGACTGTTCAGTTGCTCTTATAAGCTTAAATCCATATACTCCAACTTTGGACCCAGAAGGCAATTTACAGATTATAAAAGGCAGATACCTCTTTTGCAGCACACCTGCTCATTTTACCATTCAGTCTGAGAGAAGGAGAAACAACTGGGAGTTAGAAGATCCTGATACCAAGGATATACTGGTAATCAGTGAGAGGAAAAGGTGGATCTTTAAAAAATTTCCTTTTAAGAACAATTGAAAGCCAGCTGACAGTAACACCAGACCATGGGGGCCACTCGGATGGCTTGGGACAGACACAGCCCCACTGCCCAGGTAGCACAGAGCAGCACATCTGCTCTTACCAGGTGAGCAAACCAGGAGTTTCAGTAAATGCTGGGCTGCTGTGCATGCAGCCACAACAAACCCTCGAGTTTCCCCACACTTACCCTGGGTGCTTCCTGCACTTGTTTGTTGATGCACCCCTCCCACAGGGCTGTCCCAAGAGCAGCAGGTCAGGCTTTGGGGCAGAGGTGGCTTTTGCAGCACACAGGCACCACCCAGCTGCTGCTCAGAATCCTGAGCCTTGAGAGCACACGAGTCCCACGTGCACCCAGCTCTGCTGGGCTGCCCCTGCACTGGCTCCAACAGGGAGTAAAATGTTGAACTACAGCATCCTAATCATAAGCAGTGACACAAAGTCAAGATTTTTAAAAATAAAAGTGCATTGAGAACTTCTGGGCATGTGTGACAGATCATTACTTACCTACATCCCTTGCCTAAAAGAAATATGTTCATGTGTTCTCTCTAGTGAAATATTTATCATTCCATAATCTCATTTCATACATGCTCACAGTAATTAGGTCAGACTATGAGCATGAACTAGACAATCTTTTATATATATAAGGAACTAGACAATCTTTTTTTGTTGTTGAAGCAAATCAGAAACTATTCTTAATTACGTTAGATTTTTTCTTCCCTTTAAATAGTTGAAGACATTTATTATTCAACTTCCTGCTTTGACAGAATTTTATTAAAAGAAATTGATTTTACTAGCTCAGACTATTATATTCTGCTGAAGGACAAAGCATCATACCTAATTTTTGTTCCTGATTTTTAGTAAGAATATTTTTTAAAATTCAATGAGCCATTGACTGCATATCCAGTGTCACAAGTGCTATTGCTTTAAAAGACTAATAATCTTTCTTGTAATCAGATTTCAATATACTAGAAATTCTATTAAAAAAAAAACCACCAAAACTTACTTTAAAAATATTCTTTCAGGAAAATTACATTTTAACAACTAAACACAACAATATGTTAGATTACATTTTGAGCAGAATGTTTACCTTTCACTGAGTTTCTCTGCCAGCTGTGTCAGCATTGGCTGTATAAAAAAAAATTAAAGGAGCTGTTTATTTTTTTTAATTGCCATGATCATGCCAAAAACCACAATGTGTGGGCTGGAGACCGAGTGCTGGGAGCAATATTATTCATGTTAAAAACAGTTGCCTGATTTGCTTTCTTTGAAAATTAGGATACTATAAATAGCAGCCCAGTGGGATTTGTCGATTGCAAGTTATGTTTTAAAAGCTGCTAGGATGAAACTTTTGAAAGACTTACAAAAGATAAAACAATTATTGCTTGTCATTTACCTTTGGCCTGCATTAGACCTGTGTTTTTGGAGAGGTATGTATTTAACATGGATGTATGACCTGTTTCTATGCATATGTCAAAATACAAAATTTTAAAAAGAAAAATTATATATTTCTTTTCTATATGTCTTTCTATAAACCAGGTACCTTAACTCACTGTTCTGTTAATCATCATTAAAAATGTATTGCCAAACTTGTATTAATTCTTCGTTGCCAGGTTTGTAAAAATCCTTCCCCACAAATCAACTTTGAACAATTTGGAAATTATGATACAGCAATTCATCACCACAAGTTCTGTCGAGCCTCTGTCCCACAGCAGTACCACAGCCGTCTTTCCCTTTATTTATTCTTACTTTAGCACCTTGGTGCCTCTCCTTTTCTGCTTACTTTACAGATGACCAGAGGCAAGCTTCCATTACAAAAACCCAATCCACCAAACACTACCAAAAGCCCGAGGAACCAACAAAGCCTGAGAACACATAAACCCCTAATATGAATAACAAAAAACAAGAAGAAACAATTGCAGAGATTTTATCAAGCACTTTCTTTTCTATGAAAAATTATACATGACATTCACTGTTCGAAAGCAGGCAGTTTGACCTGTGTTTAGAATGGGAAGCAATGGGATCTATTGGGATACGCCTATTTTTTTAACAGCAAATACAAAGAAAGAAATAAAGGGTAAGCTGCTAATTTCATTCTGAGCAGAGGGCCAACAAAGCAATGACACAGATTGTAAGACCTACTTAAATTCCTAGCTTTGCCCACTGAATTCTGTTGAGTAAAAAGAAACAATTTTTTCCAAACATTCAGTGTTTCTCTAGGAGAAAGAATTTTCACACAAGCATTTTCATACTGCACTGCTTACAATAAACCATACATCTCTGAAAGTGGCGTGGGATTTTGGTGTGCATCCTAAAGCAGGAGGCAAATGGCCCAATGGCCATTTTCCTGAAGGCACAACCTTTCACCAGGACCCTGCTCAGAGGGGTTTTGCTGCGCCCCTCGGCAGTGCTCAGAAGCTGACAAGCCAGGCTCGATGCCTGTCTGCAGGTCCTTCTGCAGCTCCTCTGTTCTCTGACTGGGCCTGACCTTTGGGTTTACTCAGCTCCACAGTCTCAAACTTGGTTCAGCCTGACATCTCGACTGCAGCAACAAATTTCAGAAGAGCACAGCAGAAAACGGGAAAAGAAGGGGAGATGGGAAAGAGGGATGTGGTAACAAAGAGAGGAACACAGGTCAACACTGTCCCAACAAACTTTTAACCAGTGCCATATTTTCCTTTGGAAGCTAAGTACCTCATGATGTGTCTCACACAGCCATCCCTAACTAAAGACGTTTTTTTGTCCTTATGTAAAGCTGTTCTTAGTAGAATTGTACTTGACTAAGAAACAAAGAGCTAAATCTGACTTTAAAAATATATTTAGCATTAAGAAGAGGTGATAATTATCTTCTGTCCACCATAAAAATTCAATCAAAGTATGAAAGCCTGGGTTTATCCTATACAAACCATGGAGAAACAATTAAGAGTGTGACAAAAAGCCATCGTATTTCTCAGGAGAGCTGACCTGTTCCAAGGATAAAATGATAACTAGTGTCCTGAGTCCAGCTCGGTGACCTTCTGGAGCTGGAACTTTCAATTATGTCAAATTAGCTGTGTCACATGAGCCGGCTTTGTGAGTGAGGCTGGATCAATGCAGTGCATCTCACTGATGATGACAGTGATCTAATCAATCTCAGTCACTCAATGGACAGCAATGAGGTTGTGAAGTAAGCACAAAAAAAAGAATGCTGGGATCTGTCATTGTCAGGGTTACCTAGAGGCTCCCCATTTGTGCTTTTCCTTTAAATGCTAATTTTAAATGATGAAAAAATAACACTAAGTAGCAATTTCCTAGAAGGGGTTTTGTCACATCTATTCAGACTTACATTCTGCTTGCCAAATTGCAACCTGATGTTCAATAATGCTGTTTTTGACACTTCTGTGTAATAAAAGTGAAGATCCTTCTTTGCTCAAGGATGTCTATGACACTTTTGACACTTCTCTCCCAGAATTGCAGGCAGCCCAGATGTTCTTTGCATTAAGAAGAGCGTCGCTACAGCTGCCATGGAATGTCAGAAGATATTGGGCTCTAGGCAAAAGCAGCAAAGGGCATCCTTCCTCTTTTTAAGTGAGGAGTAATTTTTGGAGAGTAAAACCTTTTGATTGAAACTTAAAGCCTCAGAGGGACTTTGTAGGCAAGAGACACATTGCATTTTCTCTGCTCATGTTTCAAGGTAACTCAGAACCATTACATAGCAGCTGTTTCCACTTCTGTTCAGAAAAAATTCCTTACTTATCAATGCCAGCAAGGCACTACTGTATCTGCTGGACATCTGGATGCTAGGATATGGGCAAAAATGAAAATAACAGTAAGAGTTCCTGGTGATAGATTCAGGCCTTGATTTCTGGGAACTTACAAGGCTGCAAGACCCAGTCACTCCTGGATTGTTTAGGCTTCTCAAGATTTCAATCCAGGGATTTACATTCACAAGTGTCTCCTTCCCCACAAGTGACAGATAAAGAAGCCCTGGCTACATGAAGTCTCTGTACCCCAGGATTCTCTGCAGCTGGACTAAAGCAAGGGTTTGAACACCATATCATGTTCCTGAAGTGTCCCTGGGTAAAACGGACCATATTTTCTACATCATCCTCCTTATGTCTGTCCTTGTACTGTCCCCAGAACAGCTGCTAGTTGGACTGGGTAATAAACTGGACTATGTTTTTTATTTTAAAAACACACAGGTTCTGCTCTTTACCATGGGCCACACAGGCAGCGGTTCTGTGCACAACAAAGCGATCTAGGATGCAGGGTTCCATGGGAAGCTCCCTCAGAAGAAACACCTTAAATTTAAAGTAAAGCCCCAGGGCTCACACAAGGCACCGCTCCTGTCTGTGGGTGGGCTGATGAGTCACGGTGTTTGCCTTCATCCTGCTGCTCTTCAGCTCCATCTCCTGGAGTCACCCACTGCATTGGACGAGCCACCTTCCCACACCATGCCTGTCCTTACAGGTTAGCACAGAGTCTAATTATTAGGTTTCCTCTGAGAGGAAAAAAAAAAGTGCGATGGAAATAAAATTTCTAATTTGGAAATTTCAGTGCATGGATCTATTTTCAAGTACTTGCAACAGAAGTTTCTCTGCTGGATTTTTTTTTTTTGTTGTTTGTTACAGAAATCTGTGTGATTAATACAAAATTTAAAAGGCTTAAAACAGCTCAGAGAGCTGTTATTTATACTCTTTTATAGACACTCCAAAAGTTTAAGGTAGTCTCGTAATCTATCTTCCTTAAAATAACATGAAATGGAATTGTATCTTTTTTCAGAAATGGAATTGTATCTTTGTTAAGTCTTTTCTGTCATATCCAGGGAGCTGCACAAGTGGCACAGAAATTTCTTAAACAACATTTTACTGGGATTACTCCTTGCCTGGCCGTCCTCTGTGCTGCACGGTGAGCTGGGAGGTGCAGGCTCTGTCAGGTTTTGGTGCTGGTTATAGTCACAGCAGGAACAGCAGCAGCTAAAGTGAGTACTGGGGAAAATGAATGTTTTTGCCAGATTAGAGTTCCTGTAAAACTCCTACATAGCATTCAAAGAGCAGTTCCTGTAAGACGTGTGGCATCCATACTGTGATTTTTGTGCTGTGCTGCCAGGCCAATTGTATCAAGCAGCCATCAGCCTACCCAAGAAAGGCAATGCACAGCAGCAAGTGCTGTTGTACCCGACTACCAGGTCCTACAGGATACCTGAGATCCACCTGGCACTCCTGATCAGACAGGTGTGGAGGAAGACAGGACCACTACCTAACACCTTACTCCAAACCCACAGCAGCAGTGGCCTGGTGAGCTGCAGGGCCTGAGCAGGCTGAATTTTTGGTCCATGCTGCCTGTTTGGGGTAGAGTGCTAGAGACCCACCAGGGATGATGCTACTTTAGCAACAGTTGCCATGCTGTCTGCTCCTTTCCCAGACACACTCCCTGGTGTGGGTGTCACTTTCACAGTCAAATGCCACTGGACACAGACTTATGGCAGCGATTACTATGGAAAATAAGAAACACAAGGACAAATCATTTTAACTGAAGTGTCAGCAATGGAAAATGGCAGTCATCCTTAAATGTCATAGTGCCTCCCAGTTGGGCCTGGGCTCTGTGAAATGGGGAAAGGACTCCAGAATTGCATAGATCCATTATCCTCAATGGTTCAGGAGGACAAGCTCATTAGCAGCTGCAGCTTCATTAGGTAGCAAGAGCTGCCCTCCTGTCAGGCTATGATCTATTTCTTATCTTGGATTGGGCCACAGGTTTTCTCCCCCACATCCCAACCACAATTGACTACCACACCTCACTGCTTTTGGTGATGGAGCGTAGATTTTGCTTTAAGAATTATAAGCTGGAGTTTCAGTAATACCACAGGAAAATCTGCTAAACATTACTCAGTACAACCCATGTGCAGCTTTGCCCTTACCTCTTCACTTGCCAAATGGCTGCAGCTATGAGGAGCTCCCATTACAAGGCTAATCTATGCTCAGGGACTACACACACCTGAGTGCACAGCAATAACAAAAACACTGAACCACGCCTCTGCAATATATATTTACCTTTGAAGAGATCCAATATATATATTTACCATTTAAGAGATGCCCCCATTTACAATGCAAATCAAATCGTAAAATGAAGCCACAAACACCAATTAAAAATACTATTTAAAAAAAGTCACTGTTTTGGACATGCTGGAGGCTACAGGGAAAAAGGCAGGACACTACTTTTTTCTATGGTAATCCTTTTTCCTTTTAAATTTTGTTTTTTAAATGCTACATGAATTAACATTTAATCTCTCATTATAATGTTATATACTATTTACAAAGAATTGAAAGAGTCAGAAAACAAAAATATTTTAGAAATTTCTGTTATTTCTTAGGCTTCCGAAAGAAGTGCTCAGATATAATTGCTTAAAGCAAACTTCAAAAGACTCAATGCACCAGCAGCTGCAGCAAATACATGGCCTTTTCTATTTTAATTATCTGTTTCTTCTAATAGGTTTTACAAGACATATATGAATAGAGATCAGAGGGAGAGACAGATTTGACATTTTACCTACACTATTCTGAAAATGGCGTAATAATTATAGAAATAGCTAAAGCATGCATGGTGGTTTGTTTGTACTAGAGAACCCCCCCAGTGTTTCTCTTCTCTGAGTTCAATGATTAACTCCACTTAAAACCCAATCCTCGTGTGTCTGTTGACAAAAATCTCTGCAATATAAAAGATTTAATAGCAATACTTGGCATAAAATATTTTGGCAAAATGAATTGAATATCACATCAAACACAACTGAAAGGCAAACCTCCCAGCCAACAGAACAGTTCCATCAAACTCCAGATTCCAGTGTCCTTTTATTCTGGCAAAATCAAAATTACTTCTATCTTACAGAATTTCTACAGTCAAAGTGAAAGTGCTTTAGGTATTGATATTTGTCTTCTCTGCAGAGATGTTGTACATATTAGAATATGGCAAGACTCTGCTTCCTTGCTCAAAACTGTAAAATATATTGCTGTCCTGTTTCACAAAATATAAAGCTGTTCTGATGAATACACAACTTTCATTTGGAGTTTAAAAAAAAACCTCTTTCACACCTCATTTATTTAGAAGTTCTTTGCCTTATCACTGCCCTAGCTATTTAAAGCACTGTTTTTCTGTTTATCAAAGCCAACTTTCTTCTTTCTCCTTTACATTTTTAAAGAAGAAAAAATTAAAAAGCAACCTTTCCACTGGCATTATTCTCACAACACATACCAAATTGATTTGAAAACATTAGATTTGCCAGATTTCTCCTACATGTTGAACTGGAATCTAAATATTGCTCCTTTATTCATGTAAGTAGAAGCTTATTTATTCAAGAAACAGTTTTTTGGGGATTTTTGTAATGAGTACAGTGAGAGCAAAATTTGAACTAGTTTTTTTGAAGTGTTTTTTTGTTTTTTTTTTTTGGAACATCGATTTTCAGGCAATTTTTGGGCATATAATTGAACATGAAGTCAATTATCGGTTTACAAGGACTCCCTTGATGCATGGCTCTCACTGCAGAGGCTGTAATGTGTGCCCAGCATCCCTCCTGGGTGGGAGAGGGGAGAGAGTGACCATCCTTCCGTGGCCATCCTTCATCCTGGCAGTGGGCAGAGCTCTGGGCCTTTCCATGGAGGCTCCTCCATGCATGTCTACCAACATGGCAGAAACTGGGAATTCCCTCACTCAGAGGAAGATTTTCCCTGCTTGTTATAAGAGATGGAAGTCCAGTTAGAAATGTATCCCATAAACTGGAAATACGATCTCAGCAAAAATCCCCATTTTCACTCATTTTTAAATTCTCAAAACCTTCAGCTTTTATGCTGGGCTGTTGTTACATGGTTCAGCAGGTATTTCTAAAGTTTGAAGGAAAATCCCTGGCGATTTTTTTTTTAATGTTGTGAAAATGGCTGAGCCTCTCATTTGCCTGGTAATTTACCCCATGCCAAAGCTCCAAGGGTGTTGTGCCTCCTGCAGTGAGGGCAGAGTCCCGAAGAGCTGTGATCACACACTGGGCCTGACTGACCCGCTGAACAGTCCCCACTCAAGAAAAATTGAATCAGAGGTAATAGAAATGTTAAGGGCTCCATGGATCCTACAGAGAGTCCTGCACAAAGCCAAAGGCCTGTCTGTTTGGAGTTAATTTTAAAAAGTCCATTTTTTTAGCTGAGCTAACACCACAGAGGTAATGAATTCCACCAGTAAACACAGCCAGAGCACCAAAAGCATTGCACACGTCCCCTGAAATGTTCTCTTGTCAATGAGCTGGAACTACATCTGATCACTGCTCCCCTCCTTTCACACTCATTTCAGTCCTGTGCCCCTGTCACTCCACTGACTACAGACAAAAATATCAGGTAATTCCCAACCAATTTCCTTTGTGCACACACAAGCCCTCATCTCTTCCAGCCACAGGGTATCATGGACATATTTCCTCTTGTTCATTCCACCACGATTCACACAATTCTCTAGTTTAAAATTATTCCTAATTAGTACACACTAATGTGAAAATAAAAATAAACTAAAATAAAATTATGAGCATGCAATTAAACTTAGAACACAGGCCAGAGGGTAAATGCTTAATCCTTTATAGATACAGTGGTGTAAATGTGAAGTTGACTTGTGACATGGGTGGAATACCTCCAAATTTATACTGGCAGAAAGAAGACAACCTAGCTAGCCGTTCCTAAAATAAATAACTGAAATAATGGCTCTTGAAAACATTATTTGTAACATAGATAAAAATATGAACATGTTGCAAGATCTCCAGACAAACCAGGCAGGATTATACTGCAGTTAGAAGTGATATTCTAATGAAAATATAGACATGAGTTTAGTTTAAGTGAGAAATAAGTGCCTCAAATATCAAACATTCTTTTCTCTCCATGAAATACCTCTGTATTTTCAGTACTTGCACTGGTCTATGCAATGTGACATCTACCTTTGTACAGATGTGAAAAACTGGGATGATAGAATTGGTTTTGAAATTGTTTCCTACCAGAGGTACCCTATTCCACTAAAAAGGATTCTGTTTCTACTTGAATTCTGTTTTAGGCTAATTCTTGTTTAATTTTATTGTTTATGTTAAGTTGCAGACTTGCACTAATATCAGCTGTTATTTTCACAAGAACTGTAATATTCTGACCTCTGGTTATCACAAAATCCTGCATTATGCACACGTCCTCAGTTAATGTGAATTATTTGTTAGCTGTTAGGTGGATTTATGCTTTTCATCTTAGCCTGAATGTCCCTCACGAGCATTCAGATAAATTATTCTGAAGGCATTCAGGAGCTAAACATCCAATTGTATTATGTTAATATTACACAATATCTCCACACATGCATCAAAGGACTGTGCCATCGTTTACTCAATATTTTGCTTTATTATATAAATATGAGTCTTAATGCCAATGCACAAGTTCCTTTTTCTCCACAGTGTTTAAGATTTTTCTCAAGTCCTGTTGATGCCATAATTGAGGTTGAGGATGTGCCCAAGTGCTGCCTGAGATGGGTCCCTATTCCCCAACGTGCTGTTTGTCTCTGGTAGCTGATGGAAGATTGCCTTACTCTTTGCTCATTAATATAAATAGATCTCATCCTCTCTTTGCATGAGCTGTGTGCCACAAAAATCAGGCTTCTGATTCTGCTATTTTCAGTCACACACAGTTAAGAATATTCCACGCACCTATTTGTGGAATTACACCTACAAATTTAGTAATTCACATTTCACATATCTGGGGGGAAATAGAGACTTCTAACTTTAAAGTGCATATCAGTGCACACAACAGGGGTAAATTAAGATTAAGCACTGAACTTCAGCTCTGTGTTTCCTGTCTTTGAGCTTCATTGTGCCACCTTAATATCGGGTTAACACAGAAGTACATAGAATATTTGTTACAAGATTTGTGAATAAGTGATTCTCATCTCCTCTGTAAGGAAAATTGACTCCATTACAGGAGAGGAGAGACATCAAGCTAACATTACATGAAGTCATAATCCTCTATTGAGACACTGCACAATGACATTGTTAACATTAGTATGCAATATTTATTATAAATAAAAGAGGCTATTGAGGCTTTCAACCCATAATCAGCTCTGTGTGGATGACTTCACTGTAGGAACACAGTGGAGTTATAATGAGGATAAAAGATTTATTTATACCTAAACATGTTCTCATTAGTAATTCTGCACTAGCATGTAACAGATACAATTGAAGGACCAGCAGGGTTTTTGTGGGGGCTTTTTTTTTTGTTTCTTTGGGGTTTTTTGTTTGTTTGTTTTAAATTACTACTTATTGTTTGTACTTTGACTATGAACATTTAGTAAGAAAATAAAGGAACTCATTAATGATTTGATTGTACTGTGTACTATTAATTCTCATGAATGAAGAATGATTCCAGTTTTATGGAATACAATATCATCCCATCACGCCATAATGTGGAAATCCAATGAGCCATTAGCTCAGACCTTGGTAAAAAGGCGGAATTTTTTCTGAAGTGATCCTACCTGCAGATGTAACATACATCCACAAAGCACCAGTGCCATGTAAGAGTCTTAGTGATCTGCCTTTATATTGTACTCTTTTCCAAACACCCTATTTCATATTTCTTTTAAAAGGAAAGGACAAACCCTCACTTCATGCAAGGCACCCAGTTGCCTACAGACCCTCCCAAGATCTCTCACAGAGTTTGGGCTGTCATCTCCCAGTCTGTTTGGAGGAAATGGAACTCAGCTTAATGCCAAATCCTCTGCACTACCTCTCTTTGTCTTACTGCCATAAATCTCTCCCTCCTCCCTGAGGCCTGGGTTTACTTTCAGACCACAGTTTTATTCACCTTTGCCAGGTGAAACCTAGGAAAAATAAGGCAATGGTTCAAATATATGTTCCAAAACCACTGATTTGTTCAAAACCAAATCTTTTCCGGCTGGTCTAATTTGTCGCCTTTAATTATATTTTGATGTTCTCAAAGAGTTCTGTTGATAAAATCTCTGTTAGAAAAATCTTGAAGATATTTGGGGATATTTCACTACTACTGGACTTACAAGAATGTCAGTATGTTTATATATAATTTGGTGAACATGTAACAAGAACCCAAACTGTAACACTACTTAACAGAATCACCAGGAATAAATGTTAAAGTAATGCATTGTATTTTATCTTGGAAGAATGAAGTTCATCAGATATTCATTCCTCATCCTGGGAAATACACTGACATGGTTCATCTCATTCTAAAACTGTGTTTAAGTTGATTGTATGTAAGCTAACTGATAAGAAAATCTTATTTATATTGAAAAACAAATAATTTAATTTAGAACCACTCAGCTCAGAAGGGAAAGCTCTTAACAACAATTACTGAGAGATCTGAAGAATTCTACTCCACCTTCAAATGTAGATTAAAAAAACATTTACTTTTTCTGTTAATTTCAACTGTTCATTTTCAGCAATAAAAGATCAAACCTCTTTCTCTCGAATAAGATCAACTTCTTGAGAAATAACCTTTCTTTCTTTCTGTGGCCTTAGCCTTCTCCTTTTATGCAGTCTTTTTTTGCATTAAATTTTATTCATTCTATTGAAAGTGGGATTAAAAAAAAAAAAAAGCTTGAATTTTGAAAACCAAGACATTATTCCTAGCCAGACCTGCTTAAAGGAAGTAGCTGCAAAAAATTAACACAGCTGACATAAGTCTCCTTCATTTCATATGCTCTGTCACCATACTTATAAACCCACAGGCCCCATTGAAACAGATAGAATGCTGAGAGCAATTAGCTTCCTGTTACCATATAATGGAACAAAAAATACAGAGATTGCATGAGTTTCATATAGTAAATATAATGTCCTGTTTAGAGCTCACTACCCTAGGGGTTTTTGCTTCAATTGTGACAAAGTGCCTGAAGTGAACAGAAAGTGAGTTTCGAAATTCAGATGAAACTCTTCCCCCTAAAAAATTAAATATTTGCATACTTGTAATATTATACAAGTGCACAGTGTAGATTTTCAGACTATCCATTTGGGATACAGATTATGAGCTTCAGCACATTAAGTGAAATTTTTTAGAAGTATTTTTATATTCATAATTTCAATTATTTTGTGCTAATGATGCACAACACAACCAGGCTTGGAAGGTCTCTACTACCAATTCAGCTCTTAACTCTTTAACCTCCAAGGGCTCAGGCCAGGTCCTACTAAATGCAGTGGAAACAGCGCCCCTGATTCACCAGAAACAAGATCCACAAAGACCTTAAATTCAACTATTGAACTAATATTATTTTCTTCTAATTCATGCATTTTTCAGGCATAAAAATAACCCAGTTTTGTTTCTTTAATGGGTTTTTCACAGTAATCTGGGTGGCTGATGCATCTGCAATCTGACAGAACAGATATCTCTTTTTGCAGTATATGTAAGTTCCTCCATCTATCTCACAAAGTGTCTTACAAAGCTGTTCAGAACTCAGTACACGTTCTTTCCTCTTCACAACTCATTTTCTTTTTTTTTTTTTTTGTGACAACCTAGGCAATAATTCACAGCTCACTGGGTCTCCTAAATAACCCCCTTTATATTTACATGGTAGGCATTCCCCCCATTACCCTGCGGGATTCAGCCGTATTGGCAGGCAGTCATTAGGAATCCTTAAAACCATGGAGGTTTAACATCCCCTTCTGTAGAGTCTTTGCAAACACCCTGTATGGTTACAATCCCTGCAAATCTACAGAAAATCTCGACAATTTAACAATAACATAAAATGTGTCATTTGGTAATTTCTAAGTGGTTCCTTCTTTGGGTCCCATCCAGACTCACACATGAAGCCTTTCCAGCTCAGAAGCATTTCACCCAATGGAGGATTGTTATGTTTCTTTCTTTTGCTAGAAAAACGAGCAAATCACACCTGCTATTGATGAATGAAGAAAAGTCCTTTTAGAAAACACAGATGAATTAATATAAAGGTAGTAAAATGCATTATGAGAAAGATGCTGAAATCTAACACTCAGAGAAGTGAGATTTTCACTAGAAGGTCATTTTTTCACCAGAACGACATGATCTAAGTACAAAAGAAGAGCCAAATTTCCAGGGTTTATGGTCTTGCTCTGACTGAGGAGCTCCCTGCAACTGACTTCCCCCACTCCTATGGAAAATCATTAGAGACACAGCTCTGCAGACTTGCCACTGACATCTCCCAGCTGGTCACTCAACCCTTCCCTTCCCTAACACAGCAATAACAACACCTCCTCAAATCCTCTAATCAGTGCCAAGTACTGTTGTGGAGCTTGGAGGAATATGAAAGGAGAACCTAGAGAAGTTGATTCATATTAGCATTGCTGCTGCTTGCTTCTGGGAACTCCACTTGTTCTGAAGAAGTCTCCAAACAAACCTGGAGCAGCACATTGCCAATCACACCCCCAGCAGTTTGCATCCCATGAGCCTTGAACTCATACAGATGTTCAGAACTGCATTTATTGACTGCACACTGATCCAGTTCAGAACTGGATTTATTGACTGCATGGATAAATAGTTCAAATTAATATATCAGAAAAAATCTCAAGGAAAACTATTTCATTTTGAAGGAAAAAAAAAGAATACAACCACCCTTTTGTTTACAATTGGACTATTCTCTTTTTAGCATTATCTGAAAGTTTCATTGGGGTATTTGTTTCTTTGATGAGAAGCAGAGCCTTCGTGATACAATGCCTCATATGTGTCACATACAGAGTTATTAGATATGTCCAGATTTAAGGAGCAGATTCTGGGGAATTCTTAAAATTAGAGCCATTCACATTGATCCAGAAGCCATGACAGAATATGAAAAGTATGCAGTGACAGTTTAATCTGCAATGCCTTTACTCTTGTTAGTGAAATGAGTAAATCCTAACAAATTAGTAAATCTTAAATATTTAAGACCAATAGGTACTTCAGTTTCCCATGCTTATAAAGTCCAAATAGCATGCTCCAAACAATTTACCACTACAGTTGTAAGGAGAGAAAAGGGTCCAAACCCACCTTCCCAGATAATCTGGAATTTTCTTTAATCAAAGTGAGTCATTCTTACATTTTTTCTTATGGAATTCTGTAGCTTCTGAGGACTACTCTTTCACTTTTGAAATATTTGTAGAATTCAATATATATATTTAATTTAAAATGCATTGATAATGCTTTTTAAAAAGCTGATTGTTTGTTTAAAATTCAAGTAATAAAAGTAACACACTGTTGAAAGAAGGCCTAGGTGCAGAGTGGTATTTCTGGATGCTAATTGGTCATATGTACCAGCCAATCATGGAACACATGCTAAAAACACTCAAAAGTGTTCAGAAATGCCTCTCTAAGTCATAAATCTTTTACAGGTAAAATTATGTGAGAGAAGGAATAGAAAAATCACATTCAACATCTGGAGTCAGATGAGTTTACTGAAGTAAAATTGCAAAATTAAATTTAGATGAACTTAATTAAAAAAGGGATCCAATTTAATATGGACATTCATCAACTTCTGATTGAAAATCTTTCTTGCCTCAAGAAAATAATAAACTATGAACACAAAACCCATATAAAGGCTGAAATGAAGTGTGAAGGGATGGTCAAATAAAGAAAGGCAGGAAGAAGGAACAGTTTATTTTTTTCTCATCTAACAGACATCCATATACACACTTTCCTTTAACTGCACAGAATATTGAACTATTTTTAAACTCCATAAGAGTTCAACAAGCGAGCTGGTCATCTGTATGCCCTGAAGGTCATTACCCTTCTGAGGCATATGCTATGTATTTACTCATAACATGAATATGCAAGTTCCTCTTTCTCTTCCCCTCTATGTCTTTCTAGTCTGCCAAATTTTTCTCCTAGATCCTAAAGGACTCCATCTAACCCAGTTATAGTCCTTAAATGCCCATTACCCGAGTGGCTCTTGCTGAAGTGAATGGGAGTTTTGTCACAGGGCTGGGATTCAGATGACTTCTAATGGATTTTCATTTGCCTCAGCTAAGAGACAACAAATGCAGCTCTCTTATTCTCCTTTGCCACTAGGTCATTACTGCCTTGCTTTTTTTCAGGGGAAAAAGATCTAGTAGTTTAGTCCAGTCACTTCTGGCTTTCATGAATTCTGTCTGTCAGAACAGCATTGACTTTCAACTCTCTGAGTCACAGCACTTATAGATTTTAGTAATGGCAGATAGCAATTTGAAAAGTTAAGAATAGTGTTCTTAGGATCATATTGTTTCCTTAGAAAAAACTGCCTTGATAATTTGTTGTTCTGCACACTGGTTATGTGATCAAGAAACATGATATGAATGCTGTATTCTTTTATTTCTAATAAAGAACATTGCTAGAACAGTATGCACTGAGGGAGATACTGTCCTTTATTAGAATCACATTCCCACATTATAAAAGTCACCCAGCAATAATGAAATGTAATCTGTCTTGAGGATTCATGATAACACAGCATTATGCTCATTTTTATATGAATAGAGCATGACTGAATAGGAATACTATTGTTGTTGAATTCATCTTTAAACAGTAGCAGTGATTTTATTGAAGTATTTGGTAAATGATAATGCTAGAGGAATGTTTCCATGTCAGAAAAGTTCTTGCTTTTGCAGTGTAATCTAACTCAAAAAAATATATCCTTCAATAGCCTGTAACTGTAAGAGCTTGGAAGTGCTGGTACTTGACATCTGTATTACAGTGACCTAAGAGCAGCACGAGCACGACTGGCCAAGCTGAGTCCAAGGGCTGGCCAGGCTTGTGCAGGAGTGTCACATGGAGTGAGGTGACTTCCCACACCTCCTACCTTGCCAGGGCCCAAAACACTCCACGAGGTATATGGCATAACAGGGAGAATCATTTGGACCAAAAATATAATCACAAATAATATTATCTAAAATTTGGCATTTCTTCCTGAAGAAGCTGAGCACTTAGGCACTAACAGGGGTTCCAGTTAAAGTTATTCCACTCTACCCAGCTACGGTAGAAGGTCTATTCCAAATGACACAAAAGTACAGCAGGATGCAGCTACCCTGTCTTCCCTTTCTCTTACAAAGCTGGGAAACCATCTCTGCAGCAGGATTTCTGTGCTTCAAGATGCAGATAGATTATATCTCCCTACAAATTTCTCCACAGCAGTATTTGAAAATCTGACTCAAGGTTTGATGAATCAGACTAATTACAACAGAGAGTGCATTAGAAGAGAATTTGTAATTTTACAACTTATTGCTTTGTTTTCAGCAAGAAGAAGCTACCAGATTTCCTTTTTGCACATTTTACTTTCTCTTTGGAATCTGCCCAATGGTTACATTCTCCGAAATACAATGTCAAACCTTCTGAGAGCAGTTACATTAGTAGAGAGGACAATAAAAAAAAGCCCTTTTGATTTTAGTCTGAGGAAAATTGCTCAGAACTTGTGTTCTGAGCTCCTGAGCTCAATCTCCGACAGATCAATACATGTTCTTGTTATCTCTCTATTGTTGTATTGGTCAAGGGGAAGTGCTTCATTTTTCACACAGATTCAGTTGTAATATAACCTGACAGACACCAGTAATATTCTAACATGGAATAGAATATTCCATAGGAATAAAATTCTAACATGAAATTCTATGGCATCTTTAGAACTTACCACTGAGACCGAATGTGAAGATCCTTAAATTGCTGGCATCAGTGTTCCTGTAAACTCTGGCACAACTTCAGATGCGTTACCCTGCCAAAAGTCAGAGGAAAATATTCATCAGACAGATGATTATTTTTAATCACACTTAGCCAGTACCCATGAAAGCCTTATTTCATAAATGCCTACTGCAGGTTTAATGATAAGACCACTACAATAGCTCTGAATGCAACACACCTGCACATTGGCTTTTCAATGTGAACCTGAATACTGATTCTCAGAGGGTACTTTCTGTAGAAAAACTGTCCTTTCATGAAAGCAATCCAACATATTTTACCAGAAAAAGAAATAACACCATATTGCAGTATTAGTTTTAATAAAATCTCAATAGAAGGACGCCTCCCAGAAAAAAGCAAACAAACAAAAATGCACAAAATTGGCCAACCCTAAATTAACGAAGCGTACAACTCATATGCAGTTCATTTTCCTTTCAGATCAAAGGGGTTTTGAAGTTCAAATAAATTTGCCTCCTAATAGTTTTAGTACAGGACTATCTCTCTTAACATCTGAAAAATAACATTCAGAGTTGGCATTTAACAGCTTATTTGTATTGCAGCACTTCAGGAACAAGAAAACTTGTAATTTCTACCATATGTGGAAGGTTTCTTTAATTAAAGTATTTCTGTTTCTCTCTGTCAATTTTTTTGTCGAAAAACTCCAGCAAAAGGATTATTTAAAAAAAGACATGTGTAACATAATTATTTTTGCATAAATTTGCATATGTTACTGTAAATACAGATATGTACATGTATACATTTGTTTCGTTAATGTTTGTATGGTTATTTGATACATGGTTTAAATGACTTCTGTTTAGGAGAACATGAAAACTATCCCGAAGTGAGAGCAAAGAAGACACGGGATTGATAACAAGAAGTAGGCAGGTGGTGCCATGTTCTTGGGTCAGACCAGTTTTATGATCTTGTAACACTCAAATCCAAGTTGTCTCTATAATGACAGAACAAATTCAAAACAAGAAAAAACCTGTAAGGAGACGGCATCAAGCCCTAGATGAATACACAGAATGTCCACATCTCTCCTTTCCTCTTTGACTCAAGATACCAATGAAAATATCACCATTTTCACTTGTAACAACAAATTCCTTAGAGTGAGCTTTTCAAAGACATGTAGGGAACTGGGTGTCTAATTCCCCCAGGCAGTTTTGGAAAGTGTATAAATATACTATATGGCTCCTTATACATCAAACAATATCCCAGTGCACTTCACATTAATCTTTAATCTAGACACTTTAATCTTCAAATCTTCATACAATAATCTTCAATGAAAGATTCTTTCAGGGAGTTTACAGTATATTTAACACAATTTAAAAGCTAAAAGTGCATTGCCCTAGCTTTTAATATCCAGAAAATGTTTTATAAATTAGATCGACCACAACCTGGCCAAGGTTTCTGTATTTTTAATAACTTTGGAGGAAGATTACAACAAAAGGGTGCTGGAGGGAATGACTTAGCTGGTTAAGCACCCCAGAACCATAGCTGCTGATCCCAGAGTTTATTCAGCATTTCACTTCTTTCAAGGTAAGGAGTTGCACCTCTTCATACATATGAAAACAGCACACGTTACATACATATTACTCTGTTTTGGCAGCTCTCTGTATGCACATCTGGACGTGGACATAGTTTCCATATCTGTATTTCTGCCAAAAATATTAACTGTTAGAATAATGTGCCAGGCCCTTCTGCAGGGATATAGCCATGACTTCAACTGCTCCTGGCCTTTACTGCTCCCTCCACAGCACCTCTGAGCTCTACCCATGGAGCAGGACTCCACAGCATCAGTCCTTGCTAAATGCACAGTGGAAACACTCCTCAGAATTTGTACGGTGAACTGAGGACAAAAGGCAATAGGTCAGTATGAAGTAAGAGGGGGAAAAAAAGAAGAGAACAGCCATTACGACAGGCAGGAATTTCTCCAGGGAACCTGGTAAAGGCACATTTTGAGGAGAAATTTGAAGAATCAGCTTAGCAGAAGCATCTGAAGTGTTCCAGAGAAAGCACAAAGGTGCTGCCTTGAAAACAAGAGTTGAGGAGGAAATTGACACCGAGTGGAGAAAGGACAAATGAGCTGCTGAAAAAAAGGGAGAGTCACCTGAGAATAATGGTCAGTAAACAATACAGCCAAAAAAAGAGAAGAAACTAAGAAAATGACTTTTCTAACATCATTATTTGAGTTGTGTAAGGTAATCTTTGGCTTCCCTGTAACCTCCACAACTGGAGATGTGAGAAGGCAAATTCACTAAGGAGCACATGGAGGAGAGAGGAGTGCTATGGAAGCCAAAGGAGGAGAGCATTGCAGTATGATTATTGAAGTTAAAACAGCTGATTGATTCACAGGGTCAGAGGTGGAGTACCCACTCTGATTAGACTGGAGAAAGTTACTACAGACTGCTTTGAGCACTTCCCATTGACTACAAAGAGTGGGAATTAGATGGAAATGACTGTATCATCCTCCATGCATTCAGGGACGAGAGCCTCTCAGAAGAACAGGTTGGGTAAACACTGGGATATTTTGAATAAGGGAAAGGCTAAGGCAAGCTTGAACATTTGTAACAAAAGGGAAAGAAGAGAGTGACAGATTGAAGGATAAAAGGGATCAGACAGGGAAAAGCATAAAGAGGGTGAGCAGAGGACAGCAGCAGAAAACTCTATAACTTGTGACAGGCCAGAGGACTGCTTCAGACACAGAGCAGCCAGTGAAGGGAGCAGTTATGAAGATCATTTGTTTATCAGTTCTCACAGGGAAAAAATTGTCAAGATCCTTCTCAGAAAAAGAAATTGTAGTGGGAGAAGAGGCTTTGAAGAAGGACTCAAAGGTGCTGAAGAGGAGATTAGGGCTGTGGTGAAGATTTCAATTACAGTAGGTAGCAACGGAAAAAACTGAGAAAAAAAGAGTATCTCTGCCATGGAGGGAGTTCGATTGGTCACAAAGTTTCTCTGCTGAAAATATCTATAGGAACAGTGGCCTTGGTGGCTTTGAGAGATTCAGAGAGAAGGCAGAAGTTAAACCAATCAGTTCAAGAACACCACTTGCTTTTGGGCAAGGAGACTAAGGGAGGAGAGACAATAAGTTGCTGGTCATGTTCCACCCTTGCTAGACCACGTAGTAAGTGGGTCTTTATTTAAAACTCTCATGTGCCTGTCACAGGTGAATAGAACTTGATAAGAACTTGACAAGTGGATAAATTTAATATACCATGAAGATCCAGCACTTCAAAAATGACTTCAAAAATCTCTGAATACCTGGTTTATATTCAGACATGACACCCAAACTGGCTGAAAGATACAGGCATATTTGTTCCACTATGCTTTTTATTTCAGAAAAATACCATGGTTTGTACTTTGAGGAAAAACATATGAAATATTTTATATTCATGGGACATATTTCAGAGTGAGGACATGAAGAGTTGGTGATCTGGGTTAAAATTTCCATTCTTTTCATGGTCAAGTCCATTCTAAGCTAGAAAGATGCATATCTCATTTCTGGCAATGCAGATGGTTTTCAGCACAGAGTTTTGAGCAGAGGCAGCAGTGAGCCCCTCAGAATATTGTCAGACAAATGGCTGGTACAATGTCTGAGAAAGCTAATGCTATGATTTCTCTGAGGCAAATTTATAGTCCTGGGAAGCAAAGAGAACTTGTGGATAATAGTGTTTCTAATGGTCCAGAAAGCTTAGTGAAAGTAAACTACTGTAAGGCATTGAAAATAGATATTTTTTTTAATGAAGACATTTTCATATTAAGGATTCAGATGAAATTTTACACTGTTTTGACAAAGTCAGAAGTTGAGACTAAAGGAGTGACAATGAGAAAAATGGTCAAAAATTTAAGTGAAAGCTTTTTCACTTAAATTTTTGACCATTAAAGCTTTTTAAGACATCCTCAAGTGACATCCAAATGCATGTTTAGAGGGAAACAATCAGCTGAGAGGACATAATTGATGATTCCCTAAAAATGAAATCTATATTGTAAATGAGAAGGATATGTGATGGTAGTCATGACTCCAGCTTGCTGACAACCTGTCACAGACAGTATCCAGTACAACAAAGACAAAAAGCAAGAGGAACATTATTCTCAAGCAAACATTGACACTTTCAAAACTTTAGAGATAAGAAAGATAAACTAATGCTTAAACTGGTAATGCCCTAGAAATTCTGTAGGAACCCAATGCTTAATTTTACCCTTTAACTTGACTGAATAGATTATCATAAAATACTCATTAATTTACACATCATTACTCTGTGGAAACTATTTTCACGACACAACAGAAAAAAATCCAGTAGCACCAAATATAACAATTAAGAATGAGATTTTCCACCATTTTTCCTCTCCTCTGTGAATCTACTCTTTACCTATTTCCATGTAAACACATGGAATTTAACAGAATTTTCCAAAATAGTAATAATAATTTTTTAATTCTTTAGATGTATATGCATACATCAAAAAGCTGCATCTATCCACCTTGAAATGATGTTCATGCTTCACTAAGAAGAAATGCAGCTCTGTGTAGCAACATCTGCTAGTGCATCTAACAGTGCAATGAAACACTGGAAAACCACTACTGGAGTTATTGCCTCAAAATAATGTCAATCCAATATCAAACTGGTTACGTAACTCAGCTGTCACAAGGTTTCACAGTATAGAAAAGCTGCATTTTAATGTTTTATGAGGGAAGGAGAGGAGGTGTGAAGAGATGTGAGTTCTGTTTAACACTAAACTGCTTTAATGCTGTGAAATATGTGGAAGCAAGGTTAATTGAAAACCTGAAGTAATATAAAAATAGGTTCAGCCTTTAACAGAAGTACATATGGTATATAAAGCTCCATTGAGCCCAGGTGGATAAGTGAACATTTTTAATGCACATTAGTTGGAGAAATGAAGAAGTAGAAGTGAATAATAAGTATTACTGAACTAATATTCTGAGGGTCTGGAAGAGAGATAGAAAACCACTGTCATGGAAACATTTTATGGATTAGTTTTCCCTCCCATCCAAAGAGTACTGAGTGCCTCATTTCCCTGCAGTTGCTGGCTGTGGTTATCACTGCCCCAAGGAAAAGGGAGTGGCTTTCAGAGACAGACTTTAGGCAAGAATATCTGGAGTCCCCCATAAAGACAGAACATGGGTGAGGGGTTTCACACAACAGCCCTTTTCTGCCTCAGCACTCCTACATCCTGCAGGAGAGAAGCCCAGGACCACAGAACAGAGGAACATGCAGGTCTGTCCTGCAAGGAGAGTTCTTTCTCCTTGGGCATGCTTTAATTAGGCTGGAGTTATTCATGATCCCCAAGAAACTGTAGGAATCCTGCTCTGAATATGCATTATAGCACAATGTGCCCCACATAATTCTTAAAAACCATTTCATTATAAGCATATCTATCTCTCTATCTCCATAAAGACATATATAAATGTTTACTCATTGCCACATAATTTGATTCCTGCATTTGGTTCATCTATTACTGATGCATGTGGTGAATGCCCATGTTCTGTTACATTGTCTCAGTCAGCATGAAGGAGCTGACACCCCAGGTCAGGCACACTTGGACCTACTGGAAGCTGTATTCCCTTCCAGTTTAATAGTAGTAGTCTTTTCCAAAATGTAACTGTCCCCAGTTCTACAAAAATCGTCCCTTTCTACCATAACACAGCTTGTTTCACTGCTATTGCTACCTAGCCTCTGTTCCAAAAGGATGCAAACTTCACAACTTCTCACCACCAAATGCATGAATTTAATGCAACTCCCAGCCAAGCAGTCAGGATGATGGAAATACACTAAAATATCAAGGCAGAGAAACCTCTTTACAAAGAAAAATTCCTGAAAAGGTACATTTTATCAAAAAGCACAAACCCTCCAAAATAATGACACATGACAGATTAATGAATTACTATTACTTACTTATTTTGTAACAGTGATATGCTACAATTTAGAATTTAAAATAATAGCTAATCAAAAAGCTTTTCTTTTATTATGTCTGATTTAAGATCTCTATCTTATGGCAATATCATGCTCTCAAATGTCTGAGACTAATAGCCAATAACATCACTCCCATATTTGAAGACCATGCCTTAAGCACAATAATATATTAAGGGCTGAATGCTCATGAGGATATGTGAAAAGCAATGCTTGTATTTCATTAGCTGCACCCCAACCAACCTAATTGCATGTGTAGAACATACTCATTTAAATGCAATTGCATGTGTGACATAGCTTGGGAAACTCTAGCCTAAATTAATAATATTTTTTTGTACTTTCATTTTTCTTGCCACTGAATTACAAATCAGTGGCAATCTTGCCACTTGATTTGCCAATTTACAAAGGGCAATTTTGCTCTTTGATTTCATAGTTTAATAGCAGCATGTTTTACTGTTAACAGGATCTGAAATATGTACTCAGGCAAAGATTCAGCATCTTCCATACCCCATTTTGTGAACTAGAATACTTCTGAACTGAAACCATTTCTCCCTCTTCACAAGGCAGTCAGATCACATAACCACCTGTTGATAATCACATTGAATTATAACTACAACTTATTAGGTTAACAGTTAGAGAAGAAACACCCATCACCAAAGCAGCAATTGAAACTTATTTTTATCTAGTGATTTGCTACAGAAGGACACACTATCTACTACTACCACTTGTTGTTGCAGACCTGTCTGTAGCTCATATTTGATGTAACCTTTTACTTTGAAGACATTTGCCCAAACCAGTGAAGCCAGTGGAGAGGGGTATTTGCTCCAAGAAGGATATGCCCACATCTCCATGTACCTTCGTCAGCAACACTCAGTCCCACAGCCTCAGCACAGCAGTTCTTTGCTATAGACCCAATTTTTTTCTCCAAATCTATCTTTCCAAATCTAGCTCTAAACATAAAGACATGTGCTTTGGCACAAAGACACATTGGTGTAAGTATTTAACACATCACTTTCATTCTTAATAAAATTATAACTCTACAGCTTGAAACAGTATGTCAACAAACACTTATTTTTCATCTAACATCTGCATATATAGTTACTTCAAAGGCATATTTAGGTAGTTTGTCCATTTCAGAAGATTCCCTTTGAAGATGCATTTGAATGAACGTTACCCTTTCCTAGATGGATCTGGCTAAACGTTTTTGTTACAGCAATTTTGTTTAGCATGGTAATGCAATCAGTATCCCAGGAGGCTCATCCTTCAGAAGATGCCTGCCTGCAGCTCTACCTGCAAAGCTATATTATGGCAGTCTTCACAGATAACAAAATACAGAAACTGTAATGCATAAAGCAGCACAATTGTCTGTCAGAGGCTGTCTAGAAAAATCCAAGCAAAAATCTCTCCTCCCAATTTTCAACAGAAATATTCATGCTATGACAGTGCTTCATTTCAGGAACCAGTGGGCATAAGCTGTATTGCTCATTCACTTAAAACAAATAGTGAGGAGACTCCATGAACAATTTCTATTTCCTGGACAAAGCAGAGAGCATTACTGCTTTTCAGAGGAAAGGTGAAACAGCGGTGATCAAGCTGTGAACTGAATAAATAGAAAGACTATGAAGTGATTTACTATTCCTACTGCAACCAGCTAGCAACAAAGTCAATCTCTTTTGCTGAGGCAGTGATTAGTGAGCGCAGTTGACCTGTGATATCCACTGCTTTTAATCCAATGGTTTGCACATTATGTTAAAGGCTGAACTCGCAAAACAATATTTATTCCTTTTGAAACCATTCCATTTTTTTTCCAAAGATCTTATTTGTACAAAGTGCTTAAGTAAAGGACTATGTATAATCAAATAATAACCGAAAAAAATTACCAGCAAAATCATAATATGGGTCATATTTGCATGTGTTTACATACATATGCCAATGATAAAGAACCATGAGTCTAAATTAGAGTCTAGATAAAGTGGATTTGTAAACAGGTTTTATTCTTTTTTTTTCTTATCTTGGAAATAATTTGGAAGACAGGCACCTATACTTTTAAATAGCCAGGCATTTATTTCCATTTTTCAGCTATCACATGAAGCTCTTTTTATGTTCTTTTTACAGTCCAGCTCTTCTATTTAAAGATAACTGACAGGTTTCAGAGGAAGTGGAAATCTAGAGGCTTCACATTTACTATCACATCAGTTCAGTTCTGGGACTGATTATCATCACTATGTTACACCTTGTAGCGTCCCATATGTGACAGGTGCCTTCTGAGCACCATTAAAGGGTTCATCTCTTAAATTAATTGTGTCAGATAAAAGTAACAGCAGATAGATACTGGAAAGGCAGAAGGAAAATGGACACGTGCCATCATCAGATTAGCAGTGAATATTTCCCCCAGTAAGAAAACTTTAATGGTAGTGATATTGTATTTTTACATGTATAGTTTCTAGAATATTTTTCCCCATGTACAAGTATGAAGATGTATTTACACTGCCAAATAAAACCACAACAAGTTTTCAGTAAGAATCAGGTGTCCTTAATAATCCCTTTATGAAAATAAACTATTGGAGGAGTCTGGGATATCTCACAATTTCCTGCTCAGAGCACACCTTGGCTCTTCACCATTTTTGCATATGAATGAAGGCATTGCATTGTGGTTCAAACTCTACCAGGAGAAGCTCATACCAAAAACAAGGCCCCAAAACGTCAGCACACAGTGTTAACCTGTCAGCCTAATCATCTCAGTATGAAGATGTTATACTGAAATCATTAATAAAATTTTCAGTCTCTTAAATCTTTATTCACAGTAGGCAGTCAAATATAATTTTTAGTTCAACAATTTCAAACATGTTTGTACATTGTTGTGGCTTCAAGAGTGCTGAAAGCTATTTACTTATGTAAATCTTAAGATTTGCTACACAAAGAAACAGATGCATGTGGCATTTGCAAGGCAGTGAAAATGAAGTGTCACATGTTGGACTAGGAAACAAAGCTAGAGGGGAAAAAAAGGTGTGCCCTATTTCACCCAGCCTTCATCCCTGAAGGGCTGAAGGATGAACTGAAAAGGAAATCTTGGCAGCTACTGCAAATCATAAAGTGAGAGCAGCAGTATGGTTCTGGACAAACCTCACAACTATATTTGTCATCAGAGTACTTTCTGCACAGGGGCACTCACATATATTAAAGAATTAGATTTTTTTTTCCCCTTTAAGACAAGAAATCAATGAATTGTTAAGAAACCCTAACTTATCGAGAATCACAAAAGAAAAGAGAAATGTTTTCAGGCCTCCTCTATTCCAAGAGCTTTATCTGTTAACTGTATGCAAAAGAAGATTGGTGACCATAACTGAGAAAATACTTGTTACAAAGAGGTGCTTTAATATCAAGAAGAAAAGGATAATAAGATCTAGTTGCTAGAAGCTGAAACAAAGCAAATTAAGATTTACAAATACAACTCCCTTTTTCTTAAATTACCCATTAGAAACTCTAAGGAGGAGCAGTGCATTCAGTAGTAAATTGGATTGGGTATGGCTTGGCAGCTTGTTTTAGTTAGAGAAACCTATTAAAACTCATGTTGCTGTAACCAAGTGGAAGACTATGATTTATGATATACCAGGAGATCTGATCCAGCTTTTAATGAAACTGGTACAAGCTGTAGGCTACAGATGCCACGGGTCTGAGGATTTTGCCTTTACTACAAGACAAGTGCATGTGAACCTGTTAATGCTGGAAGTGGTACTGCCTGGTGCATTTTCCACATACATTTAATAAAAACATCTGTGCAGGAAATGAGCTCTTACTCAGGCTTTGACCATTAATATATATGATTCCATTATGCTTTCTCATTAAGTAGTACTAGAAGCTCTCTTTGCTAATGCAAATAATACACGGCAGACGGGACAACCCTATCAGGTCCTTTTGGGAGGACTGAAACCCTTTCCTGATTAGATTAAGTACCCTTTGAGAGATATTGTTAATCTAATTCAACCATTCCAAATGGAGGAACAGGAAAAAACAAAAGGTACTTCTAACATCTAACAACTTCTAACACCATGTATCTTACTACTCACTTCTTTTTTGAAAATTAACATTATTTTAGAAGAGTAACATATTCAAAGGTAGGTGATAATATTTTCTGAAATTAATTTCACTAAAACATGTAAAGACATAATAAATCAACTTTTTTATATTAATCAAAGTTTTATACTCAAATTTTAATGAAATTTCTCTAACAAGAAAACAAATTAGGACATTTGAGATGCTTGTCTGAATGGCACACATAAGTACTTCTGCAAGATTTCTCTCTAACCCCTACAATTTTTCCATGCAAATCAACAGGAAGCACACAAAAACTAGGCATTCACCCCTTACATAGATCAAAATTAATATTTAATATCTACAACACAGAAGCTCTAATACTGATGTGAAATTGGGGCCTAATTGAGGAAGATCTGCTGATCTAACTAGCTGTCCTATCCCTAGGGAGCTGTTAGAAGCATGTAAGTGACAACACTGTAATAATCTTCAAAATATTTATTAATTAGCTATGGGGATACTTTATTGAGTCATCAGGAAGTTGTATTTCATGTAAATATTAACAAAAATAGCAACATTATTAACTATTTTCTTATGTAGTAGCCATGCTGATAGGTTGCTGCTTTCATTCTTCCATCTCTAACCATGTCATTTCCCTAGAAAAACTCTATGGTCTGAAAAAAAAAAAATCAAAGAAGTTTGGCATCATCTGTGAAGTTGTTATTCCTCCAGGTTTAAGCTCAGCTCTGTGAAGACAGGTCTTAAATTCCACTTGGTGTTGCACAAGGGTGAATTTCATCCTTGTGATTAAAGTCACCTCTGAGTTTCTGCTACAAGGTATTGACTGGAGGGTGACCAACGCACTCAGCTGGACCAAGAAGGGAAAAGGGTTGGAGGAAACCATTATCACATCTCACAAGCCTCCCTCAGCACCAATTCACAAAGATATGTTGTTAGTGCACCTAAGTGTGGCTTGTCAGATGCAAAAGGTTTTGCTTTTATCTATGGGAGTCCCTGACTCCATTTCAAACCTCCAGACAAAGGCAAGCTCTGCCTTTAACACTTGTCTGAATGTTCTGCTCTCACACACTCCATGCTTCGAGCCCTCAGAGCAGCCCCAGCCGCAAACCCAACAATTCTCCCAGGCCTGTGACAGATCCTGCTCCGTGCTCTCTGCTCCAGCCTGGGGACAGCCCCTGTGAGCAGCAGGGCTGCTCTGTAGCACAAGGCCTTCTCAGCTGCCCTCATTTTCCATTTGTGCTGCTTTGAATGAAGTCGTAAACCCCCAACACTCTTTGTGCTGTGAGCAGAAACCACAGACATATTTTGATGCAACATCAAAATGTTTTAGAGCCCTGTGTCAAGGTAGCTGTGGTGAGTGACCCAGCTGGTCACCAGTCAGCCAGTGCCACCCCCTCACTCCTCCCTCAACAGGGCAGGGGGGAAATGAGACTGAAAAGCTCATGGTGTGAGGTAACGCCAGGGAGATCACTCAGCAACTGCCATCAAAGGCACAGCAGACTTGACACAGGGAAAATTACTTTATTGCTAATTAGAAGGGTTTGACGGTGAGAAACAAAGACTAAAATACCTTTCTCACACCTGTTTCTCTCTGTTGGGTGCTGCCAGGGCTGTTCCTCACACTTTTCCCCTCATACCACCTGTGGGGCTCTGTTTCCTCTTGCACACATTACTCAGAGGCTGCAGCAGCCTCTCTAAGGGCCTGGGCCGTGCCCCATGGCGGGAACCGGGGCAGGCCCACACTCCCCCCTCACAGGGTCCCTACACCCCACTCTGCCCCTCAGCCCCTGCAGGGCCAAAATTACAATTCCTGCAGTGACCCAAACCAAGGCAGACCTGTGCCTCAAGCTAACACAGATCCTGCTGTACAAGAAGCACCTCCTCAGACCACTGTGTTCTCTTCCCTGCTCAAAAAAAGGCTTTGCCATGACAAGCCCTCAAGCTACATCCATGTGGCCAAAACCTCCTGCAGAAATTACAAGTTATTATACATAAATTGGGCCTTAATTCTGGAGTAAGTGTTCACACACATATTCTAGTGTTGCTATTTTGAAATGCATAAAGGTAAAAAGGTTACTTTAAAAGCAGCGCCTCTCCACCAAACCTAACAACAGCTTTAGAGTTTCACCATCTCTCAAGCCTTTGCAGGTGAGACAGCCTTGCCATGCTGGAGGCACTGAGGTGAACAAGCTCCTGGTGAGTGATGCAGCTGCCTCTTGTTCTGCACACTGTGGTTCTGTCAGCAAATACAGAAACTGCACCCATTTAAAGAAGGAAAAAAATGTAGAGCTACATTATAGTACTCCTCCATCCTTTTTTTTGATCAGTGATAGCTGTCAAAACCAGTTCACTTGTAAGTACAACAGGAAGCTTGCTGCTCTTTGTGTACTGGATGCCCCCAAAAGAGCTGTGACAGTCATGAGACGGGCAGGATGCACAATTCTGTGGAAGCATCACCAGTTCCTGGGTCAGTAGATGAACTTGTTGGCACAGGACTTGTACCCCTGGCACCAGATGCACAGCTAAGCCAGAAGAGCAGCCTGAAATCAGATTTTTGATATATAGGAAATATATATTTATCAACATCTGGAAATATATTTATCAACATCTGATTTCTGCAGGATAACATGAGGAACATGATTATGGTGATAAATTAATTTTGTAAGAGTCTTTGCTATCTCTAGAATTTGTGCCAGCACTGGTTACTGCTTCAGAGCAGGAGCTACAGCAACAGTTCCTAATACTGCATCACACATTCCCATGAATGATTTGGGATGGAGACATGGGAGTACAATCAGAGGATGAGGAAGATGCCTTGGACAATGAACAGAAGGGTCTGACTCTGAAAATCATCTGTTCTTCCCTCCTCTAATGGAGATTTCTGAGATGTACCGATGCACAGTATGCTAGACCAGATGCAGGTTTTTTATAATAGGCCTGTGCTGGTACCTTTGACTCCTGAGAAACCAGTGGTGGAGTTGTAATAGTTTGTCTGATGCCACTTAAGTAGCAGAGAGATGTGCTAGTCAGGGATACATGAGGGTTTCTCCCAAGAACCAGAGATAGGTACAGCATCTGCTTTGAATTTGTACAGATGCTTTGAAAGGACAAGGCTTGTGGCCTTGATAATACTTTCACAGATCTAATGAGATTTACAAAGGGAAAAATGATGCTTTATATTAAATATATGAAATTAATGGTGATTAAGAGAGAGAAGTTCCATGGTAGAGCAGAGGACCTTTTGGAGTCCTGACACAGGCAGTAAAAAGCCTGGACAAGGAGAGAGGTGGGAGCTGCCAACACACAGGAGGCATCCTTGGTTTTCCACATTTCCTGCATGATTCCCCTCAGAGACATTGCTGGCAACTACACAAGAGAAAAAAACATCTGAAATATGACCTAGTAGAGGTACAGGAATATAAAAACTGCTTGAAGCAGCAACATAGTGCTAAACTGATGTCTCATAAGTCTTTATTTTCTATGTTTGCTCATACATTGGCTTCATAATAAATATCCAAATTCTATGCAGTCTTGGGCAATGAAAGCATTGACCTTTTATGATAATTTTGCGTTGTTTCTAATAATATTTACTAGCTAATTTGAAAATCTTTCAGTCATCAGTACAAATTAACAAAACTCTTGTGTGGGCATTAGGGTTTAAAATTTGTAATTAGCTCTTACCTACCTTCAGCTTGAAATAAATTCTGACATTAATGTAAATAAAAATCATCATCTGCTCTGTATTAGCAGAAAAATCAGTTTTCTAGAAATAAATGTAGACTACAAAAGTTTTTGAGTATTTCCTCTTCCTATAAACTTCAAAACCAATCTTTTATCACAAAATTCTAAGTATAATCAGAAAATAATTATATTCTAGCTGAGTTGTAAATTAAATCAGAACTGCTAAACACGAGTTCTTATCTCAGACTGGATCATTACTGTACTAAAGAATATTAAGATGCAGAGGCCCCCTCCTGAGCTGAGCATTGTCATGCAGGACCCCATGTGTTCTGCCAGTTACAAAAGGAAATATGGACATTTTGTTGGATGCAAGAGCTTTGTAACCTTCTCAATAAAAGCCTCCACATGCAACAGCTTTTTCAAGTCATCAGAAAAATGGGTGGGCTCACATTAACCTGTGAATGATTCACAAATGTCCAATATTTTCTGTACCACCACTCCATCGCCTCCTCTCCTCACCCCACAAAACCCCAACCAGCCACAAAGCCCCACCTGTTTCTGAATCAGTATTTCATTACTTTTTGTGGTGTCAAAATTACAATTTGCTTTTCCATCTCTCAGGGACAGCACTGTTATTGTTTTGGTATACCTGCTGCTCAGTTGTTTATTTCTTTAGGTGTTTCCCAAATTCTTCTGTTTATTGAGCAGCCTTTACATTCCCTGATGCTCTGAGTACAATACTGCAGAGGGCTATGCATTCTTCACAACACCATTCTCTCCATCCACCTTTCCTTCCAAAATACAAGCCCCCAAGGAGAAGGAAAAAACCAAACTCTCCTCCTCCTACCCATCCCAGACTTTTTCCCCAGAGTCTCTGTAAACACAATTTCCCAGACTCTTAGCCCATATTTTAGTTTTATTTTGTGGGTTAAGCATGAAGTCATTGAGCTCAGTGGGATGGAGAGTATCTCTGCCACTTTATCAGAAGAATTAGAATCCAGTCAGAGATTACTTTTTGTTTCCAAACCTTTTAGTACAAATGCCTCAAAAAATTTAATTTGGAGTTTAAAAAAAGAAAAACAACAAAAAAAAACCCAACCAAAATAAAACCCTGCAAAAATATATTTGTATATATTGATTTGCTACAAATAATCATCATTTTGGATCATTTCATGTTTGTGTTTGAACATAAAAATTCGTTTGCATTTGAACAAAAAAATTAGTTTAAGTTGCTCAGCATAAAGTTCCTTCCTGTCATCTGCTGTAGAAACCACCAGAAGACTTGGGAGACAGAGAGAGACAGCATATCTAAATAGAAAAGCCATGCATGTTTATACACAGTGGTAAACAAGAGTTACTTGGAACACAGCTGTATTTCTGTGGTTTCCCCATTTTCTCATTGCTGGGTGCACAGCACAAGAGTGTTGGATGATCCGAGCTGCTGACAGCAGTAAAAAGCCCCATTACTACTGCTCTAGATATGTCAATACTCACCCTTTGGAAGATGGGCACATCTGCTTGTCTGAATGAAACAAGGCAGAGGAAGAGGAGACTATTGCAAATCTGGCTCTGCAGAGTCTAAGGAATGAAGTAGGACGTGGCATAATCAGGACAACTGCAGAGGAATGTCACATACTGAGCACAACTAGTCAGCACAAGAGGAGCAACCTGACCTAATCTCTCCATACAGTTTAGGAGGGGAAAAAAAAGACTCAGTGATCAGCAGTGCAAGCTGGTCTCTACATTAAAGCTAACCTGGACCAGTGAATAAGAGGGGAAGGAAACAGCATGATCAGAGCAATGTGCATGAGGGAAGGCAGAGCAATGTAAAAAATTCATGGCTAGGACAACCACAGGAAACGATGTGTAGCTGGCAGATGTTTGCTTTAAAGTCTTCCACAACTCTGACTATGCACAAGAGCAGCAGCGCTCTCAGTGTGCTCTGAGCCACAGCCAGAGGAGAGCAGGACAGCCCTGAGGAACAGCCACTGAGAGAAAAGCTTCTGAAGAACACCCCTTGAAAAGCCAGCTGCTTACTGTCCTTGTAGTGCCAGCTGGGCATGGCCCCTGTGCCAGCCTCACCTGCTGCCTCCTTCAGCAGAGAAACATCTTGGCTTTTGCCTATTGTCTTTCAGGGACCAAAACAGATTTTCAACTTCCTTTCCCCCTCTCCAAGACTAATAAACTGCAATATTTTAAGTCAGAGGCATTTATAAGACCTTGTATACCACAGGTCATTACTTGCTCCAGTATTGAGCTTAAAATCTCGTATGTGACTTCCCAAAAAGGCACCTAGTCCTGACCAGAGCTGCCAAGAACTGGAAAACCTCTGCACTCCCTTAGGTTTGTTCAAGGTTAATCAGCACCACTGTTCATCTTCCATTTGATTTCTCATTTGAATTTATTGTTTCAGTTTCCAACTGATGATTCCTGTTATGATTTTGTTTCCTGGATAACTACACAGAATAAAGAGTCTTTCTTGTGGAGAGGAAACACTACAACCATCTTATCTCTTTTCAGCACCTTTCTTGATTTGTCACAGCACATAAATTTGGGCTTCTGAACTAGACAGAGGATTCAAATAGCAGAACCGTGGATACTATATAAATTATTTAGACCTAAATTATGGTTAATATTTTCATTGGTTACTAAATGACTTCAAACTATTTGTTTTCTTAATGTAATGAGCACATTGTTCTGCATACTTCCAAAGACAGAAAATAAATAGCAAAAGTACACTGCATTCTTAAAGCTTTATTGGTGATCGTGCAACTCCTGTTAACTAACAGGCCAAACTACAGCTGGGATGTAACCTTTTCCTAATTGACCCATTTTTGTAGCCATGTCAACTATATCTTTTCTCCAGATAACTCTACCTTTCCATTTCAATTTTCTCTTTCATGAATTCTTTATATAGATTGCTATATTTTTTTCCATTATTAAAAGGTTTGCTATTAATTTCTTATCAGTTCCAGCTGACAGTTCAGACCTGAGTTAGAGCAGCCTTTAAAGCCAGATCTTTGCTCATTCTTGAAAGAGCACTTGGAACTTTTTGGACACTAAATGCATTCTTCCTGAGCAAATCCAGATTTAAACTTCTGTTTTTGTCCTGTGTCATCCCACCACCCCCACATCCTCTAAAATTTCACATTGACAAATACTTAGCAAAACAGCCTTTTGGAAAGACATTTTCCTATGACCAAGGCTGCCTCCTTTAGTGATGTGATATTGCAAACTGCCAAGATTTGCGATTAATATTTCTAATATAAAATAGCAGTTTGACATTTTGGATACACAGCAATATGTCTCAAAGGATCATAAATATAGAGGGAATCGCATAACACAAATGAGTACATTTGCTTCTAGAATTTTCCTGCCATTTTTTGCTGAATAGCACATACAAAGGGTAAAGTTAAAAAATTACCTTCCTGTGTATAAGCAGTACAAAAATGTATATCTGACACTTGCATATAAAGCCACAAGTTCATTGTCCATGGAGCTTTTGAAAACTCTGATTGTATTTCCATGCACAAGCACACACATTATTGCACACATGCTCCTATACAAATGGGCTTTGAGGCTGAAAGGCTTTCAGACAAGGAATATAAATATAATAAAGTATAATCTTTAATTCTTTGCACACATTATAGCAATATGTTCTATTACTTCATGCCTAAATAATAGAGCCATTGCATTTGTTCGAACTGTAAGTGATAGTGGCCAATACTATATTGAATTCAGCTTTGGTGTTTCACATTGAACACATGCTATGTTCTAATTCAGTGTTTTGAAATAAATCTTTTACTTTCTAACTTTTCTTCCTTGTATCATCAGAGTAATTTAACACATGTCATTTCCTGCAATGCTATCCAATTCACACATCAGCAGGTGGTATACAATTTTTCTTTATTTTCCCTCTTTTTTTTACTGTATAGCTTTTTGTGTGTTTAGATAGGACCCATCTTATTTAAAAAGCAGAGTGGCACTATAGAACAATGTCAGTTTCTACAACATGCATCTCAGAGTTTTTAATTACTCCTGTCACTGTACCATTTAGTAATTGTTTTACTTAGAGATTATGACCTTCAGCTAGTGGTAGATTTAGCATATGGCCCATATTAATACATTCAAAGAGCAATGACCAATATCAATCAAGCTAACGCTATATGGACTAATTCATGGGAATTTGCTTAATGCAAATAACAACAAAAAACCCCATAAGTCATGATTTGCATGATCCCATATGCCAGAGACACGTGTGTACTTCTGCACATTCTTCTACTGCCCTTTAGAGAGACCTTTTATAGCTGTTCCTGGCTACTTTGCCTGCTGCAAATCATTACTTCTATCAATATAGTGATGATTTTTCTCAGATTATTTTTTTCCATTTCTTCTGAACTAATCTTGTCCACATTTCTAAACAACAGGAAATACAATGGAAAAAATGCATGTAGACACAATGATAGAAGGTTTTTGAGTAGGACCAACACTCACTAAACGCCAAGATCAGTACACTAACTACTTCTTTCGCCCCCCCATGAAAATGATAAAAACCAGAAAGGTCCTAAAAGAAGTCAAGTAAACCAGAGCCATAGTGTCAACCATCACTGAAGTTGAAAAAAAAATAAATCTGTGGTGAGTCAATCTTGTATTTCTGTATTCTTTAAACATGCAAGTTTTATAGTCCTTTAGAAAACTACACATAAAGCAGAATAATAGTTTTGCACAGCTTAAATGAAGAGTTTGGTTTTTCAGATGAACATTTTTGTTTCCTACAGTAGCAATTATAGGAGACGCTAGGAGTTGGCTAGAAGGCTCAGTACAATCTATAAACACTTATTCATAGAACCACTGGGTGGACACTGTATTGGAGCCAAGTCTTACATTCAACATTCCCGTTGTGAAACAAGTCTGACATTTCTGTCTGTCTCCCTTTTTTAAAGGACAAATCAATTTGTAACAGAGAGACAGCAGTTTGCAACCAACTGTGCTCAAGATCAAAATGAATTAATGATATTGAAATAAAGGTAACAGTGCAGTAAGGAGCAAAAAATTGGAAATAAAGAGTAATATAAAATGGAGATCTGAATTAGAAAGGCGTGCAAAAAGAACATGGATTAGCCAACAAAGCTCCTCTACTTTTCCTAATTTCCTCCTACTAGTTCTTTGTATTGTAGCAAATTGATCAGCTGTTAAACATATGGTCACCTCTTTTAAAAAAGATTGCTATCATTTGTGTTTGGCTTGAAGCTAATGTTATCTAGTCTTTTAGAAAATGTTACTGGATATCCCTTTCAAACAACGTCAAATCTTTATCTCTGCTGCACTTTGTTGTTATCCTGCTCAGATGTATCTCACATTTCTCGCGGGCAGACATTATCTGGGGATCTGGCATCACTTCTGAAACAATAGGATTTGTGCATCTCTCACCTCCTCAGAATGAAAAAAAAGTTTGCTTGCAACCTAAACACATTCATCTGAGGGCTTTATCAGCTTACATTTCTGCATTAGCAACTTACAGTTATGTTCATGAATTAAACTAAAATATCCATAATAAATATTGGCAACATTACTAACAATAAATATTTGCCACAAGGAGAGACACCGGCTGACTTTCAACACGAATACTCACGCGCCCCTTCTAAACAGAGCGCTGCCCTGCAGCTGGGCTGGGCAGGCACAGCAGAAGGTCAGCACAGCCCCGAGCTGTGATCATGCCATCAGCTCTCAGGGTCCCACAGGCAGCCAGCAGGCCTGACTGCCTGCACTTTGAGGAGCAAAAGCAAGCTTGGAGCAACAACGCAGCCTGCAGAGTGTTCCATTTGTACTGGGATTGGCCCAGGATGGGTCAGTCCAGAGAACGGAACACACAGCTCCGGCAATGGTGCAAAATGGCTTTGCCCTGCTTATGGGCCAGAGTGGGACTTCTCAAGCCAGGTTTTTTAGCCTCCCATGACAGCTGAGGTGCCTTTCATAATACTGGATCCATTATTTTTCTAAGCTGGTGCTCACGTCAATCACACTCGATGGAGAAAACCCATCTGAAAAATCCCTTCTTTCCTAACTTGGGACAGATCTAGAGACAAGCTGAAACATCATGTTAGGAAAACAGAGAGAAATGAAGTTTTCCCCCTCCAGCTGTCCTCTGAAAGGCACTTGCTTTTTGTACAAAACATTTAAACAGTCATAGAATTAGCTGCTGGAGTCCTGATGTTCTGAAAAATTTCTGTCTCCTAAACTACAAGGCTACCCTTTTTCTTCTGCAGAGAATAAAAGATGGTACCACTGTCTCCTCCTCTTCCCTAAACGATCCCTATAGCCTAATACCACTCTTGCAGAGATGTCCTAAGTTAACCAAAATGTTTAGATTGCAATCAGCACTCAGAAATTGTTGTTATTGAGTAACTCCCTGCAGAGCCAAAGCCTCAAGAAACAGACAGACACAAATACCACAGAATGCTTCTAAATATAGCAGATCTAAGTTGGGTAGAAACAGAGGGATCACAAAAATTCTTTCTTAGCAGCCACTTATTTATGCTCAAAATTTTTCACTCAGGTCCATGTCAGATGAAAATCTGTAACCAAAAAGAGGCTGCAGGAAAGATTGGATCTTCTTTTTAGGCACTTCCTGAATACCTGTTAATGATACTTAACTGAACTAGAAACAACAGCCTATGTAATTATGGATGGCCACAGATATAACAGCTGAGTGCCTCTACAGGAGACAAAAGAGAAGGCTGAAGTAATATAATCATAAATTGATTCTGACCTGGCTGTGGAAGACACACACACCATGATGTGATGCCTATTCCAGCCAGGCTGGAAATGCTGCACTGCTATGACAATGAAAAGTTTTGATTAAGAGATTAGAAAGAACACTACATAGGGAGTAAGGGACTGACATATCTACCTGATATATAAACACATCTTTCCCCAGTATTTAGCAAACTTGTGGTATCAGTATTGCAACATGTATTTTTTTGCAGCAGGTTCTTTCTAGCATTCTGTATGGCCCAGAATTGTGCAATTTCTTTGATGTAAACCACCTAATTTTTAAGTTCAAAACCCATAAAATCAGAGTTATATAAAAACTATGGCACAGAGTGGAAGCTCTGGAAATTTTGCAGCATCCTATGTCTGGCTGAGCTTACTCAATTGCCAAGGAAAAAAAGACCTTTAAAGTACAGGATTAGCACTCAGCCCTTGAACAGTAACGTCTGTTCTCTTTAGAATTTAATTGCAAATAAAAGCAGAAGATAAAAATAAATAATTTGAACACAATTATATGATGATGAAGCCTTTCCTGAAAAATGCTTAAAACAGAAATGGTGGAGGTATTAATGATAATTTAGATTGTTGTCTGGAAGAAGCTTCTCTAGAGTCTATGCTTTTATTACCTGCTTAGTCACATACATTTTTCCTATTAATATTCTGTTAGTGAGCAAAATAGTTCTTTGGGATATTCACTTAACCAGATTAATACAGAAACTGGAAAAAATGAATGCAGGAACACAAGTTGGGCATTAAGAGACTCCTTGGTTATTTTACAGAGAAGTTCCAATTTATAGGTCTCGAAATTATGTGACAGATACTTTCCTGGAAAATGTTCATTTGACTGTAGTGCATTTCAGCATGGTAGTGAGAGTTTGTCCCAGCACAGAACTAAGCAATGTTTAATATATCCTCATCACTGGAATCTTTCCCCTCTGCAGGAACAAGAATCAGTGGCTCTGCTCTAGAAGGCTATATATTCTTTAAAACACGGGCTGCAGAACAGGTCACTTCGGGTGGATTACCCAGATTTCAAGTAATTTTTTAAGGTAAGTCCGTATGCCCTTTTCCTCTTTGTTGCATGCTACATGGTTCCATGTTTCTCTTCTGGGAGTTCTCATGAACTCCACAGGATGAAACTTCCATTTCTCCTTACATGGAACATTATGGTACAACTTGTGCCCTGGTCACTTTTCCAGGAAAAGGGAGAGTTGGACCTGTATCATCTGAAATACACCTTTGCCCAGGTTCCTTTCAGCTACTACATAAGGCTGTGGCTGAAATAAGAAGTCCATAATACACACACAGAGTTTGCTTAATAATGAAGAGAAGTTTTGAGCATTTCAGCTAGGGCAATCTGGTTTTCTGCAGATTTCTGTCTTCAGCTTTTAGCTGCCTGGTAAGGTGCAAGTGCTGATTGATCCCTCCCATAAGTCAGGACATGGAACTTAGGAAACAGAGAGCTGTCCTTTGAATTCCTTCCATAGCTTTCCACTTTGTGTCACAGAGTACCTATTTTACCCATCTGAAGAACTAACTTATCCCAAAGTGCTCCACTTTTGCTTCTTGCCCCCACAATTGGCCCATTAGCTCATAGGTCATGAGGGTAGAAGGAGAGACAGAAATGCAGACAGATGCTTTCACAAGGCCCTGGAAAGAACTGTGGGCACACAACACAAGCCAAGGCTGTGTTGTCAGTATTGAGTGCAAAGAGCAGCCAGCCCACAGCACTGCATTCCTGCATTACAGGAACCCAAAAGCCTTTTACTGGACACTTCATATGCTTCCAATATACCTGTGAACAACTCGTATGGTGCCTTTGTGTCCTGCCTATATTTACAAATCACTTACCTTCTATAAGGTTATGAGTAAGGGCTGTATTGTATTACAATCTTACACAGTTATCTGGGTAATTGGATACTTCTGTGAGCTGCTGTAATATAAATACCTAAAAACATTCCTAAGCATGGCTTTATTAAGTAGCTAATAGCTAGTGGGTAATGAATAATTTTTTCATGCACTGTAAATTACCAACCTGGATGGCAATCCCTGTATACAGTAAAAGCCCTTCACACACAGCAGCTCAGCAGGTACAAAAGCATTCAGCTGGGAAATGGATGTGCCCTCACCAGTTCCACAGAGCCCTCCCTGGCAGACAAATCCTTGGTATTAGAACAGGTAAGACTATAATGATATTCATTGTAGAAAATAAATACTCCAGTATTTTTGTTTCACCACTGTATTGATGCATCACAAACCCTTCTGGTGTGATATGCATCTCACACATATCCAGGTCAATGTGTACAACAAATATTTAAGACTTCTACTGCCTCTAATAAGAAAAAAACTTAAAAATGTAAACTGCTCATCTTAAAAATACCCAAAGATTTAGTATGTTCAAGACATAAGTGAAAAAAAATGTTCTAATATGCTTACTTTATGCTCACATTAAAATGCAGTGTGATCTCTTGTAATCATCAGCAAGATGCAGTCTGAACCTCATTTCAAGATAATTGCCATCTTTTAGTATTAAAGAAAAATCTACCTTTCCAACTGCAATTGAAAAGAATTTAAAATCACAACAGCAGTTTTTGATTTGCTCTTTAAGTAGTGTGGGTGAACCATCATGGAAAATTAAAACATAAGGCAAAGAAATTTGCTGAGAAGGTACTACACCTTTGCAAATTATTCAGTCTTTTCTTAGCAAATCTTTAATATATTAGAAAGATATCAAAAAATTTGAAAGAAATTATATAAAATTCCTTATCATGTCAGAAGATCCTATCTATTCTAGGAATAATGGTGGCTTGCTTAAAACAATCAAGGCATTTTGCTTATGTCTTCATACCACTGTAGAATCACTCTGCAAAGAGGAACACAGGTTCTGCTGAGATTCTTTGCCATTACACTGAAGGATGCCCAAGCAGTTGCAGGTGGGCAGCAAACACACAAGTGCAGGAAAGCTGGATATCAAGCTTCCCAAGATTCCTGTTCCTGGAAGTAATAGTTCTTGTTTTGTTAAACGGAAGTGGTAATGAGCCAAACACTTGTCACTGGCCATAAGACAAAGGCACAGGACTGCTTGCACTTATTTAATTGAACTGTTTGATGTATATTACTGCTGTCAACACAAAACTGGGAAACACATTCCTCCTCCCCTGAACACGGTGAAACACTGACATGGGAAAGTGACAGATCCCAGCTTCAGATCCTGCTTACAAAAGGGAAGGCACTGGAGAACACCACACAAATGCCTGCAGAGAGCTTCTATGTCCTTTCACCCCAAGCAGACATTGAGGCAGCCAGCACTGCACAGGCACAAATGCAGAGAGGACCTGATTCCAGAGGAATCTGCTTTAAAAACAGAAGTAATAATTGATCACAGCCTCTGGAGCTCCAGCAAACCCAAAGCAAATGCTTATCTAATACTGCACTTTTTCCATGCCTTAACATGGGAAATGCTGACTTCTACAAGAAGAGGAGCTGCCTTGTATATTCAGAGTGAGTTACAGCATTCCACTCTCTTTGCTACACGAGCAGCAGAAGTGGCTTGAAAATCAACAGTGGAAATAGCACAACCAGTGGCCTGCACGCAAGCAAAGCAAAGAATGGGAATTTAAACACATGTACCAGTTAAACCTGGTGAATGCCATCCCAAAAGGCAAGGAAAATGTACCAAGGAGCCAATGCCTGCATTGCTCTCAATGCAACACCTTTTTAGCCTGGGCTGTGAAGGTCAGCTTTGTAGAGATATGAGTACAAAGGGTACTTGAAGGTTTGGGGGTTTGGTTGGATTTTTTTTTTTCCTAAACTGAATTGCCCATTTAAAAAAAAAAATAAATTAATTATTTAAATCATGGCACACTTAATGGATTTGTTATATCATATCCTTTGGCTACATTATCTCAACTATATCTCATTTGCAAGTTTGTTTTTCTTGATTAGATACAAGGCAATGCAGCTCTGAGGTACAAATGCTTTTTTAGTTATAAAATACATTATCTAGATAAGTTTTTTTAATAACTAATATACCTAGCTATTGCTTTTTATCTTGGGATTAAGAAATTATTTTTTAAATTACTTTGATGGCCCCATTGCCACATAATTAATATTTAATTAAAATCCCAAACAATAGCTATTATTTTATGCAAGCAATGACTGTCACAACAAGTTACTCTTGTACTGACATGATGTTAATGAAAATACAGCAAACCTCAGATTTTTTGAGATACCTTATGATTTCCAAAAGACAGAATTAAAAGAGTAAAAACATTTGTTCAGCCCCAGGATATGCTCCCTTTGGGTTTTTTAACTGAGACACAAAAAATTACTTAAGATGTGAACAAATGATCCCTGAAAATCAGGCTTTTTGTTTAAAAAAAAAATCTATAGATATATATAAAATTTTCATTTAAAACCTCTTGGTTCATAGAAGTTATAGACTTTAAAAAATCCATTCTCCATGTATTATTTCATAACACCTTTTATTTTTTTAATTTTCTGCTCTTAAGTATATCATCATCAAGTAAGAGTGTGGAATGTTTACTTTCTGTGAATTTGAACTGAGGGCCTGACTTGGAGAAGCTACCAAGCTCCCAATTTATTTCAGGCTTTGAAACAGCAGTGTTTTTCATTGCTGCTCATGGCTGTCAAAACTGCCAAAGTATTAATGATATGATGTGGCTCTTTAATTCTCTCCATTTTTCTTTCGTTGTCTCCTTGCCTTCCATCTGTAAGAGGCTAGTGTATGATGGATACAAGAAACATAAAGAAAAGGTTAATTTCTTTCCAGGAATGTTTTTCTCTTTATCTTTTGTAGTTTTATTTTTTGTAGTTCAGAGTGAAATATTCCTACTGTGCAGCCAGATGTTCTATAATCCTATTTTTATAAAGCCCAAAGGACTCAAATCCCAGGTAAAGTCTCTTCCATGATGACTTGAATGATGGGTAAATTCAGGCTTTAAAGTCAGATAAGAGTTTAAGGCAAAACTGAAGTGTGCTTTTGCTAAAACAAAACCACTCCATCTAATACCACACATTTATAAATATACTAATGTTCCTTTGCTAGGAAATGATGGCATATGTTTGTTTCCACACTGCTATGAAGAAGAAATGACATCTGTTAGATGTTCTGCCACAATACAAAAAGGCAAAATATTTAAAAGTTGAAATTTTGTATACAGGTAACTTCCAATAGATAAGAATGAAACCAAGAGCAACCTAATTCAGTGGAAGGCCAGAAAAGTGCAGGTGTACCATAATCAGGGAATTTACTGGCCTAAGAATTTCAGGACCTCCTTGTCCTGAATCTGACTTGTGGGGCCAAATTAGTCACATAATGATACTAAGGTACAAAGAACAGGTTCAACATTACACATCAGAAGTTTGGCTCCTAAATAAGAGTAAAGATGAACATGTGCCTTTGTCCAGACACACAGGGCTGTACCCAAAGTCTGTTGGCCAGGAGCAGGGTGCCACCTGCCCCAGAGGCAGCTCCACCCGGTGCCTGCCTGTTCTGCAGGGCACACAGGGAATGAGAGCACACAGACGCACTTGCAAAGCCATTGGCTTTGGTGGCCCTGGTGTCTGCACATAACAGCTCCCCAAAACTCCATCAATAAAACTAGCAGGAGGCCAGCCATAACATATGCTGCCCTTTCTAGTGTTGAAAAAGTTGTTGTTTCACTCTGTAAACAGCTGATTCCACTATTTACTCTTGAATGATGGGGTTAAATTTCCCACAAGGAAAATCAATATAAAGACCCATAAGGCAGAAGCACTGCTGCAGTTAAAACACTAAAGAGCTGCTATATGGCAGTAGGGTTTCTAATGACTAGAGAGATGTGTTTTTAGTAGAAATCTCTTCCTACCACGGTACAGACTGAAAGGAAAACTAGGTATCACAAGTCAGTAAGGAGAATGGATAATTACATGCTTTCAAACAAGAAAGAAAAAGAGATGAACATAAGAGAAGTAGATCACAAAGATTCAGGCAACCAAACTGCGCTGGCTCATTCAGCTCCAGCTTTTACCACCTTCAATTTTCACCCCTTCCTGAAATGGAAAGTGGACATCAATTATCCAAACCTTGCCAATGAGCAGCCACTCAGCCCCAGTGGGTCACACAGTCCAACTGTACACACCTGAATCAGCTACAGTTCAAGAACTTCATGTTCAAAGGAATACACACCCCGCTTTTGATCTAGTACTATTGCCTCATATATCACATTACATTAGGCCACCCCCAGAATGATGACGCTTCATCCTCTTCCAGAATACTTCACTGATTTTGGGATAACTGGATCTCAAACTATTAAATTCTAGTTTCTGACTGCCTAGTCTGAATACTTAGTTCTTTCCTGAAAAAGCAATATCCTGGCAGCAACTGACTAAATGAGAACTTCTGCTTTCTTAAAAATAAAATCCTAAACTGCTCAAGAAAAAAATCCAAGCATGGAATTATGAGCTCTTGTAGTTTGATGCAAGAGCTTAAAAACAGAGCATACCCTAAAAGCTCAAATGCTGGAATGCAAACAATTCATATCTTGAGGTAAAGAACAGAAAACTTCTGATAAATTGGGGAATATTATATATTAGAATTGTAAGAAAATAAGCATTTTCCAACCCTCTCTCTGGAAATACTGCAGAATATTAACCTTTAGTCATGGCTGGGTTATCCCACATACTCTGGCGACCACCCCTTGCAAAAATTTAAAATGCTAACAACTACAAATATTCTTATCCTATTTTCCCTTTTATATCCATTTTTGTCTACCTATAAATTTCTCTTAGTCTTCATCACATGGTAAAATCTTTCAAATGCAGAGTATCTTATGTCACAGTTGTCACAGTGCCTGACACAGTAAGACTTGGAGCTGTATGGAGAACATAAGAGCTTCTCCTACAACCAGCCAGCCCCCATGAAAGCATTGGAATTTGCTCTTAAGCCTCTCCAATTATTCATCACCAGTATTTCTTGGCAGAAAGCAATGATATCTCCATCTCATCTTGAAATTAAAATAAATTAAATCAGTTTCAGATTAAAATAACACCAGTTTAAACTATTTACATATCAATGGACTTTTAATGGGACAGATAGAGAAGGTATAGATATGTGAAGATAAACTAAAAATTTTAGAGGTATCTAAGACAATCTCATTTTTTCCAAGTTTGTTTTAAATTGTTCTTCCTCTGCCTTTTTGTGCGCTTCTTTACAGCCATCAAAGGCAAGTTTCCTTTGCTGGCTGAAGACCCACTCAGACCTTCGAGACTCAGGGGAAAAAAAGCCACTGTGGCAAGTGTTGACCACACTGGTGTGTTCTGAGGTTTAACAGAGTAGAAGCAGTTGAAAACTGTCACCTGCACTATCTGTGCCATTTTCTCAACTCTTTTCATTCATCTCCGTGGAAACTACCTTTGAACAGCAAAATTAGCACTTTGTTGGTAAGTCTGGATTTTTTAATATATAATCAAAATAATTAAACAGAGGTGACACATTTAAACCCTCCATGTCACACTCTTGTACAGCATGACTTCACTTCTGGGCAGGCTTAATCTTAAATTGGTGCCCCATATCAAGTCAACAGCTGGCACCTCTCCTCAGAAACAACATTTTAATGAATCTTATGTCACATACTCAAGATTGCACTTCTCATGTTTTATAAACAAATAAAATTTTCCTTACAAAATAAAGATTGGTTGAGCTGCTGCAGACTTCAGAATAAATGGATGTCCAATCAGCTACAAGAGCCCCAGTTCTCTATGCCCTTCCTCAAGTTCTTCTCTCAACATTACATGGGATATCCATTATCACCATTCCCACTGATCTAAAGCACACAGTTCAGTAATTTCCACTTTCTTTCAGCCTAAAGATGCAAGAGCAACAACAAAGTGGCACATACAAATGGTGTGCAAACGTGTTCAGCAAGTGTGGGCAAACAGGGAAATTACATCTATCTATTGCAATCTCTCTTCTGCTTGCACAGATCTATTTTTACATTTGTGGCCTGTTGAAAATCTGCATCATGCTGCTCACTCACCTTCTGGGTTACATTTCCATCAGTGATTATCTAAAATACAGTCATCTCAAATGGGTAACCAAGCAACCAAATATGCCCCCATTATGAAAGCCAGGGACCTGCCTAAATCAGGGCAATTCATTCAAATCACTGTCTTCCTAGTAAGACTCAGATAGTTAAAGAAAACACTATACAAGTCCCAGTCTTCCTTTAATTGTGAGAGAAATCAGTATGAAACTACAGTATCTGAGTATCATTTACCTTGGCAGGTAACTGGATGGATTGCTATGAAAGGTCCAGCAAAACAGCTTATTATGACTAAATTGAATTTTCATCCAAATCAGATTTGTTCTGCTTTTTAATTTCTGTAGAGAAACACAAAACTTCAAGTATCAATTCACAGACAGGACCATGGAGATTTTTTCCTGTTGCTCTTCCATTACGGCCTTCCTGGGAGGCTGCGTGCTCCAAGGAGGAGACAAACCCAGAGGGCACCTGGAGTCATGGAAGTGCAATCAGAGAAAGTGCAGTCTAACCATGGAAACTACAGCTGTAGGCACTGAAGTTTGGGGTAAGAACCAAATGTCTACAAATAATCTATTTTGTGTTGCTTCACTTGAGCTGTGCTAGCCTGGTGCCCCGGACCACAGAGCAATCAGCAGCTGAAGGCACAGGGTCCCCACCTGCAGCGCATCCTGCGAGTGGCTGCAGGCAAAAGGTGCTCAGCCCCCACTTGGCAGCTGCTCCGTCAGCAGCCAAAGCACACGGAGAAGGGCTGGCAGAGCCACTTCCAAAGTGTGCTCTGGGCTGAATGCTAATGTAGGGCATCCTGAGACACCAAACTGCTACACAAATTCACCACCAGAACTCACGGGTCAAAAATAATTTACCAGAAATAAATGTCAGCATTTAGTCAAATAGTGCCCTGTGACATGAGCATTTTTTTAAGCTTATGACTTTTATTTTTCATTCTCAAATAATATTGCAATAGCTAGACATTTCAACAGCAGACATACTTCAGGTCATTGTTTTTTTAGTCTATGCAACAAAAACCTTTGGATCATTTCTTACAGTGGCCTGCATTTACAGCCCAGCAATGATCAGCCTAAGCTTTGACTTCCCATTGATTACTTCCATTTCCACAGTTTCCCTGCTTGCAGAAACAGGATTAATTTTTGCAAGCACAGTCATACAGTGAATTTGTTGCTCATGCACTGGGCTGTCTATGATCAATGGACCAGCGATTAAGTCATACTTCTTTAACTGATTAGAATAAGTATAAAAATAGATTTTTTTTTTCCAGGCTTGCTCACACTGCATATTTTTCAGCCTGGATTCTAATTTCAATACGACAATTTCACAGACTGAGGTACTGTTCAGTGTGGGAAAACAATCGCTGACAAAAAACATTATTTTCCTTTTGCTCCAGAATAACCAGGGAAGGGAAAAGAGAGTGCAGTAAATCTTAAAATTAATAGATATTGCAAAGGAGACTTAATTCTTTATTCATATTAATACTAGAAATCTTGAGATTTTGTTCTCTCCAAATGTCTGCCTTATCACAAACTCACTCTTTATCACATCTTACACATATTTGAGATTATTTCTGCATGAAAGAAGAGTACTCAGGTACTCAACATGGGAAAATCTAAACCTTTGCCATCTTTAATCAGTTCAAACTATGCTTTCATTCCTGCTATTTCTTAGCTTAAATAGGTTTTCAGGGATGTGCAGAATCTTGATGATAAACTGGGAATGAATTCAGAACCTGCTTTCTGAGCCTTTTCATTCCAAGGGGATGGACAATTGGACACACACATTTTAGGCAGATTAAACTCTTAAATAAACCTTCTTGGTTTCTCTTTCCTACACTGTTGCCAGCCTTAGAGGTTTGTTCAATGTGGATTTTAAGCCCTTTAGAAAAACAACACAAGTTCTTCTTTTAAGCAGAATGGCAGGAAGCCATTTCTAACTGTAACTGCTATCTGCCTTTATATCAGATGACAACCATACAAGATATCTCCTGGGTAAATAACATTATGCCAACAGTCAACACTTAGGCAAAAAACCCCATATTTGAGGTAAATCTTTCTTTTCTTTGGTAAAAGAAAAAAATGCAGGGGACATCTTTAGAAAGCATAATTTTTAAATGTGTGTTCTTTTGCATATTTTATGTTCAAGGTATAATTGCATATTAGATATGTTCTTTACATTAAAAAGATTGTAGAAGAGGAGATAAAAAAAATCACTTCAGCGAGATCATAGAATGCTATGAATCATTTTTTACATACTGTTGGACTAAACCTATAATTTTCCTCAAATGTAGCTTTCCTATTCAGTTGGTTACAAAACTACAGAAATACCTCAGACATCCAGAACAAGTTCCTCTTGCAGAAATGGGCTCCCAGGCTCAGATGTGGTCCCCAAAAATCCCCTTTCTGTCATTTGTCTATATATCCATTTAGGTTCTAGCTTTGCTAACATCATTATTAATGATGTGCACTGCTGTTTTAGACAAAACAAACTCCACAGTTATTTACCTCCTTTAAGATTTTAGTGTCATGTGAAAGATGAGCAGTAGAGCAGATAATATTTTTTACAAGTGTGATGAACCAAAAGAGTGAATATTGGCAAATGTTCGACCACTATTTAATTCTGCTGTACAATCTCATTTCCTGCTTCACACCAATCACTGTACTGTCGTACAGAGTACTATTTCAAGCTTTCAATAATCTACTCAACAATTTGTGCAAAATTGTTTGTGCAAAACAAAGGTTATGCAATAGCCATCATTTTTTTTTTTAAGCAATTGAAAATAATCAGGATTGATTTTTTTTTTTAAGGTCAGAAATCACTGTATGCTGAGAGATACAAATTTCCCTGCCGGGAACTGCAGGGGAAATGGGACAGGACTTATTTAAAAATACAAGCACAGAAGACTGTGGAAGAACTCCAAGAGAGTGAGAACTGTCTTAGAAACTGTAAACAAAGAATGGTTATCAGTGGGAAATACTTCAAGAATCCCATGGAAACAGACCAAATAATATTTTATGAATTGGCTCCTTTAGGCACATTTTGTGGACTTTCAAATAGCCTTTGGAACACATGTCCTTGAGACCTGCTATTCATAACAGACAGCTTAACCTTTCTCACTGTGCTAATGGCCTAAATTAAAAGAAGTAAATCTGAGCACAATGGTTTAGAGATGAAATTAGTGTCACACATCACCTGCATGTGTTTGGTTTCACAGGTCTTACAGTCACCAATCCAAGGATCCAATTTATTTGCTTTGCCCAGTTTCCAAATGTTGCAGAAGTTCATAGAACTGAGCAGACACTTCCTCCCTCACATCCTAGAGATATTTTAGGATTTTTTTTTTTTTTTTTTTTTGTGAATAGAAACACAACAGCCCTGGGTCACTCATCCTGTGGTGGCTGCAGGGTGGGCACTTGCAGCCAGGGAGGGCCCTGGCAGACACTGCTGCTTTCAGGATCACAGACACTGCATCCTCTCTTGTGAAATGCCCAGCTTTCACCCACACATAGGGCTACTGAGAAAAACAAGCACACCTTGGCTTTTTGACTAGATTTTGTACCGTAACACATCATTACACACAAATGTTTTCTAGTATCACATATTGCTCATAGGAATGAGGGAGCTTGACTTCACTGGAGGAGATTCTCAAGATGTGCATATTTTAAAATATGATGGTGGCCTTCAATGAAGGCTTCCTCTACAAGAGCCAGCAGGTAAGGACACAGTAATAGAGCATTAAGAATGCAGAAATACTGCATAGCTGAAAAGAAGTAATACTTTTAAAAGATCATGTGGTTTCTAGAAGTTCAGGAAATTTACTTGCCTTTGGGGTTTGATAAAGGCAACGTGCCAAGTGCATGCAGCCCAAGCTACCAAGCTCTGAAGTGAACGGGAAACCTTCAGCTGCCTTGAATGTTTTTTTTCCTGACTGCAGATTTAGTTTTAGAATGGTTTGAGCTGCCGCCTTTGAATAACTAAATTTTCTAAAAGTAAGATCCTAGGCAAGACTGAGCCAAGATATAAAGAACAGCTCCTGTCCTGGCTGCTTGGGCACTTGGATTGCAGAGGAGGAGTCTCGCCTGAAAAACTGAAGGAAAAACCTGCCACATTTTTCACTTTACTGATTTTCTACGTGGTCTGAAACTCTGTAGATATGAAACTTGCTTCATGTATTTTTGACTGCAATGTGTATGTATGTCCTTATCAATTACTGTTTTTATACTTTTTTAATCCCCTGTTCTTCACGGGAGGACAAAAAAGGAACCTCTGTGTGCACAGTCAAGTAAATTGCTCAGAAGAACTGGTACCAACATCATCTTCTCAACTGTGGTGCTGTCACAGAAGCCTCTTTAAGAAAATCCCTGTCCCTCAAACTAAACATAGCAGTCCAAACTAAGTTTTTAAATGATACTGTTTTAGGGGCACTTGCTTATTTCAGTAGAATAAAGTTTATTTAAGAAACAACAGGGAGAAGAACTGGAATGGATTCCATTGTTTTCAAAACCAACTGCCAGGAAACAAGAACAGAAGCATTTATGGGGTTTTTTTTCCTACCATGCTGCTTCTGAGGAACAGAAAGTTTGTTTTGATAGCCAGTGAATTCATGGAGTTGTAACTTGATTTCTAGAGTTACTGCAGAAATACATTTTACCAAAACCTGAAATTTGATGAAATTCAAGTCCAGATATAATCATATCTATTCTAAACCACAACAATTTCCCATTGCTGCTGACCTGGAATGAATTTAAAGCCTCCTGTCTTTTGATGACAGGGCCATGATGACTACATTTCTTTGTAAAAAAAAACAAACAAACAAAAACCAGTATGATCCCACTTAAAAAATTCTGCAAGTTTGGCAGGTTTGGGTTTCTTGTTTACATTTTCCAGGGTTTTTTGTTTGTTTTCCTTTAGTTTCACTAAGTACACTATGGGAATTCACTCTGCCCATTTTCTTTTGCAGGTTCCTCAGGTGAAACAGCCCCACAGAGCAGGGGCACTGAGCAGACCTCTGCAGCAAAGGAAACAACAAAGCAAACCCAAATAAAACAGGTCTGGAATGACCAAGAGAGAAATCCCTGGTGTTCAAATGGTTTATCAGAAGAACTATGCTGGACAAGACTGTGTCCACAGTGCCCTCTACGCACCAAGTAAAACTTTCCACCAGTACTTTAATTCCCCAAAATACTGCCAAATGCAAGAAGTGGTAAATTCTTCTAGGTAGGAGCCAAAAGTTACAGGACAAGAAAAATGATCTGAGCCTTTTCCTTATCAAGTACAGAAGCAATGTGTGAAATTTACTGTTTTTTTCTCTGAGGGACTCATAATACTTATGCTGTCACAAGTATTATCAGCTTTCTTTGCTACTAAGAGTCCTTTTTTCCTAACTTTTCAATTGGATGATTCACAGAGGCAGTCAGTGTTGCCCACTCCCAGCCCACAGCCCCAGAGTAAACCATACCTGCACAAATATGCCTGTCAGCCAGCATTATGAGAATTGAAACAAGAACACTGTTTAAATAAAGACATATTTTCTAAATATATAACAACCAAAAGTAATAATATGCTACTATTTAAGTCACTCTAATGACAGCTGCAGCACCATTTGACCATTTTAATAAAAATCAAACCTTATAAAAATTCTGTGTTCATAAAAACACTTGTCAGAAATAGGCTGTGGTAAATTTCAAGGTTGAAAATTGAATTTCTCCTCCCCATTATGTTTTACCTTTGCTTTGACTGGGTTTGGTGTTTAAACTGGGTGTGGTGTTAGAAAAAGGGAGGAACTGAACACTCCATCAATTCATCAGACTTTTCATCTCTTCGTTCTTAGCAAAAAACCACCCAACACAACATTTGAGTTGTGTAAAGTCTCTTAAGCACGTCCGTATCCCTTGTGTTAATACCACATTTTAATGAAACATATAATTGTCTTAACAGACTATCTATTACCAAATAAGGTCCAGTAAATAAAATGCATTCTTAAACTCATTTGCAATGACACACTCACATGAATTGCCTAAATAACCATGTTAAGTACAAAATGAAAGTGTGATACAATACATGAACACTGATAGAGAAAATGGAGTCTTTTCTCCAGCAAAGCTCTGCAGCTATCAGGAGTGATTTTCAAGCAGAGCTTCTCAGTTAAAGCTCTTAAAGGAAGTAGTTTTAGAGCAAAACTGCTCTCTCAGTTATTACAAATAACAATAGATAGGCACAGACTGCAGAGAATTTATAGCTGTGTCTCACTCTTGGGACTCTGCTTCTGTTCATAAACAACTCAGATACACTCTCATGGTTTGTGCTGTTAGCAGAGCCCCTAGAGGGACTTAAAACTTTGTATTCATGCAGCAACTATCCATTATGCTATATATTTTAGATGATGAAATTAACACCCAGGAGATACATTCATGAAACATTACATGGGGCTTTAGCTCCCTGACTCCCTTGATTTGAATGGCATGTGTGGTTAAACCCTTTGCAAACCTTTGAGAATTTAGCCTAAGATACTTATCTCAGTGGCAACAACACAAATATTAAGGTCTAATGCTCCTCCCCGAAGCAGCATTGCTTAATCCTTGTTCTTGATGCTGCCATCTTAGTCCTTCTGAAGAAAGCTCTTTTCCTCCCTTGTTCATCAAACTATTCAAACAAAGCAATAGGACTCTATGCATAAAACACCAGTGTTCAGCAGAAGAATAGTGCCAGCATTAGCACATGCATTCATACAGTCACCAGGATTGTCTTGTGGAAGATTATCAGTTGCAGTCCTTAACACAGTATGTGCCAATTCTACAGAAGATGTGTTTTGATTTAAATTATGCATCTCAGCCTGCAAAGGGCTATTATTTGCCAGCTCATGGAAATTATGGGATTGAAACCCGTATTCAACCATGGCATATTGTTCCATTTTTCTGGGAGCAGCCCTATGCCAAGAAAACAATGTCTATAAAGCAGAGATTTCAAGACCAGTGTTAGAATAACAGTAAAGATCAAGGTGATGAACTTCTTTAATCTCATGACACCATGGTACAACAAATGCAGGGGCAAGAGAAATGTCACAAGACCAAAACAAAAAGACATTGCCCTTTCAGATAAATACAAACCCAGTTTCAGTTCTGCTATTCCCAATGAAAACAGCCAATGCTAGCTAGAAAGGAGCCCCCACCTAAAGTACAAAGCCATAAAGCTTGAAATAGTTACAGGAATTCTTGGAAATAATGCCATAATTCTCTTTTGTCAGTGCTTAGCTATGGTAAGAAAACAATCCTTCCTTACTAGAAAGTTGATTACCTGTTTCCTTCTTTCTAATCACTCATTTTTTTAATGAACTGCAGTCTTTACTGCATTCTGACCCAGCGCAAAGCACTGTGACACCTGTCAATCCTCAGAGCTGCTCTGACTTCTGCTGGCCAGGGCCAGTAAATCCCCTTTTGACTTCCCAGGGTTGGGGGTGAAAGGAGGGGGAAAACAGAGAGAGAAAGAGAGATTGCCACTGACAGAAAAGATGTCTGCAAACAACATGAACTCTATTGTCAGCTTTAAATAACTTTAAAGTGGGTCTGGCCCTCTGTGTGTTCTGTTACCCCTTGCTCTTGCACCACAGCCATGCCTTGGTGGCAATATTGCCCCAAACTCCCTCTCTCACAGCTAATGCTGTCTAAATAGAGGTGAATAAAAAGCAACCCTGGAAGAGGATGCAGTAAAGACTGAAAGCAATTTCCATAGGAGGACACTCCTGAGTTCAGCGACAGCACTTCTCAACTCTTCCTGCTATCTTCCACACAAGTCTTTTGGCCCATTGGACAAGACACTTCCACTCCTGTTTCTCTTATCACACAGCTGTGAGAGGATGCCAAGTGAAAAGCCCACCCAGCCAAAAACAAGGGCATTCCAACAATATCCATTTAAAACCAGGTTGAATGGACTCTGGCAGAGTCAAGGCATACTCTTCAAAATTAAAAAGAAACCAAAACCCAACAATCAATAAAACCAATAAAACAAACTAACCAACCAATCAACAGCCCACACACAAAAAACAAAAACAACACCCCCCCCCCAAAAAAAAAACAAACCCAAAACAAAACAAAGCCGAACAAACACCCCAAAACCCAACCAACATTAAGAGTTTGGTTTAGATATCTCAGTCTACATACAGAAGAACCAGAGATTTATAGAGGTCAGTGTTGTCATCTTATCACAGGGGTTCCACACTGTTGTATCCTCATCACAACAAAAGTTCCATACCTTCTTGGTGTTTCTCATGGGCAGCTCCTCAGGGCACTGACTCTTTCTTCATCACAAAGCAGCCAACTGCCTCCAGCTCCCCTCTCACCCAGCCACCCCACTCTTTATAGCATCTGCTTCTCATTGCTTACAGCTGTGGCCTGTTAGAGTCAGGCCTGCTCCTGATCTTTGATAATTGGCCCAGCTGCAACTCCTTAGGGGTGAGATTAGTTTCTACACTATCTTTATTTTCTTATATTCTATCCCCCTACAGGTAAACAGAAAAACCATTTCAATAATTAGAGAAACACAGCAAACCTTCACAAGCCAGTAACTAAACAGCATTTCTTCCCTCTTCACAGAATGCTGTGAAATGCACAGCATTCCTTATTAATTCAAGTACATTTTCTTTGGTCAACAATCAAAACAGAATTTACTATTAAATTCTCTGAAGGAATAAGATCACAGTGGCTGCTGACTTCAAAATTTAAGTATGATCGCATAGAAATTTAGTTCCAGTGATTTTTCTGCCCACTAGCTAAGAAATTAGTAGCAATTGCATTTGAAAGTCTGTTCCCCTTAATGTTTTTCACGATGCAGTGCCTCTCTGATGCTATACTGCTTATAGAGGCTTTTTGTAATGGCAAATGGTCAGCTGCACTTGCTTGTACCCCTAATGTTCAAAGTAATTTAATGCCAGCTACAATTTCTGAAAACCTTCAAAATTTCCTACAAATCCAATTCAATTGTACTGGTAGAGACTAATCAGAGACTATGTGAGTACTCTCTTGGTATCTGGGACACCATTTAATGCCACAAATGTAGCATTTTGAGTCTTTTTCTTCAGCAGGGATGCTAAACAAAGTAGAAGAATCACAGCAGATAAACTTCCTCTCTGTAATTCTGCCCTCCGCTACATTTACTTTACCATCTACAGACACTGAGCAAAAGGCAGACAAAGCACAGGCTGAAACCCAGAAAGGAGAAGAAATGCAAGGGCAGCTTTGGATACCGAGGGGACATCAGGACTCTACAAAGGCCCAGGGTTCATGACTTGGATTTCAGGGATGGGAAGTGGAAGTAAAGGAAATGGAGCCTACGTTGCAGCAGAAGGGCAACACCAAGATACCTGTGTAGTAAGCAAGCAAAGAGGAAAGAAATGGGAAAAACCCCCCAAACTATTGGCTTGTGCAAAGTAATGGTTTGGGGGAAAACCACGGCCATTTAAGCCACAAGCACGCGTTCATTTGTACCTTCAGCTGCAGCGTGCCTCCAGCTCCTGTCCCTCCTTCCCTGGTGGCTTGCAGCTCTCTGGATCTGCTGGTGCACTCACCCATCCATCAAACCCCTGTACTGCTGTTCTGTGAAGGATAATGAACTTAGAGCAGCCTAACAAAGAATATTACATTATCCAAACCAGTAAGGTAACTGGAGGCAGGAGACAACCGTCAGGCATGGTCTGGCATTTGTCACTGTCTACAGTCATCAGTGACACAGGATTATAGGAGAGAATTATTGGAAGACATTAGGGTTTTAGTCAAACATCCGAGAATTATATTAAAGTCATATTTGCAGCAACACACTTACAGAAAATTAATGTTCTCTCTGTCACTGCAGGGAAAGGATAGGAGAGGCTGTAGGCACTTCAGACAGAATCATCTATCACTCAGTATCAGGACCTGGTTTGGAGGCTAATTCTGGGCTCCCTCAGTTCCCAATAAAAAGCCAAGGGTCCTTACCCATTTAAGGCCAAATCTATCACAAAGCTGGCAGCAGCTCTTCTTTACCCAAGGAGTGAGAAACCATTCTGATTTTTCCCAAAAAAATCCAAAGCACCCATTATTCTTCTCCTCCAAGGAAGCAGAAAGAGATGATTGATGTATGGAAAGGGTAAGTCTCCCAGTGCAAGAGTAAGCAATGCAGTCATTACATACAAACTTAAAAAAAATAAATCTTGTTCACTCTAACAATTTTACAAGATTTAATTGAATACTTTTTAAATAGCCTGGAATTCTAGCAATTGCAACTTATCTGATATTGCAAATTTGAACCTGGAAAAGGCATTAGCTTTGTAAGAAGGGCAGAAAATGAAAGCCTCAGATGTTTATTCAAGAAGAGCTGCTCCTTGTTCCCTCTGATTTCATAGACAGGTAACACACCATTATTAATTTAATTCTGAAATCTAATACACTGCTAATTTTCCAAACTGTCATTAATTACACCTTGAATGAATAGCAGGTGGGGTTGTGGCCTGTGGATTTGCATTGTCTGGAGCTCTGCTACACTGTGCTCGACAAATGAGCATTTTAAACCCCAGGGATTCCCAGCACCACAGACACCAAGCCCCTCCTCAGTCAGGTACAGGTGTGCTGAGCACAGGTATGTTCCACAGCACTGACCCTCCTGGCTGTCAAAGGCTCTACTTAGTAGAAGCTTCAGATGTCCAAATACAACCTTCAAAAAAGCCCTCACCATACAATTTCACAAGCCTCAAGGAGCCCAGCATCTTTACTTCTAAAATATGCCACTATGCATGATGCTGAGAGAAAACACACTGCATTAAAGTGCTGAAGAAACACCAATGTAATTAATATACATTATATATGCAGCTGGGCTGGGCAATCCCAAGCCCAGATACAGTCCGGGGGGAGAATGGCTTGAGGGCAGCCCTCAGAAGGACACAGGGTGGATGAGAAGCTCAACACAACCTGGCAACGTGCACCCACAGGCCACAGAGACAAACGTGCCCTGGACTGCATCCCAAGGAGAGTGGCCAGCAAGCTGGGGGACTTCAAACTGACAGAGGGCAGGTTTAGATTAGATATCAGGAATTCCAATTTACTGTGAGGGTGATAAGGCAGTAGAACAAATTGCCCAGAGGAATTGTGGCTGTCCCAGCCCTGGAAACATTGAAAACCAGGTGGGATGGGGTGTTGAGGAACCTGTTCCAGTGAAAGGTATCTCTGCCCATGGCAGGGGGTTGAACTGGGCAGTCTGTAAGGCCTCTTCCAACCCAAACCATTCTGTGACTATGACAAGTTCTTGGCTTACTCATTCTCAAGAAATTCAGTCTTGTCAGCCCCAGCTGCCCAGCTCATGAAACCAAACCCTTCTGGTTTCTGCCAACTGAGAAATTGTGGAAAAGGCTTTGGCTCCTACTGTGTCAGTGGCCTTTGCCTGCTGCAAACTGTGATAACTACATTTCTGCCTTCCTCTGAGAGCTTTCAGCACCAACCTGAGTTTGCCACAAGGAGGGCCCTGTCCCTGCTCCTGGCACAGACATGATCTCCCTCCCACCCTGGGAATTCTTGGTCTGGGCTCCCTTCAGCTGCTTTCTTGACTGGAGACCCTTGCCAACATTGAGCAGCACTTCAAACTCTGAGCAGCAATGGCACAGAGACAAAATACAAGATAAAATACTTCAGTGTGGGTTTATGTCTGAGAGTAATTTGAGGGCAACACAAAAACATGTGGATGGGGTTTTAAAGGTAAAGAGGTAAAGGTAGTTGGCACAAAGCACTAAGAAATTTGTATAATCAGGATCCTACCTGTCTCTTTGAAAGAAGATAAGCATGGCTACAATACTGAATAATTCAGATGCAATTTTCTAGCAGGGCTCCATACAGCTGTCCTTATTTAATATCACATTGAGCATAATCTCGGTCTTAAGGGATTAAAAATGTGCAATTATGCACAGGTCAACGAGTTCTCCAACAGTGTGAGTTTTTAGATTGTACAAGGACAAATGGCTGGTTTTATTTACTTGCTTGGTTTTTTTGTTAATTACTATTATTATTAATGTAAAATTGGTGGTAGATACAGAAGTTTTCTCTGTGTTATGCTCCATATTTAGAAGCAATTCCTGGGACCTGGATATTGGAAATACAAGAGTGTCTGTGTAGCACTTGAAGCTGCCTCTTTTTCTTTGTATAGTTGCATGTAATAAAAGTAAGTTACAAAAATTCTGCATCATTGATTTCTCGTAGGGCATCAACCTGTGATGTTATCAGGAAGCTGACAGACTTCCAGAAAAATGACAATATTGTTAATAGAAAAAAGCAGCAACATAAATCCATAACAGTTTCTACAGGAAATGGGAAACTTCAGCTTTTGACTCAAAAAGACTTGTACAAGGTAAGAGTAAATTGAAGAGAAAAAATTAAATTTACTCTCTCCTTTCCAATCTTATTTCTCTTATGCTTTCAAGCATTACCATCCTTGGTGTTCACACTTCAGGTTCCCAAACCCAGCAAAAGAATTTTCATTAAATGTTCTGACTGAGGTTTTTGTTGTTTGTTTTTGTTTTTTTTTTAAAGTGATTCCTACAGGCTCTAATTCCATGTGTTGCTTAATCAGCACTCTTGGAAACACCTCCTGCCAGGTGATTGACAGGGAGTATTACTTATTGTTTCCAGGAAAGCTAATTCAGCAAAACCAGGGTTTCACTGAATTAGAATGAATATGATGAACAAAACCACTATAAAATATGATTTAGGCAATCACACTCCCTTCCTATGCAATGCTAAGTGATAAAATCTTTAATACAGGTAGTTTGTCACAGAAAGAAAACAGGAAAAGTGCAAGCAAATGAAGCCAAGAGCCTCCCTTCTCTTGGAGGCTCAGGTATTAATGAGTGCACAGTCTTGAGCAGAAATAGTCTCTTCACTGATGCCTTTTTTTTCCTACCTTTAGTAGCTATATACAGCTAAACCTTGGCTACTGAACTAAAATCCCACATATTGTATAAACACTTAAATCTAAGAAAAATAAAAATAGAGGCAAAATACAGAACAAGGAAAAAGACTTTATGGAAAACTTTACAAAATTGAAAGACACAATTAAAAAAAAATCTCACTGGGATCTGGGCTGTGTGATTTCATGTCGACGCTATTTTTTGTTGAATTTTGTTTGCTAAAGTTTACATCCAGCTGTAGTGCTAGTAACACTGATACCCTCAGCAAGAAACCTCAAAACCCACTGGGAAATCTGAGTTCCTTCATGAATTCCTTGGATTGGGTTGATAATCTCTTCCAGGAAGAATTCAAGCTTCCATTTGGCTGCTTTTAAAATGTAAAATATGTAACATCTCAAGTCAGTGTAGTGTATTTTTTGTCACTATGAATTCTGACACACATGTACATCTCTCATACAAAGAAAGAGCTACAGAGCCCCTGTGCTATGCTAAACACCACTTTTATTTTGTGTACAATGCTGATTCCCAGCACTGAAGCTCCAGCAAATGCAAGGGAAACTGTCCTAAAAGAAATTGTTTCTGTTTACTTCCAGTCACCATCTGACTTTTCAGCCCTTCAGTTTCTGGGCATATTTGCAACAAAAACTAAGTGCCACTTCAACCATTTGTTATTTTATCAATTCTTGCCTGATTGAAATCTCAAACAAAACCTCTTGTAGCAACACTCATAATAACACTGTATTTTCATAAACATGGGTGTTCTCGTTTTTAGAGAAAATGTTTAATCCTGTCTTGAATCCTGCTAAGCTTTTTGATACAATGATATCCACTGCTACAGCAGTGAATGCCAATCCACCAATCCTTATCTTCTTTGCAATATCATTTTTAGAATAGCTCATCAGAACTGAATACAAGATTTAAAACTGTGGTAGACAATTGATTCTAAATACAGAACTGCAGTATTTTCAGATTTATTTTCCAAACCCCCATTCTCTAGGTTTATCCAGTGTTGCGAACTTTACTGACCATCATGTTCTGCTTCAAAGATACATCTATTTAACCTTTCCACGAGGCTTTCCCCCCCCCGAGTGATTACAGGCAATTACATGCCTGTAATCTCTATGAGCAGTTGAAACTGCTTTAATGTGCAGAACTTTGCCTTGGTCAATATCACATTTCACTTTCTATTATGCTGACCACTAGCAGAGCTTTAAGCCATGCAATCTCCTTCAGTCTTCACATTTCTAAATAAAAGCATAATCTGAAAATTAATTACTTTTTGCCCATTTTTCCCACAATACAAGAAACTTTGACCCACCTAGGAAAATATTATTCATGAATATCAAAGCAGGCTAAAGAGCAAGGAGTTGGAAAATAATTTGGTTGCTAAGCTTCTGAGGTCATATTTGACTTGAACAACATTGCACAATAATCAGAAGACCTAATTCTTTCCCAAAATAATTTAGTGTTCATTAGTATGCATATAGACAGGAGTCCTCCTTTTACATTTTGCCTCTCAAAACATGAGATGTGAGTCCAAATGAGGTCCAGATCCATGAAATCTGTATGGTCATTTACATCACAATTACTTTGCAGACTTCTATTAAAAGGCAGTAATCTAATTAGAGAAGTACTAATATAATCCTTGCCTGGTGTAGGAATATCCAGCAGTAGAATTCACTCAAGACCCCAATTTTACCCCACTGAGGTTTCTGAAGTGTCTCTATCCCATAACTTAAGGTCATAGGAATAATGGGATCTGAACCAACACTGAAGCATAGATGGACCTTTCCAGCTGCTTGGTCAGCAGCTGAAGCATTTTTGTAGTTACAAAAATTCACTTGAAATGTCTGTTAAAAAAACCTGTCCTGCAAGAAAGTTTTAATATTGGATGTTATATTTTAAGAAAACATCAGTCAATAATTTATTTCTTTTTATAAGTCATTCCCTGTGCTAGCAGTAACACATACTTTGAGCAGGGAATCTCACCTAATAAACAGCTTGGCATAGCCTGTCTCATCCCAAGAAAAAACTTAAATATTGTCTAGGACAAGACTGCATCATCATAACGTCAACGTTTCATTTTGAAACTAGAATATCTTATGGTAGATAACTCAATTACTTTTCATTACAAGCACTTCTGCTATAACAGTTTTACCCCAAGAAGCCACCAGATTTTCTGTACTGAACCACATTCCCATTACTATTTTAGAGGCAGATGCAAAAGCTACAAGAAGCAAAGCTCCTGGATGATTCTATAATCAATTTTAAATGTATATTAAACTCTTCTATGTTGATACTTCATACTTTTAGTAGTGTATATAGAGATGTAGTAAGCCAAATGGGATTGGAATAAATTCTCAATTTTCCTGTGAGAATTCTGAAGAGTGAAGAAAAACCAGCTTTTGAAGATTGTGTTTTCAGACTGTGCTGCAAGCAAGCACTGCACCTCAGAAATGTTCTAGGGATTATAGTTTGGAAGCTTAGAAAATTACTTAGAACACATTTTCCACTGGAAGCATTCTGTGATGGGAGTCTTTTGAACCGGGCTGCTAATTTAAACCATGAGCCATATTGTCATGTTCCTGTGGGCTTTTCAGGATGGATTCAAGCTCACTGAGTCATGACTCTCATTGCTGTGTTATCTGGCAATATCAGTTCACTGTGCATGTTGTCTGTGTGTCAATGGCCAACTTTCCAACATAACAATGCAGAACAAAGTTGAAATTAATCTTGGGTAGGACTGCAAAACTCCAAATGGACATAATCCAATTACTGCCATATCCTGCCCCACCACTCATTTTCAGCTGATCTGATAACTTTATCTGATAAATAAACAGACAGAAGAACCAAATGCTGCCATAGGGTCCTCATAAAAAAAAATTAAAAATCCATTGTTGTTTACCCTACCACCACTCAGAGGATCAAATTTATGTCCCAAGCTTCAGCTGTGAGATCTCAAAAGCAGAGGCAGAAAAGCTTCAGTGTTTTTGCAGATTATCTTGTGTTCACTTTTCTTTAAATTTTCCACTTTGAACAAGAATCACGTGTTGGTTCACACGAGTGTATCAATCTGCATGTAGTTCTTGATACTATTTTTAGCTTCCACTCAGTGTTTGCTCATTTTTACCTTTTCAGCTAGTGGAAACTGTTGCACACACTGGTGGAAACTGTGATCTCAAACACTCACAACACCTTAGAGCAAGTCACAGTAATACAGCATTGCTTTACTACTTTAGCTGTTCAGAGAGAAAAAAGTACAATTTTGAAAGCATCTTCAGGCACAAACTCATACAGAAACTCATTAGAACTTCTCTACTCATCACAAGAATTCTGATTAAGCTGGAAAACATAAAATGCTTCAGGCCAAACAAGCAAGTGTGTCATTGTATATAGATCTCTTATGTAATTCTTGTAAATCATCTTCCAGAAGATGGCTTTAAATGCTGAAGCGTAATTAGGATAATTACTGCTTTGCAAGTAGAAGGAAGTTGTATCCAAAAGGGACAAACGAGCCAGTTTGAAGAGATGGAGGAGGAATATGAAAGAAAACACATCATCCCAAATTCTGGTGTTGAAAAGATTCAGAATTAATTTCAGACTATTTAAAGAGTTTGCTTCATGTTGGAAATATTTCATTTTAGTGACAATATTCCCTACAGGGCTAAGAGATCCTTTTAAAAATATGCTTGGCTCCCTGAGAGTCCTGTTAGGTATCTTAAAAATTGAAGCATTCAGTACAGAGATGAAATGGGGTAAAAAGCTGCAATTCAGTGTGACCCTCTGAGAAGAGCAGGGTTGAAGAAAATGACTGGAAATGGGACATTATCACAATATAATTAAAAAGACTGATTTACAGTACCAGATGATGTGAAGCCATAATATAGACACCCTGACATGATATACAGTGAGATTGCTGCATCCTTCCAGAAAGTGCAACCTTCAGAAAGTTGAAAAAAACCCCAAATACAACACCAAAAAAAACCCCAAAAACCAAGGACACCCCCCAACTCCCACCCCAAGCACTGTGCTAAAAAAGCAAATATGGAAATGAAAACACTTAGAAGCCCAAGACTCACTCAGCAACTTGCCTCCTTTCTCAGGTTTGATCCTAACAGATGCATCAGCTGGAAGCAGGTCCCCTACAGCTTTATAAATTATTCTGTGAATTTGAAGATTAGTACAAAGTAATAAACAGGGGGAAGGAGCGTAGGGACTGCACCCCAGGGGAAAAGAAGTATTTTTGAACTCAGCTAGCCTGGGGGTTTTGACAAAGCTCAGATATATTCTGCAGCCCAATTTATGTACCAGGATATCACAATCTTTCGAGATTCTTTAATAGCTGCATCAGTGCTAATTTTATGCTAATCTCTTACTGTGCACATCCATGATCATTAAGACTTCTGGAGATTGGATATTACACACAGTAACTGATAATTTGTTAAATACAGAGTTAATGGAAAATATCTGATAAATTTAAACATTAACTTTGTATTTGTTTCCTGTACAGCTGTACACAATAAGAAATTATCTGGCTGCATTAATGTACTCTGTTTTTGCATGATTGCTTTTGTTAACTAATACATTGCAATATGAAAGCAGAACTTTTTCAGAGAATACACAGTTATTCCGATGAGGAGTCCTGCTTCTTTCCAGTTCTGTATTACCAGAACAAAACTGCAACATAATCTGTGACAATAAAATACTTTTGCCTCTTTGGTTTACCTGAACCTTATGAAATCACAGTTTAACTTGTGCCGTTACTCCAGATCAGTCCCTGGAATTATTTTTAAATCTGTTGCCCATAACAAAGCTTTCATGGTGATCAAACTGAAAAACCTGTTGTTTCTTGGCTTCGCCGATCAAATTTACTCCTATTGCCAAAGATAAATGACCCAAAGCAATCCAAACTGCATTAAATAAAATTATGGATGTGCATAATTTGTTCTTTAATCAAAGTAAATGCAGCCTTCAAAGATTACATACTCATGTGGTAGTTAGCTTTATAGAAGTAGCTTTTATGTTTTCACAACACCAGTATATGTCTGCCTTTCTTGGAAGCTAAAATACAGCTCTGCTTCCACAGCAAGAATTTTTTTTTTGTTGTTGTTCTAAATTCATTTCTGCTTAGAAATCTGTGCTCTGGAAGTAAATAAAATAATTACATTGAAAAATATTGTTTTGTTACTTCTGTAATTCCATTCACATGCTGGGGACCTGAGGGATTGCTCTGATTTAGTTTTATCCCTCATGGTTCAAGGCACAGGACTCTCTTTTCACTGTTCACTGCTCAACCAATTCTGCCCCTGAACCAATTCCAACAGTATTTATCAACATTATTTGGCTGAAAATCTTAATGTAGGATACATTGCAATGAATCTCTCAGGACAAATATGAGGGCACGAACTAACACAAGTTTCCAGCTGCAGCTAAGTTTGATTGCATGGTTACACACCACAGAGCTGGTGTGGAGAGGCTGGAGCCTGAACCACACAGCGTCCCCACGTGGATCCCAGCCTGAGCCCTGTCACCCTGCCACCACAGAGCACCTGCATGGGCACGATGCCACCCAGCGTCCCCTGCAGGTCCCTCTGGGCTCTGAAGGGGTTTCGGCACCTTGGGAGGGAGCTCCCGCTGTGCAGACTCCTCACTGGTCCCACCTCACCCCGTGCAGGCTCACTGGTGTTGGTGGGAGCAGCTGTCACCAGCCTGGAGGGTCCAGTGTCCCCATCCCCTCCTGCTCCCACAGAGACGTGCAGGATGACAAGCAGCAGTGCCCCAGAATGTTAAAAACCACCCTAAAAATTGCATACAGTGAGACCTTGGAGAACTCAGAAGAAAAAAAAAAACATTTCTATCAATGTGTTTGAGATGTTTGCTCATGACTCGTGAACCTTGATTATGCAAATACAGTGTCTTCCATTTCTTACTATTTACTCGATTTCTCATTACTACCTAGGGGAAAAAACTCCCATGTTTTAGTATTTTCAGTTTCCTCTCCTTTTCTCATCATTCATCCTCTTTATCATTTACTATGTTCATGTCTGTTAACAGAAAAATGAAGGTGCTAAACAAACCCCTGTAAGGATAATTGTCTATTCCAGGTTTATAGGTTGTACATCATGACAGTTTGTGTCAGTATTTACTCATCTTTTAAACAAAAGAGACTGCTTCTTTCAGAAGTCTTGCATTTTGATAATATAATATCAGAGCAATATATTATTCTGTTCTAAAAGAACATTATCACTAAAATATTGCATACAGCTGTGGATTTCATATGTTGCTGTAAACTATAGTGACACATAAATGGTTTTATACTTAAAATTTTTCTCTCAGATTATTTTTTATTCACTATCTCAAGTTCCAATTAATTACACTTAAGTATTACGTGGCTATGCAGCTACTGGGCTTTCTGTGTTATAAAACCAGCCCTGCCTGGTTTCATGTGTCCTGTCCCTTGGAAATACATATATTATATATACAATATAACTGAGTAACAAGGTGATCTCCCCACTGCCCATAACTACACCCCCACCTCCCTCACTTATTGCTAGATCTGGAAATGAAACTAAACCAGGGAAATCAAATTAGGCTCATCAGATTTTGCAGACTCACAGGGCCCTCAGTTATTGGAGCTGCTGCTTCACCCCCAGCGATGCAACTGGACCCCCACCATCTTCAATGCCAACAGAGGCATGAACTGAGATGAAGGAGCTTTACAGGTGATTCTGAGAGGCAAAGCAGCTGCCAACAGCTGCTCAGAGAGAGACCAGGTACAGGTTTGTGGTACATGCCCAGGACCACCTGGCATAATGGCAGCCGCCCTCTGCCCACCTCATGAACAAAGGAGTGAAAAATACCTCTGTGGGAGAGGAGACTTGCTGAACAGGAATCTATTTGCACACATTCCTTCCTCAGTGTAAAACCTTTTTACTCTGCATTGGCATTGCTGTACCAGCCAACACTGTGAACACAATTTTGAGGCTTTTGCATTTAGAGTACCATGAGAGCCAACCAACAGTATTGCCCTGAGTTAATTTCATCCTTTAAAACTTAAAAACTCCAGAGGCCAGAAGTGACTGGCATGTTTGCAAGGCCAGTGCTTTTCTACACAGTTTCAGATAAATGTGTCAGTTTTTCTGAACACTGTAGTGCCAGGCCCATAACACTTTTTTGGTTGTGTCCTTGCTGCTCATTTGGACACAGCCAGCTGATAAATGGTTGTGAGGAGAAAGAAATGGTTGTGAGCATTCTGGACTATGTATCTTTGTTGGAACTAAAGTTCATCTCTTTCCCTGCATAAGGGACCTACATAGAGAGAAAAACAAATCTTGATTACTTTGTAAAAAAAAACCCCAACCCCAAAGAAACGTTGTTTTTTAATCTCCCTTAGATCAGGCAATTTCCACATGATGGTTTCTTTACTGCCTGAATTTCTAGATGGATTTCTGCTGGGCATTCTCTAAACTCTCTCACTTTTAATAGGTCATCCACAATTTTTCTTATGACAGCTGCATACATATAGATGCATTATGGCACTAAGGTATACTACAGCTCTATCTTCAAATGTTTTGGTAGAATTTAGTACTTCATCACTCTCCCAGCTGCTCAGTGGCACACTCAGGGTTTTTTTCTGCCTCCCTTTCATGACATCTGTTCCTTCCTTGCAGGTAGCCTTTCTGAATTATAGGCTATTTGAAGCGTTCACTCAGTCCTAAAGTCCCTTTCTTGTTTTAGTTAGTCTTCAGAATTGCTTCCTTCAGGAGCTGGAGGCAATTATTCAGTGAGCCTGCCTTTATATTTGCCCCTTGCTTTTTAAGCATCTAGAACAAAATAGCCAAGTGTACAAAAAAATCAAGTTACAAAGTTTTGAACTTGTCCTGTGGTAAATCTCTCCCAGGGTGAGGGATGCTCACACATAGCTGGAAACATTAACTCTTAAAAATTCAAGAATCTAAAGCAACTAGTGCTTGTTAAGATAGGTCACATACTACATTATATTTAATGAATAGAGAAATAAAAGTCTTAGATAAAGATCTGCACAATGATTCTGTAAAGCTTTTTAGATCCAAGAACCTTTTCTTGATAATATATATACAAATGGGAACACTTACTCAAATAAACAGTTATTCATAGGCACAAATATTTAAAGGTTCAGGCCATAATGAATAGAACATCAGAGATTCAACACAATTTTATTTAAATGTTGTAGCAATGTAAGCCTCTGTTAGCTTCAATTTTATCTCTTTTCATCTTGCAGGCAGCTTTTCAATTGGCCCAAGTACTGTGTTTTAGAATTTCTAATACATAAGAAACAAACTGTTGTTTTTAAACACAGACCTAATCAACTTTCACAAAAATCTCCTCGAGTCACCACCAGTATTTATGTCTCAAGTGTTCAGTGTATTTTCCTCTCTTTTGTAAACAAATTGAAAACTGTATTTCAATTTGAAGATGAATAGATTTCTCTCGAAAAGTTCAACATAACAACATACTTATTATGAGTAAAGCAATTTACAGCAATAACAGAAACTTTTCAAAAGAGAACACATAAATAATGATAAAATTAGCAGCAAAGTAAAATAGCCTGCCCCTGGTGCATCTGGGAAAAGACTGAGGAACAACCCAGGAAAGTCAGTAACTCCACACATCATCTTTATGATCACAAGGAATTAGCTTAGTTCCAGCTGAACAATGACCTCTCCACTTGAAGCACTTCTCCACAAGTTTCACTTTTTAACATCAAAGAAGTTACAAGGCTGCATTTAAAGAAAGCATTCCCTTAACGAGTCAGATCTGAAGTGCAGTCCACTATGCAGTCTACAGCCTTCAGCCAACTCAGGCAGCACTGGTACTAAAATCTGTCTTTCATAAAAGAGGGGCAAAACCCCACCATGAAACAACAAAAAACCCAGATGAAATATTTCTTTTCAGTCGGAAGGTAAAGATGGCAAATGAAGCAGAACACTTAACTTATGTGAGGTTTAAGCTAAGACTCCACTAAAAGGAAAATTGAAATCCTCTGTAGAATCTCATAGGTATACAAAATTAAACTATGCTCAAATAGTCCAAGTTAGAAAGAAAAAAGAAGTCAAGCTCTAGAATAAAATTTACTGTAAATTTTAAAATTGACTTCAACATTCAAAATTCAATAAGGAATCCAAAACTACAAAAAAAGATGGTTTTACGTAAAGACAGCAATACTGAAAAGTACCCACCAAGCACCTTTTATTAGGTAATTTCTCTTAAGCCTACTGCCTGTGTTCCTCTGAAAACACTGCTCTGTATTTGTAAGGTCTATATATATTTATTTCATTTTTCCAATGTTACCATCAAGAATGGCAGGTCAGCATACAAATCTTTTTATTGACTTAATCCTATACCTATGGAAGAGGGTAGCATAATATTTTGAATAGTATATCTAGAAAATTGTTTTGCCAGTCCTGGCAAATGAATGAAACCTGTTTAAATCTAAATTTCTTCATTAAAGTAATGGGTGGAAACGACTAATTAGTCCTAAAAAAATATTTCAGGAAAAAAACCTTTTGACCTGTCAATACAGCCATTCATATTTAAAACCCCTGCAGAGTGACACTTCAGAAAAACTATTATTTTCTATTATTTTAGTTTGTGAGGCTCAACAGCAATAATTCAGTCAGCACAGTCCCTTTCTCATTAACACTCCTCAGCAGAGCACGGTGCCCGTGTCACAGGATGAAAGAGAAACTGTGCCACCTCTCAGGGCCCTGATTACCCCGGCTAACCCAGCCAGCACAGCTCCTTCACTAAACCCACACTGAACTAGGTCACAAACTGGACTCCAGGACACTTCCCCCTACAATTCATGATAGCTAAATATGATCAAAAGTTTCCAAAGATGTTAAATGTAATCACTGGTTTTGGGTCTAATCTGCTTAAAATAAAAACTGGAAAACTGCCAAAGGCTGAAAGAAAAAAAAAAAAAAAAGAAAAAACTCAAACAAGCACAGCTTATTTCATTTTTACCTTACTGCACAGCTGCCAAGTAAATTTAATAAGTCTTTGTTTTATGAAGAATCCTAAAACCAGTCCAAAACCAATTTTATATAGCCAAAAGGTACTAAATAAATATACTTTCACTATAATACACAACTCCTTTTTTTTTTTTTGGTCACATAAAAGCAGCTCTGATCTTACATTTCATTTTTTTGGTGTGTGTTAACACATAACTTGTCCCCAAATTGGAAGGACTCTGACAAAATACCCACAATTTTCTTAATATTCAAAATGCTTCCCCATTGCACCTCTTTCATACTCATCTGTGTAACTACTTCCAGCTTATGCACAATGCTGACTTCTCTTCTGTTCCAAATATTCCCTTTCCTATTTTTCTTCAGGTCTATTTCTGTGAACTTCTGGTTTTCTCCAGGCTCTGCTCCTAACCACAGCTCTCTCTTAATTCCCTTCAGAAGGAAGGCTTGGTTTGCCAACCTACAGGCACAGCTCCTCCACAACATTTGCTTTCTCCACTATTATGTCCTGCTGTGGGCATTGCTGGCAGGAGACAACTGACCAACTTGACATCTTTTACTATAAATGTTTGTATCCTTCAGCTCTGACATCTTTCTAGTTAAAATACTCTTGTTTTCTGCCCTGGCAGAATTGTATGCTTGTAATCCTAGACTTCTTTATGCTAGTTCTTTTTGATTTTAACTATTTCCTCCCTTTTTTTGGTAACATTTTCTCATTTTTTTCCTGTGTATCTAATGATTTCTTCAAACAATATATGCCTAGAAGCTGACTTTCCCTATGTCATTCTTTGTTGCCTTTCGTGTCTTCAGCATCAACTTACATCAAAATGTAAGTTTTTCATCACTTTTCATACTTTATCCCCTGTTTGCTCCAGTAACTCTTCCTCCTCAATGTCACTGCCATCCCCATGCCATTTTCCTCACCATGTCACATCTGTCCTGCTCTTTGCCTTTAACACATGCAGCTCCTTCCTGGAAGGATAACCTAATTCCTAGAAAAAGCTTAGCAACAGTCAATATTCCAGCTTCTCTTTCACCCTCAGATCCAGCTTAAAAGCACTGATCAGACCCTGCTCAGTGTCTTTTCCCTCCCTCAGCCCTGCCTTCTCCTGATTCCCTCTCTACCTCTCTAATTCTCTGAAGGATGCCCTTCACAAGAACCCCATGGTTCAGCCTTTGGACCTCTTTCTTCTGTACTTTGTCTCTGAGTTGTTACATCTGCACTTGGGGCTGAGTAACCCCACACCAGACCCAAGGGGTCACAAATAAACTACCCAGCTCTAGATACTTCCATTTAAAAATAGGGAAAACCTATCTTCCTTACCCCAAATGACAAAATCTAACAAATACCACCAGCCAAAAACTTTCCAAACCAAGTCACATGCAAGTTTAATGCAACATCTACCACATGCTGTTTCTCATTCACTAATTAAAAATTTGAGCTTGGACTTCCATGTTACATATTTCTCTTCCTGGTGGGTTTATGCCCTTTCTGAGCTTATTCATTATTAACTCTGCAGCAAAAATAACTTTTATTGCTTTTTGCCTTGGTCATGCTACTCTATTCTTTGATTTGGTACCCACATTTTCTTTCACAGTCACATCCAACTCCCCTATTCCACATGAATGCACCCTTTGGAGGAATGGGCAGAGTTTGCAGGAGTTAGAGGCATTTCTGTGAGGCATCTGAGGCAAATCAGGTGGTTTATTCATTTCAGTGTGCACATGTAATTCTGATTAATGTTAACAGGAATTTAACATGCATACAACCCCACAGTCTGTTTCATCTGTCATATGCTCTGGGACAAGTCTCCTTTTCCTGGCAAAATGTAATTGAGGAAGGCATTACAGCATCCAAAAGGCATGTCCCAGACTTAGCTCAGAGTACTAAGGGAAGTCCTCTAAATTGGCATTCTCTTCCATCTCACTACAAGTTAGTAGAATTCTTTAACATTTTAATACAAAAAAAGGGAAGCATCAGTAAGACCAATAATGCAAGTAATGAAAAATTCATGTTTAGAACCACCCAGAACTACACATATTCCACTTTTCATAAATCTAATATAAAGACAGTTGAAAAAATCCCCAAAAAATTCCTTGGGGCTCCACCTCTAAAAATTCAAATCAGGCAACATCATTCTTATGTTATATGAAAGTACAGCCATGGTGTACCTACTCAACAGTTTAAATGAAACTGTTATTTTATTTATTAGTAAATAATAGGGCAAAATAATAAGAATTCTACAGACAATTGTACTTCCTACTTACTTATAAATAAAATCATTCTAATAATATCAGTTTACCTGTGGTAGCTATAAAGTACCTCTCACTTAGGCCTTGCTTCAGACAGCAATTAAGTGTTCAGCATGTGACTAAGGCAGCCCTAATTAAAGTCAATGGGAGCTTTTCCACATATTAAAGTCTGTTGGTGGAGGCCCAAAAGTAATCATGTAAAGAGCATAGCACATTACTTAACAAGGCTTTGAAAGGAATATCAGACATGCAATGCAAGGTTCCCATTCCAGAGCCACGTGCTGAAATCAGGTGTCCAAATGGCTGCCTGAGCCTTTGGATAAATTGTGAAATGATTCAGCACAAATCCTGCTCTCCCTGAAGGTGATGCTGAGGCTGCCAATGTCCATCTCCCAGGCACCACACAGGGCACACACACAGCACTGAGAAATAGCCTGCAGCAAACATTGCTGCACAATTTTTCTACAACAGCAGATCTCAACACCTCTGTAAAGACCCTGCCCAGCACCACAGCCAGTCACTCACATGAGCAGTTGTTAGGATCTAACTTTTCTCAAAATGTCACTTACAGCTGCTCTCAACTTCTCCCCATAGGTCAAATCAATGAAGAGCAGTATCTCACCTGGATGTAAACAAAAAGGAAAGAAAAAAATAGATTTGAAATGAAAATTTTGGTTTTCTTAGAGAAATGCATTTCCCACACAACCCTGATAACTTCCATTTCTACTCCACACTGTGGAGTGGCTGATTTTTTTCCCCTCTTTGCCTCTGGGATGATCTAGTTCAACTTCCCAGTCACTTCTAGTTGCTGTAAGAGTTCTTGGCTGCTACAAACTTGTTTCTCAATTGCTCAATAAGGCCAAGAGAACATTAGTTTAAAATTCCACTTAGATCTTCCTAGATTTTAGGATTTTCCCACTCTCATAATTTTTTTTTGTTTAAGAGAGGTACTGCTACTACCATCATCACTTAGAAGAGCTTACTGCTACTACCATTTACTCATCTTAGAAGAGTTTTAAGCCAGAAAGGCCATTAGCTATTTAAATCTGACCTTCATTTAATTCAATTACGAGTCTAATAACCAAAGTATCTGCTTTCCAATTAAACTATATTGAGCCTCATATTGAGTAACACAATGGTTCCTCTGCTGTGATCTACAAGGCCATGAAAAAGTGATCCTTAGGTAGTGTACAAAGCCTAGGACTTTCTTTTCAATTACAATCTCTTTTCAGCATTTTCAATTACTTTCTCAAGCAAAGGCTTCCAAGCCAACATCACCACAACCTACAAAATTCACTGCATCTACCAATGTATCATTTTAATTGTTAATCAGACTTACTACATAAAAACAAGAAACCCACCACAATAACCAAAAAACTCCCTTTCAGACGTGAACTTTTTTTGCCCCTTTTCACTGAATTGAGGTACCCTTTCTATATATTGTTTTTTTCTGCCTACAAAAAATTTAGACATCTTAAACTACCTTCTAATAAACTTGTGATTAAATGTGCTGGCTTATCAATTGTACACTGCAAATATTTTCCCCACTCCTCAAAGAGCTTTATGCACCACTTAACTTTTTACAACACTCATTTTTGAAAAAAAACATGGATAAACACACAATAACTGCATGCTGGTTTAGGGTAAGGAACTACCATTTAAAAATTATGACATATTAAAAACTGGTGACAATTGAGGGGAGGTTGTTTGTGTTGTTTTGGGTTTGTTGGAGTATTTTTTGGTGGTGTTTCACTTTTGGTAAAAAAAAAACCCCAACACAAACCATAAATGCAGCCACCCAGCCAAGCACTGTAAAGGCACAACTGATGAAGCAGTTGAACTTTACACTGGGAGACAGGATCTTCAATGTGATTTCTCCCAGAAAGAACAGTACACAAAACTGTGCCAAACGTTTCACCTTGCTGAGGTGACTGGGAAGTTCAGGGCTGTTCCACTGTGGCCCTGAATGTGGGGCTGGCTCACCCTGGAAGGGGCTGGGTCAGAGCTCTGGGACAGAGGAACCTCCAGGCTGTCCACACGAGCCCCTGTCACACAGAGGGGTCTCAGTGCTCTTGTGAGGCTTCGGTTTTTAAGTGACAGCCAAATAATAAAGAACAGTGAACATCTCTCGAAGGGTTATACTGGCCACTCCTCACAGCTCTGTCCCCTAGGGCAAACTAAAAACATCTGTAGCTTGCAGCAAGTTACCAGGCTTTTAATTCGGTTAAAAACACCACTAAAACCAGAGAGAAATTCCACTTAGTGTGGACAGTAGCATCTGCTACTGAAACCCATTTCAACGGCTTCACGCAGCCCAGGTCTCTGCAGGCAGCTCACGGGGCTGGCACACGGCTCCTCCTAAACTCCGTGTTACTCCTTAGAAGGGTTTAAATAACATCAAGGCACAGGAGGCAGTGGGACACATGCACCATCTCCTTCTAATATGAGCACAGCCAGGGGAGAATTTTTGACCCAGAGTATTGCCCCAGTCACTTCCCCATAAAAACCTTGCACCCAATCTAGCAAGGAGTGTAAAACACATCATCAGCATGGGAAGAATACAGAGCTGCACAGCAGCCCTGGCTGCACAAGGCTCTGTCACTGCAGCATGCAAGCCCCAGGGCTGTTTCCCCTCTCCAAATCCAGCTCGTGGCACTTGCTAAAATGGGCACATACCATGCAGGGACTGCAAGGCACCACATAAAATAATGCAACATTATGCAGAGAGGATGAAAAAAATTATCATTTTTGTCTGTTGGTTTTGAATCAATGCTATCCATGTGACATTTTGGACAAGATTGTAGGGGTAACTGTAATTTAATGACTAATTAGCAAACTTCTGCAGGAATAACATGGCAATGTACTAGACAAAGTGTCACATCATAGCCATGCCAGGCTTCTCCTGACACTTCCATTGCACTCACTGTCTCTTTCTGGGCTGGCAGAGCAGGGAGGTTGCTTATGCTACAAAAACTCATTATGTTTCAAAACAACAAACAAAATACCAGAGCCATAAATATTTACAGCGCAAAACATAAAACATGAAAGGCACAGTCAGTGGAATAATCAATCCCCTTAGACTCAGAAGTATTTTCTGCTCCATCTTCATATCTGAGTCTCTTGGTAACATTGGTCCCTTTCTCCAAGTGACCTTCCTGACAGGCTTTCTCCCACAGTTTAATGGACTGGTTCAGAATGAGAACACCACAGCTATCACATGGAACTTCTCTTTTGCTGTAAAAGCAGTGGGTAAATTATGTTAACTGCTCTGGCATCTATAGAAAAATCAAGACACACATCCTGCAGATAATCTGATCGACAGAGATAATACTCTCTTTGCAGCTGAAGCTGGAATCAAGGTACTTCACTTCTTTAACAAAAGTTGTTTGCTATATGTGGTTATGTACCTAATTGTATTCTATTTATTGCAAGTAAACAATGAAAGTGGCCTAGAAGAGGCTGAGTATTCCACCAGTTAGCATATCTGTTTGATCAGACAAGAAATTAGCACTTATACCATTACAAACATTATGCTTTGCCCGGCAAAAATTTCTGGGACATGTCTTAAGGACTAGCAAAACAGCCACCTGGAAAAGCAGCAGTTTATCCCATTCTTGGGAGTTTTTCTGATGGTTCAGACACAGCGTAACAGTGAACTTCACTGATTTTAATTGTAATTTTTAAAAAAATAAGCTAGACACTAACTATTTCCACCACTGAGTACCCAAACACTAGTAGTTTGAGAAAACTGGTGACAGGATAACACTATCAACACCCTTCCCCAACTAAATAATTCACATGCACAGCTCCCAGCCACCTGGGGCTCACCTCTGTGGCTGCATGTGCTTTGCTAGGTGTGATATTTGTTTATTTAGTACACATTGCCACAGCCTGAGGAAGAAGTGTTCAAAAATAATGTCAATAGACAAAGGATCTTACTTAAGAGTCACCTACCTAACCTTGCTGTTCTTCCTGAGGCAAAAGCAAATATGAATTCATTCAGGGCTGCTCTATTATATATGCAGGGAAGCATTTATCAAACTCAGAATGAGGAGGAGTTGCTCCCTACACAAGGTCTGAAGGATCATGTCTAATAACTAAAGTTTAATTTCAAGATTTCAGAAATTCTCATTTAAAATTACCTGAAGCAAAGCCTAAGCAGGGGATGATAAGAGAAGTAATGGGTGTACCAATTTGGGTAGTGTGTCCTTTTTCTGATACGAAGCACAATACATCTTGTATTAAAGATTAGGACAACAAGTGTTACCCCAGTAACAAAGCAGTACAACAGCCAGTAGAGATAGTGTTAGCATTAACTCTGAATTTCCTGATTGCTGTCAGCCATTTTCACAGCATGTCTTTTTGATGTATTCTCTAATTTCCTTGAATTTAAAAAGCAATTCTTTTAAATGCAGAGGTTCAGGAGTTATTAGTTCAAGAGACTCAAATAACCATTCTCTTTCAATTTCTCTTTTTTCTTGCCTTCCTTCATTTTACAGGTTTCAGAGTAGAACTCTTCATACAACTTTTTAAAAATCATATCTCTTCCCATTATCACCTTCTCTTTCCCTCCTCAATTGTAACCTTTTTATTATTTTCCTTATGTCTTCTTTGCTCTCCTATTCCTCATTTCTCCCCTTGAAATAGTCCTTCTTGTTCTCTATTTTCTGTCACCATGTCTCCTCCATATCATACCAAAGATATTCACATCCACCAAATATTCAGGCAAGTTCCTCTATCAAATATTTCAGCACTGGTGGCAGAGGATCTCAAGGGAAGAATTCTCATTCATTTGTTAAACTGCTGTGACCATCAAAAAGACCTGTACTAGACTTTTGCCCTTTCTTACACAGAGAGAATAGCTGGGAAATAGAACAGCAACACAAACCTCAATCATGCAGTCATTTAGTGATATTCATAAATTCTTGGTTTGGTTAAAGCAGGTCAGAGATGGACAGTGAAAGGTTAGGGAACACTTACAGGACCTATTATCTAACCCTACTCTTTCTTTGCAAATCCAGCCAGAACAGTTCATCAGCTCTTTTTAAAGCAAGATCCATCCTTTCAGGTCTACTGACTAATGACAGAACTTCTGCACAAAGATTTTTAAAAAATAAAAAAATGTTGCAAATCAACATATCACAGCAGCACCACTCAAGTAAATATTTCTATATTTGAATGACTGCTCCATTATACAGGGACATTTAAAAGCATGCAAGATTGGCCGGTCCCACAGTAGGACAAAAGCTACAATGTTTCAGTAGTTTATTTCTCTTTCCCTGTTGCACATCATGAATCAGCAAGGTGGTGTGTTTACCATAATTCATAAATTTTTAACTTTGATGTGCTAAATGTTGAGCATGATGCAACTGAAACGTGATCAGCAAGGGAAGTTCTGTAAGGAAAGCATCCTCCACAAGAATCCATGCTTCTTTTTCTGATGGGGAAAATAGTGTGCTGCCAGTCTGCATGACTTTTTATAGGCAACCACATATGCACTGTGATATCCTGCATACAACACATCTTCCTTTGCTCCACTAAAGCGCTGCTATTGAAGAGTTGCATATTTTCATTTTGATTGCCTGGAATAAGAATGGAAATGTGTAAGGAATTAATGGGTTTATTCAGTCGCAGGCATATGTTCGGACCTTTTCAAAGCCTTGTTCTGCTTGTGCAGTCATGCTTTTAAATTACCTTTCATTATTAATATAGCTCCTATTAGTAGCTCTGCTTAGCAAAATACCTCTTCTAATTTGCACCTAATTTGAGAAATTGACAAATGTTTTGACGACATTAACCAGTTCATTTTGTCTCTTGAATGTAGGAATTCGCTTCAACAAGAGCAGAGTAAAGATCACGCCTGTGGTGACTGACAGTGGGAGCAGAGGGACAGCTGCCAGATAAGGGACATGCAAAAGATAAATCTACCTCGTGATAAAAGAAAAAAAAATCCATTCTGATAATTTAAGATCCGAGCAGTTATATTTTAACTCTAATTTTAATTAATAAACCAACATACAAGTTACATGATTGCATCAGACTACACTCAATGCACTGACACAGCCAAAGGTAAATAATAAAGAGGAAAAAAGTCTTCTAAAAACACAAGAAAATGTATCAAAGAATTCTAACAATTGTTAGAACACTAAGACTCGGTCACCATCAGCTTCAAATTCAGTACTTCATTCAGACAGGAGCTTTTTTCCCTAGAAACTAATTTTCCCCCCTTTCTAGCACCCTAGAGATTCCATGTGAAAAATTACCCAATTGAAGTCAGCTTGTCCTTCTCCTTAAAAGTAAACTCCCAACTCAGATTTTTTTAATTGTATGCTATTTCTATAGCATACAATTTTTAAGCAAATACAGTCAAAGTGATTTATGACATGTGAAGCCTTTTTTCGATGAAGACCAAATTTCCTGAAACTCATATTTAGTGAACATTTCCTTAGAATAGAACTCATTTAATGAAAAATTTCTGACAACATTTTAATGTTTCCAAGTTACTGTGAGAACACAGAGGAGACACAAATATTGAGATTAGCCCAGTGCCTCTCCTTTCTTCTTAAGTGTATGGGCAAATTCCTTAAAATGGCAGCACTGGCATGCTCCTTTCTTCCCCCCCTCCCCAGGTTTTCTGTGACTTCGTAAGGTTGTGTTAGATGCAGGCAATCTTTTCTGAGACAAAGAGCTGATTTCTCACAGTCACAGAGATATAATTAGGTTTACCAGGGATAGATTCTGCTACCTTATTCCACATACACGAGAAGTCAGTAAGTAGATGAGACCTCAAAATGATTTATCACCTGAAAGAGAGCTGATGGTGGAGCACTGCACTACGTGAGGCTGGGAAGAAAGAAGCAATGTGTACATGGAGCTCTTCCAGTATGAGCAGTTTTTCACTTGTCAAAAATCAATTTCATGTGCCGCCCTGCTCTCTGCTCATCTGGCTTTGTTAGCTCCTTTCAGAGTTAACACCAAGCCTCAAAACTACAGCTCACAATGGATGTGTCTGTGGGATTGTATCTGCCTATGTCAATACCAACTTTGGTCTGCCATCTTTACACGTTGCCTTAAAGTTTACTGCGGAATTCCTTCCTAAAGGAGGACCTGAAGTGTGCCATAGTCTGGATGCCATGCAGTGCTCTGCACAGATAACCACTGACCTTAAAATACACCTGTGTACACCTCTCTGTATTCAGCTCCCTTCCCCTGGGAATGTGCTCCCTTACTTCCACTGAATGTAATCTCTAAGCAGCAGTTAGAACTGCACACTTGCTTTCAGCAACAGAGCAAGTGTTGAAAGGCACTTACTGATTGCATGCAAAGTGTGCAACTACAATTTCTATATTTTAGTCTAGGATCTAAACTTTTTTTATTAATTCTTTAGCAGACTGATAAGTGCTATGGAAGTCTGAGAAAAATTCAACACCTGCACATGCAAAAATTACTACCTTTCTGGCCAGTCCATGGTGTTGCCCACTGGCCATTGAATTTTCCCCCTCATTTAGCAGTGTATGTGTTACAGGGGACCTGTGGACCACATAAGCAATTTCTGCAGTGAGTCAAGTAGTTATGAGAAAGGTCAGTTCTGTGCACTAAGTTAGAAGAATAGAATATTTATTCCTCTACTTCAAATACGGCTTTCCCCCACCCCATAATATCCATTACTGCCACATGGAAGAAATGGGAGATTCTTCTGTGCTTACAGTATGACCCTACCCTTTTCTCCATGAGATGGGTGCTGTGTGTACATGCAAGTACAAAATAAAACACAGTTCAGACCAACTTGCTCACCATACATAAGATTCATACCCAAAGGCTGAAAGAGCTTTTTGGTCTTCTACTTCAATAAATATTGCAATGACAAACTCTGGAGAAGGTCTCTAGCATATGGAGTCACAATTATGATTCAGATTTTTCTTATTTGTATACACATTTACATGCATAATAAATGAAACTGTTGAATAGCAGTATGTCTGTCAAAATAGGAAAATCCAACAGTTAATAAGAATTTTATATTTACAGAAGGAATAATGCATATTCTCTTGTACCCTAAATTCATTTACAGAATATGCCATGAGAAGAATTATTTCATATACACTCATATGTCTTGAGAAGCATGCCAAGTTATTAATTCGACAGCTTTACGTCAGAATACTACAGGATGGATTGTGTAGGATGCCTGGATCTATATTTGTAAAGATCAGGAGTTTCTTTCTCCTCTTACATTTCCTCTTTTAAATGTTTCAAAACCTCTCACCACTCAAGCACTTAGTGATGCATAAGCTCCTCCTAAGTTCCTTCAGCACCTGCAGCATCATCAGGTGTGGGGGAAATGAATTAGAGCTTGCTGAAGAACAGCAAAGAGCTGGCACTGCAAGCTGCAGCTAATTACACTCAATAAATTCCAGGCCTTGGTTTTTTCTCCCTGAGAGAAATATCCAATTCTCTCAAAGCAAAGAACAGTTTTAATAGCCCTCAAACAGTTTAAAGGATTAATTTGACATGCGTTAGTATATATGGTACAGTGGCCTCTTTATTTTGGTAATTATTTTGATTTCACTTTACACACAACAGTTACAAAAAAGCATTTACTGAAATATGGGGTATAAGGTATAAAACTGATTTGACTGCTTAGCCTTGCAATGGGTTTCTGCAGACAAAGATTTGGCAGGCTTTAATCGGGTCTCTGGTAGAGTCTATAATAAAACTCTGCCGCCTATCTTGTTTCTCTCATCCTGAAAGACAAAGTATTTTAAGTTTTATAAGCATTAATTCTGCTACTTGTGCAGCTCAGAGAGGATTTGAAAGGTTTAAACTTCACTGAAGAAGCAGGACCAACTGAATTTTCTTGTTCTGGAAAGAGTGAAGGAAAAACAAAACAAAACTTGAAAATCCCATCAGTGAATTGAATTAGCAAATGGAACATGCTGTTCTTATCCTAACTAGTTTTCTGGTTTACTATCCAGACCCTGAGCAAGTGTGCCATGAGCTCTTTCCCTTCCCAAGTATCCCAGTGTGGTTACCAAGGCACAAAGAGATGAAGGCAGAGTGACATAATGAATTGCCCTGTCTCTGTAGAAGACATGGTAAATTGTAAAACAAACTTGTATAGCAAATTAATAAGCTCAAGCACAAGGCAGGGCACTTCAGAGGGAACAATGTGGACTGCTCTCTGGCTGCAGCTGGACAAAACCAGCCAGATTTAACAACTGCCTGTTATCAGGGAGCTTACTCAGCCCTCCCCTAGCATGACCTCTGCAGTTAAGCCAGTTCAGAGATACGAACAAGGAAAAAGAAAATATTTTGCACATGCCAGTTTTCCACACTTTAAAGTCCTTGATGTTGCTCACAATGGGTTTATGAGCAGGAGGAAGCAGAGAATCCAGGCCAGGAAAATTCCTCAAGAGCTCCTAGGCAGCACACCAGCTGGAGCTGCCAAACTGCGCTGAGGTGGACTTGGAATTGCCAGTGACACCCCCAGGGTCCAGCAGCCAGGAATCAAGAATTAGCTCCCTCCTCCTGCACTGGAGGTGGTTTTGGGTCCTGGCTGAAGTCAGAAGGAAGACAGAGCAAGGAAGGTGTGAAAGGCAGCAGAGGTTGCTGCAGAAGGTTTTTAAAGGAGGTTCAGAGCCATTTGCTAGAACTATCCCCTGCACAGTCCTGCTTCCACATCAGCTTCAATCTGAACTGCAAACACACAGGGGAAAAGTATCAGCACATGGAGAAGCAGAATAAACAGTGAAAATACAATAATGCAATCACACGAGTCAACACCAGAAAACATTGAGGAGGTCCAGGGATGCGCAATGAAATGATTAGAGGCAAGGAAGAAGGCTTAAAAGGCCAGGAATATTGAGTTTCCATAGGGGAAGAACATACAAGGCCTGGCATACTAAAGCTATGGACTAAGAATCAGATAACTAACTAAATAAATAAATAGGCAGCATTGTCTGTTTAGCTGAACACCAGAAATTTACCGTTGTTATATAAATACCTAAACTTCAGGTATATAAATACCTACGCTTCAGGAAAGGATAAGGAATAAATTTTGTTCTATTTTAGATTAGCCCTTCATTACGAGATATTGCAAATTTTTAGACAAACACTTCCGTTTGCCATTAGATTTAATGTGAAAATTCCTATCTATCTTTCCTTCTTCACCCTTATGATTGTCACAATACTGCTGGCTGCTTTGCTTTTATTTTTTAACACATTTATTAGATGCTGCAGGACTAGAGCACAAAAGCAGGAAAAAAAGCATGTGGCTTCACAGAATCACATGCAACTTTTAAGAGACACTATCAAGCCAGTTCCACAAGGGGATCCCCTTCCCTAGCTTCCTTTGAGGCCACAAATACAGAGATAAGAGAAAAATAAGATTTTCAGCATTAAAATACCAAACGTCAGAAAAAACCCCACTATATAAAGTAAACCAAAGGCTTTTTCTGTATTTCATATTCATATGCAAATAGCCAATTAAAAGAAATATTTTAAATAGCTCTAGGAAACAGATAATACCCCACAATAAAGACAACAAGAACAATTTCCAGTGGCCCTAACAGAAAAGACCCTTCTCAAATCCATACCTGGCAAGACATTACTTGACAAGGAAACAAAATGAATACATTTTTGCCTGCTTCTTAATTGTGCCATCTCTTAACAAAACATTATCTTTCCATGTTGATTTTGCAGTCATGGCTTCCAGCCTATGAAATGCTCCACGTCACTGCTCTGCAGCTGATCACCACACAGAGAGCAACCAAAACATGGTGGGATGTGGATAAATTTGTTTTCCTTCTCAATGTAAAATCAAATTAAAAACAATTTCTGCACAGAAACAGTCATAACTAATGGTTACAATGGTTTTCCCCATCTGTCCACATTCCAGGGCAAGATTAGCTTTTAGCCAGAGAAGATGAAAAACAGTGAACCTGTGTAGATTTCCTTTAAGACAAAGTATAATTATAAAGTCATTAAAGTCAAGGGAAAGGAGAAATTCACTAATATTTCTTTAGAGGTAACATTCTGTATGCCCTGAAAAAATAAGCTTTCTTACTAAAAATTTTAATAAGCCTTTGGGTTTTCTCTGAAACATTTAAGAATAGCTGGTAAGAAAACAATTAGAAATGAACAGATGTTAAAACCTATGAATATATACACTTCCATATTTTAAAATAAAAACATCTTGTACTAACTGTGGTTGTACAAAAAAACAAAAAAAAACCCCAGTAAACAAGTCGGCTCCTATTTTTGCTTGCTCCTCCTGCACTGTGCAATAATGCACTGTTAGGTAGATGTTCTGTACTGGAAAGTGTCAAGCGCTATTAAAAAGAAGAAAATGACTTGCACTGCATTATGGTTTTCACCACTCAAGCTGTTTTTAAAGCACAAATTATTTCTGGCTTTGCTTTGAATAAATCATGGATAGCACATATTGGAGAAGTTACTTGGACCACTGAGTGCAGTGTGTGTGTGCTTTGCAGCTTTGATAGCTCTGGTAGCTGGCACCATGGCACACTGGTCTGGACATGAACGAAGCAAAAACTCACATGGAAACAGAATGCAGCAGCAGGGAGGCCAAACTTCAGTCAAAATCCCCTATAAACTGCAGAGCAACTCCTCAAGGATTTCATTTATTTATTTAAATTTCCATTTCATAGCAGCAATGCGATGCCCTCAGAAATGAATTCATGAAAGATTATTGTACCGCAGTTACACTACCACACTCCTCAGCACATTCCCAGGGACACCTCTGACATCATGACAGGAGTATATTTAAAAGGGATTAATGCCTGTTGTGCCTTATTGTTTAACTACACATTGACTACAGAGAACATTAACACACAATATAATACCAAAACATTGCCTTTTGATCAAAGAGCTTGATGGGTAACTACTGCTTCCAGAATATGCCATTTAGAAGTATTGAATTTATTTAACTATCTGCATTACCCAGCTAGCAAACCCCTCAAAATAAGAGATGCTGCACAAACGTCTGAACTAACAGCACATCCAGGGCATGGGCTGTGAGGTGAGGGCTCCTCAGAGCACCTCTGCTGCAGAGAGAATTTCAGTCTGAGCTCTCCCTGTCCCTGTGACCAGGGGAGGGCACAGCAGGGCAGGTACAGCTCAGGTGTGTGAGGGCACTGCACAAAGGGCACTGCTGTGGCACAGCTTCACCTCAGCGCAGCCTGCTCACAGCCCTGCACTGCACAATGCACAGCCTCACCTCCACAATGGCCCCAGCTGCATGGGAACAGTCATTTTCTGTTCAAACTGCTGGAAACCTGCCTGATCCAGTGATGGGAGTTTGACACTCGTTAGCTTACAAGCGGCAACCTCTGTAGTTCAAAACACAACAAGCTTAATAGGAGGGATTATCTAGAGCTTTGTAACCGATCATTTAAAAAACAAAGCCCCTGCCTCACTTGTTGTACAACTGCAAATTTGCGTAGAGGTTGTACTACAAGCGAGTTTTAAAGGAATTTAAATGGATACAAAAGAAAATGTAGAGAAATCTCACTTTTATCACTAACTTTCACTTACCAATTACCCCTGGTTAACCACATACAAATATGCCTACACAATTGTTTAAAGCATTTTTACCCTGATCTACTTCATTTTACAGCAGAGCATTCAGGAGCCAGGCAGGTACCCAAAGAAAGACATTTGGTTCTATTTTAGATGCCTGAGGGCTTCCCACCCTGGCTCTCAACCGCTGCTAAAAAAGGCATTAAGTCATCTGTCACACCTGCTAGCCCTGACAGATGTCTCAGGTACCTAAAGCATTTAAAATGGCATTAGATATCTATGTTTAGGCTTCTGAATCTTTTCCTTGGTGTCTAGAGAAAGTGCAAACGAGGGGGAGAATTGGTGTCCTGGAGTCTGTCATTTATCTCAAACACAAGCAGTACGGAAGCAGCAGGAGTGTGAAATCTTTACATTGTCTCACTAATGTATGTTTCCACTCTGCTCCCCCAGATCAATCTGTGCCAAAAGGATACAGTATGTCGTGCATTATTATAAGCAAAAGCTACTGCAATGAGGGAAGCTAGAACAGGTTTGGAGGGTAATAGCATTTCCAAAGAAATCAAACTGGATTTGCATGACAGAGAAGGATGAAATGCCCTTCTTCAACCACAATTCAAGTTGAATCAGTTTTTTGCTCATTTCTCTCACAATTTATTTGTGGCACAGCACAGGGAAAAATAAAGATTTTTTTTCTCTCCGCATTTTTTACATATTGATGCTTTCTGCAATAAAGCACTATGTTGACACCTCTATCTGGACAAACCATAAAGAATCAAAAATAAGGTAATGGCAAAGAGTCTGAAAATCTACCATCCCAAATGTACTTTCATCTCATCCAGGTGAAATGAAAAAATGAGCTCAGAATATTATAGCAAATAATCCTTTTTCCATATCTAGAGTCTTCAGGCATACAAAAGGGTTTCTTATAACATAATACAAATTCTTCCTGGGCTTCTACTTTGAAATTTACTTATGTGGAGTTTAATATTCAGACTTGAATGGTCTTCTAAAGGTTGTCCCAAAAGAAGCCACAAAATGTGCCTATTTTACAGCACCTCTGCCTCCAATTTCTTATGAGCTGTAGCTCAAGGGATTTCCATGTTAATTTTTAAGCTAATTTTAAATCACTATAAAAAACAAACAAAAACTCCAAACAACAACAAAAAACCCCCAAACAAACACAAAAAACCCTGAAACCCCCCAAAATAAACACCACCCCCCAAAATAAACACCACCTCCCAAAATAAGCTCCAAATAAAAGTAAAAATAAAGGGTATTCTGAATTCCTCCAATTAACAAAAATTTCTGTGGCTTTATTTCAGAGTCTTAAAACTGTGCCTCTTTTGTGTGTTTATTGTACTATATTTTGACATAAATGTTCTTAATAGAAATACTTTTTGCCAAAATTAAAGCTATCATGGTTTCATACCAATCATAGAAAGCACCCAAAGGAACGTTGTAGGAAAGAAAATATTCCTAAATCACAACAGAAACAATTACCTCAGACACTTTCTTGGTCACATGAATTTTCTCCAAGACAGTACAATAAATTGTACTCCAAAGTGGTTGTGAACAATTGACATTAACCTACCAAGTTTGGCAAGCAGTTAATTAAGTCCTGTAATGAAATGCTTAAAAATAACTCATTCAGTCTCAGAATCCTCACAAGTAATTGCACAGCTCCATATCCTTTTCCTGGTTTTACAGTTATTTCTAGGTATAAACATATTTGGTATATCCCTTTAACTTGGCACTTACATTTACACATACAAAGCAAGGAGTTTATTTCCAAGATAAGCTAATTTAGACATTAGGAACTTGAGGAGAACAGCATGTGTCTGTTGTGGAAGCAGAAATCCCAAGCTACTGGGAAAGGTGCAGTGGTCAGGAGTTATTTTGGAGCTACCCCTCAGCCTTCAGTCCAAAGATGCTCCACATGAATAACCCTGAGCACCCCCGGGCTGTGGGGCAGGCAGCTGGCCCGAGGGGGAAGCCATCTTGCCATGATGGTGAGTGGATTTTTACCACTTTAAAAAGCAGATAAGGAAATTGAAGTTCTTCACGTCCATGCCACGTCATGATGTCACAAAATCAGTGTTAAAACAATTCCCAAAAAACCAAAACCACCCTGGCTTCCTAGAACATAAGACTTGAAGATGGCCCTAAGCAATTTCTCTAGTTTTTGATGTAATCACATGTTCCACTGTTGAGGATGGAGGGAAAATGAACTTTTCCCTTTGGACCACCTGTTTGAATTTAACTAAGCTGATTATTGTTACTGTGCTTATATTGCAGCAGCACCTAGCTGAAGGATGTATATAACCCTTTAAGGCTTCTAATCTAGCAGTCATTTCACGGCTTGTTTAAAACAAGCTGACATTAGCACAACAAATGAAATCCCCTGAACACCCCGTACAAACAACAGCAAAGACTGAAAAACCTGCGGGCTAATTTAGGATGTTTTTCCTTGCACCTGTTCCTCTCCCCAAGAGCACACGTCCAAGATGGACATACCCAGAATGCAGCCTGTGAATCTCAAAAATAACCCCACAACTAGAGGAAAATGTAGAAGATGCTCAGTCTGAAGTGCACTAATGCTGTTGTCACAAACAACTTCTTCAGGCGAAAGCTTTACAAATATTTTGTTTGTTGAAGGCAGTACTGATTTTCGTGCAGTCTGGGCCTGCGATCAAGATGGACCACTAACCTTCTTCAGCTTATTTTAGCCATATACAACTCCCTCATCTAAAAACTAAATTTTAGGACAATAAATTAAGCTGTATTTCCTTTCATTAAACACATAATATTATTACTATAGCTTTGCTTTCTTCCCTTCTCTATTCCCGACAAAGTTTTAAGAATCTTCAGCAAAATTACTTTTTCCTACTCACCTGCACAAATTTAGGGTTTACAACACAATTATCATCATAAAGAAAAAAAAAAGAAGTACCCCAAGCTTTTCTAAACTGAAAACTGAGAGGTTTTTGTTGGGGTGTTTTTAGTCTGGGTTGTTTTTGGAGGGGTTTTTTTTGTTTGTTTTGTTGGGTGTTTCTTTCAAAAACAAACACAAAAATGCCAATCAGTGTTTGCTACTAAAAAGCAATTCAGACTTTCAGCCCACCAGCCCTGCTGCCATCGTGGCACTATTAAAGTTCAGGATTTCCAACATGACAGAAATCCTGATTCAGACTCCCCCTGCTTCCCAGCATTCCCTGCACAAACACAGGAGTGTTTCCCCAGCCCACAGAGCCCATCCCAGGAGAGGGACACAGCCCAGTAATTTGGGGAGTCCAACACTGACTTGAGAAAGCTGCCAACACATCCTGATCTCCATCAAATCAAGGCTGCCAAATGCCGATCACCACACTGAGCGTCAGAATGAAACCTGGAAGCACCATGAGGAGATGGAGAAGTGAGAGAGGTGCCTAACATCCAGCTAACAACATTTTCCAAGTTTTCCATCCAGGGTTTCACTTTCTTTGCCCATCTCTCACGGGTGAAGGCTTCCAGGAGAACCCCACTGAAGAGCACTCCATGGCCAGACTTTAGCAGCAGCCCCACAGGGTAAATAAGAGTGAGGTTAAAGCTCTTGGCAAAAGCAAAGGTTCCATGTTTCCCCAAGATCTACCAGCATGACCTCCAACACATGTAAATGAAACATCATTCTCATTCAACAGACTGAGCTGGATCTGAGTATTCATTAATATGAATAATTCATCGTAAAAGACACTCTTATTTCCATGTAATGATTTAAATTCCATACTAGACACCAAGTTTTCATAAAAATGTGTTGTTTAGTAAGTTACTGGTATCACCAGCATTGCATATTTTGTGGCTTTCTGGATTTTACCAAAGTAAGAAACAGCTGATCAGCTTTGCCACTACATTTTATAAATTTTGTAAACATAAATTCAGGAAACAGGGCACCTATTGCTATGTTTATTACAATTTTGACAACAATAATCTGGTCTTTTAAAATATTTTGCTATAAAAACACCTATAACTTTAGTTTTTGTTGTTGAGTTTTTCCTGGAGTTTTTTTTTTTTGTTTTCTACATCAAGAGGACAATATTAAATAGGAAAACAGTAATGAATTACAGACCAGACAGATGAAGAAAGTTAAGTGAACCATTACAGATTTTATGCTCCTTTATCAAACTTTTTTCTTTTATTTCAGGGGATATAAAATACCCCAAAGCTGTTTTATGCAGCATGGGAAGCTGTTTTCAAACAGTCTATTTTGTTGCCTAACCAACTCTTCCACCTTTCAGACTAATCCTTCACATCACCAAAACCAGAAGATTTACAATAATGAAGTGACAGTAGAGGAGTTTGTATCAGCAGCCAGAGGTGCACATTTCAAGCAGTACAGATACAGTTAAGAGGAAGGCTTCGTTGTAAAGAAAAATAATGTGCATAATTCAGCAGCTATGCCATTCCACACACATATAATTAACAAGTCTTCAGCTCATTAGCAAGCTGTATAAAATACATATAATATGCTGTGCAAAACTGATTCTGAATAAAAAGCTCCTCATGCATTAAAATAAATTATTTAAATTGTTTTGAAAGATTGCTATCAGTAGCATTCAAGGATATGATTCCCAAAACTACTCATGGCTCCAGCTTCTTGAGCCTGGCATTTTCACCAGATATCTTGCCATGCTCATTCCAGCATGACACATTTGATCAGAGACTGCTGAGGTTCTGCTCCAACCCTGGGAGGTGAACGGGACCAGGGCAGCACAAGCAGCTGCCCCAGGCAGTCCCATGCACACACAAATTCCCAAAGGCAGGAGGCCCCACTAGCACTGCACTGCATATTCACCAGGGATGCAGAAAGGGCCTTTTTGGGGTGCAACACACTTAGTACACATTGATATCTTCTCTTTACTTGTGTATATATCAATTAACAATCTGCACAGTTTCAGTGCTGCTCCTCCAGCCACGCAATAAAGGGCCAGGCCTTGCTGCACCCCTCGACACCAGCACTCAGAGGGGACCCCAACACCACAAAAACGGGCCTCAAGGGATGAAATAGTTACTCCTGAGCTGCAGTGACACCTCCTGGCAACAAATCGAGAAGGTTTTTTCCCACACACTGTGCTTTCTCCAGAAAACTCTCGAGTTTCAGCCAAAATGCAACAATCTTGGTGCTCCCTCCAGCCTGGCTCCTCAGGCACACTGCCCAGAATACCAAGCAGAACCTCCTGATTTACAAGGACTGCTGACATTTTAGAAAGAGAGAGGCTAAGATACAGGAATATCAGCCCTAAGATCTCTGGATTTATTGTACCACACATTGGCCTTTCTTGAGTGGCTGGAAAAATTGCTGCAAAAGCTAATCAACTAGCAGTTTAATTCATACCATGAATCTTGCAAAGTGTTTTCTCACTTCACTATGAAGCCCTGTCTGTTTGCTAGGAGTTTATACCTCTGCCCTCCACAGATTCCTGACAAATATTGTAAGCATGATTTTGGTAAGAAAGATATAAGTTAACAAATAATAAAAAAATAGCTTAAGACTATCTATAATCTAAACATCATAATATGCAGAAAAAAACGTTTCTTCATTCTTCACTGGAAGCAACAAACTCAGTGTAAGTTATAAATTCTGCAGAAAAACAGAGATGATAATTCCATACAAGCCTTCTAAAATACATTAAATATCACAGTAGTGGAAGTGAAATTGATTGTAGCAGTTTTGAACAGTGGACTTGGAGGTAGAGGGATGCCCCTGAACTGTAGCAAGATCCCCCACATGGAAGAGTCCTGCAGAACTGACAACTCAAATATTTATATTCAAGTGAGTCAGATAGTGAATGCGTTTGAGTGTCTAAGTTTAGTTTGTTCAATGTTTTACACAGCAATCTGTGTTCCCCTCAACCCTGGCCAATCACTGCACACAATTCTGAAGGATTTGATTGCTGTCATTATATTACCCCTGTTGTATTTTTTGTGCTGCTTTTATACAGCACAATTTTCTTTATGCTTACATAATAATAGAAAGCTGGATTTTTGCTTGTTTTCTTTTGTGTTGTTCTCTTCCCCCACCCCAGCTCTTCAGAGGCAATTACAACAATTTTAAGTACTTTGCATATGCTGCAAGGCAATCAAGAAAATTCATTTGACAAACTGGATTACAACTGTCTGCCAGAAAACAAAGTGGTAAAAACATTTCCAACGATTTCTCAATGACTGTCTGGTAGATGCTCAGAGCACACTGAAATAATGCACAAGGAAGAAGAGTTCAACATTTACAGTTTCAATAAAGCAAAAAGCCCCATGAAAATTATGTATTTCCTCTCATCACATCCAAAGTTAAACTACAAAACTCTTTTAAACAACTGAACGCCTAACAAGGTAAATCCCCTTTGCAAATAATTTCCATCTTCAGAAATTCTGTACTCACAGATAATGAGCTGAACCACATTTCTACTAGGTGGTGTGGTTGCAGAGCAGTGTTACTTCTCAGACTGCAGTGCTCTCAGGTTTAACTGCATTTGCTCTTCACTCCAGCCTATTTTCAAGCCAGTAAATACCTACACACGTACCAATCCCTTCCACTCTGCACCCATCCATCACCACTGTGAGTAATGCAGTGGTCCTAGGCTGGATTGCTATGGGAATCTCTGCTGCCATCACCATCAGGTAATTTCTCCCCCTCACCCATGCACTTTTAGCCATGCCAGCTCCATGCCCACCGTGAAATGGCTTCTCAGTGTACAGCTCCATCCCCCAGACAGAGGCACTCACAGGGACACTGTGTACAGAAGTGCAAGGTGGGGAATCTCAAACTATGCAGGAGTCCTCGCAGCAGTGGAGGGCCCCAGTTGTGTTAATTCACACTGCTTTTCCTACTGAACTGGCTTTCAAGCACAGACACATCCCTGCAGGCCTGGGGATCTGCACACAGAATATTCCAGACTACCCATGGTGTGCCCAAGGCAGGACAGGAGCTGTGTGCCTGCCCAAAGTTGCCCAACATTTCCTGTTACAAATGTCATCACATGGACATTTTACATAAAGGCTTTTTCCTTCCCTTTTTTTTTTCCTTTTTAAATAAATTATTCATCAGTGATGTATGATAAAGCAAGGACGTTACTATGCTGTATGTGATTTGTTAAGACAAAATGGGAATGCTTTAGCAGGGACATGTTTTCCTGGGAAAATCTGAAGGTTTTCCTGTATTGGTAAAAACACTTGATATTTCATCAAAACAAAACAATTTTTAATGTGTCCTCATGACAGAGGCTAATGATTCATGTGGAAGAAGAAAAACTTGCTACTTTATAAGTGTGGGAAATACTCCATTGAGTTTAGAGTTAAACAGCTGTTTTCTCTGGAAATTCAGCATGTGTTCAACACATTTTATCTTACATTTTCAGGGACATGGAAAAACTCTCCCCAGATTTATTTAGTTGTTTGGTTTTTTTAAAATTTGGTGGAGCTATCCAGGCAATGAGCAGGAAAAGCTTCTCTCCTCTGGCAATTTGGAGAAAGAGTGGAGTTTTGTCCCTTTTCAAATAGGAAAAAGATCTGACTCACTGCCAGAACAAGGGGACTGTCTAGAAAACATTAAGCTTTCGTTTAGAAAAAATTTGGATTTGGATACTTGACTTTTTGACTACCATTTATATGCTGTGATTTTTCACTTTTATTGTTATTTTATGAAACAAAAAGACACATTACTGCATTAGAATTTGCACTATAAACACACATTTTCATGCTAATAATGTTTATGTAATTTCTCATTTATAGCTGAAAAGTCTCATCTTGATCTTTTGCTTTATGAAGTAAATGGTTGATTTCTAATCCTTCTGAAGGCAATTTTTCTTTTTAATTTTACAGCCTTAGACAGGTTCATTCACCTGCTCTTTGATTATGGGAAAGTGAAAACAGTAATATGTACTTGAAATGACAAAGTGGGCCTCCCTCACCTCAAACCTAATTCAAAGATGCTGAACATTTGATTTGCTGAACATTGATCTGACATTTTCAGGTTGGCTATGTCTGATTCTCTACTGTGCATTTTCATTATATGTGAAGAACTCACTCTTTTCCTTAGCACACATCAACAAACAAATGAGGTTAAAGCATTTTAAAGCAGATTTTAAAACTTTGGTCAGTATTGGAATTGCTATAGTATTTCCCATTATGAACAAGCAAGACATTACTAGTCAGGAAGAAAGGCAGGACTACTCCTTTTTAGAGCAACTACAAAAAAAAAAGCCAAAATCTTGGCTTTGGGGAGGCTTTGACCTCTCCCAGAGAGACCTGTAACACACTGCAGACCAAAACTAAGCTCTGTAGAAGGGAACAGATCTCAAAGTTTTGAGCCTTGGAAGAGTGGCAAGGAAAAGGAGCAATGCTGTTGCTCAAGAAGATGGCTCTTTTTGGTTTAGAAGCAAACAGAATTCATCAGCAGTTTGTCAGTTACCTTTTAACAAAGAAAATTAGGATCACATGTCTCAGCCATTCTGTGCAATGGTTCTGCTCTCACCCTCGGGATGCAATTCTGCTCATTTCAACAACATGGATGTTTCATCTGCTTTCACAGTAACACTACTGTCAGGGCAAACCCTCTTCACAGAGAAAACTTCATGTGTGGTGTTAGTGGCATGAAAACTCAAGTTCAGAAACATAATACCAGTCACAGATACATGCTACAGCTGGACACAGAAAATATGTCACATTGTCATGACTAGCTTTGAAGTGGGAGAAAAAGTTGTAGGTGTAAAGAGATCTTAGAGCTAGTGAGCAAACCAAACAGTTGGAGAAAAGGAATTGGGTTCTTTGGATAGACTAAAAGAGATAGAAGTGGTGTGTCAGCAGGAAACATAAGGATTAAGGAATACGAAATATTTCTGAGAACTGAAGGAATATGATCAAAACCAGAAGTCACAAAATAAAGGTAAAAGTGGACTTTGTAAAGGGAATTACAACCCAGCAGAACAGGCAGGGTGGATTCAGCAGAAGCTAAGCTAACCTCACTGAAAAAGGTCAGATACGCTGAAAGGGGAGCTCCCGCTAGTGAAACAAAGTTAAGAATATGTAATTGAAGCTGCTTAAAAGTACTACTGCAAATCTGATAGGAACTCCTCCTGCTCTGGAAGAAAGGACTCAAAAGCTTCTTTCCAAGTGGAGATCTTCCCTACTTACGCTAAAGAAGCAGACCCTTGGCTAACAGCAGCATAAGCACTTACTGCGTTTGCAGGCCTGCCACAGGAGCAGAGCACACAGAAACACAATGACTCTGGCTTGCCAAAGGAGGCTGGTCTCAAACATCTGAATTGTGTGAAAAGTCAAGTGATCTTCAGCTTACAAGGGAAGAAATAGTTGTTTTATACCATCAAAGAAACCTTCCCCAAAACCCCTCCTTCATTCTCTCACTGAATAACATTCATTTCTAGCTGTGAGACGCTGCCCAGTATCAGCCTTCAAAAATACTTCATCTTTCTTTGATTAATAATTATGTTGAAGATTTGTCTGATTTTCTGGACACCATTTACATTAATTCACAATTAATGTATCCACAATATCACCATAATTTGAGACACAGACTTTTCTCCCTTAAAACTTCCTGTACCTGCCATGCTTACTGACTGATTCCTTGTCTGGAAAAGAGATGAGCAGTAAGCACTTCCTTGAGGGACCAACAATACTTGATTGCTTCAGATCAAACCCAGGACTGCCTTTATGACCTAGAGTTCTGCAGATGTGCACTTTTGCAATTTTCTGTTTCACCACAATGCATTCAAGGAGAATCACCTGGAGTATCAGGAATAATCAATGTAGCTGTAGTATGGCACAGAAAACCAACAGATAAATTGGTATGTATTCTCCAGCCTGTGTTTCATCATCTGTCATTAACACTGTCATTTATAAAAGGGTCTCCTGCATTTTGAATCCACCTGGGTTTGGGTTAATTTAAAAATACAGTGCCAAGGCAGGAATTGATTCCCAAGATAAAGGTTTAAGAGAGAGTATTTAAAAATAAATTAAAACCAGCTCTAAAGAGCAGGAGAACTCAATAATAAATTTTCAGTACCTCTCCTTGTGAACAGCAGAGGATGTGATCCTCCCACTCCATTCACATCCCCAGAGGAACCACCCAGTGTTGTCTCAACGCTCAGCACATCATTCCCAGTGCTGGAGCACAAGGGACACGAGAGGGGCTCCACTCGCTCTGTCCCTGGCTGTGAGCACCACCTCTGCTGGGCTCCCATGGCACCCACGAGCATGTGGCATGAAACTGAACTCCAAAGACCCACATGTTTTAAAGAAATGCATTTTTGGAAAGTGACAGTCCACATGTACAGTGCCAAGTATAGCCATGAACTGAGGCATTCAAAGGCTGTAAATTGCTTTGGGCCTATAAATACAGACCCTTTCCAGTGGCTCATTCTTGAGTCCACACAGAAGGAAGCAGCATTAGAAAAATGATAACTGTGTTACAAATACCATGCTTAAGAAAGACTAAGTTGTTAAACATTTACATAAAAACACAGACCAAGAATTTTTTTTTCACATTTTAGCATGTTAAGAAAAGTAATATTTATGCAAGATGTCCTTTAAAATTAGCACATTGCTCTTTTTGACCTTTGAAATTTCAGCTATTTTCTTTCTCAGACATTTGGCAAACCTGACCTTCTGCTGCAGATTATATGCCCTTAACTCTTCCAGGATCCAACAAAGAATGTTCTCAGACTCCTCCTATAGCTTTCCCACACTTCCCAACAGAAAGTTCCATAACCTGAACACAGTGAGGTATTTAAACATCAATTTCCAAGACAGAAGAAGACCAATCAAAGATCTGCAGCTAGGAGAGAACTCATTTCAGAACAACAGTTGGGTTTTTTTTATTTATTTCTATTTTTACAATGACACCATAATCAGAAAACATGCAAATATGAGCATATAAATAAATCTCTATTTTGGGGCGCTGAGAAGTTTCAGCAATTGCTTGTAGCATAATGAATGTTTGTAATTCATTAGATTCTATTTAGAAATGCAAAGCACACCACAACAGCAGTGATGCTCTCTTTATCTTAACAAAAAGACTACTACACTTAAGGTTCTTCTGACAGAGCTAGCATGTTTTAAAATATGTAATTCTTTTCTACAATAGAATGTTTTCAATGGTGTGTTCCTATTTGAATTAAATTTACTGTAGTAATGTCATATTTCAGGCAAGTTTCTGCTAATTATCCCAAAGAGCTTCAAAATCTTTACAGTATATTCACTGCATTTACATCTTCTCCACAAACTTACTGGTCTTGTTTATATAATTTTGCAAATGACAAGATGTGTAGGATAACGATCTAAATGAACTAAAAATTTTGTCATGGGCAGATCCTTCATAGATTTGCAATTTGTAGCTGTCAATCTTCCTACAGCTGCTAGATAACAAAACAACAGTTCTTTTCTTCATGCAGACGAGCAAAGTCAACAAAGATTGGTAAAGGCTCTTTTCCATAAGAAATCTCTGGTTCTCCACTGCCTATTAAACCTTTCCTTATACACATCCTAATTTCATTCTTGTTTTTCTTGAAGAAAGAAAAACACCATAGCAATTCTGTGTATTTAAGCATCATATTAACCAAATTTGACTTATGTGAAAAATGGGCTTGCTGGTGGCTAAATATTTTGGTGAAAAGGAATAATACAAGGGGAGAAGAGATCTAGAGACTTACAAGTCACATCACACTGTAACTGGAGAACACACAATGGCAGTAATCAAAATGATCATTAAAGGGAGCCAGTGTGTTTTTATATCACCTTCTCGATCAAGCCCTGCCTGAAACGGGCCAAGTTATATTAACATTTGAAAGAGAACACAAACAAACAATAAAGGGAAAAGAAAATCTTACAGATTCAAAGTTGTGAAATTAATAGGGATGCTGCCTATAATTGGGCTTTTTCTTTTCCTTGAGATGAGGGCATAAACTGAACTGTAGTTACAAATGCTGTTAAGAATTAGATCAGAGACCAACGTCCACAGTGCCAGGAAAGAAAAGGAATTGAATCAAGAGAAAATCATTACAGAAAGAGAAATGAAAAAAAAGAAAATTAAAACAAATTGCTGCTGTTGTAGGGAGGGACTAAATGGCTGCATTGAGGGATAATGCAAGCATTTTATTCCTGTAAAAACCTTGTATTTCATTTTTAAAACCACTATAAGGTCTCCTGTTTCTTTAAGGAAAATCTATCGTAACTTTCCATAATCACAATGCCGGTTCCACATCATGAGCTTCCCTTTGAAATCAAACTCTACATTAGACAGAGGTGTTCACAGGATGTTTTGCTCCCCAGGGCAAGAAAACTCTAAGCCTCAGCAGACTAATGCACTTAGCAAGTCCACCAAGGATCATCAAACAAAAAGCGTTCAAGGCAGGCACATACATTTGGTCGGTCCACTGAGATTAGCACCCAGCACCACCTGATGCACACAAGCAGTTGGGTGTCACGAGTTCTACCACTTCTTACATGAGATATTTTGAATCATTGCTGCCTTGCACAGCTAAAGAAATACACCTTTGTGGGTGAGCAAACAAAGTGATCAGGACTGACTTGTAAGAGGAGAGGATGCTCGCAGGTGCCGGTGCTCAGCGTCCCTGTCACAGAATATTCGTGCTCCTCATACATCTCACTGATTACTCGAGATGCACATGTCTTATGATGGCAAAGGGGATTCATGAATGCTGCGGAGAGAGACCTGCTCCAGCACGGCCGCTTCTGCTCCGAGACAACCGAGAAGGGGTAACATCATTTAAAACAAATAAACCTTTCCTCACTCAACGAGTAAAAACGTCTGAGGCTCCAGCTGGGAGCAAAACTGGAAAGAAGAAACACCTGAGAAGAATTAACGGGAACGGCAGCCCCGGCAGTGCCGAGCTCGCAATCGCCCCAAGTGCCGGGCGGACAGACACACGTACCCCGCGGCAGTCCCTGGGCTCGGGGTTCGCGAAAGCCCCCGGTAATCACCCCGGCAGAGGCTCCGAGCCGCCCCCGCTCAGCCCCGGCCCAGCTCGGCCCCACCTCGCCCCCAGGCTCAGGGCGCCGCAGACAATGGGCGGGCGGCGAGACCCGCCCGGCGCAGCCCCGCGCAGCGCCCGCATCCCCCGGCACCGCCGCTCCGCGCCGGGCAGCGGCACCGCGGGCGGGCACGGCCGGAGCCGCGGCCGCGGCGCTGGGGCACGGAGGGAGGGAGAGAGGGACGGACTTACGCGGGTGCGGCGGCGGGCGCTGCGCGGCTCCGGGCGCGGCTGGCGGCGCGGCGGACTCGGCGGCGCGGCTGGAGCCCGGCCCGCCCCGCCCCGCTCCGCGCCCCGGCCCGCCCCGCCGCCCCGCCCCGCACCTGCGCCCGCCCATTGTCCGCGGCCCCGCCCGCCCCGCGCACCTGCCCGCGGCCCTGCCGCGCCTCCCCGCGCTGTGCCCGCGCTGTCCCCGCAGCCGTGAGGCGGCCCCGCTGCCCCGGGCCGCTCTCCCGTATCCCTGCAGGGAGCGCGGCCGCGTCTGAGCAACCCCGCGGCTGCCCCAGGCACCTCCCGGCCGGCCCCAGCCGCGCTGCGAGCGCTCCTCAGCGATCAATGCAGAAGGCACTTGACCCAGCTGCGGGGAAAGGTGGCAGGCAGAGACCGTCCTCTGCACAGTGACTCTTCCACTTTTCCTGCTCTGCCCCGGAGAACTTTCCCGTGGCACACGGACCGACTCCCTGGGCTCACCTGGCTCCCGGGGACTGCCGGGTCCCGTCCGGCCGAGGCAGCGCCGCTCGGAGAGCGCCTCCGCCCCTCGTTAGCACCTGCAGCACAGTTAGAGCAGACAGCTCAGGGTCACTCCCCACGGGCTCCAACTTCTCCAGCAAAAGCCCCAGTTTTTGACTTTAGTATGAACCGGAAATCTTTCTTTTCGGTTTGGGTTTGTGTCGTTACAGATTTTGCATCACTAACTTCTCAGAACACCCTCAGCCAACACCAGAGAGAGCTGGCTTTGAATTTAAAAAATAAAAAATAAGCTCATTTCTTTGCACGCTCTGAGTTTTAGTTTTTGGTTTGGTTTGGATTGCGTTTTTTGCCATTGTTTATTAAAGACCAACATTCGTGGAGTTGCAACCTAATGTCTAATCTGAATGCTTCACTCTCACTTTTACTGAAAAATAAAAATAATTTGGTTAGTCCTGAGTTCAGAAAACAGATATTCTCTTTGGAAATAGTGGAAACTAAAGCATATAGATGAAATATTTTAAAGTTTATCTTCATGCATAATCTATTGAGGAAAACATCACACCCTTCTCCAGATACAGGTTCCTCTACAAATAAGTAGTAGGTTTGCTACGGGGGAAAGTGATACTTGTGTGGGGATGAGGACACTATTATATAGTGGTGGTTTTTTTGGTTTTGGGGGTTTTTTTGGTTACAGTCCTGTAGTGCAAATTTTGTTTTTCAGATTCTGCAACAGCAGCTTGGCTTACAGCCATAAGCAAGGGAGCTGACTTTGATATCTTCTCTGAAACCCTCTCTCCTTCCTTTTCTATCGGTGGCAGGTGCAGGTCCAGTGCCACAGCCTTTGTCACTTGTTCTTCTGCTGAGCCCTGCCCGCCCGGAGCCCCCCTGAGGGACAGCCCGTCCCGCTGCCTTTCTCAGCCTGAAAACCCGTGTGCTGGGTCGGTCTGACACTGGGGGATTACTGTGCGGGGAATTTGCCCTCAGTATTTTTGCTGCTTTAATTCTTGGTGGCGTTTTTCAGGTTTCCAAACCCCATTTCTTCCTACTTTTCCGAGGGAGCTGAAGCACTCAGGTCCCTGTTCTCTCTTTGGTTTTGGGAGTGGACTCACTGTCGGCCATTATTTTGCAACTGCACCTAATTTCACTGTCACGGTGACCATGAACCAGACCCAGCCAGGAGGACTGACCTGGTGGCAGTGCTCGGGTGGCTGCCGAGTGGGAAGGAGCCCGGCTTCCTCCCGCACCCTGGCACCTCTCGGCCCTGTCCGGCTGTGCTCACCCTGTCCGGCTGCCCTGCGCTCCCTGCTCGGTCCCGGGTGTCGCTCTCCAGGCGCGGGGCGGCCGTGAGGCGAGCGGGGCTGTCCCGGCTGCACTCGGCCAGCCCCGGCTGGAGCCCAGCGGACCCCGGGCAGGGCTGAGCCCCTCAGGGCACAGGAGATGGAAGGATCAGGGCGAGGCAGTGAAGGCTCCGCCGAGGGGAAAGGTGGTGGTGGCGGGGAACGGAGTGTTTTTAGCTTTGTTCCGGTCTATTTTAAATTGGAAATAAATTAAATAAATTTATCCCAAATCAAGCTTTGCCTGTGGCAGTCACTGGTCAGTGTTCATCTTGGTTTTATCTCGATCCATGACGTTTTCCCCTCACTGTGTTCCCTGCCCTGTGGAGGAGGACAGTGCCGAAATGGCCGGGTGGGCTCGGGGCCGTGAGGCACTGGAGAACAGACAGACAGACAGACAGATAATCCTGTTCGGAGCACAGCAGGGCCGGCTCAGGCTCTTACAGACCTCTGTGTGCTGTGACGGTCCAGCACTGCCACAGGGATCCTTTTCTGTCCATCCTGCCATCACCACCCAGCTCTTGGCTGCCTTTCCCACTGACTCTGCAGAAGGCATTGAGGGTACCGCGGTCAGATTTCTTACACTGAAATGCCCGCTTGGCAGGGAATCATCCCATTTCACTGCAGTGCAACACTGTCTGAACGGGGCACTTTGGCAGACACTAGCACCTTTCAGTTTTCTGACTACAATACTTGTGTGAATGTCCTGGAGCCAGGTCAGCCCGTGTATTTGTATCGTGCAGTCTCCTTTGTACAATTGCACTGTGACCACATGGGGCAGAAATCTCTATTCACTGTCAATCAGTGTGCTCTTTGCACTTCCCTTTCTGTCCCACACATGATCGCAGTTGAACATTCGTTACTGGAAAAGAGAATGTTCCCCCTCTCTTGCTTCTTCTTGACAATGTCTGCCTCAAGTTGTGAGCATTTGTCTGTCTTATAAAATCAGATATTAAATTGCCTGGAATTTATGCTTAGTTCCCTTTAAACAAAATTGTAGATAAATGGTGGGTGATCTTTCTTCCTATACACTAAATTCAACAAAGATGCAGTTTCACTTAGTCCCCTCAAATACTTAACAGATTTGGATTATCTTTGCTGAATAGTTTTTTGGTGTCTCTTCAGGAAAAGATTCACAAATGGGTAATTTTCATCAATCTTCCCTTTTCTAGTATCTTAAAGGCTAGGTAAATTTTGAAGCATGGAGATTCAGATCTCATTCTGTTCTCTGTCTGAGTGAATTTCAACTCTCATTGTCATCTACTAAGTTGTTATTTGGGGGTGCAAGGAAAGAGAAAATATTATTTTTCTGCCAATAATTTTTCAATATGTACAAATAACATTAACTAAAGGGGGAATTAGATCAGATCTCCTCTCAGGTAAGAGCCAGGAGACTAAAGTCCTGCTCATACTTCTCAGCCAATTTTTATTTCCACATGGAGCTCAACAGTGCTCCAGCCAGTGAGGTGGGAGGAACTCTGCTTTGCAGCCTGGTGAGAACACTGGTCCCAGATATGGGAATGTGGGTGTGAATCACTAACAAGAAAGGGAACTAAGTCCAGAGGGTTAAGGGGGGTTTGATTCTTGTGGTGATAACTTCCCCTGGTAGCTTTCTTAAGCTTTGGATGCACAAAGAAATTGTCCAAAGTAGGGAAGCTTATTACCAGCTTTTCTCCACTCAGCCTTGTGCTCTCTCTTTTCTTAGTCAGCAGTCACTGTAATTTGATGTCATAGCACTGCATAACTTTATCCTTGCCCTTTCAATTTCCTAAAATAAAAGCTATTATCTGCTCTGATCTTAATGCCTCATTCAGTTTGGTGTAAACTAGAATGCTTCCTGGAAGCATCCATAGTTACTTGGCTTTGGAGGAACTTACCACAAGATGAAGAAGACTTTGTCAGATGACAGAAGAGCCTGTAAAACTGACCACAATATAGTCACTCCTGAATGTTGGCAAAGCTGGCAAGAACCCTCAGAGGTTGTTTGTGAGAAATCATGTTCTTCACCGTTAAGAGTTTCTGAGCCAATGCCCATGTCTAGTTTACCAAAAGACTTTGTCAGTGCTGTTTGGAGGCAGATCCATGCCGTGCTGCTCTGAACCTACCAACCCCTTTGGAGATATGCCTGCTTCTTCTTCAATAGTTTTCCTAGGGCTGCTGGAAGAGGAGGATCTCTATCAATGCTGCTGTCCTCGATATTTCAGTTTGAAGTACTTTTGATGGCCCTTGTTGGGCAAATTGCTCTTTATGCTTCACTGTTGCTCAGTAAAGTATTTCTGCCTGTCAGCTGTTACAGATGCTGAGAGATAATGTTGCTTGTTTCACAGGTTTCTTATTAACAGCTTATTTTTGCTTACAGGACTCGCAGTACATATACTGTGTATCACCAGCTCTCAGCTACATTTCTCTAGTGTAATATTTGTAATATTATCAATATTTCTGAGGCTCATATTGCATCTGGTCCCATGATTCAGCTGAAATTGAATTGGTTTGTGATCTAATAACTCAATTGCAAATATAGCAGCCTTTTTTTGCTGCAAAGCATTTAAATCAAGAGCTTGTGAAGCAATTCAAGTCATATGGCAGATATCCTCTTATTCTTTGGAAATCTCACTTTTTTTTTTTTTTGGATGGTTATTACAGTGTTATATGAAGTCCTTAGTTTTGCCTCATGACTCATCACCGATATGCATTTCTATTTTATTTCTCTTGAGTGGAGATGCACTGAATTAGTCTTTGTGTCTCTGTCCCAGTCCTCCTACCTGGACTTCTTTTGGTGGTACTGTATCTATTTAACACTGCGTGGGTTTTTTGACATGATCTTTTTCCTGCAAAATTTTGCTGACCTTGTTTTTGCACTGCCTATATTTTTGTCTTTATAGTAGTACAAACCAAACAAAACCTCCTCTGCTTTAACCAGGAAACAGATTGTCCCACAGACAATCTGATCTCTAAGCAGAAACTCTTAGGATCTCCATAATTTTAAGCAGGAATGGCAGATTTTTTAGGCCTGTAATTTAAATATGCCTTCCCTCATTACTAGTTCTTATTGGCTTCAGGAAATAGACACTTTCACGTGAACTTTCTATCTACACTTGCCATTTCAGTGTCTCAAATATCATTCTTCGTAATTCCATGTCCCAGCTAACGTATTCATCTATTATATCCCCAGCTGCTTCTCTTCTAAGTTGTCTCTACATTTAAATATCCTATTACATGTCATCCTCTCTGATAGTTTCCTATTAACTTTATATCTCTTTGATTTCAATCAGATTTTAATCATACAAATTATTTGATGTTTCAGTTGTCCCTCCTTTACTGCCTCCTTTGTTTCAGAATCTACACAAACAGAACATTCTGTTACACTCACCTGACATTTTAAAACAACCATAGTCAAAATAACAACCACTATTTCACAGTTAGTTATTATTATTATGAATGGTTCATGAAAATGTATATCCTGTAGAGTAAGACAGAAATTAGGGAGAGTTTATATTATATAGTGTTTGATATACAAAGAGGTAAAAATACCCTGTATAGTAAGAATATGAGCTCAATTTTTAGTACATCTCTTGCACCCATGAAACACTTCCCACTGGAAGAAATAGTAATAATCTTTCAAAATATGTCACAGTTCAACTATGGTAAAGGCAACAGATACTTTCAAAAAGTGCATCACAAGGTTGTTCACTTTCAGAAAGGGGATGATTCAATTGCTGGATGCATTTTTTCCTAGAGCAAAGAATACTATTTAGTAAAAAAGAGTAAAGGGAGGAAACGAGGCCTGTAGAAGAAGAAAGTCAGACAGAGTCAAAATGATCCAAAAGGAATGAAATTCTTCACACAAAGAATGCCATGTGCATCCTGTTACATGTGCATCTATTGTATCAGAGAAATGCATGTGTACCATAGCAACAAGCACATTTCATAAAGCTTATATGTGTTAAATCATTAAACTAAAGATCACTTACTTTCTCTGAATTGGCAAGCAGCACTTTTGTTGTTCTTTCAAGTAACAGTTAATAAAATATTCATAAACTACTCATAAATGGTTAAACATGCTGAAGGCTTGAACTTTTACATAGTTTCTTTCATGTTTCCTAATGCACGTGCAGAAAGATTTCTTTAAAGTAAATACTACTCTTAGAACATGTTTTAATGTGCTTTTGTGCACAAAACACAAAGACAAATGCAATCATGTCAAGAATTTGACTGCATAGCATAACTTATATTCCCACTTCCTCACCTTTAACCCTTCTGAGTGTACAATGGGGTTTTCTCTCTTGTTAGATAAATTATTGTCTGTGGAAACACTTCCTTAAATCTCTGAGCAATTATATTCGATTATCTGTAATGTTACATTTTCAAATTATGAAAGAATACTGTGGCTTCCTATTTTTTCATGCCATCATTCTTTAATGAAATCCAAAGTGACCAGTAACAGAGATCAACTAAATTGCAGATTTTCAAAAGATGGGATTAAGTTCCATTTAAACATTTATTTTCCTGCCCTGCAAATGCAAATGCATCGTGGTTCTTGAAGTAATGAGCATTAAATTAAAAATCTCAGCACACTCTCTAGGGAATTCAACTCTTCACAAACCTCAACTCAAGTAAAAGCTTGAGTGAATATACAGGTATTCAGTATGACAGGAGGGACAAGCATCCATGATTTGCTGCAATTTCAAACTTCCTTTCTTACCATCTATCTTCAACCAAAGATGCACTCCTACAGTGACCATCTGCAGAACGCCCCATTTAAAGTGATTTACCAGAGTGAATAAAAAGAGGGAAGCAATACATGATATTACAGACTGAAGCTGAACAATCAGGAGAAAACAAGAGTTAACAGAAGGTCCTAAATCTAATGGTGAAGAGGTTGTTGAGGATAGTGTGTACCCAGCCATCCCTGTGAGTGCTCTACTCACATGGATCCCATCAGCCCTGCTTGGACACTGTCCCACGGGAGAAACAGAGTCCCAGTGGTGAGACAGCGCAAATCCACAGGAGTTTTAACGGTTTCATGAAACTGTATGTCCTGTAGACTAAGACAAAAATTAGGGAGATGTTATATTGTTTAGTGTTTGATTGCTAGGAATGGCTGTGGAAAACGATTTTGAAGGAGTGTTATATTTTTTGTCAAACAAAGGTTAAGGCACAGGGAATTTAATAATATTTTCTGAAGTGATAGATCACAGAGGTGGAATATAAAATTATTATATGTACAGGAATGTATTATATTTATGTATATATATTTACGACATCAGCAAAGAATTTGTGACTAATGAGTAGGTTCAGTTTTTTCTCTCCACAATAATTGATAAAGAATGAGATGGCGAAGAGGATCTCACAATTATTTCAAGCAATTACAAACTAAATTTCATAAATATAATTTCTTGTGCAATTTCTTTCCCAAGCTACTCATAGGATTAATAGTAGCTTAGAAAGTGTTTAGTACAGGTAAAAAGAAATACCATTGACTGAACTGCTCAGCTTCAGCTAAAATCTGCACTTTGGTAAGTGAATAACACTATAAACATATATGTTTTATTTTATTGTTGCTGTTGTTATTGTCTAAACAACTATAATTTATTGCTTTGGAATGTGTGGTACTAAGTAACCAACTTTCTGTGGGGATAATATCTATGTGTGCATAGGGTGGTATTTATTTCTGCGCAGAAAGTGATTTCACATAAAAATGCCACGTAAGATGAGCTGATATTCACCTGCTCTAGTGAGTTTCCATTGATAAAGGTAACAGCAGCAGTAACGTGAGCTTGGACAACTAATTTGTGTGGTTGTTCTAGCCTGCAAAAGGGCTGAGACCTGCAAATCAAGGATGGATATTTAAAGCCTTCTCTTTGTCCCCAGGAGAGCTGTAGCTGCACCTGAGATCTTGAGGTCTTGCCCTCAGTTAGCTTGCCTGAGAAATTATCCTTGGATTACCTTGGATCATTGATTCCACTAATGTATGGACAGTAGACATTATCTGCTGCCAGATTTAAGATTTAACTGAACAGTTACAAGCAAGTCTGAATCTTGCAAACGGCCATACCACATTCTTTAATGAGCAGCTAATATTTCTGTTGAGCAGAAAATGTAGATTACTCTTCTCAAACAGAGACTGTTTGTAACTTTACATTTTCTGCTAAGTCTTTCTTCTAAAGCAGATGTTTTCAAGCTTGAGATTAGTAATAAAATGATGGATAAAAAATAGTACCCTTAGAAGATCTGTTTCTCCTTAACAGCTTCTGTAAATCTAGTATTGGCTGTATTAATCTGCACAAAAGATTTAAAAACAGCCTACTGCAGACTCTGCTTTTGTGTGCTTGGCAGAATGAATTATGAATGATTGCATCATTTACATTCCAAGTTTAGTTTTCAAGTATGGTTGATTTTGCTTAAATGAGAATCCTGTAGCTATTTAGTAATTAGGACTGATAGTTCTATGAAGTTCTTAATTGGTCCCCAAACAGGTGTTTCCTTTCTTATTGAAAAAAAATTAGGTGTATTTTTGCCCTGCTGCATGTAAGCTCATGGAAATTTCCTGAATATAAAAGCATACAATATTTATAGCAACTTTTTATTATAAAATAAAAATTATCCTTTGGTTTATGCACCCACTCTGCTAATGCACTGAATTTGAAGTTCAGTCAGACATTATTTTGTAACAGTGCTCTGCCCCCTTGACCATGAACACAGTCACCAACAACTGCAATTGCTCACTACAGATGGTCTGGTGATAATATTTTTTGGCAGTCTCAATAATTTGGCATTCTAAATAATAATTATGGACAAGTTAGATATATAATGCTGTTTTTTGATATAGATGGTGTCTACTAAATACAGAGAGATGGTTTTTGGTGTATTGAAAATAAGCCTGTTACTGCCTATAAAAATCAGGTATCATTTACATTGACTGGGTGTCAGGGATGACACAATACTTGAAGGGGTTGCTCCTTTGAAGTTCCTGTGAATTGTCTTAGTTGTATTATCTCAGCTCTTTGTCTCTACTTTGAAAATGGCAGCAGCTGGCAATCATTTATCATATTTGATTGTTCTCCAATGATTCGAGCTCAGACAAGTTACCTTATCATCAGTGCAGGCAATTTTTATGTAAAGTACCAGTATTGACTACAAGACATCTGATGGCAGTTTTAAAACATTTCTGCATTAACAGCCTTCTCACTGCATTTAAGCATCCTGTCTCTTAGATGCTGTGATGAATGTGACACTGCTACTATGTGCTCTAAGTACCCACTTTTAATGGTGACAACATCTATTCTTCAAAATGATGATTGCCTAGTGCTAACTATCTTTGCAACTTATGACCACTTTGGAAAAATACTCCTCTAAAATTGCACAAGTGTTTGGATAGAAATACATAATTAACCAGTTACCTTGTTGGAAATAATTTAGGGTGGAATCACAGAATCATAGAGTTGTTTATGTTGGAAAAGATCTCTGAGATCATTGAGTCCCTCCACTAACTCAGCACTGCCAAGTCCACAACTGAACCATGTCCCTAAGTGCCACATGTACGTGACATTTTTATACCTTCAGTGATGGTGACTCCACCACTTCCCTGGGCAGCCTGTTCAAATTCTTGACAACCCTTTCAGAGAAGAATCTTTTCCCTAATGTCCCATCTGAATGAACCTCTCCTGGTGCAACGTTAGGTCATTTCCTCTCATCCTATCACTTGTTCCTCTCGAAAAGAGACCGACCCCCATCTCTCAGGGGGTGTAGAGAGTGAAAAGGTCTCACCTGGGCTGAGTGTCCCCAGCTCCCTCAGCCAACCCTTGTTCACTGCAGGGAACATTGAGACATGGGAACTCACAGAGGGGGAGTGAGTAGGGGGTGAACTCAGAGAATTAGCCACTGGAGCTAAAACAGCTAAAAACCACAGGTCCTTTTATCCCCAAGAAGGAGAAAGAATTGATGAAATCTAATCACTCGACATGAACCAAACGTATCTTTCTTTGTAAAGTGGTTTTCTGAAGAGGTTTGAGGCTCAGACCTGGTCAGCAAATGCTGCACCACCTCAAAATTTAAATGAATAAGAGAATTTAACTTAACTTAGATTATGTTTCATTATTGACAATCTTTTTAATTGGAGAGTAACAGTTTCAGAAAAAAACATGTAGGAAGCAGTTACTTTCTATGAAAAAAACCAGCTTTCTGTCCTAAAAATGACAGTTCCTTTTCCACTTGTTTTATTTGAAATTCAAGTACTTTGGATTAAAAAATAGATTTAAAAATCAAATTTTGCTACAGATAATTTTGATTTGTTGAAGCCAATTTAACAGTCACATATGGCCTTCTCTAAAATCCTTCACAGTCCCCAGAGAGGCTCCAGAGATGATTAAACTCCATCTATCTGTGCTCGGCCTTGAGTGCCATACTGCCTTTCTCCCATTTTTTTTTCCTGTGTTTGTGACTGATTGTTAACTAAATTGTTGATACCTACTCGATCAAGGCAGAATGGTGTTTGAGGCACAAATGTCTTACAGCTCTTAATATGACAAATTCTTTGCTGAAACAGTATAGAAAGAATTTGCATTATTTTGATGGAGCAGAAGGTAGCAACAGTTTTAAAACATGATTTGTGCATTTAGATAGAGAGTGAAAGAGTGAAGAGTGAAAACTTCAGATTTCAAAATTTGTCAACAAGTCTTTAAACCTTCTACAACAGATCCCACTGATTTTGCAGACCTGGAGGTGGAGTACACCCTCTTGAGTCTCTACAGGGCAATGTGTGTCAAACTCCAAATCCTCTGTGAGAAATACATGCATAAATGCTGGAAGCAATAGTGCCCAACCCATCTGCAAGAGAACAACTCCAGGGTGCCAACACTAAAGTTGTAAGATCTGAGAAGAGCTGACCTGAGAGGGCGTGCACAGTGCTACAAATGAGGTGTCACTCCAAAACTGAGTGTGAATGATTTGCAGGATTTTTTGACTTTAGTATCACAGTGTGTCACTATACACCCCCTCCCTTTCCAAATCATGAAAATACTATTAAACACACAAAAAGTCTTAATGGGTTACTGAGGATTTTGGTTAAGATTTCAGTATGTAGTTTTATAAGGATTTATTATGTAAATGAATGTATACAAGCAAAATTAATTAGATGTTTCATGCATTTTATAAAAAACAAGAAACTGCTTTTTCATTTTCAGAAGAAAACAGGTGGTAGCTGGTTTACAACACAAGTCTCTCCACATGTAATAGGAACAAAAGAACTTATATCATCCCAGACAGTCATTCTCTTTTTCCTTATAATATTTGTGAAGGAAAAACAATGTGCCAGGCAAGGCTGCAAGCAGAGGAATTGCCCACAAGATGTTTTACCAATTGAAGTAGAAAAAGCTTTTGAAAGGGAAGCAAAATACAGGAGAGCAAAAACAATTAGATATGCAGCACAGTGAATTCAGAAGTGCCAGCAGGTGATGTGCAGTTCTGCAGAGTTATGTAAAAACACATTTGTCAGGTTTATTTATTTATTTACTTCACAGGTTATTTTTTTCCAAAGCCGAATTGCTTAGCAAAGCTTTTAAAAGCAACAGAGCCTTTCACTACTAGCTTTATGTACATCTAATGAAGAAACTGAAAATATGTTGGATGGCAGAGATGAAGGGCACTCAAATTCAAAGGAAGTGCTTTCTTTTGTGATTACAGCCTCTGTGCTCTCTCTGTAACTTGGGACCAGGGGTCCAAACCGTTGCAAGTGTATAACATCCATCCTGCTGAAGCCAATGATCTTCCTCTACATCACTCTCTTGCCACCCCTACTCATCCCTCCTCTCATCCCTCCAACTTTCAAAACAGTGAAAGGGGAAGGTAATATTTTGCATTTTTCATACAGAGGGCATTTGGTGTCTCAAAGCCATGATGAAAAATACCTTTCAAAATATTTGCAGCAAATAAACTGGGACACACTGAGCCCTCAGCCCTTCCCTGCCAGCCTCCTGTATACAATTAAAGCATTCAAGGTTTCTGACAAATTCTGTTCTCTGTCGAAATTAATATTACAAATGATGCAGATGTTATCAGGTAGATTTGATCAGTCTGCAAGTGCCAGAGTCTTCAAAGTTTTAGCAGAAGATTTTGCTCACTTGAGTTCATCAAGGAATCAGCTATTTTGACCTAAGGATGTGGACCCTTCTAATGATTGTTCCCTTTGCCTCAGTAACTCCTTGCCAATGTAAGTGAATGGGGCAGAAAACAGCCTTTTCTCCTCCTGCCATTTGCTGCTGTGTCCAAGTGCCCTTACAGAGCTGGGACTGCCTTGCTAATGCCTCCTGCTTGCTAATGGCTTTTCCAAGGGCTTTGCTGCACAGCCTCTTTTCCTGACACCAGTCAGTCTCTGACAGCTCTGGGTGAGTGTTTGTGCCCTGGCACCTGATGTACACTGCATCTACCAAGTGTGCTCTTCACACTGATGGAGACAGGCTGCTGCCTGGTGATTCTGATTTCTCATCTCTTCATGTTGATTAAAGGTGTATTTATCCAGAATCGGAATCTCTTCTAGACATTTGGTCTCTAGGGTGTCTGATTTTACATTTTGAGTAGCTCCAGCTCTCCAGCCATATGTTAGCAGCAAGAATGCGCTGGAGTTTAAAACTCTCGTCTTGTTGTACTGCAGTATGACTTTCACTTTTTCATATTTTGCTACCTTTCTATTTTCTGCTACAACTATATTTCCTATTTTTAATATGATTCCTCTTGAATTCTTTATTACTAGCATGACTGCTAAGGCATGTTGCCTTCCAATGTGACTATTTTGCTGAGTTTGAACAATTTTGATTTGGCATCAGCGATTTCAAGTTGTTTGGCTGCCCAATTTTATGTGTCTTCCCTAACATATTGACCTAAAGGTTGATGGTGGTTTAATGTCTATGACTTTCCTACCAACAGAGAAAAGAACCATCATCAGTCAGTCTCTTATAAAAGTTTGGGCCTACAATTGCTCTGGGCAAGAGAAAGATTGGGTTTTCTTTAATCTGATGGAAATCTCAGGTGTAACAGAATTTAGGACTTGAAGATCTGCACTCAGGCTGAGCACACACTGCAGAGAGTCCCTGAAGAGACTGTTAAGGATATGCAGTTAGTTGGATGTACTTCTTTTCTGAGCTTTCATACCTCACTCCTAGCCAGCTGTCTCTTCTGGGAAGAAATGTCAAAACTGCTCAGAAACTGTTGAACCCTGCATATAACCATGGACTCTGTCCACCTGAATTCAAGCACTTTTTGGCATTCTCCCATTTGGGAGATATGTATACTGGCCAAAAAAAACCATTTAAACAATAAATGACCATATCCATTAGCAGTGGAAATACAGAGCATAAAATCCCAGGTTCCCAGGAATGATGAGCACTTCTTGTGCTCATCCCATGTACTTACACCTCACCAGCTTCAGGCCAACACAGGCAAGGGTCCCTTCTTCATGAACAAGCCTCATGTTTTAGTTTGGTTCCCTGATAGGCATTTTTTCTGCAAGAAGTCAATATCCTCCAGCCACAGTCAAATCTTTTGTTAGTCTGTCATGGGATTTTCCATTAACACAAAGCATTTTTTGTAGGTTCACAGCCACAGCAAAAATAGCAAAATGTATGGCTTTGGTATTAACCTTTAACTCAGCTTTGCAAAGAGATGGCAATCATGAATTATTTTCCTTCAGATGCAGACATCTCCCCACTAAGCTAACTGTACTCTGCACACAGTAAACATGCCCAGTCTCAAATTCTCACAGGATGACTCCACATTTACTGCAATATTTTCACAATACACAACATGTCCTTCCTCAGTTCATGTCTGGACAAGCTTGTAACGTGTCCTTATATCTGTTCTTTACAAATATAAGGACACATCACAGTTTTTTACTTTCCATTGTCTGCTCAGGGAGTCCTAGCACTGATCCTTACACCAGAGGATGCAGATGGGGCCTGGACCAGCCTCTGGCAGAAGAAGGCTCCTTGCCTGCTGTCCTGCTCATGCATAGCAAACTGACCTGGGGCACTGCATGTCCTACATGTTCCTGTGGCTTCACTTTCAATATAGGACTCAACACAGTTGTACATTTAAAAAAGTGATGGTGAAAAACCAGCCAAATATTGTAAAACAGAAGGAGGAAAAAAAAAAAGAGCTTGAATACTTGACTCGTAACTAATAGGATTCTTCACCCATTGTATTTAGAGTAATTATCTTTGAAATGCCTGGGGAATTGAAGGAAGATTTTTTCACCTGATGTGACAGATGATGTGGTAGGTGCTATAATGCTTTTTCTATAAGCTACACATTTCTGAGGTCTCCCACAGATATTCTACCAATCATCCCTCAGTCTATTTAACCTTCATTAGTGCAGTCATGACCCCTCCAGAAAGTAGAAGAGATTGAAGAAAATTGTTCAATCTTAATTTTATGAATGACTTTAGTTGTGTAATCTTTTATCAGACAAGAATACTTTCTTGTGAAGAGCACTCCTAGGTAATGCAGGCACCATAAAAGAATACTGTGCTGTATTTTCAATTTTATTAGTGATTCTCTGTGAATCAGTATTTCAAACTGGAAAATTAGTTTAAAAACCTTTGAAAAGTAACAACATTAGTTTCTCTTGGTGAATAACATATAGAATTTTTGGTTTTTTAATAACTTGTAAAAGGAAGGTTTAGAACTTTATAGCAAGAACAATATCTGCTGCATTAATCAAACTTAGTCAAAATACAAATCTAGAATTCTGCTATGGTTGCCATAAATTACCTCAGATGTATACAGATGTAAATCAGAACAGAATCAGAGTATTATATATTATTCCTTCTTTGTTACATAATTTTCAAGCCTTTTTCAAGCTCTTCTTTATAAATCTGTGCAGATCCTCGGTACCTGTCAGCTCCTGACTGTAGTGTGTCCCTTGGGCATCTAAGTACAACAAATATTATACCAATTTCTAGTAGGCAAAAGTCTGTACAACATTTTGTCTGGCTACATACATACATACAGAAAGCTCTTCTATATTCCAGATGTTTGAGCACATGGGAAAAAAGACTTGGTGAACTGGAATCTTTTAATGCAATTTTTCTGTGACAAGCTCTCCAGCTGTCTACTTCACTGAGGATTTTGACAATTCCCGAATTGTCATTCACAGACCTGTCTACAGCAGCAAAGCCAGTGCTGAACAGGATATTTCTGATACTGGGTAGGAACAGTCTGGGAAATGAGCTGTGTGCTTGTGCTGCATCTTACCCTGCTGATGGGCAGCCTACAAAGGTAGGGAACTCCCATTCAGAGAACACAGCAATGAGAGAATTGCTTGTGCTCTATTTTTGCAGTAATATCATGTTTTGACATTTAAACTTTCCATTTGATTCATGAGCTTTTTCTGATGTTCTAGAAAATGTTGGGTAAAAGGTTATTCTTAGTAGCATAACTTTCATGTCTAGCTTTATCACTATTAATTCAGATCAATACCTGATTTTCTGGTAATTACTATTTTCCATAGTAATAATATTATTACCAATATTAATATTAACAGTAACAATTCAGCAGACCTCCTACAAACATGGCTGTCCATTTTATCAAAACAGCTAAAACTTTTCTTTAGAAAATTTTAAAAATTATGTTAGAATTTTTCTTTTGTGCTTCCTAGATAAATCTGCTCTAGTTTTTCTCTTGAACATTTCTGTTCTGGACCCTAATATATTTAATGAGATTTTAGATGTCCTTGAGAGCCATGTTATCAAAACTGATACAGACAGATTTCATAAGTTGAGTCTTTTTAGAGAGAAGGTTTTTTGAGAAAACTTGAGTTCTTCCATCTCTGCATTTTCCTCTTCATTACTGAATCCTTTCTTTTACTCTGCCTAGAGTGAGAGTTTAGCTGAAAATGATGTTTTGAAATACAGGCTGTCTTGCTCTTTCTTTTGAATACAATACTACTGAGAATCATATTCGAAAAAAAGAGCCCATGCCAAACTTGCTAAGACTCATGTGATAATGCCACCTTCCTCAGAATTAACAGAAATCCAAGCCATTGATTCATTCAGGGTATCCTTGCCTAGCAGACAATGCACAAAACTGGCTCCTCTCTTTGTCCTTCCAAACCAGACAGTTCTGGGCAGGTTCCTCTCTCCCTTTCTGAAATGAAGTCTTTGCTTGTGAATGGTGCCTGACTGACAGCCCCAAAAGCTCCATTTTTCTGTACACAAGACACCAAACTTGCAGTCAAAGTTTGCAGTGTGAGATTCCCCTTAGGGACCCATGATCTGAGCCCACACTGGCTCAGGAGCACTCTCCAGGCTGGACCAAGCACTGCCTCAGTTTGCAAGTCAGTATTTCCCTGGTGAATCTGACAGCTGAAATGCAGCTGTACAAACTCCATTAATTTTTATGATATGACAAGAGTATACCAGGAACTATGTTGAAACTACCAGTTGATGCACAGAGAGATGGGAATGGCTTCTCTGTTATGCTTAAAATCCTTTTAATCTAAGCCAAATCTTTGGTATATTATTTCTACGTGAGTAATCCCCCTGGAACATAAGAAATACCATTTACCATCTCTGTTCTAGGCAACCAAAAAAATACATTTTTACTCTATTTTGATGATTATGATACAGAATTGTATCTCAAATTAGGGCATTTATGCACCTGCAGCAATTCTGGGCTCATATGGACTCATTTTCTTGTCTCCCCAAAAAGGCTGTTTACTGCCAGAAGCTCATTTTAGACCCCTGGTAGAACAGAGTTCAACTAACCAAGTGTCACATGCCCTTTAAAACTGGTGGTTTTCAGGTGCCTCTGTGTGCCCCAGGTTTAATTCATCTCTTTGGAGACCTACACAACCAGTCCTTACCTGACAGGTACCTTTCTTTCACAAAAAGTGAAAGCACCTGTGAAATTTAGTGAAAATAAATGAAAAACAGACATCCAAATCTGACTTCAGCAGTGAGGCAAAGCAGAAAATTTTTCCAAAAAAAAAAAAAAAAAAAGGAGCTGAAAACAAGAGGAACTGTGCTAAAACTTCTTTTCACCAGGTTACAGCAAGGGGCATTATGAACTTTCATTCATTGTGTCCTGTTAGCAATGAACTAAACGTGTGACTGTTTCCTACCTGCTCCTGCAGTCTCCCTGCTGGAAGGGATGGCCAGGATCCATGAGCTCCAGGCCAGCTCCTGTGGTCTGGATCACAGCCTCTGTCTGCAGACAGTAAAAAATTGTATGCTGTCATAGTCAATTTACAGATTTACCAAATCCTTGAGTAAAAATCTATACAACAGAAGTAGATCTATTATTAAATATAATGAATGGCATTATCTCATAAACTGCACAAGGAAGAATTTAAATCTAATTTTTCTGTATCCAGCTCTTCATCACCATTTTGGGAAGAGTTAAAAGCTACAAGTCTCCTACTGCCTGTTGTCTTTTAATCCTTTTATTCCCAAGTCACTCACTATAGCATCAAAGTACCATAAACCTAATGCTGTTTTATGTCCTTGCAGGAAGAAATCCTAAAAGCAGGAGGCACACTTGTTGCTCACACACCCCCCCTAAGCTTTTGTGCAAGCCTGTTCCCCTATTCCTAAATGCACACCAGCTCTCTTCATCTTCCCACTGTTAAACTCAGCACAAGGTGGGGCAGATGGCTGCATAATTCAACTATAACACAAAGCAAATATGTCTATTGTAGCCACAGAGAGAGGAAAAGCAATGTTAAAAGTAGCAGTTTCATTTATTAATTGTTTTGGTTTAAGATGGGGTTTATGAACTGAGTAGCTCAAATTAGGCTCCTGAGACAATTCAAACAGCATGGAGACTTTGAGGTGCTATGGGCAGGCAAGGTTGTTTGAATCCCTTGGACTGAGAACAATCACTTCAGAATGCTATTTATTTTGTAGTGTGCTTTGTGCTGAATTGCAGATGTCATTAAAAAAAGAACTTGAGATACAAGAGCCTTCTCTTTTTTGGGGTGCACAATGCAAGGCAGAGCAGCTCCCCTGGGATGCCAGCATAACTGGGGAGTGCTTTAAAAAACCTGATTGCAACTGTTCCATACAAGGGCCTCCAAATGTATCCCCTCAAATTTACTTACTTGTTCTTCCTTCTCCTTCTGTAACCACCCCCCAGCATCCACATCTCTGTAAACAGAAAATGGAGCAGGTCAGAAAAAGTTGTACAATGAAACATTTCCCAGAACACCAGGCTCAGTGCAGAGCTTTGCACTGATTGGCAAACAAGTCACTGGAGGCAATGTAAGAAGAGAGCATTGTGCTTCCTTCCTAGCTAAACACTGCATGAAGATGTAACAAGCCAGTCTCAGGTAACCTCTCCCTTAAAACAAGCCCAAAGGATAAAAGCACTGAGTACAGTATTTATCAGTGTACATAGATGCGGTGGGGGAGGAGGAAACTGCAGTCATCAAAATTCTGTTACTCAGCAGGAATCAAGATGAGATCCAGGCTATGAGACATGGCGGTCAGAAAGCAGAAAGTGCTATCAGATCCTTCAGAAGGTATTTGGGAAACAAGTACCTTAAAGTTATCCTGAAGAATCATTAGCCTGGATGGGGAATACCAACTTTTGAAGAAACATTAACTTTTGAGGGAAAAATAGATACCTTGTGAGAAATGAAGACACATTCTACTATAGTCCTTTCTCCAGCACTGTTTTCACTCTGACTGCCCAATATTCTGCCTCCCTACAGCAATCTTGAATGGTCACCTGGGTATTTTCTGTCCCAAGTGAATGTGAAGTGTTGCTGTCTGGCATCGCTTTAATTTCAAAACCAGTTGCATTTTTGTACCAAGGAAACAAAGAGCATCACCTTGGCTTACATTTTTTTTCACCTAATATCTACAGAAATGATATGATTATTATTATTATATTTGAATACCCTGCATTTTCATAATTTTCCTAAATGTGAATTTCTTCCAAATTAAAAAAAAGATACTTAATTCATAATGCATAAAGAATCTTTTAATCGTCACTCCTGAGCATATTTTAATAAGCCAATTTAGTCACTAGGCAGTATTATGATTATATTTCAGAGGCAATTACTAATTTACTGACCTTTTCTGTTATTAGAAAATCTTCAGATTGCTCATGATTTCCATTAATTTTTTCCATTATCTTTACTCAAAAAATATCTTCTGCAACTTACAAAGAGCACTCTCTGTCTATATGACAAATTTCCTTGAGAATATTTAAGATTCCATATCCAAAACAGGCTGGGTGAAGCATCATTGCTGCCCTGAATGAATTATTTTAAATCAGGAAGATGGGTCAAAGAAGTGACAGGGTGATTTCTGTTAGAAATAAATTAAAATAAGCAAATTTAAAGGAACAACAGATGACATTAAAAATTTTCCTTTCTGAGTTGCAGAAACCTCATCCTTATATCTAAGGGGAAAACAGGATACTGCAAAGTTTATTGGCTTGCTGAAGATTTTGAGTTATTTCATCTTATGATAGTCACAAAATATAACTTTAAATGGGGTAAAAAAGGTAAATAGAGCATTTGCATTTAAATCCTTCACTGTTTTCTTTGCCTTTATGGTTTGACTTAGAGCACCTGGCTTGGCAACTCCATCTCCCTTTGCTGATCTCTGAAAACATTTCTAGTTCAAATATCCAAACATCTGAGCCAGACACTGAGTTATCAGACTCATTGTGGGAGTGTTTGGTGAAATCAAGTGCAAACATATGTTAAAGTAACAACATAAAACTCAGAAAATGCTTGATATTATTTACCTAGCTCTCTGTTCCAAATGGAACACAGCAAAACTATAATCTGATACCTTCAGAATATTAGAAAATTGTTGAATTCTTGAGCTCCCAGTACAGGTTGTTGTTAATTTTTTAACTTGCCCTCTATACGTTCTCATTCCCCAGGCAAGGAAAGAATGATGCAGTCAGAATTAGAACAAAAATTTCCCAAACATCTGTTGATCATAAAAACTAAACAAAACAAAATCTCTTCAATCAGATTCATGATATTGTAACACAGCTTCCTGCCCTTTTGAAAGTTCCTTTTATTCATAAATATCCATCCTTTTTTTTAAGGAAAAATAAGCAGGTAGACATTCCAGGCAGAAGCAGCATAGTGTACACATCTACATTTTAACCTCTGTGCTCTTTGCCACGTGGTTGATCAGTATTATTTTTTTACTGCCTGATATAAATACTGTATTAAATAATTAGCGAGGAAAAAAATCACTCTCTTTTTCTCCTTGCATGTTTTAAGCTCCTAATGAAAATCTAACAGAAGGTAGAACAAGGTACTACAATTGCATGTTCATATCTTTTCTGTAACAGACATCCCATTCTTCTCTTGCATCCCACTATGAGCAGTTCATCTGAGCATAAAGGAATGGCATACATTTCTCTGTTTGTCAAAGGAACTCCATTTACATTTCCATGGTGACATACACAGCTCTGTTCTTTGTTACTCAGGAGTAAAATGTGCAGGATCTCTGCCACATACTAGAAATGCCAGTACATGCAATTTTAATTGCAAGAAGTCCTTCTCTCCTTTAATTCTATTATTTTGGGTTTGCTCACTTGCCAACTGTCTTGGCATTACTGACTGCCTCACAACACCCAACTTCTAACTGAGAGGGCAGGAAGCACAGCCTTTTCCTAAGCATTTGGTACAGATCCAAATCCTGCCATTCTCTCTTTTTACTAAATTCTTGTTCTCACACAATTCCCATTAACTGATGTGAGAATTTTGACCGCATAAACACGGAGCCAGGTTGTTCAGCCCCAGCCCAGCATCTGTAAAGTGCAGAGCTCCAGTTGTCATCAATAGGTCTGTGTAAGAGAGCAGGAGCCCCTGCACCTGAGCACTGCCTGCAGAATCAGCCTTCAGCAGCTCAATCACTGCCTTCCCCCGGAAAGAAAATTTTCCATCCTTTGACCTGACATGTTCGATTATGCAGACCTGTGGAGTGGAAATAGGAGAGACATTGCAAATACAGAATCTATTTCTGCTTCTCACTAAGAAATCATCATATTTCTCCACTGGGGCGGTAAGATCTATGGACAATAAAATGTTGTTGGCTTTACTTTTCATGCCTCTCTCAAGTTAAAGACTACAGAAAAATTCTTGGGGCAGATTCTCACCTTGCAGAGCCAGCACATCCCAAAAAGAATTCAACCTACTCTTTTTCATGTTTCATCATGATAATTCTTTTCAGTACAGCTTTTCATCTTCCTTACAAGGCAAATGCAATAGTCCCTTTCTCTAACAAGGCCCCATCACTTTTCTGCAGTTTCAGAGGAAGTGAAACCTGGTTCCTGTTGCCTGTCTCAAAACTAAATCAATCATGTGCACATTTTAAAATGAGTTTTGAAGAAATACCCCAAGGCAAAGCAGAAAGAATGTAAAATACCATAAAATAAATATTTAAAAAGCTAAATAAGACAAATGGATTTTTCATTTTGACCTAAAAATAGAAAACGTAAAAAGAATCATGTATCACAGCTGTGGAGACCAATGAATAAATGGATAGGGTCCATTAGGTACTGTCCATACATGTGGATGAGCTAAAAGGCTTTTAGAAACTGAAAAATGTCTCTTGTTTAAGTGTTCAAAAGGCAGAACCAAGAGATGCAAACCCTTGTAAGCTGGGATCAAACTTTAAAGTCAAATCTTTTATTATAGCAGGTCAATTAGGTTCTTTTCAAACCAGGCTAATACAATAGAAAAAATTTCATCTGTGAAGCTATTTTCAGGACCTGATAAGGCTCTGCTCAAAGGTAACATCAAAGTCTGGATGTTGGAATATTCACAAATAAAAGAAACCCAGACACAATCAAATCAAGATAAAAGTTTCAGCAAGTACTTTGAAAAAAGTAGTCTGCTTCTCAAAAACTGAAATACAGCAATACAGTTAAAAAAAAAAAATTCCACAGCCACTGTATAAATGTAATCCTATCCCCACTGTCCCTGAAGAATCAGTTCTCATCCCACAGTCTCTCTCAGGATGGGGTTTTGTCTCCCTTTTCAAACTGTTTAGCTTTATTTTCCCTCAAGTTATGTTAAACTTCTGGTCTCCTGGCTGTGTTGCTGGAAGTGTCTATTTTAGTCAGTAAAAACAGTAAAATAAAACCACTGTGACTATCCCAGGTAATGCAGATATATCCTGGGTTACAAAGTTACATTTAAAAAGTGCTGTAATCCTCTCTGGAGCTCTGTGACCAGTGTGGAGAAGAGATCAGAAACATTCTTAAAGCACAGTTTATTTAGGAATAGTACACAAACACAAGGAGTTTATAACAATGGCTGCCTTTTCCTGGACTTGTCTAACCCACCTGAGTCTACTCAAGAGGCAAAAACCATCAAAATGAATGTTTTTGAGGCTATTCTTTACTGTTTTGCAAGTAACTGTAAAGATGGAGTTATTTTGAGCCATTGATTTTGTTGTTGCTTGTTTTTTTCTAAAAAGGAAAGCAAAACTTCTAGCAGATTCACTACACACAGACGTATGGGGTTTAAAATAAGAGTGGAGTTTTTACGCTCATACCTAATAGGACATTTATTTTTAAACAATTTCTTGTTGCTATTTTCTATTTAAATGTATTTCCATTCCTACTGGATAGGGAACTTGTTCCTTTATTTTCAGACATCAAAGGTGTTGCCACTCCTGTCTGTTCTGCCTATGCCTCCTGGTTCTGCTTTTGCCTCTGGCTCAGTCCTGTGATTCCTGTGTCCAACATTATATCAATCCTTAGAGCTGTTAAATCTCTACAGAAAGTGCCAGGTCCCCAAGCAGGCCCTCTCATACAAATCTCAAGCTGTGCTGAACAGCTTCATTCTTTCTGTGATATCTCTGCCACAATTTTCACTGTCATCCAAAATGTGTAACAAAGTTCTTCACTAGAGAATTTCAACTGTACAGTTCCTAAAAAGGATATATCAATATTATGAAATTTCCTTTCTTCCTGAATATGAAAAGGTAACAATTTTTGAACTTCCCATGGATTAAATAAATTTACAAGAATATTTTAGAGAAATGTCAAATTATTATGTAGAAACAGAAAAATGAAATGAAGGTTGCTTTTAAAGCTAATTTTTTCTATTATGATCGCAATTACTGATAAAGCAAATAGATTACTCTGAAATGCTCCAATAAACTTAAATCCAAAAAAAATGTTGCAGTGGTAAAATGCTGCATCATTTTTTTCCTTTTTTCACCCAGTTTTAATCTTGATCGGGGCAGTACTGTGCTAGAATTGAGAGATACCTGATGGATGTTCTCAATTATATCCAATACCTGTGGCTACAACAGGCCACACTGACAGTCAGGAATAATCAGCATTTAAAGATGCCTGGATGCAAGAAAGAAATGCATTACACCTTCTGAAGCAGTGACACAATGGATGATCCTTCTTGTACTTATTGCAGGGATCCTCAAGCATCTGCTTAAACAGGAGTCCTGCAAAGCCACCTTTATTTTGGGTATTGCAAATATAGGCTCTCTAAATGGTCATGAATAGACTAAATATTGCAGTACCTTAGATTTTATGACTTGGCAAGAAGCTAAGTAGAGTGGAAAGCTGTAAAAATAAAAACTTTCAGCTCCACTAAGCTGAAAACTGGTATCTAAGATATCAGAATATAGCTGCTGGTTCACATAACTAAAAACTTCACCCTCCCAAAGGGTTCTTCCACCTCTCCCCACCCTGACTTGACTAAAGCTGATATGATGCCAAGGGAAGTGACTGTTAGGGATGTGTGTTATCAGTCCTCTGAAGTGACTCAGCTCTACATCTTTTAATCAAACCTTGATTTTTTCAATTTCTAATTTCTTCCAGAAAAGACTCTGAACAGAAGGTCACAGCCTCAGGCCTATTGAAGGTAGGATAGAAATAATGACTGTAGGAAAAGCACTTCTGTAGGGATTTATCAAGAGTTGCAATTACTCTCATCATGCGAGACATGCCCGTTTGCAAGGGTAGAAGGGTTCCTGAATATTCAGGCACTGTTGTGGCTGAAGGTTAAACCTGGTCAAGGATATTTGCTAGGTTATATTTCCACTAGAACAATTTCTGAAGTTTGATGTGGAATGTGTGCCCTGGAAAAAATAGCAGGAAAAGCCCAAGTAGTAAATAGCTGTGTGGCTGAGGCACCTAGATGAGACTCAGACCATTCCTCTGCTTTGGATTATGTAGAGCAGGGATAATATTCCAGGTAAGTACCCTAACCAGCCACATGGGACAGTTGCCAATCTTTTACTCTATAAATATGTATTAGTTCAGAGAAAGAAGGATGGACACAATAGGTGGTGGTTAGAGCAGAAGTAAGTCAGGGAATCAAATAAAACCCTGCTCTCAGACATTATTTTTTTCTCCAGTCAGAACTAAATGCAAACTGTGATCACTCCAGCCAAAGAATGACCTGAACTGAAGCAAGAACTAAAACCTGTAGAGGTTTGACAGTGCAGGAAATATACAGAATGGACATAACCCCTGCTCTTGGTTGAGTCCCACATGCCCTGCACCACAGAGACAGCCAGGAAATCCAGTACAGACAAAGCCAGGATAGCTGGATTCCCCACCTGCTAACAGAAGTGCCCTGGGAATGACAGAGGCCAGCAGGGGCAGGGCCTGAGAGGCCTCCACGCTGGCTGCTGCTCTGTCCTGAGTGCTCTGGCCTGCAGAGAACCTGCGATGTGAGCAGTTGTTACACTGGATTACACTCTCCTTTGCTACTCTACCTGCTAAGCCAAGAGGAGTTTAATAAATACAAATAACTAGCCCAACAAGTTTTTAAAGTATCCTATGTGAAAACTGGATTTAAACAATAAGAAAGAAAAGGGATTTGATTACTGAGGAATGCAAGTTCCATATAATCAATAATCCATATAAAAAGAGAGAGGAAAAATATTTCAAGGCCATTTTTTGTTTATCAGAAAATTAGAAAATGTGAGGCCACCTACAGAAAACCTATAACAGCAGTTATCAGAACAGTTTATTGTGCACAACAATTTAAAATGTGTCTCTAACATTATTTAAGCTATAAAGGAAAGAGAGCTTCTAACATCAGATAGTTGACAGCAGTGGAAGTAATAAAAAGCAGAGTCAGAAGATCATTACTGATATAAAGAAGGGTACTTTTCAAGACTGATTCTATAGCTCTTTGATTCTCTTTTTTTTATGAACATTTAAGATAGGCTAACTACAGCTGTATAATGAATATATCCTTCCAATTGAAAAGTCAATATTTAACATCCATTATGTTCTGCTCTTTAGGACATGGTCCATTTAGACATCAGTGTTTTAAATCAAATTAGCCCCAAAACTATATGGAAGAAACACTGAGTATGTGTCATGAATCAAAAGCCCATGTTTTACTACAATAGAGCTATAACAACACTCACGTCTGCAGACGCCAGATCAGTGTATTTTCACACTGGGTCTATCTTAAAAAGAGTGACATAAGTTCCTTTGCAATAACCCAGAAAAACTTTTGTTTTCCTTTTTCACAAATATTTTGAAGACTGCAATTTAATAGTTCCAGGCTACTTAATGCTTTGTCATTATGACAAACTTTGCGTTTGTTAGTTGATAATAATTTAGCAACTGTTTCATCCCACATTTCTCCCACTGTCCCTTCCAAATTATGGATAACAGTGGCTCCATATTTTTATTTTGTAAATTTAACACCCTAATTGAAATTAGCTATGATTTGAGTTATGACTCAAATAATAAAGGTCTCTAATAATACCATAGAGTCTAATTCTGATGTTGCCCATGTGTAGCTTTTAAAGTGGATTTAGATCAACAGGACAAAACATTTTATTGCTGAGACAATGAAAGCATGTTAATTGAGTTCTGTAACACCATATTGAGGAAGAAAATATTCTTATTCCTGTTTACACATGAGCAAACAGACATGGACAGATAAAGAACTTCTTGAGCTGGTCTCAGTTCTCTTCAAGCTGTTTAAAAATCAAAAAAGTTATCATTAAGTTCTTCCAGACAACATATTCAGTATGGAAATTTATTACTGATTTTATGCAATTATCCTGCAACTCCCATTTTCTTTGTTGATATTCTATATTAAAGCACAGATATATTTGATCAGCATATACCATGCCAAATGTTTATCTGATTTTTCTTCTAAATAAAATTTCATCTTTAAAATTACTAGAATCTGACCTTAAATGTTTTTTTTTAATAGAAACATGGAGAGCTTTGACCTCATTGAACAGGGGAGGAAAGAGACAAGGCAGTGGTAAGGCACACAACTGAAGTTTTAGTCAATGCTTATGAGGGTAAAAGCACAATACCATGTGTGTAAAATAAGAGTAAGAAATATATCCTTGTTTGGTGGGCTGACCTTGGCTGGATGCCAGGTACCCACCAAGCCACTCTATCACCCCCTCCTCAGCAGGAGTGGGGGGAGAAAATAATATGGAAAAAAACCCCTTGTGAGTCAAGATAAAGGCAGTTTAATAAAGCAAAAGCAAAGGTCATGTGTGGAAGCAAATGAAAACAAAAGATTTATTCTCTGCTTCTCATCAGCAGGCAATGTCCAGCCACTTCCCAGGAAGCAGGGCTGCAGTATGCACTAAATCCAAGTGATCATGAACAGACTACAGAAATTAGAGGGTGTAAAAGAATATGAAGCCATCTAGCTGTAAGTATCTATCAGATAATTATACAAAGCATCAATTATTTTTCAAGATTGTGAAGCCTGGAAAGTGTATTTATGTCTTTCCTGCATGCCAATGACACCAGAGATGATGTATATGATTAATGTTACTATGCTATTTTGACCACAAATGGCATTCAGCAGTTGCAGTAATAATTTCTCAGAGAAATGGCATGAGCTAAATATTAACAGAAGACAGAAAATCAAAATTTGAGAAACCAGTCCAAATCCCAAGTGAGGCGGAAAAGGCCACAGATACCTGAATCATGAAGAAAGAAGTTTGATAAATGGAAAACAGAGACATCAGGTAGAGCAACTGTTTGCCTGCCCCCTACCAGCTACTCTGTAATTTGGTGCAAGTTAGACAATCCATAAAATTTTACCCAGCCTGCACCAGATTTACACAATTGACTCTCATGAATTCAAGGCAATCAAATTAAATAACCAGGCACATGAAGCCCTCCCATGTGTATAAGTTTTCTGCCCAAACAACTCCTGCTTTACAGTATATTTGTATTGCAAGAATGAGAGCTGATTCCATCAAGCCAGGAGACAGTCCCTGCCTGGCAGCAGGTGAAATAAACAGCACATCCATGCTGCAGGTGTGAGATGTGATTCCATCAACCTGGGAGACAATCCCCACCTGTCATCAGCTGATGTATATGGCTCCCTCTGTGCTTCCTCCAGTAAATCTCTTGGTGCCCATGACATTGCCAGACAATGGCTGCATTCTGGTTATTTTCCACTGCAGCTGAGCTTCTGACACCCTGCAGAAAGGCAGATAACCTTTAAAGTAGCATTATCTGCACCAGACCCCCAGTGCCAAGCTGAACTTACTTATGACACAGGGATAAATTAAACTCACTAGATTTAGAGAATTACTTCTGAGCTTTTCCAATGAGCAATCAGATGTGGGAACTAAGACTTACTGATAAAATCAAATATATGAAGTTGCTGCAAAAGCTATTTCACTACCACCTTCTCAACTGCCAGTGAAATAAAAGGAATGGTATAGATTGGATTAAGAATCACTGCATTTAACCAGACTAGCCAAGCTCTCTTAATTCCAAAAGTAATTGCACTTATGTTCTAGCAAGCTGGGAACTGACCTTGAGTGCAAAGAAATATTCAGCAGAGGTTGATAGCCTCAGGAATGGATACAGGCACTGAAAACAAGGCAAATCACCAAAAGACAGCAAAGTAGTCTAACCTTTTTTATTTACAGAAACACAAAGAAGTAAATCTTAATTTTGTAGGGGGAGGGGGAAAAAAAGCAATAAATATCAATACAAGCACTGTGTGCTTGGCAGTATATTGAACCAAATGAATTAAGGGAAAGGAAATTTGAGCAGGAATCCCATTCTGCTGAGGGAAGGAGGAGACACAGAGGAGACAACCAGAGGGGAGAAAGAAAGGCCTGAGAGAGGGCTTTGCCTGGCTCTGAAAGCTGTCTTCATGCAGGGTCATTGATTTAAATCTACCACTGAGCCCTGGGCAGCTGGTAAATACCAGAGGTCAAGTAAAGAAAGGGAGAGAAATCTTCAGTTTCACACTGAGGAAACAAATACGAAGGAAAAAAGAACAGTATATTACAGTGATGAAGATTAAGTAACCCACTCAATTCTAATGTATGGCCCATTCTGCAAGAAGGAAAATTAACATAATGTGATAAACTGAGGAGATTCAACAAATCCTTAAATCTTTGTAAGAGTGGATGTTCCAAAGTATCAGAATAAATTTCAAAATCACCCATAATGAAAAGTATTAATGAGCGAAGAATCAAATCAGGAATCAGCTTAGGTCATTCAGTAACAAATCAAAACGAATAGCTGGTTGTGATAGAAAACCCAAAGGGCATGAGCTGAAAAGCATGCCAAAGGAATAACAGTTTAAAATGAAAAGCATGAAAAAAGCAGTAGCCAGAGCAGCTCAGGCAAACAGAGGAGGAGCGTTAAATTTGAGCAGACAGATCTCCACAGAGAGCACGCAGTACGAGGAGCGTCTCTTTTAGCTGGAACATACAGTGCTAATTTCTTTGGACTTGGAACGGGGAGAGAAAATTCAATTAAATTGGCTGAAAATTGGATGTGCCTTTAGTAGTGCTTCCAGGATGTTCCTGTTATTTCATGTACTTCAGTGACAACATTGCAGGTGTTGGACTCTAGGGGAATGTTCCAAAGAAATTACTTTTTGGTTTGAATTATGGTAAAAAAGAATCCTGAAGATTAAGTTATCCCCTTTATCATTGGGATTTTATCAAAATACAGTTTGTCCTGGACCCATGGTCACTTCCAACAGCAGAGGGCTCTGTGTCAGTCCCAGTCTGGCTGGAACTGATGCCCTTGAGCACCAACAACCTGCACTGCTAGTGACGGTGGACCCCAAAGTAAGCTGATAATCACAAACATCTCTGAGATGGATGGAACATTGTACAGATCTGACATTTTTCACACTCCAAAGAAAATGCCCTCCTGAGCGATTAAGGACCAAATCTGCCATCTTCTTCCTAGAAGGAATATCAATCTACTCTGCTCTATCCACACCATGGGATGAATCCCCTTCCAACAGACACAATTATATTTCCACATCCAGGGAGCTATATTTGCCTCAGGCACTGCACTAAGAAAGTACAGCCATAAGATTGTTTCAAAACTGCATGTATTTTTAAAAAGAAAAGGTAAATATTTTGGTTGAGGAATCCTCCAAAACATCAAATTTCCTTAATTTTGATATACTTAGAGATAAAGAAGAAGCCCTTTAAAAGTTAAAGAAAAAAGTTAAAAAGCTAAAGTAAAAAGTAGGAGTTTCTCTTTAATCATCAGAAAATTTAAAGCCTGTTGCAGCAACTTCAGGTGCATTATTTTATTGGATAATTTTATTTATAAATAGTTGGCTGATTCAGGTTCATACTATGGAGAAATGTGTTCATAGTTGATGTAGTGAGGCTGCAGGTATCTTAACTGGTGTCTGCTGCGTTTTTGATTAACAATACTGGCAGATTTAGATAGTTAATTGGACAGTTTTGCCCATATTTGAGTAGGTACATTTGGAACTACTAAAAAAAGTAGTAAAAACATCTCTGGTAAATATTATTTCCATTTTTAGCTTGATCTGCTGTGAAAAAACAGATTATTCTAAAACAATCCAACCCTATACAATTGAGTCTACAGAAAAATAGAGTACTGTATGGGAGAAAAGAAAGACTATAGATCTGTTTCAAAGCAGTATTTTAAAAGCCATTTTAAAATTATATTTTTGTAGTAAGTGTTGGTATTTGGTAACAAAACCTTGCTCCAAGAGATAAAAGGTTCCCTAAGAGTACTTTAATTGAAACTTTTTATCAGAATGTTGCCTGAACCTTTGCTAAATGCTACTTTCTTGCTTCAATTCAAATTTTCTTAATCTTCATTTTCACGTTGAATATTGGTACACTGTCTGCCTCATTATGCTAAAGAAAGATGAAGTGAGCTATTAACATTCTGAACAGCCTACGAGATGTTATGATATAGAATGTCATTCATTTTTATGAGTTGGCTGTCAGTGTGTGCTGCAATAAAGTTATAATTTCTCACTGACAATATGTGATGTCTGGAGTCGCTGCACAATCCTTATTAAAATTTCAATAATTGTAAATCAAAGGAAAGCAAATACGACTTTTATGAAATGGTCGCTTCTGAAAGTCAAGGAGTGCAAAGTGGGGAAATGCAAACCCAGGAGATTATTCCTGTGCTGTTCCAAGCCATCACCACCACCCTACAGTTTTCCTCCTCTGGCACAAGGCAGGGTGTGCTGAGCACCCAATATTACATTCCCAGGGGTGGCTCAGGCTGGGTTACAGTGATGGTGAAGCACTGCCTGTTTGTTGCTCCTAATTGACTCTACCTTTATGTGGCTCCGAGTGTCATCATGTTTATTGGAACAATTTATTATTATAGCTCTTCATCAGCAAAGTCAGGTGTCTCTGGAAGCAGTTACAAGTTATAATTGCCTGACAGTGAGGGAAGCCAGGAGAGATTTATGTTCATACATGGGTGAGCAAAGGTTTCAAAGCCTGTTTTCTCATAACTTTAAACTGTTGTGGAAAATATCAGGGATAGAATTATGGTATGGTGTTTTAAATGCCAAACTGTCTAGGACAATACACAGGAAAGTGAATTCTGAATTCAAAAGAAATGTTTTTTATATATATATATATATATTGCTGTGTAATGACTGTGTCTTTATTTCTACTGCTGTTAGTTTTGTTTTAAATCAGAAATGTAAGAACTTTCTATCACTGTTCAAAACCTGCTGATCTTTCATTTTGAGCTTGACATAAGCTGGATGTTCAGAAGTTAAAATTGTAAAAAAATGCCCCTCAGAATAATAGCTTTTTGAAGTTATTACATACAGTCCAAAGTATTCCAGTCACTGAACCAATGAGGTCTTAATGTTGTTGGGCAATTGGACCTATTCTAGCACTTTTCCCTGCTATTTTCAGTTCCTTTCAAAGTAATTATTACTTGCAAATCAGTACATGACATGCTGAATAAATGCATTCATTTAATGTATGTAATCACTGTACATGGGATAGATAATTATATGGGTAGGTTTTGAAATTTTCTTCAGCAGTTTTTAAGTACTGAAAATCAGTCAGACTCCTGGGGCTAGATATAGTTATGCTACAAAGGCTGTGTGCCCAGGAATGTTTGCACAGTGCAGTGATTATGCCAATAGGCAAAACATGCTTAGATACTCCAATACATAACATCACTCTATTTCTATTATTCTGACTATTTGTCATTATTCAAAAGTTAAGTCAAACATATTAATTTCATGATTGCATCTGACATGTTTAGTAAATTTTAACTAATAGCTTTATTTCTAACTCCACTCCTCTTCTACTGCTAAAATTTACAGCATAACAGCAACACTCACGTCACATATGATGGATATCCTTCACCGTCAGATTTCCAGTGTAGCAAAATCTCAGATGTACCTCCTCAACACAAAGCAGTCAGCAAGTGCTCATGCACAAACAAAAGTAAAGCTCTGCTTAAACATGAAGCTCAGGCTTTGTTCCTGCACAGAAATGCTTGTGCACAATCCCAGCCATGGTATTTGAAAAGGTGTCCCTTCATGTCAGTAGCATACAAACACCCCAAATCATGCATGCCCGTTCTCCTAAACTTGATTTATCACCACAAATGTCTTCCCTTTGCTAGAAATGCTTTATGGCTGGTAGCCTAAGTCAAAACCCAGCTGTCCACATCCATCAGAAAGCTCCCTGCTGGAAAAAAATAATGACTGATCAACTGAACCATGGGAAGTAACTTCTAAAAGTATTTACTTATTGTTATGCCTCCTCATACACACAGACTAGCACATAGTGGGATTCTGTCTCACAAACCAAGACAAAGTGAGAAAGAGGGATACAGAATTTTATACTGGGGCCAGACTTTCACCTAAAGAGATGAGGTACATGACTCAGGATGACTCAGTACCAGTAAGAAATATTCTATTTTAAAGAGGTCAGCTGAAGACAACTGGTTTAAAGAAGGATAAGGCAACTCCAGCCTGCAGAAATACTTCAGCTGATACAGTAATGTTTGCAGATGTCTTTAGAAGGACAAGTTTCAGTGGAAGTCAGAGGATCAAATCCACCAAAAACAGCTGGGAAGCTAAACATATGCTCTGATGTCTGATATATCTGGTAAATCATCATGTGAAGCAATAGGCCTGAAAGTCCACTCTAATTACCAGTGATCCAGTGAATGAACAGACAATCTCTAATGCAGAATGATGCACTGGTGATTGTAGCAACTGATATTTTGATATCTAGCTACACAGAGACTGCATAAGTTGTCCAAAACATCTGATACAGAATAGCAAATATTCTTATGATTTCTGTTTATGCTGGTTCTTGAAAAATGTTTTCAGACAATATTTTAGAAACTTTATTGCTGTCATAGTACTGTTTGTCACAGCACTTTTCAAATAGATTTGTTTATTTACTGTGCAAAAATGTCAGCAACAACAATTTTTTTAAACCATAAAAAATATCTGAAATATTTTTCCTGTTTATTAGCATGTAATTATTTTAGGGTCTGATATTTTGTGAATAGCCAAGATTAGAAACACATGCTTCTACATGGTGCATACTTCAAAACATGTAACTGGAAATCCTGTATTTTCAGCTGTCTTATGGAATATAGGAAGTGTGTCAAACCCAGGTGTTAGTCAGGATATTCAATTTAGGATCTGTCACAGTTCTGGAAAAGGGAAAGATGTGTCTGTCTTAGATGTGTGGCATGCATAATTTGGTGGGAAAATTATATATTTTCATGTCATGGTAGGTACTGTTTCACGATTATATCATTTGTTTGGAAGTCTGAAATATTAGCCATGGAAGCAGCTAAGCCATAAGGCTTAAGGGGAAAGATTTTGTTCCAGGTCTCTATACATTATGTCATGGCTATTTGAATTAAGGCAATTATACCTGGGAAATATATGTGTATCATATATATGCATTTATTTATTAATTTAACCAAAAGACTTCCTGTCTGCCTTCAAAATTGATCACAACTTTACAGTGGAATTCATTTGGTGCAGGATGACTTATTTAACAGCAAAGTTACTTGGGCACAATGCAGACACTTTACATTCACTTGGTAAAAGCCATCAGTTTGTACAGCTGCGCACACCAAAACAGAGAGGAAGCTTTTGCTTTGTAATTCTGTAATTCTCAGTCCTTCCCCTGTGCCTCTCTGCTCCCTGCACAAACCATCTTCCAGACAAAGCTTGGACAGATCTGAGTGAAGACCTCAGCAAACACCACAGCACCAGCAAGTGACACCAGGAACACGGTACTGCGTAATTTTTCTTTGTTCCTCAACCTATTTTGCCATAATTGATTTGATTGTCAGTCTGTAAATGTTTGTATATCGAGGTTTAACTTTTAAACAAAGCATGTGATGATGAGAATAAAATCAAATCTAATATATTGGACTTACAGGGATATGTACATCTTGTGACTGCTCAGTTCAGTAATAAAAGAGTATTTTCCAAGGTATATCAGCATTTTTAGTTTTGTCTCTTAACAGAGCACACTATATCCTTGTGTAGTCCTTAGTATTTAAGCTATTCAGAAGAAACAGCATAAACAGCAGCCAAATCTTTTAAGACTGAAGTACTTAGTATTCTTCCATTTAGCAGCAAGTTATGAAGTTTCATTTTAAAAGGCTAATTCTACCAATTAGCTCATCCTGTTCAAATACACATATACTGTTGGGAAATATAAAAATGGTTTATTAAATCAAAAGATATGACTGCACTTCAACTAGCACATGGGCATGAGAGATCAAGTATTCCCTATAGATTAATCCCCATGGCATCAGAGGCTGATTTGGCTCGCCAGTATTACATTAGTAAACCATCTAATCCAATTTAGAGCAGACAGGAATGTTCCATCCATTATGGTATTTCTAGTATCATTAGAAGCAGACTGATTGAATAAGCATCCTAAATCAGCCTGCAGCATGCAAGTAAATCACTGTGACTTGGACTGCAAAATCTTTTTTTAAAATAAAAATTAAGGAAAAAGAAAAAAAGAAAGAAAAAGCTCCATGTAACAGAATGGAAGCTCTCTGTGTGATTTTGATTTCTGAACTCTTGTGGACAGTGAAATTTCCTTGGTCCTTCAGTATGTAAGACCCTTCTCTCTGTAAGGTAGCAGTACAAAACACTGTGGATTTGCAGATGTGAGAAGCTCCTTATTTGTGCCAAGCTTGTCTTCAAGGAAAGCAGTGGAACTCTCCCCAGTAAACAATAACAAACAAAGTAGGCTGAATGAGGGCAGAGCAGGATGCTACTCTCACAAATAAAATCTGCTGTGTAAAATTGGAGTAACCAGAGTAATAAAATCTATCAATCAAATATATTACAGAGATTGCAATAGAAAGGATGAAAAGAGAGTCCAAACTTTGTATTTGCCCAAAATGAAAAACGCTCAAGTAATTACAAAAATAGTATTTTCATTCTAAACAGGCACATCTGAAAGAAAAACAATTCTTCAATAAGGAAGTAAATATATGAATAAAAATGTTGGTGACAGTTCTTTGAGATGACACAGCTCTCAGAAAGATTCCAGCAAAGGGCTAGGCTGCAGCTTTGAAAACTGGGAATCAAATGGAATAAAACGATCAAAATGGCACATAACCTTTGCTGCCCTTTGAGACCTCTCACATTGCACCAGCAGGGCCATGCAGGTCTCAGCTACACTATTTAAGCAATCAGCCATAAAAAGGAAACTTCACCAGTGCACAAGGCCCTGAGTGGTTGCTCATGTACATGAAGGATTCACATTTGTTTAATGGCAAAGTTGCTCTGCTGTCAGTCAAACAGCTCCTAATCTTGTCCAGACTCTGTGTAATAACTGAGTTAGAAAGGAAGTTATTGATTCTTTGTGTTCCAACTGCTGAAAAAGTGAACAGCGACCCACAAGTGCAGATATGGACCTGGCAGGAATTGTTTTCACTGCAGAGAGGAATATATCTGAACCAAAGACAGTTTGGCAATAGAGGAAAACATGCACAGATACCAGAGGTTTCTGGAAATTCATTTCATGGATCTTCCTCTCTACCTCCCTGAAAATACTGTAAGTTTGAACAACAAAATTTTGATTATTAGAGGGGGGGAATTTTGCAACCAAACTAAATATTTTAAGTTTACAGGTTTTAATTTTTGTAATGAAAGCAAATCTTTGCTTTTGAAGAAAAACAAACAACATCTAAACCAAAAAATAAAAACAACCATAACCTTAACAAATGCTTCATTTATTTCAAGAGAATGTTGAAAAAAAACCTTTCAAGACAATTTATTCAGAATCCTACCCAAATTTAACTTCAAAAATGAAATGTTTTCTTAGCACTACTCTGAAAAGCTCCATCTTAAATTAAATCCATCTGAGAGAAATTAAATAGAAGAAATCATGTCAAACCCCAGCATTCATTCTTAAACAAAATGACAAACTTGCACAAGACTCTGCTCTTGTTTTTCCACATCCTTTTGATCCCAACAAGCCTGTTTCTGTTTCTGGCAAATTCTCATCAGGAACATGGAAAATCACGCTGAACCAGCTGGAGCTCGGGAAATCTGTTCTATCCTTTGCTTAAACTGGTTATACTGGTGCCAAACATGATTATTGTTATTAATAGCACAAACCCAGACTGAGGCAGTAAACCACACTCCTCCCAGAGCAGATTACTTGTTAAATGTTTCTTGTTGATATAAATGACAAATGTACCTGATTAGCAAAATCCAAAAGCTTGTTCTGAGGTTAAAAGGACTCAGAGTTGCAATTTTTCTAATGAACTTCCCTTCTAGTCCACAGTAGAACTCATCAGACCTACCAAATCCTATTGCTGAATGAAAGCTCAAATGCTTTGTAGAGCTAATGCAGGAGAACTAGATTGAGTTATGGACACATGTTGCTTCTCTATGAAACAGCAGCTTGAAAAATTACACTTTCCTCTTCCCTTTGGCAAGCATAGAATATTTTATTCTTTAATTTTCCCTCTGGTTTGGCTCAGCTGGGCTGGAAGGACATTAGGTGAGGACATTGAGGAGAAGGATACAATCCTTTCTTGTTCTTCTTTGCTGACAAGGCAAGTGTAGACTCACTGTTGCCCTGCCCACAAGAGACAGCCTTACCACCTATGTTCCTCCCTGTGTTTGCCACATTTCTGGTTCCCCTGACACACTGTGAGTCTGGAGTCTTCTCATTAGTGTTAGGCCCTAGCCTGAGCGCCAGCATGAAGGAGGGAATGGGGGAGAGAGGTCCTTGGGATTGACAATCCTGCCTCCCAAACTAACCTTTCCTACAGCTGTGCCTTGCTGAACAATCAACTTGATAGCTCTAGCAAATGCCCAGAATGTTGTGTGAGCCCAGATCCAAATGATCAGCCCTTAATCATTAAACTAAAGGGGGAACAGCCTGTGGTTTGGAGCCTTGGCATTATCAGAACACAATGGAAGCTCCATTTCTCAGTGCCTACCTGTCAGATGGGTTCTCTCTGCCAAGTCCATCCAGGTGTCAGTGAAGTTCACAGGAGTTTCCTGGCCCTCAGCATCTTAAAAATTCAGTAGCAAAGTGGCACAAGGAGAGTATCTGCCAAAGGAAAGGCACAGATCCACTGATTAGCTTTGTGAAGAAGGAATGTTATTTCTGGCACAGAAACAAATAACTCTTAGCCAACATTATGCAGTGGCCACAGTTCTAGCAAAAAAACCAAACCAAACCAAACCCCAAAAACCCAGAAAAAAACCCTCCCAACAAACCAAGAGAGAGATAAAATTAAATTTGATTCTGATATGACTTCAACTAAGCAAAAAGATAATAACAGAAAAGGATTTGACCTCATGTCTACAGTACCAAGAAAATGTTCACTCACTGGCAGATTTTATACACAGCAGGTGGAAAGGAAAACTAAATGTTACCATGACTGAGCTTGCATTTCCTGATATCTCAAAAGGCATTTGTTTCCCAAAGGAGAGCATTAAACAAAGAGGCAAAGGTTATGTTCCTACACACATCCTAAGTGCTGAATCTTAGTTGTGATGGAGAATATTTTTGCTTACTACAGATGCAGCATTTCTAATGAGTCAAGGTGCATCAGTGGAGTGTTTCAACTATTTGTCTACAATTTTGCTATCTCCTGAATATTCAAACTAGTGGCTGTCCTGAAGAGACTAAGCTACATATGTGCAAGGGAGGCACACACAGACACTTTTTGATCAGCAAGGCAATTTCCCAGGGCAATGTGCTGATCAACACACTGAGCTGAAACATCTGCAGGATAAAGGATTGTGTCTGAAAACCCTGTGTTTGATGCCCATAATTGTGACAAAGTCATTGCATATTCTGCTCAATGCTTTTTCTGTTTCAGCACTTTCTCACTGTACAAAGAAGCTCCAGCAGCCTCTTAAATGTGGTTGGTAACTCAAAGTACATTTGGGAAATCAGCCAGAGAGAAAGGCTTTTCTTCTGTATGTTTTGCTGCTTTTCTATGAAGTGACAGAAAAGATACACATTTGCCATGTTTACAGGGTTTCCCCTAACAAAAAAGTAGGGAAAAAAAAAAAGAAGGAAAGAACTTGAAATATCAATTTTTTAGTATTAGCATTGTTTACTTTACAGGCTTAAAGCCGCTTAAAATCTGTCATGTTCCTATCTAGGTAGGCAGGTTTTAAACTGTATGCTATTAACTTTTAAACTGCAGGGATGTAAAAGTCTATTGTATCTCAAGACTGAGTTTGCAGAGCTGTCAAAGATGCTTTTCCTCTGAGCTAAACATGATTTGAAAAACGTTGCAAGCCGGAGCATTTGCTGCTACTCACAAAGCACTGTTTGCCAGGGACCACACAGGAGAGTGAGGCCCAGAGGCAGCCAGCCCTGGCAGCAGAATTCCCTCATCATGGCCACAAGGGAATTCCCTGGAGACAGAAAAGTGAGGTGCAACACACCTAAGGGAGGGAATAGGGTTTGCAAAACAGAGAATTGTTTCTGAATCCTTGCTTTTCTCTATGAATATCTATTCCATGGTAGGGGGAAGGGCCACCCAAGCTCACCTTCAATAAACTGCTCTGCTGAGAAGCATCATTGCCATGCTGCTTTTGGTACCTGAGCTGCTCTCAGCAGGGTGAGTGTTCTGCTCACACACACCATGTTATTTACCTCTGGTTTCCCTGGGCTTGATCCTAGGAATGGCCCTAAGATCTAAGGGGTGAAGGGCACCTCAACTTCGGGCAGAGCCCAGGTGTGAGTGCTGACAGTGTCCTTTAGCAATGTGGCTTTGATCTCCCTCAGCTTTAAAGGAGCACAGGAAACAGTTCCACAATTCCTAGAGAATGCCTGAGACAAGGATTGGGAGCAGCCAGAGCAATATCAGAGCACACCAGTGGATTGATTACACCTGAGTTTGGTGTTGTCAGTGTGTGCTCATGTGTTCTGCTCATATCTTCATTTTGGACACCTTGTGTGTCTTTCCAGACTGGCTGCAGAGGGAAGCAAGCGCTTAGCTCAACACAAATGGGCAGGTTGCCTTTCAAAAGGGGCCAGGGCCCCCCAGCCACTGAAGAGGCTGAGCAGGGATTTTTCTTGGTGATTCAGTTACTTGTGTTTCCATGTCCAAGTATAGAATTCTTTGTGATGGACTTAAAACACTTCCAAAAGGAATGAGCTAACTTTCCAGGTAACCTGCCAGGCGTTTTCCCTGGCAACACAATCCCTCTCAGCTTTGCAGACAATGTGCAGCATCCAGAATGGTTCTCCATTGCTTTTGCAAACTGGGTCACAACACATTTACATTTGGAAGGTGTGGTGAGTAAAAGGCCTTGATTTTTCATCCTGCTTACACCTCTCGGATATCAGAGTAGAGTCTACTTCTCCTTTGAATATAAGGGCAGGTGTTTGCCAGTACTTTCAGTAAATGGAGAGTAAAAGTCACTTATGCAAAGAGGTGAAAATACCTGCCAAAGGACCACAGACTGCTTAGCCTTCAAGCAGTCTGCATTGCAAGATTTCATTTTGAAAATAGTAATTTAAAACACTTGTGAGAGCCAAACAATCTCTAAACCCTTAATTACAGTGATCATGTAAGCTTTGGTTTATTGGCAATTTTTTTTTAATAGTAGAGCATATTTAGTGATGCAGCTGGAGTCACACCACCATACGGAAAAAAATAAAAACAGGATAAAATTTTAAAACCTGATCCAGACCCTCTGGAAATTATTGGAAAGCATTCCACTGACTTCAGCACACTTTCCTATCAGAAACTGTTGCCCAGAACATACTTTATAGCTAAATTAGAAAGCTCTGAATCACAGTCTTGTAATACAGAGTTCAAAAGATATTATTGCTAAAAAGATGCTGTTACAAACCTATTGATCTTCATACCTTTCTGATCAAGAGGCATCAATGGGAGAAAAAATTTGCCAGGGATACTCTATCAGTGAAAGGGAGACCCAGAGCTCCGTTATGGAAAGCCTCGTGTACTAATCCTGTTTGTCTCGGTTGCAAAAGAATTCTTCAAAGTTAAAGCACCCTAAGGATTTATCAAGCACTTTTCAGCCTTCAGCTGGATTGAGCTGGGGAAGCAGTTCCAAAGCCTGTAGATTAGTACTGCACAATCAGGCTCGTGTAAACAGCACGACAAGGCTCAGCTTGATGTTTCAGGCAGTGACACTTGACACGTTTCTGGAGACAAAGGTGCCATTCCACTTGCAAACCAAAGATGACACTTGGGTGAATTGCTGAGGAGGGTTTGCCCTGTTGCCTGTTGTCAGAGGACTCCTGCTGCACAAGGGTTCCTCACAATGGTGTTAACAGGATTGGCAATGCTCACCAGACCCTTCACACCTTGGATAATGAATTATTGAATAGTCAGCTTTTGAAAGTTTGTAAAGAAAACCTGCATGTGTACAGCTTTGGGGCATAGTTATCATAAAAATAGATTGGTAAACTCTGGAACCAGTAAGAACAACTGAGTTTCCTGGAGCCTTCAGTGTGACTAGGACTTCACAGTGGGATCTATGATTGCCAGAGATTTTCTCTTAGCAGGAGAAGCTGAAAGAAGCTCCTGAAGCCCAGGTAACCAATGCTATCATTTGTGGCCTCTATTAAATCTTGTGCTCTCATGCCTTGGGCAGAGTAACTGAAACCACAATAGAATAGAAGAAAACGAAATTTTGGATTTTTTACCTTTAAACTTTCAATTTTGGAAAATAAAAGCATCATAATTAATCAAAGGGGGGGGCAAAGTACTGACAAAATAAGTTGACAGTTTTCTTCAGTTTGATTATTTTTTCCTGTATTTTCCTACATTCATGGAAAGAAGTTCATCCAGCTCTGCTTGTTACCTGACATAAGAATATTAAAATCCTGCAGCTAATTGAGCCAAGTGGACCTTGAGCTACGCCAGCAACAACTTGCCTTCAGTGAATACAATCTCAAAGAGCACCAGGGGAGAAGCACTGAGCCCCTCAGTAATATAGGAAGAAGAACATTAATGACTATTTCAATACATATTTCTTTAAGGCAGCAAGGAACCTGCTGGTTTCAGCAGGACACTGAAGTGTGATATTGCTGAGTATTCCCCATATTATTTACCACGTACATGTCACTGCAGCCAAACTGTCCACACGAGTCTGTGGGCCTGAGTGCAGCCCTGCTGCTCAGCACATACAAGAGAGATAAAATGGTTTATCCCTCACTGGTGCGGTGTTTACATCTATCCAGTCACCTTACCATTTATGCTTCTAAAAATTAACAGGTTGCTAATGTGAATTGTACATATTTTGTCTTGGCTTTTCTACAGCTCTTGAGGTTCAAAATTTCCTTTCTGAAAGAAGCATCACAGTGAAAATACTATTTGAAAGATGGAAATGATTCTACTCCAGTATTATAACACAGTGTAGCTTAACTACAATAGTTCACTGATTAGCAATCAGTTTCTTTTTTTTACAGGACATTTTTATGAGACTATAAGCACTCTTGACCTGTGGTTTAAGCTGATAGTTTACAGGAACAATGATGTGGAAGAAGCCAAGTTACTAAAGGTGGGGAGGTTTTTGGTGCCATGAGGAATCCTTCAGCTCTTTCAACAGTAAAGACTGGTAAAATTTGCAGTTATGTAGAAAGAACTGGGCTTTGTGGATCTGTTCATTTTTGGGAAGGCAGTTAGCTGAAACAAGCGCTGAAACATTCAATTATTTCTATCCTTGGATATCTTACAAATAAAGTAGTTTGGGATTGTGAAGTCACGCTGACAGAAATACCAGTATGAGTGAAGCTTTTTTCTTTGGTTATACTTCTGCAATGCCAGTAGAAGTGCAGGAGTATAATGCGAATTTTCATAGTCACACAGATCTTAGAGTGTTTGAACAAAAGCAGCCATTGATACCTTACCAGCACCTCTTTGTATTTGCTCACAGTGTTACTGTGAGTCTTTGAAGAACTGAGCTGCCTGGCCTGTCTTAGTTGGAGATTCACAGTTGCAACCACATTAGAAATAAAAATGATTAAAAAAATGCCATCAACTTATTTCTAAAACTATACCAAATAGTTTTAAAAATTTTGTATATTATTCTGAGCAGAAGTCATGAGAGAATATCACTTTTGTCAAAAACTTCAAATAAAGGCTCTAGTTTTAGGTAATGTTATAAACTTACAGTGAACTAGCACAATGTAATAATAAGGCATGTCAAATTTATTTCTAGCTGTAGGCAAAGAAAAACAAAGAAACAAGGGTAGTTTCAACATGGTATTACAGCACAATAAAAATCTGCTCATTAAGTTTCATAAAATCCATTACAAAGTTTAATGCATGTGTTTACATCACTAACACAGACTGAAGCCTCTGCCATGAGGCTTTCAGCTGGAAATTGCTTTACTTCACAAATTTTCATCTAAAGCCATTTTAAACGATTATGTCAAAATAAAGGCACTAAATACAAGCACTCACAACATTTTCCCAGCTTCCTCAGCACACCCTCATTACTGGTAGTATGGTTTGTAAAACATCAAAATCAGATTGTCACACAGAGATTAAGGCTGAGATTTTCAGCGAGACCTAAGGGAGTTAGGCACTCAGCTCCTGGTGAATTTCAATGAGTCAGGAGCATACATTTCCCTTAGGCTCCTTTGAAACTCTCAGCATAAATATTAATAACTAACTTTTAACAAGCATTTGGTCATTGATTTCAATTATCTCAAATATGCCAATGGCTATGTCCTTTTCCCCACAAAGATCTTCTTCCATGTGCAAGTTTTTGGGGATGCTCTTATATGCACAGTATTACAAAAAGGATCTTACAAGTTTCTCCTGCTATGGAGGCCCAGCAGAGTTTACATGTGATAGTTATTGCTGAGATCTTTTGTGCCACCTTTTGCATCTGCTTGAGATGCTATGTACTAACAGCAACCTCTGATCACATCTTGTACTCTGATTGATATTACTCAGAGAAACAACAGGAAAGAAAACTCAGTATTTTAGTATACTGAGAAGTACAGGTATTCTATTCACTCCACAAAGACATATATATCTTGCAAAAAGTCAAATGCTGACACTTGACAAAAGTATTTAAGTAAGCTCCAGTTTCACTCTAACTATATCAAGAACTACATTTTTAATACCTTTCATTTTTAATTCCAACATTACTGCTAAGCCTTAACATGCTGGAATGTATGTGACTTCACACAGCACTTGATGTAGAGTTATGGATTTCCATTAGAAGCCACCTCAGGGGCTGTGCCTAGGCAGGACCTGACAAGGTGCTCTGCGCAGGTGTGCAGCGCTCCATCCAGCTTGTCATGCAGTTGGGAAAAGTCAAATATAATAAAATCTAAACTTTCATAGATATTATGCAAACACAAATTATGTGTCCACTCTGCCTTTTGGGAGAGAAGGAACTTACTCTCACAGTGAATTTCGCCTCAATACAGAATTCATGCCAGGTGAAATGCAACAGCTTTAAATGTGATGCTGATGGAGCCTGTTCCACCATCATCTCCTTTGTTATCTGTTCCTACTCTTTCCTTCTCAGAGGCACAATTTTCTGCAAGGCACTGATACCACTGAGAGTGCTCAGATTTATAACTGTGGCAAGATGAAACCATATGCAAATATCAGCTCCCCTAGCTGAGCCCTCTAGCCTCAGGTTTTACCCTTTGCTGGGTGAAGGATCAGTATCTGATCTCTGATTAAAAAAATGTTGATCCTGGTTTCTGCTGAATCATGTTCTTTGCTATTATTCTTCCTGTCACCCCATCAATCTATAAATTTTGAGATATAATTCTGTTTATCCCAATATTTCCTTCTTTTGGTTGACCTTGTGGGTTGCTGTCACAGCTTGAAGCTTGCACTTGTGTCTTGTAAAACATGAAACTGTTTATCTACCCCCCATTCTGGAGAATCCTGAAATGCTAATGTTCTACAAATTGGTTTGTGCCTATATATTTGCCTGATTAATCTTGCAAACACTTATTAATCTAACAGCCTCAGTTTATGTTCCATTATGACAACATTAACATGGAACCACATATATGTGTCCTTAAATATGCTCTATGTTTTCCCTGAATGTTACTGGCAGGAGATTTGTGACTGCTGCAAATGCAGAACAAATACTGCAGTGAAAAGCCTGCTCAAACTCATGATAACTCTGCATATCCCCATTAATTCCAAAGAATTGTGTCTGCTCACACTGGGGAATAATTTTGTATTCTGGAAACTACACAAAAATCAAATATTTGCTTTGATATTTGATTCTTCCATAGGTTCTGTTTTTATCCTGTTTAAACTTGTATCTGTGACAATATCAAACGTAATAAAAATAGAGTGTAGCATTATGGAGGATTGTGCAGTGAAAAGTGAGAAAAGCTGATCAAACATATTTTAGGTTAATAACAGAATCAATAGATGATTTCACATTCTGTCAGCTCCAAAATTGAACAAGCTATTCTCTGTCCCCAACATGTTTAAAACACATTTCAAGGGAAATGGTGTAAATATTGAAGAACACCTTGCCTGGACATGAGACAGCAATCTGCCACTACATTCACAATTTCCACAGAGAGAAAGATAATAAACTTCTCAGCTTTCCCACTAGGACAGGACAGAAAATAAACAGCTTACAATGCAACAAGAATTATTTAGAGCACAGAAGCAAAACTTTCCCAGCTACCAGGACACTGAAAGAACTACTTAGGAGGGTTGCAGAGTTTTTAAGAACAGATAAGGCAAAAGCCAAGAGATAAGTCAGAAGCACTTCAATTTTTACTTCTGTCCCTGCACAGGGGTTTGGTTAGGATGCTCTCCATGTCCCCACTAGCCATGATTCTATGACCAATACACAGATCACAAGCTAGCGAGGTGTGTTACAGGAATAAACTGCAATACTGCAATATAACTAAGTTAAAAATTCTGCTTTCATACTGAGGCATGTGGAAATCCCTCAAAGAAAACAGAACTGCCAGGACTGCATTGCCTGTAGGGACTGAGGCACCCTTTAGGGAAGGACTGTCCCCAGAGCTGTCCCCGAGCTGTGGTGGCACCAGTGTGTGGGCTGAGCCTGCCCCTCCAGGCCTGGCAGATCCCCAGAGCTCCCTGCAGCACTGACACCTCCTGCCCTGCAGCTCTCAGAGTCCTCAGAGAGCCTGGGTGGGCACAGGAAACTTCTGCTGCAGAATCCTCGGAACCTCGCCAGCTCTGCTGCAGCAAAACTGAGTGAGGGAAACACACAGGGACCTGGCAGAGGGGTCTGCACCTCCTGAACTGAGTGAGTGAGTCAACCACGAGGAGAAGTCAGGTGTCTTAAATGCCAAAAAAAGGTAATATCGCAGAGAAAAAGGAAGACTTAAAAGGTTAGAAAATATTTAGATAACTAAGGGGATTCAAACAGTCTAGAATTGATGATTTTCATCATAAAATATTCAGAGAACAAGCTGAAAAAATCTCAGAAGTGATTATGGGAACTTGGAGAGAGAAAGGTTTACTAGAATGATAAATCCAATCCTAATACAGAAATGGATAAAAAGAGTAGCTTGAAAAATTTATTGGATAGATGGATAGATAGATAGATAGCTTAACTCCAGCTCCTGGGGGAATAAAAAAAAACAAGTAGGAATGAATAAAATTATTTGCAAGCTCCTGAAAGACAACAATAAGGCAGGTAACAGATGACATGGATTTTGCAAGAATAAATAGTTTCAGAAATTTGTTTATTTCCTTCTCTAACAGGAAGAAGGGAAGAAGCTGAGCTCTATCATGGGTCTGGCTCTATTCAAGGATTTTTCAGGGAGAAATGCTTTCTGATGCAGATAACTCCTAAGCAGAAAGGCCTCCAGGTATGCTAGAGAACAGGAATGGAAATCAAAATTGTTTTGCCTAACTGAAGCACTGGTGTGGAAAAAAAAGGATAAAACTAATTAAGGAAAAGATAAAGACTTGTTCTTGCTTATGGAGAAATAGAGGGAGAAGTGCAGGTCTGAGGAGAGCAAAAAAATGAGATAACAGATTACATAGTGAGCATGAGTGAAATGTATCATGCAGAGAAAGAAAAAAAAAAAAAAAAAAAAAAAAAAAAGTAGCTGCTACCTGGATTATACCAGAAATCCACACAGGAAACATAACCTAGAGCAGAGAGTTTGGGAGAGCAAACCCACAGCCAGAAATGATGAGGGGAGAGGGTGTTTGACACTGAGAACAGTCTTGAAGAACACAAATGACAGCTGCCAGGAAGGACACAAAACAAAGTTTGGGTCCAGATAAACAGGGTGAATAATTGGGGTAATTAAAGGAAGGAGGAGTTTTTTTCCTTGGTATGAAAGATAATAAAGCTTGGAAATAGCTGCCTGGGGGGACCACAAGGGCCTTACTTTTGGAAATCCAGAGCATGAAGTTAGATAGATAAATATCTGCCAGGACTGGCAGAAGTATCTGGCACATCCTGCTTAGAACCACAAAGATGAACTAAGAGATGCATTGAGGTACTTTTTAGCCTTATTTTTTCTGTAATTGAAGAAACTCTGTTGATGGGTACATGTGTTCCTAAACCTATAAATTTGTTTTCCTGTAGTTTCACATTTGTGAATTGCCTCATTTTCCCCCTTTATAGCTTAAATTTATTTCAAATCTAGAGGAAAAAGTATCTATTTCTTCCTTCTGAATGAGCTGTGGTCTCTACAATTGAAATCTGACAGAATTTTTGTGAGTGTATTAACATAAAACATTTCAAGCTGTTCACAGATTGAATTTAATCCTCCTTTCAATAATCCAAGTTTAAATCCTCATTTCAATTATCTCTACATTTTGTAGAATCCCTCAAATGATTCAGCAGTAAAGTATTGCATGTGTTAGAATTTAAAAGCCAAAAGTTATGAATGGAAGCAGATTATATCTTATTAAAATGTTAATTCCAAGTCCTTTGAGATAATTGTGACTAAAAGCATTGGTTAATATGTCAGAAACAAACACCATCAAAAATAATTGAACAAAAAGAAGCATATGGTCATCACTCACTTCAGAAGAATGACAGGAAGGCAGAATTATAGGATGATTTTTGGAAGTGTGGGTACAAGGAAAGATATAATACAAGTTCCAGTAAGCAATCCTTTTACATCCTTCTTTATATATGCACTTCTAAAATTCCCAGCTTAATTTCCCTTCTCTATTGAACAACAAAACATGAATCATGCTGATGTAGAAATGCCATTTCCGAGCTACTTTACTGTGATGGTACAACTGGCACAGCAAAGGAAGAATCCAGAGCTGGAATAACTCCCAAGTAACTGCTTGCCCAGCCCTGCTCTAAGCAGATGATAACCAGGATAGAACATTTGGTAAACGATTTGAGCCTGTCCAGGATTATCTCCTTACAAGTAAATTTGAAAAAAATTATTTGTAAAAGAGCTCAAATTTACTCTTAATGGTATTCTAGTCAGACAAAATAAGAAAGAAAACTATGCTGAGATATGCAAGAGAGAAGGTGTATTTCTCTCAAGTTACAGTATTCTTCAGCACCTACATTCAGACCTAGTGGAGCTATTTCCATTCAACGTGGCATCAAACCAGATCTCATTCTCCTGAGCAGATGCAGTGCCATCAATTACATTACTCATGTGAGTAAGCAGAGGAGAAGCTGACCTTTAGAGAGATAACAATAGATACTTCCCAATTAATGTGAAAGTGGGAGTATATAAATCAATCCTAAAAAGCACTTTAGATAATATAAAATTAACTCTTCGCTATACAAATCAAATGGCATCCCTTATAGAGGGGTCTGAGCTACTGCACCATTAGTGATCAAAAATCTGCTCACCCCCTCCTGGGATTTGTTCAGCTGCCTGTCTTCTATCAACAAACAAGTCAATGAGTCAATAGCTAAAGCAAAATGCAAGGGTGAAAATACATTATTGTGATGCATGCCAGCATGCGAGCAGGAGCACTGAAAAGTCAACCAGAATATAAAACCCTCTCTTCTCCAGTATTAAAGTTCACTATTTAGAAATCCACACAGTACTATTCCTCCTCAACCCTTGTTTTATTTTAGCATATATTTCTCCTCAAAATCTACAGTTATAAAAACAGACACACACACTGTTGTGCCTTTTCTCACTAGAAAGATAACCTTCAGGATGTAAATCAATGCACTCTTGCCCTGGTAATTCAGTCTTGCAGAAAGCTGTCTCCAGCTAAACAATATCAGCAGAAAAAGGCACAGAAGCATTCACTCTTCCCCACTGTATTCACCCCAGTGAAGTGTTTACTTCAAATCCAAGCTGCAATAATTTTAAATTTTAAATGCTGCTGCTCAGAGCTGTGGTTTAGCCCCAGATGGCAATGAAGTACCACAGCCACTGTCTGGCTCCCCCCTGCAGTGGGATGGGGGAGAGATCAGAGGAGCTAAAAAAAGAACTCAAGGGTTGAGGTAAGAAGAGTAACAGTACTAGTAAATAATCCTAAAATAACAATAATAGCAACTTTAATGAACAGAGATTACAGTAGAGCAAAAAAACCAGCTCTTTTAATGAACATGACAGAGAGAAAGAAAATAAGCCCCAAGAAAAACAAGTGATGGACAATAGTTGCTTTCCACGCCTTGACCAATGTCCATCCCATTGCCAAGCAGCCATCAGCTGCTCCTGGCCAGCTCCTCCCAGTTCACATTCCCAGCATGGAATGTCCCCTTGGCCAGTCTGGGGCAGCTGTCCTGGATGTGCTCCCTCCCCATTTATTGCTCAGCCCCACATGGGCAGAGCACAAGACACCAGAAGATCCAGGGCTCAGAGCAAATTCTGCCCAGCAAAACATCAACATCATCCCCAAGCTGCATGCCAAACACAGCCCTGTACCAGCTACTGAGAACAGAATGAACTCTGTGCCAGCTGAAATCAGGACGCAGTCAAACTAAGAAACATCTCACAGTCTGGGTCAGCTGCCATGTAAATTGGGAACTGTCAGTGAAGCTGTACCACTATGCTAGTCCTAAATATCCAACCTTTCAGAAAGGCATTAAAACATCTGGGTACTTTTGCCAATGGAGTAGCTCTCCCTCACCCCTCACTGCAGAGCACTAGGGCTTGTGGCACTGTCCATGTAGAGATTTGGAAACACTGCACATTGGTCACATGAATATGATGGAAGAGATTACCGCAGAGCAAAAGGTGTGTTCATCCTGTCACCTCTGGTTAAAAGTGAACAGCTATAGAACATGCAAAATTCCCCAACTTACACTCATATGAGGGCATAAAAAGATTGAACATAGGAACATTGGTATACTCTGACAGACATTTTTTTGGTAGTTAGCTTAAGAAATGGTCACTGAGTTACCACCTTGATTAAAACCATATCTTTAAAGCTACATTTTAGAAAGAATATGTAATGAACTCTTATGTCAACAGTGAGGATTAGGTGTCCTAATAAGCATCCTGAAAGGATGTGGTTCTGAAAAAGAATAAGGGGCTCACGTACTTTCAAGGTCAATTGAATTCTTGCCATACTGTGAAACACTTGATTCCCATCCCAAGCAGAGGATTTGCCACTTTTCCTACCCCATTCTGTCTCCTGAAATTCCAAAGCTTATTCTCTTCCACCTATAGTATACTGTGACACCCTCGAGGATTTAATAATTGATTCCTTTGTGCTTACTGTGATCAAATCTATTTTATACCTGATTTCATTTATGTTACAGGGTTTGAAATGGCAGTCACTCAACCCCACATGCTCTGCAGTCCCATAAGCATGAAGCAGTGATGACTCCATCTGATTTCCTTGAAAGAAAACTCAGTACTCATTTTTAAAACTTCATATAAAGCATGTGAACTTTTCAAAATGACATTATTCTAAGAGAGCAGTGAATCCTAATACATGGAGACAAGGATTCCTGAGGTCAGAAACATCAGTTTTACAAAAATGTCCTGAGGGATGCCTGAATGTATTATCTTGAGACCTTTAACCTCTCACTTAGGCCTTACTGCCCATCACTCCACTTCCAATCCATTTCTAACATTTTACTTGTCTATGAACTTCTTGGAATGACAAGAGGATGATTCATAATATATAGTAAGGCTTCCAGGAAGCTTTTCCACTCAAAGCTACAGGGTAAGTGAATCAGCCTTTTGCTTTCTCCCAGGAACTACTTATCTTCAATCTTTCAATTAAAGGTCAAAAAATGAAAGAAGGCAGCCCAGTCATCTATTATGTTTTTTCCCCCTTTCCTATTGTAAGAGGCTTTGCTCTCCACACAGTTGTGTCTCAACCAGTTTGATATTGTTTTCATTGGCAGAAATTTGAAAAACAATTTTTCAAATTTAAAGAACAAAAGGAAAACTGCAGACGATGACAGCAATTTCTCTAGTATGTCTTTTGGTCATTAGCAATTTAGATCCTCCTGAAAGAACCAAACCCACAGCTTTTATCATAAGTTAGTAAACAGTATTTTAAGTGTCAAACTGAGAACAAGTTTAAAGGCAAATTTATCTCCCATTCTTGCTTTGCTAGGAAGGAAAACACAAAAACAGAAAGCTACAATAGCAGCATAGCTGTTTTGATTGAATTTCAGGGTAGCAAAAAAACTGTGTTTGGATTTTATCTGCAATGCACATGGTGAAAGGTGGCAGAGGATGTGGATTAGCATCCTATGCCTATTTCACTGTTGCCCTAAGGCCCTGTTGTAGCAGCTCAGTCAGAGCACAGATGGGTCACCAGGCAGACATAAGTCTCATTAAAGAACCCGTGGCATCAAAAGTCTTTGTGCAGGTCAGAGAACCAGCTCTGCTTGCTCTGTGCCAACTCTGGGCAAAAACCTAATACAAACATGGAGTCAATTTAAGGAAAGAGTCACTAAAGAGGAAAGCATGTGAACAAAAAGCAAAGATAATAGAAAGGAAAAGCTGAGAAAATGTGATCAGTTAAAACAATTTCATATTTCATTTTAGGCCCAGTTTTCTATGAAAAAATGTAAGATTCCAGGTAAATTTAAAAAATCCCACCATTTTGTTTGAGGTAGAAAAATAATATTTCAGTTAACCCAGCCAGTTTACTTATTCTTTTGTTAACAGAGGTTTGTGTGATCGTAAAAAGTGTTCCACAAACAAAGAAAGGTGGAAAGGTGTTCTTGGGGAAAAAAAGGTGACTTTAAAAAAAAATTACTCATCTTGTCCCCAGTTTTACTTTCAGACATCAGAAGTTCTGTTTATTGCTAAAATAAGAAAATCCACGCTGCTGTAACATTATACCAACTCACTTAGCCCCTTAAAGAGGACAAAAGCTGGTAGAGCCCTCCAGGCTGGAGACCTTGCTGCTCACAGCTCCCAGCAGGTGAAGCTGGCTTTGATTTCCACACCAGACGTGCTTCATATCCTGGCAAGTTCCTTGGCAGCCCCAGCCGCTTGTGGAGAGAAATGTGTCCTGTGCCAGTGCTGCCATGCACGGACAGACATGTGTCCTGTGCCAGTGCTGCCATGCATGGACAGACATGTGTCCTGCGCCAGTGCTGCCATGCATGGACAGACATGTGTCCTGTGCCAGTGCTGCTGTGCATGTGAGGTCAGGAATAAATCAACCCCTGTGGTTGCTGCCTGCAGTCATGGAGAGCCAAATCCTGCTTTTTTTCATGACCATTTTACCTGTCCTGCCCTGACAGAACCACCTGTGGGCCTTTGCCTGAATGGGGAGGGCCCTACCTGGTGCTGGCGCCTCTCCCAGGGAGCAGTGGCTGGGGAAAAGCTGTAAGATAAATCCTATTTGGTACAGGCTCAGGGAGCTGTATTTTTGTGTTTTTATCAGCCTGCTGGACAGAGCTCAGCCCTGCTGAGGGAATGGCTGCCTCAGGGCCCGCACAGCCGCTGCCAGCGCTCGCTCTGCCCACAGGCCCGGCCCAGCGCCTGCACAGCAATATCTGTGCAGGAAAAAATCATTAATGGAGAAGTCTGAATCAAATTGCAAACGTGAGATTAAATTTCCTTCCTGAATGACACTGTTAGTTAGCGTTAGTAGCTGTGCCACAAAGCAGTTCCCATTCTCCTGCTCGTCCCAAGCCAATAACAGCACTAATGGAGCACGTGCAGCAAACATTTGCTCTCTGCAGCTCCGACAGGGCTCAGCTCCACAAGTGCCTTTATCAACAGGAGTGCTCAGCACAGGCTGCCTGTTTGTCACCTGGCTGCCCCTGCACATACCACACCTCGACAGATGAAACAGAGCTGCTGTTTGCTCCCCTTTTAAAGACGGCAATGTTCTAAACTAGAAACTGATCCTTGGCATGGCGAAAGGAAAGATCTTTACAAAGAAAATCAGTCCTCTCCTGACCTGAAAAGAATCTCTTTCCTCTAGTCTGGCTGCTCTTGCTCCCCAGAGCTGCACCTTCAGTGCAGCTGAAGCTGAGTGAAGAGCAGGGCCTTGGTGAACTTTCAGCATCCACAGGAGATCCACTCACCACCTTTCTAATGCTTTAAGTTTAATTTTCACAGTTAGCCTCAGCCATTCCCTCAAAGCTATGTGCTTATGGTTTTCATAGGTTTCACCGTGAGTTTTGCATGCTGCTATGGCTTTTCAGGGGTTAAATTCATTCATATCATTTGTTGATTATTTCCCATCAGATTTGTTGATGCAGCACAAGCCTGTTGGGTTCTCCTGAAATCAGTGGAACAGCAGATTTACATCACATACACCTCTGGCTCCTTGACAGAGAGTTGTGTTCTCTGAGTTCTACAACTAGCAAAAGTTCAAACTACTGAGCTTTTCACAGCTCATAACAACACTTGAGTGATACTCACATTTCATGGAAGGGGAACCAGAAACAGTGTTTTGGTCCAGGGTTCTTTTTCTTTTGCACGTTATAGGAATAAACCACAAAGCTCCTATTTGGTGCAGCAGTGCTGGACTGATCCCCTGCAATTTTTTGGTGTTTTCCAAGTGTGACTTGACCTCATACTCAGTGGAGCCACTATTTCCAGCACTCCACATGTGCAGGCCTGCAATGCTGCAATTTCCACTGTGGCCCATGATCTGAAACACATCTCCCTGCACCTCATTCTGCAAAATCAAAGCATGACTGTTTTTTGCCTACAAATCCCTGCTCCCAAAACTAGAGAAATTGTCTGAGAACTTGTGTGTGCAGGAGCTTCTAAGGACCAAAAACAGTTGGGAGGGAAGAGAAGCAAGATTCATACCAGCCTTTCTAAAATGTTCAAAATCTGAAAGCACAAGAACGGTAAAGGGAGACCTGTTCATCCTTTCTTGTTCCCAGCTGGTAACCTGGGTTCATCTTGACAATATTCTAAAAGTAACATCTTCATGAAACAAAAGGAGTCTTAAAAGCCATGACTCATACTTCCTTAAGAGACGCACTAAAGAGAACAGAGCCAACCCTTTCTCTGGTGAGACCCTGTGCAAATCTAAGAAGTGAATGCAATAAAATTATCCTAAAGAAAAATTATTTTGAAATTTCAAAGGAAATACTGCCTTGAATGAGTAAAAAAGCTCAAAGATGTACAAATATCTCAGAAAATTCATAACAGATTTGGCACAATTAGGACCATTTACAACAACACAATAGACTTCACTGAATTCAGAAACAATAAAAAGATAAAGGAGAGACCAGGACTAAGTCAGGAAAAAATAAGAACAGTCTTTCTGTCTCTCTGGAGTCCTCTTTTAAGTAACTTACTTTTTTATATATACTGGATATACTGGCAAACAGCCACACACTTTACATATATCATCCACAGAAGAGTTTACCGGTCTATCATTCTCAACAGGCATCGAAAATCAGTAAACGCCCCCCATTGTTGTGCCCTGAAACTCTTCCAGGTCCAGGCTATCACTTAAGCCAAAGTTTATATGATGGTTGAAGAATGGAACATTTCCAAAACAAACACTGAGAAAAATGTGCAGACTGCAGATGCATTATCAGCTCTAACAATGCTGAGAGGATCTGGGGAGGAGAATGGGGTGACATTCTATTGCAGGATATTATTGACATTTTAGTATGGGCATAAAAATGACCATGGGTCAGACACACCACTGTCTGGAGCTGTGTGTAATTACACCAGCAATTATCGTCTTCCTAATGTAGTCTAAACCCAGACTCAGCAATTGTTGCAGTTTTCTCTATGGCATTAATTTATCACATTTTGCTAAAACATTTTATTCTTTTTGATAATGAACATCAACAATAAATACAGAAGTTCCTAAGTGCACTGTGATAGCTCACACAGATCCTTTAGGCTCTTTTCAACTTTCAGAGCCTTAAATCTAGAGAAAGGCAAGGCTGCTCCAAGAGTCAGCCTCTATTCACAGGGAAGGAACCAGCAGCATGTTTTAGGAAAGATTTGTCTGTGGAAAGAACTTCCCATTCACTTGCAAGTGAAAAGTTGGCTGTGTAGCACTTCAATACTCCGCAGATGACAATCACTGAGCCTTCCTCAGAGTGCACATTTGTATGGCAGGTGGCACTGGGAGGGAACGAGAAGCACAGCAGTGTGGAGTGAGTCACTTTCCCAAATATGAAGTGGAACACTCTTTGATCAGGCATTTCCTGCTTTTCCATTCCATTCTGAGAACACAGCAATAACTACTCATAGCGGCATGAGCAAGCAAGGCTTTCATTGAGTTTTAATTAAATAGCATCTTTTGCTGAACAGCTTTGTATCTTGTTCCTGGCTCTAGTGCAAGATATGAACGGCAGGGACAGCTTAGTATACACTTTCCCAGATCCTGAACATCAATGTACTTGGAGGGGACAGCAAAAGTTATTTGTGGAACACACAAGATCCCAGGGCTGGGTTTTTGCCTGTGTTTGTGTCTTCCCTTAAACATAAAAAAGGTAGATGAAGACTTTTAGCAGTAGTTTGTACCAGCAAGTACAAAGCAGCCTGCCAACTGCCCTAAGATGGTTAGCTGACATTTCCTGTGGTGTAAGAGTCTGCTTGGGAAGTATAACCTGAGCCAGCTGTGCATCATCTGCTCCCTCCAGCCCGAGCTGGGGAACCCGCTGGTACTGCGGGGGCACGCGGTGCTCCAGGCAGCCCCAGCGTGCCCGGGGAGTCCCTGCAGGGCTCATTAGCTGGCAACATTTCCAGCGGCTCTTTCAATGCCTTCTCCCCCTGGTGATGTTGGAAGCCTGGAAGCACATGCAAGCTCAAACTCCCTCTCCATCTACGTGAGCTGCCCTGAGATTCTGACTCACCTCACTGTATTTTTAAAACATCAGTGACCTCTTTACTCCTCTTCCCTCTTTCCGTGAGGGAGTTGCATAATGGGTGTGAGAGGAATGCTGTGCCCTGGCAGCTGTGAAGGGCTATTTCCAGGTTTTGTGTTTCAGCACATATTTGCCATCATACACTACCATTTCAGTGCAGCTTTCCTGCTTTCCACTTTAATTAACTTCTGCTACTAACACTTCATATACTGCTCTGAGTTTGAGGGTATGATAGGCAAATATTAGAACTGTTAAGCAGGTGAAAAATATCAACAATAAGCAGGAGATTTATTGTAATCAGTCAATATGCTCAGCCTTGCAACTGCTCAGTACTTTATGCTCCATAATTATATGGTTGCCACAGTGTAGCCATTCAACAGTGTTATAATTAGTGAGTAATTAACTGAAGCATTTGATGACATGCTGCAGAGCACAAAGCATGTGTGCTGTTGATAGCAAAAGGATACATAAAGTGCCTTCGTAACAATTTTCTCCAACTATCACATCCTCAATTGTTTCTTGCTTGTGGTGATTTTCACAACTTTTCAGGGGCTGCACAAGATCACAAGCATTTACAGCCGATTTTGATGCTACCACAGCTTTTAGACACTGGGCTTCCATTGAAATCTTTGATATTTAGCTGCCTTTATGGATCTGAGCCTTACACAAGCACACCTTCTGGGCTGCCTCAATACATACATACAATCAGAGCTATGTATCTCCCTCTATTGGTATACAAAAAAAAAGAAAGAAAAAAGTAGAAGTGTTGCTTATTCCTGTAGGGTAAAGATTAAATTCATGCTAATACAACTGAACCCCCACTAAGTAGTGTATTAAGAAAGCTATTCTGTTAGAAGGCACAGCCCTAATTAAGAGGCAATTAGAATGGTTTAACATTGTTCAGATCAACTTTGGGTAGGTCCTGTTTTTTAAAAATATATATATACACATTACTGATGTTTTTCAACATACCAAATGAAGATACAGAGATGGAAATTCAGTGCAGCACTGAGTGGGAAAGGTGTATGTAAAGGCATGGAGAGGTGTGCCTGGTGCCTGTAAGAAAATGAAGGATGTATGCATGTGGGGGGACAGCAGACAGCATCTGCAATTTTTACACCAGATAAGGAAAAAAATCTGCATGAGAAAATTTGAGTGCCACCCTGAAAGCTGCTTTGTGCTCCTTGCATCAAATCTTGGCCTCTCCAAAGGACCAGTGACGTGTTTCACGCTGATATTTTCAATCCATTGTTTTTTTTTTTTAAAAATTGTTTGGGTTTGTTTGTTTGTTGCTTTTCAGCTTATCCAAGTATTGCAGGCTATTTAAAGGCCCTTTCTTTTCTCTTTGTTAGAACAGCAGCACTGCTAGCTGTGCATGTCCATACATAATCTCCAGTAACTTCTGCCAGCACAGAGCTGGAACACCTTCCAGATTTGCTGTCTTTTAAGTGAATTATTTCACATTTTCTGGTAGTGGTGGCTGAAACATTTAGTCATAAACATATAGGAAATATGGATATTTCTTTTAGAGTGACTGTGTCAGCTTGAATTTGATAGAACAAACCAATGTAAGCTATTTGCTCTCCTGAACCGAAAAAAAAATAATCCTTAGTAAGCTCTGAAACATTGCACAGCATCTACACAGCTAAACACAACAGTCTGTAATTTCCCAGTGAGTGCTGGCTGCTGAACAGTGCAGGCAGTGCTAAAACCTACCTGTGCTTTTGTAATGAAGCCCATGGTACTGCAGTCTTAAGTTTGGATCAGCAAGAAGTTTCTGAAATTTACAGTCACATGAAGGGAAAGTGATGTGTGTAGTGATATGGTCAAAGTTCCCTGACTCCACATGCTGTGCACTTGAACCAGAGCTGCATCTGCCTCTGCTGTGGGCAGGCAGCTTCAACTTGTAGGAAAAATGACTTTGAGTACTCTTGTAGCACAGGTGGGAATATGTGAGAGAACAATGAAATCAACAGAATTTCTTACACTTAAACAGCAAGTGACCCTGGTACGTATGAGGGGTAGCAGTGGGTCACTGTGAGGAGTAGATGTCACTGTTTATTTGCAAAGTAGAATCTGCAGTAAGCCAGGCTGCCCTCCTGCTGCCTAGTAATGTGCCTTAGCTTCACCTTCATGATAACCCAGCACAGAGAGAAATTTAAGCTTCATGCTCGCTTACTCCTTTTCAATCTCTGCTTCTTTGCACTGACTGCCTAGAGGAGAACCAACCTGGCAGCACTTAGCAGGATTCATTTGTCCATTAGATACCAGAATGAGACCAAAACCTGATGGAAAGCTGTTGCACAGCAATGACTTGTCTGTTCTAAAGGACCTGAATCATATTTTCACCAGTGACCCAGTACCAAAACTCCCCTCTGCCATGCAGTTCTCCATCTGCCATTTACAGGAGAAGGGTGAGAGATGTTTAGCAGCTGTTTTCAGTGGTCACCTAGCAGCTTTCAGCAACTTCAGGGAGAGAAAGGCCAAGTGCTTTTGAGGCCCCTACTTGAAATGCACACACAGATTGAAACACAGTCCCCTCAAGCAATACAAGATTTATCACAGCTTCTCCACAAAGCTACTGCCATGTGCTACCTGGCTCATTAGCCAGTTCTGTAGATGACCCTAATTTTTACAGCTACTCCCAAATTAAGGGTAAAAAATTCAGCTTAGACTATTTTATCAGCAAGGTAATCAAACAAGAGCAGAGACTCTAATCACACTGGTGTTCAGCAAGGAGGAGCCACCTGCCACTCCTAATGTTTCATTTTTGGGGACACGGTATATAAATACCATAGTATATCAATAACAGGTAAATCAATTGATACAGAATTAGATGTCATGTACAGCAACTCAGCTGTTATTGCTTTTCCAATATAGCTCATCTTACACTCTCTTCATTTCCATTAAATAATACTTGGGAAGTAGAGCCCTTTTACAGTTTCTCTATTTAAAATGTGCACTTTTATTGTACAGGGGTTTTTTCATTGTTGTTTTTTTACAAGAGAGTCCAGAACATCCATCAGTGTTTATTACTTTGGGTAGTAAAACATTTAGGGAAACAAATGCAGGAGGTGCTGCTTTAATAAAATCAGATCACACTGAAATCCTGAGACAAGTCCAGTAGGATGCTGATAAACTTCTTCTGAGGCTTTTGGCAGCTCTGCCATGTTCAGACCAAGTGCAATTACTACAGATAGCAAAGAGGCACTTCTGAAAGGCTGCTGGCATGGAACTATGCAATGCTTAGGTGTTTCATTTCTGCAGAGATAACTCGTCCCCTGGTGTGAAATGTAGCACATGTGTGTGAGTGTGTGTGTTGTGGAACAAGGGGTGCCTTTCCATTGCTTTCAGGTAGAACAGGAAATGGTGCCCTGTTCTTCTAAACGTGGGTAAGAGTTGTCATGAGCTTGGCCACTGGGCCCTGTTCTGTCCTGCAGGTGTCCTATAGGTGCAGGTTATCTGTCCTAAGCACACCATTTTAATCCTGTAGTTGATACTGACCTCTCTAGTACAGGGCAGACCTAGACAGTCCAAATATGTCAGACATGCACCATAGTGGCTGCTTTTTCCTCAAAAGCTCAACAAATATGTCACTTGACATCTCTGAGTCAGCCATGTCCCTTGTCTCTGGGATGGTATTTGTGGAATTCAAAACACATCATTTCTGCATTGTGTCCCCAAAACAAGCAGTATTATAGTTCTCAGAATTTAGGACAGCCTTGAAAAGAGGTTCAAAGCAGCATTACTGGGAGTTAAAGGGCAATGTCCCTGGGGACATGTGGGCCTTGAGCTGTGCTGCAGTGAGGGAGCAAAGGGAAAAGGGTTTGTCCCACACAGAGCACTGAAGTGACATGCAGCTCTCAGCTGATGTGACTCTGGGGGAAGAGGGCTGACTTACACCTTCATTCCTGGGGGCATCTGGCTATCTCAGAGAAGCATCCAGTGCATCAGTTCCTATGCCATGTGTTTTTGTTTGACAGCTAAAGACTTTCTGTCATAAGGGACCTTTTCTCTGCAGAACAGTTAAAAGGACCCTAAAAAAAGTAGCAAAACAAGCCAAACAGTGGATGTGCTGTCTCCACACATTTTTGTTCTCACCCACTCCCAGTTAACTGAGGTCAAAATAGCTCAGCAACATTAGCAACCCCTATAGTTTGGTCTGTGGACTGCTTACACTTTTCCTTACCAAAAGAAAAAATAAAAAATGGTGTTAAGTAACCCCAGTTAAGTAACTCAAATAATTAATTTCTTGCACAGAGATGTTCTAGCTAAATAAAACTAAAGATTCCACAGTCCTCTACAAATTTTCTTTCCCAGTCTGGAAGGATTTTAGTAAGAATAACCACCAAACATCAGCTGAAGCCCATTACACCCTCAAGATGTTTTCTATGGTTTCACAGGGATATGGTGCCCTATCCTAATTAAAAATACTCTGGCAATTATTAAAGCAAAGCTCACAGCATACCCGTGGAGGGCCCTGACTCTAGTCCAGCTATCTGGTCTCCTGGAACACTGCAACTCTGGGCATCTTTGTAATCCCATTATGGAAATGACAAAGGCAGGGGGGGAATCATCCTTTTGCTGAAGTCAATGGCGATCTGTAGTGACAGCCGTTCTTTCTTTCAAGACCCACCTTGTCTAGGCCTGGCAAGCAGAGAAGAGTTATAGGACAAGGACATGTCCTCCAAGAAAGGAGACTACTCAGGCAACCAGAATGACTGCACTCATTTTGCTACTTAAAGAGAAATCTGATCTAAAGGATTTTCAAGGACTAAAAATACATGAAGAAACACAGCTGAAAGTTTCTATATATGAGGCAACCTGTGAAACTTACTGAAATGCAACTCATGCTACTTGAATAGGATCTAATAATTTCATCTTTTCATATGGATTTGTCCTATGGTTGCTAATTCAACTACAAGGCCAAATAAAGAACAAGACAATTTCTGGTCTGTTAGTGCAGACCAGAAAGACATGGATGAGATTGCATTTAGATGTTAGATCTCATCTGAAAGCTTTTGAATACGTAACACATGCTTGAACTCATCTGTGAAACAATTAATTTCTCCCTACTTTTCAGTGAAATATTTATGAGCATGATTAAAGACATGGGTACCTGTGGATTCTCTTCTCAGACCTGTAGACTGGAAACGTGGAAACTTTTTTTTTTTAACTATCTCCTTCAAAAGAAATATAGCAGCAGATAAGAAACGAAATATTTGCTGAAAATACCATGAGCCATCTGTCCTGGTTCTTTCAACTAACTTGCATGCAGCAAAGTAAATCAGATGGATGTCCCACCCAAGACAACCAAAAAGGGCATTTTTTGAACTATATGAACAGTTCAAATGAGTTTCAAAATGGGGAGGGAGAGGTGTAAAATGCTGCTAGAAAATAATGGGGTTTCTGTGCCTACCATCCCTTGGAATAAGGAAGCTCCTGTACTTCACGTCTTTGCCATTCATTTTATCTTGAGCAATCCCTGAACCCTTTCCAATGTCCTGTTAGGTGGGAGCTGATCTCATTTAGTCATATTAGCTGTCAGAACCCTGGCAGTGGTGGAGCTCCAACTCTGTGCACTCCCTGTGCCTACTTACTCCAGGACAGTTGTAAAGATAATTTATTTCAGCTCTAACTCATTATTTCCTTTCTCTTAGAAAGTGATGCAGCCTAGTGAGACTTCTCCTCCCTCTCTACATCCTCAAAAGGTCATTGCTCATTTGTTTTTATCTGATCTGGAAGCAAATTTACAGGTTCACATAAGCAAATTGCACTTTCAGCACCAGCTGTACATGCATACCACGTTCAATATCTTAGCTGTGAGTCCTACATGCTCTATATGATGACATATTCAAGAGCAGACAACTTTGTAACTCATCAGAAAGGGGCACAGATTGCAATTAGGATCACTGTATTACTCCATGGCCTGGTGTCTGATCCAAGGATGCTGTCAGCCCTCAAGACTGCTGACTCATCACAGCAGCTCTTCCAAGAATGCTGATCTGAGATCAGCAAGCAATTGTATTTTGTTATCTCTGTACCAATTGCAAAAACACTGCCTTTGAAATGAGAACAGTGAGAGGTAAATGTAAGCCTGCTCTGCAAGATCCAAGGGCAATGGTACACGGTGGTGCACACATTACTCTGAGATGGCAGCTGGCTGCAGGCAACTCTTGCAGGCAGATCTGGCATAGACACTACTTAACAGAGCTAAGAGAAATTGCATTTTCTCATTGCTTGTGGCACTGCTCTGCTGGTCAGCATGAGTGCTGTAGAGAGGCTTGTACACACAGTATGCATTAAAGACATGGCAACCGTCAGAAACTTGCCCAGAGCAGAAAAGGAAACAATCTTGCTTGTAACAAATGAAATTTCACCACAGATCATTTCTCATAGATATCCCATTTCTCTAGCTTCACCATTTGAAAGACGTTAGGATCAACAATGTCTATCACCTGTGGCAAGACACTTGTATGCAGATGGCAGCCAGTAATGACACAGCTGGGTGTGACATCTATTGGCACTTGCAACACAGAAACAAAACCACCACGGGATTATCACTAACCTGGGAATGGCTCTATGCCTTCAATAGTGACACCAAGGTCATTTGTAACACAGGAAAAGCACCTCCCTGCGTTCTCCTGACATACACATGCCTGTGCTGACAAGGTGTGTCCTGTCAAGGAGTGCACGGGAACACAGAATTCCACTTCTCCACTGCCTGTCACACATCCTGCGTGCCACCCAATGCAGACTTCACATATGTATCAATGGGACAGCCTGGTCTGAGGCTGACCTCTGATCTCTTTGTTCACAAGGGAGTTTATCGCTGTGCAAAGCAAATTCTGCTAAAAAGATTGGTTGGAACAAAAAGCCCAAACTACTTACTGCTCCCTGATCTAGTCTGGGTCAGGAGAAGCTGCCTGGAGGAAGGGACAACAGAAAACTTGACCAAAGAGAAGTTAGGAGTACGTGTCTTTGGAGATCCTTCTGGAGTACAGGGCAGGCTAGGCTGCGAAAGGAAAAAAACCAATATACAAGAAACTTTGAGCACAAGAAAGACTAAGACTGCTCCTAGGAAACTCAGACAGAGTGCTAGACACAGTCCCAGAAGTGGCTGGAAAAGTCACTGATAGACAGAAACTTCCTGAGGCATCTGAAGGTCTACAAAGGTCTCTCCAAAGAGATGTCAGAATTTTTGCAATCCAGAAAAAAAAAGAGGAAGTTCAGAGACAAAAAACAAAGATGGAGGAGAGGGCTCACACTTTTGTCCTCAGCAAAGTCAGAGCAGGCTCAGGGTAAGCTTTGCCTGAAAGCTTTTCATTGAATCTCTCACCAGGCACATCTGAGTTTTCTCTGCTGAAAGTGTTTCCCCGTTGCCATGTATCACTTTGGTTTTCTAATAATTTTCAGCTTTAAAGCCTAAGAATCCTTTTGGACATTCTCAGCTCCAAGAAACAGTTGGGTAGGACCACCTCTGTGCTCTGTCCATGCTGAGTCCTGTCAGAACTGGCATGGCTTGTTCTGAACTCTGAGCAAGCTGAGAGGAACTGAAGGAGAATCTGACCAATATCACGTGGCTATGGCTGTGCTTTGGCTCACTCCAAAACACTCATTTTGAACACTGCAGCTCTCATACCCTGCTACTAATGGAAATTTGCTTGATTAACACTGTGTTGCTTCAACCCTTTTGAGGCCTAATCCAGTGCCCACTGAGAAGAGATAATGCCCACTGATTTCAATGGGCTGTGAATTATATCCTTTATTTCTGACTTAAGAACTCTTTTAATGTTCTTCCCTCTCTTTATTGCAAGGTTTCATTCTGCATTTCCCCCTCCTTCTCCAAATTACAAATTCTGCAGCCAGTGCACATCCCTCAGTTGGATTCCTGCTCTGAGGAGCAGCACCCACAGCAGCCTCTCTGGACACCCACCCAGCCAGTCTTCATCACTCCTCCTGCGCTCTCTCTTTCAGTAATAAAAACTGGCATTTCACATTTCAGTTGTAGCATACCTAACCAGCTACTTATTACACATACAGAATAGCAAATGTGGCAACCTCTGACTCCTGCTCCACAGTGTGGGCTTTCCTGACAATAAGACATTTTGTTATTTTTTCCCAACATGAGTGTGCTGAACCTATTTCACATCCTCTTGAGCATGCTAATTCCAAGTGGGTTTTATTAGTATGCAGAAGTGAAATCTCAGGAAACATCAGCAGATGACATGATCAGTAATGTGTGATCAATGCTTCACCTTTTGCCTTGAATTTGATTAAGTACTATATAGATCAACAAAAAAAAAGTAGTTTATAAAAAAAAATCTCAAGAGTACATGCAACAATACTGTAGTGATTCTCTGTTCCAGGGCGTGTTTGCTAGTTCTGATGTTCTGCATTCCAAAAATCCATGTTGCCACAATTACCAGGTTTCTGGGAACACCTGCTCAGATCCAGCAAAAAAATACAACTTCATGCTCAGACTTCTGTTATAGTAATGAAATATGTAGAATAAAAAGTCTGAAAAAGACATAGCAAGGCCCCAAAAACTGACCTGACAGGCAATGAAAGTCAGCACAACTCTGTGCCCATCCTGGGTGCTGCTCAGCCTCCCAGGGCTGAATCAGTGGGTGCTCCCTGGACTCTGACTGGGGCTATGGATGGGATGGAGGTCTGTGACATTCCCTCACAGTTTCCCCACTGGTGCTGACAGTAGCAGAAGCACTGGAGGCACTTCCCAGGTGGGATAGCTTGGGCCAGGGCTAATGTGGCCACTGCCCAGAGAGAAATCTGGCTGCCAGCACCAGAGAGCAAAACTCCTAGAGGCCAAATGCTTCAGCCACAGAAATGGGCTGGGGAAGAGGAATTATAGCAAGCCATAGTCTTGCCTTCAGCCAAAGACAGCTATTTAGGGACAGGTCTGTGTGGCCTCACAATGGGAGGTTTGTCTCCCTGTGTATATCTTCTAATTGCCAGGGTTACTGCACAGTAAAACCTGAAGTTTGGCTTAGTTTCAACCCAAACCAAAGACCTTGCCAAGCTTCCAGGTCCACCAAACCAATAAATTAACTCAGGTTCACCTGAAATTTGACTGAGTGCTTTGTTTTTTGGTGGTTTATTTTCTTTTTTTTTTTCCTCATGGGGGAGTGCTGTGTGGCAGTGTTTGGGTTTTTTATATCTTTAAACATAGTCACTGTACTACTCTAGGTGTTGGAGTCCCCAGTTGCAATGAGCTTAATCACTTCAAGTCACTCTACTGGCCTGAGCTGCCAAAGCAAACCCTTTCTGAAAACCCCTCTTGTCTTGCAGCAGCTAGCAGTATGCACTGGCAAAATCCCAGAGCCCCTAAAGCACATGATACTGTAAAACCCCAAAAATGTTAGCAAAAGCTGCACAGACAAAAGAAAAATATTTTTTAAAAAAGGATGTGGGACCCCAAGTGGATTCAATGTCATTTGAAAAAAAAGAAAAAAATAAATCTCTACTTCTATTTTTCAGATGTAATAATAAGAACCAGAATTATTACAAGACTCTCACTCTCCAGAGTTGAGCACCTGGGCTCTGTAGCACTCCATGGGCTGATGGGTGTCCCAGGGGACTGACCCAGACCTCACTGTGTGTCTGTAATCCCCTCAGCAGAGCAGGAGTGCAGACATGGCCACATTTCCTTGCTTTCTGCCTTCAGATTGATGTGAGCCTCTCTCTGCTGCATTTCAAGGGCCATCATCTGAGTGCACTGAATCAATTTCAACCAGCAAACTACACTCTGTGTTTGGACCCAGCCACGCTCAGGTTTTGTTTTCTACATTCCTTTAAATCCATACACTGTATTTAGGCAATGAGCTACATCAGGCAGTGGTGGGTGAGTGATTACTATATTCCTCAGGTGTCATTATGCCATGGGAATTTGGAAACCACAGCACTCTACCACCTGAGATGTGCACTAATCCTGTAGAAATGTACAGAGTGGGAAATCTTCTAAAACGGAATTAATGGTCATAGATAGAAGAAGCACATTTGATATGGGCAGAATGTCACTGTCAGCCAGCCAGAATTGCTACTTGTGAGTACTTCTCACAACATAGAAGTAGGTCCAAATAATTATGAGATTATTGTGCAAATTTTGTCAGTGGAGCTCAAACTAGTTTATTAACAAAGCAGCCACTCAGTGTAGCACTGACAGAAAGATGATTTCACCACCACGAAGCTGGAGAAAACCAGTGGTGGTAGGGGCTCGGGGGAGAGAAGTCTCTCCATGCTTCTGCATTAAATCACTAACCACCAGGAACAGATAGAGAAGCTCCTAGCCTCCTTTGCCCATTACAGTCCTGTAAGAACAACAGATATGCAAAGACACCAGGAGTTTTCAGCCAGGACCCAGCTTGGCTTGACATCAGATGTGACAGAGTGCCTGCTGCTGTCAGAGGAACCCCAGCCCCTCAGCACAGGCCCTTTGGCAGGCAGCTGCTGGCAACAGCTCTGGTGGCCTTCTGCATCATATGCAGCAAATTAAACAAAACAGTTCCTCCCATTTTGTCTTTAAATTCTAAAGATAATTCCTTGTGCAACTTCTTTTATCAATGGTCAAAATAATAAGCATTCATTTTCCAGTGTTGGCTAAGACTGTGAGTCAGGCTAGCACTGTGAATTTCACTGTATATACTTCAATATCTTTCATTATCTCAAGTACCTTCTAATCAATAGAATTCAGAGAAAGAATAACTAACTTAGTTGATTATCTAAATCCTTGTATTTGGAGCTGTTGCTACCAACAGTCCAATTCCAGTGTGAGAACTAGATGCATTTGAAAATTTGCATTTGAGATCTAATTGAAAATGCAGCCCCAGCCTACAAGTATCCTTTGAATCCAGGAGGCACTTGTGAAAACAGGGCCTTAGGTCTATCTGATTTAGAGCTGTGTCCAAAAGATGCTCTTGCTTTTTTTGGCAGCTCAGGGCAGAGGGAGTCTGTTTAATTTAATGGAGTACCTTGACAATGCTGCTACACAACAGAGGGGACTTTACCCCAGTAAACAGTTTTCAAAGCTGAGAGGCATGGTGTGTCATTTTAACATCACACCTTTTAACAGTCTCCTTGTCCTTACTGGAAGTCAGAGGCAGAATCTCTAATGTTAAGCTACCGCTCTGTTTCTGAGCTCAGTTTTAGTTCCTGCCAATACATATAGGTTGAACAGATGCTGATTTTCCTAAGTCCAAATTAGTACAGACAGTAACACAAGCACCATGTCCTCATTCCCCTTCTCCCCCAAGATTACTAATAAAGAGTCTATTGCTTGGCTACTGATTGTACCACGTGCTCTAATTACTTGTTTCAATGATGGCAAACACATTAAACAAGTATTAAACAGCATTTAAATCAGTGCTCTTTGAAGAGGGAAAGACAAGCAATGGAGGCATTTATTAATCACTAAATTAGTATCCAAATTAGCATGACTTTAGAGAATTTTCATTTTGCAAAAATGTCCTCCTGGGTTAAAATAAAACCTCAGAACAGCTTTTAGAGCATTGAGCTCTAAACAGGTCTGTTTACATCCCCTACAGCCCAGGGGACTTTTAAGGGGAAAGCTAATGTGAGAAACATTGACTGTAATGACCCAAGAAAAACATAGATCTTCCTGCCCCGTGGGCTGACACATAAGCACACATAGAAGCATCCAGTGTAAACTGCTTTGCTTTTTTCCAAATGCCACCGTGAAACACAGGGGTGCCATACAGTATGCCTACATCAAACATATAAAAGTCACAGGATTAAAGCCTTGTCCCAAATAGCCAAGACGCCAGAAGCACAGCGTTTGCATGACCTGCCCCATGCGCCTGCCCTACTTTCCCTCTGCGAGACAGCTCCCTCCACAGAGCAGCACCGGCAGCTTTTTATCTTGTCCTGCCAATAGAGATGATAACCTGCGACTCACTCCTGACAACGCACCACTGGGAACAGCAGTGAAATAAAATGCCTCCCGTTTGCACAGGGCCCACAGATGATCACTGCCACTGCTGTGCCCCAGGACACAGGCACAGCTCCCCGTGACTGCCCCACAAAGAGGGGCGCTAACGGGGTCATGCCACCCACATTCCCATCTGGACTGAGTCTGCCTAAAGGATTTTATATTTAATTTAATGCCATATCCAAACCAAAGAATGAGTGATCTCTAACCCCTTGAGACTCGCCACCTTTGCTCTAAAAATCATCTGCTTCAGGAGAATACCACATGTACAATAGCACACTTGTAATCTCGTTACCGAATCCTGACACAGCAGAGCACGCACACAATGGGGTGTGTTAGAAACGTGGCAGCGTGCCTGCTAATTAGTAAACAGTGTCAGTCATTTGTCAATTAACCGGTTTTATTTTCTTGTGGGAAGGAAATTTCTAGAATACCGTGAAGCACACACACTCCCTCCATTGTTCTCAGCTGATAGAGGTAGATTTGGATGATTGCTTTTTTCCTGTTGCCTCTTAACATTGCAAATCAAACTGCAATCAGAATAATGAGGTGTCAGTGGTTGAAACCAGAGCTAGTACTACATATTGTCAAAGACTGTTCACACTAATCAACTAATAATGACATCGCTTCCTCCACCATGCTAAATAAAATTCCCCTGGTTTTGCAACACAATTACTACTAATAACCATAGAAACCTTAGTGTGTTTAAGGAGACTGTTTCAGAGATTATCTGGAGACTTATTTTAAAATGAACTGGGAAGACAGATCTTCCAGGTGGAGCTTATTCTTTGGTAATTAAGTAAATCTAGATCCTGTGGGTGTATAGCATTTTCCAGCAGAATGAAGCATTTTTTCTGCTAATGATGCACATGAATTAAAATAGTAGTTACTATGCTGATGAAGAATGTATTAAATATTTAAACATTTTAATAAATACGTTACAGTAATAGCCATGCTTTAGTCTCAGAAAGAAAACCATAGGAAATGATACTCAATAAACAATCTTTTAAAATTATTAACTACTAAAGAAGGGACAATGAATACATATTTATTTTAAAACAAAAATGCATTGATTCTTCAAAAGAGAAATATCTCCTGATCACCAAGTTGTTTAAAAACGATGGTGGCACAAATGCTGGAAATACTTTGTGTTCTCTAAGTCACTAACTAAGTCACTTTGAAGGCTTAAGAAATTATTTGCTTATTGAGCTAAATTTCATCCAGATGCAGCAACATTTTTGAGCAGAGATGACAAGTAAGAAGACATAATTGTTGTGACACAAATGTTGGCTGACTGTGTTTCGAAAACATTAATCAGAAAGGAAAAAGAAAAGAAAGGAAGATCTGAAAGAGCAAGTTGAAGTCTTAAGGTTAAATAAAGATACCCAAAATTAAAAACATAGGAAAAATTCAACTCTTAGTTAGAGCCAAAAAAAAAAAAAATCCCAGTGTGTGACTGGCAGTTTTATTTCTGAGCTTATAAATGTAGGATACTTAGGGGCACAACTTTATCACCTTGTCAAGTATATTAGAACCACTGTTACCATTAGATTTCTTCAAAAAGACTGAGAAAACAAAGAACAGAGCCTATCTCAGTAGCACCCTGACTCATTGCACTAAAACTGCACCATGAAGAAGGCAGATTTGAGAGGAGATTGAAAAATACTTCAATAAAAATAAGAGCCATACTGAAAGAAAACACTGGCCCAGATTCTTCAATCCAAAGATATTTGAGAGGTCTCTTACAACAATACAGAGCAACATCATTGTACAAGTTGCTTTCAAAATACAATCCAGATTGCAATTTATTTTTTCATCAAAAACCCACAAAACCACAAACAAAATTAATGTCTTTTATGTAACTACATTTCTTTCCTGATATAGATAGGGGAAATTGTGTTGCATACTCAGATTGCATTACATAGCAACCTGGGCAATTGTGGAAAAACCTCATAAGCACCTGATTAAGCCTCTTTCTTTTTGGCAAAATAAATAAAATTCTGCTTAATTTGAAATATTTTGCTGAATACGGTGTTTTGCTGAATCAGAGCTTTCCCAAATGCAAACCTTTTAACAGCATCAACTGCAGGCCTCCAGACTTTTGCAGGCTTATCTGAAGTGAAACCCAACTGAAAGACTTCCAAGTTTTGCCCATTTCCTAATGCTTTGTGAGTTGTGCCAGTGACTCCTGGGAACCAGATTTGGAATGCATTTTGAATATTTTAAATCACAAACTTCCCCTTAAAGAAAACAGATGTATGCACATATTCACTTGAGTTCTTTATAATTTGAAACAGTATCATTTTCAACCAATCTTATTAGATACAGATGAACAAGTTTGTTTTTATCCTGGCAAAATGCTGTTTCTATTATTCTAGAAATCTTTTGCATAGCATTTTTTTTCTTGCAGTGAATAATTACTCTTCCTCTGCCATCTTGAGACAGACCCAGAAAACAGGCCCATTACTGCATCTAAATGAACCTTTTAAATATAAGGTACACACTGTAAACAATAGACTCCTGAAGGCTGGCACTCATTTACATGCTTTCTTTTAGATGTGACTACAGGTATCTAATTCCATTATCCTCAGTATTTCAATTTCAGAATTGCCTTTTTTTTTTTCTTTACTCACTGCCTCCCATTAACCAAACTTGGGATGAATCATCTGCATGAAATGTAAGACGGCTTGAGGTGCCTTGTGCAGCATGAAAACAGGCCATTTTAATAGTAATTTATTCCCACATCTGGAGGACTGCTTGGAAGCACTTTCAGATGCTGATGTGCTCTCCTTGCATTATCAGGAATTGAGTAAAACATTGGACCAGAATCGATGATCACCACTGATGCACAGATGAATGCCCACAGCAAACTAAGCCTTCAAATTATCAGCTTGCAGAGCACTTCTTGTTCATTTTCTTCAGTGTCTGTCTGCAGTTAACATCTGTTTCCAGTTATGGCACTACCAAAGGCTCTCCTCTGACTGTTATAAACACACAGGCTCATGGTGCACTGGGGTGTGCTTCTGTGCAATAGCTGGAAAGGGATGGCTGAAAGGGCTGTCACAGGAAAAGGCAGTTTAAGTTGGATCTGCCTATTTACCCAGTTGAATTTACCTTCTTACAGCTCCAGTCTGATGAACTGAAAGCACAGGCACTTTTGCAGAAAACTTTTGAGAGCAGAAATATCCCACAAAAAGAGAAAAAATATTATCCTGAGAACCCCCTATACCCCCTCCCCAATGCTGAAAGAATTCACTGTAGAATTAAGAGTTTGGGTATTGAAACTGCTGATTCCCAGGGATGTCTACAGTTTCCAAATGCCTAGAGGCTTGTAAAATCTGTCCCAGTACAGTCTTAACATCGCTGGTCACAGCTTGTCTTTCTCTTGATTTCTAACCACTCAGATCCGTTTTAACTTTTTTTTATTATCCACTTTCCTAAAATGCCTGTCATGATTCTGGGATCTTAAACACTGGGGCAAGAGCCAACTCCTTTAATGTCCAATAATGACTAATGCAACTAAGGATTTATCCCAACAGAGACAGGATAACAACAGCAGAGAAGAAAAAGTTCTACTCAGCACCCAGGAATCCTGTGCTTCTTTCAGATGTGCTGCAAATGATGCACCACTGATCTGTTGGAAGGGAATATGACAGAAGAGAAAATGGAGAAGGGAAGTTCTGTTCTCATGGGACATGTTCACAACCACACAACAGCCTGCTCATTCCCAGAATTGCTACATGTGTCCTGTGGGATTCTGGCTCCCTTCCTACCAGTGACAGCAGCATTTGGTATGCCCCTATTTCCAACATATCTGCACAAGAGCAAACATCTCAGAGATTCCCTCTGACATGAAGAAAGCTGAGCAGATGAAGCCCATACCACTTTTCTCCCTAATCTTTTTACCCCTTTTCTTTGATTCAGTAATGTGTCTGTGACACAATAATGCAGCTTTATCAACCATATCAGCTGAATGACTCTTGTTCTCTGGTTTCCAACATCATTGCAAAGCTTGAAGAAATGAATTCTAATGAGTTGTCACAATGACAGGACATTAATGGTAGCCTACACTGAGTTACAAAGTGGAGAACCATTACCAACTGCACGTCCAAACATTTGGAATTAATCAAGTGAACCAAGAGTTTTATTTTCATTCCCAAGAGAACACATTAGTTGGACAGCAGATGACAGTGGTGAGGAAAAAGAAAATAAGTGCACCTATATGTCCATGACTGCATTTTGAGATCATTTTGATGAAAGCACAGCACAGACTTGTATTTTTGTACCAAAACTGGCAGAAAGACCAAGGACAGAGACTAATTCTGGGCAGTAGTAGTAGAGTTAACAATGCACAACAAGGCATCTGAGCGGAAGAAGATGCTATTTCCACACAAGGGAATAAAGAGGATGAAAAGAATGGGAAATGGAAATAGGGTGGCATTAAACAGAATCTGTGTAATTAAAAATGCTAATAGCCTCTTGGAGGCTGTTTCCAAAACAAGCTATTTCCTTTAGACAATCAAAACATCATCAAGTTAACTATGTGCAGAGCCTGATTTCTCCTTATTGCAGACAATGGACTAGAACGCTCCTGCCTCAGGGTGGATGGCAGAAAAAAAAGGAACTTCTTGTTCCTCTCCAGTTCTGCTATCAGAGTCAATGATGAAGAATTTAGACTTTGACATGTTATCAAAAAATACTTCCCCAGGTTCTTCCTCATTCAGTTTGATCCTGTGACAATTTTAGCAAAGACCTAACATTAACTTGCATAAATGAGTTCGTGTACTGGGACCTGGTTCTGACCCCTCTTACACCAATATAAAATTGATGCTACATTTCACAGACTTAAGGTCAACATAAACTTTTGCTGTTGAGTGGATCAGCTTTTTTTTTTTATCATTTCATTTTACATAAATTTTTTTTGTTGTTGTTGATTTTTTTCCTCACAATCCTGGAGAGAGATACAAGTGAATTTTAATTTCAAGTAGTCTTCCAGACTCACAAGTCTCTACCATGAATATGACACTGTGCATGCACTGGCTGCAGCTTCAATAAAAACCACATGGTAGGATGGATGCTTCTATTAGATTAGACATCAGTGAAAATGCCACATCAACAGCAGTGTAACCTCAAGGACCTGCTCCAAATGAGATGATGTACTGAGAAGGTAGCAGCATCATCTCTAAATCATATTGCTTCACTTGAATGGATGGCAGTGGTGTCTGGAAGTTGAGACTGGAACTGGATGATTTTGAACTTTAGCATTAAATCAAAGGGCTTGATTTATTTCAGTGATAGCTCTTAGGATTATTCTATTCAGCGAAGTGTTAAGTGTACTAGGAAAGAAAATATTACAAAAATAATTTTGGCTGCTACACAAACGCTAAACAAAACTGCATTGTATTTTTTAAAGATTTGGTTTAAGCTGATACAAGCACATCACACCCAAGTCAGCAGAGGTCTGTGTTCCAATGGAAACTGTAACTTTTCTATTTTGCCATATAGAAAAAAAGGTGTAATTATTTCTACAATTTCATTCTTCTTCTCTCATTTATGTAACTCAAATCCTTGTCTCACTCTGCCCAAGGTTTTGCCCAGGCTACCCCTCGTAACTCTCTGGGTTCCCCCGACAGATGAATAACTTCCATCAGAGAAGCCTGGCTGCATTTTCTTTCCCCTTCAAGCTGTTTTCTTCTCAAACACTTTACAGCCCTGACTATATGTAATTATCAAATGACAACAAAAATCTCTGGTTTTTTTCACTCCCCCCAAAAATGTTATATTTTGGCACCATTCTTTATGCTGCCTAGAAAAACAGAAGGACAATATGCAGCCTCTAATACCTCACTGTTATAATCAAAGTAGGATAATTGGATGAGCTTCTTTACATATTTGTTGACATATCACCAATGTGGATGGCCTGGTTTAAATACAGTTGCCTCTAAAATGTGATTAAAGGAAGTATCTGGTCTGAAGAAAATAGACTAATATATTTAACTGTGAAAAGCACACATGTATTTCCATGAATGAACTTCAAAAAGTAATCATTAATTTCATCAAAGCAGAAAATAGTCCAACAGAAATAATGGCACTACAAGAACTCATGAGTCAGTGAGTTCTATCAAGCTATCAAAATTTAAGCTTCCCTTTTAGTTAAACTCAGGAAAACTTGCAGTCATTCATTATGAAATAAACAATATCATTCAATTTCAGACTCTTGTCCATTACCAGGAATATTTAAACATCCTCACTCAGATTGCTCCACGCAGATATCATTTAAACTGACTGAGCTTTTGAACCACCTGAAACGTCTTTATTGGGAAAACCTACTCTTGCCACACTTGCTCTCCTCCAGATTCATGTACATCTCGATAAAACATTCTGAGGGGAAAACAAAGGCTGGTGACTGTTCTTGAAGAAAAAGGGAGAAACATTTTGCATAACACAGACATTAAATAGATTTCTTTCAAAATTTGTTTCAAGGGAAACCTGGCTTTTGCCCTGATTCAAAATTCAGCATTTTCAACAGCCTTAATGCAGCCTAGAAGATATGTTCTTTTTTCCTTAGAGTCATTTCTCCTTAGGCAATTAGCAGTCACTATGGAGTCTATGAGAAACTTTGGTCCCCCATTTGTGCACAGAGAGCTCCTGCAGCGGGCACTGCACAAACACAGGCCACGAGGCAATTTCTTGCCACATCTACTTTGCAGAACAATCACCTGCAGAGTTTGTTCTGGCTCTGAGGGCAAGACTTCACCTGGCAAATTTGCTTCCAGGCGTGGGTGATGCAGACAGTGCTGGTGTTACCCTGAGAGAGAGAAGCACAAGGCAGCCCAGGCTCTGGAGTGCACAAACTAAAATTGAAATTGGTAACAAGCTCACTCTAATAGAGACATAGTAGAACAATAAGCTCACAAAATACAGGATAAAACTGCTAGTAAGAAAGCTTTTAATCTTTGTTTGATCTTGTTGGCTCTGATTCAAATAAGGAGCAATTTCGTGGATGTCAATGGAGTTACTCAGGTAGAAATCTGGATTGAGAGCACAATCTAGCTTATCATTCAAGCATATTTAACAGAGATAGAGGGAAAGTTGTAAAATACTGTTCATAATGTTCTTTTAATTGAATTAATACTGTAATTCACCTTGCTCAAAATGAAGAGTCTCTTCATGTTTTGATACTGAACTAAAGCCCTACATACTACCAACGCTTATCTATCTTGGTACAGAGGAAAAAACCTGCAATTGACTTTTCTAGCTGTAAAGATTCTCTCAAAAATATGAGAACCTACATCTGGTGCCTGATGTACTGTCTGTTTGAGCAATCCAAACAGCTGAAAATGCCCACATGTTGCATAAGTAAGGACTAGTCAGATAAACAGGAACTGACAGACTAAAGTGATTTTTAACTTCCAGAATCAAAGTCTTTACCATACTTGAGCTTTACTCCTGTGACAAAATGTGTTTATAAGAATTCAATCAAGTCATCTCCATTAGAAACCTTTTAAAAGAAGCTTAAAAAACACTTTTCATACACCTCTCTCTCCTTTCACCTGCATTTTATACTCTGTTGTCAATTGCACCAATGAAAATCCAAACTCACTGAGCAGAATGTACAGAATAACTTGAGATTTAAAAGAGGAACTGGGACCATTTTTATCTGTCTGAATTTATGTGCTACTCCAAAGTTTAGGAAATGGGCCATGTATGACTTTTATATCTTCCTTGTCCTCAGCAGAACTTTGAACATCATTAAATCATCTTGACTATTTTTATGGGAAAAGGGGACCACAATACTTATTGTCAGAGATGCTGACTCTATGGTATTAATGGCTTGGAAACATGCCAGGAAATCATATTCTATAGAGTCTCAGTAGTACTCAGGAGTGTAGATGGCTGGTGGAATCTTAATGCCCATACATCACTCTGTGAGGGCCATAATCCTGGCATGAATAAGCTCTGTGAGGACATCTCATTAAAGATCAGTCCCTACTCTCAAAGGTGGAATTCTGATTTTCATATCTAGGGGTGGCTTGCTGTGGCATCTTCTCCTCCTCTGCTACATATTTATTAATATTGACATATGGTTGTTGAGACAAAGCAACTTCATTTGTTCTGCATGAGAAGATTGGGAAGAACTGCAGGGACTTCAGAAATAGCATTTGCAGATTTCATTGAGCTAAAGCTCCCTCTGAAGTCAGACTGACCCTCAGAGAAAACAGTGGCATGCAAAAGGGCAAAAGCAGCTTACTCTGGGTAAATAAAACTAACCACAATGAAAGCAGTGCAAATGGACCCTGCTAAAGTGTTACTTGAGTATTCTGTGCACAAACTCTACTCTGATAATAGAAAGCTGTTGAATGAGTCTGATATGGAAATCAACTTCTTCAACCAAAACCTCATTTCCCCAGCTTTTGGGCTTTCTGTGAAGTTTTTTAGCTGACATTCCAGTATCTACCCAAGGTTCCATATACCAAGAGTCAAATGCAATCAAAGCAGTGAAAACCCTGGAAATTTTGTATCCCATTATGAATGCTCAGCTTTAAATGCTCTTTCCTGCATTTTCATTTAGTATCATCTCTGGCCTGTTATTCTTTCCTCTCTGGAGCCCATCCAAAGACATGATATTCATAGCCAAAGAATATCTTTATCCTGGTTAGCAAGACAGCTGTGGGTACTGCTTTTCCACAATCTTTCAGACTTTTCAGACAAATCCACTTTGTTACTTGCTCAAGTTTTTTGCCTGGCCAGGGGAAAACTCAGGAAGAGTTGAAATGGAGGGATTTGCAGTACTCTATGCCCTTTTGCATTCCTTGGTGACTCCACACACTCCTAGCTGATATAAGTTGCAAAGAAGCTTATCATTTACAATATGATATTTGGGTTTCTAGAATATTTAGGTTTTACTGGTTTACTGTCATGTCATCTATTGGGAATTCCTTCTATCAGCAAAAAGCAGTTTTCAAAGGTAAAAATAAGTAAATATAATACTAAAATAAGTAAAAATAATACTATAAATATATGACAAGGGAGTCAATATAGTGTCATTGATGTGAACTATACAGCTACATTGTGTGGTAGAATTCCATGACCTTTGCCTAAGTGAAAAAAATGCTGGTTTTCTTGTAGAGGGGAAAAAGAAGAAATATAATTTTAGCTAAAATTATACTTTGAGCAAATGTGGATATTTTCATAGTCCAAAACCACATTAGACAAGCAGAGATACTGAAGGGTAACTTCCATGTAATTCAGATGTGTTCTTGCATACTAATGTTCATTGAACTTTTGCACTGAATAAACTTATATAGCTTTTTCCCAGAAGACAAAACCTAAAAAAGTCTGTGATTTTACACAAACAAGTCAAAACATCAAATGAGAATTCTGTGTCCCCAATTCAAACACATCTCTCTTCAAAGTCTTGCTATTTTCCAAAGAGAGATCGAAAAATATCTTTATACAAGATGTGAACTTGATTATTATTAAGTGCTTTTAAGCTAGAGTTATGGAGTACTCAGGATTTGATCTCTGCCTTAGTTAAAATTCAGAGACACTAAATGAAAAACAAAAAACAACATTTGCAGTTGTCAACTTATAAATAAAAGATGTCTTTTGTGTAAAGGACTTTGTTCATGTTGTTTATCTTCCCGAAGTTGCTAATGGTCAGATTGTCCACCACGATGTTCATATCCTTTGTAAAGTGACCCAAAAGGGAAAGCAGCTCTCAGATGCAGTTTTTCTAATGTATTTTGGGCTACTCCTCCCCAGCTCACTCAGGGTGGCATCACTGAAGCAAATGGAATTTTTACCTAAGCTTTTATTCAGTTACAGCAGTAATGAAACAATTTGGGGAAAATTGCAAATGTTACAGTAAAGTTAATGTCTGTAGTTGCTGAAGGAACTACAAAGATCTTACAAAGATTATTAGACAGGAGTAAATTTGAGGTTAACAGGGAGATTTAATAGAACTGAATAGAACTTAATAATAATTAAGATGTTTGGACTTGAGCTTCTGTTTCTCCTCCCATTTTCTGACATATGTCTCCAGTAGCTGGTGTTATACATCCCTCTAATAATGGCAGACGTTTATGAGTGATCCAGGCACTGCATGTTCTATGTAAATGACTAAGAGAAGATATTCAAACCCATATTACTATTTATTAGTAATATAAAATCATCAAAGCACTTCTAGCGGGGAACTAAGCTCCTGTAGTGGACAATCCATACATAATACATGCACTTATGCTTTGAGGACCACCCAGAAACCAGTGCCAAACTGCCTTAGGTGCTTTACAAGAATGTATTTAAGAGGGTACCCTCCCCAAAAGAGCGCACTCATCACTTCCTTCATGGGTAGGAGGAGTAAGGACACGTTGTTAGAAGTAATTTGCTGTGTAAGGATAAAGTGATCCTGACTTGGTAACAGGTAGAAAGCATTTACAAATACACTTTATAGCTTCCTAACAACAATCACACACATGGTGGTCACAGTTCATCCATTCTGTTTAACTTAGGTAGCTTTTCCACAAAGCTACAGATGCATAGAGGATGATGAGTTTGGTTTTTTCGGTTTTTTTCTGGGACAGATTTTTAAAATGCTTTTAGCTACAAACAAAATCTGACAAAATTTAAACAGATGTCAAAATAAATTTCCACCTAAATTCTCTATCCAAGCATGATTTGTATACAGCTTGATATGAATAGCTCCTGAGTTGCTGAGGAAATTTTTAGCTTTTAAGGGAAAAAAACAAAACAAATACAGATAACATATTAGTGGAAAACCAGCCATATTCAAATAATCTGTCTGCATTCTGTTCCAGAGGAGCAGGAAGGAGGGCACAAAGACATGGTATCTTAGCAATGCAACCCAAGCAAATACTTGAAAAAAAGGCAAGTACAATTGGACCACATTAAGCTTGATCAACGCCAGAAAACTCTAGTTTGTTTCAGGAGACTTATGAATGGCATGTATCCCAGCAACTACAGAATGTGTAATAGGAAAACCAGGTACTGGTTGTTAAGAGATAGAGCTGTAGGAAGAAAGTGAAATGACTAGGAGGACAAAAGCTTATTCACTTACATGATACCATAACCTATATCCAATTTCAGAGCAGTAGGAAGGAAAGGATTAAGCCCTAAATCACCAGAATTTTTTTAATAACCATGCAGAACCAACTAAGTCGGGCTCTGCTGTCAGGCTGCAAATGAGGTGCTTTCTTGGTTTGTACTTTCTGCTGCTAGGAGAGGAGCTGGGAGAAATACAAAGAACACTTTACATCGCTTCTCTTGGGACTGTATGATGCCCAGAGGTGAAAAAGACACAAACTGTTCCTTGCCTGTGCCACAGAGGAGGAAACGCCCACCCCTGCAAAGATCATGGAAGGGAGTAGCAGAGAGGATTCCAGCTACAAAACGTGAGCCATGGAAGAAGGAGAAGCAGATTGCTCTGTGTTACTGAAGCTCAGAGAAGGTTTTCCAGCTCGACAACCATCCTGAGCATTCATTGTGAGAGCAGTTTGTTGCAGGATGCTGGGGAGTGCTTTATACAGCAAGCAGGGATTTTGGTAATCTAGGAGTCTTCTGCAATATTACTTATGATTATAGGAAATTAGACTTGATGACTACATTGAACCCTCCAACCTTATGTATGGGAAGTCTGTGCTTTTCTTTTTCTGTTGTGCTGCCAAACAGGAAACTCAGCAAGTAAGAAGGATGGAGTGATTTGGCCCTGATGGATGAATACTGGCTGTTCTCTTCTACAATGAAAAGGAAAAATATTTGAAGGATCTATTACAGTCTGATCAATGGCTTTATCCAGGCTTTGTGCATGAAATAATGTGTTTCATAAATTCCCAAGCACCTTGGGGATAAAAATGCTAGAACCAAATCTAATTTTAATGTAAATATTCATAAGCATAGTCAAATAATATCTGCATGCCAGTATGATATTTATTTGTACAGGTTTTTTCCCTGCACCAAAAAAAGGCTCCACTTGTTGGCTAAATTCACAAGCAGTGGAAATAAAAGCATTAAAACATCTTTCCTCCTCAAGAAACAACTGGATTTTTTTCTTGTAACAGACCAATCTATTAATGTACCACATCTCCATATGGGAAACATGTCACAGTATATTAAAAATATTTGTGGTGACCTTTGTGCATGTTTAGGACTCATGAGCCATATTTAAGGTTTAAAGCACATTTTGTTCATTATCTCACTGCAAAAGACTAAAATTCCAACAAAACACAGGGATTATTCACTCCCATCACCAAGCTCAGAGGTAGACACCTTCACACTTGCATCCCAGCAATGGTGGCATCCTGTTGCAGGCCAGTCATCATGCAGATTGCATGTAATTAATTTTAGCTTCCCTAACTGAGATGTAGCAGAATGTGCTATTGTATGATCCCAATAACTTTTTACGAGATGGAAATAGAACTAAAACTCATATTAGTTATTTAGGGAAAGCAAACACCTAACTGATTCTATACATATGTAGTTTTTATGATTTCTATTTACTTAAAAAATAGAATTAAATGTTATTTTTATAAAAGAAAATAAATTAGCTCACTGAGGACTTAATTATCCTTTCTTTTCCAATGGGAATCAATGCTATTGGCAGCTTGCAGGCCTGTTCTCTTGACAAATCAAGTTGTTGTCTGAGGCGTGAAGTGTTAAGATTATGATCGACTCAGCGTGACATTGTGATTCATGGCTACTATATTACAGAGGGAAAAAGGGGATTTATGCTTCATATCCACTTTGAATTCATAGTGAAACAAGTGAATCATTCTATTCAACCTCAGGAGTTCATGTTCTACACCCGGGGGGTTGAGCAATATAACAGGCTTGAACATTTTAAGGAACAAGTGCAATAAAATATCTCTGTGAAATATTCTCTCTTTCCCCTCATGCTATAAGTTTAAAGAATCACCTGGAGTAAAGATTTAATAAATACATTTCATTAGAAGAAGAAGTAAGAGGGATGGATATGAAAGGGGCATATTGGTCAACTGGAAAAAAGACAGGTCCAGACAGATAAATGTAACCAAAGGAACAATTATGTAGAGTCTCTGTAAGGCCTAAATTCTAACCAATAGGTCTAAATTATATACACTAACTTTCTTTATTCCCCTCCAATAAAGCCATTGATGAGAAAATTCTGTTGCACTGCCATGTTTAAACAAAGGTATAACATTAAGTATGTTGATTTTATTTCCTATACTCTGAGATCAACATCTGGAAACAACCACAGACAGCTGGGGTCACTGTAGCTGCTGTAATGAAGGAGGGCATCAGCACAGTTCTCCAGAGAAATGTGGCAATGCATGCATTTCACTGGACACCATTAATAGGGTCGACAGTGCCATCCACTCCCCCAGGAAGCACCACCCACCTTGCAATTCATGTGTGACAATTTAACCATGTGCAAATCTGCAGCCACAGCATCAAAAGCAGGAGGAAAATCTAGACAATCCCTGTAGCACTCCATTTCAATTAAGTTCAAGATCCTCTATTTTAAAAAATATAGAATTCATGCTACTTTTTCTATAGTGTTAGAAAATGCATGGCAAATTGAATTTCACCCTTGCAAAGACAGCTTGACTGCAGAAGCAGAACCAAAGTCCGACTGCAAAATGTCAGCACTGAATTCCTCTTCCAGCTTTATCTGTATAATGAGCAGAACCAAGGCATAGAGGGAGGCACAATGAAATTAAAGAAAACCAAGACTCCTGGTCCTTTTTGGGGAAAAATTATTCCCTCTCTTCTAATTAACTAAAAGTGTCCTTCCAGCTTTTATGTAAAACCCTTTTGGTTATTGTTTTTGCAACCATTTGAAGGACTTAGAGAAAGTCCAGCAAAGATAATGCTGAAAAGTCTCTCTCTCCAGTTTGAGGAAATGGTTTTCTTTTGTGTATTTATGATTTTCAAGAGAAAAGGGTTTGTTTTTTTATTCTGATATTGCTACATAGAAATAGCAATGAGAAGAGCTAATTGTTATTAAGTATTATTTGTTCAGCACACTGAGTGACAAACATACTTTGTGGACCAGTCTTTGTTAAATGATGAATTTATGATTTAATGAATTTTCATGCAAATAGAGGCCTCTCTGTTCTTTTGTCTGACTTTGCTGAGGAAAAAGGGATGCCTTACTGACCTCATGCTGTCTCCAGCCTGTACTGGTGTTTTATTGGCTCTTGCTCTCAAGAGATATTCTTCTACCTGTAGGCAGCCCTGTGACTTCTGTTCCCAAGTTCACTATTGATGCACACTATCGAGGATTCTACCCAAGTTATGGTTTTCTACTGTGGCATTCCAGTAAGATGGCCTCTGGCTCCTGACCTGACACAGGGATGCTAGTAAATTATATACCATCCATAAATATGGAATCACCTGCTCTTGTGAGAACCAGATTTAATAATAAAATATCGTTCTACAGTACAAAATACAAGGTCTCATAGACTCCAGACAAAGAGGAACAGCATGGGCTGGGTTGTTCATAAACCACCATAAATTTGCCAAAACCATTCAAGTATTGCTCTGATGATGCCTGAACTTCCAAAGTTACTTTATACAATCATCAGCACCTTTGTGGCATAACTGCTGTAAAATATAATTACTGGGAAAATTTTTCCAATGACAACATGTCAAAACTATGTCAGAAAATGCATCGAGGCTAGAACTTGAACTGATGTGCATCGGCTTAGACACACCATTGATTTTAAAGCAGCTGCAGAGATTGCTATCAATTTAGCATCCTCCTTTCCTATATCTAAGCTGTGGTGCTGAACATATAAAAGACTCCCATGCTGTCTCTGGCTAGCAGGTAAACTACAGCATAAAATGCTCTTCAGCAAGGAGAATAAGATATGAAAATTGAATAGATGCACTAGTTGCCAAATGGGAATATAGAATAATATGTTTGCAACTGGTAAAGACATCTGCAGTAGTTAACCTCATAAACCAGCTGAGATATTATTCTCTGTCCAGTTACAGATGTAGAGATTTCACAGCCACTCAGGTATCTCCTAAATTTCTAAACTGATCAAAAGAGAAAACACCATTTTGACTATCTTATATCATCTGAAGATTAATATCTGATCCTAGAGATCTCCAGAAAAAAGGTGCATGAATACATAGTCAGCTCCATATCTACCTCTGAGCTAATAACCACAGGTAAAAATGTAAGCCCAAAGCATCCATCTCTATTTACACTGCACTTCTGGATGTGCTTGAATCCCACTGCTGTCACTTCAGAATTGAATCTCTGTGAACTTTCAGCTGCCTGCACTAACAGATAGGCTGTTTATATTAGTTCTCTGGCATAATGAAGTGTATCTTCAGCTCTATAAAATATCAGGTCAACTTGATTAACTGGTGCAGTCACTGTTGCGTTATTTTTAGAACAATTCCCAAAAGCTACAATCTACAAAAGTCTTAATACTACTTTTCTTCCATTAAGTATATTATTGAGTGAAATTATGCATCCTACTATAGCAGCCAGTGACCTCAAATTGTATCTCTTCCTGCAGAGTTCTGTACATTATGTACCCAGAGACCATCCCTATCCCACAGAACTTAAACCACAGAAACCAGGAAAGCCATCAAAAAAGATATTTAGCCCTATTTGCTGATATGAAACCAAGGCAAACAGAAATGAGACACTTCTGAAGGTCACAGGCTTTTCTGCAGGAACAGCAAGATTTGAAACAACAACTTCATTTGTGGTGTGTAACTCAACACAGAGCACAGGTCCCTCCAGCTCCAAATGGACAGAGGCAGGAGCCCCTCTGATGCACAGCAGTCACACCCTGGTGCCCAGCTCTGTGGCACTGCAGTGAGTGTGATGCTCCTCAATTCATTCCCTTCAAGGCAAGAAGTGTGGCTCAGACAGCTGCCCAAGTCAGAGCTGTCTTGAGTTACATCACTAGAGGAGCAGGGCTCTGCTTTGGGCACTAGCTAGCACCCTTACTCAGCTTCCTTGTGCATTCCTTGAGATAATGGGAGTTTTACCAACTTCTTTCACTTCTGAGTAAAAGACTTATTTCACATAGGACAGTGGGCAGAACAAAACACTGCTGGGAGAAAACCCACTGCTGGAGCTGGCAAGCTATATAGATCTAGAGATCATATAGATCTGATTGCAGCCACAAAAGAGTACACCATAATATACAAATAAATCATCAGATATTGCTATTAATTTCTCTATTTTGTCTTTTGCAGCACTAAATACATTAAGGAATTTTTGATAAATTTTCCAATTATATTTGTTCACAAGCATTGGCAAAACAATCTGTGCTATTAATGAGATGTTTAGTGCAAATTAATCATTAAACCGGACGGTCTATGCCCTGAAAAGTGATTTGTTTTGCAGGGTGTTTTTACTAGCCCACTCAGTCTTTGGAAATTAACATGTTTCTTGAAAGATCTTCATCATTACTTTGATTTTAATTTGTTAGAAAGGTAGTAATCCAGAAAGTCCCCCATGGGATTGCAGTCTGTCAAGCTGTCCTTGCACATCCCAAGGATACACGCAGAAGGGATCTGTAGTGTCACACAAATGGCACAAGGCCACACTGAACTCGGGGGTGCCCTTCCCTGAGGAAGGAAGTGGGAGAGACACTGGAGACAGACATTGTATTGTAACTGAGGGGAACTCTGGGGTCATGGCAAGTCAGCTGGAAATGAGTTCTTCCTAAAAAGCTCCCAGGTTACCTAGGGAGTTACCCAGTTTTCTCTCCTGCATTCAGCATAACATGGGTGGGGCAGAGAATTTGCAGGGGGCTTTGAACCTCAGTTAAATAATCTGCAATAAAGAAGTCTAGTGCAGCAATGAATGCATTGGAGGAGCAGCAATTGTGAGTACATTCTGCAAAGAGAATTTTACAGGTGCACAGGTTCTACCCAACAGTAGCACATGGATGAAGGTTGGGGTTTTATTGAACAGCACAAACACACATTATTGCTGTTTCCAGTACTGCACATATGGCAATGTCTCCTAGCAGGAAGAGCAGTTCTTGCTTTACAGAAATGCAGTTAATCCAAATACACAAACTGCAAGACAATTATGAAATCAGAAGCAGCCATCAGATCCTCTTAGCATCACTGCATTGTCTGGAGCTAATTGCTACATCCCATAATTATGTTGCTTACCTAGTCATTTGCCTATTTCTTGCAATGACTATTCATATGATCGCTTTATTTTTAATGCAGCATGGCTGCACTATGCACAGACACACCGTACTAGCATTCCTTTAGGATTTGACCCTTTCTTGGCTTTGGTTCATGCCTCTTGTTCTTGTGTTTGACATAAATTCAAATCATCTTGTAGCATCCATCCTTACAAATCCCTTTGGAGATTTATATACTTCTCAAAGGGCATCACTTTCTCGCTACTCTTGCATTTTAGCCTTAAAGTTTGAGAGGTTGGTGAGGTTTTTTTTGTTGGCTTTTTTTCCCTCTTGGCAGAGAAGCCTTATTATTAAAAAAGCCCCAAATATTTAGTAACATTATGGCTGCCATCTACTTTGTATATTTTTCTGGTAGCCTTCAGCAAACTGACCTATAATTACTGCCTTTTACATGTTTCCTCTTAAGTTCCTTGTACTGTCAAGTCTCCTACTCAGCAAATACAGATATAATAACTTGAATTCCTTTAAAAAAAGAGTTTGATTCCTTTTTAACAGCTATTGTGTTCAATGTGACAGAGTGTTTACATTGGCCTTGTATTTAAGACAAAGTCCTGATAGAGATGGTGGATTTCGGCAGAGATAAAGCTCTTCAGGAAGCTAAAACCACCTTATCTCATCAGTCAGCTTGAGCACTACAGGCAGATTTGCCTCAGCAGCAAATGTAACAGACCTTTAGTTATTCTTGTCATGGGCCTCTCTCCCTGTGGGATCTCGTGAGCTGTCTTTTCCCCCCACCTATGTTTAAAGAACTAATTGTATTTATTAAACATAAGCTTCCATATAGAAACTTTTTACTGGAATTCCCTGCAAGCTTTGCCTTTTGTTTGGTGTCATTTGGAGAAAAGGAAGCTGCAGAGTGACCTCGCTGTTCTCTGCAGCTTTCTGAGGAGCAGAAAGAGGTGCTGAGCTCTCCTCCCTGGTGTGACAGATCACAGAGGAATGGTTCAAAGCTGCATCAGGGCAAGTTTAAACTGGACATTAGGAAACATTACTTTACCAAGAGGGTGCTCAAACACATCAACAGGCTTCCTAGGGAGGCTATCCATTCCCAAGCCTGTCAGTGTTCAAGAGGCATTTGGACAATGCACTAAATAATACACTTTAACTTTGGGTCAGTCATGGAGTGCTCAGGCAGTTGGACTAAATGACCACTCTAGGTCACTTGAATTGTTTTAAGTACAATCCTGTATTAAAATATTTTTAGGAGTCAGACCATGAAAAGGCCTCTAGTACTTCTGCTTCTGTACAAATAAATTTCTCTGCAGATACATCTAGTACTTAGTGGCTACATTCACATATGTGTATGTTGATTTTATAAAATATTTTCATGTGACCATACATTTTACAGAAAAAATAAAAACAACAACACAAAACCCTCAAACCTCTAAATTGTCAGAATCATACACTTTTGTAAAGTCCACTGTAAATTCAAGGCTATGCTGCAAAAATGTAGGCTTGTTAAAATTACATGAATCTTTAATAACAATTTATGTCTGAATTCAAAGAAGAATGAAGTTATGGTTGCAATCCTTACAATGAAACAAGAATGAATGTGGGAAGGGGTAGACAATGTAGATATTTTCTTTGGTCAGCACATTGTGTGTATTTTATTTTGACCCAAACTGGGACTGTTCAAGACACTAGAAGCTTTGACAGGGCTATGCTGACTTATTAACTCTGCTTTGCACAGATATAAGGGACAGAAAGATCTTCATTGTGGGACACAATGGGTAACTTCAACTCCTTCAACATGTGGCTGCAATTACCATTTTGTAAACATTTTCATTGAGTCTAGATCCACAAAATTTTGTAGCTTTTTTTGGCCGAGAGTAATAGCTCTGGGAATGACAGTCTCATCTCCAAAATACATGTGTAACATAAAGAAAAAGAAGAAAATAACCACTCTAGAAACTCTTAATGGGAACAGCCCAAGACATCCTCCTGTAAAATTTGTCAAAGTCATATCAGCACTTCAGTACTAAGTTTAGTGCCCCTCCTTCCCAGCTCTCAGCCTAACAAACCTAGAACTGGACCAGACTGTGCCATCCTCTAAACGTTATCAAATGGGGCAATGGCTTTCAGAGCCATTAATACACAGGCATGTGAAAAACAATACATCAGGAAGTCAGAGGAATGTCCATTGATCTTTTCCAGCACGCCTTTCTCCCCCTTTCCAAATGTTCTAAGCAAGTCAGAAATGAATAAATTGCTGATGTTTAGGTTTCATTGAATAATAGATTTTTTTCAGATAATCTTCCATCTTTGGTGTTATTTAGGCTGCAGCAGAGTTTCCCAACTGATCACCTTTATCTATATTCCTCTATCAGTACATTAGAGTCTTGGCAGATGCTGTAAAACTGCAATTCTCTAGATCAGGATAAATATATTGGGAAAAACACCACAGAATGGCTGACAACCAGTCTTTGGAGGAGTCATGACTGTGCACAACAGAATATAGAGCAGCTTGTAATAAGAATGAAGACGATTTTACACCATCTGTAAAATCCTCAGGAAAAAAAAGCCCTTAGCAATGGAGCTCTGATCTTCACAGGGGTCTCTGGACAGTGTTTTTATAATGATCATTAATCAATAGTGATGCTAATCCTAGCCACAGGGAAACGGGGCAAGAGAGAATCAATTCTTCACTCAGTGAAGAGTCTGGTCGAGGCTGTGCAACACTGATAGAGTCTTCTCTGATTAGCATAAGGTCACATTGTCTCTTATGGCATCCACCTCCATGAAAATATTACAATGGAATTTTGTTGTCTTCTCTTTCTAGCAGAGAGAGCCCGTGATAAATGGTATATGGGATTCTCAGTGTGTTACATACCAGCTCCTGAAGGAACAATATTTTGCATTCTGCACTTGCTCAGGAAATACTTCCCTGATCTTTCTTTTCTGTGCTGCAAAGCACCCGTTGGAGGGAGCAGATTGCTGTGTCATCCCCACTGCACAGGCCTTTTGTAGCCATATTGGTCCTCACCATGAGCATATGGGAGCATTTTTCAAATGCCACAAAACCTCATCATCTTAAGGATTAATATTAAACACCTTTTACCATACGGAGGCACACGAGACAGAGTCCTTGCAGATTTTAGCTCTGTCCTGCATGATTTGCTGGAGTCAGCTGTGCTGTAAGCATCTTTAGTGACTGCAGATAATAGATATTCATGTGGTTAAAACCAATATCTCTCGCCACAAACCTAGCTTAATTAGGTTTGCTGCAATTTTCTATGATAATTTAGTTCTGCCTTTGCCTTTTGGCTGGCAGATTGTCCCTGGAAACCTCTTATAGAAATTCCCATTCACTGCAATGATTCTCAGTTAGGGCAAAACTGATCACTGCTGCCTTCCCTGCTGTTGAACTCAATCAACAAGCCATACATAACTCTCTAAAAATAAAAAAAAAAATATCAGTAAGGTCAGAAAATCTGAACACTGGCTGTTTGACACCAGAAAGATAATGATAATGTAACTAGTTCTGCCAGGACTTGCATCAGAGCATAACAGATGAATCTGTCTCCATCCACTCAGTCACCTTGCCAACTTTTTTTCAATTAAATTCTTCTTATAAATCAACAGTGAAAGATTACTTTTCAGCTAGAAGGTATTCAGTCAAACAGCAATATACCATCAGCAGCCGTGAGGCAAAAATATAAGGGAAATGAGAAAACTAACACTTTTTTTTCTTACTGCTCACCAGATATGAAACTTCTACTCTCCAAGTCCCAAGACTAAGTTCCATTTTAGTAATGGCTCCTCCTCCCTGCCCTTCCTACTTCACGATGATCACTGCTCTACAGGGGGTTGAAATACATATCTCTTCAACTTTAATTTAGCTGTGTTTGTGAAATAACATGATCTCTCCCCTCTGTTTTTTAGATTAGTCTCAAATTAATATCTTATAAAGAACACTCTTATTCCTCAGTCAGCAGGGCTCAGTTTTGATTCAGCCAGCTCCCTTTCCAGTTACAAGGACTGCTATTGTTGCACTACTCCTTCTTACATGCAATTCTTTCATGTTTAACTGGAACTCCAGGAGGATTTAACCTGTGTGAAACTCCTTGTGACACTCCCAGGTTTGCTCATGTGCAAAGCGCAGCCCTACACTCACAGCTTTGCTGTTCAGCTCTGGGTTCAAGACTGGTCAAGACTTTTGCCCATGCTTAATGTGCAGCCTGTGCAATAAAACAAATAAGCATTTTTTTATAAGTATTCCCACTTTCCCTGTGGATCTGTATCTCACACTCCTCTTCCCCTGCAGGTTCCCAGTGTGCTGTGCACAGCATTTCCCCTGCCAGCACAGGAGGCTGCGCAGTGGCGGCTGCACCGCTGCAGGGTCCGACACCTGCCAGCCACCTCTGCAGGGAACTTCCCTTGGCAATCCCTCTCCTATTCTGGCGCTGCTTTCCAGGACCTGTGTAAGAACCTAATGGCCTCTGAGACTTTGGCTCCTCCTCCAGCATTGGTCAAAACTGGCCAACGAATTCAGAAGTTATCAGGCACAGATGAGCGGCTTGCACACAAAAATCTCATTCCCTCCAGACTACACGGAGCCTCAAGCCAGATCTTGTTCTAACAATTTATGCACAGTTAGTGTTGCTGTTTGGCTGCTGCAGCTCACGTTAACCTGTGCTGGTGCTGCATCAACATGCATTTACCTCAACTCACTGAATGCCACCGTTCTCCTGTAGTTTGCAGGAAGAGGTTATACCGTCTGTTTTAGTAACGCAGAATTTTTTGGCACAAACAAAGTGACACCTCTATTTTCAAGTGAATCCGTAATTTTGGTATCAAAACAATGACAGATGAAAAATAATTACCTTCTATAATCACAAATTTGAACTGTCTTAGCTTATATTTGAAGAAAACAGTGAGGTGTCACAGATCAGTAAATCCTCTAAATAAAGAGAGCCAAATACAGCTTAGAGACCAGCAAATGCCCAATAATGGTATGGAAAATGCAGCTATTGAAGAGACATTGTATATTACATTTGAGCATCTTAAGCTGCATAATGTCAAAGAGAAAAAAGGTGTGCTAATTATTTTTTCACTCAACTTACTCGAGTTCTATATAGCATTCTAATAATAATTGCCAGGACCATGGAATAAATTGCACACATTTTCTACATTTAACTGTTACCTGATGAATAGGAGTATTATGGGGATTATTCCTCTTAATGACAAATCTAATCTCCAATGTAACAGTTGATGATGAGTGCTTGTGCTATTCGAGGTAAAAATGAATTTTTCTATGTGCTCAACTTCAGAGGATTTTATTTGACTAAAAGAAAGAAAAAGTAACATAAAGGAGGAGACAGGAGCATGAACTCTGGATAGAAAAGGAGGATAAACTCTGATTATTTCAATGTTTTGTACAATCCAAAGCTGTTAGAAAAACATGAAGCGTTTCTTATATTAAACGATTGACTTGAGAGGAAAATGAAAATGCTCACATGTTTTCTAATGTGCAGATGGACAAGTGCAAAGCTTTCAGCAATGATAGCTCATAGAAATAAAACAAAAATACCACAAATCCCGATGTCAAGCCAAGCCTGCTGAATTGCCATTGTTAGGCGCCTATAATACTACAGGATTTATTTTTCATTTGAAGAAATACTGTTTTGTGTCCACAGCCAGATATGTTCAGAGGGATAGCAAATTACCCAAAGTGCTATGATTCATACCTCCTCCCGCCCCAGCCTCGCTCTTCTCTGTGGATAATGTCCCTGACAAATGATTTATCTTTAGCCAGCAACAGCAGTGCCACAAGGAGTGTCTGAGGAACCTTCTGCCTGAGGAGAGCATGCAAGGCAGTAAAATAACACAAATCTGGACAGGTTCCTGCTTGAGGACACCACCACTTATGTTAACACAGGGAAAAGAAATACAACAAATAAATAAATAAATTATGTACCTGTTTCCTTTCTGCTCTCTGACATACAATAAACCCTCCTTAGATTCCTTTGACCCACAAGCTCTGACACCTTGGAAAAAGGAAGGGGAAGGTAGAGGGAAAAAAACCCAACAAACTGAAAACCAGAAACGTGCTTGCTAAGTAGGGTTTTATAAAATATTGCAGCTCTCAGTCTAAATGTCTAAAATGAAAATCTGCTGCAAGGACTTAATAAAAATAAAGCTGATAATGTGCTCCCCTAGAAGAAGGAGCACATGCTGCTCCCCAGTACCCAGAAGGCAGTACTCCACTGAGAATAAAAACAACCTACACAGTCAGATGCATCCCCAGATTTGATTTAGAGATATCAGAAAACTTTCAAAATAGACCTGGCTTAGGATGAAATTAGTGCATGGAAAATGCCTCTCTTGAAACAGTTGCCTGTTATATCATTTACCTTCTCACCCAGGAGGACTCCTGTCTGATCCCCCAGCCCTGCAGTGCCCCATTCAGTCACGTTATTAACAGAGCACAGCAATCAATCCTGTCTCACTACAGGTGACAGTCAATGAGCATCAGGAAACAAGGCCCTGGTACATGGATATAAATCCATATGCCAGTTAGCCTTTCCTTGGATACAGTAGTCTAACAACCTCAATGACCCAGTAAAATTCTCTATCAGATACCAGAATTTTGAAATCTTTATGGATGTACTTGTATGGAATAAAATCCACAGAACCTATAATTAAATTCAAGAGCAATGCACATACATGAACATGTACATTCCAGCATTAAGAAGATAGTGTGGAACTCACTTAATAATTGAATATTTCTCATGAAACTTGAAATTGATTATCAGGTACTGTGACCAAGTTTCAGGGTCAACATAATATTTTGATTAACTAGCCAATGATTCTTCAGCATTATCATGCTCCATTTTGCTTATCCCATACTCACATTAACTAAAAAACAATGATCTCATATCTGATGTTCCACTTAACATGTAGAGAGCGCTACAGACAACCAATCCCACATGAAATTTCAGCCCCTGCCTACTTAGGCAGGGGAGAATATTGGGAAAAAAAAAAAACATTAAAAGTTCCTAGGATCCATCTTTGCTCTCACTTGCACCAAGAACTGAGACTGTCAGAGGTTTTCTTACAAGACGGTAAGAATCTGGTATGAGAAATAAGAGTATTGCTCCTATTTTTCCACCTTCCCCCAGAGGTTCTTCCTGAATTATTACGAGCAATGAGGATTTGAGCTTTGCTGTGCTTACAGACAACACTTATATTTTCAAAAAGAGGACATAACTAGAAGTGTATATAATGCCAATAAAGTAAAACCAACCAGGAACCCTTTCCAAACCATTTTAAAACAAGTAGCAAAATTAAAAATTGCAAACATGCTCATCACAACATGCTTACACTTCAGTACAGGACAGTATTCCTTGCACAGCACTTTTTTGCTGATTTGAGAGTTTTCTACAATCTGAAGTTCTTTAAAGTTAAATTGCACTTCAAAGTTTCATTTACACACTGTAAAAATGATATAGTTAAGTTTTCAACAGGGAATGAATTATTCATTAAAGAAGATAATGGTGTTAAACTCGTCCAAGGAGCTATAACATTAGCATAAAGAATGCCTTATGTCACATTAATTTTAAAAACAGAAGACATACAACACGAAAAATATCAAACCACGGGTTTGGTTTGTGGTTACATTCAAAAAAAAGCAATTATTCTTACAGCAACCTTTTCCTAACATTATAACCATACTGGTTATTAGGCATTTTACAAGCAATTTGTTCTTAATTATTAATTGCATAAGGATAGGCTGAGTAGAACATGCCTCTATTCTGATTTTGTTATCTTTGCTTTTATGGAAAGATGCAAAACAGAAGTGCTTAATAAGGACAAAACTTTTTTTTTCATTTACATCTCAGTGATACAGAAAGAATATGTATAAGAATACACAAAGCCTCTTTAAAAAAAAAAAGGACCATCTATGGAAAAAAAATGCCCACCTATACAAAAAATCCACCCTCCCCCCCCCAAAAGAAAGGAATTACTTTCTCAAAAAAATAGTCAGCTATAATAAAAAAAAACAAACTAGACTCCTCCAAGCTCTTCCACATCAATCACTATACATATATATATATTTATCAGTAAGGAATGGCTTTGAGGAATTAAATCAGTACCTGTAAAACAGATCCTCTTAAATTCAATTGCCAGCTGATTTTATTTACTGACAGAACAGTCCCATTCCTTAGCTCCTTCTTGACATAATTTCTGTAAAACAGAATCACTGCTACTTCCTAGTGATTTTTAGTTTGTTAAAACTAGTTGTCCTAAATGCTTTGAGTAAATAAACTTCAGGAATAAAATTACTATTTTCTCCTATACCGTCTATCTTCTCAACTTACTCATTCATGCTATTGTGCAAAGTAGCTGCTTCATCAGTTTGCTAAAAGAGTTTAATGAATAGCACTTGCCCTATTTTGGAAGTAAAGCTAGTTTTACAGGTCTCTTGCCTGCTTCTTATAATTTGTTTTACAATTCATTAGGATCAAACCAAAGACAGATTTTCCAGTCAGGTAAAGAAACTCTTGCACTGGAAAGACAGGGGGCAATGGCTGTAGCAGTCAGAGAATTCTGATGGATTTTCCATACATTATTTTTTTTACTTATTTATTTCACTTGCATTACATACTACTTAAACTTTGCCTTTACCAATCAATCTACTCACAATTAGGAAAAACTCTGAATTAGATTTTGCAAAGTCAACGACACAAACTCAATACACCCCTGTAAAATACTGACTTTATACTAAGAAATGAGGGACGTGGATAGCGTCCTAAAGGCAGGGTTTTGTTATTGCAATGCTTGGCTCACCCTTGCAGCCTGACAGGAGTGAATGTTTGCTCCCAAAACCTTCTCGAGGGAAGGTCTAGCAGCACTCGCCCTTGTTGCAGTGCAAGGTGACTGGACAAGCCGAGCTCCTTCCAGCCTAAGTTCCTAAAGGTTGCCTCACCCTGTAAATCCTTCACAGAGGGCTGAAAGGCCATTCCTTCATTCCCAGTCTCTGACTGTAATGTTTATGTAGCTGTTCCCTTGAGTTATTTCATCAGCCACAGAGAACAGGACAATAAAAGCAGGTACCTTTCAGTTATGAGGAAAAACTGGCGCCATGGAAGAGCATCTTTTGTAGTGACTGTGGCACAATCCCAGGGCCCATGGAAGGGACACTGTGAGTGAAAGCAGGGTTAACACAGTTGTATTGCTTCATTCTATTCCCTGGAACTTGTGGCCAAAGTTCATTTCTTGCTACAAATGTATCTATAAAACTACTTATTTATGTTAGGCATATTCCAGATCCTACAGCTCTAAGAGCAACCTCAAAACCATGAAATGCATGTAAACTCACTCAGCTTTCTTCTTCATAGGCTGCTTGAAATGATAGCCCCTGGAAGTAGCAAATAGCCTGTTTTTCTAAGTATTTGTTAACTGAAACCCCCATCTCCACACAGTTAACTGTTTCAGTGATGATGATATTGAGAACACCTGCGGCCTGTGTGCTTGCTACATCTCATGACAATTCAGCATCCCTTCAGACACCACCTTCCTCCCCTCCCTGATCTCTCCTCAGCAGCTTTTATAACAGAAAAAAATCTTTTCAAATGCCCAAAACACATTGGCATAAAAAATGGGGCCAGATGAAACCAGTTCATTCAGCAGCTCACAAAAGAGCCCAGCAGTCACTGTGCTAAATGCAATAAACTCTTGCTCATTTAGTTGAGAACTTTGTGCATTTACAAAAAACTGCTACACAAGTTCATCAACTGTGTCAAACACTGAAGTCTGTCTGCCTGTATCTTGGGGAGGACAGACCTTCTCCACAATAGGTGACAAATGTTTCCTAGCTCCAGATGAGCCCCAGGTGTTTCTGCCCAGCCCTCAGCCACAATTCCTCCTCAGTAATTACTGCTCACAGACATTTCAATCAGGCAGTATCTGTTAGCACCATTAAAGGCCTTATGTGAATCCCAGTTCTGCTGAGACTCACAGGTTTGAACTGGCTTTAGATCAGGCACTAAAAATACAGACTTGGGACTGTGTTAGGATAGAAAACGCAGAATATAATGCAGAATGGAACTCACAAATAACATATCATGATCGCAGAACTTATTATTTCTTTTCGTGGAAATCACCTTGAGAGAAAATAATAATAAAAGCATCCAATGTCAGAGAAAGGCATACAGCAATCTGACAGAGTAATATAGATGCTAGTTTAAATAATAAAGAGATAGAAATCATAGGTAGATAAAAATTCTGTGTGTCTAGACACCACAACCAGCTGGTTTTCAGAGGCTCTGATAATTCACTACTTTAGTGACTGTAAGTCTAGCATACATAATAATGGCTTTTTAGATACAACTGCTGTATCTGATGCACAGCAATGCCAAGGAAGCGTCCATCACTCAGTCATGGAACAACTGTACAGAGCCGTGACCTGAAACTTATCTCAGTTTAAAGAACAATCATACCCAAGGGGATGCAGGATCATAAACAGAGTAATTTAGGCTCTGACTCAGGTTTGGGGCCTGAATTTCTGAAACCAGGGAAACTTTGGTCATAAATAGCTGTGGGTACAACCTACTGCATTTAGATGACCAAAGCATAAGAACAAAACTATGACCTTTAGGATACTGAATCGCAAAGGCAAGTGAAGCAGGAGCTAGGCTGTGTAGAAGCTCACAACACAGAGTGTGAGAGGCAATAGGTGAAAGTTGGAGAGATTTATAGGCTAAGGTTAGATAAAAATCTTTTAAGTACTTTCAGGTCAGATTTACTTAAGTCACCTAAATCTCTCTAGGCTGAAAATCTGGGTTCTTTGTGAAAATCCTTGACTACAACAGAACCCAGAACATCAGGACTGTGCCATAGTCCATGGAACAGTAACAAAGAAAAGGAAAGTAAAGGAAGAAAAAAATCAAAGAAACGATACAAATACATATGAAGATGGCATCTCTCTCTCTCTCTCCACTTCCACATGTGTAGAAACATTTTTTTTCCTATCCCTTACAATATTCACTAGTTTCCAATTTAATTTTCTACTCCCAGAAGCCAATTATCCATGAACAGGTAAAAGGGAAGTAGAGACAAAGGAGGTGGGCCAGTTTAATTAACACACAGGCAAGCAGTTTTACTTTGGTCTCTGGCCTCTCCCAAAGAGACAATGCTCTGCTTTCAGACCCTATTAAAAATGCATTTATTTCATATCCTCTCATAATGCTCTCCATAAGGAAAGGAATGAATCACGGTGCATATTTTGTGAATGATTTATAAAGTGGCACTACAGGTTTATGATCTCAATCACAGGTCCTTGGGGAAGTGCAGCAGTGCTTCTGTTACAGGGAACTTGAAATGGTTAAATCCATTTTACTCAGCATTTGACACTGAGGATCAGCCCTTTTACTTCTCCCAGGTACCTCCACACACCAGCACTGTGAGCACCAAAACCTTCCTCTCTCCACCCCTGGGAGAGGTTGAGAGTTGTTCTGGAACAACTGTTGAATAAGAACATCCCAATGCTTCTTGAAAGGTATAGACCAGGATTTAAGCAACAAGAACAAGAAGTATGTAAACAAACCCCCAAATTACAGAACTTTATTGTCTGGGATTCTCCAGCCCCAAACATAGCTAACTTATTTTGATTCTGGCCAAGTCACCCTAATGAAGTTGAAAAAGCAAAAAAGAATGGGGATAGCCTATGATAGGAGAAATGTGCATTTTCCTGAAAAAGCATCAAGAGGTTGTTACTTCAAGGTAAACAGCTTGAAAATGGTTTTCTGGGGGTGAGGGGTTTTCAGGGGTATTTTGGGCTCACCTTGCTGAAATCTGCCCAAATCCAAAAACCTCCCTAAAATAACAGCAACAAAAAAAACAACAACAAAAAACCGAACCAAACAAACAAAAAACCAAAAAAGAACCCCAAAAACCAAAAAATCAAAGCCCACACTGCCTGAATGAAACCACCTCCACCAAAAAAGCTTAAGCTTTGTGAAGTCAATGGTGAATATCTGCCTTTGTGCACTTAAATACACTTTTGTCCTATACAGACTAATACTGCAGGTTAAATATCATTTAAAAGCTTTCTGCAGTAATGCTTCCATAGTCAAGCAGCAGGACAGACTGTAAATCATATGATACACATAAAATATGTGACCAAAACAAGAAAAAACCTGACCACGAGTCTATCAGCAATATCTGTTTCTCTGTGGTGGGTGAGAATGTGGCAGACAGGCTTGGTGCTCAGCTCAGTCTGAAGCAGGGAAAAGGGGGATATTGAATAGTTGATCTAACCTTGCACTTGGATGCATCCCCAGAAGCTACATCCAAAATACAAGCTCATTTCTAGTCTTTGCAAATTGCTTTGTGTTCCCAAGATGCACATGCTAAACTCAGCTGACATGTTTCCATTCCAGCCATGGATTTTCTAGGAAAAAGACAACTGACTCAAACTTCCTTTGTGGTGTTGTTAAAGGAAAAAAAGAGTGCTATCCCTGAAACTCTTCCCAGATAAATGCAGCAAGGATCAGTTCCACATCACACAAATAACATGGCATGAAAGTTGAGGCGCACTGTAAGCCTCCAGTGTTTGGAGGAATTTGGTACAGTGAAATGCTTAGAGATCTTCCAAATGGGTTTCAGATGTGTTTCTAAACCACACAGAAATATGGGGCTTTTGGTCACAAGCTTCACAAGCTACAGACTCACAGGAGTAGGAGAAATGCCCCTCCTAGAACTTGCACTGGGACAGCACATCTGTAACCCCAGACTCTGTGAGTCTTGTGGTTTCATACTAACTTAGCCTTTTCTTGTGAGTCCAGGGAGCTGCACAAAGCTCATCCCTGGGGGCCACTGAAAACCGAGTCTGCATTTCCTTCTCCTTTATTAGAGATAAGCAAGTTTCCATGCAAAAAAAAAAATCTTTGTTAAATGAGAGTTATATATCAGAGAGAGAACAACCACAAAATGCTTTATTGCTACTGGGAATTACTGTGTTGATTGAATTCTATCTTCCCTAACTTCTATTTTTCATGTAAGTTTTCATCTCTGAAGGCAAGAAACGGTAGAAAGAAATAGGTGTTGACAGAAAAAAAAAATGAACAGATATTGCTTGACTGGGGTCTACAATTCAGCCACTGAACATCAGAAGTAATCAAAACCAATATGTGTACACACATCTATCTGCTACCAATTAGGAGTGAGAGATGCAGGTGGTGTATATGATGCATGAATGAAGAACTTTTGTTTTCATTTAGTCATATAACTTATGAAAAACTGAATATAATTTTACCATAATCATTCTTTCTGCTACATTTCCTCTTCCTCTTATCTGAAATTATTTTTTATACAGTTGCCCTCTCAAAAGTCTCTTTCAGAAACCTAAAGAAAATTGAGTTCATTTGTGCAATATTTCCTTGGCTATTTTTGCTTCTATTGCTAATGTCCCAGACTTTCTATGCAGCTGCCCTTCAGAGCATATTGCCAGGGTGAAAGTCTGTGTCCTCCTGGGATCCTTCAGGAATCAGCCAGCGCTAGCAGAGAAATTATTTCATTTTACTCAGGATCAGGACAGTTGACTGTGAGTGTCCTAGACAACAGTGTCTGTTCCTGAATGCCTGAAATTTCCCCACATCTGAGGTGCATTATAACATGAAAATGGCAATAAATCAACAATAAAATCATACAATACCCATAGCACATGAAGTTTTCCAAAGGTGCACTCTATACATGTGGTCATTGTGTCATACACATCACCTATCAGGGCACAACACTGTGCTGAGGTGGGCACTGAAAGCAGCAGAGCTGTAATAACTGGGGCTTCACACTCCTGGAATTATTTTGTTTCTGGTTCTACAGCTGCCTCAGGTAAGGCTACAAAGTCTTAAAGAGACCCTAGAAAATTAGAAAGATAAGAAAATAATAATATTCTGTAAATACACTGGGGATTGAAACTGCTAAAGAAGTAGAACTATTTGATCCGAGGAGGAAATGCTGGTAGAACAGCAGGTAGATTTAAACTGCTTGCAAACATGTAACTTAGTATCAGAGAGGTGACAGCCCCATAGCTGAGCAGTCCAATAACAGGACTATGCAAAACCTCATTGTTTTTTAGGTAGACCTTGATACAAATACAGATTTCATAACAACTAACTAGCAGGCAGAACCTGAAAATGCAGGAGATCTTTCTAGTCCCATGCTTTGTATCTTGCAGATCTGATGACTCAATATGCTAAGACTTCTTATTTTTCATTGATCTGCAGTAATTGTTTCTTAAGGACACCATGACTGTGTCATCTGTAGGTTATGAAGTCTTTAAGTGTAACTCCAGCCCTGACACTCATGCCTGTGTCTCTCAGAAGTTTCACCCGAGAAGAATCTGATCGTCCTAAAATGCTCTGATGTAGAAACTGGAGCCATTTGTCCCATAAAACAATCCCAACTCATCTCTGGTTTATAAATACCTACCAATTTCAGCCCACAATCTTTTTAGGATATACAGCAAAGACATTTATGCAATTTTCATCTCTATTTGTTACCAGATCCCTGACACAGACAACTAACTTTGTATCACACCTTACCAATTTAAGGAAGTGTTAACAGGAATTGCGTATTAGAATATGTGTAAATTACATGATTAGAGCACATTTACAGCAATGAAAACTTTCTAATATTTTATGAATACATTCTAAACCAAGCTGAAGCTGCCTAGAAATAAAATATTCTTGGTAATGACAATGCTCTTATTAATGTCAGCATTATAAACTTAGGGAAACTGTAGGACTAGAAGGGTCAAGCACTTCTTTACCATATGCAGTCCTAATTTCCTTGTACTTTATAGACAGAGGTATTACCTTCATGCAGGCCTTATTCTAACTTAACTGTTCTCTCCAGCTTGGCCACTGACATGCTGAAAATCCAGTAAGTTTTAATAATAATAAAGGGTCAAGAGTTTTCATGCAAAGTTTAATGGAGACTTTTAGACAATTTAACATACTGCCATGAAAAGCCGTCCAGCCCTCACAGCTCTGCTTTCTTTTATTCACCATATTTCTAACAGGCAGCATTCTTCTGGCTGCACAGGAAAATTACACTGATGTGTCCTTGTGTGGCATCAGGTGATCATAGATCTTGTACATTTTGAAAGATTCCTGTGTGCAGAAGATTAATGAGAATTCCTGCTAAATTTAGTGTTTTGACCCTTCACTAGGTTTGTAAATATTTACCTGTAAATTGATAAAACATTCCTATTAAAACCCATAGCAATGGGGAGACACTAACTGTGATATTTACGTATTTGGAGCCATTTATGGGAGATGAAAACTTCATAATGCCACAGTTCTGGAAAATCTGTCAAAGTACACGTTCTGGAGTATGACACCACTATTCTCCAGCTGAATGGTATGGATGTAGCAGTTGCCAGTCTCCCAACGAGATGAGACATTCTGACCTTTTTTAATAACATGCTGCATCAAGAATCAGGCCACTGTAAGCTATGATAACATCCACAGCTCCTAAATATATGTACTTCTACCTTAAAATGGAATATTGCTTTATGCCTATATCAAAATACCAGGGTAAACAAGAAAAAGGGAAGGTACAGTAACATGAGGAATGCTGAAAATCACACTGTGAAGATTTGCAAAGCCACACTGTGACACCAGCACTAGAGGCAACCATTCAGGAAGGATTCTCAATGTGAATTCCTGACCCTCTGAAATCAGCTTGGCTGATGCCAAGATTTCATCTGTGCTGTGCTCCTTACTCCTTTCTGCTCCTTAAACAAAAAGAATGGAATATGCCTGGACTGCTCAGTTGACTGTGTGCCCCTCTCCAAGCTGGGGGTATTTACACAAGCTGATATTAGAAACATGTAAATGGCTTTTTAAAGCAGTGGTATGTAAGTGCAGCCCTCGTCCTTCCCCACTGAAGTACCATGGCAGAGCACCTGGATTGCAGAGTGTGCATACTCCTCTACAGGAGGGCACCCTTGGAGTAAATGGGAGACAGATTAAAACATCACTTTATCAGTTTCTAGCAGTATGACATCTGCACTGGAATGATGAATTCAACAAAAACTCAGTGGATGTACACAGTGATTCTTGGCATCTGCTACCATTTCTTTTACTGTTGGTTCTGTTGCTGTAATTCTTGCAGCCTCTTCCCCACCACCACCATAATCAACTGTACTATAACTTGGCTCACCTCTCAGTCACACAGAAGCAACTGCAAAATCAATAAGATGACCTCAAAATAGAGGAGAAGAAATTATATCTATTTGCTTTAGCCTCCCATCTACTAAGAAAAAACAGGCTCTTCCAATATCATCAGCAAATTCTGGTGTTTCATAAACACGCCTTCTCTAACCCCATTTCTGCTCTGACAGCAGTGAAAAGGTTAAGATGAGATCATGTCAGCTTAGCTGACTATTCAAGGTTTTGCCAGTTTGGATCACAACCTTAACATTATTATTTAAATGTGGCTTTTGTATTTCATTACATACAAAGCAATTATATTTGCATTTACGATGCACCATAATTGTAAGACTATGACATTGTTCTGATGATAATGTTCATTGATCATTCATAATGCAGTTGGCTCATGCCATGAATCATGACACTCTTATCACCTCTCTCATTTTACTCGCTATTAGATGGCTTTATTTGCAGATTGATGCTTTAAACTCACACTTTTAATCTCTAGATGGTGTAAAATGCCTCTTACCATCCTTTAATGTACATCACTCAACTTTCCTGAAAGTGAGCCATTGTCAAAGTTCTCACAATAACAATGGCTCTTTTTGGAAATGTGTGTTTTGGTGATGCAAACTAATACCAAAGGTAGCCAGATATCTTGCCCAACAATATTTATTTTCTACATGCTTGTCACAGAGCTTGATGAAACTATAAAATTTTGCATTATGGTATATTTCAATATTCTAGTACTGCTTTTTCTTTTGAAAAGGGTAGAATGCTCATGTTATCTACTCTTTTTGCAGGGGAAGGGCTGGGGGAAAAGTAGAAGGTTCTGAGTAGCAAGTAGAAAAATGAAAAACTATGCCAAGATACTGATTGCTCTTGTTTAGGCTAGAACTGTATGGTATTTCCCTTCAAATTAGACTACAGTTAAATTGCATTTTCTAGCATGCTGCAATAATGACTATGGTTCACGTAATACTTAGCCCCAATATACTGAAGAGCTGAGCCAGCTTCAGATTTTTTTTTAATTTCATTTCTTCCATGCTTGGCTCCTGGATCATTTGAGCTCCAGAGTGTTTGTTCTGTGAAAGTCCAGCACAGCAAATCTCAAACAAGAGCTCAGTGGCACCTGACCTGGCTGCATGGTCACCTGGGATGGGCTGCAAGAACTAAACTAGCAAGGAACCCAGAATGAGCTACACAAACCACACCTGCCTTCAGGCGTCACCTGCACACAGATTTCACTGCCAATGTGTCTTAAAGTAAGACAGGAAACAGGAATGTGCTCTTAGTGAAATATCATTTTGAGGAAAAACTATTACTAATAGTATTCCCCACCCTACCCAAAAAGCCCCCATCTGCAAATTGTACATTTTGCAGGAAATTTATCTTCAGTCTAAAAGTAAACTTGACCAGCTCTACATCTAATGATTGTCTATGCTATGCATCAACAAACATCAGTAGTTTAAAGCCCTCCATTTATCACGGACTTCAGCTGCTCAAGGGAAGGGTGTTAAAGAGAAAATTGCTGCAATATTTCCCAGCAAACTAAAACCAGCCCAGATTTGATGAAACACAAGACAAAGTTCTACCAGCATGATTGAAACAACATACAACAGTTATCACATAAAGAGAAAAAGATGGTAAATATATTGAAGAAATGATCACCTATGAGAGATTCCTTCAGGTCTTTTTACTTATACAAGTATGCTCACCGAGTTTGGTGAGCATCTGATTTTAAATTAGGAATAGGCTGTGTGTTCTTGGACACACTTGGTTTGCCAGCAGTAGCTCCCAGGTTAATGGGGTCAAGCACAGCTAGGCGCATCCTGTTCTCTATTTTATCTGCATTTTTGAAAATCAGTTTTTGTACACTCCAGAAATTACATTATTTCCTCATACTGTGCAATTTTCCTGTAAGACTCATTTTTTAGAAAGTCTGCAATACAAAGCTTTTGAAATATTCAGAAGTGCAGTATTTGGATTTCTGCCTTGAAATGACTGGTTGACAGAGGGGCTATACAAACCCTCCAGTGGCTGCAAGAAGGAAGAAAAATGAAAAGAAATTATATTCTAAAGCTATACATACAACTTACTGATTCATACAGTGTGGTTTGAATTAGAGTCTATGAAGTCCAAAATTCTTTTTCTTGGGAGTTCAATTTTGTTTGCATATGAGGACAGCAGGGGAAGGTAGTATGGCAGCAACAGAGCGATACAGCTGGCAAAGGGCAGGGTGATGCAGAGCCTCAGTTGTGGAAATCTATAAATAAGACTTTCAGATGAACTCAGGATGGGTTGCAAATCTTCCCAAAGCTCTCCATTAGTTGCAATTAGAGGTCTGATCTCACCTACAGAATATCTGAGGCTCTGGGCTCACTGCTGATATAAGCCAAATGCATCTGTAAAAAACACTATTTTATAGCCTGCAAAATCCATCAGTTTTCTTTCTCTCTCTATCAATTTCAGACATGCAGAGCCCACTGAGGGAGCTCTTCCAAATGAAAAGTTGTTTTCTTTAATGTCAGAATGATAGGTTAGCAGTTAAAGAGCTGCTCCTAGATTTCTGTATTATTCTTGTAGAATAATATTTCCTCTTTTAGAAGGAGGAATGTTCCTGGGAACAGCATGGAAGGAAGCCAATGCTTCAGGACCTGTGTGATAGCAAAGCCAAGACATGAAATTGGAAGGTGCCCTTCTCATAGGAAAAGGATGACACTGTGCAGTGCTGTAGACATACAAGTAGTTGGTCCCTGTTAATGAAGTTTCACTTTAGTTATGATGACTTTTGGTGAAAGGAATAAGATAAGGCAAGTGCTCATAAGATTTCATGTAAGTCTTACACAGAGTTCACATTAATGTTTTGATAGTCAGCATAAAAGGTGAGTGGGTGGAAAGCTCATTTGAACCCAGTTTGTAGAGTAAGTATAGACAGAATGAAACTACTGGAGTCTACAGAGGCCCTTATGCCATTGGATTACTTGCCCCACACCATATTTTTGTTATCACATGAGGCTATGTCTGGAATTTTATGAACTTCTAGAAGATGACAAGAGTCTTCTTTTATACTGCTTCAGTAGCATTATTTACTTCACAAAATTCCCAGAGACTGCAGCCTAATCCAAGTCATGGGTGTCTGACCAGCATAGCAACAGACAGAGGCAATCTCATTAATGAAGAACCTAAAATTTAAAGCTCTGAGTTTAAGATAAGGTGGGAAATGAATGCAATATGCCAAAGTTCTCATCCTGGGTTCATGTCAGACCACACATTCCCTGATTTCCAGTGTCCCTCCATAACCACCAGTCCCTGCTGTGTTCCAGGCTGTGCGCACAAACAATCCCAAGACACATTTCTCATCCTGCTTGGTGCCCTCTGAACAGCCCAATCCTATAACGGATAAACAGCCCTGAGCCTGTTTGCACTGTGAGATAAATGCTCATCACCTTTCCTAATCCAAACACTCTCTGAATCAGCAGTACCAAAAATCTTCCTTAGATAAACAAAGCCATGAGCCCAAGGTGATATTAATGCAATCACATAGAAAGACACTTTTAAAAGAGATTTGTGGTTTTCTAGCATGAGTTTTGGGTGCAGAATGTGGAATCGCATTTAGGACAAGTTTAGAAAGGAAGAAAGAGAGATTTAGTGGCAATAGGACCAGCTGTTCAGTAGAAAGTATTGTATCTGTTTACATCTATTTTTCAAATAATAACAGTGGGAAAAACACCGCAGTTGAGGATTTATGTTTGCATTACAGTTTCTTTTTTCCAACCATAAGACTCACTGAATTGTACCATAGAGACTTAATTTTTCACTGTGATTTTCTTTTTTGCAGTTTGCAAATCGTCTATTTATAATTACTTTCAATTAACTTGGCTTTAGCCAATCAACACACCATAAACTGAACTTAAACAGTTATGAGCTGTGTTTTGTGATGAGAATTTATCTTTACATTAAGTGTTAGTTCATTAGAGAATCTGAGTTCAGGGAATTACAGGAGCTAGATACAAATTTTAAATTCATAGCAAGATAGTTCCATTAAAAACATTTAGAGTTCTCCACAGCAATTATCAGTTTAACTGCAAGGCCACTGATTATAACTGCGCAGTGTGGGTTCCATTTGGATCCCTGGCACATTTTTCACACACACACACAAAAGACAGCTAAGGATTTGGTGAAAAATGTTCCTAAAGAGTTGGTCATAACACAGACAGGTGGCTTAGCATCAGCTGCATTTCTTGGTAGGCTTCAGGAAATGGTACTCTTCCAAATATATTTCCCAAAAAAACTTAAAAATGTACTCAAATGTTTAAGTTCATCTGTGAGTTTGTATAAAGTTCTAAGATTTTAATCTCTCAGGAAATCAGAAATTTTTCATGCCTTGAGTCAAGCCAATGACCAGAATGGTAAGTATTTTAAAATGTTGACCTTCTCTTATCTCAGAGAACAGGGGAGATAAAAGGAACCACCTTACAAATATGATAAATTGAGCACAACAGGATACTGGCTTCCCTGTGAGGAGGCAGATATTAAAATGAAACTGGTTTAGGATTTTAGAAAGGAACACTAATTTAAGATACTGGATTATGAGTATTTAACTAGGAAAATGTAAAACACCTATAAATATCTAACAGCCTCCACTGCTGGGGCTGTGGGAGTAGAGGGAGATTTATTCACATCAGACAGGAGTGTCTGGAACGATGGCACAACCAGGGCAGCAGCAGCATTGACCACAAGTGGTCACCTCTTGAGGGGGGGTTTTCAAGTCACTTCTCTCTCCATTTTGGATTCACTATTAATGAGGTTGCCTTTGGGGAACCCAGATCCTTCACATCTCATTGACTATTTGCAGCATCATTCTCCATTCTCATTTGCTCAGAAATCAAAGTAGAAAATACTCCCCCTTGGTACCACAAGAGCTACACATACAGTGATAATGAAAAATTAACACACTCAACGAAAAGCACACCAGGGCACAAAAACCTCTTCCAACAAATTAAAAATACATTCCTTTTATCAATAATATACCATTTATCTGCTCCAGAGCCTGAAGAACAGACCTCTTCTGCATTAACAGCACTCTAGGAAATGTAAAATAACTTTGCTTTTTCCTTTTATGTCTTGTTTCTGCAGCAATCCGTGATAATTCCTTGGTTCGCCCCTCCTGCATGTCCTTCCCTTTTCCTGGGCACCTTGCATTCACCATGGGAGCCACATTCTACACAGAGAGAAGCCAGTGGTGGGTCCAGGCATATTTGTTCCACTCTTGCTATTGTTGCCTTACCTAAAACTTCCAGGCAAAGCTTTCAAATTGCAGAAAAATCTATTATGTTATAGACAAAACATCAGCAGAGTAATTCAGTCCCTCTACCAACTGCTACTCAAAATCAGGAAGACGTGCACCTGAAATGCTTTTGATATTTAGGCTGAATCACAATTTCATTTTTTCCAAGATTTGGTTATTCTAAATAAACACACACTCCCCCAAAAAAACCCCAAGAAATCTCCAAAACAAAACATCAACTCAAATTCTCTTCATCCTACCTCCTCATCATTTTTCCCTACCAGGTTTTCCTATAACCAATGAAAAAGAATACATTTCTGGCCACTTCAGCATGTATTTAATTTCACTGAACAGAAACCATTGTCTGCATGTACATAAACTGCTGTGATGAAATTGATTGGCTACTTGTGAAAATCTTTGCAATATCAACCTATAGACAAAAATTTAGCAGTTTCCTTTAAAGGCCAGGGATTACTAACACATTTCAAATCAGCTCACTCCTGAAGTAGATAGTGATATAAAAATTACTTCTTATTACTTGTGATAAAATGAATATTTTTACTTCAGGTCATAATGATTAGATGCTCTAACTGGGATCCAGCTGCAGAAACAAAAGGTCTACCACAAACATATCATCAGATCTCTTGCATCTTCCCGGCAAAGCTTTGTGCTTGAAACAAAAGCACTGTCAAAGCCATTGTTGCAAGATACTGCAAAAAGAAAAACTTGTTCTGTAGCGCATTCCCTCTTGTTAACACCTGCCCTTTCCCTTTGTATAGCTTCGACTTAAAGCAATTGAAAAATGAATGACGACTTTGCATTTTCAAAGAAAGAAATCAAGATTTGCTGTGAGTTTCAGTGAGTTCAATAGGGCATCTCTTAAGATTGTGAGGATACACAGCAAATAAAATAATGTAACAACTGGCCTGGATACTGACAGATGCTGTGGATAAATACATATCTGTACAATCTTGTGTCCAGAAATAGTCTTAAAAGTTATTGGAACATATTAAAAATTATTTATTTACAGACATTTTCAACTCTGAGACTTAGACACATATTTTGCCCCGAATTCATATTCTCTACAGATTGACTTAATTTTATATACATAAAGAGAATGAAGGAAAAAAAAAGCTTATTTTTTAATAGAGAGAATGTGCCACCATGGGGAACCTTTGGGAAGTTTCAGTAGATGAACCTGTTTCCATTTCCTGGTGCTCATCTGCTGTGAATGTGAGGATAGAAGATATTCCCCTATATTCATTCATGAACTGTTTTATGAATGACTCCACAGTATTTGTGGTGACAGCTGGAGGTGCAAAATGCTTGCCAGGAGAATTCTTCCTTTGAATACAATTTACAAAGGGAGCCATATGCAACCCTGTAAGAGAGGGCAAGGCAAACCCCAGTCTTCTAAAGAAAGCAGACATTTCTTCATCTGCACAAAAATAAACCCCAAAACCAAACAGAAAACCTACAGCAAAAAACAAACACAGAAAAATATCCAAAAATTGAAATAATCTTAGGCACAGGATTTTTTTTTAAGAGATTTTTTAGAAAACATTCCAGGAAAATCAGGATTAATTTATGCTGACTGTTCAGTGAATGTAATTATTGGTGAAGTCTTTCTCTGTATTTAGCTAATTATTTCATCACCTTTTAAGCAAGCTGGAGAACTCAGTGCTCATGAAAACTCTTGAAATTTTACATGTTTTTTTTCTGCAGCACGTCTCTGGGAAAAAAAAGTTTTCCCTTTCTGCAAGGAGACAAGATTCATGCTGCACATGGCACCAGCTAATTTTTACCACAGAGAACCACATAACCATTCATAGTTATATCTTTAGTCCTAAATGTGAATTCATTCCATTTGTAGGAGACTGCTGCCTGCACACTGCAGCACACACTCAGTCATCCCAGGAAAAAAATGCATTTGTACTTTCTTAGATTGGCCATTTTGTTAAAAGAGCGATGACTAAAGAATCTTTATATTTTGTTGGTAAAACTGTTTATCAAGGCTTCTTATAGAATCATGGAATTGTTTGGGTTGGAACGAGCCTTAAAGACCATCCAATCCCAAACCCTTGCTGTGGGCAGGGACACCTTCCATCAGACCAGGCTGCTCCAAGCCCCATCCAACCAAGCTTTGAACACTTCCTGGGATCCAGGGGCAGCTACAGCTTTTCTGAGCAACCTGTGCCAGGGCCTCACCACCCTCAGGTAAAAGTATGGACAAGGTGCAACAGGACAAGCAGACAGGTGACTCCATTCAAAATGGACAGATTTATTTTACAGCAGGAGCTTTTTAAAGTTGAAATATGACAAAATGAGAGCAGACAGATAAGGCTCTGCTAAACCAGAACCCTCCCCAGCCAAGAGGAGTGTTCACCTGCTGTTATCTGTCATTGTTTGATACAGAAGAAATCAGTTGAAAAAGCAATTATTTGTGTCAACAGTTATGCTTGAGTGAAAGGAAAAAGTCCATAACAGACAAGGACTTTAAATAGACTGCTGCATTGTAATAATGTGAATGTATTCATATGCATGTATGAACATAGATTTGAAGCGATCCACTGGAAGAACCAGAAGTCGTAAGCCACCTACTGCAGCAATCAGTGTTACATACAATGGAGTACTACCAGCTCAGTTAGAGTGTTATTGAGGGGACTTGAGAAAGACAATATCAATTGAAAAACTATTTACACATATGTGAGCCCAAGAGCAAAGCAGAGCTCACTGGGGGTTTGCCTGTGTGTCTGGAGCAGTGCAGTTCTCAATACATGGTAGCACTGCAGGTGCCTGAACCTGGAGCTAAGCAGTGGGGACTTTGTCTGAGATACAGAAACTAAAGCAGCTTTGTTATTTTCAATTCATGTAGTACTGCTAATGTACTTGTACTGGTGATGTTAATGAAGTCAGCTTGAGCTCAAGAAGCAAACTAGTCATTTATCATGCATGTGAAGCCATCCTATATGCACATCAAACAAATGAGTCACATAAGTATAATGCAGCACTTCATAATGAGAGGATTTTTTTTGTTTTGTTTTTTTCTTCATTTAGTCATTGATAGAAGCACAGGATTTCTTAATATTTGTCTTCTATTTTGGTAAGCTCACTAATCTCTGTGAACAGCAATGTCATCCAGTCACACAGCACATCTTTCACACCACAGTTGAATACACAGTGAATGTTAGTAAAGGCTGTTGTTTTCCTGGCATGCTACTTAGTTTGAGGACTTCTATTTTCCTCATAAACTTATTTCCTCCATTTAAATGTACCACTTGCATATGTACAGCCTTCCTCAACTTGAGAAGTCTTGAAAAAGACTCCATATCAAACTCTTTTGCATCTTTTGAAGGCAAAGCCAAACAGGCCAATTGTGTAAGCGACCTCAAATTATCATCGTGCCCTCTCATATTTCTGATATGGCTTTCCATTTTTAGCCAACATCCCCCGTTCCACAGGGCTTCCAAGAAGCTGTGGGAAAACTGCATGTGCAGTGGCCCAATCTGACTTCTGCCACAGAAGAACTCCTATTTCCTGCATTCACCACTGCGGACTCATCTAAATGAGATCATGAGACAGACCCACAGAAATCCACATCAGAGCTCACAGAGGCATCAGCTAAAACAAGGCCTTACCTTCATCCTAAAGCTGGTATTAGTCCCTTTCTCTGACCAGGAGATTATTATTTCAAGGAGACCTCTGTGCAAAACTACCACTAACCTTGGCCTATCAATTTTGGCAGTAACATGTAACAGCTGAAATAGGAGCTTATCTCTGGGCATTTAACAGAGAACAAATGATTTTTTTTCTCTTAATTATTTATAGATCATTGTCCTTTCTCCCTTTCTAGTGTCAGTGGGGATGTTTGGATTATTGTAGTCGATATAACAGTTCTAGTAACGTTGTCTCAGAGCAACGCAAGAACCTGGGGATATCAGTTTATTGTGTGCTAGTTTGATCTCTGCATACAGTGCAGCTTCTCCCACCATTATACAGAAAAATAAAAAGGGGCTGGGGGGAAGGGGAGGAGGTTCACTTATACCAGGAAAACAAGGCCTCTTTTTTGGAGATAAACACAGAGTTATCACCCCAGAACAAAATAAATGGAACAAAGTGGCAAAAGCCTTTTGTGTTACTATTGTTTAGGAGACAGTCAAAGAAGGGGATTACAACATTAGAAACCTAAATCACATGAGAAATACATTACAGCTCTCTACTTCCATTACAGTCGTGGAGCTCTATAATAACTTCATATTGTCCTGTATTTACAGAGACATCATGATTTAGTCTGTGTTGGAGAGTCAAGAAATCACTACAAAGGAGCAAGCATCAGAAATTAATGAAGAACATGCATAACCCTGACAGAATAAATAGATGCTTAACTACAATTTGGTGAGAGCTTGGGGACATATTAAGGGAGACTTGGGAGCAACTCATCAGCAGGAGAGTGTTCAAGCATATGGTGACTTTGCACTGAAATAAGCACCAAAATACCTAATGGTGGCAAGAGCAAGAGGATAGTGCATAGTCAGTTAAACTGACAAAACAATCTGTTCAGAAAGAACCAGCACAAGAACAGCTTTAGGGACAACACCAGAGCAGTACAGATGAGCACAGAGATGGGAAATGGGATGTGGGAAAGCTCAATAGTCAAGCCATAATTATCTTCTGCAGGTGGGCAGACAGAGGAAATGGGATCTGGAGTGCAGGGAGGTAGGAGGTGGGGTAGAAAATCTCCATTCTCAGGTAAACTGTTCTGTTTCTCACCACGTTTTCCTCCCTCCCCTACCCCTGGTGTCTCATCATAAGTAGGGATGGAGTACACAAAAAAAAACAGGTCAATTGGGTTGGGCCAATTTTTGACCCAAACTATATTCCTATGCAACTGGGACATGCTGGGCAGCCTAACCCCTTGTCCACACACATTTACCACATTTCCCCTCCTCAGCCACATGGTCCATCTTTTCAGAACAGCAATGTGCTCAATCAGCCTGGCCTAGTCTCATCTTTCCCCTTCAAGGTCCAGCTTCTCTCTTTTGTCCTCTGTCTTGTTTAAGCACAAAGGAGTTAAAACCAACCCCAAATCATGATACCTCACACCAGTGCATCAGTAGGGGTAGAGGGGGATAGAGGACTGACATTTTTGGGAGCCTGTTCTACACTCATGCTTCCCTCAGGCAGGCACAGGCTGCGGGCTGTGTCCCCAGGACACTGTGACAGCCAGGTGAGGACACAGTGGGCTCCAGCTGCCCTTCCAGCGCCTCCGTGGCACTCCTGCTCCAGTCAGGGGAGAGACAGGAGCTGGCTTGCAGCTGCAGCACACTTTCAGATGAGAGCACTTCAGAAACTTTTGGAAATATCAATGAGCATTTTGGGAAACAGTAGCAATTGCCCAATGAAGCTTACAGTGGATCTTCCTCCATTTCACGAGTGAAATAAATAAAGTCCATCTAACATTGCTTAAGGTGATACAGAATCTCATCTTTGTTATCTAATACTTCCACTGCACCCTCACATCCATAAAAAGGTTATTTATTAAATGAAAACATATTTGTCCATCAAAAAGGAAAAATGCAACAAGAAGGGTACTTTTTAGAAGACCCTGTATCCTAAATTCGTACTACATCCTCAAAGAAAAAGAAAAAAGAAATTAAGTAACAGGAGTTAACGAGCAGGTGTTTTTTTCTTTCAGTAAAGGTCAGCAATCCCAGAGCAGGAAATTAATCCCAATTAGTAATGATATTTTGTCTTGATATATCATGACACTTTTGATTTACTGTGTTTCCAGGATGCAGGCAGCAAATGTTAATGATTCAGTTTGCTGGGAATTTATACTCCTGCTCATTTCCCATTTGCTGATCTGTTGCAGCTCGTCAAGTCTTGGCTGCTTCAACTAACAAACTGACGGCCTCGCAGGAATAATGGTGTGTTCTGCAAGCTTCATTTTTTTTTTTCATGCCATCTGCAAAAATGCAGGTTCCTATCTGAAAAAAAATATTCCTGACAGCCAGAAAGGAGGGATTATGATCATATAAATGTCACTTGCAATTTGTGTTTCACTTGTTTAATAGTGTTACTACTAGTAATGGTTTGATGATGGTTTCTGTAGAGAACAAAACTAATTATTGTAAATTCAGCATTTTTAGGAGAAATTCATGATGGGAAGCATACCTACTTTTGTTCATTTCTTCAAAAATCTTCTAATAGAAATGATGTATTTTTACATCATGATTTATCTGCCCAGCTGGTCTAGTTTGAATTAGAGCTACAGGGAATGTTTCTCTGGAGGCTTTTGTAGGCAGTAAACATCACTTTTCTTACACACAGTAAATGCAAAACCTATGCAGACCTATTACAAGCGTTGCACCAAATGTGTGGGGAAATCTTCCAAACTTATAGCAATAAGAGTTTTATGACATATTATTCTGTGAAATGGCTTGTTTCCTAATTGCTGTTTACTGAGAAAGTTTGATAAACACCTTGCTGAACCTATTAAAAGAAAGGTCATAGCAATTTACAAATACACTCTATACCAAACTATGCTTGGATTTAAGAAATGTTTAAATCAGCAATAACAATGAAATTAAGGCACCCACCATCTCTGAAAAACGATTTTAAGTGAAACAGAACATTTTCAAGTACGCGATGTTACAAAAAGACCAGATCTTTAACTACCACAGAAGAGCTCATTTCTTAGAGGTTGCACCAGTGCAAAATCTGCTCTGTACTCCAGAAGTAGCCTTCAATCTTTCTTGAAGCCTAAATTGCTTACTTAGGTACTATACAGATTTTACCTCAAAGCACAACTAAAGAGGCACTTTCCCAAATGTATCAATGACATTTCTATTTAATAAATTAAGAAGCCTTTAAACTGCTTAAACTAATTTCTTCACATGTTAACATGCTGTTGCCTCATTCCAAAGCTCCCATACCTTCTCAGTGATTTCTCATGGACAACTCCTTGCAGCACTGACTCCTTCCTCAGAGCACAGCCAACAAACTCCAGCTCTCTCCTCACCCACTCTTTTACGGCACTCATCCTCATTGGACACAGCTGTGGGCTGTTAAGGGCAGGCCTGTTCCCAATCTCTGGTGATTAGTACAGCTGCAACTCCTCAGGGGTGAGATTGCCTTCTGCACTATCTTACATTCTATTCCCTCATATTAACAAACATAACAGAAACTTTGTTCAGAGAGTAAATCAAAAGTAGTATCTTTTTGAAGCTTATCTAAAAGGAGGAAGGTAAAAAACAGCTGAAAAGCCTTTTTTTCCTCCCTTCTCAAATAAAAAAGAAAACTGTTTCCCTGCATTCAGCCAAAACCAATACAGTGTTGCTGCACTGCTATAAATAACTAATTACAGAGCACTGGTCTGCACAGTCCATGTCCTGCAGATGATCAGAGCCCAAACACCAGTTTGTTTGCATTAGGCAAAGCAGCTGCTGGTTAATGGTGCACAGAGCTCCTGTGGCCCTGCAGTGATACTTGGCTGAAGGCTCTCTGGGTTTGAGGAGAGGTTCCTTACCTCCCTCCCTCACCTTGCTAGCAAAGGCAGGAAATGACAGAAACACAGCACCTGCTCCAAAACAAATTTTAAACCTCTGGAGCGCGGCACTGACACCAAGACAGTACCAAAAGTCAAAATAATAACTACAATTAATTCAAGCCATCAAGCAGCTTGAGCTGCTGGGATCCCCCAGGCAGGTGGGCTGACATGTTCAAAATGAGCATCATCCAGGGACAGGGCAAAGCTTCAGAAAAAGAGAACCTGAAATTATATTTTTGCTGTGTAATGATTGCTGTGACTACTTTACTGAAGATTGATGTGTTGTGCAGAACAAGTCTGAAAAAGATGCACTTGGTATGCCTTGGGATGATGTTTTCCAAACTTCTTCAGTACATGATGCTGTACCTGACAAATCCCTGGATAGCATGTGATGGCTTCCAACCAGCTGCATGCACATTAACCCACAGAGGAGGCTGAGCTGCTGCAAATCCTGAACCAAGGTCTGTGTGGAGCTTCCTTCCCCTCCTCCCCCATCAGAATTTCAGGCAATGTCAAACCACTCCAGTACAGTTTCTGCTAAGGCAGCCATTATTAGATTGTTCCAAACAATTCAGTCTCAGCACAGGGCTGGAGGAAGTACTGCTGTGTGCACATGTGGGCCAAGATGTTTTAAACCATCCAGGAGAGCATGAGAGCAGAGGCTTCTAAAAGAGAAGGAACACACCATATTAAGCAACAAGCACACCACACCATTCAGGAAACATTTCTATTGAGATTACTACTTCAAAGTCATTCCCTCCCATTAGTACAAATAGGAAGCTCAACGAAGATTATATTATGCTATATTGCTTACGCAAGTACTGTTAAAATCTCTGCAAAGGGACCATGGGATGGCAGTAGTTAACACATTTTGAAAATATCCCCTCCTTTTTTTTCACATGCTGAAAACCAGTCTGGAGCTACTCAGAACCAAGACCAATTATAGAACATGGTTCTCTTTCAGGACATTGCTTCATCCACCACTTCCCTCATTAAAAAAAAAAAAACAACAAAACAACAGAAGCAAAGAACTATTTTTGTATGCAAGTATTCCAGGTTTCCATGTTTAAACACGCTAAACAACAAAAATATGTAACTTTAGAAACTCTGGCTCTAAATATAAAAAAATTACTAATAAAAGGACCATATAGACTTTGGTAGAAACTGGATCTAAAGAGGTCATTCATGAGCGGAAAAAAAACCAACATCACCCCACCACCAAAAACAAACAAGTCTTTGATGGTTTTTCAACATTTAGACATCCCCACAAATATTTTTTTTTAATTTGCAAAGAACTGTAAAATAAAGTGTGGGTTCTGTAATTTCTATATGGTGGAATAACAAGCAACCAAAATGCCTTTTACGCTCTGCCTTTGAAGAGAAAATTCAATTCACTTTTCAATGTAAAATGTTTAAAACAACCTAATGGAAGTAACGACTTAGGAGTGTGAAATACCCTTTAAAACAATTTAAATTAAATATCACTGTCTTTCCTTCAAGGCACTACCTTTAATTGATTTAATCTTAAGTTGTTTCTTCCTAGCACAGTAATTGCCATTGATTCCAATTAATATTCAGCTGGCCTTTCTCTATAAATAATTGCTGGCCAATTTATTTCTTTCAGGTCAGCCCTCCTTGCTGTGACCATTATATGTGGTTCTGAGATAGAGCTTTTTAAGCACAGGAGCACCAGCATCCCAAAGCTGGGTTAGACTCCAGCCAAGGCAACACCTCAGAGCTTTATGGGCCCACACCCTGGTGTGACACCGAGGTCTGAGCCAGTGAGGAGTGCAGCCCCTCTGTGCAGTGAATCCAGACCAGAATTCCTGATGGACAACTCGTGCTGAGCAGAGCTACAGGGCAGAAAATGAGCTTTGAGGGGAGGAGTTTCTCTAATCCTTCCCAGTCTGCACAAAGAGAGGCAGGCCTTGGAGAGGTACTGGTGTCAAACTGGCATTCTAAGCCCTGAATCCTCTTGCCACACCAGCACATAAACCAGCCTGGAAGAAGACTGAGAAGGAGTCAGGGAAGGATTTCCTTCTCCATTCAGTGGCATTCTGGTTAGAGCCCTTGCCAGGACCTGATTTCAACTCCAGACCATGTCTATCAAAGTGGATAGGACACACTTTAGCTTTTGCTTCTCAGTAGTCTCAGAGACCGTCCTCAGTTCTTCACACTCCATCCTGGACAAATGTCATAAAATTTGAATAATCAATGGAGTGTATTCTACTTCACAGTGTGTAAAACTCCTTCCTGTATACACCAGTCCTTTTGCCAGTCATTTAAAATCCCAAAACCCCTTCCTGAAGCACTAAAAGAGGCCAAGCTCATCTGGCCTGTTGCTCAGAGGATATGGTGCTTCTGCTTGCTTGGATCTTCTCTGTGAATATGTGTGCAAGCTTGATAAAGTATTTAGAATTAGTCACAGAAATTATTACACATTTGGAACTTGAGCAGTTGGAACACACAGGATTGAGCTGCTTCCAACATACTCTGCATTTCTACTTCTGCCCATAAAAGCTGTTTTATTGCTAACATTTCAGTGTTTTTCTCCCTCACTCTCTTCTTACTCATCCTCTGACCCCAAATTTCTAATGTATTCTGGCAGGCAGCTCTCATGTTCTAGCTGTTAATTCAGTACTTTTGCCATTACCATTAAGTTTTCAATATTTTATCCAGTTCTTGCATTTCAGTAAAATGGAGTCAACTCCTGGTTTAGATCATTCTGTTGTTTTCGAAACCCTCAACATAGCACATTAAAAAAACCCACAAAATATACCAAACAAAACCAACACATTTGCACTACGAAACATTGATTTTGAACAAAATATTATTTAAAAAAATATCTTAAAACATGCTGCACTGATTAGTGTGCTGTAATGTGAACATATTGGCTTTCTAGTAAGGTTACCCAGGAAAGCTCTTCTGAATGTCTGTTCAGATTGAAGGCATAAGCATTCTCTTGTCAGTGTAAGTTTTTTGCTTGCATTTGTCCCAAGAAGGATAATATCAGTATCTTTTAAAAAAGGTTATGAGTTAAAAACAAAACAACATCAAACCAACCTGGATCAAGTTACTTCAACCCTACTGCTAGCAACCAGTGGAATACATGGAAGATGTTTTCTGAAATCCTGGTGCTACCAAATGATCTGATCTTTGTCATAAAGAGCAGCAGGATTCCTCTTCACTTGTTCCATGCAATTTAATAGACTCTGAATACTCAGATTTAATATCACAAATGAAAATGCCTCTTTTTCTCATGCTCTTGCTGACTCCAGAATATTAAAATACCTTCTGTAACTTCTGGCAATATGTATAATATAGAGTACAGATAAAATGGCCATAACTTCCTTGGTTTGAATACTGCAAGACAAAGTTCTACTGTCAGCTGGGTTTTCATAATGCCTGGATTAAAATGTGTCATAGTCCAGGTGCAAGGAGGGTACACAGCCAGACTCTGTTGTGCTGGGGTCTGCACTAATAAACAGTCACATTTCTTTACCTGAACTCAGTTCAACTGAAGTCCACATTAATTTTCTCTCTAAGCAGTATTCTCATCCCAGCCTCGGATTGACACTGGATTCTCTTTTCTGCTTCTGATCTGCTGTGTGACCTTTATCACTCTTGGCCAAGCCCATCAACATGGACATCCTGACGCCCTTACTGCCAGGGCCCAGCTTTCTGTCAGGTTTGCAAAGGGCAAGTGCTTTACATGCAATTTTATGGAATATGACATCAAGGAATTTAAAGATCCACAAATGAAGGAGTGAACACTTCTTTTTATCTCTCCAGAATTCTGCAACAAGAAACACTTAAATCCTAGCTATCAGCAGCACTTACATCTACAGAAACCAAGCAGTTCCAACCATATTTTATTACTACAACTTATCTATTATTTCAGCTCAGAAATTCAGGTTGAAAGGCTGTATCCAACACAAGAAATTCTAGTCTGATGACAGGTCCATCTAGCTAGAAAATGCACCTTCAAATTGACAGGTCACTTGTCACCCAAAGAAGGATAATCAGATCAGAAAAAAAAAGATTCACTGCCTGTAGTGATGAACTAGAAAGAACATGCCCAAGGATATCTCAATTTTTAGCCACAAGGGAGAAGAGAAAAATTGCTTTTCTAATCATGTTTTCTGATGTTGTTTTTCATCTGATGTATGCAAACTCATTACATATTCCCAGGATTGTGTTTGTGGCACTACTGAGGAAAGGGAGAACAGAGATCTCTGAGGCATAAGGAGCAACCAACTTCTATTTCAGTCTCTTACCCCCTAAACCACTGATGTTGGGTTTTTTTTCAGTGTACCTTAATCCAGTTGACCAATTTTTGAGATTATTGCCATATTATGGGACAGAACCACAAATTGGAAAATAATTGGAATCAATAGAGAGAGGAGAAGTTGAACAGAGCAGAGCTTGCCCTGGGAAGGAAAAAAAAAATCCCAAATGCATTTACATGTACTTCAGATCTCCCTCTGAAAGCTTTCACTTAGGAAAAAACAGCTGTGACATGAACTGGACACTCCTGTGCCCAAGTCCACTGCAGATTATAACATGTTTTTCATGATTCTGTACAATATTTTTCCCTGAAAAAGAGGAAGAATGTACATCAAATTAGTCATGATTTGGGAAATTCTAAGGTCTTTCACACATTTCAACCAGCTGGGCTCAAAGTCCTTTTACTATATTTCTTTTGTGAACAAGATTCTAAAGAAAATCAGCAGCCAAAGTATCTGCAGGTTGTGTACCAGAAATACTCCATTTTCCAGCCAATTGCTCCAGCACCTGCTGAGCCTGTGGGTGGACAACTCATTGTTAATACCTGCAATTATTTAATTGTGTGAACAATCACATCTTCATTTTTGATTCTCAGGAGTGCTAATTCTTAACAAAAGGCATAAAGTGAGCTATAATGATACTTTTTCATAGCAAAACAAATGGAACAGGTGGGATTCTGGGAAGCCTGAGCTATCCAAGCACAATGAAATCCTATTTCAATATAGAAGGGTAGAAAAGCAACAGTGCCAGGGTCAGAATATTGCTTGCTATGAAATACATCCAGCTTATTTATATAAAACAATTTCATCCCCTCCTCTCCTACCCCCAAAATAACTGATGCAAGCAAACACGAATGAAATAAAATGATGTGATTCTTTGGAGTCATTTCAGGAAATTGCAAATGTTTCTGAAATGAAAAATCCTTGCAAAGTCAATCAGCCGTTGCTGGGAGGTCAGCAGGGAGCTGTGCTGTGTCAGCCTATTTGCTCAGTGGTGCCAGGAGGTGCAATAATGAGCTGATAGACCAGGTTTAATCACAAGGATCTCTATTAAAAAAAAAAAAAGGGCAAAAAACCCCCCAAAATTAAACTTCACAAAACCCAAAACAACAACAAAAAACAAAACCATAAAATTTTTCCAAACAATAAGAAAAACCATAATTATTTCAGAATTATGAAAGCTTGTCTGAGATATTTCCCCATTGGAAAATTAGGCTGAGCAATGAATGCATGTCAGTCCTGTTCTCTGTTTTATATTCCATCTTATTGCATTAAAATTCTTGCTCATGCTCCTCTAGATCAATTGTAAATCTACCAATGAATTCAAGAAAGCAAGAGAAGGCACCAAATCTGCCTTTTCTCAAATGTGTATAGTGTATTCAAACCACAATTATTGGTTTCTAAATTTCAGAAGTTTTCAAACATTGTATGTATTCACATAAATTGCTTTTGGATGTGAGTAAGAATAGATTCACAATTTGCTTTCTTTCAGGTACACAAAGGGCTAAATAATAATTCCAGGGGGAAAAAATCCAACAAAACTTTTTTGAAAACAAAAAACCCAGCAGTTGAAACAACATGGATGTAGAGAAAAGTATAGAAGAACAAGAGGGAAGGAAAGAAAGAAGAAAACATCATTGAAAAGCAAACACAGCTGAAAATAGGTAAAATCTGTTGGAAAAGTGTGTCTGACTCATCACAAAAGGTACTGTGTAGAAATCTGACCACAGATCGCCCTGAGTTTAGATCTGGAATCCTTTGAAGCAATAGAGAAGCAAAGAACAGAGTGAACCTTGTCATGCAACTTAGTCACACTTCTACAAATTCCCATTAAAACCACTTTTGCTAATACCTTTGACAGTGATTGAGTGACCTAAATCACTCATTCCTGACAATCAGCAAACATGACTTGGACCTCATTCCATCATGGTCTGTGATGGAACAACTTTGGAACTAGGGAGATGAAAATCTAGAAAAATATGATTTTTTTATAAGACATAAGCAAAAAGGGCATAAGAGCATCTGAAAGCTTGATGAAAATCTAATAGAAGAAGAAAGCTCTTCCCTCCAGTATTTTCACAGCTCTAAGTGAAATGGCAGCTTTGCAACATCCAGCTAGCACACCAAATTCTTCCAGATATATCCTGACAGTATTACTAAAGAAGAAAGAGTTAATTCCAAGAAAATGATCATCTAATCATTGCTTTTGGAGAAGTTACCCTAATTTCAGAGGAATGTAGTTTCATGGGTCTTGTAATTTATTTTCATACAGCCAGGAATAATCTCTCATATGAGAAATTATTAAACAGATAAATTGACTGATTGTTCTTTTCTTTACTTGAGTTGAGCAACTTTGCTTGCTTAAAAATTCACCATAACAAGCACTTTAGGAATAGAGGTCCTTGGAATCAAATTGAATTTTCAATCATGATAGAAATTTGAAGAGCCAAAGTCATTCAATTCAGGCAAAAGAACCGACAAATGACTAAGGTGGTTATCAAATAAACATCATTTAAGAAAATAAATAACAAGGTGAAAATAAACATAAAATGCAGATCAGTTTGGAAATCAAAATTAAAGCTTACAATGATATATAGATTAAATAAATAGGATAGAAATAACAGAGGAATGACAGAGCTCTCCAATTCCTTTTACTCACTCCTCACTGCAAAAGCCTGTGAGTAAAATGAATACTTGTAGGAAGCAGGCATTTCTCACCATGGCTAAAGGGCTCCTTTGTCACCTAAAATGAGATCAAGAATGGCCTCAACTGACAGATACAAATGCTTTACCTCTTCACAAAATATTTGTTCTCAGACAGTTTCTGCATGTAGATTCCTTTCACTGCAGCATATACAAAGCTCACAAATAAATAATTTATTTTCTTGTAGCAACAGGCGAGTTCAATAAGTACCAAGAGAGCAGACAGGTGATAAAAAACAAAACTCTGGAATTTTCCAAGTACACAGGACTAGACCACATATTTAAGATATAAACACCTGTGAGTATCAACCTTGTGAAAGAATAGAACCTGGAGCTCAGCTTGGATAGTGTTAACAGGTTGGGTTGGTTTTTTTTCTTGTATAACACATTTCAGTCCATGGACCACCTCTTGATTAGCAAGGAGCCTTTATGACTTTGAAATGAGACTGACTTACTCTTCATGTCCTACTCCAATTCTGAGATCTTTTTTTAACATCCTACAAAGAAACATCATCTGTGCTCTGATTTGAAACCTGTAAATAAGGATGACTGTCACCTGTTCAAATTTCAACTCTTAGCTGCTCCACATGGTTGCAAAAGCAGCTGTGGTAGGTCTCAAACAGAAGGCAGCAGGAAAGACAGAACACACAATGCTAAACTTGACAGAGGGCAGAAAAAGATTTCCAAGTTGTCCAAGTCCTGGAAGAAATAATTCTACCTTCTTGTTATCTGCTGAACTTTGGAAATATCACTGAGTACTGAAAATCTATCAAAACCACACTATTTTTCTTCAGTCTAAACAGAAGAAAGAACAACATGTCATTTATTGAAAAATTACTTGAAATGTTACACCTGTGGTGGTGGGAAGAGTGTGTGGGAAACAGAAAGAAAAATGTTAGAGCTTACAATTGAACATTCTTTTCCTTTGCTGGAATCCTCAAAGCCCACGGTCACACACCTGAGCAGCTTGAGCCTCACTTCATGCAGATGAGGACCAGCTGCAGAATTCCCCTCTGATCAGGTACTGGAAAAGCTCCCTGCCGGCCAGAGCACGCGATGGGCAAGGCAGCAGGGCAGCAGAGGAGGAGCAGAAATGATCTGATCTCACTTTTACAGAAGGATGGTGACAAAAGGAGAGCCTGAGCAAACTCCTGCCCGGGTGCTCAGGGGAAGGAGCCAGTGCTGCCTCCTTGCCAGCCCAGCAGAGCTTTCCGCAGGTGCTGCTGCGTTTCAGGAGCGCTGGAAGGGAGAGCCGAGCCCCGGGGCAGGGTGGCGGCACTGATTGCTGGTGGTGATTCTGCAGGCGGTGATTCCAGAGTCACAGAGCAGCAGCACAAGGTCCCTGCATTTCTCCTGAGCAAACCTGGCACTGGGGAACCGCAGGGGGCTGCCTGATGCTGCCTCTTTGTCTGAGCACTGACACTATATGTATTGAAGGCACAACTCTATTCTAACTTTAATTTTATTATTAAAATTAATATTTTTCAGATTTTTTCCTCTAAAGAGAATTTTCCCGTAATTTAACTGAAAGGAAGATTAAAAAGAAATAGTTAGCAGCCTGTACAGTGCTTAGTACAGTAGTGAGATTTTCTTGGGTTTTTAACATGACATCTGAGAAATCCACATGCAATTTGAAGCTATAAACCCAGATGATACTTTTGGACATGCAGGAAAAAACAAAAAAAAACCCCTCTGAAATTTCTTATGATAAAAGTCTTCCATTCCTAACAACATTAATCCACTTTAAACCTGCTGATGTAATAGCCTACAAAGCTAATTCCTAGCAGGGCTTGTGTTGGGGTTAGGAGACTTTGAGTGCCTGGAAGGGACCTGGGAAAAAAACCAGATGTAAAGTGTGAAAACAGATTAGCAATGAGAATATAGGATACAAATTGCTGATAGAGAGCATAGAAAGGCTGTAAGGAAGAGTGAAGAAAACTTTAAAATTAAGAAAAAGATTTGACAGCTTGAATCTTCTCCTGCAAATATCTCCCATCCTCTCCCTTGAGGGGGCGTAATTTTTAATTTCTTCCATCAAATCCCATTACTCTGCAGTTATCATGTTTGGAGCTCTCCCCAGGAGAAGGGGGAACAGGCATTTCACACTGTTGGTGCAATCCATTTCTGGGCAGACCTGCCAGCCACTGTAGTTTCTGGGACTCATGCCAGCAGGGATAAGTCTGCTTGCCAGTATAAATCCCATGTATACATAGGCCATAAACTTGTGCCAGTCTTTTTTTTTTTTTTTTTGGTTTTGCCTTCCATCCCAATTCAACAAACTCCTCCATTTGCTAGTTTTCTTTTCCCTTTATATTGAATTGTCCTTGGAAACCACAAGAGTTTATAAGTTCAGGGAAAGAAGAAGAAAAATACTGCATGGATTGGAACTGGTTTTGTGAGATTTGCTAATGGTTCAGGAGGTTTGAAAAGACCCAAAGTCAACAAGAATCCCTCAGTCCTGCTCTGGAGGCAAAACTGACAGAGCTGCATTTTATTGGGTGCTACCTTCACCTGGTGCAGTTTTTCTTCCTTAGCATTTTCCAGAGGGTTAAGGCAGTGGGGTTTGCTGCCAGAGCTGGGTTTTGTGCTTGCCACCCACACAGCAGAATCTGTTTGTGCACAGTGTTTGTGGCATATGCTTGGACGTCTCACTCCGGGATGGGGAGTCTCAGGCAGTGGGGAGGAGGAGAACAGCAGGCCAGAGCCTTCTGCTTCTGAGTGGAAGAGTTACAAAGCTCCAAATGCTTTCATTTTTGTGTTTCTGAAGAAAAGGATAAACAAGGGCAAAGAATAGAGGGAAGAGGGAGTGGTGTGTAGGAGGGCTTTACGTGTATGTGCCTGAATGAGGGCATACATATGCATGCATATATATATATATATATATATATATATATATATATATATCACACACTCCCAGCCATAAACAGGAGGCCAGTCTCAGGAACACAAGATTCCCCCACCTCCTAAATGTTACAGAGGTATGAATAAAAGAAAAATAAAAAACCCAAACAAAGCAAAAGCAATTGGACTAGAAATAGTTCAAAGCCAGAATCACTGCTGATGGCAATAAACTCACAGAAGTAGCTCTTTGCTTTCTCAGAGCTGTTTTAGTTGCACCAAATTTTATTTATTCTACTACAATCCAATGGATTATAAGGGGGGAAAAAAGTCTCATAGAAAAATCAACAGCAATTTTTTTCCATGAAAACAGTGAAACAACTATTTTTGAGTTGTTTCAAATAAATGCACCTTTGGTTCTTTCATTACAGTTGTTAAAGGAAAATGTAAGTGTTACTGAAGGTGGTTTACACAATGCACAACTCTCCCAGAGCACTTCTGGCACAAGGCCCAGTGGCATAAACACATACATACACATTTAATGGTATTACCCTAAATCACTCTTCCAGCACAACTATTTATATCTGCAAGGGTTCACAGGGTGACTGGAAGATCACTTTGTTCCCCACACCAAGAAAATCTAAAGCAAACTCATTTGATTTACAGACCTCTCCCTTGATCTTTTTGTGCCTTACTTTGTCACTTATGCTATAAATATTACACAGTTTTGAAGATATATCAAAGATTCAAGTTTCCCCAAACCTTCAATAACAACAATTTTTGAAGCCTTTTCATAATTGGAATTGCCCTCCAGGATCTCTCCTCATATGTTAATCAAATTTTGTACTAAAAGATTTTCTCAAAATATCCATTAAGACACCAGATTATTATATTTTTAGTAAATTACATATTTTGATGTTCTTTTCACAGAAATGGAGGGGTTCTTTTAAATTTACCCAGAATTACCATCAAAAGACTGAAGGATGTGAAATTGCAGCATAGGCTTTGTGGTAATATTCTTCCCACTCCTGCTATTTAACTACCAAGCAGATACAAAGACATGTAGGAAAGAAGAGGTGGATAAATAACAGGTTTGAGAAGGATAACCAGAGAGAACCCAGGACTCTGTCAAACTCCTGGTAAATGGCAATTACACTCCTGTAAGGAAGGCAGGGGAAAGGGGCTTTGTCATGGGTACAAGGCACAAGAATAAAGCAAGGAGCAAGAACACATAATGGAGGTTTTCAGTGGCAGGGAACAGCACTGCTGAAGCTGGGAAAAACAACTGTATTCTGTCTTTAGGTCAGCATTGAAAAGCTTCAGAGAACACACCTGTAAGAGCAGAAAGGCTTGTGCTGCAAATCAGGTACTGGAAAAGCTTCCTGCCATCCACTGCACACGATGGGCAAGGCAGCAGGGCAGCAGAGGAGGAGGAGAAATGATCAAGGTCTTGGTCAAGATAGCTTTGTTCACTGGCGCTCTACCCACCATCGTCCCCACAGCTCCTTCACAAAATCACTTTTTCCATGTGAAGGGGAAAGTGGGGACTTTCAGAGCAAGGTCAGAGCACACATCTATGCATGCCTGGCATGCACAGAACTCAAAAAGATAAGGGCAGGTATATTGAAGAAAAAAAGGGAAGAAAGAAAAATGATGTTGGGAGCTATGAGACAACTTCCAAAGGGAGGAAGACAGAACAGTTACACCTGGTTCATGACACTTATGGCATCCTGGTGGAAAACCTGCTTACTCAATTAGTTTGCTCCATTACCTCTTCCTCTACCCAGCACTCTGCTTCTTAATCTCTGCAAATCCCTCTATCCAGGGATTCTGCCTCTTCCATTTCCTCTCTGCAACATGCTTAAAATCCCCTCTCTGTATTTTTTATCCTCTTCCTCACCTTAACGTGGACCATTTTCTACTACAGCTAAAAAGCTATAGTAGAAATATAGCTGCAATCTGCAATCACAGAAAAGCAGGGGAAGATGTTATTGTTTCAAGTGTTTTGTTCATCAAATCATCTTCCAGCCAACTGCAGCTGCCTGGACTGGCTAGTGAACCTTAATGCAATGCTAAAATTTATTCTTCTACTCCACAGATCATGGATAGGAGAACATCTCAGATGCTTTTTAACCATTTTTTACATCAATACAGTTTCTGCTTAAAAATCTACTCAATGATTTTTACATTATTTTCCTTCTATCCAGCTGTAGCAAGACTGGATTGTGCCATTATCATTCCCAGATTTGCATGCTCTCCATTTGCAAATGAGCATTTCAAATGAGTGGGAGGTATGTTAGGTAGGGTGAGGACAATATCTTCCTTTCTATTCAAGAGCTTGCCAACAGAAGCATATGTAGGCTGGGCTGATTCCAAAAGTCTCTCGAGCATATGGAACACCCGTTTACACTGCACTCAGCCCTCCCGCTCGATTTGGTGTGCTGGCAGAGCTCCCACCACAGGCATCTCATTTCACACTGAAAATTCATTCTGCCATTATAGCTATTAGTCAAAGAAGCCATTGCTCAATGTGATACCAGGAGCATACTTTTGTTCTATGACGAGTGATGCAGGAAGTTCTAGACATCAAAGTTAAAATAACAAAGTATAACAAAGGAGTGTTGTCATTACTTCTCATTTTCTGATGATGCTGACAACATTAGGTTCAACTCTGCTGACAAAAATGAAGCCAAGAGGCAAGTATGGACATGAAGATCACTCCAGGCAGGTGCTAGTACTTTAAAAGTGAAATGCAAAGTGATCTACTGCAAAGCCTTTAATAAATGAAACTAAACACTTCTCAATGATACCAACCTTGGAAAAGGACAAGGCACAATTGGCAGATTGGGGAATGTACCAATCTGCCTGAACCTGTAATCCAGCATTATTTTATGGAGTCTGTATGTGCTGTATGACCTTGAAGTCAGTATTTTCCTTAGCTAGGAGTGAGCCAGTGCCAGGAAGTGAGGTGGGGATGTCCATACCTGAAAAATGCTTTTTGAATTGGTGTTTAACTTCACTATTGTTCACTCTTTTTTGATGGCTCCCAAAATGTAAAATATAGGAAAATATTACTCCAGAGTTGAGTTTAACCCCATAGTTTTATTTCAGCACAGTGAAGTCCCTATCTGAAACTATTGCAAATGAGCATTCCAGCATGAAATCAGGCTGATGTACTTCAAATGAGAATCTGCAGCAGCCTGCTTCACATGGCTCCATACACTGAAGAGTATTCTTAAACTTGTAGCCTGCCATGGTTCAGGAAGGGCATCAGCTCACTACATCCTGGCCTGTTGTGGTTACCTTTTGTGTTACAGAAAGCATCCTGAAGTTTGGGATTTTTTGAGAGACAGAAACTCTTTTCAAAGTGCAGGTTATAGTGATCTATATTCAAGTAGGAAATGCTGATGAAGAACATTTCCCAAGACTTCAGATTATGCCCTCTCCAGCTTCCAAAGATGTTGGACGTATTTACTCTTGGCTCTTGTTTTCCTAAAGCCTCTGGTTTTGCATGATCTTTATTTGCCCTCTTCTGGTCCTTTAAAACAAGCAGTCCTGAGCTCCAATACAATTTCCTTTCAATTATTCCAATGCAGAAGGTGCTAATGGCAAAGGTTATGTTTTCTGGATTGAAGGAAGGTACCTGACTGCTTTGGCCTTTGCTCTCAAAGCCCTAAAATCTGGCGAGGGAAAAGAATTAACATGAAAATACTTCAGATGGAAACAACCTAGATTTGAGTAAGGGCAGCACTGTGGTATCCTCACCGTTTTTGTTTAGTCTGTTTTCACTCTTACGCTGTCACATGAATGACTCTGTGTTCCCAGTATCTCTCTTTTTTTCCCTAATTATGTTGAAATACTGAGATTGCAAATGTCCAACTTTGTCTTCTATTACATTCTCTGTCTCACTTGTGTTTTTTGAAATTAATTCGAAGTACGAAAGGTTTTAGAAGTTCATGAATAAAATAGCATTTTGTACTCTCAAAGCTCTGCTCCTAAGAGGTTTACAGGATCTTTCAAAAACATTAATGAATTACAACTTATTATAATACTGTGAGTGGTGAAGTGTGATCCAGTCCTTCAGTTAGGAGATAAGAGCTTGGAGAAATAGCTCGCTGTACTTTCTCTTTGGCAAATCATTCAGTAGCAGGCCCAAAAAGATACAGAAGCAATTAATTCCCCACTGGAACATATGGTAAGTTAGACACCAAAACAGGAGCTCAGTGTGAAGTGAGGCTGCAGATCTCAGACCACTCATGCATAAAAGGCAAAAATCCAAAAGCTGTGGGTAATGGGAACAGATACATTAATAAGTAAGGGCACTAGGGCACAAAAGCAAAGAAAGAAATAGTATCCCATTCATAAAAGGCAGAAGTAATGCAAATAGAATCAAGTGATTGTCATTACAGTAAAGGTTTAGAGAGACTTGTTTTGGAAAAACACAGTAGTCTCCTGCTTTATCAGGTGCTGATGTGTGTGATACCTCCATAACTAATGACCTCTTCTATAACATTTCTTATGTACCAACCAACTGCATATATCTGCCACTTAGAAGCGGCAAGAAAAAGAGATGAAACCAGTTCTGAATGGAACCAGTTCTGAAACTGGAGTACCAGTATTGAAACACATTCCAGCCATTCCCGATGAAATGCTAACAGCTTTTCCAGCAGGAAGGATTCTCAGTCAAGTGAGTAAGCCAGAAGATAAGCATTATGTGGCTTTATATGCCACCAGCTCCACAGTGTTCAAGTGCTGCAGAAAGAAAGGGCAGTGGGACCAGTAAAAGCAGAAACAATTCTAACTCTGAAAATGGGCTGTGCTTGCTGCTCTCCAAGCTCCTATCACAGTGAGACATCTATGAACTACTGAAAATAGGCAACACATCTGATACAGACAAAAGAAAATTAGCAGAAAATTGAGATGCCAAAGCTGTGTGGGCTGCCTGTTTTGGTTGATGATGAGGATAAGATGGTTTCTTTGAAATGCTTTCTTTTGCTATGTTACAACAAGATTTGTTCCATATGTGCCCAATTGGAACTTTAACACCCCCCACTCACCGTCTGCAGAAGCAAATTGGGTTATTTCTCTCATTTTATCTCTGCTGTATTTTATGTTAAGGATGTTGCATGTGAGCACAATCAATGCAGCTTGTGCCGAGACAGTAAAAGGCATATTTAAAAGCTGTGCTTATTACTTAATTTTGTGCAGTACAGACAAGGAGAATGCAGGTGACACAAGAGTGCTGCTTTAGTTTGGTGCTTGTGCCAGGTTTCTCTGGACATCTTAAACACAAGGCGTCTGTGAGTCTGCAGTTGTCTTATTTTGTATTAGTCTTGCATTTTGCTCTATTAGTGACCTAGACTTTTTACTTAACACCATAGAGCATGTTTTCAGAACACTGAAGGGAAAGCTTGAAACTGTGTGAAAATCCCTAGCTCCTGTTCCTATTCACACCTACAAACACACTGACCCTGACTGCTAGAACAGGCATGTTGCACCACAGGAAGGAGAAAGTGGGTATGGCCTTTTCTGTCAGCTTAAGTCCTGGGACACTGCAGGAATGTGTACAAATATTACCTCCTGTGGCCTGCTGCCCCAACCTAGAGCAGCTCCTGAGCAGCTCCTCTGTCTGAAAATATGGTTTTTTCAGGGTCACAGTGGAGCAAAATCTGGTTTTGTGTTGCCAAGGCACTACTAAAAACCCCTCAGAACAAGCAGTGTTGTTTGAATTCCTCTGTTTTCTAGAACTAAGAAATCAGAACACAAACCCACTCCATAACAGTATGTGATAATAAGATATAGCAATATTTGTACAGTGATTTGCAAGGTATTAAGACAAATACTTTGATTTTCCAAGCGCAAACTACTAAGTTGGAGCCTCATGGTCTAAAGGCTTTCTAAGCCTTTTTTGTCCCATGGCCAGTGGATTTTTTTCTTCCATATTTCTACAGTTCTTAGCACAATGGGATCTCGTTGAGTAGCAAGGGCTTGCAGGTGCTACTGCAGTACAAATAGTAAGTAATGGTGAAGTGTGTACACAGATTAGATTTCTTGAACCTGTAAATATAACCTGTTCTGTACCAGAGCTAAGTTGGGAGTCAATATCCAAAGAATAGTCCCACTGGAGCTTCTATATTTTATCTATTAGAGCATTTTACCCTGCAGCTGTGATCAGAGCTTCATGGGAGTAAACTCCAAAATAAGTTCAAACTTCTTTTGATTTTTTTTTTAAACTCTCACATTATAATTGCCATAATGTTCCCTAGTGCCTGCCATTTTGTGCTCTAATGATACTTCTCAAGTGATCAAAGGCACAGAGCTAAGTACACCCTCTGGGGAAAGGAATGTGTTTCCCAGCCTCCTGCACTGCACCTTTTAGTCCCCTGTTGTCTTTATTATTGAAATCAGCCATTAGAACTCAGTGCTGCTCTGAACATCATCTCACACGGTGGAATGGGAATTTTTTTTATTAAGCTGTTCAAAAAAGTGAGATAGTAATAACTTACTTACGAAAAGGCTGCAACTCCCACACCTGCCTGACAGATGTTTGTGTGGATGCATGGATTTCCACCTACTTTTACACCACAACTGAGTCATTTTCCTACAGCCTCACGGAACAGGCACACACTGCACGTGCACTCGAGTGCGTGGGGGTGTGTCACGTGCGTGTGCTGACAGAAAAACAAGGAGTGCAAAGCAAAACCACGTAGATGCAAATGCTGCACTGCCCATGGTGGGTGCTGTAGGCAATGGCTGCTGACCCAAGGACCCCCATCCCCCCAGGATTTCAATGAGGACTCACGGTACTGGGATGAATCCCTGCAGCTGACTGGTACAGAGAAGGCAGCTCCACTCACCAGGGCCTGGGAAGCTCCCAAGGTAAAGCACAGGCCCAGTTCTCAGTCTGCACAGATCAGAGTGGTTTCATTCATTTTAAGTGAGATGCAGAAGCTCACTCCAGAGAAATACAACCTGGACTTTTCTCTCTGACCATTTAACCAAAAAGCCCCAGCTGAATTGGCTTACACAGTAATTTTACAGTTTAGCCTCAGCTTGCTATTTCATTCTGGGATAAACTTACCCAAGAGTCTCATGGAAATCCCCTACGCAGCTGCAAACATACTGGGACAGAGGTAACAGGGGAACTCTACCAAAGGCAGAGAAAAACCCACCTACACCACAACCCAGAAAGTGCTAAAAACCACATCTGCACTTGGAAAAACAAAGAGCCTCACATCAGGATCATTCTTCACAGGTTATAAAATACTTACTGTAGATGCTATTTTGTTCTGACTAATCCTTTGAAATATCTGAACTGTGAAAGTAAGGCAAATATACTTTTCATAGTCCATTAAAAAAGAGCCTAAGGAGGTTAGTCTTAAAACACTAATTATTTTTTCCTGTGGAAACTGGGGAATAGCTGAATAACAGGCTATTATACAACACCCTACACTAGCAAAGGTTCACTGTGAGACTGAAAAAATTATTATTTCTTGTATGGATTCAGTACATCTTCATTTGTCAAGCTGATCACAGAAGTCAATAAATCAGAAAAGCTGTAGAATCTCTGTAAATATAAACTAAGAGCCGCAGCCCCTTTGACCCCAGGCACTTTGCATTACCAGAATTCCTGACAATAAATAGAGGGCATGACAGCATCATGAGCTTTGCTGCTTCCCTATGGACACCAGCAGAGCAATATGCAGCATGAAGACATTATTCAGCACCTGTGAGGAGAATTATTAGCTCAAAGGAAGGAACAGAAAAAATTAGACCAAAATCCACTTAAAGAGGATTAGGTAGGAGAGAGAACCTAGGGCACTTTGCAATCACAGGCTGGTAACCTTCATTAATCATAAGGGCAGAAATGCACAGTAGAAGATAAATTGTTCATGAAACCAAAACTTGGCCAAAATGTTAAATAATATATAACTATAGCACACTCAATACCAAACCAGCACAAGATGCATATGATTCTATAGGCCATTTGTGAGAAGATAAAAGAAAATGATGTCCCACTGGAGACTTCCGAAAATTAACGAGACTGTTGAGTATTCCCATAGCTGAGAGGGGTTTTTTCTTATGTTACAAGATGGATTGCAAATGTGCTCGAGCAAAATGCACAGTCATTTTTATCCTCTGCAGACTTAAATTCATTGGTGTGAGATGTGAAGAGATAAGCCAGGTTATAGCCATGAACCTCCAGTCAGAATGGGACAATGTATTTGAGCATTTGTGCATTTCCACAGCTTTATAAATATCCACAGTATTTCACTGCAGGCCTTTGCTGTTGTTTTTTCTCTTGTATCTCTGTCTAATTAATTATAAAACCAATAAACTAGACAAACAAAAAAGAAAAAATAAAAGCAATTTTCTTTAGCCTATATTGTGGCAGCTGCTTACAACTACCATTATTTCTTTACCTATTTTGTCCTTTTGCTTTCAATAACTATGCTCCATCCCCATTTTGTAATATTTCCAATTAAACTGAGTCAGCTGGGCTACTTGTTCTTCTGGTTGCTTCCTTATTTACATATCACCATTGATAACACTTCTAAAACAACCCTGGAAGGAGAGTTCCTTCGGTTTGTAAATACCTTATGTTAATGTAGTCTTTCTGAGTGATGCTTTTAGGTTTTTGCTAAAGGACTTCAGGCATAGAAACAACAGATGCAACACAAACAACAACAATGCAGTTCCCCTCTCCACCCCCATCTTGCCAATATTCCTCACACCTGACCCAGGAGGGTGATTTTCCATGGTACATTGAACACTGCTCTAGCAGGGGCCAGCAAAGGTGCCAAGTGCTACATGGACAGCAGTGCACAGGAAAATTGACTGATCCTCCAAAACCTCATTTCACTTAAACCACTCAGCCACAATCAACCGATAACAACCTTCAGTCATTACTGTTCTTGTCCCAGAGTTGAATAAGCAGCTGCTTCAAATCGGACACTAAATCCACTTTCTAGTCAACAGATCAATTTGAGGTTCTGTACTGAAAGTGCACAGGATTAAAACACGGCAGACATACTCAGCATTTATTAGAAAACATGCAAGATAATTCTAGAGAATACTGCTTGACAAGATGAAATAAAAACAGAATGACAAAATATTGCTATTTATGACCTGTAAAAAGTACAAAGATAGCTACAACTCATTCATTAGTTTCTACCTGGTATAGCTGGTCTTTATGGATACCACATGAAAAGGAATCAGTCTGGCCCTGAACATAGAACATTTCACAGCAAAAAACAAAATTCTTACCAAAAAGGAGCAGCAGTGCAGAAACCAGCATTGTTCCAGCCCTTGGACCACTGCACCGGCCTTGCCTCTACCCCATCAAAAGGCACAGCCCACACAGAGGCACCCTGGGTAAGCTGTAGCCATGCTGGTAATGATTCCAATTACATCAGTGATAGGCCCTATAGTGAGGATTTTTTTTTTGGGGTACAGTTTTTTGAAGCAAACATTCATATTTTATTTTGGACTAGGGATTTTAAACACATTGCTTTATTATCGGGAACTTTTAAAATTCTGTTCCCATCCCAAGAGTGAAGCTACAAATTAGCCACTGCTAAAACTCCAGACTTGCCTCTGGCTATCTCCTTATGAATGTAAATTTATTACAAGACCCAGTAAATCACAGCCTCTTTGGGTATCAGTAAACAAGATCTTATTTAGTGGCCTAATTGCTCAATAAGGAGTGGAGGAAAGGGATTAACCAGCCTGCTCCTCCTCTGTGCTGGGCAGATGGAGATTGCCAAGCATCCTGCAGCTGTGTGCAGCCTCTACCCCATACAGAATGCAAAGGAAGTGAGTGAAAGGCAGTGGGATGGCTGCAGAGCACATGGGCTTTGAAGACAGGGGCACACATGATTGCAAACACTTGTGAAAAATCACAGGACTATTACAGACAGCTGAGGGGATATTGCACCAAAACCTGCAGAACCATAAGACTTAATATTGAAGCACAAAAGGACCCTCAAACCAACAGTGTTATTTAAATGTCCTAGAGTATCCAAACCATCTGGATGCAGCTAGCAGATATGGCACAGGACCTGGGGGAAATTCACACATCCTGGGATGAACCTGGAGGCCCAACACCTCCACCTAGGCTCAGAAAACACCACTGCAATCGCATATTTAGGCAACTGAATCTCATACAAGCTGCCTTGGAGAGACAGTGTGGCTCTCCATGCAGAGAATGAGGTTTGGTCATTCTGGTTAGCTGTGCCTTGATCTGAAGAAAGCTCTTTATTGGACTGCATGTGGACCACAGGTGTCTGAACTAGGAAGTCAAAGGCAGCAGCATGCCTTATTTGCTATTTGCACGAAAACCAGAAGCTTCTTTGTTTGCCATGGGCGTATGTATGGCTTACATGTACTGGTGACCTTCTTTTCCCCTTCAATGGCCATAGAGTCAAATCTAAAGAGAAAAAGTTTGAAAGTTGGAACTGAATGATTGAAGTAGAGTGGATGAAGAGGAACTGAGGAGTAAAAGTGACCTTCTCACTGACACTCCAAGAAATTGCCATATTTACTCAGTTCAGCAGAGCAAATGATGGCAAAAAGCAGAGCAGATCCTCTGCCAGAGCATAGCTGCATCACTCCACTGACTTCAATATACTTTAACATAATAGTTGGGTAGCTGGGCTCTAATGAGTTGCAGCCACATTACACCACTAAAGATCTTTACCTGGAGAAAAAGACTAAAACACCAACCAATTTTAACAGACTGAGTTTCATTTTATCCTGATTTTGTCCCTGTGTAAATGCCTTCAAACATTCAAAACCACTGACAAGGAGTAGGGTATCCTTTGCAGCACAGCATTAACAGACTTACACAATCTATGAGACACTGGAGAGGGGGTGAGGGGGAGTTTCTGCCCAGCCACACCCCCTGGCAAACAGCAAGGACAAGCCCTGCAGCTTTTCTGGTTTGCTGTGATGTATGGCACCTCCCCTCCTCAGAACAGTGTCCAGTGCAGCAGATTAATTTCATTCTCTCAGTCTATATACAAAAGTGCATCTGTAAAATCTGTAAATACTGCTTAAGACAGTACTCTATATCCATAGTATTAGAGATTCTGTGATTTAATAAGACTTTCTTTAATTTTATTAATATTGAGTATAGCCCCCTTACAAATCTTATGTGTACTGTGATACTGTAAATTCCAACAATTTATGCACCCTCATTGTGCAATCGTTTTTTAAATAGTTTTTAAATTGAACAAAAACAATTTATCTGTATGATGTGGTTACTTAAATTATGACTATAGTTCTTTTTGCTGAAAGCTTATGGCTGAGAAAAGTCACAGGGAAGTTTGGTAACTGGAGACATGTTTAATAAATATAAAGTATTGGTACTAAAGCAAACAGTTATTCATGCTATATATTAATTTAAGTACTTTTTATAGGAGCAGTATGAAGTAATTCATACAGATATAGCTGTTGAATGTCTGGTTTTGTTACGAATAACAAAAAATGCCCTTGCATAAAAAGGCTGTTACCTGCAGGAAGAGGTTGCTATTAACCTACACAGAAAGCAGAGGGTCTAAGGCCAAATTCCTGTGAAAGATCACCAGCTTCAGTACAGTGGTCCTTGACTGCTTTCATGCCAGCATGTGGGAAGAGAAAGGCAGTGGTATTTTCCTGACCCACTCAAAAGGTGTGTTGCCCTGGTATGTTTTTGTGAACGGGGCTTTGGAGGACTGTGTGAAAGTGTCCCAATAAAAACTATATTGTTCAATGGAAAGTTACCTTAGGAACATGTGGAAACCTTTAGGTCTCACATACCAAGGAATTAAAAAAAAAAAAAAAAGTGTGTTTATTATATGGAAACCTACAAACAAAAAAATTAAAGTTGACCAACCATTTTAATTATCCTCCTGAATTTGGTTTCCTCTAAACCCAAGAACCCCTAATGTTTCCTTAAATACTGCTACTCATCAGCCTGTGAACTATCCAGGCTGAATTATCTGTGTATGTCAAATGCATATTCTCACATGAACCACAGTAGCGACTAAGTACACATACTCGTAAATATTTCTGTGGCTGTCTGGTTTGCGGTCATATTTAGCATGGTCTGAGAAAAACTCTTAAAATACATGCTTAAGCACACTGCTGAAACAGCTTCAAGAAATTTTTTGAAATTACTTTTCCCTTGTGTTTTGATGAAGCTCAGTTAAAACTTAGGACCCATGTACAGCCCTTTGTTCTGTTTGGGTGAAAGCAAGACACCATGTAAAAGGTGTTTTCCAGGACTGAACAGCCCTGCAGTCCTAATGGTTTATGTAGACCCACTAAAAATGGCTTGAAATGTCTCTTTCTGGCTGCTGGTGAAACAGCAGGATTCACTGGAAATCAAATTTAACTATACAATTCTGAATAATTGTAAATATTACTAGCAGAAAGCCCATTCTAAGCCCACAGATTTATTTGCACGTTTAAAGGTCCTCTTCCCCATTTGCTCATGGGTGCATTTGACTCAAAAAAGGAATTGCAAGTACCTTACAAAAATCAGCCTCAGAAGCCCAGATTTAAGACCTGAACTCAACCAAACAAAAAGTAGCACTATCATTTGACAGATAGTGTTGCAGACTAAATTTTGTGAATATTCACGCTGCCAAGAATGCTTGGTAGAAACTGCTTGTGTGTGAGTAACTCTGAATGTGACATATGGGGAACTTGTACATCTTTTGCTGGGAAGCAAGATCATATTAGGCAGTTAATCACTTTCCTCTAATCACTATTACCATGGTTGTACCATTTCTAATGATCTTTCAGTACTATAACAGCCAGAAGTGCTGGACTGGAGCAGGACTGTTGTGTGCATGGGAAACTGGTGCACAGAAAAACATAGATGTGCACACTCATATACAAACCATTTCCCATTAAAATCAATATTGGATCCCCTGTTATGAAATCTGAGTATCAAAATGCACCCAAGGCACATTTCTTTAATTCCAAGCAGCAAAATTGTTCACAGGGTGCAGTGGAACCACTAGAAACATCACTACTATTGATAAATGGAATATGACTGAGGGCAGAAATTAAGCTGGGGATAGGGGTCTCCATTAAAAATGTTTATTGCTAAGTGCTCATGTATCACTTCAGTTCCTCTGCAGATCAGATAAAAATCCACATTACAACCTTCTTCAGGGGAAAAAAAAAGGCATTTAGCTGACATATTCATCAAAGAAATTTTCCTTCCTTTCTTTACTCCAATCTTATTTAGGGTGCTAAGAGTGCTAATAAAACCTGAGAAGTACCAGTTTGGGAAGAGAGTTAAGTACATCCTTAACACAAAGCAACACTTGAAGCATAATATATGCTTTTCCAGTCAGCTCTGTTCTGCATTCAGTGGCCTGAATCTCAGACTGGGAAAATCAAATCTGTTTTCATATCTGAAGTTGGATACATAAAAATTGTGCCTCCCCCTACCCCACTAAATTCATTACCTTACCCAGCAGCTCCATCAGGTTATAATCAATTCAAGAAAACACCCTGTAATGAAGAGAAAAACTATTAATACCACCCACTCATCCTGCCACTCTCCAAGCCTTACAGCAACTTCAGAGTCCAATTTTCTAACAAAGGTCTTCAGGATGAGCCACTTTGGTCTGCATTACTTTTTGGGTACCTACAGCTGCTCTGGGATTCTTCATTTTACACCCATGTCTTACCCTTACTGTTCCAGGCTCATCAAAACGGAAAACTCAGATCTAAAATTTCACAACACTTAGGCATAAGTAGAACTTAAAGGGACTACACTTTATGAAAACCAAATTACAATTCCTAGGGTATTTTTGTTTGCCTTATTTTTATGAGACCCATTGAGTTATATCACCTTTTTAATAAAACCTGCTATGTTTGCTTTTGCTGCAACCCAGAGTGAGAGGGATGGACAAGAAGTGAGAAAATCTCTGGTGAACATTTCCTGGAATCCCAGTGCACTTGGCTCTTGTTCCTTACTCCCATGTGTCCTTTACTCCAAACCCAGAGTTTAATTTCTCTTCAGTGATTTTTACTTTCTTTTCACGTTAAGCTTGCCCTAAGTGTTTTGAATGCCATGGAATGAAGTGATGGACCTAGGAAGAAGAGAAAAGCATGTAGCTGAATCTCCAGGGGATTGATTGGCATTGAAGGGAAACTTGCAGATAACGATCAGATAATGGAGACAGCAGGATGCTATTGGCACAATACCTGTGTAAAAGATTTAAGACAGGAAAAGCACCCTGATAAGCAATTATTGGTGCAGAAGCACAGTCCCTACTCATGTCTCACCAATGGAGATCTTCCATTGTTCTGCCTCCAAGGGAAAACTGCACCCAGTTCTGTGTGGATTCCTGTCTCCATCTCTGGCAAGACATGCCACAGTCTGCACCACCACAACAGACACTCATAGAGGTCTCAAGAAAACAAGGGATCAGTTAAACAGGGACTGGAAAGCTCAGATACTCAATAGTCTGCACAATGTTGCTTACCTATCCTAACCCATGCCAGCTGAAGTGTTGCCATCTGGTGAGGGGCTTGGCTTACACACAGCTAAAGAATTTCTCCAGTCCAAAGCCAGTAACAGTTCCAGTTCATCACAGCTCCAGTTTTCCAGTTCTAACACACATGCACGCACACACACACCAAAACAGTCAATTTTATTGTTTTTTAGTTAGTTTTCACATCTCTGAAAACAAAATAATCTCTTAATAATCTCTCTTATTTGTTGAAGTGTTAACAGAGGGAGCACATAGGTACCAGTCAATCTGTAGGTACCCCCTAATGCTAATGCATGTACTTGTTGCAAGTACAGAGGGAGGAACAGCTAAAGAGCTGGAAAAGCAGCAAAGGAAGAAAAGCATGTGTGAGTGAGAGTGGGAGAAAAATCCACAGTCAGGCCAGAATTCTGCTTGCCAAAAAAAAAAAGCTAAGAGATCTCTTTCCAAAAGAAATGAGTCAAACCAGGGAAACAAAAATAATAATGCTGTGTGCAACTTAAAGCAGCAGCTGCTATCTGAGAGAAAACATGAGATGAGTTAGAAGACACAGAAGATTAGTCTTTTTTTTTGCTTTTCAAATGATTATGTTTGTCGAGCTTTTGGCTCAAAAATATTTGACCTAATCACATCTGTTTTACTGACTTAAATGAGAGGCCTGGCAGCTGTAGCTGGCAAAAGAATCTCCAAATCTGCAGACAACCTTCCAATATTTGGGCTCTTGTCTGAGAAATGTAGGGATAACAAAGTCTATACCCTAAAAGTGCCTATGCTGTGCAAAACCACTTACAGACAGATGCTGCTGTAGCCACCCTGCAAACAAGTCTGCTTCTAAATTCAGCTGTTCCTTGGCTTAGCCTCTGGAAATGGAAACCCATTACTCTGATGAATGTAAATTTATTTCATATTCTTGCAAACAATCAACTGAAGCCTCTTTGTCTGAGCCCAGATACAAAGGCAAACAATGGCTGCTGAAGAGAAGTGAGAGCTGACAAGCTGGAACACAACCTAGAAAGTCTTGCAAGTAAGATGGAGCCAATCTGTCTTGAGTGAACAGAGAAAAGGTGTTTTGCAGAAATGTAAAACAGCATACACATTTATTTTTACTACACAAATATGTGTATAACAAGTGGGGGAAAAAAAAGAAAAACACTAATAATATGGTTACACAAAGATGAACTGGCTAGATGATCTAAAATTACTTTTCTTTTTGAGTCCCTGTAACCTGCTGGGTTTTATTTAGTGAGAATTTCCTGTCTGTCTAATTTTCATTGGCACATCAATTTTCTTGCAGTGCCTGATTCTCTTTCAACATCTGTTGCTCAGTTTGACAGTATTAATTTTGGATTTTTCCCCAGATCCGATTAGTTGAAGATTGTAGTGAATGCTGGCAAGAGATCTAAGTTTTCTGTCTCTCTTCTCTCTTCTTCATAATGAAAAAATGTTTTCTTGAGATTCATAATAATTGCTGTCACTGTATTTGATACTGAAAATCATAAAGGTATTTAGAGAACTCTTATACATACTAAGAGAAATATGTTTCCGTCTCTTTCCAAATATTGTCTCCACCTGTCCATACACGCACCTTATTATTGATGGCTACTGTGTCCATGAATCGTAAGCACATTCCTCTAAGCACATATGTTGAAAAGGATCAATTTTTCCTGTGTGTAACTGCTGAAGTGTTATTCTAAAAACACTAGTGAAGGTCACAGGACACCAAATAGGAACAAATATACAAGCACAATGAATTTTTTTTGGCTACAGTCAGTAGACACCAGTGGGTGCTCTGTGCCATTAATCATGTCTCAGACACAGCCCTTGCCCCAGGGAGCACACAATCTGTGTTTAAGGGAACAGCCAAGATGCTCTCAGGCAGAGCAGGGAAGCTCAGGAAGTAACATTTGTCAGTTTGATCAGTGGCAGCACCATACATGAACAACATCTATTTTTGTTCAGATGATGGTGATTTAGGTATCCAAGCAGAACGAGGAAGCAGCTCTGTGAAATCCCTCTGACAGTGCTGCTCATGTATAAGTAGAACACAGAAAAGCACACTGGTTTCTCCTTTAAGGGGTACAAGGGCTCAACCACCACAAAGGAAGCCTCTAGAAAGCAGAAAGAAGATAATCCAGACGGTCCTGGGTGTTTTAGGAGAAGGAAGCAAGTCAAGTAGAGCCAAATAAAATAGGTACCTTCATTTATTTGGTGTAAATGAGATATAAAGGAATTCTGTGATGCCCAAATTAAACTCCACTCACTGCATTTGTCCTGAAAGGATATGGTTCAAACAAGAAGCTAGTAAAATAATCTTGACACCAATGTTCTAGATGAATGTGGACAGAGCAAAATGCATTTGCAATGCCAGTGAAATGGATGTTGCAGTAATCAAGATGGGAGATGAACAGTTTCTGGATGAGCATTTCAGCTTTGTGGGCAGAATACAAGATTTTTTTAAAAGATCCAAACCAACCTTGCAGGATTCAGGTATAATGGGACTGTGAGGACCAGAAAACAGTACAGGCCAAGTATGATGGTCCAGCCACTGGCCTAAGTAGCCATCAGGATTGCAGAGTTGAAGGACATGTCAGGGAGGTACCTCAGAGAGAGATTAAAAGCTCTGTTTTAGCCCTGCTCAGTTCAAGCTGGTAGTCAGACAGCAGTAAGGCTTGGAAGGCAGAACAACTTTGAGAAACACGAGACAGGTGTGAAATACAGAGATAAAGCTGTGAGTCCTCTACAGAGTGACAGCAAATTTAAATGAGGTTCAGAAGGGTTAAATAGTTCACATACAAATGGGTTCTAAATATCTGCAAGGGATAAGGAGAGGCTCTTTACAGGAATGTACCATGTATAAATGCAGGCATAATGTACATCCCCTTCCCCCAAATCTAGAACCTATATTATTTTATATGCATTTCACTTAATTAATGAGATGCCCTTGTTCAAAGCCCTGTTGATTCTGCCAATTTTTATGCAGGGAAACAAAACAAAGCTGCAGCTTGGTGTGGGTAGCTGGTATCCTGGTGTGAGTATCTTAAAAAAAATAAATCAAGCTGATCTGAAAAATTATCTTGTTCCAGACTAGGAAATCCTGATTAGCATAGAGGCTGATCTTTGATCTCACTTGTGATCAAATAAATAATAAATATCCATCAAGCTGTTCTTCCTACAGTTCTGAAAAAGAATCATTTTGATTTTTAAATACATGGGAGGTGTTCAGATATTGTTAAAGAAATCTGAGAACTATCATCTGATTGTGGGTAATTTATTGCCTGCCTTTGGGTATTAGCAAGACCTGTCATTTAGCTTTGTAGAAGCCCAGATGCTTTCATGAAGTACTTGACTTTTACAGTCTTTCCATTTAAAAATCAGCGGTCCTCACTATTTTAGTTCTAGATCTTTTGATCCTTGTGCTTTTATGTACTGGACTGTTCAAAGTTAACAAAGCTGCCAAATGTACAAATGATGCTTTAGCTTAATTAGCTCTGGGTTACTCTCCTTAGAATGAAGTACACATAAATACATGCAAATATTATTGATTCAGAGTGACTGATCTATAATATTGTTTTGGAGGTGAATTACCACAGACAAAAAGGCAGGAGAACAAAGTGCTGTGTCTAAGCTGCACTATTAACAGCAAGACTGTGGAAGGCTCCCTTTTAAACTGCAGCCTCCCTGCACTGGAGGGATTAACTTCCTCATCTGTATAGGCACAGACAGGCACTAAAGCTCCCCACTCATTTATGTACTGTTGCATGAAACATGCATTTTTCCTTCATGCTGGAATTTTACACATCTCTACATACTACTGACAATGTTTAGAACATCTTCCATCACACCACAGTCACAGCAGACAGTTCTGCATTTTGATGGCACTGCACAAGCATTCACAGCAAAGGACACATCTGCCTAACTCTTCTTAAAAGTGTAACAACTGTTTCTGTTCTACATCCACTATCCCAGTCAGAACTAATTTGAAAACATGCATTTCTATCTCATCAGGTGCTCTAGGAATTAGTTGGTAGATGTCTTCATGTGTATGTGAGTTTTCAGACTTTAACAATCCAGCAATTCTCAACACTGCTGCTGTTCTGTTACCCCTGTTGACCTATCCTGGAACAGGCAAAACTGGATTGGGCTACAGCTGAGCTCACTTTAAATAGATTTCAAAGTCAGAATTTTAGCACAGGTAGGAATGGTAGGAATGCCTTCTATTATTATGTGCTGGTGTTTCACATTTTAACACCACATTTTCAAATACCATTTTACTCTGCCAAACTTTAATAATTTAATCTGAAATTTTATTTGGCAGTTGATCTGCATCATAGAAAAGCCCATAGAAGAATTCTTACTTTTATCTCCAGAGCAGAGTCTGAGACATAGTCAGCCACAAGGACAGAAGAAACCCCTGAACATCTAATCACAATCACTGCACTGACAGTGGCTGGGGTCCAGTGGTAAAAGTATAGCAGTAAATAAAAATGCAGATGCCTAAGCAGGAAGGATACAGCTTTAAACTGGACAGCAACACAGGCTCTGGAAAGTCTGACCACTGGAGTTTCTGTGTCTGCAATCTGTTCTTGGTAACAGTATATTTGAATGTAATTAAGCATAGGAAATAATAATCCATGCTTTCTTTGTTAATAGTTGCAGCATAATTTAGAAAGTCCCTTTTCCTGGCTGAAGCAAACCTTCCTGCAGGAGATGTACAGCCCAGCAACAGGGGACAGGATGAATGTGAAGGGCTTGCAGCTCACCATGCCATGGGAAACTCTGCCATCTGGAGCACATGGCCATGGCACAGGTCCTTCCCAGCAGGTACCACAGACAGAAGGATGAGGTTTCCCTGTCTCTGGCCACAGCTGACTCCAGGCTCCTCAGTGAATTGAGCAGCCCTTGCTGGCGGCTGTGCCATCGTGCAAGGAACAGACTGACTCAGGCTGGCAACGCTGGGTGACTCCCTGGGCCTGACAAGTGCTTTGTCTTAGCCAAATGTGCTTTGTTCAGTCTTTCAAAAGCCCTATAAACTTTCACTGATTAGAGGTGGCTGAACTGAAAACAGAGCTCTGTCCTGGTTTTGATCAGCAAATAGAAGCTCAAGTGCCTCTCTGGCTTAAAGGTACGCCCATAAATCCAGCCTGGGAAATTTGCAGGACACACTTCTGTCAGGAGGCATGAAGTGCATGCTGCTTTATTTTAGGACACAATGGGATGAGTCATTTTTTGTAAGTGTTCTGGCACTTTATCTTTGCGATCTGGCTTGAACCATTCTCTGGAAAGTAAAAATAGTAACAAGACTTACTGTTTTAGCTTATTTTTTACAAGCTATTCTTTCATTTTAACATGATTAAGGCTTAGTGCTTTTTTAAGAAGCTATTCTTACATTTTACTATAATTAAGCTGTTAATATTTTTAAGTTTTTACCATTAAAACCATGCAGGGACACACAAATGTCAATATAAGAGCAAATTAAATCTGAGAACCTTTTTCCTCTGTTTGAAGCTGAGTTTCAGATTGAGGAGACTGTTCTAGCTAACAATCTGTTAACTGAGTCGTGGATCACTTTCAGCAATCTTTCATAGTCTGAGATGCTCATGAAAAGGAGCAAGAAGTTAGAAGGGCTTGTTCTCATGATGGGAGATAGGAGGAGAGCTGAGGAGCATAGCATGTGCTCATGCTTCTCTCTGCTGCTGCAGTCCAGGACGTTTTGTGAGAGAGCAAACATTTCAAAGATCCCTACTCCATGGATCAGCAGTCAGAACCAGTAATTCCCCTGCAAGTGCAGTACATTTTGAGTGTGATCATTGTTATATTTGTTGATTCAGTGGTGCACATATTTTGAAAAATATTTCTTTAAACACTGCAGTATGTATATGTTGGAATGTGAAAGACTGAATATCTCTTGGTAAAATGACAGGTTGACAAAACACTTGTATTGACCAGCAAAGGACCTGTTGGGAGGTAGGCAGATCAGGAAACACCCTACAGCTGAGAATTTCAGTGCTGAAGCCCCTTCAGGAATAGGCATTTTTGGCATTCAATTTGGACAATGCTTTGCATTTAAACTGAAGAAGCTGAGTTGTCACAGTATGAAATGCTTTGCTATAATAATGAAATTTCATACCAATTCTGTTTTCATTACAAAACATTTGTAAAGTGGAATCAGAAAGGTCACTTAATTTTGAACTGTGAAAAGCTCTAAAAATCTCTGGGGTAAAAAATTCTCTCAATCTGAGTAGAATTATACCTGTCTGGAATTTGGTCTCTGAATCCTTTTCATGTCTTACTAAATCAAGCAAGTGTGAACATGCACTCCCAGCAGGGATCAATCAGCTGTGTCAAAAGCAAGAACAAGAACAGAATTACCTCATTTTTGTCATTAGACATGAGCGAAAATGTTAAGGATTTTTTAAAAGGTTACTTTTTTTTTAGGAGTTGCTCAGTGTTCTCATTTTCTGATTTGTCTGCAGACAGCAAAAGATGAAATATGAAAGACGCACAAGTGTGTCTCATATTTTCTGAATGACTGAAATGACAAAGTCTCAGAAATCCTTTGTTTTTGTGAGATTTTCATCATCAAGAAGTCTGGATGGATCAGATAAGCTTCTTGACTTTGGGTACTTAGGCAGACTGATGAAACAGGATTGCAGGTAGCCCTGCTTTCAGATTACAGGCATTTCAGTATTTCTCTGCCTGCTCATGCATTGATTTTTGCACTTTGTGAGTATATAAAATGTGAGCTTTTAGTACAGGCTTGTACTAAATTGCCACAGTTTCATACCAGAATAACAAAAGTGAAAGATTTGGCAGTAAGCCTCACAGAAAACTGTTCCCACAGCTCAAGCAATATCATGAGTTGTGAGGACTATTTTAAAGTCATTAATGCAGAATTCAGTGTGCTGTCTAATACACTGTGGTCTGCATGTGATGGGATGATGAGATGTCTCACTCAAAGGATGTACAGTGTAATATAAAGATATATTGTTTAAATTTTTTCAAGACCATCGCTAAGGGAGCTATGAATATTTGTAGTTGTGTCTTTTCAAGTTTCATTGTTTTTTAAAATATACTTTTACTAAGAATCTGGGGCAGTTTGTAATAACAACTATCTGTAAAACAAAGGACTGAGTGTGCTTTGCACACATCTTCCCTAAAAGCAGTTAGACTAATTGTGCAATGATAAACCAGCAGGAGAAAAAACCTGGGAATTGCCAGCTCAGAGGAGTGACCTGTAGTCCGCAGCCTCCACAGAGGAGCAGGCTCATAAAGACCTGAACAACTCTCACTCTGTTTCCAATATTTCCTTTTTCCTGAATTAGTAAAGATGGATATCCTTTGGAGAAATTGCATGTTCTAGACAGTAAGTGGGATGACTAAGCCTTTGCTTAAACTGACATAGTGAAATATAGAACCAATGAGACCATTAATACCATCACCAACCTTTCCATAATCTTAACAAAATTCTATCACATGTAAGAACAGAATATGGGCCCGCTTTATCATCTGTCATAGAAAACCTGTCCTGGAAAGCAAATCTCTGCAATATTTCTACTGTTCAGCTCCCCATGGCTCTGTTCCCCTTTCCAGACCATCTCCAGGGAACAGTGGAAGGCTATCACAGCTGCAGAGACAGAAGCCCACCTCCATGTCATGGCCTCTGTCTAACACAAGTGCACAAAATTAGTGGGGAAAACAGATGCTTTAACATCTTCAAATGTCTCCTGAATGCTTTTACTACCTCAGGATGCCACAGTGTTCACGTTGCTTGTTCAGCATTCAGGCAGTACTGAAATGGGAGGACACATTTTGCTCAAGACTTCAAAACACAGCCAAGTATTAGCTGTGCTATTTTTGGCAAACAAACATGTACAGACATCTTCTTTGATTGCTACTTTCTCAAAATCACTATAATTTTCAGCAGTTGCCAAGAAATTAATCCTGCTAGCAAGTCCCAACCCTCATTTCCATAGATAATTAGTGGATGGGGGCAGCTAGTCCCTACTATCAGAGCTGGAGAAATCCATTGTTCTCAATCTGCAGTTTACACCACCAAATGTTCCATGCTAAATTTATCACTGCTGATTACTTGCACGAATGCTCGGGGTGGCATTTGGGGATTTTTCTGGACTTTTGCTGGTGTGTTACTTGACAGCCTTACTACAATAAAACACAGCTATGATTATACCACAAGTAAACAACTCTCCTTCAAAAATGAAAAGAAAATAGGGAGACAAGGTACAGAAGAAATGCAGAACATCTTGCAAGCCTGTTCCCAGCCTCCAGAGGATGTCAGGGGCAGATCCAGCTTCTTTGCCCTATTGTTGTTTCTACCCAGAGTAAATGCCTCTACTCCCATACAACAGTTTTTCATCCATTTTTTTCCCTTCTAGATAAGATTCTTTCTTATGCTGGTATCTAGTTCTTATCCTTCCACTACCTTCAAAATGGGGAGTCATGAAAAGGAGGGACACAGTTGCAAAGGTTTCCACTAAATTCTGATGTCCAAACCCTGCTTACTGAATTTCAGTAAAAATAAGTGCCTAAATGTCCCAGTCTACCTTAATCCTCATTTTCAGTTTTTCTTTTGATATTTAGTGGGTTTTTTCTCCATATGTTGTGCATCTTAGCAATGTGTCATCATTAAGAGAGAGAAATAAGGCAAATCAGTGGTCTCACAAGAGAATCCCAAAATCAAACTACTGTTAATGTTCCCCTACTAAGGGTTTTAGCAAAAAACCCTCAACTTTTAAAAGCACTCCCTAGCTATCATCACCCATCCTGTTGTTCCAACAATATGTCACAGGAGAAAAAGCCATAAACTACCCACAACTAGTTCTTGTTGCATTAATTTTTAAACTCAAAAAAACAACTTTAAGGACACTTTCAGTTCTGCCAATCAATATTGTAGCGTGAGAATCAGTTTAATATTTTGATAGATGATGACTCATTCTCACATCTGAAAAATAAATGACATTAACTCTGAGATTAAGTCATTGACAAGACAGAGGTAATCATATACATGTAGCATTATGCTGGTTTTATTACCCTGAATCTTTTAAGCCTGCACATATTCAACAAAGAAGTAATGTAAAATGGAAAATCCAATTAGCCCACGCATATGCTTCTTGAATACCACTACCACTACCAGTTCTGCATGTAGATGAACTGAACAATGCATTCATGGCTTATGAAAGAACTGTTATATACAGCCTTGCATTTATATTTTGCAAAAAGATGAATTTACTTCATTTACAGATGATGAAAACATTAGGTATTACATGGGTTAAAAAAGTATCTTTTATGTAAAACTTCAGCAAATCCTTCTCATATACAAGTATGTTTTAACATTGATCAAGTTTAGGAATGCTAAATCAAGAATGAGAGTACTAGTTTTGAAGCAAGCAGAATTAGAAAATAAATCCTAGAAAAAAAACTGCATAATGAAAATCAAAATATATCTGTTTAATCTATATACATTGACAGTTTATGTATTTAGATTTAAACTTTGTGAGGCATATGGAAGACATTTCTTAATTCAAGAGTACACTAATATCTCTGTGAAATATCTAGCAGTATAAATGCATCTTAAAGACTTTTTTTTTCAATCTGTAATGAGCAAATGGCAAAATTAGGTTTCATAGAACAAATCTGGTCTGTAGGCTCACAGGATCTCAGTGCAAGGATGTGTTTATTGAATTTCGTGAGAAGCCTCAGGTTCAACCCTCATGGCTGTCAGACAGAACAGTCTAAGCCCCTTCAGCTTTTGTTTTGCCAATGCAAAGAAGCTTTCAGCTTTTTTTCATACGTCATGCTTCCAAATCCCTGCAGCCATTCTTTATTCCAGATATCATTTTCCTGAGAATGTTAGCAGAGAACTGTACACAGTATTTAAGGTCCAATAGCATCAACACTTCCTCACATGCATGAGGAAGTGAAAATACTTTGAACAATACTACTAAAAATAAAAGCTAAAAATTGCCAAAATGATAATTCCAAGTCCCACAGCTTGTCAATGGTGCAGACTCCATCCTCCTCACAATGAAAACACACAAAAAACTTCTCTGAGCAGATTAAGTCCAGATGTTCAAAAACATAACCACCAACAGCTGAGCCAGCCAGCACTGGACAAAATCAGATCATTAGAGGTCAGTGAGCAGAGATTGCTCCTTCCTCTCTGAAGGTAAGTCCTAAGGAAATGCCCACTTTTCTTGCTAACTCCCCATGCATTAACATCCCCTGAAAAGGAATGGGAAATATTCCCTAGATTCCTTTTCCACACATATGAAATATGTACCTGTACAATCTCATATCAACATGCAAAAATATGCAAGATTTGTCACTGGACATTGACAGAACAGAAGAAAATAAGTACAAGAATTGACCCATTTCTATTTGGTTGACTGGCTACTGTCAGTACAAATGTGTACTACCTATAACTTAAAGAATAACTTATTACACTGTTCCCTTTTAAAAGCAGGCATATAGAATGCATCATGATTTTATCACTGATACAGTAAAGATTATGCTTTTGAAAAATCCCAAAGTTTCCATTATGGATTTTTATAAGTTTCTTTATTTGATTTTAAAACTTTTTAAATGCTTTAAGTATTTAATGCAGCATAACTAGGATTAGAAACTAAATTCAGAATATAGAATCTCATTCTTTATAAATCCCTCTTTGTTTCTTTATATGAGTTAAAATGACAGTCATAGATACGCCCAAATTTCTCCTGCTTTGCAATTTCAACCTCCATTTAGGATCCAGTATAACAAAGCACATGGACTCTGACTCTGCTCCCACAGTTCCTAATGTCTGTTTAAATGTAATCCAAAGTTTGAGTGGCCTACAGGTACTAAACAACCTGGCTCATAATATCCTCACACAGCTGATGAGGAATTCCTGATAGTGCAGGAAAACACAGCTCAGCACAGAGGTGTATTTAACTAAGAAGTGTCCATGGGAAAGCTGATGGCTGAGTTTAAAGGGCACTGCCACAGATCTCAGCAAGTGGCATTAGACGCAGGGCAGAGGAATAGTTCTCCTCTCATTACCTTCATAAAAGATAACCAGACCTGGGCTTCTCCAGAGCTGTCTCATCTTTCAGCTCATTTTTTTCTTTGACTCTTGTGGCATTTGCACAGACACTCCAGAGAACATGTTCAGCAAGTTCTCAGGAAACAAAGTCAGTTTGCTGTGAATGTTCACAATCATAAGTCCAACATACCCAGAAACCTTATGTTGCACCCAGTGTGCACACATCATATGGCCTGAAAATTTTAGAGAAAACCAGTGGATTCACTGTAAAAAGTCAATTTGGCTGCATATCATCTACTGAACGTTCTTGAATGTATTAGTTTAATAGGTAATGTAGTATTTATAGTCACCACATTTCAGATAATTAGGAAAATTGACATTGCTACTTTCCAATGTGCTTTTAATTTAGTCTCAAAACAAGAGAAAACCAGCCAGGAGCCAAAAGAGATGTCTAAATCTACAGCCCTGGCTGAGCTTGGCTTCAGCAGAGCATTATTTTTGCAGGAACTAAGATGGGGAATGAAAGAGCACCACAGGACAGAGACACTTTCATTCAGATTCATTCTTGCTGAAATGAAAGTGAAGTGCAATTAAAGCTTGGAGATTTTCCAAGGAGCTCTAAATAACAATACATCTTCCTTTTATTCACATGTTTAAATAGCTTTCAAAGAAAACTTGATGAACATTTTAATTTTTTTTTGCTTTAAAGCCCAAGAGAAATGGCCATATTCCTCTCTAACTTGAATCCTAAAACCCTATGAAAATACATATTCTTCATTTAGTCAAGATTTTGTTTATTCTAAATTAGAATGATCTAACTTTAGGCATTAAGTTTTAAATAAGTGCTTTCACCTTATTCTTCCTCTGTAGTCAGTGAACAAGGGGACTTACACACAGCCTGAGACCACCCTACTTTTTGGAAAGGTCTGGTTCCCACCATGAAATGCACAGGAACAAGTCCCAATCCACAGTTAAATCTGATTTTAGTACTAAACTGATGTCCTTTCACACCTCTCCTGTTCATCTGACTGCTCCAGTACTTGCCTGAATCCATTGTGGGATAGTTCAGGTATCTAAACCTGTAGAAAATTTATCTTCCCCTCCAAAAACAAACTGCTTCCTGCCTTTAGCTCCCTGAACCAGCCCTCAGCACCTCAGGAATGAGCGTGACAAGCTCAGCCCAAAGCTAACAGTAAGCCCAGGAGCACAGATGGAGGCAGAGGAGAGGAAGAAGGGACTCACAGCCCCATTTAGCAGCTCAGCTATGATATGAACTGGCATATCCTTAAGGGGTTTAATCCAGTGACTCGAAATGACCACTAAATGATAGACCCTATTTATAGTGTGTGTTGTTTCCATCTGGGTGTGTTTATGTCTATCTCTTTGGTATCTATAAAGACAGATACTTATCTTTATGTGAATATGTTTTTAACCAGGCTTTTCAAGTTTATGGTCTGTATAACAGAAACCCTTTCTTTCAGTTTTTATGTCCTCCAAGAACCAGTGGCTCATCTTTCACCTTAAAGGGATGCTTTCACCTTTTCTGCCGCTCAAATTAATTGATCACCTGCTCTCAAATGATTCTTTAATAATTTCCATGAGACATTTGTTAATAGATACACTGTGGGATCTAGCACACACAGCTGGCTGAAATAGCCTTGTGGCATTTACAGTTAAAATGAATGAATGAAAGATAATATTAATAAAACTTTGCACTTTTCCAAGTCCATCCTTCAAGAATCTCAAGGCACATAGAAAATGCTAAATGATTAAGACTCCTGAGATCATTAAAGATGCAAATAAACATGCTTGTCTGCTAAGACAATGTCTGCTAATTAATTTATTTATTGTGTTTGGGGAGAACTTGTATAACTGATTTATAACCCTCCAAAAATAAAGGTTTGTAATTGACATCTTCTTATTTACAGTGCAGCCAGCAATTAATTTTGTAATTTATTTATGGAAAACATTAAAAAGCAATAATCTTTGCCTCTTATGTATTTTGTTATAGGACAAAAAAAGCTGAATTTAAACAACAGCAAAAAAATTTAATACCTTCAAATACTAACTAATTGTTCCTCAATTAGTTTATGATGTATGAATCCTAATGCATGCTGTAGAACTAAATTCAGGTCAAAGAACTTTGTAATTAATGATTTGATAATTATCTGAAAGATATTACACACAGTAAATTTTAATCTCTGAAAGGCCCAATTTTCCTTCCAGAATTAAATGTTTTAACATTCCCCTAATAGTCTCTTTATACTTCATGACAATCTGAAACAGAAATTTAAAGTTATGTGAATATTTCCAGGCTGCAGCTCTCTGGATAAAACTCCATGAGTGGCATAGAGTGTTATCTGCATTCTCAATCTGTTTTCTGTTCACCCAATTCACTTCTCAAAACAAACCTATGTTAATCTTCATGAAAACATATTTTTTTCAGGTGTAAGATTCACTTCCTTAAATACTTTAAACAGATTTAGTTATTCTGATTCTCACTGGAAAAAACAAAACAGTGCCACAGTTGCAGCAGGGAAGATCAACATGGTTTAAAGGAGAGAGAACACGAACCTGTTTTCGATTGAGTCCTGTGTTTTGTTTAGCTTGTACTCTTTGCTGGGGCCCATTTGGCTTTGAAAGAGCTCTGCTTCTGATCTCTGTGCCATTCCCACTGTACGCCCTAATCCTGCATCAACTCCTACAAGGACCTTTTATCTTACTAACAGAACCTGGGATGAAAGGAGACACAGATATGTAAAGTACCAAAGGCAACTTCCATGTGCTCACACTCTGCTAAATGCAGCTCAGCGACACAGCTCTTCAGCATAAAGATATGCCAAAATAAATCAAACAGGACTCACCTTGAAAGCTGCTAAAAGAAGGGGCAGGCAGCCCTTTGGGACCACAGGGCTCTTCAAACTCTCTTTGTACTGCTCTGTTTTTTCTTTTCTCAAGACAATGTCCCTGCTCTGAGTTCACTGCAACAGAGGCTCTTCATCTGCCCTTCATCTAAAAGAAAAAAAAATAAAATAAAATAAAACCCAAAAACAAAAGACAGAAATCTACCCCAGTTTTCCCATTCAGATTCGTGGGTGAAAAATGAGCACCACACATATACTTTGAAGTTCCTGCTCTGATACTCGTTCTGACTAATAATAGGACTTAAAGCAAGTATTCCTCTGCTAGAAAGAAATCCAACACAGTCACAGCTCCCACCCTACAGCTCTGGTCCACTTTCTGGTAGAAGGGCTACAAATGGACTAACACAAGGTAACTGAAGTTTGGGTTACGTCCTCATACAGGAGTGTGTGCTGCCTGACGACTTGAAGCAGAAGGTGAAATATTTCTGGCTGCAAGCCCCCATGCAAGGAAAGCAGGGTCTGCCCCATGCAGTGTGTGCTGCAGACACCCCACCTGCAGGCAATGCAGGGCACTCCCTTCTGGGGCTTGCAGTGTGAGACCTTTGCACTGTTTTTGCTTGGGCTTCTGAGAGCCCCACAGCTCCACATGTAGTTTTGGCAACCTGCTCTCTCTAGTGATGTGATAACATGGGAGGCTCTCAGCCAGATTTTAAGGCACCCTGCAAATCAGGAAATTTTTAAATAAAACATTTATAAGCAATTTTATTCTTTTAAAATACAATATCCAGATTGTCAAGTTTCCAGATCTGTTCTGAAAACTGTTATCAGCGTGTCAGTAAAAGATATTAGTCTAATGACATACTAATGTGGCCTCAGTGGGAGATACCCAATTACAAAGTTTCATACAGCTTGCTTCATCTCTTGCTGTGTATGGCTAATGAAAAAAGACAGGAAATTTTGGAAAAAGGGAAGAGAAGATGATAAGTTTTTGAATCTGGCCCTCAGCAATTGTGGTCATCTGTGAAATTACTTTTTCTGTAAGCAGAAAATTCTCCCTTTGGATATTTAACGGAAGAGCAATGGAAAATGGAAAATGCTTCCATAGTGAATCAGGATAGTGGCATTTAAAATGAAATTAATAAAGGATCAATGATATATAAAGGCCTAGCTTCATTCCAGAAAGCATGAATACTTTATTGACTGCTAGATTTTTAAAAGAATCCTCGTTGTACTTTGCACATCATTCACAAAACCTTTTGCTCTGTAATTTGGATGACTGCTATACAGAAATTGGAGAATAAATCTAAATGGTTTAAGGGTGTATAATACATGCAGATACCTTCTCCTCCAAGTTACATGCTCAAAACTACTCAGGTTAGCTGTCAATCCACTGTCAACCCACCTCAGGTCTCAGCAGATAAAAGTCTGCAGCAGAACAAAACAAACAGGGTTTGGTGAGAACCCTCTTCAGCCTCCTATTTGCCCTACTAAAAGAAAGCTGAGAGCAGCAAATAGCTGGCACTGCCACTGAGACAGGCAACAGAAGTTTTTTCCTGATTCAGGGAGTGGAAAAAAAAATCATTCTCCAATTTTTATTTTTTTTTAATATTAAGCATTCCAGCAAACTCTGGAGCTATGCAGAAAATCTACCCATCCTGTCACTTGCAAGTACTTTCATAGTGTGCAATTAGTACTCAATTTTTTCAGACATTGGTGGAAGAGGGATTTGATTGCACGTTAGTAACCTCATCATCTGAGGGTCAGTGCTGGACTACTTTGCTAGTGGGATATTTACTAACAGAGGGAAAAGCATCAACCTCTAAAAAGAAATCAGCTGGTGAGGAGCCATGCATGAATTAACAGAACATATATTGATTTGCATCCCATTCCAGGAGCAGGACTAAAAGCAGAATGCACAGCAGTCATGTGGCTTGCTGGTCTAAGGCTGCCCTCTTGCCATAAACACTTTCACCATTTTCAATTCTTGTTGGCTACAGTGGAGCCAGTGGAGGTTGGAACTGAAGCAGCATTTTGTTGGCATGTGGGCAGTAATCCAGCAAAACAAGAGCTTTTTCCATTGCCATATGTGTCTATTTTCCCTCCCAAACAGACCAGCCATCCCATTAGTCAAACGGTGTAAACAATTTCCTTGACAACAAAAAATGTATCACACATCAATCAAAAAGAAAGTCTAATGTGCCAACTACTACCTCAGTTGAATGTGCCTTTTGCTTAACTTTATTTCAGCTGGTCTAACTCTGGCAAAATTATGTAAATATCCACACAACCTAACTGATGGAGACACCTATGCTACTGCTGTTACAGGTCCAGCAAATTTCACCTGGGCAAGAATAATTCCACAAAATAGGAGGGATGCTCACCTGGCCATGCAGAGCTGCTCTGCAGTCAGACACCTCATCATGGCACAGCTGTTCTACAGAAGCCATTTTTAAAAGTCTACAAATTAAACTTGAAGAAAGCTTACAGTGTAATTACTGAAGAGAACAAGGACATAAAGGGAGGGAGGAAGGAATCTTTCTAAATGCCTGTAAACTCCTTAGGGGGCTAATCTTCAGAGAAGGGAGGCATCAGAAATCAAATTTGATGAATAATTTTCTCAGTCCACACAGCACTGAAATATCATCTGACACAGATATCCATTTTATATCCAGCCCCCACTTCTGTTTAATGGTTAGATAATCATGGATCATAAGTTTAGTTTTAATAACAGCCACAGCAGACACTTTATTAGCAGATTTTGAAGGCTACAGGGTTGTCATTTGTCATTATAGCAATTTTCTGGTTTAAATACTGCATCAATTTGTTTCTTCTTTTTTTTTTTTCCCTGAATTAATGAAGGTAGGTCTCTCTCTCTTCATTCTGATTCTGTAGTACTATGAGTAACTACATTGCCTATTTGAGAGTTTTCTGGCCTGAGAAGATATAACACATACAGATGCTAACTCACAGGGCTTCTAAGAAAGACCAGGAGCAGCTTCCTCTTCAGAGCAACTGAAGAATTGCTCAGATTTATTCAATTTTCTGTAAATCAAAGTGAATCCTCTAGCAAATGTCCTGATTGATAGGAGGAGTGTGTGTTGGAGAAAATCACCTACCCAGAAACTGCCCAGTGTTTAGTACATGCATTGCAGCCTAGCTTTGGGAATAAAGAGGAGACATTGCCCTAAAACCACACTGCCACATGAACACCTCCTTCAGTGAGCATCAGGGGCAAGATATGCCTGCACTTGGCCTTTCTTGCATCCCCCATGGTCTTGCTGTCCTGGTGGAGTTCCATGGGACAGAGAGCCTTCCTTGACCCCAGACACCAGAGTGTGGATGTGCTGGCCCACGCCACATATCACAGAATTTTGCTTAAACCAAAATTGTACTGTTTGACCAAAAGTCATCATGGCCAGTGAGGGCAGAGCAGTGAAGAGCTCAGTGATATTTAAGATATGAAATGAGACTTTAGATCAAGTTTCACCTGGTCTAATGGAAGGTGTCCCTGCCCATGGCAGAGAGGCTGGAACTAGATGATTTTTAAGGTCCCTTCCAACACAAACCATTCCAGGATTCTGTGATAAATCACTAAGCTGTTTTGTGGCTCTGTTTTCTGCATGGCAGTGCCTTACTGTTTGGAAAGCATTTCAAATGACTGATGTGTATGTTTATTAGCACAGTGCCAGCAGCTTTGAGGCATTATTTTAGTGGGAAAATTAGAAAGCTACTACAAACATTTAAAAAATAATCACCTCTTCTTTTTGAAATTTCTCCTCAAAATCAGCATCAGTTCTGTATGGTAGCATTATATTTCTCCATCTGAAGTTGTCTGAGAGCACAGGCAACTGGTTAAATTTAACCAGTTTTCCAGCTGTTTGTTCCCTTCAGAAGAAAAGCACTGTGGGTGGATGCTGTATCAGGAAGAGTGAAGTAGTCACAAAACCAGAAAAAATGCATGCTTTGAGTATTTGAAAAGATATAATCTTCATTTAAAATGCATTTTTGCAAACTATTCAGGACCTAAAGTTCAGAATTTGCTAGTGCTTGCATTTGTGCAAGAGAAAACTACACATTTGAACATCACCAGCTGACTTGGAAGTGTCATAAACCATTTGAACATTATGTACAGGTACCATCTTTAACGTTTTAAAATTCTAGTGCAGACCCTAGACTGGGGTCTTGTTTCTATTACAACCTTTAGCACTTTGGCCAGCAACATACATTATTCTCAACCCCCAGAAAAGACATGAATGTTTGGATTTGTTCTCTGTCTAGCCATAGAAAAGCCAATAGTACTGAGCTAATTGCTCCCACCAGTCCTCCTATTGCTTTACCCTAAGTTTACAGACTCTGAAATTCCTGTAGTACAAATGCATGAAAACGAAGCCAACTAACCAAAAAGTTATCTGTTTCACAGTTCTTGCTCGAATTAAATGGAAATTATGTTCATGCACAGATAATATGTGCTGATCTGGGCCCTGAGGCAGAGACTGAAAACAATCCTTTAACTGCATACATGTACATGTGTATATGTGTTTTACACTAATCCCTTACTTTGGGCAAAAAAGCGTAACTTGAGTGATTTGTTTGCTCAGAAAAAACATAGATTTGTTCATGCTGGCTGATTTGAATGCTCCTATTTTGGGTGCCTGTAGCATCCTCACTAGTAGGGACAAGCACAGCCACAGGATGGATTCTCTTCAGCATCCAAAGTTACAGAAAGGCAAGGGAGAGGGGCTATAAAAGCACAGCTGGGGGCTGATCCCACCAACCCCACCAGGGCATGGAGCAAAGGGGGCACAGACCCCTTGGTGCTTGGTCAGGGAGCAGAGTCTGACAGCTCAGCCACTGCCTGCCTGGGCCACTTGAGAGCTGCAGCTCTGCTGCAGTTTTCTACTTGAGGTTGAAAGGTAGCTACTTTTGAAAAAAAAAAGAACAAACAAAAAAAAGATAAATTATTTTTTGATAGAAAGAAACTTTAATTATGAAAGCTTGCAAACTCTCACCAGATTAGGTACCCAGATGAGGTGACTTCTAATACCCTTACCGAGGCATTTTAGAACAAAACAGGATAACAAATTTGTCTTGTAAAGTTTCTGTCTTCAGAAGCCTTCCAAAAGGAGGCTTCACTTTTAGATTATCCCTGCTGAAAGAAGGTGTCTGTAATTGCTTCTTCATATTTTATATCTGCACATTGGAAGCACCAGGTGCTTTTTCCAAACCAATTTTTCAGGATTAAAATGACAGTTGCTGCAAATTTATTCAATAAACAAACTACCTCCTTTTCTTTTCTTTCTTTTTTTTTTGAGCAGTTAGAATAAAATCCTCAGTATACTTGCTTAAATGTAGCTCATTTCTAACACACAAAGGAGTCAGGAGCAACAGCAAGTACATTAATCATTTGATTTCTTGGAAGATCTGCACTTCCTTTGGCATTCTCAGAGTGCACTGTGCTTTTCTGTGTCTCTCAAGTGGGTAGTGCAGAGATGGAGAAGCACAGTTTTAATTTCTATAAAGCACAACCTTTATAATGATTCCCACTCCCACAGAGCACTTCCTGCAAGAATAATTCAGAATGGCTTTGGGGTCTTTCCCCTTCTCACTGGATGAATTTTTCAGCCCTGTAGTTATGCTGACGACCAAACGGCAGCTGACACATACAAAGCCATGATAAAGGTATGTACAAATTAATGAGTTTGATAGCAAATCTCCAATCTATAAACAGGAGAACACCCTGTCCTGCTGTGCTGAGGGACATGTGTCTGGTTTCTCTACCTATTTATCAACATCCTGTCTCTCAGAACTGTTCAGCAATTGGGGATGTAGCTCTTGGCACCTGCCTACATCATAGCTGTGATGGCTACAGCATGAAAGGACGGAGACATTATCATGGAATGCACTGAACACAATTTGAAATTAAATACAAGGCTTTTTTCTAAACTAGACTGAATTAGAATGTGACTCAGGTGCACAAAGCTCAGGGACCAAAATCACTTCTGATTTAACTTCATTCAAGTTAGAAGCAAAACCAGTGATGTATTGGCCACATTCTTATATTTAGGGTCTCCTTAAGGGCAATGCAGACATTTCTTCACTGCATTACTTCATCATACTAATTTTATCTGCTTTGTTATTTTAGTTCACTTGGTACCAGTTACAAGGACAGTAACAGTGATGCCAACACTTGGCAGCCACTCAGTTCAAGCCAGCCCAGGAGTCTGAGCATCAATTTAAAACATATATTTATTATAACACAAGATGCTGATGCTTGTTTACTAACTTATTATCCCAGCAGTTAGTAAACAAGATGCCACATGAATAATTAATAGCTCCCAAAAATCTCATAATTATAATCCAGTGGTACTTCTCAGTGCACTCCTCTGACTGCTGATCTGAGCATCTGCAGGTCAAATAGTTGTCAGAAATTAGCTAATTATATCCTTTCCCATGAGGATGAAAATCTTTAAATTTAATTAAAAGACCTTAACTCCAGTCCGGTACGTTAAGGTCTATTTCCCATTGGATTTTCTTCTGTGTGACTTATAGTGATAGGCTTAACATTCACATTAGCAGTGTCTCTCATCTGTGGGTCAGCTTCTTGCCCAGCATTGGTTGAAAGATAATTTCATCAAATGAGTCTCTTTGTCATCAACTCATCTTGCTACTTCACTTTCACTGCAAAAAATAAAATAAAATACAACAAAAAAACCAAACCAAACTAAACTAAACTAAAATAAAAGCACCCATGAACCATCTGAATCTACAGCTCATTTTGTGCCAGTATGTCTCATACTCCAGGTAGCAAGCAAAAGATTCACTCACAATACTTGATGTATTAATCAATATGGTTGCAAAGGTCCTCAAAAAAATTATGAAAGGAATGAAAATGTTAAACAAGAGCACACCTAGAGTTGATTTGGCCATGTAGAGTAGGCTGAGCTAAACAGATTATGAAACCAAAATACTCCTCCTACTACTGCACAGGTTTTCAAAGGAAGGAATAAATAAATTACCTCAGCATTTCCACCACATTAGAGAGCCCTATAAATCTATATATTTTTGCTTTGGTGCAAGCATGCATTAATTATTAAAAGTATGTTTAGCACTATTGATTCTTTGCCAAGAAGACAGATTTATTACAAAAACCTAAATATTAGCAGAAAATAAGAATTTAAGATGGCTCTGTTATAACCACATTTACTATAATGCCTGGATTAGAAAATTTAAAAAGGAACAGTTTTCTGCAGTTCACTGTAATCACTCTAAATTGGGTATGATATTGTTATAGAGCAGAGTTTCATCCAGGATTCTTAAATATCAAATTTCTCTTTTTTAGGGCTGTTAGACTGCCATAATTTCCTTTACATTGTTCAGAACTGACACCTAGCATTATATAATTGATAACAATAACACAAATGCAATTTAGCCTTCAGAGCTCTACTAACTCAGATTAAAGCAGATACTTCTGATGCAGAGGTAACAGAATGTTTCTCTTCAAACCTATTTGTGGACAAGGAAACCTTCATAAGAACTCTCTTTTATAAGGAATTTTGCAATTTAAAAGCAAAAACAAACCCTAAAACTTGGTTTAAGAGAAGGAAAGAGGGAAGGGGGAGACAGAGAGAGAGAGAGAAAAAGAGAGTAAGAGAGTCCTTGAAAATGTCCATAGGAAATACTCCTTCCTAACCAGATGCACTTAAAAGGAATTAGCAGAAATATAAAACAAGTCCTCTTCCTCAATAACAAGACAGCAGATTCTACAAGGGTGATAAATTTGAGTTTAAAAAAGGGTTGAATCTTGCATGCCACTGTCTGAACCACTCACTACTCACCTGAGCCTGTGTGTAGGTTCAGATTTCTGCCAGGTGCTGAGTCACAGAAAGGGTTCAACACAGAGAATGAAACACCAGCAATGCTGGCTGCTCCAAAACAATCTGCTTTCAGGCAGGTTAGGAGGTCATTTTTCTGCTGTCTTCAGCTCTTCTTTTCACTGAAGATCAGTGAAAAACTTGTTGGATACAACAAAAGGGGACAAAGATTTCTGTCAAACAAGCACTGAAGACTGGGTCTACTGACATTCTTTCAGCTGACAGGTAGGAAGAATTCAACTATGCATAGTCCAGCAGTGCTCCTCAAACTTCTACTACTGAGCTACTTTGTAGAGAAAGCTGAGGGGTATCAATTTTTTATCACAGGGCCTTCACCTTAAAGACAAAATGACACGGCACAGTGGAAAAGTTCAGAAGCACAGTGGAAAGAATGCTGAAAGAGTAAGAGCAACCACAGTAAAAAGACTGATTTTCTCCAGGTAGAGGCAACACGGTGGGATTAATAATGGAAAGGGAGAAGGGGCTCCCCACCTTCCCTAACTCAGAGGATGGACACTTTGATCTGAGTCACTCCTGGTGTGAGGCTGAGCACCAGGGATAAAGTCAGACCATAAATCTCAATATCCCAGCCTGTTCTGATGCTGACTAATTTATTCTGGATTGAAGACAAGGGGTTATAAAAACAATGTATGGCCACTGTATTTATTAAAACTAACTTTCCCACACAGTGTTTTGGAAAAAAATTACCAATCTAGAAGTATCTTTTTTAACAGCCCATTGCTGCATTAAGGTGCCTGGCTGCATCCAACATTGATGCAGTAAAGAGTTCTTGTACTCAGGAAAGGAGTGATTTCATCAGTCCCAGCAAATCCGGATGACTCAACATCCCAGAAGGTCTTTTCTTTCTTTTAAATATCCATTTTACCCACATACAGATAAGATTGGATATTTCTGATGTAAAAGTAAGACTGACATTCAAAACTGCTTGCTTTATGTTTAAATGGATAAAATAATATCTGTTTCTTCAGCTAATGTGTGTCTGCACCAAACCAACCGGGCACAGAAATACTGATTTCCCTGCTAAGCCCCTCTGCTCTCAGGTCCTGAATAATCCCTATTTTCAAATAAATGGTGATTACTGCTGAGTCTTACTGGCATCAGTACCAGCTCTGCCTCTGATAAGAGAGAAAAGCGAATATCTCACAGTGCTCAGGGAGCTGAGCAGGATAAAGTTACAGAATTTTTGTGCATTGTTTTAGTTTCCAATAACCTTGATTTTGATTCTCCCTTCTGCTGCCCAAAAGCACACTCCTCAAGATATGGCTGCTTTCTAATAGAGAAGGCATGGATCAAAAACCCCAAGAAAAGTTTTTAAATAATCTTCAGACTGGCAGCTCCTTCCTTACAACAGGCAGGATTGTGCTGCAGCTAATATTTCTGTTGAATAATATTGAGATACTGATATATTGAGAAAACATATTGCTATTTCTTATAACTTTTATTTATAAATGGCTGTACAAAAAAACCCCAAAACAGCACAAAGTTGTACTTAACATGTGGATTGACTTTTAGTATTGTCTCCCCATAATCTCTAGCTTTTGTTTTTCTTCTAAAATGATAACAATTTCTGGTCTGTAAATTTAATTTTAATCTAGTCTTTTCAGACTGTGTCAGAGGGAGCTCCCTGTAATTACTTCCTCAATCACTCCCCATGAATTAAGCACTCCAGGCAATGCCAAAAGTCTTTTTGATCACTGGAAATACCATAAATTTTAAAACAAGATTGTATTAGGCTGCCAGATTTATAACTAATTTCCCAATAATTTCTTTTCCTACTAATTTTCAAATTGTGCTTACATGAAGAAACTCAGAAGTACTGGGGTTTTATAAGAAGCAGAAAAGTAATGCTGTACTTTAGGAATTTTATTAAAACTGCTTTTACATGAAATGATGGCAGTCTCCCAGCTATACATTTTTGCAGTGGAGAGAACAGGGTTAAGGGGCTTCAACAGATGTGACAGGAAGCAACCAAAATAGCAGGGTCCAGACAAGTCTGAAAAATGCCCAAACAAGCAAAGCCAAAACCATTTAGATCTGATCATCACTGGCTGGAAGCAACACCTAAATTCAGTGCCCTGATCTTTCTACCACCAGCAGTCCCTCAGTGCAGATGTCAGACCACATCCCATTCCAAATGATACAAACCAACCCTATGGAAATCATACTTCACATAGATGCCAAGCCACACATTTCTAGCACTCTGAAGTGTTGGTTAGAGAATAAGTTCCCAAGTGTCCCAAGAAAGTAATTTGAGCCAATTAATTCTGTGATAAATCTTTGGCCTCAGTAAACAATAAAGATCAGTCCTTACTGCCTTTAGCTAAATAATCAACAGTTATAATCACAGTTTTTTGGGTTGAATTTAATCTCAAAGATATGACTTCCACTCTAAGCATTGTACCACAGCATTTCCAGCCTCTTTCCTTGCCTTGAACCTAATGCTAACATACATTCAGGAAAGAAATAAACACCAAACAGAAGTTTTGAGAAATTAAAAAGAACAAATAGATCCCAGCCATTTTTCTCCTTATTACTGTAATATACTTTAAAATCAAATATAGAAAAGACTATTGGCTATGCTTAAAGGTTACTAAATATCAAAATGTTAGTAAAAAGTTCGTAAGAATTTAAAAATAGGGAAAATCCACACTGCTGGTGGAAATCTTATTCTAACCTAGGTAAGTAAGAGAGAAATACTTGCTGTGCATACAGATTTGTGAGTCAGGAACTGGACTGCAAGACAGTTCTATTCTCCACCTAGTTTGATGCCAATTAATTTCCAGCTCCATTTTGCTGTTAATTAGTGCTGTTCAGAGTCCAAGTTTTCCAAGGCACAGATTGCCAGTAACCAAGTGATCATGTAAATGAGGCTCTGTTATTAATGCTGATAGTTAGGTTGGAACAAAAATAACAGCAGTTTGCAACTTTATGTTTTTAATAAAACCTTAGGAGAAGTGAAATCATCTGGTCCTTAAATGCAGGACACTGCCAGTTGTCCTACCTACAGTAGTTGAGTATCTGTTTTTGCTAAAGAAAAGCCTATCAGAAACAATACTTTTTGCAGTGAGTCAATGATGCAAACAATTAATTAATTCCTTCCCAAGGTAGGTCTTTGGCTTTCTACAAAGAGAAAATCAGAAGTTTGATGTTTCTTACCAAGCTACTTTGTGAATGACAAAAAGTAGAGAACTGCAATTCCAATAAGTATCCTTCTGTTTGGAGACAAAGCAAACCAACAATGCACTATCCTGAGAAGTACTGCACTATAATATTTTTTTTTTCCTGTCAAAGAACAGTGAGTTTACCTAAAGACCTTTGTATTAGGAGGTAGCTCTGGTTATTCTGTGCTAAGGGTAGGCACTGGCCACTATGGTTGATGAGAGAGACAATCCCTGAGCACAAGTAAAGTTTGACTGCTATACTATGAAAGAGGAGTATGAAGGTTGGTATCTTTCAGAAACATGCATCCTTGGATTGTGCCAGTTTGTGTCTGGATTTTTCCCCAGTCTTTCCTCATGATGAGACATAAGCAAGCTGTGACCAACTATTCCCTCTTTATTCATTTGATCTCAGGATGGTTCTTGTGCCATTGGGCTTCCCTACAAATTCCTTTGCAGAGAGGGAAGGGTGAATGCTGATCATATGGACTGCAGAGGAAGCTATAGTGAATATTCAAAGTATTTGATTTATTTACCTCATCTGCTCTTTATTTAATTGTTAGCCAAGATGACATGGCTTTTAAAATCAATATGTTAAAGAGCAATTTCAGGTACTGCTCCTCTCACATTATGCCCTGACATTTTAAAAAGCTTTTTCTCTTCACTATTGCCACATTAAAAAGCTAACTGAATGAATTCCAATGAGGGCCACTTGTTCAAACAAATGGGAGAGAATTCAAATGTTAGATATTGCAGAGCACCTCTGAGGAGGGTCAAAGGCATAAAAAAGTTGCAAAATTTGACAAATATTTTTCCATTGGATGATGCTCAGTTGAAACATCTTCCACAACAGTGTCTGTAACAAGCACAATGATGAAGTCAACATTTCCTTTTTTGTTTGTGTTCATTAAAAGTGTTCATGGCTTTAAAGCATTTTTGTTGTTTGACCTCTAGACAAGAGGATTCAGGGGAAGATCCCTTTTCTACTCTAAGGCAACAGCTTAATTTTTCTATTTAGAAAGGGAAAAGAAAAACTACTGTGAACTTATGTGTCGGAAGTCACCATTTTTTCACCAAAAGTAAACTAAAAGAGAGGGGAAAGATCACCAGCACCTGAAAATGTATAAATCACATTTTCCCTCCAAAGAAAGACAGGGAGTTCTAAATACTCATTTTCCAAGGGCAGTATAAAATCTTGATTAGCACAAGTCCAATCCAAGATACTGAATGAGGATTTTAAAATTCTCCTCAGCAAAGTTATTGCAGGAGACCATGACAAAGCAAACTGATCCATAAGGAGATCAAATATCAGCTGTGCTTTTATGGACTCTCAAAGTTCATATATAAGATGGGAACAAATCAGCTGAATTTCAATGCAAGGACTTTTTGTGCATTTCCTGCCTCTCAAAGCCTGTGGGACTGAGCCATTCATCTACTTTTGCTTTACATCTGTCTTAATGGAAGAAAGCATCTAACACCAGGACTTTTATAAATAGCAGCACTTAAATCCAAGATAAGCACAATTCACAGTGCTGTACTCAATGGGAATATTCCTCTAAGGCTTTGCAACCTGTGTGTAAAACTGTGTTTCAGGCTGAAATCTGGCATGTGTGGGTTTCAGAAGAATGGAAATCTGTGGTTCTTTAAGAGGACAATTAGATGAAACAAGTAGTGGGTGTCTGCTTACCCAGACAGAAACACCAGCTTTGCAAGTTAATGTTTTTTTGCTAAGTGATTACTGTCTAGCATGTGCAATATCCATTAATAGAAGCTGAGTTCATACTCATGTGGAAGGCAATAGCCCCAGGCACATTATTAATGAACAGAAGAACAGGGGCCTCTAGGCTTGGACTAAGTAGCACTTCCACCCATGAAATAGTAGAATTACTGAAATAAAAATGTTTCAAAAGTAAATTGTCAATATCAGAATATGGCTTGCTGTAATAAAACCATGAGGTATGCTAGAGAAGAGGCACAGTTGCTCAAAATTACTGCTGATTAAAACCCTAGCATGCTGTTCAGATACTGGGAATAACTATACATTTACTGTGCTGAAAACTCTAAATGTCTAGGGAATAAGAAAACAAAGCCCTCAGATCATTTTCCCAGGTGTCTCTCTAAAGTTACTCCCTCTGGTGCAGCTGGAATAGTGCAAAGGGATGTAAGAGATCACAGCAACCAATCCACCACCTGTCTGCAGAACCTTTTGCACTATTAACTAGAATAGTTCTTCAGGAACCTGATTGTATCAACATGGAAACACAAGACCTTCATTTCCACCACAATGGATATTGTCCTTTTCATATTATTTTATGTATTTATTTCTCTATGCTTTAAAAGAGGTAATAAACAGCCACAGTAGATGCATATGAGAGATATTTAACTTCCTACTAATTTTCACAAAAACAAAAAACCCTGCATATTAATGTTAAAAACCTGAGTCCTTGAATTTCCAAGGAGTCCCACTGAAAAGAATACAAGTATTTGGGACGAGAAGGACCATTCAGCTTTCTGCTGTTGCATCAGAGATAGGATTCGATCTTTAGGCCTTAATTTAATTATTCAATACCTAATTCAGAGACGTTTTTAAGAAGAGAACTCCTTTGGTATATGTTCTCCACAGTGTGAGACATCCTGCAGTGTCGATACTAGCACCTAAATGAAGAATATCTTCTCCAGTGTCCATCACTGCACTTAATGCACCACAAAATTTTATTGTCTCTTCCCACAAAGGGGAAAATAGAGTGGAGCCTGTCAGATCTGCTTGCCATGGTCTGTCACCACTGCAGCGGGAGTTTTGAGTGGAAGGAGCAGGGAATGGTACTCGGAGCCCCTCAAGGATACTCCTGTTTGCTCACTGGGGCCATGGTATCAATGTGTGAGCATCACTCGAGGGCAGAGCGGATCGCCCAGCACATCCCACACACTCAGTACAGCCCCAGGAGCGTGAGCCAGGTGTCCCACCCCACCCACACCAAAGCAAGTCTCCTCAGAAGAGACCAAGCACACCCCCCGAACACAAAGCCTGACTGACAGCTGCTCTGTGAGTAGCTGCCCTGCTCTGCACTAACCTGCCTCTGTGTCAGGGCTCTGCCCTGGCTGCTCGTGGATCAGGGAGGATCAGAAACCGTCTGCTGAGCTCTGACACAAGGCTCCTCTCCTCTTGGCATCCTCCATTTCTGAAGATTAATAAATGAAATCCACTTATTATTTGGTCGTAATTAGTCCTTAAAAGTGCTTTGCAAACACAGCTAATTGATTAAGTAGCCTGTGCAACAGCATCAAAACACTGGTTTTAATTAACCACCTTAAACCCCCTAGTTCATGCAGAGTTAAAGGAGCCTTTTTCATCAGCTAGATGTACAAAAGTGAAGAGGAAGGAGAAAAAAAAAAGGTACAGATTAATTTCTCTGTGAGCATTCTATATTAATTATGTAGCCATTTCCACCATTCAGTACAATTTACTACTAAAAAACCCTCTTTTTTTCCCCTAAAATAATTTATATTAACAAAATGTCAATCTCACTCTTGGTTCCAGATCTTAATTCCAGCACTCCACTACTTGTATTTTCACAGAGATTCTAAAGGCTGCACCTGCAGGAGCCACCTGCCCTCCCCAGGGCTCTGGCATCACTGAGGATCTGCAGAAGGATCCCACGCTGGCAGACATTGGAATCATCCTGGTTTCCAGCTCCGGTCATCCCTTTCTCTGTGTGCATCTAATCAAACCCAACAGTCTCTCCTGGTCTAGGCTCTCCAATGCCTGTGTTCAGGATTTCACAGGGGTGGTATTTCACACCCAAGGGAGTGGAGATTTTTCTGTGATCTTGTTATGTGTAAGCCTATGTTTAAATTTCTGGGCATGAAAGAAAATTTGTTAATTGTTCATCAGTGTGACTCTATCACAAAGCATAGCAGTGACCCTCTGACTCAAGCTCAGGATTTTAGAGCTTATCACCAGCAGGGCTCAGACACTCTCAGTGTCCCAACACTGGGGGAGGAGAAGAGAGAAAGACTGGGTTGCATTTGCATTTTTCAGTCTGCACTCTACATGCCAGAGGAGAAAGGTTTGAATTTTCAGTCCCACTGTATGAAATTTGGTATTCAAATGTGGATTTGTCTCCATGTTGTAAAAGCAAAGTACAGAGGTTGCTCACAACAGAGTGGAGCATCTTCTAGTACAGAAATGGAAGCAAGAGAAAGGATAAACAGCACAAGGACGACCTCAGGCTAACCCTGTACTTCCCTATCCACACAGGCTGTGTACTTGCCTGTCCATCTGGTATAAATTAGAGAAACCTTGTTGCTCTGGTACCAACTGAGACCCCTCTGCCCTCTCTACCCGTTATCATTGTGTTTGGTGCTGCTAAGTCCAACAGGGGGCATTGGATGTGGCCTGGGCAGACATAGTGCAACCCTGAAGATCCACTGGATCCCAGGAATGGTTTGCTCATTAAAACCTGCCTTGGGTACTGACACTGCCCTCAACATGCAAATTACAATGGAGACAGACACATGACCTGGCACCTGGTGATGAAAATTTGAACATCAGTACCACAGATTTGTTTTTAGTATTACAGTCTAGAGAGAACAGAGAGAATAGTCTACACTATTACAGTGTACAGAGAGAACATACCAAAAAAATAAATATAATTTTTCTTTTCACTGTTTGCACCAGTATTTGAAGGAACACTAAAGTCATTAATGCAGCACAATTCCTTTTGAAGGCAATAGTTTTCTTTCCACTTTTTCTCACGGGTAAAAGCTAAAATGCTAACTTACAGTTTACACCTCTCTGGAATGAAATTCTGCACATATTCCTCTGGAGATTTACGGTGTATATGTGAAGAGTTACAAATAGTAAAAGAGAAAATGTGCCTATATTTTCCTATACATGTTCAAATCTTTCCTTTAGAGACATTTAAATCCTCATAAATTGCCCCTTGCATATGAAGCTTTCTTTTTAAATCTTAAGTAAATTCCACTGCTTTTCTATTGCATAATGAAATAGCCAATCATGCTGAGGTGATGTTAAGCTTGCCTGAGCTTGCAGCAATGGCTGAGAACATTTCATAATTCAGAAATACCATAAAATCCTTCATCACAAAAATTCAATTTTTTTTAATCCACAGAAGTCTCTAGGATGTATCTAACATTAAACTCCCAAAACAAGAAACCAAAACCAGATATGTTCACCTCCTGTTCCACACTCCACCCTCATGTAGCTCTATAAAGCAAATATATTTGGTGGTTTTTTTTCATTTCTTCATTTGAAATCTATCCCAGTGTAAAATACACATACACAATCAATGAAACTTACCCCTTTCTCTTCTGCAAATGGGCATTTGGTCCCAGTTTTGGCTAGAAATAATTAGTAGAAGATCAAGCTTTGTTTTCTAGTTTGTTTAGCAAAGAGCCTTTCCAAAGGCAGCATGCTATTTGTAAAACACAAGGAATCAAGTAAGAATCAGCAATTCTATGTGTAATATTCACAACAAACAGCCAACAATGAAGTTCCTCAGTTGTGGCAGATTATTTCAGACATGTTTACTTTAATTGGCTCACACCAGCATTGCCTCTCACACAGCACTCTGTTCTGACAAGTGCTGCATACATTTATTGCAATTTTGCTGCTATGAGACCCTTGCTCAGCTCCTGGGAACGTGAGGTAGTTAAGAGACCTGTAGATGTGGCACCTAGGGACATTAATTACTGATGGACTTGGCAGTGCTGGCTTAATGACTTTGAAGGTATTTTCCAACCTAAACAATTCTGTTATTCTATGTCCTGGTCTATGCAATCACAGAGAACATGAAGGGAACTAATACCTATAAGGGACAGCATCAATTCCAAAAACTTGAACACAGTAAAATATTTGATTGCAAACACACAAATATTTTCCTGTGTCCAGAGAGACTAAAATTATTTTTTAAAACAAAACTGAATACAGTACTATTTATAGCAATATAATTACTTATATTTACATTGTATGTCTCAGCAAAGAGAATGTGCTCTACAACATAGAATGTAATTTTTTAGACATTTCTCAGAGTTCAAAAATTCAGCATTTGTTGTTTTTATAGTCTTCAGGGGAGGTCATCTTTTTAAGAAACCCTCCCTAAAATAAAGAAAAAAAACCTTTTGCATTCTGATTACCTTCCACTCTGAGATCACATGAGCCAACAGTCCCTTGTCCAATTCCTCTCCCTCCCGTTCCAGTGTGCTGTGAGTTCAAGTGAAAACTGGCTGAATGACCAGGCCTGGATGCTTGTGATCAGCTAAAGAACATTCAGCTGGAAGAAAGACTCCCAGAGATCAATATTGCCTAACAACTTCAGCAGTGACCTGCAGAGCACACCCTCAGCAAGCTTGCCACAAATCCTGGCTGCCTTTGGAAAAACACAGAGGGAAGGCAAGGGAGGAGTTCCTTTCTCTCTGCCTGGCGCTGGTGAGGCCTTGTTTGAAGGACTGCACCCAGTACTGGGCTCTGCAGCCTGATTTTGCACAATATTGCCTCTCAGTGATGACAGTAAACATTCTTAGTGAATTTGATGGGACTTTAACCTATCTCCAAAACACTCAAACAGTACGGCAACACAGCAGGTCTATAGGAGATGCTCAAGAAAAGCACTAACTAACTTCAGTACAAAGGGACTGAACCACAGATTTTTCAACACCTCAGACAGATTAAAGTGATATTTCAGTTCACTGGTTCTGCTATTGTTATGTTTCTACTTTTTCCTGAATTGCTTTGTTTTTCTTAATTTTCCCAATTTAACTCTCTCTGCTCTTCCCAAATTGTGAGTTACAGTTTAGTTCCAGCAAGACATCTACTTGCCCAGTAATGTCACAGAACTTGCCTTCAACCGAAGTCTTCCTTGCCCATAAAGTGGGGCTTTGCCATCAAAGAGCCACATGAACAAGGACCAAGGGCACCAGAGATGAGTCAGAAGAAGAACAGCTCCTGTTCTTTCCCTGTGCATTTACATTTTGTCAGCCACCTTCGCCTGTGTGTCACTCTCAGTGGTGACAGCACAGCAGCACTGGCAAAAAGATGACTGGCAAGAGGTGGCATGAGCCAGCTGCTAAGGCTGAATCCTGAATTTCAAATGTCAGCCATAGAGAGGCCATGAATAAACGATGTGGAGTCGTCACACTCTCTCTTGGGAATCACCCAGTATTTTCAAATACCTAACATAAGCAAAGTGCCAAGGATGGGATTGTAGATTTTATGTTCACAGTAACCTTCTCAAGTGCTCAATACATCCTTTCTGAAGAAAGATGAATCCTCTGTCTGGAAAAGGAGAAAAAATGAAATGTGCTGTCTGAAAGGGGCATATCCTAGCAACTCGCCCTCATGGTGCTGGGCTACCTGGCTGAGTACAATAGCTCACTACACCTTTCATCAGTGCTGGTGTAATGGTTAAGCAAAAGTGACTTGGTATTTCTGGGGTTCAGTAATTGGATTTGGAGCCTTTAACCTCCAAGTCATAGGGTCAGATCCAACTCAAGTTCATAGAGTCTGAAAATCATTAGTATCACAGACCTGTTCATGGCATATATGAAATGAATGTGTGGCTTCAGCCCAGTTGCTAGTGAGAATGAGTCCCTTGTCGACCCTTTCAGCAGAAAAGCAGGGGATTAAAAGAGTTAGGAACACAAGTTAGATTTTTCTCCAGAAGGGTGGTCTCTTTGGTCAGAGTTGAGACAATTTTTCTGGTGAGTTCTTATTGCTGCTTGCTCTGTAGTAGTCTTTATGAATATAAGATTTCAATCTTGACGTCTACATATTTCAGAGTCTTTAGAGCTCCTACATTTATTTTGGATAGATTTAAAAAAATAGAATCTACATTTGACCTCCCTTTAAAAATTTGTTCAGCTCAGCTGCATTTGATTGTAGTTTTTCAGAAATCTCAGCAGGCCACAAGTGGCAGCAGCACTGCAGACCGGACTCAGAGGTGCCTATATCCATGCGCCTTGCATTAAATTGCACTACTGAAAATATCAGTGAAAAAAAAAAAACAACAGAGCAAAATCCATAGCCTTCTTTGAGATGGATGGATGGATGGGTGGGTGGATGGATGGAAGGAAGGAAGCAGGGAAGGAAGGAAAAGGAGTGACTCCATGAACATTTCTCTAACAGTTACCAACTCCTGCACTCGAGCATGCTGTAACTCAGGCAGTTTTCATCCTGTGCTGGGTTCTCCAGCTCTGACAGCAGCACACACAGCAGCACCTGCCCAGGGCAGAGGGAGCACAGATGAACCCGGCTCTCTCTCATCAGCCACAATCGCTTTAACCACTACAATGTTTACACTAAGCCCACAGAAATCGCTTTTTTAGAAGATTTTAAAGCCAGACCTAGTTCCCAAAAAGTTGTGGGTGTGTAAGCTTTTCAGAACACGTGATAAAGTCAAACCTTCACTCCTCAGCACTTCAGCAAAAACAAACACCTCCTCCTCCCCAGATGAAATTCTTAAGCTTTACCTCACTTTTGTGGACGTTTTGGCCTTTTGAAAATCAAAGTTTAAACAACATGGAGAGAAAGCCAGTGCAATTAAAATAAAATTAAAAGCATAAACAGAACTGTAAAGGAGAGAATACAAAAGACTTAGAAAGCACTAAGAGTTATTTGCCTCTTGCTTTACAAACCATTCACTGAATCCCAGTTGTAGACAAAACATTCACAGAATCCCAAATATAGTTCACATGCATTTTAATACTTGTTTAGTGTGGGGGTTTTTCATAATCAGTTTTGAGTTTATTTGTATTGGGTTTGTTTCTCATAAAGCATCTGTTCTTCTGTTTCTTTTTACATGACTGGCACTCTTCTAGTGTAAATGAGTGGACTGACATTTATTGGATTGGGCTTCACATGGAGCACCTGTGAGCAATATGTGCTGTGTGTGACTTTCTTATGCAGCGCTAGCAATTTTAATTGTTTTTGGCATGTTTTTCCTGCCATATACTGTAACTTGACCTTTGCAAATATTCATTTCATTTTGATGCCTGTGAAATGAAGTAGACTAATATTCCAGAAGAATTAAGTCCTCTGTTCAGTCACAGAAAGAGATACAGAAAATGTAGTGGCAGCACAATGTGTTTTTCAACAAGAGGTTCCTAGAATCACAGAATTCACAGAATCCTTGGGAAAGAACATAGTATACTTATCAAATAATGTAAATGTCTGTAGAGCATAAATGGCACAGGGGGAGAAGGTGGTCCAAAAAAATGTAGGAATATAAAAGAAAAATTAAAAAGAAATCACTTTCTCAGCTACTAGGAATCACAAGGTCTGGTTATTCTTTTTTTTCCTACCTAAGCTTATAGCACTGTTGCAGATACTACTATAGAACATTTAGTACTTCTATTTTCAAGCTTTTTTTTTTTTTTTGAAAGAGCACAGCAGTTTTTGCAAAGCCTCTTGAATTGAGCTAATTAGTTATTAATTTTTCTGAGGTAAAGATGAAGTGATAGAGTTTCTCCCAGGACACAAAATTGGTTAGGAATAGACAAGGGATCTGAAGTTGAGAGTTCTTCAGTTCTGTTCTCAGGGAAAACAATTAGACAACATGGCCTTATAACTGGAGAAATGTATGCAACAGCACTGCTCCACAGTGAGTGGAGAGGATTACTTTAAGGAATTACATCGACCACACCAGGTATATAAACACACCTTTCAGATTGTTCTCTGCAGTGTCTTGCTCTAACAATGAGAATAGAGAAAAATTTGAAAATCAGAGTGTAGGGTATTGCCATTCAAAAACATTACATATGACTTCAAACTCTATAAACTCAACAGAAGTTTAGTTGCATGAAAATAATGATAATTTGAGGGGCTTACAGTATTTTTAGTTCTTGTATTCTATAAATGGTAATCAATCTCTGGACTCCTTTTTAATTAGAAGGGTAATGGAAGAAGCTAATTAAAAGCTGTAAGCATCTCCTCAACCAGCAGTTTAACCAATAATGTATTATTTACTGAACACCCTGGCTGGCTGGCACAGTGCTCAAAGGGGTGCAGACCCTGTAGCAGCAATGACAGGCTGATGACACAGTTCTCCTGACAGGCAGTGCTAATGAGCTTTGGCAGGGATCACTCTGTTCCAGCCTCAGAGGCTCCAGCCACAGCCCTGCACTGAGATTTCCCCACTCACACCTCCCCAAAGGACACAGCATAAAGGAAAATGGGCCTGGGCTTATGACAAATAGAAGCACTGTGAGAAATCACGTGGCTCTGTTCCTCAAAAGGCTCAGGATGTTTTATATCCACAATAAGGCTGCTCTACATTGCCACAGACCTAAAGGTGCCTTGCTCTAAAGGAGAAGCTGACCCACAATGTTCAGCTCATGAACATTCCAAGGCAGTACCTTGTCACTTCTCACTTAGCAAGGGTCCTGGGTCAGAATGCAGTGTGTGTTAGACAGCTGAGTACCCATAAGAGCTAAAGGCCCATCAGCAGCAAATAATCAGCAGCAGGAAGAAATATTGTGAGGGACCTACACCTGGTGCAAACCGAGAGACCAGAGGACAGCAGAAGGCAGCTGAGTCACGCTGGCTAATAAGCTTATGGATTATGATATAAACAAATCTCTTGTAGTTTGCCATAATTATTACATTTATATGTTTGACCCCATTTTAAATTCATAAAATAAATTGAAAAATACTAACATCAGCTTTAAATCACTAACAGTATTAGGCCCAGGATTATGACCTTTTCTTCCTATACAGCTACATTCTGCAAAATGAGATCTATTGGTTTCATTTCCCCAGCACAGCATCCAGAAAAGCCTTCAAGTAGAATTATTACTTCTATTAAAACATGTACCATCTTCTAACTCTTCCCATTTTCTCAGTTTAATATGAAACAATTGAGAGTTATATCAATACATTAGAAAAGAATTATCTTTATCAGCATCCTCAGAAGTCATGATTAATGCAACAATCTCTTTGCTCTAACTGAAGATGCCACAGGAGGTACTAGTCCTTCTTGAACAATTATGTAATTTAAGCTTTGTAGAGTACACATTTTTGCAAAGTGGTCAATAACTCCTGGTTAAGTAAAAGCATTCCTTTCAAAGAATACAAGTTTTTAAGTAAGCTTACACATACAATAAAAACCACAACAGACTTGGATTTTAAAGACACCTGCTTATAGCAGTGTATTATGAAAATCTGATTTACTACACTATTAATAGAATACTAACATATTCTATTAAACCTATACCAGTGAACACTGTGGGGCCAATTCCCCCCTTGCTAGAGCAGATGCAGAATATCATCCATAGATGTGCACCCACAGAGATGCTGCTCCTGTGCCACAGCAACAGCTTCATCCTATTGGAGAGATGAGGAATTCAGGGCTGGAATAACCCAAACAACAAAGCAGGTCTCCAGAGAAGCTGCTGCAGCCTGTTAACTAGCCCACATAGAAGCTTCTCACCTGAAGGGCACAATGTGAGAGACCATTTAGGCAGGATTGGCCTCACTCCTTGCATCCCAGAAATCCTGTTCAAGTAATGCTGGGCTCCTAAGGGCGTGTGATTCCACAAAAGAACTTTCACAGACTGAAAGGAAACCTTTCAGCCTCCTAAAAACATCCAAAGGTGTTTAGAGCCTACTGACATCCACACACATCAAGAGAAAAAGTTTATAGGTAGACCTGGTGTGGCTCATTTTCAGTTTTGAGAACTGGGCCAAAATTGAGAAAATTCTTTAGTTTTTGTACCGAGCCTCTGTGAATTATGTGAATCATATCAGTGATGTATCATCTACGTACATATGTGTATAGATGGAACAAGTATACTCATATGTGTGGCAATGGCAGTGTTAAAAAGAAAATAAATAACTCTGCCCAACTTAACTTCCTTTGTATTTAGCAAGGGACATTTTCCTCCGATATGTGTGTGAGAGGTTGGATGGAAAGGCAGTGTTATTAGATTTTATGCTTTTCTAGAGACATTGTCATCTGAGCCTCATAACTTTGTTTCTCTTCTACACTCTTCAGGGGAATAAATGGATATTTAAAGTTTGGTTGAATTTTTGTGCTGGGGGACTTGGTTATTTGGTATAAATGTGATCCATTGCCACCCCTAGCCCTTCCCTCCTGACTCTTTTCTCGTCTGTACGTTTTCCAATTAGGAACCCCAGTGACAGAAATCAAGCACCAAATTACCAGCCTGAGGCTAAACTACAGCAGCAGCTAAATTCCAATTTTAAAAATCTGATTGAAGAATGTGGGGCTTTATCTATATGCCAATGTATGTGCAACAGGAAGGTTTTCTTCTTTCCTCCCTTGGCCCTTTGAACAGAGAATCCACTAAAAATACCTAAATGAGATCATATCAGCTTATAAGAAAACCCACAAAAGAAGGAACTGTGTGTCTGATACTGCAGCAGTATCTCTGAGTCACATTTCCTGTGATGAGCCATAAAAGGTCCCAGTTCCAGAATCCCTTCTTGTGTACAGTCAACGTGTCTGTGCTCCTGGGAGTGCACACAATGTCTGTGTGCCAGGACTGAGAGGATGCTGCACCTGAGATCCTTCAGGTTGTGCTTCTTTCACACAGAGGCCTCTGTCTGGGTTTTTAAGCAGCCTCCTGTAGTTAAAGCCTCACTAGCTTCCCATTTTCCCTTATGCAATCCCAGGTGCCATGTCCCATTAATTTGATCTCTCTCTGCATGAAGCTGTTGTACGTCACTTTGTTATACCCTGCTAACAGAGGGAAGTTGACTGCCTGGGACTAGAAACTCATTCAGAAATTTAAAACTAAACACTCTTAAAACAGGCACGTCATTGTGCAAATAAACACAGAATCTGGCAACAAGTACTTGCCACATCCCTCTGAGTGGCCTGGCCCTGACCATTTCTGCCCAATGGAGGAAAGAGCTGCTCTGTCACACGCTGTGCAGGAGCTGCTGCCTCAGCTCCCCAGCCCTGCTGGGCACTCTGCCCTGGCTGACACTGCACTGTGTCCCTGGGGCAGGGGAGGGAATGCCACACCCACTCCATGCAGCATCACCTGCAGCAGCACAGCTCACCCTGGCAAGGGAGTTTCGTGCCATGGTTCTCTTTTGAACTCAATTCTTCTGCTCCACATGAACAGGTCTGTCCAGGGATCAGTGATTGCCATTTCTTGGTGTGAACTGACCCAGACTGCCAGGAGACAGGTGAGCTCCAAGACTTGTGCCAATAAAGGAATGCTCCTTTAAGAAATAGTTTGTTGTGTGATCCGAGAAAGATACTTGCAGCATAGGGGACAAAAAATTCAGTTCTTATTCTCTAAACAAGCTTCTGTATTTCACATTGAAGAATGCAGTGAATATCATATCTCTTTTCATCAAGCACAACAAGTAAACACTACCATCTCACTGACAGTTTATTCCAGGGATGCTGGTATCACCCTCAGAGTTCTGTCTTTTTCATTGTCCATGGGTTGTCAGCTCCCCTTTCCCAACACAACTCTTGCATTTAACTCTGTGCTGTCAGCCAAGGGAGCAGATATACCTGGGAAAATATACAGGGCCACCAATGCAGCACAGACACCTCCTCTGTGCCTCACACAGTACAGACCTATCACTCTGAGCACATAAATACCTCCTTTCCTTCTCTTCTGCCAATGTGCTTATATTTTTACCACTATGGATGGATTCACTGACAGGCTAAGACCCTCTCTTTTACACTGTTTACTGCAGCAGACAGTGGCTCCAGCCACTCCCTATACTGAGTGTTGCTGAATCCTGTCCTGGTTACAGGGCTGGTTTTATGAAACTCTAAAACTTCATTTTATTCCTCATCACCAGGCTGAATAGTTCATGAGGCTTACAAGACAGTACAAAATATTTCTTGTTAGAGATGTGTGAGCTTGTTAAAATTAAAGCTAAAACATCTGTGAGTCTGTGAATTTGAAAGTTTGATTTCTAAGTAAATATCCTTGGTTAGAGCTCCACGTGGAAGAGAATGCTGGAAAAGAATCAGTGAAAGGGTAAATAACACAAGGAAAACAGCTTTTAAAGCTGAGTTAGAGAGAAAAGACGTGAAGAAAAAACACAACACACAAAAAGACTTTCTGAAAAGTTTTACAGGGAGCTCAACTTGCTGAGAACTATTGTTTTTGTTGTTGTTTTAAAATTTCTTTTCTCCAAACTGAAACATTTTGAAAAGATAGAAAGTTCTAGAAAGAGACAGAAATAGAGGAATGTCCTTAAACATTTGTGACCAAGTGCTGAGAGAATGGCCCTTTGCCCAATTGTCTTTTCAGATCTTTCTTGCTATTAGAGTGCTTTAACTATCTTGAAACTTAAATACTTTTCTCCCAAAAAAACAATCTGGAAGCTTAACACCATTTATGTAAGCTAACCCAAACCAGTGCTTACTGAATACCTTTACAATTAGGCGTAATTCTAGCCTAAAATAATTCTGCGTATGGCAAGTCTGTTATGGATGACATTTTATTAGAGGAAGTCACAGCTCTTGGCCAGATACATGCAAGTATACTGTGAAATATATATAACTGATATTTATATATCAATCAGATCAGTGTTAGGAACATGACCTTCACCCCACCTGGTGAAGAACTTTGAAAAGGCAACAACTGTCATCTGAAGTCTTGAGTCTGACAAAATATTTCTTAGACATAAATTGCACCTTGACTCCCAGCATCAGCCCTACAAGGACCTTCTCCCATGGCTCCTGCATGGGGAGGTTTGCTGAGGCTCCCCTTCCATGGCCATTGCCATTACACACTCCAGTGCTTGCTTTAGCACAAGCCACTGAAACCCCTGGCGCAGAAGAGTGCAATTTCACATTTCACTGCAGAGGAGAGGGACAATGGCAAGCTGGACAGGGACTCTACAAGATCCCAAGACAAGGAGCAGCTGTGGAAAACACATTACTATTCACAAGAGCCTTTTGCTTGCATTAATTTAGACATGTACAGAACCAGGAGGCTCCAGCATGATAAGGGCAGAATCAATGGAAACTACTTTTTCATTTAAAATTAAACTATTGTTGCTTTCAAAGGCAGATCTATTTTTAATCTTGTCCACTCAGTTCTATTAACAGACAACAGGATACAAAGCAGTTCCATCTGGCTCAAAATGTTCAATATCAGATGCAGATTGCAGATTCACGGATTGAGTTATTGGGGAGGGCAGGGGTTTTTTCTCTTAGTCATAATGTAAATGTAAAGAAGACAATCCAGTAGCATTTGGGGAGGGAAAGAAAAGGAGAAAAAACAAGGAGGAGTAATTGGGGTCACATCCACTGCGCACAGAGGCATTTCCAGAACAGCATCCAAGTGAGTCACAGGCAGCATGAGTGAAAAGAGGGGGGCAAGTGATAAAGTAGAACTCATGTGGCCTTTTTAAGCTTTTCTGGCAGAACAAGAAAAGTAATTACACACTGTCTCAGCAAACATCCGTGGCACCACCTGGTGTATTCTCAGAGAAATCCCAAGAAGGGATTTTTCATCTTAACCTTGATAAGTGCTGTGCTGGTACCAACTCTCTGCATTACACGCAATTTTGAGAAGGAATCAGCCTGGGAGCACGCAGTGAAACACAGGCCCTCTGAGATATGCAAGTGCTGGAAGTCAGCTGGAGAGTGCCTGGGTAACAAGAGCTCTAAATGAGAAGGAAAGGAAGAAGACTGCTAAAACTGATGCTGACACCATGAAGTCATAAACATATAAAATCCCTGAAGCCTGGAAAAGAGAGGGTGCTGATGGATGTCTCTGGTGTCTCAGCCAGTGCTATCATGCCTAAGGCAATGCTGGCCTTGTTCCTGGCTGTGTGTGGCACAGCTTCCTCCTTGCTTTGCCCACCACCTTCCCCCACACTGGCATGCCTTTATCCACAAGGGGTTCAACAACCTCCTCCTAAGTGGAATCCAAGATATTTGAATTGCTTTAACAGGTAATTACAATTCCTGAATTCCTGAGCCACTGCTGCTACCAAAAGTAACTAACCCATAGATAAATCTCCTGAGCTCTTTGTGCTGGGTCTTAGCCCCTGAAAAAGCTTTTGCCATCATAATTACCCTGACTGGGGCATCAGCCTAAAGACTCCTCCTTGCTCACATCATCAAACAAGTCAGCAGTTGGTCTGTAAAGGCTGATTCCTGTGGAATTACCTTGCAGTGAGATTTCTCTGAACTGAATGGGCACAATGGTGTCAAGAGAGTTGAAATTAGCACCCAGTCCATTCCTTGTATCAGAGATACAAGGAAATACCATGGGATACCATTTGAAGCCTCAATAAACTGATTATCTTCTGTGTTTGAGACATGCACACGTGCATATGCTGACATAAATACATGTGTATATATATAAAAGTATTTCTTTAAATAAGTGTATTTGTGAACAGATGAATTTGTGAATCAGGTCACTTGGATGTTTGTCAGCTTGAATAGTTTTTGCAGGATTCTTAGGCTTGAAAACAAACACTAGTGCCTTATTAGAACTCCAGCAGACACTGTATTGCAAACACTTGAATGAGTTTTTGCACATGCATAAGATTGAAATATAGTGTTGTGTAACAAAATGCCAGATTACCAAGGAGGTGTTTGAAATGATCTTACCGATTTGTGAAGTAAAGCATCCATTTTTCATCCTCAAATTTTATTTCAGGTCCAAAACTAAAGAAATAAAAATAAAAATACTGCAAGTTAGACATTGGAAAGAGATGTTCCAGAAAGAATAAAAAGAGAAATTTCCTGATGGATTCCTTAATCACATACAAGTCACTGGTGAACAATAAAATACATTGAAGATAGCTGCAGAAATTAGGTCTTGACCTGAGTTGTTGAAAAATATTTCAAAGCAAATTGAAAACATAAATGGATTTGGGGGGGAGGGGGAGAGTTCCAACTATATTTCAGAATAATGAAGACAAAGTCTGTGTCATACCAAAGGCTAACACTAAAATTAATGTTACCACCTCTATAAAAATAGATAAATTGCTTCACATCTAGAATGTTGTATCTAAAGCATGATCTAATGCCACAAGAGACTAACATACACAAAACTCCTCTCTTTTCAGCCTAAATGATGTTCAGGTCATTATGACACCTGGAAGCCAAATCAGAGAATTCAGAGGTAAAACTGGCATTCTCTGCTTTATCTTTTGTGCTTGGAACCTTAAGAGTAGGCAGAGAAACTATGGGATGAGCTTACCTAAACACTGCATTGCATGCTGAACATGATTTAAATCACTTTGATACTTTTGTAAATAGTTCTACAGATGTACCGGGCCAAAATTTCCCCTCACAACTAGCATATGCCTGTAACTGCTCTCCTTAGATTGCTGAATATCTCCAGTTTGAGTGGACTGAGGTCAGAATTTGATTCATAGAGGTTATTTGGATTGTACTTTATTTGAAACTAAAGCATAAACAGAATTATTCACAGTCTATGTGCATTTAACTTGTCACAAGACAAAATCAGTATTATGCTTGATGAGATCAGTTGAATGAAAAGATAGTGGCATTCTTTTTCCTCAAAAGCAGTTACCTCTAAATGAAACTAGCATTTATAAAAGATGATAGGTTCATAGTTATGGGATCAAAACAGGATTCAAATTGAGCTCTATGCTATGGGTAGAGAGAAGGCAGCAGCACTGCCCTTCCCACAGACTCTGCTCTGAATTACATTTCTTTGTGTGTTAATTTGCTGTATTTTTTTCACCCACATGAACGTTCATAGTGGGTGAAAAGTAGAAACACATTTTTAATGAGAATTATTACAATAAATGGTATTCTGTCCATGATCTGTAAAGGTTGAGTGCTACTGTAATCCTTCACTTTACATGGCAGCATCATTTATGATTCCTGGGCATGTCCCAGACTCAGGCTGGCATCTCAGTCCTCAATCCACCCATGAGTTTGCAGGTGCTTCAGCTCCCAGCATCTCTTTATTTCAGTCATGAAAACACTTGTCTACAGAGCAATCACTCATCCTTAGACTGACATTGCTGCATCAAGCAATTTATATAAGCCAATGCTGTAATGACATTTCTCAGACTTGTATTTTATGGGTATTTCTTTTTTGGAATTTGTGAGGGATAGAGAGGACTAAGCTGAGTGGTTAAATTATTAAACTGTCCTCTGAATACTCATCTTTCCAAAATGCCTTAAACAACATGTTAATCAATACTAAAGTAAGCTGGTTTCAACTGCAAGAAAATTCCCAGGGGCAGTAGCTATCCCTGTGCAAAGCTCATTTTCAAAGCTGAATATGCTGTTTGTTAATTCTCCAGAAAACATGCAGTCTGCCTTTATCATTTTGGTATGTTTCCCTTTTGGTCCATTATCTACTTGAAGGGTAAGAGGTACAAATTAAAGCACCTTGGACACTGGATGTCACACTGCACAGCAGAGCCTAAAGGACCAACATGTGGCACAGTTTGCACTGGGGAGCAGAGCTACCTCTCCCGGATCATCATGCTGTGCCTCAGCACACACCTTGTTCTTTGCAAGGGATTAAGCGTTTTGCTACCCCTTTCAAAAGCAAACACCAGCCTTCCCTTAAAAACAGATTCAGGAGACTAAAATACCAAAAGAAGAGCCAAACCAAAATCCCAGATGTGGCCAGTGGCTGTCATTCCCTTACACCTCACAGGGAAGCCACCTGTGTTTAGGCCCTGACAGAGAGGTGAGGGCAAGGCCACTCTCACTCTTTGCCTCTTCAAGGGCAGAGGGTTCAGGCTCTTATTCCTCTCTCACACTCATTTTGATTCATCTGCATCTTCCCTGATTTACATTGAAAAGTAGAATCTGAATTAGGTTCCTTCAGTGCTACTGATGAACTGATTACTCCAGTGAAAAAATTCTGCTTGTCTCATACCCAAATGAAAAGCAAGATCAGTCTCTCTTTTGGAATAATCAAAACTGCAATAGGAAAGAAGGAATGGGTTCATAATAAAGCTTTTCAAATATGAGCTGCCTTTAAGTCCTATGGAACTCTAATTTTAAATGCCAGGGACTTACTGCATGAAAGCAGTCTGCACCCAAAACACAGGCAGTCATAGAAGGCAGGACTTCTCCTGCTGTCCCCCTTATTCTCTTACACATTTCTCTATTACTGGACATATTTCCTCCTACTCCCCATTTCTTCTGTTTTATTCTTGTACCATCCTCTCCTCTTTTTATTTCTTGGACAATGCAAAACTGTTCCTGTCTCACTAGAGGCTCTGGCCCTTTTGCCTGAGAATTTCTTCTCTCTTCTAGTACAAAGAGCTCTAAATTTGAACAGGCACAACATAACCAGACTGTTTATTCCCTCTGTTGCTCCTTTCTTTTACAGAACTAGAGGTAGCAGGAAACAAAACAGAGGGCTTTCATCCTTTGCATCATTCAGCCAGCCAGTCCCACAAGATCCTACAAGGAGAGTTTTATATCATTGGACAAACACCCTACTCTAATTACCAAATACAGAGGTGCTGATGTAACACAGACTGGTCACCAAGTGGCACCCATTTTTTTGTTCGGTACATTCTGTTGAAGTGGGTGGATCCACAAGGACCTACCTGAGCCATTTTTTAATATATTTCAGCCAAGAAGTCTAATACAACTTTCTTGGATTAATGCTTGTGAAAATGTGGATGTCTTGGGCTTTTACTCAAGCTACTCAAAGCTCACAATACTATATTGAAAATCATAGTGATTGTTGTGAGTATTTTTTCATTGTAGCCAAGGATCATAACTGCCCTTGATTAATAATTAACCCACTCCTGAAATCCTCAAGGTGAAGATCCAATGGCAGGCAAGTGAGCATCAAATGGATGAAGGTATTTGTACCATTATACTGACAGAAATAAATCTTTCTTTGAAATATTAACTTGACATGGCTCACAATGCAACAGATTCACACTGACTCAGTCCATAGTTAATAGATTTATCCCAACAGCAACATGTGCCAGAAGAAAAGGGAAAACTTAACCAAGTGATTTTAATAATAAATAAGGCTTTGATTTTTAATAGTGCTAAAAGGCTTTAAATTCGCACTTTACTGCCCTCTCCACCTTCAGTACTGCTGAATTCATAGAACTACCTCATACAAACTTTAAACATACAATAAATATTTTCTAAAAACTCTACAGGGAATAATGTTTGTTCTGTCAGTGCTTCATAGATTGTTTTGTGGCATCTACAAATAATGAATGATTAGAGTACAAACAAGAAAAATAATTCACTTTAAGGCATAAACAGCTGCACTTAATTCTGGAGGAGTGCCCAGAATTGCTGCTTTGAAATCCCTCTGCTTTTTCCACGATAAATATGGTACAGGATCATGAAACAAAGTCTGCAAACAAATTATTCCTACTTATCTCCTATGTGTCATTCTCTCTTGTGAGTTTATTCTGCCCTGTTAGTTTGGCATTGTTGCCTAGGTGCAGTACTGTATCACTCAGTTTTATGAAGTAATTACAGGTGGAAATAAGTTTTGTAAACCTGATTTACATCCCCCTAAAATTGCCATAAAGCCACAACAGCCCAAGCAGTTCTGATTTAGCTCTGTGGCCACAGAAGGCATTTTCTACCACACTGGATTTGGACAGAAAGTCTCTAATCTGATAAACCAGGTATACCAAGTCATATATCCTGTGACAATAATCCAAGTGGCCCTCAGATTCCTTGCCTCATTTGTTTAGATCCTCAAAGTTTTCATTCAAGCTGCTGTGGGAAGAACAACTGGTTCTATCTGTTTTTCACAGGTTTTTTAAAAGCTGAAAAAGGAGAGAACTTAATATCTAATACCTTGCTAGAGTCTCTACTGTAAACTTTTACTAAAATTAAATTAGATGATACAAGTAAAGGTTAAAATTGAAATGGAGTCAATAAAAATCATTAGATTAACAGTGATCCTGAACTGAATCACCATCTAGCTGAGTCCCCAAATTAATACAGCCAGTCACCAAATAAAATGATTCTACAGCATCATCAGATCTTACAAACCTGTGAATACTCTCCTGTGGAATTTAAGGAGGCAGTGTCCATTTAAAACTGTCCCAATGACACCACTCTACTTACAGCAATCAGTTTTAAATTTTTTGAATTTAAAACAAAAAGCCTGTTTTCTGCCTCAAAATGATCATGGCAAATTTGAGGCAATGAGAGGAAAGTGCACACTGGGCTCACCCATCACACACCAAATCCATCTCACTGAGACAGGTGCTCCCTCTGCCATCACAAAAATACAGAAAAGTGTATTTATGTACCTCTCTGTAAGAATTTTGATTTAGGAGTCACCCTAAAAGAGAAGTGTCTTTTCAAATGGTTCTATTTTACAACAGCCAATAATCTCAGCATTGTTAGACAAAACCTACCAAGTCTCTTCATTAACACCACATTTAACCTCCTGATTAGAGCATTTCTGTGATCAGAGCAATGGTCAGTGTGGTGACATCAGGATAGAAATCATTGCATTTACATGAACAGTGATGATAAAACTAACAGCCTATGGTACATACTTCAAAAAAATCTTAGCAAACATCTTGTAAACAGGAAAGATGGCAGAATGAAATAGATAAAATTGGGTAAATACTCTGCTTTGTTTCAAAGTCCAACATCATCAGTGCATTTTCTCTGTTCCTTGAAGGCCTTGGGTTTGATTTGAAATGCCCCCATGTCATGGACCACAGGAACAACACTAAGAATTTAACTGAATTCCTGATATTCTTAGAACCTATAAAAATCCTTACACATCTTGCTGGATTAGGGTTTGATATTCCTAAAATGCTCACATGTCCTAACCACTGAGCATGCAGTGGGCATCTTAAATACAGATCAAATCTAAAATCAGACTGAATCAAAACCAAACCAAACTAATATCTCACCAACATAATCCACTGCATGCAAAATGCTTTAAAAATCAGCCCACAAGTTTTCAGTATCATCCAGGCTTTAAACTGGATCTACCCAGACCTCAGAGATACAAAAAACACCAACAAAATAGCTCTCAAAGCACTTGACTGTAAAAATATTTGGAGCCAGAAGTACATCAAATTGAAAATAGAGATACATAAAATTCTAAAAAGATCTTCCACAAGAGAGTAAATTAAAGAATTTTGGAATTGTAGAAGGTTTTGTCATGAATCATATTGGCAAATGACTGAAATTTTTCATTAAGAGAAGTTCACTCATCTGATATTTAAAAAAATTAAAATATTTGTGGCTTATGATTAGTAATACAGGACTGAAATGCTATGATTACAACTTCTTGTAACTGAATGCAGTTTTAGAAGTTGAATCAGACAGTATTGTTTGATTCTGTTTAGACTTTTTGCTATGTCTGAATGAAAGTATCATTTCAAATGATCCCCATACAAAATTCCAGTTTTTGCCCTACACAGTTTTTCTTTCACTTTCCTGTTCAGAACAAGAATTCTCCTTTCTGACTACTTTTTTTTTCTTTCTGGGGCAGAAGAGCCATTGGAAATAAGGATAAATCCTCTGAAGCCAGGGAAGTAGGGTTTCCCTGAAAGTAGAGAAGATGATTTTCATTTAATCTCCCAATAACTGCAGGTATTATGGCAAAAATTACTTTATTTCCTGTTTTCTAGTGTGCTGTCACACTCCATTCCATTTTTTTTCCCATTAGGAGCTCCCAAGCTAGGATTCTGTAGGAAGGAGGGCAATGTAAAGTACAAGGGAGCAGCTGCCAAGGCAATCTTGATGAATAAATGATATCCCTTGTCTGACCCAGGTGAAGCACCACAGCACTACTGCTGGAGGGGAAGGGAATGGGATAAGACAGAGAGACTTCAGCCACCTCTGCCGATAACCCGGGCACCCAGCTGGATGGGCACTCCTGTCTCTGGCAGTTTGGATCTGAGACAGGATCTGGAGCTCTTCCACCCAGCAGCAGTGGCCCCTCCGCTCTTGTTCCCCTACAGACACCTTCACCAGTGTCACCTCAAAGAGACGCCACCAGCAGTGACCAGTTTCAGGTGGTAAATGAGGTGCTACCCCCTCCCAGGTGAAGCTGTTCTCAGCTCCTATAAAATTAATTCCACTTCCAGCATGTATGTGCACCAAGAGGAAAAGTTTACTTCATAGATGTACATGCACCTATTTTTTTTAATATATAATAACTTTGTAATGACAGTCCAGTATTGAGTCTATTAACGCTACTTACTAATTCATGTCTTGGAATTTGCTATCAGCAGTGGAAACATGCAGCAGCTTCTGCTTTAGCCCAAGTCCTAGTTCTCAGATCCTAAGCCACAACTCTGTGTCTGTGGATTTTGCCTCTGGCCACATTTTAGCTGAGAAGCCTTAGACACTGTTGGAACCTTGCTGCACACTCTCTTTGGCTGTGGTTCGCAATCAAAGGAGCTTTAACCCTCCTTTGCTGATTGTGGACAGGGGTTTGGTTTGTGACACAATACAAGATGACATTTTATGAGAAAAAAATCTAATCTTTATGAGATAAAAAGTTGGGGCCATCTGAAGAATCATGAGGCACCCCCAGACAGGGTATTTCAGAATGGATACCAAAATTTTATTTAAGTTATGAAGACTCTCACAGATAAGAAAAATAGGCTGGTTATTAGCTATAGAAAAAAATTGGGTAAAAATCTACCTAGCACATAGCACTGCTTTTCCACTAAGGGAGAATAAATTAGGTTATTTTGCACTTTCTCTGCCTTCCAGACAATATGTTCTACAAGAAAACTGAGGATAATTTGTCTAGAATGTATTATTCATATACAATTATGATGTATTAAAATGATAATGTTGTTAGAGTCTAAGGACCTAAACAAAGTATGAGGATATATTTAATATCTTTTTATTAGACTGACATATTTAGAAGAAAACAAACAAGATTTCTGAAGCTCAAGACCATCCCCAATGATCTGAGGAATTATATGCCAAAAAGACCACCTGATCTTCCCTAACTATATCAGTTAGGCAAATAAAAGATATTAACCTGCCTCATAAACCTTGCTTCACTCAAAATACTGAATAATTGTGCTCACATGTGTTTATGCTAAGATATGGAAATGGCAAGAACAGAAAGAAGAAATAAGGTTAAGAGCAGGGATATTTTTCACACAAGTTATTCTAATATTCTCCTAAATTCCAACATGAGCTTCCAGCAAAGCTGTATTATTTTCAGTGAAACAAAATTACTCATGTGGAGCCTAAGCAAATTCAGTGACTTGCTTATTTCAAACAGGCTTTGTATTTTATGACTGTAAAAGATTTCAGTTGCCTGGTAAGTAAAAACAGCTGATTTAAGGGCACAGTGTATCACCCAGCCAGCCCTTTCTCTAATACTTGGGTAATTATTCAAAATTGTTATTTATTCCTGTGAATGTGGATGTACATAACTTCCTCTGAAGGAGGAAAGCAGCACAGCACTTGCCTTGCTGTACAGACTCTGCTCTCCCAAGAATCATCGACACGTATCATTCCCAAGTGTTTGTGTTCCTGTGAATGCTCTGGGGGTTCCAAGGATATCCCAGGGAAGGTTATCCTGATCTTGCCAGGACATCTGAAGTGCTTGTGCTGATGGAGCATCTGAGGATGGGGCTGCTGAGACACCAGGACACGTGTGTGCTCCTGGGCAGGGCACATCCCAGCAGCCAAACTCCTCAGGGTCCCGCCTCCCCTGCAGGGCCGATCCCAGCTGAGAGGGAGCAGGCAGCAGCAGGCAGTCCTGTCCCTCTGAACAAGCAAAAATGTGTGTATGGGATCACCTCTCAGGAATGGCGGAGAGTGGGAAAAGCCTGCTTGCTCACCACCTACTCTGAGGTACCTTAAAGAGAAGGACAACCTGGATGTTACCAATATTAAACATGGGATCCCTCAGAGCATTCCTCACAATGACTGTGCCACAAATGGAGATGAACGTACAGCAATATATTTTTACATCAGCCTAAAATACAGAACAATGGTGAAGTTAAAGCACCAACACAGCTCTGGAAGCAAAAAGAGCTCTACAGCCTAGTCGGATATGGCATTTACAATAAACAAAATTTAAAAACCTTCAATAGAAACCATTAAGAAGTTACTGTATGCTACTACTAAGTTTATTTTGTACTTGATTTGAAATTACTGAGGGTTGGCTGGCTAGGGGCCAAAGTGCCACACTACTTGGCTCTAGCAGATGTTTGTTGAAGACAGAATCCACAATGCACAAAGAAATGTCATCACTGTTTTTTCTGTAGTGCCTATGCATCTGGCTTCATTTGACTGATGCTTCAAAAAAAATCCTATTTTTCCTTCTTTAAATAGAGAGAATATATCAGACCAGTTTGAAGTATTTACGTTAATTGAACAATTTTAAGAGCTTTACTATAAATAGCATTGCCAAAAACATCTGACTCAGTTGTCACCCACATAATAAGGATGTGCTTATTTATATTTTTTCCAGACATCTAAATTGCTGCCAATTGTGAAAGTAATACTGATGAAAAGAGGAAAAGGAAAGGATTGTCTTAGATGTACATCAACGACAACATCACTATATCCTATTAGAAAATTATTAATTTGGAAGATTTGCAATTAAAGTAGGGTAGAACACAGGGGAATTCTGGTTCTCCTACAGTCAGATCTTGAGGTTGACCAAGCTTTAATGGACTCAAATCAAGGCCACCAGCTGAAGGCTGTTCCTGAGCTCATCCAGAAAGCTCCAGTCTGTACAACCCTTATAACCTGCAACAGGAAGTCCTTGTTTAAAGACCATCTCTCAATTCAGCATTAACAGAGTGCAAATTTTAAAGTAGGCTTCTTAACAAGCTGAAATGCTGCCAGGCCTTCTAATCCAGCAGCAACTGCTGTCAAAACATGGTGACTTTGGACCGAAAAACCTCCATCCTGGAACAGAATGGGGTCATTTGGCTGGCAAGGGCAACCAAGTACTTCTAATTGACAAAAAGGGGAAGGGAGAAAAATCCCACAAACAGGAATTATTGAAACCCACGTAAGTGAAAAACTTCAAGTTGCTGTGGGAGCAGGCACTAAATGGAGCTATTGAGTTGAAAGAATGGCCCTGAATGAGCTCCCCGTGCACTGGATCTCCTCGGTGGCTGAGCTGTGCTTGAGCCGTGCCCCAGGCTGGGTGTGCATGTCACCACAAGAGACTGAGAGAGCAAAGGCCACAAAGCAAGCTTCCAACACTGAAAACAAACTTCTTTTCTTCTTCCATCTTTCATGAATATCTGAACATATCTGGAAATCAACAACAAAAAAAAAGCTGGGGGCAAAGGCAGGAGGATGTTGGAATTGGGCAGAAAAGCCCTGAGATGTATGCACAGACTGCACATGGGACCATGAAATTCTGAGTTTAGCTGCACAGATTCTTTCTGACAGGCATGCAAACAGTCTGTAGTGTAAATTGTATGGGATGGAAGGGTTTAAAGGCCATGCCTGGGTCAGGGGACACACACTCATGAACACCACTGACCCCAGGCTCCAGCTCAGGAGGACCCTGCTGTTCCAGCAGTACAACAGCCTCTCTCAGGCTTATAAAAAAGCTCCTGTTGCTAAGTGCAGACTTGCTGGCAGCCATCTATATGCACTATTTGCCAAAAGGTTCTTTTTCCTCTTTTGACTTATTCAAACTTCTGTAAATTAACAGCTAAAAATGCCCTGTTTTTCACAGGTTTTAATTAAGATTGCCTTCTCTCTGCAGGAAGAGAAATACTGAAAATAGCCTGAAAAATGAGTCCCCTTGTTGCCAGGTGAGTTTCTCCAACACACCCAGCCTTGCTAATGAAGTGAAACTCCTATCTTCACTTCAGGTGGTAGCTAATTAGTATATTTTCTTAATTAAAATGCTTTTCCTATCGAGGTATTCTTCTAAAAGGCCAAGGAGGGCATTTTGTTGCTATGACCACTTAAAATCAAAATGTCTTATTAGAGGACGGGGACATCTGCTCTGGGTTTCAAAATCTCCTAGAAACTTGCTGGGAACACTGTGCAAGTCTACAACACCAACTGAATTGATTCAAGCACCAAGTAAGAGCTTCAAGACCAAAAGGTTTAAACTACAGAGGGCTGAAAACTCAGCTCATAAACCAGCCCATGGGAGAGGTGCCACTTGAACTGAATACCTGGTGTGTAACTAAGCACTGTCCATGATTCTTTGATTCTGTTGTCACATACACATCAGTAACAGGGCCATTTACTTTCATTTCTGCTTAAAAATAAATTTAAGCCCTCAAAACTGTCTGACTTTACTTTCAAATGGATCAAACTTTCACTGATTTTAACACCTACTGATCCTTTAATAACAACTGGTTCCAAACTGATTTAATGGCTTTTTAATAAGCGTGTTACCAGAGCTCTTATAACTGTTGTTAATATTGCCACAGGTTTTAAAAATCCAGATGGTGTGTTTTGGCAGCTGGGCTGTTTTCTTGACCAGCCTGTTTGCATTTCTGTTCTATTTATCATAGTTCTTGGTTAGGACTTCCAGCAGAATGTAATTAAAAGCTGGGAGAGGTCGGAAGGGATTGCAATGGAGGACAGACTCTTCCTTAAAAAAAAAGGCTAAAAGAGAATGATTGATTAGGTATTTTTTTACTTTATACTACTTCTGGATCTTCAGTGACTATTCCCCTTCCTCCTTTTCTCTCGGGAAAAACTGTGTACAGAGCTACCCTCAAACTTTCACAAACTGAGGACAAAAAATAAAAATATGTGAACTCCAACATTTTGAGTCATTTGTAGGAAGAAATGTATCAGTTTTTCCCCCTTTTCTCGTTTTCCTGTCAATGGTGTTCAGATAACATAGAAACTCGAGCCTTTCAAATGCTGCAAGTTGAAAGTAGGTTGAAAGCATCTCACTCTGCTTTTACCAAGTTTGAATCTGTCTCTGATTCCTGCAGAATGGGAAGTAGGAAAATGACATTCTGCTTCCATCTGTCTCATTGTATCTGAGAGTGCAGAAAGGAGCTGTCACACCAGCAGCTCTCCATCACAGCACTGAGCTGGGGTCACAGCCATCTTTCACCTATTAAAGATAATTCCAGGCTTTGTCTGCAGTGTGGAGTGTTTCCTTCCCCTTTCTTTTTAGGTGTAATGTATAACCTTGTCAAAGAGCTAAATATACTGCAAGTTCTCACAAGAAACAGAGAAATGTCAGGGACTGAATCTTTTCACACTGACTTAAAATAAGTTTCCGGTTTTGGGGGCTTTTTATAACAATTTCATGACTTGCAGAAGCAGTTAATTTTCCCCTCTTGTACAAGTAGCTCAGGGTTGTGAATCAATTTGCCCTTGCACAGACATAGGTGAAATAATATCCCTGCTGAATACTGCTACTGCACTGGGAGTTTGTGGCTGACATCTTGGGAGGGCAGAAGATGTGACTCCCTTGAACATTAAAATATGAGAGGATTTGTTTAAATTCCAAATGTATGAAAAGCCTTGCCATTCATGAAAGGCTTATTGACCTGACCAATGATAGGAAAGGACTGTTGAAAAATGGGTATCTTCAAAATAGAAATTCCAAATTTCTAGTGAGAAATTTGTTATGCCATAGAACAAGAAGTGAATTTTCCCTTAGAAGCCAATATTTTGGTTTTAAAAGGGGAAATCTACTAATTTAAACAAAACATAAACAAAGTTGTAATCAGGATCCTGAACATCTGCCTTTCACCCTCAGTCCTGGCATAATGATGATGAATAATGAATTCTTCTTTTGCAAGAAGAATTAAGGGATTGTTAAACTGAGCCTCCCAGGCTCCATGCTGTATAGTAGGAAGTCTGGGAAATAACAGGATGCCTAAGGGTCTGTCAGCCCTTCAGGCTCCCACAGCAGAGGTGGGAAGTTCTGCATTCCATGGCAGAGATGGAGGTTGCAACCATGATACCCAGGTCCTCCCATGATGATGCACCAAATCAAAGATTTCTTTCCTTTAGATTAAGGATTAGAAATTTGCATTTGAAACATGCAGTCAGATGAGCCCCCTGACTCAGCAGGGAATGAGATGTGGGAAAGAGACAACATTGGAGGATATGAGGGGTCTCTGTTCAAAACAAAGGAAAATAAGGGTAGCAGAAAGAGATTTTAAGGTTAAGCCTCTCATTCCTATTATGAAGTTACACATTTCACATTTACTACAGAAGCCTACTATTTACTAAATTCAGCTCCTTGCTCCTCCTCTGTTCTTCATTATCTTCACACATAATTCTGCAATATAATCCTGCCACAGCGTTCCAAAGAATTTGCATTTGAACTGTGTAGTCATACATAAGGCACTCTGTGCTAGTTGTGTGATACATCTGTGCTGTGTAGCACAGCCCTCCCTAGAGCAGGGTTTCAGAGTGATGGTAACAGTAGTAGGGAGCTGGCTCCTCTCAGCATTTATAGGAATAGTGAAGCACTGAGTGAGAGCACTCAAGGATACAGTGCTGGATGAGGAGCATGTGCCTGCCTGGCAGCACCTGTCGTGTCACAGCAAATGTGTCTCCTCAAGCTCTGAGCTGCTCCAAGCCCTGAGCACAGTAGGGGTGTTTTTGCTCAAGGGCAGACACCTCCTGCTCCGCATCGGTTCCGTGATCCTGCAGGCACCCTGAAAGCCTCAGTTCTGTGATTGCTGTGACATCTCAGCCACACAGAAGCAGGTGGGTAGAGCCCAGGACATCCAGTCTACCTAAAACTGTGCACAGAGATGCAGATCTCAGTGGTCAGCTGGCTTTGTGCATTCCAGACCCCTCTCATGTCAGCAGGCCCTGCAGGCAAGAAGCCACACTAAACACATACATGCTCCAGCCATGACTGGGACAGGGTACAAATAACTTATATTAACAAATAAGTTATTGATTACTAGGAGAGGGGTCATTATCAACGAAAGCTGCAGAAAGTTCTCAATCTAGATCCTTCCTAGAAATTCAGGATCTACTAAAAACGGAGTTGTAGCCTCTGGGACGTGCTTCAAACAATGCTGCTGTTTGTGCTCATAGTGACATGACCTTGAGAGATTCCAGTGCCACATCTGTGGCATCCCTGTGCTGCCCTGCTAGACAGGAATTACCTGGCAAACCTGTTGTCCTGCTCTGTTTAGTTGAACACTCACAAAAAGCAAGTGTAGGCCTAGGCCTGGTCCCACACAGCCACATCCCTAATGATCCATGTTCCCTGCACATCCTCTCCATGTTGAGGGGCACCATAACAACCAGGCTGCCCAGGAGCTGCTCCCTTCTGCCTGCAAGGCCACCAGCTCCTCTGCATTTGGCCTGAAGATCTCTCCAAGGCCACCAGCTCCTCTGCATTTGGCCTGAAGATGTCTTCTTGGCTCCTGCACACAGCATGGGTTAAAACTACTCCAATAGCATTTCCCATATGCTCAGTTCCATGTCCCTGCATAATCCCATTTTGATGTGGGTAAATTATGGACCTTATTTAAAACTGCTCACCAGAACATTTACATACATCATTCAAATGTATGTGTGAGGCCTTAAATTTCTGTCTGTAGGGAGAGGTTCTTCCCAAGGTGTCTAAAGGGCACTATGTAAATCTCAGTCACTAAGTGCTTTAGGACTATTTCAAAAATTCTCTACAATTAGAAGTGAGAAATAGTTTTAAAACTTCAGCAGAAGTCAGGTGCAGCAGACCCGCACCCACAAAGTCTGTACACTTAAATGTGCACTTAATGATGCCTTACTAAATCACTTAACAGAAACAAACAGAAGTATCATGGAAAAACACACAAAGAACTGCAATATTTCAGTAATTTATAGTTCACATTTGTGTAAAGATTGCATGCTGGCATTTCTCAAATGCAGATTGAAGACTACACTGCACAACAGTAGCACAAAAAAAAGAAAAAGCATATCAAAATCTAAACTTTCCCTGTTGGAGTGTATCATTTCAAAATTCACCACTGAAAGATTTTTCCTAGAAGAACTCCAAGGAGTACTCTAATATGCTTTGATATTATTATAATCAATGTTTTTAATGAAAAACACATTATTCTGTTTTCTTCTTGAAGGAAGAGAATCATATCTAAAAGTGTGTCTTTTATCTTCATATTTGAAATTAATAAAGCCAGCATTTATCATGAATCCTAAAGGCACTTCTCTCACACAAAATCTGAAGTCACAATTTAAAGATGATACATCTGTTAATTGGAAGTTCTATTTTTGACAGATGTTCGATATGTATTAATGACCTGGTGCTTTGACTAATCCAGCCAAATCAACAGCTTTACATGGAATTCAAAGGCTATTTCAGGGACCTCAGCCAACATTTATGTCACTAAATTTTAAAAAAAGAAAACCAAATCCACAGCAGAAGCCTGTCTCACATCCTCATAAATCTAAGTGTATAGAAAGTAAAATATGAATTGTCACACTCTTTCCATAATCAAGCTGACCAGAGCTACATTGAATAAATAAATAAATGGACAAAATACAGCTAACGTTATTGCCCATGGGTTCAATATTTACCAGTTTATGTACCATCTGAGCTGTTTCCTGTAATCAGCCAGGCACATGGCACTTTCATTCTCAAGAGACATTATCACCATGACAACTTTATCAGAATAAATTATGAAACACAACACTTGGGGCACGCAGAATGCGGGCACAGGTTTGGAATATTGTTTTGTTAGTTACTCTTTTAACAACGCTCCAAGTGCCCACTGGAGAAGAGGAAATTAAAAAAAAACCTACAAACCATGCCTATCAAAATAACAATAAAAATGTAAAAACTTAGCAAAAAGAAAAGGAATAAAGTCATTAGGCTGAAAAATGGGCAATCAAAGGAGCTATTGCGCTCGGCAGATGGAAAAGCAGCAGGTGCCATAGTGCGATGGGACCTTGCTTCCCATCATGCACACTCTACAATGATGCAGCCTGACAGGGAAGGGAATTAATGTGTCGGAGCAGGTACTTTCTGTCCATTAGCTGATTCTCAATACATCCACACAGACTGCTGCCTCTACCTGCTCTTGGAGAAAATGACTAACAAGCCATTGTTCCCAAAGTTCACGCGAAAGGACGGCGCCGTGTGACCTGCCTGTCACCGTCCCAGATTAACGGAGTGAGGCTGACCAAGTAAACATTTCTGCACCTCAGACTGGGATTAGAGATTTCAGCCTATGAATAAATAATTTGAATGCAGATGTTTGGAATACATTAAGGTAAAGCATATTGGACAGGCTCCACTGGGGGGAAATGCTGATGAATAGAATTTCCAAGGCTGTATTAACTCTGGCAAACAACAAAAGCAGTGTGCAGAGCCCGATAACACACCCACACCTATTCTTTATCTGGGAAAATCCCTTGTTACACCAAGGACAATTTATGTACTGTACACTCCATCACTCCGGTGGCCAATGACACATCACTATATTCTGGCTCGTTTGCATTCCTCATTTCCATCACAAATGACAGAAAATATGACCATAAAAATAGAAAAAAATCAACACAGAGTCTTGAGAGGTTTCAGTTTGTTCAAGTCTGTCAGTCCCCTTCACTGGCCATCTGTCCTTTTTGCTGTTGAGTTCAAGGATGTCTACAATGATAAGTACAAGATTTACTTCTGGCAGCAGCACAATGACACACTTTGAGGCCCTTGCTTCTGACAAAGCATTTCCAAAGAGGCAAAGAAGTACCAAGTTTGCCCTGAGTGAAACAAATGGCAAATTTATTTCCACAAATAAAAGGAATCTCTAGAAGGTCTCCATTGGAATTTCTCAGTACTAGAAGAACAAAAATTGATATTTTTATCTGCAGTATTTAATATGAATTTGGCACAGTCATACACCAGGTTTCAGTTAGACACCAAGGTGGAAGACCTCCATGCTCAAAATATTTTCTTTTTTAATTTACAACAGTTTGAATACACTCTTCTTTGAAAATGTTTTGTTTCTCAATATCATGAGCAAATAAAACATTAATGATGTCAGAACCCTGCTGATATTTCCAGCTGGATAGATTATGTTCTTCTTTGTAATGATCACAATTGAAACAAAGAAAACCCAAACCAAAAAGACAGATAAAGCAAGTCACTAGTCACAATAGAAAAGGTAGGAAATCCATGCAATTTAGACAATACATATTTTGCTCTCAATCCGCTATTGCGTAAAGTATAAACAGCAGCTGCATGTAGTGCTAATTTTAATTTAATATCTTGGATTTTTAAAATGTAATTTTAAGAAAAAATTAGCATTCCTTTTTTTTTCTGCCTAATTTTGTTGTCTCATTACACCCTAGAGCTAAGAATTATCTCCTTTTAATTATTTCAGCTTCTCAAAAACTAAGGACCATTATTTTCTGAAAACATCCTTCTGAATCCTCTTAGTTTATTACATTCATAATTAGAGGAAATAATGACATACCATTTACAGATATCTTTAGAATTGAACCACCAGAAGATCCATTAGGCATGCTTAGGCCTTTAAACAATCCACCAGACACAGGCAAAAGCCACTTTTTGAAGTCCCCACTTAAAACTGTAACATGACCTTTTTTAAATTTAAAATTTGATTTATCAAAATGCTACCAGAAATGGTCCATTTGTTTTGTACTGATAACACAGGCTATGACTTCAGGGAACTTTGAAATGAATAAAGCATATGCAGGACTAGCCAAAGGATTATTTTAGAAATTTGGGGTATAGCCAGGGCAACCTTCACACCTGGCTTATTTCAGTAGCATTTGCGATCCAATAGAAGAATAAGACTTAACACTGAGATAGAACATATGCAGAAGGGTCATGGCAGTTCCAGAAACAAGAGCACACGTAATTAGAGATTCTTTCTGCTTCAAGCAAATCTGTGAATTTAAATAGAAGGCATGAGAAGAAGATGAGACCACAGAGAGAAATATATACCATAGAAATGTGAAAAACTCTTATCTAAAAGCTTAGGCAGAAAGCTAAATCTCAATATACTTCTGCAGCAGTTGTTAAAGCAAAAGATCTCTGGCTGTCCAGATCTTGGAAATACCACCAAACAAACATTGCATCAAATTTAACCACTCAGGTGCCTCTGATTAAGCTGATAATGTATTTCAACTGTGTAATTCACTGCTGGACTAATATTTATGGAGTTAAACTGAAGAGCCCATGTTTTCCCAGAGTCCTAGTGGACTTGCCTTAAAGCCTAAACATGATATTTCTATACAGTCTGCTTCTAGCAGCTGCCATTTAAATGGAAATTGCTGGATAAATTTCCAATCATGACCTATAAGAAATATTTCTAGTAGCATTTGGCATGATTGATTTGAGTTCTGTAGCACTGCCTTCTCACAGGGATTATCCATTTTGCAGCCTGCTTTGCTCCACAGGAAGATGGAACGATAGAGACCAGGAGGGAAGGATGAATACAAAATGCCTGCTAACCAGCAAGGCTAAGGGCACTATTTATTCCTAAACCTGTATCAGAACTCATTTTGTAGTAACACACAACAGCAGACCAAAAAGACATTGCAAAGATCGTTTTTGCAATTGCTTTTTCTGACCATTTAAAAAGCCAGTTAAGGTGCACTCTGCCTGCAGATGCTGCATGTTAGTTGACAGTGTCATCCCACTGCCAGCAGCTCAGAATGCAGCACCATTTGCACAGACACATTTGTACATAGCATGGCCTCCTCTCTATGTGCTCATTTACAATCTGATTGCCTGTCCACTTAAAAAAAAAATTAATAAAAGAGATCCCTCTGTGAAATGAGTAAAATACTATTACTAAATGATATGTGTAATCATTCAGTACCATTACTACTGAAAGGTGATATTGCAGTGACATTGAGAAAATTGGATCTATTCTTCATACAATTATATAGCTGCACGTTCACTCTAATGCCATTCTAATTGGAAAGGAGCACTGAAATGTGAAACTGGGCGCATTTCAATATCTAATTATCACTCGGTAACTCATTCTCAAAATAGTTCTCTGGAAAAGACAGTTGCCAAGAATGCTATTTTAATTCTGAAGTCTTCACTAACATTCTTACAGAAAAAAAAAAAGTTTTATTCACTATTTGTTTGTATTTCAGCTACACCACTGAAAAAAGATGGACAATAGATATATACAAATATAAGTTGGTCTGGCTTCAATGGAAAAACATTTGTGTTTATCATTCTGCCAATCAAGGGATTGTAAGCAAGGTATGCTTCCTGGGGCGGGAGCTCTTAAGGGTTAAGAGAGAAAAACAAATTAAATTAAAAAAGCAATATAAAGACAACATTTTTTACATAAAACATTTGCTAGATAGAACAATAAAAGAAGTAATTTGAGTTATTGTAGGTAAAATCAGCAGGATGTACGTTAGAGACCCATTACAGTGCTTTAACAGGGTACTTTTGAATTGGTGTTTCTCCCTCAGGACTTAACCTGATGACAATCAAATGCAATTTAATTTTGATAACAGAATACTTTGGGGGAATTTTGTAATGAAAATATTCTAAAGAACCAAACATACATGAAATGTGACAGTTTCAGGGATGAGTCTGGGTTTTGTTTTTGAAAGGAATAGAAGCTTTCACACATCAACACCTATATCCATACAACAGCCTTTGCATTCACATGAACAAAAGGATGGCCTGCCTGCTGGTGTAAATTGGCAGCGTTCACCTGCTAAAAGCCTCCTTACAAAAAATCCAACAAGCAGGCAGAGATAGGTGAGTCCCAAGGTGCTGAAAGTTCTGAAAATCTCTAGTTCTCTCTATTTTCATTATTAGGTTAAAATTAGTCATTTCCCCTTACATGTTTATTCTTCTTGCCTCCACATTCTCTCCTTAAAAGCACAATTGAATCTAAAAATGAAATTATTTTTGTTACCAGCTTAAAAGGCTGTGACAGGAGGTGTTAGGAAGAAAAACTTGAGACAGTAGAATACCAACATCAGAAATACCAAACACTCTCTGAACGTGCCCCATTGTGGCTGGTGGTGATCTGTAATTACCTGAGCTTTTCAGACAGGGTACATCACAAGAAGTTTCTCCAAAGATCATTGCTCTGTATCATCCTGCCCAGCACAGAAAAGACGGAGCAGGGGGAAGGGGAACAAAGTCACTAATTTCTGCAGGTGGAATAAACATCCAAATATGCAGCCAAGCAGATCCTCATCAATAATGTGAAAAAGATCCTTCACTCTGCTTTCCATAAAGCTGCTCCAGATCTTTACATGTAGCTGCAGGAATCTCAGTCACTCTCTCCAAGTTTCCACACACAACTACAAGTGACTCCAAGATTTTCTAACCAGTGTTCTAAATTCCCTAGAGAAGATATCTGCCAGCTTAAGGATCTTTAAAAGAGCCACTAGATAGAAGCCATGCAAATCAGGTTAGGATCATGAATTGTTTTATATTAGCTTTGATCACATGTTTAAAACACATTTTGCTGAAACCAAGGCAAAAAGTAGATTTCAACTTTCTGGGCAGTGCCTGCTACCTTCCCTGCCAAGAGAAAAATAACTGATTCCTTGCTATTGACATGCAGAGTGTTTTCTTCTACTGCTTTATGCTCCTGGGTCATTGGTCCTTTTTAACTTTTCTCATATTTTCCTTCCTTAGTTTTTGTACCCTTTGACAGTCATTCTTAGCCATTTGACCTACTTTCTACTTTCTATGCAATTCCTGCTTGTGGCTTAAATCCTTGAAGAGTTCATGATTTAGCTGAGCTCCTCCTGAGGACAGCCAGTGTCTGTGGCCTTGCTGGAAAGTCTCTCAGGAACTGCCAGTTCTTCAAAGTCTTTTCTCTCCCTCTCACACAGTATCCATATCAGTAACTCAATGCTATTAAGTATCCCTTTATTAAGCCCAGTATTTTAAATTTGTTCATATCTCTCTCCACCTTTACTGTATCAGAAATGTCAATATTTCATAAACTTTCTCATGAACCCCGCCTTTTACTTTTGCAATTTCACCTGCTCATCTTTAACCAGCAAAATGCAATGCATAAGCCTCCCTTTAACTCTTTATTCCTGAAATTCTGAGAACTGACTGCAAAATGTTTCAAGCAGATATTGGGCCATCTGCATTCCTTTCCAGCAGGTAGGTGGGGAGCTCATGTGCCACATGGCTGCACAACAGCATTGCCAGCACCTTTGGCTACTCTGCTTTTGATCATGAGAACTGTAAGACACTAAGACACCTAATGGAAGGGTCTGTACCCATCTCTTGCTACATTCTGCTCATCAGACCAGGGTGTTCTAAATATCCATAAACAACCAGCATTTCCATTTCTCCCAATATTTCATTTCCTTACCTCATTTCTAATATATCCTCTTTGATATATATGATAAAATTTCATCTTTCCTCCTGAACAATCAGTGAATGTTTTTTTATGTCATTATTATATGTTAAAACTTCAGTTCCTTCCCTTCACTTCCATAATCCTTGCATTACAGTACCCAAGACACAAATATGTTTGACATATGACACAAGGGCTATCAGAAGCACCAAGGATTTAAAAGATATCTTAAAAATACATACCACAGACTCTATTTTCCCCCTGTCCAGCATATAATGAAATTATAATGGTGCTTTGCTGTGGCTAGCCAGAAGGAGAATGTTAGTGACAGATGGATGCCAAAAGAAAAGAGCTAAAAACAACTAACAGTCCTAAACTGATGAAAACAATTTAACAATCAGTCTGTTGCCTAGGTTCAGATTGCTGAGAGACTCTAATGAAGACTGTTCAACCATACTTTTGGATTATTGATAATCAGTTCTTGAAAAACTCCAAAATCCCACAGCAATTTGATATTTTTCCTATTCTTCTTATACAATACCAGTTAAGTAATTTATGCCATTAAAAATCTCCAGCATTTTAAAGGGGATGGCAGCACAATGAAGGAAAAGCACAAATTAAATAATCACTATTCCTAAGGGATCTGATTTTTCATGGAGAGAATTAGAATTGCGGATCTATGAAAGACAGAACACAAAATAGAAGAGTACCTCATCCTTTGATAACAAGAATGCATTGCTAAATGAATACAGCACCATATTTCTCATTTCTTTGCAAAGTTTGAAAATAAACTCTTAAAGTCAACATAATCTTAAACTATATGGATTAACCTTTTCCACGTGTAGCAATCACCAGCCAGAAGATGGAGGGAAATTCATATTCTAGGAAAAGGGCAGAAATAAATCCTTGTCCTTCAATACACCCTAGCAAGCCTTTTCTGGCCACCCACACTAGGCTGGAGTTCATTTTCAGAGAGCTTGCCAGAGTAAGATAACAGAGCTATCACTTGAGCAGGGGGAAGATTTGTTTCCCTGGGCATGAGACATGCCCTGGGCAGGCAGGGACAGCTCAGCTCTTTGCAGCTCAACGTGGACTTATCTGCACTTTTTAAAAGATCAATTCATTTCACATATTTTGCATGTCCTCCCCCAAGTGAGGCAAACTCCTGCCCCTAATGACCCTACTGACTATAAATGGAATCTGGACAGCTACTTTTGGCCACATGAATCCCACCCTAGTCCAGGGTTAGTCCACAGTTACCTCATAGCTCACAAGAAAATAAGGATATTGAAAGGCTGTGGAAGAACAAAAGTAATTTAAAAGTAAAGACAAAAATGCAGAGCTATGAAGGATGCCACTATCCTCTTTCACAGAGATTGCCAAAGAATCAGAAGAACTATATCACATTCTGTGAATTCCAGAGTACAGAGATTCCAGCATTCTTTTTTCAGCAATGCTTTTCTAACATTGCATTTGTTCAAGATTTTGTTGCAGAAGGAATACCACGGCAGAGGACTTAAATCACACTGTACTTAGTTTATTTTGCAATATGTTTCAAAGACCTTCTAGACAAGAAAACTTGAACAAGAGAATCTCTCTTCTATTAAAAAAAAGGGTTTATTTTTAAAGTAATGCAATAACAACCTTGAGGCCATAGATTTCTAAAGGTTTGCCAGGAATATTCAGCTTCAGCAAGTTAGCAACTGATTTTCAATCAAAGTATATATCTTTTCTGTGCTTACAATACATATTCAATAAATAAATGAAGACTAACAATTTCCCAGTCCACTCTATGCATAAATACACCAACATAACCTGGAGTCTATTTTTACCTGTGGCATATGCATTAATACTGCCACTGCATATAATCTTTAGTCTTATCCCACAGAGAAATTAAACTAAGAAGTTTTTGACAAGACTTTCTAAAGAGGTATTATATCTCCTGATAAAATATTTGTTACTGCAAAAAGAGAAGAGAAAACCTCAGGAACATGTGATAACTCACCCACTTTCAAGTTTTTTTTCCTCATCTATTTCTTCCTCTTCACTCACACTAAAGTTGAAAATATTCTCTCTCCATTTCAACTGGCTACTGAAAACCCAGTCAGTAAGATCTACAATAAAATGCTGTTTTAAAATGCAAGGGTGCAGATGAAGTGTGAATCATCTTGTTTCATCAAAGCCACATCACAAACAGTAAAATCAACTGATTTGCAGTGTTAGTAACTGAATTTTGTTTTAGCAAAATTGCCTCATAGCTAGAGGTGCTCAATGGACTCACAAAGCTGGATAAAAACCCTTTGCCTGCACAGCCACCAAGAGGGGAGCAAAGCATTGCTGCACACTTCTCTCTCACAGCCTCAGCAGGCTGCAGGTTATGGAGATGTCCTGCCTCTATCAAGGGACACAACATTACCATGAGCTTCCCTAAAAGAGATTTTTCTGTGAAGTTTCAATGAACACAAAAGCTAAGGGGCTTTGGCTCAATAACAACACATTGATATCTTTATTCATCTCCTTTGTTCCACATATCCTCTGGGCATCTCTGGAAATATTCCCTCCCCTCAGGATTTGTACCACCACACTGTGAAATCCAGAGTTCCCCCATCACCTTAATAGGTCTAGACTCAACTATTAAGTGTTTTAGCCCAAAGGATGACAGGGGATTTGACAATCTCATATGTTACCTGAACAAATCTGCTGAGACAGATTAACTACAATGGTACATTTCCATTTCCCACTGCCTCTTCTGACTGCAACAAAGCACCTTTTTCAGCAGAATGGAAAGCATCCCTCTGAATTCTATATAGATATAAACTACCAGACCTGAAGCATGAAGGAGATGAAAGCATATTTAAGAAACCAGTCAGGAAAGAACAATTTGCTTCCCAGCTTAATTAATGAAGTTGCATTGCCTGCCATAGCACCTTATTAATACAAGATCATTTAGCAGAAGTAAAGCCTTCAAAGGATTTTATTTTATCCATCAAAACTAACTTCATGCTGATATTATGCCAAGACAAACCAATTCCTTCCAAATTTGGGCAAATTCAGACCTGTCCAGTAAACAGCAAAATAATTTCTTTAAGCGCAACATCACAGGAGAAAATAATATCCATGTTTTATTCTCAGTATCAGTTACCCCCACACAGCTGTTGACAAGAAGCTCTTGAACTCTTGATATCCATATGTATTAATGACTTTTCATTAACTACCTAGAGAATGCTGCAGGTAAAGCAAAACATGAGTAACTCCCCACAAAATTCTGAACCTGCACAGAGGAAGGAAGCTGGGTGTACAGCCAGAGACCTCATAAAAACAAAACCTCATATACCCGTACTTAAATTTTAAGATTGCCTTGTAACATTGTAGACAATATTTCTAAGCCTGAAGGGCTAAAAGTTGTGAGGTTATAAACAGCCATGTTTTTGCAGAAACTTACTCTCATCTGCCTCAGATGCTTAATGAGTGGTTGGAAGGGAAAGGGAATCAGCTGCTTACCATTAATCATTGCAAGAAGCAGCCCTGCAAGCTCATAAATAGCAGGTAAACCATTTTTACTGATATGGTTAGGATAATAGTATGGGACAGGGACCTCATCTCTGATTTCATCTCTCCCAGTATTCTGGGGATTGTGACAGTATCACCACCACTCCTACAGTTTGCCCTTCCCTTGACAATGTTGTGTTTTTCCTTGCTTCCTTTGAGCTTTTCTCATGAAGATATTGCAAGGCAGACAGCCACTATATAAGAAAGCCTTAAATTATAAGACCACAGAGAAATGCCCATTATTTCACACTAAGGAAACTTTAGTATTTGAAGCAGATGCCTATACTGCTAAAAAAGTTTGGCTTCATCTCTTCCTTTTTTTAACCTATATGTGTCTCTTTTTTTGTACCCATGAGTCTCAGGAGTGTTACAAACATCTCATTTCTTCCTATGTTTCAGAGCTCTTGCAGCTCTCTTCTACACAGTGACATCTGTATCCTCAGAAACCCACAGGGCAATCTATTTATAACTGCAGTGGAATGAATATTCCACAGAAACATTTCAGCTAAGGAACTTTGTGCCACTTTTTCTTTTTATAGACAATCAAAGGAAGATTCTAATAATTTAATTTAAAAATGACTGAATGTATTTGCCATTTGGGCAGATTGGCATGGTCAAGCCCTCCAGTCACTTTCTGCTCCTTGCCTCAGTAACTCTGTTAGCAAAGTATTATTTTCAAACTATGATTGCCAAGACAGAATATTGCTTAAGGGGCCTGTAAAAATCAGCCATTTCAGAGGACACTTAATGCAAAAAAAAAAAAAAAACCAAAAAAAAAAAAAAAACACCAAAAAACCTATTTTTAGGGAAAACTTAATGTAAGAAAGTTTTATATACAATTTAAAAAAAATCTTAGGAAAGGTTAAATGAATATTCCCTTTCCTTCTATTATTGTGGCACTATTAAGGCCATTATTCCTGTGTTGTTTATTTACTGGAATATATTAGATGTTTATTAACTGTAAATGTTTACTTACTAGAATATTTACTAGAATAGCTGTATTCCCAAAAAGTTGTGGGATTGCTCTAAAACAATGCAGTGAATGCATTAGAGACTTATTCACAGATTTCTTTCTGTATGAAGAGAGTAAATTAACTACTTCCATATGTTTACTGGAGTCGTATATTCTAGATTCTAATAGGAAAAACATCTGCTAAAATGAAGACAGAACCAAGCACTGCTGTATTGCCTCTAATAAGCCATAGTTTATAATTTTTTTATCCTCCTTGCTAAAGTACAAAGTGACCTTGAAGACCTATTCTATAGCAGCAAGATATTTTTCCATAGTTTTTCTGTGAAACAACAAACAGTAAATTAATGTGACCTGTTGAATTTGGGAATAGTCTCACCAATAGATTAAATTGTCTTCTTTCATGTAACTTGGCAATTGTTACCTGTTATCAACCTCAGGTCAGTCATTAAAAAAAATATAATTCTGTAAGATAACAGTGAGGTATTGAATAAAACGCCTCATAATTTAGGGAGCAAAACTGCAAAACCAGCTTGCCTAGAACTTCAGAATTTCCCCTCCATGAGAAAGAGGACTGAAAAAATACATAAAATTGTGAGCTACGGAAACAGAAAATTGAACATATAAGACAATATTGAACCTGATAATTCAGCATTAAGGTGGAGGTGGGAAAAAAAACAAACCCAAAAGCACAATATGGCAGCCACTTGGTCCATAATAGCAAAAAATCTCAGAAAACTTTAATCTGTGAAAAGGCATTATATAAATTGATAAGAAAAACTTCAGCTATTTGTAACTGAGCTAATATGTGAACAAATTCATAATAATTTGCATTAGTTTTTAAGCTGATAGTGTCATAATGAAAAATAAATATTAATGAGCATTTGGTCTGAGGTATTTGCTTTATTTGTATTTAATTTGAAATATTTCTTAGGCTTCTAAATCTTCCTGCCAAGAAAAAGGATCTGTGCCTTAGCATAGCTTCTGGAAAGATCTGTTCCATGATTTTTCCAGGCACAGAGCTCCGTAGCTCTTTCTATCCCTTTCAAAAAGGTGCAATGTTTCCCTTTTTTCCAGCTACCAGAGACTTCACCTGACCCCCATGACTTTTCAAATATTGTGAAGAGTGGCTTGGCAACTCCATTAGTCAATTCCCACAAGACTTTGAGGTGTTTCTCCCCAGGTGCCACAGATTTCTGTACGCTCAGGTTCCTCAGGAGGTCATGAACCTGACCCCCACTGGCACTGGGAGGGACTCCTCCTGCCCACCCAAGGAGCTCGGGGAGGAGCTCTCAGTGAGGGCACAGAATTTCAGTAGCTCAGCCTTCCCTTCCTCCCTTGCTGTTTGCAGTTTTGCTCATGGAGTAGGGGCTGGGCCATGTGCTTTCCCTGACATTCCCTTTCTGTCCAACACAGCTGCAGAAGCCCTTCCTGTCACTCTTTACTTCCCTTGGGTAGTTCATGTCCACCCCATGCTCCTCCCAGGGTCTGTGTCCTTGCTCCCACTGCCTGGGCTCCTCCTCTTTCCCTTTGCCCAGCAGGTCTCAGCCCAGCCATGCTGGCCACTTGCCTTCCTTGCCCAATTCCTTGCCCTGTGCACTGAGGGCTCTGGCACTCTGGACAATCTCCTGAAGGATCTGCCAGCTCTGCTCTGCTCCCCTGCTTGCAGTTTCACAGGGGGTCCAGTAACTGTATATGGGGCTACATAAAGCTTGACCATACTTTCATAGAGGCCAAAGGACAAGCAAATTTAGGACAGTTTGTATCATCCTATTTTATATCTCCTGTCCTCTTTCTTTTATTTCTGCTTACAAATGCAATGCACTTACTGACATCAGGTAGCTGATGATTTTATTAACTTGACTGAACAGAACCTGTGCACACCTAATGACACAATCTAAATAATATTTTATTTCAGGAACCATGTAAAGTCATACCCCTGCTTGCTGGCTTCAAATCACATAATTTAAAATTCATCAGCATTCCTATCCCAGCTCATACTCTAGCCATTACAAAGTCATGGTTATGCTCTTCTAATTACATTGCTTATATCAGGGAACAAAAAATTCCTTTTTTTTTTTTTTGAGTAATTTACTGTTCAAACATTATCAAACTCTTCATATCAAAACTAACTGCATTGAGTCCTAACATTTTAGATTCTGACCAAATTTCTCTTTTTTCAATTTCTTTGATTCTGAAGCTAATAGATCTGCTAATAGAATTATAACCCTTCAGTGGGACAGGATCTGCAGAGGTGGTGCATGAGGTTATTCAGGTTGGGTTCAGTTGTGTTTCAGCCTAGATAAATGGGATAAAATTTTCCACCAAGAATAGGCCACAAAATCCCTTGTAGCCCATTTTTTTAATGAAGAATTTCCTTCTTGGAGCCAGACACTTCCCAACCACTTACTTATTTTAAAAATAAACATAATAAAAATATTAATTCTTGTGATTTATCAGCCAGTATCCAGCTAGCAATCTTCACTTATCTATGGGCAACTTTATTCTTTTAAATACAAGTAAGCATAATACTGAAGTATCAATTCTTGCATGATAGATTTGTTATTGTGCAAGTTTCAGCCCTTTTCATTAAGGAAGTCTATTGCATTAAGGGATGCGCCAGCCACAATAACAGTGTGCAGGCAGAGGGCTGTGATTGAAGTTATGCTCCCACAAACACAAGCTGGACAGAATCTTAGAGGAATTTCAGAGTAAAAGAGTCTGATTTTTTAAAAAATACTGTTTTGGAGAGAAAGAGGCTCTGGCTGCCTTCATGCTGTCCCTGGACAGAGCAGACTTTTCAGATGGTGGCTGGATTTAAGCACGTGCACTTCAGGCAGTTTGCTTCTCACACAGCCTGCAGTGGCAGATGTGAACCTCCTTGACTTTGGGAAGTTATCTCCTTTTCCATCTCTGGCTGAGGAGGGCAGAGAGCTGCCCACCCATCCCTGTGCACTTACTCACAGTTCTTACAGGATCCTGTGGTGTCTCAGAACTCCTGTGTAAAGGTGGCAGGATTATGCTTTTACAGAGGTATTTGACGAGCTGTAAATTCTCCCACAAACCAAACTTTATCTTGATTATCAGATTTTAAACTCAGGAAATACAGGAAAATTAAAATTCAAGTTCAACTCTCACTGAGGACTCTCCTTCCCTATGCCTCTGTTCTCCTGCTTGACCTACTTGCATTTCAGTCTGTCAGACTCAAGCTGTTTGTAATGTTCTGGCCTGACTTAGCTGTCCTGAAATTCATTTTGATCATGTTACCTCTTGGATTAAGAAGCTTCATCGACCTTTTTCTTGGTGTCTTTTTTTTTTTCTCTTTTCTTTTTTGAGATCAAGGATATAATTTAAAAGTTTTATTGTTATGTTCAAGGTACTTCAGGCCTCTCATCCATGTTATTTATAGGAACAGATCAATGCCTATGTTCAGTCTTGGAGCTTGTGCTCAGTCTTAGATTACTGTCTGCCTTGATCCCTTATCATTCTCTGGTAAAATTTAAGCATTTTTCATTTTGCCTCTTGTAAGTTCTAATTCTTGCCAGAAACCTAAACCAGCAACAACCATACATCAAAAAAATCTTAAGAATAGACATGTACTTAATTCTTTTGCTGCACTGGGACACAAGTGTCTGTGCAAGCCCACGAGATCCCTCAGAGAGCAGGTCCTGCAGGCCAGCAGAAGTGCTCCTGTGGAGTGGAACAGCTCCCAGGATTCAACATTGCACTACAGGCTTCAGAGATTTATTTTGGATAAATTATGCTGGCCCCATGGATTGAATGCTCATCTGCATTTGGAGTGAATAAAGTTCATGTCTAGGTACATTGCACTTTTTCAGATCAGTTTCATTGGAATGAAATCAGAGTTCACTCCAAGGCCATCCTCCAAGGCAAACCTAAGAACGATAAACAGGGACACTCAGGAGATTCCTCCTCTGAGCCAAACTGAAACATTAATGCTGATGCACTTTTGAGCTCCCCAGTGTAGGAAAGAACCATTATTATTTCTTTTCCTGTTTTCTGAAATGGACTCCATGCAGGTGAAGGTTTCAGAAGTGATTATTATCCTGTTAACTCCACAGTGATTGGGGTCTAAGGCTCACGGGCTGTTTTTAACATATATAAGGCAATGCCAGAGAGACACTGTCTCCAGTTACAAATTGGTAAAATACTTAGCACAAAATGGAATTACAAGGCTTTCTCTAGGATCTTCCTTCAATGACTGCTATTTATAACTAATAGACACTGCAGAATTGGCTATTTGGCTATACCATTAGAGAGAGGAACTGCATCTCATGTAACATGTCATAGTTTAGGGGAAATAAAGCCATGCAGATATGGCAGTTAACAGCAGCAATGTTAAACTTTGCAGAGCTACCCAGCAATCTGTGGCCCACCACACATTCTGAGCAGCTTGACACTGACTTTCCATTTATCCCCAAATACTTAATTACTGTTGGATATGTTCACAGTGTTGTCAAAACACATAACTCCAATTCCCCATGCACATGCCCAGGACTGAATCTTAATCTCACAGATGTGTAAATTTAGAAGAAAATATAAAGATTCTATTACTGTTGCATCTTCATCAATATCAACCAATTAACTGCCTGAAGGAGAAACATAAGCACCTGCAGTCAGAAAGAGGGAGAAAATATTTGTTCTATTACCAGAACAAATGATGAGTGAAATAAAGTAAGAATAGAAGAAACACATTTAAATTTACACTTCTTTTCCTTCCTTACTGAATAGCAGTATATGCCGTTAAGGCATCAATTTTTCCAATTGGTATGTTTTGGTTTTGTCAGAAAAATGTGAATATTACTGCTGGAGGGTTTATCTGACAACAGCACGATCACTTTGTGCTACCTCCCAGGCTCCTGACTGCTAAAGTAATATGGGTGTTGTTCAATAAAGTGCATATTCCTATATATTCAATATATGTACATCATAACTCAGACAGGAATACCTTGCTATTTAGTTATGTAACATATACAGAGGGTAAAATCCTTTTCAAAAGCTCTTCAGGTTTGTATTAGAAATGCGATATAATTTGGTCTTTTGTGCAAATAATAGTGAATTGAAATAGTGGGCAGCTCTCTAATCCCCTCTCTTATGGGGCAGTTCCTCTGCTATTTTTGGACCTGTCTGACAGAGGAAGGATAAGCATAAATCCACTAAAGAAGGAGATGACATTTCTAGATTATTCAGAGGAAAGTGTGATTGTGGTCCTTCCTCTATTCTCTGAGAGATTTTGCTCATCCTGTATCCAGCCCACTGAGCTGGTTCTTGTGCAGTTTCAATAGAGGATTAGCATATGCCATTCCAACATCCTTCCCTGTCCTTTTCCTCCTTGCTTCAGGGTTAAGCCTCATTTATTAAAGGCAGTTTCAAGTACGACAGTGGTTGTGAATTCCACAGTTTTGGGGGCTCCAGACTGAGACATTTTCAAGAGCCCCGGCTCTCTGAAGCAATAATAATTATATATGTCCTCAGCTATCACAACCTTATAAATACCTCAGAGTGGAAAGCCAAAAGCTGAAACAAATCAAGTCAATAGTAATTTTTTGAAAAGATCTTCCTGTAATTTCTTAGGCAAAATCACAAAATCATTATTCAGATAGAACTTATTGGAATTGATATAAAGACTGACTGTATAAAAATCAATAAGAGAAGAATTCACAAATCATGTATCCAGTAAGGAGCAAGTTCTTTAAAGTATGAAGTTTTAATTGGATCCTCAAATGATGAGTAGTAATCTTGGAAGAAGATACAAAGCTATTGGGAATAACATAATAGCAGAAGCTCACTACAATTTCAGGAGCCAGAACATTCACCCCATATTACAGGCATGAGGGAGAGAGGATGAATCACTTTAAGACTAAGACTGATGAGAAGGAAGTGACATTTCAGTATGATTCATCCCTCATTGAATTCTATTGAGTGGTGTGCTGCTCACTCGGAAAGTCTTCAGCTCTGAGAAGGAAAAATTATTTGAAGAGAAACATTCCACTCTCCAGTTTTCTTATGAGCTCAGAACAGCAAAGTCACCTGGGAGAATTGGAACTGGCTATGTTGTTGTGCTACCTGCTGGCAACTGGTTATGGTGAGTGCATATTTAAGCACACTATTTGCATAAACACACTGTTCACATAACTGGGTGATGTGTGTCTATAGATATGTACACACACAGATCAATAAGCAAATAAAGGATTTCCAAAATGTGCATCACAATCTGCATTGCAGAAATTTTAAGAATTGTTCCAACTCTTCATTCTGAAATGTGAGATTTATGGTGCTCTAAACTCCATTTATATTTTTATCTGAATCAGCCTGCTCATCCCTTTCTGCTTTGCCTTCCCAAATCAAATTCAGTCAGTCCTCCCTAGCTCTGTCTGAATGTTTCCTTTGATTGAGTGATGTTATTTCTAGAAAAAACACTCAAATCAATTTAATGCAAATTCCTTTTCACGTCCTGGTTGACCCATCAGGACATCGACAATAATAGATTGAAGTAGTTACTTCCTGAGGCAGATGACTCATTGAGTGCTTAGTAATCAATTTTCATCGGTGTGACTGCATAATCTGTCTTTGGGGTTCTGTTACATGTCGTGACTAGAATGCCACAGAATCCTGGATTGCCTGATACAGAAAATGAATGGTGAGCCAGCAGCCATCAGCCATTTTAAACTGCACAAACCACCCCAACAGAGCCACACTGAACACAGAGAGGCTCTAGCTGTTCTCATGCATACCAGAGAAAGGCAGGAGTAAATCCAGGGGAGCCAGTGGTGCTGCATGAGTTACAATCCACAGCAGCTGAGGTCAGAATTTCATTCTTTGAAGATCTGACAGTAACATTTTCCTGAAATCAGAAGCAATTCATTGCATTCAAGCCTTTTCTCATCTCTGCAAAAATCTGTTTCATTGCTCCTAGACTAAGAGAGGTGTAATCAAAACAAAGGGAATGAGTTTGGAACTACGAAAGAAAGGATGTGAATTCATTTATAAGAACTTAAACTTAGGAGAACTGGGGATTTAGATGACCTAATTAAACACATTATGAGTCTACTCTTGCTTACTCCATTGCAAACCTGCAATGTTTCATTGCATCCAAGCTGCACCCCACACAGGACATGCCAGATGATGATACTGCAGCATAGTGACTGCATAATTTATAGTGCTTCTGGAAGATCAGGAGCAATGTGTGTTTGCAGCACAATGGCAAACTCCACGCTCTTCTGCCATAAGGTCTCCTGCAAGAACATATTCCTGAGTCTGGGATGTAGCACTAAGCAAGCTGACGTCAAAGTTGTTCCCTCTGTTCCAGGATGAGCGATGACTCTGAGGCTCATGCTGTCGTGTTAGCACTGAGTTCAGATTCCTCCATAATTACACTGAGGAGGTAACAAAACCAGGGCAAAGAACACCTGGCAGAATCTATGCACATTTCAATGCAGTAACTTTAATTCTCAAGATTCATATCAGTTTGACAACTTGTTTGGTTTTGTTACACACTCCTCATTCTCTCTGGTGTGTCTTTGAAAAGCAACACTTGAAGGATTTAATATTTGTTGACACTGTAGCTTTCTGACAAGGTAACATTGCTCTTTCTAACAAATTCTGTGTTCATGAGGAGTACACAAACCTATGAATTAAGCTGAGGGGCAAACTCCATAAAGTTTGAAGGCATGCAGTGGATCATTCACCATGATCCTTCAAGAAATGTAACAAATTCAACCACAGAATAAGGGAAATTTCTGAGCTTAAGCTGGTCCCTCAGGTAAGAAATAAGTCTGTTTTTTGATAGGAAAAAAGTCTGATTTCCTGTTTTAGTTTAGGTTTCAGTTTAGGTCCCCCTGCAGTGTCAGTAACAGAAATCCTGCAGCAGAAGTACCAGGGTGCACCCTCCATCCTGAGAGCTATCACCCCTCTAAGCTCACGGCTTGTGCAGGGTTTCACATGGAGCTAGTGGGAATACCAGCAGCTGTTTGGTAACTAAGTACAGATTCAGCAGGGCCTCAGGGCTCATCTCTTCAGCACTAACACACAATTAGATGGCTTGGACCTGGCTCCCATTCTCACTCACAATGATTCTGTAATGACCTTAGCAACAATAACTCTTTCCAATCAGCAACAGAAAGAGAGAGGGGAATTTTGGTAGCAGAACTGTAAATGAACAAAGCCACAAACAGCTGCTCCCTGTACAGACGCTCCAAGGCCTCTCTTTGCTGCCAGCCAGTTCTGCTCATTCCATGTCCATGTATTTATTCTCCCTAATACACAAAAACTTACAGTAGTCATGACCCGGGCGGTGGTAATTTAACTGTCCAAGTGAATGTGTAGTAGCAGCATGATCTCAGGAGTGAGCTCTGATATTCACATCACATAACTGGATGACTGGTAATTATCAATGCAGTGACTAAGACAAAAGACAGCCTTTCCTTAGGGAGAAGCACATACAGAGAGTCTGGAAGGCAGAGCCACATGTACACCTAACAATAGCACCTGTCTTGGCTCTAAATACAGTTCCTTTTTATCATGGTTATTATCTCCACAGGTAGCTGCTCTTTTGCCTTCATGATTTTCCATACTGTAACACTAAAATACATGTTCAAACAGGGAGGTTTTCGAGACAGTTGCTACAATAAAAGAAAGCATAAACAAAAAGCACAAATACATGCTGGGAAGAGAATGGATTAAGGGCAGCCCTGAGGAGAAGGACTTGGGGGTGTTGGCTGACCAGAAGCTCAAGATGACCAGGAGCCCAGAGAGCCAAACATGTCCTGGGCTGCATTCAGAGCACGGTGAGCTGCAGGGGAGGGAGGGGATTCTGTCCCTCTGCTCTGCTCTGACCCTACCTGCAATGCTGCATCCAGATCTGGTGTCCCAGCATAAGAAGGACAGAGACATGTTTGGACTGTAAGAAACAGTCAAAGTTTACTGATAACAACCCATACGCTAAAAATTAGCTGTTGAGACAAGGAAGGAAATACTAAAAAATAAAAAATGCACTATCAGAAAATAAGATCATTTGTTGAAATAAGATCATTTGTTGAAATATTTGCAAACCAGAAATTACTCTATTCAGAATAATTTATAACAAATATGTTTCCTATCTCTACTTTTTAAGTATAATAACTTATTGTAATTGATGTGAATAATTTTAGCTCTGCATTCATATAATTCATCTCTGCAGTAACACATCATTTAGAAAGCAGCATTAAGCATGAAGTCCCATGGATGTAACCATAGTTGCAGTGGAGTGGAATATAATTAACCTTTACATAGTTCAGATGTGCTAAGGTTATGACACCTGCCACTTACAAAGTACTCCTGGCTGGTCTTGGGAAATTGGGTTTCCTGTAGGTACCAGGGTGATTATTCTGAACCTGCATATACACACACATACATCATGTCCAATATAATTTCTAGTACTTAGAGCAGTGCTTCATGAGACTGAACATTAGCAAGCATTACAGAGCTGTTTTAAATACATTCCCTTTTGGGGCTCCCCTCTCCTTCTTCCCTTGGTGCTTTGAGGAGGATGCTCAGTCCAGGGGTCTGTGTGGTCCATGAACACTCCTGCACCAAAGAGCCTGTGGGGCAGGCAGAGCCCTGGGTGTGCAAACACAGGATTATCCCCCATGAGAGCCTTCCCCAGGCTCTGCTGGAGCTGCTCTTCCCAGCCCCAGCCCTGGGTGCAGGAACCTGCTGCCCCTGAGTGACTGAGGCCCAGCCACTGCTCCAGGTGTCCATGGAGCTGGAATCTCGATTAGTGCAAGATCTCTTGGGACATTGATAACAGTCTGGCAACTGATACAAGAATGTTGTGCTTAGATGTATTTTTAGATGTTTTTAGGGCTTTTTAGATGAGGATAGATCTTAGTCAATCTTCAGTACAAACAGACTGAGAATGTTCTCTTGAAATATTCCATCCAAATATTTGAAAGGAGATGGATTTTACAGGTTTTTATTTCTTTCAAATATTCTGTGTAGAGCAAACAAGGTTCAGAGAAGCCATCATCTGTCTAGAGGACCTGGGATACTGATGACAGGAAGAATCTGATCCATTAGGGGAAGGTCTTGAAGAAATATTTTTTGTTGAGTCCCAATCAGGGAAAAAAACATGGCTCACAAGCTAAATATCAAAATTAGCTCTATAATGACATCTAAATGGCATCATACTCAGCATCATTGCAGATGGAAAAGCCAAAAGAAGCAAGAAGAAAACATCTTTGTCAGTGAAAAATCATCTCTTCAAAAGTTTTTTAATGGAGAGAAGGCTTATTAAGGAGAATAGCTGAGAGCAAAATTCTTGCAAGCAGCATAAACATTGTTTAAAGACATGGTATTAGAGTCTCAGAGTAAATTTTTATCTGCTGGTAAAAAGGACTACCAGAGTAAGCTGACAGATTTTAATAGCTGGATAAGGGGCATTATTAGCAGTAAAAGGAAGTTAATTCAAGAAATTAAACATCTTATATCGTATGCATATGGGAAAAAAAGAGCCTAAATTCTGGGAGCTTAAATCCAGAAGATTCCAGGATCAGAGGATACTCATCTAAAAGCCAGAAAGCAACTAAGAGAGTGACACTGCAGCATGCAGTTACTGCCCACAACCAAAACCTGTCGTCCTGTTGTTGCAAAGGGTGGGTTCCACATGCTGGCACACAAAAGTGCATTGCTGGGCTATTTTTTATCAAAACAACACTACATACTTAAAATCTAATCATCTCTTATTCCCCATAGTTTTTCCAGTGCCAAAGCCTAGATAAATATGCAACTCTATTGTCCAATCTTGCCACCAAACTGAAACAATTATTCCAAATCAGCAGAGGTACAAAGGGATAACTCCATGTTTCTGTTTGCTTCTATTTACCCCTAACCCTAGGATTGTTGTATATAAGCAAATTTTACATGTGCTTCTATTTGTGTGCCTGTCCTTAACTCCCAATATTTTAGCTCACTTATGGAACTGAAAATTTAATGGTTTCTGTATTCTTTGCAGAAAATCATGATTTTGCAGAAAATCATGAAAGATTATAAAAGAAGAGATACATATATGGTTGAATATACTTGGTTCTTATGAACATTTTTACAAAGTGCTAAAAACAAGCCCCAGAGCAAGACAAAGTTATAAGTACTATGACAAATACTTGTCTTTGAAAGAGCTCTCTGGTATTAGTTTGACAACAGCACGTCAGCAAAGGTGTTTAGATACAGCATCAAAATTATGAACATTCCATGTGCTTTGATGATTCTGTCACCTCACCTCTGAGCAATACAGAGAGGAAAAGAGGTAAACCACTTTTTTGGTTCAACTCCAAATAATATTCTTACTAACATTCACAGCAGTTGTGTTTAGTTTTATGCCTCTGTGCATTGTTCTAAGAGAACCTTTTACAGTAATGAAATATCTCTGCAGTAACTGACCTGCAGTAACACTGACACATGTTGTCAGTAGAAAGCAGAATCCCAAGCAAGATAATGGGATTTCTTTTAATTCAATTTGCCACAGATGTAGTTAGCATGCCAGCATTCTCCTAGCAGAGATGCTACTCTTTATGGTTTGGTTCCTAATTAACGCAGTCACTTGGAGCTGCACAGAGCTGCTGGCTCAGCTACCATTTCACACAAATCTAATTTGGCCCTGCAGAGTGGTGTGAGTTCAGTGCATCTGAGGAGCTGTCAGACAACAGCAGCCTAATGCACCTGGCAAAACCTGAGCTTCTGCAGCCCACTTGGTGCTGGTACAGCACAGCAAGGAAGAACATCCAGCAGGGCAGCTAACAAAGAGATGTCTTCCACAAGAGTTCCTCTCATCATGGCAATTCAGTGAAAATCATTTAAAAAAAGAGATTGAAGGATATGAAGCCTATAAATAAAAGATTGTAAACTGATTTTGTAAACCAGGCATTAGAATGAGTGGTCTGGGTCAAGGCAAATGCAAATACAGAGTCTAACTCCTAAGCCTCCATGGAGAAGTGGAATTTTGATTCCTCATCTTATGTAAACTTGATTTTACACTTACAAAACTCTCATGCTTTGAGAAGCATCTTCTAGCAGTTATAATAAGAATACAGAGCAAGGATATGAGCAACACCAATAAGAAAGCACTAATCTTTATCCTCTATGAAAACACAATCTGAAATCAGACTCTAACCTGAAGAGGGAAATGATATTTATACTACACATGGCAAGGAAAGATCTATTTTTCAAAGAGCAATTAAGAGCACAAATATTTCTACTTGTCCATAATATCACCAGAAAGTCATGTGACTTACAAACATTTCACAGGCAAAACAAAAATTAGCATAAATAAAACCACAACATTTAAAAAAAAAGGGTTTAACTGCCATTGAACAAAATTAAAATGAAAGTAATTTTGAGGGAGATTTAATTCCACTGATCTACCAGATCCTATTGACAAATTGCACCAGTGTTGAAATTTCTCCTTTCTATTAGTTCCTGTACCCTTGCTTACAACTGCAACAGCACAAGGTTTGAGTGCCTCAGCAGAATTCAGCTCATAAAGTTCTATTCAAGCTCATACCAACATAATTTATGGTCACACCCTCTGCCATAAAGAACATAATGTTAATGGTCTTAGAATCTGTTAGGCCTCTGGAACTACTGAGAATTACAACTCTGCATACATATTGGAAACTTCCCAAGATTAAAGTCTGAAAAATGAGCTTCTGTCATGTTTCACAATCCAATTAAATATATCAGTGTCTCAAGGGCCAACAGTTAGGTCTCAGAATAACAGTCAAGCACATGCAGGAAGACACAGAAGTATCAGTGTTAAAGCCAGGTTCATCCTGAAATCAGATCCTTAAGAGATGCCACTTTATCCTTCTAAACAGGACACTAAAATGGAAAGAAATTGTGGAAAAAGGCATTTACACCTGGAAGGGTAAAATGCCCTCACAGGCAACTTTGGTTTTGTGATCGGTTACAAAAATACTGGAAACCAGCAGTGAGATTCACCCAGGTCCTTTTTTATTGCCTGAGCACTGCCTGTGCTAGCTATCAGGGCTCCTTCTAGGATTTTATCTAAAGATCCTTTATCTGTGAAGTGCCTTCACCCATGTCTAGAAAAACTGCCTGAGCATCATGGGTGCCACTCCATTCTGTAGCTACTGAAGCCTTTTGCAGTGGGTGCATCCCTCTCCCAAGGAGAAGGAGCTGGAGAGGGAATGTCATAGCACACAATCATAAAATTCATTGATTAGGTGGAAGACAGTGCATAAAACCCTGCAGTTTGCCACAACTAGCTGATCATGAATAACTTCTAGATACACTAGGTAGCAACAGATCATGGAAATGTTTCAAAGGATACACAGAGAAAACCTGAGAATACAAGCATGCAGTGACCTTAAATGTTGTCAGGAATAGAGCCACAGACCCAGTCAGTGAGTTGAGGCATTACAGACCCTGAGTCAAACCACAGGTATTGGTTAAGTAAGACAAATCCTGTGGTTCACAGCACGTGTGGGCAGCCTGATTTCACACCCCATATTAGTCCTTTGCTCTGCACTGAAGGGCACTGACAGCACAAAACACTGGCAGGACATGACATTTACAGCTGAAATAGGAGTAGTGTTAAAAGTCACTGGAAGTGCCCATCTCCCACCCTTTGGCTGATTTAGAGGTGAGAAGCCTGTTTTGCTTCTAAGTCAATTCAGCTTTTACTGGTTTGTTTTTTGAACAGAGATGAAGGAAATTAGTAGAGCCTGGTGGTAGCTGATAAGACCCATTTGAACACAATTTCTCTTTTAAAAATCATATGTTTTGTACAAGGTCATAAAAAAGGCTGTAATTTGGGGTGTAAGACTTTCCTTCATGTGAAAGGACAAAGCAGCTCACATCACAACAAAGCTTCAGGCTTTGGGTGGGTCTGTAATTTTTTCATCATCATCATTATCCATTCCTAATTTCAGTCCCACAAGCCAGCGTCACTTCTTGAACAGAAAATAGTAATAGTTTTATGAACCCAATAAAACTTGTTTGCTTATAGCTTATGGATTCAGATACAACTGTCAGTTTATCATCTCTGTTCAAGCATTTTAAGATCCAATAAATTTCTCCAGACCAACTCGTGTAGTGTTGCACAGGGACCAAATCAAGTGAGCTTGTCACTCATCAGCGTTGTCATACACACACAGTTTGGCAAGATCACTGCACGTGTTCAGTCCAGCTCAGAGTAGCTCTTGTGACTAAAGTACAAGAAGAGATCAAACAATTTATGTGACAAGCAGGATAATACAGGAAGATGTGAGCAGCTGATGGCAGCACAACAGGGGAGCTGAAAACACTGCAATCAATAGGTAGTGACTAAAGTTCACAGTTTTAAAGTACAAATACAGATAGTACTTCATGATCTATCTCCTCTCCTCTGTTCCAGTCCCAAAGGATTTGCATTTGTCAAAGATCTTCTTGGCATTTTCTCAGTATCAAACCTTTCCTACCCATAAAATCAATCCACATGCCTATCAAGGTTCTCCAGAGCTTGTGAACTTCTGAAGAGCTCTGTTTGCATTGAAACTCTTCTTTAGCTTATTTTACATTCCTGTTCTCCCATTTGCTGGTTCTTGGTATAGAGATTTGACAGCCAGAAAACTACACACTTGAGGACCCCAGAAGCTGTGAAAAATGCTGTAATGATTGTCTGGAAAATCACCTAAAAGATACTTGAATTCATTCCTATCATTGAAAATTTCCCTATGTTTGTTCTGTAAAGTTTTCACTTTTGGAAATTTTTTTGAAGGAAAAAACTTCTTTGTGGCTGGTGGGTGTTTTAAAACTAAAAAAAAATTATAAAAATATCTGTCATTCTGAAAGAACAGATAAACATGGCAAACTCAAAATTTGGTTCGAGCCAGTCAAACCAAACATCATCAAGATCTGAAACAGCTCGAAATGTAAAATACTAATACAAAACATTTAATTATTTTAGCCAGTCAATCTTCAAAACTTCTTGAAACTCTAATTCTCTTGCATTACTACCTGAAGTGATACCAGTGAAGTTCTCTCTTATGAAACTCATAGGTCAAGAAGTAGCAGATAATCATCTGAACTTTTAGATCCTGAAAAGATTACAAAATTCACCTATAGCTGCTTCTTATAGTTCTCATATGATTCAATCTGTCAAGGATTTGAACTTGCACAATCAAAGCACTCTGCTATCATAGGTCATTTTCTCCCCAAAGACAGACACTCATTTCTTTCCTCTTCTGGAGAAGAGGTCTTTAACATTTACAGTCTTTAAAGACTAGCAGTGCACTTATGACAAGCATTAAAGCCTCATAGAACACCACTTTATGGCTGCATGTTCCATCATCAACAAAAGAACACCTGTCAGAAAAAAAATAACTCTATCTTTTCCCCTAAACCATGAGAGAGTAATTTCCAATGTAAATGAAACCTGAATATTTTACTTATTCCTGGCAAGAATCTCACATGAAACACAAATGAAGCAAAAAAGACTGACATTATTACTCACCAAAATTAGAAATATCTCAGATGCTCACACATTTGCTTAGGATAAACTACAAAAAAAGCACGATAATTAAAAAATATCTCTCTGCCTTTTTCCCAAGTTAAGACAAGAATATTTCTTGACATGAGAACTGTGAATCTTGGCCTTATGACTTAAGTGCTTGAAGGCCATCCAGGGATTTCCACCTGTATTTGGAAAATGCCCACAAACTGTGTATGCTACCAAAATACCACCAAGGCTTTCAGGGGCAGCAGGAACTGCTTGAAGGAGAGAACACTTAAATTGAGTTACAAAAAAAGGAAGCACAAGTTTGTGTGCACAGCTGGACGTCTCAGGACAGGGCACAGGAGGGGAAGGCAGGCAGAGCCTGCATCCCAGCTCCACTGCTGGGAACCAGCAGCACAGAACAACCACCACGGATAAGGACAGAGAGAAGGGTGCTACTCAGCCTCTTGGTTATCGAAGAAGCTACAAAAACATGGCACTGAATAAAACAAGAGACAGGACAATGCAAGAAATCCACAAATGCATTATTTCTCTCAAGGGCAATAATATTTATACCATTCTAATTTTTTTTTTCTGGGACTTGACGGATGGTTTCTGAACATGGTGAGGTTGGCAGTTGGCACAGGAGTGTGTGTGTTTCAGCCCTAAGGGACTATTGTTGGCCATACCCACCCAGCAAACCAGTGTATACAAAGAAATAACAGGTGTGTTTCCCTGCACAAAAGTACCACAGGAAAACTGAGTTTTAAACCACAGGAAATCCAAAAGGAGGAGTGATACTTTCAGAGAAAACTGGATATAGAAGGCTTATGCACACATATGCATCTGAATGTGTGTATTTATATACATACCTACATATATCACATCCTATCTATAGCAAAATAATATCATGCCTGCCAAGCTGAAGAACTAGAAATTAAGAAATGAAAATAAGTGAGGGTTTCCTCTGCAGCTGAAAACAAGGAAATATCTGTTTACCACAACTTTAAACAGTACACAAGGCCTAGCATTTTTGGCAGTATAGTTTATAGTATCACAACGACAAAGAGAGAAAAAGACATCATTATTCTATAGAAATTGCAATATTTTTTTATTCAGGTTTTTATTCTACAGCCAGAATCAGTGGTATAACCCAATTATTTCCAGACTGGGAAAGGTAGAACTGGAGAAAATACTGACTTTCAGAGGACAATAAATTTAGAAATATCTGCAGTAGCACAGTCCTGCTAAGCCTAAAGCCATTCTTCTGGTGATGATTTTCTCTGTGAAGGACACTACCTAAGAAAAATTTTTCTTGTATCCATACCCAGGAAAGCAAAGACAAAGTACAGGTTGCATTCTCACCCAGACTCCTAATGTCTGATGATTCTAAAAAGCTGAAGGAATAGCTATAGATACCCTTCTATTTTTTTTAATTCACAGAAGTGCTACTGTGAAATAATTGTAATGCACCTAAATGGTTCATTTTTTTCAAACAGGGTAGAACAAGATAAAACTTACAAAGCTTTAAAAATGTAAATGGCAGAGCCTTACAGAGAAGACAATTCAGGACATTCATACTGAAACTTCAAGTTTGATCCAAACACATTAAGAGGATTCTTGGAACAGTTCTACTGCTCAAATTTATTTAGCTGTGCAGTGTGATTTCCCTTTCTCTCTAGTTACTATCTCAGAAATTTTCTTCTGACCTGGCTATTAGGACTGCATTTCAGAGAAGAGCTCTAAGTAATGCAATTGCTAAATAGCTTTCTCCTGAGGCACTTACACACTTATGGTCCCAATCCCTCAGGAATGACAGTGCAGACACTGATGTCAGTGCAGAGCTCAGCAGAGCTCTTCCTATGGCTGAAGGTGCATTTGCAAATAAACATTTGCAGCCTTGGCTCATTATTACTGAGAAACTGAGAACAGTTCATTCACTGTATTGAAAAAAGAAACAATGAGCTGAAAAGCAGACAGATTAAAATGAAATTGTTTCACTGCCCACTGCAGTGATTGGAAATGCTCCCACAGAGTCCAAGAGATATTTATTGGGATCATATGTCCAAGTGTCTCAAGAATGATATGGGTTTGAAAATAAGAATAAATTATTGACTTCTAAAGACATTGACTTCTTGTGTTTGGGCACAAGAAAACTTTTCTATTTAAATTATAATCCATAAAATAATTGTTTTCTCTAACTTGAAAAGCCCCCTATTGTTTTGTTTATGAATATAATGAATATTGACACAAATTAAAATGTCCAGATTCCAAAACAAATTCCAACACTTCTTTGTAAGCTGACATTATATTTTCTCTGACATCTCAGTCTGTAGCTATTGCTCCTTTGATGATAAATGCAAACACAAAAAGTACAATGGAATTCTATGAGGCTTGTAGAGTCTCCTTAGGCAGAGAGGTATAAAAATGTCACCTCTATTTGTAGGAGCCCAGTTATAAAGAATTGTAGAAGCCTGAATTTCTCAGAAAGTTAGAGGGGAAAAAAACATTTAAGCTCATACAAAGCAGTAACAATTTCATGGCATGGCATTGTTTTAGCAAAATAACCATATGTTTATCCACAAGAATAAGAGAATTAGGTTTTGATGTGCACATAAATTTATTGCTGCAGTGAGTCTAGGTTTGAGGTAAATACTTTAATCCCCCTGTTCTAGAAGCCTATTCTAGGCATTAAGACTGACTTGCTTTCCTGAAAAATCTCAGTTTAAACTTCATAAGTAATCAAGAGGGAAATTGTTCCATGGAGGGAATTACATGTCCTTGGCTCTCCTGCCCCAAAGACTGTTTTCCTAATAAGAAATTGGCAAAACTAAGAAAACATACAACTATGTTTTGGGCTTAAACATTTAAACATAAAACCTCATTTTGGAAATTGGTATATGAAGCTGCATTTTAATAATGAAACCACATTTAAATAATTGTGAAGTTTATTTCTTCGCTAATCAGGCTGTTGTTCACCTTTTCTTCCTCACTGGAAAACTGCTTTAAACATGGATTCCCCATTGGTCTTCAGTTAGCTTTCTACATTGCATAAATAGGGTCAGCTCTATAAAGCATGAGGGATAACTTTAATAACGATAACCGAGAGTAAAATATATACAAACTAGGTTATCAGAGTGTTTTCAGAACATTGACCTGACAAACAGGTTTCCATAAAGAATAAAGGTTGGTTCAAGGGCAGAGGGCAGCTAAGAGGGCTCAGCCAGCTTTGGGCACAGGGGCTGAGGTGCTGTGCTGGGCATTGGTGTTGGGGTCTCGTGACAACCCTTCATGGCATGTTCTCATGGCTCCAGCACTCCAAAAGAAGTTCCTTTTGCTTAAGTCCATTGGAGTAACTCTTACAAGGGAGAAACAATCACTTAAACAACACTGAGACAATTAAATTCATGTTCCCAGGTTTCTGGATGATGCTTGGGCCTTTGTGGGCTGTTATTTAGTAAGGACTCTAGAGGTTCCCAGGACAGCTAGTCAACACCTGGCTCCATGGTATTTACTGATCCTTGTAAAGCTCTTAGGAAGCAACAGGTGAGAAGCAATATACGAGTCAAAACCCAGGTATTTCCCTGGATCAAAATAACACTATAATAATAACAGCTTCACTCAAGCCTTTCTCATGAATTGAAGCACAGGTTCAAAACTGAAATTCCTTAGGCCAATACAAAATTATTCTTCCTTCCTTAAGCTAGGAGATGTGGTTTTTATCCTTTAAAGAGGCCATAGCTGTACATATTGATAAAGTGTTCCTTCTCCAGCCCAAGGAAGATTTTAAACTTTCAAGGGATTACAGGATTTTATATTGTTAGTGGATAAACCTAATCTTCCCCTACCCATGTTCTGGAATCCCTAATAATGAAAAAAGAAACCAAGGATTAAAAGCTAGTGGTATTACAGCTGTCAACACATCAGCCTTAATTTTTCAAAAGCTTTCACATAGGTACATTGATGTGTCTGGAGTCTTTTGCTGAAAGTACTTGATCAGCTTCACAGTGATAAGATAACCAAAAGTTACTTTATTTTTATAAGCATAGCATACCCTTACACATACAGTGGGTTCATTTTAAATTCTTCCTTCTCCCCTGAGTCATATTTATTTGGAAATATATGATCACCCAGGATGGAAAAGAATTCAAAGGCCTCCTGGTAAAACTTCTGTTACAATACTGACCACTATTATGTGCCTCATAGCTTTATGGCAGTTGGTGAAGAGGGGAAAATGAAAAGTTGCAAGCACAAGATTACTTTTTTCTTATAATGTTGAAGTGGTAAAATAGATCTCCAAATTAGCAAATTGCAGTGCTTCATTTCTTGTATTTCAGAATTCCTCCTTCTGCAGGGGGTAGAACAGCTGTGGGCGACTGGGACTCTCCCAGACCAACATCAACATTTACACTGGATGTTATGACTTGATTGTGGCCAAAAAACCCAAGAGTGTAAAAGCTGATGTCTGAAGTATTTTCATTTTCTGCCTCCTGGGAATTGTGACAATGACAGAAGAAAATCTTTAAAGAGGCGGAGGGCAGAACACATTTTTACTGCTCTTATTAATTTTTAAATTTCTTTTTTTATTTTAGGATTCAAGTTCATATCAAGGAAAGAACTTAAAGAGATGAGAGTTGCTGAAATGTTGGGATCTCACAAGTTTTAGATTTTTCAGGGAGCTATAACTCAGCTAGATAAGCTATATCCACTAGTCTAGATTTCTAACACCTGGGGAATCTGAACATACATAAATCTGTGGGAGCTGAAATGCATCCCAGGGCTCTGAGGGAATTGCTCAGGTAGTTGCCAAGCCACTCTCCGTATCTGAAAAGTCACAGCTGCCAGGTGAAGTCCCTGATGACTGGAAAAAGGAAAACATTGCACCTGTTTTAAAAAAAGGTAGAAACCTCTGACCTGTCAGCCTGACCTCTGTGCCCAGGAACATCATGGAACAGATCCTCTTGGAGCTGTGCTAAGGCACAAGGAGGACAAGGAGGTGATTGGTGACTGCCAGCACAACTTCACCAAGGGCAAGTCCTGCCTGACCAACCCAGTGGTCTTCTGTGATGGAGTGGCTGCATCAGCGGACAAGGGAGGAGATTGAGGTGGTTTCTCTCTGGGTGTGATGTGGATTTGATTTGACCCCTTCCCTGAAAACATTCAAAGTCAGGTTGGATGGGGATCTGAGCAACCTAGTCCAGTTGAAGACAACCCTGCATCTAGCAGAGGCACTAAACAAGTTGACGTTGAAAGGTCCCTTCCAACCCAAGCTATTCTATGATTCTACAATATCTACCTAAAATGGATCCATTACACCTCTGCCATTTCTAAAATGGGTGCAATGCCCCAGATACAAATTGTGGGCAGCTCATGCTGTACCCACAGTGGCAGAAATTTGCATCCATACAAATTATTTCTCAGACAGGGTAAGTCTAAGCATTAAAACATAACTTCCTAAAAAGCCATTAAGATGGTTTAATAAAGCCTGTTCTAGAAGTCCAGTAAATAATCTTGCTCATCTCAGCTGGTAACAAATGCAGCTGCACCTGGAATCATTCCATGTGTGAGGGGAAAGGGAGGAATCAAGAAAAAAACAGTAAAGAATGGACAGGGAAACACACCTATAGGGTTCAATTAACTCAAAAATACTTGCAGAATACATTAGTAGTTAATTCAGCTCCCCATGGGAAAAAGCTTAAAAATTATGTAGAATCACTGACCCCACTGGAGGCACAACACCAAGGCACATGGGGGAAGCTGAGAAACCAAACCTCTTCTCAGTGACCCTATGTAATGAATAACCATCAACCTCCAGTGCAGAGCAGGCAGAATTTCCCCTTTTCCTTTACCAGCCTCTAGGATAAAAAACTCCTAGGTAGCTGTCTAAATTGAGTATTGAAGTTTCCTTTCACATAGTCAGGTTATTCTTGGATAAATCAGAGGAAAGTGTTCAAATAGAGCTGTGTTGGGAGGAAAAAAAAGAAAAGAGACTTTGGAAAAATCTTCACATCTCTCTCTTTTACATTGATCCAAGAAGCTAACAGGCAATTAACTGCTGCAGTGGTACACTGCCACCTAGAAGAAGCACTTCAAGAGATCACAGACATCCTATCTGATTATTAAAGAGCAAAGATGCCATCACACTGACCACCTCTTTGCAGTCTGACCTTTGAATATTAAGTTGTCACTGATACACGCACCTACCAGACAAATGCTTAGCCCAGTGAGAGACTTTATAATTGAAAAAAAGATACAGACTGATGCCAAAAAATGTAGAATGCCTTTCCCATTAAAAAGTTAACCTACATTGATTTACTCCATGTGCATATCTTGCTATTGTGATAATAAATTGACAAAAGAAGCTTTGAGGATGGCCAAAAAAAAATAAACTTCCTATGGAGGTTTCTGCCTCTGAAAGCCACTTCAGAAATAAAAAACTGCAATTAAAAAACCAAGTCAGATCAAAGAACTCAACAGTAAGATATCATCTTGTAGACAGAATTACTGCACATTTGCTGCTCACAAAGGCTAGCCAGCATGGCTTTGTTACTGGGTTTTCCCCCCGTGCTATCACTGTTCTTAGCTCTACCCAAAGGAAGCATCCTGTGAAATGACCTGTCAGTCTCAGCCAGGGGAAGGAGTCCTGCAGCCAGGGGACTACAGCGTGTGACATTTGTTGTTCTATGGAGCACATAAGGAGCACAATAGTGTTTTTTTCCCAAATAAGCAGCAAGAAAAACAAAAAAACCCCAAAAGCTAAATGTACAATGTCCCCCAAAATGCCCTGATCATCTGAAAGCATCTAAACATGAAAGGTTTAAATCAGAGATTACAGAGATGAGAGATCTTGATTTTCACTGCTTCAGATTTTATTTAACCAAAATCAGGACTTCCTGGGAGCACACAAATCCTTAACCTCAATTCAAATGTTATTCTGTGTTTCTCCTGCACAGGAACAGCAAATCACTGAAAGGTCTGAACTGTCCACATTGCAAGCTGAAACAATTTCTTACAGTATATAGTGACCATACTTGAGGAGCTCCATTTCACTCTGCCTCCCCGTACAATTCAATAACTTAATGTTTGCATTAACTTTAATCCATTTTGTCCATTTTATGAATGGAATGAATTCTCCTTGTAAAAAAAAATGGAAAGCTTTTGTCTTATGTTTGCAGTTGGTCACTTAATTGAAGATTAAATAAAATTTAACAAAGACTCTCAAATAATCCAAAACAATGGAGAAAATTTTTAAAGTATTTTTTATCAAACCAAAGAAAGTGGAATGCTTTAATTTCTTATTCATCATCACTTTCTACTGCTGGAGCATTCAGTCTCTGTTTATCCCTTTGAAATCTCTGCAAGACCACAATATACTCTGTGCACAGACTAGATAATGCAAAAAATCTCCCCATGAATATTTACACCAGCACAGCAAACACATTAGTGTCACTCACACATTGAAGGAACTCCATTACAGAGTGCTGTCTAATCTGTGAATTAAGCCACAAACTGGTCTTTCATCATATAATAATAAATTCAAAGGAGCTCTGAGATGAAATGTTTTATCAAAACCAGTGATGATTATGCTGAACAATGCAATGTAGTAATTCCAGTCCTGGAATAAAGAACATTTGGATGCTTTTTGAACAATGCAGATTGTCCTGGAGAAATGGATGTGCTGCTCTGACCAAAACACTTTTCACCACACCTGCACATAAAACCATAACAGCAGAGAGCTCCAGGGAGGAGAGGTCACTGCACTGATCGCTGTGCTGCCCAAGGCAGGATCCATTACACCTCTGTAATTTCTAAAACATTTTCCCATCCCTTTCCCTAGAGAACTCCAACAACTGAAACTTCAAAACTCCCCAAAGAGTGCATTATCTTTGCTTTAGGAAGCATTCCCTAAAGAATCTTGCTCTGATTTAAGTCTATTCCTTATTATGGTCACCACAAAATTCTAAATAATTTTTTCATTTTTACACTAATGCTTATGTACATAAGTATTTTCAGGTCTTCCTCAGATGATTTTTCAACTTTAAAAAAAAAAAATTTGCCTCCAAACTGCCCAGCAGCAGAGGGCTTATAGTGCGTAGTATAGCTATAGTCTCTTCTTCATGCCTTGTGAAGTGTGCAGTTTAGAAATGTTCTTTTCATTCCAGAATTGTGCCCTATCTTTTTGCAAAAGTACAAGACCTCTGATTCTTGAAAATTTATAAGCCACCATAATCACATTGCTTTTTTCTAAAAGAAACGATAAAACCCCAACTCCAACCAACAAATTCACCCAAATCAGCAGCTTCTCCTCTTATACTTGTGTTGATTAATTCTGTAAAAATTAGATAACACAGCACTATTTATTCCTGTTAAATTTCATTCCACCTTTTCAGACCAGTCTTTATTCAACTGAGATAATTTTGAATTTTGATTTTGTCCTGCAAGCTGTTGCCTATTCCTCCCACACTGATGTTTCTTTCCAGAAAATCTCAATTTTAACCCTTGCTCCATCACTTGGGTCTTCCATTACATCACTATGTTTACTGCATGAAACCAAATCAAGGCAGCACGAGATGGGATTTTGACCAATATCTTCTTAATTTTGACCACGAACTTTTCTTTGTCAACTACAGTGTGGTTATCTTATCCAGACAGTCTTACAACATTTTTTTTTACTTCAGATACTTCTTTAACAGGAATAGAACATTGCTTATGGGCTCCTTTCCCTGTCTGCCCCTTTTATTTTCATGAGAGGTTTTACATTTCATCTTTTCCAGTCTACTAGTTCCAAAACCATGCTCTGTAACCATTCAAAGTCAAGTAATGGCCTGAGTCTGCAGTAACATTCCTGCTCAAGCCTAGATCTCACACTTTCTAGCTCCACAAAAGGAAAAGAAAGGCATTTAAGTGTTGAAAGGAGACTGAAAACTAGCAATGATATTCACCAGTTCTGTAAACACACCAGAGCACGAGGAGGGCTGCTGTATTTATAGAATGGTTTATCCCCATAATACTGAGCTCCAGGGGGAACAGGGCACTGCAGAGTTATGTGGGAGGAACTGAGGAGTGGTGGCAGAGAGACACTACAAGTTGATGCTTTTGAGAGCAATTTCTTCCTTTTTCCTGCCTCCCTCCGATTGCTTTGCCTTTGGAAGGATGCATAATAAAAAACTGCAGGCATTTCATCAAGGAGGTTTTTTCTGTTCCTCCATCCTTTTGCCACAGAAATCTCCACTGAAAATGACACTATGGTCCATGTCCAGTGAGCAACAGCACCCATTCAACAAAGGATATATGCAGCGTGTAAATTAGGGTGAATTTTGCCATGTATTTTCTCTTTTCTGTGCAAGTTACCAGCAGCCATTGAGAATTCTGCTTTGTTAAAACTGGCCAGCAAACTTCTGTCAAAGGAAAGGTACTTGTTTAATATATGTTGTTAAGTTTGGGTTGGGTTTTTTATTTTTCTCTCAAATGGGCTAACCTTTTTTAAGAGGCACTGGCGGTTTTTTACCAAGAAACCAAAGGGTGCTTTCATTTTTATGTCCAGATATTTCATGTGAACGCTGGACTCCTTTCTATTCTTTATACTATTAAATTACCTATTAAAGCACCCCAGCCTCAAACACGATCAATCTAGTTGTATCTATAATATAAAACCTTTGAGATTAGAGACGTGAAGCACGAGTCAAACTGCATCAGCTCTTCAGACTTCAGCTACACAAACTCATACCTGAAGACAAGAACCATATCATTTATCTGTTACATTCCTGACACAAAAACAAATGAAGACCAGACACGATCCTGCCCAGACTCCACCACTGCTCTGGGCTTTGATCATGCTGTAACAGAGAATTAACCCACCAAAGGGTAGAAAAAAATTAGGCCACAGAGCGTTCAGACATTTAAACTGCAGAGAGAACAATAATCCATGGGCATGTTGAAAGGATGAAGTCTGAATGAGAAAACTGCATTATTTATAAGCTAATTGTGAACATACATATTTTTTATCACTGCACTGTGACCTGGGGCTTAAGTGCTGAGGAGCCTTGAAAAGACATGATGGCTCAGAATGGAATTAATTTTAAAAAGAGCATTTTCACAGCTTCAGGTCTTTTTATGAGCACCAGCAATCTAAGAAAAGAACATGAACAGAGCAAAGTCACTAGAGGAACTTTTTTTTCCAATAAAACAAAGGTTTAGAAAACATGCTGCACCCTCAGACATTAATCCAACCTGACAATAGCAATAAATAACAATCACAAGATAATCAGTGCTCAACCTTAAAAACATAAAGGATATACATCTTTCTGTAACACACAAACTGCAGCAGACAGATGGGGTATCCAGATTTCTAGATTTTGACTCTTTGCCTCTTACTGACAATTCATCAAATCTTTTGATGAATATTTGATGCCAGAACATAGTCATACCCCTTCTTCTGGCACACAGGGACTGCCTACCCTCACTTTGGAGTGAGTCAGTCTCAGACACACTTCAAGTCATCACATCTCATCTGAGAGGAACAAACTGCCTTGCATGGGTAACCTTTTTCTCTTTTTCATACTCACAGAATCATTTAGGTTGGAAAAGATCTCTGAGATCATCAAATCCAACCTCTGACTGATCGCCACCAGTTTGTCAACTGGACCACAGCACTGAGTGCCACATCCAGTCTCTTCCTGAGCACCTGCAGAGCCTGTGACTCCACCACATTCCCATGTTTAACAGCCCTTTCCATGAAAAAAATGCCTCCTGATAGTCCAGTGCATGCTCCTGTCAGTAATGATTCCCTGCTGAGGTATTCAGCAAGATAAAAAGATGTCTCTATGAGGATGTGAGAATTTTTTTGTCTACAAAAGCGCACAAAAAACTCAATAATGTCTATACCACATTCTAGGGACCAGGTCAGGACAGAATCAACCTCCAGCACTGACTAACAAAGTCCTAAACACCTGATCTAGAACACATTGTTTGGATGATATGATATAGCCTTGGCACTCTCCACTTTCTTCTACTACTTCCTAAAGTACACAAATCCTCTGTTCTTGACATTTTGTGCAATTTCATAAGGAAACTGTCTGGAAAATATCTGGTTTGTCAAAGGATCTTGAAAAAACCTAAAACCCCACATATGTGCTAACATATCTCGCAGTTTCTTGAACTGGAAGAAACTGCAGCCAGCTGCAGAAACCAAACACTGCAATCCTTTACAGGAGGAAACAGAGAACTCAGGCCAGTATTCCAACCCTTCCACCTGCCTATTCCCTGACTGCACATCTGCTGCCCCACTGCAGCCCTGAATGCCATCAGTGGGATGAGCACAGCCCCAGTATCCTCGCATGTTCTTTGCACACACAGAAGCTGTGGGTCACTCCTTCCCCACCAATTTGCAAGAAAAAACTACAGAATGGGTGGTTATTGGCCAGCTACCAATTACAAAATTAAAAACCTGTGTGCCAAATGGGCACAGCTGCATCAGCCACTGCTGAGCTATATGCAGACCTGCCAAATAATAGTCACCTCACTTAGGCTGAGCAGGGAGGCATCAGAGCCAATGTCAAAAGCACAGTTAAGAAGTCTCCTTTTTTTCCATCAAATGAGTTTTTTTTCAATTACCAGTTAAAAACAAATCATACAAAACATGGCACACAATGTAAACTAAACCACAGAGCCAAAGACTATAACTTCTCCCTGTAGAACAGTTACACCTCAGGCAAAGCTGCTAATGGGAAAGACAAGATGCCCTCAGAGCAAAAAAGTATCTTACATATGCATTACTTGGTATTAATGCATTAAACAATATATGCACCCTACAGGAGCTTTCAAGCATGAGAATATGGGTAAGATTGAAAATGAAAATAAAAATCCTTTACTTTTACCTATACCTATTTCTTTTTAAGTTTTACATAAACACTGATTTCTTTCCCCTAGTCTTTTCAGGAAACAAAAATTTTAAGTTTTTCCATTCAAGTAAGAGAAACCAGAGAAAGAAAGGCACCTTTTTATGTGAGATGTTTTCTTGTAAGGAAAAAAAAAAAAAAAGACATTTCTTATGGAAATATACCTTGAGTAGATCTGACTAGGCTATGCAAGAATAGTGAATTTGTCTTAAAGTGTCCATCTTGGATTATAAGAACTGCATGACTCCCTACAAATTTGTTATAATTTCTTTTCAGGAAAAGAGCAATTTGCTGGGTTTTTTTGAAGTCAAGAGTCGTTAGATTACACAATCTCTTTCAGCAGGACCAGCCTCCAGTCAATTTTTTTCTCAGAATCTAGGTTCTCTTTTATTTACATTACCACAATATATTTGTTTCTGAGCAATGCCCAGAACTGCTTCTTGTAATGGCAATAAGTCACCAAACTTTTTGTTTGGCCGGCGGACCAATAAGATGAATTACATCTCAATTCAAAACACCATTGCTTCCTTAATCACAAGCAGATAAGAATAGGCAAAAAGTCATAAGAATTTTGTCTGAAACTCTACTGTTGGCTTTTATCTCATTTCTCGTCAGTCATTTACAGGAACTTTTTTCTTCTAACACGACCTATTTTTCCCTCTGTGACTGTAGACTTTTTAGAAAGACCTTTCATCATCTAATCCCCTTTTTAACAGCAATAGTTGCAATCAACTTTCTTAAAATGTATGCTGTGGCCATCTTTCTTCTCTACACGAGATGTGCCCTCTTAAGAAGCAGCCCTGCCTTCCTGCAAGGAGAAGGCAGCAGACCTTGTCTCAGGAGAAGGGGACAGAGTTTTCAGCCATTGCCATTCCTTTCCTGAAAGGACACAGACAAGTCACCCAGTGATGCTGTGCTTTATTTCCCCACCTGTGTTGCCTTCCTACGGATCCCAACATGTATTCACTAAAGGGTATGAAGTGACTCTAATTGCAGAAAGCACCACAGAAAAATTCTGAGCTTTTCCCTCAGTCTGTCAGGTGTTTAGAGTGTAAGGGCTGTGGTCTTATGCTCCTCTCTGCCCAGGTAGGACACTAGTTCCCAAAAGAGATTCATGACATCACCTCAAATCTAAAAAAAAAACAAACAAAAAACAAACAAACAAAAAAAAACTTTAATATGTCTCTGTGTTTGTTTTAATTAAACCTAATATATGTAAAGACTTGCAGAATAAGGGTAGAATAACAATCATCTTGCACAGAACTTCCCACAGATTTTACTATTGTTTAATGCAAAGAGCAGCAACTCCATCTATAGGGGAAACCCATCCCAACAAGGAGGCACCAGTTAAGTATCATCCTCCATCTTTTTCTCTTAATCTGAGGGGGTTGTTTTGCACCATTGATTTTTAAGCAGAAATTCCCACTGAACTCAATGGGATTTCTGTTCAAAAATCAATGCCATGATATAGCTCAGCATATTTAAACTCACCCTGGACTCTGCTTTAGTCTACTTTCTCTCCTGCTTCTCCAGCATGGCAAGAAAACTGTTCTTTTTATGTCTCTATTGACTACATTTTAAGATATTAAATTAACCAGACCTCACACATACCAACAGTCATTATTTTTAAGTTTTAAAGATAAACCTTGATATACTGGTTTTCCATAAAATGTCACAGTGGTAGACAAAGTGCAGCTCAGCTGTGTTGTGGGGGAGAAAGCAGGATGCAGCAGACTCGGAGTGAGTACTAATACACTGGGAAAACTAAGAGTCTATTGAAACCAACCTAGAAATGTGGTTTCTTTCCAACCCTGTGTATTGCTTTTCATTTACTTTGTAGTCAGGGCACATGAGAATTTGTTTGAAGGATGTTTACTGTACTTTTGCAAGCTCCTGTGTGTGATGCATTGGCTTTCACTCAAATATAAATCTTCTGGCTGTCTATAGAGAATTTGGGACTATTGGGACATGAACACACAGAAGCAATTGTTTCTTACTGAAGAAAATTAGAAATGTCATTTTTTTAGAGTATTTGAGAGATGTTTTTTTTTTCCTACGGAAGTAAAAGGTTTCTATAAACTTGTTCAATTAACTTCTGTAAGAGGGAAAACATTCCTATAGCTCCTCCAGCTGCTTCTTGTAGTTCTCTTTCTCATTCCTCAGCCGTGCCAAACTGCATCCCAGGCCTTGGACTGCAGGTCCAAGGTTTCACGTAATTTTGATGGGCTTCAGTCATGAATTGTTTTGCCCTGGATCATTCAGATTTGATTCTACCACAGTCCCAACAAGCAAACAAGGCAGAAAAGTTTCTACATGGCCTGATAGTTGTTCATCAGTTTAGCTGAAGGCACCATTCAGCTAAGGAGCTAGATCAGCAATCAGGGCTTATCTCCTTGCCACCTTGGAACATAAACCCTTAATATGTTTTAGAAAATAGTAGACTTGTTCATGGGCCAAACCCCATGTAAATATGTAGAATCAAAAGAAGTTTTAATGGATGCTGGAACAATGTCAAGGAACCAGACAATTTTAAGCAGACTGCATTGCTCTAAAGGACAGAGACAGTTCTCACAGTAAAGAGAGAATGTATCATCCTGAAAAAAGCCAGAAATTTACAGTAATCACCAGCAACTTTCCTGAGGTCAGCTAAACCCACTCTCCAATTCCTCTTCCACACAAGTCTAAAAAATGGAGAGGCTTTGGGACTGCAGGGATATACACACAGGGGAAGACAAATGCACTCTTTGCTTTAGAACAACTCCTTTCAGGACCAGAATGAAACAGCCTTTATAATGTTGCCTGCTCTGATCCTGTGAAAATCAATGTCAGACTCTACTGATTTCACAGGAGATAATTGGGGAAGCCTTGTGATACTTTAAAAGGACAAACTGTGAAAGATCAAGAATGGGCTTGTCATAATATGTATTTATGTCAACTGTAGTAAGGTCTCATCTTCGTATCTGGCTAAGGATCTCAGTGCAGCCTTGATTTCATGTCTGTCCTTTGCCAGTTTACATGCAAAAAGAGAAGTTTGTAAGTGGAGTCCTACCCCATAAGCTATTTGGGGATCTAAGATGTCTTGAAAAGATTCTGTAACCACATCTCCTGATACTTCTTCAAAATAGGTGAGATAATTTTAACAACAAATATTTCATCTCCTAAAAGTAACTGATAGAGTATTTAGTTACATAGATCATCAAGCAAAACTGGGTGAATATAAATCACAAACCACAATTTTCTGTGCTTTCCTGTAGGACTCTGCTCAAGAGAGCTTTTTTAGATCAACCACAGTTGAGCAAGTTTGCTGTCACTTTGTGATGTAGTAGGAGCCAGTCAGCACCAGATATAGTGCTCATACTGTGAATAATGCTGCAGGCACTCATGCCTTACCACCTTCTGAATTGAGCACTGATGTTATTACACTTTGTTCTAATACAGACTTTAGGGAAACAGAACAGAGGCCATTATTTCTGAGACTGAACACAGCAAGAACAGAAGGCTGAAATCGCATGATACACCCTTAAAATCAGGGGTCCTACAGAAAATCCATAATATGGCCATTGTTCCAAGCTTTCTAACAAGTAGCTGATAGAAAAGGTGCTGTTAAGAACTACTTTTCCTTGCTAAAGAGCTTCAAAATTCAAGCAGTCTTCTATCTCACCTGTTCAGAAAAAAACAATGTCTATATTTCAATAGGAGCTTTCACATGAGAAGTTCAAAGTACTCACAGAGCTTAATTTGTCACACGTAATTGCTCACTATTCTAGTAAAATATCTCACCATCCTAGTAAACGTCTCACTGTGCCAGCAAGACAGTGAGATATTGTCCTGATCTTGGACAGAGGGAAAGCAGAACATTAAACAGGATGCTGTAAAAGTAATGAAACTTGAAAAGAATCCAGATCTCCTGTTAAAAGGCTAGCTAAAATCTTCAATTCCCAGTACACAGAGAAACTTCAACTTTTTATTCATTTAGATAATAATGATAAATCCTGTCCTACTCTACTTCCCCAAAGTCTAAGAATTTTAATATAGTTCATGAAATTGTATTTAAATTTTAACTTCCCTCTTTTAATAGTACTGTCTTGGTATAATGATATGACATGCCCTCAGTTTTCTATCACTTTAGGTTCACAAAAGTATCTTCCCTCTAATATACAGTGAATATTTTGTCTTGATGTTGTAGTGCAAAACTCACGTTACTAGTTATTGGACATTACTGCTATAGATATCTCAAGAAATAGTTTTAAATAGAGAAACTCATGTCGCAGAGCTAATTACCATAATTAAACCAGACAGGCACTCAGGAGAAATCAAACTTTCCAATAGATTTTGCAAGAGCTGGGGTCACTAAAGGAGCCAAGGACTTTTGGAGAAACACACTGATGTACAAGCAACCTTCATGCTCTTGGGAATGTCTCTGGGAGAAGCTGTTTGCAAACAACCCTGTGAGAAACATCTGCTTTGCCAACAGCAAGTTAGCAGTAGCAAAGATGAGACTGCAAGGATAATTTCCACACTTCATGTAAACATGTGTATAATAACCACTCACTCAGAACTGTCTCTTCCTTTTTCAGTCTTTAGGAAGACAGAGCCAAATACTCTGACCTGAGACTCAGAGCAAAAGTCCTGTCATGTTTCTCTGTAAAACTTTCACATCAAAAAATGTACAGCTGCAAGTTTTTTGTTTCCCTTTTTATTCTTTATCTTGTGGATCGATCTCCTGAGAAAAGGAACACATTCAGTACAAGCCCATCTCAAGTGTTCTCCTACTGGTAAATACAAAACTATCATTTCTAAAAAACCCCAGGTGAAGCTGGGTAGGAACATTTAGTTACAATACAGAAAGAACAGCCATAAACAATTATACTTTCTCAAACCAGTAGGATCTATCCCAATTCCAGTTCAAAATCCCTACCAGAATGCTTGTCTTCCCTTTCTACGTTGGGTAATGTTAAACAGAACAGAGGAATTAATGACACAGGTTTTGGGTTTAACACATGCACGTCCATCTCTTCAAATATTTTCCTCAGTAAGTCCTCAAGAAAGTTTGAGTTATCCTTCCCATTATTCTCTGCCTCTTCTCAGAGAGACAGAACTGCAATTTCAAATACAGTTTGTAAGTTCTAAGTTACCTATAGATGACACCAAGAAGGTGATACCTGATTCACTTCCAGCTGCTTTTCTGGGTCTGGTACATATCAGAATGGAACAAGACCTCTCACAACAGTCTCCCTTGTAATTGAAGCTTCACTTTTTCACAGGACTATCCTAGATCCATACAACTTTAGGGACACTTCTGACATATGTTACCTGGATGCTCTGCATTGCAAACCTTTCGTCTGTGCTGTACCCTGAACTTTGCCCACTAATCCACTGCATAAGTACAGCAAATTTCAATAGGGACTATTTTTGCTGCTGGCTTCCCCCAGGAGCATTTTCTTCTCCCCTTCCATCTGCTGCCTCCATTAGCAGGATCTACCTCATTCCACTCACCAGCTACCAAAAAGCCATAGCCTGAGACCTGACACAGCAATCAAACCTGAGCCCAGCACTCTGAAACCTTGTAGCTTGCACCTTGACAGTGCCTTCTGGGGAATTCAGTCTCACAGAGTAAAGACTCACAGTTTTTTATTACTGGGAATTTTCGTACTGCTCTGGAGAATTCACATTCCAGAGCTCAAAGTTTCAATGTTCACTGCTGTGAGCCTTGTACAGTAAGACTGAAAGAATAAAACAACAGGTAAATCTTCTCAAATAAATTAATTGAAAATATCATAAAATAAATAAATTGGATTTTCTATCTAACACTGCATAATTCACAATGATCAACCATATACATTAGTTATTTGGAATGACCTGGACACTGATCCTCTCTTTGGAGTGATTGCATCATTCCCAGCATACACAGTAAAATATTTTTATTATAGTGTGAGGGCTTTAGGGAACAGAAACTTGCTAACTTGGATTCAAGACACACAAATAAGGCTTTATTAATCAAATTTTGGGCTTCTCAGAATTACATCCTTTTCAGTAATGAACAATTGCACGTTGTTACAGGACAGAGTTTTGTCAATGACTGGGTGCTATTAATCTTAGTGTGACTAATGAATAATTGAAATATTTTTTCAGCTATTCTACTAAAGGAAGATTTAGGGACCCTCTTTTTCTTTCAAATTATATGAAGCAAAAGTAACTTGGACATATAATGCAATCAGTTTTATAATTGACAAGCATGATTGCAATTTTACAATAAAATATATGCCAGTACTTCAGCAAATTATTGCCTAATGTCATATGAATCTGGCATTCATGAAGAAATTGAAAAATAAACAACAGTAGCAGCTTTAAATACAAAAGCCATCAATGCATATTTGAGAAAAATATGATTAAGAGCAACATGATGCGTGAACATAGATTGCCTCTTGGTTCAGCATTTCTCATTTTCATACAGCTTACAAGACTGAAAAGGTTGCTTTTTACTCAATAGCTAACTTAGTTTGAGATGTTACATGCCCAGTCTATTTTCTAAGCAGAGCAACACTTATATTGTAGGGATTATATTCTATTAGTGCAGGCAGATGAATTTTTAAAAACTGTTTGTTCTGGGATTAGATGAACATGAGTTTGCAATATTTTAAAGCCATCTACACATTTTGAAATTAAGTTGAAGCTTACAGAATTAGAAAAGGTTCAAAAGCAATAAAGAATCATTCTTTTTCTTGCCAGCTTGGAAAGGATTAGACAGTGTGTGAGCAACAAATGAATCTTTGCTGTATTGTTTCAAAACTGAGGAGGGCATGTGCACCTCATAGGGAACCACCCCATGTAGATGACAATGAGGATGGCTTACATGGCTTTGAAAAAAATATGTTCATTGAGGATGGCCATATAATTATGATCTTTCACCAGAAGTGCACAGAATGGTGTTCTACAATTATGAAAAACATCAGTATTAATGTAAAACATTAGATTGAGATGTGAGTCTCTCAGGAATACTATGAGATTGTGAAATGCCATTTTAGACTAAATTAGATTCTAACTTAATAGGCAGGTTAAAAGTCATTCTTCAAAGGCTCTATATGGTCTTACATTACATGAATTTACTATAAATTGAAGCTGAGGGGGAGGAGGGCAGAAGGCTTATCATGTGAACAGCAAGATTCAGCTCCTGTTAGTATCCAGCTCATGTTCCTGCTGTGCTTCTGCAGATCATGGTAGGTACAGCACAGGTAAGTACAGACCGGGCATGACCAACATCCCCAGCTGAAAATGTGCTAACAAGTGAACCTGGAGAGACATCCCTTGTCTGCCATCACTGACACTACAGAACTATTAAAATACTGTAAAAACTCTTCCAGGCAAATATTGTCATCTTACTGCAGGGCTTCCATGCTACTGTCTCCTTATCACAAAAGTTCCATACCTTCTTGGTGTTTCTCATGGGCAGCTCCTCAGGGCATTGATTCTTTCTTCTTCCCAAAGCAGCCAACTGACTCCAGCTCCCTCCCCACCCAGCCACCCCACTCTTTATAGCATCTTCTTCTCATTGGTTACAGCTGTGGCCTGGTAAAGTCAGGCCTGCTCCCAATCTTTGCTAATTGGCCCAGCTGTAACTCCTTAGGGGTGAGATTCCTTTCTACACTATCTTTATTTCCTTATATTCTATCTCCCTACAGCCAAAGACGATTTTCATTTCTGGTAGTATGGTATCATCTAAAAACAATAGCAAATATTGATGTTCCATAGGGTAAGGAAGCAACATTTAACATAAAGTTTATCATTAGCAAAGAATGGGTGAAAAATTCCCACCAATAGAAGAGAACTATGTCAGAAGTTTATGTCTTTCCACTGACAACAGAGAGAGTCTGAATCAGATAACTTCAAGGTCTAAAGCAGCACAGGATATCTCTGCCATCTGCACTGACTGGATTAGCACACTGCCTCAAGTCATCTACCTACATTTTCAAAGCTGGAGTTCTCAATAAAAGAATCTATTTTTTTCCTGTTTAATTGATCTTTTAATAGTCTCATATTTTCACATAAACGTGTTCACATTTTTTAATAAGAATAAAGAAAACAGTTTTGTTCATGGAGGCTGCTTTTGGCTGGGGCAGTGGTTTTTTCTCCCCAGCGGCCACTAAAGGGCTGTGCTTTGCATTTGTGCTGGTAACAGAGCTGAGGACACAGGGATGTTTTAGCTCCTGCTGAGCAGAGCTTGCACAGAGCCACGGCCTTTCCTGCTCCTCATCCCACTCCTGAGGAGGCTGGGGGTGCACAAGAAGCTGAGAGGGGACCAGGCAGGACAGCTGATCCCAAAAGCCCCGGGGGATGTCCCAGACCAGGTGGTGCCAGGCTCGGTGTGTACAGCTGGGGGGAGAGGAGGAAGGGTGGATGAGATGCTGTTTGTCTTTCTGTGTCACCATTAGGTGTGTGGGGCCCTGCTCTACTGGGGATGGCTGCACACTTGACTGCCCATGGGAAGTGGTGAGCAAATTTCTTGTTTTCCTTTGCATCTGGGAGTGGCTATTCCTTTACCTATTAAAACTGGTTTTAGCTCAACTGGTTTTCATTCTTACCCTTCCAATTCTCTACCCCATCCCACAGGAGAGAGGAAAGGAGTATGAGGCTTAGTTGAGGTTAAATCACAATAGGAGCCCATCTCTCAGCTTTACTGATGTGTTAGTCAGGCAAAAGCAACATTTTCAAGGCTGAGAGCTGCATTTTTTTCAGTTATGTCAAACCAAGGCATTGCCTTCTGCAGATTGCAACTTATGTGTCATTTCCTTGGTTCACTTCCCTGGACATTCTGTCTGGAACAAAAATATGCAGCTCAAGGAAATAATTTTCCGTGTATTGTAGATTAAGCCTTTCCTTTCTTTGCCATTTTTTGTAAAGCACTGTGATGTGTCATTGGGGTATTTACTGCTTAGTTATGTATATCTAACCTCTTTGAGGAAGAAGTTTAGCTGTCAGGCAGAAAGTATCAAGGGGACTGATAACAATCTTCTTTTAAGTAGAAATTGACAGTCTGTATTAGTGCCTGCTTTGAAACCAGCAAGTTAAAACCCACCTGCAGTCAAGAAGGAGGGCCTCTTAACAAGTTCCCAGCAGCAGGAGCCAATTTTCATTAAATCAGCATTGTTGAAATTAAAACTCTAAATACTTGCTATACAATGACCAAATTTCCATTACATTCACTACTCCTCTTTCTTTAGGAGAAAAAATATGTTTATCTGTAAATAAGTGTTCAGGACTGACAGCTCCCAGCAGTAAGGTCCTCCAGTTACGGACAAGAGCAGATTAAGGGTAGCGACAAAAGCTGTTCCATCACAATTTGTCAACTACAATCCCACATGGGACACCCTTCCAGCTTTCAGCCACTGCTCACAGATCACACCTCAATTTTGGGTAACATTTCAAGCCCAAATGCCCATCTCTACTGCAGATTGCTGCAGTTCCCATCAGCAGCTACCGGAGTCCCAGAGCCAGCACACATAACCATCTATGTGTGAATTAAAGAATTAGGTCATTTCAAATTCACTGGTACATCATCATTCACTAGATTAAAGAATACTGCTGATACAAGGATGACCCCAATTATTTCTGCTAATGAATAAAGGAATTCCATAACTACTTCCTACTATTGTGCACTCAGACAAACACTATGTTGGCAAGAACAGAAGTTTGATTATGAGTTTTATACTCCATATGCTTTGCTTGGCTATTAAAATTATAAAGCCAACATAGCCCAATACTGCTTTTAACGCTCAGTCTCACAAACAAACAAAATTTTTGGACACAAAGTCAGAACCATCTTGTACTGGCATGTCTGGGCACACAGGCACTCACTTTCTTGCTACAAAGCCCAGCTTGGTTCTGGAAATAATTTTCCCTTTGCTCGTAGCTATTACAGCCATAAGGGTCAAAGGGACTGAAAGACAGAGGCAAAAGTGTCTACCAGGAAAGCCAGAGCTCTACAGACAGCATAAGGAGCCTCTCCCTGATCCCAAAACAACCCCAATGAGGAGTGAGCAGCTGACACTGCCTAACTTAAGGCTCCTTAAAGAGGACTAAAGCAGGGATTGTAACAGCTGGAGGATGCAAAGCAAATGCAGAAATAAATGGAAGAGCCAGCTTCAAATAAAGAAAAAATACACACAGCAACTGGAGTGAACAACTGGTGGACCCCCAGAAGAAATGAAAGCTTTCTTTGAAAGTGTGCAGTCTCTACAGGTCCCAGCATCCCTGCCTGACTAGCAAAACCTTGTGCAGTTATTTATTTACCCCATTAAACACACTCATTAGAGGTCAGACTGCCTTCATATCATTTGCTGCTCACATTTATCAGTTTGGTAACATATTGGTATTTAGAAAATCTTCTGACTTAACACCATGGTCAAGGATTCTGCCACACTTCTGATCACTGCTTTGCACAAATCTAGTTGCAATACTTGTACTCCTTATTCCTTTAATACCAGCTTAATCAATGGCAGGAATACCTAAGGGCGATCTACTATTTTTAGAGAATCTGTTTGAAAAGCTCAAAATCAAGTCTAAATAATTATTAAAAGTTATGTAATACTTTAAATTTGTGTGTGCACACAATAAAGTAAAAAAAGTATGAAATTAACTCTTTATTCTCATATATTTTTATCTTTTAAAACCCAGATTTGAAACAAAATCTCTTTTAAGCAAAATCTTAATTTGTTTCAAACTATTATAAAGAAAAGTCGAATTATGTTTTGTTACTTCTTATGCATTGTATTCAGCTGATGCTATTTCTACTGCAAGTTTGAATTTTCAATTGACATTTGCCAATCTCACACTTAATTTCCCACATTAAAAACTTCAAGCCCTTTAACATGTATCTTACCAAGAAACCTTTTTCAAAGGAAGAACTCCAAGGCCTTTCAAATATGGGACACAGATTTGGGTGAGTAGGGACAAAGATAACATCTGTAGGAAAGGAATCTTTCACCCTACAAATTCATGGTGTCTGATTCAACAGGCACTGTCAGAAACCTGTGCATAGAGTCAGTAGCGTGTGTGAAAAAGAGGAATTCTGAATAGCAGATTACTGAGACATGGCAGATTGATTATTGCAGCATTCTGTCTACCAGCATCTGAAATATCAATAAAAGCTCAATGCTACTGACAGGAGGGTTTAGTAAAATTTTCCCTAGACTAGTACAGCAAGAATTTGCTGGAGAACTTTTAAATTAATAATAGAGCAGGTAGTTAAATTGGAATGCAAACCATAACAGAAAAGTGAACTAGAAAATAAAATGAGGGTTGGTTGTTTTTTTCAGAACTAAGTATTATGTTTCTACAAATTGCCCAGGATAGTGTGCAACTCATAATAAATATAGAAATCACCAATAAACATATGATTCAATGAGAGGATAAGGTAGTCTTGATAATTCAGAAAAGAACAAATAATTTAAACAGCACCTGAAAGGAAAAAGGAAAATAAAAAGCAACACAGGTTTCCTGAAAAAACTAAATAACCCTCTGGATCAATGCAAGTTTAAAATAAAGGATTAAGGGCTTAACCCAGTGCCTGCAGAAGTCCATGGAAGTCCTCAAAAGGCCTGAGACTAAGCCCTAGGAGACAAGGGACTGGGGGAAGTGTCTCTGCTTATTTATCTGGTAGGATTTTTACTTGCAGCTGGATGCTTCTTTCTATATCTCCTTGCATCTTTCCCACTGCCCTATTTTTAAGATTTGTCTACTTAAAAACACTTAGCTCTATCATAGGAATGAAAATATAGGAAAATAGAATGAGTGCTATAGATCAGGTGGCTAGGCTGGATATGACAACATGGAAAATTACACAATTCATCATTAGGATGGACAAAAGAGTTCTTATAAAATAATTAGCCCAAGCTCCTTTAACATCTCCAAGCCAATGAGTCCAAGATGGGCTTTTCTTTCCCACAGAGTATCCTGGGCTTTCCAGCACACCAAACCCAGACAAGCTGAGGAAGAGCATGGGAGAGAGCTGCATGTACCCTCATGGGTGCAGAGCTGCATGTACCCTACATGCTCTGTGGCTTTAGTTTTGTACTGAATTCTGTGCAAATTCCTTTGTAATCTTGGACCATGGTCCATGAAAGGGCTGTGTACCAATGGCTGCATGAGGACACAGTGCCCAGCAGGTCCAAGGCTGCCCTTCCACAGGAACCATCACCTCTGTGGTGCTCCCGGCTGCAGGGGATCCACTGAACCCATTGCTGAAGAGAGAAACTGAGCTTCCCATAGACCTTAAACCCTGAAAAATCTTGTGAAACAAAGCATTGTGTCCCTGTCCTTGGCAGGGGGGTTGGAATGAGAGGATCTTTAAAGCCCCTTCTAACCCAAACCTCCTATGGGTGTGAGAATCTAGTGAAACAAAGCAATGGAAAATGTCACAAAAAACTTCCCTCATAAATTATGTAGTCTGCCAACTTCTTCTCCAACTCTGTGCTCTATCAGAAAGGACATAAAGTGGCATCTGTATTGATACTCCAAAGCAAACAAGACCTGACATCAGAGGAAAGAACCTGAACTATTTAATTCACAACTACATTACTCCCAATTCATAACCATGTAACTCTATTAAAGGGAATTTATGCCAGCATAAAACTGGAGTATTGGAGCAGTAAATCAAGCCCAGAATTGGATATTCACACTGGTTCAGCTCAATTTTATTTAGTTCAGGTGTTCACTTAATTTGGATGATAGGATCTGGAGGAGGGGATAGTCTGCTGTTAATTTATTTCTGCTGCCTAGTGGACTCAAGTCAGTACAACACTGGCTGTGTGTTTGTGTACTTCACACATTGCTGAATGTGTTTTCTTCTGTCTGAAATCCACATTGCCTTCACTTTCCTCTTCACTGCATTTAGAGTACCTCAAAAGTGGCAATAAAGGGCATGAATATAATAATTAAAAGACCACACAGAGGTAACGCAAAAATAATAGTAATAAAAAAAGGACGGAAACTTACAAGGAGCTCACAGGAGAAGACAAAGACACAGCAACAGGCAGCAGCAGCTCTAACTCGACTGCCAGTTTTCCATAGAGCAATCAAAGCCATTGTCTGCAAGCCACAGGTGCACAGCACATGGAACAGACAAAATGCAATGGGGAGTGATGACAGTTAACTTCTGAGCCCGGGCTATATTCATCCCAACATTCATTTGTGCATCTGTTGTGCTGAATTTTAGTCTTTAATTATTTCTTTTCCTCTGATATCAGAGGCATTTGAGCAGCTGAGGAAATGTACCAAAAATGCTCTATGATAGAGAGGGTCTGGGCTTTAGGAGGAAGAGCTTTACTCAGGAACATGAAACATGAAGACAGTGCCTGTGTTTATCAGCCAGCCACCCCAGTGGTGGTGACTCTGGTGACAGAGAATGTTGTCAGCTCAGCTGCAAAGCCACTGCCAAGGAGGGTGCTCATCAATTCCAATATCACTAGAAATAACAATACAAGTATGGATTTTGTGTAGAGGGCAATAAAAGGCCATAGGGGAGAAATCATTAGATGCATGAAAATAATGAATGGTAATATTGTTATAAAGGCTGATTTCACTGTTTATCACAGACCAGGTCTGTATGGATTACACTTGGATCTTGGTCTTTTGATCTCAGATGTTCTCCCTACCAATAGGGCCCTTTTTGAAATTAGATGCAGTCTGACCTCTTATTCTTTGTTTTCATCACTCTCCAATCAGTGGGATGAAATTAGCCCCCTGGGAACCTTTGATTCACATTGGCTCCCTGTGTTATTTCAGCTGTGAGAGATGCTAATGAGCTAATATCAACTTTCCTAGAGAAAATACACTCGTCGCTTTAAATTTTTGGCCAAGAACCAACATTTCATCAGTTTAGGCAAGGGCTATCATTACACTGCAGCAAAAGAAGAAAACCCAAGAAATTAAAGACAAATTCAATCCACCTAAAGGGCAGAATCTCATGCAGTCTCCTTCCAATATGTAATGCAGATCAGCAGACACATAATTTGCTGTGGAAATTAGTTTTCCCAGTTGGACAGAACAGGGCAGCATCCCAAGAAGCTTTGAGGATAATTGATTTCTCAAAGGAAAAAAACATAACTGAAAGTTTTCAGTTGTTCTTGAGGAACTCACCTGTGACCCTCAGACAGATAAACAAGTTCCTAACAAAGGGCAAGAGCACACAGAGGGGAGAACTTTACAGTTATGAGGTTTCAGTTTCAGGTGAATCCTCATCTTCAACACATACATTTAGAAAAATCAGATCACCCTAAAGAAGCAAAGAAACTTGCAGGTTCTTGTAAGAAAAACAATTTCAGGTTGGCCATTCAGTTGTTAGCGTTTTTGTTTTTTTTTTATTTTGGGGGGAACTTAAGAGGTATAAGACAATAGAAACCCTTGTTCTCTTTTTCCCTACCAGAGTTGTCACTTTTGAAGAAATTTAGATCAGTCCCACTACTACAAGATTTGTAAAGTTTTTCACAAAAGCTATAATGCTTTCAAGTTTTCCAAAGTCAACCATAAGATTCAAAAAAGAGGGCAGTCCATCCTCTGCTAGCTTAATCAGCTATTAATTTAAACCTGAATCTTTAGCTTTCAGATGCCTTTTTTTTCCCCAGTTAGTATACTGATCTTCCTCAGATAAACTTCGTTTCAGAAAAGGTCTATAGCGCAATATTACTTGTAAAGTGTTGATGCTTTGGCATGGACTATTCTGAGACAGAAAACTTATAAGTTTTCAAGATTTAAAACAAGGCTTAGGGCTTTCTATCTTCTCTTTTACCAGCCAACTCCTCATCACACATTCTGCATCTCATAAACCCCTCTGAGAAGACTGAAATACAAGCATGTGAAAGTACAAAAAGCTGTTTCACCTACCAGAACAAGAGTGACAGCCAAAAAAATTTAAGCGTGATTTTTTCTCCAACACACAAGAACAAGCTACATTTTTCTAGTATTTAAAAGCAATAATCAGTGAAGATTAATGATCTGACCTGATCTGTCCAAAAGATTTCTGTGAACACACCAAAAATTAAATGAGCTTTTTTTCCTTCTTTTTTCCTTACTGTGCAATTTTTGAAAACATCATCTCTGAAAAGTGAGAATGACAGGCAAAAAATGATAAACTTTCTCTAAAAGCAGTGAATTATCTTTCAAACATTAAAGATGCAAATTAGACAAAATAGAAAAAAATTACCAACTCTAGTAGAATTTTATACACTGAAAATCTAAACATTTTAAACTCATAAAACCATTAAAAGTTTAAGTTTTAAAAATCTGCAGGCATAAAGAAGTAGCTCTACTTCACTGAAACAATATATATAAATATTTTGGCTTTGCTTGGTTTGTTTTGGGCTTTTTGGTGATTTAGTTTTGTGGTTCTGTAGATGCTTTTAACAGGCATTAAGTTCTAGACTGTTCTTGGTTATTTGAACAATTATACAGGTGGCTGAAGGTTCAAATCTTAATATTTGAATACAAATGTTTTGTAAATTTTGAAGAAATTTGAAGCTTGAATTTTTGTGCTGACATCTGAACTGCTAGCCTATCCTAATGATCTTTTCTTTGCCTGTTTTTAATACTAAGAGAGTAATTCTAACATTTGGTTTATTTTTCTAGGGTCTTCATGTGTAAGAATAATCTATACTTTCCATACAAACTATTAAGACTCAAAAAGGAATGAATAAGATTAGTCCATTTGCCCCAGCTCTGAAGCTGCTACATAAGACACTGATTGTCAGTGACAAATCATTCTTTGTCTCTGAACCACTTTGGAAGCTTCCTAGAACTGTCTGTTGACTACATAAATAGCAAATACATCATCTGGCACTCACAAACCGGCTCTGCACAATGCCATGTGAGTCACTGCTGATCCTCCCATATGGCATTTGCTTTATCGGGTGTGAATACAGCCAGAAGGAAGAGAAAAACCCACAATACTACTTACAAATTCTGCTTAACATGTTTCAGTTCATTCTTGTTTCCAATTCTTGTTTTTCTAACATTATTTCCTTTCTCTGTGATATCATAGAAATACTAAATTCTGATGAGATGATAGCTCAGAGCTGACATTCCAACTGGCTTGTGCATTATCTGTCAAAAACCAGTGAAAGAGCTGTCCAGAGGTCAGACACCTCTGTGAGTAATTTTAAAAAGTTTTACTGATTTAAAGCCTTGTTGGCTTACATTAAGTAGCTTCTGAAAAACACCTGAGGAAAGAGAATGTTGGAGGTCTGTGTTCTGTGGTGATATCTTCCTGAGCTGACAAGCAAAACCCCTCAGGTGAGCCCAGCCCCAGCAGACTGGAGCGGGCACTGCCTGGCTTCAGCACCCTCCAGTCCTGCAGGCAAACCCAGAGCCCTGGGAGCAATGCTGCATTTCTGACCCTAAACTGATGCAAAACACATACAGAACAAGAGCCATAGTACAAAAAATAAAGAATATTGATAAGATTTTCTGGATATGTTGGGGGCAGGTATCTGTTGTTTAGCTTTTAGAATAATTTCTGGTAAAGAGAGAAATTTTCCTAAAAAAATGTCCCCACATCATCCAGCATTCCCAAACACCATAAAACCAGATAAACACACTTGCAAATACTGTTATTATAAAATTCTTTAACCAAGAAAAAATACTTCTTTACTGCTCCATTATTTTTATTGGCTGTTTTCAAAATAAGCATGAGCCTGAATGTATATATTACATGATTATTATACTACCATATCAACTCCACTTTATTAACAAATATCAATACAAATGGCCCAGGACTTGGCACAGACATGGTTTGCTCATAAATTACAGTGTGTTTTTACTAAGATTGCAGTCAAATCCTACCCTTTTTTATTTCAATTCACTTCTGTTTTGAATTCTGCACTCCCTCTCATGCACAGGAAAAGAAACATTTGTAGGAGAAACAAAGATAAATTGATTAATCTTAGTAATTACTCATCTATACAATCCGCACTTTCATCAGATAAACACAAATAAGAGCAATTGTGTTTGTGGCCTTCCTTGCCCAACAGGACATATGAACACCACTGTCAATTTAGTGAGAACAGTCTCAGGTGTTCTTCAGGGTGCTTTGAAATATGCATGGCTGAAGTCTTGGCCACCTTGAAATCACTGAGAGCTTTGACAATAAAGTCAGTCAAGCTGGAATTTCATCCTTAATCTCTGCTCTGCCAGCTATCACTATAACATGCAATATTCATCCTTTCAAGGATTCTGTTTAGTGTCTCTAACAAAGAATGACTTCTCATTTTGATATCACAGTAACACAACCCTGACTTTTTCCAGATCTGTATGAACATGTAATGGAAACAATCACTGTTCTGAAAACACTAATCATTTAAACCCCTGGATTTTACTTCTTTTTTTCTTCTTTTTTTTATTGTGTGGGAAAGAAAAAAAGATGAGTCCAGATTTCAAGTAGCTTTTTCTGATGCCTTCACTGCCAGTATTGTTCCTCCCCTGTGTCTCACCACATTTCCAGTTGCTATTTCCATACTGAGCCATATCCCACCTAATGCTGACACAGAATGTAACATTCCTAATTACACTTACAATTAATGCTGACAGAATTCTATTGCTGCTCTTCTGATTAGTGCAGATCAAAAGATGACTCCCTCACCCCCCACCTGTTCTGCCTGTGGCACAGCTCCAGCTCTCAGCCACCATGGAATACAAGACTGAGCATAAGCTTATTTGCTCTGCATCTCCATTACCTGTCTGAGTGAAAGGTGTCAGATTTAAGAGACAGCTATTACTTTGTCAAGATGTATTTATTAATTTCTCCATTGGTTCAGAAAGATTTTGGAGCTTTTGGTAATGCTAGAACACACAGTATTGTCTCTACAAGTTTTGCTGCTAGAAATTATCTGCTTATGCCAGTAAAAAAGTCTGATTTGCATTCTAAGAAATGATAGATTTTCAGAGGTTACTGAGTCAAGGGACTGATGGATAAATATTTGAAGGCGGGCTCCAGACTATCAATTTTTCATAGACTTTTGCACAGAGCTCCAAAAGCCACTGTGGGCAAGATTTCACTCAAAAATGCACCAGAATAAACTATTTCAAACTAGCTGGTTTTGCATGTGTCAAGATGGGCTAAGTGCCACATGCTACTGCTCCAAACAGAGCCTTTGCCAAAGATCTCGGCAGCACTTTGGTCATCTCCAAGACACACTTGATCCGGCCATGAGCCACTCCAGAGGCTCTGTTTGCAAAGACTTCTCTGAAACTAAAATTCAGATTACTTCAATGGGAACATTAATAAGCCCTATGGAGCTAACAGCAAGACTGATTAATTATCTGCAACTCTTCTGGTCAGTTCTGGAACTTTTTATTTCAGCTGTACCTGAAGTTTGAAGTATTTTTTTTTTGCCAGGAGGGCAATGTCAGGTTTGGCTGCAAACATATTGGGGAGTAGCTATTTTTCATTTTGTATTTCAGATAGGAATGGAGAAATTTGAGAGGAATATGGTTTTCTGTCAGTAGTAATAATTTTGCTCCTCATTAGTGTAAAAGGTTTCTGTCTTCTGCCAGCAGAGGAAAATAAATGAGCTTTACCATAACTCCTATTGTAACGTGTTATGAGCAAAACATAGTTTCTTAAAAAAGCAAATACTTACAATCAATACAGAGGGAAGGAAGTGGTTTTCAAATCATTATGAACACTTTAAGACTGCTTGGATATTTAATGAATAGAAAACAGGATTAATTTATCAGAAAATTGATAGTTTAATAATGATTTACCTACCTCTTATGGCCAACAAGTGGCACAATCCTGAAACATATTATTATTTATGTATTCTAAAATAGAGATTACTTAAGAATAATTTTTCCTTAACATAATTGTTTGCTACTCTGCAGAGCAAGTGAGAAATAAAATTTCTTAATGCAAAATTCTTCATTGAGTATATTCCTTTTACAGTAGTTAATTGTCAGACAGCCATCCATTCATCATCCTGTGTTGTGTTTGTGTTCTTAATTGTTGAAAGCCCACAAAACAATGGATGTTCTACTTTGTCATAGTCCTGAAAATGGATGAACACTGTAACATCTGTAATGCAAGTGTAAGACATGCTGGCAGAAGACCACAATAAATATCGACCCATATGAAAACAAGAAGATTTTAAACCTGTTATCCTAATAAGTCCTTCTAAGCATTAATAGCAATTCTAAATCCTTAGTCATTAGTTTTCCTAGGTTACAAGTCTGGATGTAATTAAGAACAACACATTGCTGCCTATTTGATGAAGAAAATGTCATCCTGATGTGATTGATTATGTTTATTTAAACTAGAGATAGCTGATGCTTTCCAGTGATGCTTCATTCCAATTGTATTATTATTTTATCAGGATAGACTCTTAATTTCTCCTGTTGTAACCCACTTGAATAAAATTTAGGAAGAATCTAAGAAGCATTACATAAAAGACTATTGCTGTTTATTTTTGAATCTCTGGGCTACACAGGACTATGAAAAATTAAATTATTTTTAATATTTTCACTTAATGTAACACAATTGTCAAGGATTTAGTTGAAAAGTCAAGTCCAAAATTTAACAATAGAATATCCAAGGTATATAGAAAATACCTTATAAGTGGCTGATCAGATAAATAATTAGAATGGAATATAATACTGAACTTACTACTTTATACATTTTTTTTTGTTTAACTATAAAAGACATGGTGAGACAACAGTAAGACTGAAAGTATTAGACAATCTTTTTCTTTCTTTCATTCCTAATCAGACAGTAATTGAAATTCTCCTCATGCAACATTTGAAAGCATTAACTAACCAATAAATGAAAAGATTTGCCAAACAACAGGGACAGCAGCACAGAATTCAAACCTAACAGAAATACCTTTAAAAGTCTCTTGCTGTTTTCATAAGCATTAGAGATAGGAAGAAGTGTTTATGTGGGGTATTCCTATGCAGAACTAGGAAATTCTCCTTTAAAGCACCCAGGACTCTCCTGGGCAGAAGCATCCACAGACCCAAGTCCGAGCTGCACTGAGGGTACCAGGGGATCACATACCAGCTGTAAAGGTGAAACAGGATTTAATGACAGCTCAGAGCTTAAGGATGACACCTCCCTGCTGAATCTGAGCGCCCTGTCTAAGCCCCTACAGCTCCAAACAGCAATCCCAGTGTCCAAGCACCACACATTCCTATTGATTGAGTTGTGGCTACCCAGAGACCCAAGGCAGGGACCTAATTCACCAGAAATGCCTTTCCAAGGCATCATTTTCCTGTCTGCTTGGATCATCGTGCATAATTGTTACTGCCAGACAAAGGCTGAAAGGGGAGATAGGTGGTAAAGGGCAGGAAGGAGAATATTGTCATCCCATGACAACATCATCCCAACAGCAAAGCTCAGAAAATTATTGCATCCTGAAGTTAACCTGGAAAGAGGCAAGCATCTAATGTGAAGCCATAGAAGAAAGATGAGACAAAGAAAATGTTGACTGGGAGAAGTGATAGTTAACTTTGCATGAAAAAAAGATGTACTTTGAATTTTAACCTACAGTTCGACATATGTGCACCACTTAGAGACATCACATCACCCAAAGGTGACTCCTGCTACCAGATCCCCCAGCATGTATGACATTCTTCAAGAGGTGAAACATTCAAAAGGTGAAAAGTATTATTAGTATTCATTACCAAAATTGTATTTATAATCACAAAACTCCCCTAGAAAATGTTGTTTTGTAACAATTCTTTTGGGCTAGGCCTGACTGTGCCACTTCTTCAAGGCACCACACTCCACTTGTGAATTCTGACCTGTGTCAAGGAGCTGAAAACCAGGACATGAAATCTGCTGAAGGTTACACTATTTCCAGATATATTTTGTCGTTCATCACAAGAAGAGCATACCTGGCAGTAGGGTGGCCTTATGAGAAGTAAATTGAGTGAAATTAGCATTTGAATCGATGCTAGGTGAAGATAACAGCCTGCAATAATCCTATTTAACAGCTGTTAATTGTCTGCTATAAACCACAGTTCAGCAAATTCTGATCACACAAGTGAAAATCTCCCTAATATACATGAAGAAAATATACCAATTGATGCAGAAAGAAATATTCAGAGATGCACATCTTAAATTTATTGTAAATATAGATTTCATATATAGCATATCTCCTAACTTCATGTTAATCATAAAACACTGTCTGAATGCAAATATTGCTATGACAGATTATACAGAAATATGTATAAAATTATTTCTTTGCTTTTCACTGAGAAACATTAGGTTTGTAAATCTTAATAGCAAAAAATGTTCTTCAAAGTAATGATCACTTTGCTAAGAAAGTGTTTATGTTTCTGTTTGTTGCCCACATCCAGATGGCCAAAAATGTGAGCAGTCCACCAGTTGGACCACATTTTCCTACCACATGGAGACTTACAAAGTCATGGGAAGCCATAGTTCCAGCTCTTAATTCCAAACAGGCATTTGGCACCCTCAGCATAGCAACTCACAAACAGATCCAGCCCTGTCTCAGCTGCTGCATCACAGCTCACATGACAGCAGTGTGCTATTAGAAATTTCAGCAATATATATTAAAGATAAAAATTCAACTGTCAGTTGCATTTCAAGACTCATACTCTGTCAAATACACTTACTGTGTTCAGAACAATCAGACCTAAACTTTCAGCTCCAATCACACATCAGGTTATGATGCTGAGGCTACTTTGCATCTAGAGGATTTCAAGGCAAGCAGAAAGATGCTGACTAAGGCAAATACCCAGTACCTGGAGGTTTCTCTGCCTTTTAGATTGAGGTGTAAGCAACTGCACATTTCCTGCAGATGGGAAGAAAACAATACACAAATCATTTACGATGCAGCATCATAGCTGACTGACAGATTGTTTTGCTCTATTTATTTGACTTTTGGACTGCCCACAGAGTGTCAGTTTGACAGACTGAGCTAGGGCAAGGGAAGTGGACAAAAATCTGCAGCCAGACATGGGTGGTGGAGAGACAGGACTGGATGCCCTGTCTGACTGGCAACACAGTCCTAAATTGACTAATGCAGGAGTGCAGAGGGGACCTTAAGGCAAGTGGCTAGTATCAAAATGTGCCATTGTTCCTCTGTATTTTTCACTAATTCATGAACAATCAGAGATTCTGCCATAACATTTTTCTAAGCAAGGAAAAATACTAAAGTATATACAGAAAAAGAATGTTAGTAAAGCTACAAATTGCCCCAAATGAAGAAAAAATATTTTTATTTTAAATGGAAGCAGGCTGAACCTTTGTATTACTCTAACTATTTTGCTTCTTGGTTAACATTTGTGTCCAAGTTTCCAGTATCCAGTTCAGATCACATATACTTTTCTCAGAATTCTCAATGCAGGATGTATTCTGCACAAGGGGAGAGTAAACAGTTTCTAGAAATGGTTCTATTTATAAATGCCATGTGATTTCTTTTGCTTGAGTAATTTTTAAACCATCAAGTAATCAATATGCGCTTGCTGGTGTGGACATACGAACAAGAAAGTCTAGATTAAGCTGATAATGGATGTAAACCCCATTTATTACTTCAGACTTGTGAACAAGCTCTCTTGCTACCAAAAATATTTTAAAATCAAGAAAATTAGAAGAGGGCTTAAATGGACTTTCCCCTCACCTAAGTTTTTGTGTGAAAAGGGAGGAGGTGATTCATGACAAATCAGCTGATGGCTTAACACACACAGTCATGCCTTGGCTTCTCCCAAGGTCTCTTTTTCTGTCAATGTGTTTTTCCTCTACCACAGATTGAATTTATCCAGGAGAAGGCAATACTGAACACAGTCAGTCCACTAAGGAGTAACACTAAGAGGCAGGATCAAAAGGCAGCTACTTCAGCCACCCTGCAGGGGTTTGAGGCAGACTCATGAAATCAGGGAGATGAACACAGCAGCCAGCGCACTCACTGATGTCTGTTAATTAATGTTTGGCAGAATATATTTCCAGAAAAGTTCACAGAGAATCTGGAAAAAAAAATATCTTCCTGGCACCACAACAGAGTTCTCAGACACCACATTCAGATGTGATGAAGTAGAACAAGTTGCAGAAAATAACCCCAGACAGTGTCATGCCCACCGAGCCCTGACAAAACACTACAACCTGGGCACATTTTCCCCTAGAGCCAATCACATTATTTCACAGGTGAGTCACAGTGTGCTCTCATCTCCAGTGCTCAGGTGCAAGAGCAGAACTCAGCTCCCCAAAACCCTGGTCACACCCTAGGGACACACTTGCTTCACTTTAGTGCCTGCCAATAAAGTCCTTTACATTTCAGCCACTGAACAAGCACACAGAGCCTGAGGCTGCTCAAAACTAAGCTGGCTATTGCTTGTCCCATACCAAGGATGAGAACAGCATTCATAGGTTAGGTCATCCACCATCCAGCTTCCCTGTAGAGCCAAATCCACTGGGCAGGCAGGCCTTTTGTAACACCCTTCTGTATTCTCTCTATTTCCAAACTCTTCATAACAAAGGTTACTTTCTTCTGATGCTCTAGACAGAAAGCAAACCCAGATCCATCATCTCAGAGAATTAAATTAATAAGATATTTACTGGACCACAGAGAAAAGTGAAGACTTTTGGGAGTTCATCTGTGCTGCAGGTGAATAGAAACATGACTCCAGATATTATTATTCATGGAACATCAAACAACTTCAACAGAAAAGACTGGAGTAGATAAACCTCAATGTGTTTTATAGTGAGATTTTAATGAAAAATTGCTATTTGTACTTTTAAAAAAATCTCTTTTTTTAAGTATTCATTTATTTCAACTCACATATAATTTTGAAAATACATCTACTGCAAAAGGCACAGCACGCATAATTCCCATTTGGGGTTTACTATTTTAACAGCAAACTGATATTGTAAAATTCATAAACTGTTCCTAATTCCTGTTTATTTCTTCATAATGCCTTCTAATTTCCAGCAGCTGAGTAAGATCATAATCATGGTCATTTTGCTTGAATAAAACAGATTTAAGGGACAGGGAATAATCTGCCATGGCAGCTAAAATATTAATCTACTTCAGCAGTAGTGGCTCGTGAGATCTATGCAAAATCTGAGTCCTGTAACCTTGGAAAGTACACAACTCTAATGTTGTGGAGGTTACAATGAGCTTGACAGGAAAGCTCCATTATTACTGAGTAAAGAACTTCCAAGAGGACTGTGGATTGAAGAACATAAAAGAACTGACACTGCTTAACCATTTTTGAGAACCGGTGAAAAAGTCTCTTGAAATACCCTCATCCTGCTGCTGCATGTCTACCAAACTACATAGACAGGCTTTGAGTCAGCAGCATTAAAGATGACTTTTAGATAAACTCTATTTGGGAATACCAGTCAGTACTAAAAACAAGAGAACCCTTCCTGAAGATCATTATTTTCCCACCTATATTTCGACTCCTATCTGCATTTGTGACTTTTAATACCCTCCTGTTCAAATACTGATAAGTACTTGTTGTAAAGCAATAACAATAAAAGTAGAAAATAATTAACCTATTTAACTTGATACTGCACCATGGCATAAAGTAAATTGGCCATGGAAATGTTATCTGAACGTTCCAAAGCAGCTCTGGCTTTGGGAACAGCATCAAGATCGACTCAGCCGTCAGCAGAGACCATCACAGCAGCAGCATTACTCAGTTATTAAGGGAACATGCTTTTAGGATGTAACTCAGATGAAAAAACTAATTTAAAATATCACAACCAAGCTCTCTTGAACGTTTAGTTAAATAATGTGTGCTTTTCTTCAGCTTCTGCTAAGAAGAAGGGGAAATGGGGTAGTTTTGAAAGTGTAGGTCATCTGGAAGGAAACACTGACTGTCGGAGTTGCAGACCCAAATATTCTAACCTTTCATTTTTTCCAGCAACTCCCAAGCACCTGTCTGAAAACACATCACACTATTTCCAGAGGTTAACTCCTCTGTCTTTGATTACTGAGTATTTGTTAATTATAATGACCACTATATCCTTAGAGGAAACAGCAGAGTACAATCTACCCAGACATATTTTCTTCCAGATTTATTTAAATGAAAATCTTTTGTTTTAAAAAGGAAATCTGCTCAGTGCAGGTATTTCCTCCTAAAGTTTCACATGTTTTTCCCTCAAATCTAAGTACTTTTAAACATGAAACATTTGAGCCACACTTGATGGTAATGTCAAGGAGGCAGCAGAGATCCAGAGAAAGTTAGATTTAAATGAGAATTTAGATTTGAAGCATACCTGGGGCTACAGTTAATTATGCAAATTATTTATAAATTAAAGCAGCAGCAATATTCTAAAGTTTGGTTTTATGAACACTCATGTGGAGGTCATTGGAGGGAGCGTAGGAAGTGATGTCTTTGGAAAGGTATTTCAGAAGAAACATGGAAGGACAAACCTGCTCAGGCAGGTAGGACAAGTCTCTGTGGCTTCTTCATGTCCACTTTCACCATACTCACTAAACCACCACAGTTTAGTGCAAATGGTGGTTTTCAGTTAAAAGTTGAACTTGACAGTCTTGGAGGGTTTTCCCAGTGTTAATGATTCTATGATCCAGAATGCTTACCCTTTTGGACACTGACATTTCAGCAAATCATGACTACAAAATATGGGGATATTCCAAAATTCACATTATTTCCATAAATGTGATTTCCTCTTCTGCAGCTCCAGTTCTGAGTGTAGACTTTGTACAGAATTGTACAGAAACATCCAATTGATCTCATGTCAAATATCATCCCTGCTCTGCATGGACTGATAACAGAATTTAGAACTCTTTCATTCCATACACACAATCATTAACTTCACCAGTTCAAAAAAGTTATGTACTTAACCTTCCCAAGGGAAAAACATATTAAAGCAAATAGACACTACTTTAGCAGAAGCTGAATTATTTTCAACAAAATGTCTCACTAAAGGATAATATTCATGTCCTCAGCTCATCTGCTGCCCATTAGGTGCACTCTATTAAGTAGAATGAACAACAATGTGCAAAAGTGCACAGATTTCTCAGTTAAATTACACCAGTTTTATAGCTTTTTCTATTACACAGTCAAAAGGGAGCACTGAAATTGCTGCTCACTATTCTTACAGGCATGTCTTTAGATACTTGTGGTGAATTTTGTCCTGATACCCCATCTTATTGAACATAAAGGACAGACCTGTGTGTAGGCATGTGTCTTTTCCTTGCTGGCAAACTCAGTTCACACTTAGCTGTTACCTAATGGACATCTGGGTGACTCTTGATGTCAGATTCAATTTCAGTTGAAGTGGTTGGAGCTCATTCAATAGGTGAAAACAGCTCTGCAGGCTAAGCTCAGCCTGAATTTTAAACTACACTATTAGAAGGTGTAGCAACCACAGCCTTCAGCTACTGGTCATCAATCTTAACGTGGTGACTGAGGACAAGCTCAGGATGACTCTGCCCTGTCTGCACCCAGTCTGAGATATCTGTATGGTTTAGCCAACAATAAATAACAACAACAAAAAAATCACATAAAACCAAAATAAATATGAAGAAATGTGCAAAAAACTAGTTTATTTTGGGAAAAGCACAGATGTGCAGGCAGTAGTATCTGTACAAGCAGCAGAAAAATGGCTGGTTTGTACATTTCAATTCATGTGAATCAGAGAGGAAAATTAGGCTGGAGAGGCAATCCAGAACATTTTGGATATTGTGGACTGAGGCATATCATGTGGGGCATGTTTTCCAAGACTGCATTGAGAGAAATGAGTGGGGAAAGCAAAAGAGGACAGGAAGTGTAATAACTTTGAGGTCTAGCACTACATTCAGATGAAGTCCCAAATGCTTATCAAAACTGCCTTGAAATATTTATTTTGATTTCAGTTGTGGTACTTCTTATGACTCATGGTTATCTCTTAAAAAATTTAGAAATCAGCAATCATACCAAGGCTGCTGAATTTTCAATGTAAGGAAATAGTCTGAAACACTCCCCGTATCAGGACTAACTCCTCATTTATTTTCCTATTTAAGAGAGCACTGCTCTGCATGCAGATGGGCTGATGCTTGCAGCAGCATTTCACTGATGGAATATCAACATATGTTATGAATACTGATGAAATTCATATTCTCTTATAATGTAGACTGCATTTTTCCAATCCCATTGTTAGTGCCTCGATTCCAGCACAGGACTAGCACATATGCCTTTTCTGCCATTCATTACAGTCTTTCCCTCTCCTAGTACCTTCAATTATATTCAGCCTGCTTCAAAATGGAATCCCAATATTTTCAGGCTCATTTTAAAGGGCATTTTAATAATGCCTAGGTTGTGTATAGAAGCGTTAAAGGTAAAACAAAGCAAATGAGATTTTAGGTAAGATTATCATATTTTCAAAGACTCTCAGGAGACTGGGATGCTGAATTACCCTTAGTTACAATGCAAATTGAACATCGAAATTCCTTCTGTGAAACCAAAAACATTTTACTCATGTACAAAAGAAAAAGACTTGAAATTAAAGATGACCTGCTTGATTATCTACAGTATCTTTTCTATCTTGGCATTCTAAGACATTTCCAAACCTTGTATCATCAGTGCATCAACAAATACATTTTCTCTGCACCTCCTAAAACAGAACAAATGGCAGTTATGAGCTCTTTGACACTCAAATAGGAAACACTTGAATTTCTGTGTGTGCTGAATTACAAAATTACCTAAGCATATTATTTTCTGTTTAATTTCTTTAATTTTTATGATTAAAAGCATTTGATTTGGCAATATTTCAGTTTACATTGTAATGGTTTCTCAATAAATCTACACTGCAATTACATTTACAGTGTATTCAAACATTTTTAGATTCAGCAGAATTGTACTGAAACTGAACCATACTCTAGTTTTCAAATGGTTTTAATATTGCAAATATACTATTTTTCCAAAGGTGTTGAAATAAGGTTAGAAATAGAATTTTAAAAATTTGCAATGAACAAAAAATAAATTACATTGTTCTTGATTCCCTGTTGACATTTCCAGCAAGTGGTCACTTTTTTCCTATATTATCTCAGTAACTTCTGAAAGATAATCCCACCAATATTATTCCATCCTTGTGAGTGGAAACCCATCTTTCCCATTAGAGTTTTAGCTATCTAAATCACAGGCTGTAAGTGCTTTTTGACAAACCAAGCAATTCTAGTTCAAATTCACCAAAACTGATGGCACAGCTGCTCTAAGCTCACAAACTGGGAACCTTCCTTCCTCCGCTGCTAACAAGGGTGCCAGATTAGAGAGTAAGAACGTCTGTGTTTCACACCAAGTGAGCATTACTGGGGAAGTGAATGGAAATACTGAAACTCAGGCACAAGCTCCTGAAGTCATTCCATTTTTCTATGGGGTGTGAAGCAACAGCTTCTCCCCCTGCACAGCTCAGTCTGGGAGAAAGGAGTAAGGGATGATTAAAAGTTCAAACATGTTCCAGCTGGATTCCCTCATCTGCAGAAGAGCTGTGGGAACTGCAGCCAGGCCACAGGGCAGCACTTCGCAGCTTTCCCAGTTACCAAGACCTTTTTAAATTTTTACAGTTTTTTTAAAAATTTGAATTTAAAGGTTTTGATTTATTTTTAATTTACCACTTTAGAAGTAACTGCACCTTAACATGCACACACAAAGAGGAGAATCCCAACCTTTTACTAAGCAGATGACCCTCTGCCCATTTAAGGACAGACACTACAATTTTTCATAAAGCCAGTCTGTGTGTTTCCAAGTGGAGATAAGTACATTAAATGTCAGGCTTACTCTTTCCTCCCACTCACAGAAAAGCTCTTTCTCCCTTTTTACTATCTATTATCCCCATTATGACCTTTTATTATACAAAGGTTCTTGAAGACTTTTTTTTTTATTCTATACCCACATGAGCAGCTGTAGAAAGAATATTTTCATGATCTCTCAATAGGACATGTGGGTGCTATAAAAATAAATGTTCTGTGGTTATGAGAAAGTTCAAATTATTGTTGGCTTTTTAGATAATTTTTTAAAATAATTTTATTAGTATCAGCTCTAGTTTTAGCACTAAGTTGAAAGCTATTCCTACAGTGCATAGGCAAAGCCTCATCAATTTTGCAGTATGGCTATGCAAATATTCTCCCTTCAAGTACCTTAATGAATAATTAATATTGTGCTTAGAGATCTAGCTGAAAGCACCAATCAGAGGGTCCAAATAAATTGGACTGGTATGGAAGAAATTGTTCCCCATGCTCATCAGAAAGATTACTGTTTCTTTTAGAGAATAGCTTTAACAATATGAAATAAAGCCCTTTTGGAATAACCTGCTGATATCTGCATGAATAATCAGAGCAGCTATAAGTTATCTGTCACAGTGCTGGCTGGTGTTCAAAGACATCTGCTGGAAAGGTATTGTTTTGTAATGACAGAAATCAAACTGATTTGGGGAAAGTAACAATCTCTTTTTGTCTTACTTTTCCTTCATCTTTGAAATAGATACTTCCAGCACATCAGTTTGAAATTAAAAACAAGTGACAAAAGCCATTATTTTACTGCAGGAAGGACAGAAGGTAACCTGCCAGAAGTTGTCTTACATCAAAATAACTTTGGATTTGCCTGAAGAATATTAGTTCCCTGTGTTTATGCCCTTCAACAACTTGGGTTTCAGCATTGCTCATGAATTACACTTTATAAAACTGACACACGTTGAGCATCCTGGTACTGTGGCTGTGTTTCCATGCTAAGCACAGCCCTGGCTGAAAAAGGAAGCAGTGAGGGGGCATACTGGAAGGGAGAACTGGGACCAAAAAACACATTTTTTCTTTCCTTAACAACTACCAGGTAAAATTACCCACACTGAGGAGGAACTCACTCCTACCTAAAGACAATGAAACCTCTTATTTTTCAAAAAAAACCACTGAAACCAATTTTACATAATTTCAGATAAATCCTGTCATTATGAGTCTGTAGCAATTTTTCTAAGTTAGTATGTGCAATCAATTGTAGAACATTTCAAAACCAAAAAAGAGCATTTATCATTCACTGATTAAAGGTGGTATTTTTTAATTCTTGTGAAAGGTGATCAGTGAAAAAATGTCAGGTTTTACATCCTCCCTCCCCAGTGTAAAAGGTCACCAGCTTGAAAAAATGTTTAATACCTCATTTCATGCTGTATACAAGGCTGTTGCCTTCAGAAATTAGCACTTTTCTGGTCACCATGTGTTACCATTTATTTGGACACTGGGAATGCCAGATTCAGATCCCACGTACTTGCTTTCAAAGCATTTTAGAGCATCTGGGAGCATAGAGATTATGCCCTTTCTGAGAAACACCAGAAACATTTCAGGAAACCAAGCTGGGATCCATTGCATCCATGAAGCTGTTGCAAATCCATGGAAGCCTCAGCCCACTGGATTGGGAATGCAGTAGAGATGACAGCACCTGAGCAGAATTACCCAAGTCACCCTGGAGTGAGACCTCACATCTATGTCATGGATTGCTCATGGATTCAGCACAAGAACTGCAGCATTTGGGCTTTCCCAGCAGCAGAAACAAGGAGCTGCTGTTCAGTCTTAGCTGGCTATTTGCACAGCACTTTCCACTCCAGCATCAAAATGGAGGATAAAAATAAAAATAAAAGAAGTAAAACTTGAACTGGCACTTTCAATGTATAAAATAATTGCTTTTCCCCACCTTGGTTTGCTTTTCCATAACCCCTGCAAGACCAAGAGAATAGTGTGTCAAAAGATGGATGGCCACTCCTTCCTGTCTGTGTTTGCTGCACCATATCCCCATCACAGCAGGGAAGGAACTTCCATCCCCCAACTGAAAAACTGAGCTGGCTTAGGAGGCAGCTTGTTTGCTTCTGTACCTAAGGGGTTGCAGTGACTAAATGATCCCTAAAGAATTTTTAAGACACATATATGGTATTTAACTGTATTTTATGATGTTCTTTTTGACTATTCCACAATTATGTCTGTATGGGTCATTAAATAAGGACCCAAGGCTAATAGAGCACCTGTGAGAACATGAGATAATTATAAAAGCATACAAAAAGTTTAAAGGCAGTTGACAGCATTGCAATCACCAAAGCTCTCACAAGTGTTTAGTGAGTCAGTATCTGGCAGAGTTTACATCTAAGAAACACAGTCTCAAACCAAAGTTTTCAGAGTATTTAGGAGGCAAAAAGATACCTTTTTGATAAGAGGATAAAAGAATCAAGAGCATGACCTAGCTTACTGGAAATTACAGATAAATGCAAAACTGCAGATAATATATAAATTGGCTAGACATTAAAAAATATGGAAAACTAAAAGCAGATTTAATTTTGCCTATTAGCAACTCTCTGGTAATATGCCTAATGCAGAAATTTAGATTATAAGCAAAAAGTTAGAAACAATAATCAGAACATCTACTTTCTTTTACACCAAATGTCAATAGAAGCTACTGGCAAGAATGAGCTGAAAACTAGTTTAAAAATCAATATAAGGAGGAATAGCCCTGATTTTGACTGTTTTCAATGGTTATTGCCATGCTTAGAGTTCACTGAATAATTTTGGCACTTTCTAGTCCTAATGAAACTTCAGAATCAATTCATATGTGTCAATTTAGATTATAAAATGTAAAACAATCTTGATTTATGCATTCTCATCCATAATCATCACTGAAAAATGTAAATATTTTGTTGATGGCTGTCTATGTTGTTGATCAGATGAGACACTGAAAATGACATCTTATTTTCACTGTCAGATCGACATATCCTGGCAAGAGAAGCAAATAAATTGTTTTCACCTCAATGAAGTGTGACAAGAAAAACACAAAGGGGAACAAAAGTATGCAGGCATTGGTTTTATGAAATAACTATTAAATGAATTTTTTAAGGCTAAGTCTTTATCTCTGAAGAGATACCAAGATTTATATGGAATTTATACCCTACACTGATACAAGATTAAAATATCATTCCAGGTTCAAAAGCAAAATTGCAACCACTTCACAGTACAAGAGGTAGCAGGGACATCCCTGCCTGGCTCTGGGGCTTTCATCCAAGGGGACATGCAAATACATCTGATGGAGTTTTTTGAGGAAAAGCAGAACTGCATAACACTAACAGGTTCAGTAACAGAGCAACACTTGCTCCTGACAAGTAATCAAAGCCAGACAAGCTGAAAGCATCTTGCTCAATTTCCTTCTCAGGCACACCTTCCCCTTTCACAACTCAGCCTCCATGCAAATAAACATGGCTTTAGAAAAAAGGAGTGCAGTCAAATTAAGTGAAACGCAACCTAAAAATTTTGCTTTGAGCAAAAATTAAAAGTCCAGTTTACTTACTATGGGAACTTTTTAAAATCCACTTTTTTCACTCCCTGCTCCCTTTAATTCAGGTCATAATACAGAAGAAATAGACCAAATCAAGCCATTCTGAAAATGTCCAATGACTTTTGCAAAATAACAGAAGGCAAAAATATTTTAACAAAAAAAAAACCTCCCCGAACCTCTCTTCTTGTCAAGGCCCAGATGGAGGCTCTCCTGCCAGGCACATGGCACTCTCCATCCAGCCTGTTCCCACGGGCAGTGTGTGCAGAACCAGGGCAGCACTGCACACAGGCTGATCCTGATCCTGACCTGCTCACCAATGTGCCAGGGCTGCCCCTGCTCCAACCCCCCAAACACAGCAGCCCCAGCCAGGGCTGAGCCCAGGGCAGCCCCTCTGCCCCTGCAGTGCCTCCCTTTGTGCCCCCCCTGCAGCTCCTGCTCTCATTGTGCAGCCCCTGCAGGGAGCAGCTGCTCAGCTGCCTCTCACACACTGATCCAGTCTGGGGATTGGATCACAATCACAATCCAACCTTTAACTCCAAGGCTTACACAGGGCTTTGTACATCTCCCTGCGCAGGCAAAGGAGCTGCCTGAATCCATGATCTTCTTTCAAGTGCATGCACTGCTGGCACAAAGTCCCCTCAGACAATTCCCTGTTAAAGGGCCTCCATCACCACACACTGCTCTGCTCACAGTTACATTTCCTTAGGGTGCACACAGGACATCAGCTTCCCCTGGAAACTCCAAGAAGGAGTAACAAGTCTCAACTGGGTAACTAAAGTCACATGAGGCTAAGGCCAGTGAACCCTGCAGTTGTGAAAAACATTGTGTGAGAGATGCTATTCTGAAAGACAGCAAAGAGATTTTTCTTATTTATTTATTGGCCAATTATGCTGGCTTTGAACCCTCTGGTGAAAATGCTTTATCTTTGCTTATCCTATCACAGAAATTTATTTAGTTATTTCAAAATCAATTTATTCATATCAAGCCACCAGGAGCTGAGAATGCAGCCCTGACCTCCAGCATAACCCTGGAGGTATGAAGGAGATCCTAAAAGATTATGTCAGTGCGCTGCCTTTTGAAAGTAAACAAAAAAGCAATACATCCTAGAGAAGAAAAAATGAAACAAAAAGCCAAAACCCAGAAGCACGAGAAAACTACATCCCCAAGCCCCTGGTGGGAATTGTTTGTTAAGAGTTCCTGTCTAGATGATATCTTGCTTCATTGAAATGTCTCTACCTGTACATGCCAAATGTGTGTGTGAAACACTCTGAATATGAAAGATCCTAATTTTGAATGACACTCATCACTGTAGTGTACTTCTGCACAGAATGTGCAGCATCTTCTGGAAAAGCACCTTAACAAGATCAGTGCAATTATAAATTTCTGTGCACTAAGGTTATTTTGCCTTACATTAATTTATTTTCTAATGTGTTTTGCTCCTTTCCTTCCTCTGCAGGCATAGATCACATTCTAGTTATTTTTTGCAAAGGGTTCGTTATGCTGTGCTTAATAACTCAGAGGACCTGGCATTTTAGTAGCAAACATCTCTAATTCTTAAGCACAGGATAAATGATAAAAAATGCATTTACCAGTACAAGCATTCCTGCAAAAAGTCAAAATGCAAAGCACTGACCTGCACCTGAATGTATTTTTCCTTCCTCTCTCCCATTGTGCCTCTGTTCTCTACACAACACAAAAGAGGCAGAAACCACTGCTAGATTTCAACCACCCGCATTTCCTAGTTCAGGGGGTAAAAATCTGAACACTGGAGTCAAACCTGGTTTTATTACTTGCACTACAAAGCACATACAGAAAATTATCCCAATCCACCACAGCAGCACAAGAGTTTTCAGAGACACGTGCACTTATTAGCTTAGGTCCAGGAATATAATTCTTAAAAGCACCTTATGCCTACACAATTAATTTCATTTTAAAAGAAAAATGGAGGTAGCTGGCAGGGGTTTTTTGTCAAAAAAAAAATCAAAATTTTTTTCCTCAAAAATTAATTTTTCCTGACCACCTTTGTCAACAAAGACTTCAGAGGTCATCAAAAACCAAGCTGGGACTCGCAAGCAAGGAGGAATGAGAAGAGCTAGAGTTCTAAAATGTCAAACCCCCAGTTCCCACTCTCCCTATGAATGTTTCTGCCCCTGGGTCCAGACTACCCTGGGTTCTTTACTCCTAATTTTTCACATGAAGCTTTCCCACTGAGGAGAATATTTTCAAAAAGCCTTGAGGAAAAAAACAGTGCTACACAGGAAATACTATGAATCTCAAAGCTTTCATAGTGCCTATCACAACAATTGCTATTTAGGATGCAGTTGATATTGTATAACATTATTTTTCAAGAGAAGGTGCAAGTTAACTGGCCAAAGGGGAACCCCCCAGCATTACTTTTAGTGTTAATTCTATAGAGATATCTTTTTTATCTTGACCCTTCTTTTTCCACATGGAACAAAGTTGCTGCTCTCATGCAGTTTTCCCCATCTTTTCATGATCTTTCAAGAGGTTTTAACAAAAACCTCCCAAAACCCAACAAAACAGAATAAAAGCATATTCTATCTAGCTGTTCAGCCAAGGGCACCTTCTACAGCCAAATGTACTGTGGAGGCATTGCTGTCTAACTCCTGCGCCTTCAAAAGCGCAATGGGAGAGACAGAGAGTGGCTGGAATTCTTTCTGAGGTTAATTCCATGAGATCTGGCCTGTCCATGGCCTCACCCAAGGTGGATTACTCTGCTCTCTTCAGAAGGTTGTGTCTCTGTCATGCTGTACTGTGCTTCCCTGAGGCTGGTTCAGGGTACCTCTGATCAATTTACTACAGCTCTTCCCTAGGTGGTGAAAGTAGCACACATGAGCAAAATATTTACTATTTCCCATGTTTGGAAGTCACATAAAATCATCACAGAAATTACTTTTTCTGCAAAAACCAATGACATTTTACAAACTCCTTGTACCTTTACACACTGATTCTCCTACCTTAGCTTTTATTCCTCCCAGCTGAGCTCCTGGTGGTTTTGCAGATGGGCAGACTGGAAGTTCACACAATAAACATGCAGCAAAGACAATCCATGAGTTTGCACTGCTTCAGTTACCAGGATCTGCAGAGATGTCAAAGACATGTTATTCCTCATTTGGCAATATGCTTGGTTTGCTAATTAATGCAAACAGCTTGTTGTCTACAGTAATACACAATTACTTCTCAGTGACCAAATGGCTCACAACAATTTTAACAAGCAGTTCAGGAGCCAAAAGCATTCCATAAATAAGGTGCTGACACTAAGCTTGTGTATTTTTATTTAAAGATACAATATTATAGCCATCTGGAAAACCATTTATTTAATAATATCCAGGAATGTGGGGCTTGCCACCTGTTAACTGGAAAATTATTGGCAAAACAGGTAGCCAAAGGCATGAGTGGATCCTAGTCAGGACTAGGGAGTAAGAGATTGTGCCTGACTTGTAATGGCTTCTTTTTTGCATCACTCAATTTTGGAAAGAAATACACATTTTTATGGAAGACCACCAATCAAAGAACAAATCCAAACACCAGGAAGTTTTTTACTGCCACAAGAAAGAACAGAGCTTTTGTTTCCACCTTTCTTGAAGAAAACAGAAGAGTCTTTGGTTAGAGTGTGTGCCAAAATAAATGTGTTTTCATAATGGCAGTGTTCAAATGAATCACTTGCATAACACAGAGCAAAACTCCTGCAATTTCTATCCTTCTACATTCCATTTGTGAGCAAGGCAATTTGGGATTCTGCTGCCATGCAGGAATTCAGTGCTGAATCCCTAACCCAAATAATGTCATGGATAGTTTCAAAGATGTAGCTACCTGCAATGGTTTAAAACACAAACAGGATGTACAAACACTAATTTTCAAGGCTCAGTCATGCCCAAATCTGTATTACATCCAGAGATGTAGCTTAAAGTACTGCTCCTCACAGGGGGAGGTGACAGCACTGCATCCTACAAAGGAGCCCATCTTCTAGTCCCAACCTGACTCCTTACCTGCTTCTCTCTACAGCCATAAATGCTTGCTCTATTCCCATTAGCAGCCCAAGTCTGAGCACCATTTTTCACCTGTTACTGATGCTTTCATCAATATCTCCCTTCCACTGCAAGTACTACATTTCCAGTCACCTTGTCAGTGGAGCTGAGCTTTTTTTTCGTAGTCTACCCACCACTCTTTTGTTAAAAGCATTATTCCTTCCCTTGCTGTGTCTCATTTAAACATTCAAACTGACAGTCTATTAGGTGTTCTGGTGGCAGCTTCTTAAGAGATTGAGGCCTTTTGTGTGTCAGCCCCCTGACACACAATCTACATTTAGCAGGGAGGTGGCAGACACAAAGAATATCTTTTTAAATTAGAGAGCAAGGCAGAGATTTGCAGAGAGTAAGAGAAACTGCTCTGAAAACATGGCTCCTCTGGAAAAGGGGTTGCAGGGTAGGGCAGCTGTTTTTGAATTGCCCATGCAATCACCCTATCAGGCAGTTCAGGAGGTGACACATCTAAAGCGGGTGTGGAGGAGTTTTAACTTTAATGGTCCTTCTCATCTCTGAAGACATGAACATCGTGATGAGGGCTCCCTGGCATTTCCCTGTGCTGCCAGTGCTGCTGCTGCAGGTGGCAGAAATCAGAAACATCCCTCAAGTTATCAAAAACTGCACGAGAAAAAGTGAGAATAGAATAAATTGACTCCTAGTTTGATAATGTGGCTTGTTCACATACCCATTCCTCCAGGTAACAGACACAGCACAGGGGGGAGATGCTATTGAAGGAGTTTTCACTTATTCATATTAACAGCACATAATGACACAACGGCTCTCATAATAAGAGTAATGATGCCAGCATCTCCATTAAACCTATTCTTCTTGAGGACAATAATTTCTTGAACTTTCCAGATTTATGATCATTGTTATTATTACCTTTTAACACCATCCAACCATATCTATTTTTCTTTGTCCAAATATTATAAAAAATTCATCCTTCAGCCATTTTTATTAATAGCTTTGAGCACCTAAATAAAGCAATTAAGAAAGTAATTTAAATGTATTCTTTACCTAGCTCAGATGTCACACATCCGCACGAAGCCCAGATGCTGGAAGTGTTGTTTGAAATTCATAGTTTCATTCATGTAACAGATGACACAAGCCAACCTCTCCCTATACAGGAAGAAAGAGCACTGATTAAGATAAAATATTGAAAAAATACAGTCAAGAAGGACTGCAAGCCCAAATCTCAATCTATTTTACTCTCAGAATATTATTGGAAAATCAGGTGCTAATGATTCCATCTCAGAATGTAAATGATATTTTGTAACTTGCATTGGAACTCGTGCTAATATTTACTATTGTTTGTAGTTACTCTTAAGAGCAGATGATTACAAATGAACCACAGAGGAAAGCCTGTCACTTTCATTCACTAGATACAAAAAAGGAAATCATGCTTTTGGGGTTGACCCTCACCTTCCCTTCACCCCACCTCATTTCCTCCTCTTCAGTGGGAATGGAGATCACTGAGGGATTTAGGGCAGAAACCTTCTGCTTTCTTCTCCTTCCTCTCTCTTTGGATTTTGCCACTTTGCTCATATGCTGAATAGCTACTCTTCTGTTAAAGGCATTTTATTTCTACTGCTCAAGATGCATACTGACAGCTTTTCTCTTGTCTAAAATAAGTTATTCTGTCTTCTTTTCTGGGTAACTGTACACACACAAATACCTATTTATCTTCTTCACTGAATTTGCTGCCATTTCAGAAATATTATAATTATTTTTTTCTTAGCAAAAAAACCTCAGTCCTAAATTTTATATAGGCTATTACTAGTCCCAAAATTCATCTCAATACTACATACTGAAATGGACTTGTTTTTTCTATGACTTCTCAAGAAGTATCAAAGTTCTCACATCAACATAAAACCATAGATCAGCATCAATGTTAATATATTATCTGCATTTAGGGATAATCCAAAAGGGATCCAGAGATAACCAATAGATTAATAAACAAGAGATTAAAATCAAACTCAACTGAGTTTTAAAGAGTTGAGCTTTGATGATCCTTGTGGGTCCCTTCCAATTCATAATATTTTATTAATATATCCCAGGTCCTTTATTTGCCTGATCCCACAAACTTCTACACATTTTTGCAGAAGTTTTCCATATCTGTGACCACCAACAATGTGAGACCTTGTTATCAGTCACAGCCCATTTTATAAAGTTATAATTTTACTGCTTACCTATGCCATTTGTCTTGCCTCTCTATTATATTCTCTGTCATTTTGAGTGTCGTGTCAAGCTCTAATCAAAAAATGCCCAAAAAATGTTCTAAATTTCTTCAATTCTTTCACAGACATATCAAAGAGCACTGGGTAAAGTGAATCTCTCCCTTAACTTTGCACTACTGGCAAATGAAGGGATATTGCACACTCAAGAAACACTTGACTATTTGAACTATGAGCCACAGTTATATTAATAATCTTTATAGGCACTTTAATTTCTTTCAATCCAGATTTTTCCTCTAAATACTTCCCTTTCTTGATGCTTTTAATAACCACTCATAAATTATAATGTCCCTACTTTCTGCTGAGCTTGCCATTTCTTGTTCCTCTCATGTGGAATGGGTGAAAACTATGAAAAATAATTTATTATGAGATAAAACTAATTGTGTAACCAGCATTAAATAATTTATTCCAGGATTATTTTTCACCTCCTTCTATGGCTGTATATTTTATTATAATTTAGTCTGTTTCAGAAAAGAAGAATCAGTGCTGTCAGAAAACAATCAAAAAGAGATTGCAAAATCTGTTTTGATCAAATGTGAGTTCTATCTAGCTCTTCTTCATTTCAATAATTAATATTAAAGTAAGTGCTGAAAGCATTACATTTTCTTGTCTTTAAATCTGTAAGCATTGACATAAAATCTTTAAAAATTTTAGCTCCACAGCTGTGCTGAGAAAAAGGTGTTTTACTGCTTATAGTCATGTACATTAAAAAAACCCACACTACTTAAATTCCAGTATCCTGCACACTTCATCAAAAAAGTCAGCACTGTACATTTTTCTGCTAGCAAGTGACTGCATTAATAGCTCCAATACTGAAAACTCTGAGATCAGTAGTCAACAGACAATACAAAATGAGATAGTACCATTTTAAAGACTTGCAGTAAAACTGAATTATTCCAAAAAGCCTTGAATTATTTCCCAGACAGATATGCTACTAGAAACAGGCCTAAAGCTCTTTCCACAGCCAAAAGCCAAGACTTGCATTATGCAACACCTTAGTTATCTATAATGTGTATCATGCTGAGCCATTCATCCAAGAATATCCTTTGCCTCCTTTAGGGTAAGAGGTAATTTAACCTCAGTACTAGCTCATTTCTCCTAAGATTGCCAGTCTTGTGAGAAATTACAAGATTAGCTTTACGATGAGAACAAATGTGCATTAGACAGTGAAATTTAACCCTACCTTCACCCTAGGGCTGATATACAACAATGAAGGAACAGTTTTTCACCTAACCTATTGCAGTTTGATAAAGAGAAGCATCCTAGTTGGTATTAAATGATAAAATGTAAGTATTTTACATTCGCTAGTGGAAGCTTAAATACCTTATTGACAATCTTTTATTCCCCTGATTCACTATTTCATTATAATGGCCAAAATCATTATGCAGAAATGCAGGAATACACTCCGGCAGTCAACCTGAGTAATTCAATATCCTTCACTACCAATATATTATTTCCAATCTCATCTAATATTGTATCTCTCTCTAAATCGTCTTTGGAGACCATAATTGTTCCTTCATTTGGTGAGGACAAAGCAGTCTCACACACAAATCCCTAGAACAGATACACATCATAGTGCAGTTAGAATTTCTAAGTGCTCTGAAGACAAATCCATGCAGTGGGACAGGATTTCCCCAGTGCTGGACAGAGCCAGCAAAGGGAGTCAAACATTAACAGGTTTGTGACATTGTGAGCTGTCACTGCTGTGCAGCTGTGGCTGAGCCAAGGCCCTGGTGTTGTTCCTTTGGGTTTGGTGCTCAGCTAGAGGCCTTGCTGTGGTTACAAACTGCCTGGCTCTCAGTGCCCAACAAGGGTATTCATTGGCTGTGCAAGAGACACTGTTAATGAAAGACTTTTCCTTAAAGTGCCTTAAATCTCCCTCTGCACTGTGACACATCAGGCTGACACTCATGTCAAGCGTCAGAGGCCTCGTTCCCAGTGGTAACTTGAGGAGACACTGAAGTAACAGTCTGGGATCTCTACACATGGGGGTGGGGAGCAGAAATGACTCAACTAATTTCAAGTATTTTTCTAACCCAGAAAATTCAGCACTGAACAAGTTTAGAATTTCCACCCATGTCTACTTCAGACTTCAGTGCTTTATTTTCCATCACATTTGAGCTGAGCAGCCTTTCACTCAGAAATTAAAGAATACTTCAACATAAGAAACTCGCACTGTGTTCAGGTAAATGGGATGATCAAAATGAATGAAAGAAATCAGAGCAGATTTGTTCTCTGTTTGTTCAAGCTAAATGCAACTCAGTCCCAAGTCATTTGATGAGATTTGTTCAAGGAGTGATTACATCCCAGCTAATTAGAAATAAAACCCACAATATTCCAAATTTAACTCATCATTTTAACTAGGCCAGCGAGAAAAGGTAAGCAGCTCAAAAGCCACATGAAACAATATTAGGAAAGCAACAAGGAGTTTAGAAGTCAGAGGGCATCTTTTCTGCATATAAATAAACAAAAGGTCAAAACCATGACCTATTGCTTTCTGATTCACAGTATTATTCAACTCTTGTAATTTGATCTTATGCCAGTTGAATATGAAATGGACATTTCTGATTTTTTCAGAAACTGTAATTCTTCTAATTTTATTAACACTAGAGCTACTAGAATTTTTTTTTTTTGTCCTATTAATGGTTCCCATCCCATTAACAAAGAACATTCCTGAACATTCCCATTTTTGGACCAACAGAAAGCCTTGGGAAAACCATGTAGATTTCTGACAGAAAGCAATCAGCATTGAGACAGAATTTCAATACCTCTCATACACTTTAAAAAAATTAGTTTTACTTAGATCAATTGGTGTATGACACCAAAAGCATGTTTTGTCCCAGAAATCATAATCAGAAAGGCGCCTAGCATTTGCCATACTTTCCTTGTATATCAGATGTGTATTTAAAAGCAGAAAACTCCCTAATTTGGCAGTGTTGTCACTTATGTCACTTTACAACACTCATTAAGCCAATATGATGATAACAGTCAAAGGAGGCAAGCGCACTTCAGAAACAAGATGGATCAGCTTTAGACAGGCAGCACAGAACAGAGGAGCTCTGCCCAGCAGTCACCAGTAATTGGTTTAATGTGCAGTGACGGTTTTAAGTTAATAATACACTTTTCTACATCACACTTGTCCCATTCAGTCTCTTAATATCACCTGCTTGTCACATCAGCCTCATGGCTGGTAACTTATACACCAAAATCAATACTGAAAAATCCCTGTTTACCTACTACCCTAAACATGCAGAGTTGCTTTCTTTTTGCTTTCTTTTGGCTTCCCTTTTCCTGCAGTGCTCACATCTGGAAACTATTCCTTTCCTCTTTTTCTCTTTGGTTTTTTTTTTTTTTGGCTTGGTTACTGAAGCACGCTCTAATACCTCTTACTTAACTTCTTTTTTTCTCACCACCTCAATAACCATAGCACATCCCACATTGTTCCTTTGCTCTGTCCAGATTCAAAAGATCAATTTCACTGACCGCTATTATCATGTTTCATTGATGATGACATCCTCCAGTGGTGCAATATCAGAATTGATAGTCAAGGCTTACTGGGGTTATGGATAAACTATGAAAACACTGACCAGAAGAACATTAGAACCAATAAATGGAATTAAAGTATTTCTTCAGTTTGTTTTGTTGACTTCGGAATTTCTTATCATCATATTCTTATATCTGACACTTTTAAAATCAGAAGCTTCCTGAATGGGGAAGAGGGAGGAGGTGGTAGTGAAAAGCTAAACTGATATCTACACGCTTTTATATTGTTGATGGAATAGAAATCTGGATTGTTTTATTTCTTCCATTTGCAGCCAAATAATGTAGGCATTAGTAATTAAAATGTCTGAGTAATAATAATTTTTAAAAATTAGGAAAATAAAAAAACCTCCATAAATTAACTCCCCTCCATGAAACAATAAAATACACAGGAAAACAATTATTCCACACCTGCTACCCATTTTAGAAAGCACGAGATTGCCTTTTGCACAAACTGTGCATTGGTACTGGACACAAGCTGCTGAGGGTAAAATGACCAGGACTGACACTACAGCTACAAAATGATGGTGCTCTTATTCTGTCTGGAATTTGGAAGGAATTATAGCAACTACCTGGCTCCCTGCTCAAAACAATCTTGTTTGGAGATTACTTGTTCCATTTTAATTTTAATCATTTTAAATCATCTTTTCCATAGGGATGTGCTTTAAAGACCTAATACCCACGTGATTTTGCAAAAAGCTGTGCTATGACTGACACTTTCACATCTGCTTTTGCCAAGACAGAACTTATTTTAAAAAGCTAAAAAAACTTTTAAAATAATAAAGAATTGAGCCACTCTGGATCAACTGCAAACCCCTGATCAATTTGCAAATAAATCCATACAGCATACCAGCTAAAATTTAGTTATGCTCACAATTTAGTCAGGCTTTCCTATTGTGTTCTTGCAACTAAAACAGATTCTTTACACATCTATAGAGATTTTGTTCTCCCAGTTTCTTCTCCCAAAGTAAAATACTCATTTCCCCTCTCCCTTTTCTGCCAATGTGAGATCCTTTCTTTTCTGTACAAATCTACATGCAGAAAACTGACTAAATTTTGTGAACAAATAATATTTCTTCATTAGAGGGAAGTGAAAGCTTCTATCCATGAACCTCTCACTCTTTCAAGTGCACAGTAGGGGCTAATAATGAAATAATTAAGCACACAAACAAGCATTAAGCTAATACCTAGTGTTGCAGCCACTCTTTCTCCATAACTATTATATTTCGAAGTAGTCTTCAATCTCCCCTGTAAACAGCAGTGCAATATCTTGATGGGGACAGCTTTTCTTTCAGACTGGAGGAACATTAGAAGGTCAATAGATTTTTTTCACCAATTCCTTGGTCTTACAATAGCACACCTGGTATGGTTGCATCAATACAGGCCCATTCTACTGTCTCTTATTTTGATTTAAATTAGCATAGAATAGTTGGCAATGCACACAAATCCCAGTAGTTTACAGAAGTGCTATCTAATCTAAAAATACCAATAGTACTGAGAACTAAGTGCAGTTCCTTCTTTACTTCTCATTACTATGCTTAAATCCCAGAGTTTAAATAGCATCTCAGATGTCAGGGACAAGACACTGCACTTAAACCCTGCAAGTTAAGGATGGAGAGAGAGCTCCAGTGCTACACAACTGTGCTTCAACCAGTCTAAGTTAACTATCCAATACACAATCTTGGAAAATATTACATGTTTAGCAATAAACACCAAATTCCATTAAGGGGATTATTGTATTTTCTATCTCTGCAGCTACTGCTTGATTCAGCCAGGGAAATAAAACTAGCTGTATGAGAGGATTGCCTTGCTTTGGTTGCACACATAATTAAATACAAAAGAAAAAAAAAACATAATCATTTTTAAGTCATTTTTGACAATTTTTTCCTGATATGCAACAATCTGTTCTCACTAGAGAGTAATGCTTTGGCATTCCAGAAATAAACAGCAGACAAATAGACAGGAATCAGAATTTTTCATTGTTAGTTTAACAGTTTGAAAACTGGAGGGTGATCCCAGACAGCTACAAGCAGTTCTCACCTTTCTACAACCCCTCAGAGCCCAACAAGTTGGAAGCTATTGGAAGATATGCAGTTCCAGGGACATCACAAGTAATCTTCTCTTATGAGAATCCTCACTGAATGGCAGCACTTATGCTACAAGTGCCACTTTGCAGGCATAAGGTTTGCCAGAACAGACTTATATGAGCATCTCTAGCCCTCCAAGAGGTTATCAAAACCTTTAGAGAAAGAACATTAAAGGGAGGCTGGGGAGCACACAAGATTTCATTGAGAAGTTCCTATCCAAAAGGAGGAAAGACAAAGTGCCTTTATTTTTATTTCCTAAGAAATAAAGAGACAAAAAAAGTAAACAGCAGAAATACATCTAAAGTCACACTATTTTTAAATGCAAACAAAACAGGAGCTGCAGGGAAACACATCTGGACTCTCTGTTGATGGACAACAAAGCTTTCATATTACTTCAGTTATTACTGCCTTTCTGCAAAATCTCCCTCACTGCTGGGACAATCAATGTTCTTTTAAACACAGCAGCACAGATGGAGTTTCTGAAAGATCTCAAAGGAAAACATGGAATTGGGAAACTTATGTACAAAACATTCTCTTAAGAGCAATAGCTTATCTTTACAGACCACTAGAAATACTAAATAATCACAAAAGGCATTAACGAATTCCTATAAACTCCTGAATGCCATGTGAGTCAGATTCACTCCTGCAGCACAGGGGTGTGTAAAAGTACACGCAAGGAGGAAATTACCACAGTGAACGACACCACTTCCATCACACTCCCTCAGGGAATCAGTGGATAGCAGAGGCTCCATCACAAGACACTGTCTTGTGCAGGTGAGGAATCAATAAATTTTGCAGCTTCCCAGGCTAAACTCAGCCTGCAGCTCCTGGGTGGATGCATTTCCAACTAACAACTCCTGCCAGCTGCTGCTGATAATGTTCACCATCATCTGAGACTACACCCTCCACAACCTCTCCTGCTTGCTGCATATCCTACATTTCCCTGCTCTGCCCAGCTCACAGCAGGGTGACATTTCAGATTGCACAGGGGACTCATCCAGTGCCTCCCCAGAGATTACAACCCATAACTCAACAGTGCTGATTTAAAGCTAGAGCAACACACAGGTCAGAATCGTACCTAACTCACATGTTCTGCATAATAAACACACCAGGCATGTGGCTGGTAGCCAGCAGCTCACAAATCTGAGTACCTTTGCTGCCTTGCAATTTACAGCAGTTTTGGATGATCTTTCTGTATGCAAGCTGGAAGACTGTGCTAAAGCCAAATAATTGTATTTTTTTCGTCATACTACACATGGAAATCCTTATTTAGCAATATGTCATATCTACAGAGCCACACAACAGGCCAGAGGTCCAACAGTACTAATGAACATAAGAAGTTTCCAAATAACTTCTGAGCATGCCAGCATAACAGTCCTTGCCTCCCAGCATAACTATCCCTGCTGAACTTCCCTGTAAGATAAGGTGGTGGTTGGATACTGAATGAAACTTTTAAACTTACTGATTTTAATTCTCATCCAATCAACATGGTTTTGGTGATTTGTGATTTTTTTTTTTTTTGGCTCTGTGGCTGTTGTTGGGTTGTTTCAGTTCTTAAACAGAGAATCTTTTCTGCAGGTAAAGCTCAGTGGTACTGGCTAGTTTTAATGAGACACTAGACCCTTTACCTTGAATTTTCAGATTCAATCTCTACATTTACACATGTATTTTCCACCCGTGGTCACTAAATTAAGCAAACAGATCTAAGAAAGTGCAGGAGGTTGTCAGTCGCTCACTATTTTGTGAAACCAGCTCACATACCCACTGAATACTGTGTGGCCATGCAAATCAAATAGCATCATTTCACATTTATATTGGGCTCACTTTAGTAAGCCCTCAGCACTGTGCACTCGTCCCCTTTAAACCATAACTCCATTTCATATTAAAGTTAACACTTCAAAACCAGTTTTCTAATTCAGTATGAACACTTCATAATTACATTTTTCTTAAAAGCTGTAATAAACTTTATTTAAGCAAGTGCTTCCCATTTTATTGCCAACCCAAAACATTGTTCATTTGCAAGCACAAAGTGTCCTCTTGACACGATAATGAAAGTGCATTCATACATGTCAGCTGGAGCAATTATGTACTTCAGATTTAAATGCAACAAGTATCATTCAGGCTTTTCTGCTGACACTTTCAAACATGACATGCATATTAAAATTAACACCTACAGTGTGAACATAGTTCACTTCAACTGCAGGTTTGCCAAATCCCCCAGAAATTTGGGCAACAGAACAGAGAATGGGCAAAATCATTTTATAAACAGGCCAACCAATTCCAGAATATATTCAGATGAGTGTACTGCTGTTCAATTACCTCTGCAGTACCTAATAGAGGAAAAAACAAAGCAAGCCTCAGGAGAGAGTGCGGGGCTCTATTAAGGTTTAAGAGTATCTCAAGCAGTGTCACAGTGCCCTGGGCACACAGGGTGGGTCCCTGTCCCTTTCCCTGGAGCATTTCTGCAGTCACTAAAGCCACACAGCCCAGCCTCCAGCAGTGCTTGCAGCCTCCCCAGAGCAAGCTTGGATGAGAACTGAGAGATGTATCTGGAAAGGCAGATTACATCCCACTGCCTGGAGCACAGAGAGTGCTGGAATAATGCTGACTTATTGAAAAGGGGGAAAAAAAGTGATTACTTTAAAATTGGATTTTAAAGGACACTTCTTTTCTATACACCCCTGAGTGGCCTCAAACATATTCCATCCTCAGAATTTACAGGAGACAATTTGGATTATTTGTTTCCCATTGTTTTATTGAACTTTTCAGGTTTTTCTTTTTTTCCAATGTCTCCAGGTCTCAAAATCCACGGAAAACCACTAGTTCCTTGAAGAGGAAAAGGTCAACCTTACTTCATAGAAAGCAAAACTCCACAGGCACAACCTGCTTTAAATGGAACTCCCAGCTGCAGCACCAGATGCCTCAGAGCCCTATTTCCACCTGACATTTGACCAATGGCAGCTGTGATTTCCTGTTTTACAGAGCTGTTCTGAGGATCACCCATCACCTAAAAGCACCCCATGGATCTGAAGTGAGACAAACAGGAGGATTGCTGGTGTTCTGTCCACTGTTGCACATGGAATGACTGATTAGGAGTGTGCCTTCCACCAAAATACATTCTTCCAGGACAGAATCCAACAGCAGACAGCAGAACTTGGAACTGCCAATATCTGCATCTTGCCCATCCTCGAGACCCAAGCCATCCTAATAAATCTGTGCCTTACTTAAAATATCCAACATAAAATTTCACCATGACACCACAGTATGGTGAAGCAAAAACAGCTTTATCCTTCATTTCAAGGAACAAAGGGATTCTCTTTGTAAAAGATCATGAGAACTGACAAACTCAACCATTACCAATTCTAGATCTGCAATAGTACACAGGGCTTGGAGAGTAAAATATATTATTTATATAGCAGTTAGGGCTCAAAAGTGTTACAAGAAACAAAGAAAAACTGAAATAATTTATGCAGAATTGTGTTACCTGAAAAATAACCAGGTAAGTGAAAAAGATAAGCTAAATCCTAATCAATCTATATACCAGGGAAAACATAAAGCACATTCAAGCAACAGGCTCAAACTACAGCCCTGCCCTGCCACAGGCACTGGGTTCCAGTCACAACTGCTTCAGTTCCAACCACTCTTGCTTGCTGTTATGACCCTTAGTTTTACTAATGTAACTATTTTTCTATTTTAATCTACATTCCCATTGTCACTGGAAGCAAACTTTGAAAATTGTAATTAGGATGGCAGGTGGAAAATAAAAAAAAAAAAACACTTAAAATTTAATGCCTAATTTCCTCTATGGGAACTCCAGAGGCACAAGTAATGGTTCATTGGAAACAAGTCATTATGCTAAACATCTAAGGACAGAAATAATCTTAGAAGCTCCTGACTTCTTATGAGCTTGTTTACAACAGGATTTGGCTTTGGAATAATTTATAGACTTCAGTGTTGTCTGCAATTACTCCAGTGAGAAAAAAGTTGCACCACACATGCACATCCACACAACTATCCTGCACAAAATAACTGTGCACCTGTCAGGGAATACACTTTATCTTTCTGATTCTATACATCCTATTTTTTTCAAGTATAACAGGGAGGAAAAACATGATTGAGAGTGCAAAGAAGAATACAAAAAGGGTTCCAGTTTTGTTATAGTTGCACATCTTTCGGTCAGACATTATCTATGAAATTACACAGATTTGATAGAATCACCTTGATAGGTGGTTTCACACAAACCAGCTTCACCAAGCTAAACTTCTTTATTTATATTTAATTTGAAAAATAATAAGAACAATTTTTAAATTAGTAATAGCAATAGAAAGTTATATGGAATTAAGCTGCTTTGCCAGAAACTGGCCAAGCCTAAAATACATAACTGCACTCACTCAGTCATTGATGTAGCACAGGACATGCCTAGCAGTGTTCAGGATCCCAGCAGCAGGGCCATGGGGACCTACCCTTTATTGGGTAAGAAATGCAAAGGTCTTGTCCAATCTGAAATCATCTGAGACCACTCCTCTCCAGACAGGGATTCCTGTTGTCTGCACACCCCACACAGGGCTGCACACGGAAGGGCACCTCTCACCACAGGCGTGTGATGGAACAGCAGCTCCCTCCATGGGTTCATTTACATTTGCTGTACATCATCTGTAGGCTTGCTGTGACACCAACCATATCTCACTATCACTCTTACAATTCTCAGCTGCCAGCCAGAATAATTTTTTCCAGTTTTTAGATGCACTCAGTTCTGACTTATCCAACTGTATCATCAGTATATCCTTTGGAAGAAAAGCTTTTAATGAAGTTTTCCAAAATAAGACAAGAAGCAAATCCCAAAAGAAATGAAAGCTCAGTTTTCATGTATTGTTTTGATTCTGAGTTCTGAGTAAATATTTATGGAACTACAGACTGGCACATCCAAGCACCAGTCTCCCCTGTTCATCAATAGGTCAGCTCTATGAGCAGAGAGCCACAATGCAAGGTCCCTGGGGCTGTCTTTGAAGTGACCTCAACCTGATACAAAGATGACATGAATAGAAGAGAGAAAGAATTTTATCTATTTGAGAGCTTAGAGCTTGAACACTGCTAAAAAAAAAGGCAATCATAAAACCATCATAAACAGCTTGACAACAGTGCCAAGATATACTGGGTTATACATAACAGGTTTGAAATTGGAAGCATTTTTCTCCATGGACATAGATTTTTTTTTTCCTAATTTCATAATTTTCACCATGCTATGGACTCCAGACAGCACTGCCTTTTCAATTACAGTTGTTTTCAAACACAATTCTTTCCCTGGCCAACTTACCTGCAGAAGTACAGTCAGGCTACTAGGAAATCTTCAGTTTTTGTCAACATATTCTTAATTCATTTGAAAAATTATAAGTACACTGATTTTTTTTAAAACAATCACTTATCTGCAGGCAAAAATAATTATTTTAGATACCCTAATTTAAGTGTAACAGCAAACCTGAGAAGAGTTGTCTTTTCTCCCACACAGATTAAAAATTCACAGGATCCAGGAAGTCACTGGCTTTTGTAAGTAAGATGTGCACTTCAAAACACATTAGAACCTAAAACTGTGGTTTATAAAATAACTCAAGATGCCCATGGGAAATCCATTCTCATGCACTGTGGGCTATATTTCAGTGAAGGCAGAGTCTGGGCTGTGGCAGAGCTGCCCTGCACACCCAGCTCAGGTACAGCTGGGATGAGCCCCCAGCACAGCCCAGCAGCTGCTCTGTGCACTCACAGCCCTGCTCACAGCTGTGCTCCACGGACAGCAGAGGCACCTGAGCACAAACCAGACAACTCCAAGACTTCCAGACTGCACCTAAACTACAGCCACAGGTTCAAGGACCTGCAGCTGCAAGACTCTCAGAAATCCTGGTCTAATACTGTCAAATGGAAAATCTGATGGTAGCAGAATTTCTCATCAAGAAAGACAACATGCCCAGGAATGCTGGCAGAACAGGCCTGTTGGCACAACTAACATAAAGCCAATATAAGACAATTGAAAACACAAGACAAATAATCTAAACCAAACCTGCTGCAAGCAATTCTGCCACTAACATAAAAAAAGCCCAAGATGTATTTACAGTGCCATATTGTAACTGACTATCAGCTTTTCATTATCATGCAACAATCTAAAGATTGAAACTGTAGATGAGCTAGAGAAAACTTTCCTTCCTCCAAGAAGCCAAGCTGCAATGGACCATGCACAATACAATTAGAACACAATCTAAATATCTAAATATGGAGTCAGTTGTTCAGATCATTAGCAAAAGCTTCAGAGTTGTCTGCTAAGATGCAACAAGCACTTATAACTATTTAGTTACACAAACTAATTCCCCAGGGTGTCATCTGTCTGTTAAATTAACGTATTTAGGATTGGAACTAAGGCTGTGATGTAAAATAGAAGACAGACTACAAGGATCTGGTACTTAATAATGGCATTATTACAACTTAATTCTATTAATCATGTGAAAGGTTATACAAAGCTTTTCACTCCCACATTCAGAAGGGACCAAACATCCTCACCGCCTCTCAACTCTTTTGTCATCCCTATCTCATTCCACTATAATTTCTTTACATTGCATTGAATGGCATGAAATGCAGGTAAAAGCAGACAGGCCTTTCGAGTAATCCTCTAAGATAGAGTGGTTATTAAGATGATTTTTCCCTGAAGAAATACACAGCTTTCCTTTCTCCCAATCTGTTTTCAAAATCCTTTATTCTCAGCTCAGTAAAAGGCAAAGGATCACTGATCAGAGCAAAACTGCTGTAGCTGTGTGAAAGACACTGATGGTAAAATACGGTTCACTTGCTGGAGTATATTGAGATGGGCCAGCAGGAAATGAGAAACATTCTACCTGTCTGTTTCTTGAATCACTTGGCTCTTCACACAGCTTTCTTCATGGTGTCTTTATTACATTGTTCTTTTTGCCTTTCTATCCCCCAGTGGAGAGACATTTCTAGGTTCATTTCAGTAATGTCAAAATAATTGAATCAAAACCAAGAAGGAAGTATTACAAGAGCTGTGTCTTGGCAAATTTATTATTAGAGTAAATGATAAGAGTTCTTAAATTTCCCAATAGACCCCTCAAGTTCAAAAACCAAGCAGAAAGCATACAGAAAAACACACACAATAATATTAATACCATCTTCACCTTTCCTAGGCACTCACTCTTATCATATAGAAATCTACACAGAAGGGATCAGAGCAGATGCTTATTGTTTTACATTGTTACCAAGTCAATTATTCTACCCTAAAGCCTGGTTTCAACTACTGTAAATCACAAGTGATTCCACTAAAGGCAATGGGTGCCATGCTCACAAAAATCTGAAAAAGGAAAAAGCAGGGCAGGCTCCTGGCCTTGAGAAAGTCCAAGGGGAACCTGCCTAATGGTTCTAAAGTCACATTCTTTTATATTATTTGTTTTTATCAAAGCTAATGAGAGTCCAGCTGCAGATCCACTGGAAAAAAATCATGCAGAACACAATTTAGGCAACAGTCCAAAATACACTAATAAATTGTTGGTGTTACAAATGACACAAGCAAACTGATTTTCAGCTTCAGCAGCCATGAGGAAACAGAGTAATATTTAAGGATATCATTGTACTTGATTGTATTTTTTTTTAAAGGCAATAAACCCTGGAAAATTTAAGATGGAAAACAAGATCCCAGTTCTCAATTATTTGTTAAAAATAGCAATAGGATAAAACAAGATTCCCTCTGAACTTTTGTGTCACACATCAGAAGCTTTCCAGAAATTTCTCTGACATGCTCCTGTTCTTAGACAATATAAGTTTACTGTTACGTCAAATGAATTAGTTACACACAGTTAAAACAGATTTTGTCAGTGGCCTAAATTTAGGGTATTGGCCTGTAGCAGATTTAAGCTGAAATAAATGTGCTATACAATTTTGCCTTTGAATGAAAATTATGGATAAAGAGGCCAGGACATACATAATTCAAATTCTCTTAGATTTTTTTTTTAGCTGCCTAGAATAGTATTTCTAAGACAGACTGAAAAATGGTGCTTGGAGGATTGGCAAAGATATTGTGTTCTGAAACAAATATGCTCACAATATTTGAAATGAATACTTGTAGTTTATTTCAAATTTTGAAGAGGAGAGAGAAATTTTATTTAGTTATGTAACTATTTTTCTGCATCTTAGCATATGAATTCCGGACATATGCATGTCACTGCATTCATGTTACCTAATATATTTGCAAGTGCCATACATATTGAGACATTTTGGGAGAGTTTTGGGGTACAGCATTGCAGCAGCTCCTTGGCTTTAGCTGCCAAAACTGCAGCACATCCCAAGGAAAGCTGTACACCCTAATGGCAGGGGGAAAATTTAAGCCTACACATTTCTGTGTCATTTTTTTCCTGAATTCTGTACAACATTCAGTGCTTTATTGCACATTTTAAAAGAATAAATGGGACTAGTAAAAATAAATAAAGGAAAAATGGAATAAAATGCTGGCTACATTTATGGAAATAGACCATATGAGTGGCAGAAAGTCCTAACAGATTCTGTTAAGGGAACGGATTCTGTAATTATGGCAGACTCTCAACTCCAGGCTGTGAGAGACCTTTAAATTCAGGCACTACTATGGTGATACAAAAAGGAAAACAAAACAAACAACATAACCCAAACAAATAAATAAATCTAAAACATAGTAGGAGATATAGTCCCTCTATAAAGAGAAAAATATTAACATACTAAACACCAGAAAAATGAGATCTGAAATTCAGCCTGCCTCCTGGATTCTACCTACCCACGTTTATGCAAACAAAAAATAATCTAGGTCTGGAACAGAGATGGGAATCCTGGTGTTATATTGCTTGCCTTAAGAGAGGAAACTAAAATAGCTGGTTAAACAAAAAACAAGCCTCTTTTCTTAGTCTGATGGATGTTCTTCAACATATGCAAGTACAGAGACCGAAAAAACTGTAATCTGAAAAAATTTAAATTGAACATGAGAACCATTGCTTTTGATAATTGGCTTATCATAAACATGGTTCTTAAGTTGTGGATTAGGCTTAGGGTACTTTTATAACTCATAATTTAAAGTTCTGTTTCTTTCATTTTAAGTTAATTGTAAATGTATCATTTGGAGGCTGAACTTGCTGCTTTGGGGCTTACTGAATTCTGACACATTTCTCACCAGAAGCCAGCACTCATGGCACATCTTGACTTTACCCCTTCTCTTTAATTATAAAATGCTATTCAGCATTGCCTTTTGCAAACCATGATCTTTTGTACATCTCCTTCATAATTATAACAAACTTCCTAACCCCTCAGCTGACAAGCAACATTACAGGCCTGTCAGGTTTCTGGTGATAATGTCTTATTCTACAATGCCATATGAATAGCTGTCCTTTGAGGATCAGAAATGTACAATATGCACTGCTTCAATGTGTAAAGATAAGATTAAACTACAAGGAAGGCAATTAAATGCTTAGATCACATTAATAAAAGCATTTCCTCTGTTTACCCTGGTGTTATCATTGCCTACAACATTGAGCAGTGTGTTTGTTTTGCTGACTAAAACATGAGCTGAAAACTCAAAAAGGGATTAAGGAACTGTTTTTCAAAGAAGACAGCCCAAACTACTTTTGTTCACTGCCTTTTTATTCTGATGCATTGAAAAATTTTGCACTTCAAGGGACACATCTCTGTGTAGAAGAAACATCAACCTGTCTACAAACAAGTCAATATGCATTAAATTCCTTTGAACTTTGATATTGGTGTTAAAATTTGTGGTTCAGTTTATAGCACTAATGGTTTAGTATTTTTCTTCATAAAAATCACACTAACCTATTAATAAAAATCATATTTATTTACCTTCATTTGGCCACCATGTCCTATAACTAACACTGATGGAAATCAGAGCCTCTCCAAGCTTAAGAAGTTTCTTTCAGTATTAAAACAATTAAATTTCTATAATATGATACTAGAAATGGTGCTATAAGGTATCTGCTGCTGCTCAAATGCAGTGAAATTTATGGCTCTTTTTATTTTTGGTTTTAAAAGATTCCTTAAGTCTTTTTGATTGCTACTATCTGTTGTATTAGTCAAGTAGGTTCCAAAGCAAAAGAAGCAATAAATTAGCTGGAAATCTGTCTATGAATAATTTAAAAGTTTGAAGATTTTTGACTTGGTAGTTATGGGCATGCTATCTAGCAATATTTCAAAAAAAAGTGGGGACTAGAAAAAGATAATTCAATATACTGGAGGCGGAAGCAATCCAAGAGAGTGGCTGAGCCTGGAAATGCTGCTCAGTACTGGCAGAGCTACCCAAGCATTACTCTGATGTTTGCCTGGGTGGTGTGGCCAGCAGAGCCTTCCCTGCCGAAAGCAGCAGCTCAGGGCAGGCAGAGCTCCCTCTGCACCATGGCAGGACAGACCTGGGGCCATCAGCCCTGTCCCCAGGGCAGCACTCACAGCAGGGACAGAGCTGATGCCTCACCTGGCTCAGGGAAACAAAGGACAGCTCTGTCACACGGCTTCGGACTGGCTAGCACAACAAACCCAGTGAACAATCACACTGCAAATAATACTCAGAGTAGTTAGTAAGCCACAACAGATTTGTTTTCTAAATATTTAGGCCTTTAAATTAGTCTCTGAAGCAAATGTGTCCACCGTTTGAGTTATTTAAAGGGAAGATACATAAAACACAAGAAAATATTTCATGGGGATAAGCATATGCTTACAGGAACATCAACTACATTATCTATTAAGGCTGTTTAATGTCCAGAAGATGAGTTAATCTACATGACAGGTAAAAATGAGAAGTTATTCAAAGTGTTTGCAGTTGTTGCTGAACTGTTAATTCCTTACAGCAGAAATAAGATTATGAGGAGTTTTGTTTTTTAAATGCAAAAATTGGGAAAAAATTGGAAAAAACTACACCAAATTTCTTTTCTTATTATGTGGTATGTAGTAAAAGAAAGATCCCCTTCTTGGAAGGCAATTCTTAAGTTTTGCAGACACTGAAAAGTATCTAAAAAAACTATTTAGCACATATAAAAAATACAACTTTATTCAACAGGAGAGAGAATGGAACATGATCTTGTGAAACACACAGGCATAATGATGACACGTTACAGAAATACCTGCCTAATAAGATCTAGAACTTATGTGAAAGAATCCCTGTTTGTTGTGAGGATAAACAAAATATAAATACAATATGTTTTTACCACACAACATAATTAAATCTTCAACATGCCCCATGTAGCCATCAGGACACTTACTTGGAAGCTGATAATATTTTTAAGGCAGAGTTCTGCCTGGCTTGCTCATTTTCTATGCTTAATGCAAGTTGTAATTTTTTCCTTTTTCTTTCCTTAGAATTAGGGCGAAACATCTACTAAGCAGTCACCTACTGACAAGCAATTACACCCAATTGTGTAATAGCAAAGAGCTGGAAGACTATTCCTCTACGAAAAGAAAGATTTTAAATTGTTGGTTTTGTTGCAAGGCTTTTAATATGTTGCATATAAATCCATATATGCAATTACAGTCACAGTGCAGCTACATGGTAACTTGATTAAAAATTTGATTAAAGGAATTAAAACAATCAAATTTTACACTGAGATACTGCAAGGAATGCTTCTATCAAATCTCCATTTCATGTGTCAGCAACCTTATTTAGCACCAGAGCTCTGCCAAGGCTCTGCTGTTCTGTATCACGCTCACAGAATCGTCACCAAAATTAGGATCTTCAAACTCTGAAAGAATCAGCTTCATTTCCATGTAAAGGCAGAGAGATTTCTTTGGTGAGCTTTGCACATGAGTATTCCTCTAGTGAAGATAATACATTATCTTCCAGAGACCAGGATTGCTAATGTGCTTTCTGTGAGGATGGAGAGGGTAAAAAACCAAACCATCTTTAAATGGGTATTTTGCTTCTGTCCAACTCTTGTTCAGAGTTTCCACATAAAAAACAGATTCTCACAGTTACCAGCAAAACAAAACAATACCTGATAGCTACTGGAACACCACTGTCTGTTCAGCCTGCTCTGTCAGCTAAGATTGTTCAGAATCATTAAGTGCCTGTAGTGTGCAGAGTAAATATAATTCCTTGCCTTGATCACAGGCAGAGTGGCACAATGACCTCCATCAACAGTTGGCATTGCCAGTCAACAGCCTCTTTAACCTGCTTTGTTACTGGTATCAGATGTAATATCTCTGTTCCATACACAGAAAAGTCCTGGAATTTCTGCATCAGTCATAAATGGAACCAAGCCTGACCTGTGGAGTATCAGAGAATGTAGCCTTAATTTCTTCTGCCACAAGCTTTGTGAAATCTCAATCCTCCCTTCTGAAACTGGAGGAACATAGTTCAGATATTTATATTTCAACTTGCATCATTGCACAGTGAGGGCAAGACCTGTACTTGTGGTACCTAAAATCAGTTTCAGGAGCAGAAAGAGCTCACCGCCTGGGACTTTTGTTGAGAATAAACCCATTTCCTGCAGTTTGCTCAAGAAACCTAAATACTTAGGGTCAAATTAGGTATGGTCAAATTAAAATCCAAATATTTCTATTCAAATGTTTATATCATGCAATATAGTGTTTATACTCCTACACCTCCCTTTGTAGCTCAGCTTTTTGTCCCTCGGTTTCTCAAATGCTTTTTAAAAGTCATTGCTAATCCCAGCTCTTTTTTTTTTTTTTTAAGAGAGTAATTTAGTTTCTTCCATTTTCATTTGAAGATAAACTTCCAAACAAAAATTGATAGCAGGGCTTGTAAAACTGCCAAAATACATTTTCCTGAAAAATGTCGCTTATTCCTGTTTTCTCTCACTCCCTGTTAACTTAGGATGCTTATTCAAGTTTGGAAGATGGAGGTTAACAAATAATCTTCAGTGGCTCTCCTATGTATTTAAAGGTCACTTGAGAGTGTCTGATTGGAATGATTGTAACTGAGATTAGTCTTCAGCTGATGAGAAATAAAATGAAAAGGCCAAGTTGTTTAGGAATATAAAGGAGACGTGCCAGAGAGTACTTGCCTTGTTTCTGTATAAGGCAGCACAAACTCTCCTAGGCACTGGTGTAGTGAATATCTAATAATTATTACAGCAAACAATAGCTTTTAGATAAATTTTGTTCTCATTCATCATCTACATTCAAGATCAGGCTTTGTTCTGCTCCTTTTAAAAGCACTTTCTTTAGAATTTTTAGAAATCGATGCATATAGAAACCTCTTGAAAAGAAAAATATCTATGAGCAATTCCAGTCACCAACTTGGAAGTTTCCTGCCACGAGGATAAGAATGCACATCATGTAACATATGACTACATTTATATATTATAGACCCTGAACAACTGGTTTGTTAATTTTGCTCTTGCTTCCATTTTTTGTGGGGCAGCAAATGTTCTGTCAGCCATTATCTTGAGAAAAATTGTAACTGATGGGTTCATTTCCATTTATGCCTAAGGAATTTTCACATAATTGTAAGCTGGAAAATATTAGATAATTAACATTGGTGATAAAACTGCATTCTACTGATTACCCTGCTCCACATATATGCTTAATTGTCAACATTGAGATAGCTTTAACTGCAAATAGACATTGTCCATTAGCCAACCAGACTGCTCGATGAGAAAAACATAGACATTTTAGCTGTTATTTGGAGGATGAGAAGAGCATAATTATCATTTAAATAGGCAGTTTTACTTTTCTTTTCCACTTAAACCCCCCAAAAAATACTTGTGTTCAATATTTGGGGACAAAGAAACAGCATTGTTTACAATAACTGTGATACTGAAGTCTCCTAATGCTCTGTCCACCCAGAACCGTCACAGTGTTTCGCAAAGATAAAAAAGAAATATATTCATTTCCATTTTTGGAAAGAAGGAAACAAGCACACAGAGGAGAAACAATTCACCAGGTATCTGACAGGGTATATCTTGAATTAGTGAGCAAACCTTACAGCACAGAGCTGAAATAGAGAACACAGTTCTCGGATCCACATGGAAAAAATTTTTCCTACATAGATCACATTCATTTAAAGCAGAACAGGGAGATGGGGGTCTCTCTAATGCACTGTTCCCTCTGCCTTGCATCCCAATGACAAACACCAAAGAATACACAGAATCTATAGACCTCCCTGTGATCCCTTTGTGTGCAAACATTCCAATTGGACTTGACATCCTTTTCTTCAAAAAGGTGGGTGACAAAGTGAATCTTTTGGCAGAGAGGCTGACAAAGGAGCTCCATTTTTGGTGCATGTTTCTATGGCTCTCCCTTTGGTCAGTCTAACAGTGTCCGATTTTTGACAGCACTTCTTCCTTCAAATCTCAGAAGGCTGTTTTGATGCCAGTAACCAGAACAGTTCCAAAAGAAGCTGAATGAGCCTCCCAAGTGCAAAGCATTTTCCCCCCATTGCATTCAGTCCTACTCCTTCTACAGGTTCCATTTAATGACAGAATTATATTCCAAGCTATTGAGCATTTGTGTTCATTCAGTCTAGTGTTTCAGCCTGCTCTATCTCTCACCAGGGTTATTTCCCTGGATGGCTGTTTCATATTTTATTAGAAATGACAGCTCTATTATTAACAAGAAAAAAATATAGCATGAAGGAAAAATAGAAGTACTAGCTCTAAGATCCAGGTGCTGAAGGATATGAAACTTTTATCTGGTGACACATAGGAAATGGCTGGATTTGTAAAATATTTTCTACTTGAATGGTTTATTAAAACTGACACCAGTACAACAATTACTACCAATTATTTTGTCAGTGTCTATTCCATTCAAAGTGAGAAAGTTAGTAGCAATAAACAATATATAAAACCTTGAGTTAGCTGAAAACCATTTTACTAGGGGTCACTTCATTGCTGAAAGATTTGATAAGCATGGAGGAAGAATTTTCTCTCCAGATTGCTGGTTCAAACCAACACCTAACATAATCACAGAAATAAATCCCAGCAGGTATTTTATGGTAGCTTATATAGGTTTCTAACTATATGATCCACTGGTTAATAAAGCCTTTGGTGCCAGAAGTTACATTTCATGCTTGGGTCAAGCCTGTTAAGTCTATTAAGGTCTCAGTTGCCTCCTGTATGGACCACCAGGGCCCAGAAGAAATTACAAAAGCTGCTGGCCTGGGGCTACTTCTGTGTTCAATACACATCTTACAGATATATGAATCTGAGAGCAGTACTGGCCCTGCAGGGGAGGGGTGAAAAAAAGCAAAGCCACTCCAACTTTGAACCAAACATAGAATAAAATGTTACCTTATTTTGATATAGAGGAACTTGAAGTAATATGTTTTTACAACTCTCATTTCCAGGATATAAAGCCAGAAAAATCCATAAGATCATATTGACCTTGTGTGTTTCACAGACCATTATATCTCACCCAGTTATTCCTGCACTGGGCCAAATAACTTGTATGTGATTAAAGCATTATTTTCAATCTTAACTTGGCAAACATCCATGGAGAATCCACCACACCCCAGAGCTTCAGTTGTATGTTCCAGTAGCCCCCTCTCCCACATATATTTCATACTTAACATCCAACCTCAACCTGTCTAGTTTCAGCTTTCAAGCACTCGTTGTGCCACCATTTTCTGCTGAATTAAAATAAACTTTTACTCACAAAGACATTGTGTAATATAACTAAGGTATCTCAGGACTAAATCTGTTACGGGAGACTGTTTTCTCCATTCCTCAAAGGATTTTAACTGAGTTTAAAAAAGACATATTAAAGTAACAATTGGATACCAGCAAAATGTGCCTGAGCACATTTTCTAATCCTGTTTAGAAAAAAAATTATTATTTTTGCCTCCTACCTAAAACTGGTCACAATGAAACAATCTTGAATTATTTCCACACTAAAAAAAAAAAGCAGACAAACATTATATTACATACACAAGAGAGAAACAACCAATCCAAGGAACAAAAGGAAAAAAGTCTGAGAACCATTTTTAAGGACAGAGCTTGAGAAGGACATTAAATTAAGGCCACAATCTCATTAGCATTCAAAACTTCTGGTTGCTCTTGTGAATGTCCTCAAGATTCAAAAACAAGCAGGATTTTGCAGGCACACAATCAAAGCACAGATGTTTGCCTTGACCACAAAGCAACCACCCTGAGTGACATACTAATATTTTTAAATGTGTCTGACACCTACCAAAGATATAATTTATTGAGTCCAGATTGCACATTTATAAATATTATAATCTGGGTTTTTCATGGAAGATGATAAACAATGGAAACTTATTTCAAAGGAGAGAATCAGAACTTAGAAATGTGTTCTTATGAAATGAAACATCAACAAGAGCTTAGAAAGCCATGTAGCATTCTTGAAAACATACCTAAATTCTAGGATACAGGACTGTTGGGATCGGGTTGTTGTCATAGCTAAAGCCAACAATTTGAATTAAACGATTGTTTAATCGGGCCCTGTTTTGACCATCCTCCCAACAATTTAGAATCATGACCGCCAACCCAGAAACTGCAAGGAAAGTTAAGCAAAAAAGAGAAACAGCAGGTGCCAGATAGAACATGACAACGCAACTTCTAAACATACGCAGAGTTTCCAAAGAAATAAAAATATCCTTACAAAACTGACAACAAGTTAACAGAGCCTAGCACTTGCTCAATACATCCAAAATTTCAAAACTTGCCTAAACACATTTTCCAGTGAATATTACACTAAAATAAGTCATTCTTACCTAGCAATACAAAGCTTGTAAGGGCAGCAAACCTATCCACTTTTTAAATTCACATCAGCATTTCCTTGTTCCCTTTATTTCAAAGTCTGCATTTATGTCATCACAGTTCTTCAGTGAATAGTTTGACGCAATATCAAGTATTGTTACTGCTGCCATTCAAAGCCAGAAGCTCCCTACTGTACACCAACTGATAAATATTATCTAGGGCTGCAAACACCTATATTCATTTGCTTCACAACAGCAGCACATTTATCTAAAGAGAAAATTGTAATTTGGGGTGGAAGGGCAGAATAACAATAAAATTAGTAAACCTATTGGAATCTTTTCTCGGTTTACTTAATCCTGTACCATTACACATATGTGACTTTAGATTTAAACTACCCTTGGAATTTTGCCACTATTCTGTTAAAATGAGTCTTCTAAAGCAAATGGTGATGGCAAAAGAGTTTATTGCTGATGAATCTCCGAGTACCGATTCTCCCAGCGGGTGCAGCTCGGAACACTTCCGAGATATTCTTGTGCACATTAGGATTTCTCAGGCCTGAAAGTTCAATGCAAAAAGAAGTGGTATGTTCTCATGCCTCAACCCCTAACTTAGTTTGCATATGAATAAGAGTCGTCCTTTGGAAATTTGCAGCAACAGTCTAGTGACTAATGTATGCGGAGGAAATTGAAAGCACTGACTCCTGTAGATCAGGATTTCAATAGCATTCTTAAAAAAGGCTTCAGCTAACAAAATCGAACCACATAGGCATTTGGTAAAAGCAGCATTAGTCCAAGTTCTGGTGTGCATAATTAGGAAATACTACATGTGCTGTGTATGCCAGGCATCCTGGAGCAGCCTCAGCCTTGGCAGACCTTGCAGTCTTTCCGGAGGATACAAACCCATGAGTATTTAAAAGCATTCATTAACCTAAAGGGTCTCATTTATTAGTTGCTCAACTCAGGACATCTTATAACTAATTTCCAGAAGTGCCTTAAACCTTATCTCTTGACTGATAGTAAAGAATTGCTCGTGACAGTGAGTACAAAACCTCTGATCTGCTCTGAATTCCCACAAAGGTACTATTCAGTGCCAACTTCTCTGGGAATCTGAGGAAGATTTTGTTCAGGGTATTAAGATTTGATCTACATAACTTCTTGGAGGACAAAAATCTTTCTTAGGAATGCAACTCCTCAGGTTGTGAGCAGAAGTGTTATTTCAAACTTGCTTTCAATTTGCAAGCAGAACAACTTTCTAATTTACTTCAGGTTAGGTCAACCAATTTATCAAACAGATTAAAGTCCCTGCATCTGCTAAATCACTTTTGTGGAAACCCGTTATGGAGCACAAGCACAAAGATTTGCAGGGAGGTTTGAAGAGGCAGCAGAGAGCAGTGATGATCAGCCAAGTGCACCACTGAAGATGATCTGAGCTACAGCAACTGGCACTGATTATGGCAGATTCAGGCACTTTCCCAGTCTGTGCTGTGAAAATAAATATATTCAACCACTGCAGGCAGGCCCAGGAAAAGATGCATAACTGCAGCCTAATTGAAGAATAATTTTATCTGCACATCCTGTCATGATGGGTCAAATTCATAACCACTGGACACTGAAATACAATTTCTGCACTGTCCCACTTTTTCTGTGGCTACTCTCCTAGACAAACCTGCCAGAGGACCTTGGCAGAAATGAATTTGAACACTGTCCTGATGAGTTGGAGGAGTTGTTGATATTATTTGGAGACAAGATGATTTGCAACACTATTTTGAAATATAAGCTTAATAAAGAAAACAGTAATTGCATGCTTATAATTTCACTGATTACAGAACACAGCTTGCAGCCTTCCAAATTATAGTTTACAGAAATGGTATCCTGAATGTTTTAATCTGTGCTTCTTTCTAAGCATTTATTCATGTGACTTGTCCCCTACAGCAGAGCATGAATTTTGCAAAACTGCTTTTTATATAGTCTGTAATGCTTGAAGAAAAAAAGAAAACTATTTTCCTTTAAAAGTCATATTCTCAGAGTAGATGACACTCTATGGGAGACTCAGCTAGTTGCAGCCCATCAGAGCCACATACTGTTCTACCATCTTTGATTTAGCCAAGTAAACCTCATGAATCTAACAAGTAGCATCCAAAAATATTTGATGTTTGCAACAGCATAAATTTAGTAACAGTATTGTCTAATTATAGATTAAGAAGAACCTGGAAAAGAGGTGACTAGCTGCACATTTTTCCCCTTCAATAGCAGAGTTAAAAGCACAGTCAAGGAATCCAATCTGTTTCCTTGTTCAAAGCACAAAATACATTCTTGTTTTAAGGTTATTTAATGTATGCTCTTGGTACAAATATTCCTCTTCTACAAATCTATTTGCTTTATGAAGTGACAAGGCAGTAGTATTTTTAAAAAAGCCCATCTTTGTCTTTTATTTGGAACTACAATGTATAAATCAAAGCCAACACTTGGAGTTCCAACACTTACATTTTTGTTTGTTTTTAAAATTGCATCCCTTCTCTCGGAAGGATGAAAGCCCTTTCCCTGCTTGGAATTACTTTTATCATGAAATACAGACTAAATATTACATGCCTCACTCATCACTTGTAGCCAAATAAATTACAAAATCACATAAATCCAAAGAGCTTACAAAATATGGATGCTTTGTTAGAAATTCCCTGTCTCTTAAGGTAATTTATTTCTTTCTTCTTAGTTTAAATAATTACACTAATTGCAGAGATTGCATTTTCCTTTCTTACAGTTACCAAATCCTACATTTTGGTTTCAGGCAGGTAGTAATCATCAACTCAGGCTCATCATCAACTAAAAACCTCCTGGAGATTAGCAGGAGAGTTTTTATAAGGTATAGCATCAAGAACTTTGTCACCATCTTTCTTGAAGTAGCAAATGAAACTTCACCATCTCTATTCTCTTCAGCAGGATTTCCTGCTAAAATCTGGTCTACCAAAGCTCCCTGGATAACAAAGTTCAATTAAGATCCAATGTTTGATTCAATTTTAAGGATCACTCCGTCTCTAGGCTCCATTCGATCCCCAGTCTTTCCACTGAGAATCCTTTTAGAATTTCCAAATTACTTTATCATAGTCTCCTAAATACATCCCCAAAGGATACTCATTACAACATGAAAACCAAAGAAGAATAGGATTCTTAATGAAACAACCAAAAAAACATCCCATAAAGGTAAATTACTCAATCCAAAGTAATAGCAAGTACCAACATCACAATCAGCACCCAACACAGCCCTCCTACTCCCTGCCTTTCCTAGTCCTCTTTGTTTCACATGCAGAACCATTCCCACCACCCACCTGCTTACAAAACCATCATCATTAACTCAGCATCTGTAGCTTATTGACAAAGCACCTCCTACAACAGCAGAGCAAGTTCTTGTTCCAAACTATCCAGGATTTTAACTTTCTCACTCATTCCATTATTGGCTCAAGCCAATTATTCAGGAAGAATATCAACAGACAGGAAATAAATAAAGTAATAAAATTTAAAATAAATTTTGAGAAAAAAAAAATGAACAAGATGAGAGCTTTGTTTAGAAAATATCAAAAAATTATGTTATTAGGATTTCTTTGCAGGATTATTTTTGGGCTGAAGCACCAAAAGCATTAATCTTTAAATAAAAGGATCAGCTAAAAATATGTGTATGTTCATTTCTGTGATGCAGAGTATTTATCTCATGAGAGAAAACTGAATTGACTGGCTTCACACATCATCTATGATAGTGAAGTAATGTTGAACATTAACTTGGTTTCAACAAGCACCTCCTCCTGTTCTTCTGAGTGCAATCTCAAAACAAAATACAGGCACAGACTCCCTTTCTGGGGAGAAGTAACAGAAGCACTGCTGTACTCTCTGCTCATGTCATGGACATGTGCTCATCCAGATCTCAGTGTCTACAGATCATTTCTATTAGTACTGCTGAGTATTGGAAGCACCTCTGGAAGAGCAAGTGGCTCTTTTATTTCTGTTAGTCTATGAGACTTTTTCATTAATCAAATATCCAAACAGAGATGTACACAAATATTTTAATAGGCTATTTTATAGTTCTGAATTTTTGTTAAATAATAAATAGCTCATTATGTGCTAATGCACAGTGATAATCTGTTTGTGGCTGCTAATGAATTGTATCTATGGCATTTCAAACAATATCTACTTACAAGTAAATAATTAAATTAGCATAAGAAACTTAGAACTAATATACTGAGACACTACCCAGTGCTTTAGATGGATCCTTTAGGCCATGCAATACAATCAGAACTAGAAATACAGCGCTGCCAAATGCAGTGCTTTGCCCCAAGCCCCATGGCTGCAATCCAGCCTGACAAGCACAGAGCAGGGGCACAGCCCCTGGACAAGCCCCTCATATGGATTTTGCCCTAAATCAGCTAATCCTTCCCCAAAAGGCCAGAATTTCTCATTGCATTACACCAGAAGACTTCTTAACACAGAAATGTCCCCCAAAACTAGAATTATCAAGGGTATTTACTGGACTGACATTGAAGCTATTCAAAGTCCTCTGTTGTGAGGGCAACCCTGCATCCACTGCTAAACAAGATTTTTGAATTTCATTCCCAGAATTCTAAGAGAAAAAACATCCCATGCAGCATCATCTGACACCACAGGTTTAAATATTTGTCTTATGTATTTTATATTCTTGGACTTCTCTAGTGCTGTATTTTTTTCAATTTCCTTGTGTTTAAAATTCACCCTCTTTGTAAACAGAGTTGTGGCAGGCAGGCAGCTCTGTCTTTGGGGCTCTAACCAGGAATATCTGAAGTTCTGACAAGAAATGCCCACAGATGTCATCACAGAAGAAAAATACAGCTAAAAATTTCTGGATCATATTCATCTCATCTTAACACTGCAATACAGTCCAGTTTTTCTGCAGGTGAGGAAACTGCAGCTGCTGAATCATTTGCCCTGCAGTCCTTGCTCCAGGACTGCGCTCACCTGGCTGTCATTGGGATGATCCTGCAGGACTGAAAAGCAAAGATGGATAACAATCTCAGCAGGACCACTGCTGGCAATGAAGTGCACAGGACAGAGCCACAGCCAGGATGGCAAACAGAGAGGTGAAATGATAGGATTAGCTGTGCAGAAGTTCTGGAGTCCTGTCCCACAATGTGCAGTTATGCTGAAATGAGGTTGTGAACTGATCAGGTAGAAAAGCAGATGATAAGTGACATGAATACATAAATAGAACATGTTCAGGGCTACAGCTGAGTTCACTGGTGTGAAAGGAGATCCTGTTCATACCTGAACAAGCACTTAATGATTGCTGTGAGCATATTATCTAAAGTACAAACAGGGGTAGAGAGATCAGTTAATCTGATGCTCTTGAGCAGACACTGCTATGTTTGTACACATTCAAACCAGTATGAGCATGAACAGGACTCACACGAACAAGAAACCAACAGTGCCACAGGTTTGCCAGGAGTGTAAGCCTTTATTTTTAATATGTACATTATCTATATAGTATTACCTACATTGTTACTTTCCTACATCATTACCAAGACAATTTATTATGCTACCTTCGACTTCTAGAGGCCTCAACAGTGTCATTTAAATGATGCAGCATTGTTGCATTTTAGAACTGTCCGTGTACTGGATTAATTGCTAACAAAAAGCTCTGTGATTCCTCCTATAATCTATTTGATGTGGTAAAATAATGAATATGTAATTCTGTAGACACTTGTTACTGTTACAAGTCTAACTCAGCTAAATTGATACATCCTAATGGTTTCCTGCATGTGTCAGTAGAGCTTAGCCTGAAAAAAACATCATTATCTTTATTAACACTTGGTAAGACTTTGTGTGCAGGACAGATCTGCTGCAGCATTGGACAATGGGCTCTGAGCTGAAACTCCTGACTAATACATTTCAAGAAGCTATTAAATAAGCCATGCTGGCAGTCTGGGCATTCATCTTCATCAACTACAATTTTTCTTTTATGGTATTTTTAGGCTTAGCTTAGTCAGTATGACAACACAGAACACACATATAGATGCAACATAATTAACTGAAGACACGCTGTTGTGCAAGAAGGATGTCAGTTGACCCAGCTTTAACCCCTCATGTCTTTGAAGACAAAATTAGTTCTGTGAAATTTATTGAAGGCACAGTATTGTAATCATGCTTGACTTGGAAATTAGCTAGATATCCACCACAAATTCAGAGGAGTTTAGAATAAAAGTGTGTCCCAGTTTCACATGACTGGACAGCAATACAGGGATTAGACATTTTGAAATCACTATTAAGGAGAATCGCTGTCTCCTCCTTTAAGCAGATGACATTTACATTATCCTTCACACTAAAATGGTCTTGGCTCAAAAGAAAGCCCATCTATACTCTCTATTTAATATTTTTGATATATGAATAACACCTGTTATTGATTTTTCCAGGAAAAAAATTGACAAGGAAAATTGAAAGACTATCATCAGTTTCTACTAATGGTTCCTGACATCCCTCTGACATACTGACACCATGGATACTGCTCAATATGCATCAGTAGAAATTTTTTCAATTAATTAAAAAAACAGTCTGATTTTAGCCACCATCACAGGAGCATGCTGCAACACTAGCTATCTGAAAAGCAACTTTAAAAAATATTCACCACAGAAATGTCAACACATGAAAATACTGGCAATGTGATTTTTGTCCAGGCAATGTCATTAAACTGCATTTCAAATGCACTTGTTTAGTTCACCACTATGAGATGTGATGTTGTATCAACTGCTAAAAGAGCAAATAACCTTGCCTACTACAACAGAAGATCTTCTGAAAAATAGATATATTTATTAGGGTCTAGAGCTCTTGCAATCCCTGTGGAACATCCACCTATCTACAGCAGCTGCTAGGTTACAAAACCAAAACACTTTAGGCTACCATTATCTTTGCTAGAATTCTTTCATTTGCCTACTCTTGGAGCTGAGATGTTCATTATATTCCCAAGAAGACATTTATGATGAGAAGGCATTAAATTGACCAGAACCTTCATGTGGACCTTTCACAATAAACATACAAAGACATTTTTTAGCTCAAAAGAAAGAAGATCTCTTGGATGCTATTAGACTGCTTTACAAAAATGTATTAATTGTGAAGCTGAGAAAGATGCTTTAGAAGGATGGTAAAGTATTCCTGGATATTCCCTCTAATGACATTCATAAACTAACAAAATACTTTGTTAAGACAGGTGCTGATTGAATAAACAACTGAACATCTGTTTCTGCAATAAGAAATTAAATACTCAATACACAAGCCCAATATGATAGTCCAAGAAATCAAATTTAATTTTATGGTTTTAAATCTGGAGGATGGTTGATTATTTTAGTCAGATGTTTAAAAAAAATTAAATGGATATCTGCAATAAGAAACTGAATTAATTTAAGGAAGTAAATAAATACTAAAAAGTGCTCAGAATGTATCACTTGCAAGGAGAGTAACAGGTAGAGAAGCAGCAATGCCCTTGTACCTCTTGCTTTATTCTGCAGAGCACTGTAAGGCCCCTGTGCCCTCTCATGTTGTGGGCTGAGAAATCAACAGAAAGGGACAGACCATGAGAGTAGCTGCCAAGTGACACTCAGGAGAATGTCTCAAAGACTGGCCACCTTCCTTCAGTTTCTATTTTTATATATTACTCTTTTCCTTTCTTCTGCCTTTCTTAGGTCCACAAACTCATCATATTTAAGAGGAAGCTGGTAGCTGGAGAAGGTGGAAAGAGGGATGAAGCTTATTGTTCAGAAATTACTTAATCTAGCAAGAAAAATCTCATATATCCAAAAAAATGACTGAAGTACTGGACCTCATGCTCTACTAACAAGATCCATTTCCATGTGTAGACCTCTATAAAGATGTGCCATTTATCTGCCAAGCTCAATGTTTAATCCAAGAACTTTATTTGGCCTGCAGAGCCCCCATAAACCCTTTCACACAGTTGGTGATTTTCCAGCATCCTAAATGCCTGGGTACCTATTGGACAAATGCAGTGCTAGACCAGCGCCCACCAGTGTTTCCATGAGGTACCATTACAAAAGTTCCTACAGGTTCTCTCTGTTTTCCAACCCCTTAAACAGACAGTTCTGATTTCTTTAAAAGATGAAAAATAGTGTATTCATCTTCTCAATTCCTATTACTTGTGTTAGACCATTTACACTCTGTTTTCTGACATTACCTACAATATATGGGATTATAAAAGCTACACTAGACCCTCAAAATGCATTTTGGAAACATGAGGAAAATAGTCTTCCAGGTTGTGTTCATTATCAGAAACTGCAAAACCCTGATAAAGAAAATTAAGAAATAAATAATCTTTATATGCAGTTCCTGTTTTCACCAGAGGAAGACGTTTGTCAAGAAGCACAGCCAGAAACAGTACCCAATTTATATGTGATGGTGAAGGGATTTAAGCAAGGCTTGACTTTTTTCAAATCCAAAGAAAAAGACTTTTATAACTTACAAGGTTTTCTGCTTTCTTCAACTATATCAGTTAGTTCAATGAAAGATATCATGGCTGAAAACCTTACTGAACCAGACAAGAGCAAAAGGAAAGCTATGGAATCCTTCTAGAAGCAAATTGGAAGCATGGAATGTCTCAGGCTGTGCATTCCCTGCAAGCAGAGCACAGTCAGGAGGCAGCCTTAGCACAGCAACCCTGACTGGCTCTACACACACATTCCAGTGGGAGGCACTGAGTGCTGGCCTAAGGCACAGAGACTGCCATGGTGGCACAAAATGTTCTTAAAGATTAAGAAAGTGAGGCTTAGGTTTGTTCATATGGAATCATTTTGTCATAAATCCTTTTTATGGGATCTTATGACCATCCCTCAGCCACTTCAGTGTGCATATACATTCCACTTTTGCCAGGGAAAGAAGTTTTATACTGATAAAAACAAAGTACAAAAATACGTGGTCATTTGCCCAGAGCAGTAAGAAACATTTGCAGCCAAGCCATTCATACAAATATGCCTTAAATACAAATATCCCCTTGATCCTGAGCATGATTAAGAAGGAAAATGAAATGTCACTGCTTTATTGAGGTCACATCTTCATTTTTAATTTTTAACTTATTTGTTGTAATTTACCCACATAGTACTTTCAGTAATATATAATAAATAAACTTTTATACAGTTAACAATGCTTTTTTCCCTGTCACATTCTGTTCCTTCACTGCAGTGATAAGTTGACCTGTGATGCCCAATAAAGAAAAACATAGCAAGCACATGTGGTTGTATTGTGCAGATCTGCTGAAGTCACAGAGGGTCTTAGACAGGCACATTATTAACAATTAGCCACTTACTGTAAATTCTAGCTGACACATCTCATTAAATATAGGCCAAAATAGACTTTGGTGATCGAACCTCATTTTTAATAGCTTTTCCCAGCATTCTGCCAATTGTTGTCAGGAAGCTGAAAATTACTCCTACCACTAGGATGCCCACTTTATTCTTGCTGACTGCTGAGAAATTTCAAAAGGCTGGCCTGCCTCCTCTGTGCCTGATAAAGGTAAAACCCAACCATGTGCCTATGATGGAGATAGGCTTTTAAAAACCTCTCAGCAGGCAGCATGAAGGGAAGAGAAGTAGGGGGTAAAAGGAAAAATATTTTCTTTTGTTGTTTCTTCTACATAAGAGCCCTGAGTGACTTATAACATTGACTGCCCCCTTCTAACACAATTTTGATGTAGGACTGAACAGCTGGTCTAGGGTCCAGAATCTAAATGGCAACTTATTGTTGAAATACCTGCAATTACTTTCCACCCCCACAACCAATCAGAAAACAAATTTTTCATAACTATCAAACTTAGCCAAAGATACTTTTTTAGATTTTTTTTTCCTGTTTTATTTCTTTTTTCTTTCCCTTAAGCCAGTTTTACATACTGAGCAGGGATCCTGTCTGTGTTCAAAAGGAAGAAAGAAATTGCAGACAAATTTAACTTATAGCAGAGTCCTCTGTGAGTATTTTAAGATCTCATTACCCAAAGATAATTATCTTAGCTCCAGTAATCTCTTCAGTCTTAATGTTTTCCATCTTTGAACAACTATCAGAACCAAACTTGTGTCCTCTGGCTTAGTACTGGGGTAGTTTCAGCAAATATTTTATAGACAATGTTTCAACAAATCAAATGGTGTGGCAGAGCACAACAATTCAAGAAAAAGCACTTGTTAAGCTCTCTACACAGGGAGATAAATGATGGCATCTTACCTGTCAAGATTTTGGAGTTTCTTCTTTGACCCTAATTGTTTTTATGCAAAGTACTCATGGCTAAGAATCTGCTTCACCATGAGCACAAGCAAAATATAAGATCACATGTTTGTTCTGGCTGGAAGGAACTCACTGAAGGCCCCAAATCCATTCTCCTGCTGAAAGCAGGGTGAACTATAAGCTCAAACCAGGCTTTTTCCCAGCCAGGTTTTGAAAATCACAAGGAATCCACAGAATCTGGGACTACACAATATTCCAGGAAGCCTGTCTCAAAGTTTGACTGCCCTCAAAATGAGAAGTGGTTTTTTTTTTTTCTATCCAGTCAAAATCAATGTTTCAACTTCCAGCTTAGGCAGATGTGTATAGTTTACCCAAAATCAGCCAGAGAAGGCAGGTAAGTATCCAGCTTGTTCAGAGTGACTGAGCCACTGACTGAAATATAAAGGGTTATAGCCATGATTTTACACAATTACTGAACTCTTATAGAGCTCCAGTGCCCACTAGCTCCCATTCTTTACAGTTTGTAATTATGTCTGCATAAATCCCCTGTCAGACCAACAATGCACTGATCCCTGTCTTCCAAATATGCTATTCTGACTCATTTGGCAAATACATTCAGTGAGCACAGCTTTTTTAGCCCCAGTATTCTCCCATTTGTCTGTTTAAGAACACATTTTTGGCAAAAACTTCTGGATCTATAAAAAATAAATAAAAACACACACACAAAAAAATAGAGAAATAGCTTAGTAAGCATGGGGAGTTTGTTTAGCTAGGTTGCTGCCACGTTTAAAAAACAATGATCTTGAAAGAGGAGTTAGTTATCTGCCAACCAGCCCACTGAATGGAAAAATTAGGAATAAGGCTTCAGAAGCCTCCCACATTTTGCTTCATAAGTATTCAGGTGTGAATGTGAAGTCACTCACCTGTGTTTCCCTAGCCTTGATTCAGCCAAGACCTTTTAATGGTGTGTTTAATTTTAAGCATCACATAAATGTGACCTTCTCATGGGAAACTTCCTTTACAATCATTCTTCAGTGATCTAGTGAAACCATCTATCTAAATAGAAATGATCCTCATCAGGAAATCTGCAGCAGAAATTGGCTATTAAAGCATTTCCAAGTATCCTCTGGGATACATTTACAACAAGGGCAAGAAACCTTGTGAGAAATGGATCCCAGAGGAAATTTTACCCACAAGGGCTTCTGTCTTTTTACTGATAACATGGTGTTTCAGATCAAAGACTGCATCTTCACTCCATTTTCTGCTTATTCTCAAGACAGACAGGAGCAGATTTTGTCAAGTGATGCACTACTAAGGGAAAAAAGGAAAATAATCACAGACAATATATAAAATCATTAAAACAGTTTCCTGCAATGAATCTTGAGAAAACTGCCTTTTGGATTCTCAGCTTCAGAAACATAAGTGGTAAAACCAGCAAAGAAATTTTAAGTCACACACAAAGAATTCTAATGTTCTTTCAATGCAAAATGGTTTTTTTACTTGTCCAGTATTGTTTTTTCTATATCTACCTCAAAATAGAAAAAGATTAAAAAACTCTTCTACTTTCTTCTTCCACAATGTGTACTACAATGAAAAATGTCTCCTTCACTTTGCCTGTCTCCCAAGGCTCTTGCACCCTGTGTGGTTTAGCTGTCACTACCAACTGCTCCCACCTGTGCACGTGTGCAGGAGGCACTGCTGGGCTGCAGAGGAACACAACCAATCCATGCTCACAGCACCTGGGGAACCCCAACACTATCTTAAAAGGAAGGAAAGTGAAGCAAAATAATAATGTAAACTCAGGTTGATTTTCTGTATGCATCTGGATTCTTGAAAATGAGAATCATGAGGTGGGCCAGGAATATTGTTTTTAATTTTTTTTTTTCAGAAAATGAAGCATTTAGAGAAAAACTGCCTAATCATACCAGAAAACAAACTCAGACATTCTGCCATATGGAAAGATTCTCAAATTCTCTAATCTGATTCACATGGGCTATTTAGGTAATTAACTTAAGCTGTTTAAAGAAAGGTGAAGAGGGAATATCAGAAAGGGAAGCCAAGCAGATCACAGATATAGCAGCTACATCCTGGAATCACCAAAGGAGACATTATGGTAATGATGATCAGGGTAGAAGCTGGGAGGAGCTCAGGGGCTGAAGGAATCTGGCTGTCTCACCAGGATGGAAATCTCTGGAACAGAGGAAGGGCTGAATGACCTTCCCTGGAACAAGACCCATCTCTCCCTGCCTCTGCTGTAGAGGAGCTGAGGTAGCTCAGCACCACAGCCCCCCCCAGGCAATCTGGAAGTTGGATAAGGCAGAATGAACCCTTGTCCACAGCAGCCCATTTTTTCTATTATTTTTGCCACTGTGAAAAGCCACTTAGTGCCTCAAAATGATTTCCTGGCCCCAGTTATGAAACAAACTATTGCCACTCACAGCCAGAAACACTTATGGACTGCTTGCCGTCCACAGCCTTAAGAAATCTCAAAAAATAAGGAGTAACTGCTCTACTGCATTTGAAAATCAGAATCTCTTATGGCTGTACTTTTCTTGTGAGGGGGTGATGTTTGGGACCAGTTCAAGCTGAGTGAGCCATAAGGATCTTCAGCCCAAGCACTAATTAATAGAAGTCATGCACAATACTGTTTTCTTCAATAAAAAAGGGCTTCCCAAAGCCTCCCAAAGCTCTGTCAGCAAAGCTCTACATGTGGCATTGTTCTCTGAACAAGGAAATGAACTAAGGCTTCTAATTTTTTGGCTAACTTCATTTAAAGAAAGAATGAGATTGGTGCCAAAAAGCAATCAATGGATTCCCACTCAAACAAAACACTTAAGACCGTGATTTGAATCCAGTTACTCATGTATTTAAAGTTATGAATGTGTGCAAGGGCCTCACTGGGTGAAGGTCTAACGACCTGGTTTTTTGGACTAAACTCCAGCTAATCCAACAATTAAATGAACATGCACTTGAAAATTCCAAGTTTATTTAATGATAAACTCCAAAATACTGGTTTCCTCTTTCTTTGCAGCCACACACATCGTCTTGGAAAGTGTTCTTCTTCTATAAAGGTATTTGATAGAACTGTTTCAATCTGGGTTCACTAATCTAAAAATGGCCCAAAATGTTGTGATACTGGGAGATATGTCATCAAGAGTTCTAACAATAAGTCAATATCAAAGTAGGGCTTGGGTAAAATAATTAAACTTCCTAAAATGTATAATGAAACAGGACAAAACAACTGTACCTCAGGAATCCAACCAAAGTGCTTTCCTTCAAATTTTCCCAAATAGATTATTAGATATTGCCAGAAAACTGTGACGAATTTTTTTCTACCACTTCTACAGCCCTTGAAGTATTTATCACCAAAACTCATTTAGCTATACTGACTGAGATTTTTTGGAACTTTCCTTAATATTTTTATTTATTTTTAATTGCTTTTGATAGCATCCTAAAAGTAAATTCTCTTCAGTTATATACTTGAAAATGGATTTACAACCATCCTAGTTTCACTCCAGTGATCCTCATTAGCAATGTACATATACATTACATATTTTCAAAAGAATTTTTTTAATGCATGTGGTTTTACTTTTTCCTCAAATAAGAGAAATTAAGAACCATGCCTTCAGATACATTTAAGGCAACACCTCCACTGATATACACAAGAAGAACTTTTGCACCTAAAGTCTCCCATTAATTATCAAAGAACTATAATCAATGATAATTATCACTGCATCCATGATGCTAAGATCAATAAACTAACACATAATCATGAGCCCTTTGAAAATTTCAAGTTATTCCGGCACCTAGTGTCCTGTAGGCTCAGGTTCTTTATGCTTCTGACAATGTCACCCCTTTTTTGTGTTTAGGCTAATGTTTAATGTCATGTCTTCAAAAGACCACATTTTAGGAAGGAATTAATCCCTTTAGAACAAGAGCAAGGTTGAGAAACTATACTACATCTTGATATTTATATCAAGATAATTTGGCTAAACAACTCTCTTTAAACAGTCTTTGCATATGGAGGAGATAAAAAAAAATGCAATGCAGGCAGGCAAGTTATAATTATCTAGTAGCAACTGGTAATATTTAAGGAAATAAGACATCCATTTTTATTAAAAAATTTTGAAACAAAAGGATCAGTTTCCCATGTTCACAGGGGAAATAACTAAAATTCATCTCTTACTTGTGGATGGTAATATTAGTTTGCTTAGTTTTTTATTTATGAACTTCTTGTTGGTACAGGCACCATATAGGACTTTTTACTGCTGCTAGATGAAAGCAGGTTCAAAGTGAGATTTGACTTTGTATCTATCTTTCAAGATCTGCTGTGTATAATACACACTAAAAGCTTCACCTAGTTTGGCCTCATTATATCTTCCTTAATTGAGTCTTAATAAAAAGACTGTGTTCTAGTGTGAAATTTATTAATTGGTTTTCAAGAAGAGAGGCTTGAAGCAATATAGACATCTCAATTAGGGATGCATTTCAACATAAATACAAAATTTATGCCTCCTGTGATTGCCAAAATGACTTAGAGCTAAACACAGAGAACTGACGCACCAAGTCTCTTGATATATTTTGTACCTGGGTAGAAAAAGCAAAGTATTTCTATAGTAGATTGATTTACTGCTGCTGAAGACTAAAGTAGGGCTACATCTTGAGTGTGTGAAAGGCTGTCACAGAGGGAAAGCTTAATTTATCAATTTGCCAGTTTCTCAGGGGAAGCCATTAATGACAACAGTATGAGGCTGCCTTTTAGCAGGATTCATTGGACTTATTTTCCTAACTTAAAAAAAATTATAACTTTTCTCCCCATAAAATACCAGACCTGTCAGACACACAAAAGGACAACAGGAAATGGTGCTCTAAGCACCAAGAGCACCATCTGTTCACCCCACAGCTTTCTGCTTAGATTCAGAACTCTGAGTGCCATAAAAACAGTATCTTTAAAAAGCAACAAAACAAAAAATCCAAACATTCCAACACCTACCTGACCCAGCCTATGAAATGTTACACATTCCCTTTGCACATAATAAGCATGATTTTCTTACCCATTTAGATGCTCAAGGCAAGGCAACTACAACAACAGATCACAAATCAACCAGTAACTAATTCCTGTAAGTAGCATGGAGCATCCTAGAAGCAACTATTCAACTCACTTCAAACTTCTTAAAATAAAACAACTTTTGGTGCCAACCATGGAATCTGTGCAGCACGCCCACAAACAAAATCTCACCTGTATATACAGTTTCAGGCCCAAAAAACACATATAAAAGTAACCAGAGTCTGTGTCTCCCTGGCTCCAACTGAGTTTAAACCTATCTGCAGCTCTAACAAATAGTTAGACCTAGGAAATACACTAAACTTACACATAGCTTGTGTGATTTCTACCACTAATCACCCTGGGCTCTGCTGCATCAAAAACAAAGTCTAGAATCATTTAACAAGGAATAGTGTCTGAGAGAATAATTTTAATAATGATTTACACCCAGTTTTTTACCTCTTAATCAGAATTTGTAGTTTGGTAGATGAGTGTAATTTTAATTAAACCCTTGGTTAGGGGTTAGCTGCACTAGGTTTCAGCAGAGCTCCTAGTGAGAAAGGTGGAGAGCTGAGCCTCCTTCAAGGCACTCCAGTGCAAGCTCTCCTTTCAGCTTTGTACATCTATGGCAGGGTCAAGTGGCTGACCTCAACTCAAAGAAGAAGGGTCACTGAGCACAGGGAACCTGTGCTACTCTGCTGCTTTTCCATTGCTGATCTTGCACTGCAGCAGATCTCCCAACCAGTGACCCCTTCCTTTGATCTCACAACAGGTTCAGGGAAATTAAAAACTCACAATGGCTCAGTGGAAGAAGAAAAAGCTGAGGTTTTTTTGCTTGCAAGGACAGAAGCGCTGACAAGGACAGGAGACAAGAGTGTACTTCCTGGCATTTCTGCCCTGCACAGGTGACAGGATGAAATTAAAGGAGCAAACCCATATTCAAATTCCTTACCTTTCACAGGATTCACCATGTTGTCCGAAAAGTTGTTAAAAAGGGAAGAAAAAGGGTACTGTCACTTGTGAGAATGAGCCTCTTTTACCAACAACTGTCCTGTGGTTTTGGTCACAGTTTCTGTGACCAAACTCATGGACAGAGGTGACCTAAGTATGTTAGTCCCCAGCTACTCCTGTCTACTTCTGTTGACCCCAAATAAGGGTTTTTTCCCCCCATGCAATAAGCTGGTTCACACACAGAGCTGAAATATTCCATTTCACATCTGCAGAGATGGGTGCTAAGTGGAGGATTCACAAAGCTGGCACACCCCCATTATGCCAGGTGCTCATTTTTACACAATTGGAACAATACAAATTTCGTATTTCCCATGTGTGTAACAACCTAAAGCTCTGGTCATTGCCTTTGCAGCCTCATCTGTTTAAAGATACAATGCACGCTTATTTTGCCACTCTCACTCAATGAGGAAGAGGTTTATGTGAGTAAGGGCAACCTGTGGGTGAATATTTTCACAGAACCACAGAACAAGCTGAGTTTGAAGGGATCATATGTTAACAAGCACAAATTTCAAGCAAAGTTGTTCTTTGGATTTGTAGTTTGATTTATCATGTTTTCCTATTCTTACTTCTTGGATCACGGCTCTTGTTTCCTGCAGGTTTAGTTATTAATAAGTTCTTTTATTTGTCCTGCACTATACTTCAGACAATTTTTAACCTTTTCATGGTACTTTATTTCAACACTTCGAGACTAGGCAAATGCTCCCCTGAACCACAAAATAATCTAAGATATTTTGAGGATTTACTAAAGGAACATCCCTGCAGGAGCTCTAACTCCTGAATGCAAGGTGAACATACTGAGCCTAAAGAAAAATTCAGATATTTGCATTCACGTGCCTTCTCTTTCTTAACAGCCATGTAATCCCCTTCTTCCTTTTGCACATAATGGAAGAGGGAAAAAAGGAGCTTTTTTGCAAGCTAGCTAGCAAATGCAAATGTAAAGCCTCTTTGCCCAGTACAGAATGTGTCTGAATTCCATCTGTATCACACTGCTACATGCCAATTACTTTAATTAGGGTGAGATCCAAGATTCACAAGAGAAAGTTCATAGTGTAATTAAGAAATAGTTTTTCTCCTCAGTGCTCCCTTTTCATCTTCTTCTTTGCTCATTTTTCTGCTTCCCTCCCACCCCTTCTCCATTCAGGGACTTTTTCATTCTGATTCTTTAGTCATTTTGGCATTAGCATTGTTGCACTTACATCTTCAGACAGGCATGAAAGCCAAAAAGCTGGTTGCCTTTAATGCTTCCAAGATAAGGTGTAAAAAAATGAAAAGCTAAGAAATGAAAGTGAAAGGTTTTATGCTGTTTTCAAGTGATATTTGGTGTGGTGTGGCACAATGCTTTGAAGTGTATCTTATTAAAAGCAATGTCACATCCTGCCGAGAAATGGCACTGCTCAGCACTCAGGGAGCTGGGTAATCTCACAGAAACACAAAAAATGGACTTGCCAAGGAAGGAAAGAACTGATTAGGTTATGTAGATGTTCTGCAGGACCTATAATCAGCACGATAATACTGAATGTATCAATGAAATGAGTGTTGTCTTAATAACATCAGCAAAAGACATATGTCTGTCAAGGTTTGCTATAACAACAATTTTCATTTGAAGAGCTACCTAATCTCGATCTTTTTTGCAGCTGGCATGGATTAACACCAACAGTGGACAATTTTCAACAATTCCTAAGTCACACAATAGCCAATGCTATTTGTTCCCCTTTCTTCACACTTCTAATCAGAATACATCAGTCATTAAGAGCTTGACACTCATGTGTCTTGTGGCAACAGGGATGTCATCACCGATTATAGAGATTTGTGTGGAAACATCTGGGTTTAGAATTATACAAAATAGTTTCTCAATAAACACTTGTTTGCTTCTGTGCTAAACCAGAATACTTTTTTTTTTTCCTAGAGAAAGTAGCTTAGTGGAATTTTACAGAGTTGGTATTAAATAAGAAATAAGTTTATTCTTTAAACAAAAGGGGATTGATTCCTAGTCAGGATAAATTATTTAGAACCAGATTTATGTCAAATGAGAGCTGGCCCCTGCCTCATTAAAAGAATTATTCAAGCCCCTTGCAGCAGGTGGCAATATCTCACTGACCTCATCTCAACCCAGACCTGATCATAGATGCTTTAATGGCAAAATGGAGCAGTGTGAGCTCAGAGAACTTGAAGCATTGTATTTACAGTGTGAAAAGCTCTCAGTTGAACACTCATCAGTCACCTCTGAAGGGCTCTTTTGTTTTGTTGAATTAAAACCTGTTTCCAGTTGATTTCAGTTAAGCTGAACAAAATAAGGATCTTCCATACTTGGATTTCTATCAGCTCAGTTTTGGAAGTTTACAGCCATACCTTGGTTTGCTGGAGCATCTTTTCCACAGGGGCTAAGTCCAGCCACTACAGACAATGCAAAATCATAACTGCTGCTTTATAGCCCTTAGATATTCCTCTGAGAACATCTTTCACATTGACCAAGTTGTACAGGCATACAACGAATTTGCAGTTTTTCAACTCCTTTTCCATTGATGTAAGTGAATGTGATACAGTGTTAGAGCAGAGCTACATTTGGATTGACAACATAAATAATCCTGGAACATGTGCACAGTTTTAAAATTCAGGAATGCTCATGTGCACATGCATTATGATGAGAATCAACTTGTGATTAAATTGATCTTTGCCTGAATACAAAAGTAGTACAATAAGTGCAGCATATGTACTTCTAATTGAGTATTCAAGCATGCATATGAGAGAGTAAAGCCACACTTAGGATCAACTATGACATTATTTACATTTCCAAAAGATATATGTCCAAAGTTTTTTCCACTGTACTATAGCACAGGAATTACGTGATTATGTCATTAGATGGAAATAAATAAAATGTCCAAGATTTTGTTTGAACTTTTTTCAATTCTGTAAATTTTCTTTAGTGCAAGTTATTCTCCCAATAAGTACATTTTGCTCCAGAAATATAAATATTAAAAAAAAATTATGCACTGTGGAACAGAAGTACTGACTTAATACTCAGTTTCAGAGTCCCACGTGCCCTATCATTAGTGGCAGACTGATTGTTTTCTACATTTCAGCAAAACACACTGGACTAATTATAATTTCACCAACACTGGAGTTGAAGAACACAGATTAATGATCAGCAATTAAAACATCAACAACATCATAAACAATAATGCTTCATACCGTTAATTTCTGTTGCCTGAAGTCACGCTATTTCTCTTTGGGCATGAAATACATAATGCAGTCATTACTTCCAACATGAGTAAAATGCTATCACATTACATGCTGAGATTCATATACTGTAGCTAATTTACAGCACCTAGACAGGAATGTGCACTTGGTGGATTGTGCATATATAATAAGAAGCTAAATCAGTGTTAAGATCTGAAATACCAGAACTCAGATTGCTCTATCCAAACATATGCAGCACCAAACTCAGATTTTAAACAACCATAAGCTCAATGTAAACAAAGTACATCAGACTGGAGTCTCTACCTTCAGAAGTTTTTCTGGCAGACCAATGCTGTCAGATTCAACTGACAGAGGTACAGCCTAGACTTTCGTGCTACATTTTCTTAGAAAACTAACATCACTGTAAACCTTTCTGTCTGGTGCAGCATTCAATTTAATCAAGTCTCTAGCACAAAGCTCATCTGATGTCATTTCTCATTTGCACCAGGAAATCAATGGCTGCAGCTGCAAGTCACTGCAGTAGGTAACTGTGGTTTGCCCTTGTCCTTTGAGCATTTGCCTGCCGAGTTTGGAGACTGTCACCCTGCAGTCAGCATGGCTTGTGGTAGCACAACTAGGGCAGGACTTAAAACAGCCCTTTTGTCAGCATATCTGCAAGGGCATCCCATTAGCTATGGTACAAGTGACTGTGTGAACTCACTTGCTGTAACGCTGTTTCTCTTATGCTCAATATTCTCTGTTATCTTTTTAACCTACTGAAATTTATGTTGGGAGATGCATTCAGTAAACTGAAAAATAAACAAATGTACTATCTCTGTGTTGAATGTCAGCACCTTTATGTGATCTGAAACACTAAAAAGCAAGCTGGGGACTGCTTTGTTATAAAAGAATGGTGAGCAGAGGCAGACACACAGAGGGAATGAAAGCAAACACACAAATCTCACTAGTCATTTTCAGATTGGAAATATTCTGTTCACTCAGATGCAGCCCTATTATGAAAATTGAAATTGATAATAAACCCAGAAAAGACAGGCATTAATTAATGTTTGCTACATTTAAAATTTTCCCTATATGATTCAACAGGATAAAGCAAGATGCCAGCAGCTGATGTGTTCTTTATTAATTGTTTATCAAGGACAGGTTGATAAACATGACAGCTTGTTATTCATGACAGCTAAGTCATCTCTTACCAAGGGTAGAGACTCCTGATGGCTATGGAAGTGCTAGACTGATATGGAGCAAAACTGCCCATCAAGAGAAAATATCAACACTAGTTATGTCCAAAACTGAAACAGGTGCAGAACTGTGAATGGGCATACCGAAAAAGAATTTGCCCATCAGTTCACAGGGATGATCTGGCTGGTATAGCAAATATCAGATCAGTGGAGATGTCATGGAAGTGAAAGGCAAAGTCAGATGTTTCATGTAATTGTAAAAACTTTCTGATTCATGTCTAACTTCAGACGTTTCTTGTTCCTTTCTAAGCAGCTGGAATTAAAGCTGTTCGTGAGCTGCCACCCATGAATAAAGATTCTGCTACCCTGACTTTCTGCATCAATATCTCACAATTGTCATTAAAACCAGCTGGTATATTTATGAACAAAAATGTTACATTGTAGAAAGCTTGGCAGAATTTTTCCCTAATACATTAGCAGCCCTGGAGGCATTGTCACAGAGCTGCCAGAAAAAGGTTTGGTTTAACTTCCCAAATCCAATTCCCAGGAGCAGCAGGAATTACAGCAAGAAAGGTCTTTAGCAATTGAAATAGACTTTCCTTATGCCACTTAATGGGATGCCCTCTGGCCAAATGAATATACTCTGTGGGTTCTGAATTCAGCCAGGTTGAAATTCACGGTGTTTCTTGGTATGATACAGAGAAGTAAGGATGCTTCCACCTGACACCTCACACATGGCATATGGGCAACTATCACAAGTGATAAACAGAATGTCTGTTACCATTTCTCAAACATAAGCATGGATGGCTGAAGGCCCAATTGAAGAAAATTCCCCTTTTAGAGCCAAACAACAGGTGGAACAGAATTATCATCATTTTCTTACGATACTTTATCAGCATTGTCAGATGCTCAGACAACAGGGCTGATCTGCTCAGCTGTTCTGCTTGCGGACTAAGCAGTTGAGATATGGACTTTATATACATTTAAAAACAAAGAGCTATGATTCACAAGTAATTTTGCCAACTGGTGGATAGCCAAAGACACAGCCAAAGAGCCATGCATGGGCTTTATATACCAACTCAGGGAAACGGTTTACTCTCTGTTGTAAAGTTTTTTCATTACCTTCTTCATTAACCTTTGCTTAAGCATTACAATATCTATTACCTTCTCTTGAGCAGCATGTTCACACAGCTTTATTTTTCATCATTCATGTTCTCAGTATGGTAGCACCCAGTTAAGATCATCTTCAAAATGGCAAACAAAGTGGGACATTCTGGAGCTTAGTGTTGTCATTACAGCTTCAGACAACTTTGCTTCAAATGCTTATGTGGGCAGAGTCTTATATTAACCTTATATCCACCATCAGAGAAATTTCCCATGACAGTAGATGTTCCTAAACAAATTTCCTTAATTTTGCCTTTTTCTCTCTTTACACAAACTTTTATAGGCCTTAAACTCTATACAAGGATCCTGGTAGAGGTACTAAAATCACTAACATTATGGTGCTCATGTTTCATCACCTCATTGTGCTGGCCTGTCCTGTCATAACCAACACTTCCTCCCTGAACACAACTGTAAGATACATCCAAATCCTGCAGAAAAGCCCAGACCATTCTGCAGTGCAACTCTTAACCAAAACCACCTCTTTGTGGCAGTTCTACAAATTATATCTGGTGATACTGGTTAGAAGAGCACAGGCAAGCTCTATTCATCATGGTAGCAGTGTTTTTTCTTTTAAATATTATCTTCTGCAATATGCAATTGGAAGAAACATCATGGTAAGAAGGAACTATTTCAGAGGCACTCTCTCAGGAGGCCTGTGTTTGAAAGGTTTAGAAGTACCTGTACAGCTTGACCTGATATCAATAGCATCAGCAAATGCTCAGTTCCACACCTGGATATAATGGAGTCAAACAAGCCACTGACAACAGCCCCCCAACACACACCTTCCCCACCAGGCTCTGACTTTTTTTTTTTTGTCTTATGATGAAGCTAAACTCCAGCTCAACAAACCCACAAAATGAAATCACTTTCCATTGCATTATTCATTTTGGATGTAAACTTACTGTGGCAGATATCACCAAAGGATTTCAGAAATAGAGAGGTGTTCTTACATGGCTTTCAGCAGCAAATAATTAGGTATTTGCTCTCAGAATAATACAGTGAACCTTTTGAGAAATATGTAAGCAAAAAGGAGGTTTTATACAGCAGTTTCACAGCAAATCAAACACATCTTATCAAAATGTGACCTATTCAAACTGCAAGTGATGTAGTGAAGAAAGATCATCCCTTAGCTGAGTACACGTTAAGTTCAGCAAAACTGTCAAAGCCCTTTAAGGCAAACAGCCCATTACAGCCCATGAACGTTGTAAACTATTACCACTGCCAAGGTAATGTGGGATAATTTCTCCAGAACTGCAAAACCGACATATTGTCATTTGACTTTTCCTCAGAACTCTACAGATAGATCTCTGTAGATGACATGCTTAGCAGCAGGAAGGTTTTCTCCCTTCTCAGAACAGCTAACAGAAAAGATGGGAAAGGCAAGTCTGCACAGGCTACAGTAGCTACAGCAGCCAGAAATAATATAGCAACAAATTCTCTTAAGAACTGCATAATTATATATTGTTCTATGGCGCAGAGTTTGGAAAAATCAGCTGGCAGATAGGCAGAAATCAGGACTGATTTCTGTGTCAGGGGTAGAGAAATATTACAGCACTGACTCCCAGCAGTAGAATCCTCAGTCCACAAGTTTACATGATTAAGCTGCGGCCATTTAACTCACCAGGCATTTGATCGATATCTCTGTCACACAAGAAAGGACACAAATTGCTTTGGGAAATGCTAATGGACATCCTAAGGTGTAACTGCCTTCCAAATGCGTTTTCCTATGTTCGTACACTAGGGGGATCTAAAGCAGGAGCAGGGCTGCAGTTGCACGGCAGAGCACACAGAGGAGACATAATTAGAAGACAGAGATAACAATGCAGAACATAATACTAACCATGAGGCTAAAAGGGTTTTCCAAACATATATGGCTGTTAAAAGCAAATACAAAACCTGAGGTTCTTTAATAAAAAGGGCAGCAGATTATCCACTGTGCCTACCAGAACAGGTCTTTTGGTATTTTTAACAGCGCAGTGTCAATGACACCTTTAGGATAATTACTGGTTTATCCTGAGGTCCTAAATACATAATCACATTATAAGAGATGCAAATAGATTATAAAACACAAACAGATATCCCATAGGAAACAAAACACGAGCACCTAACGGAAAACCAATATTCCTTTAGACCTTCAAATCACAGTTGTGATAGAAAATACTTCAAGAAATCAACTAATCTGGCACTTTCTACTCTCAGTGACTTTCTCACAAATTATCACACCTTATTGAACTCTCACTGATTTGATATCACAGCAGCCCTGATGAAAAAATGGCTAAAGAGAACACAGAGAATTTGCTGTGTTCAAGTGGCTGAAAAGAGATGGTTTGTCCCTCTGGAATTTCAAAATAAATAGAAGTTTAAAAGAACATACACAACAAAGTTGGGTTAAATCACTTACTGAGTAAAAGGTCACAGGCCACTGCTTTTCAAACTAAAATGCAGAGATCTGTACTAGGAGTATGGATAATAGCCCTAGAAAAGCAGGAATTTTTTGGTAACTTTTATTATAAGCAGTATACCTGTCCCTCATATGCCAATCAACAAAAACTCAAATCATGTTTAGCTGCTGGAACTTGAGCTCATATCCTAAAGGTGCACAGGTCTCGGTGCAAAAATTAGTCTCCTTCAGACTTCAACCAATTTGGAAAAAAACCCCACTCCTTGGACAGGGATTAGACTGAAAAAGTGTGGCTCAGCCAAAACAAAAAGAAGGAAATATCAAAACAAGGCTGAACTAATTTCTAACAATTCTAAGTACAAATTTTATTTTTACATGTATTATTTGTTCCAAAGAAAACATCTCATATTTGTATTTCTTTCAAGATCTGATCTTGACAAAAAAGTTGAATTTGTTTTTATTTAAATTAAAAATCTCCCCAAAACCCTGCATAGTATCTGTCTGTTTCACATCTGCTTTTCAATATTGCCAAATAACAAAGAATTTCACAAATCACACTGTTCATTTCCTCCCTAATGATTTTATTTAAATGCCATATTGCTCCTAAAATACTGATAGCCACAAAAATGCCAAAGATCTCTGCATCAAGGTGCAATTCCATTAAGCCTCACTTTGAACTTTCTAGGATATCCTCTGGCTGAATTTTACACAGATCAAGTTGGCTTTGAGATTCAGATTGAACACTTATGAAAATGACTTTGTTTAAAAATACACTATTCAAAGATTTTTCTGCCCCAAGGAGCCCCTTTAACCTTCAAGCTGTACTTACTGTAGGAATTCATGTGAGCCTTGAGTAGTCCCAGCTCTCTCTTCTCACAGCAGTATTGTTTATGTTCATTGATATCTGTTCTCCATATCTTGAAATTTTTCCCCAACTGAGCTCTGCCTCTGGAGGGCACTGATTCATCCATTTCCTGATAACCAATATGTTCTTTTTGGATTTCTAAGAGAGATGGCAAATACTGCAAAAGGAAAAAAGCAGAAGAAAGGATTTTAAATTTTGAATACATTTGAACTTCCAAAAAATTACTTGTTATTTTGTGTTTTGCTTAAATGAGTGTTCATTTTATTGAGTTTCATCAGCATGAAAGAACAGAGAAAGTGAATTCTTAATTTTCTTTTTTCAGGTATTCATACCAGCCACTAGACAGGTTAGACACCTATGCATAATGAGGAGAACCACAAGTTTATTAGTAAGACCTGAATAAAAATCATGCATCCTCATGCTTCAAAGCATTACAAAAATAAACCCAGAAATGATATCCCTTTGCTCTATAAATAGCATTTGATGGAGATTAAAGAGAAACTTTTCTTCCCCATATTAGTTCCATAATCGCCTGATAGTACTACATTCTGAAGCAATTTTATCAGAGAGACAATAGACACATACACACTTTGCTGAAGAGAAAACTAATTTGCATCACTTATTCTATGGTAATTGTGCATGTTTTCAGCTCATAAACAAGTGAGGGTGCTTATCTCTCAGTATAAAAAATGCCATTTATCTTGTTGGGTATACCAGGGTATGAACACACAGAAGAAAGTTTCCCATGTCACAAACAAAGTGACCATTTCCTCAGAAGGCCTTGCCCACGAGCTCACACCCCAGGATAAAAGACCTTCCTGTCCTGCACAAACCAGCAGCTCGAAGCTCTGTGGCAATTTGTAAACTCATAAACACCCACTCCAGAGCAGTAAGGGAGTGCCTGTACTCAGCTCAGAGCGCACAAACACTTACAGAAAAAAAAGCTTCATCAGAAGAAGTAGCACATCTTAGAATGTATTAGACTAAGAAAAAGTTGCAATTCATCAAGCAATTTTTTCACTGTCATTTATCAGCAGTAACCATTAATAGATGTCTGCAAAGTTGCAGATGGCTCCATTTCAGCAAGCTTATGGGGCCACTGTTTAGAATATCATGGCATTTAAACAAAATGTTAGGAGGTGACATCCTAGGATGTTATTTGACATTGCATATGGATGGATAAACTCCCTTCCCCCTGCCCATTAGCTGGCAGTTCCAAGCCAAAGAATCAGTCTGGAAGTTCAGAGTTACGAGTCCAGAATGAAAAACTCAGTGAGTAGAAGCAGTTCTCAATGGAGGCAGGAGGGGTGCTACCAACTTTACATGCTCCTTTTTCCATTGCCAGCAGTGGGAATTTGTGAATTTACACAGCATTTTATCTTCCAGGCATGTACTCATTTTTAATGTAAATTATACACAAAAAAAATATTGATTGACCATAAACATCTCCAAAAATAGTTTTTGTGAATAATGGACTTTTTCACAGATATTTTCATTTAGTATCTTTGAAATAGCAAAGGCTGCAATAAATGTTTTAGTACAAGTAACTGCAAATAAATGATAGAAATATTTTATGTCTTTTCTTAAGGGGTAATTCACACAGCCATCCCAGACAAGTGTTACTACTCAGAAAAAGCATCTACAGCATAAGTACGACAGCACTTGTGTGACAGACATTACTGAATCATACCACACTTTCCCAGGAGATCTGGAAATTTTCATCACAGCCACTTGCCATTAAAGCTCAAACAATTTTATAATGAGAGCTGACGCATTTTAACAGTTGGTGCCATCGTGACATTAAATTATATGATGGACTGCCCCAAAATGATAAGCTTTAAATTATGAAAAAGTTTATGATGCATAAACTCCCCATCCTCTGTTAACATCTTTTACCAGTTCCAATTTCTTCCACTTACAGTAAGTGTCACCACATACTTCCATCCTTTTAGAAAACCACATTATAAAGTTGGAAAAAACTATATTTTCAGTCTTTCTTCCATTTATCGTGGTGTTAGGGTACATTTTGATAATAGGAAAACCCAGTATGCAGACAGAACAAAGCAGATCCTCTCATGAGGTAACAGCTAATAAGCAGAGGAACAAACTTTTAGTAATAATTCTGGAGGACAAAATGCTCCATTTAGGTACACAGGGAGCATAGAACAGACAAAGCTTGTGCATTGTCTTCAATATATAAACCCACCAAAAAGCTCAAGGTTATGGACCCTGTGGGGAAGTGAGTCAGCTTCCACATCCTGTCATTCCTCTGTCTCAGTGAAACTTTGTGTCACAGTGCCAGGTGATCGGGTCCCCATGAGGTGGCTCTGCTCAAACTGCAGAGCAGGAGCATCACCAAACTCACTCACTGCCACCCATGCCCAAACACGAGGCTGTGTCCAGGAACAGATGCCCATGCACCCCATTGCCAAATCTTCAATCTGTACTTGTTACATGAAGGATTTTTCAGTCCTTGTGCCTCCAAATTTTTTGTACTTACTCTGGCTTTCTTGCTATTCCAAGTCCAAGGAAAGACAAATGAGGTTATATAGAAAAAAAATTAAAACTTTATAACTGGGAATAAAAATCTATTGTATTTAATATCTTTCCATAAAAGTGTTTCAGATATTTCACACAGGTAGTGGAGCACTGACTGTTTTGCACAGCCACACGTGGAACAGCACATGCCACACCAGCTTGCTGTACTCAGTTGTGTTCATTACAGTAGAAACAAGCTAATTTAAACATGTATACATACATATTTTCAATGCAACTGTATCTAGGAATGATTTCAAGTGTTCCCAGAGTGAAAGCAGAAATTCTGGACAAAGGTGCTATAAACAAATCTAAAAATCAGATAAAAAAAAAAATCTTCTCCAATATGACATTTAACATTTTCTAAAATAACTGATAAATAATGACAGTCACTTGGTTTTTAATGAAATATAGACAAAAGGACAAATTCTATCTTGAGAGACACTGGGAAAAATGCAGTTCTTGGTTATATAGCACAGCATTTCACATCAATTTTGCTGGCTTGCAAATGTAAACAGTTTTGCACAAAGCTTGGCAACCTAATAATCAAGCTGAGCTCCTCCCAGATAATAATAATTTTTACTTGAAAAGACTGATAACAAAGTTTCCTCTGCTGAGTTTCAGATGGAACTGTGAAAGTCAGACACAGTCATGTGTTTCCATGTCATTGCTTGCTTACTGAAAGGTGAAGAGAAAAACAAGATTTAAGGAACAGCTACTAAAAGTAGAAGAATTAAGAAATAAACACCTGCAGAAAGAGACAGAAAAAACCTTTCCCTGGCAGAATAGAATTCAGTTAAGGTTGACACAGTGCCCCAGTAAGGACCCTGTTCTCAAGCACTTGCACCATTGAGAAAGCTGCAATCATCTGAGTGGTGTGTCTCCCCTAGCCTGAATCTCCTGGAAAATTTCAGTCAGAATACTGCAGCAGTTCCTGAGAAAAAGGCAATGGGAAATAGCATTTGCTTAGAAAGTTGAAAGAGTCTGAAGACCTTTCTTTAAAAAGTCCCATGCTTTAGAATAAGGACTTGCCAAGTTGGCAGAGATCTTGTGCCTTTTGCTCTCTCAATGAAAAGCCACTCAAAAAAGTCCAACTTCAAGCCCTGAGGTCTGTGCACAGTCAGTACTTCCTGGACTTGTATTTCCAACCTTTCTGTCTGTACTGGACGTGCTCCAGGGGCCTGAGAAGGCAGAGAATTACAGCTCAGTGCCAAATCTGAGTTGAACAATCTGAGCTAAGGCAAGAGGTCTTTGTTGCTATTTCAATACTTTCCTTACTAAGTCCAAGCACCACCAAAGAGGCATCTCTCGAACCCAAATATTGAGGGAGAGCACCAATCCTTCAGGGAACAGACTGGACAGAAGAGGAGCTGGAGGAATGAAGAAGAAACTGGGTAAATGAAGGGAAAAGAGAGATTAAGACCCAAAAATCTTGGATTAGAAGAAAAAAGCAGAACAAGTGGTGAGCAAGTAGCCTGCTGGACAGAAAGACTCCAGTAAAATCCAGGACAAGGAAGACAAAATTCTGTTGAAGAACAACTCCCAGCTAGGAGAGATATCTAGGAATGAGGCTGGAGCAGCAAGAAACACAGAAGCTGTGTCTCCTACCGTACCCCCTCCACCCCCCACCTAAACATCCTGCAAATTAATATCACTATGTAAAGCTAAAGCTTTTTTCCTAAGGTTTTTTTTCCTTCCTTTCTCCAACTTCTGATCATATTCATTACCTATAGAATCCTACTACCTTCCTCTGAGGCAAACAGCTTTTGTGGTTTTGGCTTACCTTTTAAGGATATAGGTATTTGAATATTTTCCAAAGTCTTTTACAGTTTCCTGACATTTTTTTAACTGTTTTTTAAAATGAAAATACAACATTCAAATTAAAAAATAAGCTTCCAATAAAATTTTTGACTTCCATGAGTGTACATGAACTCAGCTCAAAGGAACTTCCAAGAACACACCAAATTAACCTTTTTTTTTGTTTTCTCCGTTATAGATCACCATTAATTTAAAAGTAGATCTATTTAGCTCAAATGCAGTGTTTGAACTGCTTTGGGAGAGAAAACTGTGCTGCTTCTACAGAGCCATTTGATACAGAGTAGTTATTTGCAAAACACTCCAACATTTCCATTCCTTTTTTATGATTCCTTAAGCATCATAGCAGGTATGGTGTAAATGCATGTGATAACTAGTTGACTGACTTTTTATTTTCTATAGTTTGGTTATAACTAAAGCAATTCCCAGATTAATAGTATCTGACCCACCTAAGACAAATTCCATCAGGTTTGATGTGGAGTATAAAAGTACTCTGATAAAAAAATAGACATTAAAGTAATGAGGAGTGTTGCAAGTAGTTTGAATATCAATATAAATTTTCAGAGATTTTGTTCAACACTGAACAAAAATTCCAGTAAAAAATTAGCTGTAGAACCCTCATGCACCAATTCCCAGCACAAGAATATATCTACATCCAGGAATGGCTCACATGTCAAATGTTCTCAACTTAATCAACAGGATTTCCTCTAGGATTATTAGAATAAAATATTCCAATAAGGAAATGTTCTTCAAAATATAAAAAAAAAAAGGCACAAAGCTTTCTCAAATATTTTTCATTCCATTCATTGCTTCTGGCAGTCATCAGAAGAGCTGACAGCTGCATTTCAATTTTCAGATTTCAATATTGCTTTTGATAGACATTATTCTGTGAATATATCTGAAATATTTCTGAGCCTTTTTCTTCTAAAAGTCCCCACGCAGTTGGATTTAGTTTTCACTGTCAGTGGCCTGAACAAGATGATCACTTAATGTGATAAGACCCATGAAGCAGCAAGAGAGAAGGACATGTAACAGTGTCAAATTCTGCAAGATTGTTCTGTATAACTTAAGTTCATGTGACTGAATCACAGTCTGGAAAACTTAATTTTGGAACTCAGTACTAAGTTTTGGAAGACAGTTCATAATTGAAAAGTTCGTTTCTAATGAAAATGTGAGGTGATGAAAGGTTGGACTAGCAGACTAGATCATTTGAGTCTTTATTAATAATATGAGTTCATTTTAATTCAGTGAAGCACATAATTGGCATCAAGCTTTCCAAGATCAGCACTCTTTCCTGTGACTTGAATCTGTAATATTTTAAGACATTTTTAATGTTATGGTGGATGTTTTTATTATTTGCATTTCTAAATTAGGTTACTGTCAGATGGCTCAGAGGAATCATAAGCTCGTTGATTTTATTGAGCCCAATGATATCCAGTGGCTAGTGACAAATCTTTATAAGCCTAAACCCGAATTCCTTGCAATGACTGCAGTCATCTGGCACTGCGGGGCAGAGATGAACAGGTTCCCCTGAGATTACTCCACCTTGAACCACCAGAAAAGGGCAATGGGTCAATTACTGTTGCAGTTTACCCCACAGCTGCTGCATACAAATCAGTTTTCCAGAAGCTCTTAAAGTGCTTTAACAACATTTACTTCAATGCCATTATCTTTGTAATTCCAGGCATTGTCAATGAACAACAATGAAATCCAGAAATAAAAACACACAGAATGCAATGGAAATGCTCTTAGCCATTTAGACTGAAATCACCTCTCTGAAAAGTACAGAAACTTTCTGACATTTGCCCTGCTATCATGCATTTTATTGAGCCACTTGTCTACAGGAAAGATATGCTTTAAATAACCTCATGTAATAAAAATCACTCAGTCACATCAGAAAGTCCCACTCTATTTGATATGAATTTTAATCAATAAGGTCCTTAGTACTTTTGCATTCTTAATGTTAGCAATGTCAGGAATCTCTGAATAACTGAAAATTTTTGCAAATCCATAATCTGATTTTTAGTTTAACTTTTCAAAAGAACCTGTGATTCACAAGCCTAAATTATATCACATTATTCTGTGAAGTATAACAAACTTAGGCCCAAAATGATTGACAACTAATAATCTTCAGCTAAGTGATTACCAATGAAATTATTGTTTGGGGGTTTTTTTCCATAAACTGGTTATTTAAGTTATTGGAAATTGAGAATCTGCAGGGTATAGTTATTTAAAAAAAAAAAAAAAGCTTAGAACTCAGATAAAGGTAAAAGCAATCTCAAAGGACCAGTGGGTGAGTTGAAATTTACCATTATGCATCTCTGCACAGGTTTACAGCCCTCATTACCCAAATCATCTCCTTTAAACAGAAGTAAGATATTGCAAAGTCTAATTAAAATACTCTATGGTCTTTTTAGATTTACAGAGACCATAGAAATAAGAACTAGCTACCTATCCAGCAATAGAAAAGCACAAGACAGAATTTTCAGAAAGCCTCAACTTGCCATGGTTGAGCAATAAGGTGAGATTTTTCATATTTTAGCTAGGCTGATAAAGCTGATGAAGGCAGCAAGCAGAAACAGACGGGGTGTGGCTGATGCAAGCAGCAAGATCTGGCTTTCAGTTGTGCCAGCGCTGAACAGCAGTTTATGTGGCTTTACAGCATTTTCCTGACTCAAAATACAGATTTGGACCTCAAACATAGCAACAGAAGTTGAAGCCTACAGAACTTGTGGAATCATAAGGTCGTTAAAACCAAGATTTTCCTTTCTGGAGCAGCATCTCACCAGAGCAGGATCCGAGGTGGATCCCTTCTCATACACCCTCTCTCTTTTGAACACGGGTATGAAAAGTATCAAACAGGCAACCTAACAAAACTTTCTTGAAATTAACATTCAGGCTGAATTATTTTCCTTGCCTACATAATTGTGTGTTTTTAAATAATTCAGGAACACAGAATATCATATATTAAGCTGGCATTCTTCAAAAGGAAGACAAGAGGTACCAAAAGGACAGACAGTATCTTAGCACAGAACTTAGCACAGAGGAGGATTCAGCCAGTCTCTCAGGTCCTCAAGGTTTGAAGCCATAACCCATCAAACTGCTCTAGGATGCTTTTTCACCCATTCAAAGCACTGCATAAGAAATTGATTGCAAAATCGTAGCCCTGTATTTTAACAACATTTAAACAATGGAGGCACATTTCTTTTATCTGTTCAAAAAAGTCAACTGGGAAGAACCTGCAGAACGAATACCATACTGCTTTCTGCCACCCTTTTGAAAATACTATTTTAAAAGGGCTGACCCAGTGTTTTCCTTCTAATAAATTAAAAAGCACCATTAAAAGTTTTCTACTAAATTGTTTTATTTGATGGATTTAGTCTAAATTCTCACTTCTCTTGCTGTGCCAGCAGCTATCATCATACTTCATGGCACTTCTTTAGAGAACATGTCTGCAGACCAGAATTCTGTAAAAAAGAACAAACTAACTTTGCAGACTGTGTATTCCACATGAGAAGCAAATGGATGTCTGCTGAGGGCAATGCTCTCCACTGTGATAGTGAAAGCTTTGAAGCTTGGTCAAACTTCCAGGACACTGCAATCTGCTTCGAGTAGATGACAGCACGAGCTGCACTCTGGCAGAAGCAGATGAGGGACAGAACACACTGTCACCAATTATCTGAGCTTTTGACTGCTATAGATCCGGCTTTGCTCCTTTGTACAAGAATCCCAGCCCCACCAGTACTGTTCACTACTCATTCATCTCTTTTGTAAAAGTCTCTAGAAAGAGCCCTTCAATCTTCCATTTGAAAACCTCCCAAAACCTCAGCAGACCCCTGGGTGGCTCTTAAACACAGAGTACTATTATGAAGCACTTTAGCTGATGCCACCTCTAAGGGCACAGTGGAAGGGACCAGTTCTGGATGCCCACCAGCTCCCAGGCAGCAGAGTGGGGGATGCAAACACAGACATGAAGTCTGTGGGATGGGAAGCTCTGTTTGAAGGCAGTTCAGGAACCATGCAACATCACGGATGCAGTAATTTTTTGATAAGCTCACTCTCACCTGTCCACCCCTACTTGTCTTTTAGAAGGAGAATTTCTACATAATTGTGCTGAGGAGTTAAAAATGAACAAAACTTCAGATGTGAAGGACATGACACAGGCAAGCACACTGGTGGGCTGTGCACCTCTACTAAGGCAAACTCCCATTACAACTGCTGACTCCAACAGAGCTTAGGATCCTGCCAAAAAAGGCAGCGCACTGATATTTATCTATGCATACAATATTACTCATAGATTCCAATTTTAAAATCCTAATTGAGCTATTATTTCAGCATCCCAAAAGAAAGTATTACCTGGGCACTTTGTTTGGGGATTTAGAGCCTAAAACAACTCTATTCAGATAAGTAAGTGATACTGGAAGTCATCCAAGAATTGGTGACAAATGACAGTATCGTTTGTGATGCTCTAGGATGTTCCTTTCCTACAAATATAGGATATGCCAAGTTCAAAGGAATTCAAACACAAAAAGTAATGCTCTAGAAAACAGCATGCGAACTGAAAGCACCAAAGTGATATAAATAAAGAATATTTTTAATCAAGCCAATTATTTTTAAATTTAAACAAAACAACAACAACATTCACAAAACCTCCACTCAGACCAAAAGGCACAATAGTTCTCAGGAACTGTAACTTGCAATTTCCACAGAATTTGGCTTGTGTCCTGATTCAGGTCCCTTTATAATACAGAAGATTAATAAAGAAGATCAACAACAAAGTTACAAGGATAAGACAAAAAACCAGTAGCAGTTGCAGCTTCCTTATGTGATAACTGCTGATCAGGAAAACTTTAGATACTGCCTCTCATGCAGTGGGGCACATTTCTACTCTACCCGTGATTCTTAGCAGAGTTCATTCAATAAATCTGTGTCCTCAATTCTTGACAGCTGCACATTCTGCCTTTTCCCTTTTCCTCTGAATTGCCTTCACTCCTTCAGCACAGATTGAATGACTGATTAATTGTAACAATTTTAGCATTGCCTTTGTTGCTCACATTAGAGATGTCATTCATTTGTGGGAGAAAGCAGAGATAAGCAGTGCTTAGTTCACCTTTCTGTCCTTGTACAGGGCCTAAAAAGAAGGAAGCTCTGAGCGTCTTCAGGGTAATTATGCTGGTATTTGTTACTGTGGGTAACTCTGAGTGCCTTGAGGTGGAAGCATCTTGTTACCACAGCATGACCACCAACAGAAACATTCAAAATGCATGTCTTGCAGATAAAAACAAGCAGAGAATTTCCAGAAAGAACAGTTGGCAATTTTATGATAACTGGAAATTGAACATGTTTATGCTCCAATGGCAAAATATCTTTCTTCCTGCCTACAAACAAGGCTCAGACTTGCAGAAATGAAGCGGGGGAAAAAAGGGTTTTCAATACTTTTGTTATCATCCTGCCTTCCCGTACCCTGCCCCTTGTCCCTGGCTCTGCTGCATTAGCCTGTGGTCATGAATGAACAATTATAAAGATAAAATGTTTTCATTAGCAGCTTTTATTTTGCATTTTGTATGACTTCAAGTGAGGGCAGATTTGTTTTAATTACATTTTGCATTTTAGTAGCATACATTCTCATCAGGCACCTGTGTCACCCATGAGCAGAGTGTGTGATCTACATGAGCGCATGGGTGCTCTGTACTCAGACTGAACAGGCATGAATGCAACAGAAAACCTTACACAGAGCAGGAAGACCAAAGACTCTTTTAATCCTACCATGACTTAACCATGGAGAATCTGGCTAATTTTTATTCTCCTGTACCACCCAGTCCTGTCCAGATTCAGGACCAAAAGCTAAAACATTCAGATTTTCAGTCTTGTCAGCTAACACCAAAAGGTACTGACAGATGCCTCAGAAGATTCTCAATGTCATGGCTCTTGAAACTTCTCTACCCTCTGCATTATCACTCTGCTTGCTAGTCAGGAATTGAGAAATTATGCTTTGCTTCTTTTGCATCTAATTTACATCTCAGACAGGGCTGTCATTCTAAGACAAAAATGAACAATCAAGGAAAAAAAGAATGGCTGCAAGAACACCAGTAAAGTATACACTATTACTAATATAGCTGGTTTTAAATACACAAAAATTTTTGTAAGGCTTTGATGAAACCCCCTCACAAACTACCACCTCTAAAAACAACTTTCTGACCCTATGCTGATAGTAGGAAGGAAGATTGAAAAGCACCAGGAAACAATTCTGCAGTGTGAAATTCAGTGTGTAATGAGGGGTGCAGGTTCCCTCACCCTGGGCATGCTTTGGTCAAGCTCATCAGGCAGCACTGCCATGGCTGAAGTACCACTGTGATTTGGGCACTAAGGAACAATTCTGTCCACAGAAGCAACATCAAATTGAAACATGCTTTGAAAACATAGAACACTGAATCATGCTGCCATTTAATGACTTTTACATCTTATGAAAGTGGGGTAGAAATCTCTTACATTCTTTTGTATCTGCAGTTATTTGATACTATGAAAGACCTGCTGCATTTCTTCCACTCTTCTCCATCAACCTCTTCCCAGGCACACCAAACCCAGCACATCAGACATGGGAATCCCATTCCTTGTATTTGACTTCCCCAGTGCTGTTTAAGACCAGAACAAGAACTACTGGTTTCAGAAATTGCCAGGGGAGGATTCCATAATGTCTTTAGAAAAAAAAAAATAGATTATTTGAGCCTGCGTATAAATATGTAAAGACTAGAATTATATCAGGAAAAGATACACAGGTAGATCCTAGCATCAGAAGGGCAAGAACATAAACATTTTTAATGCAGCAGATGAGATGTTAGATCACAAACCTAACATTCAGCTAGTCAAGTTCTCATGCGGTGAGAACTGACTTCCTAGACTGAACAGAATTATGTCAGTCAAGGATGATGTTAATTTCCAACTGCACTGGCTTTGTAAAACTTAGGGCCTGATTCATCAATATTCAAGGCACTTTGCAAAGGCCATCTTTTCTGTGAGCTTTTGTGGCAGAGATAGACTGATACATCCCAGTGGGTTTGTGATTCATAGTTGTAAGGTGGATTTGTTTTGGCATTAGCCTAGACAATGATTAAATGAATTTCATTAATTAAATAAATTCTCTATCAAGGGCTACATTGTAAATAAGATGAGGGGGCTAGAAACTGCAAAAATGTCAGAGAACAATCAAAATCTACGTCAAATATTAAGAAAATTACACAGAATGCACATTCCTTCTCTTTCTGACATGGGTGATTCTGTTCTTTTCCTATCCTGTCTTCTCCTTCATCCAAGTTCCAACTTATTTCATACAGCTACAGTATTTAAAGCCATGTAACATAAAACACCTCCATGTATTATAGTCACTTATTCACAAGACACAACCTAAAGAAAAATTCTTTCACCAGAATGCTGTTAACATCAGATTGTGTCATACATTCATGGGTTAAGGAAAGCATTTAAAATACTTCATAATTTTAGAGTAATGTTAGTAGGCAGCAAAGTCTGTTAACATGAATGTGTTAATGAATTCCCATCTCAGCAAGGAAGGAGCTAACTACTCTTTGATTTTAGATTATGATTGTCTTGAGCTTCAGACAACTACTTTGGTCATGGAAACAAGCACCTATTTGCAAAAGCACATAGAATAAGATTGCATTTAACTCTCTATATCTTTGGTTCTTGATAAATTTAACTTTAGGAAAGAAAGAGCAGGGGCAGATTCTGTGGATTTAAATTAGTTTTATAATTTAATTTGAATAAAATAAAAATTAAAAGCTATTGGCCATCACATCAGATAAAAATAGTGCAAACAGATACCAGACCATGAACACAAATCTACCCAAGGACAATTCAATATAAATTCAGCAATCTCCATCCTCCAGTCTTTTCCAAACATCAGAATTATGTCTCCTGTTCCTCTACCAGGGCCAGTCACAAAGTTTTCTATGAACTGCACTGACTGAAGTGAAGGTCTCCAGCAGCTGACCAGGTTATTGGGTGACCAAATGTGGCAGCTCAAGCTGTGGGATATGCGCAAGCCCTGGGTCACCCCCAGCTGAAGGTCCCAGGCCTCCCAGCTGTCTCACCAACATGAAGGGCTGCCCATGTCATCCAACAGGAAGGTTTGATTCAGTCAATAGATCATCAGGTGGCCACACATGAATTTAAAATACTAGATGTTAGATTCCTACATGGTTATCAGTCTGAAGGAAACAGGAGATTTATAGATGATAACACAATAAAACTCACAGTTTGAGACTTATAGATCACCATTAAGGTCATTTAAGCATAGCTGTAAAATTCTGTAAACAGGTTGTAGGTTTTTCTCACCCTGGGCACCGTTCAAGATAAACAGAAATCTAGTTAAAAGCCAATAGAGTTTAGTAATTCATCCTAAAGTAAACATTTAAGAGTAGCTCAGATGGAACATTCCTTCAGTGTATCTATAAACACAGAGACTGATCAGATTTGAAGGATTTATCTGGAACATGAAGATTTGTGTCAAAGATTTTTGAACAAGGCAGAAATAACATGGTTTGGTTCCAGAGCCTGTGAATGATCATTCTAACTGAAAACTACAAGGTACCCTGACCTGCCACCTACCATCTCCCTCTGCTTCTCACCTACACTTGCACTGTGCCTTTAAGACATTCTTCTGAAAAACAGTTTAGGTTCTTACTATAAACCTTTGTTTAAAACAAACAGCATTTTTACTGTGATTTTTGAAACAAAGAATTAATCATCTAAATATCAAGGCAGAGATCGGTTGTTGCAAGATTTTTTTTGAGCCACAGGAAGGAAAGCCTGATTTTAGCATTCCCAGTGTTCTTATCAGTTGAAAAATCAACATGTCAAGTTAAGTAAATTGTCACAGCATTCATTTTACTGGACCAAAGCTGTCTTAACAAAACAAAACCAAAAAAACCCCACAAAAAACCCAACCTGTATTTACTGAAATACAAACAGATCATCACATATGCATTTACTTTCCCTTTTCTAGTCCTTGGCCCAAAATAAACATTAGAGAATGTCCAAAAAGAAGAGATTAAAGCAAACAAAAAAACACAAACAACAAAAAAAAACATCCACATCAAACAAAACCAGCCAAGCAAAAAAACCCTTACCTGACAGCTTTTCAACTTTTTCTTTATCTCAAATTTGTGCTTGAAGTGCTAAGATTAAGTATTGGATAGAATATCATTTGAATTCACTTTTCATTAAAATATGCAGCATTTTTTTAGGCATTTCTAGCTTCAAATACAAAAATGATTGTCCTCCTTTCCCCTGCAACACATAGTGTAAAGATGAGAATTAAGGATCGAATTAGGAAAAAATGTGCAAATAGGTCAAATAAGAACTAGAAAATGAGATGAAGCAGAAATTCAAAATTACATTAATCAAATTCCACTATTAAGAAAAAATGGACATTTTTCCTGGAGTTTATAACAGTCTTTCATTACCAAAATCCTGGATTTACAGATTATATTTTACCATTTTTCAACATGAAATTTTATGCAATCTAAGCACATAAGCACTCCTTAGTAAATATCAGTCTTATTTTATGAGTTGCCTAGCAAATGCATGGATATGTCATAAATAAATAACATTTTTATTAATAAATTATTATGGCAATAAATAAGTAATGTTTCAAATTACCCACTAGCAAAGCACAGATACTGAGCAATTTGCTTATTTTAAATTCAGATTTCCTAATACAACACTCCTTATTCCATGCTGCCACAACAGCATTACAGAGTTCTGATCTGCAACTTTCCAACCTCTAAAGATTGTGTTAACTTTAACTGTCTCTCAGATTGACTGGATTATGAATTTATGGAATGAAGATATTTATGCTATGATAAACAAGAAAACAACAACAAAAAAAAGACCCCCAAATCACACAAAGATAAATCCAATGAAACAAAAATTGAAATTCTAAACAATATGTACCAAAAGTCAGTGCCTGTTTATACCTCAGATATTATCCAAAAGTACTAGAAATGACACATTTTTAATTATAAGTAGGGGCATATCATATGAAACAATAAAATGGAAAAATATACTGAAAGCTTTGAATTAAGATGAACACAGGGTCCACTCAGGTATTTACCACATATTCCTTGTGTGGCATTATTTTCACTGACTCATACTTTCAGTTTCCTTTTAATACTCTAGAAAGGAATAAAACTCCGCAGAGCAGAGCAGAAGCATTTCTGCTGCAGCCAGCAGTAAAACCCAATCTACACTTCAATGGATAATCCTCCTCTGGCTAAATACTGAGATAGCAACTCATTGTAATATCAATATTCTTGGACTGCCCTGGGTGCTTTCTTCTGGGAGATAGCATTTTCCGGGAATGAACATGTCTGGAGGTGGAAAAACTGAACCAACCCAAATATGTGATGAAAAAAGGAAGAGCAAGGATGACTTTAAATATCATCTAAATTGTGAAATCATTCTCTAGAAGGATTTGAGTCAAACCCAAAGTGGATTGAGTGAGGATTTTGTGCAGCTGCTTAAATCTGTATGGTGGCCCAGAAGTGCTGAACTAGAAAGAGGCACATTATCCTCTGTTTCATCCTCAGCCTCACACAAAGCTGCTATTGAGCAACACTGACTCTTCTCAGAGTCTTCCTGGCACAGGGAGAATGGTAGAGAGTTTTGGAGCTATGAACAATTTATCCTGAAATGTTTTGGGAGAGGAGGAAAAAAGCATTTCATAAATGCAGTATATGCCATTAACAATCATCAAAGCTATTGCAGCCATAAATAATTTCCTCTGTGAGGGAAAGCAACCTCAAGGGAAATAATGCCTTAGGAGGCAAAACTTGCATATCTGCAAAAACTAAATGCTTAAGGAGAAAACCTGTCCAGTTAAAATGATCTGCTGGGCTGGGGGGATGAAGTGACACAAGGGACAATCTCACACAGTGCTTTCAGTGCAAATATGTCACTTAGTGTCTTTAATGCAGTAGAATCTGAATATTGAACAATATGCAAATCACAGGCACTGTTTTCACAATCTCAGAATGTTCAGACCTCCATCCTTAATAATCCCAATGAAGATCAGTGTCACAACCCAGCAACAACAGGTATATCTATGAGGACAGAGAAAAGGATGAAAGCCAAGCTCAAATGTTCACCACTGTTGGTTGAACAGCTACAAGCACATGGCCCCTGTCAAGTGCCAGGCTGGCTCACACTGGGGAAGGGCAAGGAAATGGGCACAGGGAGGATGAACAGGACTATGGTAATTAGGTATTATCAGGTATTAAGCACAGAACATACCCAGAGAAATATTTCTTCATACAACTGAACTATGAAAAATTGCATCTGTGCCACAGGTGTTGCAAGGGCTAAACTACAAATGTTTTAAAAAGGTTTAGGCAGCCTTGTACTTAAAATTAACAGAAATAGGGTATCAGAGGGAAATCTTCCTATGCTACATTTATAGTCCCCATATTAAACAATATTAGTATAAGATAACCCATCTACAATTAACATGAAGGTATTACATATACAATACAGCTTAACTGCCTTCCCAATATCTCTAGCCTTGACATTTCATGTACAGGGAGCTGACATGAAATGAAAACCCCAGGATCTTTTCCTTTTGGAAGTGTAGGGGATATTATTCTGCAATTTTTTGGCTTCCCAAGTCTCCTACAAGGTTAGTTAGACAAACATTTCATGAGTTAACAGTGCCTCACTACACTGTGTAGCTATTTCCACAAAGACACCCTTCTATTGATCAAACTTATTAAAGTGTTTGTTGACTGCCTCCATCTGCCAGATACATGACTGCTTCATGTGGAAGCCCAATACAAAGCAATTGCTAGGTAGCAATTAATTACACTTGCTAAATATAAACTAAATAAATCAGAAAACACACAGCACTGAGTAAGGATATCTGAAAATACACTTGCTTTGGCCAATCTCTTAAGCCAGCGAGCTGTGCTCCTGGGACTTTGAGGGCACAAACATGGCACTAATCCCTCAAAGCATCATCTGCAGTGGTGACACAGTCCAGATGCTCAAGCAGAAGCAGATTCAACATGAATGTGAATAATGCCATGGGAATCGCACTGAGCAGGGATCCATCCCTCTGCAGTACCCAATGCAGGCCTTGCACAAACCAGGCCTAATGGCTGAGCATCACTCAGCAGCTTTAAACACTCCTTGCCCTGGGGCTCCTCTTACTGTTTCGCTTCTCGGGTATCAATAAACATTAGAGAAACAGCATGCTGAACATGAACAGAACACTGGTTTTGCATGCCAAAACAGTAGTCAAAAGCATAAATACATTTTGTTAAGAACATCTATTCCAGGGTCTCCTTACATGGTTTATAGATTACTATAGAAAAAAAAAAAAAGGATGACATCAGTAGAAGAATGTAAAATTTGACCTTCAGCTAGACAATGATTGGCATTGACTGTAATTCTTCATGAGATTTCACATAATCAACATGCTGATGCATGCAGGGAGAGTACATAATCAGCTGCTCTTGATCACAGACCATTTTGCCTGAGAAAAAAAATCCAGCACTGGTTTTCAAGAGTGTAAGGTCTGTGAAAATTGCAACTAGAAACTGAAGTTATGGGGAAAATAGCAAAGGAAAGTTGGAAAATATACTATTTGAATTTGAACAAAACATTACAATCCTACAAGGTTTATAAACTTCAGACTGAGAAGAGATTATTAACTTAATCCAATGGTTTGGTCTATAGGTGTTTGTGGCAAAATTGCAGAAGAGATTTACCATCTTTTACTTCTCCCAGCATACCAGACAGATGCAGTCCCTTCCCAACCAACTCTTTGTTTTATTCAGCAGTTCTTGGGGACCCTACAAATATGTCAGAGCTAAAGACAAACATCAGTTCCAGATGATAACAGTTAGACTGGGGAACAGTCCTGTTTTTTCTCCATCAAACATTTGAAGAAGTATATCCCAGTTATAAATATATCTACTTATTAATTTTGTTTGATTTTACATTCTTGTAATGATCTAGTTGGCTATTCTGCATTAGTTCATACCGTCTCTCCTATGATGCACATCAAATGTTACCTACATGACCAAAAGCAGGGTATTTCAAAACTGTGCAATTGCACATGTAAATTCAAGGGTTGCACACAAGCAGTTAATAATTGACTCTGCTCATTTTTTAATATTCATGTGAAGTTGCAATAACTTCACATGAATATTAAAGTTATTAATTCATTAATAATATGGCAATCATTGTGGTTAAACAGATATTTTTAGGACAGAAGAACAAGAAGTGTCACCAGGTTGAGACAACTCCCAATACAAATGAATGAGTCCTGCACCTTTTATGGCAACTAACAAACTTCAAAGTTAACAGTTAAGGAAAAACAGGGTTTTTTTTAAAGTGCTGAGCACTTACAATTAGAATTTCCCCTTCAACAGACAAGAGTTCCAGGAGGTAAAAGTACTAAAACCTCAGGTAAGGAGGAAAGTCTGTGCTTCTTCCAGCTGCATAAACAAACTTCCCACTCTAAGTTTTACACAGACCACAGATGCTATGTCACACAACACTCACAGGCATAAGTTCAGGATCAGCATTATGAAAGCTTTACATTTGTATACTAAATTTTGTGACTGTGTTAAATGAGAAATTCAGCTAAGCTCAAGATTCAATACAAATGGTTGACAAATTGAGAAAAAGGTGTATAAATCAAAATAACTTTCCTCAATTACAATATATTCTTTGTAAAATGCTTGATATGAAGAAAGGGGAAGATGAAAATGTCTCCCTCACCACCCTGCAATGTGCTGGATTTGTCAAAGAGTGGATCAGATCATCAAAAACTATGTAGAATAGCTGTTCGTAGAGCATTTAATCCAAACAGAAAGACAACTACCAGTTCAAATTCAAATAGGCTTTTTCTTCCTCTGGTCAACAAACAGGGATTGTCAATCACAACTCCTTCACACCCATAACAGTTTCAACCAACTTACTCTCTGCTCTGATCACAAACGTACATAGTGCATTTTTATAAGAAAAAGAGTGTCCCTGTTTCCTCCCTAGTATAGAGGGAATAGAATTTGACATATGTTAAAAGGACTCCTAATGAAATAATCTTTCTCAAATAATTAAAAAGTACAAAAGTCAACAGAAACTTTCACTTAAATAAATTTTAAGTTTATGCTTACACCTCAGCATAAACTTAAAATGATCCATTTTCTAGCCCTGAAGTATAATACCTTCACATTCCCCATGAGGAACTCCAAAAACAGCAGATATAACTGTATGGCAAAATAGCAAAACAGTTTGAATGAGAATTTCTGTGCTGAATGCGTAAACAGAAGCAACTTAGAAAACATGGTGTAATTGTGCATCTCTGCAAGAAGAAACAACATTCTTTCTTGGTTATACACACATATGTAAAGAAGGAGGGCATTTCACCTGGCCCTTTTTTAAATTATTCATTGTTGCACACACATATTTTTAGTTCTATAAAAGGTCAGTCTTCTTCTGATTCCATAACACTTGCTTGTGGAGTAAAGAAGAGTCCCATGAATATGCAGACACACACCCCTGTAACACTTCAGTCACTGTGCATTAATGTGTGTTCTCTGTATATTTCAAAGTCAAACAAATAATACCTGTCATGAACATGAATTTCTAATATCTTCTATATTTCATTTTAAATGAAATGTCAAAATGATGGAAAATATTTTCTAGAAAGCTGCAAAGGGCAGTGTCTAGTAAGAAGCTGCAATATGCAATCCTGCACTAGTGCAAAACATCATTAAAGGGACACTCCCACAAATTGAATCAGATTTTTAAATCATTATTTTACTTACCTTTGTCAATTCTTACACAAACATTTCTAAGAATAGAAATCTGTAATCCTGATTTGTCATTCTTCAATTACAATAGCCAGCTAGATTTCCCTACAGCTGAGAAAATGGACGTCAGTATATTATTTTTCCTTTGTTATGCAGTATCATGTTGACATAATATTTACAAAACGCACTGAGCTGGAAGCCAAGTTTGGATGGGTGGTGTTTGCAAAAGATTGATTTTTCTGGCTCTGTCACCTGGCATGCATAGAAATGCTTTTATACATTTATTCCCCAATATTGGTTCAGCTGATTAAGCACCAAGGAAGTCTTAATCAGTTAATATGGATATTCCAGTCACTCATTCAAAACCTAAGCTGCCTTTTACATCCACAAGCCAGGCCCAGCAGCTCTCCTCAGCTCATTGACATCTTTCTCCTGTCCTTGGCAATCCCACCTTCCCCAGAGAACTCAGGTTGCATTTTCTGTAATCACTCCACACCCATATGTTTCCTCTTTCAGCTCACACACAGCACACTGTGCTCTGCCAGGGGATCCTTGTTAACCCACTGAGTTCATCTTTCACTAGATTAGCTGTGTTCATAAAAAGAGAAGAAGTCATTAAGGCAAGTGACATAATTTTACCATCAGCCACAGATGAGAGTGGGGTTTGGTGGTTTTCCTGGGGGTAGGGTATTGGTTTTTTAATGTTGGCACAGTCCTAATTTCTTTCACCATTGTTATTTCAGACTTGTGAACCATCCAAACACAGTTCACACAGATGAAAAGATAAATCTTAGGAAAAAGAGAAAGCATTGATTTTCAGGCAGCAAATGAATCTCTAATGTCCATACTACCTTCACTGTGATCTCTGGCAGATAAATTATTAATGCAAGTGTATGAACATCATTTTGTTGTGATTAGATTTCACTTAAATTTTAATTTAAAAAAAGTCACAGGGGATTGAAGAAGCAGTCACATAAGATAAGTGAGTCAGTCAAAGTTTTATTTTTCATGTTTGTGTGCTGGGATTATCTGGAATCTTATCATTCATGCAGCAAATTACCAAGAACTACATTAAAAATGTGTATAGCCATTTTCATTTTTAAAAGATTCAAGACTATAAATAATTAAATGGGTGAGACATCTGTTATTTATGAGCTGAAATGACAGTTTTAATTTAGTTCTTCGTTTAGCTGAGCCTGACGTATTGAGACTAAGTAAGAGAAAACAGGAAATATTTTTAAATGACATCTCTCAGAGTTTAGAACTTCCAAGAGTGCAAATCACACACTTGGGGTTTTTGTTTGTTATGCTTCCCTTCCAGATCCATCAAAAAACACTGTTCATTTTTGACCTAGCATTGCATATCCATGAGGATGTTGATGACAAGGTAGAGCAACCACAGTGGCTTCACAAAATAAATCAGCCACGTTACATCTCTGTAAACATTCAGGAAACAAATTGTTTATTTAACACATGGATACCAGTCAGACATGTTGCTCAAACTACAACACTGTTATGAAGCAGATATTTCCCATACTTTTTCCCCTTATTTCTCTCCACTACCATACTAGTAGAACATTTATTGTTGTGAACCAAAATATTCCCTGTGAGAAAACAGAGGGCTCAGAAAACTCAATAGCAAGGTCTGCACAGAGCTGGTTAAGTCAGTCAGATAAAAATAAAAGGTGCCCATCTCCCCCTTGCCAACTTTGGTCTGGGGAGGAAAGCTTGGCTTGTTCTAAAACTTCTGCTTTTCTCTCTCTTTTTTTTTTTTTTTTTTGCTTCTTTTTGATTTTGCTTTTGTTTTAATAAAAAGTTTACATACCATGAAATTATTCTTTAGGAACAGACCTTTAATGATTCTCTCTCATCATTGATTGTTGAAACTACTATCTCATATGTCTGCTAACTTTGAGAGACAAGGCAATGGGCACAAATTATAGATTTACTATTCAAAGGATTTTTGCAGGCTTCAGTGAACATAACAAACAGCATCAAATGATTCAAATGTAAAAGTTGGGGTTTTTTTAGTATAATAATACTAAAAAACAAAAATAAGTAAAAAAATAATGATTTTTGTGATTGCAGCTATTTTTCCATACTCCAGCTTCAAACAAGCCACACAGCCCCCAAAGCCAAAGGACCCAAAAATAAGAACTCTAAATAAATTGAAAACAGATGAAATTATTTGTAAAAATCTACCATTAACTTCAGATCTAGTTTACCTGGGAAATGACTGTCCCCATTCGCTTTCTGAGAAAAGCAGATTCATAGCTTGAGGGTCTCTCAGGGGGTGGGGAGGTGGGGTGGTGTGTGAAATTCTGCTGAGACAGAAGCTGTCCAACAGGAATGTCATAATTCTCAAACTGAGGAGAATGAGCTCTTGGCTTCCATGTGATCAGCCTGGGACAGAACTGCTTTTCAGAGGTGTTGGACATAAACAGCTTTCACTGAAATTCATGGGAGTCATCACTGCTCTGAGAGAAAGGGTTCACGACACATACTGAATGACAGAGGCTGATGGAAAAAAAAAACTGGAAAAAGGCCTAAGCCTGGAGACTTGTAATAACATGCTATCTTTTATTGGATCAGTCATTTGAGTCTGGAAAGGAGAATATTCTAGCTGATCTCATAAAAGACTTTATCTGTCCCCGTGAACATGGCAATTCTTAAATCCTAGGCCATCACTGACACAACATTACTGCCGTGTCTAGAACCTGCAGTAACTTTCTTTTGATATCTTACTGTTGCACAGAGGAACAACTATATTTTCAGAATCTCAGGCTTGTATAACCTTCCCAATGTTACACAACTGTATTGTTTATTTTTGGTGAAGCAGATAGAAAACCAAAGCCTCAAGGTTTTGTTTCTTCACCTGCTGCAATGCAAGGAAAAAGGCATTTCAAAAACCTGTATATTTTACATCTTATCTCCTAAACAAGAAAAGGCAAAACAAAGTAATACTGACATTTCATTCCTGCAGAAGAAAGTACAAGAGTTTCTCAGCATCTTATCTTATTTCTCATTGGTCATTTCCCATTTATTTACTAGGATAAAATTGAAAAGTGTTGGGTTTTTTTTCTCATACAGACAAGAAGGAAAAAGAAAAAACACCCAGCAAAAATGAGGTGGGGAAGGAATCCATCCTTTTTCCACTGGAAGATTAGCTTGTCTATTAAAAAAACATCACAACAAATTTTCACATAACATAAGAACAATTACCTTACTCTCCCCCCCATCCCCTAGCAGTTGAGATATATATTAAAAGGGAATCAGCAAGAAGGCAGCAGGTGTTGAGGAGCATTCAGGCCAAAGACACCTGCTGTAGATGTCAAGAAAATTGAGAGAAATTAGGGACATCTAAGAGGACAAACACAGGTGAAAGCTTGAAAAGTAACAGGGTGCCAGGTGAAAAAAATAAACAGTGCTAATCAGACAGATGAAATTAAAGGCTTGCAGATAAGCACTGCTGAGCTGCCCACCCCACGAGTATAATCATTTGTAGCCACAGAAATAAAGTTCAGAAGTTGCAGCCTGATGTAAATATCATAATATACATCCTATAATTTCCTAAAAAGCTAGATGAGCTCATTTCAAATCCAACTTTTTTATTTTTCGTAAAAGGAAACCAATTTATGTCCTGAAAACAGTGAATAAAAGATAAGAACATAAGCAGGACTGCACAAAATAGCCTGTTACAAGGTACCATTTAAGAGCATCTGGAAATCAGATGTCAAGAGGGTGGCTTTGAGTGATGAGAGAAACACCTGCTCCAGTGCCACCAAGGGGCAGCTGTTTCAGCTGTAGAGCTGTGGACTCGGATCTGCAGAAATGTACTGCATCTGGAAAACACTTTCTGTTTAGGTGTACTTGAAATGGGGATTTCTTTGAAGGTCATACATTAATAAAGTACAATTTTACTTTTGTGAGTCAAATTTTACCAGGAAACTGTGAAAGACAGGAAGAGCAGGAATCCCATATGAAATTGCCAATAGTAATGCATCTCATAGTTCTGAAGCAAAAGAAGGAGCACTCAAACTGAACCAAGAGCATTGTTATTTGTAAGAGGGTGACCAATGCCATGCTTGTTCAGTGTGGGCAGGGCCCAGGGCTGGTCCGTGCCATTGGGCAGCTTGGTGGAGTCACTGAGATGTGCCTTGCCAGTCAAGCACCCTTGTGTCCCTCAGGGCTGCAGCCGCACCAAGGGAGGACAAGTCCTGCTCCCTCAGGAGCCCCAGCCAAGGCTCTGCACACCCAGCACCATCTGCTTGGGCACATCCCCCAGCCAGTCTGGGGGAAACACTGCTGGCACTGCGGGAAGGACACACAGGGAATATTTACTGTCATTTACCAGCCCAAGGACAATAACTAAATGAGAGTTGTGAGAGTTTAAGGCACTGAAAATGAAATGCAGGACCACGCTCAGATTAGTAAGAAAAATTGCCAACATAGAAGATATTGACTGACCATGACATAAACCAAAGAAAGAGGCAGCCAGGTGCTGAAAAGGGGAAAGATCTGCTCTGCAAACAGGTCCAACATTCAGCACCTGACGGTGGCATCTCAGTTTACCACTATCTAGAACAGGGTACATGTCATATGTTGCAGAGATTTCCTTCACTCTCTTGAATACCAGGCCATTTCTGCAGAAAAATGTTTGGGCACCATAGAAATCATTGCCAGATTTAAAAGCAGGTGCATTGGTTATTCAGGTATCCATTGAATATTAAAATCAAAAAATGTTTAAGGTGAACTAAAAGTTTTAGAGTTTACAGCAAGTTCACTTTCTTAAAAAGTGCCCACACATACAATAATGTAAATAGCATTAATTTTAAAGCAGATAAATGGAATACCCCAGTATCATCAACACTGATCTCATATTAAAAAGGAAGGGAAAGTGTGTTAAAAAAAATCAAAGGTAATCTACCTTTCACTTGTTGTCTTCCTAATGTACCACTGAAAGAGCTTAAGTACTAGTGTGACCTTTGTAAAGTTCAAGGATTCTGTAGTTGTATTATGGTTAAAGTAATTAAAACAACCTACAGAATACCTTTTATCTACAGATTAGTGCTACAAAAAGAGTTCATCAAAACTTGCCAATTTTGCTTCCCCACCTAAAGAAGAACTGAATAATTTTCCAAACTGAAGTCTGGAAAAAATATGCCACTTCCAAAATAATCTCAAAGCTTAATATGAATCATAGTCTTTTCAGAAAAAAATTTAAACATCCCAACAGTTTTCAAAAACATTAGATTATTATGAGCTAATACAAAGGTTTTGAAGACAGCTTTGCCTCTAGTTCAGTTTCTATTCCATCTTCAAATGTCAAAATATCAGATTTAGTCATTACAAATACAAATGTGAGATCTTGATTTTAATTACAGGATGTTGCTGTACAGTGAGTGCTAAGATGTGGATATCAGAAAATATAAATAAATAAAACTTTAAAATACAATAGCTTGCCTCTTTCTTTGTCAGTAAATGGCAGCGAAAGGACATAATGTATCCCAGTGCAATATCCCAGGTGTATCTTCTTCTGTACCTATACTACTGACATGTCAGGAAATCATGGAAAACATAACAAGGTATATGATCTCCTGTCCCAATAATACTTAGTAGAATACCTTAAAAAATAAATTTATATACACCAGAATGTCTTTCTAATCCACCCATACAATAGAAAGAACACATTTCCCATTCCATAACATTGTTTCTAAAATGGAGGAAAACAACTTGATAGGATTTTAGCTTAGTTTAGTTTTTAATGATTTGGATAGGAAGAAAGGAAATCCAACTATAAGCTTTGACAGGATGAACATCTCTGCATGTGTAAATCCTATTTCACCACAGTTGAAATACATAAGTATGTCCAAGTGATTGTGTGCAAAATAAAAGTAATAGAAATTTTCTATTCTCCTCCCACTCACATAATAGCTGAGTGCATTTAATTGAAACCTCCTTTAAAACTTTTGAGCTGAGACTAACGATGGCAGTTTTGAGACAGCAGAATATTTTTAAAATGTAGTTCATGGGATAAAGAGAGGGCTTTAATAAAAGACTGTTTGCAACATTAACTAGTGTGCTTAGTGGTGCAGAAATACCAGAAATTATCAACATACATCTTTGCTCAGGTAGGCTGCAGATAAAACTTATTTGGCAAAAAGGGAAATTCTTCACTGGATTTCCACAAGTACAAGGAGTCCCAAAAGCTTAGTGTGAAAGGGAAAAAAAAAAAAACTTTTTTCCAAAAGCCACTTGCTAGAGTTCCCTGAAGCAGAGAAAAATGCCTTTAGATGTACAACAAAAAGTCAAGGGCAAACCTTGAACAAGTTAGAACTGTGTTAGCATTTCTCATGTGAGTTGTCCCAGGCATTGTTCAGGCATGAAATAAAGGGTTTGTTGAGCACAGTAACAAGAAGTGATAGTTCATTACAGGGTACCAGAAACAAAAATTTCTGTATCATTCAGATATTTACAGTTATATCTGCAAGGGAAAAAAAACATAACCAACAGATATTTCATGGAGAGACAACCTATCTCTGAAATAATTCAATAGTTTCTAAGTTAAGGTAAAAGGTACTGAAAATTAAGAAATTGTAACATGCCCCAGTGCATATAATATACTCATTGCAGGAGATGGAGGGCTGGATGCAGGAAAGGCCTAGGGAAGTCAGAGCATGAGCTCCGCTGCCTGGTGGAAAACACAGAGACACCAGCCAAGAGAGGAATTTAACACACAACCAGCCCTTGCTGGCACACTGCAGGAAAGGCTGTGGGTCTCATAAACAACAAAAATGGCACCAAAAAAATCTAGCATTTTCTCCAATTTCCTACATCTGGCTTCTTACACTGATTCTGTTGCTTTTTAACTAACAGTCTTCCTGACTTTCAATATATAAAGCATAAATAAATGTATAAGAAATAAATAGAAATATCCAGGCTTTCCTTATTTTTAGAAAATAATTAATAAAAAATGAAAAAAGCCCAACAAAAAGAATCACCAAAATCAACCATCAAAAAAAAAAGAGAAAGACCCAAAACCTACAACTGCTTCATTGTCTTCATTGTGGTTTATTGTACAAACAAACCACACAGAGAAAATACCTGTCATTTTCAAGCTCCTTCCCTTGGAGTTCTAGCACTGAGAACCCACTTTAGAGGAATATTTCTGTACTGCAATGATGCTTATTCACCTATTAAGTTAATCAGTGGTATTTGTTCCCTCTAGATATGGTTTTGAAAAATTCTTTTAATCCAAGCTTTCTTTTCAGGATTGCAGTCAAGACTGGAGGCAAAACAAAATTAACTCTAATTGTACTTGATCTACCAAGTTACATGACTCAGCACTTCAGACACTAAAAATTCATCCATGGAAAAGCACAAAGCACTCCCAAATGCCTGACAAGACCTGCTTTTCTTACTTGACAAGCTGAGTCTGAAAAAGCTCCTAATGGATTCATAGCAGTGAGGACAGGGAGTTAAGGATACATTTGTATGGGAGCTGATCCAAGCAGCACTTCTACAGCAGAGTCCCAGCCTGCATGAGAACATCAGTGCAGTGCTGCACGCAGGGTAACAGGTCCTGCTAAGCTCTGCAAAAGGCACCACCTGCACAGTTCCCCGCTGCAAGAGAAACTTGCTTCACACAGTCCAGAGGTATTTATCCAGCTTGGCTAAAAAGTATAAAAAAAGCCATCCAAAAGTGTTGCATACTGTGTCTTGTGGGATATGGTAAACTACTGCAGCCTCCAGAATTTTGGTCATAATGCCCTTTCAATTTTGGCACACATGACCACAGAAAGATCAGTTCCTTAGGTGATGGCTACTTACAGCAATGCAGGAAAAACTGTACCTGCAGTTGCCCACTACAGCTACAGATTATACAGCATTGACTACATGCAGCTGGCAAGAGGCTGGTTTGGGGCATTTCAGGGAGAGACCCTACAATTTCAGCCTTTCACTCTATCCAGATAAACTCTTTAATGCTAATCAGCTGAGTTTTGATTTGTATTTATATATAACTTTGCACATTCAATGCTTTCATTTAAGCTCTCAGTGCTACTGCATATAATAAGGACCAGTAATAATAACTAAAGACATAGCAACTTGGAAAAAAGTTTTTTTAAAAAAATATCTTTAAGATATTGAACTTTTCCTGCTTATGAAGAAAAATGAAGGAAAAGCCTCCAATATAAGACTGCTGATTTCATACCTTGCAACTAACCAGGGAAAGGGAGTGGAAAGGATGCGCATGCTATGATTTTTAAAAAACATGATCCAGGTCATAAACCTGCCTAGCCAGATATGGGAATATACTGGACTCCATAACTCCAAGGAGCAGCTGCCTACATTTAAAATCTTCAAGTAACACAGGTATGTACAACAACTTCTGGAGCAGAACACCCCTCCATGTCTGACTGAACAGACAGCAAAGCATTTCCACAGGGATGCTGAACTGCAGACTGCACAGGTCAGCCTGCTCCAGTCCTGAGTTCTGTGACCTTACACAGCTGCTGTGGTATGGATGACTGGAAATCATTACAGCTTAATAGAGCTCCAATGGAAGGACCAGCTCTCTGCTTTGCTCCCTGCATCTCTGGAGAGAGTGAACTGACACCCAATAGAATGGTAATCAATACATACCTGACACAAGCAATGTACATAAATTATAGATGAAGGATCATTTAAATACATTCAAACAGCACAGTTAGCCCTTCAGATGCACTTGAAATGCAGATCTTGTTATATGAAGATTGGTTTGTGATACATAATTGTACAGGGAACCTTTTTTCAACAGAGTTAGGTCACATTACAGGCTCTGGGATGAGCAAAAGACCAGCTGCTTCAGAGATACAATACCATCAGACTAAGAACACTGCCAGGTATTTCCTGCAGTTCCATCTCCTTTACATTAACTGTAATTTGCCTTAAGGTATTGATTGCCTTCACCAAAGTGTTTCTTGCTTAATGATTCTACCCTATTCATTGCCTGCTTCTATTTCTATCTTTCTGCTCTTTTGATCATTTGCATCATGCTGGAGGCATGACTAAGAATATTATTCATCTGTTGTCCATACCTTAGTTCAAGGGCCTGATCTAAATAAAGGCACATCATTTCCATCTTATACCACATATGAACCAGAATAATACCTCCCAGAGCAGTTCCTCAGCCACATCTCTCATCTTCAGCAGCATTATGCTGATTTACACTACTAAGCATCCAGTCTGTGAGCTCTATATAAGCCCAAGAGAAAAATCAAGGCCCCAGGAGATCTGAGTTTCTGAGATGCCAATGAACTGAAGCAGTCCATTTGTCATAATCAAACTTTGTTTTTCATTTTATTCACCTCTATCACACATTTTTCCTTCACTCATCACTTGTTTCTCTTCTCTTCTTTAGATGTTCGCTTAGGAACATGAGAAAGAGCAATCCAGTTTGATTCAGAGGTACTCCCCCTCAGATAAACATGGAGTGGACACTCACAAGAATGGGAAACTATACAGGTTCATTTTGCACCAAGTACCAAGGAGTAAGTTATTACTCCAGAGACAATTCAAGCTAAAGCCCAATAGCTATTTTTTCAAACATAGGTTAGTTTATTTTGTCATACACAAGGTGTGGACAACTTCACATGGTAACCAGTGAGCTATAAAACTGATTAGCACTAATTTGGTCACTAACCAAGCGTTAGGTCCATGAGGGAAATACCAAAATAAAAATTTCTCATATCTTGAAATTTATCTGAAATATTTTTCTGTTCCATGTATATAATATATACAGTCACAAGCTGTGACTACAGCTTGTACAAAGAAACTGCAGAAAGAGGCAATCCAGCACACTGTGCTGCAAGAGTAGCCAACAGAGGAAGTTTTGCACCAGCAAACCATTTTGATCACTGAGACCACACCTACATTTTCTCACAAAGTTAATCCTTTTCTTGAGGAATACAATTAGCCTGCCCCTAACATAGCTCTTGCAGTCAAAATTACTTCATTCATACTTTGCCACCTCCCAGCTTTTAGTACTTATTCAGCCATATGCAAAAATGAAATATCCCATTAAAAATACAATCAAGCAGTTCTAACGAAAAACTTACATCGCTCTTGCTGTAAAAATCCTGTCTACTTTGAATTTAAGCTCAGAAAAATTGCTCTGCTCACAACAATGTAACAATGAGAGCCCATGAGAACAAGACTCAATTAGCTCCAAGAGTTTTACCCAGTACAAAATGGCAAAAAGCAGCTAGAAATGTGTTCAACCTTCTCAACCCTGAGCATTCCTGTAGCACAGAGGAAATTCCCTGGCTGGCACAGAGCTCCTTCTACAGACAGCACGTGTGGTAGCTTGGGAAATACCTGGAATGCAGTTTCTGCTGCTGCCAAGAGCAGCAGTGCAAGGGCAGAATTAGTGCAAGAAAATGAGCTGTTCAACTGCTTACAGAGTGTGTAGCCTGCCTGGAGCTCTGTGCTGCCACATAGCTGTAACTGAGAATTCAGATAAATTAATACACATTTCAGTCACCACAGCCACACATACAAATTGGATCCTTTTGAGCCCAAGTACACAGAAGTGCATCAAATCAGCTGTTTAATTGTTCAGAAGTCAATTTAGGCTAGCACATAGCTTGAGCTCTTTCCAGGTCATATGTGGTCCTGTGAAGAATCACTCAGCACAGCAAAGCAGAGGATGAGGTCTAAATAAAATTATGTGGACTCCATGAGGTCTCCCAGCTCAGCATCTTTCCCAGAGGGAACAGGGGAGCATCTGCTCTAGCCAAGGACAGTCCACAAAATGCCTTTTCTCACTCCCAGCTGCCTTGGGTGGGGGTGTGGCAGCCCCTTCTGTCCAGCCACATTGGCCACAGGCACCATTCACATTTCCCCATTCTGCAGCCCTACCCTTCACTTCCCCTCTGGGAGAGCAGGAATGGAGACTAATAGAGGGGAAAACTGGTCCTGGGATTATTTACAGAATTACTATAGAACGTGCATTTTTAAAAGGAGGCGCCTGTGGGAGCATTTCCTTTGTGCAGGATGAGAAATCAGTTACATAACAGAAACCCACAGAGCAGGGAAGGCACAAAGCATTAATAAAGCACATTGAAGTTCACTTGAATTGAGGTGATGGGTTTGCACTGCCAGCTGGCAGTCAGACAGTCTGGCAATGTCAGAGGTCTTCGTGTCTCCTGATAACAGAGTCAGCAATGTAACCTCTCTGAAGCAGTATTTGATGTGACTGGTGGACATTTAGCTAAATGTTCATTATGCCTTTTTAGCCGAGACTTCAGAATGCAAATGCCAGGTACTGTATCTCACAGCAGATCAACCTGGAAATGGTATCTCTCCATTAATTAAACAGCCAAAACACACAAAAAATATTCTAGATCAGGCTACAGTGCAGATTTCTATGTACAGATGAAGCACACAAAACATGAAAACACATGCAGATGCTAACTAGAACAAAACTGCCAGAGTTTAATTGGTTGGCAGTCAGTGTGACTAGGCGGAAATAGCTGCAGATTGTTCTGTATTGTGCAAGAAATGAAAGCAGCAAAAAAAAGTAAAATATTTACAAAACGACAGAGCAGAAACATTCCCAGCCATAACTGCAAATCTGGATAGATTTAGGAACAGTAAAGAATTATAAGAATTTCAATAATTATATTGAGTACCAATAATAATAATGTACTGAAAATTCAGCAGAAAGCAGGTAAAGCCTTACAAAGAACAACAAAACCCTACCCTGACCTCAGTATTTTTCCCTCACATAGCACACTAGGGTAAGAGAATGGCAATGCAGTCACACCTTTACACACAACTTCCTGCCATGCATGCCAACATTTGCAGTGCAGCCAGGATTTTATTCTAGGTTTAGTGGAGCTGTGTGAGATTGTGAGATCAAATGATGAGCTCAACAAGCCCTGGCATGAGTTCCTGGACTTAAATAAAAGCTCAAAGGTCAGGAAAGAAAGAGAAGGAGTTTAGAGAGGCAGGGCTATCCATCTTCTTCAAGTACTACCAAGGCATTCAGGCCATTTCTGCTTCCAAATATTTAAGGAAGCACTAAGGATGCTAAAAAGTACATTTTCCCTTACTTCCTTCCCTCCTGTCTTCCCTGGAATGATTGCTATTTCACTATTTTCACCTTTTGTTTTACTTTCCTTTTAAATTTACAGCAATGCAGACTGGTTCTGCTCTGCCTTGCCAAAGAGCATTCAGGCCAAACTTTACTCAGCATGAGTCTACCCTCTTGATAAGAAGGCTGAGTAAAACCAGAAAAAATGCTCATTGCATAAAGAAAGAAAATCACTGGTAAAGCCAGCTTTAAGTCAATCAAAACTACTCATGAATAGAGTAGTTTTTTGGCCAAAGAAAGAAAAATATTCTGCATGGACTAAGAATGAAAATACTATGTCAAATGTTTAAATTGATCTGGTATTTTAAATAAGATTCCAAACTTTAATTAAATAAAAGAAAACACTGTTGTTGACTAAAGCCATTTTAAATCTTTCAGTTTTTTACTTGTCCACTAACAAAAACTTCCATTTCCCACAAATGAACATTGCAAGTCACTGTTGGAATAGTACACAGAACCCAAGAAGTAGTACAACTTTTTATCAACCATATGAGGTGCCCATTTACTGAGGGCAATGCTGTCATTAGAATTCAATCAGCTGTTTCACTACATAAAACAATACAGGGATTTTTTTCTGAAATAAGTTTGCAAATACTAAGAATTCAGAGAGAAAGGGATTTTGGTACTCTACATATTGGTTGAACTTCAAATATTGCTGGTCTGGTGCTACATTAATGTCTCCCTATGTTTTCCTCATCTTATTACAAGTTTGTTTTTCCTATCATTTCTATCAAATAAAGTTTCTTTGAGATTAATAAGCAATATTTCCTACAATTACACCCCAATAACATCTACAAGGACACTTGGCTTTAATTTTTTAAGATCATGGTCTAGCCAAGAGAATCTTCAATCTAGTACCTAACCACTTCAAGTGGAAACAAATGCATCCCAAAGAATTTAAAGTTTCTACTTATACCTGCACTTACTCTGAGCATTTTGCCAAAGGGTGTCACAGCAGCTTTCCTGCACAAATAGTTAGAACAGTAATCTATGGATGACAAGACAATATAAAGAGACCTTGAGCATAGCAAGCTGTGCTCAGTAGGACCTTCTGAAAATCAAGATTATTGTTGAAGTGTTGCACTATCATTTCTTCCCAGTTTGGGGTTTGTGTATGTAGCCTCACTAGGGAAATTACTACCCAGGAAAATATTTCTGAAACACTGAGAAGCATGATGTTAGGTCTAGTCTGAGAATATATCTTGAAATAAGCCTCAAAAAGCCCAAATGATGGCATGCAACTAGAAGTAAGCACCAGACTGTTTTGCTTTATCAAGAACACTGAACTAAAGCATGACCAAGGATGCCTGAGAAATGTGTTTTTTACTCACAAAAATTGGTTTTTGTCTGGGTTTCAAGCAGACTTTGAAACTGAGCTTGGGAAGAACATGAGAATTTTTTCCTAAGGACCACAATTTATGACTGGACTTAAAAATCTTGATACATAAAAGGATTTAGATCTACTTTTGCTTGATCTCAGCCCCCAATATAACTTTAGGAAATTTTTCAGCGCCCTCTAACAGAGATCCAGTACCTGCTCAGTGCTACTATACTCAGTATCTGCCAACACAAGATACCTCCGTGCTAAGGCCTGGAATTACCTAAACAGTTGTTACATGCAAATTCCCTGTAGAAGAGAGGCAGTAGGATATATTGCCATTTTTTCATGAACAGGCAAGTTCATCTTACATAAACAAGAGCCTTACTAAAGAGCTACAGTGTCCCCCAGACTTGAAAAGCAAAATATCTGCCATATTCATAAATCCCAAATAGCCTTTGAATCCCAAGAGCTACTCTGAAATGAGTTTCCACCTTCACAGGAACTACATTATTCAAAGGACCTTGCACTTCTAATTTGTCATTGTAATGTGTTCTTCAATACCTTGCACTGACATTGTGTAATTTGATGGTGTTACATGAATTGCTCTCTGAGGACGAGTTATCCAGTAATATTCCCAGTGCCGTTAGTTTCACCGCTGAACATGGCCACTCTCACAAGAAGGACAGAACACGTAGTTATTGCAGAATAATTATTTCCATATTGGTTAATTTTGTTACAGAGAGTAAAAGTGGCCTCAATGAAGCTTAAATAGCCTCCATCAGCCCCTCTCTCTCTGACAGTCTCTTAAAACAAACCTGAAATTGCTGAAACAGCAGTGATCAAAATTTATCATGGTCTGCAACACAATGTTCTATTGCTGAAAAGTCTTGGGTGGTGACACTACTCTTTCTCATAAAATAGCACCTAAAATGCTACATGCAGTTGCTCCACAGACTAAAACACATCCTTTAAACCACACACTGCCAACAAATCACCAACCACCAGTTACAGAACATGGCTAAAGTGCTTCACAGAGCAAGAACAGATCTGAGGCCACTAAAGGAAGCAGTGATGACAAAACACATACACCAAATCTGGCACATCCAGGGCTTGCTCTTCATCTGAACCATGCTGTACTCTTCACCCACATGGCTCTTCCAATATCACACTGTTCTAACACAGCTCAGGGTTTTGGTGGTTTGGGTTTTTTACAGCTGTTATCCATAGATTCCTCTGATAATGACTAGATAAACAATGTTATCACACATATGTCCCTTAATGCATATTTTAACATAGCTTAAATAACAATTAAGAAACATCTATCATTGCAATCAGTGAGAAGTACAACTCATTAGACCAGACTATTATGGATGTGGAAAAAATCCTTATAAAACAGGCAAACAGATATTCAATTATGTTTTAAAAAACATCAAAACTAGACTATACAAAAATTGCTGATAACAAATTTGGCGGAAGGATATATTGACATTTGAAAATAACAGCAGTCAGAACAAATAAGTAAGTCTTCTAAGCAAAGTATTAGGAATTTTCATTAAACTAGAGGTTGCAAAATTCTAGCTCAGTTCCCAATAATACAGTATGGTTCTCCCCCTGCTGGAAAATCCATCCTACTACACAATCCGAACCATATAAAGATGAAGTATTATTATAATATACTTCTCTGACTCCTCCTGCTGGGAGAGGTAAAGACTTTAATATAAACACAGCTCAGTGGTTTTATAATGAATGCTGCATTGCCTCAATTTATTTATTTGGGTAAGTGCTTCATTTTTGTGAATGACTTGCAATCTCAAGTTAAGGCATTGTAACTGTTACTACTCAAACTCTTACTTGATGACAACTTTAAAAATTATCATGCTTGAATTTTCATGGTTAAATTGTCTCCTTCAGACAGATTTTTTTTTCAGAAAGAAAGGAAGGAGTGTTGTATTTCAGCAAAATTCTGTAAGCTCTTTTTTAATCACAGTGGTGAAAAAAATGAGTTGGTATTCAATTACTTCCTAAGAACTTCCACACATTGACACATACCAGAAAAACTCAATTTTAGCTTCTATAGATGCTGAAACTAATGCTTAGGTGCCAGTTGATTTTTGGTGCAAGTAACAAGTGCAGTAAATAATGAAATTAATTTGGAGAAAACTGTTTACTAAGGTGAAGGATGGGTGGAATTAGTTGCTCTGTGGAAATATTTCACAACCAGCATAACTCATGGCACTATTTAACACTGCAAAGAGGCTTCCCTAACTTACTCAAGTACAGAGGTTCTGTAAGCATGTGTAAGCAAATCTCTTAAGGAGGAAATGCATATGCATACATTAATATTTTAAGACACATCTATGCTCTGGAAGTGTCTGCTGCCAAAATCCAGATATTGATGAATTTGAGTTGGATGCACATCCAGATTTCCAACCATTCCAATGCTTCCAAAAGCAATAACAAAATTTCTCTCAACTCATCAGAAGAAAAATCAGAGAAGGAAAAAACAACACATCAGAAGCAATTCCTTAAACGTGCACTTATTTTGCTTAATAGCTACATAACACTTCAGGATGACAGTCTTCAACTTAGTTATCTAAATTGCATCATGATTGAACCTATTTTCTGAAAAGAACAAACTGCAATGAGCTTCACAAAAGAATAGCCTACTTACAACTCAAAAAGATAAGATCTTATTAAATGGAAGAGTAGTCCTCCATGAAATTCTGAGAATTGCTTTCAATTAGCAAGGCCCAATTCAGACACCCTATAAAAACCCATACCAAAAAAAAAACCTAAAAGAAAAAAATGTATCATTCCAGCTCTTCAGTCCTTTAAACCCTTCAGTTAGCAGCCATGGGTCACTGGTATGTAGCCAGCTGAGATACAGCCCACCTTCTACCAGGTCTCTTGCTGAGAGGTTAAAAGGGCAGGAGGACTTCAGCCCTAAGAGACAAACACTTTCAAATATTTTCATTTTTGGATCAAAACAAGTCCTGTGACAATCCCAAGTCTCTGGTCCAGGGATAAACCTGCAAACCATTAATAAGACATAACTGTCCCACTCAGGGAGCCCAAATGTCATCGTGCCCCCATATTGCTCAGTCGGTGAAGCATCCAGCACGTACAAGATGCTGTGCTCTTCAGCCCAGGTCCATCCTGCAGGGCTCTGTCAGGGCTGCCCACTGGGGCTGGCACTCCCTGCCTGCCCCTAACCAGGGCTGGGCTCAGCTCCAGGGCCATGGCAGCAAACAGCCTGACAGGATGGACTGACTGGGTGTGCCAGCCATTCTAACAGATTTCTGTTCCACACTACAGGGACCCATGGGGAATGACAACCAGTACCTAGTGTAGAAATCCTGTTCAGCTGAAGTCAGGTAAAACATCTCATCTCTGCTCCAGAAGCCTTAAAAGGAAAAAAGCTTCTATTCTAGCAATAACCATTAAACACTACAAAATCCCATTTTAAACCTGTCTGAATCACTGATTTTCTCTTGCAAGTGGAAGATCCTCACAAGGTACACAAAGTAAGCAGTTCTGAAGACTGGCAAACAAGCTCCACCAGAACAAACACAGGCAATACTGGAGAAGTCCCTGAGAACACCCAAGAATATTGGCACCTTTGCAATTAGTACTTTCTATTCCAGGCAATGGCTCTTAAGCATGAGTTTCAATCTGATGAGTATAGGATGTATGATAGACTGGAAACAGGAAACAAAACCAAATGAAAAAGTATTCACAAACTCATTCAACTCAGAAACAATAGGTAGGGGAACTTAAAATTAACGAAGGAGATCTGAAAACTGAGATAACATCAACAGAAACATGCAAAGTAACAAAACCAGAGAGGAATAGGAAACAAATTACCCTGCAAGCTTCACACACAGCTGCACAATGTTAAAAACAGACACCTCTGAGCAGAGGATACTTCTGCAGAGCTGTTTCAGAGCAAGTCCCAGCTATGAAATGCAGCAGTTTGGGGGGTCAGGATTGAACAGATTTAATTTAAAGAATACAAGAAAATACAGTATTTTCTGCCACTTTAAAATGCCAAAAGAAGTTTCCATAGCTGCTCTTCAGGGCAGTGTCCTTTTTTCCAAATGACCTCAGATTTGCTCAAGTACGGTATTAGACCGGGAATCAAAACTCTTTAAACAATATTAGTGCTTTGGCAAAAGTGCCACATGTTTTTAACCAAAATATGAATAAACCCAAGAACAAAAATGGTACTTTGAAACAGTACCTGAAAAACAGGACTGGCCAAGGCATTTCCCTCTAAGTCACCACACAGGGTCTGTCAGCTACAGTGACCCAACAGTTTTCACAAGAAAAAACTCAAATCCAATAAGCCACTTCTTCAAATGAACTACACTGATGATTTTCATTTCTCAGCTTGTTCCCCTATATTGCATCCAAGTTTTGTCATTTTTAAAAATAAAATTGATTTTCCTTTAGACCAATCTTTTTCACATTGCATAAATAGAACAGAAGTCCACCCAAGTAATCTGAACATTTCCTGCAGACAACACTTTTTTACAGGGTTTATCTTAAAGCGTGGCCAGGTGACTTCCAAATTAAAAAGGGAAGTCACTTCAACTTGGCCTCTTATTTCCAAGGATTCTTTTTTGGAGGATATAAAGCAGCTATCAGTCATTAGAAGTTTAATCCATTTAGCAAAACTATATAAGCCCTCTATTGCAAGTATGATTCTTCTCCAGGGAATGTTATAGTGGCTGCCCTGCAATTCAAAGAAGTAATATTTCAAATGTGCATTTCAGTTACAGCTTTTGTGAAACAATATTTTTAGAGCTTTTAAAAAATTCTGGGGTGATGCCAAAAATTAAATTATAAAAGAGTCCTATCAAATGATTAATCAATCTTTTTTATTTAAATAGTCCTTGGATTGAGGTCCAACATAAAAATAGCTGCTGAGCTTTTTCCTAATATCATTGTAAGATGTGATAGAATGTGCTATAAACATACACCACATTAATAGATTTTGTTCTAACAATAAGTACTTTTCAAGAGTTTCAGTAAATATTTTAAAATACAATACACACAAAACAAATTATCTGCTGAATCTCAGTTACTTAATAGCAGAATAGCTATCAAAGTTACCTTAATTGTAATTCCCATCATTGTGGTTTCTATGTCACATTTTCAAATCTGGAAATATTTTTCTCCATAAAAGTACCTGTGCACTCAGCTCCTACTCCTAGGCTGGGTAAATCTCATATATTTTCTTTTCATAACGTGCACAGAAGAAATTCAGAACAAGCAGTAGGGCTTATTGCATAATTATTAGCTCCTGTAGGAGATTGTGTATGCATGAACAGCTTTGGAATTTTTTTAAAGACTACTTCACGTCTAAGTCTTGAGGTTGATTTTTATTTTTAATTTCATCACTGCATATTTATTTTGAAATGACTGCTGTGTTTTTTAAAAGTTAATATTTCTTTTAAAAATAATAATTTTGTAACTTATCGTGCTGCAATTTGGTAACTCAGCATGCTTATTCACTTAGAGAAATGTGTGTTAAATGTAAATAAATACTTAAGAAATCTCTAACAGTGACTGTTATGCTGTGAAACTGTTTCTAATACATCAGAAATTAAGGATATTATTATTTGTAATGAAGAAATACTTGACTCAGCTTAAACCATTTTTCCTGAATTGTTCCCACTGAATATTATTGAGCAACTATTAATTGAGAATAATGAATGAATATTTGAACGAATATGTGAGTCTAAAGATTGATCAAGAATTGTGTGCTTTTCATTCTTCTCCCTTTAATATGCTGTAATTGTTACCTAACTTGCCCCTTGACAGTATGATTTATTTTTCTGAGTGCAGAGTGATAATAAGAAAAATAGTTTCAAATAAAGGTAACCAATCCACATTCCAGGCACATGTGTGTTTCTTCTTCATACAATAAGGACTGGAATCTGGTGTATCTGAAGGCAGAAATAACAAATAGAAACGTCCTATGCAAGACCATGCAGTTATTTAGAATTCAAATTGAATAGACTCTGTTGCATTTGTTCCAACCCAGCAGAACAATTCTACCCATTTGATTTACACACCACATTTCTTATATGCGTAATATTCTTAAGCATGGGGCTGAATTTTTTCAGAGATTCCCTATATCCAAAAATGAAATCTGGCCAAAGGAAAAAACCCACCTCACTGCCTCAGCCATTTTCTTTAGCTGTCTGCTAGTGCCAAGAAATGCAAACACCTCCCTACAGAGACATCACTGCTTGAAAATTGGATCCTCAGTACCAGCTTCATCATCTCTGCTGGCTGGTGCATATGTCTGAATTGGACTACAGAAAAAGCAACAACACTTACAAATGATGTTCTGAATGCTCATTAGTTAAGACTTAAAATAGCGGTAGAGACTAAAGAATTCTAGAAATAACCCATAAGCTCCTTATAAAAAGTTATTCAGACTACTACCACTCAGATGTGTTTCTATTTTTAAAAGAAAGTTGTTGCAGAGGTGATGTTGAAGATGTCTGCACCTCCTCACAGTTGTTCCTCTTCACACTCATGTTCCTGTATTTTTTTACCATTGGCTTCTGTGAGTTCGGATTCAACCATCAAAAGTCTCTTACCCACATTCCATCCTTCCAAATAGCTGAAACTAGCCAAGAATTTTAAATACATCTCCTCAGCTGAAGGTTTTCCATGCAAAAGAAGAAACTCCTTTGTCAGTTTATTTAAATTTTTCTTATCAGTCATGATTTGAGAAGAGAAAGGCTCTTATTTAGAGGCATTAAAATCCAATTTAAACTTAGAAATCGCACACACAATCAGCCAGAGCAAACATGTTATTTCATCAATGGCAGTAAGTCTGTGCTGCCTGAACTGAAACCTGTGCTCCCATCCAAGCTCTGCCTTGATCCCTCTCAGCACAAACCTGCACTCAGTCATTGGATAAGGCAATAACATTTAATCCCACAAAACCAGTGGGACTCCACACATCCATACACTCTTCTGGTGACTTCAAGTGATCAACAGCAGGCAGATACTTCATTTCTATTTCCCAGAAAGGTCTCCCTTGAAAGACCTGGCAATCAGATGAAATTTGTACACAACCAGAGCACTGACTGTATTTGTAACACCAAGAATTGTCACACTGAGTGACAGAGTCCTGTAGTGTCACTACAGCATCACTGCTTTATCCAGCTGAGGTGCACAGCCATGCTTGATCCTCCTCTCCCTCATCTCTTGTATTTAAGCCATCTCCAACACAGCACCATCTTTTTCACTAAAATTCCTGTTGTGCACAGGAGTCCTCACATTTGTAAGCTCCAGGCTGATAGCCTAAGGCTGTGTCTATGGCAAAGAAAGGCTCCATCACACCTGTGTGGATGCTGCCTCAGTGGAACACACTGACACATGTCACACCTTCACAAGTGTAGCTGATAGCAGCTTGATTTTACATGACAGCAAAACAAAACACATTGTGCAAATATACCAAGAACTGCTAAAACACAGAATGGATTTAAGCTTGAGAGGTTTTAGAGGTTTGGAGCTGACAGACTGTGACTGTCCATCAGCTTTCATAGCCTAACTGAAGATATGCTCTTTCAAAGTGAAAGAGGATTAAATAACTCAGTCACCTTCAGAATATTCCTAATTCCAGTCTCCCTGACAAGGCTGGATCCCAGTATTGATAATATGTGAGATGTATCAGATATCACAAATAACTACAAGTTAAAAACTAAATTTTGCGTTTCTAAATTTAATTAATAAGAACAGATGGTGTTGCTTCTTTCTATTCATATCTTTGTTTGTGTTGTTTGGAAAGTATGGGCTATGTTTACTGCTTTCTAAGTAACTATGACTCTGACACCTTGTTTCCCAGCACAATTTTTCTTATTCCATGTTGACTGGCACTGTCAGAGCACTGCAATCTGCAGAGCAATCTCCATGCTCATGATTAAATAGCTCTTGGTATTATTCATTTCTCTGGGAGACATGATAAATATATTCTGTACTTAAAGGTATGGATCTGAAAAAAACATGATATTTGAATATTTCAGCTCAAGCCTTGATAAAGCTAGACAGATATAAGAAAAATCAATCCCCCACTGGTCTCATTTCAATTTCATGGATTCTCCTCTGCAATCATAAAACGGGGTAGTAGCCTGTCTAAATGGAAATATTACTTGTTCTAAATTGATCAATATTATACAAAACGGACAGTAAGGGATAGAGATACTATGTGCTTGAGAGACAAACTTTGAGATTTGAGTGGCCTTCTAACTTTGTGGCCCGTGCATTTTGCTGCCCATGCCAAGACTGAAATCACCCCCTTCATAACATCATCTCTTGTGAAGCAGATGCTGAAAAATGCAGCCATGGTCTGTGAGATTGCCCTTAGCATCTCCTAAAAAGGGACTAGCATACTGCTAGGCAAGTCTTCCCTAACAATAGGAGCATTTTATCCTGATGAAAAATCAATGAAAACATTCTCTCTCTTCCATAAAGCCACTCCTTATCCCCCATCACTAAAAGATTTATTTTCCTTTCTCAGTGAGAAAGAAGGCACAGCTTAGGTCCACCAAATCAAGTATGTGCACACTGCACTGCCCTGGCTCCATAATGTCTCCAGGCTTTAATCTATTTATTCTCAATGCCTGGGAAACACTGATATCACCATGTTACACATCACGAGCAGATATATTTAGAACTATACAGGTTGCATTTAGAAGTAAGAAACTGAACCTGAATTTCCCTCATAAAAGCTAAAGTTTAAAACATCCCCTGGCTGAACATAGATAGGATCAGAAGCTAAATTTCAATATGAATTAGGTTACCTTCCAACTCACACTCCCACCCCAAATCATCCTTCCCTTTCTTCCTTCAACTTCCCAAAGTCCAGAAGAGTCCTGGTAAGAATATGTCATCTTGGTGTCACTGGGGTACAAAGCCCTGCTGTCTGGCCTTTCTGTGTCCTCTGCTGGAATAACTGTCCTTGTGACCATCTGTATTTAGGACAGTAATTTTAAGGTTTTGTACAAATGCTCAGATCTCCTGCTAGACGTTGAATAAAAATAATTAATCCTAAGGATGATGGACATTAATAATCATTAAGACAGGCTTCAGGAACAGGCTTTGCTTGTGAATGAAGAAAGAGCTCACACACGAAGACAATTTATGAACTATAATTTCAAAACACATTGCAAACATTAATCAGTTGCTAAATGTATTTGCAAAACAACTAATCAAGTTCTAGCAAACCAATTAAGGGGATAATGAAAATAGACTAAAACAGCAATGAAGCTTTCTGTAAAGAGTTACCTAAGCCACAGTAGAAGAAAAGAATAACTCGTACATTAATACAGTGTACTATTTTAAAATAATGTCAGATAAACAGAAGAGGTAGCAAAGAGAAAGTAAAAAATTTGTGCTGTGAGAAATGAAATCTTTTTCCTTCTTTCTCCGTTGTCATTACGTCCCTGCTAAAATGAGAACCATTTCATGGCAACTTTGAAGTGTACTTTTCCCCCTTCATTCCCATTATTTAAGCTTACTTAAACTTTGGAGCCTGAAGTAGAGCCAGCAGATATACCAGACAAAGACCCACAGACTCCAACAGTTTTTTCTTGTGTCCTCTGACCTCCAGTTTTTAAAGGATTTTTTCTAAGTTGATGCTAAACTTTTTAATGCGTATTAGTCCATGACCAAATAAAACCACTGGGTGTCACTAATGCTCTACAAAAAATGCAGCATGTTATTGAATTTCCCACGTATTTTTTCCTGGAATTACTGCCACATGCTTTGGCAATCCCCGAGCCTTCATAAAATACCCACATATTTAGGGCCAGCATTAAATTTAAGCAGATGACTAAGTGGGAGTACAGACTCTCAGGAGGTCTGTGTTTTCCTGAGAATCAATATTATCTCTGCCTCAACTCTGACTGAAAAGGATTCAATTCAGCAAGCAACAAAATCCTGCCACAGAACAACAATACATGAAAGCAACTGTTTCTAGGCAGTCATTCTGAGAACAGAACAACCTAATTAATTGGTGTCAAATAGAACAACAAAGCCAATGTGCTCCTAGGGTAAAAATCAAGAGATCCTTTGTTATAATTTTTTATCAACTGATACTAAAATCCAGCACTGACAAGAACTACTCATTGTGCTTTGTATTTCTGTAGGGTTGATCTGTAAATGAGGTTTAGAGGTGAGGTTCTATAAAGCAGTTCTTTTTTTTTTTGCTGCCAGTAAATTAACTTTCCACTAGCAAAGCTCTATTTTAGTCTGAATAAAGCAAATTAATTAAAAGGATTTCCTTTCATCAGGTTTAGGAAAGGGCTTTTTCAAGTGTCAGGTTGTCAGCTGTCTAATCACTTGACAAATGATAAATCACTCAGGACAAAAAAAAAAAAAAACGACCCTATAAAATTGTTTCCACTATAAAAAAGGATAAAGTTTCAGCCAGAGTAGAATTGTATTTAACATTCAGTTTTCCAAGTGCAATACTAAATAGTTCCTTTTATTCTGAATTGGAAGGATCAGCTGTGAAAACATCACTTCAAATATAAAACTACTGAGATCAGGTTTATTATAGTGGTTTAAGCACTTCCTTTTCTCATTAGTAATTCTGATTTTTATTCTCTTTGATCTTTTTCAGTCTGAAAAAAGTAGAGCATCACCCATTTCCTTGATTCTTGAAAATTGATTATTATTTTGAATGAATCAATTGTTTACTTATTTTTCACAATCATTGTAATGATACATTAAGCATAAGAAATAAAAAGAATGTTATGCTCACAACAATGCACCTCAGTGTAGTTTTATGTCATCACCAGCAGCTCCATTTGTCCCATACATCATTCCAAAGTAGTCCCATCCACATGAAAGCTACATGCTGACTGACAGGAGACAGAATGTTTCATTCCCTTTCCTCTCCTATTCTGTGATTTCATTTTAACAGCTGATGGTAGACATGCAACATGGTAGGGTCAGAGCAACACAAATGTAAAGTGTGGGTACACCAACCATTTCTGAATGTTACTGCTTCCCCTGCCACTGGAACGTCCAGCACAAGTCCCTCACTCCAAGAAACCTTGCAACACGACACAAACAGCAGCAATCTGGTCAAAATAAAGCACAGATAAGTTAACAAAGTTATCCTGCAATTTTGTCCATACTTATGTTTTTCATTAGCCATTATGGTATGTTGGCTATGTTTCCACCAAAGAGGAAGAGATACCTATGTATGTATAAAGAAAACAGAGATAGATATTTGAATGGCATTTCTAGGAGATGGGGAATGATCCCAAAGTGATGTAAGCAGAGCTAAATCAAATACAACAAAGTGGTACCACTGCACATCCACTAAAGTCCCAAAATTCACTGTGGTACAGGTTCTTTCCAAATACACTTTTCTTCATTAGTGTATGAAAGATGATCCTCTGGGATCAGAAAAAAGGCTTCAAAACTGAAGGCTCTCTGGCATCAGTCCATTCCAAAAGAGCAAAAAAATCACATACTTCTGGAAAGAAAGAGAGCTAAAAGCCTGACTTGTACTAATAGAGAAAGCTGAAGATCTTGTCTCCCTCTTGAAATAATAAGTTTTCAACATAGGAAGCCCTATTAATAAACAGTGATTCTGACTATTTAAGTTGTAAGACCCTTGTATATTCTATGGGTATTGTACTCTTTCCCTCTTATGGATGGGAGGGGAGAGGGTTTGCAGCCATCTATGTCCCTAGATATTTCCTTTAACTTAAAAAAGCTTATAAAATATCACAAAGGCTTCTGCTGTGTCTCTCTAGACATCCATTCTGTCAGTATAAATCCTTCCTGAAACAATGTTATGTGAGGCTGTCTCTGAAGATGCTTAGTCATTTTTCCAACAAAGCTACCAAAGCATTCCTTGGAAAATTATTCTGATCTATTTTGCAAGATTACTACTTACTAATTATTAGCAAGGACAGGCAGATAATTTTGGGACACTAACATAGAAATCGAAGAATAAATGTTTGAGAACAGAATAACTGAGAATTAAGCTCACAAAAAGGCTGGTTTGTGGGTGTTTTGGCTAGCACAAATTGCCAGAATACCACCTTGCACATCTTGTTCCCCCTAAGAGTTAATAGAGGAAAAGAATCCAGCATTTTTCCAGCCTCCACCCCTTCCTTTTGATTCTTCTGGTAGATATTCCATTCCTAGGCTAATCTTCCTGCTGTTTGTTCAGTTATGGAGAGGAGAGGATTTAATGAAAGTTAAATTCTCCTTTGATCAGTTACCGTAATAACAAGATAAAGAAAAATTTAGTGATTTTTTTTTTTTTTTGGAGACACGTTATGTATTTGAAATCAAAAACATAAGGTCTGCTGAACCCTGAGATGGAAATACAAGGGAAAAGAATTTTCAATTATATCTCACTGAGCAAAGTAACCAGTCTAAAAAGCTTCATGAGGTATTTCCTATGTCCAGCCTCACATCTGGTGAGACCAGTGGTGGTTTCTACCACTGACTGGACCAATGAGTCAGAGGCTCCTCTGTTGCCATGACAAATATTTTACCAAATGAATCACAGAACTTACTCACAGCTAACGCCATCTGGCACAGCTCTGAAACTCTGGTGGTTGTACTACCCTGTGGATACAACCCTTGCTAAATACAGTACCAAAGACTTTTTCCCTTCCCTCTACATCCAGGTAGCAACTGAAGAAATTTCTGAGCTATGAAAAAGCAATGTTCCAAACACCTGCATATTTTTGCTGCTTTTAGCAATAAATGCACTGTCCTTGCAAATTAAAAAGAAAAATAAAAATAAAAAGCACCAAAACCTAACAAATTATTCACACTGTCTGCACTGGCTCGTCATTTTTTCTCCCACTCCCATCTGTTCAGTTTCACTCAGCTGGAAACAAGAGAAAAAGCCAACAACATTCAGCCACTCTCTTCCTTGGGAGCTGGAGCAGTCAAGAGACAGGAGTTTTAAAATGGACTCCTATTGCAGATATGTTTTTTAAGTGCATTGACAAATTACACATACATTGGAAATATGTCTTTTACTACCAAAAAAATTACAAATTGTATTGCCAGGTGAACAGGCCTGTAAAACGACCAACAAAAATGCATATAACATCATAATTCCCTTAGGCCTTTGGGTTCTATAATGCAAAAGATATAAACCCATAAGCATCTTCCATGAATTTAAAAAAAATATTAGAGTTCATTTTAGTCACTGCAGTTGGAAGTGGAAAGTATTCCTGGTGCTTTTTGAGCATCAGATCCCAGGTTTCCTAAGTTACCCACTTTTGGGGGTGGGAGGAAATCACATTTCAAACAGTTCAGCATCTAGTATTCAAAAAAAAAAAATAATTAGTATTTCACATTTCTTTGAGGTTTTGAATTCCTACTCAATAGTTGTTCTGGTTTATTTCTCAATAAAATGTTTCCATTTTCTTCAGAAGAGAGATTCCACTCAACAGCCAAGTCTGTAAATTTACCTTCTTGCATTAGTACAACTGCACAGATGGAGAATTTACACTGGTGCTAGAGGTCTAAGCACCCAAGCATCAAATTAAGCTGTACAAACCATAATAAATAGACTGCAAAGTAGATGATTTATATCTACTGCCTTTCTTGGGGATGGCAAGACCAAACAATCCAATCATTTGTAGTGCTGATCCAACTCCCCTAGGCATCTCTCCTTTTCGACATTATATGCATTTATTTAGTACCAAGACATAATGGAAATAATTAATCTTTGTGTTGGAATCAGGCCCAGTACCAGAACCAAATGGAAACCACTTTGCTGCTTTTGAGCTTGTGAGCATTACTTTGACACATAGCAGGCCAAATCCAAGGTTTACCTAATCCACTGCTTTCAGGAACAGAAGTTGGACCATGGTGGTTTTTTACCAGTAAAAAACTGTTGGAACAGACAGAAGTTCATCCTGGGTGTCTCCTGCTCCATGGATCCCCAGAAAGAACAGGCAGAAGGTCAGATGTACCAACTATTCTTTTCATTGCCAGCAAAATAAGTGAAAGCTGATGACTTCAAAACAGATTAATGAGACACAAAGAAATGTTAGGATAGAGAAAAATCAGAGAGCATTTGAAAATCAGAATATAATTCTTACAGATATCACACACTGTGCATGAGATCTTTTAGCAGAGTTCAGTAGCCCAGCACAGCTGGTGCCCAAACAGCTCTTTACAATAGCATCTGACACCCTCTACAAACAGACCACACCACAGACTTACTTGGGTTGCACAGCCAGTACTCAAAATGTTTTAAATAGGTTATTTGGCCAAGAATAATGGCAAACACCCATCACTAACAAACACAACAGTACTTGTAATTACCCTATTTGATCTGCTTAACGCTAAAGATGAAAATATAGACTGATAACAATGACTACAAGGTTATTCTGAAATGACCCCTTGTGGTTACCTCATCAATAAGATATAAAAAATACTCTATGATCCACATAACAAAGTGCTTGTCCTGCTGCCTTAATTACTGCAATTATGCATTTGCTGGAATTGAGGAAAAAATTTAAAAAACCAATGTTGATGAGATATAGAAAAAAGTATTATTTACTTAGCAGCAGTTCCTTCACCTAAATTTGCAATTTCCATGGAATATCAAAGTACTGTGAATAAAGACACAACCTGAATGCAGAGATAATAAACATCCAGAGAAAAAAACAAAAGAAAGTTTTCCCACAAGTTTTAACATTAGCAAAATGATACCATTTTCTGCTTCTCTTAATGTAGCAAATCTTTGTGAACAGATGGTAGCAGATCTGTGTGATGCAGTGGGCAGCATTTCCATATCACGCTGCTGGCAAATATCACCACCATTTAACTCATTTATTCCTGTGCACACCCTCACAACACATGGGCCACATTGCTACCTGGCAGAGGTGCTCAGCACCTACCACTTGAGAGTAGTTAGTGCTCATAGTTAGTGCTCAGGTCTGGCTTCTCCCTGTATCGTACGTGATGAACAGTAAGCTTTTTCATCACTCCTTCAACAACCACAAAATTAACACTGCCCTTTGCTTTTCAGGCAAAGCAGATAACCCAAATTCAGCCAGATTAGGTTAAACAAAAAACCATGAGGTCAAAAAAACCAGCTGGTCTATGCTTTAGGCTGGTGAAACAAGAGGAGCCCCTCCTGTAAGATGAGGTGTGACATGAGGAGTGCAGTGAATAAAGCCTGTCCATGGCTGCCACCTCCTTAGTCCCCTTCATACTGCCCTGCCACGGCCCTTGTGACATCAACCTTCTCTTTGGCAGCATCACTTCCACTAACTGCAGGTACTGACATCCATTCCTCCCCTGAGCCAGACTTGCACCACAGTTTTACCAACAGTGGGGGCCTAAGCAAACTCTCTTCTTTATGCTGTCCAGAACTTCCTCAATATATACAAGGGATTCAGCACTTGTTTAAATTGAGTTAGGGAATCTGGAGCTTAGGGAGACACAAAAGGGGAAAAGGGAAAGCAATGGGAGGGTGGGACATGAATCAGGAAAGCACAACAAAATCTCAAGGAAATATACATAGATTTAAAAAAAAACCTGTACTCTTCCCAGCAATCAATTCACTGGCAAAATTATTTGCTTATTTAGGCTCAGATTTCACCCTTTATTTTGCCCTAAGGTATATGACTGGATAGCAGAGAGCACTTGCAGTGTATTTGTTGCAGAACATAATTAACCACAGCCAGCATTACATTCACTTCTCATATCCTGTGTGCAGCTGTAGGATGAAGAAAATGTCTTCCACAAGCACACATCTTTATTACAATCTCAGCATTGTCTGCAAGAGCAGAACACACAGTTCACATCCCAAAACAACCCCAGAGATTCTCAGTACTATATAATATGAGGAGTCACACAAATTTCTTTTACATGTACTGCAGCATCCTGCAGATCAGTTTGATCCAATGTGTTGACACAGGAACCAACAATCCTCAACTGCACTGAGAAGCTCCAGTTAGAAAACTCTACAGACCTCTCACATTCTCTGGAGCGAAGTTACATAGAACTTAGTTGTTGCACATATAATCCTCTTCAGAAAATATTTATTGTCAACAGTTACTTGCTTTTCATTATTTATTACAAGTAATACAAATCCCAAATAATTCAGTCACCAGTTTGAAACTATGAAGCCGATAGAGCTTTGCATATCACCTGTCAAACTTACTGCTACCTCTGAGAAACCTTACATGATTCATTATTTTTAAAACTGAATACATAGATAGCACTTTGTTCTCAAGCTATCCTCCATAGATGCCATTTTTAGAATACAGCATATACCTTAAATATTAATGCTCTTTACGTACTATTGCAAGAAATTTTCAAAGGCTTTTCTATGGACACAAATTATGAGCAGGTGTTAAAAAGATCAGCTGCAAGGCAGTCAAATTGCAGTGGGGGGTGTATGGAATTTAAAAAATATTTTTAATTTTCCATTTTCCAGAAGACACTGTATTTTCAACTTTTTACTCTGATTGGGAGGTGGAAGATGTGGAGGAGAATATCAGACTTTCATACAGTTATTATTAACTATGTGGTCGGGTTATATCCCCAGTCAATTTAGTCAATTAGCCATAAGAAACTCCCTCAACATCTCAAAATAAATTTCCATACTAAGAAAAGCTGAGGAGATGCCTCAGAGTTATGATAGTGAGATGGAATATTGATAACTACTTCACTTCAAGTGATTCATATCTGTCCTGACAGACTGCCTGGAAATGCATAAAGCAAATAAAATACTTGTGGTCTCCAAATTACCCACAGCAAACACATTCACATCGCCCAAGCCACAGCCCATAGAGATAAATTGCACTGCTGAGCTCAGCACAAGAAAATGCCATTGAGTTAATTAGCAATTGTTCAGCTTGAGAGTTTGTGCAAGAGACAGGAATACTTAAGAGTTAATGATTAGAGCCTCAAAACACCAAACTAAATCCAACAACCGGCACACAGTGCTTCAGTTACACCTGTGACGTGTTCACAGGGGGCAAATTCAGTCTTATTCTGCACACTTCTTTTTGTAATGCATTCCCTGCACAGACAGGAAAACGGTGAGATGTTCCAGGGGGCACTTTGGAAGACCTAGCTAAGTACTCAACACGAAAGCCTCCAGTGAGCATCCAAAGAACACAACAAATAAACAGTGTGGATACTTTTTCCACTCTCCTTCCTTACCAAATGCAAACATATCTTTAAAGACAGCATTTATTGGGTTTTATTATTGCAAACAGAAGAACATAATAAGAGGCTCACAGTGACTTTCAGCAGCTAAATGCACATGATTGCACATGTTATTTGCATCATCAGTTCAAAGGAAACAAAACTGACAGCTATAATGTTACAAGCTTGGTTGGTTTTACTCCAATTAAAAAACCCATACCACAATCTTCACAACCATGGGTAACATTACAACAGCCTTAAGGTAGTTAAGGTCTTACCAAAAGTGACTATTGAAAATGTTGGATTAGGATGCATTCAGGTACCTGCAGAAAATGTTAGACAAAAAGCCCACAGCATGCAAACATGCAGATCTGCATGTTGTGTCAAAAACAGCCTATATAGGTGCCAGGAAAACTCAAGAACAGTCCATATGGAAAGCTAAAAGAAAATAGCAGAGGAGAAAAATTCCACCCTTACAGATTCCTAATAACACTTATAAAGTAAGAAGGCATCCATAACAGGGCACCTTGAAGTTGAAGAATCGCCCAGTACAAGAGCTACCAAAAAAACAACACAAATCTGAACTCATAACAAGCTTTTCATATGTCAGCCCAAAATATTTTGGCTAAAGTTTCTCACAAGGGGTTTTAAATACAAGCCTTTTCAGCAGCATTATTCCTGTGATGCTTGTAAAACTGCTGGTGTTGAAGACCTGACTGTGCTTGAAAACAGTCATTAGAAATTTATAACTGGAATAATCTTTTGGGGTCCACCAGTTCCTGGATGGGAATTTGCTCTGTAAATTCATGCAACACCTTTCATTACCTCCTTAAGGACAGAAACATCTGCCTCTGAAATGAAGAATTGAAATCCTGAGTAGAATATGACTCAGAATGCATCTGGGATGTGTTTTTTTGTTCCCCAATGAAAGGGCCAGGGAAAATTCCCAAAACATCTTTTATATATACATAGTGCCATAAGAAAACTCAGTCTGAATGCTTGTTTATGTATTAGCAAAGTTATTAGTGTGTAATTGACAATAAAATGTGTCATTCTATTAAGTCATCTTTTAAGAGTGGAGGCTAAAGTACATGCTGCATGAGCTAATGCACTTGAATGAATTACATGCGGTCATTTGTGACTTCATTGGAGGGATTCTGTTTTCCAGTTGTTTGGAAGTCATATTGAAAGGCAGGATACACAAATGAACAGAACTGAAAGGGAGCAGAGCACAACTATTCTACTTAAAGAAAAATATTTACATTGAAATAACAGTGCCTCCTACTATATATTAGGATCCCAATGCTCTGAAAATTATTCTGACCACATTTGTTCAATAAAAGGTTCATTAAATATCTCTATAGGACACATATTTAACAGCAAGCACATGAATAAATTCAGTCAACAAAACTAGTTAACACTTAATTCTGTCAATAAAATCCAGTCATACCATATAGCACTCTTAGAAGTAATTTATGCTTACTCCATCTCTATTTTCGTAACATCTAAGAAGTTACAACTGAAAAACTGCCAAATAACTCAATCCTATTTTTTTTTTCTTTACAATTGTATTTGTGGGTGTTAGTGGAAATTTGTAGACAAGAAGGTTTCAGAGAGGGAAATATGTGCAAACTATGCACTGCCAAAAGTGCTCAACATTTAGATACCCCTAGGGGAGCAAGACTATCTGTTACCATGAACTTTAACAAAAAGAACAAGCAAAAGCTGTGTTGTAGCAAGGTCTTTTCAGAGTACAGTAGAAATGACCACCCCTCTCAGGTGAATGAATGCCTTTAAGGCTTTGTAGAGAAACACACAGAGAATGAACAACAGAAATAAACAACAGTTTACATATTAAGATCATTCTGGACACAATCTTGTTCAAACAGTAATAACAAAGGTAGAGAAAAAGAACACATTGCAGCTCAAAAATTAATAGCAGAGAACGGATGTCACAACTTATAGATTTAAGTACAGGATTTTCACCAGGCTAACACCTGAATTTGTGTTCTAGAGAAAAACCGACAAGTAGCTATTAAAGAGAGAAAAATACACTTTGTTCAAGTGTACCCAGTGAAGATTTGAGATAACTATTAAGAATCATGAGGAAAATATTCACAGAATCATAAAAATATAGTGCTCAGAGTCTCTCTTTCTTGTGGAATGGTAAAGGCTTTCAGAACCACAAACCCAACTAAGTGGCTGAAACAGGGGATGTTCTTCAAATTTCAAGATACCAAGGCAGCACCTTTGCAATAAAAGGCAGTCTCACATACACATTTATCTGGCATAATGCCTCTTACAAGTGTTTTTTTTTTTTCTCTAAGCTGATCTCACTGTCAAACCTTTTGGAATTTCTGCTTTTCCATTAAACATTCCACCTTTTGCCAAAAGCAAAACATTTCTCCTAGCTTTTAGCCCTAAGCAAAACTAGAAAAGTTCATTAGATTTCTTTTTTTTTACATAATGATGGCTTCTATATAGAAACATATTTACTTCTGATTACTTAGCTAAGTGAAAATTCTGCTCCCTATTGCAAATGGGAGCAGTTATTTCTCCATAGCACCTATGTAGTTTAGAGTTTGCTCTCCAAATTTGGATCCCTTTCCTCTGCCTCCCTCTCTCTGGAAGCAGCAGAAAAGATGACTGAAGTCTCAGCCTTGGAATACCTCTAGACCTGGAGAAGCAAAAGGCAAAGCTGTACAGTCACCCACATACCTGATGCAGACAGCCTCGAGAGGCCACCCAGCTCCCCCTGCCAGACCAAGCCAGGAACAAAGCACTCCCAGCATTCCTAACACCTGCTTAAAACACCACCTAAAGCAGCTCCAGCTGTACCTTATTAGCATGAATTAAACAGACCTGCTGATTGCATGCAGCTGACACTGTCCTGAGGGGCTGGAAGCTCTCTTCTCACAAAGTCAAGCCAAAATAGGGAATTCCTGGGCAAACAGACTCCAGCAGAAGGACTGCAGGAACTTTGTTTAGAGCTAAAAAGAAAGTAAAGTCATAGAATAAAGCAACAAGAATAAAGCAACAACAATTAAAGGGGAAATTAAAAGATTGAAGGCCCCTTACATATCTTTACTCTTATTTTACATTTTATATATGCATGTATATATATATATATATATATATATATATATATCTGTACATGGAAGAGAGTGTTTCATGGTCTCAGGTATAGAAATCACAGTCACAAAGACAAAAAATTACTTTAATCTAAGGTATTTAAGTCTCTAATAAAGAAGAATGTTTTCAGGTGGGTAAAAAAATCTGTCAGCAAAACACAGGTGAAAATATTTGCTTTCAGGAAGAATGTGGAGGCCTTATCTGCAGAGACTTGCAGATTGACTCTTGCTCAAAGTTCTGTGCACAGAAGTAGCCACATTTCCTCAGCCACAAGAGCTGCAGTCAGTCTTACTCTCATCAGGAAAACTGAACTGAAAACCAAAAGTCTGCCTCATCATGTCTGTACCTAGCAAGACTGAACCAATCATGCAGGTACTCAGCTTCCTCTGAAGACTTCAGAGGAAGCCACCACAACCAGGAAAACCCTTTCCTTTAGATCACGCTGTTCATTACAGCTGCCAATCCAAAAGCCAGCTGCCCTTTTCAGGCATTAGCTGGATTTCATTGTGCTCATTAAAACAAACAAACATCTTAACCAAAAAAAAAAGCCTCACCAAGGACTTTTTGCCTTTTTGCCTTTAAGTCCTGTTGCAGGAATTGAAAAAAAAATCTCACTCATAATAAAAATCAGTTGTAAATTACATATCTTATGTAGAAGAGCCTTCAGTTGGAAAACTTATGGAATAGTGAGATGAAGAACACGAACATTAGACAGCGTTTTCACATTTAACCAGGTCAACTGAAGATCTAAATGGTTTTTTTTTTCCTTTTTTCCTTTCACCTCAGCTAGAGACACTGGCCTTTTTAAAGGGATTGGCTCTAACAAGCATGGAAGTAGACAAAATCTGTAGTGTTTTCATAAGAATGTTTTTTCCATCCCAATGTATCTTGACTTTGTGTTTATTTACCTCTACACTTTGAGCAGCATTTCATTTATGCAGTAGGGGACGTACACTTTTAAAAAGCAGTACAAGTAAGATGAATCTTGTAGTCTTGACTCAGGCAATACTGCCATAGACTTTAAAGGAGTGGGAGCTTTGCAGCTTCAATTATTAACGACAGAGAGACTACTCTATTGACCTAGGACTGAAAAACAGAGACTTTTCCTTATCTCATTACACAAAACACACAGAGTATTTTTATTCTCTCAGTCAGAGTTTAGAATCCCTTCCAAGATGTTTCCAGGATCCAGTTTTCTCTACACCTCTGAGACGGAGAAGGACAGTCATACCTAAAGGCATACTCGTTTCCAAGAGTGTTTGGCGGTTATTACAAATAAAGCAGCAAAAGCCTGGCCGTGTTTTCTGTGAGGTGCACGAAATTCAAATGAACACCTCAACCCAAGTCCCCTCACTGCGGGAAGGTCCGGGCCCCTCTGCGGACAGCGCTGGAACGACGCTGGTGCATTCCCGAGAGCATCCCAAGCTCTCTGGGAAATGACCAAACGAGAGGATTCTCTAAGGAAACCAACCAATCCACCGTCAGAAGCACTATATATATACACAGATGTGTGTGTGTATGTGTGTGTACATCTAACTACCGAGCGGCAGCCGTGCGAGCCGTGCGGCAGCGCGCCCGCACCTGCCGGGCGGAGGACACGGCTTGCCCTGGGCGCCCCGCCCGCCGTGCTCCCGGGACACGCCTCCCGCCGCCCCGCGCCGGAGCATCGCCGCCGTCGCGGCAGCCGTGCTGCCATGCCTGCCGCCCGAGAGGCGAGTGGGGCCCGCTCACCTCCCGGCGCCGCCGCGTCCATGCCCGCTCCCCGCTCCGGGCCGGCCCTCCCTCCTCACGGCACCGACTCCTGCCCACCCCTTCGCCGGCCTCGCGCGCGCCCTTCACAACCTCCTCCTCTCCCCCCCCAGCCCAGCCCAGCCCAGCCCTGCTCCGCCCGCGGGCACGCGCACAGCCGGGCCCGCCCCCCGCGCGCGCAGAGGGCGGTGCCCGCGCGCGCGCGCCTCACCTGATCCGAGCGCTGCCCGGCGCGTGCGCCGCCGCGCGCGCCCCCCTCCCGCTCCCCCCTGCCGGCCCTCGCGCGCGCGCCCGCGGAGCCATCCGGGTCCCGGCGGCGCGGCGGGGCCGGGGCCGGGGCCGGGGCCGCGATGCATCTGCACCAGGTGCTGACCGGCGCCGTGAACCCCGGCGACAACGGCTACTCCGTGGGCAGCGTAGAGGACACCCCCTTTACGGTAACGGGCGCCGCGGCCGGCCTGGGCACGGCGGGCGCAGGCCCGGGGACAGCGGAGGGAGGGGAGCCTGGCGGGCGGGGGGCGCTGCGGGACCGGCGGGTCTGGGGGCGGCCGGGGATCGCCTGGCAGCGCCCCGTGGTCTGTATCAGCCGGGGAAACCCTCCGGTGGGTGTGCTTGGATTTCGCGGGGCGATGTCTGTCTTAATTTTTTATAATATATTTTTGTGTATGTTTATGTCTCATCTGCAAAGCGCACACAGTCAGTTGCACCGGGGCTCTGACGAAGCCTGCCCGCTACTGATGAGCGTCTGCCTTCCATTACTGAGCCTTAACACACAAATTAAAAAATTAAAACAAATTTGTCAAATGCTCCTCTCAAACTGGAAAAGAAACAGGAAAAGATGATAAAGAGACACACTAAGTGAATTTCAAGAGCCCCGTAGTTTATAAAACAATGTTTCTCATTCACAGGCTATTTTTGTTTATTGTCAATTTCTAATGTCAATTTCACTCCATTAGGTTACGTGTATGCTTTGATTTTAGTGAGTGATCAGTTTCTGCAGTGTTTTCCTGCTGCCATCTAATCAGTATCTTATTCTTTAGGTATCACTTGTCTTACTGCATTTTATATTAAGATTATCCCAGGTACAAACCAGTTCCAAGCAAAATGATGCAGAACATCCTTTCTAGTGTAAGATAAATGTCAGCAGAGTCGTGAAACATTTAAAGCTTGCAGTGAATTATCACCAATGTCTTATTTCAGTAATGAATGCTAGAGACTCTTAAGAAATAAAAGGTGCCATGTTTGTCTTTATTTTCCTCATTCTGCTGCTATGCAGCCATACTGCTATTAAAGGGACCTCTTTTACTTTTGATTTTTATATAAGAAGTCATTTACTCATATTCACATTCTAATGTGTTTCTTTTTGCTATGACAATTTGAAAAGTCAATCAAATAGTATTATGCAACATAACTTTATGCCCATTCTTGTCATAGCTTTGATAACATCAGTAATGAATAATAATGTATATTGTGGTTTATACAAGAATTTTCCAAGAGCAAGGGTAGCATCTTCCAAAACGATGCAGGATTGCTTGGTAGGATTTAAATTATGGAACTACATATAACAGACCACACTGTTTTTCTGGCTGCTGTATTCCTATTCTTTTGTAATACAGCAAACAAGGAGCTAAAGAGATAAATATGTTTTAATAAATGTATCTTCTGGACTTCCATAGCTGTAACTTTCTTCTTTGCTTTTTCTTCATTCTCTGTATTCATGGTATTATTTCCTGTTCTTTTAGGCCTTGATCCTAGAGTAAACTGTGCAGTTAAAAACTGCCTGCAAACAGTTTGAGGTCTTATATCCAGATTTTTAGGAAATTGGTTACCTGTGTGACTTATTAGAATCATAATCTACCATTGACTGCAGGCAGTTCATTAGTGCCTAACCTCCAATTCTGTCAGTCAACATCACCTGTCTGGACAGAGCTTTGTGCCCCCAAACCACTGAGCTGTTTGGAGCCAGGGCTTCAGCTCAGATCCTGAGGCAGGTCTTGCAGTTCAGGTGACAGAGCCTGGCTCTGCAGACCTGCTCTGAAGCCCCAGCACCTGTCAGGCACTGGCTCACAGCACCAGCAGGGCAGGGAGAGGGCAGGAGGGCAAGGGAGATGTGCACAGCACGCTGTGGGCACCCATAGGTGTCTGTGGGAATCCACAGGGCTGTGGCACAGGCGCTGCTGTTTGTGTGCACATGTGCCCACTCACGTTTTGGTTGGTGTTGGGGCGTTGAGAATGCGTGAGAACGGTTCAAAATTGCTACAACTGATTCATCGCAGGCACTTGAAAATACAGCTTTTTTGTGTGCAGAAATGATTCACTGCTGTTAAAAATATTCTGCTTAACAGCAGAATAATGGCTTGGGTATGTATATATATGTACCCACTAGTTAATAGGTTTGGAACTATTTCCCTTTTTTCTTGAGGAGGAGTAGAAGAAACTTCCTCTTAAGATGAATGTACTTTAGATGTCCAGGTCCAGCAATCTTAGGATTCCGAGAAAAGAAACACATTTTCTTCTAACCTGATTAGGGACATTGCAATTCTCAGGTTCTTCATTCTTCCCTTCTTCTGTGGTTTGTCCTTGGCTTGTTTACATGACTCCTTGCTGGGGATAAAGGTAAGCTTTTAATTTCCAAGTCAGTGTAGCTAGAGGTAAGATGATAACACAGTCTGCCTCAAAAGTTAAAGTCATCTAGTTATTCTGAGAATAAGACAGGGAAATAAATAATTTTTCACTATTTTTCTCTCTGCCTGCTAAAACAAGTATTAGCAGCTGCGTAAAACCATAGAGATCCAAAGAAATAGAGACAGCTGTCTGTAGGTTGGCTACAAAGGTTTTGTCAGTGCTTATTCTGGAATGTGCAGGGTCCTTTCCTCCCTCAGCTCCCACATCTGCCTGCAGCAATCCTGACACACATCCAGCCTTTCCCAAGGAAGGGCTGAGGCCCAGAGATGTGTGGTGCCTGCTGCATGGTCTGGTAGAGCGGGTGATACGCAGGAAAAAACTGTTGGAAGGGTGATTAGAAGCAAAATAGCTCCATAATGCTGTCTTGTACCAGACAGTCTCCTCAGCCTCCTTCGTCTGAGCTCTGGAAAGACTCTGCTTAAGCAAAGAGTCAAAGTACTGAGTGACAGAAGTTCTGGGAGTAATTCTGTGCACTTTTCACCTTGCTGTTAGTTCATGTTCTCATTTTAGCAAATATTGCTAACTGTGTTCCACAAGTGAGTTTACAAAAGGTTGAGCTTTAAGCAGAGGGCCTTACAGCACAGACCCTGCCCTGACAGAAGAGGTATTTGTACCTCACAGTCTAACTGGTAGCTAATAAGCTTTTAAAGGTAGTAAAATGCATTTTTCAAACCACAGCTGATTTCGTTTAGCTTTTGTTCTGAAAGAGCTGGTTAAGCAGCTACAACAGAATGGAACTGTTTCTAAGGTTAGTCTGGGTTTAAAAATGAATAGATAAAAATAGCTATGTCATTTACCTAGAGGCTGGATTCTGTAAGTATAAAAATTTCAAGAGTCAGACAAGCAGGAAATAATATTTACTTTTGCACTGATTGCGCAAAATACAAAACCATAAACATTGTTAATGAAAAATCAGAAGGTCAGATTTTAGGGATATCTAAGAATTTTACTGATAAAAGTGAGATAAAATTCATTTATTATTTCTCATTTTTGAAAAGGACAAGCTTCTTAATGTATTTCATTCCTGTGCTGACAGTTGGCCTGGAGCTGCGTGGGGTGAATTCCAGAAGCTATTGCAGATGAGTTTCCCACACCCCTGTAAATTTGTTTACCTTGTTGAAACCAGCAAAACCTTCATTCACACACATGTCCACAAGATACAGCAATTGAAAATAGGTTTGCTCTGCTGTGTTGGGTTCTCCTACGTTTTCACTACTTCATCCTACTTATTTGCAAATCCCTCTCATTTATTACTATTTACATATATCTATATGTTGGGCACTGTTTTTATGTAAACTGGATTAGAGATGCTTAATATCTGAATCCTTACTAAGTTTTCTTATCTCTGTATTTTTAAACATGTTGTAAAGTATTTAATCATGAATTTGTCTGAAATGTCAATTTAGGAAAGCCTGTTTCACAGGCCATGGGCTAGTAGTAAGTTAGGAGTTGTTTCTCAGTTATTTTGCTAGTTTGCATTAAGTGTATGTAATTCTAGAAGTACTTGGAAGGAGGAGGGGGAGGAAGTGCAAGTGATGTCCATTGATGAGAGCTTGGAAACAGTTCAGGATTCAGGTGTCTTCATTGCTAAGTGGAAGGTGGAGGAATTTCTGCCAGAAACGTAAAAATGAGTGTTGTTTTACTAGAGGAGTCCTTTAAGCCCTGTACAGACTTTCGGATTTCAATAGATGTTTTAATTCATGTAATTTTAGATGTTTATGAATTTCAGTTTTTTAATAGCACCGATTCTTTTTCTTCCACATCATTTACCATCTTGAAATACCTCTGCATCCCTGATAGTACACACAGGAGCTTGAGGACCTGTGTTTTATTATGCTTATGCCAAATTTGTGAAGAGTTGCAGGTTATAGAAAGAGATTTTTTTGGCTTTTTTTATACAGAGAGAAGTATTTGTATAAGGAAAAACCAAGATGAGACTGTGAAGGAGTAATTGTTTCCCTGTCTCTTAGTTCCAGAAGCAAACTGGAAAACATGAGCAGCTGAAAAAGACAGAAGCATGTGCTGCTTTCATATTATCTGAAAACTGAGGATATAGCATAAACTGTTAGACTAGGACACAATGTCCTACTTCTGTGTGGTGCTCCTGCATTCAATTAAAGTTTTGTAATTGTTCATTTCAGTGGTCCCAGATCTTGACAGATAGAGCAAACATTGGCAAACTACAGCTTATTAATTGCTTATGGATCCTGCAAGTCATCCTTGCATTCTGGCAGTTTTGCAACTCCATTTAATTTTCTCCTTGAAGTTATCAGTGACATTAGAAATGGAGGTTGGCAGATACTCCATGTGGGTGGTTCTTACTGCACTTGTTTTGTTCAGTCACTGCTCATAATTCTGTTTATTTAAGAGCTCTGTGCTGCTCTCATCCATTACTGTATCTCAGTGCTGTATTTTTCATCTTTCCTGTCTGTATGGCTTACCAATTTTCCATTCCTTTTATCAGGCTAGGCAGATTGTCAGTCTGTTACCACCAATATTGTGGCCTCTGTTTCTCTGGCAGGAGAGACCTGTGGTGGCACAAATGACCTCATGAAGATGTTGTCAGCTGAATCCTTAAGGAACTACTGATGTTAAATATTGTGACACTTCCCTGTTCTTTGTCACTGTGGGGTGTTTCTGCTGCATTACCAGCTTAAGGACAAAAGAAAAGAGGATTTAACAGAAAAGTGTTCTCTTAAAGTATAAACATGTTAATATAATGAAGACATTATAAAAGCAATCAAATGAAAAACTTGCATTTAGGCATATAACATGAAATACGAAAATGTCTTTCAATCATAAAACTATATGGACCTTTTTCAAATGTGTGTTCTAATGACTTTACTTCATAAAATTATTTTAAGATTTCATATACTTTCAAGAAAGAAGGCACATTCTTACAACAAATATCTACACTCAGAAAATGACCCCAGAACCACGAGATAGCAGCACTTGCTCTGACAGCCTAGAGCTGAAGGCTGGTGTGCTGCTGCTGGGAAGGGGCTCTGCCTGCCCCCTAAGCAAGGGGTCCCCACCGCTGGCACAGGGCACTCAGGCTGCTGAGTCACTTGTTGGTGCAGCAGCAAACACAGGCAAAGAGTAGGATGCCTACAAGTGACAGTAGATTTCACAAAGGAAAGAGATCTCTCTGTCTTGATGAATAAGAACCACCTTTTCACTTACCTGTGTAAAAATATGCTAAATAGTTCATAATTAGCTGAAAAGTTAATGCTTTGTTGGTGGAAGAAGTGCAGGTAGGGGACAGAAGAGATGAAAAACTAAAATGTTTGAGGAGAAAGACACTAAATTCTTTTGCTTCACAGAATAAACAGACATAGCCAAGGATAAATTATTTTCTGTTTCATGCATTATGAGCTGTGCAAACACATACAAATGGGCATGTTTAAGAACACTAAGCATAAGGAAATTAAAGTTGATAAGCCTTTTACTTTTACAATTTGACACACACATACATGTCTCTTGCTAATAAAAATGCAACTAATGATAAGTTATGTATAATGTAGCTTGAAATTTGCAACTCAAGTTATGAATACCAACAGTGAATTGGGGATTTGAAAGGTTTAAGTCCTTGTTTTAAGTGGATCAACACCTCTTTTTATTTAGATAATTTAAGTCACATCTTTTAGTAGGTTTGTACTGGTAGTTATGGAGAAGACTGTTGAAAAGAAGATGACTCAATTCCTTTCTGTTTCAATGCTCACCCTTTGAAGTTTAAGTAGGAGAATAAATTTCTTGTGAATATTTGAATTCTGAATAAATTGTTGGAACAAGAGGATGTGCTTTTATTTTCCTGTCTACTTCTGGGCATTCACATCTTGCTCTTAATCTTCTTCCTTCATACTAAGGAGCCCATACTGTTTCATCCAGTATTCAACACTGCTGGTGAAGCTTGTTTTGTAAAGAATATAGTATAAAAATAGGAAAGCAATGAAACAAAAGGACTTTCTGTTCAATGCCAGAACTTATTTCAGAATCTCATCTTTCTTTCTCTTACATTCTGGAAATAATCCTATTCAATTTTAATAATAACTTACTCCCTTCCAGACTGAGTCTAATAATCACATAGCCTAGTCATCAAGGAGCTGGGATATTCTGTTACACAGATAATCTCTCTCCAACAACCTTTTAGCAATGCTGCTTACAGTGTGAATCACTCCAGTATCAGTTCCTCAGAGCTTCCCAGAACAGCAGTGTGGGTTATTATGTCTCACACAACACTGTGTCGTTCTATTTTTGTGAGGTGACCTTGGAAATCTTTTAGACAATCTGTCTTATCTGCAATTTTCATTTTTGTGTGTGCAGTTGTGTGCTGTATTAATTTCTGGGGACTGAGTTTCTGCCTTGCTGCTTGCATTGCTGTTCCTTTCTGTTCCATGCAGTGACGTACTTTCACTAAATTAAACTCTTTTTTTCAGCCTGTCTCACTTGTTGCTCCTTCCCAGAAGAATTAGAAGTAAACATAGAAAGTCGTGAGACCCAAACTGTCCATTCTGATTCCACTGGTGGTCTTGCACCCTCATCTTAGTGCAGCCACTGAGGGGCACTGGTGGTAAATCAGTACAAATACAACTTTCATACATTTACAATAAAGTAGCCTTTCCACTGAATGATCTCAAAGTAGAGGGCAAGGGCTGACTCAGTATTTTGGAAATGATTGTGAAAAATCCAGTGGACAAGTTAAAGTGACAAGTAATTTTGTACCATCTGGAATTCACTGTGGAGGACTCGCACTCTCTGCTTAACTCAGGTGTTATAAATTTCTGCCTACTGTATTGGAATCAGTGGAAAACTTGCTTTAAGGAAAGAAACTTCCAGCTTTAACTGGCTACTGTAAAAGGCTTAGTGGGTATTGATCCTAGGGAGAGATTTCTGTGCCTGAAGGTGGGAGCTCAGTGGGACAGATAATCTGGAGTGATTAAACTTTTTAGACCAGGTGAAAGGTTGGCAGACAGGTATATATTTATCCTGCCAATAAAAAGTGCTGCAGGCTGTCGCTGTTCTGTAGCTACAACGTAAACAAATTCTTTGGAGTATAGAGTGTATTGCACAACAGTATATCCAAAAGAAATCTTTGTTGTTTTACAGTCTTATAGTAATATGACTTCTTAAAACTCAGAAAAGCCCAGCAATTACATTGTTATAGAAAAGAATCCCTTAACATACTTGATTTAAAAAAATAATAAAGAAGGAAGGTGGGGGTACAAGACACACCTATTGAAGAAAGGTACATGCAAATTCATTAAGAAATGCTCCTGGCTTGACTGCCTTGCTCTAAGTGTCAACAAGAATTGGAGGGGAGAAAAAGATCTACTAAAACTTAAAACAATCAAAAAATAAATAGAGAGCTGAAGTTCTTGATTTAAATTTGGGATTTGAGTTGGGGTTTTTTTTACTCTTTTCTGTTTGCTTTCATTTAAACCCTGATAGAGTTATGGTCTCCCTTGCTACTTTGTTTTTCCTTGTTGCTCATTGAATTAGTGAGGAGCAAACCCGCTACATTGTAACTTCCTGTTTAACTGGGATGTTCACAGCTTCCAAAAACATCAGTCCTGTAGCAAGTGTACAGTTAGCTTTTAAAATAAATATTTAATTTTATTTCTTTTGAAAATTGTTTCAGGCATATGGCTCTGGTTGTGACATTGTTATTCTGGCAAATGACTTTGAATGTGTGCAGATTATTCCCGGTGCTAAACATGGAAACATCCAGGTCAGTTGTGTGGAGTGCTCCCAGCGACAAGGCAGGGTAAGGATTTCAATAAATCTGTATAGAAGTTTTAAAATTTGAGAACTCTAAATTAAATAATTAAACAGCAACATAATACATTAAGGGAATGAAAGAGTTAATTTCCCAACAAAGATCATGATTTATTGATCTGGGACTTTCTGAGTAACACCTCTTGTGTTAGTCTTATTCTTTCAATTTATTAGTAATTCGGGGGAGGGAGGAGGGTAGAGGAAGGAGGAGACATGTTGGAGCAAAGGTTTTATTCCGTTTCTGGGACCTGCAATCAGAGGTGTGACAAAATGTGAACAGATGCATTAGTTACATACAATATTAGAACTGGGATGGTACTGAAATGATGGTTACTGGCTCCATTTTGTGTGCTTCCATCTAACAAAAGAAGAAATGGATAAATCATTTATCTATACATACATATACACATATGTGTGTGTGTCCTGCAAAGTCATGAATTTGAAATACATTTAGAAAGGCTTCAGCATGTTTAGTGTGTTTAGAAGTGCTACACTATGAGCTGTCATAACTGCGTGGCCCCTTGATTTGCTTAGTGGTTTCATTCTAAATCCCTAAACAATGCTAGAGAGACAGGTTAGAAAGAGGAAGGAAAAAAATTTTCTAGGAGTTCCGGTAGAGCACTGAGCAAATTTTGTTTGTCAGTTGTCACTGCTGACTAGAATTAAAAATTGGTACCAGTACTGAGGGAGCCCTAGTTAGGATTTGGGCAGATTTAGTTGGCAGAGCCCTTGAACGTCAGCAGCACAGTCCCTGTAAGAGTGGGAGAGAGATCCCAGCTTCAGAGATGGTCTCTACAAGACCACCACAAACCCCTGGGTGGTTCTGCATTCAGGACTCTGAACTCACAGTCTGTTCTTTACTTTGGGACTGATCTGTTGTTGCAACCTTCTCTCCCCCTCCCCCTAAGGAAGAAATAAGATTTCGTAATTAATGCCGTGAAACTTTTGCATCATTTCCGTTCTGAGGAAACCAGATCCTGGATGGGAAGGACTTCAACACTTTTTCTTTAAAAAGCTTCTAAAGAAGAAAGAGAAGTTTTAAAGATAGCTAGAAGTATTTAAAGGATATGATTATTAGAAACAGGCCCAGATAAATACCTAAGGAATACTATTTTGTGTTTAGAGATTTCTGTGAAATAAGCGAATGAAAGAAACTGAAGGGTTCAATGGCATATGTACTTCAGTTTTTCTATTTACCATTTATATCCTCTCAAAATGTATTTGAATGCTAAAAATAGAGTTGCATTTCTTTCCACTTTTTGTAACTATTATTTAGTGATACAAAATGGAATCTAGGGATACAGACACTAATAATTAATGCATTAGTTAGCTGTGAAGTACACAGAACACGAGCAGAAGCAGTGAAGGCATCAACTTTCTCTTGTGCATTAAGAGTAGTTGCTCTAGAAGATTGTGACTGTGTTTGTGCCACTGAAAGAGATGTCTGCCGTGTTTAGAGTTAAAATGTGAAAGGTGGGTTTATTCAAGAGTGTTTTCCTCAATTGCCTTAAGAAAATATACCCATAACACAGTTAATTACATTTGTACTAATTTCACTTTTCAAGTGAAATTTCAACCCTGGCACATAGAAGAGGTACTGGAAATTCTTTAGCTAATTTGGAATACCAAGGAGCACTTACTCCACTTGCCTCCTAACCTTACATTTTGAGTCTTCAACTTTTTTTTTTTCTTTCCTTTCCCCAGATTGCTGCATCATATGGAAACGCTGTTTGCATTTTTGAGCCACTTGGTATAAATTCTCATAAAAGAAATTGTGTAAGTGTGTATTTCATTATTTTAATTCTGTTAAGGCTCTTAGAAGAGGCAAAAGTCTGTCTGCCAGTTATTTTTATTATATTATGTTGGCACACAACAGAAAAATGGATAAACAGTTTCCACCAATCATAGTACAACTGGATGGGTGGACTCTTCCAGTGAATGAACTGTGGACTGCACTTCTCCTAAGTTCCCAACCTTTTGTTCTTGAGTCTCATACTAGAATGACAAACTGGTATTTCTTATTTGGGAGGTTATGAGAGGTGCAGGACAGACATACAGCACAGACTTGTTTAGTGCACCCAGACTTACTTTAACAGCACAGCTATGGCCAAGCACTCGAGCACTGAGGATGTTCTCAAGCAGGTTTCACAATCTTTTTGGTATCTGTACTGCCATCCCTTATGTTCCTCTAAATCTATGGTCACAGTAGTTCAAAAGTAATCTACAGAAGTATTTGTATGTGGGACAAGTCCAGATCTGGTTTGCAGGGCACCCTGGGATGCACTTACTTTTTACAAAACAATTTAAAAACATATTAAAACTAGATTTAGCAATCTGCCATTTAATACTTTTGCAGCAGGCTTAGTAGCAATTTCATATAGAAAGAAATACCAATATCTTTATTTTTTGCTGTTGATGTGAGACTTAATCCTTGACTGTTTTTACACTACAGCAGCTGAAGTGTCAGTGGCTAAAAACTGGGCAATTCTTCCTCAGTTCTATGACTTACAACCTGGCCTGGGATCCTCAAGGTAATGCATCATTTGTGAAATATTTGGTCAACATTTGTAGTTAGAATGACTTGAACACAAAATATTGTTAATATAATAAAATGAGAGCTTGAATATGCAGATTTTAAATTACCTCTTCTCAGGCAGTGTTGCATAAAATGTGAGGCTACAGTTAACATTTGTTAAGATGCTCTGCCAAGTGTTTGCCTCTCTTATGTAAGATTTTGGTTTGGGAATCACAGTGCTAAGTCGTTAACTGACTTAAATTGTCACTAATAATCATTTAAATGAAATTTTAGCACAATTGAAGTGAACAATGTACCTAGACACAAATCTTTATAAGATGTCTTTGTATTTATTTGCAATATGAATAGCTATTAAGCATCTGCAACATTTATTGGTAAATACAATTCTATGACTCAAAGTTCTCCTTTTAACAATGCAAAAAGAGGAACTAAATAAATAGCCTTGGTATTTTTTCTTGTAAGATACTATAAATTCAAAATGTTTTAATAAAACCAGCTGGGTGAGATGATGGGATACCTTATCATATTTAAAATGGACTAAAGTTTAGCATTCAACCTATTCTGGATAATTCACAACAAAATGTGATGAGAGGCTTAATCTTTCAACATACCTTCATCATCCTGTTTCCATAGCTTTGGTATCACTCCCTTTCAGGTAACAGGTTATTGACAGCAACAGACTTTTTGCAATTGTGGGCCCCTCCATCTGATGACATTCTAGAGGAAGATGAAGAAGATGATGGCAGCAGTCAGATCAAGGATGATAAAGTTCTCCCAGTTCTAAATGACTGGAAATGTGTCTGGCAGTGCAAGTGAGATAATTTTTGTTTTAAGACAAATTTCAATGCTACCTCACCTATATTTTAAAATGTACTTTTAAATGCCCTAAAATTCAAACAATATAAGTTATTTCAAATAAAAAATCCTCACCCCTATTGAATCTAACCTAGCTTGCTGTATTTAAACCAATTTTTTGAGCTGTCTTTTCAACAAAGTATGAAAATACTTTTATGCTCCTACTATTCTAAAAGTATGCTTAAAGAAACAACTATAAAATACTTAATCTAATTTTACTTAATTTAATATTAAATTTAAATAATTACAGTAACACTGAATCAACTGAATACCCATGGAATAATATTTTAGAATAATAGACCTTACTTAACTTGCTCTTTTGTTCTGTAGGACTGCAACATCAGTACATTTGATGTCATGGTCTCCTGATGGTGAATATTTTGCAACAGCTGGGAAGGTAAGGACAAAAAAGAATAATTGAGTTTGTGCAGTATTTTTCATTTGTCTGACAAAAGTAATATGTATAGACCTGAACCATACATTCTATTGTAATCTTAGCAAAGGTAAATTATGATCTCGTGTAATGCTGTATTTTGTGTAATTCCATGGATTTTAGCAACAAGAAATTGGATTTATCTATGTACTCCTACTGAATACATGAGTAAATGACAGTGATACAGACTTTTATGTATGTATGTGTTATTTTTTTTTTTAATTTTTTTAGATGTAGTATACTTAGATGAATTTTCAGATATACATAAACAATCTTTACTACTTATGTTGAAAGTAATGAGATCATTATGATCTGGTATAATATGCACATATCTGGATAAATTAAAGAAGGTTTTTATTTAGTGAATTCTGGGTTCAGTTATCAATTCTATTTCAGTTTGCAATACTTTTTGTCAAATCATTATTCAAGCTAAGTTTTCAATTAATAATTCTCTTTAATGTCACCCTCTCCTTTGAATGATTCCTTTTGGTTTACAAGTCTCAATAGGTAAGCACTTTTTACTGGCACCTACTGTTAGTTGAACAGCGAGATGAATTTTAGTTCTGAGCCAAATTTTCATGAACAATACCAGAACAGCAGTTGCTTTTTGCTTGCAATTTCCTTTTTGTTACATTTTTAATTATAGCTACCTAAACCCCTGGCTTTTTTTTGGTTTACCTAGGATGACTGCCTCCTGAAGGTGTGGTATCCTATGACTGGTTGGAAGTCATCTCTCCTGCCCCAAGAGAATGAAGAAAAGAAAAAAGGCTCAGAGGATGTGCAGTTTTCCTTTGTTTATTTGGCGCATCCCCGAGCAGTGACAGGATTTTCCTGGCGGAACATCAGCAAGTACATGCCCAGGTTTGAAAGCTGCCTTTTTTCAAAAAGCAAGCAAGCCTTTGATCAGGTGTTTTTTAACATTCTGCTTAATGTTTTGCCATCAAGAGCATGAGACTTCTCTTCTTATGCTTTCAAGAAACAGAGCATACCAACTCCTTCCCATTAAGTTCTGTATCACCAGGTTTAATAATGACAATCATGTTAACCTTCAGTTAGGGGAGAAGCAGAAATTTGGATAAAACAGTAACTACTAAATTCTTGTACACTCCCCTAATTTCTGCTGTGTCTTTGTAGCTGAGTTACCCAGGCAGTAATTTTGCTGTCTCTGCCATCAGGGGGTTGGTCTGCAATGTGTTACTCACGTCATGCCTCGATGGCATCTGCCGGCTGTGGGCAGAGACGCTGCTGCCCGAAGATACTCTCCTGGGGGAGCAGATCTGTGAAACCACCACCTCCAGCATCAGCAGCACCATCTCTCAGTCTGGAAAGCAAAAGGACACTATACAACATGCACTAGAGGTACATGTAAATACTTAATTTGTGACATTTTTATTTCAGGATTCTCAAAACTTTAAATATTGAAGGATATAGAGCGCTAAGAATGTATATTATGTAATACCTATATGCATAACAGAATAACCTGAATTATTCCATATCAGGTTTTGAAGGCTATTACTAAACACTGAAAAAGTCAGAGACTCCAACTCTGCATTCATGCACCATGTTTTTAAAACTCAATTTGCTTTTTTTATAGTTAGCTAACAGTGATGGGAAGAGCCAATGTTTAATGTGGAATAGTAATGATGGTTTCATTGTGATTTGGTCTGAAAGTCTGCAATTATAAAGACAAAATAATAAATAAACTCCTAAATTTTAGTTACTTCATTAGATAATTTTGTTTCAGTGACAGTCTTATATTCTTAGTGAGTCTATAAAGTTTACAGTAAAAGAAAACCTGTCTGTGGAAGCAGCTGCTCCTGGTCAACCTTAACAAGCACCTTTTTCTCATGAGAAAGGGCATACCAAAGATCATCTGCAGCTACAAATGTGAGTGTGAAAATGTTTCAATTAACTGTGTGGGATGTGTGAGAGTGTCCAAGATAAAAGAGAAAGAAACATCTGTTCTTCCATTTAGTTGTCTGATTGGTCAGTCTTCTAATCACTGGCTGTGTAGTTGATCCTTCTTGTGCACAGAAAAAACATATAAATACTGAAGTGTGTTTAATAAAGGTGATCCTGCTAGATGACAAAGTGGTGGTCTGTTATCCTCAGCACTACACTATCAATACAAAACCAAGGAAAGATAAGAAAACAAAAAAACACCTCACCACTCATTTGTAGACCATTACAATCAGATGAAGGTTTTACTTCTTCAATATCATGGCCATCAGTAAATAGGGAGCTTGGGAGCAATTACGCTTAAGGCTGTTAAATCAGTTGTGCTCTTTATATGCTCAGAAATTTGCTCAGTCATACAAAAACAATTAATTATAAAATTATATTACAAAAGTTACTGCTTTTAGATTGTTTTAATTTTGTCCATTAATGTTGTGCAAAATCCTGTGTATTTTTTGTGGTGTTGTTGAGTATACATTTTATATAAAATATATTATATATAGGAATATATAAAATATATATCATAAAGGAACTTTTAGAAGACTGTTAGAAGAGCTTTACTTTTGGGTAGATCAGAAGTACATAATACATCTAATTACTAATTAGATGTATTATGTTACTAATCTGTGTTGAAATATATTTAAAATAATCCTTTTGAAATTAATCTTCATTTCTTTAGTAGAAAGAAGCTTTATATAAGTGTAACTTTTTATCTTAGTGTTTTTGGTATTTATTAATTTATTTTTATAACGACAACAGACAATTCATCATTTGAAAAATATGAGAAAAGGACAAAGGAGATCTTCAGTTCTTGTTACCCACACAGATGTACTGCCAGATCAGCAGGGCATTCACGAAGTTCAGCGTCACATTTCCCATCAAGCAAATGCACTTGGTCACTTCCACATAGCAGCAAGCATCAACCCTAATACAGGTGAAATACAAACATTGATTAGACTGCAATAATGTGTTTGCACAACATGGAAAAAATAAAGGAAGCTGAGCTTTGCCTCATTAAATAGAGGGAACTTGTAGGAAGTTTGTTATTTGGCATAGAGTTTTTTAAGACAAATGAAGCTAAATTTATTCTGAATACCTTCAGCATCTTTATAACCAAATTAAATTCATCTTGCAGATCAGAAGGCAAAAGAAGCATAAATTTCTGGTCTGGTTGGTGTTTGATTCTTGGGTTTGGAGGGCCATGGTATATGATGAATAGAGTAATTGCATCCTGCAGAATGTAGCGATTGAAAAAGACTGTATCAGAGTCTTTTGGTGGGAAAACAGCTGATTTTTATAGAATAATGCAGAATATTTTTAAAGAAGGAAAAGATTAAGGAGCAGTGACTTTCTTTACCTAAAATCCATACATGAAAGTCAACACTGCAACATATGAAATTGAGCAGTTTGAACCACTAAATATCATTTACCATTCACATAAGAATAAATTTTCATGTAAATGTATTGACCTTAAAATATCTTTACTGTTTTCATTACAATTGGACGTAAAATCTTGATCTTTACCTTTTTTAATCTTGCAGGCACAAATTATGTTATACCTAAAATAAGTGAAATGTGTATATGTACATATATATATATATGAATAAAAAGATGAGTGGTTAATACATAGCTTTATATGGTTTAATACATAGGCTTTTTATTTGTTTCAAAATGTCCACAGATATTCCTTCAGTGTTGGCTGGAACTGCTTTTAATACAGATGAAGGAAGTGGAGGCTTTGTTGTCCACTGGCTGAATAATAAAGAATTTCATTTTACATCCTCTATTGAAGTATTCATGCAGCATCTAAGACAAATTTCGGAACAACAACTAGAACAAGATTTTGATATTGAAGCTGAAGAGGAAGAAGAAACAGAAGAAAAAGAAAAAGGCTTACATATGAAGTTAGATCATGGTTAGTAATCTGGTTAATTCTGACCAGCTAGTACTACTAGCAGATTAAAAAATTCTGTGTTGAATGGAAACTGATAGGGATATCTTTGCAAAAAATGGCATATTTCTGTTGCAGATTTGTCTATAGACAGAGAATCAGAGACAGGGACTGGTACAGGCTCTTCAGAACATGAAGATGGAGAAAGAGAGGGAAGCCCCAAAACATCTCTGCTAGCGGGCCCACGCCTGCCTCTGCCCACAGTTTTGTTGGACCGGAAAATCGACTTGCTCCTAACAGAATGGAACAGGAATCCAGATATGCTGTTCACTATCCATCCTGTTGACGGGACCTTTCTAGTGTGGCACGTGAAGTATTTAGATGAACACACTCCAGGCATCTTTCGACAAGTTCAGGTATGGCATATTTGAAATGGTTTTATTTTTAATGCTAACATTGTCCTTTGCTTTAGAGCTGAATATCAGTAGGAATTCTGTTTAAGTACTTCCTGTAAAATAGCTAACATTTATTCAGGCTGAAGCTGAGTTCATATATTCTGATTTTTTTCTTTTTCCTTTTTTTTTTTTTAGGTTTCATTTTCTTCTAGGATTCCTGTTGCATTTCCATCTGGAGATGCTAGCTCCCTTAGCAAAAATATTATGATGTATGCCTGCCCTGTCTTTGTAAAAGACAGCAGCAGTGCTGCACAGCAGAAAACAATGGACTTTCCAGATAATACTCTAGCAAATAAAGGACCAAGCTTTGCCCAGGACAGTGCAAATGTGAATATAATTTCTCCTGTGGTAATGATGATTTCCAAACACATAGATGGCTCTCTAAACCAGTGGGCAGTTACTTTTGCTGATAAATCAGCTTTCACTACTGTGCTAACTGTATCCCATAAGTTCAGGTACTGTGGACACCGCTTTCACCTCAATGATCTGGCCTGCCATTCTGTTTTACCATTGCTGCTGACATCTTCTCACCACAATGCTCTGTTAACTCCTGAGTCAGACACCTCCTGGGACTCCGACAGGATAAACAGGATGATGGATCCTATTAAACATAAGAGAGGTTCTTCTAAGCAGCAGCTTAAAAATGCAGCAACCCGTACATTCCATGACCCAAATGCAATCTACAGTGAGCTGATTCTGTGGCGAGTAGACCCCATAGGACCTTTATCCTACACTGGAGGAGTGTCTGAGCTGGCTCGAATTAACTCTCTTCACACCTCTGCTTTCTCTAATGTAGCCTGGCTTCCAACACTCATTCCCAGCTATTGCCTTGGTGAGTATACCTGCTATGTTTCCATATAAAGTTAACACTCTGAGTTGTAGAATTAATTTGTTACAATAAATTACTGTTTTATTTGGAGTGTATTTACATCTACTTGTCAAAAATTTCCTTTTACTATGCAAATTAAGCATTTTTACTTTGTTTTAAGCTACTGCAAGTCACTTGCAGTGGTCTGAGTGTGTCTGTAGTCCCTGTGGATCAGCTGACACTCAGGAACTGCTTTGTGTGAGTAAGCACTCCTTGCTCCCACAGAGAACAGGATGCTGCCTTTCCCCAGTGCTTCAGGCAGCTTCCTTGAGTGCTCTCTGCATTGATGTGGTTTGCAAATGCAAGTGTGCTGATGGCTTAGGGTGCTGGCCACGTGCAGCTGCAGGGACACTGGCTTGAACTGAGCTAGTAATTGGACCACCTGAACATCAGAACTATAGGGGAAGATTTTCAGCCAAAACTGGCATTAAATTGGCTCAAATCCCTTTAAAATGCTGGCTTAAAAGTGCTTAGGAGGTCATGAAACAGTACTGAAGTTCTTCAGACCACCAGAAGCTTACAAAAGCCCAGTTAGAATCCAGGATATTTATAAATAAATAAACTACATTAACTTTACAGAACTGCAAAGAACACTTTTTCAGAGGTCAGACTGTACAACATCTGATGTATAATGCCCTTGGCCAATTCTTCAGTTTTTGTTTTTAATTTTAGAGCTTTCCATTGCAATTAAGAAAATTACTTCTACAAATGTTACTCTATGAAGCCACACAGATACTTATTTTCTAATTGTCACAAAGATGTGTTGTAGTAGTTGTCATCTTTGTATACATTACTAAAAGCCATTTGTACTGTGGGTGTAGCATTACATTTTATACTAATGCAAAGTTATAAATACATAATATATTTCATTTAAAATAAAACAAATTGTTTTTCTCTACTTACATAGTAACATTCTGGGCTGTCTGTATCCCACAAAGTGTTCTAAACACAAATAATGAGCTGCATTCTTGTAGTTTGGAGGAAAATGGATATAACAGTGTAAAGCCTGTTGTATGTACTGTTGAGAAACAAAAAAAGACACTTTTAAATTTTTCATATCTTGTTCAGAACTCTAGACATATCTATTTCTCCCTCCACTTTTATGCCTGCACTTTCAACTGCAGGGCAGAAGGGAATATTCATAGAGATTAATTTTATGTAAAGAGCCTAGGGTCAATAAACAAGGAAAAAAGCTATGGCTGAATAGCTTCCCCTTAGACTCCTACCCTGAATTGTATGTGACAACCTTGGGAATGTGGAGTTGGCTCTTCCAAGCAATGCCCTGGAGATGACAGCAAATCAAACATCACCAGAGTAAAGAATGGCTGCCTTCACTTAGGTGTACTACAGACTGGGGCTTGTGTGAATAGTGTTTGTAAACGTACATGCGTTCAGCTTAGATTGCTGGACATTTTTCAGGAGTTCTGGGTACATTTATGAACAAAAAGGGAATTATTTCAAAGTTCAAATGATGTTGTATTAATGCACACATTTGCTTAGGTTTTTTGCTTCAATGCTTGATGAAAATTATGTTTGAAGCATATTCACATACTGAGGATTGTAATAGACTGCTTGGTACCATTGACTGCCATTTTTTTCTTCATGAATTTTTTTTGTATCTCCTATTAGGTACCTATTGCAACTCTGCTAGTGCTTGCTTTGTTGCATCAGATGGCAAAAACCTGAGGCTCTATCAAGCTGTTGTAGATGCACGAAAGCTTCTGGATGAATTATCTGACCCTGAATCATCTGTAAGTTCTACATAGCAATGCTTTGGTTTGAAACTGTTAAAATACAACTAATGTAACTCACCTTACCCCCCTTCCAGTGGTTTGTCTTCCTTTAGTCCTGTGTGATTTTTGTGCCATTCCATGTATAGATTTTATGCATTACATCTTGCATAGTTGCACATTTTGCAGCTCCCTTTAAGCATTAGCAGAAAAAATGCAGCTATTACTACTAAAAGTGTCTGCACTGAACCCAAATTTCCCATACAAGTTTCTCCAACCTGTGGCAGGTGGGAAAAGGAAAAATAGGATTTCTTAGTTTGTCCTCTCAGAAAAGGGGAGTCAAGAGCAAGAGGGAAAAGGAAACCAGAAGAGCAGGGCTGAGGTGTATCCACCTAAGTTACATCTATATATGAGGAAGGGCAGAGATGGTGGGATATAAGGGAATCAGCTAAGGGTCGTATTAGCTTTCTTTTTTCAATAACTAATTTTTTCACTCTTTTTATCTTTCATTTCTGTGACTTTAGGAAAAGTAAAGCCTGACCTTGTACTGTTATTGTATAAAGAAACACATCTTTAATTTTTTCCCATTCTTCTGTTGTTTTATAAACCATCTTGCAAGACAAGGCCTGTCAGTATTCAGATCAGTCTGAAGAATCTGTTCTAGGAGCAGTGACTATGAACATTCCAGCAAAAATCAATAGAGCTTTCAGCTTATATATAAGCTGTACTGAAGGTGTTTTCTACATGTTGTGACAAAAGCTTGAAAGAGAAGTGAAAGGGTATATTGTTTCTCATTGCACAGACACATTATGTGGTGTTATGCAAGGATAAATCTTTAAATTAGCAATATTTAGCTTCCATAAAAACTGGTGTTTCATCCCCATGAAGAGCTACTGACTCACAACAGTGCACATGCTTTGATAAATACATTATTCATGAGTGTCAAAGTGACAACTGCAAGAACTCTGTTATAGTTTGTGCCAACAAGAAAAAATTGAAGCATCAGTTTATCATAAGCAACTGCAATTTTCTTCTGTCCAAAGGAAAAATATACTAATTCTACTCATTTTTCTCTGTTTCAGAAACTTATTGGGGAGGTGTTTAATATTGTGAGCCAACAATCTACTGCTCGACCAGGATGTATCATTGAGCTTGATGCAATAACTAACAAAGTAAATAAATGGTTGACTTTCTAGGGTATCACATAAGGGTGTTTAATAACTTTGTTTGTTAATTAGCCTAATCTGTTGAAAAGACATAAAAGAGATTACATTTTTCTAGGGTGACAATGACTGCTTTGAATTTTTTTGAATATTGAGGTACCTTGAGCATTTTACTAAGCCAACTTTTTGTTAGCTGCTATGAGCTCAAAGTTCATTTTTAGAGTAAAACTATATTTTCTAAGCATATTATTGAAGAAAACACAAGTTTACTAAAGAATTATTTCCATGGTATCATAATTTAAAGGAAATAATTACAATCCCCTCAAACACAAAAAAACCAAAAATAAATTTTAAATAGCTTTTAAAAGCCCAAACCTAAAAATTGGATCTGACTATCCAAAATGTAAGAATGTAAGAATGATAGCCAGGTATGACTTCAAGCTTTTTGTGTTTGTATTGTAAAATAAATTTATTAATAAACACAGCTATACTTCTCAATCAATGAGCAGATAGGACAACTGAACTTTCTTCTTAGTCACTTATTTTGATGATATATACTATATATGCTCCAGTGCTGTTTTCTGTTAGCAGCTTGCAAAAACAGTGAGTTTTACCAATTTTAATTAGAAAACTATGGAGTTTGGACATTTATAAATAAGTATTTCTATATTGTCAATAAATTTCTGTGTCTTTTATGCATCAGTAACATAAAATCTTCAAATTTAGGTTCAGATTTACAAAACATTTTCCTATAATTTTTATAAATGAGTACAAAGAATACCATCGTGTTTCTCTGGGAAAAAAAAAAAAAAAGTGTTTTGCAGCATCACTTTGCCATCACTCTATTTTAGGGATATATTTTTTCTTACCAGCAGGGAAGTATTTCACCATGAGCAGCCTTCTCTGTAGCAAGGTGGAGTTACTGTGAAGAAATACGTTGCTGTCAGAAAAGACAGATGTTAAGATATCTGAGAGAAGGAAAATCTGCAATTTGTTCCCTTTTTCAGATTTCCCAAGCAATTTGCTGCAGACATGTCCTCCCACTGAAGTGGGATAAAAGTCTGAGACACTTTGCCACTGTTATTTATTCAACACCAAAGAAATAAAAATGAATCAGATACTAATTCATCTGTCAATAACTGCAGCAGAAGTATTATTACAGAATTTGTCTGTCCTGGCAGACCTTGGTGAAATTATTTCAATATACAAATGATGAGTTCTAGAACATGCTGTTCATAATATGAAAGGAAAATATTTGGTTTTTCTGATGATAACTTTAAACTTTATAAAAGAAAGATTTCCTCATTGGTAGCTAGACTGCACTGAGGAAATAATTAATTGCATTAATACTAAATATTGCTGTACTGTTCTGGAAGCATAACAGTTGCTCAATGTTTCAGTGTGGTTCAAACACACAATTGCTTCATGTCTTCCAAGAAGACTTCATTTTGGGATACAAACCACATAAGGAGGATGCAGAAGGGAAGGAAACTGAGATATTTTTCCAGCCATCACAAGGTATAGCATGAACTCTAACTAATATGAATTAAATTGGTAGCAAAAAATGTTTTTCAGGAATACTAAAATCTGGCTGGCATGTGGTAATTTACTTTTAAATGAGAATCTGTAAAATTTAGTGAAATGGTTGTCATGTATTGCTCATATGAATTGTTGCTAAATGGTGTTGAAGAGTTTCTAATTGCCTGGAGTGAAACAGCTTATATGACAAAGTACATTTTTCAAAGTGTTTATGTCATATATAAAATGTGAACAGAATAGAAGCACATTTTCTGCATCAATAGGTAGGTGCAAGTAATAATACCAATATATCTGGCTTTCAAGTTAACACAATGGAAAATCACTGGAAGGTTTGGTAGTAGACTTTAAACTTCAATAGGTAAAGGAAGACAGGTAGAAGAGTCTTTATAATCTGGCAAAATAGTTCAAACTGAATGGAAAGGCAAATATCTAATAAATCAGATATGCCATTAATACTCAGATTGTCTGTAAGTCAGTATCTATTTTGTAATTCTTCTGTTGTCATGAGTAATCAAAATGTCAATTAATGCATGCTACTAATGATACTGTTTCAATATTTTGTTTTATAATCTAACCATTTATTTCAAAGATGAAAATGGGGATTTTATTGTCAGTTTTTAGGGCATCTTTTGCTATGGAAAAATTGTTTCGTTTAAATATAAATTTCATGACCCTATATCAATATATATGTTTATATATTTTATATATGATATGTAAATTACAGGGTATCGTCCACCACCTTTCTCAGAGAAGTTCTACCTGGTCGTAATTGAAAAAGATAGTAGTGGCTGTTCTGTTCTTCAAATGTGGCATCTTCATCTCAAATCTGTCCAAGCCTGTTTAGGTAAGTGAGTGGTTGTAATTTTCTTAGACATTTCTATCATATTACTTAAGATAAAACAAATTTTGGTGGTTTATTATAAAACAAATTGTATCACCTTTGCCTAGCAGAAGCCTAAAAATCAAGAATCTTCAGAATAATATATCAATGTAATAGAAGCAGTAAACTTCCTTACAAATATTGATGGCATTTTAATCTACTAAAAATATTAAAATGCATTGATGGGATAAGTAATGTGCTTAAGCAGTGGCTTCTTTATTTCAAACTATCAGTTTTTCAGAATGTTATGGATGTCTTAAATGAATAGTCACAGCATGCAATAAAACTGACACAGTGTGCACACATCATATAATTATTTTGTGTGCAATTTGAGCTCTTGTAAAAACAAATAAATTTGATTATCAGATATTAATGCTTTGTCCTTACAAACATTTTTTTAACACTGCTGGCATTTTTTAATATAGCAAAATCAACTGAAGCATCTTCAGCAGATAATAAACTTAGTGTACCTGAGCAGAAGACTGTGGATTCTTCTCCAGATGTATCACCTGGCATAAGTCCCATACCACGATCTTCGTCAATTGCTAACCTTCAGACTGCCAGTAAACTCATTCTGAGCTCCAGACTTGTGTATAGCCAACCCCTGGATCTTCCTGTTGGTGTGGAAGTAGTAAGAGCAACTCCTTCAGCAGGTAACTTTTACAATTTTTGCTTTACAGTTGGTCCGCTGATTTATTTCCAGGTTTATAGAATTGTATCTCCCCAGCCTATAAGACTCGGATTTACTGATACAGAAAACACAAAGGACTGAAAAGGTGCTTACAAATCATCATGCCCATATCACATTACTCTTCTGTAAATGAATCCAGTCCCCACAGGAACGCTGTTCCTGAAACTTACCACTCTAATAGTTGGAAATGTAACTTTTAGTGTTAATCTATTAATGAACAGTTTATACCCAGTTGCTCATTCGCCAGCATTCCTGTGTTTGATATATAGTGGGTTTCTTACCTGATGCACTAACACCTTCTTCTGTTTGTGTTTGTATTCCTCTCATTGTTCTAAGAGCCCTTCTCTGAATTAGTTCAGTTTGAATATCTTTGAATAGTGACAAAAAATGCAGATAATAGATAATGTTCAAGCTGCAAGACTGTTACCAGCTCTGATATTATTTGCCCTTATCCAAATCCAAATTTTAAAAATAACACCAGGTTGTAAAGTTCTCTAGCAGTAGACAGACAGTGTTATATCTGCCTTAATAATAAAGGCATTCTCTTGTGTATTACTAAAAGCAAATGTTTGTTCTGACTTCAGGTCACTTGAGTTCCTCATCAATATACCCTGTCTGCCTCGCACCGTATTTGATAGTAACATCCTGTTCAGACAACAGAGTGCGGTTCTGGAGATGCACTGTAGAGACTGACCTGAACAGCAGAACTGAGGAGAAGGAGACCTACCACTGGAGAAAATGGCCTTTAATGAATGATGAAGGGGAAGACAACAGCAGTACAGTGAGCATAATAGGAAGGCCGGTTGCTGTTAGCTGTTCTTACACAGGACGTCTTGCAGTAGCATACAAGCAACCCATACAGCATAATGGGTTTGTTTCCAAAGAATTTTCCATGCATGTTTGTATTCTTGAATGTGAGTCTACTGGAGGATCAGAGTGGGTTTTGGAACAGACAATTCATCTGGATGATTTAGTTAAGGTTGGAAGTGTTCTTGACTCAAGGGTCAGCGTGGATAGTAATTTATTTGTTTACAGTAAGTCAGATGCTTTTTTGAATAAAGACAAATACCTGGTGCCCAGTATCAAGCATTTGGTGCATTTGGACTGGGTTTCAAAAGAAGATGGTTCACATATATTGACAGTTGGAGTGGGTGCCAACATCTTCATGTATGGAAGGCTTTCAGGGATTGTAACAGATCAAACCAGCAGCAAAGAGGGAGTAGCTGTCATCACCCTGCCTCTAGGAGGGAGCATAAAACAAGGTGTGAAGTCAAAGTGGGTGTTGCTGAGGTCCATTGATTTGGTTTCATCCGTGGATGGTACTCCTTCCCTGCCTGTGTCTCTGTCCTGGGTGAGAGATGGAATACTAGTGGTAGGCATGGACTGTGAAATGCACGTTTATGCTCAGTGGAAACACGCAGTCAAGTTTGGTAATGGAGAAAGCGACATTTTTCCTTCTGAAGACTCAACAACACAAGATCCATTCAAAACAAGCGCAGTGGTGAAGAAGACCAGTGTAATTGATGGGGCAGGTGTTGTGGATGATGTTTTTGGCACTCCAACTGTAATTCAGGATGGGGGCCTCTTTGAAGCTGCTCATGTTCTTTCACCTACTCTACCCCAGTATCATCCAACCCAGCTGTTAGAACTGATGGACTTGGGTAAAGTTCGCCGAGCCAAAGCCATTCTGTCACATTTAGTTAAATGCATTGCAGGAGAAGTTGCAATAGTCAAAGACACAGAAGCTGGAGAAGGGACTGGTCCTAAACGCCATCTTTCTCGCACCATCAGTGTGAGTGGCAGCACTGCCAAGGACACCATTACTGCTGGGAAGGATGGGACCCGAGACTACACAGAGATAGACTCGATTCCCCCACTGCCGCTGTACGCACTGCTTGCTGCAGATCAGGATGCCACCTATGTTGCCGAAGAAACTTCTAAAATACCTCAGGGCTCTGAAGACCATGCAAAGAGAAAAGCAGAGGATCAGTACTCGGATCTATTCCAGGTTCAGCCTGTTACAACCGAAGACTTTATAGATTTTGAGCCTGAAAAGAGGGAGAGTAAATCCAAAGTTATTAATCTGTCACAGTATGGGCCAACTTACTTTGGCCGAGAACACGCCAGTGTCCTTTCAAGCCACCTGATGCACTCAAGTTTGCCAGGCCTCACTCGACTGGAGCAGATGTTCCTTGTAGCTTTGGCAGACACTGTGGCTACGACAAGCACTGAACTAGATGAGAACAGAGATAAGAATTACTCAGGTTAGTACCTGACATATTATTGAATTGACATTCTTGTTCTTCTCAGCAAAGGAAAACTTAGTCCTTGGGTATTTTGGGATGACAAAGCTGAAAGCTAGCATCACTTATTCAGGTTAGATACAGCAGGAAAGAAAAACAGATGTAAGTAAGAACTTGTAGTTCATACATAATAAATAACTTGTAGTTCAGGTTCTCAGCAGCCTTGACATACATTCCTCACACAATATTATGATAAATTGTCCCCATGCCTACTGTAGTCAGCTGCATGTTTAAAAGTGTGTTTGCTGTGGCACAGGAAGAGATACCTTGGATGAATGTGGCCTCCGGTACCTGCTGGCCATGCGCCTGCACACCTGCCTGCTGACATCCCTGCCTCCCCTGTACCGCGTCCAGCTGCTCCACCAAGGTAACCCTCACACTATCTACTTACCTTTCATTTATAATGTCATATTTCTATTCTCTGCATATTTTCAATTTCATTGAGGCCATTATCTTGCAAAGGCTTGATGTAGGCTTCCCTACATGCACTGTAAATAGCTCTAGAATAGAAGATTCTGGCCTATCCAGTTTGGGGCATGAATAAATTGCCCAACCAGATAAAACACAGATTATGTAGGTAATTCATTATTTCCTTACATAAGCATGGGTTTATCTTAAAGAATATCTCTTATTTTCATCACAGCTGGTTTTTATTTTGCTTAATCTGAGTACATGTTGTGAAATAAAAAAAGTTGTTTCACAAAAAGCAAAGAAGTTACCACCTAAAGAGCAGAGAGAAGGGTTTCTAGCCCAGAATGAGTCTGCTTCTGGGAAAACAGAATATTTTTCCTTCTGTCCTTCAATATAAATCTTGTATAGTTTTGAATGGAGTACTGGAAAATTATGAAAGAAGTACAGAGTAGAGGACATCCCTAGCAAGCAAAAAGATACTTCAGCTGTTCCTTTGACAGCTCTACTTCATTTTGAGGGAATCAGTGTCTTTCAGATGTACCCAGCTCTTGGGTTGGAGGCCCCACTTTGCATCCCTGAAATATTCCATTTACTTATTAGCAGCCCTTAGTCTTCTGAATTGTATTGGTTTATGTTATTGTTTAGGCCTGTCAACTTGCCATTTTGCATGGGCTTTCCATTCTGAGGCTGAGGAGGAGTTGATCAATATGATTCCTGCTATCCAGAAGGGAGACCCGCAGTGGTCTGACCTGAGAGCGATGGGCATTGGTTGGTGGGTCAGGAATATCAACACTCTCCGAAGGTGCATTGAGAAGGTACTTTTTACTGGTTACAAACTCTAGCTACATCTAACACTAAATTTCCAAGCCATCTAATGTAAAAATACATTTTTAAATATTACAGTTTATTCAAAGAATCCAGGAGCAAAACAATTATCTAGTACTCCAGATCCAATTACATGAGAGTCCTATATAAAACCCAAACAGAGTTCATTCAAGAAATACTGTTATTAGCTTAAGTATTATTAAGTAATGGATTGCCAGAGGAATTTCACCTAATAGTATGAGTTACTGTAACAATTTTAAAGAAAATATTTTTATTTGCACATTACTAATGTCCCAGTGTGCTTGAGAGGGGTTGTTATCTGCAGTAGTGCTGTATTTCTGACTCTTAAAAGCATTTGCAGTGTAGGGCTCTGTTAGATAGGAATAAAACATTCTCACAAATTACTTTGCTGCTTTGTACAGATAACACAGTCTACCTTGCCATCCTCTGTGACAAAGAACACAGGTTATTTAGCTAACAGCAGCTTTTATATTTTCATCAATAATAGTAGGCTTTGTTTTCACTACAGGTTGCAAAAGCTTCATTCCAGAGGAACAATGATGCCTTAGATGCTGCACTTTTTTACCTTGCTATGAAGAAAAAGGCAGTGGTGTGGGGTCTGTTTAGGTGAGTTCTGCTAACTTGAAGTTTGATGAAATCTTAATTGAACTAGGAATGCAAAGCAGAACTCATTGAAGAGTAGAGTTTAATTTCAAGTAATGTTGTTCAAGTGACAGTATGCTAAGGTACATAATAAATAGCTCTATACATTGCATTTCTTTATGCAGGTCCCAGCATGATGAAAAGATGACTGCCTTTTTCAGCCACAACTTCAATGAAGATCGATGGCGTAAAGCTGCTTTAAAAAATGCTTTTGCTTTGTTGGGAAAACAACGTTTTGAGCAGTCAGCTGCATTTTTCTTGCTAGCAGGTTCACTAAAAGATGCTATAGAGGTATCTGCTTTTGAGAAATTAAGTTTCAGTTTCTCATTTGACCTATGTTACTGCATCCTTACAAGCTCTCCTCTGATGAAGTTTTCACAATTTGTGGCAGCAGAAATGGGATGGTATGTCCACACAGGGCTCCCTTTTGCCCTGCAGACATACCATTTACCTCCACACTACTGTGAAAAGCAACTTGGAAGCTGATTTGAAGGCCAGAATAATTGTTCAGATACCATTCCTCAGTGGAAGTACTCTTGGGAGTACTTGGAACTGTCATCACAGTTTGAACTGTGACCCTTCTGGCAAAACTTTGTTTGAACTGCACAGTTAAATTGTAGCACTCTGTTCAGCCTCGAGCTATTCTGCATGACCTCTTGGTACAACATTAAGTTAAAAAAAAAAGAAGTCAAGAGTTCTCTTGTGAAGCAGTTCTGGGATCCCTTTCTAGTTAAGCTATGATTGCTGCTTGCCACAAGGGAGGTGGGAGCTGTGAGAAGGATCATAAGTTAAGCACTATCTCTCAGGAGAGGATGGGATTTAGAGAACTTTAGACTATCTGCCTATTTATTTTCTGTATGTTTGTCTTCACTTGAGAATGTATTTTCCTCAGAGATGTAATTCTACACAAGATGGTGGGAAAAATATCTTACCAGTGACACAATAACATGAAAGTTGGCAATTATTCTACTAGATGGAACAAAAATAGACATCCTTATCTTCTGCCACATTAATTTTTTAATGCTATGTACTACTATGCATACTGAAATCCCTAAAATAGAGAAAAGTACACCTCTTTCCAAACAGAAGAAAATGTTACTTGGATATCTATCACTTACCACATTTTTGACCTGAAGATTAATTTATACTTCAAAGAACAGATAAGAGGAGAAAAAAAAAAATCTGTTCTGTAAACATATATTGCTATTCACTTTATTTTGTAGAACTCCCCTTATAAAACAACCTTTTCCCCACTGCTTACCATAGGTGTGCCTTGAGAAAATGGAAGACATCCAGTTGGCCATGGTCATTGCTCGTTTGTATGAATCAGAGTTTGAAACCTCTGTCACCTACACCTCCATTCTCTATGAAAAGATTTTGGGTTGCCAGAAGGATGGAACTGGATTCAGCTGTACTAAGTTGCATTCTGATCCATTTCTGAGAAGCATTGCATACTGGATAATGAAAGACTACACACGAGCACTGGATACATTATTGGAACAAACACCCAAAGATGATGATGAAAACCCAGGTAAGGGAAAAAATATTAATCTGATAGGCCAAACATATTAAGAAAAAGAAGAGAGGGTCTTCAACCCCCTAACACCAGACTTAGTTCCTGCTGTCAGCTAAGCTCAAGAGAGCTGTCTTTGTTTGGCACTTCATACAATATTTTTCTAGAATGAATGCTGGTTGGTCTTTTTTCTAGTGGACTTAAATTATTAGTCTTACTTCTAGGAATTAGCAGTATTGTGGCAGGATTTCCTGTCCCATCTATTCAAGACTGATGTTAAGGGACAGGTGGCCACATAGGTTTCATTTTCCCTACAGGAATTTCCTTGGGGAAATCTCTACCTGGATGATCATCTCAGCTGCCTTATAGCTTAGCTGTAATTGTAGTGCAATGTAATTGCAAGGCAAATGATAGAATTTGTATCTTTCTACTCATCCAGCTCATACCTTTATTCTTTTTTGTGGGGAATAAGTAATTTATTTAATTTTTTTTTGGTCACTAGACCCAAAAATGTCTTTGTGTGTTTTGATAAATCTCTAATGCAGGAAATAACTGCAAAACAGAATAATACCATCTAAAAGGCATTTTCAATGGATGTCATATCTGTTTAATTCCTCAGTTATCGTCAAGTCCTGCAATCCTGTGGTGTTTAGTTTCTACAACTACCTTCGCACCCACCCTTTGCTCATCCGAAGATACTTCAGCTCACCAGAAGGAACTCTCGCCACCTTAGGTCTAAAAACTGAGAAAAGCTTTGTTGATAAAATTAATCTTATAGAAAGAAAATTATTCTTCACTACTGCAAATGCTCATTTTAAAGTAGGCTGCCCTGTACTAGCCCTTGAAGTCCTCTCCAAAATTCCAAAAATAAGAAAAAAGTCACCTCTAGTTGGAGAAAAAGATTCATCCAGTCCTTCAATCCAGGCTGATGTTTCAGATTCCAAAGCCCTACAGGATGGTGCTGGAAGTGGTGATATAGACTGGTCAAAACCCATTTCAACTTCCTTTGCTTTGGAGAGCACTGTTGAATCTTCAGCACAATTTGACTGGAGTCAGCCAGCAGTAAAATTTGATGATGAGCCCCTTACTCTTGATTGGGGTGAAGACAAAAATGGATCAGATGAAGAAGACAAGGATGTTGGGATAATGATGAAAAAGTCTGATTCTAAGAGTGAAGATGAGAGGACCTCAGACACCAGCATGGCTCAAACACCACATGGGGAGGTTTCTGAGGCAGGAGACACTGAGGTTGATGTTATTGCTGAGCAACTAAAATTCAGAGCCTGTTTGAAAATCCTTATGACTGAATTGAGGACTTTGGCTACAGGTTATGAAGTGGATGGAGGAAAGCTCAGATTTCAGCTGTACAACTGGCTGGAAAAAGAGATTGCTGCTATGCATGAAATATGCAACCATGACACAGGGGACAAAGACTACTGTAAAACATATACCAAAGTAAATGGGGATCTGCTTGACCCCGAAGATATTATGGATAAGCCAGACATTGGCTCGTACGAACGGCACCAGATCGAAAGGCGCAGGCTACAGGCAAAACGGGAGCACGCTGAGAGACGCAAGTGGTGGCTGCAGAAAAACCAAGCTCTGCTCAGAGTTTTCCTCAGTTATTGTAGTCTCCATGGGGCACAAGGTGGAGGTTTAGCATCTGTAAGGATGGAGCTGAAGTTCCTGCTGCAGGAGTCACAGCAGGTAAAGCAAATTCCAAATTCATTTCTGCTGATGAATGTGAACAGTTCTAGACTGTCACTTATGTCAAATGCATGAGTTTGTGCCTAGATAGATTCTGGTAATGTTCTCTAAGTCTAATGGTCATTATAATGTTCCTGGAGAAAGAGCTTGCTATTTAAGTGGGCTGCTTTTCCCAATATGTATTATTTGGTTCTGAAGAATCTGCTCTGTGACACTGAAGATCAGGCTACTTATCATTATGGAATATAAATGTTGCTGGTTTATATTGTAGCTGCAGCAATGTATGTGTTACTATGACAGATTTTTGGTCACAATTTCTAGGTACCTATATAATAAATTAAATTCACAGTTACTGAAGTAAAACAAAATCTCATTCCTAGACCTCTGCAAATCATGCAAAGGAGCTACAAGGAATGAGATGTTAGCTTCAAGGCTCAACAAATAATATAAACTCAGACAGGTATTCTGTTATGGCATTTTCTGCATTTCGTACAAAAAGAGATATTTTACAGCAAATGTTAACTACTACACTGAGCTACAGCAAATAATCTGATACTGGGCAAGTCTTTTCACATGCTCTAGTCCTAGATTTCTCCTGTTTAAAATAGGGCAACACACAGCTGTTTTGGTTAGAATGTACATTAACCAATTTTTTCAAGTTCTGTTTGTTTCCCCTTGAGAAACTCAGATAAGTACACATTAGGCTTTTTTCCTAAACTCAGACCAGTGACCAGTTGTACCAACTTGTGCTACTGCAAGTACATGTTTAGTTACTGTTTCTTAAGAGGCAATCTCCACACTTCCTAATGAACTACATGAAAATACTCTTCCTGCATGAAATCAAAATGTACTCCAGCAAACATGACTATCAACTCTGAACCTTATAGTAAATAATAACTTGGTTTTGACAGTAAAATCTTGTCTGTAGTGAGTTGACAGCAGTGGAAGAGGATAAATAATCTGGGAAATATATTTAAGATGTAAAATTATCTCTTTTTTTTTTCAAAGCAATAATTTTAAATACAATCTTTTCTTTTATAACAGGAAACTACTGTAAAGCAACTTCAGTCTCCACTTCCACTACCCACAACACTACCACTGCTGTCTGCAAGCATAGCATCCACAAAAACTGTGATAGCCAATCCTGTGCTGTACTTAAACAACCACATCCATGATATACTTTACACTATTGTGCAGATGAAATCACCACCACATCCTAATATTGAAGATGTCAAGGTAATTCATAGCTTTAATCTAAGGCCTAATGTTTGATGAAATGTAAGGATAGCAGGAAAAGACAGGAATGAGCACAGGGTGAGTTTAGGAAAGTTTGCTTTTTTAACAGTTGGACAGTATCATTTTCTTCACACTGTGGATTTCATTGAATTTTCCAAGAAATCCTTGCATTTCCTCTTTTTAAGAACTGGACTGTTTCTGTTGCATTGTGAGGCAGAACCAGTTATTTTGTTATTCCTGGAGACTAAAGGAATTTATAAGCACATAATTGAGGTAAGAAAAGATATTTCAGACAAAAATATCATATCATGACTACACAAACTTTTTGTATTTTATGTATATTGAGTAGCTGTTACTACATTGAACTGCAGTGTAATATAGTACAGCTTCCAGGAACCATTCCATCAAATTCATTGTCATAACAGGACATGCTTAATCACTACTTCAGTATGCTCATTTACTGTGCCTGTTCTGTATTAGAATCAAGTTAATTATCTTGAGATAATATTAGAAGGTGTTGACTGCCATCAAATTATCTTGAACAAATAGTGTTGATTTTCTAAGCACTGTGCTGTAAACTCAAAGTAACATTCAGTTACTATTTCTTGCACTTGCTTTAAAACTAGAACAGTCCTGCAGAACACATTTCCAATACCCTTTAGAAAGAAATGTATTTTACTCACCTTTTATATAAAACATATAGCTCATTGGTTCTCTTTATTTTAGGTGTACACACTTCATTCTTTAGCAGCTTCACTTTCTGCATCCATTTATCAAGCACTATGTGACAGCCACAGCTACAGGTAAAGAGGGAAGTTTTCATACAGTCCTACATTTGCAGTATACTTTGTGCATCCTAAATGGAAATTCTTCCTGCATGTGACTTAAAAAGGGATTAAATGTTTGTTTATGGGTAAAGATACTTTTACACATTAAACATTGCTTACTTTGATATGCCTGATCAATTTTACACAGATAAAATAACACCATTCAGCATTTTTCAGTAAACAGTAGGAAAATATAATGTCACTCTCACTTGGTGTACTCACTTTCTCATCAGAAAAAAATTTATTTGTATGTAGCAGTCAAACAGAAGCCAATCAGTTTACTGGGATGGTCTATCAAGGACTGCTTCTGAGTGATCGACGCAGACTGAGGACAGAAAGCATTGAAGAACACGCAACTCCAAACTCATCTCCTGCTCAGTGGCCTGGTGAGACTAAAATAAGGTTACTTTTAGCTCCACTGGACCAGCTCCATGTGCCAAAATGATTTCACTGTATGAGGGATGAAATAATCAATAATCCATGACAGATGTTTCTAACTTAATTCTCAAAACAGTAACAGCCTTTCACTTCTTCACATATGAAAACAAATAAAAATAAATTTTGTACATGGCAAACATCTTGTCTGAAGAAGAGACCATGATCTTTAGGATAAACTTAATGACAATTGTCACCACAAAATGTTTTCCTCCAGTCTGCCTAACCCCTTAGCAATGCTGTCTCTATTGTCTCCACAGTACTGTCCTACATGCATGCTGTACTTGGAGTAGCTGTCAAAGCAGCTAATTCTGATGTACAAGCATAAACTGTGGAAATGGTACAGGAATTTCATAGGCACACTGAACTGCCCATAGTATTTGCAGAGAAGTGCAATGCAAAAGTCCCAGACCCATGAAGGCTTTTTATAATTTTGATCTTTATAATTTTAAGAAAACTGTTATTAGTATATTTCATCTGAATAAAAGCACATGTGGCTACTAGTGTTTACCATAAAGTGTAAAAGTAAAACATTTTCTTTTTGTCCATTTTTCCTCCTACTCATTTAACCCCAGAATTTTTCCTCTTTGCAGGTGTGAGTTCACTTATCAACCTGTTAAGTTCAGCTCAGGATGAAGACCAGCCAAAGCTGAACATCCTGCTGTGTGAAGCTGTTGTCGCCGTGTACCTGAGCCTGCTGATCCACGCCCTGGCCACCAACTCGTGCAACGAGCTGTTCCGGCTGGCGGCGCACCCGCTCAACAGCCGCATGTGGGCCGCTGTCTTCGGGGGGGGAGTCAAGCTGCTCGTGAAACCCCGCAGGCAGTCTGAGAACATCCCAGGTACGCTGCTCCACAAAGGTCACCCCAGCGGTGCGCGTTTTGTGCCTCTTCTGGTAGGAGAGCCTGCCTTCCTTTAAAGAACAGAATTTAAGAAACTACTGGCAAGAAAAGACATTAACTAAAAAGTTGAAACAAATAATAGCCTCACAGCTGTCCTTTGTAATGGTATACAGCACAGTTTGAATTGCATTAAAACGGTATAATTATTATAATAATAGTAATATTAGGTGCTTATTTATAATATTTTTCAGGAATTTCAGCCATTATTTTTAGGAAAAATAACATGGGTCATATAAATCAGTTAAATAATATAAATCAGTTATTAACACATCCATCAGTGTTAATAGTTATGGGTTTTTTAATGGGAGATAAGTGTTGTTATTTAATGACTGCAATAAGTAGGAAACAATATTTCTGAAATCAGTTTATATTGCAAGGTAGGATTTCACCTAGCACGAGACCACAGAGAAGAAATACCAACTTCATTTGGCAGAAAAACAGCTCATGCGTATGTAAGCTCCAACTAAATCCAGGATTTTTCAAAGATGAGCAAGTGATAGCATGCTGCATGAGGCAAAGCAAAAGTAGAGACTGAATTCAGACTCTGAAGACAAAGACAGATACAACCATTTGTAATAAACTTCAGCAATACTCAAAATCACATTACACAGGCTTTTAAATCACCAGTAGGCTTGAAATTTATGCAAAAATTAGACATTCTCTCTCCAGAATAGAAAACCAAACAGTAATAAGGCATTGCACCATTACAAGTATGCACAACGGGTGTTTGTCATTCATGGAATAAGTTAAACTCATTTAGGGCAATTATTTTCATAAGATAGTAGCATTAATAACTTCTGTAAGTTGTGTTCATTTGAGATGTATTCTGTTTTCCTTTAACCTTCAAGCTGCTACAGCTTCTGATGTTTCAGAGGATGGTAATGAAGGTTTGTAAAGACTTGCAGTGTAGATGAGTGTTAGTAGTGGCTTTTTTGGACAAACAGAATAGTTTTTAAATACCTAGCTCCCTTGTAATAAAGTAAGTGTAATATTCGATGTTGCCAGGCTAATAACACTTTAAAAAACACATCCTCATTAATATTTTGATTACTATTAAGGCATTTTAAATCATAACCTTTAATTGTCAAAAAGCCTGTCTTTCTATTAAAATATTTTCTTTGCTGTCCTTAGAATTCCTTTGTTTATATTTGAGTAACTACTAATTGTGCAGCATAATCTTTAGTGATATTTTACACATTACTTTATTTCTCAACAAATTTTCTGAGTTTATTTCTTTCTGAGAAATTTGTCAACTTAAAGACACTTTAAAAGCTACATCTCCTAAGAACTTAATCCAGTACATAAATGTAAAATGTATTTTTCAAAATATATCCAATGTCTAAATGCCACAGTTATTTAATTTATCATAATGAAACTTCTTTATGATTACACTTACTTTATTTAGGCTGGCTTTGATTTTAAATCAGTAGAAATTAGTATCAATAACAGTGGTGTTAGTTGCTTCAGTTATAAAATACAGACATTTTAAAGATGCAATACTAATATCAGCTTTTTTAACTACCTGAATTTAGCACCTCCTCTTCCATCAGAAGAAATGGATAAACACCGCCGCCGGTTCAACATGAGAATGCTGGTGCCAGGCAGACCAGTAAAAGACAGCAATGTACCACCACCTGTACCTGCAGAAAGACCATCTTACAAAGAAAAGTTTATTCCTCCAGAACTCAGTATGTGGGACTATTTTATGGCAAAGGTAATTGAAAATTCCATTAAGTTTTAAAGGACAAAAATAAAGTGAAAATTTTGAGTGCTCTTAGTAGTAAGATGTTATCAAGATATTATCCTGAGAATAAAGGATAAAGAGCCTACAAGTCTATTACTTCACTTTCAAAGCATGCCTCTTGTCAGTAATAGTGATTAACACTTTCCTCCCTTGCTAATTAATTGTATTTCTAGGGATACTGACTTAAAGGTTAAGTTGCTATCATTAAACTCTATGGGAGTCTTAAGTGAAGTCAGAGAGGAGATGAGAATATTGTTTTTATACAGACTTTTGCTTTGCATTGCAGCCCTTTCTCCCTTTATCAGACAGTGGTGTCATATATGATTCTGATGAAAGCATTCACAGTGATGAGGAAGAGGATGATGCTTTCCTCTCTGATGTGCAGATCCAGGAGCACACAGATGCCAATTCTTACAGGTCAGCAGAAATTGTCACTATTTTAGAATAATTATGTCATATGCTTACCTTTGCTTCCAAATTACAAAAAAAAATGCATCTTCTGCACCATCCAACATAATTGAAACAATTTTAGTACTGTGGGCAGACTTGTCTATGGCAATAGGATTACAGAAATTACAAATTTTCATCACAATAACAGTTCCCCATTTACTTGCCAGAAAAAATGGATTAGGAAGTTAAAGTTGTGTGATTTGCAGTTTTTTTGGGGAGAGGAAAACAACTGAGAAACACCCATTTTCATTTTTAAGACTCAACATCATGAACCACAAATCCAGCTCTAGAATAATGGTTTAGACTGCTGATTTAAGCATGCAGCTTTTCAATGAAGTGCAGGTTAAATACAACCTTTCTACAGTTTAGGTTTCCTAACCTGTGTATTTGCTTGAAGAAGAAAAATACTCTGTAGATAACTCAATGTTTTTTTAACATGACCAAATCTCTTCTTTTTATACAGCTGGGCTCTTCTACATCTGACAATGGTAAAATTAGTTCTGCACAACATTAAGAACTTCTTTCCCATTGCTGGTCTGGAATTCACTGGTATGCTAAATCCTGCTTTACATTTTATTTTTCTGTATATATGGCTTTCTGTCAGACTTCATGTTTTAGTTCTAACTTTAAAATAATCAAATACCTTAAATATTACAATTGCCAACATGTACATTTCTTTCAAGATTTTTTTTATGGTTATGTTATTATGGGGGTTTTATACTCACTGTAGCTTAATTTCTTTTTCTCTGAGCCTTATTTCATTAATATTTCTGTTTAGATCTGCCTGTAACATCTCCATTGGGCATTGCTGTAATAAAAAATTTAGAACACTGGGAACAGATTCTTCAAGATAGAATGGACCAGTTTGAAGGCCCACCTCCAAACTACATCAATACTTACCCCAGTGACGTGGGTGTAGGGGCAGGACCAGCTCTTCTCCGCAATAAAGCAATGATTGAACCTGAGAACACACCTTTCAAGTAAGTGTTTTTTGCCTAGAAAAAACACATTCTTTGATCACAGAAATTCTAAAGAGCATTTCCTCCTCATGTTAAACAGCCAAACAAAGATTGTCTAGCTCTTAGGTCTAGTAGCCAAAGTTTTACAGAAACCATTTACCCACATCCCTTTGTTCATTTTTATGCAGCTACCTGTCTCTTGCAGCAGCCTTTACTTCCTCTGCTCACTTCTCACAGCTGCAACAAGAAAGGAAGATTAGAAAAGAGCAGAGGTTGTAGGAATAGAGGGCAGTGGCTGTTGCTGGGAACACCCTATTCAACCTGTTTTACTATTCCTTCAGTAGCAGTTGTCTCTCACTCAATCTCAGCAGCAGAAGAGTTATATAATACATGCAGATGTCTGGGGGAGGAGACAGACAGTTGTACTAAGGTCCTTTTAAGGCTAATCCTCTTGTGTTTAGACAGTGTCATGCCTGGAGGTGTCTGTAAATGCAGATAGTGAACTGTGTTTTCAACCCAAAAATAGCTTTGCTCAATATATTAAACTTCAACTGAGTCAAAACAGTGCTGGGGGCAATTTTGGGTGCCACAATATAATAAGGATATAGAACTATTAGGGAGCATCCAAAGGAGGGCAGTGAAGGTGGTGAGGGTCTGGAGATGAAGCCCTGTGAGGAGCAGCTGAGGGACTGGGTCTGTTCAGCCTGGAGGAGACTGAGGGGAGAGCCCACTGCAGGTACAGTGAGGGGAAGAGGAGGGGCAGGCACTGATCTCTGATCCCTGGTGACAGTGACAGGACACAAGGGAATGAATGCCCTGAAGCTGTGTCAGTGGAGGCTTAGGTGTGTAATTAGAAAAAGCTTCTTCACCCAGGAGACAGTCGGGCACTGGAACAGGCTCCGTCTCTCCAACTCAGAACACTCTGTGTTTCTTTCTCTCTTTCTTCTGTTTTATCCAGATCAAAGGATTACTCAGCTCTTCCAGCAAAAAGGCTCTGGCATTTTCTTGTGAAGCAAGAACTTCTTCAGGAGACTTTCATAAGATATATATTCACAAAGAAAAGAAAGCAGAGTGAGGTAAACCAAGGATGTAACTTTTTTTTTAAAAACAAAGCTCAATTATAACTGTTCTTCAGTCTCCTCAGTATTTAATTTTTCTTCTCATTTTTCATTGATATTTCAGTTTCTCTTATTTAATAATATTTGGATTTTTTTCAAAATCAACATGACTGTTGTTGATTGGGATATCAACTGAACCAAATATTTTTGAACAAGACATATCTCACCTTTATGTATTTGAATACTATCCTAATAAACAGAACATTTGCAATAACAGTAATAAGCAAAGAAATTTGAAAATTCTTTCTTTTTTTGGTGTGTCATACTGAAAAAGAAATTAAAATGTGCTATTCATTTGTGTATATGTATATATGCATGAGTAATATATACATATAAAGGTAATATTATATAGTAATATATAATATGGGGCTTTACAAATTGTACTGGTTACAACTGCTGTGTTCTAACTGAAAATTTAAGCCAACACATAAATATCATGGGAAATAAGTATACAATTTAATATCTTTTAGAATTCCTGTAAGTATGGAGTTTGTGTGTGTATTACTCCTCCATTTATTTACTATATCATACATTTTGTGTTCATTTAGGAGGCATTACATTTTAAGTGAGTTTGTTTAGATTCCTGTCTTAGTTTCTGTGCCTTTTATAAAAAGTTAAAAATACATTTGTCATCATTTACTGACAGAGTGGCCTTTAAAATCTAGTTTGGAATGTTTCATTCTTTTTTTATATTTGTTTGTGCATGTGTTTTGTGTTTGTGACTGTGTGATGTTATGTAGTCTGTAGAAGATCGTGTGGAGCAGGTCAAACAAAACTGCGTAGCAGAAGATCACAAAAACAAGGTAGTATCCCTTCTCCCAAACCTCTAGCACATTCTTAAAAGTTCTGTGGAACTGGCTTTTCTTTTCTAATGTGACTAACAGAAGCTGTGTGTTCTGTGTAGTCTGTGTGACAGGCTTTTAATCCATGAACTAACTTCGGATGTCCTGATAATTGGGATGAGCGAACACCTTGTAAATAGTGTTGCACACACAACTTTGTGTTTCTTACACTCAAATATCACTTTTGGCTACTAGAACACCAAAGAGTATGAGAAGTCTAAAGTTTAGCTACTGAAACAATGCTAAGGCCACTGAACTTTTCTTGCATGAATTTTGCACTCTGAATGTATCACTAAAAAATGGATTTTCACGCTAATTGAAGTTTTTTATCAATGTTTTATAGGTTGAAGCAGATCTTGGATACCCTGGAGGAAAAGCAAAAATCATTCACAAAGAATCAGATATGATAATGGCATTTGCAGTTAACAAGGTAAGCTTCAAATACTATAAGAAATGTAATAAAAGATCTTAATTATAGTTAGTATAAATTCTGTATTTGTGCTGCATAGGCAAACAGCAATGAAATTGTTTTGGCATCTACACATGATGTTCAAGAACTTGATATTTCAGCTCTACTGGCTGCTCAGTCATTTATATGGATTGGGGAAGAATATGACAGAGAATCTAAAAGGTAGGATTGTTTCTTTGTGGTTATATTAATAATATTGATTTTCTGTGAGGCTGTGTCTATATTACTTGTGTAAGCACAAATGGAGCATACAAAAAACATTAATTACTCTTCTTCAGTAGGTTTCAGATTACTTTGCAAGTGAGGGAAGGCAAGAGAATAATTACTGTTTTTAGGAATGCATGCACTGCACAGTGGAGGGAAATCCCATGTGGTGCATAAGATAATGAAGGAAATGCTACCTTGCACACCCTGCAGTTCCCTTGCATCAGTGCAGTGTGGGGAGCAGCTGTGGTAGCTGATGCTGCCTGTTCTGTCCCCTCCATTCCTGTGCTGAGAGCTGTGAATGCATCAGCTGCAGCGAGCACTCCTCTGTACCAGCTCCCTGCACACTGCACACACAGGTCTGGGACAGCCCAACAATATTCTCCTCAGGGAAGCTTAGATTCTAATACTGGGATCATCTCTCGAGATTAAACATAGATAGATTTGGGGCTCATGGAAAGAATTTGTACTGCATAAGTGCAGGAATTACCAATTTATAGTCTCATTATTGTCACTTCCTCTACCCACTGCCATTAGGCTCTTGACAAATAATTATAGATTATTAGGAGCAAAGAAGTTTTTGTTTAAAACAGAACTGTTCTTTTCCAGTTCCGATGACGTTGACTTCCGTGGTTCTACCACAACACTGGCTCCCTCAAGTGCACCATCATTTGGAGTGAGTCAGATCCAGCCATCTCCATCCATGCCCTGGCTGGGCACTGGGCAAACCAGCACTGGAGCTGGTGTGGTGAGTACTTCTGTGTGTGCAGCTCAGGAGAGCAGGTGTTTATCATCTGTTATTTACTAGAGACACCTAGCATGCATTATCATCATACTATCAATCCAGTACTGACATAAAAAGCCAACAGCAACCAAGACCTGGCCAAAAAGAAGGCCAAACTAAGCATTCCTCATATACTGTGGCACAGAATTATTGTGATATAGAAAATAATGGGTCAGTCTGTGTGGCTTATTTTGGGAAATAGTAAAGGTAAGAAGACTTTCAGAAAGCTGCAGCTAGCCTTGATTTCTCTCTTTCTGTTTCTAGGGCCTGCAGCTGCAGAGTTTGAAAGCAGAAAATTACAATAGTACAGCAAGCAAGGATATGAAACAATAATTTGAGTATTAGCCTTGGCCAAGATAGACCTTAAGACTGCAGAATAATATGCTTAGCAAGATAGTAGAAGGTTTTAACTTAATAAAGAAGTATTGTGTATTGTTAATAGAAAGCATACAAGCAAGCCGTGTGTGAAGCAGGTGTACGTGTGCTTTTAGAGATTGGCTAGAACAGTTGTCTGTAAGCTTTAGCAATATACTATTGGCTAGAAAGTTTTAAAATGCTCTGTAACAAAGAAATCTTCGATGACTGCTGCTGGCAAGATGTGAGCTGTTTCCATCTTCCAATTGTCTCAGCCATGTAATGAGACTGGTGCTGCAACAAAGCTCAAGGAACATATCCCAGCAGTCCCATCTGTCTGTGAAAAACCACCAACAGTTTTCTTTCTTATGGGAATTTTGACGTAGGACCATTCAAATAATGTTAGCTTAATAGATTATTTTTTTTAACTAGGAAACACCATGTAATCGTATAAACAAAATTGAATAGTGTGTTTGTATTTTTCAAAATTATTTTAATTTTTCTTTGTTTCATATAAAGCTGATAAAAAGAAATCTGAATAACGTCAAGAGAATGGCTTCACATCCAGTCCATCAGTATTGTAAGTGAATCATTAGTATGGAATTTATAATTTTCTACAAAATACTGTACTATTAATTGTCATCTTTTAATCTTAGATCTTACAGGAGCACAAGACGGAAGTGTCCGAATGTTTGAGTGGACAAGGCCACAGCAGCTGGTGTGCTTCCAGCAGGCTGGGAATGCCAGGGTGACAAGGATGTATTTCAATGCCCAGGGAAATAAGGTAAGGGATAATTCAGGCCATGAGTTGAAGGCTGTGAGTGTACTCCACTAGAGTGGAGACCAGAAAGAGTACAAAAGGACATGCTTTGGCCAGAAGTGACTCTATAAGGGATGTGAAATGCAGAAAGAAGAGTAGAGAAAGAAATTGGGAGGAATACCCACCTCCTCAGTTTTTCATATTGACAATTCTATGATTTTAACAGGTCTTGTCTGCACTTTTGCTCACAAAATATTTCACTTCATTATAGTTAAAAACTATAAAAAGTGAATTAAAGGTGTTTGGGCATGACTGTACATAGCTATAAAACAGCAAAGGTGAAATAGCTGGAAATATAAAGTATCTCACAGCAAATCTATTTTCAGGTGGCATAGAATGTCATTTAAACTCATTCTAAAAATGTGTTTTGATTGTGCTTTGAAATATTGCAGTCTTACCATTATGTAGGAATCAATCTTAAGTCAGAAATTAAGATGTATTTGTTGCTGTGCTTCACATGGAGGTCATTCAGGCAGGACTTGTGAAGCCCAACTAAAAAGAGAAAATATAAAAAGTATTTCTCAATATTTCTAAAATTATTTTGTAAAATACTTACAGAATATGCTGCATAGGATATACAATATTAAATGTTATTCATTTTGGTTAATAAATATAGCTCACTCATTTTACCATTCATGACTACAATCTTTCCACAATTGTTCTTATCATGCTTTTATGGCATGCTATCATGCATCTGACTTTTTTAAAGCATTTTCACGTAGAGTCATGGGGTAATGATGCCTTTGTTAGCTTTAGCATCTAACATTAGGATTTGAAAGATAAGCTTCCATGCATTCTCCATTTCCAGAAAAGAATTGGGTATGCAGGAGAGCATCAATCATTAAATAATCATTAAACAATCAGCACTGAACTCACTTGGCTTCTAAACTAGTTTTTATTTTTTATCTTGATGATCATTGTTATTGATGTTCAATTTGCAGATGAAGGTTAGATGTCTCAGGGGGCTTTTTCCCTGAAGTCAGCAGTTTGCTATCATGAAGCATCCAGTAACCACCATGTCATGCTAATAAATGCAATTTATTCTTTACAGTGTGGTGTTGCTGATGGTGAAGGTTTTCTAAGTATTTGGCAAGTAAATCAAACCACCTCAAATCCTAAGCCCTACCTGGTAAGTAAACAGATTTTATTTTGTTATTATTATTGTAGAGAAAAGCAGTCTTTGAAACTTCAAACAGGCCCAGAGCATAGAACTTAAATGAGACATATTTGGCTTTGCTGCTTTTTAATTGGCACACTTCATCAAAGCAACTGCAGAGTTTCAATGATACATCTTTACAAAACCAATTGCACCATAACCATAAGCTATAAATGTGTAATTACAAATACTTCTTCAACATTGTCCATGTTTAAATTAATAATCAGAGCCACAACTAATAACTTTATAACCCCAAAACTTAGTAAAAATACACTCTTCAATACATTTTACTGCTTCTTAACACGATGACCATGCTTAATTTAAAACTCAGGCTGTTGTCAAACACTGTACTGCAGATTTGTTCTGTGTCAGTTATTGTAGTATCTTTTCATTTTGTACTGGATTTTAATCTATTGATCCATTCTCAGTTTCAAACTGTCAGTTTTTTAAGCTTTGTTTCAAAGACTCTGTTTTACTATCACTGACATCAGACTGACAGTAATTACTTTTGATGCAAATAACAACTGGTGAGATTGCACTTTTCTGTTTCTTTTGTTTTTAATAGAGTTGGCAGTGCCACAGTAAAACCACAAGTGACTTCGCATTTATAACCTCCTCAAGTCTAGTTGCTACATCGGGACAATCCAATGATAACAGGTGTGTTCAAAGAAACAGTGAAGAATTTCAAAACTACTTTTTCATCACCCTTAATTTGCTAAGCTCTTGGGCATTAATGTGTGGTTGACATTTTAAGGCTCGTTGTTCTAGGTTTTGTTACAGCTTGAACTTACCAGATAATTTCTTGGAATATCATTTCTTCAATTGCTTGTTTTCAAGTTTTGTTTGTGTGAGGAGTGGTCAATAATTGACCCATTTTTTCAGGTTGTATTCCCAATGCAACTACTTTGACGTGATGCTGTTGCTGGGGATAGAAATCTGTTCAGCAGAGCAAGATAATTCTTTTTCTCTCAAAAGAATAACTCCTATAATTATTTGACACAACCTTGGATCAGCGCACATTTTAAGGGTAGAAGGTATAGTTCCACTAAGAAGCATAAAAGAGCAAAGAAAATAATTAACACTCTTAGTTCTTTGCAAATGCTCTCCAATGACCGCAGTGTGTTCAATTCTGCCTTCTAGACTGACATAAAACGTGAGCACTTTTGAAATCATGTCACCCCATGAGTCACCTGGCAATAGGCCATAATGATTTTGGTTTTTTCTCCCTCAGAAATGTGTGCCTCTGGGACACCTTGGTTTCATCTACTAACAGTCTTATACATGGTAAGTACTGTGGTGAAAATTAAACCTCTGCTTCTTACTGACTAAGGAAATACAGCTTGTGTGTGCGTTTGGGGCAAGGGGAAAACCTTATCCTGGGGAACAGATCTAAGTTTGTGTTGCACATTAATACATGCACCTGGTTCTGCATGTTCTCTACAATGATGTTAATCTGCTCTATATGGAAAAGTATGAAGAAAACATCATAGAATGGTTTGGGTTGGAAGGGACCTTAAAAATCATCTCTTTCCACTCGCTTTGCCATGGGCAGGGACACCTTTCACTAGACCAGGTTGCTCACGATCAGCTATACTTTTTTCTAAATCAGGAATTTATCTCAACTTCACATAGTGAAAATTTCATATTTTCTGAAATTTTAAATTCCGGTATGACCCTCTATTCTAAATAACTTAGACTGCATATCGTGCTTTCTTGTGCAATAGATCTAGGTATTTGTTATGAGAGCACTAAGCTGTCAGCTGATAAGACATTACCCATATGAAGGAATGTGTCTGCAAAGTTAGAAAATATTCAGGTAGCAAGTTATAGAAGAAAGTCACTTTAAGATTGAGAGTTACTTACAGTTTCAAATCTATTAAATTCTGACATCCTTCTTCTTCAGCCTTCACTTGTCATGACCACGGTGCCACAGTACTTCAGTATGCACCCAAGCATCAACTGCTCATTTCTGGAGGTAGGAAGGGATATATCTGCATCTTTGACATCAGACAGAGGCAAATCCTTTTCACCTTCCAAGCGCACGAGTCAGCTGTTAAGGCCCTTGCCCTGGATCCTTCCGAGGATTATTTTGTCACAGGCTCGGCCGAAGGCAACATGAAGGTAAGGCATGGAGGAGCTGGCTTCTGAAGGAGGGTGTTTGGCTGAAGGAGTGTATTGTCTTATGGAAATAGCCAGAGAAATGCAGTAACAAAACAAAAACAATCCTTAAAACCCCAAACCTACACTTGATGTATAGCCTGCTTTACATTTATGCTGTAAATTGAAATGTACTGGTAGGCTTCTAAAACAAGTAGTTTTTTTCCCCCCTCTAAAGAATAGTCTTCTTAAGGTTGTGAGACCAATTTTAAGTAGATAAAGCGAAGTGCATGGTTCTGAAATCTTACCTTGTTTTTCTTTCACTTAAAAATATTCTGGCTTTGCTGTTGGACATTTCTCTGTAACACAGGGGGCGCTCAGCAACTTCAACATTGTGTAAAGTTTCTGTATCACCAAGTTCTATTTTTTTCTCCTGATGCTGTAGACCTAGACAGCTACTGAGAGGTCAGAGTAGCAAGACACAACCACCAACATGAAAACAAATGAACAGAACAAACAAACAAAAAAAACCTCCACAGAAACACAGTCCCTGTTTTAAGGACTATTTTACCTGAATACTAAGGGAAAGAAATACAACATGGTAAAGGGAAGGTGAATATAGTTTCTTTCCTTTTCTGAATGACTGCTTTAAAGGGACTTTCATGGCCTGGCCTTGCTGAGGCTCCTGCTACTTAGGACAGAACAGGCAGCTGTGATTCCTACCACTCTGGGCACTTATTAATTGTGCAACTTATTCTCTGCAGCATTCCTTAGCAGGAAAGCATTTCCAGCTGCTGAAAAACTGACAGTAGTCATCTTGAATGAAAATTTCCATTTCTGCAGCTTTTTTTGAGGGGGCAGCTGGGAAAAGGACTCTGAGCAGGTAACGTAGGAAGCTTCACCCTGCCCATTACCCAGCTGGTCCACAGTAAGGCAGCCTTACACTGCATCAGCAGCCTCTCAAGACACATGGACTTGTAGTAATTGTTGCAACAGAAAAATATCCTTTATCTTTCTCGATAGAGTTTAGAACAGCCAGGAATCTGAAACATTGGGGGAAAATACAAATCCTTTAATATTTATCTCCTTTTGTCATTCTTTTGATACAGGTGTGGAGACTGACCGGCTACAATTTAATTCATTCATTTAAAAATGAACATGCTAAGCAATCCCTTTTCAGAAATATTGGTGCTGGTGTCACCCAGATTGAGACTGTGCAAGGCAATCGTATCTTCTCCTGTGGAGCAGATGGCACACTGAAAATGAGGGTTCTTCCCAATGCTTTCAATGTACCTTCAGGCATTTTTGACATTCTGTAGCGTTCTGTGAGCTAATCCTGGTTTCATATAATGTCCCTGTGAGTAGCTAAAAACACAGTGATATGCACTGTGGAAAGAAAAATATGTGTTTCCTTTCAAATCAGTTACTGCAGTATTAAGTGTTATGGGGAGAAAACCAACACTTTTACAGCAGGTATATTTTGAATATGCCCATAAGGATCACTGGGGAGGAAATGCATGTACTGGACTGTAAAAGCAAGGAATTCAACCCAGTATTGTTGGTCGTGGGGGGGTTATTCCTCAGTAACCCACAAGCTGCATTTTGTGAGTGTTGTAAAGATCCTGACAGTTGTCAGTCACTTCACAAGCACTGTGGCTCTACAAGTCAGTAAGCATTTCTGACGTGATTCTGATTACTTTTATTCCAGTTTTTCCTGCTAAATGAAGCATGTGTACAACTTCTCATTGTAAAATAGTTTAGTTTTAATTAAGGGTACTCAGTGTATTTGATTTCTGCAGGAGGTGTAATGGATGCAAATGCCGTGGAACATGTGCAATCAAGGATGTACTGTGAGAGATGTATCATTTTATGCTGAGATTCTTTTCCCAGTTAGTATTATTGCACAGTTGATACTGTAACTTGCACATCAATACATTTTTAAATGCGATGGGGTTTAATTTGCACAGTATTTTCCTTTCTTTCTGAGCTATGTTTTCTATTGGACACCTGCCTTTACTTTAGGAATGTATTGTAAGCACTAAATGTTTGTAGTGAAGACATCGAGCATTTTAGTCAGCTTTGAGTTTTGAAAATCATTTGTCCAGAAAATACTTCATTAAATGAAGCTGTTAAGAGAATACCAATGGAACATATAATGCCACATTTCAGATGAATGTCAGGCTTTATGTGGCCAGCTAGTAAATAGTGGATAAAACTGGTAATGAAATTATTACCAGAGTATATTGTATAAACTATGCAGAGTTCAATATTGTTTGCTTGTAATATAACTAGCTACTGTTGTCAGATGTATTTTTCTGTTGTAAACAAAAAACATGTTCTTCAAGGACTGGAATGGATGTCTGTGTATTTAAATGTTAACAAACTGTCTTATTCTTCCAATGAAATTTTGATGTCTGTGCTGTATTGTAAGATATACTAGAATAAAAAGCACCTTTCTCCAAAGGTGATTTTAAATTGCAGCTTGTGAAGTAGGAGAAAAGAAGGAAGGGTAAATGTCACTGTTTAGTTTTCCCTTTGTAAGTTAAATAAATTACTTTTATTTCATGAAACAGCCCATTCTAGAACTCTTCCTTATATTTAAACAGATTTATCTAAATCTCCAGTACATTGGCTGTATAGTTCCTGAGTTAGCTTTAACTTGACCTCAGACTGTACTGAAATAAAAAAGATTAGCTGTTTACATTTTGTTTTCAGCTGCTCTTGACAAGTGCAAGGTTAACAGAATTAAGTTCCACAGCTGCAAGAAGAGAAAGGAGGTAGAATTTCCTGGCTATTCCTTCCCCAAGACATTGATCCAAGTGTTTTAACAATGTTATGCAGAAGTTTACCATGCTTTGACATAGGTACATTATCTAGAAAATATCACATCTGACTTGAACTGTATTTGCCCGAGTATATTGCTGACTTTAGGGGTATTTTAGCTGTATTGTGGTATTAGTACCACAATTCAATTTTTAAAAAAAATACCACAAACAAACATGAAAAAACTCCCACCCAAAACCTTCACACCCCCACAAAAGTCACAAGCAGCCCACAGAACTGTAGCTCTGGAGTGTGTAGTGTCACACAGGTATAGATCGAATTTTTAGTTTGTGAGTTCTGGTGTATAAACTAGTTCAAAGCATTAATCATGATTTTTTGTTCCCTTCTGCATCTCTCTCCTTAGCATGCAAGGCCTTAGTGATAACAGCAAGTATCCTGAGAAGAGCCCAGCCATCCCTGTGCCACACACTGGAGCTTAGCTGCAGCAGAGGGATTCCTCCAGCACATTTGCTAAACAAGGTTCTGCAGGCACAGACATTCCCAAATTCATTAATCCCTTCAACAGGGCCTGGATCGTACAGGTATTAAACAGCTCAGTGCAGTTCAGGATTTAAATAACACTTTGCTCCTAAGTATTTGAGTGCACTCCATGAACTTTAGCAATATGCACAGGCAGCTTAGAAATTCAGGCAGGGGTTTTCTAGATTTTGAATCTAGATAGATAAAACAACAGGAGAGGTTTTTGTTCCAACATTAAATTTAGAAATCTGAAATACCACAACAAAATTAAAATTAAAAAGTTCCTATTGTTTCTCACCTTCAACTCAAAAATTTGAATATGAATTGGCAGTCTCAGACTTACAGTTAACAACAGATTAAGTCACTAAGCAGCATGATGATTCTAAAAATAGCAGCAAAAAAGTACACCCTTCATTTTATGATTTCATTTGTGTGGATCAATGTGGGGACATTTTATTTTAGTAATATGCCTTATTAAATAGCTATAGGCAAGTTATACTGGTATAGTTTGCACGGCAGTGAGAGCCAAGGAAGAGTCTGCAGCAACACAAGAAACTCAAATACCGTTAAAAATGAAATTTTAATCATAAAGGTTATGCCTTTAATTTTAAAGAAACACAATTCATGTCTAATCAGTTGTATTTAATGTCATTATTCCCATTTTCCTTTAGCTGGATTTTGCTTTTGATTATTAACACTTGATTTGACTTGTCAAATTTTAAGCTTTCTGCTTTTTTTCCTATTTAAACAAGTATTTCCATTTTAAGAGTTTTAAAATTTTGTCCAGAAAAAGTGGTCACACAGAATCCATGGAAATTAAATGAAAGTGACAAAGGTATTTGTACACAAAAGTTCATTATTTAGGTGTTTATATTAGACTGTCATCACTGACTAGAAAATGATTGCAGAGAAGATGATTGTAAATACAAGTTACAAATAGTCTCTGCTGATGGAATAATCAATGTACATTAGACACAATTATCAGCTGAGTAACAGGAAAAACAAAAGTATGTCTATGCTGTGTGCTATCTGCAATAGTGAACAACAATTTTTTAAAAAGACGAGGATGGCCTATGAAATTGAAGTGTGTTTATACAAAGGCACCCGATCTCCCTTTCATACACACTTACACACCACCAGCAGCAAACAGAAAATTATTCCAAGTGAAGAGACCCCCATGTGTATGTCATAGAGTTTAAACAGATGCTTTAGTCAAAGGTGGCATGTGAAAATATATTCATGTGCCAAAACGGACTGGGTATACCATTAAGCTTCCATTCTCCCACGTGTACAAATTCTTGTCTCGCAGACTGTACGACAGCATAGCAAGAATAGACTGTGAAGACCGTAACTTAAACCTTGCATCAATCTGCTTCCCTTTCAGTAAATCAAAAGCAAAACTTACTGTCGTGTCCTTAGTGTCAGTAACATACAGAATGCCACAGGCTATGAATGCATTACCAGCCTTGGATTTAGGATAGGTGGTATTGATGTGCCAATTGACTGAGAAGCTTTCTTCATCAACATTGGCTACCATTATATTTTCATCAATGCTTGAGGCATATATAATCCAAAGACCCTTCTCATCCACTGCTATGTTGAAATACGTCTTGGAGTTAGAGAAGAGGTAGTTCTTGCCCTGGTGTAAGGCCTTTTTGATGTGCAGGGTGTGCTGCGAGTCTTTATCAAGCCCGAACCTGAAATGAGATACAGCAAGGATTCAGTACAGGTGACCAGAGCTCATCACACACACACGGGGTGGTGAACCACTGATAGAGGTAGTGTTGAAAATACCTGTTCAAGGAGCATTCTGATGTCTTTTAAGACTAAGTTCTCAAAGGACCTTCCAAAGCACTAGGAGAAAATTATAAAGTCATAACCAATCTGAAAGGTGTGCAAGAACATGGATTTGCTTTTGGTAGGTTTCACTTTATTTAGTCTGTGAGCTTTATTATCACCAAGATGAAAGAAGCAACTAAAAGGAATGGGTATGAAAAAGAATTGAATACCAGGTGAAGGCCCAAAATTGGGAAATGGAATTTGTACAAAAGTTTGCTTATGGACTAGGTGGGAGCTAAAGGAAGAAAATGTGATTGACCAAAGCAGCAGGAATTCTGGGCAGCTTCACCTAGTCTTGGAGTTCCTCTGATGAAAACAGTCCAGATAATGTGGTGGTTTACTCAAGTAGACATCAAAGGAATTAAAATCCTACTTTTGCAGAGCCAAAATTGTGACCTTATGCTGGCCTCAATGGGACAGCCTGAATTCTTCCATCTCTGATGTATAAAATTGTTTTTATTCCTTGAGATTCCTTAATAGGTTGATAATCTGAGGGCAGGAGCAGTGAGCAGCTAAATCATGTTCCTGTACTGGGTTAGGAGGATAATCAGCTCTTCCTGAGACACATCTGCTGTCAGCATTTAATAACCCAATAACACTGGGTTTCAGCAAAGGCAGGGAGAGCATGGCTTTATCTTTTTAAATAATGCCCTCTGCAAAGAAGCACGTTTCAGTGTCTGACTTCTCTCTCACTGTATAGCTCCATGCTTCAAAGAGAGAAAGGAAAAATACTACTCAATAAAGGAATGTGCTACACTTGCAAGTATTTTTTCTGAAAAGATAGACTTAATCACAGGAACAGTTCAGATCCAGGAACATGCAATACTGGAAGAATAATTTTCTGTTTAAGCAGCATGGATAGCATATATTGGAAAAACCATGGTAAGAAAAGTCAAGAATACCCAACTTAGATCATTCCCCCTCAGCTTTTGTAAAAATCACATCTGCAGCAACTCCATATTCCACCAGGATGTATGTGCAATACAACAACTAGTTAAAGGCTGGAAGAGATTTGAGAAATACATGTGTCAACCCTGTTAATCTTGTTCATTGTTTCGTATCTATAAATAACCTCATGCAAGGGCTCAAAGGACAGACCTTAACAGGACTAGTTGGTCAGAAATGCAGATTTTTTTCTGGATTCTTTTCTATTAAAAGCCAACAAGATAGCACCTCAAAATTCACAAGTTCTGCAGCACATGACACCCTATCTTTTCCTGTTATTTACACATGAAAATCTGGAAGGGAGCAAAAAAGTGAAGTTTAATTCCCAGGTTCTCTTGGGCTCCCCCAGTCAGGGACAGTCCAGCCTGGAATTCCAAATGGTTCTGAAATTCTTTGATCTTCTGACATCCTGGGGTAAATGACAAGATGTAGTGTAATAGTTTCATCAACCACAAGAAATCAAGCTACAAACATTTTTCTGATCACTAATATCAACAAAGTCAATCAAAACAGCAGAGATAGTAAAGCATGTTACAAAACAAAGTAAAAAGAACGAAACTATCACAATGTTGGAGGTCTGACCATCATGAGAAAACCTGCCAAGGTTCAGACAAATCTAGTTTTACCTTCTAAATATGACAAGAAACTTTTTGAATGTTTTTTCAACATTTGCAAAACGGACTAACCAGATCCTCACCTCTACTTTCCATTAAAACAATACAACAACTCCCAGAAGCTTTTATGGAGCCCAAATTCAAGGACTTCAATGTCACAGAATCCATAGTGCCTCATTCTGTCTGTGCTGAAGGTAAATAATCTCAGAGTGAAGAACAGAACAGAAAGGCCATTCCTCAGCAGCTCCTTGAGAAGATTTGAAAATTCCACCAACAGTTTGTGTTCATCTGTATATGAAGGCATTTCCTGATTAGCGGTATGCAAGGTGAGGAATCTCTGCCCTATCACTGTGTATTGCTTAGACAGTGATGGTCTTTTACAGACTACCAGAGAAAAAGCCAAAATATGCTTAAAGGAGGCTGCCAAAAAGTGAGCTTGTGCTTGGCAGAATAAATATTATAGAATCCTTGCAGCTTGCTCACATTCCTTGGCATGCACATGAGTATAGGAAGGCAGCACTCACACCTGCTTGGGAGCAGACATCAAAGTATAGTAAATGTTCTTGGCTCAGACATCAGAGTTGTGTAAGAACTTGAAAGAACAAGCAATCTTTCACTTGCCCTTGGACTGTCTTTGGCTCTTCCCACAAGGTGAGATTCTGGGGTTGATTTGTATTGTTTGTCTCTGTTCTCAGTAGAAGGTTAAATAAGAGATGTAATTGTCAGTTCTAGTTTGGGGAGATGTACCAGGAAAGCAGTAGAAACTTATTATGAGGAAATCAAACACTGGAGCCACTCCTCCCCAGTGGAATGTGCAAATTTCCAGGTCGCCCTGTCCTCAGCAGGTGCCTCAGTGCTCCCCTCTGTGCCAGCAGCATTCCCTGCTGCTGCCAGCCAGAGCAGAGCACAGCAAGGGCTCTGCAAAGCCAAGTTTCATGAGTAGGCCACGGTCACAAAACCACCCACCTACACCTCCCACACTGCAGCGGAACCACTTCTGACTCAGATGCAGGTAGGTGCACAGCTTATTCTTCTAAATGTAATCCTTTCTTCTGCTACCCAAATTCCTTAGTCAGTTCTCATTTCTTTCTTGTGATTATGAACACAGCAAAGAATCCAAGTTGAAGAACACCCACAGCAATGTAATGTTCAGTAGAACCTGTCTCTACCTGGTTGGATCCCAGGATAGCCAAGAGAATTTGTTGTTCCCTCTGCACATGGCATCTTGTTCATCCTGGGGACCTGTTGCTCTATGACATGGTAACTGCAGAGGTGAACCCCTGAGACACAGGGCTGAACAATGCCTAAAGAATTGTCACAGCAGAGTAGTGGTCCTGAGCTATTCTCCCAGTTTTCCTCTTCCCACAACATCTGCACACACAGAGTGGAGGGCTGGTGGCCCATATTTTTGTTACACATTGGAAAGAATTAGTTGTTCTGTTCTGGAAAAAGCTCTGAACCATTCCTCTGTTCTTCCTGTTTAGGTAGGACCAAAAAGAAATACAAAATGCTACAAGGAGAATTGTCTGCTTTTCTGAGGTTCAGCTCTGGCACTCCAACCCATTGCTCCTCCCTTCACAACTTTACTTGTCTTAGGCCAACTATCTTTGACTTACTTCTGAATGTAACTGGTTCCTCCCTGATGATAGTAGAGATGATTGTTTCGTACGGCATGACCACATCCATAGAAAAGTCCTGTGATGTTAATGATCCTGTAGCTGCCATTCAGCAAGGCATCGAAATTTTCATATTCTTTTATATAGTTTCCTAAACAAAGAGGAAAACATGTTTTAAAAAGGACTAGCATTTGGTTCATCTAATTTTGAGATCTCTATAATAAAGTTCAGTCTCTACTGAAAGTCCATCTCAATCAACTATCAGACAAACAATTGTATTTGTGTTTTCAATAGTGATTCAACTTGCTGGAATGTGAAAAAAGAATCCAAAGTCACACAAAAGTAATCTATAGAAAAGATGATCAAGAGCCTCCTTTCCACAGACCTAATAGGTCCTCATTCTGACCACATTTGATGTGTCTGCAGAAATATTTCCTTTTCCCACTTAAGTCCTGAATATTTTCCTGCTCTAAATGTAGCTTATGCAGTAGTGCCTCATTTTCATGCCTACCCAAACAAAAAGGCAAAACTTCAAGCTACAATTTAGGGAAGTAAAGCCATAGGAAACAGAAACTCTTGAAAGAAAAAGATAAAAGGCCACAAACAATAGACATTTAAACTTGGATTTAGTAAAAAAAAAAAACCCCAAACATAAAGCTATTTTAAAAATCTGATGTTGACTCTGAAAATGTCTAAAGATAGGTCTAAAATGCCTACAGCCATATGTATAGTCAAGTATTAAACAGGTAGTATGGAAAATATTCTAAAAAAGAGGTAGGTAAAAACTCATCATTTTTACAAGTTTAGGTTGAAAGGATTAAGGAAGGAATGTCAAATAACAGATTTTTGGTCAGTGACTACTACTAAAAATACCTAAAAAATGCATTGTGAGCCAAATCCTTTCATCACTTATGTTTGCAGGTTCCCTCATCCAAGTTCCAAACGTTTGCTGTACACTGACATACTGATCAGGACTTCCTACAGACGTTATGACACATTCTGTGGGGAAAAAGCACATGTCCATGATCTGTGACACTGACAGAAAGCAGCACTCCAGTCACACTTGGTAGCAGGTTACCAGCTTTTTTTGAAGGGGGTTCTGGGGTTCTGTCTTCAGCCTTTCCAGCAAGGGTATCATCATTTGGTACACCACATATCTCATCTAGGGTGGAGGGAGAAAGAGAAAAATGACTTATTTTACCCTATTTGACATGATAGAGGGACACATCAGTGTCTCCACTAAAATAAAGGAATGATAACTGGGATTTTGCTTCATCTGAAAAAAAAAATGCTTATGCTGGTGTGGTCAAAAATGAGATAAGAGAAAACTTGCTCTCACTTCTGCCAAGGAAATGAAGTGTTGAGGCTGACAGTCAACTTTGAGGAGTAACTAATTAAATCAACAGGTTTTGTTCCTTAGCTGTGAATTTCTAAGTATCCACTTAGGAAGAGAGGGTTGCCCTTTTCATGACATAACTTAGGGCAGCTGAGGAAGCTAGAAAATGGCCGATTTAGTAGTAAGAGAAAAAGCACTTTCTTGGGAAGGAGTAGTTGTTAAACGTAAAACCTTCATGCACAAATCCCCACTGACCAGAAGAGAGGGTGGATCCTGTTGGCAACAGAACATTTTGGTCATTTTGTTAATGCCCAAGACAGCAATAAAACAGGTACACATGCACTGAGTACATAATGCATGAGCTTGACATCCATGCCACTAAAGAAGCAGGATGAAATACTAAGGGAAATGACACATTATATTATTTACACACATAGAAATGGTTAGAATCACATTAGAATCAAACACCTGGAAAAATTTTTCCCCGCCCCACAGCAATTTAAGGACTAGCTGGATCTGCTCTTAGCATTCACTCTTAAAATAATGCCTGAATTAAATTTTTTATGTATCATTTTCTTTAGAGCCAAGTATCACTTCTGCCCTTAAAACAATGTGACACATTTCAGTTTGCTTAGAATGAATAACCACAGAGAACAGTTCTCATCTTTCTGCTGGTTTCATTGTAGCCTTGTTTTCTAATTCCATTCTTAACTTTTATCTCCAGCATTTCACACAGGCTGTGCTTTACACACAGGCTGCACATTTTTTAGACTTGCGTTTTCATTGTTGCTTTCTAATATATTTCTAGAATTTACAGGTCTGTGATGAAGTTTGAGTGACAAAGATAGTTAAGAATAGGAAAAAATATAAAGTAATGCTGAAAGGGTACCATGACATTCAGGAAAGAAAGGACAGATAATACTGCATTGTTGTTTTCTCCTTTAGGTCATATCCTCCTTTTGTTCATGCAGAAGAAAACTACTCCAAGATGGAGCAAGAACAACATGTATTTCTCCTTTCCATTATCTAGGGCATTTGGTGAGATGACATTGAAAATTTGCAAGTGATCACAGTGTATCTCCAAGTAAGCCACAAACAGTCCACCCAGCCATGGTAAGCTGAATGCCTACAGATAGAATTTACCAATTCCTCGAGATCCCCTTCCAGCTTCTGATCCCAAAATACTTCCAGAATATTTCAAAAAACAAAATCACTCAGCAGAAATGATAAATTGCAATGCACAAGTTGATTTTTCTTGGGCTGAGTCTAATAGATGCAGTTGACTGAAGGAGCAGTTCCCTGTACAGCAATTTATCTAAAACTATAGGATAGCCAAGCGCCAGCTCAGTGTTTGTAGCAGAGCTGAGTGCGGGATTTGCCTTTGAGAATATTTGCAGTATTTCCAGCTGCATGGATTAGAAAGCAACTAAAATTAAAGAGACAGTTTTCAATTAGAGATTCTTATGGGAAATTTTCACTACTTTCTTCCCATCAAAAACCAAGATAAATATCCCGCTGCTTCCTATCATAAAATATTCTGGTTGAGAGTTAATGGAGTTTAAAAGTCATTAAAACTATTCATTTGGTCTGTTGGGGGAAGGTGGGAAGGATGGAGCAGAGATGTTTTGTTTCTTCCAGAATTCACTAAAGTACCAGAGACAAAAAATATACCTGCACTTCCAACTAATTATTCCCTTCTCTTGAAGAAAATAAGTTTTACCAGATTCAAAATTTATTTTGAAAAAGCCAGGCTTGTCTTCTTATGCAGTAAGTTAATTATAATTGTAATTCAGCGTATGTATTTTCTTTCCTTGAAAGAGTAATGAATATTTAATTATAAAATCTGGATTATTCATGGAATTTTGGTAATAAGATCTCAAGGTTTGCTGAGCCATAAAACATGAAAGCTCATTGAGGAAGATCTCATCTTTGCAGAGTTATTTGAGTGTAACTCCCATTTTCCTGCTGCAATTTAAAATCCATCAGAAATCCATCAGAGAGCTTATCCTCCAAAGCATTTCAGTTTGTTTCAGGACTTGAAAAGAGGCCACCTGAGCAAATGGCCCAATTATCTCATACAACAGTTGATGCATTTCTGAATTTCAAATAGGATGAGATTTCTGCTCCAGCTCTCTCCTGTCCATTGTAAGGAGGCTCCCTGGGCTCTGTTCTGACAGTTCTGTGTCCAGAATCAGGGGTTTATATTTACATCTAAAATTAAATATTCATTATCTAAAAGCCAAGTGTTTCAGCTGCATTTCTCTTACTTTCCAAATTTATCCACCTAATGGAAGACACCATTTGTAAATACTTTGCCTGAGCACTACCAAAACACAATTAAAAGACCAACATGAAGGTAGCCTGGTGCCCTACACAAACTGTATTTCAGCAAAGCACCTGAGCACTTGTTCAGCTGTAAGCTTATGCAGTTTTAGTGGTGCCAGCAAAACTAAACCCATGCTGACTGTTTTGAGCCTTGAAGCAATGGTTTAATCTTGGTTTAATGGCAAAGAACACTGGAAAGCACTAACCTGTGCATTTGCTGCTGTAGATGTTCTCCTGAAGCTCCACTTTGGCTTTACCTTTACGTTTACCTGGAGGCCCTGGGGGTCCAGGAGGCCCAGGTGGTCCAGGCTCACCTTTTGCACCTGGGTACAAAATGCAGTGTCAGGACACAGCCCTTCCCCAGGCAGCAGGAAACCTGCCGAGAGCTGTGCATGTCCACAGGACACCCACAGAACAGCCTCTCTCTTTCTTTAGAGGGTCCTGAGTACAGAATATGGTGCAAAAAACTCTCTGAAATGCTGTTTGTTAGAAAGTGAACCAGATAGAGCTTCACAAGGAATAGCACATCAATGCATTTTATCTGTCTGGATTACAGGCCCATTAGAGAGTTACCATTTCAGATGCTACACTGCTGTGATTTTACACCGTTTATATTTGGCTGCTTCACATATTCCTGAGTGAAATCTGCCCCTCATTTTCTAATAGAAAAATAAAACTACACTGAAATAAGGAGCACAAGGAAGTCAAATGTATGAAAGCATTCTGGAAAGGGTGATATTCACATACACTTCAACCCAAAGGCCAAGCAGAAATGTTTTTGTGAAGACTTGCCTTGCAAAGAGAACAATTTCCTGTGCATAGCAATACTCAGACTTCCTTGTGTATATAAACCCTATTTGTACAGGTTGGTCCTCCCCTTGCAGATCATATTCATGCTTCAGAAGTGAAGCATATCTTTTTCTGTCAAGTACACTGTTGCAAGAGAACTCCCAAAAGCACTTTTCTCTACCTTCTAATATCACATCATTGTTTGCATCCCCCTTTTTTCTCTTGGATCCCCTTGCACCTTTTCCTCCTGGCATACCATCCTTGCCAGGCAAACCCATTTCTCCTGGTTCTCCTTTCTGTCCTTGATCACCTTTTGGTCCTGGCAAACCTAGAAATAAAAACCATTTCAGTATCAAGAGCACTGCTCCATTATTAAGCACCAATAAATAAATATTTTTTACTACAAACCATATCCACTCTAGTTATGGATGCACTTCACCTGTATTTAGCTGGATTGCTGCAATTTCTTTGGATTTCAAAGAAGCACTGTAACCTAATATGAAAGGAAGCGGTACCTATTTTTCCTCTTTTTCCATTTACTCCTGGTTCTCCTTTTTGTCCTGGAGCTCCTGGAATTCCATCTGTTCCATTGTAGCCAGGCAGCCCAGGAGGCCCTGATCAAAGCAAACAGCATAACTGAATTTTCACTGTTGAATGCAGGTTACCCTGAAATCTACTATCTTTACATGCAGCATGTTTATTTAGATATTTAAACCCCAGCAAAATATAACTCATACTTTTTTGATACAGAGAATTGCTCCAAGCAGACCCACAGGTTAAGCAGCACAGATAGAAAACAAGTAACCATTCATAACATAGCCTTGCAACCGCCTGAGTGAGAACTGAGACAGAATTCAATAAGAAAGGAGGAAAAGTTATGGGGGAGGTGGGAAGGTGTAATCAGAAACCAATATTTTTTAAAAAGATCGTTTTAGTGTTAAATTGTAACATCCGTTTCCTTGGGAGGTTAATATATAAATTCATCTCTTCACCTAGATGCTACTTAAACATATTAATTTGGTTTTGATCAAATGTTCTACTCCCTCCACTAGAAAATTAAAATGTCTGAAACCTCCCCTCTCTCAGAGGGACATGAACTGACGTAAATGCAAGCATTATCAAGGCAGGCAGTCATTCAACTCTCCCTTTATCGAATTAGCAAAGGAAGACAATTTTGTGAAAGATACATTTCTGTATTTCAATGTTTTGTACCAGCAACTGTTTCAGTTACCCCAAAATGTTACTGCAATGGTCCAGGTGTCTTACCTGGGGGTCCTGGGGGGCCTATAACAAGAGAAAAAAAAAAAACAACAACACAAGAAAGAAGAAATGGTGAGTTTAACCCTGCAAGAAAACAAAGCAATTCCAAACTGAACTGATGAGCACTAGATCAGAACAGTAAAAGAGTAAGAAAATCCCTCCAATTTCAAAATGAGCATCTATCTGCTTAACTGCTTTGTATTATAAATAACTATCTGAACATTAGCAGTAACTCAGACTTGCCAAAAGAGTAACACCTTTACGTAAACATGCTTTGCTTTTTTCAAACTTCAATTGACAAAAGTTTGGCAAAAACCTCTGCAATGTAACCTCACTGCCAGGGGTTTGGTGCCTTCACAAAGCCATGGATGCAAGACTCCTCACAGTCATACTTCCTTTATGTGAGAATTCTTCAAAAACTTCTTCTAGTGGAAGAATATTGGCCTTACAATACTGATGAATGTCACAATTAAAAATCCTGTTAGAAATACACATTAAAAATACATTCCACTCTTCTCTGTGTTTTACAGATTGCAATTCAGGACTAACACTATTTTAGTAGGAAAAAAAGTCTTGTCATTCATATCAGCAATCAGACTTTTCACATGTGACTTATCCAGTCTGGATCAAGCTTCCCACAGAAACTGGTTGGTACATTTAGAAATTGGACTTGCTTCAGTCATTCAGCACCTTGTAATACAGAAAAATCTACCTCACTCTTAGACAGCTTAGACGTAGGGCCCTAAAGAGAAGCAAGCATAGCAGACAAGAGTAAAGAAAGATTAACCAGAACAATGTCTGTGATTCCTCATCTGTGATCCCCAATGCACGTCAAAAAATTTTAAAAGGAAAACCAGTTGGAGAATTCAAAGGTGACAGTTGCAATTAAAGAACCAAATTAACTCTGTGAACATTTTTATCCAGCCAAAGTACTGCCTTGTTTCAACCACTTTTTACAACAGAAAATAACAGTAATTACTAGATTTCCCTAAAGATAACAATTTTCAGCATTAATTATGAAGCATTATGAGTAAAGTGAAAACCATTTTACAATACCATTACAGGAATCATCCCTTTTAATCAGTACAGGCAGTAATATGAGTTAACATCTTCCTGCCAGTTTTCCAGTAAATGAACTATTTCCTTCACACTATATTACATCCATTAGTGCACTGAATTCCTTCCTCATCTCTAGAGCTGAGGCTCCTTATAAAAACATCAGATACATAAGAAAGGTGCTTGAAAAGCCACGAATGTCATTGAGGTCTGCAGCAGAGAAAGCCACTCATGTAATGGTGTTAAGAGAGAAAAAGGTACAAAAGGCACCAAGTAACATGAATTTACAAGTCTGAAGCCCAAAAAAACCAAAACTTAGATTGTCTGTGCTTCAGCCACTGTTGCAATCAGAACTGATGTATAGCTCCAGAAATATTATTTAACATCTGTGTGTAAAATAGTTCTCATTTATGTTTAATCAGTTGAGTCAAATGGACCTTATTGAAAATTCAAACCAGATAGCAAGTGAAGCATTTTCTTTTACTCATAAATCTGGTTTATTTCTAATCTTCTCATTTCCAAAAGGAACACAACTCATTCTGTGACAAACCTCCAAGCTGGACCATAGCTTTTAAATTGGCTGCTACCAGATTCTTCGCCAAACCCCACAAAACTTTCCACACCTTTTTGTGACTCAGCCATCAGCAGCTCCAGGTCCTCACTGGTGACATGTAACTTCACTAAGTGCCACTGCAGTTGTAACAATGGGAGCAAGTTTCTACCCCCTGCATGTTCCTCCTGTGTTAGGCCTGAAGTGCAAAAATTACATTCATGCAAAAATACTATGACTACTGGTCATAGTATTTGAAACACCCAAGTCTAAAAGATTTGCTTATGAAAATTTCTTCAAAGAGAAATGGCTCCAAGTAGCATCAATTGAGCTCCTTAAATTCCAGCATTTATATTCAGAGGGTACAGATAAAAGTGGTACATATTAACCTTTTTTTAAAACTCTGACGAATAGCAGTATTTTGACACAGTTATTGACCTCAGGTTCTTTGAAAACACTGTCTCTGGGTTCCTGGAGGTAACATAGGTGTAATGCTTAAGGCAGCAAACATACCTGTTAAACATATCCCTTTTGTGCTGTTACACAAATCCACCATCACTCGGACCTAATATTGCAAAGAAATTAAAGTTGAAAACAATGTATTTCATAAAAGTATCCAGTTCACTTTACCTACAGAAATAATTCCAAACCCAAAGATACAACTGGCCCTCTGTGCTTATTAGAATGAGCTATTCAGAATTCTGTAACACTGTTACACCATCCATCTCTTTGGGCAGTGAACCACAGTTTAATCCTTACTGAAAATATGAATAAAATATTGGGCAGACAACTCCATACATCACTTAGTCATTAAACTTCACACATTACTGGAACACATATGGTTGTCCAAGCATGGACTCTATCAGCAGAAGGTATTAAAATCCAATTATCAGCCAATAAAAACTACATTCAATTTTATTTTATGTTTGTATTAAGTGATGGAAACTTTTCTAATGAAGCATACCCAGGGAGGAAGATGACCTATGTTCCAAGTAAGCAATTTCTTATCTTTGAATAACCAAGATGTGCAAATTTGAAATGGACCTTCATCCACTCAAAATAATTCAAGCAAAAAGACCAGCCTTTATTATATCAAGCTGGAAGACACATTCATAAAGAGGCCTTTAATCTAGAGTAGACTAAAATTTATCAAGAGAGGAGTCATCTTTACAAAATACACAGTTCTTGGCTGAGCAAACATTCACATTACATGACCTGCATAATGCGAGTCAACGCTAAAACATTTTGCGACTCATCAAAACAAACAGCAGAAATATTATAACCATGATCTCTGGAAGTCCCTCAGCTCTCTATGGGAAAGTCTAATGTTTATAGCCAGAAAATAAAGGGTCACCATTTCAGGGCTGTGCAATGAGTGATAATTTATGAACCATTTACCCAGAGCTGCACATTTGTTGATCTTTGTGTAGTTACTCTATCTACAATTAAAAGAAACTAATGGAATGCACTAGTCCCAAAAGACAGAAGGAACAAGTGCAAGGCAATCTGAAAGGCAGATTAAAGTTTAATCCTAGAAAGGTTATTTGCCACTGTCAATCATCATTTTTTAAATTAATACATCACTAGTTTCAACTGCCAAATCTAACAAACTCAAATAGAGGACAATTAGTTTAGTGGAAAGTATCCTTTTGCTGCAAAACCAAACCATATTTGACAACGAGTTCCTGTTCTGTCTGATACCTGCTGAGAATGTACTGATTCCAGACTGTACTGGAACAGTACATTTAGAATTTCAGACTGTTTAAATTAGCTGAGAAGTGCTAACTGATTTTGATTATCAGAATATGCTTGTTTTCTTTCCCCTCACACTCCTCAAAAACATTTGGCTCCTACCTTGTAATTTGTAAAATACATGTTGTCCATATGCACTCTAATTCTAACTGCATTTTAATTTAAATAGTTCTGTTGAGGTTGTTGAAGTGATCACAGCTCACTTTGGGGCTCTCCAATTATCTCAGCAGCACTACTTTTACCAGTCAGTGCAACTCAGGTGGCAATTAAAAAACATAGCACTCAAGAAGTGCAAATAGCCTGTGACAGAACCTCCAGCTTAGCTATGAAAAATACCATTCACAACCAGCATCATCACTAAGAAAAGTTACAGATAAAAATATATAATTTAAATGCTAAAATCTTAGTTTGCTCATGGAGAAATGGTGGGATAATAAAAATAAAATAAACTCCTAAACTATGAAATATTACTCAGATAATTGGCAGCCATCATCTCTTGCACTGTCTTAAATCACACTTTGAATCTTGGCCTGTACCCTCCCATCAGCCTTTCTGCAGCAGATTTGCCAGTTTCCTATTTTTACTCACTTGCAAAATAAATATACATATACTTAAATAAGAGGCCCTGAACAAAAATATCCTCATGATATCATGATATATTAGAGCTAACATGATTTAGCTCTGATCTAATCTCCAGAGAGAATCTGTTCAGACCAAGCCTCTGCTCAGGCCCACATTGAACAGGGGCCACCAGTGCCGCAGGGGTCATCCCACCAACTCTGAGGAACTTTGTCTCACACTACAAAAGTAGCCAAGTCTTCAAATTACATTAGTGGGAGTTAGATTCAAAATACAGAAATGCAGGAGTGGGAGGAGGGGGTGCTTGAATATTTTTCTAAGAACTCTCTTCCCCTTGAGCAAATGATTCTGCACACAGTTACACAATGTGCAGAGGCCAGAATGAAAAATGTTTGATGGGAGTAAGAATGAAAAGGCATCAAACCCTCCCAAGCAGCTCCCTGCAGGATGCACAGGTTTAAATGAAGCACATCACACACAGCATAGACACAGTGGACATTTAGAGGCACAAGTGCACAGTCTGGCCACGTGCTGTTCAAATTTACACAATGCGCTCAATCCTATTGCCCTTTGGAGAGGGCAATAAAATTAATGTAATGTAATTAATGTAATCATGGTACCTATTGACAGCAGAGTAGCACATTTAATGGCCACTGTCAAAATTATCCGGACACTCACCTGCAACTAATGATGCCAATGTGAGCACCTAGCATAAATGGCATTGGCTGTCTTCAAGCTCTATCAGGATCAGAACCCTTTCCCCAATAATTTTATTTGTGGCTCTTTTGGACTCAAAAAAGCAATTCATATCAGATAGAGCAAAACAAACTGCAACTGCCAAATTCAGGGATGATTTCCTAAAAGAAGTTATTTAAAACACAATTTTGAGTACAAAACTATGTGGCTTTACAGATTTTTACTTTTTGCAGAAGTGCTGCAAATTCTAAACTTAAAGCACAACAACTTAGAGGGCCTAGCTTAAAAAAAAATATTCTAAAACCCAAACAAAGACGTTATCATGACTCCATGCTTTGAACACCTGTGCTTGACACTCTCATTAGCTTTAATATTAATGGAGATGTTATCACTGTAAAATGAGGATTGAAATAGTTTATTAACAAAAATCCGCAGAACATGACTGAAGAGGTATTTGCTGTATACACAAGTTAGAGCCTGAGTTACACTTTTGTGCATGTAGACCTGCAGCCCTTACTGGGACAGTTTCCACCAAAGTTCTCTCAATAGTAATATTTTTCTTGCATTTCTTCTATCTCAAAATGCAAAAGTGCTTCAGTCTATTCAAAATTTGTCAGCTATACAGCCTGTGTAATTTTTCTACTGCATGACATTAGTTCCTACTGAGCATCATCTTTTCACTGATGTGCAAAAAACTGTGCTGTTCTACCACAGAAAGGACATACAGTTCTCCTGATCCATCAAATACCACTTGAAATTTAGTACTTACTGGAAGGGCATTATCAGTTTCAAAGAGATGTCAGGTGATATCCTGTGCCTCATGCTGAGATGCTGAACAGCACAAAAAACACGGGGGCTCTGTTAGTAGTGTTAGTTTTAAAAACCAGGAACACTGGAAACTGGAAGGCTTCTTATTGTAATGAAATTTTGGAGTTTCACTCAACCCCCAACTGTAGTTACGATATTTTCTGAAAAATCCTTTCCTTAGGATTTTTTTTCTCCTGAGAAGCTGAGGCCTCAGGAATAAAATGTAAACAATAATTATCTGCTGCTGTGGAATGCAACAGGTGCATCTGTGATTGGTCTCGTGTAGTTGTTTCTAATTAATGGCCAATCACAGTCCACCTGTCCGGACTGTCTCGGTCAGTCACAAGCTTTTATTATTCATTCTTTTTGTATTCTTAGCTAGCCGTCTGACGAAATATTTTCTTCTGTTCTTTTAGTAGAGTTTTAATATCATATATATAAAAAAATAATAAATCAAGCCTTCTGAAACATAGAGTCTCATCCTCAGACCCCTGCGAACACCCTTCACACCCAACCTCCCTCTCTTTGTGTAGGTCTGGTTTGCAAAGTTGGGTGGTACCCTGCGAGCCGAGCCCGGCATTCCCAGAGCAGGCAGCGGCGCAGAGCCCCGCGCTCTCTCCAGGTGAGTGCCCGCCCCAGTTGGGCCAAGCGCGGCGGTCCCACCCCCGGCCCGCTGGCAGCCCCGGCGGGGCCGTACCGGCACCATGGAGTAGGTGAGCATCATCATCATCTCGTCGCTGTCGGCGCGCACGTGTGCGCGGGCGCGCTCCCCGCGGCGGCTGCGCTTGGTGCGGGCGGCGGGAGCGGGCGCGGGGGGCAGCCCCCGCACGGAGCCGTTCCCCGCCGCCGCCTCCAGCTCCCGCAGCGCCGCGCCCAGCTCCCGCCACTGCGCCAGCAGGAACAGCGTGCCCGCGGCGCTCAGCGCCGACAGCAGCCCCACGGCGGCCAGCAGCGCCCGCCCGCCCGCCGCCTCCATCGCCCCGCCGCGCCCGCAGCGCTCCGCATTTATGGGCACGGCCCGCGAGTGCGGGGGCACGGCGGGGCTGGGCTGGGCACTGGCCCCGCTGAACCGGGCAGGACGGGGACTGCCCCCGGACACTGCCAGAGGGGGATCAGCCTGGCACAGCGTGTGACCCAAACGTGCTGATGCTGTGCATGGGTTTTTCCAGGCGTCAAGCAGTGAGTCTGCATAATAAAAATCCCCCCGTTAGACAGATTCTCTCATCACACTGATCCGTGACACAGGTCCTGCAGTTCACAGCATCACTGAGCTCTCTTATGAATACCATGTGTCATTCACTTACAATAATCGACCTGTTGCTTTAGATATTCAAGCACAGAATTTTCCCAAATCACTACTGCTAAACCTTCTGTCACATGGGATATCTTTCATATAGCAAATTTTGTTATCAGTTAATTCAAGCACAGACCTTTCCCAAATCACTATTGCTAAACCTTCTCTGACATGGGATACCTTTCATATAGCAAATTTTGTTATCAGTTAATTCATAGCCAAGATAAGAAAATGAATTAGAGCATATAGCAGAATCTTACTGAATACCAAGACTTCATGAAGAATGTAAAAGCTCTTGAACTCAAAAACACTTTTCAAAAAAGTTATTTTTAAAGTTGACATTTCAAATCAAAGCCATGCACTTTCTTACATTGATATCATTTCAAACCGACCTCAAGAAACTCCCAGCTTTTGAATGCCAAGTTTCCTACAAAAGAAGGCTTTCATCCTTTGTCACAGTGACAATTCTCTGCTGCAACTGATCACATAAATTTTGTCTCCATTCTAACTACACCATTGACCTGTAATTCATGCTAATCCCACAGTACATTGACAGATGAACTATTGGGTCAAACCAAATCTGAGCTTAATACACTCAGTTCTGCTACAGCTGCCTAAGCACAGTAGAGAAGCAGAGATAGGAAAACAACTCCATCATATTAAATTTCTCATCTCTCTAAAATAAAAAATTACTGCAAAAAGTGCTGGGGTCCTCAGGCATTGCATCAGAGAGTTTTCTTATGAAACTGCCACAGGTATAGGTCAAACAAGATGAAAGAGAGACCAATCATTCCATCTCATCCCATGATGGCAGATGAGACAGAAGAAAATCACCAGGCACCCAAACACATAAGGCTTATCAGCACAGAAACAAAGTAGTTTGGGCTGAAAAGCACATTTAAAAGTCAGCCCCTCTGCAGTGAGCAGGCACACCATCAAACAGACCTGGTTCCTGAGAGCCCATCCAGCCTGGCCTTGAACATTTCCAGGATGGAGCACCTCTCTGGACAACCCATGTCAGTGTTTCACCACACTTACTGCAAAATATTTCTTCCTTGTATCTAGTCCAAACCTACTCTAAGATTGTCTAAGGAATAATTACAAAACCAAATGAGCAAACACTTGCTGAAAAATCATTTGAGGCTTTGGACCTTGGCAAACTATTCTGAAGGTATCACAAAGTCCTCCGTAAATGTGAATAACCTTTCTGATGTCAGTGAGGGTCACAAGAATAATTGCTTCCCCCAATATAGCCACACCAAGCAGGACATTCCTGGGTGTGGAAAATGCCCTGGCCAGGTGGGCTCAGCTGTCCTGGCTGTGCTCCCTCCCAGCTCCCTGTGCACCTGCTCAGAGGCTCTGACCAGCCCTGGCTGCAGGTGAGCACTCTCAGCACCAGCCAAGGTGTCACTGTGCTGTCAGCGTTATTCCCACAACTCCAAAGTGCAGCACTGCACCAGCTGCCAGGAAAACAAATCATTTTATCCCAGCCAAAACCAGGAGACTCTGCAGTTGATGTCCTAGCTTAGCATAGAAGTGCATATTTGAGTTTTGCTTATAGTATTACACTTGTAAAGGAGAAAGAAGAGAAAGAAATAAGACCTTGCATAGAATTTCCCAGAAGACTTGTCTTGAGCAAACTTAGTTTATAATTCATAGACATAACAAAATGAGTAAGAATCTATCACACCAGCAAGCTAAAACTTTCTGTCCAAGAACAAATAGAACTGCACCTCAGAGACCATACAGCACAACTAACAGCTATTCTTCATTTTTATTGTCCATTTCAAAGAGCAATGATTGAGTAAAAAAAAAAAAGAGTATAATAATTATGAGCTACAATTTGGAGAATAACAAAAGCAAGACAGCACTCTCAGCACCCTTGTTTTCCCATCTGCCTAATTCTGCAAGGTTTTCTCTCCATTACAAGCAAAAAGCAACTGAACATTGTTCATTTAAGAAATGGGCCATTGGATCAGCACAGACAACCTATCCAAGGCTGCAGTCAGGAACCTGCTGGGATGGCAGAGTGGCAGAGTCCTTCCCCAGGCCCCAATATACCAGAGGTTTATGGCAGTGTGTGCAGACCTGCCCTGGGCTTGCCAGGACACACAGGTACACCTCTGGTGAGAAACTGCCCTGTTTTTGAAAGTCAGGAATCAGCTGACAGCTCAATTTCATGGCAAAGAGGTTCCCAGACTGCACTGAGAATCCTTTAGCTACTCCAGTGGCAGGAGCAGCTGACTGGGCTGTGGACATTCCTGTCCCTGCCTTCCACTGAGTGTTCCCCCAGCCCATATGAGCAGCAGCTCATTCAAATGTCTCCATGTTATCCTCTGCTAGTGCCTGATAATCCTGTGTCTCCTTCTGGATCTCTTGTCTCTGTGCGACACTGCTGAGATTTTGGTTCATCCATACAGCATTTGTTACCAGCTGCCTTGAGCATGCACTTCATGCTCAATGCCTCTGTTCCCTCACAGTGACAAAAACCAATGTTCCCCAATGGTGATCAGCAAAACAGAATGGAGGCTTGGGAATGCTGTTGGTAAATTCTAGAAACTTTACTGCTATTTTCTTACTCAAAAACCAGAAAAATTTGCTCAGTAGCAATTTAAACCCATGTGAGAAAAGTGTTATCCCCTAGATCCATCATTTTCTCAGTTAGGTAGAATGCCAGCAAGCAGCACTTCAATTATTTCCTGGCATTTCAGAGCCTGTGTCTCTAAAGCCCATCCTAACTGTGCATCATAACTGACAGGGCATGCAAGGGTCACATAAATCTGCCCAAGCAGCACTGGAACCAAATAGAAGCTACCAATATGCAAACTGCAGAGCAACACCTTGCTTCTTCCTTTTAGAATTCCAACTTTGCAGAGCTGAAATTAATTCCCAGAAAATAAAACATAGCATTCCCACAAGAGGTATTTTTGTATCCAAATTACTCACTATGTGTATAATAAAAAATATTCCTTGATTATCCTCAAGCTGACAATGTATTCAGATGGTGTCACACTTAACTAATGCTCCCACTGATGTTTTACTTTGTAGAAGTTGTTATTACTAAAATCTCATCTATTTTGGCAGCTGCCCCAGTGATAAAGCACATTGGAGATTGGAACATTATTTCACTTGGGTAGATAATGCTGGAAGAAGGACCAAGGAGCTGAGGACAATGCTCTTATGAGACAGTTAAACTGCCTCTGATCATGCCATGACAAGATCAGACAGATTATAGTCCTTATGAATGCTATCAGAAAGAAGATAATCTCTTTTCCTGACCTAGTTAAAGTGAAAAAATGATCTTTTAAAGCTTTCATAACCTGCCATGATAAGTGACAGATTTTATTGGATCTCCCTTCTTCTCGAGAAATGCACCAGAGGTTTGACATATTAATTTTACCACTCCAAAGCTACTATATATTCCAAACCTACAAAGCAGAAGGAGGAAGATCATTCTTTGGACTGTCAAACTGATGAACAGTTAAGGCTTTCCAGTAAATTTCTTGTGCTTTCCATTGCCACAGCTGGCCCTGGTGAGTGCTGCAGCCATGTGTTCAGCAGGGATGTGCTCAGGCAGGAATCCCCAGGCAGGGCTGTAAATGCTCCTTCTCTTCATCCCTGCTCCCATTGCTCAAACCATGGCATGCACCAGCAGCTGAGCAGAGCCTGTCCATCCAAACCACAGTTACACTTTAATATTGGCACTGAAATAATATAAAACTTATAATAATATGAAATAAATATTGGCACATTGCTTCTACAGCAAAGAATTAGCTTTAAAATATCAAAAGGTTTCTGACTATATGCAAAAAGAGGCTTGATTTTGAAATTCATATTAGGTCCTGGCATATTCATGTTCAGACAAACCGGAGCATGTAGGTTTGGAATGCCTTTGCACAGTTGTAGGTCAGGCACAACAGCAGATTTAGTGATCCAGACCACACTAAGTTGTGTGATCAGCCTCACCCCACAGAATTAATTCAGGCTTCTATCAGGCACACACACCATAATGCCTCCTACTCCTTTTCTGCACATACATTCCACACAGATTATGGCATACTGGATACAGGCTTGCTTTTTAAGGAAAAAAATTACTGGGAGAAGATAAAAATACAAAGAAAATACTATAAGTCTCATGATTTTGTATCAGAGGTGTGGAAAAGATGGAGTAATACCCCAACCCTTAAATCTTGTATTGTGCTTTTCAGTGGCACAAATACATAAAGCTCCTCGAGGAATCAGCCACAAATACCTTGAAAACTACTTCTGATTTCAGGAAACTCCTAGTTAGTACAGAGTTGCAATACACCAGATGTTTGATACATTCATTATCAACATTATCAATTATAGAATAAGCAAATCTATCCAGAGGAAAGAATATGCCAGCTGTTAATTTGGAATATCTGGATTTATTATAAATCATAAATTAGGACTCAGTGAAAATGTTTCTTAATAGGTAGGTCAAGTTGGTGTTTGAAGTTCAAAATAAAACCCATAAATATCTGCAAGAGCTGCAGCACAAAGAGTACTATTCAGTGGCATCAGCAGAATGTCTCATTGTCTTTGAATGCACATTCAATAAATTGGAGGAAGATGCCTTTGAGATGCTTCATCTGGGCACTGGCAGCTAAAGACTATTTTCCCAGAACACTGCTCAGAATTCCTCCAACACACATTAGAAAAAAATCAAAGCTGCATCACAGACAAAGATGACTTAAGGAGCAAAGAAAGAGAACAATTCAGACACCATGGCTACAACAACCCATTCATAATCCAAATTATGGGGGTAAAGCAACTGATCAAAACACATGACAAACAGGAAGTGACTTAAAAGATCCATCACATCTTTGTACCACCACTGAAATCTGAAAACAATGAGAAGAACTGTAGAAATTCAGATAGTTATCCCTGAAAATAGTCCTTGTTTTTGCAGAGAACCCTGCAGTTCAGTAAGGAAGCAAAGGTCCAGGACACTCCTCAACTACCCTGAAACACAGTCAGGAATTAAATATTAAATATCCAGTATCAAACAAATAATCAAAATTATGTTATATCCATGTTGAGATACAAAGCAACAAAGAACGTTTTTTGGTAAGGGTATTCCAACAACACAATAAAAATTGAAGTTTGCATGCTGGAAACTCTCTGACACCATCCACTTTCAAGAGGTCTGTCCAAGGAGCAGGAGTGGATGTCTCTGTGCCCAGGTATAACAGACTGGGAGAAATAAAATAGCTGGATTTAAAATAGAGCAGAATTATGATTGCCTCTTTGCTTCCAAAACCTCTCTCCACATCATTTCACCGTGCATGGCACTCACCACCTTAAAGCTACTCCTGCCCACAGCTTTAACCAGCTCTGTCACAATCCACTCTCTGCAGCTCCTGGCAATGTTCAGCCAGGAAATATTGAATACGAGCAGTATTCCAGCTTTATTCTCCTCAACTTTTTGTCATTCATACTTACCACTGTGTTTCACAGGGGATTAAATATAATTTTGCCTATTTGAGTACTTTTAAGACATTAATTTGATATAGAACTATACAAACCATAAATATACATTTTAAGACTATTTATAAAGCCAAGAGAAAGAAATAGCACTATATAACAGCACTGTTTAATATGTCAGAGAAGAAATGTCAAATAATGAATTTACTACTGGTATCTCTGACTTTCAGAAAACTGAACACAGTCATAGCCACAAACACAGCTGAAAAATAAATGGACCAACTGCACTGGGATAATTTATAAATGAGAACAGCAGTGTCATCTCAGAACACTCACAAGAAAACTGCTCTGTATTAGGTAGATTTTTATAGGCACTATTTGCCCACTCATATCAAAATCATGGGACATTTTTTGAGGTCCTGATAGGAAAACCCATTACAATTTTAAAGACACAGTGAGGTAGCAAAGACAATTAACAGTAAAACCATGTGTTAGAGTGACATAAAACCCAGCCATATTAAAGCAATTTAAATCCATCTGCAAATTTCATCTTTAAAATCTAGCAATAATCTAGAATTGGATCTTCAGCTAGAAGAGTTAAAGCTTCCATCAGTAACCAAATAATTGCCAACTATCTATTCACCCAAAATCAGGATTAAAATCATATACACTGGATTAACTAGAGAGGAGCCTTTAATGAGCTTATCCCTGACACCTCAGTGCCTCTTACAGACAGATTTGGGATCTTGGTGAGCAGACACAGATCTGAGAGTCACTCCTAGAAATGACTGATTTTCCTCTACCACTGACAAAGCAGGGCCAGAAGACAGGTTTGGACCTAAATGTCTAGAGTTACAGAAAATTAATTATATTCACAGAAGTATTACCACCCAGGGAAAGTCTGATACTGACACAAACCTTATTCAGACACATTTCCTAAAAGACTCTCTCTATTCCAGTGACTCCATAATCTCAAGACACAGCAGAAAAGGGAACCAAGGCAAGAAACAGGAGATAAAATATACATTTTTTCTTATTAGATTGGATTTGAAATATGGTTTTCTAAGTATAAATTCTCTAGAAGCGCAATTTTCAGAAAAGCTGCACATGCAATAATAGAAGGTACAGACATCAAACTGTATTTTGAGTATTTTGCCCTATTCAGGGAGAAAGTGTGGAAGGCACTTGGGTTTTTCCAGCTGAAGGAAGGGGTGCTTTCCCCTTGTTTCAGAGCTGCGTATGCCTTGATTTGCAGAGCAGAAAATGTGCAGCTCTGTGCAGATCTGGAATGGCACATGGCTGTGCCACAACACTCAGATTGTTCTGGGAGCACAGGATGGAGGGGGCACTCTGGCAGAATACTCAGTTCCCTTGCAGGCACTGGAGCTGCACCCACGTCAGGCAGCAATTTGGCACATTCCCTGTCTGGGAAGAGGCCTCTCAGACTGTCTGCATCTGTGCTCCTTGTCTCCACAGTGAAACATCTCAAGATACCACAAAAGGACTAGAAATACCACAGCTCCAAAAAATTTAATAATTTTCTAAACAAGCAGCTCAAGTCAGAAAGACTTTTGAGAAAAGAGTCATTTTATCAGGTTTTTGAACGTGAATGGCTGGATGCCACAGCACTGCATTCCCTGTGAGTGCAGGGGGCCTCTGTAAGGAGGAGGGTAAATGGAATAATGACATAGATGGGCACAACACTTAGTGCATGCCATGTATTTGTGATCTGTATGTACAGTTTGTAACTAATGTTAGGGTAGGTTTAATAGCAATGCAATTAAATATGATAATACATTTCTTCAGGTGGGAAAGCTGGAAATCTGTGCTTAAGCTGCTAGGCAGGGGAAGTGCAGCAGTGAGGAAGAACTGCAGCATTTCTCCAACCAGATCAGCTACTAAGGAAAATAAACTAAACCACCAAACAAAAAACCTGATCCTCCCAGAGTGATACACCACTTTATATTACTCTACAGAAGAGATGAGATGCAAACTGATTGTGGCTAATCCTCAAAATTTTTTTTTTTAATATTCTACTTTTGATGTAATTTGGGTGCTGATAAGTGTCCTTGCATATTTAAGTGACTACACAAAGCCACCTAAATTTATATGTTTATAATTTTAAAATGTTTAGATACTAACTTTAGAATTCTTGCTCATATGCATGGGGGATTGTAATTTATGTGTTGCAGAATTAGATTGGGATTTATTACAGATATGTACAGAGTCTGGCAAGCAGAGGTGAGGATGATTTGATACATAAATATTTATGTGAAGCAAAGCCATTATGATGGGTTTGGTTGTTCATTAAAGAAAGAATAGTTGTAATCTAGAATACTCTAACCTGATTTTTACTGCTTATCACTCAAGCCTTGGATCAATTATTTATTTAGTTTTATGGAATATCTACTGGACCTGGCATCTCCTGAGCCTAGAAACACAATCTAAGCCATTAAGAAAATACAGACCAGGAGATTTCCTCTTGATTACCCTCACCAGCCAGTGGTTTCAGTCACCCAAGCACAGCAGAGGAATTTCCATCTGAGAACATTTACTGGGAACAGAGGGAATTATCACAGGCAGAGACTGAAGTAACACAACCATTCTGCTGCCAAGGTATTTCCTTCAGAGTTAGCTTAGCTAATACTGAGAGTACTGCCCTGTGCAGTGCTGCTTTGAGACTATTTAAAAAGGCTTAAATCAGAATCCCTAATAATTCTGAACATTTCAGGTATTAAAATTGACTGGATTCCACCAAACACTGAAGAGGATTTTGCACCATTTCCCTTATGCTGCTCTCTTAGACATAATCTTCAGCAAACAGGTGTCTTCAGGTGAATAAATTTCAGTACTGCTTCTTCAGCTTGAGTTTATCTTTTTACAAGTAGGTTTTTAGAAAATACATTGTGTTTTACTTGTGTGCACACCCCAATAACTGTGAGCAATTTTGCAATGGACAAGTAAACATTTCACTGTATGGCTGGCTTATAATTATGATAAACATAATTACAGATAATTCTTACCTGTGCAGGTCATGCTACATTCAGCTTTGTTTGTGTTTCAGAACTTATCAGGAATGACTTGGACTAAGCATACTTACATAAAGCTTTATAGATAATTTTTGAGATCACAGCATTTCCCATACATTCTGGGTCATGAATTCTGGGCTCACAACCAAAGAGCAATTTTGGCTGTTTTGCTACACAGCCACAGGTAACTCTGTGCCCACAGCTTCCTCTGCAGATGGTTACAATTGTCACACTGTGTTGTGCAGCATGAAAATATAATATTCCATCAAAATCTTACATGAGAGGGCCTAAATATAAAACATATATATCTACAAAACTGACTTGCAGTTTTTACAAGGTGGAGTCATAATAATACAGGAGGTTAAAAGAATATTTTTGAACACAGAGGGAATTATCTTAAAGGAGCATTTTCAACCCGAAATCCTACACCGCTTCAGGTTGGATTTATTAATGGTTATGCAGTGTTTTTCCTCCTTAAACCATTTCAAAATATATGTTACTCTTATTTAACAAAACAGCATAAATTAAAAAACCACAACACTTTATGAGAATCTGAAGAGCCCCAAAATACTTCATAATTTGGTCTGATATACAAGCAAAATGATATAGTCCTAAAACACTGAAAAACTCTTCTGTATAAACCACAAGCCCAGTGCACAGAAAATGTTTTTGCAAACCTGCTGTGCCTACAGGAGCACACTGTGCATTGTGCAAAGCAGGTGCAGAGAGGCCTCTCTGGAGCCTCTTCACTTCAGAGACTCTGCAGCCAAACCTGCCTTAACAGAGAAATTGATATCACTAACAGCACTTGAGGAAGCAGATTAGAGGATTCAGAACAGAAGTAGTGAGCAGAATTTTAACCTGATGGCCTCGTAACTTCTTTCCAAGCTAAACTTTAGTACTGCATTCAGTGCTTTAATTCCACTGAGAAAACGCCTGCAGCACCTTCAGCACTGCAGATGCTCTTGCTCTCCAAGCAGGGATGCTTTGGCTGAGAGTTTTGGCTGCACTTCCATTTCAGCAAAAGTTCAGCATGTTTGTTTTGGACTTCCCATGGAAAGTATCCCCACTTGTTAAATAAAAGGATGCCTGAATCATCCCAATATACCCAAGTAAGCATTAAAAAGAATTTGATGTGATACAATGACAGTGGATTCAGGTTCCCACTGTAACTGCCAAATAACAGAAATTTGCTTAGAAAAAGTAAATGGATATTGGAGCATTTTCTAAATGTGGCAGCAATAGATGGTAAGTGAGGGGGAAAAACAGGGGAAGTATTTGCAAGTTTTCAAGTTTGTGTCACCTTTATTGCAGACATAAAAGAACACTGCATGAGACTTACAAAGACATCCCTGTGACAGCAGAGCTTAAAAAAACAAGGAGAAAAAAAGTGTTTAACTGACAAAGAATCCTATAACAATCTGAAGACTCATCCTGAACTGCTCTGAACATCTTGCGCATTTTTTCCATGACAAGAGAACAGATTGTCTCTCAAAGCACCTTTCTCCACTCTCCAAAGTGTTGCTCTCAAATTATTCTGATGCCCACGGACAAAGACAGAAAATCTAAGACAGTCCTCACTAGTTCTTGCACATCAAGGACAAAAATCATCACACACCTCTTTCTTTTTCTCACCAGCTGAAATGCCAGTTCAGGAGAAGGAATAAAATGAAAACAAGTTGACCAGCTAACAAGCTGAAAGTGTAGATGCTCAGGCACTTAATAAATAGAGATTTAGTTTTAGACAGTGCATGCATGACCTGTTCCTATAATTCACCATTACAGCAGTCTCTGCCTGTGACAAGAACACACTGTCCCCTTCTTCAAAATAGGCAGTGCTTCTTGAATTAACAAGTGTGGTCTACAATAGTCTCAAGACTTGAACCTATGTAGGCAGACTAATAGGAGAAAAATATCCATACTGTTAACTCTTTCCACTTTGGCTTTCATTTGGAATTTTTACTGCTATTCTATCAGTCTGATGTGGACAAAAGGAGAAGAGTGATTTTTGCGGGGAATGTGAGAGATGCACTTGACTGCTTAGGAAAATGAGATGTTTGTCCCCAAAAGAGGCAGAGGCCTGACCCAGAGCTGGGCCAGAAACACCCCCAGGACACCCCCAGAGGAGGAGGGGGGCCCAGAGAGCAGCAGTGCACAGGGGTCCCTTCTGTAATTCACTGTGAGCCAAACACTGCACTCCATAGCCCTGGGAGCCTTTGTGAGCCGCCTCTGCTGCCTCTGGGCCCTGCAGGGCAGAGATCTCCCCTCCAGCTTCCCAGGAGCTCCTCAGGACAGACAGACATTCCGCTAAAGACACAGCTTCGGATGAGTCCAACACAAGCTCCCTCTAAACTGCCCCTGACTGCACTCCAGGGCACTCTCCCCGTGAGCAGGGACACCTCTCAGGGTTTGAGGTTCCTTACCCAAGGCCAGGAGATTTCTTCCTTGCAGATTGGTTGTGAAAATGACCCTGAAAACCAGCTGAACCAGCCCCCGGCTCCTATGCACCTCCTCACTTATGGATTATTCAGGGGAAGAATGGTTGTAATAAAGCCTAGAGCACACAAACATCACATGAAACCTGTTTTGAAGAAAATTCAAATCTCATGTACACAAATTAAGGGGCTGCATTCAGTCATACTGAAAGCTGACCATTTTGCCTGCACTTGTTCCAGACCAAAGAAATCACTGAAGAGATTTTTTTTGAGTGTTCAAAGCCACATGGAACACCTTTTATAAAGCTCCTTACATCAACAACATTTACAATCAAAAAGAAACCCACCAAAACCATAAACACCAAGCCCCAAGTACCCAAAGGTGGTGTCTGAAGACTTGTACCTGTCTCTAGGCAGTAGAAGCAGAAAGATTTCAAGAGGCTCTTATGGATTGTTTTGTACCTGACACTATCATGAGCTTCTCCTAAAGCTTTTCTTTCCTTCCAGAATAAGAGCCAACGTTCTTTTTTGAAATTTGCTGACCATGACACTCTGGATATTGAGCACCTACACTTCCCAACGCACTCTAAAGTTTGGGGGTTTGGACAATAAGCCAGAAAGAGAATTGTGAAGATTTGTGAAATAGAATTGCCAAATCTGGCTGATGTTAGAACTGCAAGCAGTATAGACCCTCTGAAACTGGGCAGGAAAGATAAAATATGGGCAGTATAAATGGGTTCAACCAATTACATTGATATGAGAGTACTTCAATGATCTTTTTAAAATGGCATTATTTAGGAAAGCCAAACTCCAGTTTGCATTAAGAAAATTCTGCTGTGAGGCCAAAAAAGTCCATCCCTGCACTGAATATAATGTTAGAAAGGTCAAACAAGACAGCTCCTTACAAGACACTGCACAAGAAAAATTCACATACAAAATGTGAAATGAGTGATTTCCAATATTGTGTGACTAAATCCCTCAAAATACACCTGCCTGTGTGCACACTGTTCTTTGAAAGGTGCGTTTATGACAATGACAAGAAACAGCCATGGAGGGGACATGAACAGGTTTCAGGGTGCAGAGGATGCTGCCAAGTGAAGGAGCTGTTTAGAAGCAGCACCCAGGCACCCCCACAAGGCAGCACTGGAAACGTGGCTGGAAATTAAGGAAATGCTAAAATCTGATTGTCTGCAAACATTCTGCAGCATTTTGTGCTTCGCTAGTTCTTTAACAACAGTGGACTGAAACAGACTCAAAATCTGCAAGCAGTTCACTGACACAACTTTCAGGAACTGATAAGTTTTTATACATACAGGATGTGTTTGTTGGACAATTTTGCTCCCCAGTGAGAGAACCTGACAGGCTGAACATCACCTGTTCCCCTGGCTGATACACACCCCAATTAGAAAGTAGCACTGGAAGTATTTGAAGACAGGCACTTGCAATAGTCTCAGTTCTCTCAGTAACTGATAATTGACTTAGGGGTAACAGGAAAATAGCACACATGGGAAGTTAAAAGAAAAAGAAGGAATAAAATATCTGGTTAAATTACAAGGTCTTTCTTTGAGTGCCTAGGAAAGACAGGCAGCCATTATTGCAAACATAGGGGTGTCTAAGAGTGCCATTTTAGATTCCTTTACTTTTATATAGAGAAGGAAAGGCACAAAGAGAGTAGACATTGTCCCATGGTTAAACTCCCCACCTGGCATCTGTTTCTGTCCAATATCCAGGATGGAGCAACAATCTCCATGGATCTGCAGCAGGAGCCTGTGCTGACAGCTCTGTTCACACAGATGTCTCTGCTCCCCCTTGCTTTGTCTGCTCACACATCGTGGGGTACAACAGGGACAGGTTCACCAGGGGCTGTGCATCCTTGGGGCAAAGCAAGCATTTCCCTCACACCTCTGAGACTGCATTGAAACCACCAGGACATAAAAAGAATTAAGATCTGACACCATCTCACCAGTTTCATAATGCTGGTTCTTATACCAGTGATTTCATTGCCACTGGTTTAATGTAAGTAATTTTCTTTCTACCTAGTAACTAGGGGAGAATGAAGCCCTTATGACTAAAACCCAACTGTTATCATGTTATCATAGGAGGCACAGGGTCTCTAGAAGGTTACATACCCTTCTGCTCAGCTATGAAGAGCATTTTGCATCATTTTCTCTCAACAGCCTATTGTGAAATATTTACAACAAAAAAAAATCCTGCTTTATTTTTGTTTAATGGTATAAAACCCAACTTTGTTAATTCAGTGAATGCCTACTCAGGCTCTGAAGAATTTGTAGTATTCAACATAGACCTTTGTAGTGAACAACAAGTCCAATCATTCTGGTTGCATTATGCAAAGTTCCAGGAATTCTCTGGCATGAGAGAAAGATACATTTTGTCTGGTATATGGAAATATTATTTGATTTAAAGTTGTATCCCACAAAAGTCAGTCTTGACGAAACCTACTTTAAATATAAACAATCACTTTCATGCTATTTTACCCATTTTGAGACTACTTCATGACCATCTTAATCAGCTTCCTACCCCTGAATTCATACACAAATTCTTTGTATCAGTGAGTAGATACATAGCACTCTCAGAAGAAGGAGCTCCAACAAAAACTTTTACAGATTTTTTCATTTTTAGACATGTACTTTTGGTTAAATAAATTATCATGGAGCAAGAAATAAAAATGTGCTTGTGTGAGAAACTGGCCATTCTTGGTCCCCCTTAAACTTCAAGTAACACTTGTTGACCAAGAAAAAAATTGAATTTGTTTCACACTCTTTATATTAACTTTGTATTTCACTAATCTCATCATTCTGATGAGCTTTTAAAAAGGAATACTTAAATCTTTTCTTTTGTGCATGTATAATTAAGAATATCTAAGGATTTAGGTGCTTCCAAACAAAGCTAATATTTGTTTTAATTACAATTTATCACTAATGAAAGCAAGGCATTTGAGAGCTCTTTCACCAATAGCCAAGTCACTCTCCAATGTTAAAGCCTGACCATCACCAATAAAGCAAAAACAAACCATCAGTGAGGGGTGGCTGCAACCACAAAAGCATTGGGAGTGTCAGAACTTCCCTTTGCCTTCTTCCTCCACAGAATACAAAACCAATGATAATGATGTGTTTGCAGTGGCAACAAGGACCAAGTCTGGCTTCTGAGAAAACACAGAACACAAAGGGAAAACACAACCAGAAAACCAGCACAGAAATGCAAGCTGCTGTTCTTCTCAGCAGCTGGAACCACAACCACACTAAATGCCATAAACCAGTTCCAAGTCACAGGGAAGAGCTGGAAACTTTCTACGATAGCTCTCTTGTACAAAGCTTTCTTAATTTGGTGTCTCTGGAACAATTATCCATCTGCCTCAGAACTGATCACTTATATTAACCTGCCCACATTAACCATCTATAAGAAAAGCTTCATGCAATGGACCAAAACCAGCCCCAAACCTCAGCTCCTCCAGAATGTAAATATCCCTAGTCTACAAGCAGTAAGAATATACAGTTGGTAGTAAAAGAAAAGGAAAAAAAGCTAATGCATGACTTTGCTCTAAACTTTCAGGAAGGCCCAAAAGTTACAACCAGGTATTGTGTCTTCTTGAAATAAAACAAAGTAATTTTAAAGCTTTCAGAATATCAGACACTATGCCACTGGTGGAAGCCAGAACACAACAGAACTGAAGTTCTGCCCACTTTTGCTTGTACTGCAAACAAGTCTCTGCATAATAAATAGACATGGAAGGTGTGTACACATGGAAAAAGAAGAGTTCAATTGTCCAATTGAAATTATGTTTGCTTCTGGTTGTCTAATCTTCCCCAGGGCTGCAGTAATATCACAAGAATTTGTGCATGAATTCAGCCCTTATTCTCCCCAAACTGTCTGCATTATTTATTTACTTTAACAAAGGTTTCTCAAAAGAGACTTTGCATTCAGAAAAATTATAGGTCTCTTTCATCCTTGCCTGAGTTAAAAGATTCCACCACTGGAACTATTGGACAAAAGCCTTGAACACCTTCTGTTCCAAGTGAGATCCCAGTGCTCTAAGTGTAAGGCCCCATCAGATGGGTTTTCTTATTATAGAAATGCCAATGCTAAAGCTTGAGTGAATTCAAAAGTAATTTTCTTTCTTCAAAAGAAGAAGAATGAAAACATTTTATGAGACTTTTACATTTGTGGCCTGACAGTGGAAGACAGGGATGCTTTCCGGGTCAAACCATGACAGATGCCCAGGGTCTTACTGCCACAGGACACAACACAGCCCTGCTGGAAACAGAACTGAGTCATTGAATTTTCCCAACTAAAGAGTACTAAGAAACAAAAGATTATTTTGACCAATTTCCCAGAACAGTCTGTTTGGACTCATGGGGTAAGCTTACAGAAGAGGCAGCTGAGCCAGCCAAGGGTTTCCCCATGCTGACATTGAGACAATTTGGATTTCTCTTGCTTCAAAGCAGTAACAGGCACAAGCACTTTATTCATGCTTCTGTGTTTGTCTCCTCTATTAACATCATCAACACCTATTCCTATAGATCTTCAGACATTACTTTAATGTTTCCTGTAATCACATAATGCAGTCCCTCAAAACAATTGGCAGTTTGTTTGAGTTGCCCTAAACTACAGCAAAAAGGAGAAGAACCACAAAGCAGAGAAACGAGCCGTAGTTTGTACAGTCATTCTGGGAGTTATCAAACCAGCTGGGAGCAGAGAGTGAACAGCAAATACCAAAGTATGTATGACAGCAGTCAGTCCTCTGCAATGGCAGTGAAGGATTGTGTCCTTACACAATGTCACTGACAACAATACATTCATATTTTAGAATAAAACATTTGGACTTCCTTGTTGTTGGGAATTGAAAATACCTTTAGATACACACGACAAAGAGTTCACATAATTTCTGCTAGTTGTATCTCCAGTTTAACAACAAATCTGTTTCCTTGTTCAGAGCCACTAAACACAAACTATAAACTTTGTTTAATTCTCTGTTTGACTCTCCAGTCACAATTCTAATCAGCCCCAGGCATGTGTATCTCTGTCACTGGCTGTTTGGCAGCAGATACATTGAGCTGTAGAGGTAAAATTACAAAATTTTCTTTTCAAAGCTACAGCCCCTGATCTATTACAATAAACAAACTTCCATCTCCAAGCAACTGATCTCTTAGCAACAAGAAGCACCTGCATAAAAGATGCTACGGGGAGTGATCACCAGACAACCTATCCAGACCTGTGAGAGGAGCACATCAGGAGCCAGGACAGCGCTCTCCTCCAGCAGAAACCCACAAGTGACAAGAAGACACAGGTACCTTTTCAATTCATATTCTGGCATTTTTCTTCAAACTGCATGGGTAGGACATGAAATAAATGGGATTTATTTTTGTTTTGAGTGGGAAGTATGCCTTCTGGAGCTGCTTTGATCTGCTACTGTAATTATCTTTGTGTAAATTATATGCTGTCACTACCTAAACAGAGGGGTTTTTTAGCAGAAAATATGCAGGTCTTTGGCCAAATTCTTGGTAGTAAAACAGCAGCAATATGCTATATATTTGTCAAATGTTCTATGAAGTTTCTTTTCTAAAAAACAGCACAGTGCTCTTGCAGAACAGTTATCCTAAGAAAGTGTATTCACTTTGTGAATACACTTCAAAGCTGTTTACATTACATCAGAAAATATTTAATTTTTTCAGTTTTTTTATGGATGTGGACCCCATAGATTAAAAAACCAAACCTTTTCAGTGTTTCTGTGGTTTCTGATTTAATACTTTTGACTCTCAAGTGGATTTTTTCATGTGTACCGTGACAAAGTTCTGGTGGAATACAGAGCATGGGACAGACACTGCCAGCTGCTGCTGCACAGCAATGTAGAATTAATTGGGAAGTTGTGAATTTTGGACAAACTGACATTTCCAAGCATCACTGTCACAGCATGAAAAAATTGATTGTCAGTGAGGTTTAAAATGCAAGATTAAAATAAATTGAGGATAAAATTCTCAGGTAGAACAATCCTTGAACTGACCCTGGGGATTTTTTTATTCAGCCAAAGCTTGGTATATCTCAATTGGTGCTTGCTGTGGAAAGGTGCTGTCTTTCTTCTAGCTGCTATATCTCAGTTCATAATAATATCTGATTAATAAAGTAATTTGCAAAAAGAATGGTTTGAGAATTGTCATGCCAGAGGAAAAAGTCAAAAATTTAATTAATATTTCTTAGAGAGTCATCCCTTCTGTGTCAACTAACTTTTTGCTTAAATTGATCAAGGTATTTGCCAGCAGTAAAAGTACAACAGCAGAAACATGAATATGGTAGAGAGAGCTGGGTTTTATTTGAGAAATTAGAAACAAAACACCTACCCTGTGGTAACTGGGTAAACTGACAGCAGCTATCTACAGAAAACCCTCTCAAACAGTTCTGCTTTGCCACAGCCACAAGGAGTCTGATCAAAAGCACTATAGAAAGATTCCATTTGCCATTCACGACTCATTTTCTGATTAGTTTTGAGTTGATTAGACCTTGTGGTGCTGCAATGAAACTTCGAGGCTGGGATGAAGCAAATGCCAGCCCTGCCCCTCCTGCAGAGGTTTGCACATCCCAGCTGGTTTTGGTGCCCTGCTCTGCTCAGGAGATGGTTGGTGTCACAGGAACCCTGGTACCATCCCATGTGGGCGATGCTTTTCATGGACATTGTGGTGCCTCATAGGCAACAAGACCTTTTCACAAAAGTGCTAAAACTGACAAGTTATTTTTCCAAATCACACCTCAACCACCATATAAAGGCAAAAAAGAGGCATTGCTCTTACAACAGAACTCCATTAGTATTCAAATGGAGTCCTACATTTATAGAAGATATTTGTAATGTATTTGTTTCTGGAAAAGTGTTTAGTGACCAGCTAATTTCCAGTCACATGCCAGTACTGGGTGGTGCTAAGAAAACTGACCAAACTGACTCCAGACAGTAGGAACGTCAACATTTACAACAGTAATTTTAAGTTTGCCATTCCAAACTGCTTGGCACATTGGAACTCACTGTAGACCTTGAGAGAAAAGGGTGACAAGAAATTGAGTTTTGTGGATAAAGTTGTGGCCACCAGCAGCCCTGTAGCTCTGCAGCAGCATTTTAACAAGTGCTATCAAAGGCAGCTGACAGAACTTAATCTCAGAGAAGCAGGTTCTAGGGACAGATCCTATTCAGCTGTGAAACAAGGTAACCCTGTCATAACAACGCTCACCAGAATTAAAAAATAAAACTCAATATAATAGCAGAGGCATCAAATGTAACAATTTTTCTTATCACACAGTACAGATGTTTTTCAACACCACAAAATCATGGTTGTGTTCTGCCTTTCTCTTTCCCTTGCCCTCTGACACAAGTTTGGGCTCCTACCTCCTCATTTACTTGTCAAGAGCCCCTTTAGATTGCCAGGATGGTCATTACTAAATTCCCACCTGCAAGCTTTGCTGAAAGCTGTCATCTCTTCCTTCTCCATTCCTCCCCCTCCTCTAACCTAAACAACAGATGAAGTTGCAAGTGCTGTTTAGATTAGATTTCATAGTAATCAAGTGGTGCAGGATTAATCTTCTAGGCTGTAATAATCATTCAACACTGCTAGAATACATTTCCATAGTAATTAGATGGGATTGACCTCTACAGCTACACAAATTCCAGCCCACTGGCTTAAACTCTAGGAATGACTGAAAAAGGGGTTTATTGCCTCCTTTTCACATTTTACTATATTTATCTTCCTTTTGAGATGCAGAGGATTGAGTTAGAAGTAGAAAGTATTCCTAAAGAAGGCAGAGTGCTGCAGAAGCAGAGTAATGAAAACACCCAAATTTAAAATGTCAGCTCTGCACATTGGGACTGCAAACCCACCTGTAATGGGAGATGTCTGACAGATGCAAAGGATCAGGTGACTAAAACACAGTGAGAAGTTATTAAGTGATAAAAATAATTAAGTAATAAAACAAATGAAAAGTCATTAAGAAAAAAGTACTGTGTACCAAAGACAAAAAAATGTCACAAAGGAGTGCAATGTAAGATAACCAATAAATGGTGATGGAAAAACCCTCAGTGACATCCACGTTGCATTCTGAGAGAATTGAACAATTAGAAGAGACCACAGAATGCAGGGTGGCACTAAATAAATGTGCAGCCTGATGCTTACAGGGTAATTTTCCTCTCACAAGGAATGGTGAGCACTCCCAAGTTTAAAAAGTCTCCTGATGTGTTGTCAGCCCACAGCCTTTCAAGGAAACAAGACAATCCCTCCATCAAGGATGTGACATAGGCTGCACCCCTGGTGATAAAATCCACTTCAACTCAATTAAAACCTACTATTTTATTTTCCAGAGGTACTGTGTTCCTTCAGTTTATACCAACAATGGCAAAAATTGTGGTACAATGGGAGCAGATACTTAAAACAAAATGAGGTTTGTGTGAAATGTCTGCTTATTTTCCTAAACTGTTTAAACCTAGAAAAGTTGCTTCAGATGCTGCTAATACAAGTTATTAATACTTGGGAATTTTTAAGTAGCAGATTTTTTTCTCTCCTCACACAAGTACCACTCCAAAGGAAGCAACTCCAGGACACAAGAATGGCTCTCCAAGAGTTATCAGGCATTTTTATGAACTCCTTCTCAAAATTAAGAGAGATTTTGAGCTCCAATTCTATAGTATGATTTTATGAATTTGCTCCTTTACTTGCAGAGTCATTAAGCACAAAGCTGTAACCAGAATAAGAGGTGTCAATCCAGCTGTCATACAGATGTATGAGCTTTTCTCCTTACTGTGGACCTTGACATCATTCATCACATTACCTTTAGCAAGAAAACATTTGACAGAAGCTAGAACATTCTCCCAGTGCCTTGCAGCCAATCTCAAAAATGAGTAATCTCAAAGGCCCTCTGCTGGCAGCTGCTTTCCCAGGTGCTGAGATCTGTCATTGCTGCCAGGCCAGACAGCCTGGGCACATCCATCTCTTCTGTCCCAAAAGCCCTTTCCTACAATGACTCTCTTTTCCCCCACTGGATATGGGATTTTAAAAGTTTTGCCCCATAAATAAAAATCTGAACCAACAAACCACTCTGATCTGAGCCACCTCAACCAACTGCAAGGAAAGAAAAAATTACTTACAGCAAAAAAGCCAAAATGAGCAAGACTAGAGAAGCCTTCCTTATGCACAGTGGGCACTCTAACTCAGTTCCATTCCTAAATTTTTCAGTCTGCTCAGTGACTACTTACTGTCCAAATGGGTTTGAGTTTTTATGAGGAGAGATTTCACTCATGGGCAGTTCTTAAAAGATGAAATGCATAAAAAGTAGGATAAGGAGTTGTGTGGAAATATCTTTAAGGTGAATTTTTCATGGCCCAGCTGGCTTTTGCAGTGAAAAAAACGAGGTTAAAAATGCAAGCCCTGAAAGTGTGTTTCATTAATACACATTGAAATGAAGCAAAGAATTCCTCAGTACAGGAAATGTCAACTGTTTAAGTCTTGAGAAGCCACTTTGACTAAAGACGGTTTAAGATCAGGTCAAGAGTGTATAAAATATTCAAACCTAATACTTTGCCTTTAGTACTTTTATCTACATGACAGCACAATCCAGGATGTTGAAATTATAAATGTAACAGCAAGGTGCTGGACATAGAAAAAGAAAAAATTCTTTTACTAAAAACTGTAAAATCATGAAGCTGGGGCAATCAAGAATCTAAAACCCAGTCCATTGTTATCTGTATATTTTGAAAAAACAGAAACCTGTCTGCATTCCACTGGCAAAACAGTGATAAACTTGAGCTGTGAGTATTTAAGAGCTGAACAAGATCTAGAAGGGGGAGACTCATACTTGCAAAGTACACTGTGCAAACATATCAGGGCCTTCAACTCCACCAGGGCTCACCCTGCAGATATAATATTCACACATCCACATTGGGAGGCAAGAAATTGGTTTATTTCACAGCACCCAAATGCATAACCAGCTCCACGCTTGTCTGCACAGGGAATGTGAGGCACTGAAACTACTGAGTACACACCACAATATCTTGGAAATTAAAAAAAACAGAAAACACAATGTACACCAGAGCCTATCTGTGGCAATAGAGTAAAAACATGAAGTTTATGCAGATCCAGGGAGAAAGCAACATTAAAATGGAACTATGTACCCCAAGTGTGGTTTTTTCCCTCTATAATGCTGTAAACTCATTTTAGTGAAAGGGACAGAAGCTGATAAAACATTCACATATACACAGGCATGCTTTTGTTGTGGTAAGGAATAGCACTCATAATAAATAGCATGACATGATGGAAACGCTTGTGAATACAAAGCTGTTTCTCACAAGTCACAGGGCAATGGAACAGCTGGAGGTGTCCAGGGTGGTTCCTGTCCCTGGGCACCCTCAGAAGGGCTGGGCTGCTCCCCATTGCAACACCAGGGATGGTTCTGGAAGGTCACCTGGCACTTTGGTCATTTTGGATCATAAAACCCCAGAAGCCTGGACACAAAACACACAAAAGGGAGCATTGCATGCACCTGCAAGGTTTTAAACCACTGCTTGCTCCCTTTTCCCATATTCCCTTCCTACACTCCATACATTTCCTCCTTGGACCATACACATCAGGATTCTCCCTATCCAGAAAGCATCTATCCCATTCTTGGCTTAGTTTAACATAATTATAGCACTGCTAGTCACTACAGAGCAAGTTCCACTTTTTTCAGCCAAAGCAAAAAACAAACAAGAAAGCACTTGCTGAAAGTAAAACTGTATCTAAAAAGCTTCTGCTAAGTAAATAGATCCTTCAACTTTGAAATGCTGATGCAGGAAGAAACAAAACAAATCTCTTCTTAGTTATTGCCAGAGCAGAATTAAGATGTTTTATTAATAAAATATTGTGAATGTTCAAGCAGTACCTTCCTGTGGTTAAATGAGTTCTCACTCACATTCCTCCTCACACATATTCCTTCCCAGGTAACCTAACTTCTTATATTTTACTATTTAATTTAAAAATATGCAAAAAAACCTTTGAGATAATCCTTCTATTTTCTTTATGAGACCTGTTGGCTGTCCTTGGGTTTTCTTTCTTGTGCTGAGTGCTGGTTACAGCCTGAGTAAAATTATGGCAACAGATAATCTATGACCCTGTTTGTTATAGTATATATTATATTTTTCAAAGTATTTAAGAGAAAAACCATAAAAAATGCTTTACATCATATTTCATTATGTTATGTCAAAGGTTGGCAGTAAAAAAAAAGCTATAATACATGTCTCAGACAAAAACTGTGGCTCTGGGGTACTTTATCTGAATCATTGAAAACTACCATAGTTATTCTGGAAATTCAGGATCTCTGGCACTACAGGCATGCAGGAAGGGAACAGCTAAATAAGACAGACAAAAGCTGGCAAGTGAACACATTCAATGCTTGCACATGTGCTGAAAGTTTAATTTCTTGTGTTTTGGTTAGAGATGTGCGAGGAGTAAACCTCAGTGCTGGCCAGCGAAGCCGATATCAGAGATAAAACGTCTGACAGCCAAAATATCCAAAACTATGCCTCAACATCAAGGTCAGAAAACCTTTGTTATTCCCAAGCAAAAAAATGTGTCTGCTTCATGTCTCTTCTGACTGGTGATGAGGCTTGTCCCAGCAATCCCTCCAGGCAGTGCCCCGGTTATAAAGCCACGTCCAGAGCGGATTTGCTCATTTGTAGGGATTACAAAGGAGGTGAGAGGTACCAAGCAAAGCTGAACACAACTGACAGCCTCTGCCTCTCTCCCCTTCTCTCTCTCTTTCTGAAGCAAAGCAGAACCTCTTTGAAGAGATGGTCCTGGAGAGCCTGAACCCGATGCACTTCAACATCACCAGCCTGGTACCAGACACGATGCCCGTGGCCACTGTGCCCATACTCATCCTCATGTGCTTTCTCTTCCTCATATGGAATCATGAAGAGACTTCATCAATACCAGGTAAGTCAGCTTTAGCCCTTCTGCCACATTAAAGTTCTCAGAGTAATTTTTGTTTGTTTCTCAAATTTAAGTGCCAAATTAATGCTGAATAATCATGGCATGACAACAAAATTTGTAATGAATCAGTTTAAGTAATACAGATTCTTAAAATTTCCTGGTAAAGGAAATCAGGCTTATTCTAAGTTCAGAACTTCCATTATAATCATGGCTTGGCCATATGACATTTCGTCTTCAGCTTTATTTTGTGTATGCTAGAAAGCTATAATACTATTTTACAACTCAGGATTTTCAGCTATTTCATTCTATTTTACAACTCTCATTTTCATGCACATTATAAACTACTTTTTGGATGTTTTAAAGTTTAAGTCTCTCTAAATTACCTCGACTCTAAACAGTTATCTAAGAAGCTGTTCAGATTTTAGTAGGTTATCAATGTTTCTCTATCTCTAGCACTGAAAACCCTCCAGAACAGAACATCGAATCTCCTTTCCCTTCTGGAACATTCTGGGGGCTTGTTTAGACATTAATGGCTCAGCTTATTTTCCACCAGATGCAACACCCTGCTGCATGGAGGAGAGCAGTGCACAGCCTCTCACAGGTGTTGGACAGGAATAACCCTAAACCGGTACAGTGACTCCTGGAAGAAACTCTGGGAAAAGATTCTTGCCTACAAGAGAATTTCTTCTTCGTAGGATGGAGCCCTCGTCCCTCCAAAAGCAAGCAGCAGCTGGAAGCTGTCCAAAGCAGCAAAGAATGTCATTTGTTGTAGGTGCCACTGAAAGCACGACAGGCCTCTCAGACAGGGAGATTTCAGCAGCACAGCTGCAGCTCCTGAGACAGTTTCAGAGCAGGACAGTTTGTGTGAGCTGCCCAGCACAGGCTGTGCCTGCCGTGTGTGAAACCTCCTTTCACAAGGTGTTTTCTTGTCTGTGAGCACTGCTGAGACCAACCCTCTCTCCCCTGTTTCCTAGGGCCAGGATACTGCATGGGAATCGGCCCCCTCATCTCTCATGGCAGATTTCTCTGGATGGGAGTAGGGAATGCCTGCAACTACTACAACAAGACATACGGAGAGTTTGTGAGAGTTTGGATCGGCGGTGAAGAAACATTTATAATTAGCAAGTAAATCCTTATTTTCTATACTTAATAACTTGAAAAGCTTTATGTCTTTACAATCACTTTGCTACTTTAGTCTAAAGCAGAATTGAAGTTATTATTTTCAAAAAACATCCTAACAAAAGCCTATTACTTTCTGCTATTCACAGACCTTTTTCTAATCTTGTGTCTGTTTAAAGACTCTGATGTTGAAATTTTGGTGAATTCTCCTAATTTTTTTTTGTGGATAGGAAAGTACTATGGCTCAATCTTAGAAATAATTTACCATCTATTTTACTATCCATTTATTATAAACATAATATTCAGTTTAGGGATCTAGGCTTACAGCAATATGTTAAGTAAAATTTTCATTTTCTGTGTTTCTAAATTCCTCCTTAAAGTGGAAGTAAATGCTTGAAGGTTATGGCTCCAATTCAGTGACTTAACTAAGCAAATACAGCATTATAGTATTAGGAATAATTCCACTACAATTAATGGGATTATTCATAGGTTTCAATTATGCACAGTATTAAATGTAATGCTAAACTTCAGCCTATCATTTTATTAGCTCCATTGGTTTCTTAAATTGGATTATTACAACTCATGCCATGAAAAAGGAAAAAAAAAGCAGTAAAAGGTTTACCACATGTAATTGATAAAGAATCAGTACCTTTTAAGTAACAGTGTCAATCAATTAATACCTTCATTAAGTAAAAGCCTTTGAAAGAAGAGCAGCATAGAGAATAATAGCAGAATTTGCCATATGGTGCAAGTCAGCTTCATCTCTATTTAAACCTCAGCAGAAAGAAGTTATCATGATGAGAAAACTGTTTACATTTCTACCCTAAAAAGGTGTTACAAATATCAACTAAAGCAGTAAAATGTTCTGATAATGCTCTGAAAGCTTTGAAATTCTGACCAACTCTTATAGTTGTCTTTGTGCTACCAATTAATCAGAAATAAACCAGGAGTGCTGCTAAACAATGCCAGATTTACATTCAGATTTACATTTACAGTCTATACATTGTTTCTTTTCAGACATTTCTGGCATTAAATCATTGGCTATACCTAGAAGACAAATCATTAACTTTTTTTAAAGTAAGAACATAGAATAAAATTTTCAGTGGATCCTAAATTCACTGCAAAACTAAACATAACCTGGCTTCTGCACAAGAAAATCAATGTCATCTCTCTTCACCAATGTCATCTGAACTTTCAGCATCAAACCTAATACTGAGGTGCTAATGCTCAGAGAGAAGGACTTGCAGTCTTGCTTACAATAGCTGCTTACAAAAGTCCTCTTTTGGAGGACTTCATTAGATAGTTTCAAAAGGAAAACCTCCTTATGCAAGGTCACTTGACAAAACCCTGCCTTGAAACATTCTGATGTGTCTCCTGCACAGAGACATGTGGGACAGGAGGAAGAAAAACTGTGAAACCAAGGATATTCGCAGTCAATAGCAAAAGCCACATTTATATAATCTGACTGAAAAAATAAACCAAACCCATGTTACTAGTCTGGGGTTTGGCCCATAGACTATACTACACAGTAAAGAAAGAAGCATATTGTTTCATTTCAAATCTTTGATCTGATTTTCTTTCTTTTGGTTGGATTTCCTTTGATCAGTGTTTCATCACATGCACATTTCTGAAATGCTGGCTCCCTCTAAAGGGAATTATATCTTAAAGCAAGAATGCTATCTGCCAGCACCACCAAATTAATCTTGGTGGTGGTAAATACAATTATGCATATCATGGATTTCCCTTATGCATCTCTTTAAGAATATTTATTATTTATCCCATACATACCATTGTGCTATGATAATGCATATTCAAGTGATGCATGTGTTTTTATGCTTTCAATATGTGTCTGAGAATGATCAAAGAACTCCAAAAGAGTACATAGCATTGACTATACAACAGTAACGATGTAATTTAGTACACATCAAATATTTCACCTTATCCTCTGAAATATCTGACACTGGGCTCTACCTAAGTGTATCATATATCTACACATTTCTATGTATACACATTATATAGCTTAAAATGTTTCATTAACCATTTGCATTTTAATTGAAAAATAGTTTAAATCTGAACAGAAGAAATTACTGCTTTAACATAAACTCTGAAAGCATTGATCAGATTTTTTAATTATGTAAAAGATTTTTAATTATGTAAAAGGAACAACATTTCGTGCTAAGCATTGTGCTTGCTGCTAAATTAAGAATGCAAGTCAGCACTTGGGAGCAACTGTAGAATGTCAGCATACAAATGCTGTATTTAGTCTATGAAACAGTTCTTTTATTGGGGGCTTTTTCCTCCTTCCTTCCTCAGATCCTCCAGCGTGTTCCATGTAATGAAGCACTGGCATTACGTGTCTCGGTTTGGGAGCAAGCTTGGATTGCAGTGCATTGGCATGTACGAGAATGGGATCATATTTAACAACAACCCAGCTCACTGGAAAGAAATTCGACCCTTTTTCACCAAAGGTAACCAGTGTGCACTGACACCCTGCATCCCTGTGACACACACAGAGCCAGCCCTCCCTGAAATGCTGCTGTTTGTCTGAAATCCACTCTGGAGACCATAGGGTGGCATTCCCTGCTCTAGGGAGACATGAGAAGCTTCCCTCAAAAAGCTGTTGGACCCCATTGGCTCCTTGCCCTGTTCCTGTGTCTGTTCCTATGTCCCTGAGCCACTCCTTCCCATTTCCCTGATTGTCCCTCACCTCTGTACTGCCCCGAGACCAGGGTCAGCCCCCAGGCCCCTGGAGAGAGTAAGGGAGACCCTCTGTGTGTAGAAGTGGGGACTTGAATATTTCACCTCACGACTGAATAAAACATGTGAGGATATTATGCAAAGACCCTTTTTGCTTCCTTACCCTGCACCATACCAGCAAAATCCTTTTTGTTTCTTTACCCTGTACCATCCTAGCAAAGATCCTTTTTGCTTCCTTACCCTGGACTATACCAGCAGCTATTCAGGCTGCTACAATCTGTCCCCGTATTTTCCTTTCAAAGAACGATAAACCATGAAGCTCCAGAATGGTTTTGCACCAGCCACTGACACAATTTTCCATTTCATCAACACTGCTATCACCACTTGAGGCATCATAAAGAAGGTACAAAAACTAACAAACCTTTTGTGCTTTTGCACAAATGTCCCAGCTCTGTCTGGCCCCGGGCTGGTGCGGATGATCGCGATTTGTGTGGAGTCAACCATCGAGCACCTGGAGAAGCTGCAGGAGGAAACCACAGAGCTGGGCAACATCAACGTGCTCAACCTCATGAGGAGGATCATGCTCGACACTTCCAACAAGCTCTTCCTCGGGGTCCCTCTGGATGGTACTGACAGCTCCAGTTCTGGGCCACAGGATGGGTCTGAAATGCATATCCAAGGAAAATCCATTGACACCGCTCAGCTGTTTTGTCTCAAAATAAACAGAGCAAGAACAGACCCTTGTATCACCATATAAATAATTGAAATTGATTTAGTATCATATTAGTTACAAAAAAGTTTTACATGACCAAAAATATGCATTAGCTTGTCACCCACCTTAATGAATAGTACCATTTGAAGAGATGTTTATGCACCAATTTGGTACAATTCCAATATTAAATTATATTCATGCAAGAATCAAATCTTTCTACCAAACTAAATGATTGCTCTAAAAAGTTAACCTAAAAAATTATGTTTTCTGTTTCTTCAGCCTATAACAGAAGTAATATTATCAGGATGTCTAAATTGCCCATTTCAGTGATCTGCAATAGCTCTGCTTCTGCTCTCCTGTGGGAGACTCTTTGGTCTGGCTGACACACCTCTGTGTCCTTGCAGCAAGTTACCAAGAGTTTCTGCAAAGATCTAGACCTTTCTTACACTGTGCTTCAAATGTTACCTACCAGTTGCTTATCAGATTCCCAGGAAGTTAGTGGAGTAGGGAACCCAACCTTATTATTAATTTTCTGAAAGATTTACCTTACTTGACTAATGACCTTTTTTTTAAAATTTCTTTACAGAAAATGCCATTGTGCTTAAGATTCAAAACTACTTCGATGCCTGGCAAGCCCTTTTATTAAAGCCTGACATATTTTTTAAGATTTCTTGGCTGTGCAAGAAGTACAAAGACGCAGTGTGAGTATCAACCGTTGTACAGAGCGATTGCATAAGAGTCTTTCTTTCTTTTTATGAAAAAGCATTTCCCTCGATGGGAAATCAAGGGAAATGAATCAGATCTTTCCTCTGCCTTTAGGAAACTAAATTGACACTTGCAGAGGGGCTGCTGAGGTTCCCTGTCCACAGAGCCAAGACAGAAGCAGGTTTGTCACTGATGGTACAAGTAGCTGAATTCTGGGACCAGTTTAAAGCTTTGTCTATCCAGTCCCAATTTATTCACCAAAACATCAGTTCATGCACATTCAAATGTGAAACTAAACTTTGCTTCAGACAAGGCAAAGCCATTGTATGGATGAAGTGATTATTTGCCGTCCAGTTGAGGACAATCAGAGCAGGTTGCAGCTCATCCAAACAAGGAAACCTATCTGTATTCAGGGTAGAGACCCCAAAGAGTTAAACCTTGAACAATTTCTGGTTATTGTATTTCTCAACATGCATTTTTCAGTCAACCACTCATTTAGGAGTTAAAACTTGGTGGTCAGTGTGATAATCCATTTCAACAATTTTTCTAATACTTGTCTAAAAAAGCCATCCCTTATGTTCTCTAAATTCATTTTACTTACTGATAAAACACAATATAACATACAAGGAAAGAAAATAATTCTTTGGAAATGGTAATAAATCTTTAAAACCTTTATTCATTAATAGTGTATATAGACAGTTTTCCCTCCTTTTCAGTCTATTCTATAAAAAGAGATTAAGATTCATTCCAGACTGTCAAGTAATTATTTAAGAATAATAAGAAAACACACTTTGCCTAAGTATTACTACTTTTGCAGAGAACCATATAACTATTCTTAGGAATACTTAATTTCTGCCATCCTTAGGTGCTTTTCTTGATATATCTCTGCATTTCTAGTCATACTCTGGTGCAGATATTGATCAATATGTTGCATTTAATCTCTTTTCAGCAAGGATCTTAAAGGAGCAATGGAAACTTTAATAGAACAGAAAAGACAAAAGCTTTCCACTGTGGAAAAGTTGGATGAACACATGGATTTTGCATCCCAGTTGATTTTTGCACAGGTATTGGGAATTTACTCAAAATATGGCAAGTTTTGGTTTTTCTGACAATCTCCTGAACACAGGCTTTGCAATTTAATCTTCACATGCCTCTCTAAAAGTCACATATCATAAAGCGATGCTGAGCTGGTGCTGGGGAGTCCCTGAGAGTGACTCACATAAGAATATTGTATTTCAGGATCAGGTGCTTGTCATATTTATCTCATGGCTTAAACGACATCCCTAAAACTCTTGCATCTATCCCTGAGTGTCCTTCAGTCTTTTTTTAACCCCTATGTATTATTTAATATATTGCCTTTTGTTTGGAAAGGTTTCAAATGTTATATCACTCCTACCTTGTGTAATCTCTGACAGCTCACAAACTCATTGAGGAAATGAAACAAACTAAAAAGAATTTGAGCTAAGAACATAGATTTCTGCTTTCCTGCAAGACACCCATCAGAACATGAGCTTTCTGTCATTCTCTGAAAGACAAAAAAGAAATGCTATTTAGTGTAAGATAGACTGTGCAGAAATTGTGCAGTCTGTAAGACCTTTGTTGGCGTCAGAGGTCAGCAATCAACATTTTCTCCAAAATTTCCTATTTTATTTTTTTTTCCAGAACAGAGGGGATCTGACTGCTGAGAACGTGAACCAGTGTGTGCTGGAGATGATGATTGCTGCTCCTGACACTCTGTCTGTGACTCTCTTCTTTATGCTAATCCTGATTGCAGAGCACCCCACAGTGGAAGAGGAGATGATGAGAGAAATTGAAGCTGTTGTGGGTAAGCATGAGCTGCAAAGCCAGTCAGGTGGGAATATAATTTTGCTTCCGCAGTGATCTAATTTCATTTATCTAAATCTGAAAATTTTAAGCAATTTCTCCTAACAGAAGTGTTTGTTGTAAAACATGTGAACTATTATTGTAAGTAAAAAATTATACTAAAGAGCAAATGAAAAAATGTGAGAAATTTATAAAATAAAATAGGAATCATCAGAATTGATAATATATTAGAAAAAATGTGGTATATTTTCTCCTCAGCAACCACAGTAATATCAGCATTCACCTGAAGTTTAATTGAAATTATTTTCCTGTTACCCTGATACAGCAAAAGGGGGCACTTGTTTCAAATAATTCTAATCACCAGTATTTTTCTGTGCTAAAATAGAGAACTTCTCTAAGTTTCATTATAACTCCAGAAGGAAAAGACTAGACAAAATTAAAATTATATTCTGCTGTCATCCATTTTGATCTCAAATTGGCCTCCTCTAAGTACTAATTACTAACTATTCAAAACACAATCAAGATATTCCAAATTTGTATTCTTCCCCTTCTCTAGCCTTCATTCAAAGCCTGACGCTGAACCAATATAGAAACTAATTTCATCCACTCTTATTTAAGTCTTACTTCTGGTCTGTTAAACACCAGAAAATGTATCACAAGTCCTTCACTCTTTTTCTAAGGTACTTTTAATAATCCTCATTGCACTGTCCTCATGAGAGTACTCACTCACTCATTTTCCCTGCTTCTTTCTGAAGCCTTGCCCTCTAAGGTGAGGCTTCACCACACGGAGGAAATTTAACATCCCTACAGAATGAGCTCCAGACCATCCCCAGGGTCTGTTTGCTGTCAGCTCCTGGAAGATGAATTTGTTGTTCCTTGTTGCTCTCTCATGCAAAACCCAAAGAAAGACCCCCAGAGTTTTGTTGGTGACAAGAACAAAGAGTGATAAGAAGATGAGAAGATTGTTAATTAATAAACTAGGATTTACACTAATGAACAATATACCAGATTTCCTCAATAAGGAAGGCCACACAAAACTCCTTAGAAGCTGCCGGATCCTTCCTACTTCAGAACCCAATAATCTTCCCAAAATGTTCTGATATTTGTACAATGAAGTTATGAAGTTATTAAATTCCTAACCAACTACTCTCTTCACCATCTGCTCTATTCCACAAGGCGACAGAGACATCCAAAGTGATGACATGCCAAACTTAAAAACTGTGGAGAATTTTATTTATGAGAGCATGAGATACCAGCCAGTGGTGGACCTGATCATGAGGAAAGCACTGCAGGACGATGTCATTGATGGCTACCCCGTGAAAAAGGGCACCAACATCATCCTCAACATCGGCCGCATGCACAAACTCGAATTCTTCCCTAAGCCAAACGAGTTCTCTCTTGAAAATTTTGAGAAAAATGTAAGTTTTCCATCTTGTTTCTTACAGAAATTTGGATATTATTTATTGCTAATGTCTCTTCCTCTTACTTTTCTCAAGAACTTTGTGACCATAAGACTATTTTCCCTTTGTCTAAGTGCCAAGTTAGCCATACAACCTGCTGATTACTGTTGTTATTATTAGAGCTGGGCAGATATTTTCCTGTCAAGTTGTCTTTTAAATAAAAAATAATCATAACATAGAAAACAGTTTTTTCCAGACATAACAGTTTTGATTAAAAATCTCTGATTAAATTTGTCAGACACACACGGTTGCCATTATATCCCCTGGCACTGGACAAAATAAAAAGGTTTTATGGGGCTAAAGCCATGCCAGCAGCCCACAGGGCTGAGCATTCTCTGGAGAGGTGAAGCAGTGCAGTAACTTCTGAGAGACTGGGGATCCAATGCCCATGTTATTCTTTTTTTTTTATTTTTAAATTAACAATATTTTATAGACCATAATGAAAATGTTAAGTTCTAACTCAATACTGCAGATGTTGAGTAATTAAGTTCCCGTTCAGCTCTGAATTTCAAATGAAGTTATCTTCTAACTACCAGGAGAACTACAATCAAAAGCAATATGTGAATATTTTTTCTTCTTGTAATCCCCCACTGGTTCAAATCATCCTTCAGATTATTTACTCAGACCTCTGCTCTGCTGATTACTGATTAAACAATTGGTTTTGTGAAGCTGTATTTGTTCAGCAATAATAACCTGGAGAGATTAAAACTGCACTGATATGTTAGCAGCTGCACACATGAACACTGACAGCAGCAATTTCAGCTTTAAAAAAGAACAGAATACTTTGATACACCTAAAATGGACTCACCATTAAAACACCTGAAGCAACAACTAAGAAAGAAAAAAAAAGTGCTCAAGCCAGAAAAAAACTAAGGTTTAACTATTTCTTACCAAAAAAGCTAAGCATATCAAATATAACACACACAAAAAATGAGTATTAATCCACCTGGTTCATATTTCTCAACTGCTGAGCAAATCCTGCAAACCACATTAAAAACAACAGCTCAAAAAAAGTTTTTGCAGAAAATTCAAGAAGAGTAAGTGATGAAGTTTATCAAAATTACAATTCCCTGTGAATAGACTCCATTTTGCTACCCATTATTTACATTCCAAGTATTTCTATCAAAAATTGATATCTTGCTTAATTTACGAGGACATTTTGCTACTAAAAATATTTCCCCTTGACCAAATATTTAACCACACATTTTCTATCTGACTTGATGCATTCTGTTTGCCACATAATTATTCTGGCAGGCACAATTTCCCTCCAGTTCTCTAAGTGAATAGCAATCCACAGCATTATTTATGATAAGATGCCATTGTTAGAATCTAAACATTTTTCCATTTTCACAGGCTGTGCATTTGCCATTGTGCTGCACTGCCAGCTGCTGTACTTGCTCTGTGTTATAAACACTTGTATTTATCTATAATTTTTCCAAAAGCATGGCTCAGTTTATTTCAAAAAAAATTAAACTGAACACTTCTGTCAGCCTGAAAGTAAGAAAAAACAGTACACTTTTTCCAGATGATTTGATATAAATATATGGTTTCTACTCCATTCTTGTTAAATAGGAAATCAGAACATGGTTAATGCCTCACTTTTTTAAAAAGAAGTTACACAGATGAAGAAAAATAATTTCTTTATAACCAGACTTTCTTTTTAACTGATCTATTCAATGGCAATAAAGGTAGCAGAAACTAGCTGTTGACTCTTCAGGAATCCTGGGAATCCTGCAATTCCTATTTCAGCTGCCAGGGCAGAAGACAATAGCTTTGTGTTATCTCTCTATTAAATACGAAAAATTTTAACATTTAATTTCATGACAAATTAGTTCTCAGAAATATTAGCTTTATAATTACAAATGGAGTAGGCGTATGGCTCAGTGATTATCATTAGACAACGCATCAGCCTGTATTTCAGATATTTATAAGCTTTATAATGAACATTTTCTGAAGAACTTTTTAATGAACTTTAATGCATTTGAAGAGCAGAGGCTTCACTCCATTTCACAGCTTGTGGTGAAATCCCTGTAGTTCCCAGGACAAACAGACAAACACATGAGCAGAATTCAATTGTTTAACTGAACAATCCCTGCTACCTCTGAATTTCCAAGGGCTGATCCACACTTCTGTCAGTGCCTGCAGGTGGGTCTGGGATTTCCAGTGTGAAATGAGAAATTACTCTTAAAAGTTTATTTCCACAAGTTTTTCAGAATATATCTGTGGGAATCCTTAAAATCAGAGGATTTTGGGAAAGCTGCAAAAGGCAGGCCTCAGAGACAGCAGAATTCTGATTAGAGTTAAGCAGTAGCCATAAGATTGGTCAGCAGAAAAATTACGTAAGAAGTAGAAAAGGACAAATAGAACAATGGTCTGTGTATTAATGGTGGTCTAGAATAGCTCCCTAAGCTGCAGAAAAGTATATATATCTAGAGAAATATTAGGAAGTTCTAAGCTTGATAATGGAGCTCTGCATGTTGTGTTTTAAGGCTTACAAGCAGGTATTGTATTTGAAATAAGCAAGCATTGTTTTAACCAAAAGTACACGTGCTTATAGGGGTTGGATAGAACTACTGTCAATGTGCTTTTGCTATGTGTGATTGGTCAAAAAACTTCTAAAGTCAGTTGTAACATTAAGTTCTTGGTCTGCTGCCTGGGATGTGAGCTGCTGGCATCTTCCCACTGTCATAACCATGCAATGAGACTGATGCTGGAAAATACAACAACTCAAGGCACATTCCCAGCAGTCCCGTCCCATTTGTGATTTGTGATAGGCCTGGCAATAATATTGACTGGCAATAATATCTACTACCAGTTTCCATCATTGTTTTCACTGCTTTTAAGAAGAAAAGCCTGTCTCTGAGTTTCCTCCTCACGTTGCTCCTGCAGGTCCCCTCCCGCTATTTCCAGCCCTTCGGGTTTGGCCCCCGGAGCTGCGTGGGCAAGTTCATCGCCATGGTCATGATGAAGGCAATCCTGGTGACTCTCCTGAGGCGCTGCAGAGTGCAGACAGTGAAAGGAAGAGGCCTGAACAACATCCAGAAAAACAACGACTTATCCATGCACCCCATAGAGAGGCAGCCTCTGCTGGAGATGGTTTTCACACCCAGAAGAAATGCAGACAAGAGTCAGGGTGATAGAATGGATCAGCACTAAAGTTACAGGATTTTCTCAACCTCTAAGAAATATTCATCATTCCTAGTTAAATACAGAAAGTAAAATGCTTTGTTGCCCCCCTAAATGACTTCATGTGACGCCTTGTTCTGCCTGTGCAGCAGAACCAAAGGCCAGAATTGGAAAGACTGAAAGTACAGAATAATTTTGTTGTAGATGAAGCCACGCTATACAATTCCTGATTACATTTTAAAACCATAGAGTTTAGACAAAGTTACACCTTCCCTTTCAAACACTGCCAGTTCAGAGGTTTGAGGGTCAACAAACCAACATAACATGATGTGTGCTTAATTCTCTTTCCCCCACCTCCCTGAAGCTGGACCTAGCAATATTTGACCACAGCAAAAACGCTGTTTTCAAAATAGCTGAATGAATAATATTAGTTCATTTCAAGACTAAGAAACAATTTAAAGTAGTCAGGACGTCTATAAGTTGTAAAGAAATGTTTGAAAAAGAAGTCATTCAAACATTTTTCTTTACATGTTTTGCTGTCCTGTTAGATACCAAAGATTTAGTGTCACACAGATTTTACCAATAACAGTAACTTGAGGAGTACTAGGTAATAATGGTAGTTGAGGTAACTATTTTATATCTTTAAAACCCAGTCTCCTGCTGCAGGGGATCTGTAAACATCTTAAAGCCAGGTGAGAATGAGGTAATGAACTCCAAACAGTGTCACCAGCCCACATGGGTGGGGTGACTTTCAGCCCCGCCTCCTCACCTGATTGACTACAGAAATTTCCCACCTCCCCCCATCTTGAGTGAAGGTCAAATTCCCTCTAAGATGCCTAAGATGTGCCAAATCCTTTTTTGACCTGGTTTTAGTTGCTCAATTCCACTTCAGAGAGTAAGATTTGGAATTCTTGCCCATGTTCACCTGCCAGAGCACGAGACAGTGTCCCTTCCTAATGATCCAAACAACTCCTGGTGCTGCTTCTGCAGGAGCTCTGGGCAGTGTCCTGCTCTCTCTCTTGCTCCATGCCCACTGATGTACAGAGGTTCTGAGTTTATAAAGATAAACACTTTCATGAAGCAAATTTCACTGGGTAAGTGCCCAGAGTTTCATAGTGACAAAGGAGAGAAGCTCTGAACTAACAAGAAGATTTCTAGAAAATGTTTTTTTCGAGGTCCTTTGCATACACAGGTTTTCATTATAACTATAAACCAGGCTGGGGTTTATACTTAACCCCTAACAGGAAAAACTACTCAACCTTTCTGTTCAGAATTGACCCATCTTGAAATTTGTAGTCTGGACATCGATATGTTTAGTAGCCTAATGAGGAGTTGCCAGCTTGGTCAAGAAGAAAAAGATCTTCCTGGCCAAATGACAACATTCCTTGATAGAGATTTTCCATTTTCATTAAGCTTGAGTTTTCATACTGTGTAACACAAAGAAAGGGATTTTCCAGATAAAGTGCCTTGATAAAGACAACTAACCAATGTACAATAGGCTTTATATTAACCTTTTCCTTCCAAGTCATTTAAACTATAATAGAAGGCAAAGAAAAAAAGGAGAAAAGAGAAAAATTGTGTTCAGACAACTATACTTTGAAAATAGAAATAAAATTTATTAATGAATCTATTTCTTCTGACCACTGATCTCAGGCACAAGTTCAGAAGAGAAAGATCTATCCAGTAGCACAGAAAAACAGCAGAGACCCAACAAATTACCATATGCCCCATCCAAAGGTAATGAATTAGACTGGGAATGGTGACAAAAAAGAGGAGCTGCCCATTTAGGGTAATTCTCAAAACAATATAAAAATTTTGTACAGTAATTTAAAAAATCAAACTTGAAAGCAAACTTGAACAATTTATTGCAGCTAGGTTACTTTTAAAACTTTCTCCATAACTTTTGCATTATACAAAAAATTACAAGAGCAAGGTGCAATCCTGTACCACTTGTACATGCAGACAAAACTGGGCAGTTGAAGACACGAATAAATAGGATTTAATGGTAAGACTCAATGGTCTTTTCCAAATTAAAAGGTTCTGTTTCCTAGGATTTCTATTTTTTAGGTCATGAAGTGCCACAGTGGTATGAATCTGTGGAATATCTAATGTGATCTCTGTTTCTACATACTTTATACCCTTTAAACTAAGAAATTGACAAAGCAGTTGGGAGAAGAACAAACAACCAACCATGTTTAAAACCTTTTTACTCTTTCTGCATCATAAACCACTTCAGGGTACTTCAGTGGGCATGTATTTCTTATTTGCATTAGAACTTTGCAAATCCACTGAAGGCTCCTTTTCTTGAGAATAAACTGCTATTTTATACACAGGATACATATCTTTGCTTATTTCACACATAAAACAAATTTTGTAGAGATAATTTACTGTCTGATTTTCCCACCTCACAATTATAGGCCTCCTCCAAGTAAAGTTTTTTACACGCATGAAGTTAATAAATTATCATGCAAATTTTGAAGTAATTTTATGAAATCAAATAGATGGAAAATGCATGCTGCTCTGATTTCTTGAATGTATTCTACATTGTTGAATTTGTAGGCAAGGAATTTCAGAAAAATTATTACCATAATTATTCAATGGACAAAATAAAGCAGTATCATTTTTTACTTTTTCTCAGCAAGACAACAGAGTTATTTCCCATTGTGTCTGACATGTTTTGAACACAACATTCCTGGTCCTGTGGTTTCTACAGGATTTACTTTGGTCCCTGTTTGGACAGCAGAGCTGTGATTGATCTGAGCTCTCAGCTCATCTGAGTCCTGCTGGCCCTGCCTCTGTTGGGCTGCTCCTCAGTGCTCTGTTTGCATGGATATTTGTTTGGATGTTTGCACTGCCAGCTCCATCCCCACCCCACAATCCCACCCCTGCTCGATGGCTGCAGCTGGGGCAGCAGTTTCAGACCTTGCCACAAGGGTACCAACAGGTTCAACCTTTCACTGTACAGAACAGAGCCCTGGTTTTAAACAGTGTTTTACCACCAGGCACTGCACAAATTCCTGTGGCTTTTTAAACCACATCAAGCCTGCAGTCATGACGTGACTGCTCCATTAATGTTCAATGCATTGCACACAACAAACTCAAATGTGTTTTATACTTCACTGTGATTATGGGCTGCTCACAGCACATGGATGTGGATGTTGTCAGCAAATAAAATAAACATCAAATAAAAGTTGTATGCAAAAGAGTTTAAAGTCATGTTTCATCATGTTTTCCCAATCTGAGAATCACAAGATTGTGTTAAAATGCATGAGTGTGTCTGCATGAATTAACAGATCAATGTATTAGATACAAGGATGAACTCCACAATGTTCTAAAAATCAAAATTCCCACTGATTTTAGATACTATATTACTGCCAACATATTTTTCATGACAGCAAGAAAGCATAGTTAAAATAATTTAAATTGATACATGACTACTTTCCGAGGAATGCACTTTATCAAAGCTTTAATGAAGGAAGAGGTAGGTTTTGGTGGTTCTTAAGATACAGGTATTTGTGAATATAACAAAAACAAATTGGCTTGATGATGCAAATAAAGGACTCAGCTGTCAGTGAGAAAAGTATCTAAAGTAATTTAAAAATGTAACAAATAAAATTATTAAATTGACTGTACATTTGAAAGTAAAAAATTTAATCTCATTTTCTACTTGTAAAAGACAGCACAACAAACTCAATTTGTATACAATGCCTAATTTTTTTCACTCAAATTAAAAGCTTTCAGAATTACAAACATCTGGCTGAGTGACAGGGAACTGAAAGGTAGAAAATGGCGCACTAAAAAAAATATTTAAAAGATCACAAAACTCTTTAACACATCTACAAATAGACAGTGACCTAATCTTGAGATGCTCCCAATGAAAATATTTATCCTAGTATTTTACGAGCCTTATTAGTAATTTTTAAACATTAATAAACAATTTTCATTTTATAGATTGTTCACTTTCTGTATTCTCCTATACAATCCAATGTTACAGACTCAATGAATATCCTATTAAATTCAATTCTAACCTCAAAAGAAAATTCCACTTGACAGTTTCAAGTACAAAGGAATGCAGTACTGTTTGATAGAGGAAAATAGTTCAGAATTTAAGTCAAATCTGCTTGAAGCAAATTCTTTTGTAATTTAAAACTGGAATTTGCACCTGACATGCAATTTTAATCAGCATTTAAGAGGTTAAGAGTGTTAGGTGATGTTGTGTTGAATCCTACCTACTGTTATTGTAAGCCTTAAAATTGATGATATCTATTTATGAAAGTGCCGTGTTTGCATGCTGTGATAATTGTGATTATCACAATTGTGATAATTGTGCCTTTTTCGAGCACAGATCTTTAATTCCACAGTGTGGGCAAGCAGAGGATCCCACACCCCTGTTCTCCTGCAGCGCTCATTCCCTCAGACGGATCGCTGCACTAAAAGGAGCCCCAGGTGCCCGCAGGCCCCAGCGCTGCCCTGGAGGGATGTGCTGCCCCTCCTGCGGGATTTGCTGCCCCTCTCCCGGTGCAGGAAACCCTGCTCAGGTACCAGGGGGCTCTGTAGGAACCTCGGCAGGGCCAGCAGATGGCGAATTCCCCCTACCACAAACACAGCTATAACTATAGCTATATAACTAAACTATATTCAGCCTTGGCCAAGCCCTGCTGAAAGCCCAGACACTCCTGCTCTCACTCAGGTACTAAACTCTGCTTGAGGGAGACGTGGAGTCATTCAAAGCGTGGAGACAGAGAGAAAACCCAGCCCAGGGACAGAATTTATTGGCAAGAAATCATCCTGCTTATTAATATTCCATTTATTCATTATTCCAATTAGCACTGGCATAGAACATTTTCCAGTATCACCTTTTGCTAAAAGAATTCTCCCAGACTAGTTGAATCTTTATGTATCATTTGGCATCAGGATCAGCAGAACCTAACTTGGTAGGGCTCAAAATTATTTCTGAGAAGCTGTAGGGCTTTGCTAGTACTTTAAGTATAATTCAACCATTAATTTGATGTACTGATACCAACACATTCTCTCAATATATCTTAATACAATATTTTCCCTGTTGCTGGCTTAATTTAATGTAGTGCCTCTATGGCATTATTCCACAGTAGAACAGCAATCACTAAGGAAATACTCTGGTCTTTGAACTTAGGTTTTCATGAGTAATGCAGGGCCCAACACCTCATGGAGCCTCACCACACTTCTGCAGAAGGTACCAACTTATCAGCCCAAGAACTGAGCAGGTCTTCACAATAACTCTTTAGTCTTTAATTAATTGCTGGCCAAAATCAAGTCACATTCAATATAGGGCATATTTGGCACAATGTGTACAACTCTATTAAACAACCTGATTAGACCTGAAATACCTCCCACTGGATTTCAATCATTAATTCCTCTTTAATTTCAGAAGGGTTGATTAGCATTTCACTCACTGTCTTATAAACTTACCCTTACCTTGTAATGATATGTAGATGGAATTGAATTTCATTCTCCATTTAACAATCATTGAAATATTCTTGGCAAGTAATTATAGATCAAAATAACTATATTCAGAAACTGCACCTTCTAACACCTGTATGCATATTTGTGTTTATATTCATCCTTTTTTAATTCCAACAAATATTGGAAAATCTTTTTCAGTGTTAAACAATAGTTCAAGAGAGACATGAGAAGAGTATAAATCAGTATTGTTATAGTATTAAGTATGGTGCTAACTGCATTAAGAAAATTGCCACTTACTGCCATTTCAGAAAGCACATAATTAAATTTTGCAAAAGAACTTGGTCCAGCTACTGAATGAATTCTAAAGCAGCTGCAAATGGATCTCTTTCTGTTTGAAATGTTTTCAAATGGAATATCACCAGCTCAGATGTATAAATACAAATGAAAGTGTATGCATGGTCTTCCTTCTAATGTTAAAGACAATGCAAAGAAGATAAATTCATTCTGCAGAAGTGTTATCAATCCATTGTATTACTTCACCTAATGAACTCAAAGCATGTTATGAGAATCAATTAAATCTTTGCAATGAGGCTGATTTGATAAACTCCTGCCTCAAGGAAAGGTTACAGTAAAAAACAATGTACCTGTGTGGCTTTGGACCTAATTACTCATGGGCCCCTTCACTCAGACAAGGTTTGGTCAAAACCCCAAGGCAACAGGTCACTTATCCGTTTTAAATGTCTTTGCTTAGGTGTCAGGATATATGTGAGCCTGCATCTATGAGGATGGTGTGGGTAAACAAGATTGCACACACAGTAAATATTTTCCTGTGTAAACCACACCATTAACAGTCTAACCAAAGGCTGTGGAGCAGGAACTGCCCCTGACAATACTTTGGCTCCAGCCTCCAGTAAAACTCAGGGACAGCAGAAAGTTGCAGATTAAAGGGAAATGGGAAGGTGATCCAGCTCCTACTGTGAATGCGGCTCCAGAGAACCTACATACAGGTGAGGATGATGGCATCACCATCACGAGGAACAGCTTGTCAGAACTGGGGACACAATGCCCTGTAGTGACACCCCACCTTGGAAGGAACAGGATTGACCTTAATACATATGTATCATTTTATTACATAATTGAGATGCAAGAACACTTCCAGAAGGATCTATACATCTTGTTAAAACATGCCAGTTGTGATTTATTATTGCTTCCCTATCATTATTAACAAGGTTAGCAGTAAATTATTGTGTTTCTCTTTGTTACAGGCAAATATCCCACTTGAAATGACACATGCAAGAACCTCAAACTTTGGTTGGCTGTTTTTTCAACAGCCACTTAAATTTATATCAAGAAATGACAGCTCCCCATTTTCAGCTCCTGCTACTCACTACAGCTCTTTGTCAACAGCAGCACGTCACCTGGCAAATAGAGAAGTCCATTGAAATTCTCCTAATTTAGTCTCTTGTCACTAATTGGTTCTGGAAATGCCATGGAAACTGTGACATAACTCCACAAAGGATAAATTGTTTTAGGGAACTGCATCCTAGAGGGTTACAGGTTTCCATGCAGCACACTAGTACAAAACACTGCCACAAGCTGGTGAGGTTTGTGGTTAACAGGACAAGGAAGTTTTTGCAGATGACACAAAAAGTTGTACTCCCTAGGGAGCATTTACCCTGCTGGGCTCTCTGGACACTGTGCTCAAAAAGCCCTGTGGAAGAACTCAAGCTTCAGATGGCCAAGGCCAAAAGGAGAATCCAAATACATGTATTTGTAAAAAAAAAAGAAAACACCAAACTCACCACTATACTGACCAACCACACAGCATATTTCCTGAAATAGGGGCAATGGTGAAGTGTGCAGTATTGACATACAGGAGTAGTGTCCAAATTTATAAACTATTAAGAACTCAGTTATGCCATGTCCTTTAAATTTGTCATGTTATGGATAATAAATTTTTGAGCAGATTCAATAACAGGCCTACTTAAATTTCAAAATGCTTTCAAAATTTTCTGTTTAAGCCTGCTAACATGTATCTGCTTCTACATTGATTTTTTATAATTAAATTTTTAAGTTCCCAAATCTCCTCTGAGAATTCAAGGAGTTCTCCACAGAACAGAGAGCACGAGCAGAACATGACTAGAGCAATAGGAGATTAAACCAATACAAAACATCATTCATGTTTGGCTTCTGAAAAAGCTGATAATTTAGAAGTGTTTCAGTGACACCGAAATACCACTGACTGGACTTGGATCAGAGTAAAAACCCAAAATGAATATTACTGGAATAGAGCCCTTACAAATCCAGTGAGTATTTATATATTGGTCCCCAGTCTGAAAATCTAAAAAGTAAACTGACATTTATTCACCAAGCCTTTAGACAACTTACAATGTGTGGTTTACAGGGGTTCATCTCAGTATTTTGAGCAAGTCTAATGAAATGTCATACAGAGCCAGTGGGATTTAGAGGTGTATGTTTTACGATTGCTCCTGAAAGCAAGGAAAAATTAATCTTAAACACATTTTGAAATTAATAGCAAAGACTCCATGTTCTTCTAATTGATTAGCAATAAACAGCAGTACCCACGTACAACATAAATCCTAGATTGTCTTCCTTCAGCCTGACCTCTCAGATACTGTATAGTTTACCTCATCTGCAGAGCTTTGCCACTATTATTTTTATAGTATTTTAATTCTGGAATATTAAGGTTGCACTTTGTGCCACAATCTGGCTTTGTGCAGGCAAAACATGCTCAGATGCTGAATTGCCTTGCAGAAAAAAGCACTCATATCTGAATTGTGTTCAAATCCAGAAAAAAACCACTTTTCAACTCTTGTAGATTTAACTTCAGGGTTACATTCAGTAACAAATGCTCACAGATTCTTGTAGCAGCCAGACATCTGTATTAATTTCTGTATAAAAGTTAAAACACATATCCAGGACAACTAAAGATTTAATTAACACCTTCTGAGAGCCATTTCTAAAATTACCATTTGACCACAAGTATTTGCTAACCCTTCAGTATAATTTGGGGTTTTGGTGTTACAGAATGTGCAGAAATGGATATGCCTTAACTATGCAAGACTGTAAAGCATACAGTCTCCTGATTACTGTAACATAAGCACTGAGAAGTTTAATGAAGAGAAATAATTGCCCTCCCCTTGCTCATGATGATTCTGCTGGGTTATTAAAAGATTTTATGCATCACATCTTTTGTGTGTATCCTAGTATGGAGAGGGAGGAACAAGGATTGTTTCACCTACTGCATGTGTAGATCCATGCAGAAATCAAAGAATAACCTGCACATTGCTAATCTCATTTAGTCAAAAATAAGGATTGTGCAATGGTACGTTCTTTTTGTGTGCTCTCCTCCTAAAAGTTTTTTGTACTTAATGTAATAAAAAGAGGAAGGGAAGAAAATTTTTAAACTATTTTCAGTCCCATATATACCAGTTTTCTAAAACATGCAGCAATACAGAACCACTGTATCTGAGGAAAAACCCCATAATCCTAATTTATTACATGTGATGGAGCTTTCTTACAAAGACAAAAACTCTGCACTCACAGCTCATTAAACAAAAGTAAGCTCAAGAAATAACTTGGACTTTCCTAATCCTGGTTGCACAGAACTCTATTCCTATTCAGCAAACTGAACCTTTTTGTCTTCCTCCCAGCCCTTGGGGGATCCTGTACCAGGGAGAGAAATGCCTCTGTAAGCCACAAACCACAAAGAACGAAATGGGATCGCTGGATCTAAACCACACAACTTCTTGATCAAAAAAACATTGCTTCTGTTGAGAACAAACTGGATGAACACTTGAACTCTGATATTACCCCTTAGAAGATAACAGAGCACCATGAGGATGAAATGTAGACATCACGAGTCCTGCTTAGACAATACACTTGCCAAATCATTTTTAGTTTAATTATCTCTCAGGAGTAAAACTATCAGTTAATAAATGTGGACTGTAAAGTCAAATCTATTGTGCTTTCAAAATTAAATGTACAAGAGAAGTTACATGAAGACTTTTTAAAATTATTTAGGGAATAAGCTGCATCCAATATCTCTTTAGAATGAGGTGTCTTTTGAAGACAAACAACAAGAATGAAACATTCATTGCAAACTGGCTTTAATTATTTTTCAGGTGAAATACATTAAAAGCAATATGTTTTTGCCAAGAGGGCATATCATTTTTGGACCTAGAGCAATGACTCCCAGAAATAATTATCTTTTATTAGACTGATGCTTGTGTACAACATAAACAACTGATAAGCAACAGAGCTGTCCATCACAACTATCCTGTCAGGCTGTTATTAAAGACTGACAAAGGACTGATTGTTATGGGGGTGATTGTATCAAGTACATGCATGCATATAAAAAGTTGAACATTTTAAATTAATCCATTGGCAAAACCCAATCACTGGTCAAAACACCCAACAAAAACTTTTTTTTGAAAAAATATCCCATTCAATTTTGCATAAAAACACCAGTAAAGAAATTTAAAAGTCTCAGAACATGTATTAAAAGATGCAATATTTTTGCATCACATAAGGCAGAATATCTAAGACATCTTGGCTGTATCTAATTTTTAGAAAAATAAAGGGTAATACAGAAGCCTAAACAGACCTTATCCTGTTCCCATTTTAACCAAAAGAGATTTTGTCAGTACTTTTATTAAGGATATGCTGCATTTACTCTTTTGCAACAAGAAAGCCATTTGTTCTCAGTCAATTCTGCTGGAGTATTTTCTCCCCATATCCATGATAGAGGACATCTTTATACAGACCTCTCCTTCACACCAGTGAAGTGCCTTTTGATCTTTTTATGCCTAGAATTCAAGCCAAATGCAACATTTCCTCTAATTCTGCAGTTTTCAGCCTTCAGAAGATACTGAAAAAACTATAACTATACCTGAACCAAAGGAGGCCCTACTCATGCAAACCCCAAATGTTTAAATTAAGGACTAAATCATAATTATTGGTTTATTCATCACCATTTTTCTAACTTGAAAATTGCAACTTGATATCTAGAGTTGTGCAAATAAAGGTCCTCCTCACAAACCAGCCGCATCTCAATAAAGCTTTAATAACATACTTGGGAAAGAGTATTGTTTTATTCTAGAATTTCAACACCTTCACCATGCCTGTCAGTGGTAAAAGCAAAGCAGAAACATTGTCTTAATCAGATGAGATTGATTTTTCAGCTGTTCCCTGTGATGGAACCAAGCAGTAGTTTATATTTTTTGCTATGAAAAAGTCTCATAGGAGCATCCTTGCCTTTCTACATGAAAGTGTGAGGTTCTGTCTTCCCACCTCCCATCTCAGATACCAGGACCTTTTCCTATTTGAAATATACGGACACAGAAATCTGAGCTCTCTATCTGGGCCGTGATGTGTTATTGAGCTTTTTCCAGGCCAGGCACAGGCCTGGCTTTCAGCAGCACCAGGAAATCTCATGCAGGGCTCTCTCTCTTTCTCCCTTTATCCAAGTTCCCACTTTTGCTGCTCAGCCATTCCAGTTCTCAGGTATTAAATGGGACATGTACAGATCTCAATGTCATTGGGCACTCAGACACTGTGTCACCACAGCCACTGGGAAAGGCCATTTTATCAAATTAAAGACAATTTTTATTAGTCCTATTGAAAGTATGTCCAAAAAACCCACCCTTCTGGCTGGCTGATTCTGGTCTGTCTCTCCATGAGTTTTCACAAACTACTCCTTCCTCCTGCTTTCCAACAAAGCTGCTGTTTGACAGCTCAAAAGTCTGCTGTCTCACATCAAACCTCAGACAACTGTCCCACAACTGCAGCATGTGAGATAAATTATATTTTGCTTAAATCTCAGGTGTGGTTTGCTCAAACTAGATGTAAAATTCTACACAAGCCAGTTGACAAGACCAGTTAAATACACAAAACTGATTGATTAGACTACAGGAAATCTTGCTGAAACATGTACAGCCAGCAAGAGTTCCTCTCTACCACCTGCCCATGTATTTCTGTTGTGATATTGAGCATTTTGTCCTGCAGTCAAAGAAAGTTTCAATAATGGGGAATATTTTTTTCCCAGGGAAATTTGCTTAAGTGCTGAAAAGGTAAAATTTGAAACTTCCTTGAGACAACGTAACACATGCAAAATGATGCTGACATAGCTCCACAACCTCTGCAGGACTGCAGGAAATTGTCAAACTGAAAGCACTGAAGTACTCAGGATGATTACATGCTGGAGCAAGTCTAATTAATTCAACTGCTTTAAAATAGTATTGCATCTTTTGATAATTGAGTTTTATCAGAAATGGAAAAACAGAGGCACAGAATTAAATTGATTGATGAAATTGATCTGTTGCTTTCTGGATGAAAACAAACAAAAGCTAATTCTTGGCACTCAGAGAAAGAATCCATTTTTGAGAGACTGCAGGGTTAAACTCTAAAAAACCTTGTTAAAAGACAAATCTTCCTAAAATATATTTTTTAAAAGGTAGTAAAAACTGTATTTTCCACTCTAAATAATTCTAAAATAATCCAAAACTGGTCAGTCATGGTACAGTTACCACAGAACCTTCTCATCTACCAACCTAGAGGGAAAGCTTCTCAGACCAACAGTCAGAAAATCCATAAACTCAATCAAAGTAGAAAACTCTGATATGGACTGTCAAAGATAAATAGTTTACTAATCACTCTTCCTTGCCTCTAAGTTTTAAAAAGGGATGATATTCAACAACCATTCTGATAAAGCAGCCAAAACTAATAATGCAACTGTCAGTCCTTACTGGACAGCAAAATGTTTGTAATTCAGTAATACATTTTTGGTTCATTCATGTGATTAAATAACATCTATGTAAAAAAGTTTTCTTGCATTTCAGACAGTCCTCACCTGGTCACTGGTTCATCATATCTTCAGAATAACATACAGTATAAAACACAAAACAAAATAAAGCCACAAAACAGCAAAAAAGTTAAAGATTTCCACATAAAAAGGGACTGACTGATTGTGGCATCCTCTCTTAAGCGTTGTCCTGAAACATTGCTGACCCAGGAGCTCTAGACTGAATAAGGAAGATGAGATTTGGATATTAAATATGTATACAGATTTCTGAACTGTGAGGAGGACAAACCCCTGCAAATTTACAGGGTTACCACATGTAACATTCACATACAATTTTTCAGAAACTGGACACTCGGAACTTTATTCACAGTATTTCTTTATCTCCACTTTAAACTTGACAAGTCACACCTGAAATCATTTATCTAAACACCTCAAATTTCCAAGTTTGTTGAATTCAAACAGCCTCATATGGCATGATGGTTCAGGAAAAGATCAAAGTAACAATGTTCTGGAACTAGGATAAAGTTTCATGCCTTTTATAGACAATCTATGCAATTAAGAGTTAAGTTTCAGAGATTAAAGGTGAGTCCAATTCATTGGTATTTATGCAAAGAAAATGGATCAGTAAATGAAATTCTGCCACAGGATAAAAATGAATGCACTGACTGAGCTTTCTTTATCAGTTTCTATTTTTATTCTGTTCCTATTTTCCTCTTTGTTCAATAATGAAGGGGAGGGGTTGCAAGCATCCAAGCTTGAGCCCCCATATGCAGAACAAAGTTTCCATTGCTGTGCATTATCAAACTGGGTGTTAATTTCTTCCAATTTCGTTTCAACTTTGCCACAGGACATCTGCTCTTGTGTGCTGTGTTATATTATTAACACTTTCTACACTCTGTTATGAGAACTCAGACAACAATTTTGATAGGATGCTCCTGCTTTAAGAATTCTAGAATGTGCTTTTTAAAAATTAAAATGCCAGCACAGCTCTCTCATTATGGTACCATCTGAACATCCATTTCCAAGCTGAGGATGTAAGGAGACACCAGATGTGGTGTGATATGTACTGCATGACAAACTTATCCCTTAATGCTCTGTGCCATGCCATACAAAGAGAAGATATTTCCTACAGCTAAGTCCAGAATTTGTGAACAATGAAGATCCAAATCACTCCAGTTTCTTTTTAAGAGTGAAAACCCAACTGCAGTACACTTTTCTACATCAGAATCAGACCCATTTGTTATCAATTTTTAGTGGAAGGGAGATTTCCCAAAGGGAGACCAAATCATCCAGATTCCTTTTCCACTCCAACGTAAATGAACTTCAGTTTATATAGTAATACTAAGACCAGATTTGTCTGAATCTTCAAAATTAACAGTGCAAAGACAATCTTATGATAAAAAGGATAAAAAAAGGTTTAATCCATCAAAAAGAATTAGGTTGGACATGGATGTCAATTTTTAATAAAGTCACTTTTAATCAAAATGTCATTTGCCTAAACCAAGCATCCTCAGGACAGCAGCATTATTTGAGAAAAGGGAAACAGAAATCCCACAATACTGTTTATTTGAAGCTGTTCTCTCTGTTGGCAAAAGTTTGTCTTCAGCCTAGTGAGCACTTCCATGTAGGTTTCATAGCTGGAAAAAGAACAGTGTGAAGAGGTTTCCAGATCAATATGGGATGTTCTAAGACTTAAATCTGGGAAAACAATCAAAAAACACTTGGAAGATTTGGACCAGATTCCTAAACGTAATTGTAAAATTATAAGTTATTTTCACTGATGAGATCTGGCATAATTGCATGGTAGCTGAAACCCAAGGCTGTGTGCCACTTTCAATAGGTTCAGGGTTTATTATTAATGCATCACTTGGACCATGGTTAATGGACATGGGCAGGAAAGAAATTAAAGGTCCTGGCTTCCAAACCAGCTTTCCTTGGACTGCTCAGATACACAGCTCCTGTGTCAGCTTGCATTTGCAGTGAAAGAAGGAATACATGCACAAAAAACCCATCCACATGCCTTGTCCATGTTACAGGAACCAGCCTGGATTTCTGTGTTGGCCTAATGATAAGGATACAGAAAAGGATGTACAGTGCCTGACACATGTGCCAAGGGCTTGGTTATTGCTCAAAATAAATCACTACCTAATTACACTTTGCCAAACAGCACACAGAGCTTTCTTGTGGCACACACCCAACAAGAATTCCTTACAGCAATACTTATAATATTGACAACTTCAACTGACAAAATTATAAGAATCTAACACAATTTATTTTACTTTATCAGTGAACATTTCTGTGTTGCTTCTTACTGAAGGAGTTTGATTTTAGTCGTTGCCACTTAAATTTGGAAAGTTTTGGAAGATGTTTTAATGCTAAAAACAAAACCAAAAACCCCCACTGCTACAAGATAAATGCACAGTACAAAGAGTTAACATTTCCACTCAGAGAACCTCATCCTGACAAGAAGCTTCTCAGATAGATATGCCTTTAACCCTGCTAGCCTGCCAATAATCCAGCTGGGTTATAATGCCAGACACAATGGTAGGGGAGTGACGTCCCCACCATAATGAGCAGCTAAAACAGAGACAATTTCATTACAAACCAAAACGAACATTTTGTCAGCTGTTACTAGAATACACAACTGCTGAAAATAGGGTATCACAAATAATGATAAATATTCATTAGGACATCATTGCAAGGCTGTGAGAGACATGGCTCAAGCAGGGCTGCCCTTGCTGGCTTTACAAGTCACTACCCTTTCTCTGGAGATGCTAAACTCTCTTCACTGATGGCCAGCAATGATTTTTCCTAAACATCAGCAGGAAACAGGACTGTTTAGGATTTCGTGGCAGGCTCCCAGTGCCTCACAGGAGTGAGCTTCTAAAGGGAAACAAAAGGAGGAGATGGCAGATGGCAGGCAGCCGGGGAAAAGCCCTGCTGTGTTGGCTGACCAGCTCAAAAGAAACAGAGGGAGATGGTCCAGCAAACCTATTGTGGAATAGACAAGGGGAAAACTTGGGGGGGCCACAAACAGCCTTGCTTCTGTTACTGGTGCCCCTATTCCCCAAAGTGCAGGGGATCAGAGCACAGCAGAACTTGGCAGAGGATATGGGACACCATTCCAACCTCCCCTGGCACAGCTGCCCCCTGCCCTCCTGCTCCTGGGACTCCCTAGGCTGACACAGGTTCTGTACTGAAGTGGCTTTAGCAAGCAGGAGTAACAAAATAAAAGAGAGAAAGTCTCAGGCTGAACCTGCCCTAAACAAAGTGATTACTCTATCAGTAATATTGCATCCACTCGACCAGATGCAACAAGGTTTGTGAGAAGTTCCAGAACAACATCTGCACTCAACAGCCATAGGAGAACTGCAACTACCATGTATATTTATGCACTTACAATGCTCCTGCAGCCTCGTAACCTATCATTAGGTTCTAAAACATAACACATTATTGCAATATATTGAGACAGGCAGGCCTATTTCTATTATGGACCTTTGAGTTTACGTGATGCTAAAAAGAAACGCATTCAGCCCTTCCACACCTCTTCCCTCCACTCCCACATATATGTATTTATGCCCTGCCTTTGTAATGATCACCTGATTTCTACATGCCATCACCATCCATAAAGCTTTAAAAGTCACAGAATGAGAGATGTGAAAAGAGATGGCGCAAAATCATAGATGTAAAGAAAAGATAGCTTAAAAAGAAGAAAAGATAGGGTCCATTTTTTGCAGCAGAGGTTCTTGCTTTGCAAGAAAGGCGAAGCGCGGAGAGCGCAGGAGCCCTGTGGCAGCGGGATGTGCCTGCCCGGCGAGCAGGGCTCGGAGCAGCCCCTCCATCTGCCGGCTGCGCTGAGCGCCTGCGGCTCCCGCTGCAAATCACTGCCTGAACCCAGCCCTGCTGCTGAACTATTCACCTTTTTCACGCTTTATTTAAGGAGATTTTACCACCTGATGGATTATGCAAATTACAGAGCATAATACTTTTAATGATGCAAATTCTCATTTAAAAACAAAACAAACAAAAAAAACCCAGCACGGTGGAAAGTTGAAGAGCCTATTTCATCTCTGTACCAACCAAGACCTAAATCACCACCAAAACTTACTTTCCCTCATTTTTGCATACACATTCTTCACTGTATTCTAATTAATCGCTGCTCATCAAATAGTCTGGAATGAGAATATGAAATTCATAAAAGGCATATTTCTCTTTAAAACCTTTACCCACAAAACCACCTTAGCAGTAACATATGGAATCCAACAGAAAAGAGGGTAGGTGAAATTTCTTCATTAACTGAAGGGGATCACAAAGAAAGGGAGCGAAGAAATGAGGGCCAAAATCCAGATGACTGCCTGGGACAGAAGATGGAATTTTCAATAGTCAAATACCTGAGACATAAAAATCTCAGGATTGTTCCAGGAAATGAACATATTACATTCCTCACTGAGCCCTTGAACCTCACCCATCTAAGTGCACAGGAAAGAAGAGAATTTCTTCATAAATCAGAAATAAGAGAAACAGTGTATAAAGGCTGAGTCATCACAACTAAAACTTCAGCTTCCACCTACACCTCTTACACATGCACACACAGAGAAGATGAACAGCATTGTTTATGAACCCTGACACATCTTAATATCAGATGAGTCATAATACAAGATATTTCAGGATTCATTTTATCACAGCACATTAGTGGGCTACAGAAAATGGACTGCTTAAATCCAACCCACATACACTTTGTCCAGTGCTGTGTGAGATTGCCTTTTCAAATAGCATTTTTTCAATAGCATCTCACTTTAAAGAATTCAAGTGCATTTCTGAAATTGAGGCAGTTATCCCAAAGCAGGTTTGGCTAGTGGTCAGTGTGGTCCTGGATGCTTTGTAGTGATAACTGTAGATATCCTTGTACTATTTATATTTATTTTCATTTCTACCTCTTAAATCTGTGCATAACTTTAAAAATTTACAAGTTACATAACCAGTTAACTAAGGATTTGCTCTCCTCCTAGTTCCAGTACTTCATACCAAAACTTAGCTGCAACTGTGCCCCAGCTGTGGATATTTGACTCAGTCCTCATTGTTATTGCGTGATGCTGTGAGATGACAGCAACAGCCCAGGATCCTTTCCTCCTTCAGTGCTAAACTTTGCTTATCAGACCTCTTAAATCCCTGGAACTCATTAGAACAAAGAATGGTGTCCTTCAGTAAAATCCTGAGTAGCCAGGCTCAGTTTTACCCCAGATAGGATATTTTTTATCTCCACAATGATATCAGCTACTACTATAGATCCTTCTCTCTAAATTCTCTGTAGACCAATAACTTCATGGCACCTGGTTGGCTTTAACGAGGCTCTGAATGTTCTGTTTAGGGTTATGTGGTCTCATTTAGCCAGACTGGTGTTCTCTGGGTGTGATTTATTGTCCTTTATTGGGTTCAATCAGGGTTCATTGTCCCACAAAATGCTGGGAAACTTTCTTTAATCTCAGGAAGGAGCATGTTTGCCTCAGTACCCTGATGATCTCCTGCAGCATTTCAGTTCACTGACTTTGGGATGACTTTCTGTGCTTCTTCAGACTCTTTGCTTATAACACCTGCTGCAGCCACTGCTCTGCCCCTGGGCTTGTGCTCTCACAGTGAGTCTCTGCAGTGACTCAGCTGCTCCCTGAACCCTGGATGGGAGCTGAGTGGTGTTACACAACCCACCCATGGACACCAGCACCAAGCTGCTCCCTCACTGTGCTCTCAGGGAGGAGCTGGGCCTCTCAGCCCTGCACAACAGAGAGGGTTTGGATTCTCACATTCCAAAACACCTAGAGCTGTCTCCTCAGGTTTTGCACCACATGCTGCTCATCTGATCATCCCACTCCAGCACCCTCCACACCAACACTCACTTCCCTGGCATCTCCAACCCCTTGTGGTGCTCAGTGCTTCCTGGGAGATGCTGAGCCTCCACTTCCACCTGTTTTTCTGAAAATGAGGGAAATGCTCAGCCTCCCTCATGACTCAATCTTTACTTGGCATTCTTCTCAAATACCCAGACACTGCCATTTTATTATGACAAAAACCTTGGTAGAAAGAGTTGTTATAGGAATGGTTGGGTTATCATCTTTGGCTCTAAAGTGCTTTCGGATAATGGATCTGGATTCTCTGCTACCTACACTTTTTGGTTTAATTAATTTTTATGTCTTTTCAGGTGCATAACAAACCAAGAGGGAAGATGCCCTGCAGACTGGTGCTGTATCCTCTGAGGTTTGACTGGTTAATGCCCTGAGATGTTTTCCAGCCTGGACTGCCCTGTGATCCCAAGCACCTTTACAGAGCCTGGACCATCCTGTGATCCCAAGCACCTTCACAGCCTCATTGGCAGCCACACACACATCACACCAGTTAAATGCAGCACTACTGCATTATGCATTGCACAATCTTGTTTTTGCCAGCTACTTTTCTCTGCATGTCTATGAAAAATAAAGCACAGGAAGAGCAAAGGGAGTCCATCATGCAGTGAAAACAATCTGAGACATCAAGCACCACAATGTGAATTCTTCTCACAGCAGCTCTGTCCCAAACTCCCTCTCTCTATTCTATGTCCTTAACATGGAGCAGCAATGAAAGTCAGAAATTCAAGGTATTTTCCCTTCCTTCAGATGAGTATTTCTTTTTCTTGAAGGAGCATAAACAGTGACCATGACCCCTCATACAAACAGCTGTAGCAGCAGGGAAACAGATGTGGCACCTCAGTGCTGGTGGTGTTTGACCAAAGGTTGGACTCAATCTTGGAGACTTTTTCCAGCCTTAATGATTCTGTGATTCTATACTGGAAATAGGTAGAATTCACATAAAATTGTTGAGTAGCTATTATTAGGCTGATACATCTCACAGTACTGATCCCAACAATATTAAAAGAATGTCTTAAGTCTTTTGTGTTAGCTGCAAAAAAGGACCTAAGGTATACAATCCAAAAATTTCATTAGAAACAAAGTCCCTAGACCTTATCTAAAGACAGATTTGCATTGTCCAAGTTGAATTCAAGTTCCTCACATATTGTATTTATAGGTGTGCAAGAGAAATAACTCACCTGCAAGTGGCCTGGACAGCAAGTTTCAAAGTAATTTCATTCCCTTTAGTGGAACTGTTGTAAGACTACATGTAATCTAATTGCCTATGTTACATGTTCCCTAGACTACCCATAAAATGCAATTTTATTCCTGGGTTGATGATATTTAGTTATTTATAGATAGGTGGGCAGCAGAGTGCTTTCTGCCATGCTATTAGAGATGGTCATGAAGTAATGCCCACACAGTCAGATGAAGATGATGTTTCCATGCTGTTCCCAAAATCACATCAAGCTCTACAGAAACCACAAATGAGCATATTAACATTCTGCCATTTGAGCATCCTGATCCATTTGTGGATGTGAGTGAATTGCTCCACAAAATATTGATTGCTGCCTCTCTGATTGCCTCTCAGAGACCTGGATTCCCTTTAGCTCAAGGGGTGCTACACTTCTTAGCAGGAACTCTGCCCCAAGGCCAACCCCAGCTGCTGCATCACCCTCTCAGTGACAGCTGTGGCATTCCTGGGCCAAAATCCAAGTCATGGATTCTGTTATCTGGCCAGTGTGCAGGCACCACTCATGGCTGCAAAGTCAGAGTCAGCACCAAATGTAAAGAGGCATCCAGACCCAGTCAGCTGCAAAACACTCAATGCTTTAACCCTTGTCCTGATAATATCCAATTTATTAAAGTTCTACACAGAACATGCAGCTTTGTGGATTTCAGCATTTGTCTTTTGTGGGAAAGTGTGACCTACCTGTTCTAATAAATCAGAATGCATAAGCATCGTTATTATGTGAATAAATAAATCATTATTATGTGAATAAATAACAGCTTTCCAAACACAACCTAATTTGAAATGCTAGGGAAGTTGGGGTTTGTGTGTTAAATAAAGCTATACAGAAATAACCGCAGCAAGAAAGCATTTTCTAGGCTACAGGAGCATGTAACAAACAGCATGACTATAAAAAGTGGATGCTAGCATAAAGAACAGGATTAGAGAAGTTAATTAAGTAACTGATGCTACCTATAAACATTCTGGAAAGACAGTACAGTATAGATCCTCCATGGTTTCCTAGCAACACAATTTTCTCTGCTTTCTCAGAGTATGGTGAAGTTGTGGAATCCTCCTACACACAATTTGAAATCAGGGATGAAAACAAGGATGACCCATCTTCCAGGCTAGAAGCATAAAACTGCCTCAAAGCATCCTGAAACACAGCTCAGAAAAAGGCACTGCTGGCTTAACTGTGTTTAATTTGCATATTAGGCAAGGTCAAAGGCTTAAATGCAGCCATAGGGTAATCAGCCCTTGTACTGAAGGGCATAACTCAATAACATCTGAGAACTAAGGAATGTGACATATTTTAAAATAACTTCAGTGATCACCACAAGAATTAAAAATAATTCCCAAAGAAAATGGCAGAAAGGAAAAAGGTTTAGACTGGCAGCTGTCCCCGTGCTTTCCCTTAGCAGCATCAGAATAGGAATAAAACAAAAAAAAATCCCCTGGTTTATCCTATAGTTCACTATGATGCCCTTGAGAAAAATTCTTTAAAATTTATGAGAAAAATTCTTTAAAATTTATTTCCCCACCTCCAGAACAGAGAAAGCAAAAATTTATTTCAGCTAATCAGTTTTAGCCTTTACTATTATTAGTATCCTATCTCTAATGAAATGTAAAATAGCAAGTAAAATTATTTTAAAGCCCTGATAATTACTTATAATGCCTAAATTCCTCCTCATAAAAAAAAAGTTATTTTTTAAACAATAAAATTTCCATGCAGAAATTCCTCACAAGAAATTTCCCACCAACAGAATTAGCAGGTGTTTTTTTAATTTGGAAAGTAGCTTTCATTTCTTTAATCCTTTAAAAAGCCAGGTTATGAATTCAAGAGTTTGCCAATATACAGGTAATTGCATCTATAACTTAGAAGAGTTGTATCTGTCTTTCTAAGCACAGGATAAATCAGGATAAATCACCATCTCACACAAAGGAATGGTCAAGTATCAGCAAGAAAAAAAAACTCAATGCCACTAAAGTAGTGGAAAACCATGAACTGCCCAGGCAATCCAAATTAGAGTTTAATACAAACAGCCTTACTCTACAGGCAAAATCCTACTAAAACTGAACAGAAAAGTAACAACATCCTCATGGCCAAAAGTGTACATGAACATTTCTGCTGCTCAGTTCCCATAGGAGTCCTGTTTCTACAAGCTAAGAGGAAATGGGATAAGTTGCTACTTTGCTTTTTCACTTTATTTCACTTGGAATTAAAATCTCCTGAGAGCAGCTTACAAGGCATTGAGATGGTAGGACTGAAATTCAGCCTCAGTCTTTAGGTCTGGCATTGCAAACAGCACAGCCCAGGCTCACAGCAGCAGCAGGCTGTAGCCCCAGCCCCTGACTGCTTCCTCAGCTCTGCTTTAGGAAGTCAGCACCAGAGGCAGAACATAGCTCAGAAGACCAATGGCTAAAAATACATCCATGCTATGGTAGGTACCCAGAACTGATGCTCCCCATCTCTTACAGTTACTTAAAATGGGAGGGAACAGGAAATACTGAACTCTTCCATATTTATCCTCTCAACACAGGATGTACGAGCACTGCCTACATCATGTGTCACAAAAATCTCAATCTTTGAATGCCTACTGGCCCATGAGAAAGAATTAAATAACACAGACATCTTGTTCATCATTTGAACTCCAAATCAAATCAGACTGTTTGCAGATCACAATAGATGCATGATTGCAATGAAAATCTCCTAGCAGTGCACACAAGATGTATATCTGCAGTGCATGCTGATTGGCTTCCAAACACCAGCAAGAGTCTAAGCTGCCAACATGACAAAACTGTTGACAGAGAATCTACTGACACCAATCATTCATGTTCTGGCAATAATGGTGGAGGGGAGTTTTCTTCATGAAATATATACAGATACACCAGAAAGAAATTGGGAAAAAAAAATTTAAGACCTGCTACAGCACATTGCAAGAGTGTGTCAGCCTTTGGGAGATGCTGCTCTGGTTAATATATTCAGTAGCAATGGTGCTGGGCATTGTTAGGCTAGAGTGTCACTGCCAGAGAGTCTCAGAAATGGTCAGACCTGAAAAGTTCCTTAACACATATGAAAGACAATAAAATAGTGTAACAAAATACCACTCAACAAGTTTAGAAACAGTACAACCTAGGGTAGATAAACTTAAATAAAGAAATAATTTGTGAGTAAAAAATATAAGCTTGCATTTTTACATTTATAACTGAGAGGAATATACAATCCTACACACCTGTCTGGACAGTGTAAAGGAGACAAGTCAAACACAAAGATGGTAGAAGGGGTTCTGTTACATGTAACAATGCAAAAAAAAAAGAGACTGTTTTCTATCATAGGCTTGAAGGCTCAGTTTCAAGGGGGAAAGCTTGAGTAGCAAACCAGAGGCAGCTTACCAGCCTTTCATTCAGCAGAAAGGGATAACTGGACAGTTCAGCTACAGCTCATGGGATTCCGGTGAAAGTCTGTGCTCTACATTTAACTTTAAAACACAGTTTTTCAGTAGCTCATTTCCCTCTAAAACAGAAAAATACTACTATCTTGATTTCACAGCAGGCCCGTAAGGACAAATGCAAGACATGGATGGAATGGTAGCTGGGCACCCTAAGCATTTAGAATACAATGAAATTGTATCTGTGTGAACAAGCAAGTGTGATTTGCCAATAGAACACTGCAAAGCATGAGTCCCAAAAGCTGTCATAGGCACATCTCCAGCACTCACACAATGAGTGGGCAGAGGAGAGTCTCAGCTAAGTTCCATATGGAATGAAGATCAGGACCAGATGCAGCTGAAATGTGAATGGAGGAGCCACACAGAGATGTAGCATCACATAACTGGGATTACAGGGGGCAGCTCCAGTGTTGCTGGCTCCCCTGCTACACCCTATTGGTAGAGATTTATAGACAAATATATTAACTGGCCCCTGAGAAAAAACATTCCAGATTCTAAACATCCCAGTCTTTATGAAGGAATAAAGGAAGCAGTTGCAGAGCTACAGTCACAGAGATTCAGACTATAACAATTAATATGTAATTGCACTATTTGTACCAAATGCAAAAATAAATCATGAAATGCCAGCTTTCTCCATGTGGAGATTCATTGAACAGGCATCTAGATAAGTGCATATTTGCTGTTAATAAACTTTTTGTGCTTTTCTCTGCACCAGCATTGTATGGAGTGGAAACTATGAAGTTCAGAGCTCTAAGCATATGGAATTTTCCAGGTCACATGTTAAACCAAGTGCGGGACTGGGCTGGGCAGAGAACACTGAGAGGAAAAAAACCCTGAATTCTAACCATATGCTTTGAAATGAAACAATATGCTCATTCTGCTACAGCTGAAAACTTTTCTAACTGCTTTATGGTTAGCAGTAATAAAAAGGGAAAGTAATCTTGAGGCAGAATTTACTGTCAAGTAGTAAGTAATTACAGCAGAGCAATGAGAATACCCAATGTATGTATGGCAAGCATGACGCAATACAACACTGATTGAGTTATACCATTTCCATCATTACATTTATTAGTGTGCTTATACAAGGATAAAAAACTGACAGGAATTCAAATAAGTGGGGCTTGGGTCTTTTTTTCTAAGTATTCCATGCTAAGACTTCCATCTTGGAGAGGATCATGAAAAATACCTTTTCCTTCTGCTAACTGAACTAAGATCAGTAGCAGAGAAGCAGGACTATTCAAGACCTTAACATTTAATTCCAATTATAGCAAAGGCTATTCACTCAGAAAAGAAAAAATCCCACACAGAAAGCAGGATAAGGCCAGTGGATGGAACACACCTTTGAAAAGCATCCACAGCTGCATTGTATCAGCCCCATGCATGATCCAAAATTCACTGCAGAGGCATCCCCCTTTGACAGAGCTGGAAGTGTTCTGCTGGACACATCCCTTCAAAAACCCCCATGTTCCTCTGCTTATCTGATTACAGCCATTGCCATTAAATAGTCAGAATTCTTCCAGTTTAGAAATTATCATTAGTTTCTAGCAATTGAAGACAGTCCACAAAATTAATTAATTGTACTCAAACACAAACTTGCTCTTCCTACTAACTGTGCTTTTTAGGGAGGTGATTTAGGTTGCTTTTGACAAGCATAAATGCAAACAGGAACAACAATAACAAAAAGAGAATGAGAGAGAGACTAAAATCCTTTCAGGTCTCAGATTCTCTGCTTGATGTGGCATCTGGGATTATTTCTGTAACATAATATTGGGACTTCTCTGTTGCTATGTTGTTTCTGTTGCTACGTTGTTTATATCACGACTGTAGATTCCCCACATATTCTGCAGACAAATTTTGCATTGGCTTTTCACAACAGAATCCTAGAATCACTTTGGTTTAGATGCTTCTAATGATACTAATTTATGAAATTATATTCAGCAGCATTTAGAATGTCATTTTCAACTTAATGAAAACATCTACAAACAAAAGTCAGAATTTGTTTTCATGGAATAAAACCCATAAGAGTCTTAACAGTATGGGCTCAGATTATGACAGCAGTGTCCCAAATTACTTGAGAATTAACTTCTCACTCCAGAGGTTGAAGGGTTTTGTGTCTAAACTGACCATAGCAATGGGTGCATTCCAGGGTCAGAAAGTTTGAGGTCTTTTGTCTCTTCAGGCTCAACATGATTTGAAGGCAGGGAAGCAACCTTAGAACATAAAATGGGCTTAATTTTTACTATTGTACCATTGCACAAGATAAGTCATCCCTAGAAAGAATTTGACAGGTCCCTTCAAGTTAAAAGAAATACTTTTTTTTTTTTTCTAATCTCATGCTTTATGTTAAGAAAAAGTCTTCACACTTGTCAAGTGTCAAGCTTGATCTGATGCAATAGATAATTTTCTATATGCAGCCTGAAAGCAGCATCCAGGCATGGCTTTTTCCAGCAATAGGAGTGTGTGTTTTTGGGGAGAGAATTCCAGAATCAAGCCATGGTCTACAGATACAGGCATAAACCTCTGGCTGGAGCTTCAGCATGCTGCAGGTAAGTGTTGAAGGCCCCAGGCAGCTTTTAGCATGTTATATATCCATGGGTCCATCAGATCTCTAGGGCCTGTTTTAGGAAGGTGTTTGGTTCCCAGTTAGAACAGTACTTTTTGCTACTACTTTCCTGAGATTTTTGTGCTAGAATTTGGGTCCCATTTGGTCTATAACAGCAAGAAAAACTAGAAATTAATAAAAGCAAAGGGTAAGATCTGACACTAACCTCAGAGCTGAAAAAGTGACCTCAACCCTCTGAATTAAGGGATTGCTCACATCTGTAGTAGCTTGTACGACAGAAGCAAAGCCTGCAGAATCTTAGACCAGTTTTCACTTCAAAACTATCTAATGGCATGGCCATTTACCAGATATTACACTGTCTCCCCCGGAAAAATATACTATCAGGAAGGAACAGATTTCAGACTTTCATTATTCCTCTGGGCACTAATACCCAACAATAACGGGCACTTCCCCATTGGCTTCCTCTCTATTTTCTGTGCACACTTATCGTAAAGGAGACAGAACCAGGGGAAAGGGACAAGGCGACTGTAGCTCAGGGAAGATGCCCACAAGCATACGATGGAAAAGACAGACGGGCGCTGCGCTGGCAATGCACAGGAGGGTCACTTCGGTATTTCTGCGCTCGGCAGCGCTGCCGGGGGCGCTGCCCCGGGCCGTGCCGCCCAACTCGTGTCAGAGCGGGGCAGGAGCCGCTCCCGGCCGCGCCCCCGCAGCCCCCGCCCGGCCCGGCCCCGCTGCGCCCGCAGCCAATGGCGCTCGGCGGGGCGGCGGCGGCGGGGAGGGAGCGGGCGGCGCTCCCCGCTCGGGCACTGCTCCTGCCTGCCAGCGGCGGCCCGCGGAGCCGGCACCATGGACTCGGATTCGGCCGAGCTCAGCGAAGGCGAGCTGGTCTCGCCCGCAGGTAAGGCCGGCTGCGCGGCGGAGGGGAGCGGGGTCCGGGTCCGGTCCCTTCCCGTGCGCTGCTCTCGGGTCCCCGTGCCCGAGGCGGCTCCGGGCAGCGCCATCCCCGCTCCCGGCAGAGCCCAGCACCGCCCCCGGTCCCGCGGCTCTCGGGCACGGAGCGCGGGCTCGGGGCTCCGCTGTGCCCGGGTGCGGGAGAGCTGCGCCACGGGCTGTGCCGTGACCGCTGAATAACTCGCGGTGCTGCCGCTAGCTGTGCTTTATACCCAGGGGCTGCGAAGTTTTCGGGGTTTGGTCGCGGCTGTTCCGCTGCGGCTCCGGGAGCACCGCGCGTTCCCAAGCGGGGCCGCCCCCGTCCGGGGCCGAGCCCCCGGCATGCTGGGCTTTTGTTTTCAAGTCTTAACTTGTCACAGGAACCATGCTGTCTGGTTGCTGCAACCCGCATAGTTCTTGGATGAGACAGAAGGAAAAAAAAATTAAAAAAACTCTCCTGCCCTTTCCAAACCTTCCCGTTCTTGTGGCTTACGCGAAACAAACGATGGGTGATGCCATAGGCAAAGAACACCCTGCACACATGGTAAAACGGGGACAGCAAACTCGTGTGAAACACGCAGAGGTAGGTTCGCTCTGCCGGCACAGCACGTGGCCCCGAGATGCGCTGTCACCTCCCGGCCACGGCTCTGGGTGCCCGAGCCTTGGGGCAGCGAGGGTGGCACCCTGCCCGCAGCACAGCGGGCACCAGGGCTGCCACACGCAGGGACCGGGCTGCAGGGGTGTCACACACACACACACAGACACAGGACTGAGCTACAGGGCTGTCACACACACACAGGGACCGGGCTGCAGGGGTGTCACACACACACACACAGACACAGGACTGAGCTACAGGGCTGTCACACACACACAGGGACCGGGCTGCAGGGGTGTCACACACACACACACAGACACAGGACTGAGCTACAGGGCTGTCACACACACACACAGGACCGGGCTGCAGGGGTGTCACACACGCAGACAGACACCGCTGGGCAGCAGGGCTGTCACACACACAGACAGGACCGGGCTGCAGGGGTGTCACACACACGGCTGGCACCTGACAGATGCTCAGGCTGTCACTGACACCAGGCGCAGGAGGAACCTGTTTGACCTCCAGCTTCCCACAGTGAAAGTCATAGACAGCCTTCTCTGAAGCCATTTAACTGGCATCAGATGCAAGTGCGATTGGAATGATGCCTGAAATACTCCCAGGGACCATAATAAATCCAAATAGAAAGTTGCCGTGTTATTGGATCTTTGAGAAAAATCTTTTCACCATAACCAGTCCAGTTTGCATGTGTACTTCATGCCAGCTAACACCCCCCTGCATCCCCAAAAAGAAGGATTTGAGCACCAATGGTCTAACTACAAAGGCAGAAAAGCATATTTTTTTAATAGTTCACTTGTTCTATTAATACAGCAGTGATAAACAACAGTAGGAAGTCATAAGAAAAATGTGTTTTCTAGTCTCCCAGCAGAACATTTCATAGCATAATCTGAAATCTAATTCACTTTTAAATATAGGGGTATTTACTCCTGATATCTTGCTTTGTATTTTCTTACTTGAGATCTAGAAAATTGAAGAAGACCAGCAACAGGTCACAGAGCTCCTTATTTTCACAGAGCTCTGGTAGGCTGAGCTTCCTTGCAAAGACCACCAACAGCTATAATTTTTCATCCAAACAAATCTTCCAAGCCATGCATGAAGAGCAAGTTAGAAACATTACTTTATAGACAAATTAATATAATAGAGCTCCTGCCAACAATTCACTCCTGTTCTGAATAGGAATTTCTTTTAAATAAATTTAAAATAACTATGCTCAGAGATTGCCATAACTGGTTTTCATGTCATCACTTGCTAGCTGCCAAGAGTTGATGTTCATCAGTCTCCTTTCCTCTTTTCTATTCCTTCTTTGTTCTGTTTAAGAGAAGAAAAATCTGATATTTTGGCCATACATGGCAGATGCCTATGCAGTAGAATAAAATTGGAAGATGGAGAGAAAACTTGGATGTTTTGTCTTACCCAGCTGCAATTTTTTTTCCTGCACTAAAGAATTAAATGTTCTTTGTATCCCCCATGTCTTCTGAAAAATAGATATTTTTGCTAGCTTTCCTTGGGTGTTTTTCTGTTCTCTGCCATATGTGTGGTGCAGCCTCTCTCTGTACGTGGGTGTTCAGTCAGGCTGTCAGTCAGTGCTGCAGGCACAGCAGCTGAGGGGCTCAGAGTGGGGCTCAGCCCCCCCCTTGCCCACCCCACAGCTCACAGGGCAAGCACAGTACCTTGGGGGAGGATTTGGGATGAAGTCCTGGTGGTGGTTTGATTTTGGACACTGATTTTAGCACAGCTAGAATTCCACACTGAAGCTGACAGCAGCCCAGCGTTCAGCTCGCTCTCCTCATGGCCAGTCCTCACGCTTGCCCGGTTTCAGCTGGCACAGCTCGGGCTCCCTGCGGGCACTGCTGAGCCTGGCCCGTGCCTGAGCCCCTGGGTGCCCTGGGCTTTATCTCCAGGGCTGCACCACGCCGGTGCAACACAGATGTTTCAATCTCAGGCATTGCACTGCTCCTGCACTGCTCTCCCGGCCCTTTGTCCTGCCCCAGGGAGGGCACCCTGCCATTCCTGGGCTCACAGGGGTGTGCAGGAGGATACCTGGTGCCCCCCCACCATCTGCCATGCACACGTGGCTTCCAAGAACCAGCTGCAATCCTGCTCCAAGATCCCAGCAGCCTCTGTGCTTTAATAGCCCTCTTCAAACTCAAGTCTCAAGGAGGCAGAAGTATTTTTTCTGTATTTATTCCGAACACGTTGTCACAATAGCATCTTCATATTCATATGGTGCAAACAAAAAGCTCCTTATATGTGAGCAGTGCAAGATGTCAGCTGTACTTTAAAGCAAACAAACAGCAAAACCACCACACCTCTAACAACATCCAGCTCTACAGCCTTGGCTCCCACAAGCCTCCCACACCCATCCATTACTGCTCTGCTCTTGGGCTGTCTATAGGGTCAGAAAGCTCTGGTTTTCAAAATTGGTTACTCATGAGACAGACTCCTATTAAACCATTAAACAGGTCTTCATGATTCTGAAAAAAAAGTATGTATTGTGGTGGAAAAGAAGTAAAGTTACATGCTTGCTAGCTAATGAAATTTCTCGTTTTACTGTAGAGGTGACTAGACACATTTTTTTTCTTGTCCTACAGAAGAGCTTTTGAGAACTGAACAGGTAATCTTAAAATAGAACATTGTTCTCACTTTTTAATGTCCACCTATTGAGAGGCTGGGTTTCAAAAAAGCCCTTTTCAATAGAGTAATGGTCTCCTTTCCCTCAGCTCTTTCCTAGGCATCCTGCCACATGAAAGAACGATCCTCCATGTCATCTTTCAGAGTAACATTTCACAGAAATCCAGGTCATCACCAGCAAAAATGATTTCACAGTGGGTTTGGAAATTCTGCATGTAAGAGAATAAAGGTGTAGGACCTTCATTTGGTGTGCCTTGTCCTAGGTTCCCTGGCTGAAACAGGCAGGAATTTGGCCATGTAGCTTTTATGGGCACTGATTTAAACCTTTATACGAGCCACTAAGTCACAGCACAGATTTTCATGTTTGTTTTGATGGAGCTGTTATGTTACAATAGTAACATTAGATAACCAGAGGCTAAAATGCCTGTATGGCCTCTGAAACAATACAGATTATCCTCATGAAATTTAACATTCTGTGGAGAACAAACTGTTGCTGGTCCCTCTGGGTTTCTTTCCACAGAAGTCAAAAGAGGTTTGGCCTAGAAAAGAGCAGCTTGTACCCAACTAGAGCTCTAAATTGGTGGCAGAGCTTTGGTTTTTGGGTTTTTTTTAAGAATTGACAGTGTGAAGCCTACAGCTTTGTATAATGGCAAGGTTAACAAGATGAAGGTGACCTTATCCCCAGACTTAGGCAGTGGGAGCCTGATTGTGACTTCAGTACATCTTCAACAGAGCCAAGATCTTACCCTGGAACTCTTAGCACAAAAAATGGTAATGCATTTAAAATTATTTGATAAATTATCTGAGCTTTCCCCTGGACAATAAATATATACTTGGTAAAAGACCCAACAGATTTAAACATTATTTACTGAGGTAAAATGACCTCTAACGACATGAATGATTTTTCCTGAGCTGTACCCTTATTTGATTTGCAATGCTTAGCAAGTAATTTTTTCTGCAAATTATTTATCATGTTATGTGAACTATCTGTAGTTCTGTGATGTTAATCTTTGAAGCCTGTTATATATTTTAATCACTGTTTTACAGAGTTAATGCCATTCAAGAGTTAATATATTCTTGTAAATACAAAATTAATTAGAAAATGTAATGAAGACATTTAAGAATTATTTGAGGCATCAGTAACATGCTTACGTGATTTACAGTGCAAGTAAGCCTTGTTTAACCTTTTGCAGTATCACACACACATTTGAAAAATAAAGCCTTTGCCCCAAGGAATATTTGTGTGAAGGAGGAGGGGTTTGGTTTACCAAAGCCTTGTTTTGATTCTACATAGAATGTTCCAAAGATAAACAACAATATTTGTTAGACTTCAGACAAGCCAGAAGAAATAGTAGATAACATGTTCTAGGTATGAAAACTAAAAAAATATTTTAAAAGCAAAGAATTTTTATGAAGTTCTTTCTAGCAACTATCTCATAAAGACTCTCCCTTTGCTTTCTGCTGGACAACAAAGGAAAACAAAGCTAATTAAACAAGAGATGGACAGACAACAGGCATGAGTTAACATGCCACGGACCTGTGCACCAGAGTGTTACAGGGCTTCTGCATCACTCTGCAAACTGAGACAGGTCCAGCTCTGCCTGCCAAGAGAGTGGGCAAGAGATGCCTTGGGATGAGCAGGCAGCAGGGATGTGAGCCAAGACCTGCCTGGGGGAATCTTTTCTTTTAGTGTTCCCTCCAGGAATCACCTGGGCTGCTGGTCTGCATACAGAGCCCTCATTAGCACAGCAGCTGCCACTCAGGGAGCCTTGTCCAGCAGGGGAAAGAAAAAAGGAGTGAAAACTTTAAAGGGGAAAAATTCTAACCACATTGTAAGGATAGTAAAGACCATGAATAATTCCACTTTTGTCAAATTGACACCTTGGAGAAACAATAATTCACTTGAACAAGTCAGTTGGTTATAGGTTCTGTTCTTAAAATCAAGTGCAAATAAGAACTTCATGAAGCACTGGCTGGAAGCTCAAGCTCATCTGCTTTGCAAGATCATGACCAAGCTGTTCTCCACTGAAATGTTGGTGCTGCTAGCAGTCAGTGAGCAGGAAGCCTCTAATCTCTAATATGTGGGTATGGACAAAGAATTTATGATGGCATATTAAACTCATAAGTAGGAATACGAAGCAATTGCTGCCACACAGCAATTATTGGCCACTCCTGTGTGCCTTGCCAAAGGTCTGGGATGAGACTGAGTTCCATTTAGAGTGATATTTTGGCAGTAAGGAGTGACCTGTACAAAGCAATGAGTACACTGCCTCAAAAACTCACACTTCCCCTTTGAAGAAATAAATCTTTTAGCCTTTCATCTCCTCTACAGCAAAGACTAAAAAGTCATGGTGGGAAGAGTATGTCACCTTATTTAGCTGGTAACAGAGCAATCAAGCTATAAATCCCAGGTAAAAAGGACAACAGTGTGCCAGACACATGAGAGAGTTTTCCTGAAAGCTCTGGGAAACCTTTGGGACTTGCATCCTACCCACAGCATCAGCCTTAGGGTGACAGGCCCTCCCAGCAAGGCAGGAGAACCCTGTAACTTTGAGACCTCCCTGTTTTATCTGGTAAACTAAGCAGAACCTGGCTGGGAGCCCTAGCAGTGGTACACAATCCTCTAAACTGTTTATCTATTAATACTCCTCCTGGCACTGTTACAGCCCATGCTAGATAGCCTCCCACTAAATGTCCTGGCATGAGACAGAGGATAACAGTGGCCAGTATGAATTAAACAACATTTGGAGTGTGGGAAAGAATTCAGGCAGTATCCAGATGGCAGGACAATGCCTGGACAAAAGGGTCTGTGCTGGTGGATTTGCAGACAGAGACCCTGTGGTCAGAGCAGGCTGTAGGAGTTCTTCACTCTTGCTGTGGTCTCTGGTGCCTGCTCAGGGCAGCTTCCCTGGGCTCAGACCTGGGTTTGGGGCCTTTGCCAATTAAAAGTGTGTTATTTGCTGTTTGCCTCTAGAAATCTCTTTGCCAGTTACATTATGGGAGGTCATCTCATGGGCTGACAAGTGCAGCTGGGAGAGATTCATGGGAGGCTGAGACTTGCTGCAATAACTACAGCTTTATAGCCAAGCCTCAAACATCATCTTGAGGAGCCAGGCTGAGCTCAGACACGGGCTGCTAGCCAGTGAGTTTTTCTGCTCTTTAAGGCAGACATCTTGAACAAAATAGGCTGGGAAAGAGCAAGAGTCACTTGGATGTCTTTCCAGGGGTCACTGATCCCTCCTTGGTGCAGATGCTGGTTTATGTCAGGTTTGAGCAGCTGGCTCTGCTCAGCCTTTCTGCAGAGGAACAGGCTGGCCAGTCCCTCTGTACAGGTATAGGTTTTGGCTGACATCTGTTAATACAACACCATAAACTAGGGCAGGAAGATTGTGCCATCTATGAAACAAACACTTCACCATGGAGACATTCTCCTAGGTCTTCTGACTAGGGCTAGCTTAACATGAAAGGCAATCTTCTGAAACACTAATAGTAAAAGTTAGCATAGTACCTCACTTATCACCATCTCATTCCTGGCATTAACTTTGCTTATCCAAGCAGTTTGTGTTGCAGGAAAAACCTAAATTCTCTCTTCGGAGAAATGTATTAACACTATTATTGTGTTAGTGCTTCCTTTCCAAATAATTTTCCATTTACTTTTAGAGCCTATAGTTTCTATGGTCAAATCACTGACAGATGCAGATCAAACAAATACAGGTTTCTTTGGACTTTTCAAGTCAGGGGTATTTTTAGTGTTTTTCATTAAGATAACTATCTTTCAGATTATTTTTTCAGCAAAAGCTCTGTGCCATATAGTGTTATGCCAGGTGAATATCTGTAGCTTTTGTTTACTTGCATTTAATTTTAGCTTTGTGTTTTTGTGCATCATTTCCCTCTGACTCCCAGAAGTGAGAAGGAAGTAGGCTGAAAGTATCAAGAATGACCTTCACATTCACTTCAAAGCGAGTTATAGTTGGTACATCACTATTTTTATACATTATTAATCATCTCCACTGTTAGGAAGAATGTTTACTAGTAGATACAAAAGTAATCAGTGTAGTCATTATGATGCACAGCTACTGGATTAATTAGGAAGTGATAAAGAATTGGTGAGGAAAAATATTGACTGGAACTACAGATTTAAGAATGGGATAAAAAAGTTCAAGCCTAAGTATACATAAAAACCACTTGCACAAATTTTATACAGTGCCAGTGTATAAAATATACTGTTCTTATCCCTTTGGACTGACCAGTGCTCTTTAAGTACACCAGGGTCTATATACCTGAGAGAAGTTGCTGTTCAGTGATTAAAACCTCACCTGTATCAGAAATTTCTGGTGTATGAATCTAGCCTGACCTCAGCTGAGGTTCCTGTGGCTTCTCTCTTCGCTGCATTTGTTTTTAAGAGTCTATTTCTATACCAGTTCTTAAAGGTCAGATTATCCTGCATAAGAAGGATGTAACACTTTCCATCCTTGGGGCAGATATAGCCCCAAGAGAGTTTGCTCCTGCCTGCAGCCCTGTCCATTCCTCTCCCCCAAATAAAAAACCCACAAACAAATGCAAAAGCAGCAACAAGAAACGAAAACAACCACCCCAAACCCCCAGACCTGTACACTCATCCAAAACAGTCACCACTGGCATTTCTCTGTAGAGCATTTCCCTTTACAGAAATCATACAGAACTGATGGAAAGCCAAGAACAAATTGTCTCAAGGACAGATGAATACCAATGTTTTCCACAATTCCATGATTTAACTTTGTATTTTGGATTAAATCAGAAGCCAGAGGGTTTAAAGCAGTCCCAATACTGAGTAGTTAATCAGCTGGCATCTGTTTATCCTCCAGACCTGGATATCTCCTGTACTTCTGAAGCCAAACTGTGAGCTAGGGCTCTAAACTAGTTGCTGTTGTTCACTTCTGCACAACGGATTTTACTCTGTGCTAGGAGTTTGAAAGCCTAGAAAATTAGGGACAGACAGAAAAGAGCCACTTTCAGTGTTGTGTTGCCACAAACCTGTGCTGGTATAAATGGATGTTTGCACTCCATCAGGAGCAGTGAGGGGGGACAGGCAGAAACCCCTCCTGCTTTGGGAAAAGGCACATGGAGAGGGCAAGGAAGGCCTGAAGTTTCCTTGCACCCTTGCCACCAAAGAGGCTAAGGCTCTTGCAGGAAGGCAGGCACCCCCATTTTGGCTATGTTCTCCATCTTCTAACCTCTAGAACACTTGTAAATTCTCTCTTTTCCTATCCAACCTCATATCTTACACTAACAATGTGTATCCATTCTCCAGATACCCACATCTCCCTAGCACTTCACTGATTTCTCACTTTTCTTTGTCCTAGCCAATATGATATCCTCCTCAAGCCTCAGTTTTTCCAGTATTGATCTGATTTTTCTTCCTTAACTCATTTCTTCTAAAATGCTCTTGGGTTTATGATTTCTACCACTAAAAGAAGGGAATAAACGCTGTTAGGTTATATTTCAAGAAAGGGGAAATTGATGGAAGTAAGATATTGACTTGGCATTGTAATTAAAGGTTCTAGAAACAGGAACTTACATGCCTCTTCTGGCAAACAAAAAGTACAGACAGTGGGCTTCCAAGTGGGATCAGGAAAGTTAATTTGATTTTGAAATACTGAAACAGCTGCAATATTTTCCAGAAAGTGAGAACACAATAGCATCTTCACTAGGGCTTCCCAGCTATTTCCAGAATGCATTCCTGAGTGAACAACTCCTTGAAGAAACAGTATATCTTCACCTCTATACATTCAAATCATTGGGCTTGAGCAAATCCAGGGCAGAATTGCATCTGTCACCAGACACAGCAGCCTGTGACTGGCACTGATCAAAGAAGGTCAGAGGAGGACACTGCTTTCTACTGATAGAGCTTAACTACCAGGAGTAAAGGAAACCAGAGCATTTTGTAGAGTTTTGTGTTGAATCACAGCATGCAGATCTCCCTCACATAAGGTAACAAATCTATATTTACTAAAAAGTGACAATATACTTTCATTTAAAAAAATATTAGAAGAGCATTCACAGAAATTGCCTCTAGAAATCAATCAGAAGCCTTAAACAGCTGTGAAAAGGCAATGAAAGCAAAATATTCTTCTGTAAACTAAACTTATCTTCACTTGGGACAAGAACGTCTATTTGGATTTTCTTCTGCCAATAAGACAGGGATGAGAGCACAGGAATGCACTGAGGGAGGCTTCAGGGCAAGGGCTGAAGCACAGGCATTGCCAGGTAGGTACAGACCCACCAGAACACCAGCACGGGGCCACATCCACCCTTCCACTCTGCTACTGACTGCCCTGAGCTAATTCAAACTAAAATTTGGAGTCAGCAGCCACCCTGACACTCAGGTTTCATCTTCCATCACTGGGGAAGAGGAACAAGGCTCCCAGAGCCAGGGTCCCCATTTCCCACCACAGCATCTCTGTCTGGGTTGCTGGCTCTGTCCAAGCCGTGTCCCCACATGTCCTGGGTCAGCAGCACCTGTGAGTGACCAGAGAGGGGCACAGCCCTGCCTGGCACACAGGGAGGGCACAGCCCTGCCCTCAGCCTGGCACAGGGCAGCAGGACAGTCCCCGTCCTGCAGCCAGGATCTTGCCCTGGCTGTGTGTGCCTTTGCCATCCATGGCTGCAGGGTGGGTGCAGGTGCCCTGCTCTGAGCTCTGTATTTACCTTCCAGGACCTGCTGAGGGAAGCGGTGCCTTAGCAACGGCTGAGTAGCATTAAAGAACAGACATGTGACATGTAGGAAGAGAATTTAGGGTGACGGTGGGGGAGAGATTATTCAGTGTTTTCCATATTTTGGCAGAACAGAATTTAATTTCCTTGAAGTTACAGCAGTCAATGACAAGCAGCAGTGTGCACGTGGAACACCCCTGGCTGAGCACTGAAATAAAGCATGACTAGACACAGCAAATAACCCATGCAGACTGCAAGGGGTTGTTTAAAAAATAATTATATACTTGTCACTGGAGAAGCTTTTCTGTATTTATAATTCCTTTTTCTTCGTAGCCTCCTGTGATGGAATTCAGATAGCATGCATGGCATTATGTTAAACAACCAGTTCTGGAATACTTCCCTTTTTTCCTCTCTTTTACAGGCATTAAGGCAGTGGATACACTTCTTATAGGCATTATTTTAGGGACAGTTAAGGCCTATGCTTAGTCACTTCATCACTGACTCAAATACAAACTCTGCTCATGTGCCATTAAAGAGATTGAAAGCAAATCTTTAAATAAGTACTTAGCTTGCTTTTAAAGCAATGTGGTTTCTTTACTATGATAAAGTGATAAAAATACATATGAGATCATAAAGCTCACAGTAATTTTGTTGCTGAAGAAGTTTTACCGCTATCTACTTGAATTCATTTGGTCTGAAGCTTGCCTTGGTCTAGCATTTTTTGAGTTGAAAACATTTTTTATACAAACAGCATGGGATTGAATATAACTAAGCTTTTTTATACATATGTAAAGTGGACAAAAAAGATTTTCCCTAAGTAAGGAAATGCTATATATAGAAGGAAATCTGAAGACTTTCAAGTCACAGACTTCAGGAGGTTTGTTAGCACCATCCCCAGGGAGGCAGGAGGACAAACAATAAAAAAGCAATTTCCTGCACAGGAACACACAGAACATCAAGAACACCTAGTAAAGAGAACAGAGCTGTGCAGAGTGGAAGTCATTTATCCTGCTGGCTCACGTTTTTCACTCTGCTAATCACCATTCCCTGTTACCATCAGTGGGAGCTGCACACACATCAGTAGGTGACACTGAGTTCTAAATATTTTTAATAAATGTCACAATAAGCCAGAGAAGGTGTAGCCTCCACAACTCTTGAGATGTATAGTGTGGAATAACAGCTCTGGGGAATAAAGAATGCCACAGGGCAGGATAGTGCCATCAGAACTGCAGAGCCAGTGGGGACAGAGCAGTCCCTGCCCTCCAGAGCTGCGCCAGGCACACCATGGCCAGGAAACTGCATCCCTAGGGAATCATTCTGCTGCTGCTGGGGGAAAATCCTGCATGCAACTCCTGCAACCTTCTGCAGCTGCTCCTCAGCCCTTGAGGGTGGCAGACATGGATCGTGGCAGGAGTTAGTCCACATGCTCTTACTTGATTCTTTCCTTCTCTTTTTCTTTTTAGCAGACACACCACAAAGGAGTTAATATGAACACAAACACACAAAATTGGTATTTAAAGTTACTTTCATTTGTGCTCACAGACACACACAGCTTTCATGATACCAAAGGGGAACCAGAAGCTTGTCTACAGCAAATAAAAATTAATCCTGGGACAGGGCTGCCTGAGCCATTCTGATTCTGCAGCAGCAGTTATTTAGGTAGAGCAGACACCACAGAAGAAATGTTAGATGGCTGCACTGAAGGGGTTTAGAAAGTGCAGGATGTGCATGGATGTGTCAGATCTCAACAGATGGATTGCTGATTTGGGGTTTATGTAATTCAGAGCTGTTCTAACAGTACTCAGGGACAGACATGCAGAGTAACAGAATGGCAGTATTTGAGAAGCTTTGCCATGTTTTCACTTCCTCATTTGGATATTTTCTTTCCATCTTCTTTGCCAGATAAGTTTTTCCTTCATAAAAAGAATCCCAAACACATACACAAAAAACAAACCAAAAAAAACCCCAAAAACACACAGTGGCAGGAACCCTTTCTTTGTGTGACATCCCAGTTAGGTTTGTGCACTAATAACACTGTATTCATATTAAACCAATTTTGTACATTGAAAAGGTACCTGTAATCTGTATGTCTTTCAAAATACACCTTGCAGCTTTAGGTTTCTGTTAAATAACACCTTTCTGAATTTCAAAGCAAATAAAACTGGAAATTTAAGGACACTGTAAAGATACTGGGCTAATTTCTTTGTGCAATCTCCCATACGATAACTTGTCAAAATCGGGTGGAAAAAGTACTGGGCTGTCAGCAGGATCTTAATGACAGCCTTAAGCAAGTTTTTCAGTTGTGTCTATTTCTCCTCCCATTCCTGGTCTTGGTCTGTTTTTACCTTCACTATTTTTAGATGAGGAATGTCTTTCATTACACTTGTGCAGTGAGAACCCTGAGATGTTTTATGAACACTATGTAAATACTAATATCAATGCAGGCATGGTCCCTCATGGTACTTTTATAGGTGTATTATCAGAGGGCTTCCTTTCCTACCAGAGAAGAAATCTGCACTTCTGCAGTTCACACATCTCAAGTGTGAAAGATTCATATGCATTCAATAAGGACTTTCAGTTATGAAAAAGACTGCAGTTTGTACACTGCTTTATCTTAACCAGACTTGACTTTGTCACATTCATCAGATGACTGAAATTATTTTTTTCAATAAACAGTGCTACTGCATATCATAAGACAAAGGAATGTTACAAGCAAAAGTAGAAAATTAATATTTTTATCAGTTGAGCTAAAGGGAGCACACATTTTTCCCCTCCATTTTCCCATTTGTTTCTGATTCCAAATGTTTTGCTTTCTGGCAGGGAAAATATGTTTGGAATCAAAACAGACCCCACAATTTGAAGTTACCCTGTGTTACTTTGTTTTTCTTTTCCCTTTAATATATTCTTTCTGAAATGAGGAAAGCCATTCACCCAGAGAGAATTTACCAGAAGGGGTTTGGCAGCATTTTCCTGCTGATGACTGCTGCTGTATTCTTTGATACAAGTCTTTGCAAGGTGGGATCAAGCACAAAAAAAAAAAAAAAAAGAAATACCCTGATCAAGTGATTGGACAGAGGCTTTCCTGCACGGCCTTGGTACACAGACCATGGTGTAACACTCCATGTTCCATGAGAAACCTGCTGTAAGCCACAGGGAAAAGTGTTCCCACCTCACAGAAAGCCACTATCTGCTCTGCAGCCCAGGTTTCAGTTCTTGCACATAAAGGAGTTTGTGTGGACTCCACATACATAACCCACCTACACAATCCCCTTCCCAAGAGGTGCTTGCTGCCAAGCTCCCTTGTGTGCAGGCCAAGGAATATGGACATTTTCCAGTCCTGTCTGTTAAGGCTTCCCTGCAGGAAGCTGGCTTCCTGGGGTGTGAATTTGTGCTTTAAAACCATCTGCCCAACGCTGCTTCATCTCAGGCAGTGCCTCAGTGCAAGAAACAATAACTCCTGCTCAAAGGTCACAGGGTCTGGTGACCTGGCACTAACCCTCAAATTCTACAAAGTCAGGTTAAATACAACAAACCTGGCCTGAAATACAACAAACTCCAAAGTCAGCTCCAGCTAAACACAGCTTTTCATTAACAGAGCTCTGAGAGTCACCTTGCCTGTAGAGACACAGGTTGAACACTTCCTAGTGAGCAGCTGTAGTGGATAATGTTCTTTTCATTCTCTCACCTCTCAAGATGAGTTTATTTAACCTAGAAATGAAATCATGTCAAGAGAACATTTTCCACAGTCACACACACTGGAGGAATGCTGAGCCCTGTTACTGCACAGGGGATCAGTGTCTGCTGGAGAGACAAGAGGCACTCAGCAGGTTTGTGGCCAGGGAGATGCAGCCTGACTTTGGGAAAATCAGAGTCACAACCACTAAGAGGGAACCTGGTCTTTAGGAACAGAGCAGACAACTATCTCTGCTAGTCTGTCAGCCTTACCAGAGAAAGGAATGGATTAGATGATGCATATAAAGTTCTATTTCCTTCACCCCCAGGTTTCTATGGCACTGAAACAATACACAGCCGTTCAAACTTTAGCTCAGTGCTGTAAACAACTATTATTTACACCAAACCTGACTCACTTTCCATGTGAGCACGCAGAATAAACTTTGCCAAAACTCATTCCTTAACTCCATCTCATTTTAACACTGACAGCCTTTTAGACAAGGCCTCCAATGGTTCTGGAGGGTATAATTCCTTCAGTTAATAGCTGTGTGGATTGGCTGATGTTAGGATGGAGCAAACAGCCCTTGCCAGCTGCACCTTGTTCAGTGATCAATTACCTAATGACACTGCAGGTGATTTTAACACAAACATTGCTTTCCAAGGTGTAAATGCAAACAGTTCAGTTGCAGAGGATCTTAAAGACAGATGAAAAAAAAATACTCAAATATCCTTATCCTCCAGTCTGCAGCAGCCAAAAAACCATAGATGGCATTGAGCCATGAGATCAGGCGTAGCCCGTGCTGTCAGATCACTTTCCCAACCCATTCTCATCTCCCCAGATTGATTCCTGCCAGCATCACCTCGGGTCCTGCTGGTCCCTGGGTGCTGCAGCAGGCACTGCCCTGGAGCCTGGCCTGGCCTCACCTGTCTGGGAGCCAATGTCCCTGCAGGAGCCAGATGCAGCCACCTGCTGGGCCAGCTGGCTTTGGAGGCAGCAAGAGAGCCAGTCCAAATCACCACAGACTGTCCCTGGTGGTCTGTCAATAACATTGGTACCTCCATACCCTATAGCCACTATTGACACCTCAGGGCAAACCTCCCCCTCTTCATTAATAGCAAAAAGTATCACCCGTAGGTAGTTGTAGATGCAACTGGACTAATGCCTGCTAGAAGCACTTTTTGGATATAAGTTACTGCTGGAAAAAAAGGAAGATGAATTTTGATTAAAAACTCACCATCTACTCCAGCCTGCAAACTGATTATACATTGATGTAGAGCTCAGCAGTGCAGTGGGGCCAGGAGACAAATGAACACCAAGTGTAGGTGGTGAGGAGCAGACACACTTTCTGTCAAACTGGACAATGTCATTTTATACATTAAACATCTGGGGTTTTTATTTTAATCTTGTTATAACTGAGCTATATATAGCAGGAAAAAAGAGTGTTACTAAAGTAGACCTGTTCCTGAAGTGACCTAAGATAGACTAAACAGACCATCTGTCTTGGGAATCTGATTTTTAACCAGAAATAAAAAGGAATGTTAGAACCTATGAGTTATAGTTAGCCTTAGTCCTTATTTCATAGTGCTCTAACTTTTCCCTGGAAAAATGTAAACAGACTGAAAGAGGGGGAGGAAAAAAAAAAAGGTTTTCTGAAGTTTTATTGCCTAGAGGGAAGACAAGGGGGAAAAGTCATTTTTCCTCTCAGGGAGAGAGCTGCAAAGTCTCTCTGAGCTGTACAAGAAAAGCACATCAGAGCAAAGTTACTGAAGTGCAATGCACAAACAACACTACTGTAACAAAGTGATTGGCATCATGGTATCATGTTCAGCTATGCTGCTACCAGAAATAAACTTATCAAGCCTTGGTGATATGCATTTGAATATTGAAGGAGATACACATTCATTGCTCTTCTAGAGGAAAATAAAATAGCTCAACAGAAAGCAGGTAAAATGATAATAGAACAGTATTCCCAAGGACCACGTAAACTTGCTCTACAAGAAAAATACCCTTTCTGTGAACTCCTCTTGAGCATGGAAAATGTACTTATTTGTACTGATTAATTCAATAGTTTCCTCTCTTTGTTTCAGACTACTAATTAATATCTCTGCTTTAAAAAGGCAACAAACCAACCAACAAAAAAAAAAACCAAAAAAAAAAACCAAAACCAAACACAACAAAAAAGAAAACCACACAATCGAAACAAGCAAAAATCCAAACATTGCCAAACTAGATTTCCTTTTAAAGTCAGGGAGTGAAGAGGTGTCCTTTAAACCCATAGTCAGACTGGCTGGTGGAGGCGTTACCATACACAGTGCCAGGGGAATTGACTCCTTGGTTCTTGCAGAACTTTGCCAAATGCCCTGCCAGACTCCACTATGAATGTATGAATAAAAAACCGTAAAGTCAGATTTTTACATTTAGCTTCTTTCAGCAAAAACAATTAAAAACTCATAAAAGTAGTTGTATCCATTCTCAGCTCCACAAGATAATGAAACAAAACTACATCACCAACGCAGACAGCCCCAGGTTCCACCTGTACCTGCTGCCAGAGCAGCAAAAAGGAGCACAAAGCCTGCTCCATGCAGACGTGGGGCACTGTGACCTCTCTCACAGAGGTTTTGCCTGCAGATCCCAAGAACTGTTGGGCAGAGCAGCCCCAGGGGGACCGGGGCTCCTTCCAGCCCAGCACACCACATCTCACAGCAGCAAAACCCCAAACAACAACTGAGCACATCGTGATACCAGCAGAGCAGTTTCCCACAACAAACAGCCCCAAGCAAGAAGACAAAGAACCAGCAGCAGCCAAGAGCTGCTCACTCACCGTGCAAGCTGTGTGTCCCATGCTCCAGCCTTCCACAACCACCTTCTCCCCCAGCCTTCTCTGCAGGAATAACCCCCTCCCCTGCTTCTCCCACTTTTGTAGCCCCAGGTGCAGCTGCTCAGTGCAGCCCTGGCCCTGCTGATGGGAAACACCTGGTGCCAGGGGGGACAGCACCAATGTGTTTGGGTCTGTGCTCTGTCCCAGGAAGGTGCCCGTGCAGAAGGGCTGGCAAAGGGCTGGCACCCCTGTTCTGCCCTCGGTGCCAGGTGAATTTGCCATCACAGGCTGACCACAGTGGTGGTGCAGACACTGAAGTTCTGCATCTGTTGTATTTGCCCCAGTGAAGGAAGGAATGATGGATCTGACTCCATGTTCTCAGAAAGTTAATATTTTATTATATTATATTAAAAGATACTCTACTAAAAAACACAGAAAGGATACTTACACAATGCTAAAAAGATAAGAATGAAAACTTGTGACTCTCTCCAGAGTCCCAACACAGCTTGGCCTTGATTGGCCATTGAGTCAAAACACTCACACCAGAATCCACTGAAACAATTACCTGTGGTAAGCAATCTCCAAACACATCCCAGAGGAGCAAAATACAGGGGAAGCAAGTCAGATCATTATTGTTTTCCTTTTTCTCTGAGGTTTCTCAGCTTCCCAGGAGAAAATCCTGGGCAAAGGGGTTTTTCCAGCAAATGTGAATGCCACATGCAGCCTGTAGGGGTTGTGCCCCCAGGTGACCCATGAGACCCCCAGTTCTTGCATCAAGCTCATCCCTCCCAGGGCGGCTTTCCCAGCTGCCAGGGCTGGGGGTGTCACCCCGTGTGCCTCCCATGGCTGCACATTCTGTGTGCCTGGGACACACAACCCAAAATGCGGGCACTCACCTCGTCTGAGTTTGAGCCACCAGGTTTTGTCCTACTTTGGTACTTCAAAGTTTGTCTTTTGGTTTTCTGCATCAGTCATTCCTGTGTTCAAAAGCAGAATATAAATAGGATCACAGAAACCAATCTTCCATTTCTTCCAGAGTAAAAATTAAATCTGCACTTTTGACATCATCATATGGAAGTAGCAATCACAGAGTAGAGGTACATAGCAAGTCATAAAAGGATTCATCAAATATTAAAGGAATTTGATTTTTAATTGGACTTTCAGTGGTCAGACATTTTAAACTCTGTCAGTAGTTTTGAAAAGCATTGACAGAATTGTCTTGCAGTGTAAAGTTGGTTAATACATAAAATAAGTCTCTTCAGACCAGAGTCAGGCAATTTAAATGCTCAAAATACCTTATTAAGATTATGAGGAAAAACATAATTACTTACTACCAATTTGCTACTAATAAAATAGATTTTTGTTTATTGTGTAACACTGAAGCAAGGCCTAACCTTGCAGCTTTAGTTTGGTAGAACTCCCATCAAGTGAGGAATTAGTGCTAGACATAAGTCATCACATGGGAATAATGCAGGAAATATTGTCTAATTAAGCCTTACAAGTTTTTTTTGGAGTAGCTCTGGGGAAGTTAAATGCTTACCTGTCATCATGGACTGGGAAAAACTGTCAAGAGCCTAAAAGGCACATAGCACTGAAATAAGGAAATGGAAATTTAAAATTAATTTACTGTCCCACTCGTAGGTTAGTCTAGGTGGAAGTTCTCAACCTGGAAATTATGTTATTTGGGTCTCTGTCTCACATCCTTTACCATATCTTTCATGGTTGCTAAGAAACAGCAGCATTACAGCAGAGTAATCATTGGTACTTCAGTGTAAATTGTGGTTAATTAGCTGATGTGTGAAGTGGGATCCCTGCCATGAGCAGAAAGAGACACCGTTCATGTTTAAAAGCACAAACCAACACCACTGACAGGCTGAGGATTCCTTCTCAATCAAAATGTTCAAATGCTAAAACGCTTTGGAAAGTTGACATTTCCTGGAGTGGTTTGTAGTACATGGGAAGGATGAAGGAATCATGATTAGCTGTGTCCCAAAATCTGGTCTTTTGCAGGCCTTAATGAAAATTCTCAGCTTGAGTGTCAAATCTGATGGGTACAAGCAAAGATGATGTGATTGGATAAATTAAAACAAAAGGAATTTGTTTTCTGACATAGATAACATATACAGCAGGAAAAGGGTTACAGCTTAGGAGAAGGTGGGAAGTAAAAGATGCTACTGGGATTTTTTTAGAAGATTTGAAAGTATAATTTTATATGGAAATTTTCTGGGACTAAAAATGTTTAGGATACACAAAATAACTAATTATCTTTGTCTTCTGTATTTCTTATTTACCCAAACAAGGGTAAACATCATAGTCTTGAACAGAAATCAGTCTTGGCTGTGTCATTTGCCGGGGAATTTTCTAATTAGTGCCTTTGTTGTAGTCAAACAGTCTTGTCATTTGATTTCCAAACAGGAGTGAAAATTTGATATTTCATTAGGAAAGAACAATGAACAAGTGCCTGATATTTGAAGTTCAGGGCAGATCTGTCATTCTCTTTCTAGCAAATTTGAGATAGCAGTGAGATTGTTTTTCAGCTAAGTCAAGTGAGAGAATTTTAAATACCTCAGAAACTGATTGCTGTGAAAGCATTTTTTTAAATACAATCTTAGATAATATAACATTTTCTTAAGTTCTGCTTGGAGAGGAAAAGAATATTTTGCTTCAGTGTCTTTTCCCATTTCTTTTCCAAATATGGATATTATGGAGAGACGTTTCTAAGACAAGTGCAATGAACTTCTCAGTTCTTACTGAGCAGAGCCTCTGACAGACTAGCTAGGTGCCAAGTGTTAGCATTAATAACCATCTCAATCTATGCTCTGTTAGACAGCCTTCATTTTAGCAGTTATTTTAAGAGCCAAAATGCTTTGTGTGATGGTTTATTAAGCAGAATATACACTGCAAACAAAAAGATATTTGTGTTCATTATGCTTTGAGAGCCTTCAAATTACAAAAATGTAGAAAATATGTTTTAGATCTTTATATGTTAAAAATGTCTATTTTTATGTGTGTTGCTATTTCCAGACTAGTATTCAAAAGTTATTACTCTGATTGTTTCTAAAGCTTCTATTTTCCTTCCTCTCCCTGATGGTAGAAAGATTCATACATCTTATAACAAATCAATGTTTATTTCATTTTGCTACTGATTGAGATGTCAGAGGGCTTTTAAGATGTATTGTAAATAAATAGTTTGACTGAGACCACATTGGCTGTGCCCCAGAGGAGAAGCTATGGTAATTTTTGGAGCAGCCCAGTGCTATTTTGGACATGTGCTGAACAACCAGCTGTTGTCACTGGGGCAGAAAGAGGTTAAAGCAGGGAGGATGCAGCCTGACCCAGGAGAGGAGGATAATGGGATGAGTGAGCTGAGCAGAACTGGGGTGGAAGTGGGATAAAACTTCCCTTTCTCTCACTCTCTCATCTGTTGATCCCAGCTCAGAGTGTGAAATTCATATGGGTAAAAAAGAAACCCATAAGATGCACTTCAATAAGGGCCTAAAGGATGTCTATTACTCGGTGGTACTGCCGTGCCCAGAAAACTTGGGCTCTGAAACCAACCAGAGAAATCTTTATTGAAAACAGCAGACAGGTCAGTAAGTGCCAGGAGCATGGCAGGGCAATTCCATTCTGGGAAGGAGAGTGTGTGTCAAGCCCTGCTCCACCTGCAGGACTGCTGCACGTGGTTCCTGGGATGCTCTTGGAGAAGCTGGTGGAGATGCAGACATGGATTTGGCTTTCCAAACGCTCTGGCTGAAGCTCCTGAGGGTGGCATGGGCAGTGACAGCCTCTGAGGTGTCCCAGCAGAAAGGGAGGAGCTGGCAGGACCTGCATTCCTGCATCCCACATGCAGGCTCTGGCACATCTCTGTGCTCCAGTGTTCAGCTTTCAAAGGGAGCTCTTGGAAAAGGGCTATGGAACAGCCACTCAGTTTCCACTTGACAGAAAGCAGCAGTTCAGTCCCACTAACTGTAGATTCTTTTTAGAGAACAACCCTAGAAATGAATCAGTAAAAGGCACAACACAAAATAGGCTGCTGTTTCAACTGGCAACTGCAGAATGCACTTGTGTTGGCTATTTCTGTCTTCCTCGAACAAGAATAATTTCCATCATTTTAAATCATTTTTCCAAGTTGCACAAGCTGTTTTCATTTTCCAGCACTAATCGAGGAGAAACCTTTATTTAAATCTTGTAAACCATCATGGGTGAGTAGGTGAACCTGTAACAGAGCTAAATAAATATGCCAGATACCCAAATGAGTTTGTTATCTATTCCAGAGCAGTGAAAAAAATAAACTATTCTGATTAAATCTTCGAGTGGCAAAGTTCCAACCCCAGCAATAAGGCAGGCCCTATGTTCTCTGGAGCTGACATATTTCTTCAGCATAGAACAAAGTGAGCTCTGCAGCAATGATGACTGTAGCCAGCTATGGGAAGGAATAAGCACTCAATAGTCTGCTCTGTGTTTTCAGTGTTCTATTTAATTTTGCATATTATGTAACCTTTTTCAATTCAGAGTGCTTACAGTAAATTTAGGCTTATAAAGACTTGACTAGGTTTTCATAATTACCTTTTTCTCAGACATCTTGTAAAAAGCTCATGGGCTGCTGTGGTCTGGGTATACCCTCCAGGTCTGCAGTCCAAGACTCAGCCTGGATATAAAGATGTAACCTTCTATAATACGCTTCACCCAGGAAATAAACCAGTGGAGAATTGTGGAATTTTTTCTCTATCAAGACCTGGTACCAGTGTGATACCACATGTGAGCAGTGGTGCATGACATCCCTGTAAACGTCTCAGCTTCATCCAATACAAGGAGGAAAGGGAATACTTCAGGGCTTAGTAATTTTTTTTTTTTGTCCAGCTTTTTTCTTTTTAATTAATTTGTTCTTTACTTCCCCTCTAATAAATTAGACATCATGGACTTTCATCTGTCTCTTTGTATTGCCTGAACTGCGCAGGCACAACCATGGAAGTCAGTGCTTTCAGATCTGCACTCCTTACTCAGGTTTTTTAACAGTCATTATCAAAGATTGAACATTACAAATATAAATAAGCTATCTGAAGTTAAAAGCTTTGAAGCTTTGTATAACAACTGGTTCTAAATAAAAGCAAGGACTGAAGCACCAGCAGCAGCACTTCTGTGGACAAGAAAGACACCTTTCATGTGGGGAGTACCTGCAGAGACTGCTCCTGCTCCCCAGCACATGAAAGGAGACCAGAGAGGAGATGTGTGAGACTGCACTTGCACGAGGTTAATGCATTGTCTGTTTGGACCATCAAAAACAGAAGCAAGAACACAGGACACTGAGAAGTTAAAAAAGAAAAAACAAACAAACAACTCAGCCTGATTTAATTGGAAAGCATCACTTGGCTGGCTTCTTCAGTAATTGTTGGAAGCCATCCCAACTCCTTATATATTTAGAAGTGATACAATTCAACTCGTAAATAATTTTTTAATGAGTGACAGTGCTCCCAAGGTATGTGACTTAACTCTTCAATGTGTATGATAAATAGGGTTGTTCCTTTCATGCTTCATACACTTAGGACATTTTATGATAACAATAGTTTTACTGTTGGATATTTTAGAAATAGGATATCCCAATAAATGCATTTGCTGTCCTGTGAAATGACAAAGGCTTTGGACAGCAGACAGCAATAACAACTGAAACAATAATAACATGCTGAAACAATTAGTATTACCAGTCCTGTGGTGTCAGAGAGATGAAATTATCATTAGGGAGATCTACATAAGTGCATGCAAGATTAGATTTGATTAAAAGGCAGTCTTTGCACTGCAAAATCTAGCAGTGCTGTGTTGTCACTGAGAATGAAAAATTCCCTGAAAAAAATATATTTGTTTAACATATTTATGCATATATATTTTTCATTTTTTTTCTAGGCGTTTTGGTTTGTTTTGATGGTTTTCTTTGGGATTTTTTTCCAAAAAGACACCAAGTCTATGGGACCAAACTCTCTCAGTCTGAAGAGAGGAGGACTGAGCCAGATTCCCTATTGCATTGGGGAACAATTTACTTTTTCAGCCAAAATCAGTGCAGCGAGGGTAACTCAAATGGCAGACTCAACAAGCAAAGGCTGAAAACCTTGAGAGGTTGACAGGAAATCACTAGGGATTTTAGGAAAAAATAGATGCACTTCCAACAATAATTCAGCCAGCCAACATTTTCTGTCAAAAGAGCTCAAGAATTCCAGTTTATATGAATGCTAGAGACAGTCTGTAACTTGTGATTTTCCCTGTTCTCAACTGCATAAGTAGATAAAGTTGTGGTATTTGTCCAGTCTTAAGTCTCATTAGGTGCAGAGTGGGTATTGTTCTTCAGATAACCTATTAAAGTAAACGTGATGAGAGGAGTGCTCCCTCTCTGGGTGCAGAACTGGAGCAGTGTGTCAGCACAGGGGGAATTGTGCTGGTGTACACCAGAGGATTTAGCTTATTTTAAAGACAAGCAAACCTTTTCACAGGCTGATTTTGTACCTAGGGCCAGAGGGTATAGGAAAGACCACAAATTATTTTTGATTTAGGGGTTATGTTTTTCTATGACTTCAGTGCAAATTTCAGCCACGCCGTGACTCATCTTTGGGATATTATTCAATATAGCTATTAAACATTAGATTGCATGAACAGAGTCACCTTAGAACTGGCAAAAATTAAGGACATATTTGGAAAGATATGAGGAAGGGTGGAAATCAATATTTTTTAATTCAATTTCCCAGTAAGGTCTGCTCATTTAACTCAGAATATACCCTATAAAAAGACAAAGCTATTTACATTAGAAAGTTTAAGCAGCGCTTGGCTGCGAAATCCCTGGCTGCTAAGGAAGCGTGTTTTCATTAGTTTCAACTGGCTTTGGGTTTAAAAAAAGTAACAAATAGTGCTGAAAATCAGCAAGGTGCCAAGGCTGGCAACAGGGAGTCCCCTGAGCCTGCAGCCATTCCAATCAGGGTACTGCTGAAAAGCTCTGTTCTCAGAGCTGGGCCCTGGCAATGCAGAGCCAAACCTCTTTTCATTCACTCCTTCCCACTTCAGTGCCTCAGTCAGGACTCGCTGGGGAGAAAAGGCTCCTCATGGCAGCTGTTCAAGGGATAAGGATTTTATATTTTTGTGTGGGGGTGGCTCTGCTGGTGTGACAACCCCTCACAGACTGTCACAGGACATCAAAAGGTCCCCTCACACAAAAAGGTCCACACTACACTCACACAGAAAGGTCCACATTACACTCACACAAAAATGTCCACATTGGATCTCTTTGTTCCACTTAGAGTGCTCAGTTCATTTCTACACATCTCAATTAGGGAAAGCAGCCCCAGCAGCTTCACTCCCTGGAGCTCATTCATGGGAGTAAAGCTGCAATGGGACACTGCAAACTCTGCACGGAATCAGAGGGAACTTTTGGCATGGAATCTTTTAAAGGTCCCACATAAACCTTTGAAGATGAAAGTCCATTTTTCTTGTCTGACAAAGAAAGATTACACAAGCAGGACTGGAAGAACAGAGTGTGATTATAGTTGCCCATATTTAACCAAAATACAGTAATTAGTGTACGTGATAAAAATGACAGCCAAGAAATGACATAGAACTAAGAGTTTCAGAGATCTTACAAATCATTAGAGTTTGGTGGAATTAGCCTATTATATTTCAAAACTTTAAAGCATCCACTGCACACATTTCTCCATTCCTGTCTCTGAAGCTATTTTTTTCCTTTACTGCTTTACTGACCTATGCCTGTGGTCTCTTCACTTCTGAGCAAAGATAATGCCATTAAAAGTCACTCCTAAATGTAGCCATTGACATAAATAATTTATATCCCCATATTCCAGATGATTTCTATTATTTTGTGGTGAGAAAAAGAAAAAAGAATGAGCAAAGAGCAGACACAGTAAGATTTCAGCTTGTTCTCTGAAAAGTTGTCTTAGTGAAAAATAAACATGACAAAAAGAAACCAGAAAAGAGTCCTTCTCTTATTTGCTGATTCAGTCCCCAGTGGGGAAAGTGAGAGCCTGAGTATGAGACAGACATAGTTTTTAAATTCAAGACATTAATTTAAACTGGAGCCACTGTGCAATGCAGGGTTATGCTCTGGTAGCTGTGGGAAATCAGAATGATAACATCAAATGTCTTGTACCAAAATACATTCTGAGAAAGGTGGTGAAGTGCACCCAAAATATGTATAATGGTTGACTGGGATATGTCCCCTTTAAATGGTGAGTTCCCTCTAAGAGATTTAGGGAAGAGAACCTGCTGGAGATTGAGTCAGGTTTGGATGAGAAGTGGTTGAGTCAAACCTAAGTACATCAAGGAAAAAGAAAGCTCTGTGTCATCATATGTGACATCAGAATTTTACCTGGCCACTTTGGGCCATTATCATTTATATCAGCAAAGATTTTCTTTCATGAAACTCTGAATATAGCAAAATAATTCTTATCTATGTAAAAGGAAGTAGAATGGAGTCCTAAATCTTGTTCATATGCAACCTTTGGGGTCCCCAGCTATTTCAGAGGCAGATCCCCACACAGCAAATGCTCCTCCACAAGGCAGTACTTTCTTCACCTTTGTGAAGAGCAAAAGGCAAGTATTTTCTTTAAACATTTTGTTTTCTGTGGCTTATCTGAGCAGATGACTTTTTCTTACTACATCTTGGCCATGTATTTCAATATTTTTAGATTTCTCTTTGGAAAGAAAATTAAGGAAAAAAGCTGCCTCCAAGTGCATATAGTTTCATTGGTTGTAAAATAAAGAACTTTTATGGGTAAATGTAAAATAAGAAAGCAATTAAATTGTATTAGAAGAAGCCATTACAGGAATGCCCAAACTAAGACATCCAAGTGTACACTTTTAGAATATTGGAATGTGTTACATTCTTTTTATAGTGTTGGACCAAGTTTTATTCTGGAACAAAGCAGATTGCTAAACAATTGTCAAGCATCTCTAGAATCTTACAAACCATATCCATCAGATTGTTAAGGAGATTTATCAGGTTCTATTTGACCAGTTGCCAAAGCAGTATCATTATTGTAACCATCTTGATTAAGAAACTCAGAGCTGCCCTGAATAAACCATATTTATCATCACATTTACAGACTTGCGTTCAGAGCATTAATGGTCTCACTTAACCAAAGTCACTGGATACAAATCCCTCTTCAGCTGCTGTCTTAGGATGGATCCTTTGTGTGAGTTCCAAAAAGAAATTGCATCAGCCAGCCACAAGCATGAACATGGGACCAGAACACACACAATGACAGCTGACTTTCTTGTTTTTACCCCACTCTTAACATTTGTCAGAAATCTTGCAATCTCCAACATGCTGCTTGGATTTATAGGCTCTCTCTCACTAGATAAGAGACAGAGTTCTGGTATCTGGAGCTTTATTTCTTTGATAAAAGCTTTCCACAAGCAATTTGTTGTGTATTAAAGTCAAATAAATGTCCGCTGAAGCAACATTACACTACCACCACTGGGCTGGGCTTAATGAGAGCTCACACAGTGGGGAGTCTGAGAGGCTCACTGGGGAGCCCATTTGCCATGAGAAAATGCAGTTTTATCACAGGCATATTTTGCATTGGTTGTTAGGCAAGCCAAAAAGCTAAAGCTTCTATGTAAGCATGAGAGCGTTTGGGGGGAAAATACTGAAAAGTGGCAAAGCACATTTGGCTTTAGGCTTGGAGAAGGGACACAGCTGACTGATGGGGAGGTGCTGCTCCTGAAACAAACCTTTGGGCAGGGGGGGAGCAATGCTGGCAGGAGCTGAGGAAATGCAGATGAGCAAAGGCCTGAAGAGCTCCGTGCCAAGGGCACCTCAGCAACAGCATCAGGCCCACAGGAAGAGAACAGATTGCTGCAAAAGGAACTATTTGAATAGATTTGGGTGGGGAAAAAGGAGAAAAAAAATCCTAAAAAAGAAAAGCAGGTCAGCTCTCTTTGGCAGCAGACCCAACTCACTAAGGTGAGGGTTAAACTGCTGCTCAGTTATTTGCCAGGGGAAGCTTCAGCTATACTGAAGTGTAGGGTTTAACAGCATGAGACCAGGAGCTCAGATTAGCATTGGCTAAAAGGAAATAAGAATAAACAGAAGGGCTCCTCTGCCAGACCTTTCCTGTTGAATATGTAATGTGTGGTGTCTCCATGCAGAGGACTGCAAACATTCTCTCGTTTGGTTTAAAGCATCCTGGGAAACTTCATTAAATTAATAATGACTGTTAGTAAAAGTTAAGCAATTATTTTAAAGTATCATTCAGCTTGATGATAGAGTTTATTGAAGTGTTCCTGCCAGCAGTTTACTCCCTATGAGCAATACCTATATTCAGAGCTCAAACACTGGATTATCACTCTCTAGGCTTTTTGCTGCAAACCCATAGGAATCTTAAGATTATTGTGGTTTATGAAATAATAGCAATGAATTACACCTATACAGTCATTCCTTTGTAAGACTCCTATCTCCATTTAAAAGCATAGAAATGTCTAATTTGATCAAAAGCTCTCTGCTTTCTGCTCATTCCTTGTGTACTTAGATGTGAATGTCTCTGGGATATGCTATGGCAATGGCTGGAGCACAAGCAGGAGCTACAGATAGGAAAATCTGTTGCAGGAAAATCCAAACCCTACAGAAGCAGGAGCATGGGGCTCTTATTTCTCCAGCCAAGTGTGTGATAGGGGTTGCTGGACCCCCTCACTCAAGGACTTGGGCCAGGTGTGAGAAATGGGCTCCAAGCAATCTGACCCATCCCTGCCTGACCAAGTCCCCTCTGGGGATTGCCCAGCTGCAGCAGGACATGCCAGAACTGCCCAAACCCCCCTGCATGAAAGGAATTAACACTTTCCTTTGTTGTAGAAGAAGTTGAACGGGAAACATAGGATTGGGCAAAATCCATTTTTTTCCTACAGGACTGATGAGAGCGGAGCAAGAATTTGGATTTTGTCACAAAGAGCACTAAGCCCAGTGTCCTTGGGCAGGACTAAGAAATGCAATATTAATTCTCTGGGAAAGAAGGATTTGCCAAGTCTTACAAAGCAGCAAGAGGAAAGTAGTCTTTTCCCTCAGGTGGCTGCTGGTCTATCTGAGAAAGTTGCACAGGGTGTTCAGTCTTTGAACACCTTGTCAAGGTATTCAAAGTCTGTTCAGTCTTTGAATTCCTTGTGAATTCCAGGAGAGATAACATGGCTCCAAACTCACCTTTGGAAACTTTCTAGGTCAAACTCAAGAAGCTGCCTATGCTTAAAATGGCTCCAGAAGGAGAAGTAACAGGCCAGCGCCTCTGCTTCTTCAGCAGGTACCACAGACACTCTAAAATTCATGTTTGAGATCAAGAAAGGGCTGCATTGACCAAAGTCCCTTCAGCAGTGTCAGTAGTGGGGTGGAATGGGTTCCTGCTGGCCATCCCCGCGTTCCCCAGGGCTGTGGGACTCTGCTGTTCCATCACCAACTCCAGAGCCAGAGGCAGCAGCTCTGGGGCAGCCAGAGGACAGCGGTGTGGGCTGAGCTGCAGGGCTTCCCTTAGCATCAGCCTGGGCCAGATCAGCTCCTGGGGAGCCTCTCCAGAGGCCAATGCACCCAGAGGTTCCATTCTGCATGGCCCAGCTGGATGCTCTCTGTACATGTGGGCATCATCATGAATCAGAGCCTGTGTGCTCAGAGACTTCACTGAATTGAAACCAGCAGGGATGGCACATTCTGGTTAGCTGTGTTTGTTGTTGAGGCTTGTCCTGTCAGGCTTTTCTGTAGCTAGTGCAAAGGCAGTGAGTTTTGGTTTTTTTCCTGTGCAAATTCAATCCTGACTCCTTGGAGCTGCAGTGTTATGTAATGAGGATACATGTGCATAAATACATATATATATATATATGTGTATATATATATAAACCCCCACATAACACATTGCTGTTACTCACATGCCTCAGAATAAACAGACCTTCTAAGAACTGTCTTGACCCTTTCAGTACTTTTCCAGCATCTTTCCCATTTCTGCTTTCCTGAAATACAGAGCTGTACTCAGAGTGAACTTCAGCACCATGGGTGGTTACAGGCACTGCTGTTACCCTGTTATTAGCAAAAGCATCCGTGTTATCAGTATTTCCCTCCTGGCATGATGTACTTTGTATATACACAATGAACGAGGTAAAAGCACAAACCAGATGATTTCATTAGTGTTTATCCTCTGCAGGAGCTCTGCCTGTCGGGTGTTGTTTGTGCTGCGTGGGTCAGTCACCTCACTGTAAAGATACTGATGCCATGCTCAGCAGTTTACTTTAAACCCACAACAAGAAAACCATCACCAGTTGTCAGGTTTCTCCTCCTTTTTATTTTTTTTTCCCAGTATAAACTCGGGATGTTTTCTTTCATTGGTGTAAGACACTAAGACACAATAAATTTAGCAGATAACAGCAGATAATAAGCAGATAATATGCATGCACATTTTGAACCAAAGAGGAACAGAATTGATCTGCAATTCTACCTTCCTCTCCTACCTTTTCTGTCCTTCCAAAGGAAATCATCTTTTGCTTGTACTGTAAGGCTCAGCTTTCATTAGCCTGGACTAAGTTTTTCACAGTGGTCATTCCCTGTGGCAGGATTGCCAGGGACAAGTGTGGAGAATCCAGCAGGTGGTCCGGTTCATGTGGAACAGATAGATATATAAACCTGTGTCCTTTTTTCCACAGGACTGGATTTCATCACATATTCATTCCTAGTGTTTTGTGCATCTTGATCAGATGCTTGACCTGACACTGTAGACAAGCAGTGCAGAGCAGATCACACAAAGGATATATTAAAGTCCAAATAAGACTTCATTTAAAGCAAAACAAGGTTATAGATCACATCTGAGGCATAAGGCAACGTGTTCCTACCAATAAATCCCCAATCAGATGCACAAAAACTTGTAAGGGATGCAGAGTGTGATGAATCCCAGCTGCATTGACCAGCATTAATTTTTCCTTTGTTCAGGAGTTTTCCATTTAGAATCTGGGTTGGCCATCTCCCCAGCAACTAATCCTTCTCGAGGGACAGGGGGAAGAAGAAACAAAAATAAGGAAAATAAAATTACTCAAGGATTCTACACAGCCTAATGTTCTGCAACGTAAAAATGTCTTTCCTTTTCTTTTGAATAACCAGGCAAACAGTAAAGCATTGTTCAAAATAATAAGTACATGGAGACTCTTCTAGTTTTGTTGTCCTCTTTGGGGAACAACACTAAACAGCAAAGTCTTCTTCTAAGTAGTCACATCTTCTGCCCTTTCAGTTTCAGCTTTGCTGATGTTAACAAATACTTTTCTAGCACCCTCAGACGGAAAACAAGGCATTGGTTTCAGCCTGCATTGAGGATATTGACATGTTGAGGTCAGATTTTCTTGTGAAGGTGTGCAGAGCTCCAGTGTTCATATGTGGGCAGCTGTTTCAGTATAGCACAGGCTTAATCTCCTCTCTGTTGAAGAAGGGGGGAAATTTCTAAACTACAAGGAAAAGGAATTTACTCATTTGCTTGTCAGCAAGGAGAAGACAGTGACATTTAAGAATAAATTTTCTCATTTAAACTTGTAACACCACCATTTCATTTATAACTACACCACTGAACTAGCTCACTGTAGGTGGATTCTGCAATATCAAACAGCAAGCAGGGTTTGTTTCAGCAAGGCTACAGTGAGATTGTCTGTAAGGAAATTGTTAAAGAAAACCCAAAAACTTCAAAAGAGTTAAAAGAAACCAGAGCAGGCATCATTCAGAAACTGATATTATCAGCAGCTCTTGCTCAGAAAGGAAGGGTACCCTTAGGTCTTTTATGAACTTGCATAAGCAACATTCCCATCTGGTATTGTGCTGGGCTCAAAAAGCTGCAGCACAGTCAACAATTAATTGGGGCTGGATGGAGCAAAACTGCTTCAAGCAGCAGCGAAACCCTCACTGCCACGCTGGAGCTCAGGTCTGCACCTGAAAGCTGCTGCAAGAGCCGCAGTTCAACAGCTGGCTCAGAAACGCTGCTGCTGTCCCTGCCTGCAGTGGGACACAGCCCTGGGGCACAGGCATGCTCTGGGAGCCATGAATTAATCCAGAGCATCTTCGTTACCCCAAAAGACTTCACAAGTTGCATCAACTCTTCCAGATCTGTTCAAGTCCTTTTTTACCTCCTGCACATTTCTCAGAATAGGAGCTAAAATTTTGGACTGCAGTCAGTGATAAATTAGATGCCTTTACAACTCCAGGCCTTTGCATTCATGGAGGGAGTGAAAACTGTTATGAATACAGAGACAAGTGCACCCACATACCTTGTAAGTAATGATTCTGTGACACAGACAATATCACGAAGGGGAGGGTTTAGAAAACTATTCCTTTAGTAATAGACACACACATCTGCAGAGCCTCTTCCAGCAGTAGTTTTGGGTTGGGGTTTTGAGTGGGATTTTCTGTTTGGTGAAGGGGCTCTGTTTGTTTTATTGAGGGGGAAGGTTGGGGATTGGGTTGGGTTTTTTTTGTTTAATCTGTTAAGGAACATCAGTCCATCATGGGATAAGCCTCACTTGAAGCTCCCTTATGCCCACACCAGGCTCTCCTGTTGGAGCAGGTTTGACATCCTTGGTTTGCTTGGTGACACTCCCATCAGTCCTGCCCTCCCAGCTGTAAGACAGCCACAGCTGTGCCTCTCTGTGCACTGCAGCTCCAGATGGGAGCCCTCACCTTCCAGAGTTGTGAGCACTAATCAGCAGCTTCAAAATATTTCTTTTTAAATTGACTCCCCCAAAACACATACACAGAGAATAAAAATTAGACAATAAATAGCCTATGCAAAAGGTTAAGGAAACCTTCTTCTCTTAATAGTTTTAAACATGTTGTGATCAGTCTACAGTGTCTGCTCCTGACTTAGGAAAGTGAACTGCTGTCAGACATTTCTTGCCATTATTGTCCTCTTCACCTTCCCCTCATTTGACTTTGTTCTCTGGTATAAACAGAGTTTGGAGGCATGGCTGGAATTAAATGTGGAAATTAACAGCTCCTCTGGCCTTTTTATTCAGGGACCAGCAGTATGTTTTTCCAGCTGCACCTGATATCTGGCATTGGTTTATTCCCCTTCCATCCATCACCTTCTTAATTCAAAACCAAGTGGTCAAGCAACCAAATACCAAATTAGGAAAACAACAGCACACAGTGTCCTTAAAAGAGTATCTCCCTCTTTTGCCAGACACACAGATGCCATTAACTCACATCAAGCTCCTGTCTTTCCCCTGCCCTCCCCTTGGCCTCTTCCCATTCCCACACACCCTGACAGGTGTCACCCAGCCCAGCCAGCTCACACTGGCTCAGTGCACTCAGCACTGCAAGCAGAGAAGACACAGTGCTGTTTTCCAGGGGTTTTGCCTGTTTATAAACCCAAGAACCCCAGAAGCAGAGTGAATTGCAGTTGTGCCTCTCACACCCCTGGCAGCGTGTCTGGGGTAGCTCTGCAGGGATGGATGCAGCTGCTGCCCCATCCTCTCCCTCTGGCCATGGCAGGGCTCAGCTCACACAGCAGCTGGACACCTGCTGCAGCTGCACCCTGGTGTGGGTTCTTTGGAGTTTATCACCTTGACCTGGTTTGGCAGAAATGCTGCCCCCTCCCATGTTCTTGCAGCCTACAGAGAAATGCCATCTCACTTTCACAGCATCTCCAGACCAGCTACCCTTGGGTCTACCCAAGTGCCTGCTTTCTCATGGAATTTTGTACATCCCTAGAGCACAGACGTGGTTATTTTTCATGCCATTCTTAATATATTAGAGTCAAAAATAGAATTATTCTATGCAAAAGGCAAGGGCGTTTATCTCCGGAGAAAGAGCAGTGTAGTGCAACAGCAAGCAATTTGAAGGCACAAAAATAAACCCTCAACATTTTCTTCCTGAGAGGATGAGAAATGGGTGGGGGAAAAAATAGCAGTTGGTGAAGCAGTCCCCAGTAGCTTGTTTCATAGCTGCACTTTAACTATTTAAAGCACCCAGATTGCACAGAGGCCTTGTTTAATGTTTAGGGCTGATATTGATGGGCCTTGCTTTACTAACAGCATATTATTTTGTTCCTACTGGGAACAACCAGCTCCTGCATGCTAAAGGGACCTCTTTGGAAGGAGCAGAAAGCATTTGAGCTGCAGCAGCACAGGGAAATCTGAGCCTCCCCTTGCCCAGGAGTGGAGCCTGTGCTAACTGCCAAGCACCAAGCCCACAAAAGCACAGATGCCTCCACAGCCTCCCTCTGTCCCTCACCCTGCCAGAGGAGGGGATAAAAGAACACATGAGCATCATGCACACCCTCATCAACAATTCCAGTCATTGATGAAACTGGACTGAAAGCCCCCCAGACCTGTGCAAGTGTCACAATGTTCAAAGAGCTTTTCAAGTTTTTGTTCAGAGCAAATCTCCTAGTTTGGAACCACTGCAAGCAAGTTCTACAGATCATTGACAAAGAGAAGCTGCTACAACAATTGCATCTGGATAAAACAGGACAGCTGCAAGATCTTCAAAGGTTTCACATGGCTTTTAAGTCTCTGTGACAAACAACACTTTGGCAAGAAAATCCTTTCTTTCCTGGATAATTGTTACCTTAGTGTGGAAGAACATGATGGTTGAATCCTTTCAAAGAAGCCTACAAGCCTTCATTCCTTAACAAGATAATTGTTTATCATTCATTATGTGCCTGATATTCCCCAAGAGCCTCTGTCCCTTCTAAGCAATAAACAACCCCTTAGCACATATCAAAGAATTCATTACAATCCTGTTGTGAAAATTACATGGCCAGACATTAAAACAAGCATAATTTTCCTATAGAGATAATAATTATTTGACTAATTGGGTATTTTTGCCACACAGTCCCCATGATAGCTTCTTTTTTCCCTGCTGTGTCTTCTAGAAAGGACAATGTAATAAATGTGGTGATCATGGGAAAGGCAAAGGACATGAAACACAAAATGCTTCAGAGGCTGAAGTTAAATTCTTCTATAGTTCCTGCCCAAGATTTCTGGACAGCCTATATTGGGTAAAAAAACTTCACAGACAGTTTGAAGGCCAAAAACTCCTGGCCAATTATTGTCCCTGAGTGCCACTAGGGCTGATGGGGTTGGTGAGCTATCCATGCTTAGATAAGATCTGCCTGTAGTGTTTGGGTATGGCACCATGCCTCTTTGGTCAAAAGTAGTCTTTTAGAGTAAAACTACCATTTAAAAAAAACATACATTAATATATTCATAAACACCTGTCTCAAAACAAGGAGGATCCATAGGTCATTGCAAGGGGTAGTAACCAACCTCCCCTTGTCAAAACTCTGCTGTCAGTGGGGAACCTTTTTGTCTGGCAGTGTCTGGCAAAGCTAAACAAGCTTTATTGGGACAGGGGTGTTCACTCTTTCCACTGTATTTTGACATGAACATAAACTGACATCAAAGACTTTAAACCTGTTTATAAAATACAGTGGTCAGTTTATCAAAACCTCTTCTGGTTGTACAGCAAAGTTTAGAAACCCCAACACCCTGGTATTTCACTATCACTCCTGGCAGACAGACTATCACTCCTGAGCGGTTCACTTGGGAGCAGAGCCTTGCTCACACCCTGGGTGTGCCCCAGGTGCTGTGCAAGCCCTGCATCACTCACTGCCAGCTGCCAGGACCCAACCAGCTGTGCCTGCTGCCTTGGCACAGCTGCAAAATACAAGGGGGAAAGTTGAAAATGAACCCTTGAAAGTCACCCTACCATTCCCTGAGCCACAGCCTGGTTTAGCTTTGGTTCTGATTTACATTATCAAGTTAATAAAATTAAAAGCTTTAGTAACCACTCTCAGAGAGGTGTCTGCTGCTTGCATGTGCCAGCTGGAGCAGGGCTGGTCCTGCTGCCTGGCCCAGCCCATAGGTTTGTGGGACCCAGGGGCAGAGATGATCCCCAGTGAGCCCCTTTGGCAGGGAGGGGTTTCCTCTCCCACAGGCTGGCTGCGAGTTTGCAGGATGTGACCAAGCACAATGTCTCATTTGTAATGTCAAACAGCAGCCATACAAAATCCCAGCCTGCTGCCAGCCCTGCCATGTATTCCAGGGAGTGCCTGGGAGGGTTCCCACCCTGTGAGCCAGGCTCAGCTCTGGGACAGTGCTGTCATCCAGACACCACTACTGCTCCCAGACCCAGGAGAGCAGCACAGCACTGCAGTTCAGTTCCCAGCCAGCTACCAGGGGCAAAACTCAGCCAGACCCTTTTTGGCAACTCCATCAGAGCTGATGGAAACTGCAGCTGAGCTCTTCTCCCGTGGACAGGCTCCTGGAGGCATTACCCAGAGGACAGCAATCTATCCACTCACACTGCTCTTCTTCTCTTTACAGAAGGGGCCCCCAGCCTTCCACCACCTCCTCCAGGTATTGAAAGGCAGCTCCAGTATGTAGCAACAATAGAGAACTAGAAAAGTAAATGCCAGATAAAAACCAGCAGCAGAAATTAGACTGTGCATTGGAATCCCCAGTCCCCAGGTTCCCAGACAGGGCTGTTTCTGTGGCATAGTTACTGCTCATCTAAAGCACTGAAAGGAAAAATGGTCTTTTTTTCCATTCAGTCATATTTCCTCTGCACAGGGCTGTTGCTGCCCTTTCCAGCATGTCCAAGTTCTGCTTTGGGCACTGGTACATTCTCCCAGGATCATATAATTATCAGTCTGTAATCTCCTGTTCCACTGCGGATATGAGCAACCCTTTTATGCTCACAGTAACAATTTGGAAGTGTTAAAGTTTGAGCACTGGGCCCCTGGTGCTTACACGTGTTTAAATTGGCCCTCCCTGAAAGCTGATGTATTCCATCTGCTCTATTGGATTTCTTGGCTGAAAGTGACTGGAAACACTGAATGTTTCTTCTGCAGTGCTCCTGTGGCTGTCCAAGAGCAATACACACACTCAGAGCTCGTGCCTGGCCTGCCCAGGGCTAAAACACTGCACTGCAAGTGGCTTCAGTGGACTTTTTTTAGAGCTACATTGAAATCCTAAATCCTACAGTTCACATTTCTAATCAATCATATAACATGCAAGTAAGACTTGATGGGTAAATAAAACACCCGCATTTGCAGTTCATTTCCTCTAGCATTTTGCCTGAATAATGGAAATTAAGCATTTTTGTATTTATGTCAAGAAAAGGAGCCATTAGAGGAAAATCTTTAGGTTATAAATTAACAGTAAATTATCAACACCAGCAGCAGCACTGGATTAACCATTCAGATATCCACTGCAAGAGTTTTGCAATCCAACTGCCTCATTGCCATTCCCAGACTCTCCATGCTCAGGGGCAGGTACATCACTAAGTTAAAGCACACAGATGCATTCAAAGTGGGTCACAAAAGTCATTAAAACAGCATCTTTTTACAACAATTTTCACAACCCAGCCCCCTCACACTGTGGCAGACTCTGAGAGTGTGCCTGGCCCTTGGCTTGGTCCATCTCCCACAAGCCTGAGCAAATGCTAGCAGCTGGAGGGATGCCCACCTTTCCAGCAGCACTGCTGACTTCTTGAAGCCTGTCTTTTGCTGCAGAAGCTGCATTTTAAAAGTGAAGATTCAGGAGTATTAAAAATATTTCAGCCTCTTCATCATCTTTACTTTCTCATGCATTTCTATCTTGTTCAGTTAAGGTTCAGCCCTTTGCTTGCTTCCAGTACAGCTGGGGCACAGATGCAGGGACCCTTTTCTGGTTCCCATCACCTCCCATTCCTGCCAAGCTGCAGGAACCCTCTTCAGACCTGCAGCCTCTTCATGATTTTAGCTCAGACCTTTAATTTAAAACAGCTCAACTCACCTCTCCAGGATGCTCTCAAGGCTGCTCAGTGGCTCCACCACGTGCACTCCTTGGCTGGAAAGCACAACCACCCTGAGTGCTCTGAGCTGGGGTCACACCCAGGGTAGTGGGAAATCAGGCAAAGCTCCTCGTGTGTCTCACTCTGGAGCAGGTGGAGCCAATGGCTGAGGTGGGGGATTGCCCAGGACCAGCTGCAGCAGGCACTGGCTAACAGCTCCCAGTGTCAGGTGAAATCCCAGCCAGCCTGCTGAAACAATTAAAAATGCACTGGGCAGCCTCCACAGAAACCCTTTAGATCAACTCCTCCTCTCCCCATTTTTGTGGTGAAGCCTCACTCTCTCCAGAGTTCACTTCAACTCAGCTTTCAGCCATTAGCCAGGGGAGAAAATATCCTGGCTGCAAAATGGTATCATGGCTTTGACTAAGTGGCTGACTAGGGGGGAAATGGATTCATTGTTCAGGAGGCTGCTTTCCATATCCTCATAATTGCTTCCAGCAAATGTTGACCATTCTCCCTCCTCACCATAGTGGAAGCATCTTCTGGTTGAGTGGATTTGCCTGTGTTTTGTACAGAGCAGCTGAATGCAGATTTACATAAAAATAGTATTGCTGAGCATTTAGTTCTGACCATTTTGTACTTGGTACAGCCATCTGCAATCAAAATGTTTGGAGAATATTACAGATGTTCTTGCATGTTAGTCTCAAAAACTCCTCAAATACAAAACTCCTACATCCGCTCTCTAGAGTTGCCAAACTTTTTCTGCACTTCTGTTATTAAGCAACTCTGTTATTAAGCAATCGTGTTATTAAGTTTAGTGGATGTGAGACATCTTTGTCATGTTGAGCACTGCGTGCCAGGAGCTGGGTGGTCACTGGTGTGCTGCCCTGACCATGGGACTGCCTGGGCAGCCTCTCCCCATCCTCCTGCCCTCCATGGGCACCACAGCTGGGAAATCAGGGCTGGAGAGCTGCACTTCCAGGAGGATGGAAGTTTGCTGTAGGATCAATCCCACCACGAGGAGCTTTTTAAACAGCTTTTATCATACACAGCTCTCTAGATGACAGAGAGAAGGTGAGAGCAGATCTGAAGCAGAACTGGCCCTTTCTTTAGTAAAAACTAAGATGTCAGATTTTCTGTAATGGAAGCTAATCACTAGCCAGCAAAGCAGTATGCTTGGAGGGTGGTTTTTCATTTTTAGCCTTGGTGAAATGTTCCTGAAAGCTAATAGCATCTATAATGTCGTTGCTGATTTGTTTTGCTGTATGAAAGAAAGCAGAAAATAGAATTGCGGTATGTAGGAGGTGAAGATGTATTTTGTGTAGTGAGCAATGTGCTGCAGTAAGAAAAGGCTGCCATGGTAAACATGCTGTCCCCACCAAAGCCTGAATGTGATCATGTGGCTAAGCACTTGTGATCTTTGAAAGGCAAGGCGTCACCTGGGTGTCTGAGCACAGTGGGATTTTGGAGGCAGGAATCCAGACAATCAATCCAAACAGCTTCTCTCCCTCTCCAGCAGATGCTGCTGCAAAGCTGTGCACACCCAGAACCAAAGCACAGCCCTTTGTGAGCAGCCCCCACGCCGCTGTCTGGATGCACGAGGGGGCTGATGGCTGCTGCCTGCCCTCTCCCCATCCCACACACACGGTCTGAGGGCAGAGCAGGAGCTGGGCCGGGGCAGGCCATGCTGGGGCTCTGCTGGCAGCCCTGGGGCAGGTGGATGCTGCCCTTCACCTCCTCCAGAGCCTGGCAGCAGCTCCTGACGTGGTGCAGGGACTGTGGCAGCAGCTGCAGCTTCTCTATTCAACAGTGCACTGCAGTCTGTGCCCACCGGAGCCTCCTCTGCCTGGTACAGCTGAGTGGGATACGGCTCCTGGTGCAACCATTGCCAGCTCCTGCAGTGTGCAGTGCAGGGAGCAGCACAGGCCATGGAGGGAGCCAGGGGAAAGGAGCCTGCCCAAAGGATTTGAGGCTGCCTGGTTCCTGAGGAATGGCATGGCTGGGGGGCTGCAGATGCCATGGAATGATAGGATGGAGAGGCAGGAGCACAAAGGGAGGGAGCCACAGCAGGATTGCAATAATACATTTCTTTATTTTACTTTTAGAAAGATGAGGAGGAGCTCAGTCTCATGCTATTAAATAGTAGATCCCACACTTGGGGCTCACTGTGGAAAAGCATTCCAGCCTTAACACTGAGTTAAACTTGGCCTGATGGATTCCAGCTGTGCTGTGCTTTCCACAGCCTGCACCTTTCACTGGGACCTGTGGTATCATTGTCTGAGCTACCAGACCCAAGGGTGTCCTGGGAAAGAGACTCATGTTTAAAGGTCACACTGCCCAGTTTTGTGGATAAGAGACAGAAATTTGGACACACAAACATATATCACACTTTATTTTCTGTGCCAGAAAACTGTCCCTTCTGAAAAGTTCATTAGAAGCTTTTATGTGTTAATTTAAAGTCCAGCTTTGTCTCGGAGATCACACAGGAGGGAGGGAAGCTGCATGTGTCTGTATTTAAGGTGCTGCTGGCTCTGCTGGTCCCAGACTCCCCCAGGGTGTGGGATGGGGATGGGATGGGATGTTTCACTCACCCCAACTGCTGGCTTTGCTTGGAGCACAGAATTGCAGCAGGGCCAGGCACAAAGGATTCAGCTGGGCTCTCCCCTGGGCAAAGGGACACGAGGCTGAAGTGTCGTGAACTTCAGTAAAATTAATATCCTAAAAATCTACTGCAATTCTTTTCAGTTTTTGATCAAACCAGGTGCTGATCAACTACATCCACTTGATTAATAGCAAGCACTCACTAGAGAAACAGACACTAACAATCTCCCATTTCAGTGTGTCAAATGCACATAATTACTCATCACGGATACTATTTATATGCCCACGTACTGCTAAGTGAAAGAATGCTTTCATCCTGCTTTTATCATTTCTAGATTAAATCACAGTTTTTCCTATTTCCTCCAGACAGCAGCTCAGCCCCACAATTTTCTCTCCAAATGACAGGCAATTCTTTTAAGCACATTGAATTATTTTTTCCAGGTGGTGGTTCAGTTGAAATTAAATGTTACTCTTTAACAGCTGTGGCACACAAAGATGACAACTTTAATATTCCAGCCAACTTGAAAATCAGAATTAAAAAGAGGACTTTAAATCCAAGTGAGCACTGGCAGCCAGCACCCCTTTTTCCTGGCACGAGGGTGTAAGGAGCACAGGGGAAGTGACAGCACTCCTGTGCTGAAGGCTGAAAAGGGCCTTGGAGCTCACCCCACCAGCTTAAAGACTCACTCAGACCCCACAATCGAATAAATACTGGCAGATTTGATTTTTATTGTCATTTTTAATCTCTTAGTGGTTTGGTTTCCCAGCAGCTGGTGAAGGACATGGTTACCTCCATCCCCTGGGAGCAGCCAGGTGTCCTGGAGAGCAGAGCGAGGTCCCAGCTGGCAGGGACACAGGGACACCTCCTCTGCAGGAGCACAGACTGAGGGCAGATGAGAGGGAAAGGCAAGGAAGGTGTTTGGGAGCAAAGAGGCCACTCTGCCATCACTCAGGGCTCACTGGCTGTCCTCCCCAGATACACACCCTCTTCACCACCTGCCTACTGTGATAAAGTGCCCTTTGATCCAGCAGAGGCTCTGCTGCCCCAGTATTAACCTGGACAAGTATTTCATAGCCATATTTCCTTTGCTTTGTCCACAGAGGATCGGTTAGAAGACAACATTAATGTGAAGAACAGAGGAAAGTCAAATTAATCTTGACCAAGAATTACAGTTCATGATAAAAAGCCCAGCAGTAGCCATGTGTTCAGGTGCTCTGCTGAGAGAAATGCACAGATATGAGTAAAAGACAAAACCCACAATATTTGTTTGATAAATGTAAATAGTTCAGATATTTTTGTCTGTCAGGAACTGCATACACTGAGGCACCAATATTTTATAAAAGTCATATTCTACAATTTTTCAAATTGATAACAAAAGGGCAAGGCATTGATACTACAGATTAAGGCAAAATAAATGCATTCTTGTGAATCTGCTTAGCCTTACCATGGAACAACAGTGCCTCCCAATGACCATAGTGTAATTCTGAAGGTTCATATATTGCTTGTCACTATATCTTTTTGCTTGTCTCTGGTACTTCATGTATTATTTCAACCACCACATTTCAGCAGATTTCTCTGCCAAGAAAGCTTTCATACTAAACTACAAAATTAAATTACTGTCACAGAATCAGCATATATATCCCCTGCCAGAATATTCTGTTCTTTATTGCAATCAAAACAAAGTGGCTGCAAGACCTGAAACATGAGTGTAAAGATATTCACAGCCATGTTTCATGGGTGGAACCCCAGGGATACCTGGCAATAGTGTGCTGGGAGTGTTCCTGCTGTTGTGACTGTTCTGGGCAGTGACACGTGCAAGGTCTCACTTAAGCATGCAGGTACTTCTTTTCTTAACTGATTGCAAAAATAATTCACCAAATAAAATTAACATTTCCCCTTTTTTTCTTTCCCATCCAGGTCCTGATTATTTCAGCTCCAAGAATCTTGCACTGCAAGCCCAGAAAAAGATCCTGAGTAAAATGGCAACCAAAACCATGGCTAACATGTTAATCGACGACACAAGCAGTGAAATCTTCGATGAGCTGTACAAAGTCACAAAGGAGCACACCAGGAACAAAAAGGAAGCCCATAAAATCATGAAAGACCTGATCAAAGTGGCCATAAAAATCGGGATCCTCTACCGAAACAACCAGTTCAACCAGGAAGAGCTGGAGATCGTGGACAAGTTCAGGAAGAAGCTGAACCAAACTGCCATGACCATCGTCAGCTTCTACGAGGTGGAGTACACCTTTGACAGGAACGTGCTGGCAGAACTGCTGCACGAGTGCAAGGAGCTCGTGCACGAACTCGTGGGGCGGCACCTGACGGCGCGCTCCCACGGCCGCATCAACCACGTCTTCAACCACTTTGCGGACGTGGAGTTCCTGTCTGCTCTGTACAGCCTGGACGGGGACTGCCGGCCCTACCTCAAAAAGATCTGCAACGGCATCAACAAACTGCTCGACGAGAAGGTTCTTTGAAACCGCGCTCCAAGGCAAGAAACCGACCAAAAACTTCTCTCTAGAACTGGCCACCCTTCCTAAGCCATGGTAGGCAAGCAAGCTTCCTTCCCCTCAGTCTTACTACAATCCCCTGCAGGGCCCAGAAGGTGCTCACCAGGTTCGTGGTGAAGTGGAAAACTTAAATGAGAAAGCTGTCGATTTTAATGCTTTGTTCAGATAATTCAGTCTCTTTCAAGGAGCAGAGTGAACAAGGCTGCTGATATGTATTGTTCAGACACAGATTGCTATTCACCATGATCTTGCTAGCTTTGTGTTCAAGGCTGAACATGTGAACAGAAAGTAAACTCAGATGCATGGCTATGTAAAAATAGACAGATGAAGGCAAGAGCAATACATGGAATTCACCCCCAAGGCCCTTGGTGCATATATTTTTATTATTTCCACGCTAACTGAAAAGGCTTTGACAGAAAGTAGGGCTGTAATGGATTAAGTTCACTCCTTTCAAAAGGATCAGGAATCAATATGAGAAAACAACTCTGATTTTACATGGTCTATAAATCTAATAAGAGAGTAACAAATCATACAAGCAGGAAAAAATCTAAAGAACTGCTCTGTGAAGCAAGTTTCATCAATTTAGTTTTATACCTGCTAACAACAGAGAGGAGGTTTCATTTTAATTTGAAAAGCAGCTCAGTGGTTCAAACTCAAAGGCAGTTAAAGTAGTACAGCATTCCCCTGCTCTCAGGGCTTGTCTATTGGGTAACCGCAGGTGAGTTCAGACTGAAGGTTGTGCTGCTCTTACTGTTCTGCCTGGCAGAACAAAATACTCTTTGTGAAGATTTTGAAATTGCCCTTATGAGGAGCAGCACACCTGAGACACCAACATTTACAGCCCTGAGCCTCAAAATATTCAGCCTAGATAATACTCTTGGTTTAATGTACCCATGACATTTGTGCCTACAGTAAACCAGAGGTGGGATACAAAGGAACCCCATCCACTATTTGTGCAGTGCCTCCAAGTGTAGCATATCCACAGTTGTCAGAAAAGCCTTAGTGACTCTGGTGAGTTCCTGGAGTGAGTTTTTGTTCAGAGTGGTTTCAGTGAATTTTCTAGGGTTTTTTTGAAACAAGATATAGTGATGTCTTCAAATTGAAAGCATTTTGCCAAGAAAGAGTGGGTTTTGTGCAGGCATGGTTGGACACAGGGAGTGTGGGAGCAGAGTGGATGCTCGGCTGCCACCTGCAGAACCTGGGTAGGTGGAGACTGATCCAGAGTGAAAAACACATGTTCAGAAACCTCCCCTCTCCATCTTATCCTCCAGACTCATCTCTGTCTCCTGGCACTGCAGAGTCAGGAGCCCTCTCCTTTCAGCTGACACAGAGAGCAGAGAGTGCCATCATTTGGGGGTAATACCTTCCATATCATGTATACTATGATAGAGAGATGCATGTATCTGAAAGTTGACAAAGACAAGAAGATATATTTTAAAGCCATTCCTCTCTAAGGGAAACTTACAGGTTGATCACTCATTACTTTAGGACAAGAAAAAAAAAAAAACCGTTTTTCATTTCAATAAATTCTTGAATACTATGGTATTAAGAGAAAACTGTTCAAAATTCTTATTATCCTTCTGTCTTTCCTCACCCCAGAATAACTATATTTTATCTCTTGCAACAAGTTTTAACTGTCATACCTTTATACAGTTGAGAATACACACACCCAGGTCATATACTCACTTGGGTTGTCCTAGATGGATTTTTACTTGTTCCCAGGAGAACTCATCTGAAGCACAGTAAAAATGAAAGACATTGGCAGAACAGTTTTTAATGGTGTAAATTCCCCCCCATATTTCCTTTAAGCATTAAAAATAGATTTAGTTGCAATGAAGATGGACAACTCCTTTGCAACACAGAAGTGAAACAGCAACATTTGGGGTTCAGCCATTGCAGAGCCATACTTACATGCATCATTACCTGCATTTCTTCCAGGCATGTACTTGTCAACTGATGCTTTTGAATTGTATTTCTTGTATCCAATGCTCCTGTCCCAGTGCACATGTCAGATTTTGTGTGTTTCATTTGTGGCAAACAAATTTAAGTTCTTCTTTTAAGGCCAGAAAAAGATTATTCAACATTCAAGATGTCTAAAGGAAAGGGATATCCTGTATTTGTGACTTTTTGTGTGTTTCAAGTATCAATATTCAGATTCTGGTATTTTAAACACACCAGCTGAACATCTGTTGTTTTATTTAAAAATAATCTGAGTAGCCTTAAGGAAAGATATGTTTTCAAGTATTTCTCATACTTGCATATCCTGTATATTCATTGTTTACTTTTGTACTTGTAGCTTGGTATGTAAAAACATTGCTAAAATATGGGCAATGTTCAGGTCACCTTAAATATATTATGTATTATCACATTTGTGGATTAAAAATGTGTGATTACTGCCCTTTTTGTTTCCTTTGGATTTGTTTATCCTACCACCTCTATTGCATCACAAGCACAAAGAGCAGCAAAGGAGCAGGTACCACAAGCCAAAATCTCACTCTTCCAAGGACCTTCTTGCAAATTTCCCATTAAATACTCAGTCCAGTTTAGCTTGATGTGATTTAAAGCAGATAAAAGACATATTCCTGACAGATTTTACAGCCCTGTCCTAAACATGGAGGTGCTGGAACCTACCAGAACATTTCAACAGGAAACATTTATTCTCCTGTCCTTATTCCCAGCAAAGGCGAACTGTTTCGGCTGAAGGAGCTCAGGATTTGCAAACAGCTCACATGGCAATTATACTGAAAGCAGTGAAATGCTGGCACAAAGAGAAAACTGACAACTACCTTAAAATCAAAGTTTAAAGCAATCTTCTTAAGTGGTGCTTTGAGCCTTCCTGCTGGTAAAACATTTCTGTCAGGGTAATTTTATGAATCATATCATGGCAGGACACAATATTCTTTGCTTCATCACTGCCAACTTTATTATATAAAGACAAGAATGCTAATGTTTAACAAACTCTCATGGGAGTGACCACTTCTGACATGCTAATGAAATGGTGCCTGTGCCACAGAGCTGCACATCAGACTGAACATGTGATCTGATTTGTGCTAGAGAAATATTTTGAGACAGGCCCTGCAGAGAACCAAGCAGTAAAGCAAAATTAAGTTTCACCACAGCAACAGAAATGCAAAAACCAAGTTTTAACTGGATAACTTAAGAAAGTCTATTTTTGTTTTTACATAAATCAGTGGCAGAAAAAGACCACACACAGTCTTACCCATACAGAAAAATATAAGAGCTTTTTATGCTGTGGGACTCTACAAAAGAGAGAAACACTTTTCCAATATTTAGAAACCATCAATGTAATTTATGAGCTACTTGCAAATACAGGAAAACCTCAAGGTCCTGCCATCCATTACACAAATTTACTCTTTTGGGTCCTTACAGAATGAGGAGGATTGGGAATACTTAGCAGAAAGTAATAAAATCCAACAGATTTAGTCTGTATCTAAGAAAACATCCTGCCTCAAACTGCCATGTTGCACGTCTTCCAGTTTCCTACCTGTTTCTTTCAGTAAAAATACCTGAAAATAGTTGGGGCAAGGTGGTAGGAGCTGACAAACAGTTGAAATAAGGATCCAATACAATCACTTTGCTGCTGACTCCCACTCCCATGTCCAGAACTCACAGGGCACACAGCAGTGCAACAGTGAGGCCTCCTGGTACTTCGAGGTTTGGTCCAGTCCCTGCCAGTCCAGCATGGCCAGTACAGACTGACTGGCCTCTGGGTGCCTCTTGAGCCAGCTCCTTCATGCAAACTGGTTATGTGCTCTCTTCCTCCTAACCTGCTTCCCTGCACCTTCTCTCCCTTCCGGGAAAACAGGTTCATCTGTGATGTTTCACTGTTCAGATGCAAAGAGAAACAATTAAAATAGAAACTAGCTCTTAATATATGGAAACAATGCTACATGTGATGGAAAAGAACATTTAACAAGTACCAAACTTTTTTTTAAATAAAACTGAATTTTATTAAACTGCAAGAAATGCAAATATGGTGATAGATTCAGATCAGTATTTGTTGGGCAATCCAAAAATGACTGACACAGGTACAATTCCCTGCACACTCCTTTAAGTGATGATACCATAAAGCAATTAGAATCAGAATACTGACACCTTAACATACACTATTCATACAGTGAGAAAGGTTACAGAGAACATTAATTAACAACAGAAGGCATTGTTGTCTTTGCAGTTCTTTAAACACCAGGACATTGAACATCTCCTTGCTGAAATGGTTTAAATGCATAGGCCACAAACAGATATTTGTATCAAGAGTTCCTATAATCACAGAAGTCCAATTGCATAACACAAGTCTGATTTACCAGCAGGGCAATCATCTGCTGGAAATTATTCCACTATAAATCAGTTTTCATTTATATAAACTGTCTTGAAGTGCCAAGTAAACATTTAAGTATGCAGAACATTAAATATATTTACAGGTTCAGTGCACTTTAAATTCCTCAGTAAGAGGGTACTGAAACAACAATAAAAAAGGAATTTGCTTGGATGATTATACTTGTGATAACACAAGTAGCTTGACTTAAAAGAAAAAATACTATCAGCACATTCTTACAACAATCTCATGAACATTTACCAAAACATCAAAGTAAAAGAATACTTTGTTTTCCTTTACAACCAGTGCTTATCAGGTGAGAATCAGTAATGCTGACACATGAGAGGTTCCTTGTTACTATTAAACACACAAAGTACAGAACTTGACCACAGAATCCCTTTGTACCATGTCTGAACTGTGTGTACAATCTTGGATGCTTAAATAGAAAACATGACCAGCTATAAATAACACTAACCAGCACTATTTTTCATTTAGCATCTAAGTAAATTCAGATTGCTGGATTTTCAAGATTGTGAGGTTACTTCAGGAACAGGAGACAATCTGCTCAGACACATTTTCCACATTTGCTGCTGTGATTTAATCCCCCATGCCCTGCTGCAGTTCCCAGGCATGCACACACAGCACAGCCACATCCCTGCAACTCAGACCTTTGATGAGTCATACCCAGGCTAGAAATAATTACAAGTAAAAATAAAGGGAAGCTTTCCCCTTGTGAATTTTCATGCACAGGGATTCTGGCCAGATCAAATTTATAGGGTGGGCTGGAAAGCAATAAACATGTTCACTAACCAAAATCAAGGAGTCAACATGTGCACAGCCAAGTGCCCCCAGCTCAGCCATCTCAGAGCTGATCCACGTGGAACCTCAGCTCAGACATGCACAGACAGTCAGTGACTGTCACAGACCCCTGTGCAAAGGGAATGAGACTGAAATCTGGGGCAGGAAGAACTGCAGACAGGAACTAACCTGAAGGGCTTTAGCTAATCCCCCAGGAGGTGCTTCCAAACAATTTCACATGCCTGACTTCTATCAAAAACCTATTTAGATATTATCCCTTCCATGGTAAACATCAAAGATCATGGGAAGTGTTTTCCTCCCTAGAATCTTTTAACTGTTTTAAAACCATGCATTTGCTGCTACATAAGTTACTTTATATAACCACCAATATGGGTCTTGTTGCCAGCAGTGCTTAAAAATAGCTTTAGAAAAATTATCAAAATAAAATTAAATAACTGATCAAGTCTGACCTCATAATGGAAATATGTTTTCTTCAAAATCATATTTAAGTAGTTGCCATGAAGAATAAGTGTTGGCATCTATAAAAGCTGTGTAATAAAAATAAATACTTTCAGTCATTTACAACAAAATTAATATACATTTCACTTACACAGGTAACAATACTTAAATGTACTGTACAGTCCTGAGCATGTTTTTGCAGGGGTAATTTAGGTCACCGTTTTTCCCCCACAAGTCCACTTGGACATTGCCAGCTGGAAGAAAACTTTTAATACTTGAAGAAGCAATATCTTAGTTTAGCTTTGGTAATTATCTGTGCAACTGTATAAATCTTTGACTTGCTTTCACACACCAAATAGATTAAGGCAGGCACTATTGTTCTCAGGATTCCTCCATCACCTTCTGACACTGATAGAGCAATCCATCAGGAAGAGCAGCACAAGGGGACCTGAACCACAGGGCCAGCATCCCTGAGTGGGTACGGCAGTGCAGCAGGCAGGGCACAGATGGGAGGAGCTGGCAGGCCAGGATTCCCTCATTACCTGACAGAGGTAAGTAAGAAGAAGGCAGTAACAGTTAGCAAGCAACAACTGCTGTAGCACACTTCACAGAAAATGCATCTGCCACACTCCATGTCTGCTGTTTACTTCTAACTCATGGAACACATCACCACAAATCATGCCAAAATCCCACCAGCTTCATTCCCTCTTTGCCCTACCCAAAACTCTTCACAGTGCAAGTTTTCTCCTTTGTAAAATCCACTGTTTGCTGAACACTTGTACCTTTACACCACCCTCCCACAGACCCCTGAGTGAGGCAAACAAAGCCCATGGGACACCATACCTTGTTTACCATGCTCCCAAACATTCCCTCCCTTAACCTGCAAGATTCTCTCCTCCACGCACTTGTTTTCCTGAGACAAATTATCCTGTAAGCATCCCCACAGTGTACTTTCACTTACCTATAACATCAACTCTGTGGAGTTTCAGCTTCTGTTGCAGCGTGTCCAGGGCTGCTGAAAGGGAACCTTGGCAAGGTGACATTTTTATGTTCTGTTTCACATCATTAGAAAGGGACAACCACAGCTTCCCAAAGTCTTCTGTAGTCATTTCCATTGGCCTAAAAGGAAGTTCACCACATTTCTTAGCCAAACAATACTTATAAATCAGAATATCTTTGGGCTCAAAAAAACCCCTGTACATGGAAGCAGCTGGACAATAGAGCACAAAATAATTAAATATGTATTAGTCAAATCAAACCCCTCCTCTTTCCAGCTTAACATTTAAAAATGTTTCTATGCCTTGCTTTAGATTTCTAAATTTGAAAAAAATTAATTTTCAAATTTCACTTCAAAAGAAAAGTCTGTTGGACAAAGGACATTTGTTTTTTCCTACTCCTAAAACAAATGCAGTGTTCAAAAATGAAAAGAATGAACTTTCTTCTTCCTCTGAAAAGTTGTCAACCTTTTCATACAGTGTTCTGGATTTTGCACTCAAACCACTTGTTTCCTCATGACATGTTTACATTCTGCCATATTTTAAAGCACCATGTCCTTCTGTTCTTTGTTCTGCTAACCTCCTCAAAAACAGTTGCAGTCAATATTCTCCCTGCATTTGTACTTCTTGCTGTCACTTTACCCCTTTTTCACAAGTGTAAAACAATCCTTTATTATCTTTATCAGCCATCTCGGATTTGAATTAGCCGCTCAAGGTGAAGCCTTGTATTTTCATAGTCAATACCCAAATCATCCTGCCCTTGTCCAACACTGAGCTGTATACAAGTGTTTTTTAAAACTGCAGTTTATTTTACTTACCTGATGAAGTCCATCAATGATAAAGTTACTGAAAATTCAAGGCAAGTTTCCATCTCTGACTGGTAACTAACAGAGGCAGGAAGAATTGCCTGTGTACAGACTTTGTTCATCCTCACACATTTCTGGCAATGTTCCACACTCTGAGCTTCAATTACAGGAAAATGGGACGTGGCACTCTCCAAAATCTATATAATGTCATAAAAGAAATAAAGAATGTAAGTCTTGCTGTCAAGTTGTGCAAGTGATTCAGATACAGCTATAAAACTGTGTAAGTGCCTCTTATTTCTGCTGATTTTTCTTGGAGTATTTGACCAGTGAACAAAGCCACCACATCTCAGCCCTCATGAAGGATAAATCAATCACTAACACCTACAAACATTCCATGGGATACACAGCACCATTGAAATTGATCTCTGACAACTGGCTTGTCCCAGCCCTAAAGAACTGCACCAGGAACCTGAATTCTGCAGCTCAGTCCCAACATAAACTAATATACAAGCAAGCAGCATCACATCAAGCCATATACTGAAAGCAAGAAGCTGAGAAAACATCCCTAACAAAAAGGAGGATTTCTAGATTACTCAGCAGCCCCTGGCTCTGCAAACAAACTGGCAACAGAAATTCTGTCCGTGGTGGTGGTCTGGGTGGGAATTTAAGGGAATTACTAGAAAAAATCTAGACAAGAGATGCTCACTCTCTATCAATGCCAAGACAAGTCTGATTCAAGTCAGAAATGGAAAAGGACTCCATATGAATAAAAATAATTAAGTGGATTGGTTCTTTATCACTTGCTGAGTTGTTTAATAATTCTGTGCTTCTTTTAAGCAAAATCTGTGGATAGATCAATCAATTGGCAATTCCTAAATATCCTTCCAAATATTTAAATGAAGTTTTATTTACGACTATAACATGTCTTTAACAGACATATTTAAATCCCTAATGTAGCCAGTGTAAAAAAATAAACTGATCAACTCCTCTGCACCCTCAACTAAATGCATGAGAGTGAACCATGACTGATGTCTTTGAAAAAAGCATTGAAAGAAGCTTACACAAATTTGGTGTCAGGAAAGCATCATGTTTGCCTATCAGGTAAATACAAATGAATGCACAATAGCCACACCTAGACAAAAGAAAGCTACACAGTGAGGTGAACTCATGTCATACCACTCCAAGCAGGACCAGTGAGGTTTGCATTTGGTTTAATCTTTGCATTCAGAATGGAAAAATCACAAATATTCATTACACAGAGGGAAACAAAATCAAGGTGAACTGAAAAAGTGAGAGGCTAACTTTCATAGCCAGTAACAGCAACTTTATAGTGAGATTTCTCTCACCTCCTTTTAAAGCTATGTGTAACAGGTGTACCACAGGTTTTAAGGAAATACTTTGGAAAAAGGCATGGCTGTCACATTAAACCAAATACTGCATAGTTAAACACAAGCATAAAGCAAGAAGTTCCAAGTGAATTTAAAATACAATGGAAACAAAGTTTCTTACCTGAAAGTGTTCTGTTTCTTCACACACTAAGTTCACAGCATGAAGTGCAGCAGTGGTTTTATTTGAAACAAAAACAATGAGCAACAGAGAGTCATCTGTCCACACCTTACATAAATGCAGAGCTAAGGCATCACTCTGACAAAGTCCCACCACTTCAGAGTGAGGAAGCTCTTCAAGTTCTTCTGGTAAGGAAGGGACCAATGGTGTTTCACTGGCACTTTCACATTGAGCACTTGAAGAAGGCTGAAAAATTTCAATATTGCTATCAGCAAACAAAGATGACTGTGACAGCCTGTTAGCTGAAATTCTGTCATCCAGCACAGATTTTCGGAGGGACTGAGGTGTTTCAAATGCCAAATTGTCTTCTACAGTATCTGAAGAAGAAGGGGAGGCTTTCCTTAACCCCGTGTGCATACTTCCCTCAGAGTCTTCCACATTAACAGGTACTGTATCAAGTAAGGGATCAAAATTGGAAGCAGCACTGTTTTGGAAGTCTGACGCCTCCTCACTCAACTGCTGAGTTTCAGTTATCTTTGATTTCCTTTTGAACTTCTGAGTAGCTGTGTCTGCTTTGCCCATCTGAAAAGGAAAGAGGAAAAAAAATGGGTGGAAAAGTTCCTAGCAACCAGCTGTGTTACTGTTAATACCATGTAGTGAGGAGGTGAGGAAGGACCAAGGAATCAAAACAGATGACAAATACAAAGAGATTCCAAACATTTTGATGGATCCAGGGGCTTGCTGTATCTCTTACAGAGGACTAAATTAGCTTATAATGCAAGAATGGCTCAAGATTCTCTTAACTAAAAGCTCTTATTAAAGACTAAGTAAAGGTAGTATCTGGTTAACCAGTGCTAAGTGCCAAAATTTGAGCTGGCTAATATGATGCCAGCCTTAAAATATTACCTAATAGTGAATTTTTTTATGTTTCACATACTACCATACATAAATTTAAAATGGTCTTGACATAGGCTGTCAAATTCTAGCCTTACATCCAAATGAATGATGACAGCTCTACAAGGCTGGGTCAAGGAACAGTTGTTCAGGAAAACTAACACTACAGCTTGGAGCACAACATGTAAACAGAGGAAAGTTCCAGTTACCAAATCAGACCTGCCTCAGAGGTTGCTTCATCAAGCTGTTTCAGGTTTCAATAAAATATCACACTGCAAAAGCCATTCTCAATAGTTTTGCAATGACTTGGGGAGACGAGGTTGTCTTATCACTAATTTGATCTCCATTTGCATACAAGTATCTACAATTTTCAATAAGATGATATGTAAACTTTAAACTGTTAAATCTCAAAACACTCACTCACCAGGCTGACACCAGCACTTGCTCCCAGCCCAATGAACAAAGTTGATGCCAACTGCTGCTTCTCTTTGTCCTCCTCAGACAGGCTGGCACCTTGCTCAGGCTGCAGTGCAGGAGCTTCCCCCACCTGCCCTGCTAATAGGCTGCCACAAGGCACTGGCTGTGGCTCATTTTCTTTCCCTGTTTTGTTTTCTTTCTTTGGAAGGTAACCTTCTTTCCCCCACAGCTTGCGTACTCCCTCAAGTTTCAGAGTATTTGTCCTAAAAAGGCAAACAAAACAAAGCAGGATCAGCCACAGGAACATGTTCATAAAAACATACCAACACTCAAACACCATTCACTACTTAGATGCATTGATAGACAAGAGTGAGCAGTAAAATATAAAGATTCTGGAAAGGTTTATTGCATACCAGTTTAGCTGAGTATAAATGAAGTTATTAATTTGTATGAAACTATGGATATGGAATTAATGTGTAGTGCACTAAAAATAAAAGGAGCCTCTTACACAGCAAACCTTAGCCTCACTTTTACCTTTAGAAAAAGAAAGACGGCAGAATAAATAGTAAACAATGTAATCATCAGGCAATCCTGCCCCAGTGTTACTGCATTAACCATCACTCAACTGCAGTCTGTGAAGAAAGTGGCAGAAGAGTCTGAAACATCAGCTGTTTTCCTACTTATTACACAGATGCCAACACCTGATTTTCTTCTTATGTGATAAAAGTTTCCAAGTTCAAGTTGCACTCTTTCTAGTTCCATGCAATGAAGCAACAAAGACCCATGATAATGACAAGAACAGAAGCGTAAATGTACTTCACTTCAAACACAAATTAACTCACTCTTTGTGCCCCGTCTCAGCACTATTCCCAGATATATCAGAGCCAAAAGATAAACCAGTGGGGGACTGTCTGCCAGTGACACCAGATGAGGACACACTTGAAGCAAAGGACAATCCATAAGGTTCAAAATTCAGTGCTGCAAGACAGACAATTCTAAAATTACACAGAGGCATTAAAAAAAGTAAGAATTAAATCTATTTTCTGAAAATACATATCCCTGTACTGCTGGACTTCTCAGGCTTTCACTTTAATAATCCCCACAAATTTCAAATCCTCTAGATTAGCAAGGATTACAGTAAGACTTTCTCACCTACAGAACAACAATCTATATACATCAGCTAGACAAAGGTGGAACTAAAATCTAAATTGAACTTAGCTCTTGTCTATAGACAAGAGCTGCATTGAGATGCTATTATTTTAAGAAGATAAATTAACTGTACACTTTAACTGTTAATACTTCTCAGGTAATTTAACAGTATTAAATAAATGCAGTGAACTGTCACCTTTTTCCTGAGAAAGTTTCTCCTCTTGTCTCTGGTGATGAGGTTTATATGGCGCTGCACCATGAGCAAGTCCCTCAGCCACAAACCCATCCAGAAAAGATAAGGAAGCATCTACCTACACAGAATTTAAAAGAATGAAAAGGCAATGAAAATACTTGCTCTATGTGAGGCAGATGTTACCAGAAAAATATGGTGTCTTATCAGCAAATCAGGATCATGTCACATGTCCCATATCTACCAGTTAAGATGATATATAGACAGAATCTTTTCCATCATTTACTGTGGAAATTTCATGGTCTAAATCAGTGGTTTTTAAATAGGAGGCAAACCCTTTGAATTCAAAAGCAGTACTGTATCACTAAAGCAGGCCTACCTCATCTTTGAAAAAAACAAAAGACAACTAAAAATAAACCAGTGTAAGAAATGATAATTTTGCTAAAAGCTACTCCAGCTTACTTAACTAAAACACCATGGTTCTTTATCTTTCAGTACAGAAACACTTTGATTCACCCCACATGCCTGAAGAAGTTTCTGAAAACTCACTTTAAGCAGACTTGCATCCAGTGAGAACTGCAAATACCATTCATTTTGGAAACACCTTTTCACCAAAATATTCATCCCCATGGATGGTTCACGAAAAAGAACCCGGAATGTGTCTTACCACCAGGTCACTGCAACTAGCATCAAATGGAAGCAAGCTTTTCATCAGTGCTTTGTCTTCACACAGATGCTTCAGTTCAAAGGCATATTGTCTCAGGCACGTATCCAGAGAGCTGCTGAGTTCTTGGATTATTTCATCCACTGTTTTTGAGCAGGAAGTGTGGGATGCTATCTTGGTGACTGCAGACATTATCCACGCTTTAGTTTCAGAAGTAACAAAAGTCTTCTTCAGCAGGCTGTGCAGCTTTGTCAAAATAACTTCTGGATCAACATCTGTAACAAGACTGAAATATTCTCCCAACACCTATTCACAGAGAATAGACAAAATATGCATTTAGAGCAGTGCTCTCAGTTTTGAAACTGGAATACAGTATTAAAATAACAACACAATAAATCCACCTCACATTAAAGAAACTATTATTTAAACATGTTCCAAGTTATTTCTTTACCATGCTGTGTTTCCTATTGCCAAAGGGTTGAAGTGACTTTTGTGTTCACCTCAACAGACTCCAACTTTTGGCTTTTTAAAAATCAAATAACTGTCTTGAAAAGAAAGCTAAACATAACTAGGCCCTGACAAACCACCACCTCCTCAAACTGCAGCCTCTCCCTTGAGTGGGAGCTCAAGCTTCCCCAGTATCAGCACAGCACCTGGCCAGCCATTTGCAGGGCTACAAGAGCATTTCACAACCACATCTGGCTAATTTGGATGGAGACAGAAAGGCTCTCAGTATTCAGTCAGGTGGCTGCTAAGCCATCCCTGCATAAAAGGGAGCAAATCAGCTTTTCCACAAACCACAAATTAATAGTCCTCATCCACCAAAGAGGTCACTAAAATAGATTTCAGCATGTTAGCTTGACTTCAAGTAAAAGTGACTGAAAACTAAAGTTTAATAAATATTTATTAAAAACATTATCACCTTTGACAGTTTCCTCAAATCTGTGTTTGGAATTCTGACTTACCCAGCTCATAACTTGAAGGAATTTCTGTGGATACAATTTATCTTCCTCCTCAAGTAATGCCAAGTAAGACTGTACTGCATACACCCGTAGCTGATGATCTTCTTTTTCATCGTCAAATCCTAGAAAACAGCACAGTTTCTGTGAAACACAAATAACATATCCTATCAAATATTTCAAAGTACATTTTAAGAAAAGAAAAGAAACCCGGATTATTAAGGGACATGTCTAATTCTTCAGAGCATGTGGGGAGTTACCTTCAGCCAGCAGCCTCAGGAAGTTGTTTGGGATATCAGAATGCACCACATCACCTCCAACTGAGAACACAGCATTCATTGTCTGGATGAACCACTCATTGTTAGGGGCATATGTGTCCAGATGTTAAGGAATTAAATGCTAAGGCATAACATTTTCTTTGTTTTTTAGTGTGTTTCTAGAGGAATGCCCATTGTGATCTCCCCAGTAAGTTGGGGATCTGATGGGAAAATACCAGGTCCATCTAACTAAAGAGGAAATATTCCTGGATCTTTCAGGAAGTGTTTCCTGTAAATGTCATGAAAACTAGTGATCAGTTAGAAAAGCCTGAAGTTACTTTGTTGAAAAAGTTGAGATCATCCAGGCCTCACACATTAGGAACAATATGCTCACATTTGTCCTACTCTATTTTAAGCTCACACTTGTCCTGTGCTAGGCTTCCACATAATCTTTTGTTTACCCAGAATCACTTGATCAATGATAAGAAACAGTCCTTTTCAGCAGTGCTGTTGATTTACCAACTTTACAAAAACATTTTGAAGCACTCCACATAAATCCTTGCTGTTTTTTTTTTTTTAATATATTTCACTTTTGATCAGCCTTTGCTAACTTTGAAAGCTGGCTTTTGCCTTCTCTCAGACAAGTCCTGAAAACACACAGTTAATGAATGGAAATTTTTAACAGCACAGAAATTTCAGAGTTATTTGTTTTTGCATACTGCAGGACAACAGAGCTTTTTTTTAGTACAGTACTCCATGCCAGGCAGTGTACAAACAGGATGATAAGGCAGCTGTTATTAAAAGCTTACAACTCAAGATATCAGACAAAATCACACACAGAAATCAGGCAGTGGCAGGTCTAACAGTAATGCACATAATATACCAAATCCCTAATCATTACTTTCATCTTTTATGGCATTTTAAAAAAATCTTTTCTTCATTTCTATCAAAATGTGCTGTTCTTAAAATCCATACAGCAATGCAGAGTTCTACCAGGGAAGATCAGTCCCACAATTACAGAACAGCACTTCAAGTAGCACTGAGACATCTCTCTCTATGCAGTGGTATAAGGCTTCAAAGTTTGAATTTAAAACACAAGGTTTTAATGCTAAACTCCAAAGCCAAAATCTGTGTGCAATTAGCTTCTCTCAGTGAAACACAAGAAACACTGTAGTCATTACTGTATGTGCTTTCTTTTGCATTTGAAAGGATGGGAAGCACAGTTCTAACACTTCCTACTTCACAAGATCAGGAAAGATGCTTTGATAGGTATCAGTCCTACACGTGCCTGAGCTCTGACTTCAAAGTTTCAGAAGAATAAAAGGATATTTCTCAGCTAGTTCAGAAAAATAAAAGGATATTTCTCAGCTAGTTCTGCTATTTTGCCAACTAAGCTGATGATGGCATATTCTTCTTGGCCTTCTTTTAAGTAATCAAGCATCTTCTGGACTATGACAATTACATTCTGCCCATTTGTAATCCTGTAGAGAAGCTCTAAAGTCTGAAAGAGAAAGCACAAAGAAATAATTGGTTCTGATGACTCAAAAAAAGAAGCTTTAGTACACCAAACTGAGCAATTATTCTTAGATGAGATACACTGCTTCTCTAGACAGCTTGTCACATTAACTGTGTTTTTAACTGTTCTCTCACAATTATGGAAACATAACATTTTTACACTGCTCATTTTACAAAACTTATTCCCCACCTTAACAATTACCTAAATGTTTGACATTTAGAAATTCACTGACCTCCCTTTTAATAATGGGATCTGGATGATCCAGACATTCAATTATTGTCATCTGGTGCTGAAGTGCCAGGTTTGGATCCTGCTGGATAACGTAGGTCAGAGCCTTTAACCCTGGAATGAAAGTGATTGCAAGTGATGTAAGGCAATGCTACCACTATGGCCAAATCAGAGACAGCATAATGAAATCAGGCATCCTTACCTAAGTACTTCAAATTAATTTTGGGTGACAAAACAAATTTTCCAATGCACTTGGCAGCCTTTTCAAGTAATTCTGATTTGGGATGAATGGTGTAAATTGTTTGGACACATTCAAACAAGATGGCTGCAGGAGGAGAAGACACAATTAATGTGTATTGAATACTTCCATAATCCAAAATTTTTAACAATCAAATGAGCTCAGTGTTCCTCAAGGACTGGCAGTGCTATCCCACTCCCACTGAATCTAACCAGACAGTACCATCTGACATAAGGAAAAGCAGGTAAAAGTCTATCTCCTTTAGTACATACATGTTTTAATTAGCCCCTGCACACAACTCTCTGTCCTTAAAGTTCTTCCAACCTTGAAGTCTCCTACAGCTGCTCAAGGTATTGGACTGGGACAGTCTTCAGTAAGCCAACAAGCAACTATAAAGGATTTGAGACAAATTATTTTTGGTAACTCATACCATTTCTTAGCTACTACCAACAGTTAAAATCATCCCAAGAACATTCTTGAAAAAAAAAAGAACCAAGGAAAAATCAAAACAGAAACAAAACCAGAAAAAAACCCAACAGCTTTGTACAGTTGTTTGCGAAAAATCTAGAAATAAACTGAACAATATACAAAAAGTAATTATTCCTTCATGGCAACAATTTGGGCAAAGATTCAGACCAAGTAAGTCTTCCAAGTTAATTAGGGCTTAAAATCGTGATGTTCTTGTAATTCAGTATCCAACAGACAGCCCCCTCTCTTCCTTAGCCATTACAGACTAAATCTCAGAAAGACTGGCACACAACAAAACTACCTGTAAGAAACCTGCCATAACCAATAACTTCTTTTAAGAAAGAGCAATCACTCAGAATTACATTTTTCTTTTGTCTGGGATTATCAACTACAGTTGTATAAAATGCTTGCCATAGGTGAACAAAAACTACTTCTATGTCCTTGTACAAATTATAATGAACTACCCACTTTGTCCCATTAAACAAATTTAATGCTTAACTCTTGGCACGTGCAAATAGCTTGTATTGAAAGTCAGCACAACTCCTAATAACTTCTATGTTCTTGCCTAAAAGAACAAAAGCAATCAGCTGAATACTCTAAACATGTGACAAATTCTTCCTCATTTATTATTTACTAAAAGAGAATACTTCCCCAAAGCTCCCCTTTTTATGGAAGTGAGGCTTACACAATGCTTTACAACATAGGTATGATCTAAGTGTTAGACATCTACGGCTTTGAGCCATGTTCCTTTTCTGTTTCACCCCTCACTATTGTTTCAACAGTGTCAATTTTCTTTCCATTCCATTAGCACAGGGACATGGGCACATCTGCAGGGCTTTATTTAACAATAAAAAAATTGGGGTGGTAGGCTTTTTTAGTAGTGAAACAGCTTTTAAAGTAGGGTTCTAGAGCATCAGAACTGGGATTTTGGGGAGGTATTCTGACCTGGGGAGGAGAAGACAAAGAAAAAAAATAAATTGCTCAACTTTTTAGCAGGAAAAAAGTTACCAGTGCAACTATTCCTTTTGCTTTGTAGTAGCAACAAAACCAGCTTTCTCTACTGAGAAGACAAAGAACTTCTACCAAAATGAACCTTCAGCTACATTTTAGAAATTTTCAATTGAGACATGTGCCAAAGACATCCTTCCACAGGCAGCACAGTCACTGAACTCTGGGGGTGTAATGTTTATTAACTGTGCCCAGAGGGGAAACCCTACACAGCTGTAAAGAACTGACAATGTCCCTGCACACTATTGCCTTTCTCAGGGCAGTAAAGAGAAATTGAAGCATTTCTACCTCACAGAGATGTATCAGCAGGATTGTCTTTTATTGCTTATTTCAACTTAAGCAATGTCCACTAAAAGCTTTCATGAAGCAGCTGACTCTGTGTAATTAAGGGCAGGGTCAATGAAAACACAGGATAAAGGCTTTTGAGGCAAAAAGAGTTCCCTGTATATAGATGTGTTTTACTTTAATGATAAAAAATTAATGTTATACAGCAATGCATCACTTGTGCTACTATTTACTAGTTGGACACTTGAGAATACAATTAATGTTAAGACTATAATTAGATTTTTCAAAACTACTGTGTAAGTATTTTAGCATAATCAACTATTCATTTTCTATCTTTTCAAATATTGATAATTACATAAAATAACCTTACCCACCATATGTAATATTATGATTAATCTCTGCTCTTCTTAAAGATTCATCTAGAACATCATACATCAATTCACTTGTCCTATTTAAGAAAATATTTACAATTAATTGCACCACTAATAAGCAGGTAGTCTTATTTTGCCAAACAGTACAGAGCTATTATTGAAACCTGTAACACATTATTCATATCCACAAATTTGCTATAACACAGAAGAGCTCTATAACATGATCCTAAATGGCATTTAACAGGATGCTTGAAATTTTAAAAGAAACATTTACCATATTATAAGAATAAAACCACCTCCCTTGCTGCTTGCATAAATAAACAGGTCAACAGAAAAAGGATCATGGACAACCAGGTCCTCACAAAATGGCAGCGCTTTTTAAAAATAGTTTTACTCCAGCTCTTCACAGTTATTTGGTAACATTGTAATAGAAGTCTCAGTAAAATTACATTTTAATCATATTCCACAAGAATCGTTTAAACAATCCAGAAGCTAAGAAACTACTTTTGCAGAAATTAATTTTTGGTTAAAAACAAATGTGCAAGAATTTCGACACTGAAAGCCTCTTACAGTCTATGAGCTGCAAGCTATTACTTTATCTCAAATTATTACTTACAGAGAAAAATCTGGTTACCTTGGATCATCTTTTCCCAACAGCCCCAAAATTCTTAAAAGCTGAATTTGCAACCATGGTGCTGGCACACTGTGATAGTTGAAGTCAGCAGAGAGCTTTCCTCCCACCACCTGCTTCAGGATGGTCACAAAACTCCCAGTCAAGTCCTTGTATCCAGATGAGTTTTCCTACATGATGAAAATTAAAGTCAACTCAAATATTTCAATACAACAACTCAAAAGTAAAAATCATCCACAACTTGAGTAAGATCAAAATACCTGCACTGATGGCATCATTTCTTTAAATCAGACTTCTGCTCTCAACCCTCAGCACCCATATGCTCTTCCCTTTAAGCCCATGCTCTTTTCTCACACATTTGCACAGGGAGCAGGTGTGACACATTTACAAGGAAATTTCCCTTTAACCCACTGTAGGACTCAGATCCACTAGCTAAGGACCCAGCAATGCTGAGCATTCAGACCCTGAAGAAGTGGATCTGCCCAGCTAAATGGAGGCCTGGCAGAAACAAATGTAACACATGACTATATAAATTAACTTTTCTAACTACTACAAGTGAGTTTTTTCTGCAAAACCTTTGTAGAGCACACTGTGTATTTAAAATAAAAAACACAAAAATATCTCCCAAATTCAATTGTGCTTCTAATTCTTTGCCTACCTTAATCATTTGCAGATAAATATGCAAAGAAGCAGCCATGACTCCAGCATCCCTGTCACACAAAGCCTTCCTGAACTTATCGTGGATGTGCTGAACTTGATTAGGAGCAATGAGATAGAATTTGTATAAAGCTTGAACAGCTTTTCTTCGGATAATTTCCCTGAAATGAGATTTACAATTAACAAAACAAGTGTACTTTAAGTACCTGACTTTACAAAAAAACTTGCCAGACCCCAGATCATGATTTGTAGAGATGAGAACCCCTGTTTTACATGTTGGCAACAAATGACTTTGCAAATACCACCTAAGCAAGGAAGTGACAAAGCCAGCCTTAAAGCCTAGTAGGGATGGATGTCAGATTGAGGATTTAAAACAATGTCCACCAAATAAACAATGAAATAGGCCATGACTCATCTGCTGTGGTCATACATGCAGCTCCAAAAAATACATGTCTAGAAATTACTGAATTAATTCATTCTGCAATTCCCTTTCAAATCAATAATTATAGCATTTTCCTCTCTTTATGGGATATAGTAAACTATAATTCAAACAAATCAAGGGTATCCACATATAACCTTTTATCAGTTTCTCTAAAGAGCTTTATGAAAAAAGTGTCAGTGAAGTTCAAGGATCTGGATCTGTTTCCCCACCTACTCAACAAACACTTCTTCATGCATATTGCTTAAAAGGACTCCAGCAAATAAATTCAATTAACATTCACCTATCCACACTGGCTAAGAAAAAAATTGCTATCCATTCAATACTCAGTCAAGCTGTAAATAAATGAGACAAGAATCCAAGAAAAAACACAAGGCGAGGATTTATTTCTAAAAGTGATGACTAGAAAAGACCAACTGAGAGAAGAAACACTAGTTCATACTAAACCTACCTACAAAATTAAGTTATTCAGCTGTACAAGGCTATTTGAAATTCTGTAATGAACACCTACTTAGAATGCTGAAGCTTGTCTTCTATTAGGGGCAGGACAGCTGGAATCATCTCCCGTGGAAAGATCTGGCTGACAACAGTTAATGCCATGCACACCTCCACCAGGTTAGTGCTCTGCAAGTCCTGTGACATAAAACACAGTCAATTTTTCATTAGACTTTTAAATTCTGCACAGACATCCCTCATATCTTTCACAAGAAGGCTGGAACTACCCCCCTAGAGAGGCCACCCACAGCCATTTATAAAGTAAAGTTTATGGCATGTAAGTTCTCTCAAAGAACTTTTAAATTATGGCTTCAAGAGCAAGAACATCAAGATCAAATTAAAAAGGCAGGGAAAGCCATTTCAGCCTGTCTTTGCTAATCAAAATAATTGATTAATTTGATTATTCAATTACTTTGTGACAAAGTAATTGGTTAATCAAATTAATCCATTTATGTGTGACAAAATGGGAAGAATTGGTCCAAGTTTTTCACCCCACAGCCCCTCCCACCAAGCTGCAGCCAAAGCTCTCTGTTCAACCAGGTGTTCTTCCCCACTGGCTCATCTGGCACATGGCCTCTCCTGTGCCTGCAAGATTTTCTTTTTTTTACAAAAGCACTATACCTTCACAACTGTGTTCACAAGTAGAAGCAGCAGTTCATGATTTTCATGTAGAAATAGAGAAACTGCCAAGTATCCTATAAAAGAAAACAGACTTGATTACTATCTTCAAGCAATAAGCAACTTTATGACAGAAGCTTTCAGACTGTAACACAAGAAGAGTTAACTCAAACAGTTACAAAACCCAAGAAAAAATCCCTGCTAGATAACAGTTGCTCCTATTTTAAATACTTGTCTGACAGAACTATCTTTACCTAATCTTGCACTACTACTTGGAAAAGATACCAGATCCTGACAGAAATTCATTTTCTGCTTGATGTGTTTAACAAATATTCTCTTAAATTATTTGCTTACTGGTGTCACAATTCAAAACACGGAAAGAACTGACGATTCCAAATAAATTCATTTCCCTGCCTTCTGTGCTGCAAGCACACACAGAGCATCTCACAAGCCAAGGATTTAGATAATTCCAAAAAGTAACAGACCACGAAACAAGACCAAGAAAATGAGGAACATTTTAAGTAGGCTGTATTTGACATGAATTATAAATCCTGAAAAACTTTAAAACTGGGAGTTTGAGAACATTATAAAGGCTACAGCTCCATGCACATACCAACTCTCTTCTCCAGAAGGTTCCCTTGCTGGGCAAGTTTGATTGCGTGGATGTATCCAAAGGAAGACTCGTAGCCCAGCATTTCACAATAGATGAGTCTCACCATGCATTCTTTCATCAGTCTCTGAAATACCAGAAACAACTTACTGAAAATTTTAAGTCCAACATGTTTTATGCTCTTCTTCACTGCTCTACTGAAACAGAGAACTTTATCTCATAGAAACAAGTGAATTCACGCATTTTCTAAAATCTCAGTGTTCATAATTTTTTCTTTGCCATGAACTTCTTCTGCAAAGCAGAGTTAAAGTTCTACTAAAAAAGGCAGAACTCCCCCTATTCTCCCCCTAAAAAAGTTCTTATTTTGATTAGTATGCATGTAATCAACAGCAGATTAACTACACTGACATAAAAAATATTAATTATGTGAAGCATTATGATGATCACACTGTTAACACAAATTATTTTTTACCAATTACTACCCTGACTTAGGACGGTTTGTCACCACATGCAAGATGAAATTTCATTTTTCCCTTCAAAAATCCTCACTCATGGGACTATTCAAACCAGAATACATCATCTCCTGAAACTCAGACATGACAACAGTGCATACAACAAAGCACAGTTTCTTAAAAAGCACAAACTAATTGTAAGAACAATGTCAGCCTGCAAAGAGCATTATTTGATGGAAGCAGCTCATCACCTAGCTTTGCTGTCTGCAATACTTCAGAAACTACAGAATGATAGTAGGCTCATATTGTTACTGTTTATTTACATCCATCAAAATCAGTGTTCTCACTATTTTAACCATGCTGCAAAACCATACGTATTGGTACTTTTTAATGCTGATGATTAAATATCTATAATGCAGATAACCAGCATATCCAGCTGTGATAAAGACTAAGAACACTCTATCCTTCACCTTCGGTGTTGCTGTTCCAAAGCCTGCAGCCACTAACAGAACTTACAAGTGTTGTGCTGGGGGCTGAAACTGTTGCTTTCAGACTGGTTAGCTCCTGCTGGATTAATTTTTCTTCTTCCTAGAAAAATTAAACTTGTTTTAACCTGACATAGATTTCACAGGCAAAACGTGAAAGAAGAACCAGAGGAAACAGGGTCACTCAGCGCTGCCCCACACTCAGGGGGCCGCTCGCCTCCAGCACCGCGGCCGTGCTCGCCCAGCTCGGGCCCAGAGCAGCCGAACGCGGCCACCCACAGGCACGGGGAGTTTATCGGGGTTTTATCGTGGCTGAGGGGAGACGCCGCGCCCGGGGCCCCCAGCCCAGCCCCGCGGCGGCTCCCCCGGGGCGGGAAGGGAGAGGAGCCCGGCCCCGCAGCCCGTACGTGCTTGGAGGTGAGCGCCGTGATGCTCCGGATGAGGCTGCCGAGCCGGGAGGAGGCCGATACCCTGCCGGGGCCGCCGGCACCGCCCGGGCCGGCACCCGGATCGTGCTGCCCCAGCAGCCCAGGCAGGGCACTCAGCGTCCGCTCCACCACGTCGCTCATGCCGAACCCACCGCCCCCGGAAGAGCCGGGCCCGGGCAGCCTCTTCCGGGGCGGTGCGGGGCGGGAGGCGGTGCCGGCCGGGAGGGGCGGCGGGGCCGGGCGAGGAAGAGCCGCTCCCCGGGCGCTGCCCGCCGCCCGGCTGGGCCGGGAGATGGAGCTGGAGCCCCGCGGTCGGAGCGGGGCAGCCCCGGCGGGTGCGGCGGGCACGGAACTTTCGCCACCGGCGCTGCCCTGAGGGAGGAGGGGGCCCGAGCGCCGGTCTGCCCGCCGGGCTCCCGGTGTCAGCAGCACGGAACAGACACTGCAGCCGGTTCCAATGAGCAGCTTATCACGGGATCGGTTCGGTGACAGAGGCATTGAGTCCACCAAACACCACCATGTCAACTGGACCATGGCACTGAGTGCTGCCTCTGATTCTCCTTAAACCCTTCCAGGTGACTTCACCATGTCCCTGGACAGTCCGTTCCAATATCTAATCATCCTTTCTGTGAAGAAATTCTTCCAAATGTCCAATCTAAACCTCCCAATTATGAAAAATATTATTCTTAAAGAGTGGGTGAGAACATCAGGAGGTCTGTAATGGCTGAGAGGCTTCCAGAGGGCTGATCTGAGGTGATACCCACAACCCTGGTAGCGTTTTGTCCTCTTGGGAAGGTTTTCACTAGGGAACTTGCATTTCAGTTCAAAGGTAGTTTTGGGGGTTCTTTTTCTAGAAAGGGTGGGGAAGAAACTGACACAATCATTTCCAAGCTATGTGTTTCCAATGAAAAGGTATCCCTCTCTCCTACATACATCTAGACAGAAAATCATGCTGAATTTCAAAGCTATAAATTGATTTATTATCAGAAAAAGAGAAAAGCCCAACAGGAACAAACTGGGATGACTATTTTTAAAGGTATTAAAAGCGGACATTTCCTTGAAGCTAAGATGAAAGATATGGACTGGTAGTTTTTAAAGTTCACTTTACAAAATTACTTGGTTAAGAATATTTCAGTTAAGAACTGCTCATGTAAAAATTTCACATTACATTGCAGAAACATGTAATGAAAAATGAAAAACTTGTAAGCTTTGCAGACCAAAAATGTACATTTAATAACCATAGGAAGTGCTGCTGGTAAAGTTGATGGAACTTGAATAAATGCTCAAAACACACTAGCTTTGACTTTTTTTTATTATTATTTTTCATGGTTCTAGAGTCTTGAATCCTTCTCTTTGCCTTAGGTGGTGTATAAATGCTGTGTGTAAAATGATTCGTAGAGCACAAGCCCTCAGGCATGTACAGGGTTAATTGTTGATGACTGCATTGAAATCAAGAGGACTATTCATAGTGCACACATATGTGCAAAATACATGACTTACATTCAGATGATTATAGATACACCTAATGCCTTGCATAAAGATCACCAGTAATTGTTCCAACACTTTTTTTCCTTTTAAGCACTGTGATATTTAGTATATAATTTGCATTATATGAGATGAAGTAGAGAAAGCAAATCCACAGAAGTAAGGAATGTCTACCATCTAGGCATAAACTTGGCAAGGTGGCTTGTTGTGCCTTTTTCCTGCTTTCATCTGCCTTCTTTTTTCATCAGTTAGAGGAAAAACTTTGAAGTGTGGTTATAAAACAACTGCAGATGTAACACTGAAAGGCTGCATTTCAGTTATTTCTCTTCCCTTCATAACAACTGCTCTCACCATATCAAGAAACCCACTAATTGCCATTCCTCTGAGTTCTCCTTGGCATCTGATAGGCAAGTGGTGTTCTTTCTGGCTCATTTCACATCGCTGGAAATAAAGAGTTCCAGAATAGAAAATGGGTTGATTGTGTATGAGCCAAAATAGAACCCAAAATAGAAGAGCTTGTGCTCTTCACCATGTTGTCTCTGCACTGGGCAAGGAATGTGTAGTAGTAGATGATGCAAATGATGCCAAATGAAACAGGTGTAATGGAAAACAAATACAGCACTCTTACCCAGTCATTTTTCTGTGGGGATTAAACCTACTTTGTCATAATTAGCAGAGATTGTGTATTATCTGTCACACGTCACACAGGCTCACCAGGGCACCACCAAGGAGCAGGGGGACCAGTGTGCCAAAGCAGAGGGGGCAGTGCCAGTGAGCTCTGTGCCCACAGCTGCAGCACATGGCTGGCAGTGCCCGTGAACAGGGAAAGGATTTGTGTCTGAAACTTTAGGGATGGCAGGTTTTGAATTCTCTTCTCTCCCCACCGTCAGTCCCAGCCCTGCCCTGTCATTCTCATCATTCCTTGTTAGAGAGGCTTATCAAAACAGGAGACACTTTAGCACCAAGGAAATAAACCGTATGGATCTGGAAATAATGCAGAAAAGATTTCACAGAAACAGAAACACTTATCACATAAACAGAAGGATATCCTGCAAAACAAACACATTTGAACACAATTAGATGTATCATTATACCCCAAAAGCCATATGTGGATATATCATATAAACAGGCATGGGTTTGACCTGCACCTTCTTCATGCTGTTGTCTCTAATTAGAACTCCTTTTCTGGTCTCACTGCTTGACAGACACCTTCCTTTCAGCAAGTTAAAAATACTCACTGCTTCTGTATTGTTCAGTGCTTTTGACTGAATGAGAAATATGTAGAGTCTTAGCAATGGATGCACGTTTAGAAAACATGGATGTGTTGTGAGAAATGTTTGAGTGGAATGGAAGCAAACATTGGGAAGGGTACCTGGAGACAAAGTCCACGTTTTTGTTACATTGAGAACATTACACAGGCAATGAACTGTTGAATTAATTCCAGACTGGGATGGAATATAAAACCACATTGAAGTTGGAATTGATATTTTAATTTTTCTTTATCAGCACTATTCTGTAGGTTTCTGTTGCTGTACATACCCATCTGCTGAAGATGGTAGGGGAGGAGCTTACTCTATGCTTCCTTGTGGAAGCTGCTTGTCTTCTGTGCTTCTTAAAAGAGGGAAGGATCTGTTTATTATAATAGTTTTCCTCGTAGGTCACCAAGGAATGTGTAAATAAGGCTGTTTTTTTCTTACATGCAACTATGCTTAAAAGGTTTTTATCCAAAATATCCTGTAATTCCTAGCTATGCCTCAGCTCCAAGAATTACCAAGCCTGGTAAAAAGTGAGGATTCTGGGGCTATCAGTACATTTCTGAAATTTATTTTCATTGCTCTGGATGTGGAAGACTAATTTATAGAAGTGAATCTGATGTAAACTAGAGCATTATTTTACCTAAATTATATGCAAAGGCTTGACTATAATATAAAGTGGCTGCTAAGGAGAAAAAATTGCAATTATTTTTAGTCCTTGTGGTTAAATTAATTATCTTTCTTTTTTGTGTGTTCTTCACAGTTTATGCTATAGTACTGTGTATATATCCATTGATAAAGGAATGAACAGTTCAGCTTCGTTCCTGCTTTTCCTTTGTGAAAGCACTGGTCCTTTTCATCTCTTCAAATAAGAGTTTTTAGCCATTTTTAGCAGTCAGCAAGAACTGACAATTCCAATGTTTAAGTATTTCTGTCTGCTCCCTGAATGTGTGCATTTGTGACTACAGAATGATGAGCTCTTTTATGAAGAAAGAACACTGTGATTTATTTTGGAAGCAGCTTCTGTAGTTCTGAAAAGCGCTAGCGCTGCAATCCTTTGTTCTGCCGCGAACTGCTGAAAATGTCTTCCTCCGATCCCTGGGGATTTGTTGCTGTTCTGCGCCTACAAGGGCTAAATTTTAATATTAAAAACGCTCAGAAATAGCTTACATGCTTATTGTCATTTGTGCTTTTTTACATTCTAAATTTTAAAGAGCAAGATGTGCTATAATTAAACTCTCCACGTCCTCTCTTTGTCGTAAGAAGAGTCACTGCAGTGTAATTCAGCCCGTGGAGAGGCTTTGAGCAGATGACAGGCAGTGATTCACAGGCCGCCTGTGCACGACCGGCTTTACACTCGCTGTCAGCCCGGCTGGGAACGCCGCCTCCCGGGCCCGGTGGGTGATGTCAGGGCCCGGTGGGTGCCGCCAAGGCCCCGTGGGTGCCGCCAGAGCCGGAGGGTGCTGCCCGGGTCCGGTGGTGCCGCCAGGGCGCGGTGCGTGTTGCCACGGCCCGGTGGGTGCCGTCAGGGCCCGGTGGGCGCCGCCAGGGCCGTTCCGGAGCGGCCGCCGCCGCTGCCCGGGCCGCGGAGCGACGGCCCCGCGCATGCTCCTGTCCCGGCCCGCCCCCCGCTCCTCCCCGTGCCCGGGGCCGCCGCCGGGGCCGGGCTCGACCATTTCTGCGGGCGCGGGTTCCAGGGGCCGAGCCCCGGGCAGCGGCTTCCCCTAGCTTCAGCACCGCGGGCCGGACAGCGCCCTGCGGGCCGGGCGGCTCCCGCGGGCGGCTCCCGTGCGAGGCAGGCCCCGGCCGCACCATGTTCCCCGGGCTGGCGGTCGCGCTGCAGGTGCTGGCGCTGCTGGCGAGCCGCGGGCACGGCTTTCCCAGACCCGCGGGCACAGGTAAGCGCCCGCCCCGAGCCTTCTGCCCTCTGCCGCGGGTGGGGAAACTTCTGCGGGATGGGGATAGAGGATGGTCACAACTTTCCTGCCGCTTGGCTAAAAGCAGTGAGATCCTAAGGCGGCAATATTCCGGGTGCAAGACACCGATCACTGAAGCTGCAATCTAATATTAGAGTGAAGGGACAGGGAAAAGCTCCGAATTTTTTCTATCTTTTCCAAGCAATGTTTTTATCCATTCTGCATCAGTGTCGGCACAAGTCTTTGCTTCTCCCAGTCTCCCGCCGTATTCTGGATGGAGGAGATTTTTAATCTCTTGCTTGTGCCAATCCGATTATTGCTATTTTAGTCAATCTCCTTCAGTACTTTTTTCCCCAATTTGTGAGTTTTCTGATCAGAAGGAGGTTGCTGAGTCTATATCTGTATTTCTGTCTTTTGCAGAACCTCTCCCTCTGCCCCAGTCATGCTTTGTTTAAAGGTTTGACTTTTTTTTATTGTGTTCCCATTTTTCTAGGAACACTGAATTTTTTTTGCAAGAAAAAAAAATAAAGGAAGCAGTTGGCATCCTATTTAAGACGCCATGTTGTACTGGAGAAAACTATAAATTAAAGAAAAATGTCCTGTCTCTTTGTAGTTGCCTGTATCATATAACTGAGGATATATATATATGTATGTGTGTGTGTTTATTCTAGATAAAGCTATACACAACAGACAATTAAGTGTAGAAAGACCTTTGGAAGAACAGGTAAGTGAAATAATAATTATTTACTTTTTTTTTCTTTTTGTGGAATTCCTATAAATATTTTTAGCCTTTCAGGTACTGGATCCATGAATATCATGAATGGCTAATGAATGGGTAAAAAAAGAGATTTGTCAGTAAAGTGATTATTGATGGGGTTAGATACAAAATAGGGTTTCAGTAATTTTTAAGAACTGGCAAATAGACTTTCACTGTCCAGCATTCTGAAAGCAGGTTGTTAGCTTCAACAGCTCACAGATATACCATGCCTTTCTATTGATATCCTATGGGAATATAGCATGAGCTTGGAATGAAGAAGGAAAATGTAATTTGCATTTATCTTAAAATGCAGCTTCTCATAAGGTCTGGTTCTGATCAGAGGATGGGTGGTACTGATGAAAGTCTCCTGTGCTTATTCCTGTTGTACTTATTCGGGCAAACTTCTTACTAAGAGTGAAAATCAGGCATTAAGCCCTCTGCTAATACTGATAAATCAAGAGATCACACATTTTATTACTTCTACCTGTTTGCTATTTTATTTGCTTTATTTTTGTATATTAGATTGCTGAAGCTGAGGCAGACAAGAATAGGAAAATAGCTCCCACAGGTAAAACATCTTTCCTGCTTTTATAACAATATTCATAACGGTATTTAAAGAGGTGTAAGATTTTATGTTATGTTGATATTGATATATTTTCCAGAAAACAAGCCAGAGTTCAGGAATTATTCCTTTGTTGATGACCTGAACCTGCTCAAATCGGTAGCAGAAAGAGAAAGGAACGAGAAGGAGAGGGAGTCAATTAGGAGCTCTTTGTATGAACAGCAAGTGGCCCTTGATGATGCAGACTCCACCAAGAACCGCAGGCTTGTGGATGACTTTGACTCCACTAAAAGCGGGCTGGATTATAAATTCCAAGGTATTCCATAATCTTTCAGTGACTTCTGGGTTAGATTTCTCTTGCAAACTGATTGCTTTCATGAATGTTGCATTCACCACTGAACATGAGCTCTGTTTGTTGCTGGAGTGCAGTTTCAATTATTTCCAGTTGCTTGTTGTATTACAGTTAGGTTATTGAAACACAGTACAAAAGAATTGCTCTTGATTTTAACAGACTTCCTTGGAGGAAAGTCTAATTGTGTAATTTGTAATGTCTTTCAGCAATTTCGATTTGATGGAAGGAAAATGGGACATATTTTTGGATGAAAATATATTTATTCTGGTTTGTGAGGAAGAAGCACTTCCATATGCAGCTAAATCACATATATTTATTCCAAATATTATGTGCAGTTTTAGATAATTCTCATAATCACAAACCTAGAAGACATTACCAAAGGCCAAAGAATACTTGCCTTTGCTACAGGAGTAGTTAATTGACTTGTAGTTTAAGTGAGTCTTCTGAGAATTGTAAGCAGCATTTAGCTCAGGATAATTTTAATTATATCAAAGTATGCTGATCACAGACCAAAGCTCACTCATTGTATTCCCTCTCCCATTGTCATGATGATATTATTTGCCATAGGTAACAATTACATAATTAAAAGTTAATTTGCTGAAATTCAAACAAGATTATGTTTGTCATGAACTGTTTTGATCTAAGTGGCCATACAATAAAAGTAGATAACAGGAAGACACAAATAAGTGGATATAGAAATTCTACCAATATTTTCTCTAAACAGGAAAGTAAGGTCCTGAAGTTCATCTCTGCTCTTTCAGAAGAGCCACTCAGAAAGATATTTTTCAGATGTGGAAAATTGACACAAAGAACAATTTAATGGCTTACGAAGTGTGTATCAAAGTATATTCCTAATGTATCAAAAATGCATTTTTGTTCTGAAGAGAAAGAGATGTGGGCAGATATTTTTTTATGAGATGTTTAATCTAAACGAGTTAGGACGGACAGCACACAGTAAAACTGTAATCCTTTCAGACGACCCAGATGGCCTCCATCAATTAGATGGCACTCCTTTAACTGCTGAAGACATTGTTCAAAAAATTGCTGCAAGAATTTATGAGGAAAATGACAGAGGAGTGTTTGACAAGATTGTTTCAAAGCTTCTAAATCTGGGGCTAGTAAGTATCTTGGTAATTGTCATTTAACTGTGTTGTGGATTGGATTAATGTTTTTTCTAAAAACAATTCAGATGCACTCTTTGTCTGAAGTGAGTGGGGCTCAGGGTCTAAGCAAATTTCTAGAGCTTTTGGGCTTGCTGGTTGAGTTCTGCAGTAATATTGTTGTTCCTGTGATGTCTTTGCAACAAAATAGGCCAAACTGCAGAATGTTTCTTATGTTGAAAAACATTCACTGATTGTACTCCTCCCATCTCTGCCCTCATTTTTCCTTTAATTTGTCTTCTGATTTTCACTGAGTGCTTTTCTATTATTAATTTATTTTCTGTACTTAAGGGGGAAAGGTCTGAGCTTATTCCTATCCACCTAATGCTGATTAGCATCATCCGCACACCCATAATGTTGCTGGCTACTTGAAGATATTTTACATTCCTGATTTTTAGGAAGAGTGGATTTGTCTCTGACCCCTGAATGTCTCAATGGCTTTAGCCATTGCCGTTTGGGATCTTTATATTTTAAAATACTCACCTTATGTTTTGAGCCCTAGATTTTGCAGCTGAGTATTGCACCCCACTGATTACAGAGGGGGCTGTGGGACAGCTGCATGGGAGACTTCTTGTTCAAGTGACAGCTGTTATGAAGCAAAGAGAAAACATTTTAATGACATCATAGAAATCTGTTTGCTTTTCCCCTATTCTGTATTACTGAATTCTGTTGTAATTATTCAACTGCCCATAGATGTGTTGCAGAGTATATGTATTTCTATATACACACACATGGACACACAAACAGGGAGGTGCAACACTTGCAGCTCCATCTTTCAAGCTGCACTCCACTGTGTTAAGTCCTAAACAGGTTTGGTTTGAAGGCTGTATGTGTGAATGGGTGGAATTTATGTGTACACACAGATGAGATGTGTATTTCTATGAATATATGTATAGGAGTGTTATAAATGTTCACATTTACATGTCTGTATGTACACACAGGTATTACACCACATTTGGCTGTGCTCAGCTTTGAAGCAAGCATACAGCAATCTATTTTCATATTGATATCAGGTTTCATATTGATGTTTGATCTAGAAAAAGCACAGTATCTTATAAGTACTCTGCACAAATATTTTAACAGATCACAGAGAGTCAGGCCTATACCCTGGAAGATGAAGTGGCAGAGGTTTTACAACAGCTGATTGCAAATGAAGCAAAGGATCGTGAGAAGGAATCTGAAGATTTTGATTACCCTGCTAGCAGAGCAGATATTGATACAAAAGAAAAGCAACCGGAAAGAATGGTAATTTCTTAACTAATAATTTTGTCCTGCTTGCCAAATGGTACTAGTACTCTGCTCTTTAGGGAATAGTTAGTTCAATCTGGAAACGAGGTGTTCTTAAAGAAATTCTGTCTGATAGAAAACAGAATCATGGGTTAAAAATTTAAGATGTCAATTGAAATAACTGAGGAACTACTATAGTTTTCACTTTGCAATTAGGACAATGTTGGCATGAGGTTGTTGGCATGAGAAATTTTTACTCTATTAACTCCATCATCAAAAGCAATGTGCTTAAAGATTTATTTTTTTTTAATTATGTCTTATGTGGAGACACCAAGCAAATCTGATCAGGATAGTCTCATTAATGGAGAAGTTGATGATACACTGGATAACACGTGGTCATCATCTAATGTGTTGGAAAGAAGAAATGAGCTGCCTTCTGAAGACAATTTCGAAGACCTCCAATATTTTCCAAATTTTTATGCACTATTAAAAAGTCTTAACTCAGGTAAGCTATTCGTGTGGTTACAGAAATATTAGGAAAAAACTTTAAAAATTGAGATTCTCTGTTTTCTCCTCCTCTTGTCTCTTCCCTCACAGCTTCCCTAGTTGTTTTGAAAATGTTCTGTAAGATACATAGCAGAAACTAATTTGATTAGTGATTTTGATGGCAAAACACTGGCAAGAGCAACACTCAGAACTGCAAAGAGTGTGACCTAGACAGCCCTTTCCATCTTGTGTGATTCAGGAGCCCTGAATTCTTTTAATTCCTGTAAGGACATGATGAAAAGCTGGCAAGTAGTTTTCCCCAGAGATCTTTCCAGTAACATCCATGTCTTCTAAGCCAAGAGATGCAAGCAAGCCACAGTAGGATCCTCACAGTGATGGTACCAGTAAATTAGTGTGAGCCTCCCAGCCTTTCCACAAACCACAGGTTTGCTGTTTATTGCAGTGAAAGCCCTGCAGTCTCTTCCTATTCCGGTGCTGGACACCACAGCTTCCAGTTATTGCAGACAAGTCTGTGGCTCCTTGCCACTGCCCTGTGTCATCACCCTCTACACACACCCACTCTCTGCAGCCACACACACACTCTCTAACTTTTGGAGGGATGGGGGGGATGGTATTTTCTAGATCCTTTGTCCTGCAAGAGCATTAATAATTGCTTCAAATTATCCCCATGTGCACCTGAGTGGAGACCTAAAATGAAAAACCTGAGGGCATATTTTGCTCAAGTCCAATTGACAAACTTTAAATTCTTCTTCCGGTTCTTTTTAATTTTCCCATGGCAATTCTGCATGCTAGTTCTTCTCCTTTTGCTGCTGACAATGCAGGCAGGCCTGTTGGGTTTAACAGGTTATGAAGCAAACAGAGCCAGGTCCACTGGCTGCACATGTCCTGCTTTATGTGTTCAGCTGTCAGGTTGTATCGAGCTGGAGGAGAGGATTCAGTTGCAGCCTACAGCTGTGTGTTAAATTGCAGGCAGCAATAAAAAGCCTGTTCAGCAGCTCTCCAGAGTGGCTGGCCCTCTGCCAAGGTTGGGAGTGTGTTTCTGACTGTCCCTGACTGACAGGGCCCCTGGCTCTGTTGGGTCCCTCAGTGACAGCCTGGGCAGTGGGGGAAGCCTGTGTGACTGTGATGGGGGAGCTTCACACTGCTAATGCAGAAATAGCACTAACATTGCTCAGCACATAAACACAGTGGGAAAAGAAAAGCTAAGAAGCAGGTAAGTGTGGCCAAAACCTGATTATTTGTATAATTTTTTTTGTATCGTATTCTGAAGTGATGATCCTCCCAGCCAGATAATGCTTTGTTGTCCCAGTATGCAAGTCATGGACTTGTCCAAGCAACAGTCTCATTTCGCACACTTTATATTTTTGTTATTGAACCTGTGGATCTTGTAGGAGAAAAGATCTCTTCCATACAGAGCAGACTGATCTACTAAATACTTCACAAACAAATAAAAGAAAAATGACATACTCTAGAAAACTCTACCTATATCTGCCCTGTGACCATCAATTTGTACTGTCAGATCATTCCATCTTTGTGTGCTTAGTGTTCTTAGCTGTAAAATGGGATTAATACCATTGGCCTTCCAATTATGACACAGCCCCTCAAGACAAAAAGCTATGAAGAAGAACCTACCCCTGATGTTTTAAAGTATGTACTTTGCAGGGATAGCTTATAAAGAAACATGTATGTAAGTTCTCATTCTAATCCAACACAGCATTTTCTCTTTTAATGAGTAGGTCATTCTTGATGCATGAATTTTGCACAGTTTGCAAAACAGTTTTTCCAAGTTACCTGAAGGTTGACTAGTTTTGCTTCATCCCCTCACACAGAGTCAGAGACAAAAGAGAAAGAGACCTTGATAACTATCATGAAAACCCTGATTGATTTTGTGAAGATGATGGTTAAATATGGAACAATCACACCAGAAGAAGGAGTTTCCTATCTTGGTGAGAGTACATACTTTATACTACTGTTATTAATGGTGTGTTCTTCCTCTGCCAGCAGTGATAATTATCTTCTCATCCTCCTTGCTCTTATGAAACCTGTTTCAGTTTTGTTCATTGAAAATGCTAAAGCTTTTAAATGATTGATCATTCCCTACAGCAATGTTCAATTCCATACTGCTTTAATATTTCCTTCTAATGAAGGAAAGGTAATATATCAGATATGCATTTAGAGTATTATTACACTTTCCTATCGGTGAAGCACAATTTATTTCAATGACTTTATGTCAGGGGAATATTAGGGTTTTCTCTGGTCGATTAAAGCGGGTTAGGTACCTGCATTTCCCAGAAATAATCCAGCACTTCAACTCCTTTAATCTCTCACTGTAGGTAGCTGGACTAGATGGGACCTAATGCTAAGTTTGTCCATCAAGTAAAACTCCTTTCATCTCTGAAGAGTGTTACATGTTGGCACAGGAGCAGATTTTGAAACACTCTTTCCTGGATCCATTTTAGAGTGGATTTGGCTATGTAGGGTTCGTAAAATTGTTACCATTTCCTGAAGAGGGAATTTGAAATGGCCTGGTTTGTGTCTCACACATATTTCCTGGCTTTGACAAACTCTTTTCTATTCACTGTAGGCAGCCTGTCTAGTTAAACAAGCTGACCTACAGAAGAAGGGCTCATCTGTACAAACTCTGCAAAACTTTCATTTTTCTGAAGTATTTCTGGTCTGGATTAGTCTAAAAAGTTTTTGTTTGCATCAGGGAAATTTCTCAGCTTCATAAATCAGCCTGTCACAGAGAGATGACTGGCAATGGTTTTTCTCCATTGTAGATACTTGATTGATGAAATTGTAACTGTATGGATTGATTATCAATTACTTGCCTACAAAAGATCCAGTGAATCATGACTCACATTCAGTGCATGATTTCACTTCCTTTCTAAAGAATTCATGATATATCTGACCAAAAAATCTCCTTGAATTTTGGAATATTTGGACAACTTATGCCTCAGTTCATTTCTCTATTTCTCTGTCTGCCAGCACATCTAAAGAAAGATGCACATAAAGAAATGGTTGATTTTAAGCACAGTGGTTTCAGTGTCCTTCTAGAAATGAAGATACTATGGCTTAATCAGATATTGCCAAAACTTAATAGGCTAAATTCATCCCTGATGCAAGACCATGCAGATAATGGAATTACACTAGGAATGCATTTTTCCTGCTAAAATTCAGGGCAATTGTTCACATTGACTTTTCTTTGAGCAAATAGATACTGTAACCCTGGAAACAAATTGCCTCGATGACATAGTACAGAAGGCAAGGATTGGGTTAAGAGTTTGAGAGGTCTGATTTAGCCTGGATTTCAAGTAAGACTATCAATGATGTATCCAGACTCTGCCTTGCAAATGAGTGATTTATGCAGAGATGGATTTTGTGCTCCATCAAAGCACCTTACTGTAGTGGAAAAAGCTTTCTCATAGATTCTCAGGTTGCTTCTGTGGTATTCTTTTTTTAGACTTGCTGTTGAGAAATTGCTTTAAAGCTGACCTTCATTTATTGAGCTAATACTCTCAAATAATGAGGAAGAGCATCCACAGGAGCATGTTAGCTACTTGCACTGTCCTTAAGCATGGCAGCAGTTTTATTGCCACTCTTACTGAATTAAAATTCTGTAGTCTGTAATAGCTGGATAGGTACTGTGTATCTTGGTGCAGTTTGGATTAGGACATTGGTACACAGCTGTGGTTATTTATAGCAGATAAAGGAATTAGTATGAATACCTGTCAGAGAGAAGAATCAGTGTAAAAAATTGGCAGCTTTTTGTTGTTTCCTCAGTCTACAATCAGTGAGCAGATTCTGTGCTACTTGGTGGAAAATACCTACTGGGTCTGTGCAGATGGATTACATCCTCTCTCCATTTTATTACAGTTGGAAACTGCCTAAATTAATTTTCCCCACTCTGTGACTGAAGCCATGCGTAAGCTAAGCCTCTGAATTATACATTCAAAATGATAAATCATTTACTGAATCAAGTCACAAGGTGCAGCTTTTTTCCCTGTCACAGGGGTGCAGAGACAGTGAATTTGAATGCATATACCAGTAACAGCTGGCTTGGGATTTGGAAACCACAGCATTATGTCATCATCATTGTATATTACTCTAGAGGAAAGTATTTTGCTGCAGCAGTGACTGATGTTATTGGGTTTAGCTTTAAGTTACAAAGGATCTAGCTGCAGTGTGGTGCAAGAAAAATACAGATGCACTTACATGGAAAAAAGGAATAAGTTTATTTTTTTAAGACATATATTCAATATTATGTAATACATATTTAAAAGCTTTCCATATGCTAAATGTAATCTGTAACAGAATACAGAAAACCCAGATCAGCATATTCATATGTATGAATCAGGAGAAAAAGTAATGCCTACCTTTTACAGTATGTGTTCAGAAAGTACAGCTCTGGAAGCATTAAAGAGAGCCTGCAACAAACTGATAGAAAATGTGTGTTCAGCTGAGGTGCACCTTATTTGATAAATATCCTGCTGTGGCAAAATGCCACCATTTTCTATCACTCTTTATTTTCTTAGCTATGAATGCTGTTAGAGAAAGCAAATTCTTCTGATAAAAACTCTATTTATAGTAATTAAGTAAACTGCAGTTTTGTAATAGATTTTTTATTTTAATAATATAGCTTAGGAACAACTGGTGTCAGCCAGTTTGTTCAGATACTGCTGTAAATTGTCTCCTACTAATAAGACCAAAATAATGAGTGATTTTTAGAACCATTCTAGGAAATATTTGCAATTAAAGGCTTGGGGCCATAAAAATACAGCTTTCAGACATGATAGACAAATTCTTAAGAGACAACAGTGTGTACACATGAATCCTTTTTACACAGTAGATTAATTATATTCTCCTGCAGTGTGCTCCTTACATGAGTAGATTTGTAGCAAATGTATTCATTGCCACCCCAACCAAGTGAAAAATATGTTACTCAATAAGCTATTACCCTAAAAATGCAGATTAGTTACGTGCACATTGTAGCCTTGTGTGGAGTTCTCATTTATTGAATAGCACATGAAGCACAAACTTTTGCCATCACTACTTCTCTAGGTCACAGATACATCTGTGAGATAGAGAAATACTGTGTCTTCCACAACTGGAGAAAAGAAAGGGGCAAAAGACTGGGAAGAAAATTAAGAACTCTGTGGCTTTGCTCTATTTGAAGGGCATCCCACTTTTTACCTCCTTGTGGTAAAGTATTTAGACTACTGGAGCCACAGTGTAGAACACACAGCCCACAGCAGACTGGTTGAGGAGCAAACCCCCTTTTATTTAGGAGGGAAACAGAGAAATCATTCCAGTGTTTGAGTCCCAGCTGCCTTCCTCCCTAGCCCAAACCAAGGCCAGCCCTCACACCTCTCCCTTTGGCTCTGACTCACTGTCAGAATCCACACTGTCCCCCGTGACTGAGTAGGAGACTGTGTGTGTTAGAAATGGGCATGAACAGATGTCTCTGTTTACCTTCTCCACCCTCACATCGTTTGTTCTTCATGGACAGCAGGGGAGAGGACCAAGCTGCAGGACACAGGAGCCCTGGGAGATGGATTGTTCATGGGGAGGACTACGAGCCCTTGTTAGTCTGATCCTTTCCTAAAGAACTGCTGGAATATTGTTTTATTATAATGCTGGCTTTTAGGCAGACTGAGGCTGTGTGAAAGGGGAAGGAGAAGAGGCAGAAAGTCTGCTATGTTGATTTTTGATCTATCCCTGCCTCTCCACACTAAGGAATATGAAATAGCTGTTGAGCCTCTCGCATTCATTCTTGGTACCTCCCTCAGCTCCACTTCTGATGGAGGCAAAGCTCTGTGATTTCCCCATTGTGTGCCAGTGCACAGTAGCCACAATCTGGCCTTTTCCTGGGAAAGGAGAACTTGTGTGAATAATGTGACTAATGCCTGACATTCTCATCAGCACAGATGCTGCAGGCCAAAGATCTGATCCTGATATTTGTTTAGCTAGCCAAGAACAGGCAGAGAGCCAAGAGTGTGAGGCAAAGTGCAGATCACAGCCCACTCTGGCATCATCTTTCCTCTCCTCACTGTGACCATAAGCTGATGCTCCCTGATGCAGCCTGTGATTTCAGAGGGTGAGGGAAGGTCTGGCTAAAGCAGAGCCAGAGGCTACAAGTGAGATATGGACAGTGTCATGTGGACCTTTTGTTCATTTTGACCTGGGCCATGAAGGGCACTGACTGTATTTCATGTGGGGAACCATTTATGCATAATACAATCTTTTTCTTTTTAAGAATCCTTTTTTTCCAAAGGTCTCTTTGTTGCTACTGCAAATTTTCTTCATAAACGTTAAATTATTTAACAAATTTTTCCCTGCCTTTATTTGCCTTTTAGTGATTTTCCTTACCCAGTATTTATCATGTGAATGATGCATACAGCTGCCAGTGGGAGTAATTTAATTTCAGGCAGCTCTTTTCTCTGCTGTTTATTTTTTATCTGGTGAACTAAAGTCACACAGATGCCAGTCTACTGTACTATATCTGAAAAGTAGAAATCAGAGACACCTCAAAAGAGAGCTGAATATGGAGGAGCAGCAGTGATTCTGTAAAGTACATGCAAATAGTTAAACCCAAGGTGCATTTGCACGGAGATAAGATAAAATGATGTGGGGACAGAGAGTGTACAAAGATCCCAGGCAAGACTGGAATCTAGGAAGTATATTGATTGCATATCTCACTGCCCCTTTATAGCTGTCCTTTCTGTAACCTCCTCCATGTCTGTCCCCTGCTACTTCTGCATTTCAATAAACACATGAATGTGGTTTTTTCTCCCCTACTTAGATCTTACCTCCTATTTTCCCCCATTCAGACTCACCGCATAATAAAACAAATGGGTGGCTATGGTGTGGAAGGTCTGTGACCTCACAGTTCTCAAGACCAGGACCACTACACAATACAGGAAACTGAGCATCACCTGAGGGTGACATTGTGTGTGAGGGTGTAGTATTTTTGTATCCACAGGTTCTAAATCTTCTAAGTTATGTTTTGGGAGAGATCCAGGAGTTTTAGTCTCACTAATTGCTTTTCCCACCACATTACATGACTATCATGTGTTCAAGAATCTAAATAAATACTTTACAGGTCATTCCTTTGCTTGTCACTTTCTACCATTTGAATTTGCAATTATTTCTTGCAAATATATTGCCTCTTCTTCCATTTCCCTTCACTGCCTCTTCTGTGCTTTCCCAACTGGATGGAAATCTCCATCTTCTCATAGTATCTTATTTGACAAATATATTGCTTGGTTCCTGAAAATCCAGGTTTTGCACCTTCCCAAGTGGTTGGTGTTTCTAAAGGAGGGCAAAGCTTTTATTTTTTCTCACTGTATTTAATATCTCCATAAACCCCTCCCTTCTTTCTGAATTCAGAGCCACTCTGTTGACAGTTGAGCTCTGAGACCATAAGTTTGAGATGATTATGTGGGTGTGGGGTAAAGAAGGTGTCACTGAACATTTCAAACTCCATCCCACTCCTGCAGGAGAGGCAGCCTGTGCTGCTTCAGTCCCAAACCATCATGCTTGTGAAGGGCATGCTGTGAAAACACAGAAAATGTTTGCACAGGCCATGGGAAAGGATTAGCAAAGGACTGCACCACACAGCTCTAAGAGACCTGCAGTAATGCAAAAGAAATGCCTGTAGAATATTAAAAGGATAAATCTGAGAAATGGCCTGTGAGGTAGGGAATTTAATAAGGATGATAAAGGAGACTTGGTCAGAGCTGTGTTTACCTCAAAGCACATCTATTTAATTGTGTTTTACTTTTGGAGTTGCTTTTAACCTGATTGCCAAGTGATACTGCTGCTGTCCTAATTTCAGATCACTCTGACTGTCTCACCTGTAATCTCTTTACAAGTGATGCCATGAGCTGGGACTTGTCACCTGATGTGTCACTCCTCATGGCAGCATTAGGCTTCAGACACTCTATCACATCAAATCAGTCAAACTGGGAGATTCAGAAAGAAAATTCCCTATCTTGACATGTAAGGCAGGGAGTTGGAGAGCAGCAGGAGGAGATTTGCAAGGCTGAGGCCCATCTGTAATTCCACAATGGAGAAATTTCTCTTGTTCATCCCAGTTTTAGTAGTTTATGTGACATATGCTTGATATACCTATAGCTGACCAAAGGTCAAACTCTGCTTTTGGAATCCAATGGATATTGACAGTTCTTGGACATGCACTTGTCCAAAGAACTAATCAGAATTACTCTTCCCGTAGAATAGTCCCAAGCAAATGCTGAGATTTTTCACAAATGGAAAATAGCCTTGCAAACTCTTAAGGATCATCTACAACAGGAGACAGAAAAGCCCTAGGAGAACTGTGGTTTCTTAATGCCTGAAATATGTGCATGTCACACAAGCACAAAGCTTTCCAGCTGAAGCAGTTGGAGTGTATGAACTCATTAAGTAAACTTATTTTTTAGCTAGTGTTAAAAGTGATCTTAAGTACCTTGATGATCCATTTTCTCCTTTAATAAACACAGTCTTTTTGTGCTGTATGACAGCAGAACAGCAAAGCAGGTCTTTCTGTGGCAATTTAATGACATAGAATCTCAGCTTCAGTCAATTTGGTGAGGATAGAATGTGAAAGGACAATTATGCACAAGAAAACCCTTTGCAGGAAAATCTGCAAGAGTTTGGAAAACACCATGAATCTGTCTATTGAGAAAGGTCCATGTCAGGCTTCCATTACCAATTCCATTAAATACTCAGATGGATATGTTAGTTTCTGCCTCTCTAATAAGAACATAGTAATTTAATTTGTAATAGTTATCCATGTAGTATCTTTTCCCATGAATTTTGAGGGTGTAACCAGAGTACATTCTCCTAGAGTAAAGATAAAACACTCGGGGTTTATGCAGCTCAGATTTTTGGATGCCCAACTTGAGGGACTTTATAGTTTCAAAACTGCTGGGAATTTGCATTTTCTGGTGGAATTAAAAGCATCTATCAGTGTGTAGGAACTGGGCCTAGGATGTCTCAGAAAGCCTACTCAGAACAGAACCCTCCTGCAGCATGAATGCTCCAGTGAGTCACCCCAGATCAAAGAGCAGTTAGAAAGTGAGGCAAGGCAGAAAGCAGATCTTGTGACTCCGGTATCTGCTTGGATGATGAGATTATCCTGCTCTGCAGAAAGCTGTGCCAGAGCACTGACCTATTTACCAGCCTGGGTCACTTCCATTAGCTCAGTAGTTATTGTCCTGTTGTTTTAATTAGTGCCATTTCAAATAAGTGGCCAGCCGTGTAGAAAGGTCAGTACCTTTCTAAGCTCTTCCCCTGTGCAAATGAGGTTGCCAAGGAGACAGCCCCAGAACAGTAATCAATCCCTGTTAGACCCGGCCAGGACAGCGTTGCTGAGCTGCTCACAGGCACAGCTCACTCCACAGGATGATTCACTCCATCAGGGCAGCTCAGAGCAAACACTGCTCAGCCCTGGCCCAGCCACACATGGCAGGTACAAACATGTTTTGAAGCAATACCAGCTGTTAAAGCATTACCTTTGATGAGGAGCAAGAGCAATAAATCCTGTTCAGGAAGAGCTGGGATTATCTGGCAATATTCTCTCTAGGATACACATCAAACAAGGCCCTCAAACATGTACTCTATCACTCAGGAAATGCAGCTGATTATAAATGTTCAGATCCATGTTGATGTGCCGTCCAGCTGGCAGGGTAACTCCCCCACTTCTCTTGTTAAATGTAGTGCCTGTTAGAAGGCCTGTCTTGTAAGTTTGTCTACATCCTTCTGACAAAACAAAGCTTTGAAAATGGAACACAGTGATCATGGCATTCAGTCTGGCTTTAGTGGCAAAGCTCACGTCATTAGCATTGCCTCATTTGGCTTCATGGGGCTGGAAAGCAATTCTGTACTCACCAAGGAGTGATAGTGAACTCACATGAAATTGTTACCCAAATCAAAGGAACTGTACAATTCCCGATGCTATTTATAGAAGTGAATAAATAATGGAGGAGTATGAATCCCATTGCCTGCAGCAGCACGTGCTGTATGTGGATATATGTACAACTGTTAAACACTACAGTCTCTCAGCAGAACAAAAACTTTCAGAAATATCAGTGTCAGACATTTAAATCTAAAGATGTCTTGGCAGGTTATTAATCTATCTCTTGGTGGAGTCTTTTTATTTCCTGCTAATAGAAACTTACTGCCTAAATGCAGACATTTTAAAGGAAGAACATGAAAGGCACTTATATATGTGTAAAATTAAAAATTTTAAATACTTTATTTTTTAGAATTAAGCCTAATTTAATACATCATGCTGGATTAAGCTCCAAAATCAGTGACATTTTTGCATTTGCATGAATTAGTGAAGGAGAATAATCTATTTGTTTGAGTTTACAAAGGGTTTTCAAGCTCTTAACTGTGGAATCTTATCCAAAAAACTGTGCCTCTTGCAACAGAGAAATCCTTATAGTCCTGTTGGAATACTAGTATGGTACTGATTCAGGATGAAAAATAGAATCTTAAAATGAACTGAAAGGGATGTTTACAGTCCTTTCAATGTAAAAAGCTTTCAAAGAGAAGCTTTGGATCAAGTGATTAGTGGGGCATCAGTCCCACCACTATAATTCTAGCTTCATTTTATTTCACCAGGATGTCTGATCCAGCTTGTAACACAGCCCAGACCTGTTTTGGTTAGGGCATGTGGGGCAAGGTCAGAAATCACATTAAAGGGATATGTACCAAATGAAAATATTCACAAAAAAACATGATGTGATGTAGAATTGAGAGGGTGCAATCAGGCAGGGTGCCAACAAATACTGCTTACATTTTAATTTTATGTAAATAACAAAATATAGAGGATGCAGGCAGACAGAATTATGTGATTTCTCATCAGATGGGAGGCACAATTGCTTATGCTGATCTGCCACAAAGAGAAATATGCTTACTAAAAACTACTCCTTAGGTTTCATGCTGAAACCTAAGGTATCTTTCTAATGGAAAAAATGCTCCCAGCTGATGGATAATATATTGGCCTTATACAGAAAATATGATTTAAAATATTATTAGCATTATTATATCTATTCTGCCACAGTTCCCACATCACACACTGAATATTTCAGCTGTTTATACAAATGGAATTTTGATAAATTTCAAAACTAAATCTCTCAAAAATACCCACCAACAAGATAGTTTGTATGAAATTTTGAATCCACGTGTAACTGAACCTTTAAAAGATAATAAAAGGAAGGAAAATTCTACACTGTATCCATAATATGACTGAGGAAACGTGGCAGGTTGTAGGTGATCTGTATTTTGAATATCTACCACGTGTGGTACCAAAAGGACTTTTTTCCCACATAACCATACAATGTTTATATCTGAAACATCCATTTTTATGAAGAGGTGCTTTTACTTTCAAATTAGATTAATCCAGCCCTGAAATTTGCATGGAAATACATTTTCTAGTCTTCTAGAGCTGTATACATGGCCATGGCTGCCTAGTTGGTTTTCAGGTAAATGCTTGACTTCAGTATTTGTTTTCATCTCTTCAATTTACATGTTTATTTCATCTAAATATAATTCCAAACCTTTTACTAGACTTTTTTTCTAATGAAACCATATAAAATCGAGACACACAGGCAGTTTGGGATAGTGTTTTCCCACCAGGATGAAGCACATATTGCAGAGTCTTGTCTTTTTTGTGAAGTTAATTAAAGTCTTTCATTGCTTTCATCAGAATAAATTGCTACAGATAGTCATCAGTATTTTGTGATTTACATGACTGAAATATGGAATAGGAATATGATGCACACTTTTACTGACTTTATGCATGTTGGCGCTATTTGGTACTCACATTGTCATGATTCAATTGTTAATTTTTTTAATAAGATTGATCAATATTCCATATTTGTTCTTTTAGCATTGGCTCTGCATTAATTGTTCAGGGGCAAGGGTGAAGGCTGTACTTTTAGATTTCTACTTACCATTCACACTGCTGTAGGGGAGAATGATAGTATGGATTCTGCATCTTATCCATTGGAGAATAACTGGGGTTTGGTTTTGTTTTGCCTTGATTTCCAGAAAACTTAGATACAATGATAGCTGAGCAGACAAAGAAGAAGCTTGAGAACCCTTCCACTAAAACCAGGACAAAACTAACAGCAGGTACTTAGTCTACAATTTTCTTTTCTGGAATAACACTTTTTTTTAACGTATTCAGTTAAAAGTATGCTAATTGCATTGGCAGCCTGACTGCTTGTTAAAGCCACAGTCTCCCAAGGACCTGCACCAAGCCACAGCTTGGTTGTCCAAGCACACAACAAGAGAGAAATTTTCACTTAATTGCCCAGTTTTGAGAAGTATATTCACTCTCTTTTGCTTCACTGGAGTCCAGATGTAACACATATACAAAAGCAAACTGTATCAGTGCTTTTTAATACTAAAATAATAAAGAAAAATAATTATTTGTCGACTTTGAATGTTGCAAATGCAAATTTCACAGATTTTTTTTTCTCTGCACAAAGAAATGTGCCTTTGCATTGCAGTCACCTGTATTCAACTATTGTCTGTGAGAGCAGAAACAAGCATTCCTCTTTCCAGAGGCCTGGAGTAGAGATGACCTTTAGGAACCCCTTTGGGACAGGCTCCAATGAGGCTCTTCCTCAACCAGCACTCAATGCTTTACTTGCCAGGATTGTGTTGATGTGATTGGGAAATGCTCCTGGACGTTTGATACAAAATTCTTTGCTTTTGTTATTTCTTTAGACAAGAGCAGTGAAGAAGCAGACAGTACAAAGGAAGAAGCAGCTAAAATGGAAAAGGAATATGAAGTTTCAAAGGATTCTACAAAAAATGAAGGACAAAATGCAGCGGGAAACAGTGAAGAATCCAGAGGTACAGAATATTGCTTTTTCTCCAAGTGATTGGAGTCTTTTCCTCTCTTTGGTATTGATTTCCCATGGTGTTAGCATAAATATCTTCAGTCTATAGTCACTGGGAGTCAGCACACAAGAGCTTGATTTGGAAGTGTATTTATCTGCCAAGTTTTAAACATATCACACTACATCCCTTGCTGAGCAGACATTCACAGAATTCAGAGACCCCTTTAGAACAATAGGAAATGCAGTTTGATCCAGTAGTGCAAAGAAATTTTGCTTCTTTGCATCCGTGGCTTTTCAGGATGGCCAGATTATTCAATATCTGAGCAGGCCCATTGATTTCTATAGTTTGTGTTAGAGCAAGCTGGTATTCAAAGGCAGTGAGGACTTCTGCAGTGATACAATTTACATTTTCCACTGCTAAAGGTTAAAGGTTATCAGTAATCAACCCATTTTATGTAACATTGAAAACATTGCAGTAAGTTAGTGTCTCCCTAAGCAAATACAGCACAGTAGTACAGTTATTTTTATCATGCCTCAGCATGAATTACACTGTACTGGCTGAAGTCTCCTGGGTGCAAATCAGCTACTCTGTCTGAAAACAAATCTGCAGGGGACATTGTGCCTCCTTATTGTGCTGAACTCTTGAAGGAGAATGTTTGTTGGTGCAGAAACCTTTTGGTGAGTTCTTATTGCATAGGGTACAGCATAAGTATGTTTTGTAATCAGTTGGTTAAACAAAATTGCTTCTTTTGCACCTGTGGTGTCTGATGCTCTTACTTTTTGGAATGCAGTGTTTTCACTCAGGCTGCTCAGTAATGAATGGCAGAAATCAGGATTGCAGTAGATTGGAGTCCATCAGTCACCTGGTTCAGCTCTGTGGGCAGTGCACTCACAGAGGGAAGGTGCCATTTTTTCCAGCAGCTTATTTATTTCAACATGGAAGAGGAAAATAGCTCAAGGTGACTGTCTGATTTCACAGTAAAGTTATCTCAATACTTTTTGGTAGGAAGTGATAAATAACACATTTTGCTTGTCTCTTGAAGGTTTGTCTTTTCAGTTTGGTTCAGGTTATTTTCCTTTATCTTCAGCCCAGTAGCTTTTTAGAAATTCAAATTGGATCAGTATTTGTTCTTTATCTCATCATGCAATGCCCTTGCTTAACTTACTGTGAAGTTACTGCACTGCCAACTCAAAAATAAGGGTATATCTAATACTGTATCCATTTACTAACAGGAGCAGACATGCATAGTTGGCAATAGTAACCTTCTATACACTAATCACACCAGGTTTTTTTATTCCTGACAAATGTAAGAACATTACATCAATAAAGCTCCAGCCAAGCAAAGAATTCAAAATCCATTAGCTGGAATATTTTCTTGGGGGCCTTATTAGGTAATCCTTGTACTAATTGTGTCCTGTGTGCTTTCTGGTCCAAAAATAGCCATCACTTTAAATTTCAACTGTAACAAGGAGTTATCATGGTAATTTCGATACCTTTTTTTTCTCAGTAAATACATTTCAAGTTGTCTTTCCAAAATATTACAATTTTAGGTTTGCTGTTTGCTGCTAGTACTACTGTATGGAGGAGTTTTAATACTGAAAGCTCTCAGCCCTAATTAAGTCATTCCTTGCTATCTCAACATCTTTTTCTTTGCTGAACAATTATGTTGATCAAAAAGCTACAGGTTGTTTTTAATCCACATACGCAGTTACTGTGGATGCCACCAAAAGTTATGCATAAAGATCAGAAAAACCACGATCTTAAGTTTGTGTATGACTAATCTTGCACAGGCAACACCTGCTAACCATCTCTGGGAATTTTGCCTGACTGAGTTTGACAGGACTCAGGTTTTAAACAGAAACTAAGAATAGTTTTAATCTGCCTTTGCTGTGACCAACTTCACCCAGTTAAGCAAGCTGCATCAATCATTGATGTAAGTGCTTGATTTCTCTCTCGTCCTTTCCTCCAGGGAAATCTGAGGCATATTTGGAAGCAATCAGGAAGAACATAGAATGGCTGAAAAAACACAATAAACAAGGTAACAAAGAAGGTATGAAGTAAAAGGTCTTGACATTGGGGTGGGCACCATATGCATTAAAAAGCAAGTAATTTCTATTGTGTTGTATAACTTGTGCTATACCTTAAATAATAGTAATGCGAAACTGTGCTTGTCTAGATTATAGTGGTCATTAGTGGTGGTAGAGTTAAATAATACAGGTCATGTAAAAGTTAAGCCAATGAACATAAATAGTGAACTAAGGTAGATTAATGTAAACTGGGTCGAATGGCCACTGGCCGCAAACCCAGAGAGACTGAGCAGCAGGGAGTCACTCTTGTGCTGTCCACAGTCATGGTGGGCTGCCTGTCCCCAGGTAGCTGTGCCAGCTTGGGCTAGTGCTGCATTTCTTAGCTCATCATGTTGTTTGATTATGACCTTGTAGGTGAGATAGATGCATTTGAAATGTCTGGGTATGTCTAGAGGAGCTCAGTGCATCTGGCTGGGGTGCCTGCACCAACGGCAACAAGTCTGGCTCCACAAGCAGGAACAGTTGAGATACAAACTTTTATCAGTAGCACTGTAATACATTGGATTACTGCCCAAATCAGCTCAAGTGGCTTGTAGCTCTCATATGCAAAGCTGTGTAGAAGGGAGCAGTGGCTGAAGCAGCTGCACAGGGTTTGCTCTCCAGCTGTCCCAGCATTTTCCTCTTCCTCGGAGGCAGGGCTGTGTCAGAGCTGCCGGCAGGGACAGAACAGCAGCAGAATTCCTCCTTTATTTTTCACAGCTCTTTATTGCTCCATACCATCTTTTCCCTCAAGTTCTTACATAAAGCCAGCCTGCCATCCCTGTTCTCTGCCCTGGCTGTGTGCTCTGCCATGGCCTGCTCTGGAAGTGAAGGTTCCTAGCCAGGGGATCTGTCCCTGGGCTGTGACTGGCGCCTGGTGAGAAGGATCCTTCTTGCACCAGCCAAGCAGAGGGTGATCTGAGATGAGATTAGCCCTGGGTCATCTATCCATCCTCTCTGTGTGTTGAAGTGTGTATGAATTCCATTTCAGAGATGAGTGCATGCCTGCAGCCCAACACATTCATTTTTCTGTACAGAAGCTGTATGAGGAAAGACTATAAAAAAAACATTCCCCTCTTTCAAATCACTTCCCCACAATGGCAGGGATAGCAGTTAGCAGCAGGGCTGCATATCTGGTCGAGAGTTTCCCTGCCAATTTTAATTAATGGTTCTGTTTAGCAATGTACTCATTGATGTAATTAGATCTCCATCATGTGTGATTATATCTCTGTATCCCACGTGCTGCCTGAGCAGCCCCTTGCTCCTCTTTGTTGTAATCTTTCTTCTGCACTGCTGCAGTCTGAAAATGGCCGTGACTGCAGATCAATAGCATTTTATCTGCCTGTGAATGCATGAAGATATATATATCTGTGTAGATGGATTTTCATTTGCACTAAAATATCTTTATTGTCCTCTGACAATGGAAATAAGCCTTAAAGTGAGTGCAAGTTATGACAAAATTAGAATAGTATTCTCACTCTTCTGATACATCATCTTTATTGTGCCTTTTCATACTCTTTATTTTTGTAAAATGCTAATTCAGTTCCCCATGGATGGTGTTAAAAGTACAGTCAGGGTAAGCTTATCTAACTATAAATGCATTGCAGTGTTTTTCAGTGCAAGATTAGGTGGTGTTGCTGTGCTCATCAATCATTTCTCCACTTCCAGCTGGCACCTGGGGGCTGGCAGAAAAGCAATTCTCAAAGTAATTCATGTATTAAAATGGCCAGACTTTCCCAGCCCTACTCATGGATTGGGTTACTCACCAAATACCCTTGAAGAGGTTTAGGTTTTCTTCAAGCGAATGTTTGTGGGTCCTTCATTTTGTATGAATTTCAGTAGATATTATTAATTCAATGAGTAAAAATCCTGGAAATATTGATTTGCATTTAGGCAGTTTTGGAAGTATCAATTGCCTATTAAGGAGGCTGGTAAGCTTGAGGGGCTGGGATGATTTAAAGATAAATGTTTACAATGTTCAGACTCCATGGGCCTGTCCTTCACATCTCCCAGACCTGGCTTGATGCTTGAAACCGTTGCAGAGCTGAGCATTTAACCAGTACAGGCAAAGAGCATGAGGATTGTTCAGCAAACACTTGATACTTCAGAGCTTCACACCACTAACAGCAGCCATTTCAAAATGAAAGTAAATCCTATCATTAATTTCAATGGCAAATGGCTTCATCTGAATATGCAAATAAGATCTCTCTTCATTTACTGGAGTTGTTCCACAGCTCCATGTAATGCTGCAGCTGTTGCAGTGAATCAGCATCCAAGGCTGATTTTTCTAATTACAATAGATTCTAAATAAGTATTAGAAATTGGCAGCTATCAATTTCTAGAAAAAAAACCCCAATTTAAATTGCTGCGAGATATACAAATTAGCCTGAATTGGATAATGTCATAATGGTTGTAATCCCATACAGGATGTTTAGAAATTAAACCTTCACATCTCCACATAATAATCTTAGAGTTAGAAAAAGTATTCTAGAAGTCAAATAAGCACAGATACTTTAATTTGAAAAATGTGGATATTAAATTAATTTAGTGTATGTTCTTCATTTCCATTCCTTGGTATCTTTCAATGGAGATCCTCATTCTGTCAAGATGAATAAAATCACTCATCCCAGTTACAAAATAACTCAGTACTATTTGTCCCTGTTACTCATACAGGATGGAGACACAAGCAGGTTACATTCTTGTGAATAATGACAGTAACAGAGCAGAGAGGAAATCCTCCCCTCAGTACAGCAAATGGCAAAATTCCTGCTAACTCAGATATGGAGAGGACACCTCTGCAGGAGTGGGGAATGTTGAATATAAATTTTCTGTATTACTCATTTGAAATTGCCTTATGCTTTTGTAAAAATGATCACAGGCATCAATTTGCTTCTTAATATCTTTCTATTTCTGTTTTGGTCAATTTTTGAAACCTAAAAAACCACAAATTCATTATTGTCTATTTTGTCAAGAATGCACAGTTTGAAAAAAGGTTCTTCCACATACTGCTGTGTGATGTTATACACTGAACATTGCAAAATCAGTTTTAATGTATTCTGAAGGCTCTGTCTATGGAATAAGTAATTTATACTGAAAAATTCAGAATGTATTCATTCTTGTGAAATTCATTTAGATTCAAAGATTCATTTAAATTAGTATGAACATTTAAAACATTGCTGTTCTTCTGATTCTAACAAATTAGGCTTTACATTTATCCAGTTAATTATGTAACTGAAACTTTATTGTGTTTATATGTGAATATACTGAATGTGCTGCCAGAGTCACAACTACACCACAGGTTTCCTTTCTACGTTATTTGAAAAATTGCTCTGCTGCAGAATTCTTTCCATGGAAAATAGTGATGTTCTCCAGCACAGGAAAAGTCTATTTAACGCATATGGTGTGAATCAGGCTTCATAGATGCATCCATCTATTGGAAAAAGAGGAGGGATCTTTCAGCACTCTGTTGCAGATTGACAGAGGAAGATTGTCAAAAACTGACACTAACACTGTCACAAAGGCTGCTCACTGCAGTAGTTTTCAAAGCAGAATATTATGTTCTGTATCGAGGTAAATAATTGTATTATTTTGATCTATTTTCAGGGAGTTGCTTTCATTTCCACTACAATGGTAGTAAGTGGGAATTTTCCTGGGATTTCAACTGGAAATAGTCTATTTAATACTTTCTTTTGATTCCATGACAGTTGTGAAAATAATAGGGCACAACAGCTTTTGCTGTGCAGACTAAAACATTAAATCCCTGGACTGGAAAATATTCTTGCTTTAACATTTGATAGCAATCAATCAAAAGCAAGAGATGATCATTTCTCTTGGATAATAAAAGCAGTGTGCTGTGTAAAAAGACTTTGTGCAGATATTTTGTGCAGATACTTTGTGCAGATTATTTTCAGGTTTTTTATGTTTTCACAAGATGTACTTAGAGAGAATTCTCTTCATGTTTGATAAAGTGCGTTGGTTGGATAAAATGTGCAATGACATTGTGTCTTAGGTGAAGCGGTGTAATGGCAATGACTCATTGTGCAAATGAATTCTTGTTTTTCAGACTATGATCTTTCAAAGCTGAGAGATTTCATCGATCAGCAAGCTGATGCTTATGTGGACAAGGGCATCCTGGACAAGGAGGAGGCTGATGTAATTAAACGCATCTATGGCAGCCTGTAAACGTCAGTGACTGCCAAACCTGTAGGAATCTAGTCTAGTTCCCCCACTCCTGGCTCAATGACTTATGATCTGTTAATTTGAGGATATCATTAGAAATGCTCTGTTTACATTGTACTGACAACTGTAGACAGAAATGAAGAGCTGTAGTGCTCCACTCACTTTCTGCATACTGTATTTTCCTACATTCACAAATCAACCCTAAACACCAAATTCTGACACTGAATTTCTATTTGACAAGGTAAATATTTCTGTAATGCTCTCTTTGATTTATTGTTTGTGGTTTACTTTTGTAGCTAAACCAATCATTTCTGATGGAAATTTCTTTTAATGCTACATTTTTTTGCTTTCACTCAACAAGCTTTCTATAGATGCAACTATGTAAAGGGGCATTATTAGAAAATAGTACATAGTTCTCTAAATAAAGTATTTGAAAATAATTTGCCTAATTAAGTTTTCATTAATCTTAATATTATTTTATATTCATTTATTTTGGTTTTAAATACTAACAATTTTTTTATCCTTTTTTATTTCTATATGTAGTATTCTGTAATGTGGACTGTAGTGTCCTTAGCTAATTGATAAATCTAAATCTTAGACATTACAATTGCCTTCCATATTAGAAGAATATTCTCTTCTTCAGCATGTGTGAACATTCTCTTTGCAGCATTTGATGACTGTGCATGCATAATTAGTTGAATTCCTGATGTGAATATCCTGATAGCAAGTGTAAATAGTCCCTGCTTTCTCTAAAGAAAAAAAAAATAAGAAAGCAATTCCAGTCATTTTGTATGGAAAGGGAAGTTTGCAACTAGAGATGGTTTTTTTAGGAACAGGAGCCCTGCTTTTCAGAAAGACTTAAAGAATCTATTGTATCTCAGTATCTCTGGATATCAAGGCTGTGGTCTGATTACTGACCTCTGTTCTGTGCTGAGCAGTATTATCTTGGAGAACTTATTTTATTTTTTTGGCCTATATATGCTAGCATGAGCCAAGAATTTGGTACTTCCCAAAGAAACAAGAAGAAAAACAAAAATGTCATCCTCATTCTTCTTCCTCAACTAACAAAGTTTTGGAAGAATGGTTTATGAGGTCTTTTACCTTAACGTGAGTGGATAACTTTATGTATGAAGAACTGACAAAGCAAGATCAAAGGTAAAGAAGCATTTAGAAAGGTAAATTTCAAACAGAGTCCCAGAAGACTCAGTTGAGTAGAGGAACTCCAGGAAAGCACTATACTCTTTATACTCTTTACTTACAGATTATTCATTCATAATTGAGGTCATCCCTTCTCTGATTTATTTTTTTTTAACTTAAAATATCTCTAAGATTGATACAGTTAAAAAATGTTATCTGATGCAGAGGTTGAAATTTGCCTGCCAGTGAATGGAGATACTGACTTAGAGCACTGCCTTACAAAGTTCTCTAAGTGTTAAGTCACTCCTTGGGTCATTTCCTCCTCATAGCTGGAGATTAAAGAGGAGGAGATTTGAGCAATGTTTCTCAGCCAACTGAAGTAAACTCTGGAATCCCTGCAAAACATAAATTGTCAACTGAGCATTATTGATAATCAGCATTAAGTGAATGTGATAACACTGAGGTGTAACAGCATAAATCCTTGCAAACTGATGAAACATAAGCCAGTGAATGTTTTCTAGTGTCCACAAAATACATCATCACTGCCTGCTCATACACATCCTGATGTGAATCACTGAATTGCAGTATCAGTCACTAATGGTAAAAATCATATTCAAAAATGTAATCAATGTAAGCTTCCCCTGACAAATAGTCCCTTAGAAACTCTATAGAAAAAATAGGAAAAAGAATTAATGTTATTTTAAATCAGTGCATTTGTTCTCATCTAAACCCTCTTGTTTGTTTATTATTATTTGCTTTTGTTCCCAAAGATCTGAATTTCTTTATGTCTCTGTAGATCTCAGTTACATTCTGCAACAGCTTCTGACTTCCTTTCTTATGTGACCATCACGTGGGTAAAGCAAACTGTTTCCCAAATTTGGATTTATGACAGAAATCAGGAGGATGGTAACTAACCACAGACCTCTACAGATAGGGGAAGTGGCAGTGACCTAGGATCTGCACTTGAAAAAACAAAAAAGGACAGACTGTTCTTCTCCAATGACTACTTTTAAAAACACCCCAAATTTCCTTCTCTTGTCAGCATGATGAGTAGTATAAGAATAATTTCAGTTTTCATTGGAAACTAATTTCTTATTTTGTCCTTATACAAGTCTGGTACTAAAGGGCAGATGTCATCAAGCAGTGACCAGTGACTATGAACAGTGTGTGGTGATACTTGTTAACCTCTCAGTTTTGCAAATTGTATAGCTTGAACAAAGTATTAGTGGCATAACTTAGGAAAACAAAAACCCAACAATGGGTATGCCCTGATTGTATTTCAGAGTATGCACATTCTTGGAGTTGTTCTGTACTTACCCTTCTGCTGTGCATCCCTGGGGGCACACATGGAGATAATTGGAGCAGCCTGATGAGTAGGTGAGAACAGAGCAAGCCTCTGACAGATAGACCAGAAATCACAGCTATGGTTCCTCAAACTAAATTCACTTTCCATTCTGCCCAAGCCACTGAACTTGTTCCTTGAATGCTTCAAATACTGGTTCCATTGCTGGTACATTGAATGAACATCTATCTGTACATCACACCTTTCAGAAGCAGACAGTGAAACACAGCCAGCCTGATGAATCACCCTGCATTCCTCAAGGGCTGTGACTTACCCAAAATAAAATCAAACCAATGATGCAAGTTTCAGCTTGCATCGCAGACCAGTACTTATTTTGCAGGGAACACTTGGAACACATTAGGACCTGACATGCACTGCTGTGTGTTTAGCCATAATTAGTAAATCATAGTGCTTGCTTTCTTCCTGGTAAGAAAGGTATTTTCAACAACTGCACATCTCTGTTTCAAAACTGACAAAAATCGGTTTCTGTGTTGTTTCTATCTCTGCTGGATCCTTCAGAAACCCTTCACTTCTAGATTATGACTGAAAATGTAATAAGTACAATATATATGGTATTCACCTTTTGAGCTTTTCTAATAGACTATTGTTTCTGATACTGTACTTTATTAAACACTTTACTACAAGCTACATTAGTGTGCTGCTTTTGGTGGGGGTAGAATTTATTTCTCCGCAGTAGCCAATTTAGGGCTATATTTTGATCTGTGCTGGAAACACAAATGTGTTGATAACACAGAGATGTTTCCATTTCTGCCGAGCAGAGTTTGCACAGAGCCAAGGCCTTTCCTGCTCCTCACCCCACCCCTGAGGCGGCTGGGGGTGCACAAGAAGCTGGGAGGGGACCCAGGCAGGACAGCTGATCCCAAATTCCTTAATGCAAACCCCATGCCAAACCCTATCCTCATCTCCTAACCCTAAACACTAACCCTAACCCTAACCAGGGAATGTCCCAGACTGTGGGAGGATAGAATGTAAGAAAGCAAAGATAGTGCAGAAGGCAATCTCACCCCTGAGAAGTTGCAGCTGTACTAATCACCAGAGATTGGGAACAGGCCTGCCCTTAGCAGCCCACAGCTGTATCCAATGAGGATGAGTGCTGTAAAAGAGTGGGTGAGCTGGGTGAGGAGAGAGCTGGAGTTTGTTGGTTGTGCTGTGAGGAGCTGGTCATGAAAAATCACCAAGAAGGTATGGGAGCCTTGTAATAAGGTGATAACCCCAGACTGTGTGGTGCCATGCTCAGTGTGTAATGCTGGGGGAGGAGGAAGGGGTGCTCAGAGTGGCAATGTTTGTTTTCCCAAATAACCTTGACCTAGGGTGGAGCCCTGCCTTCTTGGAGATGGCTGAACACCTGCCTGCCCATGGGAAGTGCTGAATGAATTCCTTTCCTTTGCTTTCATGCCCAGGTTTTGCATTACCTATTAAGCTGGCTTTATCTCAACTCGTGAGTTTTCTGCCTTTCACTCTAGTGGTGCTCTGCCTCATCCATCTCTGGGGGGAGTGAGGGGCTGAGCTGCCAGCTGGGGTTAAAGCACAAGAAGCACTACAAGGCTGCTGTTGTGTATCAAAGAGAATGCATCTTTTCTATACACTGCCTGGCTTTTTGAGGCTATGGCAGTTTCTGGTGGGGAAAACAGGTGCAAATGCTGTGTGTCCTTCAGGTCCTGCAGCCCACAGGCACAGTCCTGATCTTGGAAGGCCCAAGTGAATTGTGGCTTTCCAGAGGTTGGGCAGCCTGGTCTGGGAGGCAGGAGGTGCAGAGCTCCTGTGTCAGGGAGCTGTTCTGACCTGCTTGGCAAAGAACCCCCAGCCTGGCTGTGCTGGAGCACTGGGGGTATCACTACAACAGGTATTCATAAGAAAAGGATTACATTTTTCTGTGGAATAATAAAATATAGCTGGGCTTGAAGCTAGGGGGGCTTTTAGAAAAGTAGTTGGTTCTGGCTTTTATAATGTTCTAATGAAATTAAATGACACTAAGAGAAGTTACAATTGTGTAAGAAATAAATATAATCCCAATCTAAGAAAGATACAAGACCAAAAGGTAATCCACCTGTCTCTTGAAGAAAAATCAGGAATTCTTTTTCTCAACTCTCAGCTTTTTCTATTCTTCTTATATTGTGTGCCACTGCACACCTGCTCTTAAGGACAGGAAAAGCAGCCTAGGGCTAGGGCTGCTTCCGAGTGAGAATTTGTGGAGGCAGCCATGTTGTGGCAGTTTTGTGTTCCCCTTGGGATGCCTTTGGCAGCTGCAGTGTGCCTGCAGCTCGGGGCTTTGTGATTCTAACTAACCCTAGGCGTAACCCCAAACTTTGGTAGAGCAGTAAAAGCAGCCAATTCCTGCTGAGCTTTGATTTTTTTACTTCTGCTTTTAGGAAGTTAATGAAACTTTCTCTTTTGTTTCCCTATTAACATACTGCTGAAAACTTTTTATTCTAGGGTGATACTGATGATCTAAGTGATAGGAAACTGCATCTGTTTCAGTTGGGATCCATCACATCTTTAGTGACAAAACTTTTGTGAAGTTTATGGAATCCTTGGGGGAAAAAATCTAGGATGTTTAACAAGTTCCTGTTACCCTAACTTCAGGGCAAGAGTGATTGCAGGTGGCACTCTGCATCCCTGAGCTGCAGATGGAGTCCCCTTGTACACCTGAATACTGGCACCTCTTCTCAGAACAGGGAAGGCTTGGTAATGTGCCTCTTATTCATCTTAACAAACTGCACAGCTAGGGCAGGTAGCTCTTGCAGGTCTCACTTAGGAGGGTGGATTACATGGATAGAGTAAAGACACTATTTACCCTGAAATTGCTGTCTAATATTTCATAAAACTAGACAAACCATTCTTCCCTAAAAACAGGCTGGAACCAAACTGACTTCATTATGAACACACACATCAGTCTTTTTGATATTTTATTAAATTAAAACCACACAAAATTTAACTGCACACAAGAACACACATCTGATATTCCAATGTCATATCTCACAAAAAAAACCTCTTGTGTAACTCATCCCTTTTATGAGTAGAAATCCAATATGCAAACAGTTCTTTAACCAAAAAGGCTTTAATTTATCAACACAAGCTGAATTCCCCTTTCTAGGAATACATCATAACCACACACAGACACATACAAGATTTACAGGCAAGTTCTGCAGCCCTGAAGTAGACAAAACTTTCACAGTAAACTTGCCTATGTTTGCAGAATAAGTAAATTCCTATTACTTCCATCATTGGTCATTTACAAGCAAACTTATTTAATATTTTTAAATACTTAAAACAAATTTCACTTTAATAAGTATTTACAAAAATCTTTACTAAAGATCAACATCCTGCATAAAGGTGACCTCAGGGATATATAGTTGCTACCATGCTACAGTTTGCACAGAAGGGGTAAAAAGGCCATTGCTAGTTTTGGAAGGCTTAAACCTTTTATTGATATAACATAAGGACATTAACCTATGGAAGGCAGAAGAGGTCATAATTTCAGTGCAATTACCCATTCATGACTTCTTTTAAGTACATCAAGAGGATGAGTCCAAAAGACTTGGGTTTGGAATTATTGACTGCTTAGTTCTGTAAGAACTGATTTCGTGGAGAGTTTTCAGGCCATCGCATCTGTCTTCTACCGGTGATACGAAGAAGTTGCATAGGGACCTTCCTCATCCTCCTCATCTCTAGAAAGAAAATGATCATCAGGTCAGGAGCATACCATTCTCAACAGTAAAGCTGCCATGAAAATGCAGGTGACCAGTTTTCCTAGTGGGTCAAAATAGGCCATGCCAGCCTTGCCTAGCAGGAATATTTGTAGTATAATACTGTAATTTACACATCTCTGAAGTTCCTGAGATGTCGAGAACATAATGCTGAAATCAAGTAAAGCTGTGTAAGTTCAGCAACATCAGAATGTATTTTTTATCAAATCCGTAAGAAAAACTTAAAGGATAGCAAGGTGGAGGGCATGCTGGAGTTCCTCCTGTGTTGCTTTTCATTCCTTCTTTTAAAAATATAAAGCTTAGTTAGAGGTTTGTTTCAACATTTTGAATGGCAGAAGGGACAGAGAGACCAAATGAAACAAGAACAGGAGCAGTCAATCATAGTGTGGGTGGCTCTGTGTCCTGATGTACACTTCCCTTACATCAATCCCCATTGAGACTGATCACTTGGATTTTCTTAGGAAAAACCAACTGCTCCCAATTGCTATTGTTAGTGCAATAACTGGACAAAGCAAAGTAATGTTGCTTTTAAAACATCCTCAAGAAAATCACTCTGCCTGCTGTTCACCTGACAATATTGCCTTTAAAGAAAGGGGGTTATGTAAACCTATTGCAGTGCAGCATCAAGGATGCCAAGCTCCCCAAAGGCCATTGCTTTGTACTACTGTAGCTTCATAGTTTTGTTCCTGAGAGTCCAACCTTAAAGCTGCTGCCAAGTTCAGTATTTTGGTAAGAAGAGAAGGACTTTACAGCTGCTACACTGTGAAAGGATTGCTTGTAATACTGTGGGTACCTCCATACAAAGGTACAGTTATTCAGAGAGTCTAATAATGGTATGAGGTAAAAAGTAAATATTTCAATATCAAAACCATAAAGACTTTTCCCTAATAAACATGATTATTTAGCTGCAATTTAAATTTCATATAACCCCCCAAAACAGAACCCTACAAACTAACCAAACAGCAGAGTATCTTGTCTTCCCAGCAATATGATCATCTTAAGCCAAAGGCATAATATGTCCTTTGCCTTGAAATAATCTTGCCAAAAACAGAAACCTCTAAAAAACAAGTTTGGGATGAAACTTGTTTGGGTTGTTATTGCAGGGATATGTGGTTACAGTAGTACTGAGAACAGACTTTTAGCCTTCCTTACAAATCTACATCTATTTACATTATTCATGCTACCAAGCCAATACCAAGGATGCAGATAGCTGTATACATTTAAATAGTATCTTTCATTATATCCAGTTCTGCATCCAAAACTGCCATGGAATACTGTAATTTTAATAATCATCAATGCCATGATACATGGCATGACAGTAAAGTAAGAAAGCTCTGGTCTGTGACCCACAAGCACCACCACGGCAGTGTGTGTGTGTTTAATGACCGAACAATTGACTTCGCTTTTAAGATGTTTAAAATAGCAAGTGCTAAGTCACAGCACCATTCCCTTCAGGGGATGGAAAAGGAGCAGCACAGCATTACAACACTGTAGCGCTGTCTCTTCCCTTCGCTGTCGCCGCTCTGCCCAGGCGGTTACAGGAACTGAAAGAAGTCTCCTGCAAGCTGTGGTGTGCATCAGGCCACAAATAACCACTTCTGTAACAGCAAGGACACCTGACTGTGAGTTCACTCAAATGCTTGAATGCTTCTAGAATGCACAATTAAGCAAGGCAGCAATCTGAGTTGTTAGTTTTGGCATGTGTGAAAGGATTCTCCACAGACAGCCTCCTCTGTTGAGGCATCTCTTTTCTCAGCCGATAGCCAAAGAGGGTGAAAAATTATTGGGTAAATTATCTCAGTTGTGAGCTTTGAAGGCTTCAAGACCACAGTCCTTCCTAGGTTCAGGTCAAGGCAAGTGAGCAATGACAGTATAAGGTCCTGTTCCTGTGCTGACACCAGTTATACTGGCTTGAATCACCATCACTGATTAGAGAGGCTCTGTTCAGTTACAAGGTTTTCAAAATTAGACACTCCAAGGCAAATACAGGAAGATGTGACCTGTTCCAGAAGCACAGTATATGGTTTAAGTCTATCTTAAAGACTCTATAAACAGTTTGCATTAGATACCTGGGGTTTGCCTTTCTCATGTTCAACTATCTGATACAAAAAGCATCACTCAAGTCATTTTCAGATTCAGTGTAAGAGCATTTTGAGACAGGTGAAGCACCACTGTATTTTCTCAAACTATCACACACTGCTTTATAATGAGTATTCTTCCCTAATGTACAAATAAATGAATCAATAATATATGCTACAAAGAACTGTATTAATTCTTTTGCATTTCTTCTGGCCTACTAAAAACACATTGCTTAAAACAAAAAGGCTTTGTTGCCTTGAGCTGCATCTTGGGTGAATATGCATGATTAATAAATGACTCATTAACTCACAATTTCTGCTCAATGAAACTCTAGTAAAAGTACTATGACATGTAGATTTAGCCATGTGCTCATATAAACTCTAATAGTGAAAGGCAGCTGGCACAAACTGAGTGGATCACATTCCATAACCTTTTATGCTCATCTGCTTGCACAGCTATTACAGTTTAATATCTAGTCTAAATCTGCAACTATGTGCTCCCCAATTTTTCTACCTAAGCTTTATTCCTTTAAGAGCACTTAAGGGAGTGACTCCAAGAGCTCTAATTAAACAACATAATTCACTCTAAGCTGCCTTTGTAACACAGGGCAGTTTCTGACTATGAAACTTCTGTGTGTGGTTTAATCCAAATCAGTGTATGTGTGCACATGCATTCTTGGCAACTTAAAGGAGCCTAAAGTAAAGAGCAGTTCAGTAGGTGTGGTTTTCACCATCTGTCAAATCAGGCTCATGCTATGGTGAGAAGTTATGGCTCTTTAAGTTCATGAGCTGATAGTCTGCTTCTGCTTGCAGTTTTGTGAGCTCCAATGTCCCTTTTGGTGCCAGTGGATGAACTCCAGGTGCTCCTTTGGTACTCTCAAGCAGGCATGGAAGTATTTGGCAGTGTTGGCACATCAGGTTTAAACAGGCCTTGACAAGGTAAGGCCTCTGAATACAGGCCAGAACAGCTGGAAACAGCACTCCAATTTCATAAATGGTTTTTAAGAATGGAAAACTTGCATACTCATGAGGCTGGTTTATTAACATGGCTGTCCGATTTCCAAAGGCTTCTTGCTCCAAGCAAGGGACATGAAAGGGCTGGGCAGGAAGGAGAACAGGTGCCTTGTGGGGAGCTGCTGGAGCACAGAAAGGAATGTTGCCACCTTCCAGTCTGGACGCAGATATACCATTGATGGTACATAGCTAAAAAGTATCTTCAAGGTTTTTGGCAATGGTCTCTCTCTGCAGAGTAAACACTGACTTTGGTCCTTTGCCCCTTCCTGCCAGACCATAAAGGGGTCTGTCCTTTCCAACTGTTGGAGAGGACAGAGCAAGGATGGCTTCTGTGAGCCATAAATGAAAGCCAGGGGCAGTGATGTAGAAGGGAATATTATGAAGATTATCAGATGCACAGGAAGCTATTTCTCTTCAGAAGCTTTGGGCAACATCCTGCTCAGCAGACTGCCTGCAACTCTGTACTTCATGCCTCCTGTAACATCCTGACCAATAAAAATCTGCTACATGCATTTAACAGAATTATCTGCTAAATCTGAACAGGAGGTGGGAAAATAACTCATCCTCCTGTATACATTATTTCTTGGGAGGTGACTTGGTACCAGGTCTACATTTCCCAATTTGTAACTGAAGTAGCATAGGAAATGGATATTAGTGGCAGCAGTGTACTGTTTGTGCAGTGTCACTTCCACTGTACTGGCTCTGCTCATGGTGCAGCAATGTCTAAGTGAATTTTCTTCTTCAGATTAGCATGTTATTTTCTTGAAGGGATGTTAAAATAATTGCCTTCCTCTGGCAGGGACTGTGGTTTCCTGTTATGCAGTTTAACTGCTGGGTCAACACCTACTCTGAGCTGTGGTAAGTACATACATCTAATGATCTGAAAGTCAGCAGCAGCAGCATATTTTGGTAGGTGCTCTATGGTGTTTCAAATATAACAATGGAAGTGGATGAGTTTGCACAGAGAAGGTTCTGAGTTCCAACAGCTATTTTCCCTTTCATGCAATCAATGCAAAAGAAAGTAACTGACAAGTGTGATAAAAGCATTCCAGCCTTCCCTGAGACTCTAAACCAGTGTCCTGGCAATGGAGGGTTGTATGAGGGGATATTTCTCCAAAGGAGGCTTGTTCAAGAGCTAAATACAATATACTGTTCTCCTTCAAACTTCTGTCTGCTGAACAAAGTTTTAACATTGCTGAAATAATTTATTTGTTTAAAGAAATTATGCAATTCTATACTCAATAAATTTGGTTCTGAAAGGTTACCCTCTGCTTGCCCTCAAATCAGAGCATGTGAAGTGAACCAAGATGCTGAAGTTTTGCATTGAACAAATTTGTAAAAGCAAAGCATATATCTGCAGGCATAACTTCTCTCCAGCTCTCTGGTAAGAGAAGCAGTGCCAGTCCCCTGCAGTCATACCTTTTATTGTGAGGAGGAGCACCTCAGCATCCCCCTCTGAGGGGATTTCTGCAGGGAATAACAGCCAGACAGCCCAAGAGACTGATTGTGAACAAGCTGAGGAAGCTTGTCCCAAGGACATGGAAAACAAACACTACTGAAATCCACTCTTGCTCTGAGTCTTTCTGTGCTCTCCATAGCATACCTACACAGGTAAGGGGATATGTGCCAGTAATGTGGCACAGAGGTCAGAAAGTACTGCTTTTTCTATGAGTAAATATGTGGGAGCTCCTGGCTGTGGAAACACTGAAGAAAAGATGAAGTCTGCATAGGTGGATGCACAAAGTGCATAGGGAAAGGAGATAGGAAAGCTTAACTGAAACTGTGTCATGGAGAATGTTTACACAGTGAGGCCATTTGGGACAAAAGAAAAATAGATCATGCCTTGCTGTACACAATCAGCTTCCTCATAGGCCTTTGCTTAGCACTCTACCAAAAACTAGATTTTTGCTTGAATGGTTGCCTACTTACACAGCAAGACATTTTGGAGAATCCTGGCCTTTTGGCTTTTATGAAATAGCATTTGTATTCTCCAAATAATCTGTTGTGAGGCAGCCTTTCTAGCTGCCATGGCAAAGGCACCTGCCAATGCTGTGCTCTGAATGTAGCTGGTGCATGGGAACAGCAGGCACTCCCTGCTGACAAAAGCCACAGATGCTGGGACCCCACAAAGAGGGGTCAGCTCCGACTGCAATGCCTTCAGGGGGAGATTACAATGTTTAACACCAAAAGTGGCATTTACCTGACATTGTCATCTTTTAGTTTTCTGGCTGCTTGTTTGGATAACTTAATCTGCAAGTCCAATCTCTGTAGGAAATCTTTGGCAGATAATTCTTCTGGTGCAGTGGGCTGATTGTCAGGCTCTGGAGGACTGGGAGAAGAGCTACTTTCTTCCTGAACTGCCACTAGTCCTTCATCACAAGAAGGGGAGCTGTCAACAGTTTCATTCTCAGGAGATTCCAGTGAATTGAGTCCATTGAACAGTAATGGTTTCTCTGATATAACCGGAATATTCAGGGTTTTCCTCAGAAATATACAGTCATTAGTGAAAAGTTTATTTGCCCTCTTTATTTGTTCCATCTGAAAAAGACAGAAAAAATATAAGTTATTAGGTTATGGCAAAGTATAAAGCATTAACTTTCTGTAGTAGTACACAACCCTTAGTTAAAATAATTCTTTGCAGCAGCAATTATTTCAGGAGAGAATTTGTTTGGATTCAAAGTGATTTCAGAGTGCATGTTCTGTTTCAGCCTTGCTAACACCCTAGCTTTATGTGCACTTGACTCCACAATACTGCTTCTTTCAAAGTCTTGCACTACCTAAAGGTGCTGTCCTTGAACAGCCTTGCAGTCTCTATGCAGGCTCACAGGAACAGCCCGGCAAAGAACAAAAGTTCTGTCACAAATGTACTTTTGATTTGGATTTACATTAGAATAAGGCTCAGAACTGCTAGCAGCTCCTGTAGGTGAACTCTGGTAAAAGTTATGCAGACTCCAAACAAGGGGGATAAAGTTACCATGAGGGTTCAACCTGTTGATGCAGGTGACTTAATGCTGAAATGCTTAGATTTAATAATCCCATTTAAAAACTGAATAGCTAATATCCAGTGTCACAAGAAGAGAAGATCACTACTCTTGCAGTTCCTAAAGCTGGGAAACCATTTTTAGTAAGGCTCAAAGAGTGTAATGGTGCAATTCTCTCCCAAGGTGAGCACCATCTGAAGAGTATAAAGGAAGCTTTACCTGACTCAGTAAGAGTTTGGCCTCAGTGAGACTTCTAATGGCTCTAATGTAAATGTTAATTGTTAAAATCTCTATAAGTTGTCTGTCTTGATGGGTATAAAAAAGTTTAAAATACTAGCTGGAGCTTTTCTGGAAAAATACAATACAGAAGCTGAAAACTGAGAGCCTGCTGTAGGGGAGCTGGAAGCTGATGTTTCAATAGCTGATAAATAATGCACTGCACTGCTATTCTCTTTCCTCTTTCACTGTAACTCTACCTCTGGTTATTTCTTCCTAAATGCCAGCTGGTAGCATTTGGAACTCTGTACCTTTGCACTGAGCAATAATGAAAAGCAGTTGGTTCCAAAAAGAACATCCCTCAGCCCTGAGCAGGTGACTTTGTATGTGCAATACAACTCCCACAACTCAGTGTGACTCTGTACACTCAGAGGTGTATGGAGAGCAGGATTTAGCAAGAGATTTCTTTTTTTAGTGCTAGAACAACTGAGGTAATGCCCATTAGCTACAAATCTATCATAGTGAAAGAGCAAAAGATTCAGCACATGCTTAATATTTTAACTCAAGCTGTAAACTGGTGCTGAGCTAATTAATCAAAACTACTTCTACTGACAGTGAAATATAGACCTCATCCTTCTCCCCTCAGAAGGGATACAGCACTTGCACTGAGCCATAAATTGGCTAAACTATAAACATGAATTCAAGTGTTAATTTACTCAAAAGGAAAATTCACCAAATTCAAGTTCTAAATATTAATAGACAGTATCCAGGGGAAGGGGGTGAGGGGCAGAGGATGAGGTCAAACAAAGCACACTGATCCCTCTCCCCCAGCCTGGTATTTTTATCTATCTTGAGCTGTCTATGCCAAGTCATGCAAAGGCAGCCACTGGACAGGATGTCTCTGGCTACAAATTAGCTCCCAGTGAGGAAAACCACAGGGGAAACTCCTCAACCAGCAATACTGGAGGCAATGGCAGCCAAAGATAATTCTGATGTTTCCATTACAACTCTCACTTCCAGCCAAGAATACATGATGCAGGAAGCAAACAGAAGGACTCTTTAGAGGAAATCTGTCTTTGTCATTGTGTGAACACACAACAGCCTGCATTTTGCTCAAAGCAAATGTGTTTGCATACCTTCCTACCCTGGGCTGAAACCCATGAAAACATAAACACAATGGCTGATTCTGCTGAACTTGTCATTGCTCTGAGGGGCATTCCATGTCAGTTCAACCTCTCTCAACTGCAGTCTGACGTTTGTACAGGTTTGATTCACAACTTCACTTTAGCTGAAAGGGAGTTGTAAATAGTTTAAAAATGCCTTTTTCCTAGAAAACTACTATTTTACTGATCAGTTTGTATCGTTGAAGGTGATAGAAAGCTTCAGTAGATCTTGCAGACCAAGAGAAGGAAAAGAAGCCACTCCAGTCAGAACCTCTGTAGCTTTTCTAGAAGGAGCCCAACTGGAAGGTGCTGTTTGCAGCTGATGTCAAAGTGGCACAGACTGTACCAGTGCCACCTCTTCAGATGCTCAGCCCTGAGCAACTTTCTGTGTTGGGACTACTGAAGCTGCACACTGGAATATGGGCCTCACATAAGTGGGAATGAGGCAGGGTGAGTGATTTCTGCTCCATCTGGAATGGTAGTAGAAGGGTTTGGTAGACTTTGTTGGACTATCTATGTCCTAGGCTGGCGCAAGCCTTTCAACATTTATCTCAGAAATGAACTTTCTACCTAGAAAGTGAGCAGAAAAACAGCAACACTTTCAAATCACTGGTATATGTGCCTCACCTCTGGACTGGTAGGCAGATCACAGTGGAAGAATGTTTAGCCCTGAAGCTACTGGAAGAAATTCCTTCTCTTGTCACAGCTTGTTCATCAAGCTCAAAACGATGCTTTTTTAAGGATAACTTTAATGACACAGATTGTATTTTTCAGCCTGCAGTGAGTGCAGTGGTGCACAGCGGTGTGCCCCAGGTTTATTGGGGGGCAGCAGGTGTGAGTCCTTCCCCAGGCCCCTGCCCACCCCAGAACCCAGCGCTGTCAGTCCCAGCCCTGCCAGCCCCGGGCACCAGCGCTGCCTGCTGACCCTCCGGGCAGGCCACGCTTCTGATGTCAGCATTTTAAATACTGAAACGAAACTAACACCGCACCCACGCCGTCTCCTGCCCACTGTGTGTGGGAAATGCCCTGTGGGACACCTTTTTGCTGTCGCCTCTGGCCCAAGTGTTCCTGCTGTCGGGGCTACAGCCGCCAGGCTATGGAGAAGATGCCTGCCCCATCCCTGGAGGTGTCCAAGGCCAGGCTGGATGGGGCTCTGAGCAGCCTGGACTAGGGAAGGTGTCCCTGCCCGCGGCAGGGGTTTGGAACTGGATGATCTTTAAGGTCTCTTCCAACCCAGGCCACTGTCCGGCTCTAAGCGCCGCTCCCGGCCCCGCCGGCGATGCTCCCTTACCGTGACGCCGTACTTGAGGGCGATGCCCTGCAGCGTGTCCCCGGCGCTCAGCCGGTGCTCCACGTAGCGCTCGGCCAGCGGCGCAGCCACGCTCGCCGTGCTGCCGTACGAGCGGGCCTTGGTGCGGGCAAGCCGCTGCGACAGCTCGGCCTCCGACTCGGGCCCGCCCGCCGGCTCCTGGCGCAGCGCCTCGGCCATGCTGCCGCCCGCTCAGCGCCCGCGGCCCCGCGCCGCCGCCCCGGGCATCGCCCCGGCCCAGTCCCGGCCCCGCGCCGCCCCCGGCGCGCCGGACACGGGCCCGGCCCCGGCGGAAGCCCCGGCTCGGCCCGGCAGCCCCGCCCGGCGCGGAGAGGCCGCATGCGCGGAGAGCGCCCGCCCCGGGCCGGGCTGGGCTGCGCCGCAGCGGCTGAGCAGGGACGGGGCACAGCCGGGCCGGGGCAGGGCCGACCAGATGTAGAACCGGGCCAGGGCAGGGCCGGCCGTGGGCAGCCCTGAGCGCTGGTCGCGGAACGCACGCCTGCCCTGTGACCCTGCCAGAGAGCCGGCACTGACGGCCCCTGGCCGGTCAGACCCCAGCGCGTTTGCCGGCGGGAGGCCCAGTAGCGTGGTCCGTCAGAGAGTATAAAAAGGAGTGACTTCGGGCATTAGTGCACAAATATGAAAGTTTAACTATGCCAGATTTACTGAAACAGTAAGACGTGGGAAAATTCATTCGAGGAAAATTACTCGTGACTTAGAATCGTGGAATCCCTAATTTGGTTTGGGTTGGGAGGGACCTTAAAGATCACCCAGTTCCAACCTCTCACTTTCCATAAGGGCACGTTGATCAAAGCCCCATCCAACCTGGCCTTGAATACCTCCAGGGATGGAGCATCTGTTCCAGTGCCTCGCTAGCATCACAGTAAAAAATGTTTTGCTGATATCTAATCTAAACCTACCTTCTTACAGTTTGAACCCATTCCCCTTTGTCCTGTCACTACAGACTCTTGGCAGGTAGTCTTGCCCCATCTTAACTTCTGTAAGTTCCCTTCAGGTATTGGAGTACCATGTTACATTAAAATTAATTGTAATGTGTTCTTAAGTGAGTACTTCTCACCAAGAAACCTGGCAGTGTGCTGGGAAAGCTGATCCATTATTGCTGAACTGGAGCTTTCTAATAAAATCTGTATGTCACAAATAGATGGTGCACATGTGTGCATCCTGTACAGACATAATAAGTACCAAAATACGCAGAAATGTCCAGAACAGCCTGCCCTAGGTGCCTGTGCTGGAGCAGGGCTATTGGAAAAGATGCCCCTCAAAGGTCACTTCCAGTATCAACAGGCTGGGATTCTGGCAACTGTCTGTGTGTGTGTAACACCAGCATGGTGTAATTTTATTTTCTGTGAAGTCCTAGAAAGATAGATCTCTATCTTAAACCTAAACAAAAAAGTCATGCATGTGATAACCTCAGCATTCCTCAGTCCAGTATGTATTCATACTAATATTTGCCAAAAAAAGACCAAAAAAAAACCCAAAAAAAAAAAGCCCAAAAAAAAGAAAACCCCCCCAAAAAACCCAAAAGAAAGCAAGCATCAACTGACATAATACAGTGTAAAAATCATGACAGATCTCACAAACATTGGTAATCTGGCCACGAGTTTCCAGACGTAAATTAGGAAAATACAAAAGTTGCCTTGCAAGACACACAAGTTGCTGATAAGGATTGACATATCAGCACCTCAGCATCACATGAGAAGCCAGTGTGACAATCCTGAGCAGAGGGACTGTAGGCAATGCACAAACAGACCAGAGCAGTACAAGAGACCGTAAACTGATGGCAAGAAAAGGCTCAGTTTAATTTTTTCTGCAGTCTACAATATATTTGGGAAGTTGGAGGGTCCCCTAGGGATGCCCAATTGAGTTTATACCAGCTATAGAAAGTAAGCAGCAGATTGTGACATCTCAGTGCTTTCAAGTCCTTGTGAAATAACTTGATCTGCAAAACTGCATCAGCGCTTCAGCCATGACCCACCTAGCAAAGAGCTGAACTGCAGGTCAGCGTTTATTAAAAATGTCCACTGTGTGTGCAGTGTGGAGCCATAGATCAGCTTCAGCCTCTTCAGGCTGATTAATGGAAGTCACAAACATCTGGATGCCTGCCTAGAACTGGAATTGCTCAGACCAGTTACTTCAGCTAAAATGGCTTTTAGTAAAGGGGAGCTGCAATTTGAGAAAATGGAAATGTTGTTTAACATTAGTGATACAATCAGATGAACATGCAATACCAATTAGTTTGGAAATGTGCTTGACAGGTACACTAATATTAGACAGTATTATTCCCTCTAATGTTATCTTAAACTCTATTTGTATGAAAGTGTGTGCAATACAGTTTAAATCAGCTGTCACAATTCTGACAACAGCAGAAGCATCCCCTGCAGTGGTATAAAGATACCACAGGTATTATAATATTGAAAGCTTTATTTTAGTAATAAACCTTTTCAAGGGTAGATGAGGGGTTTTTTTCTGGACTTGCTGGGTTGTCCTTTCTTTGTGTCAGCAATCTTTGTTTCTTATCTGAAAATCCATATTATAGCCAGAGGAACATTTGCATCTGGGGTGTTGCCAAGATACTTGATCTGATTAGCTGACGGCTTCTTTTTCTACATGAAGTGAATATCCTCTAAACCAAAGACTGAGTTAGAAATTTGAGCAAGATCTTCATTTAGGCAACCCATTGTTACCTGTATCTTCTATTTTGCATTCAAAGTTACAAAGTGTCTTGCTAGTGACACTTCATTTTAAAAATTGTGTCTGACCCCAGAAGAGTGGAGATCCTCTAGCAGGCAGAAAGAGGGAAGGGTTACCGGCCCCTCAAGGTGTGACTATTCAGTGTCAGGACACTAAACCATCCTGATCCAGGTTTGTGTCCTGTCACATTAGAGACTCCCTGCTGTAGCCTTGGGATTCTCAGCTCCCCAGTTCCTCCTCCTGAGTTTGAATTTACTGATCATGACCTTCTCTGTTCAGGGAGCCTCATGGCACTACAGACTCCACTTCCTTTCCCCTTGTTCTCTTCTGACTTTGCTGTTTCCTTTCACTGCATCTGTGATCCCTTTCCCCTAATCAGCTCCTGGTTTCAAGGAGCTCTACTTGTCCAAACCCATTTCCTGCTCACTGAAGTCACAAATCTGAGGATTGGACTCGACGCTCATCAGTCTAACATGGGACAGAGGAGCTCACTCCTCATTGTCCCAAGGGTGGCTGCAGACATTGTTACATCTGCTACTCATTTCACCTTTGGGAGGTTATTGCTGTGACTACAGCAGCTAGAAACATTCTTGTAGAAGTGTGGAAGATTTCATTTCATAAACTTCAACCGAGATAAGTGGAGTGTCTTCTGGCCTAAGGTTTACTTAGAGCTGAGTCTGAAAAAGATTAAGTCCCTTTCTGCATTTTTTTTCTCCCGGGGACATGTTCAGACATAGATAATGTTAGATTTGCATTCTTACATAAAATCTTTGGACAGGAATTGGTTAAGGCCAGAAAATATATATTTCAATATTTACTCATGCAGTAGTAGTTAATGGTAGCTCTAGTAAATCATTAAGTCTGGGAACTTACTGCCTCTTCTGTCATTCTGAATTTCTGAGGACGAGGGATTTCTTTTTAGTAATGCTTCATGGTGAATCTTCTAAATAACCAAATGGATTTAAGTCTGTCTTCCTTCCAGTGAGTATTTGTAGGGGGATAGAGTATAAGAAAGTAAAGATAGTGTAGGAAGAAATCTCACCCCTAAGGAATTGCAGCTGGGCCAATTATCAAAGATTAGGAGCAGGCCTGACTCTAACAGGCCACAGCTGTAAGCAATGAGAAGAAGATGCTATAACAGAGTGGGGTGGCTGGGTGAGAGGGGACCTGGAGTCAGTTGGCTGTTTTGTGAGGCAGAAAGGGTCAGTGCTCTGAGGAGCTGCCCATGAGGAACACCAAGAAGGTATGGAACTTTTGTGATAGGGCGACAACAGTACGGAACCCCTGTGATAGGATGGCAGCGAGTATTGGATATCTACTGCCGTTTTACCATTGAGACCTATTTATATCCACATCTGTAAGTACACAGTGATTGTGATTTTTAAAAAAATGTATGAATCAGGAGACTACAGTCAGCATCTTCTAAAACAGAGATCAGTATCAGCTCAGTCCAGTTATGGTGGCCATATAATGTAATGGCAAAGTAAGTAGAAAAAAGAGGAAAATGCCTTCTGGCTAATTAATCACTCTGCTAGTGGTCAGCTATTCATCACCTCCTTTGCCAGTAAAGAAGCCCAAGCTTGCTTAGTAAAGGCTAAATGGAAACTGAGCATTTCCTAGCTTTGATGTTTATGGTGATGCAAGCCAGGAATGTTACCATTTATAATAGTTGTACTGATGTAGGACAGAGAACAATGGAAAACCCTATCCTTGTGGGCTATTTGTGTGGGCAGATTCACACTAATTAGGACAGTACAGAGGAAAAGAAGGCTGCCCTCTGGTAATGAGTGGTGTATCAAGCTAAACCATCCACCTCTGCTCATGTTGTAACCTCTGACAAAAAAAAAAATTATGTAATGTAGGACGAAGATCAGAGACAAATCCTGCCTTTTAAGAATAATAGCCCTGGGTTCTTCAATTAATTGCAGCAAGGAGAGAGGGTCTTGCATGAATTTCAAAAGGAAAGTAGGATCATCTGATCTGGTGCACATTACTTAAGATGTGCACATCTTCCTCATCAAAATAAGCCCATTATGTAGCAGTAGCAGCTGGGAGCCATTATTAATATTTAATGCTCTTAGCAGGAGTTAGTGTGGGTTCCTGTATTAAGGTTACAGGACAACGTTGCAATATGCTCTGGGTTTGGGTTCTTTGAGCTTTTTTTAGCTTTGTATAAAGTTCTAGTGAAGTTTTATTAATTCCCCTTCCTTGCCATTTGCAGAGCCAGATTAGTTTTCTAAGCTGGACTGTGGTGCAGGATTATTCATGCTTCATTGCCTCCAGCTTTACTAGTCCATCACCTGCCGCTTAGCAACGTGAGCATTACAAGTCCCATTCTGGGAGGAGTAATCTTGCACAGGAAAGGATGAAACCAGTTTGGGTCCCATGGCAAGGGCTGGCTTCTGCTATCACAGGTATGTTCTGTTTCCTCTGATGTCATTGCAGGGTGTCTCCAAACTGGTAATAATTAACATTCACTCCATGATTCTCAGAAGGCTGATCAATCATCTTTATTCTATTATTAAGAAGCCCATTGATTATTATAGACAGTTATGATACACCTGGACCTAATTGGTCCTTCAATCTAAACGCCATCACCAGTGGCCAATTAAGAAATCACCCTTAGGTAAAGAAATCTCCATAACACATTGCATCTGTTCACAACAACAGGTGCAGCAAGTCAAGATAAGGATTGTTTCTCGTTCTTTCCTCTGGTCTTCTCACAGAATTTTCCCCAGAACAATGCCTGGAAAAGTTGTTTCTCTATGTGGCCAGAGAGCTGCTGCTACACTCAAGCCCTGTGGTTTTTAGTGTGACCTCCTGGAAAATGATGGTACCACTCAGTCTCTCCTTCTTAACTACATCTTTTGACTGATATTTCCTTTCTACCTGTGCATGTTGAAAGGACAGGAAGTTCTTGGAATTTTTGTAGTTTTTTTCACTGAAAGCAGGTGGGGCTGAATGTATAGAATGGAATCCCCATGTTCTGCACATCTCAGTCTAAGAGGATACCATCCATGCCCTTGGGACATGGGGCCAGCAGGCACTACTCAGTACAGCATGAGGGACCTGGCAGGCAGGGAGCTTCTGCTGGCAGTGCTTTCAGAGGACTGTGGGACAAGCTTTCCACTGGCTCTTCAGGGACAGTCTCTGGCCTTCAGGCTTTCTTTTTGCTCATATTTTGTTTATACCCTTTATATGGTTTATCAACTTTTTCCTTGAAGTCATAAAATCCCTGAAATCAAATTGATTGAGCTTTTCCTGGTTAATAAGTTATCAGGCAATGAAGCCAACAGAAGGGGGAAACATTTGGAGCAGCATCATCATCATATATATATCCTTAAACATCATAAACTACATAAGTCACTGTTGTACATTAAGAAGCAATTGTCAGGAAGGTGCTATGGGACAGTATCTGCTGTCCTTCAATGACTACTGGATTAAATGTACTCAATTTAGAGCTAAAATGTCAGGCTAGAGCCTTCTTTCCATTCATGCCTCACTGATGAGGTGCAGCCTGAGATTATGTGTAGCAGATGGCTCGATGTTGACTAACGGCACAATGCCTCAGTGGCACATTTCCTTTTGCACTGGGTAGCACATTAGTGGCAGGAGACATTGGCAATGCACCTTTCATCTCCTGAGCTGCCTCAGAGATTTGCTGGGGGAATTGCCTTATGTTACTAATCTGTTGCTGTCCATGTAAACCCTGCTGCAGGATGATGGCAGCACATCATGCTCATTTTGGAAGGGGAGGAGGGCAGAAATAGTGCTGAAAACATGGAGTTAAGTGTGTGTGAAGAACAGTGAACCTTCTGAGCCATTCCGTTATCATTGGACCTCATGATAGGATATTTGATTTCAGTTTCTGGAGCGAAATGAATGTCAAATTGCCAATTAGCCATTGCAGAATAATTCTGAGCTCCAACATGTTTGTAATTTAGCTTCTGTGTGTTTCTATTCACATTGCCTGAGCTGTCCATGCTAAGAGCTGCTTCCCATAAGCCTCCTTTGTTCACATGCACCTACAACACTTGTACAGCTGGATACACAGGATCCTCACCCTGATCCCACTCTGCCATCACTGCTGAGCCTGCTGGTGCCCTGTGAACAACAGCATCTTCCTTTTCCTGCTGAATTCAAATTCAGTGCAATAAACCCCTACTTTAGCCTCTTTTGATTAAAAAACAACAAACATAGTATATCTGGATGTAATGTGGATATTAATGGCAGCTTCATTGATGTGCTGTCACTTCTGAAATCACCTGCATTTATTGAGTGCAGAGGATGCCTCTGACTACAGCACCTCAGGCCTGAAGGTGGTGGCCCTTGTGACACTCCTCTGAGAGGAGAGTCCTTGTGTGAAGGCAAGCTGCTCTGGAAGAAGGCAAAACAATTACAGGAGTACATATGAAGCTGTGTAGCAAGCTTCTATTCCAAGAGCCCTCTTTGCCTTCCAGCCAAACTTTACCAGTGTTTATTTTCTTTCTGTTGGTATATTTTAATTTGACCTAATTGGCCTCGTAGCCCATGTTGTCAGTCAGTGTCCAAAGCTGGAGCATGTTTTTGGCCTCTGACTATTTTTAGCTGGTGTAAGTGGAGCACTGAACCAGCAGCATTCATGCCTGGTTTTTACAGGCTTCTGGCCCTAGAAGTGCCGTGGCGTTACTGGAAGTGAAGAGGTGATTGATGGTCCAAGTGGGTCATTGTTTTGTACCCTGTTACTGGGTGCTGCTCCTTAGCTTTTAAATCACTATTGTAAAGAACTTTGAGGTCTGGTCAAAAGAGAGCTGGCTGCTCTGAGTGAAACCTTTTTCCCTTTCTTGGATGAAATGTTTCTGTTGGAGGGGGTGGGAGACTCGGGTGTGGGTGCCTCTGCTGTTCCTTTAGGTGGCTAAGCCCTCTGTAAACTAACGTGTCTGTACAGTCTCTGCTCAGATTTACCTGGTATTGACCTCCTATTCCTTCACTGCTTGCACTTCAGTTCTCTGCTCATATTGCCTCCCTGTTTAAATAGCCGCAGGAAGCTTGGAGAGCAGCCTGCAAACAAAATCCTCATGGTGAGCTAACGCAGTCCGGCAATTTGGTGTCCTTCCTTTTTGTTCCCGTGTCTTTTTTATTTTACTGAAATGCTGCCCTCGAGTGGCGAGCAGCTGATGGATCCCAACGGGAGATCGAGCTGTTCTCCTGCCTGTCCTGTGCCTCTTTGGAGGGGGATAAATGTTCCTGGTGGCCCCGAGCACCAGGGGCTGCAGAGCCAGCACCCAGCAGGAGCAGCTGCTCAGCCTGTTCTGTGCAGGAACCGACTGGAAATTTCCAAGCAATGCTATGGCGCAGCAGCTGGAACTCCCTGACACCAACAGTGTCCTCACCTTTTACAATTAGATGGAAAACTGTAATTCTGAAGGAATGTCATGTTTAGATATGTTTATCTGATCACAAGCTCTCTAAATTTAGTTTATATTATTATTTCTTGCAACCTGTTGTACTGTTTCTTTACATGAGTTCAAGGTTTTAACATGGAAACTGTTTGTAGAAGAGTGTTTTTCTGTGACAGGGTAAAGATCTCTGAGCTTGTCTAAGCAGTACCTCCACTGTGCTCTCTGGGTCATGTAGCAAAGGGCCTGTGTGAAGGTCCTGACTGAGCTCCAGAGCACCCCAACAGTATATTAAGTTGGAATACAACATCAGGATTTAATAAAAGGACAAAGGTGGTTTGTGGTAAAGCAATTTGAGGCATTACTGCTTTGAGCTTTATTCTGTGTCTCTGCAGCCTTTGCAGCATAAGGATGCTGGCTCCTCAGCCAGTAAGTCATGGCTCAGTGTGCTGGTTTTACTCAGAATTGTTTTTCTGGGCCACTGAAAACTGTGTCAGCATGAGACTTGTTTTACCTGCAAGGTAAAAAGCAAAAACAAAAATGAGGAAGGGTTTTTATGTGAAAGGAGAGGTGCCTTTTGGGAGGACTTTGTTCTTAGCATTCCCAGGGTATTTGAGGAGCACTCCATGTTTCTGTGCTTCACTGAAGACCAATTGTCCAAAGGGATATACAATCCTACCTGTATGTAATTAGCTCTTCTGGCAAGTACCTAAGTGTGTCCTATTGGGAATATTCTCATGTTCTCATCTTTTCATAAGGACAGAAGATAGTGCTTTTCCTAGGTACTGCAAACTTCAGTCATGCTGCACAATATGTAAATACCATCATTTCTTCCTGCATTAACACACTTAATAAGGGATAGACTTGTTTGTTCAAGTATCACTTTGGCTTGTGAGCTCAGATAAAGTGAAGACAAAGTGAGGTAATTTCAGATGCAGAGTCCCTTCTAGGGAGTCTTTCAGGACTGGTTATTTTGGTGCTTGCTGCAATGACCGGCTAATTCTTGCTCACCATCCTTTGGGTAATTGTTCTTGGCAATAGTTCTACCTATGTGTGTATGAATATATGGCTTGTATGAGTATATGAAGGCTTCTGAGAGGCTTTGTGTGAAATATCTCTGTCAAATACTGTCAGTTAAATAATTTCCTTGATTTGGCTCAGCTAAATGCTTCTTGTACTTAAAAACTCTCTAAGAAATTATTTGCATCTCTATTTCTAGTTGCTGAGAGCTCCTTAATTAAGATGCTGATGCTAGGCATAAAATGTGTTTTTTTCAAATGGTTTGTTAGCACCTCATCATTTTTTGCCCAGCACTTCTGAAATTCCATGAAAACACAGTGAAGTATGGGAAGACTGTCTGGGGCATTATTGCCACAGGGAAGAGTACAGAAAGGAAATGCCCAGACTATTCCAGTAGAAACCAGGTATACATATTAGTTCATGCTCTGAATTTTCAAAGAGGAGTTCCAGACTTGCAAGGTGATGTTACAGGCAGCTGATTATTCTGGATTGGAGGTCAGTCACTGGGAGTGCCTGAAGCAGTGGTTGTGTCTGATATTAAACCAGGGGTAGGTGAGATGCCGATGTCAGTGTCTGGGCTGTATGTGTGTAGAGGTCTGGACAATGGTAGCTCCTGGTAGTTACTTTTCTCTGGAGTTGTAAATGAAGGTATTAACTGGCCAGAGCTGTCGCAGGAGGAGGCAGACTCTCTTTCAGCCACGCTGTACTGGTTACATTATAGCTCACATTTGTTTCTAATGGAAATTATTACATTTGATACATTTAATCCCTCAGGTGGAACCTGTATTGAATAGGGACCCGTTGATTTTCTTGCTGCTTACATCAAATCCTTTTTGCTTCCCTTGAATTTCAAATTTTGTCTTGTGTCCTTTAAAACATAATGAAATAAATTTAAGCGAGGAAAATGGCGAATATCAGTAAAATAGGAATGTCTGCTCCCTGCAATTTAGTGCAGAAAAACATTTTTTTCTTCCTTTTTCTGGCTGAAATACTCCATATACTTTTGGCTTTAGTTTCCAAGCTCAGTCCAACATCCATTTGTTAGTGTGCAGTGAATCTCTGTATGATACTAACTAGACATGGCAGCTCTTTTTTTAAATAGACCATTCCAATCTGTCGCTTTATTCTCTGGCACCAGGATTTTCACTTTCCTGAGATGAACTCCCCTGCTGGCCATCAGCCTGATGGAGTGGAAGAATTGCAGAACAAGCTGCTGCCATCAGCTAATTCACCTGAACAGAGCTGTGTGTGAGACCTGCCCTGTCCTGTGAGAGCCCTGTCAGTGGTAGCAGCTGAACAAATATTTTCAAGGTGGCAAGTGAGCCAATTACCTGAAAGAGCCCAAAGAGTTTATGCAAATACCTGTGCTGTTCTTAGTCACACAAATTTGCTGGAACTTGCCTCACATCTTCTTTCCTGTTAAGCAGTTCTTTCAAGGTGCTCTGAATCATTTCCTAACTCCACGCATGTGAAGAGCCCAAAAAGGTCCCCTCAGTTTCTCAGGATCAATCTTCTGCTGCTTCCTGGTGAGAATCCTAAGGAGGTTTTTCATTAGGAAGCAATCAGGGAATTAATTAGCATTTAGTTTCAAGATTGACTTTGTTGTGAAGTCATATAAAACCCGGCAGCCTATTTGCTTGTTACACTGGGTACAGCTGCCAAGGTGCATTTTTCCATCACAAAATGCAGTGTGATCACTAACATGGCACCACTAAGTGATGCCTTTGTTTATTTACATATTGCTCAGTGCCTTGCTTCTAGAGAAGCATGCCACATTAAAAAAGGGGGAAAAGGTGAAGGAGACAAAAAAAAAAGGGGTAAAGGAATCCCATCAGAAGAGAAATAAATCAAAAGCTGTGTCTTGGCCTTGTATGTACAAAAGCTGAAGCTCACCTGAACTCACCTGCACAGCTCCATAGCAGGGATCAGAAGCTCAAGGACTTCAAGCACATGTCAGGAGTAGAGCCAGAGCAGCCCTCTGGAGCCAAGGTCTCTCTACACCTCTGTCCGTGCCTCTCCAATGACTTTGTAAAGAAAAAAATTAATTGTTACTATCAAGATTTGGGCCTCATTGTGCATGGATCCCCAGGAATGAGGATGACACTGTGGGATGGGTGTTCAGACCCTTTTGTTGCCTCTGTCCCCTTCAGCATAATGTGAGGTAATGTGAAGCTGCAAAAAGAGCTGGCTGGACTCCTTTTCTGCTCACCCCACTTCCATGTGTTTAGTGGTACAGATTAAGCTTGGCAAGCTGACCAGCAGTATTTAATGCATGAATTGAGGAACAAGAAGTACTGAATATATTACTCTCTTAAGCAATGTGACATAGTTGCCATCTGCTTTCATTACTTACTGGTTTAATTGTCTGTCAGGATAAGAGGTTAATTTTCCTTCATTAAAAGTAGCATTTCATACTATCAGTACATTTCTGCTCACTCAGGCAATGCCTTAGTTTGAAATGTAAACTACACAATGCAAGAAAAGAAATAACTCCTTTGGAGTAGAATATTACAGATTGGTTGCTCTCTTGCTTGATGGAAATGTCTGTTCATGTCCAAGTTAGCGCTGAGAAATAAATGAAAGCTAAGAAAAAACAGGGGAAGTCTGCTAAAACAGTGGTTTTTTACAGAAAGATAAAACTGTGGGTATCAAGTGGCTCTGAGGGCATAATTTCTGGGAAGTTGCAGGCTTTTCACATATCAAGTGCAGTCACTCATCACAGTGAATATTTGGACAAATTGCTGGAGCAGCAGGGGAAGTCTCATAGTAAACAATTATCTGCCTCCTAGGGCAATAATGAATGCCTGAAATTAGCAGGATCATGTTCAGCAAGTAGTTTTGAGATGCTGGCTCTGAAGTAGATACTAAAATTGCAATCTTATGTCACAGTTTTGAGTTTGAAAAAGATCTTTTTTTTTTTTTGTCTTAATTGGCACCTTGAATGATAAGGTTGTGTGAGCTACACTTCAGCTAGCTTGGATATACAAAGATTCCTCAGCCTATTTTACAGCAATAAATTAATAAGTGTTTAATCATCCTGTGAATTGAGATCATTATTTTAGTGTAGCCATAACTAAAAAGGAAAATGTTAATCACTGAGATTGGATTATGCAGTGACCTTTTAAAGCTATGGTTGTTTGCAGCTATTAGACTTGTTTCAAAGTAGGAGTCAGCAGTTTTAGTTGTGGACCTTTTGGGAATAGTTGCAATGTTTCTGTCCAAAAAATAACTGCTTTTCCCCGAAAAAGCTAATTTCTAGTTACTGATTTTTTAAATTCTTTGTATAATCCAAACCATGAACATATATGATGTTCTCCAGCCTTGGTGTCCTGAAAAAACAGCAGTTTTCAGCTTTTGTTTAAAACCTCATAAACTTCCTTTTCTTTCTTCTTGATGAAAAGGATTTGGTGCTTTTCTTTGGTATTTAAATTAAACCTGAAAGTGGAAGCAAGAAACTCAACTTCTTTTGGGCAGTCTTTCTCTCCAGCAGGTCTGCAGCTGCTTATGAGCTGTAGTTCAGTGGCTGTGCTGGTGCTGGTCAGCCAGAAGGGATTTCTGCGAGGGAAATGCAAACACAGAGGAGTTTCTGTGGAGAGCAGAGGGTCAGGAGGGGAGGGGTGCTTGCTGTACTGCAGGGACTGAGTGGGCTCTCTGGGCACTCAGTCCTGCCTGGGCTGCTCCACTCTGGCTTCCAGAGGCTTGAGCTCTCTAGAGAGAGCAGAATACAGGGAGTTCAGTGCAGCTGGGCTGCTAGGTGCACTGGAGCCAGGTGTATGTTTGTATTTTTGAACTCTAAAATAGAAAAAATAGTTGTGCTGGTTTAGTTTCTAATCTTTCTGCAATAGTAACTATGTGTTTGCTAGATATGTGGTCTCTGCATGGCACACTGGGGCCTCCCACTCAGCTGAGGCTGCTAAACTCTATAAAATACAAATAGCTGTTTCAATGGATCTCCAGTGCTAGTTTTGTAGCTTTTAATTGACCCAAGTGATTATCTAAGCTACAGAGTGAGAGCACCACATCAGCTGTTCCGGTGCAGGGCTTAGACTCATCTTCTTAAAAGCCTTTTTATGAATCATAATTCTCTCTGTCCTTGAATAACTTAAAATCTAACAACACTGAAAATCTCAACAGCCCAAACCTCTTAATGATGCTTGGTTTTGACGCACATCTGAAGAGGCAGGTACCATTACTCATCCTCACTTGGATTATATCCTAAGGTCCCTTTTGTAACATCCTGTAGTCCTGTGACCAGCTCCTGACCTGGTTCTGTAAACAGGCAGGCTCTGTTGTTGAATGTTAAATCTAGCACACAAGTAACTCAAGTAGAATATGTACTCAGAGATGACATTTCAAAGGTGAAACCTTGGAGGATTAGCCCTGAAGTGAATTTATTTTTCCAAAACTGATTACACCAAAACCTATTTCCAGGGGACAGCATCCTGGTAATTTAGTCCCTTTCCTAGCTGCAATCACTAATTGGGAATTCTCTTAGCAAATGTTTTTGCTTGTGAGGATTTCTCCTCATCACCCCTATTGCCAGCATGTTATCCGTGTACAAAATCCACCTTAGCTTCACTGACTGTCTGTAAAGTTCCAGTTTAGGGTCTCAGCTATTACATCAGTATATCCATGTTGGTCTTTTCTGTTGTCTGTATTCTCAGGCTCTCTAGTCCTCATAAACCCAGATCTTGGCAGAGTAGCAGCATTTTCATCCAGAGATTTCAGTCTTCCCTGTATGTGGGTTTGTTTGGGGGGATTACATCTGGTTTGGGGATGAGGCTGCTGTTATTTCAGCTGTGCCATTACACAGAGCAGTGTAGATGCTCCTGAATGGCAATTTCTGTTCCACACTGAGTTTCAGGAGACTCAGGCCAGTCTGTGGCCACAAACAGTATCAGTTTGTGCCTATTTTACTATTTCATCCCCTAACAAGAGCATGAACCCTGATTAATCTGTGGTGTGACACTTAAATCTTTCAAGTCAGTCTGAAATGTGTTCAAATTAAAACCCTTATTCTCCTCCCAGACTGCATGTGTAAATGGGATTGGGTCAAAACAACAAAAGCTCCATGTTCTTTATTACAGCTGGACTGGTCATTTTGAAATGCAGGTTTGCTCCTCCCTGTGTCCTCCTGGGAGCAATCCCTGTAAATAGGTTAGTTGTTAGCATCAAACCCTGCTGTGTCTCAGGTAGGAAGTGCAGGGCAAAAAATTGTCTCCTAATTGGAGACAGCATTTTGTAAGTCATGCTTCTCTGTACTTAAACAGGTTTTTGTCTAGAGCTTATTAAAGAGAAAATTATGTTCCAGAGAAAGTGTCCTGCTTCTCCCTGAGCCAAAATAAGACCTCAGCTCTTTAAACATCTTATCATCAGGAATTTCTTCTGGTTAGTGCAGTAATTTTTCCCCTTATAAGGCAAGTTCATCAGGAACTCTGAACCTTGGGTGTCTTCTGAGAAAGAGTTAATGGCATGTGAGGAGTGGGGTGGGGAAGCATTTCAAAGGTGTAAATGCTAAAATTGACCAGCATGCATGTTAACCTTCCAATTGTCTTTTACCTTGACCCTTTTTTCCTGAGTGATTACTATTGTAGACATTCACCTAATACTGAAACAATAGAAAACCCTCAACATTCCCAACTGTGTTTTCAGGTTTGAACTGATTTCTAGCCTATAGACTTTGGATTCCTAAAGGTCACTGGCTTACTGTCCATCTACCAGAAGACAAAGATCTATTTGTTGTAGGTGTCAGCCATCCCCTTGTGAGGAGAGGGGACAAACCTTGGCCTCTTCCTGCCATGACCAGCATGACTGCATGCTTGGGAGCTTCCAATTCCAAGTGTATGCTTTGCTTCCTTGCTTTGATGCTGAAGGGGCTTTCTCAGTGTTAAAGCTGGCACGTGCTGGCAGTGAATCCCAGTTCTTCTGGTGCTGAGCACAGAGGCTCCAGGCAGATCCAGCTGGTGTCCCTTGCCTTGCTGCTGCCCTTTCTTGAGGCAGCCAGAGCTGTGCCCAGCCCAGATTCACCAAGGAGATCAGGGCTTTCTCCCATGTGCTATTTGGCTGTGGTCTCTGCTCTTTGCTGTCTGTTTGGAGTGTTCCATGGCTTGCCTAGGGAGTGCAGTAAATATTCCATGTGGGGGAAGGGAGGGAGTGAGGCTCAAGCCATTAATTAAAGGCTGCCTAGTCTGGGCAGGCCAGTGCTTCAAGCACAGTTGCCATGGCATCACTGCCCCTGGATGCTCCAGCCTGAGTCACGCTCCCCTCTGCTCTGCTGGGGTGCCTGGCTGTCCCTGTGCAGAGGGGGTGACACCAAGGCTTTGGTGACTCACACATCAGAGGGCAAGAAGCATTGCTGCAGCCCCACTGAGCTCCACTGGAAAACAAATCCTTGGCCAGCAGATAAATCTCTGCTGGCAGACCTGTGCATCTGTAGGAACTCCTACAACCAATATCAAGGGCCCATCTAGTGTTAATATTTTGTTGAGTGAATGAGAAAAAAAGCACTGAATGTATCTGTACCTCAGTTTCCTCTCTGTAGTGTGTGAAGGATACGTGCAGTAGTCTTTGAGTACTTTTAAAAGTTTACACTGAAAGTGCTTAGCAAAATGCAGCAAACTATGATTTGAAGATGGTCCAGAAACTGAAATGTCACCTTTACCAGTTACAGGACAATTGCCATTGATAGCCACCCTTTCTACATACCCTTGTGGTATCTAAAACCTTCTGGGGGCAAATTTTTCTTTAATTCAGGGCAGCTTTATCCAGGGCAAGGAGATTCAAAAGGTCATCCAGAGGGCTGATCAGCTTGGCATGGGTTTAAACATTTTCAAGTAAATTAGCCTGCTGAGATTGCTTTGTCAGGTTCCAAGCGCAGCAAATGTTTGGGCTCAATCTGAACATCCGGAAAAGGATGCAGAATGTTGGTGCCAATGCTTTTTTAGTATCTCTGGCAGATCTTGTGTGCCAAACTGCTCATGGTCAACTCAATCACCAGCTCAGAGCTGATGGAGACATCAGGCTTTTCACTTCCTCTGCAGCAGGTGGCTTTTACTCTCAGCACAAGAAAATCTCTTTGTCTGTCACACCTAATTCATTCCTGCCATTGCATCACTTACTCTCTTGTGTCAACATTTTTCTTTTATTCTGTATGATGCAAGTATTTGGCCTGATTAAATTGTAGGCTGGGTACTGGCACAAAATTTAGGGATATTAGGTACAGAGGCCAGACTAGGTGGCCTCAATAGTCCCTCTCATGGAAAAATGAGACCAAATGGAATCATCACAAAAGTTCAAAGCAGCAGTCACTGACAGCAACTCATAGGCAAAGCTGTGACGTGTGCCAGGAGGTGATTTAAGTATCCACCTGGCCTTTGACTCTTCTGACACTGCTGTGAGTGGCACAGCTGCAATGACTGTGCACAAACAAAACACAAAACCTTGTGCAAGTCTCCTCCTGAACAGCCAGACCTCCTTGGATATTCCTGCAGTGATTCATTCTGACTCCAAGCTGGCCAGACAGCCCAGTGGGTGCTTCTCAGGGGCAGCCTGAGGTGCCTCAGCCAGTGTGTCTGGGGACTGCTGCCCTTGCAGCGCTGGCTGTGTGTAGGCTGGAGCCTCTGCTGACTTCTCAGCATGCAGGATCACGCTGCTTCTCCTTGGGAACAGAGCTTTCCATTGTGCAAATATTAAAAGTAACTTGTTGTGACTTGTTCATTTAATTATGGAGTCGGTTTGAAAGCTTCAGAAGAGTGAAGGGAAATAATATTTTAATTGGATTTTCTTATTGGTACAGAAATAGAATAGGAAATATCTAGAAAATAATAAGTACAGCTGTCTCATTTTAATGAAAAATGTATATGAAATGAAAACAAATGCATTTTTATGCAAATGTCATCACATATCTTTGTTTAAACTTTCAGTCTTTCTCATCATGGAAATGATCTTTCAAACCCCATGAATCTCCAGTGCTGGAAGGGACCCCAGCTCTTGGCAGGTGGCATAACCACTCGTGTTCCTGCTGGCTGGCTTTGTCACAGCTGCTGAGCACTTCTGCCTGCTCATGACAATCAAACTCCCATTTCCCTTCTGTCAGGCACTGTAGACTTTTCCACAAATGCATGTGAGATCAGTACTCTACAAAAAAGGAGGCGACCTAAACAGGAGGTAACCAGGCCCAGGTTCAGTAAAAGTGCTCTTGACTTTATTCCAGGCTCAGAAGAGATGCCAAAAACTTCCCTGTGGTGTATTTAATGTCACAGTAGTTCACCTGGATCAACCAGCACATTTGGAAGGTGAAGGTAGAGAGAGCTTAACTGGAGCTTTCATCAGCAGCCACAGAGCAATTGGTTCTGCAGAGCAAAATTTTAAGGAGACTCTTTTGAGGGCTTATTCTTATTTTTGTCCCCCGAAGCAGCCTAAAGGCATGCAGGAAAAATACAGGGATGCAGTAGAGTGACTGCCTGGCATTGCCAGAGGGTGGGGGAGCCTCCACAGCAGCTCCTGCCAATGTCTCTTTTTCCTGCCCCTGAATGCATCATCCCCTGAACTGTTATAACACAAAACCACATTAGATCTCTGAGCAATCTGCTTCATCAGGGTGATGAACAGCAGTGTGTGCAGGGTGCCAGCATTGCTGAGTACAAACTAACCCTGAATGCCAATGCCCTGGTTCAGCAGACACTGGGCACAGTGACCTCCTTCTCCACCATCATCATCTGAAAGCTTTTAAAGCCATTTGAATGAATGATGAGTATACAACATTTTCATGGACAAGTGGAAGAATTAATGCAAGATTCTCAGGCCTGGGGAATTCTTTAGTGTTCACCAACAGATTGAGATCTAAGCAGATTTTAGGTGACCTGCATCTGTGGTGACAGCTGAGAAATAATTCTGTAACTAGGGAATGTTGCTTCCAGACTCTCTTCAATTTATTATCAATGCAGTCATTATCAGAAAAGATTGACTGTGAAACAATAATGCAATTGCTGTATCTGATGGCCTTTTTTTCTCCTCCCTTGCTCACTGAATGAGTCTACCTAATGTCAGATTCAATAAAGTCAGACAGCTGCTCTAAGAAACACACAGACCCTCATTAAGGGAGGCCCCTTGTGCTGCTTTTGTTTGTGCTCATCTGCTTTATGGGAATAGACAGGAAAACCATGAATATTTAAAGCACTTTGCTGTGGCTGGGAACCAGCTGAACACAATTTCACTGGTGCTTTGCCCCTGTCCCACCCCCTCCAGAAGGAAGCCTCAAAGCCCATTGACCACTCAGATTGTTGGGTTTAATGTGCAAATGCTGTCCTCTAGTAAAATATCCAAAATGTTGACTTGGGAACTATTTGATTCCTGTCCAACAGCCCCATCCCCAGCACAGCACTTGCCCTGTGGTGCTCTCCTTGCACTGCATTTGGGTGCCAGTCTGCTGTGGGTTTGGCAGCAGCTTGTGCTGGGCAGGGAGCACAGAGCTCCTGGCTGTGCCCACAGAAACACATCAGCCAGCAGAGCAGGGCACAAGATTTAGTCAGCTTGCACACCATTCTCTGATATTGCATTAAAACTCCCTAGAGTCTCTGTTTCATTCAAAATTGAGATTTTACTTTTTGGTAGATGCATTAAAAGAACACCAGCAAGGGACCTTCTGCATGGCAGCAGCAGGGGTGGGTGGGCAGTGGGAAATGCAGCTTCCTGCAGTTCGACAGCTGAACTGTCACTCCATAGCATATTCATGGGGAAAATGACCTGGCATTCCTGGTAGAATATGAAGCACTGGGGTTTGCACTGTTGTTGCTCGGGCTTGGGAGAGGATTGAAAGACAGAAAGACGCATGCTCAGAGATTAGGAATAGTATCAATCCTCTCTTTGTAAAGTCATTATTTTTCAGTATATGAAGCTTCCATTCTTGAAACTTCCATTCTGAAAAAGGTGAGTGCAAGGGGAGAATCTGATTCCTAAAATAAAGGTGCAGAGTGATAAGGTGGGATACAGTATCTGTGTTCTTTGGTACATACTGCATTTGTATTCAAAATCCCAAGGGAATTGAGCACAACCCCTGTAGTGAAAGGGACGCAGGACCAAAACTGGGCTTTTGGTAAAGGCTATGAATTATGTAGAAATAAAACTCTGAGAGATAGGAAATGGAGTGCATGACCTCATGAGCCTCTCTGCAGCTGCATTCTCTGATTCCCTAGTGACTGAGCATCTGGGAATTGTGCTGCATCGTTCCTATGAGCTCTCTTCTGATTTAGGCTCTGCAAATCCCAGCAGAACCACACACTGGGACACAGATACCCCCTCTTCTTTCAGTATGAGATTTCCTCATTTTTTTGAAGAGTCTCATCCACTTGTTTACATTGAGATGAAAAGAAGAAAGATACTGTGAGATTTCTACTGACATAAGTAAAGGTGGTCTTAAAATAGGTAGAAAAGATATTTTGTTTCTCCATGGGTTAACTGTGAAGTTCTCTGGGATTGTGGAGAGCAAATTGTCTGTGGGGAAATGACATTTCCTTTTCAATTGTCCTTATGCACTGTGCAGTTATGTGCATTTGGCAGCTCTTTTGTCATGCAGCACAGGTTCTAAGGGCCACGTTAACCATATCATTAACTCAGTTCAGGCCTTTAGGCACCCTGCAATGCACTTGAGCCCCTTGAACCTTAGAACTGGGCATAATGTGAAAGAAATTTGTGTGTCTTGGCGTCAAATTCTAATGAGGTGTCACATGGAAATTGCTGAGACTCTGTGGAGAACGGAGGGCAGGAAATACCACCAGTCTCTCCACCTGAGACGGGAAGGGGAAATCCAGGAAAGCTGCAAGAGCCACAGAGGAGGAAGCAATTTAATCTGATATCATAGCAACAACGGGGGTTCGATTCAAGTCACAAACCCATGAAAAATTGCAAAATCCAAATCATTTGTGAAGGTTTATTTAGAAAAACCACAATGCTGGGGAGTCACTGTTACATAGCATGGTAATTCTCCTCCTCTTGAGCAATATGCACCACACCGTGCGCATGCAATTACTTTGTTCCAGAGCTAACACTGTCATTGATACATGTACACACATGGTCCTCAGTGCACACTACACTTCACAGGGATGGTAGGACACACACAAAGTTGAGCTTTTCCATGAAAAATCTGTATAAAAAATACAAACCAAACTGAAGCAGTCAACACGAGAAGCAATGTGCAAAAATAGACAGTTACTCCTGAATGTTTGCTTAAGAAAAAGGGACTCTTCTGTCCTTGTTCCCCATTCAGCATTGACAATGCCAGATGCCTGAAAGTAAGATATGAAATAACTGGTCACATCCTGTCCCCCTTCATGTTAGTTGCAGAGGTTTTTAACCAGATAAATAATCCTGTATTTGTATTAAAATCTGCCTCCAAGCATCACCACTGTGTGCTGCTGTTGCATCCACCAGATATTTATATTGTTGGAATGTCTGACCTGGGACACTCAAGGCTGGTGAGAACCCAGGCCTTGTGTGGAGCACACAGAAGAGACAGAACCAAGACATCTCTGGTCCCTGAGCCCCCTGGCAGGGGCTGGCAGCAGCTGCCTGCAGAGAACAGCCAGGGATTGGGAGCTCTGCTCACCCTGCTGGAAGGAGCTGGCTCCAGCTCCTGGCCGTGGAGTGCTCAGCTCTGCCGGCTCATGGTGGGGCTGGTGTGGGAGATGATCCCCCTGAGGCTCCTCCCTGCAGAGGAACCCTGGCTGTGCAAGGGGCAGGTGAAGGGATGGAGAGCCACAGAGCTGGGTACCACCCAGCCAGGTACCTCAGTCCGTGGTGCAAACTGGGGCTGCAGAACTCCCCTGGCTGTGTAAGGACATGTGTGGCTCTGAGCAAAGCTGTACAGACGCTGCAGACACCATGGCGCAGTCAGACCAGCCCATCCTTGTGAAACTGCTGCATGCAAACACCAACACTGTCAATGGCAGCTAAGACTAGAAATGGATTGCACTTGTTTCCCTTGATCGCAGACACGTACCACTAAGGAAGAAAAAATAACCATAAAAATATCTTCAAACGATTGATTGATAATTGGGATTCCCTTGGTTGGATTAAAGGAAAAGAAAAAGAAATTAGGGGTAGAGTGATTCCTATCACTGGAGGTTAGCAGTAACATAATCTTTAGGTGTTGTGGATGAGGATTCTTCCCACCCATGAAAATTCATGGTGCAAAGCCCAGTATTCCCCTTGTAATCCAAATGGTTTTTAAGGATTCTATTTGAGCCCATGCAGAGTTACGACTGTATTACAGAACTTGTAATTTTTTTTCAATGGGAGATCAAAGTTTCACATCAAATCCTGCATGGATCCAGGGAAAACCTTAGCAAGGCTCCCCTGTGTGTTTTGTTTTTTACTTGCAAAGCAAAGGTTTCAGTTTATTCTGAGGAAGGGATAAGTGGAAATTGTAGAGACCGGGAGGGAAGTAAATTGTAGAGACTTCTCAGGGAAGTAAACTGTGGCTGCTGCACTTTACATCCCAGCTCAGCAGACCACTTTAACCAAGTATCTTAAGTGGGATTTCAGTGAGTGTTATTCACTTTGGACCCCACTACAAAGACCAGTACCCAACAGGAAGAGCATTGCCTTGGACCTTCTCATTTCCCTTACAAAAGGCACAGAGGGAGGGTTCATCCTGTTAGCTCACACCTCAGCAAGGTGGCAACATCACTCAGGGAGCTGTGCCAAGCATCACCAGGTCTCTGATCCCAGTGCCCCCAGCAGCCCCTGCTGGCTCAGGAGCATCCTGCAGTGACTGTGGTGTGCAGCCCTGTCTCAGAGATGCCACTGTGCCGCAGCTCTGGCTGCAGGAGCATTTCTGCAGCTTCCTGAAAGCTTGGGGTGTGTGACACACCTGACCTGAGCATCCCTAGGCTCTCACAGCACGCACCTCTGGCTGTCAGTCAGCTGTTGGCAGTGATACAACTGTGGCAGAGAGTAGTTTTAGATGGTGAATTACACAAAATGAAACATCAGACTGCATTCTTACTGAAATTTCAATGCTGTTGAGCACTGAGGTTAGCTGCTGCTCTGTGAGTGCTTCCCACTGGGCTAGGATAATTGTCCAGCACATCAGTTAAGGCCATGATTTAGCAAAGCATGTGCTTAAACCTGCCCTTATTCAAATAAGCACTTGTAGGGGAATAGAATATAAGAAAAAAAAAAGGTAGTGTAGAAAGTAATCTCACCCCTAAGGAGTTGCAGCTGGGCCAATTATCAAAGATTGGGAGCAGGCCTGACTTTACCAGGCCACAGCTGTAAGCAATGAGAAGAAGATGCCATAAAAGAGTGGGGTGGCTGGGTGGGGAGGGAGCTGGAGTCAGTTGGCTGTTTTGTGAGGCAGAAAGAGTCAGTGCTCTGAGGAGATGCCCATGAGAAACTCCAAGAAGGTATGGAACTTTTGTGATAGGGAGACAGCAGTATGGAACCCCTGTGATAAGGTGACAACAAGCACTGGCACAAATACTCATGTGCCTTGTGATACAGGGACAAAACTCAGCTGCAGCATGTGAATGTCAGTCATGTGGCTGTCCAAACTACCCCTTTAATGTCTATTTTTTCCCTGGTAGCACAGTGGCTCTCTTGGATTAAGCATTTAATTAATCTTCATCTAAAAGATCCTGAGAACAGTCCTATAATGCTAACAAATGTACATAAATACAGAACTAAAAAAGTCAAACTCATGGCTCAAAGCAAATATTGCTCAGAATACTTGTTTAGGTTAAGATCACTAGCTGTAAACTGTGCATTCTAGTAGCAAACAAAAACTCATTGGCCTAGGAAAAAAACCCAAAACATTCAATGTCTACAGGATTGGCAGTACTAATATTACTTTACAATGTGGAGTAAGAATAAAAAACATCAGTGTAACATTGCAAAATGATCCAGCTAACCTAAGCTGATGTAAACAAGTACGCTTTGACAATGTTTGCGCGTCTAGGCGTGACCCTGCACGGGGAGCTGGGCAGGTGCAGACCCACCGGGGGGACAGGAGCTGTTCCAAGGTGCTTCCAGCTGCCCAGGTCCCTGCAGGAGAGAGGCTCGGGGGTGGGAACCTGCAAACCTGTACTGGCATCACTAGCTCTACTCCTGGGAGCAGCCCTTTGCAGGATTCAGTTCAGCAGGACTATACACACGGGTAAGGATTATTCACAAACATAAGGCATTGCAGAACTTGGCCCTAAAATTTCTATTTTCAGCAGAGAATCCCTTATCCATATACAAGGTGATATTTTTATATATCAAAAAGTGTCTAAAATAAGGGTCAGAGTCACTATATATTATGCTCAGTAACACAGTTAAGATGCTGCATATTGGCTTCAGATACTGCAAACCATTTCCTTCATTGAAATCAAACCAACTATGGACCTTTCCAATAAGAATTAAATTAACCACAAAAATTAAGAATGAGCAGGCTCTGTTTTCAAGGTTAAAAGGAGAGACATTGACAGAAATCAGCAACTCCCATTGCAATAGTTTTCCAGCGCCTTCCCCTCTGAGCAGTGAGCACTCTGGGGCTGCAGTGGTGGTGGTCTCCAGTCGTGCCTGGTGTCCCGTGGCTACTGGCGCTCCCCTTCCACCCGCTTCTTGCGCACTGTGGGCAACAAGGAGAGTCAGCACTGCCTCCCTGAGGGCACAGACCCCCCTCCCAGCAATGCAACCAGCACAGAAGGGAGCAGCTTCTGGGAAACGCTCACAAGAATTACCATAATCAATATGTACCATATACCATCATGTTCAACAAAATAATTGCACCCAAACTGCATTTTTTTGTATCGCAGACTGTAAAATTTCACCAAAATTTCACATCAGTACATTTTCCACAAAAATCACATTCTGAGGTAAAGGTTTTAGATGATTAAAGAATCACCACTTCCTGCACTTCCTTCCAGTGACTCCATTTAGATTTTATTACGGTTTTATTGTTCTTTTAAATGACACTGTGTTCCAGCTAAATTGATACTGGTCTGCTCTAGTCTGCAGGGCTCTGGATTATTTAAGCTTTAGGCATCAAAAATTAATGACTTCTGTAATTGCACAGTGTATACTATGGGTGAGCAATAGTCATATTCTTTTAGAAAATAATTTGAAGTACTCTGAAGTACCAATATCTGTTAATATTGGCAAAACATATATTGGACCTTCAATTACCTGTTTAAACTTCACATGCTCTGACTGCATTTGATAATCAGTTAATTAACTCTGTTTTTTCACTGGAAACCACATAGGTTGAAGTTGCCATTTAGAAAAGCAGAGTGGTAAACCTTGTGTTATGGGCAGGATTATTCTGACAAGTGTGAATTTTTATAGCACTTAAGATACACTATACCTGGTATAGAGCAGGTTTAGTTGGGCAGCTTTGCTACTCCACATTCTAATAAAATGCATTGAGTCTTTTCTGACCTGGCCAGATAAGATTTGTGAGGTTCTCCTGTTTGTGTGATAGAAAATTTAGTGTCATGTCCTGCTTCTGATATTGAATGGCTGAAGCACAGAACAAAGCAGTAGAACTTGATGGATGAATGCCTTTCACCACAGAAAGTCAATAACAACAATATATTACTAAACATCTCATTACTTTACGAAGAGGAGGTTTTTTTTTTTTTATCATGCCTTTTTGGCAAAAAGATTGCATTATTCCAAAGCCTGCAGTGTAGTATCAGTCATTTGTGTCTGCTTTCAGTGTTTTGTTAATTTATTTTATTGAATTCTTTTAGGAATTCTGTCCTACAAAATCTTGAACAAAACCAAACAACACAAACAGAGGAAAATAAAGATTAGGACATAAGTCTAATGACAAGTGGTGAAATAATGGGGAAAAAGGGTTTTTCTCTATTTGTAGATATTTCAAATACTTCTGGGACACTGATAGTTTTAGGAAAAATAGTATATAATTGGAATGCTTAGATATTGCTAAAATTTTCAAACCTCTAAAAGTATGCATGAAAGAAAAAGGTTTTAGCTCAACTTTTATCTTAGTTCCCACAAAGACATCATGGTTTGATACCCCAGTCTGAAGCAGAACTGATTAAAAATACAAAGTTAATTTCTTTTTTCCCCTTCTCACTCTAAATTTCTTCTGCCCAGTCAACTCCTGTGTATTCTGTGTACTGAGGGCAGAGCATGTCACACTCAGGTGACACTTGCAGGGGTTTATTGTCTTTGCCTGTCCTTGGTCACAAAAGCAGGAGGGTCTGGTTTGCTCCCTTGGCTGGACAGGCTGGACAACAAAGTCAGGGCTTCTGTGTCCTCTGAGAAAACAGGATAGGTTTGACTCCTCATTTACTGCCCAGAACAGCTGATAGAGCAGTGAGAAATTTAGGACACTCCATAGAAAAAGCTGAAATAACTCCCCAGAAGGAGCAGGAGAAAAATAGTGGCTCCTAATCCCAGTAAGATCTTTGCTGTTTTCTGCTCTAGAGCTGAGGAGCTTTGCCTCTCCCCTCACACGGAGCAGTGTGAATAACGCTGTGGTCAAAATTCCATCTGAATGAGCAGACAGGGAGAGCTGTGCCTGGGAAGGTCAGGGCTGGGCTCACACAAAGAAATGATGAGTAAATGCAGTGCCAGCTTACCCAGATCGTTGTTTTTAGTGATAGCTGCTGCTACCCTGGTTCTTGGACCTTGTTTTGTGAACTGGTATCCAAACTTGAGAATCCTGGAGTTCTCCTCCAGCATCTTGGCAATCTCCATCTCCACAGCTGTCCCAAGCTGCTGCCTCTGTTGGGGATGAAGTGTCCCCAAAAGAAAAGGAAACATTTGCATTCATATCAAAGAGAAGTAAGTGCTTGCATTTAAGTACTGGGCTGCAAACTACAAAGAGAATCCCATTCCTGGGGATTTTGCCCTGGGTTTTGAGTAGATTTATTGAGAAGTTTTCCACCCTTTGGTTGCACTGACTGGGGACATGACTGAGCCACAGAGGCTGCCTTCACTCTGCCAGAGTCCCTGGTACAACCCTCAAAATATCAAAAGAAATAAAAGTGACCTTCCCCAACATTCTCTCTTTACCTGGTTGTCAATTTTAATCTCTGTTAGGGATTCATTCTTTTTCAGTGCATCAATCAGTGCCAAAATCCCTGTCCCAGTGATGAAGTTGGATTCTACATTCAGACTCTTCAGTGTTTTGTTCACTTTCAACATATCTGCAAATGCCTGAAGGGCCAAAAAGAGGGCACATGAGATGAGAGAACATCTTGAAAGTTTCAGGGAATAACAGGGAATCTGCAAAACAGAGCTTAGTACCAACAAGAAATAAAACATAAATATGCTGAGAAGAATGGAGAGGTAGATCAGAAGAGATTATATTTCTACTTTTCATAGCCATAGGGAATTCCTGCAAGGGAAAATAAAGAATGTATCCTAAAGCAGACATGGACCTACTTAAAATTTGTTGTGGTTTTTTTATTTCCCAGTAATGTTGAAACTTACAATGGCTACGGGGTCATTGCTTCGAGTAGCTGCAAGACTGAATGTCTTCACATGTGTGTTGGTTTCCAGAGCTTTTGCAAAATCTTTCAGTGTTGGAATAGGAATATTCTAGGGTAAAAGACAAATCCAGTGATTAGGAAAGGCAATCACACTGCTGATTTTAATTATTATGAAACTGATTGATGAACAAGCACAATCTATGCAAAGGAAACACCCCTGCTGGTTTGAGGATGGTTTCCAGAGTGGGCACAGTGGCCCCCAGAGGCTGGAGGTGCCTGAGATGCCAGCACTGCCCAGAAGTGGGTCAGGCCAAGGCCAGCACGTGACCCTCTCTGAGCCACTTTCTGTTCCTCTGCCAGTTGTGCAGACTCCAATGCCAGCTCCTCCTCCTCCTCCTGCCCGTGTGGGCTGATTGAATTTGGCCAGTGGTGATTGCACAGTACCCACGAGAGATCTTCCTTCACAATCTGCTGAGAAAGGCAGCCAAAGGGAGTCACCCCTGGGGCATTTAATCAGCATTTCATTCAGGATGATCAGGAACTGATGACCTTGGAGCCTCTACAGCAGTCCTTTCCCCACCCCTTCCCTGCGTGCCCTGCTTTTTCTGAACAGTAAAGAGAGACAAAATATGAGGATAAAAGGCATAGGCTTTGGAAGTATTTGAATAAATCCTCCTATGATGACATGGACAAAACCACAGCATCTACCTTTATGTTGTTGAGATTAACTTCTGTGAGAGTGGGATCATTTGCTTTTATCCTTTGTAAACTTGCTTCCACATTGGTTGGATTAGGTGGCTCCTCAAAGATGGGCTTGACCTTCTCACCTTTCACCACATCTGCAACACAAAATCTCATGAAATGTCAACCTAGGAACAGGCACCATCCCTCTGGCTGTTCCATTCCCATTTAGGTTTGTACTGCAGCAATCCAGAAGGGTTTGTGAGAGCCACAAAACCTGCAGGTAGGAGTATGATCCCCATTTTATCCCTGCCATGCCCTCTGCACCCCCTGTGCACCCAGAGCTGGCACTGGAGCCTGAGGTCAGGCAGGCTGGGCAGCATTGTCAAGGGCAAACTCCTCCTTCATATAAAATCCCTGCACAAATAACTGCAGCCAAAGCAGCTTTGAAGAGTATTGTTTGGGATGTGATATACTGCAAGGGCTGCTTTGTACTGTGTCTAATATCTGCAAAGAAAGGTGTGCTCAGACCTTGCCCACTGTAGTGAGAAAATGTCCCTGCACCTAGGAATAGACTGTGCTACATAAAGCAACGAGAGCAGGAGGCCCCTCAGTTTCCTCCTCTCAGCTGATACTATCTCAGCTTACCATAAATTCAATTAGCCCTTGTAAAATTGCAACATCTGCACTTTTAAAATAATAAAACCATCAAAGCATGAAAAGTAAGTCTGTCTGCCAGCATCAAGATTTATGAAATCTTTGAGTAGTCATGTTCCAAAGAACTGTGGTATTTAGTGCTGGAAGCTATGAGCTATAAATATTCTCAGAGATGCATAAAAATCATAGCTTAGAACATAATTAGTACTTCCAATTCCCACACATACAATTGTGGAGATTAATTTATTAACCCTGACCTCCCAATCAACTAGAATGCTGCTGACCACAAGTGTGTTTGAAACCTTTTATTTCATGCTGCAGACAGGCAGAGGTCTTGAAGACTTGTGTTCAGTCTCAGTGTAGTAGTACACATTGCTGTTCATTGCAATGGGTAAAGGTTCATGTCATATCATGGCCAAAAGAAAACCACATCCAATTTAGAGTTTATACTCATAGTAGAGATGGTCATAGACAAATCTTGAGCTGGTTTTCACTCTGCTCCCTTTGATGCCAAACTGTTTTTTTACTAATTTCCTGAGAGACCTCACATATCCCTAAAAACTCTTCAGCCTTTCTAGGGAGCTGGGAATTGAAAACCACATATAGAGAATTCACCTGGGATGCAAGGACAGAAAGTAAACAAAAAAAAGCAAAGCATTTTTTGCACTTGTGGCAACACCCTGCCAGACTGGGAGCAGGGCAGACACAAACACCCTGTCCTCAGGTTAGACATCACAGTGTACTCAGGCTAGAGCCAGGAGGAATTTTCATTTTCTACTTCTTGTTGCTTTCCATGAGTTTTTCTTGTTTCTTTAATCATGGTGCTGTTTTGCCACATTGATGAGCAAATTTTTACTGGAGCATTTCTCTTGGCTAAGGAAAGGTATTGCTTTTGGACCAAAGAATAGTGATGTGATGGTGATTTTCTGGTTCATAGGTCTGTGATTGGAGCATAGTTTAGCTGACTCACATAGCTGACTTTTTGACTTAGTGTAACAAAAATATTCTGAAATCTAGGAGGATTAGTAATGCAGGCAGTTGCCTGTTATGAGATAGATGGCAGCTCACACAGGGCCCCACTGGGAAGGCCTGCAGAGCAGCTTTGTCCTGAGAAAAATGAAGTGACACGGTGTCCTGTCTGCTTCCCCACCTCCCCTTCAGCAATGGAAGATGGAAAGGAAAGCCCTTGGTACAGATAGCTGCTCTTCTCATGGCCTGAGAAGAAGAAAACATTTTTTGAGTACTGTTTCCCTAGGAGCGGGCATTCCACAGTTCCGTCTTAAAAAGCAAAGTTAAGCCCATTAGATATCCAGGGCCTGGAGGTGACAAGCTGTGGATCAAGGCTTGGCAGCTCTCAAGGAAAGCTTGGAATTCAGATGCTCCATTTCTCCCTCCATCCAGCCTCCTGTGGGCTGCTGAGCTCAGATCAGATTCACCAAAGGTCTGTTTATTTAGTGCAAACATTTCTGGATTTGTTTTTAGTAACTGCAGCTGTTTCTCTTGGGGGATTTCCAGAATGATTCCATTTCCTGTGTCCCTAGGGGGCCACAGAACAGCACCCTTGGCACCATTGCCCCAGGAGCCAGGTGCAGGTGGGAGATCAGAGGCAGTGGCTGGGCAGGAGCACATCCAGGCAGGCTTTGCCTCCCTGTGAATGCAGCTCAAGGTGACTCTGGTCACAGATGTGACTCTGACAGGGATTCTGCCACATTTGAGCCCTTGTGGTTCAAATAACCACATTACTTATGGTTACAAGTAATTTTTCAGGTGTGTAAATGCAGGTACTTGGGGCAAAAGGGCCTGGCCTGAACTGCAGCCAATTCTTAGCCACAGCTCACTCGGTTTTCTGCCTGCTACCTAAACTGAAATGGAATGGAAATTTATATGTCTTGGCCTCTTAAATACTCCCACTCTTTCAAACACCTCTGCAGAGCCAGATACTGCTCTCTAGGAAAAGAAATTCCCTTAGGAATCATCTGTTTGTGTACTACTCTTGTTATAATGAATTTTAAGATCATATTTACTTTAAAAAAGTCACCTTTCATGATGAGTTAGATCAATCAAAGTTGGTTCCAGTGACATTACACTAAATTAGACCAACAGAGCCCACCTACAGCTGTAGAAGTCCCTAGAGATGACATGCAGCCCACAAGAGAAATCTGCTTGCTTACTTCTCACGATTCCTTTTCCATCTTTACCGCGGGCTCCTGCTTCATCAAATTTGGGGTTGTTGACCATGTTGTGCACTCCAAGAACAGCTGAAATGTGTAAACAGCAGCAAGAGGATACAATGTTAATGACAGGAGCACAGACTGCAGGAAAGTGTCTGCTACAAATTGTAGTTTAGTTCCCCAAACAAAACCCCCTTTATAAAATGCTAACTCTGTGCGTCACGCCTGCTTGTAGGGAGAGTCCTTTGGGCTCCAAATTCTGGAGACACAGACACTTCCAATATAGATTTTTGAACAATCAAGTCAATGTAGAATGCATATCCCAGAAGTGCCAGCTGGAAGGAACCACTGCGGGTCATCCTGTCCAGCCTCTCCCTCAGGCAGGAGCGCTGCCAGCACTAATGAGGTCAGCCATGGCTTTGTCTGCTGGAGTCTGAAAACACCCAGGCATGGAAATCCCACCACCTCCCTGTAAATTGTTTCAATGCTACACTCCTAATCACTTTCCTTCCCTAATATACAACCTGAATTTCTTATTACTCATATGTTCCATTGTTTGGTGCATCTGAGAATCTCACTGTACATGTGATGAGCTTAATGCATTGCCATTCCCACCAGGGTTTCCAGTGGAAGCACATCGATACTAATGTGCTTGGAAAATAATCAGAGTGGTGAAGATACCCAGGTCTAATCACCTGGCAACCAATTTTCTCATTTAAGGGGTTAGATTCCAAATTTCCTCATGGATTCAGGATCTTTATCCACTGTAACAGTATCCAGCTATTTGGGATGTCAGAGTTGAGAGGAGGTGGCTGCAGTATGTTACAAACAATGTGGATATAATGGGATCAGTCACTTCCATTACAGTGCCAGCACCCCAGCCTGCAGTGCACTGTCCACCCTTCCCCAAATCTCATGAGCTGCTTCATCTCCCCCCTGGCCTGACACATCAGCTTCAAGCAGAGAAGTCTGAAATGCAGCAGCTGCTGAGTGCTGCTTCAGCCATCCTGGGCAATGTGTGACCCATGAGAGCAGCACAGGGGCCTGAGGGGCCAGCATGGGACACTCCTGGTGGCAGGCCTGGCCAGAGCAGGGCTGCACATGTGGGAGGATCACATCTGTGTGTTTTCTAACCTGCAAGGTCATAGAGCTCAGTATCAGAAGCGCTGGCCAGGGCCTCTTCCAGCTCTGGATCCAGGGTCACCTTCTCTTCCTTGCGTGTTTCCACGGGCTTCTCTTTAGGGATAAATATTTTGCCTAAGATAAAGAAAGAAAGCCAGAGTGAGTAATGAATTATTGGAACAGCTTCTTTGCCTCCTGGCAGCAGAGGAATAGGTCTGTGACAGTGGAACTACTTGGAAATATTATCACATGCATGTTTTTCTCTTTCTTACTTGATGTTATCCTCCACACCAGGATCTTAATAAGTCTAAAAATAAAAGGTGCAGATTACTGCTCTGTGTTGGTGATTGTTATTTTAGGAATTTACTCTCAGGAGGAGTCCCAGCTGGGATTTTTCTGAAGGTCCTGTGTCCTTAAATAGGCAGAATCAGGTCTACACAAAAAGCTTGCAGAAATTTCATCCTTATATTTAAATGAGGCACCAGGAGCAGTTAAAACCATCCTACTGCAAGAATATTTCAGTTCATGAACTTCCATACATGATCCTGAAAGCTCAGCAAACCTGTTCTCTTCCAGTAACTCAGTTTAATTTCCAGCCCCTCCAGAGTATTTTCCCCTGTGTGTCTCCTAATGATCATTCACATAAATAGCCTTACCCTGATCATTTGTGCAGGTCTGAAAAGTCTGAACTGAACCACATGTTGCCCAAGAAAGACTCCTGGCATATTTGTTTCGCTCTGTATCCTGCTGAAACCTTTGGGTTAGCAGATATGTGTTTGCATGCAATATTCCCCCAAGACTGAGGTCATTGGCCTGTCTGCTGAAATGGGGAAAATGCAGGATAAATCCAGGAACAGCACAACAAGTTCCACTACTCCTTCAGGCTGCTATGGTGGTTAACCTCAGCACTGGGATGATGTAACTGCAAATTGGAGTCAGAGCTGGAGCTGCACTCCAGGCACCAGCACTGCTGGGCTTTTCCCCACTCAGCTTTCCTGAGCAGCCCCCACAGCCAGGGCAGGGCTGGATGATGCCCCAGGATCAGACAGTGCCACTGCTCCAATAATTGAGGGAATTCCCATGATCTACTGTCCCCTGTGCCATTGTTCCCCTCACCTTGTCCCTAACAACTCCTTCTCAAGCCGGCTTTAATTAATCCTGCTGCAATGATGATCTTTGGTGCAGGCAGCTTTGGCCACTGTCAGCTTTAAATTTTCATTTTGTGCAGCTTTTTACACTCTAGAAATAATGCTTGAAGCATTACATCTAGTCCTGTGGCTTTCTGAAATGTCTCTAAAATAGTTTAATTTTAACTCTATTAGTCATCTTGTTACCATTCATGAATGCAATTCTGATATTTAGTATTGAATTACAGATGTTTGGCCTCTGGTTTTTTCAACACTTCTGTGACTTCATTTTTCCCCATTATGGTCCAAGGCATCATTTTCATGTAGTAATTTCCAATTCATTTATACCTTTTATACAAGTTTGGCTACAGCCATTTTTATGCTGTCAGCTTTCATGACACAAGTCACTGAGTAATCTCAGAAAAAGCTTTAATTGATATTTCTGAAACTCTGGCAAGGTTTATTGATACATGATTCACATTATTTACCTTAGAGATATTTCTACCAAGGCTAAACTGCTTCTGAGTAGAAATTGGACAAAAAATGATGCAGAAAGTCAAAGTAGTATCACTGATTTATTTTTCATGTGATACTTTAAGTCAGTTATCTTTTTAGAAAAGGCTTCAAGAAGATAAAAGCCTTTGGTGGGTGAAAGGTAAGGACCATTTTAACTGTGACTGCATTAGGTCACAGCAATTAAGGACAGCCATCCCAGCAGCATCAAACAAAAATCAAGTGGAAATCTGGGGTAAGAAACACTACAAAGATGGGTCAGTCATGCTCTACAGATTACCAGCAGCACAGCTGGGCAGGTTTCAGACCCTCTCTGTGCTACCACCTAACCTGAAGTGTTGGATGGCAGCACCATCCAGACACCACTGACCAAGACTTAACCTGATGCCAGCTTGACTTAAGGAAAAAAATTGAAAACCAAAATCAATCAGAGTATCTGAGTAAGCAATCAATAGTGAGGAATACTGCCCAGAAAGGGTTTTCCTTTGAGATCCCTGGTGATTCTACATGAGTTTCAAGTATTCAGTAGGTTGTTTGAGATATGGAGGCAATCTTTATCCTGACTGATAACCCTGTTCTGCAGCAGCAGTTCCACATCTCCACCAGGCAGGGAGTGATTCTCCCCAGACCCAAACCCCAGTCACACTTTTAACAAACACTGATCCGAGTCTGTGCTTTCACACACAACATTGTAAAGGGACACAGGACCTTGGGTTTGGATTAAATTGGGCACAATATGTGGTGTATTTGGTCTTTAAGGACTTTGGATATGTGAAGGTCAAGTGCCTTGCATAGCAAGAAATCAAGGGGTAATGGAAGCCTCTAGAGGCTCATACCTTTGCTGTACAGTTCACATATATAGGAATACAATTTTAAACATTTGTTTCAGGCATATGTAATTCTTGGATACCAGCCTGAATCTCGTTAAATGTGTATATGATCCCCAATGATAGCTTCATTTAATGCATTCTCAGCAAATGTTTCAGAAAAAAAAGTTCTATTCTTGGTTCTATGAAATATTCAAAGGGGCAAGGTCATGTCAAAGACAGTAATATATATCTTTAATGTATGTGGGTCTTGCTGGCATCCAGTGGTGTTTAAAAATATTCATTTTACTGCTATCTAGATAAGAACATTCCACTGTGAAGAGATGCTGTAGCACAGCAGATGGAGGTTAGAAAACCTCCTGTATTTAGCATGTTATTAGCAATTTATTATCTGTCCATAAAACCTGTGTGTCTGTTTATAGACAGCTGTCAACCAGTTTTCCTTGATTATTTAAGGACAGAGTTTAAAGATTCAGGAGGTGTCTCCTAGTCCCACATCTGTACATTGTAAATTCATTATCCAGTGCATCATGGAATTCACTGACAAAATAAAATATGGATTGTGGCTTCCTTGATTCAATGGTCCAACTTTAAATTTATTACTTGGAAGAAGCCTTGGAGGAATAGTGACATTTTATTATTATAAAGTGAGATTTATGAAGAAAGGCTGCTGCTCTTGGTGTTCTTTATATTCACACTGTGGTTTAGAAGGTACTTTATTATTACTTTATTCTATCTGGTATAATTAATGTTGGCTGTGCTATATTTTGCCTCCAGAACATGCTAATGTTCTGTGCTAAGTTTTAATAGTAATAGCTTAACTTTCTACCAATGAAAAACAGTGACAGAAGTTCTGTTTATACATAACTTGAGCTACTTTGTTGTTAACAAGACAAAAGTAACCACACTTCTGTATAAGAATAATTTTTTTTGTTTGTTTGAAGTAAAATATAATTTTATTTTTACACAAGCACAGAAACCCAAAGTGTGTGGAATCCCAAGTGCTTTCTTTAGGTGTGAAATTTTAAGTGTTCATCACTGCAATTCTCCCCTTCCTTTGGTCAAACTGGGCCAAAAGTGTCTGGGGTGCCCTGGGGGATGGCTGAGGCAGCTGATTACAAACCAGGGCCTTGCTGAGTGTGAGTGCAGTGAGCAGAGTTTTGTCTTGGCTCAGTTTAACAGCAGAGCTACTCCTTTTCACCCACTGCAGAAACAAGACTTCTATTGAGACTGAAATAGGAGATAGCTTTCCTCAAAAGAGGCTACAGAAACAAAATCCATTGACAGCCAGAGGGAAGAGGATTCAGAGGAAAGCACTACAGAGAGACACAGAAATGTGGACCAAGGTAAAAGGAAAGTAAATTCTCCATTAAAAAAAAGAAATTCACTGGGAACAGACATGAAACCATAGATCTCATTTTGCCACTAGGCTCAGCCAGGTCTCCTGCATTGTGCAAATGCCCCCATTAAAGCAATGCCAGAATAAAGCAAGGAAATGAGATTTCTACCTTCTTATACAGTAATAATTAACTACCATATGCACATCTATGGGAGGATTTTTTAAGGATATTGACTAAGTTTTATGATAAAATGCATTTTCTGCCATAATTGTAAAACAATAATGTACTTTCTTTTCCTATATAGTGTAGCTCAGATTATTGTATTTTCAAGAAAAGACCTAGTTACACTTACTACTTCTGACTTCTCAATGAATCACTGAGCACAGTGAGTGCCTGTTTGTTCTCAATTACAGAATGCTACACTGACCTTGGGAGTGAAATTCAATAATCCTGGAAATCTGCCTTGCCTAAATCACAGGCACCTGATTCACTTTTTTCATTTTACACTGTTCTTTTCTGTTGATGCTTTCTTAAACACTTCCCTACAAATATTCTATAGAAATGGAGCTAAATTAGTTCTTACCAATGATAAATTTGTATTATGAAGAAGAAAACACACCAGGTTCAAGTAAGCATGAAGCTGAACACCAGCAGTAATAAAAATGCAATATCATAATTGTTGTTGTTCTGTTGCTCCTGGATTAGTGTCAGCATATTCTATGCCTTAAAAATTATGACAATGGACTAGGAAGGCTGCAGAGATAAGCATTCCAAAGTTGTTAAATCTATTGTGCATAAACACAAAAAGTGAACTCAAGTTGCACTGGTATCCTTGGCTTTGATCAGCATGCTGTGATGCTGCCACTGCAGCAATACCCTTCAAAGAGCTCTCCTGGAAAGTATGCTGGCTCAAACAAAAATAAACCAAAGCCAACATGTACTCTTTTAAAACAGAAGGAAGCCCAGAATTTCTTCAGACCCTCACATGGATTATCAAAAGTTAGCAATCCAGTATCCTGGATTCTCACTCGACCAATCCAGCAGAAAGCTCCATGTCTGATGTGGAATGATGCTAGAGGAGGAAGAAACTCAAACTGTGCCGCTGCACTTCAGGTCCTCCTGGACACCAAAGACCTTTGAAACATGGGCAGAGCTGAATATCACACGAGTTATGTTCCCTTCTGGCCTCTTTTCTCCTACCCAGCACATTCTTCTTCTCTTTTCCTTTTCTCATTCCCCCCATCCCCTATGTCTCCTGGTTTTGAAAATCTTTGAGTCCTGACCCTTCCCACCACCTCCCTTTCTTCTGCCCTCCCTTCCTTACCACTGCTCTCCTCTACAGCTCCTTTCCCCAGAGCTGCCACATCCAATCCTTCATCCTGGAATATTCACACAGCTCCTCAAACCCCCCCTCCACCTCTGCCCCAGTCTCTCTGCTGGCTCTTTGCTCTTTTTTCTCCTTTACAGTGCCCTTACAAAGGGAGGGGAGGTCTGTCAGAGCAGGAGGGAGCCTCCCTGCCCTTGGTCCTGGTGTGACATGGAGGAAATTCCTCTCAGATGAGAATTTCAAGAGTATCCTGAGAGCCCAGCCATGCCAGGATCCTCTGGGCACTGCTGAGCTGCCACAGGAGCTGGAGCAGCACTCACTCCAGGGGGAATGCTTGCAGAATGCTACAACAAACTGGAAGCACAAGAAAGCACAATATTTTGAGGATGCCAGACTTGAGTATATTTCCCTGGGGATTCCATTTCAAGTCTTCTCTTCAAAGCATGGAGGCACTGCAGGTCATAAAAAAAATCAGCTGGAAAAATTTGCTCTAGATGGATAAAACAATGTGTTTTCTCCTAATCTTGTTCTTGGAAGCAGCTAAGTCCTTTTTGCTGACACTTTCCAAAAATCCAACTCGAGGCAGCCTCTCAGCATGGGAAATTTCACTGTGAACTGTGCGAGTTTGGCAAAGTCACGAGTGACTAAAACAGAGTCTTAGAAAAGCAAGCAGTGAAAGGCACTGGCCAGAGCCATTACTGTCAGCAAGGCTTTCCATGCCTTAAGAGACAAACATCAGCTCTAAATTTAGGCCTTAAAGAATAGGGAAAAGGTGGCAAAAATTTAAACAAACCATTTAGGCATTGGGGGTGAAACGACTGCCATGTCAATCCCAGAAATGTGTGTCTATAATAAACCCTAACTTTTGAAAGCAGTCTGTTAGACACAGGGGAATTGGAACTCATTAGCATCCACTCTAACACTCTGACCTTCTGGAAATGACTGTCCTTATTACTGCTGCTGTGTACTGATACTCTGCCTGGCACAGCAACACATGCAACATGGATGGCCTCTGCCAGAGCAACTGAAAACACAGGTTTGGCCAAAAGTTCTCTGGTACCTCCTTCCCTTTCTCTTTTATCAATCAGCTGAAAATGTTAGTATTTCATCACATACCAGCATGTTCCCCTTCCCTTTCTAGCCACAAATAATAATAGCCCAATCCACTGGAGTTTTTTCATGCCTTTGATGAGAACTGGATGGGATCCAAAATGAAATGGTTTGGCAAGGAGCAGAAGACTGTGTAGAAAACAGGGACAGTGGTGAAGGGTTGAAACAGCAATCCTTAAAGAAACCTTTCATGGCTAATGACATTTCACAACAGAAGAACTTTTTTTAATTGTGTTTCATTAGTACCATACAGTTCAGAGAAGCCCTGCAAGAAAGCAGAAGCAGAAATGCTGTTCCCAGTTGATGTCTGTGCCACAGCAGGACTCAGCTCTCAGCTGAGGTCAGACTGAGGTACAGACTGCAGAGAAAACAGCACTGACAGAGCTCTGGAATACTTTGTGTCTGCACTGCCCCTCATGTTCCCTACATTTTCTTTATATTCCTTGGTCATTCATGAACTTGAAAATGATACTTCAGTGATGGAAGTCTGATAGCCACCTGTCCCAGCTATATGTGTCAAGTGAGTCACCTGGACTTAAGTACAACCCTAAGTAACTTCCACAGATCATCAGGTTCTATGTAAGGATTTCTAGAACATCTGTCCTGAGTAGGAACAAATCCAAAATACGCAAAATAAACACTTACAAACTGCCCATCACCATGGCCCAGTTATCAGCCCTTACTCTGCCTACACTGCTCATTACTGACACACATCTGTGTTGCACAAGAGCTCCTGAAAGCCACCAGATCATGTCAAACCACACCATGGGCATTCAAATGAAGTGCCCAGCCCTGACTTGCATTAGGGAGGATGTGGGTAAAGCAGCCTGAAAACATTTCTCAGTGGCCAGCTTAGGGTGTGAGCCTGTGATCATTCCAGCCCTGGTTTGGGCAAACCTTGGGTCTCCACTGAAATGTGAGATCCCTCCCATGCAGGCTTAAATCCTTTTTGTACAGCAATTAATGAAGTACATCACCAAGCTGCAATATGGCAGAGGCCCAAAACCCTAATGCATTCCATACATTTGATTGTTTTTGCCAAACCTCTCCAACCTCTTGAAACCACAATTACAATCAAAAACAAGGCAATTCCCTGCACAATCAACCCCCCCTTGTCTGGGGCTCATATTTAACATTTCCTGCGCTTTAACCATTCTGCATATCCCTGTCAGCTCTGGAATTTGGTTTAGCTTGTTTCTAGGACAATTAAAACCTTATGGTTGCTCAACATTCAGAGACCAACATAGGCAACTGAGTTTTTGTCCTTCAGCAGCTGCTTGGTATTGCTTCTGGGTCAAGAACTCTCTAATAAAATATTAAAAACAAAAAAAGAGAGTAGATAAAAAATCATCACAGTAGATAAAAAATAACAGTAGATAAAAAATCATCATGTACCACATGCTGGTCTGGAAGGAGGATATTTTAAGCTCATTTTCAGCTCATCAGTGAATTTCCAAGTTTTAGCTTTGTATGATAACTGTAAGAACTGTAAGAAATGTCACTTTGCATTTAGCAGAAGCATCCCACTTCCTAAACTTGAAAAAGTAAATGCTTTCCCAGCAGCAGACAAATATCATAGTACAAAACACTGACAGAAGTTCAAACAACACTTGACATACTCTAATCCTACTGACACACAAATATTCTTAGGTCATAAATACCAAATGGCAAATTGGCATCAATTCCTCCCAACTATACACAACTGGATGCATTTTAGAGCTGCTTGAGAATTTAATTTTTAACTAGCAGAAATAGCATCAAATTAATTTGGAATTATTTACAGAATGACTACATTACAGTGCATTTCGAGTGCAAAGAAATAATTTAACAGAAATCTATATAATATAATCATATAAATATTTACCAATCTGCAAATACATCTTAGAGACCATCAACGTGCAGAAGATGAGAAATAAGATTTTCCTCAAGAGATATCCTTCTTTAGAATTCTTCTGAGGACACATTTTAGAAATTTAAATTATTTTTCCTGAACTAATTACTGAGCTTTGGAAGAATACTAATTATTCTCCAATTAGAGCATCTAGCATGTGGCATCAGATTTGAAAATGTCTTTCAGGATTGCTTTGTTCCCTTGCATGGGAAATATCTTCTTATAAGTGTAAAAAAAAAAAAAAGTAATTTCTATTTTAATACAGCCATCCTGTTTTGGTTTTTTTTCAATTGAGAGTGTCAAAATGAGTCACACTGCAGTTACAAGCATAGATTCTAAGATCCAGGAATAGCCACACATGGACTTTGTAGAACATCCATCACGTTTTACCAATTAGCAGCAAATTAGCAGGTTTATCATAGAACCCATGGGAGGATTTCAGTGCATCTGGCAGATGGAGATTTCAGTTATATGTTTTATAAGGCTCAGCTGCTGCATTGCTGCAAGTTTGCTGCATTGGAGGTGTTTCTGTAGGACACCTCCTGCCAAGCCACAGAGGGGCAGCTGGACTCACACTCCAGTACCAATTCAGGATATGCCAAGCTCAAAATAAACAACTTTGTTCTCAAAGTCAGTTCCCTTAAAGCAGCACAAAAATGACACTGTGCACTCAATTGTCAAGGTACTGGACCTCATCAGATCTCAGATTAATTCTGTTATTTCTAACCAACAAAGAAACAAAGGGTATTTTCACAGCATTTGGCCTCTGACTTCAAAGAAAATGTAGTATAATTCTGTGTGTTTAGATTATAATTGTAAAATGACTGCAGAAATCACAGAACACATGCTTGTTTTCATTAGACTTAATCTGCTAAAGCTGATACTGAGGATTTTGTCATGAATTTGTATTGTACAAAGAGGAAATTAAGGGAATAATTCCTGTAGCCTAAAATGCTGTCATTACCTTATAATTGTAATAATTCTTGAAATTGTAATTTTGAAGTAAATGAACACAGTGAATCAAAAGCCAAATTAAGAACAGCTTTAAACGCTAGGAGGGCTGCATTCACTCTGTGCTCAGGGGGAAGTGAAATCTGTGGTTGGTTGTGTTTGCAAAGCAGTGGCATTTCCACACCAGAGACACCAGGAATTAATAAGCAGAACTCATAAGCACTTTAAGGGCATCTGGAAGCAAATGTAGGAATAATGTTGCTCCAGCTCCATCAAAAGAAAACTGAAATGGAATAAACAGCCCAGTGCATACAGTACCTCTGTCAGGGACAATGCAGGGACTCATTTTGTACAGACCAAGGGCCAGTCCTATGGGTATGTACCATTCCATACACTGCTGGGGTTTGTGCACTGATGTTTAATAGTTATTTGGAGATCTCAGATATAATTACAGTGAAAACTGCAAAATTTTAACCTTAAATCTGTAAATATCAGTAAAGTGAGACATGACTGGAGGTGTTGGTATAAATACCTGGGGGCCTGCAAGCAGTGACTTGTACTGCTCTGACCCAGCATGGGGAGGAGACTGAAAACAATTGGTAACAAATCCATACTGCAGTAAAGTGCTTTCCTTCCTGCACAGTGTGTGCTTGACCTCTCCTGCTACTGGCAGGACCTCTGCCCTGTCACTGCATGTCAGGGGCTCACCATCAGCTCTCTGAAGAGCAGTGTGTGGGCATTTTGATGGGGCCAAAAGTAGGTTAAAGAAAATGCTGCATGGAAAAATGACACGTTGATCAGATCTAGCTGGAAAATGTCTCATTTGTCTGAAATCATTGTTTCAAAGACTGAGAACACAATGTAATGATAGTAACAACTCCTGGCCTATGAAATGTTGTATAAATAACATTTTACATCTTTGGTAATTGCACATAATGTAAAAAATGCTGCCCTTGAGTTTCTTGAAGTATTTGCTTTCCCTTAAGCAGATCCCATTGAAATAATGGCAAATGCATTACATAGCCAGAAATGGACCCAGACATAGGAAGTTCCTTCTTGAATGAAGGGGTTGCCTGAGGCCAGCATTTTTGTCCCCTTTCTATAAACAGGGAAAAGGAGTTAGTGGTACTAAAGGAATATTTTTTGTTTAAATTATGACTGTTCCTGCCCTGAGGTTATCCTACCAGTGTTTAAATTATTAGAATTAGGTTTTCCTGTTTTTCCCCTTTTTTTTTCCTGTAGCTGTAGGACAAGGGTAGCAGGGAAAGTGTCTGCATGAATAGCATTGCCAGATGTGATAGTAAACAAGTGGAAAAATACTTATTTTTTGTAACTGTATTCCCTGAGCTGTTACGTACAGCAGCTGTAGGCAAGACTCACTCAGAAAGGCATTTATGTGTTTGCTCCTGAATGCCTCCCCCACTCAACACCCCTGCATGGCCTAATGCTTAACAGGGAGCAGTCCCTGTGGGGCTGGTGAGGGCACCTTTGTGCTTGAGTGCACCCAGAGGCGCTGGCTGAGCAGGGAGCTGCTGCCCGAGCCCTTGGCTGCACTGGTGCTCCTGGTGCTGTAAACGCAGTTAATCTGGGCATTAACCCAGCACAGGCCATGGATATGCCACTGGGACAGGCCATGGATCTGCCACTGGGACAGGCCACTGGGAGTGCCACTGGGACTGCCACTGGGTCAGGCCACTGGGACTGCAGAGCAGTGAGGCAGACACTGGAGCAGCTGAACCAGCCCTTCCCCTTCTGCTGCAGCAGCTCCAGCTCTGCCTGCAGCCTCGCCCTGCACTGCAGAGCCCCAGCTCTGGTGTACCCAGCACACTGCACAGAACAGACAGCAGGGACTCTGTTTGTCTGTCTGCTGCCCGAAGCATGGCCAGTACCTTTCTTTTCCCCCGTGAAGGGCACGAAGTCCTCTCTGTCTTTGTGCTCCAGGGCTTGTTTCTCCAGGTAGGAGAGCAGGCGCTCTCTGTCGAAGGGGCCCGTGGCGGCTTTGGTGGTCTGGTCCTTCTGCCGGAATCCCGCCGGGAGCAGGGCATTCTGTGAGAGACAGGGCAGGGAAAGGACACAGGCAGCTGCACACTCTGCTCCACACCTCATCTCAGGGGTTTGCAAGTGAAATCATGCTTTGCATAATGCTCTTGGGTGACAGCAGTAACATGCATTACCTAAATGTAATCACAAAACCCAGCACATCATTCAGTGCTCTTGACTTACTCCCCACTTGTCACTGACGTATTTTATGAAAAGTCCTTTCATTAGGATTTTTTCTCCTGAGAAGCTGAGAGGCCTCAGAAACTAAATGTAAACAATAATTATTTGCTGCTGTGGAATGCAACACGAGCATCTTTGATTAGTCTCATGTAGTTGTTTTTAATTGATAGCCAATCACAGTCTAACTGTTTCGGATTCTCTGGTTAGTTACAAGATTTTATTATCATTCTATTCCTTTCTATTCCTTGCTTGCCTTCTGATGAAATATTTTCTTCTATTCTTTTAGTATAGTTTTTAATATATCTTCTTTTTATATAATATATGTAATAAAATAATAAATCAGCTTTCTGAAACATAGAGTCAAGATTCTCATCTCTTCCCTCATCCTGCGACCCCTGTGAACCCAACCACACCCACTAATATTTGTATTAACCATATTCACAAACAGAGCACTGAAGAACTAAGTAAGGTCATTATAACCACAGTTTGCAGTTCAGGTAGATAAACCAGGCTATGTTTTCTGTAAATTTCCTTTACTCTTTTTCCATTTTTCTCTCACTGAAAACAAAATTCCTTTCATTCTAAAGCAGATGTCTCTCAGACTTCAGAAATGAATGGCATGCACTAAAGAGACTGGTGAATGAGGTAGACCTCAGCTATTCAGAGTATGAGGAAGCAAGCAGATAATTCCCAATTTCAAGATGTAGCTGTGGGATCCTGTGATTTCCCCTGCATCCTGTAACATGGGAATATGCACAAGGCCCCCACAGTTCAGTCCAGCAAATCCCAAGGAGCAATACAGGTAGGTGGACCTTGCAGCGCACATGCAGCAATGCCAACGTGCTGAAGGTGCCCCAGAGTACCTCAGGAACATTTCCTCACTGGCCAGAACATGCACAGGAAATCTGATCCATGGCAAATGCACAGGGAATTCTGAGCACATCCAGTGAACAACTCAAGTCAGCAGTTATTTCACCTGTGCATGCACAAATGTGCCCAGAGTGCTCCAAATTCACTGCATATATGTAGCATAAATACAAATGCACCATGGACTGATTTACTGTGTTGGTTGGTGTTGCTTCTTTAATGGTTTTCTGTGACTCCATTTGAGATGCCAGATACTTGAAAATACCAGAAAATGTAGAAGTGGTAGTAGTGTGGGAAGTGGCAACATGGTGGGAGAGAACACTAAAGTTCCCATTAATTTCCAGACAAACTGGTGCTATAAAATTAGAAGCTATAAATCTATTGTGTTTCTCCAAATTCATTTTGCCTCCAGACAGAACATTTTACCTACCAGTTTTCAAGCTTAGACATCAGTTTGAATATTTTTGAGTAGGTGCAGTCACAATTCCCTGCACACTTGTGACTGTAACCTTGTTATTGTAGGATCAAGTGGTTCTCAGACCAGACCAGAGATCTTTAAATTCTTTGTGACAATTTCTCAATTATTATATAATATAATAATTATATACATATATATATATAAATTGGGGGTTTGGATAGATAGATAGATAGATAGATAGATAGATAGATAGATAGATAGATAGATAGATAGATATAATCCCAATTATTCTTACTCTCTGGAAAATGACAGTTGTGTAGCTGAATCCTGTTTTTCTTGATCATACCCAAACATATTCTCTTCAGCTAAAAATATATGTGCTGAACGACACAGTCAACAGATTTCAGAAGTTCAAAAGAGCTGATCTCCATATACACAGGTTATGTTTGTTTATTGCTGTGCTCAGAAATAGCCGCCATAAAAAGCTTCTCATTTTGTTGCAGTGTGCCAACATGACTAAAAATTTAGATTGCAGACAAGCTCATGTCTAAATAGACCAAGAGCACAGTGATTTTTACAAAAGTAGCACATCACAGCAGGAATACAACCAAAATGTCTGCAGCTGAGCTGCTCATACTTTAGAGCACACTGTCACAGAATAGAAATTAAAAATCCTGCAGTGTGTGGCATTTCTAACAGGCAGTGCTGCAATTCTCATCACTCACCTCAGGATCAAGGTCATCAAGGACATGTTCTAGCTGCTTCAGTTCATCCTCTGAGAGCTTGCTGAGTATTTCATCCTCGTTGATGTTCTTGTACTTCTCCAGCTCCTTTCGGAAGGGCAGCGACATGGCTCCTGCTGTGCTGCTCTGCTGCAGCTCAGGATTCCAACCATCCAGGGGTGCCCAGCTCCTCCAGCCACACTCCCTGCTAACAATAAACCATTGTGAGCATCTCCATTGAGCTGAGAGCCCTGGAAAGCTGAGGGTCACAGTGACACTTGTTAAAGCAAACAAAGCAGCAGCGTGTCCTGGCACAGCACAGGAGTGTGGGATGGGAACAGCCAGGACGGGTTCAGTGTCCTGGGGCAGAGCAAGCAGCAGCTCTGAGACACAGATAAGGAAAATATCAGCAACTCTTCCTTTTTCATAGAAATATAGCTGGTTTATTTCATTTGCTTGGAAACAGTATCTGTTTGCTCTTTTGGCCAGAAGCAAAGTGGTAGAGTCACAAACAGTCCAACACTGACAAACGAAAACCAAAATGTTATGCCTTGAGGTATTCTATCTAATCCCAGCTTTGCTGGTGGCTGAAAGCTAACCCACATCATCCTGGCTGACTTTTTGGCACATTCTAAGCATCTGTCAGGTACACTGGTAGTTAGTCTTACTTCAGATACAAATGATAGCACTTCTAATCAAAATTCTTGGAGTGAAGAGATGCTAGTTACAGCTCAAAACAATATTTGTACTTCAGTCTGTTAAATGGGAGACCTGCAGAAGTTCAAAACTTGAAAAAACATGTAAAAAATATGAAGCTAGTATTTCACAAACTCTTTTCTTTTTAAAATTTGAACATGATTCCTTGCTAGATGATCCCAACTGACTGGGAACAAGAAGATCCCATTTGCATGTCCACAACAGTCATTGTCATCATATCTGTCATATGACAATATGACAAAGGATTCTCTGTCTTTACTTGCTCTTTTTTTTTCTTGTCCAGAGCAAATTCCAGAACCAGAATCAGCCTGTAAAGGGACAGAGTGAAAGAGAACTAACTTATGATGAGAAGCAGCATCAAGTGGGGCTCTCAGTGTGCTCCAGGCCCTCCCAGGTGTGCCCAGCTCCCCCAGCAGCACTCTCCCAATGACACAGTTAGCTGGGCAGCTGCACTCACAAATTTCAGAGTTATGGTTGATATGGAAACCAACTGGCAACTACCACTGATTTATATACCAACCCCAACCCTAATTTCCTCTGGCCAGGTTTTTAGTTGTCATAAGCTGATAAAATCCATGTGGGTGCTGTTGCTAGTTATATGAGCTGGAAGCCTGATTTTTGTTTCACTTTTATTCCAAGTCCAAACGAAAATATTTCATTTACTTAGGAGTTTCACTATTTAAGTACTAAATATTAAAACGTATTTCATTTTTATATTTATCAAAAAGACTAGAAATCAGCAACCTATTGAAAGAGAAGGGAATAATCAGTGGACTTACAAATTTGAAATACCTGGAATTCTGTGACTACTGCAAGGCACATTAAGCCTTGACTGGAAACTTGAATATACTATTCCAAGAAGAATCATTATTTTGCCTATACACTTTCTTTTTTTCCTTATTCCTGCTCTGTTTGTGGCTGCTGTTTTCCTAGCATGACATCATCATCAAGCCATTCCAAATGTCAGGATAGAATTCAAGCATTCTTTAAATTGAGAGTTTGTTTTGGGGAGGTAGTCAGCATCTGATGTTTAACAAAGTTACAACTGTTGTGAAATTTTGTTATAATACCAAAATTTCCTTATATGCTATGAGTGTGGGGGATATTTTGACCAAAAACAATACAAAAGAGCCAATCTTTTTGTGTCCTTTGTGATTAAGAACACTAGTTCAATATGTGTTAAATCCAAGCAATTTTTTTAATCAAAATTACTTGTTAAATAATGAAAGCACTTTATTTAAAAATTATAATTTGTTTAAACTGTAAAACCAAATGGAGCTGCAGTACAACATTCTGCCCTAGGGCATCAGGTGCCTTCTCTAAGTTCCTTTGGATAAACTCATTACAAACATAGCATTTCAGCTAGCAGTCATTAACTGAGCTAAAAAAAAATTTTTAGGGGATTACAGCTTTTTAAAACTATTTAAGTAAAATGGTTATTTTATTAGAGTTTAATCACATCCCTGGAAAAGACAGAAATGTAATCCCAAGGGTAAGGTAATTAAATATCGTAGGAAAAGCAACTTGTAAGAGTGCAGGGCAGTTTCCCTGGCTGAGGGTCAGCAGGACTGCTGGAAGCAGGATCTCTCCCTCAGAGGTGCAGCCCTGCAGGGCTGCAGCCAGCAATTGTGGCACTGGGATCAGCAGGGCCATGGGGCTGACGGCTTCTGTGAGGTCTGCAAAGCTGAACCCATGATTGTGTGCACCCCAAATTCTTTGTGAACTGCCCAATTGCTCAGCCATAAAGGGAAGATGTGCCAGGAGACACTCTGAACAGGTGAAAACTCTCACTATTTTAACTTTTAAGTAAGAAGAGAGGGTGTCTGACCATGTCCAGCAGGGATACTCCAAAGAGAAATTTAAACTCAGATGTTCCAGCCTAACTTCTCTGATGGTATGAAGCACTGTGTTGAATAACCCTTATGGGACTGATAGTGCAGGGAAGAGCCTGGAATCTGAGTGCTTTTCTTGCCTGCACACATTTACAACAAAAAATTCCCTTAAAATTTTCCTTTTCACAACAGAATCCTACTCTTTTGTGACTGAACAAAAGCAGAAGACCCTGCTAAGGGAATTTCTTTGCCCACAATGCCTGAAAGCAGTAAAGCTTTTCTGGAGCTTTCACTCTTTCACTCACACAGGAACACCCATTGCTCACAGCCCAGGTTTATGCTCTCTGTTGACCTTTCACCAGAGTCACAGAACCACAAATCAAGGAAGATAAATCCAACAATTCAGCATCAGTCAGACTGGCAAGGAAATGCTGAACTCTTGATTCACACACTGGAAACTGCTGTCTAATGTGATGATAAGGATCTCCACCTCCCTAATTGGATTTGATACTGTTAATATTGTGTATGTAAACAGAGCCACATGCTGTCTGTGCAGCTCCTTACTGTGGCCTGAGTGTGCACAACTATTTACTTCTTGCACACTCCATCCACTGGATTTGCTTTGTTGTGATTACTGTATGAAAGCTTGCATTAGTTACAAAAGCAGTTCTAACCCAGAGCTCCCTGCTGCTGCTATTTTGAGCATATAAAACAGACCAGGTGTCACACAGCACAAGGGAGATGTCCAGTCTAGAGACAACCCACTCCCGAATGTCACACTGCACTAGGGACACTGGGGGAAGCAGGATGAGGGAGCATGGATAACACCGTGCAGTTTCCCTTCAAACTTACTGGGAAGCGTGAAAGAGATGAAGGAATGGGGGAGCACACATCCTGTTTGTTTTTCTCCCCTGAGTTTCAGGATGGAGCATCTCAGTTTCTCCTGGGCCTAAGCCCCACTGTTAAACAGCAAAGCCCAACAGGTGAGACCTGTGCTCATTCTGGATGGGGCAGAACTGGAAGAGGCATTTCTGCCACCCATGTGCTCCTTTTAAACCCTTGTGGAGCACGGAGGTTCCACAGTGAGCTTCAAAGAACCTCTTGCTGTATTCCTGATTCCTTCTAAAGAAAGAAATACATACAGTGGAATTTGGGGCAGCTTTTCACCTATTCCTGGCAACATCAGCATTCCAAACATGTTTTCAAAGGAAAAAAGGGTGTCATTAGTCAGCCTACATAAAATCATTACTGCTCAGCGCAGTTAACCCCTGCTGTGATACAGCCCCTCTGCACCTTGCCATGTTCATAAGCACTTTTTTGTTATGCTTATACACTTCTGAAAGGGCTTTGCAGAGGAGCCAAGCTGTGGTTTCTGCTGATACCATAACACTGTTGTAATCTTCTACTGCTGATATGGATGTTTCTTTCAGAGAGTGAATCACTCCTCTGCTGAATTGAGCTGAATGTCACAGGGGTCCCCCTTGCATCTGCTTGGATCCCTTAGGAAGTGTTGGAACAACCTGAACTGCAGAATCTCCTATGGCCCAGCAGCTACAAATGCACTTCAGGTCACTCCTGCTATCCAAAACACAGACTACACACTTAGAGAAACACCTGTGTCTGGGGCCCTGCAGAGAGGAGAAAACTGTGATACTGAGGATGTGAATTTCCAGGTTTGATAGTGTATATAAGCTAAGAATGAAGCTGCATGACAATGTGCATTATGAAGTATAGAGAGATGTGATGAATGGGAAATAATCTATTAACAGAGTTCTTTGCATTTTTATTGGGAAAAAAAGGTGTTTTTTCATAATCAGGCTTGAAAAATTGCTCTCATTTTTGCAAATCACAGCAACTGATCTTTAGAAAGAAAATCCTGATGCATGACCTATTTTAAACTATTTCTGTATCCACAGTGGTGGTTATTTGTGTTTTGAAAAACAGTTGTAAAACTGACCTGTAAATGTGGGGGGAAAATCTTCCCTTTCTTTAAATAGACTCATGTAGCTAAACATGAAAATAAAAACCAGGTGGAATTAATCCCAAATTAAATTGATACTGGACCAAATAAATAGGATTGGGGCCATTATGATTAGGAGCCGTATTTGTGCAACACAAGCAGATGCTCAGTAGAAGGAGGATGATTGTCCCATGCTGCCCAGGCAAGGGAGTGCCCCCAGCAGCACACTGAACCCAGTGCCAGGCAGGGAACATCAGAAATACTCCACTGTCTGACATATAAATAAGGTTCCTTTTTAATTTTTATACTTAAAAGGCAAGACAAATGCACCAATGTACTTTCTAACCATGAACATATGGGGGATGTATGCTGGGAGATGATGTTTTGCAGTAGGAGGTTCATGAATCTCAGAAAAGTTAGAAGGAATGCATTAGGGCCAGCACAGAACACAAGTGTGGCAGAACACAGCATTGCAGAACCGGGGTTTGTGTGTGCAGGATGTGAATCGAATTGGCTACAGGTCCTGATGCAGACACAGCAGACATGTCAAAGAAATTCACATAGGTACAAAATGGAAGAGAGATCGGTAGAAAAGTACTCTTCCTCTCTTTCCTCTTCTAGAATTCCCCAACTTTTCTGTCTGTTTCCCAAAAAATACTTCAGAACATAAGGAGTACTGAAGTGCTCCAGTCCAGTCACCTTTTCTAAGCCTTTTACATTCATGACATGACATGATCACTTGGTGGATCAGAGCAAATCACCTGTTAGAGGACTTGCAGAATCGGGTTCTTCAGGGTGTGTCTCTGGGGCTGGCAGAGGGGAGAGCCCAGCTGCCTCAGGGCTGGCCCTGGGACAGTCAGAGTGGGGCCAAACCTCTTCTGTGCCCAGCCCAGCTGCCATCCTTTGTCCTGCTGCAGCAAAGAATACCTCAAAATCCCTGAATTTAAAATCCCTATATTTAAAAGGCTGCTTTTCTCCTGAGCTAATGTGGGGTTACTTCATGCTCTGTTCCCAGCAACTGGTTCAGTCCTATACAGAGAGGAGTGAATAATTAACAATTATGTTGTCCTAATATTAGACTAGTCCTGAAATTTTAGGATAATCATTCAGTGATGAAAAACTCCACTTGATAATTGGATGTGGCATTCTGAACCTTGGTAATGTTTATGCTACTCTATAGTTTACATCACAGTTGGCTGCTTAAATGGGGATTGATAACTTCCATGCAAATAAAATGTGAGACATTAATTCATTGTAATGGGACTTCAGTCATGTCCTTTGCAAAAAAATAACCACCACATATATTGCAAAATTATCCATATGAAAGCACTGTTATTTATAGAAGACATAAAGGGATGTACTCCTTCTGATTGAGGTAACATGAAAGGTTTTTCCCTGGTGATTAAAGAAAGATGAAACATTGACGCTTCTCCCACTGAAGCAGAATGTTACATAATGACCAATTTCTGATTGTTTCTAAAATAACATTAGTGGTAATACTCATAACCACTCAAAACATGAAATTGAGTCCTGGAAAGGAAGTATTTCTTTACAATGCCTGATGAATTTATAGCTTGTTTCTGGGTATCATGATATTTTTAGATCATAACCATTAGAACTGTTTCCAGACAAACATATGATGACTAATTATAAGGGACCATATGATGATTTAAGTCTTACTTAGAAAATCCAACCTTTAAATCACTCAATTCCTGCCTCCAAGAAGAGGATGACAGAACAAACCTAAGCTTGCAGACATTGGTGGGATTGTTTATGGTGGTCTGACATTTCAGTGATGCATGAAGCACAGGAAAACACCAGAGACCTGTTTGTCTGTCCTGTCTCTTGCAATGAACACTCCCCGTTGTTTCTAGAGGGGTAAAGTTTAGTTACAAACTAATGAAACAATCTTTCTGCTCACTGCAGCTGATAACTTTGTAGCACTGGAAGGTTCTTCCGTTTATGGAACTTAATGATGGTTTGAAAATCTGTGCAATGTTAATTAGCTCCTCTAAGATAAAGACATACCAGTCACTGTCTGAAACTGAGGGCGGTGTGAAGTGCAGGCTGGGAGTCCTGGAGGGCAGAGTCTTTTTATACAAGCAAGAGAGATGATGAAGAGCCAGCTCCACCCTCAATTTGTCATCTGTGTGCTCACTGTGACGTGACAGGAACGCCCTGGCTCTACCAGGGTGCCTGACTGATGCTCCCTTGGATAAGATTGCAAGGAGAAGGAAATGGCCTCATTATTCTGGGGGGCACCAATGATATGTTAACCCCCTTCAATAACGAGCAGACTCTGCAGGTTTGCAGCAGCCAGGTGCTGATTTACCTGGGACAGGTAAAGATCTGCACCCCTGGTCAGCACTGCCCCAGAGCTGACATGTCCCCTCTGTGACACGGCAGCCCACGGTTCTGTGGTCTCCAGGGAACATGGATCATTCACATTCCAGGAACAACTGGGATGCTCACAAGGAGGTGTCTTCACCCAGCTCAGATCCCAGTTTTGTGTTGTGTGAAGAAATGCAGTCCTTGAATCAGCACATCCACCGTGAATGCACAGCAGAGCACACACTGGGGGAGAAAGACCTGCAGATTTGCACAGGTCTTGGAAAGCACACTTGGAAAGCCCAAGGCCAGGTTCTGGATCCTCCTTGACTGGTCACATCAACATGGAACCAGCTGCTGTGGCGCCCTAAACGCCATCAGCCGCACGAGAGCCTCTCCACTGCCCTGTCAGGAAAAAGAAATGCCTTGTGCAAGGTCAAATGGGAAGTCTGTGGCAAGATAAGGAATGGAACCATCTTCCAAGTGTCAAACATCGTTCAGCTTTTCCTTTGGCTATGGGTCCCTTCTTCCATGGACATCTTGTACATTTAAGTGGATCTTTTAAATTAATAACATAGGCCAAGTGAAAACACAGCAGAGACACCCAAAGGCTGGGTAAGAGCATGTACTAATGACTGCAGAACTGAGATCCTGAATAATGACCACTGCTAGGTGCCCTCTAAATCAACCTCTTTTTGCATCTTTCCAAAGCTGCTTTTTCTCCTTACAATGCACGGAGACATCATCACTACCAACATTTTTTGCATTTTATCTGTAAACCAAAGCCAGAAACCATGCAGGATGTGCACATCCCGACAGCTGAAACAACAAACAGGAGAAGGAACTACCTGGAAATTGACTTTTTATTTTTACAATGAAATACATCAAAACCTTGGAAACAACAACAGCAGTGTTTGTTTCCCACATGTTGGAAACATCAATAGGAAAAAAGGACACTGGGTAACATAAACTGCAGCATTGTTCCACCTGTGCTGCCAACAGATAACAAACCAAGTGCTACCTTTTTGTCACCACTGTTCTCAGATTTCCCTGTTTTAGCATAGCAGCTGGACACTCAGTCCCAGCTGCTCTTTGAATGAAGGATTTAAAAACGAAGTTTACAGATTTCTGGGGCACCAAATAAGGATGAGCAAACCCTTTTGTTAAACAGAAGCCACCACTACACTAGTCTGCTGTGGTCAGTAAATAGAACACAGGCATTCACCCCACTATGAACCCACCATGTACAAATACCTGTGGCTACAGGATGCAAAACCCTGCACAGCCACGTCAGCCCCAGTCAAAAGGACACTCAATTACAGGAAGCCATCAAACTAGGAGGTCCAATAATATAGGGATGCTACCAAAACCCCCCTAAAACAGGTTAGTAACAGCAGAAATGCATGAACATTGCTTGCCAGAAGTTGTAAAATACTGGAAATAATGTTAATTTGAGAAAGGAAGAAAAGGTATGCAAAGAGAGCAAAGCACACTACTTTGAACAAAATTATTTAGATTATCAAGATAAGAGAGACTACTGGCTAACTCAGACATACAACCAAGCTGGATAAATGGGGAAAAAGACACATTAGGAGTTTAGGTTGGTGAAGTCACTAAAATGAGTCACATAAGTCTTCATTTTTCTTACCCAGTAGTAAAAATTTAAATATATCCATAGTGGAAAGCAGTTAAGATGTGCACAGTGTAGAGCACCAGCACAAAGGCAGGCAGGCTGTTAGACAGCAAATGAGTGCAGAATAACATGGAAGGACTGAGATATTGTCAGCGTAATTCAGTGAGACACCACTGAATATACCACTGGGTGCACCACTGCACACCCCTGAGTGTGAGTTCAGTTTTCTATAACTGCATCCCTCACAAAGAATTAGAGGATGAGATGCCTACAGTACCAGGCCAGCTGATCCCAGGTGTTTCTTTGCCATTATTTGTTCCTCTTTCCAAGAGTGAAGGGCAGAACAGAGGAAGTTCAAAGAATAATCAGTTCTGAGAATAATCAGTTAAAGTAAATCTTTCATATAAGAACTTGAAAGACTGAACCTATTTACCACAAATAAGCAGCTCAATAACAAATAAGCAGCTCAATAACTTGATGAAGATATCCTCTACTAAGCACTTTCAGAAGCATAGACCTACACATTGTATCATTCATGGTAAAAAAATATAATTACTTCTTCCAATTATTTTAAAATTTATATTTGATATTGATGAATTTCTGTATTTGTCTCATTAGTAATAATGATAGAATTTTTTCAGAAGTTTATGTCACTGCTAAGCTCAGGATGCTTATGTTAATCTAACCAGTTGTCATTTACTTTTTGGTGTTTATAGTTCTCAGTTATCTTTACATGCTTCTCATTATTAACTGTGGATTTTTACTCTGGCAGAAGAAATTCCCCTAAAGTTTCCACCACAGCAAATCCCCTTGAACTAGGGCACCCTGATTATTTTTAATTAGAAGATGAGAGTATGCGATCTCTAATGCCAGTGTGCACGTTTTGAGGGTACACTTTGCTCCTCAGGACCTTGGAAACGTTCTTAAATTTTCTAAATCAGCGATCTCTTCCTGACCCTGGCGTTGGTTCGTTTGTTCTGACCCGCTGCCCGGCGGAGCAAACCACCATCCGCCGGTCCTGCCGTATCCGTGACATACAAAAGGCAGGAGATCTCCAAGGAGGGGCCGCCCATCACCATCCACACAAACACCTTCTTGAGGTATTTTATTAAACTGCCCATCTAATTTCTGTCCTCCCACGCGTGACCCGGAGGATGCGAGCGCTCCGCAGTAACCAGGCGCACTCGCTTGTCAAAGCTGCGTTCTCCGCCGAGCCCGGGCGTGGCGGGGCCGAGCCCGCCGTGTCCCGCACGGCTCCCGCGGCGGTCCCGGGGCGCGGCTGGGTGGGATCGGGGCCGCCCCGCATCCGCGCCCCGCGCCGGGGATGCTCCGCCGCCCCCGCCGCGCCCGCCGCGCCCCGCAGCGCAGTGCGCGGAGCCCCGCGGGCGATGCTGCCCCGCGTCCCGCCCCGCCGGCCGCCGCCTTACCCCGCCGCGGGGCCGGGCCTGGCCGCCGCCCGCCGCCTGCGCGCCGCTCCGCGCCCGACCGGCGCCGCCGCCGCCTGCGCGCCCCTCCGCGCCCCGAGCCCGGCGGCTGCAGGTGGGTGCCCGGCGCGGCGGCTGCGCAGCGCGGCCCCGGCCCTGCCGGGCACGCTGGGACTCGTAGTCCGGCGGCCGCAGCGCCCGCCGCGGGCACAGGCACCGGCACCGCACCGGCAGCAGCAGCGGCGGCTCCCGCAGCGGCAGCTCCCGCAGCAGCGGCCCTCCCGCCCCCGGCCAGCCCGCGTCCCTTCCCCGGCCCCCCGCAGCCCTCTCTGCTTCTGTCCGCCCCAAGCCTGCAGGTGAGGTCTCGCCTAACCCACACAGTCCCTGTCGCCAGTGCCTTGGCACGGTGCAGCCTGAGCCTTCTGTCACCCGTGTGGCTCACGACAACAGAGCGCTCACTGTGCCTTGGGCGCTCTGCCAGCCGCGGCCACCGCCCCTGCCCCGGCACAGCCCTGCCCCGGCACAGCCCCGAGCACAGCCCTGCCCGCGCTCCCTGCCCCGGCACAGCCCTGCCCCGGGCACAGCCCTGCCCGCGGTACCCGCTCAGCTCCGGGCACACGTGTCGCCAGCTGACCCCGAAGAACGCGGTTTGCTCCTCTCAACACCTGCTGCAAACCGAGCCAGCCAAACAGGCCCTGCAGCAGAAACCTGCTGGCTCTCACCCGAACCAAGATGTGTCACCCCAGGGAGCCACTTTTGGAGTAGAGGGTGCTGTCCTCTGAGACCATTTTTGATATTTTTCCTTTCTTCTGTTAATTAGTGTTGGCAAGTCAATTTATATTTGTTCTATTATTCTATAGTAAGGTTGGTTGAAATGTAATTTTAAAAATTGTAAAAAACCCTGAGTATTGTATGCAATATTATTTGAGTGAACCCCTTTTAATTAAGCATGTCCATAAATTAATTTATCAGGATGCTTTCACTGGGTGTTGTGATTTAGTTGAACAGAGGCCCTTGGTTCTGAGCACTAAGTGATGAGTCACAAGCAGCAGAAAAACTGTTCCAATGATTGGGATGTCTTTAAGTTTCATTCCACATTGGCAGGAAAAGAAGACATTGCCTTGTTAAGAAGCAGATGCTGCACTAGAGTTGAATTTTCCTACGGAAAAAAAGAACAAGTAGGAAACACCAAACTCTGCCAAACACCTCAGGTGTCTGTAGCAAGACTTAGAGCAGAACACTCAGGCTAATATGAGGGGCTGAAGGGTTACCATGGGTGTTTTGCCAGTGCTGCTAAGGAAAACATCTGTATCCACAATAATGGGCAGTGTAGAAAAATCCTCCAAAGCTGCAGTTACCTGCTTGGAATCTCCTTGCCTCAGACTTCTTGTAAAATGGGATATCCAGCCATAAGTTAACAGCTTTTTTTGCCAAACATCTAAAATGTTATCAGATCAACAGAAATAGGAAATAATCAGATCCATTTATTCCGCAGCCTTTCCCTTTCCCTCCCTGCCTTGAAGCATGCAAAGAAAACAAGGTTTGCATCTGTGATTTTGTTTGTTCAGTCCCAGAAGCATCAGGCAAGCTGAACCAAATTGCTTAGAAAACTTCTGCCCTGTAACTTAGTGGCTTAGGCTGAAGAGCAATTTCTTGGTTTGGTGGTGGGGTTGAAGCTTCCCTGCAAATGGGTTTCATTCAGCCATGAGACAGAAATGTGGATTTAATTATTGACACAGATCAAAACCTCTTTTGGGATTTAATCTTGGTCTGTAGGATCAGGGCTTGAATGAGTCACTCATAATTATACAAATACTGGGAAAGGGAAATGTATGCTATCTACACAGAGTGAAAGTTAACATTAGGGTGTTTGCTTTTTGATAAACTCATACAAGTTTTTTCACTCAGATTTTCCTGTCACGCCTTAAAATGTATTCATTAAGTTGATATGAAGGAAAATTAATCCTCCCATGCTGACTTTCCCATCTGCATGCTTTATATCTGATGACAAATTCATTCCATATCCCTTTCTGTTAAAAATGTAACAATCCTCTGCAAGGAGTATAGGGTTTGGCTGAAGTCAATATTCAGCTCTTCTTTGTGGTTTCATGTTTCTTCCTTCCTTATACTTCATGCATGGAATTTGCAGTCAAGAAATCAGAAATATGATCAGTTTCTGTTTAAGAAAAGGTGCAGGTCACCTGTATTTACAAGGCATAGCAACAAAACCATACACAGTAAATAGATTAAATGCAGATGTACTAGATAATCTTTCATTCTTCCCAAACTGCAACATTAGAAGACAAATGTATTCAATACAGCTCATGAATCTGAGCTCTATCCCCTGTCTGGGCTGCAGGAGATCCCATTTATGGGCTATGCCTGCTGTGATACATTTACATCAAATGACTGTGGCCACCTGCACTGACCATATTTCCCATGTGTGGGATTTCCCAGGCTGGCACATCTGAGATTGTAGGGTAAGGCTCCAAAGCTCTCATTTTTTCCCTGGCAGAACCTTTGCATAACATTTTGCCCACCTAGCCTTTTGATTAATATTGTTTTTATGCGTTTGACCTATTGAAAGAAGTGCAGTGGCAGAGTAAACACCCTAAGGATATAACATAAAAGGGGACAACTACCCTAGAAAAAAATGTACTCCACTCTGGGGGATGCCTTTGAGAGCTGGGATCCTGTGGATCCCAAAACAATGCATTTCCTGGCTCAGCTTTCCTACACCCAGTGACAGTTTGTTTCAAAGGCTCTGTGGTGAATGCAGTGTAGATGTTTGGCATTTTTTCAACTCTGTCTAAACGGGGCTTACTGCCAGCAGGTTGTACCAGTAAATCATTAGCTGGGGCACCCAAAAGCAAGTTTTATTTTGCTAAACTATTTGTAGCCAAAATGCGGTTAGTTGTTTCAAAATGTTTGTGGCATTTTTAAAATAAAAAGCCACAGGGGCTGTTGTTTTCATCTGGTTTCCTTATAACACAGCTTGTAAGACTTTGCTTAATTAATTCCTGCTAGAACTGGAGCTTGTCTTCTAGACAACATCTGGACTTGATTACTGTGTGGTGCATGTTTTGATCTCTTCCCTTAAAGACCAGATACTGATCAAATTCAGTGACCTGTAAATAAAACCTCCTGGTTCGATTCCTGATCAGCAAATTTCAGGCCTAGGGTAGAGAAAATAATTTACTCTTGCCCAAATGTAAAATTACTGAATTGGGGAGATACTTCTTAAATGCCCTTGAAAGAAAACCAATCTATGTTAGCAGCCTCCATTTGTAAGATCTTGATGGTTTAAGCCTTAAAATGTTGGCCAGCAGCATTTCAACTGGTCAATCCCCAACTATATATGGATTGGAAATTTTTTAGTTGCATTGATTTGATAGGTAATAGGATTTTCTTGGATTGTTTTATAAGGTGAGGTACAGTAAAACATTAAATAACACAATTGTCAAGTCCTCTGTTATTTCATCCAGACTTGCTTCCTGTGAACCATTCTACATCCTTAGCACAAAAAAATCCTGAATAAATGCATTTCAATTTAGGCACTGCATTTGCTATGGTAGCAACACTAATAATAAATATCTTATCTGTCCCAGTTAATTTGCAGCAGATATCCAACTGAACCACAACTTTCATTTTGTGGGTGTGGAAGGTGAGACACAGAACAGATGGTATTTGAAGTCTGGGGCCCAGCTGGCAGGCATGCCACAGGAACAGGCTGAAAGGTGTAAGGCATGGCCATGCGAATTCCCTAGGCAGGAAGACATTTCTGTCTCAATCCTCACACTTGGAACCAATAGTCTTCATTTTTACCACATCAGCACTGTGGAGAGTAAGTATAGTATGTTTTAATCAGTTTAGGATTATGTTGCAGGCTTTTTTTCCTGCTGTGCTCAGCTCTGTGACCAGCAGTGAGGAGCTCTGTGCTGCCTCTGCTCTTACTGTGCATGTGCACTGTTTCAGCACCACTGGAACTTCCACTGCTGTCTAGGTCTTCTAGTCACATTATAAACCTTAAAACAACTGTATCCAGAATATTGTTTACTAACAGATGGTGCTTAGTCGGTAGCTGAAACATCCTCAAAATCCTGATGATTAAGCACACACCTTAAGCACATTGGGCACCTTGGTGCTCGGATCCCGCCCGCCCGGTGCCAACAGGAGGAGCTCTGCCCCGGAGCTCGCCAGGAGCAGCCGCCGTGTCCCCGTACGTGCTCCGCTGCGGGTCAGGGGGTGACAGGGCCCTGCAGGCCTCTGCGCGGTGCCCTGCCTGACAGCGCACAGGGGAAGCTGCATGCTTTCAACAGAGAAGAAACAAGGTGTGGGCAGAGGAGAAGAGGATCCTGAAGGGGCCAAAGGAAGAAAGAAGCTACAAGAGAGATCTGCAAGGCCGCGGAGGGCTGAGAAGGGTCCCATGAGCGGGGCGGCCCCGGCGCTTTGCCCCGCGAGGGGTAGAACACGGGCGGTGTGCCGTGCGGAGGGGCCGCCACACAGCCCAGGGGCACGGGCTGCCTCACAAGGGACCCCGCGGATCACCTCTATCCAGCGCCCTGCCGGACAGGGGCACCTTGCACAGCCCGTCCAACCTGCCCTTGAGCACCTCCATGGCCCGGGCGGGTACCTGGAGAGGCACCTGGACCGGTATCGGGAGCGGGACCGGCCCCGCGCAGGGCCCGCCGCTCCCAGGGGCCCCGCCCTCACTCACGCGCAGGCGCGGGCGGCTCGGCGGCTCCCGGCGTGCGCGGGGCGCAGGCGCGGCGCCGCTGATCGGGCTGGGCGAGCGGGGAGCGGCGGCCGGCGGGGTGAGGAGAGCGGCTACGGCGGGACGGGACGGGACGGGGGTGCCGGGCGGAGCTGGACTGGGCTTGGGCGGGCAGAGCCCTCCGCCCGCCGTGGCGGGAGCCCGGTGGGTGGAGGAAGACGGGGCTGGGTTGAGCCCGCCCGGCCGGACCCCGGCGGCTCACGGGGCCCGGAGCCCCGCTGGTGCTGGGGAGCGGGGGGTTCCGGCCGGGGCGGCGGCGGGCTCGACAGCGGGGCCTGCCCGGGCGGTGGGCACGGGGCTGGGGGAGCTGCGGGGCTGGGCTGGGTGTTCAGCCAGCGCCCCGCTCTGCTGAGCAGCCCGAAGACGCAGACTGGGGAAACTTCTCCTGTAGAGCTGGTGCCCATAATGCTTTCAGTTTGCTGCGTGTGTTTCCATGGCTGGCCCCGCGCTCGGCTCCCCGCGCTCGGTGGCGGAGGGATGGATGCGTTTCCGGGGCGCGGTGCGACCGTGCACCGACACCGGGCCGGCGCTCCCCGAGCCCCCCGTGCGGCCCTGCCCGGGGCTTGTCCCGGGAGCTGCTCGGGGCTTTCGGGGCCCTGCTCTGAGAGCCTGGCGCTCTGCGGGTCGTGTTGAAATAAGCGATGTTCCAGGGAGGTTGCCGTGTACTTAAAGTTTGCTGCAATGTGTCGGATCAATCCTCATAACTAAAGTTTGGCTACGGTGTCAGGTGTGGAGAGATTGAAAGCAGCCAGTGATGTAAGGGAGGATCTGAAATTGACTTGTACTCAGTTGTTTTCCTGAAGTAATAGAATGGAAATGAATTAAATTTCTTCTGCTGTTCTGTTCCAGGCTTGTAAGTTTCAATAAACATTCAGGTAGCTTGCATCTGAAATTTCTTTTTGACTAAGACACCAGCAGGCAATTCCTCCAGGAGCAGACACTGTATATTAATGGGCAGCAGGTTTCTATTGAAGAACATCCCGGTATTTTCTGGCAAAAATTATGCCTAAACATCCCTCATCCTGGCCAATTAGTAGCTTCCTGCATGTTGGGAGGGAGAATGGACAGCTGGAGTGGTGATTTGTGACTGAGGAACTTCTTGGGGCACCTGGGATTTTTATCTTATCCCAACCTTGTATTTATTTGGGATTGTAACACCTGCCCTGCAGCAAGTTTGGTGAGCGTGCCTGGAAGTGCCATGGATGTGCTGAGCTGCTGCCACTTCCATGCCCTGTGCAGCTTGCCAAGCACTGTCTTTGGGGCTCCTGGCCCTGTCACCCCTGCCATTGCCTGGGCTCACTGGGTATGTCTCTTTAGCCCTGCAATGCATTCAGCAACGGGCACACAGGAGTAAGTTTTTATGGGACAATGCCAGCTTGGCAGCTTGGCCATCACTCAGAGCACCCTGTCTGCAGGAGAGCTGTGTCCCAGTTCTGTGTACACTGGATTTATAAAAGAGCAAAGTGGGCTTTGGTTGCAGGTGCCCTCTGATACACAGGAGGAGCTTGCAGGAACTGGAAACACAGATGTGTTCAGATTTCCTTCACTATGGAAGCATCTGCATGGTGTGTGTAATTACTCTGCAGTAGCTGCCTGTCCCCCTCCACTCCCTGCGTCACTGTGTGGACAAATGTGAAATTAGAGAAGCTCCGTTTGCCATGTATAAAGCTCAGTGAATTGTCTCTTTGAACAGAATGAAGCCTTGGGCTTGCTTTTCTAGGAAAATAGCCCAGAATAGTTGTGTGTTCCCGCCTGGAAAACACAGTTTACCCTGAGGAGAAGTGTGGGCAAAGGCGAGCTGCCACCTGCTGGCTCCATGAGCCCTGGACTGGGGGATCTCTGCTCCTTCCCGGGGCAGGACAGCCCTGATCCTGTGCCCTACCCCAGGCTGGGGCTTTGGAAGCCTCAGGTGGGTTTCTAAAAGCTTTCTGCTAAGAAAGACATTGGGCTGTTCAGCAGACTTATGAGGCATTACAAAAATATCCCAAGGAACCTGCTGGGATGATGGTAATATTTATATTTACTCATTTTTCTCCTTGCTTTAGTAAGTAAAGATAGCTCTTTCAAGTGCAGTACATTCTTCATAAAGAGCTCTGTACAATCTTGCACACTGGAAAATAGAATTGTTGCCATCACAGGGGTTCCCTGGGGAAATGCTCAGCTTTGGCTGCTCCAAGCAGCTGGGAGGGTCTGGGGCCCTGCGTGGTGCAGGAATGCTGACAGCCCTGCACACCCCCTGCTCCAGAGCCCCCTGCTCTGCTGGGGTCACCCAGAGGCTGGGGAAAGGAGGCTCATGAGGAACAAATGAGATTAAAGTGAGCTCTGACTGTGCTGGCCAAACCCAGCTCAGTTTGTTTTTCATGATGTTGCTTCTATTTTCAAATCCAAGTCACGGAAGCCATTTACAGTGAACTTTAACAACACTGTTGTTTCCTGTGGGCAAGTTATATCTAAAGAGTTTCTCCTGTTTGCCTCCCAAGAAATTATGTTTTTGAATAAAACAGAAATTTCAGGGGGGGTAAGGGGTGGAGTTTTTGAAAGATAATTGGAAGCTTGCTGTTTTTAGAATCTTCTGGTTTTTAAAAATATACTTTCAGAGAGGAAGGAAGAAAAAGTATTTTGACTTGTGCATAAGAAATGTGTGAAAGTTTGACAGTCTTTCAAGTGGTTATTCAGGTAATGGCATATACAATGACACAAAGTTACTGCTGTTTTCTCATTTCTTTAGTTCTTCATTGATTTCCCAGGCCTGGGATAATGGCAAGTTTTTTTCTCTGTGACGTCCAGCAGAATTTCTGCCTTTCTGATTTTCAGCTTCTCCTCTGCTTAACAAACAGGGAATTGACATTTGATGGACTAGAAGTGATGGCTTTCTTTCAGTTTCTCTAAATGTGACTGTGAAGTTGCTGGAGTGAAGAACTTCATGTTACAGTTATATATCTGAGAAAGAATATTAACTCTTTGGACTTTTATGCAATGTTTTCATGGTAAAGCTAAGAAGGATACTTGAAAGTAAACTAGCTGTGCTCATGAAAAAAGGGCAAAGTATTTGCAAAGCCAAAATTGATGGTTACAGTTTTTCCCATGATTTTGCATTAAGAACACACATATACATATCTATATATATGTGTGTGTGTATATATACTGTGCCACAAATATTCTCAGGCCAAGTAACTGCTCCTTCTAAAAGCTTGTAGTTTGTTATGCATGTGTCTAAGCTGAACTGCTACAGCAAGTGATGGAAAGCAAATAGAGCACTAAGTGTGTTTAATGGGAGGTGAAAGGCTTGTTTGATTAGATTAGGGCTTTAGCTGGCCTTTATGCCCTTTTTAGGCAATGAGAATTCCTTACACTATGTTTTAAAACCTGATTTTTAGCATGTTGTATGCAAGTGTTGTATATGGTGTGTTTGCTTTTGTAGGGAATGTTTGAGAGTCGTTGCCAGGCAATCTCAGTGTGCTCACCAGTGCTACCATCATACAACCTAAAGGTGTCTCACATTATTTAAAAAAATATCCCTGGTAGGTATTCGAAAATATGTCCAAAACTCTTTAAATTTGTATTTGCCAGGCCTCAGTTACAGAAACTGGGTTTTTTGTTCTGCTGCTTTATTTTTCACTTTAGTGTGTGTTTGTGTGTGTGAACGCTGTACCTGAGGGTTTGCCTTGGCTTCTTTGGTTGTATACAAACAAGTGAGACTAAGGGCTGTGACCTGAAAATTAATGAATGTATTACAAAGGATGAGTAGTTTTCCAATACAAAATATCCCAATGCAGTAAATAAAATGTAATTAATTCTGGATGACAACATTTTGTGGCAATTAATGGAGAGGAAAAACAGATGATGTTGATGAAGATAATGTATGGTTATGCAGTGCAAGTCTCTTTCAGAGTAAGGGCAGCATTATTCTGCAGCTTACTAACCATTCTGCTCCTTATAATTACCTGTTAAAACTGCACCTTTTAATATTTGAATGCAAATGGACATGCAGAAATGTGGTAAATAGCAGTGTCTTGGTGCAGGGCAGCCTGGTCACAAAGAGCAATGTGTAATGAGCTGCAGGAAATGTTTTTCTCCTGTGATCCTGTGTAATGGCTTGAACTGTAAGGAAGGGCAGAACATTAAGGCTCCAGGAATGAGAAGTTCACATGCAGATTGTGTGGCATCAGCTAATTGTCCATCAGCTGCTTGCACCTGGAGAAACAAATACTGCCAGACTATGAAAACTGTAGGAGGTGGCTCTCTGGGCCACAGAGTCACTCCTTTAATTACTTTTGGAACTTAGGAAAACATAGGTGTGCTACTCTCTGCATTTTCTGCAGCCAATAACTTGGATGGCCCTAGCTCTGTAGCCTTTTGCAAAAGGCCTGGGCTCTTGCAGCATGATTTGGTTTAGTTCAGAGGAAGCCAGAGTTCTTTTGATGTAATTTACCACAAAAAGCAGAATTCCTCCTTATGTTTGAGAGATCCTTACAAAGGTCAGCTTTGGTCCCATCAGTGTCAACTGTAGTTCACAATAAAGCTCTTCTGTTCGTTTCTTAAAAGCAATAATTTTTTAAAAGCAGACATCCTGAAAATAGCTGAATATATTCCTCATTCAGGTGTACATGTTGATAGGACCTGGAAATTCACTGTTCTTGCAAAGGCAATTGTTAAAACCAGGTTAATTTTACAGGTACACTTGACTGAATGGTGTGGATGAACCTCTGTGTGTGCTCAAGTCTGTTCAGTGTCTCTGAATTAAAATGTCACCATATGTAACTGTGGCAGCCAGGGAGACCTTTCTGGATGTAAACAACTGAGGTGGAGGAATCCTGTGTGAAGGATTCCCTGGTATAGCATGTATGTATATACAGCCTGCCTTTTCCTGCTGCTGAAGAGGCAGGGACTAAATTGATCTGGTTTTGAAGGACACTGTAAGTGTGGATTTGAAGCAATGCACTTGTATTTATGGTGTGAGCATCTGTCCTCGGATAGGGGCTACTGGAGAAAAAAATATTTTTACTGTGTGCCTGGCCTGTGTTGAGTATTTCAATACAGCCAAAACAAGGGTTTAAGGAGACTAATGAACAGGAATGTATGCATTTAGCTTTTGTTTCCCAAACGCCTTATGGACTCTTGCTTATTTACAGAGACTCATCACAATTACCTTTTCTTTGTCTGTGTGGTCAGCTTCAAGCGAGAATTTGGCTGAACAAAAGGAGAGTCCTAGAACTTGTTTCAGAAAAATGAGAGGAAACAGCTTGTCTGCTAGAACACTGATGGGATTAACTGTTTTTTCCATCAAAAATTGTGGCTGTTAGAAAAGATGTTCCCTGCCCTCTCCTTGTCAGTGAGAAGTGCTGTAGAGACTGTACATTTTGAAGGACCCTGGTTTCCTCTAAATATAACATTTAGTGACCAGCTTATTCTTTATTTTTTTATTTTTTCTTTTAAATTTCAGTTTTTTTATGGTCATAGGATTGACTGGAGTGCTGCCACTTAGAAGCTGTATTTCCTATGCTTTTCATCAAGCTATTGTAATTTTCCTTGGACAGAACAGAATGTTGTTTTAATGGTAGCGCTATAATTAACTTGGAGGCAAACTTCCTTTGTTTCCTCTGTAGGTAATATGCAAGGGTATGAGTCAGTAATAACCAATTACCTTGTTTATAGGAAGTTATCCTGAAGTGCCCTTGAACTGCTGTAGCAACAATAAATGTGGAGAATCTTAACTCTTTTTTTGGCTTCATTATGTGTAAAAAATTAAGGTGTTAAACTGGACTCATAAATGGTGGGATCTCCTCTCTCCTGCCCTGCTCTGTGGGAATTATGGCTTTGGTGTTCTTGTCAAGAGGATTGGGTATTGAGTTTGATTTGAAAATAGGTATAGGTTAATTAGATATAGTTTGATTACTGATGGACGAAGGCATGGTGGGACAGTGAAGAAGCACAGCTTCCAGGTGCTCCTTGTCAGCTGCTGAGTAACAGGTACCAGCACTGGGTGACAAAGCTTTCCTTTCACAGATGTACGTTGAGGCTGAAGGTGCTTTGTGGTTGGGATAGTTACCTTAACTCTGCTTATTTCTTTTTTAAAGTTTTTCACAGATCTGGATAAGAATTAAGACTTGGCTTTGAAGTGCTTGAGCAACTTGCTACTGCCCAAGTCATGACGCTCCCATTTCGAAAGGACTTGGACAAGTACAAAGATCTGGATGAGGATGAAATTCTTGGCAAACTTTCGGAAGAAGAGCTGAAACAACTGGAAACTGTTTTGGATGATCTTGACCCCGAGGTAGGCATTAGCCAAGGAAGTTTTATTTTTTTTCATTTGTTCCATTACTAGTCTAAAATAAATTGAGGCTTTGTACAATATAATTTGTACAGGGTTTTTTTCATAGCCTGCTGATGATTTCACAGATATATATGTGTATATAGTGCTTATTTCCTGTTTGCAAGGTGGACACAACTGCAGCCAAGGAGACATAAGGAGGAGCTTTCCGGGATTGATTTATAAATAAGAATTGCTGTTGTTCATGTTCTTGAAAAGAAAGTTTATTTAGAAAGGCCTGTTTAACTTCCCTGTTTCCAGTGCTGCCTGGTAAACAGCCCTTTTGCATCCATGTTTGTTTATTACTTCTGCTGTGGAGTTTGGTGGGAATAGGAGGATGCCAACTTCTTCTAATGAGTCCTGGTCCTGTATCTGGTAGCTTATATCTATTCCTGTCCTCATGCTGACTTTGTGAAGAGAAGACAAGTAATTGTTAAGCTCCTGAATTATGTCAGCATGGGATACTGAAAAAAGAATATTACAGCTTTCTGCTACAAAGTGCTGAGTTGTCCTCTGCAGATATTGGAGCTAATTTCAGACTTCAAGACTTGTGTTTTCACCTCATGGTTCTCTCTGGTTTTGCTGTAATAAAACCAGGATTAGTTTAATCTTGATGTGCAGGGATCAGTTCAGAATATTATGATCATGAACATGATTATGTTTTGTTGCACTGCAAGGTGTTACTGATACGTTAAATGCCTTTGACTTTATGGATGTTTTAACAGAGGAGAACTGGCAGAAGGGACTGGTTGTCTTTCATGGCAGTCAGAATTCCTATACATTCTGTTCATTCTGTGCTAACATCCTTTTATTTTCTCTTTGTTGAAATATGTTGATATTAGCAAAGAAACATCCCACCTTGAGTCAGGTCAAAACCAGAAATACTGTGTTAAAATAATAGTGGAGTCAGTTGTCTTAAAGACTTAAAATCACATGGATGTAAGTGACAGAGGAAATAGTCTCTTGCTGAATGTCTAAACTGTAAATAGCTGAGTTTTATTTAGTACTGCTCATTTAAGCAGTGCTGATTCTAGCAAAGAAATGCAAAGTAACTGGCAAATTGAATGCTGGGAGCTATTGCACTTAAAGAATTGCTCCTATCCTCCTGAGAGCACAGTGTGCTGTATTTTCATTATATTCTGTCTAGATTACCTTGTGTCCTTCCCTCCCAACAAAAAGGAAGTTGGCAGGGGGATCAAAGATTGCCTACAAAAGATGATGTATCAGGGCTGAACTCACAGGGAGTGAGGAGGAAGTGGGAAATGAAACTGAGCAGGTGCTCAGGCAGACTTTGTGAGCTGTGCTCCATTTGTTTTGCAGAACGCGCTGCTGCCCGCAGGCTTCCGGCAGAAGGACCAGACTGCCAAGAAGGCCTCGGCTCCCTTCGACAGGGAGCGGCTCCTGGCATACCTGGAGAAGCAGGCGCTGGAGTACAAGGACAGGGAGGACTATGTGCCTTTCACAAGGGAAAAGAAAGGTAACAGCACCCCTTCCCATGTGAGTGATTGTGAAATCTCTGAAGTGAAGGAGCCAGAACTACTGTGAACCGAATTTGGTTGAAGCACTGGGAGCTGTAATGCTTCTAACTCACAGCATTTCCAATGGCTGCTGCTGTGCAGGGCCAGGAGGTTTCCTGTTCAGGCATTTGTGCTGCTGGGGCTGGTGTGCTCTTTGTGTGTAGCACAGGAAGGAAATAAGACTCAGAGATTTTATTATAGATTGCAAAGTTCTGATGGGCATGATATCCTCCAAAGTAAGAGCTAACTCTGATTTATGTCAATAATGACAAATGCTGTCATGGTGCCTGTGGCTTGTGCCTTGTGCTGAATACAGACAGCAGCCTTTGTAACCCTGTGTTGGATTGGAGAACTTGAATGATGTTGTGGTAGACAGTAATGCTTGAAGATGGTGTAGGCTGACAAGGCCATACGAGTGGTGTATGCAGTCATGGTGTTTTTCTAGCATCCTTACTAAAGGGTTTAATTAGATTGCATAGTTACTCCTGGCTAGTTATATAGTTAACATTACAAGTTTTGAAATCTGGCAGTGGTTTGTGGTCCTTTCTTAAGGGTTTGAAACCCTGTAATTCTACTTAATTCTCTGATGTGAATCATTGCTTATTTCAGAATTGAGTCTTCATTCATCCACTGAGATTGTGTATATGATTGTGGGGTCTATTTGGTGAAAATTTTGTTTGAGAAAATGCATTTTCTCTTCCTTTGCCAGATAGCTTTACCTGACAATGCTGGTGCCTCCCTTTTTTCTTGAAGAATAGAGAGATTGTGACTTTACAGTGTGCTGCACCATATATGAGGGACTTCCTTCACAGAGCATTTTTTGCTTTATTTTGTAGTTCAGCTCCCTTTGTGTTGAGAGATAACTGTGGCACTCTTTGCTGACAGCAGAATGGGAGTTTGGTGACTGAACCTTCAGGAGTAACCAAGTGCAGGACAGTGCAATGTATTCACTGTGGAAGGCAGAGGCACCCACAGCAGCAGGGCCCTGGTGGCACCCCTGCTGCTGCCAAGGACCTGTTCATGTTGTGTTCAGCTGTGCCTGGCTCCTGCTGCTCTCCTGACACATCTGCCAGGCTGTGCTGGAGACAGACTGATGGCTAAGAGCAACTGAGTTCAGTATATTTGGGGCTCACAGGTGATTGGGGAATCCTTGAATCCTGTGAGTGAGCTGGGCAAGGAGGATGTGCTCTAACGCTGCATTTTCTGCTGACTGCTAGTGCTCCTTTCACATAGATGGCTCTCTAAAGCCAGCTTACGTCTACATGCACACATAAAAGTATTTGCTTGGGTAGATAAAATCTGTGAGAATCTTGCAGAGAAACAGAAGGGTCCAGCTGTAATGCAGAGCTTGGTTAAGAAAGATCAAATGTCATTTCCTTTATGTAATAAAGTATTACTAAATAGTCTGTCTGCATGTTGCAATGAGTCATACCAGTGTAGTAAAATTTCCTGTATCTCATAAAAAAAAGTTGCTGTTTAGTGACTTCTGTCATTTATTTGAGTGCTGTAGGAGAAGAGAAAATAATACAAAAGTGAAATGTAGATTACTTTCATTAAAACTAAACATTCATTAAAACAAATGTTTAGTATCCAAATTGATGCTCTCTTGAGTGGGAAGGAGGCAAGAAGGTCAAGCTCATGTTGGAGTAGGTGAGGGATAACCTTTTCTTTTCCCCTCATGAAAGTATTATGGTGCAAATTTGACCTGCTGTTGCATTTGTTGCCATTTTGCACAAAAATGGCAATTGTAAATAATTTAATCATTTAAGTCAAGAAATTATGATATTGATCTAGATGGAGAACTTGGAAAGGGCATACAGGGTAATTAATACTTGAGTAGGATGCTTTTTGTTATAGAGGGCTTGTATCCTAATGTGTTTTTTGATAATATTAAAACAGACCAACAGACAACTAAACTGGGTTATAATTTTTCACTTCATCTAGAAATGCATGTTATGAAGAAACAATAACAAATTGTGGAAGAAGGGTAGGTGAAAATCTTGCTTGATTTTCCTGTTAATTTAGGAGAAATGTGACAAATATAACCTTCAGTTCCAGAGGTATTGGGAGGAGAGAGATGGATTGAAACTGCAGCTGGTTTTTTTTTTGGTGCCATTTGTTGGGTCAGAATTTGCTAAAATATTTCTGTGTCCCTGGCTTGTCTCCTTGCTCTAACTTGTTCCAATTATTCATTTCATGGAGCAAAAGGAGGAAAAATCTACCCTTCTCTTTCCTTTTTCTATTTTAGTAGAACTGATGTCCTGCATGGTGATTTGGTCTGCAGATTTATCAAAGAAGCTTACCCTAGATTAATTTTAAATATCCTGTCTTGCTACTGATTCTGGTAACCTTGTTTTCCTACTAGAGTGTGAAGGAAAAGACTCTCTTCCAGATGCCCCAAGTACCTAAATTTGGGGTAACATGTTATTAAAATATCATTGCTAGTCTTTCAGTGATAGATGATGTAATTGCTCCAGGTCTTTGGAACCTCTTTTATTTTGTGCTATGGCATGTGGAAGATCTGAAATAATGTAGTGTCCTGCTGTGGTGAAATGAACAATGCTAAAGAAATGCAATGTTTTATCCCTAAATTATACTGTATTCCATTTTCCCAGTGCCTTGATTTTGTTTCTAAAAGCATCCTTAAAAACTTTGTTTTAAAAAACGATTTTAAGGATTTAAGTCACATTCTGTTCCAATTAAGTGTTGAACCATACAGTAAACCATTGTTCAAGAGATTCATGAGATCAGTGTGGTAAAATTGCAACAGAACTAGCTTTGTCTCAATGTGTGTATGGAAGTATGTCATAAAGATTTCCCAGGGCATACTGCAAGGAGAAGGAGCTCTCATCCAGGCAGTAAAGCAAGGCCTCAGCACTGAAGGCTGTTGCCCTCAAGTGTGTTCCACTCATCTGACAGACTCTGACCAATGCTCCTCCTCCTCCTCCTGGAACAGCAGAAGAAGACAATTATTGCTGCTGAGATAAAGACATATCTGAGATAGTAATGCACTTTGTGCTGTATAGTGCAAGGCATGAGCTAAGTGCTGTGTAAGCAAAGCTTTGCCTTTCCAGCCTTTGCACTCTTCTAATTGTGGCTCTCTCTTCCCTTTGCATTCCTGCCGGGGTGTGTTTGTTCTATCTAGATTTACAGTTCATGTAACCTCTGCTTTAGGCTTGGTTTGGTTTGGTTTTTCCCCTTCTCTGTCACCCAGAAAACAGTGAAACTGCAGCTGAAACTACTACTGAAACTAAAGCTCTTCTGTTGGCACCCTGCTCAGTTGTTGCTCCAGATCACCATTGCCTTCTGTTGCAGCAGGATTTGGGATGCTGTGTTATCTGTTTGCCATTCAATCATTCTCAAGTCTTTAAAGGAAGTGTGTTACATGTTGTGAAGTGAAGCTAATATCCTGTAGGATATTTGCAGAAGCAGCTTGTCAAATTGATATTCTCCATACAAGAGCACTAGAACAAAATAACATGTGATACTCCAGCTTTAATGTAAAACAGTTTTCTAATTTACTGCTCTGTGGCCTGTAATCAGATCAGATAGCAGATAACAGCTCTGCTTCTGCACTAGGACATAGAGGAACTCACTTGTAAGTTGAATTAGAAACATTAGTATGAAATTGTGCTTACAAGGGAATTGATAAACCTATGTCTGTTACATGCTACGAACTGGAGATTGATGAAGTGTGGATTAGATAAATTTCTGAACTAAGCAAAGTTAAAGGAACACAAGATGTAAGGAATGCATCAGATGTTGCTCACTTTTCTTCATGAGGCCTGTGATGAGAAAAGCTTGTATTCAGATGTTCTCAGGTAGCACTTGATTTGTTTTTCCAAATGGAGTACCCTAAAAGTGGAATTTAGACTTTCTTCTGCTGTGCTAGGTGTGGCTGCCTGTTAGTGTGGGATGTGTGAGAATAGTACCAGCAATGTGCAGTGCATGGCCCCACTGAACAGACCTGATTTCTGCAAGGTACTGAGTCCCACCTTAAATCCTGTGCATCTGTGTGGGAAATGTCCAGGGCACTTCCATAAACACCATCCAGTGTTCCTGCCTTTAGAGCAATGCAGCTGGGTGGAACTTGAACTGAAAGTTCATTCTGCAGCAGAGGAGGCCTCTGACTTAATCCTGGATGTGCATCATCCAGCATGTAGCTGAAAGACATGGAACACCTGCCTGTATGTATTACAAAAATGATGTGAACGTCCCTGAAATTTGCCTCTTCATGTTGTATTGCTTCATCTTTGCATTATCCTGGCTGGCTGTAAGGGAGCTGTCATGTTCCTTCATGTAATCAAATCCCTGCTATTTGGAAATGTTCCACTTGAGGGCCAGGCAAGCTGCACAGATGTGTAGTGGTTTTTGGTTTTATTTAAAGCTTGCATTAGGAGGGGGAAGGGACTTGCTGAACTCTATTGGCAGCAGGCCTGGAGTGAGATCACTGTCCCCAGAGACACAGGGGTCTTACCCTTCTGGAAGTAAGTTCATTGCTAGAAGGGAGTGGGGAAGGATCTACTTTTGTATGTGCATTGTAAAACTCTGATTTCTGTTCTAGGACAAAAAGAAGCCATTGAATGAGAAATTATGTACACAAGGGTGTGACTTGCTTTATAACAAAAACTGCTCCTGACCCAGCTCATGTGACTGGAGTTGGCTGCAGTGAACATTTCTGGAGGGCAGTGGCTTTCAACATTTTTACTTTAGTAAAAACTGATTATACTTCTCACTCTCTTTAGGTTTTCTAAAGAAAGGCACGTATGGATAAGTTTTTATTACTCTTAGGAAGCAAATATTTGAACCAGACATTTCTAACCTATGAATTTAAGAATTACTGAACAGCAACATCAGGAAAAGTAGTTCTCTTTTTGTGAGCACTGTGGGATGAATTAGAAGGCTGAATCAGGTTAAAATACATTTTTGTCAAGCTGCTTTTAATTGAGGTTAATTTATTTTTCCTGGTCTCTTCCTGCTGCACTGATGCTGCAAATAGGATGGCTGAACTAAGGCTCAGGTGCTCGAATCCCACTGTCCTCCTTCCTTGTACTCCAAAATCCTCACATTTTTACTAGCCCGTATTACTGAGGGAAAAGAACACAAACATAGCTGCTGAAAGGCTTTAGATCATGTGTATACTGCTCAGAGTGTTTCATGGATTGGTGAAAAGCTTGTCAAACATTCTCTTCTCTAAACTACAGTTTAACTTAAAGGTTAATCTCTCCCCAGTAGGTGATGCTGGTAAAATAAAATTATAGAAATGCATTGCATCATTTATATCAAAACAACCTGAAACAATTGCTACATAAGCCTTCAATTTATGAAGAAGAAATGTGTAATTTCTGAAGGTTTTCTTTTAATCCTGAATCACCAACAATTTCTTTTGCACTGTCCATCAAATCTGAGGTAATGAGTGTCAGCTGCACTTAACTACTGTTTGGAATCAGTACAGTTATGTAAGGAGGTTTGTTTTCTGCTTCTAAATATGGATAATGACCATTTATACAAGTTTCCAAAGAGATAGCAACCCAGGAACAAAGATACCGTGTTGCTAGCAACAGCTCTTGGTGATCAGACTGTGTTGTCAGAGAAAAACCTGGTGTGCCTCTCTGTAATCTGTGCTAGTAGGAATGCATTCACTTCCTTTAAAAGGAAATGACCACAAACTGCTGTAATCTAGAGAAGATATGGAATACATGATTTTGGGTTTAGTGATGCTAAACTCCACCTACTAGCACGGTAACTGAGACATTGGGACAGCGATGATTCCTCTGTGGAAATACTTTTTATAGCTATGGGTATGGCAGAGGGTGGGCTCCTGAATTAGGACTGAGACTTCATAGGGTGATTATCAACACCACTTCCTACCCCAGGAAATAACAAAAGGGAGCTGGAACTCCTTTTCCATTGCTCTTTCTGCAGATAGCTCAGGCAACTTGGAAGACTTCTTTGTTTGAAGGACCAGTTCTAAACCATTCACAGCTGAACTGTTAGAAAGACTTTCTCATGTTCTGATTTCCTACCCTAAAGGTGCATGCAGGAATTATGGTAACTACACAGACCTCTACCTAATTCATGCCTTCTAAAATAAGTTTTCCCAGTACCTGCCTGTAATAACCTAAAGGTTGGTGCAGAATGTAATATTACTCCTGGTTCTTTTGCCATTGAATTTTGATGACCTTTCTAAGTATCATTTTAGAAAACAGTGTCACTGGCAAAGAAATCTACCATGTTTTGGGCTGTTCACAAACCATGGCTTTCTCACTCAGCTTTGGTTTTTTGCTTCAGAACTTAGGTTAACATCTGAAATCAGAAATTTTGTGTATGGTTTAAAAACTGCAGTGAATGGTCAGGTGTGTGATCTCAGATAACTCTGTGATATTCTCTCTCTGACACATTCCCATTACAGTTCTGCCTGGGACCCTTTTTCCCTTGAGAGGAAACTCAGCTTTCTCTAGTGATACTAAATCTTTCTTACAGTCCTTCTAGACTGTTCAAAATGTATAATCCAGGTCTTTATGTTACTGTCTAATCCTTAGGAGAAGCAAATAAGGTTGGAATCATGATCCAGACTCCTGGAAATTTATTCTTGTTTATACTCTTTCCTCATCTCTGACTTGCAACAGCAGAAGAATCCTTTATGTTGTCTGTGGTTCTCCTGGTGTTCACTAAATGTAATAAGTATTCTTTAAGAACATAGTATTTGAAACATAAGTAGTGATATAATACAAAGTAACATCAGACTTTCCATTTTGTTTACTCCAGGGAAAATATTTATCCCCAAGCAAAAGCCTGTACAGTCTTTCACAGAAGAAAAATTCTCTCTTGATCCAGAACTGGAGGAAGCCCTGACCAGTGCCACAGACACAGAACTGGGTGACCTCGCAGGTGAGGATTTTTTGAAGGATGGATGGGCTGGCACATATTTAGAGAAGGAAGATCTGTAATTAATGTGATGGTGTATTGATCTGACTACAGGCTGTTGTAGTTGTGATAGAAGCCAGATTATGTTGTTTGCTTGAAGTGTTTCACTTTGTTGATTTGTGATCATTTGTGAGGAAGTTAATTATTTTGGCCTGCAAAAGATTCCTGATGTTTAAACTCAAAACCTTTAAGTCCATTCCTCAGACTAGCTGGGTTTTGCTGTGTATGTAACTGCTTTTTCTTGTGTATAACAATGTTTTTGTATGTGCCTGTATTCCTAAAGTTTCATTTTTGTGATTGAGCTGCACTTTTTAATGTTGGTGCTTGAACCTAGTAAAGTCAGAACTTTCTAAGATGTGAAAGTTAACTAAAATGTCTATAATTAATTATTTTTTCTACTTTTTTCAAATAATTAAGATATTGAATGGGTTTTTGTACTGATAAGTATTGTACAGACATCAGGTTTTGTTATTTGAAGGAACCCTGCATCTGAGCTGAATTAGTCAGGAACAGTAAAAACTGGTTTTTGCTATTTTTTTTCTTTTTCAGCAATACTGGGAATGTCCAACTTGATAACAAACAATCAGTTCTGTGATGTAGTAGGAAGCAGTAATGGGATTGACAAAGATAGCTTCTCAAGTAAGTGTGTACACAAGTGCTAGAAAAATCAATTCTCTGTACTGCACACAGTTCCTATAGCATTCACCAACATTCTTTTAGACTGTCCAGCTTTAGTCTGGAAATGTGTATGCCCATAACATTGCTAATTGAGTTCTGGCAAGAGTGCAATTGAAATATATGCATATGCAAAAGAAATATGTGAAATACATACACTAAAGTGTCCTCTGCATTTAAGTCATTTTTGGTGACAAAATAGGCATAAGCATGCATTGTGTGTGTTGGTTCTTAGGTTTTATATTTGTGTTTGTAATTCAACTCCTATGTGCTTTCTGGAAAAAAAAAAGCAGAAAGGCTGTGAGGACATTTGAAATTGAAAAGAATTGAACTTTATGAAAATATGGTGAGGAGAGGATGGTATGCTTTTTTGGTGGGGGAGAGATGTAAATACTGATAAAATGATCTTTAAATACAGGAAATATTGAGTATGTGTATAATTTATTCACAATGAATGTGTGCAACTTGTTTGATTACATTTAAATGCCTTTCTTTTCAGATATAGTAAAAGGTGAAAAAATGTTGCCTGTTTTTGATGAACCACCAAATCCTACAAATGTGGAGGAGACACTGCAAAGGATTAAAGATAACGATTCTCGTCTTGTTGAAGTTAATCTAAATAACATTAAGGTAATTACATGAAGGCTGCAGTAAATATGCTGTTTTTTATCAGTGGAAGACACTTTTAGCTGCAAAACTGTCTAAGAGAGCATGATAGGCTTATTCTAAGTACAGCAATCTTTCTGCTGAATGTTGCAGTGTGTATAAGCTCAGAACCTGCAGCTAAACCAATAAGCCATCTTGGTTTCTCTTGCCAAATGTGTATTTAAAAAGTCTTAGACTTTCTCACTGCCAGCCCAGATTTCTGTTGCTGCCAAGCTGGCAGCAGTTCCAGCAGCTCATTATCATGGAGTTAACTACTTTGCTGAATCCTTTGTCCTTGATGAAGCAATGTGCCCTCAGTTTCTATTGCAAGTAAAGGGATATTTGTGCCTTTAATCCTTCTGATTCTTGTACAAAAGGGCTGGTGGAAGTTAGGGCAGCTTCTGCTCCTAAGTCATATGTAAAAACACAGTTGTGTTTTTACACATGACAAGCTTTTGTATATTTGCTTGAAAGAAACCAGAACTGCAGCACCCCTGACTTGCAGTGCAGACACCAGAGACAGCCTTGCCAGCAACCAGGGCTGCTTGTTCCCCTTACTAAATTGGGGAAATAAAACCCATGGTTTAAGAATGCTGTGTAACAGGTACATGCTAGCCAAAGTAACTGCTTAAAAAGGCAACAGACCAAAGTTTGATACAATAAACTGAGATATTTGCAACCCTAATTAATTCCTTAAAATTATTCCTTTTAATTCCTTGGTTGCTACTGTTCTGTATAAATGATTGCTTTATAGAATTGGTGACTCCTGCAGCCATTGCATCTTAGGGTAGGTCTTCACTGTGAGACTGCTGGAGACCATGGTGGTTAATATTGTAGGGCATTTTGCTGTAAAGAGAATAAGATAGTGGGAGAAGTTGGGAGGAGGGGATAAACTTGTGTGTCTCAAGAGAGTGAAATGCTATTTTTAATTCAAGAACATACCAATTCCAACACTGAAAGAATTTGCAAAAGCCTTAGAAACCAACACACATGTGAAGAATTTCAGCCTGGCAGCCACTCGAAGCAATGATCCTGTTGCTGTTGTAAGTACTCTCAATAATGGCTTTAAGTGGGGTGCAAGGGAAGTTAGGATGGAAAGGCAATGGTAAGGGATTGAATTTAACCCAGTTTAAATGATCAGGAATGAAAATGTTTCCATTCTGCTACACTGTAAATTATGTTTTCTTTAACAAACATTTGTTGTATCTAAGTTGGTAAATGATTACTAGTGACTTAATATGCAGCAATGCTTGAGATGTGTGAGGGAGAATTCTTTATTCCAGTGCCTGTCCCTTATTTTTCATTTTGCTAACCTTCTTCCTTTTTCCCTTTCTTTCCTAATTGTTTCGTGCCTGCTGTTCATTCCAGTAGCCAGTAGTTCATTCAAAATTAATTTGCAGGAAGCACATTTGAGGACTTAAAAAAAACACCTGTAATATTTTTCAACTAACTAGAGTTTTAGTTGAATTTGTAAAATACTTGTTTCTTTATCTCCCTGCTACCAAAAATTGGCTTAAAATATTGGTATAAAAAGCATAATATTAGTCGAAATATCTAGCTTGAAACTTAAATATGACTTATTGTCAGGTTGGTTTTTTCTATGTTGAATTAAAGCTGTACCTCATTTAATTACAAATAAAGACTTAAGAAAACAAAACTAATTGTTTTGCCAGGACAATCCTTTGCACTTGTTTTAAATTCAAATTAGAAAAAAAGCAACTAGTTTGAAAGACTCTATTAAAAGAACAAATGAGCATTTGAAAGCTTTGGGTTTAGATCAGTTAAAAAGTTTCTTTTCAGCAGAACAAAAAGATGTAATAAAAATCCATAAAGGCCTCTTTCCTCAGGTGTGTTTTTGTTGCATTTTTTGTATTGTGATTTGGTAGAAAAAAAATTCAGAGTTTTTCTGCCAGTAAACTCAGCGGTTAGCCATTCCTGTTTTCTTCCTTTCTCAGAAATAACATCAGTTATAAAAGTGCCTTTAGCTACATGCTGCTACTGTGCTTAGAGCTTTGAATTTTACCTTTTCCTACCAAATCTGTAGACAAAAGCACTTTCAAAGTCAGATCTCCTGTTTACAAATTAACCATATCTAATTCTCCTCTCAGTTGACTAATGCCCTTTCTTTGGCCTTTGCTTAGCAGCCTGCATTGCTCGTTGTGTGCTGTGAAGGCTTACAAAATGGAACTGGTCCAATATGCTAATTTCAGACCATTTATATTCTATGTAGCTTTTTAGTTTGTAACAAGAGAAAGACAGGCCTTCTCTTGACTGAATGCTACTTAAGAAGGAAATGTAGATAATGCCTGGCTAAAGAGTCATCTCAGTCTCAGTAAATGAAAGCTTGCAAAGTTACACATTGCATCTCTGAACTTGGTGGTTCCATGGAACTAGTTAGTGGAAGTGGTTATTGCTGCGTCCTATGAGGTACTGCAGCAAAATTCAGAAGTTTAATGATGCTTTCTTATATTCAAAGGCTCTTGCAGATATGCTGAGACGAAACACAAAATTAAAAAGTTTGAACATAGAATCAAACTTCATCACTGGAGTTGGAATTCTGGCATTGGTTGATGCACTGAAAGACAATGAAACGTTGACAGAGATCAAAATTGATAATCAGGTAAGTGAGGTGGTGGTGATACCATAGCTAAACCCAGCCAATGCTAATTGACTGAATGCTTTTACAAGACAGCTTGTGATAAACACTTCAAATATTTTATGTTTAATTATCTTAACACCATCAACAGTTGTCCTTAAGATTGTCAGAAGCATCCAGCTGAGGTTGATTTCTGTGCTTCCTTGTGCTTTAAAGTGTACATATATATTTTATGACCTTCTGCCTATTAGATTAACTAGAATGAAGCCGAGTGTTTATTGACTGATATGGGGAAAGTATTTGGATCTCTTTCAAGATGAACACACCTAAGCTCTGTTGTCTTTGTGTACCTTTTACTTTAACAGAGGCAGCAGTTGGGCACAGCTGCAGAAGTAGAAATTGCCAAGATGCTTGAAGAAAACAACAAGATCCTCAAGTTTGGATACCATTTCACACAACAGGGACCTCGAGCCAGGGCAGCTGCAGCTATCACAAAAAACAATGATTTGGGTAAGACCTGTCATTATTCATTGACTGGGTGTGGGGCACAGGCTTTAAAGGGGTTATTCCCCTTCTCTCTTGACAAAACCAGGATAGCACAAGATTAGTAGATCAGTGTCAGGTTTCTCCTGTGCTTTACTCCTACTTTTTTGTTGCTGCTTGATGTTTTCCGTTTTGTTGCAGGGTGTTCATGAGGGGAGAATTTTTAGCATAGTCTAGAACAAGAGCATTAAAATTTCATATGAGTTGTGGCAAAGGGAATGAAAACAAGAGTTTTGATCAGTTGTATTCAGATAAGATTAATTTCCTCTTTAAAATCAGTACTTGAAACTAACAGTGTAGGATGCCCTGTTCAGTGCCAGAATCCAAATGTCACTGGGATTGCTTGAGCAAGGAAACTGAACATACTGTCATGTGACTGGGTAATCTCTCCCTTGGTGGTTCTGTTCATGCACAAGTCACTGATAGCAGTGGCATCTTTATTTGCTGCAGTCAGGTTTGTTGGAGCTCATCAATTAGAATCCTAATTAAATGGATCAGTAGAAAAGTGGTTAATAACATAGCAGATGAACAGAAATCATTTGTATAATAATGTCAAATACTTGAGGCACTCAGCTACAAAATAATGTCCATCTATTCAAGTGGAACTTCATTTTAAAATTCTATTTAATTAAATCTTTTTGGTTTAGATGCTTTGTGGTAACCTCTCATCAGTGGGAAAAGGGGCCAGGCAGTTTAGTAGTAGTAGCGGTAGTTAAGGAATATATTAGAGGGAATGACACAGGAAATTGGAATTTGGTTTAAAGATCTGATTCCACTCTGAATAAAGGTTAAAGTGGAGGAGAACAGCTCTGAAAGATATGGATGAGTAACTAGATTAGAGCACAGAGAGATAAGAAAGGCACTCAGACACTGCATATCTGTTTCTCAAAATAGATTCTAAACCAGTTGGGTCTTTTATCCTAATGCTTCAGGTGTCTCACAGCTTTCTAAGGTTTCCTCTATCAGTATTTCTCTTATTAGTGCTTGACTGTTCAAAATCTATGCTTCTATTGATATCCTGCCTTTTTTCCTTTGCTTTCTTAGTCTGGAGTATGCGAGTAAAAGTTTCTGCAGATATCTTTTCATCTGTCCAGCCCTGAAGCTACAGAGACGGTTACTCTGAGTACCCACTTGGGTATTGAGCACTGAAACCAAGATGTTTGAAGTCTCTAATTTCTCTCTTTGTATGTTCCTTCTATAAAAAAGTCTACATCTTTTTCCTTGCTAACACTGTGTTGTGCCACTTCTCTGTTCTTTGTGTACTTTTAACTGCATGATTGGAGAAGTCTAGGGCTGGAAATTCTTTTCATCTGTTCTTGCAGTTTGATGAAAGCAGGTATGAATAACTTCTGCCACCTACTTTCCATTGAGTGAATTTGAGAATGCATTGTTTCTTCTTATATAGATGTTTGCTTCACTTTTTTAAACAAAATGGAGATGTCCTTTATATTCAGTCTTTTATGTGTCCTATAAGACTTTTAGTGCCATTTGCTTTGTCTGCACAGAAAAGGGAAACATAATTTGATAGTGTGAAAAGAAAGCATCAAAAATAATACAAATGTTGAGGAAAACTCAAGTCATTCAGTCAGTATTGCATATTCTCAAATCTTAATAACATGTGAGCTTTTAGTTATTTTAATCATAAATTTTTATTGCTCTTGCATTTTCTGACAATTGAATGTTTTTATTAATAAATGGAAAGTTTTAGGCTGTTGATTGTAACATCTGTGTGTGTATAAATTGTGTTAGATATACCATGAAGCACTTGTAGTGTTTCTTTTGAAGCCATGTAAATGAAATTCACCTCTAAAAAACTGCAAAAACTGTAAAAAAAGAATCCTGGCTAAATCTGCTTATCAGACATAAGATGATTAATGTTTCCCACAAGTCCTTCCTTGGAAATATTTGCAGCTGTTTGTGAATAAGGCAGTAAGCTCCGTTTATTTGCTTAAATTGCTGTCTAATGCTAAGTGTTAGCTAACTTAATTTATGGTACTTCATGTGACAAAGTAACTGTTCATGTGACAGAAACACAAAAAAACAGTTAAAATGCTAACATAGCAAACCTTCTCTTTCTTGTCTCCTTGCTGCAGTTCGGAAGAGAAGGGTTGAAGGAGACAATTAGCAAAGCTGCTGCCAGAACTGTGGAGTCAGCACGGGCAGCGCCGTGGGCTTCAGCAGCCTTGGACTACACTGACCTGGTTAGAAGGGAAAAGACTGGAAACCCCCTTCCTTTTAAAGCAAAGAATAGAATCACCTGCTGGTATGCAGCACGGTTTTGGGATGGATGGAGACACAGCAACTGTGCCAGTCTCTGTACCATAGGTTTTGATAAGGTTTTTCTAAGAAATTTTTTTTGTATTTCAAGACTTTGGCTGTGCTTTCTACTAAAAATGTAATTGCAAATCAATGGTATAATTGTATGTAGTCAAAGAATGGGACTTTTAAGATGGTTGGGCAGATACTGACCCGGCTGAAATGTTTATAAGAAAATCTGGGGGTGTGTATTTACCAGGAGGGGTGTGTTGTGTATATTCCTGACAACAATGCTCTAGAGAAAAGGGATTCTTCACCCAGCAGCTGCACTCATGTTGAGCTGTTCAGCTTTGTTCATCTGCACTGAAGAGAAATCTTTTACAGCAATGTTATTTGTAATTCTACTAGTTTATTTTTTATTTGTTCTTGATACTGTAATCAAGTTCAAAGACATCCTTTCAAGCCAAACAAAAATACATTGGCTAAGGACTTGTCCCAAAGAATTAGAGGGACTAATACAAAAATGGAAGCCTTAGAAAATAAGGAAAAAATTCTGGAGTCTTGCAAAACGACAGTTTTTCTGTTACATCTAAATCCTTAAAGTCTTTTTCTAAAGGTCCCATAACTGTATCTTGCTCTGTATCTAAACTGAATACATTTTTAGACTGATTTCATGTGTTCATCAGCATTATTTAGTTTATATTCTTTGTTTAAAAATTGTTATCTACATTCATAAGTATCAATTTCTCTAGAAGTAATGGACATTCATATTTAAAATTCTGCATAACTGTAAGGAAAAGCAGCCTTAACTGTAAGACCACTGGCCTAAGTTACATTACATTAAGCTATTTGTACTTCATACAAATCCAACAGTTTTCAATAATGAAGTAACACTTTTAAGAAAGGGTTTTTCCATTCTGTATCTGTCTTGATGTTGAAACACTACCTAAGACATGCAAAACCAAATCAATATGTAGTGTCAAGTCTCTAGGGCGTAGTCATTGTTGAAGTGTTTAAAGTTCTGTAAGCAAACTAATAAGGCAACAAGAATCACTTCAACTTCTGTACATAATCACAGTACACTTGAAATATGCAAATCTAGAAACTTTTGGGTGTAGGTCTGTTTGGACTGTCTTGTATTAGTTTGCTTTGAGTTCACAAAAATGTTCTACAGGACTGCTTGGCTGTATTTATAGCAACAGAGAATTCAACTGACAACTGTTTTCATCCAAAGGTCATAATGTGGTGAGCATTTATGTGTAGAAAACATATTGGACTGAGAATTTTGCATCAGGTTGTATATACTGTAAAAACAGAGCAAGTCTCTGACACTGTGCCCACACTGTAATTTGCTGCAAGTCTTGGTTTGGATCTTTAAAGACAGACTTTATTCTGGAGGTGTTTTACTGCAACTGTACAGAGAATTTTGAACTATAGTGCCTTTAGTGAGGTTGTATATAACTGGTTTATACTCATGGAAGAACTTTTTTTCCCTCTACTTTTAGATCAGCGTTTTATTAGAATTACAAATAAATACGTGCTCTGAAAACCAAGTTGGAATCAGTTCAGTTAAAACCAAAGACTACACTTACTGTAACCTCACAACAACACGTGAAGTGTTCTGATGAGTAACAAAAAGGGCTTCTTTTTGTTTGGGGTTTTGTAAATTTTCAGGAACCTTTTAGATTTTGAAATAAACTTTGAAATAGTTCTAATACAATATGCATACAATCAGAAGTTAAGTGTATTTTTACAGACAGACAGTGCTGTACAAAGATGGCCAAAGCATGCCATGTGCTGAGTTGCCTAAAGCTGCACTTTACTTTTGATTTGCTAGGCACTATTATCATTTTGTGTCAAAAAACAGGCTGTAATGTCTTCCTTCCTTTGTTGAAGGGCTGCATATTCACAGAATCTGTTCATTTATTGGGATTCTATGATGAGTTGTTATATCACTACCTAAAAAGATTAGGCAGTTATCTCCTACTTGAAAATGAAGGAGAAAACTGAAAGTCTGGATTATGGAAATAATAGTCCAAATCCCTTTCCTGCTTTTACTTAATCAAGTTTGGCTGTTTTAATTATTATATTCCAATCAAAGGCAGAGCCATTTAAGTTTCAGCTCTCAGCTGTCCTGTCACAAATGATAGTTAAATGGTTTAACTCTGTAGACAAGAGCTAAAAATTTGACTCCTTGTGACTTTCAGGACAGATACCTGACAGGCTGGGCATGGAAAACAAATTTTTTCAATCAGAAGGGTCTAATCATCCACATTGTTGCAAGACCTTTAGTGTGGTGCATGGAACAGTTAACAGCAATCACTTTTGTGCCTGCAGTGTGTATCCTTTTTGGAATAAATGAAGAAATTCAGTCTGCAGCCGGGAATCTTCAACAGTCTCAACAAACAAAGTGAGCACTGATGTAATGCCATCGTGAGATCCTGTGTATGATTTCACTGATTGTGAGTGCAGGGGTGGTATTACTGTGATAGCCAGTTACCATAAACACAAGGGCTTTTTCTGAAAGAGATACTGTTTTCTTACTGATTGTTTTTCCTGCTTAATGCAGAAATCAAATCACTGCATATGTTGATTCTGTTGGTTCCAATCTAAGCATGGAAACATAATATTTCAGAGCAATTACCTATTTACTCTTGTATTTTAAAGAAATAGCCTCACTCTCTCTGCAACTTGAGTAATCCTGCGTTTGTAAGCTACAAACGAGCAAGTGTTCGAGTTAGATTTCCATTGGGGAAGCAGGTATTGAGTATTTTAGCATATCAGCACTATATGCTGTCAGATTGTAAAACAGTTACTAATCTTTGGATGATTAAAGTACTGTATTCTTGTTGTGGCTTCGGGGTTTTGTTTGTTTGCTGTTTTTAGTACTGTACAGAGTTTTTTGAAACCCTTGTGTTTATACGAGAGCCTTTCGTTCTCCGGCCGGGAGGGAGCGGCCGGTGCCGCTGAGGGGAGCGGCGTTCCCTCAGCGCCGGGCGGGGCCGTGAGAGCGCGGGAGCGGCGCCGCCACAGCGGCACCTGCGGGCCCGAGCGAGCGCTGCCGGGAGCGGAGCGCGGCTGCTCTGTACTGCTCTGTGCGGGGCGCTGCAGGCACGCCGGGAGCGTGCGGAGGGGCAGCCGGGCACGGTGCGGGTCCCAGCCCGGCCCCGCGGTGCCGCTCCCCGTGCGGGCCATGTCCCCTCACGGCCGCGGGCGAGGCCCCTTTAAGAGGAGGCGCCCCCTTTGAGAGCGGCCCCAGCCGGGCTGCAGGCGGCCTGCGCGAGTGGCGCCCCGTGTGACGTCACTGCGCGGCGCCGGCGGAGCCGCGCTGCCGCCATGGCCGACATGGCGGATCTGTTCGGCAGCGACGCGGACTCGGAGCCGGAGCACAAAGGTGAGGGCGGCTTCTCGCGCTCTCTCTCTCCCTCCATCCCTCCCTCCCTTACTCCGTCCGGGCGCTCCCGCCGCGGGCTGCGCCGCCCGCCCCGCCTCTGCCGCGGCCCCCGAGCGCGGGGGCAGGGATTGAGGGAGGGAGCGGCGCGGAGCCGCGGGCCGGGCTCCGGTGCCTGCAGGGAAGGTTGTTCCGCCGCAGCCGAGTTCTGAAACAGTGGAACACCTGGTTTACGTCCCTGACGTTTAAATAATTCTCGTACGCGTTCCTGTAAATTGCTTTTCAAGGCAGGTGTCCTTTTATTTTCCTGTTGGAAACCGCACTTACTAGCCTCGGCAGTGAGGAGTAGCTCCATTGTCATAAACCTTCCTGGGGAGATGACTTGAATTAAATACAGAGTGACAATTTTGGATTTGCAGGATCTTAGAAGCCGCGTCTGTTTAGTTACTTGTTCAAGCCCTCACTATTTCAGTTGTTACCTTCGTTTGTGTAATTCTTTATTCTTTCTACAGTTTCAGAGTCTTAGATCACAGCTTGTGGTTTGAAACTTTTTGGGTCATTGATAATTTTCCATTGTGCCTTTTGGCTGTGCTTTTATTAGCAGCCATTTTATTTTACTATTCTCTCTAACTTTGTTGATCTTGTTGGCCGTTCTCTGTAGGTTCGATTATGTGTTTGGGGTTTTTGTTAAAGCAATGCGTACACATTCTCGGAGAGGCATCCTGACTGCTGGTGGTGTTTGTTTTGCAGACTCCGATTCCGGCTCGGATTCCGATTCGGAGCAGGAGAACGCCGGCTCTGGGAGCAACGCCTCCGGCAGTGACAGCGACCAGGAGGACGACAGGGAGGCGGTAAAACCCAGCAACAAGGAGCTGTTCGGGGATGACAGCGAGGACGAAGGGGCATCCCACCACTCGGGGAGTGACAACCACTCCGAGAGATCCTACAACCGCTCCGAGGGCTCGGGGCACGAGGACAACGAGCAGTCGGACGGGGAGCAGCACAGCGCGTCCGAGGCCGCGCACGACGACGACGAGCACGGCTCCGAGGAGGGCAGCCATCGCTCCGAGGGAGACGGCTCCGAGAAAGCACACTCCGAGGATGAGAAGTGGGGCAAGGAGGACAAAAGCGATCAGTCGGATGATGAGGAGAGGCAGCAGAACTCTGACGATGAGGAGAGACAGCAGAACTCTGACGATGAGGAGAAGGTGCAGAACTCGGATGAAGATGAAAGGCCACAGGTGTCTGATGATGAGGAAAGACTGCAGAACTCAGATGAAGAGAAAATGCAGAACTCTGATGATGAGGAAAGGCCACAGGCCTCTGATGAGGAGAAGATGCAGAACTCTGACGATGATGAAAGGGCCCAGCGGTCTGAGGAGGAGAAAATCCAGAACTCTGATGATGAGGAAAGGGCCCAGCACTCCGATGAGGAGGAGCAAGAGCACAAATCTGGTAGGAAATGAATACAGAAATAATGATTTGCTGCTGTTTTGCTCTCTCTTTATTTATATCTTTCTTTTTGTTCACATTGGCCTGAAAAGATTGAAGCTTCAATGTAAGGGCATTGATTTCATAGTTTTTAACTATAGTCATCTTTGCGATTTTTTTTTGATGCAGCACTTTCAGAGCCTATTAATAGAGAGGAATTTTTAAATTTGTGGACCAAAATTTTTAATTTGCTGAGAATAATTCTGCTCCTTAGTAGAGTCTGCAAGGGGCAGCGACAGTGAGGATGAAGTTCTGCGAATGAAGAGGAAGAAACCAATTGCATCAGATTCAGAAGCAGAGAGTGACACAGAAGGACAGAAAGGTAAATGCTGGGGAGGTTTGTGGGGTTTTGGGTCCTTTCATCCTCCTCTTGAGCCTGCCATTCATCAGCCACAGGCCTTGGTAGAATTGGTAGCGTTTGCTGTATGGTGCCATGGAAATAACCAAACAGACAGCAGGAATTCTGTGTGGGATGCACATGCTGATCCTCTCCACATAGCTCTGTCAAGTTTTCTCTTCTGCAAATATTCTTTCATCCATTGTTTCTGAAAGATATGAAAAATGGTTCCTGTAATCAGAGCAGCCCAGAGAACCTGTACTATGATTTGTGGTGGTTTAGCTGGCTGAGAAAGAGGTGTTTATTTTCTGTGAAGTAAAACCTCCAAAATGCATAATGCAATTTCTTTACTTCTGTTCAGTTACTTATACTCTTCTGTTGCCATTTTTCAACTTGATTTCCTTATTTTATAAATAAATCTTGCATTAGGGCTGTGTGTGCATATATATGTGTGGTTTAAAATTGTAATTTTTCTGCTGAAGAGCATGCAGATGTCATGGACCTGTTTGGAGGTGCCGATGACATTTCCTCAGGGAGTGATGGAGAAGACAAGCCACCAACCCCAGGACAGCCCATTGTGAGTGGACTTGACTTTATTTAATTACCATGCCATGGCACTCTGAAATGCAGAACACCAATTGAATTGGGTCATATTCTAGGGAAAAAAAAGAGTAGTGACGTTTAATAACATTACAAATAATTTTGTCCCAGCTGAAAGAATTATTAAAATTTTATACATAACAATATCAGATTTAATCTGCTTTCCCCCATCCCTGCTCCACTTTTTGAACTTCAAAAAAATATAAAGAATAGTTTGATTGCTACCAAATAAAATATATAGCTGTCTTTGGTACCTTATTGCAGCTATTTGAGAAATACTTTTGTTTTTATGATAATTTTTCATCTTTTGTTGATAATAGATAAAAATACCTTCTTTAATTTGGTAGAAAATGTCCCCCAGTCTCCAGTGCTCAGCCAACTCTGTTGGCTCCTTTGCTGTTTTTTATTGTCTTTGGTCTCTTGAGTTTGCACTGGTGCTTGAAGTCACTTTAAGTGCCACATGACAATGCTGAGGTGAATTCCTTTCAATGAAAATGCCTGAATTCTTTTATCCAAATCTTCCTGACCTCTCTGTGCCTATGAATGACTTTTCTTTAAGCAAAATGTAATTATTAGAACAGCAGTAGCCAGATAGATTTTTTTCACTTATGCTACTGTTCTTTTTTTTTCACTAGGATGAGAATGGGCTGAGTCAAGAGCAGCAGGAAGAAGAGCCTATTCCAGAGACCAGAATAGAAGTAGAAATACCAAAAGTAAACACAGACTTGGGTAATGATTTGTATTTTGTGAAGCTGCCCAACTTCCTCAGTGTGGAGCCCAGGTAATTGCACATTACATATAGGATTGATAAAGTCTTCTAGTGTTTTTGTTTAGTATGTGTTTACCCTATTTAAAGTTGTTGACATTAAGATGCAATTTTTGGTTGTAATTAGTTAATAATAATGGCTGTTGTTTTCTAATTAGGTAATTTTATTATGAAGGTAGGTTTCAGCTTGGTTGAATAACTTATTGTCTGCAAAAACCAGACAAAAATGTGGTTTAATTGAAAGCACATGCTATCAGTTGAACTGTAAGCATAAGTTTAGGCTCTCAGAGATGTGAAAGGTGAATGCACTGACCCTTATGCATTTTCCAGTGATTAAAAACATCATTTGGAATTTCAGAATAAGGCCTTTTTTGTTCCTGTATGTTAAAGGTACTATTTATGAAGAGGCTGGTTACTTGGATTAATTTTCTTAGAAGAATAAAGAATGTGTTGTAAAATTTGTTGCAGACCTTTTGATCCCCAGTATTATGAAGATGAATTTGAAGATGAGGAGATGCTTGATGAGGAAGGTAGAACTAGGTTAAAACTCAAGGTATAGTATTAATTTTCCTTTCTCTTTTACACTCACCTAGGCACTTTCCTTCATAGTCTATTTCACATCTTTTGGAGTGATGTTTTGAGTTTTCAGATTATGAAAGTGTAGGCACTGAGGAAAGTTGATCTGTTTTAGTCATAAATTTTTTAAAAGCTTGATAGCTGCATTTCACCTATAAAAGCAATACTTTTCACCTTTATTTCTCTTCTTTGTGCCACAAATTATCAAGCCTTTCTAACTGCAATTCTTGACCTATATAGAGTGTATTTTACTACAGTAATCCTTAACAGCTAGAAAAACTGTTTTGTTTTTTCCCCTACAGGTAGAAAACACAATACGATGGCGGATGCGACGAGATGAGGAAGGAAATGAGATCAGAGAAAGTAATGCAAGGATAGTTAAATGGTCAGATGGAAGGTTAGTTTGCACCCTTTGTTACTGAAGTAATGCAGTTATTCTTGCACTGACATGCAAAATTGGAAGGTCAGCAAACTCTGACATCAGTTCTGCACAGTACAAATTATTTTAGTCTCAGTGCTTTGAAAGGTTTATGCTCTGCATAGTTTAGATTGAAATATAATTATTGGCTAGATATAAAAAGGAAGCATGAATGCTTTCTCCATTTAGAAATGAGGCAGAAAAACAGACTGCAGTGGCTTTATCAAGTAACTGATGTGGGAATCTCTTTTAAGCATGTCCCTCCACTTGGGCAATGAGGTCTTTGACGTGTACAAGGCGCCGCTACAAGGAGACCACAATCATTTGTTCATCAGACAAGGGACAGGCCTGCAAGGGCAGGCTGTGTTCAAGACCAAGTTAACCTTCAGGTAAACTGCTGTTCCATATCAAATGTTGATACTGTTTTTGCAATTAAGTGTTGTTACTAGTGTATAAAGATTAGATATACCAGTTTGTAAAGCTTCAGAGTTTCACTGGTTAGTAAGAATGTGCTATTTTCTAAACTCACTTTTTCAGTAAGATTTATCCTACATTAGGTGTCTAAGTTGGGAATGTTAATGTGCCATTTCCTGCATTATGTAGGCTACATATAGGTTTTTTGTATACATGTATTAATTTGCAGTTTTACATGCAAGTCCTCATTTGAGTCAGAAAATTATTACTATTCCCTGAAATTAATCTTTTGTCTGAGGTACACTTGCTATCAAGATGGCAACTGCTTCTTGAGATATTGATGTGAACTTTGAGGAGGATGTATCTTTAGGTTGATAAAGGTCAAAGGTTGTAGGATTCTAGCATCATTAAGGGTAAAAAAGGCCTTAGAGATCTTTGAGTCCAACTATTAATGGCTGGACTGGTGATTTTTCTGAGAGACTTGCTGTCTCCAGTAGCTGTTACAGTGCACATAAATACTTTTTAAAAAGGGTTGATGCTTTTACTTCTGTGCAGATGAATCTCTGAATTCTAAAGTGCTGGTCCTACCATTGTCTTGAAAATGGATATATTCCTTAAAGAAGTTTTTAACCCCTAGCAATTTTTTACCAGGCCACACTCTACAGACAGTGCCACTCACAGGAAGATGACTCTGTCTCTGGCAGACAGATGTTCAAAGACCCAGAAAATTCGTATTTTGCCAATGGCAGGCCGTGATCCAGAGTCTCAGCGCACAGAAATGATCAAGGTATTGTGGCATGGTGATCTGCTGGTTTAATCTTAATTAACACAACTGTAATAGAGGTGTGAATTTTGAATGTTTTTGAATGTTTTATGATTCATGAAAAACAGTAATGTTTTGGTGTTTTAAGCAAGAATTCCAAGCCATGGGTGTGGCTTGCTGAAGCTGTCAGATGACAAAACAAGGAGAATATTTGCAGCCTTTGCATTGCTGTGTAAAAAGCTACAGTAGGATATGAGAATAATGATTCTACAGGTGCTCTTGAGGTGGTTTGGGGTTTTTTATCCCTGAGTTCATTGCTTGTGTGCTTGGGCAGAAAGAAGAGGAGAGGCTGCGGGCGTCCATCCGCAGGGAGTCGCAGCAGCGGCGCATGCGGGAGAAGCAGCACCAGCGGGGGCTGAGCGCCAGCTACCTGGAGCCCGACCGCTACGACGAGGAGGACGAGGGGGATGATGCAATCAGTCTGGCAGCTATCAAAAACAGATACAAGGGTGGCATCAGAGGTAATCATAAACCTTAACAGCATGTCATTAAGGCCTGTGTGATCCAGACAGGGTAATTGCACAGGAGAGCCCTGGTGAGATAGGATTTTACAAGTTCGTTCAATATGTGAAGAGACGTTAATTCAGTTTGTATAAGTTTATTTTGTTTACTCTGGACTTAGCTTCAGCAAACATTTTGTGGCACTAAATATAAGACATTTTTAATATTCTCTCTTCCACACCAGTTTCAGATAAACATGTTTGGCTTTTTATTTTTTTCTGGAATGTGCAGAGGAACGTGCTAGAATCTACTCTTCTGACAGTGACGAAGGCTCAGATGAAGATAAAACCCAAAGACTACTCAAGGCTAAGAAACTTAATAGTGATGAGGTAAGAGAAGGACTTTGTTCTTAAGCTGCTCATTTTTAATGAGAAACATTTCCTTCACTAAATCTAGTGTTTAAACTTGGGACTTCTGTGGTTTCATTTACGCCATGATGAATGATTTATTTGACTTGGCATGCTTTCCATGGTAATTAATCACCAATTTCTTATGCACTGCATTAGTTCACAGACCTGAGTGATTCCCAAAGGAGGACACTATTGTTATTGCTGATTTAAAGATGGAAAAATTTATGCAGTTATGTAAAATGAATATACCAAAATTATTCAAGGAGTAATATTGGAATCCTAGTGCAGTGTTACCTAAGTTACATGGTCCTCTCCTGTTTATTATGGAAATAGTGGAAGCATTTTCACATAATATTTCTGCTCTTTTCAAATAGAAGAGTTAAAAAAACTGAGTTAAAAAGACCTCTTGTCTATTGCTAAACATACATTTTCCATCACCCCAGGATTGTCTGAAACATTGGGCCCTGATCATATTAGCTGTTAGCTATAGCAGTAGTTCTGTTTCCTAATCTAAAATGGTGATTTATTGGTTTGTAATTTATGACTGCTGGGTCTTTATTAAATGAGTTTTTGTGAACATTGCATTTGAGGTTTAGTTCAAGTCTGTCACTGCTGATACAGCCCTGCAGTGTTACACAAGGAGTAAGCTGCTCTCATTTTCATTTCTGTACTGTGTTTCCTGTAAAGTCCCTGGGAGGCCTCACTCCCCAGCCCCTGGGTGTTTTCTGTGTGCTGAATGCAGGTTCTGGGTGCTCTTACAGAGCCAGCTGAGTTACTTGCGCTAACTGGCATTGTAATGTCAAGTGGAATTAGTAAAAATTAGTTTAGTCTTCTAAAGACATAGACTCCTGGCTTTTTATTATACATCAGAAAAATGTAATATATCAGAGAGTATAACAGCCATAGTGAGCCATGTAGACAAAAGTGTAATTTTGTGAATCCCGTGAGCATTTGTTAGTAGAAATTGAATTGTTTATTTTTAAGGCTCTTACTAGATGTGTTAGTTCATGATACAGCAATGTGAGGACTTGTCAGTTCCCTTCTCTCAGAAGAAAAGGTCTAATCAGCAGCATTTCTCTGCAGCTTGAGGAGCTGCAGCCTCCATTTTAGAGTGGCTGGAAGGTGATGCTGCTCTGGGGCCTCGGAGTGGAGCTGCAGAGCCACAGAAAGCCCGGCGGTGCTCGGGTTCCTGTGCTCAGTGCCCGCAGGGGGAGCGTGTGCGCTGCCCGCCCACACACGGGCAGCTCTGGCTTCCTCGTACACTCCCTTGCTTCCACCTGCTGCCAGTCAGCAGCACAGCACAAATCTCGGTGCTGATAGCAATTTGTTACCATTACTGCAAGTGTCAGTCTGTTATTAATAATGTACTTTATCACCACACAGCAAGTAGTTTCACTGTTGCTGCAGTTAATGGGGATATTCTGCTGCACAGGAAGATGACTCACTGAACAATAGCCCAGCTAGGTTACAAGGGAATGTTTGTTCTGAGGAAGAAGTTATCATTGAGATTCCCACCCCTGTTAATTTCTGTTTTCCCTGCTTAAAATTCCTTTGTAACTGCGATTCTCCCGGTACTGAACACATTCATATAGAATCAAATACTCTGGATAAATAATTGATCCTTGGAGTTCTGAAACACTATAGTTCTAGAACTCAATCTTTCCTCCTTAAAATCCAAGCAAGTTGCTTAAAAAAAAAACAAATGAAAAACCAAACCCACACTTCCAAAACCAACAAATGGAAAAAGGGATTAGGTTACTTAGGCCTGAGAGTATTTTTAAAGATACACTTCTTTTTCAACAATAGTTTAGTTACCACTCGTTCCTCATGTCACTTTGGATGAGTTTTGCATGAACAATTTGTGATTTAAAATGTTGTTTGGAAGGATGATTCAAACTGAACTGGTGGAAATGTACATGGAGCAAAAATCAACCTTTTGGCTCCATGACCTAAAAACTGAAGATCAGCCCTATAAAATTCTTTATGGTATTTCTTGTAAGCAGGTAATTAACTCAGTGATTTGAGTTCCTTTGACCAGCTCTTTGCAGCCTCATAAACTATAAACTGTTACATTTCTTGGACTGTTGATTCTGAGTGCCAGTGACTCCTCCTGATTTTTTTTCTTTATGCCAGAGAGCAGTTAGTTTAGTTTTGTCTTTCTGATGAGCAAAATGCCTGCCCACTTCCTGAATTCCTTCTTTGCTTCAGTAGCTCTGATTCAGATCATATAGGTATAAATAGTTTTCAGCAAAGCTGCAGGGGCTGCCTGAAGGGAATGTGTCTGTGTGCTGGAGAACCATTGCTCATGAGAGCTGCTGAGAGTGCCCTCACATGCTGTAAATGCAGAGAATGCAGAGAGGGGCTCTGTGCATGCCCTGCTCAGGCAGAGCAGGTGTGGATGCAGGGCCAGCAGGGGGATGGACCCTCCTGCTCTGGGGTGTGACACTGGGAGCAGCCACGCAGTGCTGAGGGTGAGGACTGGCACAGAACCAGCCCTGCTTCATGTAGCACAGAATGGAAAAACTAGAGCTAGTAAGGTCTTTTTGTTGTTGTTCTGTGTTTTTCCTACTTTAGCTGGAAATATGGTGGTTTATTTTTGTCCTTTTTTGCCTTTAGGAAGGTGAACCTTCTGGAAAGAGAAAAGCAGATGATGATGACAAAGCAAGTAAGAAGCCTAAGAAATATGTGATCAGTGATGAAGAGGAGGAGGATGATGATTAATATTAAGGAAGCGCAGCAGTTGATTTTTTTTGTTGTTGTTTTTTCTATATATATGTTTATATATATTGTACAGTTCTGTTAGAACACAGATGTAAGTAACCATAAGGGGCTTATTTTGATAAAGGAAAATCCCTAAGTCTGTGTTTCTGGTGTGAATAAAGTTTTTTTGACTTCCTTTGACTCTTTGAGAGTTTTGTCTCATTGAAGCAAATGTTGCACCAGGGATCATCACAGTGCTGATTTTAATCTTGCACAGTGCATTTGAGTTTTGAAAACTGTAGTAGCTGGTTACCAAGTAAATTGGTCATTAACTTAGTGAGTTCATTAGGAGAAGCCATGCTAATCTCTATGGAATGCTTCAATGAGAAGTTTGCCCAACAAGGGTATGATGATAGAGCTTGCTAAGAGCACACAGTGGTACAGTACAACTCTGTTTCTTCCCTAGATATTCCTTATTTCCTGTTTACTGGACAGTACATTGCTATGCTGGTATAATTTGCTGACTGAAAATATTTCTTGCCATGTTTGAGTAAATAATTTTAACTGCATGAACTTCACAGTTTACTGATCACATAAGGCATTTATTTTTCATGCATTGTAGTTCAGAATGAATATCTGCATCTTGCCAGAGCAGTAATAATAACAACAATAATAATAGTCATGTGCTAGTGATGTAAATGTCAGAGTAAAAGCACTTGTTTCAACAAAATTGACATTTCTGCCAGCAGAGCTGGAAGTCTCCTTTAAAAGGTGAAATGAACCACAATGCAAAAAATGCAACATGACAATTGTGTCTCAGAATCCCATGTCATTCTTATGGTGCCATTTCCTCTTGTTCTGGTAAGTTTTATAAATGGTTTTGTTCAGCTGGGACGTCACTGGAGAAGAATGTTCTAGACAGAACCATTGCTGTGTTTACACTTTGTTTAAACACCTTATTTGACAATGTAATACCAGCTGTAAAACAGTAGAAGAAATAGCTGAACCTTTCCACTCTTTCTTTCAGAGATGAAACGCCACGTGCAGTTTTTCTCACTGATGAGAGAGCATTTATGTGTTATCTGTGCTGCTCTTTTGGCTGATTTCTCACATAGTCCTGCAAGCCTGAATGTGATTTGAAGTTGAGAAAGCAGAAGTAGCTGAACTCCCCTACAAATAAGTAGGGGAGTGGTGCTGTGCAAAGTTTACGATGTGGATTTGTGTTACATAAGCTGAAATAAAATAGCTGGTAGTTATTGAAGAGGGACTGGTCCCCATCTCTCCTGCCAAACTGAATTTGGCTTTTTTTCTAAATCAGAAGGGAGAAAGTGCCTCAGTGAGCGTTCTGTTTGTGACATTCCCTGGCTCTTTGAGCTTCCAACCTGGACATGTTGCTTTTCTCACCTTTAGCTAGGATAGTTGTTTTCCACAGTGCTCTGCCTCCATGCCTGTCTGGAAGGCACAGGCGTGTTCTGGCTGCAGAGCACAGAGCTGTGCGTGTGCTAGTGTATTCTGCTGAGCAGCTGTCTGCAGTGGGGACTGTGAGTAAGAGAAGGTGAAAACTTTCATCTTGGAAGTCTGAGTGCCTGAGAAACTATTTCTTGTCTTTTTTATACTTAAATACTTATCTGAGAGTTTCTGTGCCCCTTTAATGTGCAGATAAAGTCCCCAGCTGCTGGAATTTTGACCCTGTAATCCTCTTAGTTTAGACCTCTGCTGGGAGAGTGGTTCCTTACATGAGGTTACCTGGGCTCCACTGGTAACCTCCTCAGGAAGAAGCCAGCTGTTTAGGAAGGGACTCATTCTATATGGATGTGAAATGCTGTAGTTTCACATAAAAGCCTCCCAGATACCTCTAAACCAACAAATTTGGCATATGGAAATACAGCATCATTTCACTGGTAATGTGTTTACTTTTATAACAGTTTAATGGAAATGTTGGCTATTTTTATTTTCACTACACTCCTAAGAGTGAAAATGTTTTAATCACTTTCGTAAGTTTGATGCTGACTAAGCCTTTACTAAGTAAGTGGTCCACTTTAGCTTCCAAAAATGAGGCTTTTTGTGGATTACAAAGATGAAAAGAAGTCATTTTTTACACTGTCGTCTTTTGTAAATTGCTCTTTTAAAGTCTTATTTAAATGTGGACTTGAAGAAAGTGTTTTCTCAGCTTAAATTGGTTTAACAATCATCTTGTAATTAAAGTCACTTGAATGAACTTAGCCTTATCCCCAGTGTTATTTCAGTTGTGGGTCTAATGTATGGTTTCATTTAACTTGAAGACAGCTTTTGCTCTCCCTTTTCCCAGCCTCCCAGTCTGCCTGGTGATGGAATGAGGTTCATAAAGCCTGTTTTAGTGTCTGGTGAGTACTTGTGGTGGCTGGGTGAAAGATTCAGGTGTGCTGCAGGGTGTCCAGAGAGCTCAGCCCTGACCTCGCCCTGCCTGAGTGGGCACTGCTGTGAAAGCAAAATATCCCTGCAAGGTAGGAGGGGGGCAGACTCCCTGAGGAAATGAGTTTTCTCCTTCCTAAGTAGGATGTGCAAATGAAGCTTTCTTGGGAAGAAAGGCAAGTATCTCCAGTGGAAAGTACAGAATTTATTACTGGATGTTCTGTAAAGTTATCAGCACAAAATGCTCTTTATTTCAGCACTCAGTGCAGTGTGCAGTTACAGGCTGTGCCTGCTCTGTGTCATTTCAGGTCTGCACTGAAACCTTTCCAGAAATTTGCCAAGCAAGCCAGGAAGCAGCAGCACAGCTGCACAGGGCAGGTTTGAAAAGGGCCTGGCAGAGCCCAGGGCTGTCACAGGGAGCAAGCCCTGGCACTGGGATGTCCTGGGAGTTTGTGCAGCCTTCAGGTCAGGGAAGAGCAGCCCATAGGCATTGCTACCCACTGACCCAAAGTATTCCATCATGGAATTACATCTTCAAATAAACCCAAGGGCACTTCCTCCTCTTGCAGTCATGGGTAGAGGGAATATATAAGGAATATGTTGACTTTTATCTTGACAGGCAGCTAATTTGATCTGGCTGCCCTTGCTGTAGACATGCTGGGTAGGATGTTGCTGTGAATAAAAGTGGTGGCTGGGTATTAAAATAGCCACATCTAATTTTAAATATCCTTAATTCCAGTAGGATGAAAAATAGATGGGGCAGGGGAATGAATATTCAAAGATATCAGGTGTTGTCCTGCAGTGACCGAATGAGCTCCAGAGTTTTCTGCAGCTCTAACTACCCTGTTCTTATCACAGAGGTAACATCTGTGCATCTGTTTAGGTCATTTATGGTGCTTGTCTGGTTGATGATTAGGTTTGTGTCTGCTGTGACTGGTTAGGTAATGTTTTCCCAGGATCTCCACTTGCAAATGGCGGGGTTTGTTTTAGGATGAGGGCTGTAGGGAGCTCCTTCAGCCGGGCTCCTCCTTGCCTCAGCTCACATCGGGTGCTGCAATCAGCTCAGCCCTCTGCACTGTGCTCTCCCATCTCCTCAGGGCCTGCAGTTTTCTGGAAGCAGTGGGTTCACAGCTGCCCTGGGTGGAGGCTTTTCTGTTGTGAGCTGTGACTGATGTGCTGTTTTCACAGCAGTGTCAGGACACGAGGAATTAAGAGCAAAGCCTTGGAAGTTTCACACCTGAGCCCTTGCTGAGACCCTTGTTGGCACTGAGCTCTGGGAAGCTCCTCAGAACAGGTCCTTACTTCAGAAGGCTGATTTATTATTTTATGATATATAAAATATTAAAAGAAAATGATATATTAAAACTATACTAAAAGAATAGAAGAAATTATTTCATCTGAAAGCTAGAAAAGAAAGAAAAAGAATGATAAAATCTTGTGGCTGCTCACAGCCTCGACACAGGTGGTTGTCACTGGTCATCAAGTAAAAACAATTTCACATGCTGGGTAAACAGTTCTCTAAATCACATTCTAAAGCAGCAAAACATGGAGAAACTGAAGCTTTTCAGCTTCTCAGAAGAAAAAATCCTAACAAAACGATTTTTCATAAAATATGTCCGTGACATGTGAGTGAGTCAAAATTCGTCCCCTCATAAGGAGGGATTGGTTTTTATGAATACCATTCCCAGGTTTTTCATATCTATCTATCTATCTATCTATCTATCTATCTATCTATCTATCTATCTATCTATCTTAATATGTATTATATATACAAATATATACATATATATATATATACACACACACACACATATATATACATATATATATATATATATAGAATGTGTATTTTCCACATCTCATGTCTCTCATGGTCAAAACTTCCTTTAAATCTACAGATGAAGATACATACTGGACATGACTGCAAAGTGACCACATTTAAACTGAGAACATTTCACTAATCTGTGGATATGTTACCCTTTTGCAAATCCTGTTTGATCTCTCAGAAATAAATAGGATTATTCTGGCTCTCAGACTTTCTCAAACACTGAACTTGAGTAGCTGCTGGCATACAGCAGGCAGCACCACATATGTGGTGTTCTGTTGAAGATTTAGTCCTGCCACAGCACAAATTTCTAGATACTGGGAAAATAAATTTCTGAATGCTGCACTGCCAGTTTGAAGACTTGAGTCACTTTGTAATTTGGCCCTTTGCTGGACATCAGGGCTGCTGTTTTCCTGTTATTTACTGCCTCTGCTCCTGTTTTTTCTTGGGACAGCTTTCCCTTCAGTTAGCCAGCAAAATTTTTGAGTAAGCTGGATTATCTGAGATTTTTCAAGCCATTTAAATGTCCTTAATACATGTGCAATGACATTTATTAGGGGCATTCTGGATTTCCATGATGGGAATTACATAAATGTGCAAAGCATTGTGACTGCAGTGTTCTTACAAACACACCTCTGCACAGGTCCCACACTGTGTGGAGCAGCATTTTTAAGCCTGATTTCTGGTCTGAGGTTACTTGCCAGGGATCCAGGCTTGCTGGAAGGCTGGGAAGAGGCTTCTGCTGGAAAAGCAGATGAGCTCCTGCTCATCTGTTAAGAATTGAGGCTGTGGGTTGGCAAAGGCTGGGAGTGCTGACCTGGATGTTTGGGACAGTTCACAGTTTGGGTACAGCCCTGGGTATGACAGCACTTCACATCTGACACTCACCTTCCTGCACAAAATACAATTCCCAGAGAAGCTGGAAGGAACCTTGTTTAGAGAAAAATTATTTTGAGTGTCATGGGCTCCTTTTGAGCCTCTCTTCACCTCTGTTTTTTTTTTCCCTTCCTGCCTTCCTTTCACAATTTATTAAATCTCTTCAGGCTTCCCTGGGCCAGACAGGTTTCAGCTGTTACACAACATCATCCGAGGTGTGCTGGCAGATCAGCTCTGTTGCCAGGGGTCTGGGAATGACATCTCCAGCTTTTTGACACAGTTTAGTGTCACACTTGAGTGACACTTTGTGTATTGCATGCTGGTGTATTGCATGCTGTGGGGCTGAACTCTGAGCAAACTTTCATTTTCCCCAGCAGACTGTTACTATAAAATTTTAAGAGTATATTGCCTTTCCAGAGTTATTAGAGATTTTAGGTAGATTGGCTCTTCAAAAGACTTTGATCTTGAACAAGTCCAGCTTTTAGCTTCTTCTTACACCACGTCATTTCCAAAACCTGAAAAGCTTTAAGATTAAAGGAAACCTGAAATTAAATAGATGGGGAAAGCCTTGTTTTGGAAGCAGGGAGGGGGCAGAACTCCCTGTGCAGGTGTTTGATCTCACAGAGGGGCTCTGCTGGGTGAAGGGTTGGTTTTCTGGGTCTGAATGAGTGTGCAGCTGCCTTCTGCAGGACCCAGGGCCAGAGCCTGCAGAGGAGGCTGCAGACAAGGCTCACACAGGCAGAATGTTATTTCTTGCACTTCAGAAAATGTGGCAATTAATGAAGAGTGGGCTGACAAATTTAAAAAAAACCAACAAAACCCAGGCATGCCCTGGCTTTCTCTAAATACCTAATTACCCAGAAGTACACAAGTTGTCTGCCAGAAGGATGTGTTTTTCAAGTCGTTATTCCAGATGGTTCTTTCCAAGCCATATAAATATATGTGGTTTAAAAGTGGCAATAAGGAAGGCTATAAAATAAACTGAAAATTTGCATTAAAGGAAAAAAAAAAGGAAAAAGAGGAATACATACTAATGCAATTTAGGCTGACAAAAAAAGCCTGTGTTCAGCAAGGAAGGTGTGAGGTCTGTGCCTGTGCCCGCAGCTCTGAGCTCGGGCAGGGAGTGTGCAGCTCCCGTGCAGCTCCAGCAGTGCCTGCCTCCATCACCCACAGCTCCATCCTCCGCCCAGGCTGTGCTCACCTGAGCTGCTGATCCTGCAGCCAGGGCTGCGCTCCTGCTCTGGAGTGTCTGGCTGCTGCCTGAGCTTTCTCAGGCTGGGTGTAATTCTATTCTGCTCCTTTATGGGAAGGGTCCTGGGAGCTGTGAGCAGTGCTGGGGTTTGCCTTTGGGGCCATGGTGTGGCGTGGCAGGGCCTTACAAACCCTGTAAAGGTTTAGAAAGCAGGAAAATGCTTGCTGAGATGTAGAGAGCAGCAAATCTCTAGAGCCAGAACTCTGCAGTACAGAGTGCCCTGGCCATTGGGTTGCTTGGCACAAAACACCAGTGGGTTTAAGTTCATAGAAAAATAGGTTTGCACATGACCTCTGTCCTCTGAGACAGGGTAAACTCAAGTAAGCTTTTCTGACAGATTTTAACCTGTGATTTCACAGTGCTGATTGTGCTGTTTAGCTGTCTCCTGTGCCCCAGAGGTTTTCTGAGCTCACCTTTTGCTATGGCTTCAGTCTGGACATTTTCTGTGTTTTGTAAACAAGGCAGGGCTGCAATTTACACAGCTGCTTTTTGAGCATTTCCTAAATGTGGTGGCATCTCTGTCATTCAGTTGTGGACCACCAAGCACTTGTCAGCTCCCATTTGCTCAGAGCCCTGGGTTATTCCTGCTTCTGGAAAAATAAAGGTGCCTTTAGGCCTTACAAGGGGAAGTTCTGCTGTCTGTCTGTATGTGGGGAGTCTGTTTTGTGAAGATGAAGGAAGGCTGCACATTGCATGAGGTCATTTGGAGGTGGGAGATGAAATATCCTTGTGCTTTAGTGTGACCTTGATAATGCACTGGCAGAGCTTTGATGTGCAAAGCTGAGATTGCTGCTTTGGGCCAGCTGTAACCAGTTCATGTTGCTGTTTGTCAGTTTGAGGGTTTCAGAAGGGAACAGGACAGATTAGGAGAGAGCAGCACAGAAAACTCTTGTCACTGGGCAGCTTTCTGGTTCTTGTGACTGGTTTCCATAGCAGGGAATAGGCAGCTTTGGTTAAACCTGTTACGTGTGACTCTGTTGTGCTCCAGAAGGATTCCTGCAGCACTGAGCAGTGTCAAAGCTCCTGTGCCAGAGGGAGTGGGTGTTGTGCCAGGCTGTTTGTGCCCAGAGGAGCTGCTCTGGCAGTGAAGGGCAGCTGGCAGCTCTCCTGCCTCGTCATGTGTGCTGGCAGCAGCTCCTGGGCTGATGCACCTCCCCAAAACACCCTGCTGGGCCAGGCTGGGCCCCATGCACCCCAGAGGGACCCAGGGGACACGGTGAGATCCCTTCTGCACGGCTGGGGCATTGCTCTGTGAGTGATGGATGAGTGATGCAGTGACTGACTCTCACAATAATGCACAAATATCATGGATATGGATTAAGACAAGCTTATAGATTTATAGCTATGATTGACTCACAATTAATGCACAAATATAATGTATATAGGTTAAGAACAGTTTCATAATTTATAGTTATGTTGTATCCCTTGTGTGGTTATCAAGGGACAGCTGGGTTGGGACACCTGGGGGGGGCTGGCTTGTCGCTATGGAACACCTGAGCTCCAGTCAGGAACTGAGGAAGAGATCTCCACCACTGGACAGCAAAAAAGGGGATGATGAGCAGAACTTTGGGAGGGGTTAAAGGGTTGAAAAGGGAAAACCTCCATTGTGAGGGGGCTGAGCACATGGCAGGGAAAATCTTTGGCTCCCAGCGCCATAACCTTTTTACTTTATTCAGTCTTCGGTTGTATTTTTGATAAGGTTTAATAAACCTTCCTAAACTATGAAAAGTGAGTAGCTATTTCTCAGAATTCATACCAAAAATGAAGGGGATTCACGTTCTGAGCTGTAGCTCCCAGCACACATTGGGGTTTCCCTTCTCCAAACCCCTGGGGCACAGGCAGGGGCTGTTTTCCTGCCAGATCCACCACGGGGATCCCACAGGGGCCTGGGTGCCCCTGTGTTCTTTCACGTGCAGGAGAGGTTTCCAAGCCCAGTGCTGATCAGGTTGTCACCTGTCCAAGGGCAGCACTTCATGGTTTTCTTTCCTTTCCTGAAAATCTGCCCACTCTGTGCAACCAGAGTGGGGTTCCCAGCTGCCCTTTAGAGAAAGGTGGTGGCAGGAAAGGATTTCAGATTTTGTAGCAGTGAGGGGTGTCCCTGGAGAATGTTTGTAGTAGAACCTGATCATTTTGCCCTCTGCAAGTCCCAGGTGCTGTTTCCTGGAGGGGTGGCCCATGGAAATTCCACCTGTGTGGATGTGGGCAGCCCTTGTGGCACAGCAGCTCCTGAGTGGCCTCGGGGGGTACCAGGGCAGCTGTGCCCCATCCCAGGGCCCTTTCTGTGCCTCCTCACTGCATTTCCCCATGGCTTTGGCTCTCTGACTCCTCTGCAGGACTCAGTACGCGTACGTGTGGTAAATTCTGAAATGAAGTGTGTATTTAGCAAGGGTTTTAGCATGCTTAAAAAATAATGTTGTCATGTTTGTTTCCGTTTTCAGGAGCAACTCAACACCTCATTTCTCCCAGCCCCTCCTGCTCCCCCAGCCCACCAAGGTGCAGAGTTGTTCTCTCTGGCTGCTTTGAGCTGACAACAGTTAATATCACCTTTGCAAGATGCCCTGCAATGTATTTTCTTTCTGTTTCTCTTCTGCCCGGGCTCTGTTCTCCCTCACTTTGATCTACAGCTGCGCACGAGGTTATGCTGATGGAGAGAGAGCTGTGCAGGGCCAGCCAGGGTGTGCTCAGGCCCTGCTGGAGGAAGGCTTCAGTGCCTGCATTTCCATGAATTTCCATGGATTTCCACCGGCCAGGCTCAGTGGAGTGAGCATTCCATCTGGGAAATGTCCCTCCTAACCTGTGACAGCCCTGCTCCTTGTCACTGCAGCATCTGCTCTGATGGGGGCTCTTGGTTCAGCAAAAGTGATGGCAGCAGAGCTGATCAAATGCTCCAGAAATAGTTTATCACAATAAATTATTCAGCATCTGTTGGTGTTTCTTAGCACATAATGTGTGTGACCACTTGGAGGCTGGTGTGCTTCAGTGCATGTGTTTGCTGAGGGGGCTTTTCTGCTCTGCTCACCTCTGCCGCAGGTACAAAGGGGATACAGGAGGGGAAATGGCAGTCTGGAAGGTCTACTAAAGACTTGAAGTCTTCTTCAAGCAATTCCCAGTTGGAGGAAACACAAAGCTGATTTTATGTCACTTGCTTTTAATACTACTGATTTTAAGGCATGGGTCAGTCCCTGAGTTAGTGAAGCCCCACAAAAGTCACCGGGAGCTCCAGGAGCAGCCAGCAGTGAGGTGAGGATGTTCCAGCCACTGCTGCTGCCCAGGTGAGCTCAACCACACCTTGCTGCAGAGCCAGGCAGGACTTCACCACCCTGGAGAATGACCATCTCTAGGGGAGGTGGAACTCCAGTGAGAGCTTCACCCTGAGCACTGAAAATTCAGCAAATTGTCTGGAGAAGGAAGGGTTTAAAAGTCACAAGGCAAGAGCCAGATGTCTCCTGAGGTTACCTTGGTGTCACCACCCCTCACGTGCCCCACTGGAGTGGGAGTCACCAGCTCTCCACCATGGCCTGTGTAGGGAAAGCAGCCTGTGGGAGTGTTTCATGTACCAGTATTTCATGTACCAGAACGTGACTCAAGGTGCAGCTCAGTCAGTGCATGTTTTCTGTAGCAACAAAACCTTCTGACAAAACAAGCCAAAGCCACTTGACAAAGCTGTTCCTGCTCCAGCAGCCTGGGATTTTCCTCTTGTCACTGACCCACCTGTGGGGCCACAGTGTGAGTGGGAGTACTGAAATTGTCAGAGTTAAGTTTAAAACAAAAAAATCTTTTAGAACAGAGGGAAATTTGTTCCTGAACTGAGCTCCTTCACTGGGGAGCTGTATGGTCCCTCAGCATCTGATAACATTGCAAAGCAGGAGAGAGCCCTGGCTTTGCACGTGTGTCTGAGGAATCTGCCTCCACCCTGAAACCAGGGGGAGGAGAGGAGGAACTGTATTTTTGGCACAGGTTACCTTGTGTATTTACATTTTCTGCTGGGATGAATTGCCTGTAATGGTCAGACATGAGTGATTCAGTTAATTTGGGGCTCTTTTCTCATCTAGCCTCACTGCAGTGCTGCATGGGGATGCAGATCTGAGGCTGTTTAAATATTGCTTGCTTTTTCAGTGTGTCACACTCCTCCTGGCAGTGAAGCAGTGTGTAAACGTGTGTCACACTGTGTGCTGAGCCTTTGGGTTCATTGTTAGGGTAAATTTGCTGTTATTGGCTGAGCAGACCGTGCTGGAGTGCCTCAGCATCCTCAGGGCAGTGGTGCTGCTGGAGCTGGCAAACTGCAGCTGGGAATCCCATCCAGGAGGAGCTGTGGTACTGGGAGGGATGGCTGAGGTGGTCAGGCTCAGCTGAGCCCCACGGTGCCTCATCAGAGCTGCAGGGATGCTCTGCTTGTCAGGGGGGTGCTCTGGAGCTGCTGCTGTGCTTCCCCTTTGCAGGAATCCCTGTCCCAGGCGCAGAGAGGGATCCCTCTCTGGGAATGAGTGTGTGGAGCCAGGGCACTGCAGGGATTCTCCTCTGGCTGCTCCCACAGCCCTGAATGGGGGTGTCCCTGCTCCCACAGCCCTGAATGGGGGTGTCCCTGCTCACACAGCCCTGCATTAGGGTTCCCTGCTCACACAGCCCTGCATTAGGCTGTCCCTGCTCCCACAGCCCTGCATTAGGGTTCCCTGCTCACACAGCCCTGCATTAGGCTGTCCCTGCTCCCACAGCCCTGGATGGGGGTGTCCCTGCCCCAAGGGCTGCTGAGAGCCAGGTTGGGGAGGCACAGAGAGGAGAAGCACACCCTGCCAATGCTCAGTGTGGCACAGGCAGGGGGGCAGCTGTGCCCTGCCCAGTTTGGGGAAGGAAGGTTCTGGAAAGCTGGGCCACCTTCCCACAGCCCTCCTGCTGCACAGGTGTGCCAGGTGAGCTGGGTGGAGGCTCCTGGGTGGGATGGGGCATCTGTGAGAAGCAGGCTGGAAAGGGAGCTGCTGTGAGCCTGTGGGGTGCAGGACAGGGTGTGAGGCACAGGCAGGCACCACTGCAGGCACTCCAGCCGTGCTCCAGAGGGTATGCTGTCATTCTGGCTTGCAGTTTACTACCAACATGCCACTGTGGCCAGGACGTAATTTTTCTTTTATTTAATAGCTGAATAAACATTTTTCTCTCACAGAATGTACTGCACTAGGCAGAAAGGAGTTTCCTCTCTGGGGAGACAGCAGTTTGGGCAGTGCCAGGTTTGCAGTGCCATGGCAAAGGCTTTTGAGTAAGGTGGGACGTGCTGCCTTCTCTGGCATCAAGCTCAGCAGTGAAGGAGCATCTCCCAGAGTCCTGGATTGGTTCTGGGAAAGGCAAAACGTTTTGAGTAAGGTGGGATGTGCTGCCTTCTTTGTCACTGAGCTCAGCAGTAAATGCAGCATCCCCCAGGGGCAGAGAGTTCTGGGACTGGTTCTGGGAAAGGTAAAGGGTTTTAAGTAGGGTTTTAAGTAAGGTGGAACATGGTATCTTCTCTGTCATTGAGCTCAGCAGTAAATGCAGTATGCCCCAGAGTCCTGGGATTGGTTCTGGGAAAGGCAAAGGGTTTTTAGTAAGGTGGGACATGTTGCCTTCTCTGTCACCAAGCTCAGCAGTAAAGGAGCATCCCCCAGGCCCTGGATTGGCTCTGGGAAAGGCAGTGACGCTGTGGGGCCGGGCTGGCTCTCACAGGTGACTGAGCCCAGCGGGGAAAGGGGAAGCTGCAACCCGAGAAGGTCATGTTGGGCTGCTCCTCTGCTTCCCCAAGCTCAGCCCACTCCGTGTCCCTGAAAGACCTAGGTAGAGCTAAAGTTAAGTCAGTCAGATAAATATTTATAGTACGAATGTTGGAATATAATCCTCGAGGGGTCTGATTGCTCTCTCTGTACTCCAAAATGTACTAAAGGGGAAATAATAATGCTATAAATAAAGTCATGTTTAGCTGGGTCATTACCTTGGGGTGTTTCTGGTTCTTCTCTGGGGACTGGAGTTGCAGCAGTGAAAAAATTAGCAGGGAACTGGAAAACCAGTAGAGGGTGATCCCTTTGCCAATGATCCCTGGTTTGCAGGGCTCCTCAGCTATGCAGTGATTCATCATTACAGCAGCAAGCAGGTTTAAAGTCCTTGTATGTGCAAGTCATGGCAGCAGCCAGAGCAGCCCTTGTACAGGCTGGTCAGACCATTCTGTTGCAGATTCTTTGGAGAAGCCTCACCCATCAGCTCTTTTGGGTTGTTTGTGGTGGGGTTTTTGTAGTTTCTTATTGCCTTGTATTAGAAAATAGAGCAGTGCACAAGATTCAGAAAAAAGTAATAAATTTTTTAAATTTTATTTTTTAAATTTTTTAAAGTAATAATTTATTTTATTTTATTTATTTTTATTTTTTAAAAGTAATTCATTTTTTTAATAAAAGTGTTTTTCAACTGCCAGTTCCCCACACCGATTTACAGAGACATCCTCCAAAACAGTTAATATCTACACACAGAAAAAGTGCATCTTTGTGTAGAAGAGGAGTTTGATTTGGTTTTGCTCTTTCTCTTTACAGGAGAAGGACTTGGTGCTGCTGAGCATGTGTTTCTTCTGGACCAGGCTGCTCCAATTTCAGTAAGACAGTGGGTAGAGTTTGCAAGAACTAAAACCAGCTTGCACAGAAAGTGAAAGGACCAAGCTTTCCTAAACCCACCATCCCCAGCTCCTGTGGGAAAGACTTGGAGGTTAGTGAAGTTCCTGATGTATGCAAGCCTTGCTGGGAAACGCTGAGTGTTTGATTTGGTCTGAGATACCCCAGAGGGGGGAGGCTGGCTGGGATGTGTGGCTGTGCTTGTGCCCAGGGCTGCACCAGCCTCTCTGCTGGGCAGCAGCTCCAGGAGAGCCAGGAGGGAGCTGTGGGAATGGTGCTTGCCTTGTTTCCTGAGGGGGAACCCAGTGTACCTGCAGGGACTCCTCCTCCATCCTCTTTTCTGCCGGTAACTGGATCCCAGGTTATCTCCTTAATGCCATTTCGTTTGTACTTGCTGGCCCTGAGCAGCCTTGCTGCTCTAACTCCTATTGCCCTGTGGTCAACTCTGAAATGGAGTTTGTGCAGGAGTGCAGCAGTTTGGGGTGAGCGGGTATTGGTTACCCTGCACATGGCACCAGAATGTGCCAGGCTGGGGCACACACCACACTCTGCAGAGTGCACGGGCTGTATTTAGGGTCAGGGCTGTATTTACTGCATGGCCCTGAAACATCTGACAGCCAGGAGGGCTGGGCCCTGGGTGCTCTGCTGTTTGAGTACCAGCAGTGAGCTGGAACCTTTTCCTGTGCCATCAGTGCTTGGGCTACACACCCAGCAAAGAACTGGCCCTGCTTGAATTTACTTTATCACTCCGATGCTGATTTTCAGCTTCTCTGTGACAATAGGAACTCTGAAAGAGGAGGAGTAAAATCCATTTCCTTTGCCAAATGTGGTAGCAACGATGTGGAAGAAATAAGTGGACAAAGTGAGCTGTGAGGGGTGTTCTGGGCTGGATTCCTGTCCCAGGGTATCTGAGTGTGTGTGCACCTGTCTGTCTGTGAGCCTTTAACAGGGACCAGTCTCACCCAGAAAGGGAATTCAATTTATCTACTGTAAATCATGTTTGCCACAAGTTTCATCTATTGTCATCATTCATCTTCGCACCTACCTTCCTACTCTCTTGTTCCCCTGACTGCTGTTTCAGATCTTTCTCCTGTGGTTGTTATTTTATATTTATTTCTCTTGTATTGTTACATGGAATGGGTGGCTGCAGTCACTCCCCAAACACCTGCTGGAAATTTTATCACACATCACAATTTTATCAGTTAGCATCACATGGTAGGACTAGATTATACGGAGACAAAAATCCTCTTTTTTCTTTTTTTTCTTTTTTTTTTTTGGTTGAGGTTTTTCCCCCAGGTGGATAGCTGAAAATAGCCTTGTTCAAAACAGACCTCCCACAGAAGTCTGTATGAGTCTGGCAGACACTAGAGCTTGAAAAGTGCTCCATGAGTTCATTTTGACTTCATAATTTGTATCAGCATTTGAAAAAAATAAATAAATAATGCTGCCTCTTCTTCACTGAAGAGCTTTCAGCTTTGTGCTTGACAAGTGCATTTATCTGATCATGTACAAGACTGATTTTCAGGTGATTTCCCTCTGATGTCAAGCCATAAAACAGCCTGGAGCCTGATCCCAGAGGCCCTTACCAGCACTGTCTGCTGGCTGCAGCAAACATTCATTTCTTGCAAATAATTAAACCCCTGTGGAGCAGCAATAGCTGGGGTGCTGATATTGCATTTAGATAAGGAGGAGGAACTGTAGGTGATGCAGGAAAGCTACTTTGAAGTATTTGTTCTCTCTCTAAAGCACTTTCTCACTGAAAGGAGATGTCTATCAAATCCCCCTCTTGCCAATTAAATTTAGCTCTCAAATTGCTGCTTCTGAGGAGCTTCAGGAGGTGCAGCCCTCACATCAGCTCCAGCTGTGCTGTGGGCTGGTGCAGGCTGAGGCAGGGATCAGACATGTCCAGCAGCGCAGACCTGGCCTGTTCTGCCTGCTCCTTACCTGCAGGAACCAGGGCAAGGGCTGGAATCAAACCTTGCTTTTCTCAGCCTGTTCCTGTCCCTGCTCAGGGCCCATGGCCACACTTTGGAATAGGATTCCCTGAGCATTTACTCCCACCTGCCCCTCACATCAGGAGCTTGAAGCCCACTGACTGCATCTGGAGGCTCCTGCCAGAGCCAGGGTGTGTGCCCTGCCTCCCCTCATCAAACTGCTGTTTTGGAGGAGCTAAACACTCACAGCTTCTGCTGCTGCAGCTAATGGGAGCTGCAGAAAAGGCTCAGCAATCAGGAAAATCCAGCCTTCAGCTGCACTCTTGGGAATGGAGATGGCTGATCCTGTCATGAGCCCTTAAAAGCCCTGGTAGTGCAGTGGAAGTGGTTTGTAATAGCAGGAATTAATGTGTTAATAAATTTCCCCTTGCTTGCCCTGACACTAATTCAGTGGGCTTCACCTGCAAGGTGCCTGTGCTGACACCAGGGAACAGCAGCTCAGGGTTCCAGGGATGGTGGTGGGGTCACAGTTCTGAGAAAAGCACCCTGGCTATTTCATGGTACAGATGGGTCACACACAGCTTGCTCAGCCCCTGGGTTCCTTCTGGAGAATAAGCTGTACACAAAGAATAACAACTGGGATAATTTTAGGAGAGCAAGTTTAAAAAAAAATATGGGAAAGAGGGGTTGACTATAAAAAACACCAACAGGAGAGAGTCTTGCAGTGGCAGGGAGAAAAAAAAAATGCTTTAACGGGCTTCTCTGATTACCACTACTGACTCAATAGAACCCTCTACTCTGCCTAATGAGAACAGGTGAACTCTCCTGACTTCAGCAGTGACCTACCCATGACATCTTTTCTTGAAGCTCCAGCCAGGCTGGTGTTCCTGGAAGAGGTGGGAGGATTCAGTTATTTATGGCTAACTCTTTTCAAAGAAATTAAATGGTACTGCACCAGAATAACTCACCAGGTATTTATCCTGTCATGAAAATAAAAAGTTAAACATGTAATCAGAAATTTCAAAAGCAGTGTTTCTTTTGTTAGCTTGTTTTGAGTAAGCACTGCTCTTAGAAACTGGAGAGTCAGGAGGCTGGTGGTGTTCTTAGAGTGGTTTGTCCATCTGCAGCCTGGAGAGGTGTTCTTGCAGTGGTTTGTCCATCTGCAGCCTGGGGAGGTGCTGCAGAGCCCCTGTGCCAGGCAATGGATCCATCTGTGAAGGATGGTAGAGCAAGCCCACAGCAGTGTGAGGTGCAGCAGTGGAAAAACAAATGGAATCCTCTGCAGGCCTTTATCATGCTGTGCACTGGACAAGCTTTGTGGATCCTTCAGGAGCTGAAGGAAGGTGGCCTCCCATGTCCCCTGTGGCTGGGGGGAAACACCAGAATGCTTTGTCCATGTGCTCATAGGAAATCTCTTCTTGGCATGGATGTAAGAGCCCTTGTTCTGATCTGCTCTGTTCCTGCTGTATGCACAAGCCTGTCCTGGGAATGCTGTGCTGTTTCCTGGTGCTCCTGGAAAGCAGCTTCCTGCCACTCCTGGAGAACAGTCTTCTGCCCTGAGATAACCAGGAGCCATTCACTTTCTCTGGGATTTGTCCTCACATCCCATTTCCCAGCAGTGCCCCCCTGGGAGCTGTGGGAACTCAGGAGCTGTTGTGTGCCAAATTCCTCCATGGGCCCCTTCCAGCAGGAGCAGGGCAGGCAGCCTCTGCTTAGCTCATGGAGAGAGGAGGAAAAAGAAGAGGGGGAAACCAGAATACAATGTCTGTCCTTTCTTTCCTTCACTGGCATGTATTTTCTGGATGGGTTTTCCTGCTCTGACTCAACCTCAGTGAGCCCTGGGTGCCCAGTGTGTGATTGTTCTGCTGACAGAGGAGGAAGGAGGCTGTCGTCATGTGCCCTTGCTGAAATGGCCTCTGACATTTCTCTTAACTTGTTTAAACAAATACATCTCAAAACCAGTTCTCTTTAAGAGGGCAGCACACAAATGTTAACTCTGTGTGTGCTATGACTACTTTTCTATGATATTATGCTTTTTCAAGGAGCCATAGGTACGTTTTCATTGAACTTGAGCTCCTGAGTTGTTTAACAATATGTAGCTCCATTGCAAATAAGTTAATGTGAATGCATTTTCTGCTGGTTGTGGAGTTTATATTGTTCTTTAGATTAATTATAATGAAAATATTTCATTTGCCTATCCAGACTTGTGGGTATTTTCATTCCTGTTTGTGAAATTGGTAAGATTACATCATGATAATATTTTCTGGGTTTTAAGAGGGTTATGACAGGGAACTATTATGAATGGACAAAGGTTACCAAAAAAACCTGTGACAGTGTTTAAAAGTAATGTCTGTGTCTTCTATTACTGCAGGCCCGTAGTCTGCTTTGTCCCAGTAAATTCACAGCACAAATTTCAGTCTCCTGTTCATGCATGTCTTGGAGAGTAAAGGAAGTCTCACCTGTGCAGGAGCAGCTGGAAATGAGGACAGATGTTAGGAGTTGTTTTCTGCCATTTTTGTTTCACTGACCAGCCCCAGTCCACCCAAGGGAGATGCTGCCCCCTCCCCAGGACCTCACAAAGCCTGGATGTGAGGAGCAGCATGCTCCAGCTGGAGCCCCCTGCTTTCCATGCCTCTGGAAAAACACTCTGAGTTTCCAGATGACAGGCAAAGGGTTTCACAGTGAAATAATGCCCAGGCTTGTTCTGTTCCTGACATCAACCCCCTGAGTTCCCTCTCTGGCATCTCGGACATTTTGTGAGGCTCTGTAGCCTGTACTGTGCCCTGTGTGCAGCAGGTTTGCCAAGGGCTCTTGGAAAGTCCCTGACAAAGACCTTCCTTGGTGTGCTGAGATAGAGAAGTCTTTTAAGGACTGGAGTTAGCTAAATTGTGATAAGCTGCCGGAAGAGATTTTTGGGCTGCGTTGAGCTCCAGGGGAAAAAACTTTAATCCACAAATCATACCCTGCTGAAGGAGGTTTTGTTTTGCATAGCTGGTCAAATAGCAGTTTGTCTATGTTTTCATTTCTGTTTAGAGCTTAGGAAAAACACTGACCTATTTGAGCCCTTGAAAGGGTTGTGCAGAGCCCTACAAAAGGAAAGGCCTTTTCCCTGCGAGGAGGGAGCCACTGCAGCTGGGGCTGAGTTATGTAAAGGGTGAAAAATGGCTCAGTAAAGGTGCAAATTCAGCAGATGAACTGGGACCTGGAGAACAGAACAGTGCAGAGAGCTGCTGGTCATAGATGGTGGTCCAAGAGCATATTCCAGTCCAGGTTTATTCTTGCTTTTGGACTGAGTGCTACCAATCACAGAAAGTTTGGCTTTCCACTGAAGTTCCTCTCCTCCACCCTCAGCAGCAGCCCACAGAGGTGTGTGCTGCAGCTCTAGATTCCCCAGTGCTTGAGGAGATGCTTCAGGAAATGCTCTCCCCAAGCACATCAGGTGGGCAGGTCCTTAAGCTGTCACCTCTCTGCTGGGGCTGTCAGCACACAGTCAGTCTGTGAGCCAGCCTGGCAGGGCTGTGTGACACCCTGGGTAGGTCTGGCACAGCTTGTGCTCAGCCTGTGGGCCATGGCTTGTGTTTTTGCAAACATTCTGCATTTAGTAGCTGTGCTTGTGCCCATAGGACCAATTTCTATAATGTGCTGACACGCTTTGCTCCTGTAGGAATCTGTCTCTTGACACCTCTCCGGTGCCCATTGGCATAACAGGAGAACCTTTCCAAAGATCTCCTTGTGTTACCATTATTTTTAGCACAGAATTGCACTTTCTTCTCTGCCAGGTCAGCAATCCTTCCCACAATGCACCCACATTCTTGCCTCCTTTTCTCCCCAGGCAAACATGACCTGCAGCTTTCTAGCTACCAGACATAAATCAAGTGCCTTGGGATGACCTTGACACCAGCAACAACTGCTTGTCTTGTTGATTGTCTTGCACAGATGTGCCTGACATAGGTATTGAGATGCTTGAGATTAGAGGGAATCCTGGCAGGGGAGGCAGACAGAGCCTGGATGAGCTCACCCTGCCCGGGGAGCTGCCTGGGGGAGCAGAGCACACCTGCAGAGACCTCCTCACCCTCCTCACCTCACCTGCAGAGACCTCCTCACCCTCCTCACCTCACCTGCAGAGACCTCCTTACATCACCTGCAGGGCAGGAGCTAGTCCGGTGCCAGCCTCTGGGGTCACACAGCCCTGCCTGCCTTTGGGGAGTGCCAGGCTGTGCCCCAAGGGCTGTTGGCACCTCTTGATGGCAGAAATAAGGCAGCAGAGATTCAGGGATAGGAGTACCCCCTTCCGAGTGAGAGCAGAGGGTTGGTGGCAGTTTTCTGGCTCTCTCAGTGAAACTGCACTTCAGGAATGTTTTTTCTGAGGCTTGACCTGCAAACAGCTTTGCACCAGTGTAGCCAAAGAACTGGTTTTAAACCAATAGAGCACCAATCCTCTCTGGCTGTTCGTCTATTGAGAACTGGTATACTTGTGTTTGGCTTGTCCTGGGAGGGGCTTGGGCTAATGCCTTCTGCTTTCACAGCAGAACCATCTGCTTTTCCAGAGGCTCCCTCAGGTCTGCCACTGCAGCTGCACAACCTCCTCCAGTCAAAATGAATTGGTTTTGGAGCTGCTGTTTATATCTTTGTACCTATAACTTTTGTGTGCAGCTGGACTTGCAAAGCCTAAGGCAGCTGTTTTGCTATAAATGTTGCTTGTAAGCTTTTCTAACAAAGCCCAGCCCTTGACAAGTGTTTCACAGCCCTCTAATCACATCACAGCTTGGAGGGCCACATGTTGGAGGCTTCTCCTGTGGCACCAGGTTTAGTAATGTGTGCTTTAATGCCTGCTTTCTGCCTGCTGGAGTGAGGTTTCCTGCTCAGGGCTGCAGGAACAGTCAGAGCTTGTGTCTGACCCGCTGTTCAAAGCCAGCCTGGTGCCCCAAAGCCACCCCTGTGCTGGTGCTGCCCAGGAGCCTGGCACCCAGCTCCCTGCTGGTTCTGCAGGGGCAGCATCCCCAGGGACAAGCACAGGGTGAGGCTTTCTGACAAACACAAACCTGTGTTGAGGGCAGTGTCCCGGCTGAGAGCAGGGCTGTCAGCAGGGCTTTTCCTGTGCTGGCTTTGGCACTCAGGGTGTGCTGGGAGCTTGCTGCTGCAGGAGAGCAGTCCCTGCTTTCAGGAGATGGCCCTGGGGAAGAGGCCTTGTGACTGCATGTTCTGGGCTGCCTTTCCCTGGGCCATGGTGGGTGCTGCCCCCCTGGCTGTGGCAGCGGATCCGCCGGGAGCGAGTGACGCACGGCCAGCACAGAGCGCCATTGTGGGATGGAGTCACAGGGCGCTCCTAAAATGGACAGAAAGGGAAAATCGCTTCATCTCTGACCCCTCCATTGTGAACAACCTTTCTAGATAATACAAGGAGTTTTGCACTGAGATTACAGGGTAGTCTTTGCTCCCAGGTATTAGTCAAGCTCTTCCTTCTGCTGTTAGAGACCCATCTGAAGTGGTATGAAATGCAGCAAGCTGCTTAAAACATGTCTGAGCAGGCAAAAGAAAGAAAGGTCTGGTATTCGGGGAAGGCAGCAGAGGTAAAGGCTGGCAGGTAGGTATGTCAGGCACACCTCAGCCAGCTCTGTGCTGGTCTGTGCAGGTAAAACAGCACCCAGTCCAGCAGGGCAGCAGGGTAAATGCACACACACACCTGGCCCATGGTAACACCTGACACTGCTGCAGGTGAGTTTGTGCTGTAACCCCAGCAGCTGTGCTGCACTGAGAGGTGACAGCCATGTAAGTGAGCTCTACTGCACCATGACCTGTAAAACATTGCTATTTTGAGATTGCTGCTCTTGCACTTGTCTTTCCATCCAGTTACATTGGTGCCTGAAAATATTCTCTAACAACTCTGATTCATTCACTGAGGGTTTTTTTCTGGTAACTGTTTTACTTTTTTTTCCCCTTCTTATTTTAACTGTGTTTAAGTAGAAACCTTAGATGAGTAGCCATGTTATTTAGGCACTGTGAGAGGCAGCAGTACAAAATGAGGCAGTTTGTTTTTCCTGTCTTAGCCAGCCAAGCAATTGCCTGCTCAGTCAGCCCTCCCAGCCACAAGTGGGTGCAGCCCAAGGCTCCCACCCCACACCACAATTACAGACATCCACATTGTTCCCAGCTAATTGCTTTCTCCTGAACAGAAGCTGGTTTTCTTTGAACTGCAGCACAATGTGACACCAGGCATCACGTTGCCTTCCTCCTCACTCTCCTGTGGCCTTAGCAACCTGATACAGCTGTGACCAAAATAATGCCCACGGCTGTTAAAGTCAACACAGCTTTCCAGTGTTTTATGAGAGAATTGAGGAGAGAAATGCTGATGGGATGTGGTCTTGCATGTTAGTTCAGAGAACTAACTAGACTGGTCTTCCTCCCTGCTTTCAGGCAAACTAAGCTGTATTAATCACTTTATAAAGAAATATCACAGTGCAATGGGGTAAGATTTCTGTAGGCTCAGAAACACAGGAGGAAAAGCAGTTTAAATCTTAGTTTAATTAAGACTTAGCCTCATCTGGGCTTTAATTGGGCAGACTGGTTCCTGGTGGTTTCTGCTGTAGGCAGCCTGTTTCATTTCTCTGCCTTGCCCCTGTGCCCAGGGTACCCTGGGTTAACTCCCAGGGTTTGTTTCTCCTCTGGTTCCTGTGCAGATGGGAATGGCCACTCAGTGCTGAGGCTCTCTCTGGACTTTCAAGTCTTAACATCTCCAGGTCATCCTTGAGCAACTCTTCCCCCTGCCTGCTTTCACTGCCTTCTTGCTTGGCTGCAAGGTGTCAGGATGTAAATTAATGTCCCATTGTGCCTTTGTCCTTGGGCTTGGTGCTCCATTTGCCATGTGAAAGCAGCTGGGGTGTTCAGAGCTCCTTCCAAAAGAAGCTTTACCCCACCATGTGCTGTGCTGGAACCAGCTGGTGCCCTGTCAGTGTCCCAGCCTGCTCTGGCATGCACAGGTGAGATTGGAGCCTTTGCACTGCAGGTCTGAGCCTGGTGGGTTTTGTTTGGAAGGAATATTGAAGAAATAACTGTTATTACATGCATTGTACTGTTAATACATGTTATTACATGGTTGTACTGTGAGTTGTTCTTCACCCCAGAACAGCAAATGCTGCTGCAAGTCCCTTCCTCCACAGGGTACCTTGAATTGACCACAGCCCTCCAGGACTCATTGGCATCTCACAGCTCACAGATATGCACCAGTGGCTGCTGTTTGTTCCAGTGAAAGAGGGAGTATTTCTTCCCAGCTCCATGACTTTCCTGGGTCTCTGCAAATCCCTGACTCTGCTCTCCAGCAGAATAAGTTATGGGGATTTCCTGATCTGCACAGCACATTTTTCAATTTGGTATTGCTTTGCTTTTATACTAGGGCTATGGGGCATTTTCTGTTTCTTTTTAAAAGCAGAAATAAATTTGCCCCATTTTACATGAAATGCAAGTAGCAATGCAAATCCCTTACATAACAAACTTATTCCAGCTTCCTCCTAAGAAGATTGATTTGGATATACAGAATAACATTTCACCACTTGGGTAGGGAGTGATCGGGCTAAATTCTCAGCAAATATGAGCACCAAGCATCCTTAACCTTGTGAGTGAAATTGAAAGAGCAAGAATAAACCTGTGTGTCTGTAGCACCACCAGCCTTCTCCCAGCAGTTCTGGGCAACATTTTTCTTGCCATCCTCTACCAGATGAGCTGGCTCCATAGCCTCAGCTCTGCACTCCTCCAAGGCTGAGTGTGCAGAAGTTCTCTCTCAGCTGTGTGCTCTCTGCCCAGCTGCATGTGTCCCATTTTAAGTTGTGCTGAGCTAGGTGCTTTCACATACTGGCAGATAACTCATTCTCTATCATGGTGTATACTTCAGGATTTGCACCACATTAAATTAATTTCATCGGGAATTATTGCCAAGTGCTTCAAAATCTCACATTGAAAGTTGATTTGAAAGCAACAATAAATTAGTATTTTCAGAGGGATGGAAATTAGGGCAAGGAACATGTTGACTTAGAAGCATTTACAAGGAACCAAGTCACAAAGGTGCTGACCCTGTTTGATGTCGATTTGTTGCATCACTTTATCCAAATTAAGTTTCTGCTATCTCTGCTTCCTTCTGTTAATGCTGGGGCACTGTTACTGCTGTGGTTCCTGAGAATCCCTGGGCTGGGTGGCACTTCCCAGTGAGAAGGTGGTCAGAAACAGAGCTTATGAAGTAGTGCCATAACAAACATCACCCCACAAAAACAGGGGCACGTTGGTGGGGAGGATTTGTTGGGTCCTGTTGATGTGTGTGTTGTGTGTGCTCAATGGTGACAGAGCAGCAGAGACTCAGTGCTTTCAGGAGCTGTCACCACCCAAAGTGCCAGCCCAGGTTTGGTTCTGGACTCTGCATGGCCGGGGCTGAGGTGAGGATGTGTTCCCCGAGGGCTGTTCCCACAACTGCAGTGAATAACTCCCCTAAAGGGAATTACCTTGGGGCAGATGCTGCACCCACAGCTGGCATTGTGTTCCCTCTGCAAAGCCTTGGCCACAGGACAAAGGGAGTTGGAAATGTTGGTGGATGGGATCTGGAGCAATGGCTGGCAGTGGAGGGGCTGCTCCTGCTTGGGGGGTGTGTGGGAGGACAGTGAAGTGTTGTCAAACTGAAAGCTGCTTTTGATCCCTTATAATGAATTTTTGTGATGTCAGGTATTTAGTGGTTTTCTTTTTTTTTAATTCTTTTTTTTTCCAGCTTTGAAACATCACAGTGTTTTAATGTTCTGCTATGTAACTGGGTATATACAATAGTGATTAGTTTGGGAATTTCTTCAGATCTTTAGGGATGCCACAGTTTCTTAGTTGACAATATAATAATATACGAGAGCCCATCTTGGCTGCAGGCTGTGGTAATTAGGCAGTTTTGCTACAAAGCTGCTCCAGCAGTGCTTTGAAGCCCTGCCAGCTGCCAGAGCCCTTCAGCTCAGCCAGGGCCACACGAGCTGGGAGCTGCAGGTTCCTGTCCCTGATGGGGGGCTCTCAGAGCAGGCATGGCAAATGTCACACACAGCACACTGCCAGCTGTGTCCTCTGCCTTCAAAGACTCTGTCAAGAAGCCCCATGTAAACACTGCATTTTTGTAAAAATATTCCAGATTAGTTCTCTTCCAGAAGGCAATATGAGTGAATAAACTAGGTGACAATGGTCTACACAGAAAAGCGATAAAACTCATCTTTGCAGTGAATGTGAGTCTGATCTTATTTCAATCAGACATTGGTAGGCTCTGGTTTTATTTTCTTTTCACTGTGATGATGAAAAAAGATGGATTATCTCCAAATCATAGATCTTTGAGAGGCTTTGAATGGTTACCTGAAGTTTAAAATTAAAGAAATACAGAAGGAGACTGCTCAGAAAGACACTTTGCATAGAAAACATACTTGGAAAAGGCAGTAAAGAGCAAAATCGAAGAAAGCAGTCAGAGAATAAGATTCCTGAATGATTTGTCCATATGCATACTTCTAGGAACCTTTCAGAAATTACTTCAATATTTAAGCCCTTTTCCTGCAGTACTGAAAGTCTTTGCTAACACTTCAGCTCTATCTCTTTTATTTATTATTTGTAACACATGACTGCCTCTACTATACATGCTTTCTCCTCTTAAGTAGCACCTCATAAGCATTCAAGATTATATCTTTAAAAGAAAGTATAATATCCCAAAGAACAAACATAGCACAGCATAACCTTCACCTCACTGGGTTGGAGACAACAAAGCTGTGAAAGGACTCTGGTGTTCAACAGTGGAATACAAGTAGTTTTTGGAATGCTTTCTTCTCTTTTCATAGAATCATGGAATGGTTTGGGTTGTAAGGCACCTTGGTGATCATCTAGTTCCAACTCCTTGCTGTGGGGGTTGCCATTAATGAATGATTTTTTTTTTAATGTTATGTTTCTTTTAAAAAGAAAGTTTGACTTTAATAGTCAGCATATATCCCTTCAAAATGTTGCAAAGGTACCTTCCAGCTCCTTCTCACACCCATGACTCTAGAAGCTATTGCTTTTAGTGTCCCCATTAGTCACTTGCTGGATTGGGATGGATATCTTTACCCAAATTCCAGTGAGATCACAGTGAGAGGCTTCTGTGGCTGTTTTTCATTATGTTTAACCACATCACCACCCCTGTTAGGTTACAGCTTGCATGAGGTCAGCTTATGGAGGAAAACCAGCTTTTTGGGGACAGAAGAAAGCACTCTGAAAAGTCTACAGAGTACTTGGCTGAAAGTAGAAAGCTGTAATTGTCCAATTTCATCTGCAATTTAGGAGCACTATTGAATTCCACAGTGTTCCTCAGCTTTCTCACAATAGCACCCTCTTGTCACTTTCCCTATACCTCAGATTGGCCTAAAGTCTTGCGCCATGTCATTTTGTCAAAACTTTTCCATAAATGGGCTCTGAGGTGATATTGTTCAAAGTTTGCTGTGCATTTTTCAGTCAGGCTCAATGGCAAGATTCCACCATGCTCTAAGTAGATCTCCCTCTAGGTGATCCTTTCTTCCACCCACAGGCCTTAGCCGAGGGGAAGCTGGACATTCTGTACATTTGTTGGGAACCTGGAATGTTTGGAAATGCAGGACTTGCAAGGGCTCCCCAGGGTTTCAGTGTTGCAGGGGACAAGGACAGTGAGCTGCAGGTGCCTTGCTGTCTGTGGCAGAAAGAAGACGATATAGGAAGGTGGAGATGGAGATTTGACATGTCAGCAGAGAGACTCCTGTTGTGTACCTTCATCTGTGGGGCACTCCTCTTCTCTACATCTCCAAGGGAATACAGAAACATGAAACCGAATTCCTCCTGGTTTCACCCCCTTCTCCTGCCCTTTCCTTGCTCTCCTGCCTTGGCCTGTGTCAGGAGCAGGGCTGGGGTAGATTGGCTGCTGCTCTGACCCTGCCTGACCCACAGTGGTTCTCCTTGCAGTGTTGTGCAGCTTTTCCTCCTGTGCTGGGAGTCCTTGCTCATTAGTACTGTAACACTGGAAGGATTTGAGGAGGCTTTTTGCTGATTTTGTCTTTAAGATGAGCCTGACCCTGCAGGAATGGAAGGGTGTGGGAATTCTGCACATTATTTCTGATGTCCAGAATTGCCGAGACAACCCTTGGGGGGCTCTGAAGCCCTGGAACATTGCCAGAAGTGCTTGGTGGCTAGACTTTGACCCTGCACGGGATGCCACACATGTGTGAGGATGGGAGGATCACACACACAAGTGGTGAAGGGATAGATTAATTATAGAGTGAAAACACAGGTTTTAGAATCTCGGTACAGGGGGGTTCTAGGGGACAAGATGGAGGAATTAGGGCGTGTCCTGTCCTTCTTCTTCTTCTTCTTGTCATCCATCTTTGATGGTGATGGTGGCACTTTGAGATTGGTTCTTACTGAAGGTGCACTTGTCAATAAGAGTGAAAGGTATTGGGAGGAAAAGGTAAATATCCTACATGTAGTTTTTGGTATAAAGATAAGCGGCCGCCCCGAGGGAGGTCAGTGTGCTCACGGCTGGCTTGCTGTGCGGACCTCTCTCGGGCCGGGAGAAAATATTGTAGATAAGAATTAATAAACAACTCTGAAGAACTGAAAAACCTGAAGGCTCCTTTTGTCCTTTCGAGCGCGGGCTGCCTCAAGGCCATCCAGAGCCTTTCCAGGCCATTTCAACAGCCGAGATGGGACAGAAGGGTGCCAGTGGCCCCATGGAGCAAGCAGAGTGTGATGCTCTGGCAGGAGCAGGAGCTGTCCTGGTGTGGCAGCCCCCTGCAGCACACCCTGCCTGGTCAGAGTCAGAGCCTGCTGCTGCACCAGGGGCTCTGCAGTCACACAGACACTGCCTCTGAGCTTTGGGGGGAAATGGGGCTCTCTCAGCACCTTTCTGTCACACTTCTCCTCTGCCTCCTGTCAGGACAGATCCAGCAAGGGCAGGCTCTGCCACTCCAGCTTTCCCTTTCTGCTGCTTCAGTGTGAGCATCCTCTGCCCTGTGGGTTTTGCACAGAGCTTCAGGGCTGTTTGCTGGCTCTTGATCTGCTTCACAGTGGAAAATTCTTCCACAAGTGTTACTTACAGGAAGCAAATGAATATCTCCTCTAAATGGTCTGGCTGAGGAAATGGGTCATTTAGTGAAGTGTGCTGTTTACTGGATAGCCAGTGGCCCATCTCCAAAATATATACTCAGTCTGAAGGAAGAAAAATATCTGAAATTATTCACTTTTTATGTCAGCTTTTAAATGGTATGTAGTTCATAGCTAAAATTTAAAAATATGCATTTTCATGTGGGCTAAAAACTTCCTATCCTGTTTCAGAAATTTGGTCAAACCAAGTTTTAAATTTCTTTCAGTAAAAAATCCTGGGTGTGTATGACTTGTTGAGGTTTTCTTTGTTTTGGGTTTTTTGTTTTTTGGGTTTTTTTATTAACTGTGTCATGGTCCTCCACATACTGTAACACTTAATAGCTTTGTTATAATGGCTTGTGGTAGGGCTAATATCTCCCAGTGATAAATTGGTAAATTTTGTACTTGTTTTATTCAGTAATTCAAAATGCAGCAGCCAGTTCAAGCCTGGAGCATGATCTTGGTTTTATGCAGGGCTGCTTTTATGATGCCTTAATTTATAATTGCAGTTTCTGCCTGCACCCCTTTGGTATTTTTGGTGCAGCCTCAGGCTGAAGGGAAAGTGCCTCATTCCTTAACCCAGCAGACATGAATAAGCATGTTGACATGGATCAGTGCAAGATTAGCACTGCTCTGGCTTCAGATTATCTAGATCAGACACTATTCTGTAATGTGATACTATCCACATTCAAAACATCATAATCTGGCAAAAACAAAATGCACCCAAACACGGTGTTTAATTTTCTGCTCTGGCATGGGTGCTGCACAGGTGCCAGGGAAAGCAACAACACCTGAGCCCACGAGCAGAAGTGCAGCATCAGGCCAGGGCTGGTGCTTTCAGGGAATTCTGTTAGCAGTACAGAAATGCCTGTAGCATTTGTCACATGGCTGCTTTTGGTAGCTCTCAAATGTGAAAGAAAACAGGAAAAAAAAAAGCAGCAGAAATCTGTAGGCATGGAGACTGAGCCCCTTGAAAGTGAGAGGGACATTTTGGGCTGCTCTAAAGGTTTGTAGTTGGCCCAAGGGTCATCCAGAGCTTCATGGTTAACATTTGAAGCTGTGTCAGAGCACAGAAAGGACCCTGCATGTGTCTGGATCAGCTCTGCACTCCCTATCAGATTTGGCATTATCAGCTACACCACTCCTCATATTTCCAGCAAGTAGGTGTTTGCACAGGGCAGAAAAGCCTTCCTTTTCAATCCAGAACCATTCATCAGTCTGCTTCAGAGGTCAAATCCTCAAACAGTTTGGTAATTCTACCGTCATCATCTTCATGTGACTCCAGTGCAATCTGATAATGACTTTTAAGTAAAAGTGTGTCCAGGGCTATGGCAAACTCCTCTGAGCAGTTTCATTAAGCAAACTCCCATATCTCTAGACTTTGCTTAACAATTGCAAAATGGTTACTCAGTTAATGTTTATCCTATTGTTACCAAAACTCCCAATTCAGTGTGCCCAGTTCAGAGAGCAGTATATGCGTCAGTGGTAATTGCCAGTCTGAGCCTCCCAAGCTAAATGAAAAGCAACTGTGCCTTGAGCTACATGACTAAAGGACACATTTTCAAAGGCAGCCAGTCCATCAGAGGTGCAGTTCCATGTAGTTCCTATCACCTATCCTTTTGGATGGGAATTTAATTCCTAAATTACTTTGTGGTCTTTGAATTCCTAGGGACATGTACATCCCCCCCTTTAAAAAATACATTCTTTTCTTAAAAAGTCCTGCTTGAAATCTCCCAGCTGATGACTTTCTGTCTAGCATCTCCTCTGGGTCACACAGATGCAGAATGGCACAAACCACATCCTGGCTGGAGACTGCATCACTTCATGAACAACAAAAAGCTCAGCAGTCATCAAGGAGAAAAAGTTTCAGAGCTGTTCCAGCAGCTGTAGATTTTACAAGCGTGTGAAAATGTTTTAGAACTATGACTTAGTGTGTCTCAGAAGGAAAAGATTTGTGTGAACTTGTCTGTGAGGCAATGAAAGTCCAAGAGATGATACAGAGGGGGGAAAGTCGAGTTAATGTGTCTGCCCTGGTTCTGGAGTATGATGGTGTGCAGGACCTGGCTGCCTCCTTCACCCTCCTCAGGAGCTGCCCCTCGGACCCCAGCGAGCCCCACAGCCTCCCCTGTTGTGTTTCAGACCATGTTTGGAGCCTGCCAGCTGGGCACAGTAAGAAGCTCCCTCCTTTTGGCACTGGGCAGGTCTCCATCAGCATGGAAAGGCAGCAGCACGCTCTGAAGAGGGCTGCTGGGGGGGACTGGACTGCCAGGGTGACCTCAGTATTCACTTGGCTGGAAGTCCTTGTCATAAGGGCTTGTTTGCACAAGGACTTGAATCCTAGAGTAGAAGGAGCAACTTTGGTCCAGTTTGGAGTAAGCTGGCTGCCAGCAGCCTGGATGGGAGAGCTGATTCAGCGTGGCCAGCCACTGCCTGGGAAGCCTTGCCCGGCCATGTGGTTCCTGTGCTGAACAACTGGAAAAAATTACTGGCTTAATGGGATGCAGGCTCACGAGCTGAATCAGCCTCGGCAGGGTTTTTGTTGTTTTAACTGTTCCTTGCATTGCAAACCCTGCTCCCTGGCCATCTGTGGGGCTGAAGCAGGAGTGGTGACTGGGGAGAGCAGCCCCTGCCCCAGGCAGCAAGGGGAGCTGGAGAGGGGCAGGGTAAAGCTCAGCCCTGCAAGGGAAGGAGGGGAGGTAGAGCCCAGGCACCAGCACATCTCTGCCTCACAGCAAACACAAATGTGCCCTCTGTGGAGGGCAGGGGACAGTGAGAGGGTGGCAGCTGTGCCAGCCCACGCTGAGTGCTCGGTCCATCAGGGCTTTGTCTGCCAGAGCCATGTGGGCTCTGCTGCCTCCAATCACTGTGTGCAGCCATTGCTGCTCTTTGGCTGGGGCAGGCAGCTCTGCTGAGGCACTTTCAGGTCACTGTGACTTACAAAGGGAAATACTTTTCAATCCTCCTCTTCCCCTGCCATGTAGAAACACAGAGATCAGTGAGGTTGCAGTCAGGGAGGGCTCCTTGCACTTGCTTTCCTGAGCTCCTGACTTTACCTGTGGAACTGTAAATTCCTCACCCAGCAGGGGACTGTGCAAGGCCACTGTCACACAGGCTCAGACAGCAGTAACACCCAGACAAACAGTTCTCTGACCATGTTTAGCAGAGGGGCAGCTACAACTGAAATTCTGGATCTGAGCTTTGTGTGCAGTAGTTGAGGAAAGTGGTGGATCACACTGCAGAAGAGCAGCAGGAATAATAATGGCAAACCATGCAAAAGTAATAGCAGCACTCCTCCTCCCACACCATATTCTACATGGAACAACTGAAATAGGGGTTGTCCAGCTTAAACAACAAAGGGTAAAGAAGCAGAGAACAGTCTTCAAGTTTGAAGTCAGGGTCTGTGGGGTATCTCATCAAGAAAGGGACCAGAACTGCAGCAAGAAGGGCTGGCACAAGGCAGGAGGAGCCAGGGCTGTACTGCTGCCTCTCTGCTTCAAATCTGGACTTCATGGGATGTGCAACACACTGCCTTCCTTTACCCAAGAAATGGGGATAAGAAATCATGGCTGGTTACTTTATCCCAACCATCCACTCGATTCTGAGCCGTTCCAGTGCCTTGGAGGTGGCAGGGAGCCCAGGCAAGCGCTACACTTGAGCAGCAGGCTGTGTTTATGGTGTGAGGCTGTAGCTGGTGCCTGTGTGTGTGTGCCTGAGCTGATGGCACCCCCAGCACACAGCAGATGCTCCCTGCACACACAGCCACACAAGCTGCTGCCTGCTGCCTTCAGCAAACCCAGAGCAGCCGGTGTTGTGTCTTGTGACTCTGTCACTGTGGCTGCTGCCATCTCAGGTCTGTCTGAAAATGTGGCAGAGGGTTGGTGCTGTACACAAGAGGAATTTGATTTTGCTCCTGCACAGAGCTCCTCAGGGCCATGAGAATTTCTGGAGCCAACATTGTGCCTTGTGTGAGTCTTGTGGATTATAGAAATAAGGCCCAAAGCAGGGATGTGGCTTTCCTTTCATCTCCCAGAGCTTCCTCAGCCACATGCACAGCTTTATCAGCTCTTGAGGCTCTATTGTGACTCTCAAGATACTTGGTAGTTTGGCAAAGACACGGCTCTTTGATGCACAATGTTTCAGGGAAAATGAAGTATTTTTTTGTAAAGGGAGATGAGGAAATAAGGGATGTCTCCAGCCCCTGTGCCTGCAGAAGGAGACCTCAAAAAGCAAAGAGATGATAAACTCTTTGTTGTGCTGAGCCTTGGTTTTAAATTCAGACTTGTGCAAAGTTTCAAACTGCCACAGTTGCCTCTGACTCCCAGCAAAGCTCCTGAAGTCTTTTCAAGGCAGATGGAAGCTTCTACTGTTCCCTTCAGGAAAGGATTTGAGCACCTTGGGTCTGAAGGAGAAATGAGGTTTAATCATTGCACCAGTGCTTCCAGTTTGTATTTCTGCAGCATTTTATAAATAGCAGGAATATGGTCTTTGCTGTTCTAAACTCCTGATTACTGAGCCTGCAGCACAGCATCTTCTACAGCTAAGGTTGTCTCTAATTTTTAGCCTTGGCAGCCTTGACCATGACCTGGTTGGAATCAGACCTCTCTAAGCACTGCAGGGCATCTTAGAAGGATGCTGAGCTCAGATCTGCTTCTGCCTGGATCTGATGGCAGAGGAGCTGAGAGCTCTCCATGCAGATTGCTCATTGAAATGCAAACCTCATCCCAGTAAAGCTTCTGTCTGCCAGCATACCCTTTGACAAACTGATAATCCATGATAATAGAGAATTTTATCTCCATTCTTAAACATCATCAGGCATGATTATTAATGTCTTCCTATTGCACAATAAACAACACAGAACCCTCATCTTTCCTGAAAGTGGAAGGCAGGCAAATTACATCTGCACTGTGGGTGAGCTGTGCATTTGCTGCTTCTGCAATCAGCCAACGAACCCCTCCAGATTTCTGAGGCCAGACTATTGCTGTTGGCAGCTTATCTCCTTGCTCCACAACAGAGCAGGCTCTTGGGGTGAAAAGCTGGGCCTGTTGAAATCAGTGACAAAGTCCTGCTCATTTTCCTTGAGTCAGGGTTTCTCACTTAATCTCTTCATTTCTGAGTGGGCAGAGGAAAAAATCCTTTATTTTTTGAGTGCCTTCTTGGAGGGCAGCCCGTGTAATGTTCTGCTCTTGTCTGTGCAGAAGTTGTGCGAGGTGTGGGAGGTCCTGCAGTGCTGCCCTGCCCCGAGTGTCCTGAGCTGGGAAGGCAGGAGCAGGAGGACAGGATCTGTCTGTACTCCCAGCCAGGGCACATGGCATTCCAGCCTGAACTCTGTACCTGCTGTTCATCCTGCCAGGACTGAAACACATCTCAACAACACACCCTGAAGATTTCCTGGTATAGGCCAGGAATTTCTCTTTCTGGATCCTCTGGTAACTTGAGTGACCCCTTGATCTGATAAGGCAAACAGGCTCTGTAGTGCTGCTAGAATCAAATTCATAATTCTCTTTGCCAAACACGACCTTCCCTGTGGGCAGCCTCCACTTGCCCATAGGTAAGTAAGGAAAATGCTGCTCTTGTGTGCAATGAAAGTTCCACCTTGTGCCCCCTTCCAGGTGCTGCAGCACTGACACAGCTGAGATGTCTGCAGGAGCCTGGCAGAAATCCAGTGACTGCTACCCAACCATACACAGGTTTGGATTTAAAAAATCCCTACAAGTGGCAGTTCAAAGATGATTTCTGACCCAGCCCAGCTGGAATGGGCCCTGTGCTGGGTCTGACAGGAGCAGGACCTTGTGTAACTCTCACTCTGCTGCTCCCACTGACGCACTGATGGGATGGGCTGGAGGGGCCGTGGCAGCAGTCCTGCTGCTCTCAGGGAATACCCTGCCCTGCCAGCTGGCTGCTCCAGCTGCAGTGAACCCAGAAAAGTCACTGAGCCAGCTGCCCCAGAGGCCAATGACCCTGGGCCTTGTCTCTCACGCACTGCAGCACAATTGCCTTTTCCTTTGGAGCTCCTGAAACCTGCCCTGGTTTGCTGTCTTAAGAGCAATTACACACACAAGTCTTTCTCTCATTGCCTATATTCTGCCAAAGACCTCAACTGCACCCCAGAAGTGGGGGTTGTTGGTAATTTTTTCTCCCTTTTATCTCCTAAAGACTTTGATGCACCTGGCCCCTTTTTCTTAGAGCACCACCTTGATCACAGAGCACCTTACAGATAATTCTGGTTGTGTTGTTTTAAGGCATTTCCTCTTTCTCTCTTTTTGTGGTAAATGTTGGTAGAGCTCCACTGAAATGTTGCCTGAACTTCTAGCCCAGTATTAGACTTTGCTTTTAGAGAAAAGCTTCTAAAGATGTCCTTTTTTTTTGGCTCCAGAGTGCCCATAAAAAATCTCAATTAAAATGGAGGCAGAAGGAATGTGCCGTGAGTAACTGTGCTTTCAGTGATGCAGAGCTGGCTGGTCCTGACCTGACTGCTGTCCCAGTGCCTACATGCCTGTGCTGCACCTCTATAGGGCTTATGTGCACCTGAGTCACCACTAAAAGCTGCTGCTGGCACAGCCTGTGTCAAACTTGATCAAAGGAGGGCATTGAAGGTGGTGAGGGGTCTGGAGGTGAAGGTGGTGAGGGATCTGGAGATGAAGCCCTGTGAGGAGCAGCTGAGGACACTGGGTCTGTTCAGCCTGGAGGAGACTGAGGGCAGAGCCCACTGCAGGTACAGTGAGGGGAAGAGGAGGGGCAGGCACTGATCTCTGATCCCTGGTGACAGTGACAGGACACAAGGGAATGGCCTGAAGTTTGTCACAGGGGTTTAGGCTGAGTATTAGAAGAAGGTTCTTCCCCCAAAGGGTGGCTGGGCACTGGAACAGCTCCCCAGGACAGCAGTCACAGCACCAAGCCCGACAGAGTCCCAGAAGTGTTTGGACAAACTCTCACAGTGTGACTCTTGGGGATGGTGCTGTGCAGGACCAGGAGTTGTGCTTGATGACCCCTGTGGGTCCCATCTTAGCATATTCTGTGATAAATAGATGTAGAGGACAAGGACTGGCTTCTCTGCAGCACATTGCCAGATTCAGACTGGCACTGCAGAGGGGGAGTTTGGCAGCCCTGCTCACCAGTGCCACAGAATGGGGCACTGCTGCTCCATGTTTGCTGTGTTCACTTTTATGCTGTTAAGATAAGCAATGCCCCTGTGGAGGTGGCTCAGTTTGCAAAGGTGGCAGGAGGGTTCCCAATTCTCCTCTCCAACTGTGGAGGCCTGGTCTGTTCACCCTTATTCAGCTGCTGCCAGAGGCTGGGAAAAATACCCAGGAGCTCAGCACAGAAACCTGGGGCTTTTTGTGCCTCCTTTTTGTGCCAGGGAATGGGCCTGGGTGCTGTTGTGGGAAACATGGAGACGTGCACTTCCCTGTCCTCTCCCCTTTCCCAATGGCCTGAGATCAGCCTGAAGGAGCAGGGCTGGACAAGAGACTCAATTCCTGCTGCTCCTCACTTAGCTGGAGGCACTGGCATTGAGTAACTCTGGGCACACCTTCACCCCAGCCCCAGCACACTGCCAGGGCCCGTGTCAGCACCTGGCCATGGCAGAGCCCAGCCACTGCCCGTGTGCCACCACCCAGCGGTGTCCCCAGCCCTGCAGTGTCCCCAGCCCCATGGTGTCCCCAGCCCTGCATTGTCCCCAGCCCCACGGTGTCCCCAGCCCCGCGGTGTCCCCAGCCCTGCATTGTCCCCAGCCCTGCGGTGTCCCCAGCCTTGCTGTCAGGAGAACCCACAGTGCTGAGCCCTGGCTGCCTCTCAGACCTGCCCATGGACACCCAGCAGCTGCTCCTGGGCTGGACCCAGTGCCAAGGGCCTGCTGAAGTGGTGCTGAGGACAGGGACACCAGGAGCAGGAGCTTCCTTTGCTCAGAAATGTGTGTATCCATGTGTGTCTGTGCTTGCATTTGCATGCCCAAGACACCAAATTGGTTCATTTATATTTTCATGCATTTAAAGATTGCCAGCTGTGCTAATGATGGCTGCAGCACATCAACCACTTCTGTTCTCTCCCAGACTTGTTATTTTCCCACTGGTTGTTCTATCTGTTCTGTGAGAGTGCTAAAGTGCAATTTCTCTCACAGTCTCAGGTAGGAAATTGCAGTGTAGCCTGTGTATTTTAAGCATTACTTAATTTGAACAGGAAAGATCACAGGTTTGTTAGAGCAGAAAGAGACCTCATAGCTGGGATCAGTTAGCTACAGAAACTGTGGAAGACTGAAAAAAAGAGTATATTGTCATTTTTGGGAGATTTAAAAAAACATATGTCTTCTCTCCAATACGTCAGACTATTGAGCTTTATCAGTTTTACTGCAAACTACAAATTCTTTTTGTGTAATGACAGCTCTTTAATTAGAACTTGGAAGCAATAGCATCTGCTGATTATAGCATGGTCCAGCATGTTCTTATTCCTCAGTTTTTATTTCCAGCTCTACAATTAAATTGTTGCACGCCTCAAGGCAAGTAACTTCACCCCTCAGTGTCTGTACTTCCACAGATGGAATTAAAACCTCCACTGGAGATCCCTGGACAGAACCTGCTCAAATGGCACAGTCTTGGGTTACTTTTCCATCCTGTGCATGTCAACCCATGTAAGGTTTGGGATTTACCTTGTCCAGGCATAGGCTGTGAGACATTCCAGGTTTGAACAATGGAAATTTTATAGGCTTCAGTCATAACTGGCTGGGCAAGAATCAACAGCTTCACATAATGAGTTCTCACTTGCATGGAATGCCATTTAGTGTCTGATCTCTCCTCACCACAATGAGATATTAAAATCTGTCTATCCAGAGAGCATTTCTGGAGGCATGAAAAAGGGGGAAAATCCTTCCAGTTTGAAGTGACCCTCAGTTCTGTATGGGAAAGGTTTGGTTTCCCAGGAGGAATATTATATACTAGTGATTCTGGAAAAAATGAAGTAATGCAGTTGAGAGAGAGACAACACAGCTGGTTCTGCTGTCTGCAGTCTTGGCAGAGACACTGGTGGAGATGAAGGAAAATGACAGTGGTTGCTGTGATCACCCTCTTTAAACGTTCAGTTTTGTGATTGCCAGTCTGACCAACAGGAATGGGTTATTTGGCCTTGCAGCCAAAGGTAGTAGGGTGCTGCACAGTCTGAAAGTCACTGCCCTCCCTTCATTGGAGATTTCAAATGCAGCCAACTGAAGATTTTCTTAAGTAGTCCCAATCACTGGAGCCAAGTGGGGCAAAGTCAGAAGGGATGTGCACAAGGGAAGGAACTTGAGTCACCCTGAGCACTGGCAGTACCTCAGTGTTATGTGTGCTCACAGGCAAGCACTGGTGTAAAGCACAACAAGCAAGTGGCAACTTTTTTCCAGTCTTACTTAAAAATATTCCCAGAATCTGTGAGTACAGCATCACAGAACGTCTGATATTTTGTAATGCCACAAATACTGACCTTAACAGACACCAGAAATCCCACTGGGAGTTTCATCCATTTGCAGTGGAAACATGATGTCTTTAATAGTAAGGATGTTTCAAAAACTTTCCGGGATTTTTTCCACTTTGGCACAGCTGTTCTCTGACAGATTGCAAAAGAGAGGAATTCAGTAGTAACAGCTTGATTCTGCAGGATGCTAAAGCCTTTCTGTCCAGGACTGTGTGTCCTTAGCCCCTACCCAGAGCAGCTCAGCATCACATAGGATTACTCAGCATTCTGCAGCCTGGAGCCATTCTTACCCACTTGGCCTTGCCACCAACATTTCTATTTCTAGATCTATTTCTATTTCTGTGGAAATGAGCTGAAACAGATGCCTTTCTCTGAAGGAACTCAGCCTTTCTGTCTAGGAAAGGGCTTGGTGGTGTTGTAGGAAAGCTGTGGAGCAATAACATGTCTTGAAAATTTATGCCTCGATTTCTCCCTCTTAGAAAAGCAGCACCTTGATGCCAGATTTAGTAACAATGGCAGCATAACTGAATTGTTTATTATGATGTGTTAGGATTATGTAGAGGAAATGTCAAGGGAAATGGCTTCCTCCCTGTTTCTAAACTAAGTGTAGACTCCAAACAGGTGTTTATTCTGATAGAATTAATAATTCCAAAATGGGTGGAGGTTTGTGTTGATTAAACAGAAAAAAGATGGTATCTTTGCTATGGCTGGTATGATCAACATTTATTAAACCTCTTGTTTGGACATAAAATATCCAAATTGCATAAACAGTGCCTGAGCTTTCCCCATACAGCACTAATAGAGTCAATGGTAAAGTTCTTGTCAGCTTCAGGAGGCCAAAGGGGTTTCATGCTGTTATGGCCTTTCCTGGTATTTGCTGCCTCACAGATCAGTGTATTGCAGAATCCTCTGTTGCTCAGAAGGCTGAGAACATGTTTTCCCTCTCTTTGCCCTGGCTGTTCATTGTCAGAACAAGGGGGAAGAGCAGGAGGCTGAAGGAAAACAAACAAGAGCAGGGCAGGATGGTATTTGTTTACTTCGGGGCTGAGTGAGCAGCAGTGAGGTGCTCACTGTTCTGCTACAGCTGTGGGAGTCTGTGTAACACAGAGAAATGTCCCCAGTTCCCAGCAGGACCCTCAGGCTGCTGCCCCTGCCCTGGGAAGGGCTGTGCCCTGTGCATGGGGTGCCTTCCCAAAAAACAGGCCCAAGCTGCTGCCCTGGTGTGTGACTGGGAATGGGGGCTGCTCTTAACTGGCCCAGAATCCACCTCTGTGAGCACAGCTTTGGCCCTGCTGCCAGACTGCCTGCTGCCAGAGCAGTAAGCCATCCAGTGCCCTGTCTGGCTTTGGAAGTCCCTTATCTTAGGCTCCCAAGGTCCCTGGAAGGGCCCAAGGTGCAGGCAGACAGAAGGGACCTGGGGCAGTGCTGGCTCCCTCAGCTGGAGCTCTTTGTGTCCCCAGGGCAGACAGACAGGGCCCTCCTGGACCTGCTACAGGGGGCTTAAATTCATCAGGTGGGACTTTTCAGCCAGTGGAATGAAAATATTTTTAACTACCCTACCTTGATTGCATACAACCATCTGCCCTTCATGGAGAAAATGCAAGGAAAGATGTTTTAACACTGAGGCCAACCTCTTCTGATTGCTCTTCCAGGCCTGGTCTGCAAACTTCCCATTTGATCACTGCTGCTTTGGCTGCCCTTCACCGACCTCTTTGTCATTAACTATAGAAATTAATGTGGACTTTCAGCTCATACATCTATAAAAACCAGACATACAGCACCCTGTTGGATTACAGACCCCTGCAGCATGTGTGTAACTGAGGGGGTCAGATCTCACAGTACTATCAATTCTGTGATGATTTTTAAAACATAAAGCCATGTGGCAGCAACTTGAAATCCCAGCTCTGCTTTGGTTTGTTTGGGGTTGGTTTGGTCTGGGATTTATTCCTCAATAAAAGCTGTTCAGAAATGCCCACAAGGGCTGGCTCTGAGGCTGTTGGCCTGATGGCGGGACACGATGGAGCTGGTGTAGGGCTGGGGGCAGCCAGACCTGCCTCGGGTGCTCCAAGGAGCTGCTGTCCCTGCTGAGAGGCTTCCTGCTCCCCCTGCACTCATTTCCTGCCCCCAAGAGCAGAGCTGTCCTCTCCCTCCTCCCCACAGCAGCACAGTGACGTTGTGTGTTTATTTTGAAAAGCTGTCTGCAAAACTCTTTAGGGTTGTTCTCTATTGTAAGGGGGAAAACTAAAATTAAATGGAAAGTCTCCTCTCTAAAAAACACCAAAGCAAGTGCCTTTGCTTTGTGTAGCAGAGTGCACTGGCTTCCATATCTGCAAAGGATAATGGTCATAGATTTTTCCAGAATAAAGTATCTTATGGTTTAAATTTGTCCCCCAGGTCTTTAAGGCCAGGGCCACATTAGAAGCTTATGATAATGAAATGCTTGTTGAAGAAAAAAAAAAAGCCTTTTTTTTTGTATCATTAAAATACCATCATTGTAGGTGGATAATTAAATCAATGTGATCTTTTTCCTGTTTGGGTTATTTAACTTACTGAACTGGGAATTGCTCTGCCAGCAAAAACACCTCTGGTAGGAAAGTTTGTCATTTTTATTGCATTGAGAAAATTTTGTGTTAGAGACAGGGCTGTTACATTATGGCTCTTTTTTAGTCTACATTGTGTCTTCAGAGCAGAGATTTAAGAGTATTTTGAATAGCAGTTACTACTGCCTTTAGCAGTCTGACTCCTGGGAACCAAAGCCCGTTGCCTGTCAGTGTCACTTTGGACAAGGTGACTGCCTGTTTGTACTCCCCAGCAGTGCCAGCCTTGCCAAAGAAGAGTGAATTCTGTTAGAGATGGGATATGCAGTTTTTCCTACAGAAATATCAACATCAAAAGCACGGGAGGGAAAAAAATGTATTTCATTTACATGTACTGTTTAAGTGAAATGCATAACTGAGGTATCAAAGCAACTTTTGAGTGCAGAATCTGACTACTCTTTTGATTCTGATTCAGCAAACTGCTTAGGCATATGCTTATCTCTGCTATAGATCTGCCTGTTTGAAAAATAAAAGAGAGAATTGAAGTGTAGTAGCCAAATCTCCAATGCTGATTAAAGGCTTCTCTTCCTTCTGTGGTTTTCTTCTGTCTGTGGCTTATTAGGGGAAAATAAAAACAAGGAAAGAGCAGCTTCTGGCAGTCCTGGCAGCCCTGAGTGCTGAGCAGCCTTTTATCCAGGGTAAAAAGCAATAGATCCAACTCACAGGAGGGAAGGGCTGTTCCCACATTCTCCAAGGCTTGCAGTGGTGTTTGCCAAGCAAGGTTTGTCAAGCTGCAGTCCTGCCCAAGGAGCCAGGGAAGCTATTCCTGGCATCAGGTGTCCCATCCAAGTGCTGTTGTGCCCGATGTTCTTTGCATTGCTGATAAGGAGAATAGGCTGCTAAAATGAGTAAGTGGAGCGGGCTTCCAGCTTGGAATACAACAGAGAGGGAAGGCACAAGGTCATGGCTGGAGCATGGGCAGAGTGGCCACAAAGCAGGGGGAGCAGAAAGCTCAAAAAGCACCCGTGCAAGTGTTGGAGAAGTTTACAGTCCTTATTCCCAATGGGCAGCAAACAGATGTGGTCATCAAGGCAAAGAACCTCATTGTCATGTACAGGGACTGAGCTCAGAAATGCTAACAGGTCTGGTGGTTCAAGGCTAGGTGTGCAGAGCTGCTGGGCTCCTGGCTTTCCTGTCCTCTCTCTGCCTTACTCCTTCCCCTGGAACCCCCAGTTGCTGCTCTTCTCACCAGCCTGAAACCCTGTCCCCTGCCTACAGGAGAGATTTTAATTTTTAGCAAACCTGAGCTTAGGTAGTTATTTTGAGCAGTTTCTGTAAAAGTCTGTGGTTCCAGCAGTTTTGCTTTGAGTTTTGGGTGGAAACCTGCACTCAATGTGAGGTTCACGTGCTGCAAAAGAACCAGGCAGAAGTGTTTGCTCATACTTCTGAAAGTTAATGTTTCAGATTTGTTCAGCCCCAGAAAACCCTTTTTTTTTCAGTTCTCAGGGTGCTGAAATGTAAAGGTGTCTCTCAGCAACAGTGGAGTCAGTGTGAGTCTTTCTGCTTCTCACCCTTCTCCCCCTCAGGAGGCTTTGTCTGAGGGACAAGTGACTGGGTCATTCTCCCAGCAAGGGCATCCCAACTCTACCTGCTGAACCTGGCACTGAGACTGCAGCACAGGCTCTTGCCTGTCTGGGAATGCCTTGGCCATAAACTTTCTCAGGATAAAGGGATAAGAGAGGTGGGACCTGCTTGTCAGCCTCTGGAGAGATGGGAGAGGGGCAGGACAGGATGGAGGTGATCTCTCTGTGGGAAATCACATCTGAGGCCTGCTGCAGACCAGGGGAATGGCATGGTTGGGTGTTTTAGAGCTAAAAGGGTAGGAGTCTGGAATTTCAGTGCCAAACTTCCCTCTGACTGGGAGAGCTGTGACTAGTAGAGCAGACGTGAGAAACACAGGAGCAGCCAACCATCTCTAGTGGGATGATGACACAGAGGGGCAGCAGGGCCTGAGGCAGTGCTGCTGCTTGTCTGTACAGTCCTGCAGAGGTTGTGGCCCTTTTGGTTGTGTGTATTGAATAGAGTGGTTCAGCCTTAGAGACTTTTGACCTGCTTCTTTCTGGCCAGGGCCTGCTGCTGGTTCCCAGGCAGTGACTGGTTCTGCTGCGTGGGTAGAGCCTGGACTTTATCAAGCCCAGATTTTGAGAGGGCTGTGTCTCATGGAGTTCAGTCTTTATGTCAGTGCTACTCCACTGGCAGGTCACAGATGGAGTTTTCTTTCCCCTCCCTTGTCCTGTAGCCCCAGCTGGATGCCTTGGCTGCAAGCTAGAGGATTTCTCCCTGTTGTGTGAAAGATGAGGTAATGGCTGTGCCCTTTGTTCCATGACAAGTTCAGTGTATTTTTGGAAGTGCCTGGTTTGAAATTTGTGAGTAAGGAAAGAAGGGACCCAAGTGCAAGTGGTAGACTTCCAGACCTTCCTCTCTATCCTGCCTGCCCAGCCCCAAGGGAGAATTACTGCGCTTAGGACTCAGTGTGATGTCTGAGTTCATGAAATAGCTCTGTCCTGTAATGAGTTACATGAAAGTCCAACTATTAATACTACAGAATGTTGTGGAAGCCTGTCTGATTTGAGATCCAAATGCGTGGCATGTTTCTATGTGTCATTGTGTATATTCATCCCTAAAGCCACCCCCACTCCAAGTACACAAATGGAGCATCTAGAAGAAAGGAGCTCTGTGGCTTCTCAAGCTAAGGACAGACACTGCTCCGTTTGTCCTCCTCCACTGTGCTCTCCATGCAGGAGCTGGAAGTCATTAACTGCCCTGTTTCCACTACTCTGCACTCTGATCTAAGCTTATTATGGCAGAGCTTCCTCTCTGGATATGTGCAGTGCTGGTCTCATTGCTGCTCTGATGAAAGAATAACTGTTTGGTGCTTAAACACTACTCTTTGCTCCCACTATGCCCTTGTGACCTGCTCAGCAGATATGGGCTTGATAATGCAGGGTCATGGGTACTTATGGTCCCACCTGCATGGTGGGAAGGAAGTCTGTGCCTGTTTAAATGGGAAGCTGTCTGGGATACAGGAAATCTGCCCTGGAACAGGCTGGAAGGCCCTGGCAGTATATCTGAGCCATATGTAACGTGGAGCATTATAAAGTTTGTTTCTTGTCCCAGAGGACAAAATGAGGAAATGAGCCCCATTCATATTTGCAGTGTGTGAGATTTTCATCTGGGCAAGTGGGGTAGGACTCAAGATGTTGACTAACCTTCTGGCAAAAGCAGGATTGAAATAAAAAAGAGTAATACTGCACCAACTTTGCCTGTAGTGAACTCAGTAGATAGGGACAAAAGCTTTTAAAAGTAGGAAATCAAGACCAAATTTGTGACTAGGTGGTCCTGGAGAGATTTAATTGAGGGATATCTAAACCGTCTATCTGTTCCCAGGGGTAAGGACAGTCATGAATAAGCCTATGTGCTTTGATGGACAGTCAGTGACTCATGCAGTTCTGTCTGTTATCTCACCATGAGAAATAGTTATAGAACAAAGCCCTATCCAGCCTGAGTGTATAAATGTATTAAACACTTTCCACTTGAACTCAATATGCTGCTCTGAAGTACTTTGTAGGGATACAGGTACATACCACTAGTGAGAGGAATTGGTTCAAAAAGGAAAAAATATGGCATCATTCAGTCTGTTGCTATAATCGCTGAGGGTAGCTGCAGTTTTCCCAAGAAGAGCTGCTATTTAAATTTCCTGCAGAATATTTGTATAAAGGATTTTATGGCACTTTAAGCTGCCTGATCCTCCTGCACAATATAACCTCTGTTGAATTTTTCTTCCTTCCTTCTTTCCCTTTCTTCTTTCTCCATTCTCCTTCCCTATAACACTTTTGTTTGTTCCACAGTTTGAGCCCCTAACAGAGGCTTTTCTACCTTTGCCAGCATTAGACTTTGTTCATGTACAGGGTCAAGACTGAGTCAGCTACAGTGAGGATGTGGCAGAAATATTTCCATGTTTGCTGTGGTGTATTTGTTGTGAATGTCACACTTCTAATCTCTGAATATGCACATTCAAATCTCTTGGGTCAGGTCAGTAGGCAGCAGGGTGAACACTCCTCATGGATTTGCCCCTTACTACCTAAGGGGGCTGCAACAAAGCTGGAGAAGTACTTTTGACAATGTCATGTAGTGATGGGACAAGAGAGAATGGCTTTCAACAAAAAGAGGGTAGATTTAGATGAGGAATAAATTCTTTACTATGAAGCTGGTGAGGCACTGGAACAGGCTGCCCAGAGAAGGTGTGGATTCCACATCTCTGAAAGTGTTCAAGGTCAGGTTGGCTGGGGCTTTCAGTAACCTGGTCTAGTGGAAGGTGTCCCTGCCCATGGCAGGGAGTTGGAACTAGATGATCTTTAAGGTCCCTTCCAACCCAAACCATTCTGTGATTCTACAGTTCTGTGAATTTGTAGGACTGCATAAGGATGGCTGTGTCCATGCTGCTGTTACAACTTCCTGCCAGCTGTGACTTAAAGGCTAAAATATTTTACCATCCAAGTTGCTGAAATTACTTTAGCTTGGCCGAGGGAGGGCTGTAAGGGAGGCTGAGCAGGTAAAGCAGGTAGAGCAGAGTTCTGGGTTTCTCAATCCTGCCTGAGCATCTCTGTTGAAGTACCAGAGTTGCTGGTGCTGAAAGCAAAATAACAAGAGTTTGACCACAAGCTCTGGAGGGAGATGCCAGACAAGAGAGTGTCCCAGAGACAGCTCCACTGCCAACCCTTCATGCTGAGCCAGCAGAAGGCCAGGACATGCTGGGTGGCCAGAGCAGCCACTGCAGGCGGCAGCACCAAGGCTCTGGTGACAAATCTCCAGTGTCACCAGCCTCTGTGGCAGGCACAGGCACCTGGCCTGGCAGAAGCAGCTCTCATAAGGACAAGTACATGCAGGAACCGAGTGCCACGTGGCTTTTTCCTCTGGTTTCCTCCTGCTGAGCCGTGCAGGTTGGGCCTGCTCACCTCTCACTGAGCCGCACATGGGCAGCCCAAAGCCTGGGCCTCACGTCCAGCAGCGTGCGGCAGCTTAGTGCCCTTTGTTACCTTTAGCCCTGCAAAGCGTGGCCACAACGTGGCATGCACTTTGTCCCCTGTGTCCCTCGGATCTGCTCAGGGCCCCTGGGAGCACAGGCTCCACAGAGAAGCTCGGGCACAAGGCAGAGGGAGGCTGCTGCCCATGCCGGAGGCGGCCGGCCCTGCTGGGAGCCGTGGCCCCTGTGCTGTGTGAGCTTGTTCCACACATTGCCCTGGCCTCTCCTCAGCTCTCCTGCCTCTGCCCTGCCTGCTGGGTACAGCTTGCAGGACTGACTTCTGAGTAAGAGTAGATTTTTTGGTTGTTTGGTTTGGCTTTCTTCCTTCTCTCAGGGCAGCACTGTCAGGCCTGGGCTGGTGAGCTGTAGCAGCCTTTCTGCAGGAGCTGGGTGCTCTGCTGACACTGAGGGAAAAGTGGGGCTTGGTTTGGCTTTAATGAAAAGAAAAATCCTTTCCTGGATAAGCTTTCCTTGTGAGGACATTAAACTGCTTTATGCTTCTCAACCCAGCCTTTTCACAGAACACACTTCTGTACATGTCTCCTAACAACTTGTCTTATTTGAGTGAAGCATCCTAATTATGAAATAGCTGTGAGCTGCTGGCACAGGCTTGGCAAAGTCATGCAGCCCTTCTGAGATGGATCCTTGTGCAGGGCAATGCCACAGTGAGAAAAGGTCCTCTGGAGAGGTGTCTGGAAGGGAGGTCTGTGCTCTGTGCACCCCAAGAGCAGGTGCCTGAGCAAGGCTTCCCCTTCTGGGCCTGCTAACAGCAGTGTGGGGCTGCCAGCAGGGCCAGGGTGCACATTCTGGCAGGTGAAGGAGAGGGAGCTATGGGTGTGGAGGAGTGTGGGTGTACAGAGCTTACTCAGGGCAGGGTGAGGTCGGACAGGGAAGAGCCAGAGGCACAGGTGTCACTCGGGACACTGGGGAGGTGGCTCCTGCCCACGTGCTGCTCTGGTGTCACCTCACCCTCTCTTGGTGGGGTTGTTGGAGTGCAGAGAGGTCCCCCAGAGACCCTTCTCACCCTCTGACACCCTCAGGAATTTGTCACAAGGTCCTGGAGCTCCGTGGGTTGACAGCCCTGGTGTCTCCAGTGTCACAATTCCTGTCCAGCAGCAGCAGGAACAAATTTGTGTCCTAGATGAGGAACAGTGGTCCTGGCACTATCTGCCCCACTCCCACTGTATATAACGCTCAGTAGAGACAAGGAAGAATTGAAAGTTGCTGTTTCCCATCTGCTTCTTTAAATACAGGTGCCAACTCAATCCCAAACCTCAAGGAGGTGTGCTGAAAATATGGGAGTTCATGGTGAGGTCAGTCATGGGTCACAAAGCAGCAAAACACAGTCTGTGCCACCACGGGACAGGGAAGGAGGTTAATGTTTCACAGTATACTTAGCTGAGCAGCACAGCTCTGTCAGTGTTTCACTTGGTAGGAATTATTTATTGACAAGAAGGGTTTCCAGACTGTCCCAAGGAAAATTCTTTGTGAAACGGTATTTTTTTCAAGTTAAGCTATTAGGAACATGAGTTGAAAACTGACCCAGGGATGGACGCTCCCTGTCAATCAGTTACATTTAGGAAAGAAAAGATTAAAAAACTCTGAGGCAGAGCCAGGCACTTAAAAGGAGGAATTCTTTGCATTGATTCCTGTGGTAAAATGCCAAGACAAGCCTCGTGATTTCCTGGACCAAGTGCAGAGAAATGAAATTAAAAATATGAATAGGCCATATACTGAGATCCTCATTACAGAAAAGGGCCACTCAAGGGTACCTAAGATCTGGCCTCTCATCAGGGAGAGAAAATAATTGAGAGAGATCTGGTTGCAGCTCAGCCATAGCCTTGTGCTCAGCATCCTCAGCAACTTTATTTTTCCTCATCTTCCAGCTTGCTGTTCTCATGCCAATTAAGAGGGGGGAAAAAACCCAAGGAGCCGAAACTACCTGCTCTATTTTTAATCCTATTTGTCTGTAGATAAACTGCATGTTAGATGATTAATAGATCTTTATCACTTCATAAAGTTTAGACTATAAAAAGCCTACCCCTCTCTTTTGACTGTTAAATAACTATGTAAGCTTTGCTGCTGTTACTTGGAATCTAAATTAGTCACAGCACTTCTGAGAGCATTTGTTAATATCTCAAGTGGACCACGTGGCCTTGGCAGAGCCAGAGGGGAGTTTGTCCCCTTGTGTGGCCTTGGAAAAGCTCAAGAGCCTGGTTTCTACTAGGAAAACCAAGCCATGGAGGCTTGGTTAAGGAAAAATGTGGCACAAGTGTAGGCTGTGTTTGGCCATGCCAGGGCTGCAGCCAGCCATTTGCATCTGGTGCTTGCACCTTTAACACATGCTAATTCAGTTCCAATTTGCATATGATAAGGGTTTGGCGACTGTGGTGCCAGCATGGCTCTTCACACTGACCCTCTGTGCCCAGGGCAAGCATGAATTTGCCTTTGGTTTTGTTTTGTTTTTTTTTTTTTTTCCTTTTTAACTGAGAGCATGGGCTGGAATGGTGTGGCATTTGAGCAGGCATTAGACAAAGCCTGAAAAAAATGTAACCTCAAATGTACTCATCAACAGGGGCTGTAACCTCTTCTGAATCAAAGCCATGGATTTGGACTAAACTGGCAACTTCTGTCACTGAAAGAAGAGCAAATCTGAGCTTCTGCAGCTCCTCAAACACAGCACACTGCTCTGGTAGCCACCAAGTCCAGATGGAAATTGATGGTTGCCTATAAAGACAGTTGTAAACGCTGTTGCAATCTGGTGTTTTATGGGAGCTATTAAATCTGTCAGCTGGCCCAGTCTGTACCTGAAAATGTTTATCTTCCATGACACATTTGCCTTCAATTAGCTATTCAGTGGTTGCAAAGAATTTTTCAGCCTTTATCCACAGTTTTTTCTTCAGATTAAAGTGATCCAACAGCATAGGTGCATTAGGTGTTAATTCCAGCCTCATGGATCTGTCCTACCCAAGAGGCAGGAGCAGTGGTGGAGCTGGAGGGAGGGCTCTGCCTGGGATTAAACCAGTGTGGGTGGTCTCTTCCTCCAGGAAGGAAGAACCTAATCCCTGCAAGTGTAATTACTAAAGCAGAGAAGAGGTATCTTCCTGCAGACCCTTGTCATTTACTCTCTGAAAGCAGCGTAAGTCCGTATTCTCCATTCCTCCCACATATCCAGGGGCCTGATTCAGCTTTATGTACAAACCTTTGCAGCAAGTCATGAGGACCAGTTTTAAAAGTTACTTTGCTGGGATACTGACAATGGATATGGAGAAGATCTGACTAGTGGTGTTTTCTGCAGTGTATTAATAACAAAATATTTTGTAGAGGATACAGTAAATAAAACCTTCCCAACAGTCAGCTAAAAATATCAATGTTAACTCAGGTTGTTTGCAAACTTGTTCATAAAGGATTAGGCTAACAAAATGAAAGGAAGGAGGAAAATCTTTGCTTGAACAGGAAAAAATAGAAAATTTCTGAGGAAGAATTTACCTTAGTGTGCTGAGAACTGATCTTACAGCATGAATTTGGCATCTCCTAATGTTGTACTTTGTGTACCTTGTACTTTCATGCCAGGCACTAAACCAAATGCTTTTCTGTGGATTTGTTCTGTTACAAACTAATTTTTATTTAGCCTCATGGCTGTGTCTGGAGTCTGTGTATGGTTAAATTATTGCTTATTACCTTTTTAGAGTTACACAGCCAACAAGGCAACGCTCAGCCAGGGCTATCACAGTAACAGCTCTGCTAACAAAGAGGAGGGAGCTGCACAGAATTCAAAAGAAAATCCCAGCCTCCCAAAACCCAGCATGTGAGAGGTGTGTTTATATTGAATCGCTGGATAAAGTTGTGCAACCCCACATGCAACCAAGGGTAGTCAGGCAGCCTCTCCTGCCAGGGATGCCACCCACATCTGTCTGGGTTGTGCCTACATCAGCTGTTTGCTGCAGCCCTGCTCCTCGAGCTGATCCTGCTGTTGCTGGGTGTTGCTGCTCTACCTCCAGCAGCTGCCCAAGGCTCCCCAGGGCTGCGGTTCTGCTCCTCTCAGCCCCTCCTGCTCCTCCTGAGCTCCCTGACCTGCCCACCCAGATGGGCCCAGGCAATGCAGCGAGCCTGGAGGTAAGTTAGCACCCATAAATAAATGTTTTTATAAATGTGTCTTTGGATAACGGGCAAAGTGCAGCAGCAATTCAGCAATTCTCTGTGAGGGACTGCCAGGCCAGACTCCTGCAGGCAGCTCTTTGGAGGAGGTGTAGAGGCTTGCTGGAAATAGACTGAAATCCAAGAAACACCACGTGCAGACCTAGGGCACTGGCTGCTGGATCAATTTGTTCATTAGGCAATGGCTGCTTCTGAAACTAGAAACAGAATTTCACTTGCTGTAGTAAAAGCAGGATAATTTCTAGACTTCTTCAGGGACCAGTTTGTCCACTTTTATTCATGAGGCAGTGAAAACAAACCTTCCCACTCTGCAGCTCCTAATGCTCTTTCTGTATTGGTGGCCTATTTTTCTGCTTGAGGACAGGGAGGGACCATTGAGTCACACACAATCTCGTGCCCTCTTCCTCCTCCTCCTCTCATTTAAATATTAATATGATGAATTATTACTAGAGTGACAGCTGTGCACTACTCATATCACAGCAACATAACCTTCCCCTCTTCATTGGAGCACAGCTATTCCTGACTCGTGGTTTCTGCTTGACCTTCTCGCTTCTTCTGGAAGACTTTTTTTAAATTACTTTGTTAGTTCTGGTGTGGTATCGTTACAATAATTGCTTGTTCTGTTCTTTCTGCTTAAATATTAATGATACTGAGGAATTCAAAAGATAGCTGCAGTAATGGTAAGTTAAATGTCTGTGTGTATTCTCCCACGAGATCTGTTTGTTTAGAGAGAAAGAAGTGTAAAGGTGAATCTTTCTAACTAACACTTAGAAACATCTCTTTCTCTTTGAAAATTGCCAAAATAATAATATTTCATCTTTTATAGAAATAAAATAATTTCCTATTAAGCAGCTAGTGTCCCTAGATAATTCACAGGAATAGCTAACATTGTCCCTAGAAGTACTGACATTGTCTCTAGAAGCCCTAATGCATTGCATTCTCTGTAGATAAAGTATTTTAAGAAATACTGCTAATAAAACCATGAGACAACTCCATAGACTGCTGAAAAGAAATGTTTGGCACTGAATAAAGAAGGAGAGGGAAAGATAAAAACACCACCAGTTAGCTCAATACAATTGGAAAGAGTAAGGTGAAGCATTCCTGGGCAGATTTGGAAATGTCAGTAAATGTTAAGTTTTGTGGGTAAAGGTCCTCTCTGCTCAGCCCCTTTTGCATGGGTTTTTTGTTTGTGCATGTGTGTGTGGTTTACAGACTCACAGGTTTTCTCCTCCTTGAAAATGTGGCTCCTTGGGGTACTCTGATGTTGCAGAAGGATTTGTTCGTTTCTGCACCACTGTTGTGGAGAATGTAATGACAGCAGGAGTGTAGAAATCAGGTTTAGTGGACTGGCTCGTATTTAGCACGAGATGAAACTCTTTGCTCTTGTTGCTTAGGAATAAAAGTTTCAACTTCACTTAAAAAGACTTAAAAATTAAATGTCTGTATTTTCCTTTGAAAGTTTTAATTTTAAAATTTTGTTTTAGTAAATTGTTCTTAAAGCCAAACAAAATACTTTAAATTTTAATAAAATATTGTTTTATTGCTTTACTGGGGGAGGGGGGTGCTAAGAGCTCATAAATATAATGGGAAACCTAAATATCAATCCAAATGTATAAATTATGCCTTTCTTTCCCCACCCATGATGAAATCAGTAGAAACTTTTTTTTCCCAATCAGCCTTGCCAGGGACAAGAGAAAGGGAGGCAGGAGGGCTCTGCTGCCAGAGAACTCTTCCCATTCAAAGGCAGTGTCTAAGCCTGTGCCTGTCAAGGGGCTGGGGAGAAGGAAAAATGAAAAGAGAGTACTGCAAACTGTGGTTCTGAGTCACTGGCTGCTCTAATACAATCCCAAAAGTAGTGCTGTAACTTCTGAATACTTTTTCTACTGTTTTCTTTTCTGAACAAGTACCTAGTGTGAACAAAGAGCCCCATCCTGACTGTTTACAATTCCTACAGCAGTAAAGAAAAGTAAAACCATTGAGACATGCTCAGTACCACCTATATACATATCTATTGCAGGAGGTTTTTTTCCCTTTGTGTTCTGTTCCTCCAAAAGTTTGTTAAAGTTAGAAAAACTTTTGTTCACTCAGTTTACCATCCCCATCAGGGACGCCTTAATTCTCATGCATGTTACTGTACTGCAAATTATTTGGCCAAAATGCTGCTTTTATACAAAGCCTTGACAAACTTGTAGCATGTGCCCCAGATAAAATCTCCTTTGAAACAGTCCCCTGAGATGATTATCTGCAGTGATTGCAAATGAACCTTGTGGCAGGCTCATAACAAGTGTCCTCGTGGACGGAAGAGAAACCTGCTGTCAGAACTACAAATAATTTACGTAACCCAATTTAAAGCTCTAACAAAATGTTCCCTGTTAAGAGGATTGTTATACTTAACGTGTGAGATGAAAATGCTTTCTGAAGGTCAGGAATGCACAGAAGATAGATTAGATCTCTTGAAAACACAAAAAAATAGGTTTTTACCAGAAGTTTTTCTTCTGTCAGACTTTCAACTTGGCATTCTCAGAAACTTACATAAGTGCAGCTTTATTCCTGCAAGTGCTGTGTTTGCTCTGCAGAGGGAGAGGATCCTCAGAGCTTTGAGAAAAACACAGCTGAAGGTAGACTGGAGGCTCAGGTTATTTTCTGTATATTTCAGATAGAGTCTCAGCTATATTTCACCAGAAGCAGCATAGATAAAAGCTTGTTTTAAAGAGCACAAGGGTGGCATGGGCTGGCTCCCCTCGAGGTATCTGCTCACACCTGCCTGCTGCTGAGTGACAGAGGGGGGACAGCCTCTGCTGGGGCTGGGCATGGGGGCTCAGAGAGGCACATCCAACCCAGGCAAGGCAGCTGGGCAAGGAGTGCTGCTCTCCTGCTGCTCAGTGCCTCTGCTCAGTTGGGACTCAATGGAAAAGTGTCAAACAGAGCCACAAAACCTGAATTCAACACACTGGGAAAACAGCTTTACAAGGTCTGGTTTTTCTTAATAGGATTTAGGGAGTGAGGCAAAACTTGGAATGCTTTTCACATAGGATACAATGGGAAGAAAATGAAATTACAGCCTCTGTAACCATCAGAAAGCTGGGCCAATGTTGACATTCTCTCATCCCCTGTGTACAGTCACATGTAGTTTCTGTCCATCTCTCCACAGCCAAAATCTGAGATTACAGAGAAACTGATGATAGAGGTTATTTAAACACTCAGCCTCCCCTCTCCTGCATTCCCCTAAAGGTCTCCCTGTTACTCTGTGTGCCCTGCCTGCCCTGGCACTGGCTGTCCCAGAGCCTGCAGCAGCTGCACCAGCACACCAGGCAAGCAGCAGGCTCTGGCTGGGAAGAGGGGCTGTGTGGCCACGTGTTGGAGCAAAAGAATAGGAAAAATCTTTGTCCTGGAGAGTGGGATATTTGCTTACAGCCTCTTGCATTGCACTGTTGAGGGTCTTTTCCCAAAATAGGTTTGTGAAGGGGAAGAGAAGCTTGAGCAGGGCCTTCTGCATCCCAGCAGCAGGTGATCCTCAGTCCCTGCACACCTGTGCTCCCCCAGCAGTCTGGCACCCACCCATGGGGAGGGCACTGACAGGGACATTTCTTCCTCAGAAACTCTCTGGGCCACTTCTCTTCCTCCTAACCACCTGCCTGTGCAGCCAGGCTCTTTCACAGCACCTTCCTCGAGAGCTGGAGGCTTTCCTGGGCAGCAGTGTGAGGAGAAGGCACCAGAGAGGTGAGGGAGCCATGGGAGCAGAGCTCTCTGTGCTCCTGCTGGGGGACACTGTGTGAGCGCTGGCAGAGCAGTGTCACAGTGTCACAGTGTTGTCACTGCACTGCGCACTGGCAGCCTCCTCTCGGTGCCTTGGGCAAGGTTCCTTTGATACACCAGGACTTTGCTGATGGCTGATTCTTCAGATGGAAACATTTCTGTGCCAGGTAGATTTCCAAATCTGAACTTTGCTGTAATGTTTCACTTATTTTACAACAACTGGGGCAGAAGAGACCATTGATTTTGCCCTACTTTAAAAAAAGCAAACAACAAAAACCCCCATTTTTAAAAGACTCCTGCCTTTTTCAGAGGAGGAGTGCACTCTTGAAATGCAGAATCAAAAATGCATGTTTTATCTTTCTTGGTGTTCACAAACTGGAGACCTCAGGTTTTGCAGCCTGAGAGATCTGTGAGCAGATTAATTCCCCTGCTGTGAGTCCTGGGTGTGCTCCAGCCCACACAACTCCTAAATAGAAATTTTCCTCTGACTGCATCCACAGGCTTCTACAGGTTGTGTTGGGATTGGGCACCTGAATTGAATTTAAGTGGACTGTTCCTCCCATGTATTGCTTTTAGTGGCTCCTGTTGGCTCCAGCAGCTACCTGACTCATGAGGAAGAAACAAGGACCAAATAGGTAGGGAACTTTTCAGAAATAGGTTTGGAGAGAAAGCTTGTAAAAATGAGATTTTAATTGAACAGGAGAAAAGAAAATAGAAACCAGGAAGTAGGAAGAGACTTGGAGAAATCAGATGGGCTCAGAGAGGAGTGGAGAGACTGGCACAGAGGGTGAGCAAACTCAGGGTGTACAAGCTCAGCTACTTGAGGGCTTCTAGTGCTGGGCAAAATCAGAACTGCCTGGACAAAGCCTAGAATAACTTGTAAATTCAGAATTCAGGACTTTGGGGATCTGTACTTGGTGCCAGGACCAAAACTGAACTGAAAAGTTGAACAGTGAAATAAAGTACAAAACTCTTGCAAATTTTAGTCCTAGTAATCTTAAATCTGCTATTAAGGGCTACATTGACCTTGTTCTTTTGTGACTCAGTTCAGAACAGTGGGAATGATAATATTCTGACATTCTTTCAAATTGTAGAAGTTAATTTAATGGTGATTTGCAGAGCCCTTAAACCCTGGTGGTTCTGTGCTCAGACTGGAGCAGTGTGATGAACAGAACATAGGGCAGTACACTGATTTTGGTTTTTGTCAGTATCCAGTTGCTGGTAATCAGGTGAACACTTTCTTATGCAATGAATGAAGGAGAGCACTGAGCATTTGTGAGGACAAAAGGGAATATCTGCTCCTGCAGTAAAGCTGTATCAGAGCAGATAGAGCTTGTTCTGATTACTGTGGCTGTCATGCCACATGGAGCTGCCTTCCAAGGTCAGAGAAGTTTACTAGCTGTCATGAAGGCGCATATTCCCCATGTTCTCCTGCAATCTGAAACATTTCAGCAATCAAAAAGACCAGTCTTCTTGTTCCTCTGTGTGAAAAGGTTCAAAAGTTTCTATTACTGCCCTGCTGCTTCCCTTGATTTCAGCAGTCCCCGCAGGCTCTTTGTTGATGTTTCTTAGTTGACAGCATCCTGTTCAAGCCCTGCCTCTGACTCCCTGCTGCCTAGCAATGATTACACTGCTATTGTTTACTAACAAACCTCTTTGGACCTGGCATGATAAACACGGGGTACAGGGCAGTACTTTGATCGCAAATTGTACGTGCCGTCCTTGAAGCAATTTTACTACAAGCAAATGAGCTGCCTTAATAGGGATATTATCACAAACAGGGATATTATCACAAACCATAACAGTCTCACTTTACTCTGTACTTCGAGGAAGTATCTAGATAGTCCATGAAATTGTGGAAATACCAGCTTGGGTAGTCTGTCAGGAGAAATTAAACAGCTGACATCTCAAAACCTTTGTTGGGCTGAGGGGAAATCACCACCTCGGTTTTGATGAATACTGTGCTGTTTTGTGAAGTCTTTGTAAAGCATCTCTGACAGACAGGCTTGGGAGTGTTAAGTCCTCCTTGGAGCTGCCCTTTGAGCAGGATGGCTTGGGCAGTAATAGTAAGATTCCTAGTCCAGCCCTGGCAGTATGGTTTAACTCTGAAGGCAAGGGTGAGTCTTCTGTCTGTCCTTGATTTCTGGGATATACCTTTTCCAACACAAAAATCAAGGACAGAGAGCCTGTCCTGCAAAAGTTAACAGCAAGAAAAAGGGGAGAGGTTTGTAAGCTGCAGTCTTACCCCTCTGGGCCACCATTTCAAGACACAGGAAGAGTTTGCTCAGCCTTGTCTGGTGGCTGAGCTGGTTCTTGATTGCTTTGGGTGGCCAGATAAGAACTGCCCCCAGTGCAGCCAACCTTGTCACTCCCACTGCTGAACACGAGTGAGAGGGTGTGTGCACCTGACCTCTGTGACCACGGGTGCCAGGGCCAAGGAAGGTCTGTCTGTCAGCTGGGGACATCAGGTGACACACAGGAACCCTGCAGCAGCTCCTGCTGTCACCCAGGGCCGTGCTGGAGAGGGTCATGGAGCACATGTGAGCAGCATTATCGTGCTGGAGCTGATTGCTGCTGAGTTGCAGCAATCATGAGAACCGAGTATTGCAATCAGAGCTGGTCCAAAGGTTGGAACTCATCTTCTTTGAGTCATCCTTATTGCTTTTGTTGGGAGTGTCCTGATTAAACAATAAGAAGAAATATGAGGTAATGGTTAGCAGCTTTTGGTGTTTATTAAAATAGGTTTATCAGGAATTGGTTTTATTTTAATTGAGGCTTAAATAGGTCTCTGGTGTTTCATAAAACACAAAGAATGAGGGAGGAATATATTTTTCTTTTCAAAAAATATAATTTTAGGGGCATGGGGTATCTCTTAAGTTTTCATTTGACAGTTTTTGGCTTGTAAAATTTGCAGTTCAAAACTGTTTAAAGATATGCTGAAGATAAGAGAATGCTGATGCACTTATAAGCAGAAGATTTCTCTACCTCTTTATCTTTCTTAGTTCCAGATCACTGGCAGGGTAAATCTTGCTATTTATATAATGGAAGAACTTCTAGGTATAACCCTTCAATGAAATATTTACCTTTATGAGATAACTTTCTGGGTGGAGGACTGCTTCTCAGTGCTTCCTCAGCACCAGGGTGTCCAATAGAGGTATTTCTGACAAGAAAATTTGAAAGAAAATTCTCCTGACAAGGAGAATTTCTGACAAGAATCAAGGTCATGAAGGTCAGTTGCACCAGCTGGCACTGGAGCTCTCATTAAGTTCTGCAAAGGCTGACCAGCCTTGCCCACCTTGTCTCCTACTCTGCTTTCCTGGACACACTGTATGTGTATGTGTCAGTATGCACAAAGAAATGGATTTGTTTTTCTGTCCTGCAGTGTGTACATGGATAGATGTATTTCATTTGTCTAGCCCTTAACTGAAAAAGTTTGGCATGACCCAGTTTCAGCACTGTTGTACCTGTAAGAGAGGTAATAAATCTTACATTTCCAAAATAACAAAGATTCAGTCAGACTTTATGTATTTACTGGGGAAAAAAAATTTGTTCTTCAAACTTACAGAAGGGTAGATCATGGGTAAAATGAGTTAGTACAAAAAATGTGTAATGTATTATTTATTCCTTTCCTAGGTAGGAGTGCTTCTAGGCTCTTCTGTCTCTCAGAAGAACAGATAACTCAAAAATCCTGGGTAGAAACCATCCCCTCCTGAAAGGAGGATGCCTCTGAGCTACAGCCGTGAGAGGATCAAACATGCCATTGTCTCTTGAAGGAAAAGCTCAGCAGAAGTGCCTGCTGATGCTGTCTCTGGGAGAGAAAGCACTGGGGGTGTTGTGGTGGCATGAGCTGAGCTGTGTGCCTGGTGCTGATGCTCCTCCTGTGCCCAGGGCAGGAGGGAGGAGGCTGCTCCACACCTGCTTGGAGGCCCACATGGTGCTGAACTGTGAGGGCCTAAAGGCATCCCTGTCTGAGTGACTGACTGGAAAACAACCTGCTGGGGAGGTGCACTGTGTGTTTCTCACTAGTTTAGTAGTTCTCCGTGTGTTGTCCAGTCATCCACAGTGCCCAGGTGTGGCTGACAGGTGCTTCCTGCAGCTGGGAAATGGAGCCAGCTTGGTACTGGAGGGGAAGGTTGGAGTCACTGTGTTCAGGTTACATCTGTTCAAAGTTTTGTCATAAACTTAAGAATGCTGAGAGTTTGCCCCTATTCCAAATAAAGCATTTATTGGGGGTTAAATTATTGTGCTTTATCTTCATGGGAGCTGAGAGAAACAGAATGAGACCAGGAGTTAATGTTCCATCCTGTATTACTACTGCAAAGAGTAACAGGGAGTTCTGCAGATGAGATGAATAGACACAGCTTAACCTCTAGGCATCTGTTATTGGAGCCCATTTAAAGCACTTTGAGTTGGAAGAGACTTAGCTGAAGCTAATGGGAAATGCCAGGGTAGGAAGATGATCCCAGTGTTTGGCACCAGTCAGAGCCTGGAGCATTTCCAATGTGTGTGTTGGCATTTGTAACATGTAAGGAGAGTGTCTTTTCTCCCCAAGAGTAAAAGACAAAGCGAGTTCAGACAATTCTGGTCAGTTTTTCCTCTTCAAAGGAAAAATTAATTTTCTTGTTTCTCATTGTAGTGCAATTGCAAGCAAATACTTTTTGCTTGAGTTGTAATAAGAGGTCTTGTGTTTCATAAGCCTAATACCCTTTGTAGTAAATGATGCTTCTGTACATTAATTCTTTTCTCCTGTGCAGTAGTCAGTGGTGCAAGTCCTTTCCTCAGCACATCAAACAGTTGTCTTCTGTAGAGTGGCCTGAGATCTTGCATCATTTCCTGTCATCAATCCAAAGCTATTTATAACACGTCTGCTGATTCTGGCACATAAGCAAAATCCAGTTTTCATGAGAAAACAAATACTTTGGAAATGTAATCCCTTCCAGCAAGTGTCTCAAAACTGCTGAGAAAACCTGAAACAGCCCTGAAAATCTTAATGAAGGCTAAGACATAAATGGTGTTGGGGAATATGGGCAATTGAATAGTCTTTAGAGGAAATCTTTAGAAATAGATAGGGCAAGATGTGCTGAGAAAAAGTTGCAGAATTTTAAGGGAGAGGAGGTGTTTCCAAAATATATTTGTCAGTGAAATGAAAACTTTGGGTTTTGCTGTCTGACAATACAACAGAAGTAATTCAAGGTAGCTTTTGCAATGCTGAGTATTTGCCATATAATTTGACGGTAGATGTTCTATAAAAAGTCCCTACTTCTTGATATTTCTTAGATTTTCAATCTCTTTAGCTTTAGGAGACTGACTGCGGCAGGAGTCTGGCAGGGACAGTTGCAGTCATTACTTGAAGCAGCGTGCTTCCAGTCAACCTGCTGGTTTTGATAAGTGCTATTTTGGGACTCCTGAAGAAGGGTGTTGGCCCCAGCCAAAACACACCCCGAGCAGCAGAGCTGCTATCGGCCTCCCGCAGGCCTGCCCCGACCCTGCAGGCACCGCCTGGCCCTTTATCTTTGCCATCCAATGTGCTGCTTGCTGCGAAACAGCTGCATCCCTGAGCTGGGGATGGCTGTGCCTGGAGCCAGTGCAACCCCAGGATGGCCTCTGCCTGAGCAGCCACAAAGGCACAGCTTCTTAAAGTGCCTCCCAAGGCGCTTTGTTTCATCCTCTTTTCACAATACCCATGTATTTGTGTTGAGCTTTGCCCCCTGTAAATGTATTTCAAGAGGATTCTGGTGTGGATGAAAATGTTAGTGAATGTTAGTCCAATTTTTTCTTCTCTGTAAATGACAAACTCTGCAGCACCAGCTGTATTTACAATCACACCAGAGGCTTTATCTCTGAAATGGAATAGGAATCAAAATGCTGCGTGTATGAAGGCTTACAGTGCTATAAGAATGAACAAGAACAGTTCTGCATAGCAATATCTATATTTCTGCAATTAAATGTAATAGTTCTACAAAAACACAGAATTGTTCTATATAAATCCATCATCAGGCATTCATATCTTGCCCAAGAGCTGACATATTTTCCAGTAGGGATCCAAAATCCAATGTATTTTTTGCTGAGAGCACCCAGTCCTGTTTCCAGGGAATCTCTTTACCTTGGCATATTCAAGGTATTACAGATATTTAAATAGTATCTGCTGCCTTTCAACTTTAGCAGCACTTCAGCTAATGCAATAACCAGCACAGAGGCCTCAAACAATCATGTTCTGGTGCCACTTCAGTTGGCAGATGTGCTCTCCTAACCACTTCACTTGGGGTTTTGGAGGTGAGGATGAGCATGGTGCCTTGCTGAAGGTCTGAATGGGGAAGAATCATCGCACGCTGAATTTTCTTGCACCTGAAGTGCTGGGACAAAAACATTTGGTGCTTCTTGTTTCCACTTCATCCCATGCTTTGCTTTGTCCTCCTGTAGAATATTTTTCAGCTGTAGATTCATCCACTGACTGGATCTACAGCCTGATTCCAGCACACCTCCAATATCCCATGCTGGGAAGTTAGAAGGAGCTTGGGTCACTTGGAGCACCCGAGGATGAAAATGTTGGTACCTGTCAGTCTTTAAAAAATTAAACTAACACACATACAGCCTTAACTGCCTACCTCAGTAAATTTTTCTGCATGTTTGCTATTCTGTGCAAGCTCTCTCTGAGCAAGATAAACTAATGAGGAAATGATGAAAGGCTGAGAACCTGGGAGAGCTCCAGCCTTACACACAGAGGGCTAATGCTTCAAGTGATGACCCAGCTACAAAGCAACTTTTCTAAGCTTTCCTCTTCTCTCTTTATTGACAGGGCTTTGCCAACTCCTGCTTTGGGCAGCTGCTCTGCCCTGTGCTGAGTGTTGTTTAAAACATGGAAAAAGGAGGCAATGGAATTGTCTGACTTAATAAAACTGTGATTTTAAGCAGGGAGCCTGCTGTAAAGTGTCCTAGATCCCTGATGATCTACCAAGGGGGAAGAATTACTTGTTCTAAGTGTTTAATGACTTTTTGTCCTACAGAATTTCCAAAGTATGTCACATAACCCATTTATTTCTAGCCTCAAAGTTGAACATCTTCTGTGACTTCCTTCTTCCACCTCCATTTGTCCTTTGTACTTTGCTGCCTCTGGTTTGAATTGGTCTCTGTTAAGGGTCTGCTCTTTTCCAGTCTTTCAGTTTTCTTTGCTGATCAGAATGTGCATGGTACAAATCTTGCTCTGGCAAAGTCAGATCCATCCAGATGAGCCCAAATGAGGTGACAGTGTGTTGTCTGTGCCCAGGGAGCTCTGCCTACCACCAAGTAAAAGGACTTTAACTAAAAAGGAATCTTGACACAAACATTTGTTAAAAGTTTCTGAGATGGCAACTTCTGTGTGGTTATCTGACAATAATGCTGATTGGAATTATATTTTAAGATTTATTAATCTAGAGAGTGAGTGCTTATTAGAAAAATCCATTCATGTTAAAAAAGAACAAATAAAAAAAATCCTGTGTCCATTATGGCAAGGTAGTGTCTGATACTTGCAGGAAATGAAGGTGCCCAGGAAATGAAGCCACCTGAGCTATTGGGCTGTCAGTGAAACTCAAATTTATCTGGGCTGTTTGTGCTGAACATCAGCACTATGAAACTAAGCTGGAAGAGCACTTGATTTGTAAAGGTTTCTTTTAACACCTGCAGAGAAATTGGCTGATGGGAAGAGGCAGCAGTTAAAGGAGACCTAAACAATTAAAAACTCTTGGGATCTGTGCCAGGACAACTAAATTGTATTTTAGAGCTCAGAGCACGGATAAGCAGGAATAAGTCAAGGAGGCCAGAGAAACTGAGTTTTTCTTGAACCTCTCCCTATCCCCTTTTAATAAGTAGATTTTTTTTTCCTTTAAACTCATCCCTATTCACATGCAAAATTCCTCTTAAACTTTGGTAAGAAATATGGCCAGTCCTTAAAAATGTATCCTAGGACACATTTCCCTTCTTCTGGGAGAATATGTAAGTCAAGCAGTGAAACTGAGACAAAAGCCTGGAGCTGCCAAGTTACCTTGGGCAACCTTTTCAAACCGTCTCCAAATCTTTCTTCCCTTGCCAATCATAATGGGTGTGGACACTTAAAAATATTTCGTTCCCTTTTATGCCACAAGTAACAATTCATACACAGGACTGAAATATTACACTGGAATTTACTGTTTGATCTTTTTGAACTTGGATATAATAAATGAATCATTGCTGCAGTTCTAATTATTTTTTAATTGCCGGTCTTTATGACCTTTGAAATCCAGTACTCTTCTTGTTCTGCATTTCACTGACAGTTAATATCTGCCATTGTTTTAGAATGAGTTGATATCATCTAGAATTTAATCTACATGCTATGAAATTGCATTCTTGTGGGAAATGTGCAAAAAACTTGTCACAGTAATTTACAGCCTAATCAATAGGATATTAAAAATCTGAAAACAGATTAGCAATTTGCTGGATTAGACAGTTATAAATTGCCATGAGACACACAATTCTGAGCAACTCTCATGTGTATTGTAATTCTATAAATAGTGAGGCTGAAGACAAGTAATATTCTTGCACCATGCTCTTCCTTTTGCAAGATTTTCTTCTAGATTGAAGGATCTCATTCACTAAATCCTACTACAAACTACATTCCTGGAATGGGAGAAAAGATTTTGGAGGGGCAAAAAAAGAATGCAGTTCATGACTTATGAATTAAAATCCCAGAAGCTGGTGGCACTTCTGGGCTACGGGAGATTGATAAGTGAGCAGGTGCTACCCAAGTAAACCTCCTCTGTGCTTCTTAAACTACTTTTGAACAGTCTGGGCTGCTGCAGAGCAAACTCCATGGATGTGCAACTTCTCTACCTGGCTGAACTGACACTGAGGATATTGGCAAACAGTCCCAATGGACACAGATTATGTGCCCTCCAGGTGCTGTTTCAACGATGTAATATAAATTTTTTCTTACTTCAGCACTCTAGAATCTGAGGATCTGCTTGCTCTTTTGATTCTCATAATGAAAGTACTTTGTGTGGATGGAGGGGTTCTTTAATTAACTAAATAGCTCTGGATTTAGACATGCAACCACTGCTGCTCCTGCCTTTTTTTTTTAAGCCCCAAATCTCTTCCTTTAATTCAAGTAAAAACTCCTCTGTGGCTTGGCTCTGGTTGCCGTCCTAACATCACCTCTTCCAAATGTGCACTCCTGCAGATTTTTCTTTATGGAGTGTATTTAAATACAGCCCTTCTGGAGCAGCAGTGCAGCAATCTTCCAGCTCTGTTTTGCTGGGTGGGCAGAAGAACTGCAGCTTTGTTTCTGGCTTTTCTGTGCTGTTGGCAGCATGGTGAGCTGCCTATCAATTAGCAAGCATTGGAATATAAAGTGTCAGTTTGGTGACTGACTTCTGTATGAGTGCTGTGAGCACAGTGCTGCACTGCCAAATGCCCAGGTCACCTCTCCTGGCAGTGGGGTCGATATCAGAGCTAGCAGTGCATCTGGCTAATTGAAACAGAGGATGTTTGCTGCATAATTGAACAGAGTTTAAAAGTTACTTTTTTAAAAACTTTAGAAAAGCTGAGTGGAGAGATCCTTGGATGTTGATATATGACTTGTTTATTTTAAAAAAATTAAGTTACATGATCTAATAGTGCAAGGGTCAATTGGATGCTTCTGTCCAAATGGCAGCAGAGCAATAGAGCCCTATTGCATGTAACTTCTGTCCTAGTACTAGCTATAAATAACCTGTGTTTAACCTGCAAAAATGAATATTGATTGTTTTATCACTTTTTGAGCCATCCTGCACTGGAAAGGCATATGAGGGACTGCAAAAGGAAAACTGCACCCTGCCTTGACAGTTCTACTGAAACTGGGTTAGCAGAAGCAGAAGGCTCTTCTGATACCTAGAGGCTTGGTGTGCTCATGCCTCTCTCTCCTTACTAAAAGTGCTGTATTATGAGTCTCACGGGGAAAAATGTAAAGTTTTCATTATTTTTCTTTATTTTGCTGTATTAGTTGTGGTTTTGGGGAAAAGCAGACTCGTAGTGCCTCTGTTAAGGGAGATGCTATAACAAGACAGAAATCCTCTGTGGTATCTAGAGATGACAGCGGTGGCAAAGATTTGTAGATGCTCGTGGGGAGAAGACCCAGATCGGCCCTGGCATAAAGAGTGCAGAGCATGCGAGCCGAAGCGGCACCTCGGAGAGAGGAACTGCCTGCTCCGCGCCCGCCTGTTGCCTTCAACTGTTTGTTTCCCTGCCGTGAGGGACGTTTCGTGCCGGGCCAGTTGAACGGGGCGCACCCGGGCGCTTCCCCGCCCGTCGCTGCTGGAGCCTCGCACACCGACAGCAACCGGGGACAGCGCTCCATCGGCGGGACCCCGCTGGGCCTCCGGTCCCGCTGCTCTGGCTGCCGCAGAGGCCACCGGGTCGGGCAGAGCTCCCTTCGGTGCACAGCGCTCCACCGGCCGCCTTTGCGGGCTGCGTGTGACCCAACCGTGCTTCGAGACTGCTGAACCCCTCGGGCCAGCGGGGCACGGCGGCAGCGCCGTGCCTAGGGCCCACAGGCGAGGCGGTGAGGTGAGCGAGCGCATGTCGCGCGGCCGCCCACCGGGGACGGGGTCGGCTGCACGGCTGAGTGTACCCCGCACCGACACCCGGCAGCTGCTCCGCTCCCGTGCCTGTCCCTGTCCCGCCCCCGTCCCCGAGGGCCGCCCGGGCCGCCCCTGGCGGGCGGAGCCGCCGCCGCGCCGCCCCTCCCTGCCCTCCGCGCCGGGTTACATGGCGGCGGCTGCGGCAGCGGCAACTGCGGCGAGGCGGGCGGGCGCCGGGCGAGGGTCGGTGGTGGAGCCGCGGGGCTCGGCCGTGTGAGCAGCGCACCCCCGATGAGCCTGGGAAGGCCCGTGAGTGCGAGGGGCGGGGGGCGCGGGGGTCTCGGCCGCCGCACGCGCGGGCCCGGCCTCGCCGCACAAAGGCGCTTTGTTCCCTCCGTCCCGCCCGGCGGCGGCGGCGGCAGCAGCGGCGCCCCCGGCCCGCTCCGCTCCCTCCGCCCGGGCCCGGCCCGGCCCGGCCCCTCCGCACTGCGGCGGCCGCGGGGCCGAGCGGGGCGAGCGGGCGCTGACCGGGCGGGCGGGGGCGGCCGCGCGGGGGGCGCTGCCGGCGGTGCGGCGCCGGGGCCGGGGCCGCGGCCGCCTGTGCCGGGGGCGGCGGGCGCGGCCTGAAGGGCGTTTGAAGGTAGGGCTGCTCGGCGGGGGCCGGGGCCGGGCTGGCCCCGCGGCGCGGCGGGAGCGGCTCCCTCGGCCCGGGGCAGTGGCGCGGGCGGGCTCGGCTGCTCGGCCCGGGGCGGCAGGAGGAAGGATGTCCTTGGCCGGGGGGGCCCGGCCATCCTCTGCCCGCGGAAGTTTGGCTGCTGCGTTCGGCGCGGTTCTGCGATCCGAACCACATAGGGCACAGGTACCGCTCGCTCCTGCTGCCCGCAGGCTCCGGGAACCTTTTGTGGGAAAAGTGACTTAATGCTCGTAATAAGTAGCTTGAAAAACCCGACGGAAACGGCTTAAAGAGAGACTGGCCGAGTTTTGGGATGCGGGGAACAGGTACCCTTGCCTAGGCAGGCAGGATGCTCTCGCTTGGCGTCTCTAGGATGTCTCTTTTTCTGGCTAATTCAGTGCCGTTTGGGGTCTGCCTGACAATGGCTGTTAATTGTGTTGTGGAAAAAGAAACGGCGGTCGCAGTGTTGTCGTATGGCCGGTGCTGTTGCCAGCATGCGTTTTATATAGATATGTGTGTGTGTATAAAAACAACGCCGTCACAGCATTATGTGTTAATAAACCAGTTACAAATTCCGGAAAGCGGTGGCTTAAAATAGAGGTGCATTTTGTTTTGGCAATTGCGTTCAGAAGATTGTGTGCTCTAAAGCTAAAATGGGAACTTTCATTTCAGCCCTTTGCTCAAGCTCAGTTTTTGCTTGTGTAGTTGTTATCTCGAATTCACTCTTGACTGGTTACCTGTTCAGTGGAACAGCAGATGGTAGCAGGTCTGCAGAGGTGCAGAAGGCTGTGATTAGCTGATGGGGGACTTTTCATTATTATTATCTAAAGGGAGAGCCAAACCATTTTTAAACGCGATACAAAAAAGTACACTGGGTTCTTGTGTGTTTTTACAGATCCTTCAGAAGATTTATAAACTAATAGTAACATTTGCTTACTGCCAGCACCGAGTTCCCTAAACAGTGTGGGGAGCAAGTAGGAGGCTTTAGAAAGCAGCAGTTTCGTGAGTTGGACGATGACTCACTCTGCCTACTGACTGCAACGTGGCTGATCTAAAAAAAAAGTTCTGTGCCCCGTATTTTTTAGTCAAAGGGATAGTACTTAGCAGATTGTATAATATATCGTTAGTCATTCTCGGTCTTTCTCCTGTGAGTAATAATTTGATCATTATATGGTCAGCATAATCAAATTAACTGGTATCTTTCGGTCTTATTTGTATTTCTGACAAAGTAAACATCTCATACCTGATTATTTCAGTGCACATCCTGTTTCCTGAAAGCTGTGATAAATCCACGTGCGGGAGTTGAGCGTGGTTTGAAGGGGCTGCTTGCGCAATGCCTGAGGCCAGTCGAGTGTGGTGATCATCACTGGGGATGATTTCAAAGCCCTTCTGTGGGTCACTTCTGTTACCCTCTCCCAGGAACTGACCCCTTTTAAAACCATAGTTATAAACCACTTAAGAAACCGGTATCTTTGTGTTTCACTCTTTAAACTTTGTGTAAAGGAGGAGTGAAAGTACCACTTCTAAAAAACCTGGACATCGTGGCAAGGTGGCAGCCTAGCTGAAAATGTCAGTGCCTGCGTCAATAGCCTGTTCAGCACAAACTGGGATGATAACCCCCCCCTTTTTATACAGTAGTCCATTATATGTTTAAAGTGGTTAGAACATGGGATTAAGCAATTTGTTCACAGATAGGAAGCTTGGAGCGGGATCAGGTCAAATGAAGGCTGCACCAGGTTGCTTGCTTATGTTGTTAGCATTTGTTTTCTTAGCTAAATCAGTCTGGTTGTGAAGATCATTGCAGGCTCTCTGAAAACACTGTAATTAGTGGACACCTGGTGGAAGGATAAGTGTAAACTGATGATTAAAAATGCATCATTTCAGAGATACAGAGTGAAAATTGCAGGGCTCCTACTTCAGGAGTTGGCCATAGTTCCCTTTCTCCCTGAAGCAGTCCTTTCATTGCTGCATTCACTCATGGCAGCAGGGGGTAAGATCTGAGTTATGGTAAAGAGATGGTAGATCTTAATCTTGGCTGCTGATGGGCACAGTTTTGAATCTGTTCCTGGGCTGTTTAATGGGACTAGCTAAAGGAGAGTTTCCAGATGTGTCACGCAGCTGGTGCAAACAGTTTCAGTATTGCTGCATGTTGAAGACATCAGTAGTGAAACAAAAGCCTAATTATGAGGCAGAATACAACTGGTTGTAGATGGTCCCAAGGATGTAAAATACACCTTAATGCAGGGTAATTGAACAGAGGCCTTGGACCTCAAGTTATTGTGATATTTGAAGTATTGGTACGGATTTTAACTTCTGTAACAAGTGGTGGGATGTTGGAGTGAAAGGTGAATGGGGTGATGTGAACTGTTGTGCTGGCAGCAGCTCAGAATGAGTGAACCTGAAAGTGGTACATGTGAGTGAGAAAATACTTTCAAGTTTAAAAATGTTAAAAATCAAGAGGCTAGACATCTGGGTTTTACAGTTGTGAGCAGAGTTGGATAGTCACTGATGCTGTCTTCTTTAGGATAAGTTTTACTATTGTTCTTTAAATAAATTCATAGGTATTTTAAAAGGGGTCCTCACTCTAGTTGTCTTAGTGTTGCTAAAAATTCAAGATGGTTTGGGAAAAAGTAGTAGTGTTTGTTGTGAGACTATAATATTGTGTTTGTACTGAGACTATAATAACTTTTGTAAAGCACTGTTTAAGATTAGGACTCTTGCCAAAGCACAAAGAAAGGAATGTTAAGGCAATCTTAAGTTCCATGTGCTGAGTAGAGAAAGCTCTGAAGATCACCCTTGTGGCAGGGTATACCACATCAGTAGAGGGCAGCTCAATGCTTTTCAGTTCAGAAATACTTCATTTGGTGATCTCTGTTTAAAAAGAAGAACTGAGCCGAGGACAGCATGTGTTTCCTTCTTCCCTGTGTTCTGCCCACGTACCTGGGGGCAGGTGGTGTGTGGCAGGGGGAGCAAGGCTGGGCTGTCTTGATGACAGTCAGGCTTGAGCCAAAGGAAGGGTAATATTTAAATGTGTTGAAAGTCTTGTTTCTCATTGCCAGTGTGCCTTTCTTTCTTTCTTTTTTTTCCTTTTCTTTATACAATTCTGATTGCTTTAGTGAATTGAGGCCATTATTTAAAATATGTTAATAACCTGTCAGCTGCTCTTGCTGGTGTTAGGAGCAAGGAGACTTGTTTTGCTTCCTCCCAGTCGTCCCACTGAAAGGCTAGCACTGTTTTAAAGGAAAACATTCATAGAATTAATTCTGAAGTGTTGGGATTGTGTGGTGACCTTTACATTTAGGGAAGAGCTGAAATGTGTTAATCTGAGATTGAACAGGAGACACTTAGTGGTTTGATGTGACCTCTACATGTTGGGGAAGAACATTCAAGTGACTCGTAGTGGAATTGCCCAAAGCTTACCACACTGTGTAACATACACCTCTGACTCTTCCCGTTGTGGCATTTTTGAGCTTTTAGAAGAAGTGAAGATGTTGTACAAAAATGCACCATGTGGTCTTTATGACTACATTCTGCTGTTGCTGATGGGAACTTATTGAGAAAATTACCAGTTTGGTTTTTCATAATAGTAGGTGAATTCATTACACTATTAAAAAATAAATGATGTCTGAAAGAGCCCATATGTTAGGGGAAATGGTTGTAGAACATATCAGTGACTCTGTAAAATGTACTTGCTGCTAGTTTTTCTTTGTAATCTAGGTTGGATAAGTATAGAAAAAATTGATAAAGCAATAATATTTGTCTGATATGTAGGAATTACCCCTATGATTCCTGTAACAATGAGTCTATAGAGGCGAAGTTATTATTTGAGATATTGGTAAGCTTTATCCAAAATCACAAGGATTAAAGCTTTATAAGTGGCAGTGGATGTGTGTTGTATATTCAGTAAATACTGGGAGTGTACAAGCCACCCTTTTTTTGTGATCAGTACCTAGTTACCTCTTATTATGGTGAAATAGTTAAGCCTGATTTTGTCTTCAAATAAAAGTTTAGTGAAAAGAATTATTTCAAAATTTGCTGACAGATGCTATGGACACTGTTGCTTCTGGCTTGTCTCTTAACAGCTCTTAACAAAGCAAGTTTGCTTTGTTAGTCTCTATATTAAGACTAGGGAGGATTTCTTGTTTTGTACCATAAATTCAATAGGTGACATCAAAAATGTTCACGATATATGTTTAAAAAATGGTGGTTGGTCATTATTGCTTTCCTCCACAAGTGTGAAAGGTACATATAATTTCTAATTGGTTTAGCTTTTTTGATGATTTATTTTTTGTAACTGGACAGTAAGTTATACTTAGGATAAATCAACGAGCTGGGGGAGGAGGAAGATTTTTGTATGTGCTGGGGTACTGATGTATTTTTCTCTGCTTTTCAGGTTGCCACGGAGTAAAATGGATGGTAGCTTTGATTGTGATTGTGGTGAGCTGGAGCCACCTGATCATTAACAGAAGGCATCTTTTGTAAATCAAGAGCTGCCAGTTTCCCATTTAACTAGACTGTAAACAAAGAAGAGCAAAGGAGGAAGAAGGAAAAAAATAGTGCTTACCAGCACCATAGAATGACGCTGCTCAGGACCAGTCCAACACTGAATGTATCTGCACTGTGAGGAGGAGGATGTTAATAGAAGCCTATTATGTGCATATTTATTCACATTTTTGTTAAATGTTAACCAGATTAGCACAGTAGAGCTGAGTGCATAGTATGTCATTTCATTCCGTTTGAGTTTCTTGTGAGTATTTTCTTTAATGTCTGCAGAAATGCTGCACCTTTCTTGAACTATGAATGCTGCAATCTTTCGATCTTATGCTCGGTTTGAGTTCTAGAGCTTACAGGCTCTAAATTCAAGGGGACACAACAGGCCTGGCTGGCTCATAATGAAATGAGAGTGTCAAGAAACCATCTTGCAGTCAAAGCCAAGTGTTTCTTCTCCCTTTCTCTAAGACCTTTCCTTCAGATACCAGTGGAAGTGTCTCCGTGTGTTTACAGAAGCTTAGTAGTTTGAGGAAAAAAGTAAAGAATTTTAAAATGGCAGAAAAATTTGAAAGTCTCATGAACATTCATGGTTTTGATCTGGGCTCTCGGTATATGGACTTAAAACCACTGGGCTGTGGTGGAAACGGCTTAGTTTTTTCTGCTGTCGATAATGACTGTGACAAAAGAGTAGCTGTCAAGAAAATTGTCCTTACAGATCCCCAGAGTGTTAAACATGCTCTACGTGAGATCAAAATTATTAGAAGACTTGACCACGACAACATTGTCAAAGTATTTGAAATTCTTGGTCCCAGTGGAAGCCAGTTAACAGATGATGTGGGCTCCCTGACAGAATTGAACTGTGTTTACATTGTCCAGGAATACATGGAGACAGATCTGGCTAATTTGCTAGAGCAAGGCCCTTTACTGGAAGATCATGCCAGACTTTTCATGTACCAGCTGCTACGTGGGCTCAAGTATATTCACTCTGCAAATGTTCTGCATAGAGATCTCAAACCAGCTAATCTTTTCATTAATACTGAAGACTTGGTGCTGAAGATTGGTGACTTTGGTCTTGCACGAATCATGGATCCTCATTATTCCCACAAGGTATGCAGAGAGTGGGAATATCTAAGAGATGCTTTGACAACTGTTCCCTCTTAAAATAGCATTTCTCCCTTCTGCACAGGTAGATAGGCTGTGGAGGGTGTCCTTAGCATGGTGATAGAACTACTGCAAGCATAAATTTTATTTTTTTTTTTTTACTAAATGGGTTCAGAAAAACAAAGTTTTAACAGTGAAGACAGAACCTGAGATTAAGAGCAACATTTAGTTATATTTAATTATAGAAGCCTTAGATAAGATTATTAGCAGTGCATTCATAGTGCACGTGTGGCTATTTTGGGGGATTGGTTTAGAGATACTGTCCTCCTGGTCTAGGTGTTTCAAAAGGGTTCAGTATCATCTCTGCATTTTTTGGCATCTGGGAATGAGAAAGTTTTGCTGCAGTACCTCATTTGACTAAATAGTGTCATATTTGTATATGGTTGCTGTTCACTTACAGAGATATTTTTAAAGGTAGAAAGAAGGTTTAGTAGAATGCACACAATATAATCCCTGGGACTCTGAGACTAAAAAAATCTTGTTAGTAGTGCATTAAAAAATAAATTAAAAACATAAGTCTTCAAAATCTAATAACATTTTTTAATTAATTTCATTAGGGCCATCTTTCTGAAGGATTGGTTACTAAATGGTACAGATCGCCCCGGCTTTTGCTTTCTCCTAACAACTACACTAAAGCCATTGACATGTGGGCTGCAGGTTGCATCTTTGCTGAAATGCTGACTGGGAAAACCCTCTTTGCAGGTGGGTAGAATAAAATCAGTGGTATATTCATAAAAGGAGTGGCACTGCTTAATTATCTTCCTCAGGAAAGATTGTTTCTTGTGGCTAACATCAGTAGTTATTGACTATCAGGCTATGCTATATTATTGTGCACTTATATAAACTATAAATTGATGTATCTGTAAAGCAGAAGACATTTCAGTTTCCTTACTTGTATTGGTGTGTATTTAGATAAATATCACAATTTATTGTAGGAGTCATACATGGTAAATATTACTGTAATTGTGTTAAGCTAAATTTATTTGTTGCTTAAGAAGTGTTCTGATATGTGTGTGAATTGGTATATCCAGGGAGTATTTGAAGATTATGAATACCCTGAGTATCATATGCATAAAATTTATTTTTTTAAGGTAGTCAACCTAATCACTTCTTGCTTCTCTATATTTTAAATTATTAAGCCCCAAGGGCATAGATTTAAAGGTGTAAAATTTAGTCCAGTACAGCAAGGAAATGGGCAACTTTCAACTGTTTCAGGTAAGATAGGAAGCAATGCTCTAGTTTCATTGGGTGCATTTATATTAGAGCTTTGGGTAGGATCAGGAGGAAATTTTTGGAGCCCATCTCTTGGTGGCCATCCTGTACCATATTGCTGACCTAGCTCAGAGCACAAACTAGAGCATTTTAGGTAAAGTGAAACTGTTATTTGCACTATAGGAGATCACCACCTGCTGACAAGCACTCAGTCCATGGGAGCAGATGAGCAAACTGCAGAAATACCTCTGAAATGCTTATTTTTGTGCACCCTGGGGCCTCAGCAGCAGCTGTCTCATTCAGGCTCACTCTTGGATTTGCTCCTGTTGGCCTGAATTATAGGAGTAATACAGATAAAACTTCTGAGAGCTAAGCTTGCATTTCAAAGTTCACATTCCTTTGGACACAAGGACTGTGGACTGAAAGCACATCTTTGCAGTCATCCTTAGCTTTGCATGAAAAGGCAATGGAATTGAGAGCTTCTTCCCATTAAGAACTGTCAGTTGAAAGCATTATTCAGTATAAATAAGTGATTAATACATGCAGAGGCTTCTCTTAACATGCAGTGAGTTTTTCACTCTTTGAGTTACTAACTACTGGAGTAATGTCCCCAGAGTATTAAATGCTTGGCTGATACAAGATTTATTGGGTTGGGAGAAAGTCTGCAGATTTCATCATTCAGCATAGACTGATCACAACTGCCAGCATTTTGGGTTATTTTTCCTTGAGTATCATTGGTATTTGTCACAATTTTTATTGGCCCAATTGCTGTGCAGAGAGTTAAAATTCTGTTAAAAAACTTGGTCTTAGTCACCAAAATCCTAAATTTCTAGGCTTGTTTATATGCCCTAATTGCATTGAGTAGATATTTTAAAAATATTTTCAATGTAGATGTGTCCCTCTGAAAATTTAGCATTGCCATGGTTTTCTAATCTAAAGAAAAATGGATTTCTTGACATCATTTGGAAAGGGAAGATGGTTGGAGATATGATAGTTATTCTGCCCTGAGACTCTGAATAGTTCTTCTGCAGAGTTGTTTGGAGGGTTTGATTTGGTTAATTGCAACATCCTGTCTCCTTCTGAACCATCCCTTAGGAATCCTGCTGTTCAGAAAGCTGATGAGAATGGGAAGGAAGAATACAGATTAATATTGCAGAGTACCTGGAACAAGTGAGGGAAAGGAAGTTGAGACAGTGGAATTCAGTAGCTTTTCCAAACAACTTCTCTACCTCTTTGTTCTAAATGAATATTTTACAATGGTTATTTCCCTGATGGTGGACAGAAAGCTGATTAAATTTTAGGATGGTACTCATTACCCAGTAGAATCTATTTTCCAGCAAATTACAAGCAATATAACATCTGATAGATCATATTAAGTAATTTGTTGTAGTCTGAAGTAGAACAAAACAGCTCTTTCAGTCCAGTAAAGACATTAACACAAAGCAGTACTGATTCATTTGGGGAGCTCTGTCAGATTTTCTGCTGTGACTTTGCCTCAGCTTTTCAAGTCACCTGTCAGGTGTGTGATAGGATGTGCAGTGCAGGCACTGAAGGGACTGAGAAGTTTGGAGATGGTAGAGTCTCTTGCTGGCCCCATTTATTTTTATATGTGTTGTCACATACATCAGTATTGTTTGTGATTGCCCAGAGCAGCTTGGTGAAGGAAGGAAACATTAGCATGCAAATAATCCTATATAATTTCATCTGCTCGTTGAGTCTCTAGGATCCTACATCCTCCTTGGAGCTGAACAACGAGCTGAAGTTGGCAGGTTGTATTTCTGGGTACTCCAGTACTGAATATAGATGCTGTTCATTATTCAAAACTGACCTGCTGTGTAGGCCCTTATTGTTCTTACCCAGGGAAACTTCAGGTAGTGCTGAAAGAGTACTGTAATTTCAATCATAATAGGGTAGTATTTTCAAAAAGAGCATCACTCTGTGTAACCAACAGGTGATTTTTGTCTTGCACTCAACAGTTAATGCAGGATTTCAGAGTAGAATATTAATACAAATGGTTGTGGCCTGCAAAATGTCTTTCAGCTAAACTACTGCTGTTTTTATTAGTGAGGGACATACAATTCCAAGTGAGGTCAGATACTGTATTAATGAGGTGGATCAGTTGAAAGGGGAGGATAGCAGTATAGAGTGTATAATAAAAAGGGTATTGCTGTAGAGAACCTCATCCATGGTGAAAACACCCTTACAAAAGCTTAATGTTAGGTCTCTTTATCTGTGAGTAGCAGCTCTGTAATTCTTCACATGCCACAGCATTTCTTGAGAGCTCTTCAGATTTATTATCATTTAAATTCAGAACTTCAGCCTTTCCTCTGTTGCAGGAGATTATAATCTTTTGCTGGAAATAGCTGCTCAGAGTACAAAATTTTGACATGCCTTTTATATAGAGGGATTAGAAATGTTTAAAGTTGAAATGGCAGCTTGTGTTTTGTTTTGGTGCTCAGGTGCACATGAACTTGAACAGATGCAGTTGATTCTAGAATCAATTCCTGTCGTACATGAGGAGGACCGTCAGGAGCTTCTCAATGTAATTCCAGTTTACATTAGAAATGATATGACTGAGCCACACAAACCTTTAACTCAGTTGCTTCCAGGCATCAGTCCTGAAGGTAAGTAATGAAAAACTCCTTGATTCAATATTTTGATGTTTCAAAATAATCAAAAAGCATGCAGCTTTGAGGTGCAGCCATGTGATTGTTAAAGGCAATTTTCAGTTAGAAGAATCTGTGTTCTCTGAAGAAGGATTGTCTTCTGCCATAATAAAAGAAATTTACTTCCATGATGGCTGCTTGGTTATCTTTAGAGTAGAATTGTGAATTTCTGCTGGACCTATTTGCACTGGAATTGCTGTTTTGAGACTTTTAAATACAAGGGAACATTGGAATGGAGTCAGTATAGGAGGACTGTCTTTCAGATGTTTTTAGAAGAGAGTCTCCCAGCCAAAGTAGGAGCAGTGTTTCCTGGTAGCCATTGGTGCATACTGATTCAGCTTGAAGCTTTCTGTCTCTTGCTGGTTTTTTATGCATTAAATTAAATTATGGCTGATCTTAGATTTGACTTCTCTCTCTTTCTGATGGCTGCAGGATGCATATTTGGCACTGTACTGTCAGTAGCTGATACTTCACAGGCAGCTACTTTGAAACAACTGGAGGGCTCTAGAGCAAAGCACTGCACCTTAATGTTAGGTTCTAAGTGTCAGAAATTTCCCATTTAATGGTAGCTTATATTCTACAGCACTGGACTTTCTGGAGCAAATTTTGACATTTAGTCCCATGGATCGATTGACAGCAGAAGAAGCTTTGTCCCATCCTTATATGAGCATTTATTCCTTTCCAACGGATGAGCCTATTTCAAGTCATCCTTTTCACATTGAAGATGAGGTTGATGATATTCTGCTAATGGATGAAAGTCACAGCCATATTTATAATTGGGAAAGGTAAATTTATCACTTACTGTGGTAATGTAACTGGATGGGTTTGTGCTTGAAGTGACATTGCTTCATGGGCATTATTTCTTTTTCTATGTTTCTTCCTCTTGAGTTGACCTGAGAATAAAATTTTCTTATTTTCTTATAGCAGTATCATTGGATTTATAATCCATTATATGCGACTTGGATATGCTGATGGATTCCTGAGTTGCACTCAGGAGTCTAGAATCTAAAGTTAATATTTCCATTATTTTTTTCTTCCCCAAAATACGTCTCTAAAACTAAATTTTGTTTAAGGAGAGTTTTAATTATGATTGTTTTGTCTAATGCTTAATGCACATTGTAGTAAAGAGATTTCACAGTAGTCATCTTAAGTCAATTAAACACACTTTAGAAAAAGTTCTGTACATGGAGTGAGCTGTTGTACATAATTCTGTTTCTTTTTGCTAGATTAAATTAAAAACTTGGAAGAGGTACCCAGTTGGATTAAGGAAGAGCTTTGTGTTGAATTGTCATTATTTTGTAAGGGCATTTCTAAACTTGACTGTCTCTGTTTGGGAGCCAGAGGACTGCTTTTAGCTGCTAACACTTAGGAAATTGTTTTACAGATACCATGACAGTCAGTTTTCAGACCATGACTGGCCTATTCATAATAACTATGAAGCTGATGAAGTTCAGCGTGATCCAAGGGCTCTTTCTGACGTTACTGATGAAGAAGAAGTGCAAGTGGATCCTCGCAAATATTTGGACGGAGATCGTGAAAAGTACCTGGAGGATCCTGCCTTTGACACCCACTTCTCTACTGAGCCTTGCTGGCAGTACTCAGATCACCACGAAAACAAGTATTGTGATCTGGAATGTAGTCACACTTGTAATTACAAAATGAGGTCCTCTTCATACCTAGATAATTTAGTTTGGCGAGACAGTGAAGTTAACCATTACTATGAGCCCAAGCTTATTATAGATCTTTCAAACTGGAAGGAACAAAGCAAAGATAAGTCTGACAAGAAAGGCAAGTCTAAATGTGAAAAGAATGGGTTGGTGAAAGCTCAGATAGCACTTGAGGAAGCATCACAGCAACTTGTTGAAAAAGAAAGGGAGAAGAATCAGGGGTTTGACTTTGATTCTTTTATAGCAGAAACCATCCAGCTTAGTTTACAACATGAGTCTACTGATGTTGATAAATTAAATGACTTGAATAGTTCAGTGTCTCAGATAGAGTTGAAAGGAATAATATCGAAGTCGGTGAGCAGAGAGAAGCAGGAGAAAGGAATGGCCAATTTGGCCCAGTTAGAAGCTCTGTACCAAACTTCTTGGGACAGTCAGTTTGTCAGTGGTGGGGAGGGGTGCTTCCTCATAGACCAGTTCTGTTGCGAGGTAAGGAAAGATGAACAAGTTGAAAAAGAAAATACTTACACCAGTTATTTGGACAAATTTTTTAGTAAGAAAGAAGATGCTGAAATGCTAGAACCTGAGCCAGTAGAAGAGGGGAAGCTTGGGGAGAAGGAGAGAGAAGAGAGCTTTCTCAGTAACAGTGGGGAACTCCTCTTCAACAAGCAGCTTGAGGCTATAGGTATTCCTCAGTTTCACAGCCCTGTTGGCTCGCCTCTCAAGTCCATCCAGGCCACGCTAACGCCTTCTGCTATGAAATCATCTCCCCAGATTCCCCACAAAACCTACAGCAGCATTCTGAAACATCTAAACTAAAACACTCAGCAGACATTTCTTTTATATTCATGAGATGTGTTTGTCTTTTTTTATTACTAGTGTAAGTAATTTTTTTACTTGAATCAGATGGTGTAATTTTGGTATGGATTTCGTTAGTTTTCTGTTTACCATTGTTTTTACAATCCAGAATTACTTTCTATACATGAGTTAGTTTTGTTTTTAAACTGGCATGTCGTTTGCACACAAAATTAAAGAATAGAGCAAAATAATGCAAAATGCAGGAGGTAACAAAAAAATGCACTAAACCAAGTAAAAAAAAAACATTCTCTCAGTAAAACAGTGTCCATGTTTTGCAGAAAAAGAACCTTGCCTTGAAATTTACACAGTGAGACTGTACATAATTGCATGAGAATATCTATTTTTCCCGAAACATTTTTTTCATTCATGCGTATTTTAGAGTTTTTTCATACTCTACACATTTCTTAGACACATGATACCAGCAGCAACTGAAATGAATGCAGAATTTGGTACGCATGTGTTATCTACCTCAAGGTAACAGCAGTATGTGGCAAAACATTAACCACCCATAGTGCTTCTCATTATGCACTTCTATTTAGCCAGCATTATTGTAGTAGCTATTCCTATTGAAAATCATTCAATATTTATAAATGTTCTGGTATGCATTCTTTATAGTGAAGTGTTAATATGCAGCACTTTTATTTATTTTAGCAAATAAGTATATTTCTGTAATTATAGAAAGTCAATTTTTGAGTTACTTTTCAGATAAAAGTTTTTGTTTAGCACTATGGTTTTATTGCCTACATAGCTGGATATATATTAACATCGGCTTATTCTGAGGCTATCCAATACATTTTTATTTTTTAGTTTTCATTTCAAGTAAAGCACTCACTGTGTATAGGAATTTGTAATTGGAGGTGCTTGATCTCTACAAAAGAAATTAGGAATTGCTTTATTATCAAATGCTCCTAGAAGTCTTAATTGTGTTCATTTTTTAAAAATTTTGTAATGTTAGTTGTGTGCATGGAAATAATTAAGGTACAACATTACTGTAGGTTAAAGTTCTATATGGTGAGACATTTTGTTTTTACTGTATGTTTTTACGAATGATTCCTGTCCCACTCCCAGCCCCCCTCCAAAGCAAGCATGAATAAAATTAGGTTAAATATAGCATGTAGCATCTCGGTCTTTTAAAAATTTGTTTTACCTTCTGATTTTTTGAAATACTGGATGTATCATTGGCTCCCCTGTTTAAAACTAAAAACAAATAAAAACATGGCCAGCAAAAATGGCTGTTTGTGATGCTTTGTACACACCCTGCCCGATGAGGAGCAGCTGCTGTGCTGCAGCTGGGGCACTTGTGAGGGTCACTGCCTAACACAGGGTGCTCACGGAAGCATCAGAAGCTCTCCTGGAAGGGATGCAGCATCCTGCAAGGAGACTCCCAAGAGTTCCCTTCTGTCCTGCAGCCAGCACCCAGCAAAATCACATGTGGGGGGTGGCTATGAAAGCACAAATATACAGCGGTGTCCATAACCATTTCTGTTCAAAAGAACAATTGACTGGGAGTATACGTGACCCAAGTTAGTGCTTTATCAAAGTTTTGGCCAGGAAAAGCTGCAGTGTGTGTGTGAGCCCCTTTGCACTGCCAGCAGCCTGGAGTGAAGGTGAGCCTGCAGCTTCCTCAGCCAAGAGCCTGGCTGGAGCACTTCCACGAGCAGATTTTGGGAGCATGACCAGGTAGCTCCTGAGGGATGTTACAAAATGTGCAGGTCAGGTCTCTGTTGCAGCAAGCCCTAGAACAGAATGTATTTCTCTTCCTGCCATCAGAGCTGTTCCAGAGGGAGCTAATTAACTGTACAATAAAGCTACTGGCAAACTCCTACAGCTTTTCCTATCACAGTGCTTTAGTTCCTCCAGATTCTTCCATCCCTGCTCCTCTGGCAGGTAGCACGTTTGCAACTGGCCTAAAACAAGGATCTCTGGCCCTCCAGTGTGGCACAGGGTGGGCACCTGGGCAGGGAACAGGGACTGTGTCCTTGGGCAGGGTTCCTGGGTGTGCATGCAGCCTCAGCAGTGGGCTGTGGGCTGGAGGCAGGGGGTGACCAGCTGCCCTCTCAAGGGCTGTGCAGCTTTTGTTGAGATTGGAGGAGAGCAGTGGGTGCAAAGTGTGATAGAAACACATCTTGTACAAATGAAGAATCTTTTTTGCCTTTTTTTTTTTTTAAACACATGTGAAACTTAACAGTACTTAAGAAGCCTGTAAGGGTACAAAGGGAGTGTTCTACACTAAAAAGAAAGGAGGAGTCGAGTGTTGAGCCTAAACCCAGCATGGTGCTTTATTACCTTTGTCTTCTGCCCGTGCTGAGGAGGCAGCACTGTGCAGGCTGTGCTGCCTGCTTTGGTGCAAACCCTGCTCTCACAACAGGCTGTCCATGGGCCACTGCAGGGTGCAGCTGGGCACTGGGGTTCATTAAGCAGAAGGAATTCCCTGTGTGGAGACAAAAGTGTTTTGTAAGGACCCTGCAAAGTGAAATCGCTGCTAGAAAGTGAAGGTGCTGTAGGTGTGGGTTCTCCTGTGGCAAGCTGCAGGAGTGTGGGCAGAGCAGCCTGCAGAAAGTGCAGGGTGTCACAGGTTGTTCCCATTGGATGGAGGATGGTTCCTGCCCTGTGCTCATCAGCTGTGCCCATCCCTGCAGGATAAAATAGGTCAGCTACACGTGTAGCCCTTTGGCTGTGACCTAGCAACAGCATTGTCTTTAAAAACAAAATTTGGAAGAAGCTTCAATTATGAACCAGATAAAGGGACCACTGTTTCAGGCCAAGGTGCTTGCCAAGTACAATGGAACACCCTTATTTAACAAAAAAGCAAATAAGGGATGAGAAAATTAACCAGCTTTTAAAAGTGCTCTTTCTTCTCCAAGTGGCCTTTTGTTAAAAGGCAGCATTTTAAAGTATGTTTAACAAGAGCTTCAGCTAGAAGAGGTGATGTGTACAACAGACCAGGACAGAGCCTTTTGCACATCCTGTCACCACATGAGGTCTAATAATTGCTGAACAGTTTGTTCTGATCAAGAGTTCTCAGCCATGGTCAGTTAGCTTTCTCAGAGTTGTATTCAATTTTAATTAAATCAGAGTTGCTATATATAATCTTAGCTATTTTTATAAGCCTTTGCCCGTGCTGCTGGTAGTGTTGTGATGGCAGTGTGAGTCTAGCACAGCTTGGCTGGTCCCTGCTGTGGGCATAGCTTTCTGCTGGAGCTCTGGGCTGGGTGTGGGGTTCTGTGAACCAGCTGGGCTCTGGGGCAGGCCCTGCTGTGCTCACAGGGCACCTGTGCCTGCAGCAAAGGGCTCGCTGCCTACAGCAAAATCTGTGCCTTGATGTGCTTTGTTTTCCTGTCACCTTGCTGTTGCTTTTCTGTGCTGCAGAAGCTATTGGAGCAGTGCTGCTGCATCCTTTTAAAGGCAAAGTTCAGACTTTGGTCCAGCTGATTGCCTGGAGGCACTGGTTTATGAACAGGTTTTTAATGCCTTTTTTACACGAGTCCACTAGTGAGTACTTTTTCCATATGGAACTAATGTTGCTGTTTTTTTATGTCCCCTTCTAACCTCTGTTGGTCAGGGATGTAGGAGTTTTTCCACACGTGGACTTTCATCCCCAAGTCTACACATGCGTCCTGCAAACCCCAGAGAAGTGTAGGCAGGGCCCCAAGGAATTCAGTGGCACATTGTGGTGCAATTATTGCTGAATATCAAGAGGAAAACCACCCTTGAGCTAAATCTGCTCCCACAAGTCTTCTTTTCTTTATTATACTCATGTTGCTTTCCTGCTGCTGAGATCTGGAAGTGCTTATCAAGCCTTCAGCTGGGTCTTACAGGTAATTAAACAGTAACCTGTCTTTGTTCTTCCACAGACACAGCCCTGAGCAACAGCAGCCCTGAACTGATCTGTTCCTTACTCCTTGAATTATTTCAGTTCTTACAAAACCCTGTAAATTCTTGTTTGCTGTTCTGCCACTGTTTGCGTCAGACCCGAGCTGCAGGGCCTGGGCAGCCCTGCCAGGGGTATTTAGTAACAAGCAAATAATCCAGATCACCGCTGGCACCCAGCACTCAGGCTGCCATTCCTCTGTCTATATTTAAAATGGTTATCTGCTTACTCTGAGTGCTATTGGAGAGCTCCTTAAAATACTGACTGCTGAAAAGTTCAGTGGCTGCTTTTGGCCGGGGAGCAGCGTGGCTGGGATGGTGATTTGTGTGCAGCAGGCCATGTGCAGGGGGAGCTGTGCCCAGCAGCCCCTGGGGACGTGGGCATGGCCAGGTATGGCCACGCTCTGCAAATAGCTGGCAGCAGCCACACGTGTCATCTGCCTTCCTCAGGAATCTGTCTGCTGCACCCTGACTGCTGAGCAGCCCTTCTATAGAGAGCTCTGAGAGTAAAATACCTTTTGTAATCTCTGCGCTGGGCTACTGCTGCCAAAATTACTTTTAACCTGAATGTCACCCAGCCTGGGTAGCTGTGCATGGTACGAAATACCAAAGTGTGAGTTTGGCAGCTGGGCTGGGACAGGGAGCTTGTGACTCGTCAGCATCAGAGCCAGCAGCTCCATTGCCCTTCATGTCCCAGCTTTGGCTCCCCTGTTCCCAGCACAAAGGTGCTGGGGGGTGATTCCTGCAGCTCACACACTGAGAAAAGAGCATGGCTGTAGGGGGAGTAGGGAAAGGGCTTTTCCATCTGTCCCTGGGGACTTGGGTTAATCTATGCTTACATCCAATCTGTGTTTCTGGAGCACACAGTCATTACTGAATTGCTGCCTGATGGTTTGATGGGTTTTCTTCAGTTTTAACGTTGGTAGAAGGCTGATTTATTTTGTCCTAATTTGGTAATGTTCTGCATTACTTGTGTCTTAGCTTACACTTTTCATTTCTCCAGATTTCTTGTAACTTTTGGGTTAGGCTTATTATATTCTTCTGGTAATCATTCATGGTTGAATACAGTCCAAGGCAAGTGGTGATCCCCTGCCTGCTTGGTTGAAGATCACTGGCCACTCTCAGAATAGATGGGAGGCCTAATAAAATACAGGCTTTTCTTTATATCTGAATTTTGCCATGGTCCTCAAGCCATATCCCAGGGCTCTGGGGCTGTGTAGAGTGGAAGCTTCACTGCCACACTAATCCCACTGTGGCTGGTGCAAGGTAAGTATAAACCTCATCATTTTTCTGTATCATCATCTCCACAGCATCTTCCCAAAAAGCAAGTGTACCCAGGGTAGAATTTCTGCTTTACAAGATTGTTGATCTTTTAGTTTGCAGCTCGGGCTTCAGCAATGGATGCTCCAAAGCCCGGCTCAGGCAGTGAAAGGACATTTTCTAATTCTCGTTCTTGGTGCTGCCATTCAGACTGGATTAGAGTTTAAATCTTCAGTGCTGGAGGCTGTAGAGAAACAATGTTTCCTTTTGATGCCTGTCTTGAATTTTATCATTTAGAAGGATTTAAAGGATAGACCTCAATAAGTGAATGACAGATTTACTATGACTTCTGTGTTTGTTTGGATATAGATTCAGACAGTACAGCTCTTGAAATAGCTGGGTAACTAGCAGAAACATTCTTAAAGCCTGTGATTAATGAAGCAGATGGGTTTGGGTTTTGTTTTGTGTCATATTTGTCTCAGATATTTTCTGCTATTGTTAGAGTCTTAGCAGATTTGATGTTGACACATATTGAAAGATTAAATCAATTCTAGATACTAAATTATCTTTTCAACCCTTACACATGATATTTCACTGGTTTTCCATGATTCTTTATTCTCTTTTTACTTGCTTTTATACTGAGAGACCCTCAGGTGTTTGAGCCTCTCAGTTTTGCACCATGCCCAGCCCTGTGAAGCAGCAAGGTGCCAGCCTGTTGGAGTGTAGAGAGGACAGGAATGTCCTTTGGGATTGCTGGCACTTGGATCTGTATTTCTATTGGCCTTGGAAGTGCATCACCCAGGGTACAGTATCCACTTCTAGCAGGGCAAGGTGAAAAACCTGGGACTGGCTTAGGGACCTGCACAGGGCAAGGAGATTCATCATCCAGGAGAAAAGCAAACCCTGGAAGCTGAGTGGAGCTCTGGCTCACGGTGTGCAGCTGGAACTTGGCTGCCCACACCTGTGGCTCAGTTAATCAGCACCTTGCAGCATTGCTGCTGCCCTGATAAAACCACAGTGATGTCAGCAGTGGAGCAGAGGTTTTGGTTCTTCAGCCAACACAGAGCAAAATACGACAGCACAGAGCAAAATAGGAGAGCACAGAGCTGCTTGAGCAGTTCCCTGTGCCAGTGGGCCCTAAAGGACGTGCTGTGAGCAGCTGGGTGCCCTGGTGGGTCACAGTGGTGCCAGCACCAGCAGTGGAGAGGAGCCAGGCGTGACCAGGGCAGAGCCCAGCTCATCCTCCAAAAGGCTGGTGGAGGGAGGAGGTTTCCACCCTGCCTGCCAGGAATTGCAGTCTTTGTTGGCATGGGCAGGAGGAAAAATATGATGGGAAACAGGAAGATTAAAATAATCCCAGTGAAAACAGGATGTTGGGAAGCTGGTGACAGAGTGGGGCTGCAGAGGGCTGCTGGGAGCAGGGAGGCTCTCACACATGCTGTTTGGGGCAAAATACCCACTTCTCACAGGTGTGGGCCCACACCAAAGCCTTGAGACAGAGGCAGCAGACTGGTATCTTGTGTGTCCCCAAAACACGACTGATTATGGCCATTTACACCAATTCTTCACCTTCTATCCACACCTGCCTGAATTCTTTTTTGTTGGATGAAGGTCGTAAGCCATTCCCTGCACCACCTCAGCCTGGCAGCACATTTATTTAACAGCTAGGACCTGCCAGGCAGGGGGATGGAGCTGTTCCAGGGCCTGGCTGCCAGCAGGGAGCTGGAGATGTCCCAGCTGAGCACAGCCTGCTCCCCGAGCTGCCATCCGTGGCGTCCTTCCAGCCACGACAAAATCAAACCCCAGCAGTGTTTGTCTCTCACTAAAGTGCCTCTTCCTCCCAGGGGCTGACAGCAGCACTCAGAGCTGTGGATTTATGGCAGGGGTGCCTGAGGGAGCTGCTGCCACCCCCACAGCCAGTGTGTGACCTGTCAGAGGCTGGGCAGGGGCTGTGGCCCAGGCAGCCTCTCCAGTGCCTTGCACACCCAGCACTGAGGTGTTGCTGCTCCTCAGAAAGATTTAGGGAGCAGGGCAGCTGCAGGGCCAGGCACTGCTGTCAGCCTGGAGAGCGTGGTGGGCTCATGAGAGGGCTCTGCACTGCAGCTCCAGCCTCCATGGGGTGTGGACCATGCTCAGAAGCAAGCATGAAGTCAGTGCCCCAGAATTTATGAGGTCACGGAGCCATTAGCAAATGCATACTAAAATCTCTGACTGGGTTGTTCTTCAGGTGAAATGAAAATTGCTATTGTCCGTGAGTCCCTGCTCTCCACTTATTTACTTTCCCTGGCTAAATTGAATCTGCTGTGTACATTGCCATTGCCAGTGCTTGTCAATGCAGTGCAGATGGATGCAGAGCAGCCCTTGGGTGAGGACCTTGTCCCCAGTTTTAATGAGCCAGGTGACACAGAGCAGTTCTTCCCTGACATTCCCCAGTTAGGCATCTCAGCTGGCAAGAGTTTGGGAGTGAAGGGGTTTGGGTGCTGTGCCCGGCACACACAGCCCCTGCAGCAGGGGATTTGGGCTTTCCCTGGGCTATCTGCAACTTGCTTTTCTCATAGGTTTTCCAGAGAATTTGAGTCCTGAGGATCCCAATGTCTCCTATCACCTCAATTTATCTTCTTCCATGCTCAAAAAAGGAGACAGGTTTGTTCTCCAGCCCATGAAACAGTCCCTACATCACTTGGCTTTTATGATAAGTGATAAAACCAGGAGGAGATGGAGTGCTCAGAGTGAATTGACAGGAGTCAGGGGCCCAGCTGCCCCTGGAGCTCAGGCCATATTCTGGAGCAGTGGGATGCCCAGCTCCTTTAACAATCAGCCCATGTACAATTCTTGTCCAAGACTAAATAAGGAGTTCATCATTTTCAAGGTGAACCTCTTCACTGTGGCAGGTTTTGACATCAGTTTTGGTTCCTGTGGGCAGTGCCACAGGAGAGCCAGCTCCAAACTCCCGGAGCTGGATCTGGGAGCTCCCTGCATACCAGGAGGGGAGTGTGGGGAGCAGCACCCCTGTGGCAAAGCAGAAACAGTTCAGATTCAGTTAGATTTACATATTTGACATGAGAAATCTCTCCAGGCATGACTTTAATCCAATTTACAGCGTCTGGCTGAAGTGAGGTATGAGAAGAATTTGCTGAAGTGATTTGAGTGGGGATGGGATGTGTGGGGAGCTGGGGGAGCAGGGAGGGCAGCCTGCACCAGCCCTGGGGTGGTGGGGCTGAGCAAAGGGCTCAGCAAAGCTCCATGCCCAGCACAGACACCCGGCTCTCCACCAGGTCAGGAACCTGCCAGCCTGGTCCTTCACGCTTCTTAAAACACTCAGGAAGTGCTGCAGAAACCAAGGTGGAGATGGTGCTGCTCATGTCCTGGGGTAATTCCCAGCAGGGATTGCTGCCTCTGGGCACCAGGGCACTCCATTTCCATCTCTCTGCCACACAGCACCCCAGCCCCATCACAGCTGAGCTCACAGAAATTCAGGAATGATGTGGCTTTCAAACAGTTTAAGGCACCTTCACTTCCTGCAGAGGGAAAGCAAATCTCAAGGGGCTTTGCAGCATGCACAGATGTTAATTGCCTTCCTCCCACAGCACTAAGAAATCTTGTGCTGTGTTGTCTTCTCCACTACACAGCAGGAAAATGAAAGATGGAGTGGTTAAAGCTCATCCTGCAAGAGCAGGTGCTGACTGGGGGGACAAACCAGGTGACTCCCAGTGCTGGAGTCACATTAAGGGAGTTGGGAGATTAAGGTAAGGAGGAAAGTCATTTACAGCTTTAGCTCTTTGTCCCTGAAATCTCTGCAGTGTCCTGGGCATTTATAGAAACCAATGAACGGTGTCACCTGAATGTGGAGCACTCACAGGGAGAACTGGAGCAGTGATGGGGATTAAAGGAGTATCCAGATGGGAAAGCAATGGGAGAGCCCAGCCCAGTGTGTTTGCAGAGGGAGCACATCCCACCTGGACAGGGCACATCCAGCCTGGGGACAGTGCCCTGGCCATGCTGCCTTGGAAAGCAAGCGAGGGGAGTGATTCCTGACCTTGCCTTCAAAGAGGGGCAGGAAAAAACAGAAGATTTGGTCTGGACTGGCTGTAAAGGAGGGAAGGTCAGTGGTACCTGCTGTTGCTGAAGGTGAGCTGTTCACCATGACAGTATTGATGGTGTGGGGCAATGGAGAATTCTCACAGACAGCATCATCACTGGGAGGGGGATCCTCCACTTCTCCATCTTTGGAGTCCTTCACACTAGGAAAGCAAGGTGGGAGCAGCATCCAAATGCTGTGCAAGGACTTGTTTGGCACAGCAGTGCTGTGATGGCCACCATGTGCACCATGGCCCAACAGCGTGGTGGGGGTGCCCCAGCCTTGCAGGGAGCAGCCTGTCCTGGCTCATGGGGGGAACAGATGTTTTCAGGGCTGCAGCAGGGCAGTGTGAGCATCCAAATGGTGCTCACAGCTGCATTAGACAGGATTTGATGGCCATCCTCACAGCCATTCCTGCCTCCCCCTCGTGGGAGGGCTGGGGAATAACTCATTCATTAGAAAACATCATTGCATGAATGACAAAGTCATTTTATAGTGCTAAATGGTCATTTCCAGTTGGTGCCTTTTTCAATTTCTGAGAATGGCTCGGCAGCCTCTCAGGTGATGTCAGCAGTGTCCCACCCCTGTCACAGCCCGGGCACAGGGACACTGACCAGGCACAGCCCTGCTGCCATCCCTCCTGTGCTGGCAGCACACCCACAGCATCAAAAATGAAAGTTTCCAAACACGAAGGCAGCGCTGAGAAAGAGGAAAATTACCCTTCAGGGAAGTATTCTGCTATTGTCAGGGCAGCGTGGAATGAAAGCAAAAAGGGTTTTAAGGCTGGGTTTTGGCTGCCAGTGGAGGCTGTGATTATAACCTGCAGCCTGAATGCACCATGCCTGAACCAACCCCTCCCCCTGCCCGAGCCTTAAGCCAAAGGATTTAAACAAGCTCTTATGTAACATGGTTTTAGTGTTTCCAGTAGAAATAGGTGTTCTAAATATAAATGATTTGCAGATAAAATAGGCTTATATAAAATGCTTTCACGTTTATATAACCCCATGCTGGCATTGCACCCAACACCTCCATCACTGTGAGCCCGGTGCTGGGGACAGTGCAGGGTGCTGGCAGTGCCCAGTTGGTGCCAGCATGCTGGGCCAGGGCCAGGACTGCAGCACAGACTGAGCCCTGTGCTGTCCCCAGCCCGCCAGGCAGTGCCCCTGCAGGGACAGTGCCTGCTGGGGGAGACGCACTTGGATGGCAATTTCTCATGTGTCTCCCTTCCTTCTCCCTGCCCGGGTTTGCTCCCAGCAGCAATTCCAGGACATTGCTGTGGGGCTCCCACTGGTCCTGGGGTGTGGGGACAGTGGGGACAGCCTGGCTCCAGCAGCAGTGCCATGGCAGCACTGACCCTCCAGCCTGGGCAGCTGGGCACTGCAGACGCTGAGGGCCAGCTGCTGTGGTGCTCTGGGCAAAGAGTTTGGATGTTGAGAGATGGAATTCTGCTTCACCCCAATGTCCGTGCAGGGATCTGTGTGTCTGTGTGTGTGTGTGTGCATATATTTATATAACATACATATATTTGTGTATATGTATATTACTTTGTAAGTATGTAATGGAGAAATGGGGGAAAATGCCTTCAGGAGAGTGGCACAGTTTTCAAATGTACATACATACATATATATATATATATACATGCGTATGTGTATATGTATGTGTGTGTGTGTGTGTATATATATGGATATATGTGTGTATATATATGTAGCATATATATATTTATATGGAGATAGATAGATAGATACAGAGATATATATATGGATATGTACATGTGTGTATATATATATGATATATATATATACATATATACATATATCCATATATATATATGGATATATATGCATATATATATGGATATGCATGTATTTATATATATACATGTGACACAGTGGAAGACCTGGCTCCCCCAGCACAGGGCTGGCAGCATGGCCTGGGCTGGGGCTCTTCCCAAGCAGTGGCCACATTCCCACTGAGCAGCCAGGGGCAGCTCCCTGTCCCAGCAAGGCCATCAGAGCACCCGAGGCTCCCAACATCTCCCTTACCACGAGTGAGCCCTCACTTACCATGCCTCTCTCTTCCTCTTCTCCATGAGCACCTTCATGCAGCTTGTGGCTGCTGGAAGCTGCTGTGCCTCTTGCCCAGCCCAGCAGTGCATCAGGAGCTCTGACAGTGCCACTGATAAGGGCAGTAATAATTAGCTTGGAAACGGTGTTTTCTGAGGAGAAAAAAATGGTTGCTACGTTACAACCTTTATGTATGGGAAAGATACTCAGTCAAACCTTACACAACAGCCCTCAGTGTATCACACCAAGCACTTGCTCTTAGGGGAAGGACTGTTTGCTAAGTAATTTTAGCTACCATTATGTGTATGGAACATATAGAGATAGCAATAGATGTGCATGTTTTCTTTATACACACACACACACGGATTTCCATATACATGACAAACAAGAACACATTTTTCAGCCACAGTCTGTTAGTGCAACAGACCAATATGATTTATAGCTCCTTGCCATTAACATTTCCATTCAAATAATGCCTTATTTATGCCCATACCAGAGACGCTCTTTTGACAACGTGGGTAGAGGCTTTTTATTGCAAAGCCAGAACTGTCAGCAGCCTCTATTATTTTTGGTGGGACTGTCAGTTCTCCAAGCAACATGACTTCATTTTTAATCCAGGTCTGATGGAAGACACTTGATCTGTCCTGCTTTTGTCAGCCACAGAGGCAAACTTGCCAAAAGAAATGATATGTGCGACCTTCGCAAGCGGCTGCCGCCCTTTCCATCTTGCCTGTGCTCTGTTTTTCATGAAAGCCTGTTTCTGTGCTGCATTACAGGGGAAATGAGCCATTCATCTTTGTCTCCATTGCCCTCACGACTGCTGCAGAGTCACTCCCTGCAGGCCCAAGGAGAATGCTGGGTCAAGCAGCACTTGGGCATCTTTCAGAGCTGGACCTGCAGTGATTCATCAGCCACTTCCCTTTGGAAATCAATACTTACATGGAGTACAAGTGCTTATGGCCCCTTATGTCATCTACAGATAAAAATTCAACCACCAAAACAAACAGCTGTACCTTGGTCTAAATGTCATGCTTGGACCAAGGGCTCTGCCAGCTCCCACCCAGTGTGGCACACAGGGAGGCACTGCAGCCCTTCTGCAAACATGGTGGAGCTGAAGGACGGGATAAAAACCTTGCAGAGAGGGCTGCAAACCAGTCCCAGCCTCTGAGCCTCCTTAGGGACAGTTTGGTCTCAACAATAGAAGTTATGTTTTATATATATAATATATAAAACATATATATATATTGTTTTTTATGTTAAAACATATTGTATATATACACATATATTGAATATATGTGTATATATACAATATATAAGTATAACAGAATTATAGATATGCTATATATGTACATATACATGTATAATGTGCATCCATGTCCATATATTTACATGCACAACATGTCTGTGTATGTGTATTTTTATGTGTGTAGAATACATGTATACACACATATGGTATGGATGAGTGTATCACATGTATCATGGTATGTGCGTATGCATATATATTGTATGTATGAGCATACAGACATCCATGCCTATGTCCACACGTGTGTTCATGCACATATGTGTGCACAAGCTTCTCCACACCCACAGAGACACCAAGGGAGGCTCACCTTGGGCAGGGCAGGGCCAGTCTGTCAGCAGGTGGGCCTGTCAGTGGCCCCAGGGTCTCATGCTGCCAGTGCTCCTTCCTGTGGGAATTTGAAAAGAAGGTTAAAAGGCAGCCTGAAGTGATTTGGCAAGCTCTGTCCCTGCTCAGATTTGTGCTCCATTTCTTTAAGGATGCCATATTTCAGTTACAGCAATTGGTCCACAAAAACCACAGTCACTAAAATCCCACCCCCTGCCCTCACACTGCTCTGCTGTATTTTTGAGATGACTAATGTGCCACTTTATTTTTCCAGTAACTATGAAAGAAAATGCTAATGAAATTTCTGGAATAACCTTACTTATTTTTCCTGGTTTGAAGCTGGGCATTTGTCTTGAAGATGGGTGCAAGACCATGAGCCTCCCTTGTTAAAGCTTGAGGCAACTCACACAGCAGCTCCTGCAGCCACTGGCAAGCCTTGGCCCATGTGGCTTGGCACCATTTCTTTGGACATCTCAGAGGCTCTGCCAGAAGACTTTTGGGCACTGTGTGAGCCTCCCTCCTCCCTGCTGGTCCCTCAGGATCACAGCCCTGCATGCACACAAAGGCAGGGGCCTCCTTCCTCTTCTGAAGTTCATTTTTGGGAAAGCCCATATCCCCAGGTACCAGATTTCCTATTTTAGGACAGCTCTTTTGCACAGCATGAATGTGTGTATGTATATTATATCTATACATACATATGTGTGTGCTATGTATATATTACATATATATATACATTATGTGTGTATATTATATATACATACAGCTATACATATGTATATTTATGTATCTATATCTATATTTATCTCCTCTGCAGTACTTGCACACAGATAGGAAGCATAGAGGTGATGACTAAACACTGAGTTTAATGTCTAAAAATACAGATGGAAAAAAATAACTCATTTTACTGGCAAAAATATTCAGGCAAGTGCTTTTGCAGGCATGAACCAAGCAGCTGCTTAGTGCCCAGGTAAGCAAGGAGGAGCAGGACTGAGTCTTGCAGTGGAGGGTGCTACTGAACCTGTGCTCATGGAAGCTGGCAGCAACATCTCTGACCTACACAGGCATTGCTAAGGGAGACAAAGGCACTGAAAACAGAGCTGACCCTTGTTCAGGGAATAAATCCTATCTGTTTTTGCAAGAGGCATGACGTGCACACTTCTGCTAAACTAACAGCACAAAGCACCAAGCACAACCACTGGAAAGTTGGCAACATCTGGTTTTCAGTGCTGAAAACGTGCCAGCCTGCTTGGGCATTGTGGGACAATTTCAGGAGATGAAAGGCAGAAAATGAAAGAGAGCCACGCCCTGGGGTTCAGTGCCTGGTGGGTGGGAGCTGGCCATGGCCACCACGCTGCCGTGCCCTGCAGGCTGGCAGGCAGCCCAGTGCCACCACCCGGGCACGGGCCAGGCTGGGGACGAGCCCTGGCACCCAGGCTGGGGGCAGAAACTGCAGGGGATGTGCCTGGATGTGCAGGTGGGATTTGCCTCGATGTGCAGGTGAGAGGTGCCTGGATGTGCAGATGGGATGTGCCTGGATGTGCAGGTGGGATTTACCTCCATGTGCAGGTGGGATTTGCCTGGATGTGCAGGGGACACGGTCTCTCACCCACTGAGCAGCCCCATTGCCATCAGCTCGCCCTCCCTGAGCAGTGCCAGCCTGCCCCAGCAGGTGTCTGTGCTGCAGGATCCAGCCTTATCCACTGATCCCAATAGCAGCAATACAAACAGGTGAAAATAAAACCAGCACCAGCCTCAGCTCGTGTTTGATTCTGCTTTGGCAGTTTCCCCTCAAGGATGAGATGAGGGCTCTGCTTTTCCTGGAGCAGATCCCTGGCTGACCCTCAGGAACATCAGCACCAGCAGGGCTCAAGGCTCAGCCCTTTGCCAGCCTTGCCCTGGGGGCACCTGGGGCTCGACCTCTGCTCACAGGAGCCCCAGTGTCACAGACAGGGCTGTATTCATGTGCTTCCCTCTCTCTGTGACCTTCACCTCCCTTGTTTTGAGGCTATACCTCTGGAATTTAAATAAATCCTTTGGCACCATCAGGTTCAAGACTTCCACCCTTGAAGACTAATGAGCTGCATTAAGATTAAATCCCATCAAGGAGAATACCAATGATTTTGCTCCTCAGTGCTCATTCAGATCCTTCCAAAATTGCTATCAGGGTGCTGCAGATCACACTGCTGAGGGCTCACTGCTGCTGAGAGGCCCAATGGAGCTGGACTCACACTGAGCAACAGGGAGGGCCAGGTGGCCTCAAGAGGCCTTGTCCAACCTACATTTCCCTGTAATTCTGACATCAAAAACACCCCATGAAAATAACAAACTGAAAACCAGCTCCACCATAGATGGATCTTCTGCCTGCTGCTGCTGGTTTTTTGTGTAACATCGTCACAAACAGCTTTTTCTTCTGTACTTTCATATTTTAAAAAATGTGATAGAGAAAATGCAGAAGAAAAGAGAAATTTTCATTAAGTCTTTGTCAAAAGTGAAGAACTCTGACCCTCTCATCTCTTTTACAGAAGTCCATGGGAACAGTAAGCCCAGGCATACTCACCACAGACCACATGGGCAGACACATCCTAAACCCATGACCATTTTTGAAACATCAGCTGCTCAAAAGCAGCTTTAAAAAGAAATGAAGACACAAACCTACACAATGTGCTGGCATCACACAGCTGAACCAAACCCCTCCATCTGCCTCACGAAGATTGTCTCGGAATTTGGGTACAGATTTGTGCCTGAGCTTTGTGCTTTCAGCCCTCTCAAACACGCAGTTTAAACGCTTCAGTGATCTCCAGTCTCTCAGGGTTAATGATCAGACCCAGCTTTGAAGCTGCTGAACTTGTGAACCAGGATGTGTTGGGAAAGGCTGGGGCATGTAAAGATTAGCCCTTTCTCAGGAGAGAGTTAGCTGGGGCACTGGGAGGGCTCGTGTTGGGTGGGATGGTGCTGACAGGGGCGATGCCATGGCCCTGCTCACCCCAGCAGCCTCCCTGCTCCAGGCAGCCCCTGCAGCAGCTTCTCCCCCTTTCTCTCTCCACGTTCAGAATCGGCAGCCTGCATAAACCCATGGCTGCTGCATTCTGCTCTGTGGGGCTGGAGGGTTTGAATTTCAGTTCAAATGACATGAAACCCGGTCATTCATTACAATTTTCCTGCAAGGCTTTGCTTCTGTGACCCTGCAGGCACTGACCCAAGCCAAGTTAACCTTGTGCAGCTGGAGCTGCCCTGCCCCAGTGAGGCCAGAGCCAGGGGTGGCTCTGCCAGGCTCTGCAGGGCCATGCCCAGGGCCACCTCCTGCTGCCAGCCTGAGGGTCCCAGGCCCAGCCAGGACAACCCTGCTGTCCCTCGGGTTACTTTGCCAGGCACAGCACCCAATCCCCAAGTGACTTCAGCTGTACAAGCTAGTTGGACATTACCTGCAGTGGAAACACAAGCAGAGAGGCGTAAAAACTCATTCCTAAGAGAAATACATTGGAAAACTGTGCCGCTCTCCCGAAGGCATTTTCCCCCATCTCTCCGTTACGTACTCACAGGTTAATGGAGCGATATTTTTAATTGTTGAAACTTTCCAGAGCCGCGCTGAGCCCGCACGGGCCCGACAGCGCGGGGATCGCGCGGGCAACGGCGCCACCCGCCGGCCAGAGGCGGGATGGACACCGGGACACCGGCGGGGACACCGGGGGGCTCGGGGACACCGAGAGGTGCCGGTGTGCACAGGGACACGAATAACGAATATGTGTGTGTATGTGTCCAGGTGCGCATGCTGGAGCATGGATATTTCATATACTGTGTGTGTACTTGCACATGTATGAACATATCTATACTCATATACGTACACCTATAGTATTTATGTTTTATAGCCGTAGACGTTTATGTCGGAACTCAGTACACGTTTATACACCCATCATGTTTATACACACATACACGAATTTACAGAGACACACGCATCGTTACGTACATACACGCACCGAGATCCGTGTTTCTCTGTATACATTCTGGGTGTGTGTGTACACAAAGTGCTTCCCTGGCAGCTGGCGCTGTTTATTTACCCCGGCGCCCGGGAAAGGCAGCGGCCAGCCCGGCCCAGCAGCTGCGCCCGCCCGACGCGGCCACCGCGGGGAGCCGGAGCCCCGCAGCAGCCCCGAGCACCGGGGCAAGGGGATGGATGGATGGATGGATGGATGGATGGATGGATGGATGGATGGATGGATGGATGGATGGATGGATGGATGGATGGATGGATGGATGGATGGATGGATGGATGGATGGATGGATGGATGGATGGATGGATGGATGGATGGATGGATGGCCAGGCGGTGCAGAGCCCGTGGAAGCCGTGCTGCTGGAGACCCCGATCCCAGGGGATGTGTCCCACCCCTGCAGGGCAGCTCTGCCAAGAGTGGAGGTGTTTGGAGCCCTGTAATGCCCTCACTCAGCTGCTGCTCCAGCTGCCCGGTAATACCAAAGTGCTCTCCTCATTTAGCTGCCCTCTGGAGTCCCCATGAGCTGACATAGGTGACAGGTGGGGATGGAAATACGAGCCGTGATGATTAGCCCAGAGCTCATTTAGAAACGCTGATTGTGTCAGGGCAGGGCTGGTTTGTCCCTGCCCTGTGTGATGTGTTCCCTCACCCCCAGCCCAGGGGCTGCATCACCCAAGCTGCTGCAAAGCCCAGCTCAGGCAGGGGGGTGAAGCCAGGCTCTGACAAGCCCAGCACCCCAGAAAGCTTCTGCTGCATCCTACAAACCTGTGTGGGCTCAAAGCAAGAACATCCACCTGCCATGCCTGCCTGGGGAGGACCAAAGACACACAGGCAAGGCTCTAAGGGCCTTTGGGAAGTTATGTTCCTGAGGATGGCTAATAACTTCAAGCCTGCAGAACAGGAAAATGTGTAAAACTAAGAATTTGGGAGGGGACCAGCATAATGGCCTGGGCTGGAGTCAGGTTGGGCAACCTCCTGCAGGCCTCCTGCTAGAGCAAGGTAAGCCTTTAAAGTTCAGCTTCTCTCACCTGTCATGATAAAACGCATACTTTTAAGTACAAAGCACAGCAGAATACCAAGCCTGGCCATTTGCAGTTGCTTTTCCTACAGCCAGCCTCCAACAATAGCAGGGTTCAGCTGTGTGTCTTGTGTCTCTTGTCTGGAAAGACCAAAGGCTCCCCTCTGAAGTGTGTCATCTATTTTAGACACAGGAGATCCCTGCACACAGCATAAAACACTTAAAATCCAGACAGCCTTCAGCATTTCAAAAAAAATTTAGATCATCTGCACAATGTTGAACTTTTATGGAGTAAGGGAAGGAGAATTTTTTTCCTTAAGTTTTGCTTTTAGCATTGCCAAAGAACTTTAGTGCCCTGCTTTTTTGAGTCACTTGATTAGTGACACAAGAGGAACCATATGATCCCAGCATATGACATGTCACTCTAAGGCAGAGCTGAGTGTCCCCAGCTGATGGCCCTGCACTGACACCTTGTCACTGTGGGGCAGTGGCACTGAGGGGGTAATTCTGCCCCTGCTGCAGTTCATGGGTGAAGGCAGAGCACAGCTCTAACTTAGGGCTGCAGTTCATTGCAGCATCCTGTCACAGCCCCCATTTTTAGTGCCTGTTACCTGAGTCCTTCCAGCCCCCCGGACTGCCCAGCCGCCCCCAGCATTTCCATCAGCTCTGGAGGGGCTGAGCTCCAGCCTGGCTCACAGCCAGACCCACCTGGTGAGCTCCAGGGAAAGCCATTGGGAGTGCTCCCCAACATGTGGCGTGTGCACCAGCCACAGCACAGCCCAGCAGCACAGACTGGTCTGTCATGGGAGCTGGAGCTGCTGAGCTGCTCTCCACAGGATAAAGAGCCTCCAGGACCTGTGGCAACTGTTAAATATACTACTTTTACCTGCTCCTGGGAATGCCCAGAGTGTCCCAGAATGCCTCCATGCTGCAGCCACTCATCCATCCACGTGGCTGTGCCACTGCAGAGACCAGGGTGAGGTCAGGAGGAGCCGTCAGGTGGCAGTGGGGACACAGGGGGTGCCCTGCTCCCTATGCCCTGCCAGGACAGGGTGCTGCCCACCCTGTGGGACAGGGAGCCAAGACCCTGGGGTGGGGTCCTCAGCCAGCCCCAGCCAGGCCTGTGTCTGCAGGATGCTGTGGCAGCCCCCATGTTCTGCTCAGGAGCAGCCCAGCAGAGACTCCCCAACACCTCGAGCTTTACTGCAGCCATCTGTGCATGGAAAGGCCACCTCAGCCTTCTGCAAAAGGCAGTGACTGCGGCAGCTAGCACCCTGGCTGCAGTGGTCACAGCCATTTGCACAGGCATGGGGTCTGCAGTGGGAGAAAACTCCAAAAGCAGCAAAGGAGAGCTGTGTGTCTGAGCCAGAGCTGTGTGTCTGAACCAGAGCTGTGTGCCTGAGCAAGGGCTGTGTGTCTGAGCAAGGGCTGTGTGCCTGCAGGAGCACCGGACATGCCGGAGACGCCGTGCACAGCTCTGCTGGTTTCACTCTGATCAGATGGGGATGAGGTTGGTTTTTGCAATTTGCGGTAACAGCATTTTGCAAGCATGACAAAAATGTGTGGTAACCCCGGGGTGAGCTGGGGCAGCCTGTGCACACAGAGCAGCAATGGGAAGCTGGGCAGAGTCAGGCCAAGGGCTGTGAGTGCCCCATGCCTGTCCATGTGCTCCCAGGGCACATGGTGAACCCTGCCACCCACAGCAGCCCCTGGCCACCCACAGCAGCCCCTGGCCACTCCTGCAGCTGCTGGGCTCCCCTGGGAGCTGCTGCTGGGATCAGCAGTGCTGCCATGGGGTGAGCTGAGTGCCCATGAGTGCCCCTGTCCCCACATCTGTGGGCACAGCCAGGCCAGCAGGGAACCCCAGAGTGTGTGGGGCTGAGTGCTGGCAGGCAAAGGGCACAGCCACGAGCCAGGGACAGCCCTGCTGGCAGTGCCCAAAGCCCTGCAGTGAGTGAGCAAAACAGGAGAAAAAATCAATTTGCTTTGACAGCGTGTCCTCCGTGACTGTGCACTGGTTTGTGCTAATGAAATCACTGCAGTGGGGTAGTGAAGTGCTCATTTGCCCCATTAGTTTGCTTTGCCTGGGAGAACTGACATTGAAATACCCTTCACCTCCCCTTTTATAACTTCCAAAATACATGTTTGCACCTGGACGGAGGACACCCCAATGGCATGGAGAGTGGATGTGTGACCTGCCCAGCTCCAGCTGCTGAGGGACTCACCCAAAGGAAAACTAAGCCAGTATTTGAAGGAGTAAGCAGGACAATGCTAGAGGCAAATCACCATGACCCAGAGCCAAGGCATGGCTTGGTTGACTTAGCTCTACTCTCTTAAACAGTTTATTTTGCAAATCAAGGAGGATTTGCAGAAAACAGGTCTGGTCACAGTCACTTGCTATGGTGCTGACACAGGATGCTCACATTTGGTGCAGCTCTTACTTGGTATTGCACTTTGACTGAGAACCAGAGTGACACAAAGGTCACACAGCACATAAAAACAGAGGCAAAACCTGCCAGCTCATAGCTCTGGAAACCATGTCTAAGCCATGAACCAGCAGCAGGGAGACACTTTGTCAGACAAGAATTTTGTTTTCTCTCTTTGAAATGCCACATTTTTAATCAATGAAGTGGATGAAGGAACCATAATTAACATAGAATCCAGGTCCTGACTCCAGAACTGGACAGGCAGTAAATGTTATGGGAAGACTACAGACACTGAACTGTTCAGATACAGACAATGAACTGAATTAAAAAAAAAAAATCCTATGTTTGGAAGATCCTTTTTACTATTGCACATACTTCTGTAAGTTTATGGCGAGATGCTCCTCTCTCAAGTGAGAAGCCACAAACCCTGTGCAGTAGAAGGTACCTGGAAACCACCACCAGAGCTATCAGCAAGCCCCTTGCCTGAAGGGGATCCACAGGCCCACAACACACACACCAAAACCACCTTTGGTGAAACCCCACTGGCCTGGGCAGCTGCACACTGAGCCATGGCTGCATTCTCATGCAGCAATATTTTCCTATAATCAGCTAAAGCAGCTTTGGGACTTTACTCCTCAAAACAGCATCAGCTATCCCAGAGGGGCAAGAAGGCAAGAAAGGTCAATCACTGCCTGAGAGAGACTTGGACACCTCTGGGTGTCCTTTCCTTCTCTGTGACAAATAAGGGTGACAAAAGCTGGGCAACAAACCTGTGCTATTTACCAGCAGACCCGAGAAATAGCTGCTCTTGACTTCTTTTTTGTCTGTTGGTTATCTCCATGTTATCACCTTGAGAAGTCTCTAGGACACTTTGGAGGCTTCAGATAAGATTATGGGCAATTACAAGGGAAGAAAGAGTTCATCTCTTGGTATCTTTTTGGACAAACAATCCAAGGCAAACAAGGTTTAGCAACATCTCTGGGATCACAGGGTTTACAATCCCCATAACACATCCTGATGCTGGAAACTCAGTTTCCTGGCATGGCAATGTCTTATCTGCTCCCACCTCTCACTCCTGCTGGCCAAGCCTGCCAGCCAACCTTTCCCTGGCAACCTACCCATGAATTCCTGTAGGGACAGGGGGACTTCTTCACCTTTTTTTGAGCTGGGAGTGCCAGGTGTACCTGGGGCTCTGCGTGTGCCCAGCACAACCAGCACAAGCCCTGCCTGACCCTCTGTGACCCTCATGCTCTACAGAACTCCAACACAGCCACTCACCAAAGTGCTCTGACCACCAAATCCTCTGTCTGAGAGGAAACAGCTCCTGCAGAGGAGCTGCTATTCCCAGCATCCCCCTTCATTTGCTTTACTGACACCACAGCCCACGCCACACACCTGGAAACACCAAGGCAAAAATGAAAAGAAGGTAACATTTCTGTGCCCACACAACAGGACCTTTATATAGCCAAGGGGATGAGGTTTTTTACTCCCTTCCTATTTTCCACTTAGGGAGTAAACAGGAAAACCAACCTGGCCTGGTAGCTAACTTGGGAGCACAGTGTTTTATTGTGTGCCACCCTGTGGTGCTCCCACCCTCTCCTGCAGTGCCATGGTCAGCAGTGCCAGCAACAAATGAATCCCACTGGGGCAAGTCCCTGAGAGGTGCAGCAGGTCTCTGAGCCCTCAGGAAGACCCTGTGAGAGCAGTGAGCCCAGCAGAATGAGCTCTGGCAGCAATGTGATGGCTTAAGTCATGGCCACAGAGCTGGGACAAACAGGAGGGGGAAGTTTCTTCAAATAAAAGGAAAGTTGCATAACCACTGCCCAGATCCTTCAAGCTGGGCCTGATGTCCCTCTCCAAAATTAGGATGACTTCCCCTTGCATGAGTTTCCAGCTGAATGTGTGGCACAGAGTGAACTGGGGGTGTGGAGCCCATGCCCAGGGTGCAGAGGGGTGGAGGCTGTGAAAGGAGCCAGGTACACACCCTGGCACAGCTCAGCACATGCTTGAGGGGATGGGAAAGCACTCAAACCCATCGTGTGCAGCTCTGGAGCCCCTTCCCTGAGCTCACAGGCTGGAGGATGCCTGCTCTGGGTGCCCTGCTGCCAGGCTAGGCAGGGCACTGCGCTTTACCTTTCCCAGCCTCTCCTCCCAGGCCACCTGGGATAGCAGGAGGAAAGCCTCAAGAGGCTTTGTCAACAAAGCTGCAGTGAGAGTTCAGGTCTGGCTGGTTTTGATCCCCTCTCAAAAGGGGCAGAGCAAAGCCAGGCAAACAGAACTGAGGCAAGGCACGAGAGCTCCCTGCCTGCAAACAGGTGTTTGCCCAGTCTGGGAGCCATGCTGTCACCCCACAGCAGCTGGCCACAGGCTCCATTATGGAATTAAAGGCCACCCTGACCAGCATTGCTCATTCCCAGGCACCGTTCACGTGCATGAATCACTGTCCTTCCCTTGGACTCATTAATCACTCCAGAATCAATAAAGGCCACATAAGTTTTTCATGTCCCAGCCATTAGTGTGACCTTGTGTCTATCTCTGCAGAGGGAACGAAATGAAAGCCCTGGAGATCAAAGCAGAGGGCAGTGCCTTTGCTCAGGGCTGATTTACAGCCACTGAGCTCATGCCGTGGTTGTTTTGGCTCCCCAGAGCCCTGAGCAGCCACAAAGCCCTTGTTGTCCCCTAGGGACACAGCAGGCAGGAGGAGACTGCTCCTAAAGGATGTTCTTTAGGATTTGTTTCCTTACACGCAGGGACTGCTGTCTGTCCAGGACAAGTGTCCCAGTGCCCTCAGGGATGAGCAGATGGATCTCCTTCCCCAGCACTCACCCTGCTGGGGTCACAGCAGAGCTGCTGTGTCCCCTGCCATGGCACCTGCCCTGCTGCCACCCCTCACCTGCTGCAGAACAAACACCTCACACAGCAGAACCTGCTGAGAACCACTGAGAAGGGGGACCAGAAGGACCAAAGTCATTCTCCAGGGATGGGGCATGGTAAGCTCAGCCTTCCACAACCCTTGGACCAAGGCTGAAGCCTCCTCCAGCCCAGAGCACCTGCATGTCTTCTGGATGCATTGATCTCTTTTGGGACTGAGGCAGAGCCAGGCAGTGCTGCTGGCTAGCTGCCATCACTATTGATCACTTTGCATCCAGCTTTCTGGGTCAGGCCTGCTCTCATTCCACAGAGGCAGGGAAAGGCCAGTGAACCAGGAAACCACAGTGAGTGCTCAGAAATGCCTCTGGGGCACAGTGACAGGTCAGCCAGGTCCACAAAACCCAAATGCCTTCCAAACACTGTGTGCCAGAGGCAGATATGCCGCTGTCACACATTGCCCACTGATGAGTGCACACCAAACCCTCATCAGCCTGCCACAGCCCTCCTAATCAGCTCTGCCTAATGCTGCAGCAGAGGCCACAGAAATATTTGTCAAAGGAAAGAGAGTGGTTTATTTTGAGGGAAAAAAAAGGGTCTTTAGCTAAGTGTGGACATGGGAGGGTAGGTTAGGAACGGCAATGTGAAGCTCCTGTAATAGCAGGGAAAACATAACTTGGATTTAAACAGTTTCAACACTTCCCAAAACCTGAAATCAGAAACAACCATGTGTACTGGAGACAGCCCTTAATCACAGGTAGTTTGGGATTTAATTTAAGATCACCTCCTGTTCACCTTGCCCCAGCTTTCCCTGCAGGGACCACACCAAGCCCAGCTCTCCAAGCCCCTCTCAGGGATGCCATGGTCCTGGCAAAGGCACAGGGGCCTGCTGGGGGGCAGGCTGGTTTCAGGCTGGTTCCATCACCATCCAGCCCTGCTCCCTACAGCACTGGGATCTACCTGCCTGGCACAAACCACCCTCACCACATCACAGGCACCCGGCAGGCACCCTCACTTCCTGCCCTCCCTCTTAGGTGGGGCATCATCCCTCTGTGCCCTCTGCCTCCCTCCCAGCTGACATAGTGGGTGTTTTTACTGGAAACACCACAGCCTCAGCCCTGTCACACTGCAATAGCTGTGGCCAGCCTGTGGCCAGCCTGTGGCTGGGTGCTGCTCTCATCCCTCAGTCTGGACTGGCTGCTCCTCCCCTCCTTGTTCCTCCAAGCAGTTGCTGTTTGCCAGGGCAGCCGTGGCGGTGTTCCTCACCGTGTGTCAGGCTGACACATCCGTGTCACACACAGGCACAGCCCTTTTGGCTTTGCCTGCAGCATCTCCCCTGGCACAGTTTGGGGAGCACAGGCACAGGCTGCTGATCCCAGCCTGCCGTTCCCAGAGCAATCCCACTGTAGATGCAGTTCAGGTTTGCTGCACACCTGCAGCCTGTGGCAGGTTCGGTGCTCACTGGCACACACCTGTCTGCCTCAGCAAGCAGACAATGCCCCACTGCTCTCCCTCCAAGCCTTCAGCAGCCTGAAACCCTCACAGCCAACAGCCCTGTGGCACCACAATGCAGCCCTGGGGGTTTTTGGCCCTTGACAGGCATCAGCTCACAGAAGTAAACCTACCCAAGCTGCACTAGCAAAAATTCCCCAAAGATTATATAGGGGATTTTATTCAAGGGTGATTCTGGTTTAATCTTGCAGCTGGGCTTGCTATAAACCTTTGGACTGGAGCACGTACAAGCAACTCCACCTGCCTGGCTGCCTACATTAGGATATTGTTATAAAAAATGTCACTTTGACATTTATAATAAAAGGTGAAAGTGGAATGCTGAAGGATGGCCCAGGGCCAGGGCTGGGGGAGGACAGGCTTGCCCTGCCTGTGCCAGTGCAGGTCACCCTGGGACAGGCAGCCCCTGCCTGGCTCTGCTGGCACACAGGTGTGGTGGCACTGCAGGGGAGATGCCCACATGGCTGAACACAGAGCAGCAGCTCCTCTGTCTGCACTGACCTGCTCCCTGATGGCCTCAACAGGCACAAGCACAGCCCCTGGTGCTGCAGCCACACTCCTGCCTGTCCCAGCAACAAGCACAGCACCCACAGCAGCACTGACCAAGTGAGGAAAGGGGGATTGTGTTTTCCTCCCTTATGCTGCCTTTTGCTCTTTTCCCCTGCCTTTTGAAATTGCAGAGGAGAAGAGTAAATATTGGAAGGTTATCCTTTGTATCTCATGATCAGATCACAAGCTAGCATGTGACTAGGGAGGGAAAAACAAGTCTTTCCAGCAGATGTCAAGGCAGCTAGCCGGCTCTGCTGACTGCTGTACCTTGCTGTCTGCAGCCAAAGCCAATTCCTGCTGCATCCTTGAGGTACAGAACCTCATGATTCATCAGGATTTTATTCTAATTAAAGAAAACCCAGATGACTTTCATTTAGGGCTTGCCTATTTAGCAGCTTTGAATGCAATGTGTACCTAAGGATAAATAGCAGCTTTCAGCCCCTGTTTTGTAAACAGGCCCCAGCCCAGGGAGAGCAAGAGCAGTTTGGAGCCACCCTGTAATGTGCTGGGGGACAAAGCACAAACCTCCCAGTGGGCACAGGGACAGGTCAAAGAGCAGCCCAGGTGTGACAGCCAGCCCATGCAATGGCTGTGCAGTGCTCTGAAGGCTGGGTGGCCATGGAGCAGCTGCTCTAGGGCAGCATCTCTCCATAAGGGATGGGATCAGCTGGTCCATGAGCTCACTGCCCTCCCCCTGACACACATGGGGTTTCACCCCTCCCCAGGGCTGGAGCTGGTGCCCCAGGACACCCAGGACAGGCCCTGCCCCACACAAGCACAGGGTGATAAGGGCTGATAGCAGATACCACATCTCCGGCCATGGCCCCACCATGGCCATCACATGATGGGTCAGCAGCTTGTGGGAAGTCAGAGGCTGAAAGCTTAAAAAAAAAACAAGTTGCTTTGGCCAACTCCTTCCCCACAGGAAATAAAAGTTGGAGCTGAGCTTTAGCAATTTGGGTTTGAGCAGACTTTTCTCGCCTGAGGCTGGGGTGAGTTTGTCTCGCCAAGCTCCTGGCCAAGCATCCAGCCACAAACCCAGCAGGGAAAGGACTTGGAGAGGGGCAGGAAGGGTGGAGACATGCAGGTGACAAGCAAAGGGAGTGTCTGTAGCACTCCTGGAGCCTGACATCGGGACAATTTTGCACGGAGAAGAAAGTCTGTCACAGACCTTCCCACCCCTGAGGCTGACACACAGAGCCAGCACACAGATATTCCCACGGTGGCTGTCCTCAGCCAGGAAAGCTGCTCCCAGTGTATGGGACTGGGCAGTGGAACATGGAAAGGCTTTTGCCCTTCCTTTGCCCAGGCTCCACGGACAATCAGGAGCTATTTTTAACCTGGCTCTTTCTTTTCCCCTGCAGAGGCGCTTGAATGGCTTTACCCAGCACACGGAAGCGCAGGGAGCAGGGACGTCGTCCCTCATTGTGATGGGAAAGGTTATCAGGTATGAAACAAAAGTGAAATCATCCACTGGCATTCCTGGGACCAAAAATAGCTGCCTGCTTCCAGCACTGACGTTATCTGAGAGGAAGGAAGGCTTGGATCCAGGCTGTCCTGCTGCAGGGCTCACGTAGCGACCCTGCAGCGAGCCAGCACCAGGGGCTGAGAGCAGGAGCACAATGAACCAGCACCAGGGGCTGAGAGCAGCAGCAAAGGGAGCCAGCACCAGGGCTGGATGAGAGCAGCAGCAAAGGGAGCCATTCTTGCCACGGCGGATTGAAGATGAGTTAGTGCATCAGGTCCCAAAGTTGCCATCACTGCCAAGCAGCCACAGAGCCTCAGGAGCAACACTCAGTGACAGCCCAGCAGAGCTCATCTGTCTCATGTTAATGGTCTGGGCTAGAGCCCTGCTGGGGACAGCTGTGGCACATGGACACCCCTAACAGGGGACCCTGTGATCTTCTGGCCTTGCTCCTGCCCTACCTGTGGGACTGGGTCTGCACAGGGACATGCTCAGCCAAGGCAAGGCTTGGCTATCAGTTCACTAAAAACATATTCACTGTTCCACTTACCTGGGCTTTTTTTGTTATTCTATTTCCTCTAGCACAGATAGATTAAATCCAAGAACCAGCCTAACCACAAATATCCATCAGACCTCCTTCAACAGAGGCACTTAGGTGTTCTCAACCGAGCCTTGTCACAAAACACAAATGGCTTTCTGGAAGCAGAGGCTGCTGTCAGCCCACAGGCTCTGGCATGGGGCTGCCAGGGTCACCCTGAGCCAGCAGCATGTCCCTGTCTCACTGCACTGCTGCCCCTGTCCCCTGTGTCCCCTGCCTTTTTGCAGTCACTCCCATCAGGACATCTGCAAGAAATGCCAGGAAACCCCCCAGGATTGCCTGTCCCTCATGCTACAGGAGCCACAACCAGCTGGGAAGCCCTTGTTTCAATTTCTCCTCTCAGGACAGCAGTGAGCAGGCACGGCCCCAGGCTGGCCCAGCACTAGCAGCACTGTGGAGGGGAGGAGTGCAGGAGACACCAACACCAGCTGCTGCTCTCAGTCCTTCACCATCTGAAACCAAGCCAAAAACCTGGGCAAGGGCTGCAGGGGCAGCCAGCAGGGCTGGGGGTGCTTTGCAGGTGGAGAAGGAGGAGCATGCAAGAGATCCTGCAGAGCCCAGAGGAGATGGAGTGGCTGGCAGGTGGCACATGGAGGCATGGCATCCACCAGGATGTGGGGAGGGCAGGATTTGGGGGGCCCAAATGAGCTGAGCAGCCTTCTGTGAAGCCCTTGGGACTCCCAGCCTGGAAGAGGAGCTCATGTACTGGGCACCTGGGCTAAGAGGTAAACCTCCTCCAAAGCTTCAGAATGTAAACACCTCTGTGTGAGAGCACTGTCAGGAGCAAGGGGTAAAATCATGGTAAGTGCTGAAGCTGGGAACCAAGGAACATGAAATCCAGGGGTAAATTTTACTTGCCTGAACCAAGGAACATGAAATCCAGGGGTAAATTTTACTTGCCTGAACGCACAGTAGAACATCTACCAAAACTGTCCAAGGTGTTTTCCCAATAAGCTAAGCACTCCACTGCCTGCCAAACCCAGATTCTTCTCAGAGATTTAAGGCTCTTCCTCATTTGAATTGCAGTAATGAACTAATGCTTTGAGTGCCTCCAGCTGCCAGCAGCTGCCTCAGACTGAATTGCACCCAGGAGCTTTCCCAGGAGCTGCAGAGCCCAGCCCAGGAGCAGGAGCAGCCCTCTGCAGACGCTGCTCCAAGCAGACCCAGCAGGGCAGGGAACACAAGCCAGGCTGTCCATATGGGCTCTGGCTGGGGTGGCAGAGCCACCAGCACAGGCTCCAGTCTGGCTTTCCTGGCTTTGTTGACGGGTAAAGCTTTATCACTGTTAAAACACCATTTGTTGCTGTGACTTTTCCCCCCCTTCTTAAATGTCAACTTGAAAAGAAAAATTCGGGAAAGGTCACTTACCAGAGAGACTGGCACAGCTCCAGCCACTTGGATAAACATGTGTAGGGTCAGCTGCTGCAAGAGGGGATTTTAAACCAGTTATTTACCTGGTTGGACAAGTGTTGTGTTTCTGCAGAAGAGTGAGACTTTATGTACCTTGCAGGGGGCAATCAATCTCCTCACCAGCCACCCATTGCTGCTGGGGTTGTTAACCATTTGGGACACCCAGGGGGAGAAGATGCTTAGCTCAGGATGCCAAATTTCCTATTTAAGGGGGCACAAGCACCAGTGAAATCCCCAGACTGACTCTGAGACTGGGACACTGGGACCGACGCCAAGGAGAGCGGCTCAGCAGCAGCCTCACTGCACCCCTTCCTCAGTGGAACCCACCTGGGCTGCTCTGCACCCTGCATGGCATGGGGCTGGTCACCACTGCTTCTTCAGGCCAGCTGAGCCATTAATTCGTGGCTGGAAGCGAAGTGCCAGAGAGCCTGTCAGTGAGGAGCAGCATGATCCCTACCTGGATGCACGCAGAGCAGATCTGGAGCAGGTGCACTGGGTCCCACTCTCATGGCAGCCTCAAACCGAGTGCTCCCTTCCCTCCTGCTTTGCCAGGTGGTTACAAAGAGCAACAGCAACATCCCTGAAAAACCCCCAGCTACCCAAAGGCACAGGTGAGCAGGGGCTACTTGTGCAATGCAGGCAGCAGGTGTGCTGATAAGGAGCAGTCCCTGCAGGCACAGCCCCTGATGCCCTTTATCTGCTGCCTTTGCACTTCAGCTCAGCAGGTACTTTTGCCTCTCACCTGCTGAGTTTCTGCCACACTGCTGAATGTGCTGGCTGCAGCCAAGAAAAGGATTTGACTGAAATAACAAACCATCGTATCCCTGTCCCAGCCTTCCCTATGGCTTCTCAACAAGGGAAACTTCACAATTCTCTTAAAAAAAATCTTGATTTTCACCCTTGTCTATAAGCAGTATGCTATTTATGACTTGCCCAGAGCGCTCCATAGCTCAGCAGTCCCCAAACCAGCACACAGACCAGAGCACTTGACTCCACCAGCCAGATGAGCCTGCTGCTAATTGTGCTTCCAAACCACCTCCAGCTGAACACACCTGGCTGATGGAGGTCCTGCCTGAGAGAGGCACCATCTCCATCCCCCAGCATCCCATCACTGCCCAGCATCCCTCCTGCACCCAACACCTCTGCAAGGGCTTGGATGAGGCCGTCACCTCCACAGGCTGGGAAAGCTGGAGGCTCTCCAGAGGACAGGCAGGCAGGGAATTGCTTTGGGAGTGCTGCTCCATGGTCAGCCCCTGTGGCCAGCCTTGCTGAGCAACTTCCCAGCAGCAGCCCCCATTCCAGGGGAGGAGGGTGTGCTCCTGCCAGACCTTCAGCAGCCCCATCTCCTTCTCCAGAGAGACCAAGCCACGCTGCATGCCAGGCCAGACCAAGGGATTTGGCACTAGAGCTCTTCCCACAGCAAAACAGGCACTCGCTGTCTGTGATGGGGTTTAGCTCAGCTGACAGTGCTCACTCCCACATAAAAGCTGAGCACACAGCCTCACTCAGGACAACTCCCAGGCTCTGGGCACCTGAAGGCTCATGCTGCCCTTGTGAGGAAAGCTGTGCCAGCCTGGGAGCCCAGGCCAGCCCCATCCAAGCAGGCAGTGCAGCTGGAACACACCGGCAGGGCACAGCTCTGTGCCTCCAGCAGCCACGCAAGGGGACACGGCCAGGGCCGGGCAAGGTCAGAGGCAAGAGGGCTCTGCTCAATGGGAAACCACCTCCATGAGGCATTCAGGAGTTCAGCCAGACACAAGAGCTGTCAGCAGTGGGAAAAGGGCAGCTGCTGGTGCTGCCAGTAAAAGCAAAAGAAAAGGAGAAATCAGCCCACCGCAGCTTCCGATCGGATGTGACAGCGCTGTCTGAGCTCCTCAGCAAACCCAGCGTGCTGCAAGTGCAGCAGGAGCCCAGGAGCTGCCAAGGGAGGGGAAGTGCAGAGCTCCAGGGCTGTGGGGAGGGGAGGGGAGCCACCTTCAGCAGCCCTGACTGCGCACTAACCCACAGGCAGCTCTCTGGGTTACACACCTCTGCTCACACACACCCTGGAGGCAGCCCAGGCCCTGTTCCATGTGTGCCACAGCCCTGCTAATGCTCCTGTCCCCTCCTGGCAGCCTGCCCCCAGCAAGGGGTGGGATTTTCCAAGAAAACCAGAGACAGATTGTTCTGTATAGCTGGGGAAACTGAGCCTCTAGCACCCCTGTGCTGGCCAGGGAGGATGGCTGCAGGCAGCCTGTTCCCAAACAGAGCAAAGCATTCCCACCAGGCCCCCACGCCCTTGGAATAATTCACTTTTTGTGGAATCCAGTCACTTAAAAAAAAAAAGCAAAAACAACACAGAAAACCCTTCCCCAGGCCTGCAGCAATATTTTGTCTGTAAATAATCTAGAGAGCAAGGTCACATTCCCAAGTGAGCACACTGTGGGGAGGGTGGGCAGGGGGCAGAGGGGGATGTGGAACAGGGAATGCACAATCCCAGCCCCGGGCACAGCCAGCCTGGGGACCAGGGGAGAGCAGAAAAGGGCTCTAGGGGTAAGAGGCAAGATGATTTCATCTTTCTTTCACCAGCTGTCCCTGAAGCAGGGACAAAGCTGCCACCTCCATCCTCCCACACTCAGCACATCTCACCCTTGGCAGGATGGTGTGTGTGTGTGGCACAGAGCTGAGCAGGGCTCAGCCTGCCCTGCCCAGGGAGGGTGGCAGCAGCTCAGGTGGGCAGGAATGCCCTGCTCTCCTGGCAGCACCTGCACCACTGCTGCAATGCTGGAGCCATGCAATGCCAGGGGAGCTGGGGCTGTGCTCCCTGCGGGGAAGGCACAGAGAGCCACCCTGGCACTCCCTGAGCCTGTGCCAAAGGCAGCGACATCCAGGCTTTCCTGCCCTGCTGCTGGAGCAGGCTGTCAGTGGCAGCCCCAGCGTGGCACCAGCAGTGCCACAGCTGCACCTGCACAGGGACAGCTCCCAGCACAGCAGGGATGTGCCTCCCACAGCCCATAGCCCTGCAGGACGGGGAGCAGGGCCACTCTGGGGAGCCGCCCACGGCCTGCATGGAGCAGATGGCAGAACAAACAGCGCCAGGGTTTCTGTTTCACATAATCTGCCCTGCTCACTCCCACACGTAACCTTTTCCTCCCATGGAGCAGGACTTGGCTTGGAAAAAGCAGCCAGGAAAGCTGGAAGGGTTTCAGAGTGGCAGGTGTTCTGCTCTGAACATCACCAAGGACAACACACAGACCCCAGATGATTTTTCCTTTATTTAAAAACAGACACAGGCAAGATTTGTGCTGTTTTGTGCTTTGTTCAAAAGAGTTTATGAGTAATTATTTTTCCTTTTTCTAGATGAGCAGAAGGGTGATGCTGCTGTGGCAGAAAGCTGCCTACAGGAGTGAGAACACTTAGGGATGGCAGGTTCTTCATGCCACAGCCCTGAGTGACCTGTGCTGTGCTCAGGCCAGTCAGGCACTGCAGGGCTCTGTCCTTCAGGGCATACAGGTGTTTGGGGAAAAAAATAAAAAAAAGGGGGGGAAAATATTCAAACCTTGCGCATTTAGACTATTCAGAGCCACAAAACTCAGGGGTTTCTGTCACACCCAGTGGTGCTCCTCTGCATGGGCTGTTTGAGGATCCAGCACAGCCCCTCCTTGGAACCACCAGCAATCCAGCCCATCACTTGCAGGCTCCCAGTATCATTAGGTTCCACATTTAAATCTCTGCTGGATATCAGGAAACAAGCATTTGCCTTGCCTGTCAAGCACCATCAGCTCCCAGCTGCCACTGATCACGCCAGCACGCTTTACAAGGCTGTTTCACACACAGCTGGTGGAATTTGTTCTTGCTCATGCAGCAGAATCATCCATCAAAGTCACCTCACCACCACCACCCTGCACAGCACCTTGTGGCCACTCCCTCATGGGCCTGGCACCAAGAGGCAGCCATGCCCATGCAGGGCAGCACAGCACTGGGTGCATCCCTGCAGGGCAGGGCTGGGAGCCCTGGGAGCACATCCTCTGCCTCAGGACAGGGGGAATGCCCCTGGTGGGGGCACAAAGCAGCCAGAGGAGCAGCAGGGTCAGCCTGTGTGCTAGCAGGCTGGGTGATGAGATTTTGCTGGCAGCTCCCTGTCGCAGACATCTTTTATGAAAAATGCTTTCCTTAGGATTTTTCCTCCTGAGAAGCTGAGAGGCCTCAGGAACAAAATGTAAACATTGATTATCTGCTGCTGTGGAATGCAGCAGGTGGATCCGTAAATGGCCCTTGTTGGATGTTTGTAATTAATGGCCAATCACAGCCCAGCTGGCTCAGACAGAGAGTCGGAGACACAAGCCTTTGTTATTCATTCCTTCTTATTCTATTCTTAGCTGGCCTTCTGAGGAAATCCTTTCTTCTATGCTTTTAGTATAGTTTTAATGTAATATATATCATAAAATAATAAATCAAGCCTTCCGAAATATGGAGTCAGATCCTTGTCTCTTCCCTCATCCTCAGACCCCTGTGAACACCGTCACAGTTCCCAGAGAGAGAGGAGTTTCCAGTGTGTGCCCTGCACCAGCTCCTCACTAAGCCACATGGCTCTGCCTGTGTTTTAGGAGTTCCCAATGAGCTCATCATAAAGCTTCATAATTGATGTTTCAAAATTAATAACAGCCTGGGACTCTCCTGAAGACAACAACAGCTCCAAGGAAGAGGCCAACCAGCCATTAGGTACAAACTACAAACAGTGCTCCCTCCCAGCCTTTGATGAAGTCAAGTGGTTTTGCCCTTTTGCTATTATGCATTGCAAATTGAAAGTGCCAGCCAGAACTGCTGGCTTTGGTGTCAGGCTGCAGAGCAGGGCTCCAGCTGCCATGTCCAGCCCCCCAAGGTGCAAAGCAGTGCAGAAACCTCCCCTGTGCTCATACTGAAGCAGGCCACCCTTCTCCACAGCCTCTCAAGGGTATCAGCCACCTTTGATAACAAAAAAAGACAGCAGCTGATGCTGTAAGCAGGGTGTGGGGCTCCTGCTGTTACTCACCATGTGCTGAGCTGCTCAGACAAACAAAAGAGCAGGTTGGGTCAAACACAAGAACTTCCTCAAGTGAACTGTAGTCACAGGTCAGGATCATTAAAGGGATTAAATGCAGAAAGCACCAAGTTTCTGCAGTGGCTCTCTGCACACAGCTTCCCAATGCCCTGCACTGCAGGGTCTTACTACAGAACTCCACAGTCTCACTCATCCCCATGGCCAGCATGGCCCCAGCTGAATTTAAGCACTCATTTTAACATTTTAATTCTTAACTGAAAGAAATGTGCAACACACACCAGCTTAGGTGAGCATCCAGAAACCATGGGATTGCCAAGGGGCAGGTATCAGTGCCAGGCTGTAGTGCTGGAAACTTACCACAGGCTGGGCAGAAAGACACAGCCTGTGTGAAAAGAGACTTTGACAAAAAAGCCAGGTCCTCTCTTCACCTCTCATTTGAATTAAACAAATAGACCAAGCCCAGGCAGAGAAAAAAATCCAACAAAATGATCTCATCAGTTCAACAGAGTTGATTTTTAGACTTCCTGCACTTGACTTTAAGTAAATCAGGATTTTATGTTTTTATTTTTAACTCTGTTCTCATTTAAAAACTCCAGTTAGTGACAGGATAATTGTTAACAGTTTGAAGATAACATTTAAGTGCTCCTAACAATGGCAGCATTTAAGAAGGAGTTACACTGATACCTTTTAAACCTGAAAGCAAGTGATTTCCCAGCCATGACAGCATTTTCTCTTGGCAAGGACAACCCAGCTGGAGTCTGGTACAGAAAGCAGTTGGAGAAACAGAAGTGAAACTCAGAAGTTTCTTTTCATTGTCTAAACAGAACGAGCACAAGAAGTGAAATTACGTGAATAAATGCTGTGCCACTTGACCTTTTTGGTTTCCAGTGATTCTCTGGGGGTTTTCTGGCTGTCCAATTGCTAAGTCATTTGTAACAGGGCTCTCCTGTGCTACCCAGGCTTGGGTACCACCCTGCAGTGTGCATGGGCAGGAAAGGACACAGCACCAGCACCAATTTCTCCAGTGAGACGTGCCAGACCAGATTTTTTGCATACCACAGCAAAGCAGTTCAGCACCTGCCATGTAACACCAGCCTGCAACTCACATTTTTTCAGCTCTAACAGTGCCTCACTTTTTCCAAGTCAAAAAGAAACTCAGTGGCCAGTTCAGCACTCTTAAGGCTGATGAGTAAATTGCTTTTTCCTTTAATGAGCAGCTGGGCTGCTGCAACAGCACTGCAACCTTGGTTACAGATCAGAACTGGGCAGGGAGCGGGTGCAGCTCCAGAGATAACACTGACAGCTCCTGTCAGACCACGGTGAGCACCTCTATAAAGTGGGAACACTGCTTTCCCCAGCCCTCAGCCCTGCACAGGCCTTCATACACAGCACAGGAGGGACTCAAAACGGGTGATGGAAGAGCCCAGGCAGCACCTTCACTCCTTTTCCCTCAAATGCAGGTGCTGCCAGCACTCAGAGCCTTGGAGCAAGCCAGGATTGTGCAGGCTGGGGCCCAGCAGAACCTGCAGCAATTGCTCATCTGCAGATAGGATGAGCCTGCTGCATCCACCACAGGCCTGGGGAGTACAACAGCGCTGGAGAGACAAAACCTGCCCTGAGGATCAGACACAGCCTTGCACTGAAACACCACCTACTCACTCCCCTTCTGCTTTTAAAGGAAGGAACAGCAGCATCTTGCTTCCCTCTTCTGAGGCAGAAAAGCAGATGAGCAGCAGTTTTCAATTGAGAAATGCATTACTTCATTGAGACAAAATGTCAGGCTGAAACTGAAATAGTTTCTTGTAAAACCAGAAGTCATGCAAATGTAAGTTAGTCTGAACTGCCCTGAAATCAACAGGGCTCCAGTGATTTCAGTTCTGCTCTTCAATCCCACATTGCCATGTCAGAGAGCAGCCCAGGGAGCCTGGCCCTGGCTGGGATGGGCAGCTCCCACCCGTGCCTGTTCCAGCAGCCTGGGCTGTGCCCCTGCTCCAGGGCACTGAGCTCAGGCTCCCAGCAGGGACCAGAGCAGCCTGGCCCAGGCAGTGCTGCCCCTGCAGCCTCCTGACCCAGCCTGCAGCTGCCCTGGCTCCTGGAAAGCCCACTCCCTGCTTCTCCAGGACAGGAAAGACTGGCACATGCTCCTCAAGCTGCACTTTGGAAAGGGTCAGGTTTACACCAAAAGCTGATGTGACTGTTAAAGGGCATTTCCAGGCTGGGTTTGTTGGGGGTTTTTTCACTTTTCCAGAGCACACTGTAAAAGCCAGCATAAATATCCTCCCTGCTATTGTTTCTGTGGAGCCTGCCAGATCAGATTACACTGAAAATCAAGATACAGATATTTTATCTTTGTTCTGTTTGGCACAGGAGAGACATTTGACCTTTGTTTAGAGCATTTCTTGCCCTGTCATTCCCCATGCTTTTCATCATACAAGCATCCCACATTTTAGAAACTACTTCCAGTTCCCAGGACCCAGCAGCTCATTCCCACTGTGAGCAAAGTTTCGAGCACTGGATGCCTGCAGGCAGATACCCAGAGCACTCAGCTGTCACACACAGGGGTGTCAGCCCTGCAGGAACCTGAGAGAGGAACTGAGCACAGCCCTGCACCATGGGCTCCCAATCCCCGTGCTGAGAGGAGGCAAGCTGGAGGTTAGAGAACTGGAAGTTGGAGAACAAGCAGACGTTTATTCCAGCCAGCAGCGTGAGGGGGAGGACCAGCAGCTCCTTCCTGCCTGTGTGGGACTTACCAACCCCTGAATGCCCCTTTTTGTCCCTGTCCCACATCTGTGGCCAGCCAGCACAAGGCTGCTCTGTCCAGCAGGCCTGCCTCAGGCCCAGTGGCCAGCAGAAGGAGAAGCAGGGTGGCCACTGGCAGCCACAGGGATGCTGACCTGAGCTTTCCCAAGGGGAAGCTGGCTGCCCACTGGACGTGCAGCTGGAACAGGCATCAGAGCCCCCAGACTGGAGACAGGGGCAGGAGACCAGCCCAACACCCTCAAAGAGTACAGCTGCTCAGGAGGACTAAACCAGGAAGGCTGAACTCCACCAACACATTGCACAGCTGTCATCATAACATGGACCAGAGACTTCAGTTTCAGTAAAAAGCATGCACGTGTGAGAGAGGCAGCAGCAAGTCTTGGCAGAGAAGAAACAAGAGCTCTGTCACTCTCTACAAGCTCTCAGAGGAGCCTGATTGCACCCACCTATGTTAGAAAACCTTGGCCTACAAAACCAGCAGGTTGCTTCCAATCACGATGCTGAAGATGGACCTTTTGGACGGGATTTTCCACTCTAGTTTGGACTGCTCTGGAGACTGGTATCAAACTGCTCTGGTGCTCCACAAGTCTTTGTCTCAGGTCAAAGCACCAGCAATACAGTGAATACAAACTGATGCATCCAGGTAACCACCAAAACACTCACTGTCTGAGCACCAGCATCCATCCGACCTAATAATCAGAAAGGTTTTTTAAAATAAAAATACTCAACATTTATTCACCTTTGAAGTCACCATAGTAAAATTGTACACATTGTGAGTAACCCAGGAACATTATTCAAAAGCTATCAGAAACATAAGGCAATTTGTACAACCATTGAAAGAAATACACAGCATTTTGAAAACAGAGTGAAATATTACTAAAACAAGACAACGCTTGATACACGCTAGAGTGACGAGAACCAGCATTAAGTTTTAAACAAAAATAAAGATGTCATGGCTACAAGTATTATACAGTGATAAATACTTCAAAAATATATTAAGATATATGGAAATTCTCACTTTGTAGGGGAAATCCAGAGAAATTCCAGCCTTCACTGGATTTCAATATACCAATTAAGGTTAATATTTAAATTCTTTTCCTTTCAGTAGGAACCAGTTCTGCAGCCATTACTGTCCTGTATCAATACTTACCTTCTTGTAGTGTAATGAATTCAGCCTTATGTTACACTAAGCCCTAATGCTTCTAGCATCACAGGCACCAACTGCCCTAAATGAACAAATGAGTTGTCTTTTGATTACAAGTGCTGTGCATCACGTTTGAAGCCATAAACCACGTTAGATCACAGTCAAGGTTTGCCCACTTTACAGCATTAATGAGGGCAGGTTCCAAACTTGCCTCCAGGTAAATGAGACATCTTGAACAGAGGGTTTAGTAGCAAGCCCACCATAATGTTTTCCTAGCATAACACCAAGCACTCAGAAGTTACAGTACATGAACCATGCTAAAGTTTAGGTTTACACCTTCAAAAAAGAAAGTCCAGAGGATGTTTGGAGATAACAGGTTTTGAACATGCACAAATAGTGCTCTAGTACACATCTGTCTGTGCCATCACTGGGTAGTGAGTGAAGCAGTTTATAGCCAAGGATTTGGTGAGGCAGTTTTCTGAGCCAGTTTAAAAATATAGACTTCTTCTTAGAGGGTCTGTTCTATAGAAAATAAAGTGAAATCTGGTAAACTGTCAGTTTTGAGAGTACTTTCCCTGGGCAGGATGCGGCGGTGTCCTACCGCACCAGGAGGAAGGCCAGCCCCGCCATGCCGATGCCGATGCCCGCCGCTGCCGCCACGATGGCGTTGCCGATGGTGCTGCTCTGCTCGGCTGCCTCCGAGCCCGGCCTGCCAAAGAACCGACAGAAGCCATCCTGCAACACCAACACAAAGGACACTCAGTTGTTGAGCTCGCAGTTAACTGGGTTTCTTTAACAAGCCTTTGAGTTTCATGCTCCCAGCTCAGCCTCTGTCAGCTGCAGAAGTCTCTGTCCAGTCATGGAAGTCTGAACCCACTGCCTTGGGCATAGGCAGAAACATTTTGTAAGAGATTTTGCACAAGGCAACAGAAAGGAGTAGCTACAAGTGATTGCATACTTAGCTCAAGAGACAATTGGACACTTCCTATTGAGATGCTCAGTGTGTCATTACATATTTCTGCCCTTTTAGGCAAGTTTCTGATGGGAGCTGCCAGCACTGTTCCTCCTACTTAAGTTTCAGAAAGCATCTAAAACACAGGATATGGAAATTTCCACTTTTAAGACACAAAGCCAAAGCCAGTCCCATCTCAGTGGATGTGGGACTGATTACACACCCACTTGGAAAGGCCGGGTGGACACTGCTCAGAGCTGACCTATGACAGAGCAAAGCTGGCAGCTGCTCTCCCAGATCATTGTGATAATCAGAAGTGGCAGCAATACAGCTCCAGATGGTCGTGTTTGAACTCTGCTCCGCAGATGTCTATGTAAACAAGTTATACTCTTAATTTCTTCCGGAACTTTGTTCTTTACACTTTGATTTGTGCGAACAGGCAATAGGATTTTGCCAATTTTGCCAAGTGACAGTGTTCCCTGCAGCCAACCACCACACTGTTCTGAGCAGCCAGATGGACCAGTGACCACTGGAAAACCAAGTTCATTTTGGTCTGCTGGAAAAGTCAGCTAAACCAGTGGCTACTTCCCCTCTGTTCTATTTTTAGTGCTTATTTGTACTGACAAAGTATTCCACTAGGACTGGAAATCGGAAACGAGCAGTTTTGGGGGATAGCTGACATTTTGTTCAGAAACGCAGGCAGAGCTGCACCAACGCCTTAAAAGCTGTACCTCCCTCCAAGTGAGCATCTCTCGGAGCAGACGAAATGCGCACACCTTCCTCCCCAGGCCCCACCTGACCGGCCTCGGGACGGACACAACGGGAGCCGCAGGTCTGCAGGCTGGGTGCCTCCATACACAGGTGTGCTTAAGGACAGGTTTGTGCTCACACCTGGGACAGGACCTGTGCCAGCCTGCTCGCCCAAACCCACAGGCTGTGCACCCGAGGGGAAGGCAAACCTCGCTCCCAATGGCACAGCAGCATCAGCATCGCTCTGCGGGATCGGGATGGGAGGCTGCATCCCAACGGGGCCGTGCGGGGCACTCGCAGGCACCCAATGGCCCAGCGAGCACCCACCGCGTGTCGCGATGGCCAGCATCCCCTAGGGACACATCGCGTGTCTCGATGGCCAGCAGCCCCTGGGGACACGCCGCATGTCGCGATGGTCACCATCCCCGGGGATACACCGCGTGTCGCGATGGTCAGCAGCCTCTAAGGACACAGCACGTGTGGCGATGGCCACCATGCCCCGGGTGCCCGCCCATCGCCGGCAGTACCGCGGGCACGTCTCCCCCGGGACGAGCCTCTGCCCGGAGCCGGGGGCTGCCCTGCCCCGCTAACCGGGATGGGGCTCGTGTCCCGGCACCCGCCCCAGGCCGCTCCCGCCCCCCGTCCCCGCTCACCCATCCGCCGTGCGCCTCCAGCCACTCGCCGCGCTCCTCGGCCAGGTATGCGGCCAGATGAGCGGCCAGGCAGCGCGGCCCGTCGCTGCAGCCCCGCTCGGCCAGCGCGGCCGCCAGCGTGCCCGCGAACACCACGAGCGCCAGCAGCCGGCCCCAGTTCAGGCCGCCGTCTGCCTCGAGCTGCGCCGCCACCCTGGCCAGCAGCGCGGCGGCCTCCCGCGGCTCGGCCCGCGCCAGCGGCGCGCAGGAGCGGAAGAAGGGCCGCTCCTGCCGCTCCAGCTCGGCCGCCGCCCGCCGCAGCGTGCCCGCCGTGGGGCTGCAGGGCAGAGCGGCGCTGCCGGCGCGGTGCTGGAAGTAATCCTCCAGCAGCAGCGCCGTCTCCTCCTTCAGCGAGCGCGGCATGGCGGCTGCCCACGGCGCCGGCCCCACAGCAGCAGCAGCAGCTGCCGCCGACTAAGAGGCGGGGCGGCCCCTCCGCCCGGCCCAGCCCGGCCCGGCCCAGGCTCCCCGCCTCCGGGGCGGGGCCAAGCGGGCGCGTTCCCATCGGGAGGGACCGCCCGCATCCCTCGAAAGACATCGGCGGTACATTGCTCTGGGCCTTGCTGGGCGGCCGAGGGACTTACCGGGTGCTGCCTCTCAAATACTTATTTTAAATCCTTTTGGCTTTTCTGTTCCACATTAGTGGCCCGCACGAAAGTGTATTCTTTTCATCAAAGGAGATACAGGTTTTTCAGGGTCATGGGGTGAGTTTTTTACAGGGCACACAGCACAGGGCACACCCGGCCTGTGCCTCTGCTCAGTGCCCTTTGCAGGTGAGCTGCTGAAGGTGCCCTAAGCAAAGCGTGGCGGTGGCCCAGCCCTGCTGTACCTGTGCTGGCACAGGCACTGCCGCAGCCCTGGCACTGTGGCTGCCTCACCTCTGGTCCCACAGCCAGCTCAAGGTGCCCAATGCGCCAGCACAGCTTGGCTTCACTCTATCTGTCTTGAGATACAGCTGTCTCCATGTTACATCCCCATTAGAAAATCTAAAAATAGGTGGTTGGAATCAATCCTGTTGCAATTCCTCAGATTGCTATCAAGAATTGGCCGGATCCCTTAGAGTCCCTCCTAAGGCGAACTTTAGTTCTACATCCCAGTTCTTGGCTTTTGTTTTGTTTTGAAGCAGGGAAACAGAGTCTGTTTATGTGCTAGAGCAGTGGCTGGAATGAGATCTGTGCTTTTCACAAGAGTTTTACACACATGCTTTTAAAACTATTTTTCGTTATGATTGTTAATCCTGGAGCAGGAATTTCCTATTGCATTCCTCACGGCAGGAGTGCAAGAGGGAGAGGCTGCTCTTTCTCTAGCAATATCCCTTTCCACCCTTCCTGTTTATATAGCATTTTTGTTTAACAGGACAGGCCCCAGCTACAGCTCCCTTCTCTCCACACGTTTATGGAATAGAGGTGTTTCTGACACAAAATAGCTTGAAATATGAACAGGGGAATCTCAAAACCATGGTTTTTCCAAAGCCTCCCTGGACAGCCTTTAGTGAGCAAAAAACACAATGGGTACTTCAGTGTCCTGTTCCTCCAAGTGTCATTTATCTGGTGGGAAGTTGAGGCCCATCCTGGTTGATGTTTTCACCATTACCTCAGGAACAAAGAGGTGATTTTCACAGGTGGCAAGCCCATGCACCCCCACACTAAAGTCCAAAGGCAGTGGCCCTGAAGTGCAAAACCCACAGCATTTCTCCATGCAAGACAGAAGTGCAAGATGCAATGTCAGACTCATTCTCACTGGATCTGGTGACAGTTTGGGCACTGATGTCACTCAGAACAAGCTGGCTCAGCACTTTCCCCAGGCCCTCAGAAGAGGGGAAATGAAACAATGCACCTAAATTAAGAAGGTGCTTTTTTCAGTGACTGAACTGAGCACTTCCACTAGCCACCTTCAGGCCGACCATAAAACCCACACTGAAGTTGAGAGGACAGCTGGCCACAGCTCAGTTCTCTCCTGATAAGGCAGAAAGCTGAACTGCTGCATCTCCAGGTGATCTGCACATCTGATTTACCCAAAAAGCCACAGCCTGGGCCCTCAACAGAATTTCAGTGCCCAGCTTTTCACTGGCACCCTGCTGCAACCCAAGGAGCTCCCACAGAACACATACCCTACATTTCCAGTTCCTTCCTGGGTATCCAACAAGGATCTGGAAAGAAACCATTACATTAGCTGGGATCCTTCTGAGCAGGAAAACAATCTGAGTTCTTGCCTCCTGAATGCAGGGTGAACTGAGATGGCATTTCAAGCACTTCCATGGGCTGCCCACTCTCATTTGCTGGGGTTCGCCTTGAGTATTTCTAGAAGATATTCCAGAAGCAATTTTCTGGTAGATCTGGATTTTACCTGAGATTTTTGTAGGAGAAATCATTTAAGAAACTGTGTAGTGCAAAAAGTGAATGTCAAAAAGGCAAAAAAACCCAAATAGCTACCATTATAAATACCTAAACAATGGGAAGAACTACTACATACATGTTCTCAATATGTAAAATACAATTTATTGTATTTAGGCTGTTCATAAGTATCAACACAATGTATTATGTTTGAAACAAACATCTTGCCAATAAATACTACCTAAACATTAATATTAATCTTTTGATCAAATGTGTACAGTGTATTGACTCAATATTGCACAGTGAGTTCTATATGACATTTCCATAGTGCATTCAGTTTGTTACAGGGATAGTTTGCCACAAATATTGCAAAGCATCAGAGTTGACTTTTCCAAGTGAAAACAGCTGACCTATTCCATTAGGGATGGAGGCTGGTATAAATGTCAGTGTCTTAGGTTAACTGGTTATGGATTCACAGAACCTAAGGTTTTCATGGATGAGGAGACTTCATTTCTAATATGATTTTTAGATAATTCTAAAAAAATACCACTTGCAAATAGAATGAGGATGTTATCATTAAACTCCAGTGACCAGTGAGCTTGTAAACAGGGTCATTCCAGTAAGCTTGTTTTCTCTCATTCCAATCTAAATATAAATCATCAATCTAAATATAAATCATATATATGCTATATTGAGCTGTACCTCACCACCTGCACTTCAAAGGGCAGGCTGTGCAAGCCCCCAGCACTACTCCAGCTCTTTGTGCCTGTGCTCAGGTGAGACTCAGAACCTGCTGGCATGAGCAGAGCTGACACTCTGGCCCCAACAGTTTTTCATGTATGAATGCAGATATAATCTCACAATGGTTCCATAATTAATTAATCTGATTAAATCTTGATTCTAGAGCATCACTTCTGTGTGGGGTGGTCCTGCCAGTCCTTGTGGCATCCCCATGCTCACACAGAGGGCTGGGTGCTGCCAGCAATGTGGCCAGCTGTCCTGCTCTCCTGAAAACCAGTGACTCCTGGAGCAGATGGAGTTCTGTGCTCTGGTCAGCTCAGTATCAAGCACTGGCAGGACTGTGCTCACAGCAGATTTTCCACAGCTCCCTGTTATTCACTCTCAAGCCCAACTATGACAAAACCATGCCCATGGCAGTGGGAGATGACTGTGACAGTAAGGACTGTATGATTTCACCTGTATTTGCATGAACTTACAACTGCCCTGACATTGCAGAAGGACCTTAAGGTGGGCATATACTGCTTTAATATATATTTAAGCTACATTGCCTTGCCAAAGTTGTATGAACTGCTCAAAATGCAAATAAGAATCATGGTCATAGAATGACTATGACTGACTTGGAAAAGATTTGACCATCAGTATAATGGTGCTTAATGCTTAGCGTGTAGTATCCCTTAGTGCTTAGCATGTAGTATTTCTTTAAGTAAAAGAAAATTCACTCACCAAGTGATACAATTAAAAATTTCTAAGAAACTACTGGTTAAGTATTACCTCATGATTATGTAAATCATGTTTATATCCCTCCTCTTTGCTGTTTATAAGTTTGTATATATTTAGATTCTTTATATTCAGGTAACAGAGATGAAATACTTATTTCTATCTAAAAAGACAGTAGGAAAAACCAGAGATTAAAGGGATTTTTTTTTCTGTACAAAAAATACATTTCTGTGACAGCAGCCAGTACCTTCACAGTAGGTCCTTTGCTCCTCTACTTACCACCAAGGTTCAGTCATCCATAACACCACCATAAAATATCAGAATTGTTTCTCTTTCTATTTTTCAACACTGAAATTCAATATGCTACTACGGAATGTTTCCAAAGCCTTTTGCTTTATCCCGATAAACTCAGGACTTTTTTTTTTACTTTAAAAAGGAATTAAATTCATGCAAATAAATACATAATATGCACTGAAATACTCAATTCTATTATACAGGTGACTTTGGAGAAAAGTCCCTTTATAAATAATGAAACTAATTCCAATAAAAGAATATAGTTTCAAAAAAAATTAAAACATTTCATTTTACTACAATTTGATGTTTGCTACGTGTTCAAGCAGACTACATTTTCTACCTAGTTGTGTTAATCTGTGGGCTGAGTGTCACTCTTTCGGACTGTAGTGAATATTTGATTTGGAGGAATGGCTTCTTTATGCAGTTTTTGTAGTCCAGGGTTTCAGTCTTCATTTGATTCTGCACACGGCATCTCAGGTTACGCCCAGATCTGCAGAAAGAGAGAGATGAACACTCCTTTATGACCCTGACTCTCCCATCAAACCTTAAATTAACATCGGTAAGCCGATCACATTAGTGGTACAGAGTATCAGCAGCAGTGATATCATGTAACCCAACAGCAAGCTCAAACTTAGCAGTTCCGCTAGCACTTTGTGGGGATTTTTACTTGGCTTTGCTGTTCATCTTTCACACTGTTTTATACCCTCCTTAGTTCCCCTAGAGCAGTTTTCCTCTAGCAGGCCTTCCTCCTCACCCCCTTTTACTGAACAATTGGAGAAAGCAGCACCCGGGGCAGTTCTCTTTCACTGAACAATTGAATACCACAGCACCCGGGGCAGTTCTCTTTCACTGAACAATTGGAGAAAGCAGCACAGGGGCAGTTCTCTTGTACTGAACCATTGAATAAGCAGCACAGGGGCAGTTCTCTTTCACTGAACCATTGAATAAGCAGCACAGGGGCAGTTCCCGCAGCGCTTACCCGGAGCGTGTGGTCCCAGGAGCCCGAGCAGAAGGCGGTGCCATCAGGAGACACCCGCAGGGTGCTGACACGGTTTTCGTGTCCGAATAGAATGGACACACGGGAGCCCTTCAGCACATCCCACACATTGATGGTGTAATCGTTGTAGCCCGCGAACAGCAGGCGACCTGCAGAGACAAGGACATTTTACACTCTTAGTGTGCCTGGACTGCAGGACACCGATCCCCAGGAGCCACAGCCCACCCTGTGCCCACTGCTTCCCTTGGGACAGCTGTGTCCCCTTGCCCCTGGGACAGCCCTGCCCGTGCCCAGGCTAAATGCTGAACCACTTACAGGTAACGACTTAAAAGCACTGTAAATTTTAGTTAAATTTTAGAGAATATGTTCGGTCATTAGAGAAGGGGGATGACTTCAAATCATGAAAGACCGAAGAGCAGTTTAACAGCTACTGCAGGGTAATAATGCTTAACTCAGAGCTTACACAGAAGTTGAATACAAACGCTTGAATGATTAACAATTTGGTAAGTGATTCACTGCCGATGGGGACGAGCTGTGGTGCATGTGACCATGACAGAGAGGTTTGCCTCAGTTCCAGGAGGAGGGCAGAACACCACCCACTCACCCCCACCCAGGGTGGCCGGGGAGCTCTGATTTGTGCTGGGACAGGAGAGACAAGACTCTCAGGATCTGTAGTGAAAAGTGGCAATGGCTCTTCCTTCATACCCCTCTAATATACTTTTACTACTAATCATTTGTTATCCTTTTAAAAGCTATTTATGTAACTGCACTTAATAGTTAGCTACATTTCATGTTGCCTTTGAAATGTTTTTCATTATTATTGTGAAACTCTAGCCCAGCTGTAGTTAATGGCAAAATATTTCCTGCCTTCAGTAGGGCCAGGAAAATACTTTTCATCACTACAACTAAGCAATAGCCAGCTAGATTATTTAAAGTGTAATTATTTTTACAGAGGCAAAAGAAGGCTTCCATGCATTTGGTACTTATTACTTTTGATAACTTTTAAGAATTAATATTTTATCAATTTAAACTGAAAAATTCTACAGTTCCCCTCAAATCTCAACACTAAGATAACCTCCAAAGTTCAAGTCTCACCACTGAGAGAGAAGTCCACACTGGATGCTCCAAAAATGATGCTCTCTTTGGAATAAATTGCTACTTCTCTGTCTGCACGAAGGTCATATAAACGACACTAGGATTAAAACAAAACCAACACACATGCCTCAGTAAATACTGGAAGCACTGGCTACAACATTTGGAAAAAACGGGAGTGGGAAGTGCAGCCTAACAGACATCACAGGAAGCGGCTGCTTGGCTTCTTTCTGCTTCCTCCTTTCCTTCTGCCTCTGGCTGCTGTAACTGGGATCCTCTAACAGGGATCTAAGCAACACGAGGCTGTTTTGTATACACTGCAGGAAGAACTTGCTTTTTCAAGCCACTTCTCTAAGGCTCCTGCCTGTCCCAGAAGGACATGAGTGGTGGACCATGGTACCCACAGAGTCCCCACACCCTCCTGCTTCCCCCTCTGTGGCTGATTAGGGCATCCTGCTGCTGGGGAGGTGCATGTGGACACAATCCCTTAAACAACAGTTCAGCACAGCCTGGGAGATGGGCTCAAGTCTCTAATCACTGTTGAGGTCACAGACCATGTGGCACAGAAGAGCCTGGGTGGTAGTGCTGGCTCTGAGTAAAGCCAGGTCTGGGAGGCCTCTCTGTTTGAAAAACCTGTGTGAAAATAATTCAAGTGAAATAATACATTTTAATGCACATCTCTGGGTTTCATTTCTCGTGGAAAATTCCAAATCACCTCTAACAACCTATACTTCCTGTTTTTATGATTTGCCAGCAAAGTTTGGCTTGACATGGAAATCATGTATCAGGCTTCACTGCCAGACTTCAGACCTCACTGCCATGTAGAAGGGCAGTCTGTTAGCCCTGAAATCAAAATGCACTTTTGAAACTATGTGAACTGAAACCCCTCCTCAATAAGTTAAGCTTAAGCAAACAATGGCCAGATGGGATTGCTAATATTAAGACTTTACTATTGAAAAATGGCTGGTATTCAAGTCTGCACATAAAGAAGGGGCTGTTTGATTTGCAGAGCAGTGGGGAGCTGCCAGGTATGTGCAGTCCAGGTCTCTCAGTGCTCCACAGAGATGAATAATTTCATCAGACTGTCCTGACAGGGACCTGAGGTCACTGCAGATGACAATACTGTCATCTGAGCATGTTTTTACGGATTACTTCCAGTCAGGATTATCTGTTCCTCAGAATCCCCAAGTATATAAATCAGGTCAAGGATACCACTCTGTAACACTGTAAAAACAAACCCCTTCATTTAAAGAATGAGGTAGCTGGAAACTGCCAAAACCTCTGTCAAAAGTACAGAGGTGGAATTTCTCATTCTCCTGCTCCAGTCAGGAGTGTCAAGAATGGTTAAAAGACAAAAAAAAATTAATAAGAACCTGTGATTCTGGGCGTTAAAAGAGTGTTTTCACTGTAATTTAATGATGGACAATTTCTCTGTATCACTCCCTCAGCATCTCAAGAGCTCACAGTACTGCATCCAAGTGTGCAGAGAGCCACTTGGCTCACCACAGGGCTAGAAGTATTAACTTCTAATCGAAGTTTTTAAAACATAAAAATCAGGGTCATTCTCTCCAAAGAGCCTTGGAATGTCTCCTCATCCAATGAAGACAAAAGGAATGTTTCTGTCGAGTTTAGCTAGCATTGAGTGGACTCAAAACATGCTCTGAGGGCAGAGTACTTTAGATAAAGTTTTTGCTCCCAGGTGACTCAGTGTGATGTTTAAATAAACAGAAGAAATGAGGTGCCAGGTGCCTCCCCATCATCTGCTCTCATGCTACACTTAACTGCCAGCTCAGGCCCTGCAGGGCTGTGGTGGGGCAGAGATGGTCCCCCATGGGACACACCAGCTGCAGGGAGGGCCATCAGTCCTGAGCATCACTCAGGGGCACAGGGCACAGGAGGTAAATGGCATTTTGTATACATTGTGCTGATCAAATTTACCTGTCAATGCATTCTGAGCCCCTCCTAGCAGATTGCTCATAGATAAGTGAGATCCATTAAGGGCTGATGTGTGATCTAGGATGACCAGGATGCAGTGACTCACTGCAGTGATGTAGCCAAGGCCACCCTGGGGCTGCAGAGGCCAGCTACCCACATCTGCCCTGAGCCCATGGCCCCTCTGCTCTCTGGGACATGCTGACACAAGCTGCATTTCAGCTGGTTCCTCCCATGCTGTGACCAAGAGCTATGTGAAGCCAAGTATCTTCCAGTAAGACAACTAATTTTAGTCATGAAACTTCAGACACAGAGAATTTGAAATGAGTATTTGGACAGTATGTCTTGTAGAGAAGTATGGAGAAGTGACCTACAGTGTTAAGTGATTTTCCCTAGAACATTATATATGGTATTTAATATCTTACCTTACAGGATTATTATTTCTGCCAATTTGGTGTCAAAGGCCCAGTTTAGTCACTAAAAGCCCTCTGTGGATGTGACCTAGCCTTTTAGGAAAATATGACTTGGGAAGCAATAGAATTTTCCTAAATTAGGTTGTGGAATTAACATACCGTGGCATCGTCTGAACCAGAGGCAAAAGCATCTCCACTTGGGTAATATCTGTGCACAAGTGAAAGAAGACCAGAACACATTACATTACTTGGATGAGCTCAGACTTCAGAAATAGAATCAGCAGCACATTGCCCAACACTGCAAACGTGTCCTCTCCCAGAAACACACTGACCTGACACTGTTGATATCTGAATCGTGGGTTTCAAATGACTGCACACACTGCCCAGACCGCATGTCCCAAACCATGGCTTTCTTGTCACATCCCTAGTAAGGAAAAAACAATCATTGCAGTTGTGCAAATGGTGACATTCGCCCCTCATGTGGCTGATACTCATCATCAAGCTCACAACATTCAGAGGCTCTGAACATCACAGCTCTGAGAGGATTTACCCAGCTGAGCAGCCCCAGAACTGGCTGCAGTGGCACCCTCAGCTGTGCAGGTGCAAGTGGGAGCAGAGCTCCTCAGGAAGGCTGGAGCTGCCCTGCACTCACAGCCCTGCTCTGCTTGTGCTGCTGCCCTGCCTCTGTCTGCAGCCCCACCACAGCACAGAGATGCACAACTGACCTGTTCCCTGACCACTTAACCAATATAAAATACCAGCATCCAGCATTTAAAGGTTTATAACTAGTTGTTTTCATACACTGAAAGAGAAAATAAAATCAGTGCATCCAGAGGGTTTCTAGCCCAGCCTCCTACCAGGGTTATCCCCTGTCAGAGCTCTGCACCCACATGCTTGATGGTGTGGTTGGGATGAGGAAAACAGCATAGCAGCACTTCATCTCACCCTCAAGCCAAAACCTGCCCTTCCAAGCTGTGCTTTGAAAGGATCATTTAACACACAGTGCTCAGTGCACCCTGAATTCCTTGGGCAAGGGGCTTGGCCCATGCAGTCTACACTGTCCTTGGGGCAAGAACCATCTCATACTGGAAGGGCCACACTCTCAGCTGCAATGTCTCACTGCTGTCACAGTTGCAGTGACAGGAAAAAGAACATGGACTTTGCTTTGAAGAGTGATGGGAGATTTTGATAAACTTGCCCCTGCTGAGGAGTAGCAGGCTGAGCTCCAGGGGCTCAGCCTCTCTGAGGCTGTGTGGGAAGAGCAGGGCAGGCCAGGTGGCTGCTGCTTCTGCTGAGCCAGAGCACCCTGCTCACCAGACCATGCCACACATTATTTATTTTAAACAAATATGATAGCTAATTACATTAAACAGTTTCCACACAATTCACATATTTCTCTGTCTCTTTTTTTAAAAATTCTGTTGTTATAATGAAATCCTAATGTTTTTAGTAAAGATGCCATTATTTAAAAGATGTAATGCTCCTTGGCACCAGCTTGTGGTTTCTGCACCAGGGAAACCAAACAGGATAAAGAATATTTTGGACCCAGCATATTTCCCTCTCAAGCCCCACCACAGCCCAGCCCAGGTCTTCATTTGCTTCCATGTGCACTGTTCTTACTGACTCCTCTGGGAGTTTGGGAGCAAGACCAATCTGACAAGCTGGTGCTTTGACTCCTAAGGTTTTGAAGGAGAAACCACATGTGGAGAGATGGACCCCTGAGGAGCCTTGCTCAGAGGGCACGGAGCACAACAGCCCTGAGCTCAGCCAGGAGGGCAGGAATTTTCAGTTCAGTTGTTAAATGTAACAGCACCAGCCCACATGCTGATACACTGACACTGCTTGTTCCAGCTCAAGGTTACTGTACCACAGAGGCCCAGCATTCAGGAATCTCTCCAAGCCACCCTACCTTCCTGCTGTTCTGCCTGTACCTGCACTGACACGATGTCAGACAGGTCTTCACTGCAGTGGTGTTTTGCATGTGGTGAATTAAGTGAATGCCTGTAAGCACAGACATGCCCAAGCTGCTCCATCAACACAAGCATGACATATTCCCTTAGCAGTAGCAGAGCTGCTTGTGATTCCTTGCCCTATAATAAGCTAAGCTGTTCCCAGGGAGAATGAACCTATCCTTTCTGGGAAGCAAGCCTGGTGACAGGAAAACCCGAGAGAAGTAATGCACTTGGATGGAATTAGCTTTCAGTCACGCTTCAGAGCAGCTGTGCTACCAGCAGGCAAGCTGGGCCAGCGTGCTGGACTCTGCTCCTGATGTGCCAGCCACATTTGATCAAGAGCCATAACAGAAGAGGTCCAGGTAGATTGTGTAGGGATAAAACCACAACTCCAAGCACCCCTAACCCATGGTTGGCACCCTCTGGCACAAGGGCCATTTCCAGCATCAAATACAGGATCAACCAGTGCTGGTGGGGCTCAGAAACCAGCAAAGTTATTGGTACCTTCAGCAGAGTTATTGGTAACAACTGGCCTCTCAGCTCCTGCCAGCTCTCTTCTGCACACTCACTTTCTAATGTGGGAAAGACTAAGATCACCTTGAAAAGCAGTTGAGCCCCAACCCACTCACATTTATGCCTGGCCTGCCTCACTACCAGGCTGTGTGCCAATGGCTCAGCTGCCTGGGAACAGTGATCCCTCAGCAGCAGGACATGATTGGGAAGATGCCCTGGGGACTTTCCCTGGCCAGTCCAGTCCTGCAGCCCCAGTGAGGTTTGTGTGCTCCCCAGCACCAGGACAGGGGAATGTTGGACTAATGAAGGGGCTTTAAATGCCTCTGGTACCTCTGGAAGGCACAGAAGACTCAGCAACAGCTGAAGATGTGGCCACACCTCATCTCCCTGCTCCAGCTTGCACGAGGGGTTAGGTGCCTGAGCTGCCCCTTGACTCTGGGGACACAGTGGCACACATGTTATTGCAACCCCACTTGGATGCCCTGAGCACAACCTGATGCCTGTCACACCCCATCTGGCTCTAGAGATCTGGGCACAGGGAAGGAGCAAAGTGTGGGAAGTCCTCTGCTGTTCCAGGCTCCCACCCACAGGGACTCACACCTCCACTGTGGCAGGAGCCCCAACTCTAGCTCTGAGCCTTCCCCCTCCCAGCAGAGGGTTGTTTTGATCTCTGGATTGCTTTGATGTGGGGTGGAACTTGCTAAGTAAGCAGAAGTGCAGTCAGACTGGCTGGGTGGGTTTGACCCCACAGTCAGGGGTTTAATTTGCTCCAGCTTGGAAAATGTGCTTGCAATGAATGGATTGCACTGGGGCATCCAACATACACTCCAGCACTCTCTCAATAACATCATGAGCCTCCCACTTTGCTGCCTTTTCACTTCCATATTCCTTAGTTTTATATTATGAGAGGAAGCTCCTGCTTACCCCAGAGACAAATGTATTTCCCGTTTCAGAAGGGGCCAGGTCCAGGCACAGGACATCAGCTCCATGACCATGGAAACTCTGTAGAAGTTGCCCACTCTCAACATCCCATAGAGCACAAGTTCCATCTCCACTTGCTGTCAGGATCTATAGGATGTGGGAGGAAGAGTCACAATACAAGAATCAGCAGATGACCCTCAGGTCACAAAGAAACAACTGACATCCTACACAAACACCAAAGGACAGCTTTAATTTAATGAAATATTAGGCAATAAATCAAAGCCATAAGCCCAATGTGAACCTAAGTACAGCTTATGTGTTTTATTTTTAAGGAAAAAAGGTAGAGTAAAAAAGAGAGCTGTATGGACACCACTATCCCTACACAATGTTTCAGTAATTGTCACTTTTGTGTGGTGGGATTTGCACAAATATTCTCTAAAAAGGAGGCAGAACAACACTGGTATTCCTATCTGCCCCTGTCTTTCACTCTATCTATATCTGGCTGCTGGAATTCAGCCCAGGTAAATGGAAGAACTCTTGGAGTTATGTACACCTGTTTAACTCTCCTTTTTTTTTTTTTTCTTTCTGCTTGAAATTGTGAGGTTAAAAAAAATTAATTTGGCTTAAGACATGGATTTTCTGAAAGGGAAGTAAGCCTGTCTAGACAGTTGTTTGATAAGTCCATCAGTTCTCACTTGTCCTAAACCATTTGTGTGTGAAAGGGCTTGAACACACACTGCCCAAACACAGCTCACAGCTTCCCATCTGCTACAGTACTTGTACAAAGCACATGTGATCAAAGCTTGTTATTGTGGCTAAATCCTGATGATGCTCAATTGTTCAAAATTTCCCCTTGGCACCCGAAACTGTTATGCAATCACAAATTCTGTAGGTTGAAAGAGTCCCTGTGCACTGGTGTGGAAGGAAGCAAGGGTGAACGTAGGAGGGCTCTCAGTTTTGTACACAGGTTTTTCTCATGGTTGGTGAGGAAACTCAAGTGATCCCAGTGGGTAGTTACAAGTTGAAAACAAAATTCTCTTCACGAAAAAAATGATCACACAGTCACGGAAACATTCACAGAGTTGCATAAAGGTTAAACACTGAACATGTTTGACAGATGCCCCAAAAATTCTTCCCGTAAACAGAGATCTGCAAAGCTGCAGAACAGACTGTTCCAAATCCTGCAGCAGAGAGATGCTAATGCTCTCAGATGATAATAGCAGAAGAAAGTCCTCAATTGTCTTCCCAGCCAGTTTTGAGCCTAGATGAACTCCCCTGTTCTGGGGAATGTTTGTACTTGGCTGAGGAATGAAGACCTTCAGCTCTGAGGATTTGCTCTGTAACACTGTGGAAGGGAATATGAAGGGAATAGGAGTGGCTAAAGGTGCAAGGGAAGGGTCTGTTGGCAACCCAGAGCTCCAGCTAATGTTTAAAGAGAATGATATGGACTCAACTTCAGGGCTGCTCCCAGCCCTGCCACACTTGGAAGCATGGCTGCCTGCCCTATGCAAAACACTTGAGATCCCAATTAACTGCTGCTATTAATACCCATGGAGCATTGTCACGTGGGGAGCATTATCACACCACAGAGCTGCAGATACCTAATTTGGGAAGTGAGGCTCCCTGGCTCTCTGCTCACTGGGGCAGGGGAGGCTCTCTCAAGCAAGACTGGACTGGGGCACTGGGAACAAGGTGTGTGGGTCACCCAACCCTGCAGCTCGGGGTCCACGTGAGAACATGATGAGCAGCAAGGGTGGAACTCCCTTTTTGAGCACCCACAGCCTGGGAGTGACTCACAATGAGCCACCCCCAGATCTCTTCTCTTTGCACTGCACTGCCCAAAGCCCATGAGCACACTAAACCCTAAACTCCTACCCAGCCTGTGGGCAGAGTGAGCTGCAGTTTAAGACAGCAGTCAGGGCAGAGCTGCAGGCCTGGCAGCACCTAGCAGTGGGAGCTGTGGGGACACAGGGCTGGGGGACACCTCCCCCTCATGCTGGAGCTGCTCCAGGATAACACCACATCCCTCCTGATGCAAACTGGGAGAGCAGAGCTGGAATCAGCTGGCACAGCTGGCAAAGCTCCTGCACAATGTACTTGTTGCACTACGCACCCTCAGAGTTACTGAATAGTTTTAATTCTCGACAGTTTTAATTCTGGTGTCTTTATGTAAATGAAAAAAATATAAGAAATCTGGGATTCTCTAGGATCTGCTACATAACAGTGTCCTAAAAGATGCTTGACCAACCTGTTGCTTGTATTTGTTTGAATAATAGCATGCAGTGCCATATAATCACTTATAAGCCTAACAATCATAAGAAAACTTCCTTTTAAAGACTTCAGAAAAATTTCTGACTCACTAAATATAAAGCACCTTAATCCACTGTGACTTAACAATAGTAATACATGACCTTCAATATCAATGCAGTTTGCTGTATTCAATATGGAAAAAAAAATCCAAGTTTTATTTCTTTTTTATTATGAAAAAAAAGATTGCTATTTTTCCTGTCACAGGATTTAATCTCAAAGCATTTAGGTAGAGACAAGAAAAGAGAAAACTGGGTTTATATCTCATCAAAAACATTCCACTTAATATAGACTCTTAATTCCACACAGCTCCTGCACAGGGAGGTCAGGACTAAGCAAGCCTGAGTGCTGGGTACCTCCACCACTTGTTTCCATGGCAATGGACTTAAATTAGCACCTAGGAGTCATTACAGAAACCAGAGAGTGACAAACAACAACATACTCTCGGCTTCACATGGCCTGAAATAGAAGCAACAAGAGCTGATATTTCCTTCAGAAGAGTTCCAAATATCTGGAAGAAGGGGACATGGTATTCCCTTTCCAGCAGCTCTATTGACATTGAGAGCTATAAAAATGCTCCATTCTGCCACTGATTTTGCTGCAGAGCTACACAGAAAAGGGCTTTAATTAAATTCAGAAACCAGAGAGGACAAGGGGATTATCCTGGCTCCTTTCATCATCTTCTGTGTTCCTAGAGAAAGAGATCTTTGAGATATTCAATAGAGAGGAAGGCTGGCTTGGTCTCAGATCTGCATTCAGTTCCTGGCTTTTCCATCACCTCCCATTGTGGGTCTCTGCGCTCCCCCCCACTGCCTGTGAGATGGGAACAGCATCACTCCTTTCCCTCGAGGGAACACAGCACTGCATGTAGGAACAGCAGGTATGGCCCTGTGGGCCATGCTCAAGCTCAATTGCATCACTTGGTACAAATAAAAAATACTTTGAATGAAAGCAAAAGCAAATGTTGCCGGATGTCCGGGACAGAGCAGGCAAACAATACAGTCACGATCAGCTGGCACAGCACCCAGCCCAGTCCTGGCTGAGCCAGGTTTTAACTATTTGCAGTAGTCTGGGCTCCTAAAAGCACAAACTGGGGAGCAGAGAACACACAGCTACCAGCGAGCTCCCTCTGCAGAAGCCACAGGCCTTTGTAGGGACAGCCTGGCCACAGGCTGAGACAAGCATTTCCTTACAGCAGCTTTTGCAGCACCTTCACTGCCCCCTGTGAGGGTGTTCCAGCAGCCCCTGCAGGGGCAGGACAAAGCCCTGGGTGCCCCAGGAGCAAGGAAGGACACATGCACTGCACCTGAGTGCAGCTCCTGTTAGGTGATGGTGAGCATAGGGAACACATTTACCTGCATGTCTGAGTTAGTGAAGCTGCAGGCAGACAAGTAGTTCGTGTGCATTGCAACAGATTTCTTCTTTGCAGCCATATTTTCATTTTTTTCAAATGTCAGAGGGTACACAGAACACTTGTTGTCCAGGCCACTGAAGAGAGTAATAATAGCAGTAACAGAGAGAGGAAAACTGGTTAAAACTGCACCGACAAAAGGCAAGTGGTGATAAGAAGGACACCACCTGTCAGCGCTGTGCTGCCAAACCCTTACAAGCACCGACTTCCCTGTATTGTGCTGTGTGGGATCTCCCTGTGCAGGGAAGCCCCAGCTGCCTCACCAGCCTGGCTGCTTTACAGAACTTGAACAGCTGCTCCTCAGTATTTTCACCCTTATCGAGTTTATAAATGGCACTGAATGAAACCTCACGAAAGTATAAGCTGGGAGGTGACAGCAGCCACCTCAGGGTTAATGTTTCACATGCAGCCAAACTGCCATTTTTCTGCTGACATCTGTCATGGCAAAGATCACTATTTCAGCATCATTCTACACCTACTTTTACAAATGTGACCTAGCTCCTATAGAAGAGGCAGCATAGCCAGTAGTGGGTGTGAAGACAAAACTTACAGAGCAGTTTGGAAAAAAGGCAACAGAAGCACTGACCCCTGTAGCTGCTGCCCCCATCCTGAACAGTTAAGCTGTGTCAGACCCAGGAATCATTTCTTATATCTGCCCCTTTCCTAGAGCTGTGGTAGATCAGTCCTGCCCTGGTCCCTTGGATCCTGGTACACCACCAGTTGCTGGTTCTGTGCCTTACATTATGTGCCTGGCACAACAGCAATACAGAATTAGGTGCAATGTATACATGCACTCCCCATCTCTGCTGCAAGTGTAAAGACAGAGCTTGCTTGCCATTCTTTGGGTTCTAGTCAAAAACATTTCCAGACTCCTTTCCACAGTCTGCTTCTCTGTCTCAGTCTGCTGCTTTCTAGATCTGCAAGCTGCACACTGAAGTCTCCCTTTGTTCCTTTCTCTCACCCCAAGCCTGCTTTGTCTGATCCACCCAGTTCCTTCTTATGAGATGTTTTGCCAACATTTCATCTCTTTGTTTTTTTCCCCTATATAAACTTTTTTTTTCAAATCCAAGCCCTCAGAAAACCACAAGATTATCAAGGATGGGGTTACTTCTCCCCACCCCATCTTAGCAAGATCTATTCACATACTGGTAATCATTAATGATGAACCTCTATGTCATAAAAAAATGAGTGCAAAGTAAGAACACAATTAAAACCTCTTTCCTTTAGAAAATATATCCAACATAGACAACCACACTAGAAAAGGGAAGTTGCATGCATGCAGAATTCCTAACCCATGATATAAATGCTGAAAGAGGATTATTTTCCATGCTTACACAACAAATGTTACTGCACTGAAGTTAGAGGAGATAATATGTACGAGCCATTATGGAAATAGAATCAGAGGCACTTAATGTAGACCTTCCACCCACAATCACAGCATGCAAACTTTTATCTCTCAGCTTCTGAAGCCACCAGGACACTGCAACAAATCCAAACTGCTGTGGAAGCTGGGAACTTACCCACAAGCAATGGCACATCCAGAAGGAGCATAAGCACATGCCATGACCCAGGTGCAGGGCATCGTCACGGCGTGTTCCTGAAACACAGCACCCTTTAGACTGGCACTCACTGCTCCTCCAGCCCATGCAACCAAAACAGTGGGAGTGAGCAGTTCAGTATTTCTTTGGACATCCTCAGGGTCAGTGCAAGCTAGAGATGTTTCCCCCAGCCATTACTCTCCGGTTAGTCAACATCCTTACTGCAGAACTCAGCAGAGCAGCAGGAGGATGGCCAGTCCTTCTCTGACACTCTCCACCTTATTGATCAGCCCCAAACTGATCACAGAGCACATTTTATTGGGTCGTGCAGTGCTGTGAAAGGTCCCCACTGCTGCACATGTAAAAGTGAATTAAAAACAAGTAGTTTTTCCTCATCTGTGTGGTGCAGGCAGCCCAGAGGGGGCTTGGCCATTTCACTGTGAACACCACAGCTGGAGGAGCCCCAGATCACACACAGCTCCTGCTACAGGAGTGCCCAGGAAAAGTTCCCCTGTTTTGCTGGCTGGGCTTTGCCTCCCTTGTGAGCAAAGAGGTTGGATCAGACTCTCCCACTGGAGACCACGACAAACCCCAGTGCCCTGACAGGGACTTTGCTCAGAAACAGGTCAGAAGGGCTGTGCCTTGCCCTGGGCTCCTTTTTTTGGGCTGCTAGTGGAAGTCTGCATTTTATCCCATTATCCCACTGCCTCCAGTGACACCTGTGAGCCCTTCACCCAATCCCACTGTCATTTGCCCTAGGCTCAGAAAAGTTTCACTTACTTTGTTGGTAGTGAAGGAATCCCACACGATCACCTTCCCATCCTAAATGAAAGCAGAGAGAAAGAGAAACTGAGGCCTTCCAGAGACATGGCTGCTTCCCAGCTTGGAGAAAACTCTGCTGCTCATTTCCTCTCCCCAGTCTGTTATGTCCTTTTGTCTCCATTTTAACAACAGCACAGTGGTCACAGTGAAGCACCAAGGAGACACTTGTCAGTAGTGCTGCTGTACCTACCACAAGAGAAGTGTATCTCCTCCTCTCTGAGATGACTCATGTTTGATTAGAAGACCAATTTATTTTTCAATGTTTTTCTCTTCCCTCTTAATGGCTCCATGAGTGCTCCTTTCTCCTGCAGCATATGCCCCAGACAGGGCCATCTCCTCAGGACACTGTCACCTGCAAACCCTCACCTGTCCCAACTGACTGTTTATGGATATTGCACTGTTTATTCATCTTCCCTTCCCAGTCTGATCCTGGTTTTCACTTTACTTGTCACTACACTTACTTTACCTTCAATTATCAATTATACAACCAGCTAAAGAGCCATCACAGAGCCTTGTACAGAGAGCAGCACAATCGCTTGGTGTACACCAGCTACACTCGTGCCAGCTACTTTGCCTTAGGCACACAAAATTTCATGATACTTTCCTGTATCATGAAAGTGAAATGTTTATTACTGAGCAACAACTGCTTCTGTACCTGGACTTACAGTTCTTAAAATAGAGTAAAAACTGCATTTCAACCTGTCCAGTTTTCTGATTGACACATTTTAACCACTTTAAAAAGTGTGGCATTAAATATTTAAATTATTCTCTTTGCGGAGATCACCATGAATGGTAAAAACTCCCAGTAAGTGAAGGTGGCTTGCAATGCAGATTGCCTATTTTTATCCCTCAAGTGAGACCCCTGACAGATTTCATGTAGGTCAGTGAACAGCTGTGAGATGCAACAAGCTCACTCACTGCCATACTGGGCTCAGGATGAACCAGGGGATCTAGAAAGCAATTATCTCATTACCTCCTCCAGCTTATGAGACTGGTCTTGAGCAGGTGTTAGGAGTGTTTCTCAAAATGCCCAACTAAATGCAGTAATTTTGGCAGGATATCTGAGGCTTTCAAGGTCATATCAATCATACAGACCACAGAAGAAATTTCTGTGCATAGAAATCTCTAAGAAAAAAAAATCAATATTTTTCCTCTTTTCCTGATGATTTTCTCTGAACACATAACCTGAAGAATTTGCTAAGTATTTAATCTGTAAAGAACATGGAAATAGGTGTAGCCTCACATGAGTCTATTTTTTTATTGTAGGAGGGAATATGGGAAAATCTGTGTATGATTGGACAAGAAATATTTAGGGAATTAGCTACAAGAGGTGTACCAATGATTCAAAGGTTGGATTTACACTCCTTGAACAAACACATTGCCAATGAACTTCTCTCAGGGCATCTTGAAAACATTTACAATAATCCCAGGTACCATCTGATAGCAAGAAGATTTGTACAGTGCCCAAGAGCATACCTGGGAAGAGCTCACAATCCTTCTCTTGTCCTTGCACCAGTCCATGCAGAGAACTTTGTTTCCATGGCCCTTCAGGGTCCTCCTGGTCTTCATCACAAACTGTCCCAGTGCCTCCACACGCTCTGCCACCTGGTGAACTGCAGACAGCTGGTGGTTAGAGAGCCCTCATCAAAGCTCTGCCCTGGCAAGTATCTGTCTATGAGTAATGCCCCTGCAGGGATTAATCCCTGAAGTTTGAGCCCAGTGAGCTCTGCCTCAGAGCTGGCAGGTGGCTAACACCAAGGTGGGCGGCACAGGAGCACATTCACCAGATAAAGACAAGGATGGATTCACTCAGGGCTGAATTCCAGGGATGCAGCAGCTGAAGCTCTTGCAGATCATCCCACCCAAGTGTAGCTGGAAAACAGATTACCCCTTTTCCCCCCTTACTGGGAAATGTTCAGGCCCGCAGGTGGACAGACATGAGCTCTGGAGGTGAGACCCAGCTGCAGCACTGGGCTGGTGCAGTGGGACACAGGTACTGGCACTGGTGACTCTGCTGTGCCATCCCTTCTGGTGGCCAGGACACAGCTCTGAGTGAGCAGGAAGCTGGACATTTGCCCTAAGAGTGCACTACCCAATTTTTCAACAATAACGATGGACATCAAGGACTTTGTGAGATGTCCCTTCTACAAAAGAGGGAAACAGAGGGCAGGAAGGCAACTTTCCTGAGCAGCATCCTCTGCTCAGAGGAAGTGGAGAAGTCAGCTCTTTGATACCTCATTTAATAGCAGCACTTTCAGCTGATGTTCTTCAAAACCTGACAAATTTACATTTCTGCTTGTGCAAACTTTGACATAAAATTCATGCAGCTGACACAACTAGAAGGTGACACACATAACCCTGATGCCTCAAGCTGGGGTCGCCTGTAAATGTGTGGGAGAAAGTGTCATCTGAGGAAATCTATTTGCCCTGCTCCAGCAGGTTCATCCCATGTGGAGCTGAGTAGGGCCAGGATGTAGCTCAGCACCCAGGGGCAGCTCCTCACACACAGGGAGATGTCCTTGCAATGAATGCAATCACTTCAAGTCACTTCAAGTCACTTCAAGTCCCACAGTAGAGTGGAGATCCTAAGGCTGGAGACTCTGGCACCAGAATTAAGAACTACTCTGTCTAGAGTAAAGCTGATCCACACCAAAACCTAAGATGACCCAGCTGCTGCTGGCTGTGGGAGCAATGCCTGGCTCAAACTTTCTGAAATAAATGGAGAAGCTCACATGCTTTAATGAGCTAGAAGAGGAAATTTTGAGCTTTTCACTGCCCTGCTGGAGATTGAGCTTCACCCCCATGGCAGGTGGTGCTTTGGAGCTGCTTGCTACTTCACCCTTCATCACTTTTCTGGGGCTGGGAAGGGCTGTGACAGTGAGAGCAGGCATCCTGAACTTCCAGATCATTTCTTGGCACAGGCTCAGTGAAGCAATTTCTGCCCAAGGCAGGGACTGATTTCTAGTGGATTACCTTTTCAAGAGTTGTCTTTCAAAGGCACCAGCCCCACAGGCTGTGCCAGAATAATGCTCTCAGCTGAAATCTCTGCTGAGCCAGGGGACAAGTGCTGTCCACCACTCCTCACGACTCGCCCACAAGTCAGAAGCAAGTTTCTGAGAAAGTACCCTATAACCATTCACTGATGAAAAGCTACATTCCCCCTGCTACTGCCCATAGAAACCTGCCAAATGATCCAATCAAAGGCCATGGAAACACAGGACTGGAGCTTATTATGGCAGCCAGAAAGATGCTTGTGTCCAGAATATATCTGAAAAACAAATGTTTCACAGACTCTGCACAAACGGTTTCCATTATGTGAAGGCAGCTGAGACTCTGTGAAATTGTCTGGTTTAGCCTCACTGATTCCCTGAGGATGCTTATCTCCAACCACAGCCATAATAATCCTGCTCCTCCTGCCCAGCACAGGGTTGAGAATCAGACAGTTATTTTTAAGCATTCACCAATATTGTTCAAAGATAGTGGAAAATCATGCACTCAGACAAATAGATTAGCTAAAGCCAGTAAACAGCTTTAGTAGTTTTACAGAGGCCCAGATAAAACTGCCTATTTTTCTTAAAAATATTGTTTGTCCTGAACAGGAGGTGTGGAATTGATGCAGATACTCTTGGGTCTTTGATCTTTTCTGTGTTGGGTCTAATGGTCTCTCTGGACCTAAAAATTCATGGATCACACAAAAAGAACAAACTTTTGTCTACATCCAAAATTTTAGGCTCTTGAATTGACTCCTTAAAGTTATGAGACTGCAAATCAAATGCATGTTTGGCATTTCCTTTTTCTAAGCACATTTATGAGAGCTGCTGTTTAGAACCAATTGAACAAATAAGGGCAATCCTATTTAAGCAAGCTATTTGTTTTGGGAACCACAGAGGGAAAGTCATGATCCAAGCAAAAGAACGCAGAAGATACAATTATAGATTAGGGGAAAAAAACGCCAAACCAACCATGCAAAGATCAGAAATGATGCCTTATTCTGAAACTTACAAACTCTGCAGAAATAGTACTTGGGAATAATTTAGGTGTAAAAAGCTCTGATATAGAATCAATTATATAAAATACATAAGGGAGCATTGTTCTACAGCAGCATAACACTTTTGTCTCAGAAATGCTGTAATGGCTTTGCAATCACAGCTTTCCAATGGAAATTCACAGATTTTATATATGACAAAGAACATCCCACGACTTTCAATGGCACACAGAGTTACAGTGTCACTGTAATCATGGGTAAAATTTTGTGAGCAAAAATGGGTTTAAGAATATGCTTAAGAGGTCTGTTAACTAAAAACTCTGCCACTTTTGGTACAGAAATGATATTATAGGAATATGGTGATTTATGGTAATGTTTCTGTAATGAGGACATCTTTGTTTGCTTAATAATTCTGATTAACAGGACATTCATATGACATGATTGTCTAACTTAGACAAGAAAATGTTCTATTTATTCCAGAATATATATTTTTTTATTGTAATCCTTCCCAGCCTGAAAATCAAAAGTGTTTTTCAGTCCCTCATTCTTACAAAGCACTAAGAACCGAGTCACTGGATACAAGCTCAGATTCCTTTTCAATGCTTAAGGCATCAGGACACATGAAAGAAAAGTTTTAATGACCCACTAATATTTTGAATAGAGTGAGCTACATGATTTCAGATGGAAACAGTAATTTACATGTTTTCCTTAAAAAAAAAAAAAAAACCAAAAGCAAAAAAACCAAACGAAACCCAAACAAAACCCGGCAATGGGTTGTTGTAGTTATAAAATGACATCATGATAATAAAGTATGTTTTATATCTCGGAACTTGTGGATACCTATTTGAAAAGCTCCATTAAGGTAAGGTGAGTTTCCTTTTCCTGCAAGGGGAAGGGGGCAGGGGGAGGGCCGGGCTGAGCGCTGTCCATCGCATTTCTGCCGGGTTGTCCCCGGATCCTGAAGCCGCAGCTGATCCCGGTGAGTTACACACTGACAGCTCCAGCTCTGACTCACCCGCACCTCTGAATCAGCACTGCATCCCTGACACTTGTTTCCCCGGCAGAAGAGGGGCATAGCAGCTGGTTTTGGAAACAATGCTCCTTTTTAAGCCCTTCCACACCTCGGGTGAAATCCCGGCCTCATTAAAGCAAATTCCCATCAACTTCCACATGGCTGGGGCTCATCCTGGCTGCTGACACTACACCCAGACGGTGTGCGGGTGAATCCCGGGCTGTACCGAGGCTATCTGAGGGTCCCAGCCCCGCCGGGCCGGGCCGAGCCAAAGCGCCGCGGGGCCGGGGATGCAGCGGGCCCTGCCCGGCCCAGGCCCTGCCCCGCACCGGAGCCACGGGCACGGCGCTGTCCGGGGCCCGGGGCACGGCGTGTCCGCCCGCAGGGCCCGGGCAGCGCTCCCGCTCCGGCCCCGCTCCCGCTCCGGCCACCGGCCCTGCTCCCGGCCGGGCCCAGCCCCGCTCCGGCCCCGCTCCCGGCCCTGCGGCCGCCCCGCCCGGCCCCACTCACGCTCCACGTCGTGCAGCTTGGCCCGCTCCTCCTCCAGCTTGCCCTTCAGGCTCTCGGCCTCGCTCTTCAGCGATGCCAGGGTCTCGTTCTCGTGCAGCCCCTCGGTTGCCATCTTTGCAAAGGAAGCGGGGAGAGCGGGGATGAGAGCGGGAGGGAGGAGGAGTTTGCCAGCCCGGCTCCCGGGGATGCTGCCGCGGCTCCTGCTGCCTCAGCAACGGCGCCGGAGCCGGCCCGGGCTCCCCCTCCCCTCCCGCTGACGTCCAGGCCAGTCCTGAGCACGCACACCGTGGGGACCAGCATCCCCATCCTGCCGCTACAGCATCCCCATCCCGATCCTGCCGGCTGCACCATCCCCATCCCCGATCCTGCCGGCTGCAGCATCCCCATCCTGCCGCTACAGCATCCCCATCCCGATCCTGCCGGCTGCACCATCCCCATCCTGCCGCTGCATCATCCCCATCCCCATCCTGCCGGCTGCAGCATCCCCATCCCCATCCTGCCGGCTGCAGCATCCCCATCCTGCCGGCTGCATTATCCCCATCCTGCCGCTGCAACATCCCCATCCTGCCGGCTCCAGAACCTCCTGCTCCAGCATCCCAGTGGTCTCCAGGCCGGCAGCTGGACCAGCCTCACCTCCTGTCCCGCTCCTACACATATCCCAGGCCCTCTTCACAGCCCAAAAGTTTCATTTCCACAGAAACACATGCCAATGGCTTTTTCTGCTACATACCTAAACTTATTTGTACAAGTTGCACAATGTGGGAGAAAGAAGTAAGAAAAAGCCATAGGTCACCCCAGTGGCATTTTAAAATATCAGATAGGGAAGACAGATCTTGCCCAGGGTTATCAAGTCCCATCTTAGCTCCATCACTCCCTGATACTCCTATGGGGAGGGGGTACTGGGAGAATCAGCTATGCAGGTCTCTAGCTCAGTTCCTAGGCCAGCAGGACAGATGCAGTGGTGAAAACTCTTCTCTCTACTATGCTTTGAATTCCTGATTTTTAAATTTGGTGTTACCAGGGTTCCTTTCCTTTTTGTTTCTCTCCTTTAGACAAGCTACCCTTTGTACCCCTTGTATATCCTACTCTCAGATGTGCACAGTAGAGTGTGGCATTCTTATCTCTTGAAACAGAGCAGTTTCCAAAATCCCAAAGAGTTAATAAAGAGACCCCCACTTTGGTGTGGTGTGAGCCCAGGGGCTCATTACTTTGAGTTCTGCTCATATGAATAAGTGCTGGGCACAGCTGATGCTTCCAGAGAAAGAACCATGGCACACAGCTTTTTGTTCCCTGGGAGTTCCTTGAAAATGTCCCCTTTTTATTGCAGAATTGTCCTTGATCTACGAGGAGTAACTCTGTGCAAATTGACTCCCATTATCTCCCTTTAGCCAGAAAATAGACAATCCAGTGGCTATTGTTCAGCCTGGGGATGTGCCAAGATTGGAGAGGGAGATAAGAAAACGCTTGTTTGCAGCTGTTGTTTGGGCTCTGGGCACATCCTGGATGAAGTGTGGGTCTCACAGAAAATAAAAGTCCCTTCCCACACTGGGTCTAGAAGCAGTGTTGCTGTCCAGTTGGGGTGCCCAGGCAGAGCTGCTGAGCTCTTCAGCATCACTCTGGAGCTGAACTCGGCCCCTGGTTCACAAGGGCCCTTTTAGTCAATGGCTCTGCAGGCAGAAGCCAGGTTACTTCACTGGGAATCGAATGCAGTGCCTCTATTTCCAGTCACTGTCCACAGAAACTGGTGTGATCTGACCCAGCCAGCCTGATGGCCATGTAGGCAACCCTGAACTCATCACAAAAGAAAATGTAGGCAGGTATGGGTTCACACACTGCTGGATAAAGGACCATCCTTCAAAGCCCCCGAGAGTAATCAGACATTGCAAATGCCTTCCAGCACAGACTATGCCAAAGTAATAAAAACTGAGTATTTTTAAAGTGATACCCAAAGAACAGAAAAAAGCAAAACCAAGAAACCCAAAGATCTTTTAGCATGAAAGTGACAGAAAGCTTCTTCCCATGCATTATCTTCAGGTCTGAAAAATTAAACCTACTTATATTAAACTCAGTAATGAAGCTGTGTCCTAGGGGGCAAGCAGAAGTAGATTCTGAAGAAGAAACTTCATTTTTGAAGGATTCTAACCTATAACAAATACCTTATTTCTGACACCTGATAAGTGTGGAGAGGCCCAGACTTAAACCCAACAAAAGGCTGTAGGAAATTTCTTTGCCTCCACAGGAATGCATCAGCTCTCAGGAATTTGGCATAGATAACACCTATGTGTCAGACAGTTGGCATAGTTCTAACAGTGAAAAATCCAGTTTCTTGCCTTGCTGATGTGAACAGTCTCACTGCCTTGTGGAATGGGATTAAAAAGTCTACAAAGAACAGCACAGAAAGTGAGAGTCTTTGGGAACCCTACATGTGCAGGCTGATACATGATACTAATCCTGAGGTGATGGGGTCAGCAGAGCCAAGAGGTGACAGGGAAGCCTCTGCTGAACAGACTGAGCTGTAGAACTGTGTGATGCAAAATGTACATTTCACTGGTTTGAAAAAAAAAATTAAAAAGGATTTAATTCATCTGATCAGCTTCTGCTTAACTGCCCATGCCATCATTAGCTAACCATTAAAAAAAAACAGGTTAGAGTAAGGCCAATTGGGAGCTTTAAATAAAATGAACCAGGGCTGAATCAATTTAGATGATAGCTTAGTACTACATCAAGGAGTGCCACACATGGCAAACACACCAGATTGCAGTGATGAGTGATGGAGGTCCATGGAAGAAAGCTGGTCCTGCTCTGGCAATAGTGACACTGGGAAAAATGAAGGATCTAGCAGTATAAAACAAATTGTTGCCTACCTCAAAAGCCAGGCCTTTGAAATGTTTCCTTTCTCACTAATTCAGCAGCTGATATCTTTTCAAGTTGTAAGCTAATTTTGTGGTGAATCTAAACCAGCAAACATTGAGTTTCTACTGATTAGCACCAAACTCCAAAGCAGGCAAAACCCCAGGGGAAGAGGATTATTTTGTCTAAAAGGCAAACAATTGAAGTAGGATGATGTCAACACTGGGAATCAGCAATTTCTAATTCTGTTATCCCTCAGCATATGTTGTTTTTGGGGAAATCACCAAGACTGACTGATGAAAATGCATGTGTACATCTGCTGGACTGAAATCAGGAGCTGCATGGGCACATCAGGGAGCTGCAGAAAGATCAGCCAGTTAGACATCACAATATGCACAGGCATCCACAAACAAAACTGTGGCAAAGGATATAGTGTGCATTTTGATATAAGCCAAAGCATACACACAGCTCTGAAAAAAAATAATTTAAAAGTCAAGGATGGAATTTCCCTATTTGTGTGTATTTCTGTGCTAGTGCAAAGAGCTCTCTGTGTTCGGAATATCTGCTTTTAAAGCTTTTAGAAAATATGAAGCAAGGTAAAGCCAGATCTACCGGAGAGCCCCAGGCCCCTCTGCAGTGCCAATAGGAAGCCTAACAGGCTGTTAGGTACTGATGCAATTCCTTCTGAAGTCTCAGGCTGCTCCCACCTACCAGCTGTTCCAGCTGTTAAGAGTCTGACCTCCTAACTGCCAATAACAGGGAGAAAGTTGCAGGAACTGTAAATAACAAACAGCCAGTTTCCTGCAATTCCAGCATGCATTTATCAACTCATGCAAAAACTTACTGAATAAATAGCCAAGAAGGCTGTTGGCCAAGAAGGACCTGAACAAAGCAGCAATTTCAGTCGGGAGAAGCAAATAAACTGGGAAGGGGCTGCCTTTTGTCTCGCAGTCATTGCATCTAAACTTCCTCCTAAACAAAGTAATGCATGGGAATGTGCTGTGTCAGCCAGTAAAGTGTACACATGTACCACCTACACCTCCAAATCAGTGCTCTCATCTGCCTGCACAACAGTGCTGTGTAAACACAGCTTGCTAAGCCTTTTAGCATCTCTGCAGAGATCATTTCATCTGACACTCAAACACAACAAACCGTTGGACCCTACGCTAGAGAACACTTCTGGGGAGGAAACAGTGATGGATGTCTTCTCCAACTGATAATGCACAATGGTTTAGGAAAATAAAATAAAACTACTGCAAGCTGGACAGCAAAATTCTGAAGTTTACAAAAGGAAATTTGGAGGCCAGCTCTTCAATAGCCACACAGGTTCATGACCTTAGCTGTGTGTTTCACCTTAAAAAACCCCACTCTGATGTCTCTGGAACAGAGCTCCCTACCAGGAGAGTGGGATATCACCTCACCAATAATTGCTGGAGCTTAGAAAGCCTCTAACAGAAGACATTCCACTGCTCTGCAACTTTTTCCCACCTTACCCTCATTGTAGCAACTTCCAGCTCTGACCCAAGTACTGCAGATAGCCCAGGAGACAACCTGGTCACAGCAGGAAATGTGGGCACAAAGGAGTTGTGACAGCCCTTCCCTGGTGTCTGAGGCAGACTAGGTGAATGTCATCTCCTCTGTCTCCAGTGAATGACTTTGTTGTGATGGTTTAATATTTTGTTGTTGTTGGTAAGTTCTTTCAAAGGCAAGTGGGAAACTCAAGATCATAGGCCAAGCAGAGCACATATGTTCAGGGAAGGTATAGGTTGGATATTAGGAAGAAATTTTTCACAAAAAAAATAATAATGTACTGGAATGCTCTTCCCGGGGAGGTGGGAGAATCACCATCTCTGGATGTGTTTAAAAAAAGACTGGACATGGCACTTGGTGCTATAGTCTAGTTGAGGTGTTAGGGCATAGGTTGGACTTGATGATCTTAGAGGTCTCTTCCAACCTCATTATTCTGTGATTCTGTATCTCAGGGAAGAGATGGGCACATAACACTTGCACAGCAAGTGTGGTACCCTAGGGTAAAAAGCTCATGGCCATTCTCCACTCAAGAATCATAAAAAATATCCTTGAACCCTGAGGCCACCTTGCTTGTAGGTTTGTGGAAACACCACGTGTTTGTCTGGCAGTCTGTGAGCTGAGCAATACTTATTTGCTATTCAGAAAAATGCAACTTCAGAGACCAGTGCTCCATTCCCATTGTTGTTTGAGGTGCCCACAGCATGGCAGTGACACCAGTGGCAGTGACACCAGCGGCACCAGTGAGACAGTGGCAGTGACACCAATGACATCAGTGGCAGTGACACCAGTGGCAGTGACACAGTGACACCAGTGAGACAGTGGCAGTGGCACCAGTGGCAGTGACACCAGTGAGACAGTGGCAGTGACACCAGTGGCAGTGACACAGTGAGACAGTGACACCAGTGCCAGTGACATCAGTGAGACAGTGGCAGTGACACCAGTGCCAGTGACACCAGTGGCACCATGACGTACCATCTCCACGCAGAGCGAGCAGTAGCTGCGCTGTTCTGATTTCACAGACACCGGCCTCAGGGGCTTCTCCTTGCTGCACTTGTCACAGGGACCAAACACAATTGCTAAAAAGGTCTGGTCCATCTTGCTGGATCACCAGAGCTGAAAGAGAAGAAGGAGGAAAGCATCATGTGAAAAACACTAATTACTTGTTTTTAAAATTTTAAAAGTTTAATATTAATAAAATGGTTATAAAAATAGTGATATAATTAGAGTAATAACAATTTGGACAGTTTGGATTAGGACAATATGAGGCAACAGAAACAAAGAGTTACGGATGTTTGGGTATCTTTTTCTGGGCAACACAGGCCAAAAAAAGGACACTCGTTAACAAAGGATTAACCCTTAAAAACAATAGCCTGTTGCATATTCATACACCTCATACATGATGCATAAATTCCATTCAAATACAGGATTCTGTCCGGTCAGTGTCAACTTCTTCCTCTGAATCCCAACGGTGTCTTCAGGGCTGAGCAAGGCCGGAAGAAGTTAATTTCTTCTGATAAGGGAACAATAAATTCTCTTTTTCTGAAAGATTTAGGAGTCCTGTGGCTGCTATCTTGCTGTGAGGCCTCTCTTTAAAGATGTATCTTACATAGCATAGTTTCTATTTTAACATTATGTTATAACCTAAAACTGTATTTAACACACTACTTGAGAAAATTAATATAGCATACATTTCTAACATAACACATATAATATTCATTTTAATATTTGCGAAAAGCCAATCATAGAATACGCATTTTTCACAATGCACCAAGTCCAGCACAGAGCTTGCCACCACTGCTGTGCCAGCTAAGGAGCCTAGGCTGTATATAGACATCTGTAGGCTGGATAATCTCTCTCTCTGACTAATCCCTCAGGCTGGATGAACTGTCACTATATACAAGACAGTCATGTGCTCTGCAGAGTCTTTTTAATGAAGAAAAACATATAGAAAACATATTTATACACCATTATAATATGTGCTGTGCTTATTGGTTCACTACATGTGGGAAAGTACTTTTAATTAGTACTTAGCCACTGCCAGCAGACTATAACCAGAAATCCATAGCAACAGCTGGACTTCTGAGAAACCTGCACTGATCAATACATTTTGTTTTTCCACTGCATGATAAAATGGTCATTATTATGCATTATTTTTAAAGCTGAAAATATGACCTAGGATTTGGTCAGCAGCAGCTACAAAATATTATGATCAATATGCTGTTTGAGCAGAAATTGATGCTTCAAGCACACTGACAGCTGGGTCATTACAAATCCACTTTTGTTCTCAAGCCAGGCATCTCTAAGATCAAAGCACTACCAATAGAGCATTAAAAACTACTTGAAAGTCAGAAAAACAAATGAGAATAATATTGTAGTGTCAGTTTTGTCTGTACATTTTTCATAGGGAAAATAAGACCTTTCACTTCTTCTAAAAATGGAAGTTTTAAACAATATTTAGACTTGTACATAAAAAATGAATTTGTGGTAAACAATCAGAAGTTGTTATCGTAAGAGAGATTTAAATGGAACAAAAGAAATTCAATGACCTATGACATTTTAGAATTTGTCTGGCTGGACATTATACAATCAAATCAAACTTTACTCTGTGTACTTGTCTCCATCCTGCTGTTTATGCTTACGTATTTCAGTGGACTATTTGGAAAGTAAGACAATAAATGCAGAAATCCTGCCCACTTTTAAGTCAATAAAAGTTTTGGTGTTGTCTCCAGGGGATGCATGACTTCATCCCAAAACACGTGGGAAGAAGAAATCTGGCCTGGAAGGAACTGCAGTGTAATAATTTAAAATTTGCATGGAGATTTCAGTCAACAGCCAAGGAGTTTTATATTCCACTTGATGAAAGCAGCAAATATGGCCTGAAGCTTTTAATGTATTTTTTTGCAAATGTGAGCCTGAGACCACAAGCTGCCACCCTTTCCAGGGAGCTTCTCAGTGTTGTAAAATGCCTGCAGTGCCTGGGCTCAGCTCTCCTAGATCCTTAAAAGTGGACATTGACAAGTGAATAACCTGTTATTCCAAGGTTCTCAGAATTAGTGATCCCTGAGGAACCACTGATCTTATTTGAACGAAATGTCATCAGTTGCTTCAGACACTTTTGACAAGGATCTATTAGGCATGGAATAAATACTCTAGGCAGAATTAATCTTTGATAACATATGAGAATTTGCTGGAATAATGTACAGAAGGAATCATACTTGCTATCAGTATTTTACTCAGGATAAGATTATGACACATTACAAAATTCTTCTACAAGAGAAGCCACCAAAAGTTGTGAATAATTAAAAAGCAGTATTACTCCTGACATAGTATACAGATCCATCACTATGACAATTTTACAAAGATATTTAAAGCAAAAAGGTTTAAAACCATTACAAGTTCTAGCACTGTAGCCTGAATTTCTAATCTTACTAGGTTTTTAAAGTTACATTAGAAATTTTAAGATGGTGAATCATTAAGAAATGAGTTATTACAGAGAAATACTGTACAATGAATCTTGTGGTAAAAAAAAAAAATATTACCCACCTTTTCAGAGTGCAAGAACCTGGAGATTCTCAAGATGGCTAAGTAAGCCCTGTGCAGCTGCTAACTGTAAAAAGACAACCTTCCTGTTAATTCTACTTAAAGGTATTTAAAGCTCAGCCTCTCCAGTTGCATCACCTCAGATCAGTTACATACTGGGGATTACTGATAATGACTTTATTTTAACTGCCTTCTTTTAGAACACAGAATAAAGAACAGGAACTATTAGACAAGCCAGACCTTACCTACCTGGTCTATACAGCAGGTTTTTGATGGTTTGTTTATAAACAAGTATTTGCTTGTTAACAAATATTAAAGTTGAAATACACCTGGCAACTGCTTTTTCCTGCTATCAACTTGGTATTCTGACAAATATTAAGTTTATCTCATATTCTTACAAAAACTTACAAGTCTAACAAATTTATTAGTGTCCATGCTGGCTCTTCCTTGGTTATACTTCTACAATTCTCCTAAGACAGCAAATTTAAAGTCAACAGGATTAAAAATTGCTGCTTTTCTTGCACTCTTTGAAAAAATTTTGGAGATATTTATGAAAACATGTCTGAAAAATTTAAGAACTGCCAAAGTTCACATCTATTATTAAGATTCTATGGAAGGCACTGAATTAATGCCATTAGATTTCACATTTGGTATTCAAGGGGATCTGAGGGAAAAAAGACAGAACTGAATCTCAGCCCAGTAGAGACTTGGGTTAAAGTAACCAGTCCTAATCATTTTTTATTAGAATATTATGGGAGCACAGGACTGAAAGGGACCACCTGTGCTGCTAAGCTCTATTCCCAGAAACTGCAGGAGTCACAAGTCTAAACACATCCAAAAATGCCAAAAGCATCTTACACATCTCTCCATAAGCCACTTCAGTGCTTCCCCACTGCAGTAAGGATCACCATTCAACACTTTCCCAGTTGAATGAAATACCTTTCTCCTTTAGCATCATCCTAGGAAAGTTAACCTCACTAATGCCCTTCACTAAAACTGCTCCTTATAATCAGAGGAGTAACAGAGACCAAAAATAGTTTTGCATTTAAATTCTATCTGAAGGCATTGATATCAGCAAAAGCAAGATAAGTTCTGAGAGCACACAGTAAGCTGGATAATTTTAAACTTTGTTTTAAAAATATACCTTGTTGTTTGCATACACAGCATTAATAGCACACTCCACAAAAAGCTTTCAAAGTAGCATCAAATTGTCAGAACAGTTTTCCTTGATCAACAATTTTTTGTCAACAGCACAAGCACCTTGACACTTCTCTGTGATGTGGATGCAAGAGTGGGCTGTGATTTCCCTCCCGTCAGCCCAGGTAACAGACACACAGCTCCAGGAGCTGCAAAAAAACCCTGTGCACAATTTGCAGCAACAAAAGTTGCTTCCATTAAACTATTTCCAGAAATTCATGAGGAGCCAAGGACAGCACACAATGCTGACAGGAAGAGACACAATGTTACAGCAAAGCAACTAAATTAAATAAATGTTTCTGGTGCAGTACAACACACACAACTGTTCACGTATTTCCAAATAACTTCTTTCAAATGATTCCATACTGGAAACAGAACTATTGCATCACACAAAGAACTACAAATTGATTTAAAACTACTTTATTTAACAGGTTAAAATAGTCTACCTACATGTATTATCTTTTGTACAGCTTTTATTGTTATTGAACAAACCACAAAATGTTTCCTTCATGTATTTTGACTATGTCTCTGTGGATATCATGAGGAATATGACACTGTACATGGTAAGCACCAGCAACAATAAACAACAAGAATTATTCCCTCTCTATACTTAAAGGTAGTTTGTGAAATTAAACAAGTACTAACACTGTAGTAATAGTCAAAAAACAATCAAAGACATTTTTCCTTAAATTAACTCAATTCATTAGCTATTTATATTATATTCCTTTAGCTATTTCAGAGCCTTAGTACTTGATTTCAATACCTATAGCAAACAGAGTAGCTAGAAACCCAGCATTAGTTACCTATTTAATGACAGTCACCCTTGTGGTGAGGTGAATGCTATTTCCCCTGCTGTTCTGACAGGGTCCAGAACTAAATAAAGTTATGTTTTACTCCCTGACCACAGGGAGAAGGCTGAACAAAGCAGAAAAGAGACCATTTCTGCAATTAAGGATCCTGCAACTGAAATTATGTAAGTAAAGGTGAAATGTAAGGAATTGAGCTTGGTTTATCATTAACACCAGACCACAGCTGCTGCATCTACTCCTATTCAGTCTCTGGATGGAGGAGGGAAACCACTAAAATGAGAAAGGCAGAAAGGTGTTGTGTGCATACTCAGTGTGTATTCTGAAGTATATTGCACTGCAGATGGAACCAAACCAGGAGATGACTCCTGCCTTTCAGAGAACCAAGCTTGTACTTCAAACCTGGATCGTAGCATGAATTTTATATCTAACTTTTCTATTACAATAACTGATATTGAATCCAAACTTGGCACTGCAGAGAACAGAACTGAAAGCTGTCTCCAAGAAGTGCTCCTGAGTCCCTGCTCTGGCCAAGGAGCTGAGCAGAGTGCCTGAGCTGCAGTGCAAGCACTCAGAGAGCTGAGCCACCCTGCCTACAAAAAGACATTGTGGGTTTGTAACAGCCATTCTCTTAGAGTGATCTCAGTTCCCCTCTTCACAGAAAGGTGAAAGCCAGTCTCAAATATATCAAGGCAAAGAACAGAATTGCCTTGGGAAGAAAAAACTCCCTCTCATTACAGGAAGTGAAGGCAAAGAAAATTGTAAAGCAGTAACATCTATCACATGCCAGTCTTCCCCTCTGACTGCTGCTGACAGGGCAGCAATGCAAACTTGTCAGATAAATGCTTTTCTTGTCAGCTGTGGACTAAAACTGTATGGTAAGCTTTGTGTCCAGGTGATGATATAAAGTTATTCTTGTAGGACTGAAATGAAGGAAGAAGTGTAAGAAAAGGGAGAAGGAAATAACAAGACAAAATTACTCCTACTCTTCAAGTCTTGACCAAGGAAGAAGTTTTTAACAGCTTAATTCACTGCACGCTGCCATGCTATCCAGCAGCTGGTGAAATGAACCATGACAGTCTGCTGTCTTTATAGAGTCTCAGAGGAAATACCAATTCACTGGCTTTATTAAACCCTCGTGAGAAAGCCAAGTTTGAAGCTGCTGGGGACTTGTATCAGTTCCAAAGCATGTGGAGAGGGGGTGAAAGGAAACGTCACTTGGAAGAGATGCTTGGTATCAAGCATCAGCTGTGGGACATCCTCACGGTTGTTTAGCATAGCCTGAAAGCAGAACAGAAAGAGTGTGAAAACAATGAATTAAGAATCAAAGCAAAGCCAGCACACTGCTTTCTTCCCATGGCAAATCTTGCTTTTCCATGATGTTAAGCAGATTTGCTTGCATCACTTTCAAGTGTCTAGAAGATGAGCTACTTAGTAATAATGTGATGTAAAGGCCAAGTACAACTGTAAAGCATCAAAACTCAAGTGTGTGAAGCACCCTGTGAGCTGAATATGGAAACAGCAGGGGCAGCTCTTACCTGGACCTTCCGAACAAAGGATGGAGTCACTCTTTTCTCAAAGTCATCTATGGGAGTGTATGAGTTCAGGATCTTAACTATCTGCTCAAATTACAAAAGACTATTTTAGTGTGTCATAAAAAGGGAGAAGACAAAAAGAAGTAAGCATTATTATGACATTCTTACTGATATTTAATTAAGGCTTCAGTAAAACATTTTGCAGTAAAGAGAGAATTTTGACTTGTCACCTACTGAGTTGTTACATATATGATGATTGCTATGACTCATTTCCAGAGGTGTCAGCAGATCAAGGAGATGTAGAAAAAGCTGAATTTATTAAGGGAAACAATTGAAAAAAAACCTGTGACATACTAAAAAAAAATACATTGTGGAACAAAAATGTGGGATACAACAATGCAGGAAAGCGTTCACCATAGGAGCAGTTAAAATGCTCAAAGCAATCAGGAATAAGGAGTTAAAATTCAATATAACAAGTGATGATGTGGAATGCTGAAGAATGTGACTTTTATGAAATGAAAGTCCAATGGCTTTTTGCAACAAATTATTTTAGATAGCTAAGATTCTGCAATCAGTGCTGCCGGAAAAAAACAGATGGCTCATTACCTGCACAGTAGAAAGAGATGTACAGTGTTCACATATTTCCTTGGCATCATCATCTGTGATCTTTTTAACCTGAAGGAGCCAGGCTGCCTGAGACAAGGGCTCCAACGTTTCTTTGGCATTGCTGCTTTGAAGATTCTTGTCCTTAAGCCATTCTTCCATGTAGCTGATATTACATCTGGGTTAAACCATGAACAAAGAACAGAAATGTCAGGTTCCCCTTGACAAGCAGGTTACTTTGAAGACTGCTAAGGAAGAAAGAGTCTTCTAATGTTGTGTTCAAATTAATATATTTTAAGCTAAAAACAATACCTGCAGGTCACAGAAATCAAACAATTAACAGCTTATTTAACTATAAATTAAATCCTTGTTATATTTCAATTCTTATTTTTTCTTAATTGTCTATTTTTTAAAGCTTGGCTAATAGATAGCAAGTTATTAGTTTAGCTGTTGTTTCCAGAAAATTACTAACATATAATGGCATTGTCTACTGCACTGTATGGCATTAAAACATTTATTTGCAACTGAGCATGTACAGGAAATGAGAACAATCTTTGCTGTTGCAAAGCAGGGCCAGGCTTATAAAGGATGATCAGCTTTCTTCTAATAATGTTCTCAGATGGGCCAAGATTTTACTGATTTTTCTTCCCCTGAGCCTGCAGACTGACTCATGGAAAACAAATGCACTGTTTCTTCTGCAAACAGTTAGGAGCATGTTTCCTTGGTGCTTGCAACAGGAGAGATGATGCTCAATTCACACCCTCCAAGGCTCTGTCCCAGTGCCTGTCTTGTCACAGAGCATGAAACATGCAAGTCAGCTTTTGTATCCCTGCCAGCCCTGGGACACTGCACCTGTTCACTGTGGTAAGAAAGAATTAAAAATACTGTTGGTCACATCACAGATGAGCTAGCATGGAAAGAATTCTAACCATGCCTGACTTTAAGCTTCTGACTGTAATTTTCTCTGCCTTTTCCTCCACTAGTGTTTCCATGGAAAGAACAATTTATAGTTGTCACGTTGAGACAGCTCAGCCCAAAACACGAAGATTTGCTTTTCCAAAAGAAGTAAAAACAACTGGCTACTTCCAGCAGAATGGTCACAGAATATCCAGTGACTTAGAGGTAAAGGACATTATATACAAGTGTTAAAAATTCATTCTCAGGCTTGCTGAAACTTTACTGGCTTTACCTTATCTGCATTCCTTTTCTACAGGAGCACATGTCCTTGCGGAGGAAGAGACTATTGAGGGTGACAGCTCCAATCAGAAAGAAAAGCTGCTTCACTGCCTGCTTTAGGAGCTCAGAGTCCAAGCCATTCTGACACATAGTGCTATAAAAATAGCTGAGCTGCTGCAAGATAGAGGTCATGGTGTAGGTATCCGTGTCATCTATACTGGAAGAACGTTTACGGAACCCCGTAGGTTTCAAGCCAGAAATTCCTTGAAGACTTTCATATTCCAGCATGCCTGGTACTGAAATACAACAGAAAATAACTGATGAAATCAAAATTCCCAAGGCTCCTTTCAGTTGCATTAATTATTGAACAAAACCTACTTTCAGGATATTTTAGAAGTTAATTGATACAAGAAAAATAAGATACTGACAAAGGCTTCCAGAGCACACAATTTTAAAAAAGCCTTTTATTTTTGTATGATGTTGCTCAGATTCACAGCATTATCCTAGACTAGGAAGTTTTGAGGAAAAAATCTGGGAATATATGATTCAGTGAAATTTGTATGCGTAGAAACACACATGCAGGAACACCTCAGTATAAATATCAGGAGAAAGGAGTCTGTCCCACCCTCTGCCTCCCTGTATGAGCTTTCCTCATGTGCTTCACCAGCTACATTTAGGTGCCCTTGGATTGCTGTTGTCTTACCAATCATGTGCTGAATGTTGTTCTCCATTACAATAATGAATTGGTGATATATTTGAATGGCCAAATCACTGAGAATTTGTCTGTATTCTGAGAGATCAAAATGCTTCAGACAGTTCTTATTCTGACGTGGAGTGTTATGCTTCATGAATTCCTATAAGTGAGTAGTAAATATAATTAGAAATCACATAATGTGGTAATTATAAATTGTTACTGCAATGTTGGAGTTACTCATTCCATTTCTGGCTGAACACAGAATGAGTCAAAGCTAATTTCAATGGGTGCTTCCTGTACTTAATTTTCCAGTTAAAGCTGACGTTTGCTTTGCTCCTAAAGCCAAAGGAAAGACACGCATAGATGTCAATGAACTCTGGAGCAACTCCCAGATCTCTTAAACAGAAAGCAAACCCTCCCTGTTCTCCTCTTGTTGCCCTACCCACACCCCCCACAAAAAAAAAAAAAAAAACAAACCAAAAAAAACCCACAACATAAAAAAAGCCAACAACGTAGCTGTTTCAACTATAATGGCAAACAAAAACATTTATGCCATATTGTTGCAAAGGGATATAATTTTTGGACTTTTCATTTGCAAAGTTCTGACTTCAAAAGTTTACCCCAAATCCTAACCTGTGTGAGGTGTTTATAATTCATTAGAACACAGATCAAAAGCAAATTCTGGATTCAGAGCTTTCCCTACTGCTGCAACCCCAGTCACAGAGTGTTGGTGATAAAGCTTATCAGGTTTGGGTTCTGAGTGACCCCGCTGTGGCCACGAGAGGGAGCGACTCCAAGCCCAGTTCAGGCCACCCAAGTCTATAAAACCTCTTAAAATACAGTCAGAGTTTCCAGCTGAAAAGAAACTTGAATCTCAGGATGAAATTTAGCTTAACAAGCAAGTGAGATAAGGGATAAACCTGAACAGCTTGTTGTTTTGCTTCTTTCCAGAGTTTTTTCTATTTTGGTAGCAGTAAGTATTTGAATGGACCTAATTATAAAATAGCAAAGCTGTTATATATATATATACATGGCTGGATATCTGAAGTCCAGCTCAAATTAAACTCATGTGGAAAGATTCAAATTAAGTAGCAGTTTCCATGCCATGACTTTAACCTACTTTAGCACTTTGACGTTTTCTTCATTTCTCTTGACTCATCAATTCTATACTGTCTTATTATTTGTATAAGACACATAACACCACTGCAGGGCAATGTGAATACATAAATACCTGTAAGGCACACTGGTGAGCTGGTGAATAGTTTATTAATTAATGCTACTTTGAATTTCAATTAAAATCTGTCAAAAGTAATGGAATCATTTTATTAAATCAATCCTACCTCTTCCCCGCTGTACTGCTTCAAACAGTTAAGAAAATAATATGTGTTGGAAAGCCAAAACGACAACATCTCAAAGTCTTCTGAATGTTCCTGAAAATGGTAAGTAAAGCAGTCTTACTATGGTATTGTCTCACAAGGTTAATTCAATAATTAAACTTAAGACCATTACAGCATTGGTAGAACAGAGTCTATCTATAGCAGAAGGAGCACAAAGCATCTAAAAGGTGCTGAACAAATCCTGCTCTGTTTTCAGGCTAACACTTAGCAAAGATCCCTCTTTGTTTGGTAAATACTGCTTAAGCATTCTTAATAGACAGGCTAAATAATAAGCCTGAACAAACAGTTTTACAATTCCTGTGGATATGTAGTGTGCTGGAGGGCTTCCTGCAAAGAAGTGTGAACAACACCTGCATTCACAAATGAAACTGCACTGCAAAAACTATAAAAACACAGTTCTAACTATCTATCTCTTATTTTTATTAGCTGAGTAAACATAAGCTTCTCTATTGGATAAATTGTGCTATAAATTTGTTTGTGTACAAACTTATAGGTTCTCTGTACAACACATTCAACTGCATAAACCACAGTCCATTCCTGCCTGTGCTTCCTCCCTGTGTCTGGTGTTTCATTCCACTATAAATCCATTCACAGAGCTGAATTTGTTATGCATACAGCATAGCAATTTTTGTTTATAATTTAATTTTGTACACGGGCTGGCAATTTGATTTTAATCATTTGGGTTCTAGTGCTGCAGTACAGGTGACATGTTGAATTACACCAGCAGCCAAGCAGTGCAAACACTTCCTCAGAGCCCACTACCAGCTTGCTGCCAGACATACCAGCCTTCATTTCTGTCCCTCTGACTTTGAACAGTGCTGAAAGCACAGGTGCACTTCACCTAATTAGCTACTCATTGTAAAATGTAAAGTGCTTTAAATGATTTTGTCAACATCTTCAGATAAAAATAATTTATGTTAATGCATTCCGTGGATTCTGTGTTCAGCACAGCAGAACCTCAGCTGGAGACTTTACAGGGATGCTACTACATCCTCAGTAAGTGTCACTAATCATTATCATTCCCTTCTAGGAACATCAGCAAGTGGAAATGTTGGCATTCCCCAGGTACCACACATGCATTTGTAAACCTTGTGTTAAAAATCAAAAAGCACAGTACAGTACAATCAAACACAGCTCCTACCTTAACAACCTGCTTGATGCCATCAATGGTCACATTCATGAAAGACTTCAGCATGTCAGCATCGTTCAGGTAATCTGCATACCTCACACACATGAACAGGATGTGAGCTGGAAGGCCAGGAATCATATTAACCACAACTCCACGGGGCTTCAAATCTGCATGGAGGAGAGTCATCTGGTTTATTACAGAAAAACCCAATTTTCAGTGTATCATTCCAAAAAAGACAAGCACCGTGTTCCTTTCTGCAGTGACCAGTCACATAATAACTGATTTACTGGTGAATCTCTTGTTTCTGACCACTTCTGTAACAGTATTGCTCACATATGAGTATTAATTATATTTTCTTGGGGGGTAGGAGAGTATTGTAGCAAATTCTAAGGTCTAGCATGGCTATGCCAGGCATGACAACTTCAAAAAGCAAATTACATTTAACTACCCACTGGATGCCCCACCAAATTCCAGCATTGCTTAGGGCCACATCTTTGTTCACAAAAATATTGACATTCAAAAGTGAGGAAGTGAGAAGAAAAGGCAAGTGTTTTTGATTTAATAATAGTACAAATGTACATGGAAAATTTGTCAAATTCACTATTAATTGTAAGCTAATGAGAAAAGCTGGTTTGGCAGCAAGACTGATAGTGTAAAGTAGGTCAGATGAGGGACAAAATCCTTTTAAGAGAGAAACATGAAGTACAGCTCCTTTTAGTGAAGGGAAGACATGGCAAGGACAGACATGAGAGCAACCATCACACATGGATATAAGCACAGTGACTTACAGACCTAGCAGATGACCAGGAAGAAAGAAAACTGAAGTCCCTGGTGTGCTCTTGGGATTTATAGCTTTAGAGGTGGAAAAATAGTAAGAAAGGTAACAGAGTCAGCATTATGTAGAGTCAGAGAAATTATTTTTACAGAGATAAAGCACTTCTGTAGTTGAAATATCTGGTAGTGGAAAGAGCAGTACAAATTGTACTGGTGGTAAGAGAACGGGGGAAAAGGCAACTTTGCATGAATGCAATATGGTGCCATGTACTTTTTGTTACAATGTTCTGAGTATTGTTGTTGACTTATAAAATTCCAAGTTTTACTAGAATACCAAGGATAAGATTTTGAATGATCCTTTCTTCATCCTCTTTTTTGTACTCCATCATTCCAATGTACTCTTTGGGCACAGTGGGCACAAGGGCTTCAGCTGTCAAACACAAAAGCACTGTTACTGCCAGGTTAATGGATAAGCTAATGGTCATGTTAGAACAAACTACTGGAGAAAAGCAGTTTTCTCTGTAATAAAGACAGCACACACTAATGTTCTTATCTTATGGCTCCAAGCATTATGAGTTAAGTAACACTTATATTATTCCTGAATAGCTTCACTGGATTCAGTGGGATTACTTGCAGTAATAAGAAAAAATAAACAGTGAAGTTATACCTCTACATTAGACAACTTTACAATGTTTTTGAGAGCATCCTGTAGTGAAGAATTACTTTGTAAGAGCTTTGTACAGACTAACTTCACATCAGGAACCACCTGCCACTTGAAGGCTCATGGGAGGGGCCCCTTGTCAGATGCAGAACTAACACTGGTGGCCCAGAGGGTTTGTGTGAGGGTGGGCATTAACTGCTCTTGGCAGGACCTTATCCCTGTGCCTGCATCTTTATCATCTAGACCAGGTCCCTGAGTGTCTGTGATTTAGCTGGGGAAAAAACAAATACACCAGGAAAGGACTTCTATGTAATTTGTGTTGATGATTCCCCGGCACACTTTTCTGAGGTACTAAATTTCTAACTCCACCCCAAACTCCAGTTTTTTAAAAATATTTTTTTTCTTCAAACAGACACTTAGCATTCAAAGCTATTAAACAAAATAGATCACATAACATCTTACATTTTTCAATAGTCTTGGTCAGAGTTTTGATCTGATCTTCTAATTTTTTTATTATTCTGTCTTTCATGTCCAGCTTTTCTTCAAGATCCTGTAATAATCAAAGTCAGTGAGTTAACAGCAAACAGAATGAAAAAATGTTTTCTACTGCTTCATGTTATTACCACAATTAATATTATAATGTGCTTTTACTTATATTTGCTGGAAGAAATAACCTCATATCCTTTTTTCTCCCTAAATTAATTGAAGAAACATCCTACTCATACCACAAAATCATAATTTCATTCTTTTTATCCTGCATTTCATGTACAGTTTCTCAATGACAATTTCATTTCCTCACCATGTCTTCCACAGCGAGTCGAGTTGTCACTTGCTTTATCTTGCTTTGTAGTTCACCCTGGATTTCATCTTGCATCAAACCATTGCTCAGCCCCTCAATTCCTTGGATGGTGTCCTTCAGATTCTCTTTTTCTTTAATGTCTACTTCATTCTGGGCCTCAGTAGTTCTAAAATAGGTAAGAAGTCTTGTCTCTTAATCTTTTGTGAAAGCACAGTCAAATCATACTTGTTAGTTATTAACTGCACAAAACACTCTAAGGCAAATCTTAAGTGGATTGTAATTTAAGAGTTTAAGTGACTCTGTTACTACAGCTTATAGTGTAGCAACACTTTTTTCTTTTTTAAAAAAATAAATTAAAAATTACCGTCTTTGTGTCCTGTCCCGTTCCAGCTCATAATGCAGCCGATTTGACATCTCTGCCATTTTTTTTCAATAATAAATAGCACAAAACCCAAAACAAAACAGAAACAACAAAATCAAAGGTATTTACTGTTCAGTACTACTATTCAGTAAAACTTTCATACACTCATAGTTTTGTTTCATCTAATGAAATCAAATTATTGATGCCAGATAATGTATCAGAGAAACATGGGACTACTCCATACCACACAGAAAATTGTATGGGATGAAGAATTTTGATACTACTAACTTCTTGCAGTTGGCGGTAAAACTACTCATAAATTTTAAATCAGTTGCCTAGGAAGACATCAGCAGGGTATGCTTTCCTAAATTGAGAAGAACTTTTCCCTCTGTCTCCCACTCTGAGTTTTGCAGCATTCTCTCAAGTCTACCTCATAGAGTATGCCTCAAATTCCAAATGATCTTTCCTTTTTATGACTGTTTCCAAAGGACATACTCCATTTCACATATTCTTAGCAGAGCCCTATGGAATACATTTGGAGACTTCCAAACCCCAGAACTGAACGACTTCAAAAAGGTAAAAAAAGCACATATTTGTATGTATCTTATTTTTTCAGAAGAGATATAACACATATTTTTCATTGCATTTCTTCCATTTTACTAATAAGAAAGTAAGTAATGAGGCAATGAAGTCATGATGGAATATTAATTCAGCTTTTAGAAGTTCAGTTCTGGGGAATTCATCAAGTTCACCTCAACCAACAGAATATGGGACCATAGTGGGACCATTACCTTTCAACTTTGTGGTCTGCTCTTGAAGACGGTTTTCAAGGTCTAATTTTTGATTTTCAAGTTCAGCAACTTGCTGCTTAAGATCTGGGATTACCTTTTAGAGAAAAAGGAGATTTGTGTATTTCAGCACCTTCCTTCTTTTCAAATCCCTTCAGTAGTTCCTAAGTCATCCCATGACCCTGAACTGCCAATAGTCCAAACCAGAGGACTTATTTAACTTGCTTGCCTGACTTGTTTGACTTTTCTGAAGGCACCTTCTGCTGGCTTCTTAAAAACTAAATAATGAGCTAATCAAATTGTTGGACTTTCCCACTAGTACCATTGTTTTGTTCTAGTTTAAAGGAAATTACACTATGGCTTTAATTTCCCTAGTTCAATTAACAGTGAAAAAACCCCCTCAACATTCCATAAAACACTTACAAAAATAATATAATAAATAACTTTTCCTTTTATTTTCGATTTTTGTAACTTTGCTTGGAAAACATTTCCTCGATTATTTTTCAGAAAAATGATATGGCATGTGCTATCTTCTGGAATAAACACGAGTTCCTTGCGTCAGACAGTTTTGCACAGCACCAGCTTTTGGAATGTGTAGCTGCCCTCTGGTGGGGAAAGCCTCAGAACTTTGAGGAGGCTTCTGAGAAAAATCTCAAATCAGGTTCATGCAAATGAAAAGGCAAAAAGTCTCTGTGAGGCTGCCCCAGCAGGCTGGACACTCAGACAGTAAATTTGGCTGTCTCCTTACACAGCACCCCAGCAGGCAGGGAGGGAGCCTCAGGGGTGTGCAACCTTACATGGCCCTATTTGTTTGAGCCTTGAGGTTTCAAAGACATGCTCACAATATTTGGAGAGCCACAAACACATCTGGGTTGTGCTTCTGCACCTGGACCTTACCAGATTTTCTGAAGTCAGCCTGCTAACTTCCAGCCTAATGCCATCGTTTATGTCATTTTCCTCTCGGAATAATTTCTGTAGATGATTAATATCTTGACTAAGATGTTCAACTTTAAAGTTCAAACCTTCAATCTCTTTCTCATATATTTCTTTCTGAGACTGGAAATGGCTTTCCAGTACTCTGTTAAAACAAAAAGGAGAAAGAACATGGCAGATGCAAAATGACCCTGATTAAATGGGTCAAATTTAATACAAAGTGAAAACAAAGTACTGTGATTAACACAGAGATATTCCATGACATCACCTGTGCATTAAAGGAGTTGAAAGTTATACATGATATCTCAGAGGAAACACATTTTCCTGACTGACACATCCACACTTATCTCACTGGCTTGGTAGAAGTTTATTCAACTGATTTTAAACTGCTCAGCTCATCATATAATGTGGTATTTCTTAATTTCCTTAACAGAAGTTCAGCATTGCACTGTAAAATTGTTACCCACTGATCTTTTGATTTATCTTCTAGGTCACAGCTTGGAGTTTTGGAAACACTGAAGAACTGAACTAACCTTGTGGCTTTTTTCAAGCCCTCATAAGCAAACCACAGTTCTCCATCCTCATTTAAGTGTTCCAGATCCTCTGTAGAGAGTCTAGAATGCAAGACAGAACCATTAGTGTGCAGATGACCATAATGCATTTCTTAAGCTTTTGTGAAGATACCTCAGAAGAAAATTACCTGCTCCTTACATCTTCAAAATCATAACTTTCAAGAAGCTGCTTTGTAACTTCTGACATCTTTTCTGGAAAAAAAAACCCCACAAAGTTTATAAAATTCATTATTTTCTCTACATGTTTCATTATAAAGACCAAACCATCCTCTTCCTAAATCTAACAAAGTTCTTCCCTGGTACTCAGTAAATATATCTGATTTACCACAGGAATACCATGAGGGACTTGGTTCTACTTTGGGACATTCAGGAGCATTGATGTACCACCAATACTCCTTTTTTTCTAAACTTTCAGTGCAAAGTTACATCTTCCTGGTCTGAATCTGGGCAACTCCTAGACCTGTACAGATGATTTATCATCTTGTGCTAGGTTACTACATTAAATGCTACAAATACAGGTTTGCTTGTTGACATTATTATCATTAAATAAAGTTCACAATAGTAGTGCTTGTTAAGTACATCTTTCCCACAGAAACAGAACCCAAATCAGCAAGTTATTTACGCATACATGACATTGTTGAACCTAGCACAAAGAACAGGACGAATGAAAACTAGATAATATATTGTTTACACATTTTTGGGTCCTTGTTAAACTCGAAGTGAAGTTTAAATTTTAGGTGAAGTTTAAATCATTAGTATTTATTTCTAAACACAAATGAGAAATGGCTGAATTCAAAGTTTCCTCAAAGGGGTACCCCATCAGTGACCACTTTGTACACTGTATATATATAGATGGATGGAATTAAACCACCATGGAATGGGAAAGAGAACTAGAGTTCTGTCATAGCTGACATTGAAGAGATCAATTTAAAGTGGCCTGGCTCAACTGCACTTAGGAATTCCCTGCACTGTCTGGTATGTAGCTTACCCCTCAATTCTCTCTTCTGTGAGTGGGCCTGCTTTTCAACATCCAGTTTCTGTGTCTGAAGAAGTTCAATTTCCTTTTGCAACTCAGGTATTTTCTGAATCAAACAGAAATCATATACTGAGACAAGGTGGGGATGACAAGGGCAGAGTATCAGAACTAAATTAAATCAGAATTATAATTAAGAACAAGTTAATATGGTGAAAAGCTTAAAATGCATTGTGTTTAAAGCACCTGATTCTCAGGCAACAGAGCACAACAGTAATGTGAGGTACTGAAAAAAAAATGTTTGTGCCATGGAATTGACTCAGAGAACAAAAATGTGACTTTACACTAATGTAAGGTTCAGTTTATAAACTACATGTATGGAAAATTCCCAGAGAAATGAATACTTTCTCAGGAAAATGGAAGGAAAACAGATCTATATATTCAAATTTATAAATATTAAAGCACAATTACTCTTGAAAACATGCACTTATTACTGCAAGCACTAACTTGCATTGTCTACTACATGAAAACACTGCAATACAGTGACCTACCAAATACAGCTTATTAACTACAGCTTCTCCTAAAAATGGACTGGAAATAAAAAAAAATAGTGAAGATAATCTATATGCAAAACATGCACATTCTCCACTTGCTTTCTCTAGCAGACTCCAAAATGAAATGAGTCATGCTTTACCTGTGCTTGTTTTGTAAGCTGTCCTACTTCCATTTTCAAGCCGTCCTGAGTGATAATTTCTTGCTGAATTTGTTGCTGTAGCTGAGTTTTTTCTTCTTTCAGAATCTTAATTTCTCCCTTCAGCAGTTCAATCTCCTTTTCATAGTCCTGCTTCTGGTTTTGGAAATTTTTCTCAAGTATCCTAAAGCACACAATGAAAAGGTAATTTTATTAATCTACATTCATAAGTGAAAAAGTGGGCTTTGTTTCAGTTTTAATTTGAAGGACATGCTTCCTTGAAGAACATTTAAATGAACCATAATTACTTGAAAATGCCATCCTACATTCTCAGAACCCACACACATAATGGATGATAATGGCAGGAGAACATCCCTATATTTTCTTACAGTTTTAGTTTATTTAATTTTCCTTTACAGTTTCTTACAGTTTCCAGAATATTTCTGCTGGATTGGCTTCCAGCATCACACAGGTAATGAGCAAACCAGAAATACTAGGAAAAGAAATCCTCTTAATGTAGTCTGAGGGTACTGGCAGCAGAAATCAGACTGAGCTGGAGCACCACAGAGCTTCCAGCCCTCAGGAGCAGTGACTGATTGCTCTCTTCACACTTGAGAGAACAGCACTCCTCTGGTACTGAAGGTTCTCTGTCTTGGACTGGAAAAGTTATTGGGAAATAAACACTTGATCCAAGAAAAGCATGCTGAAAGCAACAGCCATTTGTTGATTAATAATAGGATTTTTACTGCAAATTAAATACCTAAAGGGGAAAACAAAAGTTTTTCCTTTGTACTTTTAACTGAATGTCCTTTACAAACACTGCCTTTCCCTCACACTGAATCCTTCCATTCTGTCCTTTCATATTCAGTTCTCAGGAGTTCTGACTGGTACGGCCATCAGCTGCTCTTCCATTCCTGACCAAATTCTGAGGACATCTCCAAAGAAACCATTACCACCAGAGTTGCCTTTCAATTCTCAGACACAAGAAAAGACAAGAAATTGCAAAAGCAAGAACAGTCTGATTTCCTGCATATGACTCACCCACAAACAAGGACGTGCTTTTCCTAAACTCTGCATGAAGTACTTCAGTACCAGCACTAATGCCCAAGAACGTGGACAGATTCCTGACTGATGCCAGCATAATATGTTTGCAGAAGGAGAAAGAAATGTAGGGAAAGAGAAAAAATGAATGCTGTTTCAAAGAAATAAAACTCAGATTACATACATTCGTTGGTTTTCTTCTTTTTGTACATCGTTGAAGAGTTGCTGTGTGAGCTCATCCATTTTCTCTGTCAAAAAATATTTTAATATTTCTAAGACCTTCATGCAACTGTGTCCACTTATTAAAAAAGCATGACCATGATGAGTTTTGTTTTAGTAAGTATTCCTTAACATATTCTGAGGCTGAAATTACTCTCTCCAGTGCCAAAAATTGTCACAGTACATTTATTAAGTAATGCTATAGAAACAAAAAGATTCTGAAGCACCAAATTGTGCAATTATTCATCTGAAGTATACTTGATCTCATGTGCTGCCTGTGTCCTTTGAAATTAGATTCCTAAAAGTAGTGTATTAAAGGAAGCAAGGATGAAGCTACACTTTGAAGGAATACATGTGTACGAAAAAGGACATGTAACAGGAGGAGAGGTCCTGCTACTGAAAGAACAAATTTAATTATTAAATAAAAAGAAGTTGCACACTTGTGCTATGCATTCTAAGCAATAGAAGGACCAACTTTAAATTTACTACAATTTCAGCATTTACTGGAGAAAATGAACAAAAGTAATTTATTTTTGATGAAAAAATGATTTTACCCCACTATAACTCCTTAGAAACTCCCTTTAGTTATTGTACCTTTCATTTCCTCAGTTTTTTCTTGGAGCTTTATTTCTAAGGTCTCCTTCTGTTCTTGTAATTCTTTATTCTGATTCTCAAGTTTTAAGATTTTCTGTACAGACAAAAAATAAGCAAAATATACAAATTACAGAGGAGGAAGAAAGAGGTCTAAGAAGATCTTACATTTAAAGAAGCACAAATGGAGTCTCTTCCTTTCCTGCCACCTCCCCCCAAAAGAGTATGGTTACTTAGAAACTCTCAAATCATGGATTTGATAAATTCAGTAACTGAAAACAGTAATTAAGAATAAAAGCACACAGATGGCAATTATAATTTACCTGCTCACTGTCTTCTTTATATTTTTTCCCTTTTTCTTCATATGTTTTCTTTTGAGCAGTTAATTTTTCGAGTTCTGATTCAAGTTTCTGAATTGTATCCACGTCATTCATATGAGCTGAAGCCAGATTGGTCAATCGTTCCAGCAAGCCATGATTTTCTCTACTCTACAATGAGCAGGACAGGATAAAAGTGAACAGAAAAATGCAGTGAAACTGTTCCATAGAATTTTAAAGGGAGTACTTGACCTATTTCTGCTCACCATCCCATGGTTTCAGTCATGATCATTTCAACCCAGGACTGTTTCTGTCAACTAGATGAAAACTACCATTTTAAAGATGATTTGGCTGGAATGGCTCTCAAAAATAAGTTGCAAAATAAACTACCAAAGTTACAAAACATGTTGTACCAGAGGAATATCTCACACATCCTTCATCCTAACAGTAACAACCCCATCCAGAGACTGGATGGACTCAAGAAACATTAAAAAAAACAAAAAGGTAATTGCAGACTCTTCTCATTTGTATAATTAACCCAAAAATACAAGGAAACCCTAGATGGTTCTTTCTACCCTGGCTGTAGAAAGCCTAATAGTTTATTATAGAGGACCATAATGCTTACACACTCTCCTGTCTTCTCAACTCAACATCTTTGACTAGAGCAGATAGGATAAACAACTTAGTACAAATCAGAAGCTGACTGCTTCCCCTCACCTGTTCTTCTATCCTTTTCTGCAGCTGCTGGACTCTGTATGAGAGCTGGATATTCAACACGAAGCGCCGAATGTTCTGGAACCTGCGCCTGGCCAGCCACGCACGGGCGTACTTCTGCAGAACCACAGCCTTCTGCTCCTCACGCATCTTTAAACAAAGGATTAGTATCCCTCTGTAATTAGCTCAATCCACAGCAATTATAACAGCCTGTGAGTCTACACACACTGCTGAGGACAACGCAGCTCATGGAAATATCAAAATACTGAAATATTCCAACTGCAGGCCCATTTGAGCCATTGTAGTAATCACAATAAATGTTCTGCACCCAGCATAAACCAGACAGAGATCTTGGTAAAAAACTAAAAAAATAGAGCAGAAGATACAAGAACCAGACATGACAAAGGTAAAGTATAGGAATAATTGCTATTGTGTTCATATTTTTTACAGAGCACGAGTTGTTTCCAGTTACTGAAATCACATGTTTGATAGGCTGTACCTTGCGATACTTTTTTCTTGCTAGAAATCCTCTTGTGTAAGCTTGGATTGTTACAGCAGCCACATGGATGAGCTGGCAAAGTCTACGGACGAGGTAACCCCGACAGTATTTCTGAATGACTATAGCTGCCCATGTTTCCTTCAGATTTCTTGCAGTTATAGCTTGCCTTAATTCAAAAGACAATAAAATTTACTTAGATTGGATTTCTCATGCTCATTGCTTTGGTCAGTCAAATTGCATACACATACACAAAAAAGAGAAGATATCAAAATCAGGTAACCATTATCAAAAACACAGCTTGTTCTTCAGCTAAAGTGAAGGAGAGGGAGTCACCCACAACTTTTAAATGTGTCCACAAGCATTTGTTCTGATGGTCTCTTTATGAAAACCTCCCAGCCTACACAGAGCCATCTTTCCTTCTGCTTTGACAATGCCTGGTGAATTTTCTTTGCAATAATTTGTCCACACTAATCCATACACCCCTGGATTTTTCCCTGGCCCTAAAGTTCAGCAGAAAGCCCAACTGGGACAGTTATTATCAGCTAAGGACTGAGCTTACAGGCAGACAGGCCTCTTGGGGATTTGGTAGACAACGCTGGAAACCTGTTGGGGTACTTCCCTCATATCAGCTGAATAATTTGAACACATTCGATTTCATAATTACAATCAAGAGGAAATGGAAATACAATTGTGGGTATCCTTAAAATTAGAGGGTTTTGGGAAAGCTGCAAAAGGCAGGCCTCACAGACAGCAGAACTCTGATTAGAGTTAAGCAGTAGCCATAAGATTGGTCAGCAGAAAAATTATGTAAGTAGAAAAGGACAAATAGAACAATGGTCTGTGCATTAACGTTGGTCTAGAATAGCTCCCTAAGCTGCAGAAAAGTGTATCTAGTGAGATATTAGGAAGTTCTAAGCTTTATAATGGAGCTCTGTGCATTGTTTTAAGGCTTTGTATTTGAAATAAGCAAGTATTGTTTTAACTGAAGGTATGTGTGCTTATAGTGGTTGGATTGAACTACTGTCAATGTGCTTTCGTTTTGTGTGATTGGTCAAAAAACTTTTAAAGTAAGTTGTAACATTAAGTTCTTGGTCTGCTGCCTGGGATGTGAGCTGCTGGCATCTTCCCATTGTCATAACCATGCAATGAGACTGATGCTGGAAAATACAACAGCTCAAGGCACGTTCCCAGCAGTCCCGTCCCATTTCTGATTTGTACGCAGCCCCCAGCCGGCGATAAAGCCTGAACTGCTCTTTGATAAAACCTGCCCTTGGGGCAGCAGCCGGCCCTGTGCGAGTCCCCAGGCAGGCCCAGGAGCAGGTGCCCGGGCGGGCAGGCAGGGCGGTACCTGACGGTGCGCTGCCCGCGGTAGTACTGCTGCACGGTGAGCGCCGCGCGGCGCAGGGCCAGGAAGCGCCGGCGCTGCAGCCAGCCCCGCACGCGCCGCTGCAGCAGCGTGCACGCCTGCCGCAGCCTGTCCGAGCGCAGCTTCTCCAGGTAAGCCACCTGCCCCGCCCTGAAAAATATCTTTGTTCTCCCAAACTGATACTGGTTAGGATCCTGAAAGAGAAAACAGTAGGTACGTTAAGTTTTCAGCTTATTTTTGTAGGCCAGATATTCTCTTCCTTTTATAAATTGTCACTTCAGGCAAGCTCTGCTCCAAGACACCATCTTCCTAAATAAGAATATCCTCTCTGCCTGCTATGCAGATAGCAGTACATAGGGGGAAAACCCACTTAGCAGGAAAGACACAGAGAACAACATCAAAAGTTGTACACTCGTGATCTAAAATTAAAGGGAGGCTCTGGACTTATCATCAAGGCCTTAAAAGCAACCTCTTCACCTCCTCCTACAAATCTGGTTCCATGAGCTCAGCAGCAACTTTTGGTGCACCTTTCTAGCCTGGAACCAGTGAGCTGTGTGAGCAAAAACTTGGGGTGAGGCTGCTTTTAGGTTACAGCTTTCCCCCTTGGCCTGTGCCAGGGCTACGCAGCAAGTGTGCCTGTGTTTGGTGTCACACATCTCTGAATCCGAGCTCAGTCCTTGACCAGGACCAGCCTCACCACCACAGGCTCATCTAACAAAGAGAAGCAATGTGCAAAATAGCAGATTTTTGAGCAGCTCTTCAATAAGCTGCATTCCACCATCAAAACTGCTCTTGTGCTTGTAATACTTGACAAATGTATAACATTTACTGTTTACTGGTTTATAAATACAGATCTCTTCCATTTTGCAAGTGACAATATTAAGCACAGAGTGGTTAAATTCTCTGTCTATGGCCACATCATGACAGTCACAGCACAAGGTTACTTACCCACAAGCCTGTTTACAGCACAGTAAACCAGGAAAAACAGCAATAATGTAAATACCTTTCCTGCCTGAGGAGAGATACTACCCCTGGCAAAACAGACCATTTATTACTAACAGATGCTGTAATACATCTATGGGCTGGTGCAGACAAACCAACCTGGATCAGCCTCTGCAAAACAATCTTGCAAATCTGTTTCTTGTCATTTATGGAGAGCTCCTGCTGTGTCATAAGAATGCTGTAACGGCTGAAAAACTCAATGTAAGTCCACCTGGAAAATTAGAAGTTAACAAATTAATTTCATTAACAGACAAGTAGGTGTTTTTTGGCATGGGGGCTCACTGCTATCCCTACCTGGACGGGTAGCTCTGTGCACTAATCCGAATCGTTTCCAAAACACCACATGCTCGCAGCTGCTGAGCAACTCTCTTGGAATCAAACCTAAAAAAAAGGCAGTGTTATACTTTGCATTTCTGCTGGGTTTGGCATGCTGTAATAATTAGAACTATTCTACCAACTGGATTTGTATTTCTGCTCATAGGACACAAAGCTCTCTGCTTCTTATATAGTGTCTTACTCCATACCACATATTAAAAAGATAAATATATAAAAAAATCTGGGTTTTCTGTTTCTTTCTCAAAACCAAAGGAAGACTGTATTTATTTATCTCACTAAAATTCCTATTTCCTTTCAGTATTAACTGTGGCAGTTCATAGCAGCAAGTGGTAAAGAATAGTTCCACTCTTGACACAAAACACACACAGAAATAAACCCCCTCAACAGCCCAATAGGAAGAAACTTGCCAGGTATTTTTTATCTCATTCATGATGAATAAATCTGGACTTGCTCATTAATACCTGGGTTCAAAATTACAAACACAAGGCATGGAAAGTCCCTTTCCTGCTCTGGACCAGAGCTGATTTGCCCACAGAGCCCACCACCAGTGTCAAGTCAGTACCAGCCAAGAGAGCCCTGTGGCTGGCAGATGACTACAGTATTCTTTCAGAAGCTCTTGGTGCACTCTTCTAGTCTAATTCTGACATGTTTTTACATTATCCAAGCAACTTCTGCCCTCACTGCAGGATCATGAGAGCTCACTGCAGTGATAGTGATATAATATCAGCAGTAACGTGCTTTGCATGGAAAGATTTTGTCTGGCTACAAGAAAATGAGCTAACAGATGCTTAAAAGATTGCATTTAGAATCAAAGCTGGCCTCTTCCCTCCTACTCATATAAGATAAAGGCTTTAATTTCATTTGTCAGTGCACTGCCTGCCAGCTGGAAGTTGTATAGTTGACATCAGTGTGCTTCCACAGGTCTGCCCAAAAAGAGACCAACAGCTGCATCAAAGTTAACTCCTGCTCACAGGTTAGTGGCTATCCATCTGCTCATATGAACTATGAAAACTATCTGCCACATATGACTGTAGTAAAACATTACAATTACATAAAAGTTACATAAAATAACATAAAATGTCCTGACAAATACACAAGCACTAGTATGTAACTTGAAAATTATTAAGTTAAAGGATTTTTAAGGTAACAAAAATGATACTTAAACATTCAATTTTTGTAAGAAGACACTATTTTTTTCAAATTCAGCGATCTGGGAAGGAAAACCATGTTCTGTATGGGAAGTTTCTCCACAATAAGAGTTTAGCTTGCTGACACACCACTACAGTGATACAGAAAACCACAGCTGAGCACAACTAACATACTTACTCAAAAGGCAATTTCTCATCATTTGGCTTTATGCATCTCACATAATGAGGAGTGGTTGCATTGAGTGTCACCATAAGCAAAGACAAAGAATTCCTGAACTGGAAAATACCAGACATAAGAGTTGTGCTAATGAAACATTTCAGTAAAAAGTCAAATCTTGATCTGTTAAGTTTTGGCTGGACACTGGGAGATAGGGTTTACATCTTAAATGCAGGAAATTGAAGACTGTGGCTGTACCCAACAGCCTCTTGTATATAAAATAAACACACCTATTATACCCAGACCTGGAGCCCTGCTCTGTGGCTCCTGCTGTCCTGAAAACTGGACAGTCCCCCATGAACAGTGACAGAAGCCAGTGTCAGACTGCCCAGCATTTCCCAGCAAGTGCAAACCCCACAGAATAGCAGGTTTGGGGGTACCTTACTGCCCACAGTGGTCCGGAGCTGCTTGTTGGGTGATTTCAGAACAGGTCTGGCAGATTTGATGTTTATAGCTGAACTGAAAGGTGAGATGGACACTGGACTGTCTTGAAAAAAATCTGCACACAGATGAAACTAAAAGTGTGGTGAAAGAACCAGAATTAAACACCGTGTAAATGCAGCATCATTTTAATCAAAATTACATTTACTATACCATAAAATGCAAACTCCTCAATACTTAGGCCAGGTATTGCAGGATTTTGAACTGGGTATCAAACAAACAGCAACTGAAAAAAGAGTTGCAATGATTCTGAGTTTATTGTGCAGCACTCACACATTACACACACAGAACTCAACATCTGTGAAAGCAGCCTGCAAGAGCTATTTCAGTATAAGCAAATATGGACATAAATACAGAGCAGAGCTAAAAATAAGAGCACTTAAGGCCGTGTTTTCACAATATGCAATTTAAATTAAGAATATGTTTTCAGGTCAGACGAAGTTAGCTTAAGAGTAATCCTGAAGTCTCAAGGCTATAGACTTCAAAGGGACAAGCAGGTGGGAAGTGGCAGGCACACATAAGACACCTGATGTATTTCTTGCCCTGGCATTCTCCTAATCTCTTTTGAAGAATAAACAAAGGCAGTTGTTAATGATAAACCCCCTATCAAAGCTGCACGTAATGACTACAAAAAAAAATAGTTTTTCAGTTATAGGGATTAAAAAATGCTCTTGAAGGGAGATATTAAAAGAAAACTCCAACATAACTAGCAAAGTAAATGCACATATATGAAGGAAGTGGAACATTATGTTTTTTCATCCTGTCTATTATTTGATGGTAAAAATATACAGTTCTACAATATTAAATAAATTAATAAAAAATAAGACTGATTTATTCAACCTATTAAAAATTTGTATATCAGAAGAAACATTTTAAAATCAGATCTGAATTAATTCCAGTAAAATCAGGTATTCAGAAGATTAGTCATTACTGTTTGTCACAAACCTTGCTCTCTTTCAAGATTTCAATCAATACTTCGTGTACTGTATCTCTGTTTTTTTCCAGAAATCCTTCACATTTATATTCTACCTGTGCAAACAGGTGAAATCATTAACTTCAGCAACACATAAGCAAACAGTTGGCAAAACAATAATTTTTACTCTCCCAGCTGTGGTAGCCAAGAGCTCTTTATTAATCTCAAACATGATGGCTGAAACTCTGCTTTTCCTAATTCCATTATCTCAAGATTACACACATGCATCCTGAAAATTTAGAAGCACGAGAAACTGCCAGAATCCAAATCCCTCTGCCTTCATTAGGAACTTATTTCCTCCTTTCTTCATTATTCTATGATTTCAAATCAAGGCAGCAAAAAGGAATACTACATCTGAAATTTAAATAACTGAGACTAAAATGTCTATGAGCTACAACTATAACTATTCCATTTATACATTCTATTATTTTTCTGCTTTTTATCTTGATGATTTATTTTTATGCTCTTAAATTCATTATCTTAAGAACTTCTTACATTTAAACGTCATGTTACAGGCAGTACTACCAATAACAAATAGCACTATTGGAGATCAATTTTATACAAGTTCCAAACAGGTGTGGCTAATATATCTTATTTCCTACATTTGTTTTTTTTTCTGAATGAGCAACTGGTAGAAGCACAGGGAACAATACTGGGTTGTTTACACTGTACCTTATCAGCAAAGTGCTGAATGATGAAAGAAGTGTTTGACATCCTTGGCTTTTCAAAGAGTGCGTTTTTATTGACAAAATTATTGTACAGCTTTTGAAGCCAGTTTTCATCTTTTCCATGAGGCAACTGTAAGAATAAGAAGGGCAATCTCTTTAACAAACTGGGCTGTTGGAGCAGCAGAGCTGCTGATGGCAACAAACATGCTGCATACAGTGAATTACAAGGCCTGATAACCAGTTCTGGTCTCTTCAGACCCACCAGTCGCAAATAATTTTTGGAAAGAAGATTGTATTAATCCACAAGGTTTTCTATCAAAAGCAGTGATTTGTGGACTAACTAAATTTAAAAAATATTGGTGGAAGAGCTCCCTGGGGCCTGAGCAGTCCAAATTCCTGCTTGGAGCAGGACGAGCAGCAGCAGACTGCTGTTTGCCCTGCAGTGCAGGGGGTGAGGAAGGATGAGGATCCCACTGCACTCCTGCCCAGCCTGCTCCAGTCCTGCCCTGCCCCACAGGGAGGAGCTCCAGCTGCTGCCCCACTGCCAGCTAAGCTCTGAGATCCAGCTTTAGCTTCTTAATACTACAAGAGAAAATAGAGTAAGTAATTTACAGTCAAGATTGCCAAATAGAGGGCAAACATTCATGTTCATTTTCTGAAGAAAATGCTCTATTCCCCATTGAAAAGAGTAAAATATGGACTACAAGCCCCATTTGTAAAAATCTATAAAGTTTTGGGGTTTTTTAATGAACAAATATTAAATTACCAAGCATTCTTCATCCAGAAGTTCTAAAATTCCCATTTTAGCTTCAATAAGGTCAATGACAGGCTGGTTGTCATAAAAGTCTATTAAAGTCCATGGGATATCTTCCTTCATATATTCTTCTTGTTCAAGTTTAAAGACATGCTGGATTTGCAAAAATTATGAAAACATAAAGAAGGTTACAATTAAGGGAAAATAAGTACAGTGTCTGCATGTGCATAGTTGTATACATAAGAGAGAAAAAGTTTTTATATTTTGGAGTATATTGTATGTCTGTCTGTAAGAAAATAAACTTCTAAATTTTCATTTATATATGTGTACCTATGCTTACATATAAAAAGAAAATATTTTTATTTATTAGTGGATAGTCACTATCCAGAAATATCCATCACTCAATCACAAATAGCATTTACTAATATCCACTCTGAAGCAAAAAAATATAAAGAACTGTAATAAAAAAAGAACATACCAGGTTAAATTGCTGCTGTAGTTTTTCATTAGCATAATTGATACAAAATTGTTCAAAACTGTTCACATCAAATGTTTCAAATCTGAAACACAATTCAAATAAGAAAAAAAAAATCCTTTGACATCAAAATCAAATGGCAGCACCCCTGAAACTCTTTGGAGATATCCTAATGTTTCTAGGACAATTAACTAATGGTAAGACTAATGAAGATGCTAAGAAATTTCAAAACTTCTCTAAAAGCTAATGTTAGCAGACATAATAAAGCTAAAAATCCAGAGTTAAATATAAAAGTATCATATCAGAAGTGAAATTTAAACCTCATTCACAAAAAAATATGCTATTTATAGTAGCAGAGAATTTCTACCAATCTGGGTGCTAAAGAACCTATATGACCATGACCTTTTAGTAAAACAAATTCATTACCAATACAAAAAAGTGCCTTTTTTATCTACTCCAAAGAAAAGGCACTCTGTTTCCAGAGACATTCTTACCCATAAATATCCAAAACACCAATGAAGGTGTGCTGCTTGCCAGGGAACTGCAGAGCTTGGTTAATTCTTTCCACAATGAAGTCAAATAAATGGGAGTAGATCTTTTTTGCCAGAGCATCCCTGGCATTGACAGCCTGGGCCCTTGTCATGGGCTTCACCACGGTCTCTGAGGTGGTGACAATCTTCCTGTGGCACAGCCACCGGGCCATTTTGTCACAGTTTAAATCCAGAAGCTCACAGAATATACTGAGGTGTTTGTCTTCCATCTTTAAAGAAGATCAATAAATATTATTAGGGCACATTTAATTCTTCAACTGTCTTTCACTTTTTAATTCTTTAACTGTGAAATCCTCGCTCTGCTGCCACCAAGCTATGAGTTTTAGTTTTACATAGGCAAAGGGCTGTATTTATTTCTTCACCTGGCAAAATAGCAAGATGAGATAAAGCAAATAATACTGGATAGAACTCCTGATATAGGAGAGAAAAACTTGGAGTGGATGAGATGTTTTGGATTAAGACCCTGAAAGAAATGATACTTTGGTCTACTGTTAGGTGTTATTGCCTTTTAGACTTGCATAGCTTGCTGGGAAACATTCTGAGCAGCTTTGACTATGCTCTGGTTCCTGCATCCTGCAGAGAGTTCCAAAATGGATTTTCCAGCAGCTGTGGATCAATTGGATATGGAGTACTCTTAGCCACACTTTGCCTTTTGTTAAGACTTTCTGAAACTGGGCACAGAACAGCATCTGTGTGAACACTGACTGCTGTTCCACACAGATGGAGATGGAGAAATCAATCAAGCTTAGTGCACCAGATTTAATGCTGCTCTGAGCCCCAGAGAGGAGAGAAACTATTGCTAAAGCACTTATGGCATAAAATAGAATAGAAAATGTTGGTATCTGAGTGAGCTACTTCCTTACACTGATGGATGATCTTTCATCTCCAACAGCTGCTATTTCCACATTGCCCAAGTGCAGGATTGCTGCCAGCATTTTAAAAACATCCATCTGAAAATCCTTCTTCAGACCTAAAAAAACATTCCTTGATTATTTGAAATACACAGAAACAGCACAATTAATTAAAGCAGAACAATGCTGGGTGACCTGCTTTGTTGTGCAGCCAAGAATTGTACAGCATCTCTGCAGAGTAGGATGCAAATCCTTGGTTCTGCCAATTTTCTGCCTGTCTGATCTGATGATAGATTGGGCATAAGTTCCTGTACCTCCCCAAATGCCAGCTCAAGTCTGATTTAGCTTTTACATAAGCTTTTTACTGGGGCAAAGAAGCTTCCAATTCCACTTCTGCCACAGCATGTTAGTTTATGGCCCAGAAGACTCCAGTCCTCAATGCTTCTCAGCAGTAACAATTAACACCAATTGTTAACTGCTCCTGCCCAGCACTTCAAAAGCAGACCAACCACAATGGACAAGCTATGAAAAAACCTATTTTGGTAATTACTACTAACATTTTGGATATTTCAGAATCAATAAATTTTTGCCCATTTCAGGAAAAAAACATCTACTGAAAATGTATCCCCAAGAATTTACCCAGTAAGGCAAATGTCTTCTGAGTCTCCACCATATTTGCTCTGTCATCAACCCCTTCTATTACAGTGCTGCCACCCATTCGTGTGTAGTGAAACTCTTCCGCACTTCCTGTAGAAAAGAAGCAAATCTTGTAATTCTGCAAAAATTAGGGACTGGGGAGAGCACTTGTTAAAACTTCTGTAATACAAAAAATTAAATGTCCTGTCAGGTGACGTTTCAATGATGAGCTGAAGGTCCTCTTTTTTCTGAGGGAAATCCATGTGCTCAGCTCAGTTAAGCTGACACAAATTCATCATTCCCAGAAATCTTAATATCCATCTAATAAACAAACTGGAATGGAGACTGTGTAAACATACACCCAAATTCTGTTCTACCTGCTTCTCTGTAGATAAATGAATCAAGTCCCTAAGCTGTCATCTGTCACTACAGGAATTTTGAGAATAAGATTTCCAAAGACACTCAGACACTTGATTGTGCACTATTTGAATTTCCAGGGATTTGCTACCAAATCCAAAACCAGCAGGATTAACAGCTAAGTGACTTTAAAATGCAGGTCCTGTTTTAAGGTGGTGAGATTTATGCTGTAATGCACTAAACATCCTAGCACTTGAAAACCAAGCCTTAAAATGCTGCACTGCAAAACTGAAGAGCAGGTTATTTTCTTGAGACCTACCCAATTTAAGATGTTCATATTCAGGTTGCATAGCAGATGCACACAACTGATAAAATATATGGTAGTTCCTTTCATTTTCTGACTGTAAAATAAAGCAAAGAGTAACACCACAGAAAAAAAGATTAAAAACAAAATGAAGAAACAAACTGAAAAACACCTGATATTCAACACTACTGTAAAGTGATAATAACAACTAAAGGCTAAATTCTGCTGCAACATAGGTTAGCAAAGAAATTGCTTATTATTCAAATGGCCCATCTTAGCAAGAGCTTTGAAAGTGATACATTCAAGTATACTTTATCTCCACTGCCAATATGCAGACTTCTTTCCCCAAGGATGTTAATAATTTCTTCAGCTTGAACAACCATCTACTAATAAGAACTGCCAAATGCTGTAACAAAAAGATGTGTAGGAGTGTCAGCTGAAACACTGCCCTGTGGGAACTCAAAAAACTCTCCATTTCCAAACCATCCCTCAGGGCAGAAGATATACAGAAGTCTTTTTCAGTGTACTTAAAAAGTTACAATACTACTAAAAAAGAAACCTTTGTAAAAACCATTTTATAAAATTAAATACCTTCTTTAGTATATTATCATAAGCCATGACACTGAAGTGAGTCACATAAAATGAGCCTTGGCCTTATAAATTTTCAGCCATTTTTTCACTCAGAATCTCTCTGCCCCGTATATGCTGTTCCTTTCCAGATACCATTGGTCTCTCTTACTGTTGCAACCACAAGTACCAGATTTGCAGTTATTTCAGGGAATTGTGCCTGAGAAGAATTCGTCACTCAACATAAGGAAGAACATGGAATAAAGTAACATATTTAATTCCTCACAATATTAGCTTCTGTTAAAAAATCAAATGCTGATTGGATACATTCTCAGAACTTCTGATAATATTTTCTATATAGAACTAGTATAGTGCATCAGGAACTATATTGACCTTGACTATTTTAGGCTTTATTTTACCCACCTGAAATACAACTCTGGATTTCTCAAGCAGGTACGTTCTCATGTTAGCTCCAATGATTTGGTAACTCTGATCAAAACTGATTTCAGTGTATTTCCCAAATCGACTGCTGTTATCATTCCGTGTGGTTTTTGCATTGCCCACAGCCTACAAAAATTATAAACTTTTACAATTTGCTTTACTCACATCTCTCTCATAAGAATAACTTTGTCAAAACTTGAGTCAACCACAAGTTTCTAAAATCAAAGGTGCTCAGGGATCAATCTCTGTTCAAGCATTGAACTGTGTTACTTATATTTTGAGGCTTAAAATTGAAGACAAGCCTCAAGTCAAATACTAAAATGCTACATAAACTGAAAATTAGACAAAGTATATTTTTCCAGCATAAGGGTCCAAGTAATAAAACCAATTAATTTGTTCAATATTGCTACATCATCCTCTAATTAGGCAAACTAGCACCTCCAAAGGGCCACTGGTAAATCAGACAGGACCAGGTGTTCCTGAGGCTGACCACCTCTTTCCATCAGTAACAATCAGAGGCTGAAATTCAAATTTAAGTATCCAACTCACACAGATGAAGCATCCCTGAATATTTCAAACAAAATTTCCCAGAAGCTCTCAGAATTCTGCCCCTGATGAGTACAGGCTTGACAGACATTCCCCCAAACTTACCTCGGTTATTGGATTGGATGCCAATACTTTATCCTCCACATCAGCATTGCTGCTTGACTTACTCACAGTGGCAAAGTATCTCATGGTGTACCTTGCAGACACAGTCTTTCCAGCTCCTGATTCTCCACTGACTATAATGGACTGATTTTTGTTATTCCTAAAAGCAAATAATCAGACAGTTTATGTCAGACATGTCTAAAGGGCATGTATAAAAGTAGGAATTACACACATGAAGCAAAGTTTGAAATCACAGCTGGGCCCAAGTCTCATACATCAGTTCCATCTTACATCTATTCTTCTCTTTCTCCTCCTCAGTTGTAACCTCCAGGTTGATGTCATTGCTATTCATTAAGTTTTACCCCTCATCAAGAATGAAAATAGTTTTGGTTCTAGAAATTCCTCAGCTGGTTAAGGAATTCCTTCTCCTCTAATTAAGCTATGTGTTCAAAGATATTCCTAATAGCCAGTGGCACATACACAGTAAAATTAAATGACAATTAACACTGCCACTAGACTTCAAGAGTTATTTATGGACATTAAATAACATACTGAACCTTGCCATTTGCTTGTATGCTTCTTCTGCCACAGCAAATATGTGTGGATCCATGTCCCCCATGTTTTGCCCACTGTATGCATGGATAATGGCATCTCCATATATTGGCAGCTGCTTATAGGGGTTTATTGCAACCAGAATTATCCCTGCAGCCAAGCGTACAAAACAAAAATAAAACACAGGTTAGTTTTATGAAATGCCTGGTTTTGGCAGTTGAAATAATACAAAGTAGCAATATTTTCTGGGTAGAATGTGGTGATGAATAAAGAAGTCTATACTCACACATAAAACCAGTTAACACGAGTTAAAATACACTTCAGGAAAGCATTACACACATCATGTTGCAAACTGAATCAAGATTAATACTTTTTAAAAAAGATTTTTTAAAAACTCTCCATTTCACATAGCTTACCACTATATGTGTAGATAAGTTTAGATTCCACAAAACGAATTTTAAGGTTGTGTAGAACAGCTGGTTCATGCAGGTAACTGAGTGCAGTGAGATCATTTTCACCAACAAGTATGTCAGGATTTCGTAGTGGTGGCAAAGCAGCTGGATCAACAGGGTAACTCAGCTCCTGTCAACAAAAAATACTTGAAATGTCATAAAATGCATATGTTTGCATAAGTACAAATCTTCCACCTTTACATGAAGTTATAGAGTGGATGCAGCCCTGTCTGATCATCTATTTCATTGTTCCATACATCCCACTGAACTTGGGAGAATTGGAGGTGTTTGTTGCTTATGAAAAAGAAAGCCTCATTCTCTTTATTTATAATATTTTGTATTGAAATCTGTAAAAATTTGACATGTTTAGCTCTCCAAAAACAGGCATATTTCAAGTAGAGATAAGAATAACAGATCAGCTGCAAATGAATGAAAGTAAAGACCTGGTCAGAACTCAAGTCAGCTCTGTAACTGTTGTTACTTGCAACACCTCAGTTTTCTTTACAGAAAGTTTAAAACTCACTTCTGTTTCTTTCAACAAATCCTTTAATATTTATCTTTATGGAACAGGAATGCAGAAATACAGAAATGCTTTTAAAGTGTTAAATCTGTAAAGAACTTGGATACTATCATTAACAATCTTACACAAACCAACTAAAAAAGCAAAAAGCTGGCTCTGTGAGAGAGAATTATGCCTGTCCTGCACTTTCTGATGTTCACTTCAGTTTAGGACGAGTTTCAGGGCTTGTCTCCAAAGCAATCTCTGAGGTACACTCTCCATGCTCATGTATACAGACAGTGGAATTGCACTCCTCAGATTGTGGGCAGCAGATGTGTACTGTACCAACTTCAATATGATGAAAAAGGGAAATGTGTATGCGTTATTTAGATCCCACAATGGTGAGTGCTATGTTTCTGCATAAACATATCTCAGCAAACCCCACAATAATTCAGACTTTCCTCCTTACAGTTCCATCCTCTAACTGCACATGAAGAAAACTGTCTCCAGCTTTGTAGTTTTTTGTGATTTCTGCAGACTGCCAAACTTCTTCATTATCAGGGATCCAAACCCTATTGTACTGTAACAGAAAAACAAGGCAATAGTTAGCTTAGCTACTATCATAATACCAGTCTAGCATTAAAAAATACCTTTCAAACATCAAGTGCAACCCCATTCCAGGACTTTCAGGGTTTATTATTAGCTCTGTACAGCAGGATATATTTTTTGTGATTTTGTTATTTTTCATGAAAGAATTCAAAAAGAAAGCAGACTCATTAATTTCAGACATGCACATTCTGCTCCTGTTCAGAGCAGAGTCTGCAGAACACTGCATGCAGGAAGGTGAGCAAGGGCCAGACTGTTGCCAGGCTCTTCATATCCTCTAAAAATGAACAAAGAATAAAACACACTTAAAGGGGAGACCCTGTTTCTAGGAGGGTTCAAATAAGCAAGTACCAGAGAAATCATCTCATTACCAGAAATCAGACAATCAGGTATGGACAATCACTTCCCTGAATTCAAGTACAGGACACTGAACTCCGAATGCATTCTGCCAGAGGCACACTGTCATACCTAAGAAAGACTGCACAGTTCACTTTCTTTTAATGGGACTGAAGTGCAACCTCCAAACATCTTTCCCTGCTCTAGGACAAACTTCAAAGACTACTGGCTGGCTTCTTTCTTTACAAGCAATCAACTGGCATACTTTAGCTCTCTCTCAGCAAGGTATCTGTAATCCACTGAAGCATAGATATTTGAAAAAAATATTTGAATGTAAGTTATGCTGTTTGGACCATTTAGTTCTCCTGTGCTGAAGTTAAATGCAGAACCAAAAGCAACTTCTTAAAATGCTCTGCCTGAGAAGCTATGGGAAACAACATTCCTTAAAAGATATAACACAGCTGGAAACCTCAGGAGTAGGGAATTACTTTAGTGATGTGGAGTATGTCCTTCTCATCCTGACAGGGTTTGACAAAATGACATTGTTGTCCCTACTAACACAAGAAACTATAATATATACCCTTCCAGCATCCTTCTGTTTTGATAGCCAAAACCCTTCCCTTAATTCCCTCACCCTAGCTATATTCATGGTCAGTTGAAACAAGCTGTTTAAATAAACCTGTGAGAACTGCTGCAGCTGCTTACCTGAAAAATTAACATTAAGTCAGCATTTCATGGAGTGTGAGCAGACCCACAGATCCCTTGGGGACTTGTATTCCCTTTCCTTTTGGTGCTGCAACTGTTGGTTTTGCCACAAACTACTTTTTTCTCCTCCAGTTTGGAAGGAGCCTTGGAAGCTCGAGCAGATCCCCAGAACACGAGTGTCTCTGCCCCAAGAACTCCCCTGAACCATGGTGGGTGCCTACAGAGGTCCCTGAAAGCTGCACTGCACAGCTGTAGCTGCTTTAATTCTAACCATCAAGGATCAACACCAAACAATTTAGGGTAGGAGGGACTTGCACAAGAATGTCCTGTGAGTTACCCTGTGCTGCTCAGCTGAGGTTTCAGTATCTCCAAGGACAGACATTGACCTTTCTAGTGAGCCACACACCACCCTGGTGCTCATCAGGGGATGAACAACCATGGAAACCTCAGCTGCTTCCATGGCACCTCCTTGCTGATGCTTTCAGCGTGATGGCATTTTTCACACAATACCCGAAATCACAAAGACATTTTCTAAACAACCCCGAACAAATGTAATGGCAATGTTTTCACCTATCTGACCAAGGGGACAGAGGCCCAGCTCCTCAAGTATCTATTTAATAGCCACATGAAAGGCATGGCTAAATTAGCTTTACATTTGAGTTTTCTATGTTTATCCAACTATAAATTGTTAATTGTATCATTCCAACACTATGCTGATCTTCTCCTGGCTTACAGATAATGATTGTTAAATTGAATTCTTTGTTTGCTGTTATTCTTTGGGAGTTAGAATATCACCACCAAACAGCCTCAGGGGCACACAGCGTTTTCCCACGCAAGAAAATGAACTGCACTAGGTCAAGGACGAGAAACGGAGGGAGGAGAACGTGATAAAAGCACTGATTCTTCAGGAAAGGCCCCTGGAGTCGCAGGAGCCTCCATTGGCAAATGCACCCAGCCTGGAGAGCTGGCTGTCTCCAAACCCTGCCTCGCAGGTAAACAGACGGGAGTTTGCTCATTTCCGTGTCAGGTTACACCCGCACTCCTTCCCCCTTCACCTGTCCAGCATTCCTGGGAAAAAGAACCGCGCTCCTTCTCCAGCGGCTCCGAGCGCGGCAGCGGCAGCAGCGGCGGGACCCACCAGCCCTGCAGCTCCATGGCAGCAGCAGATAAGGGACAAGCTCACTAAATCACCAACATACTCCTGCTGGTTTGTTATTTAAAGCTAAGCAAACAAACGATACGTCACAACACCCCGGTGACTACAGGAGAAGAGGGAAAAGTTGTGCAAAAGTTTCAGCGGGCGCAATAAGGAGGAAGAATCTTTGCTTTAGGGCCAAGCTCTGCCGCACACGCTCAATATTTGCCCAACAGAAAGAGCGGCGCTCCGAGCCTGAGCGCCCAGCGAAGGGCAGTTAAACTTTCACGCATCCTAATCGCTGGCTGGAACAGCGAGACCGGCAGCCAGAGGCCGAGACTTTCACTAAAGGAGTGTTTCTCTCAAAAAGAAATGTCTCCCCTGTGCTGCGGTGTCCCGCACGGGCGGCTCCGCGCTGTGCCCACCGCCCGCGGGCGCACCAAGCGCTCCGGCTCGGCCCCTTCCCCATTCCCTCTCCAGCAGAGCCCGCACGGCCCCTTGCCCTGAGCCCATCCCCAGCCTCAGCCCCTTTCCCTGGGCCCTTTCCCAGCCCCAGCCCCGCTCCCGCGGAGTCCGCACGGTCCCTTGCGGGCCCCTTGCCCTGGGCCCTTCCCAGCCCCAGCCCCGCTCCGCCAGAGCCCGCACGGCCCCCTGCCCTGGGCCCTTCCCAGCCCCGCTCCGCCAGAGCCCGCACGGCCCCGTGCCCTGGGCCGTTGCCCAGCCCCGCTCACCTGCGTGTAGAGCTCGGCCAGCGCCATCGGGGCACAGCCGCGGCTGTCCGGTCCCGCAGGTGCCGCGGCCCGGCCCGGCCCCCGCCCCGGGGCGTGGGGAGCGGCCCTGCCCCGCTCGGCGCTCCCCGCCCGGCCCCGGCCCCGGCCCTGCCCGCCGAGCCCGACAGCCCGCACGGGCAGCAGGGTCCCGGCTCTGTCCGTTCTCCTAGTCACCGTCCTGGCACGCCCCGGACACACCTTTAGGGACCCGGAGGGATGGACACTGCGGCTGCCAGAGGGGCCCCGGGGAGCAGTCCTGATCCAGCGGAGAAAACCAACACAAACATTAATCACTGCCTACAAAGCGCTGTAAAGGAATTTCTATGACAAGCTCAGAATAACATAAAAATTAACAACATTGAGTGGATTTAGTAGGTTTAAAGCACTGACAGGTGCTACAGTTGAATGTCCTTTATGAGGAAGAAGAAAGACTTGGATAACCACAGTGCAGTGTTTCAGCAGGTGGATACATGCCAAGACCCACCAGCCCTCCCCACCCGACACGAGGAGCTTCCATAGCACACAAGGGAATGTTTTAGTGCAGTTACTCACATTTTATTTCAGGAACAGTTAATATTAGATGACAAAACACCCTAACCAGAACTGGGTTATGTTGAACAAAGCATTCTCCCATAAGCACAGCAGTTTATGGCACACTGCTGCTATCTGGGTGTGTATTTACACATCCTCAGATTTTAACCAACTCCCTTGGCAGTCAACACCGAGCCTGCCATGGAGGCAGAGGGAACCCTGTGACCATCTGGGGTCTATGCCAGCACACAGCTCATGAGCCAACAACCAACCAAAAACACCCTGAAACAAACTGTACAGTTGTACTTTTATTTGGACATTTTCCAGTGATAGCTATTAGGCTACAGTTTTTATGATGCATACATTTACTAAGTACAACATCAGACACTACAACAGATCAGAGCTCAGGTAATTCTGACAATGTTTTGTTTTTCATCTATGTACTGTAGTGGCATCAAGTGAAAACCTATGTTTAAAGGCTTTTTCTCATCGCATGAAGTATCAGCATCTTAAAAAACCCAAGTGTTTACTCATAGTTTTAGTATGTATTTGAAATGTGTTCAGTTTAAATCACAAATTACATATAGACCTTCAAATTGCAATTGCTGGTGTTTCCAAGTTGGGAACAAATGTTGCTGGATATCAATCCACTTCCAATGAAGCTGATGCTACTTTTTCCTATAACAGATTAATTTCAGTTAACTGACTTAAGCACTTTTATGTTCCATCCCAGTTTGAAGTGTGAGAAGCTATTTTCAAAATTTGGATAGAAGACTGTGTCCTAAACATCAGAAAAAAATGATCACTGGAATAAAAATACACCAAACTGAATGAGGTAATTATTGTGCAAAATCTATAGAATAACTGTATATATTTCTAAGGGGTCCTTGACAAGTATTTTTCCAGCATCTGATAAAATCTATCATCTCCATAGATAATAAATTAAAATTAAAATATAAAAGATATGTCCACATTAAAAGAGCATAACAATGATTCAAAGGAAAAAAAAAGTTTTTAAAATAATTCTGCATTATATTCCATGGTTAAAGAGATTTTAGTCCTAAGGTGAAAGTTATATTATACACTCACACTAAAATTTTACTTCTGAAAAGTGCATGTAAAATACTGCCATGTAAAATGTTAGATGAATTACCAACTACACATCTATTCCAACTCAAAAATATTTTCCTTTAAAACATGTCAAGCAGCATATACTTTTAATGTGATATAAAAGTAATACCAGTCCAACCACTGAGTTTAAGGATGATACCTATAAATTACTAGACACTACTTTTTTTTTAAGGAAACGATACAATAAGGCTTTTTACAGGTAAACAAACTTCAAAAATAAACAAAAATACATTGAGGCATACATTTTCAACACTAACGCTTAAGTAGTGGATACATTTCCTGATCTACAGTATGAACATACTGTAATGCCAATTGTTTGTTTTTCAATAGGAGAAAAAAAATTGGGAGGTCAGCATGTTCTCACGTGTTTTCTTTCCTAACCCTGTTACTGGATGCGAAGGCCTTGCCATTACATTCTCACGAGTACAGTACCTGACAGTCTGAAAACGACCTTACACCTCATTTGCAGCCACTTCACAGCAGCCAGAACCTCAGAAATCAAGTAACCTTTGAAAAAGGAGTGTTTGGTATTTGGTGCAGAGGAGAACCTCAATCATTTAGCAAAGATCATTCAGAACCCTTTCACAATGCAGTATAAATTCTTGGAAGTACTGGCATGATCCATCAAATGTAATATGGGACATTTGAATACAAGATGACAGGAGCATCTTCAAATGATTCTGAGAAAGTTTATGTTGTCTTTATTTCCAATTTGAGCAACCATACAAACAGCACGTCTGCCTTTCAAGTAAAACAAAACTGAAATGTTTCAGTCTGCTCAACAGCAAATCTTTTCTCTGTGAATTTCAGGCAAACAGAGGAGCACCAAACAGTCTAATAGTGTACCTCTAGGTTATTTATCAATATTGTAAAATAAATTAATGTTAACACTAAGATGCAGATTATTATAATACATTAAAAATATTGCACAATGCAACTGAGCAACGTGTGTGGCTTTATTTTTACATCTATGTTTGAGCCATCCACCACAGAACTGGAACCTTACACGAGGCCTCCACGGTCCAATATGCCTCACATTGTGAAATCTGAGTTTTATATAGCAGATCCAAGATGTGTGAGACAGAAAAATTTTTCCAGTAAAATGTGCAACATTCAAAATAACTCGGTTTCTCATTATGCACTCTGATTTCCAACCATTAAATCAGCATGAATCATAGTCAAGTGACAGCATCATAGTCAAAACCTACTTAACTTTCTTGTTAGTCAACCTTTCTAAGAATGAGAGCCTAGGGCTACTGCAGAAATTTCCTATTAAAGTTTTTCCTCTCATATTCCAGTGTGAAAGAAGACTTTTCTCTGTTGTTATTTTTTTTTAAGTGGCATAAAACCAAGAGATTATACTTAAAATACACATTGTCATCTCTGGGGTCTACAAACAAAGAACAACATTAGACAGACTCTATAACCTAAATAGATACTAAAATCATTACTGACTTCTGATCGTTTGCTTCAAGATTCTGTATTTTTAGCTAACTACTTTTAAAAATAACTAAAGGTGTAATTTCCAGTGTGCTACTTGTGCTTAGTTACCATTTTCCTCTACAGGTGTTACTTGATACAATGTGCAAAATTCCAGTTAAAATAACAGACTGCAACAGACTGTAAATAAGGTTGACAAAAAAATGAAGTGTCTTATTTTTAGTGCTTAGTATGATACTGTCATACATTTAAAACAACAGAATACGCAGCAGCAATTTAGTTTGCTCGGTAAACCACAGTTCTAACAAATAAACACCTAAGTTAGAGCATATAGTGAGCTATAGGACTTATCACTACAATTTATGCCAAACTGACATAAATGAGGAAGTGGTTTAAGAAATAACTTTATATATTGCCAGTTTGTGTTTTTCCATTCCATTTTTACAAATTCAATGTAACAGGCTCCCATGTGACTGTGTATTCTACTACAAAATGCCTTACTTTCAAGTCTTCCACGTCCAGGACTCTGACTGTCCCTATTGGTCCCCACCTATGAGAAGAGTACATATGGATTTTAATTTACACTATTTAAATATGTTACTAAAGATCTAAAAATGTCTCTAGACAGCTGAAGACACAGTTTTTGTCCAAGCCCGATTTCCATACTCTGGACACGTACAAATCAGTGATGTCCTCATCAATGCAGTCACCAATAAGTACAAATGCACATCTTTCTATGAGCCTTCAGCCTCTGGTGCTGCTGTGCAGTTCCCAGCTACCTCAACTACACACCTGGGCTTAGACAGGCTTTTGTTCAGAAAAACGTGGGTTTAGTGGCTCACTATGTTTGAACAGGTACAGACATCAGGCAACTGGTTCTCCATCTAACACTGACGGGACATCCCGGGGATCACACACGTGATATGAAGCCCAGGCCCAAGCTGGCTGGGATCTGAATGGTTTCTAAAGCCAGAGAGGACGGATTGAAGGGGAAAGTAACAGGGAAGATGTGTTTGGCATCCATGAGCAACTGAGGAGAGTCCTTCCTGTCCCGCAGACGCACCTGCAGAGATAAGAAAGTGATGACATCAGCATTTAGCCAGCTGACTGGGAAGAACCACCTTACAAAGCTGATCTGTGCAAACACACTCTGTGCTAACCTGAGCTGACACATTTACACCAACTGGGACTTCAAACTGTAGTTACTGTGATCTGCTTCATTTCCGCACATCTCTCCCTTACAGTGCAATCTGGGAATACCTAGATTCCATGCAAAAGGAAGATTTTGCCCAGTATCTGGTAACCATCTTTCCAGTAAGTGGAATTACTGCTTTATCTCAGTTCTACCTTCCCAAATTCCCTCATCTTGCTATACTGTAATTCAATTTCTAACAGATCAGAAAGCTCACATTTGTTTCTTTAGTTTTGCTCTACTGGCTGCTTCTCTTTGGGGTTTTCAAAACTTGTCACTTTCACCAATATATACAAAACTAGAAGGGGTAAATTAAGAACTTTGATATGGATATAGGCCTCAATTTTCAAGGCACAAAAGTTCACATACAGACACAGGTCTGGGTAAATTTGCATATCTAAATCTTAGTGCTTGAAAAGTTGTCACACAAGTGAGCTTACATACCCAAAGATGAATAAGCACAAAAAGCTCTCACCTGAAAACCTCATACATAGTGACAGGGAAACTAACATTTTCATCTAAGTCTGGAGGCAGGAACTTCTGACTGCTTAAATTTTAAGGCTGACATTACCTTTCCAATGCTGTTTAATATGATAGCTAAAAAGCATAGTTTAACTCATTTTCCTGAATGTATTTCAGGATGCAAACAATTTTGGCTGATCAGAGGTTTTCTTGGAAATAGCCAAATGGTTTTTGATGAAAAGACAGACATACCTGTATTGTACGTATAAATGACACCAAGACTCTCTCTTCAAACTCATTAACTGGAGTATACAAATTCAGGACTTTTACAATCTGTGAAGAAGAACAATCACTTTCAGGTTCATGCTACTGATCAATCAACAGATGCATCTGTGATTACTAATAATATAATTTTAAAATTAGCTATTTAAAAAAAAGAAAGTTATTTTCAAGTATCTGTTATTTTTCTGCTTTATTCATTAATGCAGAATTCCATCACCCTGCTCAATGCAAAGTTAAATGACTGCCTCCTTCAGAACATATGCTCTTTGGAGGTAGAAACCCAAAATTTCTACATATGTGATGAAAATACCAAATGATGGGAAAATCACATGAGAAGTAACTGATTGTGTTCCTACCACCCCCAAAACCATGATGTATTTCTCACCCTAATTTTTACCCTGTAGTCATGACCTCCTGCAGTCTTACAACGTCTCTGTTTTTCAAGAGAGCGAGCTATTTCTCTAAAAACAGGGCTAAAATCACCAAAGAAAAGAATTACATAACAAAGACCTTAAATAATAAAATGGGTGAAAAATCTATTAAAAATCTGTTTTTTACTATTTCCTCTACTAAAAACTCAAAACATTTTGTTAAAAAGTTAAAACACAGCACATGGAATTCTAACTTCTTATTCAGCAGAAAACTAAGTGATTTTGCAGTAATTTGAATTTATAAACCAAAATTTTTAATATTTTGATGCATATTATATGCTTTATTAATGCAACTGCTAGTGCTGACACAACAGTGAAAGAAATAGGGAAAATTCTTCCTTTTCCTAGTGAGAACTGTTCAGTAAGCATCAAAGATGCTTGGGTCCATTTATTCCTGGTCAAGCACTATGCAAATTCAGCATGGTTTGAAAAAGAAGTGCAACGTATCTGTACAAAATCTGAGCTTTCATAAATAGGAGTCTGTTTACTGAGACCCACTTGGTCCAGCCTTTGAGGCTAATGGGTACAGTAACCTCACACTCTTGTTTGCAGACTCACAGACAACAGCTCTGCTTGAATTGTCCATCAGCTTGGCTGGATACCAACCCTGATGGCAGGAAGATCAATTCCTGCTGCCCTAGGCAGAGCTGTCTGGAGAACAGAGATGTCTTTCAATGAAGATTTTCTCTAAAGATTTCCAAAAACAGAGACTGTACAGCACTGCACCCTGCACAATCTATTGAGCTTCCTCTCATTTGTTCAAAACTTATCTCAAACATCAGACTCAAAAGGGTCTGGTCCTTTTCTCACCCCTCCAACTTGATCTGTTTTAGCAAAACAGAATAAGAAACCCCCAATTCATGTGTGACAGTGGTGCTGGCAGAGATAGCAAACACCAACAGAGCAGAGAGCTGCTCAGGACAGACAATGAGCATTTGCTCACCTGGGCAGTGGTCAGTGCATTGCACATTGAACATATGGCTTCTGCATCTTCATCGGTTTTCTTTTTTACTTGCAACAACTGTGCAGCCTGGATGAGGGGTTCCAGGGTTTCCTTAGCCCCACTGTTCATCAAATTTTTATCACGTAGCCATTCCTCCAGTTGACTCACATTGTATCTGTACAAAGAGGTAAGAACATCAAGAACATTAATGCTTGATTAGAGATAAATGTAAATCATGTGCAATCTCTCTTTCCCAGTGCTGCTTCTCTGTCCTTATATGTGTTTTGTTATTTTGTCTTCACACTGTTTTCTTCCAATTAAGGCAGGGACTTTGACTTTCATAACAGTTAGAAACTATGGTCAAAGATTTCCACTAGTCTTTCCCATTTGTTTCTGTTCCTATTAATTGCATGAAAGTGACAAGAAGAAAGGCAAATGACATTTTGTCCATGTTAAAGTACAGTGAGGCTTTGGGACCTAACTTGAGGGAGTAGATTTCCTGACATATGCCAGTAAAATCCATTGAACAAATGATGTTCAATGCAGGAGATGATTCAGATGGCTTTACTTGAGGATGCAGCAAACAAAGAGGTATCCACTGCACCACCAGTATACAAAAAAAGCAGAAAGTATGTTTGCTATTCTTCTCTAAAAGCTGAGGAAGCAATTACCAACATTTCACCTAGAGCTCTGATTCCCACTTGATAATGAAACACTTTTAGGCTTGCTTCTACCACATTTCCTTGAACATCAGGTAGGATTTGGTCAAAGTCAACTAAGCTGTTTTTAACCAAATTTCACCAAATAAGTTTAACACCATCTGCACCTCTTTGCAGGTGGAAAAATAGATATTCCAGATATCTGCAGCTCCACCAAAATGATATTCAGCAACGTCAAGAGCTCAATAAGCTTTCCATTAGTGCACTGAAGAGAACTGATAAGCTGTCCCACCTTATCTGCATCCCTTTGCTCCAGGAGCACATGTCCTTGCGCAGGAGGAGGTTGTTGAGTGTTACAGCCCCAATGATGTAGAACATCTGCTTGACCACCTGTTTGATGAGCTCAGGGTCCATGCCATGCTGGCACATGACTGAGTGGAAGGAGTTGAGCTGCCTGATGATGGAGTCCAAGGTGTAGGTGCCCTCGTCAGCAATGCTGGACGTTCTCTTGCGCAGCCCCGTGGGCTTCACCCCTGACACGCCCTGGATGGTCTCGTGCTCCAGCATTCCTGAAACTGCATTTGGTTGGCACCATTATTGCAATGGCTGAAAACTGCTCATACACAAGGATATTGGGCAAGACAGCAAAGCAGAGAGAGCAGGCTGGGCATTCTGCTAGCCACAGTTTACCATGATTTCCAGAAATTGTGTCCCACTATGTTTGGCAAACTCTAAGCTCACAAGGTTTTGACACAGATTCCAGCATGTGTGTTTAAAACGACAGCCTGAATCTAGCTCAGGAAAGTACTTTTTTTCTCCTGGGGTCATATGAGCAGTGGAGTCAGCAAACTGAGAGCTGCTCCATTCTTTTAAATGTTGTGATTGCAAAGGATCATGAAAATTTCTGTGGGAATACTGTCTGAACAGAAAATGTAAAGTATTCTTAATGGGGAAAAAAAAAACCTCTCTCTGAATGTTAGCTTTATTACTGCTTGTGATTTAACTCCTCACTGCTCTCAATAACAACAACTAAACATTTTTCCCATATTAATTTCAATTAAGAGTTCCCATGTAAATAAAGCCTAATTTTTCCATGGGTTATTTCCCAACAGACAGGGTGACAAAGATCAGATTGTCCTGCCAGCTTCTTCCTGCAAATGCCTGATTTATGCCAAGCATGCATAAGGTATACCAATTTATTCTGGCATTGCCAGAAGAACCAGTCACAGTTTAGGTTTTCCTCCAATCCAACCTGTCCAGAATAGTCCTTGTCATCTCTGAACAGAGCATCACAAGAACTACTAATGAAACTCTACTGTTTAGGAAGAAATACAAGATACACCTTCTACCACCATCACAATTTTCATTTTGGTACTATGTTATGAATTTTAAGGAATTCAACTTTGCCTTACCAATCATTGGTTGCAGAATATTTTCCAACACTCGGACAAGTTGTTGGTAGATCTGAATAGCCAAGTCACTCAGAACTTGTCTGTATTCAGCTAAATCAAAATTAGTGAGGCAGTGTTCATTTTGACGAGGTGTATTATGCTTCATAAACCCCTGCATTCATAAAATAACATAAATTAATGCTTCAGTAGAGCACAAAAATATTACACAAATCCAGTATTTGCATTTTCTTTCATGCAACTGACAAATAATACCTTAAGTCACAGCCCCTCAAAATTTTAGTTTGGAGCTTTGATTGAGGCCAATGCTAGGATTTGCTTTTCAAGTATCATGCCCACCACATCTGCTTCCTTAACTCAAAATTTCAGGTCTGTGACACAGGAACAACTCTGCCAGCTTTCTGGCAGGCAAGACTCCCTCCCACTCCAGCATGGGCATTTTCACATGGCCAGCTATGGCCAAAAGGCCAATTAAGCTCAAAAGAGGAATTGGGCATATCACAGCCTCCGAACATCAACTGGCCTACTAAAGGCTAAAAGGCCTAGCATGGCCTTTTTGATAGGGAGTGCAGTGAATCATTGCTAAAAACCATAACGGTAGCTGCCAGATCCTCTGCTTAATCTGAGCTGGCCCTTTTGGGAACCCAATAGACTCTGGGTCCCAGCCTGCAATAAAGGGAGGCTGGTTCAAATCTTATATCCCTGTGCTTTCCACTGATGCTGTCACCATCATTCCAAAAGTTCTAGCCATTTTAAGAGCCTATGACTAGATCTTTTGTACAAGATTTGTGAAAGAGCAGTGCTGGCAACTCTGGAGAGCAAGAGAAACCAGGATAAGAGCACTGCTTACCTCTTCTCCACTGTACTGCTTCAAACAGTGCAAAAACCGGCAGGTGTTCGACAGCCAGAAGGACACTGTTTCAAAGTCATCTCCTCTTTTCTGAAGATAAAAACAAACACACTTCAGCAAAGACTGGCAGGAGAAATAAAATAGAATGCAACATACACAATTAAATGCTTAAAATACATTTTCTAGTAGATTCTCATTCTGATGTTTTGCAAAACTTTGTGTATTGCAGTAATGTATCAGGAAAGCAAGAGATTTGGCAAAGTGTCATTTAGCACCCTCCTTCTTTTCCTTAGTATTTTTCACGAATTATTTCCTCCACAGGGATGATCCTTCCGTGTGTTACAGACCCCTCCTAATTGCTCTGGGCAGAAATCAAAGGGCAATGTGACTGTATTCCCAAAATACCCAATGACTCTTGTGAAGAGCCCAGTGAGGAAGACTGGAATGATACACAGCCAGCAGGAGAAGCAGGGAACAATTCAGTTTTCATGAATGCCAGTTACATCACAACAACTTTGGCAGCCTGAAATGGAAAATGAAACAAAACAACAAATCCCTCTCACCACAGAACACAGGATCCAATATATGCTGAGTAGCTCTAGAGCTCCACAGTGCGCACTTCTTACACTTAAAAATGTTCAAAAATTCCTATGGACATCTAAGCTCCTGCAGGATTGTTTACCAAGTATTTTTTCAAAACTTGTTGTTTGATTAAAGGCTTGGCTTTTGACAGATGTCTCTCATTTAAAAAATAAAAAAAACATGTAAGCGTAAAACGTATTCATGTCTTAATAATGCCTTCAAGATACACCTGGGCTGAACTCTCCCAGCCAGCTCTTGAAAAGACTTTGGGCAATAACATATTATCATCAGTGTAATCTGTAGGTGAAGCAAATGAGGAATCTGTTAACCAAAACTGCAAATGAAACTGTTTATTTAAGTGCTCTGGAGAAGATTAAACAAAGACTCACTCTGCAAACTCTCACTACATCCAAAACTTTATGGGCTGAGCTTCAGAGGAGGGAGACTATTCAAAACAAAAAGAAGGTAGTTCTTTTTCCATTAATTCAATGCATCTCTGCTACTATAGGGATAAAATGCCAGCAATGTAATTTGCTATTTTTTTAACACAACTCTTGGCACTTCAGTGACAGTTCACTGATGACAAACCCAGAGCCAATTCATTGAAAGCCTTTTTCCTCATTCTCCTAACAAAAAACCAAAAGCAAATTTTAAATTAACATTTTTTTTCTTAACTAAGCAGACTAACTAACCTTTAAGACTTTTTTGATGCCATTGATAGTGGAAGTCAGCAAGGACCGCACTTTCTGGTCATCATTGAGGTAATCTGCATGGCGCACACACATGAACAAAATGTATGCTGGGAGTCCTGGAATCAGGTTCACAGCTACCCCACGTGGTTTCAGCTCTTGGGAAAAACAAACACACATTGTCTTGTTGAGTGTCAAGTCATTGCAAGATGTTATATGAGGTAATTACAACCTCCCCAGTTAACAGCATATACATGTATAAATATATATATGTATTTTGCCAGTGAAAACTCAGAGCAAAACTAAGGGCCACTTTCTTGGTAAAAGAACAGAATAAGAAAATGTAAGTGCCTGGTTAAAATATGCAGGCATGTTAATATGTACTATACTCATCAGGAAAGATAATTAGATTACAATACACATTTAGAAACCATCAAAACCAAAATAAGCCATTCATTTCCTAATGCAAATTCTGGGTTCTCATCATTCATTTTTCCAGAGTGTATGGAAGCAGAGAAGACAACAAATGAGAAAGATGCTTACCTAAAATAAGATTCTTGACAAGTTTTTGCTCATCCTCCTTCTTGTATTCCAGCATCCCTTGGAAGTCCTTTTCCTTCCGTGGAATGTTAACTGGACGAATAGGCTCATCAATGATTTGTCCAGGTGATATGTTCTCCATCTGGCCCACTTCAGAAAGGGAATGGAAAGAAATATTACATTTTCCAGTGAAACCAATACATGCCAGAGACATTTCTGTAACATTCCTTAGGAAAGTCCTGGCTCCAGCAGGACAGGGAAGAGAATATTAAGAGCAAAACAGAGAAAACTCATTGCTTGAGAAAAAAGTGTTTTAGTAAGAGAAGGAAAAGGGGCTGGGGGGCAGGAAGCAGAGCAGAGGCAATCACCCATGACAAAACCCCACCCTGAGGGAACTGATGTCCAGCCAACCTCAAACAGCAGCTGCCTTGTGTGCAAAATCCCCTCCTGTGGTCCCTGACATTAGGAGGTGCAGTATATGGAATATTCCTTTGGCCAGCCCGGGTCAGAGCTGTCCTGGCTGTGTGCCCTTGTGCCCTCCCACCTCAGCCTACTGAGGGGACAGAATGGGGAAAAAGGAAACCTTGACTCTGTCCAGCTCTGCTCAGCAGTAGCCAAAACACCAGTGTGTTCCCAGCAGTGTTATAGCCTCAAATCCAAACCACAGCATCACACAGGCTGCTGTGGTGAAAGTTAACTCCATCCCAGTCAGACCTACTGCATCTTTCTAAGTTAATCAGGCAATAAACACAAACCAAACTATATTTTCAGGAGCATTTTCCCCACTCTGTATTATGTATGAACATTACTGTGATCTTGTTAAGAGAAGTAACTGACCAATATTGTAAGATTTGTTTAAAAAAATATGTAGTTGGAGTAACTAACCTTCACATTCAAAGGAAAACTGGGTAACTAATTTTTGCCTGGTTCATATTTACTACTGCTTTTCTCTTGGCAAAACCAGATACTGTCTTTGAGTTCACAAACACTGCAGGAAACCTTCCTTTACGTTTGAATACTTTCTGCCTTCAGAGAAACATCAATCTCCTTTTCTCATCTTCTAAAGGTTCATAAAGGAACACACAGAGGTCTGAGCATTCATCCTGTTTCTGCAATCAACAGAGGCTAAAGCTACTGAAGACCTCACAAGTGTTAAAACAGATGGGTATGATGACAACCAGATCACAAAGTAAACCAAAATCTTTCTCTCAAAATAAAAAAGTACCTTCGAGTTCACCAATCTTCTTAGCAAACACTTTCAGCTGCTTCTTTAACTTGCGAACAGTTTTGTCCTGCTTTTCCAGCTGCTCCATTAAATCCTGTGAATTCAAATAAGGGAAGGATTAAGATATGGGGACAGCCCTGGAGTGTGTGACAGAGACAAGAAGAGTGCTGCCACAGAGTTACAAGGCAGTGAGGAAAGCTGAACAGAAGTGCCATCCTCTGGCCGAGGGTTGCAAGCTGGTACACTGCCTACAACACAAGCCAAATATTGCAAATATTATTAAGTTATATGCAGCATGAGAAAGGCAAAGCTCAAAGGCAGGTAGATTCTGCAGACACTCAGAATGAGGTCAGTTCATACAGCAGAAGATATTTTGCTGCAAACCCATCTCCCTCATGCTTCCTCCCTGCTCTTCCAAATGCCTCACAGAAATTATTTTCTTTATTATTAAACAGCTATCCTGTATTTCTGCATAATTTATTCCTGTCTTTAAGGCTGACTCCTTATTCAGACCTATCCATGTTATCAGAGGATGACAGAGGTTCCTAGAAAGACCATAATTTGCACTCAGATGTATCAAATCAAACATCAAACACTATTTCTTGCTGTCATCACATTTCCTTACACTGAAACTGGTTTCTTACACTTTTTTATTCTGTACCTCAATAAATCTAGCATCTAAAGGTCTTATTCTTTTAATAAACTCTATTTGTCCTTCAAAGGAACACTCCCCAGAAACCTATCTTTGAATAGTTCTGTGACATATCTGTTGTAGTACATTAATAAAATAATCATGTAATTAAAAAAGGGAAAGTCATTCTAAAGAAAGCAAAACCTCAAGCTCAAACAACCTGAAAATCATTCCATGTTAAGTGTTGGAAAGCAGCTTAAAAGAAAAATCTCCTAAGCAGGAGGATTATTCTTGGCACTGGTAGGAACATAAGGGATTGTGAACTCCCTGCATCAAAAACATCCTCTGGGAAACTACACCTCTTCTGAAGTACTGAAATATTTTAGTGCAGCATGGGCACAAACCTTAATCACGTAGTAAAAGAGTTTACAAGCTGATACAATGCACTTGAGCAATCAGACATTAGGCCTGTTGACAACAGAATCAGGGCCGTGCTTCACATCCAAAGCACTGCTCAGTTTCACAACAGAAATCCTATCAATAACACTACACACTTGTTGTCACATAAATCAATTTCTCCTGAAACTAACATAAAAGATACATTTGAGTTCAACAGACTGTTTTCAATGTATCAGAGATGGGATGTGATTTCAGAGCAACCTCTATGTGAGGACGAATAAAGTTTTTTCTATGGTTCCTCTAAACAGATTTAACAGATTTCACGTCTCATTAAGATCTGGAAACTCATAAATTATATTCTTGCAAGCTCACATATGGTACTGTCTTTAATTACTGTGAAAATATCACCAATGTAATTCTTCATATTTTGCATTTCTGAAAAATATTAAAATAAGAATAAATTGAATCTATGACTAGATTGCTGACATTCATATTCACCTTGGTAAGGACCTGTATGATCAGTCCTCTACTTTTCTGAACTGAATCTAAATGCATCAAAGTTTCACAATAAAGAGTAGTTTTGCAAATTGAACATCTTTTACATCATGCACCTCTTCTCCAGGGCAGTATTAAGTAGTATTCAAAAAGAAACTGCTTTGCTCACAGCGCAAGGCTCGTATTAGTAACAAAACTGTGCATCAAAAAGAAACACAGATTACACAAAGGACACTCAGACTAACAAAAAAAGCAGTGAAGGAAGTAATTGGCATTGTGAAGCTCTCTGCAGGGGGATTTCCTCTGAAAGGGAGAAAGGAGACAGCCTGCTTTTCATTAGTGCTTCAGAAACAGCGACCAAGACAACAGAAAACAGGGTTCACGTGAGCTACATACAATCATCCTCTTGTAAAGGGAAATCCGGTACAACTGATACTTCTTGGGATCATCTGCATACAACTCCTCATAAAACTGCAAAAATAGGGACAGGATTGGTTTCCTCCCTCCCTCTGAGACACTGAAACTTCAGTGAGCACTGTGCAGATTAAATCAGAATACAACGAGATCAGAATCTCCTGCTTTTAGGTATCCAGGCCTTAGTTGTGCTCATGCCAGCACCTCTCAGAGAGAAGCTGATGGAGGTGAGTTGCAGAACAGTCAGGTCTTTTAAAAATGGGCCATACTAGGACTGTGAAAGCATGGAATAAAACCTTTGTGAGAACAGGGACAGGACATTTCTTATGCTAATCAAGATGGGATTGCAGTGAACACTACAGTTCTAACATGGCATCTGGAAAGCTGCAAATTGTTTCCACTCCAGGGCTCAGAGTGGAACTGAAACATACACTTGGCTTGGAGTGGACTTGCAATACTCAAACATCTGACATGAAATACTGAGGAACGAGTCTGTATTTAACAAACAAAATTACATTCTGTGTATTTGAAAACAAAGAGAACTCTTTTGGGATATAATTACATGACTGTGTGTTGTCTTGAGAACACAATGATGAGTAGGTCTCTGGGGAGAAAAATGGCTAAAAATTGTAACATATGACACAGCAGCAGGAGGGAGCTGCTGAGACAAACATTCACCATCCACCTTTGTGACAGACTGTGGCTGCTGAGGCAAACTTACACTTTTAGCCAGTTCTCCAACATGGATCAGCTGAATTATCTGATACTTTGCTCAAAATCTTTGGTATTAAGACAAGACCCCAACAGTGATAACTGTTGTCATGTACATTAGCAGGGAACCCTACACCTTGGCTTGTTTGGAGGGAACAATGACACTCACAGCCAGGATTTTTCTGGCTGAAGTAGCTTGCTTCCCTTTACCAATAACAAGCCAAACATATGCCAACACTGGTCTCTTTGGAAGATTTCCCCAGAAATGAAGTAGCCCACATAGGATGATCATACTCCTTTGTGGAAGAAGGCAGAGAGTTTTGCCCAATCCTTCCTTCACACAAAAATGTTGTGCAGCACACATGGAATACCAGCTACTAGCTAAGTGACTTCTAGCCAAGTTTCTTTTTATGGGACTATTTCTTTTTTCAAAACATACTGAATGCTGGAGCTTGTAAAATGGTGGATTATCTGTGTAGCTTCAGGCAGGGAAGAGAGAAATTGAAAGAAATTACATTAAATAATTAAAGAATTACATCTGAGTTTTTCAATGAAACAAACTAACATATTTCAGGAGAAACACCTCTCCCTGGCATTATTAGTTTTTATGACTTCCCTGGATATCAACATTCTATTTAGTCACGACTAAAGTCACCAGTTGGAAGCTGGGATCCACAAGCTTCAAACAATCCCAGTTGGAAGCTGGGATCCACAAGCTTCCTCCATGCTGCAAACTTCAAACCAATCTCCCTAAATATTATTACTTCAAGAGCTGATCTCCCATTAGCTTGCACTCAAGAAAACCACCACCCTTGTGCAATTTTCCTGCAGGAAGCTGCCATGTGAAGGATGACAAGGTGCCAGAGGTGTGTCAGGTGTGTCAGGAGTGTGAGTGCCCCTGCCTGCTCCTGCAGCCCCGTTCCCTTACCAGGTTCTCGTTGGTGAGCCGGGTGATCTCGTGCTGCAGGCTGGCCTCGATGCGCGCCTCGGGCGGCAGCTGCAGGTTCTGGGCCAGCAGCTGCTGCTGCCTGTTGTTCTCCTCCTTCAGGCTCTGGATCTCACCCCGCAGAGACTCCAGCTCGTTCTCGTGGCTCTTCCTCTGAGACTGAAGCTGAGACTCCAGCAGCCTGAGGAGGGTGAGCAACAGTCGGTGTGAGCAACCCAAAGTTACATGCCCGGCTCTCAGAGGGAGTGTAAAGCTTTAGCTGCTGCTCAGGAACAATTAGCCATGGCTTGCAAAGGAAAATGAAAAAGGCAGAGTACTCTTTAAACCCTTTAGTATGCCTTCTAATTAAATTAAGCTGGCAAGATCAAAAAGTGAAGAGGGAGAAGCTAATTGTGACACTGCTCTGCATTTCCTTCGATTGAACACGGACTGTACAGGGTGCCACTGTGGCAATAAAAGTGAAGCTAAGCCTTCTCAGATTGACTGAAGGGGTTTAAAGAGGTTTTACCTCTAAACAAATCAAATAATCCTAGATGAAGATGACACTATGTTCATTTAAGTTAGCACCTTGCAATATTACCAACAGAAAACATTTTTAGTTAACTTTTTCAGCCAGAAATAATTTAATTGCAAATGCTCGTGGATAATCTTTATGTTTGCATTAAACCCAACATTTTTCAGAGAGTTGTCCTTAATGCACAGAAGGTCAACAACAGAATCAGACTCAGGACTGAAATCCAGGAGCTTTATTCCTCACCACTAACTCATTCTTTCCCCTTGGGCACATCACATCTCAGGTTTTTCTCACTGTGAAGTGAGGATAACACGTACCAGCCTCCTGCCAGGCAGGGCCGGAGATCCACTCCTGCTTGCAAGGCACTGTCCAAGGGCTCTGACTCATAATTTTGTACACACACAGGAAATGACAATACTAGTGACTACCAGTGTTCAATTAGACAATATTTCAGGGTTTAAATATGCATAAGGCAGGAACACTTATTAGTAACTAGACTGATGAAGCACACAAGGGCAAACAGTCATTCACCTGCAATGCTCTGCCATTTAATATAAAGCTTCTTGTCTCTACAGTGCCAGGACAAGAGGCAAGAGGCACAAAGCAAACCAATCCCATCCTGTCTGCAGAACACTTGCTCTAGGTTAGATCTTCACAGGGTTACACAACATGTTAGGGGCAGAATGTGTTAGCACCAGAAAAGGAAAGACTTTAGTTATAGCAGTCGTGGCAAACCACCACTTTGTGTAGTCACTGCTACACTGAAGCACACCAGCAGGGCTGTGCAGTGAATCAGCTGTCAGGGCAGGACTAGGGAGCGCTTTGGAAGTCAGGGACACTGATGAGCACACAGAGCCAGAGCACCCCATGACCAGCACAGCCCTTGCAGAGACCACAGTGGTCCCACTGGGGCTCCAACAGCACCATGAGCAAATAAAGATTACTTCTCTTTCGTGGTTGTTTTGTGACTTACATTTTGAATCTGGCATGGAGAGATATGGGAGAAGAATGTTTAATTTACTGACCTTGAGACACAAGGAGAGTAAGATCCATTTCAGTTTGAAATTTAAGAGTACACTGATGCTACTTAAACAGTAGTTTACTAATTACTAAAATGATTGTACTTCTTTAGGCTGAAAAACTGTAAGGAACATCAGTTTTGAAACCTGGTGTAAAGGCACACAAATAGCACGTGTGTAAGTATGGTGTAAAGGCACACATGGCTACAAATACTTTCCAACTGTGGAGCTTCTGGTATTTTACAGTCTACTTTTGTGCAAATACTCTTATAAATTATGTGTTGGCTGTTGTGCCATCTTAAACTTTTTAAATTATAAAATCTGACAAGTAGAAAACCTCGGGGACTAGGTTTGAGGAAACTCCTTAATTTCTATAATTTGTGTTGAATTTTTTTCCTAGCTGTTAAAGCAATAGAAGTACTGTAGCTAAAGCAAACCCATAGCAAGGGGCACAGTTAGCTAGAAAAGAAGATGCAAATGAAGGAAAAAAAAACCATTCTGAGAAGTCTGGTAACCTGTTGGCTTGTTTTAACCCTTCATAAGCCAGCCAAAGTTCTCCGTCCTCATTCAGCATATGATAGTCCTGGGGAGATTGCCTTTCAAGAAACGTGTTTAAAAAAATACAAGAGATATATGTGATGGTGATGAGGTGACATGGCAAGGACATTACACACTATATTACAGTTACCATAAAAGAGAAACAAAAAACAAAACTAAAATTAGCAAATGACTTTTCTTGTTTATGTGTTTTTCTTCTTCATGATGCAATTCAGCTCTCAGTGACAGCCCAGCTGGTTACAGCATTCTGTGCTGTTACAATAAACACATTGCCACAGACTATTGTGACCACTGAGCTCCAGAGGGCGACAAACCAGCCTGGGGAATGGCACCATGTCAGGCCATGCAGCAATTAGAGGCTAAGATGGAAATCCAGAAAGCTTGACTTTACATTTCCCCATTATTTCCAAATCCTTTCAAATACTACACACAATTTTACTAACAAAATCAAACTACAACCCCAGCTATGAGTGTTCTCTAGACATACATGGATGAACTGACTGAACACAATATACACGGTGTGTCAAAGCAGACCCCAAGTGATCACAAAATAAAGAAAGAACTTGTACCTGTTTGTTTCCTTCAGTCCAATATATGCCTGTGCTATTTCTCCTTTGTCTTTCATCTTCTGCACATCCTCCAAGAGGATTGTGGCATCTGTCATTGTATGCTGGAAAAAAAAAATCCCAGTAAATTTAACAACACAAGTGCTCCTTGAATCCATGTTTTCTTCATGTGGAACACCAATCCTTGAGTAGCCACATTAAATAAGTGTGGGTACCTGAGCAAGAGGTTGGTCCATAATTTCTATGTCCATTTGGTTTATCTTTTAAAATAAATGCATACAAAATGGTCAACTGTTGGTCTGTCTAGTAAGTGGGTACATCTGTTAATCTCTTTCCATTTGTTCATCACATAAAAGGAACAAAATAAATTTCACAGAATGTTGAATTTGCATTTTATTCAAATTACCAGGAACAGCTGCTAATACTAAAACTGAAGCAGCAGTTTTGCCAGCTTAATTCTATTAACATTTCTTAAACATAGCATTACATGGAATCTTTCAAAGCTCAAAAATAAGAACTATTTCTCACTCATGTATTTTAAATACTCTGTCAAAGCAGAAAAGAATTGTCAAGAGCTTGAGAGTTTCTAATTTAGAGAGCATCATGGTACCATTTTGTTTCAGTTTTGGATGTTTATTATGGCACTTTTGCTTTTCCTTCAGTAAAACCTGAAATACTTAATAGATGTTTACAGTCACCTTGGCCAGTCTGATCTGAGTCACTGCCATGGAGTACCACAGGACTTTAATGAACATAAGAGATGGAATTCTGACTTTCTGACTTTCAAAACAAGCAGATGCTGTTTTCATGAGCACAATTGTGAAAAGTATTTACAGTAATTGTGGATAAATGATGGAGCCTAGATCTCTATGTCTAGTATGATTTGTGTTATCCAATATGAAAAACAATAAAATATGTAAGCTCCTCAAAGAATTATTCCCAACATCTTTATGAGACCTTTGAGGTCTTTCTACTATTAATTTACTCCAGAGTAAAACTGCTGTATCTCACCTGCCAATCTATCAAGGTTTAGTAGTCTGAACATCTATAATTTAGTGTCAGTTCAGTTTCTTATACTCTTACATGTATACAACTTCATTTTCTAATCAAACACTCAGCAATTCCCATCCAGTTATCTAGAGATGACAATGTAAGCCCACAATGTTTGCTGCTTGCTGAGGACAGCAAACACTCCAAAGTAAGGTCCTTCTTCATACCATAGACATTTAATTTGTTGTGAAATACAAGGGCTTTGCAAGTTAACAGAGGCACCTGGTTCCCAGATCACTGTCCTTACCCCTCAAAGATACTCAGCAAGAAACATGATGGAGCTGACCAGACCAATTCCTACATCCTTCCTTTCATATTCAGGTTGTCATAAACCAACTGTTAAATCTGCTTGTTTTGAATTAACTTGTTTCCCTGTTTGGCAAAGCATGAAGATGGGGATGCAGAGGTCACAGAATTAATGGAAAAGTCATTCAATAATTTCAAGGTAAAATGCAAGAACATGTAGGTTACTTAAGAGGCAGGGAAATGACAGCTCAATATTGTTGAGGGTTATTTTAACATTTCGTAATTCTGGTTTGTAACTGTAGGAGAAAATGTGTACCTTATCCTCCTGGCAATCAAATTGGTAGGCAAGAAAGAAGAGAAACAAAACATTAAAAAAAATCTGTCTGTGCTGCAGCTGCCCAACCTAAAAAGCAGAAGCTATCTGCAAACTGGCTGCTGGCCATCCCACAGGTCACCTTCCTATTTCCCTCATACTCACAGCCACTGTAAAACCAACCCTTGCATCCCACCACTGCTGAGAATGTTATTGAAAGATTTACTAAGTAGTTTTTTACAATGTTCTAAATACTACACAAAAATGTGTTCTGTTTTCTTTGCAGTCAATCATTTAAAACAAGACTTACGCATCATCTTCATGCACCACAGACTCCCAGCTTACTTAGGACAAATATAGACATAACAGCAAAGGAAAGATGACATATCTGTTCATTCCTTGCTGCAGTTATGAAACACAGGATAGCTCAGTTCAGTGGAAATTACTAGTTCCTTGATTTACATGATACCTTTCCAGGTTGAATGATTCTTATTTGCAAAGCTATTACTTCCCTAACTGTGTCATCAGAGCTTTTTAGGTGATGATTTCAGTGGTTGTAATCTACTCTTCTTTAAATAAAAGCATGTAGCACCTATCAAGCAATAATATGGAATTTACACATCTTCAGAGGTCATCTTTACAAAATGTTACTGACTAGCAACCATACAGATGTAGAACAAACTGCTCCTTTTGCTCAACTATTAATTGAAAGGAATTCCCTGAGAATTCCTTTCAATTTTCCAGTCCAAAGGCACTAGAGAAATTATACAGCCCTCAGTGAGAATTATTTGTGCACTGTTAAAGGAGTCTGAGGGGATCAGACCTTTGGTACAGCCTGTACATGTTCACCTGAGAGCTGGTAGAGAAATCCCAGACTGATTGATTAATACAAGCTCCTAATTCAGACTGCTGTGATTTGTGCACTAATAATGGACCAACAGATTACACTTAGGAAGGTTTTCCAACCCACACTACTTTCTTCTGCCACTTCAAGCAGGCTGTTAATAAATAAAGCACGTTAATGACGCAGTGTAACTCTCCTACCTGCTGAGTGTGACTTACCTTGGGCTGAATCGCCTCTTTCTGGCTCACAAGCTGCGACCTCAGGATGAGAACTTCTTCCTTGCGTACTTCCAGCTCCTCACTGACCGAGGTCAGCTGGTCCAGGAGGACTCTGTATGCTGGGGCACCAGGAGCAGTCACCTCTGGAGCTCGTGTCTCTGTCAGGGCCTTCTGCAGCTCATTCAACTCGTTCTTCAGTTTCTTATTCTCAGATTCAAGCTCTTGACGCTGCAAGAAACAAGGACAGTTCTGTCACCCGGCAGCACTGCAACACGTCTGTAACCCACAGGTACAAAACCATGGACAGAAATGATAAAAATTACGTGCAGCTGCAAGAAATCCATCAATCTCCCCTGTATCCCTGGCCCCTTGACTGTGGCCAATAGTGGCTGGGAGGATTTCACTAACAGGACTAACCTTTTGTCTGAAATGCAAAACCAGAGACTCAGTCTCTGTGGTCAGGATGACCCCGAGGTGTTGGGAAGTCTCTTTTTCCCAGCCCCGGGATCAAAGGAGGAGTCAGGATTCCTCGGCTCTGGTTTTCAAGGCTGTTTAGTCTCTGTTATCTAGAACATTCTTTCTCTGATCTGCTGAGGTCTGTCTAGCAAGTCGGTCTGTGGCACACTGACCGCCCTTGGGGTGGTGTTATCTTTTTATACTACAAACTACGTGTACTTTATTTACAATAACTTTCCAATACCTATCGCCTATGTTAGACAGTGAGTTTCTACTCTAAACCAATCCAAAAGTGCCACCATGACACAGAAGATGGAGGCTAGGAAGAAGAAAGAAGAAGGACAAGGCACGCCCAAATCCCTCCATCTTGGCTTCTGAACCCCCATCCTAAAAACCCCAAAGTTTTCCTTTTGCACCCTGTGACACACTAACTATCATTCTACTTAAGCTCTCGTGGCTTGTAAATCTTCACATAAAGCTGGTAATTTTCTCCATGGGTTAAAATCAAAGTCACAGGTGTCTTTGGCTTTGTGCCAGGGGCTCGAGCCCTCCAGGGCATCCAGAGGGATGTCCTGGGTTCCCACACCAGAGCACACTCACATGAATCAGACAGATTTGATGGCAAACAGAATTGTCAAGCTTTTTCTCCTCTTAAGGGAAAAAAAATGTTCACAACAAATAGTCAGCAGGCTAAGAAAATTCTGCATCACAATTAGGAAATATTTTTAGTTTTAGTGGTCTAAGATAGGCAGTAATTTAAATAATATTTTTGAAAAAGAGACCTACATTTATCACTGTATTTTTGCTCAAATTATAGCTGTACTAAGTGTTTTAACAGAGAACTCCCCCTGGCTTAGGGGATCTTTTTGTTTTGCACCCCAGCCACACATTCTACACCTCAAAAAGAGCAGTCCTACAATGAAATGACTGCTGGGGAATATTTGTTCTAATTTCTCCAGCTACTATTTGGAAACAGGAGGGCTGATGTAATTTTCTATGCCTGCACATACTATTGGTGGCAAGAGTACTACTAGAAAAAAAGCCAGAAATCTCTGTTTTAGAATTACCTTGAGTGACTCATATTCCAACTCTGCACCTCTTATGGGAGGCCTTTCTTCCTCCTATGAATGAATACAAACAAGTGTGAAAACTCAAAATCCTTCACTGAGGTAGGAAAACAAAAGAGAACTCAATTATTTTCCTTCAAAACAGTAAAACATTCTGGTACAGCTAACTGCTGTAGTTTGAATATTGGCATTGTCTCCTTTACTTCTGCATTTATGACACATAATTGGTTAATATTAATAAAATCACATACTGTCACTGGCAATGAAACAGAGCAGGATGAACCCCAGTATGCTAAAGAAATTCACTGGTAGAAATGTAACAAGAAACAATTGCCAAAACTGATTTCATAAATTTTCTAAGAACTTCTAAGGGACCAAATCAGGAGAATTTACACTACAATCAGCTAAGGTGTCTAAGCCCAGGGCATTGGCTATGCATCCTGGTTGAAACATTTCTTCTTCTGCCTAAAATGAACAATTACCCATTCTCCCCATCAGTAAAGTCAATTTCCTTATGGCTATTCCTTATTAAAAACAGTCTTTCAGTCTTTTTTTTAAGCAAAGTCCCAAGCACTTTTTGTTTTGTCTTCCATTAGAGGATCTCAAGGACCTTGGAAAACAAAACAACCAGTCCCTAGAACTAAGCACCGGTACGAAACTCCTCATTAAAAAAAGCAAGTGCTAGAGGAAGATAAAGATTTAGAGAAAGCCAGTCAGCATTCACAGAGCTACTGATTCACAAGAAGGGACACAGTGGTGTCAGCATTTGATCAGCTGCAAGGAGCCCACCTTAGCTTTGGCACGGAGAGCCTGCTCCTCCTTTCTGTCCAGTTCATCCTGCAGGGACTGCTTTTCCTGCTCCAGTTCTGAAACCCGTTTCTGCAGCTTGAGGAACAGAGACATGTCCAGCGCTGCTTTTTTCTCACTAGGCTCCTGCTTCAGAAACAACAGAGGCAAGTCAAGAACCATTCCCCTGGCACAGCACAAGGAAGCACAACGGTGAGTAAAGATGGGAAACAGACTGGGAAAGAGAGGAACACAGAGATGTTACTTGATTCTGAGCATTGACTATCTAAAATATTTCATCTGCTATCAAATACTATTTTAAAAAGGATTTACTAGTAGAAAATGTTTCTAAGCCTAAAGCCTAGCAAAAGAAAGCACTAGGCACTACCTAGCAGACAGGAGGTCTATAACTAAGCATACCTTATAGTCTTACTTGTTTGAAGGGGGGAAAGTAGAAAAAAGAAAAAGTTTATGGTTAGACTCACCTGGAAACAACTCTAAATAATGGCTTTTTTGTGTGTTGGTTTAGTTTTCAATGATTTCTTTAGTAAGTTCTTCAGCTAAAGAGAAATCTCCCTGGCAATTTGAAGGTTAATTTAGCGGGATGTGACACAAAAAATTGGTAACGGGAAATATATTTTATGCCTTTTTGCTTTTATTGTGCTAATTATACAGCCTGTTCTGAGCCTAATTCATCAGCTTCTTCACTATTCTCTAGGCAAGGACCAATGTTTGCAATCTGAAGATGCATTAGAAATTGTCCATCAGCCTTTTTGTGCTTTATGTACTGAGAAGATCAAAGTATTTACCATGAACTGTACCATAAAATTTTAAAGCCTATAAAAGGAACTAGAAAATTAATATAAATGACTGTAGCAGACAAGCAAGCACAGCCATTTCCACCTCATCTCCTTTTAGTGTTGAGGGGAAGAGTCATAAACCACATCAACAGCTCAGGCAAATGGAAAGAGACTTTTGAATTTTCTGGCTTTACTTGTTTGCCTTGAGGTGGGCCTGATTTTTTAATGTGGTTTTGTATAATTAATCTATATTGTTAGTTTAGAGTTGGAACTGGAGAATGCTGAGGGGTTAAACAAAAGAGTGCTGCATTTGTTCACACTCTTGTGTGAGTTCATTTCCTCATTCATATTCTAAAACCCAAAGCTGGCTCTGGAACAGCAATTCAGCAAATCTATCAGCCAAAGGAAAAGCTGGCATTTGGCTCATATGTGACATTCCATCTCATGTAGTTGCACTGTCCTCCTCCTGACTACCCTTGAATGTAGGAGCATCATCCTGAAACCATTATGCAAGGTGAGAAACATAAGTGGGAGGGCAAACGATGACAGAGTGCACAGAGAGGCTGTGCCAGCCCCAGTGCGTCAGGATATCTGCATCCAGAGCAGAAAATCATTCTCTGTGGAGGCTTTCCAAAGCAGCCCTGACAGCCTGTCAAAAGCTGCCCTGCAGATCCCTAACCCAGGCAGAGGGCACACAGGGTGTGCTCTGTGTTTGCAGCCTCACTGTGATGGGATGGGCTGGAAGGGAGAGTTATCTTGGAAACTATTAGCAATGGCTTGGAGTTGCACCACAAATTATTTATGGTTATTACTCATTAGCTGAATCAAGTCATCTTTCTGGACATTTTTGAACATCTTCCTGATCATTTTTCCAAACACTCTGGGATTTGTATTGCTGCATATGCAAGCAAACTCCCATTCTGTGAGTTTGATTCCTCTCTATGTAATACAGAAAACCTGATCCAACATGAGTTTCTGATCCCCAACAGGAAGCTCACTCCATGTAGCTACTAAGGATGCAGCTTGCCATTTTAAATCATTGACTATAAAGCAGGCAGGCTCCTCAGGAAGTCTCACTGGCTCTCTGAATTCCTACTTTGGCCTGAATAAGCGATTGTGCTTACAAACACTGACAACCAAATGTTTCACAGATGTAAATCAGCTGGATCACCAAGTATCTACTTTGTGCTTATTGTAATACAAGAAAAATTCAAAGCATATTTTGACAGTCTTTTTACACAGAATCATAACTAAGGAATAAGTGCTCTCTAAAAGGAAATGGAGAAAGTTGGATTAAAGCATTAGATATCTCAGTATAAGCATATGGTTGTCGAAGCACTTATGAAAAAAAAAAGAAAGGAATGAGTTCAACCACGTATCAGTGAAAAGTTGTGGGGGATTTTCAACATTACCTCCATCCTGAGTGGTAAATCTTCTGCTTCTGTGATCTCAGAGCTGAAAGTGTATTCAGATTCATTGCTACTGTGAGTTGAGTCCGTTCTTTTGTGCCCAGGCTTGGGGATGCTCTGAAGCGCAAGTGGAACAAATCAGTACCAGTACATGGCCTTCCCTGCCACTGTCTCTTCACAACCACAGCTTAGAATATTTGGTGTTATGTCATAGTTATCAAAATTAGTAAGAAAATATTTTTTACTCTGGTCTCTCCAAAGACCTAAAAGCCTGTGAGATACAGTTAGCACTCAGCTCCATGGAGACAGGCCAAGGAGTGCTGCAGAAAGCAGAACCGAGCAAGGATGCAGCACTTTGTGGGAAAGAAACATTCAGATTACAGGAAGCACAGGCAGCTTTTTACTTTTTAACGTCCTAGACATTCTATTGAAGAATACTTTATATTCCTGCCACACAGAACATTCCCAGGACTACTTAAAATTTATCACTGGATGAAGATGGCTCAAACAACCCCAGCAGATGTGAAGAACTTGAGGGCAAAATAAGGGTGGACAGCACAAGTAATACCACCAAGAAAGTCACAGCAGAAATTCAGCCTTCTTCACATATGTGACAATTTTGTTGTTTCGATCAACAACAAATTTTAAATGTATTTGTTTTGGCTGAGCTAATGAAAATAAACAGGATTTAAAAGGACAAATTCTCCTTTCAAGTACAGGTCAACACATCAGCTGACAACACCAACTTATCCCATTAGTGTCACAGACATATTTTCTGAAAAATGCTTTTGCTAGGATTTTTCTCCTGAGAAGCTGAGAAGACTCAGAACAGAAATGTAAACAATAACTATCTGATGGCTGTGGAATGTGGTCTGGAGATGGTTTACCAACAGGGGCATCTTTGATTGGTGTCTTGTGGCTGTTTTTAATTAATGACCAATTCACAGGTCCAGCTGTGTCATGGCTGTGAGCAGTCACAAGATTTTATTATTCATTCCTTTCTTTGCTAGCCTTCTAATGCCTCCTTGCTCTTTCTTTAGTGGAGTTTTAGTATATAATTTTCTTTTAATATATGTCATAAAATAATAAATCAGCCTTCTGACACATGGAGTCAAGATTCTCATCTCTTCCCTTGCTGGGGCTGCCTACAAATCCCCCACCCTAGAGTCTGCCTGCACACAGGTGTGAACAGCTGTGGAGCACTCACCACCATGAGGTTCATCTCATCCTTGAGGTCATCGTAGCGCTCCTCCAGGCGGCTGAACTCATTGAGCAGGTTCTGGTACCGCAGCCGCTCGTCGTTCAGATCCAGCTCCAGCTGCTTCGTCTCCTCCACCAGCTTCCTCTCCATCGACTCTGCCCCACACAGAGGGATCCCAAGTGAGAATTCCAGCCCTTCCCACCATGCAGGGCACCCAGGCAGGAGGTACAGGCCTGTGTCTGCACCAGAGGCACAGCCTGCCATTGGAAGCTGCTGTTTGTGCTTCTCTGGGCAAACATTCAGCCAAAAATATGAAGGGCCAAAGCATTATTGTGGCAAGCACAGAAGAGCTCACTCAGCCAAGTTAGTTATTCTGCTAATATATTCTATAGATGATTTCAGGAGGAAGGAAGAAGGAGCACTAGCTCATTGCTGTGCTATGTAAAAGCAAAATGTGAGGTGCTTTACACCTCAAGCATCCTGATCCTCCTCATCACAGCTCCCTTCATCACAGCCCTCACATCTAGAGTTAAGCTTTCTTGGCTGCTGCCTACACAGTCACAGCAGCCAGAAAAGTCATAGTGGATAAACTGAATTAAATATCAGAGCTGCCTTTTAAAAATTGAAGTGCTTTGGAACAGTCAGCCCCCCTAAAAAAGACCCTGAACCCTTAGGATTTTGTGGAAATTTAAATGGTAAAGAATTCTCATGTTTGCAAGTTCTTAAAAAAAAGAAATGAATGCACAAAAAGGAATGTAAACTAAGGCAAATTAGCCCAATCCATGCAGTAGAGTGTTACTTTACCAGGTAGCATGAAGTAGAGAACCTGAATAAGAGAACAGAGCCAACCTGTTATTTCCTTGGCCTGGTCATGGATGCGGCGGTTCAGCTCCTCCTTTTCTGTTTTCAGTAACGAGTTCTGCTCTTTCAGCTCTGACACCAGCTACAGAGATAATAAAATATTTGACTGAGAATGCAGTTCATCTTTCATCAGTAGCTCTAAAAACAGTGGCATCTTTGCTGTAACAAAAGTTCAAATACTTAAACTGTTCTTCACAAAGTGGAACTGGTAAACTAAGTTGTATCTTCATTTCCAAATCACATTTCTTAAATATGCACCACTGTTGACTCCTCTGTATGTTCTGAACCCCATTTCTAATCAGATGCTAAAATTGTCCTGATGCACTGATGTCCTGAAGCACTCCACAGTGCAATGTATTTTTCAGTAAAGTCCCAAAGATGTAAATGGCTCATTAAAACAGAAATATTCATAAATAGTAAAACATTTGGTAGTTCTATGGTAAATTCCATTGCATTGGGTAACACCAAAATTTAACATCTTGCCTGTGCCCTAAAGCTGTGTCGCTTAACCTGTGTTCAGGTTTGCCAGGTACTCATTTGTCTCTGATTATGGTTACCATGCATTCACTTTGCCTTATCTATTAATATTTTCTCTTATGCTTATCTGATATTGAACCTTGTCACTGCAGCATCACATCATGATGGATTGGCTCTTCCAATACTCAAACTTGCACCACTATCAGCAAGTACTCCTGACAGAAATCAGCCTGTTTGATATGCTTGTGGTTAGCAAAGAAAAGGGGTTAGCTGAAACCTGTTGAACTAGACTGTGCACATGTGTTGAATAGGCTGGCTGTCTACATTAGGCAGGATATAGCAGCACCTTTGAATACTGAATGTGGGACAGATTTCTGCTATCAATGTGATAGATAGAATGATACCTGCCTCTCTAGGCAGGTAAAATGAATGAATTCACTACCTCTAAGTCAGAAAGCTCAAGGATTTGGCTTTGCAAATTCTTTCAGTATCAAAATCTGAATAGCTTGGATACATATATTTACATACAATATACGGATTTAGCTGGATTTAGCATATATCTCTACCACAGGTGTAGCCATTTAGACACCAAGCCTATTTAGGATTGTACAGCTATAAAAATACAATAAAAACACCAGCCACGCAAGTGAAAAAAAATCAAGCCTGGGCAAGACCTGAGTGGCCACTTCAAATCCTCTCATGCATCTGGGACCCCATACATGCCTGCTCAGTCTCATGTTTGTATTTGTCTGCGCGCTCCTCAATGCTCTTCTTCTCGGCCTGCGTGTGGTGCAGCTCCGTGCGGAGCTTGGCGATCTCCTCCTGCAGGCTGAGCACGCGGCTCGTGGCGCTCCGGGCCTCCTCCTCGCTCAGCCGCAGCCTCTCCACGTCCCCGCGCAGCTTCTCCGTCTCCGTCGTGTACGTCACCTCCAGGGCGGTCATCTTCTCCAGCAGGGACTTGTACTCTTTGTTCTGTGCAAAACACCACGCAGGCAGAGCAGCTGTTAGAGAGGTTCTGGTTCGAGGGAGCCTTTTCCTTCCCTACACAATACACCCAGACGTGGGAGCACAGGAGCAGCTTCCCCATTTCAAAAAGGTTTTGCAGAATTGCTTAACGAGGTGACAGAGCAGTCCAGTCTCTAAGCCTGCACATCCTAAACTAAAATCAGATGAAGAGCCCACATACAGACAGGATCACCCCACCTTCCCCCGACACAGAGCAACTGACGTGCTTCAAACGCAGCACTGGCGTTAAGCGAGTGGGAGTTTTTCTCAGTTCTGCTGAGAGGAACAAGTGGATGTTTGACTGCTCCAGTTCTGCTGTGGCCTCCCCTTCTATCACAGTTCTCCATCAGAAAAGAAAACTGAGCCCTTACAATGAAAATTCAGTGCACTCTGTGAATGCCCACAGCGCTGAGAAAGCTAACCACGACTGACACGTTTTCCAGGAGGCCGGGAGCTTTTACCTGCTCATCGATTTTCCGCTGCAGCTGCATGATCTTGTTCTCCAGGCCAATGTGGAGCTTCTTGTAGCGCTCCACGGAGCGGGCCTCTATCTTGAGCTTCTTGAGCTCCCTCTTGGCCATCATGCGGCGGTAGCAGCACTGCAGGTAGACGATGGCGCGCAGCGTGCGGCGGTAGCGCCGCCGCGCCAGCCAGCCCCGCACGTGCTTCTGGATGACCACGGACTTGTGCTCCCGCAGCATCTGCGGGGGAAAACACACGGGAAACACGGGGTGAGAGCTGCAAACTGCACCTCTGCAGTACACAGAGCCCCCTGTAATGATGGACACTGACACATCTTCGCCTGCAAAGAGAAACTTCTGAAGAGCAGCGAGAAATGGAGTAACTTCAAATTAAAAATAAGAGGGAAAGAAGACTGGAACAAGAACAATAACAATGAGTAAAAAGAAAAGGAACCCTTTTCTTTTTAAAACATGACAAAAGAAAACTGGAGGCACGAGAAAGGACTGGAGAAACATGAGAAAAACATGACAAAAAGAACTGGAGGCACATGGGAGCACCAGGCATTCCTTTGTGCTGAGGTCAGAGCTCAGCTAATTGCAAAAGTATATAGTACCTGCTGGCAAGATTACAAATACAATATTTTTTCTAAACTGTATCTTTATCTAGAAACACTTTAGAATCGTTGACATGTGCTGCATAAAGTTCATCAATACAAAGTTTAAAATTACCCCATTTGATATGCAATGCAGTCAGTCCTGCATTTCCCAGAAGAAATTGTAGCAGCTGTTAAGAAGTCAGAAGCTTTTGGTTTGTTTGTGTTATTTTGTTTTGGGGGTTTTTTGTTGCCTTTTTTTACATATCTTAGGCTTGCCAGCATGGAAAAATTTTCATCTATTCTAATAAGAAATTTATACTGTAGTAATTTGAATTTATTTTATGGCAGAAATTTCAATTTAAAAAAATCTGTAACATAAACCAGTCAAGTGTGTTAGCCAGACAGTTCAGCTTAGAAGAGTCTACCACTTGTTTATGGATCTTTCACCTACTAATTAAATCACAGATCACTCATGTCTGGAACCCCCGAATTCAAAGAAATTACATGAGATATGCATGGAGAACCTGCCCAAATCCACAAGGCTTCCAGTACTCTGACAGCTTTAGAGTTCACTTAATTCTGCAAATAAAACAGTTTATTCTAAAGAAATAATTATTTAGGGTTTCATGTTAATGCTCAGAATTGATAGTTTAAATATCATAGGCAGTTCACATTCTTACACTGATTTATCACAAAGCTAATAAGAGAAACTAGTCAGGTAACAGTAATTTTATTTTCTTTTAGACTGCTTAGCAAATGAACTGAAATGTGTTAGAAAGATTACAGTTCCAGATCAATGAATTTAAAATTCACTGGCAAAGTGGCAAGACTATAATACATAGGAACTTTCTCCCTTAGCATTTATTTCTGAATTAAAAATGAGACTGGAAATCCCAGCACTCAGTTGCTCAGCACACCAAGGTAAGGAAGCAGCTCTCTGAAAAGCACAGCAAGGTCAAAAGCCAAAGTCCTCCTGACTGCTGTCATGGAGTTGGCATTCCTGCCTCCTCCTTACACACTTTCTGGAACACTCCTTCAGGTTCCCAGCAGGAATACAACTAGCACTGGAATACAACTAGCTTTCAACAATGTTCACCCCCTAAGTTTGAAAGCAACAATTTTCACCTGGAGTTTGAAAGCAACAAGCCCTGTAAAATACCTCCATGGTGCGGGGATGGTCCTCATCCGCCAGGGAATTCTCGCATCCATGCACTCCAGGGAGGAAACAAGCCACTCCAAAGTACAGTGAGAGGATTAGCAAAGTTACTTCATCTACCAGCTATATCCCAGGAAAGCTTGTGTCAAAGCTAAGGAGGAACTAGACTCCTTGTCCAGCTGAGAAGCACGTTGCTATGTCTCAGGCAGGAGCTTTCCCCAGGATGTGTGAAACAGATGATTCAACCATATTAAATTCCTTGTTCTGCCCACGTGACTCAAGACATGCCCTCTCTTCCTACAACAACAACAGGTCCCTTTCACAATCCTAGGGATCAGCACGTGTACCACACATTACTGCAGCTAGGGCTCAGGGCTCACAGGGCAACCTTTCAGTTTCACTCTTCTGCAATCATCAACTCCACAACAACTGTGTTTACCTTCCCACGGCACCCAGAGCCTGTGCTTCCCTCTCTGGCCATCCTGCACCTCAGCTTGGGTAAGATCCCACCTTGGGAGGCCAGGACAAACACAGCACACCGCAGGGGCACTGTCAGTGTCATGTTTTACTGCAGAGAACAATTCACAGCTCGAGGGGGATGCTCCTGACAGGCAGGTCTGACCACCCCTTCCAGGGACTCCTCCAGAAACCTGCCATCTCCATTAGCCGGGAATATAACAGGTTTATTAAACTGTGCTGCAAGACAGATGGGCTGTGTGTTACTCATGTCACTAACAAGGCATAGGGAAACAACTCCCATCTTCCTGAAGATTTCAGGCCACCTACTGCTGTGACCCAGGTGCCACTTTATCTGTCAGACCACTGTTAAAAACACATCTTGCTTAACATCACAAATATAGTCTGCAATAACAAGAATGCTAAGAGTTCCAACAAAAAGGAAAGTGGATGTCCACATAAAAGAACAGCCAAGTAAACCACAAGGGTCTTACTACTAAGAAATTCTTATCAAGGTTTATTTTTTTTTTCAACTTTGTGGTTAGTTTATGTTAGAATACTACACATGTGACTGTGTAGCAAGTTTTGTACAAATGAAAAATACAAAGAAACTTGGCAGTATTAGATATATCTAATTTCCAGGTGCTGTCCCTAATCCATGCTCTGCTATTTTGTCTGTGCATCACACAAAACCTAATAGCACCCACACAAAACATTTCAGATTCCCAAGATGACACCACAGAGAAGCTTTGTCCTGAAAGTGTGTGGAAATAAACGATGAGTGAAGAAGTGCATTGTGATTTCTTACCATCTGGTACTTGTTTCTGACCATGTAGCCCCTCAGGAGGGCCTGGAGAGCAATAGTGGCATCCCGCATGCACCGGTATCTCTTGCGGACCACGTACATGCGCTGGAACTTCTGGATGGTGATGGCAGCTCGTGTTCTCCTCAGGAACTTGGCATAGCTGGGGAAAAGATCACAAACAGCACCTGTAATTATGTGATTGAATGCTTGGGGGTTTTTAATAGCCTGTATTTTTAGTTTCTTCTTAGTGTTGTCAGTGACACAGTACATTTACTTGCTGTGTACAACAGAATGACAAATTAACAGAAACCTTGCAAAGCTTTACAGGGAAATGTTTTCACTTCCCCTAAGAACTGCACTAAACAACTGACAAGGTAAACTCAGCTTAATTTCTCATCTCCTCTTCTCCAACTTTAAAGCTGTTTCCACTATGTCATTTTCCAGATCTACTCTCCCAACCTCCACTAGCAGAAAATGTTTGCTTGTTCTTGGCTATTGCAGTAAGACAATTACAGAGCATCATGACATATGCCTCTTTCTGAACGTTGGTTATTAGCGCCTTCATCACCACCCTGTCTTTGAACAATTCCACCTGTACTCCTGCCCTTCTCTCTGGCCCCATGGCCATCCCTCAGAAGTCAATCCAAACAAGTCACTGACTGATGAATGTCCCTTTACAGCTGCACCCTGGGTGAGGAATGGCTTCTCCAGCAGGACAGACCCAGCTGGGAGGGCACGCGGAAACTGGGCAATAAGGACTCAGACAGTCCTGCTTTACCTCACCTGCAACATATCTCCTTAGTACTACTAATTTCTGCATCACAGAGCCAGGGTGCTACTGTCCTCTCAGAAAGGTCAAAACCAGTCAGGACAGACACACTCATTATATTCAATTTCCTTCATTTCCTTGGAAATTTATTTCCTCTCAGGCAGCACAGGAAGGCAAGAACAGATGTATCTGTTTAAATGCCCTGCTTACAGGGCTCTGGACTGGGCTGGTGTGGCACTTGCCCTGAGCAGTGCTTACCATCGTGCCTGGTACCCTCTGACGTGTCTCTGGATGGTGATGGCAGCCTTCCTCATGCGCATGTACTTCTTCCTCATCAGCCAGCCCCGGATCGTCTTTTGGATGCGGATACAGGCAGCTCTCAACTTATCTGCCCTTATTTTTTCCAGGTAGGCTACTTGACCAGCACGGAAAAATATTTTTGTCTTCCCAAACTGGTACTTATCCTTGTCCTATTTTCAAAGGTAAAAAGAGGATAAGTTACAGCATTAAGTGTTAGTGCATAAAAAAAGGCATGAAGGGCTAAATGAAAGCACAGTTAGTAAAGAGGCAAAATTATCTGTGTAATATTTTGGGTAATCTGAGACTTAAATTAAGTAGTGGAGAAGGGTATTTTCTCTGTATGATTCTGTTAAAAATTAATATAATAAGGCCACAAGCATGGCCCAAAGGGGCAATGTGAGATTTTTGCTTAGATGGAAATGCCATAAAGATAATAGCATGGAACACTGCAGGAGGTGACAAAGGGGCCCAGAGGATGAAAGCAATACAGGCAGTGCACATGTACAATTTTCTGTTTAAATTGTAGCTGACCCCTCTGAACGGTCCATCCTCAACCACATTACACAGTGCAAACAAGGCAGCTGGGGCTTCAGGCATGTACAAATCACTTATTGTATCAGGACTAGGGCAGAACAAAGCATGCCGCTGCTCAAACACATCTGAAATTTCAGAACTGAACCAGAAAGAATAATATTTTATGTCTATAGGCTGTAGTACTCCTTTGAGGGAAAAACAGAATATACAAAGCCACACTGAAAAAAATTTTGATTTAATTTTGTTGGCTGTTTGATTCTAAGTTAAAAGGAACAGCAGTCAAAGAGCTGTAGGATACATTTGTGGTTTAGTATCTTGTAAAGGTACTAAAATAGTGTGGCTACGAGGGAGTCAGTGACACTGTCTCTATTTCTGCAGATTGCAAGTGCTCTCAGCTCTCAGTCCAGTACCTGAATCAGCTTCTCCAGGACATTTTTACACGTCTGCTTTCGGTCACCAAGGACATCCCTCTGCTTCATCAGAACCCGGTAACGGCTGAAGAACTCCTGGTACGTCCACCTGTCCCAAAAGCAGAGCACCAGAGCCAACAGTGAACATTACCTCAAAGGGAACTGCAGCAGGAAGCAATGCAGAGAGAGCAGACCCACCTGGAGGGGAAGCCAGCAGCGCTGATCCGGATGGTCTCCAGCACACCACAGGCTCTCAGCTGCTGCACTGCCCGCTTCTCATCAAACCTAGGGAGGAACACAAGGTGGCTTTGTCTGGGGCTGGGCTTGCACTGTCTGGGGGTCCTGGCTGTGTGCACACCCAGGAGGGAAGTGGCACGGTGGGGAGCAGGGGGGGTTGGTAAGGTGCTCCTGAAACTCAGGGGTGACAGAGGACAGTCTGAGCCCACTGGCACTTCCTGCTGGCCAGCACAAGAGCTACAGGAGCCTTTGTGTGCCTGGGCTTTGAGAAAAACTCTAAGCAAGTTCATATATGGAAAAAAAAAAAAGAAAAAAAGAAAAAGGCTTTGGGATCTGAAAAAGCAAATTCCAGCTCAAGGAGGGCAAACCCCAGTTACATTTGAAATTGCTAGCAATGAAAATGTTGGAACTTTTTGTTATGCATCACCATAAACAAAAAAATGGCATCAGGAAGCATTTCTCCCTCTATTCATCCCCAAACATCTCCTGCTGTAATACACACACACGGGGAATCCATAACCAGAGACACAGCACTTCATTCCTGAGTGAGCAAGGTCCAGCAGAGCCTTGATCCTCACTGGCCTTGGGCAATCCCTCCCCAAAGGGGCTCCCCAAACCCCACAGGAACTGGAATCTTACGTGAATGGGAACTTGAAGTCGTTTGGCTTAATGCAGCGCACGTAGTGTGGAGTTGTAGCATTCAGGGTTTCCATCAGCAGATGAAGAGAGTTTCGAAACTTTTTGAAAAAGAAAATGAAAATATTATTTATTATTCCAGGGAATAGCCAAGGTCAGGGAATAGCCTCAACAAGCTCAGTCATTTTTGAGATAACCTCAGAAAACAGACCTGATTTGCATACTTGTATTTTATTATGGCAAAGATATTTTATGTTTGGCCACTGATGACTGGAATCAAGTTTTCTGGGGATTGAACCCCGCTTTGGATTTGAATCAGACAAAGTGGCACATGATCCAAAAAACCCAGTTTAAAATTTTCTAACCTTCTCAGCATCCACGTTAAATTTGTTTTGAAAAGCATCAGTTTGGGGTTTGGCATCATAATAAAAAATTGATAAAAAATAATTTTAAAAAATTAATAAAAATAAATTCCCTGCAGTGCATTGGTAACTGGGGACTATTTGCACCTAGCTGAAAGTCACAATAAGCTGGACCTCTCTCAAAATCACAAGGGATCCCACGAGCCACCAGCAAACCTTGAGACACATGAGACAGGAGGTGAAGAGAGACATTTTGTAACAGAGCTGCATCTTCAAACTCACCTGGTGTCCCACAGTTTTCTTGTGCTCCTTGCTGGCTTGGCCTGGCCTGGCCTTGGCAGGCTTGACAGGCATTCGAGTCAGAGGCACGCGCCCCGAAGGGGCTGCTGATGTGGGGCTGAGCACCTTCTCCTCATCCTGGAACAACTCTGGCAGCAGCTTAAACTGGTTAATAGCATAAAAAACACACACAGGGTAAGAACCCAGCAAGCAATTGCACCTGTTTGTGCTTAAGGTTAAATTCCAGGCTCAGCTTTTGTAAGAACTGCATTTTTGGTGAACTTCACAGGGGACAAATGCAAAAAGCAGACATGCTAAATGGTATAGTGAGTGGGCCATGATTTAACGCCAAAACTTTTGTGGCTTTGATCAGTGAGTCTCCTTCTCAAGATAAAATTCTGATTTTTTTTTCATATAGGCAACAACAGCCATGTGAAACTGTTAGATACCAACAGCAGTTTCCTAAGTACCAGCTGCAATTATAAACAGCTGCTTTGATCCAAGAAGGAAACGACAGGGTCCTCTCATATTCCAATGGTGCATCAGTCTCCTTTGTGGTTGAGAGGTATCTGGGACACTGAATAAAGCAGCAGGCAGCAAAGATTATTCCTGCTTTATCACTCCAAATTGAAATAATCAGCTTAACAGAGGAAACATCAACTGAAAAAACCCCCACTAGCCAAATTTATCTGACTGAGATCTACTCCCTGCCACTGGGAGAAGAAGAAAAACCTGAAATGTCCTTCCAAATACCACACAGGACTTCTGCTTCCCCTTCTCTAACGGCTACAAAATATACTGGATACATAACAGCTGCTTTGAAGCAACTTATAACTAAAAATAACACCACCAGGTCTTTCCACTGACAACTACAGCTCTTCAGAACCATTATAGGAGAATCTGAACCTCTCTACCTGTCCATGAATAATTTTATATCTAGCATCTGTGCCTTTTTCCCCAAGAGGCAGGAACATTCATTTTTCAGTACTAGAAAGCACCTGGGCCAAGCACAACCTAAAAAATTAAAAAATTGGTTTTGTCTTATAAAACTTGGTGAGCAGACACAATAACCAATGGAACACAGTGAACAACAAAATGGCACCTGTGCCCTGTGGTTGTGCCAGAGGGGCTGGGAAAGGGCAAGAAATGTTCCCCAGCAGCACTCCAGCATAACAAAGTGACTAAGGATGATACAAAGGTACCCTGAATTCCTGAACTCAGAAGGGAGTATTGATCTCCTTGGACAGATCTCACCTGAGCTGGTGGGAGAAGGACATTTCCTGAGGGTGATTTACTCTTCTCCTTGCACTGATTCAGAGCTGAGGATGGTTGGGGTACAACTCATTGTCAGCTGCCTGTGGCACAGTGAGTTGGTGTGCACAGGCAGCTGAGCTACAGAGCCAGGTGTTCCCAGCCTGTACAGGAACTTATTTGAATATAATGTGATTCTCTGAAGCTCCTGATGCTCCCACACACCAGAGGCCAGGGTAGGAACAGGGTTCCCACTGTCTCAACTGCAGATGGATGAGTTCTAAGCTGTCCATACCTGAGGCTCATTCTCTTTCTCCAGCCCTGGGAAAATCTGCCTGTGAAAATGGGCAAGTGCATCTCAAAGGCACCATTTTCACAGACACTGGCCCAGTCACTCCAAGGAGAAGAAAGGAACAATGTCTGGCCTCTCCAGCACGGGTCAGCAATAGTGGAGCAGTGCTGCAACGATCCAGACTGCAGGACCACTCCTGTTTGGTTTGGGGTTTAGTATCTCATCAATTTCCTTTGTTTCTCAGAACACTAGGAGTGTTCAAAGAGAGGGAAACACTGATCAAAGGGTAGATAATTCACGTGATAGAAAACAAGCTAGGAAGCATTTCTTCCCTGTGATTTTTTCAGACAACCTATCACACATGCTGCTAACAACCTTACAGATCACTTCTTTCAATACAGAGCCACAACAGAACATTCTAACAACCATGCCAGTAGCAAGCATAAAAGCCCAGGATTGTTGTGCTGCTTTCATGATACATGCATGGAAACTGAACTAGTTCACAGAGGTTCTGTGGGTGGATTTACAGAGAAAGCCAAAATAAAAGAGTTGAACTCCACAGTCTCTGCCAAGAGCAGAGTGTGTCATGCACTCTGGAGAGCAAAGAAGCATCCAAGCTGTGTGTGAGAGTGGGCATGGGCGGGATGACAGATGATGCATTCAATTTAGAATTACCTTCTGTTGGATGTGCACAGCAAACCCAGAAAACATCACCACCAACAAAATGAAATAAAAATCAGAAATGCAGTTCTACTACAATTACTAACAAAGAGGCACTGATGAAAAACGAAAATAAAACATTCTTTAAACTGGTTTTGGCAAAATGGGGTAAAAACCATGTTTTTTTAGTGTTTAGACTGAACTGCCTCAAGCTACACTGAGCCTGCTGAAGCTGCTGTCAGGCTCTTACAGCAGCTCTGTCCCCTCTGTGTCACCCCATGGAGCACCCTGTCCCTCTGTCCTGCTCTGCCAGCTCCCCAGAGATGCCACCTGCCTCCCCCTCCACCCCCAGAAACTGGCTTCACTTAAACCACTTCAATACTGCTCCCAGTGGAAAGTCTGCTGTGGTGTTTCATTATACCACATGTTTTAATCATTTACCTTCATATCATCTGCTCAGAATAGAAACAGAAGAGAAAAATGCTGGTTTTCCTGATAGAATAGCATAATTTTAAATAGCCTGTCCTTGATACCCAGCTTCCTGGGCCATCAGAGCTAGCAAATTCCCAACAGCCACCACTGTGCAATGTCAAGTTAATTGCCTTCACATTTCTGAGAGCACAACCAGCAATTCTGCCATTACCAAACACAGACAATGCCACTGAAAGCCTGTTCTATAATTTTCCTTCATGCAGTAGTTTTCAATTCAGAAGTTATCTTTCTTTCATAGATATCAAGGAGGCAAGACTAAGTTCTGGTTTGTGTCCTTATGGTCTATATATTTTATTTCTCTCTCACTTTGAACTTGTCTCTCCTTCAAAACTTCTGTCATGCCATAAACAATGGGATTCTGTTTTCAGGTTATAAAATTAAGGGCTTAACTGTTGAGTCTTCTTATGCCACTGTGGTGTATCAGAAGTCATTGATATCTCTACAGAAAATATAGCTAAGTTTTGTGGAAAAAAAAAAAACCCTCCCCAAATCCTCTTTACCCCACTCAAAAACCCAAACCAAACAAAATAGCCCCCAAAGCAACAACAACAACAACCCACAAACAGTGAAATTAGTGGCTAAATAGACATGGAAAAATGTTAGGATATACGACTTTCTAAATTCACACAGATAAAGTAAAACACAAATTATGTTCAATTTCACTATGATCTGATACTAAGGGAGAAATATTTCCTATGTTTATAAGAAGTTTTCTATGACCCTTAATGCAAAAGAAAAAAAAATCCTTATACTAACCTTACTTGATTTTAGGACCCTAATTTGTTCTTCATAAACTGTGTCTTTATTCTTTTCCAAAAAGCCTTCACATTGATACTCCACCTGAAAGCCATCATTTTACAAGAGAAAGTATTAGAAGTAATAAATAATAATAATTTGCATGGAATTCACCAGCTATAACATTCGCATGTAAAACATCATTCTTTTATATACTGAAAATATCAGCTCCCAAGTGCATCTGTGTTAAATACAGATTTTTCTCAAAGAGAGTGCTTTCCAGTAAAACACAGAACATTAAAATAGAGAGAGAAGTACTGCTGTTGCATTATAGCAGACATATCTCACTGCTGAGAGATGCTCATGGCCAGGCAGCATGACTGAATGGTTCCTGTAAAGGTGAACAATCCAAGTGTGTGCTGAGCATCTCCTTCCCTGAGCCCATCAGGGCTGCAGAGCTGCCTGAAATTCAGAGGCAACTGAGAACAAAGTACCTCTCATCTCATTAGCTGAGAGGCAGTAAGTACATCTGCCTGCAGATTATGGTGGAAATGGCTCATTTGTGCTCCAAAGGACTCCTTTTACCAGCAGCAATAAAATGGCTGAATGTTGTGACAATACATAACAACCCTCTCTCACCGGGCTACAGCGTTTCCTGGACCACAGAACAGCCAGTGCCAGATAAAAACCTACCATTTATTTTACTGCCCTAATTCAAGGCAGAGAGAACCCCAAAACTATTGTCAGAAGTCCATTTATCAGTGCTTGCACAGTGACACTACACCCTGAGCTGCAAAACATTGCAAGGAATCCCTAGAGGGAAGAGGACAGAGGATGTCCCCAGGGTTTCTGCACAGCTGGAAGGCCACCCTGAGCAGTTCCTGGGGTACCATCCATGGTTTTCCTGCGGGAGACCATGCCAGGAGAGGGCAGCAGCATCCCTGCCTTGTCCAGGAGCACAGCTCAGCACACATCGCTGACCTGCCAGCTGGAGCTTGGCTTCTCCTCCAAGATGTCTGTGTGCACTCAATGAGCACACAGCAAACATAAAACACCTAGCACAGACAGCAGGGCAGAGCTTAGAGCTTTGCTAGTACCTACTTGAAGCTGCCTTCTGCTTTCCTTGGCACTTGCTGCTCACAGACTAGACATAGGAAGGCCTTGCTTTTGAATATTAAATAATTCCTTCTCTCATCCACAAAATAGAACAGACCTCACAAACCAAAACAGTTACAGAAATGTTCTTGGTGCTTTCATTAAGGTAACAATAAATGCAAAAAGAATAGAACCCTTCTTCTACACATAAATTCAAGAGCCTGGGAGAAACCTAGTGGAGGCAGAGAAAGGCCTCCAACCTCCCCTGTGCAGACCTACTGGTAAGAGTCTGAGAGCGTCTTGAAACCTTTTTTTGACAAAGCTGACAATATTCTCAGGCAGCTTTTCAGTATAACAGGACAACTGTATTACATGGGATTATGAATTTTTTTGTTTTTTTAACCTGAAGAGTGGCTCAGTTTGAGGAGTACTGGGAGCTGAACAAGGCATGCACTCCACTGAGACACCCCTCAGCCAGCTTCCTAGAAATAGCTGCTCCCTGCACAGCCCAGGAGCAGCACACACTGCTCCAGCAATAGAAAAGGCTCTGTTAGCTTCTCTCCTCTTTGCACGTTGAGATGGCAGCAAAAACTGCATTAATTCATTGCTGCTCTTTAGCTAAAAGGAGTGGGGTACAGGATTTCCTTTTTTGTACATTTCTGTTGCATAACTGGGACTGACACAGTGACGCTGAGAGCTGTAAATGCACTGAGCTTTCCTGTTTGGAAAGGGGATGGGCAGTGCTTGGAGCATGGGATGGAGTCAGGAGCTCCTGTGTGTGCCTGCACAGCTGCCAGCTCACCTTCCCCTCCTGATGAGGCGTTGGGGCAGCAAGAGCTGAGCAGAGCCAGGGATGGCACTGCCCAGTCTCTGCCTGCAGCAGACCCAGGATGCCCTCCCACACATCAGCACTGCAGGAACATCCTTACCTTGTCAGCAAAGTGCTTGATGATAAAGGCTTTATTTGACATACGTGGTTTCTCAAATAGAGCACATTTATTCAAATGAGTATTGTAAAGTTTTTGGGCCCAAGAGTCGTCTGAGCCTTTTGGCATCTACGGAAAAGAATACAGAATACACATAAAATGTCTTGAGAACTTTTCAGCAGCAAAAGCATCTAAGATGGGGGACAACACTTGATGATTTCCTTTCCCATCCCAGCTCCTCGGATTCCCAGCAGTGCCAGAAGCAAGGAGACTGTAACCAGCTGGGTGCTTGCCATTTCCACACTGGGCACTGCAGCAGGTGGGACAGCTGCTGGGGCACACCTGGCACCAACAATGCCTCCAGTGTCACACACCTGAAGGCAGGGACCCCAAAGGCACATCACCAGACTGAGCAGAACTCACCCCCCCCCATTAGAGATTTCTTGTGATAAGAACCCCAAGATGGGTTTCCACAGAGGCAGACACACTCTGAGTTGTACGTGGCTTGGCATAAAATAAACCAAGATAAAAGACAAAGGGTGAAACACTAACCAAGAGGCAATTTGGAGAAATCTGACAGGACCAAGGACTCCACTCACTTATCCTCAGGGAAGGGAAAACTGTCCAAGTTCAAACAAAGTTGATCAGAGACCCAGGAACAGCTACAGATACATGATGGAGGGGAAGGGGTGGGGAGTTCATTACTGAAACCACTTTTTCTCCTTCTGTAATTGCCAGTTCTGTTTGTTTGCTTCCCAAATTCTTGCCCCATCAGTGCCAAAATGACAACTGTCTGCAGGTGACTTGTCCCTGTGAGGCCCAGAAGCAGGACAGCTGAGGACCTCTCCCTCTGTGAAAGCCCTTGAACACACACCTTGCACTCCTCATCCAACAGATCCAGAACTCCCATTTTGGCCTCTATGAGGTTGATGCAAGGCTGATTGTCATAGAAATCAATCAAGGTCCATGGTATTTGTTCCTTCATATATTCTTCTTGTTCCAGCTTAAAGACATGCTGCAGGGCAAAAGGAAAAAAGTTTTCTGTGAAATGAAATGCAGAATAAATACATTGAACTCTCAACTGGATTCATCTTGGCACATTAATCAAGGCTGTCAAGTGACACACTAGTTCAACTGAATAAACTCTTTACCAAGTGTATGAAAAATAAATTAACCTTTTTTCCTGGCCTAAAAACAATAGTCCAAACTAAAGCACTCCATATTCTCTGCAAATATCCTACCTATCACTACTATATAAGTTCTTTTCTCTTATAAAAACCAACACAAAACTTAAAGTGCTGGAACAGCAACCTATGAAGTGAGATGTGCCATGCTTTTATGATTTGGAAAGTATGAACACTGCTCTATCTCAAGCAAAGTTTCACTATAAATACTTTTGTGTTTCCTTGTAAAAGAACAGAGCTCTATTTCCTCTTAAATGGCTGCTGATTTTTTTCTAACATGATGCACTGCATTAAAATTTACTCTTCAGCAAAAGCTGAAGGAGCATTAGAACTAGAAATCCTTTAAGGAAAATTCTGTGACAGATTTATCTGGTATGAAGATCAGTAACCATGTAGCATTTATTCAAAAATATTATCACAAACAACCTGCACAGCTCTAATGAAACATGCATAAGAGATGAATTAAAACTTCAGGAAAAAACAGAATGATATATTAAATAGGCAAACTGTGGTCTTAATAGAACAAGCACTTTGAAAAACCAAAAAAGACTGCTGACTCCAGTTATTTTTGATGATGTTTCATCCCCCACCTACATTTTTCTGCACACTGAGTGCTGCTGTGGCAGGTGAATGTGTGCTGGGAGTGCCCCCAGCAGCACGGGCAGGGTCTGGGGGTGCCACAACACTGAACTGGGGTGCCAGCCCCAGCTGCCCTGAGCTCAGTGCACAGCCCACAAACCCCTCACAGCTCCCCAGTCTGTCTGCAAGGCAGCAGAAAGCTACCCTGACAAAGCTGTTTATGCCTTTATTTCATTAGCTTAACGCCATCCTCCCCAGCACTGTGCTCCTGAACCACGCCCGTGGGAGCCATTCCCACCCTGCACCTGGCAGCAAAGCCCTGGCAGCACTCTAGTGCCAAGATCCAACCCCAGATGTGCAAGGAAACAGAAACCCGTTTTTTCACTGTGAAGGAACGAGCAATTAGGTGGTGAGAAATGCCATCAGACCTGATTTTCCCTTTGGGCGCTGGGCACCAGGCAGGGCAGGGTGGTCGGGCAGTTCCCAAACAGCCTCTCCTCAGCCAGGCTCAGGCTGCTCCAGGCAGCCACAAGGTTTTAATTCAAAGCAACCTCCCCCTGTGTGCCTGCATGGCTGCCCCACAGGTCCATGCTCACCAGCACCAGGTTTGGGAGCTTGGCAAGCACCAACACAACAGCCCTGTCACCCCCTCCTTTGTGAGGCAGGTGCTTACAGCAATGGCACGAGAGGGAAGGGGACGGGGCACAGTGATCTTCACTGAAGAACAGAACCATTAGAGCCCTTACAGCAACTAGATTTTGCTGTAAGCTGAGAAAACTCCAAGACGCCCTGTGCCTAGCAGTTACATCATCCCACTCACGGAGCTGAAGCCAGCCATGGCACTACCCACATGGAAAGGGCATGCCAGGGCTGGAAAGGTGCTCTGCTCCAGCACTCCCTGACACGCTGGGATGAACCATGGCACAGGGGATCTGGCCCTGGGAGCACACACTGCCACACAGGCAGGATCACAACCAGAGTTCAGAGCTACCCCGGCGCTGCGGCAGAGCCTAGCAACAGGCCTGGCAGAAATAACTCGCCTGATCATGATGCAGGTAAGAGATGTAACTGCAAACGTCACTGAGGCTGAGGGGAGAATCGTGATCTCTCTGGAGGAGGGGGAAGAGCCGCCTCCTGCCTCACGTCATTCATCACCTCCAGCAGCAGCCAAAAGCCCAAAAAGGAACCGCGGGTGGAAAAGCCCGGCAGCAGCGGAGCAGTGCTCTGCTCTGCCCCTCCAGGGGCTCTGGGTTATGGACACACCTCGCACTCCAGCCTCACCCTCACAGCCTCTCCCTGACAGGCAATCGCAGGGTCTTAATTGCCAAGCACTGCTTCTGCCTTATAATTGTTACTGTGATCGGAATTTCAAACAGTCCCAGAGCAGCAGTTAGTCATGAAATCTATTTCGAGGAGATAGTCGATCTTCCCCCATCCCTCAAAGCCCACGGCCAGGACAGCTGCTTAATAGACTGAAGGAATTCATCCTAACCACTGGGGAGCCAATTAGCAGAGTGGACTTGGATGAGGGGAAAGGGAAGAGGAAATGCCAGTCACTTCCTACTTACCATATTGAACTGCTGCTGCAGTTTTTCATTGGCATAGTTGATACAGAACTGTTCAAAGCTGTTGATTTCAAATGTTTCAAATCTGAAATATGAATACACTCAAAATTACTAGTGTACTAAAAGGAAAAAAGATAAAATTACCCCAAAATTTTAAATTCCCTCCCTCCAGTTAAATTCATTGAATTATTTCAGGCACAAATAACATGGGTCAAGCAAGAAAAGACACAGGGAAATGGCAAATTGCACTACATAGGCACTGTAGTGATGCTCCCTCTCTAGGCAGGGATGAGGAACGCTGATGTTCCTGGAGAGCACATTAGTTATCTTCGTAAGTGCCACCTTGCAGGAACCTGACATGAAAATTGCTTTGTAACTTTCCAAAATGCAATGGAGAAATAAACTACTAACAGCAAAAAATCTGAAATCCCACTATAAATGTTGAAGTCATGACAAAGATCTTAGTGTGTCAAAACTAAACACCTACTTCCTTCAGCTGGAATAAGCAGCTGCTAAGGTTTGGGGGTTTTTGTGTAATCCATGCAGTGCTAGGTGATAAAGACAAGAATGCTTTGCAGTCAGATAATTATGTAAGAGTGCCATATCTCTGACAAAAACTCACCCATAGATGTCCAACACCCCGATGAAAGAATGCTGTTTTACAGCGGCATGAAGGGCTTTGTTCACATGATCTACAATCCAGTTGAAGAGGTTAGCATAGATATGTTTGGCAAGTGCATCTCTGGCATTGATGGCGTGAAGTTTGGAAATTGGCTTGATGTAAGTTTCAGTGGCAGTGGCGAGCTTCCTATGGCAAAGCCAGTGGGCCATCTCCTCATACTCCACACCCATGAGGTCACAGAAGATGGTGAGGGGCTCATGCTTGGGCTAATAAAAACAGACTCGTTAGATATTGAGATATATTACCCACAGCAAATATACAATCATGCCAACAGAAGCGCCTGCCTGCAGTGACCCCACAATCAGCAGCAACAGCAGCTTCCTCAGCTCTTCCTCCTTCAAAATGTAGCAAGCTCCCTGCTCACTTAGCACATTCACATTGCTGAAGTGAATCAGTGAATAATCTTCCTCAAAGGCATTTATTGTACTATACTTGTGCTCACCAAAAGGCTTCACACACAGGGAATCTGCAACCTTCACAAAAATGAATCATCTGGCTTCTCTGCTGGACTTGTATTTGGAATTCTTACAGTTGTGTCAGGCCAAATGGCCAGAGCTCCTGAGAGGGGCTCTAGGCTGCTCACACACAGCTGTGCCAGGGAGGGATGGGCAAGGAGCGACACAGCCTGAAATACAAGTGTGGAAGGGCTTCAGTGCTCTGGTCTCGGTACTTAACAAAGTATTTTCTCAGTGAATTCTGGAGACAAACACTAAGAGATTGCAGCACACTAATGATGTTCTCTAGCTCTCAAATTGAACTGTACAAGAGAAAAAAAACCTGAGCTTTGTTTAACTGGGTAAGATCAACCAGTGAGGCTGGCATGTTGAGATGGGTATGTAAGGTTTCTGCACAATGACCAGTGCAGTGCATTTACCACTCCATAGATACCACACTCAGTGACTAACATGCAAACTGATCGCTAGACATCAAGGAGGACAGACAGGTCTTTCCTCCCCAGGAGCTCCCCTACAGCACTTGCTCACCACGCTCCCGTGGCACCTGGTGGCTCAGCAGCACTGACAAGCACTGTCTTGACAAGGACAGATGGCAGAGGACTGCCACCACATGTCCTACAGCTTCAGGGTACATCAGCTTTAAATATTTCCACATCCTTGTGACTTCTCTGAGGCTTTTTCTACTTCTTACAGCATGCAGGGCCCATGCAGCTACACCTCCAAAACCCAATTAACTGAGCATGTTTTACTGGCTTGGAAGACAATAATAAAGTAATAATACTTATGAACACTGCACAAAAGAGTGTCACATTAGGGTTGCTCAAGCTGACATTAAACAAACTGATTTATTGCCACAGCAGCACGGGAAGCCCTTTGCTGAGCACTCTGCAGTACACTGCTCCATCCCAGCAGAGCAGTGTGCGTGGCCAGAGCTCTGGGGTGACACGGCAGTGACAGAGAACAGGTAATGGTGTCCCTGAGCACACATCCACCACTGCCTGCCAGGTGCTGCCAAGACAGGGATCTGCAGCTTTTCACCAGCTCAGTTAGTGGGATTCCTGCACTGGAGATACCATCACAACACAGGCAAGCTCCTCGTGTCCTGGGGCTCATCAGCTTTCTACCTGTTATCATTAAATGAGCTTTCTGTGTAGTGAAAACCTTTATAAGGCACCAAGGAGCCTGACCGCTGCTGTGGTTTCAAAGCAGCAGTGAGATCCCACGATTCCAAACAAGAGACAAGCCAGAACTGTTTTGTTTCTCATCTCCAGAATATGGGTAAGAAGCCTGGGCCCTCACCAATGAGGAGGGTTTTTCAGATCAGACTATTCAGTCCTTGTTGTTGATCTCCAAGGCAAAAAAGAACTGATAAAACCATGACACTTAGATGAGTCACACAAATCATATCCGTATATCCTATGCTCATGTCTAAGCACCCCAGAGGCAATTGTTTTGCAATTATTTAGGGCATTCTGGCACTTCATACAAAAAAAATCCCATCTGGCAAAGCATTTACTGTGTGCAGGGAAGATATTCATGCAGGAATATAAAGATCTAGAGATCTGCTCAGGACTTCAAAGCTAGCCTGCCTACCAGACTTTTCTAGGGCAGATCAATTACAGCTATAATTGTATACCAATGTTATAATACAGAGAGTACTGTCTAAAGCCTCTGAACTGAGGAGAGTTGAATCTATCTGCAAAAAACGGTGAAAATGTTAGCAAATTAGAAATAAACCCATTTCCATGTCACTCTTTTTCAGAAGAGGTCCCTGCAAACAAGCAGAAGGCAGAGCTGTCAGGGTGCACACCATGCCCTTCAGCTGATCTGCCACTCACAGGAACAGTGCAGCTGTCAGAATCCCGAGATGCAAACTCCACGTTGCCCAGGTGAAGGATGCCAGCAAGGATTCGAAAAATTCCCATCTGGTACGAGTCACTAATTCCTGGAAAATGATGAGTAAAATGGTTTGAATGGAGAGAGCTGCAGTTGATTAAAAATTTGTTAAGGAGAGAACAGTGACTGCTGTGTATGACTTTGACATTTGACAGTGCTAATTGGCTCCACTTCTATCAAAAATGTTTTACAACCAGATGAAACAAAACTCCATTAAAATGAATCATTTAATTTGCTGTTTCAAAGTGCTTTGTCAGTGACCTCCAGCACTGTATTTGTTACACCAAGGGAATCCACCATTTATGTTCACATAATGTCCTTATACTTATACTACAATAACTTCTTTAAATATCTTCTCCCTGCAATAGAAGTATCTCAGTCCCGAAGTTTATCCAACTCTCCTCGTTCTAAACACAACAGAGTATGAAAATAATACACAAATAATATAGAAAACACTTGCTAGTGTAACAGATTTAGGCTATGACTATGATTTACCAATTACCTAGCAAAGTGCAGGCCTGCCTGGTGTTCACCATCTCCTTAGCATCATCAACACCATCAATCACAGGGCTTCCACCTTGTTTTGTATAGTGAAAATAATTTGCATTCCCTGTAATAATAAAAAAATACGTATTTTACACACATTGATGCAGAAATTCACAGCACATCTTAAAGCTGTGTCATGGTTAAGTTGCTCTTGGCAGAATCCATGATCTGACATATGTACATTTTCACCTTGTGGCCCACTTATTCTAAAGAGCATTTTTTTCAAGATTTAACTGTGCAAGTCAGTATTCTTTAAGCTACCTGGTTCCCACAGTAGGTCCTCAAGCATATTCTCTACCTAACCTTGGTTCAGACTTGCACAGTTGTGGAATAATCACTTGGGAAGCAGTTCCTCTCCATGCCTGAGCCAACCACTTACACAGCAGCCCCAGAGCTGAGAGCAGCAGCACTTTGGAGTTATGTGACAGATATTACCGTGCTATTACTACCTCAGGATATTATATTTTGCCCATCTTCTTTCTCTTTTCTAATTTATGGCCTGGCTCAGCCTTAGGAGTGTCCATTCAGGCTGAGAAGTGGAGGTTGGAGCAGAGGGAGTTTCACACTGCTCTGGGGACAGCACTGGGCTGCACTGGGAGACCAGCATCTCTCCTGGGTAAATTCCTATGGTTTCATGCTCCCAGCTGCACTAACAGACTCCTTTTCTTCTGATCAGCCAAGGTTCCAAGAATGCTGAAAGAGAAGTCTGCTAAATGGCTTCTTCAGTTATAATGACATCAGTTCCTTTCTTTCCTGTGTTAGCAGATGTGAATCCTAAATGTGCCAGGGTGGTGCAGAAGAGCAGAGAAACACTCTAAAACCAGAACAGTATTTGAGAAACCAGCACAGGCTGTGCAGCTTTCCTGCTATGAAATTGACTTTTAAAAATATACTGAAGCACTGCAATTTATACTGAATTTTTTAAATGGGGACATGATTGTCTATCTAAGGTCATCATTACACTTTTCTTTTACAAAGCACCAACTCCTGTCAAATGAGAAACCTTTCTTCTATCAACATTTTAATTTGAAAAAATAAATTCCCTCATCTGCTTTTTGATCACCAGGTTAGCAGAGACTAATGTAATTGTTGCTACAGCCCAAGTAAAAGTAGGCAGATGCAAAATAAGCTTTTCAGATACTTGTATCAGAAAGGGTAAAATTCTCTAGTGGCTGGAACAATGGAAAAAAGGTTTTAAAGAACTAAGAGAAAAGAATTTCACCCTCCAGGACACAGTAAGTCCTATTGATTGCAACTGCAGTGTATTAGAGTCTGCTGAACAAACAAATCTGTTACTTTTGTTCTATCAGAAAACCACAAAGTCCAAGGTCTATAATTTTAGATATTCTCAATACATTTTAGTATTTAAAGGTTTAAAAGTTTAGAATTTAAGAGCCAGCAATTCTTCTTTTGGGTCTTTGGCTCAGAAAGCCCAGAGATGCTGCTGTCCCCACAACCACACAACACAGCAATGTGAATGTCATACCTAAGCGTAGAGTTTTAAACTCAGGCAATGCTGCAGAGGCACAAAGCTGGTAAAAGATGTGGTAATTTCTCTCCTCTTCTGCCTTTAAAAAGAAAGGAATTTGTTATTTTTCACCACTTAACAAGTGGCAGAAACAACCATGAGCAGAGTTGAATTACTATGTAAAATGCTTTCTCTAGCAATACATTAAGAGCACAGAAGCCACCTGGAAAAAAGGAAGATAAATCAGCATCTACCACTTCCTTCTTGGTTAATTTAATCCATTTTCAATAGCAAGAAGCATGCAGACATTTTCATTTAAAAAAAAAAAAAATGATTTCACTTTCCAGAACTGTAGATTACTATTATTTACAGATCAGGATTCTATAGGTGAGTGAAATAAATGATCATACTCAGAAGTTTTTCATTTTCCAAAAATAGCTAACACTATTTGCCTCAGCATTTAGAGTAATCTGGTAAAGGAAGTATCTTCCTTGCCAAGACAAAGTCTGAATTATAAAATGAAGGACAAACACAGCTCAGAAGGTGATGACTCATGACCAACACCATAATTCTGAACTTAAGCACTCCAAATTCCATACCTCCAAACCAAAAAGAAATGAAAAATACTCTCTTCCAGCTAAACCATGTGCTATAACTGTCTCTTACTTCTAAAATATAGAACACCTCTTCAAGTAACATCCCCACATGATACAAACCATAATTATTATTGTTATATCTTTAGGCAGCCAGTCAAGGACAAGTCCATTTTTACTGAGCTCATAACAAAATGAAGAGATGACATCAGACTTACCTGAAACACCACTCTGGACTTTTCCAAGAGGTAAGTTCTCATGTTAGCACCAATGATTCGATACCTCTTATCAAAGCCAATCTCAATGTATTTACCAAAGCGACTGCTGTTGTCATTCCTGGTAGTTTTGGCATTTCCAATAGACTGGGAAAAGGGAATATGGTAAAGGTTAAACAACTTGTAGAAATTATCACATCTATTTAATCACCTACACGGCTCATAAACACTTAACAACATTAATCCTGTCCTGGTTTAAAAATGATCAAAAATCTAATGAAGAATGGTCTCTGCCTGGTCAGCAAGTTACATCAAAATAGTTATTTCATTAATATAAGATTGGGAGCTGATATTCCTAGCAATTCACTTCCACATAATCTAATTCTACAGCTAAAAATCCTTTCTTGTTCTTTGAAGTCTTTCAAAAGGAAATAAAGAGTCTAATAGAAAGCTCACATACATAAAGACTTCTTTCAAAGACAGTAAAATTGTAAGAATTATTTCAACGGGATATATTTATATGGGTAGGTGTACATATACATCTACAGTACTTGCAGCTTTTGAAAGTCTACCTGTTACAAACCCACAGACCACTCTGTTCTGCCTGGCTAACAGTTTATCATTACTAATACTCTCTAATCACCATGTTTCCAAATTATTTCTGCAAACATAACATTTAAAAATATTGACTGTGTGCCCAAGCAAAAAATTAATGTGCACAGACTCATGTCATGTGAAACTGAACCCTTTCCACAGCAGCTTGGTTACCGCCCCAGAGACAGCCCTGGATGCTGCCCTGCCTCATCTGAACTTTCTCAGGTTAATTCAACACAGCTCCACACACAACAAACAATTGCTTGTGCATATTACATGTCCTGGGGTGCCCAGGGCAAATAATGACTGTGGATCCTCCATGGTGCAATTCTGCCTTACCTCCTCAGCGCTGGGGTTCACCCCACAGCAGGTACCAGCTGGACACATCAGAGTTGAAGGCATGCAAATCACAACACACTGCACTCCAAACAAAAGCATTTTCTCTTCTCAATCAGACCATGTTTTACACATTATACAGAAATTCACCTTCTAAAAAAGTCCTAAAGGTATCTCTGTATCAACAGGAATGGCATTTGGAATAACAGATGCAGCACACTGCCCCTCATCACAGGGCACTGCATGTGTCACTAAGCCCCAAGTGCATCACTGTATCTGTGTCCAAATTCCCCAGTCCACACAGCCATCCCCTGGATCTCTGTACTGAAATAAACCTGAAACAAACAAATGAGAGCGAGCAGCACTGCTGAGAATCCCGGATCTGCAGGCAGGAGGCAGTGGATGGGTCAGTGCCAGCTGGTACAGCCTGGCCAGGGGGATTGGGTGCCAGAAACCCCACGGGAGCAGCAGCACCACAGACAGCCAGCAGGGCAGGTGCCAGAGTGGGCATCACATGGAAAAAGGATCTAGGAACAAATTCCATCTCTGCACTACTAAGAAACACCAAACTCATTCAAACTGAATGTACTCTAACCACACTCATGCATTTTTTTGAAAGAAGAAAATGATTGCTACTGTGATATACTTTGTTTTTGTTGGTAGCAATATAATACTGTAATATTTCTGAAACCAATTATTCCTTTGAAAGGTATTACTAATAAAAACAAAGTCTGGGATTATCAAGATTGTTTGCCTGAATATATACAAAGCTATACTATTTGCATAGCTATAGAGGGTAACAAAGAATGACGGGCAGGAAATGACATATAAAGATGTTTTAAGACTCACTGATTTCCACATTTGCAATAGGAAAACTGTATATAGTTATTAACTACAAAAGTAGTCACTTAAATAGTTGCTAGAAATGTACAGTAAACTCTTGATATTACTGAGTATTTAGTAGGCTAAGTTAATGTGATGGTAGCTCATAAAATACTGATGTTGAGTTGTCCAAATAGAAATTCAAAAATTAAATGATCTTCTGCTCCTAAGATTTTACAGCCAGCTCAGCAAATGAGGAGTTTCCAGTTTCTAAAATGAAGCACTCATTTTCTTCCTCAAATATATGGGTTAATTTGTGTTTCTACTGATTAATCAACTGAAGAATTCAAAACATTAATTATGCTATCATAAGAATTTGTCTTAACAGCAAATTTTACAACACTCACTCTAAAGGCAATTTAAAGTTCAAGTGTTGGAAGTTAAAAAGATAACTTTTGTCTAATTGTAATAATCTTTAAAACAACTGAAATATATATTTAGATATACCCATATTCACAAAATTGTTATCCCTAGAAAATAAAAATAAAGCATCCCCACTGATTTTTAGTGAATGAAAAAAGGTATAGATTGGAAGCTCTTTTAGTCCACAGTTTAAACCTCCTTGCTTTTGGAAATTAATTCGGATAATTAGAGATGAGCTGATGGCCACTGACTGGGAGCGGGGCCCAAGGGCTGAGAGAGCAGGACGTTTGCTTTGGCCTTTGAGACCAAACAGAAGAAGGGGCGCAGGGAAGCTGCAGAGCTTGTGTTCCACAGGGCTGTCACTGCAGGCTGATGTGAGCACACCCAGTGCCACTGCTGTGCTGGCCAGGGCAGGGCAGGAGGGGCTCAGCACCTTCCCCTATCAGCCACACACGGGGGTCAGCGCGGCCCTGGGTGGGACATGGCCCCTCCTGCAATCCCTGCAGCTCTACAAGGGATCCCTGGCTGGGATGTGGCATCTCCTGCAATCCCTGCAGCACTGCAAGGGAGCCCTGGGTGGGATGTGGCCCCTCCTGCAATCCCTGCAAGGTGTGCCCTGGGTGGGATGTGGCATATCCTGCAATCCCTGCAGCGCTGCAAGGTGTGCCCTGGGTGGGACATGGCCCCTCCTGCAATCCCTGCAAGGGAGCCCTGGGTGGGACATGGCCCCTCCTGCAATCCCTGCAAGGGAGCCCTGGGTGGGATGTGGCACCTCCTGCAATCCCTGCAAGGTGTGCCCTGGGTGGGACATGGCCCCTCCTGCACACATTGCAAGGTGTTCCCTGGGGGCAGCTCCAGTTCACCCTGCCCCACTGCCACTGCTCCCCAGGGCAGCTGCAGCTCCTTGGCTTCCTCCCACGGCTGGACATTTGGGTGAGTCCCTGCCCAGCACAGCACAGCTTGTTTTACCCCACAGAAGGAATTTCCACACAGCACACAGCACCACAAACCAGGCACCATTACCTTGTGACAGACACACACAATGTGATGGGGCAGCTATAGTTTGAGTATCATGAACTCCTCATGCCAGGAGGAAAGGAGGAATAAAACACAGGTCATTTTTAAAAATACCTGAGGAAAAAAACAATGGCAGCATTTTGCATTTCACATTTCACTGCATGCACTCTATTTACTCATGATCTTTCACACTGCAGAGATGCCCAACATCTACCAAAGCATGACCATGTGTGTACCTATGGACAGAGCTACTTCCCTCGAGAAATTCCCCCAAAAATTTCCCTCTGATGAATCATTTCTTAACATAGTTCCTTAACTTCAGCCACAACTTGAAGCTACATACGTAGGCAAAGACATGAGAAACAATTCAGATAAGTCTAAGAAATCTTTTCTGCTTGGCTGTGACATCAGAATTAGTGTCTCCTGAGCCTCCCAGAGAACAGAGACCTGAAGCAGGAGGAATTGTAGATGTCCTCTCAAAGTCCATTGCCAGCACCTGCCCTCCAAAGCCTTGGGACTTTAACTACAGGTGGTTACAACAATTTGCAGAACTGAAACATGAGTCTGAACTAATTATAGCAAAATTATGTCTTCCAATGTGTTTTTTTCCTCTGAAAGAAACGTGCATCCCATGCAATTTTGTTTCCTCAGTCTCTCTTTTCTAATTTTATTTCCTGAAATTCTACATTTGCTTTACTTCCTTTCAGAGTACAATCCACTGTGTGATGTACATATCTGGTGGGTAAGACCAACAGCTTTATCCTCTTTGGATACACACAAAACAAGTCTTGTCCAACTGCATTTGGCCAGCAGTCTGGGAACTACCAGTTACAAAGCTGAAGAGACTCAAAGCAGTATTCACATTAAAATTACTTTATGTGAAATATGTTAGCAATATTGAAAATATTACCTCCCACCTTCTCTCAGTCTTTCAAAAATGACACCTAAAGCAACTCCTTGTAAATGGATTAAACACAAAATTTTAATGTAAAACACAAAATATTTTTAGCAAGTATGGACTGCTCCCCATTGAATGTTTGTCCCAGTACTGGCAGCAGCTGGAGAGGGGGGTTTGGGGCAGCCAGCTCTCTTACCTCCATGATGGGGTTGGAGGCCAAGACCTTTTCCTCGACGTTGGCTTCGCTGGCAGACCCGCTGACTGTGGCAAAGTACCTCATGGCATACTTGGCAGAGACAGTCTTGCCAGCTCCAGACTCCCCACTGACGATGATGGACTGATTCCTCTCATCCCTGGAACACAAACCCACGTTAATTCTCAGCTGCTCTCTCACTACCTGCCCCTGCAGCTACTCCTACCCACAGTCTGTGGCACAGGCTCCACTACACTGTCAGTGGTCATTAGCAAAGGCCACGAGTGCCATCTTGCAGAGGGAGGAATCAACAGCAGGGTCAGCCACAGAAACCTTCCATCCCTCTGCTCTCATCACCAGCTTATCCCAGAATTGTTCTGAATCTGAAAAAATCAAGCATGGCTGTTCAGGACAGAGGTAGCAGCTCCGGAGTGAAGACAGTGCCTTTGTTGTGGAAGAAATTCTTTTCTTGTAAAAAAGAATAATTTCCATTTGGTCCTAAAATAATTTTCTCTCAATTCAGAGAACTCTGTGCGTAAATCCAACTATATGAATAAACAACATACTACAAAACACAGAAGTTAACATTAATAGAGCCTGAAACTTTTAAAATAAAGACCATATGTGCTTTATAAAGCTTTAACATTTTCAAAGCAAATGAAGTTTAAAAAAAAAATTATTTTGAAGTATTCCTGTCAGTTGGGTAAGTTGAATCCTATTTTACTCACTAACGTGAAAAGAAGAAAAAGGAGGAATAAAATTTCCCCCCAAAGCTTTACAGAGCTGGGGCTGGAACACAGAGAGCACAGCCCGGGCTGTACAGCCCAGGAGCTGTGAATGACATTTCAGACAGCACAGGGGCCACTAAGCAGGGCATGCAGGCAGCTCTGTGTGCCTGGGATGGCTTGCAGTAACAATAAAGATTTCCAGATAGAAAATGAAGAAGAAACCATCTTGTTTCTTCCCCATTCCCCTCCCAGAGTTCACCCATGGCAGTCAGAGGTGTGTGGGAGAGAGCCTGTGGCTCAGGAAGCTGCAGGAGTTTTATGGATCCTCCTGCTCAAAGAGAACAGCAGCAGGATGCAGGAGAAATCCAAACAAATGCCCAAAAATGCAGTTTTAAATGGGACAAGTGGTAACAAACAAGACAGTTCCTGCAGTGAGTCAAAACCAACCACTTCTTCATAGGATTGGCACCATTCTCTCTTTTTTCCTCCTGTGCTCTTTGAAATAGAAAAAAGAAAACCCCATGCCATTTGAAAATATGAAACTTCTGGTCGGATTGCAGAGACCGCTTAACGCAGGAGATAGGCAACAACATCACAAGCTTTTCATTTGTAGATCACCAGCTGTTTAATGCATTAAATATCATTAAATATCTGAATTCTGAGGAAGCTCTATGAAATGGATCCTCTGATGGTTGAGATTTTTTAGTTCCCAAAGTACAAAAAGCTTTCAGAAAACCAAGGAATGCAAACTCACTCAGACTTATGACAAAACAGACTTCTGACAAAACTGTCAATAAAAAACAAGCTCTTTTGCCAAGAAAAGCCATGGAAATAAAGGTGTCTCATTCTCACTGTCACATTCCTGAAGGACAAGTGTGGGAGCATGGAAAACACACTGGTTTTGCAGTCCTTAGTCTCTTCTCAGGAGTTCCACTTAAAAAGACAGTAATGAAAAAATGAGTTTGAAATAATTCCTCCTTACCAATACTGTTGCTAATTAGCCACAGTTTCCTTCCCCTGAGTCATAAGATATGAAGAGTTCTCCTTAGCACACACTCGTGTGCCCAGGAATAAGGGATCCATTATTTCATTCCTGTCTGAGTCCATACACACATCCACATTGCACCATTGCCCTGAAGAAGAGAGGCTTTGCTCTGTGTATCTGCAAACATTGCTGCTGTCCCTTATTGCAGACATCTTTTATGAAAAATCCTTTCTTTAGGATTCTTCTGCCTGAGAAGCTGAGAGGCCTCAGGAACAAAATGTAAACAATGATTATCTGCTGCTGTGGAGTGCAACAGGTGCACCTGTGATTGGCCCATGCTGGATCTTTGTAATTAATGGCCAATCACAGTCAGCTGGCACGGACTGAGAGCCGAGCCACAAACCTTTATCATTCTTTGCTATTCTATTCTTAGCTACCCTTCTGATGAAATCCTTTCTTCTATTCTTTTAGTATAGTTTTAATGTAACATATACAATAAAATAATAAACCAGCCTTCTGAAACATGGAGTCAGGTTCTCGTCTCTTCCCTCATCCTGGGACCTCTGTGAACACCGTCACAGTCCCTGCTGCAGGACTGTGTGTGAGCTGCACACACTGATGCTGTCCCTGCTGCAGGGACTGTGTGTGAGCTGCACACATTGCTGCTGTCCCTGCTGCAGGGACTGTGTGTGAGCTGCACACATTGCTGCTGTCCCTGCTGCAGGGCTGTGTGTGTGAGCTGCACACATTGCTGCTGTCCCTGCTGCAGGGCTGTGTGTGTGAGCTGCACACATTGCTGCTGTCCCTGCTGCAGGGACTCTGTGTGTGTGTGAGCTGCACACATTGCTGCTGTCCCTGCTGCAGGGACTGTGTGTGAGCTGCACACATTGCTGCTGTCCCTGCTGCAGGGCTGTGTGTGTGAGCTGCACACATTGCTGCTGTCCCTGCTGCTGCACACATTGCTGCTGTCCCTGCTGCAGGACTCTGTGGCTGCAGCAGGCACCAGGGCACACAAAGGGCTCCTCAGTGTCTGCAGCAGTGCCCTCCATCCACACTCAGGGCTGCTCTTGTCTCCTCCAGTACATTAATCCATTGTTCTGCTTTAACACACTGCACTGGCCATCCTCTAGTGTATTATTCTTTGTGCTGCTTGCCACAGAGAAAGGAAAACACAACAAAACACCCCAGATCGCACTGGAAGGGGAAAGGACAGAGCAGCACAACCCAAAGAGCACCAGGGCATGAGCTCTGCCTGCCACAGCCCCTTGGCCCATGGACATCCCTGGGCACTGCACCTCCATCCACTCTTGGAGAGGTGCTCTGGTCCTGCCAGGCAGCTGTGCCAGCTCAGAAAGCTCTTTAACATGATAAAACTTGAAAGAAAAAAGAAACCACCACATTTAAAAGGAAAATAACAAGTAAACTAGCATCAAAGCCCTTTGGATGATGTATGAAACACAGTGAGAATTATTTTTTTATTATTTGGTATAAGCAGTGGTCTAAAGAATAGCATCTGTTTATGTCAAATGAAATTTTCATATTCAGGGTGTGCTAAGAACAAAACAAAATTTAAAAGACCAAAACAAAGGAAAAAATGCCCAGAAAACAAAAGTGACACCACTGAAGTTCTTTCTCAGATATATACTACACCTTTAGAGTTATTTTTAGTTAAATCATTAAACCCTGACCTTTGACCTGACATTTTGAGTACTTAACATGTTGCCAGTCAGGAAAAAAAAGCTATAATTATAACTTTCAGCCAACGAAACATGTAAGTAGGGCAACAGCTTTATGTGACACCTCTTTGCAGCCAGATGCCACATTTTATGCAATATTTTATCTTCCTGTAGTGTTTTTCTCTGCATAAAACAAGTAAATAGATGATTTTAAAATTAAGATTACTTCTGAATGGAGGGAACATTTTAATTATGCTTTTGCCAACAGAAATGAGGAAAAGCAATCTGGGAGATGAGAGGTTGAGGAGTGCTCTTTTCCCCAAAGGCAGATAGCAATCAGATCCCAGCACACAGAACTACATCACTGTGATGCAATATTAAGCCAAATTATCTTGAAAAGATAAGACTGAAAATTGACTGGGAGCAATTCACCACTCATGGAAACACCACGTTATGTTCAGGATCACATTCAGCTTTTGCTCCTCTGAACAGCAGCAGAATAAAGGAATGACAGACCTACATTAAAAGTGCCATTTTAAGATGACAGACCCAGACACTTGACAAGCTGAAATGTGAAATGATGGGCTGGGGTTGCTTACAGCAGCAGAGGATTTGGTGCAGACCTCTGCTGTATAAATTCTCTCAGGCCTATACTTTGGGAATCATGGGAGGGTAACAGCTATTTCTTGATAAACACAAGAATGAGGACACACTATGCAACACCTAACTGGCAATTTAAGGCATTCTCTATCACAAAAAATAACGCAGAACCATATTTCTGCATAGGCTGGTAACTTTTAAAGACAATTTCACTTTATCTACAAAATTTTGTTGACAGGCAGTATGTTTATGAGGAAATTCACTGTCAGAGCACCAAAACTGAGAAGATTCAGTCTTACCTAGTTCCTGGAAACTTGAGATTACAGCCTGCATAGCAACAGGGGCTTCTTGTGCTTGGAATAAACATTGCAAAATTTAACACTGGAGACAGCTTGTGCTCAAAGAAGGTTCCGCATTGAGGAAGATAGAATGTTGCAAACTGCCCAGGGATACCTCACATACAGAAAAGGGTTTTGCAGATTATGAATGAAATGACAACACACAAGAAACCAGCAAGTGGTTTTAAAAACATCACCTTGCTCTCAAGAGGTGAAAAAACCCCGTTGTTGAGGATGTGCATGTATCTTAATGCAATGCTTTTAACAGCACTGGCTACTTTGAATTTTGTACTGTATAATATGTGCAGTAGATGCTTTCAGAAGAGCTCAGGGTGGAGGAACTGCTCCTCTCATGAGGGAACAGCTATCAGATATATTGGAAGCAAGAGCAACACTCACGGGGCACCTCCAATTTGTACAGAATGCTGCAACAACACTGAGCAATCATTGACAGCTGTCATTATCCAGGACAGCTTGTAACAATTTTAGTTGATCAAAGGAAAAACTGAAGCAAAAAAATAGAGAAACCAGTGCAAGAATTGAAACACCAAAGTCGCTAATATTTTTTCAAATAATTTTCAAACAATTTTCATTCAAAATTGCACCCACTTAAGCTGCTTCCTACAAAACCCAAAATAGCTTGCTGCTTCAAAGTCATCACTTCCACAGCAAACTGTCCAAACAGATCAGGATAATCAAGACATACAGACTAAAAAAATCCTTACAGATATCTCTGTTTACCTTCTTCCTCTGTACCAACAGAAAATCTCTCTCTGAAGCAGGAAAACTAAAAGTTAAAAACCTCTCTATCAATAAGCATTTCAGAGAGGATAAAAGAAGCCCAAAGCTTTTTTGAATCATCAAAGCACAACACTTTTTTGTGCTTTTTTTGCTTCCCATGGCTGATGCATCAGATGCATCACTTGATCTTGGCTTTCAGACTCATGACTCCACAGCAAATAATGTTAAATACATGTATATAAGCACAATCCCCACACAAACATCAACTTGGGAAAACAAACACAAGGAATACAGAATTACTGACAACAAAAGGAACACAGAAATTATTGACATCAACCTCAATACTCCTGTCAATCCATTCATACCCAAGCTACCAGCATCTCTCCCTGGAAAAATTGTATCACTAAGAGCTGATTTGGAAAGATTCTGATATGGACTTGGAAATGCCTGCCTGTGATGAACTACTTCAAAGCTGAATGGTCTCCATGTCACAACACAGATGAGCTTGGCAGAAAAGATCAGAGTGCAATATTCTTAATACATAAAGAAGAAAGCAAATAACAGGACAATTTAATGAGAAGAACATTAGTGCTTAGGCTGCCTTTGATCCTAAACCATTTATGTTTGTTAACCTTGAGGACACTGCCGAGGTGCTGATGTTTTTAAGGAAGCTTCTTGTCAGGGTGATTTAAAGGCCACCACCTCCAGGAGATCTTCTCTCCTCACTGCCTCAATGCTAAAAGGTTAATTAATTAAATCTCCTGGCTTTTCTTTTTTTTCTCCCCCTTGTGAAGTTGCTACTGCTTTATTCTTTTCTTTTGGAATAACAGCTTTAGGTTGTGGGTAAGGGCATCATCCCCATTGCATATGATAATTTCATTTTTATTTAACTCAAAACAGCACAGACTATTGCTAAAGACCTGATGCTGTGATCTTCAAAAACTGAAATCCCCTCCTGTTTCAATGCAAATACACAATAAATATCTTTTATTTAGCAGTGAGAGTTTGGTCTTTATCTCACTACTGTTCATCTACTGCAGTTCTGTGGTGATAAGATAGATGTGTAAGGCTGAAATTGCTTTACATTTTTAAAACAGTGAATTTTCAATGATGAAAATACCCAAAATAACTGCCAGGGAAGGAAGCTGTGACTCGGGGAACGTTTGGGAGAGATCCTGTTCTCTCTCACACACACACACACCAGTACCAGTGTGTGTACCTGGTACCACCAACACCCATGTGCATCGTGCCCATCAAAGACAGAGAGGAGCTTAGTGCTTTCCATCCTGCAGCTGAATTATGGCAGCAGGAAATCCAACCCAAGAAAATAACTTAAAAACTAATGACATTGCTGAAAGGTCAGACAGGAGCAGCTCTGAAATGCTGGCAGGTTTGAAATCTTGCTGTTCTTTCATCAGCAGCAGCTCCTCTGATAGACACAGGATTAACTAAGGACCAACAAAAACTTAGTTTAAGCTGTTTCATGCTTTAGACCTTAAAGCATTTCCAAAGCTCCCAAGGATACGTGTACATATATGCAGCTGACATGATTTAGTGTCTCCAGCAGTACAAACAAAACTCTGACCGAAATAAACATCCTAATTTTGCAATCAATCTCTCAGTATCCCCATTGTATATTTGTGACAGCATACGACCAAAATAACCTGCAGTATCTACAGTCAGAACATTCACAGATTTTTGACAGCATGGCTAAAAAAATCAGTTTAATAATGATAATGATCATTTCCCTCACCATGAAGCACTGGTAAGAAAGACAAAATAAATGAAATTTACCCAATGCACTTAAAATAAATCAGTGTGAAAGGGCTAAATATCACTGCAACTTTATATATGTTACTTATTGGTTTTCCCAAATAACTTTGATCTGTGATTCCTATAACAGCAGTACTGCTAAGAATAGAAAAATACATCTAATACTGCACATATTCCAAACAGCTCATTCAGTCTTGGAATAATTACCCACAGCAAAAATGTTGAACTCCTTTCTTGTGAAACCCAGCAGAGTTAAGGTATCAATATACAGCCAAGAGTTCTCTGCAGCATTGAATGCTTTGTGAGCTTCACAGAAAGAATCTTGATTAACTCCTTAAGAAATTCAGGAAGGACCTTCCCAGCCCCAGCAGGCTCCAGGGACTGGCATCTCCCAGGGCAGGAGGGAGGATGCACAGCTGGCAAATGCAGGCAGAGGAATAAAGCACCAGAAACACAAATCCATGGTATAAGGTGAATAAGGATTTGCACAACTCATCTGAAGGCTCACTAAATATGTCTGATTTCAATAAACACTGAAATAAACTGTGTTTCCTTAAATTACCAGGGATTGTAAACTTGAAACCAAACCATAGCCACCTTATTTTTCCAGGACACTTCTCTTTTCAGCACACAATGTGGCTTTGGAGTGATACAAGGATTTAGCTTTTTCTTGCAGACTCACCAGCCTGTGCTCCCCTCAAGAGCTGCCCTCCCAGTGCCCTGCCACAGTAGGTCCCAGGTTCATTTTTTGGGCAGCTGTGCTCCACTTTTCTGGGATGCTCCCACTGTTACAATTACTTGTTTTTCTAGGAGACCAAAATTGCTTCTCCACTTATCTTAAAATACAGGGCAGCTGTAAAACCCACCAGTGCTGGGAGGTTTAGCAGGAGTCAGTGCAATATATTTAGCTTCACCTTTGCCTAAGGGCAGAGCTGTGTGGCAGCAAACAAGGCTGTGCACGCTCAGCTGCACTCCTCCAGTGCAAAGGCCTTTGAAACCCAGCCCAGGGCAGGCAGCATCTGCTAGGAGCCATTATAAAACCTGGCAACTCTACAAACCCAGGATCTGCTTTTCAAACACGAGTAATTTAACTGTTCAATAAATAAATAAATAAACAAACAAGAATTCATTCAGCAGTTTTCTAATGCTCTTGGACTGATGGAAAGCAGCAGCAGCCAGCTCTGGGCTGCCTTCCTGGCACCTCTCTCATCGAGGGCAGGAGGCAACAGCTTGCCCTTCATCAACCTTCCAAATAAACTGTTTAATCTCAAAGTTCTTCACAGCCTTAAATAAATTCTGCTAGCCCCTGTTTCTGGATTTGGCTAGTGGCCCTCCAGAATGGGAAAGTTCCCCTGCTTTCTCCTCTTATTCTCAAACTGCTTCAAGCCCACACTACACAAGCACCCCTTGCCATTTCCTCTGCAGCTGCTGAGCTGCTCTCCCCTCACCTTCCCTGCAACCAGGCAGACCTGGTAAGGGCTCTGCCTTCCCCCCTGCTACCCTCACCCTTGATTTTCCAAGTTATTGTCCCTCTTGCAGTGCAGTTTGAGCAGCAGGCACAGCCCCCTCCCCTGCAGAGCCATGGCACCATGGTGCTCCCAGTGCCAGAGCCCCAAAATTCACCTGCACTGGCACATCCCAAAGGGGCAGCCTGACACACATCATTCATTCTTTCCACCCTCCAAGGCTGCTGTGTGGATTCACAAGGTAGCATCTGTAAAATGTGCAGAATGTGCAAAGTGCTAGGATGATTATCAGAGGCTGAAGTGCTCTGAACCATTCTGTAGAGATGTGATGGGCAAAGAGCAAAAGAACACAAAAGAAAAAGTGAGTTACCAGTGCTTTGCCCAGAAGCAAGCAGAGAACAGTAGCCACATTTCTGTGTCTGTTCCACCTTCACAGGCTGCATCCACTGGTTTATTCTGACAGCCTGGATCTAACATGCTCTGGCCTGACACATCCCAGCCTTCACAGATGCCACACATTAACAATTCAGGGAATTCTTCAGCTGCAACCCTGAGTCACAACAATTGCTCCTGACTAAGCAGTTAATTCTTAATTAATTCCTTCTAAAAGCATTCACTTTTAATAAGCATGAAACATCAGTCCAATAAACCATGTTCTTTAATCTCATTTCTAAATATATTTCCAGTTTAACTCGTTTATTTTAAACCTAACAGCATTTCTCACTGACACCTTCAGCTGCAGGAGAAAAGAGGATGTTCTGAGCACAGGCCAGTGGCAGGAACCTCAGTGCCTGGCACCAACCCTGGGCTGATCCAGGCCTGGCCATAGCAGAACACCTCTGCCTTGTCTGCTGTACAAGCAGAAATTGAGACTCCAGTATCAGAGGAGACAGGCTTTGGTAGGGCTTGTAAAGTGCCTGGAACACATGGAAGCCTCAGTGACAGCAAATGTCATTAGGAATAGATGATACCTGGCACAGAGACCCTTTAATGCTGCAGGAAAGGAGGGGCATGAAAAATGCAGCTCATTTTTGTACACTGAAAGCACTGAACTGAACTCCACTGTTAGTTACACACTCTATCCTCACATATTTTATTGTCAAGTTGGTGTCACCAGACACAGGACCAGGATTTCTGATTCAGGGGCTCAAAGCTCTGCTTTTGCCACCTTGGTGAACTCACCAAAGCTGCCCTCCAATCCCCATGCCTGCTCCAACTTATAAAATGGAAGCAATGATGCTGATCCCTTCTCTCTCCCAAAGTAAAGAACTTTGGCATCTGCTCATCAAACATGCAAAGCAAAGATGGAATAATATTTTAATTCACAACCTGAATTCTTCTGAGTCTGTTCCAGCTGCAAACTCAACCACTCCAAAACAGCCCAAGTTCTTAAGCATCTTTGTTTCTTTTCAACAACAGCTTGGTAAAAACATTCTGCAACACTCTCATAATCAGATGAAGTATTTTTTTTTTTTAATTAACAAAATGCACCACTTGCCATTATATTTACATCCAGGAAACACAGCTCTTGACTGTAAAAATGTCAAAAGGTGAAAAGATAATGAATTGCCAGTAACATCTCTGAACACACACACACGAGGAGATCTGAGGTCAGCACATGACAGATTGCACTCCAGAGTGCAGAGCTGAGCCAGCACTCTGCAACTGCTGCATCCAGGGATTAGCAGAGGTCACTCCTGCAACACTCAGGAAAGCTCATTGCTACCAGCAGGACACCTCATGTGAGTCCAGCTGCCAGCTACAAGCACCCTTAACCCTTCTGCTGCCTCAACACAATCACTGCTTGGGCAAGGAGCCCCTTGCGTTACACCAGGCCAATTCCCCCATCGGCCTTCTTGTACCTGTAACACCATGAAATGTCAGGCTCCAAGTGTAGGAAACCACCCCAAAATCTTCTCAACAGAAAGGAAAACACTTCCCTTTCCATCTGACCATAGGGGCCCAGAGATGCCACCTCTTTCCAAGGCAGATCTTTAACTCAAGGAGTCCTGTCATGGCCACAAGTGGAGTTTGGCCACTGTGTGCTTGTCCAGCACCCACCAGAGCAGGCTCTCATTCCACAACCAAATTCAGATCTGTTATAGGCTGTTAATCATCCCTGTCATGATTCTGCCAGGGGAAATACAGTATCCATGGATCAGACACTCAGAAGCAAAGCAGCAGCTGATCAAATGTGCATTTTTATAAGAGGATATCATCTTGGGATGCCTGGGATAACTGGAGACTGTCAGTAAAGATGCTTTCAAAACACCTACTCAACAGCTCTCCAAGCTTCCTTTTGAACAAGAAGTGATAGAAAAATATCTTCCTGTAGGTGAAAGCCATCAGACACACACAGAAGAGCTGACAAAACAGAGAGGCAGCCTGCTTATTAAAGGCAATTTAATAAAAAAGCTACACAGTACCACTAAATAAATCACTATACGTTGACCAAATAGAAAAAGTAAAACTTTGGAAATTGATGCTTTAAACACTGTTGTTTTCCCTGCTGGCATTCATTAAGGTTTATATGAATCTCATCAGTATGCAATTCTGTTTGCAGAGGTTACTTTCAACTTAAATGATGCTAGACAACTTCACTAATTAATCAGAAGAAAATCTCAAAGTTAATTTATTAAATTGAATTTGCTGTATCTGCCATCAACCACAAGTAGGATGGAACAAATCAGACCAAGAAAGTGCTGATAAAAAAATACATTATCCTAATTACTGCAATATACCATCACTAGGCAGGGGAAGGAATCCTGTGAAGGAGTGATTTTTCCCTAATAGTGTTAGGAAACTGATAATCATAAGTCTCATACATTAATGGAATTCTTAACAGTTTCAAGAGTATAATCATCAACATCTTACTGCAAACCATAGAGTTAAAAATGTATTGAATATTCTATGGAATATTACAAAGAAATGAGATGCACCTGCTGAAGGTTGCAATTCCTACAGAAGTTGCAATTGAAAATAAAAAAAAAAAAGGTTTGGCAACTGAAGCTTTGCTTCAATTTTCATAGTTACCACAGAGGGGTAACTGAAGACTGAATTTCGGTTTTGTTAACAATTTGGAAACACTGACATACAAAAGTGGCATGTATTGCAGCTCAAAGGAATCAACATATGCAAACACCCACATGCTGACATTGAGGTTTATATTTCTGGGACAAAAATAATATTCTTAAATAATGATTTTCTTCCTTCTACGTCAGTCATCTGCCTTAACCAGTCCCAAGCCTGTAATATTCACTCCAATGGAGTGAGGAATCCATGGACAGCACACTGCCATGGCTGAGCAGAGCCCTGAGGGCAGGTCCCAGCTCTCCCCAGAAGCACAGCTGGTCAGAGCTGCCCCTACAGAACCTCTCTGCACAAAAACCACATGGACACATCCCCAGCCGAATGATCCTGCTCCCTCCACTGTAAATTAACACATGGAGAGTCCTTGGACAGAGCAGGAGATCTGCTCCAAACCCTCACAAACCCAAACCAACAGAGTTACTGCTGAGGATGAAGCACTGAGAGCCCTAAGCCCAGCACACTCTAAGTGCAGCTGTAAAACTGGATCAGTGCTTATTTTAGGCACAGCAGAGCAAAGGTGTCTGAAACAAAGCTGTCAGTCTGGGCAGAGCAGCAGCACGAGATGGAGAGAGAAAAGGAAACAGGTACAAAGACAAATGACTGGGGAGGAAGAGAAGGGAAAGGAGAAAAGGAAAGAAATAATAATCCAAAATGAGATTAGTCTGAAGAACTGGGCATGTTTTCCTGCACTGAAAAAGACAAGAAGCCACCAAGCAGACAGTACCCACTGATTTTACTGTTGGCCATGGGTAGAGATGAGCCATGCTCTTCCTCACTAACTCTGCACTGGAAACTGGGGACAGAAGTGCTGTAGGAAGAGCAAATAAAGAGGCTCAAACAGGCCCAGCACTCCCAGCAGCATGTACCCAACACTTGGCTCCCACTCCGCAGGAAATGCCACACGCAAAGGAATCTTTGTGCTGCCTTGCACTGCAATCAACCCCAAGCAATTGCTGTGCATCACTTCTGCACCAGCCAGATGTGAGCTCCATCCCTGTCACTCCAGTGGGCAACATTTCTGCACTGTATTTTTTCTGAAAGCACAATGCAAATATTTAATCACTGGCTTTCCAGATTTCTGCCATGGGGCTTCTCTTTGGCTGAAGAAGGCTCCAGAGATCATTTAGTTAACCATGCACATGGATGGAGTTTCTCAGCTGCAGCAGATGAAGCAATGAAACTGGAAAGAACAAACTCTAAATCACTAAATTATGAATTAACAAGATGACCTAAGGAGTAAATATTTAGAAGAGCTCACTGAAGCCTTAAGGATAGGAGCATCATGACTAATTATTCCAGTGATCATTTAAAAATTGAGTTAGGAAAGATCAGAAAAAAGAGAAAAATAAATCTCACCAATTACACAGATAAATGCAGATTAATGCCATATGACCAGCTACCACATGAATATGCAATGCACTTATTAAAATGTTAATACAGCATCACAGACAACCTGATTTTCATTTTTAAATAGTCAGCTGCAGAAATGCAAAACTGGAGTTCTTTATCTCTGACTTCATAATTCAGAAGTAAAGGTGATTTGTTCGGAGTATAAGAAACATCAGTGAAGTTAAAGTGTGGGATTTAGTAATTGTAAGCAGCAATAGAAAACTAAATCCAATGACCAAAACTGGTGTGTTGTAATGACAGAAAAAGTTCTTAAAAACAAGGCCAAAAAATCCCCAAATAAATAAAAAAGGAAATAAACATTGAAAAGCTAAAACAATTAAATTGTTACTTCAGTGCAGAGATTTTTTTTCAGTTGCATTGTGTGTCCAGATTTCATTTTCCAACTATGAAAGCACTGTCAGCCATAAAAGAATAACAAATTGTTTATAACATAACAAAGTAATTAATTAAACAACTCGGAAGGCTTATTTAAGCTAATCTCCATAGTCATATAATTTCTCATCATTTGTTTCAAAAGGAACTCCTACCACCTCTTGTTTGCTGTTATTCAGGACTGCAGAAGTGCCGGAGGCTGCAGCAGAGCTGCAGGTAATTAACGCAAGGAGGAAAAGCCACAGAGGAAACTCCAGCCAAAATCTCAGCCCCCAGTCTGCCCAGCAGCAGGGAATGGCAGGGGGGGCAGGCAGACATGGCCATGGCACAGGCACACAGAGCACAGGGAGGGCGTAAGCCCAGGCAGGGGTTAGAGTCAGCCAGGGCAGACAGATCCCTCTCCAGCCTCCTACGTCCCCTGGTTAATGTTAAGAATGAAAATCCTGTGAATTTGGATGACAGCCGTCACTGACTATAATTTCAGACCACTGTACCAAGCCTCAGACACAAAATAAGGCTAATAAAGTTTTATTTTGTACAGCTTTTAGAGGGCTTGAGAACCAAGTGTGTTTAAAACAGCAGTGATGAAGGAGACATGCAGAAGATGTGACTATCGTAACACAGTTTTGCCTTTGTATTTCCACACCAGATTATAGATCTATTTCTGAGCAGAAAGGAAGTAAGGCAGATATCTCTGCCATTCAACAGTGTGGGTGTAGAGCTGTCCTGGTTTCAGCTAGAATGGAGGCAAATTTTCTTCCTGGCAGCTGGTGCAGTGCTGCACTTTGGAGTTGTGGGAATAACGCTGACAGCACAGTGACACCTTGGCTGGTGCTGAGAGTGCTCACCTGCAGCCAGGGCTGGTCAGAGCCTCTGAGCAGGTGCACAGGGAGCTGGGAGGGAGCACAGCCGGGACAGCTGAGCCCGCCTGGCCAGGGCATTTTCCACACCCAGGAACATCATGCCCAGGATATAAACTGGGGCTGATGGCTGCCTGGGGGATGGCTGGGCATTGCTCAGCAGCTGGTCAGCAATTTTACTGTGCATCACTTCTTTTTCTTGGGTCTTATCCTTTTTCTCTTTCCTTTTCATTGCTAGTACTGTTGTTGTTATTATTTTATATTATTTTACTTTATTTCACTTATTAACCTGTTCTTATCTCAACCCATGAGTTTCTCTTCCCCACCCCAGTGAGGGAGGGAGGGAGTAAGCAAGTGGCTGCATGGTAGTGAGTTGCTGGCTGGAGTAAAACCAAGATAAGGGTATTTTTGAAACACTGGCTCTTTTGCAATTACCCTAAGTCACGAAATGTTGCACTGAAATGTTTTCTTTTGAAATTATCTATTACCTGGGTATTGCAGATCACTGTATTCAGATGTGCGTGTGACAAACTTTATCCGTTCCATTCATTTTATCCATTCTATCCATCCACTAGTCTAGCTCTTAAGACTCTTAAATGAACAGATAGCTGACTTCAAACATGAAGATTTTATAATTTTCAACCCATTCTCCCCTTGCCTCTCTCACCTGCAGCATACCTTAAGGGCCATCACAAATAATTCAGAGATCTTTCAGTGTTTTACTTGATTAATTTGATCATGAGCTGTATTGCCAACAAGGAAAACTATACCAACAGCCTGAAGCTAACCATTTAGGACAGCAGAAGCATCCTGCTAACAAAAGAGCACACAGCAGCCCAAAAGACCTTTATCCTAGAAATGCAATATTTCAAATGAAATATTTCAACAGCTCCCCTAACTGCAGGCCCTTGGGGCTAAGGGAAGAAGTTCCTGCTAACCACTGCCCTTGGGTGCCAAGCTCATTTTGATGCAACATCTAACAAAATGAGGATTTCCTGCACAGCTGTTGCAGTGTCCTTAGAGACTCAGTTTCCAGGCACTCTTTGCAATCCTCCCTCTGCTCCCTCTTAATTCCAGTCAACAACAGCCACAGGCAGATTACGTAGCTGGGACATTACTGACACAGCCAGGAGCCTATAATAGCACTCTTAAGCCCTGTGATTTCTTTTCTCTTGTCAGTATCACACACAAGCACAAAACAGCTGAGAACCTGGCCCTTTTCTCTTTAATACTCCACTGGTGATTAAAAAAAAATCTCTATTTTGGTAATCAAATAAAAAACCAATCATATAAAGCACAGGGCTAATTTTAGACCTAAATACTGACAAAATCTGTGGTAATTCCTGCTAAGTGCCAGTGGCCATGATCTCCACAGCATTTATAAAGCTTTACTGTTCACTAACTTAGGCAACTCTTCCCCTTGTGAAATGTACTAAAACACTGGATAAAAGACAGACATTGCAAAATATTTCACAAGCTATAAATTAAAGAGAAGAGCATCAGCCAGAAACTTTGTTTTATTCCTTTCAGAAAAACAGTGACTTCAAGACTCTGGTCTACAAACCTGGCCATCTGCTTGTATGCCTCCTCAGCCACTGCAAAGATGTGTGGGTCCATATCCCCCATGTTCTGGCCACTGTAGGCATTGATGATGTCTTCGCCATAGATAGGCAGTTGTTCATAAGGATTTATGGCCACTAAAACAATACCTGCAAAGGAAATTAAACAAAAAGAATTAGTAATAGTTGTTTCAAAAAAAAAAAACCCTAGCAAAAATGGTTTTAACATCAAGTATTGTTCTAATCTTTCTAAAAATGTTAAAGAATAAGGATCTGATATTACTGACTTCAACAGATATTTATTCTGAATATAGTTCTGCACACACAAAGTATCATGAGTTTACTTCCACCCTGCTTTGGTAAGCACATCAGGGACAACTTTTTACCTTTTCTAGCTGCTTTTTCTAAAGCTAGCATACACAATTCAAAAAGATTCAGAATGTGCATATTTGAAATACTGCCTGTTCAGTGCAGTAAACCAATGACTGTGCATTGTACTTCCCTGTGTTTTACTCTGAATTACCAGTGACACTGTAATTTGTGAAGTGTAACTGCTGAGTGCTCCCACTGCCTGCCAGTTTGGGCATGTGCAGTGTGTTAACCCTTCAGCTGTTGTGAAAGAATGACACCTCAGCTTTTGTAATAAGCAACAATGTACAGACACAGTGTAATTTGGATTCCAGGGCACCTCTGCCAATCAGGCAGGACACCCTCCTGGTCAAAGGCATCAAAAAACCGAACAGCAGACGTATTTCATAGGGCTGACACAGAGCAGCACCCAGTCATGTCAGGAAATTAGGCAATTATAGCCCTAGAAGGCACCAGAACATCCTCATCCGATAGAGCTGAGCTTGTACTCACACCTCCCATTTCCTAGTTTTTCCATACCAACTAAACACATCTGTTTTTTTAATACAACTCATCACTACAGCCCTTCTAAATTCATGCCATGTTTTGCCCGCCCTGCACAGGAAAACTTCAATCTTACTCTTTACAAACTTCCTTGCCACAAACAGTGAGACCTCAAATGCTTTTGGGACAATTCTCTTTTTCATGAGAAATGAGGATTGCTCTACCCACAGGGATAATCTGACAAAGTTTCCTTATAACTTCCTCTCCTGCAGCATTTACAACAGGTAGGGAAAGTTTATTAGCTCTGTGCAAGGGTGGAAACACTGACCAGTGAGAGCCAGCTGTGACAGGCACACTGTGCCCCCTTGACAAGGCGATAAGGGGAAAAAAACAAACCCTCTAATTTTAACTGTGGACATTTTAAACCCAGAATTTCTTATTTTGGTGCCTAAGAGTGGCAATGCAGTTGCAGATGGCTGCACAGTGACTGCACCAAGCCTGCCTGGACAATCCATCCCTGAAGAACCTGCCTCAGAAGCGTTTCCATGGCACTCAACTTGCTTCTAAATTTACTCTGAAATTCACTCTTACACATACAGACTTCCTCAGTGCTGAGCCCAGCTCTCTGCAGATTACAGTCTGGTGATGCCTATCTAAGAAATTTTCCATGGAAAAGCTGGGAGAAGGGAAATGAAAGCATCCACAGTCTGGCACTGCTGGGAGCATCAACCCATTTTTAAACCCTTTCATGCATCTACAGATCAAGCACAAACCATAGCAAAAACATGAAACGAGAGGATATGTTTTAGGGAGAGATCTGAGAGGCCTTGATCTATTTCCTCAAACACACAGCAAGTTTTATGCCTTGACACGCCCATGTGAGGAGGGTTGGTGTTTTTCCATCAGCCACAACTTCACTGAAATGACTCAGGAGCTTCAGTGAAAAATCTCTATAAACATTCCTGCCAAGTTCTGATGCTGTAATGATGACCCACAAAAATCAGAGTAGGGGTTAGGGACAGAAGTGGCCTCAGTACTACAGGACTCGAGGAACATTTTGTGTGTCAATTTTTAACATCTGCCCTTAGAAAAAGCAGTAAAAAGTGAAATACAGCACACCACCAAGCTGAGCCTCTCAGGCCTGCAAGTCTCTTCAAAGACATTACAAAAATCTGTGTGAGACTTCTGACAGTTCCCGCCTGTCTCTGGTTATGCTGGCAAAAATAAACCCTTGAATTGGGAACAAGCAGCCCCGTGATGAGTCTCCAGCATATTAAAACACTTAACTTCAGTAGCAATCTGTAAAATCTACAAGCAACTACCATCTGGAAATAACCAAAACAAGTGAGTCAGGAATTATTTGCTTTCTGTGGAACTTTGAAATCAGTCTGCCACACAGGGCTATAATCCAGATTAATTTACATATAACTTCTCTTTATCTCCACTAAATCATATTGCTATTTTAAGAAATATGGCCTTTCCTAAATCAGATTTATGTGTGGTTTTGTTCCTACAATTACACTAAGTTGAACTCTGGATACTCTGTGTGCCTTTCTTCTTTATATATGCTCAAAGTCAGCCTATCTAATTCTTTTACCTTGAACATACCCATCTATGGCCAAACTGGACATACACATGAATAATTTATCAATTTAAAGTTTGCTCTCCTGCATAGAAGACAATACCTTTTACTAACCTGAACTAACCAGCAAGATTCACTGAGCTTTCACCACAGCCACAGCAGTTTTTCCATGTAAGCATTCAAATTTTCCTTTGTAACTTTTCAACTTCCTTCATTAATGCCTTGTTTCATGTTTCCAACAGTAAAGCAAAGGTATAAATCACCTCTGAATTGCTGGTGAAAGGCTGACTTGAAATTGAGAAATCAGCAGATTTTCTGTTTAAAAGTTTGAATTTACTTCAATGTGAAATTTTAAAGAATTTAATATCCATTTGACATATTACACTGAGCATGGTTGAATTAATTTCTAGGGCCCTGGACAACTATCCATCCATGCACTCCTGCTCCAGTTCCAGTGTTGAGAATATTGCTCCTGTGATTCTCTTGATGGATTGAAGTGGTTTGAGTCTCCTTGGGCTACATAAACTGGGTCAGCCCAAAGCACCCTCACAGGCCATGTGAACTGACCTGGCTGAGGTGAGAGTCACATTAAGGAGGCAAACGCAGCCCCCAGGGCTGAGCTCCAAGGCAATGATCTCTGCAGAGGGGCAGTAACCTGCAGCTGATGGAGAAGTCTGGAAGGTGATGCTGTGGCCAAAGGATCAGGATTCCAGGGGCTGACCTGCCAACTCTGTTTTGCTCAGCCTGTAACACAGCACAGCCCTGCCTGCTGCTCTCCCACATCCCCAGAGAACAAACCACTGCACCCCACGTTCCTCAGCAGCGCTGAGCCTCCAGCACCTCCTTCCCTCTGAGCCCCACACTGCTGGCTCCACTCACTCCTGACAAACACCCCAGCAGCTCCCACAACCACCTGGGTCCTGTTTGGAACCAAAACCAGCTGCCCCAGCTCTGCCATGCCAGGCCCTCTGGCATACCCAGCATGGAGAGCTAAAGGAGCTCCTCCTCCCAGCCCAGGAGAAATGATCAAAACAGCCAAAACCACAACTACAGCTGCACTGGGGAATACTTGAAATGCACCTTTTTCATGTTTTCCCAAACACAGGGAAACACAACCAACATACGGCACATTCCTTTTGAAAGCCTCTGAAATGCTGCTCAACACAGAGCCTGTCTGCAGGACACAACCCAGACAGGCTTGTGGGAGGGGGCATGGTGGTGTTAGGGGACCATGAAACTGAGACTGAAAAGCCCTTACAAGCTCAGGCCATGAGGCTCCAGCTGCACAAAAGCCTTTTCACCCAAGAGCTTTGCCAGGGGGGCACTTGGGAGAGAACCACAGATCATGCCTGTGTTCCATGGGGGAGCTGGGGGGGCTTCCCTGTGCTGGGACCACAGTTCAGCCTCAGCAGGGGCAGTCCAGAGCGGAGATACTCAAACACACAGATACCTGAGCAACCTGATCTAGGCAGACTTGTTTCAAGTAGGAAGCTTCACTGAGACTTCCAGAGGTCTCTTCCAACCCGAATTATTCTGTACTCTGCGAGATCTGGCTGCAAGCAGGGGCTGGCAATGTCTGATCCAGCCCCCCGAGCTCTGGTCACTGCTGAGAGCAGCACTGAGCAGATGTGCCCTGCTGGGCATCTGCAGATCAGGAGCAGCCAGAGTGAGCAGACTGTGGCAGGATGTTAATGCCTCTGTCTGTCCATCACAACATGTTTAACGTGCTGCCTGTCTTATGGAAAAGTTACGTTAAAAGCTAGCAGTGTAGTTTGACTAAACACTGAGATTTAAAAGGAACATATGCACACATAGGAAAAAAAGCCCAGAACCATCAGATGTAAATTTCAAGCCTGAACTACCTCACAATGTTTATTTTTAACATAGACCATTCAGCTGCAATTTTGCACTTCTGACAAAGTGATTATTTGAGTATCTTTCCTCCATTGTGGCCATCTGAAAATACTACAGGCAATTACAAGTTTGGGTAACCTCTGCTGTGAGTTAAATGTTTTTTTTTAAAACCAAGATCAATTGTAACTGCGATAAGACAAGCCTGGGCTCGTGAACTGTTACAAATTCACTTCTGTAGTTGCCCAGATTGCAAAACATGAAAAAGAAAAGAAATTGATGTCTTCTAAAAGAGATGGAGGAGCTCAGTGCAGAGGTAGGCAACAAATCCACCCAAGAGCAAGGCCAGCTCCTGCATCTGCAGTGTGTTATCCTCCTCCCACCCAGCCCAGCCTGAGCAAGCCTACAGAGAACACCAACCACACAGAAATCCCACTGTGAAGGAAAAACTGCTGAATACACATTTTATAAACAGATTCCACTGGGGAGCTAGAGCAACACACAGTGAAGGCAATCTTCACTGAGCCTCAATATTCTCCAGTCCATTAATGACCACAAACAGTGATTTCCCCAAGAACAGTCCAGCATCTCCTATCACTAAATGACTTTAATTTAAAGGCAGATATGAACAGCCAGCTTTGCCCTTGCTGCCCAGGGCAGTCTCTGCAAGGCTGGGTGGGAAAGGCAGTACTTGCCACAGTAGGTGTAGATGAGTTTGGAGTCGATGAAGCGGACTTTGAGGTTGTGCAGGACAGCAGGCTCGTGCAGGTAGCTCAGGGCTGTCAGGTCGTTCTCACCAACCAGGATGTCAGGGTTCCTCAGGGGGGGCAGCTCCTTGGTCTTGGGGTCAAGGCTGTACTCTAGGTCCTGCAAACCACAAGGACACACCTCAGAGAGCTGCTTCCCTCACCCAGCTCCTCCAGCTGCTCCTCCCACCAAAGCACGACAAGGTGAAAAACCACAAGGCACAATTTCTGTTCTCTGGTGATTTGACTTAGCAGTTGTTTCTCCAAAAATGTCATTTAAAATTTCCCAGAAGGGTTTTCTATCTGTACAACTGTATAGAGACATTACCTTCTTAGACTATTACTTAAGCAAACCCCATGCTTTTGCTGCCATATCTTTTTATTAAATAAACCAAAATACACTATATCATAAATCTAACCAGCTTTCTCCCTATTGTTTTCCTCTTGAGTGGAACAGGCAGAGGAAGATGATTTTCACCCATCTATCATAGTCAGCTTCATACACAGTAGCACAACATGGGAATGTTGGCAGAACACCATGAAGAACACAAACACTGAAAGAAATGCTGCTTAGAACTTTTTTCAGATATAAATTAATCTCTAATACAGATGTTCTAATTGCGTCTGTCTCTAGATCTAAAATCACTTTATTTACCTGCTATTTCCATGAAAAAAACCAACTCAAATGATGTGAGCTGTACATGGACACGTCATCATTTCTCAACACAGCCCACAGCATCTTCTTTGTAATGCCCTTAATCCTCGCCTTTTTTATCTTTATTAATTTTCTGCTGGTTATGTTCAACTTAAAAGTCACAGTTATTTCCCTGCAACACTGTTCTCCTAGCAACCCTGTCTCTCTGGAATAGCAAACCAGGGCTATGTGTTTAATGGCAAAAGTAGAAAAAGATGATGATGCAATTGAGCATAACAGGCAGTGGATAAAAGCAACTGCTTTTTAATTTATTTTAAAAACAAGGCAGAATTTATTTTTGTAACTAAACAGTAAAATTTATCACATCAAAAAATGCTGCAGAAAGTGAGTAGACAAAGCCAACTGCACACACCTAAATACAGATATATTGTGACAGCAGAGCTTCCTGCAATAGAAAGGTCAGACTCTGGTTGAGAACAATAACTATCAGCTTACAAACCACACACAGACTTACCTTGCCCTCTTCCAGTCGAAGCTGAAGGACTTTATCTCCAGGTTTATAATCTTTGAGGAGTTCTGCTGACTTCCACACCTCCTCTGGATCAGGGATCCAGACCCTGGCATACTGCAGTAAAACAACAACAGCAAAATATCTGTAAGCTTTGGCTGCACTATGGTTAAATCCCTGAAATAAATGACACTAAAAATATTTTTGTCTTTTTTAAATACATGTTTAACAGACAAAGCCTTAAGGAAGAGGCAAGTTAATTAGTACATCTGAGGTGAATAACTTGTTCTATTGATAAATCCATGCAGAAGGTATGCCAAGATATACATTCAATGCTGAAAATCTACAAAATAAAAAAAAAATAAAAATCAGCATTTCCAGAAAGATCAAAAATTTAACTATCCAAAAAGACTACTTGGAGTAACTCTTTTAAATAGGTTCTAAATGCATTTGTAGCATAATATCATAGAGCCATTTTTGTCGTCTTTTTTCCCAAAGAGAATACTTCAACCCATCTGTGTTAATTTAGGCAAAGCTGCCTGATCAAGTGTTAAAAGCTCTTCCTTTGTAGTTACAAACATGGCTAGATTAAAATTTATTATATTCAGTATGCCAAAAGAAAAAAAAAACCTGAAAGATTTGGTTGAAAAGGCCTCCAGATATAAGGAAAAAGCCCATCAACAAACCAGATTCCTATTAATAACCATTTTCATCCAAACTTTATTCATAAAAGTGACACAGTGCAAACATATGTTTTCAAAAACAGTAAGCATATTCATATTTTTCAATGAGTGAAGATACAATTGTTACCTCATATTCAAGAATCAATGAAAGATGTATGGAAAACTGGAAACCAGCTGGTCACTTACAGAGTCCCATGAACATGCAAATACACACACAGGAACACAGCTCTTGAGCAGGACAAGGAAAAGGCTGAGACATTTTTAATATGTTCAGGTTCCTGAAGCAATGCCCCTGCTATGCCCTGAGCTCACACCACAGCCACACCTGAGCAAACCAAGCAGCTTCTTGGCTCTGGAGCTGCACTCATGCACCTCATTGCAAAACACACTCAGTCCACTAATTTATTTCAAAATAACTATATTTCAATAACTATATTTGTCAAAGCATTTGATGGCAGAGAAAACTGCATTTGGTCATGCAGCTTCACCACCTAATCTTACACAACCTCTTTATGTACAGCTTCCTCTGCCTCAAAGAGTGCTGGAGGGCTTTCCCCCCCTTATTAACCCAGTTTTCCCACTACAGAAAATTAGAAACTGCTTGTTTCTGTTAGGCATTTTCTGAAAAACTTGATGAAAAATTTCATATTGCTTTCTTATTGCAAGAGAGGGCATGATAAAATGTGTTGAGCAGCAGGACTATGATATCAGGGTGTCCCCCACATGGCAAACATTCAGAAGGAGGAACAATTGTCCTATTAAAGGAATTTATACTAAAAGTATATTTCATAATAAAAAGTATAATAAAAATATAATAAAATTTTATCTATATTTTAAAAATAAAAATTATATCTATATTTTATATATAATGTCATATATTATAATTATTTATTAATAAAATAGTCAATATAATTATATCATATGTTTTCTATATTATATATAAAATTATAGGTACATTTTATAATTTAAAACATACACTGTATTACATTAATATTATATACTATATTACATTAATACTATATTAAAACTATCTATCTAAGGAAAAACCTGTGACTGTCTCCAGACAGACACAGCTTTGAGTGATTGGTTAATCATTCAAAACAACTTTCACCTGTGTCCAATTAACAAATCACTTTGGGTAAACATCTCCATAACACATTCCACGTGTGCAAAAACAGGAGCAGAGAATAGAGATAAGAATTGTTTTCTCTTCTCTCTCTGCTTCTCACTGCATTCCCAGGAAAAACCCTTGGGAAGTTGTGCCTGCTGACTTCAGGAAACAACTTGTTTCCCAAACCCGTGCTGATCCTTAGGAACACTGCACATGAGGAATTTACAACAGCCTAAACCAATGGTTTTACCCTCAGCACATGGCAAAGCAGTGCCTTCACCCGCAGAGCTCCTGCACAGCTCATGCCCACACACATAAACCGGGAGAAAGGAGAGCGGGAATGAAATAAATAAATAACAACTCACTTTCATCATTCCCATTACAGAGTATATCATGCTCCCACACCTGGCTTTCTCCATCACCACTGGCTGTTACTGCCAGCCCTAAGAATCCACTTTATACAAAGACAAGAAGCTTTGCTCTTTGTAGTCCATGTGTGTTTGTGTGGCTTATTTTTTTCTTTGAGCTTTGTTAGCTTCATAAGTATTTGCTAATGTTCTCAGTGCAGAGGTGCTACATTACTTTATTAATTGTATAATCTTTTCCCTACTCCCCAGGAGATAAATTATTTGAAAAACAGAAGATGCCCAAAACAATCACTCAGCGTGTGCTGCTGCCGGTCACAGAGCACTGTGTAACCACAGAGGAGAGCACAGCAGAAGGCAGGGCTTGGGCACTTGGGCAAGCTGCTTTCAGCCCTTCTGGATCCCCAATCCACAAGGCAAGGAGCTCTGGGGTGAAATGAAGGTCTGTGCAATGCAAGCACAAACCCACAAACTATAAGTCCAAAATTAAACAGGACTTGGCAGTACAGGTGGCATATTAAAGTCAAGTAGCAGGCTAAGGAACAACATTTTCTTTCCTTTCCACTTGGTTTGAAACAAAAGACACTTTACAAAACTTCAGAAATCATACTCATGATTTCATATAATAGTAATTTCAAATCACAATTTCAAATTCTAAAATCAATAATTCATAAGATTTATATATTCAAACACAGCACAATACACCTGTTCTCAGAATTATTTTATTTTAAAAAACTCCATCAAAACAAAAAGCTAAAAACCAAAACCCTGTCAGAAATCAGGTAAGTTTTTCAGTTTCACAAAAATGCTCCAGCCTCAGACACAGCTGAAGACTGAGTGCATTCCACACTGTGACCAGGTTCCACCCCCAAGATGCCACAGAACTTCCCCACCCCCAGTATTTCTGATAGGATATTCCTTCCAAGGAATTAACAGAAAGCCAAGTCAATGTGAAAGAGGAAAGCATTTAAATGCTGTCTAGCAGAAGGAATCAGCAGCCTGGATTCCTTTAGGCTACACAAAGCAGAGTTTCCTGACCTAAGAAAGGCAGCAGCCTGAAAGGCAAATGCTGATAACCTGAAGCACCAAATGCTGGGTAGCAGCTCCTAACTCTGCAATCTATGGCTGCATGGAACAGGCATCTTTAATTTATCCACCTAAAACTGTACATCTAGAGAAGGGAAGGAAAAAGCAGAAAACAGATCACCATAGAAACTGAGCCACTACAGACAGCAGAACCTTCCATGACACAGCCCTACAGAAATTGAAGCCATCCTATGAGCACCAGGCTGCAGCTTTTCATCCCCAGCACCAGTGCCTAGCCTTAAATCCCTGCCAAAGAAAACACCTGGTAAAAGGAATGGGTGGGAGGAAAGAGAGAGATGTTCCTAATTATAAGTACTGAATCATTTCTCAACATTCTCACCTCATTAACTGAGCAGAATGTTTTGCAAAATCAGATTTTCATGCTTTTATATAATCAGTTGATACTAAAATTCCATTGCTGCCTGGCCTTTACTGGGATCCAACCCTACGAAAAACAAAGCACCACCACTGGTGGAAACAGGACCAAGGGCCTCTCTTGGGAAATACCTTACTCTGATATCTGCTATTCATCCCTCTTTACTTACTAGTATATAAAAATAGGGTTCATGATTACATTAAAATAATGCTGAAATAAGATAAAATTCTAGAGCCACTGATTTACAAATCAGCCTTCTAAAAAGGGAAGGGAATTCTAGTTTAAAAATGAGTATGCTGTCTAAAATTCTAGCACTGAAATGACAATATAAATTACAGCAAGAATCAGATGAATTTTAGTTCAATCATTCTAATTATGATCCATGAATACATTACTCTTCGTGGGAGTTCAAGGCAAATTTTGCACCACCAAAACAAAACTTCTGATAGGGGAGATATAAGTATGACTTACTGCAGGAAAGAGCATGAAATAAAATTTTAGGTAAATAATGCTTGACCTTTCATGTCAGCCCAAGTTTACCACTGGTGTCACTTGCACCTTATATTTCAGTACTGATTTGGCTCAAATAAATGAGATTTGCTATCCCCCTTCAGTGGGGGTGATTGGACTGCACTGGAGGGGCGGGATGGGAGAGGCTGGGGAGCACACACAGCACCCTACAACATCTCCCACCCTACAGCAAAGAGCATCTCCAGGACACCTCTGAGCCCCAACCAGTCTGAAAATCACAATAAACACAAGGGATACCAAGGAGATGTCCAGAAGAAAAATAAATAATTAAATGCATAATGACAGGACTATTTCAGATCTCAGTTTCCTGCCCAGACTCTCTTCCAGCCTCAGCCTCACATAAAGAAAGAGCATCTCCAAAATGCCCTGCAAGTGTGGAGTGCTGTACTTGGTTCCAGGAAGGACAAGCTGGGCAATAGTTTATAGACACCTACCTATAAAGCAACTCTGAAAGAGTTCACAGCAGAAGATAAACACAGAAGTTTTCACATCTCTGGTGGGTCAGGAGGTTGGCTGGATTACTACAACTTTACATAATAAGAAAATCTAATAGAAAATCACAGTATTCTGTCATACCTCGTGATTTCATCTTAGATCACATGAAGAAATCAGCAGACTATAACAATTATCTATCAAATGAGACCATCTGACTCACAAAGCCTCTCTCCTGAGCTATTAACCTCTTGAAGCACTAATTGCCATTGCTGACAGAACAGAATTAGCAATGCAGGCAGCTCAGCAGTCTCAGCAGCAGGCAAATAGTTCTGTACTGCCATTGCACAACCACAAACACACAAGGAGGAAATACAGCTATCTTCCCAGCTCAACTGCTCTGTGCCTAACAGCTGGAAGAGTTCATTAAATGAGCTACATCCTAGAAGGAAAAAGGAAATTTCAGCTCAGAGAAAGCTGTCCCAAGTTTCTCAGCATGACCTACACATACAAGTGAACTGGTATGATTTTCATTCCAGCAGGGATCATCTCTTTTTTTATTTACAGACAGCCCCAAAAACCACAGTCTTTCACATGCTCACCATGAAAAGAAATAGGAGAGACATTCCCCACTCCCTTTCAAGGAGGACCTCGGGTCTGGGCAGGAATAAAGCAGCTCATTTATGTCTGGATCAGAGAGACACCATCAATTCTGGCAGCACTGGCTCAAGGAGCCAGTGGAACAGCAACAGCTGGTCAAAGTCAAAGCCAAATTTCACCAAAATTATTAAATGTGAACTTGCTGCTGACTGAACATGGCCACGTGGAGAGAACAGACTGCACTGCCAGGCTGGGAAAAGAAGTGTCTCTGCTAGTAAGGAGCATTAAAAGAGCACAAAGTCATCAAAGTTGACACTGCAGAAGTGTTGGACTGATTTTTGCAAAATGAAAAGTTATTACAAAAGGATTTCTTGGGATTCCTTGGCTGGGGTTGCTTTGGAAACACAATTTGATGCTATTAGAACAACCTCCTTTCGGCTTCATCATTTTCCCCTATGCTTGGTTCACAGTGCCACCACCAAATAACACTGAGCCTAGAAATACTTGAAAAGCAAAGTTTAGTTTTTATAAGCTGTACACAAGCAGATCAACAGCCAGGTGAGTAACAGCAAACACAAGTCTTGACTTGAGCAGTCTGGATCTCCTACAAAGAGATCAGGATCACTCACACAGGAGGCAGTCCTGTTTCTCCCACTGCTGAAACCACTGAAATTTGTGCCACCCTCCTGTGATCCATGGGCAGCCCCAAGGACACCCTGAACTGCTGCTATCACAGTGCTGCTGCTGCACCCTGGAAAGTCAGACAGGACTTTATTCTCATAAAAATGCCAAGTAACCAGGGAGGATTGGAAAGTGGAGCATCCCCATGACACGTGGGCTGCTGCAAAACCTCTGACCAACTCCTCTTAATTCTTCTTAGGGCCAGAGGGAAATGGAATCATTAATTTGAAAAAAAAAATTTAAAAGAAATTACAGGTTTTTTAAAGGCAGTAGCACTCTTTATGCATGGAGTGTATTTTCTGTCTTGTTGCTCAGCAAGAGCCATTTACAAACCTATTGAAGAGTTTAAGGCCTGATATTTAAGGCTGAATTAATCTGAAAATAAATTTATATTTCCTCTATTGTGTATCATGATATAAGTGGCAATTAGTATTAGTGTTTTATCTGTATTAGTGTATTATGAACAATCCCACACAGTTAGCTTGACCTCACAGGAAGATCACAAGCCCTGTGCTATTCTGTCTGATGGGAATTCCCTGGCCAGCCACAAGCAGAGCTCCCAAATCCAAGGGAATCCAGGGGACAGCAATGACTAGGCTCTGAGTTACCCCCAAGGATATCAGGATATCACCCTATGAGTTTGCAAACCACTGATACTGGTGTGCAAACCTGGCTCACAGGTAGGCAGGCGAGGCACTGCATCCTTCACCATGCACAAGGAAATCCCTGGAATCACAATGAGAAAAAAAATCTGTTGTACTTGAGAACTTCATCATCCCCTACATTTGAATCATAAGGCTATAAAAGCCCCCACTCCCCTTCTTTCCTTCCTTTAAGCATTTTTATAAAGTATTCTTTGTATCTGGGGCCCGGGGGCTTGCAACAACAAAAGCCACTTGTGTGTCCTTTGCCACATTCGCCTTGACTGCACAAGGTACAAGCAAAAGCTGTCAGCATCCCACACAGATCCACTGCAGCAAGGTCTGCATCATCTGCCACTGGAAAAACATTGATTTACATGGCTGGAACCTTACCTTGCTTCAAAGGGATGCAAAAAAAGCTAAACCCCAAACACAGGATATCTATGCACAGTGAAATTCAGAGAAAATTACCACCCTGCAAATCCACACCTTGGACCTAACCTCAGCCAAAAAAATGTAGTTGTACTTTAAACTACCAAATCTATCAAGGAGAGTTCCATTGCAAGGTTGTAACTGGTAAAATGGTCCTACAAAACATTTTTCAGGAGTTAAAACACACAAAATGTTTACAAGTTCAGCATTTTCTACACCTTTAAGAACACAATTTTCTACATTTTATGTAGAATTACTTGATTTTCTCTTCAAAATGTCATACAGAGGGAGACAGACATGGTCTGTAACCAGCCCTGCCCAGCTGCTCCATTCTCCATCAGTCATCAGCAAATAACTCACCACAAACCCTCAGTGAAACAGCAGCACTGCTATCTTGCTCCATGCAGATGCTGTTCTCATTTAATTCAGTATGTTTCTCCAGAAAAAGCTTATTTAAAGTAAAGCAGGCTTAAAAATACACATTCACACAAACAGCAGTGCTGAAGGAAATTTTGTGTTTGCAAGAGTTTTGATTTCTAAACCTGTCAAAGGAATGAATGCAGCTCAGAAGAATCTCCAGAAATGATGGCACTAACAGTGAGATCAAGCCCAGCAATGATCTGGGCACTGCTTGAGACACAAACCAGCTGAAAAACCACAATAAGAGCTGCAAAAACATGGAGCAGAAATGTGGCACCTACCTCAGATTGAGAGACAGGGAAATATTCTGACTCATGTGAGATTTCATTTGGGGTCATACCCACACAGAGAAGCAAATGCTGTATTGCATTCCAATCCATACCACCAGAATGAAGGCCAACAAGGAATTATATGCTAGTGATTTCAAATATAAGTTAATTATAAGTCTGCCTTAAAACTCACAATTCCTCCAACCTGAAAAACATGTTACAAGAATTGTACAAGAGTGACCACAAGAAATTTAAGGGCAGATGAAACAACTGCAGTTACTCTGAATATTCAGCTAATGAGACTTGTTGCACTGAAGAAACCTCACTAGGAAAAGGATGTATGATTTCATGTTTATGTACTTACAGTGAGTGCTGCTCCAATTGAAAAACTTTAAAATAGCCTACACCTAAGAACACAAAAAGATATGTAACCCCATTAACTTCATGGGTGCCTAAACTTAAGATTCAATAACACAAACATTGTAAGGGGCAAATAAAGGGTGGCTTTATTTGTAAGGGCAAATAAAACAAGTGGCTGCAGGATTTTGTTTCAACATCAAAATGATGCAAGCCATAATAAAGACTTGACAGCATAAATGCAGAAACAGACATAACTTCCAAATTCAGCCCAGACTGAATATGTTGCTTCCGTATTTTTCATGCTGATGTCACAGGATGAAATGCTGATTTCACTTTGTCAAGTTCTCAGATGGATTGAAGCCCTTCCAGAAGCTTTCTACAATTATATTCCTGGAGTTCCTAGAGACCTCAGGAGGCAGAACCCCTGAGTCACTGCTCCGGAGGGAAGGGGAAGCTGCAGCTCCTGCTTCAGACACACAGGAGGAAAATTCTCCTCCCTGCCCCAGCACAGAGCCTTCTGCAGCCCTGCCAGGGCTTTATCTGGGCTATCCAGAACTTCCTCATGCAGGGTGGGATAATAAAGGGCTGTACTGACCAGACAGAGGCACTGCACTGTGCCACAGCACTGGAGTAACAAAAACTGACTGGGAAAGCAGCAGTGGGGCCATAGCTGCTCACCGAGCTCACAGAGGTGAAATAAGGCCACGTTTTCTGCTACCTGTAAAACAGCTGGAGCATGGACAATTGCTGACTTAACTGTGAAACTTTAAATTTAAAGTTAAAAATTAAAGAAAATATATTTGAGAGTAAATTAAGGCTGTACTTTTCTGAGTGTCTTTCTGTAAAGTTGAACTCAAAAGCACCATCTTATTTTTACCTAATCCTAGCCTCCAAAAAAGCCACATTTGAAGTAAAACACCAAACTGATGTTTTAAAAAGCAAAGACTAACTGAATGTTTTTTGTTAGGCCAACACAGAAGGCCCAGCTGAGATGCAGCTGCACCACTGAAACTAGTTCTCCTTGAATAACTCAAGCTAAGTCAGTAAAAGCTCTGTTTCACCAGCTAACCCAGAGTGTAGCTGCCACCCAGACACCTTCCTGCCCTACTCCAGCAGCAAACTCACACCAGTGAAGCACATCTAATGGAGCCACATTTAGTTCCAGCAGTTTTTCATGGGAAATTAACAGTAATTTACAGCAAGTCCCCACACGAGGAAACCAGAGTGGCCTGATAAGGATGACCTGGCAAGCTGAAACCCCAAACCAGCGAGCAGAGTCAAACCTCCCCCAGAGCTGCTGCTCCTCCACAACACCTGGGGAAGCTGTGAAAGCAGAACTGGGGTCACAGAGCTGCTCTCCAAAGCCCCAGCAAGAGCAGCAGCCATTCCCTGCCCTCACCAGGGGCTGTGAGCACCCTGCCCAGCAGGATGGGCATGGGAATCACCTCTGCGCTGCACACAGGGGAAACTGCACCCTGCCACACCAGCAAACTTGCAAGCATATACCGCATTTATATTCCACTGCTTCTCTACAAGTGATCTCTCTTTGATTGTTTGCAAAAAGTTGAAATCAGCTTTACATTTCTGAGATGTGAGACTGTCACAGGGAAGAAGAGCACTCAGACATTAAATTCTAACAACTCCTAAAATTGCTTCTCCTCTTGCAAGATTTTTTCTATGTGAGACCATCTCCTAAACAATAAATTTAATGTCTGGCATGTTTGAAATGTATGTATCTCCAAGATCGTAAGTCCAAACTCAACTCAAATCCTCGTTAATAAACTCTTATACTGTAATACTATGACACTAGTAAGCACTTACATGCTTAGCTATACAGACCTATACATCTATGTGAAAACCAAGAAAACAATTAAACATATTCCACTTACTTTAACATACATATAGTCTAAAACTTCTATTTCCATCCCATATCTCCTGCAACAGACATTTTCAGCACTATCAGAGGCAGCTGGTGTTTCCTTTCCAGGCAAAGCAGGCTCAATCTCCATGGAACACATTTCCATCTCTCTTGTGTTGGTGTACACTCTCTCATAAGGCAACTTGGGAATCTCTCTCTGGTTTCCCCAGCAAAACAACTGAGGTCATCTGCTTTAAAGATACTAATGAATAACCCATGGAGTCTGCAGGGAGTAACGTGTGACAAGCCATGTTGGGGCAATGAATTCCCTCATTGTTAGACTGCCTCATAATATTTTTAGGTTATTTCTACAGCTCTACAAAGCTCAAGAGTGTCCTCCTGTAAACCACACAGCAGTTGCAAAATTCTCTTGTCTTGTGATAATCAAATGGAAGAATTCAAGGACAGCAGTGGTAATTGGAGCAAGAGTTTATGATTTTCATAGCCATGGGTATGTACATCATTCAAATGAGCAGTCCCTGTTTTTCCATCTTTAGGGCTGCCAAACTAGAAACATGGAGTTTACATCTACCCATACAGCACCTTGGAAAACAGCATGACAAATCACATGGCAGCTGCCACAGACACAGAATGAGAGCCCTTCAAAGCACTGCAGCTTCAGCCCTCATTTGATCTCAGAGCCAGGGCTCCCATCAGCCACAGAGCAGCAGAGCCAGCTCCCAGCCTCCCACTGCCTCCCGAGAGCTGAACAACCCAACAAGGCTCCTCTGCCAATGGCCAGGGGCAGCGAGCATCACCCCAACAGCCTCACCCACCTCCAGCCACACCTGAAGCCGGGCCAAAAGGAAAAACTGAAGGCCTGATGAGCAGTGAGGGAAATGCAACAGCTTTCAGGATGCTCAGAAAGAAGCCACAACTTTCACCAACCAGCATGGAGCTGACAGACACAAAAACACAGCAGCATTCTGCACCCTGACTGACTCTGCTCCAGCTTAATCTTTAAAATGCTCCCTCAAACCATTCATGATCATGGGGACTTTTAATTAATATTTGTTTTTTGGTATTATGTTTGTACCTTCTTTTCCCTCAACATTCCAAGAAGCTTTACCCCAGCCTCGAGTGCCTCCATAGCATTATTATTATTATTCAGGGAAAGATCCTTCTATTATTCCTGGCTAACAGGCCAAAAAAACTAAATCCACACCACTGAGGAGGACAGAATGTGTAAAACACAAGATTTCTGCTTCTGTAAGCAATCCATTTGCACCTTCTTCAAAATTTACATTAAAATTTGCAGATGCTCACATTAAAAGTTGGGTCAATATCTGCAATCCACAGACATTCAGCTGAAGTCTTTAAACTTCATTAGCAGTGCCTAATGTTTCCTGTGCTTACCTTGGAGCTCCTTAATATCCACAATTCAGCAAGGAAGGCACTCTCTAATGTAACCACACTGACTACTTAGCCTCTTTAAAAAAAAAAAAAACCATAAAACAAAAAACTCAACCAAAAGAAATAAAAAAAAAAAAAAACCAACCAAAAATAACAACAAAAAACCCCACCCAAATGGTTTTAACAGCATTGACTTCTTTATATTTCATTTGTATATAAACAGACTGACAGATAGAAACAAACAACTAAATACTGCAACTAGCAGCAAGCAAAGCAGCTGTTCTGTGACAGGAAAGGCCCAGGTTATGACCCGGATGCCCAGGAAGATCCCAAAATCACCAAGATCAACAGCTTGATAAGTCTGTGGTTTTCATGTTTGTGCAGTGCTGGGCAGCCCAGCTTAATCATCTCACACATTTCACATTTGGCTGGAGCAAACTGCAAACACAGACTGTGCTAAAAGATGAGTGGCACCATAAGATGGCAGGGTCCTAAATGTGCAAGTTTCTGCTGAAAATTCACTCTGGTTATTAAACATTACACCTGGGCTTCAGGTAGACAGGTCCTAACCCATTGCAGTGCTGCATACACTGAGCTTTCCTCAGAGAGCTGGACAAGAGACATCCCCAGGATGTTTTGGTTTGTTCTCCTGCACAAATCATTCCTAGCAGCTGCAGGACAGCAAAGCTATTTCTCTGCCATAAGAAGAAATAAAGAATAAAGGGCTTGATCTTTCAGGTTTATGTGCTCGATTTCGAAGCATAAAATTAAGCAATGTGTGATTACTCACACAGGATAAAGAGAAAACTTTGCAGTATCAGCCTTAAGTAAAGCCAGGGTTAAGCAAAGCCAAGAACAAGGAGGAAATTATGCAGTCCTGGGCAAAGGCGTAGCACTGCTCTCTACCAGAAGTCACCAAAGCCTTGCCAATAGTGTTGGCAAACAGAGCTTTAAACCAATCACACAACTCCAGCTTCAAAGTGAAGCCAGCAAAAGGGAAAGTTACTGTACACAGAGCCAGTGAATTCATAACACTTTGAATTTTCTCTGTCTCCCACGACTTTTAGGTAACAGGTTTAATTTCACACCTAGTGCATTCCCACTTAGTTAAAAATCTTGATACCAATTTGAGCGAGCCAAACTCTTAGAAACACCATCCCTGTTCCAGCATACCTTGAGTGGGGTTATGGCCCATGGAAATAAGCAGAAAGACACAGTTGGATGAAAAAGGTCAATGTCACAGACACGATGCAAATTTCCAAGAACCATGGGTTTATTTCTGACCATAACACCACATTTTCTTGCAAAAACAACCACCTATTATTATGGACACAGACAGGCAGCTCTTCCTTGCTATTTCAGAAGCAGAAGGTGCATTGTGCTGCCCCAGCTCACTGGAGTAGCTTGCTAATGAAGCATCAGGAGCAACAGCCCTGCCCAAACGCTGCTCCTTGGCCCTGGGCCCAAACCGTGCTCAAATCCTCCCTGCCAGAGCCAAGCACCACACACAGCAGCAAACACTGCTCCACTACAGCGAGCACAAATTGGGTCAGACACGACCTCTGCACCTCCCAGCACAGAGAGAAAACCCAGCCAGGCCCAGGAGCTCAGACTGTGCTCATCCCTGACTCCACACACACAGCAAGGTGAGGGGGCTTCAGCCAAGAGGCACAAAACAAACCCTGACTCACTTCTATCACAGCAGCTCTTGCTGCCTGACAGCACAGAGCAAAACTGGCTCCATCATCTCCCCTCTAGGCAAGATGCATTTCACACCACTAACACCTGTGCATGTGCTCATATACACGTGCAGCTGTCAAAGACCCCAGGAATACAAGCAAAACTTCAATAATTACATATTTCTTTTGTGTATTGTGGTATTTTTGGGGTCCCCTATAGCAGGAAGGAAATGATGAATCTGAGCATGAATCCATGCTCTTAGAAGGCTAATTTATTATTTTATGATACTATATTAAAGAATGCTATACTAAACTATACTAAAGAATATAGAAAGGATACTTACAGAAGGCTAAAAAGATAATAACGAAAAAGTCGTGACTCTCTGCAGAGTTCTGACACAGCTGATGGTGATTGGCCATTAAGTTAAAACAATTCACATGAAACCAATCAATCACCTGTTTGAGAAACAATGTCCAAACCACATTCCAAACCAGCAAAACACAGGAGAAGCAAATGAGATAATATTGTTTTCATTTTTCTCTGAGGCTTCTCAGCTTCCCAGGAGAGAAATCTTGGGCAAAGAGGATTTTTCAGAAAATATGATGGTGACAGTGTATAATTTCTGCTGACAAGGAACAAACCCCAAATTCAATGAATGTGTATAAATTACTGCATGAATACAACAAATAATTATACATTAATGTGTATAAATATCTAAAGGGTGTTGTCGCCTTATCACACAGGCTCCATGCTGTTGTCTCCTATCACAGAAGTTCCATACCTTTTTAGTGGTTCTCGTGGGCAGCTCCTCAGAGCACTGACCCTTTCTTCCTCACAAAGCAGCCAACTGACCCCAGCTCCCTTCTCACCTAGCCAATCCACTCTTTATAGCATCTTCTTCTCATTGCTTACACCTGTGGCCTGTTAAAGTCAGGCCTGCTCCTAATCTTTGCTAATTGGCCCAGCTGCAACTCCTTAGGGGTGAGATTACTTTCTACACTCTCTTTATTTCCTTATATTCTATCCCCCTACACAAGGGGAGGTGCCCAGAACAAGGACCAGGCTCTCCTCAGTGTGCTGAGCTGTACAACATGAGCCAGCAGGAAGGAACTGATGCTCAGCAGTTCCAACCCAATATGAGGAAGAACTTCTTCAGTGGGCAGTGGAACTCACAGAGAGGGTGTGGATCCCCCTCACTTCAGATATTCAGAACCGCTGGGACACAGCCTGGAGCCCTGAGCCCTGGGATGGCCCAGATGACCCACTGTGACCCACTCTGTCATTGTCAGTGTCCCCATAGGCCACCCCAGGCTCCTGGAGGTCTGCACAGCCCCAGGGCAGGCTTGCCAGCTGCACACTGCCTTCCCTCACAGCACAAACACCACTGCTAAACCTCACTGGCACTTCTTGCTTTTTAAAAATCCTACTAAAAATAGGCTGCCCAGAAACTGCAGCCATGTGATATTTGGACATTTGTGTGACTTCCTCCAATTCAGCTGGCTCACTGAGCACATTTCAATAACAAAAATGCTTTCTTTTCAAGACAGATTAGGCAATGAGTCTCATAAAGACAAACTACTTTGTTATTAAAACACACGGAGAGAATTAAACTCCCAAAGACCCCACAAGCAAACCCTAAGAGTTGGGTACATCTGTCTAAACCCTTACAACTCAACCTGGAGCGCTCTGTCTCACCCAAAGATAATAATGGTGGTCATTACACACATTTTCTGATATAGCAGGAACTTGGTAGCACTTTATCTGATCATTATTCATCTAAAAAAATAAGAGTAATCCATTACTTAACCCATCTGGTACATGCTATAAAATGCAGTAGAAAGAGACTGCAAATAACCAGTGGCAGCTCCATGTACAGACATTACTATTCTGCAAGCATTGCTGGTGACAATTTGGGGTGGGACACAATCCAACATAATCCACTAATATTACCAGGTAAATGTTTTAAAATGGCACTCAAATAATTGAAGAAATAAGACCAAGTATTATAAGTGGGACATTCACAGTTCTTTACATGTAACAAATAACTCACACAGCTTTCAAGATTAGGCCTACAGAAGGAAAAAAAAAAAAAAAAAGAGCATTTAAAAATATAAATCGATTATCACCCCTCCCCAGAAGCAGCTCCAAACAATGCTGCAGTGTTCCATTGGGACTGCAGGATGCCCCCTCCCAGCAGCTGTCTGTGGCCCCAGCAGGGCGGCCCCATCTCCTCCCCCAGACACGCTCAGCACCCAGGGCAGCACCTCTGGGGCACAGGGGGCTCCAGCTCAGACCAGGGCCTGCCCTGCTCCCCAAACCTCACATTTTGTTTCACCAACAGATTGCTGACATGTCACAAAGAGCTTTCTCAGCTCCTGCAGCTGCTGTGGCTGACATGTGGCTACAGAGAACAGGGTTTTTACAAAAACACAGTAAAATGTCAAGGTTGGGTTAAACCAAGTGTTGTTGGACTGTTGGGTAGTTATATGCTCAGCACCTTTAGTTTAAAGGCAGTAGGAATAAAAAGGGTGCACAGCACTGTGACTTGTCACTAGAGCTGCCACTGTGTTCGTTCCAGGGACACAGCAGGTCCCCAGGCAGGGAAGAACTGGAATATCCCCTGTTCTGTGGCTGTGCTGGGTTACAGGAAGAGGCAGATGCGGTTGTACAGTATCCTGTGAAGGCTCCTGCCATGGGGGTGCCATTCCTGCACAGCCAGGTTCGGTTCTGCAGGGTTTGGTGCCAGATTTGGCTCTCTCAGCCCTGAACTGTGAGCTGCAGGCAGGGCAGGAGCCCCAGGAGTGCCACCCCTGCACCCTGCAGGGACCCAGCTGTCACCTTCTGAGACACGGGGTGACTGCCCAGGGCTCACAGAACATTTAAATCACATGCAGCAGTTCTGCTGTGAACTGTGGAACATGTACAAGTTTTCCTAAGGATATTCTCTGATGGATCTTTGTACACTTTCAAGCCTAATCAACAGGAAAGGAGATTTAATGTGTGAAGGAGAGAGCAGCTAACAAGCTCTAAGTGATGTCCAGGTGTTTGAAAGACAAAGTAGACAAATTCATTGGTAGAATTGCCTTGTTAAGGTTTGGGGCTTGACCTGCTATCTCAGCCCTGCTGGGAGGTTCCAAAGCTTGGGAAAGGATCTCCACTGACAGAGGACACACAGAATGCAGAATTTAGGGGCCACAAGGACGTGTGGCAGAACCCCCAGACAAGGAAGGAACTAACAGAGCCCACCCAAGCAACTGTGCTGAATCTGTTCTGGCTGGGTAACTCCAGCAGGGGCAGACCCTGACCACAGGCACACCAAAACCAGAAATCACCAACCCAAAAGAAGAGACAGACTGAGCATGCAAGAGTTAGCATGAGAACCAAGAGAATCATTCACCAATAGAAGACAGAACACTAATTAATAACGGAACTAGGTAACTTGTAGCCAATGAACATTAATACCTTTGTTGGCTAAACTGTATAACTAGTGAGAAGTTTTGGCACTTTGTGGATTTGCCACCCAGCAGCCCTTTCTGAGCAGAACTGTAGCTGTATTTGACTTATTTAAAGTCAAATATCTCAACTCTGTTTGGGGATTGGCCTCTTCCACACTGGGTGAAAGAATCTACTTTAAAACAAGTCAGCACAGCAATATACAGGACTATATAATTAAAGCAGCTTTTTTTAAATCCCAAGCAAAGCCCACTAACAGACACAGAAATTTTGAAATATCTCCATTTTCCCTCCCATGCTCAGGTTGGTTTTTGCTGCATTTCCCTCCCCATGTAGCACCAACATGCCCAAGCAGAGCCATTCCTTGGTCAGTGTCCCCTGTTTGCCATTTTTGCTTGCAAGCAGCCAGCACAGGTGAGGAGACCAAGCATTGTGACACCCCTGGCCTCACCCCCAGAGCCACAGCTGCAGCCACAGGACACCAAGAAAGGGCCACTTGCAGCGCTGGGGACAGCACAAGCAGCTTTTGTTCTTGCAGCTTCCTCTGACACTTCCCTAACTCAATTTATTGCTCATAAACCCTCAAACTCAACCATTCCAAGGTCAGCTACTGAGATCAGCTTGCCCAGGCCATGCTCTCCAGTGAAAACTGTTTACTGAGTCTTCTGTGTTCAAAGGAACACTTCACTCACTAACACTGAAATTGCATTAAGCCCTATGCTAGGACCAAGCTAGCTGGAGCCAGCTCCCCCTCATCTCAAACATAATGGAAAGGGAGGAGCACATTGGTAGCAGCAAGAATGAAAATGCATGAATCTCTAACTGAATGGATAAATAAATAAATGAGTGCACTGTACACAGCCGTACAAAGGGGAAACAGAAATCCCGAGAGGGCAAAGCAGCACGCTCTAGGAAAGCACAGCATGAAAGAGAAACAACTCAAACCCAGGGAAAAATAGATGGAAACAGAGGAAGAAATGTCACCTCTTCACTCTGATCTTAAAAGAGGCAGCACAAACACAGCGTCTGATCTGCTCTGTTGATTTCTGTGTACAGGCGAGAAGAGCATGTGTTGGGGCTTGGTTTCACACCCCTGAAACTCACAGAGGTGACTCGAAACACAAAACATGGCAGCTCCAGCAGATGAGTTCCAGTTCTAGGCAGAGCATTCTCCCCTGCTCTTAATTTCCACAGAAATCAAATTACACTCAACAAAAGCCAGTACATGGCCTAGATTGTCCCTAGCGATTTTTATGGGTCAGCATGTATCTGCTGTTGGTCAACAGCTCCTGAAATGCTGAAATGGATCAGTGACATCCAAGCACTGCTCAGTGGGGCTACAATGACCCAAGAAACACACCAAGGTTCTCCTAAGTCTGTCTGCACAGTCAAAGAACCAAAACTTCCAGAAATGAACTTACAGCAAGACCACTGACCTGCTAGAGGTATAAACCCAACAGAACAAGGCTCAAAAGCATCATGTTTTCAGTAAGAATGCCTGAGATGTGGAACTGATTGAAGCTGCTTCCCCCTAAAACTAAAGCTAATGCCCTCAAGCAGAGCCTGAATTTGCAGAGTCACTGGGCACAGAATACAAAGCCTCATGGTTTGGGCCCACTGCTCACAACTAGTTTGTGAGTGCCCTTGAGCCAGTCCTTTAACTTAAATCCAAATTTCTAGATTAACTACAACCATGTCCAACTCCATGTCCAACTCCAAGGCTGGCTATATGGCCACCAAATTTAGAAACACATCTGGATGAATCAGAGCAGTAGGGCTTTCACAAGAGTGGAATGACTTCCTCAAAAAATCTATATAGCTGGTTTCTAACAAAAAAAAAAAGCTTGGAAAAATAAGAGTTCTTTTCAGCTATTTCAGTATGTGGTTGGGAGAGTGGGGGCTAGCTTTATGTTGGTAGGCAAAGAACCCAAATTTGACGGATAACATACTGGCAAACTGGACAGATTGGAGCAGAGAGCCCCACTTCCACCAGCCCCAGCTGGAAATAATCTGTTCTGCCATTCTCAGGCAGCACCTGAAGAAATGCTGACAACTTCTTTGCAACACTGCTCATCCAGTCATCAACATAACCTCACCAACAACTGCTGCAAGTTACACCAACACAGGCACCTGAGAAACACAGCCAGGTTGGGCTGGGGCATCCAGGGGGAGAGGGTAAAGGAGCTGCCCTTGCTCCAGGGCACACAGCAGCAATGATGTGCTGAAAATTCATCCCTGACCCTGCTTGCCAGCAAAATATCTATGCCAACCCCATATGCTAAGGGCTGATACTACTCTGGAAGCTCTGGTACTTTAAGCAGCTGCCCTGAATGACAGTCTCTGCTTAGCAGTTAAAAAAGCTGTGAAACACTCTCTCTGTGCCTATGTATGTCTCTAAAGAGGACAAGAACAGCCTGGTGTGTGAGAGGAGCACAAACACAATCCCACTGGCCTGCATCACCCAGCGAGTCCCTCCTGCACTTGTCTCACTTTGTGTTTGCTCTTTTTAGCTCAGCACGCTTGGACCTCAAATCATTATTTATGTTAGCTAATCAAGGATGAGACACTGAATGCTGCTCAAGCAGCAGGCTGCCATGACTTGAGCAAGGAGCCAGCAGAGAGGGAAGACAGCAGAGTCTCTCCTGAGCGCCCAGCAGGTTTCCCACCCTGGCCTGCCCATCTCTGAGCCAGGCCCTCCTCAGGAATTACAAGGGGCCTTGAGCTTCCCACTCTAACACAGCTCCAGGACAACAGCACACCCACATTTTTTGGAGCAGCTTCTGACAAAGGATTCAACCACTCAGTGAAGAGAATTCAAGGTCAGACAAAGTTGGAAATGAAAAAAAAAAGAAAAAAAATCAAGCAAGTAGTCTGAGCTACACTCTATGAGACATTTTAATTCCGTAAGAAGAACATCAACAGAGAGGGAGAAATCAAAACCACATTTCTAAAGTAACTCCTTACACAGAGAAGGTCTGTTGGGGGCCTGGAAACTCTGCAGTAGCACTGCTCCCTTGACCAGAATGGTAAATTTCATCCCTTTGGGACAGTTCAAAGAGGTATTCTTGTATGAGACACACAACACCAAGGTGTGCCATACCATTAATGTAGTCAGTATTCTTTTGGGGGTGAAGGCAGGCACCCCACCGCTGACATTCAATCTGTTCCACACAAATATACTCAGACACAGACAAGCAGTCTCTGTGAAGGGACTGTCCAGTTTGGTTTGCCCTCATGCAGCCGCTGTGCTGTCCCACCACTCCTGAGTGGGAGGACTCCACAAACAGTGACTTACCCATGCCAGAACAAAAGCTCTGTTTCCTTTCCTGCCCTGCAGAGTGCTGGACTGGGGATAATTCTGGAGTATTTCACTAAATGGCTCAAGGATCTAGATGGCGTGGCCTTCCTACCAACACTCTGATTGTGCAAGCCTTTCGAAAGTAGTATTTGGAGTTTGCCATGCTGTATTGCCCTGCTCAATTCCAGTGACCTCTGTCATCCCTTCTGCCCTTAAAGACCTGTTGTCTGTCATTTCTTTCAGATTTATGCACTAGCTCAAGGCAGAGCAATGAAAACAATGCATTGCTAGGGGTGAAAACAACCATTTGCACATCTCAATTTGCAGGCTTTGCCATCAAGATGCGCAGGGCAGTAACTGTTTCCAGGCAGAAGCTGATGAGATACTAACACACAACACTAAAAAGATTAGAAAAACGTCTGATTAAAGAGCATATGAGAGTCACGCTGCGCATCACTGCTGACTGCAGGGCTTCTGAACGACTGCCAGAAGAGCATAATCCAAAGGTGCAGTGTCACCAAAAAGCGTAGCTGAACAGCAAAGCCGTAGAATGTCGTAGAAGCCGCTTTTCCTCAAGGAGCGGCGCGGCGCTCCCGAAGGCGATAACCGAGCGGCCGCACCGCGCTGCATCCCGCCGCTGCCGGAGCCGGGCATGGCTCGGCACGGCACGGCACGGCATGGCTCGGCTCGGCATGGCTCGGTACGGCACGGCACGGCGCTCCCCGCGGGCCCGGGGCCCGAGCCCTCCCCGCAGCAGGGCCGGCACCCAGCGGCTTTGGGGAGCGGCCCCCGGGATGCGGCCCTGGCGGGACCGGGACTGGCAGCGCCGGGAACGGCAGCTCCGGCCCCGCACCCCGCGCCCCCGCCGCTCCGCCGGGCCGCGCTGCCCGCCCCGCGGCCCCGCCGCCCCCGCAGCCCCGGCCCCGCCGCCGCCCTACCTTCGTGTAGAGCTCGGAGGCTGCCATGGCGCAGGGCGCGGGCGGGCGGCCCCTCTGCGGCAGCCCGGCGGCGGGAGGCGGAGGCGGGCGGGAGCAGCAGCAGGAGGAGGAGGAGGAGGATGCTCAGGCGGCGGCCCGCGCCATGTTGCTGCTACCTGGCGGGCTCTGAGCATTGTGGGAGCGGCGGCGGCGGCGGGCAGGGCGCGGGGCGGGCGATGCCTCCCACCGGCGGGCGGGACGCGGCCCCGGCCGAGCGGGGACTCTGCCGCGCCCGGAGCCCCGCAGGGGGATCGGGCAGTGGGGCTGCGCCCCCGCGCCCCCGCTTTGTGCCACAACCGGTATTCCTCCTCTCCCTTAGCATTCTTTTTTTTTTTTTTTTTTAATTCATTTTATTCTTTCTCTGCTACACTGAACAAATTACTCGTTATGTCATCAGGGATATTTATCATTTCCTGCTGGAGGCGCGGAGGAGGCTCCACACCGCGGGCAGCACCAGGAGCAGGGAACCGTCCGGTCCCTTCCTTTCACGGGCACCCATTCTAATCCCACCTTTCAAATTGTTTACAATCTCCTTCAGCTGGATTGCATCTGTCATTCAAACCGTTACTGAAGGCACTGAAGGGAAATGGGCCCAAACCAGTTCCTTCAGTAATTAAGTCCATTCTCACCAAGACATGGAGGTACACATCTTTGAGAAGTTTAACATCGATGTCAAATGGGAATGAAAAGCGTTGTCCGTGTTCCAGCAAGGTCTCAAGATGACACCCAACTCCTTCATGATTCATTAATGACTGTTTTGTACAGCTCCGGTTACGTCAAAGGGTTCTTTTGACAGCAGAACTGAAGCTATTACTCGCTTTCTCTATTTTCATTTTCCACCTTGGAAATGCATCCTTCTAGTCCAAGTGGTCCAAAATACAAAACAAGTTTGAGATAGGTAAGTTTGCCACACTCTCCACCAAAGTGCTTTTGCCTATTTATCCTCTCTCAGAATTCAGCTGTGTATTCAGTGGATTGTATCTGCACTGCCCCTGAAACTCACAACTACCAAAGAAACAGACAAACCTGTTTACAGAGAAACTGAACCATGAAAGCAACGGGTCAGAAATCACTCATCAATTTAGTAACAGAGAGAAAACACTATCCTGACTCTCAAAACAAACACTCCCAATAAGTGCTTAGCTGGACTTTATTGCTGCTATCTGAAAAGGAGATGGAGAAAGTAGCAAGAACAAATAGGAAATAGCCAATATGAAAATATGTAGCTTACCCAGAGTTGTTTGCATTAGGTGCAGATACATGGCCTTCACAGCTAGGAAACTAAAGTTAGTAAACTCAAAATAGAGATTAAAAAACCACTGGTTCTGCTGAGAGACTTCAAAATAATGTGAACAGAATTTTAAAAATACATTCCTTCCCATGTTCTGCCAGCATGTCCAGGCTTATCAGCCGCGATTGCTGTTGCTGTCCCACAGCAGGAGGCTCAGTCCAGCAGACCTGGACATTCACTCTCAGTGCTATAAAAAGCTCAGAAGGGTTCCTGGGAGCTGCTGTCCAGGACAGGGGTGAGGTTTTGGCTAAGCTGTGCTCATCATGCCTCTGCCAAGGCAAACCAGGGAGATCTGTACTAACGCTACCAGACACCTTTTATGTGCAACACTGAACTATAAACAACTGAAATTTCTAGTTTTGTTTTCAGAAAGGACCTGGACCTCCCCTCTGTGTGAAGCTTCACATCAGGTATTTTGAACCCTTTCCTCAGGATATCTATGCTAAATTCAAAGACACTCATTTCAGGAGTTTGCCTGGACTGTGGATTACTGATCTCAGCCACCCACAGCTGGAGCTCAGGAGCCAAATGTAATGAGCCACAGCAAAAAATAGATATCCGAGTCCAAAATATGCTATGATTTGACACAATTTGCATAAACCAGGATTTCAAATCTGCCATTAAGGACAGGAATTGGGGGCATTGGAAGTTGCCAGGAAACAACCTTTTTGCAATGTATCCAGAGCGACTACTTTAGGATGCATCTCCTGCATCAAGTATTTGCTGCTAAGATTTTAAAAGGTCTCATCTCTTACCTTGCACAACATCTTTTTGAAAAGATGGCATTTTTCAGAGCATAGATCCCAGACTGTTCCAGATAACGGCGTACAGGTGATGTAACTGACACAGTCCACATGTAGCATTTTATACCGAATTTTTATGCAATTTTTTTTCAGCAGTTAAGAAGCATTTGCCCTATCTTTTTTCTTACATCTGTGTTTGGTTCATGTCTGTGATCTGTTCAACTGTGGCAGAGAAATTCCCTTCTCACACAGGACTTCCTATTCTGTTGTCATGCTGTACAATGAGTGAGCAGAGAGTTCTCTGCCAGTTCTCACACCTCAAGGACCAGGCCTGCAGATTTTAGCGGTAGAAAACAAACAGGGCTGGTTCCAGCCAGTACTGATGGAACAGTTAAGAACTCCGCAATGTAATACAAGAGATATGTAGGAAGAGAGACAATCATGTACCATGCAGGTATGCAGAGCACAGAGGGTGTTACTGTAACCCTGGGGACTGAGCTAACTGTGTAAATAACACCCAGGGAGCTGGAAGCTGTGCAAAGATCAGCCTCAGGCTGACTGGGAAATCAGTGGGACTCTTTTCCAGCATTGTTGTTTCTGGAAATGTTGCCATATTTAGGCCAACAGTCTAAAGCAATGCAAACTTCTTTGCACCAAGCTGGTTCCCAAACATCCCCTTCATTCAGTGCAAGGGACCCAAACAACCATCTGTTACGGAGTTTTCAAACAATAAGCTTTAATTGCCTTAATAGAAAAATAAGCACTGAAATATATATAAATGTGATTACATTAAAGTAATTCTGTAGTCTAACATACTAGAAACCAAAGCCCAGTCGTATTTTTAATGATACAGAGTAGTAAGATTTAGGGTTTAGAAATTTTCCACAGAGAATACCGAAGTATCCAGTATTGTTTAGGAAAACACAGTAAAGATGAGACAAACCTCCATGGTGCAATAAAAACTAAGTAAATCAATTTATTCTGTATACTATACAACGTGTAAGTTTGTAAAGAACAATTGACATTTTTATCACCTTAACATCTTGACTGGGTGTAAATATGTCCAACAAAATGTACTCCTGTGGCCTTTACACAAACACTGTCCTACTACATCAAGAACAATGAGAGGGAAGCCTTTGGTGTTACAGATTTGGGGACATATCTGTGAAGTTGTAATTAATCCACTTAACTATCTCAAATAAAATGTTGGTGCTATCTGCTATAACAAGCCTACATGAGTACTACTCTAGCAACTAAACACTCTATCTTTAAAGGCAAGATATGAAAGGGACTGCCAGTCTACAGTGTGGACAGGTTTTCTTTGAAAAAGGCAATTATCAAATGGTAAAACTCATATAATACATTATGTACATCAGTTTGGATAGCTGAGTTATCTTGCTGGAGTAAGCTGAAAGTAAGCATCCATCTGCAGTCATGTTCCATTTCCTGTTAAGTGACTACTGGACTTAAGTTTTATACAGTGTACAGAATCAAAATAGCTGTGCCTGCTGCTGAGGTCTGTCAGATGTGAAGGCTCATAATCAGTCACTGACCTAGTTAGTATTACAGTACTTCAAATATACACATGGAGAATGTATTCATAGCTGAATTTGTAGTAATCTTAGGAACTGCAAGTCACTAAGTGAGCACTGGAAGAGCTTGTGTTGTCCAACCAGCAGGACAAGCTGAGTTGTAGCTGAGTGAGTGGAATGTTTAAATTTAAATGGCTCTCTTTTTAAACCTTCCCAAACATCAAGAGAACTCACCTTAGGGGAGCTACAGAATAGTGGCACCAGACAATATACAGCAAGTCACCTTAAGTTGTTCAACATTTGTTTCAGGCCCAATCCTATTGTTAATTTCAATTTCATTTATACATAGAAAAATAAAGAAGGATTTTCACATTAGAACAAACATTTATAAAAAGCAGCTTGCTTTAATATTTCCAGTTTCCTTGTTATTCTTCCAGCCTCATTTCTTAAAGAACTCAAGTAGGTCCATTTCTTCAAACTGTTCTGCAAAAACCACAAATTATTCATAATACTAGTGGAGGATAAGGAGTAAGGACAGGCTTGACAAAGCCCATCTAACTACTAAAACAGGGCTATACAGACTCAAATAGAATCAGGTTAGGAATTCTGAAATTCCCTGGAATTGCTTCTCTGAATCAAAAACATGACATAGACACTATGTTCTGATCAAAACAGGACCAAATAAAGACTATTCAATTTCTCTTGACCATTTTGTTTGCCTCTAGAAGAGAGCATTGCAGAAGACATGGGCCAGCATTGGTATTGACTAGCAGTCCTTTATACCCCAAGACCTTTCTGAATATGTCAGCACAAAGTACAAGCTTCTGAAAACATGCAGCTTTAAGTGTTCTCTCTTGTGATACTCACTTTGGTGCTTTGTTTCTAACAGGCTCTTTCCAAACTATTTTTTTTTAAAAAAAAGCATTCAGTAAACTGATCTTTTTTAAAAGAATTTCTTGTTCTCCCAAAGACTGTGAAGGCTGTGACTACCTATATGAAAATCAATTAAATTAAGGATCATACTCCATTTTCAATATTCTGGTTTCATTGAACTAACATGTTTTAAATGCTTTAATTCACCTAACTAACACTAACTATGTATTTTGTCTATCTAATACAACCTTCATCATAAACATGGACTGGAGTTCAATCCTATTTTCTGCTATGAAAAGTTACCTATTTCTAAATAAGTCATTATAGAAATATCTTTCCAGATATTCCTTTCCACAAAGCCAATGAGGGGCTGCTGTACAACAAAGAAAAGGAAATAATTTACTACCTCTTCAGGAGTCCAAGAAAAAAAAGATATCCTTCTGCTTCCAGAAGTCTAAAGTAGCTCAAAGCCAATTGCATATCAAACATCAGTGAGCCTAAATCTGGTGTCTGCCACACAGGGAACTCTCTAGAACAGTACACTTAACCATATTCCATGCCAACAGACAGAGCATATCTGCTTTAAAAGCTTAAACAACTGCTGAACATAAAGGGCACTTGCCTGCAAATATAGGTACAAATTCCAAATTTATACTTGAATGCTGGATATTATTGTGAAACAAAACATACATCTGCAAAAGCATAAGGTTGAGTCAAGTGTAAATGTGTTTCACAAATTTCAGGTATACAATTTTTACTTTCAGTAGCAAGATTCTGGACTCTTAGTTTCAGGACAAGACTTTGAAAGATACAGAATCACTTGTGCTTTGATTGGCACATTATCTGCTTTTTAAAACATAAAACTAATAGACGTTTGCAAAAGGTTGTGCAAAACTATTGTATTTACAAAAAATGGCACAAGAGTGAATTCAACAGTCTATGCACATGCACACTTCATCCACATCTTCAACAAAAGTGTGTCCTAAGCTACAGAACTGAAAAGAATACCAGCTTCAACAGGCAGTTGTCAATAAGCACTAGGTTCACAAGAGTTACACCAGAATGGGCAAATATTGCCCAAGTAAAAACTCTATTGTTAAAGCTGAAACAGGTTTAAGGCCGTTCAAGTTCAAAAGCAGAAACAAAATTCAATCAGAGCCCTGTCTTTGTTTTTATACATGCTTCACCATCTAGCAACTTGTGGTCTAAACCTCTATTTTAGACAACAAACCCAAACACGGAAGAAAAACCCAACACAACTGGAGGTTATATTAAATACAAATATGCTGTAATTAAGATGAAATAACAAAAGCAGAAACATTAGAAGTTGTAAAACTTGCGATGTCACTTGCTGGAACCAGTCCTACACTAGGAAATGGGCAATATGTACATTTTCAAGTAGATTACATTGCTCTAACCAAACTCGTCCTTTTTAATCAGTGCATTGTTCTCAACTAGACCAAATACTACGTTTTACTCTTAACAGTATTCCCTTACAATAGCAGCACATGCTATCGCTACCTGCAAAGCTGTCAGTCTCATGACTTAGTGTAAGAAAGAAAAAGGGGGATGTGAGGGTGAGAAATAACTATTAAGGAGAAATAACAGGAATGAGAATAATCATGCAGTTCAGGTGTTCTCGTCAGCCAGCCAGCTTGCTAGCAACAAGAGATGGTTTCCGCTGAGGAAGATCCTGTGGAGTAGGAATATGGTCACCAGTGACTTCTGTCTTGTCAGGAGCTGCAGTAGGCAGTTGCTTATTCTTCATCTTTGCTTTAGCCATGTTGTAGTCACCAGAATCAAAGTATTTTTGCTAGAAGACAAAACACACATATTTAAAAGCCTGAAATCTTATCAGATATATTCACCGAATTATATTGGCAAATAGATATTTTAGATATTAAAAAGTTGTAAAATCTCTGTGATTTGTCAAAGTAGCTCTATGTTGATTAAAAAAAGGTCAAGACTAGTAAGCACAGACAGCTGAACTCTTAACATCACTGTGAACAATAATCTGAACATTACTTTTGCCTTGGTTTTCCCAAAAGCTCATCTCCCACTACTGAAACCTTGGGCTCTGCAAATTTTGTTGCAGTGAACAAATTCTGCTACACACAATAACCAAACAATGCACAAATTAAAACTGGAGAACAGAGCCTGATCTGTCACACCAGAGATCAAAGTAGCATGAAAGTGTGTGCTAACAAGAAAATCTCTTCTCTGCACGCATTAAAACAGTGAAACTGTAATCTCTAAAGTTCTCAAACCAATTATTTAGCAAAGTCAAATTTACTGTACAGTCCTGAAAAGCACTAGGTCAAGGAAATTATTATCCCCCATTCCATTTTTTTCTGAATACAAAAATAAATTAAGTTTTAAAGTCCTAGTTGAAAAACAGCGTTCCTTAATATATCAGCAAGTTTTTGTTAGCATTACATTTACGAGTAGCCAGACTTCTCAAAATGTTAAATTATCTATGCATGTCAAAGTCAAATGACTGTTATTTATCCACATCATGGTAAAATGAGGCATGGAATTTCATCCAATTCTTCAACTGGTCACTGACACATTTTGCAGGAAAAGTTGCATTGTTTTTATATCTCACCATGAGATCTACCACTCAGATACTCATAATCCATGATTTTGAACAGATTTTGTACGAGGCAAAAAAATTAGATTCAGGATTAAGATTGACACCACTGACTACTGCTTACAATCATAACCATGTCTGAAGATAGACTACCCAGTTAGATTTGTATAGGCTTAGTCCTCAGCCAGCTGAACAACAGCCATCATGACCTGCCATGTCCAAGTGCTTCTGGGCAGCACAGTGCCAACACAGCCTTTACTCTGCATTAGTACTAACCAGCTGCAAAATGCTCAGCAGCAGCAGTTGCTAGACAGAAGTAACTTGAACTGGCTTTAAATGTTCCCTGGCAGAGCCCTGAAGTTACCTGATCTATCTCTCCCATAGTCCATTGTACATCTGAATCACACACTCTTTATTTATAAACCTTCCCAGAACAATCCTTTTGATGGTGTAATCCCTATTTACACCAAAATGTTCTAGCACTACTTCTGCAGCCCAGGCCTCAAGGTAGAACATAATCTGATTTGGAAAAAAGTTTTCCCATTTTGCCCTTTAAGACTGAAGCAATCTAAAGAAACTTCTAAACAGCAACTAGGTAATAACAGAACCATTTGATCTTCAGATGTGATACAGCTGTTAGCAGGTATCTTTCTGTCTAAGAGTTCCAAACAGAATCTCCCACGGGAGCATGACCTAGTACTGTTCTCATCTACCACAATTCCACAGAAAGTGCACTGGTAATGGTGTGTGCATCAGATGCAGAACATTTCATGCAGAACAGCAAATATGACCTGGCAAAGTGTGTCCTGGTTGCAAAACTGATGATGATTTGGGCTACAGCTGACCACAGAAGAATATGTGAGAAAACCCACCATCTCTCATGCATTAGAATACCAATCTATTTTGTCCTTTAACATATTCCTGTACTTTCCTGATTTATTCTAGCTTCTCACAGATGGCCTGAATTTGATCACCCCTTCCAAAACCAACTATGTCTGTCCAGGTGTCTTCCTGTCACAAACAGTTTCTGACAGCACATACACTATCCTCACTCTATTCTAACTCTCATCAGTGCAGGCAGCTCAAAGTATACCAGAACTCCTACCAAGTAAAGGAGCCTCTTCATTTAAGACACTGAGAACACTAAATTGAAATAAAAAATAAACGGAATAAAGTTATTATCACCACATCAGGAACTGCAGGAGGCCTATTATGAATTAGAACCCACAAGTTTATGCCATCTTTCATCAGAGCAGCAAAAGTCAATTAAGATGGCCATGGATCTGTCTGTACTCAGATCTGAAAGTCCATGCTGCAAGAGCCTTTGCATTCAATATGTATAATTAAGATGGAGATATTGCACAGGCTGTTATTGCTGGTGGTGAGATTCTCTCACATTTGCACCAAGTGCAAGCAGCCAAAATTCTTTATGGCTATCAGTCTTTACTGACTGAATGCTGGCCTGTTTTCCTGAGATATCATCACAATACAAACTTACCACTCCCTTCTGTGTCTACACATACCCTGAACCCAGTGAAGTCTCATTGAGGCTGCAGAGTAACTCAGAGGGAGTCACCTCAGCTACCACCTGCCCAGCCATTAACTCTGCTTCATATCTTCCAACTCATGAGACAAAGATTATCCAAAAAACCTGCCAACAGTAACAATCCCCAAGAGATGTTACCAGATAGCACAGAATTAGATCAGCACTGAACTCCACCAGCTGGTTTGTGAAGGATTTATACCTGGAATCGTTGTGTGTACTGGAAGGTCCTAGACAATAGTGACAACGGTGTGACAGCAATGAAAGCACCACCAGAAGCAGTGACATACCAGGATTATTACAAGAACTGAGTCCCAGCATGCCTGAAAGGCATTACATAATCACTCTATGAATAATTAAACTAAAAATCCCCCAGTCAAATAGCTAAGAAGAGACATTGGTTAGATGTGGAACAATACTGAAATATTAACTCACTCTTCATTCTTCTATCATTATTTTTGGGTCTGGGTGTATATCCAGAATTATACAACCATTGTCAAACCACTAATGTCAGATAATGCCTGGTCTAACAGCAGGCACCAAACTTTCTTGTGCCAGAAACATGGATAATAGGAGTGGACATCGATTTTGGGGGCATAAGAATGGGCAGGATAAAATCACTACAAAATAAGGATGAGTTCCTAATCCTTGGTGTTTACTTTACAGGTTGTTTTCAAGTCTATCACAGCAGCTTCTAAGTTTAATTTTTTATAACAAGTGTGGTTGAGGCCCTGATGCTGTAAACAGCTATCCTGCCAACCTGGCATTTGTTGTGCAGAGACAAATTTGTCTTCCTCGTGATTTCTCAAAATTTAAGGTTCTTAGGACTCTTTAACCATGCAAAGGCCTGTGTATGAGGAAAAATAATTGCAGATACAGGAATTTTGGATTTTTTTGTCTATACCCTGTGGACAATAAAGAACTTACTCCTTTTTGAAGCCTCTTCCTCAAGAAGTCTGAGCCCCCTGGCTTCTGGCCCAGATGAGGATATCTTGCTTTCAATTTTGCTTCTTCAGCTTTTTCTGGACTCAACACCTTATCCTCCATCTCCTGAAAGACAGTGAGTGATACAGTAAGTGAAACATCCCACAATGTATATTTATGCAGAACAGCTTTGCAGGTAATACACCCACAGCCCATTGCTGCTACCAAGTGAGCATAACAATTATCTGATTAGACATTTTCAAAGACTCTTTCTCAGAAGCTGACAGCAACTGTAGGAGTTCAGCCTCCCATTTTAGACACCTTTCCTGGAGATGCTGAAAATGTCACACTTCCCTCTCAAAGAAAAGCAATTTGAATTATTCAATCTTGAATAAAAAAGCTCAAACAAAACTGGGGTTTCTTTTGGTCAAAACAAGGGGTCCACTAAGAACAAATACTGAATAGTGAGCAAAAACCACAGGACTTTTTTTTCCAAATGCCCGTTTCATTATTTAGTTGCTTAGGCAGATTGGCACTTGCACTGCCACACTGATCTGTAGGGCTGCTCCACCCCAATGTGTTGATATTCACTGTGAAACAGTCTCAAAAACATGCCTGCTGTTACATTAATAGCAATACTGTGTTTCTCTATACATGCCTATAATTATTCCGAAATTATGAGGATGAAGACAGTTGGGTAGTGCATTTGTGTAAAATAAAATGCCTATTTTATGAGCATACTGTAAAACATGGATGCTCAAAATAATAATTTAGAGATATTCATTTGGCAAAACTGCAATTTGTTCACTGGCCTCTACTTCACGCTCATCTTTTCCATGTCCATGTAGCAATTTAATGTATGAAGTACAATTTATTCTGTTGAATCATTCCTAAAATATTTTTCATTCAAAATTCTTGGTCTGTTTTTTCCAGAATTTGACCACAGCCTTTTTTTTTTTTAAGGAAAACCATTCCTGGTTCAGAAAAAATACATGATTTGCACTGACTGCTGCAGCACAGAATTGTTGTTATCACCTGAAGCACAGAAAGACTTTCAGGCAGCAAGTAAGAATTGCCACTGAAATCAGGAGGGTGTCACTCATCTATGACTAAGATTTCATGTCCACTTAGAGCTGCTTAGGCAGCCCCTTCACACTCTTTTCCATGCCTGTCATCATCCTTTGCATTGCATCAATCAGCATGACTGCCTGTATTCCCTTTTTAGACTTTACAGAAACTAATCCAACAAAAAATAATCATTTATAATTTTTTTTCCTTCTCCCCTTGTTGGGCTGTTTCGTCTGGATGGGTTTGCACGGGCTGGATGAGCGGGCAGCTGCATAAACAGGTTAACACAGCAGCAGGAGGACAGGGACACCGGGAGCAGGGAGCTACTTAAGCCACAAATGAAGAGGAACAAGAGCCACCACCACAGTTGCCATCCCTAAGTGCTCTCTATCTCTTATAGACTATGGTAAGGTGCCTCAGAAACAAAGACTGTAACAGATTTAGAATATAACATTTTCTAGTTCCTGCATTTGGGCAAACACCTCAAGGACAGCTTTGCACAATACAGGAAACTGAATTAAGAGTTCTCCCAAAGAAAAAACAGAAACTCTCATAACAATTATAGAGAAACTGCAGTGACAACAGGAACCAGTGCTTTTTATTAGATGAAAATGCAGCTAGGCAATACGATGCAAAATCCAAACATTTAAAATAAAGGGCAAAGTCTCCCTGGCACTCCTGAGCATAGAACTACACCATTTCCCACTAGGCAGTATCACACTAGCCAAGCCCAGGGTTCTCATGCCTTACAAAGATCACACAGCAGCTGCTCTCCCCATTGTGGTTTATCAGAATGCCACCACAGCCTGGATCTGCTCAAAAGTAATCCTTTCAGCTCAACACTGTGAACACCTAATGCTGAATCACTGGGTACTCACTGCTGAGCCAACACACAAAGTATTAGAGGGGGCACATTTTGCCATACTAAAAGCCAAAAGGACATATTTTTTAAGACAAGAGGACCAACAATAAATAGCTTATATAAATATGTATTCACGGTGCATCAAAGGAGACATTTATGCAAACCCACAGGGCTGACAAATTATGGCACAGCAGGCAATCAAACAAAAACATTGTGTTATGCATCAATGCAGCTCAAAAGGATACAGAGCACGGCGCTTCTTCTGGATGACCAACAACAACTAAGATCCAAAACCCCACAGAACACAAATTAAAGAATTTCAATACCACGACTTGGGGTGTCAAACAAAACCAGCTGACAGCAGGTTCAAAAAATACTCAAGACAACAGTTCTTCACGTAAAATACAGTTAAGGTGCAGAACTCCTTGCTGAAGGATACAGGGAGTGCCAAGGGTTTAGATTCAGAAAGCAATTCGCTGTGTTCATTTGCAGCTCAGAAGCCTAAACCAGATTGCTGAGACCTCGGAGAGTTTTCCTGGGAAGATCACTGCCTGCACGTCCTGATCTTATGTTCTTCTGAGGACTAAATGCTACTGAGCACTCTCAGAGACTTCAGCCCAAGCCACTCCTACATTCAGAACATTCCCCCTTGAATTACAGAAGCAACAACCAAGTGACTAACAAATGACTGGGGAGTGGGCAGAAATCAAGATATACCACGCTCTTCTTCCAAGTGACAACCACACAAAAGTTATAATTTTAGCTCTCTACAGGAACCTGACACAGCTCATGAAGTCATTAAAATGATCTACCAGGAAGGCAGTAGTTACCTAACTCACTTAAAGACAGCTTTTGCTTTTAATCTTCACACAGGTTCCAGCAGCATAAAGTTCTGTATCTGCTGGACAAGTGACCTGCATGACTAAAAAAACAGCCAGCAGCCTTTTAGAACCCTGGTATGAATGGCTCATCTTCGGCACAAGACATCAGACAAAATGCAAAGCAGAAAATGGGAAAAACACAGCAACAGCACAACCCTACAGCAAACTGATGTGGCAAAAACCAATCCAGCAAGAAAATGCAGCACCTCTAAGAGTTTCCTGAAAAATACAGGCTTCTAAGGCCAAAAGGGTCAACCAAGCATACATTCTCCTATGTCCAAAGTTTCTTTGTTTCTGAACTTCCCCCTGCCACTGTCCTGAGTTCTCACACCAAGAACAGGAAACGCTGGTCTTTGGCAGATTTTCAGTTTGTGTCACTGTAGTTAAAATCCTTTCTCACTCAGCACAAGCTTCTTACAGCATGTCAGAAAGTTTAGAAAAAAGCTCTGATCGTGAAAACACTGCCTCAAAGTTCATTTAAGGGCATCATCTTTTTGAAGCATACATATGAATAAGTACTGCAAACTGGGTTGTTTATGTAAGTGTTTCAGAGCTAAGCATTAACCGAGTGCTCAGTTCTGCCTACCCAGACAAATTGTTTTAGTGGAGGTTAATATTGCAATGTCATAACAGCACTGATAGCACAATATCACACTAGGACATAAACTCAGAGAAAGCAAAGTTTTATTTTATTGATGTTATATAATTTTTCTTGAACACGTTGCCAGAATAAAACTAAATTAGGAGAGAAGCAAGGACCTCCCATCTGTCAAGTAAAAGGTAATTTCTCCAAGCAGTGCATAAGCATGACATTTCAAGACTTCACTCTGAAAGTTGGTTAGGAAAATCAGCCCCAGTCACCTGACTTCATCAGAACACCCTAGAAGGCATTACAATAAACTTGCTGCCACATGTTTAACTATGCTCTTATTACAGAGCTATTCTAGGAGTGCTGCATAGGCCAGGGACTTATTTTTATAGGCTTTGAACAGGAACAGTATCCGTTCAGCAGCCTACCTGGCATGGACGTTCAGTCACGCTGCAGAACACACCTATTTAAGAGCAGATTACAGACCTGACAAGGAGCTGGTTCTGATTACTGCACCTACTGAGAAGGTATCATTCCATATTAACCCCCAAAGCTCTACCTGTGCGACTAACTCATATTACAAATTGTAAATTATTAAACAAAAACTTAACAGCTGATGTAGATCAAGCTTTTTCCTTTAGCGTCCTTCAAAGCAGTACTTGCGTTTCATAACTTCTCCGGATCATCGCCGCGGGGATTGCAACCGGGCTCCCACGGCAATGACAAGACTAAAAAACAAACGGCTTCTTAAAGTCACAGCACAGCCACCTATGAAACCAAACCCCACCTGAGAAATGACATAATTATCAGGGAGATGACATAAGAGGGACACAAGATAACCCAGCCAGTTATTCCTTCTAAAAGCCTTAACTAGCACAGGTCACGGCCGTTGTGATTTGGGTATTTCCGCTCCTGAACTGATTACATTAAAAACTGACCATTTTTTAGAACTGAAACAAACGTTTAGCCTGCGGATTATGGCTGGTGTCCATCCGGCCACTGCGATCGTGAGCCGCAGGCCGGCGCGGCCCGCGGAGCACCCGGAGGGTGCGGGCCCGAGGCCGGACAACGAGCGAGGGAGCGCCGCGGGCCCGGCCAGGCCGGCGCACAGCGCGATGGGCCGGGAACACCCGCTCCGGAGCCATCGTGCTGCTGCGGCTTCTCCGCCTGCAGCCCGGGAGCCGCCGGCCGGCCCTGCTGCGCTCCGACAGCCCCGCGCAGGCGGTGCGGCCCGCGGGGCTCCCCGGGCCGAGCGAGGGAGGGACAGGCCCGGCCGCGCCGATGGAGGCGGGAGAGGCCCCGCGGGGCTCCCTGTGCTCCTCGGCCCGGCCACCCACCTTCTGCTCCTCGGCCGAGGCGGGCTCGGGGCTCTCGGCAGACATGGCGCCGCGGCAGCGGGACGGCGGGGCCGGGCGGGAGGGAGGGAAGCAGGGAGCGAGGGAAGGAGGCGGGCGGAAGGCGCGGCCGCGGCTCCTCCGCGCTGCTGCTGCTGCCTCTGCTGCGGCTGCTGCCGCCTCCTCCCGCACAAGATGGCGGCGGCAGGCGCGACGGAGCGTCGGCGGGGCCAGACTTCCTCCGCCTCGGCCCCCGCGCGCGGGCTGGGCAGCGGGGGCGGGATCCGCCTGCGCCCCGCGCGTCATGTCCGGGGCGGCGGGTTCGAGGCCCGAGCTCGGAGGAGGCTGTCGGAGCCAGGATGGGCTCGGTGCCCCTCCCTTTCGAATGACAGAATTACAAAAACATCGGGGTTGGAAGAGATGTTCAGTGTGGTCCAGTCCACCCTCACAGGCGTCACTGTAACCACTAAAGCACATCAACCGGCGCCAGGGCCATACGTGTCTTAAAACACCTCCAGGGACGGTGACTCCATCGCCTCCCTGGGCGCCTGACCAGCCCAACAGTGAAATGAAATTCTTCCAATATCTCATGTGAACCTCCCGTGTCAGCTTAAGGCCATTTCCTCTGGTCCCTCAGTGGCCCCCAGCTCCCCTCCCCTCACCGCAGGCCCCTCACCCCGGCTCGCACAGCCTGCCCTGCTCAGCCTCAGCCTAAAGGGGAAAAGCCTTTACTGCTTGGATAAAGTCAGTTCTTTTGGCCACTTTTAGTGAGCAAAACACAAGGAGCTAAGTCCTCAGCAGCATTACTCGAGGATCTCACAAATCCCAGACAGCAGCTGACAGGATGGGAAGGCTCAGTCCATTGGAACTCCTTAACAACACAGTATCAAGTTATACAGAGTATTTTATTCCCTCCCCATCTACTTTTCACTGTCAGGTTCTTGGCTGAAAAGTAACATTCTGTGGACTCTCTTCAAGGGGTTTAAATAGCCCACCATTAATAAATCTCTAGGGGTCCCTAAATAAATGGATTATGTGAACAGCAAGGTGTGGATTAGCACAGCTCAGGAGGGATGGGCCAGGACAGGCTTTGTGTGATTATGCTTGGGAAGAACATGAGAGGCAGGTCAGAAAGGTCTGTGAAAGCTGGAGCTGTCAATGATTTTGTCACAGCTGAATTGTACTAAATGCCCCACAAGGCAGTAGGTGGAAGAGGTGTTTTTTTATGCACCTGAGAGATCCATCCAGAGAGATTCATCCAGGATCACCAAGCTGTGGAGAACCCAAGGAATGTGCACATTCCTCGTTCAGAAAGGGACAGAATTTGTTCAGATTGCACAGAAAAATAATCACAGAATGCACCAGTGGGTTTTTTCCTAATGATGAAAAAAGCCATGATAGTGGTGGGTGTGCCACATTTGCTTCTGGCAAAATTAGGGAGAAATGGTCTGAAAGTGTGAAAAACACAGCAACATTAAAAAATTATCATAAAAAGGATGAAATTCAGCGGTGACAGCAGACAAGATTGCAAACTCCAGGAATTTCTTTCAAATCTCTTAGGAAATTAATGTAAGGGAAAACAGTTTCAAGGATTCAGCAGTTCCTTAATGCAGTTATTTCTTTAAGGAAACATAATGCAAAGCAAAGATGGGAAATAAATTCAGAACCTCAGGAAAAGCCCAAGTTCTTCAATGGCCTCAAATACAAGAAAGCAGCCTACAGAAACTGGGTCCGTTTTTAAGGATGCGTACCTAAACCAGATCATGAAGACAGGGGGGTACCAAAATATTACAGAACAAAACTTTTAAAGACTAAAGTGTTTAATGTTTGTTTTTGTTCAATCTGACATGATCAAGGTAAATAGTGTAACAAACAAAGTATAGCCTCCAGCTGGAATAAGGAAAGACTGGTTTGCATGTTACTTTAATTAGTTTTGGTAAATATTTTCAACTTGGATGAAAAAATATCCTTAAGAGATTAGAGAATGACAGAAGCAATTTCCAGTTAATTACTGGTGATTCATATAGGAACCTGTGAAAAATGAATGGGTTTCCAGGAGTCACTTTTCCTGAATTTGAATTAGAGTATGGGGAGGACAGAATACAAGCTATATAATTTGGCTGTCAATAATGACTTGAAAATCCTCTAAAATAAGCACTCAAAAGAAACTGAGTAGCTAGGCAGGAATTCACAGTTAAGAACAAGGGTTTCACACAATCATTTTTCCTTTAAGAAAAAGGAAATAAACCATGTGGATAAGTGGGTGAAGGTGGCTGAAGTTCCAGATGCCTTCTGGCATTAATGAGGCTTCTGACACTTTCCCATGCAAATTAGGGAAACTTAATTAGATGAAACTTTAATGTGGTGGATGCAAGTTTGTTGGACACAGCTATCAATTCTTCAAACAGCAATGCTGTGTTCAGCATATAAAATCTTGGGTGGTGAGAGAATAAAATTCAATAAGAAGAGCTGCTATTTTGGGAACAAGCAGGTAGGATGTCTCTTGTGTTGGGTTACAAGATGAATGCAAGTTGACATCTGATACTGAAAATTAGTGTATTCCAACAGGATGCATGAAGGACTTTAATCCATATGATTTATCAACCAATTCTTCCAGTCTGACTGGCACAGAGAGGCCCTGACTGGGATGCTGTGTCCAACCTCACACACTTCAAGACTGATTCAGTCCAAAAGAAGAAAGCAAAGAGCCAGAATGACAAGAGGTGCAAAAAACAAAGACTGACTGAACAGTCCAGGGTTGTCTTAGTTACCAAAAAAAAAAAAAAAAAAAAAGACTGAGAAGAGACATAATTAAATTGTTTGCTTACAATGAAAAGGCTAGGCAGTATTTAACTCAACTTCAGCAACATTTAGTTGGATGCTATAAATCCTTATATAACTATAACTAAATGTATATAGTATAACTAAATGTTATACTTTGTCAAGATAAGTATAATTTATCACTGGAAGAGATTAGTTGTAGCAGCCATCACTGGAGGCCCTTATAAACCACTCATTTATTGAGGAATAAAGAGAAGAAACCAATGATCTCTCAAAAATTAGTCTAGTCTTACCCTGAGCTTAGAAGGTCATGTGGAATTTAGTTCATACTTTATAAGCATCCAGCATTTTTCCAGGTGTGTCCCTAATGGAAAGTGTTTACTCAGATCAAGCTGTAAATAGAGAATGACTCAGTAAAATCAAAGTTGTGCACAGATAATCCAAGGTCACTTTCATTCCAAATCCACATAGGGACTAAGTGTAGTTTGACTATTAAAGAGAATACAAATTTATTTCCTAGACATGACTTGTAGTAACCACATATTCAAAATCCACACTTCTTTGCTATTCAAAGCAAATTAAGGAAAGGAGATGACTTGAAGAAGTCTATTTAAATAAAGTTATCAAGATACAAACATTGCATAATGTCAGTGCAAAACTAAAAGGTTAATCTACTACTAATGATAACTTTTCATTAAAAATGTGTCCTTTCCTCATGTTGTTTTTTCATTGAGCATGCAAGCAAGCTGTGCACCATGACACAAATAAGTAGTTTGAGGATACATGCTGTTTGCTTATGACTCAACAGCAGCTACACAGAAAGTAGGATGCCCTCTTGATATCCCAGTCCAGACCTTAGTTCTGTACACAGCACAACTGCAGTTGTGTTTGACTGCTCTGCTACCAAAAGAAACCTTTTCTCAGTTTTAAAGGGCACACAATGACTAGAAACTGCAAACAATCTTTTCCTGTACAAATTTCCCTGATTCTCTCTAAAATGAGTGGCAAACACTGCTGACATGGGGAGAGAGGACTCAGCAATATCTGAGCTTTGCCCTTCTGGAGCAGCAGTCATTTGCATGTACAAGAGAGTTGATGAGTATCATCTGGAAAGTCCAGTCTCCATTACGTTCCCTGGCAGCCTTCCTGGAGATTTCATGATACACTGACTTCTCTCATCTAGGGGCACTGCTGAATATACAGGATGCACATTCATCCTTTCTCCAGTCTTCATCAGATAAGCATGGTAAAGGGCACCTTGCATATTACTGACACTCTAAAAACCTACAGCAAAGTAAAGAAAAACACAAATCAAGGTAAGACAGTTGGGAAACTCAGATCTTCATCAAATGTCATAAAGCTTCATTTCCATTATTAAATATATAGCTCAAATATAATCAAATGCTTCTAACTTTATTTCTCTCAGTTACACAGTTGAATACTCAGCATAAACTGTTCATCTGACTGTTTTGTTGTAGGAATACACACATGTATTGGAAAATAGTCATATGCCCAGTGTAGCATTGCTAGTAAAACTTCCTATGGCCACCTAGTGGCCTACATGGAATTGACCTATGAAAAATATTTAGGATTACATGAAGATCCTCTCATCTAAAAATAAAACAAAAAGTACAAGTTTCATAGCTTTTGCATATATTTGAGATATAAATACTAATTTGTTTGCACAGTACATCCTTTAACACAATTTGAGAAATAAAATGGGGGAGGGTGCAAATTTTATGTGAGGAAAAGTAATAGGAGAAAGCAAAATTAAAATGGCCCTTAAGGAAAGAAAAGGAGGGAGCAAAATGTGAATTGAATTAATGATCTGAATGAATGAGTAAATAAACAATCTGCAGTGTGGTTGCAAGTGTTATTAAATCTGGATGCGAGAAAAAATGGAAAATGGTACCATTAAAGAGAAAAAACAGCTAAATGCTTGCATAGTATGAAATGTTATGGAAATTCACCTGTTGTCCCCATTTTCAATAACTTAAATGAATATCACTTAAAACAGCACACAGATTAAAGACATCTGTATATATTTCAGATTTCAATATTAATGCCAAAAATACATAGTATGATTTTACATAGGATTTATGCTACATTAGAACACTAAAGACAAACATCACTTGAGTATTAAATGAAACATTAAATATTAAATAACTGAAAAATAAAATAAAAAGTGTAAACACTAAACTAACTTGGGAATTTGCTATTGCAACACATCCAATGAAGTGGTTTTAAACAGTACAAAAAGATTAGATTTAAGTATGTTTCCAGTCTACTTGGAATACACAAAGCTCATTCCAGAAACCTTTTAAAAACTGGTCCAGGATCACACAGAACCTTCTTTCTCTTGAGCGCTATTTTCATTCCTTTACAGACTTAACTTCATACTGTTGTCTCTACCAATCTTTGCTTGCAAGGAGTACTCAACAGTAAAATGAATACTTGAGTTTGCCATTGTTTGCTAGCATCTTGGTGAAAACTGAGGGTTTGTTGGAGATTCAGTGTAAGATTTGAGTTCGTATGCAGCGCCGCTATCAACTTCCATGGATTTCCGAGAGAATAGGAGCCTTACATCTCTGTGGAGGTAGATCTTTCCAGATTTAGAACTCTGGAACCTGAAAAGATACAAATAGCTGTATTACCTAAACCAATAATCTTTAAAAAATATTAAATAAAATGCACTCTTAAAACATTTAAGGCCAAAACACATTTGAACAAACCAAATTAGTCAGTTAAAATTCAAAGAGGAAGAGTATCCTAACACTTTCATTCTGCCTTGTTTCTCTGGACATTTAAAGGTTCTGTTCCTAATCACCAATGCAGTGCACAGCTTTTAAAGTGGCATGGAATATTTGAGTTCACAGTGCCATTATGTACATTGAAGATTAAAGTCCTCAGAAATCAGGAACGGCAAAAAATTCCCTTCAGTGAGCACTCCTAAAAATGTCCAAAGGGTGGCCTAAGCACACACAAAAAAAAGAATTTTCAACTATATACAAACTGAATATGCATTTCAGTTCCAGCAATCATACAGACAGATCTCATTGCTCTCTTTATGAGTGTAACACCAGGAAGGTGACTACTGCTTTATACCACACTCCAAATAAAAGAACTTGTCTTGAGAAGCAGCAGGTACTGGGATCTCTGCAGACAGACAAAAAGATTTTTTTTTGCACAGACTAGAAACATTTCTAAGAGACTGCGGTTCACTGGCCCAATCACCAAGCAAACAGTGGTCAATTCCAGCTAAACAGCCTAATTCAGGTGCTCCAAACCTGCATGAATGTGCCAGTTCCACTTCCCCTGGGTATTAACAACTGTATATAGGGAGACAAGATCTGCATTTCAGAGAACTGTATTCTATAGTTTTTCATGTGGCAGAACTCTGATTTCCTTCTCACCACCAGGAAAGGCAGAAGAGCCTAAGGAGAATTTCTTACAGAAACTGAATTAATGTCAGTACCACTGTGCCACAGAGACAGAGAAGTGCTATTGCTGCTGCAACAGAAACAGAAAAGGCATTGCTGTTGTCACAACAAGATGATACCATGGCAAATGCTGAGAGAGCAGTGCATGCTGTGTTATCATGTATTACAATTTGCACAGATTTTTAATAGGCTTTTACACATTGACCCCATTGAAGCAAAAGCAGTATCTCTAAAATAAACCTATCCATAATTGGACTTAAATTCTGGGCAGTAGAAGAAAGACAAGCACAGAAGATCCACCAAGGCTTCATGGTCTGAGGAAGGCAGGTTGCAGAAATGGATTCTGTGGCACTGTTCTGTTCAGAGGAGTGGTGCAGAATAGCCTGTGGTCATCCCCACAGCCAGACAAAGGCAAGCTCTGTTCTCCTAGATACAGCTGTCAAGGACATTAAGTGCAGCAGGGTCCAGCAGAATGCTCCTACTGGCTCCCTCAGAGATCTCATCCATCACTATTTATTTGCTCGGTGCTGTCAGTGTGAAAGCCCTTTACCTGATAGGCAAAAGGGAGAGACACTACCTTAAGAGAAGACGGTGGAGAGAGCACAAGGAAGAGTGAAAGAGATAAGGGACAAAGCAAACACCACAAACAGTTAACTCAGAATCTAGCTCATAACACATTTTAAAAGGAAAAAAAATTAGTGGAAGTCTATTGCAGCAAAAGTATGATTGAAATTAATTACTATAGATCTAGTTATCAAAGCACCATCATAAAACAGATCTCAACTCCCATTTTACACACAGATCCTTCAAAAGAATTATTAGCAGGGTCTATTTTTAAACTCCTCAAGCTTGCTCTTTTCTATGAGTGATAATCCTGCAAGACTCCCTTTGCTCAGTAAATAGTGGTTCCCCTGCAACATGACTTTTCAGAGCATGGCATTTCAGAAAGATTGAAGAAGGATAAGTGTGAGACAGCAGCAAAGTTCAAGGGATTGTTCTCATCTCTGCATCCCTTTTTTTTTTTTTTCTTTTAGACAGTCTACCCTAGTAATTGGGATTTAGAAATGTTGTTTTTTATACACGCAAACACATTGGAATAATTGAGACAAACATTCCCTACATCCTTGCAGGGTGGTGATGGAGTGGCCAACATGGGACTGACTCCAGAGCTGAGGCAGCTCCAGTAGTTTGTGTAAAGAAATTTTAAAATCCCAGCACAACCAAGCTCTCTGACAGATGGTGTCCTAGGAACAGTAACAGACACATACAGGAATAATTAAACACACAGATATCAGATGCTAAGAAGTCTGGCAGAGGAACTTTACAGAAGAAATGACAAATACAAGCACAAAGTCCCTATATGTATTTTATAGGCTATCACAATTCACAAAGAACAGAGAAATTAATGGAAACAGAATAATCCTGAAAAGCAGGATCATCATGAAAACATATGTAGCAAGATGTGTTTTGTAAGTGTCAAAGACTATACAACACAACTTATAAAATCTGTAAGTAAAAGCATTAGGACAAGAATAACAATTTCTAGATAAGAAAGAATGCTGAGAGACCAGAAAGATCAAAAGCAGCTAGTAAATCAGTAATAGCAGGTATCTTCAGCTTCCACCAATAAAGGTGCATGCCACATTAGGACAGTATTTTTAAAAAGTTTCTCAACACCTTGAGGAATCAGTACTTTTAACAACCAGTTTCAGGCTTACCCTCCGCTGAGCCCTCAGTAACAACCCCTGTTTAGCTGTTAGGCAACAGCAACTATGCTCCATGCAATTCCTGGCATTGTGTCAGTAACTAAGGCTGTTGACCAAGCTTTAAAATCTTGAAAAATGCTGAGCTGTGGGCAGGTTAGCTGTTTAATTACTTTTTACAAGAGTGCCAGAACGTGACCTAGAAACCCACAGATGGTCATCACAACGCCAGGCAGAAATGAGGCACAAGCAGAGCTGAGCTCACAGCACTTATGCTCAAGTAGATTTAATTACAAGACAAGAAGTCATTGCTTTACATGCAACAAAAAATTTATCCCTAAAGCATCTTCAAAAACCAACTTAAACTGCAGGTGCAACTCTTGGGGGTTTTTAATAACAAATAAAGCTCTGCTGTGTATGCAAGCTACATTTGGTGTCTCAATCCTGTAGCTGGGGTACAAGTACAGTCTGATGGCATATTGAACAGAGCCTCAGCCATACAGAACTGCATGCAGAAGCTGCTCACACAATAAATCTGACACTTTAAAGACTGTTGTAGAAAATCTGGCCGCCAATGTTAAGCTCCAGACCTATGCAAGCGTTTTTGCTGAATTACCACTTGAAAAGGAGCTTTCATAATGTGAGTGCTGACAACTGTGATTAAGGCCTGCAAGCAGATGTGACCACAATGCAGCTCACTGGTGGTGACTTCATTTGTTTTTTTAAACAAAATTTCAATACGTAAGCCTAAGATGCTTGTGCTCAATGACTACTGCAACTAAAACTGAAAGGCTGTTCTAAGTCAACTTGAGCTACAAACAAAAAGAAATCTGAATAGTTAGAACTTTTTAGGTTTACATAACTTTTCAGAAAAGCAGGGTTGAGGAAACTTTGCTGCTTTTAAAAATGAAGCTTTAAAACCAACTTACACAAACTAATATACTACTAAGATTTTTTAAAGCCCTCCTAATTAAAATCCATCTTTAGTAAAGAAGGCTACTAAATGGACAACTGACTCTTTTGTAAAACCATAAGTGCTCAGTATAATAAACTACAAGACAGATCAACATAAGCTACTTTAATATTTCAAGGAGTTCTGCCATTCTTACATTATGAGAAAGGACCCAAAGCTTGGGCTTATCACTGAAGAAAAAACTTGTAGCATATCTATAGTTATTCACTTTTCAAAGTAAGCAGGTCAGCATCCTAATTTTGATTTTGGTTTTCCCATCAGAAATGGATGCATTTCCAATTACACATCATAAACCCATGAACTGATCTCTACCAGAGGTCTGAAAGCTGAATTGTACAGATATCTCAAAATAAGAAGCATCAGAACTGCAACATTTCTGTCTCTCGGCAGGTATCAGAAATAGGAAGCTCTTAAAAAAGACTTCCAGCTGTAACAGATGAGAGAGCAGAAAGCAGGTTTGCCTTCAAATGAAAGTAATTCCTGATTCTGTCAATAAGAAATTTACAAACAACATTAAAGTAGAAACTGAAAGGGGACACAAGACCACTACTCTTCCTGCAGGTATGCCAGAGCCAGCTGGCCACAGATTTCACCCACCACTGCAGCCAAGGCCTGTCCCCAGTTCCTCTGCACGGGCAGATCAACATTACACCTGGACAGAGCCTTCTATTGGAGCTACACACTTTTTCAGAATTTGCCCCAAAAGAAAAATTTTGGAAGGTGGTTAGGTTAGACCTTGCAAGTCAGTGTGGCCTGAAAGGCTGAATTTCAATCCAGGCTGCATTTCAGAATGAAAACACTGTTCAACAGCCTTCTCATGCCACTATTTTCACACTCCAGTAAACCAACACACTTTTTATGACTGTCAACTTCCATTCAATGGGAGAGTCTGGCTTAGAATCACTGTTCTAGACAAGGTTGTGTTTGAAAAGTCTGTTGGATAGAAATCAATGCCACTAAATAAGAAAACAATATGCACCAGAAATAATTGTAAAACAACAGAGAAGTGTATGATATTTGATTTTGTTCTGCTTGCTCACTTCAGAATGTCAGCTGCTGGTGGGTTTCCAAGCGCTGCAGTGAAAGCACTGGGTCTGTGTGTACAGACATTTTTTACTACAAAAACACACACAAAAAGTCTGCAAACTGCAGGAGGACAGAGTACATCCATCATTCCCCTTTGTTTCCAACTGCAGTTTCCAGAACACCCCAAGAGCAGCAGCACAGTGTTGAGTGCCAGGCAGTGCTTTGTAAATCATTTAAGGAAGATTGAGTGAATATTTTATAAAGTGAAAGGCATCATCAGCAGTAATGCATCGTGAAACAGGCATTTACATTTTGCCACTAAACACTGTATTTTTAGGAGTAGCTCAGACCATTTTTCATGTTACAAGTTATTCTGGTGAAGAGACACATGTGAAGCACACCTTCCCTTCAGTGATCCTTAGTTTTGGCTTTTGCCCATGTAACATCCACTTTCACTATTTCCTGTAACCTCAAAAAAAGTGCACTGATTCAGCCAGAACAATTTCTGTCTTGCTAGGAAAAGGTTTAAGCTTTATAATGCTATACAACATACTTTAATGCCAAGACAGAACTTTATGTTATATTTCAACTTTGTTTCTCCCAAGGACAACCCAAATTATTTATTACCTCTTCTTCCTCTACTGTCTAGCTTAAAGACCAAGTTAGCATTCTTTTTTTTTTTTTTTCTTTTCATTCTTTCTTATTTCTGTATACAGAAAGGTTGGCTGGGAAAGAAATTACGAGTTGAATTTTGGCAGATACTTTTTTGTGGTTTTGGCTTGGGTTTGTTGGAGGTTTTTTGTTTTATTTTGGTGTTTGAACTTCAAGGAGCTTACCTCAGATGTATGAGGTAGCGTAGTAGCCTTTCTTCAGTCTGGTGACTGTTTTCTTTATTGACAGTTCTCTTGACTTCTCGTCTCACAGGAACAGAAAAAGTTCTTTGCCGTAGGAATGTTTGATGATTAGCTGGCATTTCTCTCAAGTCATAGATCACCACAAACATCTTCACCACAGTTTTGTTAGGGTTAAATAAGGTCTGAAAAGACAAACGGTTCAATACAATAGTCTTAAGAGATGACAAATTTTTTTTAAAAAAACAACAAATCTAACCCAAACTTGATCTGTCAAAATGGTTATCTATGCACTTTGTTTCTGTGCCATACAGAAACATTTATGTAAAGACATTGTGAAGCCTTTCTGGTTTTCAACACTTCGGCTACCAGCAATTCCCATTTGAATTATGTTATAATTATAATGCTAAACACGATCTAATCTGAATGAAACACTAGTATATGACTACTCTTACTTTGCTAATCAGCATCCCCGTTTTTGTTAATTTTTCCAGTCAGCTTTTTGTCTACACTGTTTTCCAGACACAATACACTTGCAGGAAGCACAGTGGTGGGCTCCGCTTTTAAACCTGAAATTATGAATGTGTTATCTTGGACTGGGTTCTAAAAAGAAAGAGTTCACTGGTTCTAAGCAATGAGTGTGATTTACTTTTTATTACAAAAGTAAAGGTGGTGTTAAAATATTACAAAAAGTAGATACAATTATTCAATCTCAATTGCTTTAGAAGAATTTCAGGATTTGGACTGTGGCCTAATTACTTCCCCAAGACTTTTTCAAAGCCACAGTGTCCCCAGGTATTCCAAATCTCCTGGAACTGATTGTAAGGCTCCTCCGAGCACAAAAGTGTTCAAAGATTGGGAATCTTTTTTGCCCCACACACAGATTTCTACTTTGAGTTACTACAGTACCTACAGAGATGCACATTTCCACTGCTAGCTTCATGCTCATCTCCAATAAACTCATCTGTGCATGACTTTCTGGATATTAGTGGTTTCAAGGCACTTATCTGCTGAGTACGTACCACTTGTATTGTTCCTGAAGGCGGTACCCGATAACCCCTTTTACCAAGGGACTCTAAAGTAATTACACCCTACAAAAACAAAACCCATATTTAGGTCACAGAGATAAACAAATCAAAATGTTCTAGTCATGTAATTGCATTAATTTGAAGCATAATCAGTAATTTATAAAAACTAAAAATAGAGAAGGCAATACATTTAAACAATGCAGTTAAAAAATCAACAGCAGGGGCCTTAAAGATACTTTGGCAGACCATTAAAAGCTGTGCAATAAGAGGTACATACTCCTCTTGAAACAAGATTCAAGTTTCCACATCTTCTCCACATCAGGGAGCTAGGACAAAACGGAGCTTTCTTTTCAAAGCAGCTGGGAGGTTAAACTGAAACATTTGTCCCCTCCTTTCCATTTCTATATCATCTACAATTGCACCAATAATACTCCAAATCTCACAGAACTCATTTTTGCCTTTCAAAGGCAGCAGATGTACTTAATCTTCCATTCTAATCCAAACCTTAGGAAGGATGACATCTGCTTTTGTACCAGCTGTGATGCACAGAGCAGCCCCACGGGCGCTGTGGCTGCCGAGGCCACGCTGGGGGCACTGCCACACGGCTGGGCACCCTGCAGGGCACCAGGGCTGCACAGGGCTCCAGAACCCGAACCAAACAACAACCAGGAACAGACCCCACAGCACACAAACTAGCTATACAAACAGAAACAATGTTTCTGATGATGGAGGCACTACACAAATGCTGTATTAATCCTGCGAGACTCAGCCATAATAGCATATTTGAAAATAGCATGTGGAAAAGCCTGAAACAATGAAACCCAGCTAGGAAAATAAGCAATGCTACTTTTAACCATTTGAGGAACATGAGAATCCCTTCATCTCCTAGAAAATCACATTAAATATTCTAGAAAGATGAAAGCAAAAGAATAGATACTTTTTGCAGTGGTTAAAACATATACAAGTTTAAACTCAAAGCCGTTACTTAAACTCTAAGCAATTTCATTTTCTAAATACTTTCCAAAACAGAAGGTCAGAAATGGTAACTGCTATGAATTTAAAATTTAACTCTAAATAGTGGAATACTCAGATGTTCACTGCTTGACTTCCACATTTAAACAAACCCTTTAGTGCATATTAGACAAACATACACATATGAAAATCTCTAAAAATTGGACCTGTCACCTATGTAAAATTAAGGTTCCTTAACAGGCATTCAGAACAAATCCAGCCTCTGATTCAATGCCAGCATACAAGTCACCATTTTCTTTTTACAGAGGAGCACTTTTAGACATGCAAAGCCCATGTGGAACAGAATTAGCACCCAGAGACTGAGAACACAAACACTGCATGGCTGCAAACATCAGCAAACCATGCAGCCTATGAGGGTGCTGAGCGTCACCACAGCCCAGGCAGTAACTGCTTTAAAAGAAAGGGCTGAGTAACTTCCAAGGCTAAGGTGTCCATCAGCCCTTTGGCCTGCACCTAAGCCACTCTGCAGGGTGGTTAGTTGCCCAGAGCAGCTGCTTGTTGGGACAACAAAATGTATCCTGTTAAGTCCAGCTATTGCCTCACTGCTATTTTAAGTTAGATGGATAAAAAGAGATGTTGGGGGTTGATCACTGCAGTGTGGGGGGAGACAAATACATTGAATATCCCAAGATGAGAACAGCTGAACGGTGGGGCAGAAAAGTAGAAGGAAAAGCACTACTTAGAGAAAGGAAGGAGGACAGGAGAACTCTGTCATAGGCAGTTGAAAATAAGCCTGCAAATCTTTACCTTCTGAACCCTCTACTCACCAAGCTCTTGCTCTTCACCTCCACATATCAGAACTTATTTAAAATAAATCCAACCACACATTTACCATGTAAGGAGAGGGAGCATTGTCATCTGAAACGCTGTAGAATGACACCTCAACTGGCAGAGTCATGTGCGTGGGACAAAAGACTCCACTTGCTCCCACCTCTGCTGTGAAACCCTCCACGATACCCAGCGGGTCCAGGCGGAAATTCAGGACAGATTCCTGAGAAACAAAGCACACACAGCTTGGCTTGGGATCACCTCAAATAAAACAGAGCATAACTTCTGTCAGAAATTCTGTAATCAGGAAATAAGTGCAAAAGCCCACAGAGAACTTTATTGCAGCAGGATCTGTGCTTGGTTTTCAACATATACTATCTGAAAAAAATTAATTAACCTAGATTATGTAACCTTCCCTACAAATTCAACTCTGTACTTCACAAGACAGTACAATATAACCCTTTAATGCACTGGCTAATAGCTGCTGTTATTGGATATGCTATATGAAGTGAAGAGCTGGAGCCTTCACTTCAAACACATTCTGTTTAACACACTGATTCAACCCAGCTTTTGTGACATACTAAGTAGACTTTAAGAGTGAAAATGTAAGTTCTTTTTTCTAGGTAAGTACATTATAAACATGAACAATTACAGGTTATTAAATCTCATTTATGGCAACAGAACATCTTCTAACTTGACCCTAGTGGGAAACAAAGCCTTAAGCAACTCATTGTATTTGATTCTCTGAGACAGAAGATGTCTGGGGCATGAAATAAGTGCCTTTACAGCTGGAAATGAAAACAAATTTTATTCAATTCAGTCAGGAACTTTTACATTCTAATAGTGCTGGAATTGTTCACAGTAATATACTTTTAAAAGCAGTACAGAAGAGTAAAAATACCACAAGAATTCTAGAGAATATGCAATACCTCAAAGTTTCCCAGAAGGCTCAGACTTGTTACTGGGGGAGCACTAGAACTTAGGATTGGTTTCCCATGGCTGTCATCTGGATCACTGTCTTTGTTTATACATTGTTGTGGGCTATTAAAAAAAGACAGAATAAATATAGAGGATAAACACGTTTGCTTTTGTCTTCTGGGTATAAACAGCTCTAGAAAGAATAATTTACTTACTGTACTACAAAATGTTGTTCTAAGGAAGTAACAGTTGAACATTGCTTATTAATACCTTAGCAGAACGTTTTCTAGTTAACTGAAAAAATATTTTTACCAGCTTTACATTACAAGGGATAAAGATGATAAAAAATTGTTCTTTAGCTCCATTTGCAGGAGCCAAAATATAGTATTATTTCCTCTTGTATGTGGGTACTTTTGTCTCATATTCTCATATGAGATATGAGATATATGTCATATTTCCAACACCAAACTACCATACCAAAAGCTGTTTATGTTACATGTATTAATGTATGAAAGGTCATGATTTGCCCTTTTTAAAAGTCTGGTTCTCTGAACAAGTGAAGGCAAAATGCTTAACACGTTCAACACTATGAGCAAAATACAACACAAAAATAACATTGTTTTGCAGGAGAATCAACAATTACTAGCTTTTCTGTCTGAAAACTCAAGTGCATCTGACAGCATATCTACCCTTGCATGGGACAGAATTCATTCTGCCAGCAGCTCTCATTGCATGGCTATGTCCCAGAGCTGTACTAACCTAGAAACTCCCAGGGCAACTCAGCTGCTGAGCCTTTTATCAAAATAAGGATTCCTTTGAAAGCATTTTTTGTCTTTGCTAACATGCTTTGATTTTGCATATAAATATATATATACATTATGCCTCCCTCAAAAATCTCAATGTTTCTGGTAAATAAAACATACCTTCTTGCAGACAGACATTTCAACAATGAAGAATCCAGATCAAAGCACCCAGACTGTGTTTTCCTTTGAGGAACCTCAACAAGGAAAGAAGATGTTAATTTGAAAACTGAACTGCTACCACAGGCAATTTTGCCAAGTAAGCACATTTTGCCAAGAATTTTCATGACATTATAAAATTACAAAAACAGAGCAGAGAATATAATTCTTATGCATTTTAAACTTAGTGAAGAAAGTTCTAGGATAATTAATGATGAGACTGTAAATTCTGATTAACAGGAAGCATTTCAATAAAGACATTCAGGAAGCTGATGTCTCTTTGGAACAGGACAGAACATTACTAATAAACAGGCTGTAACAATTTCCATCCAATTTCCCTGAAAATATGACAGCCTTTACAGGCAAGGAAGAATAAAGCATCCCATGTGTTGATTGCTACTTCAGTAGTTTTAATAGGAACTGCCTGGTTTTTTAAAACTCCAAACAACCTACCAAGAACTCTAACACTCCCCTAGTGTCTGCCTTATCACAGCAGCTTTGTTCACTAAGTCATTCCATGACACCTCTAGTTACTGAGCAATATACAGTACAAACTGTTCACAGAAACAAAGGCTTTGGAATAATGGGCAATCAGGTGTTGAAAAGGAACACAAAATCCCCTAAATGAAAAAATGTTAACTTACACTTAAAACACTGATCTTCAAAATGCTTTCTTTTGTGCTCTAGAATAGCACCAAAGCATTGTTTCTATCCATTTTTCAATTTAATGCCACCTTTTGTTAATCTTGATATGATCTCAAAAACTACATCTTTAGTATTTTCTTTTCCAAAATTATTATTCAGCCTAATTTACATGTTCTCTCATTTAAGCATTACTTTCTACTCACAAGAGTATTCACTGTGACACAAAGTAAATACACACCCTTCACCTAGGTATTTTGTCAAATTCTGCCATGCACAGACATTAGAAGAACAAACAGTCCCTTTCTCAGCTATAAGAATTTCCAGAATAACTTACAGGACTTGAAAGCAGAGGCAGTCCAGTTCTGGGATGAAAAGCCTTGGTTGAAGTTCCATCCAGGGATCTAAAATTGTGTTTCCTCCACGTATTCGTGTGTTTTAGAGGTGGTGCTTTCTGCCAGCAAAACAAATGTACTGAGCTTATCAGTGGAATATTTCAGTGACCTATCATGGTAACACTCACTTGCTGTAAGAGAGATGATTCCTGACCCAGGTGGATCTACAGCACACTAGCATGGGATGAAACATTCAGTAGAAATTCCCCTTGACTCAATCCACAGCTACAGACTGCCCCTAACAGATCACATTCCCTACTCAGATGGGTGCATTTCTACAAACCAGGGTGCCTCCCTGCCCATGGAAACAGCCCTTGCATAACTCTGTCACCATGAGGGGAAGAGGACAGTTAGTCCTTCTCCATGCTGAACTGAAGTTTAGGGGAGGCACCAACGGCCAAGTTACCCCATCACACAGAATCACTAGACAGGTCACCTTGTCAGCTAGGCCATGGCAATAAATTGGTTTTTGTACACCTCCAGGGATGGTGACTCCACCACCTGGGGAATCCATTCCCATGCTTAACCCTTTCCATGAAGAAATTCTTCCTGAGTTACTTCAGGCCAGGACTACAATGGTAATACCCTGCTACCTGCAAGGTCAGGCTGAAACTCCTCTTCATGCTGGCCCCCAGCAGACAGAGGGTACAAGCTATGTGACAAAGGGCAGTTAGAGGAATTATTATTTGTTCCCAAATGTACTTACCTGTACATCTGGGTTCCTCTGCCGCTCACCCTTAACCACATTGTCTTCTGCAGGTTTCTTCTGAGAAGTGCTTTGAAAATCAAGGCCTGTTGGGTCTTCATTCTCATCATGTGCAGTTTTTGTTTTATCTTGTTTGGTTTTGGTTTTAAAACTGTCATGGTCTTTATTTAAATAATTTTCAATACTAATAAGTTGTGTATTTTGCTCATAAATAATTGGTTTTTTGGAGTCTCTGTCTAAACACTTGAGCTCATTTTTGTGCAAAGAGTCAGATAGCGGGATCACGGTTGCTTTTTTTGTACCTTCAAGTATTCTGCATTTTTCTATCTGTATATTATTACAACTGTCTGTGCCATTGTTCTCACTAACAATTGTTCTTTCTTTAAGTTTATTTGTGCAAATCTGTTCATCAATGCTGCTGGGATTTGAACCCTGTTTAATTCCATTGGTTATCTGGTCTTTCTGTGCACAACCAGAATGTATTTCCAATTTATCTGGAATTTCAGATTTGTTTTCTTTAATACATGATGATGATATGTGAATGCTACTAAATGCATGACAAGTTTTATTGGAAGTCTGATGAAATGAATTTTGGACAGCCTCACTGGGTTTTGCTAAAACCAATTTTCTTCTTGCTTGGACTTTTAGAGAAGTCTTCAATTCTCCATCAAACCTAGAAGGACTGATAGGAGTATCAGGTGTCTTTGTCCCTGATTTACTGCTGTCTTCTAACAAAGAAAATTTTGATTTAGCAGACGAAACAGAAGACGATTCCTTGCCTTTCTTCAGCAAATTTTCATCTTCATACGTACTTCGGAAAATTTTTGCCGTGACTGGACTAGCCTCATGCACTTTGAATGGACGTCCAGCAGCATGGGAAGTGGCTGGATCACAATGGATCAAGTGCTGGGCAATCCTTGCTATCACCTCCTGGCGCTCCTGGAGCAGGGAATCAATCAGGGGGTTACCCTCCCCTGCTGACTGACGGCCACAATGGCTCCCTGGCACACGGGCATCGAGCAGGGGCACCTCTGGCACTGCTCTAGCTTTGCCTTCATCACCATCCTCCTGTTTTGCATTGTCTAAGTTGGCAGCAGGAACAGGGGAGCTCTCCTTGCTTTTCCTTGGCAAGTTTTCCTCTTCAAAAGTGCTCCGAAAAGCTTTTGGTGTAGCTGAGATGTTTTCATGTGTGGTGAATGGACGCCCAGCAACAACTGGTGAAGTAGCTGGATCACAGTGAATCAAGTGCTGAGCGATCCTTGCGATGACTTCTTGTCGCTCTTGAAGCAAAGAGCCTATCAAAGGATTGGTTTCTCCTGTGGGCTGATGAGAGCAGTGACTGTTCGAAACACGGGAATCCACCAGAGAGTAGGATTTAAAAGTTCTGACTGGTGTTTCACGAGCCTGTGTCTTGTTGTCTGCTGTAGCATTATAGCACTGAACTTTGGACTGTGACGCCCCAAAGTCAGATCCAAGTCTGGTAGATGGATAAAGTTTTAAATTTCTAAAAGATGTAGTAAATTCAGGCATCTTTTTTCCATTAAGCAGGCTTTCAGGTGTCATTGTCCATGTCTGCTTCCCATGAAAACGCAGGGGACTGGAAGTGCTGCATTGCTGAGCAGCACTGGGATCGCTGCGCTGATGGAACTTTCGCTCTTGCATTTGCTTTTCATAAAAGCTAAGGTTGGTGTGAATACTACAGGTCAAAACTGGGTAGTTGGATTGCCTGGGCAGGGACTGGACGCTGACCCTCAAGGCCACATTGTGAGAAACATTAGGAACAGGAAAGACATGCTCAGTGGGTGTCTGGGAGAACGTCCACTGCAAGTCCACATCTGCAGCGCTCACCCTGAAACAATACCAAAGGGCATTTACAAAAATAGCTAAATGAAAAGTTTTTAATTATCTACTTTGTAACAAATATCTAAGAAAAAGCACTAGAAACATCAGCAACTGCTTTATTTGCACAGTACACAAATCCTATAGAACTACCAAAGTACCAGGCCAACAATATGGCACCTTCTAAAAGCAAGCAGGAAACAAGAGAGAAGAATGATTTTAAGAGAAGCTGCAGCAATCGGCAAACAGTAAACCAGTTTTTTTCCATTGCAGGCATACCTGTACAGGATGTTTCGGGGAACAGCACCATGTGAAACACTCAGCCACGCGCTCAGCTGAGAGAAGAAAACAAAGGAGCGAACTGCCAGTAAAAGGGTCTTCTCTTCAATAAATCGATCTCCACTCCTAAGCATTTAAAGACAAACACATGAGTGTTGGTAAGAATGCTCAGAGACCTATTAGAACTAGAACATTGTCAGATCTTTGGTCAGAAAATAAAATATAGCTAAATCAAGCAAAAACTCCTCAAACATTTTGAAAATTCCAGAGCCTCATTTGTTTTTATACACATGAAAAAATTTGACATAACAAATGTTACATGTTACTATTTGCAGCCAGGATCATTTCATACTCTGCACTGCAGAAATTTTGAGTATAAGATGACTAAAATTGAAATGCTTCAATTTCACTAGCAAACAGTAGTTTTCTTAGATCAGTCCTCATGGCAAAGAGCCAGTTCAAAAACACTAATTGATTACTTTAAGGACTTTAATATGACAAGATTCTTGCAATTATCAACTAATCCTCATATCCAACTTACTGTCGAGGAACTGGCTCCAAAATCCACCTTTCTAATAGCAATGCATCTTGTTTGATTGCAGGATCATTTAAATCATTCCCCTCTGTGGTGGGCCCTTCATCACTATAGCAACAGTCTGGAAGTAGCATCACTTCTACCATGATTGGAATATTGTTCTTCCACAGAAGCATAACCTCAGATCTGGTTCGTCTGGCCTGACGACACTGAGGGAAAGCAAATGTCAACAAACACAAGCCATAAAAATACTAGCTAGATTTAAATGTGATAAAAAAGCACATTCTAAAATACTAGAGAAGGGTAAGGGTCAAATTCTGTTTGGTTTCACCAAATCAGAAATAAGATTCCAGAGCTATTAAATGAAAAAATAATTAACACCTCCTTTACAGTTGCTATTTGAGCAGCTTTCTTTAGGAAATTTAAAAAGCTTGTCAAAATGCATTTCCCCAACCACTGCACTTTGCTACCTTGTAGTTACCTCTCCACAAGGCACCCTCTTGGGTAGACAGACTCCAGCAGTATCTTTAAAAATTCTGTGTCCTGGAGCAGGCTAACTTCTGCATGAATATAACTTAAATTCCCACAGTACTTAAGAACTTTTACTTGAGAAATAGAATGTTCCAACCTTACTCCCAAATAGCCAGGCTAGATTTGATGTGCTTGTGTTTTTTGGATCACTAACTTTTCCAGAACACCTGGAAAAGCAAAAAGTTAGGCAAGTCAGCCTACATTTTCTCAAAAGAAACCCCAGACCAAGAATACTAAGTATAGTGCTTGTCATTTGCATAATAAAGATTCAAACAAGCACTGCATTCAGGTAGTCATGCAGAACTTCATGTGCAAGGATAAAAGGCTTAATGATCTCTCATTTTAAGGACAGATCTATTATTAGCAGGGTACTGAATTACATACTCATTTAAATGAAGGACTGCCAGAAAGCCATTGTTACTCATGCTGAACTGTGAATCCACTGTGGGGTTCCTGGCTGACTTTAACCACAGGAGCAAGGATTTGTGACATGAAATGGGTACCACCACCATACCTGAGCCAGTTTGTCACTGCATTCATGCTTAGTTGTTGGTGGCTGACTTGACTGTGCTGGTGGGCAGTGAAAGCCCTCTGTCCTGCCCTTGATGGAGTACTCTGGTGTCCGGCCCTCCGTGATCAGCAGGGCCAGGGAGACCAGGAACTCCTCAGCTTCATACTCAAAGTATTCATCCAAAGTATCTGCCATTTCAAAAAGAAAATAATTAATGACATTTGCTGGATACCAACTGTTGGTAGACTCTTCAGTTTGTTTCAGTTACACTTGAAATGAGGCTAGGCTATGGTAAATGGATCTTTGTGTCAGACTGACTGCACTCTCCATAAAACCCACCAGCCCCCACTCCAGCACCACAAAACAACTTTCCTCATCTCATAATGCTGTCACCACAAACAAAGAACTTTGTTTTTCTACAGCTTTTCCAGAAGACAAAAGGTTTCTGGGCTCTTGTTGGAGAAGTCTAATGATAGTATGACTTGGCATTGTTATTATCATCTGACAGATGGAACAAGAAGCCACAATATATCATAAAGTAGATTAAAAATTGAAGAAGAAAAAGAAATATTTACTTCTATTATGGAAAAAGTGGGACACAATGTTCTTTAAGATTTTTTTTGCAAGTCCCTCCTGCTGAGAGCAGAGCTTACTTCAGAGGTTCATTTTTAGTTACCACTAACACATAGGAAATGTTCTGAAGAAACATACAGACTATTCATTGTTTTGTACCACGGTCAGTCTAAACTTGTGCAAAGAATGAAAACTCAACAAGTCTCTGTAGACAAAGCAGCAGCTGGCATTGCTCTTCATGAAGAGCCCTGGCACACCCAGTTCCTGCAGAGTTAACAGGCACCATTTTATGGTGTTTTATAGAGCACCCTTCTCCTCCTCCTCACTCATCACGAGGATGTCACCCATCATTCAAACACATTTAAGTACAACCAGATCATGTCGTTCCCCTCACTGCTTCAAAACACTTCAAGTTTCAAAATTATTTAATTATTGAAGAGGTTACAGAAAACTCTCTTTTCCATGAAAGCTACAATACATTCCCTTCAAAGTCTATTTTAAGAGCAGCAAAGAAAAGCGGGTGGAGGCAGGGCTGCCAGCAGTTCTTTACCTTTATTTTGATGCTTTAGGGGAACAAAAGCACCTGACATCTCCACAATTTTAGCTTAAATGTCCTATGTCATCCACCAAAACTGCCACAGGGAGAGAGTTAATTTCTATTCACGTTTCAATTATCATGCATAAAATACCTTTCAGAAGTCTTTTTTGTCTTGGGCCCCTAATAGCAGAGAGCATTTGGCAAACACTGCACTGGCAGATTTGAGAGATGCACACAAGAATGGATGCATGAAACAAAAGCTCCAATTAAATGTGCAATTATCTGCATATGCAAATCATGGAGTGTGTACAACTAGCTTTTGCATGTACATATTTGCCTAGCCCAGGCTTGTACACCATGGACCCCAGGGCTTACAGACTGTTTGAAGGGATCTACACAAGGTAAGTAAGAGAAGTCAGCCCACTGCTGAAGAAGAGCCAGAGGACAGAGGAATTACCCTGGAGGACCCCATGTGGCATGTGAACAATACATTAATTCATCTGGCATAAGTTAAAATGGTCATTCACCTGATGGATGGCAAAAAGTATCTAATAAAGGCGCATGAAAGATTAAAGGAATGGTAAATAACAGAGAAGACAAGCCTCTGAGGTAGTGATATGAGTCACCTACAAAATTAGGCACCTGCACTTTTTTTTCAGATGGAAGTCTGGTAAACAATAGGCAAGTCATACTTGGGAATAGGAAAATGGAATTTGGGAAGACTCTGAAAAGGATTTGGATATACAACAGACAAAAAAAAATTTTCAGTATTATCTTGCTGCTAAGTTCATCTTTGTATGTCCAAAGGCCATGGTAATTTCAAGAAAGTCACAGCATGAAGGATCACTACTGGCATATTTGGCATACTCTGACAAAGAAGTTCAAAAATCGAGAAAGTGTTCAACAGGAGTTAAAATAATTTAAACAAGAATTGCCTCATGCCTAGCAGACTAAACAAAACTAACTCACTCCTACAAAAATCTGAAAGAATAGTTTTTAGTTAAGATACATAAAAACATGTATGATTTTTAAGAAAAACTGCAAAGAGAGTGTGATCAAGATCAGCACAGTAAAATGTGATACAGCACAGTAAAATGTGATACCTGAAAACTTACATTAGAGAATTTTAAGTGGCAAGTACCAGTAAAACAGACATGCCCTTCAATTACCATTAGCAGCATACCAGATGAAGCAGTAGACTTTGTATTATTTAGCTCTCTTTTTAAGAGAGCCACATGTTATCAAAATCTTTTGGACTTGACACAAATTAATGGACAAATCCTATGGCCTGAGTGCTTCTACTGAGCAGTTAAGATTTAGGCAAAAAAACCCCACCCCTTTTTTGCATTCAAAAGCCTCTGATACCAAAGCCTATATTGCCTACCTAAAGTGCTCAGTGCCTTCACAAAGCTGTCACAGGTCACTACAAGGCACAGACAGTTTAAGATGTTCAGATAAAAGACCCAGTGAATAGCAAATTAGCAAGATGTAGTGAATCAAGCCAGGTACATATTCTGAAATAATCATCACTCAAGAAACAGATTACATACAAAATATTGATTTATGTAAACAGATGAAGCTCACTTCCAAGTTCAATTTACAAATACAGCCTCTGTTGCTGTATCAGACCTATTATTTCAGAAGCAACCAGTTTCTTGCCTTAAGAATAGAAGAGAAGGCCCAACTAGCTAAAGAGACACATTTATGTAGTTATATTGGCTGCAGTTACAAAAACACCATGTTGTTTCAAAATAAAATGGCATCACTAAAAAGTCTGTGTTAAACTAAGAAATGCTGCAGCATTATAAAGACAGGGCCAGTACTTTAAAATTATGTCAGCAAGGTAATCAACCAGTTATTTGATCTGGACCTTAAAAAAAATAAAATTAAAGCACAAATAGCAAGAGATATCAAGAAATATATTTTTTCCTACAAAGTTCATGTGGCATAATATCTTTTTTTTAGCTCCACTAGATTTACATATCATTTAGCAACTTCTAAGAGTTTTCATAAAGGAAAAAACCCTATAACCATTGAGAAGCCTGGTAATTGTTCCTATACAACAGACACAGATGATGCAAGTTGATGTAATTGAGGACAATGTGGAATGACATTTATAGAAACAGCAAACTCAGTGTTTAAGTAAAAAAAGTCTTACTGTGTGTGTGCTGTAACTGGTTATGTGTATGAATCAGCCCTAGGACACATCATATATTGTGTATAGAATAGCCTCAATCCTATAACCTGACTATACAACTGTGATTATTGTTCTGCTTCATTTCTAGCACTGCAACATGCTAAGTATATAGCATAAAACATGCATCTCTGCACTGTCTGGGGTTTATTCTCCTTAAAATAGCAAAAAAATCCAGTTAGCAGACACAAGTAAATAAGAATTAAAGTAATAAGGCACTACAGCCCTTTAACCAATACATTATACCTAAAGGCTTTTGACCAGGTGGGCACAAGAGATAGCAGCAGGTGTCAGACTACTCTAGAAGGAAGAAAGAGAAATTTAAATTTAGACTGAAGCTACTGTGCATAGAGCAAAGCATACAATACTGGAGAACTGAATATACAATACTGGAACTTTGTTTTCCTTTGCCTCCTGCACATATCAACCCCAGCAAAGACTGATTTTCTACACCTTCTCAAAAAACAGAAAAGCCCATTTAACCAGAAATGTCAGTCTTCAAATCCTTGTCCTCCTACCTCCACTACACACAGGTGCATGAGCACTGGAATACAGAATAAGAACCCACAATCCCCCCCCAAACTGAAATTGGCTCACATTCTGAAACACCAATTAAGGTTAGTTATGTGGTAGTAGGGATTCACAAATCCACTTAACTGTAACCCAAGGACTCTCTGAAAACTTCAGTTAATTGAGTTATGCTTAGCTGACTCCTTTCCCAACTAGGTCACGCTTGTGCAGACCAACTCCCTTCCCTTTCCTATCACAGCTTTTTCTGTAGTAATTACAGAAGATGTTTTCCTGAAATACATGTTTTAGAAGAGCATTTAATCTGTTTTCTAGGCTCAGGCCAGGAAACAAAGACATTTGGTATCATGTAACCCATTGTGTTCCAGGTGCCACCAGAGGATGCATCTGGGGGCTGCTGCCCTGTCCTGCCTGGGCACAGCAAGGCAATAAAGGGCCCCAGCAGAGCCTCTCCTGCCCTGTGCCACCCTCCCATCATGACCAGGCTGTGACACAATCACAGTCTCTCCTAGTCCATGCTTATTTTATTGTCCTAGAACCTCTCATACTGCACTGCTCACCACAACTGTCTACCAAACTCGTCCTCTTCTCAGAAAAAGAGCTCATTTCTGCAAAGAGACTTTCTTCAAAGAAAGACAATTTAGTTCAACTGAGAGTATCCTTTAATCCTGACCTTTACTGATTGAGGGCTACTTCCTTTGAGAGTCCATGAAACAACTAATAATTGTCCTTGAATATGCTCTGTAACAGCCCAGACCTTTCCTGGAAAATTTTTAGGCACCCATAATGGATTTTGAAGGCCCCTGATTAAAAGTAATCACACTCCTATTTTACTTAGAAAGTTGAAACCCAGTAGGTAAAATACTTAACAAAAAATGGAGTATATGGTGTAGCCTGTTGGGATTCCCAGCTGATCAAGCCCTGCTCAGTGGGCACCATGGCATGGCTGCCCACATCTGCTCTCTCCTTCCTTTCTCAAAGACTAAAAGCCTGGATTAAATAATTGGATTTCTTTGTTGTGCTTTCAGCACAGGCAGCCCTTAAGGAGACACTTCAGTCCAAGGGTGCCATGGCAGGAGAGTCAGGTACACTGCAGGAGAAGTGGCTGCACTGTCAGAACTCAGAACCCATCACCCCCCAGCAAGGGCAGTGCCCTGCTTTGAAAAAATTACAGCAAAAGCCCTTCCTGCAAATCAATCAACTCTGAATAAGTTTTATATCTTGCTATTCCAAGAAACAGGTTAAAGGTACTTCCACATTTCAAGAGTAAGGCAGGGATTCAAGAAACTAAAGGAAATGAAACACAATGTAAACCTTTGACTAACAGCTTCTCTTCTGGAATTAGAAACACCTACGGATGCTTTGGTTAACTAATTCCACGTTGTGCTTCACTTCAAAAGAAAGTTGCCCTTGAATCCCCCAAATTCAAGATTCTCTAAATGAGCAGTCATGTTGTGTCTGCATATTACAAACCCATAATTATATCTGAAGTCACACGCTTCAAAAGCTTTGTAATATTAAGAGTTTAGGTCTAATTTAAGCTATCAAGAGTTAAAGTTATGAGATGGCCTACTTTTTTCAAGAAACAAGCTATTAGTTTCTTAAACTCAAGCAAATGCAGTGAACTGGTTACCTTAATTTAGGAGGAATCCTACACAGATTGGCACACATTGCCAACTGTCTTACATTCTTATGGGTCAAGATCTTTGAGCTGAGGGACAGCCATTGTGAAAACATGAGGAGAGCAGCACCATAATTCATCTTATTGTTACTGTTTGCTTACTTTTTCCAGGGTGCCAAACTGAACCACTACCTGGTGGTTTTTATTCCTGGGTATCAAAGCAGTTCAGCTGTAGGAAGTAAATGGCAGCATAGGAATTTATATTAGAATTGATGCATACCTTCTATTCAAATAAAATAACAGTATAAGCAACAAAAACCTCTGGTCCTACTTAGTTTCACATAAAACAGGGAGAAATTCACCTGCTTCTGTGTTGTTATGCCAGTTTATAATCAGAAAAACCAACCAAAGCACACTATCTTGTAAGTTAGGGAGGTTATTTAAAACTCAAGACAGAGCTTTGTGGAGCTGATGAAGTTATTGCAGAGTTGCAGAGCAGTAAGAATCAATCAGTGCCATGAGGTGCAGTGCAGAGTGCAGTGCTGCATGAACTCCCTGGGTGTGTGTGTATCACTGCTCATCTCCTGCATGTTCCTGCTGGATGCCTCTCACAGCACCCAGGGCTAATCTCAAGGCAGCTTTACTGTAAATAGAGAGACTGGTTTTAAAACTGGGCCAGGGGAAAAAAAAAAAAAGTGCATTTCACATTTTACTAAAACTTTTTCAGGTTCAAACAGCTTAATTAGTACAGACATAAAATCCATTTAAAGCTTAGGTTTCTTGCAGTCATCTCAGAAACTACTGCTCCCTGGGAGTGTAAAAGGCAGACTGTTAAACTGATCTGGGTGTTCCCATCTTGCTTCCTGCGTTTTGGCTGACATCCTATTTTGCCATCACCATGCTGCTTACTGAGTCACTTCTCTCCGTCCAACTGTAGCTTCTATTTTTATCTAAGCAACAACAGTTTAATGTGCTTCTTTTGATTTTTTGGCACTAAACCAAATTCTAGATGCAATATTTGCATTTTGAGCAGGGAAACTGGATTTGTATTCCCTTAAGTGGACAAAGAAAAGGAATAAAAAAAATGGTATCAGCTGAATCGTTTTTTGCTCCACAATGAAATCACAAATTGTAAAGTAGGTCAATCATTACAGTTTCAACATCTGTATTTAGTAGAAGGAAAGCAATACCTAAAAAACATGAACTTTGAGGCTTATTTCAAATGCCAATTCATGAAAAGTTGCAAGAGAACATGTATCATGTAAAATACAACTGTCTCCACTCTATCCTTACATGGGTAAATAAGTGCTGAAATATCTGTGTAAAGCCGTAAGACTACCAGCGCTGCAATGGTTAGCAGTTTAAAAATAAGCCAGTTGTGGGAAGAGAACATTTTCTTTTTGCTGATCCCTAAACTAAAGGTGCTACTTTGTACCAACATGCTACAACTGGACAGGTCCTGAAAGCAAAGAGGACTTGGCTCAGCTAATGCCCTTAAGAGCACATCAATTTCTGTTTTCCTTTATATTACTATTTCCTACATTGTGATTACATTAAATGTGACTACATAAAAAAAACCCTGAAGTTGTACTATAATGGAACAAAAATGCCTAAAAGGAGCAGACCAAGTAATTTCCATTAGTTCATCTCTAGGTTTTTACATTTTTCCCTTGTTTAGCTGATGCTCTGCCTAAGCAAGCAAGTGTTAGAACAAACTGCATGACACAAGGCATGTATCTGAACAAAACAAAAATTTAAACCCCAACAAAGCAAAAGGATTTCTGTCAGGTGTTTCTGTTCATTTCTAAAAGAAAATAATTAGGAGAAAACAGCTCTTTCCGAATTAGTGTGTGGTGCTGAGTATAGAAGAGACACTTGGCTGTAACTGGAAGAGAATAGAAGGTTTCTATCTGGCCTTCACTCACCACCAGTGCAGTGATTTACTACCCTGGTAAAGATGCTGATAGAAACTTTGCAGAATTATATTGGAGACAAATGTCTGTTTTAAATTCCACCCTAGTCCCAGAGGGTAGCAAGGGCAATGTGGAGGTCAGACCTAGGCTAACTTCACAGGCACTGGCACCACAATGCAAAACCCATCCAAATACCCAGTTTGGGCAGCTGAAGGAGCCCTGTGTCACCCTAGAACAGAAAACAGCACACTTCATTTTACAGAGTATGTGAGAATCTCTTCCTGAGGTGTTTCCTTGGCAAATTTTCCAATACAAAATTTCCATGTATATAATTGGTTTCCACGCTTCCCTCACTGGTATTGATGACTTTCATCAAGGCTTTCCCAGCCAAGGGAACTTTGGAGATGGGAATGATGACCACCTTCATTATGGCTGCTCATTCAGAAGGAGCTCAGCAGCAGCCACATGGTTGAAGACACATGGACTGAAGGCTTTCATCAGCTTACTCTATTTCACCTTAGCTGTAAATATCATTCTGCAGTGACTCCACAGCTGCTGCTTTCTTTTCAAATGAAACCCAGTGTGTGTTAACAATGAAAAAGCACATTTATTTAGCTAATCCTCACCTCTTACTGAAGGCATATCATCCATGTGACAGTTGCAATTGAATATTGGGAAGTCTTAACTCCCAGGCCAAGACATCCTTCCCATTAAAGAGGTTGATGGCAGCTCTGCATTAAATTCCAGATGTGACAGCATTTTTATAGTACATAAATAAAAGTGTGTGCCAGAAATTTTATTTCAGGCCCTACACACAATACAATACAGGATGACATCCATAAGTTTCAATTTTAATTTGTTTAACAATCCAGCCTGACAAAGATTCAACTACTTGCACACTTCTGTACTGTTTTATACAGAGATTGGTTAGAGATGGAAAGCAGTAATTTGTGATAATAAATCACTTCCAGATGTTACTGGAAAACAACAGAGACCTTTTTAAGTCCTGCAGTAGGTATTTCAATGCCTATGACAGCTGCACTTGAAAAAACTTGAAAAAACAAAAGATGTTTGCACCTTTTGCTGACCAGATTTTTGCCGCAGTGTCACTTGGTTTATTCCTCTGTAATGTGTCTTCACAACAGAAACAAGTATCTTTGGGCTCAGCATTTATAGGGATGAAGTGTTATCCTTGTCAAACATACTGGTTTCTAAAATTTCCCCATTGACACCAAAATTTTTTCTGTTTGGGGTATTTCATGCTTTATTTCATAATCTCAAATATGTATTGTACTTAGAAACTTTGGCAATATACTTTCAAGGGCTCTTATGCCTCTTTTTCTATTCATATAGATAAAATAACACTTCTTTTCTGAGGAGAAATATAAAGTAGCTTTCAGCTTTCAGAAGGATTTTTACCAAATTGTTTAGAAGTCATTTAGTGCCTGACAAAACTGCAATGGGAACATGAAAGTCTCACTGGGAAAAGCCATCTCTATTCTGTGTGTGCACAGGTTCCACTCTGGTTTACACCCACCAGGCACAAGTTCTTCTTCCCTAAAACCATTGCAAGGAAAAGAACTGTTACATCATGTGCCCTTTGCTTCAGACCATAGTTGGACTTGTTGGAAAATAAACCAGAGATTGGAAAGTGCTGTGTGAGAGCTCTGACTCACTTTTGGGTGGAATCAGCAGGCATGCCACAGCTGCTGGAGTCAGGGAAAGCCCCTGCTAAAAGTACCATGCTGACTTATGAGACCACACTTCATGGGAACCTTTCACTGAGCATTCAGCCCTCAACACAATACTGTTGTCTGGGCTAGTGAGGTTTCATAAGCACCAAAACACTCAGAAAACTTTCAACAACCAATACTCAAACACTCATCTCCACACTGTGGTCAGGTGCCAATGGGCCTGACTGATGGTTTTTGAAAACCATGCTACTGACAAAGCTCTTGTATGCTGTAAATCTCCTCAAAAGATACCTATCAGTATCTATTTTTAATAGATATTGCACTTTCTCAGCTTTACTGTGGTTACAAAAACCCCAATCAAAAACAAACCAGAGAAGACTGTGGGACAGGGGTGGGCAAAAGTCTATATATTTAAAAAAAAAAAACACCTAGTCTAATTTTTGGTGAGTCTATTCTATTAAAAGACCACTAAATAAAATAAAACCAGACAAACAACTCTCCCATGTGTGGTTAGTATGTGATTTCTTCAAGGGCAAGAATTTTGGTCATTTACAAGTAGCACATTTTAAAAGTTTTGGTTTTGTTACTTACATTACAAACTGGGTAAGAGTGTAAAATAGGTGCTATCAGCAAGCCACCAGTGCAGCAATAAACCCTGCACCCATGGAAAAAGCAACCCCTCTCCCTCAAGGATAGATAACACTCAATTTCAAATATCCTGTTGTCTTAGAGGAACCTGCAAAAACCATAATGTTATGAATGAATGCCAGCACTGTCACCTAGGTCAGCCAATGGCCCTGATCCAGATAAATGAAGGTTAATTGGTGTTATTTTTAAATTCCAGAGAATATGTCAGTCTGTGCAGTTTTCCATGGGGCTGAAAAGACCTCATGGGCCAGGAATTAAAAATCTGCAACTGCTTGGGCAGTAATGAACTTGTAATTCAATATAAACCATCAAAATAGTCATTGTACATGTCTAGATGTATTTTATCTGGGCAAGTACTGAATTGCTTGATGTATGCAGTTTTTATTTCTCTTGCTTTCACCCAATTTGAAGACTTGACAGGATCTAGCTGAGTACATTTATCTTGTTACAGATCAGACTGACCTTAAGATTAAAAAAAACCAAAACAATCAGACTAATGAAACTCTAGAGCACCAGACCTTGGAAAGTACCTATTTAAAAACTTGAACAGTGAAATTTCAAACAGCATACTTGTTTGCTTACAAAATGTAAGTGTCTGCTTTCCCTCTCCCCTTCATTCAACCATCCTTCCAGGCTTGCACTGCATCTTTGAAGGCTACCAGAGCCATCCAGCCACTGGGCACCTCACAGAACAAAACAAGCTTCTGACAATCCCAGACACAGGACACTCACACCAAGTGCCAAAATTAACACTGCTGGAGCAGGGATAACACTGGTGTATTCACCATGTATCTGCTGAAAACAATTCTCCCTTGAGGGGGAAAGGCTGGCTCAGGGCTGCTGCTGGCAGGGAGTGAGGCAGGGACGGTGAGGGCAGCAGGCAAAGTGTCCCTGCATGGCAAGGGCAGCAGGCAGAGTGTCCCTGCACAGGGACGGCAGCAGGAAAAGTGTCCCTGCACAGTGGGGACAGCAGGCAGAGTGTCCCTGCATGGCAAGGGCAGCAGGCAGAGTGTCCCTGCATGGCAAGGGCAGCAGGCAGAGTGTCCCTGCACAGGGACGGCAGCAGGAAAAGTGTCCCTGCACAGTGGGGACAGCAGGCAGAGTGTCCCTGCACAGTGGGGACAGCAGGCAGAGTGTCCCTGTGTCCCTGCACTGTGGGGACAGCAGGCAGAGTGTCCCTGCACGGTGGGGACAGCAGGCAGAGTGTCCCTGTGTCCCTGCACGGTGGGGACAGCAGGCAGTGTCCCTGCACAGCACTGACCTGGAGTCACCCACCGGGCTGGGCTGGGCTGGAGCTCATTGGCTGCACGTGTGTTTGTAACACCCTGTACTGAGGATTCTTGGAACGTTCTTTCCAGAGAAGCACAGGGACAGGGCTCACCCTGCACAGCCACTTGCAGGCCAATCTCCCCAGCAGCAGCAGCATCCTGCTCCTCGAGATAAACTATCAGGTTATACAAGAGGAAAGGATCCAAAGCCTGCTCGCGTGCTCTGAAATCAGGTGACCCGTGAGTCAAGGGACAGAGTAATAAATTATTAGGAAAAACAAAACACTACACTAAAAATAGTGAACATGAGCAGCACATGAAGAATAACAGTTTTTATCCAGTCAAAGCTCAAGGCCCTCCCCAGCCTCTTTTGTATCTGGGCAAAACAAATTGCCATGGGAAAAGGCAGACAAACAAATAAAAGCTTACTTTAGTTACTCCTTGATAATTCACAACTATATATTTAATTAAAAGTAAACAGCAGGGGAAAAAGCCCAGAAAGCTGAGTTTTGAACCAGCAGAAAAAGTATGAATGCCCAAAGTAAATATCCAATGCAACTTCAATCAGAAAATACCAAAATTACTTTCTTTCAGGAAAAATTGTTCCAAGATGAATTCAGCTCAGATATACCAAAAGCTTAACTTCAGCTACTAACACAGTTCAGGCAACATTAAGGATTTGCCCACTTGTCAGGTTTAACAGATCTAATAAATTATTGTGAATGCTCAAGTTAAGCATCAGGTAAAAAAACAAAAGCCCTTCACAAACATTCCAGAATCCAACTGCCTGATACTCATAACTTATTTTGTCAACCCTCCCATTAGCAAAACCATTATACAGAGATTTTCTACTAGAAATCAATAAAGAAAATAAATTTTGTTATTATCAGGGGACAACAATGCATAATTTTGTTGGAGAAAGAGGATTTTTTTCTAAGAGATAAGAAAACAGCAAGCACAGAAGAGTAGTCAAAAAGACTTAAAGTTTCCATTTAGAAGTATCTGATTACATTGGCTATTACTGTAAACAGCTGGTTTTTTGCAATCACTTATCTTCAAGAACTAATAAAAAACACATCTGAGAGATTTTTAGCACAGAACATTTTATTCTTACCATCTGAATTAGTGGCTGAAGAAAGTTCTGAAAGCATCAGAATCTGGCATGAGAACCCAGACAGCAAGGAACCTGCCCTCTTTATCCCCAGAAAAACATGCAAACTGGGTTCACCTCCTTGCTGGGCTGAATCCCTAGCAAACAGCTTTCAGAGAATTGCTTTTAGCATGAGCTGGTTTTCCTCTCGAGTATGGAAAAACGTTTGTCTGAAATCCAAAGATTTTCCTCAGAGATAAATTCCTCACAGACCAAGCTGGAAGCTTGCCCTGCCAGTGGGGACCTCTGGGCTGGGCACTGCCCACGTGAATGCCACAGCGAGCAGATGGCACTGCCTTATCTGCCTGCCCAGGGCAGAGCCAGCACTGCCCGCAGGATTTCTCACAGAATCTGTGTGAAAAAGGCACACACAAGATTATGCCTCATCACCACCCAGCCTTGTAAGGTACCTCTGGTTGGTGCCTAACAGGAAACCATATTTTCCTGTTCTTTTTGTCTCTTAAAATATCATCTTTCATAACAAGAAAATTACCTTTTTTTCTTCTCCTTTCAAGATCCTCCATGGCTTACCAGCATTCCTGTTGTCACCCACTCACTACTGCAGCAAACTGGCCTGTGATTACTTTAATCACCAGTCCTCACTCCCCCTGTGTTGTTCTACACTCTTGATTAAAATGACTCTGCTTTGCAGCTTCTCCATTACGGTGATAAAGGCTTGTTAGCCTGTGGGAGCACAGTTTATCTGTCTCCATCAGTATTATCCCTTTGTCTCCACACAGTCCTCTGTTGGAAGCCATTGATTTAGCGTTTGATACTTGCATAAGGTCTGAGGTGAGGACAGTCTTTTGTTCCATGCTTGTAGAGTACCCAGTAAAGTACAGATACCCAAGTGGGAGTCTTAATTTGTACAACAGATAACAAATAACGCCATGAATTTGCTTCCCTTCTCTTTAAGTCCTCTTATGACTGAGTTACACACCTGGAGGAGGAAGAAGTCCTTGATCCATCTGACACAGCAACACAAAACAGTGAGCAAACACAGCCTGAGAATACAGAGGCTTGGTGCACAACTACATGAAGTACTTCCTTCACTCTGTAAAGAAGCCACTGCTGTAGTCAAGACCCACAAGCACAGATGTACCTCACAAACACAGCAAAAGCTGAGGAATCTACATGTCCTTAACAGCACTGATAAAAGAGACAACAGGTTGTTCCTGCTGTATGAGAAGTGACTTGAACTCAGTTATATACACAGCTCTGTTCATGACTTCCTAAATGAAACCCCACCCTCCATGGTACTTTCAGTGCCATGAAGCTTAGTCTAAAACAACAATCTTTCAGATGTCTTACCCTAAAAAGAGATAGTGATATATTCTCGTTTGAATTTAACTACAGTAGGTACAGCACCCACAGAGTAACTTCACTATAAAAATAAGAGAGCACTTGGGGCACTTCCATCACATGCATCCTGCTCACACAGCCCAAGGGCAGCGGGAGCCAGAGGAGAAGTCACATCCACCCCACCACAGGCTCCTCCTCACCCCTACCATGCCCAGGTCAAAGGCAGAGAGCTTCTTACCTCCTGCTCCCTTTCTCCTTTGTGATGCCATTCAAGTTGCATGAGGCAATTTTCATGTTTAGTTAAATGGAAAGCATTCAGAGAGATCTGCTCAGATTATGAACTTCTGCATTTAAACTGATGTTTTAACTGCCAGGCATTTTAAATTATACAGTACTTCAGACATCTTTTGGAAAGATGTTATAGGAACTCCAATACACAAGGCCTCTAGGAATTCATATCCACATATTCTTAGTTTACCTTTTCTCCTTCTCCAGCTGGTTTGCTTTGCCTTTTAAAATTTGTTTTAAAGTCATAAAACCAACAAGTTATCTTGAGTTTCATAAACTTTGCTAAAACTGGAGAGTAAAACGTGTTAGTTGCCATGGCAGTAGTGAGGAGTTGCTGGGTCAGGATGTAGAGAACTTCTCTTGTTCTGTCTCATCATTTGCATCAGAAGTTCAGCCATCTGTTATTAACTATTTAACAACAGTCTTGCTTGTTAGCACTGGTGCTTGCTATTTAAGTCTTCCCACCTTCAGCCCTTTTGAAAAATCTCCTAATTAAAGGAAATTCATCTGAGGGCTCAGTTATCTTTCAGGTAGGACGACCACCATTACTTCAGGTTGGCCAATATTCTCCTTTCTCACCAAGGCAAAAACAAACACTTATGCAGACACCAACCTCTAGAAGCAGCAGCTTTATTGTTAGACAGCAATTTGAAAAGAATTTCATCAGACAGTAGATGATGTGGCTGAACTCCAAGAGAGGCTATATCCCTCCATTTAAGTACACTCCACTCTACATTATCTTTCCAAAGTTCCACAGCATCCCTCAATCTTCTTTATCCCAACTTCTTGATATAGCAAGAGAAAAGTTTTGTAGTTTTATTTCAGAGGATGAATAGCATTGATTCATCCATGTGTTGTTAACAAGTAAATACTGTCTTTCATCCTCTGAGAGAATCTGAAATATGTTTGCCTACTTGCTGCATACATGAAGAAAACAAAACTTAGTTATTAATTTCCAAGCATAGAATTTTGGAGTTAAAAGCATTTTACCTTATCTTTACTCTGCTATCTTCATTTAAATCTGCATAACCTAAAGAAAAATACTCGGAGTCTCATTCTAGGAAAGCAGGCCAGTCTTGTTGCTCCTCACTCATCACACCCTCAATAAGAAAGTGGGAGGCCGTACAGTGACAAAAGGGAACAATGCATCTCACTGTTCCTAAAACTACTTCATAAAAAAACACACAGAAAAAAAAACCCACCAAAAAAATCCCCAAAAAATCAAGACCCAGTACAATCAAAAGCAAGGAAGAGGCCTCCAGCAGGAAGTCCTTGTTTCAGTCATTTAACACCCTAACATATGTTAAGAGCACTCTGTTCACAGGTACACCCAGCGAAACTCAGATCCTCCAAAATTACAAAGTGGAAGAAAATTTTGAAAAATACTTATGTGGAATACAGAGAGTTGCAGGGCATCAGAAGACACATCCCAATAACAAGACTATTTTCCAGGCTGGTCTGTCTTTCATGATGACAAGCAGACCAGCAGCCTGTTATATGCACAAATACTTTCAGAGCAGCAGAACACGGCTCAGAGACAGCACAGGCTGAGATGCCTTCTCAGGCTAAAAAAATGAGAGATTGGGTAGATACAACCACACATGCATAGGACAGATCTGATATAATACAAGGGTTTAGAGATCCAGAACAAGAACACAGTGTCATTACTTGTGATTCAAAAGAGAATGATGCAACTGAACAGTCTAGAAGTGCCTGAAAAGATTTTCCTCTTAGCACATTCAGGAAAATTCCCCTTTACAGATATTTTTGACTTCACGTGTGAAGGCTTGGAGAAATATGTCCAGGGCAGCTTTCTCACTATCAGACCACATCAACTTGAGAGGCTTCCTTCAACTCCAACAAGAATGTGAACACTGATGGCATAACTAAACTCAAGATAAATAATCCTGGGGAAGAACTATTAAGCACATTTTCTGCCTACCTGTAAGGCACCTACAATGCCACTAAGCTGCAATTTTTTTTCCCCAAAATAAGTGAAAAACAAGAAAATGAGAAACAAACCTAAGAGTGCAAATGCACTGATAATTATAAAGCTTGTAAAAAGCAATAACAGTGAGAAGAGATAGAAACACCCAAGAATTCAATAATTTTATTTTAATGGACAAGACATTCAACATTATAGTATGCAGGTTAAGTAGGAGCTGATATTCCTATAGCTTTATTACAACATCATGTCAGTTAGAAATCACACCTACAAGCTGAACACTTCTGCAGCTCTGCTGCTAGAACAGAACTATCAGGGTAATGAAAAAAGCACACAGGAGAAAAAGCACAGGACTTGTTAGGAAGTGTCCTCAGGTGAGGAATGCAGATTAAGAATTCCATTATTTTATCTGAAATACAGAAAAAGACAAAACAAAAAGCCCAGAGCAAACTATTTTCATAACATCTGACCTCTTCTACTGCAGCTTCTTTTTTGTACTCATCTTCTCTTTGTGCTACTTGATCTCCCAAAACTTTGATGATACAAACCATTCATTGTCATCTAAGTGGTGGGTAATATATCTTGTGGAACTTTGTCAGAACATGTCTGACCACCCAAAATCCTCCTCCTAGCTAGTAAGGCTACCTCCAGCTTCAGTAGGTTTCAGTATATGCAGCCCCAATTATTGAGAGGGTGGGGTGGAGGGAGAGGCATAAGGCTGGCAGACCAAAGGCACAGACTGTACTTCTTCCTGAGAAATGCAAGGAGCTCTGAGAGATGAACTGATGATGGTGGAGCAGCATGAAGCTCCTCGGGTCATTTTTCCAATGCTATTAACCTTCACCTACAACGCCTGCCCTTAAGTGGTTAAACAGTAACCTGCAAAAGTAAAAAAGTTACAAAAGAGACAATATATGCTTCCCATTTAAAAAAAATTCTGGGAGAGTGGCCAGGCCCATAAAATTGTTTTTAAATTTTATTTGGGAGGATAAATGAGGACATTACAACTTTCAAGCTGTGTAAAAGACTGCACTTTAAAATGGACACCAAAGCCTACTATGGAATTTTGAATGCATAAAACAAAAGAACTTTTTTGATAGTTTTAGAATTGAACTGTGTCACACAGCACAATTCAGCTATTTACAAGTTTCTGTGCTGTAAATCATGTTATTAAGCTCTAATAGTTTTCTGGTACTCCAAATAATAAAACTTTACATAGGGTCAAAACTGAAAGGCTTAACAGAATTTTAGCCAAGAATCTAGTTTGCCCGCCTCTTCCCTAATATATGGCAATTTTCCACATAGCAAAATGGCAGACTCACATATTTAAAATTTAATCTATGTAATTATGAAATTTCACTTTGTCCTCTCAAAATTCCTTACTACTTTACAAAGCAGTGCTTCAGTGATTCAAAGCCAATATTCCCACACAAAACACAAGAGTACACTAGTGGAGTCATTCCTCCTCCCGTGCCAGGAGGGGGTCATCCAATGTCAGCAAGCTCACTTAAATTAGAGCTCTTGCACTTTTCAGAGGAATATCAACAAGCTCTAGACAGACACAGGATGAATATATATATATATATATATATATATATGCAAGTACTTGGTCAGAGCAACACTGACATTTGTAGATAACAAGTTAGCATAAAAAGCAATAGATAATCCTCAATTCTTCACTGAGTTCAGTATAACATTAATTAGCTTTTTATACCATATAGTTGAGCAACCAGTAAGATGCTAATTAAAAATACATATTTGTATTGCCCCCAAAGCTGACATATTTGCATCAGCTTCATTTGCCCCAAGACAAACAAGTAGTGGCAAAGGGCTAATAATGTTTCATGCATTGTTTCTAGCAGAAATCAAAATACTGTAATAGTTTCCTCCTGCTGGAGGAAAAAAAAGAGGAGAGAGAAACTTGACCTACATAACAAGGCACAGAAGAAACTCAGTTAAGCTTCAGGGTGTTTTTGGGAGGGGGAAGAGGTTGGTTTTTTTTTCTCATAACAATGAAGAGTCAAACAGTTACATATGGCTACACTAACTACAACTGTTAGCACAGCTGACACTTACCCAGCGTCTCACTTTTAAGGCTTAAAAATCCTCCCCTCCTGTTCCAGGACATTTAATACTCTTGCCCTAACAAGCTAATGAATTAACCGAGTTAATTTTTAGGCTGTCCATTACTTTCCTTTAAGGGAACGTTAGAAAACGAAAACGAAAAGCCAACCCCCAACTCAGAGAAATTCAGCCTTTCATAGGCTCAGTACACGGAAGGAAAGGAAGAATGTCTGGTTCGGGTTTCTAAAGGAACTGTTTACAGACTCAGCCGGAGAGGCAAACTTTGCTACACACTCAGTATAGGTGGGTTTCGAATCACCTTTCTCGGACAAGCACCGCCAACAGCTGCCGACTGCCCTGAGTTACACAGCTTGAACTTGTTCCACGCCTTGCAGCCTGTCCGGGCCGGTGCCACCGGCCCTCCAGCCTCCCCCCGCCGCTCCGCCCGGCCCCCTCCCCGGCACCCCGGGCCGGGCCGGGCCGTCCCGAGGCGCGGGGCTCGCTGCCGTACACACCTTGTCCGCTCGGCCCGGCGCTCCTGCAGCGAGCCCCGCAGCGCCGGCGCGGGCGGCTGGGTGCCCAGGGCATCCTCCACAAAGGAGGCAGAGTAGGGGCGCGCATAGCAACAGGGCCGGCCGCCGATTGGCCCCGCGGCCGAGCGCCGGCCCCTCGGCACGGCCCGGCCCGGCCCCCGCGCCCGCCCGGGCCAGGTGAGCGGGGCGGGCCCGCCGCACGCAAACCACCGGGGCCGCGCTCTGCAACCGGGACCGGCGTTACCGGGACCCCGCGGAGGGGATGCCCGGAGCCGCTCCCCTGCCCCGGGCACGCTGGCACCGCGCTGCCCGCAGCAGCAGCGGGAGCAGCCGATGCGTGTCTGCCTGTATGTCTGTCTGTGCGCTGGCACCGCGCTCCCCGCGGCAGCAGCCGTGTGTCAGCCTGTGTGTCTGTCTGTCTGTGCGCTGGCACCGCACACGCAATGTCCCCGCGCAGCAGCGCTCCGCAGAGCCAGCCCCAGCTGCGGGCTGTGAGGTGATGAATATTCACATCTGGAGCGGAAAAAGCCGCCAGCCCGTTCTCCTGCCAGGCAGCGTCAGCCAAGTTCCCACCGCTGTTTTTCCACTGCTCAGCCCACTCGGGAGTGGCTCGGCCGCCGCACTCCTGTGACCCTCCCGGAGCACACAGCGGGAACAGGATCCAGCTCTCCTTGCACTACTGCCGCTCTTACTTCAGTATTTGTAATGGGCACTTCTGAGGACTAATTTATGAGGATGTTTCAAGAGAGTAGTCTCAAAACAACATGTGCTATTTTAGATATAGTCTAAACAACGTACTGGCTACGTTAAACAATTTCATCCAGCTCTGACGTATTTATAAGTATTAAAGTCAGATGACAGTACCATATTAACATAATCAGTGCAAAAAACCTATCTCACTCCTAGCCTAACCACATCACAAAGCACGACTAAAACCCTTGTTCTGTAATTAGATACCATGGAACTATGAAAAGTCCAGATCAAACTAGACTACACAACCACATTCAAAACCCAGTACCACTCACTAACCCATTCAAGAGCATGGAAAACATGCCACTTCACAAAATTACTTTTCCCCACTCACAGTTTACATACCAGTATCATTTAGCTGTGGTTGCAAGAAAACAAAGTCTACACAAAATTTTTAAGTAGACGTTTTATCCGAGGAAGGTCAGATACCTTTTGTTAGCTGGCCCATTTAAAGATCTCACATACAGATAGTGCCTTACAGAGAGTTAGATGCAAAACATACCATTTCATTAGTCACTGACATTCAAGCTTCCTGTATATTTTATTTTACCTGTCTGCTTTCCAAGTATTTTTCCTTCATGGAACATTTACTTTTATAAAAACAACTGTCTGAAAAAGCAATTTCAGGTTTCCTTCATCAAGAAACTACCTAGCATTTGAGAAAAGTACTCAGACGATTTTCTATAAAACAGTTATTCAATATCTACAGGAGGAATGGGAGGAGTAAGAGCAATATTTATCACATTAGTAAACACAGTATGTTTAGTTTTGCTAGCAAGAGACAGGAGCAACAACACCCAAGTCAATTCCCACAGAGGCCAGCACAGACAGCATTCAGGAGCCACCAGGTGTTTTTACAGGCCAGCTAACAATGTTTTAGTGATGAGCAGCTGTCTCTAGATGACAGGCACACCTACCCACCATACTGCTCCTCAACAGTCTCCCCACACTGCACTGCTGCAGCACAACCACAAAGATCCTTTTCACACCACATATTCTCCAAGTACAGTAAAAGTAGGACAGCTTGTTGACACTCCAGCTTTTAAGGTTACAGTCCTAAACCAGCTGTAGGTGCACTGAGCTGAGCTCTATGCCTGTTTGTGGACAAACACCCCAGAAGTGAACTCATCCGGCCTAATAGCACAATAATTTTATAAACTGCAATATTAGAAATTCTACCAAAACAAAACCTACCTTGAAGGACATTACTCATTTATTGGATCTCTCACACTCCCACAAATTCCAGAGGCACAAGATGCTTTACAAGAGAATATGGTAGCACACAGAGGCATGCACAGGACTTTATCCTAGGCTGCATACTTCACCATCATAAAGTACCTGCACTTCAAATACTACTACTATGCTCACAGATCTAACACTGTGCAAAATGACAGGCAATAATCAAGATAACCAGAGTGTATTTTAACCCACCTTCTAAAAATGAACACTTCTAAAAATGAAACACTTCTAAAAATGAAAAAGGTGAGGTCTTCGTAACTGTGGATTTTATCCCAACACTTTGGGAATAAGCAGCCCTACACATTCTATAAAGCAGGAAATCAGAGCCAAGCATGCTTCATCTCAGTATCAAGTGAATTACACATCAATTCAGAGGCACTTGCCAATAGACATAATTGGCATCATCCCTACATTATAAAAAACACTCAATTCAACCTTTGAAGGGCCATACCAAAGCACAGGTTGTCTAGTAATGAGCCAGTTCAGAAAAACACTAATTCAGGTTCCAGCCCTCCCTTGTGCAGGAAAAGCAAGGTGTGCATGTGACCCCTAAGGAGCAAAGCCTAAGTGACTCCATAGCCCCTTATGTTTACACAGCCTAGTCATGGAGACAAGCTAAAAATAAAAATACACTTCCACTAACACATCCCTTCCTTGAAACAAACATTTTGGATTGAGTTACTAATTTGCAGAACACAAAACCACCAAGTGCTCTCATGTAGACAGCTTTATTCCCCTTCTCCCAGTACAGATGCTCAATTCCTCAGAGCAAAGCTGAGGTCAGTTCTTGATGCTTGCAATGCATGTTAAAGAGATGGTTAGATACACCACTCACACTCTGTGTATAGTTTTTCTCTTGCTTATGCCCAAACTCAAATTTCTTGAGTGAGAAAGGCTACCTACAGTCCACAGTACACCTAGAGAAGCTGAAAGCAAAATTAGTGCGTAACATAAAGCTGCTTAGATTTCATACTAGAAACTTACACAAGAATTAATTTTGCCAGTTCACAAAAAGTGTCCTAAAACATTTATAAAAGGCCACTACATTTTCTCAACATGAGGATGGGATGAAAGAACATACAATGCACATCAAGGACCATAACATTCATCTGCCATGGATCCAAAATACTTTCTCACAGCGAGTTGTTAATTCAGCAAGGCTCTGGTAGCAAACATCCAGAGGCAGCACAATAACAGCCAGTCATGACTGGCCTGAGTGCTTGGTGCAAGGTGAGCCAGGTGTGCATTCTAGCAGTTCTACACTGAACTTTGCCTTCAGACATTTCCACTATTATCAGCTACTCCTCCTGAACTAGCTATTTGGTTTTACTCCTCCACTTTTTACCAGCAGAGTCCTCAGAGGGGTCCTCCACACCTTGCTTGTGTTAGCACGGTGTAGGCAGTTACACCAGGAGTACTACTGCTAGTACAGCTATGGCAGAACCATTACCCAGGCCTATCCTCCAATAGTAGCTCTCCAGATACTTTGTTTCTCATGGTTTCCCCACAGTAAACAAAATTCCTCTGGCAATTCAAATAGCATGTGCTTCAAAAGGAAGAAGCTGTTTCCCCCTCAGATTGCAACAAAACAAAGTCATACTTTTCACTAAAAGGCAACTGAAGTGGGAAAACTTTCTATATATAGAAAATATACTTGAAGATCAATTTTAAAGACATTTACAGCAGAGAAAAAAGGGTTTACCTTTGAACAGAATGAGTGTTGGTATCAATCCCTCTAACCTAACTGCATTCCCAGTCCATGCTGACCTTCACAATTTTGTCCCTGTGCAGTTCCTACTGATAGGAAACTCCTCCTCTTTTGTTCCACATCACTCTACTGAAGTTTTTCCCTTCTTGATGCAACTATTCTCTTCTCCCCTTTCCTCAAATTCACCTACTTAATGAAAATTTTAAAAATAAAGAAAAGTAAACAGAAGTCTTGAAGATTCAGGAGTTCTAAAGATTCAGATCTAACATGCAAAGGAAATGCACCAGTACTTGTGACTTTACAGAAAACTGCACATTAAAAAAAGCATCAGCTCAACATATCAGAACTTCCCTCTCTGTTAACACAGAAGTTATGGCAAGGAGCCATCACAGACATTTACTCAGATTCTGCTCTTACACACCCTCTCTGCCCCCCAAGCCTGCAAACAAAGCCTTCCACCAAACTTGCTGACCTGCCTGAAGTGTGAGTTTGAGCCATGGTTTGTTTCACTGGCGTTGCTGGGCTGGTGCCCTGGCAGGGAATCAAGGAGAACAATACCTGGCAGGGGAGAAGGGCTTCCCATTGCTCTGAAAAAAACCAGGCTGACCACAGCAGCTCTTCCTGCACCTCTCCTTCCCTCGTCCCTCAGAAGAAACCAGCTGCCTCTCTACCACCTCCCATCATGGTGCTGACTGTACTGAGGATATGAAATAATACTTGCCACCCTCAATTTCACTGAAGTTCTGTGTCTCTTTTTGCCCTTCCTGCCACCATTACACAAAACAAGTTGATACTTGCACAGCATCCTATGAAAGAAGCTTGATTTGTTACAGCACAGAGAAGTGTGAAATACGTCCTAGAAATCCTGAAGGCTTATTAGTGGGCAAAAGGAATCCCTGCATACACAGCAAGCACCATTAAGAGGTTAAATTAGCACAAGCAGTCACCTGCTCATAGACTCCCTAAAGTAGTTCACTATCCAAAATGGACTTACTTAACAACCTGGTTCCCAGGGATCTTGATGGAAAAAAAAGATCACTAACTTGTGTAATGTAAAACAGATGACATTGCTCACGTGCAACCAGAGTCCCTGTTTCAGATATATTCTCCCTTTTTTATGCCACAGAAGAAAATCCAACTTGATTTTTCCTTAGAAAAAGCCAATGCGTTTGGGAAACACTTTGATCATTGCTAAGAGGGAAGCTCAGCTGCCCCATGGTTACTGGTACTACATCCCTGCACAGAGAGAGACTACATGCCCACGAAAGAAAAGTGGCCAAACCAAAATAAATGTGTATGGGGGAGAAGAGCTCCCCTCACTGCTCCTGAAGAAACAAAGTTGTTCAGAAGATTTCTCAGTGAGGCTATTTTGTTTGCCTTTATTCATTACAAGGACTGTTACAATCAGCTCAGACATTAAATGCCATTAGTATTTCATGTATGCAGAGTGCTCCTTCCCTGTGTGTCCAGCTGCCTCACACACAGCTCCCTCTCCAAATTATCCCCAAGAACATCTTCACACTACCCTATTACATCTTTGCATTTTGAGTCAATGTGATGGTGTAACACCATCCCAGACAGCAACTTGAAACAGCTTTGGTCCCAAAGCTAGCATGAAAAATCACTAGCCAAAGAACTGGTCAGGCCCATTTAACATAGAAGGAAATGTATTAGTACAAGTGACTTGGTCTTGGTCAGATTAACTCTGAATTGTTAAGAAAAGATGGAGAATTTTCATGACTTACAACTCAATTATTCTGTTTACAAGTAGCCTTTGTAAAAAAAAATCTCTTCCAATCTCAGTACAGCTCTGATTGCAGAGCAAGAATAACTCACATGGCTTCAGCCATGTGCTTGTAGCTGTAGTCATGCCACCCTGCACGAGACCAGCAGAAAAAGGAATAGGTAATGAAAGTGAAGTCTTCCAAAGTCCAGCTACCTACCCAGGTCCAAGAGGCACTCTTCTGTATTTGCATTCATCCTTAATTGCCTACTTATACATGGAGTTTTAGTACTGGGTAGTACAAAGGTAAGCATGCAACTGTACATGCACTTCTAAAACAATTTTAACTTAAAAACTGGCTTCTGTCTAAACATTACATTTAAATGACCTGCAAAGACTGAACAATTTACCACCTCCTTGAAAGACAATGATGTGAGACAATTTCAAAAAATCTAAAAAACATAGTTTATCAAGTATTACATTGGAATGGAGACAATAACTACCACTATATTTACAATTAAACTGCAAGACCTGATGGACTAAAAGAATAGCTGGACTGTTACCTTAAACTTATTGCTGAAAAGATAAAAGGTTATGGCTATTTCTCCACCAGTAAATGGCTGCTATTAGTAGAAGTCCATCAAAATACCAAAGAAACATTTTATAAACAGTGAAGCAGACAGAGCAAGTTCTTTTAACAAATGTCATATAGCTGGTTTGTTCTCGTCAGTTACTCTGTTTTCACAGAAGACTTCTAATTTTAATAAGTAGAATTTCATTTGGCAGCAAACTCTTGTCTCTCATGAGAATCTGTATTTATAAATGTTAGCTTATTTTTAAAAACATTTAGAAGCTGGCAGACCTCAGATCCAATAATAATGTCAACACTGCCCTTAACAGCAAAGTCCAACCTAATATGTTTCACCCCAGGGATCTGAACTGACATGCCAAAGTTTCTCACTGCAGCAAGTTAAGAATATGGTCAGAAGGGTCAGTTTATACACTCCAAGCCTATGGGCTTGGCATATCCACAGTCCCCAAAATATCCACCTAAATGCCACACCAGCAGCATCTCTTTTAGCAACAGCTAAAGGCAGCTAATATGGGCAACACCAAGCAAACTACCAAAAAATGGCAAAGTTGTTACCAGGATGGTTCTCTCTCAGAAACAGGTATGCCACGAAGAACCCTCACTGCTGAACAATGATAAAAGCACCCTTCCAACCCAAGAAATACTTTTGCAACAGGAAGACTTGCTTTGCTGTCAATAGCTAGGTACGAATTGCAGAACAGGTAAGAAAACGAAGCTGGGATTTCAAATTAAAACCTGAGATTTTCCATTCTACAAATAAATACACTTTAAATTTTTTGGTGCCTAAAATTTTTAAAAAGTTAAGCACCTAAAAGCTAAGAATTCTTCCAAGTAAAACGTTTGAGGTAGAAATTTAATAAAAAGAGTTTATACTGCCATTTTACAGGTGCAAGGACAGAACTGTATTGAAAGCATCTAGACTCCACCCTCAATTAAAAAACAAAGGCTCCTGTTCCTGTCCACTCATATCCTGTATCTATATGCTATCTGTTCTCAGGACAAATCTGCTCTCCCCAAAGAGTAGAGCTGGGTGGCTCCATGCCCCATTAAAGGAACGTGAGTACAGCACCTGTCAGTTTGCTTGGCTCGGTGGGGTTTTACCGTGAGCAGTTTCAGGTGTTGCTTCTCTCTGAGAACAAGCAGGTTCTATCGGCAGGCAGGAGGAGCAGGCTCCCGGCACACGCAGCTGGCCACACGTGCCCGGTTTGCCCGGGGGCTTCCTGGGGCAGGCACAGCGTCAGCCCGGCTCATCAGCACCCAACCTGCACTTACCTGTGGCAACCCAGCCCCGGGCGCTGCCCCAGCGCCTCTGGAGTGACAGCTCCACCGAGCAGGAAGCAGCTCATTTCCACTTTATTACTTTGTTGACTGCCTGCATCATTCTGCCGTGGAAAAGTTTAAGTGCTTTGTGACATTTCACTGAGGAGATACTACAAAATTAAAGTGTCTGGATCACGGTTCAATATAGGACACTAAAACAACACTCATCCTTTTTCAATATATATTTTCACTTCCTAATCTGCATACTCTGTAGCACGTCATCTTTGCTAAAAAGTTTTCCATAACATCTTCCCCAGTTAATATAGGGCATATTTTATGCTTATAAAAACAAGGGCCTTACCCACATCTCCTAAATTAACAACCAACTCCACAACTGAACACACTGGTTCAGCTCACTTCCCCTGAGTGCCATGCCTCCTCATCCTTCCTCCTAAAACTCTAAATTCCATCAACTGTTCATTAATCTCTCCTCCAGCTTTCCCCACAGACCGATCCCAAAATGCCTCAGCCATGTTTCCCACAGGAGGCAGTAAACAGACTTTTTGAACCAAGAGTTACCTCTTTCCACACCAACCTACCAAGTAATGTGGCAGAAGTTCCTTAACCCAGTTACTACAAACAGACCCTGAGGCACATAGCCAAGTTTGACTTGCAAAGAAGGAAGAAGACAAAAAGCAATCTTCAGTCTGCTTGTTCCTCTCTTGTAGACAGAAAGTAATTTCTGTAAATTAGGATCATCTCAAGGAGGGAATTAATGCTTCAGAAAGTAAGAAAGGACTGCTTTTTGTTTCATTTGTAAGTGAAAACAAAATAGTTTCTACACAGAGAACACAAATAGAGGAAAAACAAAGCAAGGCAATAAGAAAGTAAGAAAAGACTAGAATAAGGTGATAAAAACCAGCCAGCATGCATTTAGAGACAAACAAGCCTGTCCTCCTCCTTTAACTGATCATTCATGCAATGAGGGAGGAGGAAGGAGCAATAACTCCCAGCTATTTAGACTATAGCAAAACTTTTGATGTCTTGTAACATTTCCACAGTAAAATATGACTATAGTGTAGATTCATCTAAACCACAAGATGTTTTCCAGTTGTGCACCAAGTGTACTCTAAGAGTACATAACAAGCCTTCTGAGTTTGGCAGCAAGCTATCACTGACATTATGCAATGTTTTCATTAATGCTGATGGTGAAACAGTGTGTTTACACAGTTTATGAACAAAGCTGAGCTGGAAAACTTTGCAAGCTCTCTGCTACAAAGCCTTATTCTGTCTTCCAAACTCAATAAACTGCCGAAGCGACCAGAAGTCATTAGAACGAAGTTCAATAGAAGCAAGAGCAAAGCTCTGTACTTGAGAAAGGAAACAGCAGTCCAAACATGCAGCACGAAGCAGCTGACTAGGCAGCTGTACTGCAGAAACCAAATCGTGATGATATCATGGATCAAAGCCAGGTAACCCGATATGTTGTTACTGCAGAAAGAAAAAAACCCAAAAAACAACCAAAACTAACTCCAAACTCAAACATCACTCCAAAAACATGGCATGTAAGAAAGGCAGATTCTTCTCCCTGGCACCAGTGGAGGCTCAGCTGAAGAACCATGACCACTGTATTTTAACATGCTTCAAGAGTTCCCTTGAAGCACAGCGAAGGTAAAGCTGAGCAGCAGCCATCAGTTCTTGGGTTACTGTGTTCCCTCGACCCAGTACAGACAGTTCTGGGAATGTGCTCAGAGCAGCCACTGTCCTCCCACACTCAAACCCCACCTGAGGGCCATGTCCTGAGTGATGCTCATGAGATACATCCTGGGAGTGCCCCATGCCTTTGCCTGGCAAAGGAACAAGTCCACATGTTTACCTGTGCTTTCAAAGCTCTCGTCCTGCTCTCCCTCACCCACAGAACTGCTCTGCAGGTTTGCTATGCAGAGCTCCATATTCCATCCCCTCCACACTGCTCTCACACATTACACATCTATAGCTGCAATTTCCCAACTTGCCCTCCTAGAGAGGTAAGTACCTTAAGGCCAAATTCCCACGTTTTCTTCATTTCTGCCCATCTCTCTCACCTCCTTAAATTTAAACATTCTGTAGCTCTTCCCACTGATAAAAATAGTTGCACATTTAGATCTCCGCTTTCCTCTCCTGCATCATCCATCTTTGCTGGGGATAACAAGAACCTTACTGGTAGCTCAGCACAGGCTAAACCACACCTTTCCCAATGTGCCTGGGCATTACAATCTTCAGTGCAGTGTTGAGTTAAATTCTAACAAGAACTGCATCCCTCTGCTCCAAATTGATTCTGATATAATTATTTGTAAGAACAACAACAAGAAAAACCCCAACACATTGCAAGTCCATTTAAAGTCTGCTTCTTTATGTTTCACTTGGGGTGTGAACTTACAGTCTTCCCAGGATTTTGAGGCTCAGTAGAGCAGTGAAACCTGTGGCAAGCTGAGTGGTCTGCCTCTCCTCTGCCCTTTGCCATTAATCTGCGACGATTGGAAGCAGGTGACTGCACACTTGACTGCTTGTGTCCTGTGCTACAGCTGCTATGCAGAAAGCAGCACATGTAAACATTTGCATGATTCGTGCCTCCTAAGAGTCTCTGTGGGCTGCACATGGCATTTAGGCAGCACTTTCACAACCCCTTTGTGCACGGTGTTGCTCTGCTGTATTAGCACACAGTTAAGCTGGAGGGATCCACTAAAATGGCTGGAGATACGCTCCCACGTTTGGTAAGAGCCATTATTTACTTCAAGACTTTTTCATTAATTATCTTAGAAGAATTTCAAAACAACTTCTGAAGGATTTCGTCCAGTTCATGGTAAACACTTAACATTGTATAAGAATCTCAATTTATTATCTTCCAGCTTACAGGAAAAAAAAAAAAAAAAAGGAAAAAACCCACAAATAATACCCCAGCAACCTAATAACTTGCTTTCTGTACAAGTTTGGTTGCCTCCACAACAGGTTGGTTAAAAAAGGCATCTGATCACCTATCACATAGCAACTGAAAATGTTTGCAGTGTCCTAACTCCTTCTGCCTAAAAGTTAAAGAAAAGATTACACAAAGGTCATGTAGATGTGGAACCACTACATTAGAACATATTAAAGCTGCAAATATTGACTTGGGTTTTACCTGGCTGTTTTGAAATATAATTTTACCCTAACAGTAAACAGTTTTCAAACTTCAGTGTCTGGTATTAAAATCTAAAGATCCTACAAACAACCAGCCTTGCTGCAGTAGATAGTGTGAAGCTTTAAGCAGTTAAGAAACAAGGAAGAAAGCAATGAGAAAGGCCCATTTCAAAACCATGGTACTTAAACCCCATTAATTTATGATTGCTTCTGTACTATCTGTGCTATCATCACACCATATAATCCTTTCAGCACATACAAACAAGAAATCCACCTGAGAGTGGTCATGTATGCAGTGTCACTATTAGCAAACATGTCATTAACAAACCTAATTAGGATGTGTATGTCATGTAAGTGTTAGCATTTAATACACGAATATCAGCTATATAAAAGTGTTTCTCAAAACACCAAAGTGATTATAACAGAAATAGAACATGATTTTAAACTGAAAGAAACCAAGAATCAATAGAATCATCAAAACTTTAGGAAACATGGATTATTGTTATTAATTAACATTCTGAATATTACGATGAGCACTTCTAAAATTTTCTTCAAAAATGTCTTGCTTTAACACGAATCAATAATCACTGCTCTGTGGATCAAAATAGAAGTCATAACATATTTCCAACTCTAGGGGCATCAGCAGCTGTTGCTATACGGCAAAAGAGCTCAAGTGTTATAAACATATACGTAGACTGCCGTCTTGATTTTTCTGTAAAACCAGATGTCAGTAATCCGATGAGATGTAACCAAATAATCGTGAAAAATTTATATTTCACCACGCTTGTTATGAAACATCTCCATTATAACCGGGAAAAAAAAGCACTGTCAGTTTATAAAACAACACAGATGTAAGTTATGGTTATTTTCAGGGTGTTTTTCAGCTATATTTAGATATTTCTGTGCATCTGCTGGCTTTGTCTGTCGATGCCCGATTTGCCTTTGACCGACTCTCGGCTCGGCACTGCAGGACTGTGCTAACGAGCCGGCTGTGTCTGACACACGAACTGCAGCATTCCCACAGCAAAAGCACTCGGCTACGGCGTTTGTCTCCTTCCATCCAGCCGAGACAATGGGAAGCCGAAGGACAGGCAGGACACGGGGCTGGAGCCCCCCTTGGCGGGGCACCCTCCGCACCCCGCTCCCACTGGCATTCCCCGAGCTGAGCCCGAGTACCTGGGTCTTTTCCCACCCCCCAAAATGACAGGGGAGGGGGTAAGGAAACGGAGCGATAACATCGAAGCCAAACACCGGGCTACTTCTAATCCTACAGACAAAACAAACAAAAAGCAATGTACTGATAAGCCCTTTACCTCGTTCCGGCTTCATCTTCCCTGCTGCCTCAGCGAGGTCTGACAGGGCCGAGGTGCCGTGCGGCTGTCCCCGCGGAGCCGGGCTGTGGCTGCCCCGGCCGCCGGTGTCACTGTGGCCCCGGCAGCGGGCACGGCGGGCGGGAGGCGGCCCCGCCGCTACGGCAGCTGGGCCGGCGGGCCGGCCGGGGGAGGCTGCGCGCCGGCGGCCTCTGCCCGCGCCCGGCCAGGGTGTCCTTCCGTGACACGGCGCCGCGCGGGGCTATTTATAACCTGCTGGGGAAAAAAATCCCACAACAACAGACCTCGGCTCACCCCCGGCCGCGCCGGCTCTGAGTCACCGCGGCCCCGGGCGACGGCAGCCCCTGCCGGAGTCCCCTCCCTCCTGCCCGCCCGCCCGCCTGCCCCGAGGAAGGCAGCGAGCGGCCCCCCGCCCGCCCCGTCGGGGCCGCGGCCCCCGCCCCGTCACGGGCCGGCGGCTGGCGGCGGGGGGCTGCGCCGCACCTTCATGCCCGGCCCCGCCGCTGCCCCCGGGCTGCCGGGCCGTGCCCCCGCGCTGCGCCCCGGTCACACAGGCCGCCCCGCCCGCCCAGCGCGGCTCTCCATGGCTCTGCCTCCGGCCCTGCCTCCTCCTCCTCGCCGCTGACTAACTCCCCTCCTCTCCGCCGGGCACTCCCCGCCTCCCGCCGAGCGGGGCACACACATCACAGCCCGCCGGCGAGCACGGCACGGCACAGGGCAGGGCAGAGCGAGCCGAGGCAGCGCAGCTCAGCCGGGGGTACCCGCCACACTCGGCCTCCAGCGACCACCGCCCGCCGGGACCGCGGACCCCGCTGCGCCCGCCCCGCTCCGCACTCATCCCGCCCCCGGGCGGGCCTGCCCGGCCCACAGCAGCCCCACGTGCCGCACGGCGGCCAATGTCCCGCGCCCGCCCATCCGCCCGCCGTCGAGCAGCTCGGTTGTCACAGCAACAGAGCGCGGCCGCGGTACGGCGCGGTCCGGTCCCGCCCGGAGCGCGGTGCCCGCTGTCCCGGGACACCCGTGCCCTGCGCTGCAAACGGCGCCGCTGGGTTTATGGGTGTGCGCGAACGGCCTCGTCCCTTCGCCCCTAACCCCCCTCCAAGTGCTGTGGCAGCCGGGCTCCTGCCCCGGGGACGGGAGCGGCCCCTCGCTCGCTCACTCACCCGGCTCCGGCGGCGGCTGGCGCGGCCCCTCACCCGCGCCGTTCCCGCAGCGCCGCCAGCCGCTGCCCGGCCTCCTTCCCGCTGCCCCCCGCACACGTGTCCTGCCACGCGTGTACCCGCAGGAGCCCATGGCCGCCGGGGTTAAATGCTCGCGTGTCCGCAGAGCGGCGATCCCAGGTGTGAAGTGCCCGCCGGGCCGCAGCTGAGCCCCCGCCCGCTCACCCCTCACCCTGCGGGCCGCCCCTGCCCCGGGGCAGCGCTGCCCGGGCCCGCCCGGCCCTGCCCGGCGGCATGGCTCACTTCACGCTGATAACAACATTGTGCGGAGGAACAATGGAGTCAGCTGGGCTGCGGTTACACAACCGCATTAATCCGGCAGAAATACAGGTTTTACTGAAAGGGATGGTTCGGCGCCTTCGCTCACGTCAGGCCTGCCTAGTATAGCAGCTCAGGACCGGGGCTCCCAGTGCGGACCCCTTCCCTGCCCGTGCCCCAATCACCCCCCATCGCTGTAGGCTCACTGCTAAATGCACCACGGAGAACGGGGAAACAAGCGGCCCTGGTGATAGGGATCCTCCTCTCTCCAGGGGCACAGATCTAGGCCGGCTAAAGTGACCTCTAGAGAGGAGAAAGAACTGCTCGAAAGGAGAAGCAGTACTGCAGAAGAGCTGGAATGTCAAGGTACAGCTCACCTGGAGGCTGTGCCACTGCCAGGGCAGGCCCCATGGACAGCTCTGTTACTCAGACAGGGACTCGGTCAGAAAGACAGATGAAACAATGCAGTGTGTGTCATGCTTTTAGACGGTCCTACAGGTGGGATGTACATAGACCCTGCCACATCTCCAGTTACTCTGGTAATTCCTTCCACTGGGATTGTTTACAGACATTCCATCCTATAGCCTGGGCCCTATGGGAGGCACTCACTCCCTACAACAGGGTGACTGATACATACTCAAGTCTTCTGACTCTTGTGCATGGCCTAGCCAGTTCCTGATTCTTTCTAGTGTGCCAGCATCCCTGCAGATGCGTGTACATCTGGGCTCTGCACAGCCACTCTTTTCTCACAGCTAGCTGAGCATGTACTGGAGGTATTGCAAAGAGTGTAAAGTTCCAGAATAACTCAGTTCTGCACTGTTTGGCTTGTGTGAACTGCACCTATTTCCCTCTCTCATTTATCAGTTGTGTATCATTACACTGGGAGGGTGCTTCACAGAATATAAACTGGGCAGTAAACACCTCTCAATTCAGTCACGGGCAGATGGGAGGTTCAGTGCTTTGATTTTGCACTCCTGAGTACATGAGTGTCACTTCTGTTGCTGTGTGACTGCTGTGGACGTGTTTGGTAATTACAGATCTCAGAGCTCTCTGCCGGATGCAATGTAATTGCACATGTGGCAATCCAGAATTATAAAAGGAAGAATTTGACTGAGCAATAAATACTGTGGGTGCATGCAGATGAAGTTCAGCGTGACTGCAGTGGGCATGATTCAGCCACCTGTCAGATCCTCCTAGTCATCCTAATGAAAAGTCACATCCTTTAGGACACTAATTGTTGCTGTAGGACACTGCAAATTAGTTTGTACCTCGTTCTAATATTGGTTTTACAGCCAAAACCAAATCTGCCTTTCTACTATTTAATTACAATTGTAGCTATTTAGCCATTAAGCTTCACATACTATTTTTTAATAGCTTTAAAAGTTTTAATCTCACTTTGGCACTTTTTATAAAACAGCTCATCAGACATAAACGGACCCTATTTCCAGGAAAATGCTATCTCAAAATACTTTTTTTCTATTTTAATTAATGAGCCAGCTAGCTTCCCACTACCTTGTAGTTCTTAGGAGTTTAAGCCAATGGCAAATTAATTGCCAGCCTGAAAACCACTTATCATTAAAAAAAGTTTTAGGCATATGACAAGAGAAAGCCACATCTGGTGTGCAGTGCTACTCTGTGTGACCATGTAGGAGACTTTGGGTTCAGCTTCCACTCCTGAGTCAGTGCATTCCTGGACCCTGAGAGCCGTGGGGATGTCTGAGATACATCCTTCAGGTCCTGCTTCACTTCAGATGAAGGACTTTTCTCTTTTGACCACATAGACACATAATTGAGCTGAAAAAAAGCAGAACATAAAATTATTTGAGAGATCTAATTATGCAATATTCCCCATGTAATAATAAAAGCAAAATAATGATAAACATCCCAAACAAACTTGTGGACTCAGTTTGGGTAAAACAGCTAAAAATGTTCTTGAACTCATAATTTTTGTCCCAGTCACAAAAAAAAAAAAAAAAATAGTACATGAATACACAGAAAAAATATGGGATAAGGGGCTTCCACCACAGGAATTTGCTTACACACACTTGGAAATCTAATGAGAGCAATGAGAGTACTGAAATGAATCTCTGACCTCAGAAGCTTAGCATCAAGTTAAATATCCAAAAAGCACATGGTTGCATTACACATCACACAAAAGCAGGATTAGCTTAGAAACACAAACAGAACTTTGACTGCCCTCCCACTGCCAAGTTTAGACCTACACATACTTCTGGGAGCAGGGACAAAACCAGGTTTCTTATCCATTTCTGTCTCAGGTAGGTAACCTCACTGTGTAAACAGGTGAGAGCTTAGGCTGTATGTAGCCTCTGTGTGGACAAAGTGGCTCTGGCACAAACAGTGCATGAATTTTGGTGGCTGCTCCTTTCCTGGTGGAAACCTTAACAGGGCCACCCTATCCTTTTCCTGAAATGTGCCAGACCTTTATTTCTCTTGTGAACAGTAACCACATGTGAAACTTGTCTCAAATGGGCCATTGGATTTTAAAATGTCCTCACCTGGGGCAGCATGACACAGTGACTTCTCATAACTCTTGTTCATATAGAAATTAAGTTTAAAAAGAAACCAAAAAACCAAGATTAATGTATGGCTGTGTTTTCTTCAGCACTGCAGGCTGTTGGCACAGTCCCTGCAACCTGACACAGAGTGTATTTAAAGTTCCATCCCAAGTGTCTTTTCAGCTTTAGCTGTCAAAGAAGTGATGTCTGAGGCAGCAGATCAAGATTCCTGTGATTCCTGGAAACAATTACTGCCTGTTAAATGATGTGGCACAACTGCTTTTGACATGGCTGCCACCTATGAGGTATAATGCTACTGCAGCTGGGAGAATATTATTGCAAAAGGGTGAAGACAATCAGGAATAGACTGGAATGTACAGTATACAATGCAACAAATTTGAAATGTGCTAAAAAAACCCTATGAATAATCAACCATCAGTTAATTTTCACCAGTAGTAACCACTTTGCAAAGAAATTACTTATGTACTTATAGGAATTTATGAATTCACAACTAATAAATTCCTACAAGCTGTTACTAAAATTGAATTATAAACCCTTATCTTATACAGATAAGGGGATCTAGTTGAAAGGAAAAGAACTTGTTATTATTCTTCCTCAAGCCCAATAGCAAGGACAGACTGAGACAATTGTCCTATGTCTGCCTACCTTTGTGTTACACTGTTGGCTTCAGCCTCCAGCAGTTAAGAGTAAATATTTTAGCCCAAATGATCTTGATTTAACAGCTTGATTTAAGCTTTAATAGCATCAACCCAATAAGATTTTAAAATACATTAGAAACAGCCAAACTGCATTTCCAATCCTTACAGCTTCCAGGTAACCTGGCTCATAATGTCATTAGGCAGTTCTTTCAGAGCTCCTTACTTTAATTTATTCCACACTGGTCAGGGAGGCAGGAGAACCTTGGTGGGTGCTGCAGAGGAGGTTTTGTTCTATATTCATTCCCCAACCCATGCAGAAATTCCTCCACAAAGCTGCTCCCCAGCATCCTTTGGAACAGCCCTTAGGCCTCTGTTACATTTGTGGCTTGCCTCAGGATTAAAGAGAGGAAAGTGGATTTTTCTAATCTTTGTGAGTCCCCAGACACACTCACACAATAATGTCTGTCAGGATGGAATATACTCATGTTCTAGAGTGCCACATGATGAGTGCTCTGTGCACTGGGTACAGGCTGATACAGTTATACTTTGGGAGGGAAAACTCAAACCTTCAACCCAGGATGTCCAATATGCCTGAAACAATACTAGGCATTTAAATAAAGCAGGCTGATTTTTAAAGGAAAGCTCACCTCCAACTCAAATTGACTTCAGCAGAATTTGTCACTCCTGCAGTGTTTTTGAAAACCAGTCCACCTCTTCTCAAGTTCCTAATTATGGAATTAGGCACCTAACTTTAGATACTTATTTCTGAATCTCTTGACCCATGGGCTTGATTGTCATCTTACTGCATCAGCTCTCCCTGGTGCAAATGCATCAATTAAGGCACTGGAGGTACTTCTGCAGGAAGCCTGTCCCATGTATGGAAAATCAGGATCTGTGACAGTAGGAACAGCAATAGTTTAGTTTTCTTTCTTAGAAATACACAAATTGTGGTCACAGTGTTAAATATTTTGAAGAGAGTGAACAAACATAGGAAGCATAAACCAACTGGTGCTCTACTGTTAGACCCTGTTGTTTTCTAACTTACAGGGATTTTTCTTTCCATGCAGTTCCTACCAAAGTCCTCCATTGCTTAATTTCACTATGATTTGTCCCTTTCAAAGCAAAAACATATAGCTATTAACATGTTCTCACCTGCTAAATTAACTTTTTGAAATCAAATGTGAAATGACATCTTGGGTTTTTTGTTTTCCTCTGCGTTCTCTCAAGTTCCTTTATGTTCCAAGTAGTATTTTCTCACTGGAGACACAGCCAAGACTAAATTGTGGAGGAACTAGGAGAACAATAGAGAAGTAATTACACTCTTCTCAGAAGGAAAGCTTATTCTCCTCACCAGAAATGATTTCCTGGACTCAACACTTTGCTGCTAAACTTTGTTTACATACAGAAGATTCCTTCTGTTGGAAACAGCCTGGTCCATGTCCTGTGCTGCTCCTCAAGTTCCCCATGTCACATGGGATGCCCTGTGCCTTCTTTACTCTGCTGGCAGCAGCAGCAGGAGCTTAGCACCTCTCAGGATGGAATCTTCTCTCCTGCCAGCTTCCAGAGGCTGAGGTCCAGCAGCCAGCCAGACCCTCCTGCCAACAGAAACTGAGCCCTTCCTGTATGTCTGTCATTCACCTTGGGAAAAGTGACTTGCATAATCTCCTCTCTATTTGCAGCAACTCCTGAACTGATACTCCATAAGCTTTGCATGCTTCTTTAGCAGCTGATCTGTGATGTGCAATTAGACACCAGCTCCAAAGGAGAACAGTGCAGCCTCATCTGAGGCAGTGACTGGTAGCAATGGAAATATAGAAATAGGGTGGGAAAAACAAAGAAAGGTTCTGTTTTACAGAAATACTAATGACCTGTTCTTTTAAAATGCCAATCTAAGCAGACACCTACTCAGTAAGATCATTAAGTTTAATTGCATCAGCACTTGACTAATCAGGCAATAATGCACTGAAAAGCAGATGATTGACTTGTGAATCATTCCTCAATCTCTGAAAGAGGGGAAAATTACTCTCTTTTACATAGAAGATCTTTTCTGTGGCTGTAATATTCGTTCTAGACCAAAAGCAGGTTTTTGAAATATTTTTTCAATGTTTTTCCAAGGGGATTGTGCAAGTCCACTGATGAATGCTAATGTTACACAATGTTTACCCAGGACTAAGCTTGATGGAAATATTAATCAGAAAACATACAGATTTCCATATTAAAGTTGAAGTTTTTGTAGCAAACAGCAGGCCCAGACCAGAAGCTGAAGATGTATGTTTGCCAAGAGAAACATCAAGACATTGCCAGCAGTAGGATTGGGGAAAATGGAAGCACAAGAACTGTTTTCAGTCAAGGTCATCTCTCTCCCCTCATCACTGTGTTTACATCTGAGCAGGTACATCCAGGAGCTGTACCCCAATTACTCAATGCAGTGATCCAGGAAGCCAGGCACCCCATTTGCATTAATTTCAGTGGAAAGTGAGTGCATAACACTTGGAAGGAGGTGATTGGAGTTTTGCAATGTTGTTTTCCTATTGTTAATGAGTTGATCTATCTTGCAATAATTTCCAACACAGTTGTGTGGAAGTAATTGCACCAAATTAATTGCTGGTGTAACTCCATCTGGTAGGAGTTCACAAAGTTCAGCTTCTGGTGTCTCTGCCAGCCCTGTTTACTTTCCCTGTCCTACTGCGGCAGCTGGGTCATGGCTTTGCATGCCCCAGTTTGGTGGCACATCCAGCCAGCTCCTGCCCCTCCGGCAGCTCCCTCCTGTACAGCAGGGCTCAGCTCACAGCCTCTGCCCTCTGTGCCTCCCCTCTACCAGAGCTTGTGCCCAAGTGCTGTTGACTGAGTTTGTACAGCTCTCTGCAGAGCTGCCATCCCTGTCAGCCTGCCAGGAAGGCCTTGGATTTGTCATTTTCAGGCAGGGCTCATCCTCTGTCACATTAGTACCCATTTTGTAGGGGAGGCCAGCATCCCTCCAAAGGGCCAGCTTGTCATACATCTGACCCTGCAGCAAAGCTGTGGCACTGGGGACAAAAACAACGCAGGGAGCACGTGCACAACATGTTAAAGGATTGCCACGGCTACACTGATGGGTTGAAATTACACACAACTTTCCATGGGCCCTGGAAATGAAAAGGATAATTCATTTATGCAGAGAAGCAATTACCTTGCTGGAACAACAAGTCCAACCTATAGTTCCACCCAAGCTAAATTAAGGCCACAACTCCTACTAGACTTATGAGAGTAAGGCAGGAAAGTAGCACGTTGTTAAATACAAGGCAATATTTAATGTAACCCCATGCCAGGTTTACAAGAGAAGCCATGTATCATTTACTGAAGCAGTCACTGAGTTGGGGCTTATTAGGCAAATGGCAGAGCTGTGGAAAACTGCCATGGCCTGCTTCTAAAAATTTTAATCACATCGTTATTAGCCACAGTCCATCTAATTTATTCATGGCCATGTAGTGGCCTAAACTATGTGTTAATAGTAAAGACTGAATGGAAATGGCACTGAACAGAATGCGCTGCACATAGTCATCAGGACTGGTTTTTTTAAAATACAGAAATGTGAAATATACCCAAGCTTCAGGTTTAAGTGGCTTCAAATTTTGTGGGTTTATTTTTCTTAATTTTTTTAACATTAAAATATTCCATAAAACTCCACTCATGAGCCACTGTCCTATAGTATAGTGAAGAAGTAGAGAGAAGAATACTGTGGCTTGTTGGCACTTTGTATCAGTCCTGAGCCCAGCTCCACTTTCTTCATATACCAAATTTCCCTGGTACACACAAAGCCTCTGTCTCTCACCCCAAGCATTACTGTACCTGAAACAAAACAATTGCTCTTTTCAGGAGTTTGACATCCTCAAGTGAGAGCATAATAGCAACTATGGAAAAAAAAAAAATAACATTAAAGCTGAATACTGAAAGTCCTGATTGTGCTTCACGGTGTGAAAATAAATAAATATATATGTATATAAATCTCTGTGCCTGCCAGATGTCATCAATAGTGAAATCCTTGGTCATACACAAAGTTCAACTCCTCTTCACACAGAAGCAGCTAGAATTTCAACTCAGGCTATGCTGGGTAAAATTTTGTCTCCTACTTTCACACCAGGTCAATTATAATTTCAGTCCTTACAGTTGATTTGTTCTCATGTTGCATAACATTATTTGAAGGGGAAGGGAAGCTTACATTCATTCAACGATCTCAAACAAAGCCAGTAAAGTAGAGTACATATACTAAAATAAATAAAATTGCAGAAACTTATTAAATTGCTCACCTTTGGATGTCAATTAGAATTCAAAACCAAGACAGATCAGTGTACACATTTATAGTAAAGTCAAGACTTCCTTAATTAGGCTGGGTATTTTTTTTAAGCTAGCAATACAGTTGAAATATTGTAGCTTTATCTGTGCTCATATTGCTTTTGGCTCCTTCTGAATTTCTTGGTTAATTTATTTTCCCTTAAAGCTGTTTGACTGAGTTTCTTTCTTTACACAAAACATAAGCAGCTTCAGTGCCTGGAAAACACAGAGCCTGATTGTTCTTACACCAGTGCAAATCAGCAGTGATGCCACCAGTCCATAGAATTACAGCAACGTAAAGATGACGCCAGAGAGATAGTAATCAAAGCCATTGTTTCAAAGTTAATTTAATTGGTTTTATTTCAAAAAACAAAAGATGAGTACAGAGCACATTTGTTCTCTTTCTCAACAGAAATGTCAAAGAATGACTGTGGTTTTGGCGTCTGGTCTGTGTGGGATTTGCACACACGGATCACGTTTCAAAAGCAGGGCTCCAGTCACAGCCCACCATACTAAGGGTCCATTTCCTCACTCCAGTTGTAAGGAAGGGGAGGGTTTTACTCTTCTTCCTTTGCTGTCATTGAGGCTGCTTTTTCCACTGTCCAGAGCCAGTAGCAAGCTGCCATCAGCTGTCAGCAGCAGGGCTCCAGCAAGGAACACGTGGCACACTTAAAGCCACTGCCCAGCTTTGATTCACCAAGTCACTCTGCACATTTAACGCTTCAGATTTTTCCTTGGCAGGAAAGAACATTGTCAGATTTGTAATATTTTCCCTTCTTTAAATAAATAGATATATTGCTTTTGAAGAGGGGATTCTGGTTTGCCTTAGGAGGCTGCTATAGATCACAGCATCTTTAGGAATGCTGTAACTTATGGTAGGTACCTTTCTGACATAAATAAGGCAGAGTTGCTTTTCTCTGCATCCTCTACATCTCTGGTCACTGTAGCCATGAACCTTCATCACTGTTTTGCTATGAGCTTTCTAGATTCACCTCCCTTATGTTTAAAAATCTGGAAGCCAGGTCCTCACTGCAGAGGAGCAGGTGGCAGCTGTCCTTGCCAAAGCACACTGAGCCCTGCATGGCAGAGGTAAGGGACAGCTCGGGCACAGAGAGTGCTGCCAGGGCACCTGGGGAGTGCCACCAGCGCTGCCCCCCTGTGCCAAGCACACACAGGCTGCCACGCTGTGGGACCACCCCTGCTGGAGACACACTCCTGCAGCCTCACAGGGCACCCACAGGCTTCACTCACCCGGCAGCAGCTCCAGGTGCTTGTATAACCCTGTGTGGACAGTGCTTGTAGGGCATTAGCAGGGATTAAGCCTGCATTTTTTACACAAGTCAGAGCCACATGGGCTGATTGACATGCCCTGTCCCTCCCTCAGCTGTCCTTTGGAACCTTTGATGGAGGGATTGAGAAATTACATCCCAGTTGAGGGGTTGTCCTTTTTTCATTGTTACTCAAACACCAAAAGTACTCAGGGTAGAAGCTACAGCTTATGTTGAAGAGAAAATCCAGAGATTTCCTCCCACTTCCCCAGAGTGAGGGAAGATATATTTTCAGGGGAAAACACAGTAAATTACACATGAGAAGAAGCTGATGATTCTAGACACAAGAGTAAAACTGATCAGCTCTGATCAGACACTGGTGGGCCCCACTGGCCCCCAAATTCTGCTCTTACCCTTTCCAATTGCTGGGAATTACCAGTGCAGCAGAACTGTGCAGCTGGAGACTCTCAGGGAGGCAGGTGTGCATTTCTTCTCTCTTTTGGTGGAAGCTAAACAGCATTTCATCCTTCTCAAGGATCTGTGTGGAGCTCCCAGGCCATGCACCACACCAGCTATCATAGAGCCAATCTTTGCTGGAACAGAGGAAAGCATGACTGAACATCTGCCCAGCACATGTGGAAGCTACAGCTCTGAAGGGTGCTCTAAAGGGAGATGCATACACACAGAAATGCAGTTTGGCTGTAAAATGCCTCCACCTTTGTCTCCAACCCAGCAGGCAGAGGGGTGGTGGGCACTGCTGAGCCCCTCCCTTTGTCCCCGGACAGCCCTGGGGTGACACACACTGTGTTCCATGCCACAGGACTGCAGGGAGGCTGAACTGGCAGAGGAGATCACTGCCAGGTGTGGAACACTGGCTGCTTTATGCACAGGGGTGAGAAAGGCAGTATTTACCTGCTGAAAGGGCTGGAGTTTAATTATTTATTTTTCATGGCACGTAGAGGCTCTGTTGAGCAATGAGACTCCATTGTGTGCCAAGTGCAGCAGGCATAGAAGAGGAAATATTATTTCCATGAAGAGGCTGTATCCTGGAAAGGCAGGGCACAAACACATAAACACAGAAAGGAGTTGCCAATGGTCATATTTTAAAAAATTAAACAAACAAACCAATCACTCATTCATTAATTGTTCTTTTTACTTTTTCACATAATTTAGAGATTTGTTAAAACTCATTTTCATTGTAAGAACTTTATTCATTAAATACACAGTAAACATAAAAATGCTAAAGGAGTAGCTATGATTCTTGATGTTTACTATGTGGTCGTTTAAGTATTGTCAGTGAAAGAAAACAAAAATAGGGGGAAACATTAAGTTTAGCCAGAACACAATGCGCAGAATTATAGGCAGGAAATGTTGGATTCACAACCTGTGAAGAGCTTCTTATTTTCAATCTTAAAAATATTTTAAAAATATATAAACATTAAATAAGATAAATGCATTTTATCTGGGAGATACTTTGAAGTAGCACTTTTTCACTCACTTTGAGTATCTATTTTTCCACACATTACAGTATACTTGTATTTCAATGCCTGAAAAGACAAAGGTTAAAAATATCCAAAGTACCTATGTTAGCTGTACTGACATCAGTGAACCTTAAGGAAAATGTGTGTTGTTTGCAATACTCTGTCCTGAGCAGCACTTTCCACATGTTTAAATGCAGAAGCACAATTAGAGGGTTTTTAAAAGCTCCACCCTGCCCTAACCTCTCCCGTGCTGGATTTCCTTGATGGCCCCTCCTTGGCAGCAGTTCCCTTGTCTGCACTCAACTCCAGCTGCCTCTGAGGTCAGGTCAGATCCTTCTCAACCTAATGAAGAAAATTTGAAATAAGAGAGCAGTGTAAGAGCACAGCTTGCTAATCTACCAAAGATCAGAAAAACTGAAAAGGGAATAGCAAAGGCCATAAAAACCAATGAGGAGTGAAAAATAGATCACTGGAGGAACAGCCCCTTTCCTGTTGTGCTCTGAAGACACACACAGTCTTCCACTGTCTAGTTTTACACTAAAATACCTTAAAACCTCTGACTTTTCCATCTTTTCAAGTTTGGATTTGTCATCAGGTGTTAGCAGATTACATGGACCACAAGTCTCCTAAACAGCCTCTTTTGGTTTATATACATTAATTGATCCTGCTGTCAGCCAGAGGGAGATGCATCACCAGCAGGATAATATATAAAGCTAAGTGCTGTCTTGCTGGGGAGTGTAGAATAATATTCTGATTTTTATAGCACCTTCTCCCTAAAGCCCTCAAGGCACTTTACAAGGAAGATTGAATTAAGCTTGTCAGCATTCTGTATGGGAAGTAAATATTTCTTTTCTATGGTGCAGAGGGGAAACTGAGGCACTGATATTAAGTCCCCAGCAAAGGATTTCACTTTGTGCTTTCCAGCCCCTTAAACTCCTCACATGATTTAATTAAGCACATACTCAAGTGATTTGCTGGAATAGTGCCTAAGAAAAATGCTACAACCACTACAAGCCAATTCAGAATGCAGCTGAGAAAACACCCTGGGTTCCCCATCACTCATTCTGGAACAAGAACTTCTTTAAAATCTGCTGGTTTTCCTAAAATTAAGATCACGTCTTTTGAGTCCCATCCACATGGTGTGTTGCTGGATGAGTCTGGGACATGACATCCTCAGAGACTGTTGTGCCTCAAACCTGCTCTCTGGTGTTTCTTCAGTCCTGCCTTACCTCTGATCAGACAGATGAGCCTTTCCATCACCAGTCTGGCTGTTGAAGGGACAAACAAGACCTTTGGTTGTCCTTAGGGCTGGAGCTCAGCTGAGGGCATCTCCTGTGGCATCCCCTTGGGGAGCAGCATGTGCACTCTGTACCCAGCACCACAGTGCTCCTGGCGGAAATCCTCAAAAATCCAGCAGCAAACCTGCATCCAAGGAATGCTCTCTCTGTTCTGCCTTCCCTAAGGGGTCTAATGGCTAACTGCAGGAGCCTGGGGGGCTGTGGAGCTGCAGAATTTACAGCTGTGTCTTCATCTCACATGCTGTCACTCTTCCTCATTGTGCCAATAACCACACTAAGAGCCAAATAAAGTGAACTTGTTTCTGTCCCTTATTGCACATGACTTCCTGCAATTTAGTGTTTGCCAAGTGAGGCACAATGTAAAAATTAGTGAAACATAAGAAAGGAGCAATCTAAAGTACTTCCAAGGTCAAGTGCTTTGGAAATGCAGGGCTGTATAACTCTTCAGGGATTTAAAATCTGGGTTTAATGCATATCCTCATACCAGTGACCCTCTATAAGCAAGCTTGACATCAAAACAACCCTTTAAAATGAATACATAGATAATACATCATTACTAACATTATATACACTCTAATTAAAGAGATAAGGAACATATAATTTCTGTTAGAGGTGAATGAGCTAATTACTCTAGGTAGGCCTCCTTCAGAAGTGAGTGACACTGAAAAAGCTGCCAACACCCAGCTGATGCAAAGCCCACTAAAATTAGCTGGAAGACTGATGGGTCACAGTCAGCCCTGCTCTGGCCACTAATTTCTCCCTCCAGAGGTTCATGGAAACCTCCATCAATGTGAGAAAACTATTATTAACCCAAATGTTAATGTCATTCAATAAACTCCCAAATATCCCAGCACTGATTTACAATCAAAAAGGATTGCAGTTGATAGAATTTGCCATGTCTAATGTGCCTCCTGGTTCTGAAGTTTTTAAGGATTACCACCATAATGTTTTTTCTGACTTTCATTGTTCAAAGCAGCATCCCAAGTGAAAGTTACAGCTCTCCCTCTGGCCAGTCAGGCTTTAGGGAAAGAACAGATTTTGTGAGATTTCTGATAAAACTGGAAGCAGGCAGTCACATAAATTTGAAGGCAAGTTGCTCCTTTGAGCAACCGAAAAAGGATTTCAATGGAGAAGGACAGGTTTGGGAACAGATCAGGGGCTGGGGTCAGCCCAGCACCCCATGGCATTTCTCTTCAGCCAGGCTGGTACTTTACAGCCTTTGAAACCCTCACCAACACTCTGGATATTTGTGCTTTCACCTGCTGCCTTTGCTGCTTTGGCCTTCATCTGTACCTGCACCTCTTCATCTGCATGCCCCTGTTCAAAATGAATGTGCAAAATTTCCTTGCACCTCTGTAAACCACAGGGGCAAGGGCTGCACAGAAAGGAAAGCAATGGCTTTTCCTTCTTGTGTAAAGGAACACTTTCAGCCACATTTTTCCTTGGGGCTTTCATTCAGGGTATTTTCTGAGTGGATTTCTTATCTTTTTTACAAACTTTGGGACTCCAGTGATCCAGACAAACTGGGTGACTGAAGTGACTCCTGCTGGTAGCTCCACACTGCATGTAATCCTCCCACACCAGAAACCTGTGATTTATAACCCTACATCAGGGAATGAAGCCCTGGCCCTCAGCAGAGGCCCTGAGGAGCCCCCCAGGCTGTGATGAGCAGAAGGTGAGCCCAGGTTTGGGGTGCTGGCTTTCCATGGCCACACTAACCCGTGCATTCCCCCATGCATTAGCGTTTCTGCAGAACTCTTCACACTTTCACTTTCTCCGTGCTCCCCTTCCCTGCCTCCCCCAGCCCAGGTGTGTGCTGGGCAGTGCCCAGGGCTGCCCCCAGCCCCTGGAGCCCCCGGGTGTCTGTGCCCCCAGCACGGCCAGGCTGGGCTGGCAGCTCAGCACTGGGAGAGGCTGTGGCTTTCCACAGCAAATCAGAGCCTGGCTTTCTATTTCCAGTGGCTGCTAAGAATATGACAAATTTTCTCTTATTCCTACAAATCCAGCAACCACATAGCCTTTCACTATCATAAAGAGTAAAAAAAAGTCCAATTCGGGATTTAAATTAGATCCAGGAAACCTCTGCTGTCTTTTCCTGTCTAAAAGACATTTTTAAAATAAAAGAGAGTTTGAATGTGGCTTTACAGTCCCAAACTGCAGCTGTAGGACTGTCTTTAGAAGTGTCAAATTTCATGGAGGTTTGTTTAAAGGGGAATTACTGAAGTTATTTGTGTTTTAGTGGTATACCTAACTGGAGCCAGGATTTGTCAGATGGGTGCAAGTGGAAGGGTTGCAGTGAGCAAGGAGGAGGGCTCCAGTGGGCAGAGCAGGGAGAGCCAAGCTCAGCAGCACAGCCCTGTGTGCTGTCTGCTCTGCTCCAGCTGGGTGGGACACAGCCATGGGCACAGCATCAGTTCTGCAGCCTGGCTGCTGCTCCGTCATCTCCCTTCTCATATTTGATTCCTTTCTGTTGGTGGTGCATGAACATTTTTCTCAGATTAATTTAGAAGGTGGTCAGTGGGCTGGGGAAGCTTCAGGGCGTCACTCTCCCACCACATTGGCAAACTTTCACAGTTCACTCGGCAAAAAAATCTGCTTTGCTGGAATAGATGATGCCTCACCCCTAATTTGAACAACTGGAGACCTCTGCAGAATTACATCTGCTCAACCTGAGCCTGAAATAACACTGCAGTCTGTCCTGCCTGCTTTTGTGTTCCTGCAAATGATTTAATATTTTGCCAATGCAGTAAATCAGAAAACTTCCTACAATGCAAGTTCATCCAGACTGCTGCTTACCTGACAGCAGGTCTTGTTCTCATTCTTAGACCTTTGCAAACCAATGGTTTGCTTGGAACATTTTTCCAATACACTCTTAGATATTTTAATTACTTTATTTGATACTAAATCTGTTTTACAAGTGATTGGGAAAGAAGAATTAAGCAACAGTATCCAAAATCCATATTAAAATTGCAACCTCCCTTGTAGTGTCTGAAGCACTCACAGACAACTGAAGGTTTTCAGAGCCTGCACAGCAGCATGTGCTTGTTCCTACATGGAATTTCCCTAATTCCTCAATCAATTACCTGGGAAAGCGGCCATTTTAATCAAAACCCTAAGGGTAGATGAAATCATGAGAAAACAGGAGCTTTATTGCAATGGATATTGACTGTAACTCATTAAGATGTTAAAGTATTGACATCCCGTTTGATGAGAAAAATGTCTGATAGCGAGTGTACATAACTGTGCTCAGAGAATGCCAGCATCAACACATCATAATGAGTAACTAATGATGTCTGTGGCCTAACGAGGTGATTAAAGCAGTATCCTTTGATCTATGTCACTGACTTGATTTAATGCCAGCCCGAGATTGAATCTCCCTGCACCACTGGGGAGATCCAAGTAATTTGAGTAATTCACTCAGCCTGTCCCTGCATCACCAGGGCTGTTTGTGATGAGCATGGTCCCTGCTGTGGCTCAGTCACCCCGGGCAGCACACAGTGCCAGGGAGGAGCCCACTGCCCCTGCCTGCTGCCAGCCCTGCAGGAGCCTCACACAGCCAAGGGCCATGGCCATGGGGCCTCCTTGTGCCTCACAGCGCTCTCGCAGCACTGGCAGGCTTTGGGAGCATCCTCCACCAAGCACAGCAGGCAGGAGTCCCACTGTGCTGAAACACAGGGCTTGGTGCCAGGCACGTGCTGAGCATCCCATTCAAGGCACTCAGGATGAAAGCTCAGTACCTGTTCTTTGGGACAGCAAACACTGTGCCAAGAGTGAGACCACAGGTGACACCAGAGGCACAAAACCTTTGCCCAGGCTCACAAAGTGGTGTGGCCTGGCTGCCAGCCTATAGCCTGTTCCTAGCAGTGGAAATCCTGCTCTCCCTTCCCAGGGAGGACATTGCCAACCCTGTCACACACAGCACAGCAGCTCCTCAAGCAGCCCCTCCTGCCTGTGTGGACAGACCTGGGCTGAGCAGGGGTGCCCTGGGGAGACAGCAGTAAAGTCTGGGGTTGTATTTGCTTCATGAGGCTGCCAAAACAAAAGCATGGTCACCCTCAGCCAGGCCAAGGATTCATTTCTGTGGTACAGGGACAGCTGGGTGCCCAGGGCAGAGCACACAGAATGGGCTGGCATTCCTTTGTACTCTCTCTGCTGCCCACCATTTGCAGCTGATATTCTGAGCAGTGTGTGGTTTATGTATTAGCAGCCACTGCGGATTCATCTCCACTAGGTACTTACACTTTGCATTGCAGTGCTTCTCCTTAATGAAGCCAATAACAGGGATTAATTCTCTCTCCCAATCATCTTTAACCTTAAGTGATAATTAGTACTGAAATCATAACTGAGACTCAAATTCTGGGCACCTCCCTTGGGCAGGAAATTGCTTTGCTTGATGAATAGACCCTTTTTTACAAAGGGCTTTTTCCTGTCCATAAATAACTGTGCTGGCTCCTAGATGCAGGGTGTGATACTGCCACCTCCATCCAAACAGGGATTGTCACCAGGGAGAACAATGTCCCCCTGCCCTGGCACAGGGGCTGGGCACTGTGCAGCCCTGTCTCCCCCAGCAGTGCCCGAAAAGGAGGAAAATTGCTCCAGAATTGTCCAGGTCCTGTCCCAGTCCTCAGCAGCACCAGCACCCTGCATCCCTGCTGGGCCCCATCTCAGCTGCAGAGCCAGGCCCAGCTGCAGGCCCCAGCAGCAGCAGCACATCTCTCCAGCTCTGTCCCCTGCCTCATTACCCACCTCGCCTCTACAGCCCTGCTGGAGGCTTTTAGCATTTATTGGTAATTTATAACATTGACAGCAGCACTGCCTCATCACACACAGGGCACCTGAGCCGTGACCCAGAGCTTCCTCCCCCACACATAAGCACAAAACCCTAAAGACTCAAACCTGAGCACAAAGCAGCCCATATCCCCCCAAACACACCAGATCTCCCCTTACCAGGCACAGCTCCTCTGGCTGGGCAGCAGGGCCAGCTCAGGCAGCCTTTATTGCCCTGGGTCAGCCACACAACCAGGCTGCAGCTGAGCACCCCGCTGCTGCCCCAGCTGCCTCCAGGGTGGGTAAGGCAGGGTCAGCTGCTGCTGTCATCCCCCCTGAAAGGGTCTGGGTGCAACTGAGGCAAGAGCCACCCCTCTCCCTGTCCTGGGGTTGAACTGCTCCGCTCCCCTTGCATTCTGCCCGTGCTCAGAAAATAAAATTTGTGAAGCTCATTTGGCTGTTTGTGTTGTGGGCTTCTGTGGAAAGCCCAGCTTGCTCCCCTGAGCGTGCTGGCATGAGTGGTGCACACACCACTCATGTGGTGTTAGACTTAAATAGAGCTCCAAAATGGAGTTGTAGCTTGATGAAGTCACTGGGGAGCTGTGCAGGCTCCTGGGCACGCAGCTGGCCCTGCCTGTGACTGGCCTGTCCCTGCAGCGTGGGCTGGGGGGCAGGAGTGCCCCAGATATGGGATGGGTGCACCCAGGGACATGCTCCTGGGCAGAGATTGGTGACCAAAGTGACTCGTGAGAAGGAAACAAGGGACAGGAGCTGTGGAGAGAGGTGACAGCAAGGGGACCTGCTGTGGCTGTGACAGGCTCTGCCCACATGCTGCCCATTGTTGTCCCTGGCTCATGGGATGAGAACCTGGCAAACAGTCCCCACATCTGCCTGATGTGCTTCTCTGTGGCATCTCTGGATTTATTTTTTTTTTTTTTAGAAAAAGCATTTTCTGTGTGCCCTGGTCTGCCAGGTGAGGTTGGCACAGCTGGAGCCCTCACCTTGCACTGTGGCCAGCACCATCCCAGGGAGACAGTGACCGAGCCAGCTGAGTTTTCCCAGTATGATCTGCAGATGAACAATCCCAGAGGCACTCCTGCTGGCTTGGAGGACATTTCTGGCCTCCTATGTCCCTGTGCCTTTGTGCTTGCCCTGGACAGGGGTTCCTGGTGATGCCTTGGTGTCTGACCTGCTCTTGGGACACCGAGCCCGGGGGAGGCTCCGGAGGGATGCGCTCAGTGCCTCTCAGCTTAGCAGTAAAAAGAAATTGCACATCAGGGCACAGGCTGCAGGCATTCCAGAGATAAAATATTGTCAGCAGAGCCCAGGCCATCCATCAGAATAAATGTAGCTGATGCCGTGATTTATGGGACAACGATGAAGGTTTAATCCTCCTCTCAGCAGTGCAACCTGATTTGCCACAAAACCCTGTTAAATTTTGTGGCACACGCTTCATCACTTCATTAGGAGATAGAGAGAAAATGGTTCAATGCATTCCTGAATCTTTTATGGCTGGGACTCTCCTCCCACCACTCCCGAGTGATGGGTAATCTTTCTGATCAGATCCCCAGGAAAAGACCCCGTGGGATTACAGAGAGCGAAGGCATTAACAACAGTGACAGGAAAGGAATACAATATCCCTTTAAACAATTAAATATTGATCCTGCAGGCCTGGGGTGGACTCCATCACACAAAAGGAAACACCTCTGTGAATTAGTTTGGTGACATCCATACCCTTAGATGATATAAAGGAAACCAAGATTATTTGCTTCACTTATTTTTCTTAATGTTTTTTCCCTCAATTAGAGAAATGCATCTGGTATGAGCCTTGCTCGCCTCTCAGACACTTGGCACTCATCCTTCCAGAGCCCACTGGGATGGGATGGGATGGGATGGGATGGGATGGGATGGGATGGGATGGGCAGTGCCTGCTGGGGCAGACGCTGCACAGCTGCGTGGACAGAGGGAAGAAGACAGTGCTGGGAAGCCTTAGGTGCCCTTCCATGTGCTGGGAAGCCGTAGGTGCCCTTCCATGTGCCCTCCCCTGTTACATCCCCCCACCCCGGGATGTCCCTCCCCGGGCCCCACCTTCTCCCCTTGGCTCAGCCCAGTGCCTCGAGGCTGCACACGGACAAATAAAAGAAGGCAAGAAATGTCTAAATTTAAAGTGCTGGAAAATCCAACCTTTTATTTACTACATTTTTGTGACTACATAAACGCTGAAACATTGTAACGCTGAAACATTGTAACACTGAAAAGCATGATGACATCATCACTTGCTTTTTTCTTTTTTTTTTACTTTTTCTCTTTTTTTTGTTTCTTTTTTTTTTTTTTTTTTTTTTTTGCTTAGCAAACACAGCAGATGATATTGCACGGCATAAAGTGAGAACAGTAGCAAAGCTTAAAAAAAGTAACTTAAGGAAATCTTAACGCAGTACAGGAGATACTCATACCCAACCCAGGGCAATGCCTAGCGCACTGCACTTGTCATCGCTACACACAAAAATACAGAAGAAGCGCTTGACTAAGAGAGAGAGTGAGGAAATATCAGCAATCAACCGTAATTAGGTACAATAATCACTTAGTCTGAAATGCAGATGCAACGCATAAACTACTGCTGCTTCCTAATGGGCGAACTAAAGATGGCAGCAAAGGGCTTTAGCAAAATCTTCGCTTCGTATTCGTTATTTTTCTCTTTTTTTTTTAATTTCCTTTTTTTTTTCTTTTTTTTTTTTTTCTTTTTGTTTTTGTTTTGGTTTTGTTCCGTTGCTCTGGAAGAATTGCCGCTTGCTCTGGGAAGGTTTCCTGGCCCTGCGGAGCCGGGGCCGGTGATTGTCTCGGGCGGGGCGGGCGGGGGTCCCCGGGCAGGGCAGGGCACGGGCAGGGCCGTACCCGCGCTCCCGCTGCAGAACCACCGCGGGCGGAGCGCGGGAAATGCAAACATGCCGTGACAAACCAAACCAGGGGACGGGACGGGACGGGACCCCGCGGCTCCCCGAGCACGGTGTGCCAGTGCTCATGGCTCGCGCTGGTTCGCTGACTGTAATGCTTCGCCTCCCCTCCCCGTGAAGCAGAATCTTTGCACAGCATCAACTCCTGTATTTAAAAGCAGACACTGAGCCAAAGCCTGCCAACAGATCATTTAATGATCCTTCATTTCAGAGCCTCTTTATTGCCCCATTTCAATACTTGAAGTATAAAAATGTACCTAGAAAGTGTAACTTCCACCAAAAGCTCAGACCCTGTCCTCATCCTTCCCTCCCTCAACCCCTTCACTATCCCCTCAGAGGAAAACGAGCTACACGAGCTACAGGGGCTCAGTTACTGCACAGGACAGGAAATATTCACAGCCAGCACAAACCATGTCAGTACATGATATTTGGTTGAACCAGACTCTAGTCTTTATGCAAAATAAACCTCAAGTGAGTGGCATCCTATTCTCTGTGCCATGATGCCATCATCAGCTTTGCAGAAGTATCATTGTCATTACCCTTCCTTTATTTTTTGCTTTTCAACTCTGAGCTGCCTTGTCCTCCCTGGAGCTGCGGGGCTGCCAGGGCAGCTCCATTCCCTGTGCAATCCCTCACAGCTGGGGCACCACCTGAGCCTGGCAGAAGCTGCAGCTTCCCCGGGAACCCAGCTGTGCCCCAGGGACTCCATCCCACCCCATTGCAGCCCTGCCTGGGGACCAGGTGACCCAAGGTGGCCTGGGGTGGCCCTGAGCCCCTCAAAGCCATCCCATCCCATCTCATTCCATCCCTGCAGCCCTGCCTGGGGACCAGGTGGCCTGGGGTGGCCTGGGGTGGCCCTGAGCCCCCCAGAGCCATCCCATCCTATCCCGTGCCATTCCTGCAGCCCTGCCTGGGGACCAGGTGGCCCAGGGTGGCCCCAAGCCTGCGCTGTCGCAGTGCCCGCCGCAAAGGCCTTTCCATGAGCAAGGTTTCCAGGTTCAAGTCAGCTTTTCTCCCAGGGCCCAAGGTTTCCAGATTCAAGTCAGCTTTTCTCCCGAGGCCCGCGCCCGCTTCTTGCTTGCGCTACCCGTGCGAATGGCGAAGGAAAATAAAAACTCAGCAAAATCTCTCACAAATGCCAGTGCTTTTAAAACATTAAACGACTTTTAAATTCTTTGGATGCGTGGGTCTCACCCACAAAGCAATCTTTCTAGAAAAAGACAAATAAATTAAAGAAAAAACACGCTAATAATGCCTTTCTGCTTTCTAAGTGACAAAAGTACTATCTTGAAACACTCATTTTGGCATGTACAATTGGGGGAAGGGAGGCCTGGGGGGTAACCTGGCAGTGTTTGTAACACGGGTGGAAGTGCATGCCAAGACAAGGCTGAAGATACACCCTGCAGTCAAGAGAAGCACTCTCCTTCAGTTCATCTCAGCATCAAGAATGAAAAGATTGTAACATAAAGCTTTGGCCATTTTTGAATCTACTATATACAATTTTTTTTTAAACTACATAGTCATAAATTAAAGCAGTGATTAAATAAGCGTATACAAAATGTAATTAAATTAAAAGTCACAGCACATTATAGAGAAAAAATAGGAACCATTTATCACAGCAGAGAATATTTTTTTTTTACCCTGTGAAAAGAACACCGACTAGCAAACACAAAGCATCCTAGCTGAAACAAAAGTAATTGAAGCCATGTTTCCCTTTCTTGCATTCATTGCAAACAGCGATCTTTACCCACTTTGAAACATTCCCAGGAATAAGATCTTCCTTGAGTATAACAGAGAAGTTCTGCCAAAAAAAGGAAAAAAAGAAGAAACCCAAACCCAAACCAAACAATATAAAAGGAATATACAAACAAAACAACCCCTACAAAATAAATAAGAATTATAAAGCTTTTTTTTAAGTAACCTTAACAATTATCAAACTAGTAAGTTCTGCCTTATCACATAGACTCTCTATACAACATAACCCTAAAGATTTATTACTATGAGGTATTTGGAGGAATTGGTAAAAGCGATGCACGGCCTGTCTGGGCTCAGGGACTCAAGCTGCTTTGGGGGAAAGGAGAGGGAACCTTTGGTTTGTCAGCAAAAAAGTGGAAAAAAACATTTTCCTTTGGTATCAAAGAAAGTTTCATTGCATGGTTGCACGGCAAAAAGCACCACGGTGAAGAATTATTCCTTTTTTTCATTAGTGGCCTTTCTAACAGGCTGAGGTATTCAAAGAGTATAAGGTGAGAGATAAAGAGGTCAACAGCGGTTTAACACTTTGGTTCAAGCAAGGCACTCGTCCTATGAGTTTACAAAGTTTGCAACATGTTTGCCAAGAGCTTTATTATTATTATTATTATTATTATTATCCTTATCATCGTCAGTAGTAGCAGTTGTAGCAAGAGAAGTATTCATAAGGTTATTAGCATTACCACTAAGAATGAAGACAAGGTTACACACTGAGTGAAGGTGAGGAAGGGGGTCAGGGGATGGGGGCAAGAAGGAGGATGAGTTCCCTTTCCAGACCAAGGCCGTGCATGAAAAATCTTTGGTATTCTTTGGTATCATCAATGTGATTAAAATCACCAATGGAAATCGAGTGAGGTAGCGTCTTTGGTTCACACTATAAATAGTAGATCTTTACACACTTTTTTTTTTCTTTTTTTTTTTTAACACGTGGAAGTAGCTATTCCTTACCTTTTGCTTCTTTGTCTTTAGCAAATAGTTACCAAATGTATTGTAAAGCTAACCACACCACAATAATAAACCAGGAGGCTAAGTAAAGTCTCAAAATTAGCCCCTGGGCCTTTGAATGCACCCAAACGCAGTGAGATAGAAAAGGGTAAGTGCTTTCTCTTTGTTTGCTAAATGCATAGTTTTCGTCCCTATGTACAAAGGAGGAGGAAGAGGAGGAGGATAGGAGGAAGAGTAGTAGAAAGAAGGAACGTTTTTGGGGTAAAAATGTCCTGTTTACAACTCAGGTGAGGAGAGGTGTCCTAAGACTCTTTGGTATTAGCTCAGCAGTGTCAGTGAGCCCTCTGGGCAGCAGCAGCCCCGGCAGTGCCCAGGGCAGCGCTGGGGCTGCTCTCGTGCCAGGCCACCCTGCCTGGGAATTCGCTCCTGGCCTGGGGTGCAGGAGCAACTTCCCGAGCACAGGCCCCGTGCCTGGCTGGCTCTGGGGGGGTTTGCTTTACCTGAGTAAGGAGAGGAGGCCGCACCCCTGCGGAGCACACAGGGCTGAAGGAGCGCTCTGGGGCAGGCTGAAGGAGGACTTTTTTTTTAAGTTTGTTTTGCTTTTTTTTTCCTAGAAATCTAAATGATGCCATTTACAATGGGGATGGATGAGGACAGTTCACCTCTCGGCCAGCCTCCCCCTGTGGGTCACTGCGGTCGTGTTTGGATGCAGCCTGTTTGCTGAATGCATGTTCCTAATGCCCTCCTGCCCTTGGAGTCACCTTTGACTGAAGCCCCATCTCCTGATGCTCCCAGACTGTTTTGGGTTCTGCTCCCTCTCCTATTCCTTCCTGGCAGAGTTTTGGATCCTCTTGTCGAATTTGAAACCAATTTCCATTTTGTCAGAATGAAATGAGCTGAAAGACTGACACTAACAGGCAGAGACAGGTTTCCTGGGAAATGTTAAATGCAGCATCAGAGGAAACTCCCCTTCAAGGATGCTCTGTTGGGTGATGGCACCAGGCAGAGCAAGGGAGCACCAGGTAACCTGTCTGTGCTTCAGTCGGTGTGGCTGGGCAGTCTGCTCAGAAGTAACACAGCTTTACAGCTACACTGAGCAGTTCCAGAGTTATTTGCTTCATGTTTTGAAGGAATTTGAGGAGAATTGTGTTCTTTGCCTATTCAGAGTATGAGGCGCATATTGCTCATGGGAAGAGTGGTTTGTTCCTAATGGCTTAGAGAAAACCAAAAGGTTTATATCTACTTAAACAGACATGTAAAAAACCCAAAACACTTAAAATCTACAACTTGTGCATCAGTTTTAGTGTGTGTGGACATGTGTGTGCACGTGTATACATACATACACCCCATCGAAATGTGTGTGCATGTACATATACACAGTCCTGTTTGTCTAGGGCCTTGCATGTGTGTGTATCAGAGATCCTGAAATTGCATATTGGGTGCAAATTTAATGCTGGTATGAAAGTTCTCTTTGGTTTCAGCAAGTAGTCTATAAAGACAATACAATGGAAATACTAAAAATGCGGCAATGTACTTTGAATTTCCCTGCATTTTTAAATTCTCAAGTTTTAAATAAATAAGGCTTTATTCTCTAAACTATAGGTACATCACAAAGCAGTGTTTTGCTGGAAAAAAACTAAACCTTTAGTTATCACTGTCCTTTGCTAACCTTACACTAATGAGACTGCATTCATAAGGTACTTCCTATGTGAGCTTATCAATGTTTCCATGTCAATTATGTCTCCATGGGGATGGAACACTTCAAAAGAAAGCTTGCTAAAATTTAAGGTAAGCTAGAGACTCAAAAAAGTCCAGATTAGATGCCATTTTCATAGATAATTGCCTTATCAGCCTTAAAGTGGGTTTAACATACTGAAATATGGAGAAATATTCAGTGCCAAAAATATTTGGTTTATTTAACTTTATTTTAATAAAGAGATATTTCACCTGTATTCTAAACACTGGGTGGAAATAAACTGTATACCCTGAACCTTGACTAGACCCTGTCCTCTTGGGAAACAACTGGTGCTACAGAAGTTGCTCTACTTGGGTGTCACTGGTATTTTGAGTGGGCTTTATCCCCCAAACCAGCATCTGCTACTGTTTATAGTGTTTGGATTCTAGTTTACCTTGAATTTTCCTTTGTCTTTTTTTTTTCTCCTTAAAAACAAAAAGGTTGGAAGTAAGATTACCTATTTCTAGTCCTTGCATTGGGCCAATACCTGCATATTTGCTTATTTTGGAATTTAATATACCTAGCATAATTACTACAGTAATTTGAAATACCAGTTAGAAATCTAACAGGCACATGTATGGTTCTTAAAGTCTATTTTCCCCTTACATTAAAATTTAATATGCAGATATTTCACACTTTTCTCTTTAATTTTATCAGAGTAGGAACGGGATGATTTCTCTCCTATGGGTCTGTTAGCAACAGAGCGTTTAAAGCTTTTCTGCTACAAACTTCAAACTATTTCATGCATTATCCTGACTAAGAGATGAGCAAGAAAGAATGCACGGGACACCAGCTCAGCCTGCCACTCGTAGATACAAAGCCACAAAACATCGGGCTCTATCTCGGTGTCACGAGAATTTTGCTCTTGACTCCAGAGAGATCCCAATTCCTCCTTCCAAAAGCATTCCTGGAGCTCCCCTTGGAGCTCCTCCCACATAAATTGATGTTCTACCACTGCTTCCACTAGGAAAGGACCACGAGCCGGCAAAGCTGTTACTATTGCCTGGTAAAGTCGATAGGTAAAAAAAAGCTCGCTAATGTCAATGAGTATTGATCAGACGCTGAGCCCTGCGGTTTTGCATCCCTCAATTCCTTTCAGTTTTGCATCCCGAGTGCCTCAGGTCCCCTGTTCGCAGGCTAGATGGCAGAGCTGAGCCACGCTGGAGCGCAGCTGCACCGGGCTCCAGCCGGGACACGCCTGGGGACAGTGTCACACACAGGGTGTCACACGCATGGTGTCACACGCGGCTCCCTCTTGCGCTCCCGTTGGAGTCAGTGAGGAAAGGGCTCACTGAGTTCAATGGAAGCAGCATCCCGTTCTGGTTCCCGTGCTCTCCTCGGGTGACATTCTTTCTTGCCAATCACAGAAAGAAACGATAATGTGGTTTTACTAATTGCAAATAACAGTCTTGATTACAAGTTTTATGTGTTATACAGTTAGATTAGTTTATACCTATAACTCTACATAGTATTTGTGTAAAAATAGCTTTGGAATATTAAAATCATTGCAATAAAATACCTGCAATACAATTATTAAATGTGTTCTTTGGTAGCTAGTCGATTTTTTTTTTATGGATGGAATAGTTTTCCTTTTTTTAAATCTGAACATTCCTTAACAAACAAAGAGAATGCACTGGTTTAGGTACCATTCAAAATTTCTTTGCCTAGTTTGAACTTGTTTCGAGGCTTTGCACCAGCCAAGTTCAAACTGTGAAACAGCAAAAATCACACTACCGTTCCAAGGAATTCAGACGACTCCACGCTCTGGGGGCCGTGCCCTGGCACAGCCCTCTCTGGAGACCAGCCCTAAGTCCCTACCCACTGGGTGCACGCAGGACGGACACACTGACACCTCCATGGCAACTGCTGTGGCCGTGAAGAGCTGTATCCAAAGAGATGTCTGCTCAATGACAGGAAATCACTATGCTCCAAACCACTACACAGCCAAGTACGGTGAGGATGATGATGGGCAAAGGTGTGAGACCAGTGGTCTGTTCCTCTTCTCTTTGCTTTCCGTTCCGTTCCCTCCATTTCGCTTCCTTCTTCCTCTCTGTTTTTTTTGCAAGTCGTCATCCTACTAAAGTGTGTGTCTTAGAACAAAGTCATAATGCAGGTGAAATAAGTCTTTGGTTTCTTTGGACTTATAAATATTTTTTTTTCAAATAGTTTTAAGTATAAACCTGCTATTTTGAGGTCCTGGTCTGTCTTTATTTTATTTATTTATTTATTTTTTAAAGCTTTTCCACCGAGGTTTCAGTTCGTGGTTATTCCTTCATGCTTTGGTACAAGTGCTTGATGAAGAAGATGAGTTGCCTGAATTGGAGCTGCCCTCGTCTTGCCACTTATCCAGACTCCTCCTCCGTGCATTCATGAAAAAGTTGCTGACGGTGCTCAGCTCCAACCCGAGCTGCTGGGAAATGGTGATTTGTAACTCTTTGGACGGACGCTTGTTTTCCTTGAATATTGCATGTAGAGTTCGACGCTGGACGTCGGTGAAGACCAGCCGAGGCTTCTTGGGCGTGTTCCCTCTGTCCTTGCCGTGCTCCTGTTCTTTCCTCTTGCACGCTGCAAGAGAGGGGAGCACAGTTAGAGAGGGCTGCCAGAGGAGTCGGGGAGCACAGTGCAGGGCAAATCAGGGAAAAAGGAATGTTCGTGTCAGGTTCTGAATTTGGACAGGATGTGGGACATTTACATCTCTAACTCATCATAAACTATTACTAGTATAAGGAATAAAAGTTAGAAAATATCTTTGTTGTTGTCAAAACTCAGCAAATGCTTTTACTGAGAACTTACATTTTGATACTACCCATTAGTGCTGAGAATTCAACTATTTTATATCTCCAGGAGGTAGAGTGGAATTTCAGGGAACTCTAAAGTTAATCTTGGTCATACTTTCCACCATTATTAGCTGCTTTCAATCCATTTCTGTAGCTTTTTGTTGACTGAGAATTAATGAACTATGAGAAAGCAGGATGCTACTACAGTCTTACAGGCCAAATGAATTCTGAACAAAATAAACATGTTTTGTCATGAAAAACAATGGTATAGAAAATCTTCATTTTAGAATTGCTCCTTATTTCATCTAATCATCCCTTCTTTCCCTTTGAGAATGTTATTTTGCTCTACACTAATAAAGGGTGCTTGCAATTTGTAATCTGCCTCCCAGAGCACATTCCATGCAGGATCTGATGGGATGTGAGGGAAACTCCCAGATCCCTCTGTCAGCCTTTGACCGTGTGCCAGCCCATCTTAGCATTTTGCCAGGATAAAAGCTTCCTTGGGAGGCCAGATTCCTCTTTTTCACTTTCAAAATGCTCTGAAGCTGTTTCCCTTCATTCTCTGACAATGTCCTTTAATTCTGATTGAGAGATATGTTTCTGAAGGCAATATGGATGTTCTTTCTCTGGGTCCGTCTAGTCCTGGCTCCTGTGGAGATCAGTACTGACAACATGAAGAATTTTGTGCAGGATCTCTACTTACAGCATGATTATTGGAATGAAAACAACAAATTACTTTGCAAAGGTCCTTTCTACAGCTTGTATTACTATCAAGAGCTGGCCCTGGCATGAGGGATTCATTGCTCATGGGAGGTATAAAAATAGACATCCCCCCTGTGTACCTGAGAAATGGGAACTGCACAGAGCAGGAGCCCAGAGCTGTGAGGGCTCCTTGTGCTGGCCCAGGCAGGGACCAAGGCACTGTGGCTCAGTCCCCTCTGAGGAGAGGCTTTTGAAAAGGTCCCTGGCAATATATATTCCAGCCACATACTCTCTCCTGAGAAATCACACATCAATCAAATAGACTGGGCTGCCAAGCTCACGTCTCCTACAGGTATTTTTATCTGAAAGCCTTTGAAGAACACTTTGAAGTTACATCCTGACCTCTAAACCACCGTGGAGCTTCTGGGCTAAAAACCAGGTTTCCGGATGCTCAAAAGCCCCTGCTGAAGCCAAACTGCTGAATTCACTGTGGGGATTGGTTCCTGCTGAAATAATCTGCATCCCCACTGGAGGCTGACATGAGCAAACCAAGGGTTAAAAATGCTTTTTCAAGAATAGTCTATTATTTACTGCCACATATTCAGAATGAGGATACCAACAGCATCTCAGTCTTCTATACATGTCTGACCATAATCAGAAATTCCTGGGAAAGCAGCTGCAGGAGCTCAGCTTTACAACAGCCTCAGCCTCCAGCTCTGGCTGCCCCTGCTAACAGGCTCAGGCAGAAAAGAAGACAAACCAAGTGCAGACAACATTTACTGTGCTTCATTTCCGCTCATGCTGCTTTACACCTTCCTTTCTCAAAGGCTACACAAATTCCATCTTCTGCCTAGATACTCCATCCAGATCATAATTTGTCACAAAATCCTAATGGCACAGCTAGCGTGATCCAAGTCAGCGCTGTGCAATGCTTCAGTGTGAATCACCACATCACAAATGACAGCCACAGCAGTAGGTGCAGAGCCAGCTCAATTAGTGATGGGAGCCTCTGGGGCTTCGATCACAAGCTGCTACACGAGCTCTCTGAAATAGCAGGGAATAACAAAAAAACAACCATCTATTGGGAAACTGGCTTGCATAACGCATTGTCTTCCTGAACTTGTGCTCATTTCCTGAAATGTAGTATTCCTGAACAATTATTTCCATGGACAGTGTCGCAAGAGCTACAACATACCTTGTTCCTCAGTTTCAACCATATCAAAATCCCTTTAATTAATGCTAGTGACATCACAGGGCATAGGTCATTACTACATCACAGAAAATAGCTCATTACTAAGGAGAAAAAAAAAAAAAATCTATCCAGTCTATGATACAAATAAGCCTATTTTACTTTTTTTGCAAATATTTTCAGGTTTACTTCCATTAGCATTTGCCAGAGGCAGATTGAGGGCAAAAATTTCCCAACACACTCAATTGTTCCAGGAGCCCTTGCACTGGCAGGCTCAGGTTGTGAGCAGCAGGAGTGGATAGCACCTCTCATCTTCTGCCTTGTCCAGGCTCAGGAATATTAATAGCACTTAAAAATAAATAATAGTGATAATGAAAAACTGTAATAGGGTTTCCTTGCGATCGTTTTCCCTGCACTGGAGCCAATCAATTTTAATAATAAATTGTAGCTTCCAGCTTGCCAGAGAACAAATGCACACCATGGGATAAAATCTGCTCCAACAAGAGAGTGGATGCAGAGCAGGCACAGAGATGGGCCTGGCAAGGTGGGGCTGCCAGGCTCTCTGAGCCAGGCCATGCCCAGGCAGAGCAGCACACCCTAGTGCCAGGGCCTCCCCTAATGTCCACGGAGGTCAGAGATGTCAGCTGAAATGGTTTCTTTGGAAAAACACCAGAGCCTGTCCTCACAGCGATTTATCGCACACTCCATCTCTCTTTTATCTTACACAGCAGAAGATAATAACAGTAATTTGCACTGATGTCCTTCTCGTGCCCCTGCCCTTGAGTGCTGTGAGAGGACCCTCTCCCAGAGCACAGAATCTGGATTCAGGTGCTTTGCAGGGTGCTGTGCTCCCTGGAGGTGTGCACCTCCCCAGGCCACACCTGCAGGCCACACCTGCCCTCGCTGCCTGCTGCAGGAGCCCTGTTCTTTGTCTCCAGGGTGCCCCAGCTGAGCGATGCTCCATGTCATGCCTTTTGAAAAAGCCTTCAAGAAAATCTTGTTAAGAAAAAAGAAAAGCAGAGGATAAAGGAAGAGTCACCCTGACTCTGGCAGCACACGTGCAGATATGACAATGTAATATTATCAGTGCCAGAAGGAGCCTTATAAATCCAGTCCTGAACTCTGGCCTCTCCCAGTCACTTCCATCTTCCTCTGCCCTGAGCAACAGATATTTTTGACACTTGCAATTCTCCTGACACAACCCATCAATCTATTTTTGCCTCCCTTTGTTCCTTCTAAGGCACCCGAGGGATTTGCTCAAGCAAACTTGCCAGGCCCTGTGAGGCCCGTGCATGCCAGGGAGGCCCAGGTGCCTGGGCATGGAGCAGAAATGGGCTCCACCTCTGCAGCCCCACGGCCTGCTGGCCCTGCTCTGCAGCCCCCAGCTGCAGCTCTGCCCTGCCAGGGGTGGGAACAGGACCCTTTCCCCTACAAAAATGCACTAATTGCATCTTTGGGTCGAGACAGTGAAGAGGATGTTTTGCCTATCTGTGATATAAACAGCATTATTCAGTCAGTGTAAAAGTCAGGATTATAGTAAGCACAGGTGTTAACCTTGGTGCTTGATCTAATGTTTCAAGCCTAGAGGATGGATTTCTTTTTAAAATTGAAGGAAAAAAACCCTGATTACTATACATCAATTTCCAGGAGCATGTGGTGTGCACACATGTGCCTTGCTGTTTCTGGCAAACTCCAGTTTTCCTTTCTAAAAAACAGAAGCAAAGAATAAAACTGGTGATGCTCTCAATAAACCTAATTTCCCATGAGTTCTGGTTTGGTTTGTGAACAAAATAAAATATCACCACAAGTTCTGCTGGCTGCTTTTCTGGAAGACTGTCACTGCAGCAGAGGGAACAACAATGGAGAATTTTACTTGGGCAAGCCCTGCCCCATCCCTGTGGCTGCTTTTGGTGTCAGAGGGGAACTCTCCCTGGGAGAGGCATTGCTCAGCTGGTGGCCACTGTGGTGCCAGCACAGAACAAGCTCTGACAGGGGATGGAGGGGTGTAGATACCGAGGCAGATGGTGGATTTGGGGTCTCAGAGAGCTGTGCCCACACAGGCACAGCCAGGCCAAAGCCACCATTACTTGATAGCCACCAAGTGCCTTGTATGAGATGATGTCTTTTACCCCTCCTCCTGCAAAAGTCCTTTAGTTATCCCAACCTTGTGTGTACAGGACTGTCTTTAAGACATAAAAAGCCCTTTTAGAAGTCTCTCTTTACATGTATTTTCTAATATCTGTTGTGTCAAGTCTAAAAAGCTCAGCTACAGTCTGAACTGCATCCACCTTGGAACCCCTTTCCAAATCACCTGCTTCTAGTTTTGAAACATCACACAGTATCCAATAACGTGTGTGGAGAGTGAAAGCTTCACTGGTATTGACTGGAGAATATCCTGAAGGATATTCTTCTGTAGGAGGCTCTACCTTCTGGTGGAGAAAGCAGCTGTGTTTCTGCTTCCTCAGGAGGCTGAAACTGCTGGAGGACTTTGGCCATCACAGATGGTTCTAATCACACTGGCTACAACAGCTCAGTGGAAACCAGTAGCCAAAAGCTTATGGTAAATTCATGGTGCCAATAACTCACAATAAAGTGTGATAAGTTACATCCTTATCATGTGAATAACACCTCTGGGGCTTGCAGAGAGACACACAAACAACATACCTTTCCCAATTATCAAAAACTTCATATTTGGGGGCATATGAAAACAAAATAAAAGGGCATAGGAGACACAGGCTACCTGAAGGTTAGATGTCCCCACATGAACTAAACCCAAGCAAATCTGTTTCACCTGAATAATAACCACAACTGCTGGGTGACATTCACTATGATACATCACTATTTAGTGGTTCCCTGCACTGCCCCAGGTTCCTCCAAGGTGCTTGGGAAATGGAATCCCTCTGGAAAGGCATTCTGTGAGAGAGCCTCCACTCATGGAGGCAGCTCATAGCAGGTCACAGACAGCACTGAGGCTTGGGAGAGCATTCCCTCAGCTCCAGCCCACTGTGGGGTAAGGCCCTGCACAGCTTTCAGGGATGAAAGCCCACCTGGGTGACACAGGTTGCTCCCCAAAGCTTTCTCCTATCAACTGAAAAGAGCATGGTCTACTCTGAAACGTGAGCCCACACTGAATTCTCTCTTTTTAATCCTGACATTATTCAGCATTTGGCACTTATTTCTCTAGTGATTTGCATTTATGCTTATTCAGGGTATAGGTGTCTCCATATGCCCAGAGATCTTTTGATCTGTGTCTCTTTTCTCTGCCATCAAATCCAAGGAATACTCTTTTGTTGTTTCATAACATCAAAAGAGATGAAAATACCTTTGTGTGTATGGGAAGCTCACAGGATGACATCACCCCACCAACATACAGATCCCAGCTGAGCCAGAACAGTAAACATCTCACTCCTGGGCACTGTATTAAAATGAGTGACCTTAATTTGCTGCCCCTGGAATAATGAAGTGAATCTGGCTGAGGAGTGCTGACTCAGCAGTTGGGATTCAGGGGTTTACACAAACTCGGTGTTGATGGATCTGTAACCACTTCAGCAAACTGACATCATCGTTACACAATGTGTTGCTAAGTGGATCAATCAGGGGAAAGCACCTGATTTCCCTGTGATATCATTTAAAGCAAACGTTAAAATTCTTTAGCTGGCTCTTTAGTTAACCATATTAGTGTGACAAATATTTCTTAGCGTAGCATAAGTAATTAGAATTTAATCACTTAAACTGCATCTTAATTACCTCAAATGAATTGAAAGGACATTTAATAGCAAAGATTAAATTGCCTTAATGAACGATTTTTGCGACTACATCAATATTTTAACCGCGTCAGCCGGGCCCGGCCCCCGCCCCCGCCCCGCGCCGCAGCGGCACCGGCGGGCCCCGGCCGCGGGGGGGCGCCCGCTCCGCGCCACGGGAGCAGAGCGGGAGCGAGCGGGGGGGCCCGGGTGCGCATCCCGCGGTACCGCTCCGCACGGTACCGTACCGCATCCCACCAGACTGCGGCACCGCATCCCGCGCACCGCCCCGCATCACATCCCTCCGCACGGTACCGCATCCCACCAGACTGCGGGGCTCGGCTCCGCATCCTACTGCACAGCACGATACCGCACCCCACCGCACCGCATCGCGTCCCATTGCACCGCGGGCCTCCGCGCCGCATCCCATGGCACCGCACCGCACAGTACCGCATCCCACCGCATCCCACGGCACCGCACGCCACATAGGGGACCGTACCACATCCCGCGGCATGGCATCACATCCCACCGCACCGCGGGGCTCAGCACCGCATCCCACTGCACCGCGGGGGCCACACCGCACCGCAGGTTCCCTCCCTAAGGCATCACAGCACGCCGTGGGCTCCGCGCCGCGCCCTGGGCTCCTCACCCTCACCAAGGCACAGCATCCCGCTGGGGAGAGCCAGCCGCTCCGTTCCTTTCCGTTGCACTCCGCATAGCGCAAGCCGCAAAACGCCGCCCGCTCACGCTCTGCTCTGCCCCGCTTATGCGCCGCGCCCCGCCTATCCGGGCCGGCCCCCCCGGCCGGGCAGCACCGCCCGCTGCCCACCTGGCCGTGCCCTCCACACCCTCCGCGTGTCCCGCCCCCGGCCCGCCCCGCCCCGCGGGACAGACCCCGCGCCCGTCCCGCTGGCCCCGGCCCCGAGTGTGCGAGCGAATCCCCCTGTGAGCCTCCGCGGCGTTCGGGTGCTGACTCCGGCACATTCCGCCCCCTCCCACAGCCCCAGGCAGAGACTTTGCTACAGCAGCCGAAAAGTGAGTTTCTGAGCGCTGGAAACCACGCAAAAGCTTCACTGCAACATTGAGTATGGCCAGATTCACTGAAAAACTCAGGTCGTTTCTCTGGTTCCGCTCCTACAGGCTGCCGCTTCCCCGGCTCCAATTTTTTAGTTCTCCGTCAATTCCAATTTTTTCAAAATAACGAGATATGTTTCAAATAAAAGAGAAATGAGTCAGTGATGGCATAAAGAAGTTCCTCCGACTGGGGAGGACATTAAGGAAGCCGTTTGGGAACCTGCCTGTGCGGGGGGAAACGGGGGAAATGGGGCTGCGGGCAACTCTCCCGCCTGTGGCTCAGTTCTTACCGACGGGTTTCTAATGCGTGTGACAACGAGCGCAGAATTCTGCACCCTAAAAACATCCAAAACCTGAGCTCGGGCTCACTTCAGTGGCTTTCTGCACCCAAGCGTTTAGGAAGAGCCCCCTGTGCCATCCGATTCACTACTTTATGGGAAGCAGCAGCATTTCCAGCACCACCAACCGCGCTCTGCGCCCCGAGGTGCTGCCCGCAGCCCCGCGGAACAGCAGCCGTCCATAGAGCTTTAATTCCGTTCGGGCTGCACGGAAAATGTCACCACTGAGGCTTCCTATCGCCCTAAAGTGAGGGGAGGGGGGAAAGGAAAACTACTGTTCCGTTAATAAATTGTTCCTACAAATTAATCTTTCAGCATCATAAAACTGACTTCTTCTTAACCAAAACGGCTCAAGTCAGCTGCGTTTCCAAAGAGAGTCTGTCAGCATCGGTCACTTCTCTGTCCGGGTATGATTAATCCAGGAAGATTTATGTCGGAAACGCGAATGTACATTTATCGATTTGATCATGGAAGCGCCCGACACGCGGCCGTGCTGGGTCCCGGTCGGTCCTCAGGAAAAGCTCCCCTCGATGCCTGCAGTCTCCAGGTGAAAATCACCAGCACCTCAGCAACAGCTCCTACGCTCCAGTCACCTTAGAACTCCCGGAGTTCTCGTCCCTCGTGTGGAGTTCATGCAGACCCTCCGGCTACAGGCACAGATGAGGGCTGCCCGAGGCAGAGCCGGAGCGGTGGGTTAATGCCGGTGCAGGCACAGCCAAGCACCGAAGCATACCTGGCCTATGTATTTCCAGATGATTTTGTCTCAATCTGATTATCACGTTCCTTCTTGGCTGTGTACAAGGCAGATCGCACAGAACGCAGCTGAGCACCGGCAAGAGCGCGGGCTCCCTACCAGTGTCACCTGCAGCGGGCACAATCCCGGTGCCACTCACCTCTCCTCTCCTCCTGGGGCACCCCGACCCCTCCGGCTGAGTTACCGTGATGGGGGAAGCTCGCTCCCCTCTGGCCACGCAGTTGGCAGGCACTCATGCCCAAAGCAGGGGCCCCGGGGCTCTGTGCTGCCGGGAGCCGAGCCGCCCCCGCCGCGGGCAGCCCGTGCGCTCGGCCCGGCGCTGGCCGCAGCACCGCGGCGCTAATTGCCGGCTGCAGCTACGGACAATCGATGCGATGCCGCTCCCCATCGGGCCGGCAGCCGTGGGGAGGCTCAGCAAGCACCTGCGCCCGGGCGGCCTCGTCCATGAGCCGGGAGGGGCTGGCCCGGCCCCGGCGGCCGCGGGGCTCGCCCGGGAGCGGGGCGGGAGGCGGAGCTGGGGCCGGGCTGTGCCGGCGGCCGCTGTTCGTGGTGCTGAACTCCAGCAGGGCCTCACTCGTCCTGCGCGGAGCCAGCCCGGTGGCGGAGCGGGGCCCTCGGCTCGCAGCGCTCCCCGGAGCCGCCGCCGCTGCCCGGTGCCCGGTGCGGGCGGGTACCCGGTCCGGCGGGGCCGCTCCCGCCCGCCGGCGGTCAGTAGATGGCGCAGAACCCCCGGGAACCGAGGGGAGACCGGCGAGGGCTGCGGACGGCGCGATGGCCCCAACGGGTCGGGGCGGGCACCGCGCCCGCAGCCCGGCTGTGTGACCCGGGGCGGCCCCGGCGGCGCCCACCCTGTTTTGAGGCTGCTGGATTCAAACGGCAGCGAGGGTGGGAGCGGGCACGGCCCCGGGTGCCGCCCCGCCACGCGGCGCTAATTAAAACAAACAAACAGCGGCGAACGCACGCACGAACACACGGCGGGGCCGAGCAGCGCCGAGGGGCGGGGGCTGTGCCAGGACGGGCCCGGCCCGGTGCGAAGGAACGCGGCTCGCCCGGCCCCGCTCCTCCTCCCGCTGGACAAACATTAACGAAGGGCAAACGCGGCTGTAAATCAATCCCGCCGAAGGACACGGCCGGCAAACAAGCGCGCCCCAGCGCTGCCCCGGCTGCGCACCGGGCACGACTGCTCCGGCCGCTCTCCCACCCTCCGGCCCAGGCACGGCACCGGCAGCAGCAGCGCGGGCGCTGTCACGGCCCGAGGTGCGCCGAGCCAGGCCCGAGCTGTCCCCGTCCGGGCGGCCCGCGGGGTCGGGAGGGGCAGGGCCTCTCCCCCGGGCCCGGAGTGTCGCCGGTGAAGGCCCCGGTCGATGCCCCCCGCCTCCCTGATGCAAAAGCCTTTATGCAAAGTGCCCGCAGGGTAAATATTAAACAGCCCCTAATGAGGCCACCGGGGCCGGGGCGGCCCAGACCTTCCCGGTGCGCTCGGGGGCGGCGGCGGGCGAAAGGTGCAAACGGCGTCATTAGATTTCATATTTAATGTGGAAAACGCTCTGATTACTCCATCGATTTCTTTACAGTTAATTTGGCGAGAATTTCTCGCCGGCTTCCCAAGGCTTCAGCTTAGCCGGGATTCACATCGGGAGGGAGAAAGGAGAAGAGGAGGGGAGGAAAAGAGGTGCAGCTATGAAAAATAGCAGTGAGGTCGCGGGCAAACATGGAGCAGCTTTGGAGGGACGGGCTGTCCCCTCCTGAGAGCCGCGGGCGAGCGCGGGGTCCCCTCGGTGCCTCCCGCTGCTGCCCCGCTCGGGGAGCCCCACGGGGAACCTTCGGGACGAGCCCGCTCAGAGGGCGCACATGGAGAAGGACCCCCTCCGGCAGTGGATTCTAAAGAACTTCAGGCTCCCTTACACCCCTCTGGTGCCTTCACAAAATGTGTCTCTGCCGCGTTTTCCCCGGGCGCTACCCTTCCTCCAGAGCGAGGCCGGCGGGCAGTCGCAGCTCCAACAATGAATGGCTCGAAGCAGATTATTTTTTCCTGAACAAGACAAAGTCGGGTTTTTTTCTTCCTTTATCCTCTCCTGTTTCCTCTTTCTCACACACACGGGGAAAAAATCCAACAAACTGAAATGAATTCAGCCTCAAATCCCAGCGGGCTGCAGGAGGGATGTACTTTTTCTTTTAATTGTATTTATTTTTTCGGCGTCCCTTCACAGCCCTTCCAAATGTCAATGAAGGCGAGGGAGAGGGAGGGAAGACTAACAGAGAGACAGTCAAATAGATAAATATTCAGTGATAGAGAGGAGAGAGAGAGTGGGACAGACAAAGGAAAAAAGAACAGAGAGGAGAAGGGAGATGGGATGAATAAGATGGAGGCTGGAAGAGGTCAGCTTTGCAATTAGCAGTTCTGCTTACATTTCAAGAGACAGCCCAGGAAGTGTCAAGACCTCAATCCTGCTTCCATGTAACTACCAATTTTTCTTCTATTTGTCGGAGCTTCTGTAATCTGGGAGGTAGGAATCCCCCAGGGACGGCTGGAAGGGGCAAATACTCAAGATAAAGTGCAAGGCGAGACTGCGAGGCCTAAAATAAGCAGGCTGCATCCCCCTCACTGCCTCCCGGTTGTTGTCTGCAGGAAATCAGAAAAGGAAGAAATGAAGGCGGCTCTGGGTATTTATCTACCTGATAATTCTCTAAACGCCCGGGAGTGAGTTATAATTTGGACGTGAAATTTAATTTGCGTCGGCCGCAGTAATTTATGTTATTTTGAATTGATGTTCATACATCAATATCAATCGGGGCAGATTTTTACCACTTAGTAAGATCATCACACATTTAAAACCTGCACAAAATAAAATCGATACTTTATGCATTTACAGCCGGCAGCGCGGCGCGGAGGGGCGCGCAGGCTGCGCGGGGCGGGGCGGGGGCCCCGGCACCGCCCCACGGACAGGGACGCAGCTCTATGCAAATGCCCACGTGCTGCCGGCACCGGGTGGGCAGCGCCCGGCGAGGCCCGGAGTCCCCGGTACGCGGGGAGAGCTCCGCGGGCCCGGCCCGGAGCCCCCGGTACGCGGGGAGAGCTCTGCTCGGGATGCTCTACATCCCGACCCCCCCGTGCTGCCAGGCCCTCGCGGCCCCGGGGAAGCCGTTTCTGTAAGGTGCCAGCTTTGGGGTTTCATCGGAAAGGGAAGGCGGAATAATGAGGCTTTGTCTCTCTAACGGGATTACCGGGATCCGTTTATGAGAGGGCAGCGCTGAGGTGGCTGGAAAGAAGGGGCGGTCTGGGGGCAGCAGCGAACAATGGGACCCTCCGGACCCGGCAGCTGGGCAGAGCACGGCCGCTTCCCTCCGTCCCTCCCGGCCTGCAGCAGCCGGGGCTGGCAGAGCTCCCTGGCCGGCAGCGCCAGGGAAGGGATGCCAGCAGGCTCCGAATCGAGGGGTTGTTTCCAGTATCGATCTATGCAAATGAGGGGAGATTCAGGTCGACCAAATTGTCGTAAAAACACGCTCCAAATCGAAGAAAGTTCGCCTTAGCAATCGTTACGGGGAGATTGGAAACACAAACTCCATCCTCCTCTCGTGGGTAGCACCAGCAAGACGAGTTTTTTTCGCTGGTGGGGTGGCTGCTGAGGGAGGGAAGGCGGAAAGGGCAATTTCTGAGAGCTCAGACCTTTGAAACCGACTCGGCAGGAGTGGAAGCCAAAGAGAGCAACGTCCTCCACCGGCGGGCACCTACGGGCCAGCTACAGCGGGGAGGGAGGCCCTGCCCCAGACCCTTCCTAGCCCTGCTTTAGGTTTCTGGAACAAGGTGGTTGACTGAAAACAGGCACAGAGCACGGGGGTGGCCCAGCCGCGTCCCTGCACACCCGGGGAACGCTCGCAAGTTCTCACCGTCTCGGTAGTCGAAAGCACAAGACCCGTTGTGCTTTTGAAAGGAGAAAGATTTGGCCCTTCCCTTATTTTTGTCTGTGAAACGGATCAGTGACCCTGGCTCCAACTCGGATTGACTGTCTTGCGTTCTCCAGGGACAAATTAATGGAGACCTATCACTTAATTAACAAACCCTCACTCACGGTATATTAAAGCCGGGCTCTGCACCCGGAGCGCAGACGGGAGGGTTTGGGGAGGCGGCAGGGCACAGGTCCGGACCGGGACGGCCATCTCTGAGCGGACAATACGGGACCCGCTCGGGAGCACCCCAGGCACCAAGCACCGGCAGCAAGCACCGGCAGCGGGGCAGCGGAACCGCGACACGGCCGGTTCGTGTCACGGAGAGACATCCACGCAAAACTCACAGTGCGCGGCCTAATGATAACTACAACCAGTTAAAAAAAAATTAAAAAATGAAATCAAACGAATTTAGCCACCAGCATTTCTCAGGCACCGCTCACCCGCCGGGCTCGGCTCATTCGAACCAAACGCGTGTCCCAGCTCACCCAGACCCAGGGGGACGCGGGCCCCGAGCCCCGCCGCGACCTGAGCCCACCGCCCCCACACAAAGCAGGGGCACCGACTCCTCTCAGCGGTCATTACCAGGGCTCCCCCGTACCCCGTCCGTGGGCCCGGTTCAACCGCCAATTCCAGCATTTCCGCCTCGCCTCCGCGCTCCGGGCAGCGCTGCCGCCGGCCCGAGCGGCTTTCGGCGGCGTCCCGTTACCGGGTGCGCTGGGCGATCTCCTGCCCGCGGCAGGCGAGCCTGGCCCGGGGAACGGGGAGAGCCGGGGCGCCGCACTGCGCTGCCCGAACCCCGAGCCCCGGCTCGGCTCGGCTCGGCTTTGTCTGAGGAACCGGACGGTGCCGGTGCACCGAGCAGGGAGAGGGCAAGGGAGAGAAATGGAGTGGCAGAGCGGGGATCGGTGCTGCTCTTCAGGGACGGGCAGGGACCGGGGCGGCCTGCCCAGGCCCGAGGCCCCGCTCTGCCGCTTCCGTGCCCCGAACACCCCGCAGCGGGCTCACCTGCAAGCCGCAGAGCAGACATCCGCTGAAACTCCGGCTCCTGGAGCCACTTCCACATTCTGCGGAAGGTCTCCCGGCCGGATTTGAGCTTGCTCCAGGGCTTGGGGTTCCTCAGCAGGTCTGAGAGCGTCCCTTGAGAGCGGCACAGCACCCTCTGGGCGAAGATAGCCTGGGGGATGCTGTACCGCTTGAGCTCGGTGGTGATCCTCTGAGCTACTTCTTTGGTATTGATTTCTTCCATTTGCCCTGAATTACTTCCACTGTTGACCTGCGAACCAGTTACAGAAGGGTTTTGCTCCCTGGCAGAGCCCAGGATCTGCCCGTGGCTCTGGGCATTCAGGTGGGCATGGGGGTGGTGTGGGATCCCGTTGATAGGCACCATGCCAGCGGAGGTGGGGGTGAGGTGTTGGTCGCCATGCCTGGCTAACATGGCAGGGTGGTGGGCTTCAAATCCGTTTGGGGTGAGCATTTTCTCGGCGGGCATGGTGGCACTGGGATGAGCGTAGTGGGGCAGCCCTTGCTGGGAGTTGTGGATGCTCCCCAGGCCCGATCCAGACAACGGAGAGAGGCTCTGCCCCATGCCGGTAACATCCTTGTGGTAGGGGGTGTAGAGATTGTTCATAGACGCCAGACCCCTCTCGTCCCGCATGAGCGTGAAGCTGCCGCTCACGTTGCCCGGTATCCGCTGGTGGGGATGGTGATGGTGGTGATGGTGGTGGTGGTGGTGAGGGAACTTGTCCGAGACCGTCGAGATGGGAGGTAGAGGCTGCAGAGGGGTTAACGTGGTGTAGGTGCTGCTCATGCTCATGCCGGGGGGTGTCTCGCAGGCCATGGTCATGGTGGGGTGCAGGGGGCCGGTCAGGGCGTGCTCGGGCGGCCGGTGGTGGTGGTGGTAGTCGCCACCGTCGAGGATGGACGCCATGCCCATGGAGCGCGGGTGGGCCGGCAGGTGGCTGCCGCGGTGGGCCACCGCGCTCCGGTGGTGGGGGCTGCCGCTCATCAGGTCGGCGGCGGCGGGCACCGGCTCATGGCTCACCCCGTGCAGATCGCCGATGTTCTCCATCGCCAGCTGCGCGTTCATCGTCGGCCGTGCGGGCGGCGGGACCGCACATCTATCTGGTGGGCGGCGGGGCGTCCCGGAGCTCTTGGCGGCGGCCGGTTGCTCCCGCGGGCCGGCGGCGGCGGGCGAGCGCTGCGGGCTGGTGGTGGCGGTGCTGCTGCTGCTGTTGCTGCCGGGGCTGCTGGCTTTTTCCCGGTTTCGGTTGGTTCTTTTTTTTTTTTTTTCTTTTAATTTTTATTTCGTGGCAATGTATTTATTTGTTTTTTCCCGCTGCTGGCTGGCGCCGCCGGGCCGGTCCTAGGGCCGCCGCTCCCTCAGGCCGGGCCCCGCAGCCGCGGCCGCGGCGGGTGTGTGGCCGCGTCCCTCGCCATCCCCAGCCATGGCTCTGTCTCTGTCTCTGCCCCGCGCTCCGGCTCCGCTCCCTGCTGCAGCGCCGCCGCCGCCCGCACCGCGCATGCGCGCGGCGCCCCCGCCCGCCCCGCCCCGCCCCGTGACGTCAGCGCCGCTATTAAGCGGGCGAGCCCCGCGCGGCGGCGCCCAGAGCTGGTGGTGCCGTCGCTGTTGCCCCGGGCCCGCCGCCCCCGCCCGGGGCACAAAGGGCCCAGAGCCCGCCTCCGCTGCCGGCCAGGGACACCCGCCCCGCCCCTTCGGTGACTCCGCGTTTTCCGTGAGCGCGGAGCCTCCTCACCGGGAGCTTCCGGAGGTGACACCGGACCGCCCTGCCCCACGGTGCCCGCGGGCCGTGCCCCCCGTGTCCCCCGCACTCCCCGCCGTATGTGCCCACGCTGTCCCGGTATCGCTCCTCTCAGGTGCCCTGCGGGGAAGCTCCCCTAGCCCGGCCCGGGGATGGGGGCCGGGAGCCGCACGGCGCCGCGTCCCGGGGCCGGCCCCGCGGCTCCGCTCCCGCACCCCTCCCGCAGCCCTGCCGGGGGTGCCACGGGTCCGGCCGGGCGGTGCGTGGGCAGGAACGCCCCCCTGCAGCCCCCGCCGGGACCCCGGGCAGTGCAAGGCGAGCATATGTCCCGAGGCGCCCAGCAGCCGGACATGCCGCTGGTTTTCTTTTATTTTTTCTTCAAAAAGAAAGAAAAGGAGGCGGAGGAGAAAGAACAAGCGAGCTCACCCGCCGGCCCCCCTCGTTAGCTAAGGTGCCTTTATGCTGGAAGAAAGGGCAGATGTGCCTATTGTTCGCCCATTAACAATAACGAACCACGCCGGGCAGAGTGCAGCGTGTGCGCGGCGCCGAGCGGCGGGAGGGACGGGCCGAGCCGAGCCGAGCCGCGGGGCCGCAGCCGGGCGGCACCGGGCCGGCAGCGCACAAAGGCCGCCGCCGCTTCCCCCCGCTCCGCTCTTGGGCACCGCGGTGTCTCTCGGCACCCTGCGGAGCCGCTTGTCCCTATCGTCCCCATGGCCAGGCCCGGGGACAGCGAGCAGATCTGCGCCGCGCTGGGGCTCGGGCCGGGCTCCCGGTGTCTTTTCCATGGAGCGGGGATAGGAACCGAGCACCTGTCCTGGCAAAGCCCACCGGCGGCACGCACAGCCGCTGCGTCCCGCGGGACCCGTGCAGGGCTCAATGCGGGGGCATTGTCACCGTCCCGCGCTCCACTGAGAGCTCCGAGACCCGTTCCTTGGCAAGAGGCAGGAGCGGCTGGCAGCTGCCCCCAGGGAACGCAGGGACAGAGACAGGAGCCGCTCCTGGGGCAGGGTCCCCCTGGCAGCCAGCTGAAAGCAGCCCCTGGGGTTACTTTTCTCGGAGTTATTGCCATAACTTTAGTGACAAGGCCTGCGGAGAGTCCCCTCGGTGCGAGGGCAAGGGCACGGCTCGGGGTAACGTGGGGTCTCACTGTTCTCCGGTTCACCGAGGCAGCGAGACCCCTGGCCCCGCGCTTTAAGCCCAAAGCACCGCACCGACAGCCTCGGCTCTGAACCCCACGGCCGGAGCCAGGCCTGGCCCCGCTCCGCCCCTGCTGCCCGTCCCCACGCCCGCGGGAGCAGCTGCGGCCCCGCCGCGGGGTGCGGACCGTGCCTCGCACCGCAGCGCCTGGCCCGGCCTCCCGCACTCACACATCAGCGGGACCCGGAGCTGAGCGGAGCCCCCGGTGCCTCCCGCACTCCTGGGCGCTCACGGGAACGTGCCCCGGGAGCCGCCGGTGCCTCCCGTACTCCTGGGCGCTCACGGGACCGTGCCCCCAGCGGGGGGAATGCACGGGGACCGGCCCCGAGCGTGGCTGCGGGCGCACAGCCTGCGTGTGCCTGCGCTCGGAGATCAAAAATCACCAGGCGCTCGGAGGCTCGCAGGAAACTTTTAGAATCTCAACTATCCTCTGTGTGTGTGTTGCGTGTATGGCCCTGCAAGCGAGTATACTTTTCGCCTCTGTAAATTCGGAATTTGCACAGCGGTTTTATGTATTTCCTGAAATTAACACACATACACACATACATACAAACACTTTTAAGAATTCTGAGCTACTGAACCCCGTCTCCGAAAGAAATCAATTGCTCACTACCGTTCATTTTCCCTGGGTGCAAGGAGTTCCCCGTATTTTATTTTGTGAAAAAAAAAAAAAAAAAATCCCACGTACAGATTCCGCACTGTTCCTGCCACCCCAGCCGTCCCCATCCTAAACGCTTCCACAACTCTCTAAATTTTTTTACGCTGACAGTATCTCCATTTCTGATAGCGAGGAATAGATAAGGAGATGTATATCTGCCAAAGAAGAAAAAATAAACCTGAAACCTAATCAATGATCTCAGAAAATGTTTAGGATGAAATAAAATAAAATACAATAGAATACAAAATTAAAATGTAATAAAATACAGTAATCAAATAATCGAGAACGTTTTGAGCCCGAAGTGAACAGCTGTGATTGTTTCCCAAGCCAACGCAAGGTGATGTCACAGATCTAATCGAAACATTGTCAGCTTCTTCATTATCAATATCTGTACACAATTTACAGTTTAATTAAAAATATTTAATCTCAGTGTATTTAGCGATTAGTTATCAAAGCAAACGTCACAGCGAATATGTTACTTCCTCGAGTTTGTAGGAAATTGCAACATCCAATTTTTCTTCAAGAAATGAGTATAAACCCGACCGCTAACAATTTGGAGAGTCCTGTGACACGCCGGCCTCCGTCGAGGTTCAATCTCTAGCCTTACAAAAGAGTGGCCGTACAAACGCACCCAGCTCCCCCCAGCCCTACATGCACCTTTTATTTTTAAAATATTTTTTCCGTTACTCTGGGCTGGCCCAACGACGAAGCGGCTCCGGTGCGCAACAGCCTCGGGCGCGGAGGACAAAGCAGCACCTGGGCCCGACCGCCCCGGTCCCGTCTCAGCCGCAGGGTGCCCCGGGAGCCCGGGATGGGCTCGCAGGAGCCCGGGACAGGGCAGACGAGACCGGCACACTCCCCGCATTCTCCCTTCTCCGCCGTCGGGGGTGCCGTGCGTGGGCTCCCCTCGTCGCGGAGCCGGCGCGGTTCCCCCGCGGAGCTTCCCGCCCCACTGGCGAAGGGCGAGCGCCGGGGAGAGCTCATTTCGGTGCGCTAATCAATTACTGCTTGTGCAGTCAAGTACCATATATTTAACAGAATAATCGTTACCGCCCTTAAGTCTTTATTTGATCAGCAGATACTCGGAGCGGACTTAAAACGCAACTTTGCTTGTTTGAATTGCGTGGCGTGTGTGTGCTTTTTAAATCCGAGCTAATGACACCATGAAACGGCCGTAATCTCCCGCCTGACGCCAGCAAACACCGCGCGGGCACCGGGGCCCGCCCGACGTGGCAGCCCGGCCGGGGCAGCGGCCACAGCGCGCTGCAACCGACCGGACACAATGTCTTTTCTTCCCTTGTTCTTTTCTTCTCTCTCTCTCTCTTTTTTTTTCCTTTTCCTTTATTTTCTTTTTTCCCCCTTTAATTTATTTTTATTTGTATTATACTTTTCCACTTTGATTTTCTTTTAATGGCGTGTGAGGGGGCTGCCGCCGCCCGCGCCCTCCGCGCCTCCTGTGCGGTGACAGCTTGAGGCACCGGGTCCCCTCGCACGGGGAGCGTGTCAAAGGTGACGCTCGAAGGCTCCCAAAGCCAACAGCTGCCGGGGGGGATTAACTTTTCCAGACTTTCCCCTGTCGAGCTTCTTGGAAACTTGCTTGGCGACAAAAACATATACATCTGTCGGGGGCAGGCAGAGAACAGAGGGCTGCGCCGGCCAGGGCAGGTGGGGGAGGGCCTGGCTTTCAGGGGAAGCTGCGGCGCGGCGGGGGCTCGCTGCGGGTGCCCGCCCGGGGGGGCCCTGCCCTTCCCCTCTCCCCCGGGCCCGACTTCTGCCCGAGGGGAGCCCCGCGGAACCCGGGGTCGGCAGCGCAGGGGCTGAACTCGCTCCCAGCCGGCCCCTGCCACCCGCCTAAGGGCGCTGGGCGCTTCCCTTCTCCCCTCTGGAGCCCCACGGTGGGGTCTGAAGGACGCGGGGCTGGGACAGGGCACCGAGCGAGCCCGGGCGCTGCCCGGCCGAGCCGCCGCGGTCCCTCTGCAGCCGCGCTCTCCCGCACCCCCCGGAGCAGACCGCAGCGCTTGTTAATGAAGGAACTTATGGAAGATTGCAAAACACCGTAAATAATTTAGCATTGTATTTCAGGAAAAAAAAAATAGCTTTCTTAAATCATCTCCTCAATATAACTTGCAGACTTACAGTATGGCCCTGGTAAGTCTAAATTTTTAAAGTAGCAATACTCAAAGAGACAGAGATGTCTGTATTAATTATTTATCCGCTGGTGCCTTCCTTCGTTTCTAACTTATTATTAATTAGGCGCCTCTAGTCTTTCGCAGAGAGCTCCACAGAGCCAGTTGCAGCTTTAAATATGAATTAAAAGCAAATCCAAGGTACTGTAATGCGAAAATTATTCCGTGTCTTCTATGGCAGAGATGAATAGCTGCGCAAATCAATACTGTGAAGCTATGCTCCAAACGACAGGGTTATTGATAGCTTATATTAATGATGTTAATGATGGAAAAAGGAAAACAAGAACCCGACCAACTTATAAACTTTTTATCTGCTGAAACCCCGCAATCAAGAGGACAGGAGTATGAATTAAGGGGGCTGCAGATAATAAGAACATTATTTATGAAACCGGATAAATGACTTCTGATAGTTTGATGCGTTTGAACTCTACACTGCCGCCTTCTCGGAGGCAGGCTGGGACCGGCGGGGCGCTGCCCCTAGCCGGGGCGGTCCCGGGCCCCAGGGAATGTGCGATCCACGCACGAAACACGCACGATCCACGCACGGTACACGCGTGGCGGCGCGGCGGGCGGCAGCCCTGGGCTGTGGATCCTGCGAGGATGCCCCGGGAAAGCCGCAGGGAAACACTCCCGGGGCCAAAGGACGCGCTCCTCACGGGCACCGCCGCCAGCTGTGCCCGAAGATGGCCTGCGGAGCGTCCCCGGCACGGCCGGGCAGAGCTGGGGGAACGGGAGGAGGAGAGAGGGAAGGAGCCGCGCTCCTCCTCCCCTGCAGCCACCGCCCACGGCGCTCCGCGACCCGCGGGGCCGGGCCGAGCCTCACCCGCCGAGCCGGGGTTCGCGGGCAGGAGCTGCCGGCGGGTCCGGCCCGGCCCGGCCCGGCCCGTCCTACGGCGGGACACCGCTGCTGCCCCGGTGCTGCCCCGGTGCCCCCTCCCTCACCGGGCCGGGCCGGGAGGGCCGCGGGGCCGCCTGCCCTCTCCACCGCCCCTCGCCCCACGGGTACCCTCAAACAGGAGTGATCCTCGGGGTCACAGCGGCGCGGGCTGTCCGAGCCCACGGACGGGGACACAATGGGGATCAATAGGCTTTGGAGAACGCCATTCTTCTGGGTCATTACTCAGGGAAAGGTGCAGTTAAATCCCCGGGGTGCACGGAGGTGATGCAGTGCCAGGCCCGGGAAGGGCACCTGGCCGCGCCGGCAGCACGTGGCGCCGAGCTAGCAATTAAGGCAGGGACACGTTTTAATCTGGCAGCGCTGCTCGCAGCGCCCTGGGTTCTCAGCTGAGATCTTTATTAGTTACATGTAGGAGCGAATATAGTCCGTCACATTTTTTTTTATCCTTTTCTCCCCTTCCGCGGACGCCAGACCGAGGGTTCTGTAAAGTCTTCGCCTTTGTAATTATTAGTATTAGACATTTTCCCATGCAATGCTCTTCCTTTGCCTGTCCTAGAGCATTTTATAAAATTCTTTGTCTAGATGCCGTCTCAGATATCAATGATCAATCTCATAGATAATTTCCCCCGTACTTTAAAACCCTAATGGTTTAAGAAATATTTTAAAAAATATATTTTTGTAATTATTATTTTTTAAAAAAGCTTCCACCAGAAGAAAGTCGCACTTGTTTCCAAAAACAATTCACAGCAGATAGTGTAGATATCACTTAATTCCTACAGAAATCAATGTGAAAATTAGATTTATTGGCTACTTACATTGTTAAAAATGACAAAGTGCTCCCTTTTATTTTCATAAAACCACAGAAGACCGAAAATCATTTAATAAAGAATCCACCTAGTTTAATTTCACTGTAGGTCTCTTGCATCGAAACCAATTCTTCGAGCCTCTCCCTCATAAACCTGCCTTCTATTCTAGTATTAAGATCAAAAATAATATTCTCAAAGAGAGTTAAAATAGTAGCATTTGTTTGCTGGCTGAAAAACCTTTCACGCCGTTAGCTGAAAGAGGTCATGTAAATAAAACAGGATCTGCGGTTTCAAATCGTTCGGTGTTCTCTACTAGCCCCAAAGATTTGGTGATTTCTATTTTTATTTTTTTCAACAAAATTCCCCCTTAAAAAAATATTTAATTAGTGTATTTCTAAGAAACGGGAGGGAGAACAGAAGAGAAGAGGAGAGCGCAGGGCCGGCGCTGCCGGGCGTGTGGCGGCCGAGGCGGTGCGGGGCCGGCGGCGCGGCCGCTTCTGCTCCCGCTACTTGTTGGGTTTGGCTGCGAGGGAACGGAGCAGCGGGCAGGGGCGGCTGGCAGTCCCCGAGCCTCGGGCATCCCCGAGCCGCGGGCAGCCCCGAGCTGTGGGCATTCCCACAGCCCGGCCGCTCCGCAGGGCCCGGCGCAGGCTGGGGGTGCGCTGCCTTCCCCCCGAGCCCTGCCGCCCTCTCCTCGGCAGGGCCAGGTCGGGGGGAGCGCTCCGGGCCGTGCCGGGCCGTGCCGGGCCGTGCCGGGGGCTCGGGCAGCGCCCGCCCTCCCGTCCTGGCCGCTACGCGGCACCGCGCCTAACGCCGCCGGGATTTAGGATCCGCGCCCCGGCCTGGGAGAGCGTCGATAAAATTCTGCGTATCAAATGAGCAATCATTTGTTGTGGTTACGTGTTGGGTAATGAAAGATGTTAGCAGGATCAATAAAAATGAAAACACTTTTACTTACATCTTGAATTACTGTTTTAAGGAGTGAGCTGTGGTGATGCAACAAACCAGAGAAAGATCTACAACCATCAAATGTCTTCAAATGAAATCAAAATGAACGCGTGTCATCCTGGGCTCAGCCCGGCCCCCGGCCGAAAGCTCTCCCTGTTCGTGCACCCTGAGAGGGCAGGGCCGGCCCGGCCCGGGCCCCGCTCCCCTTGGCCGTGTCATCCCACCACGTCGGCTTATTTCTATTTCGAAAGAAAAACTCAGCTATCTTCCGGGGTGTCTAAAGGTCAAATAACAGGTCGTAGCCCGAGGCAAATGGGAATTTTAGAGGGATGAGGAGCCAGCCAGCTCCACGGCATCCTAAAAACTTTCCCTCGGCGGCCGCTAAATAATAAAATATCTACGCATCTCTATGGTTTATTCTCGCGTACAGCGAGCCGGCAGGCACACGCTCGGGCATCCGTGCGACTGGGCTGTGCAGCGCACCAACCTGCGGAGGAACCTGCTCCCAATCGATCCCCCGACCCGCAATGGCCGGCGCAGAGCTGCTTAGCCCGGCTGAAATAAAAGCGGGGCCCTTATTAGAAGAAAATTATCGGCATCGATTTCGGGGACATTCACGGTGAATTTAGCAAGGAACGGCCCCAAACATGGAGGCTGCCGGTGCTCCGGGACCGCTCCCGCTCTCGGACGCGCCGGCGGGCAGCGGCCGCAGCCTGCGCGGGGCTGCGCGGCGGCGGAGCGGGTGCGGAGCTGCCCGGTGCCTACGCGCGGCCCCCGCGCAAGGACCGCGGGCCGCTCTGCGGGCGCGGAGGCTCCGGACTGGGCTCCCTGCCCCGCCTGAGCGCAGCCCGCTCCGCGGGCGCGGAGGAGGCCGCGGGCGCCGCTCGGGCCCCGCTCCGCCGTCGCTGCGCGGCCGCGGCCGCCCCGGCGCGCCCCGCCCCGCCCCGCCCGCCGGCCCCGCCGCCCGCGCCGTGCCCCGCTGGGCACGCTTACCCCGCGTCCGCCGCACGCCGCCGGGACGGCCATCCGCTGCGGGCTCGCCTCCCAGATTGTCCCTAGGAGGAGAAAACTCAAAGTAAAAAAAAAAAAAAAAATTCTATCTGCATAATTTCAAATGAGAACGAGAGGAAGAAAAAGAAGAAGGGAAAAAATGAAAAAAAAAAAAAAAGGGCAAACGCCGCGGCTGCCACGCCAGTCCCATTTAAAAAAATAAAGCACCAAACCCTCACAAGGTGTAGGAGAGATCTTTTATTGGACCAACTTAAACGCAAGAATTTACAGCCAGAATTACACGATCTTCATCAGCCCAACAGGCACCAGAGGCAGAGGCACAGGCAGCAATTTGTGTATTCCCTGGGTCTGCACGAGCTGAGATGGTTTTGGTGGAGAAAGGGGATGGGAGAGAGGATGGACCCTCTTTCCCTCCAAAGAGCCTCAGTTTGTTGCTCAGGTAAAAATAAAAATAGGAAAAAGAAAAAAGAAAAAACCACAACGAAAAATCTCTTCAGCGCCCCATTTTGCTCCATCTTTAAGTCCAGTTCAGGATCAATTCCTTCCCTTACATCCCCAGCCATAAGCCAACAGCTTCCAGCTAAACCTTTTAAAGGTTAAAAGGAACAAAAATAGAAATAATAATCAAGGGGGTTTTCTTCTCCTCCTGCTTGTAGGACAGCGCATTTTGGTCAGTCTAGCCTTGCATTTAGGGATGCTACTTGCATTTGAATAGCTGCCTGGCTGGTTATGGATCGGGAGGCTATGAGAGGAATCAGTATGCAAATTGTTTCAGTTACAATCGAAGGGTTCGATCTGGAGAAGGTGCCTGAGCGGAAGTCGCTGTCAGCCAGCGGTGCATTAGGCTGCCATTGCCTCCGCCGTCTGGGCCTGCTCTCCCTTTCCCTCACCCTTTTTTATGCTTGTGTACAGGTTTCTCCGGCGGTAATTAAAACATACACACAAATCAGGGGCTGCTGCATATCACGTTGGTGCCTTTTGCAGGCTGCGGGCACAGGGAGAGGGGGAGTGCAGAGAATATATCGCCGTGCTGCTGGGGTTATTATTATGCAGCAAGGGTGAGGCGATCAGTGAAATAAAACATTTATAAATGGTTTCGTGCTTACAGTAGGAGAGGTGGGTTGTGAGGGGGGGGCGCACGGGCGCTGATCACACAGTGCAGGCTGCAAATCGATAAGCCTTTCCTTGTAATCCCAGTAATTGTGGGAATCACGGCTCTCAGTTAAAGGGACAGCGGGCTGCAGCGGGGGGCTGCGCTCGCACAGCCTCTGCTCCCCAGCGCCAGCCCGGGCTGCCAGCCCCGCCTGCGAGGCCGCTGGCACGGCTAAGGGCACGGGGCAGGGGCACGCTGGCACCACCGAGCACTTCCACAGAGCCCTCGATGGCTGCAGTGAGGCCCTTCCTGTCACCTGCGGCATCCTCCTCCAGAACACCCGGCCAGAGGCACGGAGGGGAACGAGAGCAGCCCCGCGGTGCAGACAGGGGAAGGGGCCGCTCGCAGCTGTGCCTGCCCTGGCCAGGCTCCCTGTGGCTGCCCCACGTTCCCACGGAGCCCCGACAGCCCAGGCCAGCTCCTTCCTCTGTCCTGGCACTGCCAGGAGCTGCCTTGAGAGGCATTGGGCGCTCTGCACTGTTCAGGTCTCCCCGGATTTAGTGCTATTTTGTCGTGTGGCAGAAGGATGAGAAGAACTGGTGCTGGAATCAGGCCGGCGTGAGCTGTTCCTGCCCAGATTCCCTGGGCACTGCCCTGCATCCCCCAGGTGTGTGCCTGCGGCTCGGGGTGCCAGCAGCCTCGGGGCCGGCCGGCGAGGGGGCGGCGTGGGCAGGAGCAGGGCCCCATGCCCCCGGCGCTGCTGCCCTCTCGCTGCCGCTGACCATCTGTCATTCAATTAGGGCTGGGAGGCAGCTGAGGGCTGGGGGGAGCGGGGCTGGGGGTCAGCGACCCCGCGCACAACGGCCTGCTGCCTCGCCGGGCGGAAGAAGTTCAAATGTTAAATGCTCTCCGGCCCCGGCTCATCCAGGCCACTCGCCTTTGCAGGCAGCCGAGGGGTGAAGGGCATCAGTCATTAGCACTTAGATTTCAGCTCCGAGGCTGACCCTGCCTTCTGTTGGGGGATTTTGGCCTGAAAAGCCTTAACCCTTCCAGGGCGGCCCCCTCCCTCCTGCAGCCAGCACCCGGGTAGCCCCAGGCCGGTGCTGCCTGACCAGGCTGCTCCCCACAGCTCTGGGGCTGCCCCCCTCGGGCAGGTGGGTTTGGGCAGAGCGGGGGTCCCTGCAGCCCTGCCCGCTCCCCTGACCCTGCAAAGGGCGAGGCAGGGACACAGGGCAGTGGCAGCCAGGCTGGACACGGCACACGCGGCCTGCCCACCCACGGCTGCACCGCCTGCCGGGCCCACACCCCCGCGCCTTCCTACAAACACACCAGAACAAATTGATGAATTGAGTTTCCACTATGCTAATTTGGACATTATAAATATTTAACTATCAACCCTAGCAGCCAGCCAGAGAGGGCTCCTCTCTTCTTTACAAGCCACTTAATCTAAAGTAAATGTTTGCCCCAGAAGTGGCTAGGGCAATCTGAGCATCTCATTCCCTGCCCCTGACTCCCTCAGGGGAGCCCTGAGGGTACAAAAGGGGGTCTTGTCACATTTGACTCCTTTTGCAGAGTCTCCCTGGTAGCCTTCCTCCTTGTTTTGGGTGTGTTAAGAAGCTCAGCTGAGGCAGAGATCGAGCTGTGGCTTCTGCCCAGGAGGATTCTGACACGGTGGCCCAAATCAGAGGTCTCTGGCCACATCACCTGACACTGGGCTGCTCTGCCTGGAGCAGATTTCACGTGTATTCAGAGATGGAGAGATTCCTGACTTTGAATGAAGACAATGAAGAATTAGTTTTCATTCTCTTTCAATGAAAACAAATTCCTCTGTCCCATGAAAACCCACAATATTTATAATTTCAGTGGGATTATACCTAGCAAGTGAACCCCTCCATGTTCTTTCATTTCAAGGACAGATTGCATACCCCTCATGGCATGAGCATTTGGTATGTTTGGTAGATTTTCATGTTTTATATACTTACTGTTTGCTGCTGAAGGATAGTAATTTTCTCTTTCAACATGGTAGCACATCACAAGTGTTTGTTAATGATCGCAGAACTTTGTTTTTCTAAAGGGCTTGAGCAGCTCTTTAGAGCTCTTGTCTGTAACAGTCTTGCAAGTTATTCACCTTAGAGGCTGTGGAAGCAAAAGAAAATGTCACCCAGAGTAGTGCAGGGATTTGTGGGGCTCCAAACAGCTCATCTGGGGCTTGGGCCGGCATTTTTAAGGCATTTGTGTGGCAGCAGCTCACTCACATGATGGTAGGTCCTGGGAAGTTGCCTTTCTGTTCCTGATCTCTGTTAATTCATTAGTGAGAAGCTCAGGATATCTGTTACTTGTGCTGACTCAGTCTCTCACCTGCTGGCAAAAAGTGAAGTTGTCCTCTAAAGAGGAGTGCCCTGGTGCTTTGGTACCTCCCTGGGGCAGACACGATGTACCCCTGTGAGCTCACATCCCTCCTGACAGCCCTGGCCAAGCACAGAGCATGGCATCAGACAAAGGTTCATTAGACAAAGGCTCTAGACTGTGCCAGATGTGCCAAGAAAACATGAGAACAGCCATGGGTGTTATGAGTTGAGCATGCACAGGAACATGACATCAATCCCTACAAAATACACAAGGACAGGAGATGATGCCTTGCCTGCAATGAACCTGCAAACCTGTGCATCTTCCCTCACAGCCTCCTCCCTCAGCTATGTACAAACACAGGGAATGCTGGTGTATTTTTGTGCTCTCTCATTCTCCCTGCCTAGGAGGAGCTGGCAGCAGGCTGGTGAGGTGCTGGGAGAAGGGACAGTGCAGCCCATGAGGGTGTAAAAGCAGGCTGGGTGCTGCACTGGAGATGTGAAACACTAGTTTGCTGTAGGGTCAGATATTGGATTACCAGCAAAAGTTGATCCCAGTCACATGACAGATCTTACATTTGCTGTCATAAAATCTATCATTATTTAATAGGCATGGAAATCAAATTCTTCTGTGGACTATGAAGCAAGAATCTTTTAAAAATGTCTGTTTACCACAACAGACAACATATTGATCATTAGTTTTGAGACCTCACAGACAATTCAGAGATGTGTGTGAACACTAGCTGGCGGCTTGCTTTGCTCTATTCACTGCTCAAAATCAAACCCCACTAACTGCCACACACTTAGCTTTCCAATCAGGTAGATTTTAATTTCTTTACTTAAAGACTACTGTTTTATTTAAGACAAATAAAAAAATCATAAAGGACCAACCTGCCTTCTGGGGATGCTGCTGTTTGCAGTGATGCTGACAGGTACACACAGTGAGGAGACACTCCTGTCTTTTGCCACAGAAGAAAAACTGCCTTCTCTGAATGCAGCTGACCTGGTATTTACCACTGTGAACAGCCTCATCCATTTTGGCAGCACAAAGGGGCTGATCTCCTCCTGACTTGAGTCAATATAATTTTTTTCCCTGGTATTAGGGGCACTGGGATGGGTGGAAGATGGACCAGGTTGCTTTATTCTTTGCAAAGCCTACAAGTACTGTTTCCATCCTTCAACCTCCCCATTTCTGCCTTGGGATCCCTGGATGAGAGTTGTGAGATGAAACTGAAAGGAAAAGTTGCAATGCTGGTGTGGAGCATGTAGGAACCTGGCAGAACCTGCTCTCCTCCATGCTCTCCTCCAGCCAGTGACAAAGGTGTGTCTGTCTGTCCCTCCTCTGTGCCCTGGCAAGGCAGTTCAGGTCATGACAAAGGGCTCCGGGTAAGGATCACTAACAGCAAATCACTGACTGGTGATTGGTACCAGATTTCCTGACAGAGACAGTAAGTCATCTCACAGGGGTTGCTGTGGAGTGTTTGTAGATGTGTTTTTCCATCCCCACGAGCTGCCATGGCCCCATGGTCCCCAGGCTGAGCCCCCTGGCCCCAGCAGCCAGTGGCACCTCTGTGACACCCAGCACTGAGCAGAGGAGGGGGAGCAAGCCCTATCTCCCTCTAGCTTTAGAACTAGCACAGTCTTTAATCTGTGCATATTTTAAGGTGTGGGGATCCCATAAATCCTTTCACATCTGGGATCACTTGTAATGGCCAGTGTCAGGAGTTTACAGAGGAGCTTTCCTAAGATCTAGTGCCCAGAATCAATAGCAGCTGCAACTCCAGCCGGGGGATAGGCTGAATCCCGATTTGATTCTCAGGTGTTTTCAATTGTATTTCCAGCAAAAAATTACTGTTTTTAAGTGATTCTGCTGGTCTGGTGGTGCCTTTTGAAGTTGCCTTTATTTCTTTGAGCTCAGATTCCTTGAGATCCTCTAGGTGCTCCGTCCCCAAGCCCGCATGTATCTAATAAACCTGACAGCTTCCCAGCAGATGTCTCTATCTTCTTCATTTTCTCCTTTATCAAGGGGACAGACTTCACTGGAGAGTGCATCTCAGCAAGTGAGGCGAGTGCAGGCTCTTTAGAGAGCTCCCAGAGGCCCAAGGCATCTACTCCAGCCATGAAAGAGCAAGGGGACCCTGTGTGGCAAGGCAGGGTTTGACACACACACCCTGCAGCTCCCATACCTTCATTCCCCACTTTCCCCTTGCCCTGGCAGCATCAGCTCCCATCTGACTGCAAGGATGCAGGCTGCTCTGGGGTGAACTTTTTGAGGTTTCAGCCACCTGGGGAGCACCCCTCATCATTAACAGCATCACCATTCCTGTTTGTGCTCTGTCTGGGACCACCAGGAAAATGGAGTCTGGAGAAAAGGGCTCTGTTGTACAGCCTTGGGCACAGTGTGCTGCCAGGACTGCTGGCTGGACTCTGCCCTCTCCATGAGGTGCTTCTGACTCTGTGCTAAATCACAGGCAAGTTGGGGCCAGACTTCCCTTGGCTGTCCCAGCTTGCTCTGAAGTGCCTACATCTGAATTCCTTGTGGGTGGAAGAAAGGAACATGGAGGTGATGGGCAGCATCTGTAATAGGAAATTGCTGTCTGCAGATGTGTGTGTGAAGGAAAGCCTGTGTCAGAAAATGGTATCAAGGGATAAATTCCACAAGTGAGTGAATCCATCTGAGTGTAAGACACAGGTTGTGCATTTTCCTCAAGGAGGAGCTGAACAGCTTCAAGGATATCAATCCATTTTATGAATGACATGGTTTCCCTAGCATTGCCTATGCTTACTCTGTAGGAGAGAAGACAACAGGCAAATAAACAGGTGTTTGGCCTATCTTGGACCAGGTTTTGAATCTTTTCTCCCTTTGCATTCAGGTGGAGCTATGCTGACTGACTCAAGTTTTGCTTGAGTAAGGAGTTTGATTACATTCCTTTGGAAGGAGGTGTTGTCCAAGCTGACACACCTCCTGAAAAACACAACATTCTCTCCTGGCTGGCTCTGCAGGTGTGTGGTGTGCAGTGGAAGATGCTCCTGTTCTTCTAAAATAAGGTTTTGTCTGTTGACTACAATGGAAAGCAGCTTGTTACCACGTCTAAGCATAGAAATTTCTTCTGCCTTTGCTTTGCACAAATGGAAATCTGATTGCTCCTTCTAATCTTCCCCAGTTCACCTGGTGTGTGAGGGACCAGTGACAACCTGGCCCTGATAAAGACTTCAAGAGTGCACCTATTATCTATACCCCAGAAAAACTCCCATCATGTGGGAATAGTTAAAAGTGGGAAAATATATAACAGGTCATCTGTCTTTCAGCTGCACTCAGCCCAAGGTGGGAGCAGATTGACACAGCTGGGTGCAGCCATGCTCCAGAGCCTGCAAAGACTGCAGCTGGACAGAGCATAGCCTGCCCCCTTCCCTGGCAGCTGTTCATCTGCCAGGCCTGGCTGCCAGCTCTGGGGTGGCCACAGCCCTGGGGCTGCTTTCTGCCATCCCACTCTGATGAGGCACAGAGCCCCAGGCTGGTTGGTTCCCTGTCCTGGAGGTGTGTGCAGGGATGTGACCTCTCCTTGGTGCAGCCCTGGCACTGTGCTGAGGGCTGGGAGCTGGCTGGTGCTGGGACAGGGCTCCTGGGCACTGCCAGCCCTCCCTGCCACCCCTGCCTGGTGCTGCAGAGCAGCTGGGTGCTGAGCAGTGCAAGCCTTCATCCATGCGCTGCTCTCTGGGTGCTGGCTGTACACAGCATCATTGTGGGCAGGGTGTGACCCCTGGCCCCAGTGCACACGGCTGCATGAAAACAATTAATCTTTTGGAGAGCAGTGAATGGAAACATTAGTGCCTCGACCCCTAACACAGGTGAGCATCACTACCCAGCGTGGAGGTTTGTGTGCACAGGGAGCTTTTGCTGACTGCAAGCTTTTTCAGCCTTGTGGGTCTGTAAGAAAAGGCAGAGACAGATGGAGAAATGGATACAGGGATGCAGAGAAACACTGCATTCTCCTGGACAAGCCCTGAGAAAAGCCAGTGTGTCCTGGTGGGTGCAGGCTGCCCAGGGGGCTGGGAGAGGAGGGCAGCAAACACCCCTTGCTCTGATCCCTGCTGTGGAAAAGGGAATGTGGCATGGCTGTTTGCTCCTGGCAGATAACCTGGACGCCATCTAACAAATACCCCAGCTTCACCTATTATCCCAGGAGGAATCAACCATCTGCAGCTCTGCAAGCTGTGCTGGACAGGAAGGGATAGCTCATTAGCAATTTATACATTTGGTTTGTCTCCTAAAATGGATCTTTCCAGCAGCAGGGATGTGTCATTTCCCTGTTGGGATGCTCCTGCTTTCACAGTGCTGGCTCCCAGGCCAATCATTCTCAGCAGGAGCTGAGCTCCCAGCGTATGTAAATGACGTAAATAAGCTGCAGGAGCAGGGTCACATAACTGTTTTGTTAGGTTCTGCCCTGTCAGCCCTATTTAATGGATCCTGCCAGAATATTAACATGTTTGCATATGTAAATGTGTTAAAGAGAGCATCAGCTGAGGGAATACATTAAACCTGGTCGTTCTTCAGATTTGATTTAATCTGACAGCACCTCCATTAAAAAAATAAAAAGCATCAGTTTTCCTTTTGTGACTTGATGTACAGTAATTAGCTTGTTAGAGCAGGAAACACCTCCTTTCATAATTGATTTTGCACCCCTTTTACTTGGATATCTCTGACAAGCTGTTTCTCGCTCCCCAAGGACACCATCAGTACTTCCCATGTGTTTGGAATTTCATGAATGTGAATAATGAATATGATTTATCCCTCCCACACTCCCATGCACAGATAATATATGTAGCCAATTTGTGAACTGGACCTCACATCAGAAAGATTGGTGTCAAAGTATTAATAGTGTAGTGACCAAACGTGCACAGGAATCAGGGCCCAGCTAAGCAGAGATTTTTGGGGCATTAGCGAGGTGGGAACAGGTTGCACCACGTGTTTGTCACTGGGGAGGAAAGAAAGAATGAAGATTTTCTCAATGGTCCTGTGTATCTAAGTTAGCATGCCAAATTGGTTGCTTATTACAGCTGGCACAGTGCCTTAGTGGGCTAATGTGTTAATAATGTGTAATGTTTCTCTTAGGCAATGGCACCACTCTTCATTAGCACATCTCAAGCCCTGTCACTGTTGCTTAGCTCGACATTTTGTTTCTGATGTTCCAGCGAGGGTATTTGAAATCAGGGTTTCAGATCTGCTACTACATGTCACACACTCTTTAAAAATGGATTTTAAAAGGGCCTCAATAATTTTATGGCTACTAATAACATTTGTAGCTATGTGAGCTAAGCTAATGATAAGAGTAATCAAATTTCATGTTTCACGGCATAAAATGAGCAACTGTAGGGGTCAGGAAGGTATTCACTTGCTGCCCTCCTCCCCTGGGAACTCTGTCTTTTCCGGTTGGTTCAGTAGATGAGCAGTGTTTGGGACATGAAACAGCACAGTGCTGCAGGGAAGTCCAGGCCTTGCACTGTACATGGCAAGGATCTTCTCTGTAAGAATCAGAATTCTGCTTTCAGCGGGCAAATGGAGAAAAACATTTGGATGATAGATTTGTTTCACACTGATTACCTCTCACTCAACCTCCAATACATGGGGTTGAGTCTCCCCATTTTTGTGCCTGTTTACTCAAGTCCCCTAAACTTGGATATTTCAGCCTTATGTTTCTGAGAGGCCCCAGCACAGCCACATAATTCACATCTTAATTCTTCAATCAATAAAGGTGCTCGCTTAGACTTCCCTCAAATTTCTGTTTTCACTCGCTGTATTAGCAAGTTTGTTCTGAGCATTTTCTTAACACTGGGAGTAACTGAGAGGCATCCAAGGGCACCTGGAGTCACCAGCAAACACCTTCCCTGGCAGCTGCCCCTGCAGGGCTGCAGTGGGGAGAGGAATCAGTGCCTGCAGGTTGCCCTGCTCTGGCCCAGAGCCTGGCTGCAGCGCGCCCAGGTGCTGAGGGGCAGGGCTGGAGCCTGGCACTTGGCAGGGCAGCAAACTGTGTAACTGCTGCCTGCCTTTGATAAAGGCTTCCCCTCCCTTTGCCAAATAGTGCCAAAAGCACTTCCTAGCACCCATACTTTAAGTGTGATGTGTTTTCTAAAGCCTTTTAGTGCATTGCACCTTAGTGATGAGCCTAAAAGGACTCACTTAACACAATGCCTTATAAACCAGATTGGAGATGTGCTGAATAAAGTAACCCAGCAGAGACAGCCAAAAAGCTATCTGTATTTTTTTTTTTTTAACAGGAAAGCAGCTTTCATTTTTTAAAAAAGCTATTTTCCAGAAAAACCTTGGCATCAGGCATTTTTGAGGCTCAGAGTAGTTTGCCACGAGGAGGGAGCTTCTGGTACATCAGGGAACATAATGGGAAAGGCTGAAGTTAAAGAGCCTTTAATTGAGGCCTTCAGAATGGTAAGTATAACACTGCCTCTCTCTGTTTAGGGGATTTTGAGTATCTCTACCATCAAGGCTACATTTGTCTGTAGGATTAATCACTTTTTGATCCAGAGGGTTTAAGACAGACAGCTTACTAGGAATGTGTTGCATGGCTCTCCCAGGCTGGCAATTAGCTTTGTTTCTTCCTATTGTCTTGTTTATTACACCCTTCTCCATCTCTTTTTCTTCTTTTTTTTTTTCTGAGCAACATGTTAATATACAAATTCATTTTAAATTCATTTTTAATCCATATTTAACTGTGCAGAGAGTTTTTAATAAAGTCTCTGTGTCAAATACAGAAAATGAAAAACTGCTGCTGAGCAGAGAGCTGGTTTATATATGGATGATCCTGTAAAAAATATTAGGAAAACTCAAAGACATAATTTTGCTCTATTTTAGGGCTTTATCTCTAGACTTGCTGAGGTTCTCCTACTTGCTGGAAGACCTCAAGAATCTGAATTATACCCATTACATTTGACCTGGATGCAAACAGGTTTTTTTTAGACATTGTTTGTACCTCATATGAAAGAAAAAATATGTCAAGGTAGCTATGTGTGGGCACCCACTCAGAGGCTCAGAAATGATCTCCTGCCCTTGATAGGCTCTTTTCCCCTGAATATCAGTGGCCCTGAATGGCAGAGGAAGCACATACCCCTGTGTCCCATCACACACCCCTGTGTCCCATCACACAACTTTTTCTCAATTCTCCTAGTCCTTACAGGCTAGCACAGAAGATGGATGATGTCTCTATTTCCTTATCATGTGTGCTGTATGAATGGGAGTGGACAAGCAGGAAACAGTCCTTGAGCTCTAGACCAAAAACACCCCCAATGCTGTGTTTGGGGGGCATCCATGTGAAGTTCTCACATGGGATTGCACATATATGGGACTTCTGAGCTGCCAGAAAATAACACAACACCAGGCAAAGCACCCCCAGACCTGGCAGCTTGCTCTGGGCTGGAAACAACCCAAATATACTTGAATGCTACCTAAGGGCTTAGAGTTTTCCTGTTTCCATAAGTGGCTTGGCCCTGAATCTGTAGGGTGGCCTTGGTTAATCAAGTTCACTGCTCTACATCCATTTCCCCCCTGGGTACCCCCGGGAGTGATGCTGGCCACTTTGATCCAGCATTTTTCTCTACCCTGAGGACAACACAATCTCAGGACTGAATATTGCTGTGTAGAACAGCACACAGTGGATGTAAGTACAGAGTCCCCAGCCAAAGCTTACTGACATACATGGGACTGCAATGAATTGACTTTGGTCAGTTTTGGATCAGAGCTCAACGCTGTAAAATGTCTTTGACCTTATAACATCCCCAGTGTGAAGTTACTAGCAGGTCAGAACTAGATGCAGCACGTACTGTGCTTTTCTGTCACAAACAGTTTGTCTTCTATTTTCTTGGCTCTTCTTTTAATAAATGTAACCCCTTCTCCTATGGCTCAGGCATTGTGCTGAGGCACGCCGACAAATGTTCTCAGGTTTTAAAATATTCGGTATTAAAGAGATCAGGCCAGATGTGCTCTGCTGCCTTCATCACTCTGGGTTGTGTACTCTGTGTTGAAATGATTATTGTCATCACCCAGTGAAAGGCAGCTGATGAAAGACTCTCTCCCCCTGTGATGAGCTATCTATCCACCCCTGCCTGGTGCAGAGTGCACGGGTTTTGTTTTTGAATGATCTATTGCTGTGTCAAAGTGGCTTATGTGCTGCTTAAACTTGCACTGGTGAATGATAGAGAGTGTGCATTAAACACTCTCCCTGCAATGGGAGCTGTATTTTCTCATCTCCATCTTTGGGAGCACCAAAGCCCATCCCTGCAGGAGCCCAGCAGGAGCTCCTGGAGCAGTGTCTGGGTGTGCCTGTGCCCACACTGGGCACTTCTATAGAAATACTGCTGGGTACCATTTAGACTCTTCCTAGAGGACACAACTGTGCTTTTTGCCCACCCCATTCTGTTGATAAAGGAAACTGTTCAACATGACACATTACAAAATGTTTTGTGTTTGGGTGCATTTCCTATAAATCCTTTCCTGTTCTCAAGCAGTATAGCTTTTGTTTTTCCCACTTTTACTCCACTTTATTACTTTTTTTTTTTTTTTTCAATTTTTGCAAGGTTAGCAACAATTGCTAAGAAGAGATAGAAAAAGGGAGATTTCATTTTGGGTCTACTGACAGACTCCCAAACCATCTTCCAAAAAAGTGTTTGATAAACAAAACACATTAAACAAACAGCTGCCTTGAAAAAGGTTTTGATTGGAAAACTCAAAGCCTTCCACCCTTCTACAGTCCTTCAGTATATCTGGTAAATTCCAGCATCCCTGAGCAGAGCCCATAACATGAATAAGACCTTTCCTAACAGCTGAGAAAAATTAAAAAACCCAAGACACAGATATTTTCCTTATGTAGTGACACAATCAAATACATAACCAAAAATAATGTAATGAAAAATCTGGGTCAGAAAAGGGACCACTGCACCCTGGAAAAACAGTTTTCTGACCTTCTGGATTTCCTCTATTAGAGGACTACTGTGCAGTGAGCAAACCCTATTTCTTACAACAAAGAAATTTAGCAATCTGGAGGCTGTGTCACCTTGCTGGCAGAAACACTGAGCAGCAATAGTGCTGAAAGTCAACACTAATAGCTGACACCAAATTAAACTGCCAGGGTTTGTGTGATGTAGTTCTGTCACCCTTTGACACATTTGATGTGAATTCAGAGGCTTCTGCTGTAAACTCATCAGCAGAGCTCATGACGCATCATCTTTACATATCTGTCCATCCACATTTGTCAGCAAACTGTGAGCCTCAAATGACTCCAGCCATTGGGATATAGATTGCTTTACCTTCACATATAGTAAATAGAGTGTTTTAACACTTGTGATACCCTCAGCTGCAGCTTTTAACTGACTAGGTCTTGTTAGCTGCACTCCAGCCCTTCTGCTGAACGTGGTGATTGATGAGGGCTGATGATGGCAGTGGGGTGGCCCAGCCCTCCCTCACTTGTGCCTCAAATCATCTCCAGTTTGCCCATGCAGAAGAGCAGCAGGCACACTCCTAAGTGTCTTCATGAAGTGCCTGATTGAAAGGCCACAGCCAATTAGGTTGAGCTGAAATGGACACTTGCAGGATGTCTTTGCCTCTCAGTTCCCTGCATGGTGCCTGCAGAGAGCAGGCACCAGAAAATGCTGCCAGCCCTCACATCTGCCTGCATCACCCAACAGCCTCAGAGCCAGCGTTCCAGCCTGTGCATTCCAGGCACAGTGGCTGTGCCCCCACTTCCCAGCTTTGGACCAGGAATGGCCCCAGCAAGTGCCAGGGCTCAGATCCTGAGCAGCAAGCTGCTCACAAACGCCAGGCATGCTGCTCAGGCAGCTGTTGACTGGTGACAAATAAATAATCTCCAGGTAAAACAACATGGCATTTCAAAACACAAACAACCCCCCACATGTGATTCTCCCTGGGCAATCCAAATGAGATTTCTAATATTTTGTTTTCTCTAAACCAGTTAGTTTTTTTGCAGTTTCTGATTGATGCCTTTTGGTCAAGAACTCCTAATTTTCCTGTTAATTTTGGACTTGCCAAGATAAGGAAAGCAGGTGCCCTCAGATGACAACAAATTCTGCCGGGTTGCATGTGAGTGCTGGACTTGATGTGATGCTGAAGAGACTCCCCATGTTTGTGCCAGGCTTGTGTCTTCCCTATGGACCAGAAAGGAAAAAAGGGTCTGCAGTTTCTGTTTATGTCTCCATGGTATTTAACATATTTCTATCTTCAATAGCATCTTATTTGCCACATATGGCCCTAGTATTGTAACATCTTGTTCTACTGACTGGCTTTGCTATCAGTGTAAATTACCATGGACAGAAAGCTGTATTTAGGCTCACAGGAGGAACAAACAGACCAAGAACAAGAAATCAGATTATTTTTTCATAAGTCCATTTTAACATTTGGTTTAAAAGACTACCTTTATAAGGTAGTATGCATTAAATCACACTTATTCAAGTGTGAGCTAAAAGAGAATGGGAACAGAAACATGATGTCCTACAAGAAAAAACACTCTATTTTCACCCTGTCTCCAAATCTCCTGCTTGCATAATAACTGGCATAAAACATTGCACAGTGTCCCATGTTCCAATAACACTTTGTATCACTAGAATCATCTCCAAATATGCTGATAGAAAATTACATTTGCTCTTAAAAATGATGAACTCCATAATTTTGTAAAAATTTTGGGCAAAAAGTATAAGCTTTAAAAATATTTCCCATCAACTTCCACTGATGCTTTGTGAGCAGCCCCATTTGGAAACTGCTGTGGAGTGCCACTTGGCTAGTGTGATGGAAGCAGCTTGAGTTCTCAGACTGAGCACCTGGAATTTATTTAATTTGACACCTTGAACATCATACTCTTGTCCTCTGGAAATGTCTCCTTGTCAGGATTTGTTCCAACGTCTGTAAGAACTGAGTGCAGCATTAAACCAGAATTTGGAACATCCTTTCTTTCTCTGCTTGGTGTGGAGTGGCTCCTTCCCCAGGTGCCACATGTGGGTGGCCAGGAGGGACCAGCCTGGCCAAATGATGCAGCTGAGAGTCACAGCCTCACCCTGCACAGCCTTGGGGCATCTGGGGCTCATCCAGGCACAGGGGGATTGTAATGGAAACACTGACAGCTCTTAATAGTTATGACATCTAGGCATCTCTGTAATTACTGCACAGAGCCTTCTGGCATGCAAACAATATTAGGCTGCATCTTGTGCCTGACTTGTTTTATCTCTGTGGCAAAGCTCCTGAGGACAGGACAGCATTGCTTCTCCTCACGTTTTTCAAGCACTGGTTGTGCTCTCAGCAGCTTGCAGGTACTTACTAACAGCAGTGGCAATTGGACTGATTCAATGCTTATTTCAGCTGCCAGATTTCCTGTTAATAGGCTGTAGAGCCCAGATACCCAGTGCAAGGTGCTCAGTGGACAGTAGCTCTCTCTGCAGTGTCCTAGAGAAGAGAAACCTTAAACCTGCACCTACAGAAACTATTTATAAATGCACCTGACTTTAGCTTTTGTGTCATGTCATCACTGGGACCAGGGCTCTTTGTCCTTTCTTGCACCTTCCTGGCTGGCAGCAGGGAAATATAATTCTCTGCCTGCAAAGGGACTTGTCCCACCTCCTGTATTTGGCACTTTCTAAAGCAATGAACAATACAAGTCTTATCAGTACATTTTATGGCACTCTTGACCAGGTAAAGGTTTAAATCAGATGAGTTAAAATGGGTCATGAGATGTAAAGCAGCCATCTCTGACATTACCTGGACTATGGCCAGTGCAGCACAGCACTCCTGCAATGTGTGTGAGCCATAACCACCTGCAGATAACACTCCTTGACAAGCAAAACCAGCAGCTGAGCAGCAGCCCCTGCCTGCCCTCACATCACCCCAAACCCTGGAATAGTGCAGGAAAGGCTGCAGCTCCAGTGAAGCAGGCCCTGGGGAGCAGGGAATGAGGCCCAGAGATTGTTCCCCACTCAGAGTCCAGCTCTAGGGTGCCACCTTGTCCTGCATCTCTTCCCCCTGGAGCAGCAGCCAGTGCCACGTCCCACACCCAGCCCAGAGGTGGCTGCATTTCCAGTGCTGCCCCAGCAGCAGCCAGGGGGTGTGTGCCTGGCAGATGGAGGGGTTCACAGCCCCATCAGAAGAATATTTAAACTAATTTAAATAAGTTCTCTGGATAATTAGATATCGTAGCACCCTCTTCTGGCTTCCTGCACTCCCTGGGCTCTGGCTGTGTCTCCTCTTTGAGACCATTTGACCCACCTGGGTTTCCTGGTCACAGTTTTGAAGTTGCATCCATCTCAACCCTCTCCCAGTTTCTATAACCTCATGGCTTTCTAGGAGAAGGACTCCTCAAGCTCATGTTCATTTCCCACACAGAGTCCCTTCACAATTAACCTTTTTGTGCAACCTTTTCTTAGTTTTTTCACCGACTGGTGATCATGGAAAAGCCCTGACTGAGCACATTTGGTGCAGCTGTGGCTGTGCTGCTGTGGAGAGGGTTACCCCTGAAAGCAGAGAGGGATCCTGTGTGAGGAGAGGAGCTGCCCCAGCCCTTGGGGAGCAGCAGGGTGGGGAGGGTTCCCACCACCCCCGGTGCTGCTGCTAAGGCAGTCAGGGACCTTCACACAGGTTCTGGGGGTGCTGCTTCCTCTCTGGTGTCCTCGTTGTGAACCCAGAAACAAGGAATTATAATTCATAATGTGGGTGTGCAAAATTCCCTCTAAGAGCTAATTAACTGTGAGGACTAATATTTCTGGTTAAGGGGCCACAAATGTCATTATACCATTATAAAATAAACTCTTGAAAAATAATTCACTTTTAAAATAAAACATTGCTTTCCTTTTACCCAGTAGGTTAAAGTACTTTGTTCCAGGGTATCAGCTTTAAATTTTTCATGTCAGGGTAAAAAGTAATTTTTTAATTATAATTTTAATGCAGCTGACCATATATCGTAATGATACATTTTGAACCCAACTTGTAAAGATGTCAAAAGAAAATATGTCTATTCCATAGAACAGACATAGAAATATCTGAATCATGAGACCACAGTTGAAATAAAATAGAAATAAAATAGTGCTTTTAGAAGCGCCAATTATTTATTTTAACTGTGATATTACAGCTGTCATTAGCACCGTGGGAAATATTTTCTGTATTATTAGGGAAGTTTCAAATTCACCAGTTTCAAACCCGACAGAATTTACAGGAATACCAAGTACCAGGTTATGGCTCCTTTGAAGCAGGTCTGGTGGCAAAATTCAGCCTCAAATCCACTTTAACCAGTTCCCTTCCCTTTGTCCCTTCAGGTGACAAAGCCATCCTCCCCTGCCCTGCCCACCCAACATCCTTCACCTCATCCCAGCGGCTCTGGGCAGGTCAGACCCTGCCAGGGAAAGGGGAATTGGCTTTGCTTGGCAGGATGGAGAGCAGGAACCATCAGCACATCCTGCAAACAGGGAATGGGAGCGGGACTGGGAGGTGCAGCAGGGAGGTGCCACCAGCATATAGGGTGTGCCACCAGCACCCAGGGAGTGTCACCAACATATACAGTGCCACCAGCATACAGGGAGTGCCACCAGCCCCAGGGAGTGCCACCAGCCCAGCAGGGAGTGCCACCAGCACTCAGGGAAGTGCTACCAGCCCTAGGGCAGCAGTGCCCAGCTCATCAAGGCTCCTAATAACCTCCCTTTGAAGCACTACTCAGAGGTTGTACTTACTCATCCCTTTGGCTTAATACTGGTGTTCAGCTAGCCCAAATCACTCCTCAGCCCGTTTTGGTGGCTGCTTTTTGGCACCTCTTGCTGTTAACTCAGTATAGTTTGTACACCCAAAAGGTCTAATTGGGGTGCTCTGCTCAGCTGTCTCCCTCAATAAGGTTTGGTGCAGGCACCTTTAGGTGTTTCTGCCTCAGATGTTCCCCTGCAGCCTTACATCCCTCACTGTGGGATGTGTGAGCCCCATGAGCCAGTGCTGGAGGAGCACAGCTGGCAGGAGGTGCTGCCTTAGTGACAGCAGCACAAGCATCATCCTTCCTCCCTTGCACACAAACTTCTCTATCCCCATTTATCATGGTCCAAAGGTCCTAGGTAGCTGCTCTACCACTTCCATGGCTCTGCTGAAGTTTTATGTCCTGGAATTGCTGTCAAGTTTAATGTTAGCATTTTATATAATGAAATAACAGCTGCTACACCTCTGCAACCTGCATGAATTCACACTGAAAAGATTGAAAATTTCAGGTGAATTTTCCCAAACTCCTCAGACCTTTACCAATGGCCTTACATTGGATTAAAAGCAGAAGTAAGCAGTATTTACTTGGGAAACTGAGCACCAGACATACCTGGAGAATTCTTTCTGAACCTAATATCAATGTATTTGAGAGGAAACCATCAGAATATTTACCCTTTTGTACAGCTTCATCGACCTTTTCTTACAACCTCTTGTTAGCTTTTCCCTTTACAGGTTTTTGGTATAGATCCTTGGGTTATAAGTCTGCAGTTCTCTGACATGTTATTGCTTTGTAGAAAGGAAGGTGTCTTTGTTTTACACTTTTAAAATACAAAACCTAGGAATGATTGCCTCTTCTGTAGTATTTTTACATAAGCGTGGGCTCATTGACAAAACTCTCATTGGCTTTGATGGCTACAAAAACAATGTTTGAATTTAAAAAGAAAATTTAAAAAGAAAACATTATTATGCTTAAAGGTGACAGTCTGATGTTCCCAGTACCTTAAAATCTGATAGAGCCAGTGGTTTACCTAAAAGCCAAACCTATGTCCCTTATGGTAATGAGCTCTAACTGGAGGCCCCTCTGAAACACCTGAGGACAATTTCCAGCATTTTCAAAACCAACTGAGAGCTGATGGGTTGCTTCACAGTTTTTTTTTGCATAGTTCATTTTATAATTGCTGTGAGCAATCCCAGAGGAGCCCACTCTTCAGCCTGGTGGGGGAAGCTGCACCTTAAGGTCTCGTTACATTTGCAGATCTGAACATTTTAATTCATTCCCCTTCTGGCAAGTGGAAACTGAGCTAAGCCTAAAGGCACAAGGTGTAGCTGTGATGCTGAAGCAGAGCTGATGAGCAGAGGATGCAGAGCCCAGAGTTACCCCTGGTCCCTCTGCATTCACTTGCATGCCCACAGCAGTGCTGGGGTCACAGGTTCAGCGCTGCGGCACCAAACCCTCTGCAGAGCTGTGCCTGAGCCCGTCCCTGGGGTGCCAAAGGAGCTTATGCTGCGCTAGCAAGAGAGGAAGAAAAATGCCTCCGTGACTAGTAAGTCTAAAATGTGTATTATTGTCAAAGAAACAATAGCAGCATCAGCTGCTGCTGCTGCCCAGGAGCAGAGCAGTGTCATTAAGGCACAGGGCAGGGCACCTCGGGGGCAGGCAGTGCTGCTGCCTCTGCAGCCCTGGGAGGCGCTGCCAGAGCAGCTGAGCTTCTGGAGCAGGGGCATGGCAGAAATCTGCCACTGGGAAATGCTCTTCCTTCTTCTAAGAACACAATGAACTAACTCATAACTACCAACCTGGAAAACACAGCGGGCTGTGGTGCTCCTCTAGTTCTTATTTAGCTGGCAATTTGCCTCATGTTTTTCAGTGACTATATTTTCAAGTGGCCCTGCACTGCTGATTGCTCTACCATGCTTCAGACATGTTTGAAATGTCCTTATTTGAATTATGACCCACAACATCTGTATTTAAAACCATATACTTCACCTTCACTCTCCACAATCAATATTGTTAACAGGGATAAAGATATGGAGGGATGACAGAAAATATTTGCTCATTTCTCCCTGCACAGTCCTGCCCAGCCCTGCATTAGCCCATCCCCGATCACTCACTCTGCGCCCAGGGATGCAGCTCCCACTGGACTCTGGCAGCAGAGGGATGTGCTGCTGGCAGTGCTCTGGGACAGGTTTTTTCAGAGGCCCAGGATCCTCCTGTCCCGGCAGCCCCTGCCTTTTGTCCAGCAGTACACTCCCTGTGGGGAGTGCTGCTCCCTGGGCTGGTGCTCGGTGTCACCCTCTCTGTCAGGTACCAGGGGACTGCTCTGCCTGCTGCATATCTGGCTGCACTGCCCTCTAAAACTACATTGTGTAAAGATCATCCAAGTCCTTTCCAGATATTCCAGTAAGGCTTTTAAGAGCAGACTTATCTGATGTAAACTGATGCAGCTCCATCAAGTCAATGGAGTGATGTTATATTATAGCTAAAGCCTTCATTTGTTGGTTTTTATAATTGAATATACAACTCTTCCAATTTCAGGTAACAGACACCTTCATTTCCGCATTGGCAAGGGGTTGATTTATTCCAATAAATATTGACCTGCTGTGATGAAGCATTCTTATTATCAGGATGTATTGGTACAGCACAGATATATCGATAGATTTTCAGCTCAATGTTGTATAAACATTTTACAATGACATATTTTGAACTTACACTGACATGTTTCTGAAAATATTTGTGGTGGTGAGGAAGCTGTGAGCTCAGTCACTTATCTCTGACATGGCAAGGGCTGGGAGAATGACCAAAGATTCACTAGAGTTTTGGGCTCTTATCAGTTGTTTGGCATGTACAAACCCAAGCCCAGGTCAGGAGTCTCTTTGCAGTGGGGACCCACTTGCAAAATTTGCTCCATAAATCATCCTTTGTGCTATCCATCAATAAAAAAGAATTAATGAAGCCCAAAATTTTCACACTGATTAGAGAAAGGTTGATTAATTTGCTTTTTAGAAATTTCCACACTGGGAAATAGTTCCTAGTTCCACTGTTTTGCTCCTTCCAAGGTCTGGGTGGTGGAGCTAGGCACCCACACCTCCTGCCCACAAGCAGCCTGGTAGTTCAGTCCCAAAGCATGCTGCTGGGAGAGCTTTTGCCCCTGCTGTCTGTGAACACAGCCCGTGAAGCTGCAGTGCAAAAGCTCTCTGACATGACAAGCAAAATGGTGAGTAGAGTAAAATATGGGACCTGAATGGTTTTAAGCATTCTTTCCCTGAGAGCAAGATACTTTTCTTTAAGTGACAGTGAAGCTGCCAGCCCCCTCTCCAAGCAGGATCACTCTCCTGAGGGTTGCTGGCCTGGCCAGGGTTGGAGCTCCTGCTCTGTCCCACATTGCACACTGAGCACTGGGGGAGGAACAGCGTCTTTCTAATCCCCTAATGGGTGAATTTTAGCTGCTCATTGGTGAGAGGCAATTCCCTAGTCCCAGAAGAAGCAGTATCATCTGAGCTGTCAGCAAGTGGCAGGAGGGATGGATTGTGCCCCTGGCTGTCAGGAGCAAACCTTGCAGCGCTTCCCCTGTGATGGCACGCGGCATCCCCAAACTTTTCTGGACTTGTTTGCTTTATCTTGATTAATAAGCTCAAGTATTCATAAAGCTGAGGCCTGCCATTAAGGAGGTGATAAGCCATAATTTGTAATAAAAGAGCTACCTTTTCCAATTGTCTTTGGCTGAAGCTCAGAGTCCCCCGTAATGATTTATTGCCTTACTGCCAGGCTCTTGATAAGTGGACACCAAATGGCTCCTCATTACTCAAAAGCTCCTATGCATTCTTGCACCAAAGTCCCTTCCAAGATCCACTTAGTCCACTTTCTTTCCAAAGAAAATGAATCAAGGCCCTTCTCTCAGCAGCCTATAAACTATTTTAGCATAAAAAAATATCATAAATGAGAAAGGAGAAAATCTTGTTTGCTAAAGGGCTGCTGGATGAACTGCCTCTTGCCCTTTTGATAGCATCTTTGAAATGGAAATGGCCAGCTGCCTGACCTTCTGTTCAATGACCCTTTTTGTACAAAGTCAAATTGCAGTGGCTTCACAGCAGCAATTCACCTATGGACATAAACTAGATTTCAGGGGGGTATGGAAGAGGAGGCTTCTATCTGCAGTTTCTTTACAATATTTCTTCCATGTTAGTATTTCCTACATACACATCAAGAATCAAGCTTATAAAATGAATTACAGTTCATAAAAGGTATTTAGACTTATACTTCAGTAGCTTAAATCTCTCTACTTTTTTGTATATGGATGTAACAAGCTGTCTTTAAAAATCATTAATCAAAAAGATTTAGTATGTGAACAGTTCTACATGCAATTTTGAAAAAAATTCTATAATCAGTTATTGGATTGGGGCATTAATTATTTAACTCATTTTATTAGAACTCAAGGAAAAATATCATTCTAAGCAGAATGAAAGATCAGCAAAAAAAAAAAAAAAAAGAATAGGAAAAAATATAATATTTTTAAATATGTTGAGACTTAAGTGCCCAAATTTAGAAACTGGCTGGCCATGTGAGTTGCCCAAGTACTGTGAGAGCCACATTTTCTGTCCAATTTCTGCTCTCACATCTTAGCTTATCCTGTGATACAATTGCTTTTTAGGAGTGCTCATTCGTTGTTAAACGTATTTGCCAAATTCAAGTCCATTCTTCCAGCTGGGGTAAATCACTCATGCTCTATTATACCAGCTAAGAAGTTGTCCAAGGAGGTTTTGCAGATATCCACAGGAGCATCAGGCTCAGGGTGCTGGTTGGCAGGAGTGGCTGGAAATGAGTCTGTGCCCTGCCCCACAGCCATGCAGCCTTTATCCTCCAGCCCCTCCTCTGCCTCTCTGCCAAGTGCCAAACATCCTCCAGCCGAGGAGAAAAACAGTGGGATGTGTTTGGTTTTACAAGCAGTAAAACCATTTACATTTAGCAGCATTTCAACTTCATCTAAAATTATGCCTGGATCATGTAAGCATAAGAAATCACTCATAGCTGTCAAAAAAATTAGACCCTTAAGGTAGCTAGTACATTTTCTGATTAAAGAGCAGCCCTGATTGTTGGTTTACAGCTAACAGCTGGTATGTTAAAGCTAAAATCTGAGTGTCAATTAATTCTGTATCAGATCAGCTGAGAAAGACAACTGTGCACAAGCATATGGTCATTGCAGGAGTAAGGCTGCTGAAAGCTGAGGGTGTTTGATGGTTTCAGCCTGTCGCTCCTCACTTATGATATTGTAAATGAGGCCAAAACAGTTTAATTCGTGTAACTGGCAGTCAGGAGTGTTTAATTGAGGGAGAGGGGAGGGCTGGCAGCACTGCCAGCTTCTCCTGCGGTTACTTGATGCACAGCGGATTGTGCCCAGTGGCAAATTGCCCAGTCTTGCAGCACACACAAAACCAGTTCATAATTACACCATAATTCAATCTGAAGTCTTGTTTCCAATAAATCCCTCATGAAATTAGCATTCTACCCAGCCCCAGCCCAGACAGCCCCCAGCCCTGCCACCCTTGGATGTGGCATGGGAGGAACCCTGCAGGCTGAATGAGAACCTGTCCCTCTTGGTGAGGGCATGGTGGTGGCCAGGGCTGCTCTTGGGCACTGGCTGGGACCCTGATGTGCTGCCACTGTGCCCTGTCCTCCTGCTCTTTGGCAATGGGGAGACATGGCTTTCCTATCTGGGATACACTAATGGCTTGGAAATTTTCCACTTCATTGGTTACAATGCAACCTCAAAGGAGAAGGAAAACAACACTCAAAATGAATAAATGGAATACAGCATAAGAGATGACCCTCCTTCTGTTCCTGCTGGCACAGGTCAAGCCAGGAGAAGTTTTATGGCATACTCTTGGGCCCCCAGGTTCAAAAAAGCATCTGTGCATTTGCGTAAGTTTTAAACATGTACTGATGTCCATTCCTACACAACAGCACTCTCAAATCATGTGGCAACTCTGCCAAACCATAAAGAATAAAATATTATAACATTTTGTAGAAACTGTCAAAGGTTTGATCCAAAAAAGAAGTTTAGGGGAAATTCAGGTTCCTGATTTTAGAAATGCTACCTGGTTGTATTTTAAAAGGTAAAGGTTGTATTAAAGGTTCAAGTGGACACCGGTTCATGCTGCCAGAAGATCCTCCAGCATGACCAGGCTCAGTAGGTTGGCACCTCCTGAGGTCCAAGAAGGGGATGATCTTCCATCTGCTCTGCTTTTGTTCATATCCCCCAGCCTTGCCTGTGCTTTCTGGTCTCTCTTTTCACAGAGCTGGGGGAGAGGTGTCGCCATTCCCTTGGTTGTTTTTCCCCAGTGAAGCCCTGTGGTTAAGGCACAGGGAGGCCTGGGCTTCTCTTCTGCCTGAGAGGTTTGTGTACAGGGAGTTGTGGCTACTGAGCTGTACTCTTCTACAGGAAAAGCCTGTGAGGGGACCAGGAGGGAAATTGCTCTTCACCCCTCCTGTTGAGAAATGCAATTTGGAAAGGTCCCTGGAGGCAGTGAGAGCAGCCACGAGCCCGAGCATTTCACTGAGAGAGTAGGGCACTCACCTAGCAGGCAGGATGGGCCCCGCTGGCCCAGCACTTCATTCAAGGACTGATGTAATTAAAAAAGACACAAGCAAATAGTCATCTCCTGTTACCTTCTGTATAAAAGCATCTGAAATACTACTGACAGAGAAGGAACTGTCTTTTCGAGCCCCATATGTGGAGGTCTCTAAAATGGCCAAGAAGTATTTCACAGATGTTTAGAGGAAAATAAAATTCTCTCTTTGAGCAGAGAACAAGGATGAAACATTCAGACCGAAGGTTAGTGTCCTCCCATATATATAAACCTCCTGGGTCACTGGCTGTTAAGATAGAAATGGTTCCTCCATACTGAAGCACAACAAAGCTGTAGGACTGCTGCATTTACAGGAGAAAAAGCAAAGTGTTCCTCAACAGAGTCAAAGCACAGACTCAGATATGGGGAGAGCAGACTGTGAACCCAGGCTTGGGGGTGGATACATGGCACGGCTAGGCAGGAAGGTTTTTAGAATTTTTAGAAATTTTTCCAGAGGATGGATAGATAGATAGATAGATAGATAGATAGATAGATAGATAGATAGATAGATAGATAAGATAGGTAGATTTTTCCCTCCCTGTTTGGAGTTTGTCCCTATAACTCCTGCATGTGAGCAGCTCCAAGGAAATGTCCACCTATATGACCAACACAGACATGGGTAGCCCCTAAAGGGACACTCCACCCTCAAGCTGTCCCCATGATCCAGCATCCAAGGACAGGCTTGCCAGGAGTTACCAACCATTCCCCCTATAGCTACAAAACAAAATGCTTATGCTTTCTCTTCACCCATACTGTCCCAGTGAACGTGAAACTACAATAACCACAGCAGTGTGTTGTTTGAAATTAAAATGGCAGCACATTTTCTTCAGGAAAGTCTTTTATCATCTGCCTTTTCACCAGTGGCACTGTGACAGAGAGAATCAGTTAATGCAATCCTCCCAAATCAGCACTAACCCCACAGATGCTGGGAACCTTTGACAGAAGAACTTCATACCGTGGAGGAAGTTACCTGATTCCTAAAGGTCTTTACAAGTTCAGCACTCCCTGTTGTTTCTGCACAGTGGCAGAGCAGGATTAGGGGCATGACACAGACACCACTGCAGACACAAGTGCTGTGCTAATTCCCCTCTGAAAATTATCTGTTGGCTCTGCTTAAAATCCAGGGCTCCTAGGTTAGGGAACAAACACTGTTGTACTCAGATTAAACACCTTTGTTTCCCAAAATAAAAGAAATGATGGAATACAAGATTAATGAAATCATTTTGCTTGAAACAAGTTGAATCCTGCAGTGCAGCTTTACCAGACTAATGAGCACAACAGTGAGGCTGAGCAGAACGCCAGCTAGGAGAAAGGAAAAAGTGGTTCAAAAACCAGTGTGACAACATGCAAATAAAACACCTCCCAGGTTTTATGCTTTGCCCTTATAATAACTGCACTTGCTTTAAAGGATTCTGAAATGCACAATTGCTTATGTACCTTTATTTCCCCCCAAACATCAGATTGTTTATTTTTTATGGCAGAAGTAGCACACAGACCACAGCATATGGATTAAAGATGCTGCATCCATATCTGCTTGTTGCTATTATTCTTGGCTTGTGAATATTTTAAAGCACATACCAACTCTTTGCCTCTGAAAATCAATGCAAGTTTGGCCATTGACTTTACAGAGCTGGATCAGAACTGAAGGTCTGTGCCCCCCACCCCCTTTTTAAATAAGTGGGAATTTTATAGGATAATGGTCCTGGAGCATATTGATTGGCCTCAGCCAGGCTGCACATCGCCCTCACTGGAAACTGTAAAACCTGTAATGGGCTGAACACAATGGGGATGTGAGTGACATGTGCCGAGGGCATTTGGGGCTCAGGGCTGCACTCAGCTCAGGGTGCTGCAGGCTGGGAGGTGTCACAGGAGACACCCATCAGGCCTGGCACGGGGCACTGCATGGAGCACAAACATCCATAACCCTCTGTGGGGTGGGTGACTTCAATGTGACAGCCTCCTGTGCCGTTCTGCAGGGACAGCACACCAGGCTGCGTCCCTGCCCACACTGAGGGGACAGTGCCTGTGCTGGGGGACAGACAGTGCCCTGCGCAAAATGCTGCGGGGCTCAGCAAAATGGTGATGTGGAAAACCAGCAACAGCATTTTGTCTTACTACCTCCTTCATGTATCAGCAGTGGTGAATAAGGTACGTACAGAGGGACCTGTGGGGTTTTGTAGAGGTGATGTGAACCCTACAGAAGTGCTGATGAATACATCAGCCCTGTGCCAACCTTGTCACCTCCCTTAATCAGCCCCTGCCTCATCTGATGGCTGGGTATCTCTATTTGTTGCTCTGTGCAAAGGACATTCAAATCAGAGCTACATTCAAATCAGAACTACTGTCCTGGAAAAAAATCTTTCCACTATAACAAGTGATGATGTGAGCCCACATCAGTGGGAGCCTTATTGACTGGTGAGGGTTTTGGATCAGGCCCTCCCCTGTGGTCATTTCCAGAGACAATTATTCTGCTAGCTCCTGCTTTGCCTTCTGTGACGTAGGGCCATTGCTCTGGGGCTGGCCAGGCTCCTGTGCTCTCCTGGAAGCCATTTCCCTTCACTGAACTTTGATTGTGAGGAATGGGTTATTGTCCAGGCTTTGAAAAGCAGACTCTGCAGAACCCTGACTGGATCCAGACACCCACTCTTTCCACACTCAAAATCAAAACAAAACACTGCTGCATGTGACTGCAAAACTATCTACACATTTGTGCCTGTTTATCTGAATATGGGAATATGCTCTGTGAGATTTTCTGCTAAAAACATCATGTATTGTCTGCTGCTTCCAAGGTTTCACAGTGCACACACAGGAAATAAAATCTTAGTTTTGCAAAAATCAGAGGATCTTTACTTTTCTTTTTAACCTGACTTCACCTCACTTAAAATAATGTTTTAGGTACAGTATTAATGAAAAGCTACTGCCATATAAAAGGAACCCGGGTGTCAGCCAGAGTAATAATGGTAATGTAAAAATCATAGAAAGTTGATGTGTGACATGTACTAGCCCCATTACACAGGCTGTGCACGCACATGCATGATATTCAGGACACCCTCTTATCAGGTTTAATTATATTAGTACCCACTGCTCATGTGTATCCTGTATAAAAGCAGCAAGGCAATCATTAGGAATAAGCATTGTAAGGTAGAGCAGAGACTGGAGCACAGCGGCAGCGTCTCTCTCGCGGTTTGATTTGACATGCTTGCATAATCACGGATGGAATGGCTCCTTCTTGTTTCATTTTCAGGAACAAACAAAAAATCTCCTAACCTGAAACAATATGATGACAATTTTCCATAAAGGAAGAGGCTGAACTACTTATGGCTACAAAGACAGAGGAGATTGTATTAAAGGACCGTGAATCTGGACCTCTTTGTTGTGTTCGCAGGGATTTTCAGGGTGATTTAGTGTGGATTGATTTGCAGTTTATTCTGCAGCCATTGTTTGTAATGTGCTTTGCAAGCTCATGTACTCTGAACCTTAATTGTTCTAAATTAAACTATGGGGACCAGACAGAACACATTTCAATCAGAATTACAAAATATTGCACCAAATTCCTTTGGGATACATAATCTCTTGCTATGTCTGCAGCGCTTGTATACATGAAGGAGGAGTGAGAAAGCATATTTAGGAAGACATTTTACTATAATTTAATTTACCGTTTTCCATTGGCAAAGCAAACAAGGACAGAGGCAGTGGCAGAAACAGGGAAGTGGTTCTGAAGCTGCCTCACTGTGGTGTTTTTCGCACCCTGAGAGCAGCTGCTGGTGCACAATGCTCTGAGCAGGGAGGGAAACACTGCCAGCAGTGAGGGGCTGGCAGTGCCTGGGATCACAGAGATTGGCAGGGCAGGGAAGGCAATAAAAGCTTACTTGGGCTAGCATGGGAGAAAGGAGCAATATAACTTGCATTGATTTGAACGATTCTTGAGTGAAAGAAGCTCAGATATTAGTAGGGTTGGAGCCCTTTTAAGCCAATATGCCTTTACTGAAAGAGCTCTGTAATATTTGCTTGAAAAATACCTTTGTGTATCCTTGCTAGCACTGACCTGGCTCCTGGCAAGTTGGCAGACAAGGAAACCCCCTTTTTTTCCTCTTATTTTTGTTCAGGTAATTGCTTCCCCAGCTGAAGCTTCTCTGAAGAACCATGATAAAGAAGTTATATATGAAGATTTAATCTGGGAGAAAAACACTTGGTGAGGATGAGAAATAGAGTGAGAGTGCAGGAGTGGTGGCAAAAGCAGGAAAGGATTTTGGGGAAGGGCAGGTGGTGCCAGAGTAAAAAGCATGGCCATAGGAAAAGAAGGGCTCAGGACAGCTCTGCCACCCAGTATCAGATTCTGGCTCCACGAAGCTCTTCTGCTCAGTGTGCCAAAGCACTAATAGAAATTTCCTTTTCTATTCAGCACTAAAGTGGGTTAAAATCATTAAAAAACATTATTTTTGGAGTTTACCATAAGAATATTCTTTCTATGCCTGTGTCTGAGCAAGGTAGAGAGTGGCTGCTCCAGAGCCTGGTGGATACTTCAGCATCCCACACTTGGAACAGTCTCAACATCATTTTAGGCTATATTCTGCATTGCTATTTGGGTGATTTGAGCTGGGACCTCCCAGCAGCAGGCTATCTCAGCAGCTCTGGGGGCAGAAGTGATGTCAGGATGCTAATGTGCCCCAGGCTGCACTGCCAGGAGACCACATGAGCCTCCCTGGGGGGGGGGCAGAGGGAGAGACAACTCCCAGCTAACGAGGGGCATGGAGCAAGACCTCCTGAGATGGTCCCTGGACAGCAGCAAACTTTAGTGGCAGAAATAGGAAGGAGATGTGATGAAGGACAGAGACTGACGAGCCTTGGCCTCAGCAGAGGGGTGAGGAACTGTTTACACGGCCAGCCCTTGGAAGGCACCCTGATTTTGGGATGGGAATTGAAGTCCTTTTCAAGCTCACGAGTATCAGTGCCTCTTCCTGTCACTTCCAGTCTGGAGAAATACAGATCAACTGAGCAGCAGCTCGACAAGCTCAGGAAAGTCACAAGTGATTTGTCAGAGCTTTTTTGCAGGGAGGTCACAACGAGCACAAGCGTGTTTAGGCACCGTATGTGTCCCTATTTATCCACTGCACCTGTGCTTCCTTGCCGAGCCTGAAACAAACCCCCTCATACTCAATTTAGCATAGCAGTCTGAATTAGTTAATTTTAGTCAGTTGGTGATTGTTATTGCCAAGATCCACCACTGTTCTGCATTGCACAGGCATTAAAATTAGTGTGAAGATTGACAGCCTTTTCCCAGAAAGAATAAAAGTATCTGCACATTCATGATGAATATAAACAGAAAGGTCAAGACTCAAAAGCCAGCAGTCACCTATATAGTCTCCAAACAGTAGACTGTCTCATAAGGTCACAACTCATTTAAGCCCAGTGCTTCCTATGAATGCTCTGGCAGATGTACATAAGTGAATGGCTTATTTATCATCAAAGCCTTAGCTCAAATATAACTTTATTAAAAACACTAAGTTTTTACTCCTGTTTTAATTTAGACTAAGAAATGAAATTCAATAGTATTAGAAGAAATGACTCAAATGTTCAGATTGAGATAATGCTGGCTGAATATATTGCTTTCAGTGCCTGCACTGGTCTGACAGCCTCTTTCTATCAGTGATTCTCAATCTCTTCAATGTTTATGTATCTAAAATCATCTGCTGGAGGTAGGGACCCTTATAGTGAAAATTTAAGCCAACTGACAAGAGATTTGCTATCCTTGCTTATCTTTTATAGTACTCTCAATCACAGCCCATGGACCCCAGGTGAAAAACCACTGACTGAGGTATTTACATAGCTGTCCTTCCCACAGCACCTGAACATCCACCTCACCATGGATTTATTTTTACTGCAACAATGTGAATAAGAAGAGCACTGTTTTTTCTCATTCCTACCTCCCCTATTTTTTCTAATTCCTACCAACCCAAAGAGCAGAGACATCAAGTAAAAGATTCTAAAACCAGACAGAAATCAAAGATTTGCTGCCCAAAGCCATCCTTATGAACCTACCTAAAGTAAAGAAATCTGGTAACTCTTTTTTCACACTATCCACAGGCACGACTCTCAGCCACATTTATCCTTTCCACCAGTGATTTGATCTGCTAGGTCCTTATTTACATGTTATTATTTGTTCAGCTTTGAGATCTGGCTTTTCAACATTTCAGAGTGTAAGAGAAGACAGATAAGTGGTGAATTTTAGGGGCAAAAATGAGATAAGAGCAGTCACTTATAGCAGTAACAAGGCTATCTCATCCAGAGATTTTAGGTTTGGTGCTAAGTTAAAAAAAATAAATTAAAATATCTTTGCTTACAACTAAAGGCACCCTGTGTGTCTCTGCAGCTGGTCTTTGTGGGATCTTGATTGCGGCAGTGCTTCAGAAAGGCCGAGTCCTTGTTTTAACCACTGGCTTATTTAGAGGCACTCATGAATAAAGCCAGCTACACTGAGAGCCCTCCTATGCGCTCTCTGGTAACCAAATGAGATGGTAATTTGCTGACTTACAAAAAAAGACATTCCAGTGGGTCCATCCCAGTGTATGCCCGATGGGATAAACACCCCAGTGGCACCAGAGGCAGCCTTGGCACAGAGTAAAGGCCTGGTGAGCACAGACAGGGATTTGCCCATGCTAAATGCTGCTGAAATCCCACTTCCAAAGGACAATCCTCCTGTTCAGAATGTCAATCCCACCCCCACTGCAAGATGCTTAGGACAATCCATGGGTAAATAAAATCTATGCTGATTACAGAAATGCTTCCTTTTCTTTCCTCTAGAATTGCCATTGGGACAAAAAGCAAAAAATACTTATGTGGAGAACAACTCAGCAGCTACAGTTTTGAAGTAAAGCCTATCATTTGTACAGCAAAAATCAAAACAACCTTTTATTTGTCACTGCAGGGAGAAGAAGAAATATGATTCTTGTCTCCTGGCTCTGTAATGTTGTCTTCAGCTGTGCATTTTGTCCAGTTGTGCCTTATCATGTCAGTGAAAGGAGGGTTTCTGCTTCTTTCTTTCTTCCCTTTTCCCAGTCTTCCCTTTCTTTCTTTCTCTGCTTTTTTTTTTTTAATGCCCCCCTGTTCTTCACCTGACCTCTTGCTCACGTAACATCTGTTTTAAAATGGTCATTCCCTATCACCATTTCTTTAGGGAAACACGTTTCTAAGCCTAAGCATACAAGATTATAGCAGATTTCTTAGCTTACTGTGTAGTGTGTTTCCCATGTGATAGCTTCTCCTCAGGAAAGCTATTCTTTCATGCAGCCATAGCACCAGCATTGATCAGTGGAAAAGTTCAAGGCAGCAACTCATCAAGCACAGCTTCAATACTAGATTCCAGACAAGGTCTGCAATAAATAAGACCAGTAACAAAGCATCATATTTCCTCCTTACACAGAAAACCAACAGTGACACTGTTCTAAATTTCAGAATATAAGGACAATTTCTTCTCTGCATTGGAGCAAGATGAAAGCTGGAGGTATACTCTCTTTTAATATAAACTATCTTTAAGTAATCATGAATTTTTAGGATGCTAGTCTTTGAAGTCTGCTAGCATATAATTTTAAATGCACAGGTTCTTACTGCAGGAGATTTTTCAGTGCCTTCACTGACTAGGACTTTGCTGTCTGAACACTGTGATACTCTTGAATATGAGCGTTTAGAATATATTATTCTGACCCCAGTGTTAGATCCTGTTTTTATAAAATATAATAATGGTTCCAGGATTTCAATGTTAGCTAACAAAAAAAGAACAATCTAGTGCTGTAAGCAGATAGGAAAAAAATTCCAAATAGCAGCGCGATAAAAAAATATACACCCTATGAGGCCCTCACAGATTATTGCTATTGATTTCTTTCCTGGAGACGTGGAAATGTTACCAGATGGGGTGTTAGGCAGTAAGTGTGTGGGTGCAAACGCAGTTTATTGCTTGCTGTCTAGAAATCACTGAAAACCTTCACAATTCTGTTTGGCTGTGTCACATAAAAAGGTAAATTTTTTGCCCTACACCAGTCCTTACAAAAAGCTACATGACATGCCATGCAATGAGCATACAGTAAATTTGTCTCTAAGGAAAAAAAAGATCAACAAGGGAATTAAACACACACAGATACATGCACACGCTTACCAGGGACCATAAAATGCCTTGCACATATTTGAGTATTTGTCCTCATCTTGGTCATATCCTTGCACTATGTTGATTTAAATTAATTTGAAAGACTAAATTGATTTATTTCATGGTTTTTCTCTTTTACTTCTGCCTGGAACATTGGGCTCTGTCCTGTATTTTATGCTTATGGAAGTGCTAATAAGATTTGCTGTAGGTTTCTAAAAGTCAGGTACTGGAGCTGTAGTATAATGCACAACTGTGTCTGACCCCCTCGGGGATGCACCCATTAAAAAAAAAAAGGCTGACCTTCTGTCACTTTCTTCCTCCTCCCTTTTAATGATTCCTTCTATATCCTTTTGAGAAGATCTTTACAGCCCTTTGACCCCTGTTAGAACAGGAAGACTTAAACAGCTAAAAGTACCCTCAATATCAGCGGTTGCCAACAGGAGCTCAAGAGGCTTTTTAGGAAATGCCAGAAGACAATAACCTACATTTTCAATGCATTTAGAGCCAGGTCCACATTCAATATTCTATAATTCCCCTTTCGTTTGCTTTAGCACAGCACAGGCTGGTGCTGAGCAGGGGCCTGACAGTACAAACAGACATTCCCTGGCAGCAAAGCTGCTCCTCTGGCAGCAAACCCACTGTTAAGGACAAAACAGCAAATCTCTGTTAATTCTGCATGTTACACTACTTCTCCTTTGGCCTTCAGAAAGGCTGTGTGTGCTGTGGCAGGATCAGGTGGTTCTGGTTTTGCTATCAGCACTGCCACCCTCCCCCTCCCCTCCTGTGAAACTCCAGTCTTGCTGCCCCCTGAACCTCATAACATCCTCCAGCCCTGAGCCTGGCATGTGCCACTGCTTCCTGTGAAGAGAGGCAGCTCAGCAAAGCCAGGTCCTGCCAAGCAAAAGCCAGGCTGTGGCTGTGGCTCTTTGCAGCTGGAAGGGAGCACTCTGGCCATCTGCAGCAGAGCAGCCCCGAGCTCACAGCTGGAGCACAGCTGGATACTGAGCTCCGGCATCAGGAGCATCCGGTGGGAGGGAGCAAGGATGGCTCACTAAAACAGCACCAAGATGAACCCAAGGGGTGACAGCACCCTGGCAAACCTTTGCTGTGCTCAAGGAGGCTTGGCCAGAGAATGCAATGGAGTCCTTGTGCCTTTCTGCCGTGTTTAGATTCTTCTCTCTCTGGAAGAGCCATCTCTGATTCTGCCCTGAGCCCCTGCCAGATGAAGTCAAGCAGGACAGCTCTCCTGAGCAGAGCAGAGACTGGCCAGCGCTGAGCTGAAGGTGGGGCCCAGCAGAGCCATGAAATTCCAGTGGAATGAAAATCCCATGGACTGTTGCAATGGTATCATAATCTCACAGGCATCTCATTATGTGTCACCAAATAAAATATCATTAAGCAGTGTGATGCAGCCATCAGCTTTAAAATTCAGGGAAAAGTCTTTTGGGGTAGCAAAACAGAAAATAAGATAAGCCCACTCAAGTCCCTGAGTCTCATTTCTTTGGGGACACAAACCATAGGAGAAGAGCTGGAGCTATGCTAAAATTAACCTGAGCCATCCCTCCAGGAGTTTGCAAAATGTTCCCTGATACAACCAAGCCCTTGTGCTGTCAATGCCTCCAAAAAAGAAAGTAAAACCTGAGTTAGACTGAGCAAATCAAGTGAGCAATGGGGATGTGCAAGAAAAACGCATTTCAAGAAGGACAATTAAACACAGACACTTTGTTTTCTTTTGGTATCTCCCAAGACTGGTTAATGCTCATTGCCCACAGTGCATACTGACTTTGATAGCTCAAGCAGTTTTCTGCTAAAAGAATTTAAAAGAATTTATCCTGATGCAAGTGTGTCTGTGTACTGCAGTGGAGTGCAGCCCCCTTGGCTGCTGAGGGTGAAGTTCCTCTTGTAAGCAAAGAAAACAACTGCCCCTGGTCTGAGGGCATTCACGATATGGAGACTGAGCTGAGTGACCTCACTGGGTCATTTGTAGGCCACTAGGCATGGGAAATTGATGAAACCAGTCTTCATGGTGGGGATTTCAAAGACATAACAAGGAGATGCCCATATGAGTGATGTACAAGCCCTACAAAAGGAATGGCCATGAATATAATTGGGCAATACCCCACATACAGTGTGATTCTCCAGACAAGGAGGCATTTTGGATACAATTCACTCTCAAGGAAAGAAAGCCTTCTGCTATGGGTTTGCATGACCTGGTGGACAATGCCATAATAGCCAGTGGCCTGAGAGTCACACTGACAAAGGATGAAACTTAGTCTAATATTTTTCAGAAGGGCAGTACTTTTGTAACTTTCAGTGGAAAAAAGTAGCAGCCTCAAGGAAGAGGAAAGAAAGAAAAAGGTAAATTTTTCCTGCGAGCTTCTTGCTGCAAATGAAAAATGAATCACAACATGAGTCTGATAAGGCTCGTGGGCCAAAACAAAGCCCTGCCGAGTCCCCAGCTCTTGCTTTGTCCTCTCTGAGGCACTGTGTCCCTTGGGGACCAATTGTGCAGCTCTGAGTCCTTTTGCCTGGTGGCCTGTCATGGAGTCTGCTAGACTATAACTCACAGCTGCTCCTTCAGAAACATTTATTTTTGTTTGTTTGAATTTATTTCATACACACAGATACAAAAGCCTGGCCCTGTTCTTTCAAGAGGCCTGGAGTGCCCAGGCATTTCATTGTTTTCCATGCATTAGCTTCAGAGGACTTCAGGAGTAGAAGAGTATTTATTTATGGATTAGATTGACAGAGTGCTCCCCTCAAGTGCTCCAGATTCATCTCTATTGAACTCTGTGCACTCACTCTGAGGTTCTGATCCTGCAGAGCAAAGGGAACCCACCCCAGTGATGTTCTCAGTCCAGATGTTAAAGCTAAGAATATGTTTAAAGTGTTTGGGGACTGAAGCTCCAGCCTCTAAATATCACATGAAAATAAATGCCCTATGATTCTCACCGGCTCCTCAAGCTGTAAATCTTTTAAGTTTATAATGAAATATTAAATAAGTAAAGCCAACACTACAGTCAAGAATGAGTCTGACACTCAAGTCAGACCTTCTAGCCAGCAATATTCACAGAGTTTGAATTTACATAACCTGTAGAAATTACAGTTTTTAGACATATTATGAAGCTCCTGATAGCATAAAAAGGCAGGAATATTCTCTCAGTTTGCATCACTACTTAACTAACCATGAGCCACCAAGTCTTAAATTTCTACTAAGTCCATAAATCTCCCATATCAGACAGGATAGACTTCATGTTAGCAAAAAGCTCCCAGTAGAAGCAGTAATCGCAGTAGCTTGTTAATGAAATCCTTCCTTCAAAGGAGTGACTTTAGAATTCTGCAATAGCCAATGAAAATTACATGCAAACATTATGGTCATTTGTTATCATTATAAATTGTGATAATGTCATGGCTGACTTACAAAGATGATGACCTGAAAGGCCATGACATTATGACATTACATTTTATCAATAATGAAAAATTGCTTCTTTTGCATGATTGTACCGGAGGTGAGGCAGGACCCTGGAGCTGCTGGCTCCTGCAGACCAGCCCCAGCTCTAGAGAGGGAAACAGGCCAATAAAGAAACACTTGGGGGAAATAAACCAATCAAGCAGCTGCAGCAAAACTAGAGATACACATAAAGAACACAGACTATATTTACCTCATGGTATTTAATTTGAATTTCTGAAGGCCTGGATGATCTATGCCTTGAAAACAAAACAGAGGAGATTCACCCAACACAAGGAGCTCACAAAAGGCCCTTTCTAGTAGCTAGCTGGCACACTGAAAGCCTTGGGGAGCAATGCAGCTCCTAGAGAGGAGTCCAATGGTTTCAATGGCATTAACTGACAATTCTGTTTCAGTTGTTTTCTAATCCAGCCTCTCTCTTCCCTGCCTAAAGTGCCCCTCTACCCCACAGCTCTAACCATCAGCTTAGGGATGCATAGGACCCTGAGCAGTGTACCAGAGAGAGAGCAGTGAGGAGCAGGATGTTATTCAAGGAAAACAGCTCAGTTGTTGCCACTGGCACATGTGCTTTAATTTGGCAACTACACCAACAGCCAAAAATCTGGAGCCCTGCAGGAGATACAGCTCTGCCATGCACAGACACATGATTTCTCTGAATGCACTGAAAGCTCAGCTCTCAGCCACCTGACCCTGCCTGGGTGTTTACACTGAAAGAACATGTAAAGCTGAATCTCCAGTCCCATCTTTTCTGAGGCATGGCAGATCTGAACACCCTGAAGAATTGCAGGAGATGTGGTGACCTCCTCTCTCCAGCACACTGTGATGCCCAAACACTTACAGGCAAACCATGATCCCTTCTGCATGCTTCCTCCACACCATCTGCCTCCACTCCTGAAACACAACAAACAGCTGTGCAGGAGAGACAGAGTCCCTCTCCTCAGATACACCTGCCCTTGTCAAACCGTGCAAGGAGGAGAGTGCTGTGCAGCCTCAGCACAGGACCAGAGAACAAATAAGTGACTCTTACACACCCATTAAACTGCTACAGTCCTGTGTGCAACTGGTTTCTGCCCTCCTGCCTGCTGTTCCCTCCCTGTAAGAGCTCCCAGTCCATGGCAGGATCTCCTGATCTCCCCCTGTCCCACCCTGCTGCCCCAGGCCAAGCCCTGAGCAGACAGATGGGCTCTGCCCTGCCTGCTGCTGCCCCTGCACTCAACAAAGGCAGAGGCTGCAAACCCTCAGCCTGAAGTGAATAGGGGCTATAACCTGAGTTTAGAGCCAGCCCTAAATTTCTCCAGCTCCTGGAGACAGTGAGGGGCACATTCAGCAAGCAGGGCAGCCTGCCTGGCAGTGTCCCCTCTGTGTCCCAGCTGCTGCTGGTGGGACAGGGCTGTGCCCCACTGTAAGGGGGCTGCATTCATATTGCAGAGATGCCTGCAATAACATCTGTAAAAATGTGTGCTCACTGTAATTGTTTATTGTAGTAATATTTATGGGGACAGTTTTATGGTGAATATGAAAAGAAATGCCCATAGTGGTTCTGTTATATGATAAGTAGAAAAAGGAAAGTTGATCATTTTACTTGCTGGTGTGTCAAGGCTGTAATGTTTCCAGCAGGTCTATGCAGGGATAGCTTCCCAGTAAAACAACACATAGCTGCTTTTATTATTTTTTTTTTTTTGATAGAGCTTGAAAACAGAATTTAAAAAAGTTGGAAGCACTGTGGTACCTTGTCTATTCTCAGCTGCACTTTTTCTCTCAGATGGCAGTAGAGAGGCAAATACACACCACAGGTTGAAATTTCTAAAATAAAGACTAGAGCATATCTAAAATCTTGACATTTGGGATGCAAAGTACATTTTGTCTAGTTTTATCTTTTATGCAGGTACTTTATGGCAGGAATCTAAAAGACCTATTTATTTGATGCCATTACCTCCCAGTAATAGCCTGAGAGTAATAGCCAATACCTCTCCTGTACATGTTCTCACGATGCCACCATTTTGAGTGATTTTTGTGGAAATTAAAAGCAGTAGCACCTGATACCTGAAAATTACAGAAATTGCCATGATTGTCATGGAAAGGATGGTAACAGCACAAGAGAGCTGCTTGCCAGCACGGGGGGCAGAAGCAGAGAAAGGCTTGACCAGTTTTCACCTAAGAGGTTCACTTTTTGTGTGCATATGGGGTTCTGCTGGTGGTGTGAAATCCCAGGGCATCTGCCAAGATGTATTGCTTAATGTTCTCTGCTTTTCAAAGGTTCAGTAAGCAAAAGGGGTTACCCTGAGCAAGCTGCTATGACCATGACAGGAGCAAAACACCTCTGTGTATAAATTTGAAACCTTTAACCTCCTAACTGTCAAATTTCAATATTTCTGGTCACAGTGTTAAATGCACCCTAGCATTTTTATTGAAAGAGTTTTCAGTGTATCCGGATGGAAAAATCAAAGTTTCCTTTTATATTTACACACTGTTAGTAAGCTGTTAAAAGAAGAATAAAGCAAGGTGACTGCCAGCAATATTTTGTATTAGTGTAAGCTTTACAGCTCCAGCATAATAAAACAGCCTCCCTATTTGCTTTGTAACCTGTGACGTACGCTCCAAATGACTTACTGTTACTGCTGCTCTAATACAGCCTACATCTTACTAATGATAAACAGACTGCACTCTGTTGAGGTTACAGTCCAAACTGGGCAGAAAGGAATACAGGAAAAGATAAGATGGGATGAAATGTGTCTTATAAAAACAAATATTTTAATCAAATCTAGTTTTCAAGTCCTTCAAATATCAGTGCTCATCTCACCCATTTATTTTTAGTTATATGCAAAGAGCATGCCCACCATGGTTAGACACAGTGATATTACAGTGCCCTGCCTAGAGATGCCCTTATATTTATATTTTGGTATCTTTTCCTGCTCTGTCCATTTTTTGTGGATGAATCCTCCATCATTCCATCACAAAGACCTTTATGACAGCAGAAAGGGAGAAAGAAATAATGGCTTTAGAGAGCCATTTCCCCTTCAAACAGTAAGTAAATATTATCAGAGATAGGTGTGACAGTGATGGAGAAACCTGACATGGAGCCATCCCTTCTGGGGCATCACTTGGCTCCTACTCCCTCCAGTGCAGCCACCACCAGCAGCTTCCAGGATGACATTTATGAAGCCTCTCCAAGGTGAGACCTCCTGAAATGTCACCACTGGCAGCAGTTCTGCTGCAGGGTGCTCCCCAGAGCCCCTGATGGAGCCCAGCCTGCTCTGGGTGCAGCTGTGGAACTCAGAGCAGCCCCCACAGCCTGTCCTCTGCTCCTAAGCCCTGCACAAGTCAGGATTGAACGTTTGCTGTTAAGCCCTGCTGCCAAGAAGGAAATTTATTTTGGGGCAATGAGAGGATTACAACCCAGCTTCTGATCTGCCACAACGCTGTTTTACACCAGGGTGACTGCTGGCTGGAGTTAAGTTCCTGTGCTTTATGTGGAGGAGATGTAATCAGAACAAGGCTTTAAGCACCTATTTCTTCCACAGAAGTGGCTCTGGCTCACAAGGACAACAGGATGGCAGTACCAGATCTCTCTCAGAACTGGACAGCACAGACCTGTTACTAAATGGCCCAGATTTTTCAGTGGTGAAAGCAACAGAGCTCAGGACTTTTGGAGGGAACATTTTCTTGGGTTGGCAACCCAGACTTTTTGTGGGTGGTGGATACAGAGAGAGCTCTGAGTGCCACAGCAATTCACTGAGCTTCTTACACAGCTCTGAGCACATATATCAAGGTGTTTACATTCACCCCTCCTATTCTAACTAAAGCACTGTGGGCATTTCTGTCTGCAAGCTGCAGCAGGATGATCTGCAGGCTCTGTATGCCTAAAGCTTGGTCCTCTCCCCAGCTCTGCATGGACACAGCACTGGCATGTGCAGTGTCACTTCAAAACTAATTTCCAGGACTCAGAATTCTAAGTAAAAGGACAGCAGAGGACAGGAAAGCAGCCAACTCTCCTCTATTAAATGTAGAGGATGTTACATGGAGTGGGTGAGGAGTGGTTGGGTGCAGCAGGGCTCCATCACCTCCCTCTGCTCTCCCCTGCGTCCCCCAGGATACTGCACTGATTATTCTGAGTTGGAGGAGGCTCTAAATGCAGCAAGGGTGTATTTACTGGTGAGCAGTTTCAGCTGTAAGCATTTCTCAAGGCAGTCCCAGTGTCTGGAAGCTCAGCTCTGGCTGGGGGCCATGGCATGGGAGGTCAGGCTGGGCACAGTGATGCCCAGGAGAGCCCTGAGCATGGGAACCACTCACACAGAACAACTTCACAGGAGCCCTGCAAGGGCACAGCCAAGCCATCCTGCCCACATGGACACAGAGTCCCCAGCTGCTCCTCTGGGGGCAGGTGGTTTTGATTTATTTCAAGGAGGCACATCACTGACAGCTGGGGAAAGGTGTCTCACTGCCCTTTGACCTGTGACTCCGCTTGAAGAAAATGGGATGTCAGAAAGCTCTGCTCTGAGGATGAAGTCAGCAGCAGCAACTACTGGCATCAAGATGTTTAGATTCACTCCTTAAACCAGAGATAATTGCCATGGCATTGATAGAAAAAAGGAAAAACGTGACAATTGCATCTACATTCACCCCATTTTGCATGGAGTTATCAACAGCTCAGGCAGCTCCTGCCTGCTGCTCCACTGCCAGCCCCTGATGGTGCCCATGGTTTTGCCAGGGAATACTTGTAGCCTTACTGGATTTCACACAGCTCAAAACATCACCACAACCTGAAAATCAACAATTCTGCCATTCTTATCAGAAAAGAAAGGATGGTCAGTTATGCTCTTAGTCTAATAAAATACAGACAGGTCTCAGATTAAAAAAAGGAAACAAAGTACAAAGAAAAGGCGGTTCTGTCCCTATAATGCACTAAGACCATTTAGTCCTAATAATCATTTGAAACACCCTATTCAAAAAGGTATTTGCAGTTCTTATCACATTTAGGAACTTGCTTAAAACATTTCTGGATTTATCTGAAATCCATTGCTAATTGTGATTGGTTTAGTCTGCTGAAATGCAGGAACCAGAGCATGCAGAAAGTCCTTGGTTTACCAACACTTCCTAAATGTATTGTGACAATGAAAAATAAACTTCATAAATGGTTGTCCAGCACTTATTTATTTACTAGGAGTTATAATGAAATTCAGGCCTTTCAGCCCTAAGAGAGTCTTCACCACAAAACACACCCTGTGCCTGCAGGCAGCATTGCAGGGCATTTTCTAGGTAAGAAAACGTGTGCCAGTGGTGAGGGCACCTGCTTGGCATCATCCCATGCTTTGCCAGGATGCATGGGGTGACACTGGGAAGGTCACTGAAGCTCTGTGTGCCCTCTGCTCACTCTCTGGAGAGCAGCAGCACAGGGGGGCTCCCACAGAGCCCTGTGGCACCGCAGATAAACATCTGGGGCTGTTTGGCAGCTCCTGACTTTGTACTTTACCAGGGACATGACTCCTGCTGCTACTGCTCTTGTTTTCAAAACATACAATAATCTCAGTTCGGTCAAATAACAATCAAATACTATAATTTTAACCATGAAATCAATAGTCATGAAAATGGCCCCAGCTCATTATAGCTCTCTTGGGAAGTTTTCAAATAGGTAAGGATAATGGCAGAAGTTGAAGCTAGACTGGATCAAGTACTAATTGCAAAAAAGATGAAGGACAATTTTGGGTCGAAATGTAGGAATATTACTCAGTTATAACTCTGAAATAACATTCACTTTTTGCAAATATTTATGGAGATTCTTGTGTGTTTCTCAAGCTGTTCCTTAATTTCTAAATGGGATCCTCACCTTCAGCTCAAATGATTCCTTGGTGCTCATCTACTTGTTGTGGCTAAAAACTTTATTGTACAGTGGAAGACAGAACAAAACCATGTTTGTGTTGTGCAACCAGCCCAAACACAGCCTAAACCAAATCCCCATACCCAGTGGGCATTGGGCCAAAGCCATAACCAATAAAAGAATAGTTGGAGCAGGCAGTCCAAGGACAAGCTGTGGCTGAAATTTATATCAACCATTGAGAAAACATTCAGAAATTACCACTTCCATTTTGTGTATTTACAAAGATGCTGAGCAGTTCTCAGCTTCCACAGCAAAGAAAGATTGCATTAGAGAATGTTGCATGTCCTCTAACATTAAAGCTGCCTGAACTTTGAGAAGGAAGGGTTCCTGTCTTTGCAGTGGCCTTGTGACTGCTGGGAGTTCCTTCAGCATCCCCTCGAATCGCTGGCATTTGGCTCATTTGTGGCGCCTCTATTCAATTGTTGACTGTGTGATTGAATTTACCATTTAGAGCCATTACCGTGTGTCACGAAGCCTCCCAATGCGAAACGCGAGAATCCCCTCCCCATACGGGGCTGCAGAGAGGGAGGTGCTGCGGGGGCAGGTCCCGCAGGGCTCGGGAAGGGCAGGGAGGTGGAGAGAGCTGGGGAGATCCCCAGCATCATTTCCTTCTCCTCCTCCTCCCCCTCACTGTTCCCTTCCCTCTCCAGTGCCCCACTTTGTGTCACTGCCCTCCTGTCCACACAAGGAGCCCTGTGGCCTCCGCTATGGATGAAGAAAGGGACCTACAGGGTGCACGAGCAGTTCTCCCTACAAGGATAAAAGGTGTGTTTATCATCAACTAGAGTGTTCTGGCTTGAAGCTGAAACGTGGAAAAATTAAGAATATTCTTTCTCTCCTTCCATGACCCATTTCCCTGCTCTGTAGCAACATTAGCAACAGCCAACAAGAAAATCATATCTGCAGAGGAAATTCCTGGGCTTGATTAATGCTGTTTGTCAGTTCAGCTGGGCAGAGTGGGGCTGCGTGGCAGCAAGTCTCAGAGCACAATCCTTCAGGCGAGGCTGAAAGGGCTGTAAACAAGCTATGAAAGTTTAATGACATTCAAATATCTGAATGACTCCTCAAATGGTATAGTGGTTAGGAATTGTCCTGCACAGCTTTTGTAAAGAATTCACAGGGTTAATGACTAAAGAATGGAGTTCTGGTAATCAATATAGTCCTCTGGCTCTATTGATTGGAATTGCCTGCTTATTTTGCAGCTAAGATTTTTTAGCCCATTCAGAACAAAGACACCCTAGGGGACTGTTAAGTAAATAGGCATTTAAGACTTTTTCGTTGCTAAGAAAGTAGTTAATTATTATTAGTGCTTAAAAGTCTCAATTTAGACAGAACTTCCCAGTGAACATCATAATTTTGCCACTTTTCTGTATGTTTTATGCAAATACATGTGTATTGGCAGCTGTTTAGAAGTGTGCACCTATTGGGCTGGACAAGCTGGTGAGGGAAGTTTCAAACCTGGGAGGCCTCAAGACACTGGGTGGCTTTGCAGGGACATGTACACAGAAAAGAACCAGGTTCCCAGGCACTTACAGTGTTTGTAAGGTGAGGACTGCCAAGAAATGTGAATGTGCCTGTTGATCTTTTGCTGAAAGATGACAGTCACAGAAGTGGAGGAAGATGAGTGCCTCAAAAGGGAGCTGGGCTTTATAGATACAATAAAAAGAGGAAGTGGTTCACTAAACAAGCAACTTTCTATTTTGCCATACATGTAAAGATTTTCTGCTGATGTCACTGTTTCTGTAGGCCAGAGGTGCAGAGGATCACCAAGGCACCTGAGGCAGCTGCAGTGCAGAGGACACTGTGGCAGGGCAGGGAAAACCACAAATGAATGTTCCTGATCTGGCAGGCAGCATGGCCTCAGCCTCTGAAAGCAGCTGGGAGCTGACTGCCTTCCCTTTAGCAGATTTCAGAGAGCAGGGGAAACTCAAGTTACACATCTCTGATGAGGAGTGTGATCTGTACAGCCAGACTGGGCCTGCCCTGGCTTGCAGTGCTGCCCTGGCCCTGCACCCCAGCTGAGATGCCTCCTGCAGAACCAGCTGCAAACTCAGCCCCACACCTGGCCCTCAGACCAACCAAAGCTCCTGCCACATCTCCAATATTGTCACAGTAGAGATAAAATCATTATTACTACCATTCTTTTCTTAGAGCCACACAAATCTTAATTTCATTTTGCCTTTTTTGTCATTTTAAACCAGAAGATGCTCCTTGCTGACAGAGGAAGGAGAACAGAGTGCTGCTTTCCCACTGAATGGCAGATGGTAGTAGAGCTGCTTTGCATTTTGATGCCACTGTAGTTCCCTTCGCTCTTTGCTTGTTCAACCATTTTTGCTTGTTACACTTAAAGCTGTGAACCCAGTGGATCAGAGAAGAGACATCCATTTGGAACTCAAGCATAGCTGATCTTTTCCATCCCCCTTAAAAATTAATTATCATGGCTGCTTGCTTGTATGGGCATTTGATAAAAACACAGCTCATGCCCCAGTCAACAAGCACTTATGCACCAGCTGAGACGCTGAGAAAACATTACATTTCACATATGATCCAATTAACAGCTTTCTCCCCTGACAATGATTTCCTACCTACTTAGGCTATTATATACAATTTGGTAATATGTGGAAGTATTCATCACGCTTGCATTACCTGACACTAATCCTGTTTGGAGATTCTCCTCACTTTCCCCTTCCTAGAGTGGAGATTCCTGACTGCAGCCTGTACAGAGCAGTGGCTGGATTTTAGTTATAAGTGATGCCACAAATCCATAAAGTGATGGAAGGGGTATAGTAGCTCTGTTCATAGTTTTACACACATCTTAATTTTGGTTTTACCTTGTACAGCTGTACCCCCAGTACCTTTGTAAATGTGACTTACAAGATGTACCTTTGTAAGCGTTGGACTGCTTACCAACACTTGGTAACCTCCACTCCTTATCTTGTCCAACTTCTAATGGAGACACTGTCCAAACCCCTGAATATGAATTTTAAATCTCAGTGCAAATCTGCTCGCAAAAATCCTGGCAAGTGAATTTGGAGGTTTTATTGCACCCAAGTAGCAGTCCCTCATTTTTGTTACTGTTGAGGTCTATCCATTTGCATTAGCCAATATTGCAAGGACAATATTTGAATTAATTTTCTGGAAAAGGTTTACTTAAAAAGAAACATTTGTGGCAACAGTATAATGATATCTGCTCTGGGTGCAAGATCTGAAAATCATTGCAAGTCTCATACAGATCAACACCTCCCAGGATTTGAGCTGGTTTGCAGCTGATTTTAGATCAGAGCTTTCTCTGCTATAGTTTTACTGAACACCATAAGGCTGGAGCTGGACAAAATGGGAGATAGGGAAAATAAGGGGTTTCTCAAGGGTTTCTGAACCTTGGGAGGACAAATGGTACAGAGCTATCCCTGATTTTGTTTCCATTGTGGAGCATTCTTAAAAATTAACAAATGAAAGCCACATAGCACTGCACAGTGTTTTACAGTGAGTAACACACATTCAGTCACACTGTAACCTTTTGAGAAATTTTGTAGGGAAAACTTCTGCATAATTTGGGATAGAGAAAGGAATTCTTCATGTCCTTTTGATGAAAAAAAAACTTTAGAAGAATTTCAGGTTGAATAATACATTGAATTTGACCCAAAAAGGTTGGTTTTTTTTTTTTAAAGAATTTTTCTGGATCATCAGTGAAGAAAAATAATCTGATTTGTTATGCAGTGTAAAGACTGCATAACACATTGCACATTGCCAGGAATACGATTGTGAAGAAGGAGCTGTAAACCAGAGCACATTGATATCAAATGTGTAGCCATTAAGCAAGGAGAAAAAGGAAGGTCCAAAGCTAGGGAATTAATGAAATTTTGCCCAAGGGCAACATTCAAATGTATTTATTTTTTGAATTTGTAGTTTTAACTTTGCTGAAGCCATCTGTTATTTTCATATATAAATGCTCCTCTCCTCCACTCTTACTATTCTCTGGGTACATTTTCCTTCTCTCTTTTTTCTTGTTTGTTTGTTTTTGTGCTAACTCCTCAGTAACACATGAGATCTCCCTGAAGCGTGGAGTCAGAGAACATTTTGGGGTGCCAGGTAAGATGATGTTCACACTGGGACCTTGTAGAAGTTGGGGCTTTACCTTTGCAGACCACAGAGGAAACTTCTGTGAAGAACACAAGAATCCTCTGCACAGTTTTTCTGCGTAACTTATTATGAACTTATCATGGAAGGCTGAGGAAAAGCAAAAGTCATTGTTTTTTCAAGGAAAGTATTGATGTCCCTGATGGTGAATTGGGTTCAATTTGTAATGTTAAGTTGTGAGCCTTGATTACACAGGGAAAAAAAAAAAAAGAGAAGGAAAATCCCAGAATGTGCAGAAATCTTGACCATGTGGTTCTGTCTTCTCTTTTCCAAGATGACAGGTCTGGGTTCCTTAATCGACTCTATGGTGTAGGAAATGACATTTGCCTGAAAATGAGTCAAGGTGCTCCCTTTCCATGGAATGCTGAAGTGCCATGCCAGTGCAGCCACGCACACAGACTGGGGACACCTTGAGTTTAAGCAGCCTGTGCTAGTGACCATATGGAGTGACCCATTCTCACAGATCTCATGAAAATCATGGCCATTTTTATTTTGCATTGAGAATCAAAGTTTTCTTTCAGGCCCTGCCAGAGATTCACTGTATGGCTTTACTACATCCCCACAGACTCCTTTTACTTCTAGATCTCCTTCTGTATAATGGAAAAAAATTCATTGGTCCATCTAAAATAAATCCTTCAACATCCCTTCCAAAAAAGCAATAATACTTAGGGAGATGTAGGTTACATAAGGTGTTTTTTTCACTAGAAACTTCTCCCTCCAGTAGATATGCAAAACATATCTTTATGGTTTGGTTATTTACCATTGTGTTTATGAATTACAGAGAAGTCATCTCATACCTTGGTATTTAGAGTAATGCAACATACTTACTAGAAATCCACCTAAGCAATTACTTTTCTGATCTATTGCCAGATTCATTTCATATCAGCTGCAGCAGCTTGCAAAAACTTAACAAATAGCATTTTACATAGGCTTGTAGTCTATATTCAGTTTTATCTGATTATTTTTAGCACAGTGATTTGAGAATCCAAATTACAGCTAAGAAAATGGAAAATTCATTTTCCAACAATGCCTTAAGCTTCACTAGCATTTTAGAGCAGAACATTTCTGTGATGGCCTTTGATTCAATCCAGGCTGAACGAAAGACATTTCATCACCACAGAATGCATTTCTTTATTTGCCTTGGATCTATGATTCTGTCAGTATTGAGAGAAAAGAAAAATCAATGCTGCACTATAAACCTCGGGCAGCCCCTGGCCAACGTGGTCAGCATGGTGTGAGCAAAGGAAATGGCAGGGGAAAAAAATTGACCGCTCAGCAATAGTGTGGCACAGTAACGGACAAAGCTCTGGGCTAATAACAGCTTGCAATTACACATGGAAAGCCAAAGCTTGTAGGGCATTCAGTACGAAGGGGATGTAATACAATTTATTGAACCACCGGTTAGAGTTCTGCAGCTTCTCAATAAAAAAAAAAGGGCTGTAGACCTGTACTGCTTAAAAGACAGACTTATATGGTGCCAGCAGGGGAAGGAGACTTGAAGAAAGCAGAAAGCCCTTCCTTTTTATGTCTTGGATGGTGAGCAAGTGGGAGAATGCAGCCTATTTATGCTTTCTAAAAATACACTGCGAGGCTTAAAGGGACAGCCCTGCTGCCTGCACACACACACACACACACACCCTGAGCCACAGTGGCCAAACACATCCAGGCACTGCATTTTAATTCCTCTAACTGCACCTGTGCTGACAGCACACTGCACATCCTGCACTCTGAAAAAGGGGAGAAGCACCATAACAAACATCTTTACTCAGGTACCATTCTTCATCTGAGAGAAGCAAAGGGTTTCTGCAGGAGAGCAGAACATTAAAATACTAATTAATGAGAAGGGGAAATCCTGAACTAAAAAGAGAAATCATTGACATACATGTTTTTGAACAGACAGAAATTAAAAATTATGACTAAAAGCATGTGTTTTATAGTCACCAAAGGAGGTGGAGGCATGTTTGGTAGGTCTGGCTGCAGTAGTGAAGGTCAGCACTGCACACTGAGGCCAACCCCCTCCTGCCCCCCCCAGTGCCCTTTGCCAGATGGGACAGCTGGGGACACAGTGGCCACAGGTGGGGCACAGCCTCAGCCCCAGCCACCTGCTCCACTGGGGTTTGTGCCTCCTCCAGGAAGGAGCAGGGTCTGTTAAGGGTGAGAGGCTACGGAGCAGTCCTGGGGAAATACATAAAACCCATGGTGTGCAGGGTGCTGTATTTGTGTTTTCAGGGATAAATTATGCTCTTCAGATGTAAAGTTTTGTCACTCAGTGGCATGAAAACAGGAGGTGCCAGGTATCACCCAGTGTGGGCTGAAGCCCTGTGCTTGTAGGGCTGGGCTCAGCAGAGAGCTTGCTTTGGGAGCAAGTGACCCCACACTGGGACCTCTTTCTGCCTGTGTTAGCATACGTGCACATTTACCAGATTATCTCTTAGCACCAGTTTTAGGTATTTGATATAAGGGCTGCCAAACCAGTAGCAGGTTGCTCAAAGCCCTGTTTTAGAATTAGGATTCATATTTCTCCCTGAGTTAGCACAATACAGCAGGAATATTAATATCCAGCCTCAGATCCTGCACTTCCTGGGGGACCCTGATCTTTGCAGGGCCACCTGGCTCTGGCAATTGCCTGACCACATTTCTATGCATTGCAAAGAAACACTTCCTAAAATTTTTGGCAAGTGCTGTAGTACTTGTTCCTAAGTATTGCAATGATGTGGGGAAGTGTGCATTGAAAACAACTGAAACAACAGCCACAACGTGTCTGGTTATTTTGTGTTCTTGGCTGAAGTCAAGCTCTCCTCACAATGCAGTATAGCCACAAGATTCCTCATCCTCAGTAATAAGTAACAGATTTCCCTTTATTGTGACCAGAGGAACCAGACCATGGGTACAACTGTGGGATACTATGCCAGCACAAATCTGGCCCAGAGATACTTTTGTTTAATCTGAAATGTAATTTATAGAGTCCCAGCCTAAATACTTTGCCATTTCATATTTCCACATCTATCTCTTCTCCTGATACAATTTAAGGTTCCAGAGGCTCCTCTAGGCTTCCCTGGCACACCACATCCCTTTCAACCCCAAAATAACAGAATTAGTGTCCGAGAGGACGCGTTGTATCTCCTGTGACAATTACGGCAGCTCCGTAGCTCCGTTCCCATGCAATAAAACCAGCGCAGCGCTGTGGCCGCTCGCAAATCCCCGGCCCGTTGTTGTAATTAAGTCCTTCTACATGACACGGCGCAGGAGATAAGGGATTACAGTGTGCCTGGGACGCGAGGAGCTCGCTGCAGGACCGGCATCCCTGGCACACAGGGAGCCCCTGCTCGGAGCCTTCCCTGGGCAGCCCCAGCCGTGGAGGAGGAGGAGGATGCAGCGCTGGCCATTCCCAATGTCACCTGCAGAGAGCCATTAGCCCGCTCAGCCCTCTATTCCTGCACGCTGAATCAAATTAATCTAACAAAAACAGATGACCTGTGAGCTCAGCCTGCCTTACAGCAAAGTCAAACGGGAGCGAGGGGCAGCGGCAGGCAGGCTTGGCGCTGTGCCCACAGCCCCTCGCTGTGCCCTCCCGCCGATGTCCCTCTGTCGCCGGCTGTCGCGGCCACCTCTCCTCCGCAGCCACACGAGCCCTTCTCTCGTGTACCTTGGGCCGGCTGCCTGCCCCTCCATCGCACACGTCCACAGCACACCCGGAGCTGCTGACCTAGAGGTGTTAGCCACTCCGCAGCTGCCGTTCTTCTCACATTAATCCATAGGAATCAATGGACATTTCATTAGAGTAATCAAGTGTGGATGCATCCCGCATTTATATCCCGCACCTCCCCCTTCCCCCCCAGCTGCTTTCACAGGCTAATTGGTCCTACAGCAAAGACTATGTGGATATTTTTCCCTACAGATGAGTGTCAAGAGCAGTTTTTTACTGCTGGTTGAAATACCTATCAATAGAGAGGTAGTATAAAAGCCTTCACCCATCAGGCAGTGTTGCTGATGCTAGTACATTATGCACTCTCTGTTCTCACACACTCAACTCTCTCCTTTACTCCTTTTCCCCATACTACTGAGTCATTTATGCTGACTTCCATAAGAGAATTAATCCATTGCATTTTCCTTAAAAAAACCAAAAAGGATTGCAATTAACACTTCTCTATCAGTTCACAATGCATTGAGGGAATTTCTTACATAATTATATTTCATCACCAAGCTTTTAATTTTTTCAGTCAGATCTCTTCATCTTGCTTAATATGATATCTTATCATTTCACCAGGCTTATGTGGTTTATATGCACATTGGTACACAATGGCATCTTGTGAGAGGCACCAGCATTGTGTTCAGCACCTCTGCTGCCTGGGAGGGGATGCTCTGCCCTCTCTGCAAAGACAGCAAAGCTTTAGCAGGACTCACAGAGCGCTGAGGAACATCCCAAGAGCTGCTGTTGCTAAAATGTGTATGTGACAGAGGGCTGGCAACCAAGTGGAGTCCTTACAGTTGGGGCACCAAGGGCTTCCTTCAGATGACCTTTTTGAGGCTATGAGAAAATGTGATGATACTTGTTTGAACACAAAGTGTGAAAGTGGAATTTTTCATAAGATCATGGACTTTTCATTCAAAAATAAATTCAGAAGCTTTTATGGAAAGGTGGACACATACTTAAAATGTATGAAATCTTTAGAAATGCCATTGTGGAGAAGGAGGCAGAGCAGGGAAGGCAGGCAGTGGCTCAGGGGGGTTGTGCCTTGGCTAAGGTGCCTCTTGAGCAGGGCTGCTGGGGCACAGGGAGTAAGGGTTCTGCACAGACACCCTCCACTGCAGCAAAGATGAGGGTTATGTGGAAATTCATCACTCTGCACCATCACCCTACACAATGCTTGGCCTGGACGACCTCCAAGGGGAAGGGCAGGAGCTCAGCAAACAACAGGGATGGGACCTTTGGTTCCCTTGAAGTAGAAATTAACTTTTCTCACTTGGTAGCTGTATTTGATGGTTAGAAAAATGAGCTGAATTTAAAAAAAAAATCACTGACTTGCAGTAAAACTTATCCTTCTAGTATGTTATCTTTCAAGTCATGTCAGACCTGAAAAAAACCCCCATATGATCTGTGCTCTTCTTGAGCACAAGAGTTTCAAGTAACAAAACAACAACAAAAAAAACCAAAAAAACAAACAAACAAAAAAAACCCCCAGAAAATTCCTTTCTTCTTCATCCCATTTTTAGAACTATTACATGATTTACATAGATTTACCCCAGGTGAAAGTGGAGCCCCATTGGCTGCTAGTATTAGAGTACATTGTTTGCAATATATTTGGATATATTGCAGGGATGTGGAATTTCTTCTGACTTCCTGACTTTTCCAATATGGCATGTGATTTTCAAGTTTGTTTAATGAATACTATATAGGCTTTTAAGGGTATTTTTTTTAACTAAACCCTACTTTTTGCTTATGGCCAAATTCATGAAACTGCAATGAAGAAAAATGAACCTGCTGAAGGGGATTGACCCCACATGCTCAGGACCAGGCCTTTCAAGACTAACGAGAGAGTTTGCATTTGCTTTTCCTGCCAGATCTCTTTCCTGAGGGCACACTGCATAATGCAGAAAGAGCTATGTGAAGTTTGGTGCAGAGGATGGAAACAGGACCATTCAGCTGCTTTACAGCGATGAGGTTCCCTTCCCCCTCCACACGTTTTTCCCTGTAAGTGAAAATGAAACTTGTGCTTTTCAGAGGAAATGGCTGCTAAAGGTTAAAGGGTAAGTCTTCCTTGCTGCAAGCATACATTTTTGCAAGCTGAATCTTATCCATGTGGCTAGCAGCACTCACACTGAAATAACTGCAGAGGGCTTAGAAGAAGAGTAGGGAAATAGAGGGCAAGAGCATCAAAAGAACATCCCAAAATTGATTCATCTGCTCTTTTTTATTCCTTCATTTGAGTTCTGGCCACCTTCTTTTCCCTATTCCTCATTCCACTGTAGAAACAAGACCATTATTCAGAGGTAGAGGGTGGGTAGCTGTGCCCAAAAGGACAGTCCTTGTGCAAGGAAGCAAGAGCGTTTCTCCAGGGCTGCCATGGGGCCTTACCTACCTCAAGGGCAGGGAAATCTGGGCAACAGGTAACTGGAGCTTTGACTCCTTGCCCTGCCAACCAACCAGTATATCTGTGCAGCTGATGTACCCGCACAGGAATACAATATCACACAGCACAATCACTGGGAAAAGAGCAGGGGGAGGAAGGAGGCAGCTGTTGCCCACCCCAGCTCACCTCTCTGCTTGCTTTTGTCCTCAGAGTGCCTGTCATTTGGCTCTTGGGTTTTTTCCTGACACAGGGAAAGAGTGTCTGAATGGTCCTGAAAGCCGTTTCTTAGATATTTTGATATATTCTGTGTAGTGCAATGCTCCTAGGAAATGACTGACCTCAAGCAAACATACTCATTAGTATCCATGTGGAATTCAGAATATTCCTGGTAACAATCTGTTTTATAAAATACAAACTAGGATAAACAGAAGTCCAATCAAAAACACACCTCCTAATAGCATATAGCTTGCAGAATGCAAATGTGGACAAGATTGAAGGTATTGACACAGAACATAGATGGAGAGCAATAGAGCACAAATGTATATCCATAAAATGTACAACCATTTAGCTTTAAATGAAGACATTTAAAGCTGTTATAAGATAGCAAACCCAGATTTGAGAGGAAGTCAGTATTTTCCTCCTATTCATTCTCTCCCTCTTGTCTCTCAAAGCCAAGCACTAATCCAGCACCTGGGAGATGGGTGAAGGGCTTGTTGTGCTTGCCTAGGGAAAGCTGAAGTTTCATTCATGACGCAATGTTCCACAGGATGCAGAGCTGGATGGGCAGTGGGATGCCTGGGGAATGGCTGTGGCCAAGCTCAGTGTTCAGAAGGCTGCAGGTGCCAGGTTTTCTCTGGAGAGGTCTCCCAGTGACCCCAGGGCCACAGACTGCCCAGCAGCTCCCCTGCTCCTTGGGGCTGGGGACTTCCCTGCCCAGGCAGCCCCACAGCTCAACACTGAGCAACACAAGTGAAACATCACAGGAAAGGCTCTTGCTCCTTTGAGGTTACTCATAGCCAGGAAAGAATACTTTAATTTCCTTCTAAGAAAGCCGAAGTGGCCCAAGTTAAAAAAGCTCCTTGGGCCTGTTCTGTAAAGCACCACTTATTGATATACCTTAAAACCAAAATTCATTCGAAAAGTTCACAGCAGGAAAATAAGAGAAACTAGAGCTTCAGTCTCTGCACATATTAGTTGTTTCCATGCAAGGTAAAATGAGTGGCCTACCTAACAACTGCCCAGATTCACTTTTGCCCTTTTTTAACAGGGTTTCCTTGCCTGATGCCATCTGTACCTTTTTTCACACCTCCTTTGGCACAGAGTGACTCTAAGGGGGAGTGCACATACTGCACTGGAATAAACTGAAACTTTCCCAAGAATATAGACAGTGCCAAGAAAAGTGTGAAGCTGCTGACAAAGTTTTCATATAGAGTATTAGAAAATACATAAAGGCGTTTTTAAAATTTTTCTTAATAAAAAAACCCATATGGGAACTGTATTGAGATCTCCAGAAATTACCCTTTTTTGCATTTACTTGCAGAAGCAGAAGAAGAGGCAGTCCAGGAAAAAGTTATTCTAAGAAAAAAACAGTTATGGTCAAAGGCCAGGGCTGTAATTATTTATAATGTGCAAAAAGCTCATGCACATTGTTATCACTAGAACTTGTGTGGAGATGGGGATTACACAGCATCATCATCTATGGCTTTATAAACTAACTGATGGCTTTCCTTGCATTTTAATAGCTGCAGCTGATGTCTTCATTCTCCACTCTGTGAATCACCAGTACAGAGGAACAACAAAAACACCACTATTTGGTAATCACAGACACCAAATACACCAAATAGTTATTAGTGTAAAGGTTTGAAACAAAGGATAAAAATTTCTCTTAGGTCACATGCCACTCTTATTTTATAGAGGATACATTATAATCCAATATTTTTCTTAAACAAGAGCTTGAAGGTATACATATATATGTAATACATATATTGCAGACCTTTTGTAACAGCAAAGCTGCTCAGGAGAGTGGAGAGTAAGGGGCTGACAGCAGAGGATGGGAGCAGATAAAACTCTTCCAAGAGAGGATCTAGATGGGGCAGGGGAGGGGATTACTTTAATCCCTGTCCCACTCACAGGCTCTTCTGGCCTTCAAAAGGTATTCTTGAGCTGAAGTGTTGGACCTGTTAAGAGGCTCTTCATAAAATATCATGGAGCCCGTTTAGAGAAAATGGATCCACTTCCTTTCATCTGCCTGGAGGGTTTTGGCATTGCTGGGCCTTGAGGGTTTGCTAATGGCAAGAAGAAAGGCTCTAAAGTGGTAGAAGTGGGAAAAGCATAATGCTGATGCAGGCAGGCAGATTGTGCTAAGGTTTCACTTCTGTGACCAAAGTCTTGCAAAGGCCAGCCAGTGAAAATGAGCACAAAACCCAGGATCTGCCACTCTCTACTTTCCCCAGCTTTAATCATAAACCTAAAGTTTTGCTATGATAAGCACCCACAGTGCAGAGCCCTCCCCTTTGCCCAGGAGTGACAGAATGACCCCTTGGTTAAACTTTGCTTTGGCATTTCTAACCATACTTCCTTTAAAAAAAATTTCAAAGTACAAATGTTGGTTACCTTTTTTTGAAAAACTGGTCAGATTTTAAGATGAATCAACTTAAAAAAAAAAAAACAACACAGAGCTTGCAGTGTGCTTATTGCCTTCCAAAGCGTTGCTGGCAACAGCAATTTTAATATGAAGCAATAAAAGAGGAGGAGTGAGGACTATTGCACTACAACTTGCAGATGGCTGCTCAGCCATAGGGGTTGCAAGGAAGGGTCCCACGAGCTGTGGGGGTCCCATGAACAGTGCAGAGCCCCCCTGGCTATTTGGAGCTGGGGCTGAGCACACACTGCCCTGAGCTCCAGCAGCCCTCTGGGCTATCGCCTCTATTTACACGAGTTGGTGGACTTTCCTCTGCAGCTAAATAGGCTGACAGCCTCAGAGATTGGCTTTGAGTTTTTGGTTTGAACAAATCAATGAGCTACAAGGAAAACTACAAAAACAACAACAAAAGAAATGGTTTCTGAATGTTACCTGAAAAACCACAGAGTTTCAAAAGAAAAATCTCTAGTGTAAAAGATACCTGGAGCAAGGTGAGGGAATAAGTTCCTCCTGCAGTACATAGATCAGTAAAAAACCATAAAACACTATTTATTGCATACTATTCTGGACATAAAGACAGACTTGATGAGATTCACTTTTAGGCTGTTTCAGTCCATCAATAGAACTGCCAAATAATTTCCAATGCAATGCAGAAAAACTATAGTTTTTAAAGTTAGTTTGTGATCCACACTTGTCCTAGCTCCAGAGAACAATTACAGCTCAAGCACTTCCTGAGTGAAATAAAACATGAGTAGGAAGATGCAGATGGAATTTCAGTTTTCATCATGAACTTTTCAGCCTAATTACATTAAATTCATGTGATCAACCCTGCCCCATGGACCAGTAAGGAAAGGAGTGGACAGAAGAGTGAAGATGACTTGAATATCTTGAGTACAAACATCAACAAAGAAATGTTTATTTATTGATGGTAATAACTCCTACTTCTTACACAGCACTGGAAACAGAGAGCACTGTACAAGCCTTAACTCATCAATGACCTAATGAAAGGTTCAGACAAGGCTCCCACTGGAGCCTGCTGCTGTGGAGGGCCCTGTGCACCTGTAGTGCACTGACTGCCCCAGAGAGGCTTGGGGAGCAGCAGCAGAGGCTCTCCTGCCTGCCAGCAGTGCATCCCAGGGCACAGAGCCACCCCCTCCTTTGGGAACAGCTGGGTGGTGAGCTGGGCAGACAGAACAGGTCCCAAGAAGCACCTTTGGTGGGTTCTCAAAGGGAAAAGTGGCAAGGGGCAAGACTCACAAATGTAACACCTTCCGGGTGGTAAATACACATGTAAGACATTTACTTAAGGCAAACTCTCACATATCTGGAAAGCTTTTATTGCTACACTGGCATTGGTGCTGTGCCTGTGAATGAAGTTGTTCACAAACCAAGCACCCAAAAGAAGGCACTGCCAGCAGAGAGCCTGTGTCTGTTTGTCCTGGAACCACATCCCAGCGCTGCCCTAGCAAGGGGGGTGAGGGGTGCAAAGGGAATGAACTTGCTGAGCTGGCTACAGAGACTGCAACAGGTTCCCAAGGGTTCTACCCATGCCCAGCCCAGTAAGAAATGCTTTCCCTGTTTCACTTGGGTACAGCAGGTTCAAATTCAGGCTGAGCTTTAGCCACAGCAGAAAGGGCTGTGAAAGGCAGAGCTGTAAAGCAGCTGCAGGTGAGCTGGGTTCTCCATCAGCCACAGGGAGGAAGGAGGTCAGCACAACACAGCACATGCAGCCCTGCCACCCTCCCACCTGCAGCTGACAGAGCCTGGCTCTTGGCAAAGCTTTCCAGCAGGAAAGTGTTCAGCTGGTACAAAAGATAATCCTGAATTATTGTTCAGGGCTCAGAATAATAGAAGGGACATCAGTTTGGTGTGTCTGAGTATACAAATTTGAGCTGTGAAGAGTAAAGATTTTATTTATTTTAAAATAATGAGGAAGGTTATGATGCTATATAATCTAATGCTGGGCACCTTTGCAGGTTAGAACTTGCTACAGTAATATTATTTAAAAATATATTTTCATTTATTTTGAGTGATTAAGTCTGGCTTGCATGGAAATGGAGATGCTTCAGCTTTATGAAGGGTTTTCTGTGCATTTTCACAAACATGGCAGAATTTTTTATGCGTATGTCAAAATGAAGTTATTTATATACATCAAAGAATATTGTGAGTTTTCAAGTCTGAGGTCCAAATTCATGATTGGTGTAACAGCTCTAGAGGTAACTGATAATCTGACCCAGATTCTGGACTTTAGACAAAGTTTATCATCCCTGAGGATTATGTAGAGTTTACTTATCAGGAGAAGAATCCAATCACCTTTCATGCCCCCGGTGAGAGGAGCGGACTTTGCAGCCAGGTTTAGCAGTGGGTACCTTGTCTAGGAAATGTCTCAGTGTGCTCTGTAATAAATGGCACCTGCTAGAGCTGAGTGCTGGCAAGAAATTGTGCTGCCCTGCTCCTGTGTGTGGAGGCATATGTGAGCAGGCTGTGTGTCACTGAGATTTGTAGATAACCAAAGCTGGAAACTCCATGGTTTATAGTTTACTGATACAAGTTCCAGCTTTTCATTGATCTTCATTCACTAAATCTGGACATTTGACTACTAGAAAGAACCAAGCAGCTTTTAACTCCATCTCTCCAGTGCCTATGAAAGGCATTGCTTTGTTTTAAGGAAATGATGAAACTGAAGGAGAACCCCTACTTTATGCACCCCAAATATTTGGAGAATTTAAAACCCAGGCTGAACTTGGGTTACATTTGTATTTTGGCTTCCCTTTACATTTTGTAGGGAAGTAATTGATCTGTGTAAAGCACTTCTATCTCATACTGAGAATGGCAGCATGTAGTGCCTCAACAATTAATGTGAAAAATTCCCAATTTTAATTTTCTATTAATGTTAACCTGAGCCATTGTGTGTCCCTGCTCAATTGCTTAGCTGCAGTTGTACTGAGCAGCCATGGAAAACAGATGAAGGATGGGTGGTTATTGCCCAAAACATAACTGGATTTCATAACTAAATCCTTGGAGCTTAGAATTTATGCCAGTGCTATCTGTGACTCTTAAATGCCATTCACCCCTAAGAAGCACCCCAACTCACACAAAACATTTGTGTGATTCAGCTTGATGTGTTGCTTTCCAGGGTCCAAAGCAGGACTGACATTATAATTTCTAAAAATGAGAGAGGAGAAATAGAATATCTTCATCTAACTGCTAAGGAAAAAGACAATCTGAATCTCTTGAAACTAAATTAAGTGTGCTACAAACAGATAACTCGGATATGAGGTGAAAACAGCTTGTTGTGTTTCTTTAAAAGGGCCTAGTCAGTTTGCAAAGGTATTTTTCTCTTATGCTTGGATATTTTATGTACATAGCTCTATTTTTGGCTTAACAGCTTTCCTGTTTGAATCACTGAAACACATCAGCTACAAAACTGCATTTTGCAGACCCATGACTGAAGTGTTAACATATTGTGGTTTCAGAAAGCATGAAAAGGACAGACTAGAGGAAGGGAAAAATTTTCATTAGGGGATTAATTAGACAAAACAAAGCAATAAGAGACTCCAAAAAGCTCACTCTTCAGAGATTTCCATAACTGTGCTCTTTACAAATGAGTTTAATCACCCGAAGGAAGAGCCAAGGGCAGATGAGGAAGTGGTCAATAAGCAGCAGTAAGTGACCACTGCATTCCTGGGCTATCTCTGCACATCAGGCCCCATATCCTGGTTGTAAAGTGATGCACTAATGAATCCTGACCCATCTTTGCAGCACTGTGCTCAGCTCCTGAGAGCTGCTGCTATTCTGGGGAAAAACCAGTTCCGCTCACATTTTCCCCTGTCATCCAGGGCCTGCTAACACTCCTATAGGATGCATATTTTGGAGGTCAAATAAATCAATACAATTCAAAATCAAAACAAATATGGTAAACAAACAGTCTAATGTGATTAACTGAGATGTTTGCCTTCTTTCTCTTCTGGGCTTGGTCCTCAAAAGCATTAGTGGCATAAACAACAGAAAGAAACAAAATGAATATGTAAAGTATCTCATCTCTTCCCACATGTAATAAAATGAAAACAAATGTTCTCACTTCTACAAACTCCACCACATCAAATTAATAATGGAAAACATCACATCAAAGCACTCTTTGTGCTCAATAGCCTGTGGCACATTTGGACTCATCAATAGATGTTCAACAATATTACAACTTGTTTAAATCTTGGTAAAGTAGTGTTATGTACTATTGTTATTGACTTTCTTTTTCTAATTATCACCCAAAGGTGACAGATGATACAGCACTAATGATCAGAGTGTTTAAGAGCTGAATCAGCTTAGAATCCCAACTCATTAAACCTCAGCAAGACTAAAAGATTCCTTGGACTTTAAGGCTAAAAGCTTCACTTTGCTGACAACATTTTGGTCATTTATACAGGGGACAAAAATGAAGAGATTTAAGGCATTTTTCACTGAGAGCATCTTTGGAGCATTTAAGGATTCTAGTACAAAAGAGTGCCTAAATATTTAAAAGTATATAAAATCCACAGAGCTGTCACAATAAAGCAAATATTTGCAGAACCACTTTTGTTATACTAAACTTTCCCTTGAATCTGTTTCAGCTGATAGTGAAACTGTTCTGGATTTTAATAGAAGCTGAAGCCAGCAGGAGTTGCAGAGCCATGGCATTTGCTTGAACCCATTTCTCCCAGTGTGGTCAGAAGCAGGGACCCCAACAGCATTTTTATGGTGTATACCAGTGTACTTCAGCCTTGCACCAAATTCATTATTTTCTTAGCCAGTTTGGCAATGACATGTGGCATTCTTACATCTGTTTTAGAAAATCTGACTAAATTAATATATCCCTTTCTGTTGCTTCATTGGATACAGGCTATATGATATTCTTGATGCTATCCTGATGTTAGGAAGTGATGGCTTCTCTAACAGCAAGGGCTGGATCACACTTATGAAGCTAAAAGTAAAGTTAATGAAGAAATTAAATTAAACCAAGGGATGGGAATAAACACATCTTTTGTAACTGCATAGAAAAATAAGCTATTAACACTCCCCAATGGCAATGTTTGATACCAGTGTTTAGTTTGAGGATGTTTGTCCAGAGCAGGTAAATGCTCACCTGGAGAAGTTTCCATTTCCTTGGCAGTGACCAGAACTAGAAGCATTGCCCTCCATACCTTGCAGTAAAAGCCCAAACACTTTAGCTCAGTGTGCTGTCCCTCGGTCAGAGCTCAGATATCAGAAATGGTACATTTCCCAACAAGCTGTGTTACTTCTGCATGGAGACCTACAGGAATTAACCTCTAAAATCAGGCAGTAGTCACTCTAATCTCTGTATTTAGCTTGGCCCGTTCAAGCCCCATGTTATAAATCAGAATAGTAGTTACCCAATTTGCCAGGCCACATTCCTTGCAAAGTAAATGAAACTATTATGTGCTATTACAAGGGCAGGATTAGCAACTGAAAACTTCCCTATAAACTGCTATCTAATAATTTATTACCGTTTTGATGTTTCCTGGCAACTGAATAGATTAATAAGTCCATAGTCCACGTCTGATACTCTCTTTCCCCCTATCACAAACTTTTGGACCTTGCAACGTTTATTTTCACTTTCATAAAATTCACTGTATCAGAGAGTCAGTGCAGGACTGGCAGTGGTGCTCTAGTTACAGCCCAGGGAAGATTTTACCCCAATTAGACAAAACCCACATGTTAGAATGCCACAGCAATGAGGTGCAGAGAGAATTCTGCTGCCTGATGTGCACACACAGTGAAAACACAAATATGTATTTGCAAAGCCTCTTCCCACCTTAACTGCTTTTCTGCCGTGAGCTTCCCCACTTGTACTCTGCAGCTGTCTTGAGTCAAAAAATGATGGCTTGTTAATTTTTCTACTTCTTTTTAGGACTACCCATGTGCTAATCTGGTCACAGACTCACAACTTCAAAGGCACTGTGCACCTTGATGAATGTTGTAAATCCCAAATTACACAGGATTTATTTTGGGAAATTGCTTTTTCCTTTTTTCCTCACAAAGTTGATCGAGGCTAAACCTTTTGTTCATTTTGGGTCGGCTTAAGTCTAAGTCCAAATGATACATCTAGCTTTAGTTTTGATAAGGGCAAAATTAAACCCCAGGCTGGATCCTCTGAGTCCCTGCTCTGCAGTCCCCAAAGGCTGCCTGGTACACAGCTTTTCAGCCTCTCCAGCAACCAGAGCTATTTACTTTGGAGTCACAAAATATAAGGACTAAAGATCTTTTTTCAATATTGACATTCAATGGAAAGGTTACTTATTTTTGACAGTCCTTCAAAAGAGATTCCCAACGATTCCCCCATTTCTCCTTCTCTCTGTGTCTTATCCCTGAAGCCTCCAGCTCAAGCACCATTCTTCTTTGCTGCCTGTCAACATGAGCAATTAATGGCTCTGAAGGGTTGCTTTGAATGGCCTGTGCAGTCCCACCCACAGGAACTGGCTCCAAGATAGCAGTGCCAAGTAGTTTCATGGGAATCCATAGAGAAGCAATAGTTTTACCCAGAGGTCATAAGGTTTTGGATAAAATTGTGAATCAGTTTTTGGCTGTGTGCTATGAGCTTCAGGCTACTTTTTAAATTCTCCCCCAAAGCTTACTGTTTTTTACATGAAGAGGCCATATGTCATAATAAACATCAGGCTTAGGAACAGCTCACATTCTAAATGTCAGGCTACAAAGCTACCTTTAAAGATTAAATCTCTGCCCTCTTCAAAAGGGAGGTTGAAGGGAGGGATGAAGAAATCCCAAATACAGAGAGCCTTACAAATAAAGCAAAGTTTACTACTAACAAAACATATCTTGCAAAAACACACTTGGTGCTTTGCTGTGGGAGCTGCCCTCGATAAAATGTGGGTGTCATTTGAAAAGGACATCATTTCCAATGAATTCTGAAAGTGTCACACAGAGTATTGATCGATCGAGTCTTGCCGTCAGCGTGACCGGGGCCGGCAAAAAGCTATCCCTGTGATCCAATTTTCAGAGCTCACAGACACCTCCAGCCCAGGCAAATGGCGTCAGCAAGTGGCAGGAGGGCCTGGGGGAGGGGAGCTGGGGGGAAACGTGGAGGGGACAGGCTTTGCACTGTCTGCTTGTCTAAGCATTAAATGTTATTAGGCACAAGCATGGCACCCCCTTTGTGTGGGGAGGCTGCTGTATTTCTGCCTTTTGTGTTACCAGCAATGCCCAACCATTTGTACATCAAAAGTAGGGCCTTATCAGCAAGATATACCCTGATAAGATCACGTTTTTTATGATTACATCAGTGTTCAGCCAGTTTCCTGCTTTGCCTACGGACACGCACGGCGCTGGGCAAGGGCGACGCAAACACCAGAGCCATTGTTGGCCCAACACCTGTGTGAGCCAGGGCTGGCTGTGACACAGGGCTGGCACTGCCCCTGTGTCCCCAGGGTGGGCTGTGGGGAGCAGGAGCATCCCACGTGGAGCACAGAGCCAGCCCCAGGCTCTGCTGAGTGCAGGGCTCGGGTACCAAACAGATCCATCTCACCAGAGAGGCTGCAGAGGGAATTATCAAAACCCTTCCTGAAGCTGAGCATTCAAAAAGAAAGTGTTGTCTCAGCCTGAAGGAATCCTGGCTTGAATCTGAAAGTGCTGGGGATGCCCCCAGCACTGCACAATTAAGGATGCACTTTGTTTTTCCTCATGTTACACAGGGTGGAACATTGTGTGGGATCCCAGCACAACAAATGCTTCCCTGGACTTGCAGGCACCACACGAGTGAAATAACAGGAAAGATAAAAACATGAAAAACAACAATAAAGGGAGAGCTGCCAGGTGAGAGAAATAGGATGATTTGTTGTTTGTATGAAGCCAGTGGGGAACTGCAGCAGATAAGGAAAAAAAGTTTAAGTGGGATGAGTGAATTACACATTTTCTTATTATATACCTGATTTCTGTTTGTGGACTCATTGTTACTCAATATGGGAAATATTGGCTCCTGCTGTATTGTTTCCTCTTGGTACTGAGTGACACAAAACCTCTTTCATCACTTTTGCAAGGAAAGTATTTTCTTTCCTAAGAATTATTTATATATTAAAATAAAACTAGGAACTGAAATGTTCTATTAGTCATTTCTAGTGTTGAAAAGAATGCTATTTTTGGAAACAGAAACTGATTTTTACTGACTATATTAATAGTATTCTAAAACAAAAGCTTCAGAATGTAAACAGAAATTTAAAATAATCCAAACATTTTATTAAAAAAAAAGCAACTATTTGATCCCAGTGGTACTCTATTTAGCAAGCTTCTTTTCTAATTAGTGTCTAATTCTACAATTATTTCTGCTAAATCTGAGGAACTCTCATGTCAGAGGGAGTACAGCAAAGAAAAACAAGGCTCCACAACAAATGATAATAATAACAATATAAAATTAATTTCTTTTTTAATATAAATATTTTGTTTTCAGAAACACCTAGAGAACTGAAATTCTCATAAGTCACCCAGAAAGATGTTCTAGGACTGGCACTCCAAATTCACCACTCATAACAAAAAACAGGGAGAGCAGATGCAGTGAAGACACATAGCAAAACTTGCCACAGGATAAACCATACTTGCACAGAGAGCATAGCACCACTTCAAGCCACAAACAAATCAATCAAAGTCAACATCTATTTCCAAGTGATTTGAAAACAGAAAAAAGTAACTAATTTAATGAATTTTTCATTAGAATTCTTTCACTCTACCACAGATGAACTAAAAAAATCTACAAAACAATCATGCAGTGCTTGAGAGAAACCAGAGTCTCCTTACCTTAGAAGCAGCTCCCACCACCCCATCAGAGCTGGGCTAAACCCATGCAACCTGCAAGACCCTATTTAAGCCTCTGCTTATTTTGTGCTGCCTGTGCAGGTGTGTGTTGTGTGTCTCTTAACAGCTGCACCTGAACTTTCAGGCGCCTGCCATTTTCCCTAGTAGAGCCCTTTCTCCCAGTGATTTATATTTTTGTTAATACACTTAATTGCAGAGGTCTGAATTTCTGTATATTGGTTCTCATAACCAGCTGCAGCTGAATTTTTTTTTAGAAAGTCTGGGTAGGAATGCACATATTTGAAAAGAGCTCCAAACTGATATCAGGGCTGACCAATATGCACAAAATCTGTCATGGTCCACTTCATCAAATACAACTTTTTAAAAATGAAATCTTATCTGGTTTTCAGTACTTGTGTTCAGCGGCAGAGTACAGAATGAGCTCATGTAAAGGGAAGGACTCTGAAGTCCAGTGCTTGACTAAGGTGTCACTAATTGCTGATGCATCTGCTGTTGCTCCAGAGGGTAGGGAGCAGAACTGAAGTGTCCATGTGGATTGCAATGGCAGTACCAAAGGGAGAGTGCTCACGGGGAGAATTCTGGCTTTTCTCAGCACTAATGTACCGAGCCCAGAAGTATAAAGTATATTCTCAATAAAATGCATCTCTTCTGGACATTAATACATGGGTAGTCATGAGAAAAATCATGGAATTTTATCCTGAAGGTACCAAGTCAACGTCCATTCATGGTGAAAGTTCCCATTCACTTCAGTGGGGTTCAATTATGTTTCAAATATTGCAAATGATTTATTCAGAGGCTCACCTGGGCAACCCACTCGACTGCAACAGCAGCACTGGGTCAATCAACAGATTAGGCAGATTTTCCCCCTTCATTTAAGATAGTTTCTAATTTTCTACAGCAAGTGAGTATTCCACAGCAAATCACATGGCCTAAATCTGAAAACTATCAGGAAATTAAATTCTTCCCTTTCACCACTGTAAGAACCTAATTTTCTCTTATTTTAGCCCTTTTTAACCATGATTTATACTAACAAGGTGAGGGAGCGTTTACTTTGATGGCTCTCTAATAACCATATCTAGTGAATCAGGGTCTGATTTTGGGACCCCCCAATGCCAGGCTCTGCTGGGTGAGGTATCCATGCAGCTTCCCACAGACATTCCTGGAATAAATCAGAGCATTTTTGGAGCCAGCTAATCTGCCTGTGAATGTAACCTGTAGCAGGGGTAGTGCCATAGCACCTGGCTTTTCACAGTCTTTTCCCTTTCTTGTGCCTGGGGTTGGGATTGTCCCAAGTCTTTCCTCAAAAGCAAGGCTCTGTGATAAAAAACAAGTTATTTGCCAGGACTTCTTGGCTTTCCATGTGTAGACAAGAAAACAAAATCTATTCACAGTCAGTTTCCAGTGTGTTAAACAAGCCCATTTTGGGTCCTGCCTAACTCCCCAAACAGTGTCTCTGTGACTACCCCATCCAAAATCACTCCCTAGACTCTCTCTCACAGTCTGAGTTTCAGGCCTGCAGAGACCTGCTCATGTTTGCCAAAAGGAGTTTCTCTGTAGGCCTTAGTAGCTCTGAATGAAACAAAGATTCCGAAACCAGTCCAGGAAACTGAATTCTTGATTACTTGACTGGCATTACAAAAATTGTGACTTCAGGAGAGCATTTAGGGACCATACCAGGTCCTATTTAACCAGATTAGAAATTTTTATTCTGTTGCAGTCAGTGTACATCCCCCTTTGAGCAGAGCAGTGTGTAAACAGTGGTAATGATAACACATGGGTAGAAATGGTGTTACAGAGTCTTTCTTGGTGAGAGGAAGAAGCTGGCCCCAAATCCATTGCTTCTGAGGGCTATGAGAGCCAGAATCTCAGTTACAAGAGGTTAAAAAGGTCCATCTATCTTCAAAGAATGGAGCAAGCAGCAGTTCATGGAGACTGAAGGAAATGTAAGTCCTGGAGGGGATGCTGTGGAAGGGAGGAAGCCTGAAGCTAGATTGCTTGTCTGGCTCTGCAGGAGCCACAGCACAGTGAAGATCATCCCTGCATTTGAAAAGTACCAATTGAAGAGCAGCCACCCTCTGAACCTGAATGGGCACACAGAGGCACACAGCGAGGCTCCTGCAAGTCCATCTGTTCCACCCCATGTAAATCCTTTGCCTTTGAAAGGAAAGGAGGATGCAGCTCATGCCAGCTTTCCCCAAGCACCTCTGGCACTGCTCGTGTGCCTGCGCCGCTCTCATTAAGGAGAGAATGAAGGTGCGATGCACTGAATGAGCGCCTCTGCCCACATTATGTCAAATCCTTCATAGAAAGGGAAAAAATCCAACTGTGGGGTAGCAAACCCCTGCCCGTCTTCAATCAATCCTCACTAGCACCAGGCATCTAGTCAATTTTTATTCAGTCTTCTGTAGCCTGACTTCAATGGAGTGGCACAGCAGGGCCAGCGCCAGCAGCTGCCAGCGCCCTGTGCCGAGGAGGAGGAGGAGCAGAGCCAGCCAAGCCCAGGGAGGGCTATGCAGGGGCCTCAGGAGTGTTTCAATCTGTGCCCCAGCCCTTCATCATAAACTCAAGGTTCAAAGCCTTGCTGGACTGCTGGCCGCTGATCCCATCTCAAGGTGATAGTCACCTCTAGCCCTTGTGCAAACTGCAAACCCACTGTCCATCCATCTTAGAGCAGCTTGACACTGGCTTCTCTACCCATTTTACAGCCAGCGAACATTTCCTATTGATTTATTGATTTCTGTCTGCCTGTGGAAGGAGCTCAGAACAGACTCTATGTGCTCTTGCAGCCTCCTGAATAGATTTTTTTCTCCCTTTTTCCCTTTTTATCCAAGCTGTGTTAGCAGTCTGTGGTGAAGCAGGAATTAGACCATGCGGGAGCCCAATTTGCTACTGGTGAATGTGCCAGGCTTTTCTTCCTCTCCCTGCCCGGCACACACGCCTCTGCTCCCACTTTCTGCCTCCTGTCTCCTTTTCCTGCAGGAGAGCTGGCAGATCTCTGCCTGTTCCAGCAGTTCATCTCAGCTCAAAACCTCTGCTGCTTGCCTTCAGATCTTTTCCCTATCATTAAGAGGTGTTTGATGTGCATGTAAACACCACTTGTAATTACAAATCCTTGATTTCCACAGGCTCAGAGAAATTTCTTCTTTTCTGAGTCAATCAAGGAAAGGGCACACTTCCCAACTGCACAAACCTCTGTGTGCTTTAATAGACACATGCTTTATGAACTTCAAAGCCCAAGGGGACAGGATGACTCCAAAGATCTGAATCAGGGAAGGGGTGTACTGTGCTTTCCACCTCCTACTTGCCAGCCCAAATGCAGCCCAGTGATTCAAAGTTATTCCTGGCTGATCAGAGCCCTACATGAGATTAGTACCTGCCACAGGACAGCTCCCAGCAGGCAGATGTCCGCGTCACAAAGAGCAATCTGGCCTATCCTCCACAGGGAGTGAGCCAGGGCTGCTCTTCCTCCCCAGCTTCAAGGTGGTGCCTTGAAGTTCTGCTTCAGTTGTGATGGTGGCAAACTTTTGCTTCTGGTGGCCTCACTTTTCCTCAGCTGGGGAGTGATGTCCCTTGGGATGCCTCACCCTGGCTCCATGGCCAGCTCCACTGGGCAGTGATGCCCTGCTTGAGCCTCTTGGCCCATGCTTTACGTGAGGTTGGGTTCACCTTCTCACTGTTCTTTATCCTCCTCATCCTTCTCTCCCCTGAGGCTGCCAGAGCAGCAGTGACACTCAGTTATAGAGCAAACACCATGGCATGGCAGGGAAAAAGGACATGAGCAGGTACAGGACTGATGGCCATAAATACAATCTCACTTTTTCATGCAGAGGACTGACAAGAGGTTTGACTGCAGGCAGCTCCTATGGAAAACACTTTAAGTTATTTGATAACTGCTTCTCATCCTCCCCTCAGAGTGCATACACCTGAGCAGGAGAGCCAAAATCAAACAGCAGCCTACAGGCCTGGCAAGGCAAGCATGAAGCCTCGCTGTCCTTTTAGGAGATCACAACATTTTCAAGCTGTATCTCAGCACTCATGTGTGTGTGCAAACCTCCCCTTTGCCACTCCCCAAGGGAATACATACAGGCAAAGTCCCTCTCAGACAGCAGGGGAGGAGGAGAAGCCCATTGGAAACCACTCCCCTCTGCCCTCAGAAGATCTGTGGGGGTTAATCATTTTTCCGGGCTGTGGGGGCTGACCCAGGCACAGGGGCTGAACACCCTCTGGCTTTGCTTGGGCTGAGAAACTCCAATTTGTTTATACTCTCCTTATCCTCCTTTTACAACAGTCCCTAGCTTGGATTCACAGGAATTTTTACCCCTTTATCTCCTTAGAGACTGGCCTGCTCTGTGGGAAAAATGCCTTTTGTGGGCCCTAAGCTGCCTCTCTGGGTATCCTGAGAATGGGTGAACTCAGCACTGCTGAGGCCTTAAGTGAAATGCTTCCTCCACACCTTGTCTCCACAGAACAGCCTTCACAGCTGCTTCAGTTTAGTTACCATCCATTAGCATTTGTTTTCTTTGCATCCCAGAAATTCATTGCATCCCAGAAATTTTTATATTATTCTCTAAAAGCATGATATAAAGCATCATGGACATCCTTCTGAGATGGTGAGAGCTGTGTGCTCTGAAGCTGTGTGTGCTTTCCTTTGAAGAAGCAGCCTTTTGGGGGCAGGGAGATGGTATTTTCTCCAGGGTACCTATGCAATACTTGTAAGGGACCTTGTGGGCATGTGAGTTAAAAAATATGTGAACATTTAAATACTAACCCCCGCAACTGTATTGCCTATTCTAATTTATTGTAAATACAGTTCTGATGAGCTAGTGGGGACTCTAAGGTGGAGATTTTTCAAGGCTGAATCAGGCAAGTGTGGAAAGGCAAAGCTGCAGGCATGGTGTGCCAGGCTGTGTGGCCAGCAGGCATCAGTGGCTGGAGCTGCTTTTGTTTAAAGTGATTTATTTCCAGTGGTGTCAATGAAATGATGCAGATTTACAGCAGCACAGAATCTTACATGTTTACAGGATAACCAGAACTGTTCTTTTAAGAAACTGCATCTGCCCATTTTCACATTGGGTCTATCCATATGTACCTACATGCATTTCAATGGCTTACTTCTGATTTACACTGCAGGCATCCTGCATTTCCCTAGACCAGCATTAACTATTTATTGACCTTCCCAGTGCTGCTGTGAGGAAGGCTATTATTCCCATCACACAGACAAACAAGGATTACATTTTGGAGAGTGTCTGGATCTGGTGCACACATTTGGTCCTCTTTTGCCATCAATTACACATCTTACAGCTTTTATTTCCCCACCCCCTCTCCTTCTCCCTCCCATTGCCACCATATGTGTGCAGGAGAATGGAGAGGAAAAACAGCACTAACCATAGTCCAGGTCTAAATGTAAGGTAAATCTCTCAGGCTTATTTGACTTGATTTCTCTCTTTTTAAACTAAAAAAAAGGCTCTCTGACCTCTTAAATTTGCAGAAAGCTATTTTTAAGCCTCACTGGTTTACTGGTTGGTCTGCTGATGTTTCAAACTGTGCTTGGAAATGGGGTGAATCTTTCAGAGGGCTTGGAGAAATGGGCTGCACCTGCAGCAGGCAGGGAGCAGCCCTGAGATGGGAGCTTGGCTGGACAGCAGGGGCAGCAGGCTGTTCCAGGCAATGTGGGCTGTGTTGGTGTTTGTTTAATGTGGAAAGAAAATGTGAAATAGTGAGCAGGATGTTAAAACTCAAGCCAAAGCACACTCAATGCAGCTTAATGTCTGCCCTGGACTTCAGTGTGCCTTGCATCAGGTCTTTATTAACATACTCCAGCAGAAGGTGAGGAAATCTCCCAGCAGCACAGGTCTTACTTTGGATATGTTCTAAGATGTCTGGACCTCCTGCTCTCACTGTGTACTTGCCATGTGCCAAACACAAGTGCCAGCACTGCTCTGTCAGGAGCAGGCTCAGAGTTCCAGAGCACTGAACTGACTCAGCCAACAGCTCCAGGAGACCCCAGACCAACAGCCTGTCCTTTTCCCTTGGGCAATAGGGCATGACTTGTTTGTCCCTGCTAAGCAGCACTCTGCATCCTCTTCAGTGTTTCACAGACCCCTGCCTCCCCTGTGTGGGATCTCCCACTGTCTCCTGCCTTCCCCTTGCCCTCCTCCTTTGGAAGGAAGTGGTGAAGCTGTGGCTCTCTGAGATGCCAAACAGCAAACCCCAACTGAGCATCACAACTGTGAGAGCACCACCCCTCTACACTGGCCCAGGCCCTCCAGAGTGGAGTACAGGTTGACATATTGAATAAATGCAATTGGCACATGATTTATTGATTACACCCCTTCTGAAGACAGGTCCTCTACTGAGATGAGATTCATAAGCCATCACATCACTTAAATGAGCCCCGAAGCATGTCCTTCACCATGTTTTCACCATTGGTGCTTTCACAAGACACCAACATTTTTTAGGTTTCCTGTGTGTGAGATTCAGCCAACAATACGAGCCAATGCTCCCCATGGGAAGTGCACCAGAGTTCAGCAAAAGGCAGAATTTATGTCCTACAGAAAAACCAGGTATTTCAGCACTGTGATTCATGTCTGCTTCACTGGGACTGTCTGAAAACTCAGGTTTCAGAGCTGAGCTCTATTTTGCAACAAGCAAATGTTACAATTTGCTTTGACCATGCTTCTTCACCCCAGACTGGAAGATGCAGCACAAAAATTGTAAGAAAGCACTAAAAATAGAAGTTTGAAACTGCAGTACCAGCACATTTTAGGAATCAGAATATTTACTGGATAGGCAGAATTTTACCATTGTCACTTTGAAGATACTTGTGTGTTGGGATAGACTCCAGTTGCAGAGTATGACAGTGAGATCCTTTTATGAATTGAGTGATCTACATACATCTTTAATCAAATGACTTCAGCTCATTTAATGCATCGCTCTGTTTCACTCAACTTGCTTTGAGAGGCATTAGCTTGATTTGGTTTTGTTGCCAATGATATATCTTCTCTTCCTTTTAGTTTTGCTGCTCTTTCTCCTATCACTCTTGTTCTGTCACCTGCACTGCCTCTCTTTACCACCCAGTTACACTCCCTGCAGCCTATTTCATCCCATTAGGTGGACAGCTACAATTGGTGATGTGGCCCAGACAGATTTTCTTGTTTCTGGTAATAAATGGAGCTCAGTTGTGTAACTCTGACCTTGTGTATAATTTTCAAAGATAAGTTTTGGGGAAACAAATGGGTTAGTTGTTATAGAAATATCGTAAGGCTTGACAGAAAATAACATGGCAGAAAATTATGACAGAAATAGCAGAAAGCCACAGTGGGGCTCTGCAGTATCTAAATTATCTTTTTATATCCCAGGATTGATAGTTCTACAATTATTCTCTAAGTTTCAAAACTTCATTTCCCTTGGGTCTCCCACTGCTATTGTATTTTCTGTTTTCCTGCAAGGACTCCACTTAGGTCTATAGTTCTTTTAATAAATTCTAAAAAAAACCCTTTCAAAATATTTAGTCTATTCCTTAAGCTATTTCCTACTAAAAAGAAATATTTTGAAGTAAGAAATTTTTCAGTGTTTCCCAATCTCATCTAATTATGGCTAGTAATGCTCAGGAGGGATCCAAGAGTGTGGCATGATCTGCTGCAGATAATAAAGCACAGACTTGAAAGCACTGGCAACAGGTAGTGGGAAGAAGGTGGCAGAAGACAGGTACTGAGACTGTGAAGGAGGCAGGTGAGGACAGATCCTCCTCCTGCCTCTGATGATAAGTCACAGACCAGTCTCCATGACCTGATCCTGGTCTGCTGTTGTCCTGTTGAAGCAGCAACAGCCCCACAGCAAAACTGACACACACTCCAGCATGTTGGCAGGGAAAAAGCACAATGCTGAGGAAAAACTACAGGGCAGTGCACCTCCAAGCAATGCCAGAGCGACACACCATCACCTGCACTGAGGTTTGTGAGAAATCAAGCACTAACAATAGAAAAATGATGCACATGCATTAAGGAACACTCATGTTTTTTTCTGCCCTGTCCTACAAAGCACTGACCATGCTGGTACATAACCACCCAATGCTACTGAGCACCTCTTGCTGATTCCTGAATGCCAACTGACACTTTGGGGTGTTTGAGATATTAAATTATTGCTAATACTCCTTATTGTTAAATGTGCAGAGGTAAGGAGATATTTTTCTATGCTGAAGGTAAGACTACTGAATTCCTGTGTGCAAATTTTGGAAGTCTTCCTGCTCCCCTGATGTTTTAAACAACATGTCTTGGCCATCTCTCACCACTGTCTGCAGTGCTCTGGCTGTGTCTTGCCTCAGGAGCATTCTGGTAGTGTAGAATATCTCCTACCCATGTTATCATTGCCCTGCTCAGTCACTTTATTGCAGAGCCTCTCCATCTGCAGGTCCTTGTGGCACGACTGCCCTTCATGAACCACACTTATTTGTGTCGTGGCATTACGGGAACAAACCTGCTGGAACTACAGTGGTCTTCAGCTGAAAATCCCAAATGCCGCCAATTCTGCTAGGTTGCTAAAAAGAGAAACAGAGTTTGCTCTGTTGGGGGACCACGGGGTAGATTTGTGCACAACAGGGAGTGAAATGGTTTGACCCCAGGAGCCTCCCTGACAGCTCTGTGCTTATTCTCCTGATGGCTACAGTCACATTCTTTTTCTCTCTCCATTCCTTCCCTTCCTGGCTCCTTACATGCTGTTGGCTTTTTTTTTTCCCTGGGACTTGCAGTAACCCAAAGGATGACTTAAATTCTGTTGTGTGACACCATGAATATCATACAAATTGGAGTTTTTTACTGAGGAGCTCTGTGTGTAGTAGTTTTTATATTGTGCTATGCAGTTTGTGCTCTGGGTGTAATTGTTGTTGTCAAAGCCATGTGGCACATCTGCAGGTCTGAGAGGGGCTGTTCCCCCTTTGGGCCTCCTGCCTGACTGGAGTGAGAATCAGCAATGCATTTGTTGGGATGGCAGAGGGAGCTGATATCTCTGACAACTTCCCCACATCCAGAGGAGGGACGGGTGAGTGCTCTGTACAGCCCTATTGAGAAGACAACTTTGCTCAGCTTTATCTCAAAAAATGAAAGCTCAGGATGCTCCTAATGACAGCAAGTGTCTCTCCTGGCTTTCTCCCAGGGGGGAAGATGACCCCAGGACACTGCAGGCAGATCTGCACAGGGAACTTGCCAGTGGCCCTTTAGAAATGATTGCTGAGCAAGGAGGCAGCACCGTTTCTGCTGACAGCAAGGGCAGCAGCAAAGGAAATGGTGGGACAGCTGCTGGAGGGAGGTAACCCTGCAGCAATGGGCCAGAGGCTTGCCAGCATTTCCCCTGCCATCTCCTGCCTTTTCTAGCACTTTCTGTCTGTCCTTGAAAAAGTTACACAGGGACATGTTACCAGCAGAGCATCCTTGGGAGGTGAGGGAAGATTGTGTTACGCTGGAAAGTATTAACAGTTGCATCAATCACAAGCCTGGTCAAAGCAAATAGATGTCCCACTCACCCTCTATCCAGGCTGAATAGGAGATGCAATTAAATGGCTCTCATACAGCAGGAACAGCCAAAGCCATTACCCAAACCTGAGAAGACGGGTGTGGGCTGAAGCACCATAACCCTCAGCAGAACAGAGACAGGCTGGGCTGGCTTGGAAAGGCAGCAGGTGAGAGCATGGAATCATGAGAGAAAGGGAGACATGGAACCTCCAGGAATAAGCAGAGGCAGTGCTCCTGTGTCCCATGGTTGGGGGACAGGTTGGTTTGGAAACCCTGACCTGAAAAATTGCCTCTATCTGTGTCAGGAGAACAGGTTTAGACCAAAGAAATAACCTTTCAATAGAACTCACTGAACTTTTTGGGAGGGTCAAAAGCCCAGAAGAATATAGGGTAATTTGGGGCCAATTAGGTCTTATTCAACTGATCCAACTGGGGAAAAAATATTATCAAATGTGCTAGAGGGGTGGGATTCACCACATGTAAATAGTGCAATGAATGGATCTGTACCTGACCGAATGGCCTAAATTGTCCTTAAGACACTAGAGAGAAATGGGCAGTTTTAGGGAAAGCTTCATCTCTTCCTGAAGAAGGTGTCTAAAACAGTCAGATGAATTGGGCTCAGAACTGCCTGCTTCTCTCTATTGACATTCACAAGAGCCTAGACATCAAGCTGAGATAGAGATATCCACACTATATATGTCTAAGGTTAGGTAAGATGAATCCCATCCAATAAGTCTCTGTGCCTCTACCTGCAGGCAAGGAAAGGAATGTGAATAGTGATGGATGAGAGGAGCATTGAATTTCCTGCAAACATTCATCCACTCCTTCTGTGACTGGGCTTCAGCTGCATTCTCATGTATTTGTGCTTTCCATTAATGCTGCATGACAGTACAAATGCCAGTGGCAGGTGAGTTTCATGCTTGCACACACAAAACTTGTGGGAAGAAGATTGTCAATTTTGTCTTGCAGGTTTTTTGCACCAAAACTGATGGCCATATTTACATTCAGCCAGGCTATCTACACAAACTGCCCTGAACTTCTGACCTCTTTAGGCACAATGAAAGATAACAAAGATGAAGGCTGTATATTTTCTTTGACAGAATTATGAAGGCCAGGACATAAGTCATTTAAGCAGAAAGGATTGAACAGGCCACGGGGTGTATTGGCTGCTGCAGAGAGAGGAGCATTCAGGCTCCTTCTGTCAGAGAGCTGGTGGATGCTGCTGATGGAAACACAGCTGCAATCTGCATAGGAACAGGAGCAAGATGCTTCCTTGTTGGAGCTGCTGTGTGAGCCAGGGCCAAGTCACCCCCCTAATTCTTCCTGTCATTTCTGAAAGATTTATTTCCCAGTGCCTCTGCTGGAGAAATGGGCTCCGTATCCCAGGTCTCACCTTGTCCATGAATGTATCAGGAGCTGTCCCAGGGGTCAAATTCTTTTCCTGCTCACAATCCAGGCAAGCCCATCATCTTTAAGGGTCTCACAGAAACATTAATAAGAAGAAAAATATGGCCACCATTGTGTTACTCTGATTCAACTTTTATGGGTGACCAAAGTGCTCTTTTCAATGTATTTTAGGTATACTTGCTATGAAGCAGAAATATGTTTAGCCACTTCTCAGCTGCTAGTAACATTTCAAACCCTACCATCAACTACCTGTCTGCAATGGATTTTCTTTAAATAACTCTTGGCAAATGCTTGACATCTGTTTTCTCTAATTAATTCTAGCAGTCATCATACTTCACTGCATATGTTGAAAGCTTTCAAGGATGATAAGAGCTACCTACAGCATTTCAATCATGGGAGCCTGTATTGCAACCACCACTCCATGAAAGCTCCAGCATAGTTCATTCTGAAATGTCAGTGAGAGAAAACCAAGATGAAACACCTGCTGAATGTGAAAATAATTACCACATAAGTTAGGGAGAAGTATTTCAGAATTCTGGCTTTGGAGTTTCTTGCAATTGTACCTGGATTAAAAGGAAGCAATCAGTAGGAATAAGGGGCTTATTCCTGTGGAACTATGAGACAAAAAAGTTCTTCCCTAAAGTGAAGTCAAAGCAAAAACTATTTACTGATGGATGAGCACAAGGGAATTAGAAGGCAAAAATTTCCTTCCTACGTATTTAGAATAATATTATTTCTATGTATTCCTCAGCCTGCCCCCCCACTGCCACCTCCCAAAAATGCCCTATGGCCATCCTACACTGAGATGAGAAACTGCTCCAGAAAAGCAAGTGTCAGAGAGTGTGCCTGTGTCAGTCTGACCAGAACCAGCCCTGCTCCCATTTCTGCACAGTGGAATTGGTGGTTGTTCCCTTATTTCCACCTGCACACCTGTCTGCCATTTGCCATTGTGCTCTTGCAGCCTGGAGGTTCCCAGTGACCTGGGACTGACAGCAAACTGCAGGCTCTGCCAGAGGCAGCAATAATCACTGACAAAACAACACAAAAATCAGCATTCATAAACAGATCTGATGCTGTTCTCTGCTGAGGAGTGTACCCTTCAACATCACCTTTTGCTTGCCTTTAATCACCCCTCACATGTTTTGTAAACAGAACAACAGAGACCACTCAGATAACACGTTAATGAGTAAAGGAGCTTGCTGACATCCTTTTGGGAAAAAACCTCCAAGTGCTGCATAAACCTTATTAACTGCAAGCGATCACATGCGGAACCACCTGGCAGTGCCCCACAAGCCCTGGCTTCCCCAGACCCCCAGCAGGACTGGGGTGAGGCACTGAGGGGCTGCAGCTCTGTGGGAGGGGAGCAGGCAGGAGGAACAGGAGAGAAGTCTCAATTCCCACTCTGTGCCAGCCCGAGCACAGCAGTGCCTCGCTGCCCAGGGATTCTGAGATGGCATTTAGAGCCTGAACAACACAGCATTTACAGCTGCTGAGTAAAACCTTCTTCTGTCACTCCTCAAGACCCTCATGCCTTTGTTGGTGAGCTGTAACTCCTCAGTGCTCTGCCAGTGGTGTACCACAGGCTTTGTGCTTTGCTTTGGGGTTTCAGAGCTGGAAATCAGCATGAGGGAAAGGCACAAGTTGTTAATATTTGTTGTTTTTCCCCTTGCAAAGTGCTTGTAGTGCCCATTTCCATGTTAACACATTGCAAAGTGTCTTCTCAATGTTAAGAGTCCGATAATGGCAACAAAACCCAGCACAGATAACATGTTACAAGGATACACAGTAAATCAGAGAATTTAATGAATTCATAACCTTTCATTTTATTTCCTTCCTGTGAGATAATTTTAGCCAGTGTCAATGGGATTTGTAGGAAGGGGGAATGAATAGTGATCCTACCTCCACCAATAAAACAAAATCCTAATTTTCTGTCTTTTATCTTTTCCCATTCTTTCGGGCGCCTCTTTGGCCTTGTCAAAACATATCGTTCAGTTAGAGACTAAAAATATTTTCCCATCGATTGGGGTTATTGATTTTTTTTAATCTGTACTTTGGCTTAGAGAGCTGGGGTGAAGGGTGAAAGTTCAGCGGCTTAGTCCGCTGTTTTATCTGGACAGCAGAAGAATGTATTGGCAGCAGATTTGATTTACCTTGTTGGTCAGCTGTAGTCACTCCAAGCTCTGCAGACAAGCAGCAAGCGTATTTTGCTGTCTATTTTATTGTACACTGAACTTCTTGAAGGTCCAACCTCTCTATTGATTTATCTCTCAATTTCCAGTGGCCTATGTTTCCATTCTTATTAACATAAATGTATCAGAAATCAGATTCCCTCTCAAAGATATATTGATCATTTATGAGCTTTGAAAAAAGTCTGACATGTATGCCATGTATTTCAATCATTTGGGGTCCAGAAGCCTGATACATACTGAGTAATAAACAAATGCAGAAAAAAAAAGTAGAAAAGATGGTGTATATCATGGTGCTGTTATAGATTATACTTGGATATAGCTGATGTTGATATTGAAAATCATTTTCATACTGAAAAAAAAATTGGTTGTTGAGAACAAATATTGTCTAAATGCTCAAGAGTCCTGGTTGAATTGCTGCAAACTTATTTCTGAACAAATTTAAAATAAAGTATTGTAAAATTATGATTTTATTGAGCAAAATAAATTGTACCACATAGTAAAAAATATTTCTATTTTTTTCTATTCTTCCTGTAGATGCATTGAATAGATTAAGCCTTTTTTTGACAAAGCTTTCTAGCTTAAAGCTTTCTATATAGTACCTGTTACAAAGGTAGCTTGTATATAAATATATAAAGGGAAAAATTCTTGTCCTAAAAAATTATTTTTGGAAGATCTCATTTGACAAGTCATTGTAGCTACCCAGGATGTCTACGTCACAGTGAGTCCTGCTCTTCCAGGTCCTGGGGGACCCTTGTGAGCAGAGCCAAAGAGAAGATGGAGGTGGGAAGGGGAAATGTGAGGCAATCATTCTTCTCTGAAGAAAAGCTTTTCCTGTACTTGTAGAAAGTATACATCTGACTAAAACTATCAAACTAGTTTTCAGGCAAGTCTGGCATGCTGCAACTGCAAACACTAAGTGAGGACATTTAGCAGGCTCCCTGAATACTATCTGGTCAATGAGTGCTGCAAATAGGTGCATAGATTAAAATCTAATTTTGATGATTTCCAGATTTCTTGGAAAAATTTAAATTCGTTAGGTATGTAAAATATTCACAAGGTAACTCTAAAGAAGTTCTAAGTTACTACAATACCAAGCTGTCCTTGGAGGTCACTGCGGTTTTGTCCCTTCCAAACCTGTTTTTAAAGGCAAAACCAATCCTTTGGCCAGCAGTGCTTGGTCCAGGATTGACCTGACCACAGCTACCTGAAGCACTTTCACAGCTCTGAGTGCCCTTCCCCTGACCATCCCATTGCAACAACCTGTGGAAATCATTGCCCAGCAGCTGTGGCCAATGTTTCTGTAGACACTGAGTTAATTGGAGGGTTTCATTCCCCATTTGAAGTGAATCTCTGTAACAGGTCAGAAATCTTAGTTTTGTTTTGCTATTTCTTCAGTAGCAGCGTCCCTCTTTGTCTGCCCGGTGCTTTTAGCATGCCTGCCAGAGGAGGGACAGGGAAGAAAAAGGGAAGATTCCCTTTGCTGTAGGCAGCAAGCATGTGCAGGGCTAATTCATGTGAAAGTTTATTTTGCTCCAGCCTGTTATGGGGGCAGGGAGAAGTGAGGAGGGGTATTTTCCTCTCCCCAGCCATTACCTTCTCAGAGGCAGTGAAGCAAAAGCAGCTTTCCAGGAAGGATTTGAATAGAGAGTACTGTGACCTTGTGGATGACAAGAAAATGCTCATGCAGTGAGCAATGTCAGTTCTCCATCTTCTTTGTGGCTGGATACATCCTGGAGGGCTCTCTCAGACAAAATGCATTTCCCATCACAAACCAGCTTCCTGCATTCTGGATGGTTTCTAGCTCTGGCAGCAAATGCTCCAAATCTGTGGCGTCAGTTTTATTTTAGGTTTTACTTTTGCCAGCATTGCTGTGTTCTTGAATTTAACTTTGCTCCACATTCCAAACAAATATGCAGACTGCCTTTTCCCACTCTCTGTCTTTCATTGGACTCACCAATAACAGAGGGATGCCTGAATATTGTCCTGTCTCATTCCTGTGGACTTTTCTGCATGACACATCACACAACAGTTGTTTCTGGACACAGATGACTGGATTGCCTTCTCTGCCACTTGCTACCATCCATTTCTATGCGCTTACTCTCACACTGGTTGCTTTCTGGTGGGTTGTGTTACTATTTTGCTTTGTTTTCTTTTTGTCTTGCATGCAAAGGGAACAGCTGGGAAAGGCATTTTTTTCTATGAGCAGAAGAATTGTATCAATATTGCATAATCTATCTCCATTTTCAGTAAGTCTTCATTAGATAGCCATACAGGGATCCCCAGGTGACATATAATAAAGCCCCTTTCCATGACAGAAACATACCCATTAACAAATTTTACATTTTCCTTTCTTCCGTTGCTCACCACAGAAGCAATTTCAGTAAGAGCCTTATTAAGTCTTTGCAGGCCTGGAACATATGCTGTCAAAGGAAGTACTGTCAAGACTAAAGGAATGAGTTACTGGGCATTTTCTGGCTCTGAAAATTGCTTTTAAAAATTCAAGTACCTGGACACAACAGACACTATTCTGTTTAGTAGTTGTCCCCCTAAATTTGAATCTCTTTGTTACCTAGAGTAGATAAGATACAGCAATGATTGCTCAAACATACTGTATCAGGGACCTTTGCACAGACCACTGCCCCTGCAAAAACAACCAGTGCCTGCAAAAGCTGTTTGCTTTGCCTAGGAAACCACAGGAGCTGGACATGGAGACTCACACCAGGCCAGATAATACGACTGCCTGGTACCTCAGAAGATAGTGCATTCCATTATTGTACTATATGATCCTAAATACTGTCATAAACTGCTAATATACTAATGTGTTCATAGTCTATTGATTGGTACTGGGAATAGTATTCTGGGTTAGTCTAACTCATTTGTAATACTGCATATAAGCAGATTTTTTTGCAGCACGTGGCATGTAGGAAAAGGGATTCCACACATGCTTTATCTTATCATTGCAGCATTAGTGTTACAGTTTCTTTTATAGTGTACTAAAAATAATTTTATTTATAAACCTCCTTACTCTCTTCAAGCATTTGGGACACCATACAAAATTCCAGAAAGAATTTAAAATGCATTAAAAATTATATTAAAGAGCCACAGCCTGGAAGTTTTAATAAAAACCTGATCAAGGGTGTCAAGGGGCGAGAGATGTTATTCATATAGAGTCAAGAGAAATAAAACTAAATACACAGTTAAAATGTTTTGAATATTTTTAAGGCAAGGAGACAGAGATTGAGGGAGACCTGGAAAAGAAGAGCCATATTGGGCTCCCCTAATGAAATCTTTGGTTGGAAGAGGGGCAGCAGGGAGGGGCTGCAGGCTCCATCTGCATGAGCCTGGGGATCCTCACTGTCGCTGTGGTGGGATATAACTCACACTGCTGGGTTCTCAGAGGCTCTAATTCTCCTCTTCCCACTGAGCTGCTGCAAGAGCATGTGTGCTGCTCCCCAGGGCTGAGCTCACCAGGGCCCAGGGCCACTGACTTTTACCCTGGTCAGTGTCCTGTTGGCAGCCAGGGACATCAGGCAGGACAGAGGCAGGACACCATGCGGCCAGCACTGTGCCCCTGGAGGGGGTGACACTGCAGGGTGTCTGGTGTGCCATTTGGGCAGGGTTTGTACTGCTCAGGCTGTGAGAAGTGCAGGGATGGTGTGTTGGCCACAGCAGTGGCTCAGCCTCAGGCTGGAGCAGGCCCTGTCCCCAGAGCCAGGCACGGCAGCCTGTGAGCAAAGCCTGTGCGGAACTCAACACAACCCTGAGCAGCAGAGAGAGCTGCTGGAAAGTGCCCAAAAGGAAACCACAGCCACTGAGGGTTATGGCCCTGGGAGCACACACTGCTGCTGTGCTTCCCAAGCTCCTGCTCAGGGTGCAGCCTGCAAAAACCAGGCACTAGGAGTAGCTTTTGGAAAGCCATGCCTTCCTAAGCATGGCTGCTGTAGTGAGATGTTAGTAAACTAAACACTGCTCCTCTGGAGACATTAGATTGGACTGGGTGATCTGACAGGTCTTTTCCAACCTAAATGATTCTGTGATTGGAAGGTGAAATCTGCTGGGTTTTGACTGCTTGAAGCTGCTTGCAGAGCTACCTACACCAAGTGCATTCTTACTTACAGACAGCCCTCAGAGCCTGTGAATGCCTCAGCCATATTCAACACACTCACATACAATAGTTTTGTGAAAGAAAATGTTCCTTCCACACAGTAAAGCATGAGTGAGTAAGTATGAGCAGTGCTCACACTGCATGGTATAAGCACTCATACTCAGAGATTATTGATATATATTCTTAATTTTTAGATTGAGGATAGCTTTTATGCACTCACTAAAATATACCACAGAAGGTGTAACTGGTTACACAGGAACTGCAAATGTCTTTCCAGGTCCCATTTGATAAGTGCAATTAGATATTGCTGGTTTTACCTTGTATTTGAGCATCTAAGATCAGTCAGTAGCATAAGAGCACTGTTAAAAAGAAAAGATTTTTCCTAGGAGAGCAGGCATGTGCAGCAGGGGTTTGCAGTGTTGCGTGCTGTCAGTCAAAATTTGCCAGCAATGTCATTGAAGGTCAGAGTCCCAATATCTCTGCAATCAAAGCTGACAATGACACATTCACTAGATAGATATAAGGAAGGCACTTTTCCACTAACTGTCCTAAAGTAATAAGTGAAAAATTAAAACTTTTCTTTTAAATATACTGCACATATTGTAGCAAAGTAGGTTTGGAATTTTTTCCCTGAAAGAAAATAGCAATAATAAAAGGAAAATGAAGAAATAGCACCTGTCATTTTACCCAGCTGTGGCATATTGTTTTCCAGTGTTTTCTAAGGGTTCACAGCTGTGGAATCAGACCAGTGGAAAACCAATAATGACTAGAGTTGCAGAAGGGAGGCTAAACTAAGAGGGGCACTAACAGGCAGCAAAAGAGGCTCAAAAGAAAATAACATAAATTCTAATTTAATCTACTGATGCAAAACCAGAGATACTCTTCTGTTTCTTCAGTTCACTCTGTTTGCATTTATGCTAAGGTTTTGGTTGAGAGCACAGTGCATTTTACAAGCAAATTTCCAATCTTTTCCACTTAATATGTATTGGTTCACCTCAATCAGCAGAGAGAACTAAGCCAAAAGCGTTCTCATTTCACTGCATCACTCCCTAATGTAGATCATACATACTTCAGTACCATGAGCCTATCAGAACAAAAATCCAGAGGGAGAAGCCTAGGTAAAACCAATATTTGACTCTCTCAACCCCAACACTAACCCTAACCCTCACCTAAACCCAAACCCAATACCATGGCTGGTCCAGACCAGAAAGGTGTAGGAGCAGCAATACTGGGACCTTGCTGGGATTGTTTCGGTACTCTTTTTCAATGCTCTTGGAGCTGTAGAATGTTAGACTCTCTCAAAAATCCCAGACATAGAATTATGATGAACCTGCCCACAAGCACATATTGCTGGAAAGGGATTCATGCTCAGAGCAGTCATGGCACACCATGCAAGAAACTGTTAAACGTTAATAACATTTAACCAGTATCATCTGTGTAGACAGAAGATGCCACTACCAATTCCCAGACAAGCCAGTTCTCAAAGGGAAGTTTTGACTTGTTTAAAATAAATGACTGCCCCAGATGTTTAACCAGACATCTTGAAGGAAAATCTGAAATGCTTGCCTCCAAGAAAATAATTTTTGGAAAACCACAATTTCCCTCCAAATCTAAGTCTCTATTGAAACATTTTCCATCAGTTGAAACAACAGCATTGAACTGTCATACAGACAGTGTGAGAAAACAATGGAGAAACAATTCAGTATCATGGGATGGAAGTTCCATCACAAAAGACATGAAAAGGCAGGGTTATTCACAGAAAACTGGCTCATTTTATGTTCTCATAGCTGTGAAACCAGTACCTATCTAGGACCTTTTTCTACTAGATTGCTACTGGATAGCAAAACCCTGATGCTATCTTTGACCTCATGGACAATTTTTTCCCTCTTGAAACTTAGGATATGTCTGCTAAATTACCATGCCAACAAAGGTTGCCTGTCCCAGGAATCCTACCCCAGAAACGCCAGAAAGTCCCAGAAATAGCTTGAACAGTGGAAGTTTGAGCTATTTCACTATCCTGTCCCATTTTATGGCTCTTTTCTCGAGTTCTTAGTCTGTCCATGCTTCTTAGAAATACATGGATGGGTTTGAGGGTTTCCATCTTTCCATCTGTGTCTTGATGCTTCTAAAGCTTCAGGGGCACATTCTAATTTTGGATGTTGCCAAGAGGGGCTTTTCCCCACTTCTTATACCCTGTTCTATGACATCCTTTCCCTAAATCCCTCCCGGAAATCTCAGCACAGACACGTAGTTGGTGCAATATATAAAGCAAACTCATCTTTTCAAATTTTTTCCACCAGTAATGATGACCTGCAGCACTTATGTTTAAATCCTGCTGGCCAGGAATGTAATACTCCTTTCTCATCAAGACAAAACAGGAACATTGTTGAATAAGTAGCTGTGTTATAAGCACAGGAATCTCACAGCTAATTTAATAAAATCAAATTCCTGGTAGAGGAGGGAAATATTCACAAGGGAAGGAAGAAAATAGAGCAAATATCTTGCAATGGTGAGTTTCACACATCCAGCCTGGGAGTTTGGCAACCAAATAGACCTTTTGAAGAGCTAAATGGTAACATAAATCACCTGGCAATTTATTATCAAGTGATTATATATATTTCAGTAGATGTCACACAATATAACTGCATTAATTAAAATGGAATTAATATAGGGCATTTTGCCATATCTAGCAATATATCAAAGCATAATTTGCAATATGAGTTCTGCCCTCCCTGCAGGGCTCCCAGGGCACTCCCCAGTTCAGAAATGGTTGTTTGCTTAAGCCTTTCTTGGGTTATTTTTCAGCTGCAGTTAATTTTGGAAGAACTATTATGCTTTTTTAAAAAACACAAAACAAACACAGTACACTAAAGAGCATTTTGATTTGAGTTCACAAGGCTACTACCACTACTGCTACAGTGTGGATTTAGTTTTGCAGCCAGGATCAAGTGTTTGGTAGAAGTGCTACTCATGGGACACTGAATACTGTATGCAACTTGTTTTAATTCAAGTGAAAGTTGTCTCCTTCCACCAACAGAGTGGGTGGGGGTTGCAAATGCCTTCTCACCTTCAGTCCTGTTAACACTGAGAAGGAATGAATGTCCTAAAAAATAATGAGCTGTGTTGGAAGAATGTGAGATTTTTAAAATGAATTCATATGGGGAATCTTTTTGTGTTTTCTCATCTCTAACCCCCTTAGGGTTGAAGCCCTCCAGTTCTCCATCTTCAACGAAAGGGAAGGGACAGAGGAGAAAGAAGGATGCATTAAATACTAAAACAGTAAAATACCAAAAAAGAATTGTACCAATTATTCTGTTTGGATGGAACCTTGTGGCAGCACTGCTGGAGCTATGACAACAGGAAGGAACATGGAAGGAGTAACTTCTCATCATCAACAAAGAAGTTCATTAGAGCAAGAAAAACAGTGTGACCCCCTAAGCTGCTTTATCTCTCTCCCTAATTCACTATGAAATTCTGCTAGAACTCCTCTTTGATGGTGAGAAGTTAAGCACTCTGTGCTTCACCTGCTGATAAGTATTCAGGATCAACTTTTGAAATCACAGCAGTGTGAGCATTCTTCTCTGCAATGATGCCTGCTTTTATAAATATTATTTTCCCCATCGCCCTTAAATCTTCTGCCAGGCTTCTGGAACAGAAAAGTTCTATTCTTCAATGAACACAGATATTTCTTCTTAGAAAAATGGGAGCTGCCTTCACATGCATCTGGAGGCTCAGTTTGGCATTTAGCCCAGGGATGAATTCATTTGTAGATGATTTTAGAAATCAGTTCCACTGTCTGAATCTGATTTTCTTTACAGCAAGACAAGCCCCCCTAAACAAAGAAACCTAATTAGGATGCTATGTAACTGCCATAATAATAGCAGAGCTTCTATGTTCATTCTTATAAAATGAATGTTTACATTGCCATACAGGATTTGCAGTGAGGTAGTGTGTGAAGAGTCTCCTGCTGTGCTTGGTACTGTAAAATTCACTTTGCTAAAGAGGGAGTTCTCCCAAAGAGTTTAAGGCTTCAGCAGGTGACTTGTTCACTTTTTGTTAGGTGACCTAAAGCCTTTAAGGCCTGGCCTGTACACAAAGGCATGGAAAGTGTTATTTGATACTGATTTGATTGAACTGGAGCAACTTTTCCACAAGAGTGTTTAATTTGTGTTTATGAATTTACAAGCATGAACTAAATTTGCATAATCAGTCTTAGTCTGACAGAAAAGAGAACAAGCACTAAAATTGCACCAGTTAACTAAATGGATATAAATTAACCCTGAGGCCCTCTCTGAGCAGAATGAAACCTCAGAAATACCATACAGCAGCAGAGAAAAGCATCCAACCAGAACAATTCTATTTATTACCTAAGGATTAACAATACAAGATTAAAAAGATGCAAAAAAAACCAATTCAAAAGTATTCCAAAGTTAGCCTGCATTGAAAATGACCTATTTGCAAAGACAGACTTTCAGATGCGGGTTTGGAGTTGCAGGTCAGAGTTGGAGTTCCAGAGCAGCTGGTGCAGGCTGAGCTGCACCTCGGAGCCTCCCAGGACACAGGGATGCTCAGAGGGAGACTCTTCTGTGTCCTGTTCTCTGTCCTGGCCACAAAACAACTCAGATGTCACACACAGCCACAGAGTTCTGCTCAGGTGTGTGCCCAAGGGTGTGAACTTTACATTTCGTAGAGACTCATCCACTCCACACAGCTTTTACAATAATTAAAGATCTGAATCAAATCATACTGATTTCACCAGCAAGTCCCAAAGTTCTGTATAGAACACTATAAAGTAACAGCAGGACAAAAACTGAGAGAAGGACTATTGCAGTATTACAGTATTATTACAGGCTGTAGGGAAAGATGTAAATTACAAATAATGAAGGAGAAGTTCTGCAAAGATCTATAATCTCTGTATGAAGATCAACAACAGGCTTTTGAAATGCTAAAAAATTACACCCATGACAAGGCAATGTCACTGTGGGAGAGGAAAAATAGTGACAAATAGTTTGTCAGAAAGGTAAGAAGTATTTGATCATCTCTCCAGCTGGGGCAGTGGTTATTTTTTTTTTATTATTGTGATTTGCAAGGCTCTGGATGGAGCTGAGCAATTGCTACAAAAAAAGAATAGTTTGACAAAAGTTGTTCAAATGAAGAAAGAAGTAATTTTGTCTAGATCATGCACTTTATCTTCTGTGGTCATCTGAATTGCTTATGGGATATTTTCTTTTTGAGTTAAGGAAATTAATTTTTGAAAATCACATGGATACACCTGTCTTGAGTATTTGTATAAGCATCTTGAACATAACTCACACTCCACTGTTATGGTGAATATTTTCAGATATCTGATCAGAGATCAAGAGGATATTCTATATCAGAGCTGATCAAATAGACACTGTTAGGTTAGAAAACAATGAATACACAATATTTAGTAAAAAAGATCAACTTGTAGACTAAAATAACTGGCACAGTTGTCAAAACAGGACTGTTCAGTGATAGCTGACAAACAGAAACAGAGCAAATATAGCTACCTCATTCATTTGCTATGAAGTTTGTGCCCTCTAATTTCTCAAGCCAATTCAAACCAACCACTTCCATATCAAATGTGTCTGATGGACAGCCTCAGAGCTGAGGTAATGTGATTTGTTATCTGTCAAATACTGCACATTTGCTGTGAACATTATGGATTTTAATTTTTTTTTAAATTAATGTACTTCAAATGTATTCTATTAAGAATCTCTGGAACAATCTTCTTTATTCACAGGAGAAAAAAAAAGATTATATGTCAGTGTGGGCTGTTTGCATGGACTTCATAGTGCCTCAGTTTTCAGAGGGTGCAAAACTCCTGCTGAGGACACCAGCTTGGCTCCCTTGGTACATCAGCACCCTCCAGTAGTCTAATGCCACCACCTTCAACAACCAATGCAAAAATACCATGATTTATGTGCATGAGGAACTGCATTCAGACACTCTTTATAAGCCATCAACCTGCCATGGAAGCAGTTGACTTCTACACTTTGCTGATCTAGCCTGGCACATCCTGATGTCAGTCCTGAAACCTCTTGGTCATCTTCAGTGATACTTAAGGAAAAGCCACAAGATGTTAACACTGATGAGTCCTGGATGAGTACCAGCTGCCTGTGGGCAAATGTCTTGTATCAGTGTTGCACAAGACACATGTTCCTAGGTGGGATTCTCAGCTGACTGACATTGGTTCAACTCTATAATAAACTCCCAAAGCTGAGAGGTTGTTTCACCATAAGGGAAGGACAGGCCCTTCTTTCCACCCATGTACTTTACATTTCATTTTCCATACCTGTTTACTTTTCCCTCTCACTTTACATTCTTCCCCTTTCTTTGCTGTGAGAAGGATCATCTCCTCCCTTTCCAGAGACAAATCATAATCTGCGATCAGCATCTTAGAGGAGTACCTGAGTCTGTGTATCACTATCATTTATTCCATGGGTTTGCTGCATCTCTCATCTCTGATGGATTTTCCCTTTTCTTCATCTGTCTGTGACAGCACCTTGGAAAACATTGCTATTCAGGCAGCCAGACTGAAGGGATGAAGGTTTATTTTACAATCGAACTTGCTTTTGCTGAATATTCTGAGCACTTTCTTCCATCTGAGAGAGTTCATGATCTCTGCTCCCTAACTGTTGACATTTATCTGCCCTTTCTTTCATTCCCACTTCTCTTTCTGTCATTATGATTCTGATTCCAGAATGACCTATTACCATTTGTCTTTTATTCCTGCACACTGTAGGAATGACACCTTTTATGTTGATATCTGGATAGCTTTTACATTCCTCTCAAACCTTATCCAACTTAGGCAGCTCTTTGTGTGGAGTAGCAAGTCAGAGCAGCGCAGCTCCCTGTGCCTCCTCAATCACCAAGGGGCGCCCTCCCCTGCTCCGTCCTGGGCCTGACAAAGGACGGCATCAATCAGATGCCAATTTTGCAGTGGGTTGAGGTCAGGCCTCACATCTCTCTCTGTGGGCTGGGGATAAATCTTGGCCCCATGAAGGGGTACACAGGAGCTTTCAGCAATGGTGAAAGCAGGTACCATCACTCTGGCTATAGACAGTGCCAAAATAATGAGGGAGTCCTGCCTTCTCTGCTCTTTATAAAAGGGACCAAGGGAGAATCTCTACTCTTCTGACGCTCCTGGCTCCACAGAAATATCTAAGGTGGTTTTAAAGAGAGCTGGGGAACAGGGGTCAGTGCCACCCACAGCTGCACACTATGGAGTCACTGGTGGGAAAAGGAAGAGTCCTTTCATTTAAGTACAAAATTTAAACTATAGCTGCAGCAAATGAAGGGTGAAAATGCATTAGGTAAGGTTAACAAGTTTGCTTGACTCAGCTAATCAATAACTAAGTAAAGAAGATTCTCTAACCATGAAGAAAACATATTTATTCCCTTGCAAAGGAATGGGGAGGTGCTTGCTGTGATGCTCTGTATGCAAAAGTGTTGGACCTTGTTGATATTAAACTTGCATTATACATAAGCTTATATAAAGCTGTACACTGATAATCTGAGTATTCTAACTGATGACAGCCTTCTCAGTGCTTAGCTAAAACAGACCTGATATGTCTAAGAGTAAAGGAGCTAAACTGCACAGAGCACACTTCTGTAACTGTTCTTGGGCTGGTTTTTTCCTGCACAGCTCATTAGCTATCCAGCACTGCAAAATGCAGGTATTCTTTGCTCCCATTACAGCTTTAATTGAGAGCTTGTGATGCAGCACTGCTCTGGAAAAGAATTCAACATCCTTCTCCTCATGGCTTCAGGACAGTGAGGTGTTGATTTTTTGCCCTTATAAAATCCATTTCTTTGTACTTTTTAAATATATATTTTTAATACATGACTCTCCAAGAGCTTAATATCCTAATGTGCCTTTTACAGAGGAGGAGAATCAGTCAAAGACTAAGTAATCTGCCTAAGATCACAGAGGAAAGCTGTGGCAGCATCACACTGAGACCTGAGGTCTCCAGAATCCTATTACTGTGCTCTAACCCCAAGACCATCCTGTCTTTCTTAAAAGCTTTACTATTACATTCAAGTATGCAGAGACTCAGATGGAAACAAAACCAGAAGGCATAAACAAACTCAGCATGACAGTGACTGCAAATACCCTGAAACAATAGAAAAGCCAACACCAGAAAAGCTAACAGATAAAATTATTTCAGTTTGAAATACATTTGGAAAGTACATTCTAACATAATGAATTCATATCTATTTTACAACTACTAGTTAATTAGTCAAGGGACTAAAGCATTCCTGAAAACAAAGGCAAGTGCTGTTCACTACTCAGTGGAGCATGATCCTCCTTTGTGAGAATTTACTATTTTAAATGTGTATTATGTCTATGATCTTCTAGGTAAAATCTGTTGGACATAACAATAACCTTTCCCCTTAAAGATATTGTCTCTTTCCCTGTGATAAGTCTGTCCATCACCAAAGAACTGATAAAAGGGCAGAAGCGAAGGTCACTGATCAGAAGCTACAGAGCCACGCAGCAGAAATGGTTCTGGAAACACATGAAGTTATTCTCAACCTTGCCATCAGTATCACAGACAGACCCTGCAAAAGCTGACCCCACTGGTCAGAAGGACTCCGGCCATGCAAGGGCTCCTGCATGTTGGGGAACTCTGCTATTCTTGCTATGAACAGAAAAAAAGCCATTTGTGAGCTGCTTTGCTGTGTTGCAGACACATTATTTTAATCCCACACCTTCCAAAATTATGGCCTTAGGCCATTTTTTCTGTTGGTCAGTCAGTGTCAGTCCTCTGAAGTGATTTTATGTCACCTGAAATCCCCACTTAGAGTGGAAGCAGGAGGATGTGTGCAGGACAGCAGGAAGCTAGAAAAAAACCAGCTGGAGATAAAAGGGCATAAATAGTACATAGAAGGGAGCCTTTGGGGAGGGACTCAATACCTCTGCTTGAGTACCTCTGGAAAATTTCCTTCTATTTCCAAATGTCCAGAATAGTGGAAAAAGTCCAGCCAAGGGATTTCACAGTGTAATCAAGTAGACACCTCAGAATATAATCAGTTAAGAGATTGTTTTATATACACCTGCTATACTGCATTATTTATCATGCCCGGAAGGCTCTGCATGACTCGCTATCTTTCATCACAATTCATCCTCTGTGGCAGGTGACTGTCATGAAAGAAAGAAGAGAAGATTCTCAGAACAACTCAACCAGTCACCACCTACTCAGTCTGGAAGTGCCCTTGCAGCAGCAGGGTTTGTTACCAGGCTTTGAGCTGAGACCTGCAGTCCTGTTATTCTGCACACTAAAAGCAGCAAGCACAGTTCATGCCTTAAATGTTTCATATTTGAGGCTATTCTTACACTTAGGAAAGGAAAGGAAATTGAATTTTGATCTTCTTCAGATCATAGTACGAAAGGTATTTTATTTCAGGGAATTATCTTTTTGTGTGACTAATGTTTGTTCATTTGACCGCTCTCTGGGATTGAAGGTAGGGCATTTTGAGATGTTATTGTAGTGCTAAGTGCAATAAAAGCTGCAGTGAAAGTAGCTAAACACCCTGAGGAAAGCAAACACACAGCTAATGACACACAGCAACTGCTCTACTTTGAGGATTTACTGGGACAAACAGTTACAACCAGAAGCAGAGTTGATGACATTGAGGAGCCTGATCAGCTTCAAATGTGCCTTATTCAGTCACATTTACCTAAAAGACCATTTCTGACTCATGAAAGGTTCCTCATCAGCTTAACTGGGAACATGGTGGGAAATAAGGGTTTGTTTCTGGGAGTCTGATTCAGTGCTTCTGAAAAGACCAAAGCAAATGGTAAACAGTATGTCTCTCTCTGTTTTTTTTTTTTAATTGTATTTTACATCCTACTTTTGTTTCAAGATTTACCAGGGGTTTGAGTTAAATCCATCCAAAGGAAGACTTGATATTCAAGGCTGCCCCTCAGCAAAGAGGAGTTTTGCATTCATTAATATTGCCTTGGGATGAAGAAAGGAACAGGAGAGCCCTGATTGACCTCAGACATTTATAAAGGTAATCTAATTTGTGCTCGTTTGCTACTTTTTCATTAAAGCCACTCCTGGAATGTTTCTTTTCATGGGTTCCCCTTCCCTTGAGAAAAGTTTCAACAAATAGACCAAATCCAGCACAGAGTTGGCCCAGCAATGACAAGTGATGTGGAAATGCAGACTTGGAGAAATTTACTGCATTCTGACCTGCAGAATTAGGAAGGTAAAACCAGAACCAGGAAAGTCTGCAGCCAAACAAGTCAACTTATAGCCAGTCTATGGCTCATATTACATTCACATGCAAGTGACTGCAGCTTATCTAGGACTGACTGAATACATGTTGGTCATGCAGTGCAGCAGCCCATTTCACAGCTGAAACATTTTAACAAACACTGTCCATTTGTGTACACACAGAGGGTAGAGAAGTAAATCTGGTCCTCAATACTGAAGCTTTCTCACAGTCACACAGTTGAAGACATAATTCCAGAAACAGGTGATGCCAATGACGAAAAGAAACGCTGCAGTTCTCAGAAACAATCCTGCTCCTTGTCAGGAACATTTCTTTTCCCCTGACTTAAAGTATATTTGTTATACCACAGATGAACAGCATCCATTTAGGGAAGAAATGGCCTTGAATCATTGTTTAATCTTAGGAACCACAGGTGATGTTGTACACAGTCTGTTTACAACCTCAGGGTTAGTGAAAATGAAACCAAACTAAGAAAATGCCGACCATTGACCAGAACAAGCCCCGCCAACATTTCCTTCTTTAATCTCTTAACCAAACAATACAACACATGACAGCACAATGGTGGGGATGAGGTTTCACAGCCTGCTGGGAATGCCACTTTTTGCTTAAAAAGAAAGAAAATGATATTTTGCTTATCTGATTTGCATATTGCACATTAAATAAGCCCTGCAAGGTACCGTGCTTCAAAATGGACTTATTTTTAAAGAAATGTAGATTAATAATCCTCCTTGCTTAAAAAATGAGCTTCAATATTTGTGCGAATCGTAGAGTGAAAAAAATCAATGTGCTATCGACTGCTGGGGATGATCACATTCATTTTGCCCTTTGTGGTTGGTGAAATCCATGCTGCAATTACAGAGACAGGCTGGCAGCAAAGAGCCTCAGTTGGGCTTTCAGCTCCACATTAATCCAAAACTCACCATTTTAATGCAGATATAGATTGCCACGAGTCAATAGCTGACTACTTGAATTGTGAAGTAGCAGTTCCATGCTATATTGGCAGCACTGGCTGTTACAGTATCTTCAAGTATTTTGAAATTTCAAAGTGTTGCTCCATGAAAGTGAAGAGCATAACTGACACCACATCAGAAGGGGCTGCAGTGTTAATGCTATTATCATCAATGCTAGAATCTACAATGAAGACATAACAGCACAAATAATCTTAAAGTAGATCAAAAGTAGACTTTTCTTAGGATAACATACAAACATATCTACTCATGTTGTAATGGCCTGATGCATTATCTCACAAAGTACCCCAAGTGTTGAATTTCTATAATATAGTTCCTAATTCTCTCTCATTTACGCAGTTTGAAACCCAGATGACTTCACCAGAGAGTTCACTGTGCATTTACAATCTGCCAAGTGAGATCAGAATTTGGCTTTGGGTAGCAATTCCCTTTTCAGCAATCGGTCTGTAACCAGGAACTGAATTCTGCCACTATATTTGTGTGAAGAATAGGAGAATCCACTAAGTGATCATTGTCTCTGCGGCACACCAGGTGTAGGGTGAACTTAGGACTCTATTTTATGCACAGCAATGACATTCTTGTGCAATTCCATGATGCTGAGCACTTTCTGCCACATCCTTGTGCACTGACAGAGCCACACCATGCTCTTACAGCTGTCATTTATGGTGCACAGAGCCAAGGCAACCCGAAACCCAGGGAGCCTGATGGAAACGCTTCCATTGATTTTACTGAGCTGTGCCTGAGTGCCTGCAGACAAGTTCACCCAGCAGCGAGCAGCAGAGCTGCCTGGGGAGGAGAGGGGCTGGCTGCTGTGTGCCAGGGTCTCAGAGCAGGCAGGCTGTGTGTGCCCTGCCACCCTGCCAGCAGCCAGGCTCTGCACACCACAGAGGCAACCTGCAATTTCTGTTTTTCTGGCAATTTCAGAGCTGATTAAATATTTACAAATTTCCCAGCCACGGCACGATGGTAGCACATAGGGACGCAAACGCAAAGGTTTAATGTTGACCACCTTTGCCTCACTCACACACATAACCATTGTCTGTGCACAGGTAGGAACGGGATAGGTGTGTGCTGAGACTGAGCAACAAACACAGCTGCAGAAAAATGTGCACACTCATTTTTGTTACCAGGGTAACCTGTGAACTCAGCAAGTTCTCTTAGCACACGTAATACTATCAATAATAAATTAATTAAATAGGTAATATATAGGGAGCAGGCCCAGGCATATTGTAGCAAAATCAGGTGTGTGCAATCCAAAGCAGCCATTTTCCTTTGTTCATATCTGAAATAGTCTCATTTTATGTTGGTAAGCCTTCCTGTGGTTTAGACTCTTAACAATGAGTGGAGCAGAGTATGCAGCTATGAGACTTTGTGGAGGATTTTAAAAGAAAGAGGATTCACCCTGGTGTTACATATTGATATTCTGTGTAGCTTTTCATAGCACACCTCATATGCCTTAACAGTTTGCCTTAAATACATCTTGAGATTTGAGAAGGATCTTAACTTTTCCTGCAGTAAAAAAATACTGGTTCTTGCCACTGACCTGTAGTTGAGGGGTTCTTACATCTGGAAATCTCATTAAGTAAAAAAATTGATATAGCGTGGAAATGAAGATTATTTTTATCTCAGTTATAAATAGACTCACACTATGTTGTGAAACAAACAACCACAGTTTTTCAGGTTTTTGATTGCTTAGAAAGATGTGAGCTTTCCAATGGTTTTCTTCTTCCTCAATAAAACATAAGGTTCATCTCAATTATAATGGACAACAAAACAAAAATTTCATTAGTAGTAAGAATCAGAATAACAAGTTTCACTGAACATGATGGGAAAAGAGAATGATGCATTTGCATGGGCCGGCTAGGGGTCTTCCATAGGAAGAGTTTGATTAGCTGAGACTGAACAAATTCTTAAAATTGTCAGAGTCAGGTCCTCTCCTTATGAAATCACTGTGATCTAAAATGCCAGATAGAAAGAGGTCTTGGCCACAACAATTCAACATCAGTTAGACTATTAAGAAGAAAGTGGAAAAAGTGCTTCAAATCAACAGGAAGAGGTTTTTTTGTCTTGACCTTCCTACCTGAGTAGTTTTAATTAATTATGAGGAACTGGACTGACTGTGGAGTGCATAATGACAGCCATTATGTGGAAACCCTAAATTTAGACCCTGTTTTTACAGCCTGTAAAAACAAACTACAAAGCCTGTCCCAAGCAGCCAGAAATCTTAACAGCAAGCACAGGCAGCAGGGATGAGGTGCTGGGTGCAGAGCCCAGCCAAGTCCCAGCACCCAGCAGGGGTTGTCTGTCCCTGTTTTAGGGAAGTGAGGGTGCTGGGAGCTGTAGGGGAGCTGGGCACAGCACAGGGAGTGGAGGGAGCTGGGCCGGCCTCAGGACTCGGGCAGTGCCAAAGCAGTGGCAGGGAAGAGGCACAAAATGCCTGAACTGAGCCAAGCCCAGGGTGCTCGTGTTCCAGCTCCTCTGTGCCCCTGGCTGGAGCCTCTCTACAGTTTCTTCATTTCCTTCTGAGGACTATTTTGGTTTGATTTCCCCTAATGTGTCTTCCTGTCTTTGCAGGGGTCAGTCCCTCTGGGGGGGCACCAGCCTTCCCTTCCTGGGGCCAGCCAGGGATAGAGCTCCCCCCCAAAGTGACTTTCTCCTTATTTTCACTGTGCTTGTATTGCTTCTGCTACCGCTTTCTCAGACCATCCAGCTTGAGGTTGATTTTAAGGTGTTTAGGGAAACTTTGTACTCCAAGAAAGTTAATTTTGAACAGTCCAGGAGAAGTAAGCCTGCCTTTAACAATCTCCACCTGGAATAAGAAAAACTTAATAAATTCTTCATGTTTACTGCATTTACACAAGGCCCCAGACTATGGATTACCTTTTTATTACTCCTTGTTGTAAGCTTTTTTTCTCTATTATTAGTTTTTTTTTTTGGTTTGTTTTTTTTTTTTTTTTTTTAACAAAACAGTGGCAAGAAGAGAAAATTGTTATCTTCCCTGTGGACATTTACAGGCTTTTGAATGAAAGTTTGGCTACAGATTTGTTCTCTGTGGAAGCATGAAATAGTTTTCCCTCAGAGAGCTTCTGTGCCCCATATCTTAATAGAAAGAGCTTTCCCAATGATCTGGCAGCAGCTATGCAACAGGAAAAGGGGTACGTCTAAAAATCTGGAGTGTCTGTTTCACTGCTGACAAACCACCAAGAAATGAATGAACACACACACACAAAAACCTCTTTCTACACAGGAGATCCTATGTGCACTTTTTTATAGACAATCCATAGACAGTGGCTTCTTTTCACTATTTTTAGCTGCAATTCTCTCTCCACCAGTGAGTGGAATTTTCCAGGGCTGCTTAATGTTGAAATAATGAACTTTGGCAAATCTAAATCAGCCGAGAGCAAACTGCAAATATGAGAGCCTGTAGCTTAGGTGGCAGTTTGTGTCATTGCATCACTGGGGCTGAGCTGTCCTTATACCTCTGAGGACAGAGAGAGAAATCCTGCTGGACTCCAGGGTCATGATCCAGTTTCTCTATTGCTATGTCCTTTATCCTATTTTCATAACTTGGTGCTGTCATTTTCTGCTCTGCCCCTCTCCATACATTAGTGCACAACTTGCTATAACGTTGTAGCAGTGGTCTTCTCCAGGGGAAATATTTGATATTTTCTAAACTAACTATAATTCATTAACAGCATCTAATGTCTGCATTTCAAGAGCTTGTGGAGTTTAGGAATGGTCCAGTACAGACCAGTCACAAAAGACAATGAATTTTCTCTCTGTGCTCATTATGAAGTGTGCAGAAAGAGACAGTCCACTGCAGGATGGGCTCACAGAAATGCCCAGGAATACAAAGCTCTTCTCAGGGAGAACTCAACTGACATGCAAACAAACCAGTATTCTGTAGAAGACAGAAATAAAATCAGTTAGGAAAAACAGTGCTAGGGGAGGGAAACTACAGCAATTATTCACCCCCTTTTGCAATCAAAAGAGTGGTGAGCAGAATTCACAGCTTGAATGTTGCTGCCCAAGCAAGAGGAGGTAGAAAAGGAAATCCTCTTATGAAATGGAAAGGTAGCTCCTCTCTATGCCACAAAAGAAGCCTTCAAAGATGAGAATCCAATAATCTTCCTGCCACTATTTCTCTCTTCCAATGGTTATTTCTACCAGAGCATACACATGAGCAAAACTAACCCACCAAAAAGTACAGGCAAAAAAAATCCCCTGACCCTTCAATGCCTAAATAACAACTGCATGAGGTTTTAGACTGAATAGACTTGTAACAGGAATCAAAATTTATCACTGAATAAAAAAATAACCCCAATGAAAAAGACTGGCTGGTAAAAAGCACACAGCATCATTCTGATAGGTTAATCCTCATCTGATTAATACATTTATTTTACTTGAGGTCCTTCTATTTGGTCTAAAATTAATATTTTCAGAGCCAATGGACCTGCAGTTATCATAAGTATCAGTCACTGAGTTATTCAAACACATCACTACAACATTAGAATATATTCCATTCACTGACTATTCATAAAATTCCCATGTTAAATTTGAAGATTCATTATTCCCTTAAAAGCCCTTAGTGGCTCCAGCCCTGCACACCTAACAGAAGTTCTGCCACATTTACCCTCAGCCGTCCAGGTTCAGCACGGGCAGCCTGCTGGAGACCATTGCCAAGCAGGGAGAGAGCTCAGTGTCATGAATTCTGGGTTTCTGCCTCTTCATAGGTCTCTCAATGAGCATTTAGGACCAAAAATATGGGTATTTATCACTACAGATTGTGTGTGCTGCAATTGGTCTAGACAACAAAGCTGGGCTGAATTTCCCTGGATTCTGGAAAATGTAGAATTCAAGGGCTGATTTCAAGTCATTCACAAGTCAATAGCCACCCCTCAAGTATTAATGTGCCTTCTTGCTACATGTTAACAATTCAGAAATTCAAAGTAGAAACTTTGCATATCAATCTACAGACAAACCTTAACATTTACAGAAAAGAAATGCAAAAAATGGTTTCATCAGAATAAAGTAGATTCACACTTGACAGTACATTCATTACAATTGAAAAAACTGCAGTATTACAATACTTGTAATACTGCTCCTGAGCCTCTTAATGTGATGATAAGTTGCTTCATTAAAAAAAATATTTTGCTTCTTAAATTAGGTATGAACAAAGGGGAAGTACAGAGATAAGTAATTAGATTTCTAACAGAGAATACAAAGTTCGCTAAATGTATCTGCATTAGAACTCAATATGATTTTTTTTTCCATTTTCAGTATTGGAGACCTCATTTGCATCCTAAATCAGAATGAAATACTGCAAAAGTTTTTTGAACCAAAACCAAAGAAAAAGTTCACCTTATGCCAACAGAATACTTTGTTTTCATGTTTTCAAAATGCCACTGTTTTGCTTTTAGAATTTTTCTTTGACTTAATTTTGTAATAAATTAAAATTTAAAAGAAAACATAACAAAACCAAATTTGTAGGAAATGCAAAGTTCTGTATGAACTGTTTGTAATTTATTTTTTAAAACTTCTTATAAACGGAAACTTCATGAGAGGTAGCCTGCTGCAGCAAATTTCACCTTTTACAAATTTGCACATTTTTGAAAAAATAGATTTTGTCAAGTTATTTTTCCATCAACTCTCCCTGATATCAATATCTCAAGCCTGTGAAACATCAGACTGAATGAAGCTATTACAAATACTGTATGTGTAAATAACTATCTTCATCTAAATTACTTCATACTTTTTCACACAAGAAGCATAAATGCAACAAAAGATCAATCTGACTGTAAATATCCAAATATGTCCTTTAAAAGCCAAAGGAATGTCAGATACAATTTATTTTCAGCAAGTGCAAACTGAGACATTAAGTGGCAATTCTACTTCCATTAGCTAAATCTGGCAAATATGCAACTGTTTAAAGGCATTGTCAATAGCCATTGCACAATTAAGTATTTGTACTGATGCCTTATTAAATTACCCTTTTCAAGTAGGCATAATAAACTAGGAGTTCACTGTACAGATTTTCATGGTGAAAGTCCAGATCACTGGAAAATTTATTTAAAGGGAATGCAGTCCACTGAGTAATGAAGTAAATGTCAAATGGTTTTGGGCAAATAAGTCTGAGCTGTCTTAAAACTTTTTTGGCAGGTATAGCTAAAGATAAGTCTAGTAATAAAAAGCCTTGAGATTTACAATTCTGATTTATGGAGTTCCCAGGTAAACTTTCAAATGCATTGCCAGCAGCAAACCCTGTGCGGTGGGGAATGAAGATCACTACAATGGGCAGCCAAAAATGGAGAGTCAGCCAGAGCTGATAACTTGGATGTTTCTCTGGAGTCCCTTTATGCCCCTCAGTTTAATTATAAATTTTGCTAGATCCACTGCTCAGGCTGTGGAGAGGGCCCTGGCTGCAAACCCAGCGAGCACCACAGCTGGGACAGAAAGAAATGCAGAATTGCTTTTCTACATTAAATTATTGCTTCCCAGGGGCAGGGAGGGTCTTTGAGGCTCAGTGTTGCTCAGGATGGGCCATTCTGAGGGATGCTTCCCAGCCCAGCTACAGAGCTGGAGGAGAGCCAGTCCTCCTCCCTGCTCCAGCCCAGGGACAAACGCTCCCACCCCAGCAGCTGCCAGTGCCCACCTCACTCCTGTGGGTGCCAGGATAAATGCCAAAACCAATCCAGACTGAGGGCATTTCACTCAGTCCACTGAATAGAAATTAAGTACTTTAGCTGTGCCTTTTTTCCCCAAAAAATATTTTTTCTGCTTGCTATTCCACACCAACAGAACTGGCTATATTCAAGTGCTGCATGTTCAAAGCCTACTTGTGACCTCTTTTTTTGCCTCATTGTCAGTCGTTGAAAGGCACAGAGAATTACCCTCAGACCCTAAGCTTTGTGCCAATTTGCCACCACTGAAAGGGAAAAGCAATGGCCACAGATTGAGAAGGTGTTTCATGTTGGAGAATTGGAATTTTGTCTTTCCAGTCTCTTCCAGGGCTGGGCAGTTGATTTCTTTATACACAATGCATGTATCATGCCAGGCATCAGCAGTGTCTGCCTAGAACTGACCTCAAAGGAAGACAGGCTCTGATATTTGCAAGCAGATTTTGGGCACTTGGACACTAAGGCTTTATCTGAAATGCAACATCAAACCACTTAAATATTTTATACTTTCCTCAGACATATACTCTTTGAATATTTTCTCACTGAATGCGCAATGATTTCTTCCCTTCATAACTTTTTGGATTATTAGTTTCAGTCTGCTGCTTTTAAGAATGGTAGAGTTGCAATGTCCAAACTGTTATACCCAGGCTTGTGAATTTATTCTTTTAAATTATAGCTTAGTATATTTAGTCAGTTTGTTTTATATCAAGCATTCATTTAAGTGGTTTTCATTGTATTGACATTTTATAATGCCCTCCTAATATTCTTATTATTGATTTTAATACTGCAATGGTATTATTCATGGTGACACCTATTGGAAAGCAAGCTTCAATTATATCAATAGATGCTATTATTATAACATTGATAACATTAATATTTGATAGTTGCATAAAATGTGATGCATTGGCAATTAACTCATTAATGTAGATATCATTAACCAAAAATGTCAAAGTTGTTGTAATGATTTTTCTGTGGTTTTCTTTAACAAATTCTCTAATCACTGGCTCAGTTTTGCATTTTCAAGCGTGTATTAGCCACAAAAGTTTTTCTGAAAACTAAATAACATGATCCCTTTTAAATAAGAAAAAATGGACTTTTATGGCTCAGAAGATACCCTGAGTCTTGAATCAAGAGTATTAGTAACAGATACAGTATCTGAAACTCCAGCACAGAATATTCAAAAATAAAAGATTTACCAAAACATAACTGTGCCTTTTTGCTTGTTGCTTAGCAACCAGAATTGATCCAGCAAAAAAGTCACCTGACTGAGGGATTGCTGGTGGCAATATTACTCCATCATTTTTCTTTTTCACACTAAACTGATGAAGGTTCTATCAGAAACAGCTATTAAATGTTTCTTTCTTTTCTCTCCAGCTCCTTAATTATACAGTAAAAACATTTCTATTGCTGTTGCTGACAGGAAGAGAGCACAATGTAAAGCTTAAATAATTAACAGACTTATTCAAATACATCCAGCTCTAAAAGGAGAAATACTGCAAGTCACAACTCACTGTCAACTCTGCCATCCCAAAATAACAAATGCAGTGAGCTGTTCATATAGCAGCAGAATAGCCATTTTTAGCACACCTGCACTGATGGATAATTTGCAATAATCTTTTAAAAACCACAGACTAAGAATACTTGTTGTTTTGATGACTCAGTTGGAATTCACCACCACATTTGTCTTGCTTTCATCATTTCTAAACATTAGCATTTTCATCTGTTGACTGAAAGCACTTCTGGTCCTCTAAAACATATATATATAAAACACTTTTGATCTTTTAAAATCCTCCTGTCAACCTGGAATCACACAGCCTCTTACATTACCTTGTTCTTGTCCTTAATGGTGACCTGCAGTGAACTCCACACTCCCTACTTTCAGATGTTCAACATCCTTCCTTTGTTAAAAGCTGCTGATCAAAAAGGAACATTGTGTTCACTGTGTTTCCCTCTATAGCCCCTCACAATCATTTACAGGAATTACACTAAAACACAGGCTATGGACAGCAGCAATTTCATTTAACCACATACTGGATTTTTGTTTTCCTTTCTGCAATATTTGATTCCCTAAGCAAACAAGGAAAGGGAATGCATCTTGGGACTTACACACTTGGTCCATCATAAGCCAATAGGAAGTTGAGTCAAGGAGTGGCCAAAAGGGTATTGTTTTTACCTGCTGATTCTTTGAATTGAATGGTCTACATAAGCTCAGATGGCATTTGTCCTTTTAAGAAGTGAAGAAATGTTACCCAAATGGAGCATATATCCAGTTTCACTTTTCCTCTGTATCATATTCAGATCTGGTAGATGGGATTTGATGCTGTTTCCCATAATGCCTCCATGGCTTTTTCTGTAAAAGCTTAACAAGGACACAGCATCAGAGAGTCTTTAGTGGCTAATACCCGACCCCTTTCTCTCACATTACAGCTCCAAGTGACCATTTTCATGCCAAAAGGTCACCAACATCCCCATCCCCATGGAACCAATGTGCATCAACCTTGTAACCTTTGCCACCGAGAGATGATAGCTATTTGGGCTGCAATCCCTTCATTACAGATGCTCCATATTTTATATTTAGTGTGGGAGGTCAAATTTAGGAAAGCAATTTCTCTTAAAGCTAAGAGTTCCAATAATCCAAGATCTTCTATTGGCTTATGGGTGAGTGGACAGTAATGGGTTTATGGGCAGCTTTTTTCTCTTCACTGGGGAGGGAATTCCGTCAATCTAAATTTTTAGGATTGGGTGGCTACCATTGTTTATTATTCAATGAGCTCTTATTAGATTGTATCTAGGCACACTACAGCAGGCAGAGAGTATCCTTATAAGCAGTCTCACAGGCTGGATCAATATCTCAAGGCATTTACAATCTTCTTGAAACAGATTAAATAATGCTATTTTTTAAATTCTGTTTTTAAGGCTTATATGCGGTCATGCAGTTTTGTTAGTGACAAAAGCATTCATCCATTATTATCATTAATCACCATGGTTAATCTCCTGTTCAAGCAGCTTGCATCTTAATACAGAGACCACCTTTGGTGGAAATAACATTTCACGGCAGATCAAAGAAGGGTTGAGTAAATCCCACAACCAAAAAAAACCATTTAAAATAAACTCCAAAATGGTGGTTGAAAGATATCTGCTCTACATCAAGGGAGAACAGCTTGATTCCAGTTTGTACTGATCTTTGTAAAATGGAAAAATTATTATAGTCCCAACACTGCAGATATTTAGGCACATGCTCAAATTCTCACAGCAAGGCCCAAGCCAGCAAGGCATTTGAGGACATGGTTGCATCCAGTGCTGCTCAGGACAGCATTCAGGCATGTGCTGGTAAATCAGAGATCCATATGGAGTGTTTGGAGGGCAAGGTGAGAGTTTATCATCCATGACACCATTGAACAATTGTAGTTCTAGAAGGCCAGTGCAGTCTGTGGCTAAAAATCTTCGACCTGCAAAACTACATTGAGACAGAAAAGTTTTCAAGCTACCTGTGAATAAGAAATTTGGAGCAAATCACCATTGTCTGTATGATCATGTTCTCCATTAGCCAAAAATATTAATAGAAGTGTTAGGGATACCTGAATTTTTCCAAGATAGCATTAACCAAAGCTCCTTGTTTAAAAACAAAGCTTGCTACAAACAGAGATCAGAAACAACATCAGGTCATTGCATTGGGAAGAACTAGTGACATGCTCTTCTTACAGCTCCTTGCTGCTGGGCAAAGCATCCTTAGATAAATCCATACCCATTAAACAGTTGGACCCAGCAAGTTTCCAGCTTTCTCCTTTAATAACAGCTCCAGAGATTCCAAAAGGAGATCCATAGGCAGAGACAGCAAACAATAAACATCCTTTGTGACGGGGCCAAGAGAAGATCGCAACGGAGTTCTAAAAGTCAATTTCTCAAATATTTATTTGCACCTACATTAGTCTTCTCCACTTGCTGAAACCTACTTAGGATGTCCAGGAGGCTGCCTGCAGTCCCTGGAGGGCTGCCCTGGAGCCTGTTGAGCAGGGGCAGTGCTGGGAACACAGCCCCTCCTGCCACCACGTGCCTGGCACCCCTGCGTACCCCGAGTCACGAGGGGATGAACACGATGCAGCCCAGCATGCACAGAGACTTGGTGAGAAGGAAGAATCACACATTTGGACACATCTAAGGGGCAGAAGATCCAGCATTAACTCCAGTGAGGTTCTAAAACAGCACCATGCCCTCAGTGCCAGCAACTGGGCCATGGGGAATACCTGCAGGCTTACTGTGTATCAGGAGGGGGCACATGGGAAGCATATGCTAAATACCTTCTTTAGACCATCTTGAGCCCTTAAAGGAACACCTGAAATGAGCTGGTGCCACATGTTTGCCTTGGGAGTGCCTGGAAACATCTGTGGGTTCACACTGGACATTTGGAGAACATGGGATGGGAACTGGTGGTGATAAAGGCAGTTCTGGAAATAACACTGGGCTGATCTGACCCCTGACATAATCCCACTCTGATCAATAGGGTTATCAGCATTTTTAAAAAAGTGAGTCTGGACAGCTTCACACTGCATTTTTGTTGCAGTACAAAGGGTGTCAGTTTCTTCAATCTCTTTTAAAACATCTTCCATCACCCTTTTTCCCAGGAATATGGAAGTCAAATTGTCAGGATGGCTGTGAAGGAAATAAAGATACTAGGACAGCCCTGCTGTTGTCAACATCCCTGGTGTTGCCTTTCCTGTTTTATCAGGCTCAAATATTACAATTTTGATAATATTTACATACAACACTTCCATAATTTAAAGCAAACATAATACAGGAAATTTCTTATTGATTTTGCCTTCAATATTCTGTTATCCAAAAACTTAAATGGTGTTCCTCTCAACAATGCAAGCCCTAAGTTAATGACTACAGGTAGGCTTGCATCAAACTTAGTTAAAGAAATTATCTGGGTTTAAGGCAACTAAACATATTTCAGAGTCCAGGTTTAGGCCAGCTATTTTCCTCTCTCGAAGGTGTTCTGGGGCCCTGATCTCATGGTGCAGACAAAGACTGAGCTGCACAACAGGCTGGAGGCTGCTCCTGCTAGCATGGAAAGGAGTTTTTAAAGTTCTTTAACAACTTTTCAATATCCTATACAAATGATGGTCAGTATTTCACAATTTTTAAAGTAAAATTTCTGAACTAAAACTTATTTCCATAGTATTTATGCTCTGCACTCCTTGGAACATAGACTGTTGCTGTGTTAGACTGTGTGCAGATCCCATGCAGCAGTGTCCTGGTTCCTGCCAGGTCTCCTAGCTGCTGTCACAACTCACCATTTTTAAACGTTATGGCAATTCCTTTTATTTTGGTCTGTTATTCTCACATTCAGCAAATGACCTCTGTAAAAGGTGCAATGGGAAACTAAAACCATCTGCCCTGTGCTTACAGCCATATTCCTGCTTCAGGCTCTACAACATAACCTCTCATAGCTCAAAGCAGTTAATATTAAAATGATACCCTGTGAAGGTACGATGGGTGTGGAGAGAACCAATTTGTTTATACAATTGTGTTTTGCCACAGAGTAAATTAAGTTACAGGGTATTCATCAAAATTGAATTACCAGAGTGGGAGCTAACAATTTCCCAAAGAAGTTGTGACATGAGCACAAAGCTCATGTCAGCCACGAGGAACCGCTGTCGTCTCATGGGCTGCGGCTGAATCACTCCCCAGAACAATTAACAAAAGCCATCCTCAGAAAGCTGAGGTTGCCAACCACTGGAAAACAGTGACAGGACTAAAACTGTGTTTATTGCTTATTTAGAGAAGCCAGGAGAAAGGAGAGAGGGAAGGAGAGGTAGAGACGCCTTCCTATGGCGGAATTCCATGGGGATGGGCAATGGGGACATCTCAAGGTGAGGAGTGCTGCTGCCCTGGGGGACAGAAATATTTCTGGAAAATCAGATTTTCAGTTGACTGTTTCCACTTTACTTTTCTTTCCAACACATGAATGAGATGGAGTGAGAAACCTCTTCTCTGACCTTACATTTCTTTACATGAAATGAAGATGAAAGTGAGAAAATGATTGTGTTTCAGTACAGGAAAATTTAAGAGGGCAAACATGGTCAGATGAAGTTTTAGCACTCATCTTCTCTCAACTCATGGTGCTTCTAATTTCTCTTAATTTTTTTTCCCTATAAGAAAGGCTTTTTTGCTAATTAACCTTACTTAAAAGAAAAACTAAGGCATAAAAAAACCTGTTTAAATGGCATTTTGTTTAACTAAATGAAATTTTTAAAGTGTAAAATAATTTTAAGAGCATTGAAATATTGCTGTTGGAAAAGACATAAAAGTTGGGGTTCTAACTTCTTTCATCTTTAATCTCTTTTTAAAAAAATAAATCTTTTCCTCCACTTTTCTAAGGAAACAAAGAATCAAAAGCTTTTGCAAAAGGACAGATGTTTCTTTATCCTTTCAAAGCAATAGAAAAATCACAAATGTTCATCAGAAATTGTTCTATTTTGAAAAAAAATACTAGATGACATTCAATAATTTAAACCTTGATAGCTACCATACTTCTACCTGCACAAAGTACCTTGCTCAAAAAATTGCAAACCCAGCTCTCATCAGACACTCTGACCTGCTCAGACTTGGAGAAGAGCAAACTTTCTCCAAGGTTAAATCAAACCACTCCTGAGTGGTGCTCCAGCCCTGAATGAGTCCCCAGGACCAGGCTGGATGTGGCCACTGTGATCCCCTGAGATGCGCTGGGTGTCCCCTCCTGGACAGCAAGCCTGGGCATCCTTGGGCTGCCAGGGCTGCAGCATTCCTGCAGGGAGAGCCAGCAGGGAGCCCCAGGGGCGGCTGTAGGACTGGGGCTCCTCGGGAAAGCTGGGGGTTCAGGCAGCCCCAGGGGCTGCTCTGGGCAGGGCAGGGTCCAGGGCAGGCGGGGTCCAGGCTCCCCAGTGAGTGACAAACAGTGCCCAGACTCCATCCCTCAACACAGACCCGGGCAGCCCTTTCCCCAGCTGCTCTGCTTTGGGATTACAGCCATACTCGCCACAGTCTGCCTTCCTGAGTCACACAAACCACACAGATCTTCAAAAGACTCCTCTTTTACAACAACTGTCCCGTTAGAAAAACCTCTTTAGAAAACTGCCTTATTTGGGCTTGGCAGAACAGATTTTGTTTTTAGAAAACAACCAATTCCTTGGGAGATAGGACATTAGAGCTAGAACTAAACAGGAACATCAAGCACCTACCAATCCAAAAATCCCATCAGCAGATCTGTGCAGTCCAGGGAGGCAGCAGGGGCTGCAGGCATGAGCCCTCCTGCCTGAGCAAGCTGTGCCCAGCCTGGAGCTGCCCCTGCTGGGGCTGGCAGGGAGGGTGGGCCACCAAACCTGGCAGCGTCCACTCACACCCCAGCCCAGCACCTGGAAACACACATTCCTTCCACACATCCCTCCCAGCCGGCTCTGCTGCTGGCGCAGTGCAAGTGCTCTGAGCTGCTACCTGCTTTCCCTCAGGGAATTCAGCAGTATTTGGGGTTTGGGATGAGCAGCAGGGCTCCTTTGCTCTGATGGAAATGGGCTTTACACTACACAGTATATATTACTGGATGCCATGCTGGTGCCTCAAGAGATGTTGACTGTGCACATTTACATAAATCTAAAAATAAATAAATATACTCACAAGCCTCCTCAATCAAAATATGCCACAGACAACTAAAAGATCTTGAATCAAATATTAATGCTGGAGATTTCTCCAGCCATTTTGTAATGCTTCCAGCTATATTTATTACACAATGTGTAATGCACTACCTTATTATAGTCCTGAGCTATCAGGAGTATCATCTTTTTTGATGGCCTCAAACTGGCTTAATAAAACTGGCCCTCCTCCGAGTGCCCAGGAGCAAGTATTTAAGATGGAGATGTGGCAGCCAGCACCTGCAGGCTGTGGCAGTTTGTGACCAGGACACTGCTTACTGAACTGCAAGAAGGAATTGGTGCTCATTAAAGGTCTTTTACTCTGGCATAGCAAGTCCTCTGTTTCATATTTATCCTGAGATGGGTGAGAGGATTGTGAAGATTTTCCCACAAATCTAAAATTTGTCCTCAATTTGCACTAGTGCATGTCTGTCAGGTTTTTTGTCTCAAACTATTTTTGTTGGTGTTTTTTTTTTTTTTTACCTTCTACAGCTTTCCCACTAGTAAATGTACTATTTCCTTTTTTGCTGCACTCTCCTTTTCCTTACTTTGGGCTAAATCTCCATGTCTTATAGAATTCATGTTTTCTAACTAAGAGAGGATGCAATATTATAGATACTTGGTGTTGGCAGCCACAAGAGATATAAATGTTTAAAAAGAATCCCATGCAAATATGAGATTTGCAACATCACTATGGGAACAAACCCAAGTTACTGGGCTTTCTAAATTTAATGAGGTTCAAATGTCCAAGGGCACCAGCTTTCAGGGGAAGAAGCAATGTCAGAGCATGCAGAGGAATGGATAGTGTTTCTTAAGCAAAGGAAAGAAAATACCTTCAAAGAGGCTTCCCCCTTGAAGTGAATCAGGTGAAGTTAGTGGTAAGGAGGCAGCTGTGAATGTTCAAAAGGGATTAGATTCTTCCACAGATCGTGACTTTAAAGTTCAGTCCCTGCAATACTATTTATGACAGTTACAGTGCCTCCTATACAGGCAATATTTCAAGGACGAGAATGATTCATCAATTCCAACTCTGCTTCTTCCAGAGACCAAGCTGCAATGCAGCACATCACAAGACATACTAGTCCTATTAGGTAGGAAGCAAGAAATCTTCAAAACAGGAATGATGCAAAGTCCATGCAGTCAGCTTAAAGATTCCTATTGCCTCCAGTGAGCTTTGGATAAAGGCAGCTGTTGAGAGCAGGAAAGTTTTATTTGTCAGAAATTCCTTTTGCTGAAAATGACATTCTGAGGTGGATTACTAAAACTGAAACAACCAATATTTGCACCCTGGAGCACCTCAGTGCTTTCTCTGCAGAGCTTCCCACACAGGTCAGTGCTTGGGGTCTGAGGGACACAGTTCCTTACCACCCTATGGCCACCAGGCAGGCTGAATGTAAAGCTTCTTCCAACCTAAACAATCTCACTTCAGATCAAATACTGGCAGCTGTGCCCATGATGGCAAACACCAGCCCAGGCTGCTGACTGTCCCATGCCATGGCTGGGCAACATTTCTTCCTTCAGTGGAAATCCCAAGCCTCTTCTGAGCTGTGTCTGTCCCACCCAGGGCAAGACAGGAGTGGGTTCTTTGCAAGCTGCTTGGTAATATGAGTGGAATTTACCATGAAGATACAGTCTGGGTCTAGTCTGAGAGTCATTCAGTGCACTACCCACACATCCATTAGGATTTCTGCAGGATTCTGTGGGAAGTCACATGGTAGGCTCTGAGAAAGATCGACCACAGCTTCAAATACAGCACAGCCTTCTTTGGTCAGGTAAGTCCATATCTGCAGTTTTATAGCAAAAGTAAATCCCCAGCCATCATTGCCATTATGCTCTACCATTTCTTCTCCAAATATTTACACTTGTTTCCAACATATATGTATAAAGTATAAAGCACCAATGTATAATACACAAACACTGTAGAGCAAGCACACGAGTGACGCACCTTGCTTTAGTACTACATCTATCTTCTGCTACATAGCAGTAGATGATCAGGCTTCTACAAGCAATTTGTCAGTGAAGAAGATGCAGTGAAGTATTTAAATGAGATATTACAGTGCATTTTGGTTTATTTTTATGTATTCATATTAATTCCAGAAGAGAGATTCCACAACAGTACTTGGGGAAATTCTCCCTAGCACGAACCTCAGCCCCATGGTTCTCCTTGTTCCCAGTGAGAAATGATGTGCATGACATCAGCCCAGAGACAACAGCAATTCTCCTGCATTTGCAGAGCCTTTTCTACCCCCACTGAAAGTTCTATACCAAATACTTAAGCATGAACTGATAATATGAAATATCTTCTCCAAACTGGCCATTTGCTCACATGTAAAGAAAAAACCCCGTGTAATAGTGACACCTGGTGACACCTATTGTTTTGCTTACACACACACACCTCTTTTCCCACATATACTGGGTTACCGAAAACTCCCAGCCTCTGCTATGTGATCAGGGGTAGAACTATAGAACAACACTCAGAGAATTTGGATTGATATCCTTTTCTTTGCTCTCACCTTTGTTATTGACAGTAACCTTCATCAAATGGTTTACACACTGTACTGTCATGTTCAAGGTGATGTACAAGAGGCCACATGGTCCATCTGCAAAACAGATTTACAGCTAGACACTAATATAAAATGAAAAGTGCATTACAGTGCCATGAGTTAAGCCCTTTTTCTGTAGTCCCCATTCCCTGAGCTAAGGACTGGATTTTCTTTGGAAGGGATTCTGCAAACTTAACAGCTAAAAGATAGAAAGTTATTCTGGTTTAAAAATCCCAAACATCTAAGCCTTCAAGACTTCTTGTAAAGTTTCTCTGCCAATATATGCTCAAAGTGACCTCATTTCTGCATTGAAGAAGATGAAAAAGCCTTGATGTGTCAGGATACTAATAATAACCAATACTATTAGACATTGATCCCCATTTTCTCCAAGTGTTTGCTGGGAAGTGCAGGGATTATTGTCAAATACTCTGAAGTTCAGGTACTGTAAGTTATCATTTGTGTCCATTATTAAATTAGCTCACCACTGAGGTGGAAATCACTACTTGTCTCCTGTGGTAAATACACTATGAGTCATCTAGGCCATGGATTGTGTAAAGTCCTATTGGAAAATCCTGTAAAAACTATGTTGTGAAAAATACCCAACTTTCTGACTCAAAGAGGACTGCAGTGAAAGGGGAATTAGTTTTACTTTTTCTTTTGATATGTTCAAAGAAGTGTTTGGGCAGGTGAGCAGAATGTCAGTGCAGATACAATAACACAAGCCACACTGCCAAGCTTTGACCACTTGACTGCTTCCCTAGGGATGTTTTCACTCGTATTCTGTTGAACTCAGTCTTTGTGCTTCCTGTTATGAACTGGTTAAAGAGGAGATTATAATATGGTTATGGCAAAGGCAAAAAAAATGAAGTGCATCAAAGCAGAAAGAAAAAGGAGAGAACAGCAGGCGCAAAGAGATATTTTTCTTTTTAAATTACCCCTAACCTCTTTTTCGGTTTTTTTTTTTTTTTTAATTCCCTGATGTCCTTGTTCTTGAACCTCAGATTCTACCACTCATTTGAGATATATCAGGACTAACAAATGTGAGGTGCTGCCCATGCTGCAGTGCCAAGCACAGTGTTTGTGGGCTCTCCTCCCCTGAGCTGGAACGGCTCTGCTGCGAGCAGGGGCTGCCCATGGGGGACATCATAAAGATGTACCTGGAGACAGGATTCTCACTGAGGAGCAGCACAGAGGTCATCCTGAATGCCTGCTGCCAAGAAGGGCCGAGCTAGGGTCATTAATGATAATTAATCATTAATTAAACCGGGCATGATACACTGGAAATAGAATGTTAGCTGCTCCATTCTCTGGGAAATCTTCACCTTTGAGTTAAACTGCCTCACCTAGTGGTTGTGCTTCCTGTGGGAAAGATGCGTCACTTCTGTGAGAACCCAAGCCTCCCAGTGAAGTTGTGGAAGCAACAATCTTCGTGTTGATTGAATTTTCACTTAATTTAATTTCATTGGAAATCACAGATGGTGTCATCCAGCAGCTAGAGGCTAAAAAGGGGCACTTTACAAACAGAATAAAAAACTTATTAAGTTATTATAAGCATCAAAAGCGAATGGAGGTGAAAACTGTACTGCAGACAACATATTTACTCTACACACACGGTGATACTAAAACTGAATTTCTTTTTAATTTGGACTTTAATCAGGGTCTTGATAAAGCAAATGATTCTAATATGATGCAAACCCCTGTTTTCTTATGAATAAGACTGGAAATGGAAAGAAGGAGCAAAAAAGAGCTAAAATATGGAAAGATGAGAATGGCTGAAATGTAAATAGTTATACAATTTATTTTTACAAATGAGTAAAGAATAAAAAGAATAGAATGTTCTTGTTCAGTACAGACACTAAACTTTCTTCCCCAAATTAGCAGGGATTGTACAGTCAGTGTAGCAGATTGCTTGATAAAACTGCAGTGTGTGAACTTGCCCTTCCTTTTCTCACCAGCCTTTCCCCACCTCTTGGGCAGTGAGTGGCAAATTGTGCCACAGTGTGGGAAGTGTTCCCCAAATCAAACCAGCCCTCTCAGAAAGCACTGCCAGTGTCCCAGGCACAGGCAGGGTGCATTCTGTCAGTCTGCAGCCCAGGTAAAGTGCAACTTTTCTGTGGTTTTAGTATCACCTAGGACTTCTCAAAATGACATAATAGCTACTCAAGGGCACTGTGTGCTAATAGATGTGAATATTAGCTGGGAGATAGCATGTCTGGGAGAGAAGATTTGAAAGGACAGGCAAAGATGCTTGTTTTTAATCTGTGTAAACTGGAAAAGGAACATCTACCATTATTGGAAATGGAAAAAAAAAATCTTTCTGTGATTGAATGGAACATTGTCATCCCTCCTCTGATTTTCTACATGCTCATTTTTGGAGAAAGGAACAATAAATATAAAGATAAGCCCTGCTCACAGATGTGTTATTTATTCACCCAGTTAGCAGCCATTTCCTGTAATCAGTATAAACTGATCAATCTGCCATAATGAGGATGGAGCCAGCAGCTTCCTGGCCAGGGATGAGTCTGTGTCTCTTCTAATCTGCAGACATAACATATTGGAAGGTTGCTGCATTCCCACATGCTAAGCACTGGGAGCACAGCAGCTTTCCCCTCGGCAGGTAGATGGCTAAAATAATGCATGAAGACAATAGTTTGTGGGTCACTTGTATCATTAGTGCTATAAGAAAAAGACTGTTTTCTAACATAGGTTTGAATTATTAATTAATTATTTCTGACAGTAAAAAACCTATTTTTCAGTTTCCACTGTAATGTAACTGCTACAACGAATGGATGATGTTTAAAAACAGATCCACAAATGTATTAAGAGAAATGATTTTTGACCCTCCACAGAAAAATGCTTTTATCAGTGCTGTAAATACCTCTGCTGAACACATGGATGGGGGTAAACTACAGAGCAAATGAGATGTAGTGGAAATAAAAGGGGGATCAAATAGTGCTTTGTTCCTACAGAAGAATAAACCAGTAAATAACACAACAAAAAATCCTGCTCCTTGATTCCAGGAGGCCCCACGGGCTGCCTTTCTGTACTGGTACCTTTGTTGGTGGGCATAGAAAATATGTTATTTTTATGACCATTATGGGATTCAAGATAAACAAGAAGAAACTGAAATATGCACCAAAAAGACAGTACTATCATAAAGATATATTTGAAATCTGTCACATTTACATTTCTAATGTGGACTTTGGTTTAGAGGAAACACAGCAAATAAAAAACAGTAAACATCTAGAAATTGTTATGGGACACTACATCAGCATCTCTGTTATTTGCTTATGAAATAAGCTAATAGATTTCTCTTCTTTTTTTTGGGTCACTATGTAGGCTCTGAAAAAGACATTTTCTGAGGCTTCCTACAGTTAAAATACCCATTCCTTATTTCAAAACACTCCTTGCACACCTATCTTCCCCATGCCCTGATAACTTTACAGGCTTTTGCTTAGCTGCTTAGTGTTCACTTCTTACAAAGTTTTCTGTCTATTACCAGGAGACATTATGCTGCAAAATGAAAAGCATCTCCATCCAAACACTGACTCAATGCCCACCTTCAACCAAATAAAATGTGAATTTCAATTTATTCCTTTTCAGTCTGAAGGGTTTGACCATAAAAATGTCTGCAGGCATTTATGCTTAATATTGTGACTAATTCTACTGCAGTCCATGGGTTTTGGTGGTAGCAGTCCTTGATAAGCTAAAGCTGCACAACTCAATGCTGCAAGAGAGAAAAATAGAATAATATAAAAGAAAATATACATTGCTTACTACAATGTGTACCAAATTTTGCCAGAAATTATTTTACTGAGTGTTTACTGATAAACAGAGAGCACTCAGTGCCATAAATGCAGTGTTAAATGTAGTACTCAAAACCCAGCATGGCTGTATGTGTGCTGCAGAGTCTGTGAAAGACCAGGTTGTTCCTGGGACTCTGTACACATGCAACTGCACAGATCAGATACAAATCTTCCTGGTGTCTGCATTCCTATCCACAGCTGTACACACCCAAATAAGAGCAAAATCCTGTAACTCTGTGTTTTAGAAAACAGATTCTGAATGCAATGCTTTGGGACCAAACCAGAAAGGAACATTCTTTAATTATATGGTGTGACAGGATTTTCTGTCTCCAGAGAATATCCCTGGTTACTAAGAGTGAAGGGCCATTGTTAGATACCTGAGAATTGAGAGCTAGCAAGAATGGAGGATTGCTGACAGCCCCACCACTGAGGAGACACTAAGAGCTGATAGTGTTTTAGCCTCCTATGACAAGACAGCATAGCAGGATTCTGTCTTCCTGTAATCATCCCCTTGCAAGGGGTGTGAGCTGTGCCCCCACCTTGCTGAGCAGCCTCAGAGGAGCAAACAAACACTCCCTCACTGGCATACACATTGCTATGCACAGCAGGGCACTCAGTTTCTAGGCTGAAAAGTGCCATGAGAATGCAAAGGGTTATTAATATTAAAATTGTGAGTCTAATAATGTATATGCTGTTTTCCCATCATCTTGCAAAATGTCCCCAGCAGCAAATGTTATAAGTCATGACATTAAATGTTCTTTACAGAAGTGCACTTTTATTTAACAAATAAGACTCTTCCCCTGAAAGTCACTAACAAAAGTCACTGCAGCATGTCCAAAAGGGGCAGGATCTGCCTGTTAGCTTTGAGAACATGCAGTTCATTTCAGCTGTGCTACCCTTGATGAAATCTCATGTGATAAATCATACAACTCAGACGTGTTTCACTTGTTTGCCAATGAATTTGAAAAAGGGCTTATAGCAGTTAGGAGTGTAAATACAATTAGATTTTAGAATTATTCAAGAATCATTTTAAAGTTCCCCTGAGATTTCCATGTTAACTCAAATGGATTTTGCTTTCTGTCAGGATTCAACTGCTTCTAGGAAGGCTTTGGTGAGCAGGTAATGTGACACCTACCATATGTGAGAATTTGTGGACAAATCTAAATTACTTAATTACAAATCACCACTGTAAACACTTACTAATGTGCTTTTAAGATAATGAAAAGCATTTTCATCTTAGTTTTTTCAAAATCTCAAATACAGCTACATTTACAAGTTCACTTTAGCTCTTGATAAATATTCTTTGTCTTTACACCAGCAGCTGGTCTAATTCTGCACATCTGCATCTGATGCCTGCTCTGGGCTCTTCCCCTGCTTTGCATCCCTGTTGTGTCAACACTGTTTGGTGCTGCTGGGGCTTGAAGAGGGCAAGGGTCAATTCTTTTACTGATGAGATGTAGCTGTTGGCTCCTTGAAATTAGGTTACACTCAAGTTAGAAGCATGAAGGAAGGTAAAATTCCCACCTCTCACCAGGGCACCTTCTCATCCTGCAGGGATGGCTGTGCTCAGACTGAAGAAATCAGCATTGCAACACAACTGGCTTCCCTGGTACGTTGGAAAAGACAAATTGGGGGTGGGAACATTTGAAACCACTGCCCCTTGTAGAGGCCCTGCACCCTCCTCACCCACCTCAGGCTCATCTACCTAGAAGCCTGCTGTGAGCTGCTGTCACACCCTCACTTCTCCCACCTCACTCTTCAGATCCAGCAGCACTTTAAACGTGTCAGGAATTGTACAAAGAAACTATTTGCCATTGATTGACACAATCCACAGACAAAGAAGAATCTGTGTGGGAATAATTTGATCACAAACTATCGATGCAGTGATCATTTTTTGCTCTGGGTTTGGGCAGCACCTGTCAGTGAAGAGCCCTGATTCAGGACTGAGCCCTCCAGATAATATGGATGAGGGCTGGCTGCCTTCCTGCAGCAGCACAGCAGCTTTTCAGGAGATAAAGGGAATAGGAAAAAGCTGCTCAGAAACTAACTGCTAGAGGATTGTTTTTGAGTAGCTAGTGATGAGCAGTCCAGATATCAGCTGACAAATATTTACCGCAGAAGTTCCAAGAGTTAAAAGCTCATTCCTCTTAACTAGCTGGACATGATATTTCTACTGATTCCTTCTTCTCATATGCTATCTCTTCACCTCCATAGAAGATATCATGGGAATTTCACCAGCCTTAACCTCTTGTCTCCCCACAGCTCTACGCCAGGTAGGAGCTGACCTTTGCTAAGTGTTCATGCTGTCCTTAATGAGAGAGGATGTGTTGTATATGGATCTTGCTGAAAATCCATGAAAAAAGCCTCTTGCCCAGTAACAAATGGTCCTGTTCACCTTCTTTTGTTCATGGTGAGGAACATCCGCCCTTTGTGGTGGTCCTCTTGCTTGCTTCTTCTTTCGTAAGACAGGAAACAAGGCATAACCTGAGTGAAGGTGCAAGGCAGGGCAGGAGGCTTGTGGATGGTTCCTCCAAGGCAGAGCAGCCACAACGCTCTCCAGCAGACCTGGCTCCACTGATTTTCCTGGGATTTTCCTGCAGTCATTTTTGCTGTACAATGACATATGAGGCAGACACTTGACCTATGCCTGCTATTTAATTAAATGCACTTCTCCACCTTTTTTCTTTGTGTCCGTGTCGTGATCCATGCAAGGATAGACAAAATACAGTGTTGTTAACAGGCAAAACTTATGGAGCTTAAATGGAAGATTTGGCTGCGTGTCTTTCATTAAATGGGCATTAATACTATGCAACATCTTAACTCTGAATGTGAAGACGTTAAAATAATTAACTGGTTTAATCTAGGTTTAAGAGGCTTGAAAAATAGGTTGAAAATAGGTGCCAGTGTGACAGTATATCCCTGTGAAGGTGACCTTAATTCTGGATACTGGAGCAGCTGCAGATGCTGGTACATTATGGGAACATGTGAGTACCTGGCTGTGGCTCCAGGATGGTGAGTGCTGGCAGAGGAGAAAACAGCAGCTGTATAATCTTATCTATGATTAATCTATCTCGAAAATATGGTGAAAATTACTCAAACCACTAGAATATTGTTTGCGTATCACAACAGCAGCATAAAACTGATTACAGATTTAATATTCTCTTTAGGGTGGCCTTTAGTCATAAGTGTAGGTAGAGATTTTGTCAGAATGATATTCTATTCTGACCTTGTAAATAAGACAAAAATGCTGAAAAATGACTGATCTTTTTTTTTTTGCTGCAGTCACATGATGTCATAAGAAATTCCTATCCCTCTCACTTAGGAAACAACCACTGCTTTTCCTGTGTGTTGGCTCCTGACACCAAACCCCAGCTCCAGGAGGAAACCAAACAATCCAGCTGTAAACAGGCTCCTGCCACAGAAACCATGCTCAGGAAAAACATCTCATTTTTGCTTGCTTGGTAAATTTGTCATCTATTGATATCCCCACACTAACAAAGGTTTTGCTGAGTTTAACACACATGCTATGTAAAAAGTAGAGCTGCTACAAAACTGATATGGAAATGATAATTAAAGGCTTTTTTTTCCTTTTTTTTTGGGCAATTTTTTCAAAAAATCTTGGGATCTGCCAACATTGCTAAGTTGTGCAGTATAACAGAAGGAGACTTGAGTAGAACAGTTGGTCCAATGATGTCCATTCTGCCTGGTGTGATGAGTCTATTTTCTACAACCTCTAGTCTGATCCTGTGATTTGCATGCTTTAGGTGTGCCTGCAGAGCCTCTTCTGGTGAGCTAAAGTTACTTCTTCAGAGATCACAAATGAAAGGAAGAATAAAAAAGGCTGGTCAGGTGCTCCCCCAAAGCTTTGGGCACCATTTATAAGAAATTTAATCCACTAAAACAAGCAATTTCCACCAGTTACTAGACTTTGGTGTTAACACCTGCTGAGCATACACATTTTAGCCCTCCTGGACAAAACTGACCCTTTGTTTATCAATCTAAATAGAGCAACAAAAAGAACAAACAAAGGCATTTCATTTTAGCTTCCTCCCTGAAGAGGACTGTCATTATCAAGTGTCTGTTCAGGCTGGAAGGTCATCAGTGAACAGTCACATCTAGTAATTCTTTAAAATGGGAACTTAAATTCTGAATAAATTAATTTGTGTCCGTGCAAATCACACTGCTGTCAAACAACAAATCCTAAATTATAGCACATACCAACAGTCATTAATGCCTGGAAGATCTGATCACCCTGTTAATTCTGGGATGCAAAAAATTCAAAAAGAATGGTGAGGAAAGGAGAGGAAAGTGCACCTCTAAATCCTGTGGTGATCTCAGCTGTCCAGAATACAGTGGCAATCTGCAGGATTTTTGTCTTTATTTATCAGACTGCATAATCTAATTATCTCTCATTAGTCCAAAGCTGATTATTTCATTTATCTTTGTATATGTGACAACAAAAGGCTCTCTTTAATTAAGCAGATCAGCAATTAGCTGTTGTTTTATAGGCAGTTTTAAACATCCCTGTACAAGTAGCATTCAGCATGATTGCAATCAGATGCTTAGGAAAGAATTGTAGATGAGGACATTTTGATTTACAGCCCCATTTAGTTTAAAGCTGCATTGGCAAGTCTAGCTCCAAAAGTAAAGGCTTATGAGATATGGCCAAGTTGCCAAGCACGCTCAATAGAACAAAGCATAACTGAGACAAGATCTTCCAGTGAAATTCAGTTAGATCTGCAGAGGAACCCTGTGGGCTGACCCTGAAGAACCCAGGAACTCTGCTTCAGACAGGATTGTTCTACTCTTCATTGTGAAGGAAACACACATCCAAACTCCTCAGTGAAACAGCAAAGGGCAGTTTGGATATACACCTATCAGGATAGTATGTGGTTAATTAAAATGAGAAAATTAATTTCTCTTTGTGAGGATGCTGTTGGCAGTGGTGGATACTGCAGAAAATATGAGAACAACTTAATTTGCTTGTGAATTCTCCAAAAGTCAGAACTACCAAAACCACCAGAATCTGGCTATCCTTCCAAGAACCTTTGAATGAATTCCCAATCCCAGTGCTTCCTTTATCTCCTCTTAAAAAGTCATCTCCCACTTTGGGGCTGGCACTGGAGGAGGAATCATCACTAATCCCTACTTTTCAGTCCCACATTACAGAAATCACAGCTGAGGGTAAACATCAACGCAATTTTTTTTTTGTTTAACCTTTCCAAATTTCTGCAATAGTTTCATCAGCCAAAAAAAAATTATGCATCCAGTTGAATGCATGTGTCCATATGCAGAAAGAACAAAGCAGTAAAAAAAATTCTTTACAATAATTTATGAACACCTAATAAGTTTTAATTTTAAGATGTAAGTGCTGAGATAAGCACAAAGAAATTAAGTTGGATGTCTCTGAAAGCATAGAAAGAAGAATGGATTGGAATGCAAATCTCCACACAAACTCATACTTGTAAGCGTGGGTATTATCCATTACTTGAGAGTAGCTCAATTTAAATAATCAATTTGCAAGAGAAAACTGCTGGTGCATTTAATATACTGAACTTCCCCCACTGGACTGTGCTTGTGACCTGCTCTGCTTAAAATATGGAGAAATGGGATTAAATAAAAGAACAGAGAAGCTGCTCCTTTTTCACTTCACTTTGCATATGTAATTTCTTCTTTTTCAAAAATGAATTGGAACAATATATTTTCTTGTGTTGATAAAATTTTAAAAATACATTTGTCTTATTTTTTGAAAGACAATTCTTTTAAATGTTTTCTGCCCTTACTTTTGAATGGAAACATGACTTTTAAAAATAGGAATATTCCAGTTAAATGCATGAGCTCTCAAAACTAGAAGGAGCTCCTGGAAACTTTGGCAGAAATAGGGAGGTCCTTCAGCAGCCTTTATCCCTCCTTGTGCAGAGATTTCCCTGCCCAGAACTCCTTGCAAAGCATGGCAGGCTTGGAGCAGCAGTGTTATGAGGCTGTTCACCCGCTGGTAATTGGCAATTAAGGCTGGTATAAAAGGCTAATGGCAATTCTCTTCTGCTTGGAGAGTCAGAGGTAGGAATCCTGCCTGAGCAAACTGAAGACATCTGAAACTCCCTGAAGTGAGTCATGAAAAGGACATAACCTCTCAAGTGCCTGCCATGAATTTTAAGGGCAGAGTCCCTAAAAACACATATGAGAACCATGAAAAATCTAGGGCATCTTATTGTGCAGAGGGAATTACTGTTGGTTTGAAGGAACCAGGCTGTAGCAGCCTTCATATAAATATGCAGAGACAGGTGAGCTGGGGGCAGACAGCTGCTGGAGTCCTGCTGCAGTCCCTCCACTGACTAGGAATGTCACTGGGAAGCCTGGATGACCCTTTCTGTACATGGCTTTTATTTAGAAAAAATAAAGTCCACCCAGTAGCACTGGTATCAATACTAATCTCAGGGACAGAAAAGTTTGAAAAAGACCAGCAAAACATGTACTAGAAGTAATTCTTGAGCGACCACTGAATAAACAGCCCAGTGAATAAATAAACACCTTTTAATGTAATATTTTTCCCCTTCATATTCTGGCGAAAGCACATCTGTAGATATGGTAGTTGAGCCAAACCTATTCTTTCTCTAATAAGGTCCTAAAAGGACAAAAAATATTCTTCCTCTGGGCATATTCTGAGAATGTTTAGTAGGTACACTGTGAAGCAGGAAAATAAGATTAGAAGGCAAATATCATAGATGGTTTATGGGATATTCTCCATGAGAGACTAGTGGAGCATCAGGCAGGCTGGACAGCCTGCAGCTGCCAACTTCCAGAAAGGTTGATACCAGGTAGGACCAGGGCTGTGTCACCTCAGAGTCATGGACACCACAGTGACAGCATCAGTAAAATTCAGGTCAAAGTGACTCTCCTGACTCAGAGGGTTTGTGGCAAATCCAAGTGCCCTCAGACACAGCCAGAGGGAGCAAAGCAGACCTCATCCAGAGACCATGGGAAGTGTGTGCTGTTACCTCCTCAGATGGGGTTTTCCTTTGTTGCACTATAAAATATTGATCAATATTCACACAAACCCCCAAACAACTCAAATATGAAGTCAATATGAACTTGGACTCATCAAGCACAGTAACAACTTTAAATTATATTACAAGCAGAGGCAGCAGGTTGAACCAAGGATCCTAACAGCCTAAGTCAACACCCACTCCTACTGCACAAACTAGAATAAAAAAGCTTTGAATTTTGTCAAATATCACTCAACACCTTGGAATGGAAATCTGGGATGTAACATGTCTGTTGGCCACCCTTTCACTCCCCTGGTTCTGGCTTCTAAGTCAAGGAGATGAAAGCAAACCAGGAGCCAGTCCAGAGGTCTGGGATTACTGAGGACAGATCCTGCCCTGCCTGGAGTCACCCTTCAGCTGTTCTGGAAGGAATCTCTTGGTCCACACTCAGCCACCCCACAAACCCATGGCTCCTGCACCTTGCTACAGCAGAGGGAAAACTACACAGAAAACAATTTGCAGAGCACATTATTACCTAAGAATAGAGATATTCATCAGAAGTGAGATAGTCTAATTATGGATTTCTTAAGGTAAATTATTTTATTCATAGAATGACATCACCAGTTAACTAATTTTTCTGAAGTCTAGCTACCCCTCACTTTTAACTTCTGACCATTTGCTGCTTTTATGTCTTTGATGTGCTCCCATCTCATAAATTGCAAATGAGGAACCTTTTTTGAAGTATATGAATTTCACTTAATATTCTAGTCCAGCAGGAATGCAAACATGAACCAAACTTTGAATCCCAAAGGAAGGTTGCCACAGCTGGATACAGCCACATGTTTCTCACTGCTTCATTTACATTTTCTAATTCATACAGGCTCTCAGCAATAACCAAACAATTGAATTGGCTAACAGAGCAAGGATAATTTCATGTCTGAGGGTTTTTTTTTCTGAAAAACATAAAATTATTAGGCAAATTGCCCTTTTTTTCCCGAAAAAGGTACTTTGCTGCACATACGTTGTAGAACCTGCAAAACCCCTTGCAACACACAAGAACAGTCTGAGACATAGGGCTTCACATCTATACATTCGAAATATTGCAGGCAACTCTTCTGCTTTTCATTTTGCAGATGAAGAGGCAGTCCTTTTATGATTTTTAGACTGAAGTAAAATATTGGCACAATGGAAAAAGAACGTGGACTTCTTTCTCTACATTCCTTTCTCTCCTTTATCTTTCAGGTCCCAATTTCATCATAAAAATCAGATACTTTACAGAAATCATACACACATGGCACTGAGATCTTCTGGCCTTTCCTCTGGCACATGAATCCATTCAGAGCCACCCACAGGGAAGGATGGCTCAGTGTGGGAGCATGGCCAGGTCCTACCTCCTCCTGCTCTCCTGACAAATCTGGATAAGCTAACAGACAAATCTGGCAGGGTTTAGTGGCTACTTGATCCTCACTAACAGGCCCAGGCAGATGAGGCAGCTGCAGGTCATGGTGAATGGTCAGGGAACAATTTTTG